>NC_060122.1:652734498-657734498 GCF_021461395.2 Schistocerca americana
GTCCTTAGGTTAGTTAGGTTTAACTAGTTCTAAGTTCTAGGGGACTAATGACCTCAGCAGTTGAGTCCCATAGTGCTCAGAGCCAGCCACAGCGTGATTACCTGTAAATACCACATTAATGCAACAAATGGTCAAAATGATGTCTGTCAACCTCAATGCACTTGGCAATACGTGTAACGACATTCCTCTCAACGGCGAGTAGTTCACCTTCCGTAATGTTCGCACATGCATTGACAATGCGCTGACGCATGTTGTCAGGCGTTGTCGGTGGATCACGATAGCAAATATCCGTCAACTTTCCCCACAGAAAGAAATTCGGGGACGTCAGATCCGGTGAACGTGCGGGTCGTGGTATGGTGCTTCGACGACCAATCCACCTGTCATGAAATATGCTATTCAATACCGCTTCAACCCTACGCCAGCTATGTGCCGGACATCCATCATGTTGGAAGTACATCGCCATTCTGTCATGCAGTGAAACATCTTGTAGTAACATTGGTAGAACATTACGCAGGAAACCAGCATACATTGCACCATTTAGATTGCCATCGACAAAATGGGGTGCATTTATCCTTCCTCCTATAATGCTGCACCATACATTAACCCGCCAAAGTCACTGATGTTCCACTTGTCGCAATCATCGTGGATTTTCCGTTGCCCAATAGTGTATATTATGCCGGTTTACGTTGCCGCTGTTGGCGAATGACGCTTCATCGCTAAATAGAACGCGTGAAAAAAATCTGTCATCGTCCCGTAATTTCTCTTGTGCCCAGTGGCAGAACTGTACACGGCGTTCAAAGTCGTCGCCATGCAATTCCTGGTGCATAGAAATATGGTACGGATGCAATCGATGTTGATGTAGCGTTCTCATCTCCGACGTTTTTGAGATTCCCGATTCTCGCACAATTTGTCTGCTACTGATGTGCGCATTAGCCGCGACAGCAGTTAAAACATCTACTTGGGCATCATCATTTGTTGCAGGTCGTGGTTGACGTTTCACATGTGGCTGAACACTTTCTATTTCCTTAAATAACGTAACTATCCGGCGAACGGTCCGGACTCTTGCATGATGTCGTCCACGATACCCGTTAGGCATTTTGATCACAATAGCCATACATCAACACGATATCGACGTTTTCGGCAATTGGTAAACGGTCCATTTTAACACGGGTGATGTATCACGAAGCAAATACCGTCCGCACTGGCGGAATGTTACGTGATACCACATACTTATACGTTTGTGACTATTACAGCGCCATCTATCACAAAGCGAAAAAAGTGGTCCAACTAAAACATTCATATTTCTTTACGTACTACACGAATATGTAATAAAAATGGGGGTTGCTATTTTAAAAAAACGTAGTTGATATCCGTTTGACGTATGGCAGCGCCATCTAGCGGGCCAACCATAGCGCCATCTGGTTTCCCCCTTCAAGCTAGACAAGTTTCGTTCTTTGTAGTTTTTTCGTTTGACGCTTATTTCCTTAGATTTTTGGCCCGGTCACGATCAATGGACCACCCTGTGTATATCTGAGCTCAGTGGATTTAAGTTGGCTTAAGAGGGGGTAGGCTATATGAGAGAATAAATTGCGATGAATTGGAAGAAATGCATTGAGAAGCTGTATGAAATAGGTTTGGCCAAACAAGTAGTGTACAATGAAGAAGAGGATATGAACAAAAAAGTAGGGTTTAGGGACCATAGGTTTAGGTAGGATTTTCTTGGAAACAAATGATGAACTAAGGGAGATCTCCGAGAAGTAAAGAAAATTTTGTTTGCAAATCAAATACTATAAACACTTCAGTACCAAGTGTCACACTGAAAACAAACCCTGTCCTTTCCTTTTGTGTTATCCCGCTGTGTGTTTGTGTACTCTTGTGTATTTGTGTTCTTCCTGTCTTTATGTGTTTAGCTGAGACGAGTTATGTTGTAGATTTTTTCTAATACTAAGCTACATTCACTATGATGAGGAATTCTGTTATCGTCAAATATAATTTGTATTAATAATATGTTATTTACTTTGTAAAGATGTTTAGACATCATTTATTCTGTTCTGTTTTAATGCTCACACGTAAAGATTCTAAAGCTATTCTCATTACTATATTTATTTACTTAGGTCATAAATCCTGTAAAACTCATGTATATGTTTATTTCTATTCTTTTTTAAAGCCTGAATTATTACAAATGTTATCTGTGTTAATATGTTCTTTAATGATGTTTTCTGTACCTTTGTAACTGTATTCTCATGTCACAAAAATGTATAGACACCAATTCTTCGATTTAACTTTCATTTCATTGCACATGTTTCTGTTGGTCATAGTATATGCACAATATGTGAGAAGTTAAAAAAATATATAAGGAAAGGGACTGTTAGTGCTCGCACATGTGTTGATAATTCAGCAAGGGACTGGTTAACAGCATTGCTGGTTTTAAGGGCATTTCAAAAATTTTCTTGTGATTGCACAAGTGGTGGTTCATGGACTTACTATATTATCCGCAAGACTCTTCGATGGTGATTGTGCACCCGCACAGTCGCAACGGATGGCTGCTAGCCATTTCTACAAGGACCACAGTGGTTCTGCACCTTTGATGGCCCACCAGTACCATTATCTCTACAAGAAATACTGTGGGTCTGCTCTGTGATGACGTACCTACCAATATTCTTCAAAACTTCGACTGACTCCATTGTGGGTTTGCTCTGTTGTGGCCCATTACCTGTCTGCATGTCAAGAGTCAGCACTGTCTTTCCGTTGGAAGGACAACACTACTTATTCAAGACTGCATAAAAATCCACTACTTCCGTGTGCATTTTCTTTTACTGCTCACACATTGAGAAAAAAAAACACAATTATTACTGTGGTGAATGATCAGGACTGTCTTTATGAAAATAATTTTTGCTTCTGACCAACTTTGTATCACTTATGGTGTGCATTTGATATATTTGCTATCGTTAATATAAAAAAAAGATTTTTAGTAAATAATTATTGCGCACTGCCCGAAACAATGTGTAAAATTTTTTGTGGGTAGCATAGGGGCTATGTAAGTAAGCTGTTTAGGCTTTTATGTTGGTAACACCACGTAGGGCTCTGTATGAAAATCTCTGACTGTGCTGTGTGCAGTCTTGGGCGGTTAGACTCATTGTTGGAGTATTCGCTTGTGTAGTGTTGGGCAGTTGGATTTGAACAGCACGTAGCCTTGTGCAGTTGGAGGTGAGCCGCCAGCAGTGGTGGATGTGGAGAGAGAGGTGCCAGAGTTCTGAGCGACGATCTGGACGTGTGTCCGTCATAAAAAGTAAATTTGTTTAATTGGATGTCAGAAAATTATATTTGAACGCTATTAGTAAATACATTGTTTGTTCTCTATCAAAATTTTTCATTTGCTAACTATGCCTATCAGTAGTTAGTGCCTTCAGTAGTTAGAATCTTTTATTTAGCTGGCAGTATTGGCGCTCGCTGTACTGCAGTAGTTCGAGTAACGAAGATTTTTGTGAGGTAAGTGATTCATGAAAGACGGAAGACAGAATTAATGGATTACTTTTGGACGGAATGCAATGTACAACAGTATGGAAATGCAGAAGTATATCTAACAAGAACTGTGCGATCAAGACTGTCCTATGTCTCAAAATTTTTCCAGGAGAAGTGTAGTGGTATCAAATACAAGCCTTAATTTGAGGAAAATATTTATGAGAATGTACGTTCTGAGCACAGCGTTGTATGGTACTGAATCATGGACAGTGAAAAATCAGAAACAGAAGCGAGTTGATGTGTTTGAGGTGTGGTGCAACAAAAGAATACCAAAAATTATTCGGACTGATATGCTAAATAATGAAGTAGTTGTGGGTAGAATCGGCGAAGAAAGGAACGTATTGAAAACACTGATAAGAAGAAGGAACAAGATGACAGAACATGTGTTGCTACATCAGGAGATAGCCACTACAGTACTAGAAGGAGCTTTAGAGGGCTGAAACTGTTGGCGAAGACAGAGTATTGCACAAGTGATACTCTAAGAAGTAAAGGTTTTCTGAGGAAAGACATTCGGGGCGTGCCTTATCAAACCATTCAGAAGACTCATGACTGAATAGCTATACAGATGTTGTATTCTTTGACTAATATGATAGCGTATATCTGGTCGAACTAACAAGACACGTTGCGTGTAAGGCGAGTAATGCTCCGTCCGTATACGGAGCGAAAAACAAACACTAGAAGGCTATGTGGTAAAATAAAAAGTGCCTTATGTCACAGACTTCAAAGAGCGTAGATGTAGATGGTAGACGTACATGATATGCTGGAATGCTGGATGCTAGAGGAGAAGAAACTTTTATCAGCTTTGCAGCGGATTTTGACACGAGTTGTTTAGTATATCGGTTGGACACCTGAAGTCATGAATATCAGGAAATACCTGAAAACTGTGCAGTGGAACAACTCTTAGAACTGCATGACCTGCATACCTGTGATTGGTGTATACTGATTAATTAATTCAGATATTTTCGCGGAGAGTCTACTTTACCCAAGGTCTCAGATTTCTTTCTGAGATATAATACTTTTAATCTCAGCCGGATATCCTATGATTATATTTGATATGTGCTGTTGTATTACGTCAGCCTGAGATTTTGGACAATTAATGGAGCACTACCGAAGAAATTCAGGATCCGAAGTTTGAACACCGATACGGCAACCCCTTCCAACTTTTCCTTGTACACGTGGTTACTTTGGGGTAACAACACATTGTTGCAGGGCACACAACAAAAAGGCAAACATTTTAGTTACAGTGGCAAAAGGTGTCACTAACAAATACAACAACTCCTTCAACTGGAAAATGACAAAAACAGTGCTTCAAAATTCTTTATTGGTGTCTACAAAACAGTGTTTTACATATAATCGTATAATTTGACAGTAATTGTTCTACACTCGTTCAACGCAACGAAATATGCCTGTTAGTCAAGGAACTGGCAAATATTTACTGAATTGAAAAATAAAATTCTTGCACTACGATGTTAGCAATAACAGACAAAATTTCCTTTTATTTCGATGGCGTCATTATTGAGGCGCGACCAGAAACAAACAGAACGGAATGACAGGTACGCTGGTGCGTTTCCCTGTATAACGTTTATCTCGGTTCCTAAAACGAGGGTTGTACATCAAGGGGGGATAAAACAGACTGAAGCCGCAAATTATCGTCTTTATTCACGTCGCTATCGAATTCGACACGTATAGTGATTGGATAATAATGCGAAGGATTAGTGGTAGTTACTCATTTGGTTTAGACTGAATTTATCGCCTTAAGTAGCACGGTGCATTTTTTGTCTGTCGGAAAGCTTCAGCGATACGTAGTCCGATAAAGATCTTTATCACACCAACAAATGAATCTTATTATTATTATTACCCTTACTTAAAGTCAGGATTATAAGATGAATTTGACTGCAATGTGGATAAATACTAGCTAAGTATACAATAAACAGAGTGTGAGGAAGAATGTCAAGGCAAAGATACCCAGCTCCACTAAAAGATTAAAATGGAATATTATCCTTACAGTGAAGATAAAGTATCTGAAACTGTAAATTCGAAGCACAGTATTTTACAGATGTTGAAGATTGACTGTTGCAAAAACTCAAGATGAAACAGGAAGCCTTTGAGGTATGGTGCTGGAGAAGGAAATTAAAGGGGAGGATAAAGCACAAGATGAGATGGCAGTGTAAGAAAAACACAAGGAAAGAAGTCTATGATAATATTTATCACAAGGATGCCCAGATCTAAGGCATTCAAAGAAATTGGTAGTGGAAGAAGAGATAAAGGAAAGAATTAATTTCAAGATATGTAAAACAGGCTTCTCAGGTTGAAGACAGGCAGGGATAAAGGACGAAGAAAGTAAAAAAAAAGACTTAATATTGTATAGTCCCACATGTGAAGAATTAACTTCTGCCTACAGTGCACTATAACACCTTTACAGTGACGTCAACTTATAAATACCCTTCTGTTTTATTCTCGTTGCTCACCGTCTCGTAGATCTCTTCCTTCTCTCTTGTTGTAAAGCACGATGCCCCCAGAATGAGGAAACTGATTTAATTGTCTTACTCGAGGTTTCCGATTACCTTTAACTTTCTCCACTATAACCGAACTTCAGTGAATACCACATTCCACTGGTCTTAATTGAGGTGTCGGAAGAGCAGTTTAATTAAGCCATGAACTATTTCGTGCTACCAACTTTCTTATTATTGGCAGGCGAAATCTACTGAAAGAAAATTTCTCGCGACCGACCCGTATAATCGTTCGCCAAAGGTTGCGCCAAGGGTAAAGAAACGCTTTGCCGACCAACACCTACTTACGGCGGCGTTAAAGACAAGGCAAAACCCACTCACTGTTTTGTCCGGAGATACAGTTATTCTCACAACTTGCCGGTGCTACAGCTCGCCAGGCTCTTAAGCAGTAGTAACGCTTCTAAAATTATACTGCAATGTGGTGGCGTGTATTCTTTTGAGATATAATAGTAGTCATTGCAACTAAATTAAACCTTTTAATTTTACGTATGTAAATATAATTGTTTATGTATATTTAAATTTTATAATTGGTAATTTAACACTGCGTGGAATAAAGAGAAATGAAAAAATTTGATATGTTTGGGAATCGAACCTAGATGCACGATTACCGGTGTATGCCTTAGTTGACACAGTGACAATGTAACAGTACTGACGTTTTTAATTCAGTAATCTGTGGCAAATGATTGATTTCAAATTAAATATTTGTTCAGATCATGATTAGCCCATCCTAAAACCACTTTCATATTCATCTAAATTACTCTCCAGTGCTGTTTCCACTCCGTTTAGTATGATCTTGGAAAGTATATTGTATTAAACTGGTTACAAAGAAATTCTTCTTTTGTTGTTAGCATCTTGTTTATTGCCTTTCTTATGTAATGGATGTACCAAGGGCACTTTCCATTTTCTGTATTCCAAGTTTTCTTAAAGATTAATTATAGCTAATTCTTGTATTTTTGGTAGAGACCATTTCAAAAGTTCTGCTGTATGTAATAGAGCCCTTTCCACGGCCTTTATAAGGTTTTAATGAGCCCTTCAATTTATCTGATAACACTTCTTCAAGATTTTCATGAGCATCTATGTATTCGAGCTTATGGATTGGTTCTGGACAATATAGACGCTGATCAAAATATTTTGCAAGCATTTCGAAATTTTTAGTGTTACGTAAGCCAAATGGGTGAGCCTCGTCCCACAATGCTCTGTTGTTAGATTTACATTTGAAGTGCATCTACAGAACTCTTTAAATCTCCATTTCTTCTTCAAAGGGCCTCTTTACCAGATCATCTGCTGATCATCCACAGAAAACACTTTCATACTAAATTTCCTAGTATAATCGCTTCTTTTACCACCACATACTGTATAACTTTTTGACTTACAGGGGCATTAATCGTAACTGAATCGAATGTATCAATTTTATGTATGCAAACTGAACTGTTATTTTTAAATTTTATAGTTAATAGTTTACCATTGCGAGGAAGGAAATAAAATGAAATAGAACGTTTGTATAACTGGGAATTGAATCCTGATCCACAGATTACTATTCCGTGCTTCTGACCACTCACCGTCTGTGGCTTCATTGAGAAATCATCATACTCTGCCCTCATGCATTATGCTATACGTAATTTCGAAGGAAAATGCTGACTTGTGGTGCGAGCAACGCAGCACTCGTACTGCCGAATGGGACGTGACATCAGAGCACACACAGAGAAAACAAACAGCTGCATCGCTTCTCTGAGTTGATCGTAGCGTGGCTGACCGTCATTGCAACATCCGACACTGGTTTCTGTTTATTGAGGAGAGAGAGCTATAAAACATCTATTGGTCTGTTTTTCTTGCATACCACCATCCACTCGAAGGGAAATGACGTAATTTTAGTGGGATTTCCGGATCGCATTCGAAGCAAAATGGCATAATTTTAGTGTGGTATTTACAGCGTGCTGCAGCACATTCGGCAGGATAACTGGACGTCACTCCTCGCATGCAGAAATCGACATTCAGGCAAGTTGTGAGAACAGTAACCCTGCAGTCTGCAATACCAGGAACACATGTTCCAGCAGATTCATGCAGTGCAGATGCAACACTGTACAGTCTATTTAATTGTTCACAAAATTCGTTACTGACATATCGTCTATTACCTAGCTAATGAACTGAACTATCCTGATGGAAAACTGTAGTGTTTTACGGATAAATTAAAAATATCATCGGATTAGACAACTCTCTAGCACTTTGGCTACAAACAGCTTTGTAGCTCTATCCTTTAGATGGCACCACCGGTTAATCTGTGTAATGATACCAGTGGAACAATTCAGTGTAACAGAAAACCACCTTCAGATGTATCGAACCAGCAGAAACCAGGTACCGAGACCTCGTAATAGCCATGTCCTTTGGTTTAAAGCGAATGAACCAGTCTCATATTCATATTTCATCTGCAAACAACCGGTACTGTCATAGCTCCCAAACCATTGAAACAAGAAAAGCGAAATCACCTGTGCTGTATTCTGGGCGGAGGCACACAGATGTGCCTTCCACTTTCATACCTCATGGAACCTATAGAAAACCTTAATTTCCACATTGGTATCCATCTGCTGACTCCTTAATTGCGTTCTGCTTTAAATTTAATAACTGTTGTTTGAGATATTGCTTTGTAAAATTCATACCGCCGCACGACGCCAGTGTTCTCAATAGTGAGTGACCGGTGATGTATCCATGATGCAGAGTAATATTTTGGTTCGGTATTATCATAATATATTATTAAACAAATTAAAAAATGATGCTTTGTCAAGAATATCGCTTGGAGATAAAATTTTGTGTTTTGCATCTATGGTACATTTCAGAGTACGTTTTACACTCCATATGATCTCGATATTTCATCATAAATTGCATAGTCTGTCTTAATTTGGCCGGCCGAAGTGGCCGAGCGGTTCTAGGCGCTTCAGTCTGGAACCGCGCGACCGCAACGGTCGCAGGTTCGAATCCAGCCTTGGCCATGGATGTGTGTGGTGTCCTTAGGTTAATTAGGTTGAAGTAATTCTAAGTTCTAGGGGACTGATGACCTCAGAAGTTATGTCCCATAATGCTCAGAGCCATTTGAACCATTTTTTGGCTTAATTTGATTTGGAAATAGAAAGGATCTGACACCACGAAAATGACATTTAAATTAATTTCATTAACTTTAGGTGTACATCTGATGCCACAGAAAATTTACGGCATTAAACAAACACATGGCGTGTAACGAGGGCCTGTCGTCGGGTAGACCGCACGCCTGGTGCAGGTCTTTCAAGTTGACGCCACTTCGGCAACTTGCGCGTCGATGGGGATGAAATGATGATGATTAGGACAACACAACACCCAGTCCCTAAGCGGAGAAAATGTCCGACCCAGCCGGGAATCGAACCCGGGCCCTCAGGATTGACAGTCTGCCGCGCTGATCACTCAGCTACCGGGGACGGACGGCATTGCACACAGAGCACACAGCAGCTGACAAAACATCACAACACCCATAATGGTAATGGGCGAGATTCTTTTTTTTTTTGCCATGAAGTTTCAAATCGACGGACCCTGCGCTACAGAGAGAAAATATGTGTCGGAATAATTTTTTTAGTTTATTGAAGAAGAAGAGATAACAATACAATGGAACTAAAATATTGCGGAGTGATACTGTCATATTGTGTTACGTTTATGTGATAGCTCTCAATACACCAGACAGAATAACCCCGGTATGGTACTGAGTTCTTCACGGGAAAACATACTGAATTATACGTGAAAGTAAAAATCAATTAAATAGCTCATCATTATTTTCTAAATTATTGTGTTACTTACTGATCGCCACATTCCTCACACGAAAATAACATGGAAATGGTCTCCCCTTTAGTATGGGGAGTGCAAAATCCACTTCATTTGATGCCGTATTGTGTATGAAACTCTTCGACAAGCGACAGTAATGGATAACCATCTTCATGAAGATACACATTGATTTTCTTATTCTTGAGAGGCACAGTTATGTAAATTACGTCAATGATAATAAGAATTACTTATTTTGTTTTGGATATATTACTGCAATTTTGGTTTTGTAGCCGTTGTCTTGGAATTCATTATTGGCCTTTAGGTTAATAACGTTTCATGACAGTACATATAAAGAACATCATATTCACTATTTGACCATACAAGGATTCTCATGTAACTGTCACTTATATGTTTTTTAGGGTACCAAGAGAGAATATCATTGTATAAAATTTTTCTCAACCTGTTTGATACTTCCGCATGATATTCTAAGATTCCAGACATTTCAGTCAACTAATCTTCCAAGTCATTTTCCGTCTCTGTCAGTTTCATCAGCACATCTTAAAATTTTTATTTCCTCGTCTTTTCCATGAAGTTTAATTCCCTTTTAAAATCTCTCTTTGGTTTCCTTCACAGTTTTCTCATTGTACAAATTGAATGACATTTTGAATAGGCTACAATCCTGACTCACTGCTTTCTCAACTACCCTTTCCTTTCATGTCATTGGATTCTGAAAATAGAAGCCTGGTTTCTCTACATGTTGTAGATGACTTTCTGCCCGGTATTGTTCCCTGCTACCTTCAGAATTTCAGAGGGTGTATTCTAGTCAACATTGTTAAAAGCTTTCTGTAAATCAACACAAGCTATAGACATAGGTTTACTTTTCCTCAGTTTAAAGTAAGTCGTAGGTTCACGTGAGATTGCTCGAGTGTTCTTAGGTTTCTCCGGAACCCAAACTGATCTTCTCCAAGTCGTCTTCTACCACTCTTTCCATTCCTCTGTAAATGATTCGTATCAGTAGCTACAACCCTATCTTCTTAAACTAATGGTTCTGTAATGTTCAGAGCCGTCAGCACATGTCTTCTTGGGTATTAGAATCGTTACATTCTCGTTAATGTCTAAGGAATATTCGCCTTTCTCGTATGTCTTCTACAGCAGGTGGAGTAATTCTTTTATCGTAGTTCTCCGAACCGGATCTATCTTGTTTAATCTTAGATCCTTTAGTGCTCTGGCCAAATATTTTAGCAGTATCTTGTGTTCCATGTGATCTCCACTTATTGTATCTTCTGTTTTCATGGTATTGTCTTCACTGTCGTTTCCTTTGTATAAACTTTCCACATATTGCTTCTACCTTTCGACCTTTCCCTTTTAGCTTCGTTCTGGATTGCCATCTGGGTTGCTAATGTTCGTAAAGCTGTTGCTCTTTCCATTAAAGGCCTCTTAAATTTTCCTACAGGCCGCATTGAACTTTGCCATACTGGTCTAGCTTTGAATTTCTCTCCTAGACATTCCTCCTTCGCTACTTTTCACTTTTTGTCAGTCTCACTCTTAGACGTCTGTATCCCTTTGGCCTACTTCATTTTCTGCATTTTTATATTTTCTGATTTCGTCACTCAAATTCAATACTTTGTGTGTTATCCAGTGGTTTCCAGTGAGTCACGTTTCTTTGACTAGTTGTTCGTCTGCTGTCTTAAAAACACCGTCTCTCAAAGTTAGCTACTCGTCTTCTATTGTGTCTCCTTTCCCTGTTTCATCAATGCTGGCCTAAAACTCACTTTGGATGTTTCAACACCCTCTGGTTCTTCCAACTTTTATCCAGATCCAACACATTAAACTTCCTACACTTTTCCAATCTCTTCACTTTTATTCTGTAGTTCATAACCAATGAAGTATGGGCAAATAGGACTCTGGAAAGGTTTCTCGGGTTACAGAGTTGATTCCATTCAGAACGAATTTTTTGTTCCGAATTGTCTGTATTGCCGTTTTGTAAGCTAACTGAACCCTTTCCGTGTCTTCATGTCTACTCCACGTAAACTGAGGTCAATCATTCCCTTAACTTAGGTGTTAACAGGTAGCTTCCACTTTAACTCCTTTCCCACTAGAAAACAGTCTTTCCAAAACAAAGTTGGTTGGCCGTAATAAAGTTAGCTTTGAAAAGCGCGCCGCAGCACGTAGCGTGAAGCAGTCGCCCCTCGTTTTCTGGCGGTGGCGCCTTTGTCGCAATTGAAGGCTTCGGTGTCTCCCTCTAGCGGGAAATGGGAAAAGTGGGCTGTATGGGCTCTCGTGGAGAGTTGGCAGTCAGGGCATCAGGAAGCGACTTCTCTGTCGGTGCTAGAGGGCCAGCACGCAGACCGCAGCATCAGCGTAAGCGACGCGAGCAGCGGCTCCATGGTATGGGGCGTTAACTGCTCGTCGCGAAAGGAATCTTGTGAGCGTGGATCCACGAGGGGTCTAATCTGCAGTCCGGCCGTATGCTGTCGACCGGCGAGGAGGTTCTGAAAATAGGCGCGCCTTCCTGCGTTCGTTGAAACGGCGGGCAGCGGGCGGCTCGTTTATGTATATTTGGCTATAATCAAGCAAGGTTGTTAATGTACGCCGTAGTGGATTTTTTATATTGTTTCTAGTCAGGAAAAACTGTTGCGTGTTTTTCCAATTCAATACCTTTTAAGGCCTTTACCCAACGTGCTTACGTGTTTTATACCGGTAGTTGGTTATTAGTGTGTTTTCTTGCCATGCAAAAGTTTGCCATTTGATTACGGGTAGAAAATTGTTGCCTTGAAAGGAGAATGTTGTAAAGGTTCGCAATTGCTACCTGGCAAGCGTGTGTGTTTGCCGTAAGTTAACTGGCAGAAATTTGTAAAATTTATTTTTTTATATATTTTGGAAATGTTAATGTTATTAACTGTGAGTGCCCCCCCCCCCCACCCTCCGTGTGCATGACTCATGCGTTTTGGTTTTTCTATTTTGAGAACTTTTGTAAACAGGATTGTCTTTATATGTTGCAGACAAGTTAGATTCTGTATCATTTAATGAATGGAGTGAAATTCACCTTAATTTAGCTAAGCTTGAAATATACAGCGACGCGTTCTATACGTTAACTCGCTTGCCTGTACTTGCCTTTTACTGACGTGAAATTTTTTATAATAATTTAATAATTTAAAAGTCCTTTCCTATGGTAAATTGTGACTTATTTGTTAAATGACGGCAGAACTGTCCTCAGGTCATATGAAGTTCATCTTTTTCTTGCCAGGTACAAATTTCCCAAGGCAAAGTCTGGCATCAGACTGGCGTATTTGGCAGATATTTTGTTACATATCAATACCTACAACATGTGTAAAATTTTGTATCATTGAAATATGTCAATAGAAAATCAACCAGGCCGAAACATAAATAAATCAAAGTAATAAACTGATGAAAAATATTTATAAGCTAAGAAATATGTAAATAACAATTATAGTGTGTAAGAAAAATGTTAAGAAAAATGTTTTGTAAAATTTATTTAAGTTCTTTGCATATCGATGGTGACAGTGAAGTATCTGCATTAAGCTCTTTGTTGGAGGGAGAGCCCGTGCATTGATACATAGGGAGCGCTGCGAGAAGCGCGCAGCATTGTTGATAGAACACTCTTGAGTCAACCTTTGTGCAGTGAAGCTGTGTGTAGAGACCGAGCGGTGTGCCTGTTCGCCACCAGCTATATATTACTTGAAGAATACTATAATTATATAATTGATAATTATTTATGAATTATTAAAAATCGACGACATGAAGACATCAAAGGTATTTAAGCGCTAACAGCATATTGTAAGTTCGTTGTTGCAATTTTTGTAAACGATCCCCAAAACCCAAAGTTTTATAAATTGAATCATTAGAAAGAGTTAAAAATTTATATTCAATCATTTTCAGAGTAGATCAATTTATCCCAGCTGATATCGTATTATTTTTCATTGAACCCAGTAACCACAAGATTTAACTTTTGTTGAGTTTTCTCAATTTTTTTAATTTAATAATGACATTGAATTTTGCACCAGTAACTTCAATCAAAAAAGCAAATGAATAATAAGTACAATTTTAGCTCACATATTTGCAATCCTAGTAAATGAATCCCAACCCAAATAATTATCAACAATAGACCAGAGTGAGTATATTCAGACACGCAGACAGATGACATTATCCAGAGGCGACCCAGTGAAATAAATGGTAAGGGTAATATGTATGTATGTTTTCAGGTTCACTACATAGACAACCAGCTAGGGCCACCGCGTAAGCTTATGTGTTAACGTGGAAATAATCTTCTTTTGATCAGTCACATTAATATTGATACCAATAAAGGCACAAGGCGTACAACAATGTGTATGCTTAAGACTATCAGATCAGACACGTTGTCAAAAGCAAGTCCAGACAGGAAAGCTGCAAGGCACAAAAAGTTCAATTCTCTTTCTTTCTTTCTTTCATTAGACGGAAAGTAAGTTAAATTATTTTATTCTAGACGGGAAGGTTATCGTCCAAACGCATTAAGTTCAATCATTATTTCTTTTATTTATTCGACTGGAAGATTTCAACACGATGCTATCTCCTGCTTTGTTCAGACGAGTTTCGGTTCCCTCCTCCAGTTTCAGTCTTCTACATGTTTTTTTAATCCTCGCCGTTGGAACGACCTTTACTGTTCGATATTTATTTTTGACACAATAATAATAATAATAATAATAAGCTCCACCATAGCCGGTGCCAAACGCAGTTCAGAAAGGAGGAGGGGGAGGAGTAACCCCTCGTTAAAAAAAAAAATCCTCGGTTCACCTGGCCCAGGTGATAGTATCTCGTGAGAGCCCGTTGCCAGGGATACGGTGAAGACCTCAACAGCAGCGAAGGCGGAGAAGATGGACTTCGGTACCGCGGAGCTGGTGGAAGAGGCGGCCTCTTGTCCAGAGCCAAAATGGATAGAGAGCACGTCGCTTCCACATGTTGGTGGCGGCACCCCGACAGCGTTTGTTCCACATGTTAGTGAAGATTGAATAAGTGATATTTCAGGCTAACAACCTGATCTTACTTTGGGAATTTACGGCTGACTTTTGATTCCCTACTCTTTACAATTTACAGCTTCAAGTCGCAAAATAGAAAGTTCACACAATGGATGCTCTACCCCAGGTGGTAACTCTGATGAGGAATCCACCATTACAACATGCAATGCAATGGGATGTGGGATTCTGGTGAGTCCCAACATTTGAGGTGGGGAAGAAATGGAGTATACTGAAAAGTCTTCCAAGTTTCCGTTCAAGAAGAAGTACTACTTTGGAACATTAAATATAAATTCTATTCTGAAAATTGGTAAACAAAAACAATCAGGATTATTTCTGCAGAAGAACGATATACAAATTGTAGCAGTCCAGGAAACACGATTTTTGGATGAGAATGTAGGTGATATACAACATTATAGAACTTATAAAGGCAAACCAGCAATGAGAATATTGGAAAACATGCCGATGTTTGGAACAGCATTTTATGTAGTACACAAAAACGTCGTAGACAGTGTAACAGAATTTAGTTCGAATTGAGAAGGAATATCCATGTTTACAATAAAGTGCAAGAATAAAAGTTACACCCTCATAAACAGTCATGCACATATAAATGCTGACAGCAGAAGAAATCTGGAGAACGTAAATCAATTCTGGGATATTTTAGAACCTGAAATTTGTATCATACCTAAAAAGAACGATAAAATACTTCTTGGTGATTTCAATGCGCAAATTGGGAGGGAAAATAAATTTAGGACTATTGTAGGTGAATATCCAGCACACTCAAGAACAAACAGAAATGATGAAAGATTGAGCAGTATGTGAAAATGTTCCAGTTAAAACTCATGTCCTCACATTTCCACAAACTACCAAGAAAAGCCAAAACTTGGAGACATCCAAATCCAAATCTAGGAGAATTTCAACTGGATCACTTAGCCATATCTAAGAGGTATATCACGGAAATTATGAATGTTAAAATAGTCAGAAATGGGGAACTCGATTCAGATCAAAAATGGTTCAAATTGCTCTGAGCACTATGGGACTTAACACCAGAGGTCATCAGTCTCCTAGAACTTACAACTACTTAAACCTAAACAACGTAAGGACATAACACACATCCATGCCGAGGCAGGATTCGAACCTGCGACCGTAGCGGTAGCACGGTTCCAGAATGAAGCTCCTAGAACCGCTCGGCCACAACGGCCATCCAATGCAGATATTTATCTCTCTAAGATTAAAACAAAAAAAGGCGACGAAGAAAGTGATCAGATACAACACCACTTCAGCTAATATTACAGAAGAAAATATAGAAAAATTTAGAGAAGAAATTGAGACATGTGAAGAAGGTGATTGCCGTGAACTCCAGATGCAAATGACTCAAGCTTCAGAGAAAACTCTAGGACTGACCAAGAATAAAAAGAGGACGTGGTGGAATGAGGAGTTCGAAGAAACACTAATACAAAGAGCTCAAAAATGAAGAAAATGGAGATGTTTGAAAAAAGAGGAAGTCTTTGAACATCAGACAACAAAGAAAAGAAATATAAAAAATAATGCGGAAAATCAAAAGAAACTTTGAAAATTCTCAGCTTATTGAAAAAGAAGAAAATTTTGCCGAAAATAACGCTAGAAATTTTTACCAACCTTTAAACACGTAGTTAAAGGCACCAAGTATTTGTTTCAAAGATGAAAATGGCAAAACGGGATTGAATAGCAAAGAAAATTGTGAAATTTTAGCAAAATTTTTTGGAAATCTGTTGAACTATCCAGTTCCAACAGATAAATTAGAATTTTCAATGACACTTCAAAATCTAGAGGAAGATTTCCCACCAAAAGAGTTAGAAGTTCATGAAGCTATCAAAACACTGAAAAACAATAAAGCAAGTGGTGAAGACTCCATTACAGCAGAATTATTGAAGTGGTGAGAGCCAAAAACCATAAACGATATACAGCTGCTTTTTGCGAACATTTGGAATACTGGAAAGATTCCAGTTGAATGGAAAACAGCGTTAATCCACCTGCTACAAATTGTCAATAATTACAGAGGAGTGTCACTTCTGCCAGTGGCATATAAAATATTATCAAAAATTATCCTGAACAGAGTGGTAGATACTTTGACAAAGGACTGGGAGAATATCAGGGTGGTTTTCGAAAGGGAAGATCCTGTACAGAACAAATTTTTAACTTAAAGTCAATAATTCACCATAAATGTTAACCAGCAAACCTAGTAATTGTGTCATTTATTGATTTCAAGAACGCATTTGATTGTATAGACGGAGATACAATAGATAAGGTCAATAGAGAATTTAGTGTTAAATCAAAATTAGCAAATATAATTCGTGAAACACTAACAGGTACAAAGTCTAATGTCAAATTTATGGGAGAAGTATCTCAGTCATTTGAAATAAAAACTGGTGTTAGACAAGGTGATGGTATATCACCTTTACTGTTTAACTGTGTTCTAGAAAAAATAGTAAAGATACGGAATTCAGAGCTAAAAAGTCACAAAATTGAACCAATAACTCTGGGAAGCGAAACAAATGGAATTAAGGTAAAAAGCTTGGCTTTTGCGTATGATTTTGCAATACTTCCAGAAAACCTGACAGAAGCAGTTATTCAAATGAATCTTCTCGAAAAAATAGCAAATAGAAGTGGTCTCAAAATTTCAGCTGAAAAAAATTCATGACAAATATAAGAAATTCGCCAAAATTCATAGAAACACAAATAGGTAAAATAGAGCGAGTAAATAAATTGAAATATCTGGGAGAAAAGTATGCAACAGAATGGACTAGAGAAATCTGCAATAGATGTAAGAATTAACAATATGGAAAGAGCATATGGTTTAACCAAAAATATTTACAACAAGAAATGTATACCTATAAAAACAAAACTAAAACACTACACCACAGTGGTGCGACCAGAATGTTTACATTGATCTTAATGTCTAAAGATGAATTATAAAATGTACAAACTAGAGGTACTGGAAAGTAGGATTATCAGAAAAATAATGGGGCAACAAAAACTGCAGATGTTTGGAAAATAAGAAGTTATGAGATCTAAAAAAATAGAGAAAATATCTGAAGTAATGGCCAAACGAAGATTAACCTTTTTCGGACACCTCTACCGAATGGGTGGAAATAGACTAACAAAAGAAAGACTCCTATATTTCTGGAAGAAGAAATCGTCAATAGCATGGATTACAGAAGTGAGGAAAGACCTAGAAAGAAACAATATCAAAGAATCAGAAATAGAAAGAAACCATTTAAAAAAATAAAATACAATATTTGGAAGGCTTTCAAAGCAGAAGAAATAAAAAATAGGGAGCAACATGGACAGAAGAAGGAAAGAGACTTAATGGGGAGAAAATGAGGGAATACTGAAAAAATAGGAAACAACCACAAAGGAAAAAGAGGAAATGAAGTTGTTAACGTGTTCCTAGTTGGTCAATACGTTTGTAAAAAAAAAAAAAAAAACCAATAATAGTAACAATGTACGATACAGCGGGTGGACACAATGTCTTGCGCCGAAATGTCCGCGTAGGGCTGCTCTAGTTGACCACGTTAGGACATCTGCAGTCCCCGCTAGTGTATTAGTGGAGACTCGACGCTGTCGCCGTCGCCTGCAATTCTCGGAGCAGCTGGCCCGGGCTCATTAGCTGGGCGCACACTACGGCTGACTGCAACAAGGGACCCGGCCACGTCCATAAAAACCATGAGTTTTCCTGCGGTTTTCAAGGGAGAGCAGATTCTAGTTACTTACAGTATGGCGAAAGGGTGGACCTCTGATCAAATCGAAAAACGTATAAACCTGCCGCAAAGGACCTTAAGAATGTAAAAAGCAGGGTGTGTGAAGAGATTGTTGAAAGTGTTTACATTGTTCTTTTTGTTGTGTTTTACGGTTTTATAGATAAGATTAGCATATATTCTTGGTTTTCAAATGGTGCGTTGAAATGTCCATTCAGACTAAACTCGCCTTGTGCGTGTTTTGTCGTGTGGTAATACGTTGGTAAAGAGCTGCGGAAGATTTCTGGTTGTGTGCTCCTGAATCCGTTGAAAGTCGCCGTGTTTATTTGCAGGTTCGTTTGGCAATCTCCCCAGTGTATCTACAACTCCACGTCGACAAAAAGGAGCTGAAACTTACTATAGCAATTAGAATAACTAGAAAGAGTAATATTTACGTTCGAGTCTCACCTAATTATTTATTAGAGATGAGCGCTCGTTTATTTCTTCGTTGAATACATCTTTTACTCTTACTGTCGAATTGCGATACGTAATAGTCACAATTGTAAATTCCCTTCGTCTTTATCAGAGCAAGAAGAAAATCGGAGTCATTAACGTTACATTCAACAACAGAAATAAAAAAAAACCAGAGGTAATGGAATGATAAAGCTCGCTTCTCTTAAGGAAGAAGAAACATCTTTGATTCCTACACACAGCCCGGTATCTGACACAGCTACTTCAGTAATAAGATGCGATATTAAAATTTCTAGACGATATTCCAGTTGTGCACCAAAGTGTAAAGGAATCTTAGCTACAAAATTTGAGATCAAGTTTCGTAAAAGAGCTCGGAATCCTGTAGACTACAGAAAGAAGCGAAAAAGGAAAGTATGAAGTGTACAAACCAATAAAAGTTGTTTGTAGCATGTTTATGATAGTATTACGCATTGTTGTGCTTCATCCATTGTTTTTCATGAAGAGCCATTTTTCTTCTCAAAGGATCCAGAACGCCCTGTTCCTAGCGTATCAGACTTTCACGGTTGTCAGAGGAGTGCAGACGATTCAGAAAGCAAATACGCTCGCGTGCAGCCACTCATTGCCTCCCTTCCACCGTTGGTCTGTTTCCCCATTGCCCCGAGCCCTGTTGACACCCGGGCTCGGTCGGGTAGCCTAACGAGCCACGGGCCTCGACGGCGCATCGCAGTTCGCGCACACAGTCCCCGGTTCAGTTGAGCTCCACTACCCGCGTTGCGGGCAACGAGATGCACCTGCTGGCCGCAGGCGGACTCAGGCGCGATGGACGGCTCTGATCGAAACCTTTTTCTAATCTCAAGTGGATGGTTGTCAATGTAACCAGAAGCGGTTGCATGCAACTCATGATGACATACTGTGAGCCAGTAAGCTAGGTTAAATCTTAAAACTCGTGACAGTGCCTCGTGATGCGACTGCTTACGGCTATGCTGCTGGCGGTCAGTCCAGCTATTACTACCATTGTGGTTGGTGATCTTAGTAATGCTATTTGTGAGGAGCACGGTTTGTGCCAGATGTTTCTCTCTTCTCGATTAGCCGAGCGATCTCAGGTGCTACAGTCATGGACTGTGCGGCTGGTCCCGGCGGAGGTTCGAGTCCTCCCTTGGGCATGAGTGTGTGTATTTGTCCTTAGAGTAATTTAGGTTAAGTAGTGTGTAAGCCCCTCGTGGTCTCGCGGTAGCGTTCTCGCTTCCCGAGCACGGAGTCCCGGGTTCGATTCCCGGCGGGGTCAGGGATTTTTCCTGCCTCGAGATGACTGGGTGTTATTGTGTCGTCTTCATCATCATCATTCATCCCCATTACGGTCGGAGGAAGGCAGCGGAAAACCACCTCCATTAGGACCTTGCCTAGTAAGGCGGTGCGGGTCTCCCGCATCGTTCCCCTACGCTCTGTAAAGAAGCATGGGACTTCATTTCATTTTTTTTTTCAGTGTGTAAGCTTAGGGACCGATGATCTTAGCAGTTAAGTCCCATAAGATTTCAGACACATTTGGACTCTCTTCTCGTTTATCAGGTTCCGTGCCAGCCACTGTGGTCGAGCAGTTCTAGGCGCTTCAGTCTGGAACCGCGCCACCGCTACGGTCGCAGGTTCGAATCCTGCCTCGGGCATGGATGTGTGTATGTCCTTAGGTTAGTTAGGTTTAAGTAGTTCTAAGTTCTAGGGGACTGATGACTTCAGATGTTATGTCCCATAGTGCTCAGAGCCATTAGAACCATTTTTTTGATCAGGTTCCGTAGTCATCCATAAATACTGAACACAATAGTACATGATATTAGAATTAATTGCAGTCATCTTCTCGATAAGAGCACACTTTTGCACGGTGCAACAGCCATGTCTGACCATTTCAGTATGCTGCATGAACACTCATCCATATAGCTACCATGCTCATGTGTGAACCAGTTATTAGACAACCTCAGTAACCCTGCAGCAGGAAAAAGAATCAGTTCTAATGTTGTAGAGGACTTTTATTGCCACTCGCCAGGAGTTCAGTTCTCTGCAGATGTCAGAAGAACTAACGTACTTACCTGTCTCTGCAGTTATTATGTAGTGCCTTTGTCACACAAAGAAAACGTCAGATTCGAGAGCAGCATGGGGACAGGCTGGGCTTTAAATTTGCATTTAATATTTAAAAAGAATGTTCACATTGGAATCCATTCATGGAAAACATTGTATCTGAATATGCCCCATATCGTTGCCAAAATAAAACAGTACACCCCTCAGATAAAGTGAAATACTCGTATCATATGGTACTTCGGTTTCTGCATTAGGAGAACAAATCTGCAACAAGGCATGGTGGTTAGTGGAGCAGTGCAGAAGCAGTGCACCATCATTAGGTAGTGCAATCGCTGTTGGTGTGAGTAGAGTATGAGGGAGAGTATTGCACCAATTTGCTGACGTCATTGCAATTCCTGGACTGCTGACGCCAAAAAGTGCTGATGTCAGCAAATTCCATGTCAGCAAAGTGTCTCTCTACAGTGTAGTGTACAGACTTTGAATAACAGAACATGCATAACTGAAATAATAACAAAATTATTCGTTAGCTATAACAATGTCCAAAACCCAGATACTCTCATTATAGAGTACAGACTTCAAACGGTGAGTAGCAATACATGACTGATAAACCGTTTGGTTACTTTTGGACACCAGACTCTCTAGTGATTGGGAGAAAGTATCATGACGTTGATGTGATGTGATACTGAAATTACACAACATTTAGAAGACATGACACAGAATCAATGTAGTTATGATATTGTCATGGCGTTTATGTCATGTCATCTTTTGAAGCCAGATCTGCTCACTACTGAGCACTAACCTAGCAAGGAGAACAAACTGCCTGAAAGCAGTGGGACTCCTGGCAACTGGCTGAGAGTATCTTGCATGAACCATGGAGCCCCCTGGCAGTTGGTCTAAAGCACAACTGCCTCAGCACTTGAAATGCAGTGCCTAGAATGCTGACATCAGGGGAGGAGGAGAGAAGAGGTGAGTGACCTTATACGTAACAAGGATAATTGCTTCAGCACCAGAGATGCTAACATCGAAAAAGTGCAATTCTTGGGGTGGTGACAGCAGAAATGTGCTGACATCAGTGCAATTCCTGGAAAGCTGATACTGACATCAGCGATTTATACCAGAACTCTGCATGATACGCTACTGGTGTAGTCAAAGCAGATGTCTGACAAAGAACGAAGTGGTAGACAATTTCTCTGTTAAGGGTGGGACATTGTAACATGGGTTTGGTAAGTCAGTAGTAGAGTACTGAAATCTCCCACAATGCTTCCAGAGGTCGTCAGGGCAAATCGTCGGAGAAAGTTGTCCAAGGAGGTGCTTTTGCTCCATGTTAATGTTCCAGCTTGTTCTTTGTACGACACCATCAGACTCGGGTTCTTTGGGCTACCACATTCTGCATCACGTCCTGTAGTCTCCTCATACGGCACTCAGGGACTTCTTCCTCCTTCAGCAGATGAAGAGACTGTTGCATGGCAGACATTTTTTGTGTTGCATCACAGCATAGCCTGATGTAACAAGCTGCTCCTGAGTCGATTCAGCAGTATGACATCGTAAGGGGAGAAGCTCTTGTCAGGTCAATAACCAGATTCCGTGGCATAGAAGCACATATTATGTATGCAAAAACACTTACTCTGTACATTGATGAAGCAAAACACGGCAGCCAGTATCTCTGAGGGGTGAAGCTGTGACACATTACGACACCAAACAGGTAAACGAGGCCAAGTGAAGTCATAATTGCCCAATGATTACACTGGCTGCTTCAGACTGTTGTGCTGACGTTGAGGAAACACTGGCCAGTTCGGCTCTCAATATACCACTTAATTTAGACCCTCAGTCTCAGTTGTCTTCAGTTGTGCACAGTACACCCAGCGACACAGTCGAAACCAGCCAACAACCACGAGAAGAAGACCAATTGCATTCTGAGTTGTAGCAGCCAATTTCCGCTGAGAGATTTAACTGCCTCACTTAAGTCTGCACTCAGTCAACTTAGCTCTGACGTCTAAAGGAAGCTTTTTCTTGAGCGAGGCCGTCTGGGCTGTTATTGATGTCCATTTAGAGGGTGACGATTACCCGTTACCTGTTTCTTCCTCCCCCTCACAGCAGCTATTTGTCGCCGTATACTAGGAGAAGCTATCTTTACGAGAGGGTAGACTTCGCTGTCGGCTTGAGCCCCAAACATCGTGGTGTGATGCCGGATGACTTACTTACGGCCACATCAATGTGTTTCACGTGGGTCGGATTCTACCACACAACTGTAGATCAAACATGAATGTGTTTCTGTATTACAGCACAACGCAAGCTCATAAAGAATAAGGGTGGCAAAAGGAATCGACAGTTTCAAGTCTGATACATGCCATAATCGATTTAGGGAAACTGTTAGAACGTTAAGTCTGGATGACCGAATAGGCCTGTCACGGAGCGGTAAATCGATAAGAATATAACAAGCTTTATAGTGCATTGCTATGGCTGCTCTCATAATGTTATGAACATTAATTTCTGCGACAGAAGTTGAATGTATTGACCACTCGTAGGCTTGTGAGTGAAAAAAAGCTCTTGGTCGTCAGAGCGGTGTTGGTTGCAGCAGCTAGGCCAAGTGGAAGACACACAGCGTGGTCGGAGCGGCCCGTCGCCCGTTGGCAGGGGTTGCTTGCACAAACGATTACCAGATTAATCTGGTCACGGCTTCATTCACAGCGACAAACAAGGTGAACTTCTGGCTAAACTAGGTGCAGCTCTGCGTATACAGGGCTAACAAGAAAGGGAAAATTATGGAGAAATACGTCCCGTGACGCCGACAACTCATTAGTATACGAAGCAAACTGTGTCAAGAGAATTTTGTACAGTCACTACACGTAAGTAATTTAATGGCAGTCTCTTTAAAATAAATATCTGTTTTGGCTGTCAGACGTCTTTTTTGTGCGTATGGGGACGATACAAACCATCCAACCTTAGAATCTCCCAGACAGAAGACCAGGACAGATCGAACACTTTATTGCGTGAGTGGAGATTGTAGTAGACTATGTTACCATTGAACGGGTAACAACAGATGTCAGATTGTATAAACCTGCTTTCAGGCAGTTTTCTTCGTCAATAAAATCAGCAAAAAAATTTACCCTTAGAGTTTGCCATTGTATTTGCTGTGATCATCACTAGAAAGGCATTATGCACCAGAAAAGAGTTTACATATGGAACCACAGTCAAATACTTCCAACGGGATGTATCTGAATCAGGGTAAGATACAACACAAACGAAGAAAGACCTTACAAAGACGGTGTGCTGCGTCTGAATAACTAGCCTAACAAGAGACAATACGGAATTTACTAATGATTGGTCTTCTCATTTGTAAACGTGTGTAATTTCGACTTTTCCCGAGTAGTAGAAATATTGTTATTGACGTGTTTCTATTACTGTACGCAGATAGTACTCAAAACCGACGATCATCAATACGCATGAATTGTGGGTGGCTGTTTGGTCGTGAAACAAAAAGTTGAAAATCGTTGCTAGCCCGTGGAATGAGGGTGACAGCTAAAAAGTACTCTCAAATGTGTAAAGTTTCCTACAAACACATCATATAACACTGTGCAACAAAGAAAATGTAAATCGAATGAAAATAGCCAATTCCTATCAATTCTAATGTGCTGATCGAGAATATCACAAAGACAATTCAAAATTAGCTCTAGTTTTCATTTTATGCTGTTTTATTACGGTGACATAATTTGAAACGGAACTTGTTGTCCAGTTCCATATTTTCTTGAATAAACCCTGGCACATGAGAACTATTGCGAGTGCTTTTTATTTTGCAGAAGTAATTACTAGGGTAATATACCGAAGAGAATGTACCAAATGTTTATTTATTTATTCAGTCAATCCTTCTATGTGTGCCACATTTCCTAGTTGACATTCCTTTATGCGACCTGGTGTCTGTGACTGAGATAGTTAATGATGTAGCAGAAAGCTTGGACAAAGGTCGTATCGCATTCGGGAGGACGACTGTTCAATCCCGCGTCCGGCCATCCTGATTTAGGCTTTCCGTGATTTCTCTAAATCGCTCCGGGCAAATGCCGGGATGGTTCCATTGAAAGGTCACGGCCGACTTCCTTCCCCATCCTTCTCTAATCCGATGAGACCGATGACCTCAGTGTCCGGTCTCCTTCCCCAAATAACCCAACCCAAAGGTCGTAGCTGTGCATGTGTAGAATGGTTCTGTGGTAGGATAGTACCAACCCACTAAAAGTGAGCAAGTTTAGCAAAGATGGTGGGCAAGTCAGGTCAAAGAGCTCCCGAAGTCTCGTGGTTCGGCTCTGTTAGGTTGGCGAATCTTCCCCCTCCACCTTTTGAACGAAGTTCGGTTAGGCGATGTGTCCGGTCTTCTCTTGCTCCTGGGACCCGGCAGTGAACAGACGTGGAGACGCAACTCTCGATTTGGTAAAGTGACAAAGGTGCTAGATTGTGTGAAATCTGTTCAGTAATGAAGTCCAGTTGTTCAAATCAGATGCAAGATAACCTCTAAAGCCCCACAAGTTTGTTCACATTTCAGTTGAACTTTACGTTTGGACTTTGGTCACGCTAGCACCATGGGCCTTTAAGCTCACGGTCATTATTATTGCTCTCCGCTTAACGGAAATCCACTCATTAAATGTTTTAATA
The DNA here is from genome assembly GCF_021461395.2 of Schistocerca americana. Classification (NCBI taxonomy): domain Eukaryota; kingdom Metazoa; phylum Arthropoda; class Insecta; order Orthoptera; family Acrididae; genus Schistocerca; species Schistocerca americana. Next base: position 652,760,215 of record NC_060122.1, read on the forward strand.
TGCTCTTACATTTTCAGTAATATTTTGGGGGATTTTTATTTATTTTCTATGTGTTACTTTCCGGACTTGTTTTCGCGCCACGTGATATGTCGGAGCAACCGTCACATTGATTCTGTGTAGTTTCGGACTGAAAATGTGTTGTAAACGATGGATAACCATACGATGCTGCGCAAGTGTAAACAGCGAAAGAATAATCTTGTGTTTCCGTATTTTTCTGGATTTTTGTTGCCCACTGAAACTTGGCCACGTGTGAAGTGATAATGTTTCGTGTTCTCTCCCATAACTATTTGATTTGTTGGCACTGTTGTGCATTACGGAATATACACGGTTTAACATCGTGCATTTAGCAAAGGATCTGATTTTAATGCCCTTTGACTTGACAAAGACTTCTGAAATTCTCTCCCATCCTGACCTAGTTCACTTGTAGCGTCTTTGCGCAACTTGTTTTGCGCGTCCCATAGTAATTTAATACAATAAGCATGGGTTTCGGTGTAATTGTGTGTTTGTAGGAAGCCAGATCTGCACTCCGGTCTCCCATTCCATTATTACGTGGCGGAACTGAATGATGTTAACTAGCGAGACCAAATGTGATCATGTTCATTGCAACAGAAATAAGTCCATTAGTTTAAAAGCCATTGATGCTGAATAAATATCTTTTGAGCCATATCTTTTGCGAATTATTGGCTCCCTCATCATAAAGAATAGCTCAAAATCAGTACCTCAGTCGAATCCTGGTTCACGAAATCAAGAAAATGAAACCTATATATATTGCCCAGTAAGCCCAGTACAGGTACCTTCTGTTGCCGTTCAGAAAAGAAATATTGAGTTAGGCGTTGCGTGCTAATTTTTACTGGTGGGTCAAAACCTTCCACTAGAAATTATTAATCCCCGGCAATAAATTCACGGGACCAGTAATTTAGTGCACCACACGTACTTGATAATCCATTTACTACAGACGGTAGCTTACAGGAGCTGTAGGACAGAAAAGCAACGACAACTATCCTCCTAACAGGTCCTGTCGTACCACCCACACCTAAATGAGAAGTCCACAAAATGTCTCCACGATTAGTTGTCGCGTTGCAAATTATATACCGATTTTTGCTTTAAGTTTAAAATGAAATATTATAATGATTTGTCAAAGTCACAATAACTAGTAACAATGGATTATATTATTGTACCTGGTCTTACATGTGAGCAATATTTTGGATATAAACATTTTGATACCAATTTTAGCGATCCTTTTGTCTCCCTCCTCTTCAACTTCAGTGACTTTATTAGGGCATGTAATAATTTTTGTACATTAGTTTCTAGATTAACTGCCAGTTGTTCAAGTTGACTGCTATTGAAGAGAACAAAAATGCCACGAGTTTGTGTTAACAGTGCTGACACATTTTGCTAGAGAAGTGGCATTTGCTTCATATAACCAGCAAATAACTCTATTGATTAAAAAAGCTTACAGTTGTTATTTTAGGTGTAAAATGAGTGATCAGGATAAACCCTGGGCTCCACATGTGATCTGCAACACTTGTGCCAGTAACCTCAGGAATTGGATGCATGGGAAAGGACGTTCAATGCACTTTGCAGTGCCCATGATCTGGCTTGAGCCAAATAATCGTGTCAGTGACTGCTACTTTTGTATGGTTCCTCCTATCAAGAAGGGAATATCAAAGAAGAAGAAGCGGACAGTGAACTATCCTAACAACCTGTCTGTCATACGTCCAGTTCAACGTGGAGAAGGATTGCCAATACCTGAACCACCGACAGAGTACGAGATTACTTCTGATGGGGATCCTGAATGTCCTGATCCATGTACATCACAAGATCCAGAGTTTCTTCCATATTTATATCATCAACTGATGATCCACAAAAATTGTCTCAAAATGAGTTAAGTGATCTAATTAGAGATTTGGAGCTCTCTAAAGCCAAGGCTCAGATTTTAGCATCAAGATTGCAGCAGCGCAATTTCCTGGAAAGCAATGTAAATGTTTCATTCTAACATTCAAGATCGTCATGTGGCATGTGTAGGCATAAATGGTCTAATGAAGGCTCTCAGAATTAATTACAACCCTGATGAGTGAAGACTAGTTATTGATTCGTCGAAGTTGAGCTTAAAAGCAGTGCTTTTACATGTTGGTAATGAGCTTCCTTCTATTCCAGTTCGCCATAGCGTGCATATGAAAGAGTCATACCAAAACATGAAAATTTTACTAGAAGGCATAAAGTATAATGACTCTCAATAGCAGATTTTTGGTGACTTGAAAGTGGTTGCACTGCTATTAGGTATGCAGTTAAGGTATACTAAATATTGCTGCTTTCTCTGTGAATGGGATAGCCGAGCTCGTATATCTTATTACAGTAAACATGAATGGCCCACCAGAAATACTCTTCAACTAAGTAGAAAGAACATTAAGAGTGAACCTCTAGTAGACCCTAAAAACATACTGCTCCCGCCCTTGCACATCAAGTTGGGTCTCATGAAAACTTTGCTAAGGGAATGAACAAAGTTGATGACTCGTTCAACTACTTGAGGCAAAAATTCCCTTACCTAAGTGACGAAAAATGTAAAGGAGGGCGTCTTTGTAGGCCCACAAATTCGAGGGCTTTTTGGAGACCATACTTCTGATGGAATCATACAGGGTGATGAGAAGCATGCATGGAAATGTTTTAAGACAGTCTTAGTGACCAAACGAGCAATAAATTAAAAGGAGGTTATAGATAACATGTTGTTAACTTATGAAAAACTTGGTTGCAACATGTCACTGAAAATGCATTTCTTACGTAGCCATCTTGACTTCTTCCCCAAAGATTTTGATGTAGTGAGTGATGAACATGGGGAGTGATTTCATCAAGATAGTGCCACATTTGAGAAGAGATATGCCGGAAAGTGGAGCCCTACTATTTTACAAGATTACTGCTGGACTGTGATAAGAGATGTTCCCGAATACGTGTCTAAACGTCAAGCGAAGCGAAAACGGCCAACTTCTGAATTTATCTGTTAACAAAATATGTAATTGTATATACTGTACATATGGACATTTAAGATTTGTAATCCTTTATACACATTTGTGACCAGTTAATTTATGTATTTTCTTTTGTGCTTTACATAGTTCTGGTAAAAAGTGGGCTTACAAAGTATTTTCGTTCATGTAATATGATCTTCAATTTTTCTTAATATTTTACTTTTGCACTTCCAGAATGGCACTAAAATTTATCAATGCATAACACATAACACAATTCAAGTAATTATTAAGTTAAAATTTGCTATGCTTAATCTTGAAACGTGAATGCATATTTGGTTAGTGAGTTATTTATACAAAAATGTAGATTACTTTTTTTAAAAAAAACTAGAGCTAAATATTTATGAAGATGAGGATTTTATGTCATTTTATACTGAAATAAATATAACTAACTTAAAATCATGCAATTTACAAACTTTCACTTCAAATTTGCTGTTCAGTGTAATTGAGTATCTCAGTTTCCTGCATGGTCATAACTGTTCGTCGAACTATGCCTGTCATTGTAGACCATACGTTTTGCGTCCAAGAGCCCACATCACAATACCTAAGCTGCTGCCCAGGGGAAAATAAACATTAATGGCTTGCTTGTGCCATTCGTACTTGGAGGTACTGACTAATCTAAGAAGGTACTACGCGTGATAACCATAATTATTAATGTGTAAATGAATAAAATGCTAACGTAATATTGTTTAGTACTTTATGCGCAGTCATCAGTAGAAATATCTGCACTTATATCCCTAACGTCCTGTATTATCGTGTCGTGGTGTTGCTTCATAAGAGGTTAAACAGCTCTCATATCAGAGAAGAAAGAGGCGGCACTAAATTAGCCAACACCGTTCGTAATGTACATATACAGTATTTCATTTTTTAGACAAGTGCTTGTGAATGACCGTACTTTCCAGCGTCAAGTAGCGACAAACACAGAGGAACTGCTGACAATGGAGCAAATTTTTTTTCAGTTTTTCAGGGGAGTTTAATGCGTTTCCATTTGACACAGTCAGCAGGAGATGGGAGGGAGCCAATGGCACGGAAAGCCGCAGACGGGCGCGACGTCTCCGTGCTGACCTGGCCGCAGCTCAAGTAGCTCCGAGCAGACCCCCGCTGGCGGCACACCGCGGCGTAAATTCCGCAGGGGACGTTTATGGCCAGCCGCGCGCCGCTGACCCCACACTCGATCGTCCGCCTTCCTCGGCGACTTTTCTGTTGAGTAGGTTACGGGCGAGAGGTCTTGGCCGGTGCAGAATATCTCCAACTTGCGCACCCCCACGCAAACGGTGCTGTCTGAAAAGTCCCTTCACTGGCTCTAAGCTGGGATGGTACGATGGAGCAGAGAATTTACCACTTCATGCGGGCGTAGGTAAAGTGGGTACCATGTACTGTATTTTTTGCAGCTTGTGAAGAAACCAGACAGTATTGGCATTCTTCACTGGAATGAAGTCTAAAGCAGCAAAAACTTAACGAACGCACACAGTGAGACAAAATATGGTTTTCTCGACTACGTTAAGAATATTCATAAACTACACTGCCGCTCAATAAAATGTCCCACCATAATGATGGGGTACGACAAACGCGAAACTGCCTTGAAGAAAAGTAAGTAGAAGTAACGGCATCTACATTCTGTATCAGACGCGGCTGCCGGCCGGGGTGGCCGAGCAGTTCTAGGCGCTACAGCCTGGAACCGCGCGACCGCTACGGTCGCAGGTTCGAATCCTGCCTCGGGCATGGATGTGTGTGATGTCCTTAGGTTAGTTAGGTTTAAGTAGTTCTAAGTTCTAGGGGACTGATGACCACAACAGTTAAGTCCCATAGTGCTCAGAGCCATTTGAACCAGACGCGGCTCATACACTACTAGCCATTAAAAATGCTACACCAGGAAGAAATGCAGATGATAAACGGGTATTCATTGGACGAATATATTATACTAGAACTGAAATGTGATTACATTTTCACGCAATTTGGGTGCATAGATCCTGAGAAACAGTACCCAGAACAACCACCTCTGGCCGTAATAACGGCCTTGATACGCCGGGGCATTGAGTCAAACAGAGCTTGGATGGCGTGTACAGGTACAGCTGCCCATGCAGCTTCAACACGGTACCACAGTTCATCAAGAGTAGTGACTGGCGTATAGTGACAAGTCAGTTGCTCGGCCACCATTGACCAGACGTTTTCAGTTGGTGAGAGATCTGGAGAATGTGCTGGCCAGGGCAGCAGTCGAACATTTTCTGTGTCCAGAAACGCCCGTACAGGACCTGCAACATGCGGTCGTGCATTATCCTGCTTAAATGTAGGGTTTCGCAGGGATCGAATGAAGGGTAGAGCCACGGATCGTAAAACATCAGAAATGAAACGTCCACTGTTCAAAGTGCCGTCAATGCGAACAAGAGGTGACCGAAACGTGTAACCAATGACACCCCATACCATCCCGCCGGGTGATACGCCAGTATGGCGATGACGAATACACGCTTCCAATGTGCGTTCACCGCGATGTCGCCAAACACGGATGCCACCATCATGATTCTGCAAACAGAACCTGGATTCATCCGAAAAAATGACGTTTTGCTATTCGTGCACCCAGGTTCGTCGTTGAGTACACCATCGCAGGCGCTCCTGTCTGTGATGCAGCGTCAAGGGTAACCGCAGCCATGGTCTCCGAGCTGATAGTCCCTGCTGCTGCAAACGTCGACGAACTGTTCGTGCAGATGGTTGTTGTCTTGTAAACGCCCCCATCTGTTGACTCAAAGATCGAGACGTGGCTGCACGATCCGTTACATCCATGCGGGTAAAATGCCTGTCATCTCCACTGCTAGTGATAAGAGGTCGTTGCGATCCAACACGGCGTTCCGTATTACCCTCCTGAACCCACCGATTCAATTTTCTGCTAACAGTCATTGGATCTCGACCAACGCGAGCACCAATGTAGCGATACAACAACAAAAAAAAAAAAAAAAAAAAAAAAAAAAATGGCTCTGAGCACTATGGGACTCAACTTCTTAGGTCATCAGTCCCCTAGAACTTAGAACTACTTAAACCTAACTAACCTAAGGACATTACACGCATCCATGCCCGCGTATTGATTCGAACCTGCGCCCGTAGCAGCAACGCGGTTCCGGAGTGAAGCGCCTAGAACCGCACGGCCCCTCCGGCCGGCTTGTCGCGATACGACAAACCACAATCGCGATAGGCTACAATCCGATCTTTATCAAAGTCGGAAACGTGATGGTACGCATTTCTCCTCCTTACATGAGGCATCACAACAACGTTTCACCAGCCAACGCTGGTCAACTGCTGTTTCTGTATGAGAAATCGGTCGGAAACTTACCTCATGTCAGCACGTTGTAGGTGTCGCCACCGGCGCCACCCTTGTGTGAATACTCTGAAACGCTAATCGTTTGCATATCACAGCATCTTCTTCCTGTCGGTTAAATTTCACGTCTGTAGCACGTCATCTCCGTGGTGTAGCAATTATAATGGCCAGTAGTGTAATTAAAGGCTCTGAGGCTTAGCCTTCCCAAAACATTTATTAATGTAAATTTCTCAATAACATAATTCAGGATTTAAATTATCTACTCGCATTTAGCATATTTCCTAATAACGCTGTTCAATGTTTCTGAAACTGTTGATATGTGTTATCACGCGATGTTTTTCGAAGAGGTAGTAGATAGAATTAAGGCTGCGCCAGGACATCTCGCTTGGCTCCATGTAGCAGAGGTTTGGGAGTGTGGTTTCCTCGGAGTACAGCTTTTATGGGCGTACCGAGGTCTCTGGAGTTTCAGCCTAAGTGTTTTGCACCAACCTGCATACAATTTTCACGTTCCACTGCTTACATGAAAAGGGAATGAAGAGAGTTGCCGAATCTTCGCTATCGAATCCCTGCCTGCATATCTCTATTATGCTTTGCTGCGTCATTAATCGAAGTTTAATATTATTGTTTTGTTAGGGTTTAAGCCAGTTTTTGTTTGTTTCTGCAATTGGCTAATCTATCCACCGTAGGGCCGGCCGTTGTGGCCGAGCGGTTCTAGACACTTCAGCCTAGAACCGCGCGACTACTACGGTCGCAGGTTCGAATCCTGCCTCGGGCAAGGATGTGTGTGATGTCCTTAGGTTAGTTAGGTTTAAGTAGTTCTAAGTTCTAGGGGACCGATGACCTGAGATGTTAAGTCCCATAGTGCTCAGAGTCATTCGAACCATCCACCGTGGGAATAAGTTTGTAGATGTCTCGTCAGAGTGCACCGGAGTAAGGTAACGTAAGTATCACCAACTAGTCAGAGTTTGACGAATGACTAGAAGAAAAAGCGGGCAAAATATACCCCCACGCGAAATATGTCCCGTTACTTTCGTTTCGTTATTTGCTGATTGCGGATGAAGTGCGTTATTAGCAACTTTCTTTTTGTGAGTGTCTTGTGCATGATTTTAGTGAGCTTCACATCTTGCAAATAACAGCAGGATAGTGCGAGTTCAAATACAACACAGTATGAATTTATGAGCAATTTATCAGCAAAACTTTTGGATTATTCGGTTAGGATGAAAGTGAAGAAACTTGGTGGTCCCAGACCAGATGTAAACGTGAATCAAGAACAAAGCCAATGTAAACCCAGGCAAGGGTACATGTGCTATTTTAGCAGAACAGTGCACAATGCATCTGGCTGGTTGTGTTCTCTATATTGTTTACAATGCATATTTTTGTAGTACACAAGTATAAACACGACAAATACGGTATGTAAATTTGCATGGTGGTTTGGTCGGGCTGCTCCTGTCAGCCAATCACAAGAACCGTGACGTCTTGGAAAAATCACTGTTTTTTCCCGCGAACTCATAAACACTACAGTTTGAGCGCATAAAACATTAAATGTCTGAAGTTTAGAAATGAAAAAACCAAAAAATTAGGCATGCTGCGAAGCTATAATAAACCCCATTAAAGGTTTGTCCAAAAGGCGTCTTTTAACACGATTCGTTGTGGCAAACTTTCAGGAAATGTGTCGTTGGAGGTTAAATAAGTTACCTACACATTTTTCTTGGATTTAGCTTTTGATGTTTTTTGTAGTTCATTATCAAACGGAAAGAAGAGACAGTATGTAAACGTTTGGCTAGAGTGTGATATTCCTCCGACCCACCCTGAGACTGATCTCTACCGTAGACCGAGGTCTAGGTTAGTTCCGATCGATAATGTCACAATTTTCCCCAGTATGGAAACCACGATCTGCGCCTGTTCTATATATAAAGAGAAATTGCGCAGTGGGCTTGTCCTTGATAAATCGCTTTCGAACGCTGTTCATGTTACTCCTCACGTAGTAGGAAGAAAAAACGTCTCCGTCGAAATTCGACAGCGGCAAGTTTAGGCCTATCGAGACTGCAATGTATCGTTCAGCGATATTACTACTCGTGTCGGTCAGGATGGCATGATTGTAATGCAAATTTGGAATCGATGGTTTCAGGTACTTCTTACAGACTCAGGTAGGTCTGTCAGACCTCGCGTGACTAATGGCCGAGAGGACATGAAAGATTATACAGCCACATGAAGTATCTTGGATCAGGAAATGGACTCGGTTGCACCAAGAGTAGCATCACACACATTCTGCAAAGGCCTCGGAAGCACTACGATCTGTCGGCATGGTGACCACTGAATGCTAGATGGTTGTTGCTACAGCTCTTTACGCACGGAAGATATTTTGAAGCCTGTGGTACCCGTTTTTAAGATGAGTGATTAAAATTCAAATGGCTCCAAGCATTATGGGACTTAACATCTGAGGTCATCAGTCCCCTAGACTTAGAACTACTTAAACCTAATGACATCACACACATCCACGACCGAGGCAGGATTCGAACCTGCGACCGTAGCAACGGCGCGATTCCGGACTGCACCGCCTAGAACAGCTCGGCTACACCGGCCGACTGAGTGATTAATTTCGTTGCTATATTTAGATTATCTGTTTTATGCAAGGAGTGACATATAAGTTTCATGACAATTTCTTTTAAAGAATGTGCAGTATGACTAGATCCTCGTGTGTGTTTGTCGTGCGATATCAGCCACCCGAATGTCTTTTCAGTTTAGGCCAGAAGTAATTTCAATTTCTGGTTAGACTTTCTGCTTTTTGTTTCTTTTCAGAGTGAAATAGCGAAAAATGAGAAAAAAACTAAGAGGGAAAATAGAAAGAAGAGTGCATGAAAATGGCTGTGAGCCATTGTCTAATAAGTGATAGCAAGGGAGGCAGCTGAAGCGTTTTCAGCGATTACGACGGTTGCCCAGAGTGTAATGCATCGCCCTTTTTTCCACAGACGAAACCAACACTACGAATGCGAAGCGTTGCGTATGTATCATTTGAAGTCTCCTGAGTGAACGTGCCAAGTATCCGTCACTTCCGATATATAGCGTAGCTGCAGGACGGTTTCAAAATGGCGTCAGTGGGTGATGTGCGTTACAAGCAACGTGACGTCATTGTATTTCACACTGCAGTGGAAGAAACTGTGGGTAATATTCACAAACGTTTGTGCAAAGTCTATGGAGCATTTGCTGTCGACAGAAGTACAGTTAGTCGCTAGGGACGGAGGGTGAGGTTATCAGAAGGCGGTTCGGCGGAGCTCCACGATTTGCAGCGGTCTGGGAGACCATCCTCGGACTTGTTTGGGCCATTAAAGGATGCCATTTGTGGAAGACATTTTGGGGACGATGAGGAGGTGATGTTACGTTTTTCTGCAATCTCTCGGACAGCCAGTCTTCGATTGCCACTCACAGTTTCGCTGACGTTCCTAGTATGAGCGTCGTCGGTACACGTCGAAGGGCGTTCTGAATGAGGGTAATTTTTAACTTCCGTCCAGCCATTTTTAAACCGTATGAACCATCCGTAAAACTGCTTAAGCACTCACCATCGTATGCTTCCTGCATCATTTTGTGTGTCTCTGTAAAGGTTTTCGTAAGTTTAACGCAAAAGTTACTGGACGCGTTGCTCCTCTAACTCTGCCATCTCATTACAGGACAGAAAAAAAACAAACAGACATACAATAATGAAACTATCGGCAGCTACACGCTGAACACAGGCCTGTGCAGGGATGCCAACAGCATTTTGCTCCAACATACCATTGGCAAGAAAACACGACCTCGTATTCTACTATTATTCGATAAGTATCAGTGTAGTGTATCGTTAACTCCGATATTATCACATTATCACAGAATGTCAATGGCCGATACTATAAGACAGTTTCTACAAGTCTTGCAATTGTAGCTCTTTTACTTTCGGGGTAATTAAGCACTATAAATAACAAATGAAAATCATTAAAATGTGCTGTCCATGTAACATATCTTGAGGTAAGCGAATATATGTCAGTATTCCGACTAACCACCACAGTTACACAATAAAGAAAAAAAAACTTAAACCTGCGGATACTTCATAACTCTCCCCTGCCTTAGACATGATGGAAATAGGTTTCGAAGACCACATTAGACTTATTTTTGAGTAGTACTGGTCATCCTGGGTCATTTACGAGTCACGTTTAACAGAGGATATAAAGTCCGAGTAAGAGAATAACCTCACAGTTTCGATGGGAAGCGCGGGAGTTAGGAAACTGTTCATCCAACTGCAGTATTTGTCGGACAACGAAAGTAATGTGCATCACGGAGAGGTTTGCTATTCATATTTAGAGAGTCTAAGTTGTAAGGTGTCAGGCAAATTCAACACCTTCCATGAAAACCCTGAAATGATAAGCAAATCCAGTCGTATGTCACATAGCTCCGCATAAATCGTGACATTAAATTAACCAAAGTAATACGAGTAACGAGTGAGCAAATAGAATACCACAGACTAACACAAGAATGCCTAAATGCATGTCATATCTTCCCACCGTGAGACAGACGCAGTTCCTAGGGGAGAAACGAGGACAGAAGCCGAGAGCAGAACCGTGTTAAGCTAGAAGGCCCTACGATAAGGGACAGACACCCACGTCGCCAGCTAACCGACAGGACCACCCCCCAGCCCGTGTTAAAAGATAGAGCCCTCCGGAAGAATAGTATAGATCTTACGATAACACTAAAAGGGCCACACCAGCTGCAAGTTTTAGCGTGAGACTTTTTCGCGTCTCTGTTACGTTGCAAACTTTAAAAACATTGCCCCACCACGAAAAGTACGAGGGCAGTTCAATAAGTAATGCAACACATTTTTTTTCTGAAACAGGGGTTGTTTTATTCAGCATTGAAATACACCAGGTTATTCCCCAATCTTTTAGCTACACAACACTATTTTTCAACGTAATCTCCATTCAATGCTACAGCCTTGCGCCACCTTGAAATGAGGGCCTGTATGCCTGCACGGTAGCATTCCACTGGTCGATGTCGGAGCCAACGTCGTACTGCATCAGTAACTTCTTCATCATCCGCGTAGTGCCTCCCACGGATTGCGTCCTTCATTGGGCCAAACATATGGAAATCCGACGGTGCGAGATCGGGGCTGTAGGGTGCATGAGGAAGAACAGTCCACTGAAGTTTTGTGAGCTCCTCTCGGGTGCGAAGACTTGTGTGAGGTCTTGCGTTGTCATGAAGAAGGAGAAGTTCGTTCAGATTTTTGTGCCTACGAACACGCTGAAGTCGTTTCTTCAATTTCTGAAGAGTAGCACAATACACTTCAGAGTAGATCGTTTGACCATGGGGAAGGACATCGAACAGAATAACCCCTTCAGCGTCCCAGAAGACTGTAACCATGACTTTACCGGCTGAGGGTAAGGCTTTAAACTTTTTCTTGGTAGGGGAGTGGGTGTGGCGCCACTCCATTGATTGCCGTTTTGTTTCAGGTTCGAAGTGATGAACCCATGTTTCATCGCCTGTAACAGTCTTTGACAAGAAATTGTCACCCTCAGCCACATGACGAGCAAGCAATTCCGCACAGATGGTTCTCCTTTGCTCTTTATGGTGTTCGGTTAGACAACGAGGGACCCAGCGGGAACAAACCTTTGAATATCCCAACTGGTGAACAATTGTGACTGCACTACCAACAGAGATGTCAAGTTGAGCACTGAGTTGTTTGATGGTGATCCGTCGATCATCTCCAACGAGTGTGTTCGCACGCTCCGCCATTGCAGGAGTCACAGCTGTGCACGGCCGGCCCGCATGCGGGACATCAGACAGTCTTGCTTGACCTTGCGGCGATGATGACACACGCTTTGCCCAACGACTCACCGTGCTTTTGTCCACTGCCAGATCACCGTAGACATTCTGCAAGCGCCTATGAATATCTGAGATGCCCTGGTTTTCCGCCAAAAGAAACTCGATCACTGCCCGTTGTTTGCAACGCACATCCGTTACAGATGCCATTTTAACAGCTCCGTACAGCGCTGCCACCTGTCGGAAGTCAATGAAACTATACGAGACGAAGCGGGAATGTTTGAAAATATTCCACAAGAAATTTCCGGTTTTTTCAACCAAAATTGGCCGAGAAAAAAAAATGTGTTGGATTACATATTGAACTGCCCTCATATAACGTTTCTCATTGGATGGACAGAACTTTTGTAGGCTCAGCTTAAGGTTAACATTGAGACCCTAATTGGTCAGATAAAAACACAGCCAGATAGTTTTTTTAAACCAACTTCGGTAAATTGTAGTAACGTGAAGTTAGGGGGAAGTTGCTTGCGAGACGGCAAGCAGGATGGAGCTGCGCCGGCCGCCGCCCCCTGACGAACACCGACAACGTAATGAACGCACGTGATGCCGCATTTTTGAGCTCATAAAGCTTCACTCAGAACTGCAGAAGTCTCATATGTTACATCCCCTTTTTACGTAATACTAGTGTCGATCGTCAATTGAAGCTCATGGTATTCACATTTGCTACGTAAGTTAAAATCTGAAACGCGATGATTTTTCTGTTATATAATTCTTGAGAAGCCACATCAGCCACTGTAATTTACGACAAGTTTGATAAGTAATTAAAGATAATTGTGGGTCACTGTAGACCATTTTGATAATTTTCTCTTATGTGAAACTTAATTTAAACCTAGATTATAGATGTGATATGGCATAGGTCATCCTTCGATCCATTGTAGAACTTGGAAACCCATTCAGGGAATATTCGTTCACATTTTTGTTGAACGCAGTTGGTTTTTTCCATCCTGTATTAAAACATTTCCTTTTATCAACAGTGCAATTTATAAACAATGTTTTGTGAGTAGAATAAAATTTCCAATGGTAAACTTAACTGCTTTTTCGACGTTATTTTACCAGCTAACTAAACTTAGGAAAGCCTTGAACCCCTTCCACTAAATTTAGTTAGTATTAAGATTCTTTTACAGGGAGTGCAGTGGAGCTGACGCTGAAATCATTAAGTATTTGATTATATCATCGCTAGTCTCACTGAACTCTTCTGAACTCTACATGTCATGTGTGGTCTGGCGTGTCCTTACCGGCAACAGGTCCCAGGTTCAAACTAGTCAATTCCCTAAAAAACACACTCAGAGCGTCGTTGCGCGAAAGTGGTAGGGAGACACGACATAGAACAAACAGACACCACGCAGAATGTTAGAGAATGGCGACACTGCCACGATGGTAAAATACAATCATTGAAGGTCGACCACATGCCTAACTAGGTCAGAAAAATATCCTGTTAAAAAATTTTCGTAATAATAATTTTTTTTTTGAAAGGCATAAATAGTTGAAAACAGTAGCTGCAGCGATAGATAGTAAGAAAGTATTCAATAGAAAGTGAGACATTCTAGCAGCGATAATAGCCTAATTAAGTTATGAATTTTAAAAATTGTTAGCATTAAGTTTTCTCCTCAATGCAAGCGCACAGGTGGCGGATACATCGTTGACAAGTTGGTTCTGAGCCAACAAGTAAGTGAATGGATTGTCAGTCTTGGGTATAATAAGTGTCAAGTCGTGTGAACAAAAAGTTTATGAAACGCGTGAGATCGCATGAGCGCATGTTGACTCGAAGTAGGGCGCATGAATTGCTTTTAAAACAGAAAATAAGGGATTCGGAAAGATTAGCAATGGCAGATCGAGACCTTGACCGAATTGAGGTAGAGACCCAGCATGAAAATGGACAGAGAATAGAGAACAGTACAACAGACGATGCAGTATTACAACAAATTACGGAAACCCTGACAAGGCAAAATAAAGACATAGCGAACCAAATTCAAATTCAGAATGCAGAAAACACGAGACAATTGCGTCAGATTAAAGAACAAAACAAAAAAATCAGTTACACCTAAGTCACACTGAAGACGAGGCAAAAGAATCTCGAGAAGTGATAGGAAACTTAATAACAGGTCACAATCAATTGAGAACAGACATTGACAAGGTACAAGAGGACGTACAAACATTGCGTAATGACATTCAGGACGAGATCAAAACATTACGTAACAACACCCAAGGAGAAGTCAAGAAACTAGAGAAACAGATAAACGTAATTACTAGACAAGCAGCAGGCACAGCGCGTGAAATTGTTGAAAACAGTGTGTTACACAAACGTATCACAAAAGCAGCGCTGAAAAGATATGATAACCGCATAGTCAAAATAGAAGCGCAAACGAAGCGACAATTTCAGAAATTGCGAACAAAGTTGTTGCAAACCATTGAAGAGCGTAGTGAACAGGATCGAACAAGCACAGAGTCTGCAACCACATCCGTATCTGTAACAGCACCGGAAAAACAAGCAATTAACGAAGATATTACGCATTTGCGATTCCAATCACAGGCGGAAAGTAACATATGTGAAATCAGACAGCCTGCACAGAAACAAACACGTTTCGAAATTCTTGATGAACAAACGTCATCACAAACACATGCGGAACCACAAATGTATGTTTCAAGACAGTTTGGATCGTGCAGTGAAGCGGCAAGGTTAGCCAGACAAGATACCCAACCAATACGTAACAATGGAAAGCCAGGTCGCGAAGAGTACAGTGAAATGCATTCAGCTACACGTTCACAGCCGATGGAAGAAAATTATTGCGTACCACTCCAACGATACTACGCAAGGGTAGGCGAAAGTTACAGTGGACAATATCAATGGATCTACCACAACCGGAAAGAACGACGGGAGAAATGATCAGAAACAAAAGTGGCGAAGAATCGCGAATTTCATGTGGAACTATGACGAAGTACGACAACGATCATTTCCTCACAGTCACAAAATTTCAACACTTTCGAGAAGGAAACTCATTACATCCACAAATTTTTATTGATCAATTCCGAGTGGGATTACCAGAACACTGGACGCTAGCACACAAATTAGACTTTATATGTGCACACATGTCAGGAACAGTCGCAGAAACCATGCAGAATGTTGCAGCGACATGCCGATCGTACGAAGATTTCAGAGAGAAGTTTCCCTCACCATATTGGTCCAGCGAAGCACAGAACAGAGTGAAGTACGAATTATTACAGAACCCATATTTTGAAACTTCGGGAGAGAAGAGTCCCGTGAAATTTTTCGAATTAATGGCAAAGAAATATAAATGCTTAGATGTACCATACAGTGACGGAGAGTAGATTAAATTATGCGCGATGAAGTTACCAATGAAACACCAGCAATCATTAGTAGGTCGCGGAGGCAATGACGTCGAAGCATTTAAAGGTATTCTAAGGGAACTAGAGTTCATATTTTCGGAAGATGACGCAAGAAAAGACGCAGTGCACGTGAAAACGAAAGCAAAAGAGAGTGGAATCCACAAGATACAGTACGAAGAAACAATAATTACGAACCACGTGATAACTTAGAACCAAGAAACGACAATAGATTTCAACAAAGAACCGGTTATCGATTTAGAAGAGAATATGGCAATAACTATAATTCACCCAGGAATGGCAACAACTATTACAGAGAGAATAACGACAACCGGAACGGGTACTGGAGAACCAATAGACCGACAACTTATCAACAAAGAAAGCAATATCAACAAGCGGAGCAAGAAAAGAGAATACAGATAGAAGAGGTGGAGGTAAGACCACCAAACCCCGATAAACGTTCGAATTGACAGCTAAGCGCCCATGCCAAAGGGAATGACGCACCGAGCCAGGACAATTGCAGCACCTTGAACAGAGAAGTAAATACTTTATCACGAGAAGAGAAGATGGAAGAAACAAATCCGCAGGGACCAGATGAAATGGAAGACAGGAAAATAACAATATCGAGTTGGGACGAAATTAACTGGGAGAATACTGACGAGGAATATGAATTACCAGAGGCATGCACAACGAATGTAGGAGGAAAGGACGAAGTAATGAGTATTGCAGAGCTATTTGAGATGGAAACCAGGGAAAGCGAATTCAATGAGGATAATGCGCAGTCGACAGAAGTTGAAAATAAGTTACTAGTGGGCACACAACCCAACGTATATAATGAAGGAAGTTATGAAGCGATAATTAGAGCATTTAGATGCGATTATGTGGAAGTAGCGACAAAGAAGGAGAAGATAGACGAGGATGAAGAAAAGGTAGAGGATGTTGAAGAAAGCGTGAATGAAGGAAAAAATAGAGAAGAGGAAATAAAAGAGAGAGAAGTAGCAGTTGAAGCTTATCCTACAGAAAGATCGAATTCACAAGGGAAATTCCTGAAAAGACTCATGTATGATTCAGTGGAGGATTCGTTGATGCAAGAAGAAGAAGAACAGAACCAGCCCTTTCAAATTCAACCAATTGTGAAGGCCATGGTAAAGCATATCCCAGTCAATATTGTAATTGATAGCGGAAGTGAACTGACTGCGATCTCAGAAAATTTATTCATGCAGTGTAATGCCAATGAGGAATTGCCAGTTCTGAAAACATGTAAGATTAAAGTAAGAGGTCCTATTAGAAACAATGCTGCGGAAGTTACGAGACAAACAAGGTTAACTCTTTCGTGCCAAGGTCAAAAGATCGAAGCCAACTTCGTGATTATACCTAAAGTAACTGTAGATTTGATTATAGGTGCAGATTTTTTAAATGAGAGACGAGCGATAATAGATATGGCGAAAGGCAGCGTAACATTCGGGAATGTCACACTTCTCTTTGAGCAAAAGCTAAAATTAGAAGAAATACCAGTTATAAACAAGCAATTAAGAACTACACGAGATAAAGAGGACGAAGAATTAGAATGGTATGCACAAAAGGGGGAATCGCCTCAACTCATGTTAGAAGTCTATAAAAAAATCGACGAAAAATTGCAAGAAGTTCAAGGTATTTCGGAACACAGTAAAAGAGAATTAGAGGGTATTTTACGAGATAAAGCAGAGATATTTTTACCTAAGACTGGCAGTATTAAACACTTTCAGTACAAGTTTGAAGATTAATTTTATTACTGGTAAATAATCAGCACAATATTTCAAGATTATGTTGCAGATAAGATCGTCAGGAGAAAGAAGAATGAAGAGAGAGGAAGATGGGAGAAAGAAAGTAGTTTCAATAAAACAAAAACAAAAATAACACCAATAGTACCATAGATTAAGGTGAAGGGATAAAGCATATATAGTCTAACAGCATGAAATACTAAAATGCTATACACCACGACACTACACAAAAAATAAAAAACGAATTAGAGGACTCTTGCAGAAGTTAAGACTCAAAATATCTTAGAATCGTAACATGGAAAGGGTGCCAAAATTTGTAAAGCTTTTTAAGAAGGCGTAAAACAATGGAGGTACTAGACATATGTTAGATGATTATAAGTAAAACTTTTTGTAACAACCATTGTAAAAACTCCAGCAAGGACGAGATGCAAGGACCCTCAAGTTGCAACGTGAGAAGTATCAAGAGAGAAAAGGATGTAATTAGCAAGACACGATTCCTACAAGGCAGAAGCGTCGAGAGAAGGGAAAGGACAGCGAGACCAACAGAGGGTAGCCGAAAGTGAGCAGTAAATTTGCAGAACCACAGGGTGGCGGAACCCTGCTGGGGCAGAACATAGAACCACAGAGTGGTGGAACATGGAAGGACAAGAGGGTCGTGGAACGCCCCCACTCAGCGGAGCTAGCAAAAAACTGCTTGGGCAAGCCACCACTGGCAAAAAATATGTGTAAAAGTCACACTGCTGCTATTAAACAGCATGCTGATGCACGAAACTGAAGAAAACTTACACAAAGTAAAAATGACATGCCCAAACAATTTATCAAACTGTTACTAAGAGGAGAACTTCAAAGCGACTAGTTATCAATAAATATTTCCATTTCCTGCCCAGAGAAGAACCAAGAAGCAAGTATGAAGCAGAGAAAAAGCAGGAAGAAAAGAAGTTGAAGATTCGCAAGATTGAGACCAAGAAAGAAGACGGGTGAAGAATAGACGACATACCATCCCAAATTCCTATACTATTGTAAACTAGTCGTCTGCAAAGTATTACAACGAAAAACGACCGCTTTCAGTGACACATAACGATGACTTTCACGCATACAAAGCCAGTAAACCACGAGATTCTCCACTCACAGCTCCATTCCATTATGGGACCTCCACAACAGCAACACACACTTGCAAAGCCAACAAGGAATGACGAACGAAGCTGTACATCAAATACTTGCCCACATCCATCTCGCTCAAGTCCACCACCTTCGTGCAAAAACATTCGCCAGCCTCATGCTTAAACATTTATAGGATTGTGTGAATGTGTGAAATTAAATTATGTGATGTAGGAATTGTGCAAAAGAAACGTGTGAAAAACTAAATAAGTTAAGCACACCAGACAGTTAATAAACTACAAAATAACAGTCATTGGCTATGGACTAAAGTAAGAAACAATCTATCGACAAAAATAAGTCATTAGTTCTGAAATGGACAGTATATAAAGAACAAAACTAAGGCATAATAAACACTAAATCTATATGCCACTTATTTTCTCCTCATAAAAATAAAAGAATAACTATATTTTATTTATTTTCTCCTTATAAAAACAAAGAATAAAAAATTATCTTGTTGGATCTTTTCGCTTTTTTTAAAACATTTGTACCATTTGTTAGGATAATATCTCAATACTTGTATATGTATATTACTTTGTCAAAGCAATTCTTGGAAATAATTCTTATTTGTTAGTGTAACAACATTGAAATGAGTGTCTAGAAACAAAAACATTTTACTTGTACATGATATTTAGAAAATGTGTTAGGAATAGATTTTACTTAATTACTACATTCACAAAAAAAAATATTTCTAAGAAAATCGATGTGAGTCTTCCTCACTTTCGATAATAAACTTCCTAAAAACAACCTTCACACTTAAATAAAGAAAGAAAATAATTAAAAAATAATAATAATAATAGAATAAAAATATTCTTCTATTATCAATATAAACATATTTTTGAAAATAATGTGGAAGAATATAAAAATATAAATTAGTAATACCAACTAGCAGAGAACCAAATAACATGGCTGAACAGTAGGCAACAGATTTTAGATAAAGGAGTAATTTTTGACTGGCTTACACAACGATTCAGTCGTTGCCTAAATTCAGTACAAAAATTAAGTTCGAAGGGTGGTGATATGTAAGGTGTCAGGCAAATCCAACACCTTCCATGAAAACCCTGACATGATAAGCAAATCCAGTAGTATGTCACATAGCTCCGAATAAATCGTGACATTAAATTAACCAAAGTAATACGATAACGAGTGAGCAAATGCAATACCACAGACTAACACAAGAATGCCTAAATGCATGTCATACCTTCCCACCGTGAGACAGACGCAGTTCCGAGGGGAGAAACGAGAACAGAAGCCTAGAGCAGAACCGTGTTAAGCTGGAAGGCCCTACGATAAGGGACGGACACCCACGTCGCCAGCTAACCGACAGGACCATCCCCCAGCCCATGTTAAAAGCTAGAGCCCTCCAGAAGAACAGTATAGATCTTACGATAACACTACAAGGGCCACACCGGCTGCAAATTTTAGCGTGAGACTTTTTCGCGTCTCTGTTACGTTGCAAACTTTAAAAACATTGCCCCACCACGAAAAGTAACCGACAGGACCACCCCCCAGCCCATGTTAAAAGATAGAGCCCTGCAGAAGAACCGTATAGATCTTACGATAACACTAAATGGGCCACACCAGCTTCAAGTTTTAGCGTGAGATTTTTTCGCGTCTCTGTTAAGTTGCAAACTTTAAAAACATTGCCCCATCACGAAAAGTATAACGTTTCTCATTGGATAGACAGAATTTTTGTAGGCCGAGCTTAAGGTTAACACTGAGACCTTGATTGGTCAGATGAAAACACAGCCAGATAGTTTTTTTAAACCAACTTCGGTAAATTGTAGTAACGAGAAGTTAGGGGGAAGTTGCTTCCGAGACGGCGAGCGGGATGGAGCTGCGCCGGCCGCCACCCCCTGACGATCACCGACAAGGGAATGAACGCACGCGATGCCGCATTTTTGAGCTCATAAAGCTTCACTCAGAACTGCAGAAGTCTCATGTGTTACATCCCCTTCTTACGTAATACTAGTGTCGATCGTCAATTGAACCTCATCGTATTCACCTTTGCTATGTAAGTTAAATTCTGAAACGCGATGATTTTTCTGTTATATAATTATTGAGAAGCCACATCAGCCACTGTAATTTACGACAAGTTATATAAGTAATTGAAGATAATTGTGGGTCACTGTAGACCATTTTGATAGTTTCCTCTTTTGTGAAACTTAATTTAAACCTAGATTATAGATGTGATATGGCATAGGTCATCCTTCGATCCATTGTAGAACTTGGAAACCCATTCAGGGAATATTCGTTCACATTTTTGTTGAACACAGTTGGTTTTTATCATCGTGTATTAAAACATTTCCTTTTATCAATAGTGCAATTTATAAACAATGTTTTGTGAGTAGAATAAAATTTCCAATGGTAAACTTAACTGCTTTTTCGACGTTATTTTAGCAGCTAACTAAAAATAGGAAAGCCTTGAATCCCTTCCACTAAATTTAGTTAGTCTTAAGATTCTTTTACAGGGAGTG
Source organism: Schistocerca americana (assembly GCF_021461395.2). Lineage (NCBI taxonomy): Eukaryota > Metazoa > Arthropoda > Insecta > Orthoptera > Acrididae > Schistocerca > Schistocerca americana. The sequence goes on from NC_060122.1 coordinate 652,781,111, forward strand.
CAGTGGAGCTGACGCTTAAATCGTTATGTATTTGGTTATATCATCGCTAGTCTCACTGAACTCTTCTGAACTCTACATGTAATGTGTGGTCTGGCGTCTCCTTACCAGCAACAGGTCCCAGGTTCAAACTAGCCAATTCCCTAAAAAACACACTCAGAGCGTCGTTGCGCGAAAGTGGTAGGGAGACACGACATAGAACAAACAGACACCACGCAGAATGTTAGAAAGTTACAAGACTCAGCAGACACATTACTCCTTCTAATGTAAATCTTGCAAAACGACCATGGCAGGGTAATTAAATAAATTGGTCCTCGTGCGGAAGCTTACCGACAGTAGTTATTCCAGATAATTATTCACGAAACGGCGGAAATTATTGCAGTATCCAAGATTATTTCCACCATTCGCTACTAGCCACAAGGCGCACAGGTGCAAACGCGCAATAAGGTGGCTTGCTGAGTGTAGGTGTTAATGAACGGGATGAAATGCGCGAAGCTATACCTGCACTATCGGCCCACCATGATCGGGCTTTCAGGTGGTACGTTTACACCCGTCCTTTCCGTGCGCGTCAGTTCTGCCAATTATAAAGATAAAATCAAAAGGAATGATCTCCTGCAGTTCCTGAAAAATATTTGTAAAATGCAAACAACGAAGGCAATTTTTACGATAGGCAGCGTGGCTCGCCCCGTAGCTTTGGCGCATGGTAATTCTGTAATCAATGGATATCTGACTCATATATCGCCATGGCCAGTTTTATTTTTTTTCCATTCAGTTCGAATACCATCATCATGAAATAATAAAATTTATCAAATATATTCTAAGTAACAGAAATCTAATAATGACTTTTATGAAAAATGCATGTCTCCTTGATTTTAATTATATACTGCATGCAAAATTCCAGACTTCATTGCAAAGAAAAATTCTCAATAAATTAATAAGGTTTTTTAATTTAAACCTTCATTAACAAACATTTATATAGTACTAATAATTAAGAATTTATATTCGTAATTAAAACTGGAATTTTGTGTGAGATACGTAATTAGAAGAAGATGTGATTTTGCGCAAAACTAAGGATTAGATATGTTTTAATTAGCACACATTTGATGAATTTTATATGAAATGATGTAGCTATTCGAACTGGACGAAAAGAATATACCATTCAAAAATCTGTAGTTACTTCTGATGCGATACATATGAAGGTTTCGCGTATTGATGTCACTCCAAAATACAGTTCTCTTCTTGTTCTACCGTTTACTAGAAACTCATTTCGATACCATGAACCATTTACGAAATTTGATGAATGTTATGAATAATTCACCATAGTCATATCTTTGTGTGTGCAGCTTACACTGAAAGTGATACATAAAATGCGCTTTCCCCAAACTGGAAATAGATATATATTTCCGCCCAAATCTAAAGAAAAATTCAATATGTTAGCCAAATTTGATACAGAGTACTACGCTGCCGGAAAAGCATTAGTACAGCCGTTTAGAACTTTCCAATTCACTCAAGATTCGTTGTTGCAACAGTGCATATGGAGTACATGAAACGACTATATTTACTGGTCAATAGCACAAGTGGTTCTGAGGTACCAGGTATCGATTCATGCTGAAACGCCCATGTTAGTACGTGGTGTAGCGTCCACGGGCGGCAATGCAGGCGCTAACTCCGGCACGCAGTCGATCGTAAAATGGCAAATACTGTCCTCGGATACGCTCTGCGACGCCTTCTTGACCTCTTCACGTAGTTCTCTAAGAGCTGTTGGTTGACGAGTGTCACGAGTCACTTTCCTTCCTGTCATATCCGACACGTGTTCGACTGGAGTCAAGTCTGGAGATCGGGCTGGCCAGGAGAGTTGCTGGACGTCTTGAAGAGCACGTTGAGTTTCACGGGCGAGCATTATCCTACTGGAACAACACATTACCTTCACGTAGCAAGAACGTTAAAAGAACCGTGCACTGGGTAGCGTCCCCTCCACAAACACCAAAGGCGTATAGGAGCTGTAGGTTATCGCACCCGAGACCATTAAGCGTGGGATGGAGCCGGTGTGTTTCTTGGACGAATGCACTCTAGAGACAACACTCAGCAGGTCTATGTAGTATGCGCAAACGACCATTACTTGCGTGTGGAAGAATCTGCTTTCGTCGATGAAGACCAAATCACACCATTTCAACTTCTAAGTGATCCTCTGATGACACCAATCGAGCCATGCATGTCGATGCTGTGGCCTGAGTGGAAGTTGGGCTAGAGATTTGGGTGTCCATAGTCTCACTACTGATAGCTGGTTCGGAACAGTTCGTGTTGACACACCTGGACTCACAGGTCCTCTTATCTGTGTGGTGGTAGCTGTACGATCTGCCACTGCTGCCCTTACAATATGACGATACTGGCGGCGTCTGCTGTGCTTGGACGTCCAGAACCTCGTCTATGGATGTGAGAATGTTCATGCGACCACTGATTGCAGCACCGTTGAACAAGTGATACAGCAAGCCCAATTTGTGCGGTAGTTCTCCAAAAGGACCATTCCGCCACTGGAAAGGCGACAATATGACCCTTTGTAAAATCGTTCAGTCGGCTGTACTAAGCCCGAGTGCGTCTCCATGGCATTGTTGCCTCCTTGCTTCGCACGTTTACACCACGCTGAACCTTCTGGCTGTGACCTTTCGCTATTAAAGAAACAGATAGCATTCGGGTAGCTATGCCACTTCACTGTCATTTGGCAGACGCCTTGAAACCACTATCAGTGCCTCTAATGTCCTACAGGTGGCACATGCCGTCATTGGATCAAAATCGACATCGTCTTTCCAAGTGAACTAATTTCCTTTTCAGCAATGTATATAACAAGCACAAAGTAGACTCAGAGCGATTCGTATTTTGCAAACTATTCGAATTTCAAAAGGTGTCATACGCAATCCCTAAGTATCGCAAGAAGTTTGACCATTAACGAAAAGATAGGCGGTTCACCTTGAGGCTGATATAAAGGCTATAAATAACAGAAGAATCAACATTTTTCATCAAGTAATTTCCGTTATAGCGTTTGAGAAACATCGTAAAGAACCCGGTGTGCTCGCTCTTTCGTTTTGTCAGAGCAGCACGCCGGCGGTGTGAATGGGTTCACTTATGAACACAAGCTGAGAAAGAGGTATGCGCCTACACACGAATCGAAGGAAGGCAAAGTAATCATGCCAACTGTGTTTGAATTGTGGCAGCATATTTCTCTCTTTCCAAAACGTCTGCACCTACTCTCAGTAATTTCGAAATACAAAGTTGATTCTTGATTAGTCTCTTCAGTGTCTTTGAGGGCTAAATTTAAATTATGATACACAGAAGCAGCGGAATTAAGCATTAGGTGTAATGCCTTTGTGATTTCTTACATAACATTGTAAACACAATGGGCACCGTAACCTGTAACCCCTTTTCCAGTTTTAATAGAAATTAGCTGTCATAAGTTTAATCAAGGCAATCGGAATGAATTCAGTCTGGTGGTAGAGCTTAAGTATAGACAAAGAAAGAAGGGTTAGGACTTCTGACCGCGTGTCTCTTTCTCACCCCACGTCCCACCTCTATTTAAATACAGCTTGTTTACTATTTAAAGTCAAATAGATAACAACAGGTATATTCAGTATTTCAGAAGAAACTAAGACAAAGTACATACGCAATGATTTTTCTGCAAGCATTTCTGTTTTGACAGTTCCATTTCCACGTCTTACTCTCCACTACTGTTATAAAACCATTCTATTTACGAACTTTTCGGTCCAGATTAAAACTACAGATAAGTTGTTGAAATATCGTGCATGAAGAGCCAAAGAAACTCAAAACATGCCTAATATCGTGCAGTGTCCCCGCGAGCACGTAGAAGTGCCGCAACACGACTAATGTCTGACGTAGTGCTATAGGCGACTGACACCATGAATCCTGCAGGGATGTTCATAAATCTGTGAGATTAGGAGGGGGTGGAGATCTATTCCGAACAGCACATTGCAAGGATCCCGGATATGCTCAATAATGTTCATGTCTGGGGAGTTTGGTGGCCGTTGGAAGTGTTTAAACTCAGAAGAGTGTTCCTAGAACCACTCTGTAGCTGTTCTGGACGTGTGGGGTGTCGCATTGCCGTGCTATAATTATCCAAGTCCTTCGGAATGCGCAATGGACATGAATGGATGTAGGTGATCAGACAGGATGCTTACGCACGTGTCACCTGTCAGAGTCGTATCTAGACGTATCCCATGTCACTCCGACTGCACAGGCCCCACATCACTACAGAACCACCACCTTGTGGCAACTTTAACAGTTTCTGCTGACATGCAGGGTCCATGGATTCATGAGGCTGTCTCCACACCCGTACACGTCCGACAACTCGATACAATTTGAAACGAGATTCGTCCGACCAGGCAACATGTTTCCAGTCATCAACATTCCAATGTCGGTGTTGACGGGCCAAGGCGAGGCATAAAGTTTCATGTCGTGCAGTCATCAAGGGTACACGAGTAAGCCTTCGGCTCCGAAAGGCCACAGCGATGACGTTTCATTGAATAGTTCGCACGCTGACACTTGTTGATGGCCCAGCACTGAAATCTGCAGCAATTTACGGAAGGGTTGCACTTCTGTCACACTGAACGATTCTCTTCTGTCGTCATTGGTCACGTTCTTGCAAAATCTTTTTCCGGCTGCAGCGATGTCGAAGAGTTGATATCTTACTGGATTTCTGATATTCGCAGTTCACTCATGAAATGGTCGTACGGGAAAATCCCTAGTTCATCACTACCTCACATATGCTGTGTCCCATCACGTTCAAACTCACTTAAATCTCGATAACGTGCTACTGTAGCAGCAGTAACTGGTCTAACAACTGCGCCAGACACTTATTGTCTTCTATAGGCGTTGCGCCGCATTCTGCATGCCTATACCAATTTCTTTGATGCTTGAGTGTAATTTACGAGCGACTGTTAATTTTATCCTCCTGAAGAACTTTAAATCACTACTTCTTTAATATCTCCTTATTATCATCTCTTCCTCTGTATGATTTTCTTTCGCTTGAGCCTTTGTCCCACAGTTGACGCAGGGTCGGCACTGTTACAATCGGATTTGGCAAGGTTAATTTGAAGTGTGGCCAGATGCCCTTCCTGCCACCGCCCTGTACCCCCTGGGATGGAATCGTGTACCCCAGCTGTCTGCGTCTAGTGTAAATCATGAAATAGTGCAAACATGTTACAAATGTCTGCGAGTCTTGTAACAGAGGCGGGACGCGGGGACCAGCATGGTATTCACCTAGTGGGATGTGGAAAACCGCCTAAAAACCACATCCAGGCTGGCCGGCACACCGGCCCTCGTCGTTAATCCGCTGGGCGGAGACGATCCGGGGCGGGCGCGCCTACCCGAGTCCAGGGAGCAGCGCATTAGCGCTCTCGGCTAACCTGGCGGGTCTTTTCCTCTGTATTACTAGTTAATATTACTCCTGTAGTGACGTTTCCGCTGTTCCCTTATCGTCCATGCTCACATCACCTTTTATACTCACTAAAATACCATGCAACACCGTTTCCCAAAATTATGAATCTCTCCACTGGACTCCAGTGTCTCACTGACTTTCCGAAAACGAGAACACGCGCTAGAATCCAAAAACGTCACGCCCTACATGCCCAGCGAATGTATGTCTGGCAGATATCTTGTCCTCGGAAGATATGGTATGCTCACAATACCCAGTCTCAGGCTCGGCCGGAACATTTTCTCGAATTTAGCCCCTTTACGTCAGCGGATTTTAATCGAGTGACACAGCACAAAGGTCAGATTACGAGTCTCGCATCCGTGCTTTGTTAAGGTAATTGCCTGGTGATTCGTTTGAAATAGTCGCGGCTGATTTATTTCCTTCCCTTGTACAATCAGACGTCTTGTAACGTCTCTAATGCCCTTGACTCCGACGGAATGCTGACCCCTAACCTCTCTTTCTTTTACTGGTGATGGTAGCTTCTGAGTACGTCTATGTCTCCGTGATACTTGTTCCAAATTACATAATCTGTCCACGGTCAAAGTCGTTTCAATCAGCAACTCTTTCGTTCTCTGCATACAGAGTCAATAGGTGCACCGACTGCAAATATAGCACCGTTTAGGTGATGGAAGTAGTATTTTCGTCTGCGGTCTGAAATCCCTCTCGTTGGTGTACACCACAGGAACCTGCTACCGATCATCTGTTGGTACGCCCATCGTAAGACAAGGACAGATAGGAGGCGCTCCAGTTTGTACTGAACTGTGTCTCTTTCTTAAACCGCCGATAGCTGCTTCTTTTTTCAGTGTCAACTAGCATTCCAAGATTTATTCCTCCAGCCCCTCTATCCCTCTGGTGCGATCATTCCTTTAGCGACTCTCGGCTGCAGGCGGTTCTCCGGTACTGAACTTCGCAGTCAAGATTTTCTCCTTGTTCTTATCGTTTTCACTATTTTCGTTCCTCTCCTACTCTTATAAGTACTTCTTTATTCGTCATTCTGTTAGTCTAATCAAGTCGCAGCATTTACCTCCACAACCACATTTCGAATCTATCCAAGCATTTATGCTTTCTTGTGTTTACCTGTCCGTGATTCACTGCTATACAATACTACTTTTCTCACAAAATAATTTCTTAATTCTATCTGAATTCTTTCGGCAACCAAGAAAGCTTTCTGCTTTTCAAAATATTTGCCACCCGCCGGTATTATACGTCTTACTACTACCATGCAGCTTTCATTTTATGTCACTAAGTTTCCGGGCTTTTTAAAAGATTTCACTTATTTAAATGTCTGTTCTTGAAAAAATAGCTTGAAAGAAACTTCATGTCTGCTCTTTCTCATCACTCTTATCCCATTATCAGAATCCTTTCCTTCACACTCCCTGACCATACGCATACATAAGTCTTTATCTATGCTCTCCCTGCCATTACGCATCATGCTTTTCCTAATGCCTTGTTTGTTACCTTCTCAGCACAAATACTGGAAAACGTCCATGACAAACAACACAATTGCCTAACACCTTGTACGGAACCTGTGTCATCGCTAATTCTTAACACCATCTTCTGTTATTATACTTCTGGTCTCCACCAACATCTTTTAATGTTTACGAGAGGACATTTCAGTCCATTCATTTGGTCTCCTACGGAACACATACGCGATATCTACCTTCAGCGAGTCGGTGCAGGCCCCATTGCTTCCAAACTGCGCCACACTGATTTAAAGAACACTAAACGGGTGTGAGGGTGCTTATATGCCCCCTTCCCTCCCTTCTCAGCACCATGTTAGCAGAAACAAATGCCACTTGTAAGGTTTTCATGTATTTTCTGTCATTGTAAATAGTTCACCTTTACTGTACTGAGGTAGAGAGGCTAAGTGGTTTGCCAGTTTATACTCGTACGTTGGTGAGCCAGGAGCCCGAACAGTCGGTCTTAGTGGAACGTTATTCTTATGGATCTTTGGTAATCCATACTGCGGAGATGGAAGAGCTTCTGTATTGAGCATGTTCGTCTGTATGTCCGCCGGCAGGGAAGGCGCCTTGAAAAACCTTGAGGAATCGGCCGTGGCAGAGCACTCGCTATGTGAGACTGACCACATCGGTGACAAGGAAGTTCTGGCTGTAGAGAAGTGCTATCCACACGCTTGTACAGAGAAGCTATAGAAATGCATAAACTCGAGAATAGCTTCAACAAGAAAGAAGAAAGCCTCCCGTGCTGCAGCGAACGACCGTTGGAGGTAGCAAGAGAACAACCGCACTGGGAATGAACACGGAGAAGCCGTAGGACGTTTGCACGCCAGGTGCATATAGTCTGCGGCCGCGAGCACAGCTCCAGGTCACCAACAGCAATGGAGGGTGAAGCTTTGACAATGCCAGCCACTCGTGCTGGGGAAACTTGAGAAAAATCATCAGACTAACGTCGGCCGAAGAACCTGAGACAGGCGCTAACAGGCAGTTTGCCTGTTAAAGCTTTGTCACGACTATTAATTGAAGGAAATCTTTGTCTCTCAGATAACTAATAATATTCATGACTTGCTTCATTTGATCTCTTTGTTTTCATTATGGCACGAATTACGAAATTGGATGAAAGGTCTCTGAGTGTTGTAATGAGAGAATTTTGTAATTGTTACAATCTTCTTATGTTCTACAGTCTTTTTGAGAATAGTCAGAATTTAATTTTTCAAGAACGCTTTTCTTTAAAGTAAAACTCTCTTCCATCAGTTTTAGTAAAGCTTAAAATATTTTGTTGCGTGTGCTTTGCACTATACGCCACATTCAGTTACAGATTGTTTCTGACAAGTAAGGAAAAGTTTAGCGTATATTGTTTTTCTTTGGCTGCTGCATATTCTGATTTTAATTTGCTTTCTAAAACGACAGTATATTTCCATTATTTCAAATTCAGCATTTCACTAAGATTTAAGTTTTGTTTCACTACACTGTTTACACACGCAACACAGTGCCCACGAACAGTTATTTTTGCTCAGCAATTGAAAACGATATCTGAAGCACAGAGTACAAGAGGAGAAAGAATATTTACAATTTGTATAGAAACCAAATGGCAGTTATAAGAGTTGAGGGGCATGAAAGGGAAGCAGTGGTTGGGAAGGGAGTGAGACAGGGTTGTAGCCTCTCCCCGATATTATTCAATCTGTATATTGAGCAAGCAGTGAAGGAAACAAAAGAAAAATTTGGAGTAGGTATTAAAATTCATGGAGAAGAAATAAAAACTTTGAGGTTCGCCAATGACATTGTAATTCTGTCAGAGACAGCAAAGGACTTGGAGGAGCAGTTGAACGGAATGGATAGTGTCTTGAAAGGAGGATATAAGATGAACATCAACAAAAGCAAAGCGAGGATCATGGAATGTAGTCGAATTAAGTCGGGTGATGCTGAGGGTATTAGATTAGGAAATGAGACACTTTAAGTAGCATGCGCTAATACAAGCAAAAATGTTACGGTAAAGATACGTCTGCAAACGTGCCATATGCGACGTAAAAGTGAATGTTGTACATAGATGACGGGCCACCGACACAATTTATTGCTGATGTAAGAGGGCATTGACGTGGTGATATTGTCCAAGATGGATAGGAGAAGGAGAACCAGTAACAATAGACTCCACGATCACGTTATCTTAATCGTTCACATTTTTGAGGTCATCACATGAGCGAAGTTCTTCGTACTCCTGTTTATACGGTGCAGAGAATGTTACAGTCTGGGCAAGATTTGCCATAAGATCCCGGTGTGTTTCACAGAATTCATAACTCACTACGGAGACGAGTACGCGATATTGCATTCCAGATAAGGGGACAACATATGGAAGACCTCCTTCAACAGTGAATAAATTGTAATAAATTGTAACATGCTGAACTGGTAAGGTACTTCTTGTTAAAGTGGGTCACTGGTTTAAATACGAGCGAAGTTAGATGCCGAATTGACTGAAAAGTTAACGTTTAAAAAGCAGATGTACTAAGTAGGACCATATCTCAAACCGCACACAATGACAACTCTGAATCACACATTCGCAGTTATCTCACAAAAGGCTCTTTTCCGTGCTCATGTTTACTGGAACGAGATAGCCTCTGTTACGGATTATTTTCTACCGTGTCAATTTTCATTATTACTTAGGGTACACCGTGTAGTTCGTGAGAAATAATTTCATGTCGAGATATTGTGTGTATGTGTGTGTGTGTGTATGCGTGCGCGCACACACGTAAGGGAGAGGAGAGCGAGTTACAAAGGAATGAGTTGTGGAATTAATTGTCATTCGTTTCAGTTAGGGTTAATCACAAATAAAAAAACTGGGGGACGCAAAAAAAAAAAAAAAAAAAAAATAATCACATCGTTGTTCGCGAAGGGACTTAATACAAAAATATTAAGATCTTCGGTACACGAAACGAACATTAATCACTATCATAAGATTGGAAAAATTCACATTATTTTTTGAATTTTTGCAGTCGTTCTCCCACCTCTCCATCTGAGTAAGGATACTGGTACTCTGTTTAGAGCCCAAAGTGATTTTTGTTCACCAAATACACATGATCCAGTTGCGTTAATGTGACCACCGTCTATGTTCGAGGTCGACGTGCAATAACCACTGAGAGCTGCCAGGTCGTAGCGCTAACAGTGGAGGGTATATAAAACATTTCAGTGGCGTGCGGAAAACAGTGCAATCGTTGTCGTAATGCGGAATTGGAGAAATTTATCTGACATCCTAAAGGACATGATCATTGGTTTTCGGGCCAAGGGTGAAAGCACATCCAAAAACGAAAATCTGTAAAGTGCTCATAGCCGTTGTGGTTAAAGTACACCCGTACATGGCAAAACGGCGTTGTCCAAAACCGGCTCTGTGCCAACTGTGTTGTGGCACAGGTCATAGGTGAGAGGCTGCAGACATTTGTATAGGCGAATAGATGTGCGTCTGTTGAGCAACTGATTGCTAAGATGAATCGAGAATTACCAACAGTGTCCAGTCATAGACCGTTCAGCGAACGTTGCTGCATATGGGCCTCCGCAACAGGCGTCTGGGTCATGCACCCATACTCTGATGTTCATCCCGATGAAGGCTGCAATTTGAACGCCAACTGACCGTCTGCTGGGTAGCGACAAGTCCCCTTTTCAGATAAAACACATTTTAAGCTCCCTCGGACAGATGGCCGTTGTGGCGTACGGTCTCGCAACTATCGTCAGAAAGTCCAGGCCGAAAGAGAGAGGTTTATGGTCTGAGGAATGCTTTCCAAGTGCTCCCTGGGTGAGCTCATCATTCTCGAAGGCACAATGGATCAACAGAAGTATGCATTATCCTTTGGGACCATGTCCGCCGCTACATGCAGTTCGTATTTCCACGGCAGGTTGGCATCTACCAGCAGAACAATGCAACTTCTCACACTACTCGTAGTGTAGGTACGTGATTTGAAGAGCACCAGGACGACTTTACCGTACTCCACTGGCCAAGAAACTCTCCGGATTTAAACCCAGTCGAGAATAAGTGGCACCACTTCGAACGGGGTCAAACTTAAAGCAGCTGGCCAAGGCAACGGAGTCGTCATGGCTCCGCAGAATGCCTTCCAGAACCTCACTGAATGTCCTTCTACAGGTCCGTGCTGCAAAAGATAGCTAGTCGGGATTTCGACAAGTGGCCACACTATGTGACTGGATAGTGTATATTTAAATACTGAATAACACATAATGGGATTTTCACTCTGCAGCGGAGTGTGCGCTGATATGAAACTTCCTGACAGATTAAAACCGTGTGCCGGACCGAGACTCGAACTCGGGACCTTTGCCTTTCGCGGGCAAGTGCTCTATAATCTGAGCTACCCAAGCACAGCTTTACTTCTGCCAGTACCTCGTCTCCTACCTTCCAAACTTTGCAGAAGCTCTCCTGCGAAACTTACAGAAGTAGCACTCCTGAAAGAAAGGATATTGCGGAGACATGGCTTAGCCGCAGCCTGGGGGATGTTTCCAGAATGAGATTTTCACTCTGCAGCTGAGTGTGCGCTGATATGAAACTTCCTGACATATTAAAACCGTGTGCCGGACCGAGACTGGAACTCGGGACCTTTGCCTTTCGCGGGCAAGTGCTCTAGAATCTGAGCTACGCAAACACGACTCACGACCCGTCATCACAGCTTCAGTTCTGCCAGTACCTCGTCTCCTACATTCCAAACTTCTCAGAAGCTCTTCTGCGAACCTTGCAGAACTAGCACTCCTGGAAGAAAGGATATTGCAGGGACATGGCTTAGCCACTGCCTGGGGGATGTTTCCAGAATCAGAGTTTCACTCTGCAGCGGAGGGTGCGCTGATCCTTTCTCCCAGGAGTGCTAGTTTTGCAAGGTTCGCAGAGGAGCTTCTGTGAAGTTTGGAAGGTAGGAGACGAGGTACTGGCAGAATTGAAGCTGTGATGACGGGTCGTGAGTTGTGCTTGGGTAGCTCAGATGGTAGAGTACTTGCACGCGAAAGCAAAGGTTCCCAAGTTCGAATCTCGGTCCGACACACAGTTTTAATCATTCAGTAAGTTTCATAAATAACACAGTCTGTGCGGGATCTCGTGTCTAATTCAGAGTAGGAGTCACGATAATAAAGAATTTCCGTCAGCAATAATTGGAAAGTGTGCAAGTTAATTAATTAGGCTAGTGGTTGGTGTTAAGAATTTTGGGTTACCTGACCTTCCTGCTCCCATTTTCGTACCCGTTTCATTACTGAGACAGTAAAAGAGCAACTGAAGGCCCTAGTGCCAGTTCCATTTGCTTAATTTTCTTCCGCAAGCGCGGCGCGGCCATTAGTCTTTCTTATAAAAGAATGCGAGGGGAGGCGGTGACGGGAAGGTATTCGCGACTGCCCTGAATGCGCGGCACCAGACCGGCAGACAGACGGACGGACGGACGGACGGACGCGGGATTAGCGGGCAGACCTGTCCGCCTAATGGCTGCGCCGCCGGCCTGCGGAAGCTGCTGATTATAACGGGCCGGAAATGACTCCCTGAGGGCGCAGATCGATGCCGCCGCGTGCTGCGGGGGCGGGGCCCGCGGCACCCAGATTCACCGGCACCGTCTCTGGCGTCCAAAAGGTGCCGACACAGGGCAAAACCCGCCAGTGTCTGGGACTGGCGGCTTCCTCGTTTCCGGACAGTGAACACGATGACGACTATTACCCACTTTGCAAAGCTCGATCAGAAAGTCAAATATGATAAACAAGAAGGACATTTAGGGTTTGAATTTTTTGGTGATTTCCTCATAAACTGACGAGAAAGGAACACTGTTTTTTAATTGTGCTTACGTAGGCTTTCCAGGCGTAATAAGTCTTGAAAGTCTCTTTGGGTTTGCTGCCGGATCCTAAAATCAACTTGACTCGCTATTTCGGCGATCCAACTGGTCGCCATCTTCAGGAAAATGCTGCTTCTGCTGATGAGTTCTGCTAAGAACTGACGCCAGGATGTTTCTTTTTATTTATTGTTATTTCAACACCTTGTACAAAAGGCTGGCTGGCAGCAACAATAGTACGTCGCTCATAGGCCACACTCAGTACAAATAGAGACAATGAAGATACAGAAAACCAGATCATAATGGTGGACAAAAAAAAGTAGACATGTGAGTAAAAAACACGGAGCCGTTCACAGGTGTAGTAAAAAGATAATAAACGGTCCGCACTGTGCACGAAAACTGAAGGCTTAGATAACACACGAGAACGATGGAGCGTGGTGCAGTGAAAACACTGAAGCACTAACAAGACGGCACACACACAGAACCGATGGCGATGATCTCCAGCATGCGAATGTTCACTTGATGTGTGCGAGTCCGGGGACTTTCCGAAAGCGGGAAAGGTGGGGGAGGAGGGAGAGGGGAGAGTGTAGATGCCAGTGGCAGTGGAGATGGGAGGGGGGGAAGAAGGTATGGGGGTAGGGGAAGCCCAGAGGGAGGAGGGAGGGAGGAAGGGAGGAGGGAGAGAAGAGAGAGAAGGGAGAGAGAGTGCCCTAAGGAACCACAAGGAGGGGATAAGGAGGATCAAAGTTGATAGGAAGGGTAGATGGAGGGGATGAGGGCATCATCAGGGAGGGGGAGTTGGTGTAAGCCACCTTGGGAGAGGGTATGGAGAGTGGAGAAATGGAGAGCAGGTGGGATGTGGGAATACAGGCGCGGTAGCGGACGGGGTGGGAGAGGATGGGAGAGGATGGGAGAGACAAGTGGGTGGGGGGGATCAAGTTTACGGGAGGTGTAGAGGATCCACATCCGTTTGCAGAAAAGGAGGAGGTGTGGGAACGGAGTAAGGTCATACAGGATCCATGTGGGGGAGGGGAGATGGATGCGATAGGCGAGGTGGAGAGCATAGCGTTATAGGATTTGAAGGGATTTGTAAAAGGTAGGAGGGGCGGAGATCCAGGCAGGGTGGGCGTAGCAGAGGATAGGGCGGATGAGGGATTTGTAGGTATGGAGGATGGTGGAGGGTTTCAGACCCTATGTGCGGCCAGAAAGGAGTTTGAGGAGACGGAGTCACAGAGTTGGGAGCTTGCCTTGACTTGGATTGTCTGGAGATGGGGGGTCCAGGAGAAGCGACGGTCAAGGGTGACGCCAAGGTACTTGAGGGTGGGGGTGAGGATGACGCCAGGATGCAAAACGGCGTCCTAGATAGGCCAACGTTCAGTACACGCCGCATGCGCCGCCCATCACGGTTGCTGCCCTCCAAGACAGGGAGGTGATGCCGCCCATAGTGGAACACTGCTGGCAAAGATATATCGCACTCAGGGCCGCACCGAAGAACGTTCGATTTTGATGCGAGACAATACCGGATTCCACGTCTTGCTGAGAGGAAACCCATTGTCTCTGTTGATTAAATTATCTGCCAACCTAATTTCAATCGGCTCTTTGTAGACACTGTTCCAAAAACCGGAAATGTTGGCAACTACCACAGTTTCATCAAATTTCATACCGTGTCCCTCATTTAAGCAGTGTTCTGCTACTGCCGTGTTTTCCGGCTGTTGTAGCTTCGTATGACGGCGATGTTCCGCATACCTGTCATGCACTGTGCGAATCGAACGGCCCAATGTAAGCTTTCCCACATTGACACGGAATTTTGTACACACCGGGTTTGCTAAGACCCAAATAATCTTTCACAGAGCCGAGCAGTGCCCTAATCTTAGAAGGTGGACGGAAGACACTATTCATGTTAAAATTCCTTAAAAGAGGGACATAGATCGGTGGCCTTTCTTCCTTATGCTGGAAGCTTCTCATTTAAGATTGGACGAATTTGACCTGCTGTCCAGGGCGAAATAAGCATTAACGGCTTATTCTTGCCACATTTACTCGGAGGCGCTAACCAGCTTGAAAACACACTATTTCTGATAGCTATAATGATTAGTCTGAAAACGATGTAAATATCGATGTAGTGTTGTTCAGCACACTGTCCTTAGTCATCATTAAAAATATCTGAAGTTATACCTCTGACACCGTGTATATCTAGGTTGTTTCGAGGCCTTGGCATAAAACGTGTAGGCGTGATAGATCACATAATCGGGAACAGCTTCTCTTAGTGACAAAATGTCCGCTGAAACTTCCCAGCGCCACCGTCCGTCCTTTTTATTGATTATGACCTGCACGGGCGTGTATATGCCTTGTCCGTTACGTACAGTCCAGTCTTTGCTCCGTATGACGTTCCTGATACGTTTTTAAAATATCTTTCTCCGTGTAGAGATACACATTCTTACTGTTACCTTGTTGAAAGCCACTCAATTAATTTACTGGGGTAGGTAGCGTGCAGCACACCTGATTACAGTAGATCTCGCTAGCTCGGTGAAATCTGGTCATCACAGAGCCAGCGTTTACTGAAACACACCTACCAACGCTGGGAAGCGGCAGTGAACAATTTGCCTCTAACAACAGTTTTTCCTCATGATGCGATCTATGACCCCTAGTCGTTGGATGCAAAGTCTTTGAAACACCATATATGCTGACCGTCCAAAATTTCCGAGAGTGATTTAATATGTGGAATATTAGCCATATCAGCATGGTAACTACGGAGGCAACTTAAGCTATCAACTGCAAATAACAGATGTGCATTCTTCCAGTCATTTGTGAGAAGGCACAATAGCGACCATAATGTGTGTAACATGCCAAGATCATAGTGCGCAAT
Organism: Schistocerca americana; assembly: GCF_021461395.2. Lineage (NCBI taxonomy): Eukaryota > Metazoa > Arthropoda > Insecta > Orthoptera > Acrididae > Schistocerca > Schistocerca americana. Next base: position 652,796,702 of record NC_060122.1, read on the forward strand.
ACATTATAGGTCATGTTTCGCCTCAGCTCGTTACAGATAGTATTACAGCCATGGGTAACGTTAATAGGTGTAGATATGATAGCTTAATTTTTGGTGATGTTTCGTTTGTAATGTGTATATTCTTCCACACTACCTGTTGGAACCAGAGATGCTTGCTTAGCCACGCTATGAGCGACAGCGCAAGAAGTGTGCAGTCCTAAAGCATAGACTGCACACACACCAGCGCCGCGCCTCGAAACGAGATTAAGAAGACGCTGACCAGTGTGCCAATGGAAAGAGCGGGCAGCGCCACACCTCCAGAAAGACACAGTTCAGCTGCCCCTGCCAACGCTAATTTAACCAGCCGCTCATCGCTGGTCGGCTCAGTTTGGTCGCAATCTTCGAGAGTATCGGTACATAGTAATATTAAGACGTCACTTGGCCTGCGTTCTGCAAGTAGCAATAGAAAGAAAAGTAACTTCGTGTAGGAGGCACAAGAAGATAAGTTTCTTTTATTTTTAGAAATAAACTGTTCAGCTAATCCTTAAGTATTTTTTACGGATGAGTTTGGATTCCTGCCACCGGCCATCACAACGTCTCTCCTTTCTTGCTTGTGTCGGTGCTGACTCCCACAGTAGCTGACACTACAAGAAGCTCGAGCGAATCGCTATTGCACATCGATGCTGCTGAATTAAACAACCGTTGCATGTTTAAAAATCTTCTAACGCTATTCCTTTATTCGTGTTAAATATAAAGTTCTAGACACAGACGAGTCTGGTTCGAAAGCTATTGTTTAGGGAAGTTGAACCTAGACGTTGACTTACTAGTGATATTCGAGGTTTGGTCGCCATAAATAGGGAATCTAATAGTAATAAAGCTTTCCTGTTGTACCGAACGATGATTTGTGTGTAGAAGCTCATTAAAACTGGAGAGAGTTCAAGTCAGTTCTTGTGCAGCTTTGGAGAGCTGCTAGGTTACAGTTATTCGATTTATATCCAAAAAAGATTTAGACGAGATGTGGTAATATCACTAGCCACCTGTAGTGGCGCTGAATATTTGACGTGAGTTATCTGGAGTCGCTATGTTTCCCGATTCTATTCCAGTTTTTTTAACTAGGTCCTGTTGGGAACATTGTCAAGAGAGAGCTGTTTCAGTTTTGTTGTGATGGTTGTGTATAGGCAGCTGTGGGATCGAAAGACGACTGACTGTGCTGAATTTGATAGGCAGGCACTCGATAAGCTATCCTGGAACTTGATGGCTTTAGACCACCGCATTTTTAGCTCACCAGCCAAGGAGATCGAGATCCTTTAGTTGAGGAATGTCACATTTAATGAATCATTATACAGTGTTAATGCCCACTTACAGAACATACGTGGCACGATTCCATGCCTTTGAAGTAACTGGGGAAGAGCGTCTTAGAGTAGACGCCAACGCCTCAAGCGGCTCACATTTGATTAATTCTGTTTCATTTAAAACTCAAAGTGTCGGTGGCAAATTAGTGTTATTTTTTTCTTATTGATTTTTAGACCAGCTGAATAAAAGATATTCAAAACAGAGGCACTCGTAAGCAGTGACGCACTATCTGTATGTCGCTAATCTTTCAAATGAACCACATTTTTAGAGGACCAATAAAAAAATAGTCCCAAATTGAAATTTTGTCTCTCCAAGCAAAGAGATATTCCAATAATCCCATTTCAGAAAACTGAAATAAAATAAACAGAGAAAAAGAAATAAGAAGGAGGGATATATTTATGTAACTTTGGCCATATGCTTATATGCTTTAGTATTCGCTATTTAGTTAACGTCCAGCGATAGCCTTTGAAGGTAAGGAGATAAAAATTAGAAACCAAAGACAATCACACAATGAAAGAAATTGAAGATGCTAATAGGCATAAATATCCAGAGATTTTCAGTTAGCATTGATATAATTCTAACGAGTTTAATTTCGAAAATTAAGAGAGAAACGAAATAAAGTGAACAAATTAAGAAAAGAAAAACACAAAATGGCACTTAGTTTTGCTTACAATGAACGAATTTCTTAAAGAGAATTGATGCTACATCGCCAAATAATCGACAGTTGAATTTTGTTTGAAAGGGAGACAGTAAGCTTACAACAAACGAAGGGTAAACGATCGTAATTTTCTAGAAGTTACACTCCTGGAAATGGGAAAAAGAACACATTGACACCGGTGTGTCAGACCCACCATATTTGCTCCGGACACTGCGAGAGGGCTGTACAAGCAATGATCACACGCACGGCACAGCGGACACACCAGGAACCGCAGTGTTGGCCGTCGAATGGCGCTAGCTGCGCAGCATTTGTGCACCGCCGCCGTCAGTGTCAGCCAGTTTGCCGTGGCATACGGAGCTCCATCGCAGTCTTTAACACTGGTAGCATGCCGCGACAGCGTGGACGTGAACCGTATGTGCAGTTGACGGACTTTGAGCGAGGGCGTATAGTGGGCATGCGGGAGGCCGGGTGGACGTACCGCCGAATTGCTCAACACGTGGGGCGTGAGGTCTCCACAGTACATCGATGTTGTCGCCAGTGGTCGGCGGAAGGTGCACGTGCCCGTCGACCTGGGAACGGACCGCAGCGACGCACGGATGCACGCCAAGACCGTAGGATCCTACGCAGTGCCGTAGGGGACCGCACCGCCACTTCCCAGCAAATTAGGGACACTGTTGCTCCTGGGGTATCGGCGAGGACCATTCGCAACCGTCTCCATGAAGCTGGGCTACGGTCCCGCACACCGTTAGGCCGTCTTCCGCTCACGCCCCAACATCGTGCAGCCCGCCTCCAGTGGTGTCGCGACAGGCGTGAATGGAGGGACGAATGGAGACGTGTCGTCTTCAGCGATGAGAGTCGCTTCTGCCTTGGTGCCAATGATGGTCGTATGCGTGTTTGGTGCCGTGCAGGTGAGCGCCACAATCAGGACTGCATACGACCGAGGCACACAGGGCCAACACCCGGCATCGTGGTGTGGGGAGCGATCTCCTACACTGGCCGTACACCACTGGTGATCGTCGAGGGGACACTGAATAGTGCACGGTACATCCAAACCGTCATCGAACCCATCGTTCTACCATTCCTAGACCGGCAAGGGAACTTGCTGTTCCAACAGGACAATGCACGTCCGCATGTATCCCGTGCGACCCAACGTGCTCTAGAAGGTGTAAGTCAACAACCCTGGCAAGCAAGATCTCCGGATCTGTCCCCCATTGAGCATGTTTGGGACTGGATGAAGCGTCGTCTCACGCGGTCTGCACGTCCAGCACGAACGCTGGTCCAACTGAGGCGCCAGGTGGAAATGGCATGGCAAGCCGTTCCACAGGACTACATCCAGCATCTCTACGATCGTCTCCATGGGAGAATAGCAGCCTGCATTGCTGCGAAAGGTGGATATACACTGTACTTGTGCCGACATTGTGCATGCTCTGTTGCCTGTGTCTATGTGCCTGTGGTTCTGTCAGTGTGATCATGTGATGTATCTGACCCCAGGAATGTGCCAATAAAGTTTCCCCTTCCTGGGGCAATGAATTCACGGTGTTCTTATTTCAATTTCCAGGAGTGTTTAAAAAGGTAAAAAGAGGAAACTGTAAGGACATTTCATGCAATTTCGTTGCTTTTTAAATGTAAGATAAACATTGAGTATTTTTCACCCACGTTAATCGGAAGTTACTGGTAGCTGTGAAGTATCATGTATTCGTTTGGCAAGTGCTACGGCCAAAGATAATTATTTGCATTCGCATAGAAGAATATAAATTGTGTCCTTAAATTGGTAAAGTATATACTTAATTTAAAGTACGACTGAGATTTGAATAACTGTGCTATAGTTTTCAGGGCGAGGGCAAGTTAGTTGTCAGATCTTTCTCCCAGTTTTACTATCTATAATAAGACAAGTAGATTACTCCGAAGTACACAGCAAACGTAGCTTAAATAACAATGGAAATCTGAAGATAAATTTTGTCAGATTGTGTTATCCCATTAGCTTGTTGTTATGTACAGTTAGTGTAAGTGAATTAATTCTTATTTGCACTATTGGAAATGATGAGAGGTTCATGTGACGTTAGCCAGTAGAATGGTGGCAATCTGCTGTGTGGGCGAATATAGATGTTTCCGCTATTGTAAAGTGAGAAATGACAAAGTACCAAGAGAAAACGGAAAACTGTTTTAAAATGATATGTATTAAAAACAGAAACGAAAGTGAGCTTGGCTTCATTTTAGTTACTAGTTTTCCGTACAAGTACTTTACAATTCACTCAGGCCACATATATCAAACAAAATATACTTTGATAGTTGGTGTGGGGGAGGGGGCGGGGAGGGGGGAGAGTACACAGCTTACTGTCATCTGTGAACACCTCTATTTGGTCACATTTTTGTCTACTAAGCTCAAAGCGAACGGCATTTATTTTGGGTATTTTTCTGGGGTAGGGGTGCAGAAGAGTATTTTACGCCTGCACCGATTTGTGGCTTTTTTGATCTGCAATATACTTAGTTTGTTTGAATAATGTTTCGTTTCGAGCTGTTTCTGTTCATATCTGCTATTATCAGCTCTGATTATTCCTTCATATATTTCTTGTTGGTGAGTGATACTTGGTTTAAAAGTTCCATTAATGCAAAATAGCCTTCTTTGTAATTCCACATCCATATCTTTATATGTTATGTCATCATTTAGCCTAGCCATTGCGTTCCTTACAACTATGAATACAATTGGAAGATAACTTTTGATGAATGCTTTTGTATCAAACTGCTAGTTTTGGATGGCATGACAGCACCTCACATTCTCGCTATGTGTCTTACTTTATCTGTGCGTTGTTCTAACATGTGTAAGTGTTTTCATCTTGTGGTTTCATTTGTACTGTTCTAGCTTCTGCTTGTAGTGAGCTGTCAGTGTGTATGCATAGTTATTTCCACTGTTACCTTTCTGAGGTGATGTGCTAAACCTCAATTTCTTTTCCTCTTCATACTGAGAAATACGGAGATGGACGTCCTCCCTGTAAATGATGTTCATGTAGGATTCAAAATAACTGTTTTTTTTATCTTTTAAATGTCGGAATTATTATCTGCCGTTAGTTTTCTCCTGAGACTGATGATGTACTGTCAAGTTACCTTTTAAGAACTGTATATGCTCTTACAGATATTATCAATATTTGCTCTCAAAAGCACTTGTTAGTAGTGTTGCTGGAAGTGACACAGTTCTTTTTCCTGTGACTTGAAAGCTCAATAGCTGTTTTTGCTATTTCATACAATTTGATACAATTGAAATCTCACCCACTTCTCCCTCTGAAGTTAGGAAAATAATAAACTTGCTTAAAAGCAAAAACTCACATGGAATTGATGGCATTTCCAGCAAAATACTAAAAGCTTGTTCTCAACAGATAAGTAAGATTCTCAGCCACCTGTGTAATAGCTCTCTGGAACAGGGCATTTTCCCTGATAGACTGAAATACGCTATTGTTATACCTTTGCATAAAAAGGGGGATAGATCTGATGTCAACAATTACCGTCCAATCTCCCTTCTAACAGCTTTATCCAAAATTTTTGAGAATGTAATGTATTCAAGAGTAGCTTCACATATCTGTAAAAATGAAGTACTAACAAAATGTAAGTTTGGTTTCCAGAAAGGTTTTTCAACAGAAAATGCCATATATGCTTTCACCAGTCAAATTTTGAATGATCTGAATAACCGAACACCACCCATTGGGATTTTTTGTGATCTCTCAAAGGCTTTTGATTGTGTAAATCATGAAATTCTGCTAGACAAGCTCAAGTATTGTGGCATGAGTGGGACAGTGCACAAATGGTTTAATTTGTACCTAACTGGAAGAATGCAGAAAGTTGAAATAAGTAGTTCTCGTAACATGCAAAGATCAGCACATTCCTCAAACTGGGGAACTATCAAGCATGGGGTTCCACAAGGGTCAGTCTTGGGTCCTTTGTTGTTCTTATTATATATTAATGACTTGCCATTCTATATTCATGAAGAGGCAAAGTTAGTTCTCTTTGCTGATGATACAAGTATAGTAATCACACTTGACAAACAAGAATTAACTGATGAAATTATCAATACCGTCTTTCAGAAAATTACTAAGTGGTTCCTTGTAAACGGACTCTCACTGAATTTTGATAAGACACAGTACATACAGTTCCGTACAGGGAATGGTATGACGCCATTAATAAATATAGACCTTAATCAGAAGCATATAGCTAAGGTAGGATATTTCAAATTTTTAGGTGTGTCCATTGATGAGAGATTAAATTGGAAGAAACACATTGATGATCTGCTGAAACGTTTGAGTTCAGCTACTTATGCAATAAGGGTCATTGCAAATTTTGGTGATAAACATCTTAGTAAATTAGCTTACTACACCTATTTTCACTCATTGCTTTCATATGGCATCATATTTTGGGGGAATTCATCACTGAGGAATAAAGTATTTATTCCACAAAAGCATGTAATCAGAATATTAGCTGGAGTCCACCCAAGATCATACTGCAGACATTTATTTAAGGATCTAGGGATATTCACAGTAGCTTCTCAGTATATATACTCTCTTATGAAATTTGTTATTAACAACCAAACCCAATTCAAAAGTAATAGCAGTGTGCATAACTACAATACTAGGAGAAAAGATGATCTTCACTATTCAAGATTAAATCTAACTTTGGCACAGAAAGGGGTGAATTATACTGGCACTAAAGTCTTTGGTCACTTACCATATAGTATCAAAAGTCTGACAGATAACCAACAAGTATTTAAGAAGAAATTAAAAGAATTTCTGAATGACAACTCCTTCTACTCCATAGAGGAATTTTTAGATATAAATTAAGAAAAAAAATATTTAAAAAATAAAAAAAATAAAATAAAAAATAAAAAAGAAAAACAAAAAACACAAAAAAATAAAGTTGTTATATTAACTTAAGTATGTTGTTAAATTAACCTAATAATGTCATGTATTAGAAAATTCGACTCGTTCCACATCATTACGAAATATCGTATTCATGATCCATGGAACTAGTATTAATCTAATCTAATCTAATCTAATCATCATTTAATAGTTTTAGAAGATAAATACTGGTGGACGGTTGGTCAGTTGTTATAATTCATGGTAGGTGTTGACCTAATATCAATGTCTTCTATATAGTTTTCTTGATATGTCATGGTTTAGGATTCTCTCCCATAATTCTTCGTTTTTTCATAACTGCCTGAAAATTACAACTGTTGTTTCTGTAACGTGCCTTTGAATTTCAAGAGGACTGAATCCATCGAAATGTTGCGTATAGTAATGAACCCGACCTTTCTTCTATATATTGTGTTTTGCTATTAGCATAAATGAACCTTCCTCTCTTCTTTTTAAGAGGATATTTTTGTAATAAATTTAACTAGGTGACAACATAAATTAGGAACTGTACTGGTAGTTATTCTTTCTGTCCATGCTTTCGATATAAAAGACTTAGCCAACACTCAGTACATGTGTAAAAAGGCAGCACATCCAAATCTACAGCACTGTAGAATAATTGCACAGCCTCGGCATAGGAAAAGCAAAATCTAATACTGTTCTTAAAGCTTCTGGTGAAGATTTAAACGATTTTATCTCAATGGAAGTCTTACTACAAGCTGCCGAAACAGCCCATTCTCGACATGCAGTTTCCTTGAAGGGTTTTAATACACATTCGATACAGAAATCAGCTATCATAATTTCTCATGAGGCACTAGGTAGTGACGGAGTAAGCATAGCTATGATTAAGGACATTGTCGATACTGTTATTTCGATTATTACAGACATCTTCAATCTCTCTCTTCTTAGTGATGCGTATCCTGGTGAGTGGAAGCATATCCTAGCTCACCTAATACCCAAAAATAATAACACTGAATCACCAGGTGGATATAGCCTGATTAGCTTATTGCCCGCCGTATATAAAGCTTGTAATACATTATTGACATAAACATCTGACAGATAACAAGCGTCAGTGGCCGAGGTCGCTTATGCACACATCTGCAGTGGAGCTCGAATCCTTGTGGTGAGTGAAATCTTCACTACCAGTATTTGACAGACAAGGGACAAAGAGGTGGTGACGTAAATATCTTCCTCATCAATACTTACGTAAATGTTCTGATATCAGTTCCAAACCTCTCTGTAGCGGCTCGTGAAGTGGGAACATGAAACACAGTGAGCGTGACCTGGGCACCAGCTGGGGATGTTAAGCTTGGGGTAGGCTATGTGGTGGGTCTGGGTTTCAGCGTCTCTCTTGCCTCACCATAACACGACATTGACATAATAGAACACACGCATCCACTGCACTAACATTCTCCTACACTCCAAAAATACACAGACGAAACTACTGTTACATGTCCGCAAGGAAAGGGGACAGTGTGGACAGTGTGAACAGTGTGAACAGTGGCTGAACAGACCCCTTGCGATATTCTAGCCAACAATACTATACGAAATTTAATTTAATTTTATCTGGTGATTTATCTCAAAACTCAATAAAGCTTCAGAAAACACCACAGTACAGCAAATGAATTAATGAAAGTGACTGACGACATCAATCATGCAATGGACAGATGTAAAACTGTCATTCTAATACTGCTTGATCATAGGAAGCCTTTCGATAAGGTTTATTCTGACGTATTACTGACCAATACGAAATATCTGAATTTTTTAACAGTGCAATAGTGTAATCCAACACTACCTAAAAAACAGATGTCAGTGAGTCATCTGTAAATCAGTGAGGTCATTATGGATAAAAATTTGGTCTTTGGAGTCCCACCGTTTTTAGTCCATTGCTTCTTCTCTTTGTATGTCAATAATATTGCATCTACTGCCCCTCATATGCTGACAATATCCAATTGTATATAAGTGCCAGCTCTAAGAACATAGCTTCTGCCTTAACAGGTATGAAAGACGATCTTTGTTGTGTGTCACGATAGGCCTGAAACCTGGGTTTTAAACTAAATCCTACACTAACTTTTTTAATGTCAGGTGCCACAGCCATGAATTTATTGGAAGACCATTCTCTTTTCCTGGTTGGCTGTTATATTTATTGTCCTTTATATTATACGATTAGCTGATTTCAGCATCGGCTCTTTTTCAAGTGCTACTCATATCGTCCTAACCTTACACCAGCAGTCTGTGTGGATTAATACCAGTTTGTTTAAATATTTCGTCAATGTTGTAGTAGACTTGAGGGAGAACAGCGCTCCATATTCTTCACCGATCTAAAATAACGTTTCCGCTGTTGTAGAATACATACATAAACAGTGTCGAATCTTTGTGTGTAGAGTAATGTTCTGTATTATGTACGAGGGTTATCCGGAAAGTAAGGTCAGATCGGTAGCGAAATGCAAACACGGTGAAAATCCGATGAAACTTCGCATTGTGTTGGATGCGTCTCTAGCATGTCTGTTGATCACGTTACGTCTCTCTTTCCAGTTCTGAACGCACAGCGAGCATGAGAACCTGCCTAGAAAATGGTTTTCCCGCCACATATGGGGGCCTACTGAGAGATTTCAGCTAATTTCACGCAACCTTACATAACTGTCATGCATTTCCTTTTTTCTGACAATTCTCGACCTCACTCTACAAGGGTAATGAAGAGCCTCCTGTAGTGTTTTCGATGGGAAGTAGTCATGATCACCCACTATACAGCTCGGAGTTGTCTACTTCTGATTTTTATCTCTGCTCACATGAAGCACTGGCAATGTAGACAATATTTTAGCACAGACAACGAGCTGCAGACCAGCATAGAGAACTGGCAGAAAACACAGGCGGCTGCTTTATATGAAAAAAGTATTGGAAAACTGGTGCATCGCTACGATAAAAGTCTAAGTAGGAGTGGTGGCTATCAAGAGAAGTAGCTGGAAGGTGTGGCTAACTGTTCCAAATAAAACATGTTTATTTTAACTGTGGTTTCCACTTCGCGATTGGTCGGCCCTTACTTTCCGGATAAATATGTTTTCGTACTTGTCCCGCTAGGACATAAATGTTATTTTAAATTGCTGACGAGTACACAACGTCGTTTACATGTGCCGCTAGGACATAAATGTTATTTTAAATTGCTGACGAGTATACAACGTCGTTCTCGCTCTAGTCTACTGCGAAAGCAGTTAAATATTTACGTCACCGACGTAAAATTTTCAAACATCTATTAAGGGGGGCGGTGTAAAGTTACGACGACTGCAATAGCCCATGAAAATGGTACGCAGCTGACCATGTAACATGAATGACAGTGATTGCGTAACAGTGAAGGTACGAAATGGAACTGTGTTATACGGCACACTAATAAGTCATCATCTGATCGTGTGTTATAAATGACAGTGACTGTGTAACAGCCAAGGTATAAACTGACATTGTCTTATACTGAACCATAAAACACCACAGGTCATTCTCATATCTCGCAGGAAGTTAATTAGTGGATATTTTCACAGAACAGTGCTTCAAATTCTTTTCACTAATATCCGTTATCGTCAAAAAAAAAAAAAAAAAAAAATGAAGGGATTGAAAGCCATTGAAACAATCATGGACGAACATCTCGACTTGGAACAACAAAATCTTGAATCTTGCAGAAATTTCTCTCTCGCCTACATGCACTCTCAAAATTTTGAAAAATATTTCCACCTCATATTAAACAAAAATTATTCCCGTATTTGTTCCCACCAAATCTTTACTATTGTGATGTAAAACTTCCTGGCAGATTAAAACTGTGTGCCGAACCGAGACTCAAACTCGGGACCTTTGCCTTTCGTGGGCAAGTGCTCTACCATCTGAGCTACCCAAGCACGACTCACGCCCCTGCAAGGTACGCAGGAGAGCTTCTGCAAAGTTTGGAAGGTAGGAGACGGGGTACTGGCATAAGTAAAGCTGTGAGGACGGGGCGTGAGTCGTGCTTGGTAGCTCAGATGGTAAAGCACTTGCCCGCGAAAGGCAAAGGTCCCGAGTTTGAGTCTCGGTCTGGCACACAGTTTTAATCTGCCAGGAAGTTTCATATCAGCGCACAATCCGCTGCATAGTAAAATCTCATTCTGGATTATTGCGATGTAATTCAACGCAACACAAGTAATGTGAATCCTCCACATGGCTCGAGCTAGCAATGACGCTTGCTTTTTATACGTTTGCAACGTTCGGCCGTTTGATCATGTCAGTTCTTCCCATACATAATTAGTTCACCAATATCGCTGAGCGGTAAATGCGGCAGACTGGAATGCGGAGGACCTGGGTCCGATTAACGGTGTTGCTAGGGATTTTTCCTTAGTGAAAGGACTGGAATAGGATGTACTCAGGCTCGTGATGTGGCGAAAGCTGGCAACAACCGAAGGAGAAGTCCGCTGACCCCACATCCCTCCTTACCACATCTAATGACGCCATTGGCGGAGGATGACACGGCAGTCGGTCGACTCTGATGGGCCCGCCAATTCCTGTCGACGGAGTTTGTGTTCTGTACACAGTTTGGGTGGATGTGAAAAAACAGGCGGCATGATCTTCATATGCTCTGTTTACTTCATCGGTTTCTCAGTCACTAGTGTCCTGAGTACTCCCCTCACATCACAAATCATTCCACAACTGTAGTAGCTAAAGATAATGTAGGAAACGTAATGAAAATGAATAAGAATGGTTACAAAAGAATTTACGGCCATTACAAAAGATAGCTGTATACAAAATGTGCATCTCAGTTATTACAATTTATGATGTGCACAACTTGGGGACGACATAGATAAAGTAACAAAACAAAGTAGCCACTTAATGAAGCTGAATGAAAGAGCGGGAGCATGTTGGCATAAGTCCCCCAATCGTGCATAGGAAGTTGGACGTTCCATGGCATGAGGCCAGCGTGATTATTGCGTCAAATGGGACTTCCCCGCAATATGAAATGGTTGAGGGATCGGTAAGAGACAGTGTTTATCAATCAGCGAGTAGTTACGTTGCATGTAGTAGGTGTTCTTCATTACATCATGACCCGGAGGCAACGTCTGGATTATTTCACATTGGAAAGAATCACCTGGAAACTGGAAGATAAACTAGGTGTCACGAGTGTAGCTCACGAGTTTGTTATTGCTAACGGCATTGTTTCACATGCACCGGGAGCTTTCAGAACCAGCGGCACTGCTATCCAAAGGAGAGGGGGCTGCTGAACACTACCAACTTAAACAGGAAGATGATCGCTACATTGAGCAACAGAGAAAAAGGAACCCACGTCAAACAGCGGGTGCGACATTGCAGTAACATTTGACAGGACTGCAAGACACACAATCTCATGCTCCACCGCGCCACAGCGACTACATAGTTGTGGGAGAGGGTGGGGGGGGTCTCTTTGCCAGACGACCAGTACTTTGTGTCCCGTTGACAACTGGACATTGGCGACATCGAATGTGATGGTGCCGAGAGCATAGGGACTGCACCGACGAGGATTCGGTCTCGTGCTCTTCTAGGATGAGAGCTGATTCAGGCTGAGTAGTGACTCTGGATCTATTCTCATAAGCTGATAGGTAGGAAAAAGCTATGCGCTCAGGGACATTCTCGAACATGGTCGTTCTGGTGGTCCAAGTCTCATGGTTTGGAAGGCATAATGTTGCATGTGTGTACTGACTTCCAAATGTTTGAACACGGTACACTCGCAGCTCAACATCATTGTGACACTATATCTTTTCCCATGCATTCGGCCCTGACACCATTTTTATGGACGACAATTCGTCAACGCATCGAACAGCACAGGTGGAGGATTTCTCGGAGCGAGAGGATATTCGGAGAATGGACTGGACCATACAATCCCCCGACATAAATCACATCCAGTACGAGTAGACATACCAAAAAACAATAATATATCAACGAATATGATCAATGATTACGATGATTAGAAGTTAATAGAATAAAAATACGATTCAGTTGCTAGTAATTTTCTTAATTTATTTTACGACCGGTTCCGAAGCTTGAGGCTACATCTTCAGGTGCAAACAAAAGTTACGAAAACATGAATGAGTGGATATTGGGCCAGTCTCTTATTGGGCATCACAGCTACGTCAAATAAATACCACAAGGACCAGCAGCCACAGCGCCCTCCTGGACAGCACGACACTGAAATGACACGCATGGGAGCTTAGGACCAGCAACCGCAGCGCCCAGCTGGAACAGGACGACACAGAAATCAGTACCGTCTCATTCTGTGCAGTGGGTGCTGTGATTGTTGGTCCTATACTCCTATGCATTTGTTTGACGTGGGTGTGATCCCCAATGACCATCTAGCCCGACCGCCACACATCCATGTTTTCATAAATATTTGATACCACCTGAATACGAAACCGGTTGCGAAATAAATTAAGAAAATTACCAGCGACTGAAGCGTATTTTTAGTCTATAAATGTGTTCGTCAGTTGTATGATAAAACGTCATTGCATTTTCAGGCTGTAAGATGGTAAAGTCCCTAGTAGCCCTTATAAGGTTGAAGGAAGGCTGTAGCCTGACGCTTATATTGTTTTAGCTTTATATAAAAATGTTTCTACAGGAAAGGCAAGAAAAGGAATTGGAGGTTGATACGTGGGACCTATGGAAAGCAGGAAAGGTGTGGACGGGGCTAATCAGTTACCGTTGGTTGCACAGAAAACACATACACTTTATTTTTAAGAAACAAAACTCTCAACAATCATTTTTAAAAGATTTTAATACACTGGCGGCTGAAAGCCTTATTAGAATCATTGCAAGATATTGTCGGCTGAAAGCCACAAGCAATGTCAAAAATACACAACGGCTGAAGGCCTGAATTACCAATAAGGTGGACAGTTACACGTTAAAAATACTAAACACCCTTTTAACAATCTTAATAACTGTAACAAGTTATAGTGACGGTTGAAGGCCTTATCAAGACAGAACTGAAACTATTTGTCAGGTGAAAGCCACAAGAAATGTTACAAACAATTAAAGGCTGAAAGCCAGCAGCTATTTCAGAATACACAACGGCTGAAGGTCTGAACTACAAGTGAGGAAGGCAGTTGCACATTAACAAATACTAAGATATTTACTTCTTAACAGTCAAAACGGTAACAAGCTACAATAGCAGCTGAAGGCCTTATTAAAAAAAAATTGCAAATTATTGGTCGGCTGAGGGTCACAAACAATGTTACACACAATCAACGGCTGAAGGCCTGATTAAGAAGGTTGAAATTTATTCATGGGCTGAAGGCCACAAGCAATTTCAGAACTCACAACGACTGAAGGCCTGAATTACAAGTAAGGAAGGCAGTTGCATGTTAAAATACTAAACCCTTTTTAAAGCAATCTCAACGAACTGTAACAGACTATAGTGATGGCTGCAGGCCTTATTAAGAGAAAATTGAAAATAATTTGTCGGCTGAAGGCCACAAGCAGTGTTACAAACAATTAACGGCTGAAGGTCGGAAGTACAAGTGGGAAAGGCAATAACATGTTAATACATTAGGGTTAATTTTAAACAATTATGACAACTTGTCCAAATAAGACAGAGTGATCAACATACAGTGCTCCCTGGATCGACCTGAAGAAGGCGACTACAGCTGTGTAAGCGGTGAGACAGGCAGCTAAGTGTTGTACTCACACAACAGGATGGCAACTCACACTAGGTGTAGCTTAAGCGCCGACTGACTGACTAACCAATCCGCCTAACGTTCGATCACCAGTGACGATGAAGTCTCATACTCGGTGACGGAGCGTAGGGGAACGATGCGGGAGACCCGCACCGCCGTACTAGGCAAGGTCCTAATGGAGGTGGTTTGCCGTTCCCTTCCTCCGACCTTGATGGGGATGAATGATCATGATGAAGACGATACAACAACACCCAGTCATCTCGAGGTAGGAAAAATCCCCGACCCCCCCGGGAATCGAACCCGGGACCCTGTGCTCGGGAAGCGAGAACGCTACCCCGAGACCACGTGCAGTGGACCCGATCACCAGTACAACTATGGAATAATTTTTTAGGCAAGGGCGAAGAGACAGACAGCACCACATCTTGAGAAACACACCCAAGGCGCCGGACGCGGTGGTGTCGCGGTTAAGGCGCTCAGTCCGGAACCGCGCGACTGCTACGGTCGCAGGTTCAAATCCTGCCTCGGGCATAGATGTGTGTGATGTCCTTAGGTTAGTTAGGTTTAAGTAGTTCTAAGTTCTAGGGGACTGATGACCACAGATGTTAAGTCCCATAGTGATCAAAGCCATTTGAACCATTTTTGAACACCCAAGGCCGAAAGAAAAACTAGAAGCAAGGAAGACCTCCCAAAAACATATGCACAGTACGATTCAAGAGGCTGTCGAACAATACGCCGTGTCGGACAGCATCAACACGATGACGAAAGGTACACTGCTGGAAAAGTACGCTAACCTCCAGGGCACGTAACTGGGGAGTTACCGGCCACAAGGCCGAAAATACCGCTGGTTGCACTTCACTAAAAGAATGATTTTAAAACCAAACTAATATCAAGGGGAAGTGGCAACAAAATGACTATTCACGTTGGTGTGTAGAATATATGAGACTGGCGATATACCATCTGACTTTCGGAAAAGCATCATCCACACAATTCCGAAGTCGGCAAGAGCTGAGAAGTGAGAGAATTATCGCACAATCAGCTTAACAGCTTATGCATCGAAGCTGCTTACAAGAATAATATACAGAAGAATGGAAAAGAAAATTGAGAATGCTCTAGGTGACGATCAGTTTGGCTTTAGGAAAAGTAAAGGGACGAGAGAGGCAATTCTGACGTTACGGCTAATAATGGAAGCAGGGCTAAAGAAAAATCAAGACACTTTCATAGGATTTGTCGACCTGGAAAAAGCGTTCGACAATATAAAATGGTGCAAGCTGTTCGAGATTCTGAAAAAAGTAGGGGTAAGCTATAGGGAGAGACGGGTCATATACAATATGTACAACAACCAAGAGGGAATAATAAGAGTGGACGAGCAAGAACGAAGTGCTCGTATTATGAAGGGTGTAAGACAAGGCAGTAGCCTTTCACCCCTACTCTTCAATCTGTACATCGAGGAAGCAATGATGGAAATAAAAGAAAGGTTCAGGAGTGGAATTAAAATACAAGGTGAAAGGATATCAATGATACGATTCGCTGATGACATTGCTATCCTGAGTGAAAGTGAAGAAGAATTAAATGATCTGCTGAACGGAATGAACAGTCTAATGAGTACACAGTATGGTTTGAGAGTAAATCGGAGAAAGACGAAGGTAATGAGAAGTAGTAGAAATGAGAACAGCGAGAAACTTAACATCAGGATTGATGGTCACGAAGTCAATGAAGTTAAGGAATTCTGCTACCTAGGCAGTAAAATAACCAATGACGGACGGAGCAAGGAGGACATCAAAAGCAGACTCGCTATGGCAAAAAAGGCATTTCTGGCCAATAGAAGTCTACTAATATCAAATACCGCCCTTAATTTGAGGAAGAAATTTCTGAGGATGTACGTCTAGAGTACAGCATTGTATGGTAGTGAAACATGGACTGTGGGAAAACCGGAACAGAAGAGAATCGAAGCATTTGAGATGTGGTGCTATAGACGAATGTTGGAAATTAAGTGGACCGATAAGGTAAGGAATGAGGAGGTTCCACGCAGAATCGGAAAGGAATATGTGGGAAACACTGATAAGGAGAAGGGACAGGATGATAGGACATCTGCTAAGACAGGAGGGAATGACTCCATGGTACTAGAGGGAGCTGTAGAGGGCAAAAACTGTAGAGGAAGACAGAGATTGGAATACGTCAAGCAAATAATTGAGGACGTAGGTTCCAAGTGCTACTCTGAGATGAAGAGGTTAGCACAGGCAAGGAATTCGTGGCGGGCCGCATCAAACCAGTCAGTAGACTGATGACGAAAAAAAAAAATATCGAGGAGTAGAAGGTGGCTAATAGCTTCCACCAACTTGACAGACTCCACTTGTTGCGGTTGGTCTCACTGTCCCTGGGAGCAGCAACACACAAACAACAGCGAGATCTCAAACAGTGGAGGTTTCACTACGAGATATGGTTCACTCAACTTCAAACGTCCTGGATTCGGTCGACGGCTACAGCCCCTCGATCCGACAGTGCCTGTACGCCACCAGTGGTCCCGGCCTGCCCCCGTGCTGCGGACCTCCTCGCTGCTCCGTCCGAAACCGACTGCCTCACACACACACGACGACTCAGAACGCAGTCAGCATGTAAACAACTGCACATTAAAAACCACACAAGATACACAAGGATCAGCGAAGACAATTCCACAATCTCTCAAACTATACTAAAACCAGTCACTGTGAAACAACACTGATGAATTATAAGTCGGCACAAACACAGAGAAGCCAGAAGCGGTCGGAAAACCGAATGCACTTCGTCCACTGCGACGACCGACCGAACGACCAACCAACGGTCGTCCCCACTCAAGTCAGGCATGGAAAAGATCCCAACATAAATCGTCAACTGACAACTTATTGCCATGAGGGCACTTCAACGGGTGGACACACACACAAACACACACACAGATGTGAAAGTTGCACTACTCGAATATCACTGTCCATTCAACTAAAACTCGCTGAATCCAGTCCTTGACATGGGGTGCACTCTCGCGACCACATACTTCCGTCGGACAGAGCATGTTTGTCGCCAGCGGTCGGGCGAGTACTGGCTCTCCGGAGCTCACTGCTGCTCCATCCCAACTCCACTCTTTGGACACACGACGACCCGGAAATACTAGAGGCCGCTCCAAAGATGCTACCACAGTACGCGCTATCGATAAGCGCTGCTGCTGCCACTCACGGACAGACAAGGCGAGCAAACGTAGTGGTGCCAGTGAATACACTAAGAAAACGAGTCGCCACTATCGCTATTACAAGATGCCAAGCTATGAACGGCAACGCCAGCCGCACACAGCTCAGAGGAATTATATCAAGGGAATGAAAATGGTGTTAGGACAATTTTCTTCTTCCGAGCAGGTGCTAACAAGGCTTTCAGAAAACAATTGACGTAAGAAGGTAATGAAACAGAATTAAATTCTAGTGATGTAGAATGTGGACCAGTAAATCGAAAGCTGTGCATGTATAACGAAAATAATTAAAGAGCTTTAAAATAGTGGTAAATGAGGAAACAAGCTACCTGACAATGAAGATCCTAGGTGGTGAGGAAGAAAGGAAATGGCACTTCGTGGTCCGAGAGGGAGTGTGATGTCATTCCAGTGATTACAAAATCGAGTCAAATGCACAAAGAATTTCAGAACATGAGCCCACTTATCATTACTATGTTGCAAGTCCTCTGGCCTGGATGCATGATGGGAGTCGGGTGGGAAGGGAATCATAAAGCTTTATATCTTCTCTTGGTCCACAACTGTTGTTTTGGTCCTCGATACCCTAAATACTGCCACTGGCACAGAGTTGACGTTGGAGCTTATCGTATACTACTTCTGTCGGGAACAGATCTGAGGATCTTTCTGGCCACGTGAGTTCTTCAACATCGTCAGACAGTTCATAGTGACAAGTTCAATGTGTCAACGAGCGGTATCCTGTTAAAAATGACACCACGATGTTGTAGAATGAGGACGCAGGACATCCTTGAAATACCATTGTGCTGTCGAAGTTTCCTCAATCATTGCTACCCATGACCTGAAGTCATACCCAGTGGCTCCCCACCACGTCACGACTCCAGGGGTAACAATGCAGTGCTTCTTCCAGACATTAGAAGAATGAGACCTCTCACCAGTGCGCCCTCATACTTGCCGACGATCTGGAGTAGTGAAGAACAGCAATTCAGTGCTGCACAATGTAACATCATTCATCAACAGTGCCTGCCTCCCAGTCATGGCACCCCTCCAAATGCGGTCATTTGTGGAGTCGTGTTAACAGCTGCCTACGCATAGGATGATAATTCCTTAGTCTGGTTGCTGATAATCTCTGACCAACTGTGTAAGATGAGGGTCCTTTACGTGTTCTCGGATGGCACATGTAGATGTGAAGGGGCTACGATGTGCTTGGTGCACAATATGGGGATCCGTCTTGTGGTGGTCAGCCGTGATTGACCGGAAACTTTTCGATGAATATGCCTTCTTTCACACCAAGAGAGTGGCGCAATGGTTATCACAGTGGACACGCATTTGGGTCGACGACGGTTGAAATCACCGTCTGGCCATCCGGAATTAGGTGATGTCACTAAATCGCTTAAGCGAAATTCTGAGAGAATTCCGTTGAAAAGAGCACGGCCGATTTCTTTCTTCATCCTTCCCCAGTTCGAGCCAGCGTCCGGCTGTAATGACATCATTGTCGTTGGAAAGTTAAGCTCTAATCTTCCTTACTCTCCACACGTTCCAAAAATCCAGCACAGGGTCACTTTCACAACTGAATGTTCCATCCATCTGCATGCAGAACTATTCGACCACCCGGCCAAACGGAAATCCGCAATGAGGCCATTTTAAACTCCGTCAGTTCAAATGGTTCAAATGGCTCTGAGCACTACGGGACTTAACATCTGTGGTCATCAGTCCCCTAGAACTTAGAACTACTTAAACCTAACTAACCTAAGGACATCACACACATCCATGCCCGAGGCAGGATTCGAACCTGCGACCGTAGCAGTCGCGCGGTTCCGGACTGAGCGCCTTAACCGCTAGACCACCGCGGCCGGCACTCCGTCAGTTGCGATCACTCAACATCTCACGCAGTTCCTGCCCCTTATATATCCTACCAGGCCTGGTAACAATACTGAACACGAACAACACTAATGCAGTGTGGTAACCGTTATACTTGCCATCGAGAATTGCAGCTCTAATCATTTAGATACCGGCCGATGGTGTGTACGCGTACGGAGCTAAACTGACACCCAGCCACGTCTTCTGATGCTTCACTTTTCTTTCAGGCAATGTAATACAACGAGCAATCCATTTCAGTGTATGGATTCGTATACATCTGTTTACGGGTGTAATGCTGAAGAGGAAATATCGTGATTTACAACAAACTAAATGGACTTCGTTAGCAGACACGTTCAGAGGAATCGGAGGAGAGATATTGAAACCGGAATACCCGACATCATCAGTGAGTCTGGCTTCTTTTACGTATGTGGCAAATGGACGTTAAGACACCAATTAAGAGGAGGATAGAATAATCAGAAATAATTTTATGACTGACCAAGGAAGTGGCTACGAGATAAAACCGGACGTCGTGACATTCGTAGGCACCTTACGATAGTGGAAATGACCGACGTAGTATACGGCCACCAAAGGTTTCTCAAATTTCTGTGTAGATACGCTACTCTACCGTCAGTATAGTTGTGATGTCTGTAGCACGACCCGTGCGAGTCGGTGTCTATATAGATACTTACGTGGCTTTGATTTCCTGATAAACATGAAACTAAACTAAGTGGCCACCTGGATGAGTAGGAAGGGCAAATGTAAACAAATTATCCGAGAATCTCCTTTTTTGGAAAATAAATTTATTCGAGCTCAGATGTAATACATTATGTGAGCAAATAAGTGTTACAACAGGATATTTTGTTAATAAAATGTTGAATTTATTCCGTGAGATATTAATAAACCATTCACCTACAATCCATCTAGGAGTTCCACCAAAGAGTGTCTGCTCCACCAGTATTTCCACATTCTCAAGTTGTCCAAAGATCTCCACGTCACGGAGAAAAGATAAGTTGCTCGATCATAGTGAAACTCTTCTTCATACTACAGAGTAATGATTCTGTGACCACGTGATGAAAGGTGGCAGAAGAATTATGCAAAACGGAAATAACGCCAGTCAATCCGACGTGGACAAATTGCAGTATTACAACGGATGACTCGAGACTGACTTCCATAGCTACTATACTTTTACAAACATGAACGATGACGAGACATCGGTAGTTCGTAAGCGAGTAAGCGAGATGGGATCAGCAATTCTTTTAATTGCAGAATGGAGTTAGCTTCTCTCAACTTTGTTTCTAGGAAGAAAAGAAGAAAAGAAACCATCTATTACACCAATGTCCAAAAATTAAGCACAATCAAGAAAATGGATATAGAAAAGGTAAGGAATCGTGCAACATCACCGTCAACATATACCTACGGAACCTGCTTATTCACTCTGTATAGGAAAAGAGTACTCCATGCTATGAATAGAGGTGTAACCGAAAGGTAACACAAACAGTGCATGAGACCAGTTCCTCCGTTAATAGTAGACATACCGTAGCAACGAAGTCTCAGCATCCTGGGATATACCACTAAGCGTCATTTCGAGGCTTCGGTGACTAGAGACACAGGAGGTGTTCCCCGTAGGACAGTACAAGGTCGAACAAGAATAACCACCCCACAGCAAGACCGATATCTTGCTGTAGCTGCCTGACGAAATCTAAGTAGGCCTGTGAGACAATTGGCTGCAAAGCCTGCTGCTACCTCAGGTGTTGCCGTTTCCCCACAAAGTGTGTATCGGAGGCTCAGAACAGTACGGCTGTTGCTGTGCATCCCGCCCACCCCAGCACAGAGTGAAGCCTGTGTATTTCGGGGTCGTTAACATCAAAATTAAATCAAGAGTTCCGTTAGTAAAATAACTTTCAAGGCACATTACTCTGCAGGGAAACTGGTAACATACAACACTAGGAACATCGTGCAAAGATGTCGGTTTGCTAGTGACGGTATCATTGTATGGGAGAGGGCAGGGCATCGTGGTGGTGGTAAGTTCCTAAGAGACCAAACTGCAGAGGTCATCGCTCCCCAGGCTTACACACTACTTAATCTAACTGTAACTTACTCTGAGGACAACACACATACACATGCCTGAGGGAGGACTCGAACCTCCGACGAGGGGAACCGCGTGAACCATGGCAAGGCGCCGTAGTCCACGCGGCCATCCCATGCGGCAGGGCACTGTGTCGAATGGCCATACAAAGCTGTACATCTTCGTTGGTGGTCGAAGAAATTCTGTGAACACTCAAATGTGCTGAGATGAGGTACTGATACCACTTTCTTTTTTTGGTTCATTAACCTTCTGACTGGTTTAATGCGGCCCACCACGAATTCCTCTACTGTGCCAACCTCTTCATCTCAGAGTAGCACTTTCAACGGACATCCTCAATTATTTGCTGGATGTATTCTAATCTCTGTTTTCCTCTACAGTTTCTGCCCTTTACAGCTCCCTCTAGTACCGTGGAAGTCACTCCCTCATGTCTTAACCATGTCCTATTATCCTGTCCCTTCTCTTTTTCTGTGTTTTTCACATATTCCTTTCCTCTCCGGTTCTACGCAGGACCTCCTCATTTCTTATATTGTCAGTCCACCCGATTTTCAAGATTCGTCTGTAGCACCACATCTCAAATGCTTCGATTCTCTTCTGTTCTGGTTTTCACACAGCCTATGTTTCACTACCATATAATAACTCCAGACGTACATCCCCAGAAATTTGTTCCTCAAATTAAGGCCTATGTTTGATACTAATAGACTTCTCTTGGTCAGGAAGGCCCTTTTTGTCATTGCTAGTCTGCTTCAGATGTCCTCCTTACTCTATCCGTCATCATTTATTTTACTGCCTAGGTAGCACAACTCCTTAACTTCATCTACTTCGTGACCATCAATCCTGATGTTAAGTTTCTCACTGTTCTCATTTCTGCTACTTCTCATTACTTTCATCTTTTTTTCAGTTTACTCTCAATCCACATTCTAACCTCTTTAAACTGTTCATTCCATTCAACACATCCTGTAATACTTCTCTACTTTCACTCAGGATAGCAGAGTCGCCAGCGAATCGTATGATTGATATCCTTTCACCCTGAATTTTAATTCCAGTTCTGAACCTTTCTTTTATTTCCATGATTGCTTCTTTGAGGTACAGATTGACAGTAGGGGCGAAAGACTACTCCGTGTCTTACATCCTTTTTCAATCCGAGCACTTCGTTCTTGGTCGTTCACTCTTATTATTCCCTCTTGTCTCTTGTACGTATTGTATACTACCCGTCTCTCCCTACAGCCTACCCGTATTTTTCTCAGGATTTCAAGCATCTTACCCATTTTACATCGTCGAACGCTTTTCTCTGGTCGACAAATCCTATGAACGTCTCTTGATTTTTCTGTAGTCTTGTTTCGATTATCAAACGCAACGTCAGAATTGCCTCACCATTGCCTTTACCTTTCCTGTAGCCAAACAATTCGTCATCTAGCACATCCTTAATTTTGTTTTCCATTCTCCTGTATATTAATTACTCTTGTCCGCAACTTGGATGCATGAGTTGTTAAGCTGATTGTACGATAATTCTCGCACTTGGCAGCTCTTGCAGTTTTCGGAAATGGGTGAATGATATGTTTCCGAAAGTCAGATAGTATCTCGCCAGACTCATACATTCTACAGACAAACATGAATAGTCGTTTTGTTGCCACTCCCCTCAATGCTTTTAGAAATTCTGACTGGAGGGGGGTGGGGAGTGGGATGGTATCTATACTTTTTATATCTGATCTGAAGTCTTCCAAATCTTTTTTAAATTCTGATTCTAATAGTGGATCCCCTACCTCTTCTAAATGGACTCCTGTTTCTTCTTCTATCACATCAGACAAATCATCTTCCTCATCGAGTGTTTCAGTGTGTTCTTTCCATCTATCCGCTCTCTCCACTGCATTTAACAATGGAATTCCCGTTGCACTCTTAATATCACCAACCGTGATTTTAATGTCATCGTAGGTTGTTTTGACTTTCCTGTATGCTGAGTATGTCCTTCCGACAGTCCTTTCTTTTTCGATTTCTTTACATTTTGCATACAGCCATTTCGTGTTAGCTTCCGTGCGCTTCCTATTTATTTCATTCCTCAGCGACTTGTATTTCTGTATTCCTGTTTCCCGGAACATTTTGGTACTTACTCCTTCCATCGATCAACTGAAGTATTTCTTCTGTTAGCCATGGTTTCCTCTCAGTTACCTTCTTTGTACCTACGCGTTTCTTTCCAAACTTCTGTGATGGCCCTTTTTAGAGATGTCCATTCCTCTTTAGCTTAATGCCTACTGAGCTACTCCATATTGCTGTATCTAAAGCATTTGAGAACTTCAAGCATATCGTGTCATTCGTTAGTACTTCCGTATCCCACTTTTTGCGTTTTGAACCTTCCTGACTGAGGTCTTAAGCTTCAGCCTACTCTTCATTACTACTATATTGTGATTTGAGTCTACATTTTGTCCTGGGTACGCCTTAAAATTCAGTATCTAATTTCGGAATCTCTGTTCGACCATGACGTAATGTAACTGAAATCTTCCTGTATCACCGTGCTTTTTGCAAGTATACCTCCTGCTCTTGTGATTCTTGAACGGAGTATTCGCTATTACCAGCTGATATTTATTACAGAACTCAATTACTCTTTGTCCTCTCTCATTCTTTGTCGCAAGTCCTTATTCTCCTATTATCGTCTCTTCTACTCCTTCCCCAGTCCCCCATGCCTAATGGATTTTCATCTCCCTTTACGTACCGTGTTATCCTTTCAATATCCTCATATACTTTCTCTCTCTTCATCTTCAGATTCCGACATCGGCATGTACACCTGAACTATCGTTGTCGGTGTCGGTTTTCTGTCGGTTCTGATAAGAAATATTCTATCACAGTAACACACTCTCTGCCCTACCTTCCTGTTCATAACGAATTCTCTTCCCGTTATACCATTTTTTGCTGCTGTTGATAGTACCCTCTAGTCATCTGAGCGGAAATCCTTCTCTTCTTTCCATTTCACTTCACTGATCCCTACTATATCTAGACTGAGCCTTTGCATTTCCCTTTTCAAACTTTCTAGTTTTCTTAACACGTTCAAGCTTTTGACATTCCACGCCCCGACTTGCATAACGTTATACTTTTAGAGATGCGGTATTGTTGTGCATGTGTTATTCCGAATTAATATGCAAAGTTCCTTCAGTCCAGCGTGCATGCCCGAAGGAGCTTTGTATCGTAATTGGGAATAACAGAGGCAATGAAATATCGTATTTATCCGGCGACATCGGGCGAGTGATTTTCGAGTAAAATGTCTCCACTGTACGCGAATATACATAACTGATATACAGGTACGGGTTATGGACACACGGTTGACGACATATGGCAGTTTGGGTGTGGCCGTTAGTCGTGCACAGATAGCCAACTGGAAGGCGCCAGCCCGAAGTAAGAGAGAAATCAAGGTTCGAGTCCCGGTCCGGCACGAATTTTCATTGCCATCATTCCATCATACATGTGATATAGTCCACATTCGCAGTTGCGAAATCATTTCATGTGCCCCAGACTTCCTCTTTATGAACGATAACACCTGTCCACATCTGGTGGATGAATTTCTTGAAGGTGAATATATCCGCCATGCGGACACGGCAGAGAGGTTTGAGGATCTGAATCCTATAGAACGTGCCGGAGATACATTAGGGAGGCGAACTGCATCCAGCCAGCCTACGCCAAGTACACTTCAAGACCTTCGTACCGCCGTTGCCGAGGAATGGGATCGACTGCCAACAGAGCCTTTGAACCATCTCGTAGAGAGCATGCCACGTCGCTGTACAGCGTATCTGGCTGTTAGGGGTAGCAATATCCCATATTAATAACTCCCTTTTTTGTGGAAGAGGTTTCTCAGTTGTTATTTTATTACAAATGTGTCTCTTAGCTATCAGAATTTTTCTAACATCATGTTACGGGCGCTATTGTGCGTCAAATGACTTGTTCACTAATCCTCCTGACATCCTCATAGGGCAATTTTCCTTCTTTCCGTGACTATTCTTAACTTTTGGACACTAGTATATAGTACGATATTTGTCCTTTTGTGGGTACGCACTGCCGTTACAGATCGTTAATAATGCGTTGGCAGCATTTCGTTACAACTGACATATGCAGGGACAGGCAGCGTTTGCTGTACTGAGTCTGCAGACGGCAAGAGCGGGAAAGCGATATCCGACCCTTACGTCATGAGGCGTGGCTGGCTGGCTGGAAGGACGGGGATGGGGTTGCTACTCCTCTCTGTGTATGACTCGCAAGGCGATCATAAAAGTCGGTGTAGGCGCGTTTTATCGTGGCTGTGCATCTTTAAGGCAGTTCCCTGAATGCCTGATCCCGGTCTTTTGCCAGGAAGAGAACTGCATCCTCTATATGACTAGTTCGTCTTCTCAACTTCATTTCGATTACAGCTGACTGTGGCCTTGTCTCCTGTCTCAGCCACTAAACAGGACAATAAAATATGACGAATCAACTGAGTAGCTGTAAAGTTGATAAACTACATAAAAGTGTCCCAATAGAGATGCATGACTGCACTCCTATGTAAAATGGTTAAAAATCTTTCTCTTGCAGTTAACAGTTACATAATTAACTTTCCTTTTCCTTTTAATAATGCGGTTTAGTATATGTGACAATATTAGGCCAGCGAGAGCTCTTCCATGTAGCAAACTGAGTATACCGTGCTTCTTTACATGAAATTATCATTCAGTTACAACTATTTGATCATAAAAACAGTGATGAAATGAAGTAATAGAGGATTCCGGTAGAGCTGATGGTGCAAAGAACAGATATGTCAGGCGAAGGATCAGGCGATGCACCAGCACGATTTTCGATTTGCGGACTGTAAGACTATCAATAGCAGACTGTTACTGATCGTTTAGAAGAGCTCAGAGTGGACAGGAAGACGAAATCACTTCCTGTCTCTTACAAATAGGACATCAAAAATTAAATTCCTTATCGGATTTTTTGAGCACTTCAGATACGTACTACTGTTCGATAAGATGACGATCTTTTGACTCTGCTGTTTAACTTAATTTGAAAAACTTAAAGGTGGCTGTAGTTCTGGTTATGTTTACGTCTTGCCACTACAGTATTTCCTGTGGTCTGCTAACTAAACCGAAGAGCATTGTACTTCGATACACTTGTCGGGTAGACCTGTGTGACAGTGTGGGTTATCTGACGTCAGAGGTTTTCCAGGCAAGGTAAGGTGCAAGTAGAACTTTGGCGGACTCTTAAACCTTGCTTCCTGGAAGAAGGTTAGAGCAGATTAACTGCCGTCAGTTTGTTCCCTGCTCCTGCATACTGAATGCGGTAACACTTACGAGCGCTTTTGCTCACGCCACGATCTGTGGCATTTTATGTGATTAGGGTAGGATAATAAGGTTGCGAGTCATTCTTTTGAGTCAGATTCATAATTAGGAACTCATTAGTCATGGTAACCGCTTCCCAGTAGCAATGTGGATCTTAGAATTAAGTTGGTTAAATTCACTTGGGCCTATAGCTCGATTGCTTAAGAAAGATGATCACGACAGTTATTACACAGAGTCAGGCATTCATTCTAAGCACTTACAGATATGATTTGGTGTGTTCAAATATTGGCCTCATGTTTTGGACTGAATGCAGTCTGAGTAACGGACGGCTAGTGATTTTTCGCCATGCAAGTGTTCAGGAGTAGTTGCTTCAGTCCCCTTCTTCTGAGAATTTAAACATATTTCATTTAGAACTCTTTCGACGAATATGTGTGATGTTGTTTTAGTATGATAACAGTTTGTGTAATAGAGGCACACACTTCGAACTTAAAATTTAAATGGAGTCTTCAACAAGGTAATTGTTTTTCTAGTTTCAATATAAATATTGCGCTTGAGTATATTTTTGATTCACTTTAACTCCCAACTCGACACTTCCAGTTACACTTGAAACACCACCATGCAGAAACAAAAGCACCCGCATTTTGCACAGCTAGGTGGTTAATTTCATACGGAGATTGCGACGTTATGATGGGTATATTTTTGTGGAGGAAAATGTTTGTTTAATCCCGGACGAGACCAAACTTACGCACGTAATTAGAGGTAATGTTTGGGTAACACGTTTGTTTTTAAAATGTTCTGTTCTTCATTAAATGAAAAAAGTAAATGACTAATCGTAAAGTTAATCACGGCTGCTTTCACCAAAGTTCGGCTCGTGAGCACCCATGTGCGTCAGCACGAATAAAAAGTCAAATAAAGCAAGAAAAACACTGTTCATAGGGCTACCCAGTACGTGGTTGGCTTCGTCACTGTCCAGTACCCAACCAACGCATCCGTTGACGTAACCCTAGATGAAAGCAGTCACAAGTTCATTAAAATTTCAGGCAGAGATTTGCGGTGAGATGAAGTTCACTTCTCACTCCACACGACTGAATTCGTGACAAGAAAACAAACGAAATATCCTTTCACACTATCCACAGCAATATTTGTCAGTACGAGACCCTAAGTAAAGTCGTCAGAATCAGGTGTTCGTTAACTTTCAGAAAATCACGAAAATTATTCAGAGTGCTTTTGCACACTTCTTGGTTGAAGTTCTGTGATCGAGAACTAACGGTATTGTTAATTGCTAGTCAGAGGTAGCCTAACATTATACTATCGAGAGTCCAAACGCTGAACAGTGAACCGTGGTTTTCTTTTCAAAGAATATTCTTAAATTTGTATTTTATTTACTAGCGATTCATCAAGAACATTAACACATTTAATCACACTATGAGAGCGTGGAAGTAGTAGCCAGGGAGTAACTGATGAAATCATAATCGAATTGCTTTTAACAAATGGGAATTTTATTTCTAAAAGCGTTTTTTTAAAAAAAGAAACAGATTTAAAATTATAATCAGAAAGCCCCTCTAAATATTGGGTTAAAATTTATTCAGAGGCAGAAAGAAACAAATTTTTCACTGTATGAGCTTTCGGTCTGAGAACCTTGTCGCTCCCTTTCGACACGGCCGTAGTCACGACCGCTCACAACAACCTCTGAAAGACTACACTGGTGCAAATCTGCAACACACCAGATTACTTTAAAATAAAGTTTTAACAATTCACACAAACACATGAACTATGCACCCCGTAGGAGGGATGGAAATGGTTCAAAACACTAACATTAAAATATTAACTTGCCACCGAAGGTGCAACTAGATTTTAACTTCTAAGAAAAGTCTTACGGTGGAGAGGTGGCAACTTTATGTACTAAAATGACCATTTAAATAAAAGCCCATGAAATGCAATCTTATATAAAATTATACAAGGTTGGCCAAACGAGTTAACATGCTCTACTGTACACATATACCGCCTCTCAAGATGATAGGCAATATCAAAACATATTTCAGGAATTAGGCTGTTACACTCCAAGCAATAAATTCGTTAACACCCCGAATCCGACAAATATGACAGAGGCAGCTACTAACGTACGGCAGATTGATAGTGAGATTAGCGAACAACCCGAACCGCAGGTTGCTCTAACTCGCCCCTACTCCACAAGGGAAAAACGGACCACTCAATTCATAAATAACCACCTTCCCGCGTGTGGGCAAACGGAGAATATGGTGGGACGACCCCAAAACAAAGCGGCTGGTGACCTCACCAAGAAAACAAGTAAAATTTAACAAGTAAATGAAACAACATATCACCAATCACTTAACTTCTAATAAACTGCGATTTCTGGAGAAGACCTGGCGCAGCACTCCCAAATCGCTCTCCCGAACCGTCCGCTGCCTGCCGCTTCAACGGACGCAGGAAGGCGCGCCGATCTCCCGTCTTTCCGGGTCCACACCAACCGACCGACTACCCGCTGCTCCATCCGCGACTGCCGCTCCGTCGCGACTACACTGCTGGTGCGTCTCCCACTCACTTCCAGACACACGGCGGCGGAAATACTGGCTCGGACCCAACCATGCAGAGGAAACACGCCCATTGGCAAAACGACATCCATGCACCAGGGAACGACAGAGCCAAGCTCCACAAGATGGTAACTGAAGGGGCCCAGAGGCACTCGGAGAACCAGTTACACCAAGGCGTCGCAGCTCACACCGGCCAGACTGATGTCGAGGGTTGACTCCCGTTGCTCTCGTGTCGACCGCGAAGTCACTACACCCCGCTATACGGCGCAGCCCACTGGACTCACGTGGCGACCTCACATGCGCCAACGCTCAAGACGGACAAGTCATCTTGTGTTTCAGTGCGCGACCGACCAACCGATCGATCCAACCACCAATGACCGTTGCCTGAGCAAATTCGAGCAGACTGGCGGCCTAACGCGAAGACCACTCGCTGAGTTATCTTACTGGCGGAGTGGAAAGACTCTCATTTTTCCGGCCTTAAAGGTTGATCCGAACGAAAGACGTACTAACACTCCGGACGACGACAGACGCTAAGTGCCTCACAAATGCGGACGAGAAACAGACTAGCAAGCTGGCGACGAGAGACTGGCCCAGACTGACCCCAGACTGACGAACTGGCGAGCTCATAGCGCCCTTAAATGCACGTGAACAGCCAACCTTTTCCCTTTCCCACCAGAGGGAGACACCAAAGCAGCGATTGCCACAGCGGCGCCACCGCCAGAAACGGAGGGCGACTGCTTCACACTACCCGCTCTTCAAAACAGCAATTTTTACCACGGCTCAAACAGTGTTTCACATTCTTTTCGATCGATACTCGCGGAATATCTACAAGTTCCAACCATCCGTTCCAGCCACTTGAATTTATTTTAGGTACGAAAAAGCTAAAATAATTTCAGAGTTCCGCGCGATCGTCACTGGCAAAATGTTTGCATGTTCCACCTGAATACTTGGAACATATTTCGGTTACAAACACATGATCTGTCTGTACGACCCGTCTTACTCGAGCCCCGCTCAGACTTAGGCGAAATCTGTGTCGCGCTAAAATGGCTACCGATACTTATAGGCTTGAGTTACACTCAAGCATTTACGACCATCTAAAACATATATAAACTACAAATTTAATGTTATATATTCACATTACACACTAATTTAGACGTAAATTGCATCAGCTTTTCAATGCTGCTCTTAGTTTTTGTGTAGCTTGAATGAGCTTACCAAAAATAGTGTTTGTAATTATACGGGCGATATCTTGCGTCGTTATATCACTAATAAATAGTAAACAATTAAACCAAGTACAGTCACACATCCCTAATAACCTCTGTTTACTAATGCTGCTGCTACTCTTTTTGTTACATGTTTCATTTGCCAGAAAATTATACATATTCATTCCAGCCTGTATTCTGAAATTCAAAATATTTAAAGAGAAACTACATTTGTGTTATTCACTTATGGCGTTAGTAAGCTATTAATTTTAAAGTGCATTTATATCTAAAATATTTAACATTTAATATTTTAAAACTAAATCCTGTGTTAGTGGCGCATCTGCAATCATGCATTCGTCTAATTTTTTACGTTAAAAGCATGAGACTGGTTTCTCTGTCACTGATTTCATTTAGTTTTCATTTAGGTTTTCCCTTATTTCATATTTTCTTTATTCAATTAGTTTGGTCATAGTGGCCATCTTCTGCAGTTCATTGTAGCGATCAGGATTTCCCACGCGCCTGTTCAGAGCGTCAGGTTTGCTGAAGTGCAGTCAGGATTTCTCACACCTTGAGCTCCTCCGCCGGCCGCCTTGACCATGCTGCTGCTATAGTCGCAGGTTCGAATCCTGCCTCAGGCATGGACGTGTATGAATTCCTTAGGTTAGTTAGGTTCAAGTAGTTCTAAGTCTAGGGGACTGATGACCTCAGATGTTAAGTCCCATAGTGCTTGGAGCCATTTTTATTGTTTTTTTTTTTTGTTTGAGCTCCTCCAATCATCGTTCGTCGAAGATGCCGCCACCTATCGACCACACTGCAAAGATTTTCAAGACTAGCATGGCCCACAACTGTAAACATCGCTCTCCTGCAGCCCTATTCTGTATTGTTCCGTCACACTACCACCGAGCGGTAGAGTTACTGCAACCGAGCGTTCTTTTGCAATATCGCAAGCCATTTGGCAGCGATTCGGTACGACTCCCGAGTTACCAAGGTGGGACCATGCCCTGTTGCCATCTCTACTTGCGCCAGCCAGTCAAAGAAAAGTGACCACAGCTGGAGACATGCTCACCTGACGACTGCACACCCCGCACGACGAACCACTGCGTGCATTGTGCCCCACGTCTGAAACGGCCAGCTGTCACAACTACCAGACACGCTATTTCTACTATTGTTTCTGAAAAGTGTGTTTACGGTCAATAGTGTTGGTCATACAAGATTTCAGTGGAAATGGTGGAAGACAATGAGGTTATTACATCCTCATCCCAGTGTCACTGAAATGTCTTCACATATTGCCATTGTGTGTCTGTTGTTTATGTATGCTGAATTTGAAACAAAACCAAAACCAAAAATCTGGTCTTTCTCAGTATAATTACCTGCGTTAAAAATGGAATGACTGAGAAGGATTGTTCAACTGATTTACTCATTTCAGGACTTTCTAAACAAACACACCTTCAGGTGCAACGGGATGGCTGTAGCTTTTTGATAGGCTCTCTTGTCAGCTGCAGTTCCTCAGCCAAATTATAGGGTGCCTTCTTGTTCAGTCAGTACCTTGGAACAAAGCTGCTCTTGGCCATTTCCAATAGGTTTGTCTCGTTTAGCAGATTACGTTAGCAAATCTCATGCGCCATATTTCCTCCAGCTGCCTTGCTTGCCTTCGTTGCTCTTGTCTTCTTCTTAACAGTATCATGTCCACATCCATGGATCTCAGCTGAAATGCATGCATAACAACATTTATAAACTCAATTTCCACTTGGATGCATTCTGGTAATGCAAAATGTAATCAGTCTATCCAAAACTAAAAATCCCTCAATATTTCTAAAATAACAAACTGTCGCCACAATCAAAGCATACTGAACTGAACGAATGGCCTTAATGACACCTCACCATCTCTCAGTTCAGAAGATGAAAAATCGGCGGGTGGACAGATCTTTAACGGGCCTCAGTAGGGTACACAATAGCAACTTCAGCTACCGAACCGAAAATGGCGCCACTGAGGAGGTTAACCTATGCAACCGAAAGGTGTGGACGATACGGAATAGGGCTGCTGGCCGTCACAGCACCTGCAGATTTGGCTGTCAATGTTGCGACAGGATGCGTACACACGTCCACATCTGATGTTAAAGCTTTTCATAGGCATTTTAGGGATGTAACCATCTCAATAGGGAGACAATTATATTTCAGGTACCGTTGCAGAGCAGAGCAGATCTTCCGTTGTGGAGATAAGATTTGTTTCAGGGCCTTGAGGAGCAGTTCTTTTGTGCGTTTTAGGACCACAGAACATGTGTTCATTTCTTCGTAAGTTATGAAGCAGAATAATTAACAGCTGAACAACACTTTTAGCTTATAAACTTACACTCTTCTAGACAAAAATAGTTCCGCATTATAATTTGGAGCATGATAAAGTTTCGTCACATGAATATATCAGCAGTTGTCTACTCCATGTGTCAGTATTACCTTAAGGAGAAGAAAATGTCTGAACAAATGCTTTGGGTTATGCAGGACAAAAAGAACTGTTCCTCAATTGCACTCAAATTACCGACCATCACCTTCAATACAAGCTTCCATTCTGCCGTGAAACGATTGATGAAGGCTTTCTAACACTACATCAGGTATGATACGCCGTTTCGTAGCATCTGGTACGATCTGTATATCCTTGTTAACAGTATCTCTCAGCTTTCCCCAGAGGAAAACAAAGTTAAGGGGGTCATATCTGGTGAACGGGTCGTCAGAGTACAATTTCTTTTCGTTAATACAACGACTGACAAACAATCGGCGGTGACAAATTGCATCATTTAGTGCACTATGCGCTCTCCCAACAGTCATTATGCTGATAACACAATGTTCCGTAGCCTGCAGTGGCAGTTGTTCCATTAGCACATTGAGCTTTCTTTCACAGTCTAGTGCTCCTTCTATGAGAACAGATCTATGAGCTTACGGTTCACTATTCCACAGCATACAGTAAGTTGACACTAACGTCCTGCTTGATCAATCCAACGGTGTTTGTTTCGAAGGCTTACTTGGTCAAGATCTGTAAATGTTGCTTCAACGCTAAAAAAGATACTTGATAAATCTGGTGTATCTTATCCTAACTGTCACTTTAGAAACTTAACACGATTTTCAAAATAGTTCCCATTCACCTCTTGGTGGGGAGAAGTCCGACACGAATGCAATTTGCGGAGAGCGCATAGTGCATTTGACTGACACTTGCTACTTCCCTTTGCAATTACATGGGTACTATAGTGCAAATGTACAACAGCAGCAGCTAAAATTTTAATATCATATGTTCTCCAATCACTCGGTGTTACAGTTTCATTTCACATGATTGAGTGAAGAGATACACAAATAACTGCCGAAGTGTCTCACGTCTAGACGGACATCGTTCCGCTTACAGAGCGCAAGAGCGAACAGCGTTGTTTCTCCATTCTCCATACGCCATCATTATTCAATTTTGGTGAATACTGTCTTGCATTGCGTTCGAATTCTTGAACTATCACAAAGTAAATGATAAGGAAGTCGTAATGCTATCAGTAAGCCGTACAGTGGACAAAGACACGAACGTCAGTTTCAAAATTAAGTAGGTGAATGAGTCATTACCATCCAGTGTAGACTAACGGGAGCACATGGTTTCAGGATGATGGCTGTCCAGCGCATAGTTCACAAAGTACAGCATGTGCTGCATCTGTTCTTCACCGGTTTTTTTTTCAATCATTGGAATGGTTGAAGGAAACCTGCACCCTGCATCTTAGCAGATCCGTTACCCAGATTTGATCCCATTCGATTTACTCTCTCAGACAGTTTACAAGACACTGTTTACAAGGGTATACTGACTGCACCAGAAGCTATGAAACTACCGTTTACTGCTGTCTGCACTGAAAAAGATAAGAAAAACGATATAAATCTAGGAAGAATATTATTAAAACTCGCCACAACGGGAGTGGTTCTACTCATAAGTTAAGACATTTATCTCACTGGGAGACGAAACGATCAATTCCTGTTTCGTAGAACCCCGTCGACAACTGACGGATTGAGAATCGCACCCACTCCTGTACTTCTTTGTCCAACTGAAACCGACATCTACGCATGTCTTTCTTTATGGTACCAAAGATATAAAAATCATACGGTGAAAGATTCTGGCTGTATGGAGGATGTTGCAGTGTTCCACAACCAATCGCAGAAGCGTAGCCTTCGTCCGATTGACACTTTGGGGGCGGACGGTATTGTGCAGCAGGATGACTCCGTTCGGCAGCATTCCTGGGCGTTTTGGCTTCAGCGAGCGTCGCAGTTTCTGCAAAGTGTTTACATAGCTCTGCGCAAAGATTGTGGTGCCACGTTCGAGGAACTTGACGGGCAGAGGGTCGCTGTAGTTGCCCGCCTCTCACTGCTGATCGGACAAAGGCTACGCCTCATCGATTTGGTTGAGAAGCACTGTAGCGTCCTCCGTAGAGCCCGGATCTTTCACAGTGTGATTTTTCACATTTCTGGGAATCTGAAGAAAGACGTGCGTGGACGTTTCAGTCAGACGACGATGTACGAGAGTGGATGTGGCTGTATCCGTCAGCGGCCGACGGCGTTCTAAGAAGTAGGAACTGATCATTTTGTCTCCAAGTTGGGTAAATGCCTTAACGCGAATTGTGATTACTTTTGAATGGAAGTATTACATGATCCCGTTATGGTTGGTGTTCGGTTTTCATTTGATTGCTCTCATACAACAGTTCTTACTGAACCCATTGTTTAATGGTTCATTGTTGTTGTTGCGGTCTTCAGTCCTGAGACTGGTTTGATGCAGCTCTCCATGCTACTCTATCCTGTGCAAGCTTCTTCATCTCCCAGTACCTACTGCAACCTACATCCTTCTGAATGTGTATTCATCTCTTGGTCTCCCTCTACGATTTTTACCCTCCACGCTGCCCTCCAATACTAAATTGGTGATCCCTTGATGCCTCAGAACATGTCCTACCAACCGATCCCTTCTTCTAGTCAAGTTGTGCCACAAACTCCTCTTCTCCCCAATTCTATTCAATACCTCCTCATTAGTTATGTGATCTACCCATCTAATCTTCAGCATTCTTCTGCAGCACCACATTTCGAAAGCTTCTATTCTCTTCTTGTCTAAACTATTTATCGTCCATGTTTCACTTCCATACATGGCTACACTCCATACAAATACACGATGTTAACAAATTTCGCTTCTTCAGAAACGCTTTGCTTCCCAATGCCAGTCTACATTTGATATCCTCTCTACTTCGACCATCATCAGTTATTTTGCTCCCCAAATAGCAAAACTCCTTTACTACTTTAAGTGTCTCATTTCCTAATCTAATTCCCTCAGCATCACCCGACTTAATTCGACTACATTCCATTATCCTCGTTTTGCTTTTGTTGATGTTCATCTTATATCCTCCTTTCAAGACACTATCCATTCCGTTCAACTGCTCTTCCAAGTCCTTTTCTGTCTCTGACGGAATTACAATGTCATCGGCAAACCTCAAAGTTTTTATTTCTTCTGTATCGATTTTAATTCCTACTCCAGATTTTGCTTTTGTTTCCTTTACTGCCTGCGCAATATACAGACTGAATAACATCGGGAAGAGGCTACAACCCTGTCTCACTCCCTGCCCAACCACTGCTTCCCTTTCATGTCCCTCGATTCTTATAACTGCCATCTGGTTTCTGTACAAATTGTAAATAGCCTTTCGCTCCCTGTATTTTACCCCTGACACCTTCAGAATTTGAAAGAGAGTAGCCCGCCGGTGTGGCCGTGCTGTTCTAGGCGCTTCAGTCTGGAACCGCGTGACCGCTACGGTCGCAGGTTCGAATCCTGCCTCAGGCATGGATGTGTGTGATGTCCTTAGGTTAGTTAGGTT
Organism: Schistocerca americana; assembly: GCF_021461395.2. Classification (NCBI taxonomy): domain Eukaryota; kingdom Metazoa; phylum Arthropoda; class Insecta; order Orthoptera; family Acrididae; genus Schistocerca; species Schistocerca americana. Next base: position 652,833,281 of record NC_060122.1, read on the forward strand.
TAAGTAGTTCTAAGCTCTAGGGGACTGATGACCATAGATGTTAAGTCCCATAGCGCTCAGAGCCATTTGAACCATTTGAAAGAGAGTATTTCAGTCAACATTGTCAAAAGCTTTCTCTGAGTCTACAAATGCTAGAAACTTAGGTTTGCCCTTCCTTAATCTAGCTTCTAAGATAAGTCGTAGGGTCAGTATTGCCTCACGTGTTCCAACATTTCTACGGAATCCAAACTGATCTTCCCCGAGGTCGGCTTATACTAGTTTTTCCATTCGTCTGTAAAGAATTCGCGTTAGTATTTTGCATCTGTGACTTATTAAACTGGTAGTTCGGTAATTTTCGCATCTGTCAACACCTGCTTTCTTTGGGATTGGAATTATTATATTCTTCTTGAAGTCTGAGGGTATTTCGCCAGTTTCATACATCTTGCTCACCAGATGGTAGAGTTTTGTCAGGACTGGCGTTCCCAAGGCCGTCAGTAGTTCCAATGGAATGTTGTCTACTCCTGGGGCCTTGTTTCGACTCAGGTCTTTCAGTGCTCTGTCAAACTCTTCACGCAGTATCGTATCCCCCATTGCATCTTCATCTGCATCCTCTTCTATTTCCATAATATTGTCCTCAAGTACATCGCCCTTGTATAGACCCTTTATATACTCCTTCCACCTTTCTGCTTTCCCTTCTTTGCTTAGAACTGGGTTTCCATCTGAACTCTTGATGTTCATACAAGTGGTTCTCTTTTCTCCAAAGGTCTCTTTAATTTTCCTGTAACCATTATCTATCTTACCCCTAGTGAGATAAACCTCTACATCCTTACATTTGTCTTCTAGCCATCCCTGCTTAGCCATTTTGTACTTCCTGTCGATCTCATTTTTGAGACGTTTGTATTCCTTTTTGTCTGCTTCATTTACTGCATTTTAGTATTTTCTCCTTTCATCAATTAAATTCAGTATCTCTTCTGTTACCCAAGGATTTCTACTAGCCCTCGTCTTTTTACCTACTTGATCCACTGCTGCCTTCACTACTTCATCCCTCAGAGCTACCCATTCTGCTTCTACTGTATTTCCTTCCTCCATTCCTGTCAAGTGTTCCCTTATGCTCTCCCTGAAACTCTGTACAACCTCTGGTTAAGTCAGTTTATCCAGGTCCCATCTCCTTAAATTCCCACCTTTTTGCAGTTTCTTCAGTTTTAATCTACAGTTCGTAACCAATAGATTGTGGTCAGAGTCCACATCTGCCCCTGGAAATGACTTACAATTTAAAACGTGGTTCCTAAATCTCTGTCTTACCATTATATAATCTATCTGATATCTTCTAGTATCTCCAGGATTCTTCCATGCATACAACCTTCTTTTATGATTCTTGAACCAAGTGTTAGCTATGATTAAGTTGTGCTCTGCGCAAAATTCTACCAGGCGGCTTCCTCTTTCATTTCTCTCCCCCAATCCATATTCACCCACTATGTTTCCTTCTCTCCCTTTTCCTACTCTCGAATTTCAATCACCCATGACTATTAAATTTTCCTCTCCCTTCACTACCTGAATAATTTCTTCTATCTCATCATACATTTCATCAATTTCTTCATCATCGGCAGAGCTAGTTGGCATATAATCTTGTATTACTGTAGTAGGCGTGTGCTTCGTGTCTATCTTGGCCACAAGAATGCGTTCACTATGCTGTTAGTAGTAGCTTACTCGCACTCCTATTTTTTTATTCATTATTAAACCTACTCCTGCATTACCCCTATTTGATTTTGTGTTTATAACTCTGTAGTCACCTGACCAGAAGTCGTGTTCCTCCTGCCACCGAACTTCACTAATTCCCACTATATCTAACTTTAACCTATCCATTTCCCTTTTTAAATTTTCTAACCTACCTGCCCAATTAAGGGATCTGACATTCCACGCTCCGATCCGTAGAACGTCAGTTTTGTTTCTCCTGATAACAACATCCGGTTGAGTAGTCCCCGCCCAGAGATCCGAATGGGGGACTATTTTACCTCCCGAATATTTTACCCAAGAGGACGCCATCATCATTTAATCATACAGTAAAGCTGCATGCCCTCGGGAAAAATTACGGGCGTAGTTTCCCCTTGCTTTCAGCACAGCCAGGCCGTTTTGTTTATTGTTATAAGGCCAGATCAGTCAATCATCCAGACTGTTGCTCTTGCAACTACTGAAAAGGCTGCTGCCCCTCTTCAGGAACCACACGTTTGTCTGGCCTCTCAACAGATACCCCTCCGTTGTGGTTGCACCTACGGTACGGCTATCTGTATCGCTGAGGCACGCAACCCTCCCCACCAACGGCAAGGTCCATGGTTCTTTTTTCCATGTTAAATGACCATCTCACCATACTTCAAGGTTATTTTGCCAAGAAGTGAAGTGAAACGATTAAAATCATGATTAAATTAATTAATTAAATTAAATCACTGAGCCGGCCGGTGTGACCCTGAGGTTCTAGGCGCTTCAGTCTGGAACCGCGCGACCGCTACGGTCGCAGGTTCGATTCCTGTCTCGGGCATGGATGTGTGTGATGTCCTTAGGTCAGTTAGGTTTAAGTAGTTCTAAGTTCTAGGGAACTGATGACCTCATAAGTTAAGTCCCATAGTGCTCAGAGTCATTTGAACCATTTTTAAATCACTGAGGCTGCAGTAACTCGGCAGACATGAATGGACTTGCACTTCTCAGACTAGCGTGAAAAACTACATCAAGCCAGTGTTCTCACTGTACTCTAGAACAAGAAGTTTACAAACGTAATAGTGACAAGACAAAAGAAGGTGTAACGTTGTCGGCAGGACATGAGATAGTGTGCATAAAATATTTCCTATAAGTAAAACAGTATGAATGATATCTGACCTGTTAACCCCCTGCGATCGTTATTCGACGTATTACAGCAATAAAACAAATTTTTAATTTAATTTTAATATTTCATGAAGTGACTCCATGAATAAGTAATAAATCCACTGCAGACGATTCGAAGCTACCATTTGCATACGTCGTAAAACAGAGATATAACATTTGTGCCTTGAATCGTTAAAAACAGCAATGAAGAAACTGGAGGCTTAAAAGTGACGCGTAAAGTTTGTCATACACAGTCGTAAAACCGTTTTAATATTCGTGACGAAGAGACTAGATGGAAATTTTGTCCAGGAGACCAATAATAAGATGAAATATGATCGCAGTAGAAATATTTATCGGCTTCACAGGGAGATCGCAATGATACTTAATCCTTCGTTACTGTGGTTAACTGAAAACAGAAGAAACATGTTTTGTTCCAAATACTGGCGCAAACATTATGAAGGAACCTCGGCAACAGGCATCAATGCTCAACTAATTTAACATTATTAGTGTGATGGGGTTGTGTAACCCCACTTAATTTTTTTTCATTTGGAAATAAAAATGCATTTTCCGTTCCAGATATTGGTTAAAATATTATTATTGAACCTTGACAACATACATAAATTACAAGAGTATTGCTATCCCATGAAAGAATTGTTTTCTTAAAGTCACGAAAAGTTGTGTAAATTGATTAATAACTCTCGCATTGTCAAAAATAAGACAAATAGTAAGTATACTTACATTGTTTCAATTTTGGTTGTGATGTATAGTTTGCTTTCATGAGATATTTGAAGTTAATAATGATACGTTTCACAAGTTAAAACAATCTGTTCTAAGCACAAAAATTTAGTGCGTGTAAGGCAGTGACGTTTAGTTGGCCTATTTTGGACATAGGACATATCGTGTACCTGCTTTGTGACAATATTACTTTTTGGGCAGTTTCAGTGCAGTTTGAGGTACATTTTCTTTTCGACCTTAAATGAAAATTTCTTACACAAGGGAAATTTCCTATGTTACACCTTTTCTGAAATACTGACGATTGAAAACTACTTACTGAACTTCCGGGTTATAAATAAACACCTCGTAGACTCAGTGGTGTCTGTGACTATTGTCTGCAAATTGTGTTCGAATACAGTTAGTAGTAAAGGAGTAATGAATTAAAACTCAGGAATCATGCAGCAGTTTTACTGCATGAGCACCGAAAATACAGTAAACGACAAACTTCCTTCCATCATTTCGTGGTGATCGACAGCGAGAAAAGGATTTATAAATGTTTGAAATTATGTGCAAAGTTTGTTACAAGTATCTTAAGTGTTCTCAATCTCAAGTAATGGACGACTGAAATGTGGGTATTTGCGCGCTATCGGCTACACTGCTTTTTCTTTCCCACCGCCACCCATTTGATTGGTAGCTGGTTGTTATCCTCATGGCGATGATTTACAGGCGGTAAGTGATATGTGGATGAAGTTTGGCTGTCATCGATCTATTGGTTTAGGAGGAGACAGGGGACATCAATTTTTACAAAACATATGGGATTTCAGCCTATCATATATGCGAAAATAGAGAGATTTCACTACAGTTGTGGGTTTTAATATGCCCCTGCGACGATAAAGGGTTGTGTCTTCTTCCACAAATGAAACCCTCATATTTTTGTAGGTATTCTGTAATTTAATGCTTTATGTGTCCAATTAAATTTTAACACGCTTCTGTGTCACCACGTTTGAAACGCTTGGAATATATCCTACTCCGATTTTCTTAAAGTTCATCCTTCATACTATTCTGTATTCCCGAAGTTTTCAGGAAGTTGTTCTATGATCTGATAGCAGTAACATTCCTTTTTTGAAAGAGCTTTGCTTGAGCACAGCTGGTGTGATGTCTCTTACTTTGACCACTTGGTAGACTACAGTGTTACTTCATAGATTTAGTTTTTCTTCTTCTAAACTTTTTGAATTATATTTCGAGCCTGTTCCGTCTTCACAACTTACATTTACCCTTTCTTGTATTCTTGTGTCTCTTTTTCCACTTGATTTGTATCTGATATTTTCATCTGCCTATTTATTATACGAGGGTTGTCCAGAAAGTAAGTTCCGATCGGTCGCGAAATGCAGTGAAAACTAGAAACGTTTTATTGGCAACAGTTAGGTACACCTTCCAGCTACTTCTCTACGTAGTCGCCGCTCCAACTTCGAGTTTTGTCGTAATGTTGTATCAACTTTTCAGTATCCTCGTCATAGAAAGCAGCTGCCTGTGCTTTTGGACAGTTATCTGCACTGGTCTACAGCTCGTTGTCTGTGGAAAAATTGTGTCTTCATAGCCAGCGGATCTTGTGAGCAGAGATGAGACTCAGGGGGAATCAATTACAGACTGTGTCGTGGATGATCAAACACTTCTCATCGTAAACGCTGCAGGAGCGTCTTCATTGCCCTTGCAGTGCACGGCCGAGAATTGGCATGAAGAAGGAACTGCTCGGCAGTTGTGTTATGTGGGCTGCATGACACAGGCGAAATCTCTAATGAGGCCCTCATACTTTGCGGGAGACGCTATTTCCTACGCATCTTTACGTGGTCACTGTTCACTCAAAACTGAAAAGAGCGACGCGTCACGATCGACGGGCATTCTAAAGACACTACCCAACACACCTGTGCAAAGGTTTACCGGATTTTCCCAGTGGTTTCCATTTCGCGACCAATCGGAACTTACTTTCTGGACAACCCTTGTACTTACAGTTGCTTCCTCATTCAGCTCTTGACTCACCATTATGTTATTGAAGTATAGCACTCTCTACCTTGCAGGGTTTTGAGTACCATACATTCACAAAACTTCGTCCTTGTGTCCATTCTGTTACTGTTATTTAGTTTTCAGTGCTGAGCACTGTATGTTATTTAAGGAGATAATGATTTAAAACTTTTAAATAATTTTTAAAAATTTTGCTGCATTCTGTAATAATTTTGATGCGGTTAATAAATAGCTGATGTAGATACAAATGATCATGTTTGGGCGCATGTCCAGCAATTGACATCGGTTTGCTAATATCTGAGGATGAGCTGTTGCTTGACCGTAGCTGGTAGTTTAAACAGAGTGACATACAACTATTCTCCCAAGCGACGAATTTCCGGAAGAATCGCATGTATTTCCAAACGTCCTTTGTTTGTAAATATCCTACTATATACACTGTACATCAACTTTTTGATTTCACCTTTGTAAGTAGTAACGCGACGTTCATGCATTGAAAACAATTGGCGAGTGCTGGAAGAGGGGCAGCATGTGGGGAAAAATCCTTTTATTAATGTTTGTGAAAAATACGTATCATGTCATCAAAGAATGTATATGCCTGCAAGCGGCCCATTGGGGAACACAGTATGAAACGTCCCCTTTGAACAATTATACATGACTGTCCTTAAACTGACACACAATATTTTTTTTTTTTAGCGCAACGCAATCTGACTTTCAATAATCCCTACAAAAGAATGGCCCCAACTAACATTAACCTATACCTTTCACAAATCACTTACCTGACAAAAATCTTCGTTACTCGAACTACTGCAATACAGCAAGCGCCACTACTGCCAGCTAAATAAAAGATTCAAACTACGGAAGGCACTAACTACTGATAGGCATAGTTAGCAAATGAAAGATTTTAATAGAGAACAAACAATGTATTTACCTTAATAGTGTCGAAAAATCGTAATATACATAGCAGTTCATGACATCCAGTCTTACAAATTTCAAAACTCCGCCATTTCTCTCCTCACATCCACCACTGCTGGTGGCTCACCTCCAACTGCTCAACGCTACGCGCTGTTCACATCCATCTGCCCAACACTACAATGGTAGACAACAATGCAAACTAGCCACAGATTGCACACAGCACAGCCGGTGATTTTCCATATAGAGCGCTACGTGGCGTTACCAGTAAGAAAACCCAAACAGCCTACTTACAAGTATAGTACCCGGCTGACCAATGTGCAAGCATTGGAGGCGCGAAACTATCATCAAAGAGCAAGCGGTGCTACACAAACCGCCTGCTGATGTTTCCTGTTAGTCTCAGTCTTCACATTGCGTCCATTCCTGACTGACAACGGGATCGTACGAACTACCCCTCAACGATTTGATTCATTCTGACAGGGTGAGCAGCGCACTACTAGGACTTCAACATATGCCAACAGGAAGACACAACCCTAACCATACTCGAGAAAATCGAGTTTGTAAATTTTAAGCTTGCTTGTATACTATGTATGATCGTTATTAATTAAGAAGTCCACAACGAGCGAGTAAGTGCTTAGTTTCACAAGCTTGAGATCTCTGGATCGAATCTCACTGTCGGTACATCTTTTTTGTTCATTCGCACGTAGTTCTAACAAAAGTCTAATATGACTGCATAAATTATCAGTATTTTTATTTTATGATTCATGTATCATTTTCCTGATCTTTATGTTGAAATAAAGGTTTTTTTTCTTTCTAAATGGAGATTGTATATACTTATCGGATACACAAGAACTTTCACCCATAGCCGAGCATTGTGTCTTCACAGGACATTTTATGGATTATTCTGCCACGGAAATTTTAGTCTCAATAAGATCCATGTAGGATTCATTTATTAAGGAATCGTTGGAAGTGCGTTTGGGGGAAGATCTTATTGATAATGATGGCGGATTTAAGCGGGATAAGGCGGGGGATACTGTGATTTCTTTAATACCTTCAGAAAGAAAACTTTTTATGACGATTGATACGGCTAGCGACAGTCAATTTTATCAGTTTGACATCTGAATTTTAACTCCTCAAAACTGCATCGTCACAGAGAGCGAGCAGGCTGTATCACCATTATGCATGTGCTTGCGCACCATGGATGGAGCAATATTCAAAGAGGGTGCGAAACTCAATGGAGTTGCCTTTGCCCATGAGTCTCCACACCTATTTTTCGTATAAAGTTAGCAATGTGATCTAGCAATCTCCAGCGCAAAACACTCTCCTTAGGTTGGCTGAATGACTGAATAAATGTTTTATGTACAAAATTAATCACTCAAATACGTGTACTGTAGCGCTAAACTGTGCGTCTTGTTGTAAGATAATCTCTGTAGAAGTGTCGTAGTTATCGTCCTCCGAAAGCTAAGTTCCGCAAAAGTCAATGTACTTACCTCATGGTAAACAAAAGTGAAATGCTTTGCGTATAGATATCTTAGTTATTACGCTTATAGCCGTGATGAAGAAAGTACTGTGCTGTAACGTATTGTTGTGCCACAGAAAAGGCTGTCTCATTGTAGCTATACCACAAAAGTAACTACTAAAACATGTTTTACTTTCCATAAGAATTCAGAAAAACTGTGCAGATATAAAACAGATACACCGCAAAAGCAACATTGTAAATTGTCACTCATTAGTAGCGTCATGATAAAATCGTGTAGCTGTTACATAAACTAACCACTGTGTCATCTGGTATCTCACTGAAAGTACTTTAAATCCAGAATGTATTTTCAAGTAAACCAAAATGTTGCATTAAAATCTCATTAGCAGTACTGGTAAATGTTCTAAGTATGTGAGCCTTATAGTCATTACGTAATCGTGCAACTAACAAGCAAGAATGTACACACACAATAACACTGTGTCGTCTGTTCACAATAACAATGCATTCGTAATTTCTGTTTAAATAAGTTCTCTTGGTTCTTGACTGGATATTTAACTTCAAACATTGTTGCATGTTAACAGATTCTAAGTCTGACAAAGCATACTAGCAATGTAAAGTGAAAAGTTATATGGCAAAGACAAAGTTAAAAAGCAGATTATCTTTCAATAAACGGTTTTACATGTGAAATGTTATGCAATCCTTTACTCTTCCTAGTATGCAGAGTTTCAACTTCAATGCAATTATCGTGCGGTATACGTCGGTAAAGAATACTGGAATTCTTCTCAATGTTAGCGTCTTGTTATTTTTCTCTGAGCCAACCGGCGCACGTGGCTGCCTGCGGTGCGAGTCATTGTCTGCTAACTCTTCGTTGGCGTGCGTCGTTATTGGGATTAGGAGACCTAACTTCTACAAATTCACCTTGACGAGAAGGCCGTGCCCTGTTTGAAGCCCGCCAGTTCTGATGGAATTCACGTCTGTCGTTTTGTCAGTAGTTTACATTGTTTCTTGTTTGTCGGTCATGTAGTGGAGAATTTTTCCCGGAATCGTAACTGCGTGGTGGACCGTTGCGTCTGAAGTTATTCTGTCTCCCTTGATAATAATTGTTTTGGTTTCCATATTGTCTGTTTCTATGGTTATCTCTGTCATATTCATAATTACGGAAGTGCGATCTTTCTCTGTAACTATTATTACTCTGCCAGTGGTTGTCATGTGGGTGGTGTCTGTTTTGGTCACGATTTGCGTTGTAAGAATAGACTTGTCGTGTCCAGTTATTGTTTCTGTCGTCACGGAATTGTGACGGATGTGACCTGTAGTGATTGTTTTACTATTTTCGCATCCCGCGACTGTCTGTGTCAATTTCTAATTCTTGTAAGAGTACCTGAAAAGCTTCAATGTCGTCTTTGCAACGCCCTGCCAAAATAATATTTCTTAAATGTTCAGGCAATTTCATTAAGCAAATGTGGATGAGTTCTGAATGGCTGTATGGGTTTGAAACATATTGATTCTTATGCAACATGTCTTCAAAATATTTGACAAGACTGGAAAATTCAGATTGTTCAGAGTGTTTCATCATCATGATGCTATGTTTTACTCGGTCTTGTGTAGCTTGAGACCAATATGCTGAGAGGAGGGCATGGTAAAATTCTCCTTCACTGTGGCAATCGTGAATGACCGATCGCATTCTTACGGCTGGTTCATTCTCTAAGTAGCCGCACATAAATTCTAATCCGTGCTCTAATGACCAGTTGGGAGGAAAACAATGAGAGAATTGATGGAGCCACGCTTGTGGATGAATGTCGTTGCCAGAATTCTTAAATGTTTTAAATTTACGTGTAGTAATGAACAGCTTATAGTCAAAATCATCATGTCGGCGAGTCGCATATCGGTCATTGTTACGTCGTTTTGGCGGTTCCATTTCAAAATTCGGTGTACCTTGCCAATTTCTTTCATAATTTCCGAAGTGGCTAGACTTATTATTTAGTGGCTGTTCCGTATTTCTATGTCCCTCTTCCAGTATTGGAGCGGGAGTGGCCAGCTGATCTTGTACTTCCCGGATTTTTCTTTGGTGTTGCGTATTAATTTGATTCTGATTTTGTATGAATTTCCTAATTTGTTCGCACTCTTCTGTGTCATTAAAGACTACCGGTTTTGTGTCATTCAGATTATCATCTACCTTTGTAGATAAATTATTTAGCTGATCAGAAAGTTCAACTACTTTCTCTGGTAATGAACTAATTTCCTCCATGTGTCTTTTTGAACCAATTTTCAGAGTATCTACTGTGTCCTTTAAGTTGTCCTGAGTTTTTGAAAGTTGCGCAACCGAATCAGTCGATGCAACTGAGTCAATTTTAGCTTGCAAGGTCTCATGATTTTCATGAACAATAGTTTGCAGTTCTTTTATGGCTGCTTCGTGATTCTGTAATGCATTTTCATGACGCGAAAAAATAGGTTGGAAATGCTCACAAATTTGTGTTTTTACGTCATTATAGACTTTTTGACATTTCGATTCTATTTTATGTAACTCAGTAGTTAAATCTTCACGTGTTTGTTCAAGCGTGGTGTGAAGATTTTGTTCCATTGCGTCTAACTGTTGCTGTCTTTGTCTCTGGTGTTGTTCCATTGTGTCTAACTTTTGAAGATTTTGTTCCATTGTGTCTAACTTTTGAAGTTTTTGCTGTGTTTGTCCCATTTGTTGTATTAGTTGTAATAACAATGCACTGGTGTCTGAAACAGGTTCCTCAGTGCTTTTTGGCAGTGAATTTGCACCGGCAGCATTCACATTTTGACAAGCAGGAAATGTGTCTTGACTTATTTGAGAAAACGGTGAGGACCCAAAACCTGAATCTACAGTATTTGCGAGATTGTGTCCTGTCCTTTCCGATTCCTGAGGCAAGCTGTTGCCGACCGATCGATCGATAATGCTTCCCTGTTCACTAATTGTTTCACTGCCTACACCATTACTTGCAGCCCGCTCCATTTCCCTATGCACAATTACCAAATTACTACTTTGAACATTAGTTAATTCATTACACGGTGGCGCTAACACTCTGCTTTCGTCTTCACTGTCACGTCTCAGTTTACTTTGGAGGCTACTTTACGTTTTTTACACGCCATTATTGTCACAATATTTCACACGATAACACAGAAAAACACAATTTGAAGAGCAAAAATAAGAGAACACATTAACATAGCACTGAAAATAATATCTAGTTAATTGCAAGCGCAGCTGCGAAATACTTGGTGCAAATCTACATGCATGCCACAACAAAAAGCAACTACAAAGGAGATTCTCTCTACAATTACGCGCTAGCAATAAACAATAGCTACACTAATTACACAAACTACAAGAAAAAAAATCAGAAGATTCCAGTGAGGTATCCTCGGCTAAGGGGCGACATACGAAACGTCCCCTTTGAACAATTATACATGACTGTCTTTAACTGACACAGAATAATTTTTTTTTTTTTTGCGCAACGCAATCTGACTTTCAATAATCCCTACAAAAGAAAGGCCCTGACTAACATTAACCTATATCTTTCACAAATCACTTACCTCACGAAAATCTTCGTTACTCGAACTACTGCAATACAGCAAGCGCCACTACTGCCAGCTAAATAAAAGATTCAAACTACGGAAGGCACTAACTACTGATAGGCATAGTTAGCAAATGAAAGATTTTAATAGAGAACAAACAATGTATTTACCTTAATAGTGTCGAAAAATCGTAATATACATAGCAGTTCATGACATCCAGTCTTACAAATTTCAAAACTCCGCCATTTCTCTCCCCACATCCACCACTGCTGGCGGCTCACCTCCAACTGCTCAACGCTACGCGCTGTTCACATCCATCTGCCCAACACTACAATGGTAGACAACAATGCAAACTAGCCACAGATTGCACACAGCCAGCCGGTGATTTTTCATATAGAGCGCTACGTGGCGTTACCAGTAAGAAAACCTAAACAGCCTACTTACAAGCATAGTACCCGGCTGACCAATGTGCAAGCATTGGAGGCGCGAAACTATCATCAAAGAGCAAGCGGTGCTACACAAACCGCCTGCTGATGTTTCCTGTTAGTCTCAGTCTTCACATTGCGTCCATTCCTGACTGACAACGGGATCGTACGAACTACCCCTCAACGATTTGATTCATTCTGACAGGGTGAGCAGCGCACTACTAGGACTTCAACATATGCCAACAGAAAGACACAACCCTAACCATATTCGAGAAAATCGAGTTTGTAAATTTTAAGCTTGCTTGTATACTACACTCCTGGAAATGGAAAAAAGAACACATTGACACCGGTGTGTCAGACCCACCATACCTGCTCCGGACACTGCGAGAGGGCTGTACAAGCAATGATCACACGCACGGCACAGCGGACACACCAGGAACCGCGGTGTTGGCCGTCGAATGGCGCTAGCTGCGCAGCATTTGTGCACCGCCGCCGTCAGTGTCAGCCAGTTTGCCGTGGCATACGGAGCTCCATCGCACTCTTTAACACTGGTAGCATGCCACGACAGCGTGGACGTGAACCGTATATGCAGTTGACGGACTTTGAGCGAGGGCGTATAGTGGGCTTGCGGGAGGCCGGGTGGACGTACCGCCGAATTGCTCAACACGTGGGGCGTGAGGTCTCCACAGTACATCGATGTTGTCGCCAGTGGTCGGCGGAAGGTGCACGTGCCCGTCGACCTGGGACCGGACCGCAGCGACGCACGGATGCACGCCAAGACCGTAGGATCCTACGCAGTGCCGCAGGGGACCGCACCGCCACTTCCCAGCAAATTAGGGACACTGTTGCTCCTGGGGTATCGGCGAGGACCATTCGCAACCGTCTCCATGAAGCTGGGCTACGGTCCCGCACACCGTTAGGCCGTCTTCCGCTCACGCCCCAACATCGTGCAGCCCGCCTCCAGTGGTGTCGCGGCAGGCGTGAATGGAGGGACGAATGGAGACGTGTCGTCTTCAGCGATGAGAGTCGCTTCTGCCTTGGTGCCAATGATGGTCGTATGCGTGTTTGGCGCCGTGCAGGTGAGCGCCACAATCAGGACTGCATACGACCGAGGCACACAGGGCCAACACCCGGCATCATGGTGTGGGGAGCGATCTCCTACACTGGCCGTACACCACTGGTGATCGTCGAGGGGACACTAAATAGTGCACGGTACATCCAAACCGTCATCGAACCCATCGTTCTACCAGTCCTAGACCGGCAAGGGAACTTGCTGTTCCAACAGGACAATGCACGTCCGCATGTATCCCGTGCCACCCAACGTGCTCTAGAAGGTGTAAGTCAACTACCCTGGCCAGCAAGATCTCCGGATCTGTCCCCCATTGAGCATGTTTGGGACTGGATGAAGCGTCGTCTCACGCGGTCTGCACGTCCAGCACGAACGCTGGTCCAACTGAGGCGCCAGGTGGAAATGGCATGGCAAGCCGTTCCACAGGACTACATCCAGCATCTCTACGATCGTCTCCATGGGAGAATAGCAGCCTGCATTGCTGCGAAAGGTGGATACACACTGTACTAGTGCCGACATTGTGCATGCTCTGTTGCCTGTGTCTATGTGCCTGTGGTTCTGTCAGTGTGATCATGTGATGTATCTGACCCCAGGAATGTGTCAATAAAGTTTCCCCTTCCTGGGACAATGAATTCACGGTATTCTTATTTCAATTTCCAGGAGTGTATATATGATCGTTATTAATTAAGAATTCCACAACGAGCGAGTAAGTGCTTAGTTTCACAAGCTTGAGATCTCTGGATCGAATCTCACTGTCGGTACATCTTTTTTGTTCATTCGCACGTAGTTCTAACAAAAGTCTAATATGACTGCATAAATTATCAGTATTTTTATTTTGTGATTCATGTATCATTTTCCTGATCTTTATGTTGAAATAAAGGTTTTTTTTCTTTCTAAATGGAGATTGTATATACTTATCGGATACACAAGAACTTTCACCCATAGCCGAGCATTGTGTCTTCACAGGACATTTTATGGATTATTCTGCCACGGAAATTTTAGTCTCAATAAGATCCATGTAGGATTCATTTATTAAGGAATCGTTGGAAGTGCGTTTGGGGGAAGATCTTATTGATAATGATGGCGGATTTAAGCGGGATAAGGCGGGGGATACTGTGATTTCTTTAATACCTTCAGAAAGAAAACTTTTTATGACGATTGATACGGCTAGCGACAGTCAATTTTATCAGTTTGACATCTGAATTTTAACTCCTCAAAACTGCATCGTCACAGAGAGCGAGCAGGCTGTATCACCATTATGCATGTGCTTGCGCACCATGGATGGAGCAATATTCAAAGAGGGTGCGAAACTCAATGGAGTTGCCTTTGCCCATGAGTCTCCACACCTATTTTTCGTATAAAGTTAGCAATGTGATCTAGCAATCTCCAGCGCAAAACACTCTCCTTAGGTTGGCTGAATGACTGTCAGCCAAAATTTGTTAAGAAGTTGCCATCATCTGCCTACAGTCCCGAAATTTCGTGGAATATTCTTTATGCTGGGAGGATTTCGAAGATCAGGATGTAACTGTGGTTTCAGAATAAAAGCAAGATTTGTTCCTTCAAACAATGACGGCTTTCCTTTGGTGTGGTGGGAGATATTAGTGTGTGAGCGTACAAACTGTGGGGGGAGCTTAGAGTGGCGGTTGCTATAGGGTCGTGACGAGCGTCCTTGGTAAAGTCCGAGCGGAAGCTTGGCAGGGGGGCATATGGCCGTGTTTGCGTGGTTGGAGGAATTTATATGCCAGAGAAAATTTGATAAAAACAGATCTAAGAGTGACACAGATGTGAGAGTTGGCACTCAAGGGCAGAAAAATATGTAAAGCTAAACTGTCTAGACGCGCCACAAAAATATACAATAGTTTAAGAGTTATCGTTGTTTTAAAAATTGTAAATTTATGAAAGTTCAAAAGCTAATATCTCGGCAATACTTAAGCCGATTAATATGAAAAAAATGTTTACGGATGCAGCTAGAAGAGCTGCAACGAGCAATAATAGCCGATTTAGCAGAATATGTACCATTTTAGAACGAGAGGTTGGAAAATGGGATTCGACTGAGAGAAACTGTGTTTTTTGTAATAAATAAATTTAAAGAAACGAAACTAGCGGCAGCATTCTAAAGTTTAAAATGGTATTTTGTTTGTTTATTTATGTGCAGTACCAAAAATGTGGGAAAAGCAAAATCATGCCACAAGAACATTATTTGTGAAAAAACGGTGACAGATACAAAAAATTGGATTTTAAATTGTTATTGTCTTGAAAATTTCCATATTTTCGATGTATCATATGTGTTTTTGTGTTTAGTTTTAGAATATTTGTATTTTTTTTTTCTAAAACATTGTTTTGAGTTATGCAGTAGTTTCGAGGGTGCATAGGGTGGCCATCTTTGGGGCAGTGGAGTTGGAGTGACGCTAAGAGTCGGACGTGCCGCCCATCTTGGGATAGTATTGGTTTGGTGGCCACGATCGGAGACAATAATGTTTGTAGTGTCGTTCGGAAAAAATGAAGTTGAGCTTAATATAGTGGTTTAGGACAGCAGACAACAGTGTATTTTGTGAACTGTGAACAGACTGTCGAGTGCCGTGATCGTGACGCTTTGAATTTTATGGTGAAGCGTTGTAGCATCAGTTATCAAGCGGCCGCGCTTACGTAAAAGTCCCTCAGACTGCATTTTAAGTGTTTAGTCGTATATTGAAGACTATTCGTGGAAAAATAGAAACGAACTACTTTTTTATTTTATATTTCACCGCAAGACCTGCCTGCATTGTTTTCTTTACATTTTATTTCAGCTTGACAGTTGAGTTTATGGAGTTTATGAAAGGCACCCTATGACGAAAAGCGTAGCCAAACACTGAGATCAGCCACATCTCTAGGGCCGCTCAATTGAGCTGAGTGTTGAGTGTAACAAATATATGTATTTTCGTGCCATAGCACGTGGGGGCTCGAGCTAACTATTCAATTTAAACTAACTGCCCATATCTCGTGGTCGTGCGGTAGCGTTCTCGCTTCCCACGCCCGGGTTCCCGGGTTCGATTCCCGGCGGGGTCAGGGATTTTCTCTGCCTCGTGATGGCTGGGTGTTGTGTGCTGTCCTTAGGTTAGTTAGGTTTAAGTAGTTCTAAGTTCTAGGGGACTGATGACCATAGATGTTAAGTCCCATAGTGCTCAGAGCCATTAAACTAACTTTTCTATCAAAAATAGGCCAACAGCACCAAAACAACTGTGTAAATATTTTCATCATTTTCAGCGAATTTGTACAGTACATAGTGCCCAGTACCGTCATAAGTGGCAGTATGAAGATTGTTTTGCTAATTTACACTGCAGAGCAAGTTTTTATTTTCAGGTAATGAATATTATAACTTTAAAAGAGAGATAATTATTGTATGTTAGTAGTGGACTACTACTTAGAACTGTTATGATCCGGCAGCAGCGGAACTTTGATTATTACAGGAAGTACGTGAGACTAGGTAGCACAAATATTTTGTGTAATGGGTGTGCTGCTATTCGTATTTGGATGATTTTCGTGTTAGGCCTCTTTTTAAGGACGAGTCATCCGAGACAAAGTAGAACAACTGCTATTTCGTTTTAAGTGAGCACTCGGGAACTGTAGGTAGGAATTTTTTATGTTAAACCCAATCTTTCGGGGCATTAAATATGGGAATTGCTTGGTAAGCCATAATTTAAAAAAAAAATAACAACATTTATCTTTCACTTGTCTAACATTGAACAGGTCCAGCGCCTATACCATTTAACAACTTTATGGATTGTTACTTATCTTACAACTAACAAAATTCATACTTTATATGTTTAACATTAACCAGATCCACCGTCTATACCAGTTAACAATTTTGTGACTTGTTACTTCAAGACAAAAAGGCTATGTCATCTACGCTACTGGCCATTAAAATTGCTACACCAAGAAGAAATGCAGATGATAAACGGGTATTCATTGGACAAATATATTATACTAGAGCTGACATGTGATTACATTTTCGAGCAATTTGGGTGCATAGATCCTGATAAATCAGTGCCCAGAACAACCACCTCTGGCCGTAATAACGGCCTTGATACACCTGAGCATTGAGTCAAACAGAGCTTGGATGGCGTGTACAGGTACAGCTGCCTATGCAGCTTCAACACGATATCACAGTTCATCAAGATAGTGAATGGCGTATTGTGACGGGCCAATTGCTAGGCCACCATTGACCAGACGTTATCAGTTGGTGAGAGATCTGGAGAGTGTGCTGGCCAGGGCACCAGTCGAACATTTTCTGTATCTAGAAAGGCCCGTACAGGACCTGCAACATGCGGTCGTGCATTATCCTGCTGAAATGTAGGGTTTCACAGGGGTCGAATGAAGGATAGAGCGACGGGTCGTAACACATCAGAAATGTAACGTCCACTGTTCAAAGTGCCGTCAGTGGGAACAAGAGGTGACCGAGACGTGTAACCAATGGCACCCCATACCATCACGACGGGTGATAGTCCAGTATGGCGATGACGAATACACGCTTCCAATGTGCATTCACCGCGATGTCGCCAAACACGGATGCGACCATCATGATGCTCTAAACAGAACCTGGATTCATCTGAAAAAAATGACGTTTTGCCATTCGTTCATCCAGGTTCGTCGTTGATTACACCATCGCAGACGCTCCTGTCTGTGATGCAGCGTCAAGGGTAACCGCAGCCATGGTCTCCGATCTGATAGTCTATGCTGCTGCAAACCTCGTCGAACTGTTCGTGCAGATGGTTCTTGTCTTGCAAACGTCCCCATCTATTGACTCAGGGATCGAGACGTGGCTGCACGATCCGTTACAGCCATGCGGATAAGACGCCTATCATCTCGACTGCTAGTGATACGAGGCTGTTGGCATCCAGCACGGCGTTCCATATTACCCTCCTGAATCCACCGATTTCTTATTCTGGTAACAGGTATTGGATCTCGACCAATGAGAGCAGCAATGTCGCGATGCGATAAACTGATATCGCGATAGGCTACAATCCGACCATTATCAAAGTCGGAAACGTGATGGTACGCATTTCTTCTCCTTACACGAGGCATTACATCAACGTTTCACCAGGCAACGCCGGTCAACTGCTGTTCGTGTATGAGAAATCGGTTGGAAGCTTTCCTCATATCACCACGTTGTAGGTGTCGCCACCGGCGCCAACCTTTTGTGGACGCTCTGAAAAGCTTATCATTTGCATATCACAGCATCTTCTTCCTGTCGGTTAAATTTCGCGTCTGTAGCACGTCATCTTCATGGTGTAGCAATTTTAATGGCCAATAGTGTATAAACACTGTTATTGGTATCCGTCCACTTGCTATTTTCTTTTCGTTTCAGGATTTGTTTTCTATCCCCTTATTGTTTCTTCGCTCTACAAGGTACACAAGTTAAACATTTGAGGGAACAGGTTGCCGATTTACTATAGAGGACAGTTCGCCTTGTCGGGTCGTATTGCCATGTGAACACATATACGTGCACACACACACACACACACACACACACACACACAACACACACACACACACACACACGGAGAGGGAGGCCCGAACGCTCATTCGACTGATTTCGGATTTGGCTCACTTAGAGTTCGTTTTTGCAGCGCCATTGGGGCATTAATCTCAATAGCGCGGATAACGCCCCGAATTTTCCGACAGCGTTGTTAACTATAATAGTACTAATTCTCAAAAAATTCACGTCGCAGATTTAGAGCGGCCATAAAATTGACGCCGGTCGTAAAGCGCGCCGGATGAGCCGGCAGGCCGGCGCTCCGCCGCCAAAATTCCGCGCCGCGCAGTCCCTCTCCCCCATAATGGCGGCGTAATAAATTGATGGCGGCGTCTGACGAGTCGCGTCGTCGTTAGAGAGCTGGGGTAATCCCCGCACAGCCGCCTGTCAAACAGTGTTGCCAACATAGGCCTGGGCGTCGAACGAAGGAAGTCAAACGCTATTCATAGGTTTCACTCATTTTGGAGAGATGTTATAGGCACAATAAACCATTTGTAGGTTAAATTGCATATTTGCACCTAGTACATAAGCTAAATGCTACAAAATCAATTGGAATATAAGCGTCTTGTCAAAAATTAATTATTTCTGCATCCCACAAAATAATGTTTACTCCACGATCCTCTCAAAGATATTGCAATACTTTATCGGGAAACGGTGAAGAACTTGTAAGTAACTCTGGGTGAGCACCTAAACTTGTCAGAAATTTTGTCGACACATTGAGGTAGACATCCGCTTCCCTCTGTGCCCTCCATAAATATCGAAATACATTTCAAGAGACGTCTGCCCGGTCGCTTTTACAATAACTCTTTCTGTTCAGTCTGTGTGGTATGATGTAATTCAACACGGCTTGAGTAGTGAAATGCCTAAATCACTGGTTCCCAAAATGGGTGTACCGCCCACTAGAAAGGTGATGAAGGGATCTAAGGGGGTGTATGGTAAATTTGGGAGGACTTGGGAATCAAATGACGAATATTACAGTCGTTTACTATAGCCGACAGGAGTTCGTTGGCCTAAAAAGATATTAGGTCTTATTTCACTCAGTTACGATGTTGTTTCAAAATAAAGACGATCCTTAAACGGAATTTATTGAACTTTCAGAATGATCAACTTATTTAACCGATCCTTTCGGTTACCAATCCCACACTTTACCGCTAGACTACCAAACACGACTTCGATTCTGTTCTGTGAAAATGTGACCAACAGTTACCATGGAATTGACAACCACATTTCACTTCTGGTGAATGTCCACATCATTGACTGATGAATGCTAGGTTAAAATACGGTGCAAAATCCATGGTCCGACTGGTATTTGATCCCATAGTCTTTTGATTTTCAGGCATGTGCTAGACTACCACGCCCAACTCAGTTCTTGCTTAAGCTTCACTGCTACCTGGAGTTGCAGACTAGAAGGTGACAATGCCAACATTATCACAGCGGTGGCGGACTTTGAGGAATCGTAGTTCAGGTAGTTTCCATGAAATATTTATTAATTATATACAGAAATGTTCCTCAAGAATCAGCCTACCTATTAGTAAAAACTGGCTAACAGTCCCTGCAGTAGTTCCTCAGATTAGCCCATATATACAGACAGAAGTGAGCAGCGAAATTCAATTTCATATGGATAGAGAAGAGAAGAGGAATACAGAATAAGATATCGAATGGATGGCTACCTCCACTCCCAGCAGGTAACTGACTGGACTTGCTAGAACATTCCCTGCTACTAGATCAATAGTTTGTGTCCACCCACCTCCCATCTTGTACAGGGTATTAGGCGTACAGTCCTACACTTCGCAGACAGTACCTGTTGCTTGTGTCTAGTTCGTTTGTGCCTTCAAGACTTTATTTGTGCATGTGTGTTCATCACCACTCTTCTCATCTTACCTGGTAGATCGTAGTGACCGCCGCTGGAGCCATCTCACTGCTACCACCACAGTCGTCTTGCTGCCTCTGTCTCCAACGCCATCGTCACCTTCACCTCTGTTTTCACGTCTGTCGCACTGCTGCAATCACCACCTCCGTCGTTGCCTATTATTGTCCTTGCCACATCATCCCGGACATCACTGCTCTCACCCTCCTCTCACAGTTATAATCGTCTACAAACTCTTCCCTGTCAACTTGTCCCAATACGGACATGCCTACTACATCAATCATTTATATCACTCTGTCCTCCAATCCATCATCTTACATCCATCCTCCTCTGCCCACATTCCTGTACCCATTTATCCATCTACCTATCTGCAGTCACTTCCTTCACCTACCCTACCCTTCCCATGACCTCTCCCTGCCTTCTACCACTACCTTTGTCCATCCCTCATTTCAAACTTCTTCTACAGCACTACATCCCCTACTAAAATACCAGCAAGCCTAGAATGGCGCTCTGCTGCCTTGGCAATGCTGGAAGCTAAAATGCCAGTAGAATGCAGCTGCGCCAACACGAGCCAAATAGAAGGGCCAGCACCACGACATATTCCACCATCCCTAGTTTCCCAAACTTTGATACATACCATTATTTCATAAAACTACTGAAGTACTCTAATACAGACTCCACTATGAGCACTGTTTCCAAAAACTGCTGAACCAGTCGACCCCACTGAATACATGGACGCCACTTTCTTGCCAGAACTTTCTCCCCTGGCTGCTCAAACTTTCATCTTATCCCATCCAAACCATAAATTCCTGAACCCTCACTTTTGAAGTCAGCAAAATGTCCTACACATACTAATTGCCCAGTTTATACCCTGCAAGCATTCAATCTTCTTTAAATCCATAAATCACAGCTTCCACACAGAACGCCTTGTCAAAAAACCCATGCATCATTTGTGGCCCTCATGCCACCCTCGCTTCCTTCAGCACCGCCTCCTAATCCAAACAACCACAGCTTCCTTGCAGCCTCCCACCCTCACTGCTGAGTTCCTGGCAGAGGAGGTGGTCTCTGAGCTGAATTCCCATCCTGCTTTATAAATCCACATGGTCCTCCATATTAACAATGAAACAGGCTTTGTCTTCGTAATGTATGCCTATACAGAGTCGGCTCCCACCATCGATTACTTCCTTGCTGTGGAAAACTTGATTTGGAGCTGCCATCAGAAAATCGAACTCTCAAAATCCCTCCCCTAGTCCTACTGCTGCTAAAAGCGCCTCCTTCATAATAAGCATCTTACTCCTGATTGTAAAAATTCACCCACATGCCCTCACCGTGCATTTTCTCATTTCCTCAAACAGTTCCAAACTTCCCATCCGCTCCCATCTGCAACGACACCCATCCAACCTAGTCCACCAAATTCAAAACCAAGCCCACATGCCGAATCAGAATTAATCATTTTCGTCTGTCCTACTGACCACCCTATCCATTCTCATAAATCTCTCCAACCACCTCCCACTACTGAAGATGTTATCAGCCACTTACTCCTGAAACCAAATCACCTGTCACAATATCCCCATTTAAAGTCTCACCCATAAAACCAACTCCCTAGACTTATCATGGAGCAATAGCAATAGAGCATCCTGTACTACAACATCCGCTCCCTGCCCACCCACCAACAAGCCCCTTTTCACGCATAACCTTTCTCAGAACAGTCTCTATACCTTCATCATTAATGAAACGTTCCTCCAATCCTATCACACCAACCAAAACTCTCCCTATATCCTCCAACGTACAGGTAAGGCCTTCCCCATGGCCAAAGACCGAGTGGCAATCACCCGCCATAAAAACCTCTCTGTTTGGCCACAACCTTTACACAATACTCCCACTGAACTCCTTATCTTTACCCTCTTTTTTCGAAACCTTAATCGTTACTTGTGCTACCATCTAATCTGACCTAATAACCCCATCCCAGCTTTCAGTACTTGGAGCCATACCTCAAGTAGAATTAATTACACCAATCACTGCACACAACAAAAAACAAGTACTTTGCATAAAACACAACACTTCTCTTAGTCATGATCATATTAATCTATCTGTCATACTTATCCTCAAATCACACAAACCTCATGCCGATACCTCCTCATATTGTCCCATGTGCCTCATCTTAGGGTTCAGAAAGGCCTTTATTTTTGCCCAAATGCATCCATCAACACAAGAACCAACCCCACCTCTTTCCTAGTAACGAGTGTGGCTTCTGTCCCAGATTCTCCTCTTACGTACATCTCCTGCTCCTGACCCACCTCGTATCCCACAAGCTCAACACCTTGAAAAATCCTATGACCACATATGGCATTCTGGTCCCGTTTTTAAACTCCAGACTTAAGCACATCTAGTTAACTATGTCTGCCTTTCCATCCCAACCCCCTTTTCATTTATCTCCTCCACAGTACCCATATATCATAAGCACCTCTGGCAGTCCACCTCTTTCAGTATGCTGATTGTCCTGCTCTCCTCGCCCTTTATCTTACACTTCAGAAACCCCAACGATCTCCCAAAATTCATCTCAACCAATTTACCTCCTTGTGTGACTCCAAAAACCAGGCAATAATTATTAGATGAAACACAAGCACTTTCCGAATCCATGACGTATACCTTACCAGTTACTACTATCCTATCGAGTTAACTAAGAGACAGAAATATTTTTTTGGACTAACCATCGACCAGCAACTAACATGGTTAACTCCCCTGCTAACCACCCAACAGAAAATCCATAAAACACTAAAACTACTTACTGGACGAACACTTGGTTTGCACGCCTCCACTGTCTTCCAAGCCTACAACCCATCTTCTACAATGCGAATATTTTACGAATATGTGACAACCGAAGTTCTATAAGTCCCTTCAGATCTTGGAAGGTTCTGCACTCCGCCTCACTTTCCGCAACTATTTACGTTTCCCCATATGGATCCTTTACAATCTCGCATACTTACCATCTATCCTCATTCACAATTAAGATATCTGCACAACCTGCATCACACACAAACTTGATTCCAAAAACCTATTGTATCTCTTCTAATTTCCAGTCCTCGTACGCAGCCGCACCTCTACCAATACATACCACCACCTCTACACCTGAAAAACTCCACATCCTTTCCCGACGAAATTCCAAACGTCTACTTGTCCCAGACTATAAAATCCATCCCATTCTACCAACTGTAAATTCAGCAGCACTCTATTTTTTTCTATAATGTGGTCCGTTGGCAAGTGCCACGAGCAGGTAAAGAGATATTATGTGGATGCAGGTAGCAGGTCAGCATCTTAGAACTTTTGTTATAAACTATGGACAAATAGTTAAGTTTGTAGTTTATTTCTGTTTCCATGATTTCCTTTCTTTTTTTATTGTTTCACAGAGATAAGAAACAAGCAATTAGCTTCAGTGTATAATTTACAGTGTTCTCTTTCTTTAATTATTTCGAATGAGAAACCCGTTTTGTAGTGAAATATATTTGCTTTCTATTTTAACAGAAACCTGAATAAACTGATTTTTCTTGACAAAACTAAAAATATTCTTTCAAAAAAATTCAGATGAACAGTTTAGATAGTAGACAACGTTTAATATTTACCAGGAATAATGACCTGACAACAGTTACAATTTCAATTATGTATTAATCCGATGGCCAATATTAACTGTCAAGTCTGTTCATAAACACTCATGTATAATGCTCCCATCTTGAAGTGGACCCCTTTCATTAGAAACAATATCATTCAAAGATGGTACCAGTCTTTCATAAGTCACGGAAATTCCTGCTACATATTAAAAAAAAAAAAAGGACCATTACTGCCACGTAGTAAGGGATGATGGATGTAAAGCTTCCAGCCTCTACTAGACGACTCTTGCTTGTCCCTGAACCCTGAACTTGTGGCTGTGAAGTGAAGATCACGGTTTATCGATTTCGCCTACGTAGTTATTTACGTCTTGTGTCAAATTTGCAATCCTGGCAATAATAAGATTAAAGTGCATATTTTTGAAACAGTGGATCTCATAATCATCCTTGGTGCATTTTTTGTGGAGGAACTGACTAGCCCTCGAGCAATCAATGGTGGCAGTTATACAGATCTTTTCAACATACGGTGAGTGGTATTACACCTTATTTTGCTCCGACTAAACACAAGGCTTTACGTTTCCATCTGCTGTTCCCTACCACCTGCTCCACCTTCAGGTTCTCCATAAACACTCTGCTTTGCATATGTGACGATTGACTTCATTTCACTTATTAGGCTATTTGTAATTTCATTATTCATATCTTCTAGGACATATGCTACTATTAGGTATAAAAAATGAGGAATACAATAAATGTTATGTGTCTGTTCCTCGTTTCTGTCAGCGTTGTTATTAAAATACCAGTGAATTTTTTTCCCATGTTCTATAATAACCCAATATTTCACAGCAATGGAAATATTTCGAATAAGCATCACTCGTACTTTAAAAAAAAATTATTTAAAAATAAACAAAAAATTAATACCAGAACTGTGGTGAACTGATGTATGTTTTTTTCACCCATATATTAGTAAAAAATAAAAGAGAGCTGTTATAACTGAAACCAAATAAAACCGAAAATTCCAGCAATCTGAAACTAAAATACCGGTCTCTATCGTTTTTTTCCATCCATAGCATGAATTTAAGAGCATAGCTTATATCGTTGCAAGTAAAACAAGTACGAACTGTCACCGACAGTTGTACTGGCCAAGCACGCTTTCAGTTTTGATGTTGGAATCACTCTATTTGGCGTGTTCTGTGTGAATATTTGTAGAAAAATTGCTTTACCCTTATCATGTGACGAAAAAGTGTTAATACAGAATCTCAGTATTTTTTCTTGTTATTCAAACGATGAAGCCTCAAAATTCATAAATCCATGTTATAGATACCATAAATGATGTGCCTCTGCACTCTCTGACCTGCTCTACGCAGTTAAGAGGATAAATTCTCCTTCGCATTTCTGACAGCTTTGAAGAAGACATTTCTGTGAAGAAGAATCTCAGACTTCTGACGATGGTCAGCTCGACCCACCTATTGGCAGTTCTAGTGCTTCCTCTTTAACAGAAGGAAGTCGGAGTCTGCAATTGAAAAGACACGAAACCTCCGTCTCCGTAAAAAACACCTCGCGTCCAGCTCTGAGAATTGCATTCTGAAAGGGTTTATTGAGATTTCTCGTCAGGGTAATACAGATTTTAGTCCCTAAGCCTTTGTTACCTTAGGGTCCCGACGGAGGTCCGAGTCCTCCCTCGGGCATGGGTGTTTGTGTTTGTCCTTAGGATAATTTAGGTTAAGTAGTGTGTAAGCTTAGGGACTGATGACCCTCGCAGTTAAGGCCCATAAGATTTCACACATATTTAAACATTTTTTTGACTTGCTACCTTTATTTATAACCCAACAGGTCACCTAAAGATTACATCTTACTTATTAACTAGTGATGTTCGTTGCTCTATATACGGCCCTGAGGTCACAAAAATATAATTATTCCCATGCGAAACAACTACATTTTGGTATGTGGATAAGATAATGATGTGACAGTAGACGAAACAATAGTGTCTCTCATACAGATTTATCGGTGTAGGTAACTATTACGTTGTCTTGGATAGTGAAGTAACATCCGTAACTTTTTGTGGTAGTTTTTTATTATTTTTCAGTTATTTCTAATACGCGTGAAGGGACGAGGGTTATCAACGACACATGGGCTCAGTCCATTAGATAAAGAAACTGCAAACTACAACTAACCACTCTGTGGACCATGTACAGAAACGGTTTTTTATTTTGTAGCAGATGGATAATAAACGCGTATTTTGTTAATGGGAATATTTCGTTGAGTACCTGCGAACATTCACTGGAATTAACGGAACTCATTATCGCTGTAAACTGCACGCAAATAAAAGCCATATGTTGAGGAATTTAAATGAAACGCGCTCGCGACGGGGAGTGTAGTAGACTCCACCGTTGGATTTTACGACCTTTGCTGGAATTGCTCTCTCTGGGTCTCCGCTGCGTTAGGTGTATGTGACCCGTCGTTTCTATCAATGCTTTTGCCTTTGTTCTCTGAAGTGAAGCGCTTACGGTCTCTGAATTTCGTGTCCCATGTGTGTGAGTGCCAGACTCGAATGACATGCAAATATTCAACAAAAGAATATTGAAATTGTAAAAGGGCCTCCCGGGGGAGGAAAAAACTGCTTTTCTCTCCATTGCAGATAGCAACAACGACACGCATCCTAGACTATGTAAAAGCTGCTGCTGCTTTTGTTCGAAACTGAAAGAAAGCAGATTTATCAGTTTTTATTGGGTCTAGTCGTCTTTACGTTTGTCCTTCCCAGTGGAATGAAGTGTACAACGAATAGGATTTTCTGTTATAGAATTCGGGATACCCTGTGACAGGAGTGGAATTCCTACAATGCATGCCCTGAAGGTGCTAAAATTTGCGAGTTGCCAGTTTAAAATGTAGTATCCTACAATAATAGTGAATCACTACTGGGATCAATCAGCTCATGCAGGATATAAGAGATTGAGGGGAATGAATAATGATCACGTAGGTTCAATTTTTAGGTAAAGAAGGTGGTAGGTTCCGGTTCATTGGCACGATTCTGTGAAAACGCATTGAGACTGCAACGGAGTCTGCTTGCAAAAGACTCGTATTACTCATCCTAAAATACACTCCTGGAAATGGAAAAAAGAACACATTGACACCGGTGTGTCAGACCCACCATACTTGCTCCGGACACTGCGAGAGGGCTGTACAAGCAATGATCACACGCACGGCACAGCGGACACACCAGGAACCGCGGTGTTGGCCGTCGAATGGCGCTAGCTGCGCAGCATTTGTGCACCGCCGCCGTCAGTGTCAGCCAGTTTGCCGTGGCATACGGAGCTCCATCGCAGTCTTTAACACTGGTAGCATGCCGCGACAGCGTGGACGTGAACCGTATGTGCAGTTGACGGACTTTGAGCGAGGGCGTATAGTGGGCATGCGGGAGGCCGGGTGGACGTACCGCCGAATTGCTCAACACGTGGGGCGTGAGGTCTCCACAGTACATCGATGTTGTCGCCAGTGGTCGGCGGAAGGTGCACGTGCCCGTCGACCTGGGACCGGACCGCAGCGACGCACGGATGCTCGCCAAGACCGTAGGATCCTACGCAGTGCCGTAGGGGACCGCACCGCCACTTCCCAGCAAATTAGGGACACTGTTGCTCCTGGGGTTTCGGCGAGGACCATTCGCAACCGTCTCCATGAAGCTGGGCTACGGTCCCGTACACCGTTAGGCCGTATTCCGCTCACGCCCCAACATCGTGCAGCCCGCCTCCAGTGGTGTTGCGACAGGCGTGAATGGAGGGACGGATGGAGACGTGTCGTCTTCAGCGATGAGAGTCGCTTCTGCCTTGGTGCCAATGATGGTCGTATGCGTGTTTGGCGCCGTGCAGGTGAGCGCCACAATCAGGACTGCATACGACCGAGGCACACAGGGCCAACACCTGGCATCATGGTGTGGAGAGCGATCTCCTACACTGGCCGTACACCACTGGTGATCGTCGAGGGGACACTGAATAGTGCACGGTACATCCAAACCGTCATCGAACCCATCGTTCTACCATTCCTAGACCGGCAAGGGAACTTGCTGTTCCAACAGGACAGCGCACGTCCGCATGTATCCCGTGCCACCCAACGTGCTCTAGAAGGTGTAAGTCAACTACCCTGGCCAGCAAGATCTCCGGATCTGTCCCCCATTGAGCATGTTTGGGACTGGATGAAGCGTCGTCTCACGCGGTCTGCACGTCCAGCACGAACGCTGGTCCAACTGAGGCGCCAGGTGGAAATGGCATGGCAAGCCGTTCCACAGGACTACATCCAGCATCTCTACGATCGTCTCCATGGGAGAATAGCAGCCTGCATTGCTGAGAAAGGTGGATATACACTATACTAGTGCCGACATTGTGCATGCTCTGTTGCCTGTGTCTATGTGCCTGTGGTTCTGTCAGTGTGATCATGTGATGTATCTGACCCCAGGAATGTGTCAATAAAGTTTCCCCTTCCTGGGACAATGAATTCACGGTGTTCTTATCTCAATTTCCAGGAGTGTAGTTATCGAGTGTGTGGGAGCCGTGGCAAATAGGACTAACAGTGAACAGTGAAAGCGTACAAGGAAGGGACGCATGAAAGGTCACAAGTATCGTTGATCTACTGGAGAGCTTCACTGAGTAGCTGAGAAACGTGAATGGGCAGACGCCTGAAGATAGACGCCAGCTGTTACGTGAATATCTAGTTACGCAATTTCAAGAACCAGTATTAAGGGAAGAATCCAGAAATATACTTAAACTTTCCTGGGTATTGCTGCAGTAACTGAGGCTTTTCTTGGTCCATATTACATGTATAATGCCATGTATGAACACCTCCATAGCTTCACGTACTTGTGCCCATTATCTACACTTCTACACATTTTACTCCGTAATTTAATTGAACTCATTTCAAAAATCGCGGCGTGACGTCCTCTTCGCATTTACGCTCAGTGTTTGTTTAATGTAAACCCAAACGCCACCATGTACTGTGTGTGTGTGTGTGTGTGTGTGTGTGTGTGTGTGTGTAAGCTATGTAAAATGTAAAATTTACAACAAGAAGGAACAATGTAAGTGATACGCTGATCGACTGCTCAAAAGTCAGAATCCCTCGATAATGATAGGCTACAATGGAAAACACGTTGGTACATTTTCCTGCTCTCTTTCTGGTCCGATATAACAACCAAGTGTGCTACGTTTTGTTATCTTCGGTTGAAGACAAAATGCAATTAAATCTTTCGATTGCGATAACAGAAACTTAAGTCTTACTCTATTTTCCTGACGTATCAAAGGAAACATTCCTCCTTAAATGTGAGCAGCTAAAAACGATTGGAAGGTAATTATCGACACTGTTCCAGCTTCTACACTATTTAGCTTTAAAGATTTCATGAATGATCTTTGAATGAAACTTTCCAGAATAGTAGTATGTAAAGTTGTAGGCGTCATTTTATTCTTGACACTCGGTCCTCCGTCCATAGAAGGACAAGCTGCAGAAATGTGAAACTAGGGGCCGTAACCTAAGTTTTATTCATCACGATGTTGTAGCTGTCACGGATGAAGAAATTCCTTTCGACTCTGCAATTGAAACAAATGTTCTTACCGTTTGAAATATTGTTTCTTAAGATAACCACTTCTAGGCGTGGATGCTATAGGTTACCGCCAATAGTTTCGTCTTCCTAGCTGCAAGTTTGCTAATAGTCTGCAGTTGTGGCTCTAGTGTACCTTTTCTCGATAATACTCGCAGGTAGACTCTGACCCTCGACCATCGTGTTGACCTTGACGTGACACGCAGATGTGGGTACTGGGATACATGCCGAAAAAATTCTCCTTGTATTACGCATGTAGCAAGGGCACCCTCCTTCAGTCAAAAAGTTGATCTGCCCCACTGCTTTACTCGTAGACTGCACTGACGTCACTTTGGAAGATCTGCAGCACTGGGAGCTGCTGTTTAGATTAAGTAATTATCTTTAGCAAACCGTGAACTGGCGTCGGACTGGTACAGACGACATACCTGTACATACCACTCAGTTTGACTGTTTGTTCCTGGCAGAGGTAGCAGTTGTTGACTGAAAGTGACGTCTGTCGTTAACAATAAAAATGGTTACCATTATTTACTTGAGGCAACGAAATGTATTGTACACCTGAACTATAAAACTTGTACGGAATTCCTATTCCTTCGCTTTCACTGAATATCATTTCCACTACGCATACACTGATAAGCCAAAACATCACAACCATCTGCTCAACAGCGTGTTCCTCCACCGTTGGAGGGAAATATAGCAGCAATTCTGTGTGGCACGGATTCGTAAAGTCCTTCTTAGGTTTCCGTGGGTATGTGGCACAAGAAGCACTGTTCCCGTAAATTACAGGCTGGAGTTTCTGGAACCGTAACTGGCACCCGATAGCGTACCATACGTTTTCCACTGATTTCAGATCAGGGGCTTTTGGTGGCCACTACATCTACGTGAGTTCACCATCATCGTTGTCAAACCACTGTACTACAAAACTGGCTTTGTGACACGGACAATTATCCTACTGGAAGATGCTCTTCGTGTTGAGGAAGACATTCGGCATACTGGGATAATGTCCGCACAGTCCACAACTGTCGTGGTCCCTTCGATTACCACCATAGGTAATCTCCCCCATAACATAATAATGGTCCCACTGGCCTGCGTCCGCGACGTGGCTGCATTTTTTGACCAACCGCTCGTCCGGATGACGCCGTATCCGCCAGGCTGCATTCAATCTCGCGCTGCGCGGTGGTCAGCCTAGTCACATTCAGTCTTACGCTGAGGATTATTGACAATATTTCAGCCTGAGTTCCGCCTGAGAATGAATTATGAAAGAGGAGAGGAAGTCAGAGACTTTGGTACATCATCTATGATTCTTCACAGGCCACTCTGTGGAAGTACTTACGTACAATCAAGTATTCTGGGTGAATGTGTCGTCTACAGGAACTTCCTGTAGCAATAACTGTAAAACTACCATTACGAAAATTAACAGATAGCAGTTTTGAATTATTTACAATAATGTAAGCACACATGACTGTGTAATGTTTCAAATCATTAGAAATAATGAATAGTTGATATAAAACTGTGCTTGTCCCCAACGTTCGTAAAACATATTCGATGTAATACAATTTTATTAAACCAAATTGTATTTGTCAGAAAGTGACAAAAGAGCTACATCTACGTGTTCTGTTCTAGACTGAGAAGGTAAGAAATGAGAAAGTTCTCCGTAGAATCGGCAAGAAAAGGAATATATGGAAAACACTGAAAAGAAGGGACGGGACATCTGTTAAGACATCAGGTAATAACTTCCACCGTTGGTGTAGAGGGTAAAAATTGTAGAAGAAGACAGAGACTGGAATACACCCAGCAAATAACTAAGAACCAGAGGACATAAAATGCGAGTTTTATTCTGAGATGAAAAGGATGGCCCAAGAAAGGAATTTGTGGCGGGGATCGAATTAGCCGGAAGAATAAAAAGTTACGACATGGAGCATTTACACTGCATTGCAACAAAGCTCTCCAATAGTCATTTGCTGATATATCCTCGCATCAAAGGCCGTACGCCACTCACTGAACTTGTCAGTTAACCGAAATATTCTCAAAACCTGACAAATAGTTGTTTAAATTGAGGACTAATTCACTTAGTACTACCTTTGTAACTGTGTTTGATGTTCCTTTCACTAATTTTTTTCAGGCTCACAGTTTATTCACATTATAATGGCTGAGAAAATCGATGTTGCCCCGGTCAGTATATATGGCACGGTTGAAGGCATGAATACCTTTCAAGATATGAGATGCATACAGACGTATACCTCACTAAGGATAATATGAAAGCTGTTATTCTGTTAGTAAGGTAATTTTGTCGCGGTATGAGGCAGTGTGTGAGTGTGTTGGGCAAAATTCCGCGAAATATGGAGCACTAAGTATTTTTATATAAAGAATATCATATACGTGAAAATATTTTTATTGTTTCATTCACGATGCACTGTTATGACGATAGAGTCCTCAACGAGATTCATCCATACTGTGGTGGGTGGAAGTGGGTGATTGTGCCTGGTAGATATCTCAGCTAATGCGCAATGTGGAGCACTTAATTCTCTTAGGAAAAGCTGTATTCTGTATGACTTTTGAACATTACTCTATTAGCGTCTATCCTCGCTTATACAATCCTCGGGCCAGCTGAAGAATGGGCTACAACCCTTCGGCCTTGACCAATGGCATCATAACTTACAGATATGAATGTCATTATTATCGAGCCTTTACTCGTAGATATTGATGTCTTTACTTTAGAGCCGTAGATAACAATTTGGTTCTCTTCTGTGGCTAAGCGCCATCATTGAAAAATGAAGTAAATGAATGTCTTTTTAAAAGATAGGACCAGACGTTGTGTACGATTTTTGTCGTTTGTATTAATTTAAATCTTACGTTCTTTCCAATTCATTGGGTACTTATTTCCATTATTGATGAGTTTGAGATAATTTGGAAGAATTTTTTTTCATTTTGGACAACTTTTACCTTTTGATTTTCGTTTGTAGGTGTGGATTTATCTATTCCTACGAATGTGGAAGGCTTAAAGCAGGATTTAGGCGTAGATATGATGTCAACAATTCGATTTTTGCAATTATGTGGTTTTCTTGCTGATTATGTTCGATGTCATGAGTGCGGATAAAGTATGCTCCTGATGAGTGTGTCTGCTCGTCATGCTCATGGTTCATTCATACAGACATGTACCAAAGATCGAGTATGGCGTTCAGTTCAACGAGTAACATGGTTTGAGAAATCTGAGCTGGTCTTGAGGGATATAATAAAAATTGCATACTGTTGGTGTTTGAGGTATCCTGTATGGTTGTGTGTGCATAAATGTTGTGTGAGTCAGCGTACCGATTCAGATTGTTTCGCTTTGTAGGGAAGTTTGTGGGGAATATACCCTGAGGCGCCAAAGAAAATGACATAGGTATGCGTATTCAAATACAGGGCTATATAAACAGGCAGAATAAGGCGGAGCGGTCGGCAACACCTCTACAAGACATCAAGAGACTGGTGCAGTTGTTTGATCGGTTGCTGCTGCTACAATGGCACGTTATCAAGATTAAAGTGAGTTTGAACGTGGTGTTATAGTCGGCGCACGAGCGATGGGACGCAGGATCTGAGGTAGCGATGAAGTGTGGATTTTCGCATACGACCATCTCAAGAGTGTACTGCGAATATCAGAAATCAAGTAAGACATCAAATCTACGACATCGCTGCGGCTGGAAAAAGATCCTGTAAGGACGAGACCAACGACAACTGAAGAGAATTTTTTAATGTGACAGAAGTGCAACTCTTCCGTAAATTGCTGCAGATTTCAGTGTTGGGCCATCAACAAGAGTCAGTGTATGAACCATTCAACGAAACATAATCGATATGGGCTTTCTGAGCCGAAGGCCCACTCGTGTACCCTTGATACTCGGCTAACGGCCACACATCAACCAAATAACTAAAACCCATACAGGGAACTTACTATGTAACACACAACGAACGGCGCTCAGAAGTATCCAAGGTTCGGCCTGGGATTGCAACACTAACGCCCGTTTAGGTGAGACAGGTAGCCTGTCCAGCGACTTCTTAATCTGAAGGCAACCCAACCGACAGACAGTCGACTGACCAATTAAGAAAATCAGTTACGCTCCACGCAAACAGCAAGACGACCACAAGATTTCAGTACAACGACACACAGAATATTGGCGCCCACAACGACCAACAACATCTCAGCTGTTGAACTACAGCCGGCCGGAGTGGCCGTGCGGTTCTAGGCGCTACAGTCTGGAACCGAGCGACCGCTACGGTCGCAGGTTCGAAACCTGCCTCGGGCATGGATGTGTGTGATGTCCTTAGGTTAGTTAGGTTTAATTAGTTCTAAGTTCTAGGCGACTGATGACTTCAGAAGTTAAGTCGCATAGTGCTCAGAGCCATTTGAACCATTTTTTGTTGAACTACATGCCGCACTGGACAGCAACAACATGACGAGGAAAACATACTGCCGAAAATTACGTCAACGACCAGGGCAGGTAACCGAAACGTCAACGGCTACAAGGCAGAATATACTGCTGGTCAACATCAATAACAGGAAATAAGTTAAACTCCACAGGAAGATGGCTGGAATATTAGCTGACTTGAATACACACGCGTTGTTGGTTGCGGAAATGTCCCAAAAGCGACAACCAGGGTCAAACGAAGAAATGTAAACAGTGATGGCTCGATAGTAGGTTAAGTGAGGACTCAACGTTCCTGTCCAAGATCGGTGGGCGACGAACTTCGTAGCACTCGCAACCAGCACTTCACACATGCTCACCACCAGCGGCCCCGGCCAGAGTATGCGAGACGGAGACTTACTTGCTGTTCCACGCCAACCAACCGACCGCCCAGGCCCGGAAACGGTGAAAGGACCAAATATACGTCGGCCGATAAGCCGACCAACTGGACGACCAACCAACAGTCTTCCTGCTCCAATCTCCCTCCGTCGGATAGTTCATGTGTGTCGCCAGCGGCCGGTGAGCACTGGCTGTCCGCACCTCACCAGCGCTCTGTCCCCGACTTCACTGCTGCTGCGTCCCGACTGCAGAGCACTTTGCTGAGCACTATACTCGAACCTCTGCATCGGAGAATTACCCCCCAGCCTTTCGCACTCTCAGACGGCTGCTAGAAGGGAAGGTCCTCTCGTTCACTACACGGCTCAGTGAATCCTATAACTCCCAATTTACGGAATGGGAGCTCCTCAGTGCCCTTGCACATTGTCCCAACACTGCTCCTGGGCCAGATCGGATCCACAGTAAGATGATTAAACACCTCTTATCTGACTACAAGCGACATTTCCTCGTCATCTTCAACCGGATCTGGTGCCATGGCGTCTTTCCGTCGCAATGGCGGGAAAGCACCATTATTCCTGTGCTCAGACCTGGTAAAAACCCACTTGATATGGATAGCTATGGGCTCATCAGCCTCACCAATATTCTTTGTAAGCTGTTGGAAGGTATGGTGTCGACGGTTGGGTTGGGTCCTGGAGTCACATGACCTACTGGTTCCATGTCAGGACGGCTTCCGTCAGGGTCGCTCTACCACTTATAATCTTGAGTCCCTCAAGTCTGCCATCCGAACAGCCTTTTCCAGACGCCAATACCTGGTTGCCAACTTTTTTGATTTACGAACAGCGTATGACACAACCTGGCGACATCTTATCCTTGCCACATCATACGAGTGGGGTCTCCGATGCCTGCTCCCGATTTTTATCCAAAATTTCCTGTCTTTTCGTACCTTCCGTGTCCAAGTTGGTGCCTCCCATAGGCCCCCATATCCAGGAGAATGGGGTCCCACAGGGCTCTGTATTGAGTGTTTCACTATTTTTAGTGGCCATTAATGGTCTAGCAGCAGCTGCAGGGCCGTCCGTCTCACTTCTCTGTATGCAGACGACTTCTGCATTTCGTACTGCACCTCCAGTACTGATAAGCGGCACCTACAGGGAGCCATGCACAAGGCGCAGTCATGGGCTCTAGCCCACGGCTTTCAGTTTTCGGCAGCAAAGTCGTATGTTATGCTCTTCTGTCGGCGTCGTACCGTTCATCCAGAACCAGAATTTCACCTTAATAAAGATCCACTCACTGTAGTGGAGACATATCGATTCTTAGGACTGGTTTTCGACTCCCGATTGACTTGGCTTCCTCACCTTCGTCAGCTTAAGTGGGAGTGCTGGCAGCACCTCAATGCCCTCCGATGACTGAGCAACACCAACAGGGGTGCAGATCACTCTACGCTGCTGCATCTCTACAGAGCCCTTGTTCAATCCAGCCTTAACTATGGGAGTCTGGTTTATGGTTTGGCGGTGCCCTCAGCGTAGTGTTTACTCGATCCTGTGCACCACTGTGGCGTTCAACTGGAAACAGGAACTTTTAGGACGAGTCCGGTGACCAGCGTCCTGGTGGAGGCCGGAGTCCCTCCATTGCATGTGAGGCGTGCACAACTGCTGGCCAGTTCGTAGTTCTCCTGCACATCCGAATTACCATCTCCTTTTCACACCCATGGCGGTTCATCTCCTGCATCGGCGGCCCGGGTCAGGGCTTACAATTGCAGTTCGTGTCCAGTCTCTTCTTTCCGAATTGGAGTCCTTGCCTTTACCACCTACACTTGAGGTCCATTCTCGTACACCTCCATAGTGTACACCTAGGCCTCGGCTTCGCCTGGACCTTTCACATGGCCCTAAGGACTCAGTTAACCCCGCGGCTCTCCGCTGCCACTTCCTCTCGATTCTTGACATATAATGGGGCCACGAAGTGGTTTACACCGACGGCTCGACGGCTGATGATCACGTCGGCTTCGCATATGTCCATGGAGGAATTATTGAACAGCATTCCTTGTCGAATGGCTGCAGTGTTTTCACTGCTGAAATGGTGGCTATATCTCGTTCTCTTGAGCACATCCGTCCGTGCCCTGGAGAGAGGCTTCTTCTGTGTACTGACTCCCTGAGCAGCCTACAAGCTATCGACCATACTACCCTCGTCATCGTTTGGTGGCGACCATCCAGGAGTCCATCTATGCCCCGGAAGGCTCCAGTCGTTCAGCGGTATTTGTCTGGACCCCAGGTCACGTCGGAATCGCTGGCAACGAACTTGCCGACAGGCTGGCCAAACAGGCTACGCAGAAACCACTTATGGAGATCTGCTTCTTTGCAACTGACCTGCGTTCAGTACTACACCGCAAGGGTTTGCGGCTTTGGGAGACGACATGGCATAACCTCAGTACGCACAACAAACTGCGTGACATTAAGGAGACTACGAATGTGTGGAAGACCTCCACGAGGGCCTTTCGCAGGGATTCTATGGCTCTCTGTCGGCTCCGCATTGGCCATGCTTGGGTGACACACGGCTACCTCCTTCGCCGTGATGACCCACCTCAGTGTCGGTGCGGCGCCCGGCTGATAGTGGCCCATATCTTGGTAAGCTGTCCTTTTTTGGCTGCCCTGCGACGGACTCTTCAGTTACCGGACTCGTTGCCGTTAATTTTAGCTGACAACGCCTCATTAGCTAATTTAGTTTTACGTTTTAACGTGACGGTGGGTTTTATCATTATAAATAAGTTTTCGCGCAAGTCCTTTGGCCCTTTGTGTTCTCCACTCTAATACTTTTAGACTGGAATTTTTAATGTGTCGCAGAGTGGCTGGCTTTTCCTTTTTATCCTCGTGGTCGGCCAGCCACGGTCATCTGCTATCTTGCTTTCATCCTTCTACCTGTTTCTTGCTTCTTTCGGTGATTTTCTTTTCCTGTTTTGTCCATAATAGTGTTGGTAGTCCTTCTGTCGTTCTTTTGGTTCTTCCATTCTCCTGTTATTGTACGTCTTCTTTCTTTTCTTCTTTCCCTTGTATGATTATTTTACCGGGAACAAGGAACCGATGATCTCGCAGTTTGGTCTCTTCCCCCCTCCTTTAAGCCAACCGGCCAACAAACCATGCTGTGTTGCGGCATTCCTGCATGCTCGCGGGGCCCCTACACGATATTAGTAGGGTTTACCAGATTTTTTAGCTCTTCAGTGTAATAACGATATATTTTATACCTCAACTTGAGTTGTAATAACGTACAATCAATTCGATGAAACCTGTGGACTCCTGCAACAGCGAGCAGTTGATCATTTGGCTTGCTGGTAATTCAATTGATGGTAAAAATACCTGGGATTAGGATTATCTTACTCTTTCCAGTTGGTAAAAACAAGAGCCTAATCACCCAGGTCAGCTGATCAGTTTCAGTGTATACATGACCTAAGTATGTAATACTGCAAGAAAAATAAAATAAAAGAAGACTTCCTTGATTGTGATACCGTGGTATATTGAAAATAACTGTCACTGAATAACACTGTTGCTTCGGAATACAAGACAGTCGAATTCAAGTACTCTCAGGCTTCAGATGGTATTATCCTGTCAATTGACATGAGTCATTTGTAGATACTATAACGATTATACAGTATGGTGGTTGGCGGAGCGTGGTAAATCGAAGTCAGGATATCGAAATACCAGCACCCTAGCGGTTCAAGTGGCTCTGAGCACTTTGGGACTTAGCTTCTGAAGTCATCAGTCCCCTAGAACTTAAAACTACTTAAACCTAACTAACCTAAGCACATCACACACATCCATGCCCGAGGCAGGATTCGAACCTGCGACCGTAGCGATCGCGCGGTTCCAGACTGTATCGCCTAGAACCGCTCGGCCATTCCGGCCGGCATACCAGCAACCAAGCCGTAGATTGCAGTGGAGTGGTGACTGTGATCCTGTTACGACACTCGACGAGTGCCGGAGAAACAGCATATGGAAAACATTCATTTATTTCTCAAAGCACGTCTATCGCCTGTTTGACCGCTATAGCGGAGCCCACAGGATGTAAACAGCGCATGCCGAGTCAAAGAAGGCTCGTAACCACAGCACCACGCGCGAGGCCACGGCTTGCGGCAGGTGAACAAGGAGCGGCGTCAGGACCGGCGACACAGGATCCACGATAAATACGAACCCTGCAACGAATTTATTACGTCACACTGGTTGCCTTTGTCGCCACATTTCGCAAACGCTCGGCTCCGCGTCAGTAAAAAGTTACCAACTAAAGTTCCTAACTTTGTCGTGAACTATCGAGAGTTTGCATGCATATAAAAGCGCAGTTAAGGATTGTTAAACTCGCTCGAAATAGTTACTCGCTCACCGCTGGAGACAGCTGGCACTCATAAGACCTGTAGTGTCACGTGCTGTCCCATAGTCGTCTTCCTCATGGGCCTCGCGACGATACCGACACCGCATAGCCACTGACTCAGCAGGATGGGGACACGGTGCAACCGCGCCGACTGGGAATCACTACATACAGTCCCGGGCGAGGGTGGCTAGGGAGAGTATGACTACGCTGGTGACCCAGCGTAGAAGATGTGGCTTGTAGTAACTCTAATATCATAGTTCTTTTCGAGTGAAGTACATCATTATGCGGTGTAACAATGCGAAAGGAAGTATATATTACAGATATTAAAAGTGAATTGTATAAGTTGTAGTGCGGAACTGGCGTAAAAAATTATGGCAAGGAAGTCTACTTGCCTTAAAGGTGCACAAGGCGGCGATGAGATGCAGAGCAGATCCAAGTAAGTAGGTACTTACGGGGAAACAGCCAAGGTTGCAAAAATGTATTGAGATACAAAGACAAAGAACCAATAATTCGAAATGCTTCAACTTATAATTAAAGCCTTGGAGGTTTAAACCAGTTTACTTTCGGTCAGCTTTTTTTTTTTTTTTTTTTTTTAAGGTATGCTTAATTTAATAAGGAGATGAAACGAGCACGATGTCTCCATGTCTAACAAGGGGAACAATTTCAATGCTAACGTGTGGAACAACAGTCACCAACAGGGAAAATTTTTCTCCCTTTTATTAAGGCGTTTCCTGTTGGCACAGGGAAAGTTATAGCCAAGCGTAGGGCTCAAACTATGTTTTAACCTACCACTACCATATAAGAACTCCAAAGGACCGCCGTGCTGGATAGCTGCGCGGTCAGAGGCGCCTTGTAACGGCCTACGCGGCACCCCCCGTGGGAGGTTCGAGTCCTCCCTCGGGCATGGGTGAGTGTGTTGTCCGTACGATACTTATGTAGAGTCACAGACGTGTTGTCCAGTTTTTTTGCAGTCGTTTCCGGTTTCAATAAAACGCCATGTCATTCCAGGCATGGGTGTCATTTATTATCTCTATACCTTAATTATTCTGTGGATTAGTGCAGTTTCAAACTTAACAGACTTTTGGGTCACCCTGTATTTTAAATGAGGTGATCGTGAGAGACAATCTTTTCAGTTAGTACAACGTATTAGCATCCGCTCTTACATACAGAGACAAAAGCAGTTTATAAACACGGTGATAATTTTAAAGGAAAGAGAGCTGAATAAAACAAAATATGTGTACCGAGTTTGCGCCAAGAGAGTAGCGATCCATTAACTTTTGACCGATAATGATGTCAGCGACCAGAGACAGTGACGAATGCAGCATTATATGACAAATGGCATTACCCCCAATACAGCTCAAAATTCGTGGCTCGTTGAGCTTAATATGCAGTTATCGATGTCGCTCTCAAAATGTATTCCACAGTGGGGACGAAACTTCCAGTGTATAGTTCATACATCGACCACAGCCTCACTAACCAGAAGTTTTAACTGAAAAAAAAACTGCAGTAAAATCCTTAATTTTTTTGTTTAGTTACAGTGTTACAGGCATACTCATTTACTGCTATTACTTAACCTGCCAGCAGATATTATTGTTTAAACATACTTTGCCGGCCTCGTAATTTAAGCCTTTCCTTGCCATCGCACTCAGTGTGTCAGCTAACATTTCTAGTTACCGTTTTTCTCGCCTTTACTGAAATCATATGCTTTAATGGCAAGTCGAAGAGCCTGAGGGCATGTTCCTGCTGAACAAAGCGCTATTGTATGGGCCCCATAGACTGAGTAAGCAAAGTCCTTCCTGAACTATTACCTACAAACTATGCTACCTCCTTGGCAGACTCGATGTGCATCGTAACCTGACAGTCTCTGAGAAATGCGGTAACTATCTGGAGAACACTATTCCTAATGATAAGCTAACGCTTAACCGGCACACTGGGCTGCTGGTGACCCGATGCGAGACTCTTCACGGCACCAGCAGTGACCTACGCACTTGAGCAGGGGGCTCGCAGACGCAGCACAGCCAGTTAATTCATCCTGAATTAAAACTGGCGCCAGTGGGGCGGCAGAGTGGCCGTAAACGAGCGGCTCTATAATTGCGAGGCTGTTACCCCGCCAGCACTCAGTGGCGCCACACAAACATTTGCTGGCCGGTTCTCGGTGCCATGGTGCGCACTACCTCGCCCGAGTAGTTGTTACCGCCGAGAGAACGAGCGTCTGTGACGTCTTAAGTACTCCGTGTTAAGGACTGAAGGGCTTCTAAACTGTTAGACAGAATTACGCTTTGTTTGAGTTCTTGGTGTGAAACGCAGCGTTAAGCCGCTGCAGAAAAGTTTCTACTTAATAGCCACTTCAGTGTTACTTTCTGTCGTTAAAGAAAGTAACGTCACTATTATCCACAGATCGTCATTAAACCATTGGTAACAAGCGTGGCCCGTGAAGCAGTATGTCCGTGAGGAAATGTTTGCGAGGTAATAACTCTGAACAGTCTTACGCCGCGACTGTTGTTATTTGTGAATGAAACTACTCTTTAGTGTCCGGTGAGTTTGCCATAAAATCGCAAAGATTTGAAAGAGGTGAAATGGGAATCTCTGACATCTGTGGAGCGCATACTGAAAAATCTAAGTTGCTGACAGTATGTGTGTATACGACAATAGACATGTGTAAAAATTCCAGCTGTGTTCTGGGTGATAAGGGCACATCGCACAAGACATGGTCAGCGAAATGTAACGAGTAAATGAGGGGCAGTTCTTGGCGATTAACAGTTTTATTACAAAGAATATCAGATGTTAGCAGTACAAGAGAATAAGTTGAATTCTCAAATTATCTGCTGCTGCAATCGCAATCTGGAATTAGTGATGTATGGACAGTGGCTCAAGAGAATCGATAGATATATTTCATCTTTGGCAGACGAAAGTCTGGCAAAGATTATCTCTGCCGATCGAGAGCAAATCGACCACGCCCCTTGTCCACAGTATTGGGTAATGGTTCAAATGGCTCTGAGCACTATGGGACTTAACATCTGAGGTCATCAGTCCCCTAGAACTTAGAACTACTTAAACCTAACTACCCTAAGGACATCACACACATCCATGCCCGAGGCAGGATTCGAACCTGCGACTGTAGCGGTCCACAGTATTCCTATCGTTCTCTGGCGTCCTGTCAGTCATTCGATGCACCAGCTAACAATACCTTTTTAAATTGTTTTGAGCAAATCAAATTATAATTAGCTGTATTCAGGTACCTACATGCACAATGTAAAGATCTTTATGAATATTTATGCACTTTATAAACAAAACATTCAAAAGCAGTATGTTCATTATTCTTACAGGAAATAGTACTGATTAAAAACAGATAAAAACATCCCATAAATATATGTCTAGAGTCAAATACTTGTTTGTGTATGGATGTTTTACTTGTCTCAAGGTCAGTATTCATTAATGTAGGCTACTTTCCTCTTAGCTTTTTTTCCTTGTATCTTACTGACTGTGTTTGTCTCTGTACTTAGTCCTCTGACGATAGTGCTGATGTCAGATATAGTACTATCTCCTGCATCAGCTGTTTCGTATGTTTTGTTTTCAAAATGGTTCAAATGGCTCTGAGCACTATGGGACTCAACTGCTGAGGTCATCAGTCCCCTAGAACTTAGAACTACTTAAACCTAACTAACCTAAGGACAACACACACATCCATGCCCGAGGCAGGATTCGAACCTGCGACCGTAGCGGTCGCTCGGTTCCAGACTGAACCGCCAGAACCGCTCGGCCACCAGCGGCCGGCTTTTGTTTTCATATTTTCCTGGAACCAGAACGCAGAACTGGAGAATCTGTGGAGTGTGATTAACCTGAACAATAGAACTGAGTCTTATTATTTCACACGGGAAATAGCAGTCATGCTATTGCGCTATCGTTTACACAACGGCGTTCATCTGCATTACTGGAAAAATTGACTGGTGCTCTTTACCAACACTTTCTGCGCTATAAATTATCGGGTGTTGTGTGATGTCCTTAGGTTAGTTAGGTTTAAGTAGTTCTAAGTTCTAGGGGACTGATGACCATAGATGTTAAGTCCCATAGTGCTCAGAGCCATTTGAACCATTTTTGAACCTATAAATTATCAGCACTGTTGGAGAAGTTGCTTTTACAGAAAGAGAAATAATGTAAGTTACAGCTCTAGACATTCTGCGTGGTGTCTGTTTGTTCTATATCGTGTCTCCCTACTACTTTCGCGCAACGACGCTCTGAGCGTGTTTTTTAGGGAATTGACTAGTTTGACCCTGGGACCTGTTGCTGGTAAGGAGACGCCAGACCACACATGGACATGTAGAATTCAGAAGAGTTCAGTGAGACTAGCGATGATATAACCAAATACTTAATGATTTCAGCGTCAGCTCCACTGCACTCCCTGTAAAAGAATCTTAATACTAACTAAATTTAGTGGAAGGGGTTCAAGGCTTTCCTAATTTTAGTTAGCTGGTAAAATAACGTCGAATAAGCAGTTAAGTTTACCATTGGAAATTTTATTCTACTCACAAAACATTGTTTATAAATTGCACTGTTGATAAAAGGAAATGTTTTAATACAGGATGGTAAAAACCAACTGCGTTCAACAAAAATGTGAAAGAATATTCCCTGAATGGGCTTCCAAGTTCTACAATGGATTGAAGGATGACCTATGCCATATCACATCTATAATCTAAGTTTAAGTTTCACAAAAGAGAAAACTATTAAAATGGTCTTCAGTGACCCTCAATTATCTTTAATTGCTTATCTAACTTGTCGTAAATTACAGCGGCTGATGTGGCTTCTCAATAACTATATAACAGAAAAATCATCG
This sequence comes from Schistocerca americana, assembly GCF_021461395.2. Classification (NCBI taxonomy): domain Eukaryota; kingdom Metazoa; phylum Arthropoda; class Insecta; order Orthoptera; family Acrididae; genus Schistocerca; species Schistocerca americana. The sequence goes on from NC_060122.1 coordinate 652,876,769, forward strand.
CGTTTCAGATTTTTACTTCAAGTGGCAAATGTGAACACCATGAGCTTTAATTGACGATCGACACTAGTATTACGCAAAAAGGGGATGTAACAGATGAGACTTCTGCAGTTCTGAGTGAAGCCTTATGCGCTCAAAAGTGCGGCATCGTGTGCGTTCATTACCTTGTCGGTGTTCGTCAGGGGGCGGCGGCCGGCGCAGCTCCGTCCAGCTCGCCCTCTCGGAAGCAACTCTGAAGCAACTCTCTCCTAACTTCTCATTACTACAATTTACCGAAGTTGGTTTAAAAAAAAAACTATCTGGCTGTGTTTTCATCTGACCAATCAGGGTCTCAATGTTAACCTTAAGCTCTGCCTACGAAAATTCTGTCTATCCAATGAGAAACGTTATACTTCTCATGGTGGGGCAATGTATTTAAAGTTTGCAACGTAACAGAGACGCGAAAACGTCTCACGCTAAAACTTGCAGCTGGTGTGGACCTTTTAGCGTTATCATAAGATCTATACTGTTCTTCTGGAGGGCTCTATCTTTTAACATGGGCTGGGGGGTGGTCCTGACGTAACAGAGACGCGAAAAAGTCTCACACTAAAACTTGCGGGTGATGCGGCCATAGCGGTTAGCTGGTGGCGACGTGGGTGTCCGTCCATCCCTTATCGTAGGGCCCTCCAGCTTAACACGGTTCTGCTCTCGGCTTCTGTTCTTGTTTCTCCCCTCGGAACTGCGTCTGTCTCACGGTGGGAAGGTATGACATGCATTTAGGCATTCTTGTGTTAGTCTGTGGTATTCCATTTGCTCACTCGTTACTAGTATTACTTTGGTTAATTTAATGTCACGATTTATTCGGAGCTATGTGACATACTACTGGATTTGCTTATCATGTCAGGGTTTTCATGGAAGGTGTTGGATTTGCCTGACACCTTACACAGCAACTGGACAAAAATATTGAAACACCGCGAGTAATGGATTCATGAGAACAAACGCAGATGATAGCCAAGCTTGCAGGCTACCCTGTTGTCTCTGACGACAACTACACCTGTGCAATGTCCTCAATGCGTTGCAAGAGTCAGTCGAAATCAGAACAGTGTTGTATATAGTGGTGTTGCGCAACGTTGGAGCTCAGCGTATTAAAACGTGGAAAAATTGTTGGTGTTCGTACAGTGGGTGCTGCCGTAATAAAGGGAACCGAAATGTTTGATGTTTCTAGAGACACCGAATCGAAGATTTATACTGTGTACCAGCAAAACGAAAAAACGAAAAAAACATCATCTAAGTTGTGAGTGTTGCGTTATCGTGACAGACGGTCATTGAAGAGGATTGTGACGAAAAATAAGATGACGGCAGCTGCAAAATTCGTTGGAGAACTGAATGCCACACTCGTCTAAAAGAAAAAAAAAGAAGAAATGGAGCTCCATCATCTGGGAATTGAAGAGCGAGCTGGAATTGCTTAGCCACTCATCAGCGATGTAAATGCATGTAACAGGAAAACGGGGCTCCGAACCCATGAATCTTGGGTTATGGGGCAATTAAAGTAAGACATTTGATTGGACGAGTCTTGTTTCGCACTATTTCCAACTTCTGACCGAGTTTACGCCCTAAGAGTGAAACATGGTGGGGGTTCGGTAATGATTTGCCTGGCCATATTATGGTGTTCCATGGGTACCAAGGTCACTCTGTAAGATCACATTACTACCATGGATTATGTGACAGTTTTGGCTGATATGATCCACCCAATGGCACAATATTTTTCTCCAGTGATAATTCTGTTTTCCAAGACGTTAGGGCTCCTGTTATCGCTGCTCGCATCGTCCAGTACTGGTTTTCTGAGGACGAGAACGAATTGTCGCATCTACCCTGGCCACCACAGTCAACAGATCTCTATATTATTAAACGTTTGGGGTCTACTTTGGAGAGTAGGGTTGTGTGGTTGCTGTCCACCCCCATTATCCGTACCTGAACTTGCGACTATTTTGCAGGGGGAATAGTATAAGACTCCCTGGAAAACTATACAGTTTCTACATTTATCCAATAGGAGTCGACTGGAAACAGTTTGGATGCCAAGGGGTTTCCTACTCTGTATTAGGCATGGTACTGTGTTATATGTTAGTGTTTCCATATTTTTGTCCAACGCCTGTATATACAATAGTACTAAGAGAAACGCCTAGTGAGTACTGGATTGGTCGAGGATGTCCAGTAACATGGCTTTCCCATTCACCTGATTGTCTCAGATTTCTAGTAATGGAGACATTTAAGAGAACTGGTGTATCTAATGCACACTAGTAACTAGTACACGTTGCAGGAGCGTGTGTCCGATGCTTGTGACCAAATATGAGGGCAGTGATGTGATTTCCTACGAGTTCGCGATTGTCTTAAGAGGGGTGCATGGTGTGTAAGTATGAGTTGCTGCAACTTTGAGCACTCCTGTACTGTCAAGACGGAGATACCGTCGTAGTTTTGAATGTCCTATGTATCAACAATTAGCTTTTCTGAACATATGTTCAGACGACTTTTTCTATCTTTCACCGTACTACGAGGGCGTGCTGAGAAGTAATGCCTCCGAATTTTTATTTTGTCTTAGTATCAGCTGAGGTATTGCATGTCATGCTTATTTCTCGCTCGACTTCCCTGCTCCGCTGACGCAAATTGGAACCCCCTGCCGCTAGAGGGCTCCGAATTGTAGGGTGTAACATGGCGGTGTGTAACGCAACTATGTCGGTGCTTGAGAAACAGACCCCTAGAAAACTGACAGTGCTAGTTCGAAGAGGTCGTCTACACATGTAGCACCCTCTCCTTCAGCTTGACAACAAATGAGCGCCAGGCAACAAATGAGTTCTGCGACGTGTCAATCCGATGCCTTGTATTCACTGCTATCGATCATCATCCATACGGTCCCGAATTGGCCCTATCCGATTTTCATCTGTTTCCAGAACTTAAAGAGCACCTTCGAGGACTCCACTTTGATTGTGATGAAGCGGCGCAAGCTGAGGTGAGGTTGAGTATTCGTCAGCAAAGTCAAACATTCTACATTGACGTCTCTGATTGGGAGGAATGTGTTCACCTGCAGAGTGATTATGTTGAGAAATAAATACATATACATGAAGAATATGATGTGAAGTGTTAGTTAGGTTTGTTTTGAAAAGATTTAAGAGTTTTCACGCATAAAATTGGGAGGCATTACTTTTCAGCACGCCGAGTATTTCCTGTAAGAATTGGAACAGTTTCCTGTTTTAAACATCCGTTGTGTTACGCAATGCCGGCCGGAGTGGCCGGGCGGTTCTAGGCGCTACAGTCTGGAACCGCGCGACCGCTACGGTCGCAGGTTCGAATCTTGCCTCGGGCATGGATGTGTGTCATGTCCTTAGGTTGGTTAGGTTTAAGTAGTTCTAAGTTCTAGGGGACTGATGACCACAGCAGTTAAGTCCCATAGTGCTCAGAGCCGTTTTTTTGTTATGCAGTGTTTGTGCGTATTATGTGATATTCATATGGCCATTGTTGTGACCTGGGTTATTTTAACCGAACTTATTTCACAAATTGGAACTAGAATTTCTGTAAGGAGTCTCAGTAACAGGAAGTAATAACTCTACGAGGGCACTCCTTCAAAGTCTCCCGTCTTAGAAAGTTATCCATTAGTCTTAAGTAGGTCAATGTACTTAAATACCTTCCCCTTCCACATGATAACCACAAATGAATGTGGGTCAAGACTGTCAGATCTCTTCTCTCTCCCCTACGTCGAGTTCTACTGTTCCCATACTCAAGTCCTGCTTTTGAATCTTGAAATTAGTATTTTATCGGTTTTCACTAATTTTGCACTGACCTTGTGAAAAATGACGGAGTGGGACAATTGTTCTGTCATGTGGGGAAATGTGTAAGGGAGGCTCTAGGTTCAAGTTCCACTAGGACCATTACCGAAAATTTGAATATTTTATGAAATTTTCATCATTTCAGCACTGTCCCAACATTCTCGTTACTCTTACTATTGGTATTTCATTCAACTTGGTAGAATTCCACAGCTTCTAAATATCTGAAAAATGTCATTATAAACCACCAAAAAGCTGCTGAAAGGATTTATTCTTTACTGCCAAAACTACCGTTTATCGAAGTCCAATGAATATGATCTTTTGATCGAAATTTAGTGTCAACAGTGAAAAATACGTTCTATACCTCATGGTAGCAGCGTTCTTCAAATAAAGTTCTCAGAATGTTTTGCAAATCTCCTGTGGTTAGGTTAATTTGTGTTTTTTGATCGTAATGCTTTTTCTCAGTAATTTTTTCATCACTCGGTAGCTCCACGGACAGTGTAACGTTCCGTTTTCATTTTATTTAGAGAAAACACCTCCCTTACTTTTGTTCCTGCGAACTATAGTAAAAATTGTTAGGCAAAGTTACGAAAACCGTTAATATGATGAATTGTTTTTGTTCATTCATAATTATTTTCATTTTATTATGTTTCATGTTTGTTAATGGTGTCTCATCCTGCAGCAGACATCTCATAAGCTAGGACGCCTAGCAGCAACAAAGAAAGCGCTGGTCAACTCACCTGGTGGGAAACTCCGAAATCAACTGAGGAGCCAGTGCCACCAAAAGAATAACATTAATGTCAAAGAAGCATTAATAACTATTAAATGTACTGATAAAGGCATACAACAGCTGAGATGATTATTGGAAAGGTGGACAAACGCTACTCATTAGCCAATCCAAACGAGTTGGAAGACGCTTAGTGTCTGCCGTCCTGATAGGGCATATTTATGGGTTGGAGCATCCTATTCCAGAAATGCGTTAGGACGGCAGCTCTTCTTCTGCCTTACGTTTTTTGTGGGTAGTTACTGAGCATTACCATTTATATTCATATTGATACAAAAATGGGGAACGGTTAGCTCTGATAGATCACACCTGGAGTGACAGACACTCATTCTTTTTGTCTGGCAGGCAAAAAGTGACGCCTTTGACTAAAGATAAAATTTTTGCCATTCCTTTCCAGGGAAAGACTAGGCAAAGGCAGTGGAAATTGCGGGATAAGTACGAGATTTCATACGTTCCCTACGCTACACTCCAAATGTATTAATTCTGTATTATTATTATTATTATTGATATTATTTATTGTATGGATATGTTTCATCATTTGAGTAAGAAATAAAATAAAATAACACAAAATGTTCACAATTTACAAATTTCAAGATATGTTATTTAAATATCACAACTGCCTTAGTGCCCAAGAAGTCTGAGGGGTTTCCAGGTTACGAGTTGTTAAGGCGCCCTTCCGCAATGTGTCTGACTGGTCTGTGTTGGAAAGCCACAGGTGCACTCTGCAGTGGCAGTGTTTCTCCATCACTGTAGTAGGTCCCCATACCTCCCAGGGCTCGTTTGGACCCTGTTAAGTGTACCGCATGCCCTCCAGGCCAGATCAAGCTCCCATGGTTTGTTGTATTATTATACCACTCTTTGCCTCCATGCTTCGTGTAGACTGGAGTTACGGTCAGCTAGGTTGTTCTGAGTGTGGGATGTCTGGTGCGACGTCTGTTGATTTCGACAGCAGTATATCCTCACGAACAGGCAGTTGCTGATTGTTGCAGATTTCCTAATATTCCCTGGGAAGATTATTCTTTAGTCTCAGGTTAAGTGGTGGAATGTAGCTCAGGACAGAAAGCTAAATACTGGAGTTGACTGTGCCAGTCACAATCCGAATGCTTTGATTTACTTGGATTTCTACCAGCTTCGTATGTCTGCTGTTTATCCAGATAGGACTGCAATAGTCTGCTGCTGTCACATGATCCTGAGGTCGAAGCTGCTGAACCTCATAATTTTTGCTGAATGTTGTTTCTCGACCTGCAGTCAAGACTATGGAGCAGCTCGTCTCCTACTTCTTGCTCTCCAGTTGAGAGGAAGTCCTCATACACTTTCTCGCTTACCTCAGACCATCCAGCAACGTACTCCTTCCGGTAGCATTCGCGAACAAACTTTCTTGCTGTGCTTAACACTGCACCCACAAATCTTCCATAGTTGTTGGTAAGGGGAGGAATCAGTCCCAAGATCTTATCAGGACTGTTAGAGGTATCGGGCCAGTTTGGTTTCTCAAAGTTCCGGGCGGGCAAGGAACGGAATTTATCATTGAATTTGTAAGCCAGCTTCCAGTATTACTGAGCTTTGCAGACTGTGTGGGAAGGACGACAGAACTCTCCGTATGATTGCCAATGGCAGGAGGTTATCTTTCAAGATAAAAAACGGTGATGAGGATTGTGCTCTTGCCACTATGCAGTTGATCTAAAGGTGGATCACTCATTGGCACAAGAAATTAGGTGGCGACTGTGTTCATCTCCCCATGAAATTGAAGCTTATTCATTGGAGACATTGGAGTTATACTTCCAATGCTCGTGGTGGCTACTGAGATCATCCGTGTGGGGAGGTGTGTGAAGGGCTTGAGATGGCTGAACTGCTGCAGCTTTGTAGATGTTTACAGTTGTAAATATCCAATGTTTGTAATAATTTTATGGATATTGTTAGAGATTCCTGTTGAGATTAAGACAGAATATGTGGCGGCCCCATAGGCTGGATGGTAATTTGCGCAGAGGAGATCGTGTCCTGGTATTTTATCCCTTGTATTGAGTTGCTCTACATTATCTGCTTGTGCTTATACGATAGCGATCACGTCAAAATCATTTTCCAGGCAAAGGTTTTAATAAATGTTGTCATTTAGATCTGCGAATGCTGATGTGTAAAATTATAGTACTGGGTGCATAAAATCTAGGCATTCGATCCCCCATTGTTGATATTGGGATCCATACTCATGTGTTATGCTAGGATATGATGACTGTCTAGCAGGTACTGTTGTTGCTTATCACCACCTAGAGATCATGTATAGGGTATTTTAATGTTATAACGCTGGTCGTGAAGATACAGCGACCCCTGTTAATTCTTAATCTGACTGACAGAAATGAGATAAATAAAAGTTTTTAAAGGGAGGGACTACGCTCATTAATAACACTTGCAGCAGTTACAGGTCAGGGCAAAGAGCTAAGCAGAAAGCAAAGATCAATTTGAACATAATTTCTAAAAAAGGTCTATGTTAGATTCATCAGTTCCGTTCGTTTGTCATAAATACTGTGAAACCATCTGTACGCAGTTGATTACAGTGCGGAAGAGAAACTATTTCCACAATAATAAAATTTCCACCAGCACACTTTAATTGCTCTCAGATTTAGTCTTTTTCAGCGTTTAGCTTTTTTATGTCAGGTGTATTAAATTAAGTCTCAGTGGGTTCAAACTCTCAAATTAATTTTGTGCTAGGGGAACTGTTCACAAGCAGCATCGCTGTTTTGTTACCACTGAAAGAAAAAAAAAAAAGGAGCAGCAAGTAGCAATATTGGTGCAGGAAAAAATAATATCTAACACTTGTCGTAATACCAAGAAACGACCGAGGTTTAATAAAGAAATTTTGTTCATTGTACTAAGTCAAGGAATTTTTTCAGTGTTAAATAAGGTTATATTCTCAACCTAATCAGTAACCTGCCGGCGTAAAATACGATTACAATGCGGACGATAGTTTTGCTGCTACAGAAGTTCCCTTAACAAACGTAATAAAAGAATGCTTCGCATCAGGAAATTTTCCAGAGTACTTAAAACAGGTAAGAATCGTACTTATGCAGAAGGGAAACGCAAAAGACACAGAAAATTACCGACCGATTTCCCAGCTGTGCCATTCTAAAAAGATAACAGATTTGATTATGAAAGACAGCTTGATAAGTTACCGCAATAAATACAACCTTTTAAGTAAATCACAGATTGTCTGCCTATTTGGTAAAAGTACAGAATCAGCCGTAGTGGAATTCACAAATGTGGTACTGTACTTGATGCTCTTCACAAAGATGAGTGCGTCACAGGCGTGTTTTTAGACCTCTCACAGGTTTTTGATACTACTGACTAAAGGATTCTACAAAATAAGGTAGAAGTATTAGGAATAATAGGGGTAGGTAATGAGTAACGAAGTATTAGGAATAATAGGGGTAGGTAATGAGTAACTCCGATAATACCTAGCAGGTGCGCTACAAGTAGTAGAGATAACACATACCTCAAATAAGTCTAAACTTTTAGTAAAACACCTGTAGAACCAAAACATAGTAATATGGGATTTCTTCATGGTAGTATATTAGGACCAATACTATTCCTGATATACATCAGTCACGAAACCCTAAAATAAGTTTTAAATTGGTCAGTACCCAATAGAGTGACACTGAACATAAAGAAAAGTGGTACCATGGATTTCAGTTTGGAGAGGGAAAATAATAGTGCCAAATTAACAGGGCATCTTTACGGACTGTGTAGGAAGGCAAAATTTCTATGTATGAAAATAGATTCTCAGTTGAAGTTGTGTGAACTCACAAAGATAATAGCAAACCGAATGTCATTAGCGTGTTATGTCCTTGAGTCCCGTCATTAGCGTCTAACAGCCAGTGCTTTTCAGTTCCATAGTGTTTATATGTGCACTCAGGTCATAGGTATGGAACTCTTTTCTGGGGGAAAAGCGCACATATACAATACGTACAATATTTTCAGCCCTGACGCCTGCTACGAGCGCTTTTCGCTTGCTGTGTTACAAGATAAGTAATTTAGCTAGTAATTAATCGTTTTTGCTGTATATTCTATAGTATTTAGGTCTGTTTGTGTCAGATAGACGTGATAAATTGAAGGTTTCAGTTTTTATTTACGTCTGAATAAGATAAACGAAGTTTCTGTTTAGGACAGTTTCGCGTTTACGCAAACGTTTGTTTACATTCTTAACTGACGTTAAATACAAGGGATTACCAATTACGTCAGTGCACAATACTCAGTGTTTACGTTTACTAGTGTTATTTAGACTCGATACATGGAAGGTAGCAGTTTTTATACGTTTTATTAGGAAAAGTGATACTGACTGAATTCTAACCTCACTTGTATACGTTCGACTAGCGCAACCTGCGACCGTTAACAGTTAAACAAACGTAAAATACGTGGTAAATTAGTGTTACACTACAATATCTGAGTAAATCAGTGTTACAATACAACTTCTGAGCCCTTCTTACCTGGGGTTTAGTTAGCAGAAAGTTAAAACTCATCTCACCGTCTACTTAAATTTCTTAGCTTGTTGTGGGCTTTAGCGATCGTGTACTGTAAGCCCATCGGTTCCTATAAAGTAGAGTTCGTATTTGTGCTTTACATTCTGAACTCTTATTGTTAGCTAAAGGTTTTGTTTTGTACCTGCATCTGTCAGTGTACAATACTCAGTATTTACGTTTATTAGTGTCATTTAGACTCGGTACATTTAAGGTAGAAGTTTTTATAGTTTTATTAGGTCATTTTCGCGTGTACTAAAAAGCTTGTTTACATTAGAAATACGAGGGATAATCAGCAGGAGTAGCTAACCGTAGGTTACTGTTTAATTCGTTAATAATATTCACTAAATAGCCCCAATCAGTTTACTGTAGGTCACTGTCTTATTCTTTAGTATTCACTAGATAGCTCCTAGCAGGAAAATAAGCAGCAGATCCAGCTTCTACCATACATTTTTATTGTTTTTCATTGTTGAGTGTCCTTTCTATCAACTAGAGAGTAGGTGTTAACCTTGTGTGGCAGCAGTTTTCCTTAAGTTTCTTATAGTGAATCGGTTATTAGCTAGATGGATAGGGACTGTAGCTGTTGTGTGCGGATGCAGGAGGAGTTGGCTACAGTCCAAACGCAGCTGGAAGCTTTGTTGGCCACGGTCAACAAGCTCAAGATTGCCACCTTGAGGTGCGGCGGGGATGTGGTGCCTGGGGCAGCCTCTGCTGCACTAGATGTGCGAGGGGGAGGGGGGATGCGGCAGCTCTCTGTCACTGAACCGACCTCAGGTGCGACTGAGCCGGCTGGCTCACTCTCGCCTCAGTGTGGGTGGCGGACTGTGTCGAGGTCTCGATCCTCAAGGCGAAGGCTGCATGGAGGACGCAGGATCGTGCCAAATCCCATACAATTTGCTAATAGATTCAGTGTGCTATCTGATGCTGGGGGGAGGGGACGGGGGTGCCAGATCAGAATGCACCTTCTGCCAGGATAGTGGCCACTCCTTCAGAAAGGTACAAACGGGCACGTGGAGGTAGGGGTTTGTTAGTTATTGGGAACTCCAATGTTTGGCGGGTCATGGAGACCCTCAGGAACATAGCGGCTAGGGCGAGGAAGAAGTCCAACGTTCACTCGGTGTGCTTGCCGGGGGGCCTTGTCCGGGATGTGGAAGAGGCTCTTCCGGCGGCTATCGCACTTGCGGGGTGCAGCCAGCTGCAGATTGTTGCACATGTCGGCATCAACGATGACTGTCGTCGACGGCTGGCTAAAATGGCAAAGGCGTCATTCATCTGTCGAGGAGTGGAAGCCAAGCTGACGATCTGCAGCATCGTACCCAGGGTGGACTGGCGTCCTTTGATTTGGCGTCGAGTGGAGAATCTAAATCAGAGGCTACGTCGACTCTGTGACGAAAATGGTTGTAGATTCCTCGACCGTCGCTATAGGGTGGAAGGTTGTAGGTCGCCTGTCGATAGATCAGGGGTGCACTACATACAGGAAGCAGATAGATATGTAGCACAGTACTTGTGGCGCGCACATGGTTTTTTTTAGATTAGGTTTCTCCCCACTGGAAACAAACCGTTGGCCTGAAAAATTACCAGTCCTTGATCGTGATGTGGGTGTGGCAGCTGTAAGAATTATTAGTTCGCCTAAACAGGTCATTCCAAAGGATTTAAATATGATAAATCTCATGTTAGTAAATTGTCAAAGTGTCCGTAGTAACATCCCCGAGATACTCTCCGAAATAAACAGTAGCAATGCCAATATTGTATTAGGTACCGAAATCAGGTTGAAACCAAACATAAATAGCAGTGAAATTTTGAACTCGGATTGGACAATGTTTAGGAAGGATATGACTGATGCTATGGGAGGTGGCGTGTTCATTGCAGTTAAAAGCTGTCTAAACGCAGCTGAGATCGATACTAGGTCGGACTGTGAAATAGTCTGGATAAAGCTGTCAATCAGAGAAGGACTGATCATTGTATTAGGATGCGCTGTAAAAAGAGCGATGCACGAAGCATACGACCACTACCACCGTCATACCTTCGCAAAAAATCTTGCTGAAAACCCAAGGAAAATCTGGTCTTACGTAAAATCGGTAAGCGGGTCGAAAGCTTCCATCCAGTCACTCACTGATCAGTCTGGCCTGGCAACGGAAGACAGCAAACCGAAAGCTGAAATTTTAAATTTAGCATTTGAGAAATCTTTCACGCAGGAGGATCGTACAACATACCGCCGTTTGAGTCTCATACAGATTCTCGTATGGAGGACATTGTGATAGATATTCCTGGGGTTGTGAAGCAGCTGAATAGGTTGAAAATAAATAAATCGCCAGGTCCTGATGGGATTCCAATTCGGTTTTACAGAGAGTACTCCACTGCATTGGCTCCTTACTTAGCTTGCATTTATCACGAATCTCTTGCCCAACGCAAAGTTCCGAGTGACTGGGAAAAAGCTCAGGTGATGCCTGTATATAAGAAGGGTAGAAGGACGGATCCTCAGAATTACAGACCAATATCCTTAACATCGGTTTGTTGCAGGATTCTCGAACATATTCTCAGTTCGAATATAATGAATTTCCTTGAGACAGAGAAGTTGCTGTCCATGCATCAGCACGGCTTTAGAAAGCATCTCTCCTGCGAAACGCAACTCGCCCTTTTTTCACATGATATCTTGCGAACCATGGATGAAGGGTATCAGACGGATGCCATATTCCTTGACTTCCGGAAAGCGTTTGACTCGGTGCCCCACTGCAGACTCCTAACTAAGGTACGAGCATGTAGGATTACTTCCCAAATATGTGAGTGGCTGGAAGATTTCTTAAGTAATAGAACCCAGTACGTTGTCCTCGATGGTGAGTGTTCATCGGAGGTGAGGGTATCATCTGGAGTGCCCCAGGGAAGTGTGGTAGGTCCGCTGTAGTTTTCTATCTACATAAATGATCTTTTGGATAGGGTGGATAGCAATGTGCGGCTGTTTGCTGATGATGCTGTTGTGTACGGGAAGGTGTCGTCGTTGAGTGACTGTAGGAGGATACAAGATGACTTGGACAGGATTTGTGATTGGTGTAAAGAATGGCCGCTAACTCTAAATACAGATAAATGTAAATTAATGCAGATGAATAGGAAAAAGAATCCCCTAATGTTTGAATACTTCATTAGTAGTGTAGCGCTTGACACAGTCACGTCGATTAAAAATCATATTTGGGCGTAACATTGCAGAGCGATATGAAGTGGGAAAAGCGTGTAATGACAGTTGTGGGGAAGGCGGATAGTCGTCTTCGGTTCATTGGTAGAATTTTGGGAAGATGTGGTTCATCTGTAAAGGAGACCGCTTATAAAAAACTAACACGACCTATTCTTGAGTACTGCTCGAGCGTTTCGGACCCTTATCAGGTCGGATTAAGGGAGGACATAGAAGCAGTTCACAGGCGGTCTGCTAGATTTGTTACTGGTAGGTTTGATCATCAAGCGAGTGTTACGGAAATGCTTCAGGAATTCGGGTGGGAGTCTCTGGAGGAAAGGAGGCGTTCTTTTCGTGAATCGCTACTGAGGAAATTTAGAGAACCAGCATTTGAGGCTGACTGCAGTACAATTTTACTGCCGCCAACTTATATTTCGCGGAAAGACCATAAAGATAAGATAAGAGAGATTAGGGCTCGTACAGAGGCATATAGGCAGCCATTTTTCCTCGTTCTGTTTGGGAGTGGAACAGGGAGAGAAGATGCTAGTTGTGGTACGAGGTACCCTCCGTCACGCACCGTATGGTGGATTGCGGAGTATATATGTAGATGTAGATGTTTTTGTAGACCACCAGCATCCGCAAGAAATGTCGCAGAACGTTTCAGGGAAAGTCTTGAGTAGATAGGAAATAAATGTCAAAATTATCCATTAGTTATAGGTGAAGTCTTTAATCTGGCATCCATTGACTGGGAAAATTACGCGTTTATCACAGGGGGCAGAAGTAAAGACTCGTGTGAAGTTATTCTAGGAGCGCTCTCAATCTACAACCTTGCGCAATTTGTTAGAAAACCAACTCGAGATGAGAACATATTTGATATCTTGGCGACAAACAGATCAGATCTTTCTGAGGAAGTTAATTCAGAAGAAAGTATTAGCGACCATAATGTCGTTGGGATTCTATGTCAGTGGAAGTTGAAAAAAAGTTTTCTTGTTTGGGAAAGCAAATATAAGTGTCATTAATGAATATCTTCATAGTCAACTGGGAACATTCACCGCGGGACATAAAGATATTGAGCATCGTTGGTTGGAATTTAAAGGCATTGTCCACCACGTGCTAGAGAAGTATGTGCCTAGCAAAAATATAGGGGCGGGAAAGGAACCACCTTGATAGAATAAACATATGAGGAAGTTGCTGAGAAAGCAGATAATTTTGCACAGTCATTTTAAACTTAGCCTCTGCCCAGCTGACAAACAGAAACTATGCGAAATGAAGGCAGCTGTCAAAAGGTCAATTAGATATTCTTTTAACGAATTTGAAAGCAATATTTTTTCTGCAGATTCTAAAAAGAACCACAAAAAATTTTGGTCGTACGTAAAATCTATGGACGCCACAAATAATTCAGTACCTTCTCTTGCTGACAGTACATGTAATGTAATGCATGATGATAAACAGAAGGCCGAAATTCTAAACCTAGCTTTCATAAACTCGTTTGCGGTAGAGGACTGCAGCACCGTTCCCCATTTCAATTATTTAACAAACGCAAGGATGGCTGACATTGGGTTTAGTGTATTTGGGATTGTAAAACAGTCAAGATCCTTAGACGCCAGGAAGGCATCTGGCCCAGACGGCGTCCCCGTAAGATTTTATATTGACTATGCTACAAATATAGCACCATTCTTATCCATCATCTGTCAGAGATCACTGGAACAGCGAAGAGTTCTACGGGACTGGATGAAGGCCCAGGTCATAGCAGTCTATAAAAAGGGTAGAAAATCGGATGCACATAATTACCGGCCAATTTCACTGACATCGATTTGTAGTAGAATCGTGGAACATATCTTGTGTTCAGACATAATGACCTTCCTAGACTCTGAGAAGCTCATCTGCAGAAACCAGCACGGTTTTAGGAAACAGCGGTCATGCGATACACAGCTGGCTCTCTTTGTGCATGATATACAACAGGCTCTAGATACCGGCTCCCAGGTTGGTGCCATATCCCTCCACTTTCGAAAGGCGTTCGACTCAGTTCCGCACTGTCACTTGCTCCAAAAAGTGCGCGCTTACGGTCTATCCGATGACATACGCGGTTGGGTAGAAAGTTTTCTAACATAAAGAGAGCAGTATGTCGCCCTGAAGGGAGTGACTTCAGCAGAAACAAGCGTAACTTCAGGTGTGTCTCAGGACAGCGTAATAGGTCCACTGCTTTTTACGATTTACATAAACGATCTGGTTGATGGTATTGACAGCGGCATTAGACTGTTTGCCGATCATGCTGTAGTCTACAGGAAAGTAGTATCATACGAAAGTTGTGAACAAATTAATGAGGATTATCAGAAAATAAATGCGTGGTGTGATGGCAGGCATTTATCTCTCAATATTAGTAAGTGTAACCTACTGCGTATAACAAGGTAAAAATCCCCATTAATGTACGAGTACAAAATAAATGACCAGTCTTTGGAAGCGCTAACATCAGTCAAGTATCTGGGTGTGACTATTCGAAATGATCTCAAATGGAATGATCAGATTACACAAGCAACGGGCAAGGCGAACTCTAGATTGCGGTTAATTGGTAGAATCCTGAAGCGATGCAGTCCTTCAACAAAGGAAATTGCTTACAATACGTTAGTTCGTCCAGTCTTAGATTATTGTTCTTCTGTATGGGACCTTTACCAGTTGGGTCTCATTCAAGAGATTGGAAAGGTCCAAAGAAGAGCTGCAAGATTCGTGACTGGTACATTTAGCCATCGCAAGAGCGTTACAAATCTCATAGAAAGTTTGAAGTGGGATACAGTTACAGATGGACGGCACGCTAACCGGAAGGGGCTGCTCGCTAAATTCCGAAATCCGATCTTCGCCGAGGATGTAGAGCATATATTTTTACCACCAACTTCCAAATTGCGCAATAATCACCATTCAAAGATAAGGGAAATTAGAGCTCGCACTGAGGCGTTCAGACAGTCGTTTTTCCCTCGTGCGATCACCGAGTGGAACAGAGCGGAGGAAATATGACTTTGGCGAGAATTGTGCCCTCCGCCACCCACCGCTTGGTGACTATTGGAGTATATGTGTAGCTATGTAGATGTAGAAACTGGAGAAAAGTGCCATATAAAAACCGAAAATGGTAGTCGGGCTCATTGTGATGATCTGTTCAAAACATTGGGAATTTTAACTGCACTGTTAACCGATCAGTTTCTCACATCAAAAATACATTGACAGCTACTGCACTAACAGTTCTGCCCATAACCATGGAATAAGATCGTTACGCAGTAAACTAAGAAGTAAAAGGGAGAGTAAAATTTTCTAAGTCTGAACAGCCGGCGTTACCCAGACATGCGGAAATAACGGCATCCGCCAGTTGGGAAGTGGAAACATTTGAACACGGTTACAAGCAAGCTAGAAAACTAATGCTGGGCTATGATAAGATTTCCTTTATGCTTAATGGAACTAAAGCTTCAAAGTGCATATAAATATGTAAGGCAGCTAAGCAACAAGATGGAGTACAATTCTGGACGAATTTTATTAAAGTGGGAGTAATGTGACGCGACAAAATAGTAACGAGACCGAGGAGTAAAATTTTCTATGTTCGAACAGCAAGAATTAGTCAATCATGCTGAAGTATCAACAGCCACCTACCGGGAAACGTGAACGATTTAACACTGTTACATTGTTGGCAGTAGAGCATCCTCGACACTCTCTAGTGAGACTGCGAGCGAGCTCAACAGAAAATCGTTAGAAGAGTGCAGACAGAACTGGTTTCGCAACGTCATCTGAAAGACACTATGTACGACGCAACATCGCCTAACAGGCATTTAACTAAGCAGTAAAGACACTGTGACGAATTCGGTAATCAAATGTAGCGGAACTGAAGACCGCTGACGCCTCCAGAAAAGCATAACTGATTCGGTCATTCCGTATGACGTCGTAGAGCGGAGCCTTTCCTCGACCACATAATTACTCCACCTCCACTAGCCTACGGCGTTCGTGTCGTTCGCACTCGGTTATCTGGCTAGGGTACGGTCTCACCTTGTGTGCGACGTTATTCTAGTGTTGATATTTCACTTGCTCCTTGCAAGAAGATCACCGATCCGGAGCCACAGATAATGGAGTCCCGTAACCAGCACCGATGGTTAATCCAGGGGTCTACCAACACAGATTCACTCCAGGGCGGAAGCTGTCCTAAAATTCCAGCACTGATCGAGTCTGACGGGATACCGTGCTGGCGAGCCAGGTTCAGCATTCAGCACATCGCGGCATCCGACATCGCACTCCACCTGATGGCACAATCCAGGCAGTGATCTGGGAGGGACTGAGCGCTTCAAGAATCGGTGTGTCAATCACCATCTCCAAGCATTGTTACTGACGGGGCTTGCCTACCTCTCCAGCGGGCAGCAAACCGCCGCACCAGCGTGTCTTCGACTTCACCCCTAGCTGATGCATTCTCGGCAGCCTTGAGTCTGAAGTTGAATTCAGCGGATTGCTCTCCGGATTACGCAGTCACCAGCCGTTGTAGAAGCCATGACAACGAGTTGCATTCTGAGTAATACGTGGAATGATCTTGAATACTGTTTTTTTTAGCATCTAACAGTGAGCTCCCACCCTGAAGTCCTGATCTCCCCTCACGCGATTATTACGCATCAAGATTTGAAGGGGCGACGATTCCTGTCGGACGAGAAAGTAAAACAGTCAGTTGGGGACTCCTTCATGACGAAGGACACGATTTTTTACGAAACGTATATCATCAACCAGGTGCGTCGATGGGATGATTGCCTCAGTGCTCAAGGCGATTTTGCCTGATTGGCTTACCGATTCTGGACTGTACGGCCGTCTAACGGCAACAGGTGGCTATGAAAATCTTGGCCAGCCCTTGTGGCCGAGCGGTTCTAGGCGCTTCATTCTGGAACCGCACTGCTGCTACGGTCGCAGGTTCGAATCCTGCCTAGGGCATGGATGTGTGTGATGTCCTTAGGTTAGTTAGGTTTAAGTGGTTCTAAGTCTAGGGGACTGATGATCTTAGATGTTAAGTCCCATAGTGTTTAGAGCCGTTTGAACCATTCTGAAAATCTTGTCGTAAAAGTCACTCTTTTCTTTTGGTTCCTTAGGGGACGATAAAACCTTTCAGTTCTGTGTCAGTTTTTGGGTCAGTATTTGCTGAATGGGTGCAGGTGGCTGGGCATATAAAACTCACAAGCATTTTGTTCTATTTATGATTACACACCAACACTACCCCAACGGAAATACACAGAGTAACTTGTGTGATGAACCCTTACAACCTTCACTATTTGCGCCACGGTCGCAAAATAATCCCAAAATTACAAAAACATTTATCAGCATCACACATTCTGGCATTCTAAGATATTCTTAAACGCCAAATTTAGTAGTAAACACAGTTATTCTGTTCGAGTTATACGGTAAAATTCTCCACGGTATGTGGCGCATGGATACAGTAATGCTCACAATTCCCACGAACGTAATGCCCCATAGCTGAGGCTCACAATACCAATCACGCATGAATATGGTTCCCAACAGCAACGATTTCCGGAAACAACTGACATGTGAAAAATGATATCTTTGAGTCATCTTCAGAGTTTCTAGGACGCTGTCCAATAGTATTTACTGATGTTATTATAAAGTTATAATTAACACACCTCAGAAACTTGTAATCTTCATACTTCTATCTTTCCCACTATCCACGTTTCGTAATTGGGCATGCGTGTATCCCAAAAATTTGTTTAAATAAATGTTTTTCTGGTCTCAGGGGCTTTATTTGTGGAAATCGGTAACTGTTGCTTTTCATATAAAGCCCTTTTTTCTTTTGCTAGCTACTGTCTTCCTTCTGCTTCCTAGAGGATGAAGTCCAAAGTTAAGCAGTAATTACTGAAGCAGCAATTACCAATGTGTTTTACAGCAGTCTGTGTGAGCAGACAATATCAGGTCCCACGTACCAATTAACTTTGTCCTAGGACTGTGTTCTGGCTGGCCAAACATTTTACCTTACATCTAACTTCCATTCAAAAGATACTGATTTAATAAATAAAAAATTCATTGCGGAGTTTATTTCTTCTCTTGGAAAGAAATCGTAAAGATTAATAAAACGCGCAACGACATTTCAGATCGCCGAAGTTGGAAATCTGCTAAAGAGCGAATCTCACTCAACTCTCCACGTCATTCAGGCAAAAAGGAAAGCTTGAATTCGCGCAACCACTGCAGCAGCCTCTTCTCCGGTTTGTACAGTCGTCATATAACCGAAGCCCCTTTCTATTTCCACGTAGTGGAGCACAAAATATTTTCTGAAAAGCGAGCAAATATAACCTCTATGACACTTTAAATTTGAAGAGTCAACGGCTACCGTACAAGTCAAATGAAAGCCTTTACAGTAGCATCGAAACTGAAATAATTAATAGAATAAATTCAGTTAAAATAAAATTAATGTTTATATACACGAAAGGCGTTTTTTTCCTTAAGTGAATGACTGACACTTCTGTTACTTAAGGGTCAAAAGTTCAGATCTCGAAGGAACATTACAATTCAAACGAACTTCCGTTCATGCGCGAAGTCGGCCCACTGTCATCTCACGGAAGGAATATTAGCATTAAGCATGAAATCAATACACAATTCACATTCGCTCGTATTGGACAAGGATAAGATAGGAAATAATCTCAGCTTTTCAACCAACCGTTTCGTCCAACTTAAAATGTAATTTGAAGATAGCCTGAAATGCCAAATGCATCACGCCCGTTCGGGTAGAAGATCAATTCTCCCACATACGAATCTGACGGCATGGCCACTGCATCTCCCCGCAACCTATAAAATATTATAAGTTTGTAGAATAATATAAAATATATCCTGATCATGCGAAGTTGTTGATAGCAGATCTTAGCTCTAACTTCTTCTGTTGACATAAGCTTCCACAGGGACTCGAAAACATCCATTCATTTGTGTTAACCGCAACATATCATATTAGAAAAAAAAACATCGAAAGTCTTTAGGATCGGTATTGTCTCTCCTTTCGATTAACGTGTACGCAAACGACATACCCGCCATAATACTGCAAATTTTGCTATGTTGAATACACTGCTCTACCAACACAAAAGTAAATTTATCGGAGGTAGTGAAGTAGCCCACTAAGAGAATAAACAGGAGCTACACAAGTGGTATAAACGTAGAAGACTGTGTCCCAACCACAGCGAAATAGCGATGTGTATTTCATCTAAATACCTAGCTCGTTGACAAAAAAATTAATATCGATATTTACGGAACACAATCAAACTACAATACGCACTATTAATATGTAGACATAAAAAGTGTCATTGAGATATTTAGGAAACATCTTGAAATAAGCTAACAAATCAATACACATTATATATATATATATATATATATATATATATATATATATATACACTCCTGGAAATGGAAAAAAGAACACATTGACACCGGTGTGTCAGACCCACCATACTTGCTCCGGACACTGCGAGAGGGCTGTACAAGCAATGATCACACGCACGGCACAGCGGACACACCAGGAACCGCGGTGTTGGCCGTCGAATGGCGCTAGCTGCGCAGCATTTGTGCACCGCCGCCGTCAGTGTCAGCCAGTTTGCCGTGGCATACGGAGCTCCATCGCAGTCTTTAACACTGGTAGCATGCCGCGACAGCGTGGACGTGAACCGTATGTGCAGTTTGACGGACTTTGAGCGAGGGCGTATAGTGGGCATTCGGGAGGCCGGGTGGACGTACCGCCGAATTGCTCAACACGTGGGGCGTGAGGTCTCCACAGTACATCGATGTTGTCGCCAGTGGTCGGCGGAAGGTGCACGTGCCCGTCGACCTGGGACCGGACCGCAGCGACGCACGGATGCACGCCAAGACCGTAGGATCCTACGCAGTGCCGTAGGGGACCGCACCGCCACTTCCCAGCAAATTAGGGACACTGTTGCTCCTGGGGTGTCGGCGAGGACCATTCGCAACCGTCTCCATGAAGCTGGGCTACGGTCCCGCACACCGTTAGGCCGTCTTCCGCTCACGCCCCAACATCGTGCAGCCCGCCTCCAGTGGTGTCGCGACAGGCGTGAATGGAGGGACGAATGGAGACGTGGTAGTCTTCAGCTTCTGCCTTGGTGCCAATGACGGTCGTATGCGTGTTTGGCGCCGTGCAGGTGAGCGCCACAATCAGGACTGCATACGACCGAGGCACACAGGGCCAACACCCGGCATCATGGTGTGGGGAGCGATCTCCTATACTGGCCGTACACCACTGGTGATCGTCGAGGGGACACTGAATAGTGCACGGTACATCCAAACCGTCATCGAACCCATCGTTCTACCATTCCTAGACCGGCAAGGGAACTTGCTGTTCCAACAGGACAATGCACGTCCGCATGTATCCCGTGCCACCCAACGTGCTCTAGGAGGTGTAAGTCAACTACCCTGGCCAGCAAGATCTCCGGATCTGTCCCCCATTGAGCATGTTTGGGACTGGATGAAGCGTCGTCTCACGCGGTCTGCACGTCCAGCAGGAACGCTGGTCCAACTGAGGCGCCAGGTGGAAATGGCATGGCAAGCCGTTCCACAGGACTACATCCAGCATCTCTACGATCGTCTCCATGGGAGAATAGCAGCCTGCATTGCTGCGAAAGGTGGATATACACTGTACTAGTGCCGACATTGTGCATGCTCTGTTGCCTGTGTCTATGTGCCTGTGGTTCTGTCAGTGTGATCATGTGATGTATCTGACCCCAGGAATGTGTCAATAAAGTTTCCCCTTCCTGGGACAATGAATTCACGGTGTTCTTATTTCAATTTCCAGGAGTGTACATATATATATATATATATATATATATATATATATTACATATATATATATATATATATATATATAAGTTTATATACATATATATATATATGTGTATGTATGTATATGTTTATATACACGAAAGGCGTTTTTTTCCTTAAGTGAATGACTGACACTTCTGTTACTTAAGGGTCAAAAGTTCAGATCTCGAAGGAACATTACAATTCAAATGAACTTCCGTTCATGCGCGAAGTCGGCCCACTGTCATCTCACGGAAGGAATATTAGCATTAAGCATGAAATCAATACACAATTCACATTAGCTCGTACTGGACAAGATAGGAAATAATCTCAGCTTTTCAACCAATTTAAATTTATTCAAAAATGTTTAAATGTGTGTGAAATCTTATGGGACTTAACTGCTAAGTTAGTCCCTAAGCTCACACACTACTTAACCTAAATTATACTAAGGACAAACACACACGTCCACGCCCGAGGGAGTACTCGAACCGCCGCCGGGACCAGCCGCACAGTCCATGACTGCAGAGCCCGAGACCGATCGGCTAACCTCGCGCGGCTTTAAAATTATTGCCACTGACTTTATTCGCAATAAATTTCGCATAAAGTATCTACATACGTCGCTAAATGCACCTACAAAATTATATCATGGTGCTACACATAGTTCGGGAGAAGTGATGTCATTAACACTGAGCTGCCTGAAAAAATGCCGCATCGTGCATGACGTTTTAATACATTTATTCTTTGCCACTAAGACACTCCTGCAGTCGAATTGACTTAAGGAAGCCCCTGGAACCTGGCAGCGCTTTTGACAGCTTTCAACTGCGAAGCGCAGACGGATGTAGGGGAGAAAGGTCGCTGTCTGTAAAGGTATGAACAGACACTGCCATAGAGGCGTTTACAAAACCGCGTTGTAAACACGCAAAAGCGTACAGAAACTGTCCGGGATATTAGACTACAAACACAGTTTCTTTTTTTTGTTTTCGTTTCTAATAGAAAATTGTCAGAATGAATGCCCGGGAAATGAGGGGTTTGCCAGCTAGTATTAAAATAAACAACATCATCTGAAAGTTGACGAAACGAGCCCGGAACACAAGTGCAGCAGCGTGCTGCGTATCCAATCTTAAACAGGACAATGCAGCTTCTAGAGACGGTTCAGTCTGACAAGACGCATCGAAGGCTGATGCCACGGTTAGACGGACATGTTGCTGCGTCGCTGCCACAAGTGCTGTCAACACTGGAAGTTGTCAGCTGCGTTGACGTTGAATCACAGCGGCGTCTATCGAACATTCAGCCGCTATTGCGAGGTATTGAAAGTTGAAAATCTGTCTCGTAGGTACCCCAAGGTTTGCGGAACAGCACTACGCAGTGTTCTTTTGGAGGCAAGAGGGACAACTGTGCCTACACATACAGATCGCAACCCTCCTCATACGATCAAATTGGCCTCTAGGCGTACATTATGAACTACATTATCCATAAGAGTGTGGGTATGGGACACCTGGAATGGAACTTGTATAAATGTCGTCGAGTTCTCTTTACCGACGAGTGCAGGATTTGCTGACACCTCATTATCGTCGTACAGGACCGAGGAGGATTCCAGGCAACAATGTACGCCTCAGGCGTGCTGTCCCACGAGTTCAGCAGGCAGAGGGGGGGGGGGGGGGGGGCGGGGTGGAAGCAGTCATGTTTTGGGCCAGTATCATATACGGATATCATACATCTCTCAACGATATCGAATGCAATTTGAGGTCACTACAGTTTCAAAAGCAACGTATTGTCCAGTCCACGGGCTACTAGAACGCCACTGTGGGAGAAGGGAATGAAGGAATAATAACAGACAGTCATGGTCTTGGAAGGAGGAATGACTGAGTTGAACAGTTTATTGACGTGTGAAGAAAAAGACATCGCTAGTAGTGACAGATACATGGGTCAAAAATCTTAGCAGGATCTTCTACACCTGAAATTCACCAGGGAACAAATACAGAAAACAAATAGGTTTTAGCCTGGTGGAAGAAAGGCACAGAAATGGAATCAAGAAGGTTCGCACGTTACCAGGCGCAGATATTTACAGCGACCGTAACTTACGTATGGCAGAGGTAGAAATAAAAATTAAAAAACTGAACATGGCAGCAACCGTGGAGCTGTGGGACCTGGAGAAGATAAGATCTGGGAGAGAAGGAATTATGGAAATGCTATCGCTTGAACTTACTGTGACATTACGAGACAAAGAACCACTGACCGTGTCAGCGAGCTCTGGAATATCGTGAAAGATGGAATGATAAAAACAGAACAGAAAAGTGTGGGATTCGTAAACAGGAAAAGCGTAGAAAACCGTCGGTTAGACAGAGAATGATTTCGAAGATTGAAGAGAGAAGAAAATTCAAAAATAAAAATTATGATGATGCAAGTTGGTTGAATAACGAACTGTGTAGAGAAACAGATCAGGCTAGAAAAACGTCACTAAAAGAGGATTGTGACTCAGCTGAGGAACCGGAGAGGAAGGGAAGAAATGATTTTCTGTATAACACAGTGAAGACTACAATATGGCATCAAAACAGATTAGGAAGTACTAGTTTGGAAATTCTCAGTAAAGACGAAAATGTAGTGTACAAAGATCGTAAGGACATACTATAGAGACGGGAAGATTGCATAAAAGAGCTATATCACACAGATCACAAACCAGCAAGTCTGGAACTTGAATCTGTGAACAGTGTAAATGATGACGATAAAGGACCAACAAAATGGAACAGGTAATGAGTGCAATAGCTGCAGTGAAATATGGGAAAGCAGTAGGTATTGGTACAATACCTGAAAAAATACTAAAATGTTTCAACCAAAAAGAAGTAATAAAAATACTGAGGTTATGTAACAAAATATAGGACAGTCTAGTGAATGGCCAAAGAACTTTCTAACTACAGAAACCATAGGCACATGGAAGTAAGAAGTGGAGTTAGCACAGGAAAATTAGTTCCATTTCACATGCAGCCTGTGTTATGTTAAGAAACATTAATAAAAGATTTAAGAAGGTATTGGATGAAATTTGGCCCAAGAGCAATTAGGTTCTAGACGGAATGACGCCACAAGAGATGCGGTAGGACTTTTGCGAATTTTGGGAGCGAGTTTTATTGAAAAGGGAAGAAACCTATACATGTTTTTTATACACCTGAAAAAGGCCTTTGGTAGTATAAATTGAGTTAACTTGCAACTATAATGAGAGAAAAGAGAGTAGACTGGAAAACCAGACGAGTTCCAAGCTTATTACATTTATCTCAAAAAGCATCAGCGAAAGTGAGGGGAGAAAGTACCAACTGGACAGAACTAGGAAAAGCAGTAAGACAAAATTGATATCTGTCTCCTACCCACATGATGTCTATACTTGGAAGATATGATTGACCACTGCCCACTAGATGACAAGTGGGTAAAAGTTTTAGGAAGAAGAACATGGTGTTTGAGGTTTCGAGAAGACGTTGTGTTCTTAGCATCAGGTGAAAAAGAATTGCAGGATATAGTGAATATCACTGAATCTAAAGGAAAGATTTATGGAACTAAAATCAATGAAAATAAAACTAGGTGGAAATAAAAAGGTAAAGATAATGATGAATGAAGGATAGAAACTGACAGGCACAGCAGCATAGAAATTAAAACCAGAATATCAATGGCAAAAGAGGCATTTTATGAGAAAATGAGAATTTTCTGCGGCAATATGGAGATAGATTAGCGAAAAAGGGCTAATAAAATGTTTTATATGGAGTGTCCTCCTGCATGGTGCTGAATGTGGACTCTGAGGAAGAAAGATAGAGTAAGGCTGGAGGCTTTTGAAATGTGCGCATGGCGGAGGATGGAAGGATAGAGACAAAAATGAAGAGGTACTGAGATGAATGGGAGAGCAAAGACAGTTACTGCTTGTAATAAAAAGAAAGAAACGGAACTGAACTGAACATATATTAAGAAAGAAGGGGCTTACAGAAACGGGCTTAGAAAGGCACGTGGAAAGGACGAGGAAGCGGGGGAGGAAGAGATTTCAGACCATGGGTAATGTGATGGACGGCAGCACATACACCGGCATTAAGAAGGAAGCAATGGATCGCAGGAAATGGAGACGCAAAGGACCTGATAATATAGCAGAAAACTGATGATGATAATTTCCCAGTGATACAGTAATATAAGTGATGGTCAAATGAAGACGAGACAGATGGAAGAAAAGTAAGTAAGCTGCTTATTGTTTGAAAAGTAATCGCTATAACTGTTAATATATTTATCCCACTATCAGGCAACTACACAATATATTTTTTTTACTTGAATCCATTCCCTCTTACAGATGCGACTGTCGCTTTCTCTCAGTTAAAGTTAGTTCCGGTATCACAATAAATTTAATGCTTCAAAAGTTAATGGTAGACTTAACCGCACAAAGACCCAGAAACATGTAATAGTAAATCTCCGTTGCTTGCCACCCACCACAAACACTCCTGGCTACACGTTCCGCCCACGTCTCTTTCACTGCCCACTCAGCACGCAAGTCACACCTTTACCCTTCTCACACTTTGTACTGAATTTGCAGCCTCTCATAACTGTAATGTACCATACATCTGTCGAATAAAAGTTTTAGCCAGTAATTGTGGGAATCCACAGGCCACACTTGTCTAGGGAAGCAGACATGGTTCAAAAATCTATCGTCTAACGTCACAGACTCTTCTTCTACAAAATATTGATGCAGTGTTTATTGACTTCTGAAGAGCGTTTGAGTCAGTACCACACCAACGCTTATTAACATAAGTGCAGTGAAACATATTCCAAGCGAAATTTGTGACTCATCTGCGGGCGACTTAGAAGGGAGAGTCGTCGACAGATGTAAACGTAACGTCTGGCATTCCCGAGGAGATATAATGAGGTTCGTGCTGTTCATGTTGTATGTTTATGACGTGACGAACATCCTGAGACTTTTCACAGATGATGCTGTTATCTATATGAAGTACTGTCTGAAAATAATGAATAAATAGTCAGTTTTTGATGAGATAACTAGAAGATGAAAGCTTAACAACTTCCTTGTATAAATACACAACTGGCCATTAAAATTGCTACACCAAGAAGTAATGCAGATAATAAACGGGTCTTCATTGGACAAATATATTATGCTAGAGCTGAACTGTGATTACATTTTCACGCAATTTGGGTGCATAGATTCTGAGAAATCAGTACCCAGAACAACCACCTCTGGCCGTAATAACGGTCTTGATACGCCTGGGCATTGACTCAAACAGAGCTTGGATGGCGTCTAGAGGTGCAGCTGCCTATGCAGGTTCAACACGATACCGCAGTTCATCACGAGTAGTGACTGGCGTATTCTGACGAGCCAGTTGCTCGGCCACCAATGACCAGACGTTTTCAATGGGTGAGAGATCTGAAGAATGTGCTCGCCAAGGCAGCAGTCGAACATTTTCGGTATCCAGAAAGGCCCGTACAGGACCTGCAACATGCGGTCGTGCATTATCCTGCTGAAATGTAGGGTTTCGTAGGGATCGAATGAAGGGTAGAGCCACGGGTCGTAACACATTTGAAATGTAACGTCCACTATTCAATGTGCCGTCAATTCGAACAAGAGGTGACCGAGACGTGTAACCAATGTCACCCCATACCATCACGCCGGGTGATACGCTAGTATGGCGATGACGAATACAAGCTTCCAATGAGCGTTCACCGCGATGTCGACAAACACGGATGCGACCATCATGATGCTGTAAACAGAACCTGGATTCATCGGAAAAAATGACATTTTTCCATTCTTGCACCAGGTTCGTCGTTGAGTACACCATCGCAGGCGCTCCTCTCTGATGCAGCGTCAAGGGTAACCGCAGCCATGGTCTCCGAGCTGATAGTCTATGCTGCTGCAAACGTCGTCGAACTGTTCGTGCAGATGGTTGTTGCCTTGCAAACGTCCCCATCTGTTGACTCAGGGATCCAGACGTGGCTGCACGATCCATTACAGCCATGCAGATAAGATGCCTGTCATCTCGACTGCTAGTGTTTCGAGGCCGTTGGGATCCAGCATGGCGTTCCGTATAACCCTCCTGAACCCACCGATTCCATATTCTGCTAACAGTCATTGGATCTCGACCAACGCGAGCAGCAATGTCGCGATACGGTAAACCGCAATCCCGGTAGGCTACAATCCGATCTTTATCAAAGTCGAAAACGTGATGGTATGCATTTCTCCTCCCTACACGATGCATCACAACAACGTTTCACCAGGCAACGCCGGTCAACTGGTGTTTGTGTATGAGAAATCGATTGGAAACTTTCCTCATGTCAGCACGTTGTATGAATCGCCACCGGCGCAACCTTGTGTGAATGCTCTGCAAAGCTAATCATTTGCATATCACAGCATCTTCTTCCTCTCGGTTAAATGTCGTGTCTGTAACACGTTATCATCGTGGTGTAGCAATTAAAATGTCCAGTAGTGTACAATTCCCGGCAAAAAAAGGGGAATATCTAGAAGACATGGTCGGATGTCAATGTAGCGTCATAGACGTACAGACCGTCGGTGTGTTTGCGAATTATTAGAGTTCTGATTGTAAATAACAGGTAGAATGGTCACCAGAATGCTTAAGTGTTGTTTTTGTTTAGTGTTGTTACCAAGTATGGTAGTGTATACAAGGAGCGTGCACAGCATCAGATGTTGAATGATCACAGTGAAGGATACGGAGACGCAGCGTAGTCATGTGAGACATCGTTATCAGTATCTCGTTGAGTCTTAAACGGGCCGCAGTGTGGCTTTCCATTTCGACGTCTGGTCTAACTCTGCAGTATCGAGATTTTTGGGGCATTGGGATTTGATAGTCGCCGATATTGGGCTGCATAGGAACGTGAGAGCAAGCATACACGCTGTCAGGGTTCTAGTACATCACATCATGACTACCACAAGGGAGGATCGCCGTGTAACTCCTTTACATATGCGCCTGACATCCGAGAACAATTAATTAACTCCCTGAACAGTTGTACCACAATATTGGTTGGAGACCAGCAGCAGCAGGACCAGGGAATTTCCTTCTCATGCGTACGCTGTCATTGACCCTACACGGCAAAGGGACTGCGTTTGGAGAGGTGCGTGAATGGGAAGAGTTAACTGCTGATCAATGGCGTTGCATTGTCTTCAGCGACGAACTGCAGTTCTGCGCTATCCAGGATCCCGATCGAAGGTGAGTATGGTGGCGACCTGGGAAAGGTCCCGTTCCTCCAGAGTTTTGGAGAGGCCAACATTACTCCTGGCGTTATGGTATGGGGAGCCTTCGGGCATGACTGCAGATCATGAGTGATAGTAAAGGGAAAACTCTGACGGCACAACTGTATGTCATAGAAATCCTGTATCATTCTGTGTTACCGTTCATGTGACGGTACCGTGGTGCAATTTTTCAACAGGACAATGCTGTCCACAAGTAACAAGTATCTTATGTAGTGTCTGTTCGAGATTAAAGGTAAACTCCCATGGCCAGCAACGTCCGCAAATGTGTCCTCGATAGGAGACGTGTAGGACCAGATCGGGGATCAGTGCCAGCATTCAGGATATCAAGGACCAGTTGCAATAGCTGTGGGCTAGCTTGCCTCTACAGCACATCAGAAAAGCACTTACGTGCAGGCCAGATGGAGGTGCAGCATCGTACTGGTAAGTGGACTTACACTGCTAAATTCTTCGTAAATTTGACTGGATTTTGTATTCACTGCAGTAACATAATATACCCTCTCACAGTTTGCTCGTTCCAATTTGGGTTCTTCCCTTTTTGTCATGCAGTGTATGTGCACATCAGAAAACGAGGAACCTTGACGTCCTATTACTACAGATCAGTGAGTGACAACTGGAGTCCACTAATACAAACATCTGTGTTAACTATCGGTGAGGCTGTGAAATGGATTGATGAGACAGGTAAAGCATGTGGCAAAATTCGATTAGATAGTAGGATACTAAGAAAATGCGGTCTACAAAGGATATTGCTTACAAAACGTGTAAATGATCATAGAATATTGCTCAAATGCGTATAAACATTCCAAATGGGGCTAAAAGCGGGTGTTTCACATGTATAAAGAAGGGTAGCACGAATGGTCACCGATGTGTTCGACTAATGGACGAGCATTATGGAAATGCCGAAAAATGTGAGCCACAGACTATTGAAAACTGGCGTCAACTAATTAAAAAGCTTCAGGAATCAGTATTAAGTGAGAAATCTTGGAATATACTACTGCCTCCTATGCATCGCTCTCATGAGGATCGTGGAGAGAAGCTTTTAAATAGATGTTGTCCCCATGGTCCAGACGCACGTGGAAGGCACAGAAACCCTAGTATATGCTGCAACTGGATGGTACCCCACACCATGCAGGTCACAGTGGGTTGCAGGGTACGGCTGTGGCTGTTGATAAATGAGTGCTCATGTGATACAACGTCCGAAGCATAGGGACTAACGTGGTGGCGGTACTCTCCCAAAGCAGGCACTACGTCAGCAGTGTTAACGGTTAGTTAGAGTCTCGCTGCCCATCAGCGCGCCTCCGCAACCGTGACGCGCCCACATGCCGGCGAATTCTTGTGCAGAACTGCGTCACGGACGCACGAGAGGCCGGCCGAGATTAAACCGCATATTTTAGCAGCTGGCGGGCACGCCGCGCCACTATGGAGCCGCCCCACCTCCTGGCCCAAGATCGATATGAGCGGCCGCTCTAGTCGACCTGTCGGTCGCCGCCAAGTTTCCGCTCGACCTGTCGATCCGTCGCCAGCAGGACGCGGACGCCCGACCACGTCAGACACCCTCGGGCGGACAAGGGGGTCGAAGCGTCCGCTGCGCCTAGCCGGAAGTTGGGGTGCGAGCTTAATTAAATGTCTTGCGCTGTCAGCCGAAGCGACTTCCCTTTTAACTATCACAGCAGTACAGCTTTTTTACGCAGCGATCACACAGTATTTAAATTTAAATTTGACAGTAGGTACATTCCAGCATTCATTGCCTTCATCTCATTTTACTACAGCAACATAAGTTGTTATCGACCACTGATACCACAGTAGTTCAGTGGTCGCAAATTTAGTAATTACTAAGCTCGCTCTGAACTAGTCTCGCTGTTTCATGCAGAGCAGGATACTGATCGCGAAACGCCACAATAAACTAGTATTTATGCCAGAGAAGGAATTGACAACGAATCTTGTTATTGCTATCAGGCACCTTCACAATTTAAGCCTTCCCTGAGCTCCTACAGGTCGGAATTAAATTTGAAATATCTATAAACTTTCAGTCATGCTACTTCAGTATTGTACAACTCGAGATTCCTTCTCGGGATAATTGGGAATAGGTAAGTTTGATGGAGTATCGCGGCCTTACCGCCAAGAGGACATCATCATTATCATAATCAGGATTTTGACACCCACTAGGGAAGGATGGGGAAGGAAGTCGGCCGTGCCCTTTCAAAGAAACCATCCCGGCATTTGCCTGATGTGATTTAGAGAAATCACGGAAATTACGGGGAACCTAAATCGGGATGGCCGGATGCGGGTTTGGACCGACATCCTCTCGAATGCGAGTCCAGTGAGCTAACTACTGCGCCACCTCGCTCTGTTATAATTCTGAAAACTGCGATTATTTGGCATAGGTTGAACACTTCTATAAATAAAACTTACCACAAACTTAATATCTATTTGACATCAACCCAGTAATTACATTACGTTACAGACCTGGGTAAGCAGTATACGTAATCACGCTTCGGAAGACAACCCGCTAGAGAGAGAACCTTACACATACAAATCGGTTTAAGACCGCAGATGATCACTTACCAGTATAATGATATTGTTTATTTTTCAAGTACATCATTATTGTCTGTGTTTCTCAAACTATTATTTTCGTAATTATTCGAATAAAACGCTGTCTACGCCTTTCATAGTCACACGACTTCTTTGTAGTTTTTGAATGTCTCACTTCACTTGCAAAAAGTATTGTTACTACGTATTGGTGTGGAGACGCTACGTGTGTGTGTGTGTGTGTGTGTGTGTGAGAGAGAGAGAGAAAGAGAGAGAGAGAGAGAGAGAGAGAGAGAGAGAGAGAGAGAGAGAGTGCAGTGTACCCAAGATAAGTTTAGCTTCGTCGTACGGTGAATAAATGAAAATGGCATTTTTACGACTTATCTCTTCCTCTATTCAAAGGAGAGATTTTTGATCAATCTAGTAGCATGGCGACATCTTATATTTTGTGTGTCAAAGAGAAATAAATAACTTTAGTAGTGTTTGAAATGAGCATCTGTATAATCTGCTGACACGAAATCCTATTTCAAGCGTGTAATTTATGCCATAGCTGCTGACCATAATCTTGCACTCACAAATTAATGCCATCTTTTTCAGTTTACCTATTGTGCAGTTGTTTTCATAGTATATCTGCCTAACTAAATGATTTTGGGACTCCCAAGAAGAAAATGTAACTTCGTAGAGGTTAAAAGTGTAAAAAAAAAAAAAAAGGAGATATTGCTTATTCGTTTGGTTACCTTTTTTATTTAGAAGGTTTTTCATTTATTTATTACCTGTGTACATAAAATCTGTGATTTCCTTTTCAATCCCTGTCACGAAAGTTATGTACCCACAGCAGTGTCACATGAGAAGACCATGGCAGCCGCGGGGTGAGGAGTGGAGAGAGGGGAGAATGTCTTTCTCTTTATCTCACATTGCTGCCAACTGAGACGCCAAGCACCGATCAACAGTGTTACGGTACAAATGGCGCACGGAATGAACGTATAGTGGAGACATATTGCAGTGAAGTTCGTGTTCAAATCTGTTGCTTATTTCGGCTAATGGATATGAACTTAAGCCAATACAGTTGTAATACAAGTAAAACTCTACGAGTAGAAGAAAAAAGACACTGAGAACATTTACAAAACATTTACTAAACATCTAACTGCATGTCTCATGTCACGAAGTGTTTTATTTTTCCTAACTCTTTGTAAAGCACGTGACACCGATGGGACAGGAATATCTCCATCGTCATTCATCGCTAAACGCTTTATTAATTAATACTGAATAGACGTTCACCGAGCATCTACAGTGGAACTGTCTGAACGTTTCTGCTGGCGGCATTTGAAAATATGACGTCGTAATCGCGAGGCTACCGACTTGTGCCGATATACAGGGTGTTACAAAAAGGTACGGCCAAAGGTTTTGGAAAAATTCCTCACACACAAATAAAGAAAAGATGTTATGTGGACATGTGTCCGGAAACGCTTAATTTCCATGTTAGAGCTCATTTTAGTTTCGTCAGTATGTACTGTACTTCCTCGATTCACCGCCAGTTGGCCCAATTGAAGGAAGGTAATGCTGACTTCGGTACTTGTGTTGACATGCAACTCATTGCTCTAGAGTACTAGCATCAAGCACATCAGTAGGTACCATCAACAGGCTTGTGTTCATCACGAACGTGGTTTTGCAGTCAGTGCAATGTTTACAAATGCGGAGTTGGCAGATGCCCATTTGATGTCTCGATTAGCACGGGACAATAGCCGTGGCGCGGTACGTTT
The DNA here is from genome assembly GCF_021461395.2 of Schistocerca americana. Lineage (NCBI taxonomy): Eukaryota > Metazoa > Arthropoda > Insecta > Orthoptera > Acrididae > Schistocerca > Schistocerca americana. The sequence goes on from NC_060122.1 coordinate 652,909,340, forward strand.
GTATCGAAACAGATTTCCAGAACGAAGGTGTCCCGACAGGAAGACGTTCGAAACAATTGATCGGCGTCTTAGGGAGCACGGAACATTCCAGCCTATGACTCGCGACTGGGGAAGACCTAGAACGACGAGGACACCTGCAATGGACGAGGCAATTCTTCGTGCAGTTGACGATAACCCTAATGTCAGCGTCAGAGAAGTTGCTGCTGTACAAGGTAACGTTGACCACGTCACTGTGTGGAGAGTGCAACGGGAGAACCAGTTGTTTCTGTACCATGTACAGCGAGTGCAGGCACTATCAGCAGCTGATTGGCCTCCGCGGGTACACTTCAGCGAATGGTTCATCCAACAATGTGTCAATCCTCATTTCAGCGCAAATGTTCTCTTTACAGATGAGGCTTCATTCCAACGTGATCAAATTGTAAATTTTCACAATCAACATGTGTGGGCTGACGAGAATCCGCACTCAATTGTACAATCACGTCATCAACACAGATTTTCTGTGAACTTTTGGGCAGGCATTGTTGGTGATGTCTTCATTGGGCCCCATGTTCTTCCACCTACGCTGAATGGAGCACGTTATCATGATTTCATACGGGACACTCTAACTGTGCTGCTAGAACATGTGCCTTTACAAGTACGACACAACATGTGGTTCATGCACGATGGAGCTCCTGCACATTTCAGTCGAAGTGTTCGTACGCTTCTCAACAACAGATTCGGTGACCGATGGATTGGTAGAGGCGGACCAATTCCATGGCCTCTACGATCTCCTGACCTCAACCCTCTTGACTTTCATTTATGGGGGCATTTGAAAGCTCTTGTCTACGCAACCCCGGTACCAAATGTAAAGACTCTTCGTGCTCGTATTGTGGACGGATGTGACACAATACGCCATTCTCCAGGGCTGCATCAGCGCATCAGGGATTCCATGCGACGGAGGGTGGATGCATGTATCCTCGCTAACGGAGGACATTTTGAAGATTTCCTGTAACAAAGTGTTTGAAGTCACGCTGGTACGTTCTGTTGCTGTGTGTTTCCATTCCATGATTAATGTGATTTGAAGAGAAGTAATAAAATGAGCTCCAACATGGAAAGTAAGCGTTTCCGGACACATGTCCACGTAACATATTTTCTTTCTTTGTGTGTGAGGAATGTTTCCTGACAGTTTGGCCGTACCTGTATATCGTGCGAGCTAGGAAGCAAAGTGGCACTGTTACGAGGACAGACGGTAGCAGCTGTCGTTTATATTAAATATTGTGATTGTATTATACTGATTATAAGACATTATGTTTTAAAAACCAGAATATCAGGAAGAGTATAATGTAAAAAACTGCGTCCCACTGTAAGTTTTATCACAATTTTTCAAAAACAGAAACTTGTTACTTTTATGGCTGGAGAGGTGCGTACTGGCACACGAAATTTTAGAAATTATGCGGTGGTACAAAATACAAATGATGAAAGTACTGGAGCCAAACGGTTGTCCTTTGCGGTATGCATTCGCGAGTGCCTTGCTGGCCTCCATAGACACTGACAGTGACTACCTGAAAAAGTGCCTGTTTTCTGATCAAGCAACGTTCCACATATCTAGACATGTGAAGGGCACAGTGTTTCGATTTGGGGCTGTGAAGATCCTCACAACGCACATAAACTTTTCCATGCTAGCCCGAAGTGTAACGTTTAGTGTGTTCTAATGCACAAAAGGTTGAGAGGTTCATTTTTATACGCAGAGGAAACCGTGGCGGGAAATCTTTCCACGGGCATCCTCGAACAGATGTTGCTATCACAGATCGAATCGCTGCAGTCGTCTGTATATTCAAGCCGGATGGTGCACACCAACACTGGAGTACGAACGTGCGGGATTTGCCGAATGACACATTTCCTAAAAGGTGGAAGGGTCATGACGATCCCATTTGTCGATGTCAAGCCAGTATACGTGCGGTGTTCAATAAGTAGTGCAACACATTTTTTTCTGAAAGGAGGTTGGTTTCGTTTACTACTCCAGTACACCAAATTACTCCCCACTTTTCTGACTGCAAAACCATATTTTTCAACATAACCTCCGTTCAATGCGACGGCCTTATGCAACGTTACTGTGAGGACCTGTATGCCAGCGTAGCAGCGCTCTATTGGTCGACAAGAATCTCCGCATCATCCACGTATTGGTTCTCACGGAGGGCGTCCTTCATTGATCCAGACAAATGGAAGTCGGAAGGAGCGAGACGCGGGCTGTAGCGTGGATGAGGTAGAATAGTGCAATAAAGATTTGTGAGCTGTCCTCCAACACAAGACGCCCAGTTGTGCAGCGAGGTGTTTGACTGATCTGTCGATCACCTCGAATGAAAGTGTCTGCACGTTCCAACATTGCAGGAGTCATAGCTGTGTGCAGCTGGCCGGCACGCGGGAGATCTGACAGGTTTCCGCGATCTTGTTGCGACGATGACAGACGCCTCACCCAACAACTCACTGTGCTTTTGTTGACTGCCGGGTCTCCGTAGACATTCTGCGCGAGACTATGAATATCTACGATGATATGATTTTTCGCTAAACGAAACTCAGTGACAGCTCTCTGCTCGGAACGCACGTCCTTTACAGACGCCACTTTGAAGGCTATTTATAGTGTCGCCACCTATCGGAACAGGGGCCACAGTCTGGATGATTGACTGATCTGGCCTTGTAACACTAACCAAAATGGCCTTGCTGTTCTGGTACTGCGAACGGCTGACAGCAAGGGAAAACTACAGCCGTAATTTTTTCCGAGGGCATGCAGCTTTACTGTATGGTGAAATGATGATGGCGTCCTCTTTGGTAAAATATTCGGGAGGTAAAATAGTCCCCCATTCGGATCTCCGGGCGGGGACTACTCAAGAGGACGTTGTTATCAGGAGAAAGAAAACTGGCGTTCGACGGATCGGAGCGTGGAATGTCAAATCCCTTAATCGGGCAGGTAGGTTAGAAAATTAAAAAAGGGAAATGGATAGGTTAAAGTTAGCTATAGTGGGAATTAGTGAAGTTCGGTGGCAGGAAGAACAAAACTTTTGGTCAGTTGAATACAGGGCTATAGATACAAAATCAAAGATGGGTAATGAAGGAGTAGGTTTAATAATGAATTAAAAAATTGGAGTGCGGGTAAGCTACTACAAACAGCATAGTGAACGCATTATTGTGGCCAAGATAGACACGAAGCCCACGCCTACTACAGTAGTACAAGTTTATATGCCAACTAGCTCTGCAGATGATGAAGAAATTGATGAAATACATGATGAGATAAAAGAAATTATTCAGGTAGAGAAGGGAGACGAAAATTTAATAGTCATGGGGCACTGGAATTCGATAGTAGGAATAGGGAGAGAAGGAAACATAGTGGGTGAATATGGATTGGGGGAGAGAAATGAAAGAGGAAGCCGTCTGGTAGAATTTTGCGCAGAGCACAACTTAATCATAGCTAACACTTGGTTCAAGAATCATGAAAGAAGGTTGTATACATGGAAGAATCCTGGAGCTACTAAAAGGTATCAGATAGATTATATAATGGTAAGACAGAAATTTAGGAACCAGGTTTTAAATTGTAATACATTTCCAGGGGCAGATGTGGACTCTGACCACAATCTATTGGTTATGAACTGTACATTAAAACTGACGAAACTGCAAAAAGGTGGGAATTTAAGAAGATGGGACCTGAATGAACTGAAAAAACCACAGGTTGTACAGAGTTTCAGGGAGAGCGTAGGGGAACAATTGACAGGAATGGGGGAGAGAAATACAGTAGACGAAGAATGGGTACCTTTGACGGATGAAATAGTGAAGGCAGCAGAGGATCAAATAGGTAAAAAGACGAGGGCTAGTAGAAACCCTTGGGTAACAGAAGAAATATTGAATTTAATTGATGAAAGGAGAGAATATAAAAATTCAGTAAATGAAGCAGGCCAAAAGGAATACAAACGTCTCAAAAATGATATCGACAGGAAGTGCAAAATGGCTAAGCAGGGATGGCTAGAGGACAAATGTAAGGGTGTAGAGGCTTATCTCACTAGGGGTAAGATAGATACTGCTTACAGGAAAATTAAGGAGACCTTTGGAGAAAGGAGAACCACTTGCATGAATATCAAGAGCTTTGATGGAAACCCAGTTCTAAGCAAAGAAGGGAAAGCAGAAAGGTGGAAGGAGTATATAGAGGGTCTTTACAAGGGCGATGTACTTGAGGACAATATTATGGAAATGGAAGCGGATGAAGATGAAGGTGAAATGGGAGATATGATAGTTGGAAGAGCAGTTGAACGGAATGGACTGTGTCTTCAAAGGAGGGTATAAGATGAACATCAACAAAAGCAAAACGAGGATAATGGAATGTAGTCGAAGTAAGTCGGGTGATGCTGAGGGAATTAGATTAGGAAATGAGGCACTTAAAGTAGTAAAGGAGTTTTGCTATTTGTGGAGCAAAATAACTGATGATGTTCGAAGTAGAGAGGATATAAAATGTAGACTGGCAATGGCAAGGAAAGCGTTTCTGAACAAGAGAAATTTGTTAACATCGAGTATAGATTTAAGTGTCAGAAAGTCGTTTCTGAAAGTACTTGTGTGGAGTGTAGCCATGTATGGATGTGAAACGTGGACGATAAATAGCTTAGACAAGAAGAGAATAGAAGCATTCGAAATGTGGTGCTACAGAAGAATGCTGAAGATTAGATGGGTAGATCACATAACTAATGAGGAGGTATTAAATAGAATTGGGGAGAAGAGGAGCTTGTGGCACAACTTGACTAGAAGAAGGGATCGCTTGGTAGGACATATTCTGAGACATCGAGGGATCACCAATTTAGTATGGAGGGCCACGCGGAGGGTAAAAATCGTAGAGGGAGGCCAAGAGATGAATACAGTAAGCAGATTAGGAAGGATGTAGGCTGCAGTAGGTACTGGGAGATGAAGAAGCTTGCACAGGATAGAGTAGCATGGAGAGCTGCATCAAACCAGTCTCAGGACTGAAGACCACAACAACGACCTATCGGAACTTCATGAAACTAAAGGGGCTCAAGCGGAAATATCCCACGATGTCGCACAAGCAATTCGCTATTTGTTTCAACTAAAACTGGCCGAAACAAAATTTATTGCGTCATTTATTGAACTTCCCTCGTACTTCATTCTGTAGGGTTGCGTCAAGTATCACGTGTACACAAAACCAATGACATTGCTACCGTTCTTGCAAGTACTAATGTAGCAGTCAGAACTGTTGATGCTGCAGCGCTCACCTGTATATGGAAAGAACTCCCAAAAAGCCTTGATGTTCAACGAGTGACGCATGGAGTTCACATTATGGTTCTGGTATACCAGAAAAAACTTTAAGATATGCTAAACGTTATCCAACAAACAACGATGCTCTAATAGTTTCCAAGATATGATTTTTTGAAAGAAAAAAAAACCACTTACGGATGCCTGTTCTGACCTTTCCTCTGCAGTTTAATTTGGTACCTATACACAATCACGGGGACCTGTCATTCAGTACAGCAAACATTTTCAGTTTGCCTAAGCTGATCAGAATATCCCATCGATTAGTCACTGATATTATTTTTCGGTATACTATAGCACTGCTTCGCCAACGAATAGTGTGATTAAGTCGCTCGCTTGATGGGGGCTGCGTATACACTTTCATGCACTGTTTCACGAGAGTAATCTCATGATGAAACCAAGTGTCAACTTGTCTAGTCGCTCGCAAGTTTACCTGTTTTCAGAGGAGCAGAGTCTTCGTAGTCTTCATCCTTCCGCTTTCCGCCAGATGCTCTAGGTGCAGTTGCTCTTTCCCTCGTGCTCTCTCGTTGTCTTGTCACTCACTCAAGTGAGATAGTTCCCAGGAACTATCGGATAAGGGAAACTAGTGGAACGAGCTCACCTTAATTGCTTTATGCGCTCCTTGCTGCCGCTGAGGTTGATCTATAGATGTAGCTAATTTCCTACCTTACTTCAAAGTACGGTGGAACTTCAGTTTGTGAACTTTCTCTCACGGAACAGAATTTCGCTTACGTGTCTCGACTACTACGTCTACTTAGTGTGCTCTCTCCTTTTGAAAGGTGCTTTTAATCATGCAGATGTAAACTTTATTTACAGCACTCCTAAATAGCTGCGCTTGTGTACAACTAAACAACTCACTAAAGTTTTAGAGGCGCTGTTACTCCCCTTTGCTGTCTGCCTCTGTGTAATGAAGTGTAATAAACGGTAATGATTTAGTCATTTCGTGCCACCTAGGTAATTTTGTTTTTGTAATTCGATAGTGGCTACAGCTGAAAGTTACTTACTCTTTCCTTCTAACTACATTTCGAAAGATTCGAATTTAATATGTTCCTTTTGAGCACATTTCGTCAGGTTATGAACTGTTGGACAGACCAGAGGACTGTCTGATTAGTTAAATTTTTGGTGTTCTCTTTAGTCTGAGGGTGCTTTTTACAAAAATATTTGGGAGTGTTTCAATTTAGTATAGTTTAAATACCTGGAAACGTACACAGCCTATGTAGTTTACTTTGCAAATAGTGAAGTACAATGCAAGCAAACAGTCTTAGGAATAAAAAACATCTGATGCATTTGGAGCTAGTGGAACTGCAAAGAGTAACTTATAAATATAGTCCATAGGATATAATTAAATACAGAGTGTTAGGGGCACTGTGTAGACATTGTATAGAGCAGTGTATAGACAGATACAGAGCGTGAAGCATCAATCACCAGCATAGATTTTAAATTATGCAATGAAGCTTTTCAACTGAAGAGAATCTATTCCGAAACTTGAATGTGTAGCGTGATTCGCAGTTTCCTTCTGTATACAAAGCCGGAAAAAATTTGAACACCTGGAAAGAGGACGTCGATTTTCATCCGATGACGGCATATACCTGGGAGGATAGCAGGCGTACTGATAATGGTTTCAGCGTGGTCCGCCAGCAGAAGCGCAGCGGCATAGCTACCAGAGAGCAGTTTGTGTCTACACTTTAATAGCGAATGCTCACAGCCAGAAGGCTCAGTGTGGTGCAAACGTGTGAAGCTAGCAGGCAACGAAGGAGACACACGCATGCTTCCTACAGCCAACTGAGGGATTAAACTGTGGTCTTCCAAGTGGCAAGATGGTTCTTTCGGAGAATTGCAACACAAGTTGGCCGTACAGCGTCAGTTGTACAGCAGTGCCGGTAGCACGGGTCAAGTGAACATTATGACACCCGTAGACGAGGTTCTGCACGTCCACGCACCGCAGACGCCCGCCCGGAATGTCGTGTTAGAAGGGGCGCAATGGCAGATCGCACAGCTACCACGGCATAAATAAAAGGGCTTGTGAGCCTGGACGTGTCAACACAAACTGTTGCAAACTGGTTATTAGCGAATGGGAGTACAGACATGCTCACCTTTTGCCCATCTTCCATCACAGCACCGACGTGTATGGCTCGACGGATGCCGTCGGAGGATCACTTGCAAAGTGGAATGGCACACCATGGTCTTCAGCGATGAAAGCATATTCTGCCGCACGCTAGTGATGATCGCTTGTGCGTACGACGTAGACCTGGTGAGCACTGTCTCAATGATTACATTCCTTCAAGCCACACTGGCCCCATCTCAGGCCTTATGGTTCGGAGTGCGATAAGCAACAACTCTCGTTCAGCTTTTGTTTTTTTAGGGGGACGCTAATCAGCGCACGGTACTTGTAGAATGTTGTTAGACCCGTTATTTTGCCATTATTGCAACAGACAGGTGATGTGTTGTTCTAACAGGATAATGCTCGCCCACACACTGCCCGTGAAACTCAACGTGCTTTGCAAGACGTGCAACAACTTCCCTGGCCAGAATGATCTCCGACCTTGTCTCCAACGGAGCTCGTGTGGGATATGATGGGACGAGAAGTGACTTGTGAGACTCGTCAACCAACAGCTGTTACAGAACTACGTGAACAGGTCGATCAGACGTGCAATAGCGTATCCCAGTACCTCAGGACAGTATTCTCCATCTGTAATATCGACTAGATGCCAGAGACAGCCCCTGCATTACCGCTTGTGGAGGCTGCGACAGGTACTAATATGGGTCGACACCAGATACCTCAAAACTCATTGTGCTATTTATCTACAAATGTAATTATTTCATGTACCCCATGTGCATTGTTGCAACAATAAATCACGATTGGTCTGGAAACTTCAAACAGCGTGTGCTAATTTTTTTACGGCAGTGCATATATATCACTTTAACCAACGGCCTTGCCGCAGAGGTAACACCGGTTCCCGTCAGCTCACCGAAGTTAAGCACTGTCGGCCTGGACTAGCACTTGGATGGGTGACCATCCGGTCTGTCCAGCGCTGTTGGCAAGCGGGGTGCACTCAGCCCTTGTGAGGCAAACTGAGGAGCTACTTGACTGAGAAGTAGCGGCTCCGTTCGTGAAAACTGAAACGGTCGGGAGAGTGGTGTGCTGACCACATGCCCCTCCATATCCGCATCCAGTGATGCCTGTGGGCTGAGAATGACACGACGGCCTGTCGGTACCGTTGGGCCTTCATGGCCTGTTCGGACGGAGTTTAGTTTTATATATAACACTTTAACATAAAGTTAATAATATTTCTTGTGTTACTAAACATTTATTAGTCTTAGCGTACTAGTAACAAAAAGCTTTTCGAGCACATCAATATCGTTGGATGGAAGTCTTAAACAAGATAAATTCAAAGTACGACTTCTAAAGAAGTAGAATTCGTCATAAATGTGGTCTTACAAATTTTTGGGCATTGCTCACCAGAGTTGGACCACAGCCAAGTTGGAACAAAAAAATAAGTAAATAACATTCAAAGGCCAGCTACACAGACTTTCACGCGTTACTTTAAACGACAGTACAGCGCTGTACGCTGATGTGATAAAAGTCATGTGATACCTTCAGTCACCGCGTCAGACTCCTTTTGGCCCGGCGTAGTGCAGCAACTTGACGTGACATACACTCAACAAGTCGTTGGATGTCCCCTGCAGAAAAACTGAGCCATGCTGCCTCTATTGCCGTCCAAAACTGCGCAAGTGTTGCCGGTGCAGAATTTTGTGTAGGAACTGACCTCTCTATTATGTCCCATAAATGTTTGGTGGGATTCATGTCGGGCGATCTGGGTGGCCAAAGCATTTGCTGGAAATGGCCTGAACGTTCTTTAAAGAAATCGAGAACAACTGTGGCCCGTTAACGTGGAGCATTGTCATACATAAAAATTCCACCGTTGGTTTGGAACGTGATGTCCACGAATGGCTGAAAATGGTCTCGAAGTAGCCGACCATTCAGGTGACCCAGACCTTTCTATGGAAACACAGCCCAGCATTATGGCTTCCAGATTGCCTCGTTGACAACACGGGTCAATGGCTTCGTGGTGTCTGCGCCACACTCGAACCCTACTATCAGCTCTTACCAACTAAAATTGGAAGTCATCTGACCACGGTCACGGTTTTCCAGTAGTCTAGGGTCCAATCGATACGGTCACAAGCCTAAGAGAGGCACTGGAGGCGATGACGTGCAGTTAGCAAAGGCACTCGCGTCGGTCGTCTGCTGCCATAGACCATTAACGCCAAATTTCGCCGCACTGTCCTAAAGGATACGTTCGTCGCACGTCCCACTTTGATTTCTGCGGTTATTTCACGCAAAGTTCCTTGTGCGTTGTCACTGACAATTCCACGCAGATGGCTCTGCTCTTGGCCGTTAAGTGATGGCCATCAGCCACTGCGTTGTCCGTGGTGAGAGGTAATGCCTGGAACGTGGTATTCTGGACATTTCCTGACAGTGTGGGTCTAGGAGTATTGATTTAGCTAAGGATTTCCCAAATGGAATGTCTCATGAATCTATCTCCAACTACAATTCCGGGTTCCAAATACGTTTAATTCCCTTCGTTGGGCCGTAATCATGTCGGAAACGACTTCACATCAGTGCAAATGACAGCTCCCCCAACGCTCTGCCCTCTTATACCTTGTGTATGCGATAATACCGCCATTAATATATGTGCATATCGCTAGCCCATGACTTTCTGTCATCTCATTGCCTAATATCTCATTAAGGTCCATGCATGAGCTTCTCTTATAATCTGATGAGCGTACATTCAGAGGTGAATCAGGTAAACATATTATATATTCGCACAAAATGATGGTGGCGTTAAAGTTCTAATAAATTTGGATACACGTGTAGGTTAATGAATGTCGTTATACTCTCATAGGTAAGCTTAGGTAATATGAACGATTTAAATGTATATCATGTTTCCTCCATGAGTTCTTATCTTGAAATTATTTACTCGTTCGTACTTAAATACAATAGCTAGCGTACTGAGTAATATTTATTATATGTTCTTGACTATCCCGTCTCTTGTAGATATTCGCGTTCCTTTGTGTTTAGATAACCTCCAGGGGGCACATGAGATGCTATTATCTGATTGAGTGACTTCAAGGGGCGAAGCAACTGCGTTCAGATTTTCCTGAGGAAGTAGTTTATCAGCAAAATTACTTAGTTTTCTTGGAAATTCTGTTCCTTGTACTACGATGCGAATCGAAATAACTTCTATTGTGCGACGTCGGATTGTGGTCTACGAAATTCACGGAACACAATAGCTTTCATCTAACGCCGACGGGATTGTGAAAAATCAAATATCGCTCCTTTTAAAATAGCTACAAATCGATTTCAAGAAAATATTATTTGCTTCGTTCTAGTCTGCTTTGTATAGCGTTCTAGTTTGCTGTTAATTCTTTCGTACTGCCACAATAGCACGGCTTCCATGAATGAAAAGAAATAGCGGAAGAAAGTGACGGAAACATCGGAAGCCACTGAAGACTTAGATGCACCTGCAGCTTTAAAAGTAGAAACAACTACAAATATAACTAACAAAACGTAAAGCCTAAAGGAAAACCAGACTTTTTATACTGACAGACACCTACAGAAAGAAGACAACTCCAGAAGGAGATGATAACAGTAATTTGATAAACACAATGTGAAAAATTTTTGTTGCTGCGTTACTGGTTGCGAACCAAGTAATTGATCAGTTACAGTTTACCACAGGAAGAAACGAAGAAGCAGAGAGTGAACAAGGGAGAAGGAGAAGAAAGAAGATGGTGGAAAAAGAAGGAGGGAGAGAAGAAGATAGTAGGCGTATGTGAAATAAGAGAACTAAACAACACAAAAGCTAGAAAAGATGAAGGCGATGGCTACAGGAGAGGAAAAGCCAAAGATCGGCAAAAGAAAGGCAAGCAGAACAAGGTATGAGTTGAAGGAACGGAAATAAATTGGGAGAAGCGATTGCAACAGAAGTCAAACTGTAGGGAGAAGTGTAAGGGGAAGCCTGTAACCTCTCACTCCCCCTCCCACCCCTCTCTTCATATCAATTTACGGGGATCGAACACGGTTGTGTGATGGTTAAAAGAGAGCGCCCCTCGTAAATGAATTTGGTCGTGTAGCCTACTTACTATATTAATATTACAGTTCCTCGAAAATTCAAGTGAAAAAATGTTACTTTGAAAGGATAACAGTATAGGCCACTTTACTTCGTTTACTGAATTTTTTCAAGTAACACACTTCCTACAACCTCTTGTATTAACAGTTAAACTTATTCCACTTTTACACTGAAGTTTGTCATTGGTATAATGCTTTTCAAAATTCATGTTTCACGTTACAACTGTCTGCAGTAGTTTTTCAATAACTCTTCAAACAGTATGTTTCCTCAATGGAAGATACTAAGAATGGCAACACGTTTTCGTCCAATGATCTGAAATTTATGCCCTAATTACACACACATTATTACTCAAAGTTCTAGGGAAACAGCGATATATAAGGGGTACGATTTACTGTCTCATAATACTAGCTTTACCCCTTGGAACGTCATTATTTTTACATCCAAATTCAGTGGAGTTCCCCTTTACTTCGACACTAGGGTGACTTCCCAAGTTTTTTATAACATTGGAAACATATCCAACAACCTACCTACAAACGCCAAGTTAATCAGCTTTCTCTGTTGCAGCTGCAGACACACAATCACGTCCTGTTGATCCGGAAGTCCCACCAACACCAACAGCGTCACCTGATACCGTAACATTGCACAAAAATACGAGTTTTATCTTCACCAGCCATTGCCAGGCTCGTATGCACCCGCCGTAGTCACATCAGAATCTGCTGTACCCATTCCATCAGTATCGGATAACACACCTCTCTGTAACACACATCAGTACTCTGACCAACTAGCCTCCTCAGAAATATATAAAAGTTTCTCATCTCAGCTGTACAAGAAGCAAAAAAAATTCCGTAAAAACTACATTATCGCAGCAATGAAATCCGACCTCATAACATCCCACACTCTTATGTAGACTCATTTCTGCATCCAGTCCTAACATTAAAATTTCTTCAACCTGAAGATCCACTCCTTAGAATTTGCCATCTCTCCTCTCAATACTTCCACACACCATCTGGCCATGAATACCTTCCGAGGCAGCGCATTCTCAACCTTCAATTTCTTCCTGCTAGCTCTAGCATTCAGATTAAATACTTTCTCTTCGAAATGTATATTTGCCTCATGTTTATTCAAAACATTACACCTAGAACTACATTTATGCTCAAGCCTGGTATCACAACGAATATATGGCGAAGTAATCCTCCATCAGTATTTACATCTAAAATTACCTCCTTCCTACTGACTCACTGTGATTTATGGTGGAATTTTTGACTCTCACTCCTGTGAATGAAAATTCTACTGTGCTCCTATGCCTAATATGTTCATGAAATTTTCTACTATTTCAGAAATGGAACCCCCAGTGTCCAGCAAAGTAGTCTCACGTATGTCTCCCACTTTAATATTTAGAACTGATTGAACCTTCTCTATAAATTTATGTTTTTATTCTGCTTCTCACAAAAGATCTTCTTTCACCTCTTGTACATAGTCTTCAGTCATGGTGCACAACTAAATTTCAGTAAACAATTTAATCTCATCATTTCATGCAACTATTAAAGGTTTCTTTAAATTTTGAATTTTTTGCACTGAACCCCCTAACTTCCTTGCAACCGTATATTTCTCCTTCTCCGATGCTTCTAATATTATCTGTTGGTGAAATTTTGTGAGGCCTCCCAGTCCTTGGCTTCACAATTACATTCATCTTTCACCTTCCATTCACTATTTAATTCGCACTCATTCATAACAATATGCTGTTCACCATCAATCATCAAACAAGTGTGAATTTCATCATTATTCCTACCAGTTCCACGAATATAACTGTTATTAATTGCTTTATCATTATCCATGCTATCTTTCCAAATAATAAAGATATTCGCTTCTCACAAATATTTTAGATCTTTGTGCTCATTAAATATTTCTTTAAAATCCTCTTTATATTCATAATTATAATCACCTAGCTCCATTATGTGCCTAGTATAATCAACTTTACTAAGCTCCCAATTTTCAGGTCCCCACTTCTGAAACAAAGTGGCCTTGGTGGTGGCCCAGTCATTAGAATCAAAATCATTCTAGTTCTTACTCTTCCAAGGTTGAACAAATAAACTTACCTGCTCAACCTCTTCATTCAAACTATTTGCAACAGAAGTTAATGGTTCAAATGGCCCTGAGCACTATGGGACTTAAATGCTGAGGTCATCAGTTCCCTAGAACTTAGAACTACTTAAACCTAACTAACCTAAGGACATCACACACATCCATGCCCGAGGCAGGATTGGAACCTGCGACCGTAGCGGTCGCGCGGTTCCAGACTGTAGCGCCTAGAACCGCTCGGCCACACCGGCCAACAGAAGTTAATCATCAGAATTCAATGTATCACTCACAGTTTCTATCACGAAAACGTCATATGCAGCTATACTCAGCACATCACAAGCGTCGCCACTAGAAACACTTGATACATGAACCACTGTCTGCCCCCAATTAATCTCAACCACATCACTGGAGCGTGCGTCTTCTTGTAGATCCCCGCACATAAAAACACTAGATTCAGGCCATACTGCCTACACATAGTTATCACTGATTTCTACCGGAGTAGATTTCATTTCACCTAATTCAGCATTATTACTGTTGCAGTTCACAATATCGCTTCTACATCTACACCTGCCTACATACTTCACAAGCCATTTTGTGGTGGGTGCCAGATGGTACTATGTACCACTAATAAACATTTCCTTTCCCGTTCCACTCACAAACAGAGTGAGAGAAAAACGACTGTCTATATGCCTTCGTAGGAGCCCTATTTCGCTTATCTCATGTGAAATGTCCGTTGGTGGAGTAGAAGCGTTTTGTAGTCGGCTTCTTATGCCAGTTCTCTAAATTTTCTCGGTAGTGTTCTTCCCAAAGAACATCGCCTCCTTTCCAGGGATTCTCATTTGAATTCCCGAAACATTTCTGTATTGCTTGCATATTGATCGAACCTACAGCCACCACATATAAAAGCGTACCTACGGATTGCTCTGATATCTTTCTTTATCTTCCAACAGTACTCAGGGATGCCGGCCGGAGTGGCCGAGCGGTTCTAGGCGCTTCAGTCTGGAACCGTGCGACCGCTGCTGTCGCAGGTTCGAATCCTGCCTCGGGCATGGATGTGTGTTATGTCCTTAGGTTAGTTAGGTTTAAGTAGTTCTAAGTTATAGGGGACTGATGATCACAGCAGTTAAGTCGCATAGTGCTCAGAGCCATTTTTGAAGTACTCAGGAATGGGTCGCATTAGTACTCTTTTGTGGTCTCCTTCACAGTTGAACCAAACTTTTCTAAGATTCTTCCAGTAAACAGCAGTCTACCATAAGCTTCCGTACTACCGTCCTGGCATGCTTGTTCCACGTCATACCACTGTGCAACGTTACACCTAGATATTTAATCGACCTAACTGTGTCAAGCAGCATATTACTAATGCTGCATTTTAAAATTATGCAATTATTTTTCCTACTCATCTGCACTAACTTATATTTTTCTACATTCACCACATCAACCAGGAATTTTGTTTAAGTCATCATCTGTCGTCCTGCACTCACTCAACGACGACACCCTCCAGTACGTCACTTTATCATCAACAAACAGCAGCAGAGTACTGCTCATCCTGTCCGTAAGATCATTCATGAATACAGAGAATAAGAGTGGTCTTATCATACTTCCCTGGTCACTCCTGTCGATACCATTGTCTCTGATGAACACTCGCCGCTGAGGATAATATAATGCGTTCTGTTACTTAAGTCTACGAGCCATCCACATGTTTGGGACCCTGTCCCGTGTACTTGTACTTTTCTCTATCAGTTGTAGTAAGCGCCGTGTGAAACATTATCTGTAATTCTAGGAATATAGAATCTGCCTGTTGCCCTCCATTCATGGTTCGCAGCATACGATGAGAGAAGAGGGCAAGATGAGTTTCGCAAGACTGATGCTTCCCGAAACCAAGCTGATTTGTACACAGAAGGTTTCCCGTCTGAAGAAAATTTCTTATGTTCGAACTGAGAATACGTTTCAGAAATTCTGCAGCAAACCGATTGATCCGTAATTTTGCTGGAGCGTTGTATTGCCGTTGTTATACGAGGGTTGGAACTTAAATAGTGGCAACTATTTATTCACAACCGATACAAAAGAGTTACATGTTTGCACCTGTTACTGTCCTTCAAAGTAGTCAACAGCATTGTGTAGAGCATTTTGCCAGCGATGCGGAAAGCATAGTATATCGTTAGCAGAGACTGTTCTGTAGATGGTGTGAATGGAGCGGTCTACTGTCTGTCGAACCTCTGGAACAGTTCTGAAGCGAATGCGGAATCAAATCCAAGTCACAAGGACTAAGTCCGGGGAGTATGGTGGATGGTACAGCACTTCCCAGTCCCATCGACCGAACAGAGCGGAAACAGCTTGCGCTGTGGCTCTGAGCACTATGGGACTCAACTGCTGTGGTCATAAGTCCCCTAGAACTTAGAACTACTTAAACCTAACTAACCTAAGGACATCACACACATCCATGCCCGAGGCAGGATTCGAACCTGCGACCGTAGCGGTCGCGCGGTTCCGGACTGTAGCGCCTTTAACCGCTCGGCCACTCCGGCCGGCCAGCTTGCGCTGTATGTGCCCGCGCATTGTCGTGCAAAATGGTAGGTGGGTTTCGCAGAAAGTGTCGCCGCTTCTTTCGCAAAGCTGGTCTGGTCGGAGGTGATGTTCCAAAACGAACAGCACTGATGGTCTGCCTTGAAGGAACGTAATGCGTTAGGATAACATCATCACAATCGTACACGGAATCGCCATAACTTTCACCATACTGGGGTTCTGACGCACTTTCGACTTTCGCGGCGACCCATAATGACGCCATTTGTTGCATTAGCCTTTCAGATTTGGCTCGTACGATGTGGCCCATATCTCATCCAGTGTTACGATACGGCGTAACGAAGCCTCTTCTTCGCGCTTATAGCGCTCCAAGTGCGTCTGAGCAGCATTGTAAAGCATCCATTTCTGAATTTCCATCAATTCATGCGGAACACATAGTGATGCAATTTTTCGCATGCCCAGGCGTTCCTTCAGGATGCGAAGCACAGTCGTATGCGCTAATCCGCTTTCGTGGGCGATCTCACTAATCGTATGGCGCCGATCACTGTCCACTAACACGGAAACAGCATGAATTTCTTCTTCAGAGACGCTAGGACGCCCTGCCCGACGCATGTTTGCCACAGTTTGCCGACCTTCGTTGAAGACTTTTACGCAGTGTGCCACTGTTCTGTACGGCAATGCCGATTCCCCGCACGCCTCTCAAAGACCTTGATGACACTGTCGTGCTGTACGACCTCTGGCACATTTAATCTTGATCCAACTCCATTTTTCCTGTTTCTAAAACATAGTGACACCGTTACGTTAGACCGCTCTCTCACAAGTGACTGTTTTTCCCTCGATTGAGCGCACGCCGGTGACGTGGGACGGGCGAGTCCATTTGCTCGGAGGTAAGGTAGGTATGTCAACAACGTGTGCTATAAGCGACAATAACAGATTCCATTGCATAGTGGCCCCACAGCAGTGTTGCCACTACGTAAGTTCCAACCTACGTATACAGAAGCTACCTGCACTTTCTCCATGTTACTTTACACCGGGTGAGAGGTTCGCTATGAATGCAGACTGAATAAGTGATGCATACCGTAGCGTACTGTAAAACCGTATTAGGATTACATCCGGACCTGCCGACTTACTTGTTTTCAACCCTTTCAGTTCCTCTACTATGCCAGGTATGACTATTACTATGCCTTCCATACGAGACTCTCTCCTGCTTGAAAGGTTTCTTAAACACGAAATCAGAAAATGTCTTCTTTCCTTTTGATATTCTCTATTGTCATGTACGACTGGTCTACGATTCACTAGATAGAAGACTTACAATTTTATGTAGGCCCAGAATTTTCTTGGTTCTGTTGGCAAGATCATTTGCTAAGGTATGATGACAGTAATTTCTGTGTTCTTCCGCGCATCGATCAGTTTTGTACAGACGCACGAACCTCTACTAACTTTTGTCTGTCGTTATTTGCGCGTTTCTGTTTTTAAATGACTGTGGAACAGTCTTTTTTTTTGCTTTTTAAAACATTTTTCCGAATTTTACTATTAAACCACGGTTGGTGTTTTCCATCGTTTATTCACCTACTTGACATATTCTTAGCCAAAGAGTGATTTTACAATTCGTTTTAAACTTTACCCATAATTTCTCTAGGTCTCTCATTGTGCAACAAAATGACGTCCATTCATTGTCTAAGTGGGATGCCAACAATTTCTTATCAACTCACTCTGGCAAAAATAATCTCCTAGCCTTGTTGAGGTTATTTATTAACATTAGTTAATGTTACCAACCCTTCCCCATGAACCATGGACCTTGCCGTTGGTGGGGAGGCTTGCAAGCCTCAGCGATACAGATGGCCGTACCGTAGGTTCAACCACAACGGAGGGGTATCTGTTGACAGGGCAGACAAACGTGTGGTTCCTGAAGAGGGGCAGCAGCCTTTTCAGTAGTTGCAGGGGTAACAGTCTGGACGATTGACTGACCTGGCCTTGCAACATTAACCAAAACGGCCTTGCTGTGCTGGTACTGTGAACGGTTGAAAGCAAGGGGAAACTACGGCCGTAATTTTTCCCGAGGGCATGCCGCTTTACTGTATGGATAAATGATTATGGCGCCCTCTTGAGTAAAATATTCCGGAGGTAAAATAATCCCCCATTCGGATCTCCGGGCGGGGACTACTCAAGAGGACGCCGATATCAGGAAAAAGAAAACTGGCGATCTACGGATCGGAGCGTGGAATGTCAGATCCCTTAACCGGGCAGGTAGATTAGAAAATTTAAAAAGGGAAATGGATAGGTTAAAGTTAGATATAGTGGGAATTAGTGAAGTTCGGTGGCAGGAGGAACAAGACTTTTGGTCAGGTGAATACAGGGTTATAAACATAAAATCAAATAGGGGTAATGCAGGAGTAGGTTTAACAATGAATTAAAAAATAGGAGTACGGGTAAGCTACTACAATCAGCATAGTGAACGCATTATTGTGGCCAAGATAGACACGAAGCCCATCCCTACTACAGTAGTACAAGTTTATATGTCAACTAGCTCTGCAGATGATGAAGAAATTGATGAAATGTATGATGAGATAAAAGAAATTATTCAGGTAGTGAAGGGAGACGAAAATTTGATAGTCATGGGTCACTGGAATTCGAGAGTTGGAAAAGGGAGAGAAGGAAACATAGTGGGTGAATATGGATTGGGGGAGAGAAATGAAAGAGGAAGTCGTCTGGTAGAATTTTGCACAGAGGATAACTTAATCATAGCTAACACTTGGTTCGAGAATCATGAAAGAAGGTTGTATACATGGAAGAATCCTGGCGATACTAAAAGGTATCAGATAGATTATATAATGGTAAGACAGAGATTTAGGAACCAGGTATTAAATTGTAAGACATATCCAGGGGCTGATGTGGACTCTGACCACAATCTATTGGTTATGAACTGTAGATTAAAACTGAAGAAACTACAAAAAGGTGCGAATTTAAGGCGATGGGACCTGGATAAACTGAAAGAACCAGAGGTTGTACCGAGTTTCAGGGAGAGCATAAGGAAACAATTGACAGGAATGGGGGAAAGAAATACAGTAGAAGAGGAATGGGTAGCTTTGAGGGATGAAGTAGTGAAGGTAGCAGAGGATCAAATAGGTAAAAAGAAGAGGGCTGGTAGAAACCCTTGGGTAACAGAAGAAATATTGAATTTAGTTGATGAAAGGAGAAAATATAAAAATTCAGTAAATGAAGCAGGCAAAAAGGAATATCAACGTCTCAAAAATGATATCGACAGGAAGTGCAAAATGGCTAAGCAAGGATGGCTAGAGGACAAATGTAAGGATGTAGAGGGTTATCTCACTAGGGGAAAGATAGATACAGCCTACAGGAAAATTAAGGAGACCTTTGGAGAAAAGAGAGCCACTTGTATGAATATCAAGAGCTCAGATGGAAACCCAGTTCTAAGCAAAGAAGGGACAGCAGAAAGGTGGAAGGAGTATGTAGAGGGTCTATACCAGGGCGATGTACTTGAGGACAATATTACGGAAATGGAAGAGGATGTAGATGAAGATGAAATGGGAGATACGATACTGAGTGAAGAGTCTGACAGAGCACTGAAAGATCTGAGTCGAAACAAGGCCCCGGGAGTAGACAACATTCCATTAGAGCTACTGATGGCCTTGAGAGAGCCACTCCTGACAAAACTCTACCATCTGGTGAGCAAGATGTATGAGACAGGCGAAATACCCTCAGACTTCAAGAAGAATATAATAATTCCAATCCCACAGAATGCAGGTGTGAAAATTACCGAACTATCAGTTTAATAAGTCACAGCTGCAAAATACTAACGCGAATTATTTACAGACGAATGGAAAAACTAGTAGAAGCCGACCTCGGGGAAGATCAGTTTGGATTCCGTAGAAATATTGGAACACGTGAGGCAATACTGACCTTACGATTTATCTTAGAAGAAAGATTAAGGAAAGGCAAACCTTCGTTTCTAGCATTTGTAGACTTAGAGAAAGCTTTTGAGAATGTTGACTAGAAAACTCTCTTTCAAATTCTAAGGGTGGTAGGGGTAAAATACAGGGAGCGAAATGCTATTTACAATTTGTACAGAAAGCAGATGGCAGCTATCAGAGTCGTTGGGCATGAAAGGGAAACAGTGGTTGGGAAGGGAATGAGACAGGGTTGTAGCCTCTCCCCGATGTTAGTCAATCTGTATATTGAGCAAACAGTAAAGGAAACAAAAGAAAAATTCGGAGTAGGTATTAAAATCCATGGAGAAGAAATAAAAACTTTGAGGTTCGCCGATGACATTGTAATTCTATCAGAGACAGCAAAGGACTTAGAAGAGCAGTTGAACGGAATGGACAGTGTCTTGAAAGGAGGACATAAGATGAACATCAACAAAAGCAAAACGAGGATAATGGAATGTAGTCGAATTAAGTCGGGTGATGCTGAGGGAATTACTTTAGGAAATGAGGCACTTAAAGTAGTAAAGGAGTTTTGCTATTTGGGGAGCAAAATAACTGATGATGGTCGAATTAGAGAAGATATAAAATGTAGACTGGCAATTGCAAGGAAAGTGTTTCTGAAGAAGAGAAATTTGGTAACATCGAGTATAGATTTAAGTGTCAGGAAGTCGTTTCTGAAAGTATTTGTATGGAGTGTAGCCATGTATGGACGTGAAACATGGACGATAAATAGTTTGGGCAAGAAGAGAATAGAAGCTTTCGAAATGTTGTGCTACAGAAGAATGCTGAAGATTAGATGGGTAGATCACATAACTAATGATGAAGTATTGTATATAATTGGGGAGAAGAGGAGTATGTGGCGCAACTTGACAAAAAGAAGGGACCGGTTAGTAGGACATGTTCTGAGGCATCAAGGGAGCACAAATTTAGTATTGGAGGGCAGCGTGGAGGGTAAAAATCGTAGAGGGAGACCAAGAGATGAATACACTAAGCAGATTGAGAAGGATGTGGGTTGCAGTAAGTACTGGGAGAAGAAGAAGCTTGCACAGGATGGGGTAGCATGGAGAGCTGCATCAAACCAGTCTAAGGACTGAAGACCACAACAACAACAACAGTTACTAACATCGCTGCGCTGACATCATAATCACTAATCCACCTCTCTATGACACAATCGATAAAGTCAGGCCTGTTTATAGTTACAAAGATCTAAAATATTTCCATTGAATGTGGGCTCTCGAACTAGCTGTTGAAGTCAGTTTTCGGAAAATGTGTTCAACAATACTTCACAAGACTGCCTGTCCGTACCTCCAACAGTAAATTGATAGTCGTACGAGTCTGTACTGGGTAGGTTAAAGTTACAGGTATCTCCAACTAATATTGCGAGAGCTGGGTATTTCTTAGCTCTTGTGCGTAAACTTTCTTTGAATGAATATAAAAGTGTCTCTGTTGAAACGGATGGCTGGTAAAATCATCCAGCAATTAGCTTGCTTTCCTCTGCATGTGTTATAAACGTGCAGATAACAACACAGTCACTCTCATATTTGTTCTCATTAGAGACAAAATTTTTGTCAGCTGCAATGGACACACCCCGTCGGATCCTAATCTGTCGTTCCGATATTCATTCCATGACTCTCTGAATACACTGACTGAAAAATATCGCAATACCAAAAAATAATTGATGTAGAATAATGAAATTCAGGGAATACGTTTGTCTAGGTAACATATTTAACTGATTAACATTACAAGAGTACAGATTAATCTAACTGCAAGATAAGCCATTTCAAATGTGAAATGCTGGTACATTAACAGTCCGTGTATCCGCTAGAACGTTGAACGCAAGCATGCAAATATGCATGGATTGTGTTTTATTGGTGGTCAGTTTGTGGGATAGAGTTGCATGTTTGTTGGTCTTGGTCGGTCAATACAGGGACAGTTGATGCTGTTTGTGGATGACACTGGAATTGCCGTCAGATAATGTCGCCAATGTGCTCGATTCGGGATAGACCAGAACCAGCTAACATGGTGACACTTTTTGGAGCATGTAGGGTTACAATATGGTATGTGAGCGAGCGTTATCCTATTGGAAAAGACCCCCTGGAATGCTATTCACTTATGGCAGCATAACAGGTCGAACCACCAAACTGATATACAAATTTGCAGTGAGATCACCAACTGAGCGCTCCTATTGTCATACGAAATTGTACCTCAAACCCATAACTTCATGTGTACGTACAGTGTGTCTATCACACAAAAAGGTTAGTTCCAGGATTTCAACTGGTCTCCTCCTAACAACATACGTCCATCATTTGCATTGCGGCAGAACCAGCTTTTATCAGAAAACACAACAGAACTCTACCCTTGCCTTAAATGAGTTCTCGGATGAAGCTACTAAAGTCCAAATGGCAGAACACGGTGGTCTTCCGTCTCAGTAATGGCACATGGCCGTCCGGAGCCCGATCTTCTAGTTACCGTACGTTATCGTGACCACCACCGCTATCAATCATGTACAGGGGCTACACTCCTGGTCAGTCTTTCTCCAATATCGCAGAAGGAACATCCAGCTTCTCCTAGCTCTATAATACGACCTCGTTCAAACTCGGTGAGCTGATAATGGTGTTTTGGTCGCGTTATAGGCATTCTTGACTAACGTCAAGTCACCACGTCCAATTTCAAAGATAGCTAACGCTACGACCGCTACGGAGGTCATTTAAAGCGGCTGGCGGGAAACAGGAAATCTGAATAGACACCATCTTTCAGATGTAGAAATTTGCCTACCGATTTTCGTTTATGTCGCACAACTCCTCTTTGATTTTGTGATCCTTTTCTGTTAAAACACACACACACACACACACACACACACACATATATATATATATATATATATATTGCTGCTATTGTTGCACTCTTCATCTGAAGACTGGTTTGTTGGATTTCTCCAAATATGTCTAGTCTGTGGAAGCCTTTTCACATCCGCATAGCACTATCTTCACACAAAGGCATTTACGTGGATGAAAATGTCTAGAAATTCAATGAAGAAAACGAGGAAGGAGTACGGAGCAGTGTGACAAATGCCCGGTATTCACGTTACATCTTTTGACGCCGTCGCGTTGTCCAAGGAAAAACAAAAGTTGCTATACAAAATGAACAAAAGTTTGACTTCATTTCCTCCAGCCTTCTGTCTGCTCTGCACTGTAATGAGTTTCTTTTATTGCTGTTCGTCTGGGCAGCAAGTGCGCTTCACTTTACTCGGCGAAACTTGGTATTCTCTTTCTCTCCATCAGAACACGGACGGAGGAGACGAACTTGCGGGTCTTGTAGGAGGAGTTGGCTAAATGACAGGCGGCTGCACTCTCTAATTGTTCACGGACTCACGGAACTCATCTCTGCTCTTCCGGAATTTCCTAAACACTACTCTATTATTTCATTAATGCCTTTAATTTATAAGAAAACGAGGGAGTTTAATTGCTCGAAGCAAATGAACTCCTTGCCTTCTTCCTTCGATTAGTCTCCAGATGTTAATTATCAACAAGCAGAGAGTTTCGAAACATCTGTAGGGAAAAACTTTCATATTCTAGTGCCACTGAATCCTAAATACGCGTGGGAGCTCATGCTGAACTACAGTGCACAGTTCTTCCATGCGTAAAAGCTACGTTACCCGTTTTTGCTACGAAAGCTTTAGAAGGAAATGCAACAGGAACTGTGACTGGGAATTCTAACGGTGAAAAGTCTAGATGTGTGTCTTTGGCGTTTAAGATGGCTAATCGGAGATTTATGGAAATGGAAACATACGAGTAAGAACAGCAGTCCGCGGTTCAAAATGCTGCCACGGACTTGTCTGAGAGAACAGAGAACCTGAAAGAAATGAGAATGACGTTTAATCGTTGTGATCACCACACTGCCATTAGTTTTGAGTGTGTTCTAGTCTGCCTGACAAGAAAAGTCAGCGATTGGTGGGGGGGGGGGGGGGGGGGCAGGAGGTGAGGGAACGATAGGAAAGTCAAATTTACAAAGAACTTCGCTAATCAGTATGACGTAGCACCCCTTCTGGCCTGAATGCATGCTCTTTTTCGGCAGGGAAGGGTGTGATAAAGCTCTTGTATCCTCACCTGAGGCAAGATGGTCCTTGATATTTTGCATACTGGCGATGCGACCCAATTCTATCGGGAAAGATTGCGAGCTCTTGGTAACCACGAGAGTACCTCGTCACTCAGACAATTCATAGAGACACCTGTGTGGAAGAGCAAAGTTCTATTGATAGGTGGGATCACGATACTGTGACATGATAGGAAAAACTATTTCACAGTATGTCCATGGTATCTGAGTTCCCTCAATCATTAACAGCCGTGACCTGAAAGCCATGATTGCCCACCACACCATGACACCAGCAGTAACAACACTGTGCCTCTCATTAGGCTGCCCTCATGCTCGCTGGCGATCGTCATCCGGGTTAGTGTAGATCCGTGATTCATCACGGAACATAGTACCACGCCATTTATCAACACGTATCCCGATCATGGCAGCACTTGAATTGCAGCCGTTTGTGTTGCACTGTCAACGCCGCCTACCCATGAGACTGCAATTCCCTAGTCTGATTGCTGCTAGTTTCCGGTCATTCACATGGGATGACACAAAATGTTGCATGGAGTCCATTACTTGTTCAAGGATGGCAGGGGCACATGTGAAGTTACTATGATGTGCTTGGTGCACGACCAGGTTATCCTCCCTTTTGGTGCTCAGACGTGGCTGATGAGAAACTTGCGGACTAATAAGTCTGCCCTTACATTTTTATGCCGTCAAACATTGAAAAAGTGTAATAAACAATTATTACGATTCAACCACCTGGCCGAAAGGAACACCATAACGTGGCCCTTTAGTGTAATTCTGTCATGTGCTGACTACGAAGGATCACAACAGTGCACTGCATCTCAATATTCTTCACAGTGATGACTGAGTATCTGACGCTGTTAACACCCTTTATTTACCCTTCCAGGCCTGGTAACAATAATTAACACGAACAACACTAAAGACGAATGACACTAATTATAGTCTGTTGACAGTTCTACTTGACACAGGAAATTGCAGTTCTAATCTTTTGTACACCCGCCGACGGAGTATACGTTTATGAAGCTGACATACGACCTTGTCCCCTAGTGGCGTCCATGCTGAAGTAGAACATTGAATTGCCCCAAAGATTATCCCGTCTCTGACAGATGTATTAGATAAGGCCCTACGACTAGGGAAGATACCTTCAGTGTGGAAAACAGGGAACACAGTATAGTTAAGGTATTGGCAGATAGGGATCCTGCAGGCTCAAAACCCTAAAGACTAGTATGTCTATAAAATGTACTATCTAAGGGCCAGGAGCGGATCCTGTGCAGTTGCCTATAGGTACACGGGGGGAGCTCGGCGGGTTAAGTCAGCATTTGGCTCTGGAAAAAACAAATTAATATATGATGCACTCAATCGCCCTAATCACTTAGTTCAAAATTCGTAACGTAAATACATTGTGACCATCTATGGTAGCCTGAGATGTGTGCACTCCTTAAAGAATTGCGGGAGTATTCGGTACGACACAGGGCGAAGAAAAAGTGCCGCACTTGGAGGTCGGCATGCGATTTCTCATCCAGATTCAATACAAAAGTTTATATAGCAAAATCAGATCGGGTCATTTTAAAAATACTTGTTTGACAACGAGGAGCTGGCAACAGTCACATCGTGGAACGCATCGCAATTTACAGAGGAACGTGTATCACTCCGCATACCACACCAGCCGTCGTAGCACACTTAGTAGGTGCCGGCACGGTAGCTGAGCGTGTTCGCCAACACGGTAGCTCAGCGTGTTCGGTCAGAGCATTAGCTGCTCTCTTTAATAAAAAGCCGGAGTGAACGGATCAACGATGAACTTGTAGGCGTCTCATGAGACGTCCGCCCCGAAAAAATGCAAACGAACAAAATGAAATTTAATAAAGAAATTTGGCTGCTGCGACATGAACCCCACACCCACCAAGGAAATAGGGTTCGAATCCTCGACAGGTTTCATTTTTAATTCTTGAGCCCCCGTTCCCTAGCTCCCGTCGTTTATAAGCAGGACATCATTTTGTCACATGGCAATAGACTACCACAAAACAGTTGGACCCATTAAACTGCATACATGTGTCTACTAATGCGCAGTGCACAGTCATAATTGGTCCTGTCAAGTTCATGTAGGGCGACTTCCTGATGGACTATACAAATGATGAAGACGTTGATATGCTTTTGGTGCTTGGTGCATGCAGTAACCACAATGCTGCTGCTACTCGTGCGTAATTTGCATGGCACCATCGAAGGCGCTGTACCAAGAGGAAAGTTTTTTGGCGCCTAGAGCAATGCCTTCGGGAAACCGGTAACCGTCGTCCACAAGTAAGACAGAGGTCGTCCAGGGTCTACACGTATTTCACAACACAAACAAAGGAGATGCTTCTTGAAACCGTTCACAAGTCACTGCAGCTAAGTACCCGTGATATTGCAAGGCAGTTCCAGATATCTCAGAGACTGGTTGTTAAAGTGTTGCACGATGAAGAACTGCATCCATATCATTACATGGTAACTCGATACCAGCTGCCAGAAGACCTCATACGCCGAGTACAGTTTTGTGAATGGCTTCTGCACCAAGTGGTACATACGGAACATTTAATAAATAACGTGAATGCACCGACGATCCTAGCTTCACTCGTGAAGGTATTTTCATCCTCGACAGCAGCCACTACTGTTCGGAACACAACCCACACGACCACCGTGAACGTGGCTTTCATCCACCGTTTGGCATCAACCTGTGGGAAGGAGACGTAGGAGGAGTGCTCTTGGGCCCTTACCTGTCGCCGGACGAGTTGAAGCACCTCCGTATAGTAGATTTCTTTGCAACACTTTGCCTGACACATTAGAAAACGATGCACTTGGTGTTCTGTGACAGCTATGGTTTGAGCGTGATGGTGGATCGCCGTACTTTCGAACGAATGTGCGTACCTGTTCAAATGAATCGTTTCCTGGGAACTGAATTGTTCGTGGAAGTCCGATGTTCTGGCCGCCATGTTCCACTGGACATTTATTTGTGGGGGATACTTCAAGGGACAGGTTTATAGTTCCCCAGCCATGATTTACGAGACGTGATAGCTCGCATAGTTGCCGCTTCGGCAGTGGTGGACGCAGGTTTGTTGCGTAGGGTCGAGCAAAGTATGATACAGCGCGTTGCGAAGTGTTTGCAAGTACAAGATGGTCGCTTTGAACCACCTCTCTAACTTGGACGTCGCTCAAACGTGTATGTGAAAACAAGCCTGGACATAAAACTCACAGAATGGAGAGCGTAGCATAATGTGCAATCTAGTGTAATCTAGCTACTGCGTTTTTTTTTGTACCTCATTGGATATCCACTGTTACTTTCTATTGGCTTTATTTGTATCATGGACGAAACAAAGTGGTCTTTTACATAAAAGTAACAGTAACAGAAAGAAATTAACAAGATATCGCATCGTGGAGGTGTAAACTGGATTGGTGCCTTAACTGAAAAAAGTTAGGCGCGAACGCGGCACGAACATCGCGGCGTTTATATAGCCGTTCCCCCAGCAACTGCCTTCCTGGCACCCGAAGGAAGGAATGTGGGCAAAGGTAGCAACCTTAGACCTGGACACCATATCCCGTTCCCTCCACCCAGGAACTAGGGAAATCATAAAGAACATTAGGTAGAGGTGCGAAGAATATCAACGATATATTTATTTATTTACGTTTCCTTTATCTGTTTATTTTGTTTCATATTAGTAATAATACTACCGAAAATAGCAGGAAATCGACGTCATGAGGAGGAGGGAGCGACAAGTCGCCTGATTCGGTGAGACTATCGTCGCACAAATTTTCGGAGAAGAACGTTCCGATGTTCAGAGAATAACCGGCTTCAGAATGGAAAAGGTGTGGATCAACTTCTCATCGCAGTAACACTTCAGCTCTGGGGTGGGTTAAGAAAGAAACTATAAAGGAAACTGGAAAAAGTTACCTTTATTTAGGGTTGTGGACAATTGCACAATGGTTTTCACTAAGAAAGTGCCAAGCGTCAAGAACGTTTTTCTCGCCGTCAGCAAACAAGTCTACATATCTACTTCAAGGAGTTCGTCTTAGTTTGTGGGAAGTATCTTGAGTCCGGAAAGAGGAGCAGGTAAGAAGGTATCTGATAAGGAGATGAGCAGTTAATTAGGGCCAGCATCTGTCGCTCCAAGAACCAGACACATGTCACCGATCCGGACGCCAGGCGATGCTCGTCCGTGTGCTGAACATCACAGGCGACGCAAAACGGACAGACTGTGAGGTGAATTCCGTGACGGCGTGACGGGCATACTTGCTTCCCACTGACGGGTGAGGTACCATGTAGACTGTACGTCAGTGGCAAGAGAAGGAGCGCACACTCATCGCCAGACTGCACGATAGTCGATAGGGCATGCTTCCCTTCAACTACAATCGGTGACCTGTGCTGCTGAAGAATGCCGTAGATCACTTTCGTAGATGACAAGCGCGTTGACAGTTTCGCAGTATGGACATATCTCACTTCGAGGGAAAAAGTGGCGTAAGTAAAAGAAGGCAGCGGGACGTCCAAAAGCTAGATAGGGGATGTGAGACAGCGTGATCAAGGACTCTCAGCAACAGGCTGGTAAGCCAAATAGCACAACGGCTCCACCGCACCATATGACGGAAAAGGCTATTACTCTGTCAGGGACATGATACAGGCCTAAACCTCCCCTGGATCGCGGGAAGGAAAGGATCTCGTATCTTATCATGAACAGCAAACCATGACACAGACGTAAACCCTATGCCATCAGCATAGCCGGCCCGGGTTGCCGTGCGGTTCTAGGCGCTACAGTCTGGAACCGCGAGACCGCTGCGGTCGCAGGTTCGAATCCTGCCTCGGGCATGGATGTGTGTGGTGCCCTAAGGTTGGTTAGGTTTAAGTAGATCTAAGTTCTAGGGGACTGGTGACCTCAGAAGCTAAGTCCCATAGTGCTCAGAGCCATTTGAACCATTTTTGAGCCATCAGCATACACTGTGGGCCGTGGGCGACGGAATAGGAACTGCCTGTACCATGTGGGGGATAAATTTTTTTGAGAGATCGGCGATTGGAAAATTTCGACCTTCGTGCACAGGAATATGTGTCCACATGTACCGGCGATATATTATAATGTAAAATTATGTTGCAAGCTTAGGATACGTGCCTGAAAATGTGAAAATGAAAATGTTTGAAATTGGCCAGTTGCATAGATAATAAAAAAAAAGAGTACAGTCTACGTCGCCCATATTTTCATTCTCTAAGCACGTTAAGGCTGTGGACTGCCAAAAAATAAAATTTTAACACGTTTACATATTTTGTCCGTTGCAGAGGATTGAGAACTCGTAAACGATGACGTAGGAGCCCAGCTAGTAGTTGAGACAGTAGGTGACGGCAGCTGAGGGAAATCGTGCGCCGTAAATCATTTGCGAAATCGAGTCCTAAGCATCGGAAAATAACAGCTACTCGCAGTGGAACAGTGATCTCTACCGGAAGCCCTGCACTTATAACCATTGCCCTCAATTTACGGACATTAAGATAGCTACCGGGAGTTTCGTCATAGGTAGTATACCATACCAGTGACTCCCTGACTTCAGCATCACTGCGAAGAATGATGATGAGATCGTCCACATAAGCAGTGGAGCGAATATATGGCCAACGAGAGACATCGCAGACAGCCGTTTGACGGAGGCGGCAGAGCACATGAAAAATTCATACAACAGTGCAGAGTGTGGGCAGCCGTGGTAGCTCGAACGACGGATCAAGATGGGAGGAGTGAGACGGCCGTTATAGAGTACATCGGACGTAATTCCACGAAGGAGACACATTAAAGGTCGAAGATAGTATCAGGACGTACCATACTGTAGAGAATTCATTCCAAGGAGTCGTGATCGAACCGATCGGACACCTGACTGAAGTTAAGAGCTGCCAAAAGTTCAGGCACAAGACGAGCGTGAGCAAAGCGATTATGTCCCAATAGCGGCAGAGGGGAGTGTGAGTCCTATTAGCACCTAACAAAGAAGTCTGGTCAGTGTAAACCATATAAACTGTGCAGCCACCAGTTGTATAAAGATCCTCGCGTCATTGAGGAGTAACGTCAAGGGGCGGTAATCGCATTTCGTGTTGTACCCCGACGCTAGTGGATGGGAATCAGGAGGCCATCAATGTACCTGTCTCGTTTCTGCGTGAGAGACGATATCAGGTCCCAACATATTTTCGTCCACACCAGTGCCATTAGGGGACGACATGTCCAATAGAACTGGCCGTCAGCATCCTGGACAGCATCCTGGGCTTCATCCTCTGTGACGTCGGCAAGCAGACAAGCAGATCTATCATTGTATCCCCAGAAACAGAGCCCAAGGAGAGTCCGAATACCGCCATAATGTTGGCAGGGTGATAACGTTGTGCAGAGTACAGCACAACATAATGCGAATGGAGGGCAGACCGTATCTCGCGTTGGCTATCAAAGCGCCGCACATAATCAATCGTAAGAACATTAATCAAAGTCCTCCGACGGCAGCGACGTTCTGCTATCACGTGGTAGGATGTTCCTGCGCTAATCTGTTGTGTGTGCTCGCCCTGACAGTAGCTCCTTCAACTTGGCATTAAAGAGGGATGTGAGGTGTGCCTTGGACCGGTTCACCATAGCCTGACGCTCTGGCGAATATGACATCACAGTACATTCCCTACGAATGGTGAAACAGAAATCCTGGGTTCGTCACCGACACACCACTACCTCCCTTCCATAACCAATCAAGGCTTGCAAAGGGGGAGGGGGGAGCAGGCTCTACACAGAGGGCTCACAACGACAGTAAAGACTGATGTGCATCATGATATCGACAACAATCTGTCCATGTTACTAGTGGGGTAATGGGACCATCGAACTACATTGTGGGTTGCATACATTAAGGGACAAACTTGATTGGTTTATCACCCTCTCCCCTCCCCTTAACCTATCGTTCTGCTAAATGGATTGTGACCCCTGGGGGTTGATTTCTGTCCTTCTGAAAAGCCCCCCCTCCACATATCCCCCTCCTCCTCCTCCTTCTTTCCCACTCCTCTCCTTTTGGAAACTCCAAACCTTTCTCCCCCCCCCCCCCCTTGCCAATTCGAGCACAATTTTGAAATAAAATTAATTGACTAGATAATTAAATTTATCAATTAAGTAACCTATCTTCCTCTGGGAAATTCCTCAGTTCTCCCCTACAACACCCCCCCCCCCCCCCCCGACCCCTCACCTTCCCCATATGGAAATGGGCAGGGAAAGTACTCAGTCTGTGCTGGAGGGGAGGATCTAACGCTACGAAATTCAATGCAATGTCAACTACGTAGCAGACGATATACCATTTACTTATAAGGTTCAATTTTCATGGGTTGAGTCTCTTTACTTGGCGGGAAAAGCTCACATCCAGAAATCACGTGTCCTAATTACATAATTAAACTGCTGTAATTGGAGGTG
The DNA here is from genome assembly GCF_021461395.2 of Schistocerca americana. Classification (NCBI taxonomy): domain Eukaryota; kingdom Metazoa; phylum Arthropoda; class Insecta; order Orthoptera; family Acrididae; genus Schistocerca; species Schistocerca americana. Next base: position 652,940,816 of record NC_060122.1, read on the forward strand.
TTATCTTGCGGGAAATTTTCATTTGTGTGCTCAACTTCACATGCAGGAATCGACTGAGCTGGTGCACATTGCCATCACCAGAGGACTTCCCATGCCCCAACCTTCGCCCCTCCCTGCCAACCCATCAAAAAAAGAATTGGTGGGGAAAATATTCACTCTCTGCTGAAGAGGCATGAAATTCAAATCAGTGCCAATAGTATATTGATGCATATTATTAGTTTGATGAGTTTATGAGAGATAGGACTCCCCCACTTGGGTAGACCTCATGTGTCCACCCACAGCCCCGCTTTCCATTATGTAATAATTGCAAGCATTGAGGAATGGAATGAAATGTGGTATAGTACAAACGGATTGGAGTCTCCAGCTTATGTCTCTACCGTCAGGGCGGCGCCATGAAGGTCAGAAATCGCCCAGTGTCCTAATTACAGATCATGATATCAAATTCCGCCGACCACTGAATGAATATGGGCCTACTTTTATTTATCTCGCAGCCCAAACAAAGGATCAAATGGCGGCGTTCTGTTGATTGGGAATTTCCAGACTCGCTTCCTGCCTCTGTCTCTCTCGAAAGGCCACTTCCTGCTTGTCTGTGTGAAGCAACGTCTCTATATACGCGGACGGAGGCTTTCACTTCTCCTCAGAAGGCTGTGGTCCTATTGGCTAATGCTGGGGACAAAGGGAGAGCTCACACAATTTAGATATCAAATTAATTGGGTAACAATTTGCAGGAGTCGAATAGATAGCTTAAAACACACTCCACCACCTTATGATGACCTTCTTCGTAACGAAAACATACTTTCAATAATTGAGAATCGCGCGCAAACATTATGCAAATCAAGAAATAAAATTTCCGCCACAGATAGATCGTAGCACTAAATATATCAGAGGTCTTGTATGCACCGACGTTCGAGAAGACAAGCGCCCTCCTCCACGGCAACGTTTCCACTAAACGTAACTGAAAAAATTCTAGATAGATTCTAGAACCGGGAACAAGGCAAACAGTCATTTTTCATCGACAGCGATGAAACGCCTGGAGTAGAATGTTTAACGAGGATCAGCACCAAATGTAGAGTAACAAATTTATATATGACGGATCACAAGCGATGTGACCCCGGAGTTGTCGTCCATCACGTTATAGATTTTTATAAAGTGTCGTTAGCTAAAGGGTGTTGTATTACCAGCTGGGGGACTGCAATATACGATTACAGAACGGATCGGATGTTTGACCCTGTGCGCTGTTTACGTGTTTAAAACCCTAACAAACAGTACTTACAATGTGCATCTCTGTACGCTCAACCAGTCACAACTATGCGGCGTCAGCTAACAAATATGTTACAGAACAGTTGCTGCAGGGTTTTTTAAAAACATTCTACGGTATTTCTATTGAGGAATAGTGACACAAGCAAGCTGACTGTTGTCTGTGGTGCTTTCCTGTAAAAGAGAATCATCTGCCTCTAAACTAACATTGATTTGCGTTAAAGGATGATGGGTTGAGAGTAACTGTAACGAGGAATGATTTAATGGTAGACTGATGATGCACTATAGATAGTGGGAGATGTTGCTGCAGGCTATTTGTCACGCATTTAACGATTTCGTTTTGTTGGTCTCTTGGGGGGCATCAGTTGTGTGGAATAACGAGCGATCGTCTTGTGCACAACTGCGTATTTGTATGTGACTCAGAACACTGTCTACCTGCAACTGTTAACAGCAAACGTCTCCCTCCATACCACAGGAAGTAGAGGACTTCCAACACTTGTGTGATGAATCGTGCCCATCGATGGAAAACCTATTTCACCAGCCCCCTCTAGAGGAACGAAGATGTATGCGAACTACTCCTTTTCTCCGTCACATCTTGGACGTAAATCGTGTCTTCGCCGTTTCATAGCTGCAATGATTCTAAGTTATTCACATGTGTTTGTGAGGTACTGAAAACATTATGTACACAATTGCTTGAGAGTCGCCCTGTTTGCGGAGTTAGTGCAGTATGTACGTATTGTGTCACATCAAACAACTCTGTTATGTGTTTGGCTGTTTATTTGTAACTGGCATTTTCCGTTTCTGACGATCATTTTATAGGACCAACGCAAGGATAATATAATTCCTGAAACACAATTAGACGTGAACAGTAGGCCCTATACGGCTCCGGAAAGCTGTATTATGCATGTATCACAAAGAATCTATGTTGTTCTGAGGCACAGAATGAAGTAGTTTCATCATCTTAAAGATTGTCACTGTAATGGGTGGGATAGAAAACTTGCAGGGTGGACGTATGTCAGATGATGAACATATATGTCCTGCATTGGAGCATTAAGGACGTTGCACTTCGCATGACTAATTTTTCGAAAACCACATAGGTTTAACATTATAGCATGTCAAAACGCAAACCGTGTAGTCTTAGGAGTGTGTGTATTTATGTTCTATGGTCATTTCTCTCTTGCCAGCACTTTCTTGGTAAAGACCTCAGACACTAGAACACTAATATAGAATTGGTACCACAGTTGATTTATGTATAATTCTTCAAACACTGTCTGTCTGCAACGTAAACCACACTTTTCTTTTTAAGCGCCATCACAACACTCTCATATCTTCCATACGCTGATAAGTAGTGGTAACCTCTTTGAAGTACTTGCATCTGGATAGATCTTGTGCACTTGGACGGATGGCATGAGTGTGAATGGTGCAGATCAGTCGTTGCTGAATAGAAGTTGTTCGGTATAGGACGCTGTCTGGTATACTTTTGTGCGTATGTTCGAGAAATCGCCATGAATGGACGTACTACACAGTAATCTACCGACATTCGAAGTCGAAGTCTAGTATATAGCGGTAAATGCAAAGCAGTGATGGCAGAGGGGGGGGGGAGGGGGAGGGAAACTGGGAAGCATGCTGCTATGTCATTATTTGGCATTGTAATTACGGAAAAATTGGTGAAATTGTTGAAACTGATCGCACTGTGAACTGTGGTGTTTACTACAGTACATTGTTCCATACTGACTTTTCCATCCCATCGGTCCTCTGATAAGCTGTTGATTACCACATAATGATTGAGTGACACCATTTGTTTGAGATGGAGAGAGTCTTCGCAAGAGGAACACTTTCTGGGGATGAGCAGCACCGAAACAGTGATCGCGTACATGGCTGCAATATGAGGAATCAATGCTCTTGGTCTGTTCAAAATGGAACACCTAGACATCTGCTATCCGGTCACTGTGAAAAATGATATTAAATGAAGAGGTCATCACCCTCGGGCAGTTGTTTGGAAACACTCCACAATGCCGCGAACTCTTCCAGTTTCCATATGTTGCGAAGTCCTCCACATTTTTGACAATAAGTAAAACTGCCTGTCTTTTCTTTCAACCAACCCGTGTGTTGTGGAAGCAGCATAGTTTACATTATGTGATTCCCAGCTCTCTGCAAAAGCTAATGGTTTAGCACGTGATACCGACCACGAAGTCTTGGTGGAAAAACAAAATGTATGGCGGTGTACAAAGCTGTACTTACGCACAGCATGATGTATTACAGCACAAAAGCAGTGCTTCAAACATCTTACGAAAGGACAACAGAGGAACCATCTCTTGCGACTGCCAGTCTGTGAATATGGCCAACCGGACGAAGTGGCCGAGCGTTTCTAGGCGCTTCAGTCTGGAACCTCGCGACCGCTACGGTCGCAGGTTCGAATCCTGTCTCGGGCATGGACGTGTGTGATGTCCTTAGGTTAATTAGGTTTAAGTAGTTCTACGTTCTAGGGACTGATGACCTCACATGTTAAGTCCCATAGTGCTCAGAGCCATTTGAACCATTTTAAATATGGCCCTCCTGTAGTAAGGGCATCATTAAAAGACATCTCCAAAGGATCCATTGGAAGAGTGTGGTTGGACTGAGCGACTGAATTCAAAATCACTGTCAGTATTTCTACCAGAAAACGTAACACTATACATCTGAAAAGCAGCTGTATTGTTCATCGGATTTTGTACATTTCTTACGACTTCAGTCTAGCGTTGCAATTTTCAAGTGATTCCTCACATAGCATCCCATCTACTGTATGTGATCATTCTCAGTCAACCATTTTCCTCCCACACCTATAATCCTAAGGATACATTGCAGAATCTCTGTTACACTGTCAGCATTACATCGAGATAGAATATGTCACAAATACTGTTCGTTAGTGTGAGAAATATGTAGCATTGGCAAGAGGGAGTTGTAAATATTGGCTTAATGCCACGTTCCTTAACCGAACCACTTTCCAAATTCGATGAGATTGGTGATTTTATCACGAGCTTACTCCACTGGTGATGTGAACTTGCACTGTAGGTTTGTTAATACACACCCCAGCGATCACCGTTCATATTCAGTATCGCTGTATTTTGGTGGAAGACCACTTCATGCGGAAGTAATACCATACCTCGATTAATAATGCATGTTTAGTTTTAACATGGATACCGTTAGCGACTGATGTGTGAACCTGTAGAACCGAGACCGCTTCTTATGCAGGGTGGCAGTAACATAGTTGTTGCAGTCGTGCAGTCGTGTTTTTAATACGCTGTCCTTACACGAAATGTATGTGCCGGTGGTAGAATCCTTCTGCCGTCACTTTCGAATGACGGTTCTCAATAGTGTTCCTCGAAAAAACATCATCTCCCTTCCAGCGATTCCCATTTTAGCTACCTAGCGAGTGCAATCCAAATGCTGAAAAAAAAGGTCACTGAGCAATGCGGTTCTCATGATCAATTTAATTAATTAGCCTATCCATCTGATATCAATGACGTGCTGCCGGTTAGTTCATGTGATGGTGACACTACATCGCATATGATGCGTGAGATGGAGCAGTAATCAGAAGGTTTTTCGCTGTGGCGAAGACTTTTATTGGAATTTCAATCTGCCACATCCACAGGGACAGATGATCATCTAGTAAAATTAGCTATATTGTGTAATTTATAAAGCGATACACAGTATAAACCTGTAAATTACAAGTTCTCTGTGCTGTGCTGTTATCATGAGAGGATTTTTATGTGACGAGACATCTGTTGATTTTAAGAGAGAAAGTGAGAAGGCATCCTGTGAAAGCGAGATAGCATTCTCTTTCCACTCTGCCATGAGCCAAAAATGAGTTTAATATTCTAGTCCGTGATGCAGGATGTGGCAGATATTAAGCAGATAAGAGTAAGTTATATATATATATATATATATATATATATATATATATATATATATATAGTATGCTATCTCACGAAAATAAAAACTGAACTGATCCCGCAAAACAAACAGAAAAGCAGAAACGCTGAATATAAAAACAGAAATAAAATAAATTTTGATCTTACAACCCTGAGAAATTACAACCTTCAGTCCAACTCTAACCTCAAGGATTCTCCCCTTCACAAAACCTCCAAGAATTTCAGAACAATTTGATTGAGGCAACAGAAACAACCTTTCCAAAAAAGAGCAAACCGGGACACCCGTGGTGGGACAGCAACTGTAATGAAGTTCTGCATGAAAGACTTAAAGCCTGGAAAAAGTGGAACTCACATAAAACTGAAAACAACTTTAATGAATTTAAGCAAGCCAGAAAGAATGCCTCGAAAACTATTCGCAACACCAAGAGACAATATGAAAAACAACAACTCGACTCAATCGAAGAGAATTTCAAGAAATGCAACATGGCAGCTTGGTACAAAACATTCAATCAGAAACTCCGAGGATACCAGTCCCCTTGCCTAAACCTTATGAGAAATAATAAGACTCTCGCCACCAACAATACTGAAAACTGTGAAATCCTGGCTGAATATTTTGAGACACTCCTAAACTGCCAAACACCCATCCAGACTCTCAGTTTTACGCAACCAGAAACATTACCAACACATTCAACACCTCCGACACGAGAGGAAATCACAAACATAATAAAAAATCTCAAAAACAGGAAAGCATGTGGAGAAGACACAATTACAGCAGAAATGTTCAAGCTTGGGGGAGAAACATCAGTAGAAGCACTACACAAAGAACTTGAACAAGTATGGGAAACCAAGAAAATCCCAAGTCACTGGAAAACTGCCCTAATTCACCCTTTGTTTAAAAAAGGTGACAAAAGGGATGTTAACAACTATCGTGGAAATCGCTTCTCCCAGACCCATACAAAATTCTATCAAAAGCCCTGCTCAATCGTGTATCACCAATTATAGAGGGAAAACTTGGAGAATATCAAGCTGGCTTCAGACCAGGAAGATCCTGCGCCAAACAAATTTTTAACCTCAAAACAACAATGAACTATTTATCTACAAGGAGCAAGAAATATTTCATAACATTCATTGATTTCAAAAAAGCTTATGACTCAATCGATAGGGACACACTCATCAAAACACTTCGAGAATATGAAATAGATGAAACAACAATCACCATAATCAAAGAAAAATTAGCAAATACAACATCAAAAGTAAAATTCCAAGGAGAAATTTCACGGCATTTCGAGGTCAAAACCGGCGTCAGACAAGGAGATGCGCTGTCCCCGGTACTCTTCAACTGTGTTCTGGATAAAGTCATAGCAGAATGGAGAAAACTCACGCAAAAACATGGAGTTGAGAAAGTCCAAATTGGAGGGAAGTGCTACAAAGCCATTGAAACCAACTGTTTTGCCTTCGCTGACGATCTCGCCTGTTTAGCTTACACACAAAAAGACACAATAAAACAAATAGAATTACTTAAAGAAACTGCTGAAAAAGCAGGCTTGCAAATTTCATTTGAAAAGACAGAAATCATTACAAATATCAGAAATCCACCAAAGAAAATAACTACGAAATACGGGAAAATACAGGTATCTAAACATTTTAAATATCTTGGTGAACTAATTCAGCCTGTGGCAAAAGGTCATCCTGCCTGCAGGGCTAGAATACAAAAACTGGAGACAGCAACTCACTACTGCAGACAAATGTATTCAAAAAAATGTATATCCAAAAACATTAAACTCAGACACTACCAGACTGTCATTAGACCGCAGATACTATATGCATCAGAAACACTGGCAAATTTTACATACGCAGAACAGATAGAAAATCGTGAAAGAAGAATTGTGAGGACAATTCTTGGACACAGGAAAATAACAGATGATCAAGGCAAGCCTGTATACAGACTAAAAAGCAACAAAGAAGTGTATACGAAGTGCAGCAAAATTACAGACGAAATTAGAAAAAGAAGATGCTCCTTTTATGCTCACATCATGAGGATGAACCCGAATAGGCTTACAAAACAAATATTTTCGTACATCGCAAATCTAAAAAATAAAAATTTATGGTTTATCAACACAGAAAGAGATCTAAAAGAAATGAACATAGATCAGGAAACAATATTTAACAGAAACCTTTTTAGAAAAAAACTGAATTCATTCACGGGTTTCGGTGTGAAAATTAAGAAGACTTGTGGAACGAAATGGTCTGAAGAGAGAAAAGCCGCCTTCAGTGCAAGAATGAAAGAAGTGTGGACTGAGAGAAAGAAGACTTCCCAGAAGCGCAAGAAATAACTGTTTTCACGGTCTTTAACGGCCAAATTTGTATAATAATAATAAAAATAAAGTATGCTCTCATCAGGCAGAAAAACGTATTCTTATCTGCTTAATATCTGTCACATCCTGGATAACGGACTACATTAAACTCATTTTTGGCTCATGGAATAGTGGAAAGAGCACCTCTGTCACAGCATTCCTTCTCACTTTCTAACTCTCTTAAAGTAAACAGATGTCTCGTGACATAAAAATCCTCTCATGATAACAGCACCGAGAACTTGTAATTAACAGGTTTATATTGTGTATTACATTATATAGCGTATGCCATAGTGTTTACAGGATTTCCACAACGTGTGTATGTCCCAATTTCTTCTGTCTTCGAAAATAGCTCCTATGAAAGAGAAGCATCTACATTCTGCGAGAGAAATTAGAGGTATATGGTCACGAGGGAAATTGGAGACATATGGTCAAAAACTTACCCTTTTTGAATTTTTTAAACTGGTGGGTGTGTGTCACTCTGGAACTACAGTATACATGTCGAAGCCTTTGATACTTATATTCCACTGCGACTGGTGGCATGAGTAGTCACGAGGAATGGGAGACCTGACGTCATGGATTATTTCAGCTTGTGACATGTGGTTAGAAACAAAGAATGCGCCAACCTGTCTCTTCTTGCCCACAGCAGTAAGGGCTAGAGATGTGAGCAATGTGCTGGATGAGCAGCGACAAAAATGATGGGTGTTTGAAGTGGACGATTAACCCCCCCCCCCATTTTACTGGTTAAACTTATTGGTTGACTACTTGGTGAGTCTCTAGACCTCTGAACATTGGCTGCAGGGCCTGTGGAAGCTGAAGCATGGGCGTGCTGCTGCTGTCATAGCTGATACACATGTTTCTCCTCGCCAGCTCCCACAAGACAATGCGATGTCCTTTTCGGCGGCAGATGGCGCGATTGTGGCTCCTGGCAGTCGGCTGAGTGTAAGAGGCGAGTGTAAGATTGGCTAGTGATATGCATAAAGCCCAGATGGACATCATGAACATGCTTTCTATACCCCACAATGCTTAGGTGCTGGAGAATTGCCGCTAGCACACCACACACAAAGAGTGAAGTTAGTCTTTTGGATGCCTGGGTGTAGGTGAAGTCGCTCCCCATGGTCAATGCATCCTGGTGACACAGGAAGAGAGCAGTATGTAGGAACATTGAGTGCACTAAGGGGCTATTCTGTCAACAAGATTTCTACGAATTGATTTATTATTTATGTACTCACCTACTACTTTTTACAGTATTTTTTCTGGTTACACTAAACATAGTGAAATTAAAAAATGCAAAACGTTTCCTGTCAAACACCTTCCACTCGTTTCCGAGTTTCAGGTCTCTGACCTTGCGTACATGACACTTCAGAAAGACTACATTCAGAATTAACTGAACCTTTTCAGTATTTGGGTCGTTATTAAGTACACAGGGGAGGATGGCAGACGTTTTGTCAAACAGCTAGTTCTCCAACATTTGATGTACTTCAGATTTAGTCAGATTTGTTGTCACAGTCCTTCAGATACATAAAGAAATCATATCACTATGCTTTCAACTACCCAGCCTCAACTACTTTCTGAAAACAATTAAATTTTGTGGCTTTTGATAGTAATTCTTACTTCTCCAATTCCAACTAATTTTCACACAAATCCAATGGCTTTTTCTTTATAAATGGAAACTGAAAATAAAATGTCTACTACTAACAATAAATATACTGCAAGGGAACTTTTTGGAAATAAAGAAAAATTTAAAAAAATGAAAGATTTCGATTATGTTTAATGACAGAAAATTTAAATAATAATAATATTACTAAAAATATTGGAGATATTGTCTATACAAATGGAGAAAAAAAATCAGAAGTACTTAAACCAATTTTAGGACCATTTTGTGACAACATTGTGAGTATAAAAATAACAGATTTTATAGACTGCAAAGGAGAAATGAAGACTAAAAAGTATATTGTAAAAGAATCGGCTTGTGAGAATTTAAACAGTTTTTTAAATCAATACTTTCCAAATTTAATTCAGCAGGATACAGAGTTAAGAAAAAAAATCCATATTTATTAATTTACAATATATAAACAATTAAGGTACTAAACACATTCTTAACAAAAATGAAAAATTATTACACAAGATATAAATATACTGTAGTTATTCATCAAATGAGAGAATTAGGTGATGATAAATTAGATATACATCTAAGAGAATTACCAGCAATTCTGGATGAACTTGAAAATGATCACTATTATTTATTGGATTTATACATTACACATTATTTTGTAGGAATTTTTAATAAAGAAGAAATTACGAATACCGAAACAACGATTTTAGTTTTCTAAAGCAAGGAGAATACAAGCATGATTGTAATGTAATAGTAAACGAAGATAATTCTGTTAGAATAGATTGTTGAACTTTGATTAATTCTAATTCTAGAGGAAAAAATGTACAACAATTTTATTTGGCAAATAACAAGTCCAGGTGTAATTAAAATGGGCAACGATGTTATAGATTGGTAAATTGTCCATATGAAAGACTAAAAGAAAGATTTCCTTCAAAATAACGAAAAAAAATGCAATAACAAAACTGGAAGGAACAACTTTTAATTATATTATTCCCAATTTCCAAAAAGAACAAGAATTTAATCTATTTACAGATTGTTTAGAATTAATAGAAAATAATAGCAAATATTTCGAAAATGCTCTTTTTTATTCTGTTCCAGCAACTGAAATGTGGGAAAAATTAATAGACTCCTTATAAAACAGTTAAATTGTTTCCAACAATCCTTAAAAACGTGTCTATTGAGGTAATATAAACTAGAAAAAGTATCAAGGAGACAAATAAGAATTGGAACAGATGATAAAGGCAAACATAGACACAAGTAGATTAATTTAATGTCTAATACTTGTCTGCAAAACATCTAATGTTCGTTTGTTCATTTGTTTAACAAATTCGAAATGAAAATAAATCCAACAATTTTTTTCTGATGAATGATGATCGTTTAAATTCAAAACAATGAGAAAATATCATTTTCATATATCTATTTTTTTCTAATATAATGAATGAAGTTCGTTTCTGCAACCACACTTTTCATACCATCATATACAACATCTACAGATCCATTATTAACTTTATTTAAAAAATTATCATTAAATTTTTGTCCATTGTCTATCAGGTAATGAGTCTTTTAAAGCTTCCATATCTAAAAATACTCAGTGATGAAATGTTGCACCTGTTATTTTAGTTTGTTTTATCTAATATGGTTTGTGTACTGTGTTCAGACATTTTTATAAACTCATTTTTTTGAATATATATAAGAAAATAAAAGCAAATTTGTGTTTATAATATTTGCCATTATATATTTCGTTTTCTTCACTAGATTTCGAATCGTTTTCGTTGTTAGAATTTGAACCATTACCTTCAAAATAAAATATCATAATGGCTTGAAGAATTTTATTATCTGACTGTGTCTCCTAAATGTATTTAAATTTTCCTATTCTACAAATTTCTATATTGTAAGCAGGAATTTTTGTACAAAAATGTTTAAGTAAATTTTAATCCAAACTTCCAACTTGGTATATTTCATTTAATAAGCTACTTAATTCTTCTCTCAGATCTAAATACTTGGAATGTGTTTTATTCTTGTAAAATAAATTTAATATAATATTTTTTAATCACAGAAATGGAGAAACTAAGTATTTTTAAAGATGTTACACTTTTGGATGCCGATGTATTTGTTTAGGTAAAAAAGGAAATTACTGAAGAGGAAGTGTTTCTGTCACTATTTTGCTATTTAGCAATATAATATTTACCACATTTATTCTACAGAACATGGAAATTTAATATGTCCTTGTAATATATATTTGGAAATTATTATGTTCCAAAATATGTGGAGAATTTAGATGGAAATAACAAAGAAAACCAGTCATATTTGTTAAAATTTTTTGATAGAACTATATTGTTATTACAGAAAAAGATGAAACAATTAAAATAGAAACATAAAAAACTAAACAAACACCAAACCTATCTTGTTATTTGGTGTTGTTTTAATTTTATCTCATTTAACTTCAATCCTGTAATATAAGTCTCTTTTTATTAATTCGAAATTCTTCTTTCAACCAAAAATTGGAACACAAACAATCTTGTGTATTTTCGAATTCAAAAAGTTATCTCTCTTTCCCATGGTAATTTTTGATTTTAATATTGTATACAAGTAGCTCTAATCTTCCATCTAGAGATTCTAATGGCTTACAGTTTTTTTATTTTTGTTTCCTAATATTTCTATGTTTTTTCACAATTTCTTTATCTTTTTCTTTATACAATAAACCGCTTTGTCTTCGAAAATTGTTTCTAAGTAAATTATATTAGAAAAACATTGTCTATTGAAAGTGAAAAGACCACTTGTCTTCATTTCCAAAAATTTTTTTTCTTTAGGATAGCAAACTTTTTTTCTAATTCTTGTTGAATAGTACTGCAGAGAATACAAATAAATACTCCTCTTTTAACAATATCAATATTTTTCTTCATTTTTATAGTCTTATTTTTATGTGGACCTTGAACAATATATATAGATCATTTATCATTATTTTCACCTAAAACATTAACATCTGTAAAATTGTTTTTATCATTAATTACAAAAGCATACATCTTATAAACTGCAGTTTCTTAAAAATCTATCCACTCTCTTTCAAAATAGTTTTTATTTCATGATCTGTTTCATTTCTTATTTGTTCTTTTTTCAAATTATTTTTGTATTCATTTCCTAAAGATAGTGTGTTACCCAAACATCCTAGTTTTCTGTCTTGTACACTTAAATTGTCTAATTCTTTTTCTCTTTTGTTAGCGAATTATAGATATACTGAATTAAACAGTTTAATTTCAACAGCAGCGTATGGATAAAGTTTGCTATGACTATATATCCTTTTTCTACACACAAATGAAATAAACTCCTGGATTTAGAGAAGTATTTCTCTCCAGATTTTATAAAACATTTATTGCACAGAAATTAAATCCTCTGTCCCTTTGAACATTTCTATACAATTACTACATAGCAAGTTAAAACCAAAAGCAGATAAAAGAAATTTAATACATTTTTCTCCTTTTTCTGAAATATGAGTTCCAATTTTTATTTGTATTCCTGTTGGTTTTATCTAGTTGTTATTGGACATAATGTACAAGATCGCTAACAACAGTACTACTATTTTGTAAGGAATATGTTAATTTTTCCCACATTTTAGATATTGGAACAAAATATAAATAGTTTTTTCGAAATATTTGCTGTTATTCGTTATTAGTTCTAAACAACATGGTAATGGATGTAAGACATGTTCTTTTTGGAAATATAGAATAACATAATTATAATATGATCCTTCCCGTCATGTTACTTCACTTTCTTTAGACAATTTAGAACCAATCCATTCTTTTAATCTTTGATCTGGACAATTTAAAAAGTATATAACATGGTTACCTAATTTTTACTTACTCCTAGTCTTATTTGGGAAATATTTTTATTTTACTTTTTTTACTCTAGAATTCGAATTAATCCAAATTAAACAGACTTTTCCAATACATCTATCGTTTTTCTGTAGCATTATAAACATCATAATTTTCTTCATATTCTACTTGTTTTAAAAAATTAAAGTCATTTAGTATCTTTCCTTTCTTATTTATTAAATATTAAGGGTTTCTTCAAAATCCTGTGTAATGCACAATTCCAATAAATAATAGTGTTACTTTACAAGGTCTTACAAAATTTCTGCCAAAGAATACAAACAGTCTATTTATATTTTTGGTTTATAATTTTTACTTTTGTTAATTACTTGTTTAGTATCTTTAATTACTTGTCAATTAATAAATATGGAATTTTTGCTTTGACTCCATGTCCTGCTAAATTAAATTTAGAAAATCTAGATCTTAAAACATTGTTTAAACTTCCAATGCCGGTTTTTTACAATAAATTTATTATTTTCATTTCTCCTTCACTGCCTATAAAATCTATCATTTTATAATCATAGTATTTTCACAAAATGGTTCTTTAACTGGTTTAAATTTTTGTACAGACAATACAGTATTTGTAACAAGATTATTATTATTTAAATTATCTGTAGTTAACCATAATGCCATCATTCGTTTTTTAATTTTCACATTATTATCAGAATGTTCCCTTGAAGTGCGTTTCTTGTTCATAGTAGACATTGCATTTTCAAATTCCATTTAGAAGGAAAAAACTTAGATTTGTGTGAAGAGTAGTTAGAATTAGAGAAGTAAACATTATTACGAAAGATATAAAATTTAATTGTTTTCACAAAGTGGTTCCACTGGGTTGCTGAAAGCATAGCCATGTGATTTTTTTTACCTCTCTGAATCAACTGACAAGTTCAGTGAAGGAACATCAAAATTTATAAATAAGCCTAGATGTTGTGTATAAGATTCGTTCGGTAGTTATAGAAGTAGTATGTGCAACTGGAATAAAAAGAATATGAATCATTCTACAAAGGAGCAACTAAGAAGTATGTGAAGTAACAGAAAAATCATTTCATTTATGGCAAAAATATATAATTATATTAGTTTTCACCTTGTAAACAATCGCCCTAGTATTTTAATTTCAAATGAAAGGGGATTACATGAAAATGTATCTCATCATTGTCCAAAGGGGCTAGAAGGAAATGCGTTAGGTTAGGCACTATTTCCAAATACGAATAATGATACAGTAGAAATACATGTGGATGGTGATGAGTTATGGTACTTAGAGATCGACAAAAATACCCCAAAACATCAGACACCTCTATTTGAAATTTTAGTTCATGAATTTCATCAGTAATTAGGTTTAGTTCATTCAGATGTTTCTGAACCAATAATGTATCCAAACAAAATCGTCCACATTTTGAATTATTTCAAGAAACATCGATGGTGTTCATAGTCTTTATGGTAACAAATATCAACACAAACGACTTTGCCAAAATATGCACTAGCTGTACCATCAGCCATTAGAAATGGATCAGTCAAAGCACTACATGGAAATTAATAAATTCGAGTTCTTTTTATTTGCAAATGTAATTTTATATACTTTCAGAAGGATTGGGTGTGCATAGATAGTGATTTGAATGCACAGTTAATGACTAACTGGTTAACATTTTTACTGCAAGATTTAAAAAAAATTGATGGAGTTTATCAAAGACCAAATAGTGATATTATTTTATTTGTTGATGATATTAGGTATATGATAAATTTACCGACAGAACTATGAAAACAAGCTCTCCAGACCGACATTTCATGACAACTAATCAATAAAAATGCACTATATTTTCTAATGAAACCGTGAATGCAATCTGGCAGTGAATTGTAATGATGAAAACTGGTAATGGTACTTTTAGAATAAGGGAACTTAAATTTGTGGCTGGTTGCTGTCTCAACACCATCAACATTTGTTTCCAAGTAACAGCCACAGTCTCCAATCATGTCATCACATGACAAAACTGCACTACTGACATTAGAATTAAACCCTGAATGTCCTAAGTCAATAACTGGTGTAGGACTATGTAAAAGTTATTCTGGTGGAACTATAAGTAGACAATTTCCCGGTTTACCTGCAGCAGTATATTCTGCCTTCAGATAAGTTAGTGGATACTGTATTGTTTTCAAGAACAATAGCTTTTAGGAATATAATTAACTCACATACAAATTAGTTAAATCTGGTACAACTGATTTTTTATTTGGCATTGATTGTCATAAATCATCAGAATTAACTTCTAAGACAATGAATATAATGAATGATATATCACAACAATTAGAAATATTAAGAAACATATTCAAATTTTTTGTGTGAATTGAGGGTCTTAAATCCAAACTGTGAAAATATTGTAACACTGAGAAATCAATTGATAATTTTACTTAAAAAAATAAAGCTGATTGTAGAATGATGTGTAGACAGTGTGTAAATGAATATCATGTGAAAGTGTACAGTGAAAACCTTACCTTGTATATGTGGAAAAAATATTTCTAAATGTTATTATAAAATTCATCTGCAACAAATTCCTAGTGAAGAACATTCGAAAATATTACTTTCGATGAATAATGATGAAAAACAAGAAACTGATACATCTACAAAGAAATTTAAACTTTGTCAAAAGATTAAATATTAAAGTGGTTTCTATAATAAGCCATCACATACAGATAACCATAATAATCGCTCTAAAAATGTGTTTTAGAACATATGAAGAATAAGAAAGGGTAAGCATTCCATTCTTGCAGTCGAATTTTTAAATCTTAGTTTTTTACAGATATAATAAATTTTATTTTTAATAAATAGAAAACTAAATCCAAGAATCTATGCTGTTCAAATTCGTGACTATTGTAAAAGAAATAATTTAAGAGGTTATATTATATTAAATAAATGTATGTACATTGATTAAGAGATATCTAGGTGCAAGTCTGGAAATAGTTAATGCATTTTGACGGTGACATTTTCGATACTGAAGATAATAAATCTTTGAAAAATATGTTTCCAGTTTCTGCCAGGGTCTCTGAGAAACAAAAAAGAAGCAGAAAAGCAGCTAGTTATTATCTGTTCGATAAATCATTTGAAAAAAGAATACAAACAATGGATTTTAAAAATAATGTAATCTCAGTTTAATCTGAACATTTGTTATCTATGGTAAAGCTGAAAATTTTGAAAATAGTTGAGGATAATCTAAGCATACATCACAGATGGAAAGTAAATTTAAAACTTTTTTTTTTGCACCAAATGCAGACAAGTAAAAATATTACGGAATTTAAGTTGCAAACAGTAAACTATAGGACCACAAACGAAATTTAAAAAATTGTAAGACTGGTAAAGAAGATACTTTTTCAAGCATGTAGATAGCATGAACATTAAATAGGATTATTAATTTACAACTTGGAATTAACAGATGTATTGCACAGAGAGAGTCATCACACATTGAATTACAAGATAAAATTTAAAAAGATTGAGAAAGATGTATTAATGCGAAAAATGATCAAAAATATTTTCTGTAGTCCACAAAATCTGCATTAAATACTGTAGATAAAAAGGTGGAATGAGTTAGTAACTATAAAAAATGTTAGTAATGATGCTGATCAGGAACTTGAAAATTTTGAATTTTCGGTAATGGTTGACAATATTCCAAAAATTGAAAGTCAGATTAATGTATCTATTGATGTTTATTTATCAGATGGCAAATACCAAACATATGCATTAAAAGTTGTGATTTGTAAGGAAGAGAAACATGTAAATCTCCTTTATTTAAAGGAGGGAATTACGTCACAGAATTGTTATATAAGAAATTTATCTAGACTTGTCTCAAGTAAAATTAGTTAACATGAAACAGTAGAATTTATTTGCGATTTGTATTTACTCCATTTCGATAAAAAAGAAAAATTAGATAGCCATTCACCAAACAGTTTAGCTAAAAACTATTAAAAGTGGAAATGCTAGAAAAAGATTTATATGGACATTTCAAAAATTAATGACATACAGAATAAAGTTCTGGTTTTAATTTATGTTGATTTTGGAAGATAACTGTTGAATATGTATAACTGTCAAACAAATACTAAAATGCCATGCACAACGAAATATCAAAAACATGAACCAAGTGGCTGCTGTTATTATATGAAGTACATTATGAAGATTATGTTGAAAATTGTCACAAAAAATTTATAGAATGCATAAAATAAGAAGCAGCGGATATTGGAAGCATTTGTTCAGAAATTGAAGAAATGAAACCATTAATTCCTAAAAAACAATCAAGCCATGAAAGATCAAAAACCTGTACCCTACAGAAATGGTTCATCATCATCATAATTTGAGTGGAAAATATTCAGATCCAGTATGTAATAATTGTAATCCAAAACTGACATATCTGAGTTTTGTGGCATTTTATTAAGGGAACGTGAACGTGAATGGCCTGTGTTTTTATGCTTTGCTTTCAGTGTGCACCAACACTGAATGACATTAACTGAAGCTCTACAAGGAAATTTATCCAATCGTCATTTACAGTTGAAGAATTACAACATTTTGTCTAATAGATGGTTTTATAACACTCGCTTCATTTCTGGTACAATTTTCTGGTGCGTCATCAATGTAACAGCATTCATACTGTGTCATTGTAATGTCAACACTAATAGGAACACATTATGCCTCTCTTTGTATAGTTTGTAGTGCACCTGACGAAACAGAAAAATCTTTATTATACCACATAAATATTTTGGTCAGAAATCACCGCTAAAATTATATGCAGAACGACAAACATAGAAATTAGGCATAATAAAATGAGACTATACCATTCCTCATTTGGCAGAAATTTGGTGAACACAGCTCAAACCATAGTGTAATTCTGAAAAAAGGAGAAAAGACTCTTCACAGTGCCTTTGACTCACCAAATGCCCCTTTCAGAACTTTCCAGCAGCATATTCTTTCTGGCCAGCTGTTTCTTTATACTCTACACTTTTTCATGACTCCTTTCCTTACTCTGAACTCTTCAGTGGTGGCCTCCATGGCCTTTCAGCTTCAACTAATCGCTAATGATCTTTGGCAGTTGGAGGATCTATCGTATTGTTTCCTGGTTAGATGACGAATTTGTCCATTATTTTTCTCCTGCTAATTGCACCATCATTGAAAGAGATGACAGCATCCATCATATCTATTTTGAGTACTGTTCTTCCAACGAACACTGTGTTTGGTACTTGTTGCCACACACAGCCGTTGAAACTTTTATTATGGTTCTGTGTGTGACCATATGAATATATGCTAAATAATTTTGTATCTGCAAACTCCTTGTATATTGACTTTATTGTAGCATGACTGTGAAGTGTGACAGTGAACTGAAGGGAGACATGGCTGGTATACAGACTTTTGTTCAAAGAGCGTTTAAGAACAAATAAACAATTTGAAAGTTGATAATGCACACATTTTTGGAAACAGGAGAAATTTTTCTTTCATATAGAGATAATTGTTTTCCTATTTTTCAGTCATTTTCACGTCCATGTCCTCTTAACATAATCTCTCAGGATGTGTTTCACATCTATTTGTAAAAGATCTTGGTTATGATAAAAAGAGATGGATTTAATACATATTAATGAAGATAGATACATCAGTTTGGTAAGATGCCAGAAAATATGAAGATGATATTTATCGATACATTTAAATTTGTGGCTTCTTCACTCAACCAACTTTCATCAAATTAGAAGAGAGATCAAAAGAAAAACATTAGAAAATTGTTACCAGACGATTTATTCAATCTAGGGATCAAGAAAGGCATTTATCCTTATGATTACATGGATTTTTGGAAGAAATTTGAAGCGACACAGTTGCCAGCAAAGGAAGAATTTTACAGTAAAGTGAATGACTGAAATAAATGATGAAGATTATAAACCTGCAAAAATATTTTTGGGAAAATTTAATGCCAAAAATCTTTGTGATTTATGCTTTAAAACTGGTGTTTTTTTCATTGTCTGAGGTGATTGAAAATTTTAGAAACACATGTTTAAAAGCATATGATTTAGGTCGATCTCAGTATTTTGCAGCATATGGTGTTCCATCAGAAGCAATGTTAAAAGTGAGTAAACAACCACTAGAATTATTATGATATTTTTCTTATGATTGAAGAAGGAATAAGAAGAGGTATATCACAGTATTGAAGAAAATATGTTAAAGCAAATAATAATTATATGAATGATTACACTGTAAAAATATCAAATTATGTAGCCTATATAGATGCAAACAATTTATATGGTTATACTATGAGTCAATATTTATCACATTGTGGATCTGAACGCATTGAAAGATATTGTTCTCATTGAATGTGGAGCATGATTCTAGAAAAAATAAATGAAATTTTTGACACTTCTCGACTTGGTTACATTTTTGAAGTTGAGTTAAAACTCCCAAAAGAACTACATGATTTACCAAAAAATGTACTACTTGCTCCTGAAAATATAATTGTACCAGAAACTAAAGAAAGTAAGTTAGTATCTACTCTGAATGACAAACATAATTATGCAGTTCACTACAGAATCTTAAAAAGTATTTATCAATAGGAATTGAAATTGCAAAAATATATAGTCTTGAAATTTTAGCAGTCTGATTGGTTCAAAAAGTACCTAGACTTAAATACAGAAATGAGAATGAAATCGAAGAATGATTTTTTACAAATTGATGAATAATTCTGTGTTTTGAAAATGATAGAAAATATGAGAAACAACCTGGATATAAAATAATCTTCAGATGGAGAAGAGTGGGATAAATTAATATGTAAACCAAACTTTAAACAAAGAACTATATTTAATGAAAATCTTGTTGCCACTTATATGAATAAGACAAAAATGACATTAATAAATCCATCTACAATGGTATGAGTATACTTGATTTATCAAAAGAAAAGATGTAGATTTTCAGTTTAGAATAATGGAATCAGAATATGGAGAAAATATTGAGTTGTGTTGTCAAGATGCAGACAGTTATGTATACAAAATACAAAATGAAGATTTCTGTGAAGTCATGAAATTACTTTGATATGAGTGACTGTCCAACAGATAATATTTATGGTATTCCACAAGTAAGCTTGAAAGTTTTAGGAAAAATGAAAGATGAACATAATGGAACAGTAGTGGAAGAATTCTATGGTTTGAGATCAAAAATGTATTCTTGTAAATTTATGAGAAGGAATAGAAAAAATCGAAATTAGTAAAAAAAAACAGAATAAACTTTGAAGATTGTAAAGATTCTTTTTGTAACAATAGAGGACCTTATGGAAAGACGAATTTGATTTGAAATGGAAAACATGAAATCTACACAGTTGAGGTAAACAAGACAAAACTGAGTGCTCATGATAATAAACGATATGGACTGGAAAATAAAACAGATGCATTACTATTAGAATATTAAACATTATAGAAAAAAATTATAATAATTTTTGTATATAAATGAAAACATTTCTGGAAAAGCTCAACAGTGTTAGCAAAATTTATTTAAAAAGATTAGCGAGTTACAAGTAAATGCTTTATGTAATCTTACTGGTTGTCAATATTTAACTGCCAGATATGGAAAAAAACCGTGTGTCTGGAACTTGATAATGAGTTTAAAGTCATTTTAACTAATATATATTTCGAAATAACTGGGATCTTCGGTTTTTTGAAGATGTGAGTGTTAAACTGAGATATAAAGAAATGGACAAACTAAAAAATAATGATTAAGAATTTCATGATTTGAATTTACTACCTAAATTTTTTTTAAAAAATTATTTTTTCCCATTAAATTTGGTAATCATTAAATACACAACATCAAACAACTGAAGCAGTGTGATGACTCTGATTAAAGAGAATATTAATGAATTTTATAAAAATAAATATCAAACAGATGGATATCATAGTGTTTGTAAGGAATGTAAAGAGGAAAAGAGTTCAGAAAAAGTAATATGAGAATGTGGTAGAACTGTAGTCAACACATCACTAAAAAAAAAAAATAAATCAACAGACCAGATCAATTTAATCACTGCTCAATAAGAAAGAATTAGACAAATTTTAGGCAAATAAAATTTAAGTATAATAAAAGGATTCCTTATTTTTTTAAATTGTAGTTTCTTTCTTATGTTCACTTTCTTCAGAAAATATTAAGCATCTCCACTCGGCTTCTGAGGCAGTCTTTGTTGCAGACATTCAATATGGACATGGCCTTCCTGCCCACAACTTGAACAAGTGCGAGGCTGACAATTGCCCTGCAGCCAGGAATAACCAACTAGGAAGGAGAGGACCACTGAGGACATGGTAGGTTTCGAACGTCTTCTACGTTTGAGCAACGTGATTGACAACGTTACCATAATATTTAATGGCACCCACCACGACGCCCGATGGCAAGTCGAACGGGAGTCAGGAAACCCTCAACATTAGGAGACCAGCCTTATGTACACAGTAATATTGATGATTTAAAAATGAATTCTGAGAACATCTTGTGGCAGGAGCCGAATTTCGTTCCGTATAATCTGTTCTATTTCATACACTTTTGGTTTTTCATGATCTGAAGGAAAAGTTAATTTAATCGTGCCTTGGCGGTAGGAAAACGCCATGATGGTTAATGAAGTCGAACTGTAAGAGAAGCTGCTACGTGGAAGTAAAGAAACGTGCGCACGTTCAAGCGGCACAACAGACAAGCGCAAGCAACGTTTACTCGCCGAACGTGGCCCTTACCCAATGCAGTTATTCGCATGCATTTCAGAGAAAGGGGAAAATGTATTAGTGGAGGAAGACTTGCCCGGAACACGTTGTATTACACTGCATGTTTCTCACTGAAGCCAGAAGAACACACTCACGAGATTTCTGCAAAGGAACGACAAAATATATTTCGCACGAACCCAGAACACAATAAACAATTAAAATCATAGACTCTTTACAGAAAGGAGTGAAACTAAAAAATGCTATAATCTAGGCGATGATGACAACACCTTCCTTGACTAAACCATCTAGTACAAAAGCTGTGCCAAGCAGCTAGAGTCACATGGAACCTGTATGGCAGCAGTAGGCACATAACTTGGTAATAACACTAACCAGCGGTGGATGCACAGCTTTCCTATCATCTTTAAACTACCTTCAGTTTGAACAGAGTAGTATGATTCTTACTTAGCACTCTCCATTACCGTTAATTAATTTAATTTTTCTTTGTAACTCACTATTACTACTTCGACTGGGAACTGCTGAAAACAAAACTGTTTGTACTAAGGAAGGATTTATGTTATCAAATAAAAAATTGTAAAATGCAGGAACCACTTCTAAAATGCTAGGAAAGAGGCAACACGTTTCTAAATAGGCATAAATGGATTTTTTTTAAAAAAAGAAGACATGTCTTCTGTGTACTTCGCCTTTTTTGTTGGGCCCGCTAGAGCAGAAGTCACATCTCTAAACGGAAAGCGATTAAGTTGTTGGATACGGTTGCGAGCTAACATCCCAAAGATATTCGGGCTCACATGTGGTTCCTCTTCGTCGAAATGTCTTGGCTCAAACTAGTCAACGGGTTGAACCGCACGTGTCGCATTACACGCCCTAAATTAGACACTTGTAACCCTTTGGTTAAATGGTCTGTCTGATGGCAAGGTTGAGAAATACAAAGTCAACATAACGCATAATAACAGTAATAATAATATCAGGAACTAAATTAACGACCCATAAATTATATAGGGCACACAGTTGCGATTTTGTTAGAATAATGTTTATTCAGAAAGCAAACTGATAGCAAAAATGGCCATATTTAGAGTTACTGTTACACTCGAGCTCATATCTAAATGACGCAGTTCGATCATTCACAATCTCATCGCGAAACACAATACTCCACCTCCATATTTACACGAATAGAGTTCACACCAGGTGCGCGGCTGCTCACCGTTCAGAGACCAAGTCCCGCGATACTACACAACGCGAAAGTTCCAAAGTCGTTACACTTCTTAGCTGCCTAAAGACCGAACTTCCGCTTTCGCGTCTGCAGCCGAACTGTATTTACCCTTTAGTCGCTCCAGCCAAACTGTCCCTTTCGCGTCTACAGCCGCACTGCCGCCTTTGGCGTCTAGACCAGAACTTTCCCTCTGTCCGTCTCCGACCGCGTTTTCGAACGCCGAACATTTTTGCTCAAATGACTAGCGCAGTTCCCTTTCCTGAAGCAGTCCATTTGATTGGCTACAGCTTATTCTACATTACTTTACATTTTAACATACATAAATAATCATAGCTTGACCACTTTCACGTTCTAAATAAAGTAACAATAATATTCATTACACAATAAAGGTTAAATATTTTCACATAAAACCAGTACAATTTCCTTCTCAGTTTTGAATGCCACGGCTAGTAGCCTTGCACCAATGTGTTTTCTGATAAACAAGCAAAGAACAAAATTAACTGTTATGCACTAAACCTTACAACAAATATTCTATTACCTAATGATTCAATAAGGTGTCATGGTGTCATCGTTCAGTGCGTTTTTGTGGAGGAAATGATGATCTGGTGCTTAACTGAAAATATTGATAATTGAAGTTTACTGTATCTTTTAAACAAATAAAGTTGCAGAGTCGATATTTACAACGTTTGACATTTTAATGATGCGCTTCTATATGAAATATCGATCGATAAGATCGACCAAAGCGTTTAGACTTTAGCATTCAGGTCTTTGTAACAAAACTTGTTACTTTCACTTCAACAGTAAATCCTAAACTATTATAGATAAGTTTTATTGGGATCACAATGAAAATAGATGGGGGATGTCAATACTGTGGCTTCATTCCCTGCACAACTACAGAACAAAGTAGTTTTTATAAATGTTTCCCTTTTTGGCCGATCTGAGGTCCGCCATATTTAACACTGTTACGCCTACTTGGCCACAAAAGCCATCTACTGGGTTTCCCAATGACGTAAGTTCTCGTCTGTCTAACTCGCACACTACAGCGCTTAGGCCTCAACAGACAATAGACGCATGTGAGTTTCCCCATCCCTTGGCGAATCTGCGCCCTTTGTGGCATCTGGTCCTGGACGACAGGATTCGTTTCACAATGCCTGAAGGCTGACTCTTTCGGTCATATACTTGAATGAGAGCGCAATGCTCGTCGACTCACATGGTGTCTGTTCTGTCTGTTCTTCATCAGACATTCACAGCAAAGGACATAATGTATGTTCAGAAACCTTTCCCTTTAGAATTTTATTTCAAGCGTGCGTACTGAAAGGGAAGGTGGACGATATAGTCAGTCGAAAACAGACAGTATTAACGGAGGTGGTAATTAGTTTAAGGCTAATTCTAGGAATAGGTCAAGGAATGATGATGGCTAGCGAGACAATTATCACCACCAACCCATGGTGATCTCAGAACACGTTGTACTTACTGAAGATTAAATAACTTAACAATGACTATCTGATGGAATGGGACCATGCAGACTCCAAACAACTTTATACATCCTGTCAAGTCGTATTCGGTGACTTTTTTATACTAAATTTACGCACTTCAAGAATTTTCTGTTTAAAGTGATCGGTGCATGAAGGGCCTAACAATGACGTGCCGCTTTTCGTAGTATTTCGTTAGTCAAAAATTGGAGGGTTGCATATCAATAGGAGAAAAACTGTTACCAGAATAAACTGTAAGAAGAGAAGATATTTATCAACAATATTATTCCCTCAAAAAATAATGGAAAAATTCATTAATTAAATAAGAACATTTTCCACCTGGCGATCATACATAAATAGGTGTAGCGCTAAATATTGGCGCATCACTGTGAATTCCCTTATATCACGAATATCAGATAAACGTATGTCACCAATAATTTAAAATTCCATGCTTAAAGTAATCAGCTTTTATACCAATTTACTTCTTTACTTTATACAGGGTGTTACAAAAAGGTACGGCCAAACTTTCAGGAAACATTCCTCACACACAAATAAAGAAAAGATGTTATGTGGACATGTGTCCGGAAACGCTTAATTTCCATGTTAGAGCTCATTTTAGTTTCGTCACTATGTAGTGCTCAATGGAGGACGTTATCATGATTTCACACGGGATACTCTACCTGTGCTGCTAGAACGTGTGCCTTTACAAGTACGACACGGAGCTCCTGCACATTTCAGTCGAAGTGTTCGTACGCTTCTCAACAACAGATTCCGTGACCGATGGATTGGTAGAGGCGGACCAATTCCATGGCCTCCACCCTCTCCTGACAACCCTCTTGACTTTCATTTATGGGGGCATTTGAAAGCTCTTGTCTACGAAACCACGGTACCAAATGTAGAGACTCTTCGTGCTCGTATTGTGGACGGCTGTGATACAATACGCCACTCTCCAGGGCTGCATCAGCGCATCAGGGATTCCATGCGACAGAGGTTGGATGCATGTATCCTCGCTAACGGAGGACATTTTGAACATTTCCTGTAACAAAGTGTTTGAAGTCACGCTGGTACGTTCTGTTGCTGTGTGTTTCCATTCCACATTGTAACACCCTATATATATATATATATATATATATATATATATATATATATATATGTGTGTGTGTGTGTCTGTGTGTGTGTGTGTGTGTGTGTGTCTGTGTGTGTGTGTGTGTGTGTGTGTGTGTGTGTCTGTTTGCAGCTTACGGTCGCTCAACGGCGAGGTTATCAACTCTCTTACACACATTAATAGAAGCGATTGTGGATAAAATTCCGAAAATACTGTCATACACGCTAAGACAACGGAGAAAAGGTACAAGCTGCTATACAGGAGATTAAAACACAAGTAGAACGACAGAGGAGCTAAAAGAAAGGCACAGGCAAACATCACTGCCTGAGCGCTTACAAAAGACATGGGTAAGCAGTCACTTTGTTAACATGTTAAAACCATCTCCCTAAAATCTTGGGAAAAATGTTGGACAATGTACAAAACTTTAAAACTCTAACCACATTCGTTTGAACGGTACCCGGAGTGCAGATCCGTCGGCAAATCCACTGCGGCCAGCTGGTTGGAAAATAAAACACCGTAACATAAAACGTGGCGCACTGTTATTTGTACACCATAAGCACCACCCATGGGCGGGTAGTCTAGCCGGAGCAAGAAGTTATGCGTCATGGGGCTATGCGAAGACGAGTATGGAGGACCTTGTCCGCCGATGTGGCTGGAAGTAGGTACTCAACGATCGCGTTGTACGCCTTACTAGAAGGAGCTTATTGACTGTCACTTACAGCCACTCATTCTCCCACCGCCACAAGACTGCATCTCAACAGCGGGGCTACAGGCTTAAAACTCTGAACATTTCTATAGCTCTTAACTAAAATTGCTAGATATTGGATTTAAGTTGCATTGTATTAGTTGCATGACAGAGAAACTAATGTAGTAATAAAACCTGACATTATTTGAAACAAGAAGAGTGATCTTATAAATTCCTTAAAATTTTTAAGAAACATCCCTTAAATTTTTTTTGATAATTGTCTGTATCGCATATCTGTACCGCAAATAATATACAACATTGCGGTTGTTCATACAACCATCTTCAGACCACCCATGGACTTGTTTTTTAATGGCTTCGAATTGGCCTCAGTCACGTTAGACCTACGTGGCATACTTACATTTCCTTGCATGGTTTTGACAAGCTACATTTTGTAACGGTGAAGGGTAAATATTTTATACTTGGCTGCATTTTCAATACCCATGGTTCAGAATCAGCCTTTTATACCTCGTTCGCATAACCAGCACTTTACTGAAGTTATCCGTTACACTGATACACACCAAGTTATATAGACCATGCGGTCCGTTTACATTCTATACGTTGGCATAATATTTCAAACTGAGTGATGAGATTTTAATGTTGTGTATCATTTTGCTATGTAGATAATTATAATTTTAATAATTGGCAACCCATGCTGTACAATCACAGTAAAGTCATGAGATGTTCAATTGACTTTATTGCGATTGTACAGCACTGGTTGCCAATTATTAACATAAAAATGATTGCAGGCCTCAGACGGGATTTTATGTCCTGTATATCAATTATAAATTTTTTCTTTAATTTTTAAATAATTTTTGAAGAACTAATGTTCTATTTAAGAAAGGATATCTCGCTGCTGTAACTGTTTATTCACAACTTCGGAGAAAGAGCGTTTGATTCGTTTGTCTGTCTGAACAAATATTCCTTTCATTTACTGTTTTGTAAGTTACAGGGAAAAATACCTTACCTGAAAGAGCCTGTGTCGCTCACACATTTGCTCTCCAATAGCATTTCTCATAATATTCGAAAATGTCGACTTCCGATAGCATTCAACTCGTATTACGTTTGTAAATGTAAAAGCACATGACTTAAGTAATGGTTCAAATGGCTCTGAGCACTATGGGACTTAACATTTGTGGTCATCAGTCCCCTAGGACTTAGAACTACTTAAACCTAACTAACCTAAGGACATCACACACATCCATGCCCGAGGCAGGATTCGAACCTGCGACCGTAGCAGTCGCGCGGTTCCGGACTGAAGCGACTAGAACCGCTCGGCCACCGTGGGCGGAATTTAAGTAATGAAGCTGAGGTGAAACACAATACCTTTAATTTTAAATAGATACGTGAGTTGCGTGAAAGATGTTTTAACATTTAAGTAATTTTGTTCAACCCCTGTAGATTAACGATGTTTCCTGACTAGATTGATTGTGTATGCATATGAATATATATCTACTTTGTTACTGCTAAAATGTTCACTCGTCAAGTTGTGAAGATAAACACAGGGTATTCTAAATAATTAAGTAAGTTAATTAACTCTGTAGAAGGTTATTGACAAGCAGTGTGTAATTATTTGAATTCGGTTCGTAGTACATAATGCAGGAGTGATGCTCCGAGCAATTCGAGAAGAAACCTTGCCTTTTTTCCATCAGACTTTTGTCAGAAAACAATTGCGGGTAATGATCTGTTATGGTAATGAAACGAAGTCCACATGAAACTAAACTAATGCGTGCCTGCATGGCTTTTGTGATAAATTTATTTAATTTGTCGCTGGAAGCATGCTCAGAACTTTACGGCGAATGATCAAACAGCTCTCAGTCGAATTCATTCAGAACAGTTGTTGTTCTTCGGGCCGGATGTGGCCGAGTAAAGTCATGGATCTGAGTAGGTAACCCACACAGTCTAAGAAGATTTATAAATGTTAATTCCTAATTTTTCAGTTACATTCACTTGAAAACGTTCAAAATAATTTATTACGGAGTAGATGTCGAGTAGGACTGCTGCTTTAGTTAGTTTGTTCCTGCGGAACGTGCTGACAAACCCACAAACCCATTATGCACAATTGTGCGTTATCAATGAGGAGTGGGAGAGACACTGTCTGTTGACTGCTGGCCGCTTCCCGGAGTGCTGTGGCCAGAAGGGATGCTCTCTCTCTCTCTCTCTCTCTCTCTCTCTCTCTCTCTGACACCAACTTCTTCCAGCCAGCAATGGCGTGCATCACTTACTCTATCTCCTTATTTTTCGGACTATGTTCCTACACTAAAACTACCATCTTTTCATGAAGTGTGAAGTTATTCATATGAGTACTAAACGAAATCTGCTAAATTTCGATTACGCGATAAGTCACACAAACCTGAAGGCTGTAAATTCAACTTAGGAATTAGAATCACAAATAACCTAAACTGGAACGATCACATAGATAGTTTTGTGGGTAGAACAAATAAAAGACTGCTATTCATTGGCAGAGCACTTAACAGGTGCAACAAATCTACGAGTACTAAAGAGACTGATTACACCGCGATTGTGTGCCTTACTCTGGAGTACAGTTGTTTTAATATCTAAGTGTGGATGATACAATCTCTATCGTAAATGAAACAAAAGAGACATTAAATGAACTTCATCCAGATGTAAACAGTACATATGAAAATAGGCGATTTACCATGGGAAAAGGAACACAATAATACACTTCACGGACGTAACAATAAAGAGAGACAGCAATAAGCACAAATCTGGTATTTGCAGAAAGCTAGCAGCAACAGTCACAATTATAAATGCCACATCTTTGCAAAGAAGGGCAGCTCGATTTTTAGTATAGCGAAATATGGGAGACATGATACGTGAATTGGAGTGGAAATCATTAAAACAAAGGAGTTTTTCGTCGCGACAGGATCTTCTCACGAAATACCAATCACCAGTTTTCTCCTCCGATTGCAAAACCATTTTTTTGGCACCCACCTACATAGGGAGAAATGATCATCACGATAAAGTAAGTCGAGTGGTTCTAGGCGCTTTAGTCCAGAACCGCGCTGCTGCTACCGTCGCAGGTTCGAATCCTTCCTCGGGGATGTATGTGTGTGATGTCCTTAGGTTAGTTATGTTTAAGTAGTTCTAAGTACAGGGGACTGATGGCCTCAGATGTTAAATCCCATAGTGCGTAAAGCCATTTGAACCATTTGATAAAATAAGAGAAATCAGAGCTCGCACAGAAAAATTTAAGCGCCGGCTGGAGTGGCCGAGCGGTTCTAGGCGCTACAGTCTGGAACCGCGCGACCGCTACGTCGCAGGTTCGAATCCTGCCTCGGGCATGGATGTGTGTGATATCCTTAGGTTAGTTAGGTTTTAGTAGCTCTAGTGCTCAGAGTCATTTGAAAAATTTTAGCGCTCGTTCTTCTCGTGCGCCTTTCGAGATTGGAACGCTTGAAGGTGGTTCGTTGAACCCTCTGCCAGGCACTTTATTGTGAATAACAGAGTAATCATGTACATGTAGATGTGGATGACCACCTGTCGGGTCCTATCATAGGATGGAAGAAGCGTATCAACACTTAAGATTTGTTCAATTCAGTCTGGAATTTCCGAGCAGTCAGAAGCTGATGCACAAAGAAAAATTTCCAATGATGGCAGGCCGACTGATTGGATTAGCGCCAAATACTATCACATTAAACGTACTAGAGGTGCAGCTTTTGAGACTTGATAAGGATACTGTAGGATTATCAAGGAACTCAAGGGTCTGAATAGCTCTTGTTTATTAGCTTCAGACTAAGCTAATACGCTGAATGCTATTTCAACATCTGAGAAAACGCAAACGCAGAAAATTATCAATATACCGTAATAAACGCAAAGTGTTTTACTGTTGGTCACCAGAAGCCACCGTCAGAGTCACAGGGCGAGGGATAACAGAAGTAGCAGTCACCACCAACATCGTAAACTACAAACGTTTTTCCAAGAGAGAAACAGACCTAAATCGGAGTTTACCCGAGGCTGGTATCGAGCGACACAGAGTTGGCATTCGAGCGTTCTGACTGAGGAATCTTTTAACTACAGAAATCCAGGGTTTTTGAAGGATCCGTGCCCACCAACCATTCCGGTACTTTAGTCTTCTGCCAGTCTGATGTGAGACTTTGCATTTCCATGGTGCCTCCGGCCAACCGCATCTAAGTCCCTTACTTTTTCTATTCTGTAAGTGGAGTGTTCCTGGCCTTTACATTAACAGACTCCATGTTTGGCAGCAACTGCGTTCAGCTGAAAGCTAAAGTCACTGTGCTTCCTAATACTGCTTTACGTCACTGTGCTCCAAACTCATGGTGAAGACTGCTTTTTCGCGAGTGTGGGTCGCTATTTCCTCAGTTTTTCTGTGATTCGCATCTCACTCTAAACTGAGTGAAGCCATTGACGTTACCGTTCTCAGAGCAAGAATCATGCTTGCTGCATATGCTAAGAAGTGGTTACTTCCGACTGCCGTCTACTGTAGCACGTTGCAACAGCCTCTATGCGGTGTACGTAGTTACCAGTTAATTCACTGAACTGAAACTTCAGTCCCGAGACAGTTGTCCAGAGCGAATTCTTCGTCACTATACTGCGTAGCAAAATTAAAAAATCACTTTTTTGAAAGCACGTAATTGTGTCCCATTCCTTGGCATAAGTTTGAAATTTGACTAAACGGTGGCTACAGTCTTCCTCTGTAATGGTGCAAAACCGTAGCATCCTGTGACGTCACCCTCGGGTTCGGCGACGCTTCGAAGTACGAGATGTTTACACTTGCGGAAAAAAGTCCACAGCTCAGAAGTTCATGTGAGCTGCAAGGTGCATTAATGATGTCACATTGGTACCAGATTTCACCACAATTCTGCCCAACGCCATCGTGATGTGTTACACGATGGGAAGGTCGTCACGCCCCCTCTCACCCACATCTCACCCCTCCTTTTGACGATTCTGCAATGGAGGTCACAACAGCGATACCAAGCTTTGAAATCACACGGTGTTCTTGTGGGTGGCCGAGGCAAACATTTCAGATACACTGGCATTCAGAATGAATACGATAAGGTGTTAAAAATTTCGACACAGATTCAGCGTCGTGGATACGCTAGCGTCTGATGGTTAGGCAACCCATTCGACATCCCTTTAGGTTGGGTTTGCCTATCTTCAGATGCTACAACAGCCGCGAGATTGAACTGGTGTCGAAGTTTTCGACATATACATTTCGAAAGTGCTCAAGAAACGTGCTTGGCTAGCACTGAGGACGTTACGGAA
This sequence comes from Schistocerca americana, assembly GCF_021461395.2. NCBI lineage: Eukaryota > Metazoa > Arthropoda > Insecta > Orthoptera > Acrididae > Schistocerca > Schistocerca americana. The sequence continues at coordinate 652,972,286 of NC_060122.1, forward strand.
AGCCTTGGAGGGACTCTTTTCGTTATATTTATGCTCATGTTAATGCTGCAACCCCAGTGATCATGCCACAGTAGGGCGCGAAACAGAAACGCTCAAAAGGCGTGAAACACCTTTGTTGTTTCGGATCACGTTACTGGCTACACCCAGTGTAACAGAGCAAAAACCGCGATCTCACTGCACTCCAAACGGGTGAGAACACATTCAGTGGGGTTGCAGACCCGCGTTCGCCTCAGAGTAGGATGGAAACGCCGAGGTGGTGGCAGCGGTGTCGTACTGTTGTTCATCGCACTACAAACTGTCGTGTCTACAGCGAAATATGTGGGAATCAAGAGAGGAGTGGTTTCATACCGTGCCATCCCCCCAAGAACTTTTCTGATCGATTCTGAGCAGTGGTGTGTGTGAGACGTTTTCCTCGTCCATCTACAAGAAAACTGCAAGATTTGAACGCTGAGTGTCGTGGTTCCGATCTCCATCGCAGAGCCGTCAAAAAGAGGGGTGAAATGTGTGTAAGAGGGGATGTGACGACTTCTCCGTCGTGTGAAACATCCACGGTGGCGTTGGGGAGAATTTTTGTGAAATTTGGTGCCAGTGTGACATCATTAACACACACTAAGGCTTGCATGAATTTCAGAGCTCTGACCTTTTTTCGCATTTATTTCGCTTCCTGTTTGAAGCGCCGCCGAGCCCGAGGGCGACGTCGCAGGGGTCACGGGTTTGCACCATTACAGAAGAAAAGTGTAGGTACTCTTGAGCCAAATGCATGACTTACGTGTTGGAACGAGTGATAATTAAGGGGTGCAGAAAAAATGATCCTGTAACTTTATTGCGTAGTGTATTTTCCTGGTGTAACCTAAATGCTACCCTGTACGCTTGCCGCCTGTGTTGTGTCTCTAGTTTCCTTTCTTCGAGTGTTCTTCTTACTCCCAACAGCGCCAAGCTTAACAACGAATAAGTCAATAAGTAGTCAATATATGAGAAACCGTGACGAGCTGAGAGCCTCGCAGTCCCATCTCCGGACACCAACATGCATTTCGTCTAAAGAATATTGGAAGTCAGACTTTAACTATTTTCTTTATAGAAGCTCATGTCAAATGCCCACTTCCTTGACCGTCCTGACCAAGAGGCACTCTGTCACTGCACATATCAGCACAACACAATGAACTGAGTATTCCGTGACTCTAGTTTTGGATGACATATTGCAGTTTCAACAATGTCTTACGTCAACGGTGAGCATGCACAGTTTCGCTTCTGGGCACGAAGTCAATGAACAGAACGGCTTCCTTTCCCGGCCACCGAGTACATCACTTTCTGCCCCAATGAATTCTGTTTTGACTTCGTCTTGACCGGAGATCCACTGTGATGGCAGTACATCGATTGCTGCTTGTATACCGGGAAAGACTGTCCATTGTCTTCTTGAATATCGACACTTTGAAAACCTTTGGAAAATCCCCGCCTACAACAACGGTGCAATATCTGTTTGCTGATGACATTCTGACGTACACCAATGCGCGGTTGACGATGAATTTAGATGGGCGCTCTATTTCCTGCAGCGAGAATCTTACTCACAGACTGTAATGCGCAATCGTCAGGAGGAAGATTTCGAGGCTCTGCTTCAACACCACTGACAACAGTCGCGACTTGTCCGGCTGTCATTTCATTATTACATCGTAGTTCTGTCCCGTACGCACTGTATTTCCGTCGCAATACGTTCACTTTTCCTAGTACGTTACAACCTCCCCAGACAATGAACCGAGCCCTGTTGCCATCAGGAACTGTAGTGCAAGTATAGCGCTGGACTAAAGAAGAGTAAAACGATGATCAGCATGAGAAGCAAAACCCTATATTTATTTCGGTACAAAGTTCTGCGAGCAACTTCATTTGCGCTGCAATAACCCAGCCATTCGCTTTGTGTGTTAATACCCCTCAGGTAGCTTCACACGTTACAGCGACTTTCCGCAGAGGTATAGCTGAAGTTACGCTCTTAACTTTCCGTGCTGCACCAAGCTCTGCTGCTTTCTTTTCCTATTAAGGTTTTAAAGCAAACAAACATCCTGCTAAACTTCGCAGCTTAATATCAATTTTATCCCTTTTATCCCATTTGCTACAACGACCAAAAGGAACTAGACTGCTGTATTACTAAAGAACTATATGTCATGATGCATTAGCACGAGACTATTTTTTTACTTGTTAACATTGATCTTAACGTATGTTAAGTGTCATCAAAACCAGTCACCTCAGCGCTAGCTGACAAGCGGCTTACTACCGACGTTGTTAAGTGCCTCCCTGGAATATATCGTGTTCAAGTTTAGGCACAAAATAAGCCAATTTGACGCTGTGAATGTTTGTACACAGGAAGTATGGTCCATTAGAGACAATCGCGTTAGATGGATGACCCATTAGTGTCCACATTCCTTAAAAATGTCGTCAGGAGAGATGAGTAACCTGAGTTTAAGGTTTCGACTTGCGGCTATCGGACTTTTCTCTTATTTTCATAAACAAAATTATTTGATTATGTCTAATCCAAATACTTTTTCTATTGTAGAATTTTATTAAAATCTCAAACGAGAACTTATATTAGTTTGTTTTCTAGAGTAGTCCAAATAACCACAATACATTTAAAATATACATATATACTAAGATGGTATCTGCTTTTTCGGACATGTCCGAAAGAACAGATACCATCGGTGACCATGCGGATCATTAGAATGAAATTACAATGAAATGAACAACCTTAGCTGCTTACAGGCGTTGACATACGTCAACGGGGACAGATGAAAATGTGCGCCCGGCCCGGGACTCGAACCCGGGATCTCCTACTTACATGGCAGACGCTCTATCCATCTGAGCCACCGAGGACACCGAGGATAGCGCGACTGCAGGGATTTATCTCTGGCACGCCTCCCGCGAGGCCCACATTCTCAACGTATTGTCCCGCACTACACTCGTAGTGCCCCCGCCCATGATACTCATTACTCGCGGCGCATTGCCGATTCCCGCAAGAAGAAAATGGTCAAGCTGCCGGTGAGCCTTAACTATCTATATATATACATGTCCGAAAGAGCAGATACCATCTTAGTATATATATAGTTAAGGCTCACCGGCAACTTGACCATCTTCTTCTTTTGTGCGAATGCGCAAACAGCGCCGACACGGTAGCTCAGCGTGTTCGGTTAGAGAGCAGGTTGGCCTCTGTAATAAAAATACTGAGTGGAAGGATCAATAAACGAACTTGAACGGATGTCATGTGACGTCCGCAGCGGCCAAAGACAACGATCAACAACGAACAAAATCCAAAAAAATATGGATAGAGCGTCTGCCATGTAAGCAGGATATCCCGTGTTCGAGTCCCGGTCGGGGCACACCGTTTCATCTGTCCCCGTTGACGTATGTCAACTCCTGTAAGCAGCTAAGGGTGTTCATTTCATTGTAATTTCAAATTTAAAATATTTTCGTAAATGAACTGCTTTGAAGGTAAATATTTAACCATATTTTGAATCACGGATTTGTTCAAATGTTCAAATGTTTGTGAATTCCTAAGCGACCAAACTGCTGAGGTCATCTGTACCTAGACTTTACACACTACTTAAACTAACTCAATCTAACTTACGCTAAGAATATCACAAACAACCATGCCCGAGGGAGGACTCGAACCTCCGGCGGGAGGGGCCACACAATCCGTGAAATTGCTCCTCAAACCGCGCGACCACACCGCGCGGCCCCGGATTTGTAACATTCATATCCATCACGCTATATTTCGAGAATAAGCATCTTTGTATTAGTTGTGAAGTAGAAGTCTTGGTAGTCGGCTGAAATAAGTTATTGTGTTGACTGAGATGAGTTGTGCCTGGAAGAAATGTATTTCAAGAAACCGAAGTGGTTGTTGTATTTGTTGAATATGTAATCGAAAAAAATGTTCAAATGTGTGTGAAATCTTATGAGACTTAACTGCTAAGGTCATGAGTCCCTAAGCTTACACACTACTTAACCTAAATTATCCTAAGGACAAACACACACACCCATGCCCGAGGGACGACTCGAAACTCCGCCGGGATCAGCCGCACAGTCCATGACTGCAGCGCCTGAGACCGCTCGGCTAATCCCGCGCGGCTGTAAACGAAAAGTTAGCTCATTATTTGCTTCTGACATATCTGAACAAAATGACAGATATGAATTTAGCATAGAAATTTGAGAAAAATATTGACAACTAACCGCAATTAATGAACTACGGAAAGGATATTAATCAGATAATTGAAAGTCAAGCTGTCAGAATCGATAACACAGGTATTTTGGGCGAGAACGACTTCTCAGTACATTTTGACATGCTGTCATCCGTAAAGCTACGTAAAAGCTTCTTCGTTTTTTTTCCATCTGACATCGCGCTAAAACACTTTTGACCTGAGCTGCTTGCCCTCTGCCACGATGATGGTCGAATTTGATGCGGGACGCAGTAAAAGGTGGTGGACAAAACTGACGAGGTTAATACTTTATGCAAAAACGGAATGCTGAAGGAACCACGCACATACTGTGTCCTGTGTTACTCGGAAACCAATAGACGCTTATGGTATACATGCAACTCTCTTGCTTGTAGTGAAAAACTGTAGGATGTCTAAGCATATCCAGTTTGCTTCCTTGGGCCATATCGACAGACTTCGGTGTGATCTTATATGCTTTATGGTAAACCCCCGATATGATGAAATACCTGAGGCACTAATAGAAAAGGTCCGCCTGATCTGCCACAATCCTAAAATTCGAGTATTATTCGCTGCTGAAGTGGCAGGTGACTTTCTTGTTTTGTGGTTATCCGTCAACGATAAGCTCTTTGCCGGCCGGAGTGGCCGAGCAGTTCTAGGCGCTACAGTCCAGAACCGCGCGACCGCTACGGTCGCAGGTTCGAATCCTGCCTCGGGCATGGATGTGTGTGCTGTCATTAGGTTAGTTAGGTTTAAGTAGTTCTACGTTCTAGGGGACTGATGAGCACAGCAGTTAAGTCCCATAGTGCTCAGAGCCATTTGAACCATTTTTGATAAGCTCTTTCCCCCTTCCCTTCATCGTGTTAATGGACACGGTCACTAGAAATGTTCAGAAATTAGCAGTCGGGATACCGCTGTATGCTGATAGTTTTCTTCTGGCTGCTGAAGATGAGAGGTACCTTCATGGAAGGACCGCCTTCGACAGTTCGGATTAGTAAAAATCTAAAGACCAAAAATATTGTTAACTATTCATCTTTAACGCAGTCTGTTTACGAAGAGACTGAATATCTGTCAACTAAAGCAAATAATACAAGAAGCCGTCAAAACCTATGGCCTCGATCTGCCGAAGATAAAGATCTTCAAGTACCTTGGCTTAGAAATCACTGCCGACTGCTCACTCGTTCCCGAAATGGTTCAGATGCCTCTGAGCACTATGGGACTTATGAGGTCATCAGTCCCTTAGAACTTAGAACTACTTAAACCTAACTAAACTAAGGACACCCCACACATCCATGCCCGAGGCAGGATTCGAACCTGCGACCGTAGCAGCAGCGCTGTTCCGGACCGAAGCGCCTAGAACCTCTCGGCTACAACAGCCGGCGCTCCCGAAATCACAGACCGTGTTAGCAGTGCGTGGCTTAAATGGAGGATTCTCTTTACTCCTACATTCTTTAACAGTCTGCCGTCCGATACCGTGTCAAATGCCCTCCGGAAATCCAAAACTATTGAATGTGCCTGTTGCCCTTCATCCACAGTTCGTGGTATATAGTTTGATAAAAGGACGAGCTGAGATTCGCACGAACGTTGTTTAGTAAAACTCTTGTCCGTCGTGGGCACAAGCTTTTCGGTCTTACATAGATATTTTCACGGATACACGAACCTCTATTAAGCTCTGCCTGTTGTCATTGCCGCGTTCGCTTTTCAACCGAGAGTGCAACAGCCTTTGGTTTCTCAGCATTTTCTGAATTTCGTTGTTAAGTCACCGTGGGTCTTACTAGGCACATAGTTCACCAGATGACGATTTACATTATGTTTAAACTTTGTCCATAATTCCTTTACGTGCACCTAACTGGAACTAAGTGAAGTCAGTTCACTGTCTGAGTGAGATGCTCTCTCTAGCAGAAAGGATCTCCTAGCCGTCTCAACTGATTTATTAACTTTCGTTACCATACCTGCTATAATGACATCAAGATCACTAATCCCCGTCTCATTATCTAGTAAAAATTTTTACAAATTTTAGAATATATAGACGCACAATTAATTCTTTGTCGTTTAATACTGGTGATGTCAAATCCAAGGCATCTTTTTATTTAAAAAATGTTGTTTATATTTTAGCCACCTCAATATTCAGTGCTTTAAAACATTGCAGAGAAAGGTGACCCAGTTTTCGAGCACATTGCACAATGTTTTCAGAAGTAACATTCAGAAAGACTAAAGGGAAATATTTGAACTGTTGACCGTAACGGACGTTATCAAACATCGAAAAAAGTTTTGCATCACCCTGGTTCCTAGAACTCCTGAAGACAGACGTTGACTGTGGATATTGTGTCACAGACACAGTCCCTTTGACTGTTCAGAGACGTCACTAAGCCCGCCCAAAGATGTAAACAACCATGCACGAGCAGCGTCTATTAGACGGAGGGGGTCCGACAGCCGATCAGTTCCAGTCATTCCACCAGGAAGGAGGTACACGGCTTGTGTTGACTGTAGTTCAACCGCGGTTCGATCACTTCCGCATTGTTACTTTGTGCTGGGAAGGGCTCTCAACAAGGGAAGTGTCCAGGTGTCTCGGAGTGAACCAAAACGATGTTGTTCGGTCACGGAGCAGATACAGAGAGAAAGGAACTGTCGATGACATGCCTCGCTCAGGCAGACTGAGGACTACTACTGCAGTGGATGACCGCTACCTACGGATTATGGCTTGGAGGAACCCTGACAGCAACGTCACCATGTTGAATAATGCTTTTCGTGCAGCCATGGGACGTCGTATTATGACTAAAACTGTCCATTATAAGCTGCATGATGCGCAACTTCACTCCCGACGTCCATGGGGAGGTCCATCTTTGGAACCACGACACCATGCAGCGCAGTACGGATGGGCTCTAAAACGTGCCGACTAGACCGCTCAGGATTGGCATCACGTTCTCTTCACCGATGAGCGTCGCATATGCCTTCAACCAGACAATCTTCGGAGACGTGTTTGGAGGCAACCCAGTCAGGCCAAACGCCTAAAACACACTGTCCAGAGAGTGCAGCAAGGTGGAGGTTCCCCGCTGTTTTCGGATGGCAGTATGTGGGGTCGACGACGCCGCTGGTGATCATGGAAGGCGTCGTAACAGCTTCACGATACGTGAATCCCGTCCTTCCACCGAGAGTGCAACCATATAGGCAGCATATTGGCGAGGCATTCGTCTTCATGGACGACAATTCGCGCCAGAATCGTGCACATATTATGAATGACTTCATTCAGGATAACGACATCAAAAAACGGTTCAAATGGCGCTGAGCACTATGGGACTCAACTTCTGAGGTCATCAGTCCCCTAGAACTTAGAACTACTTAAGCCCGAGGCAGGATTCGACCCTGCGACCGTAGCGGTCTTGCGGTTCCAGACTGTAGCGCCTAGAATCGCACGGCTGCTCCGGCCGGCGATAACGACATCGCTCGACTAGAGTGGCCAGCATTTTCTCCAGAAACGAACACTTCGAACATGCCTTGGATAGACTGAAAAGGGCTGTTTATGGACGGCGTGACCCACGAACCACTCCGAGGGATCTACGCCGAATCGCCATTGAGGAGTGGGGCAATCTTGACGTACAGTGCCTTGATGAACTTGTGGATAGTATACCACGACAAACATGCATCAATGTAAGAGGACGTGCTGTTGGGTATTAGAGGTACCGGTGTGCACAGCAATCTGGACCACCATCTCTGAAGGTGTCGCTGTATGGTGGTACAATATGCAATGTGTGGTTTTCATGAGCAATAAAAAGGGCGGAAATGATGTTTATGTTCATCTCTATTCCAATTTTCGGTACAGATTCCGGAACTTTCGGAACCAAGGTGATACACAACTTTTTTTAATGTGTGTATTACATAGCTCTAGTATGCAAATATTTCAGATTAACTATAACTGACAAGTGTATGCAAATAAATCGTTTGACTACTAGAATAAGTCACTTACAATAATGGTAGCCTAAAAAATATTAATAAGAGACATTATTCATAAAAGAAAACAGTGTAAACTTTGCTAATATGAGTTTGCCCTTTTCATATGTATAGATGGAGACATTTACGAATCCTTTATACATGAAACCGGCTAATTTACTCTTTTCTATCTATCTACATTAACTATACTAAAATTTCTAAGGTTAGCGCACCATATTGGCTTATGTGTTTAATTTTTAAGACAATAAAATAACTTTCGGCTTATGTCTTCTAACAAAATCTCGGTACAATTGCATAAACAAAAATTTTTTAATTATAGTTGAATCACATCATGATATTTGATACTACAATACTCTTTCTGAATGTATTACCGTTGCTTTTAGAATCAAATTTGATGAAACCATAAAATTTCATTTTCTTTATTAGACTTGTATGAGCAGGGCATACTTGCCACTCTGTATTAAGTGTTTTCCCAGCAGCTGATGTTAAATGTAAGGAAAATGTATATAAATATTTTAACCACTTGTGACTTCTGTATTGATGAAGATATTGAATTTTTTGTTATTAAGTTATGTAACAAATTCGTATTTCACTGAGATTATTCCTTTTCTTCTCTGAGTTCTAATTAGTTTGCCGTATTGCTCAAAGTACACTTTGAGAGCTGCATAGCATAGCAGCCAATTGCATACTTCAGCGCCTTCAATGTGTTTATGTCTTAATTTCGAAGTAGGTATGATTTAAGTTTGTTCTTACAATTAATCCTATTACGTCTATGATCTTAACATTAATGCCCAGTAATATGGATAATGTGAATAATTTTAGAGACAGTATGGCGCAAAAGGAGGTCCAGAGATACTCTTTCTTCCTCGCTCAGTATGCAGGAGGGTGACTTAATACATAAGTCAGACATGCCAGATTACGAAAGATAGTTTTAAAATCGCGTCTGTACGTATCTAGATGGTGGCAAGACTTGTCGCACGGATGGTAGCCGATACACAGCATTCTGCGATCTATGATTAATGATCTGCTGGCAGGAAAAGATGGCAGATACGCCACGAGTGTGTACCCGACAAGAACACCGTGAAATCGTGAGCCAGTGGACTGTCCACAGCGAAATTCGTTCAGTATATGATTAGAGCTGCATCTTCCGAAACTTTTGTCAATTGGATCATGGAACGACAAAGAGAAAGTCACAAACTAGGGGTGTCCTGTCGGGCCTGGTTATCCAGCGGTGGAACGTCGTGTCCTCCTCTAGGTGTATTTCACTACCCGAGACACATCGGTCTTGTGGGCTGCAACAGTTTAACGAACCAAATAATCTTGTGATATTCGGAGAAGTTATTCGTTAGATGCGAACACTGCCACAAGAATTCTATGCTGGAATCCTTTAAGGCATAGTCAAGCGATCGGTAAGTGTTGAAGTTCTCAAAGGCAGCGCGTAGAAAAGGAAAATAAATTTCAGGATGGTACATGCGGCTCTGATTTCTGTATCACAGTTAGCGACTTGTTCATTGACTCTCTCTTTCCACGCATTAATCCTGACTTGTGAGGTATGCTATTATGGTTAAACGGACGTAGCATATTAATTTTAAGGGGTGGCCGGATGCCTTTCCTGTCGCCAAGACGTCTTCATTGACTCAGCCTCGTAAATGTAATTGTGGTGGTAGTGTCTGATGTTATTACAAGGTACTAGCTGTCATGCACTGTATAGCATCTACAATCTTTAAGCCACTGTTCTGTACGTGGTAGAATGTATCTTGTGATAGGATCAGAAATTACCTCCGCAATTCCATTTACGTATGGAGCTTTCAGACACACTTATACTCTGCCCAGCATTAAAGTCTGATATCTGTTCCGCCACAGTTCACTGCCTGGCTGTTTTACCATTCTGCCGGTCTACGGTGTCCAACATCTGTAATGAGGGGTGGCTGCACAGTCCCACGACATCTGGACGTGGTTTCCCCTTGGTTTCGCCATGTGTTGAAGACACTCACCACAGTACTCTTCGAACACCCGATAAGTGTCTATAGCGTCTGAAATGCTCATGCTGCGCCCCTATCGGGTCACAATCTTCCCTCGGTCAAACTCAGACAGATCGCGTATCTTTCCTGTTCTACACATGGACAGCACGATCACTCATACTACGTGCACCACTGAGCGATGTGGCGCAGTGGCTAGCACACTGGTCACGCATTAGGGAGGACGACGGTTCAAAACCTGCGTCCGGCCATCCTGAACTAGATTTTCCTTGATCTGCCTGAATCGCTTCAGATATACGTCGGAATGGTTCCTGTGAAAGGGCACGCCCGACTTCCTTCCCCATCCTTCCCTAATCCGATGGGACCAACGACCTCCCTGTTTGGTCCCCTCCCACGAATCAACCAGTCTACCAATTACATGCACCGTCCGTGTATTGACTAGGAGCTATTCCTCGCCAGGTGAGGCTGTTATCGCCCGGAAGAGTTCTGACCGATACATATATGTGGTAGCGCCATAGAAATACTGAAAAACCAAACCTGACAGACGCTTGTAGATAGACGCCCATTTTGTCGCGAAAACTGACTTACAAAGTTTCAAGGACCAGTAGTGACTGAGACACCCACGAATGCACTTCAGACCCCTACTTGTGGCTACTGTAGTGACCCTAAAGACAAGATTAGGCTAATTACAGTTTGTCATGAGCAACTGGAGTAACTAATTGACACCAAGAAATGTAATTCACAACACAACTAGTGATAGTCGCTAGTTGATTAACGTAATTTACATTTTTATCCGAATTTCTTGCTTTATATAAGTAAGAGGAGATTGGAAGCATATTAAGATGAAGTGACAGTGCTCTTACGAGCAGCAGAGTTGTGTATGCAGACAGAGGAATCACAGTTGGAACTGTTCTCTGAGGGACTCTCTTTTTTGTAGTACCTCACTGGGGCATCGGACGCATAACAGGAAACATTTCGTAAAAACCCCAGCAGCGATCGATTTAAGAGCCAGAATTTGAAGGAGAGGGAACTCTGTGGTGAGTTCCTATGGGACCAAACTGCTGAGCTCATCGGTCCCTAGGCTTACACTTTACTTAATCTAACTTAAACTAAGTTACTCTAAGGACAACACATACACCCTTGCCCGAGGGAGGACTCGAACCTCCGACTGGGTCAGCCGCGCGAACCGTCCCAAGGCGACTTAGACAACGCGGCTACCCCGCGCGGCAAAACTCTGCTGTTAGCAAGGTCCAGGAAGGCAATTTTGTGCGCAAAACGTGAAAAGCTGTCTTTCTTTCGAACAAGCTAGACGCTATAAATAACGTCTAGGAAACAGAGTGAGAACCCAGCAGTCTGGGGCGCCTTTGAGAGCGTGGCACGCTACCGAACGTTGACTTCACAAAGACTGAATGTTTACGCGACATAAGAAATGCCAGGACTGGCCAATATTAAAAAACTGAAGGTTAGAGAGAGAAACTATACTGTGCCGATGAGTACGCATCTCAGTGGCCGTAGAATAAATTATGGTATTAACGAGAAAACATCCGCTTATGTATGAAGGGCAGGGACACCCACAGACACAATATTTTTGATGCTTTTGCAACTGAACTATATGTACAATAATTAATATAACCGTACCTGATAATGCTCTGAACGCAATGAAACTAGCATGTTTTAAGTTCTCTACACATGAGTACCTCCATATGAACCGTGGACCATGTTGGTGGGGAGGCTTGAGTGCCTCAGCGATACAGATAGCCGTATCGTAGGTGCAGCCACAATTGAGGGGTATCTGATGAGAGGCCAGACAAACGTGTGGTTTCTAAAGAGGGGCAGGAGCCTTTTCTATAGTTGCAGGGACAACAGTCTGGATGTTTGATTGATCTGGCCTTGCAACATTACCAGTACGGTCTTGCTGTGCTGGTACTGCGAGCGGCTGAAAGCAAGGAGAAACTACAGCTGTAATTTTTCCCGAGGGCATGCAGCTTTACTGTATGGTTAACTGATGATGGCGTCCTCTTGAGTGAAATACTTTTGAAGTAAAATAGTCCCCCATTGGGATCTCCGGGCTGGGACTACTCAGGACGACTCGTTATCAGGAGAAAGAAAACTGGGAGCGCGGAATCGCTTAATCGGGCAGGTAGGTTAGAACATTTAAAAAGGGAAATGGATAGGTTAAAGTTAGATATAGTGGGAATTAGTGAATTTCTGTGGCAGGAGGAACAAGACTTGGCCGGCCGCTGTGGTAGAGTGGTTCTAGGCGCTTCAGTCCGGAACCACGCTGCTGCTACGGACATGTTTTTTCGTAGTGGAGACTCTTGTGTTGGTAGGATATGCACTGTAAAGTGAGACAGCAATGAAATGTATGAGTATGGTGGTTGATAACGTTTGGGCAGTGGAATTATTGACAAATATATAATTTTAGGAACTGGATGAATAACGTAAAATTTTCTAAATACACAGTTTGCTCTTCAATAATTTTTTTTTTTTTTGCTAACCATATGCTTCCTAGTAGTTAGAGTCTATAGTAGTTAGAATCTTTTTATTTAGCTGGCTGAAGTTGCTGCTTGCTGTAATTGCTGTAGTTTGCGTTATGAAAATTTTCTGTGAGGTAAGTGGGTTATAAAAAAAAAGGGGGTTCGTGACTGAAATGAGTTTAGCCAACTAACAGAGTTGGAGGTAGTTTCATATTTATTTAATTTCATATTTTTTTGGATTTTGGTTATTGTTAGGATTTCTTGCAATTCAGGGCCATTCTTTTGTATTAATTATTGGAAGTCATGTTGTCATTGTATAACAGTCAGATTGCGTTGGGTTTGTATATTGTGGGTAATAAATGAATAGGTTCAGTCTGAGCTGTCTTTGTCAGGGAAAATTCTGTAGGTCAGTGTTTTAATGATAAAAATAAGTAAAGACATTAGTATCACCTGTCGACCCTTAGCCGAGGATAGTTCACTGGAATCTTCTGATTTCCTTGTAGTTTGAATAATTAGCACATGATTAGAAATTAGTTATTGTTTACTGGTAGTGCGTTACTCTTTGTATGGAATTTCCTTTGTAGTTGTAGCATATTATTGTTGTACTGTGTTGTCATGAGCAATGTAGTTGTGGCATGCATGTGGATTTGCACTGAGTATCTCGTAGTCGGTTTTGCGAATAATTAGATATATATTATTTTCAGTGTTACTTTAGTGTTTCTTCTTATTTTTGCTTTTCAAATTGTTTATTGTGTGTTATTGTGCAAAACAGTGCGATAATCATGTCGAGTGAAAAGCGTAACACAAGGCCGCAAAGCAAAGTGAGAAATGACAGTGACGGCAAGCGTAGCGTTTTAGCATCACCTGGTAACGATTTGACGAATGTTCAAGACAATAATTTGGTAACAGAGCATAGGGACATGGATCAGACAGTAAATAACGGTGTATAAAAGGAAACAAACAGTGAACAGGGAGCTACTGACGATCGATCGTTCGGTAAAAGTTCGCCTCAGGTATGCGAAATAACAGAAGAAAATTTTGGAGATACCGTAGATTCAGGTTTTGCATCAGTACACTTTTCCCTATTAAGCCAAGACACACTCCCTGGTTTTCAAAATACGAATGTTGCGGTGCAAACGAATGACGAAAAGCGCAAAGTAATATGTTTCAGTCACTAATGCATTGTTACTGCAATTAATTCCAAAATTTATCAAAGAGACCAAAAGCTTCAAAAGTTAGACACAATGGAACAAAATCAGAAACAAACACAGCAACAACTTCAAAAGTTAAACATCGTTAACGAAATTAAACAAACACTTGAACAAACACGTGAAGATATACCACTGAGATACACAAAATCGAATCGCAATATCAAAACAGTTCTGAAGACGTAAAAACACAAATTTGTGAGCATTTTCAGTCTATTTTTTCGCGACATGAAGACCCATTGCAAAACCATGAAGCAGCAATAAAAAATTTGCAGACCATTGTACACGTAAATCACAATACCTTGCAGGCTAAAATTAACTCTTTTGAATCTACCGACACGGTCTCGCAACTTGTAAAAAATTAGGAAAACTTAAAGGACACACTAGATACGATTACGACACAAATGGAGACTCTAAAACTTGCCCCAGAAAAACACACGGAGGAAGTCATCATATTATCGGAAAAAGTAGCTGAACATTCCACATCTACATATATACTCCGCTAGCCACCAAGCAGTGTGTGGCGGAGGACACTATTAGCGCCAAAATCATACCCCCCCCCCCCCCCTTCTGTTCCACTCGCGGATCGTGCGAGGGAAAAACGACTGTCTGAATGCCTCAGTATGATCTCTAGTTTCCCTTATCTTTGAATGGCGTTCATTGTGCGATTTGAAAGTTGGTGGCAATATACTCTACATAATATATAATCTACATCCTCGGCGAAGACAGGATTTTGGAATTTAAAAAGCAGCCCCTTTCGTTTAGCGCATCGTCTATCTGCAAGTGTGCCCCAATTAAAATTTTCGGATCAGTTAACAAATTTATCTATGAAGGTATATGATGATTTCAATGATACAAGACCGGTAGCCTTTACAGACATACAGGAGTACGTGAAAATTAGGAAATTTAAACAGAGCCAGAAACAAATTAATACGCAACACAAAAGAGAAATACGGAAAGTACAAGATCAGCTGGCACAGGTGATACAAGAACTCCATATTTCAAAGGATACTCGCGCTCCGACACGGGAAGAGGGATTTAGAAATACAGATAAGTCACACAGTTTTTCGAAGATTTTGAGAGTCGGCAGGGTTCACAGAGCATTGAGATGGAACCGCCGACACGACGTAACAATGACCGATTTTTGAGTGGGCGACACGATGACTGACTATAAGCTCTTCATCACAACGCGTAAATTTGAAACATTCAAGAATCCTAGTAGTGACATACATCCACAAGCTTGGTTTCATCAATTTTCTCATTGTTTTCTTCCTAATATGTCACTAGAGCATAGATAAGAATTTATGTGTGGCTATTTAGAAAATGATCCAACTGTAAAAATGAGATCGGTTATTCACGACTGTCACAGTGAAGAAGAGTTTTATCATGCCTTCCTTTCTGCATATTGTTCTCAGGCTACACAAGATCGACTAAAACTTAGTATTGTAATGATGAAAAATTTCAATCAGTCTGAATTTTCCAGCCCCGTAAAATATTTTGAAGGTATGTTACACAAGAACCAGTACTTGTCAAACCCATACAGTCCCCTGGAACATATTCGCATTTGCTTAATGAAATTGTCTGAACACATAAGACATATTATTTTGGCTGGACATTGTAAAGATGATATCGAAGCTTTTCAGGTTCGTTTGCAAGAACTGGAAATCGACACGGACACTCGCATGATGCGAAAACAGGAAACAACAACAATTACATGTCACATACATCACAATTTCTTGACGACAGTAACAATAGCCGTACACGACAAGTCTACCGTTATAACGCAAATCGTGACCAAAACAGACACCACCCGTATGACGACCACTGGCAGACTAACAATAATTACAGAGAAAGATCACATTTCCATGGTAAGAAATATGACAATATGACAGAGACAACCGTAGAAACAGACAAAATGGGAACCAGAATAATTATTATAAAGGGAAACAAAATGACATCAGATGCAACAGTCCACCTCGTGATTACGATTCTGGGAGAAATTCTCCAACTCTTAATCGACAAGAAAGAAATTACAGAAATTACCGTCAAGACGACAGACGCCACAGTCATGACAACAGACCTGAATTTAATCAGAACTAGCGTGATTCAAATAGGGCAGGGCCCTCTAGACAAGTTGAAATTGTAGAAATTAGACCTCTAAATCCCAGTAACGACGTGCGACAACAAACAGATAATAGACAATGACTCGCACTGCAGGCAGACACTAAACTTACTTATGAAGCTGTCGACGTAGTTGCCATGACTATCAGAGATGTGAAAATGGAAGACATTAGGGACAATTTACTCCAGGAACATGACATGAAACAGATTTATACTGCATATCCTGTGATTCACATCACAACAACTGACATAAAATTTACGGCACACCTATTTCGGTAATTAGTGAAACAGCTTTCAGTAAATGCAACAAATCGAACGATTGCCCCACGCTTCCTTTACATCAGATTAAATTACAAGGTGCAATTTTTGGAAAAAGTGTAGATGTACGCCAACAGAATAATTTAGAATTCTTTTGTCAAAGCAACAGATTTATTATGAATTTCCTTATTGTTCCATTATTGTCGACGGAGATTGTATTAGGTGTAGATTTTTTGAGAGCGCACAAAACAATTTTAAACTTTCACGACGCTGAAATAAGTTTAGAGAAAGAGGTAAGTAATTAGCTTTGAAATTAGAAGATTGGCTTTCAAACCATGACGAGGAAACCAGTCGGCTTTACATTTTGTCAGATCACTGTTTGTAACTTCCCACGGAACTTGACACTAATCAGCACTTTACAAGTATTGACAGGGATGATATTGATGACATACTAGATACTAACGTTGTAATTC
Organism: Schistocerca americana; assembly: GCF_021461395.2. NCBI lineage: Eukaryota > Metazoa > Arthropoda > Insecta > Orthoptera > Acrididae > Schistocerca > Schistocerca americana. The sequence goes on from NC_060122.1 coordinate 652,988,940, forward strand.
ATAAAAAATTCAAACAATTGAGAGCTATAATGACACTGATAGGCAGGACCTTTTTGACATTTCACAATCACATTCCACAGGTTTTACTCGCAAAAAATGAACAATTAAAGGATTTCAGTATAAATTTCGTGTTCGTGAGCACACAAAATTTTGCGCGAGACCATACGTATTTCCGGCACACTATAAGAAACGTGTTAGAACGAAAAAACAATCTATACTTCACGAGGGCATTATTAAACCAGTGGTAATCTCATACAATAATTCATTACATGTTGAGAAGAAAAACGGATCGATGAGGATTGTCTTATATTCGAGACAAATAAATACCATAATCATTCGTGAAACAGACAGATCGCAAACGTTGGAAGAACTTCTTCAAAATTTAAATGGCGTGAAAGTGTTGCCTTCTATTGATCTCAGATCCAGCTTTTACCAAATTGAACTTCATCCAGAATGTAGAAAATATATGACTTTTCTTTGTTATGGTGTTTGTTATCAGTTTCGGAAACTTCCTTTTGGTTGGAACATTTCTTCGGAAGCATTCATTCGCGGGAGACATCACCTTGTACGTGGGCAATATTTTAATAGCAGAAGCCTCTTGGGAAAAACATAATCGTATCCTCAATAGGTTGTTACGTACACTCCTGGAAATTGAAATAAGAACACCGTGAATTCATTGTCCCAGGAAGGGGAAACTTTATTGACACATTCCTGGGGTCAGATACATCACATGATCACACTGACAGAACCACAGGCACATAGACACAGGCAACAGAGCATGCACAATGTCGGCACTAGTACAGTGTATATCCACCTTTCGCAGCAATGCAGGCTGCTATTCTCCCATGGAGACGATCGTAGAGATGCTGGATGTAGTCCTGTGGAATGGCTTGCCATGCCATTTCCACCTGGCGCCTCAGTTGGACCAGCGTTCGTGCTGGACGTGCAGACCGCGTGAGACGACGCTTCATCCAGTCCCAAACATGCTCAATGGGGGACAGATCCGGAGATCTTGCTGGCCAGGGTAGTTGACTTACACCTTCTAGAGCACGTTGGGTGGCACGGGATACATGCGGACGTGCATTGTCCTGTTGGAACAGCAAGTTCCCTTGCCGGTCTAGGAATGGTAGAACGATGGGTTCGATGACGGTTTGGATGTACAGTGCACTATTCAGTGTCCCCTCGACGATCACCAGTGGTGTACGGCCAGTGTAGGAGATCACTCCCCACACCATGATGCCGGGTGTTGGCCCTGTGTGCCTCGGTCGTATGCAGTCCTGATTGTGGCGCTCACCTGCACGGCGCCAAACACGCATACGACCATCATTGGCACCAAGGCAGAAGCGACCCTCATCGCTGAAGACGACACGTCTCCATTCGTCCCTCCATTCACGCCTGTCGCGACGCCACTGGAGGCGGGCTGCACGATGTTGGGGCGTGAGCGGAAGACGGCCTAACGGTGTGCGGGACCGTAGCCCAGCTTCATGGAGACGGTTGCGAATGATCCTCGCCGATACCCCAGGAGCAACAGTGTCCCTAATTTGCTGGGAAGTGGCGGTGCGGTCCCCTACGGCACTGCGTAGGATCCTACGGTCTTGGCGTGCATCCGTGCGTCGCTGTGGTCCGGTCCCAGGTCGACGGGCACGTGCACCTTCCGCCGACCACTGGCGACAACATCGATGTACTGTGGTGACCTCACGCCCCACGTGTTGAGCAATTCGGCTGTACGTCCACCCGGCCTCCCGCACGCCCACTATACGCCCTCGCTCAAAGTCCGTCAACTGCACATACGGTTCACGTCCACGCTGTCGCGGCATGCTACCAGTGTTAAAGACTGCGATGGAGCTCCGTATGCCACGGCAAACTGGCTGACACTGACGGCGGCGGTGCACAAATGCTGCGCAGCTAGCGCCATTCGACGGCCAACACCGCGGTCCCTGGTGTGTCCGCTGTGCCGTGCGTGTGATCATTGCTTGTACAGCCCTCTCGCAGTGTCCGGAGCAAGTATGGTGGGTCTGACACACCGGTGTCAATGTGTTCTTTTTTCCATTTCCAGGAGTGTATTTTTTCTGAATCTGGAATTACAGTTAACTTGGAAAAATTTGAATTCCGTAGGACAAAGGTGAAATTTTTGGGTCTTATTATTTCTTCTGAGGGGGTTCAGCCGGATTCTGAAACGCTGGAAGCAATCAGAGCTATTCTTGTTCCATCCAGAAACAGACAAGTTCGCAGTTTTCTAGGTCTCGTGAATTTCTACCGTCGTTTCCGGAATAGGCAAATTCTAGTAACTCCAAAACTTTGGTCTCTGGCAAAAACACTATTTGGAACTGGGACGAACAGGCACAGTCGGAATTTGATTCTCTGAAAGAAGCGCTACTCAATGCGCCAATCTTAGCTCACCCAGATCTTTCACGGGATTTCTGTCTTAGTGCGGATTCTTCTTAAGTTGTTCTTGGTGCCCATTTATTTCCAGAAGTTATTGAAAATGACATTACTGTTCAGAAAACCATCGCTTTTGGTAGCCCCGTGCTAGCAAAATCTGAGAAAAATTATTACGTCACTGAATTGGAAGCTTTAGCTATCGTTTGGGCATTTGACAAATTTCGGTCCTTTCTTCCTGGCAAACATGTAAAAGTTTATAGTGATCATCGAGCACTGCAATTTCTTGCGTCTTCAAAATTAAATCACGACAGGTGAAACGTTGGGCATTGTTTCTGCAGGAATTCCGCTTTACTATAGTCTACATTCGTAGGACGGAAAAATTTGCTGTGGACGCACTTAACTTGAACCGGCTGGCTTTGAGAAAAGCAAAAAAGAGGGTAATCTTGAGAAAAATTTGAGTATTATTTACATTCAAAAAGTAGCTTTTGAGAACTTCGCCACTTCATATTTAAAGGACATGGCTAACGAGCTAGACAAGGATCCGATTTGGGAAGATATTAAAGGTAAATGGCATGGAAAGACGCACACGCAGATTCTTTGTTATTATATGGTTAGAAATAACGTACTCTTCAAATGTTGCACTGTTGATAACAAGCTATGGGTAATTTGTGTTTCTGATGATTTTGTTAATAAGCTCATGCATTTGAGCTACGCACATTTTGGTCCACGAAAATATCATATTTTTCGGATGACTTGTTATTTTAACAATATGGAAAAGAGAATTAGGAGAGTTTTGTCTATTTGCAAACTTAGTCAAAAAGCTAAACCGTCTACCACCTCACATCGTGCTCCATTGTTTCCTATTATTCCTACTAGATTAAAAGAAATAGCTGCTGTTGGTCATCTTGGACCCCTTGTTGAAACACTGAATGGATTTTCGTTCGTTCTCGTCGCTGTTGAACTTACTTGAAAATTTGTCTCTTTCACACTGTTACGCTAAGTCACTGGACATTCTGTATCCAATGCCTTTGTTAAAAATTTCTTACGTGAAATTGGACACGTTGACCCCCCCCCCCCCCCTCCTTTTAACAAGAGGTGGAGCCCCTGCACGCCCCCCACACCGGCATTATGGCCAACACAATAGGTCTACTGCCATCTCTGCATAAGGGTTAGTATTCACTAAAGTGAGATGTCGCAGGATGTGGGTACTGCGATGATTGCGTACGTCTGGTTAAGGTTAACCATTAATACGCGCTCATCTGGAGATAGACTGGGTCGAAATCGAACGAAGGGTAGCGGTTTGAAGGGCAGAGGAAAAAAAGTGCCAAGGCAAGAGCCAAGCGAAAAAACCCTCAGCGATAGTTAGGTCAGGTGGTAAGAGCAGTAGCGGATGTCTTGCTGCCTGCGATAGGTCGTGCAAGGATAGGCTTTGTTAGTAGTAGGTATCACGCATGTCGATACCTAGACGTTGTGCGGTTGTGCGGTTGTGTTGCTCGTAGGCTGGCGCTGGTTGCTGGTGCAGAGCCCTCGTTCAGTGTCAGCAACCTGCAACAGCTAGGTTTATTATCGTTCTTGTGTCCGATCGGTCATACACCGGAAGCACAGTGTGATGTAATGATGGCGGATTGTTTGTGCGTCTGTGGGCGAGCTCGTCGGTTTCCCTGCTGTGGCCTGTTGGTCGGCTCTAATAGCAGCTGGTAGTTACCAGTCAGTGTTGCTGATATGCAGGGGCTTGCCGACGTTTGTCGCTTGTTTGCGTGTGTTAGTTTACCATAGGTGGCTATGCCCTAGCTAGCAGTGTCTTTGGCCGCTTGTGCTTCCACCTGTGGTTGTGATCTTAGTTTCCCAGAGTGAGGGTGAAAGGATTGTTCGAGTGTCTCGAGTTCCTGTATAGTCGTGTGGCGTGTTTTTTGAATACTTCCTTGAGGGTATCAAGGCGGTATTCATGGTGAAGATCCACGGTGCGTGTGTAGCGTGGAGCGTTGCTAATGATTCGTAGCACCTTGTTCGGTATGATCTGCAGGCGGCGCAGTTGTGTAGGAGCTGCATATCCCCAGACGGGAGCTGCGTACGTCATCAGAGGTCTAACCCATGTCATGTATATGGACCTCGACACCCTCCTATTCAGTGTGCTTTCCCTGTTGAGCATTGGGTAGAGCTGTTTGAGCCTCGCGTGCGCTCGGTTGGCAACGTACTCGATGTGGTCCCCCATGTAAGTTTCCGGTCCAGCCAGACACCAAGGTATCTGATTTTCTCTCGGAACCGTATTGGGCGTTATGTAGTGTTATCGGTCTACAGCACTGATGTTTGCGCAGTAGTTTCGGTCTGCGTGTGAACAGAACTGCTTCGCTCTTATCGACGTTTACTTTAATACGCCATGCCTCCAACCAAGGCCCAGCTGTTCTTAGTGCTGTCTGTATTCGTGAATTTATGTTCGACGGTTTCCAATCTTGCGCAAGTATGGCGGTGTCATCCACGTAGACAGCTAACGTCGTGTATTGTGTTGCTGGGAAGTCATTAATGTACAGGTTAAACATGATGAGCCCTAGGATGCTTCCTTGGGGTACTCCAGCTTGGATACCGTGTTGTGTTGATTGTTTATCCTGCACGTTAGTGTTGAAACACCTGTTGGTGAGATATGAGTGTATGAGACGTGCGAGTCCGTCCGGGAAACCAGCTTCGCTTAGTTTGCGTATGAGTCCGCTGTGCCAGAGACGGTCGAAAGCCTTCTCGATGTCCAGGAACGCGGCCCCTGTTGCTTTGTTCATGTTGTAGCCGTGTGTTATATGTTCGACTACGCGGAGGAGTTGTTGTGTTGTTGAGTGGTGATTTCTAAAGCCGAATTGCTCCGGTCTTAGGGTGTCATTGGCGATGCAATGCCTAGTGATACGTTTTAATATTACCTTCTCAACAGTCTTGCTGAGCGAACACAGCAGACTGATGGGTCGGAAATTTTGTGGGAGGGAGTGGTCTTTCCCTGGTTTCCTGAACATCAGGACCTTGGCCGCCTTCCAAAAGTCAGGGAAGTGTTGGTGTTTCAGGATGGCGTTCGTTAAGTGTGTGAGGTATTCTACGGCTTTATCCGTGAACTCCTGGAGGACACGGTTTTAAATGCTATCAGGCCCAGGGGCTTTTCTAGCGTTGGTGTGCTTGATAGTCCATGTGATTTCATTTGTGCCAGTACGTCTAATTTCCTTGCGCGAGGGCTGGGCTACAAGTCGTGTAGCCTCCTGGTGCGTTTCAAGTGTGAATTCTGGGTCTGAGGGAACCAGATTCGCATGAAAGACGCTGAAAGTGTTGTGACCATAAGCTCTGCCTTCTCCGTTGCGGAGTAGGCTGGGCCGTCTGGTCCTTGTAACATGGGAATGTAATGTTTCTCCCTGGTGAAGTGTCTGGCCAGCTGCCACACGCCAGGACGTGCGGTATGTAGCCCAGCGAGTTTCTGTCACCATTGTTCGTTTTTGAATGTTTGTGCTTTACCCCGTATTATCCCCTGGAGTCTGTTGACGTGCAGTTTATAGAACGGGCGCCTGGTACGCTGCCAGTAACTCCTGAGGCGGTTCCTCATTGAGATAAGGCCCAGGATCTCCTGGGACAGGGCCGTCGAGTGTTGTCTTGGTGTTGTATATGGAATGGCGACAGTCATTGCGTCTTGGACGGCAGTTGTGAGAGCCTCCACAGCCTCATCGATTTGCTGTATGTTGTTAATTTCGTGGGTGTCAGGAATACGACTGTCAAGCGTTTCCTTGAACAGTGTCCAATTGGCGCGCTTGTAGTTAAGCATCCTGCGTGGTGCAATGTCCTGCAGCGTTTCTTCCGTGTGCAGTATTATAGGCATGTGGTCTGAGTCCAGATCGTTTTGAACCGTAAGGTTGAGTGTGCATGTGATGCCCTTTATGAGGGCTATGTCTAACACGTCTGGCCTATGTCGGGGCTGTGTAGGCACGAACGTGGGAACGTCCGGCCGTAGTTTCAGCCTAGTGCGTGTTCGTACAGTTTCTTGCCGTTGGAGGTTCGTATTCGTGAGTTCCAATCAGGGTGTTTTGCGTTTAGGTATCCAGCGGCGATTACCCGCGGTGCAATGTTGAGTACTGTGCTGATATCGCGTATTATTATGTTTTTAGGAGGATTGTATATCGATACCAGTGTGGTGTTGGCTCCATTGAACTTGACCCTGACGGCCCTGGCCTCTAGTGTTTCAAGCGCAGTTAGCTCGATGTTCGTGCGTTCTATGTCTCTGTGTGTGATGATTGCCGTGCCGCCTCCCGCCCTGCCATCCGCTCGGTCGGTACGATAGACACAATACCCTGGGATGTTTAGTTGTTTGCGAGGCGTAAGCAGTGTTTCGTTCACAAGAGCGATTCGGATACCCTTTCGCTCCATGAACGCGGCCATTTCGGCTTTTTTGTTTGCGATCCCGTTGGCATTCCAAAACAGGATCTGTGAGTTTGTGTTAGCGTCTGCATATCGGGGCTGGTGTGGCGTATTATCTATGTAGTGGTGTAAAAAGTGGTGTGTAGTGTCTTGGAAGCTAGTCCAGTTGAGCGTGCTCGACATGAACTGCATGAAGAGTTGTGAGACACACCCCATAATCTTCGTGACTATTTCGGTGGTCGTGCGTCCGGGGAATAATGTTCCCATTATTCTCTGGAATGTTGACATAATGTTGGGCATGTCGGCCTGTGTGTTGTTGGTCGTGTTAGCGGCCGCTTGTTCCTGTGTTGGCGTCCGCTGAGGGCTGGCCTGTGTGTCGGCTGTTCGTGTGACAGTTGTGGGCGCCTGTGTATTCTCTGTGGTGAGTGGATGTGTTGTGTGGGTTGTCGAGTTGATGTCCGTATTGTGTTCGTGAGTATTGGTGTCCTGTTGCCTGTGTACTTGTTGTGGTGTGGTCGTGTTCCTCCTGTTGCGGTTGTTTCTCCTTCTCCTCCTCTGGCACTGTGGTCGTCCCTGTGTTGGTGCGTCTTCTGTAGCCTGTGGTGGGCTGCAGTCCGCGATCTCAGGGGGTAGGGTGGTGTTGTTGCTGGTGTGTGATGTGCCCGGTGCTGGTGTGGTGTAAGGTGTTGTTTGTCTGCTGTGTGTCTGTTGCTCTGCAGTCCGGAACCGCGGGACTGCTACGGTCGCAGGTTCGAATCCTGCCTCGGGCATGGGTGTGTGTGATGTCCTTAGGTTGGTTAGGTTTAAGTAGTTCTAAGTTCTAGGGGACTTATGACCTAAGATGTTGAGTCCCATAGTGCTCAGAGCCATTTGAACCATTTGTCTGTTGCTGGGGGTGTTTGTTGTGCGTGTCCTGAGCTCTGGGACTCCTCTGACCGTCCCGCGCTGCTGGGGCTGCCATCGACCACTCCAGCGAAGGATACTCCACTTCTTACTGGGCGCGGGGGCGGTTTCGGAACTGTGATGGCGGTAGGTTTAGCATGTTTGGCTATTTTGCGCCTCAGAGCTGCTTTGTATGCAATGCACCCCCTGTAGTTTGCAGGATGGGCAGCACCACAGTTGGCGCACTTGCGAGGAGCCGTATGGGGGAGTTTGCAGTGTTGGGTCGTGTGACCGCCAGCGAAAATGCGGCAGCGGGGAGCGAGACCGCATCGGATACCCGCGTGCGCAAAGCGCTGGCAGTTATGGCATTGTTGGGGGGTGCGCGGCGTGTTGTAGATACTACATTGACGATTGTGCGACGGTCATGCTGTGCCGAACTCTGACATTCTGTTTACCCGAATGCACTCCCTCCCGAGAGCAGAGAGTTCTTCGTGTACTGTTTCGGTCGGGGTTCGTGAATCTATCCCCTTGATCACGTAATGCTGTGTCTTTTCAAGGACTGTTCCGTACGTGAAGTGCTCTACCTTCCTTTCTTTAAGAAAGTCCAGCAGATTCGAGTAATCTGACTTGTTTGCCACGTACAGTGCGGCGTGTTCCCCAGTGAGTTTTGAGTAGTATGTTGTGGAGTTGTGTATCTTATTAAATTCCTTGTTTAGGAGACTGAGGTCTCCGTAGTTGTGTATGATGACTGGTGGGAAGCCAGTCGCGGTATTGTTTGGGTTCTGCGTAGCTTCTTGTGTGTTTGTGGATGTTGCAGTCGCAGGGTTGTTCGTGTTGGTCCCTATGTTGCCTTTGTTGTTAATTTGCGGTGTGTTTGGAGTTGGCAACAGCACTGGGCCGTTGCCTCGTGAGTTTGTGGGCTCACTTGTTTATGTGTTTGGCGGCTGTTTGCGTCTTGGACCCATCTGTTGCCACGGTCCGTCTTCTTCAGTGCTAGCTGTGTCCTCAGTCGGCTCTGGCTCCGGTTCCGTCGGTGCCTGGGCCGCCAGAGGTGGAAGAGTGGGCATGCCCTTCGAGTTTTTAGCAGGCGTCTGTGTGTGTGGTGTGGGTGTTGCTGTCTGCGTGTGTTCACCGCCCATCAGCTCTGCGATCAGCTCTTGCTGTTCCGCAATCTGCTTCAAGGCAACCTGCTCTTGGTAGGTGGACAGTGGGACGGAAATGCTGGCGGGAGTAGCAGGCATTCCCGCCTCTTGGGCTGCAGCTTTGCTGCGGGTAAGTGGTGGGGAAGCGCAGGAAAGATCAGACATCTTTGCTGCTTAGAGGAATTTTATTTGGATAGGGAAGGACGTACGACAATTTTGCTCTTTTTACGAAACGACAATATTTGCTTTTTCAGCGAAAGTGCAATGTAACGTGTCCCCACGGAAGAGGAGGGTCCCTACGACCTATCTGCGCAGTGTGCAATGCGCGGCGCAAGAGAGCGCGGGTAGAAGAGAGCGGCCTACAGTGAGCAGGGTTATCCGACGTGAACGGGCCCCTGACACTGAGATTACCCTACCAAAGAACGGGAGAGTCCCGCTGGGGAGATTTGCAACCGAAGTTGCGGGAAGTTGAGCCGAAACTCTTGCCACTTAGCGCCTGGAAGCGTTAAGCGGCTTGCGCAGGTTCGTGCCGCTCAGAAGAGCGTCACCGGCAGCTACGCCACTTGCAGCTTATTTGTGACCACTTCGAGGAGCTATCAGACGGGCAGCTACGCCAGGTGCAGAGAGCAGCGTTCCGCTCGGGTCGGCTGCTCGACTGCGAGTCGCGGACACGTTGGCAAGGTCACTTCACATAACGGACCACAATTCATATCTGCTATTTGGTCACACATGCTTCGGAATCGTAAAATCCGACCTTTTTTATTTCATTGTGTCCACCTTGTAACCCGTCTGACGCATTATGAAAGAAGTTAACAGGATTTGCAGGAAGTATTAGTATTGGGACTGATACTTTCACTTATTTCAGGATATTCTGAATGAAATGACTCATGACTCCACTGCTTTACCATATTTTCTTGTACTGAAGAATTAGGAACTACCGAACAGAATCAGAGAGCTTGTACCTTTTCCGAGAACACATAAAGTTCGACATAAAGACATAATTGATTTGGCTATTAAAAATATAAATTCTGCATCGGTCAAAAGGGGAAAACAGCGCGGTAAGACAAATGCAAAGAAACTACACATTGATCAAAATGTTATCGTTACAGCCCATTCATTTTCACACAAGAAGAATCATTTGAGTCACAAATTCTTTCTGATTTACGATGGACATTACAGGCTCCGACGTATACCGTCTGATAATTGTATTGAAGTTGAAACTGTTTACTAAGAAAAGTAAAGGATTACACCACATTTCTCATGTAAAACCGTATATTCGGAAGTAATTTGCTTTCTGACCTAGTCGTTGCTATAAATTTTTTCTCTTCAAGTTACTATTACGCGTTGTCACACTTAGAAACTGTTAGCATGCAGCGCTATTTTGAAGTCAACTACCGAGTCAAGAACCTATGGAACACATTAAGACAGAAATTTTACCAGTACACTTTTATTGGGATCAGACAAGTAGGTACATTTTCGCTTGTCAGTTGAATGATTATGTCACGACTATAGCCGGCTGAAGTGGCCGAGCGGTTGTAGGCGCTACCGTCTGGAACCGCGCGACCGCACTTTGTGAACTGTTCACATGTTTCTTCGGTACCATTGTAATACTGCGAGAACTTTGAGTGATGTCTGTGGTATGTGATCTTGATGTAGAAAAGAGAGGCCGTTGATCTCGATATTGACATTTCTTGCAGAACACACCACAAATACGATATGCACTATTACTTGTAAACATATGATTACAATTTGGAGTTTGAACTTTGTGCGACTTACTGAAAAAGCTATGAATCGAAGAGAATTATTCTTATGTTTACACACCTGATTATGACAAGTGTCTCTCTACGAGAGTTGAGAAAATTTAAACTGACGTATGAAATGTTACATGGCTAATGAATGATGTTTCTATGTTTTGCTTTGTACATATTTGCTTATTTTATTTGATATCTGGTTTCTAGCTGCGCTGCAGGATTGGTTTTATAAACTAAAACTCAATACATTTGCTAATGTGAACACTTTCTGTCAACAGATCCATTAAATAATAATTTTATGATCCACATTCTTAAAAAAGAGCACTTGTAAAGGAAAGAACAATAAGAAGGAGAAGGGACTAGTAACAGGAACTGCACACATAATTTTCTTTTCAAGAACCTTGTAATTTTTTTGGTAGAATATGTTGCTGTCATGCACCACTTTAGTGTTAAGATGTGACATATAATCATTGCATTTCACATGGGAGATAGTATAGATCTTGTTCCTTGTGCTAGTACTTTACATAGTTTTGATGATCACAGATGCACACATATCATTGTAAGCTTACACAAATATTTCCCTTATTTGCATTGCTGTCTTTACTGTAATATTTTTTCTGCTCATGCGTTGTCATATGTAGGTATAACTTGTTCATTTGCTGCTACTATTTGTAAGGAAATGTGCTAAGCCAGCTTTACCACTGATTTATTTTTCTTGTTTGCTGTATATTGCCGTATATTAGTTGTAATGTTGCATTTGCTTTACTAGTTTAGGTATGCTGCTGCTTGGTTTGCTAATTTCCATTTTTGTTGTTGTTGTTTATGTTAAATTTTTGTGCTGCTGCATTGCCTTGTTCTCTAGTTTCTGTATATGAGCTCAGTAGATTTAAGTTAGCTTAAGAGGACCTATGCTATACAAGAAAACGTGTTGTGATGAGTTGGCAAGAAATGCATTTAGAAGCTATAAGGAAAAGGTCTGACCAAAAACTACTGTATAATGAGGAACAATTATTTTGAAATAGGAAATGAACAGATATAAGTAGGATGTAATGACAACAGGTTTAGGTAGGATTTTCTTGCAAACGGATGATGAGGTAAGAAAAATATGGAAGTATAAGCACTGGTTGAAAGTATAAATACAAATAGCATGCTTAGTTAGGATTTTTGTGGAAACAAATGTTGAAGTAAGAGAGGTCAGCGAGAATCTGATGAAGTTTTGGTTGGAAACGAAGTAGTTTTCGTTGAAAGTAAAGCAGGTATCAGCACTAAGTATATAGGATTTTTTGTGGAAACAAATGTTGAATTAAGAGAGGTCAGCGAGAATCAGATGAAGTTTTGGTTGGAAGCGAAATAGTTTTCGTTGAAAGTGAAGCAGGTATCAGCACGAAGTATATTCTTAAAAAAGAGAAAAATAAAACACAGGTATAAAATGTGCACCACAAGTACCGCAGTATCAAATGTTACACTTACACTTCGACACATTTACACTTGAAAACCGATCCAGTCCTTTCCTTTGTGTTGTTCCGATATGTTTATGTGTACCCTAGTGTCTCTGTGTCCTTCCTGTCTCTTTGTGTCTACCCGATTAGATACGTTTTGTAGAAATTTTTTCTTCTAATACTAGGCTGCATTCAAGATGATGAGGAATACTGTTATCCTGAAACCTAATTCCTAAGTTAGGTAAATAGTAGATATTCTTTTCACTGCACACACTTGTCTGTTGGTCATACTGTATGTATCAAATCCCAGGGACTATATGACTGTGTTAGTGCTTGCACATGTGTTGATAATTCAGCAAGGGACTGGTTAATAGCATTGCTGGTTGTAAGAATATGGCACAAAAAAAGGGAAGTGAGTGCATAAATAATGGTTTAGGGACTTGTAATTTCCATCAATACTAACTACACAGTAGAGGCTCATGGACTTGCTATATTATCCTCAAGACTCTTCAATTGAGATTGAGCATCCACAAAGTCGCAACAGATGGCTGCTGGCCATCTGTAAAAGGACTACAGTGGTCTGCACCTTTGGTGGCCCACTACTATCATAATCTCTACATATACTACAGTGGGTCTGCACCTTTGGTGGCCCACTACTGTCATAATCTGTTCAATGACTACAGTGGGTAAGGTCTGTGGTGACCCCCCAATCCTGCGAATATTTTTCAAGACTTCAACTGATATTGCTTTGGGTCTGCTCTGTTGTGGCCAATACCAATTTCACCATACCAACTGACATCTTCATGTCAAGAGTCAGCACTGTGTTTCTGTGGCGAGGACAACACTACTTCTTCAAGACTGCATGGTTGTCCACTACTTACTTTGCTCAGCCTTTGTGCGTAAAACAGGTGTAGACTTCTCTTCTGATGAATTATTACGACTGTCTGTAGGGACAGTGAAGAGAATTTCTACTTTATTGACCAAGAGCATATTACTTAACCTTTTTGTGCATCTGCTCTATTTGACATTGTTAAATCAAAAATTTTAACAACTTAGTTTTGGCCACTGCCCAAAACACTTTATAAATTTTTTTGAGGGGAACAGGGGGTCAATGCAAGTCGTTAGGTTAGCCGATAGCGCTAATGCACTGCTTCCTGGAGTTGGGTAGGCGCGCAGGCCCCAGGTCGAATCTCCCCAGCGGATTAACGACAGGGGCCGGTGTGCCTGCCTGCCTGGATGTGGTTTATAGGCAGTTCACCACCTCCCACTAGGTGAATACCAGACTGGTCCCCACGCCCACCTCAGTTACACGCCTCGCAGACATTTGAAAAATGTTTGCACTATTTCATGGTTTACACTAGACGCAGACAGCTGGGGTACACTATGTAGTGGCGGCTTCTGCCACCGAATGTATCAGGATGACCAAATGTAGTGGGAAAACACCGAATGTAGTGGGTGGCATCTGGCCACCACTAAATTAACCCTGCTGACGCTATGCATGATGTGGGACAAAGGCAGTAGCAAAAGAAGAAGAAGAAGGGGGAGGGGGGCTATTTAAGTAGCCTGGTTGCATGTTGGCAAAGTCTATAGACTTTGTTAATATTGCTGACAGCGCTCTGCGGCCTGAGCAAGAGATTCTGTGATTGGACAGACAAGCAGTTAGCGAGTGGATAGAGAATTGTATGAACATGTTTTTTCGAAGTGGAGACTCTGTGTTGGTAGGACATGCATTGTATAGTGAGACCGCAAGGAAGTGTGTGAGGTTGGTGGTTGGTAATGTTTGGGCAGTGGAATTATTGACGGAGATATAATTTTTGGAACTGGATGTCACATGAATAAGGTAAAAGTTTCTAAATACACTGTTTGCTCTTCAACAAAATCTTTCTTTTGCTAACCAGATCCCTCTTAGTAGTTAGCGTCCATATTAGTTAGAATCTTTTTGTTTAGCTGGCTGTAGTTGCTTGCTGTAATTGCAGTAGTTCATATTATGAAGATATTCTGAGGTAAGTAACTTATAAGAAAATAGGGTTTTTGATTGAAATTAGTTCAACCAATTAACAGAGTTGGAGATAGTTTCATATTTCTTTAATTTCATATTTTTTGGATTTTTATTATTGTTATAATTTCTTGCAATTAGGAACCATTCTTTTTTGTTAATTATTGGAAGTCATGTTGTCACTTTATAACAGTCAGATTGAATTAGACTTGTATATTGTGGGTAATAAATGAACTGATCAAGTTTGAGTTGTCTTTGTCAGATAAAATTCTGTAGGTCACTGTTTAAATGATAAAAATCACTAAAGACGTTAGTAGCCTATCCCCCGTGTTATTCAATCTGTTCTGGAGAAAGCAGGAAAGGAAACAGTAAAGAAATGTTTGGGGTAGGAATTAAAATGCAGGGTGGCCGAGCGGTTCTAGGCGCTACAGTTTGGAACCGCGCGACTGCTACGGTCGCAGGTCCGAATCCTGCCTCGGGCATGGATGTGTTTGATGTCCTTAGGTTAGTTAGGTTTCAGTAGTTCTAAGTTCTAGGGGACTGATGACCTCAGAAGTTAAGTCCCATAGTGCTCAGAGCCATTTTGAATTAAAATGCAAGGAGAAGAAACAAAAACTTTGACGTTTGCCGACGACTTTATAATTCTGTCAGAGACAGCAAAGGACATGGAAGAGCAGTCGAACGGAGTAGACAGTATCCTGAAAGGAGGATGTAAGACGGACTTCAACAAAAGCAAAACGAGTATAATGGAATGTAGTCGATTTAAATCAGGTTATGATGAGGTACTTAGACTAGGAAATGAGACACTTAATGTAGTAGATGAGTTTTGAAATTTGGGGAGAAAAATAACTGATGATGGTCGAAGTAGAGAGGATATAAAATATAGACTGGCATTGGCAAGGAAAGCGTTTCTGAAGAAGATAAATTTCTTAACATCGAATATAGATTTAAGTGCCAGGAAGTCTTTTCTGAAAGTATTTGTATGGAGTGTAGCCATGTATGGAAGTGAAACATGGACGATAATTAATTTAGACAAGAAGAGAATAAAATCTTTCAAAGTGTGGTGCTACAGAAGAATGCTGAATTTTAGATGGGTAGATCACGCAACTAATGAGGAGGTACTGAATAGAATTGAGAAGAGGAATTTATGGGACAACTCGACTAGAAGAAGGGATCAGTTGGTAGGACACATTCTGAGGCATCAAGGGATCACCAATTTAGTTTTGGAGGGAGGTGTGGAGGGTAAAAGTCGTAGACGGAAAGCCAGAGATGAATTCACTAAGCACATTTAGAAGGATGTAGGTTGAAACAGTTACTCGGATATGAAGAAACTTGCACAGGACAGAGTAGCATGGAGAGCTGCATCAAACCATTCTCTGGACTGAAGTTCATAACAGAAACACGTAAGTACTATACATTAGATACTTGGCAGACGCTTCAAGGAGCAAGTAGTGAATCAAGAATGTGCTACAGGTAATGAACAGAAACAAGTGAGGACGGATAATCTTGAATAGAGACACCGTGAAATGTAAGAAATTGGAAATAATCTCTTTTGGAGGGGTACTGGGAGATGCGAGACAAAACACAGTTAGTGGGAAGAACAGATAGATTTCGTAGATATTATGAAAGGAGACAAGAGGAGAGTATAAGGAAATAGTGTTGTAAATGATTACAGCAAGATGGTGGATATCACGAAACGTGCCAGAAATAGTCAAAGCAACCATCACTCCCACGAAAATAAAAACGGAACGAGAAAGCAGTGAGATAAAACGGTTTTTGCTTCTCTGATAGTATGAAGAAATACCATAATCTTCTGGAACAGAAATTCAAGAAGCAAGAGAAATTAAAAAAAAAAAAAAAACAGATATCAGTGGTGGTCCGACTGCTCGAAGTCAATCTTGTACTACTGCATATCGCTTTGAATTTAACAGTCGGCGAAAAACCGAAAAATATCATTCCAAGCAGCTGTCCTGTAGCGAGAGAAGTGAAGACGATCTA
This sequence comes from Schistocerca americana, assembly GCF_021461395.2. Classification (NCBI taxonomy): domain Eukaryota; kingdom Metazoa; phylum Arthropoda; class Insecta; order Orthoptera; family Acrididae; genus Schistocerca; species Schistocerca americana. The sequence continues at coordinate 653,004,904 of NC_060122.1, forward strand.
AAACATTCACAGTGTTACCTGTGTAACGAACAAACGATTAAACACAAATGTAAATGAACTATCGGCATCATACAATAAAGCAAGTGGAAATTATTATCAACAAAAAGAATCTATACGTTGAGCTGTTTCTGGCTGTAGATTAGTAGTTGAACAACTGTTTGTGACACAGGTTTATTATTACTTTAATCTGTAGATAGACTAGTTACTGTGTTCCAATACGTATAGATTGACTTGTTTGGTGTTGTTTTCTTTATAAGGCGCAGTAATTGGAGAAATTTCCACCACTTTTTTTTCAATTTTTGTGATAGCATAGCTGTCTGGATTTTTCAGCAAACGGACGGTCGCCCTTCCAATGAGAATAGTTACGACTGACATTATAGCGTCTTTAGTCTTAATAATACTTCGAGTAAGTTTTTCTCTGACAGTATTGGGGAATATAATTCCAGCATAGTCGTTAGCAACTCTGTCTATGTCTCTGAATTTTTCCGATTTGATCATAAATTCAGGGCTGCCTTCTGTACTTTGGCTAAGTATTGCCCTTAAAAGTGAAAGAAAGCCCGTGAGATTGTAAAAAACAATGGTATCCACTTCATTATCGAGGCATAAGAAGTTTATCCAAAGAATACACAATATTTAAGGCATAAAATCATTATGCTCTTTTTCCACTGAACTTGTTAAGAAGGTTAAAGGGTCCATGGCCCTAGTCGTTGAGTGGAAGTGTTCAAATAATGTTATCAGTAGTAGAAGAAATGAATTTTCGATAGGAAGAGTCTGAAGTTAAAAGTTTGAACTTTTCCGGAAATCGGAAAACGGAACTAAAAGATTGAATGGATGAGGGTATGATAACAGTGGATAACAGAGAAACACTTATAGGCTGACAATTGTTGCATAATATACACAGCTATAGCGAATGCTGTAAGAGCGTTTGGTCTTGTTATGAAGAGTGAGGTGGATAAAATTGATGTACTTTGAGGATTAGGTAAAATAACAACTTCTAAGAAGGTCACTCCAAATCAAATGCACACTAATTAAAAAAAATACAGATTTCATTCTGCATTTGTAAAAGTTTTACAGAGTGTAGATATATCCTTCCCGCTTGTTTTCGAACTTAGTTCAACCTGTTCCCGTGAGTGGCGCCATCACAGCATGTCTTCAAGATGGCTGCTACACTTGACGTTCGTCAGAAGCAACGTGCTGTCATAGAATTCCTGTGCTGTGAAAACGAGACAGTGGGAAACATCCACAAGAAGTTGAAAAAGGTGTATGGAGATGCTGCTTTCGATAGCAGTACAGTTAGTCGGTGGGCAAGCAGATTACATGATGAAAGCGGGCATGGCAATATTGAGGATTGTAGTGGCAGGCCTCGTACTGCACACACTCCAGACAATGTGAAGAGAGTTAACGAATTGATGACTGCTGACAGACGCATCAAAGTGAACGAATTGTCACTCTACGTTGGGATAGGGGAAGGAAGTGTTTGCAGAATACTGAAAGTGTTGGCGTTGAAAAAAAGGTTTGTGCCAGGTGAGTTTCGAGGATGTTGACAGTGGCTCACAAAAAAAACCCAAGAAAAACGGTATGCAGCGAACTTTTGGAACAGTACGAGAATGGTGAAGATGAATTTCTTGGAAGAATTGTGACAGGTGATGAAACATGGCTCCATCATTTTTCACCAGAGACGAAGAGGCAATCAATGGAGTGGCATCATGCAAATTCACCCAAGAAGAAGAAATTCAAAACCACGCCTTCTGCTGGAAAAGTTATGGCTATATTGTTTATCGATTCGGAAGGACTCTCGCTTCTGGACATCATACCAAGTGCAACCGTCGTAAATTCTGATGCATATGTGACGACACTAAAGAAACTTCAAGCTCAACTATTGTGTTCGATCACATCGGCAAAAGCAGGATGTTTTGCTGTTGCACGACAATGCAAGGCCACATGTCAGTCAAAAAACCATGGAAGCGATTACAAAACTCGGATGGACAACACTGAAACACCCGCCTTACAGACCTGACCTGGCTCCATGTGACTATCATCTCTTTGGGAAACTGAAAGACTCTCTTCGTGGAACACGGTTTGAAGATGATGACTCCCTTGTGGACGCTGCTAAACAGTGGCTCCAACAGGTTGGTCCAGAATTTTACCATGCGGGTATACAGGCACTGGTTCCAAGATGGCGTAAGGCAGTTAAGAGGGGTGAAAATTATGTGAAGAAACGAAAATATTGATCCTAAAGGACGTATCTATACACTGTGAAACTTTCAAACATGTAGAATAAAAGATGGATTAAAAAAAAAAAATTATGTGCATTTCTTTTGGAGTGACCCTCTTATAATTCTGTACTATGTTTTAAGAGACTCTGCAAAATTTGAAATGGTCTAGATAACGGTTAGACCAAATTTTAGATGACGAATTCGGATGGTGAATGCACTGAAGAGCCAAAGAAACTAGTACACCTGCCTAATATCATGTACGGCCCCCACAAGCACGCAGAAGCTCTGAAAGCCCATATCGATGATGTTTCTTTGAATAATTTGCACGCTGACACTTGTCGATGACCCAGCAATGAAGTCTGCAGCGATTTGTGAAAAGGTTGCACTTGTGTCACGTTGAAAGATTTTAGCCAGTCGTCGTTGGTCACGTTCTTGCAGGATCTTTTTCCGGTCGCAGCGATGTCGACGATCTGATGTTTAACCATATTCCTGATATGCACGGTACACTCGTGTAATGGTCATACGGGAAAATCCGTGCTTCATCACTACCTCGGAGATGCTGTGTCCCATCACTCGTGCGGCGACTATATCACCCCGTTCCAACTTACTTAAATCTTGATAACCTCTGATTGTAGCAGCAGTAACCGCGCTAACAATTTCGCCAAACACATGTTGTATTATATAGCCGTTGCCGGCCGCACCGCCATATTATGCCTGTTTACATATCTCTGTATTTGAATACGCATGCCTATACCAGTGTTTTTGCGCTTCAGTGTGTATAGTAGTAGTGATAAAGAACTAGACGAAATGAAAAGAAAAACCAGAAGAGTACACACAGGGTTGCTCGACAAGTCGAGGATGGTTCAAATGGCTCTAAGCACTATGGGACTTGACATCTGAGATCATCAATCCCCTAGACTTAGAATTACTTAAACCTAACTAACCTAAGGACATCACACACATCCATGCCCGAGCCAGGATTCGAACCTGCGACCGTAGCAACAGCGTGGTTCCGGACTGAAGCGCCTAGAACCGCTCGGGCAGCGCGGCCAGCGAGAAGTCGAAGAAATATCAGCTGCAGTAGAAATGCTTGAAGTAGGTATTTTCTTGACCAATTAAAATCGTAGGACTCGGTCAGAGCCGGCCGGAGTGGCGGAGCGGTTCTAGGCGCTACAGTCTGGAACAGCGCGACCGCTACGGTCGCAGGTTCGAATCCTGCCTCGGGCACGGATGTGTGTGCTGTCCTTAGGTTACTTAGGTGTAAGTAGTTCTAAGTTCTAGGGGCTGATGGTCTCAGATGTTAAGTCCCATAGTGCTCAGAGCCATTTGTACCAACGCAGTGGTTAGACACTGGACTCGCATTCGGGAGGACGACGGTTCAATCCCGCGTCCGGCCATCCTGATTTAGGTTTTCCGTGATTTCCCTAAATCACTCCAGGCAAATGCTGGGATGGTTCCTCTGAAAGGGCACGGCTGACTTCCTTCCCAATCCTTCCCTCATCCGATGAGACCGATGACCACGCTCTCTGGTCTCCTTCCCCAAACCAACCAACCAACCAACCATTTGAACCAACTCAGTCAAACTGAAGAGGAAAATAACTAATTCCAGATGGAAAACCATGAGCGCAACAAATTTAGAGATCAAAATCCAATGACTCTTTATAATACAGTTAATGTTACCAACGAAAGTGAGTCACTAATTCAGAGGACGAGAAATGGTCGTAAAAGTACGTGTAACTGTATTTGGATATAAAGAACAGCAATAGAACTACATTTCATCAAAAGTGCGTGCAAAACAAAAGAAATGTCTTGTTCCATGAACGTGAAGCGGGCCAAATAACTCAAATAAATCGTCTGACAAAAAATACTTTGAAGGACTTATCAAGTATCTGGGCATTTAATTTGGTATCTCCAGTCCTTGGAACAGGAGACATTCCATGACATGTTCGGAAGGTATCACACAAACAAAAAGATATGAACAGGATCGTGTGAAATCTGTGATTGATCTGACATGTCACGGTTTCAGAAAGGATAAGAAATATGAGTAACGGCCTGGAGATTGCTTAATACAGTCGACCCTGCTTGAGGCTGCAGAGGACAGGAGTAGACGTGTCAAGATGGCCGATAGGAGCCCCACAACCGAGCCAAGTAGGTTTTCTAATGGGAACAGGAGAAAATCCATTCAGACTGGAACTAGTTGATGTATTTCTTTGGCTTAGCATTCACCAGAGATCCGACACCCACTCTGAGCAGGCAGGAGGCGGGCAATGTCGTCTGCTACCGTCAGAGCTCGGTGCGGCCTGGGAGTGGAGCAACCTTGCAAGAAGGTAAGCATGGTTAACACGACAGTCTGCTAGCTCATCTGTAGCGTGCACTTCCTGGCTAACAAATGGGACTCGAGTGCGGTCCTTCTCGACACAACAAGATGTGCTATGGTGAAACAAAGTGAATAAAACTGATAAAAGTGTTACAAAACTCTTTGTAGTACCTCAAGAAGATGCTGTCAGGTGGAAAATTTGTAACAATAATGTTCTACCAATCAGAATGTTGAATGTTAGGTACATTGCTATTATGAGGAATGAAACGAGACAGATTAATTTACTTGTTATTTCAGATATATTTGAGATTTGTGGAACAACATGGTAAGAAAGAAAAGACTCTAGAGCTCTGGACTACAGAATTGGATCACGGAATAATGTAACAGGTAACACCTTCATTAACAATAGACCTATATAGTGAATTTTTGAGAGCGGTAGTAACGTGAGCCGATCGAAGTCAGTACCAACGAGAACATTTATTGTAACTTACAAGCTGCTGATGCCTCAACCGAGAATGGTGGAATTCATTATGTTTTTGACAATATAGTAGTCACGGGTACTCACGAGGTTACCCGAGAGCGCTAATGCGCCGCTTCCTGGACTCGGGTAGGTGTGCCGACCCTGGATCGAATCCGCCTGGCGGATTAACGTCTAGGGCCGGTGTGCCGGCCAGCCTTTTATGTGATTTTTAGGCGGTTTTCCACATCCCGCCTCAGTTACACGACTCGCAGACATTTGAAACACATTCGCACTATTTCCTGAATTACACTAGACGCAGACAGCTGGGGTACGGGGTGGCGACAGGAAGGGCATCCGGCCACCCCTTCAACTTAACCATGCCAAATCTGATTCTAACTACGCCGACCCTGCGAAAAATGCGGGAAAAAGCGAAAGCAACAGAATACAGTAGTCATGGAAAACTAACGCTTTCCTTACATTTGTTTAGAGAATCATGGCAGGTGACAGAATTGTCAGGCCTTCAGGGATCCCTAAAGCTCTGTACCATAGATATCAAAATCATCAGGAAGTTGCGCTCTGAGATAGTTGTTTGAATTCTGAATTGACTTTCTCAAAAATTTCAAGCCAAGTCTCAGTTATTGCTTCCAGGGAACGTTTATTATTTGTAATTAAAGGCAGCGTCTTATGCACTGTGGACTGTGGCTAAGCCCATTACAGGATAATAACATAGTGGTTCAGATCTGAATCTGTTCAAGGATCTTTTTACGTCAGTTATTGTTTCCCTCCATCAACAGTTTGTACATGTAAAAATTTTTAACTTGCATCGTGGTTCAGAATTCTCGATAACCTGTAAGTCCCTCTGTAATGGTATGAGTAAGTCAGTTCACAAGTCAGATAAAGGTGGGAGCATACCATCTCCACTAGATCCATATCCAATAAAGGGATGCAGTGTTCAGGCCACCGAATGTCGTCCGGGCGCGTTGCGAGCACGCGACGCGTTAAAAAAAGCATATAACCGAAGCAGAAATAGAAATGGCGTCAGCGGCCAGGAGTTCCCAGGTGGGAAGTTCGGCCGCCAAGTGCAGGTTTTATTGAGTGCGACGCCACATTGGGCGACCTGCGCGTCGACAATGGGGATGAAATGATGATGAGGACAGCACAAACACCCAGTCCCCGAGGGGAGAAAATCTCCCTCCCCAGCCAGGAATCGAAACCAGGCCCCCGTGCATGGCAGTCCAAAGCGCTGACCTTTGAGGTAATGGGTGGAGCAGAGGTGAACAGAGAACGATTCTAGCTACGATACGGACCGCATATGAGGAAAGCCGGGCGGAGTGGCCGCAGGATTGAGGACTGGACGGTTCGTCCCGTCGGCGGTTCGAGTCTTCCGTCGGGCATGGATGTGTGTGTTTTATTAGCAAGTTAGTTTAAGCAGTGTGTAAGTCTAGGGACCGATGACCTAAGCAGTTTGGCCCCTTAGGAATTCACACACATACGAGGAAGGAAATACTCTGACAAATAGCATAGACCAAGGGCAGAGTGTTATATCCCTGCGCTTGGAATCCAGCATCTCAGAAACAGCGAAGCTGGTCATCTATTCCTGTACTACTGTCTTGAGCATCTATGGAAAGTGACTGAAGGACGGTGAAATCACGAGTATGCAACTGTGTTTGGACGTACACGACTCATCACAGTATATGGAGACTTGCCCACTCTGAAGAGCAGGATAGACGGCGATCTGGTGCACGTCTGACAAGAGAGGACAATGCTGGTGAAGCTACAAGTGTATCGGGGCACACAGTTCACGCACATTATTGAACATGGGGCCCCTCAGCAGACGACTCCTTCCTGTTTCCAAGTTAGTCCAACGACTTCGTCAAAGGCGATTGCAGCAGGTACGGCATCATTGAGCATCTGGTCGGACAAATCGCCTTCCTTTTTAGACCAGATGATTGGTTATACCTGGATACGCCGTCGTCGAGGCGAAAGGCTATTCGAAGCATGCACAGAGCCAGTGGCACAAGCTCGTCGGGGCAGTATTATGCCACGGTGTACATTCATGTTGTCTTCCAGAGGACCTGTGTTAGTAAACGACTGCAATATGACGCCTGTGGACTACATGAACATTATTGCGGTCCACTTGCATCCCTTCGGATTTGATGCCTCTCCCAACGGCACTATCATCTGCCAGCAGGATACCTATCTGTGTCGCAAGGCCAAAACCATGCTACAGTCTATGCCACAGCCCATGGGACATATGGTAGTTATCGAAGGCAGTGTGACAGATGTAAAGTACGTTAACTTTATTACGGACCACCGCTGCCCTTCATACTTGAAGTCTTCCCCAATGGCGATGGCATCTTATAGTGGGGTTGGCGGCGATGTCACTAGGCGAGAATCGTGCTAAAGTAGTATCAGGAGCATAATAGTTAACGCACGTTGATGTCTGGGTACCAAATTCGCCTGAGGTGAACATGTCTGGGACAATGTCAGCTGCCCCCTCACACCACCGAACCATATTTTACAGAAATTTCGTGAGCTGTTTGAAGACATTTGGTCGCACATACTTTCGAAAACCTACCCAACAACTGGTCTAATCAATGTCCCTCTGAATCGCTACTGTACTGCGTTTCAAAGGTGATAACGACGTTAAATCGGTTGTATGTGTTGGCGCATCATTGTTTATTTCGTTAATTTTCTTATAATTACAGAACATCATTCTCAATTTTTCTACAAAAAATTCTAATATTTTTACATTTGTGTAATAAAATGGCCAGCCGCCTTTTACTTCACCCCTCCAAGGCACTCCTAAAGTCTCCATACCTTTTTCTGGAAAGTCCATTGAAACCATTCCTTATACAGAAATCACGATAGAACATCATCATGCCCAAGTTGGAAGTTCCTCTTGACGATTTTTTGAAATCCGCCTGATGCAAAACACTATTTAATTCTTTTTAATCATCCAGACTTTTTTCGACACCTATGTGTCATCTTGTTGTCCAAATTCAGTTATATAAAGTATGTTATAAAGTTTAAGGTCGTTTATGTACTGTGAGCCCAAAAGTTAAAATATGTGCAGTTTGTTTGCTTTGTTCCGACCACTCACGTGGAAATTAAATTGCTACTGAAAATGGATTTCTAGATATCGGTTTTTGCGCCCGTTTTGTCATTAGCAAATGACTGGAAAGCAGCCATTATGAAAATTTGTTATTTTTGAAGCATTTATCCGTCGGTAGTTGTTATATATTTTCTGTCCCGTTGTGTAGCTCTGGTGTATATCGCTTTCTACTTCATGCAAATGTGATTTGAACAGACGATTATGAGTATGGAGACATGGATGAGCATTCCAGCTGTTCCAGGTATAGAGTGAAAAATAAAAGCAGTGAGTATAGTTACAAGTCTGTAGTTGTTACAGCGAAGTCTATGTTGAAATTAAGAGTCACAAGATTTCAAAACTTCACGAAACAAGTAGTATCTCTGTAGAAAGACACTATATAGACACTATATAGAAAACAGTCAGAATATTAGCTTCCACAGTTCTGGTTTAAAACCTATCAATCAGCCTGGGCTATAGTACGTACCTTGTTGTATGAGGTCGGCATTTAGCAGGGCAGCAGTAAGACCCTGCCCGTTAATCCTTCAACAAAGCGGTCTAACGGGGAATGACTATCGGAGGGCGTAGATGAATGCAGACATCCCAGCCGACGCAGTCACTAAGGATTATGTGGATCAGCCACGAGCGATTTCAGACAGTTCGCAATCAGTTTAATCTCACAACTTGTGCGTGCAGAGCCATTTAACTATTCAGTCTTCCATCATTGATACATTTGGGGGATCCAGTTTTCCTCCGATTCGTGCCTTAGAACAGAAGTAATGTGTTACCCCTTCGCTAATGGAAACTGTTATGTTCATTCAAATTTTTAGTACCCGCCCTACAGCTCCTTAGTCACTAGAGAATATAAAGGCCACCCAAGGCGTCATATACATCTTCTTTTATAGAAAACATGGATTATGCGACGTCTAGTATTCTATTGTGAGACCTGAATTTCTTCCTTCATATTCAGTGTTCAAATAACTTACGTGAATGCAGCCGAGTTATGTCGTAGACTACCGCCGATATTTAGACAGCAGCACACCCGGCCTTGAAAATAGCGGGGTGTGCTCTTGTCGAAATATCGGTTGTTGTCGACGACATAACGCAGCTGCGTTCACGTAAATTATTTGAATAGGGCATTCAGTTATCTCCTCACACCAAATGCAGCCCTGAGAGTGTAAGTTGTTTAGCAAGTTCTCCTTTGCTGCAAAACGTTGTAGGATTGGCAGGCATCAGGAACAAACGTAGTGAACAATAATTTCGTGCCTGCCTTGCCGTACGCAGTGTCCAATCTGCTGCTTGCACAAATCACTGTTGTAAGGAATATGGAATGTAGTAAATGCTTACTACTATTCTTGGTACCTGAAACTCGTGGGATTCGTCACTTACGCAGGAAGTAACTTCGGTTGACAATAATCTGAAGGTTGCCTTGTTGAAAAATTGATGGAATGGGCCTTATAACTACCCAACTAAAATCCGATCTCATAGAACAAGGGTGGTTTAGAGGCACGAAGAAATGGTGTTAGATTGGAGTTTGAATTAGAAACTGAGTAAAAGTTTGTAGTAGGTCGAGATTGGAAAGAAAATCGACACTAGCGTTTTTCAGAGGTACCATAACCATATTTACGTTTCGAAATTAACAAGACTGACCAAAAAACTCAAATAAAGAAGACAAGTAGGATATTTATGCCCATCATCTTCCCTGCGCTACCCTGCTTTGTGGGGACACAAGACGGACTATTACGTCGCGGGTTACATATCGCAGCAATAGTCTCCCACTCTCTCCAGTTATGGTCTGCAAAAGTAAAATTAATAACAGTTACGACTACATAACTTGAGGAGTTCTGGTTTGTGCTATATCCCTTACTGGTTTTGAAGAGAGAGATGGCAAGCACAGTTTCATTTCATTTTTCCTTTAGTTCGTTACTGACCAAGTTTAGACACACAGGCCGATGTTTTCGAAAATCTGTAAGTCTGGCAGCGGGATTTGGAGTAAAGTTATGTACATTATCGTTAGATATCGCTTAATATACCTGTAGCGCTGGGAAACTTAAAATAGAATAATCTTCTATGTTCGCCAGCAAAAGGAACAACGCGAAAAGCACTGGAAAAGTTCCAGGATCTACAGTTGGTACAGAGACTGGTAGATAGCTTGAAGTACGGCCTATGTATCCTGCGTGTGTAAGGCGTCCTGGCCGAATTGAGCAATGTACAATTGGGCATTTACCCTGCGAACTACATGATAAGGATAGAATTACAGGTATGTTAATATTCTGTCAGTGCAAAGTCGTCAGAGCTGTAGCGAAGTGCTATATTTCTATCACTGCGGGCATCCGTGTCAACTGAAGCGTGATGATGGCTGGCAGATAGAAGCATTCCAGAAAGTGACGTGGGCGCTGAACCAGCGCGGAGCTGTAGAGAGCGCGCGTCTCACAGCCGTCCAAAGCAGGCTTGCAGAGCGCCTATGTAGGCGTTCTGAGTCGTCGCGTTTGATAAGGATTCGGCTGAAAGAGCTGTTTATAGCCGCGACGCTTCCTTCAGAGACGTTTGTAGCGTGAGGTCAAAGGTTACAAAATAGTGGGCGACAGGTGAACCAGCCGTCTTGAAAGGAAAAAGGATGTAATACAAGTAGCGTATACGTGGTTACTCTGCCAATTTTGTGACTTCTCTCCGACCATTCAAGGATTCAGCTAAAAAATCGTAGAATTTCAACGAAGTTAATATCTTTTAACCCACGATACACGCGACATTTATTGGCAGTTGCGAATACGAACAACCACCAGCTGTATAACAAAATGAAAAGGATGAAAATTTTGGCGAGAAGGGGCCTCGAAACTGGATTTCCCGCTTTACGCGAGGGGTCCCCTTAACTGCTTTCGCTATCCGTGCAAGGCTCACGGGCAGACCCAAACTTCTGTTTCACATTCACAATGCAGGATTAAAGGTAAAACGCTAAACTCTATAAACCAAGGAATAATCGAGCCCTCAAAGAAAAATGAAACTGCCGCTTCAGAAGTTCCAAGGAATAACCTGCAGACGTGCACAGAGTGCATTTCACTTGCGTGACAGCGATTCTCACACAGCCATCGGAGGTAGAGCGGAGCTCCGATCACGTGTGGAAATGTGTATGTTATTTGTCGGCTCGCCCTGGAAAGTCTCGCCTGAGGTACTGTCTTCTCCCCGTCTTCTCATTGTGGTGGTGATGGTGGTAGTGGTGGTGGTAGGCTGCCATCTTGCATCGTCACCTCTTCTTGTCCTGGGGCTGTACGATTACCATCTCGCTTTGTTCTTCACGTTCTGTGTCGTCATCTGGCAACTGCATGTGTACTGGTGTCCCACTTGTCTAATGAGAGAGTTTGCTGTTTTCCGTTGTTTTCCATTTGTACCGTATATTCGCCTCTTATTAATCCTACATACATACCGGAATACCGTGGTTACAATGTCCGTCGTACAGCATCCATTCGTCGTATGGCATGTTGCCCGTAGTTTCTTCTGGTCGTGCAGCAAGAAACTCCGCCGGCAGCCGTAGTGCTTCCCCATGAACTATGCTGTGGAAGCTTCTAACCTCATTTTACAAGCTGTCCTGAGGCCCAACCAATAACAACGGCACTGTCGAAGTCCGATGCTCGTCGTGGCACATCAGGGCAGCTTTCAAGTCCTAAGCCATCTCCCGTTACTCGCCGGCTGGTGCGCAGTCGTGCGGTGATGGCTCAGTCCACACAGTTTGGTTAGTTCCTGTCCGTTTGCGAACGTGTCGACCGACCTTACATTTCTGTCACACCAAACACGTTTTTCCCACCTGCAGAAATCCGTCTCAACTCTTTGCCACATAGAGAGGTCCGTTATACGTTCGCACTGGCTTTTGCACTTCGAAGGGCTAGTCCTTGAACACTTTCAAAGACAGCCTTCCGTAATTTCTCAGGAACGAAAGGTCTAGGTTTGCGTTGTTATATGTCGCACCAAATGCTGACCTTCGCCGTACCAGCCGTACCTGCCGAAGCTGCAGTCCAGTAGGGTCATTCTGTCAGAACTGTCGCAATTGTTGTTCTGTGCTGCTGACAGTTCATCATAACCAGTGGGCTGGAAAATTGTTTCTACCTTGGACCAAAAATCGGACACGACGTTTTTAGCTTCTTTTATATGACGTAAGTGTGATTGGCTAATAAATTCTAATTGTCGGGACTGTCGTAGGGAAAAGTTATCCTTCAATTTACTGAATGCGAAACTATCGGTTTGTGGTCGGTATTAATTGTGAAAGCTCTGGCTTCTACCTAGGGATGAAAATATTGCACAGCTCCATAAATTGCCAGGAGCTCCTTGTCGTATGCACTGCAGTTAATCAGTGCTGTCATGGATTTGGGTGGAAAAAATAAATACATAAAATAAAAACAAAAATCCAAATGTTGCCAACCCTTATTCGCGTATTTGTGGAGTGCTGTTTCTAATGCTTGTCGGCTAGTGTCGTAGTTAATAAAAAAAAGGCTCTGTTCACTATGGGACTTAACTTCTGAGGTCTTCAGTCCCCTAGAACTTAGAACTACTTAAACCTAACTAACTTAAGGACATCACACACATCCATGCCCGAGGCAGGATTCGAACCTGCGACCGTAATGGTCGCGCGGTTCGAGACTGTAGCGCCTAGAACCGCTCGGTCACTCTGGGAGGCAGTGTCGTAGTGCCGACCACTCTAGACAATGGTGCGTGTAGCATCAGAAATACCTTTTGCTGTTTTGTTGAAACTTGGTATTCTGAGCCCGTGGCTGTCTATTAAATGTATGTTGACTCTTACAGAGAAGACAACAGCAACCAGCCATTTTCTACAATGCCGTTTATTTACTTAAATAGCACCGTTACCGGTTTCGAATCCGAGGATCTTCTTCAGACAGCGGATTCACGTTGAGATACACTTTACGTTAGCTTTCACTCTTTGTTTTCCCAAATAACGAAATTTACTTGGAGGTGGAGGTGTCCTATAACCAAAACAAGATGTGAGACGATGTTTTTAACTGTGATTGTGCCTCACAACGACTTTAAATGACGTAAACAAATTATTCTACTGAAGATGTTTCGGTTACTCACGAAAGTAAGCTATGAGGCACAATTGCAGTCCCACATCTTGGTTTCGGTTGGGTTGTTTTGTGGGGAGGAGAACCAAACAGTGAAGTGATCGGTCTCATCGGATTAGGGAAGGATGGGAAAGGAAGTCGGAAGTGCTCTTTTCAAAGGAACCATCCCTGCATTTGCCTGAAGAGATTTAGGGAAATCACTGAAAATCCAAATCAGGATGGCCGGAAGCGGGATTGAACCGTTGTCCTCCCGAATGCTAGTCCAGTGTGCTTATCACTGCGCCACCCCGCTCGGTCCTTGTTTTGGTTGTAGGACACCACCGCCCAAAGAAAATTTCATCATTTGGGAAAGCAAAGAGTGAGAGCTAATGTAAAATGTATCTTAACGTGAACGTCCCGTCTGAAGATGAATATTACGGTTCGAAACCGGTAGCGGCACCATTTTTAATAAATAAATAGCACTGTAAAAAGTGGCTGGTTGCTGTTGTCTTATCTGTAAGAGTCAACTTACATTAGAAATGCCTTCTATAAATAGGTCTTCACCTGGTCGAATGCTTTCTGCATTTCTGTGCTCCGCTGTAGGTGCTTCTGGCCACTCGCGTTCTTTCCCAAAAGTGCTGCTGTGGTCCCTGGACCTCAGCCGCGGTGTTGCCGGTAGAAATTTGCCGCTCCTGAAAGTCTTCTAAGCTGTCGATATTCTACAATTATGGCTATCTAGTCTCTAAGGGGGCGTATCCCGTCTGCCGACACTGCATGCCTCAGAAAAGTCACTTGCTGCTGTCGGACAGTGCATTTCATCTCATTGATCGCTACCGCAAAATTTGCTAATTCGCTCTGAAACGGTCTTTAGATGCTCTTGTAGCAGCTCATTCAAGTTCAAGAAAATAAAAATGTCTTACAAATAATCAAAACAAAATTAGAATCCTCTTAGCTCCAGTTTATAAGCCGCCCTCATGTCAGCGCCGCGTTCTTGAGGCCAATGACATCTGGATGTACTCAAATAATCCAAATTGTGTTACGATACCTGTCTTCGGCATATCTCTTCCTGCAACTAATACCTGATGGCATGCCTTTTCTTGGTCAATGACACTATATACTTCTGTTACTACCAGGGTATTGGTGTAATCGCGGATGTTGGGTACTAGGGAGTGGTCTTGGACAGTACGGTCATTTAGCAACCTGCTGTTACCACAAGGCTTCCATGTACTGCCTTTCTTTTCCATTAAGAGCAACGGTGACGCCTACGGACTGTCAGAGCGACGTAGCACGCCTACTTTAAGCAAACCCTGAAATTCAGTCTCGGCCGCTACAAAACGATCCGGGGCTAATCCTAAAGGCCGTTGCAATACCGGCTGATCGGGCATTGTATGATTGTGGTGCAGTGTGCTGTGCAACTTATTCGTCATAAGTTCCACTGTGCTGCCTTTTCCGCCCTTTGTGATCCCACTGTGCACGCTGTCCATTGTGAGACGTGCTTCGTCCAAGTGTACCATCAATGACTACAATTGCTGCCTCCGTTTGGTAAACTTTTAATGTTGGTTGTGGCGAACACAAAACGCAAAAGAGAGAAAAAGCGATTATGATGATGAGATGAAAGATGAAAATCAGCGAAGCCTATGTTGTTGACCTTTCTTTAACACGATGACACGTGGCCATGGAAAGATGCTTAAACAGTTTTGTGCAAAAAAATTGACTTTGCAATAACTGACGATAATAAATCGGAATTGGTATCGTTATCACGCAGCTAAATGAAGATTTGAGCACTTAATGTAGCGAAAATGACAGCCGACCCATTGAATTATCATATTCAGACGACCAACAGCAAATATTTGCTGAAAAATATAAAAATTATGAGGACGAGAAGTAAATTAGATAATACGAATGAATGGCGTAAAAGGACAGATTAATGTAATTTAACTTATGCAGAGAACTAGTAGACGGTATGCTGCTTGATATTTTATTTTTGTGTATAAACGTATATTTTTGTATATAAACTTATTTCAGCTTTATTGTCTTGATCAGTAAATATGCAAACAATCGCATTGACTTTTGTTTTACATAATACATAATTTATGATTCTGATGCTGTAAACGGACGTATGCCAACTTTGAGTAAATTATTGTCGCTGTCCATAGTCGTTGGATGTAATATTTTTTTTTTTTGTAACGTACAAAAGCTGTTCGATCATTTGATGTTGCACCTATATTATCATAATATTTTATTATTTCGACAGTTGCAGAAATTCAAGATTGACAGCTAGTTGTTTACTCAAGGATATTTACGTTGTTGTGAGCCGTGTATTTATGGAAGTGTTATTGATGTTTCCAGAATGAGATTTTCACTCTGCAGCGGAGTGTGCGCTGATATGAAACTTCCTGGTAGATTAAAAGGTCCCGAGTTCGAGTCTCGGTCAGACACACAGTTTTAATCTTCCAGGAAGTTTCATATCAGCGCCCACTCCGCTGAAGAGTGAAAATCTCATTCTGGAAACATCCCCCAGGCTGTGGCTAAGCCATGTCTCCGCTATATCCTATATACAACACACAAAATACCAAATATACTGAAGGAAAAAGTATTACTTATCATACAGAACAATAAAAGCACTCCCGCCACATTTATAAAAACAATAGAAAAGCTATACACATACCAAGGAGCTGATATACCAGTTAAAAAAGTGATGACAGGCAGAAATTTCGAAACTAGTCACAAAGAAAACGTAAAAAGCTGGACGTATGAAAACAGCCGTTCTCCCTTTCGCAAACACCTAAAAAGCATGGGCGTGAACCACCTAACATTGAATGGGACACGAAAATTATTAGAATGAATAATCATAACAGAAAATTCCAAACATTACAGGCAATTGTTCACATACAAAGATCCCTTGCAACATATTGATTGTTCATTTGTTACTCTCTTGCAGTGAACAAGAGAGTAACAAATGAACAATCAATATAAATAAGAACTCAGTGATCATGGTAGCCACTAAAACAGTAACAAACAGAGATGTGGAAGATATTAATAACAAATAAATAACAAATCAATCTCCCCACCATACATACTTAAATACTAAAAAACTATTATTTGCGATTGCCTCCATTTATAATCTTTCGATTTCCAGAGGAGGCCCAACCACAGATAAAACCATACGAACGCACATAACAAACAAACGATTGTTAAACTAAATGCAGAGACCACAACACGAGTAAAAGACGAAAGGGAAACATACAGCAATGGTTGACATCACTATATACAGTAAACACGCGCAACCAACCCACACAGCGTAACTGGAGTATGGAAATGAAATGTATCCGAAAGCACCAAAAATCTGACATACTGGTTCACGCAAACCAACTACACCGCCCATCCAAAGAATTCCGAGATGGATTTTATTCCTGTCGTAAGAGCGACTTCAGCGCAGTAACTACTGCTGCATCTTGAGGTAACTACTGTAAACAAACAGTGTGCATTCGACTAGTCAGTTGTGAGCAGGCGCTGTTAAGTACTGCAGTTGCAGACGTAGTGTGTCAACGTTGTTGTGTCATAAATCGCAACGCAGCAACATGTCTACATCAAGTGTTCAAGATACCCTGCAGAACTGTTTGAATGATTTCGTGTTGCTTTCAGCTGCCATTCTCTTGATTTGACGAAGAATTGTACAAGTTCGGCCTTAGGTCCTTTTGAAGTATTTAAGAAGGAAGCGGTATACAATTTATGCATTAGTATCACTTACAAATTTGACATAGGAACAAGCCATATCCCAAAATTACTAAACGGATTATAAACTACTTTATGGACGATTCTTAAATGGAATATTATGCTATGTATGTCCTTGCTCCTAAGACTCCATGTAGTTGTCGCAACATAAATTAGAAATAGTATTTCACTATTTTAGGAGCACATTATTTTTGACTAGTTGTTGCAAAGCTCTTATGTTTAAGGTCGGTGTTTCTAACGAACTGACACAGGGAAGATTATAATTATTTTACAGAAATTCTTTAAGTAAGCTATATATCTTTGCACACAATTATATTTAATTATGATTCATCACTGGTGTAAGCATGAGTGTACGTAATTTCTTTAAAATAACTTGTAAAACTTTGATCTGTTACTGTGCGAACAAGTAATTTTTGAATGGTATATTAAGATCGATCACAGTGCTGTATTGAAACTTTACTGGAAACCGTGAGAATTGTGTAAAACCTTTCAGGATCTGCTTTTTTGTTGCGTGATTTTTCGCATTACAGTCATATTTTCAATAAGTATAGCGATAGTTGTACGTTCTATGGCTTTGCAATGCTTCGTTGTAGACCTCCCAGAAGATGGGATAGCAATGGCTTGAAGCATCGAGGGCTCGTTTGCTAATATTTTCGTTCCCACTTTAGAAGAAAATGTTTTTGACATGTTTCACTTAAACATCCTAAATGAATCCGTTATTACTATAGATATGTCGATGACATATTAATCCCATTCGATGGCACACCAGAAGAGAGCACCGTCATGCATACACAATTAAAAGCTTACATCTAAAAATTAACTTCACTATGAAAAGAGAAAAAAATTCAGAGCATGTACTTTTTGGATTTAGATATTTAAAGTGAGAAACATTCTATGCTTTTCGTAAAGTAACGATAATAGACGAAATTACCCACAACCAATGACGCCATCGCAAAGCACACAAGCTCGCGTCTTTTCATTCTATGATATACAGACTGATCAACATGCCACTAGAAAAGAAATTGAAAAAGAACTAAATCTTCTCCGAAACGAGCCTATAAATAAAGGTTATCGTAAAAACTTAGTGCACACAGTAAACAAAAAGATAGCCAATCGAAGACATGCCAGTTCCATAGGTAAAATAACTTTAGAGACACAAACGAAAAACTGAAAGACAAAGTTTCGTGTGGCCATACCTAGGTATTGTTCCCGTCAAAATAACTCGATATTTCAAGAGTGCAAAATTATGCACTAGCTACAGTAGCACAAACAATGTAAAACGTTTATTGGGGAATACATCACGGAAATCAGAGCCTTTTTCACAATCAGAAGTCTACAAAATTAACTGTGAAGAATACTCAACATTTTATCTTCGACAAACAGGAAGGAAAGTTAGCGCACGCTTTAAAGATTACACGACAATACGTGACAACAGCGGAACCATCTTTGCTGCACAGTTGAAATACACCAACAAAGAAATACCTAGTCTAGATGAATCACTATAGGTGTTACATAAGTTACAGAAAGGCAAAATCATGGATGTGACGAAAGGAATTGAAATTTACATGCACCAGTCAGACAGAGTTCTAAATGAACAAAAAGAACTTCGAAATGGAAAATCCCTGGACAACTTTCCACAAGCTCTACAACGAAGCATTACAAAACCATAGACTGTATAATTATCGCTATACTCAATACTAAATATGACTGTAACGCGAAAGATCACGCAACCATAAAGTAGGTCCTGGAAGATCTTTCTCGATTCTCATGGTTTCCAGTACTATTTCATTAGAGCACTGTGATCGAACTTGATGAACATCTTTGCAACAACCATTCAAACGTGTCGTGCTACCACAATAACAGAACAAATATTTACAAGTTACTTCAAGGAAATTTCATACAGTCATATTTACACCGACGATCGAGGAAAATTAAATATAATTATGAACGAAAACCTATTTAGCTTACTTAACAAATTTCTGTAAAATAATTGTAATCTTCTTAGAGTAAGTTCGTTAAAAATATTTAACTTATACATAAGAGCTTAGCAACAACTGCTCAGAAGTAACGTGCTCCTAAAATATCGAAAAAGTGTTTCTAATTTATTTCGTGACAACCACATGCAGCCTCAGGAGCACGGTCGTACGTAGCATAATACGCTATTTAAGAATTACCCATACAGTAAGTAATTATCCACCTTAGTGTTTCGTGGGATATGACTTGTTACCATGTTAAATGTGTGATACTAATGCATCCATTATAAATGCTTCCGTGATAGATATTTAAAAATCAAGAGAATGGCGGCTGAAGACATCACGAAATTATTCAAAAAATTCATCGCAGCTGCAGATCCTATCACTATGAAGGCTATACAGTTCAAAATATTCTGAAGAACAAAAAAGTTTGTCCAAAGTTTGTCCCGCACACATTGACTACCTAAAAAGAAAGTGATGCTTGCATGCCTACCGCCACTTGACTTAAATGCAGTATGCAGACAGTTCTTTTTCTGAAAGAAAGTGAAAAAAAGTGTTCACAGATGATGACACGTGGTGTTATCAATACGAACCTACCTGTGAACGATAAAATGCAGAAATTCTCAGAGAGCTTGAAGGATGAACGTTTTGACGACGTAACCGACGTTCAAGCCAACGTGACGCGAGATTTGAACCATATCCCAATGACGAGCTTTTCTGACGCTTTCACGCGGTCGTATAAAAGTCTGTGCGTTGTATTCAAGTGAAGGAGAACATGTAGAACACCTAAAGCGTCAAAACCACGATTTTAACCTTTTTTATTATTTATATATCCATTCTCGGAACGTTTCTGGACTGATGGGGTAAGTGCAACTTTAGGATGACACGTGGAACAACATCGCAAAATCGCAGGTTGCCTCCATTAGCGATTTACCTTAGCAAACTTACAATGAAAGATGTTGTTTCCAACAATACAGTAAAACAATAACAAAAAAATGTGGAATCACTATTTAACGTAGTTATTATACGTCCAGAACTAACATATACTACTGGCCACTGAAGATGCTTCATTAATAAAAAGAACTGAATCGCATGTGGTACAAAAGAAACGGCTTTCATTCAGTTATATAGACGGATCACTTCTCCGAGAATGTAGAAGCGACTAAGCAACTACGGAAAACAAAAACTGACGATAAAACAGTGTTTCTTTTGGAAGATAGTAAAGAAAATAGATGAAAGAGTATAGCATACTTCAGAACGTGGAGCTAAGTAAAACAGTGTCGACAGGCAACATTTCATCCAGTTAGTGAACAAATGGGTAAGCATAAAGCAACAGCGTTTCAGTCTCAGAGCAATATATCAAAATATACAATATATTTAGTTTAATTAATGTCGAGCACTTGACCATCAAGGAATAGTATCTATCGCCAAGACAATGAGCTTATCTAGCGCCCACTGATACATAGGTAAACTGTGATGTCGGCCGCAGCAGGATTCATACTGCACGATTTGCTTGGTTTAGTAACAGAAAATGTT
This sequence comes from Schistocerca americana, assembly GCF_021461395.2. Taxonomy (NCBI): domain Eukaryota; kingdom Metazoa; phylum Arthropoda; class Insecta; order Orthoptera; family Acrididae; genus Schistocerca; species Schistocerca americana. The sequence continues at coordinate 653,025,277 of NC_060122.1, forward strand.
GCACCTTAATAATCTACAGTGGTAAATTCCTATACCGCCACTTGGTCACTAAAGGTTTGTGTTACTTGTGACATTGTGGATTTTAATTGGAAATTATGTGGAAAGCTGAATCAAAAAATCAAAGTATTCGCTTAGATACTGAACTGTACCGGGAGCTAAAACCATCGAAGAGTAAACATTTCCGTCTGACTTTCTTGCTGGTGCTAGAAGTCAGGCTCTTGGGCAAGCTCAGATTGTGAAGACATCGCTAATTTTGAGTAGCATTTTACATAATGGCTAAGGTATTTTATTCTATTGTGTAACGTGTAACTACGCATTAATTTTTATTACGTTATGATATGAATTTCTTTTAACACCTTTCTTTGAATCTTTTTCTTTAGAGTATGCAGTAATTTTAATTTTATGATAATCTTTATAATAACTCTGACAAATGTAACGGTTAAAAGAGATATCCTAGACGAACAGTGAGAACGAGAACCATATCGATAGAGAAAGTCGGAAAGTTCCGACCAGCTATTCACTGCATATCGCAAAATTGCATCCTCACTCTTGTGCTGATATGGTTCGCTCAAGATAAAACGTTCACCGAATACTACCGGACGCTTACTTCCCAAATAAAACATTGATTTAATATTGATGTGGGCATCGTGAAAAGAAATCGTTAAACTGTCTTTAGTGGTGCGAATCTCGTGGAGTGATGCATGCTGAAACTGCAATGCACACATGAGGGGGCAGTGATTATTGTCTGCTGAACTAAACTATTTGCTGTGGCGTGAGTTGCAAAATGTGTAGCAGTCTAAGATCTTTCGATGGCAACTCAGTGAAGCTTCAGGCGTGTTTAATATTAGCATTCAGTATAAAAACAATTAAGCCGTTTTCACATTTGAAAGTTATTCCCAGATCTGTGAATTCGCGAGTGCAACGTGTGTTGCGTAACGAACGAACTGTAAGCGGACGATATGCGAACTGAACTTTTTATTCTTTCACAAACTGTGTAATTGTTATTAATTACTGCATATTGTCGTAGAAGTGTTATTCACGAAATGTATTCGCAGTTGCGAATACGAACAACCACCTACTGTATAAGGAAACGACGATAATTAAAATTTTGAAAATTTTTGCTGTACCGGGACTCGAACCCGGATTTCCCTGTTTACACAAAAAGTCACCTTAACCGCCTTGGTTATCCTTGAACGACACAGGGCCAGACCCACACCTCTATATGTCGTCGTTCCTACGTCATAATCTGTACTCTTACACACTTCATGTTATTTTCGTACGGGGGATGACACTTTAATTCAAAATCGGTGCCCGATATCGGCGGATAAATACGACGTTGCATGTATGTCCGAAGGAACATTGCGTCGTTCTCCATAACAACATAGCCACTGCACTATTGTATGTCGTGCGCCGCGCGGGATTAGCCGAGCGGTCGGTCTCAGGCGTTGCAGTCATGGTCTGTGCGGCTGATCCCAGCGGAAGTTCGAGTCCTCTCTCGGGCATGAATGTGTGTGTTTGTCTTTAGGATAATTTAGGTTAAGTAGGGTGTAATCTTAGGGACTGATGACCTTAGCAGTTAAGTCCCATGAGATTTCGCACCCATTTGAACTTTCTTTTTCGTATGTCGTACGCATATGAACTTCGATCCATATCTACATGTACACCTGTGCTTTGCAAAGCACTTTGAAGTATATGACAGGGGATAGTTCCCATTGCACAAGTTATTAGACTCGCAAGGAAAGGACGACTGATTGCTGTGTTCTATTATCTGAAAGTCGTATCACACTCGTTGAGTGCACCCACGTTCGTAATAGAAGGTAACATGATTTCTTCTCATTCCATTCACGTCTGGAACGCAGGAAGAACGGCTATTTAAATGCCACTGTGCGTGCTGTAGTTAATCTGGTCTTGTGGTCAGGATTCCTACTGGAAAGTTACTTAAGGGGTAGTAGTGTATTCCTTGGGCCATCATTTAAAGCCGGATCTTGGAATTTTCCAAGTAGGCTTTCTCGGGATATATTCCGTCGATCTTCAGGTACCTGCAAGTTCAGTTCTTTCACCACTTCTGTGACATTCTCAGACGGTCCATAAAAACCTGCGACCATTCTTGCTCCCCTTCACTGAATATGTTCACTTTCCAACGTTAATCCTATTTGTTAAGGGTCCAACACACTTCGGAAATATTCTAGGCTGGATTTTACGAGTGATATGTAAACAATCTCCTTTTTACACTTATTGGATTTCCTTAGTATTGTACCAATAAACTAAAGTCTGGTAAGGAGGCTGTTTAGGTTTTTATTTTGGTAACGCCATGTAGCGCTATGTATGAAAATCACTGACTGTGCTGTGTGCAGTCTGTGGCTGGTTGGCATTGTTGGAATATTCGCTTTTGCAGTGTCGGGCAGCTGGACGTGAAAAGCGTGTAGCGTTGCGCAGTTGGAGGTGAGTTGCCAGCAGTGGTGGATGTGGGGAGAGAGATGGCAGAGTTTTGAGAGCGGATGATCTGGACGTGTGTCCATCAGAGACAGTGAATTTCTAAGAATGGATGTCATGAACTGATATATATATATATATATATATATATATATATATATATATATATATATATATATATATATATAATGACTTTTGAACACTATTAAGGTAAATTCATTGTTTGTTCTCCGTCAAAATCTTTCATTTGCTGAGTATGCCTATCAGTATTTAGTGCCTTCAGTAGTTAGAATCTTTCATTTAGCTGGTCGTATTGGCGCTCGTTGTATTGCAGTAGTTAGAGTAACGAAGATTTTTGGGAGGTAAGTGATTCATGAAAGATATAGGTTATTGTTAGCCAGGGCCATTCTTTTGTAGGGATTATTGAAAGTCAGATTGCGTTGCTCTAAAAAAGATTGTGTGTCAGTTTAGTGTTGATCAGAATAAGTAAAGAAAGAAATGTCTGAGTACGTTCAGGTTTGCTCAGCTGTTTGAAAATAAAATAACGTATAGGTTTTCCAACACTGTCATTTATAAATTTTTGTAAGGGGACGTTTCATATGTCGACCCTTAGCCGAGGATACCTCACTGGAATCTTCTGATTTTTTCTTCTAGTTTGTGTAACTAGTGTAGCTATTGTTTATTGCTAGCGCGTAATTGTAGACAGAATCTTCTTTGTAGTTGTAGTTTTTCATTGTTGTACATTAAATCAGTTGTAGCATGCATGTAAATTTGCACCAAATATTTCGCAGCTGTGCTTGCGATTAATTAGATATTATTTTCAGTCCTATTTTAATGTGTTTTCTTATTTCACTCTTCAAATTGTTCATCTCTGTGTTATCGTGTGAAATATTGTGACAATTACGGTGTGTGTAATACGTAATACTGGGCTCCAAAGTAAACTAAGAAAGGACAGTGAAGACGTGAGTAGTGTGTTTACGCCACTGTGTAATGAATTTATTAATGTTCGACGTAGTAATTTGGTAATTGTGCATAGGGAAATGGACCAGGCAACAAATAATTGTGTAGACAGTGAAACAATTAGTGAACAGGGAAGCATTATCAATCGATCGGTCGCCAACGGCGCGCCTCGGGATTCCGAAATGACAGGAGAAAATTTTGCAAATACTGTAGATTCAGTTTTTGCGTCCTCAACTTTTTCTCAATTAAGTCAAGACACATCTTCTGTTTTGCAAAATACGAATGTTGCCGGTGCAAATGCACTGCCAAAAAGCATAGAGGAACAGATTCCAGACACTAATATATTATTGCAATTATTGCAACAAATTAAACAAAGTCAGAGACAAACACAGCAATAGCTTCAAACGTTAGACACAATGGAACAACACCAGAGACAAACACAACAACAGTTAGACACCATGGAACAAAACCAAAAACAGTCACAGCAACAAATGGAACAAAATCAGAAACAAATTAAAGAAACACTTCAACAAACACGTGAAGGTTTAACTACTGAGTTACATAACATCGAATCGAAATGTCAAAAAATCTGTAATGACGTAAAAACACAAATTTGTGAGCGTTTTAAACCTATTCTTTCGCGGCATGAAAATGCATTACAGGATCACGAAGCAGCCATAAAAGAACTGCAAACTACTGTTCATAAAAATCACCTAAAATTGACTCAGTTGCATTTACCGAATCCGTTACGCAACTTGCAAAAACTCAGGAAAACTTAAAGGACATAGTAGATACTCTGAAAATTGGTTCAGAAAGACACATAGAGGAAATTCATTATCAGAGAAAGTAGTCGAACTTTCGGATGAGCTAAATTATTTGTCTACGAAGGTAGATGATAATCTGAATGGCACAAAACCGGTAGTCTTTAATGACACAGAAGAGTGCGAACAAATTAGGAAATTCATACAAAATCAGAATCAAATTAATACACAATACAAAAGAGAAATCCTGGAAGTACAAGATCAGTTGGCGCAAGTAATACACTAATTACATATTTCAGAGGAGACACACGCTCCAACAAGGGAAGAGGGACTTAGAAATACGGAAATGCCTCAAAATAATACCACAGGGCATTTCGGAAATTATGAAAGGAATTGCCAAGGTGCACCGAATTTTGAGATGGAACCGCCGACACGACATAAAAATGACCGATATGCGACTCGCCAACACGTTGACTTTGACTATAAGCTGTTCATTACTACACGTAAATTTAAAACATTTAAGAATTATGGCAACGACATCCATTCACAAGCTTTGCTTCATCAATTCTCTCATTGTTTTCCTCCCAACTGGTCATTAGAGGACATATTGGAATTTATGTGTAGCTTCTTAGAGAATGAACCAGCTGTAAGAATGCGATCGATCATTCACATTTGTCACAGCGAAGGAGAATTTTATCATGACTTCCTCTCAGCAGACTGGTCTCAAGCTGCTCAATACCGAGTAAAACATAGCATCATAATGATGAAACGCTTTGAACAATCTGAATTTTCCAGTTTTGTCAAATATTTTGAAGACATGTTGCACAGGAATCAGTACCTGTCAAACCCATATAGCCCCTCAGAACTCATCCGCATTTACTTAATAAATCTTCCTGAACATTTAAGACATATTATTTTAGCAGGACATTGCAAAGACGACATTGAAGCTTTTCAGGGACTATTACAAGAAATAGAAATTGACACAGACAGTCATGGGATGTGAAAAAAACAGGAAAACAATCATTACAGGTCACATCCGTCACAATTCTGTGACGACAGACGCAAATCGTGACCAAAACGGACACCACCCGTATCACAACTGTTCGTAGAGTAGTAATAATTACAGGGAAAGATAACCCCTTCACGGTAATGACTATGGCAGAGACACTCAGAGAAACAGACAATATGGGAACCAAAATAATTATTATCAAGGGAGACCGAACAATTACATACACAACAGTCCACCACGCAGTTATGACTCAGGGAGAAGTTCTCCAACACGTGACTGACAGGAAAGAAATTACAGAAACTACCGACATGACGACAGATGATATAATCTAAACAACAGACCACAATTTAATCAGAACTGGCGGGATTCAAACAGGGCAGGGCCCTCTTGACAAGGCGAATTTGTAGAAGTTATATCTCCAAATCCCAGTAGCAACGCGCGACAACAAAGGTAACAAACAATGACTGGTACCGCAGGCTGCCACGTGCGCCGGCTGGCTCAGAGAAAAATAGCATAGACGCTAACATTGAGAAAAATTTGAGCATTCTTTACCCATGTAAACCACATGATAAATGCGTTGAAGCAGAATCTCTGCGTATTAATAAGAGTAAAGGTTTACACCACTTTCCACATGTACAACCATTTATTGAGAGATAATCTGCTTTTTAACTTAGTCTTTGCCATAAAATTTTTCACTTCATGTTACTAGTACGCTTTGTCACACTTAGAAACTGTTAACATGCAACTATATTTTGAAGTTAACTATCCAATCTAGAACCTAGGGAACATATATAGACAATAATTAGAAAGCACTGTTATAGTGAAAAGACGACACAGTGCTATTGTGTCCACACATTCTTGCTTGTTAGTTGCATGATTATGTAACAACTATAAGGCTTACATTCTTAGAACAGGTACTGCTAATGAGATTTTAATGCAACATTTTGGTTTACTTGAAAATACATTCTGGGTTTAAAGTACTTTCTGATAGATAGCAGATGATAATGTATTTGGTTTGTTTGACAGCTACACGATTATATCATGACGCTATTAATGAGTGACACAATTTATATTACCGGTATTGCTTTTGGCCTGTGTCTGTTTTATGTCTGCACAGTTTTTCTGAATTCGTCTGGAAAGTAAAACATGTTTTAGTAGTAACTTTTGTTGTATAGCTACAATGGGACAGCTTTTATGTATCACAACAATACATTACAGTATAGTACTTTCTTGATCACGGTAGTGTATGTAATAACTACGGTATCTATATGCATAGCATTTCACTTTTGTTTATTATAAGGTAAGTACATTGACTTCTACAGATCTTTGCTTAAGAACGACGATAATTACGACACTTGGCACATTTTTACCGTTAAGTAGTGACAGAGATTATCTTACAACAAGATGCACAGTTTAGCACTACGGTACACGTATTTGAGTGATTAATTTTGTACTTAAAACATTTATTTTTAAAGATTTTTGAATAACAAAGATACAAAGAAGGTTTTCGGTGATACATTTCATTCCATTGCTGTAATCTGTAACACCTGAGGGTATAATTACATTTATCCTCAGACGGTACACGTCTACTTTGTGTAGTAAGCGTATGGCAAGATCTAGAAGCCCTAGCTAATATGGTATTTGCTTATACAACTTTACACATCGGTACCATATTTCTCTGACACAGAATGACACAGCTAACTGATCATTTAACTGAGATAGACAAACATTTTTTTTACTACGTCAATGACACATGTTTACACAATGGCACAGTTGGATAACTTCACACTTACGAAATTGTATTTTGTCTGTTCTTTGTCAACTATTCATATTTTTTCAGAACCATTGTGAAACTATGAGATCTTTGAGTGTTGTATTTGGTAAGGGATCATGATTTTTGAAGTACGTTTGAGGTAGAGGACTTTATTGAAGGTTTTGAAATTACTGAAGGAAGCTGCAACGATTTTGAGATGTGATTGATCTGTTATGATGTTATTATTATGACGATGATGTGTATTGTGCTGTTGAAGTATGTTTATGATCAATAAGCTGATGCCATATGAAGAATGTGAATACATGTTTATATGTATATGAATAATGAATAGAAGTTAGGGGCTCTGGTTTGTGAAAATGATGTTGGGAACCAAGAATCGTACTTTGAGAGCTATGACATATGTGTACATGTGTGAATGTATCACAACACTGCTATTCATGAGATTTCGTCTCCATGCATTTCTACTGTAGTTTTTCGACCTGTCAAATTTTTTATATCAGACTCTCACTGCAGCAGAAACTGCTGTCGTAAATATTTCGGTAAGAAAGCTAAGTGATCTTGACGTAATGCGCAGTAGGCGCGCAGCTACGCGACAGTCACCTGGAAAAAAAAAAAAAAAAAAAAAATCTGTGCCTCTCAGAGGCACAACAAAAATAGGAGAGGCCATTAACGTTGCTATTGACATATATTTGTAGAAAGCAACGCAAATACGTCCTGCTCATACATGAAAACATATGATTACACTTTGGAGATCGTAATTTCTGATATTTACTGAAATGCCTAATGAAATGATGAGAAACATTTTATGCCTATTGTCTTGCTAGTTGAGAGACTTTTTACTGCCTTATGAAATGCCATATGGCTAGTGAACGACATTTCACGCCTTGCTTTATGTATATATTTGCTCATTTTGTTTAATATCTAGTTTCTAGCTACACTACAGTATTGGTTAAAATAAAATTTAATGGATATGCTAATAGAAAAGTTTTCTGCCTACAGATCCAGTAAATAATAATTTTATGATCTACTTTCTTAAAAAAAAGGGAGCATAAATAGACATTTCCCATCACAGGTATTGCATACATAATCTTTTCAACGATTTGGTAACTTGTTTTGTAGAGTAAGTTTTTGTGATGCATCACTCTAGTGTTAAGATCTGACATAGGTATTAGATAATTTCTATCTTTGCAGTAATATTTTTTTCGCTTGAGCTTTATCAGGTTTAGATATAGGTTATTGCATTTGTTGCTGCTGTTTGCTAGCCATAGTGCTATAGAATTTTACGTTGTATTAAGCCAGTTTTACTACTGACTGATGTTTCTTGTTGCTGCTCATTGGATCATATTAGTTTGCTAGTTTAGATATGCTGTGGCTTGCTTTGCCAATTTGGATTTTTTGTCATTGCTGTTTGTCTTAATTGTTTTGTGCTACTGCATTTCCTTGTCCCTTAGTATATATACCTGATCTCAGTAGATTTAAGTTAGCTTTAGATGGGAGGATACTATACAAGAAACTAACTATGAAGAATAGGGAAAGAATGCATTGAGAAGCTGTATGAAAAATATTTAGGCCAAAATGGGTATTGTACAATGAGAAATAATTATTTTGAAAGAGGATATGAACAAAACACTAGGGTTTAGGGACGACAGGTATAGATAGGACTTTTTGGGAATAATGATGAACTAAGGGAGATCTCCAAGAAGTAAAGAAAGTTTTGTTTCCAAATCAAATACAATAAATACTGCAGCACCAAATGTCATACTGTAAACAAACCCTGTCCTTCCCTTAGTGTTATTCCAATATGTGTTTGTGTACCCTTGTTAACTTGTGTTCTTCCTGTCTTTAAATGTTTATGGCTCTGAGCACTATGGGGCTCAACTGCTGAGGTCATTAGTCCCCTAGAACTTAGAACTAGTTAATCCTAACTAACCTAAGGACATCACAAACATCCATGCCCGAGGCAGGATTCGAACCTGCGACCGTAGCGGTCTTGCGGTTCCAGACTGCAGCGCCTTTAACCGCACGGCCACTTCGGCCGGCTAAATGTTTATCTGACAAGAGTTATGTTGTAGAACTTTTCTAATGCTATGTTATTTGCTTTGTAAAGATGTTTAGACATTATTTATTCTGGCCACACGGGATTAGTCAAACGGTCTAAGGTGCTTCTGTCATGGGCTGTGCAGCTAGTCCTGGCAGAGGTTCAAGTCCTCCCTTGGGCAGGGGTGTGTGTGTTTGTCCTTAGGATAATTTAGGTTGAGTAGTGTGTAATCTTAGGGACTGGTGACCTTAGCAGTTAAGTCCCATAAGATTTCACACACATTTTCATTTATTCTGTATTGTTTTAATGCTCATGTGTGAAATTATTATTTCTAAAACTATTCTCACTTTTTTATTTATTTACATATGTCATAATCCCTGTAACACTGATGTATATGTTATTTCTATTCTTTTGTAAGGCCCATATTACTACAAATGTTATCTGTATTATTATGTTCTTTAATGATGTATTTTGTACCTTTTTTAACTGTATTCTCTTGTTGTAAATTTGTAGTTGTATAGACACCAGTTCTCCAAATTAAGTTTCATTTCACTGCACACGCTTCTGTTGGCCATAGTATATGCATAATATGTGAGAAGTTAAAAAAAGGGGACTGTTAGCATTTGCACATGTTTTGATAACCCAGAAAGGGACTGGTTAACAGCATTGCTGGTTGTAAGGACATTCCAAAAAGTTTTGTTTCCACAAGTGGTGGCTCATGGACTTGCTGTATTATCCACAAGATTTTTCTATGGTGATTATGCATCCGCACAGTCGCAACAGATGGTTGCTGGCCATCTCTACAAGGACTACAGTGGGTCTACACCTTTGGTGGCCCACCAATACCATTATCTCTACAAGGACTGCAGTGGGTCTGCACCTCAGGTGGCCCACCAATACGATAATCTCTACCAGGACTACAGTGGGTGTGCTCTCTGATGACCTACCTACCAATATTCTTCAAGACTTCGACTTACTCTGCTGTGGGTTTGCTTTGTTGTGGCCCATTACCTGTCTGCATGTCAAGAGGCAGCATTGTCTTTCTGTTGGAAGGACAACACTGCTTCTTCAAGACTATTTGGAAATCCACTACTTCCATGTGCGTTTTCTTTTACTGCTTAGACTTTGTGCATGAAATTGCAATTACTACTGTAATGAATGATCAGGACTGTATTTATGGACTGTGAGGCCAATTTTCGCTTATGACCAACAGTGTATCAATAAGTGTGTGCATTTGATATATTTTTTATCGTTAATATAAAATTTTTTTGACAAATATGTATTGGCCAATGCCCAAAACAATTTGAATTTTTTTTTGTGGCGATCATGGGGGCTATGTAAGTAGGCTGTTTAGGTTTTTATGTTGGTAACGCCATGTAGCGCTCTGAATGAAAATCACTGACTGTCCTGTGGCTGGTTGGCATTGTTGGAATATTTGCTATTGTAGTGTTGGGCAGTTGGATGCGAAAATCGTGTAGCGTTGCGCAGTTGGAGTTGAGCTGCCAGCAGTGGTGGATGTGGGGAGAGAGATGGCAGGGTTTTGACAGCGGGCAATCTGGATGTGTGTCTGTCAGAAAAAGGAAATTTTTAAGACTGGATGTCATGAACTTATATATATGTGTTTTGAACACTATTAAGGTAAATACATTGTTTATTCTCTATCAAAATCTTTCATTTGCTAAGTATGCCTATGAGTAGTTAGTGACATCAGTAGTTAGAATCTTTCATTTAGCTGGCAGTATTGGCGCTCGCTGTATTGCAGTAGTTCGAGTAACTAAGATTTTTGTGTGGTAAGTGATTCATGAAAGGTATAGGTTATTGTTAGTCAGGGCCATTCTTTTGTAGGGATTATTTAAAGTCAGACTGCGTTGCGCTAAAAAATTATTGTGTTTCAGTTTAGTGTTGATCAGAATAAGTAAAGAGAGAAATGTCTCAGTACGTTCAGTTTTGCTCAGCTGTTTGAAAATCAAGTAACGTAGAGGTTTCCCAGCACTGTCATTTATAAATTTTTCTAAGGGGACTTTTCACTTCCTACCTGTTTTACCCACAATTGAGCCTTTGTGATACTTCCAACTCATGTTCCTACCAAGTGTTACACCCAGGTGTTTGTTTGAACTGACAGATTCCAGCTTTGACTCAGTGATGTTACGGTCACAGGATTCAAGATTTTTCGTTTTGTGAAGCGCAAAATTTTACATTTCCGTACATTTAAAGCACGTTGCCAACCTTCCCAACCTTTCCACCATTTTGAAATCTTATCAAGATCTGACTGAATATTTATGAAGCTTCTTTCAGACAGTACTCCATTACTGATAACCACACCATCTGTCAAAGCCCTGAGGTTAGTAGTAATATTGTTCACTAGGACACTAATATACAACGTGAACAGCAAGAGATCAAACACACTTTCCTAGGCCACATCTCAGTTTACTGCTACATCTCCATCGAAGATAACATGCTGAGTCCTTCCTACCAAACAATCCTCATTCCAGTCACAAATTTCACTTTTCACCCCATATGATCGCGCATAAGCGTGGCAGTAGTACTGAGTCAAATGCTTTTCGGAAATGTAGAAATATTGCTTTGTCTGACTGTCTTGATCCACGGCTTTCAGTATATCATGTGAGAAAATTGCAACCGAGCGAGGTGGCGCAGTGGTTAGCACACTGAACTCGCATTCTGGAGGACGACGGTTCAATCCCGCGTCCGGCCATCCTGATTTAGGTTTTCCGTGATTTCCCTAAATCCCTTCAGGTAAATGCCGGGATAGTTCCTTTGACAGGGCACGGCCGACTTCCTTCCCCAATCCAATGAGACCGATGACCTCACTGTTTGGTCTCTTCCCCCAAATCAGTCCAGTCCATAAAATTGCAAGGTCGCTTTCATTACATCGATGTTTCCGGAATGCACGCTGGTTGACATGGATCGAGATACCTCATTACGTCTGAGCTTAGGATATGTTCTAAGTTTCTATAAGAAATGGATGTCAACGATACTGAACGATGCATTGTGGAGCACTTCTTCTATCCTTCACGTAGACGTATGTGATCTGTCCTTCCTTCCAACTACAAGGCACAATTTTTTGTTGGAGGGATCTACAATATATTGTCGTTAAAAAGACGACAAACTCACGTCAGCCAAAAATTCGGTATAGAATTAGGACCTTTGTTCCATTGTGGCGTTTTCAGCTGTTTCTCAACATTCAATTTTGCAGTGGTTTGAGAGCAATATCTCTGGTTTTTTTATTTGTAAAATAACATTTGAAAACTGAGTGCGGCTTTTCTGCTTTTGCTTTGCCACACACAGTTTTAGTTCCTTGTCTGGATATTAATTGCGGTTGAGTGTGCTTTCAGACAATATGTTCTAGGCAATTCTTACATAAAGCATTTAGTATTATTTTGCAGGTTGTTTGCTGCACCATATACTCACTAACATGTGTAAGGCGTCTAGATTTTACAGACCCTGCATGAGCTTGATCCATAATGACATGACGATACAGTATGAGATCCTCAGAAAATAATAATTATTTTATATCAACAAAAAGCAATTGAAGTTAATCTCATGTACCGAAAACTAACAAAACAATCTTTACCAATATGGACAATGGCATGGAACGAACAAGTTTGGAGACGAACTGAGCAGGTGGTTAATGATATCGTAAAACTCCCATTTAGCAAGAGAACAGCGAGCTTCAGCACAGAAAGAGATAAGGCCAGCTAAGCACACTATTCCTATTAATGTAAATAAGGTCGGGACTGAGGGTAAGTGGCTGCACATCGGTAACAGGGCTAGGCTGCAAACCCGCAAGAAAAATAAAAATGTATTCACCTCTAGCGAGCCAGTGATTGGCTGAAGCCATACTTGGCGATGCAGACGCTACACAGTGGGGAAAGCCCAACTACATTAAAGCATTTTGAGACCTAAAATTTCTATGTCTCTCTCATCTCGTGGTGGACTGCACAAGTGTGTGGAAATAAGCGAGGGTGTTGAGAGCATTGCTCTCTGTGAAGTGTGGATGATACACTTCAAGTATCGTGGCGACAGATAGCAAAGCGGTAGTTAATGATTCCTGCAAGAATTTTTGGGGCAAAGAAATTGTGCACGTTGCTCCAACCCATAGCGAGTATGCAATAGCCATTATTTCAACTAGGGAAAGATTAACGTTCTACAGAGGGCAGGAAAGTAGCGACTGAATAAATTCAGTCAATGCCAGAGTAGGGAATTAGCGTTTCAGATCCAGCATGGGGACAATGCCATTGCAGATGCCACTTGGTAAAGTACCATCACACCTTATGGCACAGTAAATGTTGAGTCTAGATTCTGATCACTCCACCTTGCATGTGCTTTGACCATTAAATATCAAAAGCTAGTTTACTAACATACCCTCACAATGAGTACCTGAGAGTTTTTTTTCATTGGTTCAAAAAGTAATTTATCTATTAGCTATGACAACATAGATTTAAGTGAGCTGATGAGGGTATTTAATAATAATTATTTCCTGTGAAGAAAATTTTCATATGTAGAGATAACGATTTTAATAATCACCATTTCAATACATCCAAGAATTAAATATTTGTTATTGTCAGAAGTAATTGAACATGATTGTCATTTATCACTTGACCCCTGAAAGCAACAGTTGATAAATTATATGTAGCATAAAAAAGGGAATAGCTGTGTTTTCTTTGTAGAGTAGATTCCAAACTTTTATTAATTCATACATATAGGTATGTGACAGCAGCATTTCTAATATTTTTTGTTATGATCCACATCTAACATTAGGTGCTTTATAGGGCCAGGGTCATATTTATTTAGAATGTCTGATTGACACCCTCAGCTTGAGAAGACAGTTCACATGCTTCGTCCATTTATGCACTAAGTGGTAAGCTAAGTTAGCAAACATTAGTACACTCACTGTGCAGATACGAAGGTTGGACATATGACAAAATGGCGACCCTGCCAGGACGTGAAATTACAACATTCTGTTAGACTGAGGGTTTGCTTTTGATACGTACGAAACAGATAAACCTTCCAAACAAATTTATGTATTTCTTATTTGCTGGAGGACCACATCGTTGAACTGGGTTGTGTTAAGTTCTGACTCACCTCCAGCAACTAAAAGGCTATATAAAAGACGAGGGAACGGGTTCAAATATTGAATAAAGGACCATGGATGAAAATTTGAAGGTAGAATCAAGTCTGATGATCAGATGTTAATGCGTAGTCAGGTTCGAAAAATTCGCGAACAGTAACACTTAGTGTAACGCTCAAAACTGTCGGAAAATAATCTATTAAGACAAAGAGAAGTCTTGGAAGATCTTGATACGACACGCAACAAGTAGATCAACGTGAACAACACGAGACAGAACACGTGGAAATACTGAATGAGACCGAAAATTCAACACATGATGTTCAACATGGTCCAATGAATGGACATGAGAAGGCGTTGCTAATGAATCAGACGCTGAGTCTGTAGATAGTGATTTACTGTATATTGAACGTAATCAAATTGAATCAATCAGGCTTGCAATTGCGTGAAAGAACGAGTGTTAGTGCTCCTACACTATGTTCGGAAGTGAAGGAAACGGTTCGCGGAAAACGAGATGGGGAACGGTTGCACCAAATGGCAACTGGCGAAAATGGTGTAGATGTAAACGCCAACATATTTGGAATGTTACAGCGTTCATTACAACTATCTCGGGAATTAGAAAAGCGTATAAAGAGGTGCATAACACATGAAACAACAGTTTCAAGAACCAGAAAGGCGTATAGAAGGGGGCATAACACAAGGGCAAAAAAAATTAGATGGGCGCATAACACTGGGACTGAAAGAAACTAACAAGGAAATACAAAAACGCTTGATAATATTCAAGGCCAATTAGATTAAATGCGAACTGAAGCTAAGGAAGCACAAATCACGCTGCTAGCGGTCGTTACAGGGCACAAACAATTGAGAACAGACATTGACACTGTCCAAACAGATATGATTACATTGTGTGAAGATACGCAACAAAGTGTCGGTTAAACAACAGGTCGAATCTTTTGCCATCAAAGCGATGACGAACGCGAAACATGTTATTGCTGAGACGATGTCTCATAAAAGAACGACAAAAACAAAATTAAAGAAATTCGATGTTCGTATTTTAAAAATACAAGAGAGAAACGAACACCAGTTTCAAAGGCAGAGATCGGAAGTTTTACGTTCGATCGAAAGTCGTGGTGACGTAGAAAGCGTTAGTGAGGAATGGCAAACGACGACAGAATCCACTTTAGTGTCGACGGATACCACTGTGAATACTGCAAAAGCAACAGTTGGTGATAATACGACAGAAAGGGTACCCGAAATTACGTGTGACGTAAGACTGAAAGGCACATGTGGATGCCAGTCCGAAAGCGCAAACCGCGAACGGAAAATTAGTGCAAACTATAGTATGACAGAACATCACAGTAACCGTAGGGAACAGTTTGGATTGCGATCACATGTTCAAGAAAGAATAACAGGTCAATCTGGAACACAAGAGCGTGGTTTGCAGCAAGGTTCACTATGTCAAGCACAAAGCGTGACATAAGCTGATGAAACCATAGTAACGCGTTACGCAACGCCTCAACCTGTAGGACGAACACTGACCGGTTACAGTACGGCGACTAATAAGCCAGAATTGCCTACCCGTCAAGATACAGAGCCGGTAGCGGTCGTTATGCGCGCATATTGCACAAAGAGACCTGCAAGTGATTCTACGGCACAAATGTCTCAGAATGAACCAACTTACACACATTTGCGTAGATCTGACGCAAACCAAAGACAGAATTCCAGTCTTCAAAACTCAGCAGACACATCACAGAGAGAAGCGAGAGGTTTTGATGAAAACCACTTTTTTACAGTGCGGAAATACCAGCACTATAAGGAAGATGAAAAATTCTACCCCCACCCCCCTCGCACATTTATTTACCAATTTAATGCAGGAATACCGACACATTGGCCTTTGAAACATAAATTAGATTTTATTTGTGCACGTATGGAAGGAAGTGTTGCTAAAACTCTACAGAGGATAGCAGAAACTTGCGATTCGTATTATTGGTTTATAGCTGCATTTATAGCAAGATATTGGTATCCTGAGGCTCAGAAGAGAATAAAATTCGGATTATTACAAAATGTCTCATTCGAAAATTCGCATGAGAAAACAGCAGTCGGATTCTTTGAGAATATGGCTAAAAGGAACCAATACTTAGATAACTCATATGGTGACGGAGAATTGATTCAAATATTCAAAACGAAACTGCCAATGAAGTATCAACAAGCCTGATAATGTAGAATCTTTCAAAGGTATTTGAGAGAAGTAGAATTCATGTATGAAAACGATGCTCAAAGACGTCGCGATTCAGGACAGAGTAATCCTGAAAGAACACGTAATAGTAACGAGGCTAATAATAATGGTAGCAATGGTAGGCCAGTACTGGGATTGAATTTTGGGCAAAATGGGAATAATTACGGAAATGGGAGTAGTGGAAACAGTAGAGCACAGCGTAATGGATATTGTTTTAATAGTTGTTGGAACAAGCCGAATATAGACGAAAACAGAATGGAAACTGGAGAACTTGGGATAACTGACAGACTGACTTTAATCAGCGATCTCCAGGTTCATGGAGAGAAAGCAGATGAGGAAGGGGTGTGAGAACGTAGCCACAGGCAAATACTTCGGGTAATTACCGGAGAAACGAGCCACAGATGGAGGTTGAATTACGACTACCAAATCCTGGGAAGTGTGAGGATTGACTGACGTTAGGTATTGCAGAAGTTCAAGCAGATAACTTAACACACGTTCTGTAGAAACGAATGACTAGGCGTCCGCAGCTATAGGTAGGTTAATGTGTGACGTACAAGAGTCGGAATAGGGAACAGGAACGACAGAATGATCATCAAAGGTACCCGCACAGATACTACAAATAGGGAGGATGTCACAACTGAAGTGTTGCGACGAGATAGGTTGGATTGACACTGACGATGAGTATGAACTCCCAGCATTACCTAGTAATGAACCATTTTATTATGGCGAAGCATTAATGTATATGGTGCAGATGTTTGATTCTGCACAAACGAAAAATGATTTTCAGTAGTATAATACATATCGTACTATAACGTGTGACGCTACGTTCGATCAAGACGATAGTATTAACCGACAAAATAAGGCTAATACAGGTCATAGAAAAAAGAAGGAAGTACAGATAAGTACACCTGATCAAAATTTCGACACGCTACAGGATCTACTAAAATCCTTCCAGCCGGCCGAAGTGGCCGTGCGGTTAAAGGCGCTGCAGTCTGGAACCGCAAGACCGCTACGGTCGCAGGTTCGAATCCTGCCTCGGGCATGGATGTTTGTGATGTCCTTAGGTTAGTTAGGTTTAACTAGTTCTCAGTTCTAGGGGACTAATGACCTCAGCAGTTGAGTCCCATAGTGCTCAGAGCCATTTGAACCATTTTGAAAATCCTTCCACAAATCTTTGGGAGAAAAGCAGAAAGAGTCTGTGACATTGTGGATTGCTGGTATCGAACAAAATAGGGAAGAACAAGTTAATAATGGAGAGGACGATGACAGGGAAAATATCGCGTCGGGATCAGAAAACGAACCAGATTATAAAGTATGTGAACAGTCTGATAAATCAGATTCAAATGTATACAATTTTGGCACATACAAGGATATAGTACGGCAGTATTACCGAGACTATGTAATCATCACAGCAGACACAGAAATCAGCGTCGTAATAAATGACGACACAGCTGAAAATTTGAATCTGCAACTCTCAGTGGCAGATAAATATGTCATGAGTTGAATCAGGGTGCGAGTACAATCACACTTAATGTAGAAACTGACGACTCCCCATAATCTAAGTGTTAAGTACTGTCACACTTAAAGAATACTTGCATGGCTCTAAAATGCAAATTAAACACGATTGCACAGATGTGTGATGAGGAGAAAAACTTAAAAGAAGTAGCAAGTTGTGAAAATTAGAATTTAAAATCCAGATTGGTTACTTTAGAAGCTGAGATAGAAGCAGCGAGACTCAAGATGGAGAATTTAAAAAAGGGAAGTACTTCTCCCCAAACTCTCGATGAAGAACAAATTGGTGTATATTACATAAGAGGAGTTCCTTTTGAAAACTACGTAACAACAGCTTTCTCAAACATTTCAAACAAACAGAACAAAGACCCAGATGTGTTGAGGGTCAAACATAGGTGGAAAGACAAGAACTCGTTTGACATTCGTCACAGTGTGGAGATACCCATTATATAAAGGCATTTTGGGACCTCTCTCTCTCATCGTGCGGCGGATCGCATTAGTGTGTGGAAATAAGCTAGGACATTGCGAGCTTTGCTTTCTGCAAAGAGTGGATGATACACTTCAAATGTCATGGTGACAGATAGCAAAGCGATAGTTAATTATTCCTGTGGGAACTTTTGTGGGCAAAGAAATTGTGCACGTCGCTCCAACTCATAGCGAGTGTGCAATAGCCATTACTTCGACTAGGGAAAGATTGACGTTCTACAGAATGCAGGAAAGTAGCGACTCAGTAAATTCAGGCCGGAGTAGGGAATTAGTGGTTCAGATCCAGCACGGAGACAACGCCTTGCAGGTACCACTTGGTAAAGTACCGTCGCGCATTAGGCCACAGTAACTGTTGAGTCTAGATTTTGCTCACTCCAACTTGCATACGCTTTGATAGTTGAATATCAAAAGCCAGGATACTAACCTACCCTCACATTGAGTGCATGAGAGGTTTTTCTTCATTGGTTAAAAGAGTAAATTTATCCTCCACCAACTCAGTGTATTGACCAGCTACGACAATGTAGATTTAAATGAGTTGATGAAGATTTTTAATAATAATTCTTTCCTTTGATGAAAATTTTCATATGTATAGATAACAATTTTATTAATCGTGATTTCAATATGCCTAAGAATTAAATGTTTTGTTATTGAGTGTGAAAAGTAATTGAACATTGTTGTTTATCACTTGATCCCGGAAAGCAACAGTTGATAGACTATATGTAGTATAAAAAATGGAATAGCTGGGATTTCTTTCTAGAATACACCCCAAACTTTCACATTTATTAATTCAGAGATTCTAGGTACATGACAGCAGCATTTCTAACGATTTTTGTTAGGATCTGCACCTGATATTAGTCGCCTTACAGGGCCAGGGTCACGTTTATTTAGAATGTCTGTTTGACACCCCAGGCTTGAGAAGACAGTTGAGATGTTTTGCCGATTTGTGCGCTAAGTGGTAAGCTAAGTTTGCGCACATTAGTACATTCACTGTGCAGATACAAAGGTTGGACATACAATAAATGTGAATATCCGAATCGATTGTTGGAACATTAAAGTCTCTTCCAATGATGATAGTATGATTGTGGAACCTACGTAGTAGTGAGCTTAGGTTTTGTATAACGTTTTTGCTTACTTCTGGAGGTGAATCTGATGATTTTTAAAGGGTCCGATTTTAGGTATTTTATCACCCTTTGTATTGGGTCTTACCAGACAACCTCGTATGCACTTTCAATTTCTGTCTCGATGGATTTGAGTTTTTTGTCTTTTGCAACAGGTACACCATTTCCATTTACCATTAACCTGTCCTTTCAATACAAGCTTACATTTGCCCCCAAATATCTCACTATTATGAGTTTCTGGCTTTAACCAGTTTCTGTACCTAGAAAAATGTGACCCCCACAGATTTGTAGGACCTCTTCAGAATCTGATACTTTACTGTATATACGTTGGCAGTTCATAGCTATGATGGTTATACTCTTGCCTGTAGCAACCATTTCTGTGGGCCTTATACTGCCAGATGTCCTACAGGTGTCGCTACCTGGACTAATTAGTAACCTCTGATGCAAACCTGACCTGTTTGGGGGGACACTACATTTAGAAATTTCTGGTTCAATCCCCCTACTTGACTCAGAACCAAGGGGCCGCGATCAGTTTTGGGGACCATGCTGTAAATTGTGGGCTTTGTCGATATTCCATAGGCAGGGCTGCTCCTCTCAACCTTCTCTGCTAGTCACTGGAATGATCCGCGTATGACCTCGAAGCCTATATGACAGGCATCGTTAGTTCAAACGTATGCAGCAGTATTCAGTTGGTTGCACTCTGTTCTCTCTACTGCTGCCGCAATAGCGTCTTCAACATGTTGAATGATACCCTTATGGAGACACAATGAGGGCACCATGTCTTCATTCCTTTTCCTAGTTCTATTTTCCCTAAGGGGTACCATTATATGCAGTATATTTGAACTACCGGCGGTTAATACAGCCCTACCCTTCTGCGTTTGCCTCCTCTTGACTCAGGACACAGTAGGTTCTTCAAAGGAGAAGTGTATTTCACTGCTCAGCCTCGGTTTCAGTGAAAGACAGCACCTCGAACTTGTAGCTTAGGGAAGCCAATATAACACCTCGATTCCTCCCTAGTTCGTGATTTCCCTAAATCAGTTCAGGCAGATGCCAGAACGGTTCCTTTGAAAGGGCACAGCCGACTTCCTTCCCCATCTTTCCCTTATCTGATGGACTGATGACCTCGCTGATTGGTCCCCTCTCTCAACCAGTCAAGGCGGAGAGTAGTGATAGATCCTGCACATCACATAAAGGAGACAAGATCCAAAGGCGAGAATAGTTCTGGAGGAGACTTTAGTATCTGTGGTACACAGCTCTCGGGCGCTCTCCAAACACAGACATTCACAGAAACTTTGATTCATTTGACAGTAGTCAAGACGATTTACAACTGCCTACGGAGGTCAACTATCTCATCACATCCTCGAGAAAAGCATTCATAAAGTGTTACATCGTGGCTGGTGATGTGTTTTATGGCACAGTAAACAAATAACTATAAAATAAGACCTCCAATTCTCTCATAATCTGTTAATTTGAAATATTACTAACTCACTTTAAGCACTGAAGCATCTACATCGACATCTACCTTGCAAATCAGCAAATCACACTGATGTGCATGGCAGATGGTTCATCAAACCACCTTCATAATACTTCTCTACTATTCCATACTCGAAAAGCGCACCGAAAAAGAGCACCTACATCCTACTTTGCAAGTTCTGAGTTCCCATGTGTTATTATTATGATCGTTTCTCCCTATATAGCTCGGCGTCAAGAAAATATTTTCATACTGTGAGAAGAAAGTTGGAGATTTAAATTTCGTGAGAAGATCCCAACCCAACGAAAAACGCCTTTAAGCTGTGCTGCGGCTCATGTTGGTGCTGATTGCAGGTTTCTGTCCTCTGTTGGAGGCCAGATCGTATCGTTTAGTTGACATGGTTATGGTTGTTTGTCTTCTTCTCGTGTTGACTGGCGACACTTGGTTTTGCTAGCATTGCCTGTCCGCTAGTGGCAGCAGGAGCGGTTATCGATAAATAGTTACTGTGGCCCTATCTTTGGGCCGGTGATGTTGTTATACTGGGTCGTATCAGTGTGCAGTTCGGTAGGGAGACTGAGGAGGAGCCAGATACGCGCAGTGCGAGAACACGCTGGGACCGCTGGCGGCGAGCGTGGACTGCCGGATCGGAGGCCTGTGGTCACAAGGATGCACGACTTCGTCTTAAACCGGATACTGTGAGCTTGAATGCAGTGGGATACAAGAAGAGAATCCTCCACCATTGTGAGATCTTGCGATTCTCCAGTAACTTGGGTTCATGTTGCTGCTCATAGTGTTGCCGAGGTGAAGAGCAGCGAGAGGAGTGCTTGGGGTAGGCGGAACTGATTAGCTTTCCTGGACTTCTAACTACTATTTATTGCGTTCAGTTTGCTACTATTTGTTAAGTTCAACCAGCGGTATTTTTGCTGCCTCGTGGCCGCTAACGCCTCAGTAACCTGCCCTGGGGGTTAGTGTACGTAATGGCAGTGTACGTTTCCTCATCTTTCCACTGCTGTCCAGTAAGGTGTGTAGTTTTGACAGCTTTCTTGACTGTAGGTTGGTTGGCGATTCTTCTCCTCTGGTGGTAGTGATTCCTTTCTCGTTTTGGGCGCTCTAAGCACAGTATTTTGCAGGCAGAATCCAGGCCGCCGGTTCCAGCTTTGGCGTATTTTTACATCTTTGCATTTGGTTTACTGGACGTCACGTAGCCTCAGCAAGATTATCATTAGTCATTCGTTAGACTCCCACTCGTTTGAGTTACAATGTTGTGAAGTGAATGCAACTGTGGGCTGCCTATCTCATCGCTCGCGAAAGTGTTTTTTGCCACACCTACTCAGAGGTCGACTCCTAGTGCACCGTCTGTGACTGGCCCTTGGGTTTTATTATTGTATTTGCTGTTTTATTGTATGTTTCTAATTTTTTTACATAATTGCCATTCTTGGCGCTACAACAGGTTTAAATTATTGTGGTACCAAGTTTACCATCATTTTGTCTCACCTATTTGGTGGTCAATTGCTCGTCCTTTCAATTAACCATTGCTATTGCATTGCTCTTTCATATTATGTTTGTTAATTTTTTTTTATAATTGTCGTTCTCGGTGTTAAAGGCCTCCAGCAGTGACCGTGGTTTTCTTGCTTTAAAATTCTAATCGGTATCAGATTGGCTTGTTTTGAAAACATTATTTGCTGTGTCTGTATTTTATGCTCGTTTGGTAAATTGTAACGCACTGAAAGCAATATTAATTACACAGATGTTTATAGCTTCATTAATAACATGTGATATTTTTATTTATTGCTGAGTCTGGAATTGCCGTTTTGAAACAAATGTGTGTAATTGCAAAAGGGAACCAATAGTAACTGATTACGGCCCCGTCCACAATCGTAATCGAATACTGCCTTCCTTGACTATCAGGTTTTAACCCTTTGTTTTAACGATGTCCACAGCAAATCCTGTATCATGTCACTGACACTTTCTCCCATATTTCTCGATAGCGCAAAATGTGCTGCCCTTCTTGTAATTTTCTCAATGGACTCCATTAATCTAGTCTGGTAAGGATCCTAAACCGCGCAGCAGTACTCCAAACGAGGACGGACAAGTGTAGTGTAGGCAGTCCAGTAGATCTGCTGCACCTTCTAAGTATTCTGCCATTGAATCGTAGCCTTTGGCTGGCCTTTCCCACCACGTTTTCTTTGTGTTCTTTCCAACTGAAGTTTTTCGTAATTGTAATTCCTAGATATCTAGTTTAATTCACAGCCTGTTGATTTGAATGTTTTATCGTGCAACCACAGTTTAACTGATCCATTTTACGAGGGTTGGAACTTCAAAAGTGGCAAGTATTTATTTACAGCTCGTACAAAATAGATACGTGTTTGAAAGTTTTACTGACCCTCAAAGTAGTCACCCGCATAGTGTATAATCTCGTTGCCAGCGATATGGAAGTTGTAGAATACTGTTAGTAGTGCCAGTTGTGTTGACAGTTCGAGCGGTGCGGTCTATTGCCCGACGAATTTGTAGCAGTTCTGAAGCGAATGCCGTGAAGTGTTTCCCTCAGTTAAGAAACTGAGTTGAACTTTCGAGGACTTAAGTCAGGGGAGTGCAATAGGTGGTACGGCACTTAGTAGCCCCATCAGTCAAACAAATCAGTAACAGCTTGCGCTGTACGTGCTTGAGCATTGTCCTGTAAAATGATGGTCAGGTTCTGCAGAAAGTGTCATCACTTCTGTCTCTATGCTGTTTATTTTTGGAAAACAACCTGCGACCAGCTTGGAGACAGAAGTGATGACACTTTCTGCGAGACAATGCAGGCCAATGCTCAAGCACGTGCAGTGATTTGTTTGACTGATGGGGCTGCTAGTTGGTATACTACCTACTGTACTCCCCTGACTTAAGCCCTCGTGAAGGAAACACTTCCCGGCATTCGGTTCAGAACTGCTACAAATTCGTCGGGTAATAGACCGCGCCGCTCGAACTGTCAACACAACTGGCACTGCTAAGAGTATCCTACGACTTCCACATCGCTGGCAACAAGTTATACACTATGCTAGTGACTACTTTGATGGTCAGTAAAACTTTGAAACACGTATCTGATTTGTACGAGCTGTAAATAAATAGTTGCCACTATTAAAGTTCCAACCCTCGTAGCACTCGTGTGTGGGACTTAACGCTTTTCGTCATTTAGGACCTGTTGCCAATTATGGCCCCATTCAGATATCTTTTCTTAATTGTTTTGCAATTTGTTTTGATCTTCCGATGATTTTATTACTCGATAAATGACATCATCTGCAAATAATTTAAGACGGCTGCTCATGTAGGCTCGTACATTGTTTATATAGATAAGGAACAGCATAGAGCCTGTAACATTATCTTGGAGAACGACAAAAACAATTTTCTTGTTACTGGAAGGTATAGACAGAGCGGGAATTTCAAATTTGTCAGCTCTCCCATGTCAGGAGCTCGTTCTGGAATTCGCCATACGGCAACATTCTAAGAGTTATACGAGTGAGCTTGCTTGCTTTTGTACATGCTACTGAGCCATACTGAAATTTGTTTCATAATTTTTTTGAAAAGTATTCATTGGCTATTTATACTTTATATTCTTTTGGGGTTTTGTTTACTGAACTAGACCGTGCCCTTTACGGTAGCTTTGGTAGCAAAACGAATTTTTGCGGCCTACAATCATTAAATTTTCCTACATTAAGTTTAAAAGATAAACATTTAGGTACATTAGCGGTTAAAATTGAATATTTAAATATTTTAAAGCGGGTTTCGTTACAAGTCTGTCCTCATGGAAACCTACCTTCTTACTTGTGTACAGGGACAGTCGCAATATATTATATCGTTACGGTGACATCTACTACTTTTGCTTGACACAGACTGTACTTTCGATGTAGTCTGTGCTGCCCAAAGTGCAGTCTGCGTCAGGCAAAACTATTACATATCTCCTTAGTAACATACCACAAAGAGCCATCACCAAGGACGCACTTACTTCACGGTCTCTACGCGACGTTTGGGAAACATTGAAAGCTGTAAGGACTTTCTCTACCGTGAGGATCTTTAAACAAAACTCTACACGACTTAGAAAACTGCACTCACTATAGGAACACTCATATTTAAAGTTACAACAATATAATGTATTCATAAGCCAAAGTATATGTTAACTATTTTGCCATCAGTGGTATAACATTCACAATGAGAGACCGCATTGAGGAACAGAGACGATACAAAGGATATAGCATAGGTGTACTTAATTGGTTTGGAAAATGAGCGAAGTTGTTGTTGTTGTTGTGGTCTTCAGTCCTGAGACTGGTTTGATGCAGCTCTCCATGCTACTCTATCCTGTGCAAGCTTCTTCATCTCCCCATACTTACTGCAACCTACATCCTTCTGAATCTGTTTGGTGTACTCATCTCTTGGTCTGTCTCTACGATTTTTACCCTCTACGCTGCCCTCCAATACTAAATTGGTGATCCCTTGATGCCTCAGAACATGTCCTACCAACCGATCCCTTCTTCTAGTCAAGTCGTGCCACAAACTTCGCTTCTTCCCAATCCTATTCAACACCTCCTCATTAGTTACGTGATCTACCCACCTAATCTTCAGCATTCTTCTGTAGCACCCCATTTCGAAAGCTTCTATCCTCTTCTTGTCTAAACTATTTATCGTCCATGTTTCACTTCCATACATGGCTACACTCCATACAAATACTTTCAGAAATGACTTCCTGACACTTAAATCTATACTCGATGTTAACAAATTTCTCTTCTTCAGAAACGCTTTCCTTCCCATTGCCAGTCTACATTTTATATCCTCTCTACTTCGACCATCATCAGATATTTTGCTCCCCAAATAGCAAAACTCCTTTACTACTTTAAGTGTCTCATTTCCTAATCTAATCCCCTCAGCATCACCCGACTTAATTCGACTACATTCCATTATCCTCGTTTTTCTTTTGTTGATGTTCGTCTTATATCCTCCTTTCAAGACACTATCCATTCCGTTCAACTGCTCTTCCAAGTCCTTTGCTGTCTCTGACAGAATTACAATGTCATCGGCGAACGTCAAAGTTTTTATTTCTTCTCCATGGATTTTAATACCTACTCCGAATTTTTCTTTTGTTTCCTTCACTGCTTGCTCAATATACAGATTGAATAACATCGGGGAGAGGCTACAACCCTGTCTCACTCCCTTCCCAACCACTGCTTCCCTTTCATGCCCCTCAACTCTTATAACTGCCATTTGGTTTCTATACAAATTGTAAATAGCCTTTCGCTCCCTGTATTTTACTCCTGCGCCCTTCAGAATTTGAAAGAGAGTATTCCAGTCAACATTGTCAAAAGCTCTCTCTAAGTCTACAAATGCTAGAAACGTAGGTTTGCCTTTCCTTAATCTAGCTTCTAAGATAAGTCATAGGGTCAGTATTGCCTCACGTGTTCCAATATTTCTACGGAATCCAAACTGATCTTCCCCTAGAACGGCTTCTAATAATTTTTCCATTCGTCTGTAAAGAATTTGCGTTAGTATTTTGCAGCCGTGACTTATTAAACTGATAGTTCGGCAATTTTCACATCTGTCAACACCCGCTTTCTTTGGGATTGGAATTATTATATTCTTCTTGAAGTTTGAGGTATTTCGCCTGTCTCATACATCTTGCTCACAAGATGGTAGAGTTTTGTCAGTACTGGCTCTCCCAAGGCCGTCAGTAGTTCTAATGGAATGTTGTCTACTCCCGGGGCCTTGTTTCGACTTAAGTCTTTCAGTGCTCTGTCAAACTCTTCACGCAGTATCATATCTCCCGTCTCATCTTCATCTACATCCTCTTCCCTTTCCATAATATTGTCCTCAAGTACATCGCCCTTGTATAGACCCTCCATATACTCCTTCCACCTTTCTGCTTTCCCTTCTTTGCTTAGAACTGGGTTTCCATCTGAGCTCTTGATATTTATACTCGTGGTTCTCTTTTCTGCAAAGGTCTCTTTAATTTTCCTGCAGGCAGTATCTATCTTACCCCTAGTGAGATAAGCCTCTACATCCTTACATTTATCCTCTAGCCATCCCTGCTTAGCCATTTTGCACTTCCTATTGATCTCATTTTTGAGACGTTTGTATTCCTTTTTGCCTGCTTCATTTACTGCATTTTTATATTTTCTCCTTTCATCAATTAAATTCAATATGTCTTCTGTTACCCAAGGATTTCTACTAGCCATCGTCTTTTTACCTACTTGATCCACTGCTGCCTTCACTACTTCATCCCTCAAAGCTACCCACTCTTCTTCTACTGTATTTCTTTCCCCCATTCCTGCCATTTGTCCCCTTACGCTCTCCCTGAAACTCTGTATAACCTCTGGTTTAGTCAGTTTATCCAGGTCCCATCTCCTTAAATTCCCACGTTTTTGCAGTTTCTTCAGTTTTAATCTACAGTTCATAACCAGCAGATTGTGGTCAGAGTCCACATCTGCCCCGGAAATGTCTTACAATTTAAAACCTGGTTCCTAAATCTCTGTCTTACCATTATATAATCTATCTGAAATCTGTCAGTATCTCCAAGCTTCTTCCATGTATACAACTTTCTTTTATGATTCTTGAACCAAGTGTTAGATATGATTAAGTTTGGTCTGTGCAAAATTCTACCAGGCGGCTTCCTCTTTCATCTCTTAGCCGCAATCCATATTCACCTACTACGTTTCATTCTCTCCCTTTTCCTACTACTGAATTCCAGTCACCCAGGACTACTAAATTTTCGGTTCCCTTCACGATCTCAATAATTTCTTTTATTTCGTCATACATTTCTTCAATTTCTTCGTCATCTGCAGAGGTAGTTGGCATATAAACTTGTACAACTGTAGTAGGCGTGGGCTTCGTGTCTATCTTGGCCACAATAATGCGTTCACTATGCTGTTGGTAGTAGCTTACCCGCATTCCTGTTTTTTTATTCATTATTAAACCTACTCCTGCATTACCCCTATTTGATTTTGTATTTATAACCCTGTATTCGCCTGACCAAAAGTCTTGTCCCTCTTGCCACCGTACTTCACTAATTCCCAGTATATCTAACTTTAACCTATCCATTTCCCTTTTTAAATTTTCTAACCTACCTGCCCGATTAAGGAATCTGACATTCCACGCTCCGATCCGTAGAAAGCCAGTTTTCTTTCTCCTGATAACGACGTCCTCCAGAGTAGTCCCCACCCGGAGATCCGAATGTGGGGCTATTTTACCTCCGGAATATTTTACCCAAGAGGACGCCATCATCATTAACCATACAGTAAAGCTGCATGCCCTCGGGAAAAATAACAGCTGTAGTTTCCCCTTGCTTTCAACCGTTCGCAGTACCAGCATAGCAAGGCTGTTTTGGTTAGTGTTACAAGGCCAGATCAGTCAATCATCCAGACTGTTGCCCCTGCAACTACTGAAAAGGCTGCTGCCCCTCTTCAGGAACCACATGTTTGTCTGGCCTCTCAAAAGATACCCCTCCGTTGTGGTTGCACCTTCGGTACGGCTATCTGTATCACTGAGGCACGCAAGCCTCCCCATCAACGGCGAGGTCCATGGTTCATGGGGGGAAGTTATGAGAAGAAATTATTCCACAGCTCCTGTATCCAATGCTGCAATTTCCCCTAAGGATTTTAGAAATTCTGATGGAATGTTATCGATCCCTTCTGCCTTATTTGATCGTAAGTCCTCCAAAGCTTTCTAAAATTCTGATTCTAGTACTGGATCGCCAATCTCTTCACTGTCTACTCCTGTTTCTCCTTCTATCACATCAGACAAATCTTCCCCCTCATAGAGGCCTTTAATGTACTTTTTCCACCTATCCGCACTCTCTTCTGCATTTAACAATGGAATTCCGGTTGCACTCATAATGTCACTACCCTTGCTCTTAATTTCACCGAAGGTTGCTTTGACTGTCCTACATGCTGAGTCAGTCCTTCCGACTATCACTTCTTTTGTGATTTCTTCATATTTTTCCTGCAGCCATTTCGTATTAGCTTCCCTGCACTTCCTATTTATTTCATTCCTCAGCGACTGAATTTCTGTATTCCTGAATTTCCCTGAACACTTTTGTACTTCCTTCTTTCATCGATCAGCTGAACTATTTCCTCAGTTACCCATGGTTTCTTTGCAGTAACCATCTTTGTTCCTATGTATTTCTTTCCAGCTTCTCTGACACCCCGTTTTAGAGATGTCCATTCGTCTTCAACTGTACTGCCTATTGGACTATTCTTTATTGCTGTATCTACAACCTTACAGAACTTCAGCCGTATCTCACCATTCCTTACTACTTCCGTATCCCACTTCTTTGCATATTGATTCTTCCTGACTCATCCCATAAACTTCGGCATAGTCTTCATCAATACTAGTGATATGGGTCTATATCTGCTCCTGGGTACGCATAACAATCCTTTGTCCTCTAAAGCGTTAGAGAATGGGCCTAATTAGAGAGATTTTTGGCAGATTGTTTGTTGGGTAATGGTGTTATGAGTTGCTGCTTGCAAACGGCTACGCAGATTGTCTCCTATGTCGTTAATATAGATCAGGAACATTAGAGGGTCCATAACAGTTCCTTGGGGAACGCCGGGTATTACTCCTGTTTTACTCGATGACTTTCCCTCTGTTACTACGAACTGTGACCTTTCTGACAGGAAATCACGAATCCAGTCGCACAGCTGAGGCGATACTCCGTAGGCACGCAGTTTCGTTAGAAGACGCCTGTGAGGAACGGTGTCAAAAACCTTCTGGAAATCTAAAAATACGGAATGAATTTGACATCCCCTGTCGATAGCACTTATTACTTCATGAGTGTAAAGAGCTAGTTGTGTTTCACAAGAACGACACTTTCTGAATCAGTCCTGACTATATGTCAATAAATCGTTTTCGTCGAGGTACTTCAATGTTCGAATACAGTATATATTCTAAAACCGTACTGCAATTTGACGTTAGTGATATAGGCCTGTAATTCAGCGAATCACTCCTACTTTCATTTTTGGTTTTTGGTGTGACTTGAGCAATTTTCCAGTCTGCAGGTACGTATCTTTCTGTGAGCGAGTGATTGTATATAATTGCTAAATATGGAGCTATTTTATCAGCATACTCTTAGAGGAACCTGACTGGTATACAATCTGGACCGGAGGCCTTGCCTTTATTAAGTGATTTAAGCTGCTTTGTTACACCTAGGATATCTACTTCTATGTTTCTCAGCTTGGCAGTTGTTCTTGATTGGAATTCAGGAATATTTACTTCGTCTTCTTTGGTGAAGGAGTTTCGGAAAACCGTGTTTAATAACTCTGCTTTAGTGGCACTGTCGTCAGTGACTTCACCGTTGTTATCGCGCAGTGAAGGTATTGATTGTGTCTTGCCACTGGTGTGCTTTATGTATGACCAGAATCTCTTTGACTTTTCTGCCAGATTTCGAGACAGAATTTAGTTATGGAAATTATTAAAAGCATCTCGCATTGAAGTACGCGCCATATTTCGAACTTCTGTAAAACTTTGCCAGTCTTCGGGATTTTGCGTTCTTTTAAATTTGGCAAGCTTTTTTCGTTGCTTCTGTAACGATCTGACCCGTTTTGTGTACCATGGGGGATCAGTACCATCACTTATTAATTTATGTGGTATATATCTCTCAATTCCTGTTGATACTATCTTTTTGAAAACATTCCACAGCTTTTCTACACTTACATGATCAGATCGGAAGGAGTGAAGACTGTCTCTTGAAAAGGCGTTAAGAGCATTTTTATCAGCTTTTTTAAATAGATATACTTTGTGTTTCTTTTCTTATGGTTGTAGGTGTTACGGTATTCAGCCTACCAGCAACTGCCTTGTGGTCGCTAATCCCTGTATTCGTCACAACACTCACAAATTGTCCAGGTTTATTTGTTGCTAAAAGGTGAAGTATGCTTTCGCAACCATTTACGCTTCGAGTGGGCTCGTGAACTAATTGTTCAAAATAATTCCCTGAGAAAGCATTCAGTACAATTTCGGATGATGTTTTATGCCTGCCGCCGGCTTTAAACGTATAATTTTCCCAGCATATCGAGCGTAGATTGAAGTCACCACCGACTATAATTGTATGAACGGGGTACTTACTTGAAATGAGACTCAAGTTTTCTTTGAACTGTTGAGCAACTATGTCTTCTGAGTCGGGGGGTCGGTAAAACGATCCAATTAATAGTTTAGTCCGATTGTCAAGTATAACCTCTACCCATACTGTTTCACATGAACTACGTGCTTCAATTTCGCTACAAGGCAAACTACCTCTGACAGCAATAAATACTCCACCACCTATTTAATCTATACTTTTTGAACAGTGTTAGATCGTTTGAAAAACTTCGGCTGAACTAATTTCCGGCTTTAGCCAGCTCTCTGTACCTACAACTATTTGAGCTTCAGTGCTTTCTGTTAGGACTTGGAGCTCTGGTTCTTTCCCAACACAGCTACGACAATGTACAACTACAATACCAATAGTTTCTACAACTGCCTTACTGTGTTTTACCTGCCCACTTTTAGACGGACGTCCCTTCTGTGGTTCCCTTAGACCCCCTAACCTAAAAAACAACCCAGTCCCTTCCACACAGCCCCCGCTACCCGTGTAGCCGCCGCCTGTGTGTAGTGGACTCCAGACCTATTAAGCGGAACCCGGAAACCCACCACCAGATGGCGCAAGTCAAGGAATCTGCAGCCTACACGGTCACAGAACCTCCTGAGCCTCTGATGCAGACCCTCCACTCGGCTCTGCACGAAGTACCACAGTCGGTTCTATCGACGATGTTGCAGATGGTGAGCTCCGCCTCTATCTTGGAAGCAAAACTGGCAGTCTTAACTACCTCCGCAAGCTGCCCGAAACCAGATAGAATCTGCTCCGATCCAAACCCACACACGTCATTGGTAGCGACATGAGCGACCGCCTGCAGTTGGCTGCACCCTGTACTCTTCATGGCATCCGGAAGCACCCTTTCCACATCCGGAATGACTCCCCCCGGAATGCACACGAAGTGCTCACTGGCTTCTTTCCCCTCCTTGGCGCCTTGGAGCCCCATTACGTGCCTAACCTTGGAGCTCCCAACTACCAGCAAACCGACCCTATGTGAATGCCTAGACCATGCGGGCCGAGAAGCTTTCTCTTGAACAGGGTGGACGACTTCATCCGGCTCAGAGACATCGTCAGCCACAGATAACGCCAGAAACCTGTTCGTCAAAGGAACCGGGGAGGCCCTACGATCGGAACTTAGGAAAGTTTTTCGCTGCCTGCCAGACATTGGAATGATCTCCCACTCGACCATGGGTGAGGGGTCAATCTCAGTGCAGACAGTACCCGGGGGGTCACAGCAGACGACCGATCGGAGGACACTTGGGACGTGCTCGACGTCCCTCGCATCCCCACGTCCGATCCCCCACAGTGACGCCCCTTGGCAGCAGCCTCAAGCTGTGTGACGGAAGCCAATGCAGCCTGAAGCTGTGAGCGAAGGGTCGCCAGCTCAGCTCGCATCTGTACAGAACAATCACAGTTCCTATCAATTACTGCACTCGCTCCTGTTTGAAGCTCGTAAAAATATGTAAAATGCGAACGGTGTACTCGCCTTATTAGTAGCAGAACTAGCGGTGCGCTCTCGCTGAGCGCCGTTAGGATTGTAATATCATTACGTCCTCAAGCCATCAAACGAATTCGTCCAGTTGACATCCTGATCATACTAGGGTTAATCAGCTACAGTAAAATTTCTCCTTTGCACTTACCTCTGATTCTTTAAGGCAGTTGATGGTTTGCAAAAAAAAAAAAAAAAAAAAAAAAAAAAAAAAAAAAAAAAAAAAAAAAAATGGTTCAAACGGCTCTGAGCACTATGGGACTTAACATCTGAGGTCATCAGTCCCCTAAAACTTAGAAATACTTAAACCTAACTAACCTAAGGACATCACACACATCCATGCCCGAGGCAGGATTCGAACCTGCGACCGTAGCAGTCGCGCGGTGATGGTTTCCATCCTTGTGTGTTGGTCAAGTAAAGATGCCGGTGTTTCGCTATACTGTTTTAGATCCTCAATAGGAACTATATGATCAGCTATAGGTTAGGATTTTATTATTCGTAGACCTCACAGATTTTTCCACAGGATGGTTAGTTTGTAAACGTCTGAAATGGGCGAGTAGGCACAACTGATTTCTGCATGTCTCACAGACAGACTAACTTGGCTGGATAGTTGGTTGCAGGGGAGATGATTAACAGATTTCAGATGCTTTTGGTATGTCGTGTGGCGTGCGTTTCTGATATTCATAAGGTGTTTGAGGTGGTGTGTAAACCATGGTAAAACTTTTCTTCTTGCTCTTCTTGTTTGTATAGAAGCGTGTTTATCGTATAGATTATTGAATCTCTTCGTTTTTTATGTAGAAGGTATTTCCTGTTACTGCTTCCAAGATATAGGATAGGTGTCAGCTGTAAGCTCTGACATTTTCATGCATTTAAAATCTCTAAAAATTGGTAGTTGTGTTTGTATTTTGGACACTACAACGTAAGCTATGAAAATTGCGTCCTGAGCACACAAGCCAGGTGCAGTAATATATGGTCAGTGTGAATCTATCTCTTTGGAGATTTAGTTGTGAATGCGCTGAGAAATGTGTAGGTGTGTACATACTGGACTTAGCAGTTTGTCAAATGAGCGGAAAGTGGACCGTCTGGGGTGTTGGGAGAAAATATTCGAATGAAAAGTCTAATTGGGCCGCCCGAAGTGGCCGTGCGGTTCTAGGCGCTGCAGTTTGGAACCGCGAGACCGCTCCGGTCGCAGGTTCGAATCCTTCCTCGGGCATGGATGTGTGTGATGTCCTTAGGTTAGTTAGATTTAACTAGTTCTAAGTTCTAGGGGACTAATGACCTCAGAAGTTGAGTCCCATAGTGCTCAGAGCGAGCGAAAAGTCTAATTTAAGTCACCAGTGGAGGTTTTTTGTCTCCAAAAGCCCATGGCTATTGGTTACACTAAACTCAAACTCGCTACAGAAACCAGAGGGTGCTGAAGTCAGACTGAGAGGAATTATGCCCCCGAAGGAAAAACTAGTGGAAAAATCCGGTCGTGAACTGAGGTGGCAGGAGAGAGCGCTTTCCGAATACCGACGAACTCTCAGCAACCCGTCTGGTGCGCCCCACGTGACCGCCCCCTAGTCCTCCCACTGGTGGGCAGAGGGTGTTTCAAAGGGCGTCTCTCCGTCAGCGGCAAACACAGAGTCCCCAATAAGAGGTACTACAGTGGGACGCTGTTCGTAGGAACTGAGCGTGGGTGTTATGCAAAACATCCGGTACTACGTCGGCATGCCGACCGTGGCTTTGCCACTGTTTTTGTCTTACCAAAGAGGCAGGACTGTATGATATATGAAAGGGAATTAAAATTGGGAAATCCAAAAAAAAGAGAAAATTGATAAACTGATTTCCATGTCAGTAACAGTGCTCACAGCGCACTGGTGTCTGCTGTATGGTGATTGGACCCAAGTGGAAGCAGTGTAAGGTTTGAGCAGGAAAATAAGTGCATGAATTTTGATATGGAGGCACTGTCGTTTGGAAAATTTGTATTCATACTTCCAGCCACAATTATGTAGACCCTATTCATACAAAGATTGAAGACTGGACAGTGCAGATTCAATTCTACCGACCTGTCTGTCTTCTGGTGACTGATATATTACACAGGTAAGACACTTTCTATTAAGAGGTTTAATTTAATTGAACATATATTCGGGCTGTTCGTCCTCAACTTAATAGAGTTGAACACATCCTCAGAGAACAAGTTTGCATATGTATATGCCGCCATCCCGCCACTTGTCTACTAATCGGTCATGTTTTTGAAAAATCGAACCATCGAGACTTACAGTACTGGAACGGGTACTCGGTTCAAATGGTTCAAATGGCTCTAAGCACTATGGGACTTAACATCTGAGGTCATCAGTCCCCTAGACTTAGAACTACTTAAACCTAACTAACCTAAGAACACATCCATGTTCGAGGCAGGATTCGAACCTGCGACCATAGCAGCAGCGCGGTTCCGGACTGAAGCGCCTAGAACCGCTCGGTCACAGCGATCGGCAACGGTTACTCGGCTTCAACCATATTTATGATGGGAGCGTGACATGATAGCAGAGTTCTTGAAATATGCGCTGAAACTCAGTCAGGTCGGCTGGTGAGGACTACACATTTGCGTGGGCGAGCTTTGATTACAAGAATATCGAGTCATTGAAATGTTTTCCATCTGTTGGATTTGTCTTCGGATATGGTATCATGGTGCAATTGTATAATTTACGATTGTCATACTTAGTACATTATATTTGTGTCGATGCTTTCAGATTATTCTCCACTAACCTTTCCATTTGTCTCTAAATGAGTATGGTGGGTGCTTCTTAAGAGCATCTGCGTGTTTCATATGCAGCGGTATGAAGCTTGAGAGATTAACTTCAGGTGCTACTGTACAGTAATAACATTTGATTGGCTCCTTTTCATAAGGTACTTAATGGGATGCATGGCCGATGTGGGAACGTGCCGCATCGTTAGTAGTGCGCAGCAGCCTTCCTTTGCAGCTTCTTTCTTTCTGAGCGGGGTAGCTACTTCAACACTTCGAACTTCGTGAACAATTGTTTCTCAGACACACTATCTTCATAGCGTGACAGTTGCTGTCCCTGTGCCACAAATTCTACGTAAGTTCCTTTACAAATCACACCTCTGCAGCATTGTGACAGTTATTTAAGAACATAATAATTTTCAGTCAATACATGCTTTCTAAAAAGATCAGGCTTATATTTGTCGATGAACTTTGACGGCTTCTGTGGAGGGAGAATACGAGATCCAGAGACTACCATTGCTCTGCTTTGACCAAAACACATAATCTCTTTCACATAGCTATACCTGTATACGTTCAACTGAGAATGTGAACGGAATGCACAGTTAGATAGTACACTGAAAACAAATAGTCTAATTACAATCAGAGAAATTATTCTCGAAGACAAAGTAACGTTCTTATTTCTGCTCGGTGAATATCAGTGAGATCCCCTGCTGTACCCGCAGGACAGGACAGATTGTTTAGTTTGTGGAAAGGGGCCAAAATAAGTGGCCGTCCGTTGCTCTCGAACACACTACTATATTTATTTCCCAAACATTACAAGAGTAAAGTAAACATTAAAAAACAGAGCAAGCCAAACATTAATTTTAGAGCTTAATTCCCGGCTAAATGCGACATTCAATCTCACGCCTTAAGGGCAAAACAACTTTAAATTAAAATCGGCTGAATGCCAGTAACTTAAGACTCAAAAATAGGGATTTGAATTCAAAAGGCGGAAGGCCTTATGTTAAAACATTTCTCTAAATTAGGCTGAATGCCCAAACAATCTCACACCTTAAGGGCAAAACAACTTTAATTTAAAATCGGCTGAAGGCCAATAACTTAGGACTCAAAACAGGAATTTCGGCACTCGGAAGTTTCCAAGGGTCGGCCTGGAATTCAAACACTAACGCTCGCTTAGGTGAGACAGGCACGCGGCCAAACAATTCTCAATCCAACGGCAACCCAACCGTTAGACAGTCAACGGACCAAGCGACAGGGTAACTTCCGCTCCACCCGACCAGCACACAACAGGGAGTTCAATTGAACACGCAGAAGGTATCGGCGCCCACAACGAATTACACATTCAGCTGTCAACTACACTCCGTGCTGGACAGCCATAACACGATGAGGATCATACACTGCCTGAATTTACGTCAACGGCCAGGGCAGGTAAGCGGAACGTTAACGGCCTCAAGGCAGAAGATTCCTCTGGTGCACTTCAGTTAAAAAATAATCAAGTTATGTTAAACTCAACAGGAGGGCGGCTAGAATTTCGACAACTTGAAAACACACATTGTTGCTTGCGGGAATGTCCCAACAGCCCACAATAAAATTCAAATAGTACGATGTGAACAGTTGGGGCTGGCTGGTAGATTAAGTAAAGACTGAACTTACGTGTCCGGGATCGGTGAGCCATGGACATTGTAGCAATGGGAACATCCCCTCACCCTCCAATCGCGCTTGGACCCCTGCCAGTGGCCCCTGCCAAACTACGCGCCATTGAGACTTCCTCGCTGCTCCACGCCAACCGACCAACTGCCAGCACCCGGCACAGCCGGAAACTATAAACACGAGGCCAAAGATAGAACAAGGGTGCGAGTATCGATACACGCTGCTGCTGCCACTCGCAGAGAGAGAAGATGACAGCATAATCGCGGTAACCGTGGGAGACTAATCACAGAATAGCGACCAAGGTTTAATGCAAAGCATAACACGAGCCAGCCATGGCTAAATCAGTTCTTCACATTTTTGTTAAACATAGAGCAGGAAAGGATATCACCCTCTCTACAAAATTGTTAACCTGATTGTGGTAACTTTTGTAATTCTCAAGGCAATTCATTTGGTGACCATGGTAAAATTAAAAAAAAAAAACATCATTTATGCAGGTACAATAAATGTACGTATTATATCAGAAATCAACAAAGCAGATACATTAAAAAAGAGGGACATGTCACGAAAGAATCATCCGAATGAGGCGGAAATCGATAGATGTGATATACATGTACAGACAAAGAAATGATTACAATTTCAGAAAAAATGGGTGATTGACTGAACAAGAGAAAGAGCTTCACAAATTGAGCAAGTAAATAACGTGTTGGTCCATACTATGCAAGCAGTTGTTCGGCTTGGCATCGATTGACAGAGTTGATGGATGTCCTTTTGAGGGATGTCTTTCCAAATTCTGTCCAATTGGTACGATAGATCGTCAAATTACAGAGCTGGTTGGAGAGCCATACCCATAATACTCCAAATGTTCTCGACTGCTGAGAGATGTGGAGTCCTTTCTGGTCTAGGGGGGGTTTGGCAAACACGATGACAAGTAGTAGACACTTTCTCCGTGTGGGGGCGTGCATTATCTTGCTGTCATACAGGGTGTTACAAAAAGGTACGCCCAAACTTTCAGGAAACATTCCTCACACACAAAGAAAGAAAATATGTTATGTGGACATGTGTCCGGAAACGCTTACTTTCCATGTTAGAGCTCATTTTATTACTTCTCTTCAAATCACATTAATCATGGAATGGAAACACACAGCAACAGAACGTATCAGCGTGACTTCAAACACTTTGTTATAGGAAATGTTCAAAATGTCCTCCTTTAGCGAGGCTACATGCATCCACCCTCCGTCGCATGGAATCCCTGATGAGCTGATGCAGCCCTGGAGAATGGCATATTGTATCACAGCCGTCCACAATACGAGCGCGAAGAGTCTCTACATTTGGTACCGGGGTTGCGTAGACAAGAGCTTTCAAATGCCCCCGTAAATGAAAGTCAAGAGGGTTGAGGTCAGGAGAGCGTGGAGGCCATGGAATTGGTCCGTCTCTACCAATCCATCGGTCACCGAATCTGTTGCTGAGAAGCGTACGAACACTTCGACTGAAATGTGCAGGAGCTCCATCGTGCATGAACGACATGTTGTGTCGTACTTGTAAAGGCACATGTTCTAGCAGCACAGGTAGAGTATCCCGTATGAAATCATGATAACGTGCTCCATTGAGCGCAGGTGGAAGAACATGGGGCCCAATCAAGACATCAGCAACAATGCCTACCCAGTCATACTGTAGAGCAATGAGTCGCATGTCAACACAAGCACCGAAGTCAACATTACCTTCCTTCAATTTGGCCAACTGGCGGTGAGTCGAGGAAGTACAGCACATACTGACGAAACTAAAATGAGCTCTATCATGGAAATTAAGCGTTTCCGGACACATGTCCACATAACATCTTTTCTTTATTTGTGTGTAAGGAATGTTTCCTGAAAGTTTGGCCGTACCTTTTTGTAACACCCTGTATAAGCCGATGTTGGCTTGCCATGAAGGGCTACAAAACAGTCTGCAGAATATCATCACGTACGGATGTGCTGTAATGGTACCGCAGATGACAACCAGTGTCCTGCTACGAACAGAAATGGCTCCCCATACCATCACTCCTGGTTGTCGGATTGTATGGCAGGCAACAGTCAAGTTGGTATCCCACCTGTGTCTTTGCCATCTACATACACGCCTTCGCTGGTCATTGGGGCTCAGTTCGAAGTGGGATTCATCAATGAAGAAAATTCGGCTCCATTCAACGGGATTCCGGGCTGAAGTTGTGTCGGGAGATGCTGTTGGTTGCGGTGGAATAGCAACCTGACTGTCACCCGTTATACAGTCCAACTACCAGGAGTGATGGTCAAGGGAGCTATTCTTCATAGCAGGATCGCTTTGGTTATCATCCGTGGCACCCTAATAGCACACTGATGTGTGACAATATTTTACAGTTCGTTTTGTTGCCCGGGCTTACATTTCATCAAGATAATGGCTGCCTGATTACGGAGAGATTTGCTGCTGCTTGTCTTCGCGCTTGCCAAACACTACTTTGGTAAGTGGGGTCACCGGATCTCTCCCCAGTTGGGAATATTTGGAGCATTATGAGCAGGGCCCACCAACCATCTCCGGATTTTGTCAATCTGACTTGACAGTTGGACAGAATTTGGAACGATATCCCTCAGGAGGACATCCAATTGCTCTCTCAATCGATACCAAGCCGAATAACTGCTTGAATAAGGGCCAGAGGTGGACCAACGTGTTGTTGACTGACTCAAATTATGAAGCTGTTTCTCCTGAATAACACATCTGATTTTTCTGAAATTGTAATCAGTTATTTGTCTGTTCATATAGTGGATGGATGGATATGCTGTTACGGGCGCTCAGCAGTGTAGTCCTTAGCGCCCGTGTTCATATGCGTCAAATCTACCGATTTCTGCCACATTCGGATAATTCGTTCTTGGCGCGTTGCTTTTTTTATGTGGGTTAAATTATGTGTAGCTCCCGGTTGTATACAAGCTAATACACACTCGGTAAGAGAAATATACATGTAATATCCGAGTACAGTATCAGTGATATGCTGATGAGTGAGTCATGTCCATTAAATATAAGACAGAATTGTGCAAAGACGTGAAATGGGACGAGCCCATTGTG
Source organism: Schistocerca americana (assembly GCF_021461395.2). Lineage (NCBI taxonomy): Eukaryota > Metazoa > Arthropoda > Insecta > Orthoptera > Acrididae > Schistocerca > Schistocerca americana. Next base: position 653,065,178 of record NC_060122.1, read on the forward strand.
TCAGTTACCGGCAAAGTGAAAGACCACCTTCGTTTACCCAAATACTAACGGAAGTACCTAGCAGTCTTATAAAAACGTCCACGTACACCATACATTCTTGATTTCTGAATTGTCTGGCTGCAGTCCAGACGTTTCTAATTTTCCACAAATAAAAAAAAAGAGAGGAAATGAAGTGCAGGCCATATGTGCTCTGCTAACTTAAGTGCCCCTTCGATTGCGTACTGATCACCTCACCATTTCAAGGAAACTCAGAGCGGTGGCATAGAATGTTGCTTAGGTTCCCTAACTGACTGTAGTCCAGAGGAATATTTTTTGCAAATCGCAGTTGCTCTGAGACCGTGTCTGAAGCCTAGGAACAGGAGGTAAACTCTTCCTAAAGTCTTCTGAGGAAATGGAGTATAGCTGCAGATGCTAGATAAATTTTGTCTGTGTGTACATGGCTACGATTGACAGTAACGTGTACTTTCGATGACTGCCCAGCTGGACTTATCCTGATGGTGGTCTGTTCTTCCCAGAATACAAATCGAGTGCATACCCGTCTCCTTTTTCAGTTGTAAGGACGTATCATAAGAGGAGCCTTTATGGGCTTACGTTGAAACTCCGTATGTCAAGCAAACTCTTTCTATCCATCTGTTGCTGCTCACATCTCCACTGAGAAATGAAGTAGATAGTTGAGTGGTTGAGACTTTAGACACTGTGATGTAACTCACACGCCTGAGATATCAGCCAGAGAGAAGTTTTAAAAGTATGAGACTTGGGTCCAGCTCGTGGCTTTCCAGATGGGCCAGATGCATTGATGAGGGACTGGCTAGCAGAGGACAATAATAGGGTTCTTCCCCATAAGCACGCAGAAAGTAGTGGACCTCCATCCTGGACTGCAGTTTGTGTCTGGTACATTGGTGACTTTTGCTACAGTATGAAAGATGGCCACACTGGAACACTTCATAATTCCATATATGTATGAAAAACTGTAGAAGTTCGTTGAATACATTTAACAAATAGGCTTACTATAGTCACTGCGAATTAATAGCTGCTCAGTGCTTCATGCGATCGTTGTAAACGCAGAACTAGACAATATCCCACGGCTGTAGCTACCATCCCTGAAACTCACACACTGATATACATGTTATTTATTAAATTATTGCGTTTTATATCTCTTTTCTACTTGAACGTATCAGAACTTAGTATCCTCCACAGTTACATAGCAAATGAGATCTGTAAGGCAATTCTCGGGTCTAGCCATATCTGACCATGTTATGTTTCTCTCGATTATTAACTGCTTCTGAATGGTAACTTAAAGTTATGTAGGCCGTTATTAAAACAGTTGATCTTAAAAACAGCATATGATCCGTAACATTTAATATCATAAATAGACTGAGCCTGATGAGGTGCATCAAATGGTTCAAATGGCTCTGAGCACTATGGGACTTAACATCTGAGGTCATCAGTCACCTAGAACTTAGAACTCCTTAAACCTAACTAACCTAAGGACATCACACACATCCATGCCCGAGACAGGATTCGAACCTGTGACGTAGCGGTCGCGCGGTTCCAGACTGAAGCGCCTAGAACCGCTCGGCCACCTCGGCCGGCTAGAGATGTATCACTTGAGCAGGTTAGACATATATTTAGTATGTTTTAAGTTCCAATTTTTATTATTTACTACAAGAGTGTATTTACTAGATCATGTTAAATTAATTATATCTTTGCTTTTTCGTGTGTAATACCGCGTTTGTTATTTAATTTAAGCCATATATCTACTCAGTAACATTATCGCAATGCAAATAGTTATTCATTTTATAGATTAAAAAAATGATGCTATTTGTTGGGCGAGTGAGTGTTTCTCACTGGAGTGAGCGGTGAGGCTCTCGGACATTCGGATTTGTAGTGCGAGAAGATGGGATTTCTGAGAGAGGTATGGAGCCGAAACACTTTGTGACGGGATAGGGGATAGGGAACTTCATGACGAAATGGGATAGAGGGAAGACTTGATGTTATAGAGCAGTTAGTGTGATAAAATGACAATTTATAAGTGACTATAGGTCACGAATGCTCAAAAACATACTCGTATTTAGTGAAATTCTCGGGAATGTCTGACTTTGACTCATTGAGCTGGTATGAACTTTAACTGCAAGCGAACATCACATGATGAGCATCAATGAACTTTGATGTATTTTACTTGCTGTTCTTTGACTATTTGAGCCTGGTTCAGAGCTTGGGAGTTCCGTATTTTGGCGACATAGTGATGCTGTATTGATTTCTGGGGATTCAATTACGACTCTGATTACACAGATTTAAACAATCTTAACCGCAAATGAATATTTATCAATTTATATCTTATAAAGTGAATTAATGTAGGACCATAGCTTCTACGTTCTCTTTCATGTGACTGATTGAGTAAAATTAAATAGATTTGTGGTGTCATCTACATCAATTTATTATCGGCAGATAATAACACATTGTTGCCATATACAATTATTCATTTACCTGCAGTTTCTGTTTATCTAAAATTTCTCTGAACTTTGCTAGTGCTGTAGGTATTTGACAGGATGATCATAATCTGTAACAGTTAATTCAGCTATCTTAGATGATGGGCATGAAACCAGACTTGCAGGGTTCGAACCTATGACAACGTCGAGCCACATTTTCTGAACAGAGCTGTGGGTAGTCCAGATATCATCCGACCACCAATACCTTACCATCATCACCAACAGGCGGACTCTACAATGGGCAGGGTTCTTCGTAAGTACCAATGCGGTTTCATATAACGACCACTCGAAATTTACGAGACGTAAAGGAAAGTTACATACATCTGTGCACAGAGCATTTCTCCAAATTTCAATTCGTTATATACGTTGTGGCGTAATTGCAGAGCGCACCATTTGGGCGTCGACATACAGACACATTGTGTGGTCCGTAGTGTCACATCGAATTTGTTGGAGCCTGTAGATAAGCGACCAATTGAACAGATTTCCAAAACGGGCTGTTGTCGTTGGCACAGCGGCGACTTCTATAAATTGCACGAATATGATCTTCCACCACTGTGGACTTTTGCAGAGTCACAAAAAGTGACCATATTGAGAACATATATGTGAGTTAAGTAATAACTTGAAGGGTTGCCCTATGCTCTGATGTGTATCTGTTTGTGTCTTGTTTTCAAGTAGTCTTCTGAAATCTCAGAGGTACTTACAAGTAACACTGCACATTCATCAAGAGGAGCTCAGCCGGCAGCTGTGCCCGAGCGGTTCTAGGTGCTTCAGTCAGGGACCGCGCTGCTGCTACGGTCGCAGGTTCGAATCCTGCCTCGTGCATGGATGTGTGTGATGTCCTTAGCTTAGGCAGATTTGAGTAGTTCTAAGTCTAGGGGACTAATGACCTCAGAAGTGAAGTCTCATAGTGCTCAGAGCCATTTGACCATTTAAGAGGAGTTCTCCCTGCAAATTTACTACTAGGCCAAGTCGCAGGATAGCCTCCTGCATTATATCAAAGAACTGTATAACATCTCCAGCTTCAGAGAATATCTGCTAAACCAGAAATAATGATAACCATTTTCCCTGTATGCACTACTTATCCTTGTACATCACTCTTTCCACCGAGATCTTCCTCATTTTCCATTATCTTAGCTGATGATGTTGCCTTAAATTTCCGTTCCCCAGCATTCGCTGTTCAGGAAACATTCATTTTGTACATCTATAAAATCTTTTAATTTTCTACCGCTATCGTTATTTTTATTTTGTCATTATTAACATTATGATTTGTGGCATCAGCAGCAGTAGTACAAATACTGCCAGTACTAACTTTATTACAACTATTTATTTACGTTGCCACTATACTCACATCGTTATAATAAAATTTGCCACATTAAAACTAATTATTTATTAGATAACTGTGATGTAAAAAAACCACTGTAAGGGCAAAACCCTGGTACCATGTAAGAGAGGGCCTGAAGGCCGTTATCAGATCAGGTTACATAACTAAATAGATAAGTAACTAAAATAAAAGTATGAGGGCAGTAGGAAATTCCCATACCAATTACGGACGTTTTAATTTCACGAAGGGCCTCTGTTATGCCATACATATAACGCCTAATAAAATTTGTTCTCACTAAGTCAAACACCTATACATACTATGCATCCTAAATATCGAGCCATTGTTTGAGAAATGTCAATGTTAGCCATAAAATAGCAAGAAGAACATCACTGTTGATGAATCAATAAGTGTGACGGGGACAAAAAACGGAAAAAAAAACTCTTGGACCAGTACGTATTTAAGCAATGTACATCCTGAAACAGCCAAAGTGAAAATGGTGTTCTGGCTCTTGCTTACAGTAAGTGGGTTGAATAGGTAACAGTTCTTCCAGATTTTTACCATCACTCGAATTGCCGCCAAGCAGAAGTGACGTTCGACTATGGAGCAGTTGTTGACTTGTTCAAATATTGTTCTTTTGTTGGACTTGAAGCTAAAAGATAACATACGTCGTACTATGAAATTATATACTACAGAACTTCGCTTACAACAAAATTCACAGCAAGCTACATTGTTCTGTTCCACAGTAAAATCTCGATATGCAACGTTTAGCGTGAAGAATGTGTAGACCAACTTTGTCAACACTATAAAGGCTCAAGTTCCCAACAGCGCACAACGCTCCATTAAGGAACAGAACTAAGAGCTTTGCGTCAATCTGTATTAAAATGTGGCTTAATACAAAGGAATTAAATCGAATGATGTTTTCTCCAAACGTCAGAAACTACACACGAGTATTTCGATGATCTATTATTCCAGTGCTTTAAAAACCCTGCTATATTATTCCCAGTATTATTCAGTTAGAAACTACCAGTTAATAAAATGCGCATCGTGATGCTATGTCTTTGGCACAGCAAGGCTTGTATCATGTGATTCATATGCTATATGTATAAACTGCCCCTGATCCCGAGGACTACCTGTTAACGGTTAACAGGTAACTACTTAATCAGTCTCTTCATCAACGATTTCTAATGATACGTGCTGATAAAAGTCCCACATTGAAATCATTACCTAGGCTGAAGATGATTCTTCACTGTACGCACCGAAATAGGAAAAAATATGTAATCTTTTTTTATTGGTATATTACCTTCGCCTGATAAGATTTGCGTTGTAATTGAAGAGTTCTTTGACGTTAATGCGTTTTTGTTGTATGTCCCTCCAAATTGAAGTTTTTTAAAGTTGTAACTCTAACAACTGAACGATTTTACCACTTATACTTGCATGTGCCAATAAATTTATGTATTTCTGAGTGGAAACCTCTTACTGGTTCTGAGCTGAATATTGTCTGTTGTTTAAAAGTTTAATGTCAATGAATTTTCTACAGACCAATTTATTAGGTTCCATCACTACCGTTACTGTACTTGACTACCTGCTTACCATAACTGCAATGTTTTTGTCAGCAATAAATACTCAAAATTTGTTAGAATTGATAATGGACTATCAGTAATACTCACAAGAGAAAGCGATGACCCCACGAAGGTGCCTCGAGAGGCACTATACGTAACTGATTAGCAGGTAGATGTCGGCTGTGTGTTTCGTACTAACATCCTAAGTTTCTTGATAGAGTGACATTGTTTGAACCATTTTTTAGTACTACTTGTGATACCGTAATATTCCAGTTTACTTAAAAAGACTTTGTGACGTTTGCCGCGGTATAGTCGCTATAGCAATACGAACCACATCTTTGAATAACAGAAATTACATTGGGCTGCTTGCAAACGATATTTTTAGAGCAGATCAAAGAGGCCCCATCCTTCTTCGACTTTCTTTCCGCACGATGAGTTTCCAGAGATAACAGTCAATCTCAGGATATGGTTCAGTGTGGCAAAGACTTTGACTTTGACTAAAATATTTATTTTATCAGTTTACATAAGTTACAGAGTGTGTGTAATCACCGCTTGAAAAAACAAAACAAAAAAACTGGAAAAATACCGAAGTGAAAGACAACACATTTTTGAAAACGAGCAATTCGATGCCACCGCCGGCAGCGACTTTTCATTCTTTCTCCGCTTCACGCTTCAGTTGCTCACAGGCAAACACAAAGAAACACCCAAGGAAATTTCCACGCTATTTCTTTGTTACCGGATCCAATGTATTTTCTGAGAAGCAACAGAGGTCGTCGGTATGTATATGCAGGTTTGAAATGTCCGTAGAAAACGACTCAGATTTACGGCTCACTGCATCAGCTGGTAAACTGGAACATTCTTGGATAATTAGCCGTATGCTATTTCACGTGTCTGTCTTCTTTAAGACGCAATACTGCGACCGGTGGCTTGTACTCGCAGTCACACACTGTCAAAATGGGGTGACATGATATAGCCATACAATGTATTAACAAGTTCTTTTGTCTCTGATTTGAGGGCACAGCAACTGGCGCACTTCATCACCTTAGAGGCAAGCTGTGCTTTTTTCTGGCTTACGATTGATTGACTAAGACAGAACAGATCACCGTGCGAAGCTCCAGAAACACGAAGCGAGCGCGCACGCATGCATACACACACACACACACACACACACACACACGAGCGCGCACACCATGGTCGAAGGTCACAGCGTGCACGTGTGTTAGTAGCGTCCGTCGACCAGCGAACAATGCAGATTAGTTCATTTTAACGGATTCTTACTCTTTTTTACACATGCAGGGCCATTATTGCACAAATAAAAAAAGTCTTGGTATCCCAAATCGTTAATTTAAAAATCGTTGGAAATATCCATCCAGCTCATTTTTTTCTGACGGTCAACGGCAGGGTCAGATGTGTATGACCAACTAACTGGTGCGCTGTGACAAGGGACACCATATGAAGATTCGACGTAGGTGCAAGTTACAAATTATAGGCGCCTAGTTTTCACGATCATTGAGACCGGTTATTATTAATTTTAATAGATGCAGGGCCGTTGTTGCAATCAATAAAAATGTCTTGGTATCCTAAATCGTTAATTTAAAAATAGACGGCAATTGCCATCTATCCCGTTTTTGCTGAAGGTCAACGGCAGGGTCAGATGTGTATGATCAACTGACCGGTGCGCTGTGACGATGGACACTGTATGAAGATACGAGGTGAGTGCACGTTAGAAATTAGAGGTGTGTGTCCGACTGTCTAACGCTGATATATTCGCCTAAGACACCCCCCCATGAGATGTAGTGTTCCGACAACCAGTCACATTCTCACGTCCTTGGTAGTAACGCTGTATGTGTTATATCAACGGATGTGTCGAAGGATATAATTAAAGAGAAATTTTCTTGAGAATCAGGAGTCGAGGGAAACTGAAGTTAACTGAAGTACATTTGAGATATTCCGTAGTCTGAAAACCACTCCAAATACAAATGTTGAAATCTACACATATCTGACTGGAGGAAAATATTGTTAGCAGTCGTATTAAATTGCAGCATCTTAGTCTTCAGCACAGTCTTCCATCACTTTCGTACTTCATTTCAGACACTCTGCAATACATCAATAATATGAATGTTAAAACATGATATTCACACAATTAAGAAATTTTAGCAAAATTTACAACAAATTTTAAAATGTTCGTAGTGACCCGCTAGTACCAGTTACAGAATAATTAGTCTTTTGATGCCTGGATAATACGGAGTGCAATGGATTGCATACGTGCCCTCAAATACTTTCCTGACCAAAAGTTGATGATTTACTGGTGAACAGCGTACACAAATGGAACAAGTTTTGGTACAAAGTTGATGATTTGTAAAGTCGAAAAAGTGTGTTAAAGCCAGTGTGCTCCTCGCAAGAACTATGAATCTTGAAACGTGTCAATGAATGGCGTAAATGGTGAGGTTGCGAGCAAAGTGTTGGGAGCGGGATGATGTGCTGAGTTAATCTGCAAGACATTTCTGATTAGTACAACGCACCTGCTGCGCTTGGGTCACTGAAGGCCACCAAAAGGCGTTGACATTCTTAATAGTACATTTTATAGAGTGAGTGTTGTTGTAGGCTTGATATTCAGTCCAAAAACTGGTTTGATGCAGCTCAGCATGCTAGTCTATACTTCACAGGCCCCTTCATCTCTGTATAACTACCGTAACTATCGAGATGAACCAGCTTTATGTCTGTCTTCCACAATTTTAACCCCCCAGACATCATTCCGTCACCAAATTGACAATTTCTCGATGTCTCGCGAAGTGTCCTGCCGATTCACTTCACTAATTCCCCGTATATCCAACTTCACTCTTTTCTCTTTTAAATTCTCTAACCAAGTTCCCCATTAAGCTATCTAACAGCCCACTCTTCGACATGCAGAATGCCAGTTTTATCGTTTCTACTGACAGCATCCTTCCGAGTAGTCCCCGCTGTACGATCCATATGGGAGACTAGTTTATCTCCAGAATATTTTACTCAGAAGGATGCCATCATCGTTAATACATATAGGAGAGTTACATGCCCTGCAAAAATACTGGCTGTTGTTTCCGCTTGCTTTCAGCCATTCGCAGTATCAGCACAGTAAGCCCATGTTAGCTATCTGACAAGGTAAAATCTGTCAATCATCCAGACTGTTACGCTGAATCTATTGCTAATGTTGCTTCCACTCTGCAAGATCTACGGTCACTCAACAGATGACACTCCAGTGTTGTTGCACCCATGATGTTGCTATCTACGTTGCTGCTGCTAAAAAGCCTTCCCACTTTTTGAACGTCAACAATTTATGCTGGTGAGAGTGATTTTATATTTGTAAATTTTATTCTTTACGAGAAAACGTTCGTAATTACATATACTTTGAGAGACACAACATTTGAAAAGTTTAGTTTTATATAAAATCATAGAGAAATCATTAATTACTCAAGGCTGACAGTTTATTATGATGCATCAGTTTACTGAAGTCTTTCGAAGAAGTTGTTTGACAAAAAAACACATAAAATTAGGCTGAAGAGATCTCAAGATATCTTAAGAAGATGGAGGTCGAGTGGTGTTAAAAACTTAAGCTGTAAGTTATATTGTTGTGGCCTGGTTACAGAGTTAGTTGTTTAATGAAGTCATATAATGAAGGCATCCACAACAAAATTTTCTCAGCTACTGTTGAGTATTTCAGTGCTCTATGAATCTATTCCATCGCTAAAATTTCTCTCAGAGCTGTGGTGGATATATTCAGAGGTTTTGTTGCTGACTGATTGGTTAGACGTCCGGAGAGCGACGTAAACACTATGGAAAATGGATGTAGTACGGTTTACGTGTTATCGGCAGAGATAATCCATGTGAGAGATAAAACAAAACCATCGGAAATAATCTGTGAAAGATAAAAACTATCTATCTATTCTGTAGAGCCACAGTCTGTATGGCACTAAGCTTCGTAGATGCTGCCTGCCTTTAGATCTACCACAGGATAGATGCAAACTGCCCTCCTTCAAGACCGGAACCAGAGCTGCTGTAGACTCCACTTTACGGCGCGACACCCTTACCTCACAGCTAACAATGATCTGTGGCGTTCGTCTCTCCCTTATTGCCTAAGTGGTGGCTAGAACAGATAAACTGCAATGCAGAAAACGAGATTAGTTGAAATTTCCATATGTAAAGACCTCCCAACACTCAAAATCATCAATTAATAACCGGATGTCACAAGTTAAATGTAAGTCTCTCAGACTATTCAATGGAAATGACAAGAAAAATCACGTTAATAAAACAGGATACTTCTGTACCTTACCACACGTACCGAAAAGTTCAAACAAATTCTCCTTTTTGCGAAGTTTCAGTTATACAACCTGCAGAGTGAATTAGATTCACCAAATGATGTATTCGTTAAGCAGACTGGGAACGGACCCCCACCTATCTCTCAGAGACATGTCCACCGACGGCTAGAACACTAAAACTATACGTCAATGAGTTTTATTCCCGTTTCTGTATCTTGGTTTAAGGACTAGTGAGTTGTTACAAATGATACTCAAGATGCCCCGACTGCAAACTCAACATTATGAATCAGAAACAGTCACAATTGTTTGAGTTATTTTTGTTATTTTGTATTAAGCGTAGTGAAGATTGAAAAGCTATATCATCAGATGCGATTCGCATTTTTGGAGCGTGTCAAATTGTTATACTGTAAACACTGTGTGTAGGGGACTAGTCTTTTGATCATTATACACTTAGAAAAGGTTTTACTTAAGAATGCTGTCATTGACACTATCCTAAAAACATAGGAACACAAGTGAAAAGACAACAACACAGCGTTCATTGCGAAACGGGGACATTCGCAGAAAAACTTGATAAGCTATAAATAGCAGAAAGTTTGAAATCAAGAATGTCTTCTGGGCAAAGAAACCATTAATTGTGTGGAGGATTGTGTGCGAAGCACAAGTTCAATTCCAGCTTCCTCTAACGTGAAAGGAGAAGCAACTACCACGAGAACACGGAACAAGGAACACACAAAGCTGGTAGCAGTGACTAGAATAAGTCGTTCTTACACAGAACTGTCAGTCAGCATATAAATACTGAAAAAAAGAGAAGTATCTTCTATTCACAATAACTACAATATAACCGCTTTGGATGCTTCGTCAATAAAGGGAAAAGCATATGTGTTGAAGAGCTTTTTACCTTGCGGTACGCATAAGAGAGGGACAACCAGAAGAAACGATAAATTCACCAAGCTGAGCATGGTGCTGATTTTGTATGCAGCACAGAGTGTTATTAATTTCGTCTCTGATTGTTCCATAAAAACGGCACATTTAGGTTACCGTATTCTTTAAATGAAAATTATAGATGAGTGGTGCTATGCACAGATGGACAGACGTTTCTAGAATATGCAGAATATCAATACGCTGCTGATTCATGGCGTGAAACCGCCAGTACTTTATTTTAACAGTGATTATTGTTAGCCAAATTATAGCCAAGATTCTTTTTTTTCTCTGAAAAATTGCTGCAGACTATAACCTCACTGTGTACGCGGTAAACAGATATTATAATGTACCACATAATCATTGACACCCACTCCTTCCACTCCTTCCCACGCCCGCTGCGAAGCTCTCGTAAATTATGACACTGGATGCAGACGTATATCTGGTTTACCGGCTTCTTGTTGTTAATTTTTCCAACTGGATATTCTGTTGTATCTCTGAAGATGAATACTTAAGTAAAATACACTCATGTTCAGAAAAAACAGAACACTGCGAACGTCTAGAGACAGGACGGTCATATTCACAGGACACGTTCTTCAGTATGTTTTGCAGAAATGATTAGCATTTGAGCAATGTCGGCCCGCCGGTTAAGGTCAACATCGATATCGCTGCGCAATACGACCTATCGGTAAAATGCACCTGCTGTTCTTGTTGTCGCTATAAACCAAAGGTAATGGATCAGTGAGACTTGAGCAGAGTGCAGGATGACTCGGAGACGTATGCGCGAACCGTACAGTCAAATCAGTGAGTTTCAAAGAGGGTGCATTATTGGCATGAGAGAATATGATGCGTCCATCCGGGAAATTGCTGCTCGTGTGGGACGAAGTGTTTCGGCAGTGCTACGGGTGTGTGCAGAATGGTTCACGGAAGGCTGTAGATCACGAAGAGATGGGTCAGGACGCACCATCCAGACCACACCTCCAGATGATCGACACCTCAGCCGAATGACATTGCAGGACAGATCCATGTCCCACTCGGCTCTGGCGCAACAGTGGAACAATGCAACACAACGTACACTAACAGGTGTGACGATCGGACGCCGTTTGTTACAGCATGAGTTACGTGGTCATCGTCCACTTCTCCACCTATCCTTGACGAATGTGTAGAAACGTGGAAAGGAATGAATCAGATAGCATTTCTTGACGAATCCAGGTCCCCTTTACTTGAAAATGCGGCCGTATGTTGGTTCGCCGCTGACAGGTGGAGCGGAATCACAGCGACTGCATTCGCACAGCAGATACCGCTCCAGCTCAAGGCTATACAGAGTGGGTTGATGCTGGGTATAACCACAAATCACAGTTCAGGGCACTGTGACCAGAGTGACCTAAGTGAATGACACCCCACAACCCGTAGCCACACCCTTTCTGCCCAACACCCCAGACGCCATTTGTCAATAAACAACTCACGACCACATGTTGCTGCAAGAACAAGTGTCTTCTGCCGGCCGTTGTGGCCGAGCGGTTCTAGGCGCTTCAGTCCCCGAACCGCGCGGCTGCTACGGTCGCAGCTTCGAATCTTGCCTCGGGCATGGATGTGTGTGATGTCCTTAGGTTAGTTAGGTTTACGTAGTTCTAAGTCTATGGGACTGATGACCTCAGATGTTAAGTCCCGCAGCGCTTAGAGCCATTTGAATCATTTTTTGAACCTAATGTCTTGGTGTCTTAGGATGCCAGACTTTTGCCCTGGCCAGGCCAGATCACCAGACTTGACGCCAATGGAAAATGTAAAGGATTTGGTGAAAGGATGGGTGTAACACTGTGACACAATGCCTACACCCAACATGAAATCTGGGCCAGGAGAAAGCAGCATGAATGGCTATACCACAAGACGCCATTCGAGCCTTATACGCGTCGATGCCATAACTCATGGAACAAATTATGATTGCTCATGGCGGCCCATGTGCCTACTAGGCAACAGGACACATGCTGAACCGAGGTAATTGAAATGCTAATCATTTCTGCAGAACGTACTAATGCACATGTTCTGTGAATATGAAGTGCTACCTGTAGCCTTTCAAGGCGTTCTACTTTCTCTGAACATAGACGTAGGAATATTCCATGTGGTGAACGTCCAATGTTTTCATTTTTCCAGCTCCACCATCGAAAAATTAGTAAAAATATTTGACAGAGAAGTGCGTATAAATGAACAAATAAAAATATGGTGATAGTCAGTGAAGTTTGGTAAACTTCATTACTTATCTAATGACTATAAAACACCCTTGATCTACACAGCACTGTACTACAAACTCAAGCGATTCGTAAAATAGTTATCTAATGACTATAAAACACCCTTGATCTACACAGCAATGTGGCAGAAACTCAAGCGATTCTTAAGATTCCGTTTCTTACTTTCATTTTGGTCATTTTCAATTGCAGTATAGAAGGAAAAGATCTCATGTTTAAAACAATTTTCCGCCGTGATTTGAATCCATGATTGCAGTTGCAGTAGCATGCAGCTAATGAGCCATCTATAACGTGAAAATTTTCTCGTCATCGCAGTAGTGACAGGCAGGAACAGACAGATTTCTCACGAAAGACAAAAGTGTAATTTATACGAAAAATAACTTTCGTGCAGTCGAAAAATTAAATTTTCGAACTCATGTCACTTATTATGCAAGACTTACCAGAGGATGAAAATACCGCTACTGTTGTAGGTTCTTTTACTTACGAACAAGCATTTTATATGGCTCTTCAGTGTCATTAAATAATAGCTAGCTGCACGTTCACTTTCACTGTGAAACACAGTGACCCTTAGTTGTTGTATGAATAAACAGGAGCTTCACTCTGGTTTACCTACAAGGATTGATGCCATCACAAAACAATGGCTAGTCCTACTACACAAATACGCCCACCTTCAGGTGTCGTAACTTGGTGCTGTGACACCGGTCGCCGCTGTGGACGTGTACCAGACACGGTCTGCTTCTAACGAGCGCGGAGCATGGAGCCGTACACCGCGGCGCTCGGGGTCACAGCACCAAGTTGCGACATCTGAAGATGGGCGTATAAGAGCCCCAAACCCGTCGTGTGTTAATCGAAGAATCTTATAACTGTAGCGGGTATTTTCTACCTCTGGTATGCTCAGTTGCGGATGTGGCTGATGTTCCTCCGACAGGACTGTTCGTATGTAAGACTTGTTAAGAAAATTTCATCAATAATACAAGTGAATGTACAGTGAACTTAGTAGGATAAATCCCCCTGTCGGAAGTCAGAGTCCTCCCTCGGGTATGGGTGTGTGTGTCGTCCTCAGCGTAAGTTAGTTTAAGTTAGATTAAGTAGCGTGTAAGCTTAGGGACCGATCACCTCAGCAGTTTGGCCCCATAAGACCTTACCACAAATTTCCAATTTCCAAGTAGGATAAAGCAGCTCCAGTCCTTGATGTCTGTCGACTATCACTGAGTTGCTAAAAACGTTTTCTGTATAATACTTTACATGTATTTCTTTTTGAGGCAATACAAATAATTTGTGAACATTTACCTTGTTATTTGTGTAATAGGACTAGCCGTTGTTTTGTGATGGCATCAATCCTTATAAGTAAACCACAGTAAAGCTCCTGTTTATTCATACAACTATGGGTCACTGTGTTTCAGAACAGTGGAAGTAAAAGTGCAGCTAGCTGATTATGTAAAGACACCGAAGCGCCAAAGAAACAGGTATAGGCATACATACTGAAATACAGAGACAACTAAACAGGCATAATACGGCGCTGTGGTCGGCAACCTCTATATAAGATAACAAGTTTCTGGCGCAGTTGTGGGTTATTGCTGCTACAATAGCAGGTTATCAAGATTTAAGTGAGTCTGAGTGTGGTGTTATAATCGGTGAACGAGCAATGAAGCATAGCATCTCCAAGGTAGTGATGAAGTGGTAATTTTCCCCTACGACCACTTCACGAGTATACCGTGAATATCAGGAATCCGGTGAAATATGAAATCTCCGACATGGCTGCGGCTGTAAAAAGTTCCTGAAAGAACGAAACCAACGACGACTGAAGAGAATGGTTCAACGTGATAGAAGTGCTACCCTTCCTTGCTGCAGATTTCAGTGCTGGGATGTCAACAACTGTAAGTATGCGAACTATTCCAGGAAACGTCATCGATATGGGCTTTCGGAGTGCAAGGTCCACTGTGTACTTCTGATGACTGCATGACACAAAGCTTTACGTCTCACCTGGGCCCGACAACACCGCCATTGGACTGTTGACGGCTGGAAATATGTTGCCTGGTCGGACAAGTCTCGTTTCAAATTGTGTCGAGCCTGTGGATGTGTACGGTTATGAAGACAACCTCATGAATCCAGGGATCTTACATGTCATTAGTGGTCTGTTCACGCTCGTGTAGACTCTGTAATGGTGTGGTGCGTGTGCAGCTGGAGTGATGTAAGACCCTTGATACGTCTAGATACGACTCTGACACGTGACACATACGTAAGCGTCTTGTCTGATAACCCGTATCCATTTATGTCCATTGTGCATTCCGACGGACTCGGGCAATTCCAGCATGACAATGCTATACCCCACGCATCCAGAATTGACACAGAGTAGCTCCCGGAGCATATCTGGGATGCCTTGCAACGTGCTGCCCAGAAGAGATCTCCACCCAATCGTACTATTAGGGATTTATGGAC
This sequence comes from Schistocerca americana, assembly GCF_021461395.2. NCBI lineage: Eukaryota > Metazoa > Arthropoda > Insecta > Orthoptera > Acrididae > Schistocerca > Schistocerca americana. The sequence continues at coordinate 653,080,439 of NC_060122.1, forward strand.
AGCGCTGCATGATTCCTGGTGTCTGTTCCCACCAACACTACTTCAGACTTTATTTGAGTCCATGCCACATCGTCTTGCGGCACTTCTGCGTGCTCGCGAAGGCTCTACAAAATATTACGCAGGTGTACCAGTTTCTTTGGCTTTTCGGTGTAACCGTAACGTACAGATTCTCTGTAGTGACTGTCGTTTCACTTGCATAGCGTACAGTAACATTTGTTGTGCCATTATCTATAGAATTAATGTAATTAGAAAATATAAACTCTGCTCCGCATTTTTTGTCATTAGCAGCCTGATTTGAGGAATATCTTCCCAAGTCAGATTATTTAAATTGATATTAAATACAAGAGACGTCGTTTTCACATTGATCTTGATGTTAATCCTTCGAAGAGCGGTGCACGATTTAACTATAAAATGAGCAATGTTTAACATATTACATACTCGTGAAAAAATGGTGATTTAGTAGGCGAAATGAAGAGTGAAGCAAATTTTATAGTGTAGTATTGTTTATGATTACTATTTATTTCATTAAAATCGCAGCTGTGATCCTTAAGAATTCTTTTTACCAAACTGCAGCATAGATACATATTGCAGCTGCACAGGACAATTTTAACTTTATTTTCTACCAACACTCCATTGTGATGTGTCATGGAAGTTTTATTTGCAGTCGGCTGCTGTGCCCGAGCGGTTCTAGGCGCTTCAATCCGCAACCGCGCGACTGCTACGGTCGCAGGTTCGAATCCTGCCTCGGGAGTGTATGTGTGTGATGTCCTTAGGTTAGTTAGGTTTAAGTAGTTCTATGCCTAGCGGACTGATGACCTCAGATGTTAAGTCCCATAGTGCTCCGAGCCATTTGAACCATTATTTTAATTTGCAATATCACAAAAATTAACAAACAATATCTTTTATCGTTACAAAGGTGATATGTAGATAATTAATTTGCCGGCTTTTAAAAGGTGTAGAACATATTGTTACTGTGAAACATATGAATTCCACAATATCGTATGGTAATAATAATAGATGAGGTCAATATGCCAGAAGTGAGAAACGCTTCAGAGATTTAGCGAGAATTTATCTTTACCCTCGTAGTAAGAAGTTTCCATTTCATTATTCATAAGCCGCGTGGGATTAGCCGAGCGGTCTTAGGCGCTACAGTCATGGACTGTGCGGCTGGTCCCGGCGGAGGTTGGAGTCCTCCCTCGGGCATGGGTGTGTTTGTTTGTCCTTAGGATAATTTAGGTTAAGTAGTGTGTAAGCTTATGGACTGATGACCTTAGCAGTTAAGTCCCATAGGATTTCACACACACACACACACATTATTCATAACAACAGTACATACGAGTACAATGCATTAACATTGGTGGTCACTGTAGGTGTTATCTGACGTTACATTGCACTCATTAAACCATAAAATAAGAAAATCACTGGTGTTGCTTGACTAGGAATATGTTATTGCACATCACAGCTTTTATTTAATTTTCATTATGGTTCACAATAGGTACAAAATTTATTTACAACGTTACTCACTTCTCATATCTTTTTTCCTTTACCCATCTTTGGCACCATACTCGCCTGCTTGATGTTAATGAGGCAGGTGCTTCACGTATTAGACTGAGCTTCTTGCCTAATGTCTTCTATCAGGATTAGTTTTCAGTTCCATTCTCTGTTAGTTCTCGAGGGAAATGTGAGGCGTTCTAGCAGGAGAGGTGTTCCTTTTCATAAATCAGTTCATTTGGATCCTTGCATAGTATGACACTGGTGGAGCTCAGTCTGAGTTACCACTCAGAGAAAGCGTCGACGCCACCATACTATCACCACTAAACTGAGTGGCCGACCACTAACATCATTCAAAGCAGTTAGACAATGTAAGTGCCCGTTCTGAGGTAACTACTTGGCAGCGCATCTTAGCATCGCCGGCGATGGCGAATGCAGCGGGTGTAAGAGCTGTTGCACATGAAGCCACAGCCAGTAGAGCGGTGGCACTGCTGGCCTTCTCGGTGGTCTGCTTCGACGCTAGTGGCTCGTGACGACGCAGGGATCGTAGAGGTAAGTTTAAACTGTGTCACAGCGGCGCTACCATTTCAAAAGAGCAAGCGCAACGATCCCAACGCACGAATCGTTGGCAGCCTTGTCCCTAGCGCAATAGCTAATGTAAAGATGCGTGGTTGTTGTGCGCTGTCGTTGGCAGTGGTGCTGGATACGGGAACACACGGACCAAACATCAATACAGAAGGAAGAGTTGCTATTGAGCCTGAAAAGTGGCTTGCCGTATCGGATCTGGAACACGGCGATTACAGCAACGGGACTGCATAGAAGAATGCATGGTAGTCCATCAGAGGGAAATTCGAAGCAAATTTCACTGTCAGTTCACAACAGAGAAAAACTTGAGCTACGGAAAGAAATGATTATTTCCACCAAATATTAGCAATAAAGGGAATATTGTAGTAGGTAAATTCAGTGTAGGCAAAGCAGTGTTTCAGCTGCATATTAATACTGATTTCATTTGTCATGTACATTTGAGTCACTTCCATGCCGCTTCATTTATGAAGTATTCAGCAAATGCAGTTCAGTAGCATTTCCAGGTAAATTTTTGTCTGCTGGTATGTCATCCTGCAGTCCGGCAACATCAAGCGAGCCCTCGAAGTTACCCCCTTGTCTTCCCTTGATGAAGTTATGCACAAGGTGTCAAGTCTGTACAGTAATTACTGCCAAACTTTGTCGAACATTTAATATGATATCCTTCACCTATTGCTGAGTGTTTTACGCAAGGTTAGCAGAGCGTGCAGAACCACTGTGCAGGCTGCAGACTGGCCCCTCATTCACTGAGCATCCATACCATTCTGATCATGCTATCGGTAGTATCGTCTGATCATTAATAAATTCTATATAACTAATGCTGATGCGTTGCCAGAAAGAGCGAGAAGCGACTTATGAATGAGAGGTTAAAGTGTAAGGCGGCAGTATTCTGTCTCTTTATATGATCAATTTAATTAATTAATTTCATCGATTACTTCAACATATTTATATCATTTGAGGTCGAAGTTTGGTTGGGGTTATCAGTTTACTAACCGTACTGGTTGATACTGGACAGCTTCACGATAACAACTACAGTAATGCTTAACAAAAGTAATTTTTGCACCGGCTAGGATAGCGAGAGAGGTTGATTGAGTGACGGACTTTGGGCAAGTTGGGGGAGAGCTGGGAGTTTTTTCTCAGCGACCGAAGGGCAAAATTTAACAACCTGCCGCAAAGCCGTCCGGTGGAGCGGCCCAGCAAGCGTCGCGTTCTGTTGTCAGTGGTCGGACGAAAGTGGAAAGATGTCACTAACAAGAATCACCTGCAGTTTCATTAGCCCCATTGGAATGTTCTCCTGTCGCCACATAGAGGTCCAGGAGTCAACAGATGAAATTCTTCCCCGCCACTGTATCCAGTTGGACGTCGTTTTTAATTGTTCCAGAAGCTTCAAGAACATTTTGGATGAACTGCTCGGGTTTGTTAAACGTTTTCATGTATAGAAAGAGGGGGAGGAAGTCAGGTTATAACGAAGGTTGTCATTGACTGAATCCAGAGTTCACGTTAATGAAACGAGGTTTGCTAATATTGAAGCAGAATGTGTTGAGAGAATCTCTGATGGGTGTCCAGCCGAAATACGTCGCTGGAGAGCTTATAATTTGTTTGAGACACTGCTGGCAAAGCGTCCATTGATCACTCTCAGACATAGTCCGAGAAAGTGCCGATTGTGCCATCATTTTGTTTCTCTGCGAGCAGATGTATCCGTGCTTCTCCATGGAGCGTTTGGCATTTGAAAGTGCTCACTTGCAACTCTGCACTTGAGTCAAGTGTCTGCTCCGTGCGAGTGGGCAAGCAGATCGTCTTGATTTGTGAACCAACTCTATATTTGAGCAGCTTCAAATGTAGGAACTTACATGTCCTCTGTGTGGTTAAATTCATATCTGCACATCATAATTCATCTCCAATGTGACCGCAGCCTTCCGTTGATTGACGCGTCAGCTGCGCCCCCCCACTCGACTGTTTATGGTGATATGCACGCCAGTTCAAAAATGGCTCTGAGCACTATGGGACTCAACTGCTGTGGTCATAAGTCCCCTAGAACTTAGAACTACTTAAACCTAACTAACCTAAGGACAGCACACAACACCCAGCCATCACGAGGCAGAGAAAATCCCTGACCCCGCCGGGAATCGAACCCGGGAACCCGGGTGCACGCCAGTGCTTGAGAAATAAGGAACCTTAACGATAAATGTGTTCAGTTCCACTAGATTGTTCTCTGAGCTCTCAGTTGTCAGGGCCATTCAGGGTGGAGTGTTTCTGTCGTGAAAACGGGGGATGCAATTTTTACATAGAAGGTAAATGTTGTCCCAGTCTTAAACTTTGTCTGATCAATAGAATTAATTGAGTTTTATAACTGTAACGATCCTTTTTTGCAGTTTCCTTGATTTTTTGTAATCAATATCTTCACAGAATCATACTATTCTTATTTAACTAGGATTCCTATTTATCTGAATAATTCTGAATTATTAATGTCTAACGCTTGTGGACAGTCAGTCATAGAAAAACTCGTCAGATCACAACATACACTCCTGGAAATGGAAAAAAGAACACGTTGACACCGGTGTGTCAGACCCACCATACTTGCTCCGGACACTGCGAGAGGGCTGTACAAGCAATGATCACACGCACGGCACAGCGGACACACCAGGAACTGCGGTGTTGGCCGTCGAATGGCGCTAGCTGCGCAGCATTTGTGCACCGCCGCCGTCAGTGTCAGCCAGTTTGCCGTGGCATACGGAGCTCCATCGCAGTCTTTAACACTGGTAGCATGCCGCGACAGGGTGGACGTGAACCGTATGTGCAGTTGACGGACTTTGAGCGAGGGCGTATAGTGGGCATGCGGGAGGCCGGGTGGACGTACCGCCGAATTGCTCAACACGTGGGGCGTGAGGTCTCCACAGTACATCGATGTTGTCGCCAGTGGTCGGCGGAAGGTGCACGTGCCCGTCGACCTGGGACCGGACCGCAGCGACGCACGGATGCACGCCAAGACCGTAGGATCCTACGCAGTGCCGTAGGGGACCGCACCGCCACTTCCCAGCAAATTAGGGACACTGTTGCTCCTGGGGTATCGGCGAGGACCATTCGCAACCGTCTCCATGAAGCTGGGCTACGGTCCCGCACACCGTTAGGCCGTCTTCCGCTCACGCCCCAACATCGTGCAGCCCGCCTCCAGTGGTGTCGCGACAGGCGTGAATGGAGGGACGAATGGAGACGTGTCGTCTTCAGCGATGAGAGTCGCTTCTGCCTTGGTGCCAATGATGGTCGTATGCGTGTTTGGCGCTGTGCAGGTGAGCGCCACAATCAGGACTGCATACGACCGAGGCACACAGGGCCAACACCCGGCATCATGGTGTGAGGAGCGATCTCCTACACTGGCCGTACACCACTGGTGATCGTCGAGGGGACACTGAATAGTGCACGGTACATCCAAACCGTCATCGAACCCATCGTTCTACCATTCCTAGACCGGCAAGGGAACTTGCTGTTCCAACAGGACAATGCACGTCCGCATGTATCCCGTGCCACCCAACGTGCTCTAGAAGGTGTAAGTCAACTACCATGGCCAGCAAGATCTCCGGATCTGTCCCCCATTGAGCATGTTTGGGACTGGATGAAGCGTCGTCTCACGCGGTCTGCACGTCCAGCACGAACGCTGGTCCAACTGAGGGGCCAGGTGGAAATGGCATGGCAAGCCGTTCTACAGGACTACATCCAGCATCTCTACGATCGTCTCCATGGGAGAATAGCAGCATGCATTGCTGCGAAAGGTGGATATACACTGTAGTAGTGCCGACATTGTGCATGCTCTGTTGCCTGTGTCTATGTGCCTGTGGTTCTGTCAGTGTGATCATGTGATGTATCTGACCCCAGGAATGTGTCAATAAAGTTTCCCCTTCCTGGGAAAATGAATTCACGGTGTTCTTATTTCAATTTCCAGGAGTGTATTAAAATCACTAGGCCCCCTACCTATCCAAGTGTTACAGAACTGATTCGAGTTCGGCACTTTTATCTCAGATTAGCACCTGGTAGCTTCACACTAACGACCCCCATAGACTATCAGAATATTAGTGTGGGCATCACCCAAGTCTAATTGCTAGAGCATTACTACCTTAAGTAGTACTCTATTTTACATTGAGCATGACTCGGAAAAACGCCATTAATTTGACTTTCAGTCCATCTTCTGAGGAATTCGAATGATTTCTGAGCTAAGCTGAGTATTATGCGGCCACCCTCGTGAATTTTGTGAAGTGTTGTGGCAGCTGGCAGTCAATGTTTCTTGCAGACATGTGCAAAATTTTCCCGTCTACATGTTCGCCATACTAGAGTTAATACAATAACATAGGACTCACTCTGCAAAAAGCCGTATGTCATCAGGCTATACAAAAGACTCTGTGACTGCTAGGATTGCATGTATGGAAACAGAGTCATCGATGGAAGCATGGAAAACTACCTGATTTTTACAAAGTTTCCGATGGCAGACGATAATGATGACACAAGCTGTTTTGTGTCAACTCCTGAGAAATTACGAATAAAATTTTCGTGGTCTCAATACAATGGAATAAAGATAGAAAATGAAGTTAAATTTGTCCTGCGTAGTGGCAATAGTTACTTATACTGTTGTTTATGCTAAAGCATACGTACAGAGCGTAGCTGCTACTTTTCAGTTATAATACTCGATACAGCTTGCCTCATACCTTATCTCGGCTGTTATAGTACCATTTTTGTAAGTGCCATGATTTTTTATGCACATTATTCATAAATAATATTTTTTTCATTATATAACAGGTTAATCATTGCTCATTTTGCCCAAATCATGCAGTGTTATTTGCACAATACTACCCAAGTTCACTTTGAAAACGTTCTGTTGGACGAGTGCATGACATCAGTCAGAAAAAACGTGACTTAACGAACAAATGACACAAAAATTACAAAAAGAGTTTATGTTTTGCAAATACATTACTTTTGCAGAAGTAAGCTATGCAACTCTCAGTCACTACACAGGCTCTAAATGTTACAGCTAGTCAAGCAGTCAGCTCGCTGCATTCCTATTTCCACTGCTCTGAAATACACTGATCCCCAGTTATTTGAATAAACAGGAGCTGCACCCAGATTTGCATATATTTGACATGGATTCGCGCCATGACAAAGTAATGACTACGAACAGGATGCCGCTAAAGTCATGTTAAACAAAGAGCATGGCAGTTGTTCATGTTAGCAGAAGCCAGAATTGAGCTTGCATCTCTCACATATTCTATTTCCATATCATCCACGATATTTCTGTCGTTTCCTTGCAGGACAGACTTCCTTGATTTAGAATTTTATGAATTTATGTTATACGTTTCGCAATCAGTGCTGTATTATTGTCGTTCCATTATGTTCCTCTATCATGGGGATAGTGCCAATGAGAGCGTTCTTAAGATAAGCATTTTCTAAGTCTGCAACGATCAAAAGATAGGTCAACTGCTCGGAGTGCTTACAGATTAACCACTGGAAACTCCCCAAAAAAATGCGAATCGCATCTGATGAATGAAGTTCTCGGTTTTCAGTATATCTAAGACAGAAAAACAAAAATAATTGTGACTGTTACTGTTGCATGATACTTAGACTGCAATTCACGAATTTTGAGTATTATTCGTAATTACTCACCTGTCCTTCAAACCAAGTTATAGAAACAGGAATAAAACTCATTGACGTATACTTGTGGTATTTCAGCTGTCGGTGGGCATGTGTTTGAGATACAAGCGGGTGTGTGTTCCTGGTATGTTTAAGGAACACATCAGCTGGTGAGACGAATTCATCTTGCAAGCTGTGTAATTGAAACTTGACGAAAAGGAGAATCTGTTTCGCAGTTCTTTGAGCTTTTAGTTACTTTTTGAAAGGCTCAGAAATTCTGATAAATTAACACGACTTTTCTTGTTATTTCCAGCGAATAATTAAACTGTGATATCCGGTTATCACTTTATGGTTTTGAGTGTTGGGAGGTCTTTCCGCGTGGGAATTTAAACTAATTTCGTCTTTTACATTGTTATTTATCTGTTCTAGCTACCACTCAGGTGCAGATAAATGCAACAGGTTTTATTGGCTCCAGAGTAATGGGGTCGTACTGGAAAGTGAAGTCAGTATTAGCTCTCAGTTCATTTATATGGAAGCCAGTTTTTTACACAATCTGTGAAAGAGCTGCATGCAGCTAAATCTAAAGTCAGTAAAGAAATCGTACGTCCTGTTGCCGTTTCTAGTATCGCATGGAGTAAGGGCGAACAACTTATAATACTGCACTGATGATAATACCTTTGTCTGCTCCTGCAAACAGCAGTTTTGGTTTTGTGATGACGCCGTTTTGTTTATGAAACTGTACCACTGAAGAATTTATTAACTGGGCTTCTCTACGCGTGTGCAATATTTCCATGCTACTTGAGAATGATACAGGGCATCAGGTAAAAGCGGAGTATTTCGAAGTTCAAAGTGCGTAATAAACTACAATTTTGTGCTGAATAAGTATGTTTTATTGATTGAATCAATGTTATCGTAAGTTTTTATTCATATGTATCAGTACAGTCCATATTTTAACACTACATTCTCTGACATAATCTGAAACAGTGTGACAGTGGTCAAGTAACTGACTGATTACATGCCTGTATAAAACTACTGGTTAGGAGTTAAAGATGTCATCAAGCCAGGTTTGAATACCATTTCATTGACAGGTGTTTGGTAATCAGCAGAAAAAGCAAAATTTAGGAGGTACAAGATCAACAGAATAAGAGCGTAAGGGTTGACTTCCGAAACAAACTAATGGATAGTTTTGTTTGTGAAATCCGAAGATTACGTTGTAGTACAGTAGCAACATTTGTTGCTCGTTTTCCTTATACTTCACCGAAAGATTTCTCATTTGTTGACAAGAAATGCCAGCTTTGGTGAACGCAATCCTGGGGAAAATATCGTAGCGCACAACACCCCTTTTGTGAACTATTACCTTTTCACATTGTCCTTTGCCACATATAATAAATTACAACAAAAAGTAATCCATGATGTAAATACCTCCAAGAGTCCCTACAGTAATTCAGGAATATACAAACTCAAATGTGATACATGCCCAACATTCTACATCGGACAGACAGGCAGAAGTTTTGAAAGTAGATACAAAGAACATATTGATGCTTTAAGACTTGGTAACTTGAACAAATCAGCATTTGCAGCCCATACTGCTGAAGAAAACCATTCAGTGGGAAACATTGAGGACAAAAATTTTGCATCTAGCAGAAACAGGAGCCACTATGAATATATTAGAAGAATTAGAAATACACAAACACAAAAACAGCATCCCAGGCTATATCCTTAACGAACAAACAGAGTTAGCTAACACCCCTTTCCTGAAAAATTTCCAAAAATTACTTTCCAGCCTCCAAAGCAAATAATATTAGCACACCTATCTGCAGATCAAGTAGCAAATTTGTATGTTACTATAATTCTCATGATTCTAAATGTAATTAGATAATATACTACTTTACCTATACAGTTATATATATATATATATATATATATATATATATATATATATATATATATATATATCAAAATAAGCTTTATAATTAATTCAACAATATCAACTCAAAAATTCAATGCCTCTGTACTAGTGTAAAAGGCATTACAGTTGCGTAAATGGACATATGATCCTTTCCAAACATAGGACATCATCGTCGAATATTTCGATATATCATAGCATCTGTGATACTCATATGTTTGTAAGCTCTTTGTATGTATCAAAACATGTGGTGCGTGTTAGAAATCTTGTCAGTGAAAATTCTAAAGTGTTCAGTGAGAACAATTTACGTGTGCAACAATAAGAATGCAATGGGAATGTATTTACATCTGTTGGACGAATGCTATGAAAACAAACACTCGAAACCAACGTTTCACGTAAGTCACATGCAACGAAAATCTGTAACGTAACCATCTGTGTGTGGCGTGTTTATAATTATGTATTATTTATATCTTAGGACAATTAATCTGTAAAAAAGACACCACATGTCATAAAGAAAGCGTGTAAACCGTCTGAGGATGAATCACAACGATTCGAAACAGGTAACGGTACCCTTTGAATAAAGGAACCGAAAGTAAATTTGTGGCTGGTTGCTGTCCTAACACCATCAACAGTCGTGTTCAGCCATTAATTTCTGCTCAAGAATTTCACATAAAGGCATGAAACTTGACACCAGTAACAATGTTGTATACGAATTTTCAGTGAGCGAGTTGACGTTCGAGCAATGTATTCAACATCACTTCTTTGGTTTTTGTTTCTTTGAATTAGAGCATACAGCACTTCTGCACCCGAGTTTTGAACCTTGCCTATGGACTGCAAATGTATCACAAGTATGAATGTCTGCAGTTTATTACACGTGTCAATTCCTGAGAATTCCTGAAGGTGGAAAATAATTCATGCCGGAATGAGCTTTCTTGAAACAAGAAAAATCATTTTCCGACGTGATTTGTCCTACAGCACTCATCCCACACGCGATACAATCGTTTCTAGTTGTCTCCGCTGCCTGAACTCCTCTATTAAGTCCAAAGCGAACATTATGTCGCAAATGTGCAATCTTTGTCCGTTTGCGAGTCTAGTTTACGTCGCTTGAAGTGAAACGTAGAAGCAAGAGGGTAATTTGAATATGAACTATAACTTCCTCGTTTGATAAATTTGTAACATGTCCTCTGCTTGATAAAATTTTTTTAAGGATTTTCGTACGTCCTTTTCTATGTCGTCATTTGTTCTTCTTTTATATGTGACGTGTACGCCTCCCCCTCTCCGCTATCCCCCCCCCCCCCCCGGATTGTTTATTAATGAATCGCGAAGTAGTGTAGTGCAAAAATATTATTGTCCTTCTGGGTATTTCAGTGAAGATGATGTGAAACTCGTGCATGCCGTATTGACCCTAAATAAAAAATCTCCAGCTTTTAACACTATACTGGTTTTAAGAGAATTCATAGAATGGGAATTTATAGCAACTGGCAGACGTTTTAATTAAGGTAAGAAACTTACTTTCATTTAAAGTTCTTACATGTAGATCGTTTAGTTATTTAAAAGTATAGTGATGTCTGACGATTTATCAGTCATAAAATATGCTCCTAGAGTATACCTCAAAGTTATAGTGGTATACAGAAATATACCTGGAAATATTTTATATTAGTTGTTTTACCTGACACTGGGAGCCCTGTTGTGGATCTGTCACTTAGCTGAATGCTTTGCGGGACATTTAGCTAAAGCTCTTATTTGCCAACTTCATCTAGTCATTAGTAAGATAGTGGAGTAACCCGTGGAGAAGGCTGAAGTGAAACGCAAGTGAAGTGTCAGCTTTCTAAATGAAAAAAAGCTAAGGGAGGGCGACAGCTGGTCGGTTTTTCTCGCTTCCTAATAAACACGGCACAAACTTAAAGCTGAGGGAATGAACTTTGGCGTACACAAAAACATACCGTGTTGTTCTTGCAGAAATCACTAAACTTCCGGAAATTTCTTGCGTAATAAGTTGAAGTAGTTTCATTTTACTCTGTGAGTTGTGTGGCCTGGAATTTCTCATCAAACGCTAACACTGTCTTGTAATCTTCATTACATTTTTTCTCGTCAATATTTCCCTGGGAGAAAGTCAAAGTTATGAAAGCAGAAACGGTCTGGCAATCTACGGCTCTGTATTTGAGTAAACCTACGTTTATATCTGCGGCAAAGAACAGAGGAGCTTATCAGAAGAGTAATATTATTTGAACGCAGTGAGACGCATGAAATACACCGAAACGCCAAAGGAACTGGTATACGCATGCGTATACCAGTACGGAGATATGCAAACAGGCAGAATACGAAGCTGCCGTCGACAACGCCTATACATATGACAGCAAGTATCTGGCGCAGCTGTTAGATCGGTTACTGCTGCTACAATGGCAGGTTATCGAAATTTGAGTGAGTTTGAACGTAATGTTATAGTCGGCGCACGAGCTATGGGGAACAGCATCTCCGACGTAGTGATGAAATGGGAATTTTCCCGTACGACCATTTCACGAGTATACCGTTAATACCAGGAATCCGGTAAAACATCAAATCTCCGGCATCGCTGCGGTAGGAAAAGGATCCTGCAAGAACGCTATCAACGATGCTTGAAGAGAATCGTTCATCGTGACAGAAGTGCAACCCTTCCAGCCTGGAGCCGCGCGACCGCTACGGTCGCAGGTCCGAATCCTGCCTTGGGCATGGATGTGTGTGTTGTCCTTAGGTTTGTTAGGTTTAAGTAGTTCTAAGTTCTAGGGGACTGATGACCTCAACAGTTAAGTCCCATAGTGCTCAGAGCCATTTGAACCATTTTTGCAACCCTTCCACAAATTGCTGCCGATTTCAAAGCTGGGTCATCAAAAAGTGTCGGCAGGCGAACATCGATATGGATTTTCAGAGCCGAAGGCCCATTCGTGTGCCCTTGTTGACTGCACGACACAAAGCTTTATACCTCGCGTGGTCCCGTCAACACCGAGATTGGACTGTTGATGACTGGAACCATGTAGCTGCTCGTACGAGTCTAGTTTCTAATTACATTGAGCTTATGGAGGTGTACGGGTATGGAGACAATCTCATGAACTCCTCAGACATGATCATTATTGAGCTTATCTGGGATGCCTTGCAACGCGCTGTTCAGAAGAGATCTTCACTCCATCGTACTCTTACGGATTTATGGACAGCCTTGCAGGACTCATGTTGTCAGTTCCCTCCAGCACTATTTCAGACATTTGTCGAGTCCATGTCACGTCGTGTTTCGGCTCTTATACGTGTTCTTGGGGGCCCTACGCGATATTAGGCAGGTGTACCAGTTTGTGTGGCTCTTCAGTGTAGTTGCACTTCAGGAGTCTCTTTGTTGAACATTGAGCTCTTCTGATTACACCTTTTACTCTTCTTCTTCGCTGAAGCAAATGGAAAGTTGTGGTCTCCATTCTGCGGCACTCCATTCTGCGCACCAAAAACAGTTATCCTAATAGACTACGTCAATTGATTTATACTATCTACCTTTAGTCATCGCTTGTATGAGACTACGTCTTTTTTTCCTAAAATCAGGGGTGTAAGCAATTTTATACTGCATCGCAGGGTAGCAGCAGCAAACAGTTTGTCTCTAAGAATACTTGTTTCTCATAACGTGATTTCTCACCCTTAGACGTTTGTCGCAAAGACTTGGAAACACCTTGAAAACACAGACTAGGAATTTGCCTTCGGGTAACGGTGACCAATTCGTAATATTTGTAATTAAGCATCTCAGCTTCAGATCACGAACGTATTATCTGTTTCGACTTACTACCAAGCCACCAAGAGAAGACTAGTTTAAAAATTAAGAAAAAGGGGGAGAGTAAAATACGGTAAAACTAAAAGTTCTTGAAGACTAGTAAGGTATTACTGAACTTCCGGCAGTTATTATCTGTTTTGCATCAAGGAAATGTCTACCTTTCCTACACCAGTAATAAAGTAATTAGCTACTAGTTCTCACTTTTAGGAGGTATTCTATCACGATCAATTTAATATGATTAGTATTTTTAATTTCATTCTTGCATATTAGACTTCAGCACGAAGAAACAGATCATAGATATGTTTACATTGAAGGAGCTATTCTGGATCTGTTACATTGTCGATTTACCGTATAACGTGCTTCAAGAAGCTTAGCTGGGCAAAGAAATTAATTTGATTTGTTATTTAGTTACCTGATGTTTTATTATTTCCACTTTCCATCATTTTCTTATTGATAATCTTACGATGGGGTGCTACTAGTAAAGATACCCCTCGTGTGACCTGAAACTGAAATATAGAATGGAGAAGTGTGCATTTCTCTTTCTTATTACTGTCTTGTGACATCCTAAACTCATTTTGAAAGCTTTTCTTTTCCTAGGATCTAAATCTACATTTATAACCCATGAGCCATTTAAAGATACATATGTGGCATAAAGTAATGTGTCACTTAGCTCTTCTTAGTATATTTTGAGAGTGACAATAACCCTTGTGATGCTCATCACCTTTTCTGCACGCCAGCTACTATAGTTGAATGAGCGTCTCTGTGGTTCCTTCGCTCTTAGTAAACGAATCAGTGACAAAACGCGCTGATAGTCTTCGTACCTACACTGTTTAATCTATAATGTCTACCTGGTATAGTAGCCGGAATAATAGTTTCAGTCGAACGAGTATGTGGAAGCTAAGCTACCTCTCTCGTGCGTGTATTGGATTTCTTTCGATTTCTTCTTGAAAATTTTTTGGAATATACTTTTCCTTCAACTAGTTTTATGGGGTCGTTCCACTACAAATCACTGTGGAAAGATATTCCTAAATACAAGGCGTCGATAATTGAAGTTCCAGTTTCAAAACGCTATAGAGATCCAATGCCCAGCATGACGTCAAATTTGAGCAGCATGTTGTTGAAGCTGGGGGAAACGTCACGGAACAAAAAAAATTAATGGAAATTTTACCAATGAAAGGCTCCTTAAACGTCTTAACGTAATTAGTGTCGACTACAAATGACAGATGAATTGCAGTACAACGGCTACGATTTGAGTTGCACATTATACCATTATACCACTAATACGGTTCAGTGTGCATGCCTGCGCAAATTCGGCAGTAAACAGTTGTGGCATTGTTAGTTAGGTAATGGCGTCCACCAAGGCAAGGTCGTAACAAATCGGATGGTGAAAATAGATTTCTAACTGTCCCGAAGCCAAAAAATAAGAATGAAACCGGTTTTTAACTGTCCTGGGATCAAAAACCGCATAAAAAGAAAATGGCATCGGTTTTTAAATTTTTCTTGGACCATAAGCCGCATAAAAATTAAAATAACGTCGGTTTCTAATTTTCAAGAGATTGTCACAAAAAATGTTCAATATGCTGTCCGGCGTCTTCTACCACAAGTTGAAGTTGAGAAACTGCATATTCCAGTACATACCGGAGTGTCTCTGGGGTCACCTTCAGAATTGGTTGTGCATTGGGGCCTTCAGCTACATTCGTAACTGGGACACTGAACACATCTTTCAGATAACACCAGAGCCATAAGTACCATGGGCTAAGATCAGCTGATCTGGACAGCCATACTGTAGGTAAATAGCGGTTGATAATTCTAGAATTTCCGAAATGCCTTGTTGCATAAAAATGACCCTACCGACACATCCCACTATTGAAGGGTTCGGTGGACGCTGGTGTGCAGAAGATTCTCACAGAGTTTACCAATGGCGATACAATTAACAGGACCTGCAGGTCTAATCTCCTCGAAGAAATACAGCCCTAAGGTAAACGGTGCTGTACTATCACGTAACCGTTCATGAACAAAGGCAGCAAATCAGCTCTTGTCTCTTTTTATTACAAATATGAATTAATTGTTATGGTTTTAATTTATTGTTGTTGAATTAATTTAATTTCTCTTTCCTTATTTAGTAAAAATGTGAGACAAATACTAAGTTTTTTTGTAAAATTTTGGCATTATTTTCTTTTAATTATTTCGAATGAAAACCCGTTTGGAAGTCAGATATATTTATTTTCTTTCTAACAGGTACCTGAATGTAACTGAGTTTTTGATGAAGAAACCACAAACGCTTTTTTCAAAATGTTCAGATACATACGTTAGATAGCAGGCAAAACAAGGCCATTCACCAGGAATAATTACTTGGCAATAGTTAAAATTTCAGTAATGAATGAATCGAATAGTCAATATTTATAGTCCAATCCGTTCATTAATGTTCTATAATGCTTTGATCTGTAAGACTTCTGCTATCATCTGAAACAATATCATCTAAAGAGGACACTGATACTTCAGAAGTCACACGGTCTTCTACCAACAATGAGTATTTTGGGCCTTAAATGACACTCTTGGCATATGCCTTCTACCCTGTTGCCAAAAAACCAAAGATCCTACTTCTGAGTAGTTCAGCAATGTTAAACCTATTCTTATGTCATGTGTTCGTTGCTCATTTCTAACTGCTGGAGTTGTAATGAAGAAAGAACAATGGCTTTTCGCATTTTTTGTAATAACCTGACAGTCAAAGCAACGGAAGTTCTTTCCATAGAAATTACTCGTCTTGAAACAAAGTTTAATTTAAAAACCGTAAGTTTTATCACCATGGCCCTGACATTGGCTGGCTTTTCAATCGATTATTAGTAAACAATTAAAATACCTGTTATAAACGAGACCAAACATCAAAAAATTACCTGTTACTCAGCACTAAGATACTCGTATTGGTTTTAACCAGTCGATTTTTCCCAAACCTAGCTCGTAGGGTGGATGCTTCTGTAACCAGCACAACCAAAGCGTTGGATAATTCAAGTGGCATCGCATGGAATATATATGCCGCATACAAGGAAAGTGGAGAAACATCATTGGATTAGTCACAAGATAGGTGAAAGTGTGGGCTGAGTGATGATGATGAAGGATCATTGAAGAGGATTGTGTCGAACAGTAAGAGGATGACGTCTCTAAGAGTATGAATAAATTGAATGTCGCACAAGCGAAAATGTCGGCACCAAAATAACGATAACGTTAGGCGCTTAAGAAGGCAAAGATTTCAAATCCGTGTAGTGCATAAGAAAAACAACAGATATTCTAGTGAGGACAAGGCGTAATTGTTACAAAAACTGATATTTACGCGTTTCAGGTATGCTCATTACAGATTACAAGACGTGCATAATAGTGAACTACTACGTTATGTAGATCAAAGTGCACGCGACATAAATTACAGTCATTTCAAGAGTAGCTGTGCATGGTTGCATGACATGAAACAACGCTGCGGAATTGGAAGACTTAAGACAACGAAATTGCAAATAAAGCGTCAACTTCATGATGCACAGCAAACCGCGAAATCCGCCAGAAAATTTGTAGATGAGATAAACAAACTTATCCTATCGTTCTGTTAGGAATTGGTTTTTCACTCCGACCAATTAGGCTTCGAAAAGGAAATGTATATGAAAGGAACGGTGGAAATTCGAGGTACCAACAGAGTTTTGTCAAGATCAACTGACATCAATGCCTTAACGCATTCGTATACAATTATGCCAACTGTTAATCTGGATGGTAAATTGGTTGGAAAGTTACTTATTGTGATGTCAGAAACTGGAGGTGGTCTTTCCGCTACGATCATTTCTCGTGTGTTTGATATTGCAAGGGCAATAGGGAATATTTACATCACAACAAGCAAGAGTGGGAAAATGTGCGTAAGATAACCAGAATGATGATACGAGCACTGCTTTTGGTCAATAGTTGGTCAAAATAAGTTGCTTTTGCTTGATCCGTGGTCTGCTTATAAAAATCATACTCCTTTAGAGCATGCTACCCTCCTGAAAAGTGTGTGACATGGCATTTCATACCACCTGGAACCACTGGGCAAATTCAGCCTCAGAATTCTTTTTAAGTGTCTATTGAACATATTATGACACTATCTGCAACTACGCCTTGAAGGACAGCCAGAAGCTTTACGACAGACTTTCGCACTCGTCTGCATGCCATCACATTCCATCAGTACTCATCACTACGTTACACTAACATGACTATGTATCCAGTCTGCCGCCACCTGTTGTTTTTGGAGTGCAACAGGTGACTAGAGAGAGTCGACTTTCACAATACCGCTGCTAGTAGAACACGTATGAGTTTCGAAAAAGGAAATTCTCGGAACGAAAGGAGATCATAAAACCTGTTCCATAATTCTACAACAGCCAGGCATGGGGGGATATGGGTAAATAATTTTGTACAGTGACATGTTGTAAACGGGAATCATAGGTCCCCTTATACAGGGGCTTGTAACACTCTTCTGCACCACAAACTTGCTATAAGCAGCTACAAAATGAGAGCAACGGAAGGGCAACAACCTGCTTCTAGTCCTATAAAGTAAGGAAACAAAAACGACGAGAATCAAAACAAAAGGACATAAGTGTAATATAAATACAAAAACAGTCTACGTTATCCGAAATAAATAAGTTGTTATAAAAGCAAGCGTACCGTGCTGTATGAAAATGCAGACAAGTATAAGATATAAGTCTTGTCAAATAACGTAGGTTAAATATGCAGATGTGCAAGTAGTTCAATGGTGATATATTCGAAGGAAAACAGAAAACTAACAGCTGTGTATATTCGCGTAAAGGTAAACAGGAAGTTGCCAAATAAACCAGCAGATGGCGCGCAAGTATACATGATTGCAAAAATTCAATGACAGTAAGCAATTAAAACTATAACATGTAAAAACATGGAAAATAAAAATAAAATAAAATATGTAACTTAATGTGTATAACAAGATGAAAATAGCCACAGAATGGTGAAGACTATAGGAGTGGAAACCAGCATAAAAGCAGTGTTCCACGAAAGTAATAGTACAATGTCTGAAGCATACATTTGTCGAATTTACTTTGAAAGTTGTAGATACATGTAAGACAGAAACTGTGGTGTCACCGCCAGACACCACACTCGCTAGGTGGTAGCCTTTAAATCGGCCGCGGTCCATTAGTATACGCCGGACCCGCGTGTCGCCACTGTCAGTGATTGCAGACCGAGCGCCGCCACACGGCAGGTCTAGAGGGACTTACTTGCACTCGCCCCAGTTGTACAGCCGACGTTCATAGCAATGGTTCACTGACAAATACGCTCTCATTTGCCGAGACGATAGTTAGATTAGCCTTCAGCTACGTCATTTGCTACGACCTAGCAAGGCGCCATAGCATTTGATATTATTGTATGAAGCATGTACAATCAAGAGCGATGTTCTATAATTATGGATTAAAGTTAAGTATTACAGCAACTGCGTCCGTTTTTCTAAGTTCTCATTTCCTTGTAATGTTCCAGACCTCGCGCCAGCCTGCGTGAGCTTAAGCGCGTGCCTTTCGGCTTCACTTCATAGTGACTTGGCTGTCTTGACAAGTCACAACAGAAACACTCATGGCGGACTTCCAAAATTTCTTTTCTAACGAGAGTAACAATATAAAACGTTTGCACTTTGTGAGTGGAAACTGGAGTAAAGACACTCACTGTCCTGTCGTGTTATTATTGCAATGTTAGTACATTTTCCAAACTCTGATCTCCCAAAGTACGTCAAAAATTCTCCTCGGCGTTGATTTTATTCGGGTTTGCAGCTCTTGCACTGAAATTGTCGTCCACTCTTCTCATATCACTCTTTCCAGCTCACATACGGCCTCCAGTTGCCTTCCATCGCGATAAACACACATTAAAAGTGTTCTCCAAAGGTTTTCAACGAGGATCAGATACGGACTACGTGCAAGCCATGGCAGTACATCGATATACTTATCTTCAAACCATTTCTTAAATGTAGCAGAAACATTCATAGACGCATTATCCTGTTGAAACAATTTCGTCCCGCAGGTCCTCATATATTCTAATCAGTTCTGTGTCTAGCACCTCAGAGTACATGTCAGAGTTCATTCTAGTGTTTTGCCAGACAATACTTGACGTACCTATTAGCGCAGAAAGCTGCCCAAATCATAACACTTCCACCATCAAAATTTCTGCTCCTTCGTACCTGCTACTCTGTTCTGAGATCATGCTAATAACATCGAAATCCATACCGTCCACCTCCTCATCACTGACGTTCACTTTATCCGATTCTAAAGTCCATGATGTATGCAACTTCCTGGCAGATTAAAACTGAGTGCCGGACCGAGACTCGAAGTCGGGACCTTTGCCTTTCGCGGGCAAGTGCTCTACCGACTGAGCTACCCTTGCACGACTCACGCCCTGTCCTCACAGCTTTAATTCCGCCAGTACCTCGTCTCCTACCTTCCAAACTTCACAGAAGCTCTCCTGCGAACCTTGCAGAACTAGCACTCTGCCAGGAAGTTTCAAATCAGCGCACACTCCGCTGTAGAGTGAAAATTTCATTCTAGAATCATCCCCCAGGCTGTGGCTAAGCCATGTCTCTGCAATATCCTTTCTCCAGGAGCGTTAGTTCTGCAAGGTTCGCAGGAGAGCTTCTGTGAAGTTTGGAAGGGTAGGAGACGAGGTACTGGTGGAATTAAAGCTATGAGGATGGGGCGTGAGTCGTGCTTGGGGTAGCTCAGTCGATAGAGCACTTGCCCGCGATAGGCAAAGGTCCCGAGTTCGAGTCTCGGTCCGGCACACAGTTTTAATCTGCCAGGATGTTTCATATCAGCGCACAATCCACTGTAGAGTGAAAATTTCATTCTATCCATGATGTATGTTTTTCAGCAAACTCCAATCTAGCCTGTTTACGTGTTAGAGGCAATTTCCGAAACCGTTTCTTGAATGCAAGATATTTACCATGTAACAAAATTTCTCGTACACATCTGGCAGTTACTGGCGAGCGTAAATCAGCAACAAGCTGAGAAGGTTGACGGTTTGTAGCCCTTTCTTAGCGCCTCTGATAATTTTCTACTTTATTTATTTATTTACATGTCAAGTTCCGTAGGACCAAATTGAGGAGCAAATCTCCAAGGTCATGGAACGTGTCAGTACATGAAATTAAAACATAAAAGTAATAAGAAATAAAAATAAAGGTTCATGAACCTGAAAAAAGTTAGTCCATAAGTTTCAGTAAACGCTACCAGCAATAAAATAAGAATCGGCTTAATTTTTCAAGGAACTCATGAGGAAACTCTTCAGTTTCGGTTTGAAAGCGCGTGGATTACTGCTAAGATTTTTGAATTCGAGTGGCAGCTTATTGAAAATGGATGCACCAGTATACTGCACACCTTTTTGCACAAGAGTTAAGGAAGTCCGGTCCAAATGCAAGTTTGATTTCCGTCGAGTATTGACTGAGTGAAAGCTGCTTATTCTTGGGAATAAGCTAATATTGATAACAGGAAACGACAATAAGGAATATACATATTGAGAGGTTAATGTCAAAATACCCCCACTCGTGAATAGGGGTCGACAAGAGGTTTGTGTACTTACACCACTTATTGCTCGAACCTCCCGTTTCTGAGCCAAAAATATCCTTTTAGAATGGGAAGAGTTACCCCCAAAATATAATACCATGGGGCATAAGCGAATGAAAATAAGCAAAGTAGACTAATTTTCGTGTCGAACGATCACTCACTTCTGATACCGTTCGAATAGTAAAAATGGCAGTATTAAGTCTTTGAACAATATGCTGAACGTGGGCTTTCCACGACAGCTTACTATCTATCCGAACACCCAGAAATTTTAACTGTTCAGTTTCACTAATTGTACGCCCGTTATGTGAAATTAAAACGTCAGGTTTTGTTGAATTGTGTGTTAGAAACTGTAAAAACTGAGTCTTACTGTTATTTACCGTTAGTTTATTTTCTACAAGCCATGAACTCAGGTCATGTACTGCACTATTTGAAACCGAGCCACTGTTGCACACAACATACTTTACTACCAAGCTAGTGTCATCAGCAAACAGAAATATTTCAGAGTTACCCGTAATACTAGAGGGCATATCATTTATATAAATAAGGAACAGGAGTGGGTCCAACACTGATCCCTGAGGCACCCCCCAACTGACAGTAGCCCACTCGAACCCCTCATCATAGCCGTTATGAACATTGTGAATAATGACCTTTTGCTGCCTGTTGCTAAAGTAAGAGGTGAACCAATTGTGAGCTACTCCCCATACACCATAATGGTCCAACTTCTGGAGCAATATTTTGTGATCAACACAATCAAATGCATTAGTTGAATCAAAAAATATGCCAAGCGTTCGAAACCTTTTGTTCAGCCCATCCAGTACCTCACGTAGGAAAGAGAATATAGCATTTTCAGCTATTAAACGACTTCTAAAGCCGAACTGTACATTTGATAGCAAATCGTGTGATATAAAATGATCAATTATCCTTACATACACAGCCTCTTCAACACCTTTTACAAACACAGATGGCATAGAAATAGGTCTAAAATTATCTACATTATTCGTTTCTCCCTTTTTATAAAGCGGCTTCACTACTGAGTATTTCTATCGCTCAGGAAACTGACCGTTCCTAAAGGAAAAATTACAAATATGGCTAAATACAGGGCTAACACGTGCAGCACAGTACTTTAATATTCTGCTAGGCACTCCATCATAACCATGAGAGTCTTCAGTGATTTAATTATTGACTCAATCACCCTCTTGTCTGTATCAGAGAGGACTATTTCAGACATCAATCTCGGAAAGTTATTTGCCAAGATAGTTATATGATTCCCTGTAGAAACTAAATTTTTATTTAATTCACCAGCAATGCTCAGAAAATGATTGTTAAATACAGTGCATATATCTGATTTACCAGTAGCAGACATATTTTTACTGCGAACTGGCTTTATATCGTCGACCTTGTGCTGTTGACCAGACACTTCCTTCACAACTGTCCATATGTTTTTAATTTTATCCTGTGAATTAGCTATTCTATTTGCATACCACATACTCTTTGCCTTCCTATTAACATTTTAAGCACCTTATAGTACTGTTTGTAGCTTGATTGTGACTACTTGTAACATTTTTATACAATCCCCACTTTATTCCACATGATCTCCTTATCCCACTAGTCAGTCACCCGGGCTGCCCATTACTGTTAGTACCCCGTTTAGTATGTTCTAATGGAAAGCAACTCTCAAAGAGCATGAGAAATGTCTTAAGGAAAGGGTTGTATTTATCATCTATGTTATCGGCACTATAAACATCCTGCCACTGTCATTCCATGACAAGGTTCAAAAACCTCTGTATTGCTGTTGGATTAGCTTTCCTACATAGTTTGTAATTAAATATGACATTTGTTTGAGTACAAAAGCCTTTTAGTGTTAAAATTCGTGCATCATGGTCTGAAAGACCATTCACGCATTTACTAACAGAATGCCCATCTAGTAATAAAGAATGAATAAAAATATTGCCTATGGATGTGCTACTGTTCCCCTGCACCCTAGTTGGAAAAAGCACAGTATGCATCAGATCATATGAATTTAGGAGAGCTACTAACATCCTTTTTCTTGCACCATCATATACAAAATCTATACTGAAGTCACCACATACAACTAGTTTCTGGTACTTCCTACAAAGTGAATCAAGAACCGTCTCTACCATGAGCAGAAATGCTCAGAAGTCGGAGTTAGGGGACTTATAAACAACAATAATTAGAAGTTTAGTTTCATTAAATACAACTGCCGCTGCACAGCATTCAAATATGTATCTGTTCAGTGCAGTGTCGTGATACGTCTATAGACTCAAATGGAATACTTTGCCTATATTTCGAGGTACCATTTGATTGCATTTTCCTGTATACTGGATTTCTTACTGTCGTTTATACATTATGCACAACTGTTCCTAATGACAATGTTAATTTTCCCGCAAATATCCATGCCATTATACTGATTTCCACTATCGTGGAGCATTGTAAAGTGTAAGGCTGAGCATTAGGGTAACTCCAAAAGTCAATAGAATAGCTAATATAAATATAAAATAAATCACGAGAGTAATACAAAAGCAGCTAGTGCTGGATGCTGCGCCGTCTGTTAGTAGGTTAGTGCAGCATTAGGCTGCTTCCCTTTCACGTCCCTCGACTCTTATAACTGCCATCTGGTTTCTGTACAAATTGTAAATAGCCTTTCGCTCAATGTATTTTACCCCTGCCACCTTTAGAATTTGAAAGAGAGTATTCCAGCCAACATTGTCAACAGCTTTCTCTAAGTCTACAAATGCTAGAAATGTAGGTTTGCCTTTCCTTAATCTGCTTCATTTACTGCGTTTTTATATTTTCTCCTTTCATCAATTAAATTCAATATTTCTTCTGTTACCCAAGGATTTCTACTAGCCCTCGTCTTTTTACCTACTTGGTCCTCTGCTGCCTTCAATACTTCATCCCTCAGAGTTACTCATTCTTCTTCTACTGTATTTCTTTCCCCCATTCCTGTCAATTGTTCCCTTATGCTCACCCTGAAACTCTGTACAAGCTCTGGTTCTTTCAGTTTATCCAGGTCCCATCTCCTTAAATTCCCACCCTTTTGCAGTTTCTTCAGTTTTAATCTACAGTTCATAACCAATAGATTGTGGTCAGAGTCCACATCTGCCCGTGTAAATGTCATACAATTCAAAACCTGGTTCCTAAATCTCTGTCTTACCATTATATAATCTATCTGATACCTTTTAGTATCTCCAGGATTCTTCCATGTATACAACCTTCTTTTATGATTCTTGAACCAAGTGTTAGCTATGATTAAGTTATGCTCTGTGCAAAATTCTACCAGACGGCTTCCTCTTTCATTTCTCTCCCCCAATCCATATTCACCCACTATGTTTCCTTCTCTCCCTTTTCCAACTCTCGAATTCCAGTGACCCATGACTATTAAAGTTTCGTCTCCCTTCACTACCTGAATAATTTCTTTTATCTCATCATACATTTCATCAATATCTTCATCATCTGCAGAGCTAGTTGGCATATAAACTTGTACTACTGTAGTAGGCATGGGCTTCGTGTCTATCTTGGCCACAATAATGCGTTCACTATGCTGTTGGTAGTAGCTTACCCGCACTCCTATTTTTTTTATTCATTATTAAACCTACTCCTGCATTACCCCTATTTGATTTTGTATTTATAACCCTGTGTTCACCTGACCAAAAGTCTTGTTACTCCTGCCACCGAACGTCACTAATTCCCACTATATCTAACTTTAACCTATCCATTTCCCTTTTTAAATTGTTTAACCCACCTGCCCGATTAAGGGATCTGACATTCCACGCTCCGATACGTAGAACGCCAGTTTTCTTTCTCCTGATAACGACGTCCTCTTGAGTAGTCGCCGCCCAGAGATCCGTATGGGGGACTATTTTACCTCTGGAATATTTTACGAAAGACGACGCCATCATCATTTAACTATACAGTAAAGCTGCATGCCCTCGGGAAAAATTACGGCTGTAGTTTCCCCTTGCTTTCAGCCGTTCGCAGTACCAGCACAGCAAGGCCGTTTTGGTTTGTGTTGCAAGACCAGATCAGTCAATCATACAGACTGTTGCCCCTACAACTACTGAAAAAGCTGCTGCCCCTCTTCAGGAACCACATGTTTGTATGGCCTCTCAACAGATACCCCTCCGCTGTGGTTGCATCTACGGTACGGCCATCTGTATCGCTGAGGTACGCAAGCCTCCCCACCAACGGCAAGGTCCATGGTTCATGAGGGTAGGAATTGTGTGGTATGAGCTTTAAATTTGTTTCATGGCTTGTCACCGTGTGCTTTACGTCGCTTTGCTTAGCAGTGTGTTATTTTTTATTACATTGAAATTCCACCCACATGGAGTGAGAAAGAAATAACTGGCGAAGAATGGTTAGATAAATTTTGGAAAAGGGATTCATCCCTATCCGTGCGACAACCAGAGGCCAAGAGCTAGAATTATCGGTTTCAACAAACAAAGTGTCGAAATATCTTACGACGATCTTTCAAGCACCTAACAAGAAGAGAATAGAAGCTTTCGAAATGTGGTGCTATAGAAGAATGCTGAAGATTAAATGGGTAGATCACATAACTAATGAGGGGCTATTGAATAGAATTGGGGAGAAGAGGAGATCGTGGCACAACTTGACAATAAGAAGGGACCGGTTGGTAGGACATGTTCTGAGGCATCAAGGGATCACAAATTTAGCATTGGATGGCAGCGTGGAGGGTAAAAATCACAGAGGGAGACCAAGAGATGAATACACTAAGCAGATTCAGAAGGATGTAGGTTTCAGTAAGTACTGGGAGATGAAGAAGCTTGCACAGGATAGAGTAGCATGGAGCGCTGAATCAAACCAGTCTCAGGACTGAAGACCACAACAACAACAACAACCTTTCAAAAGTGTTATATGAACACAAATTTGATGCCTATGACATATGCAATGACGACAGAACTGTTTCAACAAATGTATAACCCCCTTCTAACATTAGCAACCAAAGGAAAAAAAAAAATTGATGGTATGTCAACAGAGCGAGGCACACTTGTTACGTTGTGTTTGGTAATCAGTGCTCTTGGTAACCATGTTCCGTCCATGTTCACATTTCCGGGAAAAATGTTTCGTGACTAATTTATTCCAAGATGTCCCGAGAGCTGTGCCGAAATCGCCAATGCGCCGGATGGATGCAGGTTGAAGATTTCCTGACATACATGAAACACTTTGTAAAACATGTGAAACCAACCAAAGAGGAAGTTGCTGCTACTTTTGGATGATCACAAAGATCATCATTATTTATCCACCATAAAGCCGTGGTCTAGGGGTAGCGTCTTTGATTCATAATCAAAACGTGTTCGATCCCCGCCACTGCCTAAATTTTGATAAATAATCAGCATTGGCGGCCGAAGACTTCCGGCATAAGAAGTCAGCCTCATTCTGCCAATGGCCTTGTCAATGAGGGCGGAGGAGCGGATAGAGGTTCAGGGCACTCTCTTGTCCTAGGAGTGGGAAATTGCTCCTAAAGGCGGAAGAATCAGCAATGATCAACGACATGAGGATGCAGAAGGCAATGGAAAACACTGCATTAAAGACACGTAACGTGTATCCACAGGACAGGTGGCCTGTAATTGAAGAAGTGTCATGATGATCTCTCCACTGGCAAAAGATTCCGGAATAGTCCTCCATTCGGATCTCCGGGAGGGGACTGCCAAGGGGGAGGTTACCATGAGAAAGAAATTGAATAATCAACGAAAGGATAACGTTCTACGAGTCGGGGCGTGGAATGTCAGAAGCTTGAACGTGGTAGGGAAACTAGAAAATCTGAAAAGGGAAATGTAATGGCTCAATATAGATATAGTAGGGGTCAGTGAAGTGAAGTGGAAGGAAGACAAGGATTTCTGGTCAGATGAGTATCGGGTAAAATCAACAGCAGCAGAAAATGGTATAACAGGTGTAGGATTCGTTATGAATAGGAAGGTAGGGCAGAGGGTGTGTTACTGTGAACAGTTCAGTGACCGGGTTGTTCTAATCAGAATCGACAGCAGACCAACACCGACAACGATAGTTCAGGTATACATGCCGACGTCGCAAGCTGAAGATGAACAGATAGAGAAAGTGTATGAGGATATTGAAAGGGTAATGCAGTATGTAAAGGGGGACGAAAATCTAACAGTCATGGGCGACTGGAATGCAGTTATAGGGGAAGGAGTAGAAGAAAAGATTACAGGATAATATGGGCTTGGGACAAGGAATGAAAGAGGAGAAAGACTAATTGAGTTCTGTAACAAGTTTCAGCTAGTAATAGCGATACCCTGTTCAAGAATCACAAGAGAAGGAGGTATACTTGGAAAAGGCCAGGAGATACGGGAAGATTTCAATTAGATTACATCATAGTCAGACAGAGATTCCGAAACCAGATACTGGATTGTAAGGAGTACCCAGGAGAAGATATAGACTCAGATCACAATATAGAAGTGATGAAGAGTAGGCTGAAGTTCAAGACATTAATCAGGAAGAATCAGTACGCAAAGAAGTGGGATACGGAAGTACTAAAGAATGACGAGATACGTTTGAAGTTCTCTAACGCTATAGATACAGCAATAAGGAATAGCGCAGTAGGCAGTACAGTTGAAGAGGAATGGACATCTCTAAAAAGGGCCAGCATAGAAGTTGGGAAGGAAAACATAGGTACAAAGAAGGTAGCTGCGAAGAAACCATGGGTAACAGAAGAAATACTGCAGTTGATTGATGAAAGGAGGAAGTACAAACACGTTCGGGGAAATCAGGAATACAGAAATACAAGTCGCTGAGGAATGAAATAAATAGGAAGTGCAGGGAAGCTAAGGCGAAATGACTGCAGGAAAAATGTGAAGACATCGAAAAAGATATGATTGTCGGAAGGACAGACTCAGCATACAGGAAAGTCAAAACAACCTTTGGTGACATTAAAAGCAACGGTGGTAACATTAAGAGTGCAACGGCAATTCCACTGTTAAATGCAGAGGAGAGAGCAGATAGGTGGAAAGAATACATTGAAAGCCTCTATGAGGGTGAAGATTTGTCTGATGTGATAGAAGAAGAAACAGGAGTCGATTTAGAAGAGATAGGGGATCCAGTATTAGAAACGGAATTTAAAAGAGCTTTGGAGGACTTGCGGTCAAATAAGGCAGAAGGGATAGATAACATTCCATCAGAATTTCTAAAATAATTGGGGGAAGGGGCAACAAAACGACTATTCACGTTGGTGTGTAGAATATATGAGTCTGGCGATATACCATCTAACTTTCGGAAAAGCATCATCCACACAATTGCGAAGACGGCAAGAACTGACAAGTGCGAGAATTATCGCACAATCAGCTTAACAGCTCGTGCATCGAAGCTGCTTACAAGAATAATATACAGAAGAATGGAAAAGAAAATTGAGAATGTGGTAGGTGACGATCAGTTTGGCTTTAGGAAAAGTAAAGGGACGAGAGAGGCAATTCTGACGTTACGGCTAATAATGGAAACAAGGCTAAAGAAAAATCAAGGCACTTTCATAGGATTTGTCGACCTGGAAAAAGCGTTCGACAATATAAAATGGTGCAAGCTGTTCGAGATTCTGAAAAAAGTAGGGGTAAGCTATAGGGAGAGACGGGTGATATACAATATGTACAACAACCAAGAGGGAATAATAAGAGTGGACGATCAAGAACGAAGTGCTCGTATTAAGAAGGGTGTAAGACAAGGCTGTAGCCTTTCGCCCCTACTCTTCAATCTGTACATCGAGGAAGCAATGATGGAAATAAAAGAAAGGTTCAGGAGTGGAATAAAAATACAAGGTGAATGGATATCAATGATACGATTCGCTGATGACATTGCTATCCTGAGTGAAAGTGAAGAAGAACTAAATGATCTGCTGAACGGAATGAACAGTCTAATGAGTACACAGTATGATTTGAGAGTAAATCGGAGAAAGACGAATGTAATGGGAAGTAGCAGAAATGAGAACAGCGAGAAACTTAACATCAGGATTGATGGTCACGAAGTCAATGAAGTTAAGGAATTCTGCTACCTAGGCAGTAAAATAACGGACGGAGCAAGGAGGACATCAAAAGCAGACTCGCTATGGCAAAAAATGCATTTCTGGTCAAGACAAGTCTACTAATATCAAATACCGGCCTTAATTTGAGGAAGATATTTCTGAGGATGTACGTCTGGAGTACAGCATTGTATGGTAGTGAAACACGGACTGTGGGAAAACCGGAACAGAAGAGAATCGAAGCATTTGAGATGTGGTGCTATAGACGAATGTTGAAAATTAGGTGGACAGATAAGGTAAGGAATGAGGAGGTTCTATGCAGAATCGGAGAGGAAAGGAATATGTGGAAAACACTGATAAGGAGAAAGGACAGGATGATAGGACATCTGATAAGACATGAGGGAATGACTTCCACGGTACTAGAGGGAGCTGTAGAGGGCAAAAACTGTAGAGGAAGACAGAGATTGGAATACGTCAAGCAAATAATTGAGGACGTAGGTTGCAAGTGCTACTCTGAGATGAAGAGGTTAGCACAGGAAAGGAATTCGTGGCGGGCCGCATCAAACCAGTCAGTAGACAGATGACCAAAAAAAAAAAAAAAACTTTGGAAGGGGAAATGGCAACATTCTCCTATATTTTCCGCCACAATCTTCACATAGACTTTAGGCAGCTACGGATTCGTGAATGAAAAGTCATAGTGAATCTAGGATGACTATTTACATGTCAGGCATTGCATCTGCACCTCTTAAGCAAGCAGTTAATAATGATAATATACCTTCAGAATTTTCAAACTCAGTAATCTGGCCATCTGACAGGTATGATTTTCAAGATTATGATGTCACTCTAGCTGAAGTAACGAACCGTTCTGATCCATCTGTGAGTCGAGAAATATCTACACTAACTTCTTATCTTATGATGGCTATGTCTTTTAGATGATCGGCTAGCAACATTGGAAATCCGGCCTTTTCAATTAACTTTGGTTCCGAAACTCCTGGACCACAAACGAGCAGCCTTCCTGAAACTGTCATGCCGTTACTCAGCACTGTTCCTGGAACTCCTGGACCATAAACCTGTAGTCTACCGGGGGCAACTGTGCCTTCAAATTACACTAACTGTGGAACTCCCGGATCTTTAACGAATAACTGTTGAACTCTTAGATCTTCAGCCAACGCTTCTGCAACTCCTGAACCTTCAACTAGCAATTATTCTGAAATGCATCAGAGAATAAAACATTTTCTCCTCATTTTGTACATCCTTATACCAAAGTGAATTATGAGAGTGTTCCGAAGCACAAAGGAAGTCACAAATTAAGAAAACCTAACAAGCATCCCTGAAAAAGAAAAAGTGGTAGTCCTACAGCACACGAAGTAGGGAAATCAAAAGAACATAAGGAAAAAAAGTCCTAAAAACGATAAAAAACAATCAAATTGCAAGAAATGCTATGGCAATTAAACGACAACTTTAATTTCCAAATCTTGATGAAAGTTCTTCTTCAAACGAACATGATAATTTCTGTGTCGTTTGTGTGGACAAATCTGCAGACAATTTACCGAAAGAGTAGTGGATTCAGGGTGCAAAGTGCAAGTTTTGGGTACGCATAGGTTGCACAAAAGGTGAAGCTTTCTACTACTGTCCCAATTACTTATCATATTAGTAGGTAGATTTTCTTTCTCTTAAAATCTTTAAGTACGACGAATGATATATTTAAATGAAGAATTTCTTTATTTAAAATTTTGGAAGTTTTAAAACTCATAATAATAATTATACTTTCGTAATTGAGATAATGTGTTAAAATATAAATGGTGTGGCAAGGTTTATGTAACATGGATACATTATTACATATTTTAAAGCAATTGCACTGTGATTGGAAGAAAGATATAATAATATAAGACTTTTCTGTACAGTTCATTAATTTTATATTTTATCACATCATGTAAATTATATTTGGTTGCACTCATCAGTCAGAATTACTATTTACGTCGTCTGAAAACTGCATTTAATAAAATTTTTACGTTCTTATTGATCAAATATTATTTTAAAGAACTTAAAATATTGTGTCACAATTGAGTCGCATGTCTCCTACGATTGACCAAGAACTGTACTCGTTTGTAACACTGCACGTTGATCCAAATGAACCAATAAAACTGTATTAAAATAAAATTTTATCGCAAATTTATTTATTTTATTTATCGCATCCAAGACATCACCATTTTACAAAAAAAAAAAAAAAAAAAAAAAAATATATATTACAATGCAAGAGAAGCAGTTATAATACAATAATACATGGTTATAAGGTAAATTAACTACAATAATATAGAAAAGTATGTAACATATAATGATAAGCGCTGAGGATGCGAAACAGAGCGATTTTCATATCCTACGTGAAGCCCAATACACTGCAGCTTGAATAGCCTTGTCATTTGCTTCAAATAGGTCTTGAGTCGAACACGGGTTGTTTAGTTTCCTGCAGACCAGTAGGTGTTGTGGGTCTTGCTGTTCTCCACACTCGCAGGGCTCGTCTGCACTGATGTAGCCCCATTTTTCCAAGTTTGCTCTGCATCTTGATACGCCTGTTCGTAGTCTATTCAGGGCTTTCCAGGTCGTATATGGGAGTTCAGAGCCAGCTGTGGGTTCTTCCCTGGGGCTATTCCCTGGTCTTCCTGGGTCCACATTGTACCACAGCTCCTCTCGTCGTGCTCTAGGCAATAAAAGAGTTGCTTCAGTTGTTCGTAGGAAACTCTTCCTTGATTTAAGTCGGCGAGGTTGAAGATTGTATCCGAACATTGGATGCTTGGGATCTGTCTCCTGTTTATGTTTCTCGATTTCTGCGGCAGTCCTTCTTCTGATGTCTGGCGGGGCTGTGCCCATGAGGTGGTACAGCTGCTTTGTGGGAGTTGGGCGGAGGCATCCTGTCACGATGCGTCCAGTCTCATTCAATGCTATATTTAGTTGTTCAGCGTGGGTGGAATTTTGCCAAACGGGTGCCGAGTACTCCGCAGTGGAGAAACATAAAGCTAAAGCTGACGTGCGGAGAACTGTAGGTTGCGCTCCCCATCTGCTATTTGTTAGTTTGCGGATGATGTTGTTCCTGGCACTCACTTTCATCTTTGTGGCCAAACAGTGTTCCTTGTAGGTGAGAGCACGGTCAAGTTTAATCCCAAGATATTTTGGTGTGTCGCAGTGGGATAGATGTTGTCCCTTCCAGCTTATGTTGAGATTCCTCCTTGCTTCCTTATTACGTAGGTGAAAAGCACAGACCTGGATTTTTGCTGGGTTTGGCTTGAGGTGGTTATTATCATAATAGTCAGCCAGCTTTTCAATCGCTAAAGTTAATTTACTTTCTACCTCTTCAAAGGTTTTTCTCTGGGTGGCAACGACTGTATCGTCTGCATAGATGAAGGTGCGAGCGTCCATGCTGATCGGTTGGTCATTGGTATAGATATTATACAGCAATGGGGCGAGGACGCTATCTTGAGGTAGGCCGTTTTTCTGGGTCCGCCATCGGCTCTTCTTCGACTGCAGCGTGACAAAATACCGTCTATTCTGCATCAGGCACTGGATAAATTGCGCCAGTCGGTAGTCTTTTGTGGTGTTATATATTTTTCATATTAACTTACTGTGGTTTATGGTGTCGTAAGCTGCTGTAAGGTCGATAAAGGCTGCACCTGTAATTTGTTTCCGCTCGTATCCATCTTCTATGTACTGTGTAAGGTTGAGGATTTGTCCACAGCATGACCTTCCTGGGCGGAATCCTGCTTGCTCTTTAATTATATTCTTGTCTACATGTTCTGAGATGCGGTTAAGGATCATTCTTTCTAAGACTTTATAGAGCTGACAAAGCAGGGAGATAGGCCGAAAATTTTTAGGGTCTGTGGGGTTTTTTCCAGGTTTTGGTATAACTACTATATTTGCCTTCCGTCAAGTCTTGGGGATTTTCATTTGAAGAACACATTTGTTCATCATATCTAGTAACCACCGTCTGGTAACAGGTCCGAACATTTTTATTTGTTCTGGGCGTAGATCATCTAGGCCAGCGGCTTTATTAATTTTCATTATGGAGATGGAATCTTCTAATTCTTTCAGAGTAAAGGGGGTGCCTAGGTGGTCTTTTTTTTGAGTGCCTCTCTGTAGTTTCTTTCTTGGGTGCTTCCTGTTGGTTTTACCATTAAGTAGAAGTTGATTTGCTATTTGATTTGGTGTGACCTTATACAAATTTTGTGTATTAGATGAGGGGTCATTATTGATGTTTTTAAGAAGTTGCCAGGCCGTCCGGCTATTCTGTTTCATGTCTAGGTTTGTGATTAGATTACACCATTTCATTGTTCTTGAGGCTGATATGGCCTGGAGGAGTTCTTCCCCCGCCATAGTTGTTTCCTCTGAAAAAGGGTTTTCCTCGAAGAGCTGTTGGTAATGTTCCAGAAGAACCTTTGAGTTTCAGTCAAGTCCAGGGATATAACTAGTTCTGCAGCCTCGGGGGATATTTATTCGGGAGACAGTTTTAACTAATTCAATGAAAGTGTCATATTTTTCCGGGCTAGCATCAAGGTTTTGCACCTCTTTGTCAAGTTCTTCAGAGAATTTGTCCCATAGGGCACGTTTAAAATTAAAACGTCTTTGGAAATGGGTGGTTGCTGGTTTGACAACTGCTTCAACCAGACATAATATAGCTCGGTGCTGTGTATGTGGGAGGGGTTCTCCCACATCCTTCCTGGTTTGATGTGCTACGTTTTCGCTGACAAAGATGTTATCTGGATTGTATCCACGGTTCCACCTGCTGCTGTTGAAGGGATATGGAAGTTTGGGGTCGTGTATTAATTTAAGGCCAGTTGAGTCTGCCCAGGTTTCTAGGTCGTCCCCACTTTTGTCTGTGTGCCTGTACCCCCAGGCTGACCCATGACAGTTGAAGTCGCCCATTACTATTTTCGTTGGTTGTGAGTTGAAGTTGGTTGGCTCACTGAATCTGAACTCCCTGCTCGGTGGCTTATATATAGACGTCACAGTGCAACACTGTAACTCTACAGTCAAGATTTCGATGTCTTCTTGAGATGTCAGTTCTGCAGATATAATACATAAGCCCATTTTGGCGAAGATTGCGCTGCCATATTGCTCGTGTGGTCTTTCAATTACTAATTTCATTCCGTGGATCTTTAGTCTTCTATTTGTGGGTCCAATGTGGGTCTCTTGGATTAGTAAGAGATCACAGTTGTGAGTTTTACATGCTACAGCAAGTAGCACTTCTTTCTCTTGAGAGAGCCCTTCAATGTTTATTGACATTATATTTAGCGCTGGCTTTGATAAAAGCCTGTTTGTGATGTCGTGGTGTTGAAAGGATTGGCCATTAGGCACAGGCCTAACGTTTCCCAGGGTACGCCCGATCGTTGTCATGATCTTCGGGGAGGCTCCTTTCGTGTATCGCAAATAATTATGCGCCACTAGAAACAAAAGATATAAATCTATATTTTCAGGAAAGAACATTATTTTGTGTTTTCAAATGTCAAGCACTGAGGCAAAATCTTGAGACGTATTACAACTGATACCAGTCAAGCATTTCATTGTTATTCTGTTGATGTCTATTTTTAATCAAATTTCTCATTCGTAAAATTCCACTGTGGTACACAAAACAAGATGCACCACGAATGTATCTGAATGGGATGAAAATCGTCAGATGTGATGTACATATACAGACAAACAAATGATTACAATTTCAGACGAATAGGGTGATTTATTCAAGAGAAAGCTCTTCACAAACTGAGCAAGTTAAAAACACACTGATCCACTTGTGGCCTTATGCAAGCTGATATTCAGCTTGGCATTGTTTGATAGGGTTGTTGGACGTCCTTCTGAGGGATATCGTGCCAAATTCTGTCCAACTGGCCCCTTTAGATTTTGAAAATTCCCAGATGGTTGGAGGGCCCTGCCCGTAATAACCCCACCATTCTCATATGGAGAGTAATCCGGCGCCAATGCTCGCCGAGGTAGGACTTGGCAAGCACGAATACAAGCTGTAAAAACTCTCACCGTTTGCGGGCGGGCTTTATCTCAGTTGACTATAAGCCTGAAATGGCTTGCCATGGGGGACAGCAAAAGAAGGATTATCGTCGACATACCACTGTACTGTAAGGGTGCCTTGGATGACGATCAAAGGAGTCCTCCTGTGAGATGAAATTGTACCCCAGACCATCACTCCTGGTAGTTGATCCAAATGGTGGGCGTCAGGTTAGTATCCCACCGTTGTCTGGGACGTCTCCAGACACATATTGGCTGGTCATCAGGGCTAACAATTCTGGTAGTTCAGCACAGAATAATAACAGAGAAGGAAGTACCAGTTTACCATACACCCTATCATATACCGAGGTATTTGCAACTGATAGTGAAGGCTTTCATAAGGGGGTAGGATGTCAAAAATTTAAAAAAGTTCCATTTTTAAAAAATATGCCTATTTTGTAGTGCACATCATCCTGGCTAGTTTGATGTATAAAACCTACCTATTTGAGAGATTACAAGGCACGTTATTTGGTCTTAAGCGTAACAAGACGCAGCGCCACAACCCTTTGCACAGCATTCTTCCATCATATATAGTGTACCTCGCTCTGTAGAATTCGAATGTTTATATTTGCGCCAGAGATTGTCATACGTGAGACAAAGGACTATTGATATCAACACTGTTGCTATGTCTTCATGGTGGTACCCAAAACCCAAATGAAAGTTTTAACCAATTTGTAGGGGAAAGATTGCCAAAAATAATTTTTGTGAAAAGAAATGCACTTGCTATTGGTGTTTATTATGTAGTTTCATGTTTTAATGATTGTGTGCAAAGTAGGAAATGTTGTAGAGAAAATGAGAATTAAGCCCAGAGTGAACAGCATCAAAGCTTTGTATGTGATAGACAGAGAGCGTGTAGTGAAAGCAGATAAATCATTATTGGAGGTGATAAAATCAACAAGAGTGCATCATAGAAGTGTGAAAAGGAAGAAGACTGATTTAGAAAACGAAAATAAACTTGATTATGGTGCTGGACACTTCTGAAAGAAGGCCAAATACAAGCAGAAAGTTTAACGGCCGTTTTCCACAAAACACTAATTTCTGTACTTAGGTAAATGTAACACCCAAACTAAATATTCTATTACTTTCAAACTTGATATGCTTATTACACACAAACTCCTTAAAGCAAAACTCTAGTCTTTTCCAAATCTATTAAAACTGTGGTAACAATTGAGATAATTAACTATTAAATTTGAGCTTTTCCTAAACATGAATTTTAAAATGTAACAGCTCATTCATTTTTTCATAAATAAAGTCTAAAGTTTCATACACCTATGAGTATGGTTTGTATGCTGTGCAAAATGCATCGAACAATCTCTCTTACTTACGAAGAAAAGTGTACCTATAGCAACAAATGCAGGCAATAGTAAGAGAAAAAATGATGAAATTTCACATTTAAAAAAAAATTATTTTGATATGTTTTAGAACTTCCACTGCTATGAGTGTGAATTCTGAATCCTTTCTGGTCATTCTGACGAAGTTTCATGAAGTTATTTGTAAAAGTATATACAGTGTAAATTAAAATGTCCTGTGGTGGCACCTTAACCAGCAGCTAGGTGATGGTAAGGAGTCGGAATCATGGTTGTGACAAAAAAGGAGTGTGGATGGGACAAGGAAATACAGGCTCTGGGGTGACTTCGTTATCTCAGCAACAATGGAAAGGATGCATTAGGTCCAAACAATGTTGCCACAATGTTCCAGAGTTTGTTGGACAGTGTGTTGAGTGGTTTGAAATTACAAAAGTGTCTGGTATACACCATTTTACTCTCAAGTAGCACAGAACAGTATAGACAGCTGTTGATGGTGTTGGGACAGCAACCACCCACAAATTTTCTTTCTGTTCCTATATTCAAAGAGTACCGTTACTGGTTTCGGATCGTTATGATTCATCTTCAGACGGTTTACATGCTTTCCTTACAACATGTGGTGCGTTTCTTAGAGATTAATTGTCGTGAAATGTAAACCGCCATTTCACGACAGTTAATCTGTAAAAAACGCACCACATGTTGCAAGGAAAGCGCGTAAACCGTCTGAAGATGAATCATGACGATTCGAAACCAGTAACGGTACCCTTTGAATGAAGGAATAGAAAGTAAATTTGTGGTTGGTTGCTGTGCTCCTTTTGTGAGTAAAGCAGCATTAATAGACGACATATTAACAGCCTTGAAGGTGGTATGTTTGGTGGAAGAGCAGTACTTGCATGTGACCATATTCTCTTTGGTAGGAGATGTGAAAACGTGCGTAATTTCTCACAAGGAGTTGAGTGATCAGACACTTAAGTTCTGAGAACAGGTTTGGTACAGCCACATAGGAGGAACAATAGTTGCAAATATTATGTGTTTCAGAGGCAGCGAGAGTGAATCGAGAATTTTGTACGGAGGACCAGAAATCCCTACGTCCACACCTAAGAGTTCATGGAAAGTGAAATATAAGGAGTGCTGAAATGAAAAAGGGCGAAACTGGTTGAAATTTCTACAGACGGATTTGGTATAACATAGTGAGACATATAGGCAATAGATGCATGCATCGTCCAAAAAATTGAAAGCTATGCCCTCAGCAGCCGAGGTAATGATTACCATGTTTTTCAACGACCGAGATCCGATACTCTCCGAATTCCTCGCTGACGGGAAAACCATTGACAGTGAATTGAACTGTGAGATACTCCGTAGGCTTCACAAGGCCAACAAGGGCAAACAGCCTGGGCTGCTGACAGAGGGGGTGATTGCGCTCCACGATAAAGCGCCCACACGTCTACAGAGTCACACAAAGTGTAATGGCAAACTTCAAGTGAAAGCAAGTTGATCTTCGGCTCTACACCTGGACATGTCGTGCCACGATTTACATGTGTTTGGTGCGCATAAGTGGGAAGAGCTTCAACTCATATGACAAACTGACGGGCTCAGGAGAAGACTGGGAACAGGGAATCCTTCAGCCCACGAAACAGTGGGATAGTTGTGCTCAGACATCTGGTTATTACTTTTGAATAAAGACTTCAACCAAACCCACAGCGTTATTTTGTATCTTTTGTTACGAAAACCCCGCTATGGTAATGGTGTCCTACTGCGAGAGGCTAGGAAAAGAGAATTAGAAGCATTTCTTTGGGGTTAAGACCCAGTGTGTCAAAAAAAGTACACCCGCAGTTTCCTAAAGCCATAACAATGACGACAGCATTGAAAGGAATAGACTTAGTGACCTGAGTCCCTGATAAGCGGAGATATATTTCTGTGGAAGTCAAGTCCTACCAATTTTGTCAGTCGGGGTACATATGACGAGAGTACTGTCAGCTGCAGTGTAGAAAATGTGGCTGAGTGGAGAATTATGAATATGACTGTAGACTGAATAAGGAACATGATAGAAAGACATGGAATAGGAAGGGGAACCCTGTCTTAAACGGCAACTTGGACACACGGGCCACTGAGTGGCGCTCTCAGGAAATTTTAGCGCAGCTGAAACGTGTGCAGGTGTGGAACTCTGCTTCATTGCAACAGTGGATGGGATGGAAGGGAACATAACATATTATTGGACACAGGATTGCAGATATCTGTGGCAAGTTTGAATCTCATTGGGAAAACGGGGGTGGGCCCACTATGATGTAGATTATGTTAGGTGGTGGGTAGTGATGCGAGTCTGCCATGATCAGTGATATTGGGTTATGGGTGAGGACAAAAAGTTTCCACAGATGTATGGATGTTTTACCTCGAACAGATAATGGTTACTGCGCGGTCTTAAGGTGATCATCACACTAAACTTGGCCTTGGACAGCATATGTTAGAATTCGATGAGACATTGTTCCATGAGTGGGAAACTACTGCCTGGGCAACAATGTTGCTAGGTTTATCTCTCGTGAAAAGAGAACCAATTACTATCTGTTAAATCCCACTAAGGATTAACCTGTACGATAAAGTACGGTAACGTACGGGAAAACTACATGAGAGAGTGTAGGAGCCGATTGTCCAATAAACGTATTGGGTGTGGTTGAGCCACTAAAACAGAATGATCAGTTAGATAAGGTATGATGTTTCATACACCGAAGTGTGATACATATACAAGAATAAATATCTTTGCGACTGAGGATTCGAACTTGTTATCGCTAATTTGAAGAATTTAGAGGAAGGGAATACGGATAGTATAAATTCAGGCTCTGAGCATAAGCAAGCCGTTTAATTGCCTTGTGGTAACAAGTAAAAACACTTTGAAGTGGGGCAGTTGTTATTAGAGTTTGAGGATCTGTTTAATGTTCCTCAGTCTTTGTAATCGAACCCTGAGACTCAGGATAGAATCCTCACTGGGAATGAGCAGCTTATGTACCGTAAACAATACAGAATACAACATCATCTGCAACCAGTGATGTAAGAGTACAGCAATGAGACGACAGTTATCGGTCAGTATTATAAAGGAAATTTTCGTCTCTGGGAAGCACCAGCGACGACCATTCCAAAAATGAGTATGGATGACACGAAAGCGTATTGGCTTTGTTGTGATTACAGATACTTACGTGATCCAAAATATAAAGAAAACTTTGTATAATATGTATCACACTACTGCAGAGCGGCAGAAAGCACAAATGACGACTATAAGCTTTACAAAGTTATGAGAGGGAGCTGGTATAGCCATGAAACATGAGCAATCACGTGCATGGTACACCTCACACCAGTTGAATAAAGCAGAAAGATATTACTCTACAACAGGGTAGGCAATGCTGAATGTAATGTGTGGCACAGCGTATAAAGCACAATGAGTGGCTGTCATCAGTTAGAAGTAGCACTGGAGACTAGGCTAAAAGGGGGATTATTGTTCCTTCAGGACAATGCCGATATCAGCATATACCATTTGGGTTATAAAACAAGCTATCCAAATTTCGTGTTTGTTTTACAGAGTTTTTTGAGGGTTGAAAGCAACTTGGTGTGTGGTATGCTTTCATGACATAACTGCCTTTGCGAAAGATATGAAAGATAATGTGCTGCAACTAAGGGACATATTTAAGTGGTCACATGTAGGGCACAATGTCAGGAATATAGAAGTGGCACTTGACACTACAGGAAGAACAATATTTAGGACATGTGATTAATCCAGGCTCTAGACTGGTGAAAGCCAAATCAGTTTTCTGTCACAATGTATGGAGAAGAAGTTACCATCTTCCTTGGGCTTACGAAATTAATATAGACTGATAGTTCGGAAATTTGCAGAGATAACACGACCTATGGTTTACTCACTGAAAAACACAGTAAAGTTTCACCGGCCATCAGAATGTGAAGACATGTTCAGTAAATGAAAATTACTTTCGATAACTGATTTGGTGTTGATTTACAAAATTATGAGAGGGAATTCATACACTCTTGTAACATGAGCAGTCATATGCATGGTATACCTCACATCAGTTGAATAAAGCAGAAACAAGTTACTCCATAATGGGGAGGAAATGCTGAGTATGATATATGGCATAATGTATTATTGATGTTTTTCTTATAGTAGAAAATTTAAAGCAATAACTGACAATGCAACATTACGGTGGCTATTACGGATGAACTATCCATCAAGCAGGTTAACTAATCGGACAAAGAAATTCAGCAAGTTAGATTCTAAGGCAATTGATCTACCAGACAGTACAAATGGAAAGCGTATGGTTTCAGTCGAAAGGTTTGCCTGATACAGAGTATGGGTCACTCTACTGCAGAGTGACAGAATGCAGGAATAAATGATGAT
The DNA here is from genome assembly GCF_021461395.2 of Schistocerca americana. NCBI lineage: Eukaryota > Metazoa > Arthropoda > Insecta > Orthoptera > Acrididae > Schistocerca > Schistocerca americana. The sequence goes on from NC_060122.1 coordinate 653,121,133, forward strand.
GACTGCAAGCTATCTACCATGCAAACACAAAACATTCTTCATGACGAAGTGTTATGTATACAAACATAACTTATACCTCGTGTTATGGTTCCACCTGCACAGTATGAAGAAGTATTGAGATCGGGCAACAGTAATGTGATAGTGTTTCATGGGGATGAAAGAGCTAACGAATGATGGGTAGCCTGACAGCATTGGTGGTGAACACACAAACAGGATATAGAGCTGTACGTGAAAATCTGTGCACCATGTGCACAACAGGCTGAATTGAGCCATCAACTTATTCCACTGCAAAGATTATTGGAGACTATTAAACCATTTGAAATAATCGGTATGGATATCTTAGGGTCCTTTTCGGCAAAATCTGGCAAGGAACTGCTAAGTACTGACAAAAATATGTCTCTTTTCATGCTACATAGATATGGTGCCTATTCCAGATCAATAAGCTGACACAGTGGCTCAGTGTATGCTAAAAAACGGTCGTTGAAATTCAGTGTTCTAGAGACATTGATTATGCATTAGGGCACCAATTCCATGTAACAGTTAACGAAGTAACATGGTCATTTATTATCTGTTCCTAAGTTAAAGACACCAAGTTACATCCATAAGCAAATGAGAGAACAGAGTGAATTCATCGAACTATAGGGAAGCTGTTAAGTCATCATTTAAAAGCAATTATTACGATTCGAATACGCTATTACCATGCAGTGTATCGGAATGTAATTCTAATGTTCATGAGAATACTCGTCTATCAATGTACTAGGCAATATAGGGCTGGAATATGCCATCATTGTGCGAGGTAGAGAAGTCTAAAGTAGGGAAGATTGGGGAATCAGAACAAAATTTCACAGAGTGCATGAAAAAAGTACAAAAATCGAATATAAAAGCAGTGGAACGTCGGGAAGTGATGGAGAAAGGGGATAATAAGTTTCCTAAATACTACATAGTACCATGTGTGATGTTAATGAGCCGTTACATTCCACAGGTTAGGACGAAACAATTCTTCACTCGTTATTAAGATCCGTAACAAGTAATCGATATAACATCCCCATTGAAAGTGGAACTGCAACTATTCATTCATACAACAGTCGTCCATGTTGGGCATGTTCAGCACTCTTGGAGAGTGCCGGACTCTTTACCACCACTGCAGATGACAGTCCTAAAAAACTGGTGAGGCTTCTTGCAATAAAAGCAGGCTAGGTCTGACTTACGCTCTACTGTATGTTCTCTACAATCCTTTAGCAATACTGATAGCAAGGAACCTGACCTACCTGAATGATATCGAAGATACCATACCCAATTTTCCAGATGTGCTTATAGCCACACAGAACGGACGCATTAGCATCGAACGGACGTTCCCGCATTTTCAGCAATACCGCAGAAGGTTCGTTTTTAGATATCATGCTAACCATGGCTCTCGCTTGTATAGCTTATCTCTATCACCAGCAGACAACTGTCTGTCCACCCAAATCTCAGTCCAATACTTACCCTGTGGTTTGCTTGCAATATCGGAACAGTTGTAGGTCTACCAACTGAGTACCAGTTAAGTTGTTTGTCATATCCCTGAGATGCTATAAATCTGATCTCTGATGACCAACACAAAAGGGAAATTCCTCATACGATCATACAATTGTTACGGAAATGGCAATGCCACACAATTGAAACGTCTTATTGAATGGTAGTTGGTAGGGGTACCCCAGTCAAGCATGAAAATAAGGGTACCATAACACACATTGACGTATTAATGAGAGGAGGGATCATGTGTCTATAACATAAACAAGTGGTCACTGTAACAATTACCGTCAACATATGAACTACTCACAAAGATAAATAAACAAACATTAATAAATGGGCAGTGGATTATAGCTGTGAAATCTAACCTTGGCGCAGTGTAGTACATACAATAAAAGCATAATCATGAAAATAAGTCATGAATGTGGCCAGTGACTGCTAAAATGGATAGTGGTTTCAAGAAAGAACTCCGAAAATAAGCACTAACACCAGTAGGACGACCAAAGTGCGTAATGGAAGCAAAAAACTGACAACGAAAGTTAAACTTGAACAGTTTGATCCTGATGAAAGTTATCTACCATCCCGAACCCTGAAATCGATGAGTGCATTGCCAGCTCGTTCTTATTAGTCTCATAGAGCTTAAATGAGGAAGACAGTGGCAGCAATGGCTGGCAATTCTGAGTGCAGCTCGCCCTCTGTGGTCAGTACAAAACTGGAGGCATCCATCTGTCCAGCAGCAAGACTCATCTGTTTGTTCTCCAAGAAGCAAGTAAGTGTCCTCTTCAGTCCTGTACTGGCACGTGTTCTCAGCTTTAGCTCTCAGAAACTTGGGTCTTCTTGCCAGTATAAGAAAGTTTCCAGACAACTACAGCAGACCTTTCGAGCTCTATCTAGTAATAATTTTCTAAAAAAGTTTGAACAATCTCCATGTCCTGCAGATTTGGTAATTGTTAACCGATGATATCATCATGTGGGGAGGAAGGCGGAAAACTCCATGACAGGATTGTGAAATTGGCAAATCGAAAGGCTTGCATGTAGGCACACACGAAAAAGTGCACACTGTGGAAATAAATATTATGAGCCAATCACACAGTCTTTTGCAAGATTATTAAGCTAACATTCTTTCGGGATGAGACCACAGAGTAACGGCAGACCCCATGCTTCTCCGGTCTGGCACGTAATCCTGGGTTCACCGATTATCTAACTAAAATGACTTCTACAGGCATTATTAAATGGAATTTCATGACAGATCTGGTCGGTTATAGCGCCGCCCACTGCTGTGATGCCTTGAAATGAATTCTCCATGGTCTTCCTGTGCTGAAAGTCAACCATAAATCCTGAACATGTTTATACCCAGTTCCAGGTTCTCTTGGGTGAACTTCTATATCGCCCAAGCCAGGTAGAAAGCTTTGTAGGTTACAGGAAAATAGCAGAGCCTCACTGTAACCAAAGAAAGGAAGATAAGAAACTGTTAGCTGGGCCATGACTGCAAGCACTGAATAGTGTCTGCGGTTACGATGTGATTTAAGAGGTCGACTACATTGGCAATGGAGATGTGAATAAAACATTAAGAAAGATGCATGATGGTGTAGGGATAAGGCGCTACGTAGCGAAACCACCACACACCACGACATAATGAATTGAGAAGAAAAGTCAGCCGAGAAGGCGTGAACAGGAGTGTAAGAGAATGTATACGCAATAGACTACGTTGCTTTGATTTAAAGGCTGCCTGGGATTTGGAGGACCAAATAATTGCTAAGACGGGGTCAATCATAATTCAGACTTCACCAAATGTTGAGCGGCCCACAGACGAGCAGCCTACGAAATCCTCTTGCCAGGTGTCAAAATAATGGTGGCTAATACATTGAGGCTACCTTGGTAGTGGGCCAGATTCCTACATGCACAATACTGCGGTTCTGTGCTCACCTACATGGCTGGGGGCGGACACCACTGCCAACATAGCCGGGAAACTTTTGGAAATTTGTGGCAAGTTCTTATGGGACCAAGTTGCTGAGATCATCGGTCCCTGAGTTTACACACTGCTTAATCTAACTTAAAATAACTTACGCTAAGGGCAATCCACACACCCATGCCCGAGGGAGGAAGCCGCGCGAATCGTGACAAGACGCCTTAATACGCGCGGCTACCCGGCTTGGCACGGAATAGGGGGATGTTTGCAACTGAAAGAGGAATCGGACGACAAGTTCTAGAGAAAGTTTTCATGTTCTCAAAAGTGGCAAAAGAAGAAGATATACACATTAGTACGACTTACCTTGACCATCTTCACTTACCAGTCGATTAGGATAGGTGGGGGTAAAGTCCCGCGTGAGTTAAAAACCCGCACCTAGTTTTTGAATTGACTGTTGTCGATTAAGGGGTTTGATCAGGAGGTGGCAGGATTCCCTTATTGCAACTTATGGTTCTCGGCAAGTCGCTCCAGAGGTGCGTGCATGAAGTAAGTCTGTTTCTTTTCTTTTCCTTTTTACTACTTAAAATAACTTTTCTGATGTTTTCCTTAAACATTGTTATATGTAGGGTTGGAAAATAAGAATCAACCAATTACCCTTCGACGAGCGCATTTAAGCTTTATATTCTCGTGGAAATAACTGTTCCAGTTGGTCTCCAAAATCAACAACTGTGGGTTTGTCTGAAAATGGCGAAATGGGGAAAGTCCCCGGTGGTGTTTTGGGAAAAATCCCCACATTTCTAACAGTATAACGACAATTCTTCAATGACAACTCCAGCAAAAGATGAAATTCAACACGCATTGTGTGAGATTATCTCACCGGAATATATACTCCACTGTCTAAAGTAAAAGTTTAGGTGAATCTTTCTAGAAAAGCCATGAAATCTGTGCTTCTATCGTCGATACCCAAAAAGGAAAACTCCGAGAAGAATGCAAGAGGAAAGAAAAGGTTGCTAATGAGAAAAAAAGACGTGACAAAGAAAGAATAGAGCGTTCTACAGAAACAAATGGACATAAGCCAGATTTCATTACATCAAAGCCACAGGAAAAAGGAAGGAAACAGATTGGAAAGCCAGTTGTTATTCTTCTGTGAGGTTCAGACTTCTCACATCAAGACAATAGCTCAGATGTAGATATGGTTACACCCCTTGGCGGAGAAGTATCCGAAGAACAGGAAGAAGAGCCTGGGACTTCAAGGAAGAATCAGATGACCTAAAAATGTAAACTGTTTACTACGTCCTAGATCGCTTAGATTCAGTAATTTAACTGTTTCAGGTTACCCAAATAAACCTCCTTTCGTGGAGACGAAAATATTGTTTTTCTAAAGGTATTTTTGACCATTATCTTCAAATTTACAAGAAATTTCAGATCAAAATCGTGTGGATAACTTGAAAATAATAGAACAATGTTATAAAAGGCTATTTCAAGTTTCTTATTATTATGTAGTTATCCATTTTTTCCATGGTTATCTCAAGTGGGACGAAGACCTGCATTGGGAGCTTCACCTCACCTTGTGGGGTTTTACGAAATTTTTGTTTTAGCTAAACTGTATATTTCTCTGTAATTAATAATGAGACAGAACTTCACTTAGGATGGGTTACAGATAAAAACCAAACCTACTATTTCCATTCGAAATCACGGGAAAATCTACCCCCCATTGGCACAGTATTAGAAAAACAGAAAATTACGCGGCTTTACCTCCACCTATCGTATGTGCTGTGTGCCTTTAGTCTACTTCAGCAACGAATGGAAGAACTTGATACAGCTGAACTGCAAGTCGTAGTACCGGTTTTATGGTAGTTAACGAGAATTACTGGACGGAATGAAAAGGAAATAAGTAGAACATTAAAAATATCATAGAGTGCTTTGGGAATTCCCAGTTGAATGATGGCTTCTGGGCCAAGGAAGTTCGTTACTATATACGAGGACATAATAAAAGACCGAGACATTAATGTAATGGAAAGTGGTTGTGTGGCACTGAATTACAGACAGGAGTAGTATAGATGAGTACAGATGAGGAACACTGTAAGTGGAAAAGTCTAGAGGAGGGTTTTATCCAGCAATGGCTGCCATATGGCTGATAATGAGGGTTATCTGTTTCGGTCCCTCTATTCTAAATTTACTCCTCTCTCCGACCGTGGTACTTAACATATTATTTGGCGTGTGGACGGTTTCCACAAACTAAAACTCATATGTGCACGACAGACATATTCTGCTACTCCAGTAGTCGTTTCTTGACTTTCGAGAAGTAACTTACATCCGCCCCCGCCTCGACCCCATCACACATACTGAGTGCCCTTCCGCCTTCCTTTCCGACCTTCCATATATTTGCTGGGTCTGACGTGCCGTCGACAGTGGGCATCACCACATATATGTGCGTAATACATTAAGGCAACACGCCTACAGCCACTACTCACATTCGAGTCCACCCCCCCCCCTCCTCCCCCACCATGTTTCTCCATTCATCCAAAAATATAAAAGTCCCATTTCTACCGTCGGAAATTTAAAATACAGACATGATATTTACCATTGTTGGGAGATGTATGTTTGTTTCCCTATAAAAGCGAGATATTTCAAATAGCCATTAATCACTTGTGTGCACCGCAGTGATATGACTCGAGCTGCATCATTTCGGCAGCAGTCATGGCAATGAACAGGGAATTAATTAATTTTCATGAATTTAGTTTAGAATATTTGACACCATTATTATGTTGTTTGGCAATAAATGGACTTCTGGCTTCAAAAAATAATTTGCAAGACTTTTTTCATCACTGTGGTACGAAGGTGAATTAATGAGAATCTGCAGTTTTGTTCTAATTGTCTTCAGGTTGTCTCTAAGCATTTTTGTGATCATCAGTCACTTGATAGTACCGTTGTCTTCACCTGTGGTAGGTCGCAGCATTACCGCATCATCGCATCACTTTGCTCAGTGGCGTTCCGGCGTAAAGATGGCAGTGTCACTTTATGTTCGCATCACAAAAAAAACCGCCCTCCCCAAACCATTTATTGTGGTCTGAATATGTACCAGGAGCGGCTATTCATAGAAGCCTTTCAGCACAATACGAAGTCAATGTTTTGTCAAATCGAAGTGTTTACCAGTGGAACAAACAATTCAAAAGTGGTCGAACGAACGTGACGCATGAGGAAAGAGCGCGGCCCCTAGCTACAGACACAACTGATGCCATTACTGAACAAGCCTGTGGCATGATTCCGAATAGCAAACAAGTGACTGTTGATGATGTGGTAAACCATGTGCAGATTAGTCATAGTTCTGTGTATGAAATAGCGCGTAGCTGGATCGGCTTTCACCAGCACGTCCAGGACCGTCACGCTAACGATGGTGAAATGTTACTGAAACGAATCATCACTGGGGAAGGTCCGCTTAGAGAAGCATTAAGAGGCTGTCGATTCGGATGAAATCAACAGGTGAAGGAACCGGTGAGCACACCAAAATCTTTTTTGCAGAGAGTACGGAAATCATGTGCAGTGGTTCAGTGAAGTGCGTTCGAAAGCAGGGTAGCAATATTGAAAAACAATATCAGTAACCGACTCTGTATTATTCTTGTAACAAAATATAAAAATTGATTGAAGATGCTTATTGACCAACCTTCGTAGATATGGTTTCTATAGCGAATAAGACACATCTGTCATTACATTTTGACCGTATGAGAATATTTTTGCTGTTTCGTTACAGTTTTGATTCCTACAAACATCCACAGTCATTAGTCATTCCGTTTTGTGTACCTTTGATGTTCGTAATCACAGCGATGTTCAATTTAAAAAGGTTTTGATGTCGTAATCTATTTTAACCGACATGAATTTCCCCTGACTGATTATTTAAACGCAATGGAATAAATTTAATATTATTTAAACGAGAAAAGCACACAGCGATAACGGTCCAGACTGCACTGAACACAATATCATCTGATCTATTGTACTGCCTCCAACCTAACTTCAGACCGGCACATAAAGCTGAATGAAGCAATGCTGTAGATGTCTTGCAAATAGCAGTAGTGTAACGGATGAACTTGGTCATGAGCAAGTGGTTACGAAAACTGTCGCATCATATAGTGTGAATTTTCTTGTACTAGCTTTCTGGACATAATGTTGACTCATCTTCAGACAGAAGGTCTGTTTCATCACAAAGAAATGAAGTTGCGTACATAGGCGGCATGTGATAAACAAGAGTGAAACAAACCTTTAGTACCGATCAATTAGAGATAAGGGAACGAAAATAACATTACATTATTCACATAAGCAACATATTTATGGTCGAATTACCTATAACTAAAAATCATCTCTTGCGTATAGTGTTCCGAATAGCAATGCTTTCGGAGACAAAGGAAATTTATCAAACATTACATGTATAGAAACGCATCATAATATAACAGTGCCTTCATCGGTGTGATAAATGAACATGGACATGTTACGATCACTTAGCTGACGCCCATGCGAGCATGGAATAAACCACTCACAAGAAAAATTTTAAATATCAATTTCAGTAATTAATTTACGGAATATGACTCCAATAATTAAACTGAGAGGAGATACGTAACGGCCAAAATAGCTTAAAGTTAATTCTTTCTCTCTTGTGCGAGTCAGCATAAAAACAGGCACATAACATCCAAATACTCCAGCAGTGGCAGCAAGGACTATTCCATGCAGCATCCCAGGCATGACTGTCTTTGTATGGGAGTTTCTCCATGACTCTGTGTGAGCCAACAGCCCTTAGTTCCTTTGTGTATTGCTTCTGGATTATGTCAGACAGTGTTTCTTGCATTTTGCACTTTAACTGCTGACATCCGCAAAGTGTCGCATCACTTATTGATTAATCATAGAGATTGGAAAACACATGGAAGCTTTTCACTTTGTTCTTACACTGACTGACAACAATTAATTATTTATTCAAATAATTCTCTTCATTGCGGAAGCAGCTTCAGCAAATCATGAGAAGCTGGTGGAATTAGAAAATTACCAATCGTTGTTTGTCTGGTATGATGTGACATTTACTCTTGTGTTAGCGTTCCATATTCTGTCGTCTTTCCCCCCTTTAAGTATATTGCGCCTTCATACAGATACACCTTTTTTAAATTCGTTTTTACTTTGGGAAATAAAAATGAACTCTGCCAGAAAATACGTTTCCATAACACATACTCACAGACTACCGAAAACACACCATTCACTCACCCCCCCCCCCCCCTCCACCAAACACATACACATGTACACACCCACACAGACAGAGAGAGAGAGATAGAGAGAGGAACATAACTACAGGGGGAGAGGGGGTAGGCGAGAGGAGGAGGAAGGGGAACGTCGTAGAGAGAGAGAGAGAGAGAGAGAGAGAGAGAAGAGCCTATCTGGTGAATGGCGTTTGAAAAGGAATGAGGAACCGAATTACTAATGACAATGCCAGTAAAGGCTAACTCTATAAAGTACCACAGTTTACAATCTCGTAATTCCTTTTCCCTCCTTTTCGTGTGTGTTTGCACGCGCACATGTGTGTGTGTGTGTGTGTGTGTGTGTGTGTGTGTGTGTGTTGTAAGTAGGCTGTTTATGTTTTCATATTGGCAACGTTACGTAGCGCTCTGTAGGAAAATAACTGCCTGTGATGTGTACAGTCTGTGGCTAGTTTCCATTGTTGTCTGCCATTGTAGTGTGGGGAAAGAAATGGCGGAGTTTTGAAATTTGTAAGACTGGATGTCATGAACTGCTATATATATTATGATTTTTCAACACTATTAAGGTAAATATATTGTTTGTTCTCTATTAAAATCTTTCATTTGCTAACTATGCCTATTAGTAGTTAGTGCCTTCAGTAGTTTGAATCTTTTATTTAGCTGGAAGTAGTGGCGCTCGCTGTATTGCAGTAGTTCGAGTAACCAAGATTTTTGTGAGGTAAGCGATTTGTGAAATGTATAGGTTAATGTTAGTCAGGGCCATTTTTTTGTAGGGATTTTTGAAAGTCAGATTGCGTTGCGCTAAAAAATATTGCGTCAGTTTAAGCACAGTCTTGTATAATTCTTCTAAGGGGACGTTTCATATGTCAACCCTTAGCCGAGGATACCTCACTGGAATCTTCTGATTTTTTTCTTGTAGTTTGAGTAATTAGTGTAGCTTTTGTTTATTGCTAGCGCGTAATTATAGAGAGAATTTCCTTTGTAGTTGTAGTTTTTCATTGTTGTACAGTAAAACAGTTGTGGCACACATGTAGATTTGCACCAAGTATTTCGCAGCTGCGCTTACAATTAATGAGATATTATTTTCAGTGCTACGTTAATGTGTTCTCTTATTTTTGCTCTTCAAATTGTGCTTTTCTGTGTTATCATGTGAAATATTGTGACAATAATGGCGTGTGAAAAACGTAATACTAGGCTCCAAAGTAAACTGAGAAACGACAGTGAAGACGAAAGCAGTGTGTTAGCGCCACCGAGTAATGAATTACCTAATGTTCAAAGTAGTAATTTGATAATTGTACATAGGGAAATGGAGCGGGCTGCAAACAATGGTGTAGACAGTGAAACAATTAGTGAACAGGGAAGCCTTATCGATCGATCGGTCGGCAACAGCTTGCCTCAGGAATCCGAAATGACAGGACACAATCTTGCAAATACTGTAGATTCAGGTTTTGCGTCCTCACCGTTTTCTCAAATAAGTCAAGACACATTTTCTGCTTTTCAAACTGCGAATATTGCCCGTTCAAATACATTGCCGAATAGCACTGAGGAACATGTTTCAGACACCAGTGCATTGTTATTACAATTAATGCAACAAATGGGACAAAAGCTTCAAAAGTTAGACACAATGGAACAAAATCAGAGACAAACACAGCAAAAGCTTCAAAAGTTAGACACAATGGAACAAAATCTTCAAAAGTTCGACACAATGGAACAAAATCAGAGACAAACACAGCAACAGTTAGACACAATGGAACAAAATCAGAGACAAACACAGCAGAAGCTTCAAAAGTTAGACACCACACTTGAACAAACAAGTGAAGATTTAACTACTGAGTTACATAACATTGAATTGAAATGTCAAAAAGTCTGTAATGACGTAAAAACACAGATTTGTGAGCATTTTCAACCTATTTTTTCGCGGAATGAAAATGCATTACAGAATCACGAAGCAGCCATAAAAGAACCGCAAAGTATTGTTCATCAAAATCATGAGACCTTGCAAGCTAAAATTGACTCAGTTGCATCTACCGATTCGGTTACGCAACTTGCAAAAACTCAAGAAAACTTAAAGCACACAGTAGATACTTTGAAAATTGGTTCAAAAAGACACATGGAGGAAATAAGTTCATTATCAGAGAAAGTAGTTGAACTTTCGGATCAGCTAAATAATTTATCTACGTAGGTAGATGATAATCTGAATGACACAAAACCAGTTGTCTTAAATGACACAGAGGAGTATGAACAAATTAAGAAATTCAAACAAAATCAGAATCAAATTAATACGCAACACAAAAGAGAAATCCGGGAAGTACAAGATCAGTTGGCACAAGTAATACAAAAATTACCTATTTCAGAGGACACTCGCGCTCCAACACGGGAAGAGGGACTTACAAATACGGAACAGCCACAAGATAATAACACAGCGCACTTCGGAAATTATGAAAGAAATTGGGAAGGTACATCGAATTTTGAGATGGAACCGCCGAAACGACATAACAATGACCGACATGCGACTCGCCGACATGATCATTTTGACTATAAGCTGTTCATTATTACACGTAAATTCAAAACATCTAAGAATTCTGGCAACGACATTCATCCACAAGCGTGGCTTCATCTATTCTCTCTTTGTTTTCCTCCCAACTGGTCATTAGAAAACAGATTAGAATTTATGTGTGGCTACTTAGAGAATGAACCAGCTGTAAGAATGCGATCGGTCATTCACGACTGCCACAGTGAAGGAGAATTTTACAATGCCTTCCTCTCAACATATTGGTCTCAAGCCACACAAGACCGAGTAAAACATGGCATCATAATGATGAAACATTTCAAACAATTTGAATTTTCCAGTCTTGTGAAATATTTTGAAGACATGTTGCACAAGAATCAGTACCTGTCAAACCCATACAGCCCCTCAGAACTCATCCGCATTTGCTTAATCAAATTGCCTGAGCATTTACGACATATTATTTTGGCAGGACGTTGCAAAGACGAAATTGAAGCTTTTCAGGGACTCTTACAAGAATTAGATATTGACACTGACAATCGCGGAACGGGAAAACAGGAACACAACAATTACAGGTCACATCCGTCGCAATTCCGCGATGAAAGAAATAATAACTGGATGCGACAAGGCTATTCTCACAACACAAGTCGTGACTAAAACAGACACCACCCGTATGACAACCGTTGTCAGAGTAGTAATAATTACAGGGAAAGACCACATCTCCGTGGTAATGACTATCACAGAGACAATCAGAGAAACAGACAATATGGGAACCAAAATAAATATTATCAGGGGAGACAGAATAACTTTAGATGCAACAGTCCAGCGTGCAGTTACGATTCAGCGAGAAATTCTCCACCACGTGACTGACAAGAAAGAAACTATGGAATCTACTGACATGACGACAGACGATATGATCGTAACGACAGACCTGAATTGCATCAGAACTGGCGGGATTCAAACAGAGCAGGGCCCTCTCGACAAGGTGAATTTGTCTCAGTTAGGTCTCCAAATCCCAATAACGACGCGCGCCAACAAAGAGACAATAGGCAATGACTCATACCGCTGGCAGCCACAAAACGTACGTATGAAACTGACGACGCAGCTGCCATAGCTAGTAATTACTAAAAATGGAAGACATTAGGGACATCTTACTCCAGGAACACGATGGAAAACGTAACCACATTGCACATCCTGTGACTCACATTACAGTAAATGACGTAAAATTTACTGCAGTACTTGACTCTGGCAGTCCCATTTCAGTAATTAGTGAAACAGCCTTTAGCAAATGCAACAAATCGAACGATTGCCCCACACTTCCGTTACGTAAGATTAAATTACAAGGTGCAATCGTTGGAAAAAGTGTAGATGTATGCCAACAAACCAACTTAGATTTCTTTTGACAAAGCCACAGCTTCTCTATGAACTTTCTCATTGTTCCATTATTGTCGACGGAAATTATATTGGGAGTAGACTTTTTGAATGAATACAAAGCAATCTTAAACTTTCACGATGCTGAAATAAGTTTAGAGAAAGAAGATAAGTCAATAGCTTTGAAATTTGAAGATTGGCTCTCAAACCATGACGAGGAAATTAATCGGCTTTACCTTATGTTAGACAACAGTTCGGAATTTTCTACGGAACTAGACACTAACAATTACTCTGCAAGTACTGACAGGGATGATATCGACGACATATTTGAAACTAATGAGTTAATTCAGAATAAAATCCAAACAATTGAGAATTGTAATGACACTGATAGGCAAGACCTTTTTGAGATTTTACAAGCACATTCCACAGTTTTTACTCACAAAACAGGAACAATCAAGGGATTTCAATATCAATTTCGTGTTCGTGAGCATACTAAATTTTGTGTTAGACCATACGTAATTCCGGCGCATTATAGGTACCGTGTTAGAACAGAAATACAATCTATGCCTAATGAGGGCATTATTGAGCCAGCAGTAAGCTCATACAACAATCCATTACATATTGTTGAGAAGAAAAATGGATCAATCAGGCAGAAACAGACAGGCCGCAGATGATGGAAGAATTTCTTCAAAATTTTGATGGTGTAAAAGTATTGTCTTCTATTGATCTCAGATCCAGATTTTATCAGATCGAACTTCATCCAGGATGTAGAAAATACACAGCTTTTCTTTGTTTCGGCGTTTGTTATCAATTTCGGAAACTTCCTTTTGGTTTGAACATTTCTTCGGCAGTGGTCATTCGCGGGCTAAATTCCATATTACCTGATTTCTTAAAACATCACATCACCTTATATGTGGATGATATTCTAATAGCAGAAGCCTCATGGGAACAACATAATCGCATCCTCAACAGTTTGTTACGTATTTTTGCAGAATCTGGAATTACAGTTAACTTGGAAAAGTCTGAATTCGGTAGGTCAAAGGTGAGGTTTTTGGGACATATTATTTCTTCTGAAGGCATTCAGCCGGATCCGGAAAAGTTAGAAGCAATCAGAGCCATTCCAGTTCCATCCACAAGAAGACAAGTCCCCAGTTTTCTAGGTCTCGTAAATTTTTACCGTCGTTTTCTGAATATGCAAATTCTAGTTACACCAAAACTTTGTTCTCTCACGGCAAAAAATACTATTTGGAACTGGGACGAACAAGCACAGTTGGAATTCAATACTTTGAAAGAATCGCTACTTAACGCGCCAATACTAGCTCATCCAGATCTGTCACAAGATTTCTGCCTTAGCACTGATTCTTCTAAAGTCGGTCTTGTTGCCCACTTATTTCAAGAAGCCATAGAAAATGACACTACTGTTCAGAAAACCATTGCTTTTGCTAGCCGAGTGCTAACAAAATCCGAAAAAAATTATTCCGTTACTGAATTAGAAGCTTTAGCTATCGTTTGGGCATTTAACAAATTCCGTTTCTTTCTTTCTGGTAAGCACGTAAAAGTATACAGTGATCATCGTGCATTACAATTTCTTATGTCTTCAAAATGAAATCATGACAGGTTAAAACGTTGGGCATTGTTTCTGCAAGAATTCCGCTTCACAATAGTCAACATTCCCGGCAAGGAGAACATTGTTGCGGACGCACTGTCACGCGCACTGGCTGAGCTTGAGAAAAGTAACACAGATGGCTACCTCGAGAAAAATTTCAGTATTCTTTACATTCAGAAAGTCGCCTTTGAAAACTTCATCACCACATCTTTAAAGGCCATTGCTCATGAACAAGATAAAGATCCGATTTGGAAGGACATCAAAAGTAAATGGCATGAAAAGCCGCACTCTCATATTCGGCATTATTATATGGTTAGAAACAACATACTCTTCAAACGCTGCACTGTTGATGACAACGTATGGGTACTTTGCATTCCAGACGATTTTGTTAATAAGCTCATTTGGTACATTCATTTCAGCTACGCACATTTCGGTCCACGAAAATGTTATCATATTCTTCGAACGACTTGTTATTTTAACAATATGGAAAAGAGAATTCGAAGAGTATTGTCTATTTGTAAACTTTGTTAAAAGGCGAAACCATCTACTGTCTCACATCGTGCTCTGTTGTTTCCTATCATTCCTTCTAAATTAAACGAATTTGCTGCTGTTGATCTCTTGGGACCCCTTGTCAGAACATCGAATGGATTTTCGTACGTTCTAGTCGCTGTTGAACTTACTTCAAAATTTGTTTCTTTCGCTCCGTTACGTAAAGCCACTGGACGGTCTGTATCCAAAGCCTTTGTTGAAAATTCCTTATGTGAAGTTGGACAAGTTAGTATAGTCATTTCAGATAACGGACCGCAATTCAGATCTGCTGTTTGGTCACGCATGCTTCGGAATCATAAAATCAAACCCGTTTTTATTTCATTGTACTCACCACATTGTAACCCGTCTGAATGGATTATGAAAGAAATCAATAAGCTTTGCAGACTTTATTGTCACAGAAAGCATCAGCATTGGGACAGATATTTACACTTATTTCAAAACGTGCTGAATGAAATGCCTCACGACTCCACTGCTTTACCACCTACTCTTGCACTAAAGAATGAAGAACCACCGAACAGAATCAGAGAGCTTGTATCTTTTCCGAATACACGTAAACTTCGACACAAAGACATAATTGATTTAGCTATTAAAAATATAAAATCTGCAGCAGACAAAAGGAGAAAACTACACAACAAATCAAATGCAAATAAATTATATATTGGTCAGAAAGCTCTCATTAAAGCTCATTCACTGTCACGTAAGAAGAAACACTTGAGTCACAAATTCTTTCCAGTTTACAATGGACATTACAGAATCCGACGTATACCACATGATAAGTGCGTTGAAGTTGAAACTCTGCGTACTAGGAAGAGTAAAGGTTTATACCACATTTCACATGTAAAACCGTTTATTGAAAGATAATCTGCTTTTTAACTTTGTCTTTGCCATAAGACTTTTCACTTCACATTTCTAGTATGCTCTGTCAGACTTAAGAAATTGTTAACATGCAACAATGTTTGAAGGTAAATATCCAGTCTAGTACCTAGGAAACATTTTTAAACAGAAATTACGAATGCATTGTTATAGTGAACAGGCGACACAGTGTTGTAATTGTACATTCTTGCTTGTTAGTTGCACAATTACGTAACGACTATCAGGCTTACATACTTAGGACATATACTGGTACTGCTAATGAGATTTTAATGCAACATTTTGGTTTACTTGGAGATACATTCTGGATTTAAAGTACTTTCTGTGAGATACCAGATGACACAGTGGTTAGTTTATGTGACAACTACACGATTTTATCACGACGCTACTACTGAGTGACAATTAACAATGTTGCTTTTGCGGTGTATCTGTTTTATATCTGCACAGTTTTTCTGAATTATTCTGGAAAGTAAAACATGTTTTAGTAGTAACGTTTGTGGTATAGCTACAATGAGACAGCCTTTTCCGTAGCACAACAATACGTTACAGCACAGCACTTCCTTCATCACAGCAATAAGCGTAATAACTAAGATATCTATACGCAAAGCAATTCACTTCGTTTATTATGAGGTAAGTACATTGACTTCAGCAGAGCTTTTCTTACAGAGGACGATAACTACGACACTTCCACAGAATTATCTTACAACAAGACGCACATTTAGCGCTACAGAACACGCATTTGAGTGATTAATATTGTACTTGAACCATTTATTTTTCAAGATTTTTGAATTAAAAAGGAAGTTTTCCGTGATAAATTTCATTCCATTGCTGTAATCTGTAACACCTGAGGGTATAATTACATTAATCCTCAGGGGGTACACGCCTACTTTGTGTACCATGTGTCTGGCAAGCACAAGGATACCTAGCTAATAAGGTATTTGCTTTTACAACTTTACACATTGGTACCATATTTCTCTAACACATAAATTACACAGCTATCTGATCATTTAACTGAGAGATAAACATTTTTTTACTACATCAGTGACACATGTTACGCAATTACACAGTTGGGTAACTTCACACTTACGAAATTGTATTTTGTCTGTACTTTGTGAACTGTTCAAATTCTTTTGGACCCATTGTGATATTATGAGAGCTTTGAATGATATATTTGGTATGGGATCACGATTTTTAAAGTACGTTTGAGGTAGATGACACTTTTGACATGAGCAGAGAATTTTTTTTAGGTTTTGAAATTATTGGAGGAAGCTACGACGATTTTGAGAGTTGACTGAGGTGTTATGATGTTATTATTACGATGACTATGTGTATTATGCTGTTGCGGTATGTTTATGATCAATAAGCTGATGCTATATGAGTTATTTGATTATGCTATGTATCTGTTATGATGAAATATTGAAGAAGTGTCGACGAATAAGGTAAAGAATAATGAGTAGTGGTTAGGGACTCTGGTTTGCGAAAAAGGTTGTTGGAAACCAAGAATCGTACTTTAAGAGTTATGAAATGTATGTAAATGCGTGAATGTATTACAATGCCGACGAAAATTTTTTGGACACTGTTATGTCAATAGTATTTTGTTTCTACACATTTGTAACGCAAATTTTCGACCTGTGAAATTTTTATATGAGACTGTCACCATAGCAGAAACTGATGTCGTAAATATTTCGTTAAGAAAGGTAAGTGACCTTGACATAATGCGTTTTGGGCGCCCAGCTGAGAGAGAGTTGTCTGACAAAAGAAAGCCATTAGGTGGAGAAAAAAAGATGCCATTATCCTTGCTATTGACATTCCGTAGTAGAAAGCATCGCAAATATGACACGCTCATTACTTGGAAAGATACTTACATCTGCACACCTGATTATGTCAAGCGTCTTTCTATGAGAGCTGAGAGAATTTCTACTAACTTATGAAATGTCCAATGACTACTGAATGACATTTTTATGCTTTACTTTGTACATAGTTGCTTATTTCATTTGATATCTGGTTTCCAGCTGTGTTGCAACATTGGTTTTATAAAATAAAATTAAATGCATTTGCTAATGTGAACACTTTCTGCCAACAGATCTATTAAATAAATACCTTTATGATCCAAAGCACTTGGAATGGAAAGAATATTAAGAAGGGATGAATAACAGTAACTGCATACATAATTTTCTTTTCAACTACTTGGTAATTTTTTTGGTAGAGTAAGTTTTTGTGATGAATCACTCTAGTGCTAAGATGTGACATAGGTATTAAACATGGCCATTTTTACTGTAATATTTTTTCTGCTTGAGCTTTGTCATGTTTAGATATAAGTTATTGCATTTGCTGCTGCTGTTGGCCAGGCATAGTGTTACTAATTTGACTTTGTATTACTCTGTTAAGCCAGTTTTACTATGGATCTATTTTTCTTGTTTGCTGCACAGTGCCTTATATTAGTTGTAATATTGCAATTGCTTTGCCAATTTCCATTTTTTTTGTCATTGCTGTTTGTGTTAATTGCTCTGTACTGCTGCATTGCCCCATCCCTTAGTTTAGCATCTCAGCTCAGTAGATTTAAGTTAGCTTAAGAGGCAGTAGACTATATAAGAGAATGAGTTGCGATGAATTGGAAGAAATGCATTGAGAAGTCATACGAAAAAAGTACAGAAAGCAGGTATAGATAGGACTTTTTGGAAATAATGAAGAACGAAGGGAGATCTCCGAGAAGTAAAGAAAGTTTTGTTTGTAAAATACTGCAGTAAAAGAAACCCTGTCCTTTCCTCATGTTATCCCACTATGTGTTTGTGTTCCCTTGTGTATTTGTGTTTTTCCTGTCTTTATGTGTTTAGCTGATGTTATGTTGTAGAATTTTTCTAATACTATGTTATTTACTTTGTAGAGATGTTTAAACATTATTTGTTTTGTTTTGTTTTATTGCTTGTGTGTGAAGTTGATGTTTCGAAAGTTATTCTGATCTTTTATGTATGTACTCATGTCATAATTCCTGTAACACTGATGTATATGTTATTTCGATTCTTTTGTAAAGCCTGTACTACAAATGTTAACTGTATCGTTACGTTCTTCAATGATGTATTTTGTACCTTTGTAATTGTATCCTTATGTTACAAAATTGTAATCGACACCAGTTCATCATATTATTAACTTGTAAGTTCCATTTCACTGCACACGTTTCTGTTGGTCATAGTGTATGGACAATATGTGAGAAGTAGGGACTGTAGTGTTTGCACGTGTGTTAATAATTCAGCAAGTTACTGGATAACAGCATTGCTGGTTCTAAGGACAATTCTAAAAATTTTGTGAGTGCACAAGTGGTGGTTATGGACTTGCCATATTATCCGTAAGACTCTTCAATGGTGATTGTGCATCTGCACAGTCACAACAGATGGCTACTGGCCATCTCTACAAGGACTACAGTGGGTCTGCATCTTTGATGACCCACCAATACCACAATCTCTACCAGGACTACAGTGGGTCTGCACCTCTGGTGGCCCACCAATAGCGTAATCTCTACCAGGACTACAGTGGGTCTAGTCTGTGATGACCTGCCTACCAATATTCTTCAAAACTTCGAATGACTCTGCTGTGGGTTTGCTCTGTTGTGACCCATTACTTGTCTGCATATCGAGAGTCAGCACTGTCTTTCCGTTGGAAGGACAACACTACTTCTTCAAGACTGCATGGAAATCCACAACTTCCGTGTGCATTTTCTTTTACTGCTCAGACTTTGAGAAAAACACTGCAACTTTACTGTGATGAATGATCAGGACTGTCTTTATGATGGACTGTGAGAAAATTTTAGCTTTTGACCAACATTGTATCAATAAGCGTGTGTATTTGATATCTTTCTTATTGTAATTTTGAAAAATTTTATCAAATCATTATTGGCCACTGCCCAAAACAATTTGTAAAATTTTTTGTGGGGTGCATGGGGGCTATGTAAGTAGGCTGTTCATGTTTTTTTATTGGCAACGTTACGTAGCACTCTGTAGGAAAATCACTGGCTGTGCTGTGTGCAGTCTGTGGCTAGTTTCCATTGTTGTCTGCCGTTGTAGTGTTGGGCAGTGGCAGCTGGATGTGAACAGCGCGTAGCGTTGCGCAGTTGGAGGTGAGCCGCCAGCAGTGGTGGATGTGGGGAGAGAAATGGCGGAGTTATGAAATTTGTAAGACTGGATGTCATGAACTGCTATATATATTATGGTACTATTAAGGTAAATACATTGTTTGTTCTCTATTAAAATCTTTCATTTGCTAACTATGCCTATTAGTAGTTAGTGCCTTCAGTAGTTTGAACCTTTTATTTAGCTGGCAGTAGTGGCGCTCGCTGTATTGCAGTAGTTCGTGTAACCAAGATTTTTGTGAGGTAAGCGATTTGTGAAATGTATAGGTTAATGTTAGTCAGGGCCATTTTTTTGTAGGGATTTTTGAAAGTCAGATTGCGTTGCGCTAAAAATATTGTGTGTCAGTTTAAACAGTCGTGTATAAATTTTTCTAAGGGGACGTTTCAGTGTGTGTCTGCTGTGTCTGACAGGGTGAGGAAGTTCAGGCCAACCTAGTGAAAGGTTTGTCAGATGGCTGGCCTCCTTGCAGTCTGAATATCGTCCCCGCAGAGGATCACAGCATAGTAGTCAATAAAAACCAGCCCCTTTAGAAGAAGAGATCGGTAAACTTCTCTATGGTATTAAGTTACTGAATCTAGCTGACAGGAATGCTAAATCTAGAATTGCTCAGTTCCTCGTAGCCAGACGAGATTAGTAGAGCAAGGGGGTGTCACCCTACTCTCCATTGTTGCCAAATTAGTTGATGATGGCGGCGATGACGTCATCCACGATGGTGGCATGTAGAATAGGCAACAGCGCATGACGTCATTCAACATGGCGGATTTTGGCGGGAAAATAGGGCAATTGTGCTACGTCCACTAACCTAACCTCCAGAAAAAATGGTGTGAAGTTTGAATTTTGGCGGGAAAATAGGTCATTTGCGTTATGTCTACTAACCTAAGCCTCTAGAAGAAAAAAATGGTGGAAAGCTTGAATTCCAATAGGATAATGCGTGCAAAACCGTACTTGTCCTTGTTACTGTTCATTATCATTTATTGTCATTTATTATTATCATTCATTATCATTGATTATCATTTATTATTATTATTTATAATTATTGACCTTCCTCCAGGAGAAAATTCCCTCCAAATTCAAATTCCAAAACGATAATGGCTGCTAAACCATACCTTTCCTTATTATTATTAATTATCATTCATAATTTAATCTTATGTATTATTATTTACTATCATTTATTAGTTATTATTATTTATTACATTTCTTATTATATATTATTATTGGCCTACCTCCACTAACAGAAAATCCCACAATGTTCAAATTCACACGTCATAATCTCTGGAAAACCATACTTTTATTTATTATTATTATCATTTACTATTATTTATTAGCATTTATTATCATTTATTATTATTTATTATTGTTCAAGATGGTCGAATTTTTTTGCAGGAAAGCCAATTCCCTTACATCCATAACAAAAAATCTGTCACAAATTCAAATTCAAACACGAGAATCTGTCAACCTAAAAAATATAAAAAAAAAATAAAAAAAAACCGATTGGGCCTTATGCACTAACCTAAGTCCACCTCATCCTACGAAGTTTGAATTATTCGCTATCACTTATTGTTTCACTCCAAAGCTATAAAAACGCGTCAAATAATAGTAAAGTACACTTTTACTGACATAAGTCACCTCCTTTGAATTCGTAGGAAAAGGACTGAAGTCTTTATTTCAAAGAGCACCGTCATCACTTGTTCTCCAACATCACATCTTTGAGATCGCAGCAGCATCCACCGTGCTCACTACGAGGTCTGGAGTCCAACTGTGTGTGAGCTCATATCTCAGCCACCTGAGGACGTCGCCATGAGAGCCAATTGGGCCACGTCCACCAAGTTTGAGTTTTCGCGGTCAATTATGCTTCCGCTGCTAAATTATTAAAATCTCGTCCCTAAACTACGCTAAGTCACAAGGTGGGAAACTGACTCTTTATTTCATGCATTACGGTCATGCAGTTGTCCCAGCTGACTTCTCGATGCTCACACAGCGAACTCCAGAGCGCAGCTGACATACGCACGGCCGGCAGAGCCCGCTACATCGGCCGCTCCCTGGCCGGCTGACGTCAAGCGACCAGTGGCGCCCTCACCCGGCCAGCGCGCCAGGTAGGCGGCGAGCGGCGCATCAGGGTCCAGCCACAAATGGTCAGCCGCACTCGCGTCAGAGTCCGGCACGTAAACATGTTTTCGCGCCCGCGAGCGCTTAACGCTGGACAGGATGGAACCTGTCGACCACGTGCTCGACAAAGGACACGTTCCACCCCAAATTTATTTTTCTGATCAGGTTCGAACCTGCCGATGCCTACCTCACACAACCACCCGAGATGTTTCGAAAGTTCTATCACGTGACACGCTATATCGGTCCTAAAGTTCGCAAATTCCCAGCACCGACAGACAGGAACCGACATGTTTGCTTTGTCGAAACCACCCTCACGCCACATAAAGTGCCACCAGCACGTGTTATGGAGCACAAAGGACGCTCTAACCCCCATAAACTTTGGAATTCCAGACCGATAGACAGGAACCGACACGCTCGAACTGGAATGTTTTTTCTACCGAGTTGGAAACTTCCTTCACATTCAAAAAATGGTTCAAATAGCTCTGAGCACTATGGGACTTAACTTCTGAGGTCATCAGTCCCCTAGAACTTAGAACTACTTAAACCTAACTAACCTAAGGACATCACACACATCCATGCCCGAGGCGGTCGCGCAGTTCCAGACTGCAACACCTAGAACCGCTCTGCCACTCCGGCCGGCTTCCTTGACGTCACAACGCGTGAACGACCACGTGGCTCTGTCGGACAAAGAACGCTCTCACTAAGTTAACTGATCACCTGATTCTCATATTCAGCCCACATGCTTCGATTATATAATCCAAGATCTTCGCGAAAACACATGTCCATACATATGAGCCATCGCAGGCACCTGCCTTAGTACCTCCGCAGGTGAATGTAATGAAGTATGCATGAGTATTTAATTAGTCTGATCAATTAATTAACCTCTCTGATGTAGAAAACTGCCACGTCCACCTAGACTTGGAATCAATTTCGCCACTGCCACGCCCACCTGGACTTGATATGAAATAGTTAAAGATCCTACCTACCACCACGTCCATTTACCGACTCATGTTCGTTGGCCACCATGTACTAATGCTTGCTTCCGTTTACTAACGTGCACTAACATGTACTAACCTACATTAACTTATATCACATTTTGTCTATACAAAAAGACAAGCTTCAATTCTGATGGTCAGTCCGTGTTTCGCTACCAACATAAGAAAATTGCGACAAATGAAGCCACTAAACTAAGTCACCTGTGATGACTCCAAATCGTCTACTTTGCCTCTCTCACCCACCACGAGCGCGAGACCGCCCACATCACAGCCTGGACCTTTATACTCACTTCAGATATACTCCTCTGTAAATATTCTAGCTAAACTATGACCCTAATACTGTTCTTCAATCCACACGGTCTAGCACATGGCCAGAGCACACCCCCAGTACCTAAGCCGAGAACATTGCACGCTCCATCTTTAGTTAACCGCTTAGAGACGGAGATACCCTGCAATCACATTCCTCGCGCGCTCGTAGCTACTCGCCTTAGCAATTCGATTTCAGAAAACCTCCAAGTAGAGAAAATAACAACCAACTCGAACTCTCTCATATTCTATATCATCCCACAAATACTTAACGTACATTTTATTTATGCATCGAGTGTACCTATCACTCTCATACAAAGAAGACTCGTCCCGATGTACCTGGTGTCATGTTGCACAGTCGGCAGACACATAAACAGCTCCTAATTTCAGTGTACAATATCAAACTGCTCCTAAATAATGCATTACACATAACTGTAAACACCATCACTACTTTTAATCTGTCCAAATAACGCATAGCAAAATGACTCAAAAGATGCGCGCAATGAACCTGTCCCACACTAAGTCACACGTCCGACAGCTCTCAATTCGCTCAAAGGCCTCTGTTCGACCCCTCAAACATGACTTGATGACAGCCGCATTCACACCTAACACGTGAGAAATTCATATCACCGACACGCCGAACATGACAATCCATGAGTCATCTGTCACCGACCTAACTTAGTGCGGTCCAACACACATGTTACGGCCGCATTTAGTTGCTTCCCGGCCTATATGCGACACATCTCGACCTTCACGTCTGTTGTCAGAACAGCCGAGAGCGAGTTCACACACACACCGTCCGCACACATCCCAGCGCTTCCCTCCCCTCACGATCTAAAACGATCATCTAACAATGTAAAAAAAAAATAAGAGCCCAGTCAATCTCTCCGAAATTGTATAGTGCCCCCCAAAATAGTTAACGCTCGCTTTCGTGTATTCTAGGCTTATTTATAAATGTAATTCTTACCCTAACAGAACATGATCACCAAAATAATACTGAATGCGCTCCTAACAACCTACCATTCCAGCTCTCAACATACGCAAATGTTCTCAACCCTCCTATATCCCAGCGCAACCGATTAATCATTCTTATTCCTTCTTATCGAATTTACTGGCCCAATTTCCTAAGGCCCCGTTATCGAAATACCATCCTGCTTTTCTTTATGAGGCTTTCTGTGCTTACTTTTACAGAGATCGCTAAATTACCTCCACAGCCCCCTCAATCTACACACACACACACACACACACACACACACACACACACACACACACACACACACACGGTCATCCTCTCTACTCATCCCATAACATAAGCAGTAGTAACTTTACAATCCATTATATACAAACCCTAAACAATGTAAGCCACATCAACTTTGCAATACCCACTACATGCCCCAATTCTCTCCATTCCCAAGGAAGCACTGTGAACCTGCTATTTCTTTCTACACACGCCACACTCAGTGGTAATCAGCCCTTCTACATTAACGGACGGAAGTCCCTCTCAGAACGGTTCCACAAATTCGGCGATCGCTTCCCCTCAACACAAATGCGTGACTCTCTGTTCTTCTTCCTTGCCTGCTCCCTTTTTTTCTACAAACTTATCCAGACTCATAGGCTACAAGAACACACAGCATCCTGTAAACCACTGAATAACCAGAAACAGACAGACCAAAAAATTATATTCGCAGTCTCGAATACCAAAGTCGGTGATGTCATTATACTTACAGTTAAATCTTACGTCGAGGTCTGAGTTGATTGGCATTCCACAATGAGCTAAGTATCGGAAATTCACTCTCTGGACCGCTGTTACTCTGGAAATATCTCTATGGTCCTTACAACTTCCTCTCTACTCATCACATAACATAAACAATATTAACTTTACGTTGCAATATATACAAACGCTACACAATGTAAACCACATTAACTTTACAATACAGTATATACACATTTGACACAAAACAATGCTTTTATCCAGTATATCTCTACATTATGCAAAAAAAAATATCCTATTCCTACAGCGTCTATATGCTGCAATGCTCTCCAATCCTAGGAAAGCACCGTCAACCTCCTCTTTCTCTCTCTACAGACCCGACACTCAGAGCTAATCTTCCCTCTTACATCAGCGGACCTAAGTCACCCATAGAACTCTTTTTACAAATTCGGTATCGTCCCCCCTCAGCACAAACGCCGTACTCTCTCTCCTAACTTACCTGTTCGCTTTTCTACAAACATTATCACACTCATAGACTGCAAGAACACATGTACTTTCTCCATAATATTACACCATTTTAGCTGTATTTTCAATATCATGCACTATGCTACACCCTACCGATCACTAGTTCATCATAATTCCCAAGATATAGAGTTCAAATTAATTCTCTTAAAACCCCAAACTTTATCTATGTGCAACATGCTGTAAACCACTGATTAACTAGAAACAAACATACGCAAAATGACATATCCACTCTTGAATACCGGTTTCAATCATGTCACATTTTTGAGATCTTGGCTATAATTTACATGTCAACTAAGGTCTGTCCCAGGTCTAGAGAACAGACAGCCGTGTATCCAACACACCACAATTGATCTTCACTCAGCTAAATAAAGACAGCAAATGTGCAGATGTAGTCAAGCTAACAATCTACATCCCATCTAATGACACTCCAACCCAAATCAATCATCTTCTCAACTTCTGACTTGATCACCAAAGCCGCCCAACACATAATATTACTTCGCTATTTGGTCGTCTAGAGGACATCAAAGTTAACTCTTACAGATTCATACACTCCAACAGGTCTCTGCATTCGGACAGCTGCTCCAGTTATTTATTATCATTATGATCATTTATTATTATTTATTTTGATTCATTATTTATTATTATTTATATCATGCGCGTGTGTTCACCACAAGGTCTGGAGACCAACTGGGTTAGTACACATCGCCACCAGCAGCGGGCCTCATTCAAGGTGTCCAATTTTGGTAGGAAGTTTGAATTTTGGCAGAAGATCATACAATTTGCTTACCTAACAAAAATGGCTGCAAGTTCAATTGTGTTTAGCTCCTATCACAACCACCAGAGCGCTCAGCCATCATGTCAGTTGATTGCGCAATTACCATTATTCAAGATGGCTGCACCCAGTGCGACACATGTCACCTTTCCTGAACCTGCATGCTACAGTAAAATTCCAACTTGGCTTTAGTCACACCCTACACATCGTTCAGCTGATCCCATTTCTAGATCTTTGCGCATCTGATATATGCAATTTAAGTCGGAGAAAGACATATAAATAACATTCTGCAGCCTGTCTACAAACAGAATGACCTCAGTTACTGCAACAGGACCTTGTCTTGACCATTCGCCTGAAATGCGAATGCATAATGTAGAGATATACTGGATAAGTGCACTGTTTTGCGTCAAACGTGTATATACTGTATTGTAAAGTAAATGTGGTTTACATTGTGCAGCGTTTGTATTTATAGCAACGTAAAGTTAATATTGTTTATGTTATGTGATGAGTAGAGAGGAAGTTGTAAGGACCATAGAGATATTTCCAGAGTAACAGCGGTCCAGAGAGTGAATTTCCGATACTTAGCTCATTGTGGAATGCCAATCAACTCAGACCTCGACGTAAGATTTAACTGTAAGTATAATGACATCACCGACTTTGGTATTCGAGACTGCGAATATAATTTTTTGGTCTGTCTGTTTCTGGTTATTCAGTGGTTTACAGGATGCTGTGTGTTCTTGTAGCCTATGAGTCTGGATAAGTTTGTAGAAAAAAAGGGAGCAGGCAAGGAAGAAGAACAGAGAGTCACGCATTTGTGTTGAGGGGAAGCGATCGCCGAATTTGTGGAACCGTTCTGAGAGGGACTTCCGTCCGTTAATGTAGAAGGGCTGATTACCACTGAGTGTGGCGTGTGTAGAAAGAAATAGCAGGTTCACAGTGCTTCCTTGGGAATGGAGAGAATTGGGGCATGTAGTGGGTATTGCAAAGTTGATGTGGCTTACATTGTTTAGGGTTTGTATATAATGGATTGTAAAGTTACTACTGCTTATGTTATGGGATGAGTAGAGAGGATGACCGTGTGTGTGTGTGTGTGTGTGTGTGTGTGTGTGTGTGTGTGTGTGTGTAGAATGAGGGGGCTGTGGAGGTAATTTAGCGATCTCTGTAAAAGTAAGCACAGAAAGCCTCATAAAGAAAAGCAGGATGGTATTTCGATAACGGGGCCTTAGGAAATTGGGCTAGTAAATTCGATAAGAAGGAATAAGAATGATTAATCGGTTGTGCTGGGATATAGGAGGGTTGAGAACATTTGCGTATGTTGAGAGCTGGAATGGTAGGTTGTTAGGAGCGCATTCAGTATTATTTTGGTGCTCATGTTCTGTTAGGGTAAGAATTGAACCATTTTTTGAATATGAAGGAAGTTTCCAACTCGGTAGAAAAACATTCCAGTTCGAGCGTGTCGGTTCCTTTCTATCGGTCTGGAATTCCAAAGTTTATGGGGATTAGAGCGTCCTTTGTGCTCCATAACACGTGCTAGTGGCACTTTATGTGGCGTGAGGGTGGTTTCGACGAAGCAAACATGTCGGTTCCTGCCCGTCATAAGTGACCGCGAAAATTCAAACTTGGTGGACGTGACTCAATTGGCTTTCTTCCCGCCATCTTAAATGACGTCACGGCGACGTCCTCAGGTGGCTGAGATACGAACTAATACACAGTTGGACTCCAGACCTCGTAGCGAGCACGGTGGATGCTGCTGCGATCTTGAAGATGTGATGTTGGAGAACAAGTGATGACGGTACTGTTTGAAATGAAGACTTCAGTTCTTTTCCCACGAATTCACAGGAGGTGACTTACGTTAGTAAAAGTGCACTTTATTACTATTTGACGCGATTTTCATAGCTTGGGAGTGAAACAATACGTGATAGTGAAAAATTCAAACTTCGTAGGATGAGATGGACTTAGGTTAGTGCATATGGCCCAATTGATTTCTTTTTTTTCGTAGGTGTAACAGATTATCATGTTTGAATTTGAATTTGAGACAGATTTTTTGTTATGGATGTAAGGGAATTGGCTTTCTTGCCACAAAAATCGATCATCTCGAATAATAATAAATTATAATAAATGCTAATAAATAATAGTAAATAATAATAATAATAGATAACAGTACGGTTTCCCCGAGATTATGACGTGCGAATATGAACATGGCGGGGTTTTGCTATGTTAGTGGAGGTAGGCCAATAATAATAAATAATAATAAATGATAATAAATAATAACTAATAAATGATAGTAAATAATAATAAATAAGAATAAATGATGAATGATAATTAATAATAATAAAGAAAAGTATGGTTTTGCAGCCATTATCGTTTTGGAATTTGAATTTGGAGGTAATTTTTTACTGGAGGTAGGCCAATAATAATAAATAATAATAATAAATGATACTGAATGATGAAAATTGATAATAAATGATAATGAATGATAATAATAAATGGTAATAAATGATAATGAATAGTAACAAGGACAAGTACGGTTTGCATGCATTATCCTGTTGGAATTCAAACTTGCCCCAATTTTTTTTCTTCTAGAGGCTTAGGTTATTGGACATAGCTCCATTGACCTATTTTTCCGCCAAAATTCAAACTTCCCGCCATTTTTACTGGAGGTTAGGTTATTTTCCCGTCAAAATCCGCCATCTTGGATGATGTCATGCGCTGTTGCCAAGTCTACATGCAGCCATCTTTGATGACGTCATCACCGCTATTTTGAATACATTTGGAAACAATGGAGGGTGGGGTGACACCCCCCCCCCCCTTGCTCTACTGCTGACGAGGTTTTCGGTTACGAAAGAAGAAGGAAATACGAGACGACTTCAGGGGCATAATGAGGAGTACATTCTCACAAGATGAAAAGGAACAGTGTGATGTATGTAGTGATGACAGAGGATTGGTTCAGTGATTAAAGTACTGGATTCACAAGCAGCTGGGTTCGAACACTGTAGAGCAATCTAGATTTAGGTTCTCGGAGATTCCCTAAATCGAAAACTGAGAAGGCCAGAATGATTCTTTTAAAATGATACAGCTGGTTTCCCTCACTAGGTTAAATCGATGTTTTGTATGTAAGATCAGGTATTTGGTACTGAGGTCGCTGCATTACAGCTCAGAAAGGTACAAATGTGCAACTTTTTGTTGGCCGAAAGTGTTCGATTAAAATTAAATAACTGTGCTTTGCAGCCTTCATTTAGTATTCACCATTTGGCCCAGTTTCAGGAGCTCATGTGCACCATGTCGACCAGTACGCATTTTTCCACTCATCCCAAAATCGTTGTCTTTGAATCGCCGAAACAACTGATAACAATCTCTGAACGTTGTTTTCAGCAGAGAATGCTCTCCATTGGCTTCCGTCAGCTAATGATACATTTCCACAGCAAATTTCGTGACTTGAGAGCAGGAGAGCAGCACTTATCGCAAATGCTGTTTGGTAGATACGTTATATGACACGATCGAGGTACTAAATATGTATGTTATTTTCACTCCACTCGAAAATCACACACAAATCGGAAAGTCCAATGTTTCTAATGTTAAATCGGTCTCCTGTCGTTGCCCGCTAACTACGATAATACAAGTACTTGTCATCAACACCGAGAATTAATTCAAGCCCCCAGTAACCATGAATTGATTCTCATGTTAGTGGACTATTCCGTCATTTCTTGGTACAAAAAATTCACATATATGATTGAAAAAGAAGTAAGCAGCATTTCATTTTAACAATCGTCTGTTTGATACAAACCTGTTCTCGTGTTTTTAAGCAGTCCTCAAGTAACAGCTAACAAACATTGTCAAGAGACACTAATGAGCAAGAAATTAAAAACATTACAAATACACAGAATCTTTTCCCATGTCATCAGAAAGGAAATGTCATACCGGGTGCTCATTACACCTGTTATGTTTGAAATATGTCGTTGGTTTTGGGAGAAATGTATGAGAAAGAAACTGAAATTGGAGAAATTACAGATAAATAGTTCATAATGGACAAAAATTATAGTAGAAGGAAGGAGGAAAGAAAGGGTTGCATGGCATTACTGGTTTGGCGACCCGAGATGTTCAGCTGCAAAATCGGGAAGCGTTTCCTCCTCCGCGCACTATTATGATTTCTTTCCATATCGTTTATGGGAATTCGTCTGAAGTACATCTGCTGACTGAAGGTGACTCTAGTGGCTAGGTGTATACCTTAAGGTAATGTTTGCGTTATATGATGATGAGAGAAGGGAGAAGGTGAAATTCGTCATTGACAATAGTACACACATCTAGAATAGCACCAAGGGGGCCTCTGAACCTAACGTCCTCATTGGACTGGTCGTAGTACCACACATCATGAGGCACGGCAGAGAGGCTTTAATCCAGGCTATTAGCATAATGTGTGATGACGAGAAAATGCACACTATGTGATCAAAAGTATCCGGACACCCCCAAAAACATACGTTTTTCGTATTAGGTTCATTGTGCTGCCACTTACTGCCCGGTACTCCCTATAAGCGACCTCAGTAGTCGTTAGACATCGTGAGAGAGCAGAATGGGGTGCACTGTGGTACCCACGTACTCCGAATGGGGTCAAGTGATTGAGTGTCACTAGTGTCATAGTCTGTACGCGAGATTTTCACACTCCTACACATCCATAGGTCCACAGTTTCCGATGTGATAGTGAAATGGAAACGTGAAGGGACACGTACAGCTCAAAAGCGTACAGGCCGACATCGTCTGTTGACTGACAGAGACAGCCGACAATTGAAGAGAGTCCTAATGCGTAATAGGCAGACATCTATCCCGACCGTCATAAAGGAATTCCAAACTGCATCAGGATCCATTGCTAATACTATGACAGTTAGGCGGGAGTAGAGACAACTAGGATTTCATGGGCGATCGTCTGCTCATAAGCCACACATCACGCCGGTAAATGCCAAGCGACGCCTCGCTTGGTGTAAGGAGCGTAAACATTAGACGATTGACCCCCCAGGGGGTCCACAACTCTTTTGTGGACACGTGCGTAGCGAGCACGGGACCCCGAGCTAATGTGGCCCTCCTTCCTTTCCGGGCTGCATACCTTCCCTTCCCTTTCCGCATCCCTCCCCGTCCCCCATCTTCGCCCCCCCCCCTCGCCTCTGGCTCTTTCCTTCCCTTTCTCCCCCTCTGGGAGTATGGTTTGTGCCTACGTCCAGAGACGGACGCTCGAAACTGTTCCAAATTCCTTGCTTTTCCACTTGCAAGTCCTCGTCCTTCCTCTGTCCTTCTCTTTTCCTTCCCTCTTCTCCTTGCCCTTTTCTCCGCTGCGGCGTTTGAGACCCCCTTTTCTTTCCTTTCCCTTTCTCTTTTTTCCTCCCTGTGCGTGTCTGAAGGCCGACCCACGCACTTCCATGCGTAGCCGGTGACGGGGTAACGCGTAATTCCCCGCCCCGGGTAGACAGGTAGGACACGTACGTACCCCCTGGTAACGGCCAGGCCCAGGGAGGGGTGATTACCCGAGCTGATACCTTCCGAAAGTGCCGATTGGTCCCTCCGTCCGTTTGTCGGGAGGTGTGACCTGAGGTGTGAACAATCACCTAAGGCGGGTGTGCCCTCGGTGAGGGCCCCCACAAGGGAGGAGCGCGCCATCGGAGACGCCGGTAATCATGGGGGATTCTTCCGCAATGGTTTCCTCACCTTCCACTATGTCTGCTCACAAACGTAAGTTCACTGAGTCTCAGCCACAGACGGTTCTTCCATCGTTGCCACAGTTCCTTGTTGTTTCTCGGTCTGACGAAGGTCACGACTTTTCCACGGTCAACCCTTTCATTATTCAGAAAGGTGTCGACGCAATAGCGGGTCCTGTAAAGTCTTGTTCCAGATTACGGAATGGCACCCTGTTGTTAGGAACACACAGTGCCCTCCAGGCTCAAAAATTGCTGCGTACTTCTCTGCTCCACACCTTCCCTGTCCGGGTGGAACCGCACCGTACCTTAAATTCCTCGCGTGGAGTCGTTTATACACGCTCCCTCGATGGATTGTCTGACGAAGAAATTCAGCACTATCTGTCTGACCAAGGCGTCACGGCTGTTCATCGGGTTATGAAAAGGGTTGACTCGAACATCATTCCAACCCGCACTGTCTTCTTGACATTTGACAAAGTTCAACTCCCATCGAAAATCAAAGCAGGCTATGAGATAATTTCCGTTCGCCCTTATATCCCAAACCCTACGCGTTGCTATCGATGTCAGCGGTTCAATCACACCAGCCAGTCCTGTTCCAATCCGGCCAAATGTGTTACGTGTGGCAGGGATGCCATGAGGGTGCTTGTCCACCTCCATCCCCTCGCTGCATCAACTGTATGGGTGACCACGCTGCTTCCTCTCGAGATTGCCCTGTTTTTAAGGACGAAAAGCTGATCCAGGAAATAAGAGTGAAGGAAAAGGTGTCGACCTTTGCTGCTCGAAAGTTACTCGCCAGTCGACAGCCCACCGTGCCTCAGAAAGGAATATACAGCGCTGTCCTTGCTTCTCCTCGGCCAACAAAGGAGGCGGCCACGCAGACTTGCGACCTCACATTTAGTACCACGGTCGTCAGATCGGCCAGCGCAAAGATCGCCCGTTCAACCTCACCTCTTTCGCCTGCCCACTCTATGGCTCACCCTTCGTCGGGTTCTGCTAAATCTCGAGCCCAAAAGTCAGACGCCAAGTCTTCAAAAAAAGAGCATTCTCGTGAAGAGTTTTTACGTACTGCAACTTCACAACCATCGGTTCCTCCTTCATCTAAACATACCTCCAAGAAGGCTACGAAGGAACACAGTTCCTCTCCTTCTCCGCCAAGGCGTGTCCCAT
Organism: Schistocerca americana; assembly: GCF_021461395.2. Taxonomy (NCBI): domain Eukaryota; kingdom Metazoa; phylum Arthropoda; class Insecta; order Orthoptera; family Acrididae; genus Schistocerca; species Schistocerca americana. Next base: position 653,154,071 of record NC_060122.1, read on the forward strand.
CTACAGCACCACCTGGCGGAAATCGCCCTCGGCCATCTTCTGTGTCGCCGAGGCGCACTGTTGGTGGCCGGTCAACTGGCCGATCGTTGGTGGCAGGAGCTGCTCCTGACCAACCTATGGATCAGGATCTTCTGCCTTCGACTGAATGCCATTCCATGCTGTCGGTCGCAAGCTCTGAGCAGTCGTTGAGTTGACAGCACCCTTGGTCACGTTCCTCCATTTTCTGTTCACCCTATGTCCATTATCCACTGGAATATCCGCGGCATTCGCGCCAATCGGGAGGAATTGTCGATCCTCTTACGATCCTACTCGCCGGTCATCTTCTGTCTTCAGGAAACAAAGCTGCGTCCCCATGACCGCTTTGTTCTCCCTCAATTTCAGTCCGTCCGATATGACCTCCTCAACCAATCCCCTTAAACACTTCCTTCCAAGCTGTCGCCGTCCGTCTTTCCCTTTCTGGATACACGTTCTCTCTTTGTACGGTATACATTCCATCGTCTACACCAATGGCACGAGCTGATCTCCTTCATCTTCTTGATCAGCTTCCACCCCCCTATTTGCTGGTTGGGGACTTCAATGCCCACCACCCGCTTTGGGGATCTCCACATCCTTCTCCACGTGGCTCACTATTGCTAGACGTCTTCCACCAAGCGGATCTAGTCTGCCTCAACACTGGGGTCCCCACATTTTTGTCTGCCTCCACGGCAAATTTATCCCATTTGGACCTTGCGGTCGGTACTGTTCCGCTAGCTCGGCGCTTCGAATGGTTCGCCCTTGATGATACACACTCGAGTGACCACTTTCCATGTGTTCTTCGACTGCAGCCTCAACTGCCATATATGCGCTCGCGACGCTGGAAGTTTGCCCAAGCCGATTGGACACTTTTTTCGTCTCTAGCGACATTCGATGACCGTCGCTTTCCCAGCGTCGACGATGAGGTCACACATTTTACCGACGTTATTCTCACAGCTGCGGAACGTTCAATACCACGCACCTCCGAATTGCCCCGGCGCCCTCCAGTTCCTTGGTGGAACGAGGCATGCCGTGACGCAATACGTGAGCGGCGACGTGCTCTTCGCATTTTCCGTCACCATCCAACTTTGTCCAACTGTATCCGATATAAGCAGCTCCGTGCGCGATGCCGTCGCGTCATCCGCGATAGCAAGAAGGCAAGCTGGAAATTCTTTACTAGCTCATTTAACAACTTCACTCCCTCCTCGGAAGTTTGGAGTCGGCTTCGACGGTTCTCAGGCGCGCCTAGTTTCTCCCTGGTCTCTGGGCTCACTGTCGCGCATGATACCTTAGTGGACCCCGTCGCAATTTCTAACTCATTGGGTCAGCACTTTGCTGAGATTTCGAGCTCTTCAAATTACCCGCCAGCGTTTCTCCCGAAGAAACGTGCAGCGGAAGAGCGACATCTTGCTTTCTCCTCTCAAAATCGCGAAAGCTACAATACTGTTTTCTCCATGCGCGAACTCCAACATGCACTCTCTTCTTCTCGCTCCTCCGCCCCAGGACCGGATGGTATCCATGTCCAAATGTTGCTGCATTTATCAACCCATAGCCTGCGTTACCTCCTTCGCCTTTATAATCGAATTTGGGCCGACAGTACCTTTCCCAGGCGATGGCGGGGAGCTATTGTCGTTCCCGTTCCGAAACCTGGAAAGGACAAACATCTCCCCTCTAGCTATCGCCCCATTTCTCTCACGAGTAGTGTCTGTAAGGTTTTGGAGCGTATGGTGAATTACCGTTTAGCTTGGTGGCTGGAGTCCCGCAGTCTTTTAACACCAGCCCAATGCGGATTCCGAAAGCATCGTTCTGCTGTTGACCATCTTGTTGCTCTCTCCACTTATATCATGAACAATTTTCTCCGGAAACGCCAAACGGTAGCAATATTTTTTGATCTGGAGAGAGCGTACGATACCTGTTGGAGGACAGGCATCCTCCGCACACTGTTCTCTTGGGGCTTTAGAGGCCGGCTGCCCCTTTTTCTTCGCGAATTTATGGCAGAGCGCACATTTAGGGTGCGGGTGAACACTACTCTCTCCCGTACTTTCTCCCAAGAAAACGGGGTACCCCAGGGCTCCGTGCTGAGTGTTGTACTGTTTGCCATCGCCATTAATCCAATTATGGATTGTCTCCTTCCTGATGTCTCGGGCTCCCTCTTTGTGGACGATTTTGCGATCTACTACAGCTCTCAACGGACCAGCCTTCTTGAAAGACGTCTTCAAGGATGTCTCGATCGCCTCCACTCGTGGAGCATCGAAACCGGCTTCCGTTTCTCACCCAGTAAGACCGTTTGTGTTAATTTTTGGCGACGTAAGGAGTTTCTTCCGCCCTCCTTACATCTAGGTCCTGTCAACCTTCCGTTTTCCGACGTCGCTAAATTCTTGGGTCTTATGTTTGACAGAAAACTGTGCTGGTCCTCCCACGTTTCCTATCTTTTGGCTCGCTGTCTGCGTTCCCTTAACACCCTCCGTGTCCTGAATGGTACCTCTTGGGGAGCGGACCGGGTGGTCCTTCTCCGCCTCTATCGCGCCTTAGTGCGCTCGAAATTGGATTATGGAAGCATAGTCTACTCCTCTGCTCGGCCGTCTATTCTTCGGCGTCTCGACTCTATCCACCACCGTGGATTACGTTTAGTGTCTGGAGCTTTTTACACCAGCCCTGTGGAAAGCCTTTATGCTGAGACTGCTGAACCTCCGCTGTCCAATCGGCGGGCAGTCCTTCTGAGTCGTTATGCTAGCCATCTGTCTTCCATGCCTGCTAATCCAGCCCATAACCTTTTTTTCGACGCCTCCTTTGATGTCGGGTATGCAGGCCGCTCCTCCTCCCTACTACCCCCGGGAGTCCGCTTCCGTCAACTGCTCCATTCTCTTTCCTTCCGCTTTCCTAAAACCTTCTTGACAACTTGGGGTACAGCACCGCCTTGGCTCCGTCCCCGGATCGACTTGCTCAGAGACCTATGTCAATTTCCCAAGGATGGTACCCCTACACTTGTTTACCGTCGGGCATTTGCTGCTCTATGTGCACAAATGACGGAAGCCACATTTATTTACACCGATGGCTCGAAAACATCGTTAGGTGTAGGGAGTGCCTATATTGTTGGCGACACCCCAAATCACTTTCGGCTTCCCGACCAGTGTTCGGTTTATACTGCGGAGCTTTACGCTGTTCTCCAGGCTGTCCACTACATCCGCCGCCATCAGCGGATACAGTACGTAATCTGCTCAGATTCTCTCAGCTCTCTCCTAAGTCTCCAAGCTCTTTACCCTGTGCACCCTCTGGTCCACCGGATTCAGGACTGTCTGCGCTTGCTCCACCTGGGGGGCGTCTCAGTGGCGTTCCTCTGGCTCCCGGGACACGCTGGTATCTGTGGAAATGAGGCGGCCGATATAGCGGCCAAGGCTGCAGTCTCTCTTCCTCGGCCAGCTCTTCAGTCTCTTCCGTTTACCGATCTACGGAGCGGTTTATGTCGCCACGTTACTCATTTATGGCATGCGCATTGGTCAACACTTCCCCACAATAAATTGCGGGAAGTGAAAGCCGTTCCTTGCGCTTGGACCTCTTCCTCCCGAACGCGTCGTCGGGAGGAGGTAATTTTAGCTCGACTACGGATAGGGCACTGTCTTTTTAGTCATCGACATCTTTTAAGCGGTGATCCTCCCCCACTCTGTCCCCACTGCTCTCAGCTGTGGACGGTCAGACACCTTTTAATTGAATGCCCCTATTTTAATCCGTTACGCTCCCGTCTACAGCTATCGCCTGATCTATCGTCGATTTTAGCAGATGACACGCGCTCAGCTGACCGCGTTCTACAGTTTATTAGTGACAGTGAAATGACGTCAGTCATTTGAAGTTTTTTTTGGGGGGACAACCAACCCCTTTCTATAGTGGACTTTTAAGCATTCCTTCTGCCTTTAGTTTCTCAAATTTTCTGACTTTGTTTCCATTGCTGCTGATTTTAAATTTCGTTTTTTTCCTGTTTTCTACGTCACGGGCTGGGCGCTAATGACCATAGAAGTTTTGCGCCCTAAAACCACAAACAAAAACAAAAACAAAAAAAAAAATTAGACGATTGAACAGTGGAAAACAGATGTGTGGAGTGACGAATCACGGTACACAATGTGGCCATCCGATGGCAGGGTGTGGGCATGGCAAATGCCCGGTGAACGTCATCTGCTGGCGTATGTAGTGCCAACAGTAAGATTCAGAGGCGATGGAGTTATGGTGTGGTCGTGTTTCTCGTGTAGGGGGCTTGCTCCCCTCGTTGTTTTGCTTGGCGCTATCACAGCACAATCCTATATTGATGTTCTAAGCACCTTCTTGCTTGCTACTGTCGAAGAGCAATTCGGGGATGGAGATTGCATCTTTCAACACGATCGAGCACCTGTTCATAATGCAAGACATGTGGCGGAGTGGCTGCACGACAATAACATCTCTGTATGGACTGGCCTGCACAGGGTACTGACCTGAATCCTATAGAACACCTTTGGAATGTTTTGGGACACCGACGTCGTGCCAGGCCTCACCCACCGACATAGATACCTCTCCTCAGTGCAGCACTTCGTGAAGAATGGTCTACCATTCCCCAAGAAACCTTCCAGAACTTCACTGAACGTCTTGCGAAAATGGTAGCTGTCATCAAGGCTAAGGGTGAGCCAACACCATATTGAATTCCAGTTCTTCTGGTAATCATCTTCATGTTTGAAGACGTGAGAAGAAGAAGGAGAAGAAGACATGTTGAAACTGACTCTCAATAATTACTGTTGATTTTACACTACGAAGTCGCAGGTTGGTATATATTATGTAGACAACATAACGACAGGCTAAGTATCCAAGGCTCTTACATTACACATTACAGAATGAATGACACCAAAGTAATACAGAACGAACACACACAATATTTAAGCTGTATGTAGTGTAAGAGTTGTGTGGATATTGTGACAGAGGAAAGAGAACAAGAGGCATAGATTAAGTTAGCAAGACTAAATGATCCCCATACAAGGATTAACTATCACATTGTACGGTGGGTCCACAGAGAAGGAATAAAATTATATTCTTGTAAAATAAATCGAGACGTTCCAGTGAGAGGCTTACAATAAACGCAAAATCATGAAATTAAGAATCGAAAAGAAACAAACCTATATATGAATTACACTTAAGCTAGATATAAATGTGATCTTTGGAGTCGAATACAGTGCGTGTGGCTGACTGATCCGATAATCTAATACTTAGCTATAACTGTTTTGCGTCAAGTGCTTACTGACCTCAAGTACTTCCAACTACATCTGAAACAGGACTAATTCATTCTGATTCGTAGATATGAGTAGCATCCCCATTCTGAACAGCAGCTTGTGTGGGTTCGTATAATAATTAGGTACACCCATCGTGCTTGATCTTTTTGTACGACAGTCAATACAGGCGAGTAAAAAGAAGAAAAGGACACATCCAGAATCCACCCCAAGGACATATAAAAGCCGCAACTACCTCATCATCCTTAACATCAAGGTATGTGCGCTTCTAAAGTACTCTTTTCTCTAACGGAGAGGAACAAACGTGTGTAATCTTGACTTAAAAGCAAGCCTAACAGTCAGTTACTAGATATGATAACGAACAGGTACTGATGTATCACACGCTACCTCTGAATTCCAAGCTAAACTGGTCGGCAGGTAAAAGCGAAAAAGAAACACTTGCGCTTTACTTCTGCGAAAATAACGATTGGTTATGGCAAGTTGTTGAGAAACTGCTTTCTGAAAGAGCAATAAAAGAAGTGGATAGACCGATTCTGGTCTTTCATAAAACTTTGAATTGCTGCAAGCTGAAGCATGAGGGAGTCGAAGCCGCAAACAAAGCTCTAAACTTTTATTATGTGTAGCTTCCGGGGGTGGGAGGGAGGGAGTGCGAGATAACAGATTCTTTGGAAGAAGTTTTATTGTTCGCCTCGTAGCTTGCTGCGGGTTGCAAGCCTGTTGTTTGAATCGTCCCAATTCCGTGAATAACGCCATTGACGAATGGCTTCCAACAATAACAGCCTTTTTCGACTGTTTGAGAAATAGTTACAAATATAATTAACTTTCGTAATGCATTGTATGTGAACCAGCGGACAAATCTGTTTAATTCTCAAAGAAGGTGAAACAATAGTTTGTGGTAGCACAGACGTACATCATAATGTTTAGGTTTTCTGTAGTTCTTTCATCACTTTTAATGTCTATAGAAATGTTATAAGTGCAATTTTAAATACAGATGATCAATCGGGTCTCTACAATGAGAAACAGTGGAAACAAGAAATGGGTTTCTGATGCGATCCGGAACCACATATTATCCAAGCCAGACAGACACCCAGTTGTTTAAGTAAGAGAGAGCCCCACTGCAAGAAGTGACACAGACTTATAGCATGACAGTTGTGCAACACTAAGGTTCATGTATAACAACCTGCTTTGTTTAGGAATACGACACAGCATAACGTTAATGTTAACATCTAGTAATTTGAGCCTGGCTGTTGTTTTAATTTCAGGTAACATTGTTACGTTAACATTGTATCTAATGCAGAATGAAGGCTGAGAATCCAGATTCTGGATCCTGTCTTCGAAACACAGGAAAACGTCAGCCTCAATTCAGCTTTCAATACACATAAAATTGTAGTAGATAGTTGTGTTTTCCAAATTTTTGTCACAAACCGTATAGATTCAGTATAACTTTTCCTTGGACTATAGTAATTTCGGGTACCACTCCACCGGTGACAGTTAAAATGGTGACACTAAGCTGATTCACTTTTGTATTTCACAGACAACAAGTACCTGAATTTCTTAGTGTGACAAAGTACATTAAAACATATGTGCATGTTTTTAGAGTGAGGAATATGAGTCCCATTGAAATTCTTTAACAAACAGGGAGATACGGAAATAAAATTTCTTTATTACGTTACCAAGTAGGAAAGCTGAAAAATTTCGTCTGGGGAGTCCTTCCAGAGACTGCAGGGAATTACGAGATTAGTGATTAGCCAGCTGGTGTAGCCGAACAGACTCTCCCCACTGACGACCGATGCGGGCATATAAATACTGGGACGGCTGTTACATGAGACCGTCAGAGGGTCAGTGACAGAAAGTCAGAGATTCAGTGGCAAAATCAATACATGGTACTAAAGAGATGACATTTTGCTACTAAGAAGTTTTTTAGGGTAATGTCGTGTTAGCAGTATGTGCAAGTGCACCTCAAGAACCCACTGTTGCATTTTGTTTTAAGTTTTGAGAATGCGAAAGTTGCGTACATAGTCATGAACGCTTAGGTGAAATTCTCTCGAAATCTACTATTGTGTCAGTGATTTAATTGTGCTGCATCCTAAATTCCGTGTACATGGAAATGCCATTCTGCGCCGTAGAAGGAATTTCCGCGTATAATGATTAATTAACTACTGGACAGGCTCCTGTAGTTTAACAAACAGTTATTCTTTTTGGCGACGAATTGCCTTACAACCTGTGGGAAGTTTTACGGCCCTTGTAGCACAAATTACTAATTAGCATAGCTACGTGGCACAATTGGGACTGAATGTAGATTCCATACTGATATTGTTAAAGAACTATGCACACAGACCTTGGACTTTACAACAGACATTCTGAATAATAATCGAAATAGTACTATTTGCCAAAATTTATGTGTCATTACATATCGCCAAGCTATGACACATACACGTCTAAGCAGCGTATGAGTTTTACGAAGGAAACATCTGATGAAACTCGAGAGCCAAGTGGATGCAGCATAGATAACTGTTTCAGCCTACCATTTTCGACTAACTGAGTGCTTTCTGCATTTTTAAGATCTTCGTGCGGAACATGACGCCAATGTAAGCCGAGAAGACAATGAAATGACCCATACGATTCTTCCTCGGCACTCCTTTTAAAGTCAGAAAGCTATACTTCACGATAAATACACTATACGGTCAAAAGTATCGGCAAACCCCTGTATAGTGTAATATCACTAGATGTCACTAGAGGCGGATCCACGGGTGTGATAATAGGCGGAGAGTGTTGTGTTATCAGCAGAGAAGCGATGGCAGGAGAATGGATCGGTCAGGAGTACTCAGGGGCTTCGAACGTGGGCTACTCATTGGATGCCACCTGGATAAGAAATATATTAGGGACGTTTCAACTCTTCTGAAGCTGCCAGAGTCGACCGTGGGTGATGTGACTGTGAAGCGGAAACGTAAAGGAAAACCACAACTAAACCAAGACTAGGCAGACCACATGTGCTGACGAACAGGGACAGTCGAGCATTGTGGTGAGGTTGTATACAATAGCATGAAATCAGCGGAAGGAATCACTCTTGAGTTCCGAAGTGCTACCAGGGTTCGAGCTCCTACAAGTACTGTGATTGGGGAATTAAAAGGGATGGGGTACGATATATATATATATATATATATATATATATATATATATATATATATATATGTGTGTGTGTGTGTGTGTGTGTGTTTTGTTTATATACGTTCAACGGCGAGGTTATCAGTGCCCTTCGCAACGCTTGAGATGGTGCAAAGAGCCACAGCACTGAACAAAGAGTGAATAGGAAGGAGTGATGTGGAGTGATGAATCACGCTGTACCTTGTGGAAATTGAATCAAAGTGTTGGGATTTGACGAATGGCCGGAAAACGTTACCTGCCCTCATATTAGGGCCAACAGTGAAGTGCACAGGATGTGGCGTTGCGGTATGAGGCTCTCTTCGTTGTTAGCGTGGGATGTCCTTATTGCACTAAGGAAAACGCTAAATGCGGAAACATATGGACACATTTTACAGCATTATGTACTGCGTACGACAGAGAAACAGTTAGGAGACGATGGATGTTGGTATCAGTATGACTCTGTCATAAGGCAGAATCCGTGACGCAACTGTTTGTGGACAATAACACTTCTGAAATGGACTGGTCTGGGCCGAGTCCCGACCTGAATCCAAAGGAAAACATTTCGCAAGAGTTAGAGCGTCGGCTTCGTTTCAGACCCCGGCGTCCAACGTCGCTACCTACTCTCGTTGCGGCTCTTGAGGAAGAATGGTCTGCCAGCCCTCCACAGGCATTCAGGCATCTCACTGAGAGTGTTCCCTGCAGAGATCAAGCCGTCAGGAAGGTGAAGGGTTGACACACCCCCAATTAATTTCCATCAATAAAAAAATGGTTCAAATGGCTCCGAGCACTATGGGACTAAACATCTGAGGTCATCAGTCCCCTAGAACTTAGAACTACTTAAACCTAACTAACCTAAGGACATCACACACATCCATGCCCGAGGCAGGATTCGAACCTGCAACCAAAGCGGTCGCGCGGTTCCAGACTGAAGCGCCTAGAATCGCTCGGCCACAACGGCCGGCTGGGTCACATGGCACTTCTACAACAAAATGATCAGTGTTCTGTTTGAGGGGGTTAATATTTTGCCTGGTGAGCTTATTATACATATTTCAAAAACAGTGTTTTGTGTAAATTATATCTTATGACTGGTAGGTTATACAAGTGACACGAAAATATGAAGGATCTTATGTCTCACTAACATCCACTATCAATATTGTATAGCTTCAAAGAGTCGCATTTGTTTTTTTTTTTTTTAGCTACGTGTGACGGCCCCATAATTCGACCAAGTGTGAACTGCGAACATTTCGTGACAAAACCTCTGCAGAACGTCGTTTCGCTTGCAAGCGCGTGTCACGAAGGAACCCGTTGCTGTATGGAGGGGGGAGAGGAAGCGTTTGATGGATAGCTGAGTGTCGATAGCACAGTCGACGCCTCATCGATAACGATGATGGATGTTGCTAACTACGTGCGTGCCTCGGGCTGGGAAGCATTCCTTAGAATTTTTTGGGCCCGCCTGAGAATCCATCGTTCGTATTTGACTTCCTGACGAAGGCCCGGAAACAATTTATCATCGGATGCTTGTGACGGAACACCTACCAGAGTACGTGCTGTTGTGCCTTCGCCCATCAGAGGCGCTACATCAGGCGCAATTTTGGTCGCTTATTGTGTGACGTGACGAAGAGGTGTGAAATGTGCCCGTTTGATTAATGCACCCTCGCCTCTCTGAAGAGAAGGCTGCAGAGGGGTATTTTATGGAAAAAATTAACTTTATTTAGAAGTCAAATGAGAATCACCCCGTAGTGCTGCATTATACGAGGTGTGGCTACAAAATAACGGGACTACTGATATATAACATTTTACGTCAAAAACGAACTTATTTACTTACTGTCACCCTCAATATACTCCCCTCCTCTGTCCCTGCGCCATTCGAATTTTCAACAGATGGAAGCAGTGCTGGAAGTCTTCCTCCGTAAGCTCCTTAATCTATCCAGATACCTGTACTAGTTTCGTTTACAGGTCAAGAAGGAACAAATTTTTATGTTTTTGTAGGGCATGGAGACAATTCTGATTCCTTCTTGCACACTGCAGTGCGAGGTGGTTTAACTGGTCCTTGTTTCCAGTCCTCAGGTAAAGCATTTGTGCTTAAAGAGTGGTTGAAGGTATCTGTTATAGTGGGCAGTAGCAGGTCAGTCATGTCCAGTGGATGCTGATCCCATATACACTCCTGGAAATTGAAATAAGAACACCGTGAATTCATTGTCCCAAGAAGGGGAAACTTTATTGACACATTCCTGGGGTCAGATACATCACATGATCACACTGACAGAACCACAGGCACATAGACACAGGCAACAGAGCATGCACAATGTCGGCACTAGTACAGTGTATATCCACCTTTCGCAGCAATGCAGGCTGCTATTCTCCCATGGAGACGATCGTAGAGATGCTGGATGTAGTCCTGTGGAACGGCTTGCCATGCCATTTCCACCTGGCGCCTCAGTTGGACCAGCGTTCGTGCTGGACGTGCAGACCACGTGAGACGACGCTTCATCCAGTCCCAAACATGCTCAATGGGGGACAGATCCGGAGATCTTGCTGGCCAGGGTAGTTGACTTACACCTTCTAGAGCACGTTGGGTGGCACGGGATACATGCGGACGTGCATTGTCCTGTTGGAACAGCAAGTTCCCTTGCCGGTCTAGGACTGGTAGAACGATGGGTTCGATGACGGTTTGGATGTACCGTGCACTATTCAGTGTCCCCTCGACGATCACCAGTGGTGTACGGCCAGTGTAGGAGATCGCTCCCCACACCATGATGCCGGGTGTTGGCCCTGTGTGCCTCGGTCGTATGCAGTCCTGATTGTGGCGCTCACCTGCACGGCGCCAAACACGCATACGACCATCATTGGCACCAAGGCAGAAGCGACTCTCATCGCTGAAGACGACACGTCTCCATTCGTCCCTCCATTCACGCCTGTCGCGACACCACTGGAGGCGGGCTGCACGATGTTGGGGCGTGAGCGGAAGACGGCCTAACGGTGTGCGGGACCGTAGCCCAGCTTCATGGAGACGGTTGCGAATGGTCCTCGCCGATACCCCAGGAGCAACAGTGTCCCTAATTTGCTGGGAAGTGGCGGTGCAGTCCCCTACGGCACTGCGTAGGATCCTACAGTCTTGGCGTGCATCCGTGCGTCGCTGCGGTCCGGTCCCAGGTCGACGGGCACGTGCACCTTCCGCCGACCACTGACAACAACATCGATGTACTGTGGAGACCTCACGCCCCACGTGTTGAGCAATTCGGCGGTACGTCCACCCGGCCTCCCGCATGCCCACTATACGCCCTCGCTCAAAGTCCGTCAACTGCACATACGGTTCACGTCCACGCTGTCGCGGCATGCTACCAGTGTTAAAGACTGCGATGGAGCTCCGTATGCCACGGCAAACTGGCTGACACTGACGGCGGCGGTGCACAAATGCTGCGCAGCTAGCGCCATTCGACGGCCAACACCGCGGTTCCTGGTGCGTCCCCTGTGCCGTGCGTGTGATCATTGCTTGTGCAGCCCTCTCGCAGTGTCCGGAGCAAGTATGGTGGGTCTGACACACCGGTGTCAATGTGTTCTTTTTTCCATTTCCAGGAGTGTATATGATGGATTTTTTGACGGTACTGCAAGTAACATGCTTTACATATGATTTTCCGTCGATAAAGTCGTTTACCCCCATGAAGTAATCAATGAGTCTCAATTTCGTTTGTGGTTCAGTTGTGGTAGTAGGTAATATGAAGAACCGGTTCAGTTCTTCGGCTGTCAGAATGGGATTAGGTGCAGCTTTTACTTTGCCTACACCAAACCCACGCAAGTTTTTTCATAGTACAGATGATGTATTTTTGTCGTCGGTTATTATACGAGCATGCCAGAGTTCTATGTCTTTCACAGATCGGACTGACTGTACACCTCTTCTGCATGCAAGCAACATTATTATCAGGCGTAGGGTGTAGTTAGTATGTCCGATGTACATCGTCTCTGAGATTGAAACGCTGTTTTAGTTCTTCAGTTAATCAAGGCGCACGTTTCCTTCTTACTTTTTCGGGCTTGAGGGAACGTAACTGTTCTGTAGCTTCTTAAGGATTTTAGTAAACCCAAGTTATCCTTTTATGCCCGAGATGGGGGTAGATGTCCCGGCCCCCAAACTATTTCTTGCACCTCAATTGGAAGTTCATATAAATTAACCCGTTTGGAGTCTCCGTATGTAGTCAGCTGCGGTTTATTTTTGGACCATTCTAGTGAGTACGTCATGAAAGCTACGTCATGGGCGGACATTCCAAGTGCATATATTTGAGAGGTACGAATTACGGTGTTGGGGGATATCGATGCAAGTACATCTATGAGAGGGTGATAGCTGTTCGTACGATGGATCAGAGCAAGCGGAAGCAGTGACACGTTTGAAGAACGAAGCATCCGCTTCAATATCACTCTAAAAGAACTATTGTATTTTTTAGTGTCAGCAGCTATAATTACATGCTCTTGTTTTGGTTCAAGACTTGGAAGAGATGTTGCAAAGCAGGCATATCTGCCTACTTCAGGAGGTTTGTGATGACGTTATATATGCAGTTATTAGTAGTGATTCTCCAGCAGAAGGTTCTTACTCATTGGTCTGAAGGACCACAGTAGTTGTCGAAACCGGTCACCATAATAAATAAATTGTGATCAAGACTGTTTTTGATAGTAAATATTTGTAACACATTGATCACTGTCACTCCCATAATGTATTCAAAAGTAAGTTACAAATAGCTTTCATTGTCCAAAGCATCCCTCTCCTCATTGCTCCCACATGAGGCTGACGAATGGGTGGCAGCTCGCCACTTGTGCTGCTGAGATGGGACCTGGCATCGTGTGTAAGCCGTGACTAATTATTAGCGGCACATCGTGTTGTGCTGTGATGGTGTCCCACTAGGGAGATGCCCCCTTGGCTACACATGCTATTGTGGAGGTGGAGTAAGGTCCAACCTAGTACCCTCGCACAGAAGTCGGCTGGCGGCAGGTGCTAGGGCAGCAACTCCAACTAGGAACTCGGCAGCGGTCACAGCAGGCACAGGCGGAAGATTAGCAGGGTTGTGAAACCAAGTTCCGTGAAAGATTTAATGCAGACGGCAGGCACAGCCCGGTTTCGAAAGCGTTGCTGCTGATGGTGGAGCCCAGTCTCCTCGCTGCTATGTCCAGCGTCCGTCTGGCATCGTGGTGGTACTGCTGACTTTCGGCGATGGCGAGCGATCCCTGCTTTAAAATCCAGACTTATTTGTATGCCTCCAGCGCCCATTTGTTTCACTAAAACCCGGTGCACATTCACTTTGCCATAACAAGAGACTCGCTGTGGCGTGGTGACACCTCCCTACTTGCTGCACAGTTACCGCTGTATGGCCTCACTTGCCTCCGAGCGCAGCCATCCGCGGTGCACGATCCACAATTCGCTACAGTGGCGGCACTCGACCAATGGCTGGTAATGTAATGCTCTATAGTGCTTCCACGCTACTTGTAACCGCCCTCTTACTAATCGGCCTGTCCTGCTTGCAATATAAAATATGACCGTGGATCGTGTGTATGCCTAATGGAGTTTTCTAATTGGATAAGGCTATCTTTCCCGAAGAAGTGATACCGATAAGTAGGAGGAAAATGTACAACCTACCCTTCTGATGGAAAGTCTACTAAAAATAAAAAGCAATTAAACCGCACAGGGCTACAATTTGGAAAATGAAAGATATTTTGTGCAGTCAATCACGGACAACACTGGACAGAAAAGGGATACCACTGATCATGAATCCAAAAGTTACACTAATGAACGAAAAGGAAATATTTAACGGTCGCCAGCCCACTAGGGCAATTTACATTCAAAATCCTGTACAAGATGATGGGAAAGAAAAGCATGTATTAGTAAACACTGACGTGGCAACTGAAGGTTGTCACGTTTTTTGACACTAACTGTGAGTATGCAATGGTAAAGAACACTGAGAAGTCACTGTTACATTATGTTTGGTATTAAATTTTGAAAAAGGCAATCGAATAATGATTTCAAAATGTGTAATTAAACTGTATGTTAGTACTGAACTTCGTAACGTGAACAATGACTTTCAGTGACCTCAACATAATGTCAGCAAAGAAATTTAGAAAAAAGACAAGTACTTTTTATTTTGCCGTTACTTATTTTGCAAATTGGATTTCATATTATTGTCTGAACAACTGAGCCTTTTTTACTGACTTGAACAGAATTAAATTCTAGAATACGTACCAAACCAAACAGCCATGTGCTCCAAGCTATACGTAAAATAAATAAAACTTCTACACTCTTAATTTGTGCCTTTCTTTAGATTTGGATTTTTTCCAGTGATTGATTCTCAAAGTTGAAAAATGAAATTGCTTTACTTTAGTCATATACGGAAGCCTCTGCTGTACAACAGTTAACTGAAAGTAGACTGAGGTTAAAATTCTTAAAAGAGAAATTATTCATTAATAAACTGGCTGTAACTATTCAATTTGTTTCTCATGACACTCAGTTAGCATTTCAGGAAATGAAAAGGAACTAGAATCCTGCGTGGTAACAATGTCTGGGGGCACTGAGGACACAATCGCCCTGAGTTTAACTGATTATTAATTAAATAAATCTTATCAATCAAATCACATTCAGTTGTGCTGCTGGGTTAGCCATAATGCTTTCTACCAATGAACAGTCTTACTTCAGTGCTGTGCATGCGACGAAACTCGGAGCCGACAACGAAACTGTGTTGCTGGAACTGCTGCTGTTGTTGAAGACGGTAGCATATTGTGGAGCTACGGCTAATTATAGGAACGGGGAATCGTAATTAATACAGCCTCTTGCGCCCGTCCACTGTCCGTACTAATGCTCTAGACATCTGGCCGGGACACGTACATGATGCCGCCGAAAATGGTACTCTCTACTGCGAGAGCGTTAGCACCACACTTCCACACGCTACAAGCGCTGGAACCCGTCTCCCGCTCTCCGCACGCTCTGCGCAACAACCCCCTACCCAAAGATTTTACAACGCACAAGCACTGCTATGATCGTTGCTAGTCGATGCAAATAACAATTCCTTTGGCTTTTTCCTAGAGCTTATAAGTTTCACTGTAAAACACTTATACCTAAATGTAAACATACAGTGAAGCAATGTACTTACTTATTAAAAGAAAGCATTTAAATTACAAATATTTACATACAATTCAGAAAAAGTTATATATCGGTAGCAGGTGCCATGCATTCTGCATTTTCGGTATTACGTACTTCTCCTTACCTTTGTTCAAGACTAGTAATTTCTAGAGCAAAGACTGTGTCTGGCACTACAACCGTGGAACTAGAGTCTAGATCTCTTACTTCCTGAGAATATCTGGTCATCGGTTGTCGAGAAACGGGAACGGCATCAATAATTATCCATTAACAATTATGAACTCTGAGATATTACTGAAGCACCCATGAAGGACGAAGCCGAATTTGTCATTCAAGCTCAGTTCTACTCGATGCTCAGCTGAGTTAGTGCTGTTGTTGCTGTCAGAGGTATCAACTCTGTGCACAGTGTGTGTGTCACATTACCTCTTAATATAATAATGTATGTCTCCTGTTGTACCTGATACCACAGTAAGTGCAATTCATTATTTGTTATTACTCTTAGTATTGCAATTTTCATGTCCAACGGTGTGTGTATGTGAGGGACTTCTCTTTGGGTATTATAAGCTGACAGGCTATTTGAAATATTATGTCCATTAATTTGGATGTTGTTATTGCCTTTTGATAGTCCACGGAAAATGGTCACTGCGTTTACCGATAAATGCGTTGATCACGTGGCCGGTATTTAATGAAAGAATCTACGTTTATGACAGAATTTACGCTAGAGTGCGAACTGTTGAGGTTCGCAAGGCAAAGCGTACGTACAGTGACCTGCACGCGGAGAGAAGTTACGCGACCGCGAACTGTCGGCGGGCGGCCTCGGTTTAAAATTCAGCGCCATAAAAGCACCACTGGTGGAACCCCGCAGCGGCGCTTTTAGTGACCTGGGGCGCCCGCCTTCGGTCGCATTAAGCCGCCTTTACGGCAGTCATTACGCCACAGCTGGTCGAAACTTGGCCGGCGCCGCCAATAAACACAGATACACGGTCCCTCCCCTACGGCGTCCCGGGTAGACTTTATCCGCCGTTTTAATTACGACCATCCGCTGAGACGCAATCCCCGCATATCTGCGGCATTACGTTGACCACAGATGAAATTCCGTTCCATATGTGCGTCAGCCATTGTCGTATTTCAGACGGTAAATTCTTGGGACATTCCACAGTGGTATGTCTGAGGTCATCAGCTGGCAATTTTCCTGCTGGAACGTCTTCCATGTAATTTCGTTATAAGCAAAGGTTTTAGTATTTCCTCTGGAACATCCGTTTCTTTAGTGTTTGTTACACTTTTCGTATTTGAGGTTCAATGCACTAGAGACATCTGTTGTTGTCCGTCATATCCCAGAGGACTGAGACTTGCGCGGAAATATCCCCAAATTGGAATATTTTTGAGGGAATTTCGAGTTATAGCACCTTCCTCACTACCTTCGTAAACCTTCATTAGAATCGGCAGACCGAAACCAGTAAATTTAATTTCTGGGACAATGTGTGCTAGACAAAGATCTGAAACTATTATGTGTGAGTGTGTATCTAAATGTCTGTATTATCTTAAATTTGATAACATTCTCAAAATTAATACTATGTCCTTGCAGGTTATGTCCAATACTTTTTCTTAAATTTTCAGTTGCAGGCTGAAGGCAGTGTCAGCCATTTCACCTCCATCACATTGGACCTGACCAGCCTAATACCAATCGAGCTCTTAGTGCATAGGTGTGGTCCCAGGTAAGAGTGTTCAAATGTATGTGAAATCTTATGGGACTTAGCTGCTAAGGTCATCAGTCCCTAAGCTTACACACTAGTTAACCTAAATTATCCTAAGGACAAACACACACACACCGATGCCGGAGGAAGGACTCGAACCTCCGCCGGGACCAGCCGTACAGTCCAGGACTGCAGCGCCCTAGACCGCTCGGCTAATCCCGCGCGGCTAAGATGAAAGGATAAGGCGTATAATAAAGGTGATAATTTTGTTGACATCAAAGCTGAGATCCTTTCTTCAAATTTTTTACATCCTTCAGCTTCAGTTCGTGACAGCAAGGTAGGTTGTTGTAGAACGTCGTTCGTAAACCAACTGGTTAGGTATGGAGTAGAGGTAATTCAAACTGTGAGTGCTTGTTAGGGGATTTCGAATTCCAGCATTTGCCTATCGATCAAGGAATATTTCTGAAAACCTTGGTCGGACTGTGGCGCTGGGACCATACAATTTATTTCTGGGGTACTGTTGTCCCTTTCGCAAGGCAAAAAATCGATGTTGTGCATGCGCATATATGTGCTTTGGGCTATGGCCAGAGGTGTATTTCCTTGCCTAAAGTCTGACGTGCATCTACGGGAGTCATCTACAGCGATTTTTCACTGTATATTGCTTTAGTACAAAATAAAAACTGACATCAGTTACCTGTCTTGATGATTTAGCAACTAATACACGTTTAAAAGTCAAATATTTATTTATTTCTTTTTTCTTGTTTCACCTTCTTGTGAACTTCTTGAACAAGAATTTATATTTTGAAACACAAAGTAATTAAGAAACCATTCTCAGATATTACTAGGATCAGTTTATTTTTCAGTCTAATTTTGCGTGGTTAGGATTTACCATAGTAATTCTTAATTTGATAAATATATGGTTTCCAAGTCATCACATGTAATAAGTAAACCATTTCAACGCTTTATGGGTCTAGCTAGCTAACACAGAAAAATCGTTACATTGCCATGTCGTCTTTCGAATATTACACGATTATATGCAACGATCTCCACTATGGGTCGAGGAGCATCTGGATGATCACATTTTTATCCTTTTTGTTTTCAGATCACTGCTCGCGTTACTGAGATACATTTGCAGTGGACAAAATCAGCATCCAATAAGATACTAAATTGTAAATCTGATATCAGGGGAGAGTGCTCCACCTTGAAACGTGAGACCGAAAACTTACGATCTTTTACTATCATTTCAATCGGCGCTTTTTAATTAGCGATAAACTGGGTAAAAATCACATCAAATTCTTATCCCAACAGTACTACAATGGCTGTTGATTGTCTTATATTTTGTACATTGTTTCACTTAATATCGTTTCATTAAACAGGTCGGTTCAGAGCCACTGGTTTTCGGTGACGAGAAACCACTTTCTGCTCCCCTGGTCGCTGCAACCTGTGTTTTGCCTCTCCTACCGTTAGCCTACTGTGGCGGCGCGCGACTTTGGCTTCGTCAGCAGTGTGTCCTCGAAACTGATACGCCAGACCCTACTGCAAGTAAGAATTTCGCTTTCATTCAGCGTCTCTTCGATACTGTTAATATCTAGCAATCAACGATAACACTGCCGGCGTTCCAGTTGACCTGTGTATACCCTACTTGGACTGTTTCAAACTTAATAAAGGCTATAGACTACTTATTCCAAATCGGCTAGTGTATATAGGGATTTGATCCTCAAGTACATTGACTATGACACACAAAGCACTATTTCAAATTTAACCCTTCCTGCCTTCGATATAATTTGATATCACCATAATATACTGCAGTCCTCAGTTGAAGATTCCAGCTCAGGAAAATATAGTTTGTAACTCACCTTCTATTGTCCTCCTGCAATAAACACTACTGAGTATTTTCTGGTTTTCCTTATGGCCGCAAAAACTCTGACGGAGCTTATTTACTTTGCTTTAATTTTGACTCGAATTCTGGATGACTGCTGGATTATAATTCCAATTGAGTTAATTACTCTTTTCAATATGATTGATTTACATGCTGTGAAGTAGCCATCTTTGATTGTACAAATACTTAATGAAAACGAATTTTATTTAGTAAGAATTTAGCTTTCAGTAAAACTTTGAATTTAGTACAGCAAAATATTTACATCAAAAAGAACTGAACCACAAAGCGACGTATATATTCAATAAATACGTCCGTTCTCACAGTGAGAATGATCAAAATTAGTTCAGTAGTCTTAATTTAGTTGTTTTCCAGTCTTTTATATTATGGAACACTAGATTTAGAAAAAAAGGGGAAAAACGTTTCGAATAGTTCATAAATTGTCTTGGAATGTAGAAGTGTGAAATGGTTTAGACTGAAATTAACACTATTGTTAAGAATTACTTACATACAATTCACCAAACATTACGTATCAGAAAACTGCACTCTTTAAGAATATTAGTTAGAGAGCCTTGCCTTGTTGTATTGTGGTATTCGTTATTGCGTGCTTCGTTTACGTGAGCGGTGGACAAACCAATATTACACTCACTTCACGTCTTTGCAACATTAATTACTTCATCGATCAATACGACGCCATTCAGAGCCAAAGCTTTGCAGTATTACTAGCGTGGAGATTCTTGCATTCCCGCTTCACAAATTTTAGAGACGACTTCTCTCCATTCACATTAATGCCACACCGCCACACGTAGTTGTTAAAAAGCACTTTCTACCACAAAAGAAATTTTTATGTCACCACCCATAGAAAACACGGTTGCTCAGTTCAAAGCCTCGTTGTCAGTCCCCTCCTCACTGCTACTGCACACAACACCACTGTGCGTCCCATCTGTGCAGCCAATCACAACTCTCTGTGCTTTTTATTATGACTTTTATACTCTAATATAAAAGCTGTCAGCAGCTGCCACTAATTTCCGTTTTAGAGATGAAAAGAAATTTGCCAATATCACGTGTTTCATGGTAAAGAGACTTTATGTGTCAAGGCAGTTTAAAAAATGTACAGAATTTTACCCACCATAAGGCTCTGTAACTGAAGAATTAACTGTATTCCCGAAATAGCTTTAATTTATCATGCATGCATCGCTTAACTATGTAGATCTCGTAATACACTACTGACCATTAAAATTGCTACACCAAGAAGAAATGTAGATGATAAACAGGTATTCATTGGACAAATATATTATACTAGAACTGACATGTGATTACATTTTCACGAAATTTTGGTGCATATTTCCGAGAAATCAGTACCCAGAACAACCACCTCTGGCCGTAATAACGGCCTTGATACGCCTGGGCACTGAATCAAACAGAGCTTGGATGGCGTGTACAGGTACAGCTGCCCATGCAGCTTCAACGTGATACCACAGTTCATCAAGAGTAGTTACTGGCGTATTGTGACGCGCCAGTTGCTCGGTCACCATTGACCCGTCGTTTTCAGTTGGTGAGAGATCTGGAGAATATGCTGGCCAGGGCGGCAATCGAACATTTTCTGTATCCAGAAAGGCCCGTACAGGACCTGCAACATGCGGTTGTGCATTATCCTGCTGAAATGTAGGGTTTCGCAGGGATCGAATGAAAGGTAGACCCACAGGTCGTAACAAATCTGAAATGTAACGTTTACTGTTGAAAGTGCCGTCAATGCGAACAAGAGATGACCGAGACGTGTAACCAGTGGCACCCCATACCATCACGCTGGGTGATACACCAATATGGCGATGACGAATACCCGCTTCCAATGTGCGTTCACCGCGATGTCGCCAAACACGGATGCGACCATCATGATGCTGCAAACAGAAACTGGATTTATCCGGAAAAAAGACGTTTTGCCATTCGTGCACCCAGGTTCATCGTTGAGTACACCATCGCAGGCGCTCCTGTCTGTCATGCAGCGTCATAGGTAACTGCAGCCATAGTCTCCGAGCTGATAATCCATGCTGCTGCAAACGTCGGTGAACTGTTCGTGCAGATGGTCGTTGTCTTGCAAACGTCCCCATCTGTTAACTCAGGGATCGAGACGTGACTGCACGATCCGTTAGAGCCATGCGGATAAGATGCCTGTCATCTCGACTGCTAGTGATACAAGGCCGTTGGGATCCAGCACGGTGTTCCGTATTACCCTCCTGAACCCACCGATTCCATATTCTGCTAACAGTCATTGGATCCCGACCAACGCGAGCAGCAATGTCGCGATACGATAAACCGCAAACGCGATGGGCTACAATCCGAACTCTATCAAAGACGGAAACTTGATGGTACGTATTTCTCCTCCTTACACGAGGCATCACAACAACGTCCCACGAGGCAACGCCGGTGAACTGCTGTTTGTGTATGAGAAATCGGTTGGAAACGTTCCTCATGTCAGCACGTTGTAGGTGTCGCCACCGGCGCCAACCTTGTGTGAATGCTCAGAAAAGCTAATGATTTGCATATTACAGCATCTTCTTCCTGTCGGTTAAATTTCGCGTCTGTAGCACGTCATCTTCGTGGTGTAGCAATTTTAATGACCAGCAGTGTATTTACAAACCCTGCACAAAAAACATCCTCATGTCTATGGCGATTTCTAGTGTGCGTCCCTTCATGTTATTTTTTCCGTAGTGCCTCATCCTTCGGGTCCAACATTCTCCTCTAGAGTTCACAACTAGGAGAATTTTACTGAGCTGACTATGGCATTCCTGGAAACAGAACGGGAACATGCTATCCACAGAAACCTCTTATGATAAAGAGGTCAGGTGAAAGTAGTGAGCTGGATGCGTTGCGGTATCGATTCCTTGTTTGAGTAAGCTCTTTGTCTAGCGTTGCTTAGCTACAGCTTTCCTAGTGTCCCAAGTGGTGAAGCCTGGGACGACTCCAGTGAGGATATAAGCTCATGCGCAGCTCATGCGGGATCAATGTTGTTTGGCTGTTTCGATGGAACCTCGCGTTGGATACCATCTTGTGCCTTGGAGCCGTGTTGGTGGCACATCATGTCTGCGTGGGCTCAGCCGTTGCCTGCTGGGGATTTGCAACTTTATCCTGCCCGTGCGGAGACGGTCCATTTCTGGAATTGGACTTCCGACATGTTGTTGCTGCCTTGGCTGGTGGATGTGGCCACATACCCCGTCCATCCGTTGCTTTGGCTTGATAAAGGAACCACTGTGCGCAATTTTGTCTTTTTAATATTTCGTACTTCACTCGATAAAAATGGAAACCTTATACGGTCCCTTACTTGTCCCTCTGTCTGTCTGACTGTTAGAACTCCTTTTTCTCTGGAGTGGGTTAACGTATCAAGCTGAAATTCGTCACATATTAAAGTATGTAGTCCCTTGGTGGTGTAAAACGTTTATATTTATGTATAAATGTAATCAGTAGATAGTACCCCTTATGTCACATAATTTGACACTCGCAAACTCACTCATACAAACCTATAGTGTACATCCCTTTGACCTATACTCATGAAAATAGGCAAGAAGCAAAATTTCATAGTACACGTAAAGAAAAAATCTGAAAATTGCTCATTTGTAAGTATATCACACAAAAAATATATTTTTGTCATTCATTCCCCGTCTGTCCGACCTTCTGTCAATACCCTGAAATGTTTAAACTTTTCGCGAGCGTCAAATACTTAACTTGAGCTATCTGCTTTGTGGAGCTGTTTTGTTGTTGTTATTGTAGAAAGAAATTAAATTGAAATCCGCGTATAACAAAGACTGCCACACACTACCATTCAGTACCTCCAAAAAAACCTTCTTACAGAGACCATTTTGCAGGGCGTATATTTATTGAAGTATCAGTCTCAGCGTCGTTTTAACGTGACATCTTACTGTCCCAGAAAATGTTTTTTGGATAAAGCTTCTTTCACGGATGAGATTTCCATCAGCATAATGCAGTCAGTTACACTCCAGGTCCGTCCAGACGCCTACTCATAGCTGTTTTGCCACAGCCAGTGACTTTATCACCAATAGGACAACTTGAGAGCAATATTATGGAAATGGAAGAGGATGTAGATGAAGATGAAATCGGAGGTATGATACTGCGTGAAGAGTTTGACAGAGCACTGAAAGAGCTAAGTCGAAACAAGGCCCTGGGAGTAGACAACATTCCATTAGAACTACTGACAGCCTTGGGAGAGCCAGCCATGACAAAACTCTACCATCTTGTGAGGAAGATGTGTTTATCTTCTGCCGTTAGGTCAGACGATAGAAATGCCACTTGCACGCTTAAAGTAGAAGATTGACTGTGACCAACTTTAAACAGAACTTGATTAATTTTCACACACATTTATTAAAATAATAACAAGCATAAAAATAACTTGGTTTTGGAGGCTATTTACAATTGACAATCTGAAGTTCCTTTGGTCTTGGTACGTTAATCTTATTCTCACATATCTCTGATACTTGACAAAGTGTCTATTCATTTCTCTTCATGGCTATGTACAGGAATATGATAATCTTATTAGGCGCAGACTGAAACTTGACTACAGACTAATGCAGACTAATGCAGACTGATGCAGACTGACTAATCGGAAGTCTGTACACTCGTTATAATACTTCGAGCGATCAAGTATCACTGCGCGAGTGTGATCCGCGAGGAGAAAAGGTTCTACTTTAGCAGCAATCTCATTGGCTGCGAGACATATTAATACGCGGATCGGCGGAAGCAGAATTTGGTCCGCCTTCGAGACAGCGACATCTCGTAGTGCGGAGACGGACGAGCGCTGCGCCTGCGCTCTTGGCTTAGCGGGGCGCGCTGTATTGGGAAAGTTGTGTACTCTCTGACTATGCGGAACTATGTACACAACAATAAGATAGACGAAGTTCCCTGGGGCATCAAGAGGAATATAATAATTTCAGTTCCAAAGACATCTGGTGTTGACAGGTGTAAAAATTACCGAACTATCAGTTTAATAAGTCACGGGTGCGAAATACTAACAAGAATTCCTTACAGACGAATGGAAAAACTGGTAGAAGCAGACCTCGGGGAAGTTCAGTTTGGATTCCGTAGAAATGTTGGAACACGTGAGGCAATACTGACCCAATATTAGAAGGTAGATTAAGGAAAGGCAAACCTACGCCTTTAGCATTTGCAGACTTAGAAAAAGCATTTCACAATGTTGACTGGAATAATTAATCTCCTTCTAATTCTGAAGGTGGCAGGGATGAAATACAGGGAGCGAAAGGCTATTTACAATTTGTACAGAAACCACATGGCAGTTATAAGAGTCGAGGGTCATGAAAGGGAAGCATTGGTTAGGAATAGAGTGAGACAGGGTTGTAGACTATCCACAGTGTTTTTCACTCTATGTATTGACCAATCAGTAAAGAAAACAAAAGAAAAATTGGAGTAGGAATTAAAATACATGGAGAAGAAACAAAAACTTTGAGGTTTGCCCAGCACGGGACCTGGAAGAGCACTTTAACGGAATGGATAGTGTCTTGAAAGGACGATATAAGATGAACATCAACAAAAGTAAAACGAGGATAATGGAATGTAGGCGAATAAAATCAGGTGATGCTGAGGGAATTAGATTAGGAGATGAGTCACTTAAAGTAGTTGAATAGTTCTGCTATTTGGGGAGCAAAACAACTGATGATGGTCGAAGTAGAGAGGATACAACATGTAGACTGGCAATGGCAAGGAAAGTGTTTCTGAAGAAGAGAACTTTGTTAACATAGAATATAGATTTAAGCGTCAGGAAGTCGTTTCTGAAAGTATTTTTATGGAGTGTAGCCATGTATGGAAGGAAACATGGATGATAAATAGTTTAGATAAGAAACAAATAGAAGCTTTCGAAATGGGGTGCTACAGAATAATGCTGAAGATTAGATGGGTAGATCACGTAACTAATGAGGAGGTGCTGAACGGAAATGGGGAGAAGAGGAATTTGTGGCACAACTTGACTAGAAGAAGGGATCGATTGGTAGGACATTTTCTGAGGCATCAAGGGATCGCCAATTTAGTACTGCAGGGCAGCGTGTAGGGTAACAATCGTAGAGGGAGACCAAGAGATGAATTCACTAAGCAGATTCAGAAGGATGTAGGTTGTAGTAGGGATTTGGAAATGAAGAAGCTTGCACAGGATAGAGTAGCATCTAGAGCTGCATCAAAACAGTCTCTGGACTCAAGACCACAACATACTACAGGATAACTGAATTTTTCGGCTATTTACGTGCAGAAGTTATATTTACCTGCACCCAGCTCCCTTTCTCAAACTTCTTCCAAGCTCCTAGACGCATATTATATTGTGGATGCACTGCAAAACATAGAACAAAATACTACTTGTTAGTCTGTAAAAATACGTAGCATCAGCGCCACGGACTTATAAATCAAGAGAGAAACTGAAGCGTACCTACCTAATACGACCCTAGTAGCAGCAGCAAGTCAGGTAACGTGGTTTTATCCGTAGTAATGTTGTGAAAACTACATCCTACGTGCATGAATTACATTTCTCTTATCCTGGTATCTACTGCTTCATTTTAGGCAGTCTAGTCTTAGGTGTTTTACGGTAACTACTGTTGCCGAAAATTATAGCACTGGATCCCTCCAGCCCCCCCCCCCCCCCCCCTTTGTGTTATACTGGATGATCCAAAAAGAATCTACAGATTTCAGATGTTTATTGCAGACGAACAATAACAGATAGAAACACATCGCACGTGTCACTGGATAGGGGACGGTTCAAAATTTTGACACAGCTGCGCTGGTATTTGTTTGTAGCAATATGGCGACTACACCACAAAAGAAATCATATTGTGTGTTGGAATTTGCGCGTTGTCAATCAATTGTTCAATGGAATGTCCATTCTGCGATCGATTCAGCGAGAATCCGCTTCTGTAGAATCGGATTTACGACTCGACTTCAGACCCTGGTAGCTGAGTGGTCAGCGCAACGGAATGTCATTCCTAACGTCCCGGGTTAGATTCCCGGCTGGGTAGGAGACTTTCTCCTCTCATGGAGTGGGTGTTGTGTTGTCCTTATCGTCATCATTTCATCCCCATCGACACCCAAGTCGCCGAAGTGCCGTCAAATCGAAAGATTGGGACCAGGCGAACGGTCTACCCGACGGGAGGCCCAAGCCACACGGCATTTACATTTTATTTTCCTGGACTACAAAATTCTTGGAAGTTGGTTGCATATGCAAAAGGAACAGCTCTGGTCGGCCATGTACGTCTGATGGAAATGTCGAGCATATGAAATGGACTACCGTATTGATGTTTCTCTACCAACGCATGGTGCTCATGTTGGGTGGGTATGGTATAGTGCTTGTGCGAACATAAAGCTTTGAACCTTCCTCTATCCAGTGACATGTTCTGTGTGTTTCTATCGTCCGTAGTTGGTCCGTTATAAACATTTGAAATACTTTTCTTTCTGTATGAATCACTCTGTACATCTAGCGTCAAATCCAAGTCTCTCGTTACAGTCTGACAGCACTATTATAGTCTTCATTTACACAGCTGCATCATCTATGGCCAAATTACGTATTACGATAAAAACACCGTAGGTCCTTTGTTTTCACGAATCGAAGAAAAACATCACATCAACTGTATTAGTTACGTTCCATTGCCATCGTAAAATCAATTCTGTTCCATTTTTGTTCTACGACTGGCTCTACATCCAGGAAAATCAGAAATAGTGTCCCTCTGCACCACTGCATCTAATCTCACCCTCCCCCCCCCTCCTCCTTCTGACTACAGGTTTTCTCAACTTGATGCCGCCCCACCACCACTCCAGACAGATCATACAGATAAGGTAACGTCAGTCTTTTGGACATTAATTGCATCTGTTACATGTATCCTGGATCTTTAGTGTATATATAGAGCTTTGATAGCTCCCATTGATCCGTATTCTGAACATTATTTCCATCTTCTACATGTATCTTTAGTATATACGAAGCCATGACAACTGTAACTGGTCAGTATTCTGTCTTACCAACATACAAGAAAGTACAAATGTATTTCATCGTTATTGGGTGGTCTTGGAGGTAATTTTTTTATAAGAATCAGTGAACATAGACTGTATTTAAGATACCCATAGTCATAACTTAATCTGCAATGCAATCTATGTTCGTTTTAAGGTATATAAAGGTTGGGTTTTGACAGTTACCGTTGCGTGTCAATGGGAACTTTTTCGTGGGTTGACTTTTGGAAGAAGGAAAAAACAAAAGAAGGAGGAGAACAAGTGATCTTGCCGAGAATTTCAATATCCCCACTAACCTGATGGAGGGATTTAAAGAATCCAAGAAACTTGGTAGTGTATGCGACAAAAGAACAAATATTCCTGTACATCTACACGTTACATTTTCCTTAATTTATACTGAGGTGACAAAAGTCTTGGTATACCTCTCACTATCATGTCGGACCTCTTGTTGTCCAGCTTGGTGCAGCAGCTACGTATGGAACAGACTCAACAAGCCATTGGAAGTTCCTTATAGACATACTGAGCCATCCCACCTCTTTAGCGGTCCATAATTGCGAAGCGTTGACGATACGGAATCTTGTACATGAACTGACCTCTCTATTATGTCCATGTAGGGCGATCTGGGTGACCAAATCATTCGTTTGACTTGTCCAGAATATTCATCAAACCAGTAACGAACTGGAGTGGCCAGGTGACATGGCGAATTGTCATCCATAAAAGTTCCAACGTTGTTAGTGAACATGAAGTTCATAAATGGCTGCAAATGGTCTCCAAGTAGCCGACCATAATTTCCTGTCAGTGATCGGTTTAGTTGGCTGAGAGGACCCAGTCGATCCCACGTAAGCACAGCCTACACCATCAATGAGCCAATACCAGCTTGCACAGTACCTAGTCTACGGGTCTATGGATTTAAGGGTTTTGCTCCACACTACCATCAGCGGTCACGGACTGAAATCGGGACTTGTCTGACCAGCCCACTATTTTTAGGAGTCTAGGGTCCAACCGATATGGTTACCAACCCGGGGAGGGAGGAGGGGGGGGTGCCGCTATAGGCGATGTCGTGCTATCAACAAAGGCACAAGCAATGCTCGTCTCATGCTATAGCCTATTAACGCCAAATTTCGCTGCACTGTCTTAATGGATACGTTTGTCGTACGTATCACACTGATTTCTGCTGTTATTTCACGCACTGTAGCTTTTCTCTTAGCACTGAGAACTCAATGGAAACGCCACTACACTCGGTCGTTAAGTAAGGCCGTCGGCCACTGCATTGTCCGTGGTGAGAGGTAACGTCTGAAATTCAGTATACTTGGCACACTCTTGGTGCAGTGGATCTCGGAATATTTAATTACCTAACTACACTACTGGCCATTAAAATTGCCACACCACGAAGATGACTTCCTACAGACGCGAAATTTAACCGACAGGAAGGAGATGCTGTGATAGGCATTCACACAAGGTTGGCGCCGGTGGCGACACCTACAACGTGCTGACATGAGGAACGTTTCCAACCGATTTCTCATACACAAACAGCAGTTGCCTCGTGAAACGTTGTTGTGACTTTGATAAAAGTCGGATTGTAGCCTATCGCCATTGCGGTTTATCGTATCGCGACACTGCTGATCACGTTGGTCGAGATCCAATGACTGTTAGCAGAATATGGAATCGGTGGTTTCAGGAGGGTAATACGGAACGCCGTGCTGGATCCCAACGGCCTTGTATCACTGGCAGTCGGTATGACAGGCATCTTATCCGCATGGCTGTAACGGATCGTGTAGCCACGTGTCGATCCCTGAGTCAGCAGATGGGGACGTTTGCAAGACAACGACCATCTGCACGAACAGTTCGCCGACGTTTGCAGCAGCATGGCCTATCAGCTCGGAGACCATGGCTGCGGTTACCTATGACGCTGCATCACAGACAGGAGCGCCTGTGATGGTGTACTCACCGACGAACCTAGGTGCACGAATAGCAAAACGTCATTTTTTCGGATGAATCCAGGTTCTGTTTACAGCATCATTATGGTCGCATCCGTGTTTGGTGACATCGCGGTGAACGCACATTGGAAGCGGGTATTCGTCATCGTCATACTGGCGTATCACCCGGCGTGATGGTATGGGGTGCCATTGGTTACACGTCTCAGTCACCTCTTGTTCGCATTGACGGCACTTTGAACAGTGGACGTTACATTTGAGATGTGTTACGACCGGTGGCTCTACCGTTTGTTCGATCCCTGCGAAACCCTACATTTCAGCAGGATAATGCACAACCGCATGTTGTAGGTCCTGTACGGGCCTTTCTGGATACAGAAAATGTTCGACTGCTGCCGTGGCCAGCACATTCTCCAGATCTCTCACCAATTGAAAACGTCTGGTCAATGGTGGCCTAGCAACTGGCTCGTCACAATACGCCAGTCACTACTCTTGAAGAACTGTGGTATCGTGTTGAAGCTGCATGGGCAGCTGTACCTGTACACGCCAACCAAGCTCTGTTTGACCCAATGCCCAGTCGTACCAAGGCCTCTGTTATGGGCAGAGGTGGTTGTTCTGGGTATTGATTTCTCAGGATCTGTGCACCCAAATTGCGTGAAAATGTAATCACATGTCAGTTCTAGTATAATATATTTGTCCAATGAATACCCGTCTATCATCTGCATTTCTTCTTGGTGTAGCAGTTTTAATGGCCAGTAGTGTATTTACGAAAATGAACGTCCCATGCATCTAGCTGCAACTACCATTCCGCATTCAAAGTCTGTTAATCCCCATCGTGTGGCTATATTCACGTCGGACACTTTTTCACATAAGTCACCTGAACACAAATGACAGCTCTGCCATTGCACTTCTTTTTTTTGACTTGTTTACTCTACGCTACCGCCATTTGTATACGTGCAAATCGCTGTCCCATGACTTTTGTCACCTCAGTGCATAGCTCTATGGTGATGCTGCTACGCGTTTTTGATACTAACTAACGGTATTTTGTGCTGGGTTCTGCAGTGTAACCAGAATGCCTTTGTAAATAAATCTAGAGGCTGTGAATCACTTTGATAAAGGAACTGGACGCAGGTAAATGTAACTACTGCTCATAAATAAACGAAGTGATCCTCTATTATTTTATTATAATTCGTTTGCAGCGGTAAAATAGTTACAGGTTGGCGTGTAGACCGATCTAGAGTGTAATGACTGCATTAAGACCAAAAGTAGGAATAACAGGTGCCATGATGATGGGAATTTTATCCACAGAAGAAGTGTTTTACAAAACAATTTTTTTATGGGGGAGTTACACCTCACATTAGGAAGATGCCGAGGTTGACATTTTAATAAATATACGCTGTTAAATGTCCTCTATAAGTAAGTATTTTTGAGGTGTAGAATGGTAGTGTTTAGACAAAATAAATGCGGTTTTTTTGCCGTGATATACACATATGCTACAGATCGACAATTACCGATTACAGTCACCAGAAGCGTTTCAAACAGAATGAGTGTTTGCATCACGTGTTGCTTTAGGACATTATTTTACAGACTACGATGGAATATAGGTATTATCGAATTATGATTGAACAATTTCACTAACTAGCACTTCCGAAATAGAAAGAGTGTGTCAAAAAGACTTAAACTGTGCCCTATCAAAGAAATTGGTCTTTTAAGTGCAGTTAAGGTGTTATCCTAAGCAAAAGAAGTCTGGAAATGGTGAAGTGAACTAAAACTGGAGTATACTGTATAGTGGAAACAATTACCATAACGGAGGAGCATAAGAGCATAAACTGTTACTGAAAAAAACAGCAGGTCAGGTACACTAAGCAGTTCATAATTAGCGGTGTAGCAGCAAGGTGTATTTCGGTAATTGCTCTGTAGCACTATTAATCCATGTATCCCTATACTTTCGCCATTAACATAGATCAAAACTAGAGTCTTTGCGAACTTCCATTATCAAATCGGTATTTTAAATAACGTTATTGGGAGAACTATTAAAGCGTAATTGTTTTGGAGAATATGTGGTAAACTGGACATAATAAACCTTGTCTTTCCAAGGGTATTAAGAAAACAGAAGCATGCTAAACTGTTATTGTTCCCACTAGTATCCTTATCCCAGAGATCTTAACATTTTGAACATATGTGGGAGAAGAAATCCTATACTTCATATGTACACTAATTCCAGAGACAGTGACTACCGTTACATACCTACAAGTAACATATCATATGGTGGAATGTGATATTCGGTAGAGTCCATATTAGAATAATTTGGAGGGAAGAGCTTTATGGGATGTGTATACAGTGTCACCTGTGCTAAACAGAATAGGAAGTGCAAGCGTGCATAAGTTAGGACTGGGCTTCTCTAAGGAAGTATCAGAGCATTTTGTCTGTCAGCCAGTGATTACTCTATGGGATCGTAATTATATATAAAACGTGCAAATAGATTTTGAGTTATGCAGTATGTACCACTTTCGCACGTAAGAATTCAATATAAGTGTCCCTCAGTACATACACGCCGCTAAGGTCCTCCATGTATTGGTGCTTTGATGTGTAGAGAAGCAGTGTGCATACAAAACAGATGGATGTTGGCTGTCTTAATACGTAAAAGATGGTTGCAGGTGAGGTTGCTGTCTATAAGTAGAGGACAACAGTGCTTGTAGAGATCGACTTCCAGTACAGAGGGAGACTGGATATAATGATATACACATACATAGGGGGAGAAATACTTTACTGCACCATTACTTGCTGCTAACAGCTACCACTGTAAAAAATTATTGGCTGTAATTTAGAGTTGCCACAAAAATATATTATGATTTTCGATGTAGCCAGTGACACTGTTTGGGAGATGCTTGATGGGGAACATAATTGAGGAAACTGTGTCATACATACCACATAATAATGTAATGAGTACTTTGTTGTACACTAGAGACTCTGAGTAGCAGTAGAAAATTGGTGTAGACTTAAGCACACCCCGGTTAATACATTACGATCACACAAACATAGAACAACTATGTAAAATCAATTTATTCATAGCAGAAACAAAACGACACTCTCCAACACATTAAAACGTGACGACCAGTGTGGCTCTGTGCTGACTCAAGCTACAAATACACTCCTGGAAATTGAAATAAGAACACCGTGAA
Source organism: Schistocerca americana (assembly GCF_021461395.2). Taxonomy (NCBI): domain Eukaryota; kingdom Metazoa; phylum Arthropoda; class Insecta; order Orthoptera; family Acrididae; genus Schistocerca; species Schistocerca americana. The sequence goes on from NC_060122.1 coordinate 653,186,268, forward strand.
TTCATTGTCCCAGGAAGGGGAAACTTTATTGACACATTCCTGGGGTCAGATACATCACATGATCACACTGACAGAACCACAGGCACATAGACACAGGCAACAGAGCATGCACAATGTCGGCACTAGTACAGTGTATATCCACCTTTCGCAGCAATGCAGGCTGCTATTCTCCCATGGAGACGATCGTAGAGACGCTGGATGTAGTCCTGTGGAACGGCTTGCCATGCCATTTCCACCTGGCGCCTCAGTTGGACCAGCGTTCGTGCTGGACGTGCCGATCGCGTGAGACGACGCTTCATCCAGTCCCAAACATGCTTAATGGGGGACAGATCCGGAGATCTTGCTGGCCAGGGTAGTTGACTTACACCTTCTAGAGCACGTTGGGTGGCACGGGATACATGCGGACGTGCATTGTCCTGTTGGAACAGCAAGTTCCCTTGCCGGTCTAGGAATGGTAGAACGATGGGTTCGATGACGGTTTGGATGTACCGTGCACTATTCAGTGTCCCCTCGACGATCACCAGTGGTGTACGGCCAGTGTAGGAGATCGCTCCCCACACCATGATGCCGGGTGTTGGCCCTGTGTGCCTCGGTCGTATGCAGTCCTGATTGTGGCGCTCACCTGCACGGCGCCAAACACGCATACGACCATCATTGGCACCAAGGCAGAAGCGACTCTAATCGTTGAAGACGACACGTCTCCATTCGTCGCTCCATTCACGCCTGTCGCGACACCACTGGAGGCGGGCTGCACGATGTTGGGGCGTGAGCGGAAGACGGCCTAACGGTGTGCGGGACCGTGGCCCAGCTTCATGGAGACGGTTGCGAATGGTCCTCGCCGATACCCCAGGAGCAACAGTGTCCTAATTTGCTGGGAAGTGGCGGTGCGGTCCCCTACGGCACTGCGTAGGATCCTACGGTCTTGGCGTGCATCCGTGCGTCGCTGCGGTCCGGTCCCTGGTCGACGGGCACGTGCACCTTCCGCCGACCACTGGCGACAACATCGATGTACTGTGGAGACCTCACGCCCCACGTGTTGAGCAATTCGGCGGTACGTCCACCCGGCCTCCCGCATGCCCACTATACGCCCTCGCTCAAAGTCCGTCAACTGCACATACGGTTCACGTCCACGCTGTCGCGGTATGCTACCAGTGTTAAAGACTGCGATGGAGCTCCGTATGCCACGGCAAACTGGCTGACACTGACGGCGGCGGTGCACAAATGCTGCGCAGCTAGCGCCATTCGACGGCCAACACCGCGGTTCCTGGTGTGTCCGCTGTGCCGTGCGTGTGATCATTGCTTGTACAGCTCTCTCGCAGTGTCCGGAGCAAGTATGGTGGGTCTGACACACCGGTGTCAATGTGTTCTTTTTTCCATTTCCAGGAGTGTAGTAAATATCTGCTATAACGCCTGCGAAAATGCTCCTGACGACTATAATGAATGATATGCTGTATTTCCGATCGCTAAGACATGAGGAACATTGTTAATAGATGTCCTTATCTTTTGGACCAGAATACGAATATAAGCTGAAGTTCACAAAAAGTGTGACAGACCCGTTCCAACACTAAATTAAAAGTTAGCCTTAGGGGAAATAACAAATCTGTTATTGTCGCCTCTCTCTGCAGTCGGCCTCATCCGTCTGGGGGTTAGCCGGAATATTGACCTCTTCTGACAGCGGTGCAGGCCAAAATTTTGGCAGCTGGGACATTATGGTCTACATCAAATACACTTGAGTCATGTGGCAGCAGCAAGCAGCAGCTGCCAGCTGCTGCACTGTGCAGTAGCCCTATCCTGTATCGTCCGTACCCTTCGGTTCCTTAGGTTGGCCTCGGTAATGGCGTCATTTTTGGTACGGTAGCCGAAGTTACTATTCTTACGCTACTGAGACTTGCTATGGATTTGTCCACCTGCCGAATTTTCGCCTACTGTACCGGTAGCTGGCGTGGTGTCAGTAAGGCCGTCTGTTTGGTTTGGTGAGCTTTGATTGCGGACACAGTTTCTTGTTTTAGAATAGTGACTGATTTTTAATTTTGGATTTAGTGTTGAAGAATCACCAGGACACATCCAAGTGTAAACTGAGTTCATAAACGTTATTATGCAAGCATCTCAGTTGAGAATCAAGGAAGTGGACATGGTGAGCACAGTACTGTTACAAAGAGGGTAAGAGCAACGAAGGCGGGCAAGGCAGCTCGAGATAATGCGGCGCCATGCGATTTGCCAAAGTAATCTACTGGGCAAGACGAACTCTTTTGAAATGTCTGAGAGCAACTTTGTGGCGATGTACTGACTGACCAGGAAGGTGGCTCGTAATTGAGAGTACATCAGACAGCTAAAGCCATCCATTTACACCTGAAGGTATATTTGTGTAGCAACTCCTGACATGGCTTATTTAGTTGAACAATAATTATCAGTGTCAAAATTTTCAACACAGGTAGTTATTCTGAGGAAGACCACATATACTTAGCGAAACCGATCCATAATGAAGTGTCTTACTGTATCCTGGTTTTGTTTCAAATATAGCACACATAGAAAACAGACACTCAGTGACAATATACGGAATTATTTCAGTGTCATTGGGATGTGAATATACTTTCTCATTTTCTTTGACCACTTCCACTAAGGCTATTCACAGCAAAAACACTTTCCGAAAGCAATAATGGGAAAGGCTTGTCTGCTAGCTGTGTCGGCTGGCTGCTTAGGGTGTGAGCGTTGTGTGTGCTGTGATACACCATGTCAGGTTTGCAGTCATTGGATAAACATGCCCGCAGCTGTGCTCACTTGTCTTTGATTGGCCGGCGCGAGTAGAACAGCAACACGATATGGGCCCACCTTGCTACCTTGGGAGCCATACCGGCTCGCTACCGAAAGGATTACAGAATTCCACAGAGGCTCAGTCGTGGTAACTCACCGTACTCACCAAACTGATCTTCAGCGCAACTTAACGATGGAGAATAGGGCTGCAGTCCATCGCGGTGGCCCAAGGGGAAGTGTGCTATCGTCATGAACACTTATGGTCCAGGTCATAGAAATAATTTTGTTTTAGATAAAATGCATACCTCCTCCAATCCTATCCTAATGGTAGCAGCTGTAAAATTTAGGGATGTGTTATGTGTTAGTGGCCTGCAGTGTGTGTATGACATGGCTGTAGAAAAATTCAAAATTCCTATTGTTATTTTATGAGTAGACAGTAATATGTTAGACTACTCATAGCTAATATCATACTGTGTGTGTGTGTGTGTGTGTGTGTGTGTGTGTGTGTGTAGGCATTTTTCTCAGCACACCAAGCACCAGGTTAGTATACACATTAAATAGATTTTAAATATTAATTTCCAATAGGAGAGTAGGCTATTAATTGTTTAAACATGTGCATTGTTTAAATATTGCAATGTGGTAGTTGTTAAACATTTAAAGAATTGCATTTATGATGACAAAAGAGGGTATTTTGCGAAACTACAATATAAAAGAGACAGCATAAAATGTTGATGCATGACAAATCACTCATACAGTTAGTATGACCAGGGAAATGACGTGGGAAAAATCATTACTTTAGGATAATAAATCATTATAATTGAGTTATGAATGTCTTGTATCATTAATTACAGTAACTGAAACATAAATTATGACAAGTCACTAAAAAAATGTGCAGAACAATGGACTCCTTGTCTTAGGGAGGACATTGACCCTTGATGTTGAAGATAATGAGTACAACTGCCAAAGGAGAACACTGATCCATGACTGTGAAGACGAGGACAGCTGCGTCAGCACTTTTGACCAAGATGGACATTGACCTATGACCTTGAATATAAGGAGGACAGCTCCCTCAGGACACTGACCCCAGAGGATGTTGATCCTGAAGGTAAGGACGTGGCCTTCATTGTTCCAGGAACGATTTTGCACGCTGAAATGTTTCTAATCACCGATTGGTGACTGTGACTGAAGAAACAAACTCTATTACATCTTCATGGTAACTTATGTTTCTTAGGAGTGTTCATTTCTTGGTTACGTGTTCAATAACTATATTCTCAATACATAACTGCAAAGAACACTCGCAAACCTACTACCAAGCAGGAGGATGCAAACATAGGTAATACCATTTAACTAAAGTACCTACACAATAGTAGAGTTAATAGACCTTCATAAAGTGTTATACTATTGTTGACTAAGCACAAAAGTCATCAACACTACCCTTGATATCGAAATAAAAATATTAAGTAGCTGTTATTACCTTGGAAAATATATTACAGTAATGTAGTGTATCAGCAGCCTGGCTGGAATTACATTAGATTTTTACATTGTGCTTGAGAATGTGACAGGAAATTTTCTTTATCACCGTTGGCTACACTTGTTACACTGCTTGCTAAATGGCTTGATATGAAAGACAAACGTGTATTCACTTAGTAGCAGTAACAACATTTTGCCCAGAAAGCGTTATTATGAAATTTTATCATGCACACGCATTATGACAAACGTAAAACGTTGTGTGTACATGTGGCTTAAGTAGCAAGTATAAAATGTTAAAACGCTGCTGTAACTGTCTTAAAGTTTTTGAAACGGAAGTCGGAATATCTGTGATTTGGGATGATAGGGGTGGATGAGGAAGAACAGTCGACAGAAATTTTGTGGGTTTCTCTTGCGTCTGCAGACTTCTGTGAGCACCTGCGTTATCGTGGAAAAGGAAATTTCGTTTGCATTTTTGTGGGGCGAACGCGCTGAAGTCAGTTCTTCAATTTCGTGAGGATAGAACAACACACTTCCGAGTTGATCGTTGCACCACGATGGAGGAGGACATGAAAAAGAATATCCCTTTCAGAGTCCCAAAAGACCGTCGCCATGACTCTACCCGCCGAGGATGCGGCTTTGAAATTTATTTTCGGAGGAGAGGTGATATTGCGACACTTCACAAATTGCCGTCTTGTCATCGCCTCGAAGTAATGAACCCATGTTTCATCGCCTATGATGCATTTCGGTAAGAAATTACGCGTATATTTTACCTGTTAAGGATTCTTCAATGAGCACGTAGTCTCCGATAATCCCGGACAAAACGTCCACACGACACTGCCTCTGTTGTTCGGCTTATCTAAACCCACGCGATTTATTACCGACCAAATAATGCGTATTTCTAACATTCAACTTTCCATGGTTTGTAAAAGTAGCGTAATTGCTAAAGAAAATTCTCTGAATTAAGAACATACTGTCCTGATACATTAAATGAATTCGCAATTGCTAATAAGGACAATTATCGTCTGTGGAATGGAATGAAGAGAATGAAAATTTGTGCCGGCTCGTGACTCGAATTCGGATCTCCCGCTTATAGCGAGTCTTAGCCCTACCATTTGGCTATCCATTTGTTTGTTTTGTTTTGTTTTAGGGCGCAAAAGGAACTAATGTCAGAACTGCAGAACATGAAAACAAAAAGGGGAGTTAAAAGCGACTATACGTTAATCTCAATCGACGGAAGAGAAGACAGCTAAAAACAGGGACATGGAGAAATGTCTAAAAAAGACGCCATAGAGAAACGGTGGTCCTGAACTAAAAATTAAATGTCCTTCGCCTTATTGCTACAACGGATAAAAAGTAAAACGCGGTCGACATCCCGCGCGTCGTTCGCTAAAACGGCTGACAACTCATACGGCAAACATAAAATGAAAATTAAGCTGTTAAAAAATGGCATTCCGTCAGGAAATGGCGGACCGTAAACGGTTGAGCGCAATGAGCACACAGTGGTGGGGGACCACCACTTAACAAATGGCGATGACTAAAAAGACAGCTCGCTGGCTAAAATGATCTCCTCACAGCGAGAGGGTCGAGAGGAGGTCGTCCAAGCCGCTGGGACAGGCTTAATAACCCTGAGTTTGTTCCCATGAAAGGAGAATCAGTGGTGAAACCAAAGCAACAACACCTGCTGACAAATGGCAACACAGAGATAATCGGATGAAAAGTAAGAACTAGCAGGATGAGATGCTAGGACTGCAGCCTTGGCAGCAGCGTCAGTGACCTCGTTTCCTGTCAGACCAACGTGACCAGGAACCCACACAAACATCGCAGTGTCTTCATGGAGAGGGAGCAAGTGACAGCTTTCCTGGACTTTTTGCACTAAGGCATGGACGGTCTACAGCACACAGAGGCTTTGGAGGGCACTGAGAGAGTCAGAGCAGATGACGCAATTGAAAACACAGTGTCGCTGGATGTACTGCGTGATCCGGTAAAGGGCAATGAGCTCTGCTGTAAATACTGTCGATGCCGATAAACGTCATTGTCGATGACGAAGGCACATCCGACACCACGTTACTTGTGAGAGCCATCATTGTACACGAAGGTCCTACCGCGAATTTCCATGCGAACGTCGTGAAAAACAAGGTGGTAGAGCGAGTTTGGAGTGGTGCTCTTAGGAAGTGAATGAAGGCCAAGGTGAACACGGGACGCCGCAATAAGCCAAGATGATGAAGGGTTCATACGCATCAGGAAAGTGGTAGGTAGCGTGAAGTTAAACTCCCGGAACAAGAGACGAAACTCAACTCCAGGAGGTAACGGAAAAAAATGGCTCTGGGCGCTATGGGACTTAACATCTGAGGCCATCAGTCCCCTACAACTTAGAACTACTTAAACCTAACTAACCTAAGGGCATCACACACATCCATGCCCGAGGCCGGATTCGAACCCCGCGACCGTAGCAGTTGCGCGGTTCCGGACTGAAGCGCCCAGAACCGCTCGGCCCCCTCGGCCGGCGAGGTAACAGAGAAGAGGGATGCGCCCCATCCTGTCGACCAAAGGAGTCATCGAAGAAGGAGGAATAGGATGGGTGGCCATGCATGGCAGACAAACGGCATGCATATCTGTTGAGAAGAAAGTCACGGCAGTAGGACAGTCGTAGTTCGGCAGCTTCTGCATACAGACTCTCAACTGGGCTAGTGTAAAAAGCGCCAGTGCCGAAACGGAAGCCACGATGTTGGATAGTATTCAGATGTCGTAAGAGAGATGGACGTACAGATGCATAAACGAAACACCCATAGTCTAGTTTGGAACGGACAAGGCACCAGCACAAGTGGAGGAGGGTGGTTCGTTCTGCTCCTCAGGAAGTACTGCTGAGGACACATGGACATATAGGGACCACATACAGTAGGCTGCCAGCTGAGACACATGGGAGGACGAAGAATGTTTCCTATCGAGCATGAGCCCCAGCAATTTCGACTTTCAGTGAATGGAAGAGCAACAGGCCCAAGATGTAAACATGGTGGAAGAAAGCAGTTGCGACGCCAAATATCATGTAAACCATTTTGTCAGTGGAAAAACGAAAGCCATTGTCGACACTCCATGAGTAAAGACGATCGAGACGTCGCTGAAGATGCCGCTCAATGAGACAAAAGTCCGTGGAGAACTGCAATAGATGGCAAAATCGTCAGCGAAAAGGAGAGGACTGTATAGGGTTAATGGAGATAGCAAAGAGGACGACGCTCAGGATGGAACCCTGAGGCAGACCGTATTTTTTTTTTTTTGTAAATCTTTATTCTTCATCTTTATATTATACGTATGCAACCCACCACCTTACATGATTAGTGGGTCCTAAAATGTTACAATATCATTATTGTTAGCAACTAATTACAGTAATTATAGGTGAGCTACAGTAAGGTGTTACAATGGGCAGTTTCTATTCTATAAGTACTCTACTTGGTTCTAATGGCTACTTATGTCTAAATCTCTACTGCCTGCAGCGTCACAGCTGTGTCAGTGATGTATAAACCTACTGCACGGCCTTGCCCACCGAGCTATCCCCAATGGTCGTGTCCCTGACATCAGGCAGGCCAAGGATGACTTGAACCGCTACAGGTTCCCAATTTTTATTTCCTATTTCTAAGTCCTACTAACTAAGGGCCTATCCTACGTCAAGTCCAGTGCAAGTCTCAGTTTGGTTTGTTGTACCCCACCGCCGGCCGGAGTGGCCGTGCGCTTCTAGGCGCTACAGTCTGGAGCCGAGCGACCGCTCCGGTCGCAGGTTCAAATCCTGCCTCGGGCATGGATGTGTGTGATGTCCTTAGATTAGTTAGGTTTAATTAGTTCTAAGTTCTAGGCGACTCATGACCTCAGAAGTTAAGTCGCATAGTGCTCAGAGCCATTTGAACCATTTTGTACCCCACCCTCCTAGTCCTGCACGTAGCGGATTGCAACTACATTGTCAGGCGACCTATCCGCGCACAGGCGTTACTGGATCAGGGTACTGAGACACATTCGATTATTTGCTCCTATTCACGATTGTCCCTCAGATATTCCGATAGAACTTTCCGTGATACCTCGTTTGCTAGGTTATTCAGAGTTCGAAATGTCTCCTCACGTCTCAGTAGGAAGTATGTATCATTGATTGATAGTTGAAGTCGTAATGCGGCTGCTACATCACTGAAAAGGGGGAACTCGTAAACCACAGGGTCGGGAGTACCCTCCGGTGCGCCACTGTCACACGCAGGCGCAGCCCTCTCCCAAATCGACATAAATATGTTGGATAGGGCCCATGACCAGTGAGAAAGTGGAACAGTCCCTGAGTTGTTTCAAGGTACTTCGTTCCTAGCCTTTCTTTCGCGTTAGGCAGAAGTTGAAATGTTCTACGGCCAGTATCATCAGGTTCCCACGATTCCTGCCACAGCTCCTCACCTCTTCTCCTAATCGCACCCTTGTCTCCATCTCGAACACCCAGAATGTCCTTCGTTTTCTCAGTGTTCCCTTTCTTTGCCCAGAACCATGCTGCCTGCTCTGTAATCTTGACGTCCTGAGGGCAGAGCCCCATTATCACTAACAGGGCCTCCACCTGGAGATGTCCTGAAGGCCCCCACTGACATTAATATCATATTCCTCTGCACTCTTCTCACTGACCTGGTGGGTACAGCCCCCGTGAGCCTTTGCGCCGTAACTCACTATTGACGTTAATATGCTATTATGATATAATCTTATCAGATGAAGGGGGGGGGGGGGGGAAGAAGAAATATTTTATGACCAATAGAGATAAGGTTGTTGAGTACTTGTAGGGCTCTTTGGGTTACAGTTTCGATGTGCTTTCCAAAGTTCCACCTTTCATCAATGATGACTTCCAAGTAGATTGCCTCGCATCGCCGAAGAACTGGCGAGCCCTCAATGCTCACTGTGGTGTTCCTTACGAGTTGTCCTTTTAGCAAAAGATATGTAGACTTATTCGGTGAAATTATCATTTTCATAGTCCAGCATCGTAGTTGTAATTTTCTCATTGCCCTTTCTATCTTTGGTTCTATATCTTCGAGGCTACGGCCGCCAACCAACAGGAGGAGGTCATCTGCGTAGGCTATCAACTCTAGCACCTCTTCGCTCTGCTCTAGATTATCCAGTAGTGGTCCCATATGGGCGTCCCAGAATAGGGGTCCTAACATGGAACCCTGGGGGCATCCATTTGTTATTGTTTTTCCAATTTTCCCGCAAGGGGTGACAGCCAGACCACCCAATCCTCGCAATAGTGCCCCAGGCAGCCGTATAGCGGCCCTGGACACCATTTCTCCTTTAGACAGGAGAAGACCGAAGGCTACCACAGGTTGTCAAAGTCGCCACTGATGTCCACCATGATGCCAACAACGTACTTGTATGGGGCTGAGTCACAGACCTCAGGCGGCAGGGCGATCGCATCAGATGCTGACCTCCCGGCCTAAAGCCAAACTGCCCACGCAGCACACGGTGTGCAGTCAGTCTGTCAGCCAAGAGTTACTCTAGTAATTTTCCAAACAAGTCCAACAAACAGATCGGTCTGTACGATTTAATTTCAACTGGGTCTTTGTCGGGTCCTTTCTTCATGATTACAACGTTTGCAATTATCCAGATCTTCGGTAATTTTTGCTGTCCAAGGACTTCATTGAATAATTGGCTGAGTGGTGTTACCAGCTGTGGGGCTAAAAATTGCACCATCTCCACTAAAATGTTGTCTGGCCTGGGGTCTTTTCCTCTCTTTAGCGATTTAATGTGGGCACCCAACTCCTCTTCAGAAAAGGGGTAAACTGCCGTATCATTAATATATCTGTCAAGATCATCATTCCTCAACTAGCGCTGGCTTTCGGTTTTTCCATCCGCACTGTCATCAGGCAGTAGGGACCGGAGGAGGACATTAGCAATTTATTGGCAGGTTTCCGTCATCCTGTCCCTATACCTGACTGCTGATATCGCCGTTGGAGACCGGATCTTTTCTCTAACTAACTTGTAGGGTGCTCCCCATGGCCCTATAGCTAATTGTTTAGTACATAGCTTTCCCAAATCCATACCCTTACTGCACGAAGTTCGTTATGGAAACTTTCCTTTGCCTCCCGATATTACTGCACCCATCTTTGCCTTTCCCACCAGACAACACCCGATGGTAGTGCCTCCTCAGCCTTCTGACAGATTGGCGCATATCCCCTAATTCAGCTGAACATGGTGGCGGAGAGGCCGCCATGGCCTTCCTCCTCGTCGGTAAGGCTGCCTTCAATGCTCTGGTTATCGCACTCAACAGCTCTTCAACATAATTGTCCACGTCTATTACCTGGTATAGGTCACCTTCTGGTAACGCAGGAATGTTGCACTCCTTCGCTAAGCTCTCCCAATCTGTTTTATTGTAGTTAAACTGAACCTCCCTCCCCATGGCCTAGTGGCACTCTCAGTCGCCTAAAGCGAAGGTGATGAGATTTTGATCACTTGTGGTAGCGTTATCTTCGACATTCCTGTTTTTATGATGTTAACGGCGTTTGGTGTAGTTAACGTTACGACGATATTTTACAAGGCTTGTTGGCCACCACAAGTTGCAACGCCATGATCGATTCTTCCGCTTTGCCTCCATTTGCATCCCTTGTGCCACTGTACCATAGGGAGGACTTCGCATTTATATCTGCAGTTACAATTACTTTTTGTCCCCGCAACGCCGCGGTTGTTCTTGTAAGATGGTCCAAGTGTAGCTCGATGTTATCTCTGTACTGAGAGGACATAGTTACAAGAGCTGTTACTCCTGCTGGAGATGGCATATCCATGATGTTGCAATGACTGTTAGTGTACTGCGACAGGGTTGTTACCGGCAATGATTTGTTCGTGATTATTATTGCCGCTTTCGGGTCATCCCCACTGCTGACAATTTGTCGTGTTGCGGCTGTGAAAGCTATTCTCCCAGTTTCGGAGTACGGCTCTTGCAGGCAGAGCACGGCTAGTCTCATCTCCTCCACCACCATACGTAGCTCCTGTATCACCAGTTTGCTGTTGTGAGTGTTTAGTTGCCCAATGGCTATTTTAGGAATTATGGGAAATATGTGTGTATTTGATAATCTGGCCCGTTCTTCCTCCAGTCGAAGGCGATACGACCATTTGCCAAGACTGATTGTGTGTAAATGTCATCGAGGTCGTATTTTTCGCCTCGTCTTTCAAAAATTTCCTTAAGGAGATCCCGCAGGGCTCTGAAGTCTGTGGGGAGATTCATCGACTTGAGCTGTATCCTGTCTACAGCCCCCATCACCGAGAAGGGGACCTTTCTACCATATTTACGCCCCACCCAAACCACATGTCGCAAAGCAGTGGTCAGGGTATCCGGCTGCTCCAACCTTGCCAATTACATGGCTTGTTCTATATTTGGATACACTCTAACAGGGTCAGCAGGCGGCATTCTGACCAGAGTGATGTCTTGTGTAGATGGAAGCACACTTGTGCTTGTTACTATATTTTCTTGGACTGGATGTTCCACTCCACACAGTTCATTTTTCTTCATGGACACTGGTGGGGCCACTACCACAGGATGCCCTTGCCGCTTCAGGTCTTTTGTTGGCCTAATTCCCAGACTTTGGGAAGAAGGAGCTGCAGTCATCGTGGGAAGCTCCGTTTCTATCCCGATGTCAATCATTTCAATTTTATGGGTGCCCGAGAGCGACCTCAAGAATTCTCTAAATTTACTTGCCCTCGTAGCGTCCCTCCTCCTTTTACTCGGGGATTTTCGGTTTGGCATTCTGTTCCCGTTACCGTTTTTAACCATAATCTGTTCTTGAAATAAGCCTTTGCTCAAGCATCCTGTACGTATGGCAATTCCGACCAGCGGCGATACGACCATTTGCCAAGACTGATTGTGTGTATATGTCATCGAGATGTTATGGCGCACCGGCGATGGGCTGGCCTGCACCAAGCGCACCGTCAAGCGACCAAGGAACTGCGAGCTTGCGCCTGTGCTCAACTCATGATAGACCGTACTTCTGGATAAAGGTGTCCAACAAGGCAGAACCCACACGTAACTTGAAAACTCGGTCTTTTAAAAAATCCTGAAATAAAAGGGGTTGGCGGCGACACAAGCCCCATATATAGAGAGTATGGAGATTACCAGTCTTCCAGCAGGTGTCATAGGCTCGGTCACTGTCTGGGACTTTCGCAGAAAACCATTCATGATTTGGGCGGACAAAGCGACGAAATGGTCAACTGTGGAAAGGTGTGCTTGAAATCCACACTGTGCAGTGGTTAGCAACTTGCTAGACTCGAGCCACCATACCAGCTGGGCATGAATAATACATTCCATGACCTTGCAAACGCAGCTGGTGAGAGAAATCAGTAGCTATAAGGAATGTGTTTGTCCTTACTGGGATTAGGTATGGGCATGAGAGTGGATTCACGCTGGCATCTGGGAAACGTACCCTCTGCCCAGACGTGGTTGGGCATAGCATAGCAGAAAGTGCTTGCCCACAAGAAAAAGGTACTGCACCATGAGGAGCAGTCGAGACAGTGGGCAAGCTATGCAGCACAGAAGGATACATGCAAAAGGGAATACGTGCGTGTGGAGGCTGAAATGAATGTGGGTGCTCATCTATTAAGGTGGAGGAGGTAAAGTTGATTTAGAATGTCAGCCAAGAGAGCACCTCTCAGAGAGAAAATCTGGGAGAATCCCAAAGGGGATGGTGTCCATTAAAGTCACTGAGCAGCAGAAACGGGTGAGGTAGCTGCCCAATATGCTAGAGGAAGTCTTCCGTGGTGACATCGAATGGCAGAGGGTTGGAAGAACAACAAAGGAAAAAAGACAATTGAGGAAGGAAAAGGTGAACTGCAACAGCTTGAAGGTGGGTCTTCAGGGAGATAGGTTGACTATGAACGTCATCCCGAATGAGCAGCATGACCCACTCATGACATGGAATACTATACTCAGGGGAAGGTCAAAATGCACCAGGAAGAAATACGAGAACTCAGAGCAGTCGTGAGGACGCAATTTTAGTTCCAGGAGACAGAGAACAAGCAGACGTTGAGATTCTATGAGCAGCTGTAAATCCTCTTTGTTAGATTGAAGGCTGCACTTTTTCTCCAAATCGAAAAATTACAATTTATTTTGCCGAAGAGTCCACTACAATTTACACAGTGGCCAAATTATTTCTTGTAGAACGCGATATGGCGAGCAGTCATTACAACTAAATATTTTCCGATCAGCTCCTATTCTTGCTCTGTAAAAGCACCAAAACCATCGTTGTTGCTATAATGAATTTGACGAATTTAATTTCTCACAAGATTAAACAATTTTTCCTTCCACAGTACATTAAGTGTAGGATGGTAATAACGCGCAAACATTTCGTGAAAATGGAGCACGATAGACAGCAAATACAAATAATATCTGACATGGACACTGAATAGAATATTGACTATAATTGTAACGTTTACACAGACGTTAATGATCAGTTAATAGTTGAAATGCCCAGTCAATTATTAAAAGCCAGCTGTGAAACAGTTCTTGACCGTGACGTCATGTCGGAAGGCGAGGCGAGGGCAAAACAGTTTCAATCGGCAAATGTTGCTAATATACTTAATATTATAATCCAACAAATGACCGAAAATAAATGACACACGCATAACATAGTGCAAAACCACATGACCAAAAATATACAATATCATATGAAAAAATGGTTCAAATGGCCCTGAGCACTATGGGACTTAACTTCTGAGGTCATCAGTCCCCTAGAACTACTTAAACCTAACTAACCTAAGGACATCACACACATCCATGCCCGAGGCAGGATTCGAACCTGCGACCATAGCGGTCGCGCGGTTCCGGACTGAAGCGCCTAGAACCGCTCGGTCACGCAGGCCGGCAGTATCATATGACCGAAATAAAAAAAGACACTGATGCGCGTATCGATGCACTACGAGCAAACATACAAAAAGAAATGACAGTACTAAAAGATACTTTATGAGAACGGATCGACGAAATAAATGCAAGAATGAGTGGAAAACTGACTGAAATTGATAAAAATTTTTCGAACTAAGTTCACAACAGGAAAAACCACCGAGGAGGTATTAAACATTCAGAGTGAAGTGAAACAGTTCAGCGCCATGTGCGAAGTTGTGCGACTCAAGTGAAATCTTACCCGTCAATATATGAACCAATAACTCCGTGGCTTTCACAAATTGAAGGCAAGGTAAACGCGTTGACCAAAAAATTAACAGACAAGCTTCAGAATGAGATTTTCACTCTGCAGAGTAGTGTGACCGAACACGCTGAGCTACCGTGCCGGCATAAGAAATGAGTGGACAACTCACTGAAAACCATCTGAGCTACCCAAGCATGACTCACGTAGAGCACTTTCCCGCGAAAGGCAAAGGTCCCGAGTTCGAGTCGCGGTCCGGCACACAGTTTTCATCTGCCAGGATGTTTTACACAAGCCTCAGACATTTCGCAGACATACACGAAGAATTGCACAATTGGATGGACGACACGAACAAATACTTCTATCAATGCATATATGAAAAATTATCGACAGTCATGCGCATGACACCGTGACTGAATTTGTTAAAAATAATAAACAGATGATGCAGCACAAAATAGCGCAGCACACGAAAAACAGTTTAATGACTGTGCAACCGGACTGTACTAACGGTCAAAGTCAAAATGTTCAATACGAAAATGAAAATCTATCGGGTCTGAAACGTAGTACAAACCACACGCATCACATTATCAACAAAACGCACCAGCATATACATCACCAAATCGCAATCGCGATATCAATCGACAATATGTTCCCTTGCATTCAGCAGGTGAACACTAGAGTAATTACGGTGAAGAAAACAGGTATTAGTGCTATAGAGGAAGAGAATCTAATCAAACGTCGTCAATTTGAACTGGTTATCCCGGGAAAACTTAGTGTGTACCCTTTGATTTTTCTCAGAACTTTCAGAAACACGTTCCCCTGATCATTGAGTGACCGGAAAAGAATTTCACATGTACGTTGTATCCAGGAAGACACAGCTGTCTGGACATACAGTGAAGCCGACAGGTGCGTAACTTACGAACCATTCGAAAAAGTTTCTTGGCCACATTTTGGTGTGAAACAGGTCAAGAGCGTCTCGGAAAACAGATAATGGAAACAGAGCCTTTCAATACCAAATTTGGTAATTCACGAAGATATTTTAAGAAATACTTAAACATGACGCAGTTTCCAGACGAACCTGTCGCTACAGTGCAACAACCCGCGCACTAAAGGCTAGACTGCCGTTCTATATCAAAGAGAAACTACTGCGCATACCCGACAACGATGCGGAATATATTTTTACAGTTTTGGATTCAGCTGATTTGCAGTATGAAGATCAACCGTACGGGCGGTAAAATAGCAACCACAATGAGTGGTATACAGGGCACGTAGGTTAGCCAACGTAATGCTAGCGGGCCAGCTGCGTTCGGTTACGTAGCACAGCAGGCGGTGTTTCAAACAAGAGGAGCCGAAATAATAATTGTAATCAAAACACTGGTCCACTACCACAATACAACAACAACAACAACAATGTCTGTGGCAAGTGCCGACACAAGCAATGCAGAACCAAAACAGGACTTTCGCCTACTAATCAGCAAGTATGTTATAATGTTCAAGACGTCGGCCTCAGCCAGGGAGGCGTGTGCATCGCTGCCGCTGCGCGCTAAGCATACTTGGCCGAAGAGAACTCTGGTAGAAGTTCCGTGCTGTGGCAGCGGCGCAAGCAGATTTTAGTGTTCTGCGCGCCAGAGCATGGAAAAGAAGACTGCGTAGAAGAAAAGTGCTGCTCTGAGGGGGCCAACGGTTGTGCGAGTCACTGAGTGTGCTGACCAGGCAAAGAATAAACGACAACACGAGTCGCAGCCGGTCCCCCTTTCTACGTCATATGCAGAGGCTGGAGGACAGCGCTGTTCGACTTAATGACGAGCTGCATCAATAACGTGGTGGCTACGGGTCTGTCGATTCAGACTCGCTGCTACCTTCTGGCAGCGAACATGGCCGACCACAGGGCGATCAAGAGCGCTGTGGGCATGCACAATGTCGACGCGCCTCCGGCGGGTGAGGAGACGTCTTCCTCTAGATGAATGAAGAGGACCAAGGCACTCCCAAGGGTGCTGTCTAGCTTCAAAATGGTTCAGAAGGCTCTGAGCACTATGGGACTCAATATCTGAAGTCGTTAGTCCCAGTCCCCTAGAACTTAGAATTACATAAACCCAACAAATCTAAGGACATCACGCACATCCATGCCCGAGGTAGGATTCGAATCTGCGACTGTAGCCTGAAGCGCCTAGAACCGCTCGATAACACCGGCCGGCGCTGCCTAGGTGCTGCGACGAGGCAGCGGTCGGCGAAAGGGCTGCTGTGAGCCGGTTTCGGTAACCCGGCCGCAAAGTTGCATAACCTGACAAACAAGAAGAGACCGCCGCTCTATGCCGTGACCGTGCAAATGGCCGACGGCGGGGGTGACATCTTCGCGTTGCGGAAAGTGCTGGGCTCTCTTGTTACGGAAGAAGGTCTCCCGTACGTCATAGATCCCCATCGCCAGTGCTTCAAGTACTAGGGCGAGCGCTACGTCGCCAAGTATTGCCGCAATGCGGTGCGGTGCAAGTGCAACGGTGAGCACGACAGCCGCGCCTGCGATCGCGGCAGAAAAGTGCTGCCGATGTGCGTCCGGTGTGGTGGACCGCACATCGCCGCCTGGTGCGGCTGCCCGACCTTTTCAAACCACAGCCGTGCCTAAGGGGAGAGGTGGCCGCGGCCGTACCGACGCAGCGGGAAAGAAGACGACGGCGACGACGACGCACGCAGACCAGCCAGTCGCAGATGAGGGACAGATGAGGACCCGCCAACAGCAGGGATGACCGCCAAGTGGCGGACGAACGGGATGTAATTCGTTCCCCTAAGAAGAACAACGGCGTTGACAACCGCGCCGCAATAGAGGAAGCCACAGCCATCCTCAAAGCCGTCTTGATGGTAGAGAACGCCGCCTTCTCATCTACCATGGCTGCAGAGAAGGACAAAGCTTAAGGCAAATGCGTGCAGTCCTTGCCCAAGGCCTACAATCAGCAGAAGGGGTGCAAACTCCGGCTAACGCTCCTGCACCCACGCAGAAGAGCGTTAGGGTACCTGCCCCAGCAGCGCCACAGGAGAAGGGCGACAAGAAGACATCACTCTCCTCAACGGTAATGTCACCGACGCTGAAAGCCACGGGGGTGACTAGCATGAATCCAGAAGAAGATAAGAAGGCAGCATACATCGGTTAAGCGCGAACGAACGTCCTGCAGATCTCTGACGGATGAGCAGCGCAGTTCGCCAATCAAGTAGAGATGCCCGAGGAGCAGCTGTGGAACAACTGCGCCACGCAGTAAACACGAGACACTGTCCCACAGCGAGGTGCCGCTGTTTGACATCAGTCTGACGATGTAGCGCCAAGTCACCGACGACAGCAGAGGCCTCAATGTGGCACATTGGGCTGCTGCACTGGACTTCTTTCACTATAACGACGTACGGCTCCGAAATGATTTCGATGCATGATATCCACTACTGACATAAGGTACCCTTGCACGACCTGTCGCAGGCAACAAAAAATCCGCTACTGCTCTTACTACCCCACTCTGCTATCGCAGAGGATTTTTTCCGTTGGCTCATGCCTTGACGCTCTTCTCCCTCTGCCCTTGAAACCGCTAAGCTTCGTTCAATTTTTCGACCGATTTGTCTCCAGATGAAATTGTATTAATGGTTTATCCCAACCAGACGTAAGCAAACATCGCAGTACCCACATCCTGCGAGACATCCATTACTGAAAACTATCTAATATGCAGAGATGGAAGAAGTCCGTTTGTACTGGCCATCATGCCGGTGTGGGTGTCGAGGGGCTCACCTCCGGTTCAGTTAGTCTACGTTAGATTAAGTAGCGTGGAAGCCTAGTGTCCGATGACCTCAGTTTGGTCGCATAGGAACTTACCACAGATTTTCATTTCCTTTCTGTTCGTGAGATAGCCGGCCGGAGCGGCAGAGCGGTTCTAGGCGCTACAGTCTGGAACCGCGCTGCTGCTACGGTCGCAGTTTCTAACCCTGCCTCCGACACGGATGTGTTTGATGTCCTTAGGTTAGTTAGGTTTAAGTAGTTCTAAGTTCTAGGGGACTGATGACCTCAGAACTTAAGTCCCATAGTGCTCAGAGCCATTTTTTTTGTTCGTGAGATATGAGTGTATGAGACGCACGAGTCAATCGGAGAAACCAGCATCGCTTAGTTTGCGTGTAAGCCCGTTGTACCAGAAACGGTCGAACGCTTTTTCGATGTACAGGAAGACGGTCCCTGTGGCGGTTGGCTAGCTGTGGTGTAACGGCAGAGTTTCCGGTTTGAAATTGCGTTAACTGGATTGGTGTTAGATGCCTGAGGTATAAATGAAGTTCTGTTACCAGTGCGCACAAAGCCTGAGAACTTGGAGGAAAAATTGCAAAAATTTTTAAATGCTAAGTACTTTTCCTTCATTGACATGACAAACTCGTTTTGGCAAAAGGCTAGCATACCTCATTCCACGAAACATAGTGCTTTTACATTCAGAGGGCAAACATATCTATTTTGCGTTCTACCTTTCGGACTGAACGTCAGTTCTCGTGTATTCATAACTGCTTTGGCATAGCGCTAGGAGGCGAATTAGAAGAAAGAGTGACACATTACATAGATGACGTTTTGATCGCCATAAAGACGTGGACAGTAAATCTAAAAATTTTTGAAAAACTCGTGTACATATCTGCATTATTTGGTGTAATAGCAAACCGTAAGAGATCTAAATTCGTGTGTAGTGAGATAAGGTGTCAAGGGCACATTATTAATGCACAAGATATACGGCCTGGTCCTCATAAGTTAGATGCTATTAAAAGTTTTCCAAGTTTACGTCCTAAAACGCAATTTAAGTCGTTTCTAGGACTCTACTCTTTCTTCCAACGTTTCCTGCCACAACTATTAAACAATAAACACCTTCCAGCTTTGCTTAAGAAAAATCATGTGTCTATCTGCAAAGAGCAGTGCCAGCAAGAATTTCTAAACATAAAACATGCATTAGTGAATTAAAACATTTTAAACCTTTCCAGATTTTAGTCTAGATTTTTGTATGACAAGTGAAGCTTCATGCAGTGGCTTAGGATCTTGCCTATTCCTGTTCTCCATCCATAACCACATGGAACAGTCAAGGACAACTGGATATGCAAGCCGAACCTTAAGAGAAATTGAACTAACATGTTCAACAGCTAAATAGAAACTCTTTCAACTGTTTGGGCTTTAAAAAGTTTAATTATTATGTATACAGCAAACACACGAAAATCTATACTTATCACCAAGCCGTGACATTTTTATTGACCTGAAAGTTAGTTCATCCCACATTATCACCCTGTGCTTTGTCGTTGCAGAATTACTCGTCTGAGATTGTTTATAGTAAGGGAAAGGACAACATCATTGCTGACGTTTGTCTCGCCTTCCACAAGGTTTGAATGACAGTATTTAATAAATGAAGGTCAATTTCGCACCTTACATAGGAGTTTGTACATCGTAATGGGAAGATGAACATGACACCTAACTTACTTTGGCACTAATGAGCAGATTTGCCTATAAATATGTAATGCAAAAGGGATGACACTCAATCGGCGGTATTTTTTTTTTTAGAAGTGGAGCCCCTCCACGCCCACACCGGCATGATGGCCAACACAAAAGGTCTACTGACATCTCTGCATAGGGGTTAGTATTCACTAAAGTGAGGTGTCGCAGGATGTGGGTACTGCGATGTTTGCGTACGTCTGGTTAGGATTAACCATTAATACGCGCTCATCTGGAGATAGATTGGTCGAAATGTGACGAAGGGTAGCGGTTTGAAGGGCAGAGGAAAAAAAGTGCCAAAGCAAGAGCCAAGGGAAAAAAACCTCTGCGAAAGTTAGGTCGGGCGGAAAGAGCAGTAGCGGTTGTCTTGCTGCCTGCGATAGGTTGTGCAAGGATAGGTTTTGTTAGTAGTGGGTATCATGCATGTCGATACCTTGACGTTGTGCGTTTGTGCTGCTCGGCGGCTGGCGCTGGGTGCTGGTACAGAGTCCTCGTTCAGCGTCCTGCAACCTGCAACAGTTAGGTTTGTTATCGGTCTTGTGTCCGCTAGGTCATATGCCGGAGGCACAGTGTGCGGGAGTGTTGGCAGATTGTTCGTGCGTCTGTGGGCGAGCTCGTCGGTGTCCCTGCTGTGGCCTGTTGGTCGGCTCTAATAGCAGCTGGTAGTTACCAGTCGGTGTTGCTGATATGCTGGGGCTTAACGCCGTTTGTCGCTGTTTGCGTATGTTAGTTTACCATAAGTGGTTATGCCCTAGCTAGCAGTGTCTTTGGCCGCTTGTGTTTCCACCTGTGGTTGTGATCGTAGTTTCCCAGAGTGAGGATGAAAGGATTGTTCGAGTGTCTCGAGTTCCTGTATAGTCGTGTGGCGTGTTTCTTGAATACTTCCTTGAGGGTATCAAGGCGGTATTCATGGTGAAGATCCACGGTGCGTGTGTAGCGTGGAGCATTGCTGATGATTCGTAGCACCTTGTTCTGTATGATCTGCAGGCGGCGCAGTCGTGTGGGAGCTGCGTATCCCCAGACGGGAGCTGCGAACGTCATCAGAGGTCTAATCAGTGTCATGTATAAGGACCTCGACACCCTCCTATTCAGTGTGATTTCCCTGTTGAGCATTGGGTAGAGCTGTTTGAGCCTCGCGTGCGCTCGGTTGGCAACGTATTCGATGTGGTCCCCCCATGTAAGTTTCCGGTCCAGTCAGACACCAAGGTATCTGACTTTCTCTCGGAAACGTATTGGGCGTGTATGTAGTGTTATCGGTCTACAGTGTTGGTGTTTGCGCAGTAGTTTCGGTCTGCGTGTGAACAGAACTGCTTCGTACTTGTCGACGTTTACTTTAATACGCCATCGCTCCAGCCAAGGCTCAGCAGTTCTGAGTGCTGTCTGTATTCGTGAGTTGATGTTCGACGGTTTCCAGTCTTGCGCGAGGATGGCTGTGTCATCCGCGTAGACGGCTAACGTCATGTTTCGTGTCGCTGGGAAGTCATTAATGTACAGGTTAAACAAGATGGGCCCTAGGATGCTTCCTTGGGGTACTCCAGCTTGGATACCGTGTTGTGTTGATTGTTTATCTTGCACGTTAGTGTTGAAACATCTGTTCGTGAGATATGAGTGTATGAGACGTACGAGTCCGTCCGGGAAACCAGCATCGCTTAGTTTGCGTATGAGTACGTTGTGCCAGAGACGATCGAAAGCCTTTTCGATGTCTAGGAACACGGCCCCTGTGGCTTTGTTCGTGTTGTAGCCGTGTGTTATATATGTTCGACTACGCGGAGGAGTTGTTGTGTTGTCGAGTGGTGATTCCTAAAGCCGAATTGCTCCGGTCTTAGGGTGTCGTTGGCGATGCAATGCCTAGTGATACGTTTTAGTATTACCTTCTCAACAATCTTGCTGAGCGAGCGCAGCAGACTGATAGGTCGGTAATTTTGTGGGAGGGAGTGGTCTTTCCCTGGCTTCCTGAACATCAGGACCTTGGCCGCCTTCCAAAAGTCAGGGAAGTGTTGGTGTGTGAGGATGGCATTCGTTAAGTGTGTGAGGTATTCTACGGCTTTATCCGTGAACTCCTGGAGGACACGGTTTTGAATGCCATCAGGCCCAGGGGATTTTCTAGCGTTGGTGTGCTTGATAGCCTATGTGACTAAATTTGTGCTAGTACGTCTTATTTCGTTGCGCGAGGGCTGGGCTACAAGTCGTGTAACCTCCTGGTCCGTTTCAAGTGTGAATGCTGGGTCTGAAGGAACCAGATTCGGCATGAAAGACGCTGCAAGTGTTGTGGCCATAAGCTCTGCCTTCTCCGTCGCGGAGTAGGCTGGGCCGTCTGGTCCTTGTAACGTGGGAATGTAATGTTTCTCCCTGGTGAAGTGTCTGGCCAGCTGCCACACGCCAGGACGTGTGGTATCCAGCCCAGCGAGTTTCTGTCCCCATTGTTCGTTTCTGAATGTTTGAATTTTATTCCGTATTATGCCCTGGAGTCTGTTGACGTGCAGTTTATAGAACGGGCGCCTGGTACGCTGCCATTATCGGCGGTATTAACACACCACTCCTATATAATGTGTGCCAATGAGCAGAAGATAAAACAAGCAGCAAGAGTAAACGTTCTGTGTGGAAGCCAGTGCAGGCAGAGGCAGATGTCACATCCCGGGAGGCACTACAGAAAGCTCTTACGCGGGAGCAGGGAGAAAGCCGGGCAACCAGAAGTAGGACAGAAAGGAGCTTTAGAAAACTGTGTTTCAGAATGCCAAAGGGACACGAACAAAACCAGTGACGCATTCGATCACGTCAACCACAAGTGGCACACACGTGACAGACACAAGTAACTTTTTTGGCTTCTGGAAAGGGCACAAAACATCCGACTGGCGGAATCGCACTGGAAGGAGTGAAATGCACTATGGGACTTAACATCTGAGGTCATCAGTCCCCTAGAACTTAGAACTACTTAAACCTAACTAATTAAGGACACCACACACATGCATGCCCGAGGCAGGATTCGAACCTGCGACCGTAGTGGTCGCGCGTTTCCAGACTGAAGGGCCTAGAACCGCTCGGCCACACCTAAAGTGCCGAGATTTCGACTCAGTTTAATGGTAGGATCCTTGTGATTGGTAGAGAGTATCCAAAAAATAAGAGGAATGCTCCAATTGGTCGAAAAAAGCCATGACGTGGAGAACGAAAGAACCCAGGTGGGGAGAGACCTCGGCTGTGAGAAAGACGAGAGCGAAACTTTCTGGGACTTTTCTCTGAATTGGCGTCAAGTGCAGAATGGAGCGCATAACGCTCTGTACGATGCATAGGAGAAATTTGTGTGAACACTGCATTCACAGCAGCTGAACTCCGGCTAGAAATTAGCTGTAGCGTTGTTGAGTTCCAACTGTGGAGAAAGGAACCAGCCAGTTAGTTAATTATTCTTGCAAGAAGTGAGAAGCCATTATAATATGCACGCTGCTCCATAGTCTGAGACTAGTTTTCTCGCATATCGAGAAACAGAGGGAGAGTTTCTGCTGGAAAATTCAGCAAAGGTATAATTACTTTTATAGGAATTTCAGAGGGCGAGAGCAGCCAGACGGATGACAGCTCATCTCAGCTAAGGTAAATGCCGTGTGCTGAGGCGTAAACTTGTTGGTTCACCAGCTTGTGTCCACTGTAAACTCGAGCGACCTGGGTAACCTTTTGTTCACTTGGCACAAAACTAACCAACCTCCTTAGACTTGATTCTCGTCCTAGAAATAGTACCGATCTTTGAACTGGTTCAAATGTCTCTGAGCAATATGGGATTTAACATCTGAGGTCATCAGTCCCCTATAACTTAGAACTACTTAAACCTAACTAACCTAAGGACCCCACACACATCTATGCCCGAGGCAGGATTCGAAGCTGCGACTGTAGTGGTCACGTGGTTCCAGACTGAAGCGCCTAGAACCGCTTGGCCACATCGGCTGGCACTTTGAACCAGAATCTGATGATTTATCATAGTACTGGCCAACATCATAATGTAATTGTAAGAATAGTTTTGTAAAGAAAGTTCTAGTTAAAATTGAATATTGTTGTGTTTAGGATTAGTGCACTTTCAGAGGTAGAGATGTGTCATTTTGACGACCGTCTTAACATTGTCACATTGTAAACTGTGTAAATGTGTGTATTTATGTGACAAAATTGCAATATTAAGCAATGTCATTGTAGCTTAAAAAGTATTATTCAGTCATAGAATAAGAAACCACCTAACCATAACCTTACAAATGGTGACCCTGCCAGGATAGCAATTGGTCTGCCTGGATGGCAATTAGTCAAACCAGAAAGGGAAATTAAAAAAAATGTTTTTCTTTTGTTGCATTGTTTTGTGTCGAAGTTACCCAATGTGTGTAAAGGTATAGTGGTCAGAATACAGTAAATGTGTGCTCCAAAGTGTATAAAAGTTGCATTAATAAATGATATAAGGTATATTTTGGTGTAAAAGTAGCTTGTGCATGATTGTGCTGGTGCCCGAAGTTATTCACGGCGTTGTTGAGTTGGGCTAAAATTCTACAAACAGTTAACGGCGTTGATAGTGATGTATACATAGTCTAGGAAACTTTCTATGATATTTTGGAAACGTCAAAGATCACATAACTAGGTGTTGACGATCGCGCAGTTCCAGAGAGACAGAGGTTATTTTGACGGTTGGAGATGGCGGGAGAACGAAGATTATCGCAGATAGGGCAAACTGAAGATCTTAACAAGATAGAGATTGATGTACAACAAAAAGTATCAAGTGTGAGTCAAGGAACGAAACTCAGTGATGATGCAGAGCGAATGGTGGTAATTTCGCGATTTGTAGTACAGCCTGAGAATTCACAAAAACAAAAAATGGCGGAGCTAGTGGGTCAGAAGTGGAATCAGAGGACGAACAACTTCAGTACTTTGAACCGAATATTGTGATTCTAAATCATACAGGACAGTTTCTAAGGAAAGAATGTGTGTAAGTGCATGCGCACTATGTACGGAAGTCGGTGAGACGCCACGTGAAAGACGTGAACGGACAAATTTACCTCAAATTGTGACAGGTGAAGATGGCGAAGAGTCAGAGAGCGTGTTTCCAATGTTGAAGCAACTCACTGTTATCGTAAAGCAAACGAGTGAAACGACAAATGCAAAGTTAGCTCACTTAAATACCGAAACAGCTAACTCAAAAAACAGAAACAAACGCAGGGTTAACAGATTTAAAAACCGAAACGACAAATCTGAAAACCGAAACGGCGAAGTTAGAAACAGAGACAAATACTGCCTTGAATGGTCTCCAATTTGTAACCTATGCTGCGTTCGAATAAGTCTGTGAAGATCAACAAAAACTACGAACAGAAGTCAACGAACAGTTTACTGAAATCCGGAGAGAGGCGAGAGACTCGCCCGAGCTTACTATCGTTAATGGTTGACCAGAAAAAGATGCGGTGTAACTTTGACCAGGTGTAGCATGCAGTGTCTAACGTTAATCAAAAAGTGAATAAGTTAGCATCTAAGACGTCTGGTAAGGCGCAAGAAATAATGAAACAGCTCAGTGTCAGAAAACGTGTCACACTAGCTGCATTAAAGAGATTCGACACACAGATTGAAAACATAAATTCGAAAAATCAGAAACAGTAAGAAGAGCTTCGTACTGAACTGAAACAGTGTATCGAGAGCCGCACCGATAGTAATAGTGAGGCAACGAAATCGGTATTATAATCCGACATAGTGAAAGCTTACCGTCATACCTTCTTGCTTAGGGACGCCAGATGAAAGATGATGTAGTCAAGCCCGGAATAAAAATTGCGTGACGGATAACTGGGGGGGGGGGGGGGGGGGGCGAGCTTGAGAGCGCTACCTAGACAGCGTGCCCTCTCTGTACGATACCAGGCAAGGGGCTGGAGGGCTCACACGCTGATGTGTAGGTCCCTGCAGTCTATATCTTTTATTTTAAATGAATGCCTTTAACTTGACTTCTTTGTGATTTTTAAGGTATGTTAAAGATTGATGACAATTGATTACGTATTTATTTTAAATATTATCACTCGATTTTACAGCGATTGCAGCAATTGTTCCAGTTTACTGATATTACAATTTTACAACTTATAGATGGGGTATAGTATATACTAATCTGTACGAACATTTCTACGGGCAAGACGGAATTGCGTTGGCAAAATGTATACCACCAAAGTCTCCCAATATTTTGCATACGACATCCACTATGTGTGGAGGATAACGGGCAAACTGGATACCAGATACATTAACACAGGCGGTCAAATTTCCTAAATTAACGAGATCATTCATTTCCTTAGACAATCCGAAGCTGGAAACAAAAGAATTAGTACAAATATTCAAATACCTCTCATCCATGCGTGAACATTGACACAGACGCACTGGAGGCACGTCTGCTCACTTACCCGTCTTCTGTAACACTCGCCTCGCGTATGGCGGGCACCCAGAGGTCTTCCTGGGCCCCGGTGGAGGGGGCGGTCGAACCACTTGGCCGTGACCAACCTCTCCACCCCAAATTTTGTGACACTGGAAAGTCTTTGACTTTTACCTGCCTGTGCTGTCTCTCTGATACCCTACCCAGGAGTAAGGTTGGCACTGCTGTACTACAGAACTACTTCCCAACAAAGATTTGGCCACGCTTTACGGAAAGGTGTGAGGGGGATTAGCAATGTTCATGTGGAGATTCACCTTCACGTACAAGAAATGCATAATACACGACACATATAAATACGTATTATGAAGCCTGACACATTTCTTTCCACCCGTCCACATGGGTTCTGTTGCACCAGCGGCCGGCCGCGTCGTGTAATAAAATTGGCTGTAGAGCCGACTCTGTTTCTATTTCCCGGTGAGAGCGAGCAGCGAAGCCTGCTGCTCATGGAGCGGAAACTACTGTACCGTTTCATCACCCCATGCGCGGATGGAAAGAAATGATACGGAATGTTCTTCTCATGGGAGGACAATTCTGGTTCATTTCTTTTACCAATGTTGTGTTTTATGCTTACGTAACAGAAAAATGGAAGCCATTGCAAACAGTAGTTTGTGCAATGGAAAAGGATTTAAAAAATTGCAACTTGCTGCTCTCTGACATGAATGAATAATCCCGCTATGAGCGGATCAAATATGCGGCCACTTGGCATAAGGCGATGGCATTTAAACGACATAGCAAGTGAATAACATAGGAAATGTCTAAATTAACCTCCTAGGCACACAAGTGATGACCATTCAAAATCATTAATTTCGTGATGAAAATTTAAGTTAAAATGAACCACAGAAATGTCATTTGTAAAATCAGATGGTGCTGCCAAGCACATGTAAAATTCTAAGTGAAAAGTGCAAAATCAACAAACAAATCCAATAATGCTAAAATAATTAATGAGAGAATTTACGTTAAGATGAGACAAAGAAATGTCATTTGTAAAATCAAATGATGCTGACATACACTTAAAAATCTGAGTGAAAGGTGCAAAATTAACAAATAAATTAAGCATAAAATTCAGTGGGCGCCCGTTTTACACTAAGGGCAAAACAAGACAAAATATTGTTATGGAACGACACAATACTATACCACATGAAGACGTCCGTGTCTTAGCAATCAATTATCAAAGGATTTCTCAAACACACCTTAAAGACAACTAATTTTACTTATCTAGCTATGATGTAAGTGCAAAACTAAAAAATTCATTTGAAATATCATGTTATTCGTGAAAATTGTACTTCTATAATGGAGACAAAAGTTTTTTTCCAGGTAATATCACAAACATCACGAAAAAGAAGAACACCTTTCAATAAAGTTACGTTCATTAAATCCTGACCAACATGGACGTGTGCAAGCACACATCAACAGATTACAATAGAACTATTCTAATTCACATAAAGCAACATCAAGAAACGATGACAATTATAAGAACCCAAGTTATTTGATACTAAAATTAAATCTTACCTTATTACACAAACAAAGACAAAAGCCTCTAAACTATATGGGACAACGCCCACATTGTGCACGTCACAACTAAGTTCATAACCTAGATACACAAAGAAAATAACACTAAAGTTATCTGCAATGGTAAAAACACTGTGCATAGTACAGAAACAACAACAAAAGACACATACTTCAGCTACATAATAAAATTAAAGAACCACTAACCTAACCTGTTGACAGATTCCAAATGAACATGATAAAAATCGTCAACATAAAACTTCAAGTGAACTATCATAAAGATAAATTATCCAAACACAACACTGTGCCACATAGCACTAAAACAAACGTACAAAATAGTGGCAAACATTAGAACAGAGGAAAAATTGTTACAAAAATCGATGGACCTGAAAATAAACAAACACAAAATGCACTTTGCCTACTTTCATATCGTCACACGCCAATCGACAATGTACCACAGGCTAGGGGCGATGGGGGAGGGCATTCTTCCAAAGATAGTTGGAGGACAACCTAACTTCACATCCAAGTGCCGGTGACTCCGTATGCCGTCTGTTTATGTGATCATGTACCTCGCGAAACACGACATAACAGCATGGGGCCACTCCTCTTACATCTGTTCATCAGCTCCGCCACCTGTGCCTATCACCAACCAGATTATCTCTGAACAATACTCGTCAGTTAACCTTTGTCAGTAAACTTTCAATATTACTATGACCTGAGCTATAGACCACCGATAAACTATGCGAGTTCATCATGCTCTACTTTTTCACTTGGTCATCACAATAGTATTGACTGAGAGTTTATTTCTTCATTTGTCGAACCATTCACAATGGCGCCTGTCTCAGTCCTTCATTACTTTATGCCTACTTAACGATCCACAGAGTAAATAATTGTTTGTAAGCGCCGTAGTCCGCTGCTTCACCTCAGGGGTTACCCAACTTAAGGCGAGCGGTGTCCGCCGATGCTTGCCGTGAGGGTGTGTCAGATGACACAGCTGTTGAATGGCGCGCCGTGGCTACGGAGGTGGCCAGCCCGCTCATCTGGGGCGAGTGACGTCAGCAGCGGCTACCACTATGATGCCTGCTGTGAGGCATGTCTGATGACGAGCTGTCGGCTAGCACGGCGTGGCCCCTGAGACTGGCCGTAGGCTCAGCTGGGGTGAGTGACATCAGCAAAGGCTCCCACCTGCAACTTTGCCTTTCACGCGAGGAGGGCTCGTAGCTGCCCTCAGCTGATCGCTTCGCCGTCTCCGTCGCGCCAGGTGGTGGGAGAGTGCGACAGAGACAGGGCCAGGAGGGAGCGAGACACACGCCAGCTCCAGGTAGGTGGCCGTTATGTCTCTCCCTCTCCATGCAGCCCCAGCCACTCTCCGTCCACTTCACCACTCGGAGCGACTTGCACACAGACAAACACATTTTTGTAAATAAGATTTTACAAAGTACAACTTTCTCATTGTTCATCACAACTTATCCACAGGGTTTTATTTACAGTAAAATTAAAAGTATTCCTATTACAAAAATTATATCGACCCTGATTTTATAGAATTGGAGGTGACAAAAACAATAATATCTAGATAAAAAAAATCTAACTGTTACGAACTAAAATTGCAGTACTGTGGGCCACCTCATAAGTTTACAATAAAATTGAGGTACCAGTTAGAGCTTAAACAGATATTAAATCTAAACCTATTTACAACAATTTGACGTACACCAATTTACCTCACAACTTTTACAATTAAATTGAGGTGCCATTTAGGCCTATTTTCTGAGCCCACGTTCGCCTGTTCAGGGTTGAAGACTGACTCATCAACCGATGAAGGTATTGAAGTTTCATAGGAATGGAATGGGTTTGTGGTTGTCCCTCATCCTACACCGCAACCGCAAATCACTACATTGATACCGTTTCCACAACTTTGTTTACAATCATGAAAGAAATTAGGCTGCTTGGTTAAATTCCATTAACTACTTCCAGTCCACCAAAATCTACAAGAAGAGTAACCCTCTACCAATGAAATCAAATTACAAAACATGAGAAATCTGTTCTAACCCCTCAGAACACAACACACCAAAATAGTACAACATTACATCCATTGCTACTGGCAACACAACTGTCAGTCATTAAATACTTCTTCTTGCCCCCCCCCCCCCTTCTTTTTTTTTTTTTTTTTTTTTTGAACTGCATCTAGATAATTCTTTCACTGCTTCTTGCCATTCGATCTGCAAACACGACTTCCTTCCACCTTACCAAACATTGCCTGGTTGTCATTCTTTAATCTCTCTTTACTTGTACTAAATTGGTACCACCTACAAAATGACATGAGAACCTGCTAACAAAAGAAATTCACTTACATCAACATGTGCACCACATGGTTTCAAATTTCAGGACACACCAAAGCATCTATATTACTAAAACATTACAGGTAACATCGTCTTAAGTACTCCCTGTTCATCTTGGAATGACGCACAAATCTCTGCAGCCTCCTCACTGCTTTTCATCGACTGAGTCACGCATCCATTTGCATTCATGGCTTCTCCTAGTCCTTGCGGGTACTACCTCTGATACTCACTCTCTCTCACTCTGGAAACTTCAAGAATTAAACCGCAGGCCCCCAAGGCCCACAAATCAGCGCTCTTTCTGGCGCCACATCCTTATCTCCTGAAACACATAAAATTATTAGACGTAAATCCTACACGAAACTTAAACTTCATTCCTGTACATATTAACCAGAAACCTTCGCGTATGAACTTGTCTCGTCCCCGCACATCTAAAGGATCAATCCCTACCGTCAACAGCTACAAAAACAGTCTACATGAAAATTCTTAACATAAACATATTCAATACGTCATCCATGAAAAACAAGGGGCTACTTCCACCAGGATATTTATTCACGGAAAAGTTTTAAATTAGATATATGGTGTAATCTGCGTCTCTTCCTAGATCTCAGAGTCTCTATCTCATAGCTGTTCTCATGAACCTTCCTCTTAACGCGGTATGGTCCAACATAAACATTAAAGAATTTGCTAGCTAGAAACTTGTGTTTCTTGGACAATCGATGTCCTTTTACAAGAACCTTGTCACCAGGTTTCAACGTCAGACGGCGTACTTTCCCTTTCTGCCTCCTTTGGCGGCTCAGCGCTTCCCTTTGAATCATTCTGAGCGCAGCGTTGACAATCGCTCGATGCCTCTCCATACCAGTGGGTGGAAAATTTCCCAGCTTTCTTTTCTATCCGGAGGTGCTCTATTCTTCAAGACCAGCAGTGGATACATCCCCGTGCTCCCATGAGGAATCTCGTTGATAACATCTAGGAAATCGCCTAGAAACATATCCCATGTCCTGTGCCATCGGCTACAGTAAATGCTACAAAGCTTGCCTAATCCTTTTATAACCCTCGCCCCAGGATTCGACGCTGGGTGGTACTTTGATATAAAGACGGTCTTAATCCCGTATCTTCTCATGGTGTCCTGCCACAACTTCGACCTATGCTGCGGCCCGTTATCTGCGATGACTTCCTCGACCACTCCAGCGTCTCGCACAAAACCGTTTATGTACGCCGCCGTTACGGTTCTCGCTGTGGCCTTTTTCAATGGAACGAATCTTACATACTTCGAAACCAGCTCCACAGCAACGAACACATATTGAAATCCGTTCATAGTGCGAGGCAACGGCCCGAACAGGTCTGTCGCTGCGAATTCTCGGAGGCGCACGGGAACTACGGGGAATAGTGGGGCACGACAGGATACAGTAGAGGATTTGGCCCGCTGACATACTTTACAAGTACGGAGCACCCTCGTTACCCACCGCTCAATACTAATAAAGTATACCGACTCTCCCAACTTCCCACTGCACTTGCGCGCTCCAAAATGCCCATAACTCAACTGGCAATACCAAATTAACTTGTTGACCAGCTCATCCGGTATGCACGCTAACCACTGATGCTGGTTCGGATTCTTTCGATAGAACACGACGCCGCCTCTTACCAGGTAAAAACGTCGAAGCCGATCTTCGGCCAGGTCACTCAACTTCGCCTTGATCACCCGCCAATTCTCGTCTTTGTCTTGTTCCCTACCTATTCTAGACAAAGCATCGCCTACGTACCTTTCAAACGGCACACCTTTCATGTAAAACAGGTAGTGTACATTTTCGTTAGGATCAGTGTCCCTCTGTACTGTGAGTCCAATCGGACCTCGAGATAATGCATCTGCCACTATGTTCTGTGTGCCAGGCACGTAGTGGACCTCAAATTTAAATTCCTGCAGAAATAGAGCCCACCTAATCAATCGCTGGCGAGTAAGTTTTGCTGTCATCAGATTTGTAGAGCCTTATGGTCTGTATATACCTTTGTGACACGGCCAAACAAGTAATACCTGAATTTGTGAAACCCCCTGACCATCGCTAACGCCTCTAGTTCAGTCACGGCGTAGTTTGGCTCCGCCTTATTGAGCACACGGCTCGCGAAGGCAACGGGCTTTGGCACCACACCATCGTTCTCTTCCCACTCCTGGAATAGAAAAACACCTAAGCCCGCCCGGGAGCTATCCGTGGCCATACAAAAGGGTTTGGACAAATTCAGATGTACAAGCAGAGGAGATGACATCAACGCATCTTTTAAACTTTCAAATTCCCGTTGCGCAGCATCACTCCACTTCGATACAGTGTTTTTTCCCGTCAGGGCACACAAACAAGGTGTCGAGATTCCTTTAATTTTGATGAATCTTTTATAGAAATTAATGATCCCAAGATACGCCCGCAACTGTCTCTTACTCTTAGGGACTGGATACTCTTTGATTGCCCGGAGTTTTTCCGGGCCTGGGTGAATCCCGTCAGTGGTTACTATGTGCCCAAGAAATTTGATCTCTCGTCGTCCTAATTCAGATTTCTGTAAATTTATTGTCACCCCACATCGTCCAAAAGGATTCAGGACGTCATTACGGTCGTACAACGTCTTCTCCGCTATGAGTATGTCGTCCACGTGAAGTGTAATCCTACGCCGCAACGACTTGGGAAACACTGTACCTAACGCCCAGATAAATGCGGCGGAAGACACATTGAGTCCGAATGGGAGTTTCCGGTAAACATAACATCGCCCACACCATAAGAATGCCGTATATTTTCTACAGGATTCGTCCAATTCCACTTGCCAGTAACTCGACTTCATGTCAAGAGAGCTGAGAACGGATACGCCATGAAACTTCTGCAACAGCTCATCTAGTGTCTCAGGCCTATCCGTTTCAGTGTCGATGATAGTATTTATTTGGCGTGAATCAAGGACTAGCCTTACTGAGCCATTCTTCTTGGGGATGCATAAAATCGGGCTGTTATACAAACTAACAGCCGGTTCTGTAACTCCTTGTTGTAACATTGACTCTATCTCACGTGACACTTTCTCTCTGTATGCAAGCGGCACGACACACGGTCGTACGAAAAATGGTTTATGGGGTTTAACCCCAAACTTGTAGGTAAAACCTCTTATAGTGCCCGTGTGTCCCAAAAACACACGGCCGTTCCTATGCAAAATCCCTTTCACGTTGTTACGGATCCCATCATCTTTAATGTGATCCACTTTCTCGTTCATTACAGACTCCAAATCTATCGCATCTGATTCTTTGCTCTGCTGTGCTTCTAGTTTGATCCTCGCATTGCCTTGGCCCAAATGTCCTGTGTCCACTGACAGTCTAAGAGACTCGACTATATGCGCGTCTACTTTTATAGCGTCATCGAATTCCATCCTCACTTCTTCGTCACCAATTTTTATGGTGGCAAATCCACGTTGCAGGTCCAAGGTGGCTTGGTACCGGCCGAGAAAATCAATCCCTAATATGGCCTCAACCGTCATTCTTTCTACAACCAAGAACACAACACTAATAGTTTTTTTTCTTTGTACACACACTCAACTTGACTTTGCTTTTTCATTCGATGCTTTTCCCAGACACAGCACCTCGCACCATCGTACGCTGTAGTGGCAACGTCGGCCACTTTTCATCTCCCCCACAACAATTAAATACGTCTTCCCTTATAACAGACGCTTGACTCCCTGAGTCTAAGATACAAGGAATTATTACGTTATTTACATCCATGCTGACAATTGATAGTTTAAATTCCGAAAACTTCTCTGGTTCTTCCAAAACAACTTCCCTCATCTCACCATAATATATCTACAAATCTAAGTTATTATCCCCTTTATCATCAGACGCAGGAGCCGCGCTTGCCTGTCAAATTGTTTCGCTCGCCACTACTGCCGCATCGTTCTCCCTAATATCCTGTCGTGGATCTGCTGGCCTTATTTCGACATCAGGAGAGTCCGAGTAGCCAGTATGGCTGGCTCCATTACCGTAATAGTTCCGCCTCCGTTGATTTCGTCCCCGGTTATTTGAAGGGCCAAAACCTCTCCCACGTCCGTTACCATTTTGCGGGTATGGCACATAATGTACGTTCCTGTACCTTTGCTGATAGCCATGATGCTCATGGCGTTCGTGCTCATTTCTCCGCACTTCTTGCGCTTGGTTCGGCACACTTTCTTCCCCTAATTCTTATAACAATTGCTGGAAGGCAGCCACCTCATGCATGCTCCTTCCCGCGATTGTTATCTCCCTACCTAGTCTATACGGTAGTTTCGTCAGGCATATACTGATCAACTCCGCGTCTCCATACGGCAGATCCAGGTATTGCTTATCTTTGACCATTTCCTGGAAGTACGTACAGGATTCTTCTCAGAATGGTTCCGGCAATTTTCTTTCATTAAAATGTTCAATTTTATCGTATCCTTTATGCTCTTCGACCAGAACTCATTCAGAAAAGCTTTACAAAAATCTTGATACGTCACACAGTCTCTATCGCTAATTGCATCTTGGCACTTGCTTCGTCACAAAGGTGAGTGCATACAAAGCCTATCTTCATTTTATCACCCCACGAAGTCGGCATCGTATCTTGAAATTGCCCCAACCACACACGCGGGGGTTGTGGATTATTCGAGTCAGGATATATCGAATAATTTAGTACTGACACAAAGTGCCTGCGGCATTCCTCCCCATCTTGATCGACTTCTCGCGAACGGGCTCCCACGGGGGGGCTTGCTGCTGGCTCTCTTATTTCACAAAGACGCTCCTCCAATTCTTTTATCTTCTCCGATACAGTGCGGCGTCGCCTATGCGCGCCCATTGAATCATCGGCATTCATCTAATTTGCCTCTTCATTTCGCTGTGCCGTCTCATCTCTCAACAGTTCCGCTATCGCCTCCCTGTTCTGGCGATTGATATCTTCTTGTGCCTGAGGGAAACTCATTAACGACTGCACTTCCTCACTATCTTTTACTACATCATGTGCCTGTAGCGCATTTAGTCGCTTACCAAATTCGTTAATTTTCTTTTCGACACTAGTCGTCGTTACAACGCCCTCTGCAATCATGCCTTCTATGCATTCGTTCACTGCCTCAAATCTTTCGTTAACTGTCCTTTCATTGCCCTCGACCTTCTCTTGTAGTGAATCTATTATAATTTTTTGTTCCTGAAATTGCCTATTACGTTCTTTCCTCAAATCGTCAAACCGCTTGCCTATCTCTTCAAACATCTGTCCTATTTCTTCAAATCTCTGGCCAGACTTCTTATCTATCTTCAAACCTCTGTCCTATTTCTCTCAGAAGAACGCTCATCTAAGCTGGCACATCACTGAC
This sequence comes from Schistocerca americana, assembly GCF_021461395.2. Taxonomy (NCBI): domain Eukaryota; kingdom Metazoa; phylum Arthropoda; class Insecta; order Orthoptera; family Acrididae; genus Schistocerca; species Schistocerca americana. The sequence continues at coordinate 653,221,680 of NC_060122.1, forward strand.
ATGAGCCTCACTTGGAACATCACAATTTGTTGCTTCTGAGCCTGGCGAGGCACGCCCCCCTGTCTCGCGCTCTGCGGCAGCGGCGTCGCCTAACGGTAAACTCGACCGACCCCTCTGAGGCCATTGTCCACCGTCCCCAGCACAAACCGGATCGCTGCCAGCATTGGGACAATGATCTGCACTCAGAGAGGGAAAGTCGCCACTGGCGCCCATTTCCTGTTCGCCTACATCACGTAACTCGACTAAATTTTCTGCCTCCATGTTCGCGTTACTCTTTGGTTAGGTTAGGTTAGGTTAGTGGTGTTTAACGTCCCGTCGACAACGAGGTCATTAGAGACGGAGCGCAAGCTCGGGCTAGGGAAGGATGGGGAAGGAAATCGGCCGTGCCCTTTCAAAGGAACCATCCCGGCATTTGCCTGAAACGATTTAGGGAAATCACGGAAAACCTAAATCAGGATGGCCGGAGACGGGATTGAACCGTTACTCTTTGCCCGTGACCTAGTTATTACGCTCATTACCTTATAGCAACCACAAAAGTAGCAACCAAAACTTGCTCTACCTCTCCAATATCTCCCCTGCAACTTTCACAAAATCAATGACAAATAAAAATCAACAGCATTGAAAATCTCTACACACTCGTTTCAGACAACGCTGACTACGAGCAAAACAATGCTGATCAATCTTCAACAAAGCAACATAGAACAGTTCCTGAAAATAAAATGATTAATTGTACTAATCTACACGAATTCCTGAAACAAGAAGGATAATTATTTTATCTGCCTGTTTTACAGAAGTGCCTAGGATTCGGCGATTAAATAATCTATTCTGGCAGGGTCGCCAGGTGAAAGCTTACCGTCATACTTCCTTCCCTAGGGACGCCAGATGAAAGTTGATGTCGTCAAGCCCTGAATCAAAATTGCGTGACGGATAACTGAGGGGGGGGGGGGGGAGGGGGGGAGGGGGGGAGGGGGGGAGGAAAGGGGGGAGCTTGAGAGCGCTACCTAGAGAGCATGCCCTTTCTGTGCGATACCAGGCAAGGGGCTGGAGGGCTCACACGCAGATGTGTAGGACCCTGCAGTCTCTATCTTTTATTTTAAATGAATGCCTTTAGCTTGACTTCTTTGTGATTTTTAAGGTATGTTAAAGATTGATGACAATTGATTAGGTATTTATTTTAAATATTATCACTCGATTTTACAGCGATTGCTGCAATTGTTCCAGTTTACTGATATTACAATTTTACAACTTATAGCTCGGGTATATTATATACTAACCTGCACGAACATTTCTACGGGCAAGACAGAATTGCGTTGGCCAACTGTATACCACCAAAGTCTCCCAATATTTTACATAGGACATCCACTATGTGAGCACAGGGGGTTAAATTTCCTAAATTAACGAGATCATTCATTTCCTTACACTATCCGAAGCTGGAAATAAAAGAATTAGTACAAATATTCAAATACCTCTCTTCCATGCGTGAACATTGACACAGACGCACTGAGGGCACGTCTGCTCACTTACCCGACTTCTATAACACTCGCCTCGAATATGGTGGGCACCCGGAGGTCTTCCTGGGCCCTGGTGGAGGGGGTGGTCGAACCACTTGGCCGTGACCAACCTCTCCACCCCAAATCTTGTGACACTGGAAAGTCTTTGACTTTTACCTGCCTGTGCTGTCTCTCTGATCCCCTACCCGGGAGTAAGGTTGGCACTACTATACTACAGAACTACTTCCCAACAAAGATTTGGCCACGCTTTACGGAAAGGTGTGAGGAGGATTAGGAATGTTCATGTGCAGATTCACCTTCACGTACAAGAAATGTATAATACACGACACATATAAATACGTATTATGAAGCCTGACACATTTCTTTTCATCCGTCCACATGGGTTCTGTTGCACCCGCGGCCGGCCGCGTCGTGTAATAAAATTGGCTGCGGAGCCGCCTCTGTTTCTATATCCCGGTGCGAGCGAGCAGCGAAGCCTGCTGCTTATAGAGCGGAAACTACTGTACCGTTTCGATAGTTATGGACAGAAATCCAGAATTAAGTAAGTCTTCCGTAACAGTAGCGGAAACCCAAAAAATTCATGAGATTCCAGTCGTATATCCACAAGAGGTTGTGCCAATGATTACCGAAACGAAACACAAGAAAATGGGAAGGGAACAGCTAAAACAGGTGAGCGTGCAGGTAATGTGTGGTCACAGCTGACAATGGAGCGAGAAACGGTAAACTCGCGCATTCCTACAGAGCGGTAGCCGAACCTCGGAACGTACGCGAGTGACGCGAGAACTGACGCGAGAACAGAGCAAATTACGCATGTACCAATTCCGCAATTACCAAGTGATAGTACAACAGGTTACAGACCACAAGTCAATATGAATCAAATAGGAAGGCAAAACACTGAACCAGTAACGGGAAATGTAAACGAATCTTTCAGTCCGATACACGAGGAGCGGTACAGTTTGGTTAACTGCACACCACCGTATAGATTCGATGCTAGATTGGTCGTAAATATGTTATGTCAAGAGCCAAATGTGGTAGAACGGATACAAGAAAACATGACACAGTCGAAGGGAACGGATAATGATGTGAAAACACAAACGCCGTATGTTGGAAGAGAAAAATTTGACATTGATAATTTTTTGACAGTCAGAAATTTCCAACATTACAAAGAAAGCGGGAACGGCTTACATCCACGTACGTTTATAAATCAATTCCAGATCGGCTTACCAGAGCATTGGTCACTTAGCCATAAACTTGATTTCATTTGTGGGCATATGGATGGCTCGATAGCGGAAACCATGCAAAGAGTAGCTGTAAACTGTCAATCATATAAACAATTTAAATCCGCATTTTTGGAGCGATATTGGTCCACGGAAACCCAAAACAGAATAAAGTATGAATTGTTACACCGAGTTTTTCGAAAATTCAAGAGAAAAGAAACCAGTTAGATTTTTCGAAGAAATGACAAAAAAGAATCCGTGTTTAGACAACCTGTACAGTGATGGGGAACTAATACGTATATACACAATGAAGTTACTGTTACGTTATCAGCAGTCATTGGTTGGTAGAGCAGGAGATAATATACAAGCATTTAATGGAATGTTAAGAGTACTTGAACTCATTTTCACTGGAGATGACGCGAAGAAACAACGTTCAGTCAGAGAAAAAGGGTAAACTTTTAACTGGTAGGCGGAATAAGTGCATCCGATCAGGCTTTAATAATAGTTACAATGGCAATGGTAACGTATGAAAGGGTAATTGTTTTCGGAGGAGTGGCAATCACCCATGGGATAACAATAATAACTATGGTTTTGGAAACGCACAGATGACGAACAATAATTGTGGTTTTGGTGGGCTGCGGAATTACAACAGTGGATTTGGTCCTAGAAACTACGGGGGCAACTATGATCCGAGATATAATCGTCGTGCAAACGAAGAGGTTTTCAACAACAAAATACAGGTTACTCAGATGGAAATGGAATGGCCAGAACGCAGAAAGTTTGGGAACATCAATCTTCAGCAGGACAAAATACGCGAAATGAACCGGTACAGAAAATCGAGGAGAGCCCACTAAACTCAGGTAAAAGATAGAATTGACGAGATGAACGGTACGAAGACAAGTCACAAGTGATTCAGTCGCAAAATGAAGTTAGTTATATAATTAAACATGCAAATAGACTTAGTTTTGATCAGCAAGGTTCTGAAGTAGGTTTAGCGAGTAAACGGATACAAACACCAGCATGCTGGGATTCATTTGACTGGGAATCGACCGATGATGAGGAACAGGAGTTATTAACAGTGAATATAAACAGTAGCACAAAAACTGATGATAACCAAATTGTAAAAGATGTAGCTCATTTATATGAAACGAAGAGAGCAATAGCTCACCAAGAGGATAATGTACCATAGGTTTGCACCATGTGAGCATTTAAAACTGTATGAAGGGTAAACAAAAGAAAGAAATAACTTCACACGAGAATTTAGTTGTATGAAAGGTCCAGAAATTAAAGAAAGATAAGAAAATGCACACAGATACAACTTTTAACTTGTACTTATCTCAGTTAACTAAATAAAATTAATTTGGTAGGAAGGTAAATGGAGAATGAAAAAAAAAATGGAAAGACAGGAAAGTGAGAACTAAAGTAACTCTTCTGCAGACGAAATGAGTTCTGGGGAAAGAACAGGAAACAAAGAGGGAAGATACAGATCAGCATGTGGATAGTCTGACGAAATAGTAGTAGATTCTCTCTTAAAGATGTAGCGTAAAAAAAGAAGGAAGTTGATTTTTGTGGACGAAAGGAAATGAAGAAGAAGGAGGGGAATAGATAATTAGGTAAGAAGGAGATAGGAATTTCTGATTTGTTCCGTCAAGGACGGTGAACAAATAATTGAGGAGATAGTTTGGGGGAATACCTGAAGCACAGATTATATGTGGACGGTACCACAAATAAATAATAAAGAGATGATGGAAATAAATAGACGTTGTTAGGAGGTAATAATTAGGAAACAGAATTAAATTATTAAACTACGCAAGAAACATTTTACTTCGTGGAAGGAGAAATGGGTAAGTACAACTGAGAAAAGAAATTTTTAAACTTTAAAACAACGCAATAGAACAATAGAGAAAATTTATGAAAAAAGAAAGGACAGAGAAAGAAGATAAACTGTGTTTTAAAAGTTCTGTTACAGCTAACGCCAAAAAGAAGAGATTGCTGAGAAAAAGATGCTGGAGTCGAAGTCAAGGTCCAAAGTTTTCAAAATACATAATATACCTGTAGTTAGAAAAATAATGAGCGATAATGGGAAAAATTCTCTAACTTACTAACCGTCATCACTATCACCTTCACTCTTACTATCCATCATGATGAAGATGAGGAAAAATGGTTCAAATGGCTCTGAACATTATGGGACTTAACATCTGAGGTCATCAGTCCCCTAGAACTTAGAATTACTTAAACCTAACTAACGTAAGGACATCACACACATCCATGCCCAAGGCAGGATTCGAACCTGCGACCATAGCGGTGGCGCGGTTCCAGACAAGCGCCTAGAACCGCTCGGCCACACCGGCCGGCTGAAGATGAGGAAACCATGACCTTTATCTTAAGGAAGAATTAAACAAAATGGGGAGAAGAAAAAGGATAATTAAGCAAAAATAGTGATAAAGAAAACAATTTTTGGTTACAATTAATGATACTTTTCGTAAAGTTATAAAAAAATTTAATGTTCGGCAAGTTTGTAATGCAACTTAAGACGTAACTTAAGGGATTAAGGGTTGTAATAAAATAAATATTGATATCAGAGGGAAAAGACAATAGTTGTGGATGTAAAGAAAGTAAGATAATGAAGTTGGAAACAAGCATAGTATTAGATATAAAGTTAGTAGACAAGATGCAGCGTCATAGCGGGCAGATCGACGACAGGACTGAGGAGGGCGATTAGGCGTGAGAGGAAGGAACACTAAGCGTGAGTGCCTGGTACGTCACCTTACGAGATGACGAAAGAAGCCGCCTTGCTGAAAGCAACGGTCCAAGAGGATAACACCTCTGGGGAAAAAGGTTAAAGAGCTACAACGGATCCGGGATACAATCAACATGTACCATTTACTCATATGTAAGCCATACAGAAGCTTCATAACAATGGTTTTGCGAAAGCATTAGATACTTGACACTTCTATCATGAACTGTTCAAAGCAGCTTAAGGAGAGATGATGGATGTCCACCGAACTGGAACGGAGGAGGACATGGTACAGTGAGGAAGAGTGGGTGTTTAAATTCACCACAGGAAGAAGAAGAGACGTGTTTCTGCAACGCAACTTGCAGAATCGCTGAAATGGTTATCAGACCATACGGGATGCAACAACTGTGAAACAACTCCTGTATACTCATGGGATGGAGCGAGAAAACTATGGAAGGCTGTCCAATCTATCTGGATGAAGAATCGAATACAATAAAGGAATACACAACAATTTCAAAGAAGACACCATAAAAATGGATTAAAGGATAACGAGGTTCAGAGATGAACGAAGACACAAGTGAGAAGACAGCAAGATGCACAAAGAACAGAAGATGCAATGCAGGAGATTTGGAAGAAAGAAGAGCCTGGACCAGAAGAGATCAAGAAACCTTTTCAAATTCCTTCCCATATATTGCCATTATTGCATTTAAGTGTTCAAGCAGTAAAAATATCAGATATTCTTTATGGTAAGTTGCAACACCTTCAGATATCATACAGAAAGATGGGAGATGACTACTCAAATGAAAACCGGGAGACGAATAGACCATGGATGAACAGACATAAAGATATGTCAAATGAAGAAGAAGTGTTTATGCTATCAAGAATACATCTCCAATACAAAGTCGCCATCGACACATGCCATATGACACAAAGGCAACACACGCCTTCACGACATGCTCGGACCTTGTAATGCCACAATGAAGCATGGCCAAGGTGCAGCAGTTGAATAACTGAACGCTCATGCCATCTGTTGGATAATTGCACAAACAAAAGCACAGGTGCTTCCGCCTGCCGGCAGTCAAATGAAACAGCATTATGAGTAACACAATATCTGAATAGTGCTGCCCTCCAATGACAAAATAAAAAAGCATTTAACTAGGATAATGTTATTACGTATAGTAAAAATATTAATTAAATATTAGTTATATATACACTCCTGGAAATGGAAAAAAGAACACATTGGCACCGGTGTGTCAGACCCACCATACTTGCTCCGGACACTGCGAGAGGGCTGTACAAGCAATGATCACACGCACGGCACAGCGGACACACCAGGAACCGCGGTGTTGGCCGTCGAATGGCGCTTGCTGCGCAGCATTTGTGCACCGCCGCCGTCAGTGTCAGCCAGTTTTCCGTGGCATACGGAGCTCCATCGCAGTCTTTAACACTGGTAGCATGCCGCGACAGCGTGGACGTGAACCGTATGTGCAGTTGACGGACTTTGAGCGAGGGCGTATAGTGGGCATGCGGGAGGCCGGGTGGACGTACCGCCGAATTGCTCAACACGTGGGGCGTGAGGTCTCCACAGTACATCGATGTTGTCGCCAGTGGTCGGCGGAAGGTGCACGTGCCCGTCGACCTGGGACCGGACCGCAGCGACGCACGGATGCACGCCAAGACCGTAGGATCCTACGCAGTGCCGTAGGGGACCGCACCACCACTTCCCAGCAAATTAGGGACACTGTTGCTCCTGGGGTATCGGCGAGGACCATTCGCAACCGTCTCCATGAAGCTGGGCTACGGTCCCGCACACCGTTAGGCCGTCTTCCGCTCACGCCCCAACATCGTGCAGCCCACCTCCAGCGGTGTCGCGACAGGCGTGAATGGAGGGATGAATGGAGACGTGTCGTCTTCAGCGATGAGAGTCGCTTCTGCCTTGGTGCCAATGATGGTCGTATGCGTGATTGGCGCCGTGCAGGTGACCGCCACAATCAGGACTGCATACGACCGAGGCACACAGGGCCGACAGCCGGCATCATGGTGTGGGGAGCGATCTCCTACACTGGCCGTACACCACTGGTGATCGTCGAGGGGACACTGAATAGTGCACGGTACATCCAAACCGTCATCGAACCCATCGTTCTACCATTCCTAGACCGGCAAGGGAACCTGCCGTTCCAACAGGACAATGCACGTCCGCATGTATCCCGTGCCACCCAACGTGCTCTAGAAGGTGTAAGTCAACTACCATGGCCAGCAAGATCTCCGGATCTGTCCCCCATTGAGCATGTTTGGGACTGGATGAAGCGTCGTCTCACGCGGTCTGCACATCCAGCACGAACGCTGGTCCAACTGAGGCGCCAGGTGGAAATGGCATGGCAAGCCGTTCCACAGGACTACATCCAGCATCTCTACGATCGTCTCCATGGGCGAATAGCAGCCTGCATTGCTGCGAAAGGTGGATATACACTGTACTAGTGCCGACATTGTGCATGCTCTGTTGCCTGTGTCTATGTCCCTGTGGTTCTGTCAGTGTGATCATGTGATGTATCTGACCCCAGGAATGTGTCAATAAAGTTTCCCCTTCCTGGGACAATGAATTCACGGTGTTCTTATTTCAATTTCCAGGAGGGTATAAAGTGACTGTAATTGAATATGGTAATGTTATGGTATGTCCATTTGTAAATAGAGAACCTGGCATAGTGTAAATTAATGTTTAAATGTGGGGGAAATCCCCGAGAACGCGGACAATGCAGGTCGGCGCGTGAATTTGGCAGTAGAGAGAGATGTGTTCTGGAACTGTTCAGCTGCAGAACTGAGATTACGCGGCGCGAAACTGACGGTTTAAGCACGGTACGGTAACGTTGCTTATAGACAGTTAAAAGTGAGCTTACAATAAACATGAACTGGATTTATGGTGTGTCAGCAAGTCAAATGGACAATAAGGCTTGCAGGATGCAACATTTCGACGGAGACGGCTTGTGAGCGATATAGTTGCTGTTCCCGCTCAAAAAGCACATGGTACGCCTTGTGGAAGTCTGCGTAATTTATGACGGACTGGAGCGACCATAAGCAAGGTATGAAGTGACCAGTGTCTGCAGCTATTGTTGCAATGTGATCTTACTAGCAAATCAGATCCATTGATAAACTCACACCAGCACAAACAACGAACTAGTAGTTATCGTACGACTGTGATTTTATGAACAGTGCATTTTATACCGCCGCCATAACAAGTACATTTATCTGTAGCGAACCAGTTTATGGATTTGTCAAGTCAAGTTCTCTACAGTGTAATGTCTGAGTGAAATAATAAGTTTGTGATTCAAAGTGCATTCCATGAGTGTCATCAATTATTTACAGAAAGTAGTTTATTATTATCCCAAATCTATCACTGTGTGTGCAGCAATACCAGTAAAAAGGCTATATTACGTGAGTATCGGCGTATTAATGCAACAAGAGGATATAATCGGAGTTAACACCGAAAATTTCCAACAAACTCCGGATTATACAACTGACAGAAAATGCCAGGTACTGTGCCACATTAATTACAGTTGAACTCCATGTGGTGGCTTTTCAGTACATTATCAACGTAAAAACTCATTCAGTTTCATTAGAACAAAATGATTCTAAACTAATGTTTTTAACATCTCTAGTAACCATCAGTTCTATAGTGTTAATTGATTATTCAATTAAAGAATTTATTGCCACCACAGTACTCATTGTACCTTCAGTACAATGCAAATTCAGTAACATTAAAATCATTACTGACAGTTGGTGTAGATCAATCTAACTTACAGCAAGTTCAAGTGTTTATCATACGTGTGTGTATATTGTGTTACGTAAATGTTGGTTCAAATGGCTCTGAGCACTATGGGACTATATATTACAGTTCATTCGGATAGTGGCATCGCATATGGCTTTGCCGTGACAGGACTCGTCACAATAGTCAATTTTTCGTGGTATTTGACCGCTACGTGGCGACCATAGGCGAAAGGGGCATTAATCTTAAATTAGTGTCCTGAACTTTGCAGTTGAAATTGGGTGTATTTTAAGTAATACGATCTCTAAATTTTTACGATATTCCAAGATGGCGAAAAGCGAGAATTATTAAGTGACATGGACAAAGTGGAGCAAGATGGCGGAAGTCGGAATAGTAACAGTGGGGAAGATAACACATGTGAACCAGAGATGGCACAGTATTTGAGAGTAGACCAGAACGTGTTCGATAGTTGTGCAAAGAGTAGTGGGGCTGAAGAGGACTTACAAAAGACAGTGAATTTAAAGACCGAAACTATAAAGCAGGAAGTCACAGATATGGACCAAAGTAATTTAGAAGGGGCAACTGCATACCCAGTACATGCAGGAAAAATAAAAATGGAACACATAGTGGAACCCACTTAGGATTTAAGTATGTTGGTAGGCATGTTGCAAGCAATGAACGGAAACATAGGCACAATAAACGGAGATATAGATTTGCTGAAAGAGGTAGTAAATGAAAATATAGGTTTGCTGAAAGGGGAAATAAATGAAATTATAGGTTTGCTGAAAGAAGATATGAATGAATTAAAAGGGGAAGTGAATGAAAGAATAGGATCACTAGGCGAAAAGATAGACACTGTAAATAGAAATATGGAGGCATCATTGAAATTAATGGGGGAGAGGCTAGTCACCTATGAAGGACATGTTAGTGCAGTTGAAACGAGTATAGAATTAGTACACCTTGAAGTCAAACATATTAAAGAAACTCATGAGATAGTAGCTCAGGAAATGAAAACCGAAATACAGGAATCCGTTTCTGAATTGGAAACCAAGATTTTTCATGTTCAGTCAATCACTGAAACCAAAATGCAAGGAGTTGAAGAGGCTGTAGATAGCAAAATTGTTAATGCAATAGCAGTAATAAAGCAAGATGTAGATGGTAAAAATAAGGTCTTAGCTAACCATGTACATCAACAAATTTCTGAATTGAAAGTGAAAGAGGTAGGCGGGTTAATTACAGTAACTTTAGAAATTGTTGAAAGGATTGAGAGTTTGGAAAATGCGAAGAAGTCAGCTATCATGTATTCATTTGGAGAAGCATGTCATAACCATGTAGGTGCCAAATTGGAAAAAATTTGACCGGAAAGGCAAAATACATCCTGTAACTTTTATGAAAGCTTGTAGGACTTTGATTCCCAGGGAACTCCCTGAGAAAAATAGAATAATGGTAGCAGAAACTAAGATGATTGGTGATGCTAGGAATGGGCAGGTAGGGCCGCAGAGGATTGTGAAACTTTAGAAGAGTTTTTGAGTAAGTTTGAAGAGGAATTTTGGTCCAAAAGTAAACAGAGTGAAGTGTACCAGGAATTCTTGGATGCCGCACCATATAAACTAGGTGACAACAAGACCATGAGAGAATATTGTGAGGACCTGTGTCGAAAAGTAGATAATGTAAGGGGTTTGGTAACAGAGGAGCACTTGCTACATGTGTTGCATAGGAAGTTACCTTGGAATGTACAAGGGTACATTAGCTTGGCAAATAGTAACAGGAAAGATTTCTTGCGATGGATAGGTGTACTGGATGTGTGGAATAGGAGCAATGAAAACAAGTCCAACTATAATAACCATAATAATGGCAATAATAGCAGGAATGAACAGAGGCAGGAATATGGAGTGAGAGCAATGAGGACTAATAGAAGTAGAAGAGGTGGAAGAGGTTGTGGTGGTAGAGGTAACTACAATGGCAGACCTCAGACCAGTCGGAAAACGAAGAACCGCCACAGTAGTGGACTGAACTGAAACGGAATATGGGGGTAGGCCCCAACAACAGTATATTAGGAACTAACATTATCACCAAAATAAGAATTACAATAATAATAGCCAATATAATAGACTGAAAGTAATTTATTGCAATAAGAGTGAACAGCATGAATACCATTCTTGGTGTGAGAAAGGAATGAGGCAATGGGGGAAGAGAGAATGGGACTCTAAATTAAAATGGGTACAAGGTTTATCTGGATTTTGTAGAAAGAAGGACCTGGATACATATTAAAGACTAAAGAAAGCCTGTCAAGTAGACATAGATGATACCTTGCCAGCAAATGAACATAATAGCAAACTAATGTTAAAGAAGGGATAACCAAAAGGGAAAAAGTTGGTACTTGCAGAAATATAGGAAAGATTATCAATGGTAGTACCAGTAAAGTAGTAGGAAGTGCAGTTATTGAGAGTAAGTCTCCCAATAATACTAGAGGTGAGGAAGGATATAATCACTGGGTAAATGACTTAAATGAGTTACGTACAGGATTAATAAAGTATGAGAGGGAGCTAGGAGAGGATACTCATAGTAGATACGAGAAAGTTGAAGAAAGGCGTAGAATTGAAATAGAGGAGAATATTTAAGATATTCCCGAAATATGTAGTGAAATGGAGGAGTAATCAATAAGTAGTACCAGTGATCACAGTGATGAGGAAGCTAGTAGTGACGAAAGTGATGAGGAGATAATGGAGAGGGGTGCTACTACTGATAATATTGAACTGTGTAGTGTCAGTACATAGATGGAGCATAATTGGCCAGGAGAGGGTTTCAAAGGAAATAATTGAAAGAGTGGCTAGGAAGGTAACAGCTTAGTAGACATGGGTAATAAAATCATTAGCTTAGAGGGGCAAGTATTTAATGGTAAATGTGATATGGTGATAGTAGGCGAACCTAGTCAAGAACACGAGAGGTTATATGGTACCCAAAGAGCAGAACTAAGTGCAAGAGAGTATCCCACCCAAGCTGAAAGGGAAACACAAGTTTACCTTGTCAAAAGAGGCAATTGTAGGGATCTGAGCCAAGAGGATGAAAGTGTGATAGGTGATAATGAAAATTCCTCAATAGAAATGAGTCAAAACACAGTAGGAGAGACAAACAGAAAAATACCCCAGAGAGAGTTTGTTACAGAGAGAGAAAAGGAACCACCTGATAAGTATAATAAGTTAGTGCAAGGAATGTTGGCAGATTGGACTAATGAGACAATTGAAGAGGAAGATGAGTCATCAATTAGGTTAGGCCAACCCTTAATAAGTGTACAGTTGTATGATGTAAGTGAATATGCATTATTAGATATAGGTAGTGAGATAACTTGTATGTCTGAGTCCTTGTGGAAACATATTAGCAGTAAATATGAGATTCCAGAAATGTCTGTGTCTGGACTCAAGATAGTAGGTGCCACAGGGAAGTTAAGTAAACCTGTGAAGAAAAAAGTGTATTTGTCTTTCAAAATGGGCAATGGTAAGATGGAAAGTGTGTTTTTAGTTATTCCTAATTTAAGTATAAATATGATTATAGGTTCAGATTGGATGATGGAAAATCAAGTAACAATTAATTGTGACCAAGGCCTGGTGCTTTTTAAATATTTGGTTACAGAATATACAGTGAATTTTGCAGGACACATGGTAGATGAGAAGGAACCATTAGGTTGTCTCAAAATAGTGGAATGTTGTGAAGAGTGAGAGGAAGGAAATGATGGTGAAAGTGAGAATCTATGTTAGACAAGAATAGGTTGTTCCATCAGAAGGTGAGTGAAGTGGATGGTATTGATGAACAACAAAAGGAGGAGCTGTATAATCTATTAGTAGAAAATGAAGTTGCGTTTTCTGAGGAACCAGGAAGAGTAATCGATTTTGAATGTAGGTTAAATATTAAACCTCATGAACCATTTTATAGAAGACCATTTCATATAGCTATGGCAAAGAGGAAGGCAGTAGCCGCTGAATTGGACAGGATGGGAAGACTGGGAGTCATAGAAAGAAGTAATAGCAATTATAATAATCCGATTATGTGTGTACAGAAAAAGGATGGTGGAATTAGAGTAGTACTGGATGCCCGGAAGCTAAATTCAATAATAGAAAGAGAGTGTGACAAATCAGATAGTTTAGATGATATAATACAAAATTTTTACGGGATTAAATACTTAAGTAGTCTCGATTTAACAGCGGGATATTAGCAAATAGGCCTAGCAAAGGAGCATAGAAAATATACGGCTTTCTTATTGGAGGAAAATGTTACCAATATTGCGTGGTACCATTTGGTCTGAATATTTCAGTATCCATATTTATACAGGCTCTAGACAAAGTATTAGGAAAGGAGTTGAGTAGCAAAATTACAGTGTATGTGGACGATACACTCATAGCTACCAAAAGTTGGAAGGAACATTGTACTATATTGAGAGAGGCGTTTCATGCATTGCATAAAGGAAGAATGACACAACGATTGAAGAAATCTGAATTTGTGAAAAGTGAGAGTATGTTTGTAGGTTACATAATTAGTAGTCAAGGAATTAAGAATGATCCAGACAAGATTAAAGCGATAAAGGAATTCCCTGTGCCAAAGTGTAGGAGGCATTTGAAAGCTTTTCTAGGTTTGTGTGGTTTCTACAGAAAATATGTGTCAGTCCAGGCATTTAATAGTCCAGCACTCAATGAGTTACTAAAGAAAAGTAAAGCTTTTGTTTGGCCAAAAGAGTGTCAGGAGGCGTTTGCACATCTGAAAGAGAAACTTAGTGACGATAGTATTTTAAGTCATCCAGACTTAGGTCTGCCCTTTTGCTTAGAAACGGACAGCAGTGGATATGGATTAGGTGCACACTTATTCCAAGTAGTCAGTTTGGAGGGGCATGAGGAAAGAAAATCTATAGCATTTGGAAGCAGGACATTGAGTAAATGTAAACGTAACTAACCATTTCAGAAAAAGAAGCTCTAGCAATAATTTCGGCATTTAAAAATTTTTATAACTTTTTGTGGGGACACGAAGTAATAGTGTATACTGACCATCAGGCATTGACTTTTCTTAATAAATGTAAGCTAGTACATACCAGACTGACATGATGGGTGTTGTATTTACAGCAGTTTGACATTGAAATAAAGTATATAAAAGGTGAACAGAACGTAGTAGCAGATGCTTTGCCCAGGTTACCTATAGGAATGAGACCAGAAGAAGGAGTGTTAGGATAAGAGGGTTACAAGAGAATTCACTTCATAAAAGGGATGAAAAATCAGAAAGAAATCAAGAGTGTATGTAAGAATTTAAGAAGGGAACAGAATAAGGATCCATTTTTAGTATTAGTGAAAACTGAACTTAGACAGAGGGCTAATGATAAGATGCAAGATTGAAGACATGTGAAGGTAACAAATCAGAAGAGTAGGGGTCCAATGCAATCCATTTTACCCAAAGATACCTTAGAAATAATGGCTTTGGATTTCTATGGTCCATTACCTAAGACTATAGGAAGTTTTTTGTTATATTTTAGTAGCGGTAGATGTATTTTCAAAATTTGTAAAATTATATCCTCTGAGAAAAGCTACAGGAAAAGCAGTGTGTGACAAAATGATTAAGGGCTATTTTACAAAAATAGGCAAACCAAATGTTATACTGTCAGATAATGGGTCTCAATTCATTTCAAAGAAATGGAAAACGTGTATGCAAGAGCAAGGAGTAGAACTAAGACATATAGCAGCATACCATGCAGCAGGCAATCCTGCCGAATGCTATATGAAAGAGATATGTAGACTCTGTAGGACATTCTGCCATGACAAACATAGTAGTTGGGGTAAGTACGTACCTAACATTGAAAATGTTTTAAATAACCTGGGGCATGAGAGTACAGGATTTACCCCAAATGAAATAATGATGGGAATAAAAGAGGCTCACATAGTTGAAGAGAATATTAACTTCCCTTCAAGAAAGGAGATGACTTTAGAAGAAAAGAAAGGGATAGTTAAAGAAAGTATGGAAAAACGTATGTTATGGAGGAAGAAAAGACATGATGGGAAAGGAAAGTTAACTAAAGGAGAAGTAGGAGTCCTCATGTTGGCCAAATCCCAAGAGAAATCCCAAGAAATTACTTCAAAAATTTCAAAGATTTTTCAGGTATACAAAGGTCCCTTTGAGGTGGCTGACATACCTCATACCAATGCATACTATTTAATCTTTCCTAAGTCAAAGAAAAACTATGGTGTACGGAACATAGAGGACTTTAAGCTGTAGAGAAAGAGAATACAAGAGGAAAAAGTTCAAAAATAAACAAAGACGCTCTAATAGTACTGGAAACCACTATTGTATATAAATGTAGTAGGCATTAGTAAAATTTTGTGAAGACTATAATAATAGGGCAGGTTTTGATACTGTAGTGGTATGGCAGAAACTAAGACTGTATTTAATGAAGGAATTAATATGTTACTGTGTGACTTAAATCATAATCGGCAAATTGAACTGAAAATTATCATGTTGTTTATTAGTTCTTAATCACCTCTTTCCAAGAGGAATTCAAAATAATTTGGCACATTTAAGTAATGGCTTCAAACAGTAATAAACATGACAGGAGACAGGATGGTATTTCATCCTGACCTTGTATAAACAACCCGGGAAGAAATAGAGGGGCATAAGTAATGCTAAAACGAAGCATAGCCAATGCGCAGCATTTGAATAAGTGAACGCTCATGCCATCTGTTGGATAGTTGTGCAAACAGAAGCACAGGTGCTTCTGCCTGCCAGCAGCCAAATGAAATAGCGCTACGAGTAAGACAGTATCTGAATAGTGCTGGGCTTGGATGACAAAATAAGAAACATTAAACTAGGATAATATTATTACGTATAGTAAAAGTATTAATTTAATATATTTTTAATATATATGTATAAATATATAAAATGACTGTAATTGGATATGGTAATGTTATGGTAACTCCATTTGTCAATAGAGAACTTGGCATAGTGTAAATTAATGTTTAAATGCGAGGGAAATCCCCGAGAACGCGGACAATGCAGGTCGGCGCGTGAATTTGGCAGTAGAGAGAGATGTGTTCTGGAACTGTTCAGATGCAG
The DNA here is from genome assembly GCF_021461395.2 of Schistocerca americana. NCBI lineage: Eukaryota > Metazoa > Arthropoda > Insecta > Orthoptera > Acrididae > Schistocerca > Schistocerca americana. The sequence goes on from NC_060122.1 coordinate 653,237,988, forward strand.
AACTTAGATTACGTGGCGCGAAAGTTACGGTTTAAGTACAGTACGGTAACGTTGCTTATAGACAGTTAAAAGTGAGCTTACAACAAACACGAACTGGTTTTGTGGTGTGTCAGCAAGTCAAATGTACAATAAGGCTTGCAGGATGCAACATTTCGACGAAGACGGCTTGTGAGCGATATAGTTACTGCTCCCGCTCAAAAAGCACATGGCACTCCTTGTGGAAGTCTGTGTAATTTACGACGGACTGCAGCGACCATAAGCAAGGTATGAAGTGACCAGTGTCTGCAGCTAATGTTGCAATGTGATCTTACTACAATACGAGATCCATTGATGAGCTCACGCCAGCACAAACAACGAACTAGTAGTTATCGTACGATAGTGTTTTTATGAACAGTGCATTTTATACCGCCGCCATACAAGTACATTTATCTGTAGCGAACCAGTTTATGGATTTATCAAGTCCAGTTATCTACAGTGTAATGTCTAAGTGAAATAATAAGTTTGTGATTCAAAGTGCATTCCATGAGTGTCATCAATTATTTGCAGAAAATAGTTTATTATTATCCCAAATCTATCACTGTGTGTGCAGCACTACCAGTAAATAGGCTCTATTACGTGAGTATCGACGTATTAATGCAACAAAGGATATAATCGGAGTTAACGCCGAAAATTTCTAACAAACTCCGGATTATACAACTGACAGAAAATGCCAGGTACTGTGCCACATTAATTACAGTTGAACTCCATGTGGTGGCTTTTCAGTACATTATCAACGTAAAAACTCATTCAGTTTCATTAGAACAAAATGATTCTAAACTAATGTTTATAACATCTCTAGTAACCATCAGTTCTATAGTGTTCATTGATTATTCAATTAAAGAATTTATTGCCACCACAGTACTCATTGTACCTTCAGTACAATGCAAATTCAGTAACCTTAAAATCATTACTGACAGTTGGTGTAGATCAATCTAACTTACAGCAAGTTCAAGTGTTTATCATATGTGTGTGTATATTGTGTTACGTAAATGTTGGTTCAAATGGTTCAAATGGCTCTGAGCACTATGGGACTTTACATCTATGGTCATCAGTCCCCTAGAACTTAGAACTACTTAAACCTAACTAACCTAAGGACGTCACACAACACCCAGCCATCACGAGGCAGAGAAAATCCCTGACCCCGCCGGGAATCGAACCCGGGAACCCGGGCGTGGGAAGCGAGAACGCTACCGCACGACCAAGAGATGCGGGCGTAAATGTTGCTCGCCTGCTAGTAGTGATTAACGTACACCAGTTTGTGCATTCTGTTCAGTCACTTCAAAGAGGTAATTTTTGTTAATGAAAATCAGAATTCATTTAACATTCGAATTCTTGTACGCCATCGCCAATATTTATTCAGTAATTCCGCGTAGTAGTCTGAACTACATAGCAAAGCTATTGAGGCTTATTACACGCGATAGCCGCTTTCCAGATGTCCGATGCCGCATGGTCTAAAAATATTACAGTACATTCGGATAGTGGCACTGCAACCTACAGTAACCTTTCTCTCTGCCGACCGTCATTCCATGCTCAGCGGAGACGCGGCAAAGCCCATGGCCGATCGTCATCCCATGTTCGATGGAGGCAGATCGAAACACACGAATAATAAAGCGACAATTTGAATGAACTTTTCCTAGCAGTTGATATTTTCAACATGTTTTAATTAAGGAAACCTTAAGTTTACAGTTTTGAAAAGGTTAAGATTCTAGTGTGTGATAGATTTTTCAAAAAGAGAGGAAAGATGAATTCAATTATGTTTAGGTATTCCATGATGCCTGTTTAACTTTTATAAAGGAATTAATAAGATTAGAAGTTTAAAACGTTTGTAAAAGTCAAATTTGAAAATTGTTGTAAAGTTATAACGCAAATATGTTCATGAATAGGATTATGCCTGTAAAGTCATGGGAATCATTTGATTCAGTTTAAAATAAGTCATAAAGCTTTAGTATAAGAAAGATTATGATTGATATGAAAGATGGAGATAGTGAAACAGGGGAGGATAATGCTAAATGACGGTTTCCTCAACTTCAATTCATATCCGTCATCATTTAACATAAATTAGGTAATCAAAAAATAGATCAGTCATACAATTAAAATTTTTTTAGGGAGGATATAAATTTAAAGATAAACTCCAATTGCTTGTATTTAAATTGAAATTAAAATGTAGACAACTATACTGAAAGAAAAGGAGCTCAGATGAGTTAAATACAATTGTATAAAAATCAGAAAATTAGAAAGAATATTAAATTTTGGAAGAAAAAAGAACATAACTTAAGAGTTGAAATCTGTAGACAAAAAATCAAGTACAATATGAAATAGGAGACTAGATCGAACCAATGGCTGAAATACACAAAATATTAAAATAGTAAGTAGGTCAGTAAATAGGTCAATTGCTACAGTCATCAGTTGCAAACAATTTTTCACTGTCTTCAATCAATTTCTCAAGCATTGATTGACTCAGAGCAAAACTCACCATGGAAGGAGGAGGATAAGTAAGGTGGCAGAATAAATGAAAATTAGTTTTGCACCTTACACAAGAGTCCATACATCATAACCGGAAGGTGACCATGACACCTAACTTACTTCAACAGTAACGAGCAGATTTGCCTGTAAGTATGTAACGCAAAATGACTGACACTCAATGGACAGTATCATCACACCACTCCTATATAATGCACACCAAAGAGCAGAAGGTGAAACAAGCAGCGAGAGGAAACGTTTTGTGTGGAAGCCAGTGTGGGCAGATGCAGAGGTAACACTCTGGGAGGCACTACAGAAACCTCTTAAGGGGGCGCGTCCTGCAGCGGGTCAGTGACCGGACAGGTGACGCATACTGCATGGCGAATAACGGAACACCAGACATAGGACAGAAAGAAGCTTTAGAAAACTGCATTTCGGAATGCCAAAGGGATACGAACAAAACCAGTGGCGCATTCGATCACATGAACCACAAGTGGTATACACGTGATAGACACATGTAACTTTTTAGGCGTCAGGAGCAGGCACAAAACGTCTGAGTGTCGGAAACGCACTGGGAAGGAGGAAAGTATCAAGATTTCGATGGAGTTTAATGGTTGGACCCTTGCGATTGGCAGAGAGAGTTTCCACGAAATAAGAGGAAAGTTCCTATTGGTGTAAAACGCTGTGATGTGGAGGATGAAAGATCCCAGGTGGGGAGAGAGTTCGGCTACGAGAAAGACGAGAGCGGGACTTTTGGGGACTCCTCTCTGAACTGGCGTTAAGTGCAGAACAGAGCGCATAATTCTCTGTACGATGCAGAGGAGGGATTTGTGTGAACAATGCGTTCACAGCGGCTGACCTCCAGCTAGAAATTAGCTGTAGCATCATTGAGCTCCAACTGTGGAGAAACGAACAAGCCAGTTAGTTAATTGTTCTTGCGAGAACTGAGAGGGCATTGTAATATGCATGCTGCTACATCCATGCTCGTGTATATAGCCATAGTCTGCGACTAGGCATGAGTGCATGTTCTTCGCATATCGAGAAACACAGGGAGAGTTTCTACTGGAAAATTCAGCAAAGGTATAACTAGTTTTATAGGAATTTCAGAGGATGACAGCCGCCAGGCAGACGACAGCTCATCACAGTTGAGGTAAATACCGTGTGCAGAGGTACAAACTTGTTGGTTCACCAGCTTGTGTCCACTATAAACTCGAGTGACCTGGGTAATCTTTTGCTCGACTTGCTACAAAACTGATCATCCTCTGTAGCCTTGATTGTGCTCCTAAAAACAGTACCAAACTTTGAACCGGAATCGGATGATTTATCATAGTACTGGCCAACAACATAAAGTAATTGTAAGAATAGTTTTGTAAAGAAACTTCTAGCTAAAATTTAATGATGTTGTGTTTAGGATTATTTAACTGAGAGTTACTATTTAATACAGTTGTGTTTAGGATTAGTTCACTTTCAGAGATCGAGATGCGTCATTTTGACAACTACCTTAACATTGTCACATTGTAAACTGTGTTAAAGCGTGCAATTCCATGACAAAGTTGCAATATTTAACGTGTCATTACAGCTTACGCAGTTGTATTCAGTCATAGAATAAGAAACCATCTAACCATAAGCTTACAAGTACCACTGATCTAGAAAATGAGAAAGAGTATAGAATATTTTTAATGACGGATACACAACATTACAGTGCGGTCAGTTGGTCGGTTGGCGTGGAGCAGTGAGGAAATCTCTGTGGTGCGTGGTTTGGCTGGGCCCGCTTGCAGCTTCGATGTGGTGTTGGAGTGTGGTGCCGTTCCCATTGCTACGAGCTTCGTGGCTTTTTGGAGTTCATTGTCGGCTGTTGGGATATTCCTGCGAGCAACAACGCGTGTTTTCAAGTTGGCAAATTTTAGCCACCCTCCAGTGGAGTTTAACTGTACTAGGTTATTTAAATTGAAGTTCACCAGCAGAATCTTTTGCCTTGTGGCCGTTAACGTTCCGGTTATGTGCCCTGGCCGTTGACATAAGTTCAGGCAGTGTATTTTCCTCATCGTGTTGTCGCTGTCCTGCACAGTGTGTAGTTCGACAGCATTATGTGTAAATGATTGTGGGCGCCAACACCTTCATTGAATTCCTTGTTTTGCGCTGGTCAGGTTAGCTTGTCGGTGGGTCCGTTGACTGTCTGTCGGTTGGGTTGTCGCCGGATCGACAATGGTTGGGCCGATTGCTTGTCTCACCCAAGCGAGCGTTAGTGTTTGAATTCCAGGCCGACCCTCGGAACTTCTCAGCACCCTTGGGTGTAATGCCTTTTCATGTTTGTTCTTGTTGTTTTTACTTGTATGGCTTCTAGCTGATTTTTAGATTAAGGCTGTTTTGCCCTTAAGGCACCAGATGGTTTGTGCCTCTAGCCTAATTCAAGAACTGTTTTAAGTAAAGCCTTTGGCATTTTTAAAATTAATGTTATTGAGTCTTAAGTGTTGGGCCTTCAGCCGATTTTTGAATGTAAGTTGTTTCGCTCTTAATGTGTCAGATTCTTGGGGCCTTCAGCCGATTTTAAATTAAAGTTTTTTTGCTCTTAAGGTTTTAGATGGTTTGGGCCTTCAACCTAATTTAAGAACTGTTTTACTTAAGGTCTTTGGCATTTTTAAAATTAATGAAATTGAGTCTTAAATTTTGGTCCTTCAGCCGATTTTAAATTTAAGTTGTTTGCTCTTAAATGTCAGATTCTTTGGGCCTTCAGCCTAATTAAGGAACTGTTTTAAGATAAGGCTTTGCCTTTTAAATTTCTGATTTTGGTTGAGCTTTAAGTTACTGGCTTTCAGTCGTTTTTAAATTAAAGTGGTCTTGTCCATAAGGCATGAGATTATACGGCGCATTCAGCCACTAATTAAGTTCCAAAACTAAAGCTGTGTTAAAAAAAAAAAAAAAGAAAAAAAGAAAAAAAACTTCTTGGGTCTTGTAACGTTTGATCAAATAAAAGGTTGTATGTTCGAGTGTAACTGACAGTCGCTTATTTTGGTCCCTGTCCTGTCCTGCGGGTTTAGAAGGGCGCTCCGTCCCCTACTTCACTGTGCTGCGTCCCGACTGCACTGATGGTCCGTCCTAAATTGCACTGTTGGTCCATCTCCAACTGACTGCCAGACACACGATGACCAGGACATATTGTTAGACGCTCCAGAGATGGTACGACATTTCACTTATCGATACGCGCTGCTGCTGCCCCTCACGGGCAAGTAAAGCACGAAGTTAATGACGCCAGTAAATGGAATCAGAAAACGAGGTGGCAGTACAGTAATAGAAGATGACAAACAATAAATGTCATGAACACGAACCGTGCACAGCTCAACCTCCCTCCCCCCCCCCCCTCTCCACAAACAAACATCAACCCGGGGTTGACATAGCTAAAAGAAATTGACCACCAGCCTCTTAACGAAGGCAAGACAATGGGCATGAGAAAGCCGCAACGAGACATTCGCTCGGACCTGTCCATGACGTCATTTTCTAATACAAAGTTTGGTTGAGAAATCTGTAAAATCTGTAAAATTTGTACATATTTGTAAATGAATGTAAAGCAAAATGTAATATGGTTATATGTAACGCAATAATAATCATAATGTGTAATATGTCACAATTATGGGTAAAATCACAAGACTAATGTAAAAAAGGAGGATGAAGGAACATTTTCGTACATCGCAATCGCTCTAATGGTGATGAAACATTTGTGTAAAATTTTTAAAAACGTCCTATGTACATCGCAAGATAGACTGTAATCGCGATGGAAGAGTATGTGAAAGTGCAATGAAATTTTTCGTGAGTCGGCTACCACGAGGAAACTACGTAAATTATAAACTCCGAAACTATTGGACCTATGGTCGCGACGCATAATCTCTGAAGACAGCTCGACGTGTGAAGGTCTTTTTGAATGAGATAGCAGGGAATGAAATATTCTTGTAATGTGACGGTTTCTCACCTGGATGAATAGTGGATAGATGGCGTCTCATATCCATGCCGTCACGTAACGAGATATTGTGGAATGGTTATCCACTAGTCTTCATCCAGGATACGCATGACCTGGGAAAACAGTGAAAATAAGTGCATAAGTGTAAATAAACACCGCAAAGTGTCAACAATGTCATCTATCTGATATCAAACAGTGAACAATATCGTCAATGTGGAACAACGTGTGCATACCAAAAAAAGCTAGAAACAATGCTTACCTCTGCATCATTTTGTATATTTTGTGCATATGAATACTGAAAGACGACTCGTCGTACAGAGGCTGGACACCAGCAACCAAAGGCATTCTAAAAGCAATAAACTTTGTCCAATGAGACAATCAAGCAAAACGAACTGTATTTTTATTAACAGATGTAATAGTATTAAGATTATTTTATCTGTTATAGATGTACGTGCATATTTTCTTCTGAATACTCCATGTAGTGGTCTATCGCTGCGATGATTTCCGCACACACACAAGCGGAACTGCTAATAACTGTCAACAACTTGTTTCGAAATGGACTATGAAGTAACGGCTCCTAGCCGCACTTGAGAATACATCACTGCGCATGCACGCAGTTCAGGAGGCACTTTAAATGCAGATCTCGGGAAACGCGGATTTTATGAACAAAATATTTGAAAACTAATAAATAAATAAATATGTAAAGTACCAATTAAAAATAAAGTACTATGAATGGCTGTATCGACTGTAGGACACAACCACAAAAACAAATGTAGAATTACGTCCCACAGTTATTTTTGTGAAGGATACGGCACCTTTTTGTGTTAGAAGCGAGCCAGGACGAACACTTTACTGTGATTTCGGCAGATTTACACTGCACACTGCCATTATCATTAATATGAGGCGCAGTCACACTAGACGCACTCGCCTATTGTTGCATACAGCAACTGAGTTAATGTAAGTCTCATTGTAAATTTATTGTTTATGTGCGATAATTGAATATGGCGATATCACTTAATATTTGTTTCATTTTATGTTAAAAGTCATCCTCACCTACACTGCGTCTTGACATGGTGGAAGGTTCCGTGTTCATTAAATGCACTTAAATAGTCCCGTACAAGCCATTTCTTCAGAGAGTAAATGTTTTGTAAGTCCGATAAAAGAAGTTTTCATTTGAAGAGATATCCACGGTCGAGTAAAAGAATCTGAACGGACCTTACACAGGAAACCAATGTCAAGAGCGCCTAATAAAAGTAAGAAACATTATTTATTGCAGAAATTACTCAACTATTTTAATAACTGTGGCTCACTCCCAAGCATTTACCCATGCACGAACCCGTCAGAATTAATAATAAAAAGAAAATTTAAAAGTTCAAATGCCGTTGTCATTCAGCCTTCGCTAGTCAGCGACTACCCTCCACTTTTGCTTCCCTGAACCATCCAGCTTTTTCGGAATTAACAGTAACGGGAAATTAAACCCACTCGTGCTTGGCATAATGATTTACTCCGTTAGCATTATATCAATTTCGTTTCGGAGTGCCCATTTGTGCGCCTGTGGTAGTCAATACTTCCAGATATTTAATCACTTTACCCTGCGTCTCATGCTTTCCCTTCTCTTTTTATGTTATCTGCCTCTGGGCAAGTAAAATACATCGTGAAATGCAATACATAGCTTAGTAATCGAGCCGCTTTGTTCTTCATTTAAATGACCCACTCGAATCATTTCCTTTAATCTGTTAATCTGCGACCTTGTCTCCTTGTCCACAGTGGCGCTGCTCGTCTTCTTCCATGGCTGGTACTGTGTTTATCTTCACCTCAGGACCGTTCAATATAACCTTTTCTTCTGTTCTAGCCAGAATACTCGTGACCCACGGGCCTCTCTGCACTGTCATTAGCACTGCAGGCAGATACACGTATGCCTGAAAGTACTGCTTTTCCGTTATTCCTTCAGTCAGGTCTGTAGGATGCACCTTAATCCTTAAAATCTTTTCCTCTCGTATCCTTATTCACATCTGACAAATCTTCACCCTCATAGAGGCTTTCTATGTATTCTTTCCATCTATCTGCTCTCTCCTCTACATTTAACAGTGGAATTCCCGTTGCACTCTTAATGTTACCACCGTTGCTTTTAATGTCACCAAAGGTTGTTTTGACTTTCCTGTATGCTGAGTCTGTCCTTCCGACAATCATATCTTTTTCGATGTCTTCACATTTTTCCTGCAGCCATTTCGTCTTAGTTTCCCTGCACATCCTATTTATTTCATTCCTCAGCGACTTGTATTTCTGTATTCCTGATTTTCCCGGAACATGTTTGTACTTCCTCCTTTCATCAATCAACTGAAGTATTTCTTCTGTTACCCATGGTTTCTTCGCAGCTACCTTCTTTGTGCCTATGTTTTCCTTCCCAACTTCTGTGATGGCCCTTTTTAGAGATGTCCATTCCTCTTCAACTGTACTGCCTACGGCGCTATTCCTTATTGCTGTATCTATAGCGTTAGAGAACTTCAAACGTATCTCGTCATTCCTTAGTACTTCCGTATCCCACTTCTCTGCGTATTGATTCTTCCTGACTAATGTCTTGAACTTCAGCCTACTCTTCATCACTACTATATTGTGATTTGAGTCTATATCTGCTCCTGGGTACGCCTTACAATCCAGTATCTGATTTCGGAATCTCTGTCTTCCCGTATCTCCCGGCCTTTTCCAAGTACACCTCCTCGTCTTGTGATTCTTGAACAGGGTACTCGCTATTACTAGCTGAAACTTGTTACAGAACTCAATTAGTCTTTCTCCTCTTTCATTCCTTGTCCCAAGCCCATATTCTCCTGTAACCTTTTCTTCTACTCCTTCCCCTACAACTGCATTCCAGTCGCCCATGACTATTAGACTTTCGTCCCCCTTTACATACTGCATTACCCTTTCAATATCCTCATACACTTTCCCTATCTGTTCGTCTTTAGCTTGCGACGCCGGCATGTATACCTGAACTATCGTTGTCTGTGTTGGTCTGCTGTCGATTCTGATTAGAACAACCCGGTCACTGAACTGTTCACAGTAACACACCCTCTGCCCTACCTTCCTATTCATAACGAATCCTACACCTGTTATACCATTTTCTGCTGCTGTTGATATTACCCGATACTCATCTGACCAGAAATCCTTGTTTTCCTTCTATGAATACTTTTTGCTTCTCGCAGATGTTTCTGCCATAAAGGCACTTATATTAGATATTTAACTCATTCCCTACTTCATGAAACTTGTGCTCCACACCCATGTACACAAACACACATACACGTCGGTGTCCATTCCCAACGCTAACATCGCTGCTCCACGTGTTTGTATTACTTCTTTAGTGATCCCTCTTAGTTTTAGTCTCTTATCAGTCACAATACCCGTAGTAGTATCCACTGCTGACTTCTTTTGCGACGCTAACTTGACCGGCGTTATCTACTATGAAGCTTGTAATTTCGGTGCCCGCTCGCGCGCACTTAATGCTTACGAAATCGCTCTTTCCCTTTGCAGGCTAGTGAGTATAACTTTAGAGCTCTGGTCTACTACTTACTCAAGCCTTTCCTTGGCTTACCGACTTTCGAATCTTCTTACTTGCTGGCCCATCTTGACGTTACTGTCGGGCTACGTGTCCCGGTTCTCTACAAACATAACATACCTACATCTACATCTACATCATACTCAGCAAGCCACCTAATTGTGTGTGGCACAGGGTAGTTTCGGTACCACTATCTGTTCCCTCCAACCCGGTTCCAGTCGCCATCAGTGGATGGGAAGAATGATTGTCGGTAAGCCTCTGTATTGGCTCTAATTTCTCGAATTTTCCCCTCGTAGTCAATACGAGCGATGTATGTGGGGAGGGGGAAGTAATACGTTGTCCGACTTCTCCTGAAATGTGCTGTCCTGAATTTTCAATAGTAAATTTCCCTGTGATGTACAACGCCTGTCTCGTAACGTCTCTCAGTGGAGATTGTTCAGCATTTCGGAAAGATCTCTCGCCAGCTAAACGATCCCGTGACGAAACACACCGATATTCGTTGGACCTTCTCTATCTCCTCTATCAGTCCTACCTGATAGTGATCCCGGAGAGATGAACAATACTCAAGAATCGGGCGAAGAAGTGCCTTATAAGCCACTTCTTTCGTGGAAGAGTTACATTTCTTTAAGATTCTTCTGATGAATCTGAGTCTGGTGTCTCCTTTTCCCACTATCTGTTTTACGTGGTCATTACGCTTAAGGTCGTCTGAATAGTTACGCCTAGATATTTCACGGCAGACGCTGTCTCCAGTTGTTTGTCATCAATAGTGTAGCTGTACAATAGTTCATATTATGGCCCTCGCCTTATCACACGGCCCTGCATGTACTTGTAGGCTGCATCGCCGCAAACAGTCGACCGTATGCTTTCCATGGCCCTGCGACGATGTCTCCTCTGCATGTTGTCTTATCTGTCCTCCTTGGCGGACGGACGATTTGGCTGCATGGTATCTAGTGTTTCTGACGTGTCTTCCGATAGCACAGTTCCTTGCATGATGATCTCTTTTGTTACACCTAAAACAATAGTTTATTATGTGATCGGATTCACCAAGTCTTTCTATACAAGAGGTGATTGAAGCATCCTCTGTTAAAGCTAAATTCATTGTTTTTGGTAACGTTAAATCCCCTCTTCTCGCACTCATGACAGTTTCAGTCCTATCACCTTGGATTCTTTATGTGAATACTGTTCTCGCTAGCTACTCAATTACAGCTTGGCTCTGTGGAGCGTCTGATTCTCTCATTGCCCCCTGGACAGCTTCTCGAAATTGGCGGTGAGGTGTGACCACTCGACTTGCCCATTCGCCATGTTTTCGGTACTATTATGTCTACTCTACAATAATGAACACGTGTTGTAACCCAAAGCCCGTTTTGACTCTTAGCTACCCAGTAGAACTCGCTTCCAACGCCCAGGTTGTGGTCAAATCACTTCCGAGTAACTTACTCCTTGCGGCTCCCCGAATCCTAATTTTTAAAAATTTTGGTAGTACACTATGAGTTCGGCCTGGAGTAAGTTCAAATGCTAAATCACAGTTGTCTACGAATTCCCAGAGGACACGTTCATTTCCGTCAAACAATTTCCGAATTAACTTGAATGCGTCAGATAAAGCTATTGTTGGGCGAAGAACCCACTACCTTCCAGATTGATATTAGTGGCTTCTTCGTCTTTCCTCGTAACCGTGGATCTTGTTTCCATGCCACGGTGTGTTTCACTCAAAGTGTTTGCTGATCAAGCGGACGGCGCTGTGTCGGCTTCTCGTGAGGGCGATCGTTGGAATTCCACGCTTTGCTGATTCATGTGTCGTAGGCCCCGACCTCGGCTGGTCCAACAGCTTTGACGGCGTCTTCAGTGTTCTACTGACGGATGGCTGTTGCCAACAGTCTCGTAATTCTGTGCCGCGGGACAGCTGACGGACTGAAGACCTCTTGTTCTTCCTTCCTTCTCATTTGTTACTGGTGTACACTAAAACGACTGCTCTGTCTGCTTTACAGTACGATCTGCGAGCTGGAAAACTCAACGAGATTTGCCTCAATACAAAAGCTTACTTGTTCTCCTAGGAGAAAATTATATCTTTCGCATTCAAAGGTACCTTAGATAAGGTGCTCAGCCAAGATTCGAAGCCTGGACCCCACATCTGACACCAGTCTATATATTGTAACCTGACGGGTGTCGCAACGAACTTACGTGACCCCTCAGCTGAATAGGAAGCGATGTGAGATTTTTCAGGTCTGTCGATTCTTTGGCCCGCGAGCGGCTTCGTGCAAAGGAATAAGTCGGCGAGAGAGTCTAGCTGAGGATTATCAGGTCTCTGTGGTTAGTAGAGAAGGACTCGGGTATCAGGTTAGGGATGTAGAAACGAAGAAACGACTTTTATGGCTGTTGCCTAGCTCTGATTTTATGGCTCATTCCCGAGTTCACATGAACATGTCGAAGAGCACAGACACTGTGTCATAATGTCAATGAGCATAGAACGCAGATGAGGCTTTCTGGATACCCAGATTTCTAGAACAAGTAGCCTGCGTGTCTTATAACTCTGATTCGAATCATCTAGATCTACATCTACATATATACTCCGCTAGCCACCAAGCGGTGTGTGGCGGAGGGCGTTTCTTATTGATCAAATCGAACCCCCAGGTTCCGTTACACGTCACACTGATAATCAGTCATAGGTACAAGTAATCTATGATAGACTAACTACCCACAGCCCAAAGGTACGTACAGGCAAGAATGCTAGTCCTTCCTCGTGTACAAGCTTAACTGGAAAAATACTTTCACTCACATAATTTTCTACTGTTAGCTGACGGGCCCCCGAGGCTCGTCTGCTGTTGAACTCTCCCCTGCTCGTCAGCTGGTGGCCTCTTTATACTGTGTTCTGTTTGCTTATAGATGGTACGTGACCATGTCGCATTTTTTCCCGTACCTCACAATCAGCCAGCTTTGAAATAGCGGTTACTTAATGCTCGCGACCTCATGTTGGTCTGAGGAAAGCATCAAGCACTGTACGTTTCCATCTGCGTTTCCGGGATCTACTTGTTAAAATTCTTGCTAAGAAGGCTTATTATATTTTTGTTAGCAATCTTCATAGTTCGATCATTACACTATGCCTTTTGTCACCTCAGTGGAAAACAACCGTCTACTTCGCTGCTAGCCTCACACATATAAGTACTTTAACAAAATCGATGTAAAAACACTTAATAAATCACTGTTCACAATGCACTGACGTTTCTCTTAATTGCATGTGCCACTCTTGCTGATTGCTGTTGTACGACATGTACAATGCACTTTGTCCACTTCTCTTCCCTCTTCTTTCTTCTCCTCTCCCACTGCGTAATATTTACGTCCATGTAAGAGGTTAACCGATAATACGTCATTCCAGCTATGCTATTGTATTTCGCGCCAGTTTCTACATACTCGTTTAAACTTGGTCAATCACACCCCTCGCGTTCTGCTTCTTTTTAAGTTTTTTTTCCATAACTCAGCGATCTGTAGTAATCTTGTGCGTATTCGTGGTGGTAAATGCGTGTGCTCTTGCTTCTTTTGCTTCCGTTTCCTACTTACTCCAGTTGCTTTTTCTCCATTCCATTTTGTGCGGATCACTATCGGGCTTCCCCTACTTTCCCAAATATTGCACCAGTCAAGACACCTTGCACTTCGAGCATCAGTCATTGCATTCCCGTGCTTCAAACGTTATTCTCTTTACACTGTGCTTCAAAATACTGGTTGTCTTCTAGTTCCTATTCCAAAAATTCTGCGTTCATTTCGTCATGTCTCTTGTAGTATGGAACACTGCAAGTAAAATTTAACTGCCATGTTTCATGTTTTTAGACCGATATTTATCCAAGAACATATTATCAACCTATCTGCCAGACAAGCTTTGTTCTTCTTTCTTCCCGAACGAAGTATATTTAATTTTCTTCTTCTAATCAGACGAAATCTGGCATTCCTCTTCGAAATCTCATTTTTGTTTCATTTGCTCCATCTTTTCCTCTGCCGATTATCTTCGTATTCTCTATTTGGATCCCTGTCTGCTTCACGCTACCAAAGAACATCTCTCATCCTTTGTATGAGCATGATAAACTTTCTTTTTATTCCTTAAACGACAACATGTCATCGTGTTTCTTATCAGGATGTAATGAAATCTGACATTTTCCTCCAGATTCTTGTCTTTGTTCCGTAACGTTCTGTTGTGCTCCACTTTCCATGAAACAATAATTTTCTGATCCTTTGCCTGAATATTCTGCTCTGAGGTATACTTCATATCCACTGAAAAGATATCAGCGTCCATGTGCAAGACTGTATGCATCCTATAATGTGACATCACTGTCTGGGCAACTTTTTCACATGCCGTTCCTGATGCTCCTGTTTCTAATTATATTCTTCATACATTAAAAATACATTTGCAGCTTGACTTAGAATGTTAGCCTCCAGTTCAGTACTGTCAACATCCATGCATTTACTGGTCGTCTCATTATCTAGTTGGCATTTCAATTAACAAGTCGGTATCGGATGTTGTTTCTAATCGTGACTTCGCAGGTAACGAACATCCTGTCAGAGTGGTAAGTACGTTTTGCATTCCTCTTCGAAATCTCATTTTTGTCTCATTTGCTCCATCGTTTCCTATGACGATTCTCTTCGTATTCTCTATTTGGATCCCTGTATGCTTCACTGTACCAAAGGACATCTTCTCATTATATATATATATATATATACTACCTCTTGAGACTCCTTAAATGCAGATTTAATTTCTCTCGTTAATTCTTTCGCAAATCCATTCACAAATATCTCGTGAGTTTCTTTATATTGTTTCACTGTTTTCTCTTCACTTTCCATTTTTTTACTGTGTAATATCATTATTTTCTCTTCAGTAGGCTGCGACGAAGTTTTTACATTTGGAGTCCAAAAGTACACAACACAAGCCTAACTTACTTCCCCCATACAAAATTCTTCATGCGATTCAAAAGTTTTGCCGATAAGAGCACCGTCAAACTATGCATAATTGGCATAACTGCAACTTACGTTTAATGCTGTGACTGGTGGTTGCATTGTTGTTTTGTGATGCTGCAAATTGCCTCGAACCACTGCAAATCCAAGACAACGTAAAATTCTTATTTCCGTCTGGAACTACTGTAAACCAGTGTGTTGTACATTTCTGTTTTACTCACGTTCTGTCGACGGTCATGCACTCTTATTGCGCTCACCGCACGTAATCTCATACCTCACCTGTCCACCTTGCATCAAAATATTCGAGGACTGAGAAATAAAATTAATGAATTAACTATCTGCATAGATGAATTAGAGTCTTCAAACCCAGCTGACATAATCTGCCTCTCTGAACATCATGTGACCACTGGTATAGAACTTTTAAGTGTTACAGGGTTTAGGTTAGCATCTCACTATTGTAGATCAGAAATGGAGAAAGGAGGAGTTGCCACATTCATCAGGAACTGTCATAAATTTAAGAACATAGACATTCATAAATTTTGCCTAGAACAGCATATGGAAGCATGTGCAACAGAATTAGAATTTCACAAAAAATCTTTCATAATATTAAGTGTATATCGAGCACCTGCAGGTAACTTTAATCTGTTTGTAAAGCACCTTGAAGCTGTACTGGCCCATTTAACAACCAAAAACAAAGAAATAGTGGTTGCTGGTGATTTCAATGTAGATTTCCTTAAAGACTCTCCCAATAAGAACCTATTTGAGTTAGTAACACTATCATTCAACTTAATTCCCACAGTAAAGTTCCCCACTAGGATAACCACTTGCTCACAAACAGCCATTGATAATATCTTTATAGAAAAGTCAAATGAACAAAATTATATTACAAAACCAATAGTCAATGGCCTCTCAGACCATGACATGCAGTTCCTTCTGTTAAATGTTAATACTGAACAAGATATAAAATCTGTTAAATCTGAGCTCAAGAGGGTAATCAGTAAGCCAAAAATTGATTATTTTAGGACGCTCCTCAGAGACATTCACTGGACTGATGTTTACAGTGCTCATGGCATGAATGAAAAATATAACATTTTTGCTAATAAAGTGCTTACCTTATTTGAACACTGCTTTCCCCCAAAACTTACCAAGGTTAGAGCAAAGTCTACAAAGAAGCCATGGATTACTCGAGGAATAGGGGTATCTTGTAAAACAAAAAGAAAACTGTATCTGTCAATCCGAAACATTTCCAATGTTGATGCTATAGCACATTATAAGAAATACTGCAAAATATTAAAGACTGTAATACGGATGTCAAAGCAAATATATTACAAGGAAAAGATAGTCATATCAGATAACAAAATAAAGACATTATGGGATATAGTGAAGGAGGAGACCGGTAGAACCAGACATGAAGAGGAACAAATAGCATTAAGAGTAAATGATGCATTGGTGACAGATGTGTATAGTGTTGCAGAACTTTTTAACAAACATTTTATAACTGTTACTGAAAAGATGGGGTTGTCAGGTTCGGTAGATGCTGCTATGGATTACCTTAGACCAGACATTTCAAGTAACTTCCATAATATGAATTTGACCCTCACTACCCCAACAGAAATAATGTCCATCATAAAATCTTTAAAATCAAAAACATCTAGTGGGTATGATGAAATATCAACAAAGTTAATTAAAGAATGTGATTCTGAGCTAAGTAACATATTAAGCTATCTGTGTAACCAGTCGTTTATCAGTGGAATATTTCCCGAATGGCTGAAATATGCTGAAGTTAAGCCACTGTTTAAGAAGGGAGATAAAGAAATAGCATCAAATTTCCGTCCAATTTCACTGTTGCCAGCATTCTCAAAAATTTTCGAAAAAGTAATGTACAGTCGTCTTTATAACCATCTTATCTCAAATAACATACTGTCAAAGTCACAGTTTGGATTTCTAAAAGGTTCTGATATTGAGAAGGCTATCTACACTTACAGTGAAAATATACTTAATTCATTAGACAAAAAATTGCAGGCAACTGGTATATTTTGTGATCTGTCAAAGGCATTTGACTGTGTAAATCACAATATCCTTTTAAGTAAACTAGAATATTATAGTGTAACAGGAAATGCTGCAAAATGGTTCAAATCTTATATCTCTGGCAGGAAACAAAGGGTGTTATTAGGAAAGAGACATGTATCAAGCTATCAGGCATCATCCAACTGGGAACTAATTACATGTGGGGTCCCACAAGGTTCCATTTTGGGGCCCTTACTTTTTCTTGTGTATATCAATGACCTTTCATCAGTAACATTACCAGATGCCAAATTTGTTTTGTTTGCTGATGATACAAACATTGCAATAAATAGCAAATCAAGTGTAGTCTTAGAAAGATCAGCCAATAAAATATTTGTAGACATTAATCACTGGTTCCTAGCCAATTCTTTGTCACTAAACTTTGAAAAAACACACTACATGCAGTTCAGAACTTGTAAGGGGTGTCCCAAGAGTATATGTCTAACATATGATGACAAGAAGATAGAAGAAGTGGACGGTGTTAAATTCTTGGGATTACAGCTTGATAATAAATTCAACTGGGAGGAGCACACCACAGAACTGCTGAAGCGTCTTAACAAATCTCTGTTTGCAATGCGAATTTTGTCAGACATAGGGGATATAAAAATGAAAAAGCTGGCATACTATGCTTACTTTCATTCCATAATGTCATATGGGATTATTTTCTGGGGTAATTCATCAAGCCAAGCTAAAGTTTTCCGGGCACAAAAACGTGCAGTAAGAATTATATGTGGTGTGAACTCAAGAACATCCTGCAGAAGCCTGTTTAGGGAACTAGGGATACTAACTACAGCTTCCCAATATATTTATTCCTTAATGAAATTTGTCATTAAAAATATATCACTTTTTCAAACCAATAGCTCAATTCATGGAATCAATACTAGAAATAAGAATAATCTTCACAAGGATTTGAAGTCACTTAGTCTTGTACAAAAAGGTGTGCATTATTCAGGAACACACATTTTCAATAACTTGCCAGCAGCCATAAAAAGCTTAACAACCAATGAAATTCAGTTTAAGAGAAGCCTAAAGGATTTATTGGTGGCCAACTCCTTCTACTCCATTGATGAATTTCTGAGGAAAACCAACTGATTTGTATATAAGTACAACATATCTTCTGCACAATTTCAGTGCAGTAATGTGTTCACTGAAAATTTGTGTGTGTGTGTGTGTGTGTGTGTGTGTGTGTGTGTGTGTAAGTATAATCTAACTTCTGCACCATTTCAGTGCAGTAATGTGTTCATTGTAAATAAGTATTACAGTAGTTGTATTACATGTTTCTTACCTTATAAATAAATAAAAAACTTTTTTATTTTAAATTCAGTGCAATAGTATTTGTAAAATGACTCTTAGTGTTCATTAAAAAATGACGATCATTCCACTTGGGACCTGTGGAATGGTACATTAGCTTATTTGTTTTAGTTTAAATATTTGTCATGTACCGTTGTTTTTCTGACATGTTCCACATCCTGGAGGACCTCCTCACTACGGATCAATTGGAATGAAAGTAAATCTAATCTAATCTAATCCACAGTTAATTCTCGTACTGCATAACATCTCCTCGTTCTTCAGCGAAAAATCAATTTTCAGAATACGGTGCGCCAAATGTAAATCTCCTCGTCTCTGTCGTTAACGTTCTTTCTTCTTTATTTTTGTGGTTATCGTGTCATCGGAATCAAGTACAGGAACTTTACACAGAGATCGCACTGTGTTATGGGATGAACCTAACCATATGCCTAATACGAATTCGTGTCTCTTATGCATTTCGAATACGTACTTTACTTATTTACGTAAAGAATGATAGAATGTCACTTTGAAACGATAACAGCATAAGTCAAACTACTTTGTTTTATTGTCCCTTTAGCACAACACACTTTCCTAACAATGTCTACGCCCATTTACCTCCTTTAATAGTTCTACTAGCCATAGGTTTTTCCGCGACCATTACTGATTTTCAGACTAATGCCCTGCACCTTGTGGCGGTTTTTGCGTATCAACAACACGGCAAGTGCAATGAATATGGATTATCATACTCAATGATATTCTGCCCGCGGTTTGAATTCACTCTTTTTTTTTTTTTTTTTTTTAGCAGTTGCATTGATTTGATTTTGTAAATGATACTGACAATATTATACACATGTATAATGCATTATTCAAACTACAACTTCTCCCGTATAATTATTTTGTTCAATTTGCACAAGAATTCCACCTGATGTACTGTAATAATGTTGACTGTTAGCCGTGTTCATATCACTAAAATTACAGATCGTATATCAGAGCTTTTATAATTTTTTTTGTCTTCGATGGATTTAATTATTCTTAGCAAATTTATCATGAAAAGGAACCACAGATTACCACCCGCACACAACACTGACGTAAACTACCAAAAAATATTTTTCTCCGTGATTCGTCCGTAGTTAAATTTTGGCCTCATACATCAGCAATGAAATATTGTTCAACAATAAATACCATCAGCACTGTTCTTAGAAAATGCAGCATGATTCGATTATTTTTTTCCTTTACTAATTGAGTTCAGTACCACCGGCGCACATTTATTTCTTACGCATCGGAATATTGTTTGCAGTTTCAGGTAATTTAAATTTGCCGCTGTAATAAAAGTTAAGACGGCGGCCAACAAAAGATAGAGGATTTCTTTTTCGATTAAGATGTTCCTTTTCCCAATAAATAGTTAATCATTTAAATTTATGCCACCAATAAAAAATTATTAAATTGTTTTGCAAATTAGTTTAGCACAAACCCATGCTATTTTCAACTAGAAGTACAGACGAAGTTGCTATATAATCGCAACTAACAATGGCTGCGCTTCTTGCAGCTTTGATAAAACAATTAATACAAAATTATAATTAAAAGAGGAAGTGAATTTTCAATAATTAATCATAAATGGTTTTAACCCATTTGGCTCTATTTGTTTTTACCAGCAAATGAATATAAAAGAACAATAATTTTACATTAAATGTTTTTCATTTAACAGACCTCAAAACGATTCGCGTCTTGCGTCGGCGATGTACATCCGAAGAATACGACAGAAGAGTACAAAACAAAAGAAAAGCATGACATAGATTAACAAAGAATGTGAGACAAATATTGTCTCTGTTTTACATAATTATCTTGTTTTTAAGAAATAATTACATAATTGAATGAATATTGTCCACACGTTCATATTCCACTCGTAATAAATAAATAAATAAATAAATAAATATATATATATATATTTATTACGAGTGGAATATGAACGTATATATATATATATATATATATATATATATATATATATATATATATATATATCGTGGATGTTATATTGCCCATTGGGCTGACAAAAAAGATTGTTTATTCACCATGTTTATTTCTCATCACCCTTTTTTTTAATCAGTCCACATAATCCACGAAGATTCATTGTTTTTAATGTCCGAATATTTGACTTCAATGTAACTTCTCACAGAAAATTGTATCTGAATTGAGCAATAACAAAAAAAATCTCCGTGACTGTATTGCCTCGGAAATTGCTTCGGATACTTCCCGGATTATCTTATCTCCCCCCAACATTCGCGTTAGGTGGAATCGGAAAACCGGGATCAAAACCGTCCAAGGGGCTTCAAGAAAATACATTCACCTACTATTTACAACCAGGTTTGACATAGTTGAGATTGTACAAACTGGAACACGAATTTATGTTTCTGTCGTATGTGCAAAATATATTGAAGTCTTATGATGTTTTTTAAATAGTTTTAATATATTTCTTGTGTATGACAAGAAATTTCTTCCATGTCGACCCGTCGGAACGCAGTCAGGTAGTGACTGCCGCCCGTCCGCACCTGGCCGCGTCGGCGTAGCGTCAACTGCCGTCGGCTGCGCCGTGATTGCGATCTGCTGCCGGCCGGAACTACCCCTGCAGCTGCTTTGGATTCTCTTGTGCCTCGTCATTCAGTTCAAGACGGGTACATGAAATGTCAAAATACATGTGTCAGTGACAAGATAAACTATCTAACCATCCTGTGGAGAAAATTTGTTAGTGTCCGTATCACTCGCATTCACACAGATGGAATTAATTTTGTCCTGTTTCTTGACACTGTTCAATACAATGTAGTGATTCATCTAGGAATTCATCACAATATGCACATTTCAATCACGGCACTGTTAATCACACACGTGTCCGTAGCGTGCCTTGTGTATACTCGGAGAATGTGATTACACTTTCTCTCTCGCGACGCGCTGCGAAGGCAATGTTGCATTGTTTTTGTACGGCGTGGCTGGCTCTACAGTCAGTCACAGAACATTTTGCCCGCAAAGACGCTCGGAATCGAATTATTAGAGGTAACGAGTTCCTTTCAACTGTTAATATTGGCAGCAGAACTTAACGTCCATAGCGTTGCTGTTACCTTGCACACTACATGAATGTTCTTAAGGTTTCTTGATCACAGTTTATCACTGTTCACATTTTTCGTTAAATAAATCAGTGTCCACTAGACTTTTGTGCAGTTCTTGTAAGACACAGATCAAGTTTCTGATTGCTGTGAATACATGTCCATAGTACTTACACACAGTCTATATGCGAACGACAGCTTTCATGAAAAGAGGTCCGGTACATTTGCACATATTTTCGCATTACAATGACTGAATAAGATCAAAATTTTATCCAGTTACGTAAACATCATACATTATAAAACTTAAAGGTATCTGCTACATTGTTGTGATGGCTCAAATGGCTCTGAGCACTATGGGACTTGACATCTGTGGTCACCAGTCCCCTAGAACTTAGAACTACTTAAACCTAACCAACCTAAGGACATCACACACATCCACACCCGAGGCAGGATTCGAACCTGCGACCATAGCGGTTACCCGGTTCCAGACTGAAGCGCCTAAAACAGCATGGCCACTCCGGTCGGCCATTGTTGTGATCATTAGGTCATTCTCGATCAATCGAGATAACAGTAAATTTCCATGTTCATGACAAATACACATATTTTATCATTTCTTGGGACAGAGATCCATGTTTGACTTCTTTTAACCGGAGTGTCCCTGATAAGTCATTTTATATGACTTCATATTGAAATGTATACATTAATTAGTACTATTCGAGAGGTGGCTGACAGGATCACACAGCTCACACATGACCAACACTCGTTGCATGTATGGGACTATATGACTCAATCTCATTTAAAACATTTTATGCATTCATTGATATGTATGCTACATTTAAAAAAATAATAAAATTTATTACATCTAATACAATAATATTTAAGTGAATTTGTAAGAAGATACTTATTTCTTTTGTTAAAATGTGTTTATCATGGAGATTCTTTACTCCTTGCACAAATAACTCAAGAATATTATATTGTGAAACTTGACGTGTAAATCTACAAACTAACAAACATATAATATCATTGCATTACTGAAACTAAACATCACATTTATTAATGTTCGGTGCATTGGTACCTCTAATTAGTCCTTTCTAAATACAAACATTATATTGTAAATATTTTTCATGACTTTATGGCAATATAGCCCCTAGTCCAGGGAACCGAGTAAGCTGCTCTACAATAGGTCTTGTGCGGGAATACATTCATTTTATACTGATAATCTTTTATGGGACCAGGTTGTTCAACGAATACTTCATGATATTCAGACAATAATTCAGTCAACTGCTTAGCCTCAGAAGTATTAATGCAAGTTGTCTCCTTTATTTTTTCTTGTATTGTTGCCACGATGTCATTCGCATTGCTGGGTACACCGTTATTTCGGTTTTGACTACATATCTAAGGGTGCTCTTGGTTCAACATTAACATCTTCTGTTTACTGACAGAAAGGTGAACCTCTTGCATTAATGGAAGGTTTGGACCGAACTCCCGATTCAACATCAAAGTTAACAGTCGCTGTTGGTGGTTAAGATCACACGTCCCCCGAGCAAGATTAATTATACATTCCTTTTCCCGAAGGAACTGAAGTCCAAGTACCACTGGTACGGATAAGTTATCTATCAATAGGAACAGGAATCGCCGAAGTGTGCGCGAGTCATGAGCGAATGGGCAAATGTCTATAAGGTAAATTACATATGTAGAATTGTGGACAGCTTGGAATGTGAGTCTCACGGGAAGCGTGCAAGGGATAAGTCCCTGCAGTCGCGCTATTCATCTGTGTCCTCGGAGGCTGAGATGGATAGAGCGTCTGCCATGTAAGCAGGAGATCCCGGGTTCGAGTCCCGGTCGGGGCACACATTTTCAGCTGTCCACATCGAGGTATATCAACAACACCTGTCGGCAGCTGAGGGTTTCAGTTAGTCATCATTTATTCCAGGGAAAAGCTGCACGGTCAACAACAGCAATCTGTTCTTTCTAGAGCAGTTACTCTCTTCGTACTTATGGGACTTCACTGCTAAGGTCATCAGTCCCTAAGCTTACACACTACTTAACCTAAATTATCCTAAGGACAAACACACACAACCATGCCCGATGGAGGACTCGAACCTCCGCCGGGACCAGCATCACAGTCTATGACTGCAGCCCCCCAGACCTCTCGGCTAATCCCATGCGGCCAATTTAGTCGTCAAAACTTAACTGACATAGCTACTTTCACATTTATAATATTAGTATGGAAGTATGGATTGGCATAGATTAGACACGTTGACGACTGCATAAAAATGCTTGGTTGGGAAGTCCACGAGCTTGGTGAAAGTCTTTTTATTTCACACCACTTCAGTGACTTGCACATCGACCAGAACGAGAATTGAACGCTGTAATCAGTCATTTTGAAACAGCAACGCTAACAGCATAACCACGAGCTGCTCACAGAAATTTGAACGCAACAGAGAAGTTTAGGCATCACATGATACTCAGCGGCTGAAATGGGTCCGATGTGTGACCGATGTTTGTGTGGAGGTACTGATTAAACACGAAGTGCATTTTATAAACATAGTGTTCGTTACGTTCAATCATATTATGTAGAATTTATCAAACAATAAAAGCATTTTTACAAATATGATAAAGTTCAAAAGTCAGAGACTAAGTAGCTTGTTCATTGTTTCATATTTCGCGTTATTCTTCAAGTCAGTAAATGTGTTGTACTATATACTTTCTAAACTCGCATTTAAGATATCGCCATACAAAATTTTAACAATACCGATTCAGCGATTTAGTCGTGAAAGCTTAACAGAGTTACTGCCGCCTTTGTAATGTTAGTATGAATTGCATAGTGCTAATGAAAGGTTTGAGGAATATTTGACTGTGTCAGTATTAGAGCTTAAAAGCGACAGTGCGTGGCCACTCCCTATCCACTTCAGCGAACCATGCGAAAGCCTTAGGTCGTGCTCAACCAACTGTCAGTTGCAGTCGTTTTTGGTAGTGTTTATTGGGCTGGCTCGTGCCTGAAACAGCTTGTACCGTCTGAAGTGACAATGCTATTCAAAGAACCTTCCGTTACACGCGGTAATAGTGCTTCCGTGAGTGCAGATTTAGATGGAAACAAGTACGTTATCCATTCCGGGCTACTGTTTTATGCTACATCACAGCTTAGAACGTTGTAATTCAGTGGTATTGCAAAGCAATACCTTATGCTTGAGCGTAGTACACGTATATGTTAGATGACATTTCATTTCAAATGAGGTATTTCCAATTCTGGTACAAGTATCATATTTATGCTTGGTCTTGTGTTCCCACGGGCATAACAGTGGTCATATCCCAACCACAATCGTCGATGTAAATGATAATTCCACATTCGTGCACTGAATATCAGTGATCAGAGTTTTATCCATAGTGCATTTTGAGCCGTGGCTGGCTCATGCTATGTGCTGGATTAAACCTTCGTTGCGCTCTGTGTTTAGTCTCCCGCGGCTATCGCGATTATGCTGTTATCCTTCTGCGGGTGGCAGCAGCGGTGTGTATCGATATTCGCACCTTGGACTATCTTTGACCTGGAGCTTATAGTTTCCAGCTGGGCCGTGTGCGACCAGTCGGTCGGTTGTCTTGGAGCAGCGAGAAATTCTCCGCGGGACGTAGTTTGGTCGGGGCCGCTGGCGGTCTCTACACAGTATCGGAGTGTGTGGGGCTGATCCCATTGTTACGAGGTCCGTGGCTCACCGACCCTGGACACGAAAGTTCAGTTTTGATTTTATCTACCAGCAGGTGAAGACTGTTCACATTGTGTCGTTGGGAGTTCGTTGTCGGCTGTTGGGATATTCCCGCGAGCTACATCGTGGTTTTCAAGTTGGAAAATTCTAGCCACCCTCCGGTGGAGTTCCACTGTATTTGGTTATTTGAACTGAAGTGAACCAGCGGAATTTTCTGCCTTACGGCCGTTAACGTTCCGGTTGCCGGCCCTGGCCATTGACGTAATTTTCAGGCAGTGTAGTTTCCTCATCATGTTGTTGCTGTCCAGTGCGGTGTGTAGTTTGACAGCTGTATGTGTGACTGATTGTGGGCGGAGCCAATACCTTCTACGTTGTTCCGTTGATCTCCCTGTTGTGCCCTGGTCAGGTGAAGTGGAAGTTATCTTGTTGGTGGGTCCTTTGACTGTCGGTCGGTAGGGTTGTCGTCGGATCGTGAATGGTTGGCCCATCTCCCTGTCTCACATAAACGAGCGTTAGTGTTTGAATTCCAGGCCCTTGGGTGTACTGCCTTTGTTTTATTTGTTCTTGTTGGTTGTACTTGTATGGCTTCTAGCCAATTTTATTAAAAATTATGGTTTTTTGCCCTTAAGGCGTAAGATTCTTAAGGCCTTCAGCCTAATTTAAAGAACTGTTTCACGTAAGGCCTTTGGCCTTATTCGCACCTTGGACTTTTAATGTTGTTGAATTTTAAGTGGTTCAAATGGCTCTGAGCACTATGGGACTCAACATCTTAGGTCATAAGTCCCCTAGAACTTAGAACTACTTTAAACCTAACTAACCTAAGGACATCACACACATCCATGCCCGAGGCAGGATTCGAACCTGCGACCGTAGCAGTCCCGCGGTTCCGGACTGCAGCGCCAGAACCGCGCGGCCACCGCGGCCGGCTGAATTTTAAGTGTTGGGCCTTCAGCCGATTTTGAGTTTGAATTGTTTTGCCCTTAAGGCCTTCAGAATAGTTGAAAGAACTGTTTCACGTAAGTCCTTTGGCATTTTAAAACTTTTAATGTTGTTGAATTTTAAGTGTTGGGCCTTCAACCGATTTTGAGTTCGAGTTTTTTCTTGCTCTTAAGGCCTTCAGCCTAAATTAAAGAACTGTTTCACGCAAGGCCTTTGGTATTTAAAAAAAATTAATGTTATGGAGTTTTAAGTGTTAGGCCTTCAGCCGATTTAACTTGTTTGCTCTTGAAGTTTCTGATTCTTAGGGCCTTCAGCCTAACTAAACAACTGTTTTAAGATAAGGCTTGCCTTTCAAATTTCTGATTATGCTTGCGTTTTAAGTTATTGGCCTTCAGTCGCTTTTAAATTAAATTAATTAAGTTCCAAAGATTAAGGCTGTGTGTTTAAAAAAATTTTTTTGAGCTCTTGTAACGTTTGATCAAAAGTAGTATGTTCGAGTGTAACTGACAGCCCCTTATTTTGGCCCCTTCCCACAATTTAAACTACCTGTCCTGTCCTCCGGGTTAAGTGGGGCGTTTCACGTTTATTAATCGTGAGAAAGACAACTAACAGTCATACTCTGATGACATCACTTTTATAGTCGCCACTGGGCACTGGGAAACGTGTCCTTTGTTGGTGTTGTTGTTGTGTGTCACTCAGATTTTACGGCAGTTGATTTACGTTTTGACAAGGTACTTTGGTGGAGACAGCCCTTCGCATTCTTCTCACAGGGTCGATGAACACCTGACAGAGGCAGGTGGAGCGAGTAGACGTCGCCGAGATAAAAGGGCTTCCGGGAAGCAACCGTCTGGCGACGCTCATAATGAAACCGGAGACTGCCAGGTGGAAAGAAGGCGCGCCTGTCTCGACAGACAGGCAATTCTCGTGACGCCCCGCCTGCGGAGACAGAGAGGCGGGGGCACCTGCGAAGTAGGTATCCCATCGCAACAGCTCCGCACACGTAATAGGCTGAAGACAATGCAAGCATGAGGTGCTGTTCGAGATTTTTGGCTCTCAGTGACGTGGTTATTAGCACTCCTGCAATGCCAATTACAATAATTAACTGAATAACTGAACATCATTACATATCAAATTGATATACAACAATAAAAAGTGCATTCGTGATACTTTCTAAAGGTTACCTAACAGACTAAAAAGCAGGTAGACAAGAAGATCGGGGACTATCAAGGACGCTGGAAAGGAAGAGTCATATGTGGAGGAGATCCCGACTTTCAAACTCATAATCCAGCAGAAAGACAGCAAGGCGTACGCCATATGTTGTTGTAATTGGAGACTTCAAGCAAGGCATGTGACGCAACTGACAGAAAATCACTATTTCAAATACTGAAAAATTTTGCGGGGCCATAAATATAGTTCGAAAATCAGTAATAACTACTCAGTTTAAAGTTTTACTTTTAGAAGAGATATCAGAAGCTCTCGAGCTTTCGAGCTGTTTATTAAACACAGATTATGAAAAACTTTATGTCTGTGCTAGCATGATGACACCATACACAAGAACGACCATGACGGCTGAGTCAATAACCTCAGGGCAATGGGCTATCCACTGAGTAAAAATATATACAGCAGTAGGTGTATTCTCTCAGGCAAAGATGCAACACTACGTTACAGTGACAAAATGAGAACGTTTACATGAAAGTGAATACCTGTATCTAACTAAAACAAAAAATAGTATGCGTTGAAGAAGACTTAGAGGGGACAGCTGAGTAAAGTATCGGTCTCAGTGAAAGAGGTCGATGAAAACTGAGCAGATGAACGTAACAACGAAATATTGATGTGTGATAATTTACATAAATCTGGTTCAGTAGAATGAAAACAGGTTAAGGAAGAGAATGTTCGAACACGTCAAAATAAATATCCATCTTTTGCAAAAAGCTGAACTGATCTGAAACGGATAAAGATCTAAGACAATAAAGTCTTAAACAGAACAGAGTTTCGAAGATGGTCTCAGGGAAACAAAACGGGAAACTGGGCCAAAGTGATCGTAAGAACAGAAACGTTATATCCTCATCGAATGATACGATGCTGAAAAAACCAAAATTTAACTCAGAAATAGTTATTCACTTGGCTCATAGGAGGCAAATCAACAATTTGTTGTTTAAATATACAGTAATAATACAAAAAAGGGAAACTCTCTCATAAAATCGAGATTTTTCATCACGAACTTAATACAGTCTCCTTAGTTTGGGGATAAGTTTTGTTACGTCATTGAACCTTAAAAGACATTTTAAATTTCCATCATCGTCACGTAAAATTAATAGCATGTCATTGGTCAAACCAGTTAAAACCTGTTGTCAGCATACAAACGACAGTCTGATAAAATATGAAGCTCTTTGAAGGAACCTTACGTCATTGTAAGAAGCTATGGGTCACAGAGCAGTACCTTATGTAAGGTTTCTTAACCACAGCACGCACCACCAGGCAGCACCACAGGCGTCTATAGATTGATAACCCACTCCAGCGATTGCCGCACCGAGAACGCAACGCAGTGTGGCGCCGCTAGAGAAGTAATATGCGCCAGAGAACTGATATGCTCCGACGCCTTAGCAGGGCAGGCAGTTTAAAGTCAGATCGACTACCGAGAAGACGGCCATGTGCTTGTGTACTTCGCACCACATCGTCTACTTCTAGCGAGTCCATACCAACCTGTCTGCAGTGAACATTCTAGTGGGACAAGAACTGTTTACTATCCAGCCTTAGAAATTGCAAGGTCAGTTTCTTTCTTTCCGTAGTGGGTGCGGAAGTATACAGGCTCATAGTGAAATTGTTTTCTGACAAACAACCGGAACAATTAGAGTTCGAGATTTTAGTTATCTAGTTAACAGCTCACTTTGATGAACAAACAACTGTGGCTGTTGCAAAGTTCAAGTTTGTAATCCTTCATCGGACTGCAAGTCAAATTCATAAACAGTGGATCACTGAATTACAAAATTTAACTTGGCACTGCAAATTCTTGTGTCGTTTTGGACAGCCATGCGGTGATGTCATGCTGCGTGGCGCTGTAACTCAAAATATTTGTGACCATAGAACGCTGTTTTGAAACAAGCTGATTCGTCTTTAGATACAGTGTTACAGTTAACTGAGGCTCAGAACACTTATGATTCAGCTACGTGTGAGATGCAAATGTCAAATCTTAACGAACTGCATATCGACAGTGTTAGTAGTGCTGTAGATCGTAAATAGTCGCGTGCCCGCCTGGCCCGTGTGACACAGCGTGTGACGTCACGTACAAACAGTGCCATGATGTGTGGGAAGAACGCCAGTAGACAGACAAACAAGCAAAGTCGTGCCCAAAGTGCTTTTGTCACCATAAGCATGTCCAGTCCCCAAGTCGCGACGCTATTTGTTATTTTTGCAACATAAAAGGTCATGTTCAGTCAGTCTGAATGAAACAGATGCGTGGACAGCAAATTCCCAGCAACATGCCACTAAACCAGTGCAAATCATTAATGTTGTCACGGCATAGTCAGCCACGGAACAGTGCAAACCGGTGGCTGTAGTAAATGTGAAAGATAGCCAAAGTACAAAAATTAGCAAACACCAGACAGGTGATTTTCATACGCCAAGCAAGTCACGCCGACGCAAAACACAAGTTAACTACCAACTCTTTGCCCACTTCACTTGTCACGTATTGCAGTAACTCACAGCAACAGGTAGGAACTGATAGTTCTCTCTTAGACATGGACAAGTTGTTGGTTAGTTTGATAGTGGCTAAGAAAGATGTCTAGTTGCAACTGGACACAGGTGCTTCAGTTACGCTTCTGAACAAGCTTATTTATGAACGATTAGGTTCGCCGATGTTGGGTCCAACCACGCCTGTGTTGTCAGCTTATAACGGACAGAAAATTCCAGTTTTAGGAACTTTCAGTATGCCAGCTACTTTTCAAAGTGTAACGAGGACAGTTGTATTCACAATGCTTTCTGCCAAATCTTCGCAGAATATTTTTAGTTCAGATCTTTTTGACATTTACGGATTGTTAATCCACAAGTCATTGTTTCAAATTCCAATAAATGTGCCTGCAGACAAGCTTCAAGCTCGATATGACAAATTATTGAACTTTATAGCGAAGTTTTCGGTTGTGCGAATAATATTGTGTCACTCAAAGATAATGCACAACCAAAGTTTAATCGAGCAAGGCAAGTGTCCATTGCCATTAGGGAATATGTCGCCAAACAATTACTGCAGTGGCAAGCTGATGGGATCATCAAACGATTCATTGCAAGTCAGTGGTCTGCCCCGTTAGTTCAAAATGGTCCAAATGGCTTTGAGCACTATGGGACTTAACAGCTGAGTTCACCAGTCTCCTCGAACTTAGAACTACTTAAATCTAACTAACCTAAGGACATCACACTCATCCATGCCCGAGGCAGGATTCGAACCTGCGACCGTAGCAGTCGCGCGGTTCCGGACTGAAGCGCCTAGAACCGCTTGGCCACCGCGGCCGGCTGCCCCAATAGTCATCCTTCGAAAAACTTCAGTACGTGTACGATTGTGTGTTGATTTTAAGTCGACTGTGAACTCCCAGACAGTGATGATTGCCTCCAATTGCCTTTGGATGACTACTCAAAGAATTTTTTTTTTTATTAACAATCATCTCGGTAGTGCCTCAGCACCGGCGATCTTTCAGTGGTTTTTAGAACAAGTGACTGCCAAGATGCCTTCTTGCTCAAAATTACCTGGATGACACTGTCATGTCCGAACGTCCTGCAGAAGAACATTTACCCAATCTAGAGTGCCTTTTTCAAGTACGACAGACTTCAATCGTCACAAAGACAAAAGCTCTTTTTTTTCAGACGGAAATAGAATATGCGGGACACGTCATTAATTTGCAGGGTATTCGCCCCACCGATACTCATTTGCGAGACATCAAAGACATTCTGGCTCCCAAAAGTCTAGAGAAGCGGCAAGTAATGTTAGGTAAACTGAACTACTGCTTCAAATTCATTCGTCGCGTCTCTCAGATTGCAACTCAGCTTCACGAGTTACGGCTTAAGAATGTTCCGTTTGTGTGCGCCAAGGAATGTCAGTTGGCTTTTGATCAACTGTAACGGGCGCTACGTAGTAGCACTGTGACTCACACATTTTGATCCGGGTACATTTTGATCCGGGTAAACCAGTGGTCTTTCCGTTTGGTGCTTCTTCAGTGGCCTAGGCGCTCTTCTGTCGCATCGTGTCAGATGAACGGACTCGTCCAATAGCAAACTTCTGACTAAGACTGAAGAAAAATACCGTGAGATTGAAAAATAAGCATTGGCAATCATTAATATTATAACCAAGTTTCATCATTGCCTCTTTGGAAGGAAGTTGTACTTGGTCACGGATCATAAGCCACTCATTTCACTCTTCCACCCAACAAAGTCTGTTCCGGAACATTCAGCGCAGAAACTGCATCGACTGGCTTTATTGCTGTCGAATTACAAGTATGACATCTAGTACCACCTTATGGTTCTACATTCCAACGACGATTTGTTGTCAAGGTTACCGGTGGACAAGAATTATCAGTTCGACTCCTTCGGAGCACCGTGTTGTCAGATAGATGCTCTGGACGCTTCCGCAGCTCACAATTTTCCCATAGATTTTCCTCCCATAGCACGAGACAGCTGGGGATGCAGATTTAAGCACTGTGCTTAATCACGTGCACACAGGAAGGCTAAGGAGCATGAACGACATTTATCGGCAAGAAATACGTCGATACTTGGCTCACCATCAAGCATTGTCATTACAGCACGGTATTTTACTGTTGCACACTGAGAATGGCCAGTGCCGGTAATCATCCCATGCACCCTTCAGCATGATGTTTTAAGGTTGTTGCATGATGGACTCTGGGGTATTGTGAGAACAAAACAGCTCGCTCGACGCCATAGTTCCTGGCCAAGGCAGAACGTCCAGACTGAAGACAGATTGACCTCACGCTGCGCCGTTTGCATGGAACAACAGGCGGCTCCACCTCAATGCTTTCCTGACTGGCCACATCCCAGCGGTCCGTGGAAACGCATCCATATTGATTTCACTGGACCTTTCTGGAACACAAGATGGCTTATTACAGTGGATGCCTTGAGACGTTTTCCCTTCGTCGTCCCGATAAACTCTACTATGTCGGCCGGTACTATCAGAACACTCACTTAAAGTTTTTGCATTAAGGGTGATACATGCTTATCGATTGGACCTGTCAGTAGGCCGTGTAGTTGTATCGATGCGGCTGAGGTCAGATGTTGGACTCGTTCCGAGCATAGTAAAAGCCCTCTGCCCGTGCGCTTGAAGAGTGAGCTGTAGGCTGTCAACAGGAGAGGTTCTCTACAAGGAGGCTTGACGGAATCAAGTGCGATGGACGCGGCCGTTGGTATTGGCCAGTTGCGTTGATGCACAGTAGAGAGGCGAAAGCGGGCTAGTAAGGTGTCTGATTTCGACTGGGAGTGCACCACGAGTGTCTGAGTTGTTAGTGTTCTACTTTCATCCACCAAATTATCTGAGTGTTGAAAACTTTTTTTTCCCCCTACTTTGAGAAGTGTGGCGGGTGCTGTCTTTCATGCTGCAGTGTGGATTAACGTTTCTTTCTGTTGTCTGTTGTAGAAGCAGAAAGATTTATATGTAAGCAACGGAACGTCCTGAGTGTGGTGTTTGCCTAATGTTATCATCTGATGGCTTATTCACCAACGGACGGTTATTATGGTGACGGCAATGGAATGGGTAATATAATTTTGTTTCCCGAGTACTGAAAAGGTGGCTGTAGGCTCAAGGTACTGTAAGTCATCACGTATTCTTGTTTCATCATTTCCAAGAGTAATGATGTGGATTATTCTCTTGGATGACAAATATGAAAGCTCTAACTGAGTTGGTTAAATTTTAAAAGGAACCAACAGTTATTCCAGTTAATGACAAAAACTCAAAGCACCAACTTTGGTGTTGAATTTTAAGGCAACCGAAAGTTGTCGTATTGCTCAATTTGGCTGTTGATTTCAAACAGAAATTATCTTCGCTTCCGTTACTTACATAATAACGATTAAGCAAAATTGGTCTATTAGCTTGTAGTAAGTCATTTACAGACCGTATCTCGAAATGTGTGTTGTAATTTGTCTTGGTTCAGTATTCGTCATGTTGTAAGAGGTCCGAGCAGATGTAATTTTATGCAAGAGGTCCGAGCAGATGTAATACAGATGTAATTTTATGTAAGAGGTCCAAGCAGATGTAATTTCGATGTATTGCTCATGCACTGCCTGCGATATGCAAGGTATAAGAGAATCGCTGACCAGAGAGCAGTGTTGACTCAGTACGAACTGTGTAGCTGTAGCAGTAAGTTGTTGCTAGTCTGCGTTTGTCTGGAGTCTGCTCTGGTCTGGTCTGGTGTATCGTGTTGGCTGGCCGGTCGCGGTGCAGCGATGCCGGAGCCTGAGTATTATTGTATAAGGTAAAAAGCAGCCTCGCGCATATCTAGTAATGTATCTGAACTCCCATGTAAATCTTTTAAAAATGTCCTAATAATAATCTTTGTCATATAAAGTAATTTCTAACAAGCATTCATTTCAATTTAAAGAATTTACTAATTTCTCCAATCCATGATCATTCCGATTGTTGCAAAAAGAAAAATCAGTTGCTTCCTTTCATAAATGACAAATCTATCGGCCAGCATTGCACAGAGCTGTGCCGGAAAAAGGTTATTGTAAGAGTAGATAGTTGGCGACTTTATTGAGGTAAGAATTTTTGCTTTTTTATTCAGAATGATCTTACAGGGCCATGACGCAGCACTGCTGTCGTCCAAAATTTACCAGGTTACTGAATTTATTTTTTATTACGAGGTTTAGGAATTTTCCTGTTTCGAGCTTACATTAAATGAGAAACAAATTTTGTGTGGAGGTTAAATGTGAATGAATTTCTGTAGGGAGTTTATAAATGGGAACCAATGATGTTCTGTGGCTATACTCAAGTTAGAATCATAATCATATCATTATATATACAAATTTTTTGTGGGGAGGCTACAATGTGTCTTGTGATTTTAAAAGGGTAGGATCCCACGTCATTTTGTAAAACTTGCTAAATTTGAGGTGATTAATTCACAAGGACTAGTGCCCGTGTTCACACAGTTTTGGCGCAAAAATTTTACTTGTCGTAAGCCAATTGTCTTTAAACATCGTATGCTTTGCTGGAGGGGCTACTGCCCATGTTTTGTAGTCCACAGATTTTGCTGAGTTCAATTATAAAGTTTAAATGGGCTACTGTTGGCTTTGTGCAACCATTGTAGTGCATACTTATTATGTAGACGCGTATACTAATGGCTGTTGGTTTTGTCTTAGGTCGAAGGTTATACAGCGGGTGGCCACTTCCCAAATCTGAAGCTGAACCCACTGGTTTCAGCCAAGATGTCATACGTCGTTATTACTTTGTTTTTTAAAATCTGTGTGGCGAGTGCCTGGAAGTAATTTAAGAAATCTTGCTAGTTTGTTTAAGAGCTTTGTAGTTGCTTAGTGCCACAAATCAGTAATGTTAACTGTTTTTATTTATTTGGGTAAACGGGTAATGATTTGGGGTCATGATATAAGCGATCCTATTGAATGGTCTAACTGCAATGTATGTTCCTTAAACAGTCTTACTGAATGATTTATAAATCTGTCGTCAGTGGCTTCCTAGTAAAGGATCACTGTTTCTAGGCTGTCCCGCTCTAAACATTTTAAAATGAAAATGATTGTTAGTTCCAAAGTAATTCCATCTACCTTCACCAAACACGAACCTCCCCCCCCCCCCCCCGTATCTATCAGAGGTCTCCCCGAAAGTAAAGCTTTAGTGTCTGATAATGGACCACAGTTCACCTCACAAGAATTTGAACAATTTTGCACGCCGATGGTACTGAACATGTCACCAATGCGCCATTCTACCCACAATCAAATGGCGAAGCTGAACGTTTTGTGCGAAAATTCAAACTGCAGATGAGTGAATTCTGTGGAACTCACCTAGGAGAGCCGATATTGCAACTGTTCCTGTCCTACTACTAAGCGATGCCTGGAGATGGACCTCCCCCGGCCGAATTCCTGCATGGACGCCAGCGTCGCACCATCCTCCACCTGCTGCAACCATCAATGAGGAGTACTGGTCAGTACAAAATTCTCATTTTCAGGTCCAGGACGTAGTACTCTTCAAAACCTTTGAGAAAAAACAGCGATGGCAACAGGGAGACTGTTTCACGTGTCCATGTAAAAAAGCTCTTGATTTCTTCCCCTACATAGTCGCTGCCGAAGAGACACCGGAACCAGCTTCGTCCTCTGAGACCCTATGATCCTGCTGCTGCGTTCAGCATGCAGCCAGGAACCAGGTTCGGGGCATCCACTGTGGACCAGATGCAAATTCCCATGATGGTGGACGCACCCTCATCCCATCATTATAGCAGCCCATGTCGCCGTGGGCGACGCCTCTGAACCCTGCCGTCTACTTCTCCAGCGTTCGAGACTCCGGTCCTGGATGTAGGCATGTGCCCTCCCTCAGGATTGCCAGGGGTTCCCGTGGCCGCTCAGGGCTCATGTTTGGGTACGGACGGGAGTCCGTCCCCGGCTTCAGTTCGGTTCTTATCGCATCTGCTGCGGCTTCACCCAGACCTCCACCTCGTCGTCGGTTCACACTGCAACCATAAGCGAGCGGTGCCTGGAGATTTTCTTTTTTTTTTGGAGGGGGTGGGAGGTGAGGAGATGAGTGTGGTGTCATAAGCACAGCACACAACACCAGGCAGCACCGCAGGCGTCGACAGGTCGACGACCCACTCCAGCGATGGCGTATAGCCCAGCGATTTCCGCACCAAGAAGTCACAGTGGTGGTGCCGCCAGAGAAGTGATATGCGCCGGTGCCACAGAAGGGCGCGCAGTTCCATGTCAGCTCGACTAATGGGCCATATCGCCTGCTTCCAGAGGTTTCACACCAGCCCATCTTCAGTGAACGTTCTATCCAGCCTTAGATTCTGTAACAGTAGTTGAACTTCAGGATTTGCTGCCTGAGCCGATTTGTACAAAGATGAGTATTCGTCAATAAATGTGTGATTTTTGTCACTAATCACTATTGGTGTTTCAGTGTTCTTCTCGTTCTTCTCTCAGTGGTTCCCTCAACGCCCTGAAAATAGATGAGAGTGGCGATGAATAAAATCTCCTGTTCTAATATCAAAAGTATGATACAGAGGCAAATAAAATTACGCCATTTCGTCTGACTGACTGGGGGATATTCTCCCCAGTCAAGGAGACCGATTGATTCACAGCTTTGTCCCACATTCAACCACTCTCTTACCACGACTCCTCAACAACAAACTTAGTGAACGGAAGCGGCACAGGTATATTGTCACAGCATTTTCGCCATGAGATTGTTCCGCTGCTGCATCTGCGGCCACATTCAGAATCCAACTTTGTACATTGCCCAACAGATTAAAATGTCTTCACCTGGTTTTTGGAATGAGAAGAGGGTGACCTGTATATCCTGAGAGAGCTTTTGAACTGACTGTGGCTGAATATCAATAACGTACGATAATGAACCCAGCGCGAAAAGAAAGAAAGAATTTGAAGTAAAAGGTAACTGTATGTCTTAATAGAGTAGTAAACATTTAGGGATTCATTATAAATGCCTTTACATCCATGTATGTGTAAAATTCGGAGAAGAAATAAAAACTTTGAGGTTTGGAGATGACGTTGGAATTCTGTCAGAGACAGCAAAGGATCTGGAAGAGCAGTTGAACGGAACGGATAGTGCCTTGAAAGGAGGATATAAGATGAACATCAACAAAAGCAAAATGAGGATAATGGAATGTAAACGAATTAAATCAGGTGATGCTGAGAGAATTAGATTAGGAAATTAGACACTTAAAGTAGTAGATGAGATTCGCTATTTGGGCAGCTAAATACCCGATGATGGTCGAAGTAGAGAGGGTATTAAATGTAGGCTTGCAATGACAAGGAAAGGGTTTCTGAAGAAGAGAAATTCGTTATCATCGAGTATAGATTTAAGTGTCAGGAAGTCTTTTCTTAAAGTATTTGTGTGGAGTGTAACCATGCTTGGAAGTGAAACATGGACAGTAAATAGTTTAGGCAGGAAGAGAGTAGAAGCCTTCGAAATTTGGTACTACAGAAGAATGCTGAAGCTTAGATCGGTAGATCACATAACGAATGAGGAGGTACTGAATAGAATTGGGGAGAAGAGGAATTTGAGGCACAACCTGACTAAAAGAAGGGATCGGTTGGTAGGATATGTTCTGAGGCATCAAGGGATCACCAATTTAGTATTGGACGGCAGCGTGGAGGGTAAAAATCGTAGAGGGAGCCAAAGAGATGAATACACTAAGCAGATTCAGAAGGATGTAGATTGCGGTAGCTACCCGGATTCGAAGAGGCTTGTACAGAATACGGCAGCAAGGAGGGCTGCGTCAAACCAGTCTCTGGACTGACTGGTTTGATGCAGCAGTGCACATCGACATCATTGTGTAAAACAACGTCTAGAGACATGTTGTACTCCGGTTTAATAAAAATTTGTGTTCAGGTTGTGATCTGTTAGCAAGTAAGCAATTGGGAGACTCTACTGTTTTTCTTATCTATTTCAAGGCAATAGCGAGTGGCATAAATGTCAAAACTGTTTCATCTTTTGGTCGTGATGTGATATAATCAGTGTTTCCTTAAGAACGCGCAAAAATTTAACAGGAGGTAGCGGATGCTCCACTGAACAATTTGACATAGGGAACCTGGGGTCCGAGGAGAAAGTTTAAGGATATAATAAGAATAAAATCACATTACTGTGTGCTTTTTTATTTACATTAGTTACAGTTAAATGAAAATACCATCGTTGACGTAGTGGAAGTACCATTTTGTACTTTATTTTAGAAAATGTGCTTAAACTGACGCCCATCATCCTCAATGTAAGCATGACATCGGCGATCAAGATTCGAACGCTCCCTGACACAAGTTCCTGGAGTGTTTCGAATCACATCATAGGTGGCTACAATTCTGCCAACTAATTCCATTTCCCATATCCACTGGTGTCTCATACACCAGTGACTTCAGATATCTCCATAGGACATAATCGAGGGGATTCAGATCAGGTAACCACACAGACCATGGAATACGACCTACCCTTGCAATCCAGCGACCAGAAAATACTTCCTAGTAATCAGGCTCGTACACCTCGTTTCCTTGCAGGAATAAAGAATGTAAATATAAATAAACAGCACAGTACGTGTAAACTTGTACGCATGGCCGGGCGAGGTGGCCGAGCGGTTCTAGGCGCTACAGTCTGGAACGGCGCGACAGCTACGGTCGCAGGTTCGAATCCTGCCTCGGGCATGGATTTGTGTGATGTCCTTAGGTTAGTTAGGTTTAAGTAATTCTGAGTTCTAGGGGACTGATGACCTTAGAAAATAAGTCCCATAGCGCTCAGAGCCATTTGACCATTTGTACGCATGTTACTTGTAAATAAACTGGAAACCAGTAGTGGTAGCAAAGCAGTAGACAAGCTTACTACCATAACTCCTTAAGCTGGCTTCTCCGACTCCTGGTTCCTACCTCACATCGTTCAGTGGAGCATTTTCTATGCTCTGTTATATTGTTTCACACTCTTACGGAAACACTCTGTAGAACGACATAAATGAGAAAGGCAGCCATCTAGACGCCCTTGATGGATGTCATATCGTTTCCTCGTATATCTCTCTGATGTTAAATCTCGACCTTGTTGTTTAGATTGAACAGGAAATTGAATAATTACTCACTCATTTCCATTTCAGTATGAAAGCGATGTAAGAGCGAGTCTGCAACAATTAAATTTAGGCGGTAGACTTACGTCCTTGAGAAAAATGACAGCAGTGCTAAAATAGAAAGGTTTAATACAGCGTTAAATACAATAATAAATACAGGTTTGCAATGTTTGAATTTCAAAGTGTCTGAATGTAACTACACAATGTTCTTCAGACATGCATGCATGTCTACAGGAACAGACAATACCAACGATCCACAACCTGGTTAAACCGAAGAAATGTATCTGCAAACTGTGGATGTGATTATACACTGAAGAGCCAAAGAAACTGGCACACTCGCCTGATAATCCGTAGGGCCTCCGCGAGCACTTAGAAGTGCCGCAACACGACGTGGCACGGACTCGACTACTGTCTGAAGTACTGTTGGAGGGAACTGACTCCATGAATCCTTCAGGACTGTCCATAAATCGGTAGGAGTACGAGAGGGCGGAGAACTTTTCCGAATAGCACGGTGCAAGGCATCTCAGATTTGCTCAATAATGTTCATGTCTGGGGAGTTTGATGACCAGCGGAGGTGTTTAAACACAGAAGAGATACCTGGAGACACTCTGTAGCAATACTGGATATGTGGGGTGTCGCATTGTCCTGCTGCAGTTGCCCAAGTCCGTCGGAATGCACAATGGACATGAATGGATGCACGTGATCAGACAGGACGCTTAGGTACGTGTCACCCATCAGAGTCGTATCTAGAAGTATCAGGAGTCCCATATCACTCCAACAGCACACGACCCCCACCCTGCTGTCACGCTGGGTCCACGGATTCATGAGGCTGTGTCCATACCTGTGCACGTCCATCCGCTCGATACAATTTGAAACGAGAGTCGTTCGACGAGGCAACACGTTTCCAGTCATCAACAGTCCAATTTCGGTGATCATGGGCCCATCCGACACGTAAAGCTTCGTGTCGCGCAGTCATCAACGTTACATGAGTGGTCTTTCGGCTCCGAAACCCATATCAATGATGTTTTGTTGATGACCCAGCATTGAAACCTGCAGCAGTTTGCGGAAGGATTGCACTTCTGTCACGTTGAACGATTCCCTTCAGTCGTCGTTGGCCCCATTCTCGCAGGATCTTTTCCCGGTGGTAGCGATGTCGCAGATTTGATGTTTTACGAATTTCTGATATTCGTGATACATTCGTGAAATGGTCGTACAGGAAAATCCCCACTTCACCGCTACCTCGGAGTTGCTGTGTCCCATCGCTCGTGCGCCGACTGTAACACCACGTTCAAACTCACTTAAATCTTGATAACCTGCCATTGCAGCAGATTTAACAACTGCGCCAGACACTTGTCTTATATAAGCGTTGCCGACCGCTTCGCCGTATTCTGCCTGTTTACGTATCTCTTTACCCCTGAATACGCATGCCTATAGCAGTTTCTTTGGCGATTCAGTGTATATCAGCTGTACAAACGATTATTTACACACGAAAATTTGAGCACTACCGTGACTTGAACCCGGATTTGTCGCTTAACTCTACCATTTGCATAAGAAAGCCTTACAGCCACATGCTTATTTTCTAATCAGGCCGGCCGTAGTGGCCGAACGGTTCTAGGCGCTACAGTCTGTAACCGCGCGACCGCTACGGTCGCAGTTTGGTATCCTGCCTCGGGCATTGATGTGTGTGATGTCCTTAGGTTAGTTAGGTTTAAGTAGTTATAAGTTGTAGGGGACTGATGACCTCAAAAGTTAAGTCCTATAGTGCTCAGAGCCATTTGAACTATTTTTCTTTCTAATCAGGACCACAAGTTATAAATCACAAGGTCTACGATAAAACATTCAGGCGCCGCAGAATATGTCAGTTTGGTCACTAAGCTAATAAATACGTTTGATAAAATGCGATTGAAGGCATGTCTTAAGTCTTGAAATGCTTATCTGTTAGTTCATTAAAACGATGTTGCATCCTTATGTTGTACATAACATCGTAACGAAATGTGGACTGGAGAACACTCAGTTCCAGAATGAACAGCAAAAAGTTAGGCCATGTCATACAAAATCTTTGGAAATATATTTAAAAAAAACTACCTTTAGCAGTAG
This sequence comes from Schistocerca americana, assembly GCF_021461395.2. Classification (NCBI taxonomy): domain Eukaryota; kingdom Metazoa; phylum Arthropoda; class Insecta; order Orthoptera; family Acrididae; genus Schistocerca; species Schistocerca americana. Next base: position 653,278,865 of record NC_060122.1, read on the forward strand.
GGAACAAAAGAACAAATTGTACTTACACACATTGATGTAAACTCTTATCAATGTCAATGTGATACTCTTGACACTTATCATTACTAACGTTAAGATTCACTACTCAAGTTGTCACATTTGATAGAAAAACTGTATTTCTCTCGGTGTGCGCTACACAAAGCCATTACAACGGCATCCACATCATTATTACCAATACTTTCCGTTAGGCAGTCAAAGTGGGGCTTCATGCTGACGGTCTGGTGGTTCAGCCGCCCAGGATACTGCTCTGCTCAACAGTCGTTTGTCGTCATGCACGAGATTCTTTGATATGCAAGATAGAAACTGGCACAATTTCATCGTTCTTCTCGTCTCTTTCATGTTTTGTGTTAGTCGAGGCAGGAGTTTGGAGTTCATTTGTCAGCTTCTTCGCTGCTTGCCTTGTCTGTTCTGAAGAAGGTACTGTCGCTGTTTTGTTCCTTCACAATGACGATCTTGACGATTGTAACAACGTAGAAGAGATTTTGTAAATGCATTCTATGCCCACGGATTGTTCCACCATAGTGCTCCCATTAGTCCCAGACTCGTCGTCGCGTTTCTTTCTGCGTTCATAAAATAGCTAATTTCAGTGTGTTTCAATTTACTTTGTTGGCTCCTACATGCAAATTCTCTTCGACATCCATAGTTGCATTCTAATTTTGCTCTTCTGTGCATTGTCAGTGACACTGATAGCATGCTCGTTCACTGATATACTTTATTGTCTTCGTGCCGCTCTTCATTCTATTCCCTTGCTCTTCGGCGATACTTTCTCTGAAATCCTTTTCACATTTCTCCTATTTTTAGGGCGTGATGTACCCACAGTGGGCCAGTCAGTCCTAAAAGAACATTAGCGTATATCATTAGTCCCGGTTGACACGTTTCAGTAGGAAATTATTCAGGGCTTCGACAGGCACAATTTTCCCTCTGGTGCTCGGTGGAATTGCAAATGGTGCATGTTCGAGACTGGTTTTCGTACACTACATACGCCCTATGACTGCAGAGTGTCACACAACAGGATATGTGTTATTTTAATTCTACATCACCTAATTGACTGCCATTTCATTTGCCATGCGAAAAGTTTTTGTACCACATTTCTTACCTGACACGGGACAGATCCGGTAGAAGCTAAGCACTTCTTTGAAATTCTCGAGTGGCACTTCGAACGAAAAATCATAGACTCTCACTGAGGGCAAGCCAGTACCTGTGTAAGTTATTAAGACTGTGCTTCCATCAGTGTACTTCACTACTCGTTCACAAACTTCGTTACTTATAAATTTTGCATATACATTATTAAAGTGTTATTCTCATCAAGAAATTTTGCATCATCAGTCATTCCTCTCAAAAATAAATATCAGTATTTCTCTTTTCGTAGAAGACATGTTACTTCCGATTCACTCAACACTTTGTTTCAGCACAACCGGCGCTCCGCTGTAAACAAGGGCACCACTGCACACAACCGCAGCGTGTCTGAAGGGCATTGTATAGTTATATTCCGACACTGTGAAAAGCTGACGCTGTAGACCTGTACTACTTGTCCACCAATGCAAGACTGACGAGAAGGGTATTGACTCTTTCTGAGTAGGAATGACACGAAAAGTGTGCAACACAGTACGTTGGCACTGGGTTTGGGTCAGTCCAAGAGGCGTGCACGGATGGCCAGAGTGGTTAAGGTGACCGCTAGGGTTAAGCAGGAAACTATGTTCGAGTCCCAGTCTGGCACAAATCGTCATTTGTTCAGCTGACGTATAATCATATTCGAAATCTGCGAATACATTTCTTCAATCACAAAAATACGAAGAGCGTGCAATAAGTAATGCAACATAATTTGTTCTCGGACAATTTCGGTTGAAAAAATGTGGAATTTGTTGTGGGACATCGTGGAATATTCCCAATTTGCCCCTATAGTTTCAAGAAGTTACGATAGGTGTCGACGCTATACGTAGCCTGCTGAATGGCGTTTGTAACGGAGGTGGGTTCCAAATAGAGAAATGTCGTTCTTTTGGTGGAAAACCAGAGCATTGCAGATATTCCTAAGCGCTTGCAGAATGGCTACGGCGACCTGGTAGTGAACAAAAGCACGGTGAATCGTTCGGCGAATCGTCTGTCGCCATCACAACAAGGCAGCGCAAACCTCTCCTAACTCCCGCGTTCCGGCCGGCATACATAGCAGTGACTCCCTCAATGTTGGAAAGTGTAGACACTCACTCAAGGTGATCGGTGAATCACAACCAAACACCCCATTGCACGACTGGACGTCTCCGTTAGTAGTGCTGCCGCGCGTCCACTAGCTGCGATACGCAAAAGTATGTGCCCGCTTGGTTTCTCACCGCCTAACTGAAGACATCAAGGACAACGAAGTATTATCCTGTTTGCTCAATGAAGCATGCAATCCGCGGGATGCAATACCTGTGTGATAGGGAGATTGTCGACGGAGTAAGGCGTTGGCTCCGACGTCGACCAGTGTAGTGGTTCATATGGGAATACAGGCCCTCCCAGTAAGGTGACGGAAGGCCATCGCATTGAACGGACATTTTGTTGATTGTCAGATTTTGAAGTCAAAAGGGTAGGGAATAATATGGTGGATTGCAATCTTGAATAAAACCAACATTCCTTCAGAAAAAAAGTGCTATGTTACTTGTTGAACGTCTCTCCTTGTTTCTTAAACACACTAGTGTCTCTTCTGGAAGGCAGTCAGTTGTTGCCAGTTCATAACCCATAATGTACTCTGATAGTTGATTTGTAATAGACAAATATTAGAGGAATAAAATTCCATTGGTTTGTTTTTCACCCTTAAACATCATTTTTACACCATAATTTTAGTTTTGTACGGAATTATCAATTAACATGTTTTTTTCTAAGCGTTTACTGAAAATTTTAGGAGTGTGATGTGTTGAATACGGAATTAAATAAAATTAAAATTGAAATTAACAAAATGTGGTTTTATTACTATAATTTCATGCCTGTTACGGGGCACAGACCAGTCACTTTCCATTGCAGCTACACTCAAATTAAAGTTCGAGTCCCCGTCCAACTAATCAGCTACATTGTTTTATGTATATTGCAAATTTTTTCATTAGTTTTCGAACAAAGCAGTTACTCTCGTGCACGAAGTAGAATATTGTTGGTAGATGATGTGCTTTCGAATTTATATACATGGTGGTCGACTTAAACGTTTCGGCGCAAATATCTCTGGAACAACAACAGACACTGAAAAGCGACATTCACAGTTATGAATGTAAGACAGGAGCTCATGAAGGAAAATACTGTGAGACATTCTAAAACAAAAAAAAAAAAAAAGCAAAAAATTCAAATGTGTGTGAAATCTTATGGGACTTAACTGCTAAGTTCATCAGTCCCTAAGCTTACACACTAAACCTAAATTATCCTAAGGACAAACACACACACACACACACACATGCCCGAGGGAGGACTCGAACCTCCGCCGGGACCAGCAGCACAGTCCATGACTGCAGAGTCCCAGACCGCTTTTTTTTTTATTATTATTATTATTATTATTTTTTTTTTTTTTTTAGAAGGTGGGGGAGGTCGCGGAAGGCAGAGCGATCAGGGGTCGTAACCCGAGGCCTGGTCGCAGTGTCCCCCTCGTCCGTCAAGGAATCAGGGATGGGAAGGGGAAATCTTTTGTGGGAATTATTGTTTATTTATTTATTTTTATTTACTGTTTTAATACATTCTTAATGTGGTTTTACTTTATACCACAACAAAAACAATAAAAATAAATGTATCTAGCACCGCATCGTGCTCTGAGAAAAAGAAAACAATATCTCGGCACGTTCCTACACCGAGGTAATGTATATGGGGAAAACCAAAAAAAAAAAAAGTGTTTCATACAGGATACAGAAGGGTGTGTCGCTACTCTCCTTACGCTTCATCATCCAGGTACGTCTTCACGTATATCATGTTGTTCCACCGAGAATCGAACTTAGTCATGCCAGCTCACTCAATGGGTATCTTCTCCTACCTGTTGATGATCCAGCTGCGCGGAGGGTCGCGTAGGGCACTCCCAAAGTAATTAGAAAAATACTGTCTGTATTTTGGGTTCCGTACGATCTTGCAATGCCGTTCTTGTAGGTAGTTCCAAAAGTCTAATACATCCTTAGGTCCATCGTGAAATAAGTAGGGTACCGCATGCGCACGGATCCACGTGACAGCGTTGGTCTTGGCGCGCGGGAAATACTGTTGATCCGGAAATAGTAGAAACCGAGGTGTAATGTGTTCCGGAGTCACTCGTAGAAAATACGACAAAATTTGTCGCACCAAGCGCCATACGTCTTCTGCCGCGCCACATGTGAGACGGTGTTCGTCCGTGTCTGGTATCCCGCAGTCTACGCAGAGAGGCGATTCCGCCATGTTTATCTTGTGGAGGCGTGATCGGGTGATCTGTTTACCATTGACTGTGATGTACCATGTGGATCGGACGGCTGTGTCCAGTGGAATCGCGTGAATCGTCTTCCACACCACCTTCCAATTAACCTGAGGGCTTTTCGTCTCCACGATGTTTGGTGGGCGCCTCTGCTGTAGGACATGATATATATCCCGCGCCGACGCCTGTTTCGTCGGTGGTACTGCGATACGGAAATAGCTGTGTTCAATGTAAAAGTTCCCGAAGTAGTAGAAGGGTGGGGGTATGTCTTGCGTCGTCAGTGGGGGCATAATGGACGGCGGAGCTAAGGACTCCAACAGCAAACCTGTCAAACTTTCCGGGTGGTGGCGCCACAGCTTGATGTGTGAGCTGACATACAGGGACACAGCTCTGTCGTGGACATGGACTAGGCCAAGACCTCCCCTTTCTGGGGGAAGGGTCAGCGACTCATAACTGACTTTGAAGAGCATGCCTGTACTGACGTAGGCTCCGAATGCCGCTAAGAGACGTCGAGCCATCAGTAACGGTATTGGGAGAACACGCGCTATGTGTGGAAGGCGCGATGCGAGGTAAACATTAACGAAGTGTGTCTTTTGGAGAATGTCGAGGGTCCGCAGACGAAGGTTGAAGATCTGGACCCGAATTTGTTGTAATAAGCGGCGGTAGTTAAGAGCCGCGGTGCGCCGTATGTCGTCCTGAAACTCTATTCCGAGACATTTGATAGTGCCACGAAGCTGTAGGGGTTCGACACACGCTGGGGTCAACCCGTCTCCTATGGCCATGGCGACCGATTTGGCGACGTTGAGACAGCTGCCGGAAGCCACACCGTACGTGGTAATCCATTCTAGTGCTCTGTTGACATCATCGCGATTGCGGAACACGAGAACCAGGTCGTCTGCATATGCTGTACAGCGAAATGTGACGTCACGTAGGGTAAGACCGGTGAGGCGTTGACGGAGGCCACAGAGGAGTGGTTCCAGTGCCAGAGCATATAGTAACGTCGACAAGGGGCAGCCTTGACGGACGGAGCGGAAAATCGTGAGCGACTGCGAGAGACGCCCATTAACGAGCACTTTGGAAGTCGCTCCTCGGAGTAGGCGCATCACGACGGCTGTGAATTGCTGTGGGTACTGCATGTGCTGGAGAACGGACGTTAGGTATGCGTGATCCACTCGATCAAACGCTTGGCTAAAATCTAGTGATGCCAGCGCTCCCGGGACGCGGCGTGCCCTGGCTAGGGCTATTAAGTCACGGTATCGACACAGTGCTGTGTGGATGTTGTTGGTACCCCCTAGGGAAGTCTGATCTGGCGAGATGACGTAAGGTATAGTCGGTCGTAGACGGTTTGCTAATAGTCTGGTGAATATCTTCATGTCGCAGTTGACGAGTGTTAGCGGGCGGTAATCTTGTATTCGAGCCCCACCTTTAGGCTTGTGAACCGGTATAATTATTCCTTCTACGAAGGTCGCAGGGAGCGGCACCGCTGGGGACATAAGCTCCCGACAGATGTCTGTTAACTTGGGAGCCAGTAAATACTGAAAAGTTCTATAAAACTCCACAGGGAGCCCGTCGGGGCCAGGAGACTTATTCGCCGCTCCTTTACCGATGGCGTCGATAACTTCGTCTTCCGTAATGTCGTTCAATAATTCAGTTTGTAAATCCTGTGGGACAATGCCGTAAACCAGTTGTGAGACTGCTGTCACCGTCATCGGGTCGGAACATTGAGCAGAATAAAGTCGTGCGTAATGGTCGAAGAAGGCTGCAGCAATATCGCGTTGTGTGGTGTGATGAAGGCCGTCCTCAGTGGTGATGGCATGTATCAGCGCCCGTCTTCGCAGTGTACGTTCTCGGATGACGTGGTACATGGTGGGTCGTTCCGTTGCGAGTCTGTCTTGTGTCCGCGCTCGGACGATCGTCCCTTCGAGGTGTCGGCGCATATGGGCTACGATCTGTGCTTTCGCACGCTGAACTGTCAGCTGTCGTTCCGGTGTGGGTGGCAAGGAGGCGCATTCGCGAAGGACGGTGAAATAAAAATCAAGAGTCTGCCGCCTCCAAGCAGCAGTCTCACGACCATACGTAATAAAGGTTCGCCGTAGGGCCGGCTTGGCGCAGGTTAACCACCAACTAATCGACGTAGTATACGTTGGGAGGCGGCGGACGCACAAACTCCACGTGTCTTCGATGGCGCGTCGACAATCCGGAGAAGCGAGATGAGCAAGGTTTAATTTCCAGGGATGTCGGCTGCGCCACACCCGTTGGCGACGAAGGGTGACGGCACATATATAGGCCTCGTGATCAGAAAAGGCTACTGGCCACACCTCCGCGTCACTCACCGTTGCCGCGAGAGAACGGGAGACGTAAATCCTATCGATGCGACTAGACGAGTGACTCGTGAAGTGGGTGTATCCCGGTCTATTTCCTCGGACATGTTCCCATGTATCTACTAGCTGGAGATCGCCGATGAGTGTCCCAAGTTCGGGGCACGGTGAATGGCGTGGCAGCTGGTCTTTAGGTGCTTGGGTGCAATTGAAATCGCCCCCTAATATTAAGTCATCGTGCCTGCCCTGAAAAAGCGGTGCTATTCCTTCTGCGAAGAAGAGCGATCGGTCACGACGGCGATTCGTTCCGGAAGTCTTGTGGAGTCGATGGGCGGCGTTCTTCAACCCCTGCAGACACCGTAATGGTGTTGGTCAATCCAGGACCGGCGACAGGTGCGCATTCTAACGCTTGCTGTCTTCCGGGGGGGTTGTCGTCTGTCATGACGGTCGATCGTGTCACCTCTGAGTAATTGAGGGGGAGGGCCGTGAGCGTAGGAGGTGGTGTCGTGTCATGCAATGGAAGTTGTGTAATCCGACGTTGAATACACGCCGAGCGTACATGACCCTCCTGGCCGCAACCAGAACAAGTACGAGGTTGGCCGTCGTACATTATTATTGCTCGACAGCCACCTATGACTAAGTAGGACGGCACATGTTTCTTTAATTCAATTTTCACTTGTCGGACGCCGTTGAGGACTTGGTACGTCTCGAAGGTGTTCCATTTTTCGGCCACGTGGCTAATTACCGTCCCATAAGGGCGGAAAGCTGAGGTAACGACGTCCGGTGGTACTTCGAAAGGGAGTTCGAAGACTCTTAGTGTGCGTAATCCTAGTCCAGCATGGTCAACAGTAACCTCTCCGATGTGACCATCGGAGTGTTTGAACTTGAGAGTGTTCGCGCATCTGTTCACAACTGCGTGACATAACTCGTCATCGACCATCTTGACGTAAACGACGCTGCTTGTGATGGATAGGTGGATACCGATGATGTGCTGTGTTGGTATTTGAACTTCGTCACGGATAAATCGTTCGACTTCAAAGGCTCGTGGTCGTGCGTAGTCGGGCTGGAAGCTGATCTTGATGGTAGCTTTTCTGTACGAATGAGCCATGGCGACTCAGTGTTAACGGACGCGAGTATTAGCTGCGGCGAGGAAGTAAACAAACTACGCGCGCTCGCGACTCTGCCGACGGGACCGCGACTCTGCGGACGGGACGTAAACAAGACGTCCTCGCCGCTCACCGGCCGAAAGCAGACTGACCGCTCGGCTAATCCCGCGCGGCCATTCTAAACCATAAGTCTCCTATAGTGCTCACAAGGGAACCTCCCCATCGCACCCCCCTCCGATTTAGTTATAAGTTGGTACAGCGGATAGGCCTTGAAAAACTGAACACAGATCAATCGAGAAAACAGGAAGAAGTTATGTGCAACTATGAAAAAAAAGCAAAATATAGAAACTGAGTAGTCCATGTGCAAGATAAGCAACATTAATGCAGCTATAAGTTCTGGAGCGCAGTGGTCCCGTGGTTAGCGTGAACAGATACGGAACGGAAATCCTTGGTTCAAGCCTTTCCTCGCGTGAAAATTTTAATTTTTTTATTTTCAGACAATTATTATCCGTCCCTCCGATGCGAAGTAACTGCGCCGTAGTATGGGGACGCTGCACCTAAACAAGAAAACCTAAATCGGGCAAGGTAGAAGAATCTTTTTACCCATTCGCCAAGTTAGGTGGGCCGACAACATATTCCTGTCATGTGACGCACATGCCGTCACCAGTATCGTATATAATATATCAGACGTGTTTCCCTTTGGAGGAATCGGTTGACCTATGACCTTGCGATCAAATGTTTTCGGTTGCCATTGGAGAGGCACGTCCTTTCGTCTACTAATCGCACGGTTTTGCGGTGCGGTCGCAAAACACATACACTAAACTTCTTACAGTGAACAGAGACGTCAATGAACGAACGGACAGATCATAACTTTGCGAAAATAAAGAAAGTAAAATTCTCATGCGAGGGAAGACTCGAACCAAGGACCTATCGTTCCGCAGCTGCTCACGCTACCCACAGGACCACGGCGCTCCTGAGTTCGTAATTCCTTAACGTTGCCTATCTTGCCATTGGACTACTCAGTTTGTATATTTTGCCTTTTTTTCATAGTTGCACATAACTTCTTCCTGTTTTCTCGATTGATCTGTGTTCAGTTTTTCAAGGCCTATCCACTGTGCCAACTTATAAGTAAATTTGAGAGGGGTGCGATGGGGAGGTTCCCTTGTCAGAGCCATTTGATGTTGGCGTTCAGGATGTGCAGTTCTTGTATCGAAGATTATTTTTGACGTGAGTAACAAAGAACTGAAATAGTGATGTCACACAAATGGCTGACATTAACGCATTGTACAGATATGAAAAGGAACAATAACATTGGTTCACCTATGGCTACAACGTCACAGCCCAGCTGTGAGTCTAGGGCGCTGGCGCACTAGTGGGCCCACGGCCACAGCCAGCCTTTCCGCCGGTCGGATGCGTCCAAGTTTGCAAGGAAGGCGAAAGCAGCCGACTGCGGCGCGCCGCGCCGTCCACCAGTAATTCATCATGGGCAGCCAGACAGGGCTCTGGCCTCTGACCGCTGCTGCTGCGGCCAAAGTTGTGAGCAGATGCATGGGACAGCGCACGGCGCACGCGAGGCTGCCAGAGTGTGTCCAGCTGTGGACATGCTGCCAGCCGCGTGCATTTGTTACACTTTATATGTTTCTGCAAAAGGAATTTTCAGTCATAACGGACTCAGATACAGAGCAATTTATTGCAAACCTCAGGGAGAAGACTGCTTCGTGGGATTTGTCATCCGAGGAATATGCAGACAAAAATCTGAAAAAGACAATGTGGGAGGAAATAACTACGGTGTTCGGTGGCAGCGAACGGACAACTCCATAGGAACAAAGCACAGTCGGTGAGTTATTTTATTCCTATTTAATTGACGCGAAAATACGTAAAATTCAGTGAATATAATCCACCTGCCATGGAAGAGCACCTTCGCGTAGAAAGTAATCGATAAGTATGTTATGTAGTGTTAACTGGTTCTATTCTTGCGTATTCTTTATGGAAGACATTAAAAAACTGGCTGATGTTCGTACAGTGTGTTAGAAATGTACACTATCTATATTTCGTACATTACAACACGCTTAACAATTACTGCAACAAAATCAACGTCTACAGTCAAGATCCCTTCAAAAATCCTCCACTTATTCACCATTATCGCTCGCGTGCAATCTGCGATTCGCCTAGCTCGAGAATGACGTTAACTGAATAGTTTTTCTGTACGAAGCCTTAGACGAAAGTACGAATATATAATTCTGTGCGACTATGGAAAATGTGTCATCAGCAACAAACACATAAGGCACTGGCATTTCTTTTATGCCAGAAACGTGTTTATCTTGTAGAATGTCCTTGTTATTGCCTAAAAAAAATGGTTCAAATGGCTCTGAGCACTATGGGACTCAACTGCTGAGGTCATTAGTCCCCTAGAACTTAGAACTAGTTACACCTAACTAACCTAAGGACATCACAAACATCCATGCCCGAGGCAGGATTCGAACCTGCGACCGTAGCGGTCTTGCGGTTCCAGACTGCAGCGCCTTTAACCGCACGGCCACTTCGGCCTGTTATTGCCTAGTATTCGCTTGTAAAAGATTGTTGAGTCAGCTCTTTACCATTCGATCCCACGTCTATAGCGACCAATTTACAGTTTGCATCGCAAGGGACCATTAATACAATAGAGAAGTACTTCTTGGAGTTAAAGATCTCTGATACACTGTTCGCCGGCCGGCGTGGCAGAGCGGTTCTAGGCGCTTTAGTCTGGAACCGCGCGGCCGCTACAGTCGCAGGTTCGAAGGCATGGATGTGTATGATGTCCTTAGGTTAGTTAGGTTTAAGTAGTTCTACGTTCTAGGGGACTGATGACCTCAGAAGTTAAGTCCCATAGTGCTCAGAGCCAGAGCCATTTGAACTATTTTTTTGCACTGTTCGCTGGTTTTGCCAGTCACATGTACTGTCCATCAACGGTGCCGAGACAGTTTTGGAAGTTGGTCTTAGGTTCGAAATATTTTGCTATTTTCAGTCAATCGTTTTTCATCGTTCTGAGAAATATTCCTCTTAAAAAAATAGGATTATCTAAGTTGATGAACTTGTAATTCCACTGCTTGTTTTCACTACTAGACAAAAAGCGTAATGCAAATCAACAAATGAATTTCCAGTTGCTAGATATAAGAAAGTGAGAAACTACTAAATTATTCCAGTCATCTGTGAAATCTTTTTCTGAAAAATTTCTTGAAACATTTTGTTAAGGTAATCTAATAACCTGCATTATTCCCACCATTTTTAAAAATTAGCCTATGTTCTGCCAATTTATATTACTTATATAATGCAGAAACTCGCCCAGAACATCAGTTTCAGTTTACGAGAACTATACATTCTTGGTAGTAGAAACTAAAATGTCGGTTTTAGAGAAGACGAAACGACTTATCATTAAAAATTCTTACAGTTGAGGAAAACAGAGATTAACAAGTAAAAGTGGTTCAGAAGTTACGAGCAAGACACCACGTCCGCACTTCAGTCTACAATCGTCTGTAAATAATAGCACTCTACCGTCGCATACGCACAATAGCGCATCAGCTGACAACCCTAAATCCCAGACCTCATCAGGAAGTCAACTTCAGTCTCGTGCCCTGGATAAGGAAAGGAAGACACAAGATGAAATCGCTAGACAACTAGTCGAGGTATTGCAAAACTCGGCATATGCTAGGCAGCAACAGGACACACCAATGATGACAGACGAAGAAAGACTCTTTTCCTCATGTCCGGTCAGCGACTACCTCAGCATCTGCAGTTGTCCGTAAAAAGAGGGAACTTAAGTGTTACTGAAGAAGTTCAACCAATCCTGTTGTCCAAACATTTCTTCCCACACAAACTAGCAACCGTTCGTCATTCAACCCCACAGTCATCATCCGGACAATCACAACACAGGCCTCTATCTAGTCCGTTATATCCCGATGTCACCGGGTACTATCAGAAAAGTTGTCGCACGTAACGTGGTTCTACATATTCTTCAGAAATAAATACAACACACTTTCTACCAGAAACAATTGACGACGGCAGCATTGGCAATAGAGTTGCAACACCTTTACTCAGATGTTTCGATGAATTATCAATTTATTGTTATTAACTAGCTGACAAACACGGTATTGCCAGGGTATTCATTTTGCCAATTTTCTATTAGACGCGAAAACAAGAAATGAACTGCGTTTGTACTGTAATATCAAAAACATCTCATTTCCTTGTATTCGAGGAAAACATCTTTGAAATTATGAAACAGTCGTACAGAAAAATATACCTAACATTCACATGTGTAAATATAGTATCCAAATTAAGGAACATAATATCTAAAATATAAATTCTCCGTAATGTTAATTTCGGTATGCTGGGTGTAGCTATTTCACGTGTCTGCAAACAAGTCTTGTAAATGTCTCTGTGGCAACGAATCTTTACAGTCTTAGAGACGGCTATTGTTTCTGCCAACAGCCGTGTGCATTTCACAGTTGACAGATGTCAAAAGCGCTGCCAGATGTCAAGGATTTCCTTCAGTTGACTCGACTTTAGGACTTATTAGTAGTAAACAAGCAATGCATTAAAACTTCAGGGACGCGCGGAGTGGCTGCGCGGTTTAACGCACCATGTCACTGGCTGCACGGCCCCTCCAGCCGCAGGTTCGAGACCTCCCTCGGGCATGGGTGCGTGTGTTGTCCTTAGCATAAGTTGTCCTTAGCATAAGTTAGTTTAAGTAGAGTGTAAGTCTAAGGACCGATGACCTCAGCAGTTTGGTCCCTTAGGAATTCACACACATCTGAACATTTTGAAAACTTCAGGCGCAACGCAACAGTTCTTGACGCATCTCATTGTTTACGATGCCATGACTCCCGAACCATGATGGGTAGTTGGCTTTTACCCCACAGCGATTGTTGCCTGGCAGTAAGAAATTTGTGAACCAAATTTGTTTGAAATTGGTGCAGTGATTTAGGAGGAGGTGTGGAAGATACACTCATACACGCATATATGTACCGATTAATTAATTATTCACAAAAAACAGAATCTAAACGCGTATGGCAAACAACAAACCGTCTTTCATAAAGTCGCTAAGACGGAATACACGTCCATGAATTAATGTCACTTTTAATACTGAGTTATTGTTAAAATTTTACTTTAATGAAACTTACCGTATGGTGACAAGCAATGTCTGTTTATTTCATATAACCGGCCGCATTTGTATGTCTGGTCCGCTTGTTGTTGTCGTCTTTGGTCCAGAGACTAGTTCGATGCAGCACTCCATGCTACTCTATCCTGTGCAAGCTTCTTCATCTCCAAGTAACTACTGCAGCCTACATCCTTCTGAATCTGCTTAGTGTATTCATCTCTTGGTCTCCTTCCAAGCTGCTCTTCAATACTAAGTTGGTGATCCCAATGACTCAGAATGGTCCTACCAACGGATCCCTTCTTCTAGTCAACTTGTGCCACAAATTCCTCTTCTCCGCAATGCTATTCGGTACCCCCCTCATTAGTTACGTGATCTACTCATCTAATCTTCAACATTGTTCTCTAGCACCACATTTCGAAAGCATCTATTCTCTTCTTGTCTAAATTATTTATCGTCCATGTTTCCCAGCCATACATAGCAAGTTTCTCTTCTTTAGAAACGCTTTTCTTGCCATTGCCAATCTACATTTTATAGCCTCTCTACTTCAACCACCATCAGTTATTTTGCTCCCCAAATAGCAAAACTATTCTACTACTTTAAATGTCTCATTTCCTAATATAATTCCTTCAGCATCACCTGATTTAATTCGACTACATTCCATAATCCTCGTTTTGCTTTTGTTGATGTTTATCTTGTATCCTCCTGTGAAGACACTGTCCGTTCCGTTCAACTGCTCTTCCAGGTCCTCTGCTGTCACTGGCCGGCCGGGGTGGCCGAGCGGTTCTAGGCACTACAGTCAGGTTCGAATCGTGCCTCGAGCATGGATGTGTATGATGTCTTTAGGTTATTTAGGTTTCAGTAGTTCTAAGTACTAGAGGACTGATGACCTCATAAGGTAAGTCTCATAGTGCTCAGAGCCATTTTTGCTATCTCTGGCAGAATTACAATGTCATCGGCAAACTTCTAAATTATTATTTCTTCTCTATAGATTTTAATTCCTACTTCAACTTTTGTCTTTTGTTTCCTTTACTGCTTGCTCTGTATATAGATTGAATAACATCAGGGATAGACTACAGCCCTGCCTCACTCCCTTCCCAACCACTGCTTCTCTTTGAAGCTCTTGATATTCATGTAAGTAGTTCTCTTTCCTCCAAAGGTCTCTTTAATTTTCCTTTCGGCAGTATCTATCTTGCCCCTAGTGATATACACTTCTACATCCTTAAATTTGTCCTCTAGCCATCCATGCTTAGCCGTTTTGCACTCCCTGTCGATCATATTTTTGAGAGGTTTGTATTCCTTTTTGCCTGCTTCTTTTAATGCATTTTTATATTTTCTCCTTTCATCAATTAAGTTCTATATCTCTGCGGTTACCCAAGGATTTCTACTAGCACTCGTGTTTTTACCTACTTGATCTTCTGCTCCCTTCACTATTTCAAGCTACCCATTCTTCTTCTACTGTATTTATTCCACCCGTTCTTGTCAACAGTTTCCTAATGCCCTCTCTGAAACTCACTACAACCCCTGGTTCTTTCATTTATCCGGGTCCCAGCTCCTTAAATTCCCCCTTTTTGCGGTTTTTTTCAGTTTTATTCTACTGTTCATAATCAGTTGATTGTGATCAGAGTCCACATCTGCCTCTGGAAAAATCTTAGAGTTTAAAACCTGGTTCCTAAATCTCTGTCTTACCATTATGTAATCTATCTGAAATCTTCCAGTGTCTCCAGGCCTCTTCCACGTGTACAACCTTCCTTCATGAGTCTTAAACCATGTGTTAGGTATGATTAAGTTATGCTCTGTGCAAAATTCTACCAGGCGGCTGCCTCTTACATTCCTTACCCCCATTCCATATTCACCTACTACTTTTCATTCTCTTCATTTTCCTCTTATCGAATTCCAGTCCCCCATGACTGTTAAATTTTCGTCTCCCTTCACTATCCGAATAAATTCTTTTATCTCATCATACTTTCCCTCAATATCTTCGTCATCTGCGGAGTTAATTGGCATATAGACTTGTAGTACTGTGGTAGGTGTGGGCTTTGTGACTACCTTGGCTACAATAATGCGTTCACTATCCTGTTCGTAGTAGCTTACCCCCGCTCCTATTTTTTTCATTCAGTATTAAACCAACTCCTGCATTACTTCTATTTGATTTTGTATTTGTAACCCTGTATTCACCTGACCAGAAGTTTTCTTGCTCCTGCCGCCGTCACTAAATCCCACTATATCTAACTTTAACCTACTGATTTGCCTTTTTATGTTTTCTAACCTACCTGCCAGATTAAGGGATCTGACATTACACGCTCCATTCCGTAGAACGCCAGTTTTGTTTCTCTTGATAATGACGTCCTCCTGGGTATTCCCCACCCGTAGATCCGAATGGGGGACTATTTTACCTCTAGAATATTTTACCCAAGAGGACATCATCATCATTTTACCATACAGTAAAGCTGCATGCCCTGGGTAAAACTACGGCTGTAGTTTCCCCTTGATTTCAGCCGTTTGCAGTTCCGGCATAGCAAGGCCGTTTTGATTAATGTTACAAGGCCAGATCACTCAACCATCCAGACTGTCGGACCTGGAACTACTGAAGAAGCTGCAGCGCCTCTTCAAACACCACACGTTTGTCTGGCGTCTCAACAGATACCCCGCCGTTGTGGTTGTCCCTACGTTACGGCTGTCTGTATCGCTGGGACGCACAAGCATGGTCCATGGTTTGTGGGGGGGGGGGGGGGGCTGTTCCACTTATACTGTCTTTTTTTCTTTATTGTCTGACCAAACATTCATAGAGACATTCTACGGAAATTGACGAATTGATCTTCGTGTTCGCGAAGTCCAAAAACAGTGCTTTTGCAGTGGTATTGGAGTGGTATTGCAACATAGGATGCACTCAGCACCTCGTCTTCTTTCGTTTCGCTTCACGATTCCAGAGGTACACAGCCGTCGCTAGGTCCGTCAACTCCGTTGTGACACTCGTCTGCGGCCAGCCGCTGTCTTAGTCATACTACTGTAGCCGCAGTCCAAGTACACTCGGCCGTGGCAGCACATGGGCGTCACGTACCCTGCAACTACATAACGTGTGCATCAGCACTGAATGTCAACACACCAAATGATGGCTTAAATGGCTCTGAGAACTATGGGACTTAACATCTGAGGTCATCAGTCCCCTAGACTTAGAATTACTTAAACCTAACTAACCTAAGGACATCACACACATCCACGCTCGAGGCAGGATTCGAACCTTCGACCTTAGCGGTCAAGCGGTGCCAGACTGAAGTGCCAAGAACCGCTCGGCCACAGCGGCCGGCACACCCAATGAAGATATGCAATAATCCACTGAGTTGGCACCTGAAGTATTGAAATACAAATTTCAACCAATACTGGAGAGCAAGCGTTTGAGAACAAATGATCTGTCAGGGAATGATAGTTCATGACTAAACGGTATTTTATCGTAGGACAATTCATTATCTGAACATTACAGTAGTTATTATTGAGGGTGGAGTGGAACAGAATAGAGCTTAATGAAATAAAGATGATAGAAGAAAATTTGGATCATCAAGTGCTAGAAATTATTTAGAATACGCATAAAGTTGCTCAGGATTGCGCAGCAAAGATAACGTCGCTGCCGCAACAGTCCAATACTAGGGACAGCTTATGTTTAAGTAGCTAAAACTTTTTCTGCTGGAACATAGCTTCATGTTTTGGAAAATATGAGAACAAATTCTTAAAATTTCATAACCATTTTAAACTGGATAGAAGAAGCTAAATAGCCAAAAATAAAACAAAGGATAGGAAAAACCGAAAGAATTGAGGAGAAAATATCAGAATAAGGGAAAGCAAAATGAGACACGAAAAATTCATTCCCTGCATTACTTATAAAATGACAAACTGAAGCCGGCCGGGTTGGCCGAGCGGTTCTAGGCGCTACAGTCTCGAACCACGCGACCGCTACGGTCGCAGGTTCGAGTCCTGCCTCGGGCATGCATGTGTGTGATGTCCTTAGGTTAGTTAGGTTTAAGTAGTTCTAAGTTCTAGGGGACTGATGACCTCGGAAGTTTAGTCCCATAGTGCTCAGAGCCATTTGAACCATTTTGACAAACTGAATTGCATTAAAAATATCAAACAGAATTGCAAATTAAACAGAGTGAGAATGCCATATTCAGAAAACTTGTACCATCGTGATAATACGAATGAAGAAAACTGTAGCTAACATTATAGGAGAGGCAGTGAGGAAAGCCATTTTGGGACTGATGACTTCAGAAGTTAAGTCCCATAGTGCTCAGAGCCATTTGAGCAGTGTGGAAGACATTATTCACCAGAGTGGAGGAATTAGAACACGTGCGCGCCTGGACTTCTCAACGCATCGATAAATTGAACTAGATGCGGATGCGGCCCCACCTACAACTGATGGAAGGTGGGCCACACAAGGATAAGACGAAGAATAAAACAATATATGACGGAAGAAACAGCATCAAAGTGACTATGAAGATTGGCAGTCAGGTATTAATACAACTGAAATTTGTGATATGGTGGACACTAAAAGAGCGGGAGTGAATGGTGATGTTAACGGAATCACAGTCTTTCCGATTATTGGTCTGAAGATTTCAAGTATTGTCGCCGAATGGAGTAATCCATACGCGGTCAAGTATTAAGGGCAATGAATATGAACAAGGTTTTCAAATTATTCCTGGTTAAATACACAATTTGTCTTCGGCCACGTATTGCTTACTGAAAACAGAACAACACCGATTTTTGAACTGAGTGCTTTACATATCAGCAATGACACGGAAGCAAGTATCAAAATTAAGTTCAATTAAATTATTGAGACCAGCGAATACACTGCTGGGAATACAAATTTGAAGTGATTGTGCGTGAAGAAGAAGGATAAGGATCAACGCGAATATAGGGAGGATCCTGCATGTGATCTTGTTATGCTGATAAAAGGAGTTGGTAAATGGAGTTCGTCAAGAAGTCACTTCTACTACCAAAAGAAACATCTTTCCAACGTTACAGATGAAGGCAGTATAGCTATTGTGTAATGTCTGGTTATGGACACGATGAAATTATTTTTACAGTTGGGACGGAACTAGAGGCAGGAACCGATTTAAGTCTTCAGGGGTAATCTAGCAGTATTGCCGAAATAAAACAACAGGTGATGTTAGTATAGAATGAATCGATATCTGATGACTTTCGCAAAACGTAGTGTTGTGAAACACTAAATTAAAATATTTTCAATAACAACATCGCTGAACGATATGGCAGCAGCTTGATTGAACCAGTTCATGCGGTTTATAAGTTTATTTTCTGGCCAATAGTAGACGACAGAGCAACAGACATCGTTTCATTGAAGAAAGAATGAACCAAAAACCATGAAATAATTGTTTCACAAATTTGAAGGGATATGTACTTTCCTAACTTGAACCCAAACAGTAGCTTTGGGATTCATGATTCGATCATGAACCACAGTGCATTTCATATACAGTCGGGCTTCACAGTGCGACTGCTCACATCCCAGCGATAAAAAAATTTCTTTCACAAAATTTCGTCTGGCGAGTACATCAGGCAGAAAAAGGACATTAAAGAGTTGCAATATGACAACACTATATATATATATATATATATATATATATATATATATATATATATATATACACTCCTGGAAATTGAAATAAGAACACCGTGAATTCATTGTCCCAGGAAGGGAAATCTTTATTGACACATTCCTGGGGTCAGATACATCACATGATCACACTGACAGAACCACAGGCACATAGACACAGGCAACAGAGCATGCACAATGTCGGCACTAGTACAGTGTATATCCACCTTTCGCAGCAATGCAGGCTGCTATTCTCCCATGGAGACGATCGTAGAGATGCTGGATGTAGTCCTGTGGAACGGCTTGCCATGCCATTTCCACCTGGCGCCTCAGTTGGACCAGCGTTCGTGCTGGACGTGCAGACCGCGTGAGACGGCGCTTCATCCAGTCCCAAACATGCTCAATGGGGGACAGATCCGGAGATCTTGCTGGCCAGGGTAGTTGACTTACACCTTCTAGAGCACGTTGGGTGGCACGGGATACATGCGGACGTGCATTGTCCTGTTGGAACAGCAAGTTCCCTTGCCGGTCTAGGAATGGTAGAACGATGGGTTCGATGACGGTTTGGATGTACCGTGCACTATTCAGTGTCCCCTCGACGATCACCAGTGGTGTACGGCCAGTGTAGGAGATCGCTCCCCACACCATGATGCCGGGTGTTGGCCCTGTGTGCCTCGGTCGTATGCAGTCCTGATTGTGGCGCTCACCTGCACGGCGCCAAACACGCATACGACCATCATTGGCACCAAGGCAGAAGCGACTCTCATCGCTGAAGACGACACGTCTCCATTCGTCCCTCCATTCACGCCTGTCGCGACACCACTGGAGGCGGGCTGCACGATGTTGGGGCATGAGCGGAAGGCGGCCTAACGGTGTGCGGGACCGTAGCCCAGCTTCATGGAGACGGTTGCGAATGGTCCTCGCCGATACCCCGGGAGCAACAGTGTCCCTAATTTGCTGGGAAGTGGCGGTGCGGTCCCCTACGGCACTGCGTAGGATCCTACGGTCTTGGCGTGCACCCGTGCGTCGCTGCGGTCCGGTCCCAGTTCGACGGGCACGTGCACCTTCCGCCGACCACTGGCGACAACATCGATGTACTGTGGGGGCCTCACGCCCCACGTGTTGAGCAATTCGGCGGTACGTCCACCCGGCCTCCCGCATGCCCACTATACGCCCTCGCTCAAAGTCCGTCAACTGCACATACGGTTCACGTCCACGCTGTCGCGGCATGCTACCAGTGTTAAAGACTGCGATGGAGCTCCGTATGCCACGGCAAACTGGCTGACACTGACGGCGGCGGTGCACAAATGCTGCGCAGCTAGCGCCATTCGACGGCCAACACCGCGGTTCCTGGTGTGTCCGCTGTGCCGTGCGTGTGATCATTGCTTGTACAGCCCTCTCGCAGTGTCCGGAGCAAGTATGGTGGGTCTGACACACCGGTGTCAATGTGTTCTTTTTTCCATTTCCAGGAGTGTATATATATTTATATGTGTGTGTGTGTGTGTGTGTGTGTGTGTGTGTTATCCGGTTGTCTGTCTGTCCTGCTAATATCCCTTTTTCTCAGGAATGGGTAGACTTATATCTTACGTATATCAATACCGATAACAAGCAAAAGTCGTTGATTCCCAGGATTTATGAACTATCTATACAGGTGAAGAAAGAATGCCACACTTGGTCAGTTTGTGATTCGCCGCCCATACACAAGACAAATTTCATTCAACAAAATTAGATCAGGTCCATTTTGAGAACACATGTATGAAAATGGGGAGATGGAAACACTGTCATATCGTGCAGGGCATGGGAATGTTCAGAGTAGTGTGTATCACCCCTCACTACTGTATGGTAGCTCGCTAAGTAGGCTGCTGGGACATTAAATCTACACCCATCTTGAAGCTGTCATTCTAATACTCGTAATGTTCATTTTTTACTTTTTAGACATCTGTCCCTTAGTACTTACAATGACAATTGATTTAACTGCAGACATAATCCTTTATTCTCTTAACTGGTATTATCATGTGTGTCTATTTTCGTAATTTTCATCACAAACCGTAAACAGAAAGAACCTCTATTTCATACAAAGATCTTTCAGCTGTCCCGCCCAAATATGTCAATTTAACTCTGGGGATGTCATATGTATAGCGATCATCATCAATCGACTATAGGGTGTATAATAATTACGAATAATAATTATGTGTTATTTATGGTTGTGTGTAATAATTACGTGTTATTTATGGTTGTTCAAAGCAGAGATCTGGTAGAAAAATACGTAAAGACTTATTATAGGTTAACCGAGCATTTCAGAGACTTTGACACATTAAACCACAATATTTGGAAGCAGCAGCAATCGAACAAGGAGGCCGATGACCAGCAGACTTTGCACGGCAGCAGTCAGCACTTCGATAGATCAGCGACCAAGCAGATGAGCAATGCTTCCAAGGTAGAACAACGACCAGCACAGTTCACACATCAGTGGTCAATGCTCCAGAAACTGTCAGCATACTGGACTCACACTCGAGACATATCTGGCGACACGGAGGAAGACGACAAGGCAGTGCCTGACCACTCCAGCATATAGATAAAACGAGGAAAGCCGGCACGTTTGTCGACATTGGTCACATTTCTGTCCAACGTAAGAAGCATAGACCAACGACTGAAGAATCAGTCACCGCCCTAGAAACTTCGCGACATTGGAAAAAACACCGAATAAATAAAACCGACAAACGGACATGAGGGGATCCTTTAAGGGAAGGAAGAAGATACGAAGAAACGTCGCCTGGACGGATGGACCGATGGTTAAGGCTGGTTCCCACTTGGTCTGCCGCATAGCAAAACGGCATAGCAGGGCCTTGGTTGCTATGGAAACGCCGTCAGCGACGCGTCACAGCCGCCTCTGCGTTGCGGTTTGTCCACGACAATCCGATGCAGCTGCCGCTGCCGCATGCCGCGCCGTAGGTCCGTGCCGCCAATCACAGAACGCGTTGAGCGTGACGTCGGGCAAACAACCCCGGCCATACGAACTTTCGCCGAAGTGCCGGCTCGGACTCGGCGGCAGCCATGCAATACTTATCATCCAATTTCAAGCAAACGATGCTGTGAAAAAATTTGATTCATCTGCATCTTACCCCCTGATATCTTCTCTCGATAACGGACTGAATTTCTTTTCGTTATTCGTCGTGGTTACTTGCTGTATAGCTTGTATGTAAACCATTACACGAAATTTTGATGAGCATGCAGAGGTAAAAACATATTGTGTAGACTTTGCGTATAGTTCATTTTAGGTAATACATTTCTATGTACGAAACTTAGACAACATATCGAAACTGTTTTAAAGTTGAGAGCAGAGAGATAGCTATCACCGTTCTCAAGATGTTGAATGATATGTTGGCGGATGGGTTATGCGGTGGCCGAGCACAGGTCGCTCGTGATGTGACCGATACTTCACCCTGCTCGTCGTAAACCAAGTGTTTGTATCAGCCCCAAATTTCATAAATGGTTCAAGAAATCGCAAGGTGGCTATTTACAAATGTATTTCGTCGCATGATAAATATTCAAAATCTGTTTATCTACAGAGATGTGAAAGTAATTACAGGTTTTCAAAATGGATCGATGAATTTTTCTTAAACATCATTTAATAGCATGTGGAATAAGAATTATAGTGACACGAAACACGTTAATATTTACAATATTCTATATAGATCTACGGAAGTTAAATAGAAACGAATCTAATGATATAAGTTGTAATTTGCTAAGTATCTACAGCTATTGATTACTTCCTTTGGTAAGTAACAAACGCTCTTTTCTTGCTGCGGTGTACTTTATTTGCTCAAGATGCGTTTCGCGCTTTTACTCTGAGGCATCTTAGATGGAATTTAGAATGGTTAAATTTTGTTTTGATGTGTGATACTTGCATATTATAAAGCAGTTCACATCTTATTTTTTTATGTGAATAAGTTATTACTTATAGTTAATCGAGTTTTTGGCTGACATCTGCGTTTACCCTCACCCGGTCAGCACATTTTTAAGTTCGCTCTTTCTTCTTCTGTAACTAGTTGTAGACATTTAACTGAAAATTGTAATTTATAGTTTAACTACAGTGTGTTCACTTTATGTATCTTCCAGTTTGGTTTGCCTATTGTACGTGTCGCTAAATTAACGAATTATACGCTGAAAACTAACGTTTGTTTATTTCTGTTCTCTTTATATCTGTATGTGTGTGTGGCCAGTAGGTGAGGGTTATAGAAAGTTGAAAGTGAAGGCAATAATTGTCAGAGAGTTGTTGAAATGTTTGGTGTTCAGCTGATTTCAGTTTTGGTTTAAATGTTTTGTGGAGGTGTTCAAGTAAGAGTAAACTCACTGCCTGCATTAATAGATAAAATAGTAGAATAACATTTCAAAGGATGATTATTATCAGAATCCGAGCGCCTAACCCGTTTGTCCTCGCTCTTACATGATCCCTTCCACAAAATATTTAAACCAAAACTCGAATCAGCTGAACACGAAAACTCTCAACTGCGCTCTAGTAGATATTACATTCACATTCAATATTCTACAACTCGCCCAGACTAGCTAGGCACACACATAAACAGATATAAAGCGAACAGAATGAACATACTATAGTCTTCAGCATATACTTCGTTAGGTTGGCTACGTGCAGATAAACAACCCAAATAAGAAGAGGCGTAAATTGAACACACGTTAGTTACGACTCTAAATCTGTTTTTGGTAAAATATCCGCAGCTAGTGACAGAAGAGTAATTGCGCTCTACTTGAATTAGCGCAAAGAACATGAAAATTGTGACGAAAAATGTTTGTAACGTGAAAATGTGCTTATGTCTCGTAAGTGATTTTATAGTGCGAGCTACAGTCTGCGACCAAATGAGAGCAAACGCAGATGCCAGCCAAAAATTCGATTTACTGTAAGTAACCATTTATTCACGTAAGAAAATAAGACCTGAACTGTTCCATAATTTACAAATATCACGAAGATTCCACTAGAAGTATCTCAAACTATAAGGCGAAATGCTTCTAGAACAAATAAAATACATCACAGGAAAAAATGGCGTTTGTTATTTACAAAACGAATATTTCTGTGCATGCTGCAAGCGATGACTACGTGAACAAACTTCTTATTAGTTATTTCGTTTTGACTGAAGACATTTTGTTTATTTGCAACGTTTAGAATACTTTATAATTACATGTAACAACACCAGATTGCCAATTACTCTTTCCAGCATCGCTAAAACATTCTTTACAGTCAAAATGTATAGCCTTTAATAGGCTGATTTCTTTTACCGAAAGATTTTACATCACTGATCGAATCTTTGTGTCAAACACCTTGGCATATTATATGAATCATGTTCAATACTCATAAAGTCTCACTGATCCCCTTCATGCAAGTAGTTATGAAGGACCAGTCATAATAATTGGTTTCACAGTTATCACTTTACGCGCTATAATCCAATTGCTGATTCGATATTTGGTTGCCAAAATACAATATTTATTTTTTGATTAACCTGCTTTACCCGGCACAAACGGCAACTAAAAATAGTTTCATACGATCTTAGCGCGTTCTTTAAAATGTCTGAAAATGATCATATGATATGTGAAGTCAGCGGAAAAGCCTCCACTGCAGAAAAAACGTACGGCAGCACACGTAAAACAACATAACGATACATTTGCCTCTGGTGACTTCCACGCAGTTTGAAAACAGCCAGCGCATTCGAAAGTCATGGATAATACCTAACGAATAATTGGTTATTGTTTTATGAAGAGATACATGACTTATGGAAAATGCTACAAATGGCAGAGTGGCCAAAACAGTAACTAAACTTTATCATTTACTGATAGTCGTTATAAGAAAACTGCATTGAAGTTGTAACCATTCCTTAACATAAGGCTGTTTGCAGAGACTAATAGTGATGCATACACAAATACATCACAAGTATATGTGCTAGAGGCTATATTAAACAAATATTCTGGTAATATGTACGAAACTGACCTACCTAACGAAATGTGACGTTATTTGCCGTCGGTCTGCTTAATCAAGATAAACAATCAGTCTGTGTGTTGATACAGTGCTCCACAGTAGTCTATCCTGTGTAGGCCTGTTCATCTCCATGTAACTAATGCATCCTACATCCATTCAAATCTGCCTACCGTTGGAAAGCCGTGGTCTCTCTCTACAATTTAGCCTCCATTAGCAAACTGACGATTCCTTGATGCCTCATAATACGTCCTGTCAACTAACTCTTCTTGTAGACAAGTTATGCCATCATTTCCTCTTCCTTCTCTATTTAATTCAGTACCTCTTCTTTAGTTATACGATCTTCGTATCTAATCTTCATCATTCTTATTTATCACCATGTTTTGAAAGCGTCCAATGTCTTCTTGACAGAACTGTTCATCGTCCACGTTTCACTTACATCCAAGGCTACACTCCACACAAATACCTTTATAAAATACTAGTGAACCATTAAAATTTATGTTACTTTAAATCCGTCTTGATTGCAAATTTTTTATTATTCATATGACCGGTTTCGGTTCATTCAGAACCATCTTCAGATCTGTAAAAATAATTATACTAATTTACTATTTCACGAAAGCAAATCTTTTTCATCCTATCTTATCAACATCAAATGTACCAGAACGTACCTGATATTTAAGTTACAGGAGTAACCCGTCCAATTCAGCAACTTTCACATGCTACGTCACATAAAATTGGTTGGCAGAGTGCACGTCATTTATATTAATTATGACACTATTACCGACAGGTGGCGTCTGGTACATTTGTTACATTACATTTGCACATACTGTATTCAGTAGATCTTTTTTATATTAAAAATATTTAATTAAAATATGTAGATGTCAAAGCTAAAATCTGTACTTGTCAGGATTAAAAAACAGTAAAATTATCATTTTTATACGATCTAACAGGCATAGGGCGATTTATATATCTATGGTGCTGGTGTGAACTTGTTTTCTTCTACGGTCTGCTTCCGTGGTTCCCGCCACTTTGGTGTTGTGCCGCGGCCGCTCAGTCGTCTGCTGTCCATCGCCGCGGGCAAGAGGGCCGCACAGGAGGGCCCCGTCAACGACGCCAGGCGTTGCACGCGTCTTCCGGCTTCTCCACCGCGCACCATCTCTCATCCCTCGGCCTGGATCTCCATATGCAACAGTTGTCATCTTAGTAGGTCGTCATAAATGCTAAAATAGGCGTTATGATTGAATTCGCTTTGTTCGTTGAGGATTAAATCCGGATCTTTGTTTTTATGGGTGTATATTTCGATCTCTTCTAAAATGTCAAGGAACCGTCCCTTGTGAGCTCTATGCAGGATGTCTAAGTTGTTTTCAATATTCGTGACTGAGTGCTTTGTCGCAGCCATATGCGCCCCAAAAGCTGTTTTGTTTTGAGAGTAGGTGTGCTCCCTGAATCTGGTTTCAAAGTTCCTACCAGTCTGCCCTATATATTGTTTACAGCAGTCATTACATTTGATTTTATATACACCTGAATCCTGAAATTTATTCCTACTATTACATATTCTATGCCAGAGCTTCAATTTTAACGTGTTATTTGTTCGGAACCCTATTTTAACGTCGGATTTACGAAAGCATCTTTCAATTTTATCTGCAATTCTTCCATTGTAAGTGAGAGCTACATATTTTTTCTTGTTGTTCCTCTTAACTGCTACTTGCCTTCCTTCTGTTTGTTCCATTTGCCTCTTCTTTATCTTCCTATAAATATTCATCACCTGCTTACACGTATATCCGTTCGCTACGGCCACTTGTTTTAAAATACTTAACTCCTTTTCTACTTCGTGTTGGCTTAGTGGCAATCTTAGTAGACTGTATACCATCGAAGTAAAATATGCCCATTTGTATCGCGGTGGGTGACAAGAGCGCTCGTTGATAACTAGATCTGTACACGTAGGTTTTCTGAATATGCTAAATTCATGCTTCCCATTTTTCTTTATTAGTGTTAAATCTAAGTAATCTATACGGTTGTTTTCTTCAAATTCCATGGTGAATTTAATTTTCGGGTGTTGAGAGCTCATTTTTTGTGCTAAGTTTTCGATATCATTTTTATCTCCTTTGTATAATAAAATGGAGTCGTCCACATATCTCCTGTAATATACAATTTTCTCAGCGATATTGGGATTTTCATCAAAGAATTTGTTTTCTAAGTGGTTTACAAAATTGTCAGCCAGCGTCCCAGCTAAACTGTTCCCCATTGCCAGCCCGTCTTTCTGTTGATAAATTTTACCATTGAAAGTAAAGTAATTGAACGACAAGACATGTTCCAACATTTCCACTAGTTCAATCACTTCCCCCAGTGCCAATTTACCATGAGTGAGGAGATTGTTCTTAATGATCTCAATCGTTTCTTTTACGGGAATGTTTGTGTACAGATTGGTGATATCCAATGAAGCTAGTGACGCATTCTGAGGTATAAGTACGTCTTTAATTTGCTCGGCAAATTCGTAGCTGTTGCTAATGTTGAAAGTCCGACGATATGTATATGCCGCCCTCAATCTGTTATTTAGCTCTTTATTTAATTTATAACTTGGGCTGCTGGTGTTATTAACGATTGGGCGAATCGATTTTTCAACTTTATGGAGCTTTATTTGTGATCGTAATTCGGGGATTCGCGGATTCATTACTTTCAGTTTAAACTTTTCCTCCTCTGTGAATAGAAACACACTGTTATCTATTTGTTTCCTTATTTCTGTTTGAAATTTCTTGGTTGGATCTTTCTTGACTTCTACTATTCCGTTTTCCATAAAGAACTTTTCAGTTTTCTCTATATAGTCTGTATCGTGTATTAAAACCATAGTGCCGCCCTTATCTGCCTTTGTGACGATAGCCTTACGTGATTCTAACTTCTTATTCAAGCCCTTAAGAGTTAGTAGTTCGTTTCTGTTCTTGTGAGCAGAGTGCATTTCATCTATAATCGACTTCTTTACTTTAATTGCCGTGTTTGTCTGTTCGTATCTATTCATATTTGCGATATCACATGCAATTTTCACTTCTGCGACAGTCTTTTTTATTGTATTTGAGTTAATTGCGGGATTTAGGTTATATTGCAGGCCTTTATTTAAAAGATTCTGCTCATCTTTTGTTAATTCTATCTCAGTTCACTACCCTCTCAGAAAACGTATGCAACTTTTTATACGCCGTTTCGTTATCAGTATTAAAATCTACACCTAGGTTGAAAAGCTTCTTCTGATGTCTGTTTAGAGTTAATTCTCGCTCCCTGCCAATTCTATTTTCAATCTCTCTGCTTACGTATGTGAACTGTAATGGAGATAAAATGTCACCTAAAATCAAGTGAAGATTAAAAGCTTCTCTATTTAACTTGTCTTTCATTTTATATGCTTCTCGAATTTGAGTTTTAATCCATAATACTTCACTTTTACGTTTTACTATTTGTGCTATGTTTGACATATTCCTGATTTTTACTTTTGCGTAGTTAGGAGTAATCCCTGCGTCTAAGCATGTTTTGTTAAATTTTATTTTCAAGTTTTCTTTCATTATCTTTGTCCTAATACGTAAGAACTTCGTAATGTATCCCGAAGCCTGACGTGGCACAAACTTTGCAAAAACAGACATAATGTCTTATGGGATAACAGCAATCAGTGATTTTATGTTACTTTAAATCCGTCTTGATTGCAAATTTTTTATTATTCATATGACCGGTTTCGGTTCATTCAGAACCATCTTCAGATCTGTAAAAATAATTATACTAATTTACTATTTCACGAAAGCAAATCTTTTTCATCCTATCTTATCAACATCAAATGTACCAGAACGTACCTGATATTTAAGTTACAGGAGTAACCCGTCCAATTCAGCAACTTTCACATGCTACGTCACATAAAATTGGTTGGCAGAGTGCACGTCATTTATATTAATTATGACACTATTACCGACAGGTGGCGTCTGGTACATTTGTTACATTACATTTGCACATACTGTATTCAGTAGATCTTTTTTATATTAAAAATATTTAATTAAAATATGTAGATGTCAAAGCTAAAATCTGTACTTGTCAGGATTAAAAAACAGTAAAATTATCATTTTTATACGATCTAACAGGCATAGGGCGATTTATATATCTATGGTGCTGGTGTGAACTTGTTTTCTTCTACGGTCTGCTTCCGTGGTTCCCGCCACTTTGGTGTTGTGCCGCGGCCGCTCAGTCGTCTGCTGTCCATCGCCGCGGGCAAGAGGGCCGCACAGGAGGGCCCCGTCAACGACGCCAGGCGTTGCACGCGTCTTCCGGCTTCTCCACCGCGCACCGTCTCTCATCCCTCGGCCTGGATCTCCATACGCAACAGTTGTCATCTTAGTAGGTCGTCATAAATGCTAAAATAGGCGTTATGATTGAATTCGCTTTGTTCGTTGAGGATTAAATCCGGATCTTGATAAGATAGGATGAAAAAGATTTGCTTTCGTGAAATAGTAAATTAGTATAATTATATTTACAGATCTGAAGATGGTTCTGAATGAACCGAAACCGGTCATATGAATAATAAAAAATTTGCAATCAAGACGGATTTAAAGTAACATAAAATCACTGATTGCTGTTATCCCATAAGACATTATGTCTGTTTTTGCAAAATTAAAATTTATATTCGAGGTGAACAAATTTTCTTTTTCAGAAACGCTCTTCTTGCTGTTGACAGTCTGCATTTCATATCTTTTCTACATCTGCCTTCTCAGTTACTGCATCCTTTTCAAGTCATTGAAAGTCTTAGAATTGCTGTTTTGTTTTAGTACAAGTTGTAGATAATGTGTGTCCCTGTGTTTTATCTCTGATAGCCACAGAGCTTAAAAGAGTGGTTTTCAGTTAATGTTGCCAAAATCTTCCTCTAAATATTCAAATGCTATAAAAAGGGTTGCCTTTCTCCAGTCCGTCTATTTAGGTAAGTGGTAGGATCAGTATTGTCTCTCGTGTTCAGACATTTTACAGGAATCTAGCACTGTGCTCATGCTAGTATTCTAGCTTGTCAAATGAGCTCTTGACAGTTGCTTCTCTTTGAGCCAAGTTTTCTTTCTTCTTTCTTATTTAATGTCGCCACCTATGTTTTCCAAGTGCAAAATCGCTGCTGCGGTTTTGGACTCTCTGTCAACGTCATTTTTAGATGTCTCTATTCCCCATGGTCTACTATATTTGCTGCATTTCTGTATTTTCTCTTGTCAGTTAAATTAAACATACAATGTAGTATCCAAGGATATCTACTACACCTTTTTCTCCTTTACACCCTCTGCTGCATTTTGGACTTCTTCTCTCAACGATACCCGTTGGTATTGTAACGGATCCCCTCCTCTGTTTTAGTCGGTGGTTGCCTTATGGTACCTTTAAAATTATCGAAAAGCTCTGCTTTTTAAATTACTCAGGTTCTACGCCCTTTATCTGCTACAGTTTACTGTAACTTTAGTTGTAAGCTGCAGTTCGTAACCAATAAACTATCGTCGGTCTGCGAATGCAACTGGAAATGGCTCACAGTTTAAAATCTGGTTTCAAAAATTTTGTTCCAAATACTTATTATTCTTGAGAAAAGTAACTATTATGATTACATTATAGTCTGTGTAGAATTCTATCGTGTGGCTTCCTCTTTCGTTCCTTCGCCCAAACCTATATTTTCTTACTATTTTCTCTTCCTATACCTGCTACCGTATTCCAGTCTCTCATTACATTTTTAATTTTTGTCTCTCTCAGTAATCTCTTTTATCGTACATTATTTCAATCAGTTCATCACCTGTGGTGTAGGTAGGCATGTGAACTTGTATCACTGTGGTGTGAGTGTTAGCGTTATGTCTACCTTGGTAATGATAATGTTAATGGCAATTTAGATGTGGAGCAGAGTGTTGTGATACTACTTCATTGGTAGTTTCAATAGCTAACACTCACATAATGGTTAAAATACATGACCTTAACCTAGCAAATATTGAGGATCAACTGTCAAACTTTTATAATTATAAATAAATGCCTATCAGTTAACACGTGATGTACTACCGTTATAATAAACTGCGTTTAGGTACTGCAATGTGCAACACTACAGTCTGTTATGAAAGTAACAATAAGTTTCTGTTATCGGTTTTCTAAATGAGATAGTGAACAATCAGGGGCGGTAGTCATGAAATCTGCTTATGGTGAAATAGGAAAACATGAGTAGCGAAATATGTGAAAGAGTATATCGTAATGAAAATAAAAAATGGGTATATCTTCACCCATCTTCGTCTTTCCTTTATGTAGGTTCACGGTACAGTTAAGCATAAACACCAGGCGATTCGGTGGGTCCTGCACCATACGTCAGTGGCGGTGCGTATTTAGCTACCGCTAGCGTCTGCCACTTCCAGATGGGAACGCCAATTCCGCGACCCGCCGCGTCACCGCGGAAAACGCTTGCTGCTGCCGTTGAAGTGGGAATTGGCCTTAAGTCGTTGCGAAGTACGATGTTCGCTCACAAACCGTGGGTCCGTCCGTCCAGGCGACGTTTCTTCTTGTTAGTCTTCGTCGAGGTCGAAAGGACTGGGGCCTCACCAAATGGACCACCCGTAAATCTAGAGCTTGATGAACTCCGCCGGAATACGCCGAGCTTGAGGGTCGTTGGTTCGATTCTGGGACGGAGAACTTCGCGCCACGCATAGCCGCTTGTTAATAACGCAACGAGCGAATTCACAAGGAGAAGACCGCGTCACCGCCCCAGTGGTCACAGGTACAGTACTGAATGGAAGAATACGCCACCTGGTGCTCCGCTGCAACACGAGATTTCGCTGCATCAGTGGTCACTGGAATCTGCATTCTAAGACTCCGTGCCGCACTGCTGCCAGGAGGAGTGTATTACTCTGTCTTTTTTTTTTTTTAAGGTCTTATTGTCACTAATTGACTGATAGTGGGACTACCAATTTTTCATTTACACTTCACCTACTGAGCCAAGGAAAGACCCCATCACACCGCCCACAAAGTGTCGCTTATCCTCCCACCGTCCTTGGCAAAATATTGACCTTTGTTTCCCTCTGTTACTAATGCCGTATATCTAGTGTCACATTTGGAGTATTTACGTATTTTTCTATCTTATCTCGGCTTTGAACAATCATAAATAACACATACATATTACGCCGAACCATAAATAACACATAGTTATTACACATAATTATTATACACCCTACACATCAGTCAGTTTGTTTAACCAATGCACAGCCAGGATTTCATTGTTTCATTGTTTCAGGTAATTTACATTTTATAACTGGCTTAAAACGTATACTACTGTATTGAAAACAGGAAAACTATTTCTATATAGACTTTAAATGTTGTCTTTGACCCTTATGTTAATCATGCTTGCATTTAGAAAGAAGCAACCCTGAATGTTGTTCACAGGCAAAAGATCTTGTAGACTTTTCTGGAATTTTGCTATCCACAGGACGTTCGCATATGAAGGAGCACCGTCCACGTTTTGCCTCCCATTATATTTGTGCTGAAGGAGACAGAGGAAGAAGGAAGGATTTTGGTGCACTTTCTGTTTCTTCATGCTAGAGATATTCCCACTTTAACAAGAAATTCTCTTCTTTCGTATTTGCTTTCTTTCTTTCTATTTCTATATAGACTTTAAATGTTGTCTTTGACCCTTATGTTAATCATGCTTGCATTTAGAAAGAAGCAACCCTGAATGTTGTTCACAGGCAAAAGATCTTGTAGACTTTTCTGGAATTTTGCTATCCACAGGACGTTCGCATATGAAGGAGCACCGTCCACGTTTTGCCTCCCATTATATTTGTGCTGAAGGAGACAGAGGAAGAAGGAAGGATTTTGGTGCACTTTCTGTTTCTTCATGCTAGAGATATTCCCACTTTAACAAGAAATTCTCTTCTTTCGTATTTGCTTTCTTTCTTTCAATCAAGACTTAAATCCCGTCAGTTTATGAGAGCGCTGGGAACTCTAATATCCAAAATATTATCAAAAGTAACCGTGGGCCTTCTTCTTGCCACACATTTTGTACAATAGGTTTTGCCTAATTTGTTCACTGTGTCCTCGTCTGACTGTCTAGGACTATAACAGGTTTTGCTGATTTACCTTCGCCTGTTTCCTCTTTGAAATACATAGTATTGCGTAGTTTCCCTATACTAGCCGTTTTTGGATACTTAGACTATTGTCGCAGATTTTTTTTTTTTTTTTAATTTGTGGTAAGTTCCTATGGAACCAAACTGCCGAGGTCATCGGTCCATAGGCTTACACACTACTTAATCTAACGTAAACTAACTTAAGCTAAGGACAACATACGCACCCATGCCTGAGTGATGACTCGAACCAATGACGGGGGGAGTCGCACGAACTGTGGCAAGGCCCCCAAGACCGCGCGGCTAGCCCGCTCGGCTATCGCTGATTCCTGGAGAAAGAAGAGACTTAAAGGTGCAGTGCTTCCCCTTGCTACGACAAACTGTGCAGGTAGTTCACGATGATTTTTTCTTGTTGTTCCAAGCATAGTCATTTGCTTTCGTTCTAGTTTTTTGTCCACTCAAAACTTGTGAAGAAATTATCTGTTACATACAGTCCGAAACTTTTTACCATACTTTTTTTTATTTTCGTGACGAGAGGACACGTACCCCTACAAGTTACCAGTTGTTCATCGACTGTAATATCCTCATGTTGTTCGTGAGCATCGCGCAGTGCGATTAATCACTGTTCCCTTACAGGAGTCATTTTATCAGGGCCACGATTCCGTCACTTCTGCTGTGCATCATGGAACTGAATACAGAATGATATTTCTGCAAAGCGATTCCTACCCACAGAAGTATTTAAAATGGGTCGCCTATGCTCCTTGTTCCACAAATTCACTTTATCTTGACTGTGACCTCGGTACACTCTTCCAAGTATAAGCAAGCCAAGACAGCTCTCGAATTCTTACGTGTCAAAACTATCTATTTCTTCCCGAAACTAACGTTACCTTCTTTGTTCGTCCACTTCAAAACATTCTGGAAAATTCTAGGCTTCAAAAATAGATCAAATGCTGACAGGACAGTATTTCCATTCCTTACACTTAAATACACTCCTGGAAATGGAAAAAAGAACACATTGACACTGGTGTGTCAGACCTACCATACTTGCTCCGGACACTGCGAGAGGGCTGTACAAGCAATGATCACACGCACGGCACAGCGGACACACCAGGAACCGCGGTGTTGGCCGTCGAATGGCGCTAGCTGCGCAGCATTTGTGCGCCGCTGCCGTCAGTGTCAGCCAGTTTGCCGTGGCATACGGAGCTCCATCGCAGTCTTTAACACTGGTAGCATGCCGCGACAGCGTGGACGTGAACCGTATGTGCAGTTGACGGACTTTGAGCGAGGGCGTATAGTGGGCATGCGGGAGGCCGGGTGGACGTACCGCCGAATTGCTCAACACGTGGGGCGTGAGGTCTCCACAGTACATCGATGTTGTCGCCAGTGGTCGGCGGAAGGTGCACGTGCCCGTCGACCTGGGACCGGACCGCAGCGACGCACGGATGCACGCCAAGACCGTAGGATCCTACGCAGTGCCGTAGGGGACCGCACCGCCACTTGCCAGCAAATTAGGGACACTGTTGCTCCTGGGGTATCGGCGAGGACCATTCGCAACCGTCTCCATGAAGCTGGGCTACGGTCCCGCACACCGTTAGGCCGCCTTCAGCTCACGCCCCAACATCGTGCAGCCCGCCTCCTGTGGTGTCGCGACAGGCGTGAATGGAGGGACGAATGGAGACGTGTCGTCTTCAGCGATGAGAGTCGCTTCTGCTTTGGTGCCAATGATGGTCGTATGCGTGTTTGGCGCCGTGCAGGTGAGCGCCACAATCAGGACTGCATACGACCGAGGCACACAGGGCCAACACTCGGCATCATGGTGTGGGGAGCGATCTCCTACACTGGCCGTACACCACTGGTGATCGTCGAGGGGACACTGAATAGTGCACGGTACATCCAAACCGTCATCGAACCCATCGTTCTACCATTCCTAGACCGGCAAGGGAACTTGCTGTTCCAACAGGACAATGCACGTCCGCATGTATCCCGTGCCACCCAACGTGCTCTAGAAGGTGTTAGTCAACTACCCTGGCCAGCAAGATCTCCGGATCTGTCCCCCATTGAGCATGTTTGGGACTGGATGAAGCGTCGTCTCACGCGGTCTGCACGTCCAGCACGACGCTGGTCCAACTGAGGCGCCAGGTGGAAATGGCATGGCAAGCCGTTCCACAGGACTACATCCAGCATCTCTACGTTCGTCTCCATGGGAGAATAGCAGCCTGCATTGCTGCGAAAGGTGGATATACACTGTACTAGTGCCGACATTGTGCATGCTCTGTTGCCTGTGTCTATGTGCCTGTGGTTCTGTCAGTGTGATCATGTGATGTATCTGACCCCAGGAATGTGTCAATAAAGTTTCCCCTTCCTGGGACAATGAATTCACGGTGTTCTTATTTCAATTTCCAGGAGTGTACATAGGCCCTAGAACAAAATTCAATATGTTTCACGCTGGCTGCATTGCAACCAATCTAACAGTATTTTTGTTTCTTTCCCATTTCTGGATCTGAAAATAATGCCATTACTGTTTTACATTTTTGATTACTCATTATTATTGTTGTATTTATTATTATTATTACAGCTGTAAGTAACATTAGTATTATTGCTATTGTACAAAAGCGGTAGATGAAATATACTTACTGAAAAACATTCTAATTTGAAATTTCATCAGCATCAGGAACAGTAGATTCATACTCTCCGACGTCATCATCAAAATGTTCAACTGATTCACTGCCTGCAGAAATAATAGTATTAAACTCATCTTCATTCAAAACTACATGTATTTCAGGACTATTCAAATTTTCTCTATTCAGAGCGTAATTCAATGACACGCTGAGGCAAAACACTAACGACAACTAGCACAGTACACAATAAATGAGAGAATAAACTCTAACAGTAGTACAAAAATGTGAGAAATGTTGTTTTCATAGTTGCAAGTGTTTCGTATAAACACTGTTCAACTTAAGAGTCATCATTCTGATTTCATAAGGTTGCATTCAAGAAACAAAGAGACAGTTTAGTTTGGGATCATACTGACCCTAGTAGTACTAGGAAGGTTAATAATTTTTACGTGCGTACTTTACATGTACGAGTAGTGCAGTTGTAATCCTTTGTATCTTGGATAAACGTGTCAAGAAACTTTATCAGCTAGTTCGAGTTTCATCCATTCGTTGTGTATAGCCATCTTGGAATCCGCGGCTGGGGTTTGGTCCACTGCTGACAGCGCAAGAACGGAACGTGTATTTTGGGGTTTTGTCACTAAACGCCCATGAATTTACACAAATGCGTCAATCATTCATTAATGGGTAAATATGTCAATTTAACTAAATCAAGGTTTTATCGCAGGTATACCAGTCATCAATGAGTCTACATAGTTTTACGTTCATACGTTACATGTACGAGTAGGGTAAATCGGAACCTCTGTACCTGAGAAAGGGATAAAGATATCAATAAAATTTTCATGGTTGTTCAGGATCGGGAACTTAGGAATATATCGTAAAAATTTTAGCCATTTACTGTGCGTAACCATCTTGAAAACCTGGGCTCCACTGGTGACGGCGAAAATATAGTAGTAAAATAATCCTTTTTTGGAGGTTATCTCAAGAAACGTGTTTCCTCCGGACGTCCCTTCAAAGCCAACCCATACCACGTCAAATGTGATAACAGTCAACCTATTTGCTCCATTTGCCTAAGTAGGAGAAAATTCGTAATATTGATACATTGGCCATATATTATAGGATAGTGACACTAAGACGATCCCCTTTTTGGGTACACAAATGGTCTGTAGCCCAAGAATTATCCAAAATACTTGATCTTGCCTTTTTTATCCTCAATAGAATCCGAGATATTAGCATCAGAAAATCCCGTTTTTGTGAGCGATGTTTTGGAACATACTGGTAAGTATGCTATCGAGTACCGATGGGAGTTCAGTCATGGTTAGACAAGAAACAATTCTGTTTTAAGAAATAACTTTTGAAATTTCTGCTTCTGATGTTACATTTGTTTTCGGATTTTAGTTGTACAACTGCAACATAAAAACAGTTGGATGATTTAAAATGTCTTCTAACAAACATATTTTTATCTGTACCTAATATTTGTAATTTATCCCTTATATCACTACTTGGACAACAATAGAGACATTAGAGTAGAAAATTGGTACAATCGAACATGTTACTTGCATCATAAATAAGGTCAAATATGAAACAAATATTCACCTTGCTGTTCAAACATATCTACCTGAACTACAGCAATGGACGAAAGAACATCACTCATAAATTTTGACTGAGAGAAATCACTTGAGAAAAATCAACGACGCAATAATTAAGGAGACATTTAGAACAGATAGTACAAGTAGCATGTAAAGGAAGTACTTTCTTACATTATTAGTCGCAGATCAAACAGAGGAAGAACTCATAACGGATGTAGTTGACAATTATCTTCATTCCTGTTGCAGTGATTAGAAGCGATTTTGCGTGGCATCGAACCATGCTTAATCTGCCCTTGGTTACCTATATCAGCATAGGTATTTATCTCTCATCTTATATCTGCACAAATGTAAGTCACTTACATTAAATAAAAATGATCTGTGTGACACTGTTACATCTCATAACGATTGCAAGCTTATTTTTGATTTCTAAATTCAGAAATTTGTCTTACAAACACGATAGAAAATGTCTGAGGATACGAAAAGTTGTTTCTTTCTGATTTAACTTCTTCTTTATTTCATAAACCGGCTGCCAGAAATGAACCATTTAGATTACAAAACAAAGAGCGCCATGCACACATACACACACACGCATACGCACACTCACACATACACTCACAAACACGTAGACACACGCCTACGAACAAATAAATAAGAGGAGAAATAAATGATGCTCGAGATCTCCGAAGGTGTCAGCCAGGAATATTTAACTGTCACCTCCGGCAGTTAGCAAAACGTGTCTGGGGAACAGCTCGCCCTTTAGTTTGTCAGGAAACCGGAGCTTTGGGAGCAGGCTCCGCTAAATGGATTCTGGGAAGCCTCCAGCGACGCGAGGCAAGCTACGCGAGACGTAAGCAATGTTTGGTCTCCCCCGGGTATGTAAGCCTACGGATCAAGTTATATACCCGTACTAAACCATAAGTTTCAGCAGAGAAACTGAACCTTTAGTGAAGCGAGTGCAGATTACAACTATTACACAAGCATTTCTTTATATTCACAATCTATTAAAATTATAGCTCCTCTCAGTTACTGGCAACACTTAAGTGATCGAAAATGGGGAAAAGGTATTTTTCGTGAATTTAGACAGTATTTTATATTCGTTTTTACGCATGAAGGGAGTATCAAATTTACTAAAGTAAGCATGTAGTGGAATGTAATTTATGAACATCGCTGAGTCATGGTTTCGCAGAAGTTTTATCACAGTACTGTAAACGAAACAAGTAGAGTTGATTAATCTCCTTTACCAGGCAATTTTAACATATAATTCATGCCACTTTCTTGAGACATGTGTAGCTCCTTATTTGCCTGGAGATTCAAACTATATAACAGTGAGTGTAACAAATTCAGTCTCTGGATAGTATGGGAAAATTACAAGGCGGGAATCTAATCACATTTGTAGATAAAAAATAACAGAATGGGGTCCGTGCTGAAGGGTCAAGCACGAATGATATGTTTTGCACCAAAAAGCTTGCGGAAAAAAAGATTGACCAGCTATGTTGAGACACATATGGACTTCACTGAGCTTAAGAAAGTCTGTGATAAGCATTCCCCTCTGTAAATTTTGAACCGCAATGTTAGCGAATGGAGTGAGTCGTTTACATGTTCAAGATGGTAGAGCTTGTGAATTAAACTTGTGGAATTAAAGAAGGTAAAAACATATCTGCAACGATCGCAGTGACCAAAGGGTGAGGATAAGGATGTACGATAGCGCCTGGATGATTTAAAATATAGTTGAACTTTGCCTTAAGTATATGGAAACGTTCCTCTCTTAGCATGAATGTGTCCATAAATGATGAAAAGATTACTTTGCGTTTTGCTAGTGATCAAGGCAATTTTGCAGGGGATGAAAATGACATGAACTATATGATTAGAAAGTTGCACAGAGAATATGAGAAATAGAGTTTAACGATTAATTCAGAGGAGACAGAGTATCTAATGTAGGGGGACTGGGTCAAGACCTTAGTTTAAATTCTGGGCTAGTAAAGTCTGTAGAATCATATAAAAGTTTGGGAGTCGTTATTAACAAATATAGTTTAAGTAAAAGCGAAATTAATGACCGTAATAGCCAAGTTAGACAAGTAACCAAACAGTTTTAAAGGGCACACATACTAGGTCAGAAACGAAGGTTAAAATACTTAAAACTATTCTAGGAAGTATAGCAACGTGTGGAGCTGAAACATGCGAAATAACTGAGAGAATTAAGAGAAACTTACTGTCAATGGAGATGGGACTTAGGAGGTGATGCTTTAAGTCGACACTATGGTATAGCAGTAGAAATGAAGACATACTTAAGAGAGTGAATCTGGCATCAGTGTAATGGCTACAGTCGAACCAAAACAACAGATATGGTATGGATATATACGCCGTGTGGGTGAGGACAGATGTCCTAAGAAGATGATGGAGCGGATTACAACTTAAAAAAGAAAAGTAAACCTGTAAACAACATGGGAAGATGCATTCCGAAGAACTGTTTCACATAGCAATTTGCAGGCGAAAGATTGGAAAGATGAGAGTCTTTGGAAGCTAGGATGCGAGCAATAACTATAAGGTACTGAATCGCAAAAAATTCAGATGTATAAAAAATTTAAAGCATGAAGTGAATAGTAAGCAGCTCCCTTAGGAGCGGCAATCAGCTCTTAATGACTAATAACTATATAGAGACCGGCAACATAAAATTACATGTGGCTGTTAAGTCCTGCAATACAGAGCTCAACGACTCAGTCCCTTAAAAGCAGCATCAAATCAGGACTTGCTCACCAAACACAACCTAAATAAAACTATTACAAAAGTTTTGATTATACAAACCTGAAGAGTTGTTGCGCTATTGCTATCAAGGCTTTGGATATTACAATACTGGAACACATCCGCGACTCTAGGGAATGGCCCACAGATATCTGAAATGAATTCAACCACTGTGCAAAATCTCCCACTACATTTTGTCAATAACATACTGTCTCCATAGCATTTCAGATGAGGTTAATCGAACAGACAAATATTAATGCGAATTTAATTGAGGAGGATTTTGCATGCATCTGATCTCGGCCCTTAAAAGATTAGTCGAAAGTTGAAAAACTAATTCTCGAAGAATATTAATCCAAAATGTTGAGTTTTCTGACATTTCATTTTTTAGTTCGTATATATCTACATATGTACTACAGAACATAATTCATTGAGATCTCATATCTCACTTGTTCAAGAAAGTTTGAAAACTGATTTTATTCATGAAGTGTCTGAACAGGCAAATGTTTATATTTCATAAGTGTCTTCATCTTGTGTGTCTCTCAAATAGCTCTTTATAGCTTATTGTACGAGTAAGTCTCTCACCGACTGCTACGCACAAGAAACAGCTGGTAGTTCAGTGTTGACACATTGGTAAAAATTGACCTAGTATCAGAAGAAAGTTTTGCTCTCCACTTGCCAGTTGGTGTACTGTTTTATAATGTTTCTTTAAGTAACAGGAAAAAAAATCTAGTTCAGCAGAAGAGTGAACCAGTGTAGTCGATTCACTAGAACAGTATTTCGAGCAACATCAAAATGAGCAAGAAACGACGACAAAAATATGTAAGACAGCCAATCACAGCCCTCTGCCAGGACTAGTGTGTAAACATACTGATGAATTTTGTCACGCAACCTTACATACTTTTTTTTATCACTATTGGTTTCGTACGATTTCTCTGTCAATGTTGTGTGAATTGGCTCAAATGTTTCACATAGCAACCGATACTAGTTTTCCGGTACAAGGACATGCTTGGTCAAATCAGGGGAAATTCATTAATGAATGCAATGTGCCCTGCTGATACTACGACGTATTCGAAAATTGGGAACATGTGAAAAAGCACTTCGGTTTGAGTGGCAGGACTCAGATAGCTACAAAATTATGTTCGGAGTTAACTCTTACATCACAGAAGAGAAATACATCAAGCTATTAGCTAGCAAAGTGAAAAACAAACCTACCTACATAGGTCTCTTCGAATGTTGTGCACCAAACGGATTAATTGCATATCATGTGCTTTTGTTTTAACATTTACAAAGTTTGAAGATGCTTGTGGTTCTTGTGAAGAGTGATCATATGATTATAAATTATACCTTCTCTTCCTAAAATACTTCTTTTCAAAATAAGAAATTTAGTTTTGGGCTTCATCAACTCATGGTTTCAAGACTTTTGATAATAAGTGCTTCGAATATACTACAAAAATTTTGCTGGTGGTCTTCGTAAATTTCACCAATGCTGGACTGAGAAGAAAATTTGAAGTATAGCTCGAAACAACAGAGAGACATCTATGGCAACTACTGCGATATAAAATGAATTTCATGTCTCTCAAGAATTGCAGATCAAACAAGGAAGGATAATGCGAAAGACTGTCGTAGCTGCTATTAAATGGAGAATTAAAGAAGGTAATCCAGGAAGGCAAACGAAAACCAGGCCAGTTAGTAAACAAGTAAATATCGTACCACTGCGAGAGTTGACAGACTGAAATAATGCGAAAAGATTGTTCACATGGGGACTGCCGACAATAGCAGGTGATTCAGGATAACTGCTGCTCTTCGCGGGACTTTACATTAAGATGCCCATCTGATGACGTGCTAATACTGCTGCCAAATGCAAATGAATCCCAGCGTATAAAAAATGGTTCAAATGGCTCTGAGCGCTATGGGACTTAACAGCTAAGGGCATCAGTCCCCTAGAACTTAGAACTACTTAAACCTAACTAACCTAAGGACATCACACACATCCATGCCCGAGGCAGGATTCGAACCTCCGACCGTAGCGGCCGCACGGTTCCATACTGTAGCGCCTAGAACCGCTCGGCCACCCTGGCCGGCTCCCAGCGTATACCTGTTCGTGCAGTGCTCAGAGGACGAGAGAGGTTTGAAAAGAAGGGCCTTCTGATAATGGATTGTTTCAACGATGCTATTTGACCATTAAAAATTAACCTTAGGTCTACGAGTGTACGTGATCAATTCCTTGGGGTGTGAGTGGTTTTTGATTAGCCAACCACCATTAAGACTCTTCAGTCTACATGAGGTCTGATGAAATTTTAACCGCGACAAGTCACTCTGTGAGATAGATGAAACAGCAAAAAGAGTGTTTATGTACATAGTGGATGGTGCGTTCCCTACCGAACGATATGGAGCAGTGCTTGAGACACTTGGATTCGCATTTGGGAGAACCAAGATTGAATTCGTCGTTCAGCTATCCAAATTTAGGTTTTCAGTGGATTCCCTAAATCGGTTAGCATAAATTCCGGGAGGTTCCTTTGAATCGGACCCGACTAGTATCCTCTTCCACCGTCCGCCAATCCTAGGTTGAGTTCTGTATCTAATGACCTTGTTGTCGACGAGAAATTAAACACTAATCTGCTATTCTTCCTTGAGTATCAGAGTTTATCTTCTAACATGTTAGTACGTACCCAGACTAGAGAATAGTTTTTACTTGCTGATGTAAGAAATTATAGCTCGGAGTGGAGAATTTATGGATGGATGAATAAAGCAGTCTTATATGTCGTATTCGCGAGGTTATGATGGAAACGTTCTTTTTTCATGGTTCTTAACATTCGATCGACAGCGGTACCAACAGTATTTAGTACTAATGCTTTTCGTTTGCTCTTCT
Source organism: Schistocerca americana (assembly GCF_021461395.2). Taxonomy (NCBI): domain Eukaryota; kingdom Metazoa; phylum Arthropoda; class Insecta; order Orthoptera; family Acrididae; genus Schistocerca; species Schistocerca americana. The sequence goes on from NC_060122.1 coordinate 653,321,285, forward strand.
TACATATTTCGCGCTTCTTTCCCATTGTTATTATACATTCAGTAGCTCCTGAACGTTTTATTTGGTCTTGCACTCTATTTCTGGCATACTGAAAGAAGTTCAAATCTAGAGCAAGAAGCTTTCCAATCAGTCAGTTCTGTTCTGTTAACTCACGATTTGCAACAGCAGTGGATATACGTATCTCACCATAAAATCAGTGAAATTAGGGTAAAAAAATTATTTTTGAAACACTGAGTCAAATTAATAGAAGATGGTAATGAGTAAAACATATTTGTCTTTACACACATATTAATGTATTGTATGAACAACTATGTTGCCACCGTACACTTCTGCATTATTTTCTGGGCAAATGAATAAGGCGTGAAGGAGTAATTATAGGTACAGGGTATTGCCCATTTGATCAGTCATTGGACATCATAAACAGTCTCCTTTAATATTATCCTACGTCATTTGGTTCATCCTTGCCTACAAAATTCAAAGAACGTCTTCAATAATACCTGATACCACTCCAATTCTCGTCGATTCTCGCGTCTTACGAATGCTCAATTGTCTAGCTGACTGAATGTTGTGACGTACATATTAGCTCCCACTGTTGTGGTCAACATATGTTCCTCTATCTATGTCAGTGTAGACAATTTGAAACTTCCATACACCTAATCACTCTCTTCGGAATCTAGTCCCACCGAGGGAAACCAATACTTAAATAAAGTTTTGGGTGGCATTACATTCAAATGACACCCGTGACAGCTCAAAAAACTATATATTGAACGAGTTTTAGCTCCACTTTTTCTTGTCAGCTCTGCAAAAGAATAGTATCACTGAATTCTAGTTACGCAGATCTGCTACTCTGTGATAAAGAAATAGCTTAGTTGCGCTTAAAGAAACAAAATTAGTATATACAAATCAATGGCTGATGAAGTTGCAAAAACTAGTTGGCCTTTGTTTCACCAGCCCCCATGATTACTACTTGTGTATGTGCGAAAGCTGAAAATATTTTTGACAAGTCAAAGTTTTCTCACTTGAGGAAAAATTGCATATGAGAAAGTACTCTCTAATACAAATACATGCAGTTTTAAGTCTGTTATTACAGCAGCTGGCGTAAATACAGCTACAAAACTGAGTGCATAATCAAGTACTTCATGGTATGGAGACGTGAGTAGTCTTGCGCAAAAAAATTAGTGTTTTCATATTGTATACCGTTGTAGCTGAGGCGCCTGTATTGATTTATACGAAACCATTGCACCCGAGTTGGGAGACACTAAAAACTCGATGTGGCTTGTTGCTCAATGATTTATTCTTGGCCATAGATTTATTCTACACACTAAGTAGCTCAAGTTATACTGTAACATCGCAGCTATTTACACGGCAGCAGAGTTTTTCAGTAAATTTTATTCCGGTAGGTCCAGCTGTATTGGAGGCTGGGAATGAAGCCTCCAGCCCCGGCCGTTGTGTAGTCGGCTGCTGGCGTCATAATGCCATCTGTGGCGGTGTGCGGACCGTGAGAACTGCTCTGTGTGGAGCGTACTGAGATCACTTATTCATCTCGCCTGAGAAACTAAATAACTATGACGAATATGATCTGTTTGTTTCAAAATTTTGTGTAGGAACTTCCATAATTTAGAAGAACAGTGCGTAAAATGTTCATGCGGATAACTTTAATAGTTTTGGAAAAGAAAAAACCTATTAAAAAGTGCTTAACTGGCACTTAGTAAAGTAAATTCAGATAGAAATCATGACAGTTTAAGTTTCTTTGTTATTTGAAAACAATGAGAGCACTCTCAGTACACACGAGTTATTTTTAAGGAATTTTGATTCTAAACTTTTAATAATTTTGCTTTCATAATGGAAATAATAATTTAAACGTTGATAGTTATGTTTTGTGTTAGGGTGGGAGTAGATGAGAGTGAATGTGCCTGTGTATGTGGGGACATACGTCAAATTTCAATTTTGTAATGTATTACACCATCCATAACTAGCAAGTGTTACGTAACCAGGATGTCCTGAAAACGGTGAATCGCCCTAACTGGTGGATTACGTATGTCTAGGAGCGTTTGCTTTCGTAATGAGGCAGCCAGAAAGATAGTAAGAGGATACATAGTTCTAAAGTATATTTCAAGCATTGTTTTCTTTTGATTTTCGTTTTGTTTTGTTTTGTGGAACATTTTGTGAAATTTTGCAGTATGAAATGACGTAGATGCATCTGCGAACGCTTACTGGAGTAAAGCGGTTTGCGCGCGAAATTGCTCCTGCAAGTTTAATCTGATTGGATGATCATTTTGATCAACCAATGAGAGAAGAGTATTTCCTGCGTAACTGAATGAGTTATATGCCCTGTGTGCGGCTGCATCCAGTCAGTCGTGGAGTCGCTGTCGGACGAGAATGTTATGTTAAATGTGTCCGAAAAAACTATCTGTAAGATGAAGAAATGGGGGATAAATCGCGCTCGGTTTATATCGCCGTGCTAGCAGATGTAATTATGGACATTTCGGTGAAGTTTTGAGAGGTTTTGGAATGTGACCGCGTGTGAAACTATCGGCCTTTGTGTATAATTCTGCGTGGCGTGTTCCGTATGCATATACAGAACATTTTGGCAAGCATCTTCTTTCGAAGAATCCTCTGAAAAAGACCGAATGCGAACTCGTTTTGTAACAGTGTGTTGCCTGAGTGAATCTCGTAGTATTTCGGGTTGGACTTGGCACATTTCTGGCTGTCTTACGTCTGATATAAGCTGCACGAACTAGTAGTAGATGTACTACCAGTGTAAATGTGGGCTTGGTGACTCCAAAAATGCAAAGGACCGTAATAGAACATCAGTATCTACAAACAAACATTTTCAATGAAGGGAGGAAGCACCCACTTCGATCGTTATTAATAGAGATTTACAGGTTTATCTTGTTATTTGAGTTACGCGGACTTTGTAATCGTAAGTATGGACGGTGGTTTTCTTCAACGCTGCTTTTATCATCGTCTATATAGTACCTACCAATGCAGAACAATGGGTGGTGAATAGACGCTATACTGAGGTAGGTGGACATCGATTATTAAATCGCAACGCAGCGCACCAACCCCGCCCCGCCTTAATACTTAAGTTATGTATTTCTTGTTTTGGGTTTGTAGAAGTAGGAGCAAAAACGCTACTGAATAAAAAAAAACAAATTAATTGAATAAAACCGAAAACGAATACACGAAAATGACTTCATGCACTTTGTGCTGCACGTTATGTCCCACCAAACCAGCATCGCATGATCCAGGAAACAACAAGAGACTGACTTTCTCATTCAACCCATGTCGGACACACACTTCCAAAGATTTCATGCGTAACACTGACTCCCTTGAAGTTACGGGGGCGTGCTGAAGAGTGATGTCTCCGATTTTTTTATGTGAAAACTATTTTTAAGTACAACAAACATCATTAACATTCTACACCTCCAGTCTTCACCTATGAGTATCTGCAGTCCTCTGAAGCTAGAGGGCTGCTTATTCCGACATGTAACATGGCAGTATTTCATAGTGTGTGGGAAGCAGCGATCTGTAATCGAGCTTCGAATTTGAAGAGATCATCCACACATGGAGCACCCTCTGCTCCACCATGATGATACCAGACCACACACGAGTGCTGCAACATCTGCAACAATCCTTGGATTCGCCGTTATCTATCATCCTCCATACAGTCCCGACTTCCCCCCCCCCCCCCCCCCAAAAGGTTTCCATCTGTTTCTAAAAGTTAAAGAACTCGTTCGAGGACTTCAGTTTGTTAGCGATGAATCTATTAAAGCAGATGTGAGGTTTTGGCTCCGTCAACAAAGCCAAACATTCTACAGTGACGATATCAACAGATGGTTTCTCATTTTCAGAAATGTGTCTGACGCCAGGGTGGCTGTGCTGAGAAATAAATAGGTAGACATGAAGATGAAGAATGTCAATAAAGTTTGTTTTATTTTAAAGCATAGAGAGTTTCACGTAAAATATTCGGAGGCATCCTGTTTTGGCACGCCCTCGTATTATAACTGAGTGACCATCGATATACACGAAGGTAAAGGAAGTCATGGGACAGCCATATGCCACATATACAGATGGCGGTAGTATCGCGTACACAATGTATAAAAGGGCAGTGCAGTGGCGGAGCTGCCAGTTGTACTCAGGTGATTCATGTGAAAAGGTTTGCAACACGTTTATGGCTGTACGACGGGAAGTAACAGACTTTGACCGTGGGATGGTAGTTATAGCTAGACGCATGGGACATTCCATGTAGGAAATAGGTAGGCAATTCAGTATTCGGAGATTCGCTGTGCCTTGAGTGTGCCGAGAATATCGAATTTCAGGCATTAACTCCCTCCACGGCAATGCAGTGGTCGACTACCTTCGCTTAACGACCAAGAGTAGCGGCGTTTGCGCAGAGTTTTCAGTGCTAACAGACAATCAACGCTGAGCGAAATAATCGTAGAAATCCATGTGGGAAGTGCGACTAACGTATCGTTTAGGATACTGCGGCGAAATTTTTGCATTGATGGACTACGGCAGCAGACGAACGACGCGAATGTCATTGCTGATAGCACGACATCGCTTAGAATGCTTCCTTTGGGCTTGTGACCATACCGCTTGGCACTAGACGACAGGAAACCCTTGGCCTGGTCGTATGAATCCCGATTTCAGTTGGTAAGAGGGGTTTGGTATGGTTCGAGTGTGACGAAGACATCATGAAGGCATCGACTCAAGTTGTCAACGAGGCACTGTGAAATCTAATGGTGGCTCCATAAATGGTGTGGATTGTATTCGCATGGAGTGGACTGGATCCTCTGGTCGAACTGAATCAATCATTGACAGGAACTGGTTGTGTTCGGCTACTTACGGACCATTTGCGGTGATTCATGGGTTTTATGTTTCCAAACAACGATGGAATTTTTGTGGATGACAGTGCACTATATCACTGGACAACTATTGGTCGCAATTGGTCTGAAGAACATTCTCGATAGTTTGAGCGAATGACCTGGCCATCCAGATCGCCCGACGTGAATCACCTCGAATATTTATCGGGTGTAATCGCGAGATTAGTTCGTGCACATAATACCGTGCCAGCAACACTTCGCAGTTATGGACAGCTATAGAGGCAGTATGGCTCAATATTTCTACAGAGGACTTCCAGCGACTTGAGTCCATGCCACGTCGAGTGTGTTCACTACGCCAAGCAGATGGAGGTCCAACACGACACTATGAGGTATCCAGTGCCTTTTATCACCACAGGGTATGCGTATTCTACAGATGTGGACTAGAACCCTTTGCAAAGTTAGACGCCTCAAAAAAATGGTTCAAATGGCTCTGAGCACTATCGGACTCAACTGCTTAGGTCATTAGTCTCCTAGAACTTAGAACTAGTTAAACCTAACTAACCTAAGGACATCACAAACATCCATGCCCGAGGCAGGATTCGAACCTGCGACCGTAGCGGTCTTGCGGTTCCAGACTGCAGCGCCTCACCCTTACAGACTGCCTCCAATGGACGTGTGAAAACGAGTGAAAGTGGCTTCCTCAAAGAAGAATTCATGTTAAACTGTGTACGTAAGTCACAGGAAACGTAATCCAAGTTAGTTCCCAATCAATATACAGTATTCTGATAAGCGAACTACCTCGTTTAGGACATTCGTTTGCTACAGTTTGTAAAAGTAACTAGATGACAGAAATTCTATTACCTTTTTCTGGTTTGCAGAAAGCGTATGAAAGTTGTGAATTTACTGCGGTAGGAGTAAATCCTGAGAGATGCTCCGCTGTAGAGCGTTAATGCTGCCGAATGAGTCTTGATGCCGTGGCTGTGCGACCGTGGGCTGACAGCTAATCTCGCTAACCAGGACCGCCTTATCCCCCAAGGACGCCGTATTGCGTCCCAGTAGCGTCCGGTGCGGTCAGCCGTGCCGGGAAGTACAAGACAGGGAAGTGGATGGCGATCCAGTCCCTGGGGAGGCGAACTCCGCGGCTGAAGGACGGAAGCGCAGTGCCTTAGAAGCCACCTCATGGCCACAAGCAGGCAGAGCGCTGTCAGAACTGCAGCCACCGCTTGAGCGATGTCCATTCTCTCTACCCGTCGACTCCGTGACCCGTTTCTGGAGCGTGTCCATCACAGGCGGTCTGAAACTTCCTCCACACCGCGGCAAGGCCACTCACTATCTGTTAATTTACTCCTGGTTTTGAGAGTGAGGTACTCTAATGTCCTGTCCAGAATCCTGCCACTGCTATATTGTCCCAAATGTAATAACAATGTAGTGGACCCTCCGCGGGATTACTCATACTCCCCCATCTGCATTACTTGCCTGTGTGCCAGTTTCACAGAAAGTCTGGCGATAAACGTTAACTGAATTAATAGTAACATAAGTTTGCCATAACGGCTCACCTCGTCAACATTATCACCACTGTTAATGTCATCAGCCATTTGACACTCCTGTGCTGGGAACTTCTCCATGAATTACGATTTTCATCTTTATGTGTTAATAGTTGATACACGACACAACCTGGCACAAATACTTTTTAATTGTTCTAATTTAGTGCGATGTCCATCTTCAGGTGGCTAGTAGTTTGAGTTACATAGGCATTTTATCAACAGCACGTCGTATGCTCGAAATAGTGCTAAATATATTACGTTTATTAACATTTTTATGGGATCGGAAATAAATTTTCGAGAAGGGTAAGTAACATATAACTAGAATTTCATAAACAAATTAGGATAGGTCAGTTAGTTTATAGTTAAACGTCTACATATGGTGGTTGATTGCTTTGTAAAAACAGGGGAAGCAGCAATTTTCTCGACATCCTGCACATGTTATAAACTCGGCGTTTTTGCAATTACAGATTTGTTTAATTAAGATACGTAGACTCTTGGAAGTAATCTTGCAGAAATTGCTACGCTGTATTGCACTGTGTACGGGAACGTTACTTCGTTCACTTGCAAAAAGCTTAAAAACTAAAAATTAGAGTTCATGGACAAGGACTCGACACCGAAACCTTTGGATTACCACTCTGTACTCTTCCCGCTGAGCCAAACACTGTCCAGATACTACTTTAACATAAATGACACTTGCCGCCTCCGGACTGCATCAGAAATGGTTGGCCATATGGAGCTACCACTCCACCAAGCCATGCGGATACCATAAGTTTCCAAGAAATCGGTGATGACAAGTATGTGCATCTTCTTAAAAGCTCAGGAAAGTGACCGTGAGGTAATTATTGATGTAATCGGCATATATTGTCATCTTTTTCATCTAAGTGAGCGATAAAAAACCTACGCTGTTTATATTTAAGTTATTAGGTAACACTACACAGACTAACTACAATTAATCAGTGCCCAGAATACATTTACTAAAGACAGCCGTGAGGGACTTTACACTACTACGGCTGTCCACTTTTATTTAACATTGATTGAAAATGGCACAATCAAAGTTCTTCAGACTGAGTAATCAACACACAATTAGATTTCCCGACTTGAGACGAAGAAAATGGTCAACAGAACTTTTGCTGTATGTACTCTGCGGAACGAGTTCTTTACAGAGACGAACTACTGAAGTCAGCAGAGGACAGAGAGAGAAAAAGACAAGAAATCCTTGAATAACACACGAGTTTTTGGACCTAATTGATGGAAGGAGAAAAGATGATAAAATAGCAACTGAAACAGGCGTCTAAAAATTAGATTGACATTACCTACAAAACGGCAAAGCAGGAATATCTACGTGAGAAATGCAAGACCATAGAAGCATGAAAGTCTACACGACAGAGCTGGCACCTATATGAAAATTAAAGAAATCTTTTGAGAAAAGTGAAGCGCCACATTGTTAAGAGCTCAGGTGACAAGCCTGTAGTAAATAATGAAGGGAAGACTGAAAGATGGAAGTAATATGTATGCAATCTGTAACACGAAAACAAAACATAAGATTTTTTTTTCCTAGAAAGAGGAAAGGAAGTAGATGAAGAAGAGATGGGAAATACGATACTGTGAGAAGAATTGGACAGAGCATTGAAAGACTTAAATCGAAGAAGATGACATTCTCTCAGAATTACTGAGTTTATTACGAGAGCCAGCCAAGAGAAAAAGATATTCCATCTGGTAAACAAAATATATGAGAAAGGCGAAATACCAACACACTTCAAGATGTACATCACATTTCTTATCCAGAAGAATATGGGTGCTAACAGGTGTAAATATTACAGAACCACAAGTTAAATAAGTAATAAGTTATGATAGCAAAATACAAATACAAATTATTTAAACAGGAAACGGAAGACTGGTAAACCCTGGTACACTGGTCCTTTTACCGATCTCCCGACTCAGCAGCATTAGTGGCAGAACAACTGAGAGAAAATTTGGAATACGTTTCACATAAATTTCCTCAGCATTTTACAGCCTTAGGTGGAGATTTCAATTTACGAGATATAGACTGGGACACTCAGATGTTTAGGACTGGTGGTATGGACAGAATCGAGTGACATTATACTGAGTGCACTATCCGAAAATTACCTCGAGCAATTAAACAGAGACTCGACTCGTGGAGATAACATCTTTGACCTACTGATAACAAACAGCTCCGAACTTTTCGACTCTGTAAGCGCAGAACGGGGAATCAGTGATCATAAGGCCGTTGCAGCATCCCTGAATATGGAAGTAAATAGGAATATATAAAAGAGGGAGGAAGGTTTTTCTGTTTAGCAAGAGTAATAGGAGGCAGATTTCAGACTACCTAACAGATCAAAAAGAAAATTCCTGTTCTGACACTGACAACGTTGAGTGTTTATGGAAAGAGTTCAAGGCATGTGTAAAATCCGTTTTAGACAGGTACGTGACGAGTAAAACTGTGAGGGACGGGAAAAACCCACCGTGGTTCAACAACAAATTTAAGAAACTACTGCGAAAGCAAAGAGAGCTTCACAGCAAATTTAAAAGCAGCCAAAACCTCTCAGACAAACAGAAGCTAAACGATGTCAAAGTTAGCGTAAGGAGGGCTATGCGTGAAGCGTTCAGTGAATTCGAAAGCAAAATTCTATCCACCGACTTGACAGAAAATCCTAGGAAGTTCTGGTCTTACGTTAAATAAGTAAAATGATCGAAACAGCATATCCAGGCATTCTGGGATGATAATGGCATTGAAACAGAGGATGACACGCGTAAAGCTGAAATACTAAACATCTTTTTCCAAAGCTGCTTCACAGAGGAAGACCGCACTGTAGTTCCTTCTATGAATCGTCGCACGAACGAAAAAATGGCTGACATCGAAATAAGTGTCCAAGGAATAGAAAAGCAACTGAAATCACTCAACAAAGGAAAGTCCACTGGACCTGACGGGATACCAATTCGATTCTACACAGAGTAGGCGAAAGAACTTGCCCCCTTCTAACAGCCGTGCGCCGCAAGTCTCTAGAGGAACGGAAGGTTCCAAATGATTGGAAAAGAGCACAGATAATTCCAGTTTTCAAGAAGGGTCGTCGAGCAGATGCGCAAAACTATAGGCCTATATCTCTGACATCGATTTGTTGTAGAATTTTAGAACATGTTTTTTGCTCACGTATCATGTCATTTCTGGAAACCCAGAATCTACTCTGTAGGAATCAACATGGATTCCGGAAACAGCGATCGTCTCAGACCTAACTCGCTTTATTTGTTCATGAGACTCAGAAAATATTAGATACAGGTTCCCAGGTAGATGCCATTTCCCCTGACTTCCGGAAGGCGTTCGATACAGTTCCTCACTGTCACCTGATAAACGAAGTAAGAGCGTGCGGAATATCAGACCAACTGTGTGGCTGGATTGAAGAGTTTTTAGCAAACAGAACACAGCATGTTGTTCTCAATGGAGTGACGTCTACCAGACGTTAAAGTAACCTCTGGCGTGCCACAGTGGAGTGTTATGGGACCATTGCTTTTCACAATATATGTATAAATGACCTTGTAGACAGTGTCGGAAGTTCCATGCGGCTTTTCGCTGATGATGCTGTAGTATATAGAGAAGTTGCAGCATTAGAAAATAGCAGTGAAATGCAGGAAGATCTGCAGCGGATAGGCACTAGGTGCAGGGAGTGGCAACTGATCCTTAACATAGACAAATGTAATGTATTGCGAATACACAGAAAGAAGGATCCTTTATTGTATGATTAAATGATAGCAAACAAACACTGGTAGCAGTTACTTCTGTAAAATATCTGGGAGTATGCGTACGGAACGATTTGAAGTAAGATGATCTTATAAAATTAATTGTTGGTAAGGCGAGTGCCAGGTTGAGATTCATTGGTAGCGTCCTTAGAAAATGTAGTCCATCAACAAAGGAGGTGGCTTACAAAACACTCGTTCGACATATACTTGAGTATTGCTCATCAGTGTGGCATCCGTACCAGGTCGGGTTGACAGAGGAGATAGAGAAGATCCAAAGAAGAGCGGCGCGTTTTATCACAGGGTTATTTGGTAAGCGTGATAGCGTTACGTAGATGTTTAGCAAACTCAAGTGGCAGACTCTGCAAGAGAGGCCCTCTGCATCGCGGTGTAGCTTGTTGTCCAGGTTTCGAGAGGGTGCGTTTCTGGATGAGGTATCGAATATATTGCTTACCCTTACTTATACCTCCCGAGGAGATCACGAATGTAAAATTAGAGAGATTCGAGCGTGCACGGAGGCTTTCCTGCAGTCGTTCATCCCGCGAACCATACGCGACTGGAACAGGAAAGGAGGTAGTAACAGTGGCACGTAAAGTACCCTCCGCCTCACACCGTTGGGTGGCTTGCGGAGTATAAATATAGATGTAGGTGTAGATATAGACACCCGAATTGGGGGAAGATGAGTTTTCGTCCAGAGATTTGTAGGAACACGCGAGGCAGTGTTAACCCTGTAACTTGGACGACCGAAGACGAAAGAAAGGCGAGCCTACGTTTAAAGCGTTTGCAGATCCACTCTAGGCTTTTGACATTGCTCAGTGGAATAAAGTCTTTGAAATTACGGATGCAGCAGGTATAAAATTCAGAGAGCGAAAGGTTACCTACTACTTGTACAGAGAGTAGACTGAAGTTGTAAGTGTTGATGGACGAGAAAGGTTCAAATGGTTCAAATGGCTCTGGGCACTATGCGATTTTACTTCTGAGGTCATCAGTCACCTAGAACTTATAACTAATTAAACCTAACTAGCCTAAGGACATCACATACATCCATGCCCGAGGCAGGATTCGAACCTGCGACCGTAGCGGTCGCTCGGTTCCAGACTGTAGCGCCTAGAACCGCTCGGCCACTCCGGCCAGCGACGCGAAAGAGAAGCAGGAACTGAGAAAAGAGTAAGACAGGGTTGTAGCCTCTCTCCTACCTTATTCTACTGTACCTGAACAAATAGCAAAGGAAACTGTGGAAAATTAATAAAGGGAATTACATTTCAGGGAGAAGAAATAAAAATTTTGAGGTTTGCCAGTTGCACTGTAAATCGGTCACAGAAGTCAAAGGAGCTGGAAGAGCAGTTTAAAGGAATAAATAGTGCCTCGAAGATAATTTATTAGGCGAAATTTCAGGGTGACAAAACAGAAACGTTGACGCTTACGACAACACTGTAATCCAATCAGAGATGGCACATGAGTTCGAAGAGCAGTTTAAAGGAAAGAGTGGTGTCACCGCCAGACACCACACTTGCTAGGTGGTAGCCTTTAAATCGGCTGCGGTCTGTTAGTATACGTCGGACCCGCGTGTCGCCACTATCAGTTATTGCAGACCGAGCGCCGCCTCACGGCAGGTCTAGAGAGACTTCCTAGCACTCGCCCAGTTGTACAGCCGACTTTGCTAGCGATGGTTCACTGACTACATACGCTCTCATTTGCAGAGACGACCGTTTAGCATAGCCTTCAGCTACGTCATTTGCTACGACCTAGCAAGGCGCCATATTCAGTTACTATAATCTGAACAGATAATATTGTGAATCATGTACCGTCAAGAGCGACGTTCATCATAAATGGATTAAAGTTAAGTGTCAACTAGCTACGTCCGCTTTCTGAATTCTAATTCCTTGTCATGTTCCAGACCTCACGTCAGTATAGTCCTTCCCTCCTAACGCCAGTCTGCGTGAGCTAAACGCGTGCATTTCGGCCTCCAATAGTAACTCTGTGTTGGCTCTTCTGCCAACACTACAGAAAGGATAGTGCCTTTGAAAAGAGTTTGAAAGATGCACACAGACAAAAGTAAAGGAAGGGTAAAAGAAAGTAATCGAATCAAATCTGTAAACGCTGAGGAAGTTAGATTAGGAAGTCAGACACTAAAAATAGTAGAAGAGTTCTGCTATTTTAGAAGCAAAATAACTGGGTGAAGTGATAAAAAATGCAGATTGTCATTGGCAAGGAAAAGTCTCTAAAAGAGAAAAATTTATTAACATCTAATTTAATTATAAATGTTAGAAGACTTTCCAGCAGGTATTTTACAGGAATACATCTTTGTACAGAAGTTAAAGGGAGAACATAAACCACTTCTATTAAGAAGGGGCTATAAGTTTTTGAAGTAAGGGACTACAGAGGATTAATGAGGATTCGATCGGTAGATAGAATAGCTGATGAGGAGGTAGAGAATCGAAGTAGGTGGAAAGAAAATTGTGCTGCAACATGACTAAATCAAGGGGCCGTTTGGCTGGACGTAATCCTGAGGCATGGAGGAGTCGTCAGTATGGTTATCTCCATCCTCCCCTAACTTCTACCAACCAGATCTTTATATGGTAGTATGGATGGTATTCCCTGACATCTTAACACACTGAAAAATGCCAGCATTTCGGCTCATTTTGTTTCATTGGCACGTTAACGTAACGCTATTCTGTCACATTCAAAGATGCACGCACGTAGACACAATGGTGTCGATGGTGCATTTTGTGTAGGTCATTGACTTCACAGGTCGCGGAATACGTGAGATGTGTCGAAGCAGGCTCTCTGGTTTGCAGGAGGCGATCAGACGTTTGCCACAGGAACTCGTTTCAACTGTAGCGAATTGCGAGCCCAGTATCCCCTTTAGCTGTCTTGGTGCTGGTCACCTACGTTGTCATCGTTTGCGGTGTTCACATGAAGTTGTCGTAATTTATCTCATTAGATCGCTACAAGCCTTTAGGTTTAAGCAAACATTGCATATTTAATCGGTTGCATTCAAGGAGAAAGAACTTGTCCTACCGATGTCGCAGTTACGAGCAGTACAACTTTCACTTTCAGGTCGCTTGCTGACTGAACACGGAAGTTAGTTCCTTCTGAAGAGGTTGAGTCGTATACATACGTGTTTTGGGACAGAGATGTATTCACCACCCATCCATGATCTTACTAGATACTATCTTATCCGTAACAAGTTACTTCTTTCACATCATCATATGCGCCCTGTAAGGTGAACTATTTCTTTTGTACATAATTTGAATTTCAATGTTGATTGATAAGAACTCATTTTTCACAGAGAGAAGTTTATTATCAGATCTGGAACCAATATCTGTTCTTTCTTTGCGTGACTTCCTTTATTCTTCCCACAAACAAGGACTTCTGTCAGATTACAGTCACCAGAAGGCTACAATATGATTCCGTACTCCATTTTATTCCACCATCACTCACAAGGGTCTTACATATTACCCAGTGCAATGAGTATTACTATATTACGTAACTTCAGGATTTTTCAGATAGGAAATTATTCAGCAGACTGATGATAAATACAGCAGCGCAGTCAGCACTGGTTATAGATCTGTTCTCACTAGGTGGTCATATGAAAGTTCGCCTCTATTGAAAGATTACTGGTTGTTCTTAAGTAAGTTTCCAAGTTGCAACAGATTATATGAAATGCACAAACATGTGTATAGCGCGGATGATTTCCTATAAGGAGATTGCTACTACTCTAAGGGTTCGTAATCCGTTCTCTTGTTTGTTCAATTACATAATTACATGTCTCTTGAGAACTAAGCGTCACTTCCAGTTGATAGTCAAAAATATTGCAATTGCGAAGGTGAAATGCCGCCGCTACATGTAATATTAGTTACGTACATCTCTACATGGGCTTGGAGGAAAAACGGCTATAGACAACATAATACAAATTTTGATTTCATTGGGTGAATAATTAAGACAACAGTTAGTTTTCAACAAGCCGTTTCATTCTTTTCCCTTTCCAGAGCGGTGTTTACCACATATTGCTTCCCTCACATATTCTGCGAACAATTGTCTCATTTCTTACCTTTTCGGTCCACCTAATATTCAGCGTAATTCTATAGTACCACATCGGAAACGGCTCGATCAGTTTCTTTTCCAGTTTTCTCACTCTCCCTATTTCCCTTCCGCCCTTCCTATCTATGCTGTACTCCAAATCTATATTCTCAGAAATTTCTTCTTCAAATCAAGGCCTACTTATGGTGCCAGTAAATTTTGTTGAGTAATTTTCACTTTACTGTGATATTGTACTTCCTTTATACCTCTTACTTCATCTGTCATGCGTAATTTTGCTTCTGAAGTAACAGAATTTCACCGCTTCGTCTGCATCATGTTCCAAATTCCGAAGTTAAGTCCATTGCTAATCTTATTTCTGCATCTCCTCATTACCCACGTGTTTCATTGGTATACTCTCAATCCATATTTTGGGCTTGTAAGATTTAATTTCATTCAACAAGTCCTGTAAATTTTTCTTGCTTTAATACTGGAAATAATCAGCGAGTCTTATTGATATGCTACCAGTCTGATATTTAATTCAACTCTTGAACCTTTATTATTTCCATCACCGCATGTTATATGTATAGATTGGTCAATAAAGGAGAAAGACCTCATCCCTGTCTTACGCAGTTTTAATTAGATCACTTCATTCTTGTTCTTCCGTTTCATTGTCTAATTTCTGCACTCATTGTATATTACCTGTCATACACAATGAGGTGACAAAAGTCAGGCGATATCTCCTAATACCTTGTCGAACCTCATTTTACCCGAAGTAGTGCAGCATCTCGAAAGAGAATGGACTCAACAAGTCGTTGGAAGTCTCTTGCAGAAATACCGAGGCATTCTGCCTCTACAGCCATCAATAATTGCGGAAATGTAGCCGGTATAGGATTTTGTGCACGAAATGACCTATCTGTTATGTCTCATAAATGTTGGATGAGATTCATGTTAGGTGATCTGGGTGGCCAACTCAATAACTCAAATAGTCCAAAAAATATCATTCAAAGCGATATCGAACAACTGTGGCCCGGTGACAGGGCACATGTCATCCATAAAAAAAAAACCATCGCTGTTTGGAAACATTAAGTCCATCAATAGCTGAAAATGCTCTCCAAGCAGCCGAACATAACTATTTCTAATCAGTAATCGGTTCATCTGCAGCAGAGTACCCAGTACATGTCATTCAAAAGCAGAATTATCCATTATTGAGCCACCAAAAGCTCGCACAATACCTGGTTGACTACTTGTGTCCATCAGCTCTACCAACTAAATTCAGGACTCATTTCGCCAGGCCATGGTTTTCCAGTCTTTAGGGTCCAACCGATGTGGTCACAAGCCCAGAAAAGAAGCGGCAGGCGATGTCCTGCTCTTAGCAAAGGAAGTCGCGTCGGTCATTTCGGTCATAGCAGAGTAATGCCAAATTTCGCGGCACTGTCGTAACGATACGTTCGCCGTGCGTTGCACATTGATTTATGAGGTTATTTCACGCAGAGTTGCTTGTCTGTTAGTACCGGCAATTCTACACAAACGCCACTGCTCTCGGTCGGTAAGTGAAGGTAATCGGTCAGTGCGTTGTCCGTGGTGAGAGGTAATGCCCAATATTCGGCAATCCTGCCACACCCTTGAAACTGTGGATTTGAAAATATTCAATTCCCTAACGATTTGTGAAATGTAATTTCCCATGTGTCTAGCTCCATTACCATTCTGCGTGCAAAGTATGTTAATTCCCGTCGTGCGGCCATAGAAACTTTTCACATGAATCACATAAATACATGGATAAGCGAGTACAAATGACATGTCCGCCAATGCACTGCCCTTTTATGTCACATGTACACGATACTAACGTCTCTGTGTGGGTCTTTGGTCACATTAATGTATACATCAGTAAATATGGTTTAATTTCTGTTGCCTTATATACTTCAGTATATATGGAATGATATTTGTGCTCGAGAAATCAGTTGTTACTATTTTGTAACGAAAAGCGTCCAGTTTTGATTAATAGAACAATTATAAACGAATCAAAAGCTTCGCAATATGTGCCTCAGGTTTTGCTCTAGGATAGATAACGCCAGTTAGTTGGATTATGGGAAAGGGAACTAAGAACAAAATAGGGTCATTCATCTAAGGTGACGGACAAGCTCTATAACCTTCCTCTCTATGCATCTGCATCTCACCCGCTACCCTGAGGAAATGTGATGCAGCTATATGATATGTCAGTAAACTAGTATGCCACTGGCGAACATCGTCTTCTGCCTAATACTACAGTGACCTTATGTATAATTCGACTGCAGTATTTTTCCACCTGAGAGAGAGGGCGCTTCGGTCACTTATCGTGAGTTTTTTTCGTGAAAATTCTTGAGAGCACGCTATATCTTGATAGTAAATGCACAGCTTTACTGTAACGTCACCGCATGTTCTCATAATGGCCATGAGAGGCCAAGTGCAGTAATAACGTGGACAGATAGTAATTTTATCGTCTTGTCTACATACTGCTCGCGAAACACTCCACCAAAGTGGAGATTTATATAATTTCAAAAGTAATACTTTTTTTGATGGGAATGAACTTTTTGTAGGCTTTCATAGCACTTTTGTGCACTTCTTTCAATTCTAATGTTGAGGAGAATCTCACAGATCGTACAGCTCTCCGATGAAACTTCTCCCCTTCAGTAGTTCATAACATTTTATGAAGATCTCAAACAATGGCTTAAAAGGAAGAATCGACGAGAGTATTTTAAACTGCTTCCTACGTATTATGAGTTAAGGTTCCCTAGAAATCCACCTTTTACTCTCAACACTTCATTACCTTAAAAGTCATCACTCACATGATAATTTAACTGTTAGCGAAGTGTTTCTTTATACACACATCCAAAAAGAGATCTGCATCACCTCGGAACCTGTGCACAAACTTGAGTAGAGCTCTACATAAATTTCCGCCCTTTTGATTGCTCATAAAAACCACACATTGCATGTTGTACCGCCATACAGCGAGGCCTTCAGAGGTGGTGGTCCAGATTGCTGTACACACCGATATCACTAATACCCAGTAGCATGTCCAATTCACTTCATGCATGCATTCGTCATGGCATACTATCTAAAAGTTCATCAAGGAGCTCTTGGTCCAGATTGTCCCACTCCTCAACGGCGATTCGGCGTAGATCCCTCAGAGTCTCAGAGTGGTTGGTCGGTCACGTTGTCCATAAACAGCCCTTATTCCAGGGATGTTCGATAGGGTTCATGCGTGAAGAATATGCTGGCTACTCTAGTCGAGAGATGTCGTTATCCTGAAGGAAGTCATTCACAAGATGTTCACGACGGGGGCGCGAATTGTTGTCCATGAAGACGAATGTCTCGTCATTATGCTGCTGATATGGTTGCACTATTGATGGGTGGATGGCATTCACGTATCGCACAGCCGTTACGGCGCCTTCCATGGCCACCAGCGGCGTTCATAATGCTACACTAAAACAGTAGGGAACATTCACCTTGCTGCACTCGCTGGACAGATTGTCGGAGACGTTCAGCCTGACCGAGTTGCCTCCCAACACGTCTCCGACGATTGTCTCGTTAGAGGCATATGTGACACTCATCAGTGAAGAGAACGTGGTGCAAATCCTGAGTGGTCCATTTGGCATGTTGTTGGGCCAACCTGTACCGCGCTGCATGGTGTCGTGGCTGCAAAGATGGACCTCGCCATGGACGCCGGGAGTGAAGTTGCGCATCATGCAGTCTATTGCGCACAGTTTGCGTCGTAACACGACGCCCTGTGGCTGCACGAAAAGTGTTATTCAACATGGTGGCGTTGCTGTTACGGTTCCTCCGAGCCATAATCCGTAGATATCGGTCATCGACAGTTCATGTCTTGCTGTATCTCCTGCATGTCCGCACTCCGAGACGCCTGGACACTTCCATTGTTAAGAGCCCTTCCTGGCACAGTCACAATGCAGACGCGATCGAACCGTGGTATTGACCGTCTGGGCACGGTCGAACAACAGACAACACG
Source organism: Schistocerca americana (assembly GCF_021461395.2). Taxonomy (NCBI): domain Eukaryota; kingdom Metazoa; phylum Arthropoda; class Insecta; order Orthoptera; family Acrididae; genus Schistocerca; species Schistocerca americana. Next base: position 653,339,428 of record NC_060122.1, read on the forward strand.
AGCTGTGTACCTCCTTCTACATCTACATCTACATCCATAGGCCGCAAGATATCTGACGGTGAGTGGCGGAGGGTACCTTCTGTACCTCTGTCGGTTCTCCCTTCTATTCCAGTCTCGTATTGTTCGTGGAAAGAAGGATTCTCGGTATGCCTCTGTGTGGGCTCTAATTTTACCCTCATGGTCTCTTCGCGAGATATAAATAGGAGGGAGCGACATACCGCTTGACTCCTCGTCGGAACCGCGCGACCGCTACGGTCGCAGGTTCGAATCCTGCCTCGGGCATGGATGAGTGTGATGTCCATAGGTTAGTTAGGTTTAAGTAGTTCTAAGTTCTAGGGGACTGATGACCTTAGAAGTTAAGTCCCATAGTGCTCAGAGCCATTTGAACCATTTGAACTCCTCGTCGGTGAAGGTATGTTCTCGAAACTTCTCACAAAAGCCCGTACCGAGCTACTGAGCGTCTCTCCTGCAGAGTCTCCCACTAGAGTTTATCTATCATCTCCGTTACACTTTCGCGATTACTAAGTGATCCTGTAACGAAGTTCGCTGGTCTCCGTTGGATCTTCTCTATCTCTTCTATCAACCCTATCTGGTTCGGATCCAACACTGCTGAGCAGTATTCAAGCAGTGGGATTGCATTTCTTTAGGATTCTTCCAATGAATCTTAGTCTGGCATCTGCTTTAGCGACGATTAATTTTTGTATGATCTTTCCATTTTAAATCACTCCTAATGCTTACTCTCAGATAATTTATGTAATTAACTGCTTCCAGTTGCTGACCTGCTATATTGTAGCTAAATGATATGGGATCTTTCGTTCTATTTATTCGCAGCACATTACACTTGTCTACATTGAGATTCAATTGCCATTCCCTGCATCATGCGTCAATTCGCAGCAGATCCTCTTGCATTTCAGTACAATTTTCCATTGTTACAATCTCTCGATATACCACAGCATCATCCGCAAAAAGCCTCAGTGAACTTCCGATGTCATCGACAAGGTCATTTATGTATATTGTGAATAGCAACGGTCCTACGACACTCCCCTACGGCACACCCGAAATCACTCTTACTTCTGAAGACTTCTCTCCATTGAGAATGACATGCTGCGTTTTGTTATCTAGGAACTCTTCAATCCAATCGCACAATTGATCGGATAGTCCATATGCTCTTACTTTGTTCGTTAAACGACTGTGGGGAACTGTATCGAACGCCTTGCGGGAGTCAAGAAACATGGCATCTACCTGGGAACCCGTGTCTATGGCCCTCTGAGTCTCGTGGACGAATAGCGCGAGCTGGGTTTCACACGATCATCTTTTTCGAAACCCATGCTGATTCCTACAGAGTAGATTTCTAGTCTCCAGAAAAGTCATTATACTCGTGTTCCAAAATTCTACAACTGATAGACGTTAGAGATATAGGTCTATAGTTCTGCACATCTGTTCGACGTCCCTTCTTGAAAACGGGGATGACATGTGCCCTTTTCCGATCCTTTGGAACGCTACGCTCTTCTAGAGACCTACTGTACACCGCTGCAAGAAGGGGGGCAAGTTCCTTCGCGTACTCTGTGTAAAATCGACTGGTATCCCATCAGGTCCAGCGGCCTTTCCTATTCTGAGCGATTTTAATTGTTTCTCTATCCCTCTGTCGTCTATTTCGATAACTACCACTTTGACATCTGTGAGAAAATCTAGAGAAGGAACTACAGTGCAGTCTTCCTCTGTGAAACAGCTTTGGAAAAAGGCATTTAGTATTTCGGCCTTTAGTCTGTCATCCTCTGTTTCAGTACCATTTTGGTCACAGAGTGTCTGGACATTTTGTTTTGATCCACCTACCGCTTTGACATAAGACCAAAATTTCTTAGGATTTTCTGCCAAGTCAGTACATAGAACTTTACTTTCGAATTCACTGAACGCCTCTTGCATAGCCCTCCTCACACTACATTTCGCTTCTTGTAGTTTTTGTTTGTCTGCAAGGCTTTGGCTATGTTTATGTTTGCTGTGAAGTTCCCTTTGCTTCCGCAGCAGTTTTCTAACTCGGTTGTTGTACCACGGTGGCTCTTTTCCATCTCTTACGATCTTGCTTGGCACATACTCATCTGACACATATTATACGGTGGTTTTGAACTTTGTCCTCTGATCCTCAACACTATCTGTACTCGAGACAAAACTTTTGTGTTTAGCCGTCAGGTACTCTGAAATCTGCTTTTTGTTACTTTTGCTAAACAGAAAAATCTTCCTACCTTGTTTTATATCTCCATTTACGGCTGAAATCATCGATGCAGTAACCGTTTTATGATCTCTGATACCCTGTTCTGCGTTAACTGTTTCAAATAGTTCGGGTCTGTTTGTTACCAGAAGGTCTAATATGTTATCGCCACGAGTCGGTTCTCTGTTTAACTGTCAAGGTAGTTTTCAGATAAAGCACTTAAAAAAATTTCACTGGATTCTTTGTCCCTGCCACCCGTTATCAACGTTTGAGTCTCCCAGTCTATATCCGGCAAATTAAAATCTCCGCCCAGAACTATAGCATGGTGGGGAAATCTACTCGAAATATGTTCCGAATTATCCTTCAGGTGCTCAGCCACAACAGCGGCTGAGCCAGGGGGCCTATAGAGACATCCAATTACCATATCTGGGCCTGCTTTAACCGCGACGTTCACCCAAATTATTTCACATTTCGGATCTCCGTCAATTCCCTTCGATACTATTGCACTTCTTATAGCTGTAACCACGCCTCCCCCTTCACGGTCCAGCCTGTCTCTGTGGTATACATTCCATTCTGAGTTTAGAATTTCATCACTGTTCACATCTGGTTTCAGCCAACTGTCCCTAGCATTGTGTACCGTTTATTAATGAGAGCAGTTCTGGGACCTTTCTATAGACGCTCCTGCAGTTTACTATTACCAGATTAATATTGTTATTCCCTGTTGCATTTTGCCTACTCCTACCTTGCCGCGTCTCAGGAGGCGCCTTGTCAGGCCTAGGGAGGGAATTCTCTAACCTAAAAAACCCAAATGGGTACTCCACACGTACTCCGCTACCCTTGTAGCCGCTTCCTGAGTGTGGTGCACGCCTGACCTATTCTGGGGGACCCTACATTTCTCCACCCGATAGCGGAGGTCGACAAATTTGCACCCCAGATCTCCTCAGAACCGTCTGAGCCTCTGGTTTAATCCTTCCACTCGGCTCCGAACCAGAGGATCGCGATCGGTTCTGGAAACGATGCTACAAATAGTTAGCTCAGATTCCACCCCGCGTGCGAGGCTTTCCACCTTCACCAACTCCGCCAACCGCCTGTATGAACTGAGGATGACCTCTGAACCCAGACGGCAGGAGTCATTGGTGCCGACATGAGCAACAATTTGCAGTCGGGTGCACCCAGTGCTCTCTATCGCCGCCGGCAGGGCCTCCTCCACATCTCGGAGACCCCCCGGCAAGCAGGCAGAGTGAACACTGGCCTTCTTCCCCGACCTTTCCGCTATTTCCCTAAGGGGCTCCATCACCCGCCTAACGTTGGATCTCCCAATCACTAATAAACCCCTTCCCCCCCCCCCCCCCCCCCGCCCGTATGCCTGCTCGGACCTTGCTGAAGGAGCGGCCACATGTCCACTCACAGGCAGAGCGGGCGATGCCACACGGCCAGCCTCCACATTGACCCTCCGCCTCGTGCGCCGCCAACGCCGCTAAACCCGCAACTCCCCTTGGGGAGAGGGTGGCCCAACCGCGCCCGGTACCCACGAAGATGTCTCGACAGCAGGAACAGGGGATGAAGCATGTAACATCTGGGTGTACCATGCGACGCACCAGACTCCCCACTGCCGCTACACGACGAGGTAGCAGCCTGAAGGCGGCTGACCGCGGCCATCAACACTTTCAGCTGTTCCCGAACAGTGGCCAGCTCCTCCTGCGTCCGTACACAGCAGTCACACATCCTATCCATCCTAAGAAATCAATTTACTGTAGAGAGTTAATCAACTTTTAACTAGACTGCTAATTCACTAAAGGCGGCTGATAGTTGACTAAACTGTGGTTACTAGACACTTCTTGTAGAAAACAATGAAAATAGCACTACCTGTCTCTGGACTGTATTCAAAACAAACACTAGCAGTACTGGCACTATGGCTGACTAAAGAGACTCTCTCTGACTGTACTAAAAACAAACACGAAATCTATGTAACACTATTACTACCACTCGACAATTAAAGCTTCCTAAAAGCAAAAACACACGGAAGAAGAAGTGACAAGTAAAAAAAATACAGATAATACTTAAATTAATTCCTGGTGGAATGACTGGAACTGATCGGCTGTCGGACCCCCTCCGTCTAATAGGTGCTGCTGATGCATGGTTGTTTATATCTTTGGGCAGGTTTAGTGACATCTCTGAACAGTGAAAGGGACTGTGTCTGTAATGCAACATCCACAGTCAACGTCTGTCTTCAGGAGTTCTGGGAACCTGGGTGATGTAAAACTTTTTTTGATGTGTGTATTTATGCCTCCGAACAATCATAGGAAGTAATTTAAATATAAAGCCATTCTAGTAACATGGAAGATATGGCATTGAGTTCTGGGTTTATTCTCATGATTACAGATAAAAGTGTAACTATTAATGCACTATCAAATATTTCATCTTTAATCAATCAAGAAAACTGGCAGACACAGAGAACAGCAAGAGCTTCAATGGTTCCAAAGTTCATTTATTTGCAATGATTCTTGCGAGGTTCTAGTGTCTTATACGTGCCGCACGAATACGTTGGGTGGCTATAATCAGAAAATAGAGACATCATCAATGCAAAAACGTTGTATCATCAACATTGGTCGGATTTATGGAGATGAAATTCTGCAGACGATGGAAAGCTTGAGTTAGAATTCCTGTTGAGTGACAGCCGGCCCCTCGGGAACACGCAACCGAGTTTATTAATTAGGCCTGCGGAACTGCCGGTATATGATTCTGCTCCTGCTTGGTTATGACGAATGGCTCAGAAATTCATTAAGCGCGCCCTATACATCAAAATCCCACTAATTAAATAATGCGTGCCTCATAAAGCTCTCACTTATAATCCAAGAAGGGAAGCATGTGGGTGAGTGGAGCTATTCTCTGCATTGTTGTTCTCTGGAGAACACGCCAGCAGAATGAGCTTAACTGTGTACTGTAAACTTTTCACAACTGGTTTCAAACTTAATATATGGTTTTAAGTTGGTTAATTAGCTGTATCCATGTTTCGTAAATCTTATCCACGATGAATATTATCATGTGCAAAAAGAATGATTTCTGTACAAGAATGGCTCTATGGTATACATCGAGTTGTTAAAAATAGCAAACTGTGACCTTAATTTGAAAACACGTCCGTTGGCTGTCAGCCATTTTATTTCAATGGGCAGATTATCAAACAGTTCTATCGTTGAACGTCGTATTGCTTTCTGTGACAACGTTAGATTCAATCGCAGAAGGTGTAGATAACTTTTTTTTCCTAGTACTATGTTGATGAACATATCTATTACGCTCAAACTCCTACCGATTGTTGACAACAAAATTCATGAGTAAATAAAAGTACTGTGATACTGTGGTTGGTATTCCTGTCTATTGAAACAAACACATGCCAGAAGTATTTAACTTCACATATAATTCTAATTAATTTACTTTGTGCAATGAATACTTCAAGCTTAAGTCAATAGTTACTATCGCATTTTACACTATACAGCATCAGTGAATGATGATATGTCCTCATAGGTGACAGTTATTCATATGGCAAAAGTAGGTGAATCTACACATTTTAGCAGGTCTGCTACATATAATGTTTTCAATTCCAGTTTTCATCAATAGTCACACCGAATAGCTCATTCTTTTTACAAAGTTTATTTTTTTTTTGTTCATAAACTACATTCATACTACAAGGCATACAAAATGGATGAACTGTGATTTTTCATATTTTGGAGTTACTTATTTGTGCAACCCATCATTAATAGTAGAAGAAACTTCATTTACTATGTTCACAGTGGATACTTTTCTGGTAGGTTTGATAATGATGCTTTTCTCGTCTGCAAAATGATTAAATTTACTGCCTTATTCAAATGAAATGGGAAATCATTAACATTGAGGAAGAATGGTAAGAGTCCCACGATTAAACTATAAGGAATGCTCATTGTGATTTATCACCATGAAGATAATGTGACGTCCATGTTTATGTTATTAAAACGTCCTTGTTTAACTCCTTTCTGCATCCTGTTTCTGGAACATGATCTGAACCATTCATGTGCAGAAACACACCCCTCCCCAAATCCATCCCTCTCAAAAGGAAATAACAATTATTTCTCCAATAGAAATTTGACCCGATCAAATGGTTTTGATTAGTCAAAGAAAATCCCAAAGGTAGAATAAAAAATTTTATTAAATGACCATTGCAGCTGTAAACAGCTTCATGTCTATAGCAATCCTTCTGAAATCCTAACTGTGATTGACCCGTATTCATTATTACTTAGACAGGTGGCAAATCTCAAGTATGTTAATTTCTCAAAAGTGCAAGAAATAAGACTGCTGGTTGATCCTGACATCAGTGGTGTCACATTAGAGACCGAATCAGCTCCTCCTATACTTGAGCAGCAAAGTATGGGATTTACCTAGCAATTTCAACAGTTGTCACATAGCAGATATCATCAGATGACACGGTGTGGTAAATCCTGATCTATATATTTTTGAACCATTCTGAAGCAAAGAGTCCTGTTTTCCAGAAGCACTGACAAATAGACATCTGTTACTGCTTAACATATATACTGAACGGCATTAACAGATCTACTTTAACGACAGAATAGCCACGTGGTTGTCAGTTTTCCCGTTGATTACCGGATATGATATTGCAGAGCCAGATTACAGCACAGAGAGGTGCCTAGTGTGCAGTGTGCATAGTAGAACCGCTTCCGGGTCGGTAAGAGGTACAGAACTATTTACACATTGCTCAGCTGCAAATGTGTAATGGGTGCTAACCAAGCATGCATCAACCCAGAGGCCATGCTTCTGGAAAATCGTCATGGTCGTATACGCTAAAATGGAGAAAAAGTACATCGTGCACCATTATGTTTGGAAAAGCTAACTCAACTAATGATGAAATTCGACATAGCTGATGCTCTGTTTTTCAAATTAAAAGCTCAATAGATATTATCAGTACTAGATTTAAGAATAATCTACATAAAAATTAAGTCACTTAGTTTGGTAAAGACGGTACCTCTTACCCAGAAATATACATTTTCAGTAACTTGCCAACAGCCATGAAAATTCGTCCACAAATAATGTTCAGTTGAAAAGAAACCTAAGGCAATTATTGTGGGTAATTCCTTATTTTCTATTAACAAATTTATTAATACAATCAACTGATACATGTGAACGTTACATAAAATCTAGCTTCACTATAACTTCAACATAGAAATGTGTTGAAACAAATCCATTACATCTGCTTCACGCAATTTTATCTCGTTATCTATTTCGTTACCTCTGGCTGCTTCTGTGCAATAGTAGGAAGCCTCAAGGTACTAAAAGAGTAGTTTGTTTTGAATTATTACTAATGTTCCTAGTATCCAGTATTGTCCTGTTCGTAATACTACGATTAAACAAGGAATGCATGATGATCTTTGACATAAATGTAAATTCTCACTGGTAGCCCAAACTGACTGTCTACTAGTGCAGTTTCACCAACTTAAGGCTGTAAGCAGAAATGCAGAGAAGTTCACCGTATCAACAGGACAGGTTGTTGGAAATGAATGAACCGTTAAGCTGGCTAAGATGCATGGTCCTCCTTTGGCCAGATTCTGCCGTCCACAAACTTTAAGCTGGCCCACAAGCTGTGAAGCTGTGAGCTTTTACTGAAAACTTCCCTTCAAGTAGCTTAGGTAAGATACACACCCATAGTGGACACTCTTTTAAAGCATGAGAAAAGGTTTTGTTCTGTTTTATACAGTTAACATTTCCCAACGTATATTCACTGTCAGCACATTGAGCAAAGTCAAGATATGTATCTGCGTTTAATGCAGAATTAAATTTCGCATTTTTTGTGATTTATGGGTAGATAAATCCATTTGGCAGGTTCGAGCTCACTTATCTCAGTCCCAGGTCACACCAGGACCGACCCAAGTTATCTGTTGTTGTTGTTGTTGTCTTCAGTCCTGAGACTGGTTTGATGCAGCTCTCCATGCTACTCTATCCTGTGCAAGCTTCTTCATCTCCCAGTACTTACTGCAACCTACATCCTTCTGAATCTGTTTAGTGTATTCATCTGTTGGTCTCCCTCTACGATTTTTACCCACCACGCTGCCCTCCAATGCTAAATTTGTGATCCCTTGATGCCTCAGAACATGTCCTACCAACCGGTCCCTTCTTCTAGTCAAGTTGTGCCACAAACTCCTCTTCTCCTCAATTCTATTCAATACCTCCTCATTAGTTACATGATCTACCCAGCATTCTTCTGTAGCATCACATTTCAAAAGCTTCTATTCTCTTCTTGTCCAAACTATTTATCGTCCATCTTTCACTTCCATAAATGGCTACACTCCATACAAATACTTTCAGAAATGACTTCCTGACACTTAAATCTATACTCGATGTTAACAAATTTCTCTTCTTCAGAAACGCTTTCCTTGCCATTGCCAGTCTACATTTTATATCCTCTCTACTTCGACCATCATCAGTTATTTTGCTCCCCAAATAGCAAACCTCCTTTACTACCTTAAGTGTCTCATTTCCTAATCTAATTCCCTCAGCATCACCCGACTTAATTCGACTACATTCCATTATCCTCGTTTTGCTTTTGTTGATGTTCGTGTTATATCCTCCTTTCAAGACGCTGTCCATTCTGTTCAACTGCTCCTTTGCTGCCTCTGACAGAATTACAAGGTCATCGGCCAACGTCAGCATTTTTATTTCTTCTCCATGGATTTTAATACCTACTCCGAATTTTTCTTTTGTTTCCTTTACTGCTTGCTCAATATACAGATTGAATATCATAGGGGACAGGCTACAAACCTGTCTCAATCCCTTCCCAACCGCAGCTTCCCTTTCATGCAAATCGACTCTTATAACTGCCAACTCGTTTCTGTACAAATTGTAAATAGCCTTTCGCTCCATGTATTTTACCCCTGCCATCTTTAGAATTTGAAAGAGAGTATTCCAGTCAACATTGTCAAAAGCTTCCTCTAAGTCTATAAACGCTAGAAACGTAGGTTTGCTTTTCCTTAATCTATTTTCTAAGTTAAGTCGTAGGGTCAGCATTGCCTCCCGTGTTCCAACATTTCTGCGGAATCCAAACTGATCTTTCCCAAGGTTGGCTTCTACCAGTTTTTCCATTCGTCTCTAAAGAATTCGCGTTAGTATTTTGCAGCTGTGACTTATTAAACTGATTGTTCGGTAATTTTCACATCTGTCAACACCTGCTTTCTTTGGGATTGGAATTGTTATATTCCTCTTGAAGTCTGAGTGTATTTCACCTGTCCCATACATCTTGCTCACCAGATGGTAGAGTTTTGTCAGGACTGGCTCTCCAAAGGCCGTCAGTAGTTCCAATGGAATGTTGTCTACTCCTGGGGCCATGTTTCGAATCAGGTCTTTCAGTGCTCTGTCAAACTCTTCATGCAGTATCGTATCTCCCAGTTCATCTTCATCTACATCCTCTTCAATTTCCATAATATTGTCCTCAAGTACATCGCCCTTGTATAGACCCCCGATATACTCCTTCCACCTTTCTGCTTTCCCTTCTTTGCTTAGAACTGGGTTTCCATCTGAGCTCTTGATATTCATACAAGTGGCTTTCTTTTCTCCAAAGGTCTCTTTAATTTTCCTGTGGGCAGTATCTATCTTACCCATAGTGAGATAAACATCTACATCCTTACATTTGTCCTCTAGCCATCCCTGCTTAGCCATTTTGCACTTCCTGTCAATCTCAATTTTGAGACGTTTGTACTACTTTTTGATTGCTTCATTTACTGCGTTTTTATATTTTCTCCTTTCATCAATTAAATTCAATATTTCTTCTGTTACCCAAGGATTTCTACTAGCCCTTGTCTTTTTACCACCTTGATCCTCTGCTGCCTTCACTACTTCATCCCTCAGAGCTGCCCATTCTTCTTCTACTGTATTTCTTTCCCCCATTCCTGTCAATTGTTCCCTTATTCTCTCCCTGAAACTCTGTACAACCTCTGGTTCTTTCAGTTTATCCAGGTCCCATCTCCTTAAGTTCCCACCTTTTTGCAGTTTCTTCAGTTTTAATCTACAGTACATAAGCAATAGATTGTGGTCAGAGTCCACATCTGCCCCTGTAAATGTCTTACAATTTATAACCTGGTTCCTAAATCTCTGTCTTACCATTGTATAATCTAGCTGATACCTTCTAGTATCTCCAGGATTCTTCCATGTATACAACCTTCTTTTATGATTCTTGAACCAAGTGTTAGCTATGATTAAGTTATGCTCTGTGCAAAATTCTACCGGACAGTTTCCTCTTTCATTTCTCTCCCCCAATCCATATTCACCCACTATGTTTCCTTCTCTCCCTTTTCCCACTCTCGAATTCCAGTCACTCATGACTATTAAATTTTCGTCTCACTTCACTACCTGAATAATTTCTTTTATCTCATCATACATTTCAACAATTTCTTCATCATCTGCAGAGCCAGTTGGCATATAAACTTGTACTAATGTAGTAGGCATGGGCTTCGTGTCTATCTTGGCCACAATAATGCGTTCACTGTTCTGTTTGTAGTAGCTTACCCGCACTCCAATTTTTTTAATTCATTATTAAACCTACTCCTGCATTGCCCCTATTTGATTTTGTATTTATAATCCTGTATTCACCTGACCAAAAGTCTTGTTCCTCCTGCCACCGAACTTCACTAATTCCCACTATATCTAACTTTCACCTATCCATTTCCCTTTTTAAATTTTCTGACCTACCGGCCCGATTAAAGGATCTGACATTTCACGCTCCGATTCGTAGAACGCCAGTTCTCCTGATAACGACGTCCTCCTCAGTAGTCCCCGCCCGGAGATCCGAATGGGGGACTATTTTACCTCTGGAATATTTTACGCAAGAGGACGCCATCATCATTTAACCATACAGAAAAGCTGCATGCCCTCGGGAAAAAGTTGGCGACGAGGACGGGATAACTTTTGTGGACTGGCAAGACAGCCAATCCACTAGGACGGGAGGCTGAAGGGCACGCGTGTAAGCTCACGCAGGATGGCGTGAGGTCTGGAACAGGACAAGGTCTTTATAGTAGCAAAAATAGTACGTAGCTTCTGGAATACTTAACTTTAATCCATAATTGGTGAACATCGGTCTGACGGTACATGCATCACTAGATAAATAGCAAATGATAATGGCGCCTTGCTAGGTCGTAGCAAATGACGTAGCTGAAAGCTATGCTAACTATCTTCTCGGCAAATGAAAGCGTAATTTGTCAGTGAACCATCGCTAGCAAAGTTGGCTGTACAACTGGGGCGAGTACTAGGACGTCTCTCTAGACCTGCCGTATGGCGGCACTCGGTCTGCAATCACTGATAGTGGCGACACGCGGGTCCGACGTATACTAACGGACCGCGGCCGATTTAAAGGCTACCCTACCTAGCAAGTGTGGTGTCTGGCGGTGACACCACATAAATAATTTATTTTCTTTACATTTGCGTATTTTATTTGATAAGATGAAATGTAAATATCATGTAATGTTCCTGTACAACCCTCAAAATGAGATTTAAAAAGAGTATTATATGTTAAAAATGAAGTTTATTCCCATATTGTTGTAAATGGGGACTGCTTCAGCGCCACCTCTGAATGATGGTATGAACTGATTAGTGAGCAGTGCAAACACGAAACAGCCAGTGAACAGCCATCAGGCAGTGTTATATCGTTTCCTCTGATTATAACATTTAGGAAACTGTTGCAATAGGTCAGTATTACCCTATCTAGAGGCCACACACTGCCAGCTAAATGCAAGATGCTAATTCCAAAGCTTTCAGTTGCCTCAGAAGGCTTCACTGGCAACCTTTGTTGTTGGCGTAGATAAGTGAGGAAAAACATCGATCTCACCGAAAATATTAACCGATTTTGAAAATTCAAAATGCTAACATAATCTTCAGAGAAACAGCCATCAGAAATGTAATCTTCTAATTGACATTCCAAATCATTTCAACTTTTATTCCCTCTATCTTTTGGAAAATTCTTCATAAGGTAATGTAAACATGAAGTTGACACTTCTATAATTTTCATTAATTTTTTATTAAGTTACATAATAAAAAATTTTCCATAAATATTCTGTGCCAGGCATTGAACGTTAAATTTTTGGCACCATAGATTTACATATGTTAAAGTATCGGAAGTAATTTTTTCATTAAAAGTTGCACAGTGTTTCACAGTTTTTTCCCTTGAAGCTACAATATTCTTTCTACAAGTCATAATAATCACTTAAATAGGATAGTTCATTACGAAATTACATGGAGTCATGTCAGTGTCTCTTCTGAGTAGTGTAACTCGTTTAAAATAGAGAAATGTATCATATGCTTTGAGATATTTATTTGGAGGATTAATATTCCACATCTCCAGTGGGAAAGTTTCATTTCTCTCATTTATTCTGTACATTAATGTGGTCAAATAAACAAGAGTGATGTAACTGATTATTCTTATGATTTCTCTGAAATGTAACAAATACAAAATATGGTGTGTCAAATTTTGCAGAGTTGTAGTAATTTGTGATAATAGGTTAAAATTTTTCTTACCACTCAATACTGCAACTTCTACAATTTGTAGTTTACATAAAGCTATTGGAAATTTTGGATTTTGGATTTGCTTCACATTTAGCAATTGGTACACGAATTTCCATCGATTCTACCACAGTTAACTTCCTTACGAAGTGTATCTTTAATTTCAACTTCAGCTTCGTTATAATCAGGATATCTAAGAATAGCATCTACAGCAGTTGCACTCCTAGTAAAACTTACAGTTAAATAACCTTTCCACATAATTTCTATATCATCTCTAAAAAATCTGCCAACATTGCTACTGAATAAAACACTTCATTGTTCTTACTCTTTACTTTTCCATTATTAAGTATATGACCTTCTATACTTATTTTATTAGTAACTGATGAAGTCAAATGTAACATAGCTGTTGATGAAATGGAAGGATGTTCGATTCTAGAAAAAATATTATTTCTTTTCCTTATTGTCACAAATTGGAACAGGTTTGCTAAATAATTATAGAATAATTTTTTATTGAATTTTCCATTATATGTTGGATAACCTGATTCTGGCCTACCTGGATAAGCTATAACAGTTCTAAAGTTCATGTATAATTGTGTGTGATTTGGATGAAATTATCCATCACCAATATTTGTTTTAATCTCTGTATCATTGTTGGATGAATTTAAATTATTTTTACTTCTCTCATTCACAGGGAATGCGTAGAATTGCTAACTCTTGAGTTCGTTCACCATTTATTAAGCATAAAATTTATTAAGACTTAGTAAAGCAACTCTCATACAAGCACCATTATTGTCAATCAAACTGTCTGTTTCATCTGTTACAGTAATTTCTATATGTGGAATAGGATCAAAAATAGGAATATCTACAGGATGATGTGATTCTTGAATTATTGATCCACGAAATTCTGAATAAGGCTTGAATGAACAATAATATTACTTTCTCAATGAATTGATCAGTATGCGGTATACACATTCCATCAGCCAGATGAAAATTCATGTTCATAAATTCAAATAGAATAATATTAGGAAGATTTTTAGCAACTGTCTTTCTTATAGCCTCAATAATTTGATTATAAAATCCTAGCACCCATGCTATATTGTCTTCTTCTATATCCATATATAGCTTAACATCATGCTCAATAGTAACTCTATTTGAAATTTCATCAGCTTTAATGAGAATGTTTGATTCTTCAAATGAATATGTTTATCTAAATATTTTAAACTATATTAACCTACAGGAATTTCTATCGTTTCTCCAACGCAATACAATTTGTTATTTTTCGATGTATTATTTGGAGTTAAAAAAGTTGCATAAAAAGGTTCTCTTTTTGGAAAAGTTAAACATCCCTTAAGAACAGATGATTTATCACCAATCTGAAATTGATGGGCCATTTATACTAATAAAAATATATTTAATTAAGTGACAGATCAGCAACCAAAAATAAGAATTGTAGAAAAAAATGAAAATATAAACCTGGTAAACTTTAACCAAATTCTTTTTTGTGTGTAATAATAATAGCATGTAGTTGTGGAAAATCTACATCAATGATTGATAATTACATTCTACCTGTATGTTGGTTGAATTGAAATTAAATCAATCACTTGTAGTTTTACTCCAAAAGCTTAGATCAATCAAAATACTAAGATTTTATAAAAAGGTGGAAAACAACTGAAGATAAGCATAACAAAAAAATTGCTACTTTAATTTGACACTAATGATGAAATTATCTCATTAGATCAATGTCTAGATAACTCGGTAGTTGTATTTCATGACTTCATTCTTGAAAAATATAGTTTTGATTAATTAGAAATTTTATATCCATTACCTGAAATGAAAATAAAAAAAGTATTTGTAACTCCAAATAAATCAGTTAAGAGTACACCTGTTGAAGTGAATTACTCGTGTTTGGTGAACTAATTTTAGAATCAACTGATGATGATAGAATGCAACAATAATTTAAATCTTATTAAATTTTTATCTCTATAAATGGATAACCATACCTACTGTTCAAAATGTAAAAAAATATACTGAAACACATAATCCTTACAGAGTAACACTTAATAATGGAAGACAAAGAATTGAAGGTCTTTGTATGGCAGGTAAAATTAAAAAGTATAAGTTCAGTAAAAGATTTTGTAGCTAAAAATCTAAATATTCGTGAAGAAATTATTAATGAATTACATAAACCAACAATAAAAAATTTAAAAGGAGATTCATATTGATGATTAATGGCAAGCATATCTAGCTGAAATGAATTCATGTATTTTGAAAGAAATTTCAAAACTAAATAAACGATATAAGTACAAGGGTCACTCAATAACTAAAGAGATAAATTGGTCTGAGGAATAAACTGTTCGTAGGGCAAGTTTGGTACTTTTGTGGCTTTAAATTGGCATCACTGGGATGAGCTCTGATTAGCTGATGTACGAACATCACCTCAGCACCTCGAAAATACATTTCAAGATGGTGAGTCCACTTGAAACGTCCACATTAGTTGATTAACGTTCTGTTGTTATTTCTTCACTTGCTGAAGGCGAGAGACTAGTTAATACATAGTACAGAATGTCTAACGTTTACGGTGAAGGTTGTATGAATCGCGCAAATTTTTCCTAGTTAGTAGAACCGTTCAAAAATGGTGATGACTCAGTGACTGATGAACACCATTCTGGCCGACGAGTTGCAGTTTGTTGAACTCCCTCACTTGAAAGGCGAATTGACATTATTCATGCCAACCGCTGTGTGGCTGTGGAAATGATAGTCGATAAGGTTCAAGTTAATACTGGTACAGTTCGTAACAATATCTGTAAGAAGCTGAAGTACCACAGAACACGTGCAAGATGGGTCCCAAAGGAGTTGACGTGGCTGAACAAGGAAAAAAGTTGACAGTATGCACAGAGCTAAAGCAACCTTATAAAAGAGAAGGTGAGCACTTCGTCAACAGAATTTAAACTTGTGGCGAAACTTGGGTTTACTATTATAAGCCAGAATCAAAAAGACAAAGCATGGAGTGGAAGCACACCAACTCACCTGTCAAGAAACAATTCGAAACCTCAGCTTCAGCAGGAAAAGTGATGTTGATGGTGTTTTAGGATGCTGAAGGTTACGGTTTTTGTGATTATCTCAAACAGCAGCGTACAATGAACAGCCAATACTACTCAGAGATGATTTTAAACAAGGTGAAGCCAGCCATGAGAGGTACTACAGTCGAGCCGTGTACGTCGATGCTGAGGCGTGACCGAAAGACGGGGTGGATGTGTGCGTGTCCATAACCCAACTGCTAATAACCGGTTCGCAACAATTCGTGTTGAGATGTCTGGGCTCACAAACCCTCTTATCTGTGCTGTGGTAACTCCACGACCTGCCACTGCTGTCCTTGCAATACGACGATCCTGACGGGAGTCTATGCCGCTTGGACATCCAGAACCTCGTCTACGAGTGTATGTTCAAGTGACTACTGATAACAGGATGGTTGCACAACTGACGTGGTACGTCCCCTTATGTGACAGTTCTCCAAAAGGACCATCCTGCTTTCAAATTAGCTCAGTTGGCTGCAGAAAACACGAGTGCCTCTCTGTGGCTTGGTTGTCTGCTTCCTTCGCATGTTTACACCACGCTGAGTCTTCTGGCTGTGAGCATTCCCTATTAAAAAGTAGACACAAGTTACGCTCTGGTAGTTATGCCACTGCGCTATCTGTTGGAGGACGGTGTTGAAACCATTATCAGTACACGAAATATCCACCAGATGGCATATGCCGTCATCGGATCAAAGTCATCGTTGTCTTACCAGGTCTACTACTTTTCTTTTTTAGGCAGTGTATTTTCAATCACAGTAATGCGCTCAACTATATAAATCCAGAAGAACTTAATTTTTATTGATGAGTTGTGTGTCATACGTAAGTACTGTTCTTTTGGAATATTTCGCATTTTTCAGTTAATGAATACTAACTATGCGATCAGAGTATTGGACAACAGTTCCTCACAATAAATATTGATAGACTCCGCACAGCGAAAATTGCAGATGTGGCAAACTAACGTGTATTTTGCAAGAGTCAAGGCAAATGAGCACATTTTAAGAATATAAATACTAGTCTAAATGCAAGCATTGCACATATTAAACGGTGATTGTTGAGGATCAATCAACGAGAATATTCTCAGATCTGCTACAGACAAGTGATTTAGAACTTTCAGGAAGTTAGGTGGTTCTCTCTCCGCAATATATTTGTTTCTCTCAAATGTTATTTCTCTTTTGAGAAAATTTTAGAGTTTAGCTATTCAGTATTGTCACTGAGCAATAACTTGCTCGTTAAAACGTTAGTTTATGTGCCTGTCCAGGTATCAGTATCCCAAAGAGCATTGTGTACGTTCATTTACGATATTTACTTACTTTGTGGTATTTTCGTACATAAAAGTCTTAGATTAATGCATGTTAGACTTTATTGAACAGTTTCCGATGTATGATGTCTTTAAAAATCGTGTCTGTACAAACAGGGTTCGTTGGGGGATGTTCATTTGTATGCGTCGCTGTTTCAGCATCCGCCAGTGTCTCAGCTGTCTTGAGCCAATCACAGCGCAGTAGGGTGTTTCTTATCGGGGAAACGTTCAAGCTGATCGGAATATTTCAATTTGACAACACATTGGTGACAGCTGTGTTTGTTTATACACTAGATTTATTAGGTTCCCGTGTTTGTGAGGCTATGATGGATATTCATCACATTCCATTTAATAAGTATTGTTATTTTAACTCAAGCAGTAGCGTTTTATGTAAATGGCTAAGGTATTATATTTTCTTTCCCTAATTTTCATTTATTTACGAAACCTATGACTGGAGTCAAAGTATTCTGTGGCAAATCCAATGCTACTTGTCGAATTTTTCCATTCTAGAAATGTTGTGCTCTTAATTCTCCTTTACTTTTCAGCTTTCTCGCAGAAATTAACTTTTCATAACACCCTGTAAGATTGTTTTTGAATTGACTATAAAAGTGCATGTATTATGTAGTTTATGTATGCCCATGGTCTTCAGAGGTATCTACAACAGAGTGCCTAATATTGACGTCAGAATACCGTAAAATTTTCGCTCACTTAACGAGGTCACCATGTGAAAAAGTTAATAATATGACAGTTACTCCTACATGAAATCAAGTAGGAAACGTAAATGAGATGTTTCACATTCGCGGAGATTTATTTGCAGATAACGCTCTTAGATCTCTCATTTTACCGTTTCTTTATCACTGAATAGCCAAAGAAACTGGTAAATCTGCCTAATATCGTGTACGGCCACCAAGAACACGAAGAAGTGCTGCAACACGACGTTGCGTAGATTCGAAGAATGTGTGAAGTAGTGTTGGAGGGAAGTGACATCATGAATCCTGCAGGGCTGTCCATAAATTCGCAAGAGTACAAGCGGTGGAGATCTCTTCTGAACGGCATCTTGCAAGGCATCCCAGGTATGCTTAATTATGTTCATATCTAGAGAGTTTTGTGGCCAGCGGAAGTGTTTAAGCTCGGAGAGTGTTCCTGGAGCAACTCTGTAGCAATTCTGGACGTGTGGGGTGTAACATTGTCCTGCTGAAATATCCCAAGTCCGTCGGATTGCACAATAGACATGAACGGATGCAGATGATCAGACAGGAAGCTTACGTACGCGTCACCTGTCAGAGTCGAATCTAGACGTATCAGGGATTCCATATCACTCCAAATGCACACGTCCCACACTATTACAGAGCCTCCACTAGCTGGAACAGTTTATGCTGACAAACAGGGTCCATGGATTTAGGAGGTTGTCTCCACACCAGTACTTGTCCATCCACTCGATGAAATTTGAAACGAGACTCGTCAGCCCAGGCAACATGTTTCCAATCATCAACATCCCAATGTCGGCGTTGACAGGCCGAAATGAGGCGTAAAGCTTTGTATTGTGCAATCATAAAGGGTACACGAGTGGAATTTCGGCTCCGAATGCCAATATAGATGATGTTTCGTCGAATAGTTCGCTCGCTGACAGTTGTTGATGGCCCAACATTAAAACCTGTAGCAATTTGCGCAAGAGTTGCACTTCTGTCACGTTGAACGATTCTGTTCAGTTGTCATTGGACCCGTTCTTGCAGGATCTTTTTCCGACCGCAGCGATGTCGGTGATGTGATGTTTATCAGATTTCTTATATTCACGGTACACTTTTGAAATGTTCGTACGGGGAAATCCCCACTTCATCGCCACCTAGGAGATGTTGTGTCCCATCGTTCGTGCGCCGACTATAACGCCACTTTCAAACTCACTTAAATCTTGATAACCTGCCATTGTAGCAGCAGTAACCAATGTAACAACTGCGACAGACACTTGTTGTCTTATAAAGGCACTGCCGACCGCTGCGCCGTATTCTGCATGTTTACATACGTCCGTATTTAAATATGCGTGCCTATATCAGTTTCTTTGGCGCTTCAGTGTATAACGGTCGAAATGCGGGCTGGAGGTGAGCGGGAGTCAAAAGGAATGCCGAGGTGTAACAAGAATTGTTGTCACTCTTGATGATGATGCTGTTGAAACTGCTGACGTCGTTGTTGTTGTCGTTATCGTCGTTGTTATTTTTGTTGGTGTACTTCCATCTGCCAAACCTCCAAGAATTTAGAGTTTATGTCTGTCTGAGCCTTACACGTTTTCCTTAAGTTCAGTATTCGTAGAACACTTGCAAGCGGAATTGAATGAATAACTTCATAGGCATCACAGTATTGGTGCAGTCTACCTTCATTGACATAGAATTATTGCTATGATGTGGTACCCGGCACAGTGCTCTCGAGGACAGCTAGTCGTGCACCGACGTGGTGCCTGACGACTGTGGTCCAGGACGTCAGTTATCATGAAGATTAGACCCTAGTCACCCAGTAGGGATCGACCAAGACTGCAGCAGATGCTCACGTGCCAGCCACGTGGCTGCGCTGATGAGACTCGCCTGTTCAGTGTTAAGACAGCAGCTTGCGCATCATCTGCGATGACTTAGAAGTGAAGGATGGCTGGCTGCTCACCACTCATCTAGATTGGCCAGTAGGCAGCAGTGGCAGACCACAGCCGTGGTTCGGATCGGCAGGCTTCCTCTCGGTTCTGAAGTCAGCAAGCTCCCCATCATCGACCAGAATGTCGTGGTTTCACTGAAACTCAACAGACTGTCATTTTCTCTGGTTCTAGTGACACGAACAGAATGGCAGCACGACAGATTGTGTGTTCCTAAGCTACGAAAGCCTCTCTGTGTTAAGGTTCCAACCCAAATTTATAGCGTAGTGTCTCTGTCTGTATGAGTGTTTTTATCCCCATTTATCGGACCTATCAGCACTCCTTTCCTACATGTAATTTCAATAACGCTTCTGAGTCACTGACCTCAGTTCTTTCTGTCTACGTTTGACTTTTCAGTGGAGCTTGGTTAGTAATGATACGTGGTGTTACCTCACAGTGCCTTCTTAAGTAGCACAGTAGTGCTTGCACTTCTTTCTTCCCAACAGGGCACAGCAGGCCCCTATGACCGAGCGGTTCTAGGCGCTACAGTCTGGAACCACGCGACCGCTACGGTCGCAGGCTCGAATCCTGCCTCGGGCATGGATGTGTTTGATGTCCTCAGGTCAGTTAGGTTTAAGTAGTTCTAAGTTCTAGGGGACTGATGACCTCAGAAATTAAGTCCCATAGTGCTCAGAGGCATTTTGAACCAACAGAGCACTGGCGGTACGTCATGTTGACACGAGCCCAGCGCCAAATTATACTGTTCCGATCTCATGATTAGGGCTTCAACAAAATTTTAATCTTCCCCAATAAGATTATTCTGCTGTGCAGCAATACTCTCAACACCAAATCTGCTGGGAGGTTCAGCCAACAGGCACACGATCAACACCCTGAAGAGAGTTCCAAGTATACTCTCAGACGTTGTAGTGTACTTTGTAGCACAGACGACGAGGTAGCTATGCTATCAAACAACACACTATGGAAGTTCCCTTTATGGTCGGCAGATCCAATTAGCACACTGCCATTGACGCGATGATGTTTCAGAGTTGTTGTATTTCTCAACTGGTGGCATCGTGACACAGTATGAAGACTGACCACTAAGCACTCATCCAACATCATCGAGCTCCTCGTGAGATAAACGATCCATCACCCACTTACTCTAGCGTACTCTGCTCATCATATAGATTGGCACTGAGCGAACGATGTTGTATTTGAGCTACCTAGTACAGTTTGCACTGATGAGCCAAAATATTATGAGGTCCTGATTATTAACCATTTGATCATCTTTGGAATACAATACAGCAGTGTTCCTGCAATGGGTGGAATCGACAAAATCTTTCGTAGGTTTTCGGAGGTAAGTGACCCAGGTCACGCAATCCCGGTAAATTACGGGCCAATGCTTTGTAGGCGACGAGTTGGCGCCTGGTGGCTTCCTTGATGTGTTCCATCAGATTAAGAACAGGCAAATATGGT
Source organism: Schistocerca americana (assembly GCF_021461395.2). Classification (NCBI taxonomy): domain Eukaryota; kingdom Metazoa; phylum Arthropoda; class Insecta; order Orthoptera; family Acrididae; genus Schistocerca; species Schistocerca americana. The sequence goes on from NC_060122.1 coordinate 653,360,616, forward strand.
ATGTAAAATTACATAGTATGTTCACTATTAAGCTCCTTAAATCACTGTAGCACGATTATGCCCTTGAGAAACTGTTAGTTATCCTGCTGGAAGGTGTCATTCCCATTGGGAATGACATTGAGCATGAAAGCATACAGGTGGATCACAATAATGTTCACATAGTCAGCGGCTGTCATGGTACCTTATGTTACTATAGTACCACAGGTTCGATGTAAAGATGAACCTCATGATAGCAATATGCCGCTGCAAAATGCCTACGTCCGTGGCACAGGTCACTGTTCGACTACTCATGTGCCTGAATGACATCATAACCTCACACGACCATCGACGTGCCGGCCGCGGTGGCCGTGCGGTTCTGGCGCTGCAGTCCGGAACCGCGGGACTGCTACGGTCGCAGGTTCGAATCCTGCCACGGGCATGGGTGTATGTGATGCCCTTAGGTTAGTTAGGTTTAAGTAGTTCTAAGTTCTACTGGACTTATGACCTAAGATGTTGAGTCCCATAGTGCTCAGAGCCATTTGAACCATCGACGTTGTGTAACAGCACACGTGATTCGTCGGACCAGACGCCACTTTTCCATTGATCGAGGCCCCAATTTTTATGATTCAGTGACTACTACAATCGTAGTTGAGGATCTCGTGGTGTCTCCATGGTGACATGTCTTCTCGTCTGGTGTGGGGTATCACGTTCAAGGTTGTGCCAAGTGTTGCGGAGCACTGTTCTCTCAACCATTATTGTAGTCTGACGTCAAATCTGGCAAAGGTCGTCGCCTATCCTGTTTTACGATATCCGACCTCAATTTTCTGTGATGGGAAGTGGACGTTCGACTTATTGTTGCCACTCGTGGTTTCACTGTCCTTCAACCACGGCCTACAGATGCTCACCACAGTAGCACACAAAGAGCTGACCACCTGTAACCTTCCCCTTCCTAATCGGTCTACCGGATATTGATCGCATATGCCTAACGAATTTTTGCAGTGAGTAGGGCCATCGATACCGAAGGATAATAACGCTGGTTAGCTGGAGGAAAGTGTACAAGAGACTATTTTGAAGGAAGAATCTATTATAAATTTAAACTAAATACTGATGATAATATTGAAATGGGTAGAGTATAGTGCAATCGCTCACGCACCGCACAGGGATGGGGGTTGGGAGGGGGGGGGGGGTGTGGGTACCATATAATATTTGCTACAAAATCACTGATAAAACAAAGAAAACACTGATTATCCAAAAAAAGATAATTAAACGGTCGCAAGTCCGCTAGGGCAATGAATCTACAGAATCTTGAGAAAGGTAATAGCAAAGAATTTGAAGCAAATAATCTCTAGCTTGGCAACAGAAGGTTGTCATGCTTTTCCACAGCACAACAGTTCGCAAGAAAAAAATGAGTCAGAAAGCATTGGGTTTGCAGTTACTCATTCTGAAACACTAAATTTTGAAAGTAACGTTAAATGAAATTCCTGGTTAAATAAATGACTGACTTAACTTAAACTTTGTTATGTAAAAAAAAACTTTCACTAACCTGAGTACAACATAATGCAAAATTTGAAAAAGGGCAAGCAATTTACTTTTGATTATTGAAAGATTTAACTGAATTTACTTTAAGCAAATGAGCAATTGGTTTTACTTTTAAAATAACAACAATAAAATACATAATGAGCCAGCAGAAGTCACTCGCTAAGTTAAATACAGAACAAATGAAATCGTGCATTTCTAATTTTTTCAGTATCTTTCGTCATTAGTTTTTTCCAGTGAAATTTTACTTTACTTTAAGTAGCTTCTGTTACGCAATACAACAATCAACAGTTCCTGAGGGCCGATCGTAGTGGCCGAGCGGTTGTAGGCGCTTCAGTCTGGAATCGCGCGACCAGTACTGTCGCAGGTTCGAATTTTGCAACGGGCATGGATGCGTGTGATGTCCTTAGGTTAGTTTGGTTTAAATAGTTCTAAGTCTAGGGCACTGATGGCCTCAAATGTTAAGCCCCTTAGTGCTCAGACCCATTTGAACAAAGATCCTGAGGCAGAAAATTTAGACTGAATTTAGCAAGCACACAAACTGGCAAACTTAGGTAATTATTTTTCATATTCATACGAAACTCGGTGATTGCATAGAAAGGAAAGGGACCGTGGTTGATAATAATGTCTGACGACAACACAGGTTCCTTACAGGTTTACGTGTTTTAACTATTAAAAGTTACACTACTGGCCATTAAAATTGCTGCACCAAGAAGAAATGCAGATGATAAACGGGTATTCATTAAACATATTATACTAGAACTGACATGTTATTACATTTTCACGTAATTTGGGTACATAGATCCTGAGAAATTAGTACCCAGAATAACCACCTCTGGCCGTAATAACGTCCTTGATACGCCTTGGCATTGAGTCAAACAGAGCTCAGAGCTTGGATGGGGTGTGCAGGTACAGCTTCCCATGCAGCTTCAACACGATACCACAGTTCATCAAGAGTAGTGACTGGCGTATTGTGACGAGCCAGTTGCTCGGCCACCATTGACCAGGCGATTCCAATTGGTGAGAGATCTGGAGAATGTGTTGGCCAGGGCAGCAGTCGAACATTTTCTCTATCCAGAAAGGCCCGTACAGGACCTGCAACACATGGTCGTGCATTATCCTGCTGAAATGTAGGGTTTCGCAGGGGTAGAATGAAGGGTAGAGCCACGGGTCGTAACACATCTGAAATGGAACTTCCACTGTTCAAAGTGCCGGCAATGCGAACAAGAGGTGACCGAGACGTGTAACCAATGTCACCCCATACCAACACGCCGGGTGATACGCCAGTATGGCGATGACGAATACACGCTTCCAACGTGCGTTCACCTCGATGTCGCCAAACATGGATACGATCATCATGATGCTGTAAACAGAACCTGGATTCATCCGAAAAAATGAGGTTTTGCCATTCGTGCACCCAGCTTCGTCGTTGAATACACCATCACAGGCGCTCCTGTCTGTGATGCAGCGTCAAGGGTAACCGCAGCCATGGTTTACGAGCTGATAGTCCCTGCTGCTGCAAACGTCGTCGAACTGTTCGTGTAGATGGTTGTTGTCGTGAAAACGCCCCCATCTGTTGACTCAGGGATCGAGACGTGGCTGCACGATCCGTTAGAGCCATGCGGATAAGATGACTGTCATCTCGACTACTAGTAATATGAGGCCATTGGGCTCCAGCACGGCGTTCCGTATTACCCTCCTGAACCCACCGATTCCATATTCTGCTAACAGTCATTGGATCTCGACCAACGCGAGCAGCAATGTCGCAATACGATAAACCGCAATCGCGATAGGCAAAAATCCAACCTTTATCAAAGTCAGAAACGTGATGGTACGCATTTCTCCTCCTTACACGAGGCATCACAACAACGTTTCACCAGGCAACGCCGGTCAACTGCTGTTTGAGTATGAGAAATCGGTTGGAAACTTTCCTCATGTCAGCACGTTGTAGGTGTCGCCACCGGCGCCACCTTTGTGTGCATGTTCTGAAAAGCTAATCATTTGCATATCACAGCATCTTCTTCCTGTCGGTTAAATTTCGCGTCTGTAGCACGTCATCTTCGTGGTATAGCAGTTTTAATGGCCAGTAGTGTATTATTCAAGTTATACATACTTTGTGAAGGAAGTGTTGCTGGGCAATGCCTTAACAGTCTTACGATGTTGTAGCTGTGCGGCCAACAAAGAATGTAGCCGAAGACAATTCTAAGCTGCTGCTGCTGCTGTGCGATGAGATGAACACCGAGTCGTCTCTAGAGCCTCGGACAATTATGTCACAGGCAGTAGTTGGAATTGCAGCTTCCTCCGCCGTCCACTCCAATCCTGCTCTCAATACTCGTGGATTAAAAAATCAGGCACGTCTACATTGGTACGCGCATGGCTGCATACCACGTCGGCGGGAGCGCACAACAAACCCTTCCGTACTCTTCCATCACTCAGGCTGCTCTGCCTCCTCTCTGCTCGCAACTCGACAGAAAGTCTCCATATTCAAAGATAAAAAACTGCACAGCTACTACTATTTTGTCGTTGCTATCGATACATTTCAATAAAAGTCCCTTGGCTCAATCAGTTATATACAGTAAAAAATAAATACACTAGTACATCGATTACGTATTAAACATAATTTCTGTAATATATGTTACAGCTTCAGAATCTAAAGTACAGTGAAAAATTTTGGATGGTGCAGGAGGTATTTTATCTGCATTTTTGGTGTTACACGCCTTAGTAGTTTCCGGTATGCTCTTTCCCGGGCGCTGAGCCATACAAATCTGCAAAACGTCGCTTATGTTGGTGGATTTCGGCAACAGTAGTCCGTATCGTCGCTGGAATTACTCTATAGTCTACTAATTATGATATTTCATACCGTGTTATACGCCCACAACACCAGCAGGTGGCATTCAATACCTCCGTGCGTCTAATGAGAATGTTCTTTCCTTTTATTGGTTTTACCAGTTATATAGTGTATCCCACAGTATTTCTGTTTCTTGTTTCCAGTACTTAGGTCTGTACGCTTTGAGGCTACAAGCGGCAGAGACAATTACGAACCCGTAAAACATCTGCATTTCTCTTGATTTTAGGAAATAACAGATTAATGGGCAATTAACACTTACAGTTACCAAAGTAAATGCACTTCGCACTAATGTTAAGAAGGTAACTAAAAGCTTTGCTGACCCTTATGGAAACAAGATTTTATTGTCATGTACAGATATCTAGGAAGGAAGAAAAGAAGATTATATTTTAATATCCCGTCGACGACGTGGTCATTTGAGTCCGAGCTGAAGCTTGGATTGAAGAAGTGTGGGGAAGGAAAGCGGTTCTGTCTTCGCAGTAAGGAATTTATGGAAAACTGGAAACCTACATGTGGGTGGTCGAATGGGGATTGACACCTTTTGAGCCCCAGTGCCTGGCCTGAGCGCCGCATCAACTCGCGGCATTCTGCCCGTCTATCTGTCTATCTATCGCTCTTTCTAATTTCTGTTTCCGTTTCGTGTGCTTCTTCCATTGCTTCCTCATACACTGTTCATACTTCTTTACTATCTTTTGACTGTACTACTTCAAAATGAATTATTATTTTCTCCATATTATAAACCATTATCTTTGACACCCCCTTCTAATATTTACTGAACTGAATATCCTTGTATTTGGAGTACCTGTTTGTTTTTGACGGTACTGTAGCATTTTAAGCATGAATTTTTAGCTCTGTTTCATTAAATCATGAAGCTCTTAGCCTTGGTCGATACTATGCAACTTCAAAATTGAGTTATTGCTTAATTATACTAATAGTTTATTCATTCCATTTGTAACATAGTCGTCCTCGACAGCAACACCGTTATCCATACTACAGTATGTTTTGCCATTGTACAATTTCACAGAGAGAAAAATGATTTTACTTTGTGTGTCTGTCCTACGCTGCAGAGATACAAAGAATCTAATACGAGAATTAGTGTAACGTTGAAATTTTCTCTCTTTCTTGCTGTTTTATGGAGAAATTAGGTCAGCTACCATTTGAAAATCACTCCACTGCTTCCGTAATCCATTTTTCGTCCAGTGTCTCACTCGAGTCCAAATTTAATTAACTGAGCAAACAGGAACGGATATCCGGGATGTAACCTGATGAACATTTTTTTTTTTTTTTGTTCAAGAGTAATTCGTTAAACTAACAGCGAAAACGCGTCATTCCAGTGCCTCGAATAAATGCGTGCGTTAATAAAATTACAAAAGGCGCACCGGATTTAGTTTTGAATAAAAGAAAATGGTATTCACGGACAATCCCGTTGTACACCAATAAGGAAATGGGTTTACAGTGTCTTCTACTATCTATAGGTTCAGCGTAATAACTTGCGTTCATAAACTGACAACAGAGAAATTGATTTCTGTTATTAGTCGCATCGATAGCTAGTCAGTCAGTCTTGTTAAACTAGCGGAAATTTGTTTCATCGGTGCTACTCACAGCAGTACAAAATACAAGTCAATATTGTAATGGTCGCAGCATCTACTTGTTTTATTTGTTTATGTTACAAGAAAAGCGATTATTCATTTTCTCGTCGGTCACGTTATTTTCGTATAGCCTCCAAGAGGAAAACTGTTATGGAATTCGCGAGGGAGGAAATAGATGCGGCTGAATGCGGGAAACATAATATTGAGTGCATATTCTCTTTCATCATCCCGATGTATCCTTTATAGAGGAGATTTTACCTATATACTGCACGAGGCAAGAGTCATCTTTTAAAAGATCTCAACGAGCTATCGGCTCAAACTTATGTGTCGAGAAGACAGGCAAGGGAATTATAGATAAAAACAGCGAATTTCATTTGTAGAGATGTATTTATGTGTTCTTGGATTACAATTTAAATTAATGACAGGGCCAGTTCTGAGGAATTTTTAAGTACTACTTGGTGTTTCACTGGTTCCGAATAAAAATGGAAGAACTGACATGCTGCATTTATCATTCGTTTCAGTGATGTACAGGCCTTTTACTCTGGCTGCTAATGCTACCAGCCAGTTTTTATACTGTTTTGTGTACATTTCGCAGAGTGGACATAACGAAAAATGAGAGAAAATCGAATTCTTACGGGAATTAACGATAATCTTCTCCCTGTTCACCATTCGCGTTTGAGTAGGAAACGGGTTTTCATAGTGGTACCAGAAAGTACCGTAATCTTGTTGGTTCTACAGTGTTGCAAATTGTGGGTATCAAATGTTAAATGTTTTATAATGGGGAATGAAGACTCCTTCTATATCTCCACACTTCCCATGGTGATAAGCAAATTTTTCGGTGATCGTGGCATGTGACTCTTCACAAGGTCACCAACAAACACAAACACTTGTTTCAATGGTTTACAATAAATGCAAAAACATCCTCCTCGCTCTATCGAGGACACATTACATCCACGTAAATACTACGCTAGCCACCTTGCGGTGTGTGGTGAAGGATACATTGTGTACCAGTCTCACTTCCCTCTTTTCTTATTCCAGTCGGGTATGGTTCGTGGGAAAAACGATTGTTGTTAAACCACCGTGTGGTTCAAATCTCTCTAATTTTATCTTCACAGTCTTTTCGCGAGATGTATGGTGGAGAGGGCAACATATTGGATGACTCTTCCGGGAATGTATGCTCTCAGAACTTTAACAGTAGACCGTATAGTGATGCAGAGCACCTATCTTCCAGCTTCTGCCACTGGCATTGACAGAGCATATCCGCGATTCTTTCGCGCTTGCTAAATGAAGCTGTAATCAAACATTTTGCTGTTCTTTGAATCTTCTCTGTTTCCTCCATCAGTTATATCTGCTACGGACCCCATACTAGCGAGCAATATTGAAGTATTGATTGAACGAGTGTTTTTGCAGGCTTCTTCCTTTGTTGACGGACTACATTTCCTGAGGATTCTTCCAATGAATCTCAGTCAGGCATCTGCTTACTCTAGATTGAATTTATGTGGCCGATCCACTTCATTTCGCTTCATATTCATACTTCTAGTTATTTCTTGGAAGTAACTGGTTCCAGTGATTGGTCTGCAATTTTGTAATCAAACAATAGAGGGCCTTTCAGTACGTTACATTTTCCTCGTTTCATCATTATTTAAAATTTCCGTGCGTATAATTAGACAGGCGGCTTCTTCATTTATATAAAAGAATGTAGCAATACGTGTAACGACTGCTACCGAATCCATGCCAACTGCGCAAAGGGAGCGACGCTTTGACATACTTAATAGTGAGTGTATCACTTTTTTGTTACTTCATACATTAATCAGACTGAGTTACAGACCTTTGGAAATAAATTGTACTTATTATTTATTTAATAATTCTGATTAAAACCATCAGATCATTTCTTGCATCGGACAAGGTTTTCACACACATACAGTACCTTCTTTTCATTATAGTTACTTAAGAAATAACAATAATTTTAGTATGAGAAACAGTATTAAAATGATTTGAGTGTCTTAGAGACAATGTGAGTAAATACCATTGACTAATAACAAAGCTGCTGCTGCCACTAATAGTGTAATAATAAAATGACGAAACCAACGAGAACAACAACAACCACAATACTGAAGATGCTAATAATGATAATAGAAGTAGCAGAAACAAAAAGAATTTTTATGTGTACAAAAGAGGTATTTTCCGATTTACCGAGTTGTGGAGAAGGGAAATTCAGGGAGACTGTAATAGCCATGAATAGTGGGAAATGAGGAAGATCTGGAAGGAAAGAATGATGTAAGGGGGGTAACGATTGCGTATAGGAACATAAGTAGTAATTATTGTTGCTTCAGTAGGTATGTCATTAACCATCTTCTGAAACTGGATGAAATAGAACGGCATTTACTTCTATTTTATTGGTAAGAATTTTAGAAAAGAAAACAATCTGATTCATAGGGAAATCCAATACTAGCATGAAACATAAATGAAGATGGGTACATAGATGTGCGTTTTGGTAAAGTCGGCTAGGAAAGTCATTTCGAGAGTTCTAATTATATTTATAATGTATGACGGTTAGTAACGGAGCACGTTCTGTCGCGATAGTTCTATTTATTTTCTTGAATTCCTAGTGGACTTCGTGCGGAGACTAGAAATGTGCTTGGCGTCATCCAGTAGCAGCAGAGAAACTGCCGTGCCATGCGTGGCTCCAATGAATGTCGACGATTCTAATATAATATACATTGAAGAGCTAAAAAACTGGTGCACCTGCCTTATGTCTTGTAGGTCCCCCACGAGCACGCAGAAATGCCTCGAAACGACGTGGCACGGACTCGACTAATGTCAGAAATAGTGCTGGAGGGAACAGATACCATGGATCCTGCAGGGCTGGCCATAAATCAGAAAGAGTATGAGGTTCTGGAGATCTCTTCCGAACAACACGTGGCAAGGCAGTCCAGATATGCTCAATAATGTTTACGTCTAGAGTGCCTGGTGGCCAGCGGAAGTGTTTAACTCAGACGGGTGGTCCTGGAGCCACTCTGTAGCAATTTTGGACGTGTGGGATGTCGCATTAGCCTGCTGGAATTTCCCGGGTCCGTCGAAATGCACAATGGACGTGAATGGATGCTGGTGATCAGACAGGATGCTTACGTAAGTGTAACCTATCAGAGTCGTATCTAGATGTGTCTTGCGTCCTATATCACTCCACTTAGATACGTCCCACACCATTGCACAGCCTCCACCAGTTTGAACAGTTCCCTGCTGACAAGCAGGGTCGTATATTTATGAGGTTCGCTTCATACCCGTGCACTCCCCTCCGCTCGATACAATTTGAAACAAGACTCGTACGACCAGGCAGCATGTTTCCAGTCATCAAAAATAAAATGTCGCTGTTGACGGGCCCAGGCGAGTCTTAAGTCACCAAGGGTACACGAGTTGGCCTTCGGGTCCGAAAGCCAATATCGATGATGTTTCGTTGAATGATTCCTAATCGGACACTTGTTGATGGCTCAGCACTGAAATCTACAGCAATTTGCGGAAGGGTTGCACTTCTGTCACGTGAACGTTTCTCTTCAGTGGTCGTTGGTCCCGTTCTTGTAGGATGATTTTCCAGCCGCAGCGATGTTGGAAATTTGATGTTTTCCCGGATTCCTGATATTGACGGCACGCTCGTGAAGTGATCGTACTGGAAAATCCCCACTTTATCGCTGTCTCGGAGAAGCATGATAACTTGTTATTGTAGCAGCAGTAACCGATCTAACAACTGCGCCAGACGCTAGTTGTCTTGTATAGACGTTGCCGACAGCTGCGTCGTATTCTGCCTGTTTAAGTATCTCTGTATTTGAATACACATGCCTATACCAGTTTCTATGGTGCTTCAGCGTGTAAGCAATAACGTCAATATATACTGAATCTTTTTACAATAGCATTTTCTTTAATTGGATGAATGGTGTAGCCAAAACTGGTTGTCAAACATAAAGACGCCTGCTAATCTGGCTCAAAAATGGCTCTGAGCACTATGGCACTTAACATCTGTCCCCTAGAACTTAGAACTACTTAGATCTAACTAACCTAAGGAAATCACACACATCCATGCTCGAGGCAGGATTCGAACCTGCGACCGTAGGAGTTGCGCGGTTCCCGACTGAGCGCCTAGAACCGCTCGGCTGTTAATCTGGTCTTTGATGATAGTCAACGTGTAATAAAAGTCCGACTGTAGCTCCAAGTAGTCAAAATTTTGATTTAGTAGACTTTGGAATCGGATCAAAGTTTTAAGAAGATTTCATCTAATCGAGAGTTCACCGATTGCAATAAGGCAGATGTGTAGTTTATTGGCAACACACTTGTCGACCGAACTCTCGCACGGGGATGTTACTCAGTTCTCTAATATAATGATGAAGGATATTCGAGAGTAGCGTTTTTGCTACTGAAGGCTTTGATAAAGTGCGTGAGCAGTGGAGTGGGATAGAAAGGACAGTACTCTTATCGGAACCGGTGTTTGCCCCAATTTGTTCAGACAAGAGCGTTAACCTTGGTAAGCCAGTAGAGTAGACAGTGTATGGCAATCTCTGCGCTTGTCTGCATGCAGGCAGAATAGCTGTATATACAATAGTGAAATACGATCAAACAGTCGAACATCACAGATGTATAGGGTATAGGCGTTCATAACCAATCCCAGGTGCTGTGAAATTTTCCCGAGAAAGACCTTGCAGGATAACATCGCTTTAATCAATAACTGGAAGTGTAATTGTTTATACAAGTTTCTTTTTCAGGTAAAGAGGCATGGAAACATGCTGATGTCTTTTAGCCCACTGCAGTTACGTACTCAGTCCAGTCATCTATCATTACACCTAGGCTCTTTGCTGAAGGAGAGAAGTTGATTATGGCCCATTTATTCTTAAGGATGGTTAGAGTTTCCCTATACTTCTGCTTTTTAAGCAAATAAAAATTAGTTTAACGTAGAGCATTGAACTTACTGTGAGCCCAGGGGCTTGATTCGATATATATATATATATATATATATATATATATATATATATATATATATATATATATATAGCGTGCTCGTTCGCGATCCTTGATGGGGAAGGTCTGAGACAGTACGCGAGTGGTACTCGGCAGCGAGTGGGACCACGAGATATAGAGGGGGTACCACTCTCTGGAAAGGAGAGGCAGTTAGGAACTAGGAGTGGATGCGGCGAGTGGCGTGTGCGGAGGCGAGGAGAGAGAATCTGTCCTGGTCGGTCCTCCCTTCGTGTTGGTGTGTGTCATGTTTAGACGCCAGTTCACCGCCGGGAGGAGTGATAACCTCCAGGTGCTGATTCCCATCCCGGACTTCTCTCGGCAACCCATGAGGCCAATTCCAGATATTCGTCTGATAAGTGCATGTTTACATGTGAAGGACAACGTCCTGCGCTGCTTTGAAGTTCTGTTGGAGCTTATGGACGAGGGTTCTACAATTTCTTGAGGCCTGATAAGCCGCCACTTAAGACAGCCAACGTCCCGAAGCAGAATAACACGTGACAGTCAAAATTTTATATAGTTTTGAGTATTAGGCAAATTGCTGTGTCCTTATAAGCCTAATATCCTACTTTAAGTTTGGTGGCCGTTATTGATGTTCTTCAAACAATATTAACTGCTCGACCTGTGGTTGAGGCCAAGTTTCTTGTAGCTTAAATTCAAAGCCATTGCTAATGTGTACAAACACTGTTTTTGCGGACAGACGAAGGAACGTCACTCTCACTTCCCTTATGTGAAACTGATTGTTCCTCGTTTGTAAGTTTCATCCTTCTGTTTAATAATTTGTTGATTTAGAATTTTAGTCTTTTGTCGTTCAGTCCATCCGTAGGCCTGTGTCACCTCCCCAGTTAACGGGCGAGAGCTTGTAATTGGTTTCCACTGGACCACTTGGCCACGGGAGTGGCCTGCTCTCTTGGCGACTAACGAAGCTACTGACCGACTTGCTCGTGTTAGGAAATGCCGAGCCATCTAATGTCGGCCTCCTGGCGGTTCGAGGCCGAAGCTGTAAAACAATTATGACTTGTATGCGTCTCACTTTTTTAAACACAACTATCTTTATTCTGATGGCTGTTAATATTTAAATTCGTGGTTTACTTCGGACAGACTTGCTGATATTTAATTAAACATGTGTCGTGCACCTTGGGGCTTTTTGATCTTATATTTCTTGTAACCTGAATTGCTATCAGTTAAAGACTTAGACGGTGAAAGAAGGCTTGGGGCTCTGAAAACCGTGTGTTTATCGTATTCCTTGTAAATGCGCTAAAGCATACATTAGACAGACTGTGCGGACAGTCGAAAAGGGATACATGCAACACAGAAAACACCCCAGACTTAAACAGCCGACAAAATTTGCTGTTGCAGACCATTGTGTAGCTACACGGGACTCAATTAAGTATGAAGAAAGGGAAGTGTTAACGCTTCGTCGTTTTGAGACTGTGTTCTGAAGGAGGCCATTGAAGTACTAGTGACCGACTGGCTGATCAAAAGAGACAGTAGTTACGCCCTTAGCACAGCATGGGACCGAGCGCACTGCCAACCAAAATCACAGTGTCAGTCGAGAGCCACTTCCACACCCATCAGGAGCTACAGAAGCACTCAGGGATCGGGGTTCACACGCAGCTTTTGGCGACTCCGTACCCCAACCGGTCCACCCAACATGGCGTGTGAAGAACCATAACACAATAAAAGTTGTGGGACATAGTGAAGGCGCTGCGAGTCGCATAGTTGCTGTCACTGTACAGCGCTCTTCTCGATGCTATGATTTAACAGAAAATGGTTATGGTGCCCCGATTCTCTGTCTTCTTTTGAAGTACACTGGGGAGAAGACATGGGGAGCGCTGAAAGCCGCCAACACCACAGCGACAGATGGAGACGTCGGCCGTACTCCGGAGGATGACTGCAAGATGCTATTCTTCGGCAGGCAGGTGGATTTCACAGCAGTGAAGATGCTCCTGGTTCACTACCTCGTGACCAGGGCACTTCCAGAGAAAGAAAGCAGATGGTGCGAAACACTGAAGGCCTCCATCCATGGCCTTCCCTGGCTTGTGACAACACGAGGAGTCAGCGAGAGCTGTGGCTTCTACAGCACCGTCGATATGAGCCGGACTACGAGCAGAACAACAGTGCCACTTCATCCATTCGTCGGCCTACCCACGCACGTGAAGAGTGGAGGCATAATCCATTTTTGGGGCCCTTTGTTTCGATGCCATCGTCTCGCCGACGCTCTCCAATATGCGTAGGGTGGAGCAATGCTCCTGCTCTCAGTGGTTGAACCTTCTGGCAAAGTATTGCACAAACGATGTGGCGGGCCTAAAGTGCACGCAAGCTCACGGCACGCACAGCTACACCAAACCACGCAGTCTCACAACGACCTGCTTCAACTGCGGGGGTGAGCACATAGCAAACTTCCACAGCTACAGCTACATCATGTGCTGAGACATCGGCGACAACGCCCCCGCCGACGCCGCAGTGCTGCCTTCAAAACTGCCATGCGGAAGAGGTGGCTGCCCTGAAGACTGACGTGGGCGAGTGGACGAGGCTCACCACTGGTTGCGGCAACTACGCGACTACGCGAGACATTGGCCCATGAACTCCGAGCCACCAAAGAAGAAACGCCCACACCAACTCCTACCCTCACCATACGCCCCCATCCCACCCCCCACCCACGGAATAGAAGGTGGAGGTGTACTTCAGCACGTGGACAGTCATCTCCCTGACCACTGCAGAGATGCAGGATGTCATGGAGGGGATCCCAGAAGAAGAGACGCCTGCCCTAGCTGCCCCCCCCCCCCCCAGAGGGGGCACTGCTCACACACCAGGCCACTCTCAATGCCCTCTGCGGCCAGAGGCCACCGACCTCACAGACGACCGCTCGCAAAGAGCCTGAGGGCTGTTGTTTCCCAGAGTGCGTGTCGCAGCAATGCGACCAGCCTGCCTCCCTATTCCACGCTGGTAAAGTGTGGCACTAGCGCTCAAGATGATCGCCATGTCTCTCGAGGATGGCACTCATTTCTTCAATCCTTACTCTTTCATTCCTCGCATACAACCAAGACCTCCCTTCCCTCAAAAGCCCTGCCCTTTCAGCCCTCATCGCTCGGGACGCTGCTCAACATCCTCCCCCTGAAGATTGTGAATACAATCAACGACAGTTTGTTTTCATTTTCGTTGAGAAGGAGCTCATCATCAGTGACATGGATGAGGTCATCTGTGATGTGGAAGAGGGCCAAATAAGAATAGGAAGAGGGTAACCAAGACGAAGAAGAGGCTACTACCATTGACTAAATTTCCAAGTTGCAACACAGAAAGTCGTCAAGAAGAAGAAGTGGAGGACCCATGTTGCGTGTTGTACCTTCTACCCTTGACATTTGTCACACCACCCTTTCATCATCATCATCAACACTAACACCGCCCGCCAACTAAAGGACTGGCAGCAACGTTTTGTTTCCTTGATTTCAGATTAACAAAAGCCCATCAGTCAAAAGAGGCTACAAGCATTCAACAATTAAAAGGAATAGCATCTAAATGCTTTACCTGCACATCAGGCCAGAAGTGCATGTAAGTAACACTGTCAGCAAAGGCGCTCATTCTGCAGGTATCACCTGAAGGTGATGGCTGCTGAAATATTGTGTTATTAGAACGATTGACTTTACACCCAAGATAAGTACAGACAAGTATTATTTGTTCGTTTGCCAGAACGCATAGTAATACAGGCAAACGATGAAACTGACATAGCAGCAATGCAACTTTCTAGGAACACCAAGTGGGAAATGATTTTGTTTTCTATGGGAGCGGTAGGTTGCTGCTGAATCGTATGGTAGACTGCTGATGGAAAATGAAAAATTTCTGCCAGTGAGCTCGTCTGTCAGGTCTTAGCTTTAGTCTAGATGAAGCAGCAATGAGCAGTTCCCATATCAGGCATGTCCACTGGCCAAGTGTTGCCTGATCTGGTGGGGTGGCCGTTTCAATGCACATCATTTGAACGGAGTGCATTTTACATCATGTCGAGAAGTCGTCTAGATTTCAGCTAAAATTTAGGCTGGAGATCCTGTCAAATTGTAGATTATTTCGTTTCTGGTAAACCTTCTGCTGATACCACCGAACGAGTGACAAAGAAACGGGCTGGAGTTCGAGAGGACTTCATTTTAAATACACATCCATCCATCCATTCAGATTTAGGCGTTTCATTATACCATTAAATCACCTATGGCAAATGCTAGAATGTTCGTCTCACTCAATCGTAATTTAGGACGTGTCTCTAATTACGTCACCATCGATGGGATGTTAAAATATCATCCCTGTTCTAGTAACTACTGCGTTTATTTCATCAAATGTCTTAACAACTTACCTAGAAAATATGATTATCATGGTTTAAATGTTATTGCTTCAAACACACTTTTTTCAGTGTTGTTTTTAGGATTTATAATGTCTAACGCCGAGAATCCAATCCACAGGGTGTCTCTCCTAAGAGTCGGCAGGCGCATTTATTCTTGTGTTTCAGCTGGCACTTGCATTTCCTTTTTGCAACTTGTAGCTCAGTCAGCCCAAACAGTTACTGTTCATCACGTCTTTTATCCAACACCTATCGTCGATGGAAAGCGTCAGTTTGTTCCTCGTTGCAAACAAAATTATTTTTAAAGCTTAATTTTATGCATCCATTCGACAGAACTGTCCCAAATTAGTCTAGTGTTATATTCCTTAAATCAATGTTTATTAACAGAGACAGTAAAACGCGGAGAATAACCAGCATTCCAGCAAAGACAGCACCACCTTATCCCGCACTGGCTGTAACCTCCAGGCAGAATCGCTGCTCAGTTGCTGTTGGAGTACTGATTATTCTCGTGTTTTACTGTTTCTGTTAATACATAGCACTAAAAGAAATATCGCCCTAGAGTAATTTTGAAGCGCTCTATCGAATCATATTGCTTCTAATGGGAAGAAAGTGGCTGGTTTCTGTCGTCGCTGGTCGTCACAGAAAAGGAGTGACGAGCAGGATTTGTTTGGGCTGACTCCAGACACACAAGGGAAACTGCAAATATTTGTCGACAAAACACAGAAGAGGTGCCTGACGACTCACAAGAGAGACGCCCGGTACACATTAAACTCTCGCTAATCTGGTCCTGAGTTGTCCAGCCTCTCAGTAATCTATCCTACATACAGCCAATGTATGTATAACAGAAATGAGGCGTACAATAATTAATTCTCATGTTTAAAAATGTTGTTCGTTAATTGCAATGTTAAAAAATGCTGTACATGTTTGTGACTTTCTTTACTATTCAGTATTGAGGCTTCTAAAAGGAGACCTGTTTAGCTAGACCCCAGCTCGAATTCAGAGATAAGCTGAACTGTGGTTCTTCGCAGAAAGGCATTTCTGCTGAACAACGCTGGACGAGCAATTGTTCGTCACCCAACTTTAACAGACGATGGTGATGATGGTTGGTTTGTGGGGCGCTCAACTGCGCTGTTATCAGCGCCCGTACAAATTCCCAACCTTTGCTCAGTCCAATCTCGCCACTTGCATGAATGATTTTTTTTTTTTTTTTGGTGGGGTTTAAGGGCGCTCAACTACTGAGGTCATTAGCGCCCAGTCACAGTTGTTAGAGCACATGGAATCTAGTAAAACTCAAGGGGAGGGGGGGACACCAAAAAGTCCTAACAAAGATGCAGATAAAATAAGTAAAAAAGTTAGATGTCTTTGGACAAGCCAGTCAAAGTTATAAAACGCAGAACACGAGCAGCTGCTCGAGCGTCATCAGCTAAAATATCTGGTAAAGTAGATGGCAGGGACAGGACAACACGAGATTGACTAAAGCGGGGACACGACAATAAAACATGGCGCACTGTTAATGCTTGACCACAAGGGCACTGCGGGACTGGGTCACCAGAGAGCAGGTAGCGGTGGCTAAACCGTCAATGCCCAATCCGCAACCTGGTCAGAAGGACCTCTTCTCGCTGAGATGGTCGGGAGGAGGTTGTCCAAGCAGTTGGGAGCGGTTTTACTGCCCAGAGCTTGTTTCCTTGAAGGGATGACCAAGCATCCCACCACAACGACACAAGCCTCTTACAAACAACCCCACGAACGTCAGATGACGGGACACAATGGGAGGCTGGCCGAGGCAGGAGGGCTGCAGCCTTGGCTGCAGCATCTGCAGCCTCATTCCCAGGCACTCCTACATGTCCGGGAACCCACAGAAAGCTGACAGGAGAACCATTATCAGCGAAAGAATGGAGGGACTGCTGGATCCGTTGCACCAAGGGATAGACCGGATAGGGAGCTCCAAGGCTCTGAAGAGCACTGAAGGAATCAGAGCAGAGTACATACGATGAATGGCGGTGGCGGCGGGCATGCTGAATGGCCTGATGGAGAGCAAAAAGCTCGGCCATAAAGCTGGAATATTGGTCGAGGAGCCGGTATTTAAAGGTGGCGGCCCCTACGACAAAGGCACAGCCGACACCATCGTCAGTTTTGGAGCCATCGGTGTAAATAAAGGTGTGACCGGTAAGTCGAGCACGAAGTTCGACAAACCGTGAGCAATACACTGCAGCCGGAGTACCCTCCTTCGGGAGTGAGCTGAGGTCGAGATAAATATGAACTGGAGCCTTGAGCCAAGGTGGTGTCGAGCTCTCACTCTCTCTGAAGGTGGTAGGGAGGGCAAAATCCAATTGTCGAAGCAGGCGACGGAAGCGGACTTAAGGGGGCAGCAGGGCAGACACATACAACTCGTACTGACGGTCGAGATAATCGGCGAAGAAGGACTGATAAGAGGGGTGGTCGGGCATTGACAACAGCCGGCAGGCATACCGACACAGCAGTACGTCGCGCCGGTAGGTCAATGATAATTCGGCAGCTTCAGCATAAAGACTCTCGACAGGACTAGTGTAGAAGGCTCCGGTCGCAAGACGTAACCCCCGATGGAGTTGAGACGGCGTAAGAGGGATGGCCGAGCAGACGAGTAGACGAAGCTCCCATAACCAGCTTTGATCGGACTATGGACCGATACAAGCGAAGCAGGACAGTGCGATCCGCTCCCCAAGATGAACCACTAAGAACTCTGAAGACATTAAGGGAACTTGTACAACGGGCCGCCAAATAAGAGACATGCGGAGACCAACAAAGTTTCCTGTCCAATGTGAGCCCTAGAAACTTAGTTGTTTACGCGAATGGGAGAACAACGGGACCGAGATGTAAGGATGGCGGAAGGAACGCTTTATATCGCCAAAAGTTGATACAAACCGTTTTCTCTTCAGAGAACCGGAAGCCATTTGCCACGCTCCATGAGTATAGGCTGCCTAGACAATGCTGAAGGCAGCGCTCCAGGAGGCATGTTCTCTGGGCACTGCAGTAGATCGCGAAGTCATCGACAAAGAGAGAGCCTGAGACATTAGGTGGAATGCAATCCATAATTGGATTGATCGCGATGGCAAAAAGGGCTACGCTCAAGACGGAGCCCTGAGGCACTCCGTTCTCCTGGAGGAAGACGTCGGACAATACGGAACCCACACGTACCCTAAACTTTCGATCCGTTAAAAGGAATCAATAAAAAGGGGCAGGCGACTGCGTAGGCCCCACCTGTGCATAGTGCAGAGGATACCTCCTCTCCAACAGGTATCATAAGCCTTCTCCAAATCGAAGAACACGGCTACCGTTTGGCGCCTTCGCAAAAAGTTGTTCATGATGAATGTCGACAAGGTCACAAGGTGGTCAACAGCGGAGCGGCGCCGACGAAAGCCGCATTGGACATTGGTAAGGAGCCGTCGAGATTCAAGAATCCAAACTAACCGAGCATTAACCATGCGCTCCATCACCTTACAGACGCAGCTTGTAAGAGAAATGGGGCGGTAACTAGAAGGAAGGTGTCTATCCTTCCCGGGTTTGGATATAGGAACAACGACGGCGTCACGCCAACGCATGGGGACCTGACCTTCGGTCCAGATGCGATTGTAGCTACGAAGAAGGAAGCTTTTGCCCGCCGGAGAAAAGTGTGCCAGCATCTGAACGTGAATGGCTGCTGGCCCCGGAGCAGAGGACCGGGACAGTGCAAGCGCACATTCGAGGTCCTGCATAGTAAAGGGGGCATTATAAGTTTCCAGATTCAGCAAGTGGAAGGAAGGTCGCCGAGCCTCTTCTGCCTCTTTCCTGGGAAGGAAGGCAGGGTGGAGCTTGAAACCTCCTCGAAAAACCGGCCTAAGGCGTTGGAGACAGCCACAGGATCAACAAGGACCTCATTACCTGAGGTCAGGTCAGGTACCGTGGAGTGGGCCTTAATGCCCGACAGCCGGCGCAGGCCACCCCAGACGACAGAAGAGGGAGTAAAACTGTTAAAGGAGCTGCTGAAAGAGGCCCAACAAGCTTTTTTGCTGTCTTTGATGACTCTACGGCATTGTGCTCGGAGTCGTTTGTATCCAATACAATTCGCCAACGTAGGATGGCGGCGAAAGGTGCGTAAAGCACGTCGTCGAGCACGGACAGCGTCTCTACAAGCATCATTCCACCAGGGGACGGAAACGCGACTTGAAGAAGAGGTAGTACGAGGAATGGAACGTTCGGCAGCATTGATGATAACAGCCATGAGGTATTCGACCTGACTGTCACAACTGAGAAAATCATGGTCCGGAAAGGTCGCCAGGGAGGAGTAAAGTCCCCAGTCAGCTTTCAGAATGTTCCAGCTCGAAGAACGTGGGGATGGGGTGTGGTGTAGGAGACGAACGACACAGGGGAAGTGGTCGCTCGAATAGGTGTCAGAAAGGACATACCACTCGAACCGACAGGCAAGAGTGGTAGAACAGATCGAGAGGTCCAAGTGGGATTAGGTATGAGTAGAGTCTGAGAGGAAAGTCGGGGCGCCAGTATTGAGGCAGACAAGATTGAGATGGTTGAAGACATCCGCCAAGAGTGAACCTCTTTGACAGGATGCAGGAGAGCCCCAAAGGGGATGATGGGCATTGAAGTCACCAAACAATAAAAACGGCGGAGGAAGCTGAACAATCAGGTGCATCATGTCAGCCCGACTAACTGCGGATGACGATGGAGGATACATGGTACATACTGAAAAAGTAAAAGCAGAAAGAGTAATACGGACAGCTATTGCTTGGAGTGGGGTGGTCAATGGGATGGGATGGTAATAGACATCGTCCCCAACGAGCAACATGACCCCACCATGAGCTGGGATACCATCCACAGGGGTGAGGTCATACCGCTCCGAGGTATAGTGGGTAAAGGCAATACGGTCAGTCGGGCGCAACTTGGTTTCCTGGACACCAAAGACGAGCGGACAGTGCAGGCGGAGGAGCAGTTGTAATTCCTCCCGATTAGGTCGAATACCTCTTATGTTCCAATGTAACAAGGCCGTCGCTAGTCAAAAAAGAGGGGGAAAGAGATGGGTGAAGAACTGGTCACCTTGACGGCCGCGGAGGGCCAGGTTTCGAGGGAACAACGCTACAACCAGCGGGAGGCAGATCCTGTTCCATCGAGTCGTCACCAGCTGCGGCCACTGTCCCGGGTTGTGTAGGAGGGGCAGCATCATTTGCCGATGAGAGGCCAGCTGAGCGCCTAGCAGCAGAGCGTCCCGGCGAAACTGAGGACGGCCGGGAGCAGCGACTCATGGATGGTGCGTCAGACGAAACGCGCCGGGGTGGAGAGGGGGATAGAGCCTTCTTATTGGAGACCTTCTTGGAAGTCTGAGGAGGCACAGGGATGGTGGGCTGGACCCGAAGAAGGTCCTCATGCGCGGGGTCCATTTTGGAACGCCGAACCTCGGAGGCTGGGGTCCGGAACGTTTCCCCGATGCATGCCTGAGAAGAGGATCGATTCTCAGGCGGCGGAGGGGGGGGGAGGAGGAGGAAGGGTGGCCCCTGGGGCAGAGGGGGCGGGGGCCGCGGGGGAGGAGGATTTGGAAGGGAGGGATTTGGGAGGCAGAGGCATAGACCCCGGATGGGGGGAGGAGGTGGAGGGGGGACAGGATAGGGGTGAGGATACCGTGGAAGGAGTGGACACGACTGAGGCAAACGAAGTGGTCAATGTCACAGGATGGAGGTGGTCATACTTCTTCCTGGCCTCAGAATAAGAGAGACGATCCAAAGTTTTGAGTTCTTGAATCTTCTTCTCCTTCTGATACACGGGGCAGTCTAAGGATCTCGGCGAGTGGATGCCAGGACAATTAATGCACCGAGGTGGTGAGGTGCATGTATGTTCCTCACGAAGAGGACGTCCACAATCGCCACAAAGGGGCTCAGCCTCACACCGTGACGACATGTGCCCAAAGCGCAAACACCGAAAACAGCGCATAGGAGGCGGGATGTAAGGTCGCACGTCGCACCGGTAGCACATCACCTTTACCTTCTCCGGGAGAATGTCCCCCTCGAAGGCGAGGATAAAGGCCCCAGTGTCGATGCGACGGTCTTTGGGGCCGCGCTGGACTCGCCGGACGAAATGCACGCCTCGGCGCTCCAGGTTGGCCCTGAGCTCCTCATCAGATTGCAGCAGGAGGTCCCAATGAAAAATAACCCCCTGTGTCCTATTCAGTGCCAGATGCGGGACAATGGACACTGGGATGTCCCCTAGTCGGTCGCACGCCTGGAGCGCCGCCGACTGTGTGGCGGAGGTGGTCTTTATAAGAACGGACCCCGAACGCATTTTACTGAGAGCCTCGATTTCCCCGAAGATGTCCTCGATGTGCTGAACAAAGAACATGGGCTTGGAGGTGGCGAACGTCCCCCCATCGGTTCGAGAACAGACCAGATAGCGAGGGAAGTACTTCGCTCCAAGCCGGCGGGCCTGTCCTTCCTCCCAGGGAGTGGCCAAGGGGGAAAGGGCAGGAGAACCAGAACAGGAGAACCAGAACCAGAGACAGTACCTTTCCTTTTGAAAGACTCGGCCGCAGAGCGACCTGATACATGTTGACGTTTCATCTGCGAAACATCCGCCCCGATACCACCCACTCCGACCAGGGGCTCTCCCCACAGGTGCCACCCAGCCTTAGCAAGGGCCACCTGGCAGGATGGCCGTTGCCGTGAGTCCTGATGCCCCAAGGAGACGGGCATCTACTCCTTGGCCGACGTGGGGAGGGTGCAGCTCAGGTATCGGCAGTACGATCCCTGTGTTGTCAGGGGGCTACAACCTAAAGGGTACATGACGACCCCACCACGGGCTGGCTACCGTGCTGGATTTCTGGTGCCATGGAAAGTCCGTCATGATCGTAGGTGCAGATGGGGACGCACTATGGACGTAACTTGTACAACCCATCAGGCGTTTAGGCCCAATTTGAGGAATAGTGGGTATGGTTACAACGCCGTTACAATGCTGAGTGCCAAGGTCTTAGTGCACTGAGGACCAGTGGTACACCATGTAAGGTGTCCTTCCCCAAAAGGCTCGTACTTCTGTAGAATTTTGAAAAATGGAGGTCAAACCCCAAGGAGGACCATCACATGGAAGGCCAAAACGGTTGAAACTCCTTTTAGTCGCCTCTTACGACAGGCAGGAATACCTCGGGCCAATTCTTACCCCGGACCCGCAGGAGGATGCATGAATGATGATGAAATGAGACCAACACAAACACCCAGTTATCTCGAGGCAGGTGAAAATTCCTGACCCCGCCGGGAATCGAATCCGGGACCCCGTGCTCGGTAAGCGAGAACGCGACGGCGAGACCACGAGCTGCGGACTCTAACAGACGAGTATATTATCAAACGCGCACAAAATAGTTACGACGATGTGGAACATGATGATATGTCTCACTGCCGTTGTTGAAGCTGCAAACATCTTCCAGGGTATACTATACAACCGTCAGAAACGTACACTACCGATGTAATGCTTGTATGAGGAAGCATACTGCTGTCGCGTATCCTCATTGCGACAACCAAAAGTTTGAAACATGTTTTATAGTCAGTGATACTACAATATGCGTACACAGTTATTGACTAGTTTTCTATGTAAATGAATGTAGCTTTGTGTTTAACAAAATATAATTCCTACATCTTTAAACTAAATTTAAGACACTTTATAATCCGGCGCTTCGCTAATACAGCACTCATATCCGTGAGGAATGGCCAGGTTAGCAAGAGTCTGGTGTATTACCTAGTGAGTAGTCCGGGGCACGGTAAATCAGATCCAGTTTTGGATTGCCTATCTAACGCCTTCCAGGGGCAACAAAAATTTGACTTTCAATTTTTTGGCTGATTATTGTCAGAATTCTAAAAAATTGAATGGAATTATAACGTACTCACTAAGAGATGGCCCGGAAAGTATTTCCAGCAGATGTGACTGATCATGGAAGATGCCGCAAGCGGCCATCGTTGATATAGATGCAGAGCTATGTTCGATTTATGACAATTTGATGCACGTGTAGAAGTCCTGTCTGAGGGATGGTACCAATAGCGTTTCCAGAGTTGTGCTTTAGCTCTTACAGTGTGTACTGATTAGGTTCACCTGACACTTCAATCAGCCCGTTCCCCCCGCCGTCCACTTCCACTAGGCAAAAGTCGCAGGGAGGGACATCACACGATCGATGTGCCCAAGAGGTTTCTCTGCCTCTGCTGATTGTCTTCTCCTCAATAAACACTTTCCTGCACACGTGACAAGGTTGTCAAGGTGGTGTGTGCTTTTGCTCCTCCTTTCTGAAAATATCCGTAATCACATATGTTGGCCACTAATAGGATCGTGTATACCCTCAGTATAAGTTAATGTTTGAAGATGGTGTACTGAATCACCGAAACTGGTTGCAGTATAATAAAATAACATCAAAGAGACGCCTGAAGGTGTTTCATTGGATTACGTAATTATTTTATTCGCTTCAGAAAACAGTTTCACGCCATTTTTCCACTTCGTTTTGCGTTCAAGATTGTCCTGGAAGTTTTTCCAAAATACTTCTAGTCTTAAGATCTTGTGCAGACAATTCTGCACACGTTTTCCACGAATTGTGTTTCGCGTGACACT
The DNA here is from genome assembly GCF_021461395.2 of Schistocerca americana. NCBI lineage: Eukaryota > Metazoa > Arthropoda > Insecta > Orthoptera > Acrididae > Schistocerca > Schistocerca americana. Next base: position 653,384,491 of record NC_060122.1, read on the forward strand.
CAAAAGTTAAGACGTGCTATGTTGCCGTGAACAACATTTTTCTGTTTCATTCAGGTGGTCACTAAATACATTTGCTGCTCCCAGGCACTCATACGCAATTACGCACGAAACACTCAGTTCAGCGCACAGGAGGACGTGCATGCATCGTCACGTCACAGCGAGAGAATGGCGCATCGAACTCATGGTTTCCAACTTTTCCGTTTTGGGTAATTCTGTTCATTAACAAGGGTCATTTACGTATCAGTCGTATAAACATATTCAGGGCTAATTATATTTGGCCTAGCCTGTCCTTGGCGCTGTCTGGTTGGCTCGAACCACTTCGCTGGGCTATGTCTTGGTACATTGACGATGACGCACTAAGTGATTCGGCTCTTCTCAGTGTATTAAACGTTCATCTTAAAATAATTGTAAAATGATGGTCAAAATACGTCGTAGTAGTATAGAGCTGAAAGTGGCTTCTATATTATTTTCCAATACATCCAAGATTACAATTAATAAATTGAAATAAATATGTCGAAGCGCAGAAAACACAACAAGCAACCCAGTTAGAGCCAGCATGCTAGTCTTAACCGGTCTTGAAGTTCCATGGTTTGGACCTATTATAATTTAGTGCTTTTTCCATGGGCTAGTGTAATTAATGTCTTGCTTAAAGAATTATTTTTTATTCTTTTTTTACACAATGTTGTTGTTATTTTGGGGCCAATGCATTACCACTCCTCTCACTTGCTGCCCTGTGCCATATCGATAGTAAAAGATCGAAAAGACGACCTCTAGAAGATGCATACACCAAGTATTTCAGAAATTAAAACTATCAGATAGACAGTAAAGAAACCAGATACGGAAAGTAATAAATATATAATGCTACAATAATGACTTCATGTTAAATTTCGGCCGATTACAAAAAGGTATGAAGAAAAGGGAATAAAAGAAGATAGGGAACCGAAAGAAAATGATCTTGCCGACGTCAGTTCTCGCAATCAAAAAGTGGGCTTCCAGAAACAAACATCTTTCAGACGCTACAGGGTCAAAATTTTCTCTTTAAGAAATAAACCACTCATTTGGGAATAGCGACAGTCAGCTTAGTGAATGTCTCTTGGTTTGACGCATCAATGCGCAATGCGTGAAGCTATGGAAATGTTCTCCACGCGGCTGGATATCCACTGAGCCGGCCGAAGTGGCCGTGCGGTTAAAGGCGCTGCAGTCTGGAACCGCAAGACCGCTACGGTCGCAGGTTCGAATCCTGCCTCGGGCATGGATGTTTGTGATGTCCTTAGGTTAGTTAGGTTTAACTAGTTCTAAGTTCTAGGGGACTAATGACCTCAGCAGTTGAGTCCCATAGTGCTCAGAGCCATTTGAACCATTTGATATCCACTGAACGGCCGCAGTGGAACTCTGTACCGTGGACAATCGTCGCCGCCTGTTGGAACGCTAATTACGAACCGAATTTGTTGAGCCCTGTGCTCGAAACACCAGAAGCCGTACCAAGAGGACGGCTTTAGGGGGGATTAATTAACTACGTGAAATTTCTGTACCTGCGCCTGAGTATTCCTGGGGCTAGCAATGAGGAGGCGTGGCCAACCGAATATGTTCAACAAATATAGGCATCGCTGAAATATATCTTTCTGTGTGATATCGCCACCCACAGTCATGGTCAGATCTCGTACTTCCATCACTAACTAGGTTTCCTCTTGGAATGTTCTTATTTCTTGTACACATTATTCAACACTAGCATTAGCCTTTCAGTTCCTAAAAAAATCTTACACGGGGACGAAAGTGTACAAGTGAGTAACGGAAGCGGAAAGGCATTGCCTGTATGCAAGTTTATCATTTCTTGATTTGTGAAACAAGTGAGGTGGAAATTATCCTCTTATTAGCATATTACTTGTGAATGACATTCTGAGATAAGGCCTATTAAACGATCGGTAATCATACAGAGTGCACCATTTTTGAAAAATTTATAAACATCGAATATAAGTTCAAACGAAACGTGGATGACAACCAGTTCAGACGAGAAGAGAGTAGAAGCGTTTGAAATTTCGCGCTAGACACTAACATCGCGCATTTGGTGATTGCCTCTAGTAACTAATTAGTTAGAGTGACATTACCATTAATGCTAAGCTTGTTAACATAAGGAATCGATTTATAGAACACTTGCTAGGGTGTCAAAGAATAGTCAGAACTGTTGAGGGAGGCAAAGCCTTGACTGCAGTAGGCGTTGAAGTACAGAGCTGACTCAGTAGCCATGCAGAAATAAGGATGCTAGACTAGACTGACTAGGGTGGAGAGCTGCTGTGTCTGTAATTAAGATCATACCACAACAATTTCATTCTTCCCCCATGTAATTTTCAAAGCAATAACTGCAGCATAGCCTGCTCATGTAAGGATCGAGTCGATACAGATGGCTTTCAACATGCAACCGCAACTTTGCACAAACAGTTTAGTGATAACGTCATAAACTAAATCGTAAAACCATACCCAATTTTTTGACTGCTGTGTACATTGTGTAAATCTAAATAGCTTCACAAGCAAGTAGTGCGATCACTTAAGGTAAACTCGCGAACTGTAATTCAGCTACGTGTTTTCTGAATACGTGACAGTTGTTTGCGACGCTGCTGTCTTACTGCTATTTGATCAGGTTCCACACAAGCTACGTCGCAGAAGGTCTTTCCACTGACACAGAAAAAGATATATATTTGATTAAGAAATCGGTTTCTTAATTCAGGACTCGCATTCGGAAGGACGACGGTTCAATCCCGCGTCCGGCCATCCTGATTTAGGTTTTCCGTGATTTCCCTAAATAGCTCCAGGCAAATGCCGGGATGGTTCCTTTCAAAGGGCACGGCCGACTTCCTTCCCAAATCCGATGAGACCGATGACCTCGCTGTCTGGTCTCCTTCCCCCCAAAAACAACCAACCAACCATAATTCAGCAACTATAAATGTTAAAATGTGGTTTCATTCATCTGAAAATTCATCACACTTTTCCTCTATAATTTAATGTGTGCTTCACCTAGATAAATTCATTTAGGATGTATTTTCAGTTATCTGCCTCAGGTGCCCGTGTAATGGAGGTGTGATGAGATGTCTACAACGTCAGTAAGTACGAATATAAATGTGCTCATGACAGTCTGATCTTAATTCAACTTTCATCCGTATTTTGTTCATGATTGTCGTTACTTCTGTAAACTACTCTGACATCATAATCTTTGTTGCTGTTCCATGAAATTTGCTGGTTATTGATGGAAAAAATTTAATGGACTTTTGGGACGTGAATTTTATTCTTTAAATGTTTTCCAGATGCGTAGAGTCAGGTTTTTGTGAGTGTTTGTGAGATGGTGACTGCACTATTACACAAAGTTGTGAACATTTATTCATTTCAAAGTTAAAAACGTGCGTTTGTACATAAAAGAGTTTTAGTTACTAAGGTTCGATAAATTTTTTTTCTGCTCTAGTGCCTGTAAAATTTCTTTGATAATCCTTTGTAAGGATGCACGCAGCTACATCGATAACCGATCTGTATTGTGTGCAGAAGTGCAGGTGTAATCCATCTCTGGGCGTTGGCATGAACTACACTGAGGCAACAAGTAGTCGTAGGATACGGATATGCGCTTATAAATATGGCGGTAGGATCGCGCACACATGATACGACACAGGAGTGAATTGGCGGAGCTGTCCTTTTTATTCAGCTGATTCCTGTGAAAAAATGTTGTTCGTGATTATGACCGCACGACGTGAATTAAGACACTTTAAGTGCGGAATGGTTATTGGAGCTAGGAGCGTGGGACGTTGTATTTCAGAAATCGTTAGCGAATTCAGTATTCCGAGATCCACAAGGTCAAGAGTGTGCCGAGAATACCGTATTTCAGACATTATCAAAACAGTGGCGGACGGCTTTCACTTAACGACCGAGAGCAATGGTATTTGCGTAGAGTTGTCAGTGCTAATCGTCAAGCAACAGCGAATGAAATAACAGCAGAAAGCGATGTGGGACGAACGACGAACGTGTCCGTTAGGAAAATGAGGCGAAATTTAGCCTTACGGCCTTTGGCAGCGGAGGACCGCCTCGAGGGCCTTTGCTATCAGCACGACCGCCTGCAGCTCCGTTCCTGGGCTCGTGACCGAATCGGTTCGACCATAAACGATTGGAAAACCGTGGTCTGGTCAGACGAGTCTTGACTTCTGTTGGTAAGAGCTGATGGTAGGGTTCGGATGTGCCGCTAACCCAACGAAGCCGTGGACCTACGTCTTCAACGATCATAGACTGGAAATGGTTATGTTCGGCTACTTGGAGATGCGGCTATTCCTGGACTTCATGTTCCCAAACAACGCTAATGTTATCAATAAGCTGGTAGCCAAGTTCGCAGGAGTTCTTTTTATTGCTTGCACTTGTATGTGATGGAGACACTTAACATTTATGTCATCTCTCTTGGACGCCTATGTGCTTCTTACGACAATTTTGTAAGGCCTGTGTGTTATAGGCAACTACTAATGTCACCATTGTTTGCCTTGATGTTGTTACCTGTATGTGGCCTAAGATCCGATGATGGCGGCTTTAGTTTCGCTGAAACCGGTAATATGGAATAAAAAGAATTCCTGCGATCTTGGCTGCCAGCTTATTGTTGTTTGCATCTAGATCGCTTCTACATGAGCACAATGTGCTCCCTACCTAATGTTATCGGCTTTCTTCAACTTATTGCCGTTACTTCTCACTTAAGTAGCTCCTCATTTGCTGTTACGAAGCTCAAAGCACAATGTTCCACTACCAACGAAAAATCCCTGGCAGTACTAGGACTCGAACGCAAGTCCTCTGCATAGCAGCCAGACACGCCGAGCACTGGGTTGGATTGGGTTGTTTCGGGGGCAGGCGATCAGACAGCGAGGTCATCGGTGTCATTGGATTAGGGAAGGATGGGGAAGGAAGTCAGCCGTGCCCTTTGAAAGGAACCATTCCGGCACTTGCCTACAGTGATTTAGGGCAACCACGGAAAACCTAAATCAGGTTGGCCGGAAGCAGGATTGAACCGTCATCCTCCAGAATGCGAGTCCAGTGTGCTAACCACTGCGCGACCACGCTCTGTCCGTGCGCTGGGATACAGATGCAGAAATAACAGAGAACGTACTTAGGGGACGTTGTATGTCCTATGCTGCCAATGTTAAATTATCGAATTTTGTGACCCATTACCTTGGAAACTTCTTAATATACCAACATACAATTTTCCATAATTATTGAATGCACCTTTCGAGATACTCTGAACTAGAATTATTAGTCAAATTGTATTGTGGGGCATGTTATCCTTTTTTTTTTTTTTCAAACAATTTTTTGACAGAATTTTGTAAATAAATGAACATAAAAACAAAACAACTCAGGATATTTAATTATTCTTGTTGCATATATGTTGAATCTCGCACTTGGCAGGCTGTGAAAATTTCATGTCTCTACCATCAGTATTTTCTTAAAAAATGTGTCATTTATTGAAAAAAATGTAGTTGAGAGATATTGAGGTTTAAAACTTTTTTATTACAAAATCTTATACAGACTTACATTTCTGCGTCTTTTACCCACTAGAATTGCCCTGGTCCATAGTCTGTGTCTTCTTCAGTGTCACAACAGCCCAGTGCTTGCCTCCTCCTTTTCTTTCTTGCTTCTTTTGTCATTTGCTGAGCAGCTAACTCTGCTTCACGTACACGAAGCTCATCCAGTTCCTGCAGTCCTTTAGCTGTGTTGTGTCCAAATCTTACCACTAACTTCTCCAGAACCTTAAGTCTTTCATAGTTTCCACAATTAAAAGTTATTACAGCATCAAACACTCCTAAATTTAGGGTCATAAGGCCAACAAATGCATTTTCAGGCACACGGCACCACAACATTATTGAAGGACTTATTCAAATTCTGGGTATTCAAATGTAAACACTTCTTTAGTAGCTCAGGATTTGCCAGATCTCTGTGAATACGTTTGTTTGCCTCCATTACTGTCAAAGGAAGAAAATGTTTGTGTAAATTCAGGCAGGGTGCGAGAAAATTGACATGGCTTTCAATCGGCTAATATTCGATGAAAGAAAGTGCTCCATGCAGCTGTTTTCATCTTCTCTAAATTGTCACAGTTACCTCTAATGGCCTTTCCATAATTGTATTTACGTATAGAAAGCAATAGTAATTAGCTTATTACAAAAATAGCTGATAATCACACTACATTAAACGAAAACTAGTATCAAAAATAAAGGACTGACTCGTTTATTCGTAATTCCAACTTCTGAGATGTAGCAGTAGGCACAAAACAAAGCAATTCACAGCCTTCTAGACTGTGTAGTTCCGAAGATATGACTGCTCAACTGTGTCAGTACATGCATAGCCGCGAAATCTGACAGTGAAATGTCAACATTCAAAATATTATTTGAAGGTCTCACAGTTGTCTGATTTTAATGTATTATATACCAAAATGTTCAGGGAAGTCCAAAGTACATTTTGAAGTAGAAAACAGAAAATGTGAAATTTCAACGAATTTCATGTACAGTGTCCCCTTAAATTGTGTAATTCCTACCATTGATGTAGGTTACTTTGGTTAAGGTGTTACTTGCGACTTTAAGAATAAAAAAGAGAACACTGTGATCGAAACTTCTAGTCCAATGTGAAATGTAAGAGTATAAAGACAGCTCAGAATGGGCAGTTGTCGAGTGCATCTGCTACACTACTATGAAAAAACGTATTTAGAAAAGTATGGGTGATAACTTCTGTTTTAATGGATTTTGTGATGAACATTTAGTAAACAGACTGCACTTGTGTTTCATAATGTACTTTGTATGTTCAGTGTACTGTTCTTTGTTTGAGTGTTAATGTATGGCTGGTTCTTTCATACTCTAATTGTATACGTGCGTTGTTTTGTCAGGAGACATTATATCGCTAATAGTCTCGTGTAACAGGCTTTTTCAAAGGTAAAATGTGTATTAAATGCGAAGTGCGAGGTTTCTGTTACGCATTACTGTTCCACCGTGTTGTAGCAACATCTAGAGTACCCAAAAATTGACTAGGAGAGGTAGACTCGTACTATTGTGCTCGCTCGTGTTCACGACAGTAGGAGGAAAAAGAAAAGGCAGAATGAAAGAGGTGCGCTTGTTGATGGTCTGAGGCGTGATAATTCTCAGTTTTGTACTTACTGATTTTTTATGAAGATGGCAGATACCTATATTAAGGTAGCAGAGATTGCTGACAGTTACTGTAACGGTTTATTGCAAGATCCAGTCTGTGCTACTGTCATTTAGATTAAAAATTACAGCACATATTGTACAAATAATTGGTAAATTGGGCTGTGCGTGTTAATGTGACTTTAGAATGAGTAGCTTATATCAAAAATCAGAAGCGTTTCTATAATGTCATATAACATAATGTGTCCGGAGTCGTTATGTGTGCTACGAATATGAACGTCACAACTGCGAATACGCAATACTTTCAGAGAATTTTTCGATCAGTAGAAGTAGTGCATGGTGGTCAGCAGACGGCTAGCAGTGGAATAACTTTTCCGCTGGCCGTCGCTGCAAAGTCTGATTTCCGCTGTGACCCCGGACGTCCGCAGCACGTGTGTACTTACAAATTTAATGCGGTCCGCGAAAACTTTAATGCACTTACAGAAACACGGCGGGAATGGTTACGTCCCCGTCGTGTCCCACGCAACAAGAACAACTGTGGGATACCTACCATAAACTTCGCTGAAATGAGAAAGAAACCAATCAGGCAGGGTCCGGTGACAAGAATCTAGCAAGTAGAATGAGCGTTTATCGATACCTCGATAAACATGAAAAGTTAATTTTTGAGGAAATGCCTTTTTTAAATATAATACTGAAATACCAATGATATAAACGAGATAATTTAACATTTGCATAGTTTTTGTAGGCACGGTTGTCGTCGTGTGTTTCACTTTTCTAACTTTTCATTGTTTGCTTCAGAATAGAGGGACGAAGTTTCCAAGTTTTTTTCAAAAGTCGATAAATTCAACAATGGAAATTGAAAGTTTTGTTAATAAATACATCAAAATTATTTTTGTTCCGTTTCTTTTCTATCTGTAACATTAATTACGAACAGAACTACTTCATCATTCATTTTGCATGGAAATGCAGTAATGTGCTGTATAACAGTTTTGTATCTTAAATTTCAATACGAGTGTTTGATAAGCAGAAGTGCAAAATAGTAACAAATGCTGTTGAAATAGAACACATAATACTGGCTACAACAATTCTATGGACTCTTTCTATAATCTCTTTATAATAATCTTCTGCATCTTGTGGTAAGTTAACGTGACTCATAAGTTTAAAGACATACACTTTCTCCTTGCTGACCACGTTCTTCAATTTTCTAATGCGTTTACGTTCCTCACTTCCTGGCTGCAGTTCCTGGATCTCTGTACCTCGACCACTAAAGTGCTTCCACTGTAACTGTCCGATTCTGACAACAACAGCTTCTCCTTAGAGTTTTCATAAGCCATCACGTACAGTTATTTCGAAATGAATGTTAGATCGGGGATCCCTTAGTGTACTGGACTCACGATCCTTTGATTCCATACTTATATTTATTATCTTGGCGATGCCATGCCGTTCCAGCAGGTTACAGTATTCAGTCGGTGAAACAATATTACCCTTGAAACTTCCTGGCAGATTAAAACTGTGTGCCCGACCGAGACTCGAACTCGGGACCTTTGCATAGGTCCCGAGTTCGAGTCTCGGTCGGGCGCACAGTTTTAATCTGCCAGGAAGTTTCATATCAGCGCACACTCCGCTGCAGAGTGAAAATCTCATTCTGGAATATTATCCTTTTCCGGCAGTCTTTATTCACTCAAGAAAACATTCTGTTGAGATTATGGCTGTGACAACGAATGGCGAAATAATGTGCCAGCTTATTAAATTTTCTGGTTTCTTCCATAAAGGTCATTAGTTTGCACGTCTTTAATGTATTTTCATTTTGATTCGTATAGTAGCTGGAAAATAAATGAATTTATTTTGTCCATTTTCTGGCTGGGAATGTGACGCCTCCTATTGCTGCCTACTGGCACTTCCAGCATCAGCGAAGGTGTTATGATCTTTTTCTATCCCCAGCCAGTATTTTTCACCTCGTCGCGATGCGTGAAAACGACGCGACACAACACTGTCTTTCATCGCAGTCAATGTTTGTTGATCAATAAATTTAAATTCAAATTATTACCATCAGCTAAGTGCGTTGAATAGCGCTTGCCGTGAAAGAGGCTCATCAACAGTTACTAGGCGACAGTTTAGCTTTTCAAAATAAACTGATATCTTTGATTTTGCGCAGCACATGTATACCGAATTAATTCCTTCAAAAGTCACAAGGTTCATTTAACACAGTTCATTTGATGTGATTTACTATGAAGAATATTAATATTTAAGCCCGATAATAAATGTCTGCAATCGAATGTCTTTTTACTTTTACTTTTAATTAGCCCGGTTTCCAGTGAGGTTAAACATTTCGCGCAGTGATGCATGAACTTAAGGAGTCGCTAATATTCAGAACTAGAACGCTAAAAGCTCGGATACTAAAATCTCTGACACAAAGTCTCTCAGACGCTAAAGACTGACAAATGTTAGAGGCTAACAGACGCGAAAGACGTTAATAATACCTGTGTTGGGTGTATATAATAGTTGTAAAACAAAAGGAACGTTCGATGGGAACTCTCTGAATCAAGCCCCTTGCTACTTTGTATATAGTGCTCCACTCCATTTGCTCTTATTATTCTTTTATTTAATTTTTCTGCTTTAAAAACGAGAATTCGTGATTTTATGAGGTTCATGGACAGTTCGAAGAAATTTTAGTTAAAAGATATATGACCAGATATTTAACGAGTGATTACTGACAACTCAGTGTTCCTTAGAAAATCCAAAGAGCTAAGGCTATTTGCTTGCAGCTTTTCGGTCCTTCTCTAATTCAAGCCAAGTACAGAAATCAATTATATCCTTTGTCTGTGCTCCGAAATGAATCATAATGCTCAAATTGTATAGCCAAACCAGTTGACTAGAATATTTCGTCAATGGAAAGCTATGGTATTGGCTGATTCTCTATCGTATCAAAATATAGCTTAACATTTGGAACTTCCTCCTTCACTATTGCACAGGACATTTTTGCACCACGTTTGTGCAACCTGTACTTCTTTTTCTCCGAGTCTATCTTTCGACATTCCTGATGTTGCTTGAAATGTTTCGCCACATGCAGGTACGGTCTGGTTACCTATTTTCGTTATGCTGCACTTTATCGAAACAGAATTCTTTCTTATTGCTTCTTTCGTGATGTTTCTTCCCCACGACAGAGATGGCTTGAACTAAACGATAATTAGGAGATAATATTGTTGTGAAAACCACAAATTTCTTTGCTGGTTTTGGCGGCAAGCACTTGCCTACAGTATATATTCCTTTTTTATTTATTTTACTTCGTTTTATTTTATTTTATTTATTTATGTTGCAGAATACTCTCACAAATCGGACTCGCCAGTGTAGCCGAGAGCGCTAATGCGCTGCTTCCTGTATCGAGTAGGCGCGCCAGCCTCGGATCGAATTCACCCAGCGGATTACCGACGAGGGCCGGTATGCCGGCCAGCCTGGATGTGGTTTTTATGCGGTTTTCCACATCCTGTTAGGTGAATACCGGGCTGGTACCCACGTTCCGCCTCAGTTACACGACTCGCAGACATTTGAAAAGGTTCACACTATTCCATGGCTTACAGTAGACGTAGACTGTTGGGGTGCACTCATTCCAACCCGGGGGGTTCGGGGTGGTGGCAGGAAGGATATCTGGCCACCCTCTGCAACTAACACTGCCAAATCATTAGTAACACAGCCAACCCCGCTTTGAAGTGGACAAAGGTCCCAAGAAAGAAAGAAAAATTCTCTCCCAAATCATTATTAACAATGATGTCCTTCATTGTAATTTCCCTTCAAGTCTCTCAGAAGCAAAGCCCATTTAGCGATTACTGCCGTTTGCTTTAACTGGCTGAGATCAAATATTGAGTTTTGTAAAAACTCGTAGTTTACAACGCCCTGTAACTGCAGCAAATGTCGGCTTTTGACAAAACCGTTTCAAAAGATGGTGCATAGCAACAAGCTTGATTTGTAACTACAAAAATCTAAATTTTGTACGACTGAACGCTTATCAACTTTTGAAAGAACGCTTCTTTAGAAAATCCTAAAGCGACAGAGCAGGACTGCATTAACCGCAGCAGCACTAATGAATTTTCGATAATTCGCATTTCCAAGGGGGTGGTGGAGGGGACAAGGGAGGGGAGTGGAGGGGATAGTTTGTACCTACAGTGAAATAAATTGGAAAAATGCAAACTTCGTTATTTGCTGTTGACCTATTTTAATAACATACTTTTTAAAGACATACTGATTTGTAGGTAGGGTCCAGAACTTGAAAATATCTTTAAGTACACTCTCAGCAATATCAAAGAATTTCAGTAATATGTACTGCCAACGAGTGGTTACTTTATGCTGCACGTAAAAAAAAATTAAATAGCAAATTTTGTTAATCGTTGTTGACTTTTAATCACAACATACTGTTTGAAGAGATATTGACCTGCAAGCAAGGGCTGATCCTGAAAATGCTGAACATGACATTCATTGGGAAAAGTGACAACTACTCCTAAGACTTAAATTTTTGGATTAAGTTTAACAGGAAAAAGTGGAAACATTGGTGTGATCTGGTAGAAGAATTCATTGAAAACAATACAAATTTTTTCAAAACTTTTTAATATAACTCACTAGATTACAATACTTTCAAAAGTTGGGCATGAAGTAACCCTCTTCCACCCTTTGGTAATACGAGGGATAAGGAACACAATAATCGAAAACAACTGAATATGGGAACATCTAAAACCTAAATAATTGTCGTGATTTAACTAGTGGCCCTCACAAGTACCCGATCTCAAACCCACAGAAAATTTCTGGTTCTATTTGCAATAGTGGGCGAAATGTAGTGATCAACATCCCTGCTGTTTGGTAACTCTTATGAGTTCTGACCGTCAATGAGTGACTTCAGCCGAGTATGGAGTACCTGAAAAAAATTATGGACTCTCTTCCTTGCCATCTAGAGGTCTTTATCAGGACTGGACTTTTTTCCCGGTGTGCTTATATGTATGCAAAGTCAGATGAATGAGCACACTTACAGCGAACTTCAAAACAAGGACTGAGTAAAATGATCAGCCTAATTAGGGTAGCTTAATAATTATGAGATAATTGATGCTTGTCACATTTCTAAGCTAATGACGTTACATTGTTAAACGAGAAGTCAATTGATATGTAATATCAAGAGCAATGGACTGTATACAAGAGACTGGCAATAACTTACGAAAATAGAAGGTAATCTGATTGGTTTGTATGTTCTGAGCACAATTAAGACGGCATGTGCCTATATGCAGTGCCGAAATGTAGGCATGATCAATACACTCATGCTGGAACTCTCAGAAGTATATTGTCACTTAAATTAGGACACTAATTGGTTTCAAAATGCTATAAATATATAATTACATAATATAGTACTATACAATGTGATTCTTCGTAACGTCTAAAAACCCCCGAAGCGACCTACAGGATGCTGGGACTAGAAGTGTAATATAAGGCAGATGGGGTGGGAAAGACCGAGAAAGCGAATGGCAAATGTTGAGCATGTGATGCACCAGATGACGTCACTCGCCTCACACGCAGCGGTTCGGCTTTTTGATCCTACCTCGCCGGAGGGGGCTGTCCTACACATCACTCTGCTAGGGTACTCTCCTTTCCTTCTTGCATTATCCGATTGTGACACGGTAGTGATCAGAAATAGCAACAAAGTAGAAATCGTTTCATACGTTAGATTTCTGAACATAGAATGTCTGATCACTTCGTTACCTTACCTCAATACACTTTCTGCCTTCAGCGTTCACCAACGCGCAGAGCCCCTGTTTCCACGCATTCGCTAAATAGTAGTTGCTAAGTAATATGTCAATATAGTTGGTTGGTGTCGGATTTAGTGTTCGTAATGGTGCGTCAGCACCGGTTATTATAATTTGGAATGAAAAAAACTGTAGAGAATGACATAGGGTCCTTATATAAAGCCCGATCCACTCCACTGATACACATTAACTTTGGCTCTTAGCTGAGTGGTGAACGCTTCTGACCGCCATGCAGAGGGCTCGGGTTCGATTCCTAGCCGCATCGGAGATTTTCTCCGTTTGGGGACTGCGTTTTGCGTTGTCATCCTCATCATTTCATCATCATCGATACATAAGTCGCCCAATGTGGCGTCAACTGAGAAGACTTGCAACTCGGCGGCCGAATTTCCCTGGGTATAGACACCTAGCCATCAATGCCATACGTTCATTTCATTTCGTTCCAGTTTGGCCATTGTCCTGAGTAATGCAAGATAGCTGGCCGTTGTGGCCCAGTGGTTCTAGGCGCTTCTGTCCGGAACCACGCTGCTGCTACGTTCGCAGGTTCGAATCCTGCCTCGGTCATGGGTATGTGTGATGTCCTTAGGTTAGTTAGGTTTAAGTAGTTCTAAGTCTAGGGGACTGATGACCTCAGATGTAAAGTACCATAGTGCTTAAAGCTGTTTTGAAATGCAAGATACATATTTTCATATATATTCTCTACTTTTTCCCAAGACCAATTAATTCGTGCTGCCTCACAAAGAGTGTCTCACAAAGAAATAGCGTTGTAAGGCCTAACATATTGGAGGAATCCATCGTGAATCTGTATCACTGCCTGCGTCTTTTTTATCTATGTGGTCAGAGAATACTGTGTGCCACGTAAATACACATACATGGGACCCATGCGAAACTTTCTCAGTTTTATAGTTTCAAATAATGACAGTATTACGAATAAATGTAGTCGTTGCGACAAGGGTATTCACGGCAGTGAAGAGAAAAATCTTAAAAAGTGAACCGAATGACGTGAAATAATAATCATGAATTTATGATACATCCTTATATATATACGTTTCCATGACTATATTTTTAACAAAATTCTTTACAGAGAATTAAAATACCTCGCTCTAAAAAAAACATTCGACTTGAAAATGTAGGCCGGCCGAAGTGGCCGTGCGGTTAAAGGCGCTGCAGTCTGGAACCGCAAGATCGCTACGGTCGCAGGTTCGAATCCTGCCTCAGGCATGGATGTGTGTGATGTCCTTAGGTTGGTTAGGTTTAACTAGTTCTAAGTTCTAGGGGACTAATGACCTCAGCAGTTGAGTCCCATAGTGCTCAGAGCCATTTGAACCATTTTTTTTTTTTTGAAAATGTAATCGTCGTGTACTTTTTGTTTTTCATTTTCTTTAAGGGATACAAAGATATTAGTTGATTCAATTACACTTTTGAAGACTACATACAATTGTCCGTGAGTAAAGATGGGATTGGTAAATACATTACTGCTTCTTGAAGCGTTTGTCCCTGCGATAAATCTACGGTGATAGCAAATGTAATTTTAATAGGCAACTGTCTTCTTCTTAATGGAAAAGGCATGCTTGACAGATAGTGTTATGTCTATCTCTGGTATTACAACAGTTTTCTCGGTGTCCAACAGTTGAGCATTAATTTTAAGTCCTTTAAGTTCTGTTACAAGTACGCGTGCTCTGTTGACTAACCACTGTTTAGCGTTCAGGTTTTATATCAACAGGACATTTACCTGTGGCTGAAGAGAAGCTTATTGAGAAATACGAACAGAAAATACAAAGAAGTAAATAAATGCGAAATGTATAGGTTAGAACGCAGTGTTCGCTTCGTACCTGGTATATCACTAAGGTCACAATAACCTCTAACTGTATTTGAAACTTTAATTGCACTTCGTACTTATGTAAAACGTTAAGCCGCAGTAGCAACAGATGAACAAAAAATCAGTGCGAGTGACAAATATGTTTGTCGTTTGGAAACGTATTTTCGTTTAGAAAAGTCAACTTGTACGACGGTAAGAGATAATACACTACCGCAATGGTCACTCTTATTGTCAGACAAAATGCTGTGTACAAATGATCCATTTAATACGTACTTCAAAACAAATAAAATAGTATTTGTAATAAGTTAATGTTATGCATATTTTATTCATGATTCATAATTTAACTTCACAAAATGTAGGTAAGAAGTTGGGCATCCATGGCGCCATTTTGCCCATGACAGCCAAAAGTCCCTTTTACATTAAAATTTTCAGCAAATAGTAAGTTTTAGCGCAAAACCCGTGACTAATGTCAGGTGCCTGTTAAAATACGTTTCTAACAATACCTCATTTATCCCTGTACGATTAGCATGTGTCGAAGTAAAGAGATGTTGACTTGAGAAATTAACTGTATGATGACAGTACTGTAAATGAATAAATTAATTGGGAATTTGTGGTAAGTTCCTATGGGATCGGACTGCTGAGGCCATCGGTCCCTAGGCTTACACACTACTTAATCTAACTTACACTAACGACAACACACACACCCATGCCCGATGGAGGACTCGAACCTCCGACAGGGGGAGCCGCGCGAACCGTGGCAAGGCGCCCATGACTGTACGGCTACTCCGCGTGGCTAAATGAATGAAAGACGGTTGTCTGAAACCTTTTCTTTCGTTTTTTACCTATCCTAAAACAGGTTCTGGCAAACACAAGAGTCGCGCGCGATTAGCCGAGCGGTCTCAGGCGCTGCAGTCACGGACTGTGTGGCTGGTGCCGGCGGAGGTTCGAGTCCTCCCTCGGGCATGGGTGTGTGTGTTTGTCCTTAGGATAATTTAGGTTAAGTAGTGTGTAAGCTTAGGGACTGATGACCTTAGCTGTTACGTCCCATAAGATTTCACACACATTTGAAGATTTGAACAAACAAAACAATTCTAATGTAGTTCGTCCTGTGTTGAAGACGTCTTTTATTTGACCTATACTGAGATTAAACGTGATTACATGTTTATGACAATTGTACTGACTGTCTTCTATTGTGTTTAATGAGAATATATCACTTGACTTACAAAGAAACTTCGTCAACCAGACCTCGTATTTTAAGAAGCAAGAAAACTTTGGTTGCAAGGTATAAGCCCTAGCAGTTAATCCCGTGAAAATTTAGGCCATAATTCTGACAGTGAACGGTTATGACCTTTTGAATGTATAGCTTTCAAACATCGCGTGCACCGTTTGTCATTCAGTCCGTCCCACTATATCCACCTAATACAAGAGCGGCGCCCATGAGAAATACCGGCCGTGCAACGAACTTGTGACGTCACATTATTCGGCTTGTCCACCACACTTCTCACACCCTTGCCTCCGTGCAGGGCCATGGGAAATGAAGAAGTACCCACTAATGATCTTAACTTAGCCGTGTGCTGTTGAGAGCTTGCATGCATGTAAACGAGTAGACGAGCAGTCAAGAACTATCGAACTCGTCTGAAATAGTTTCTCGCTCCTCGCCGGAGACGGCTGCTCGCACTAGTAAGACATGCAGTGTGACGTAAGCACAGCGGCCCGTGTATCACGTGGACCTCGTGCCAGAGTGAGAAGCACTGTAAAGCAAGGTGAGCAAGCGGTTTGTGAAACACCGTTTTGTTACAGGCAAGATGATATTTTCAGTGTATCAAAGTGAGCGGTTTTTAAACTTTTTTATGTTGCTATTCACAAATGCTGAGTAAGTGAAGGAAATGAATGAATGTGGTATTGAAGATATAGCATAGCGCTATTTACTTAAAAACATCGCTGAAAATCATTAACTTCATTTCATAATATTTAGTAGATTTATCCATTTTGATTTTGGGGCGTATATAGGCCTATAGATGCAGAATATCAAAAACAGAATATTTTAAAAATAATATTGAAGGTATATGTGACATATTCTGTACACATATTAGGCCTATTTACCTATTTTTGCGTAGAATAACGTCTTTCCTCGAATAAGGTTTCACAATAGTTTGGTTATACATGCTCCTCTTCCCTCGCACTTTAAAAACTGTACGTTCAGAAGGTCATAACTTCTTTCTATCAGAATTATGGCACAAATTTTCGTGCTTGATAGGTTGCTGTGGCTGACATCTAGCAGGTGTGCTTCTTTCTCTATAATATATGAGGCCAAATTGGTGATGTTTCCTGGTTAGTGTAAACGTATGCGACCTTCATTATTGCAGAAACTCTCGTCCTTGAATACACTATTTTCGAGCGGCCAAAATACGTTTGAAACATCTCCTGCAGCAGTTAAAACGCACAGTACCTATCACATTATGATCATTAAAATAAAAGGTCAGGCTGCTTTATTGTCCGATCGCTAACAATCGCAAAATTAAGCCGAAATAGAGAATAGATATCGGAGACGTGTTCGATACTGGTGCTTCATTTGCAGCGCTATAATTCAGGTTACCAACATGTTTTACATTCTCATTGTTTTACATATTTACTCGGGTTGCTTTAAGTACGTCGTATTTTTTCATGTAAGTTTGTATTACCAAGATGAAAGGGTAACAAGACTTCCAAAAAATACCGAATCTTGTTTTCAAAATAACGAAAAATTTATATTCTGTCCATGTATTTCATTAAGAGGCATTACTGATGTGTGGGCACAGCATAATGAGAATAGTGTGGGAACTTTGACTACATTGCGTAAGACAGTGTCACACCATGACCGGATTGCAAAGTCTTGATGTGAACGAATGGCGATGTGGTCTATCCGCTGAATCACTAACAGGGAATATTAAAGACCCTTCTTTTGGTGTCAGCTTCGTCCTATATTTTACCGACGACAAGAAATGTGACCTATGTGCTTTCCTACTGATCTAGCCTAGCCGTAGCACAAACTGCTTAGCTCTTTTAAGGCATCTGTACACGAGTGTGGCCATAAGGGGGGAGAGAGTAGCCTCTTATAAATTAGTCCCTGGCCACCTGTTGAGACTGTTGAGAAATGTAATGATCTTATTACTGAATTATCATGTACAACTATCACGTTAAAGAATATTCGTCTCTGTATAATGCAGTGTATGTAGGGCCGTTTATTATAATTTTTTTGTGACTACATAAGAATAGGAACTGAAAAGAAACTGTCGAATGATTGTTGTGTTACGAGGTGGTATAACTGCGGTGGTAATATCCGCCTGGTGACGTAACTGATATGTAGAGCGGTAGGCCACAGACGAGAGAAACTACAGGAGGGGCTAGCGGCCAACGAGGAGGGGAGCAGGAAAGGGTTCGTGTCATAAAGCGCAGCCCCGTTCCTAGGCGACAGGTACGAAACACGTGTAGGACTGTAAATAAGTTATTGGAGGACGCGGATTTACAACCATAGGGAGCGCTGCACGCATGGCTGGCGGTATAGAGTGCCGAAAGGAAACATGTGCGAGGAAGACTCCACGTCTCTGATGTGAAGGTTTCAAAATAAGTGCCGCAGGAATCTTGTCTGGCTCCCTTATATGACTAAGACAGTAAAGGATTTTATATTAAAGACATAGAGAAATAAAACAGAGGACAGTTCGGTTCAGGCCGGGATGACCTTTTCGACACATATTCTACTCCGATTTCGTATTGTGAAGAGTAATATTAAATACTGATTGATACATGTCTCTTTTGTACATCTTTTGTCTTTATTTCATTCAGTTTTTGTCCTTTATTATTAAGTATGTAGTGCACAGATCAAGCAATAATATTTCTGTTGCCACTTATATTCTGTTTTTATTGCCTTATTTTTGGAGTTCTGCTGCATTCAACGTTCCTGTATAATGCCGATTACAGTTCACAATTCATAACTGACGTCGTGACTGACGCGTTAATATAGTTGGCCTTTTGCACTATTTCCTATGATAACAATCTCAACACTTGCAAGTGAAATATACCTTCAGAGGTTTTTATACGCAAGCAACAGATAAGATGCGTCATGCATAAGCAAAAACATTCATTTTGGCATTGTATTCTAGATACATTTCCACATAACTCTTTTGCACGGTTGTACACGAATCGTTATAGGAAAAAAAATTTTTAACCGAATGCGACGGAAGTCAGTCGATGTGATGCACGGAAAAACAAAAACACTGGATAATTTATTCAGGAGAAAGAGCTTCACAACTTGAGCAACTCAATGACGCACTGGTCCACCTCTGGCACTTCTGCAAGCAGTTATTTGGCTTGGCTTTGAATTATGTGTTATCGGATGTCCACCTGAGAGATATCGTGCAAAATTTTATACAACTGGCCCGTTAGATCGTAAGAATCCCGAGATGGTTGGATGGTCATGCACATAATTCACCAAACGTTCTCAGCTTCGAAAAGATCCGGCGACCTTGTTCACTACTGACCATTAAAATTGCTACACCAAGAAGAAATACAGATGATAAACGGGTATTCATTGGACAAATATATTATACTAGAACTGACATGTGATTACATTTTCACGCAAGTTGGGTGCATAGATTCTGAGAAATTAGCACCCAGAACAACTTCCTCTGGCCGTGATAACAGCCATGATACGCCCGGGCATTGAGTCAAACAGAGCGTGGATGGCGTGTACAGGTACACCTGCCCATGCAGCTTCAACACTATACCACAGTTAATCAAGAGTAGTGACTGGCTTATTGTGACGAGCCAGTTGCTCGGCCATCATTGACCAGACGTTTTCAGTTCCTGAGAGATCTGGAGAATGTGCTGGCCAGGGCAGCAGTCGAACATTTTCTCTATCCAGAAAGGCCTGTACAGGACCTGCAACATGCGGTCGTGCATTATCTTGCTGAAATGTAGGGTTTCGCAGGGATCGAATGAAGGGTAGAGCCACGGGTCGTAACACATCTGAAATGTAACGTCCACTGTTCAAAGTGCCGTCAATACGAACAAGAGGTGACCGAGACGTGGCACCCCATACCATCCCGCCAGGTGATACGCCAGTATGGCGATGACGAATACAAGCTTCCAATGTGCGTTCACCGCGATGTCGCCAAACGCGGATGCGTCCATCATGATGCTGTAAGCAGAACCTGGATTCATCCGAAAAAATTCCGTTTTGCCATTCGTGCACCCAGATTCGTCGTTGACTACACCATCGCAGGCGCTCCTGTCTGTGATGCAGCGTCAAGGGTAACCGCAGCCATGGTCTCCGAGCTGATAGTCGATGCTGCTGCAAACGTCGTCGAACTGTTCGTGCAGATGGTTATTGTCCTGCATACGTCCCCATCTGTTGACTCAGGGATCGAGACGTGGCTGCACGATCCGTTACAGCCATGCGGATAAGATGCCTGTCATCTCGACTGCTAGTGATACGACGCCGTTGGGATCCAGCACGGCGTTCCGTATTACCCTCCTGAACCCACCGATTCCATACCCTACTAATAGTCATTGGATGTCGACGAACGCGAGCAGCAATGTCGCAATACGATAAACCGCAATCGCGATAGGCTAAAATCCAACCTTTATCAAAGTCGGAAACGTAATGGTACGCATTTCTCCTCCTTACACGAGGCATCACAGCAACGGTTCACCAGGCAACGCCGGTCAACTGCTGTTTGTGCATGAGAAATCAGTTGGGAACTTTCCTCATGTCAGCACGTTAGAGGTGTCGCCACCGGCGCCAACCTTGTATGAACGTTGTGAAAATCTAATCATTTCCATATCCCAGCATCTTCTCGCTGTTGTTGAAATTTCGCGTCTGTAGCACGTCATCTTCGTGGTGTAGCAATTTTAATGGCCAGTAGTGTAGATTTGGAAAACGCGAATACAAACAACAGAAATTCTCGCTCCGAATGGACATTAATATACTGAAAAGCGGTTCTCCTATGTAAAGAAATGGCACTCCAGGCCATAACCACTAGTTGTAAGGCTAGAAGGCGGGCGACAGTCAGGTTGTTTTCCCACCACTGTCTAAAGCGTCTCCAGACTCCTCCTCCTCCTCCTGGAATCTCATTGATAGGATTAGAATTGTTATCAGTGACAAATTCTCCTTAAATCTGAACCACGATGACTAAGCGAAGACGTGTCTGCACTGTCGCAAGCCTTACGGTCCGGAAACCAGGAGTGGCTGTGTGGGGTGCCATTTCATTTCACAGCAGGGCCACTTTTGTTGTTATCCCGAACAACCTTACAGCACAGCGGTAAGTCGACGATGTTCTACGCCCCATTCTACTGCACTTCACGACAAACCTTCCTTGGCTCCCATTTCAGCAAGATGTTGCCCGCCTACACATGGTGAAAGCGTCTACCGCTTGAATTAGTGCTACCAAACCCTGCGTCGGTCAGTAGTGTCTCCAGTTCAGTCTCAATTTCATAGTGCTGGCAGCATTAAGGGCGGGGCCCCCCAACCGGCTCATGATTTTGACAGTTGAACGTGACAATTGGACAGAATATGGCACGATATCTCTCAAGAGGACATGCAGCAACTCCCTCAAAGCATGCCAAGTCGAATAAGCTTAGCACCAGAGGTGCACCATAGCGTTATTGGCCTGCTCAAGTTGTCAAGCTCTTTCTCTCGAATAAACCTACCAATTTTTATGAAATGGTAACTGTTAGTTTGTCAGTACATTGACATCGGATACACAGATTTCCGTCCAAATCAGAAAATTCCTTCGATGTGAGTCGTTCTTTTATCTAAGAGTGTACATCAGAAGTGTTGAGTACCAGACAGCCCGGTTATAATTCAAGACGTTTTGTTGCAATGCAACTGATTGTTTGAATGAGAAGAATTTTTTTCGATTCAGTTTCAATTACATAGTTTAATATGATGTGCTTTACAAACAGCAAATGGCCATTACATCATTTCATAAAGTACTGCGTAACGTACATGTAATTACATTTTCCCAGCAAAATAACATGAAATTTATGACAGTACGAGCTGCTCTCCTGTCATTGTTTTTCGCGTGCATGAAAAGTTAGGACGTGTCGTTTATTAAGAAATTTATGATGCAATGACATAGTAAAATTATACTAGTGCAGAATATTGTAGAAGTTACTCTGGTCCATTATATATGTCAGTCTTCACTGAGTTGTCAATAAAGTCATATGAGTGTATGAATATGTACACATAGTTAATATTGCTTGTGCGAATTTATGTTAGCAGTACTGTACGACTTCTGGAATGTTTATTAGGATGGTTAACAAACGAAGTAAAAAGTGAACATCGTGCAGCTGTTTTTTTTTGTGCAAACTGAGCTCACAATATTCAGATTTACTAGCTTTAAAAATCTGGAGCTACTAAATTTAAGTCCTAGAAGATGACATGACCATAGTGAGTTAGAGAAAAATAAGTTATTTACAAATCTCTATCTTAATGAGAACTAGATTTCTACATACGTATAATATGTTCTTTAATGACGCATGTGAGATTAAGTTTTCCACGGTTAGCGGTGTCCTGTCATAAAAAAGGTGTGAAAAGACGTGAAACGAAACATGATTAATGCACGAAGCAAGTGCTTCAGTATTAGCCAGTTCTGACGGTACCTGAAGAAATTTTTTCTACGGAAACCGTTGTTTGTTGCTCCATTGGTTAGTGGAATGGGAACCATTTACTTCATAGCAGATTTATGTCAACAGGGCTCGTATCAATGCGCTGAATAGGAAAACGGAAGTCTGATTACGATCCTTGGTTTTTTGCTTTGGCCAGAAACATTCCATACAATGAGACACTCACATGTACTTTGCGAACTGACTAAGAGAATCAAGGAAGCGACTACGGAATTTCTAAAAATTGAAACGAGAATCGGGCAACTTAAGCTAGAAATTCGAGCGAGTCTGCGGGAAGTGTACAAATGCGCTGTTCTGCCGACTGCTTGCTGGTTGTCCGTATCTAAAGTATTGATCTTCCAAGGATCCATTTTTGTCAAACAAGCAGATTGAAGGACAGGAATTGCACTGTTTCGAAGATGTCATCTTTCTTGCAATCAACCCTGCTCAATACTGTTGGATCGCTCGGTTCTCTCAGTCTGGGAGTGGTTTCTGGCCGACCGTTGTGGTCGAGAGGTTCTAGGCCCTTCAGTTCGGAACGGCGCTGCTGCTACTGTCGCAGGTTCGAATCTTACCTCAGGCATGTATTTGTGTGATGTCCTTAGGTTAGTTAGGTTTAAGTAGTTCTGAGTCTGACCGATGACCTCAGACGTTAAGTCCCGTAGTGCTTAGAGCCATTTGAGCCATTTGAAATGGTTTCTGCTACCCGACAATGAAGGAAGATAAATGCCGTAAATACTCTGGTCACATTTTGTGATTTGTAGATAATTTATATTTTTGTTTGTTGATTTTTACCAAAATCGTCGTACAACAGGACAGTGAACTTTATATTGGGCTGTATCTGGAAAGACGCAGTAGAAAGATAACTGAAGGAAGCAGATATTTCTACTATAGTTTCTGAAGTATTATTTATTCATTTCCAGTGAAACAAGTATTTTTGCTCTGTCTTGAAATAATAATTAACCACGATGGCAAATTTCAGAGAATATATTCTAAACGCCGCTGCAACACATATACGGACTATTTCTACATCTACATCCTCATCCTCATCTATACCCTGCAAACCATTGTGCAGTGCGTGGCAGAAGGTACGTCTCACTGCACAATTTATAAGGGTTTTTTGCCTTTGCAGTCACATATGGAGCGGGGGAGAATGACTGAATGTTTCTGTGCGCTCCGTAATTAATCTGATCTTGTATCTTGTCGTCGCGGTCCCTATGGAAGAGATAAGTAGGTGGTTGTGGTATTTCCTAGAGTCATAATTCATATCTTTTCTCGGGATGGTTCACGTCTATTTTCAACTGTCTGGCATTTCAGTTTTTCAACATCTGTGACTCTCCCCTGCGGGTCGAACATATGTGTCACGAAACGTGCTGCAGTTCTTTGTATAAGTTCAGTGGCCACTGTAAGTCTTGTTTGCTACGCGTCCCACGTACTTGAGCAATATTCTATAATGGGTCACACAAGTGTTTTGTATCTAATCTTCTTTGCAGACTGGTTGCAATTCCTGGAGTTCTACCATTAAACCGAAGTCTGCCCTCTTTTTATCTACGACTCAGCCTTTGTGATCGTTCCAGTTCCTTTCGCTAAAAAGTGTTACACTCAGGTATTTGTATGAATAGGCCGAAATGTGACTCATTGATATCACGGCCATAGGATACGTAGTTTTCGTTTTGTGAAGTGCACAATTTTTTATTTCAGGTCATTTAAAGCAAGTCTTCAGTCTTTGGGCAACATTCTTTGTACCACTTTGAAATCTTACCAAAGCATGGCTGAATAATTGTGCAGCTTCTTTTAGACAGTATATTACTGCATCACCTGCAAAAAGTCTCAGGCTGCTATTAACAATGGCCGCAAGATCACTAGTAAAAGGTGAACACCAAGCGTCCCAACACACCTCCTAGGGCAATCCAAAAGTTACTTGTATATCTGTCGATGACTGCCCATCCAAGGTATCATACTTTGTCCTCCTCACCAATAAATCCTCAATCTAGTCATAAACTTCGTTGGTACTGCATACGATCGTACTTGAGATAATAATCGTAGATGTGGTATTGAGTCAATTTTTTTTCTAAAAGTGAGAAATACTGTATCTGCCGGACTGCCCGGATCCATGGTGTTTAGTACATCTGAGAAAAGTGTGAATTCGATGTCATGTAATCGATGTTTTCGGAATCCGTGCTGGTTGGCATGGTTGTCATTCTGTTCCAGTTACCTCATTACGTTTGAACTCAGGATATGTTTTAAGATTTTACAACAAATGGACGAGAACATTATAGAGCACTTTTGCTACATTTCTTGTATACAACAGTGATCTCTGCTTTCTTACAACTACTGGAAATGGTTTTTTAGTCGAGAGACCTGTGACAGATTTTAATCAGAAGAGAAACTAACTCGGCCACAATTTCAGTATAGAACCTCATAGGGATGCCATTGGGCCCTGGAGCTTTGATTAGTTCAGCGAATTTACCTATTTCTCAGCGCCATTGACAATATTACCTATTTCATCCACGTCTTCAGTGGAACAAGAAAAAGTGGGACAGTTCAATTAGGGCTGTTCAATTGGGGCCATTACAAATTTTTTTCCTTTGTCAAGGAACAATCGAAAAAACAGTTAATCTTTTCTGCTTTTGATTTTCTACCCTCGATTTCAATTCCTGTCTCGACCATGTGTGACTATAGATTAACTTTGTTGCCGCTAATAGACTTTACACACGAGTAGAATTTCGTTGGATTTGAGAAAGACCTTTCGACAGTATTCAGCTACGACAGTCACTGAAGGCCTCAAACTTTGCTCTTCTGAGGGACAAACATGTTTAATTCAGCACCTGTCTATCTATAGCAATATGATCTGTTTTACATCTACTTCGCAGTAGTCTTTTTAGTTACCAATTTTTTCACCGTGACTATATCATCCAAGGTCCCGCCCTCCCCCCCAGTCACGAACTATTCTACTGCGAGCATCTCTAATCTCTATGCAGTGGATGGTGACCTATTCTACTTGTATTTATGTTGAGCCATAATTCCTCCTCAAGCTCCTGTACTAACCTAAAAATTTTAATTTCCTCAGTGACATATGGCACTACTGCTTCTATATGTAGTTTACTGAACATGTATATTTTCCTACAGGTTTTAGATTCCCTTTGCACTTCAGGACTTACGATCAAATAAGGCAGAAGGGATCGATAACATTCCATCAGAATTTCTAAAATCTTTAGGGGAAATTGCAGCATTGGATACAGGAGCTGTAGAATAATTTCTTCTCATAACTTCCCCCCATGAACCATGGACCTTGCCGTTGGTGGGGAGGCTTGCGCGCCTCAGCGATACAGATAGCCGTACCGTAGGTGCAACCACAACGGAGGGGTATCTGTTGAGAGGCCAGACAAACGTGTGGTTCCTGAAGAGGGGCAGCAGCCTTTTCAGTAGTTGCAAGGACAACAGTCTGGATGATTGACTGATCTGGCCTTGTAACAATAACCAAAACGGCCTTGCTGTGCTGATACTGCGAACGGCTGAAAGCAAGGGGAAACTACAGCCGTAATTTTTCCCGAGGGCATGCAGCTTTACTGTATGATTACATGATGATGGCGTCCTCTTGGGTAAAATATTCCGGAGGTAAAATAGTCCCCCATTCGGATCTCCGGGCGGGGACTACTCAAGAGGATGTCGTTATCAGGAGAAAGAAAACTGGCGTTCTACGGATCGGAGCGTGGAATGTCAGATCCCTTAATCGGGCAGGTAGGTTAGAAAATTTAAAAAGGAAAATGGATAGGTTGAAGTTAGATATAGTGTGAATTAGTGAAGTTCGGTGGCAGGAGGAACAAGACTTCTGGTCAGGTGACTACAGGATTATAAACACAAAATCAAATAGGGGTAATGCAGGAGTAGGTTTAATAATGAATAAAAAAATAGGAATGCGGGTAAGCTACTACAAACAGCATAGTGAACGCATTATTGTGGCCAAGATAGATACGAAGCCCACGCCTACTACAGTAGTACAAGTTTATATGCCAACTAGCTCTGCAGATGACGAAGAAATTGAAGAAATGTATGATGAAATAAAAGAAATTATTCAGATTGTGAAGGGAGACGAAGATTTAATAGTCATGGGTGACTGGAATTCGAGTGTAGGAAAAGGGAGAGAAGGAAACATAGTAGGCGAATATGGACTGGGGGACAGAAATGAAAGAGGAAGCCGCCTGGTCGAATTTTGCACAGAGCACAACATAATCATAACTAACACTTGGTTTAAGAATCATGAAAGAAGGTTATATACATGGAAGAACCCTGGAGATACTAAAAGGTATCAGATAGATTATATAATGGTAAGACAGAGATTTAGGAACCAGGTTTTAAATTGTAAGACATTTCCAGGGGCAGATGTGGACTCTGACCACAATCTATTGGTTATGACCTGTAGATTAAAACTGAAGAAACTGCAAAAAGGTGGGAATTTAAGGAGGTGGGACCTGGATAAACTAAAAGAACCAGAGGTTGTACAGAGATTCAGGGAGAGCATAAGGGAGCAATTGACAGGAATGGGGGAAATAAATACAGTAGAAGAAGAATGGGTAGGTTTGAGGGATGAAGTAGTGAAGGCAGCAGAGGATCAAGTAGGTAAAAAGACGAGGGCTAGTAGAAATCCTTGGGTAACAGAAGAAATATTCAATTTAATTGATGAAAGGAGAAAATATAAAAATACAGTAAGTGAAACAGGCAAAAAGGACTACAAACGTCTCAAAAATGAGATCGACAGGAAGTGCAAAATGGCGAAGCAGGAATGGCTAGAGGACAAATGTAAGGATGTAGAGGCCTATCTCACTAGGGGTAAGATAGATACCGCCTACAGGAAAATTAAAGAGACCTTTGGAGAGAAGAGAACCACTATGAATATCAAGAGCTCAGATGGAAACCCAGTTCTAAGCAAAGAAGGGAAAGCAGAAAGGTGGAAGGAGTATATAGAGGGCCTATACAAGGGCCATGTACTTGAGGACAATATTATGGAAATGGAAGAGGATGTAGAAGAAGATGAAATGGGAGATATGATACTGCGTGAAGAGTTTGACAGAGCACTGAAAGACCTGAGTCGAAACAAGGCCCCCGGAGTAGACAATATTCCATTGGAACTACTGACGGCCGTGGGAGAGCCAGTCCTGACAAAACTCTACCATCTGGTGGGCAAGATGTATGAAACAGGCGAAATACCTTCAGACTTCAAGAAGAATGTAATAATTCCAATCCCAAAGAAAGCAGGTGTTGAAAGATGTGAAAATTACCGAACTATCAGCTTAATAAGTCACAGCTGCAAAATACTAACACGAATTCTTTACAGGCGAATGGAAAAACTAGTAGAAGCCAACCTCGGGGAAGATCAGTTTGGATTCCGTAGAAACACTGGAACACGTGAGGCAATACTGACCTTACGACTTATTTTAGAAGAAAGATTAAGGAAAGGCAAACCTACGTTTCTAGCATTTGTAGACTTAGAGAAAGCTTTTGACAATGTTGACTGGAATACTCTCTTTCAAATTCTAAAGGTGGCGGGGGTATAATACAGGGAGCGAAAGGCTATTTACAATTTGTACAGAAACCAGATGGCAGTTATAAGAGTCGAGGGACATGAAAGGGAAGCAGTGGTTGGGAAGGGAGTGATTCAGGGCTGTAGTCTCTCCCCGATGTTATTCAATCTGTATATTGAGCAAGCAGTAAAGGAAACAAAAGAAAAATTCGGAGTAGGTATTAAAATTCATGGAGAAGAAATAAAAACTTTGAGGTTCGCCGATGACATTGTAATTCTGTCAGAGACAGCAAAGGACTTGGAAGAGCAGTTGAATGGAATGGACAGTGTCTTGAAAGGAGGATATAAGATGAACATCAACAAAAGCAAAACAAGGATAATGGAATGTAGTCGAATTAAGTCAGGTGATACTGAGGGAATTAGATTAGGAAATGAGGCACTTAAAGTAGTAAAGGAGTTTTGCTATTTGGGGAGCAAAATAACTGATGATGGTCGAAGTAGAGAGGATATAAAATGTAGACTGGCAATGGCAAGGAGAGCGTTTCTGAAGAAGAGAAATTTGTTAACATCCAGTATTGATTTAAGTGTCAGGAAGTCATTTCTGAAAGTATTCGTATGGAGTGTAGCCATGTATGGAAGTGAAACATGGACGATAAATAGTTTGGACAAGAAGAGAATAGAAGCTTTCGAAATGTGGTGCTACAGAAGAATGCTGAAGATTAGATGGGTAGATCACATAACTAATGAGGAAGTATTGAATAGGATTGGGGAGAAGAGACGTTTGTGGCACAACTTGACCAGAAGAAGGGATCTGTTGGTAGGACATGTTCTGAGGCATCAAGGGATCACCAATTTAGTATTGGAGGGCAGCGTGGAGGGTAAAAATCGTAGAGGGAGACCAAGAGATGAATACACTAAGCAGATTCAGAAGGATGTAGGTTGCAGTAGGTACTGGGAGATGAAAAAGCTTGCACAGGATAGAGTAGCATGGAGAGCTGCATCAAACCAGTCTCAGGACTGAAGACCACAACAACAACATTGCACTTCAGTACTCATTTTTTCTAGAACTGCCTCATTGTCGCTGACACCGGTTTTGATGTGGACATCCTCAAAGAGTTCAAACCCATTTATTGCCATTAGATCTACACCAAAAATTGAAATTTATAAATGTTAATAAAAAACGCATCCCGAATGAATCATCCGAATGAGATGGGAGTCGGTGGAAGTCATGTACATTTAGAGACAAATAGATGATTAAAATTTCATAAAAATTGGATGGGTTATTCAAGAGAACGAGCTTCACAAATTAAGCAAGTCTATATGGCTTAGGTTTGCCTCTTGCTCTTATGTAAGCAGTTGCACGGCTTGACGTTATTTGATAGTTGTTGGATGTCCTCCCGAGGGATATGGTGCCAAATTATATCTAAATGGCGCGTTAGGTCATAATAATCCTGAACTGGTTGGAGGGCCTTGCACATAACTCTCCAAACGTTCTCAATTGGGGAGTGATCTGACGGCCTTGCTGACCAAGTAAGGTTTCTTAAGCACAAAGACAAGCAGTAGAAACTCTAGCTGTCTTGCTGAAATGTAAGTCCATAATGGCCTGCCATAAAGGGCAACAGAACGAAGTGTAAAATATCACCGAAATACCACTGTGCTTTAAGCGTGCCGTGGTAGACAACCAAAGGGGTCTACTGGGAAAAGAACTGGTGCGCCATACGATGACACCTGGTTGTCACGCCGTACGGTGGGCGACAATGAGATTGATACTCATAGCTCTCCGGATCGTCTCAAAATACGTTTTCGCTGGCAATTGGGCTCATTTCAAAGCGTGAAGCATCACTGGACACAAATACACTCCAGTCAATGAGCTTCCAGTCCCAAAACGTGTCTGGAGACGCCCTGAACAGTCGTGGGATACCAACATGAAACTTCGTACATCCATATGTAAACTGGATGAAGGTGGGATACAGCTGATATAATTTTTATTAAAAATGAAATTATTTGCTTCGCTACTGGTTTAGGCGTTGCGTCAGCGCCATCAACAATTGTTGATCTCACCGCGGACTTCTAGACTGAGCCACACACAACTGATTTCAGCAAAGTGTACGGGCCTCATGATGGCGCTGACGCAACGCCGAAACTAGTAGCGAAGTAAATAAAAAAATCTTAAGTACAGCTGGAGTAATTTCATTTTTAATAAAAACCAACATGAATGTCGCCCGCCATACGGCCCGACGAATAGGAGTGATACTGTGGGATGGCATTTCTTTTCATAGCAGGACCGCTTTGGTTGCCGTCCGCGGAACTCATACAGCACGACGCCAGTGTGACTAAATTCTGCGCCCCGCTTTGCAGCCCTTCATTGCAAGCTATCCTGGACTTATATTACAACACGATAATGCCAGCACGCACAAGTTGAGAGTTTCTAGTACTTGTCTTTGAGCTTTCCAAATCATACTTTCGCCATCAAGGTTGCCGCATCTCTCTCTAACTAAGAACGTCTGGAGTACACGGGCAGGGCCCTCCAAGCAGGTCGGGATTTTGACAGAATTGGGCAGGGTATCCTTCAGGAGGTCATCCAACAATTCTGTCTCTTAATGCCAGGCTGAATAACTGCATCCATAAGGCCAGAGGCGGATCAATGCGTTGGTGAGTTACTCAAGTTATGATGCTCTTTCTCTGGCATAAATCACCCAGTTTATGAAATTTTGATCATTTGTTTGCCTGTACATATACATGGCGTTTATCAGTCTCTGTGCTATTCGGATAGTATCTTAGGGGTACGTCGTATTTTTTACTGTATTTTAATCACGGGTGGGTTTACGAAGTGTGTGTGATAGGTAACTGACAGAGAAAGCATTTAGTAATTTCTCAAACGTGTCTTGTCACTCCCACCACTCCCCCCCACTGTAATTACCTTAACTGATTGTTGGATTTCCAAAGTCATCTCTGATAATTAAAGTATGACTGAGGAACTTACGCAGAAGCGAACTGAGGATTTCTTTAGTTTCTGGTTACATTAGAAAGTGTGGCTGGTGATCGATAAAAGGATGCAACGATGCTTTTTTGCCACCTGTGATGCTGAGTCTTGCCCAAACTATCTCGCATGCAGCTTCGGTCTCTGTCTCAGTTGATTTCTTTTCTACTGCGACAAATGCATCACCTTCGTTTCCCTGCAATCGCTCTTTTCCATCTGTCATTTCCATACATGCTTTAATTTTCCTCATTATTATACTTTCTACTTTATGTTTTAACCAGTTTTCTGTACCTAGTATTATATGAGCTTCACTGCTGTTGAGGAGTACTTCAGCTCTGGAATTTTTGTGTATTTTTCGTCAGTTAATCACAAGGATTTTGATACTCTCGCCATTGGTTTGCATTTCTTTGGATCTTACGCTAACACTTCTTGGTCTCCTACGGCTATCGTTATCTGGATTTGGTGGAGGGTCACCTTATCTAAACAACTCTTTCGTGTACCCCACAAACAGTCAGCTACCTATGTAGCAACCTCTGATGTGCAGTGCACAGCTGACCCATTTAGGGGGACGTTACAGTTCTCAGACCTATAGTGTAATTCTAGGAAATCATAGCAAAGCACGCCACAGAAACTCCGCAGTCTCTACTTCAAGCCCTCCATTGGATTTAGAGCCATATGGCCATTACCTGTTCCGGGGACAACGCTGCAGATCGATCAGCTTCGTAGAAAAACTGTGAGCAAGGGTGGTATTCTCAACCTTCTCTGCCACTTCTTGGAATGATCCAAGGACGATCTTAAAACCGAGATGACAATCATCGTTTGTTCCAACGTGAATCACAATCTGTATTTGGATACACCCAGTTCCCTCGATGTTTACCAGGATAGTCTCTTCAGCGTTTTAACTGACCCCTCCCAGACATACATACTGAGTGCACTTTGTGTTCATCCCCATCCCTTACTGCCATTTCCCTGACGAGTACATTATTCATCTTACGTTTCAACTGCTGATTACTAATAGACCTTCACCCTTCTGTGTTCGCTTCCCCTTAACACGGGACACAGCACATTCCCTAACAGATGAAGCGAGTCTCCTTGTCTCGATTTCGATTTCAGTGGAAGACAGTACTTTGAGCTTTTTGGCTAGACGATGGAAGTAACGTCCTAAGTCTGAAACGTCCTCTTTGAACCTTCAGTAGTTTGAATCTTTTATTTAGCTGGCAGTAGTGGCGCTCGCTGTATTGCAGTAGCTTGAGTAGCGAAGATTTTTGTGAGGTAAGTGATTTGTGAAAGGTATAGTTTACTGTTAGTCAGGGCCCATTCTTTTGTAGGGATTATTGAAAGTCAGATTGCGTTGCGCTAACAAAATATTGTGTGTCAGTTTAAGCACAGTCATCTGTAATTGTTCAAAGGCGACGTTTCAAGTCGTCCCTGTTCCTCATCGCCATTGCGCAAGACGCTTGGACCTACCGCTGACACGCCACTCACAGTAAATTTGGCGAGGAGTGATAGATCCTGTATATCTGCGTAAGAGGCAGGATCAACAGGAGAGGATAGTACCTAAGGTACCTTTGATATCTCTGGTACATGAGTCCCAGTGGTTCGTCCAGTACTCATTCGTAGCAGCTTGCAGTCACTGTAAAGCAGTCAGGAAGACTTCTAGCTGCTTACGAACAACAAGTAACTAACCCGTGTCCGAAAGCAGTAAACAAAGCTGTACTGCACTGCGCCTGGTGCCGTATTTCACAGAGCTTCTGGATTCGCACTGAATACATTGGTTTAATATAAAGCTTACTGTTTCTCTGAAGCGTTTTTCACGTTATGTTTACTAACAAACCATACAATAATGTTAATTTACGACGCACATGGACTGTAGACAGTCCTGTTAAAAAAAAGACTATTGTTACACGATACGTATCTTATTTACTGTGACTAAATCTCAAGCGCCATTTACTACGAAACGTGTTATGCTTAACATTCTTAACTTTAGAAAATATACGTCCGCAAGCGTGCCAAAATTGCGAGAAACAGACCTTCTTTACGTAAATATATCATGAGGTGAGGGAACTGTTAGTTTTGAAGGAGGATATTGTGGTCAAAGTTCCTAAAACGCACAAACTACGTTTTTAAAATTTCCGATTTAGTTCTACATATATATCACAATGGAAGCACTAGTTTTTATATGATCAACACGACCTCATTTCCTATATTCTACTGTAGCCCAACGTCTCTGTAAGGTGGCTGTAATTTCGCACTTTACAAGAACTGATTCACATACTCTGCCGTGATCTACAAACAATTAGGTATCATGTAGTAGGTTGTACATCGTATATATGAATATATAGAGGAGACTGACATTGTCACGTGCCTCTTGTAAATAACCGTTAACGCTTATTGCATGAAAGGTGACGGAGTGTCTTTATTATAAAAACGTCGTAATGAATGATTGCCTGTACTAGTAGACGTTGCAACGCCAGTGGAGATGAAATGGCAGGCAGAACTCAAGCTCTGGGTGGAAGGCTCGCACAGGTGTTTGTCCTGCTTAAACACAGGAAGTAGCTTGACGGACGTCGTGGCACCTGAGCTCTGGTGCACAATAGGGTGACGACTGGCCGCTATTGTAGTAGGGGCCGGAAGGATAACCGGATAATAGTTGCGAACGCTGAAGATCTTGGACGCAGGTGTGAGGAACCAAGAAGCGGTGCGTCGGAAACCACGCAGGGTGGCTTATTTCCGAGAATTTTTACTCAGAAGCGTACCATTGTACGAGTACATGTTTTTCCTCGCAAACTTTCTGGGCTGGACAACAAAAGACTAAAATATGGTTGGCCGGCTTTCGGAAGAATTTGTAGAGAGGGATAATATTCCGTGGTTTCGGGAATATGATTAGTTTTCGGAATTACGATGGTGGGGAACCGAGCTTTTCTGGGAATGCAGCGCTGGAGAGACGGGGGCTTCCGTTGTGAGCGCCCGTGTGGGACGGTCGCTCGATATCAGCTTTTGTTGGTACAGACGGACTTGCTGTCTTTGCTCTCAGTACAGCTTATAGTTAGAACAGTACTTTTGCGAACCTATACGATTCTGGTCTTCATCTCCGGGTTGGAAGTCGTCGTTGAGTACGCCGCGTTCAGTAATTGAGAGAACTTCCTCTGCCTATTCTTACGTTGAGACGTTATCTGAACTCCGTCTTTGTGGTTGGGAGTTCGCGTTTCTCGTCTGTAGAACATAGAGAGGAGAAGACAGTAGTAGAGTATATTAGTCAGAGGATCGCCTTCTGCAGTCCTAGTGTCTGAAAGAGTTTATTTGTGGCTGGAGTTCTTCCATCGTCGCAGACGAGTACGAGAACCATCACTTCGACGCATCGGACGCAGTGCATACGGTGATATCTATCGCAAATTGCTGTATTAGCTAAACAGCTGTGATCACGTTACTTTATTTCCACTGAGGCTGCACACCACCGTAGATCATCTTTGAAAGTAGTGACTTCTAGTGTTTGGTACGTAGATGATATCAGTCGTTCCGCGTTATTGATATTATACCGCGCAGTCATAACCAGGGGCAGAGTTGGACAATTGAACAGTAATTTTACTTAGGAAATGTAAACTTTGTATTATAAAGGTTTTTTTATTATTCTACAATAAACATATAAGCAGGAACAACGTTTATAATTTACACTACCGGCCATTAAAATTGCTACACTAAGAAGAAATGCAGATGATAAACGGGTATTCATTGAACAAATATATTATACTAGAATTGACGTGTGATTACATTTTCACGCAATTTGGTTGCATGGATCCTTAGAAATCAGTACCCAGAACAACCACCTCTGGCCGTAATAACGACCTTGATACGCCTGGGCATTGAGTCAAACTGAGCTTGGATAGCGTCTACAGGTACAGCTGCCCATGCAACTTCAAGACGATACCACAGTTCATCAAGAGTAGTGACTGGCGTATTGTAACCAGCCAGTTGCTTGGCCACCATTGACTAGACGATTTCAATTGATGAGAGATCTGGAGAATAAGCTGGCCAGGGCAGCAGTCGACATTTACTGTATCCAGGGAGGCCCGTACAGGTCATGCAACATGCGGTCGTGTATTATCCTGCTGAAAATGTAGGGTTTCACAGGGATCGAATGAAGGGTAGAGCCAAGGGTCGTAACACATCTGAAATGTAACGTTCACTGTTCAAAGTGCCGTCAATGCGAATAAGAGGTGACCGAGGCGTGTAACCAATGGCACACCATTCCATCACGCCGGGTGATACGCCAGTATGGCGATGATGAATACATGTTTCCAATGTGCGTTCATCGCGATGTCGCCAAACACGGATGTGACCATCATGATGCTGTAAACAGAACCTGGATTCATCCAAAAAAATGACGTTTTGCCATTCATGCACCCAGGTTTGTCGTTGAGTACACAACGCAGGCGCTCCTGTCTGTGATGCAGTGTCAAGGGTAACCGCAGCCATGGTCTCCGAGCTGATAGTCCATGCTGCTGCAAACGTCGTCGAACTGTTCGTGCAGATGGTTGTTGTCTTGCAAACGTCCCCGTCTGTTGACTCACGGATCGAGACGTGGCTACACGATCTGTTACAGCCGTGCGGATAAGATGCCTGTCATCTCGACAGCTAGTGATACGAGGCCGTTGGGATCCAGCACGGTGTTCCGTATTACCTTGCCGAACCCACCCATTCCATATTCTGCTAACAGTCGTTGGATCTCGACCAACGCGAGTAGCAATGTCGCGATACGATAAACCGCAATCTCGATAGGCTATAATCCGACCTTTATGAAAGTCGGAAACGTGATGGTACGCATTTCTCCTCCTTACACGAGGCATCACAACAACGTTTCACCAGGTAACGCCGGACAACTGCTATTTGTGTATGAGAAATCGGTTGGAAACTTTCCTCATGTCACTAGGTTGTAGGTGTCGCCTCCGGAGCCAACCTTGTGTGAATGCTCTGAAAAGCTAATCATTTGCATATCACAGAATCTTCTTCCTGTCGGTTTAATTTCGCGTCTGTAGCACGTCATCTTCGTGGTGTAGCATTTTTAATGGCCTGTAGTGTAGTAGGATTAGTTGCCTTCATCATTTTATTATGTTTAAATTGTAATTTATATGTTAAAGTCCATTAAGAGATCCTAAGATCTGCTTCAGGGGGTAGTCACGTAGGGCCAAATCGACTTTTTAGCGTTTATTATTTTCCATTACGCACATTCATTTTTACACCCACGCGGAGTAGCATCTTGGATCTCAAATGCTTCGAATCTCTTCTGTTGCGTTTTCCCACGCTCCATGTGTCACTGCCATACGATGTTGCGCTGCAGATGTACATTCCCAGAATCTTCTTCTTCAAGTTAAGGCCAATGTTTGTGTTAGGAGACGTCCCTTGGCCAGCATGCCCTTTTTCCCAGTGGCTAGTCCGCGTTTTAAGTCCTCCTTGCTCGCTCCATCATGGGTTATTTTGCTGACTAGGTGACAGAATCCTTCACTCCGTCTCCGTCGTGATCCCCAATTCTGATAAGTTTCTCGCTGTTTTCAATCCTGCTACTACTCATTCCATTCGTCTTTCTTCGATTTTCTCTCAGTCCATATTCTGTACTCATTAGACTGTTCATGGCTCTCATTGTTGTTGTTGTTGTTGTTGTGGTCTCCAGTCCTGAGACTGGTCTGATGCAGCTCCCCATGCTACTCTATCCTGTGCAAGCTTCTTCATCTCCCAGTACTTACTGCAACCTACATCCTTCTGAATCTGCTTAGTGTATTCATCTCTTGGTCTCCCTCTACGATTTTTACTCTCCACGCTGCCCTCCAATGCTAAATTTGTGATCCTTTGATGCCTCAGAACTTGTCCTACCAACCGATCCCTTCTTCTTGTCAAGTTGTGCCACAAACTCATCTTCTCCCCTATCCTATTCAATACCTCCTCATCAATTACGTGATCTACCCATCTAATCTTCAGAATTCTTCTGCAGCACCACATTTCGAAAGCTTCTATTCTCTTCTTGTCCAAACTATTTATCGTCCACGTTTCACTTCCATAGATGGCTACACTCCATAGAAATACTTTCAGACACGACTTCCTGACACTTAAATCTATACTCGATGTTAATTTCTCTTCCTCAGAAATGCCTTCCTTGCGATTGCCAGTCTACATTTTATATCCTCTCTACTTCGGTCATCATCAGTTATTTTGCTCCCCAAATAGCAAAACTCCTTTACTACTTCAAGTGACTCATTTCCTAATGTAATTCCCTCAGCATCACCCGACTTAATTCGACTACATTCCATTATCCTCGTTTTGCTGTTGTTCATCTTATATCCTCCTTTCAAGACACTGTCCATTCCGTTCAACTGCTCTTCCAAGTCCTTTGCTGTCTCTGACAGAATTACAATGTCATCGGCGAACATCAAAGTTTCTAATTCTTCTCCATGGTTTTTTATACCTACTCCGAATTTTTCTTTTGTTTCCTTCACTGCTTGCTCAATATACAGATTGAATAACATTGGGGAGAGGCTACAACCCTCTCTGACTCCCTTCCCAACCACTGCTTCCCTTCCATGCCCCTCGACTCTTATAACTGCCATCTGGTTTCTGTACAAATTATAAATCGCCTTTCGCTCCCTGTATTTTACCCCTGTGATCTTTAGAATTTGAAAGAGAGTATTCCAGTCAACATTGTCAAAAGCTTACTCTAAGTTCACAAATGCTAGAAACGTAGGTTTGCCTTTCCTTAATCTTTCTTCTAAGATATGGCGTAAGGTCAGTACTGCCTCACGTGTTCCATCATTTCTACGGAATCCAAACTGATCTTCCCCGAGGTCGGCTTCTACCAGTTTTTCCATTCGTCTGTAAAGAATTCACGTTAGTATTTTGCAGCAGTGACTTATTAAACTGATAGTTCTGTAATTTTCACATCTTTCAACACCTGCTTTCTTTGGGATTGGAATTATTATATTCTTCTTGAAGTCTGGGGATATTTCGCCTGTCTCATACATCTTGCTCACCAGATGGTAGAGTTTTGTCATGACTGGTTCTCCCAAGGCCGTCAGTAGTTCTAATGGAATGTAGTCTACTCCCGGGGCCTTGTTTCGACTCAGGTCTTTCAGTGCTCTGTCAAACTCTTCACGCAATATCGTATCTCCCATTTCGTCTTCATCTACATCCTCTTCCATTTCCATAATATTGTCCTCAAATACATCGCCCTTGTATAGACCCTCTATATACTCCTTCCACCTTTCTGCTTTCCCTTCTTTGCTTAGAACTGGGTTTCCATTTGAGCTCTTGATATTCATACAAGCGGCTCTCTTTTCTCAAAAGGTCTCATTAATTTTCCTGTAGGCAGTATCTATCTTTCCCCTAGCGAGATAAGCCTCTACATCCTTGCATCTGTTCTCTAGCCATCCCTGCTTCGCAGTTTTGCACTTCCTGTCGATATCATTTTTGAGACGTTTGTATTCCTTTTTGCCTGCTTGTTTTACTGCATTTTTATATTTTCTCCTTTCATCAATTAAAATCAATATTTCTTCTGTTACCCAAGGATTTCTACTATCCCTCGTCTTTTTACCTACTTGATCGTCTGCTGCCTTCACTACTTCATCCTTCAGAGATACCCATTCTTCTTCTACAGTATTTCTTTCCCCCATTCCTGTCAATGGTTCCCTTACGCTCTCCCTGAAACTCTCTACAACCTCTTGTTTAGTCAGTTTATCAAGGTCCTATCTCCTTAATTTCCCACCTTTTTGCATTTTCTTCAGTTTTAATCTACAGTTTATAACCGATAGATTGTGATCTGTGTCCACATCTGCCCCTGGAAATGTCTTACCATTTAAAACCTGGTTCCTAAACCCCTGCCTTACCATTATATAATCTATCTGATACCTTTTAATATCTCCAGGGTTATTCCATGTATACAACCTTCTTTCATGATTCTTGAACCAAGTGTTAGCTATGATTAAGTTATGCTCTGTGCAAAATTCTACCAGGCGGCTTCCTCTTTCATTTCTTAGCCCCAATACATATTCACCTACTACGTTTCCTTCTCTTCCTTTTCCTACTGTCGAAATCCAGTCACTCATGACTATTAAATTTTCGTCTCCCTTCACTACCTTAATAATTTCTTTTATCTCATCATACGTTTCATCAATTTCTTCATCATCTGCAGAGCTAGTTGGCATATAACCTTTTACTACTGTAGTAGGCGTGGTCTTCGTGTCTATCTTGGCCACAATAATGCGTTCACTATGCTGTTTGTAGTAACTTACCCGCACTCCTATTTTCCGATTCATTATTAAACCTACTCCTGCATTACCCCTATTTGATTTTGTATTTATAACCCTGTATTCACCTGTCCAAATGTCTTGTTCCTCCTGCCACCGAACTTCACTGATTACCACTATATCTAACTCTAACCTATCCATTTCCCTTTTTAAATTTTCTAACCTACCTGCCCGTTTAAGGGATCTGACATTCCACGCTCCGAGACTTTATCTGGCCTCACAACAGATACCCCTCCGTTGTGGTTGCACCTACGGTACGGCCATCTGTATCGCTGAGGCACGCAAGCCTCCCCACCAACGGCAAGGTCCATGGTTCAAGGGGGGGGGGGGGGTAGATTCGCTAAGGATAGAAATTTGATCAGCGAATCTTACCATTGATATCTTTTGACGTTGCATTTTAATCCCAGTTTCGAACGTCTCTTTTATTTCCGCCATTTCCTCTTCGATGTCATGCTGAAGAGTAGGGGCGAAGGCCTACATCCCTGTCTTGTATCATTCTTGAGTCTAGCATTTCGTTCTTGGTGTTCCACTCTTATTGCTCTCTCTTGGATTTTGTGCATATTGTATATTACCCGCATACCACTTGCGTCATTTTACATTGTATAACGCTTTTCCCATGTCAACAAATCCTATTGACGAGTCCTGAATTTTCTGTAGTCTTGCTTCCATTAGCCAGTGTAGCCTCAGGACTTCTTCTCTGGTGCCTTTACCTTCTCTAAAGCCAAACTGTCAATCTCCTAAAACATCCTCAATTTCCTTTTTCATTCTTCTGTACATTATTCTTCTCAGCAACTTTGATGCATGAGCTATTAAGCTGATTGTGCGATAGTTCTCCGCACCTGTCGGCTCTTCCTATGTTCGAAATTGTGTGTCTGATATTTTTGTGGATGTCTGATAGTATATCGCCCGTCTTATGCGTTCTACATACCAATGTGAACCGTCGTTCGTAGCCACTGCCCCATTGAGTTCAGAAATTTCGTTGCAATAGTATCTGTCCCTTGTGGGAAATCTGTTTTAAATTCCGACTGTAATACTGGATGCCCTATATCATCCCTATCGACCCCTGCTTCTTCTTCTATCACGTTATCGGACAAGTCCTCCCTCTAATAGAAACCTTCAGTGTACTCTTTCCACCGATACGCTCTCTCCTCTGCCTTTAACAGTGGAATCCCAATTCCAAGCTTAATGTTACCGTCTCTGCTTTTAATTTCGCTGAGTCAGTCCTTCCGCCAATCATTATTTTGTCGATTTCTTATAATTTTTCTCGCAGTTATTCCACCTTAGCTTCTCTGCTCTGTTTATTTCATTCCTAAGCGATCGTATTCGTGAAGTTCCCTGAACAGCTTTGTACTTCCTTCTGTCGTCCATCAACTAATATATTTCTTCTCTTATCCATTGTTTCTTCCCAGTTAAATTCCTATGTTTGTCTTTCCAACTTGTTGATTGCTTTTTTTAGAGACTTCCATTCCTCTTCACATGAACTACTTACTGAGCTGTTCATTTATGCGTTATATCTCGCCGCAGAGAACTTCAAGCGTGTCTCTTCACTCCTTAGTACCTCCGTATACCACTTCTTTGCTGATTGATTGTTCCTGCCTGAATTGCTATACGTGATACAAAATTCAAAGCCAAGATCGCATAGATATTTCTTTACTTAAAACTACCGATTTCGAGTGACTTCGCTGTCAGGTGTGTAATGAAGTGCATATGTATTTTGTATGTCTCACGAAATGAGTTAAGACGTAATATCTGCGACAAAAGTTCTAGTTTGGAATTACATAAAACGGAAGTGGAACTGTACATGTGTTCATTTTATATTGGACCTCACGTCGAGTTGTCATGTGGTGGAAAACAGCACATTATAAAAACGTTTATCACGACAGAAATATTTAAAAACGTAAAGCACCTCGTGGTAATGGGTCTGTCCATATATATAACGCTCGCAGATGCTTGTTACGTCACGAAAACACAGTACACAGTATCACGTCTGTTTACATAAGCTGGACATGTTACAAACATCGAAAATTCACGTGAAGCGGCGTATAAGATACAACTGAAAGGTAGTACTGCAAAGATAACATTCGTATAGCGTGTTACAGCCACTAGATGGGTCTTACATCGGTAACATACGAACATAGCGTAGATAATTCTATTTTCACATTTAAAATTAACTACTTTACTGTAACGCCTTTAAGAATAGTAACGATTACAAATCTGTCCTTTACTTACAATTGAAACATTTTTAATTCTCACAATCCCCTTCACACGTTCTTCTTTCTGCATGCATGACAGGAAAGGTGAGGTATCTACTCTGCTAGATTTTCTCCGTTGCTGTTGTGGCGCTTGCATGACACATACTCGACGAGTGCACAAGCACACAGGAGGAGAGAGAGAGGGCATTCGGAAGAGGAATCCCGCACAATGACAGAGTAGAACTTGCAATGCATAGTTTCAGTGGATACCGTGAAACTACGAAGTATGTACAAACCTTACCTTGCAGATTGTTAAAGCCTTGTATAATTATTCACAACAACTGTGTACAATAGCATAGAATGCAAATATTATATAGCGAGCCTGACGAGACTAAAACGTACCGCAGTTGAAGAATGACAGGTAAAGAACTGTCCTTTAGTTGGACAGAAATTTACCTCGTAATACTTGATGTAGATAGGAGCAAGTCATACTCTGCTATATATTTTTTATGTTGTTGTACAACTTGGTTCACACCTATATACGCACAGCCCTCCATAGCACAGTGTGACTTACGCGGATCTAAAGCAAGTTGTATGAGGTAAGACTCTGTTCAGCTAAAGGACATTGCAAACTAGGATTTCGAACCAAGGACCGAGGACATTGTGATAACTAATCAAAGAACCTACCCCTGGACCACGGAT
The DNA here is from genome assembly GCF_021461395.2 of Schistocerca americana. Lineage (NCBI taxonomy): Eukaryota > Metazoa > Arthropoda > Insecta > Orthoptera > Acrididae > Schistocerca > Schistocerca americana. The sequence continues at coordinate 653,426,553 of NC_060122.1, forward strand.
ATGGGATGCCGAGAGCTACCAGGTGTAAAATTTTCTTGTCCTTCGTCGATGAAAAATAATTCCGTATTATTCCTTTTTCACTTAGCTGTATTCATCGATAAAATATGTTTCCACCAAATGCCCCCAGTGGGTGGCGTCATAGTTTGAAGACCTACTGATGATCTCTTAAGTTTCGTGATGATGGAAGTCGATGAGGACGGCGTTTGCTTCTGGACTTCATAGTTTGCAAAACTGATATAAATAACCAGGCTGCAGTACTGACATCAATACTTGTATCTGCTTTCAAAAAGAAAAAGGGAAAGACAGGTACAAAAGAATAAATTTTTTATTTTACTCTGGCAATTCTGTATGAGCTTACGTCGCAACAGTCTTACATCGCCATTGAAGTTACTGGGCTGTCTGTCTCTGATCAGAATGATTGTGGTATATTTTTATGAAAGGGAGTAGTTATTATCTAAGAAAATGATTATTACTAATTGAAATTTTGTGGTATTTATGGACAAAACGGCTGCCTTCACCGATGAAAAATCGTGGAAATAATTCCTGCGTGTAAAGAACATCTGTTCAGAAGTATGATCTATAATAACATTAGTAAAGTTTTTTCACCAAATGTACTATGAAACTCGAATAATGTGAGTCCACAAACATACAATTATTTTTAAGGTTATGATGAGAAGAATCCCTCATATCCAATTCATATGTTTGTGTTGCTTCTGGGTTTTCAGTGCCTCTAACCTGCTGTATGTGATGGACACTAACCTAAAGGTTCCTAATCATTTTTCACATGCTCTAACTCTACGAATTAATTCCGCGTGTCTGATGTGAGTGTCAGAGACAAGTGTGTTTTCTCGTGGGTTAAGGCAGTTTTGCCTACATGAGGTGGTTAAACAGAGGGAAACATAGGTTTACCAACAATTGAGACAGTTTCTTTTGTCTGAAAATTTATGCAATGGTTGGTATCTGGTGATTATAATCAAACTGATGGTGTCCGAGTTCTGCAAGGCAGACTGTATACATTGCAGGTTACTGAAACATTGTAGGTATGCTTGTGGGGCATGCAGAAAAAAAAAAATTGCTGTTCCACTATCTGCCAACAGGTGGAAATATAGCGCTGTAAGCAGTCAGAATGTGATACGCTTCCTATTGTGGAACGAGTATGCTGGTTGTCGCTTGGTAACGCACGTTGATCTTCTTTGTAAAGTGATTGCTGGTGTAAAGCGTTAAGAAGGTTGAAGTTTCCCACGGATAACACAATGGCTGTTGAGAAGACGGTGAACGCATGGAAGTGAATGCCATGTGACCGGGGAAAAATTATATCGATGGACGAGGGACATTTAACTATGCACAATGCTGTGAATGCACAGAACTGTCACATATGGGTTTCTGCTCTGCCACATGTCTTGCAAGGATAGCCACTGCGATCAAAAAAATGGTTCAAATGGGTCTGAGCACTATGGGACTTAACAGCTGAGTTCATCAGTCCCCTAGAACTTAGAACTACTTAAGCGTAGCTAACCTAAGGACATCACACACATCCATGCCCGAGGCAGGATTCGAACCTGCGACCGTAGCAGTCTGAAGCGCCTAGAACCGCTCGGCCACTCCGGCCAGCCACTGCAATCAGTTATTATGACTGTATGGCACAGTTTTACCAGCTAACTTCATTCTCGGCCCGTTTTTCTTCGAGGAGATGACGCCTCGTTGGCCAGTTATGTGTACATTGATAACTATATTTTCTAACGAGCTCCTTACGCAACAAATGATTCCAGATTTGCAAAAAAACACAACTGTATCCAAATCACTATTTTTATGCAAGGTGGGGTGACAGTATATACCGCTCGCCAGGCGAAAGATTTGCTTCAAGAAACCTTTAGTAATGACCGCATCATCTGTAGACAATTTTAATATATGCCGCCCTCTAGGTCTCCCGACCTCCACGCATGTGACTTCCTGTTGTGAGGTTATTTGAAAGAGCATATATATCAGGGATGTATTCGAATTCTTGCGGATCTTAAGGATACCATAAGATTACATATTCCTCTGATTGCATTGGATACCCTGAGAACATCTGTCGACTATGCTGTCTGACGGATGCTGTGTCTTGTTGAGTCGAGATCCTATTCTGAACACTAGTAACTTGTGACCATGTGACCATATCCTAATAAACGTGCCAGAACTACCATTATTTTGTTCAGGATGCTTCTAGAGAGCACTAGTTAATGACATACCTACGATATTTCAACGTGCTGCAGACCTCGCAACGCACTCCGTTTGATTATAACCATCGTGTATCATGTACCAGTGGTCTTTGCCTTAGCGCTCTCTCCATCTCTGGCATATGGAGCGGGCATGTGCTGATCAGACGAATTGCTGGCCACTGTTGTTTGATCTCTTCATTAAATCAGGCTGTGTCTCTCGTAGACATTCCGAGAAGTGGGTACAGTTGTTTGAATGATCCTGATATACTTTAATATTGTTTTATAAAGAGGTTTCAGACTTAGATTATTAGGAGAAAATGTTACTCGTGTTGAGCGTATATTCGCATGTGTGTGTGAGTGTTTCTTATTTTTATATAAGCAGCATCAGTCTGTAGAGCGTTTGGCTGTCACATGAGGTAGTTAGGAAACGTTACCATGCTAAGTCAGATATTTTATCAATTTTCCTTACCCTCAGTGCCATAGATGAATTGACAGGGACTGTTTTTGTGCTTTACACGGTGTTGGAATTGTATATTTCTTTATCGTCAGCAGACTTTTAATTAGATCTTTTTTCAGCTGTTTTCTTGTGATATTGTGTTAGGATAAATGTCTTTTTATTTCATAATGTTTCATAAGTGTTTCTTTAAGATTTGATGTTTGTGGCTAAATAGTCTGGTTTCGTATTTCATGCGTTCGTCAGTGATTTACCACAGGTTCAATAGATTACACTCAGATGCGTGTTCTTATGCACTACCGATTTGTGCTACATTTTCTTCATGTAATGAATATCTACTCATTTTGTCTGTTTTTCTGACATGCAATTTATAATCTTCTCGTAATTTTCTTACATGATTGCTTCAGTCTGCTCAGCTGCCCATGAGATTATTCTGCGGAATGCTACAGCTTTCTGTAGTGGACAGCACTCTTTCTTTGATCAGGTCTAGAACCTATACGTGTAGAAGGATTTTATTAGCTTTCATGCTCCCCAATTTGTCGAATTTTTAGGATTTTTGTACTTGTTCACTGCTGTGGCTTGCTTCTCTGCCCAGTCTGCAATAGACTCAGTACGTACGGTGGTGCGGTTGTTATTCTCTTGCTAGATGTGTTTCTGTATGACTGATCATGCTTTTGACTGCGTTCTTGTTTCCCTTATGAATCCATGTCTTTTCTACCTTGCACTGACATTGTAACGCAATGATCTCAATATCGATTTGCAATGAATGCGAGTTTATTTCCCATAATCGTACATTTGTGACTCATCATGAGTGCAGATTATTGTCTTATGTAGAGTGTTGTTTGTATCTTGTCGATTTTGGTTTCTCTTGGAATTAAAAATAAACTAGTCTCATGAACTCTTGAACCCTACTCTACAAACCACGTTCTTTTTTGGTTTATTAACATGCAAGTAATGTACAGAAACGTAGACTTCAATTTAAACAGAAAATGTCACGTTTCCGCTACTAAACTAAATTTGAATGTTAATGAAGCACTATCTTTGGTCAATGGTATTGAAATTGTCTCCCAACAGTCACAGATACGTTATGGAGCGCAGGATAAATTAAATGCTGTTAGTAGCATCAAACAGGTATGTTTCACTGGCAGCGTTTAAAATCGCTAAAAATATTTTATCTTTTCACTCTAATAAGAAGTGCCGTAGTCTGAGGAGACATTAATGCTCTTATAGGTTCTATGATTAAAGACTAGGAGGACTGCAGTTAACGTCTGTGAAGGCATTCGCTACTGGGCTCCATAGTTTTTAAACTCTATATAAATATATAGCCCGAAAAACTGATATCAATACATGTAGCTGGGTGCAAAGAGCAGAAGGAAAAGGGAATAATATAATAATAAATAAATGTTTGTATCATATTCTGGTAAATCCTTATCAGGTTACGTCTCTAATGCATTCCATCACAATTTAAGATAGAAGATTAGTCACCCCTGATTGGTTGGATTATGGAACGTATTTAAGTGAGGTACTTGTTATATATGCCAATACTTATTCTACACTAACATTTTGTCAAAGTTTTGCACGAAGAATCTCCAGAAAATGGGGATGAAAGGAAAACGTTTCAAAAATAAGATAAGAAATTATATTACCAAATACGGTTCACGAGGAGTACAATGAAATGCTGATACAGGCGATTCCAGCGAATTCAATTTTTTTAAAGTTATTTATCCCTCGAACATATCAGCTTTTCACTTTTACGTGCTTGTGTATAATATATTCATAATTTATGTATGAGCAAATAATTTACGGGCGTATTTATCGAGATTAATTGAATGCTGTAAAAGCATTGCCATTAGCTCATGTGTCAGTGTTTTAAAAATACGCTAAAGAAGAAAATAATATCGTCCTTTATTTGAAACCCAAAATAACTTCTAATTACAGTACATTGGCCATTATCAACTGAAACATTTTGTGCATATTCATTTGCATTTTATAGCGGAGTAAGAGTCTTTTAATTCACGGAAACCGCCAAAAAATTATAAAACTACAGCATTTTGGCCGCAATTTCGAACAACAAAAGTATTGATATTACTGTGCGACAGTTCTACTCCGAACTTATTCTTCTAGTTCTGACTGAAGAGATCTTTTGTTCTCGATTCGAAGGAAAGTTGGTCATTTCTTTTGTTTTTGCAAAGATAAAAGAAGACTAGTATCCTTCAATGCATCAGACGCTGAAGAAAGATCCGAAAAAAAAACATAAAATTTAGCAAGCTGAAATCCATTTCACTTTATTCATCTCGTCATGCATGATAAGACCTGGCAGTATGATTCCTTCCACTGAAGCTAGTAGCAGCACCCAGAATCGGGAGAGACTAGTCTAGTTGAATATTGGTCAAAAGAATTAATTCGTCCACCAAACTCATTGAGATTTCAAATGGAATCCCCGCCAACAACGACCACTGAGCATCACGGAATCGTAAGTCTGTATCGTGGCACACAAATCATGGAAAACGATTAACTGACTTTTTTCGTCACAAGAAAACAAAAGTTCATTGTTGAAAGCTAAAATCAAAAGTTTCAAAATGGTTCAAATGGCTCTGAGCACTATGGGACTCAACTGTTGAGGTCATTAGTCCCCTAGAACTTAGAACTAGTTAAACCTAACTAACCTAAGGACATCACAAACATCCATGCCCGAGGCAGGATTCGAACCTGCGACCGTAGCGGTCTTGCGGTTCCAGACCGCAGCGCCTTTAACCGCACGGCCACTTCGGCCGGCTCAAAAGTTTCCAACAAAATTATGCATAGTACTCTACATAAATTATGCTTCTTTCGGAACATCAAAGCAAGTAAAAGTATAAGCAAAGTTTTTGTGTGGTGATGAGTTCCTTTGCATAGTGCGTGCGTACTACATGCGTTTACTTACGCTTGCCGTCAACATAAAAATAGTTGTGGATATTGTGTGTACAATACAGATAAAAATTTTAATAGAAATTTATGGTGAGTAATGACCAACCGAAACCAAGCTTAATTACGCCATGACATTGTTTCGGTACCGTATATGTTTTCTTGCAGTCTTAGTGTCTGTGAAACACACAAGACCAAAAATATTCATTGCACACAATGTACCATTGTTTAATTGCTTGTGATACTTTCGTGTCAGTTTTCTGTATTGTTGTCAGAGCTAACGTTTCGTCTTCATGATTTTTTTGTTTGTTTTGTTTTCCTGCCAAAGATAATGACTTCATATTTGTATTTATATCTAGCTTTTTGTGTGTTTCAGTGTATCTGACACCGCTTTTCTAGAATTTCAGTAATGCGGTCACTATCACGCTGCAAGTAATCTGATAAGTATCGTGAATGTGGGCGGTCTTATTGTAGATGGGAACGTATACACTTGTACTGCAGGTAGCCTTCGTGATGATATTTCCTCAGGCCCCTTCTATATGGACCATAATATTCACCTTATCATATTCTAAAAATTCCTGATTGTTTATATCGGCTGTATTACGGCTGCTCTTGTGGATACGCTGTAATCACTTGAATCCGAAAATTTGTTTGGATACCACATTTTTTCATTAAATGTGTCCATATTGGTGGTGACCGTGGACGTGCTTGCCCCAAATCCACGATCTGAGGCCCAAGTAGCTGTAAGTGGAACAACAGTTCATCGTGACCTCTGAATCGTGGGGAAACGTTGCATTTTTCTCAGTAATAAACTATTGCCAGAGTTCATAAACGTAGTAAGTGGCAAAACTAATCCAGGAGATTTGAATTTACAGCCTGACACTAAACCATTCGGATTTAGTTAAAGTTGTCAATATAACATTCCTAATACTAGTGGTAACTCAAAATGATGGGATATTCTTACTGTGTACATTATCTGAATCAGAAGTTATTACACCAATACCTAGACCGAACCTTACGAAACTGGAACGGGAGGATTTCCATTCCTGTGAGATACTTTGCTTAAAATGTATCCTACTGCGAGCTACTATTCACCGCAGAAGAACACCATTCGAACAGATGAGGAATGGAATGAGTACATTTGTCCGAGCACGGGGCTCACAACCCGAACCACACGCCACTGTTAAGCACTAATAAAGGACTGGGTCCCTTACTTCGATTGCACATAGTTCATTAAGGTCAATCCAACTCATTTATTTCAAATAACATAAATGAAGTTACATTTGAATCTGTCTGACATTAAACAGGAATAAAAAAAAAAAAGAACAATTTCAATATCAGCTGATTTAGTGCGTGAAGCGCGAGTTAAGCCAATAACCAGATAAACTTAACAATTCTCCGTAAATCAAAAGAAAGAGAAAAAGAAAATTGAATCAATACACCCCACTGACAAATATCCAAAAATCTTTACAATACTACTCAAAAGAATACACTGAAGTGGGGAGCAGTCATTCACCCGACATGACATTTCAAAATGAGTTCAATAACACAGCTGCGTGCCCCAGAAAACTGCAAGACATTAAATACACTTCATTTCACGAATAACAAATACTCATTAACATTACGCCACCCCTGTTTGAACTGCAGTGTCCCAAAGAAACACGCGCTTATTCTGAAAGAACAATTTTTTATATGTTTAAATTACAGCATTAAGGAGTTCCAAAAGATGTCCAATCGAACCCCCCCCCCCCCCTTTCCAGTTGAGATACAAATCTTTCACCTTGCTAGGCAGAGGCTGATCCAGAAACACAGAATGCCAGAAAAACACAGTTTTGCTGTGAAATCTTACAGGACATCCGGAAGCAGTTACAGACACCCACAAATAACACAGGCTAAGAGTCAAGCCGGGAGCACGTCCTACGAGAACTTGTTGACACTATGCTCACCACAAACTGTAGACATTCCGGCCGAACATCCGGTTGCAGTGGTTGCCATAAGGACGAAGCAACCAACAGGCCCACGCCGTGCTTCTCACACAGGCACCTCAATTTGTACAAACATCTAGGCCAACACCCACTCCGGACTCCCCTCTCACTGCGAGGCTTGGTACAGTTTATACGAAATGCCTTCCAGGCAACCAGTAACCGCCACAGGAGTTTCACGATTCGCAAACAGCCCCAGCGTAACAGACATCACACATGTGCTTACGCCCGAGCCACATCTCCGCTGGTCTCACCGGCCGCCCCAAACCAACTGCCTCTAGCCGTCCCGCGCGCCCCAGCCGAAAACGCAAAGATACTCATGCCCGGGGACGCGCCAAAGATAACAAACCGATCGCTGATGATCGGCCAGCGATCTGGCTCATACATAAATGCTACTGTGTGAGTATAAAGTGACTGGAAATTTTCAAATATAGCTCTTAACACGGTTCCCCCAGAAACCATTTAAGTGCAACTTATAGCCATATTTTTAGATTTGAAAACAGTCCAATCAATCCCATGAGTGCAACGGAGCATCATACCGAGATATCGCACAAACATTTAGCTTTGTGGAATTATTGCAGAAAGACTGATCACAAGATGAAGACATCCGTGTGTCAAGAACAGTAGGCCCAGGTTATTCCGAAGGTACCGTGAGAAAATCTTAGTTTTTTTGAATGGCTCTGACAAGTAGACGGACGGAAACAGCTGAAATTCATGCGAATGAATTGTCAACAGTCAGTGCATACCACAGAAAGCAAAGAATGGCAGAAAGTAGAGGCAGAGTATTGAGTGGTATTCTGGGGTTTTCAGTGATGAGTCTCATTCTATTTGTGGCAGTCGCATCTAAACCAACGACATGGTGGAAGACCGCAGGAAGAGCTAATTTTCGACACTAATAGCTCTCCAACTCCTGAAATCGGAATACGGGGAGCAACTGGATACGACAACAGGACTGATACGGTACAAGTTGGGCGATAAATGTTTGTCAGTAAGCGGCAAGAATTGTGAACCTCTTTGTCGAATCCTTCACGACCATGGTATGAATAATTTATTTCAGGAGGATAATACACGCCTTTAGGAACGTAGGGCCCTTTGACTGATCACCCGGTCCCCTGATAAGCTACCCTCGCACCGCATCTTGGGTGCGTAGGGAAGGCGTATACTTTCAAATCAGCTTACGGTCAGCAACCTTCTAGCTCTGAAAATACAGCAGCTTCAGATCGGCAGTACATTCCACAAGAATTTATTTATTTTATACATCTAGTTCCATAGAAACAAACTGGGGAGCAAATGTCGATAGGCACGCAACAAATAAGTACGTGAAATTAAAGTCCGAAAATTAACAAAAGATTAAATAAAATGTGCATGAATCTTATGCAGACGACGAGCTGCGAGTATACGCACGCTCCAGTCACATTAATGTGACCACCGCTTTTGTTTGACGTCAACGACCAGTACCTGCTCACAGACGGAGGTGGCAGCAATAGCATTGGAGGGTGCATAGAGCGCGTCGAGGGAACGCGGTTAAGAGTGCATTCGTTGTCGTAATGTCGAACTGGAGAGATTTATCTCATGCCCAAAACGGCATGACAATTGACCTTTGGGCCTAGGGTGGGAGCACTTCAGAAACGGATAAGTTTGTAAACTGTTCGCATGCCATCGTGATTAAAGTTCACCGCGCATAGCAAAAGGGCGCTATCCAAAACTGGAGCTGACGCCACTGTGTTGCACCACTGGCCATAAATGGGAGGGGTGAACGACGGCTGAGGATAAGTGTACGGGCGAACAGATGTGCAACTGTTGAGCAATTGACCGCTAAGATGAACCAAGGTGCTACCAGCGGTGTGTCCACAATGACCATTCAACGAACGTTGCTGTTTAAGGGCCTCCGCAGCAGGCGTCCTGTACATGAACCGATGCTACAGGGTGTTTCAAAAATGACCGGTATATTTGAAACGGCAATAAAAACTAAACGAGCAGCCGTAGAAATACACCGTTTGTTGCAATATGCTTGGGACAACAGTACATTTTCAGGCGGACAAACTTTCGAAATTACAGTAGTTACAATTTTCAACAACAGATGGCGCTGCATGTGATGTGAAAGATATAGAAGACAATGCAGTCTGTGGGTGCGCCATTCTGTACGTCGTCTTTCTGCTGTAAGCGTGTGCTGTTCACAACGTGCAAGTGTGCTGTAGACAACATGGTTTATTCCTTAGAACAGAGGATTTTTCTGGTGTTGGAATTCCACCGCCTAGAACACAGTGTTGTTGCAACAAGACGAAGACTTCAACGGAGGTTTAATGTAACCAAAGGACCGAAAAGCGATACAATAAAGAATCTGTTTGAAAAATTTCAACGGACTGGGAACGTGACAGATGAACGTGCTGGAAAGGTAGGGCGACCGCGTACGGCAACCACAGAGGGCAACGCACAGCTAGTGCAGCAGGTGATCCAACAGCGGCCTCGGGTTTCCGTTCGCCGTGTTGCAGCTGCGGTCCAAATGACGTCAACGTCCACGTATCGTCTCATGCGCCAGAGTTTACACCTCTATCCATACAAAATTCAAACGCAGCAACCCCTCAGCGCTGCTACCATTGCTGCACGAGAGACATTCGCTAACGATATAGTGCACAGGATTTATGGCGGCGATATGCATGTGGGCAGCATTTGGTTTACTGACGAAGCTTATTTTTACCTGGACGGCTTCGTCAATAAACAGAACTGGCGCATATGGGGAACCGAAAAGCCCCATGTTGCAGTCCCATCGTCCCTGCATCCTCAAAAAGTACTGGGCTGGGCCGCCATTTCTTCCAAAGGAATCATTGGCCCATTTCTCAGATCCGAAACGATTACTGCATCACGCTATCTGGACATTCTTCGAGAATTTGTGGCGGTACAAACTGCCTTAGACGACACTGCGAACACCTCGTGGTTTATGCAAGATGGTGCCCGGCCACATCGCACGGCCGACGTCTTTAATTCCCTGAATGAATATTTCGATGATCGTGTGATTGCTTCGGGCTATCCGAAACATACAGGAGGCGGCGTGGATTGGCCTCCCTATTCGCCAGACATGAACCCCTGTGAGTTCTTTCTGTGGCGACACTTGAAAGACCAGGTGTACCGCCAGAATCCAGAAACAATTGAACAGCTGAAGCAGTACATCTCATCTGCATGTGAAGCCATTCCGCCAGACACGTTGTCAAAGGTTTCGGGTAACTTCATTCAGAGACTACGCCACATTATTGTATATGGAAAATATCGTACTATAGAGTTTCCCAGACCGCAGCGCCATCTCTTGTTGAAAATTGTAACTACTGTAATTTCGAAAGTTTGTCCGCCTGAAAATGTACTGTTGTCCCAAGCATATTGCAACAAACGGTGTATTTCTATCGCTGCTCGTTTAGTTTTTATTGCCGTTTCAAATATATCGGTCATTTTTGAAACGCCCTGTAACTGCTGTTCGCCGGCGACGAAGGCTGCAGTCTGCACGCCAGTACAGCAACTGGGGTCGTCCTCTGAGTGGCGACAGATGGGCTTTTCAGACGAAGCACCTTTTACGCTTCATCGATCAGAAGGCCGTTTTCGTGTACGGCGTGAAACATCTGAAAGCAAGTGCCCGGCAACAATTATGGTCTGGGGAATGTTTTTGCGTTGCAATGTGGGAATATGTTCACATTGTTGTTGTTGTGGTATTCAGTCCTGAGACTGGTTTGATGCAGCTCTCCATGCTACTCTATCCTGTGCAAGCTTCTTCATCTCCCAGTACCTACTGCAACCTACATCCTTCTGAATCTGCTTAGTGTAGTCATCTCTTGGTCTCCCTCTACGATTTTTACCCTCCACGCTGCCCTCCAATACTAAATTGGTGATCCCTTGATGCCTCAGAACATGTCCTACCAACCGATCCCTTCTTCTGGTCAACTTGTGAAACAAACTTCTCTTCTCCCCAATCCTATTCAATAATTCCTCATTAGTTATGTGATCTACCCGTTTAATCTTCAGCATTTTTCTGTAGCACCACATTTCGAAAGCTTCTATTCTCTTCTTGTCCAAACTAATTATCGTCCATGTTTCACTTCCATACATGGCTACACTCCATACAAATACTTTCCGAAATGACTTCCTGACACTTAAATCTATACTCGATGTTAACAAATTTCTCTTCTTCAGAAACGCTTTCCTTTCCAGTGCCAGTCTACATTTTATATCCTCTCTACTTCGACCATCAACAGTTATTTTGCTCCCCAAATAGCAAAACTCCTTTACTACTTCAAGTGACTCATTTCCTAATCTAATTCCCTCAGCATCACCGGACTTAATTCGACTACATTCCATTATCCTCGTTTTGCTTTTGTTGATGTTCATCTTATATCCTCCTTTCAAGACACTATCCATTCCGTTCAACTGCTCTCCCAAGTCCTTTGCTGTCTCTGATAGAATTACGATGTCATCGGCGAACCTCAAAGTTTTTATTTCTTCTCCATAGATTTTAATACCTTCTCCGAATTTTTCTTTTGTTTCCTTTATTGCTTGCTCAATATACAAATTGAATAACATCGTGGACAGGCTAAACGCTGTCTCACTCCCTTCCCAACCGCTGCTCCACTCCCTTCCCAACCGCTGCTCCCCTTTCATGCCCCTCGACTCTTATAACTGCCAACTGATTTCTGTACAAATTGTAAATAGCCTTTCGCTCCCTGTATTTTACCCCTGTCATCTTTAGAATTTGAAAGAGAGTGTTCCAGTCAACATTGTCAAAAGCTTTCTCTAAGTCTACCAATGTTAGAAACGTAGGTTTACCCTTCCTTAATCTAGCTTCTAAGATAAGTCGTAGGGTCAGTATTGCCTCACGTGTTCCAACATTTCTACGGAATCCCAACTGATCTTCCCCGAGGTCAGCTTCTACTAGTTTTTCCATTCGTCTGTAAAGAATTCACGTTAGTATTTTGCAGCTGTGACTTATTAAACTGATAGTTCGGTAATTTTCACATCTGTCACTACCTGCTTTCTTTGGGATTGGAATTATTATATTCTTCTTGAAATCTGAGTGTATTTCGCCTGTCTCATATATCTTGTTCACCAGGCTCTCCCAAGGCCGTCAGTAGTTCCAATGGAATGTTGTCTACTCCGGGGGCCTTGTTTCGACGCAGGTCTTTCAGTGCTCTGTCAAACTCTTCACGCAGTATCGTATCTCCCATTTCATCTCATCTACATCCTCTTCCATTTCCATAATATTGTCCTCAAGTACATCACCCTTGTATAGACCCTCTATATACTCCTTCCACCTTTCTGCTTTCCCTTCTTTGCTTAGAACTGGGTTTCCATCTGAGCTCTTAATGTTCATACAAGTGATTCTCTTTTCTCCAAAGGTCTATTTAATTTTCCTGTAGGCAGTATCTATCTTACCCCTAGTGAGATAAGCCTCTACATCCTTACATTTGTCCTCTAGCCATCCCTGCTTAGCCATTTTGCACTTCCTGTCGATCTCATTTTTGAGACGTCTGTATTCCTTTTTGCTTGCTTCATTTACTGCATTTTTATATTTTCTCCTGTCATCAATTAAATTCAATATTTCTTTTGTTACCCAAGGATTTCTACTAGCCCTCGTCTTTTTACCTACTTGATCCTCTGCTGCCTTCACTACTTCATCCCTCAAAGCTACCCATTCTTCTTCTACTGTATTTGTTTCCCCCATTCCTGTCAATTGCTCCCTTATGCTCTCCCTGAAACTCTGTACAACCTCTGGTTCTTTTAGTTTATCCAGGTTCCAGTTCCTTAAATTCCCACCTTTTTGCAGCTTCTTCACTTTCAGTCTACAGTTCATAACCGATAGATTGTGGTCAGAGTCCACATCTGCCCCTGGAAATGTCTTACAATTTAAAACCTGGTTCCTAAATCTCTGTCTTACCATTATATAATCTATCTGAAATCTGTCAGTATCTCCAAGCTTCTTCCATGTATACAACTTTCTTTCATGATTCTTGAACCAAGTGTTAGCTATGATTAAGTTGTGCTCTGTGCAAAATTCTACCAGGCGGCTTCCTCTTTCATTTCTTTGCCCCAGTCCATATTCACCTACTACGTTTCCTTCTCTCTCATTTCCTACTACCGAATTCCAGTCACCCATGACTATTAAATTTTCGTCTCCCTTCACTATCTGAATAATTTATTTTATTTGACCATACATTTCTTCAATTTCTTCGTCATCTGCAGAGCTAGTTGGCATATAAACTTGTACTACTGTAGTAGGTGTGGGCTTCGTATCTATCTTGGCCACAGTAATGCGTTAACTATGCTGTTTGTAGTAACTTACCCGCATTCCTATTTTCCTATTCATTATTAAACCTACTCCTGCATTACCCCTATTTGATTTTGTGTTTATAACCCTGTAGTCACCTGACCATGAGTCTTGTTCCTCCTGCCACCGAATATCACTAATTCCCACTATATCTAACTTTAACCTATCCATTTTCCTTTTTAAATTTTCTAACCTACCTGCCCGATTAAGGGATCTGACATTCCACGCTCCGATCCGTAAAACGCCAGTTTTTTTTCTCCTGATAACGACATCCTCTTGAGTAGTCCCCGCCCGGAGATCCGAATGGGGGACTATTTTACCTCCGGAATAGTTTACCCAAGAGGACGCCATCATCATTTAACCATACAGTAAAACTGCATGCCCTCGGGAAAAATTACGGCTGTAGTTTCCCCTTGCTTTCAGCCGTTCGCAGTACCAGCACAGCAAGGCCGTTTTGGTTATTGTTACAACGCCAAATCAGTCAGTCATCCAGACTATTGCCCCTGCAACTACTGAAAAGGCTGCTGCCCCTCTTCAGGAACCACACGTTTGTCTGGCCTCTCAACAGTTACCCCTCCGTTGTGGTTGCACTTACGGTACGGCTATCTGTATCGCTGAGGCACGCAAGCCTCCCCATCAACGGCAAGGTCCGTGGTTCATGGGGGGAAGATGTTCACATTATTAACAACAAATGAGACTAATGGAAAGAAATATTGAGAGCTTGATGCTACAATTCCCAGACTACAGAATAGGGGTGGAGAAGAGGTTCGCGAATGAGCCAGATCGCTGGTCGATCATCAGCGATCGGCTTATCTTTGGCCCGTCCCCGGGCATGAGTATCTTTGCGTTTTCGGCTGGGGCGCGCGGGACGGCTAGAGGCAGTTGGTTTGGGGCGGCCGGTGAGACCAGCGGAGATGTGGCTCGGGCGTAAGCACATGTGTGATGTCTGTTACGCTGGGGCTGTTTGCGAATCGTGAAACTCCTGTGGCGGTTACTGGTTGCCTGGAAGGCATTTCGTATAAACTGTACCAAGCCTCGCAGTGAGAGGGGAGTCCGGAGTGGGTGTTGGCCTAGATGTTTGTACAAATTGAGGTGCCTGTGTGAGAAGCACGGCGTGGGCCTGTTGGTTGCTTCGTCCTTCTGGCAGCCACCGCAAGCGGATATTCGGCCGGAATGTCTACAGTTTGTGGTGAGCATAGTGTGAAGAAGTTCTCGTAGGACGTGCTCCCGGCTTGACTCTTAGCCTGTGTTATTTGTGTGTGCCGACCCCTTGTCTGTTACTGCTTCAGGGTGTCCTAAAATTTCACAGCAAATCTATGTTTTTGTGGCATTCTGTGTTTCTGGCTCAGCCGCAGCCTTGAAAACGGAAAGACTTGGAATTGCTTAATGCTGTAATTTAAACATAAAAAATTGAAATTGTTTTTTTTTTTAATTCCTGTTTAATGTCAGACAGATTCAAATTTAGTTATTGGCTTAACTCACGCTTCACGCACTAAATCAGCTGATATTGAAAATTTTCTTTATTCCTGTTTTATGTCAGACAGATTCAAACGTAACTTCAATTATGTATTTGAAATAAATGAGTTGGATTGTCCTTAATGAACTATGTGCAATCGAAGTAAGGGACCCAGTCCTTCATTAGTGCTTAACAGTGGCGTGTGGTTCGGGTTGTGAGGCCTGTGCTCGGACCAGCGAACTTGCACCACATTCTGCTCCAGCGCAGGATTAGCCGAGCGGTCTAAGGCGCTGCAGTCATGGACTGTGCGGCTGGTCCCGGCGGAGGTTCGAGTCCTCCATCGGGCATGGGTGTGTGTGTTTGTCCTTAGGATAATTTAGGTTCAGTAGTGTTTGAGGTTAGGGACTGATGACCTTAGCAGTTAAGTCCCATAAGATTTCACACACATTTGAACATTCTGCTCCAACTGTCTATTTTTTAGCCAAAAGTATCCGTTGTGAACGGGAAGAGCTACCTCTGAAGTATGTCATAAGCGATTGAAAATAAGAAAAGCAGACTATCACTTACTTCATACACTGTCTAATGATAAATGTAGCAATATTAGATTTTGAACAAGATTCCAGTTTCGGGGAATTTCATGACAGTTTACTGTTTATGTGAACACCTAGAAATGTGAATTGCTCGGACTCACTAATCATAAGTCAATTCCTGTGTAATCATAATGTCAGTTTCAGTTGAAACTGTGCCTTACTGTAATTTAGCATAACTTGAATCAGTGCAAGCCAGAACTTATTTCTTGAACTGCACTATTTTATATACTGCCTGCATTGCACTGGAAATCCTTCACTGACAACTGCAGCAAACAGAAATTGTTTAGAATCATTAAAAAAACATCATTTATGTATCTAATAAACACAAGATATTTGGAAGCTGTTTGGTTCCGTCTCATAAAAAATACAAGACTGAATTAATGCCCGTGGGAGTCACACTTCATATTGATGTTGATCATTAATATCAGTTCCGCACATAATGAAAATTTAATAAATTAATGCCAGTTATGTGATAAACACTGCACAAAATTCGATAAAAATCGGACTGGTATTTCGTAATGTAAGACGCTCCATTTCTGCCAATGTATGAAAGAAGATGTGGATCCAGATATTGGGAGTATGTTCCAGAACAACGCTTTGAGACGGAAACGAGACGTCAGGGAGGAAGATCTGCTTTAAAGGGAAACGTGGGGCTGGAAGGCGGAGATAGTGAGGAAGTGTGGGGTGGTGAGGCGGGAGAGGGATGATGGGGGGGGGGGGAGGAGGGAGGGGGCAGAGGATGCTAAAGGCGCTGTATCGGCGAAACCGGATATCGCTAGCAAGACAAGGGAGCGGAGTCGCTGAGAACACACAGCGGGCGGCTGACTTCGTTAGATTGGATGCGCCTTTGTGAAACGCTGATCAGAACAGCTATCTTCTGCGTTTTCCTCAGGCGGTTCGTCGTGAAAACTGCTTAGAAGTGTGTTTGTTCCCGTCAGTTACTTTTCTAAAATTTATATACTGTTAATTTCTGTTGGAAGTCCCTAATGATGCAGATGTGTAGATAAAATTTAATTCGAAGTCTGTTGCTATCTCTTTTACAGCTTATACTACATTGAGATGTTATGAATTTGAGTTCACAAAAGTCCCACGATGTTAAGGCAGAATGATTCACTCCTTAATCTTACTGAAAAAGATTAAACTCACGGTAGAGTCAGAGTAAATGAATTGTGTTGGCAATATATGTCTTCATGTAAAATTTACAACTAACGCATCCTTTCCTCATGGTTCATTATGCTTCTTAATCTGAAGACAATACACTAGGGGTGAATATAAAAAGTTTTGCATTTATGAAGGCGTTCGTGGGCGACAGTTCTGCTGGCTTATCAATGTTTGGCAGTCCCACAAATCAGTGATGTTGAAACGAGAATTTCCGGCAGTAAAAAGTTACTGCTCATACCACTCGCAGGGAATCAGTCGCAAATCGTGACTAAATTCTTATTAGGTCCTCTCTCCAGTTAGCTCTATTCATATTTTCTAAATAAACTCCCGCGTGCATGCATACCAGCAGAGTCACACCAGTTTACAGAAAGAGAGAAACTATTTAACACAGATTATGTACTAGTACCTATAATGTCCGTGTGCTGCAGTAACAAACAGCATATTGTTAAGTTGCTAACCCTGTGATGTAGTGAGAGGTAACAGAAATTTTCTCCAAGAAATAGCATGGTTTCAGAAATACCAGATAGCTGTAGAATATGAGTAGCAAACAGGAGACGTAGATGTGGATGCAGGAAAATTCCGCCGTCTTCCATTTACGAAAGATATTCAACGCTGCAACACGTTTGTGAACTCATAAGTAAGACATGATCATATGGAGTGTCTCCCAAGAATGTGTGACTCATTGAGCATTTGTTTTAGAGAACACAGTACGTTATGCTGGACAGTGAACGTTAAAACAAAAAAGTAACATGGAATGAAGCCCAAGGGACTCCAACTGGACAGCTGATGCCAGTAGATCACAAAAGGCTAATGATGCTTACGGATTCGACGTCCCATATATTGTCTACCATACAACCACACTATTGGCTGCTAATGGCAACAGGGGGCGATCCCGGAGGTGTCCATTGGTGAGCACAGCACAACAGTGTTATCATATTAGTGGCGTTGATACAAATCAGAGTAACGGTAACGGTAAAATAAGAAAAAAATTCATTATTACTACACTCCTGGAAATTGAAATAAGAACACCGTGAATTCATTGTCCCAGGAAGGGGAAACTTTATTGACACATTCCTGGGGTCAGATACATCACATGATCACACTGACAGAACGGCAGGCACATAGACACAGGCAAAAGAGCATGCACAATGTCGGCACTAGTACAGTGTATATCCACCTTTCGCAGCAATGCAGGCTGCTATTCTCCCATGGAGACGATCGTAGAGATGCTGGATGTAGTCCTGTGGAACGGCTTGCCATGCCATTTCTACCTGGCGCCTCAGTTGGACCAGCGTTCGTGTTGGACGTGCAGACCGCGTGAGACGACGCTTCATCCAGTCCCAAACATGCTCAATGGGGGACAGATCCGGAGATCTTGCTGGCCAGGGTAGTTGACTTACACCTTCTAGAGCACGTTGGGTGGCACGGGATACATGCGGACGTGCATTGTCCTGTTGGAACAGCAAGTTCCCTTGCCGGTCTAGGAATGGTAGAACGATGGGTTCGATGACGATTTGGATGTACCGCGCACTATTCAGTGTCCCCTCGACGATCACCAGTGGTGTACGGCCAGTGTAGGAGATCGCTCCCCACACCATGATGCCGGGTGTTGGCCCTGTGTGCCTCGGTCGTATGCAGTCCTGATTGTGGCGCTCACCTGCACGGCGCCAAACACGCATACGACCATCATTGGCACCAAGGCAGAAGCGACTCTCATTGCTGAAGACGACACGTCTCCATTCGTCCCTCCATTCACACCTGTCGCGACACCACTGGAGGCGGGCTGCACGATGTTGGGGCGTGAACGGAAGACGGCCTAACGGTGTGCGGGACCGTAGCCCAGCTTCATGGAGACGGTTGCGAATGGTCCTCGCCGATACCCCAGGAGCAACAGTGTCCCTAATTTGCTGGGAAGTGGCGGTGCGGTCCCCTACGGCACTGCGTAGGATCCTACGGTCTTGGCGTGCATCCGTGCGTCGCTGCGGTCCGGTCCCAGGTCGACGGGCACGTGCACTTTCCGCCGACCACTGGCGACAACATCGATGTACTGTGGAGACCTCACGCCCCACGCGTTGAGCAATTCGGCGGTACGTCCACCCGGCCTCCCGCATGCCCACTATACGCCCTCGCTCAAAGTCCGTCAACTGCACATACGGTTCACGTCCACGCTGTCGCGGCATGCTACCAGTGTTAAAGACTGCGATGGAGCTCCGTATGCCACGGCAAACTGGCTGACACTGACGGCGGCGGTGCACAAATGCTGCGCAGCTAGCGCCATTCGACGGCCAACACCGCGGTTCCTGGTGTGTCCGCTGTGCCGTGCGTGTGATCATTGCTTGTACAGCCCTCTCGCAGTGTCCGGAGCAAGTATGGTGGGTCTGACACACCGGTGTCAATGTGTTCTTTTTTCCATTTCCAGGAGTGTACAAAACCAGTTGCCGAAGTTTCCATATCGTCACAAAGGAACACAAGGAGTTTTGCAGAATGAGAGAGAAATGGCGGATGAAATATTACCCTGTCTGCAAGATCAGTCAGTGGAGAGAGTGGTGTAATGTAATGCAATATATATGAGGAGGACAAAGATGAGAATTCGTTCTTGAGAAGCAAAAGCGATATGGAACCAGATGTCTATCCACGTAGTTCATCATCCTTGTCCGACAGTAAGCTACAAATCGCGTCTCCAGTAAACGTAATAAGGGACAATCTTTGTCCAAGGAGCGGGCCTAAACATAATATCCTACAAGGAACATCATCTCCGCAGCAAAAAAAAAAAAAAAAAAAAAAAAAAAAAAAAAAAAAAAAAAAAAAAAAAAAAAAAAAATCGAATAAGTTCGAAGCAATATGATCGTATAGCGCATAAGAAAAAAATTACGGATACTCAAGGGAGGGAAAGGCGCACTTGATACAATTACGCCGACTGTTAATCGGGATAGTAAATTGTCTGGAAGGATATTTACTGCGTTGTGTGAAGTTGGAGGTGCTCTGTTGCCTAAGATTCCTTCCCGTATGCGTGATCTCGCAAGGGCTGTAGGGAATGTTTATGTCGCAGCAAGTAAGTATTGGAAAATGTACGTAAGAGAACTGCAACTACGGTGTGAACACTGATTTTAGCCAATAGCTGGTCAAAGCAACATGATTTTCGTAGATTCGCTGTCTGCGTGTAAAAATCATATTCCTTTAAGCAAACTATCGCTCTTATAATGTGTTTCACATTGCAGTTTGTACCACCTGGAACCACTGGACGTATATAACCTCTGAATATTTGTTTTTTCCGCCCTGTCTGCAGATGCGCCTTAAAGGATAGCCATTTCCATTATAAGCTCCACGACAGGCTGTTTCGAATTCGGCAACATGCTATCAAATTTCATCAGTTACACCAATAAGATTTATATGTATTCTTTAAGAGGGAATATCTAGCTTAATGTCCTGCACAGTTTATAAGTTCCAAGGAGTTCGCCTTCGATCTTAATGATCTGAACCTTTGTGGCCACTGTGGCGCGCCATTTTTCATTTGGTGTTGATGGTGTAAATTAATGGTTTATTTTGAACGTTTCTTGACTGTTGATTACGTCCATTTTGTGAAGTGTAATGTATAAATCACCAAATGACATAGAAGATTGATCTGTGCACCTCCTGGACACTCGATTTCTGTCACTGTCCTAACCGCCTCCTGTAGCAGCGTGGCAAGCGCGACAGAATGTCAGTCCTAAGGGCCGGGGCTCGATTCCCGTCTGGGTCGGAGACTTTCTCCACACAGGGACTGGGTGTTGTGTTGTCGTAATCATCATCATCATTTCATCCCAATCGACGCACAAGTCGCCGAAGTGGCGTCAAATTGTAAGACTTGCAGCCGGCGAACGGTCTACCCGACGGGAGGCCCCAGCCACACGACATTTACATTTTTAGCACATGGTGATTCGTTATCAGCTGATATTTTCCTGTCATAATTGTTAACTCAAAACTTTCAAGACAAATAGGAATTAATTACATTAGATGCTAGTGGGCATTCATTGAAATCGACGGGGAAAGTTATCTTTGCCGGACTGCGAACTGAACCCAGGTCTCCTGCTTACTATTTGGATGATCCGAACACTGCGCCATGCGGACACTTAGGTCATCCCAACTGCACGGACTGCTCTAGCACGCCTGTCATCATATACAAATTCTCTGCTTATCCACACACTACTGATGTAGTGACCATACCCCATTATCCACATTGCTCGCGAAATTTCGCCGATTCTCGTAAGGGTTCCAGCGTGGTGTGCATCCCCACTCAAGTGATCAGTTGGTCGTCCTCACCTAAATCATAGATGTGGTGTCTGTTGTTTCGACATATTTTAGTGATGTCAACATAATTTTTAATTACCAGGAGAACTATCTTCCTGAATTTGTATCACTCGCATTCACAGTCACACTAAATAGTAACCACACCCAATGAAAGTAAAACATCGGTGCTATATACAGCACACTGCCACATTAGGTACGTCTAACTACAACCACAATTACTCTCAGATTTCCTAGGCAGCCCTTGGCGTGAGATCAGTCTAAAGTCAATATCCTCGAATGCTAGCCAATCAGAGGCCAGAAAATGCAACGTTTCCTTATGAGGCTAATAAATAGCAGGCAAGGAACCTAATTGTGAGTCGTTTCACGTTTTCGACCATGCAGAAAATGCGCGATCACGACGCGATAGGTGTCGCTGGTTTGAGATTTCTCGTATTGCACAACACTACAGTTTCGAAACACCGCATTAGTTAGCTGTAACTACCGTCTGCAGAAAAACCTATATCAGTTTTCGGATTTGCAGAGGCTCAGCATAGAGCCAGTCAGTCAAAACTATTACAGGCTTCTACGGGCATGATTGTATTTCTTCGCTCACAATGAACCATGTAGAGGGCTAGATCGCAAGCGCAATTTTTAGTTAGACTCATTTGGGAGTGCTGTGTTAACAATTGTGGCAGAAGAAATATTAACTGAACTCACCATGTACAGCAGGAGGGTGACAGAAAATCGATGTCTGGGAGATGCAGAGGTCAATCTTTTTACTGAACACTGGTTTTGCAGGATGAGCGCATCAGGTTATGGTTGTGAAGGGGACCGCAATCAGTTACTGTTAGTTGCACAAAACACACAATCTTTTATTTTCCTAAAAACCACGTTATTACACATTGCGTTAAAATGATCAAATTAAAACAATATGGCTGAAGGCCTTGCTAAGAAAACTTTCGATACACTGATGCTTCCGCCCGGTTGGACCGACCAATAGCCTAATAAGTTTCCATCCACCTGACCAACGGTACGACAAAGGAAAATTTCAGCTGTGGATGAAGATAACAACCACATTACGTCTTCAAAATTGGCCCCTAAAAAAACAGCCAAGCCACAATAACCACTCTTAAGAAAAAAATATGTACAAACAACTAAAAGGCTGTCGAACTGCACCCCGTGCCGGACAGCATCAACACAGCGAGGAAAAACACACTACCAGAAACCTACGCTAACGACCACGGCAGGTCATTGGGGCGTTAATGGCCATAAGGCAGAAAATACTGCTGGTGCACTTCACTGATAAGCACCAACCAATTTAATAGTTAAAGACCACACAGGAACACAGCTGCAAAATTTCGCTGACTCCAACATACCATACATTGCTGCTAGCCGGAATGGCCCAGGAAGCAACAACCGACGGTGAACAAAGAGATGTCACAGGAGTCGAGGTATCGTAACAGGTTAACTGATCACTGAATTTCAGTGTCCAGGTTCAATGGGCAATGAACTTTGTAGCTCTTGCAGCTAGCGCCCCACAATCCGACAGCGCGTGCACGCCGCCAGCAGTCCTGGCCTGACCTCACGCCACGGAGACTTCCTCGCTGCTCTCTCCTAACTGACCGACTCAATCCAGCATGCAGACAGCATTATAATAACTGCTCAGGCAAAACCCCACAAGCTACACATGGTTGCGCGAAAACACTTCCACAAACAACTCGAAGAATACTAAAATGGTCACTGTGGAAAAACAAGGACAAACACCAAGTCAACACACATCGAGAACCCAGAAGCAGTCGGCGACCAAATACACGTCGTCCGATGAGACAACCAACCAAGGTCGTTCCCACTCGAGTCATGTGTGTTGGCAACGGTCGGGCAAGTCATGGCTGTCATGACCTCACTTCTGCTCCGTCTCGACTGAACTCCTGACACACGACGACACGGAAATGGTGGCGGTTGCTCCAAAGATAGTACGACAGTGCTCTTATCGATAAGTGCTGTTGCTGCCACTCAAGGTCAGGCAAGTCAGCAACTTAGTGACGCCAGTAAATCGAATAAGAAACGAAATGGCAGTACTGCCCAGACAAGATGTCAAGCAATAACGGCACGAACACGAGCCACACACAGCTCATTTACACGTCACAAAATGGGCATCGTCGACATTCAAGAAATGTTTAAAACCAACCATTAATTTGCACCACGATCACTGAAGGAAAAATGACGCCCCACAGTGATCACAAAGGTTTGTACCATCAATGTCGGAGGCGAACTCCTTCGGATTCACAAACCCTGCAGGACGTTCAGCTATGTATCCACTCTCAAAAAGAATGCATTTCAGTCACATTGGTGTAATGCGGTGATAGCTGATAGAATGTGATGACATGCAACCGAATGCGAAACAGTCTGTCGTGGAGCTTAGTGTCGAAATGGCTATCCCAAAGGTGTAGCTGCAGTGGTTGAGCCGGCCGAGGTGGCTGAGCGGTTCTAGGCGCTACAATCTGGAACCGTAAGTCCGCTACGGTCGCAGGTTAGAATCCTGCCTCAGACATGGATATGTGTGATGTCCTTAAGTTAGTTAGGTTTAAGTAGTTCTAGGTTCTAGGGGACTGATGATCTTAGAACTTGAGTCCCATAGTGTTCAGAGCCATTTGAACCATTTTTTTGCAGTGGCTGAATTTGTCCAGTGGTTCCAGGTAGCACTAAGTGCAATGTGACACATTTTCCAGGAGCGATAGTTTGCTTAAAGAAGTATAATTGTTACATTCAGACTAGGAATAAAGCAAAATCAAGTTATTTTGATCAGCTATTGACCACAGCTTTAGTTCTCTTATACTCATTTTCTCACTCTTGCTTGCTGCGACGTCGACATTCCCTACTGCCATTGCACGACAAAGATACGTAGGGGGCAGAGCACCTCGAACCTCACACAGCACAGTAAATGACTTTCTAGACAATTTACTATTCAGATTAACAGTCGGCATAATTATACACGAATGCTTTAAGTAAAATTCGCTAGGTATCTCTAATTCCCAGGGTTCCTTTCATATGTATTTTCTCTTCAGATTCCGACTGGAAGGAGTTGAAAACAAGATCCTTGCTGAACGATGGCATGAGTTAGTCTATCCCACCTACACATTTACCCGCCGATTCCACAGTTTGCTGTGTATCGTAGAGTTGACGCTTTGTTTGAAATTTCGTTTTCTTACGTCCTCCAAGTCTTTAGCACTGTTTAAATTGACGCAATTACGCAATCATTCACTGATTCCCCAAAAATCACTGTAATCTATGGCGTGCGCACTATTTGTACATGACGTAGTAGGTCACCATCATGCACATCGTGTTATTTCCATCGAGAATCCTTGAAACGCGACAACACCGGTTATGTATATAGTGCGCGTTGTCCTTCCTTGAGTATCCTTAGTTTCTCTTACGCTCTACACGGTAATGTTCTACATCTACACCTACATCTACATCCATACTCCGCAAGCCACCTGACGATGTGTGGCGGAGGGTACCTTGAGTACCTATATCGGTTCTCTCTTCTCTTCCAGTCTCGTATTGTTCGTGGAAAGAAGGACTGTCGGTATGCCTCTGTGTGGGCTCTAAATTCTCTGATTTTATCCTAATGGTCTCTTCGCGAGATATACGTAGGAGGGAGCAATATACTGCTTTACTCTTCGGTGAAGGTATGTTCTCGAAACTTCAACAAAAGGCCGTACAGAGCTACTGAGCTTCTCTCCTGCAGAGTCTTCCACTGGAGTTTATCATCTCCGTAACGCTTTCGCGATTACTAAATGATCCTGTAACGAAACGCGCTGCTCTCCGTTGGATCTTCTCTATCTCCTCTATCAACCCTATCTGGTACGGATCCCACACTGCTTAGCAGTATTAAAGCAGTGGACGAACAAGCGTACTGTAACCTACTTCCTTTGTTTTCGGATTGCATTTCCTTGGGATTCTTCCAATGAATCTCAGTCTGGCATCTGCTTTACCGACGATGAACTTTATATAATCATTCCATTTTAAATCTCTTCTAATGCGTACTCCCAGATAATTTATGGAATTAACTGCTTCCAGTTACTGACCGGCTATATTGTAGCTAAATGATAAGAGATCTTTCTTTCTATGTATTCGCAGCACATTACACTTGCTACTTTGAGATTCAATTGCCATTCCCTGCACCATGCGTCAATACGCTCAGATCTTCCTGCATTTCAGTAAAATTTTCCATTGTTACAACCTCTCGATACACCACAGCATCACCCGCAAAAAGCCCCAGTGAATTTCCGATGTTATCCACAAGATCATTTATGTATATTGTGAATAGAAACGGTCCTACGATACTCCCCTGCGGCACACCTGAAACCACTCTTACTTCGGAAGACTTCTCTCCATTGAGAATGACATGCTGCGTTCTGTTATCTAGGAAATCTTCAATCCAATTACACAATTGGTCTGATAGTCCATATGCTCTTACTTTGTTAATCAAACGACTGTGGGGAACTGTATCGAACGCCTTTCTGAAGTCAAGAAACAAGGCATCTACCTGTGAACCCGTGTCTATGGCCCTCTGAATCTCGTGTACGAATAGCGCGAGCTGGGCTTCACACGACCGTCTTTTTCGAAACCCATGCTGATTCCTACAGAGTAGATTTCTAGTTTCCAGAAAAGTCATTATACTCGAACATAATACGTGTTCCAAAATTCTACAACTGATCGACATTAGAGATATAGGTCTATAGTTCTGCACATCTGTTTGACGTCCCTTCTTGAAAACGGGGATGACCTGTGCTCTTGGCCCGCATCTCGTGGTGGTGCGGTAGCGTTCTCGCCTCCCACGCCCGGGTTCCCGGGTTCGATCCCGGCAGGGTCATGGATTTTCTCTGCCTCGTGATGGCTGGGTGTTGTGTGATGTCCTTAGGTTAGTTAGGTTTAAGTAGTTCTAAGTTCTAGGGGACTGATGACCATAGATGTTAAGTCCCATAGTGCTCAGAGCCATTTGAACCATTTAGCCAACCTGTGCTCTTTTCCAATCCTTTGGAACGCTACGCTCTTCTAGAGACCTACGGTACACCGGTGCAAGAAGGGGCGCAAGTTCCTTCGCGTACTCTGTGTAAAATTGAACTGGTATTCAGTACATAGAACTTTACTTTGGAATTCATTGAACGCCTCTCGCATAGCCCTCCTCACACTGCATTTCGCTTCGCGTAATTTTTGTTTGTCTGCAAGGCTTTGGCTATGTTGAGGTTTGCTGTGAAGTTCCCTTTGCTTCCGCAGCAGTTTTCTAACTCGGTTGTAGCACCACGGTGGGTGTTTCCCATCTCTTACGATCTTGCTTGGCACATACTCATCTAACGCATATTGTACGATGGTTTTGAACTTTGTCCACTGATCCTCAACACTATCTGTACTTGAGACAAAACTTTTGTGTTGAGCCGTCAGGTACT
Organism: Schistocerca americana; assembly: GCF_021461395.2. Lineage (NCBI taxonomy): Eukaryota > Metazoa > Arthropoda > Insecta > Orthoptera > Acrididae > Schistocerca > Schistocerca americana. The sequence goes on from NC_060122.1 coordinate 653,453,318, forward strand.
CTGAAATCTGCTTTTTGTCACTCTTGTTAAACAGAAAAAAATCTTCCTACCTTTTTTTCTATTTCTATTTACGGCTGAAATCATCGATTCAATAACCGCTTTATGATCGCTGATTCCCTGTTCTGCGTTAGCTGTTTCAAATAGTTCGGGTCTGTTTGTCACCAGAAGGTCTAATATGTTATCGCCACGAGTCGGTTCTCTGTTTAACTGTTCAAGGTAGTTTTCAGATAAAGCACTTAAAAAAATTTCACTGGATTCTTTGTCCCTGCCACCCGTTATGCACGTTTGAGTCTCTCAGTCTATATCCGGCAAATTAAAATCTCCACCCAGAACTATAACATGGTGGGGAAATCTACTCCAAATATTTTCCAAATTATCCTTCAGGTGCTCAGCCACAAAAAGCTGCTGAGCCCGGGGGCCTATAGAGACATCCAATTATCATGTCTGAACCTGCTTTAGCCGTGACCTTCACCCAAATTATTTCACATTTCGGATCTCCGTCAATTTCCTTCGATACTATTGCACTTCTTATCGCTATAAACACACCTCCCCCTTCACTGTTGCCCGCATCTCGTGGTCGTGCGGTAGCGTTCTCGCTTCCCACGCCCGGGTTCCCGGGTTCGATTCCCGGCAGGGTCAGGGATTTTCTCTGCCTCGTGATGGCTGGGTGTTGTGTGCTGTCCTTAGGTTAGTTAGGTTTAAGTAGTTCTAAGTTCTAGGGGACTGATGACCATAGATGTTAAGTCCCATAGTGCTCAGAGCCATTTGAACCCTTCACTGTCCATCCTATCTCTGCGGTATACATTCCAATCTGAGTTTAGGATTTCATTACTGTTTACGTCTGGTTTCAGCCAACTTTCTGTCCCTAGTACTATGTGGGCATTGTGACCGTTTATGTTGCTTCTGACCTATTTCTTATCTCTGCTATTTTCCTTTTTTGTGCTGCGGATGATCTTACATGTAGGTAATTATGTCTAGCCTCGCTCCTTGGACAATAAAGATGGTATTAGGTGGACTCATACAGACCGAAATGTCCTTTTTTCCGTAAAGAGCATACTTAAGCTCTTGTGTCCGTAGCGCCAGGTAAGATATTGCACAGCACTGCAGAGGCGCTGAATACTATGAGGAGTCAAGACCGTCTAATTTCTGAAGTAAGTTCATTTTATGCCATTATGGAGAGTATTCGTACGGTCTCAAGAAGACTGTTTGGATCACAGATGCCTTGACTCTTGCAGCCGTATGTTTATAATCGGACAGAATTGCTGAGGAGTGTTCACAGTACAACTTAGGTCATGCCTATTCTTAAGAAGGACGAACGCATCTCAATACCACAGTGTTGTACATGGTGGCAGCCAGTCAAGGAATATTTTAGGGAATTGGTTTAAAAAAATTTATTTCAAAGGTCCAGTCAAATCTTTACAAGTCTACTCAGAGAGCAACTTACACTGTGCCTACGTGACACAAGTTGATTGTCTTTCTAAACCGAGGCAGTTCTGTCCAATTAAAACTGCTGGCAAGAGACGCCTTGAGCCCTGTGCTGAAACTGCTAGCGAATTCACGCCATTAATTTTAGCCAATAGTGTTCACGGGATACCGATCACGTGTATGGACGCTGGAGTGTTCTGTGGTGCAGAACACAGTTGCTTCTCTCCTGTAATCCAAACTTCGAGCAGAACAGACGTCTTTTAGGAAGGCAGAGCCTCTGGCTCTGCTTTTCACGACGGGCCACCACGTAAGTTAACATGAACCGCTTCCCCTACCGTTGCCCATTCCCATTAACTGTTCGACCTCCTAGACTGGCCTAAAACTGGTAACTTCTGACCCTAAGCGCGCCCCTTGTATACCGTACCCGGAAATATATTCTCGTTATTGTCATTTAAAGGCAGCCCTGGATGCCCATTATCTAATCCTGACTGCTCCACTTCCTGCACCCTATCATCACGATGCATATGTAACAACCGCCTCCCCCCTTTCCCCAACCCTGTATACATTTACAGTGTTTAATCATTACCCACTGCAGTATAAGTTAAGAAAATTGAACGTAAATACGTATTTGTGGCTCCATTAAGTTTAAGAAATTACCTGTTATAAAGTCTATGAACTGTACTTTTCGATACCGCGTTCCCTCCAGAGTACATTCTACAGATGTCCTCTTTCCACAGATATCGAAGTTCTCCCTTTGCGGCGGTGTCTGTAACCTTAAACAGCGAGCGAATTATGTCCGTCGACCGGCTTTAGAGCAGATGCGGGCCTCCAAACTTCCGGCTAGCCATTCTATAAATCACCCAGGCGAGCCACTCCTTCACACAGAGTCTACTGCCTGCAATAGCGGATTACATTACTTGCACTACCTCCACCAGCATGGCCGTTAAAAATCGAGAGCCGCGAAAGATATGACCGGCATACGGGCAATGTATCTCGAGTGCATGAAATAACTGCACTGCAGTTGCTTTCCTTCGGGAAACTAAATTGGCGTCTGAAATTAAGTAATAATTCAGATTCATACATTCGCTGTAGATTTAAGTGCACTTTAATTAAAGTTTATTGCTTTATAATTACTAGCGTATTAGCGTTTCACCATACACTTACGTATAATACCATTATTTCTCCGTACGCTCTGAGAATCAAGATCCCTCGAAACATAATTACTCCATGGTGTCAATTGAAATAAGAAAGCTTGAGTGAAACTTGGAACCCTTATGTGCTGACGAACAGACTGAATTTATATTAGATCTAAAAATAAAAATGTTTTTATCTTCAACGAAGAAAAAAACAATTCGTGCCTTCAGAAAGATGTGGGCGGTATCGATAAAAGTTAGTTATTAATAACTGTGGGATGAAAGTACTGAAAGAGTGAAACAGATGAGCACATTGCTATTTTTCAGAAATATCAGATTCTAAATTGGACACTAATGTTGAAAGAAATTACTGGTTAATATTAAGATGAAGTCGGTGTGGAGCACATGTGTACACGGTGAACTCTAATTTCTAAGAGACAGGGAAATAAGAAAATTAATGTTCTCAATAGGGAGGTAGGATCTTGCATCAACGCAAAAAGATTCGAAATTTGCTATACACAAAATCAAATAGGGATAATACAGGAGTAAGTTCAATAATGAACAAAAAAATAAGGATACTGTTAACCTACTGCGACAGAAAAATGAATGCGTTGTCGTAGCTAAGATAGAACGAAACCCACACCCAACACATAGTACAAGATTATGTGCTAACTAGCGCTGCAGATGATGAAAATCTTGTAAACCATGTGCTCAGACAAAAGAAATTATTCAAACACTTAAGGGAGACGAAAATGTAATTGTGATGGGGGACTGGAATGCGGTAGTAGGAAACGGAAGATAAAGAAAAATTGTTGGTGGATATGGACCGGGTTAAATGAATGAAACAGGAAGCCGCCTGGTAGAATTTCGAATTTAGTATTCGCTAAGACGTGATTTAAGAATTATGAAAAAAGTTTACATACGTGGAAGACACCTGGAGACACAGGAAATTTTCAGATTGATTATAATGGTAAGAGAGAGATTTTAAATTGTATGATATTTCCAGGGGTAGATATGGGCTCTGACCACAATTTATTGGTTATGAACTCCAGACCAAAACTAAAAAAATATCAAAAACGTACGAATTTAAGGAGATGGGACCCGGATAAATCGAAAGAACCAGAGAATGTTTAGTTTCAGAGGGAGCACTAGGCAACGAACGACTACAGCGGGTTAAACGCATAAAGTAGGAGACGAATGGGTAGTTCTAAGACATGAAGTACGGAAGGATGCAGGGGATCAAATAGATAAGAAGACAACTCCTAGTATACACCCATAGATATCACAGGACATAATGAATTTGATTAATGAAAGGAGAAAATACAAAACAATGCAGCAAATGAAACAAGCAAAGGGGAATACAAACGTCTAAAAAATGAGATTGACGGGAAGTTCAAAATGGCTAAGCAAGAATTGCTAGAGGATAAATGTATGGATAAAGAAGCGTGTATCAGTAGGAGAAAGAGGGATACCTCCTACAGGAAAACTGAAGAGGACTTTGGAGAAAAGCGAAGCAGTTATATGAATAGCGAGAGCTGAGATGCAAACCAGTCCTAAGCAAAGAAGGGAAAACTGATAGGTGGAAGAAATATATGTAGAGGGTTTATAATTGTAGGTAATATTACAGAAATTGAAGAGGAAGTAGATGAAGAGGCAGTGGGAGACATGGTACTGCCAGAAGAATTTGACAGCGCGCTGAAAGACCTAATACGAGACGAGCCTGCAGGAGCAGACGACACAGCGTCAGACCTACTGATAACTTTGGGAGATCCAGCCATGCAGAAATCTTCCACCTGGTCTACAGGGAGGTGAAATACCATCAGACATCAAGAAGATTGTAAAAAATTCCTGTTCCAAAGAAAGCAGATGCTGACAGTTGCGACATTATCTAACTATCAGTTTAATAAGAAAGGGTTGCAAAATACTAACACGAATTCTATACAGGAGAATGTAAAAACAGGTATAAGCCGAACTCATTGAAGTTCAGTTTGAATTCCAAAGAAATGTGGGGCACACATGAGGTAGTACTGACGTTAAGACATAACTTAGAAGATAGGTTAAGGTAGTGCAAATCTACATTTATTGCGTTTGTGGACTTAGAGAAAGCTTTTGATATTTTTGACTGAGCTTAGAGAAAGCAATTGATATTTTCGACTGGAATACTCTTTTTGAAAACCTGAACGTAGCAGAATTAAAAGACGCTGAGCAAAAGGCTATCTGAAATTTTTACAGAAATCAGACGGCAGGGGCATGAAAAGGAAGCAGTGATTGAGAAGGGAGTGAGACAGGTTTGTAACCTGTCCTCGATGTACGCTGAGCAACCAGTAAAGGAAACGAAAAAAAATTTGGAGAAGGAATCAAAGTTCAAGGAGAAGAAATGGAAACTTGAGGTTTGGCGATACCACTGTATTTCTGTCAGAGAAAGTAAAGCACTTGGAAGAGCAATTGAACGGAATGGACAGTGTCTTGAAAGGCGGGTATATAATAAACATGACAAAAGTTAAACAAGAATAATAGAATGTAGTCGTCTTAAATCAGGTTACTGTGAGGGAATTAGATTAGGAAACGAGACACTGAAAGTAGTAGATGAATTTTACTATTTGGGCAGTAAAATAACTGATTACAGCCGACGTAGAGAGGATATAAAATGTAGACTGTCAATGACAAGAAAAGCGTTTCTAAAGAAAAGAATTTGGTTAATATCGAATATCCATTTCTTTCTGAAAGTACTTCCATGGAGTGCAGTCCTACACTCCTGGAAATGGAAAAAAGAACACATTGACACCGGTGTGTCAGACCCACCATATTTGCTCCGGACACTGCGAGAGGGCTGTACAAGCAATGATCACACGCACGGCACAGCGGACACACCAGGAACCGCGGTGTTGGCCGTCGAATGGCGCTAGCTGCGCAACATTTGTGCACCGCCGCCGTCAGTGTCAGCCAGTTTACCGTGGCATACGGAGCTCCATCGCAGTCTTTAACACTGGTAGCATGCCGCGACAGCGTGGACGTGAACCGTATGTGCAGTTGACGGACTTTGAGCGAGGGCGTATAGTGGGCATGCGGGAGGCCGGGTGGACGTACCGCCGAATTGCTCAACACGTGGGGCGTGAGGTCTCCACAGTACATCGATGTTGTCGCCAGTGGTCGGCGGAAGGTGCACGTGCCCGTCGACCTGGGACCGGACCGCAGCGACGCACGGATGCACGCCAAGACCGTAGGATCCTACGCAGTGCTGTAGGGGACCGCACCGCCACTTTCCAGCAAATTACGGACACTGTTGCTCCTGGGGTATCGGCGAGGACCATTCGCAACCCTCTCCATGAAGCTGGGCTACGGTCCCGCACACCGTTAGGCCGTCTTCCGCTCACGCCCCAACATCGTGCAGCCCGCCTCCAGTGGTGTCGCGACAGGCGTGAATGGAGGGACGAATGGAGACGTGTCGTCTTCAGCGATGAGAGTCGCTTCTGCCTTGGTGCCAATGATGGTCGTATGCGTGTTTGGCGCCGTGCAGGTGAGCGCCACAATCAGGACTGCATACGACCGAGGCACACAGGGCCAACACCCGGCATCATGGTGTGGGGAGCGATCTCCTACACTGGCCGTACACCACTGGTGATCGTCGAGGGGACACTGAATACTGCACGGTACATCCAAACCGTCATCTAACCCATCGTTCTACCATTCCTAGACCGGCAAGGGAACTTGCTGTTCCAACAGGACAATGCACGTCCGCATGTATCCCGTGCCACCCAACGTGCTCTAGAAGGTGTAAGTCAACTACCCTGGCCAGCAAGATCTCCGGATCTGTCCCCCATTGAGCATGTTTGGGACTGGATGAAGCGTCGTCTCACGCGGTCTGCACGTCCAGCACGAACGCTGGTCCAACTGAGGCGCCAGGTGGAAATGGCATGGCAAGTCGTTCCACAGGACTACATACAGCATCTCTACGATCGTCTCCATGGGAGAATAGCAGCCTTCATTGCTGCGAAAGGTGGATATACACTGTACTAGTGCCGACATTGTGCATGCTCTGTTGCCTGTGTCTATGTGCCTGTGGTTCTGTCAGTTTGATCATGTGATGTATCTGACCCCAGGAATGTGTCAATAAAGTTTCCCCTTCCTGGGACAATGAATTCACGGTGTTCTTATTTCAATTTCCAGGAGTGTATATGGAAGTGGAACATGGACAATAAACAGTTTAGACAAGAAGAGAATAGAAGCTTTTGAAATCTGGCGTTACAGAAGAATGCCGATAGATTAGACGCGTAGTCACATAACTAAAGAGGAAGCACTGAACAGAACTGGGAAGAAAAGAAATTTGTGGCACAACATGACTAGAAGAGGACACACTCTGAGACATCGAGGGAGCGCCTGTTTAGTGTTGGGGGAAGTGTAAGTGTGCGAATATTTGAGGAGGGGAAGGGGGGTTAAATTCGTACAGGAGATCAAGAGATGAATACAGTAAGCAGATTCAGAAGGATGTAAGTTGCAGTAGTTACTCGGAGATGAAGAGGCTTGCACAGGGCAAAGTAGCATGGAGAGTTGCATCTAAGTCTTCGGACTGTAGACCACAACAACAACAGCAACAACAACATGAAATATAAAACATCTCCTTTAGGATTTAATGCTCTACTCATTTTGTCTTCTTCTATGCATTCGTTAATTACAGCACAACTACAACGGAAAGAGGTCATCTTTGATACTGTTCCATTTGACGTTGTTCTATGGTACATTCACCTTAATAAAAGAAGCGAGATTAGAGTTCCCCATGTTTGCAGCCCGTGATCTAGCGGAAGGGGGAGACCCCGGTTCAATTTCTAGCAAGTCGAAAATTTTATCCGCTGGGCGACTGTGCATTGTCTAGTCCTCCACATGAGTTTTTCAACATCGATTAGCAACTTCCTGAAGTGCCAGCAAATAAATAGGTTTGCACAATTTAGATTAACAATTCCAGTTGCGGTCTCCGAATTTCGTTTTAGAGTTCAACGATCCACCGAGGATAAAATTATTAGAGATGGAGGTCAAACTTTCGTTGTGAACGATAGCGAATATATCTGATCATGTTCTATTCTATGCAAAATCTCGGAATTTGGCTTGATTCATTTAGAGAAGCGACGGAAAACCTAAATCGGGACAGAGCGACGGTTTTACTGATTTGTTACACTGAGCTACCTTCTTGTCTTATGTAAGGTCACAGTCAGTACTTACGACACTCTCATTTGTCACCAGAAAGAAAGCCTGAAAGACGTTACAGTTTCTTCGTATTTTAGGTTACATGACCACTGGTAGTATCGCACTAACAAGGATTTCTACCATTCGTCGTTGGTTCTCCCCATACTGATTACCAGCGTACCTATGTATATGTTACATCAACTGCTGCAAGTGAACAACGGTCACTCAATAAAATGCCAGCCTTTTCATGTAACAGTGACGTGGTTTCCCTCTTTCATAATAACTATCAGCTCGCTTAGCTGCATTCAGCACGACCCCTGCTGACCCACGGTGTTCGCTTTCGCTCTCAAGGCCACCTGATCCGAAACTTCACCGTATTTCCTGCAGCTGCAGTTTGGCGTTAATCACTGCATACCTAATTTGTGCAGATTACCGTTTTTACTAAAGTAAACAGTAGCTATACGATAAATACGGAGTAGACATGTAGCATCCCACACAATCGCTCTGTTGATTCCATAATCATATTTAAATTTCGAACGACACTGTTTTGGCGGGAGTCTGTAGTATGCCTTTCCAGTAGCATATAGACGTGAAAACGACGTCGAAATTTTCTACAGATTGGTGACACAGAACAGCACCACATTGTCCCTGTCTTCAATTATGCTTCACAGACATAGAAACATAACAAAAGGCCCCAAAATTTCTCTCGAAATGCCCTTTTCCTTACTGTCATAAAATGTTTCAACACCTATACTGCTTCTGAACTGGTTTCAGCCGGCCGTTGTGGCCGAGCGGTTCTAGGCGCTTCATTCCGGAACCGCGCTGCTGTTACAGTCGCAGGTTCGAATCCTGCCTCGGGCGTGGATGTGTCTGATGTTCTTAGGTTAGTTAAGTTTAAGTAGTTCTAAGCCTAGGCGACTGATGACCTCAGATGTTAAGTCCCATAGTGCTCAGGGCCATTTTTTGGAACTGGTTTCATCCACTACTAACACCTTTCCATGTCACGAATAACGTATCATGACTAACATTCATGTGACAAGGAAAGACTTTGTTTCTATCCTTAAAACTATCATTTTAGTCATTTGTTCAAGAGTTTTTCCATCCAAAGGAAGCGAATATGATACTTCCACAGAGAGTCGTTTTGAGAGTTCAGTGTCACAAAATTCTCTGTTATATTCTTAACTAGATAATGTCTACTTCTTTCTTTCTATTTGCATAATCAGCAACGAAAAAACAATTTAAACACTCAGGCGTCCCTTTAATCACCCAATTACCACATTCCTTCTTATAAAATGGAATATCTCCGCCCGTTTTTGAGATAAATTTGTGGCGGAAATTTTATTTCACGTGTTAGATGTGTGATGGACTGATTTTGCGCATCACAGTGTTCTTGTGTTTCAATATGGCACCGCATATTCTTTTTTAACTTGTAAATGGACGTTTGTTGTATTTGTGTTTTCTGTGTGGAAATACGTTCTCGCACGAAAAACGACACACTACGACTGAATCATCCGAATGGGACGCCGATCGGTAGTTGAGATGTGCATGAACAGACAAAAAATGATTACTGTTTCAGAAAAAAATGAGATTTATTCAAGAGAAAGAGCTTCACAAGCTGAGTCAGTTAACAACGCGTTGGCCCTTATGCAAGCAGCTACATTGCTTTGCATCCATTGATAGGGTTGTTGGGTGTACTAAGGGGTATCGTGCCAAACTCTGTCCTATTGGCATATTAAATCGACAAAAATCCCGATGTGAGAGCCCTGCCGAAGATGCTCCAAGCGTTTTCGATTGGGGAGATGTGAGGCGACCCTGCTGACATGGTAAGATTTGGCAAGAATGGAAACAAACAGTAAAAATTCTCCCCGTGTGTGGGTGCTATCTTGCTGAAACGTAAGCCCAGGATACCTTGCCGTGAAGGGTAATAAAATGGGGTGCAGTTTATAGTCGAAGTACCGCCGTGCTGTACGGTTGCTGCGGATGACAGCCAAAGGGATCCTACAATGAAAATAAATGCCATCCCAGACCTTCATTTCTAGTTGTCAGGCCATATGGCCAGCAACAGTCAGGTTCATATCCCACCGCTGCCCGCAGCCTCTCCAGACACGTCTTCGAGCTATGTCGACGACATTCTACGTCCCGTTATGTTACCCTTCGTGGCGAGCAATCCTGAGCTTATAGTTCAGCAAGATAAAACCCGTCCGCGAACCATGAGAGTTTCTACTGCTTGTCTTCGTGCTTTGCGAAGCCCTACGTTGGCCAGCAGGGTCGTCGGATCTCTTCCCATTTGAGTACGTTAGGAGCATTAAGGACAGCACCTTGCAACCATCACGACATTTTGACGATCTAACGGACCAGTGGGACTGAATTTTGCACGATGTCGCCCAGGAGAGCACCCAGCAACTCTTCCAGTCAGTGCCAAGCCAAATTATTGCTTGCATCAGGACTGGAGGTGGAAAAATGAGTTACTGACTTAGTCAGTTTGTGAAGCTCTTGCCCTTGAAAAATCATCTATTAATTTGAAATTGTATTCATTTGTTTGTCTGTACATGTACATCATATCAACCAAGTTCCGTCGAATTCGAATAAATCTTTCTTGGCGAGTCGGGTATTTATGTACCAAATACATCGAGAAAGAAGCTGTGTAATTTGAATGAAAATATAAACAGGTCTGCTGTGGTACGTAATTGATTGGCCAATTCATACAGCATAACAGGTGTTTATATACCGATGTTAAAGCTACTACAATATAAGACGGGATGAAAAGTCCAATAGTTTGCTGTAGTGGATCATCTGCGTGTTTCTCTAATCGACTTAAATAAACACAGCTACAGCGGACTGTTGCACCTTTCATTCAGTTGTACTGTTGTATTGCATGAATTGGTTAACCAGTTATGTATAGCTACTTCAGCTGTGGCCGCCATTGTTTTTGAATTATCTGTAACTACTGTGGAATCCCGGTTTGTAAATAGTGACAATGTTATTACGTGTACAGATATTTTTCTACGTTTGCAAATAATACTACTTGTAATATTGTTCAGCTGCATGTTCTTCGTGCATAGCAGATGATAAAGTGTAATTTTTGGAATGTGTGTAGCAAGTTGCTATTTGCATGTATAGCTTGCAATGAATCTAATTCAAAAAGATTATCTGACCTACAAGACACAAACGTTATGATATAAATTTAAGAACCGTTTATGACATGAGGTGCGCTGGCAAAGGATAGCATAGTGCAGAGTTCCTGTGTAAAATGCTGGATTTTCCATCACCACCATTCAGGTGTTCCTATTACTATCATGTTACTGTAAGGAACTCGAAAGATGTAAGAGAAGCAAGTATGATAATTGTGGCTCAAGAAGTTGTGTCATCAAATCACGGAGTGAAAGACAATTGTGTCGTTTTCACCGGGACGCTGCATAAGGGTGCCATCTCTCACCAGTATATATCGCTGCCACATGCCAAATAATTTGATACCAGTAAAGTTATTCATTTAGAGGTTCTGACAAACTATTGTCATGGGTGTCGTAATGAAGTGCCTAATCGTAAGTGTGACAAAAATTATATTGGGTCTATTGGAGGTATGGTGGTTCAGGGTACTGTAGAAATTTTGAAGCGATATACTGGGAGGTGATATTCAAACACGGAAACTAACTGCCGTGCATGGACCAAATTTGGTAGAATTAATATCAAAAACATAGGGAAGAGATATAACAAAGAATCAATTCAGTCGGAACAATTTTAATGTGCTCCTACGGTATATCATATCATTACATACCGGTAACGCCACTGCTACGAAAGGAACTCAATATGGCGCCCATCAGCGTCTAGGAGAGTCTGAATGTGCAGTACTCCATTCTGCACAGCAGAATGAAGCATGTCCGTAGGTATACTGGCTACCTCTCCTGATACGCTGCGCCTCAAATCAGCACATGTGTGAATGTTTCCCTGGTAAACCTCGTCCTTCAGGTAACCCCACAACCAGAAGTCACAGAGAGTGATGTCAGGTGACCGAATCGGCAAAGCATCTGGAAACGATAGTCTGATAATTCGAGCGTTTCCAAATGTATTTCGGAGAAGCAGGTGAACTTCACGGGCGATGTTCAGTGGGACCCCATCCTGCTAGAAAACTACATCTACATGTATAATCTGGAAATCACATTTAAGTTCCTGGAAGAGGCTTCTTTGAGCTACCTCCACAATTCTCTATTATTCCAATCTCATATAGAGCCCAGAAAGAACGAACACACATATCATTACGTGCCAGCTCATATTTGCCTTATTTTATCATGTTGATCGTTTTTCCCTACGTAGGTCAGCGTGAACAAAACATTTTCGCATTCGCCGGAGAAAGCTGGTGATTAGAATTTCTTGAGAAGATTCTTCCGCAGCGAAAAACGCCTTTGTTTTAATGAAGTCCACCCCAAATCCAGTATTTTTTAAGTGACATCTCTTCCCTATTTCACTACAATACGAAACGTGCTGCCCATCTTTGAACTTTTTCGACGTACTCCATCAGTCCGGTCTGGTAAGGATCCCATACCGCGCAGTAGTATTCTAAAAGAGGACGGACAAGCGTACTGTAGGCAGTCTCTTTAGTAGGTCTTTTACATTTTCTAAGTGTCCTGTCAATAAAACTTAGTCTTTGATTTGCCTTCCCCACAACATTTTGTGTTGTGTTCCTTCTGATTTAAACTGTTCGTAATTGTAATTCCTAGGTATTTATTTGAATTTACAGCATTTAGATTTAACTGATTTATCATGTAAACTAAGTTTAACGGATTCCTTTTAGCACTCAGGTAGATGAACTCACATTTTTCGTTACTTATGGTCAACTGCCAATTTTCGCACAATCAAGACAGCTTTTCTAAATCTGTATGCAATTTGTTCTGACCTTCTGATGACTTCACTATTCGATAAACACAGCGTCCTATGCAAAAACCCTAAGACGGGTCCACAGATCGTCTCCCAAGTCGTATATATAAATAAGGAACAGCAAAGGCCTATAATACTACACTCCTGGAAATGGAAAAAGAACACATTGACACCGGTGTGTCAGACCCACCATACTTGCTCCGGACACTGCGAGAGGGCTGTACAAGCAATGATCACACGCACGGCACAGCGGACACACCAGGAACCGCGGTGTTGGCCGTCGAATGGCGCTAGCTGCGCAGCATTTGTGCATCGCCGCCGTCAGTGTCAGCCAGTTTGCCGTGGCATACGGAGCTCCATCGCAGTCTGTAACACTGGTAGCATGCCGCGACAGCGTGGACGTGAACCGTATGTGCAGTTGACGGACTTTGAGCGAGGGCGTATAGTGGGCATGCGGGAGGCCGGGTGGACGTACCGCCGAATTGCTCAACACGTGGGGCGTGAGGTCTCCACAGTACATCGATGTTGTCGCCAGTGGTCGGCAGAAGGTGCACGTGCCCGTCGACCTGGGACCGCACCGCAGCGACGCACGGATGCACTCCAAGACCGTAGGATCCTACGCAGTGCCGTAGGGGACCGCACCACCACTTCCCAGCAAATTAGGGACACTGTCGCTCCTGGGGTATCGGCGAGGACCATTCGCAACCGTCTCCATGAAGCTGGGATACGGTCCCGCACACCGTTAGGCCGTCTTCCGCTGACGCCCCAACATCGTGCAGCCCGCCTCCAGTGGTGTCGCGACAGGCGTGAATGGAGGGACGAATGGAGACGCGTCGTCTTCAGCGATGAGAGTCGCTTCTGCCTTGGTGCCAATGATGGTCGTATGCGTGTTTGGCGCCGTGCAGGTGAGCGCCACAATCAGGACTGCATACGACCGAGGCACACAGGGCCAACACCCAGCATCATGGAGTGGGGAGCGATCTCCTACACTCGCCGTACACCACTGGTGATCGTCGAGGGGACACTGAATAGTGCACGGTACATCCAAATCGTCATCGAACCCATCGTTCTACCATTCCTAGACCGGCAAGGGAACTTGCTGTTCCAACAGGACAATGCACGTCCGCATGTATCCCGTGCCACCCAACGTGCTCTAGAAGGTGTAAGTCAACTACCCTGGCCAGCAAGATCTCCGGATCTGTCCCCCATTGAGCATGTTTGGGACTGGATGAAGCGTCGTCTCACGCGGTCTGCACGTCCAGCACGAACGCTGGTCCAACTGAGGCGCCAGGTGGAAATGGAATGGCAAGCCGTTCCACAGGACTACATCCAGCATCTCTACGATCGTCTCCATGGGAGAATAGCAGACTGCATTGCTGCGAAAGGTGGATATACACTGTACTAGTGCCGACATTGTGCATGCTCTGTTGCCTGTGTCTATGTGCCTGTGGTTCTGTCAGTGTGATCATGTGATGTATCTGACCCCAGGAATGTGTCAATAATGTTTCTCCTTCCTGGGACGATGAATTCACGGTGTTCTTATTTCAATTTCCAGGAGTGTATTTGGGGGAACGCCGGAAATCACTTCTGTTTCCCTCGATGACTTTCTGTCAGTTGCTACGAACTATGACCTCTCTGGCAGGAAATCGCGGATCTAGTCACATAACTGAGATGATAATCCATAAGCATGCAGTTTCAATACAAGCCGCTTGTGTGGTACAGCTTTTGGCTTTCCGGAAATCCAGAAATGCGTAATCAGTTAGAAATCCCTTGTCAATAGCATTCATCACTTCGTGCGAGTAAAGAGCTATTTGTGTTTAACAAGGAAGATGTTTCCTAAATCCGTGTTGACTGTGTGTCAATGCACAGTTCTCTTCGAGGAAACGCACAATGCTTGAACACGATATATGTTCCAAAATCCTTCTGCATGTCGACATTAATGATATGGGCCTGTGAATTACTGGATTACTCCTACTACCTTTCTTGAATATTGGTGTGACCGTGCAACTTTCCAGGATCTTTCGACAAGCGAACGGTTGTATATGATTGTTAAGTACGGAGCTATTGCATCGGCATACCCTGAAAGGAACCTAATTGGTATACAGTCTGGACCAGAAGACTTGCTTTTATTAAGTGATTTAAGTTGCTTCACTACTCCGTTGTTCCTGTTTCGAAAACATAGTGTCACCGTTACGTTAGACCGCTCGCTCACAAGTGACTGTGTTTCCCTCAATTGTGCGCATGCCGGTGACGTGGGACAGGCGAGTCCATTTGCTCGGAGGTAAGGTAGGTATGTCAACAACGTGTTCTATCAGCAACAATAGTAGATTCCACTGCATAGTGTCTCCACAGCAGTGTTGCCACTATTTAAGTTCCAACCTACGTATTAGTTTCCACAAAGCAACTTTGTCTCGAAACCTGGCAGAAACACCAAAGAGATTCTGGTCATATGTGAAGTATGCTAGCGGAAAGACAATCAATGCCTTCTCTGCGCGACAGCAAGGAAGATTCTATCGAAGACAGTGCCGCCAAAGTGGAGTTAATAAACACAGCCTTCCGAAATTCCTTTACCAAAAAAGGCGAAGTAAATATTCCAGAATTCAAATCGAGAACAGCTGACAGCGTGAGTAACACAAATAAACTACTTCTAACAGCCACAAGCACGTCACTGCAAACTGTGTTTACCCTATCCTTTTGAAACACCGTCAGATTTTTCGTAAAAATTTGAGCTGGGCTTATGTCTGGCTTTAGCCAGTTTTCAATGCCCATAACGATTTGAGCATCAGTGCTTTCCATTAGCGCTTGGAGCTCTGGTACTTTCCCAATACAGCTACTACAATTTACAACTGTTATACCGATGGTTCCTTTATCTACGTTCTTCCTGTGTTTGGCCTGCAGCCTTTGTGACTGAAGCCTTTCTTGTCTGTTCCCAAGACCACCTAACCTAAAAAAACGCCCAGTCACGCCACACAGCCCCTGCTATCCTTGTAGCCGCCTCCTGCGTGTAGGTGGACTACTGATCTATTCAACGAAACCTGAAAGCCAACCACCCCATGGCGCAAGTCGAGGAATCTGCAGCCTACACGGTCGCGGAACCGTCTGAGCCTATGTTTCAGAACATCCAATCAGCTGTGTACCACAGGTCTTGAATCAGTCATGTCGACTACGCTGCAAATGGTCAGCTCTGATTTCATCTCGCAAACAAGACTAGCAGCCTTTACCACTTCTGCTAGCCGCTTGAAACCAGAGAAAATCTCTTCTGATCCAAAATTACTCACATAATTGGTATTGACATGAGCAACTACCTGCAGTTGGTTGTACCTGGTGTTCTTCACGGTGACCACAAGGACCCATTCCACATCTGGAATGACTTCAGCCGGTGTGCACACACAGTGCATATTGGCTGTCTTCCCCTTCTTGGCAGCAATGTCCCAAAGGGGCCCCATAACGCGTCTACAATTGGAGCTCCCAACTATCAATAATCCCACTCTCTGTGATTGCTCGGATTTTGTAGGCCGAGAGGTATCCTCTGAAACAAGACAGCTGACTGCATATGGCTGAGCGACATTGTCAGCACAGACAGCAGTTGGAACATTTTTGTCAGACTAACCAGGCCTTACGTGTGGCCTCTTGGGATGTCTTTCGCTGCCTGCCACACTCCACGGCGACTTCCCACTCGATCACTGGTGAACGGTCAACTTCAGTGTGAGGATTAACTGGGCACGCCACCAGTGAGAACCGATGGGATGACTCTGATGTGGTCGATGTCCGTTGGATCCCTGTGGCTGGCCCACAGCAATGGTGCCAATTCACTGCAGCTTCAAGCTGTGTAACCGAAGCCATCACAGCCTGGAGCTGAGAGGGAAGTGCCACCAACTCGGCTCACATCCACACACAACAGTCGCAGCCCCTATCCATATTGAAGGTCGTGGAAAACTAAACTACTGAGATAAATAGACTATTGGCACATGCTGCAAAACTCTACTATAGGCCCAGATGAAAACATGGGAACTGTGTCTAATAGTTAGATTAATATTGTCATGTAGGAGAAGGTTTAAGTAGATGAATGACGAAGGCTAACTTCACCTAAGGGTTTATTCAGCACATACACATACAAGAGCATGGAGTGAACTGCCTCCAGCCAGAACACATATGGTATATATACAGCTACAGAACATTCCAGTAGAATAAGTCTTGCCATTTGTGGATACTTCTAGAATGTACTTGAACCGAATATATAAATTAAAATTTTTCAGTTTAGGTGAGTTTTCAACTCACAACCCGTCATGCAACAGTCTAGTTTCATAACCACTACACTACAGCGATTGTGTTACTCAGCTTCTTGTGCGACACCGCTCCCTCCTTAAGAGAACAGTGTCTCAGTGTTACGTCATCATAGTCCGGGAACGAGTCATTGGTCCTGCATACTCTGACTCTCAATGACTGATGTTCGCCCTGGCGGTGATCTTCTTGGAACTTCCCTTGCTTCTACGTTCTTCGTCACCTTTCTGCTTGTTGCCTGTCGCTGGAGCTTCGAATTTACCCAGGGTTGCTGGATCCTTATAGGGCTTCATTCGAAGGATGTGGACCGTATCTCTGATCTTTCGTCGTCTTGTGTTGGGGCCGCAATCTTAAACTTCATGAGTAACATCAGACAGCTGTCTCACAATCTTATAAGGTCCAATGCAGCGCCTGAGGAGCTTCTCAGAGAGACCAACCTTCCGAACAGGAGTGAAGATGCAGACGAGGTCACCAGGGTGGTAGACAATAGGACGGTGGCTCACGTCATGCTTTCTGCGACCGTTTTCTTGAGCCTGCAGCGTGCAGAGTCGAGCTAACTGGCGGGCTTCCTCAGCTCTGGTTAACACCTGGCCGATGTAGTCGTCGTCCACGTCAACAGGATGCAACGGAAACACAATCGTCGACGTCGTCGCCCCATGCCCATGCACCAGGAAAAATGGCGTAAATCCTGTGGTGTCTTGTTTGGTGGTGTTGTACGCAAACGTCACGACAGGTAGCACCACATCCCAGTTGCTCTGCTCAACATTGATAGCATGTCGGCCAAGGTCTTATTATGGCGTTCAGTAAGCCCGTCATTTTGCGGATGGTAGGCAGTCGTCATGTGATGAGTAATGTTGCACCGACGGTTTATCTCTTTCACAAGATTTGATTGAAAAACTTTCCCTCGATCTGTAAATAACGATCTTGGGGCACCGTGTTTTAATACAATGTCTTCTACGATGAATTTGGCTACCTCGAATGCTTCAGCTGTTCTCACGGCTTTTGTAATGGCATAGCATGTAAGATAATCGGTGCAAAACAATAATCCATCTATAGCCCCTAGCACACGTGGGAATCGTCCGAGGAGGTCAATCTCAACACGCTGGAAGGGTGTTTCGGCAGGTGGAATTGGTATGAGTCAGCCAGGTGGTTTCTGAAGAACCACCTTTCTTCTCTGGCACTCTTGACAAAGGGACACATAGTGACGAACACTCCTAAATATACCTGGCCAGAAAAATCTCTTGCGGATCCTATCATATGTCTTAATAAATCCTAAATGTCAGGCCTCCGGTGTGTCATGGAATTTCTGTAGAACTTAGGAATCGCTGGTAGTCACCTCTTTCCAAAGGGATCAAAATTTTTCTTGCAAAATAACCCACTGACTACCTTAAATTGTCCTTCCACATCCTCTGACCGATTTAAGGCAAGCATAATTTGAGATATCTTGGCGTCCTTTTTCTGCTCAGCAGAGGGATCCTGGAGTGCAGCAAAACAGTCACTATCATCACCAATATCTTGATGGTCTTGTACAGGGTTTCTTGAGAGACAGTCGGCATCTTGGTGTTTTCTTCCACTTTTGTGCACTATGGTAATGTCATACTCTTGAAGATGAAGTGCCCACCTGGCGAGTCGTCCTGTTGGATCCTTAACACCTGTCAACCAGCAAAGTGAATGGTGGTCTGTAACAACTGTGAATGGCCGTCCGTAGGAATACTGTCGAAATCACCACATGGCCCAGATCACAGCAAGACATCCTGCTTCTGTAGTTGAGTAGTTTCTCTCGGCTTTTGTAAGTGTCCTAGAAGCATAGGCTATAACCTTGTCTTTTCCATCCGAAATCTGCACCAGAACAGCACCGATCGCATACCCACTGGAATCTGTGTGTAGTTCTGTAGGTGTTCTCTCATCATACAGATCAAGTACAGGGTCAGCCATCAGAGCTTTTCGCAGCACATCGAAAGAATCTTGCTGAACACTACCCCAGATACATTTAGCATCGGCCTTAACAACTGTTCGAGTGGCCTGGTTTTTACACAAAAGTCTTGGACGAAACGATGGTGATAAGAACATAATCCAAGGAAGCTTCTCACATCTCTAATACTCTTAGGAATAGGAAATTCCGTTATAGATTCACCTTTTCTGGGTCTGGCCGCACACCTTCCTTTGACACAAGGTGCCCAAGTATTTTGATTTCTCCAAAGAGACACTTTCTTCTACTAAGTTTCAGTCCGGCTTGTTGGAGAGACTTAAAAATGGCCCTCAGTCTTTTTATGTGCTCATCAAATGTCTCTGAGAACACTATAGTCTCATCTAAATAACAAAAACACATTGTCCACTTCAGGTAACTTACAAGATTATCCATCATCCGTTCAAAAGTTACTGGTGCATTACACAAACCAAACGACATTACCTCAAACTCATACAGGCCTTCCTGGGTGATGAATGCAGTTTTCTTACGACCAGCCTCATCTACTTAGATTTGCCAGTATCCGGAGTAAATGTCTGTGGTTGAGAAAAACTTAGCCCCCTTCAAACAATCTACTGTATGGTCAAATCGTGGGAGAGGGTAAAGGTCCTTTTTAGTTACCTTATAAAGGTTCCTGTAATCAACACAAAAGCGCCAACTGCCATCCTTCTTCCTGACGAGAACCACTAGTGACGACCATGGGCTCTGCGAAGGCTGAATGATGTCATTCTTCAACGTTTCTCCTACCTCGTCGCGAATTATTCGACTTTTCGTTGCCGACGCACGGTATGCTCTCTGGCTTATTGGTTGATAGTCTCCAGTACTAATCCGGTGCTTCACCGTCGATTTGTCTAATTTGCTCTTCACCTGTGGATTGAAGCATTCAGAGAACTCTTGAACAATGGCAAGTAGCTTCTTCTGTTGTTCCTTAGTGAGATCTGGTGATAGTCGAGCTAGAAGATCTTGCCTCTTAGTGGTACCGCTAATTTCGCCCACAGACTTGGCATGGGTGTTTTCTACGACGCTCAGCTGTTCTGCAATTAACGGTTCAGCGTTTGCTACGCAAATGTGTCTTGGAAGGATCTGCGGTTCTCCGCGATAGCTTACTATCCACAATTCACCGAATCTGTTTTTAAACGAGACGAAAGAGGCTGGGATGACCAAGTTATTCTTCAATGGCATGCTTCTCTTATATTCCACTACAAGATCCATGGGTTGATGCATAGCATGACACATGACAGCTACCTTTCTGGCGCTGACCGCAGGAATGACCACTTCATCCTGCACACATAGTCTCCATACACTCAGATGGCCATCTTCCTGTCCACAGTATATCTTGTCTTCGAATGACCACAATCTATAATTACCTGAGAAGTTTTAAAAAGTCCCATCCCAGAATGACGTCATGACTGCACTCTTGTAAGACGATAAATTCTAAGGGCTGTGTATGGCCACTTATACATACACGAATAACACATTTATTTATTTATATTACGAGAATTGCATCAAACGAAATATTTCAACCTAAATCAATTACGATAATTATTTACACATTTCCCATTAGCCACCTTCAGCACAGATGTTTTGCTGTCGACGAATACGGTTTTCTGCAACTGTCGACGGTACTTCTCCGAAATGATTGAATATAATGCTTCAGAGTCTACAAGAACTTGGGCTGGTCCACCATCCATGAAAATATCGACGTAGTTTCCTACCACTTCTGTAGTGATCGACGGCGGGGAATTTTTCTCTTCGGCGACCTCACCTCCAAGGAAGGTCGCACCCTTAAGTTTTCCAGGTTGCGGCGGCTAGCTGATGGGCTGGAGCTTCTTAACGGCGATGGAGACCTTGATCGGCATGTTGGGGAGCGTCCTCTCCAGCGGATAGCTTGCGGCGATGGTGACCTACGTCGTCCTGCACCCACATCTTCTTGTTCATCTTCGTCGTCCAGGAGTTGGCGTCGGCTAAGGTCGGTCTACTGTCTTCTGGCGCGGGCGTCATCAAATATCCGCCGCCTTTCTCGACAATAGCGCACCACATGTCCCGGTCGCCCGCAGTGCATACTGGTTGATTATCTTGGGTCCTCCAGACGTCAATCTTCCTTGGTGCCCACACAGGTTTCTCATGCGGCATTGTAGGAACGTAAATTCGCCTGGGTCTCGACTTTTTCACCGTTTTAAAGGGAAATGAAGGATGAGAGAGTGGGTTCAATGTCTGTTCCACTTCCTCCCTTATGGCCTCTTGAAGCGTCTCGGTTTTTTGCTCGCCGTGCAATCCAAGTGCCTTCTGAACTTCCTCTCTCACTATCTGACGAAGAACACTTGTGAAATCAGTTTCTTCCTCCTTCACAGACATCTATACGACTTTTTGAAGCCGTTCAAACGTCTTGCGTGTAATTCTTTTTTGATACAGTGTCTCGATATACTGGCACCATTTTATGAAGTCGTCTGCTGTCGAAACCTCCTTCATGAGTAGGGCTTGATACATGTCCTCAGGAACACCTTTCATGAGATGTGTAACCTAATCTTCCTCCTTCATTCTAGGATCCAGTATTTTACACAGGCCCAAGACGTACTGAATGTAGGATGTCGTAGTTTTCCTGGAAGCTGTGCCCTGCACTTTATCTTCAGCCTTGCACTTCTGTCATTGTGTGTCGCCGAAATACTTGCGCAATTCCGCCTGGAATACTTTCCAGCTTGTAAACTTCACCTCGTTGTTCTCATACCATTGCTTGGCGGTGCCCTCCAAGTAGAAAAATACGTTAGCCAAACACACGGTGTCAACCCATTTGTTAAATTTGGCTATACGCTCATGTGCCTTCTGCCACTTGTTTGAATCTTGGCCATCGTCACCAGAGAACCTGGAAGGATGTCTCATTTGGTGGCACAAAGTTGCTGTCATCGTAACGTCCTCTTCTTCTGTCTCTGATAAACTTCTATCTGTTGAATAGGGCTCGAACTCGGGTCTCTCTCCACGTAAACGGCGGCTCTGTCGTGGCCGGATGAGAGCCACTGTGTCGTCAATAATGTGCGGTATCACAAGTTCCAATTCCCAGCGTCTCCACCAGAGTAATGTCACGTAGAAGAAGGTGTAAGTAGATGAATGATGAACACTTACTTCACTTAATGAAGGTTTATTTAGCACTTGCACACATAAGTGCGCGGAGCGAACTGCCTCCGGCCACAACACATACGGTATATATGCAGCTACATAACATTCCAGTACAATGAGTCTTGCCAATTGTGGATACTTTTAGAATGTACTCGAACCGAATATACTGTATAAATTAAGTTTTCAGTTCAGGTGAATTTTGAACTCACGACCCTCCATGCAACAGTCTAGTCTCACAATCATTACACTACAGCGAGTGTGTTACTCAGCTTCTTCTTCGATAATACGCTGAAATTAAAAAACCGAATTACTGTAGCACTCGGGTGAGGCTGAATAATTCGGGACTGATTAGGAACTTGTAATATGTCAATAATTTTTGTTTACTTTTCGATCCAAACGAAAGCGTGAGAAATGTAGCCATTAAATATTAAATTAACATGCAGAAACTCAAGAAAGTAAACTATCAAAGCACACAGATGAAATTATAGAATGTTCTCCTGGTTAGGCACTCGTAAAAGCACAAGATCGGTTACTTCCGTGTTGCTGCATCTGTCTCTGGCGGTCGCTGCTGGCTGATTGTTGAATGCAATGCTTCTCTCTCCAGTAGGGCAGGTACCATATGCTGGCGAAGCAAATTTCTGTAATGGTGGCCAGACACACTGCACGCCTTTGGTCCTGTTCAAAAAGAAATGGCCCAATGATGAACTTAGCCGTGAAGCCACGCCATATGGTGATACGTTACCATACAGAGGAACGTCATGCACAGTTACTGGAGGTGAAGATCCCCACACTTGGCGATTCTGTGTGTCCTCGTCACCCGTAAGAGATAGATGAGATTCGTCTTTCCATTGGATGGTCCAGGCCCAGCTCTCGTCAACTTCAATCCTTGCGAGAAAGTGGAGAGCGAAGTCAAAACGTCGTTGTGTGTCCTGTGGTGCAAGCTGCTGTACAATACGGATCTGGCGTGGACAGCATTTGAGAATGGTTCGAAGCACTTTCCGTACAGTGGAAATGGTATTTTCAATTATCATGACACAAGAAACGCACTGCCTGACAATCGACAACGTTGTCTTCCACAGAGACCGCTATTTCATCAACCACCTGTGGTGTAACATGGAGGGCGTCGGATTCCTCCGAGAGCGACACCCAGTTCTACAGTTGATTCGCACTTCTTCGTCGTGCTCCACACAGTACACACAGTAGATGGAGAAAGAGGACCCTTCCATAATCCTTTCAGCCTGCGATATTCTCGAAGTGCAGCTGCAGCATTATTGTTGTTTTGTTAATAGAGCTTTACCAGTAGCGCCCTGCTCCTTCCGTCCACACTCATGTTGACACGTCAACAAGTGCTCTTCGACTGGTCAGGTATGCGAGACAACAAATCACGATGACGGATCATGGCGCCTGGTGGCCGTAATTGGATATGGACAGTGGCGCTGTGACGCATGGAAATCATGCACCCCTACCCTAGACATTAGTGCTACCAAGTTTGGTACTCATATGGTAATTAGTTTCCGTAATATGACATGTAAAATAGGGAAAGTTTAATTATAACCACTCTGTGTAATACCGTGTGGGTGTGGATAGTTTTGTGATGGACAGGCTGTGTGTAAAATTGAACATCGCTGTGTAGAATACAACAGATGCTTTCGCTTTCGGCACCCTGAAAAATCGGCGGTTGCAGAGCGTGCTCTAGATAACAGACATCGTATTGCATTGAAAGTAACATTTGTTACCACATGGATGAATAGTTTCTGGGCTAGCGTGATACAAGAAGTGACGAGAAAAAAATGTGAAGATACCTCAATGTAGAAGGTGGGCTGCACCTAAGCACGGCTGTGCACCGGTCATTGGAAGGCTGAAGCGGGTGCTGTCGGCGCTCAACGAAACATTGATTACATTATTTGGCGCTGGAGTGAGCATGAGGCCCACGAAAAGACAGGCAGCGGCGCACACGTGACAAGGATAGACCTGAACCCGCTCGCTCGCTCGCTCGCTCGCTCAGCTCAGCAGGCAAAATGCGTTTCTAACTCGAAGCTGGGAATGTACGTACTAATAGAATTACATCTTCTGCTGCAATCTGCTGTTATGAAGTCTTACTGATAAACAGTACTACAAAGCATTTTAATTTATGATCAATATTCGATATAAATGGTATAGCGGCTTAACCGTCCTCATTTCATACAGGAAGTAGTGCATTATCCAACTGATAATCATTCTGGCATGATTTTAATTTAATTGTACCCCAGTACAGCCGTAACAAGTTATAATAGGCCTATGGACTTCCGATCACTGTAGGCTTAATAACAGTAAGACTCTATAATAGCGGATTCAACTAGAAGGTGCAATTCCCGTTTGAACCTGTTACGAGTTAACAGGTGATAAACATAGTTCGTCTGCTGAGTTGAGCGAACGAGCGACGTATGCGCCGCGGCCTGTCTTTCTCGTAGGCCTCGAGCGAGCACTAGTAACGTCACAGAAGGCAGCGCTGCTGTAATCATAACGACGGTATCAGAAAGCAAAAGACAGTCATTGGTTGACAGTGGCCGAGTAGTGCTCGGCCGAAAGCTCGTGGATTTTAAACCACTTGAGCCGGCTCGAAGTTCGAGAGAATTTTATAAGTGATATGCATTATTTACAATACCTTGGTGGTGATAATTGTGTTTTACACCAAGGTTATTGGGTCAAAGAATTGTGATGAAGGAGCTGAAATAGTATAATTCGGATGAGTAGGCTTGTCCAAAAAAAAGTGGGAACAAGCCCACGAAAACTGAAGTCAGCACTAAGTGGGAAAAGATTGAGTGATAAGAAGGGACTTGATGGATCTCACCGAGTTTCAAAGGAATAGATCTTTGAAAATATATTTTGGTAATGCCATTAGAAGTGATGCAAATGATCTGGAAGCTGTGAAGTTTGCTGTATCGGCTTTAATGTTACATAATGCTTCAACGGATGCAAAACCTCAACATACGCTGTGACATAAAGTAAGTGAATCTCGGTTTGATTTTCAGTGGTATCATGTTGCTTTTAAAGCGTACAAGCATAATCACTCACTTCCTGATGCTGTTGGTCAGACAATAAACTCTGTGTATGAGGTAGTGGATAATGAGAACTAGCTGAAGAAGTATATTCACCGTCGAACCCAGAACATGAAAAGATTGAGTGACCACTTCATCTACTGCATATGGGGTCGTCTGTCAAGAACTGGAGTGTCTGTTGCAGCTTTGTGCTTCAATAGTGGTGCCATAAGCAGAGTGAAAGCTTTCTATAAACTTGGAATGAGGTCAAGAATGAACGCCACCCAAGTTCTTCTATGCATATCTATGCATATCGAGCTGCAGAGGTTTCTTCAGAGAAGACAAGAAGAATATCAAGGTGCAAATCAAGCTGATTATGTAGATGTAATGTTTAGAGATAACAATAAAACAAGAACATTTGTTTAAAAGAATATTGTGGAATACGACATTTTTGGTTATTTAGGTAATAGTTTTTCAAAAACTGTAAGAGGCATGACATTGAGATCTGGCACAGTTATTCTATGGAATCCAAAGAAGTCTCCAAATTTTACATTTCTAAATAAGATATTTTAGGTATTAATAGTGGTTTGTGAGAGGAAAAAAATTAAAATTTTTTTAAATATGCTCTATATCAGACAAAAATATTATAACAGATGAACTATTTGTTCCAAAGAAATAACTCTTCCCACAATTCTCAAGAACACAACATGCATACCTCATGTTAGGGTTAATAATAATATAATTTATACTTAATTCATACCACATGTTAGGGTTAATAATAATATAATTTATAATCCTTGAGAAAATGATACTTAGAGGACATACTTTTATACTTGAAAATCAATGTACATTTATTAGCTAATTGTTTTATGTATTTTGAATTTGAGAACTTAGTACAATGAAGATTTACCCTAACGTTCCTTACAATATATATTATTCGCAGCAAAATATTCACTTAAACTCACTAAGAACTGTGAGCGGTATATGACGGTTTATGTTGAGAACTGCAACTGCAAGTTCATGTATGCTACCAGGTCATCGTGTTTACTTCACCTGCCGAACTTAAACGAAGTTTAACTATAATTTATTCTGTAGCAAATTTTGAAATTTACTATGATTGTTAATCTAAAGAGTCCGCGTATAATAATACACAGACCTATATCGTCCTGCACAGTCGCTATTCTGGCTTTGCAATCACATTTAAATATTAAACTATAATGTAGTGGGAGTCTCTAGCAGGCGTTTTCACGACCACATATTGGCATGAAAACGTCGTCGAAATTTTCTAGGGACTGGCGACGCAAAATTGCACCACATTGTCCTTGGCTTAGACTATACAACGCCATCAATGGAAACATTGTACATGCCCCACATTTTCTCACGAAATGCCCTTTTCATTCCAGACACAAAATGTGTTTCAAAATATATAACGTTTGTCGATTGGTTTCACCCGCTACTAATACTTCTCCACGTCTACAATAATATAACTGACATCTATATAACAAAGAAATACTGTTTATATACTTAGATTTATCGTTTTTAGTCGTTTATTTCATAGTTTTCCCTTTCTGATGACTCTCGTCCCTATGAACCGCAATAGGCACTAAAACTCAAATATTAGGAAATTTCAAGGCAATAGTAAAAAAATGTAAAATGTTCTTTGTGAAAAATGTAAATATTTCACATACCACAATTTTTGGTGAGGAAGGTGGAATGGGAATTGAGGCAGACGGTTCTCCATTTTTGTGTCAGTGTCTTTGAAGAGAAGCATTTTAGGTGCTCCACCATGAGCATTTCTCCACCGATAATAAATATACTCATTTATTTCTTGGTTGGTACTGATAATAAAAGACTATTCAAAAAGAAGAAACAGATTTCAAACATTTGTTGCTTCCAAACTACAAAAGATAGAAAAATACTTCTAACGTTCCTGGAGAGAGAAAAGTTCATATTTTGTGCGTTGAACTTGAGCAACGTCCCACACCACAAATATAAAAACGGTGAGTCATTTAGTGCCACACACGAATCAAGTGTTCTCTTGTTATCAAATTCACAGCTCCAACAATGCGATGTCGCAGAGTTTCAAGGGTGTCAGGCATAGGGGGGATAAAAACTCGGATTTTTACAACCCCACAGATGAAACTCACAAGGTGTGATGCCTCGAAACCTGGGAGGCCACCGGCGATGAATTTCATCTTCTGCTCCTCCTCTTCCAGTCCAACGTCCTGGAATTCTGTCATTCAGGCAACGTCGGACGTGCTTAGAGAAATTCTCTAAGTACCACAGCAAGTGCACAGTGAACATAGATTCAAAGAATGTGGAACTGAAGTTTTCACTGCTACTTTTAAAATTACGACCCGATGTTCACAGTTATTGTATACAAATTTATTGAGAAGATAGGTCAGTGGTTGGACCGGTTGGAAAAAATGTGGATGCCTCGTAAAAAAAGATATTAATTGATAAATTATAGATTGTAACTGGACTTTAGAAGACTGATACTGTTTTTAAATTAATGGTCTTATGCCGGAGCCAATGTAGTCCCTGAGGGCCGGCAATCCATATTCCACCACAGAGGATGGGGTTGTCTATGTCCAAGGCGTACCAAACGCACCATGGTAAACGCCGGCTATTTACATACAAGTGTAACAGTTGTGTTACTAAATGTGACACTTCTGTCACTCAATGTAACTGGGTTTTCTCTTTTGATGCTGTCAGTTGTCAGGATGAGCATTCTAAAGCATTCTGTCAGGGTGAAAATATTAAATAACTTAACTTTTCTCTCTTAACAACATGTGGGCAGGGTGGATTCTTCCTTGGCTCGGGTATGAGGTCGAATGAAACATCATTTTTACATAAGATAACTTTTATTGAAGATTTGTACAACTGTATCTTACGGGATGTTCTGATTCGGAGAGCGGCAGCTGTGTCGTTTGTGAAGTCTTCTGCTGCGCCATCGGCGGCGGCGGCAGCGGCGGCGTCTGATTACGCATAGTGGTGTGTATCTCGTGTCGCCGTCTCGCCCAGTTGACTGGAGACGCGCAGCGCGAGGTGGCCCGTTTAATTATTGCGAGCGAAGTCGTGCATCGGATGGTGATACCTTGGATGTGGCGTCCCAGTGTTTCTCTTCTCTAAGCGGCCTCGTGTGTTGTGCGTCGACCAGCGGAGCGGCGCGGCGGGGCAAGGCCAGTGTCCCGAACTCGAACCACGGACTCCCGCTTGCCAGGCCTTCATCCCAGCTCACAGGTGACTGCTGAGGTGAGGCCGTCTCCTTCCCGTCCTCACGGGTCACCCGGGTACGTAAAACTCAGACTTCAAATACCTTTTAACTTCTGTCTTCCGGCGCCGCGGCTGCTGCTTGCTATTCCATTACAGCGGCGGACTTGGTGCGTCTGTGCATGATGCAGTCTCTTCTTGCATGACGGTCTTCAGCACCGAAACTGACTGAAAACTACTGCTACTCTTCTTTTCTTCCTTCGTCTCTCGTCTTCGTCTCCGTCCCCGTCTCCATCTTCGTCTGTCTGGCCCACTGCGTCTCGCGTATTTATTCACTTCAACTTACTGGAGGTGAACGACTTCACGGTCATTGCCTCTTCTGTCACGTTGAGAAGCTCCTCGAAGAATCTTCTTAACGTCGGTCATTGGCTCTTGGAATGTAGGCGAGGGCCTTTGATCACATGTGACGACTGAGAAACACGTGAGCCGGTCATTGCCTCTTCTGTCACGTTGAAAAGCTTCGCGAAGAGTCTTCTTAACGTCGGTCATTGGCTCTTGGGATGTAGGCGAGGGCCTTTGCTCACATACGACAACTGAGAAACACGTGAGCCGGTCGGGCGATGCCCTGACGGCTGAATCGACAGCGCCCGCTTATGTGGAACTTGCTGACTTCACGGTCATTGTCTCTTCTGTTCTGCTGTTCTGCCCGCTGTTTGTGAGTATGTAACTCTCTAAACTAAACCAAGTTTTTCATTTATATTCTAATTTCTAGTTCACTTTGATTTCACTAATTTATTTACTTAAGTACCACTCAACACAAGATAATGGTAACAGACATTCGGAGCACCACTTCCTACATGGGGAGCTCGAGCCACGGTCTGTAGGAAGTATCGCTACGCCAAAACCTGATTGGATGGAAACAGCTGTTTAAGGGTTAGAACCAACCTCGAAGTTCAGATGGTGACCTCATGGACTTCGATGTCTGAAGTTTACGTCTTCATCTCTTAACTGGACTTTTACTAGTGTGTGTGTGCGTGTGTTTCCACGAATATTTGTGGAAAATTACAAGTCTACTTTTGTTTGCCTTAATTAGGAGACTTTTATTGGCATCGTTATTGTTACCTTTCTTTTGTTGTTCAGTCATCAACCTTGTAAACCTACATAAATAAAAGTTTTGTTTGTGAGAAATTGCGAATTATGTCACAACACATAGGTTTTTTATTGATTTGTTACTTCTTAATTTGTAGCACTCGTAGAACATCTTCCAATGAGCTTCCTGTAAATGTAGTATATGGAATCGTGTGGAATACTGGGACTTGGAATTACTGTAGGCAATGAAATGTGCTAGATTTCTTCTTTTTTACAGTATTACTTTTAGTGTGATAACCGGTTTTCGGCTTACAGGACCATCTTCAGATATTTACTGACTATTGTCGCCAAACGTTTTCAAACATTGTAACTTCTTTGGTGACAACAGTCATCACATGCGTTGTAAGTAGCGAAACTGTTAACACAATGAAAGTAATAGTGTAGAACAAAAGCAAACTAACGGTTTTATTTATTATAATGTTGTTCTGTCAAGAACCGAACTAAGATATGGCTAAAGTTATTGCAGTAGTAAATTACAACAGATTTTTTGCATTTGTAATGTTGATGTACGCTCTTAAAAAGAAACAGAGCCACGGCCAAGAAAGATGATAGGATCTGAACCCTCTGCTGGATGCCTGAGGTCTGTTTAGCCAAGGGACTAAAACCCTTCAACTGCACCTTACATTAATATTACATCTTTGCTACCAACTGCTTCTCAGGAATTTGTCCTTTTGGATGGTGAACGTATATAAGTGGACTGGACATTTAATTGCGGACAGTTTGAGAATGGGTGGGAATTTCATGTTACGAGAGAGAAGCAGTAACGTGTGACATCTGTGGAATAGTCGACTTACGGCAGTGACAGTAGTATCTAGGAACTTGGGTATCTTTGGCTCATTTGTGGAGTGGAGAGCGGTTCAGAATGTTTAGCGTAGTGGATTTTTCTGAAAAAAAAGTTAGGAATTATTAATCTAGTGGAAGGACTTACAGACGCAGCATTTGTTTAACAGAAAGAATGGATTTGCATTATGGACGTGTTTTAAGGCAATAAATGTTGCTCCCGCGTGTTGATAATGTTAGCGATTCTTGCAACAGAACAGTCCACCTCCCTACCTCAGTGCACGTCATTTCAGTTTAATTCATTTCAATTTTCATAATGATATAAGCATTGCCTTGTAAGATTTTTGTGAAGAAAGTAAAGTTTATGGTTTTCTGTGAGTTTTATGTTCTTGTGAAATAAGAGTTTAGAATACAGCGTTGTCCCAGTAGTAAACTTTTGCTGGCGCTATTTCTTCATGCTGTACAGATGATGATGATTATGCTGCAACTTTCAGGTGAGATTCTTTTCACATTTTGTTGGATATTTCATTTCCCATCTCACGTTTTTTCCATTCCGCAAATTCTAAACATTTTCTTTGTAAATCAGATTTTTAATGGGCTAGTAAACTATGTGTGTGTTTCATGGTAATTTCAGCGATTCAATTTATTTGGCCTGTTCACAGTTTGATTTTGGTCGTGGTTTTTGAGAACCGTTATGATTTAATTTTCTGCACAGTGAACATCAGGTAGTTTTGTTTTCCTGTAGATGTATGCAATGAGACACAGTGTTCGTGATGGTAGTTTCAGTTTAAACTTTTTGTAACAGAGGACGGTTCAGTCAGTTATGGGTAAAGTTGAAGCAGACTGTAAATCGCGGTCTGCAGAGCTATGTGCCTAGGAAGTCGATAAAGGATGGAAAAGATCCAGTATGGTTTAATAAAGAAACTCGAAGTATGCTGAGGAAGCAGAGGCTTTTGAACTCTTGGTTCAAAAGGGAACACATAAATGGCGACGAGCAAAGGTTAGTAGAGATTCGTGCGTCTGTGAAAAATCTATGAACGAAGCATACAACTACCACCACTGTTACATCTCAGCAAAAGATCTGGCAGAGAAGCCGAGAAAATTCTGGTAGTATGTAAAAGCGCTAAGCGGATCTAAAGCTTTCATTCAGTCCCTTGTTGACCAGCCTGGTATGGAAGTTGCAGATAGCAAAATGAAAGGTGAAGTTTTAAATTTCACGTTCAAGAAATCGTTCACACAGGAGAACCGTACGCACGTAACGTCATTTGACCATCAGACTCCCGTATGGCCGACGTAGTAATAAGTATACCTGGCGTAGAAAATCAACTGAAGGATGTGAAAGCAAATAAATCATCAGGTC
Source organism: Schistocerca americana (assembly GCF_021461395.2). NCBI lineage: Eukaryota > Metazoa > Arthropoda > Insecta > Orthoptera > Acrididae > Schistocerca > Schistocerca americana. The sequence continues at coordinate 653,484,803 of NC_060122.1, forward strand.
CGGATGGAATGCCACTTCGATTTTACAGATAGACTCTACTGCACTGACCCGTTTCGTGGCTCGTATTCGTCTTGAGTCTCTCGCCTAGCGCTAAGTCCCAAGCAACTGTAAAAAAGAGCAGGTGGATCCAGTATACAAGAAAGGTAAAAGAACGTAACTGCAAAATTATAGACCAATACCCCTAACTTCTGTTTGCTGCAAAATCCTTGAATGTATTCTCAGTTCTAATACAATAAACTTTCTTGAGACCGAGGAGCTTATGCAAACGAATCAGCATGGTTTCAGACGGTATCGGTCTTGCAAAACTCAGCTTTCCCATTTCTCACATCGTATACTGAGAACTGTGGATGATGGTCAACAGGCAGATTCTATATTTCTAAGATTTCCGGAAAGCATTCGGCACCGTGCCACATTGCACGCTGTTAATGAAAGAAAGATTATATGGAATAAGCTCACAGATATGTGAGTGGCTCGAAGATTTCTCAAATAATAGAACCCAGTACGTCGCCCTCGACGACGAATGTTCGTCAGAGACAAAGGTATCCTGAGGATTGCCCCACGGAAGTGTGATAGAACCGCTGTTGTTCTCTGTATAAGTAAATGATTTGGCTGATGCTGCCCTGGTGTACGGCAAGGTGTCGAAGTTGATTGACTGTAGAAAGATACGACATAAACAATATTTCGAGTTGGTATGTACAGTATTAATAGAGTACTTCTTGAAACAGTCAAGTCTTTCAAATATCTGGGCACAACGTTGCAAAGCGATGTGAGGTGGAAGAGCATGTGAGAACTGTGCTAGGGAAGGCGAATAGTCGACTTCGGTGTATTTGGAGAATTTAAGGGAAGAGTGGTTCACCTGTAAAGACGCTGGTACGACCTATACTTGAGTACTGGTCGAGTGTTTTGGATCCGTACCAGGTCGAACTCAAGGAAGACACCGAGGCAATTGAGACGTGGTCTGCTAGATCTGTTACTGGTAGGTTAGAATAACACTTAAGTGTTACGCAGATGGTTTGGGAACTCAATTGAGACCCATGGAGAGAAGGCGACATTATTTTCGAGAACCACTATCGAAGAAATTTAGAGAATGCGCATTTGAAGGTAACTCCCGAACGAATCTACTGCAGCCAACATACTTTACGCGTAAGGACCACGAAGGTGAGTTATGAGAAATTGAGGCTCATACGGGGGCATACAGATAGTCGGTTCTCCCCGCCCTCTATTTGCGAGTGGAAAGGAAATGAGAAGTAGTGGTAGAGGGTACCCTCCGCCACGCACCGTACGGTAGCGTGCGGATTATCGCTGTAGATGTAGAACGTCCTTTCTTGAAAAATAGATTATACGGTGCCTTTGGCTACGCTGAACTCACCGATTAGCCTGTTCAAAGACAGAAAGACCTGGCGGTATTACAGATTTATTGTTAGGATAGATAATAAGATCATTGGTAAATGAATGCCTGTGAAACTGGTACTCCCTACCTTAAACAGGGGCGTTACCGGCTGTGACGTCAGTGGTGGGTCGTCCACCTCTGAAGTTTTCTTGCTGTGTGTGCCGCGCCTGCTTCAACCAATGTATGCCCGATACTTTATGTTATATCTCCATAGCTCTGCGGTCAGTGTATCTGACGCCCATCTGAAAGATCTGGGTTCAATTTCCGTCACCCTTTGGGAATTTTCCTGGGTGGAAGAAGCAGAACGGGTTGCACTCACCCTCGTAAGGCCAATTAGGAAGCTGAATGAGAATTAGAGGCTCCAAGCTGACACAGGATCGATGAGCGGTATGTTGCCCCGTCAAACCCTGGAAAGCGAAAGTGTTCTGCAGGGATGACACGATGGCTTATGAATACAGCGTGGTCCCATGGAACGTATCGTGCAATAACTTGTACTCTTCCATATCACCCCAAAACCATACAATGGTAAGTTTTGCATCTTTGTGAGGGGAAAGCTTACGTTAACATGTTCATACTGTAGCCTAGAAATGTGCTTCTCGCTCTGGTGGGCGCCCTTATTCAGCTTTCCTTCATCTAGTGGTATTACTTTTGGTGTTTGTCGCCATGGGGCGGTGGTCGTATTCGCACACCCTAGGCTACTATTTTGATAGATTGACATTCTTGTAAGACAACTAGAGGCTACGTAGAATAACTTTTCACTAAATTAATCACAAATTACTTGATATTTCATTTTTCAGAAAGCTCTCTGTTTGAGGTGTCCCACGAAATTGTATACACAGGTGTTCCTTGGCTTGTCTCATAGGCAATACATTATACGTTGGTGTATCGCTAGTAGCATAACTGGTAGTGTCGACCCTGAGCCACGGGCGATACACGCCGTCCGATGAGAGGATATGCCTTAAGCCATCGATGATGCACGCCGGAGTGAACGTGTTAAACTCCTGGAGAAGCTACACGTTTGAGGAAGATTTATTGTGTAGTTTTCTTGGTACGCTGCAGCGATTAGATGTGATATGATACGCCTTTGCAGCAAGGAGAATTGTGTGCTGTGCTGTTTGTGCTCTGCCACCGTTGACGATACTTTAAACAGAGTGAAAGTGTATTCAAGCGACTGCGAGTGCTTGGCTCTCCATTCAAAATGATCATTTCACTTTCACTACATCAAAGAGACATTAGCGAAAAAAACACCATCTCAGACCCGCCACACCAAGATACAGAAAGATATGCAGGTATCAACCACAAAAAATCGGTACGGATTGTGAAGTAAACAGGACACACCATTATCAACTCGACGAAGGGGCGTTGAAAGGTATACAGCTGATCCTGACAGTCCGTCATTTTACCATACCTTTTCTCTTTGGATGTAACACTGAACCTGTGATTGAAGTGTGATATTCAGTGCATAGTTCTTGCAGTCTTTGACTGCCTATGTATGGTCTACAACTTTTCTGAAAGTATTTCTGAGAGTGTTTCTTTGGAAGTGCAGGTAGTTTTACGAGAATGTTATTGACCCAACCAAATCAGTCGAAAATTGAGTTGTTGGTAGCGTTGGAGCAGAGAGCGAGGGATGAACACGCTTGCTTTCGGAAACTAGGTCACAGATGTCTTTCTTGCAGAGGCAGGTGCTGGGTCGTGAGTTCTCTTAAGCTTGTTCAGAAGAGAGCTACTCTCTGTTTTCACCGCCTACGAAATCAACACAAATATGTTTAGTAAAATAATGCTCGTAGTAAACATATGAAAAATAGAAAACCTAGCACAGTCCTCTCCAAATGCTCCTGGCACAATATTTCATCTTTTTAGTCTTCCAAAATCTAAACCAAGAAAAGGGAATAACAATGTACACACGTGTATGACAGAAAAAAACCACAATTACAGTTTTTTGTTGCAGAGCACCGTATATTGCCATCTTACACCTTAACATGGTGGTAGGTGAGGTAAAACGTTACTGAAAATCTAAAAACTTTCGGTGATTGTGGTTAGATTTTCGTATTTAACGTTACATTCACATTGTTTGCAATAACAAGTGCTCCCACCCTCCCCTGCATAGCGTAGACAACAGTATCTTCAAACTTCAGTGGGTTTTACGTGAAATGCAGTGATTTAATAGTGCGAAACCTTAGTAAACGGGGCGAGGCAGCTAAGACTGGTGCACTTTTAATTAAATTATGACGGACAATATGCCTAATTTACTGATGTTCGCAAGTAATTTTTATCGTTCGTAGTCGCCGAATAACGTCATCGACTTTTGGACTTTTTTGATGGAACTACGTAATTTTTTGTGGCATCTGAAAGTTTTAGAGAACTTTCTTAAGTCCTCCCATGCTACGATCTGTCCTTAGCGCTTAACATGCACAGGCAGCGCTGGAAAGTTTAAAGTGCCTGTGAACTCAGGCCCTACCAGGTAAGGAGGTCCCAAACACAGTGAAGTTGAGACATCAGAGTAATAGCTGTTACACAGGACCTAAAATGTGTTATTGACGAAGGGGTAACCTCTGCTTTAGACCAAACAAATCTTTACTAAATATTTTATTACGACGGTTGTCCATAAAGTAAATTCCGATTCGTCGCCAAATGGAAACTACTGGGAAAATCCGGTAAAGCTTTGCACAGATCTGTTGGGCAGTGTCTCTAGTATGCCCGTCGATCGTGTGGCGTTGCTCGTTGCAGTTTTGAGTGAACAGTGAGCATGTAAAAATGCGCAGGGAATAGCGTCGCCCGCCAAGTATGGGGACCTGGTTAGAGATTTCGCCTGTGTCATGCAGCCCACATAACACAACTGTCGAGCAGTTCCTTCTCTATGCCAATTCTCGACCCCACACTGCAGGGGCAATGAGGACGCTCCTGCAGCATTTCCTGAGAAGTGTTTGATCATCCACAATACAGTCCGTAATTGGCTGCACCTGAGTCTCATCTCTGCTCACAAGAACCTCTGGCTTGTTGTTGTTGTGGTATTCAATCCTGAGACTGGTTTGATGCAGCTCTCCGTGCTACTCTATCCTGTGCAAGCTTCTTCATCTCCCAGTACTTACTGCAACCTACATCCTTCTGAATCTGCTTAGTGTATTCATCTCTTGGTCTCCCTCTACGATTTTTACCCTCCACGCTGCCCTCCAATGCTAAATTGGTGATCCCTTGATGCCTCAGAACATGTCCTACCAATCGATCCCTTCTTCTAGTCAAGTTGTGCCACAAACTTCTTCTCTCCCCAATCCTATTCAATACCTCCTCATTAGTTACGTGATCTACCCATCTAATCTTTAGCATTCTTCTGTAGCACCACATTTCGAAAGCTTATGTTCTCTTTCTTTCCAAACTATTTATCGTCCATGTTTCACTTCCATCACTCCATACAAATACTTTCAGAAACGACTTCCTGACACTTAAATTAATACTCGATGTTAACAAACTTCTCTTCTTCAGAAACGCTTTCCTTGCCATTTCCAGTGTACATTTTATATCCCCTCTGCTTCGACCATCATCAGTAATTTTGCTTCCCAAATAGCAAAACTCCTTTACTACTTTATGTGTCTCATTTCCTAATCTAATACCCTCAGCATCTCCCGACTTAATTCGACTAAATTCCATTATCCTCGTTTCGCTTTTGTTGATGTTCATCTTATACCCTCCTTGCAAGACGCTATCCATTCCGTTCAACTGCTCTTCCAAGTCCTTTGCTGTCTCTGATAGAATTACAATGTCATCGGCGAACCTCAATGTTTTTATTTCTTCTCCATGTATTTTAATACCTACTCCGAATTTTTCTTTTGTTTCCTTCATTGCTTACTCAATATACAGATTGAATAACATCGGGGAGAGGCTACAACCCTGTCTCACTCCCTTCCCAAAGACTGCTTCCCTTTCATGCCTCTCAACTCTTATAACTGCCATCTGGTTTCTGTACAAATTGTAAATAGCCTTTCACTCCCTGTATTTTACTCCTGCCGCCCTCAGAATTTGAAAGAGAGTATTCCAGTCAACATTGTCAAAAGCTTTCTCTAAGTCTACAAATGCTAGAAGGATAGGTTTGCCTTTCCTTAATCTAGTTTCTAAGATAAGCCGTAGGGTCAGTATTGCCTCAAGTGTTCCAATATTTCTACGGAATCCAAACTGATCTTCCCCAAGGTCGGCTTCTACTAGTTTTTCCATTCGTCTGTAAAGAATTCGTGTTAGTATTTTGCAGCCGTGACTTATTAAACTGATAGTTCGGTAACTTTCACATCTGTCAACACTTGCTTTCTTTGGGATTGGGATTATTATATTCTTCTTGAAGTCTGAGGGTATTTCACCTGTCTCATACATCTTGGTTAGGCTATGAAGACAAATTTTTCACAGACATGCAGCTACAGATCAGTGCAGATAACTGGCCGAAAGCACATGTGGCTACTTTATATGACGAGGATACCGGAAAGTTGGTACAACACTATGACAACACTCGGAGTTGGAGCGGCGACTAAGTAGAGAAGTAGGTGTAAGGTGTACCTAACTGTTGCAAATAAAACGTTTCTGGTTTTCACTGGCGATTTCCGTTTCGATACCTATCGGAACTTACTTTCTGAACAGTCCTCGTATAATAGTCACCGTACACAGTGAGTTCAGCTTGTGTATTTGGTGATGAAGCGGAAACCTACGTACTTAGGAAGAAAATCTTACAGAACCTTACTTCAAATGGGATAAACACATAAAGATTTACCTAAACAATGCTTACACTTGCTTCACCTCAAGAGAAAAACAAATACAAACCTAACTACGAGCACACTGAGCACATAAACTTTTACACGAAAAATATTACACTGGCAGCGTTATAAAATCACGCAATTGACTGTACACTGAATACTCTCTATGCAGCCATTTTAAGCTTAATTTACCAGTTGCCTTTATCATGTCTGAGCTGGTATTACCAAAGCCTGTCGACTTTCCATTATGCATGCTCCTTAATGCTGTTTTACCGCACGCCGTGTTAATGGGTGTCCGTTAGTTTGGACTTCATTAATTACTCCACAGTCGTTGATGGCTGTGTTGTCCCTATCTCCATTTAGCAGCATGTTGAGATACTTTTTCATTTCATCCCTGATCCCTTCCGCTGTTTGTACTAAGTTACCGTCATCTGTCTCCAGGGCAAGGATACTTACACATTCATCTCGTCTGCTCTTTAGTACTTTGTATAGTAATTTCCTACTTCCCTGACAGTCTTCCTCTGTCCCAGCATTTTTCTTCCTGGATCAGTCTCCGGTATACCTGAGATAGATGTTCAATTGCTAATTCATTTCGTCTATCATTTGTTTTTTGTTTTTCATGGTCTAATTTCCTTTTCAGTACGTTATTATCTTTTACTGCTGTCTTTACCCGATCATACCACCAAGCTGTTTCCTTCTCTTTTTGTATGGAACTCGTTTTTCCACAAATGTCCATGGCTTCTCTAAAAAGGGTTTCTTCGAATAAGGACCATTCTTCTTGTACTTCCTCTTTCTCAGTTTTGGGTAATTTGGATGCTATTCGTGCTTTATAATTTCTATTCTTTTCCATGTCTTTCAAAAACCAAGACTTAATCTTTTGTTTAAATTTTGGCACTTGAACATCTTTTAGGTCACCAGTTAATAGCCAGTGGTCACTATCTAGGAACTCACTGGGTATGGCTGCAACATACTGACCAGTTTTTCTATCAGTGATGATGAAGTCTATCGTAGTCTTGAGCTCATCATCCCAGCTGTAACTCGTTATTTCAGTACTTTTCCTCTTCTGATATCACGTGTTCTTTATGACTAAACTGTTTCACACACAGAAATCAATTAGGTTCTCTCCTTCTGGTTTTCTGTTCCCATAACCATGAATACTGATGATGTTTTGACATCCTAATCTTTCTTAACTAACTTGAACATTTAGATCGTCCAAAACGATGGTGTTCTCCTCTGTTATTTGTTATTAGATTTCATTAAGGAAATGCTCTTTCTCCTCCATGGTGCATCCAGTCTGTGACACATATATTTGGAAATCAGTATGCTGTGTATTACTAGCCCTTAGTCTCATCTGGATGACCCTGTCATTGAGGTATTTGACATCTGTCTGTGTGTCTATATCTTTATAGAGGAAAAAGCCAATTCCTTTTTTGGATTTGCTGCTGTTACCACTCCAGTATAAAATACACCCATTTCTCACTGGTATATTCCCACAACTTTTCCGCTTTGTCTCACTCAACCCCAATGTACTGAGCTTACGCCTGTCCGTAAGATCTACTAGTTCTTCACATTTGTTAGTGAGAGTGAGAATATTGAGTGCACCAATTTTCAGTCGTTCCTTTTTGGGATGGTTTTGTCTCTTCTGGTATCTTCGATGAGCATCAGGCATTTGTCCATTATTACTTCAAGCATTGCCAGAAGAACTGTAATGTCACGTGTTTAATTCATCGTTTCATCAAGGCTTGGTTTAGATTTGAAAGCAGTATATATTTGCTCAGCTGCTGACTTGCTAGGCTTAACACAGTGAGCATTTTCTTTCATGGTTGACTCCTTTAGCCTTTGAAGATCCCTCTTCTCCACAAGGCAGTGGTGCCCTCTTACAATTATCCCTAGGGCAGATAGGTTGCCTCATCCATCATCTCCACCATTCTGAAGGTGCCGTTAACGTCTTTTCCCATGGTTTCCACGTTGTACCCTGTGGAGTTGGGTCCCTGCCTGAACATAGACGCCGTTTCACACTGGCCTCCTGATGTGGAGCATGCCCACCTCCGTAACACAGATGCGCAAGGCGAGAATACTCAGGTGGCTGATAGGGAAAGTACCGTATCCCCTTTGAGATGGGTTAATGGTTGTGTGTGATACCACAACCAAGGACTATGTTTTGGAAAGAAAACAAAATTACAGAAGACTGGAGTAAATGAGTCATCATCCCTCTGTTCAAAAAAGGGCAATCGACGAAAATGTGAAAATTACAGAAGCATCATGCTGCTGTGACACACCTTGAAACTGTTATAAAAGATCATAGAAAATGAGAATTTGAAAGATAGTAGAACCTTCTCTAGAAGAAGAAAAAAATGGATTCAGGAAAGACCAAGGTACTGTGGATCTTATTTTTGCAGTAAGAATGTTGATAGAAAATACTGAGAATATGAAAGAAATCTTTTGATTGTATTTGTGAACATTGAAAAAGCGTGTGACTGTATTCCTCGAAACAAGATATGGCATTGTTTGGAGACCTAAAGGTGCCAAAGTACCTAATCGACAAAGTGAAGAAGCTATACCGAAAGTGTTGCAGCAGTGTCCAGATAGGCAATGGACAATGAGAATGGTTTGAAACAAAGAGAGATCTCCAACAAGGAAGTGCCCTATCATTACTCCTGTTTGTAATAGTAATGAACAAGACCATAAAACCCATTAACAAAATAGACAGTGCACTAAATGCCCTGATTTTTGCTTATCATTTGATAGTATGGGGAGAGACAGAAGCTGAAGCACAAAAGAAACGTAATGATTGGAACAACACATTCGAAAATTTCGGGCTAAAATATGTAAAAGAAAGACAGAATAAATTACCATCAACAGGCAAGGAAAAACCTCAAATACATTTCTAGAAGTAGTCAATGTACAATCTGTTTCACATGTCAAGTACCTAGGAAGCATGATCTTGGAATTCAACACCATTAAGCAGGAAATACTCAGCAGAACACAGAAATGCCACCAAAAATCAAAAGCGACAATGTACCACACCTACTTTGTACCAATCCTAACATACGGTATAGAAACACGTACCCTATTAACAAAGACCTTGGCAGAATTTAGGCAACAGCAATGACATTCATTAGAACTCCGAATGAAACAACCAGAAAGGACAAAAGCAGGAATGAGGTGAACAAAAAGTAGCTGCTATTGAGGTTCCCGTTACCAGTGTCATAAAGTAACGTAGGCTTCAGTGGTATGGGCGCATATTGAGAATGAACGGCCAAAGACATGCCAAAAGATATTTCAACCTTAGCCTCATAGGAAAAAGACCACGGAGAAGACCAAGAAAATGCTGGATAGAGACTGTGAGAGCCGATCTGGAGGAGAAAGGACACAGAGGGGAAGCTGTCCTGGAACAGAAGATCTATGAAGACAGAAAGAGATGGCGAGCGCTTGTACATCACACCCTGGAAACTGGAGTTGAAAACCATAATGGTCATGACTGAATACTCTATTGTAGCTGGACAATATCGTCTATCTACCGAATGGCTTCCTCGAATTTAAGTCCCAAGAACATATACGCTATGTGTGGATTACATGGACATGCGGTAATGAGAAAAACTACTCAAATCAACTCCTGTCTAAAGCAGATCTGGAGTGAACACATTCTAATAACTCCCACACTTAGCACCTGAGCAACACAGTATTTATCTTGTGCACACTGCGGCGAGAAGGGCGGTCATGGTTGAATGTGGTGTGTGTCGGTAGCGGATGCGTCGACGCCTTGTGAATCTGTTAACCTGACAATTCTAAACTGGCCTTGACTGGATGCAGGGTTATAAACTGTCATAAGTTATCATGAGGCAAAAAGCTATGTTTTTCCCTGGACAAGTCAACTGTCTCTGTCCACTCGCTAGGGCTGAGCGATGTGTACACTGTTGCCCTAGAATGTTTCACAGGACTTTACTAACACAACTCGTAGCTCATAATTTCTTATCTCGTGATATTACGAGATTGTTAATCAAAATATCGTTGATTTCAGAGCCTCATGTTTCCACACAGATGTTCACAACGACATGTCTCTTCCAGAGTCGCGGCAGAGTGGAACGCACTTCGTCCAGCACGTGACCCTGCTTTGAAGTGAGTGCCTGAATTACTTATTCGTAATTGCCTACATTGTTGCAGCTTTCCCTAATGTACAGTGGGTTCACCTCCTGCCACAACTAGCGTCGGCCAATGAAAGCTTTTGTTGGTACTTTCGTCGTTATGTTGTCCAATGGGGTTTCAGAAATGAACTGGGTCATACACTAGTTTCACCCAATCTAATGAACATTCGCCATTCTTTCGTCTAATAATAAGCGCCATCCAAACTGGACCTGTCCACATGCATATTATGCCTTGTTCATGCCATTACCACCTGATACTTGAACGGTTACAAAAATACGAGTGACTCACAGCTTTGCGGTACTTTCTGTGCCCAAAAGTGACCTTATGCTGCGTTCCTGATTGCTTTCTGAAGTTAAAAGGCTTTTACAGGGCTGGTCTGGTTCCCATGTTTCCACATGTGAGCATCACATGATTTTTTTCTTTTATATACTGATGACACGCTTGCTGTCAAGGCCTTGACATGGCCAGAGTGGTTCTCATGTTTCTACATGTGAGCATCACAAGATTTTTGATTTTTGTTTATATACTGATGATGACGCACTTGCTGCCAAGAGCATCATCATCAGTGTATTAACAAAAATCATGTGATGTCACGCGCATAGCCATCAGTATAAAAAAAATCATGTGATGCTCACATGTAGAAACATGAGAACTACACCTGACATGTCAAAGCCTTTTAACTTCGGAAAGCAATTCAGGAACGCAGCGGGAGGTCACTTTTGAGCACAGAAAGAACCACAAAACGGTGAGTCACTGGTATTTTTGTAACCATTCAAGTATCAGCTGGTAAAGGCATGAACAAGGTGTGAATCCATGTGGACAGCTCCTGTTTGGATGGAGCTTATTATTAATTACATTTTCTTGTAAATGGCAGGGCTGTGTTCTCGTTCCAGAGCAACCAGAAATGGATCCCCCACTGTATTAACAACTTTTCTACAGGACAGGTCTGAGTCAGAAGGCTCGCCCGCCGGTGACTCACTGTTGTGCCGAAAATGCCAGGTGCAGTTCGCACTTGGCGTTCCTAATTGATCTCCTACGGCGAGAGTTTGCTGGTTTATGGCTTTTTAAGTTGAGTTCTGTGCCCGGGTCGCCTGGGAAGCCTGGCTTACAATTCAGTCCACTGCTCAAAATGCTATTTGTCTATCAACATGAAAAGTAGGTAGATTTTGTTAGTACCGAGTTCATGTGTGTCATAAATTAATTAATTACTCTCTGTACTATTCAAATAGCGTGATTCTAAGCAAAGTATGGCTTGTGGGGTATCAGACTCATCGGCTTGACGAGTAGAATCGTTTTCTTGATGTAAAAGTAACGTTAGGTAGTAAAAATTTTCCAGTCATCTTGGAACTTCAACTACATAATATATGTAATATGTATACTACCAATGTAACAGTGACGCAAACCAATGTCCTGTCATCGAGATTCCACAAACGTCTGTGCTATTATACCAAAAGTAAGCAAACACGTAACTCAAGTACGATTCTGGCCTTTACCTGTGTGCTTGTAGGTCACCAGTGTGTGTTCTCTACGAACACTACATGCCATTTTATTTCATCTTCTTCGCATTTTGCTGCATTTACAGCTTCACGACAATGACTACAGAATCAGTGATAGTCCTCCAAATGTTATTTATGAAAAGTGCAAAGTTATGTGGCACATTTGTACAAAATGTTATTTAAGGAAGAAGCACTGTTTAAAAATGATGAGCAAATCATTCGCAATATGTACTAATTGTCAGCTGAATTTCTCTGCTAACTTAAAGAAGTGGGTCAAAACAACGCTCTAGGTCCATCAACATTTGATGTCTCTTTCTCGAGACCCATATTATTGCTCCCTGTTTTATAGATGGGAATCTAAATCCACTGATGTATCTCTTTTATAAACGGAAATACAAATACCCTGAAGTATCTCCAGTTCCTAAGATATGCTGCTGCCACAGTTACTAGAAGACATCTCATTGGACATGAGGCAACCAGCGTGGTACCAGAATTACGGATGTCTCTCCCATTTCACATATGTAATGACAAACTGCCCTTAAGAGAACATCTGTGGAGCATTGGAAGAAACTTTTAGGAATCGCAGAATGCTCTACACTCTCACCAAGCTATACACTTCTATATGTTTATCTGTGGCGAAAATTAGAACTAGAGGTTCCTTACAAAACAATGACCCCGAAAAGTACGAGATGTGTTGCAACATGGGCCTGTTGTGCTGGCGTTAACTCCAGACGAAATTCCACGTGTAGTATTGTTTCTACGGCATCACTTCTTAACGGTTATCAATGCTCAAGCACAACATTTGGAACACTTGGTGTGTCAGCAGTGATAATAAACACACGAATCACACTTGAGTTACGTGCTTACTTAAGTTTGGTATAATTGGGCAGACAACTGAGGAACCTCTTCTCTTGACCGCTCGACGGGGGTTTGCGGTGCTGTTATCTAGATTCTGTCTCATCATGTCCCATATATGTTATATCGCTGAAGTTCTCGTAGAAGCTTCTTTTAAATACCACAGCAAAACTTATGTAGTTGACTTAGAAAAAGAGTAGAAGGAAGGAAAAATTTCGGCGGCTATAAACGATAATAATCACTTAGGTCCGCAGCTCGTGGTCGTGCGGTAGCGTTCTCGCTTCCCACGCCCGGGTTCCCGGGTTCGATTCACGGCGGGGTCAGGGATTTTCTCTGCCTCGTGATGACTGGGTGTTGTGTGCTGCCCTTAGGTTAGTTAGGTTTAAGTAGTTCTAAGTTCTAGGGGACTGATGACCGTAGATGTTAAGTCCCATAGTGCTCAGAGCCATTTGAACCATTTGATCATTTACGAAAGTCAGGACAATCGCCGTTGTGACCGCTATCACTTGGCGAATACCACATCTCGATAAATTTATTCATTATGGATATACATATGGGTTGGCCTGTCTTCACTGCCTCCCGCTGTGTAGTAAGTAAACATATAGGTCTACACTTTGCTGATAGAAACATAACTTTCTGACACGCCAACTCTATAAACAAACAAAAGATATATTATTGACTTAGGTGTAGAGATGACTGCAACATCAACACATTTTCTTGAAGAAACGTCAAAATACGAAATAATTCTACACTCTGGTTGTGATGCTTGCAAGTTCAACACACGCATTTAAATACATGCTGCTCACCATAGCATATCGAAAACAGAAAATCTAGGATAATACGTTAGCAGTCTCCTCTCGAAACTGTTCATCCTAAAATGTTGCATCTCTTTAGGCACCAAGGATACCGTTTCCCATTGCACAAATATGTACTACACTATGCGATCATCACGCAATTCCCATTAATTGAACGAAAATTATCATGCACCACCCACTTTGGCAAATGATGCTGTCTGTTTGGTTATTTTATTTTTATTACAGTAAAACACTGATCGCTGATTGGGAAAACTAAATATGCGTAACGCAGTTGGCTTATAACGTCTCTGATTGGCCTATTTACAAAAGAGTTGTGTGGCTTAGGAAAGGTGAAGGAAAGGAAAATTGCTTCAGAAGGGGGAGGAAGATGGGAGGAGAAAGAAGGGGTCGTGAAGGTGGGGGGAGGGGAGGGGCAGACGAGATAGGAGGGGAGAGCATGGCTCAAGGTCAAATTGTAGTCCAAACTGCAAACTGATCTCCTTCCATGATCCAGACAGTACTTTGTATTCCGACTGATGCCTCTGTCATCATACAACCAAACTGAAAAAGGCTTTCGAGATCAAAATAAGAGAGGACGCTTTCAATGAAAATGGCGAACAGTAACTCGGAAGAGCTTGTGACCGGACCCATGAGAGGCTGAAGCGTGGGCACGTGTGGACCGGACACAAACCTTGCATTATTTGGCCGTGGACAGAGCTCCCCTGACGTCATTGCTTGCACCGCGGCTATTTAAGGATGAGGTCATCGATTATACAGCATTCCAGTCAGTTAAAGATCGACAATGGACAGGCAGTACAACATTGAGAGCTTGTGAAAATTTAACCACTTAGCACTGCTTGAGGCTCGACTACATTTTATTTTCATCAGCCAATATTATTTACCGGCAAGTCAATGCATTTGGCATTTTCAGTCACAGCAACTTTTACAAAATGACTTTAGATGGTTTTATACGTGTAGTTAGCGAAAGGACTGACATTTCAAAGAAAACCATTGAATGCTGTGTTGTGTAATTCATCAAATGTAGACACGAGGGAAAATTTCTTTAAAGGGAAATTTATGGAGCTCCATAATGTTTGATTTTCAGTCGATTGTACTTATTGTAAATCGTTTGTCATTTCATACATAAACTGTAGATCTAGTTCTTTTCGATGATGATGTAATATGGTTCTTATTTTCCATGGACCTACACTAACAAACGGAAGCGTAAAAGTGTATCAATTTTATCTGTAAAGCGACGCTCTTTTAATTTCTCAAACATTCAGTACAAAAGGTTCTGTTCTGCACATCGAGTTAAAACAATGATAAATTTAATACTTCCGCAAGATATAGTTACTAAGACAGTCTGCTCTTAGTTTTTGGTAGTGTACTTTCTTAATAGATTCAGCTCCTGTACTTTTGGACTTCATGTTATTAGAAACAGTGGAGAGTTAAATAATTACTAGCTTCATTTTTTTCAATAGTTACCTATAGAATGTCCTCAGCTACCTCATATTTACTCAATCAGATACAACCAAAACAACACTCACGCTATACGTAGGCCACAAGCCCTAATTTACTGATGAAAATGTTTTGCACAGCACAGGATTAATGATAGCGTGCGGAAAGAATGAACAATTATATCTTCCCGTACGAGCTCTGATCTCCCTTATTTTATCGTGGTTATCGTTCCACCCTATGTAGGTCGGTATCAACAAAATATTTTCGCATTCGGAGGAGAAAGTTGGTGATTGGAATTTCGTGAGAAGATTCCGTCGCAACGAACAACGCTATTCTTTTAATGATTTCCATCCCAAATACTATGTCATTTCTGTGACACTCTCTCCCATATTTCGCCATAATACAAAACGTTCTGCCTTTCTTTGAACTTTTTTGATGTACTCCGTCAGTCATATCTGGTAAGGATCCCACACCGGGCAGCAGCATTCTAAAAGAGGACGGACAAGTGTAGTGTAGGCAGACTCCTTAGTAGGTCTGTTGCATTATCTAAGTGTCCTGTCAATAAAACACAGCCTTTGGTTAGCCTTCCCCACAACATTTTCTATGTGTTCTTTCCAATTTAAGTTATTGGTAATTGTAATACCTAGGTATTTAGTTGAATTTACGGCCTTTATATAAAACTGATTTGTCGTGTAACCGAAGTATAACGAGTTCCTTTTAGCACTCATGTGGATGACCTCACACCTTTCGTTATTTAGGGTCAACTGCCACTTTTCGCACCATTCAGATATTTTTTCTAAATCGTTTTGCAGTTTGTTTTGATCTTCTGATGACTTTATTAGTCGAGAAAAGACAGCGTCATCTGCAAACAACCGAAAACGGCTGCTCAGATTGTCTCCAAATCGTTTATATAGATAAGGAACAGCAAAGGGCCTATAACACAACCTCGGGGAACGCCTGAAATCATTTCTGTTTCACTCGATTACTTTCCGTCAATTACTACCAACTGTGACCTCTCTGACAGGAAATCGCAAATCCAGTCACATAACTGAGACGATATTTCATAAGCACGCAATTTCACTACGAGCTGCTTGTGTGGTACAGTGTCAAAAGCCTTCCGGAAATCCAGGAATACGGAATCGATCTGAAATCCCTTGCTAATAGCACTCAGCACTTCATGTGAATAAAGAGCTAGTTGTGTTTCACAGGAACGATTTTTTCTAAACCCATGGGGACTGTGTGTTAATAGATCGTTTCCTTCTAGGTAATTAATTATGTTCGAACACAATATACACTCCTGGAAATGGAAAAAAGAACACATTGACACCGGTGTGTCAGATCCACCATACTTGTTCCGGACACTGCGAGAGGGCTGTACAAGCAATGATCACACGCACGGCACAGCGGACACACCAGGAACCGCGGTGTTGGCCGTCGAATGGCGCTAGCTGCGCAGCATTTGTGCACCACCGCCGTCAGTGTCAGCCAGTTTGCCGTGGCATACGGAGCTCCATCGCAGTCTATAACACTGGTAGCATGCCGCGACAGCGTGGACGTGAACCGTATGTGCAGTTGACGGAC
The DNA here is from genome assembly GCF_021461395.2 of Schistocerca americana. Lineage (NCBI taxonomy): Eukaryota > Metazoa > Arthropoda > Insecta > Orthoptera > Acrididae > Schistocerca > Schistocerca americana. The sequence continues at coordinate 653,501,256 of NC_060122.1, forward strand.
TTTGAGCGAGGGCGCATAGTGGGCATGCGGGAGGCCGGGTGGACGTACCGCCGAGTTGCTCAACACGTGGGGCGTGAGGTCTCCACAGTACATCGATGTTGTCGCCAGTGGTCGGCGGAAGGTGCACGTGCCCGTCGACCTGGGACCGGACCGCAGCGACGCACGGATGCACGCCAAGACCGTAGGATCCTACGCAGTGCCGTAGGGGACCGCACCGCCACTTCCCAGCAAATTAGGGACACTGTTGCTCTTGGGGTATCGGCGAGGACCATTCGCAACCGTCTCCATGAAGCTGGGCTACGGTCCCGCACACCGTTAGGCCGTCTTCCGCTCGCGCCCCAACATCGTGCAGCCCGCCTCCAGTGGTGTCGCGACAGGCGTGAATGGAGGGACGAATGGAGACGTGTCGTCTTCAGCGATGAGAGTCGCTTCTGCCTTGGTGCCAATGATGGTCGTATGCGTGTTTGGGGCCGTGCAGGTGAGCGCCACAATCAGGACTGCATACGACCGAGGCACACAGGGCCAACACCCGGCATCATGGTGTGGGGAGCGATCTCCTGCACTGGCCGTACACCACTGGTGATCGTCGAGGGGACACTGAATAGTGCACGGTACATCCAAACCGTCATCGAATCCATCGTTCTACCATTCCTAGACCGACAAGGGAACTTGCTGTTCCAACAGGACAATGCACGTCCGCATTTATCCCATGCCACCCAACGTGCTCTAGAAGGTGTAAGTCAACTACCCTGGCCAGCAAGATCTCCGGATCTGTCCCCCATTGAGCATATTTGGGACTGGATGAAGCGTCGTCTCACGCGGTCTGCACGTCCAGCACGAACGCTGGTCCAACTGAGGCGCCAGGTGGAAATGGCATGGCAAGCCGTTCCACAGGACTACATCCAGCATCTGTACGATCGTCTCCATGGGAGAATAGCAGCCTGCATTGCTGCGAAAGGTGGATATACACTGTACTAGTGCTGACATTGTGGATGCTCTGTTGCCTGTGTCTATGTGCCTGTGGTTCTGTCAGTGTGATCATATGATGTATCTGACCCCAGGAATGTGTCAATAAAGTTTCCCCTTCCTGGGACAATGAATTCACGGTTTTCTTATTTCAATTTCCAGGAGTGTATGTTCTAAAATCCTGCTGCATATCGACGTTAACGATATGGGCCTGTAATTTAGTGGATTACTCCTACTACCTTTCTTGAATATTGGTGTGACCTGTGCAACTTTCCAGTCTTTGGGTACGGATCTTTCGTCGAGCGAACGGCTGTATATGACTATTAAGTATGGAGCTAATGCATCAGCATACTCCGAAAGGAACCTGATTGCATACAGTCTGCACCAGAAGATTTGCTTTTATTAAGTGATTTGAGTTGCTTCACTACTCCGAGGATATTTACTTCTACGTTACTCCTGTTGGCAGATGTTCTCGATTCTAATTCTATAATATTTACTTCGTCTTTTTTTGTGAAAGCATTTCGAAAGGCTGTCTTGTGTAAATCTGCTTTGGCAACACTGTCTTCGATAGTATCGACATTGCTAACGTGAAGAGAAGGCATTGATTGTTTATTGCCGCTAACATACTTCACATACGACCAGAATCTCTTAGGATTTTCTGCCAGGTTTCGAGGCAAAGTTTCGTTGTGGAAACTGTTACAGAAGTCTCGCATTGTACTCCGTGCTAAATTTCGAGCCTCTGTGAAGGATCGCCAATCTTGGGGATATTGCCTCTGTTTAAATTTGGCATGTTTGTTTCGTAGTTTCTGCAACAGTGTTCTAACGCTATTTGTGTACCAAGGAGGATCAGCTCCTTCGTTTATCAGTTTATTTGGCATAAATCTCTCAATAGCTGCTGATACTATTTCTTTGAATTCAAGCCACATCTGATCTACACTTATATTCTTAATTGGGAGTGAGTGGAGATTGTCTTTCAGGAAGGCGTCAAGGGAATTTTTATCTGCTTTTTTGAATAGGTATATTTTTCGCCTATTTTTCGACGTTTTGGGGATTACAATATTCAGTCTCGCTACGACAACCCTGTGTTCACTAATCCCTATATTGGTTTTGATGCTGGTTATTAACTCAGGATTATTTGTTGCTAAGACGTGAAGTGTATTTTCACAACCGTTTGCTAATCGCGTAGGTTCATGAAATAACTGCTCGAAATAATTATCAGAGAATGCGTTTAGCACAATTTCGAATGATATTACGGTTGCCAAGAACGATCTCTGCCCATACTAACTCACAGGAAGTGTCTACTTTAATTTCGCGACAAGTTAAACTACTTCTGACAGCAACAAACACGCCACCACCAACCGTGTTTAGCCTATCTTTTTGGAACACCGTTAGGTTCTTAGCAAAAATTTCGGCTGAGCTTATATCTGGCTTTAGCCAGCTTTCAGTGCCTATAACGATTTGAGCATCAGGGTTTTCTATTAGCGCTTGGAGCTCTTGTACTTTCCCAACACAGCTACTACAATTTACAACTGTTATACCAATGGTTCATGTATCTAAGTTCTTCCTGTGTTCAGCCTGCACCCTTTGTGATTGAACCCCTTCTTGTGTTTTCCCGTGACCCTCTAACTTAAAAAACCGACCAGTCCACGCCAAACAGCCCCTGCTACCCGTGTAGCCGCCTCCTGCGTGTAGTGGACTCCTGACCTATTCAGCGTAACCCGAAACCCAACCACCCTTCGGCGCAAGTCGAGGAATCTGCAGCCTACATGGTCGCAGAACCGTCTGAGCCTCTGATTCAGACCTTCCACTCAGATCTGTACCAGTGGTCTTGAATCGGTCCTGTCGACTATGCTGCAAATGGTCAGCTCTGCTTTCATCTTGCAAGCAAGACTGGCAGCCTTTACCACTTCTGTTAGCCGCTCGAAACCAGAGAGAATCTCTTCTGATCCAAATCGACACACATCATTGGCACCGACGTGAGCAACCACCTGCAGTTGGCTGCACCCTGTGCTCTTCATGGCATCCGGGAGGACCCTTTCCACATCTGGAATGACTCCACCCGGAATCCACACAGAGTGCACATTGGATTTCTTACCCTCCTTGTCGGTCCCTAAGAGGCCCCATAACATGCCTAACGTTGGACCTCCCAACTACCAATAAACCCACCCTCTGCGATTGCCCGGATCTTGCAGGCTGAGTGGTTTTCTCTGAAACAGGATATGAGACAGCATCTGGCTCAGAGACAGTGTCAGCCACAGACAGCACCTGAAACCTGTTTGTCAGACAAACCGGGCAGGCCTTACGTGCGGCCGCCTGGGAAGTCTTTCGGCGCCTGCTCCGCCCCGTGACGGCCTCCCACTTGACCACAGGTGAGGGGTCAGCCTCAGTGCGAGCAGTAACTGGGTTGGCCACTGGTGAGGACCGATCGGAGGACTCTGACGCGCTGGACGTCCGTTGAATCCCCACGGCCGGCCCGCAACAGTGGTGCCCATCCTCTGCAGCCTCAAACTGTGTAACCGAAGCCAGCACAGCCTGAAGCTGAGAGCGAAGTGTCTCCAACTCGGCTCGCATCCGCACACAACAATCGCAGTCCCTGTCCATACTAAAGACCGTGGAAAACTGAACTTTTCAGATAAAAGGACTATCAGCACGTGCTGCGCAACTCTACTGTAGACAGTGACGAAAACGCACGAACTGTGTCTAGTAATATGCAGATATTCAAGAACCTAACTACCGAAGCACTCAGGTGAAACTAAATAATTTGTCGCTTCTAAGGAACTTGTAATATGTCACAAAATTGGTTTACTTTCTGGCCTAAACGAAAACGTGGGAACTATGGCTATTAGATTTTAAATGTATACACAGAAACTCAAGAAACTAAACTATTAAAGCACACAGATGATATAATAAAATTTCCTAGTGGTTAGGAACTCGTAAATGTCACAAAAGCGGTTTACTTACCTGTTGCTGCGTCTGTCGCGGTCGGCTACTGCTGCCTGACCGCATTTAAGTGTCAGGAAGTCTTTTCTGAAATTATTTGTATGGAGTGTGGTCGTATATGGAAGTGAAACATGGACGAGAACTAGTTTAGACAAGAAGAGAACAGAAGCTTTCTAAATGTGGTGCTGCAGAAGAATGCTGAAGATTAGATGGGTAGATCACGTAACTAATGAGGCATATCCATTTGACACAATTCGATCATTCACAATTGGGGAGAAGAGGAATCTGTGACACAACTTGATTAGACGAAGGGATCGGTTCGTAGGACACGTTCTGAGGCATCAAGGGGTTACTAATTAACTATAGTAGCGAAGTGTGGAACGTAAAAGCGGTAGAGGGACACCAAGAGATAAATACACTATGCTGTTTCAGAATAATATAAGTTGCAGTAGTTATTAGGGGATGAAGAGGCTTGCACAGTACAGAGTAGCATCGAGAGCTGCATGAAACCAGTGTCTGGACTGAAGACAACAGCAACAACCATACAAAATTGTTTCAGTTCATCTACATCTATATTTCCATGAGTAGTTTGCATTTCACAATTAACTGCCTGACAGAGTTGTCATAGAACCGCCTGCAAGCTACCTCTCTATCATCCCACTCTCGGGCAGTATCATATTCGTGGCTCTCTCTCCCCTGTTACGCAATAATAGTTGCCCTTCTTTGAACTTTTTCCATGTCCTCCGTCAAACCTAGCAGACGTGGGTATGACGCCGCAGAGCAATAGTCCAGAAGAGAACTTACAGGCGTGCTGTAAGCAGTCTGTTTAGTGTACATGTTACATTTCCAAGTGTACTGCCAATAGCATGCAGTCTCTGTTTTCCTGTACCCATAACATCATCAACATGAACAGTCTAATTTAAGGTATTTGTAATTGTAATCCCTAAGCAATTAAATAAGTTCACAGCCTATAGATTTGTGTGAATTGTAGTGCAACTGGAATACAGCGGATTCGTTTTAGTGCTCAGTGGATAACTTCACTCTTTTCGTCATTAGTAGCCAGTTGACAATTTTTTCACCATACAGAATCTTGTCTAAATCATTTTGTAATTCGTTATGATCATCTGATGACTTTTTTTGTGTCATCAGTCTACTAACTGGTTTAATGCGTCCTGCCACGAATTCCTCTCCTGCACCAATCTCTTCATCTCAGAGTAGCACTTGCAACCTGTGCCCTCAATTATTTACTGGATGAATTAAAATCTCTCTTTCCCTCTACAGCTTTTGCTCTCTACAGTTCCCTCTAGTATCAAGAAAGTCATTCCCTCACGTCTTAACAGATGTTCTATCATCTTCTCCTCCTTTCATCTCAGATTCTGTGCAGAACCTCCTCATTCCTGACCTTATCAATCAACCATATTTTCAACATTTGTCTGTTGCATCACATCTCAAGTGCTTCGATTTTCTTCTCTTCCGGTTTTCCCACAGTCCATGTTTCACAATGCTGTGCCCCAAACTTACAATTTCTTCCTCAAATTAAGTCTTATGCCTGATACTATTAGATTTCTCTTGGCCAGGAATGCCCTTTTTGGCAGTGTTAGTGTGCTTTTGATGTCCTCCTTGCTCCGTCAGTCATTCGTTGTTTTGCTGCGTAGGTAGTAAATTAGTTAATTTCATCTACTTCGTGACGATCAATACTTTGTAAAGTTTCTCGTTGTTCTCATTTCTCCTACTTCTCATTAGTTTTGTCTTTATTTGATTTACTCTCAGTCCATATTCTGTACTCTTTAGACCATTCCATTCAGCATATCGTGTAATCCTTCAATTTCAGTCAGGATAGCAATGTCATCAGCGAATCGTATCATTTAGATCCTTTCGCCTTGAATTTTAGTTCCACTCCCTTTTATTTCCATAATTTCGTCTTCGATGTGCAGATTGAAGAGTGGGAGCGAAAGGCTACATCTTTGTCTTACAACCTTTTTAATCCGAGCAATTCGTTCTTGGTCGTCCACTCTTAGTACTCTCTCTTGGCTTCTGTACATATTGTATACTATTCCTCTCTTCTATAGCTTACCCCTATTTTCCTCAGAATTCGAACATCGTGCGAACGTTTTCTCCAGGTCGACAAATACTATGTAAGTGTCTTGACTTCTGTTCTGTCTTCATTCCATTATCAACCACAACGTCAGAATTGCCTCTCCGGTGCCTTTACTTTTCCTAAAGCCGAACGTGTCATCTAACGCATCCTCAATTTTTTTCCATTCTTCTGTATTTATTCTTGTAAGTAACTTGAATACATGAGCTGTTAAGCTCATTGAGTGATAATTCTCGCACTTGTCAGCTCTTGCTGTCTCCGGAATGGTATGGAAGATGTTTTTCCGAAAGTCAGAGGGTATGTCGCCAGATTCATACATCGTACACACCAACATCAATAGTCATTTTGTTGCCACTCCCCCCTAAAGATTTTAGAAATTCTTATGGAATATTGTCTACCCCTTCTGCTTTATTTGGTCTTAACTCCCCTATAGCTCTCTTTATTTCTGATTCTAATACTGGGTCCCCCACTCTCTTCTAAATCGACTCCTGTTTCTTCTTCTATCAGATCAGACAAATCTTTCCCCTCATAGAGTCCTTCATGGTTATTTTTCCGTCTATCTGCTCTCTCCTCTGTGTTTAACAGTTGGATTTCCGTTGCACCCTTAACGTTACCAAACTTGCTTTTAATTTCTCTGAAGATTGTTTTGGCTTTCCTGTATGATGAGTCATTCCTTCTGGCAATCATTTCTTTTCTATTTTTCGTCTTAGCTTCCCTGCACTTCCTATTTGTTTCATTCCTCAGCAACTTGTATTTCTGTGTTGCTGAATTTCCCTAAACAATTTTGTACTTTTTTTTATCGTCGATCAACTGAAGTATTTCTTCTGTTACCTATGGTTTCTTCTCAGTAAATCCTTCCTTGTACCTGTGTTTGCCCTTTTCAGGGATGTCCAGTCTTCTTCAACCATGCTGCCTACTGAGCTACTCCTTATTGCTGTATCTATAGCCTTAGAGTATTTCAAGTGTATCTCGGCATTCCTTAGTACTTTTGTATCCCACTCCTTTGAGTATTGATTCTTCCTAACTAATCTCTTAAACCTCATATTTACTACATTGTGATCTGTGTCTATACCTGCTCCTGGAAACGTCTTACAATCCAGTATCTGGTTTCGGAATCTCTGCCTGATGCAACATAGCTGAAATCTTCCCGTATTACCTGGCCTTTTCCACGTATAAGTCCTACTCTTGTGATTCTTGAACAGCGTATTTGCTTTTATTACATGAAATTTATTACAGAACTCAATTAGTGTTCCTACTCTCTCATTCCATGCTATAAGCCCATATTCTCCTGTAATCTCTTCTTCTACTTCTTCCCCTACAACTGCGTTCCATTCCCCCATGACTATTAGATTTTCATCTCCCTTTGCGTACTCCATTACCCTTTCAATATGGTCACATGCTTTCCCTATCTATTAATCTTCAACTTGCGACCTGGACTTTAGTTGTTGGTGTTGGTTTGCTGTCGATTCTGATAAGAAGAACTCTATCACTGAACTGTTCACAGTAACATATCTTCTGCCAAACCGTGCTATTCATAACGAATCCTACTCCTCTTGTAAGGTGTATGGTTCGTCGGCGATGGGCGAGGCATGACAGAATCTCTGACCAGAGAGTAGTTTATTGTTAGTTGTTGCTTGTCGCGTGTCTGCGCTAGTCTACGCGAGTCGACAGTAGTAGTCAGTCGGATACAGTTGTAGTCGGTCGGATACAGTAGCGAGTGGACGGTAGTAGTCGGCGGGAGTCGGCGTGCGTCGGCTGTGTGCTCTGGTCGCGACTCTGGTCAGGACTCTGGAGTATGAGTATTGTTGTAGAAGGTAAAGAAACAGCCTTGCGCATATTTAATAATGTATGTTAATTTTAATTTAATTTGTTCAGAAAAAAATGCTCCAATAATAATTTTTTTATAAAGTAACTCTTTTAAAGAAAAGTATTCATTTCTATTTAAAGAATTTTTACACTCTTTTGAAGAAAAAGCATTCATTTCAATTTAAAGAATATTTCCTATGCATTCCTTCCAAGAATAAAAAAAAATATATACGCCAGCATTGCACGAAGCTGTGTCGATAAATAAGAGCAGATATAGTTGCAGTTTTTATTGAGGTAAGAATTTTGCTTTTGTTATTCAGAAAACAGAGCCGAAGGTCAGCCCTGCTGTCCTTATAAAATTTACCAGATATTATTATTTCTTTTGGGAGGTTACATTTCGTTCATGGTTCATTATTTAATTAATATTATTGTGTGGTTTATGGTCAATTTCCATTTATCAATTTTGTGGGGAGTTTACGCTTGGCTCCATTTCCATTTTTAATTTAACATTTTTCGTGTGGAGAGGTTACACTTGGCGACATCCGGCCAGGATCGTATTTCTTTGTGAATCTGCTGAGAAGTAGTCATATATCTGCTCTTAATTACTTAAATTCAATTAGCATTTGGCGCAACGCATTTACTAATTTGTCACTCTTTCTTCCACAGATCATCGGCAATTTGTTGCTCTTTGTTATATTTGTGTTTGTTGAATTTTTGCATTGTGTTTGTTTCATTTGTGAATAATTTTGATTAGTGAAAAATGCCGCGAAAAACTGTTAACAGTACATCGCGATGTATAATGAGTGAAATAGCCGACTCAAATAACTTGATCGATAGTACTTGCGACATGCAGTGTAATGATGACAATCCTACATTTACAGACAATCAGTGCGTACCGACTACTTGTAATGATCTTTATCCTAGTGATGAACAAACGAATTCGATTGTGTCCTCTGTTAATTTAACGACAACTGATGACGCGGGGCGTTTCGTTGCAATGAGCGCTGCCCAGCTTGACACACCCGGTTTGCAGGATTTACGTGATGAACAGGCAAATTTTTCCAACGAAAATGAACAGTATAGTCAAAGTGGGACAGATTTATTTGATTCCGAGGTAGTGACTAACAGTGCACATCCGATTGTCAAACATTTTCAAGAATTACAAAATGACCGAATGGTTACACAAAACGTGACATTTGCAGCTACAACATCAAATAACACAGAGAATAGAGCCGATAACTTTGGCTGGCATCAAGTTATGGCATTTTTACGACAAATCGATGAAAAATAAAACAACAGTTCCAAACAACTTAGTGAACAGAACAAACAACTTAATGAAAAACAAGACAACCTTAATGAAAATTTCAAACAACTTAGTGAACAGAACAAATAACTTAATGAAAAACAAGACAACCTTAATGAAAATTTCAGACAACTTAGTGAACAGAACAAACAACTTAATGAAAAACAAGACTACCTTAATGAAAAATTAGACAATTCCAGACAGCTTAGTGAACAGATTACAGCCGTTGCTGCGCAATGTCATGATACTAAAGAACAATTACGTGAGGAAATTGAGGCTTGTGCTAGGAAAAGTAGTGAAGAAATTAGATCTGTTGCGCAAGAATTAAGGGATATGCAAACAGCTGCAACAGAATAAGTTAAAGACGAAATTAGTGCAGTCGGTAAACAACACTCTGAAAAAGCAACACAGTTACGCGACGAGTTTAAATTAATGACAGCAGAACTTTCGCGCACGCTGGATGCAAAAGTAGACGCGAAATTCGACCAACAGAACAGTCAAATTGACGAACGTTTTAATCACCACCTACAAATCAGTGAAACGCGTTTCCGTAGATTTGTACACGAACAAAATAAAGTAAAACGACAAGTCATGGAAACAATTACCACACAGAGACAGGAAGATAAACGTAAATTGCTTACGAAAGCAAAAACATATGTAGACAACAATATTGCTACTGTATCAGACGAAATTAACACTATCAAACAGTTGAACACCGAATTGCGTGATGACATTTCCGATCTTAAAACAAAAACAGACACACACGCGGTAGACTTTCAGACAGTGACCGACAGACTCGAACAATTAGAACTAACACAGGATACTGATGTCATCAAAGCTGATGTTAAAAAATTGAACGAAACCACACCTAAATTACAAAAACAGATTAATGCTTCTGACAATAAAAACGATGATCAGGTAAAAATACTGACCGAAAAATATGATGAATTGGCCAGTCGTATTGATGTTATTGAATGTAATAATGACAACAAATCAGACGATACTTCACCGATTTCGTTTAACCAAACACCTGAATTCCAAAATTTACAGCAGACAATCAGTGAGATAGATTCGTCTAATAATACATTGCGCAGAAAATTGTCAATTTTACAGCAAGAAGTGACAGAGATAAAAAATATTTCAGTTAATAACACGCCACAGCATACGACACATTCCGAAGATTTCTCACACTCACGCAGCCGGTGTAATTTGGGTAATTTACAGAGAGTACGTGACTTACATTCCGAACAGTCACAGGCAAATAGATTCTCATACAATGCTGAACCTGTTTAGACGTACAGAGACGATAATTTTGATTACAAACATTTTCTATGAGTGAGAAAATTTGAATTATTTAAAAATGACAGAACACAGATTCACCCCTTCGATTGGATATAACAATTTAGCTTTGCTTTTCCACCAACTTGGTCCATAACACATAAACTTGAATTTATTTGCAGTTTTTTGGAAGGCGAACCGGCAACTCGTATGAGAATGCCTTTCTATCAGCGTATTGGTTGAAGGCGACACAGCGCGGAATTAAAGATCAACTAATTAGTTTACCGAATTATGAGAACTCAAATTTTCCCAGTGTCACACAATTTTTTGAACACATGGTCCAACAAAACCAGTTCTTAAGTGAACCAAACAGTGAATGTGCACTTATTCAATTATGTATTTCTAAATTGCCACGATCATTAAGAGTGTAACTTTTAACAGGTCAACAGAAAGAAAATATTTCTGCATTCAGAGATCTGTTACAGCTTTTAGAAGTGCAGCAATCGGATTATTCCTTTACAAACAAAAATTTTTCATATAATAACCAAGGTCAACAAACATACAGCAATTACGACCAGCCACGCAATTTCAATAGCAAAGCCAATAGACGCTTCAGGAACGAAAACTACCAGAACTTTAACAACAGACAAAATTTTAATTATCAGTATCGTCAAAATTATCAGCAACAGGAACCACGTTTTGGTAACAATAGAGGTTTTTCCCAACAACAGCAACAAAACCAACCGGTTAGCATACCTAACCAACAATGTAATGTACAAGGTCAACCTAGCTTTAATGTTTCGCCGCGTGCACGTATAGTCTCAGCCCCAACAAATAGTAACGCACCGCAACAAGGAAGCCAGTACGTACAGAAAACACACTATTTCAATTCCTATCGGAATGCACCATATAGAAATGACTATCATGACAGACGTAAAAATAATGAGCACAATTCTCAGCGTATATTTAATAACAGTCGGTCTTATCAGCAGCAAGAACATCAGCAACTACATATAAACATGAATGAACCAGACAGTAGGTATCATCCAGAACGTAATACGTCTGGAAGATATAATAGAACAGTACAAATAGTGGAAATGCCACAGCATCCTCCTGAAAATAATAACACGTCAGATCGAATTTCACTAGATACAGCACAGGTTGCATCTTCCAGCAACGTAAGCAATACTTCAGATGCACAGAATGTTGTTCACGAAAATGTTATTACTTTTGACGACACTCTTTTGCAGGAAAGACCAGTTGTTCAGAAAACCATTTCACACCCTGTCATCGAAGTTAAAATTGGATCATCGAAATTTTCAGTAGTAATCGATTCTGGATCACCTATGTCAGTTATAAATGAAGAAACTTTCAACGAGCGTAACAAAGAGCACACCTATCCTACGTTACCATTAGGCAATACGAAAGTAAACGGAGCAGTATCGAGTAAAGGAGTAGATGTGAAATTACAGACACATTTATAATTTTGTACGGCAGGTAATACGTTTCACTCAAATTTTTGGATTATTCCGTCATTGACGACAGACATTATTTTAGGCACGAATTTTCTGGTACAACACAATGCCATTATTGTTGTTGTTGTTGTTGTTGTGGTCTTCAGTCCTGAGACTGGTTTGATGCAGCTCTCCATGCTACTCTATCCTGTGCAAGCTTCTTCATCTCCCAGTACTTACTGCAACCTACATCCTTCTGAATCTGCTTAGTGTATTCATCTCTTGGTCTCCCTCTACGATTTTTACCCACCACGCTGCCCTCCAATGCTAAATTTGTGATCCCTTGATGCCTCAAAACATGTACTACCAACCGTTCCCTTCTTCTAGTCACGTTGTGCCACAAACTTCTCTTCTCCCCAATCCTATTCAATACTTCCTCATTAGTTACGTGATCTACCCACCTTATCTTCAGCATTCTTCTGTAGCACCACATTTCGAAAGCTTCTATTCTCTTCTTGTCCAAACTGGTTATCGTCCATGTTTCACTTCCATACGTGGCTACACTCCATACAAATACTTTCAGAAACGACTTCCTGACACTTAAATCTATACTCGATGTTAACAATTTTCTCTTCTTCAGAAACGATTTCCTTGCCATTGCCAGTCTACATTTTATATCCTCTCTACTTCGACCATCATCAGTTATTTTACTCCCTAAATAGCAAAACTCCTTTACTACTTTAAGTGCCTCATTTCCTAATCTAATCCCCTCAGCGTCACCCGATTTAATTTGACTACATTCCATTATCCTCGTTTTGCTTTTGTTGATGTTCATTTTATATCCTCCTTTCAAGACGCTGTCCATTCCATTCAACTGCTCTTCCAAGTCCTTTGCTGTCTCTGACAGAATTACAATGTCATCGGCGAACCTCAAAGTTTTTACTTCTTCTCCATGAATTTTAATACCTACTCCGAATTTTTCTTTTGTTTCCTTTACTGCTTGCTCAATATACAGATTGAATAACATCGGGGAGAGGCTACAACCCTGTCTCACTCCTTTCCCAACCACTGCTTCCCTTTCATGCTCCTCGACTCTTATAACTGCCATCTGGTTTCTGTACAAATTGTAAATAGCCTTTCGCTCCCTGTATTTTACCCCTGCCACCTTCAGAATTTGAAAGAGAGTATTCCAGTTAACGTTGTCAAAAGCTTTCTCTAAGTCTACAAATGTTAGTAACGTAGGTTTGCCTTTTCTTAATCTTTCTTCTAAGATAAGTCGTAAGGTTAGTATTGCCTCACGTGTTCCAACATTTCTACTGACTCCAAACTGATCTTCCCCGAGGTCGGCTTCTACCAGTTTTTCCATTCGTCTGTAAAGAATTCGCGTTAGTATTTTGCAGCTGTGACTTATTAAACTGATAGTTCGGTAATTTTCACATCTGTCAACACCTGCTTTCTTTGGGATTGGAATTATTATATTCTTCTTGAAGTCTGTGGGTATTTCGCCTGTCTCATACATCTTGCTCACCAGATGGTAGAGTTTTGTCATGACTGGCTGTCCCAAGGCCATCAGTAGTTGTTTCGACTCAGGTCTTTCAGTGCTCTGTCAAACTCTTCACGCAGTATCTTATCTCCCATTTCATCTTCATCTACATCCTCTTCCATTTCCATAATATTGTCCTCAAGTACATCGCCCTTGTATAAACCTTCTATATACTCCTTCCACCTTTCTGCCTTCCCTTCTTTGCTTAGAACTGGGTTGCCATCTGAGCTCTTGATATTCATACAAGTGGTTCTCTTCTCTCCAAGGGTCTCTTTAATTTTCCTGTAGGCAGTATCTATCTTACCCCTAGTGAGACAAGCCTCTACATCCTTACATTTGTCCTCTAGCCATCCCTGCTTAGCCATTTTGCACTTCCTGTCGATCTCAATTTATTTCCTGAGCAGCTTTTATTCGCGGTTTGAATACAATACTACCGACAGAGCTTAAAGACAGAATTACAACGTACGTAGACGACATTCATTTTGCAGAAGCTAACTGGACTGAACACAATCTGATACTTGAACAACTGTTGCAAACTTTTCGTGCACAAGGACTCACAGTTAATCTCAGTAAATCGCACTTTGGTAAAACTTCTATAAAATTTCTTGGACATGTAATTTCAGCAGAAGGCATTACGCCTGACCCGGAAAAACTTCAGGCTTTACGTGACATTACTGTTCCTACGACGAAGAAACAACTACGCAGCTTTTTGGGTTTAATTAACTTTTTTCGTAAATTTATTCATTACTCTGCCTTAGACACCCCTAGATTATGTCAATTGACAGGTAAAAACACTATTTGGTCTTGGGATAAGCAAGCACATTCTGAATTTATGAACTTGAAACATGCCTTGTTGAATGCACCACTTTTATCGCACCCAGATCTTACCAGAAATTTTTCCATTGCCACCGACAGTTCTAACACCGCTTTAGGCGTACACATTTTTCAGGAAATTGAAGAAGATGGTTCTACAGTAATTAAAAACATCGCCTGTGCGAGTCGTACTCTGTCACCTGCTGAACGCAATTATTCTGTTACAGAACTTGAAACATTATGTGTTGTATGGGCTTTTACCAGATTTAGGCATTTTCTTTATGGAAGACATACTACAGTTTACACAGATCATAGAGCGATACAATTTTTACTTTCGGCTAAATTTACGCACGACAGATTAAGCAGATGGAAACTTTATCTACAGGAATTTAATTTTACAATTGTTCACATTCCCGGCACACAAAATATTGTAGCAGATGCACTATCCCGTTCTCTCAGCAACAATCAGCAAGAAGACATCGCAACCAATTTCTGCAAAGCAAATTCCAGCGTCATGTACAAGTTGCATTTGAAAATTTCATTTCGTCGTCATTACAAGACATAGCACAAGAGCAGAATAAAGACAACGTATGGAAAGAGATTAATCACCTTTGGCAAGATAGGAATAATGTCACCATTAGAAACTATTACATTGTATGCAATGACATTCTGTTTCGCCGCTCTCATCCTGACAGCAACAATTGGTTATTATGCATTCCTGACGAACTTGTTGACAAATTAATCTGGTATACTCATTTAAGTTACGTACATTACGGAGCTAGAAAATGTTTTCTTATACTGAGACAGAACTGTTATTTTACCAACATGGAGAAACGTATTCGACGAGTTTTAGCGTCATGTAAAATCTGCCAGAAAGCTAAATCAGATACGACTTCACATATTCCTCCATTACATCCCATTGTACCTGTTAAATTAAGACACATGGCCGCTGTAGACATTTTTGGTCCAATTCCCAGAACTAATAGAGGTTTTTGCTGCATCTTTGTCGCTGTTGAACTCACTTCAAAATTTGTTACCTTCACTCCGTTACGCAAAGCTACTGCTAAAACTGTTTCGAAAGCATTTGTAAAACATTTTTTATTTCATGTAGGGCATGTGTTGCAAGCAATTTACGACAATGGACCACAGTTTCGATCTGCTATATGGACACGTATGTTACGAGCTAGAAACATTTCTCTGATATATATATCTAGGTACCATGCTTCTTCGAACCCTTGTGAACGATTAATGAAAGAAATTGGTAAACTGTGTAGAATTTACTTCCGTAAAAAACATATTGATTGGGACACACACATACTCTCATTCCAAGATGAAATTAATTCCATACCGAATTTTTCGTGTGGAGAGGTTACACTGTTACACCATTTTCTGCTGTTGTTGATATTAGCCTATACTCATCTGACCAGAAAACCTTGTCCCTTAACTTCGCTGACTACTATTCAATCTGGACTGAGCATTTGTATTTCGCTTTTCAGATTTTCTAACTTCCCTATAAAGTCAAAGTATCTGACATTCCACGCCCAGACTCGTAGAACATCATCCGAAAGTTGTTTATTCAAGCTCTTTCTCACGGTCAGCCTCTTCCCCCTCTCCCCCCTCTCTCCCTCTCCCCCTCTCCCTCTGTCCCCCCTCTCCCCCCTCTCCCTCCCTCTCCCCCCTCTCCCCCTCTCTCGCTCTCTCCCCTCTCTCCCCCTCTCCCCCCTCTCTCCCCCCTCTCACCCCTCTCCCCCCTCCCGTCCCCTCCCGGAGATCAGTATGGGGAGCTATTCTGGAATCTTTTGCCAATGAGACATCATCATGACACTTTTCCATTTACAGGCCACGTATCCTGTGCGTACACGTTATGTGTCTTTAATGCAGTGGTTTCCATTGCCTTCTGCATCCTCATCGTTGCTGATTCTTCCGTCCTTAGGGGCAGTTAGCAATCCCAAAGACAAGAGAATGCCCTGAACCTCTGTACACTCCTCCGCCCTCTTTGACGAGATCGTAGGCTGAATGAGGCTGACTTCTAATGCCGGAAGTCTTCGACTGCGAAATTTAAATGGTGGCGGGTTTTTAACCTTGGACCGAGGACGTTACGGTCACTACTCAAAGACTCTACACATAGCCCACGGGTGCCGATGATATTACATGATAGAAAATGACAGAATCATCTACCAACAGTCTAAGAGGGTTGCTGAGATTGTGTCCTCAATCGTTTTGTAGATCAGGAACAAGAGACGGCCTGTGACACTTCCTTAATGAACACCCGACATTTTTATTCGATGACTTTCTGTCACTTACGAAGGGCTCCTATCTTTCTGACAGGAAGTGACGAATCAAGTCACACAACTGAGACGAACTCTATTCAGTTCGAAGTAGCTTGCGAGGACTGGAGTCAGAAAGGTCTTCGAAATATAAAAATGTGGAATAAGACGTTCCCCATTAGTACCTGTATAACATTGCTGCTCAACAGAAGAAATTACTGGTAATATTAAAGTCGTTGTTACTGGATTAGTGTGTGTTGTGTCTCTGTATGTCTGTGAAGGCGTCAACGACCTCCACAGAGCACGTAACTTTGTATACGAAGACAAATTACTCTCGGGGTGTTGAAGATGCTGCCGACTCCGACAGCTGCCTACGTTATTTATTGATGCAGGTTCTACAGCAAGCATCGACCGCCAACTGTTCGAAGTCCTATACAAGCTTATACTACATAACAGTTCATCACAGAATCCTTTCACAAAAACTGAATACGTGCAATTACCTTTCAAATGCATCAGACTGTATTATGGCCGTTACTAAACTTCACATTAACGTTACACATCGTTTGAGAATCTGGAAAAACACAAATTACACAATGTGGCACTTCATACGCGTCCTCTCGTTATCTGGCTCGTAACGAAGTCCAGTCAAATTCCGATTTTCTTACTTTTCTTCGCTCGGCATGGAGCAACGCGTATTCAAGGCGAAAAATTTTGCTCGCGCAGGCTAAACGCACCACCTCGCGATATAGATAAAATTTAAACACATAACAATATAAACGTCATTCAATGTATCTACTGAACGATTTCTGACTCCCACTAGTCACTGCGGGCAAAGAATTGCATGTCGCATTTTGGTATCTTTGTCTGAAATTTATAAATTAAAATTACAGTCTTCTTACTCAGTTGTTTCACTCTTAGTTATTGCAGAGAAGTTAGGAGACGTCGGTCGATCTCGCAGGGAAGCTGGGCGCTGCAGTGCGGGCTGCTCTCGAATGATGACCCTCCCCCTCACGACTGCCTCCGCGTAGTCGATGGATCGGGATTGGGTTGTCTCTCGTGATGGACTAGGCGGTTATGGGCTCGCATCGGGAACAGAATGACCAGTCTGAGTCTTCTGACCCCTTACTCTGAATTTCTTCTTGGCCCTGAAATTGTTAGTGGATTGGAATGCTAACATGTTTCTGCACTGGCACGATAGATTCCGATCGAGCTTTTCCTTGTTCATCTTTAACCATTCTTTCAGACTGTAACACTTCTGTTAAATGTCACTGGTGTTATATCCCATTTTCATCGGATCTCACCGTGGATCAGTCTGAACACGATTTGAATTTTCATTATGTTCCTAATTACGGTGCATTGATTGTGCCCTATCAACATTCATAGGTTGTCCGAGGGCACGCACATTATACTGCACTTATATTTCGATAAACTCGTACGTAATTTAATCTGTCATATATTCCCTTACTTACAATGTCATATTACTTTACTTGCTGCACTGGAAGTCCATTTTGCTCAAGTCACACCTAGTGATACGTGGCTGGCAACCACGGGGCCCCGAGCTGAGTCCTGGCATTGCTTCCACTTACTTATGCCAGGCTCCTGACTTTTATCTTTCCTATCTTGCCACCCTCGGCCAGCTCGTGTTCTTTTCCGACCCTGACGCTATTAGGTTTCGAGGGCTAGGGGTCTTTCATTTTCCAACCTATACTTCTCATGCAGCGTCTGACCCGGAGCGGGCGGCTGCAAAAGGCGTCTGTATCCCATGTTAGGGGCGGCCTCCAGAACTGCGGAAGGCAACGGAATACCACCGCAGATTATCTTCCCTGCATAATGCAGTCTCCCTTTTATGCAAAAAAAAAAAAAAAAATGGCTTCCTCTCATGTTAAATCAGTGTCCGGAGGTAAAATAGTCCCCCATTCGGATCTCCGGGGGGGACAACTTGAAAGGAGGCAAAAAATCAAAACGAGAATTGGTACCTGGAATGTCAGAACTCTGCTACAAGCAGGAAAACTAGAAAACCTTAAAAGAGGGATGGAAAAGAATCATATGGACCTCGTAGGAGTTGCTGAGGTAAGATGGAATGGACATGGAGAGTTGCAGTCAGATGAATATGTATTCTATTACTCAGGAGGAGAAGTAAAAGGAATTAATGGAGTAGGAATGATTATGACAAAGGAATTGGCTAAATGTGTGGAATATGTAGACTATGCAAATGACCGGATTATTGGTGTAAGGCTGAAAGGAGCACAAAAAGATTTACTGATTGTCCAGGTGTATATGCCAACTTCAGAACATGATGACCAAATTGTAGAGGAAACGTACAATGTAATAGAGAGAATAATGGACGAAAATAAAAAATGCTGCAAAATAGTAATGGGAGACTGGAACGCCATTGTGGGAGAAGGGAAAGAGGGAAACATAGTAGGCAGTCATGGTCTTGGAAAGAGAAATGACAGAAATGAATGGTTAATTGACTTCTGCAGGGAAAGGCAGCTGATAGCGGCAAACACATGGTTCAAAAACCGTAAGAGGAGGCTATACACTTGGAAATCACCAGGGGATAAATATAGAAACCAAATCGATTTTATACTGGTAGAAGAAAGATACAGGAATGGAATCAAGAAGGTGCACACATTACCAGGTGCAGATATTAATAGTGACCACAACTTACTTATGGCAGAAATAGAAATAAGAATGAAAAAACTGAAAAAGGCGACAATGGTGAAGAAGTGGGATCTAGAGAAGATAAGGTCCAACAAAGAACAAATTACAGAAATGCTGTCTCGGGACTTTCTAAACACATTACGAGACAAAGAAGCACCTGATAATGCCAACGAGTATTGGGATATGCTGAAAGAAGGAATCATTAAAGCAGGACAGCAGAATATAGGATATGTAAAAGGGAAAAGGTAAAAAAAACCATGGGTCACACAAGAAATGATTTCCAAGATGGAGGAGAGAAGAAAATTGAAAAACAAGAACACTGAAGATGCAAGAAAGATATTCCGAAGGTTAAATAACGAACTGCGAAGAGGAATGTGATGAAATTGAAGAACTGGACAGGAAGGGAAGATACGACTTACTATACAACAGAGTAAAGACTATGACATGGGAACAAAACAGAGCAGGAAGTGCTACTATGGAAATTTTGAGTAAAAACGAAGAGGTAGTGTACAAAGATCGTGACGATGTCCTCCAGAGATGGGAAGAATATATAAAAGAGCTATATGACACAAATAGCAAACCAGAAACTCTGGAACTTGAATCACACAACAGTGTAAGTGATGAAGAGAAAGGACCGACCATCATAATGGAAGAAGTAAAGTCTGCCATTGCTGCAATGAAAAATGGCAAAGCAGTAGGTACAGATACAATACCGGGAGAAATACTAAAATGCTTGAACCACAATGGAATAAGAGAAATATTGAGGTTATGTAATAAAATATATGACAGTGGTGAATGGCCTGAGGACTTTTTGACAACAGTAATGATTCCATTACCGAAAAAACAAGGAACCAAGAAATGCAGCGAGCACAGGACAATCAGCCTCATTTCACATGCAACCAAAGTGATGTTAAGAATAATTAATAAAAGAGTTGAAAAAGTAATAGAGGAGAATCTCGGCGAGGAGCAGTTTGGCTTTAGACGGAATACGGGCACCAGAGATGCAATAGGGCTCCTACGAATCTTGGGAGAAAGGTTTATTGAAAAAGGAAGAGACCTATATATGTGCTTCATCGATTTAGAAAAGGCATTTGACAATGTGGTTTGGTTCAAGCTGGCGACTATTATGAGGGAAAAGAGAGTGGACTGGAAAACCAGAAGACTTATAAACTCATTGTACCTTGATCAAAAAGTTTCAGTTAAAGTGAGAGGAGAAAGTACGAACTGTATCAGACTAGGGAAAGGAGTAAGACAAGGATGCTGTTTATCACGTACTCTTTTCAACCTGTACTTGGAAAATATGATTGACCAATGCTTATTAGATGACAAAGGAGTAGAAATTGGAGGAAGAAGAGTAGGGTGCTTGAGATTTGCTGATGACATGGTCCTTCAAGCCACAGGGGAAAAAGAATTACAGGATTTGGTGGACACCATTGCAACTAACGGAAAAAAATATGGAATGAAAATTAACACAAATAAAACAAAAGTATTGGCAATAGGAGGAAATAAGAAAATAAAAATTGTGCTGAATGGAGAAACACTAGAACAGGCGCAAAATTTTAAGTATCTTGGAAACAGGATAGACACCGACTGGAAGTGCACCACAGAAATTAAAACAAGGATAGCAATGGCAAAAGAGGCGTTTTATAAGAAAAGGAGACTCTTCTGCAGTGGTCTGGACAGAGAACTCAGAAAGAGACTCATAAAATGTCTTGTATGGAGTGTTCTTCTATATAGCGCTGAAACATGGACTATGAGGAAAAAAGACAGAGAAAGGCTGGAGGCTTTTGAGATCTGGTTCAAAAGGCTCTGAGCACTATGCGACTTAACTTCTGAGGTCATCAGTCGCCTAGAACTTAGAACTAATTAAACGTAACTAACCTAAGGACATCACACACATCCATGCCCGAGGCAGGATTCGAACCTGCGACCGTAGCGGTCACGCGGTTCCAGACTGAAGCGCCTTTAACCGCACGGCCACACCGGCCGGCTTGAGAGCTGGACATGGCGGAAGATGGAAAGAATAAGTTGGATGGACAGAGTAAAAAATGAAGAGGTACTGAGAAGAGTGGGAGAGAAAAGGCAGTTACTAGATGTAATACAGAGAAGAAAAGGAAATTGGATTGGGCATATATTAAGAAAGAATGACGGACTGATAAAAACAGTTTTAGAAGGTTATGTAGAAGGGAAAAGGAAGCGAGGAAGGAAGAGATTCCAGATACCGGATGACATGATGGACGGTACAACATACAGCAGCCTTAAGAAGGAAGCAATGGGTCGCAGAAAATGGAGAGGCAAAGGACCTGCTAATATAGCAGATAACTGATGATGATGAATGCTAACATTTAACCACCAATACATGGTAATTTCTCGCTAGCATCCGAATCTAATAGAACTCAGTCACAATTAGTTTACCTTATACATGAAACTGAAAATTCGGTTATATAGGAATGGTCCACCTGATTGTAGTAAAGCCAACCATAAAATGTCAAGCACATCCCTGCTCTTTGTTATCTAGTATACCCAGAAAAATTATTCCGCCTTTGCATACTTTTCTGATAGGTGCATGAAGTTCAATGTCCGGAGCTACTTGGACTCATTTCCCGTCAAAATACTTGCTTTCAGTACGTACTGACACTATCACTCATGAACTACATTACTATTTATACTAAATCGAGAACATGATCACATACAAAATTAAAATTCATTCTGGAAATAAACACAAAAGTTATTCATATACACATAACAGTATATAATAAGCATCAGCTCTCCTTCTGAGCCCTAAGGTTCTGCTGACAACAAACATCAGTACACTTACTTATCTAACTGAACCTACCTAGACCTAAAAATTCAATGAAATAAAATCTCTTTAATATATACAATCTTTACTAGAGGCTGGAGTAATTCTAATTTCCACTTCGCATAGTACTTTTGAATATCATGATGCAGATGGAATCCCTTCACCTTTCCCTTCGCTGGGTAGGCCATTAGATATGCCTCAGGATTTGGAATCATTATTTTAAACGGTCCAGCAAATAAAATTGTCATTTCTTATTCCTCATCTTGAATAAAGATGCCTATGGATGATTGCCCAACAACACTTTATCGCCTGCAGCAGAAGTTGGTACTGTCTTTAACTTTTCTCATATTTTACCTTTCTCTTTCTGGCTTTTTTTGCCACGTTCACTAAAGCCAACTTAATCTTTTGTTCCCAGGTGGGCTTACCCTGTGACACCTTTTGTAGGCTCTTCACCCACTCATTCCTTTCTTCCTTCTGAAACGTCAATTCCTCTGTTTTGGGTACAGCTAACAGCCGACTGCGATATGGACTGACCGATGATTCTGTCAGGTTCCAGTGTATCATCCTGTTTATCTCTTCACTCACTGATTTCTTCAATCTCGGCGGAATTGGATATGATTTATTACAATGTGTCTTATGAGGAAAAACCTCCAAATAGCATGAAAATCCCTTAATAATTCCTGGCTTTTCTTCAAAAACCTGGATATATTTCTCTAAAAGATCTATCTACAGATAATTTTGTTCGTTTGCCAATCCATCAGCTTCCTTTGCCTTTTCTTCCACTTGTTCTGCTATCCCAAGTATCTTGATATCCTTTACCTCTTGTGTACGTTTATTCTCCTTTCTTTTCTAATGAGCTTAATGCCATGCCCACGACATTAATTTCCAATGCTCCTTTCCTCCATGATAAGATCAACTTGTGCCATTTCCTCATCATCACAAAAACTGACCTTATAGGACGAGAAGTACAATTTTAAGTCCATCTCCCTCATAGTATCTAATCCGATGATACAATCTTCTATTAATTTTATAATTACTAGGAACACGCATCTTATCGCTGTATTTCCTATTCTTACGTACAGGAAACTTTGTATCCGAACTGGTTGCGAGCGGGTATCTAAGGCTCAATGATCTTACAGTTTCGTGTCGGCTACGCCGGTAACTCTGTCTTCTGGGATAGCCGTTTAAATAAATTGTTGGAGATCGCATTTATCGAAACTCCGGTATCCAAGATTATCCTGATAGGTTCAAATGGCTCCGAGCACTATGGGACTTAACATCTGAGGTCATCAGTCCCCTAGAACTTAGAACTACTTAAACCTAACTAACCTAAGGACATCACACACATCTATGCCCGATACAGGATTCGAACCTGCAACCGTAGCAGTCACACGGTTCCGGACGGAAGTGCCTAGAACCGCTCGGCACTCTGAATGGTATGCCTAATATTTCGGCACGGATCGCTGATACAGGCACTCTATTAGAAACTTGTTCCCCAGGATTTATTCCTTTCGTTAACGCCACAGTGATCCTCATTCCACCGTTGTATCTAAAACAGTTTACAGGTGATTGCATGCCTCCCTTTACTCTTTTATCGAGCGGACCTCTGGGGTGTAGTCTGGTCGGATTCAATTTAAATTGCCCGGTGTAACCGGTTCGTTGTTGTCATCGGTTGCTTCGACTATGACCGGTGGTTGTTCTCGCCAGAGCCGGCCGAAGTGGCCGTGCGATTAAAGGCGCTGCAGTCTGGAACCGCACGACCGCTACGGTCGCAGGTTCGAATCCTGCCTCGGGCATGGATGTTTGTGATGTCCTTAGGTTAGTTAGGTTTAACTAGTTCTAAGTTCTAGGGGACTAATGACATCAGCAGTTGAGTCCCACAGTGCTCAGAGCCATTTGAACCATTTTTTTTGTTCTCGCCAGGCTTGATTCTTTGTTGGCCTTTGCCTCGCCTCGTATATGGTATGATTACTTTGTCCTTGATTTCTACGGTCATTATATGCGGAATTGTACCTCCTTTCAAATCGCCCCTGTCTGTTTCTGTTCTGCTCATAATTTCTTCCGTTGTTCCGCTGATCATACAGTTTGAACCATTGCTGTAATCATTATTCATATTGGTTCGATGAAAATTATCCATTTGCCTTCCACTCATTCTTCCATTATTACTGTTATAACCTATCTGCCTGCTTTTCATTTGACAGGATCTTTGTGTAATTATTTTTCCTCGTTGTTCTTCCTGTAGCAAATCGATTGAATCTACCGCAGACATGACTTCTTCCAGATTATCTTCTGACACACGCAGCAGTTTTTCCCTGCTCTCCAGCTGACGCTGAGCTTTGATGATCATTATCACACTTTTGCGACCTTTTGTTTGATCCCAATGTCTTGCTTTATTCAAATATTTTTCGAAGTATCTCCTTCAGTTTCCGTTTCGGTAAGAGAAGGGTTCCGGGTTATGTACTTCCTTCTTCAGTCTCTCTTGAATGCCTCTTGTCCAATATCTATTGAGGAATGCCTTCTCAAATTATTCGCAGGTGTGACACTTGTCTATTACGTCAGTCACGTACAGGCTACCATCGTCTTGGATGTATCCTGATACATATTCCATTTTCTGTCGATCAGACCAAGCTCGTGGTAAGACTCCTCTGAATCGTTTGATAAATAAGACAGGATTTTAATGTCTTCTTTTCCGGAAGAATTTTTTTGTAATCACCTATGATTTAACATTTTCTCTTCCATGACAGATCTGATGTAATCACTCATAGGTGACATACTTCCTTACATCTGTTGATTTGGCCTTGTATCTGGGTACTGCTCATCATCCCCATAATTACACATCGATCCCTGATTCCTACCTTTAGATCTCCACTGTGGGCTGGCTTTCTTTCTTTCTTTCTTCCGTAGCCCCCCCCCCCCCCCCCCACCTCCCCGGTAGTTCTTCTATCCTTTGAGTACACGTTTGCAAATTCTGTATAACTTCTCATCGGTTCCTATCTGCTCGCGAACTTCCTTCAACTCATGATCTGAAACTTCCTGGCAGATTAGAACTGTGTGCCCGACCGAGACTCGAACTCGGGTCCTTTGCCTTTCGCGGGCAAGTGCTGTACCATCTGAGCTACCGAAGCACGACTCACGCCCGGTCATCACAGCCTTACTTCTGCCAGTATCTCGTCTCCTACCTTCCAAAGAGTGAAAATTTCATTCTGGAAACATCCCCCAGGCTGTGGCTAAGCCATGTCTCCGCAGTATCCTTTCTTTCAGGAGTGCTGGTTCTGCAAGGTTCGCAGGAGAGCTTCCGTAAAGTTTGGAAGGTAGGAGACGAAATACTAGCAGAAGTAAGGCTGTGATGACCGGGCGTGAGTCGTGCTTCGGTAGCCTAGATGGTGGAGCACTTGCCCGCGAAAGGCAAAGGTCCCGAGTTCGAGTCTCGGTCGGGCACACAGTTTTAATCAGCCAGGAAGTTTCATATCAGCGCACACTCCGCTGCAGAGTGAAAATTCCATTCTGGAACTCTTGATCTATTGGGCGAGATAACGATAGGCTTTCACTCACTATATTCTCTACTGATTCCTTGGTAGCTTTATTAACAGACAATATCACCTGCTGTTCCATAGACACTACCCAGTCGTCTAGTTGTTGCTTAAACTGCTATGTTTATTCTTGGGACTTCTGTTCCATTCGCCCTTCACAGTCGGACGCTAATTCCTTTACTGTTGAGGTCTAGTTTTGTACGTCTACTTCTACCGTTTGTTGTCCCCACCGCATGGTTTCAGTTTCACTGTTTACTCTGTTTATTTCGATCGCATATTGTTCGTGAGTTTTCTTCATACTATTTCTTTCTTTCCTGATTTCTGTCTGTTCATTTGTCAAAGTACTCACATCAGCTAATACTTCAACAAAATATGCCCTTGTGGGCAGTTAGTTCACTTTACTTGTTATACCCTTTACTTTTTAGGCTAACTCTTCCTGTTCTGTAGCTAAATTGCTCACAGTGATGGTCAGACTTGTTAGTTTACCCACTATATTTGCCTGTTCCACAGCTATGGTTTCTACTTTTGCACAAATAGCCCCCTGCACAGCTGACATATTCGTTTGCTCAGAAAACACTTTCGTCTTAGTAGCAGACATGATGGACTGTTCCGAAGCTAAATTTTCAACTGTTGTTGAAATATTCGCTTGCGTAGCAGACGTTTGAATAGCAGACATGTGTGACTGTTCTGCAGCTAAACTAGCTAAGGTATTAATCAAAAGTTTCATTTGGTTTAAGAGCTCAGCCATAGGATCTTTGGATTCTCCTCGTCCAGCATCTACCATTTGCCCTGGGTTTTGTTCATCCCCACAGAGCTGCATGTTCACTTCCTGTTCCCTCGGCATCTTAAACTGTGATCTGGTTTTAACCATAAGAATTCAGTTGTTCACTGTTCTTTTAATTGCTTTACTCTGGACTCAATTTAGCTTTACCCCACAAAAATTCGCATCAGATTCTATACCCCAGAATATCTATCCACAATTGTGAACACATCAATAAGAAAACATATGTCACTCGACATATACTAAAACACATGTAATCTACAAATATTCCTAACCAAGTCGTTATCTACAAAGACCAGACTAATGCGTGCAATAAGTTAGCATGTCATTCTTGTGCTTGCCTTTACTGCAGAGTAGAACCGCATGTCGACACTGGACTCGCATTCGGGAGGACGACGGTTCAATCCCGCGTCCGGCCATCCTGATTTAGGTTTTCCGTGATTTCCCTAAATCGCTCCAGGCAAATGCCGGGATGGTTCCTTTCAAAGGGCACGGCCGACTTCCTTCCCCGTCCTTTCCTAATCCGATGAGACCGATGACCTCGCTGTCTGGTCTCCTTCCCCAAACCAACCAACCAACCTAGAACCGCATGAAGCTCACATGTGATGCACCCGTGTTGTAGTGCCTGTCTGTGTCGGATGTAGCTCAGATAGAATGATTCCATCAGTCGTACATGAAATTACACAAAGCACATCAGTACATATACATTACATAAAATACACATTTATCATAACAAATCACAATATATACACTAAATACATATAACTGTATAATCACGCATTAATTTGTTTTTGGTCATGAAATAGTTGACAGTGTCTATCTTTCACTCCTTCTAGGTCCTATCACGTTTTAGCCATTTTTATAATATTACTGCTCAAAAGAAGAAATTAGTGTTTTAAGCTGGTAATATTAAACTCGTTGCTACTGGACTATAGTGTGCGTAGTGTCTCTGTCTGTGTGTCTGTGAAGGACTATATCTCGATCGGCGTCTACAACCCCCAAGGGTACGTAATTTCGTTACTCTCGTGGTGTAGCCGACTCCGATGGTTGCCTGTGAAATTCTTGAAATGTAAGAGAAAGAAAACTTCTATAGGATCTTCTCGAATTGGAACACTACCAATCGCATTTGGACATTCCATGATTGTCTAAGAGTGAAATGAGTTCGTTTTAGCAGAGAAAACTTTCTCTATGCTTTTCACCGTGTTATTGATGCAGGCTGTACAGCAAACATGGCCCACCAAATGTTCTAAGTCCTATACAAGCTTGTAGTACATAACAGTTCATCACAGAATCCTACTATCAAAATTAAATACACACAATGTCCGCCCGCGGTAGCCGAGTGGTCAGCGTGACAGAATGTCACTCCTAAGTGCCCAAAGTGCCCGGGTTCGATTCTCGGCTGGGTCAGAGATTTTCTCCGCTCAGGGACTGGGTGTTGTGATATCTTAATCATCATTACTTCATTCCCATCGACTCGCAAGTCGTCGCAGTGGCGTCATATCGAAAGACTTGCACCCGGCGAATGGTCTACTCGACGGGAGGCCCTAGTCACACATTTTCATTCATAATACACACAATTACCTTTGACATGCAACAGACTGTATTATGGCCCTTACTCAACTCCACATTAACGTGACACATCATCGCTTGTGAATCTCAAAAAACACAATATGCCAGCTAACAATGACTGTTTCCTTGCACACACTTCATACACGTCCTCTCCTTATCTTGTCTCGTAACAAAGACCAGACACATTCCGATTTTCTTACTTTTCTTCGCTCGGCAAGCAGTAACGCGAAGTCAAGTATTAAATATTTTGCTCGCGCAGGCGAAACGTACCACCTCGCAGTATATATTAAGTTTAAACGTTAATAGCACTCGAGATATTATGTGAAGCTAACACTACTCTTACTGGTTCCCGATAGTTACGAATCTGTGCTATTTGTCATTAAATGGCTGAGTTGGAGGTGATTCATTATTTTGGGAAGGAATTTCTGCAAACCGTCTTTAGTAACAATGCTTTAGTGGCACTGCCATAAATAGCATGATCATTGTTACCGCGCGGAGAAGATACTGATTGCGTCTTGCCGCTGTTGTCCTTTACATACGACCAAAATCTCTTTCGGTTTTCTGCCAGATTTCTGAACAGAGTTTCGTTCTGGAAACTATTAAACCGTCTAGAATTGAAGTTCGAGTTAAATGTCGAGCTTTTGTAAGACTTCGCCAGTCTTGGGGATTCCGCGTTCTTTTAAATGTATCGCGCTTTTTACGTTGCTCTTGCAACATACTTCTGTTTTGTGTACCACGGAGGGTCAGTACCATATCTTATTAATTTCTTTGCTATGTATCTCCAAGTTGCTGTCGATACTATTTCTGTAAATTCAAACCACGTCTGGTGTACGCTTGTAGAGAATTGAAAGAGAGGAGAGGGTCTCTTAGGAATGTGTCAAGCAAAGTTTTATCAGCTCTTTTACGTAGACGTTCCTTGTGTTTATTTTTCTTGGGTTTGGTGCTACGTGATTCATTCTAGCTGAAGCAGCCTTTGCGGTCACTAATCCTTGTATCTGTCATGACGCTTCTTATTTGATCAGGATTATTTGTTGCTACGAGTCAAGTACGCTTTTGCAACCATTTACTCTTCGCGTGGGCTCGTGAACAAGTAGTTCAAAATAGCTTTCTGACAAGACCCGTTCACCACGATTTCGGACGACGTTTTATGCCTACCACAGACTTAAACATGTATTTTCGCCAACATATCGAGGATGGATTGAAGTCACCATGAGTATCAGTGGGGTACCATTTGAAATGAAGCTCAAGTTTCCTTTGAACTGTTCAGCACTTGTGTCATCTGAGTCGAAGGGTTCCTTTTGGAACCAATTATTAATTTATTTCGGTTTTCAGGTATAACCTCTACCCAAAATAACTCATAAAAATTTCCTCTCTCCGTCTCACTACATGGTAAATTACTTGTGACAGCAACAAACACTCCACCACCAACTGTGCTTAACCAGCTGTTTTTGATCTAACCTTTCTGAACACGGTTAGGTCCTTTGCAAATATTTCAGCTGAATTTATTCCCGGCTTTAGGCAGCTTTCCGTAGCTGTAACGATTTGAGATTCAGTGCTCTATGTTAGCGCTTAGAGCTCTGATAACTTTCCAACACAGGTACGACAGTTTACAGCGGCAATATTGATTGTTCCTATGTCCATCCTCTTCCTGTGTTCGTCCTGCACAGTTTGAAACGGAAACCCTTTCTTCCCAAGACCTTTCAATCTAAAAAAAACCGGCCAGACCCCTCCATCCAGCCCCCGATACCACTGTAGCCGCTTTCTGCTTGTAGGGGACTCCTGACCTATTTAGTGGAATGGAACCCCCCTTCCCCCGTCTTAATGGCGCAAGTCGAAGAACTTGCAGCCTACGTGGTCACTGAACCGTCTGAGGCTATGATCCGGGTCCTTCACTCGGCTCTGTACCAGAGGATTAGGGTCGGTACTGTCGATGATACTACGAATGGTGGGTTCCTCCTTTTTCTTGCAAGCAAGGCTGGTAGTCTTTACTGTTTCAGCTAGCCGCCCGAAAATAGAAAGAATCTCTTCCGATGTATATCGACGCACATCATTGATTCCAACACGAGCCACTTCTGCTATGACTCCCCCCAGTACGCCCGGAGTGTGTACATTAGATTCCTTCACGTCCTTCGCTGCCATATCCTTAAGGAGCCTCATTACGCGCCTAACTTTGGAGCTCCCATCTAATAGCAGTCCCACTCTCTGTGAATGCTCAGACCTTGCAGGCCGAGAGGATTCCTCTGGAATAGGGTGTTCTACTTCATCTAGCTTTGGGACTTCGTCAGCCACAGATAGTGCCTGAAACCTGTTTGTCAGACGATCTGTGGAGCCCCTCCCATCTGTCTCTCATAAAGTCTCGCTGCCGGCCACATCTTGGAACGACCACAGATGAGGAGTCAACCTCAGTGCGGACAGTGCCCGGGACTGCCACAGTAGTGGACGGATCGGGGGACATATGAATCGTGCTAGGCGTTCCTCAGATTGCCTTATCAGCCTTCCCCCCCCCCCCCCCCCCCCTCCCCCCGCCACTCACACACAGTGATGCTCATTGGCAACAGCCACAAGCTGCGTGACCGAAGCCAGTGCCGACTGGAACTGTGAGGGAAGGGTCACCAACTCGGCTCGCATTTGAACGGAGCAATCACAGTTAGTTCCTATTTATATTAAAGAGGGCCTGATAAATACATAGGCATGCACGAAATATAGGAGTTGAAGCTAAAGAACGCTGACGAAATAGGTCACCTCTCATGAGAAGCTGTGTCAACTCACGGTACTCGTAAAGATAATTCGCAAACGAACAATGTACTCATCTGCAGCAGGAAAGCAAGGTACTCTGTCATTGACGGTTTTACCAACACTCTGGATAGCACATAACATTTTTTATCATTACACTGATGATTGATAAGGCTTGCAAAAATGTCAGCCTAAGCACTCTTTACAACTGCTTCAGAAAGTGCGAGTTTGTAATGCCAACAGAAAAAGCGCAACATCCATCAGTCGGGGGAATTAGCGAATTCACTCCCGCCACATTCACAATGGAAATATCTGCCGAGGTGTGGTATGTGAACCTTTGAGGATTTCGTTGGTATTGAAGATGAGATCGGTGTCGATAGTGCTCTAACCAGTGCTGAACTGTTGGCCTGTCTGGAAGAGGACGAGGAATATAACGATAAAGGACCGTCGATTGTAATCACGTTGAGTGAGACAATGTCATCTGTCCATACCCTATGCTCTTACGCCCTCAGAACGCTAATGTTTATTTCTTCTCAGCTCTCATCACCATCGAAACATTGCTGGAAAATGCTAAATGGAAGTCGCTCTCCCAACAGAAAATTAACGACTATTTATTCAAAGTGACGTGTAGCGTTTTCATTGCATGTTTCTCATATTCTTCAGTATTACCATATGTATATACGTATTTATGAATCTGCAAGCTATTGAAATAGGATCGAATGTGCATATGTATGTAATACAAATTACTTTCAATTATACTCTCGTTCATATGAATTTTATACTGCATACCTCTCGCTTATTTGAACTTTTCTTTTGAACTCTCGGTAAATTGAACTTTTTTGCTAGTCCTTGCGTTTCAAATTATCAGGAGTCGACTGTATTATCATTATGAACGTTAATGGTGGCATTTACACACTTCGTTAAGCTGTTAGCTCTCCTTGCGACCTGGCCGTAACATAATTATATGAATTTTATTTCCTCCACCCCCGCTTTCGTTGCGTGACTGATGTTAAGTACACGAGCCAGTCCACATGGAAGGACGTGAACTGAGTCATAATACACTTTTCTCAGCAATGCCACGTATATTCGTAATTGTCATATGTGTGACTTACGCCACTTCATTTTCCTTGACGTTAATTTTATTGACATTATATTGACACTATGTTTCTAGCTACCAAGTGGTTATTGGTGTCAAAATGTGTTAACAGCCAGTTTTGACGGTATGTTGTGTCCATCATCAGCATTATCATGCCACATTCACTGCTAACTTCACATCACCTCATCATTGAGTTTTTTCTTTGTTGGATAATTTCTCAGTACTGAAATCTTTGCATCCACTGCTAGTCGTTGACATTACAAAACAATCGAAGTTGAGAAACTTATTTTGACTCTTGCTAATAATCAAATTAGAGTGTATAAAGCTATTAAAATGGTCATTCATTTTTTATATTAAATTTTACTGAACATTTAAATGGTGCCTCCCTACCTATAGAAAAACTACCGACGAATTATTTTCTTCCCCTGAAAAGTAGGATCATGCAACACCTAATGTGAAACTAAGGATCTCATGCCTGCTGTGCAAACAAAAAGCACTTTGTACTGTGTCATTCCTCTGAACAACCAAGATCCTAAACAATTTGTGCGAAGAGAATTAAAATTCTAAGCTTTAAGAGTACGCTTTGAAATTTGACGAGTTCCATTTCGCAGAGAGGACGTCCTCTCTTTTTGACGTATAGCAATGCACCAACAGACTCCACCCTTTTGAGAGCGATACGTGCCATTATCGGTCCTTCTGCTATTCCTTTGGAGTCTTTCCTGGCGGCTAATTCGTTCATGGTCCAAAGCAGCTGGTCAGAGTGCTGAGCCTTTCGCGGCTCTGTTAGTAAAATGAGCCGTTCTAGGTAGCCCGCTGAGGTAGACTCTACCACTGTGGGGTGGAGAACAACGTGGGTCGAAGTGCTGGCATTGATAATTAATGAAATGTACTGCTTAATGTAACATACAGGCTTTGATGGCAGTTCACTTTCTTTAAATTTAATTTTTGAGTTCACAAGATACTCTGACCAGGGTTTTAATACCCTCAATCATTGTCACTTTAAAATTAAATTGATGTATAAGTGAACAACAACGCGCAATGGCTAATTTATACCGTATGTTCTGTAGTGACCAGAAACTTTCTCATAGTGCAACGGAATAATGAAAGGAGATTTCTTAATCCAAGAGAATCGAACATAACTTGAAATGATAATCTTTTCTATAAGACTTACCTAGCTGCACCCTATGTTTTTGTACCCTTGTTGAAGGAGAAATTGGTGCAGTACAAACTGAGTTGTGCACAGTATTCTAAAAAAAAAATGTGGTAAACTACTCGTATGGTAGCTAAACTTTCACTTCATCGTCAACTCAAACACGTGCTTTGAATTTCCACGGTGACACACACTTACTTTTTTGGCTGGCAACTGATCCGTAAGAATAATCTCTCTGTTGAAAGCATATCATCCACTTCCGTCGTGAACTATAATGAAATTGAATTTACTTCTATCTTAACTGAACTTCTAACTCGAGCACATATGAGGATTTACAGAAAGACCAGACAGTTGGAAAATAACTTCGCAAAAATATCAGTAATGTGAAAAATGAATAAGCTTTTACATATTACGCAGAAAACGAACACAAAATCTCATGTCTTATATGATAGTGCCCTTCAAAAAGGCAACGTGACTTTACATAATCATCCTTTAACAAATACCCATATTCAGATCAACGCACGTAATAGTATTTAATGGGTAGGAAGCAATAGCATATATTGCTTACAGTCTCGGATGAATGAACACAAAAAGGGTCTCGGTTCCTACTTGTTCAAGCCAAGTAGGGAAACCGAACAAAGAAACTAATATTGCTCGTATTAAACACTATGAAAGATCTCATGCGAACAAATCTGAAAACACATAACGGACTATGGAAGTGCGAGCAAGTATCGTCACCTTCACTCCAGACAACGTAGCTTCAGTGCACCTTTTTCAGTATCGGAAGACTGCCCTCTATACTAAATGGTTTGGTACTTCCAAAAAATAATTATGCAAAGTGTTACGGCGGCGGGTTGAAACCAAGACTTCCGCTTTGTCCCACTAGTCCATCGGAGCCTCGCTGACCGATCTCCAAGTCAATCTATACTATTAGTTGACTGATGTCAGAGTTCAGGTTATTTGCTGAATACGAGGCTTTGCAGTTGTCAAACAAGCACGAAACTGGTCTAGCAGAGGGAAGATAGACAATATGTTCTATGCGACCTGCAGGAGCTTATCGGTAGATAATTTTAACCATCGTGGGTGTAAAGGCCAGCGATCTTGTGATGATTACTTACGAAGAAACATTCACCATCACCACATATCATATATTTAAAATATTTAAATATTTTAAATATATAAATATTTAAAATAACCGGTTTCGAGTTCAGAGTGATTGCATGCCGTCAAGACGATAATTTGTTACCGTCTTTATCGTCTAGACAACTCGCACCAGCTCTAGCAAATGGTGCAATCAATCTGAAGATGGCCTACTGAATGTACCGAGACAGTTCATTTGAAATGAATGATATATTGCGATCGTGACTGTTTCTTGAAAATTAAGCTTACCGATAGGCATATCAATACTATACATGAAAGTTGTCAATAGGAGACGGCTTTCATTGTTCTGCCACACGCATGATATGATTGCACGGAACGTTTTCCGCTTATCCCATAGAGACATTCCAGAAATTATGAGAAACGTTTAACATAATAACAAACAAATACTATTTAAATCATTACCAATCTCCTTGGTAGCTAAAAGTCTGTGAAGAAGTCAAAATAGCCGGCTAGTATCTCAATGTGTCTCAAAAAGGAAAGAAAAAAAAAGAATACGTTTGTACATCATGCTAATAAAACAATGAAAAAGACTGTTAATCACCAGACGAGACAGTGGTCTCGTTAAGCGCATGTTTTCCAAAAATGGATTACATATATACATCGTCGTAAAACAAAATAATAAAAACGTGACTGTTAATGAGGCACATGAGACCATGCACCCATTAAATTATTGCTATTCAGGGTAACAATACATCTGTACATCATTCCAATAATACAAAATGAAAGAGAATCTGTTAATCAGGGAGGTGAGAGTTTGGTCTCGTTAAATATTAATTTTAGTATAAATTCAAATGAATGACCATTTTAAGTAGATTTTATTCACGGAGTGGAATTTTTTTTTCTGTCTGGCGCATGGAAATAATTTTCGAGCGCTGCACTGACACACACACACACACACACACACACACAGAGAGAGAGAGAGAGAGAGAGAGAGAGAAATGGGACTTTGGACGATACATCAAGAGACAGTTCCAATTTATAACGCTACAACACAATACTTCGTAACTATTGTCGATGTTATTCTTCAAACATAAATGTGTATAATTTTGTATGTTAGTGTCAGTGTTAATTAACTGAAACACTGTAGAATAATATTAGTGAAAGCTATTGAAAACAATGTCGTAATGGATGTAACAGACAGGTTGGCAAATTCAGGGTCTTTGGATGACGTAACAACCGAAGAGTTTCTGATTGGTAGTAGCATCTGTGGTACGTGAGAGTGCGAGCCAAGAGTAGCAATTTAACACTGAAAGAGGTTGCTCACAAAGTCTTTGCGGCATCACGTACTGATAAGTGCACATAAATCGCTTGGCGGCGTTACGTTTAGCAAGGCATTGTGGATTTGCTGGACACGAAATCATTTAGGCTACACTACAATGATTATGGAAGAGGCGGCTTCAAGAGGATTATAAAAACATGAGTACTGTGGAGCGAATAATATTTAAGGTTTGCCCTTAAACAGAAGAACAGCCTTGCATAAACTGTTGTTGTCACTGAACCATGATGTCAAGCCAACAGCAGCTGTGCCTCGAAGTAAGACTGTACAGATTCAGACGCTTAGATATGGTGAAACTTTGCTAGTGTCGTAGAATCGTTTTGTAGAACCATACAATAGTGTGTTCAGTCTTTAATCCTTATCCTTTGTTTATGATTTTCCCATATCACTATTAGCAACAGTAGTGTTACGCAACAGAAATGTGTTACAGACAAGTGTATAAGCTGCGAATACGAACAGCCATCAGCAGTGTAAGGGAAGGATGACAATAAACATTTGTGCCGGACCGGGATTCGAGCCCGTATTTCTCAATTTACGCCAGCGGCCGCCTGAAGCACTTCGCCTATCCGTGCACGACTCATGGCGAGACCCAGACTTCCACTCGTCGCTCTTGCCTCACAACCTGTACTCGGACACACATTGTGTAATTTCCATATAGGCGAGAACATTTTAATTGAAAGTCGCTGGCTAGTATTGGTATATAAATACGATACTGCAGTGCCTGTGCCGGCCGAAGTGACCGTGCGGTTAAAGGCGCTGCAGTCTGGAACCGCAAGACCGCCACGGTCGCAGGTTCGAATCCTGCCTCGGGCATGGATGTTTGTGATGTCCTTAGGTTAGTTAGGTTTAACTAGTTGTAAGTTCTAGGGGACTAATGACCTCAGCAGTTGAGTCCCATAGTGCTCAGAGCCATTTTGCAGTGCCTGTGCTGTTATGAAGAACGATGCAATCCTTCGGACACGCTCGTAAAAGAGAGTAAGAGAGAAAGATTTTTACGAGAACTGTAATCAGCCTGATGATATGGCGGAAAACCAACAAGCTGAAACCCTTACAGCCACTGTCGCATAATTGAGGGTACTGAAGACCACAGACGGTCCGGGAAAATAAGGACGCCTTCAGTCATTGCCGGTCCGACTTCATGGCACTACCTCAAAACAGTAGGAATAAATACTCAGGATTCCGAGCCTTTGTGTCACTGCTTACGTTGCAGTATACCAGCTACGGGGCCGAACCTGTGACAGTCTGCCACCGTTGGCGAAGATGAATTCCGCCTCCGAGACTACTACCTTTCTCGTCTACCGGACTTGGTTAACGTGAGTTTCCGACCTCGCAACCACTGATGAGAAAACCTACAGCTTGCTGAGGCGAACTGATGGCGCTTGGCGCACTGTCCACCTGTAGCAGAATTTGGGACATGTACTGCAGCTACTGTCCGTGACCGACACCTGTTACCAGCCTTCGACATCCTCTGCCTTCCTTGGTGGAAGGGCTATGCTCTTTCTCGTCTCCACACCATGCAGAGCTGCTATGAGATTACCCGAGCACACCACTTTCAAAGTCAACGATAGTGCTCTGTAAATTCAAATTTCCGTACTGGGAAGTCACATCTGTCAAACGGGGCACACCACTTTTCCATGAGGCCTACCTCCTACACAATACCGTGATTACGTGAGCAAGACGCGGAGGGTTAGGTTCGCCGCAGCATGTTTGTACAGCACAGCGAGTGATGAGGCCACGTGCTGCACCACAACTGAGCCAGAGGAGAATACCTGATTGTGAACGTTAATGAATAAATTCTTGTCCCACTTATGTTGTGTTGTTAGCGATCACCTAGCTCATAGAGCTCAGAGAAATGCAAAACGAGAATCACGAGCTATGACTTTCGAATGAGAAACTGAGAGCACAACTCAATCCATGGACAGAAACAGTACCAAAGACGTGAACCATGATGAAAAGAGGCTGGTTGGACGCAGGGGGAACTTTACTGAAAACCTTATTTGGCATGGGAGGCAACGAAGATTTACGAAATAAAAAAAAAAAAAAAAAAAAAAAATACGCTCGAGCAAACGCAGGAAGTAGTGGATATACTACTAACACTATAGTAAAGGGGCATACTACGCAGTTGACAGAAATGAAACAGAATGTCGATAACAACACGTGAATGGTAAAAGAACCGACTACAGAATTGGCACGGTGTACAAAAGGTATCGCGTGGACAATGGAAAACAACTTGGAAAGAATTCACACTCGATTTAGTCCGTTAGAAGAGAGACTGAATATAGCCATACTGTTACGTGCTTTAGCAGATATGTTGAATGAAACGCCTGCTATGCTATACACAGTCATCCATAATCCACGCTGTTGCCTCCACACAACTTGCTATTGCGCTTATGTCGGCAGATGAAAAAATTTGCAGAACTGCAAATTGTAGTAACACTAGGCAAGAGAACTCTAGTCGCATTCTGTCACATGGGAGCCGTACAGACTGAGCAAACCTATTATACCCATTCAGCTTCCGGTAAAGTGCATGAATGCACAATACCGATGTTTTATGTTCACCCTTACCAGATAAAATGGGGAACAGCAAACAATTAGATCTAAATACAAACGCAAGAATATTATTAATTCCGGAAAAAGGAGAAGCTCACGTCCTCATGTCATTAGCAGAATTACTAGACTTTATAGAGAAAGCATTATGATTTGTCCAGACAGAGCGATAAACACTAACTTACAGACATGTGAAGTACAGGTCTTATTAGGAAAAACGGAAGTACCATAGTATCAAAGAGAAGTGCTAGAACGCAACCACATTTCAGTGTCAAAGAGAAGTGCTATACCCAAAACCATAATTCCACAGAGTGGCAGCGCACTGGACCTATTGTTTTCACACGGAAGAGGTGTTACCAGAATGGGAAACGCATAGGCATGACCAAAATAGAATTACGAAATAGCAGTACATTATTAAACTAAAGAGATTGTGATACAGCAGGAACCCTATTTCGTCTTTCAGCTACTATCACAAGTACGACCACCATCCAGTTTCCACAACGTACGCTGCGTTGGCAAGAAAAACGGCATATCTAACATTCCTCAACTAGACTTTGAAAACCTGACCTACAGCACTCACTAGACTAGCTGAAAGCGTCACAAAAGGGTGAATTACGGCGTTATAAACCAAGCAGCATATTCAGAACTACAGAGATAAACAACGACATAAAATCAAGAGCAGAAGCATATCTGCTACCAGTAGTGCCATGGTTCCATTGACAGTTTGTGCATTCTACTGTTTGCTTGAGGTGTGATACCACTCATCCACCTGAATTGCCATTCTTTCGAATACCTCTCAAGTGGCTGAAAATTTGCAGTAAAGATTTATAGCGAAGTGTAACGTAGAGTGACATCGTAGCTTAGATTAGGTCGTAAGGACTCAACAAGGGCAATATAGGATTCAGAAAAGAACAAAAACTTTGTGAATAGGTTTCCAAACGTGTAAATAACAGATAATTATTATTTGTGTAAATTACATATGCAACATACATTTTTGGGATTGTTTCAGAAGCAAATGAAGCTAAATTTTGGAGGAATTTTTTAAGGAAGTGGGGAATGTTACACAGTGTAAATATATTACACATGAACATAAAATTTTCTGATAGGCTTCTCCATCCAACAATAAGACAGATCAAGCCAGGCTCTGTCCCCGTGTCGCAATCAAAACGAGAAACAGGCAGAGAGCCGACAAGTGGAAAGCAGGACTAACTTAGAATAGATTGCCTCACCTGGTACGATCGAGACACTTCAACCATAAACTCAGCAGGATGGGCTCATCAAGTAAAAGATAGCCCCTCATTTTATCAGCAGAGCTTGATTTCTTGAGAGAGAGTACGAGCTTAACAATATGTGTCGGCAGCCTGCTGATATGGTGGAAAAGCAACAAGCTGATGCTCTGAAATCATTCTTGAGAAAGAGAAAGTTGTGAAGACCACGAACGAGTCCAGAAAAGTAGGTTGCATTTGGTGATCGCCGGCTCAGCATAACGCCACTGCCTCATACTAGTAGTAACACACTCTGACTTCCAAGAATATGTGTCAATCTTTACGTTGCAGTGGACCAGCTACAAGGCCGAACCTGTGATGGGCTTTTCCATTTCGCCTCTGAAACTGTAGCCTGTCTGGTCTACCAGACTCGGCCGCTGTGAGCTGGTGACCTCACAGCTACTCATGAGAAACATGATGATTTCTGCCTGCAGCCTGCTCTGACGAAATGATGGCGATTGGAGCACTGTCTACCGTCGCAGAATTCTGGAGGCGTGGTAACGGATGCCGCCCCTGGCTGGATCTGCACGAAATCATGAAGATCCTTTCCTTTTTTGGGGAATATCCTTAACATCGGTTTGTTGTAGGATTCTCGAACATATTCTCAGTTCGAATATAATGAATTTCCTTGAGACAGAGAAGTTGCTGTCCATGCTTCAGCACGGCTTTAGAAAGCATCGCTCCTGCGAAGCGCAACTCGCCCTTTTTTCACATGATATCTTGCGAACCATGGATGAAGGGTATCAGACGGATGCCATAT
Source organism: Schistocerca americana (assembly GCF_021461395.2). Lineage (NCBI taxonomy): Eukaryota > Metazoa > Arthropoda > Insecta > Orthoptera > Acrididae > Schistocerca > Schistocerca americana. Next base: position 653,541,053 of record NC_060122.1, read on the forward strand.
TCCTCGACTTCCGGAAAGCGTTTGACTCGGTGCTCCACTGCAAACTCCTACATAAAGTACGAGCGTATGGGATTGGTTCCCAAATATGTGAGTGGCTCGAAGACTTCTTAAGTAATAGAACCAGTACGTTGTCCTCGATGGTGAGTGTTCATCGGAGGTGAGGGTATCATCTGTAGTGCCCCAGGGAAGTGTGGTAGGTCCGCTGTTGTTTTCTATCTACATAATTGATCTTTTGGATAGGGTGGATAGCAATGTGCAGCTGTTTGCTGATGATGCTGTGGTGTGCGGGAAGGTGTCGTCGTTGAGTGACTGTAGGAGGATACAAGATGACTTGGACAGGATCTGAGATTGGTGTAAAGAATGGCAGCTAACTCTAAATATAGATAAATGTAAATTAATGCAGATGAATAGGCAAAAGAATCCTGTAATATTTGAATACTCCATTAGTAGTGTAGCGCTTGACACAGTCACATCGATTAAATATTTGGGCATAACATTGCAGAGCGATATGAAGTGGGACAAGCATGTAATGGCAGTTGTGTGGAAGGCGGATAGTCGTCTTCGGTTCACTGGTAGAATTTAGGGAAGATGTGGTTCATCTGTAAAGGAGACCGCTTATAAAACACTAATACGACCTATTCTTGAGTACTGCTCGAGCGTTTGGGATCCCTATCAGGTCGGATTGAGGGAGGACATAGAAGCAATTCAGAGGGTGGCTGATAGATTTGTTACTGGTAGGTTTGATCATCACGCGAGTGTTACGGAAATGCTTCAGGAACCCGGGTGGGAGTCTCTAGAGGAAAGGAGGCGTTCTTTTCGTGAATCGCTACTGAGGAAATTTAGAGAACCAGCATTTGAGGCTAACTGCAGCACAATTTTACTGCCGCCAACTTACATTCCGCGGACAGACCACAAAGATAAGATAACTGAGATTAGGGCTCGTACAGAGCCATATAGGCAGTCATTTTTCCCTCGTTCTGTTTGGGAGTGGAACAGGGAGAGAAGATGTTAGCTGTGGTACGAGATACTCTCCGCCACGCACCGTATGGTGGATTGCGGAGTATGTATGTAGATGTAGAAGAACTGTGCTTTTGTTCATCTCTGCGCCATACTGAGCTGCAGCGAGATTATCCAAGCCCACCCCTTCGACATAAATGAGAGTGCTCAGGTAATTCACAGTGTCCAACATAGGAAGCCATCCCAGTGGTATAGACCACAATTTTTCGCCCATGAGAAGTGCCCCCTGCCTGACACTGTGAGCTGGAAGCCAGGGGTGACGGCCGCCGCGGTTTACTGAGACGGCTTCAACAACTTACGAAGCTGAGTGCTGCGTGGCCAACGGCAGAAGAGAATACAGGATTATACATTTAAATGAATAAATTCTTGTTCCACTGATGTACCAATAGCGCCTTGCGTGCCGACTAGCCTGTTTCACCACAACGCCCGCTGAGTCACCCCAACAACACCAGAGTTCTTAATAGTAGGCTCATTTTCCTATCTTTACAACAGCCGAGTGTGGTTCAATTAACAAGAGAAAGAAAGTCATATATGCGGCTAATAAATGTGCAGTTAATATAATTTCCATTCTGCTCCTTCAGTGAGAGAATAATATTGCCATATAATTGCCATTCTTACTTCAGTTTTGAAGGCTGACTAAATTTGACCTGTGCCAGTATCCGTCAAGAATTCGTAGGCCGTCTCTGAGGCAAAGATTCTGGTGGAACAGAGCGGCACGGAGAGAGGGCCTGTGTGGCGTGATAAAGAGGATTTTGACAGTACAGAGCAGTACGAGGTGGAGCGAACTCAGTGAAGATTGCAGACTCAAGCTGTGTGGCGTTAGCACATCGACTTTTGGCTTACAAGGCTGCTGGATCTGATAGAAGACATGTGATCACACACACATGGGCCATGGAAAACCTCATTCTGCTTGTGAGGTCTGGTTGGAACAGAACAGAATGGTCAGAATGGCTTGGTCTGTCTGAAGTAGGAGCCGCTTTTGGGGTGTGTCCACTTGGAATTTCGTCCATTGATGTCCCTGCCACTGCTACCCAGATAAGCTGTCTTCAGCGCCAACTAAGAATCTGATGAGGACGTACTTAGAGTGAAATCACTTGAACCACGATTCCGTTTATGTTCTACATTTAAGTGGGTCTGATGTATATTTAATTCAACTGCTATTTCAAGTCTCCATAAGAATGGTACCCGCCAGAATCATGATGATCGTTAACTTTACTGATGGAACCCAATATTTGACTAAGTTCTGTAGAGTGGTTTTTCTCAACCTCTCTTCATTATAAGTATTCCGAGATTCTGGCGTATTACATATATGATAGATTTTGATGACTGTACCTGCCTGGTCGGTAACCTGTTGGCCCCAGTTGTATTGACGCTGCCTATTATTTTCTGTTTAGGATTTTAGTGCCATGGATATTGATTATCCTGTTGTATATGTGTACCGAGCAGACCTACTTTCTTTGTGACATTCTGTTGTGATTTTCTTCCTTTTGACGCGAAGATTAAAATGCGATGAGCCAATAGACCAGTAACACATCGCTCATGTGGTGTGCTTGTTCAGTTTTAAAAGCAGTGTGAGTGGGCCTACTAAAATTATCTGGTACTTCTTGCTACTTCTTCTCCCATGTTAAATTTACTCATTGGTATAACCTGATCTCTTTCTGGGAACCCTTGCGGGTCGCTTACTATTCCGGGGGCAGGAGGGACGGATAACATTTTAAATTATTCATTTAGTTCTTATCTCTCTCGCCTGAAGATTTCGTTTCATCGATCTGTCTTAGGCTGAATTTACACCCGGCCTTGTGGTTGGTTGCTTACAGTGGTGTTCAGTTGTTGTGTGTATTCCTAAGAGAGTATCTTGTTTGTTATAGACATGTTCTGCTCCTCTGCTTAGCCTAAATGTCAGTGTAGTGGGTCAGCTGACCAGGTGGCGCCGAACGGGAGACTGTACTTCCATCTGGGCGATTAAGGTTATTTACACTGATTCCTGTATTTCGCCGTATTTATGATACCGCTGTATTTTAGTAACTGTTCCTGCTTGTAAAATTTTATTTTGGCCTTGGTATAGCTATTGGAGCACTTGATCTTTACCTTTTGCGACTCCGGTTAGTACAATTATTTCTTGCTCCTTTAGAGTCTAAAAACTCCTTAATAATTCTTGTTCCATTACATAAAATTTGGGCGTTCGTTTGTCATCAGAGTCATTGTTACCTTACAGCTCTAAGCCTAAAGTATCTGGTACTGTATTAAGTGGAATAATATTTTTACTACCAATTGCTATGGCAGTTGTTTTAAATATCCTCTGAATAAGTATTTCAGTCTCTTTCTGTGATGTTAAATAAGTTATAACATGTATTTTACGAATGATGGTTAATCTAGTAATCTACGTTTAGGTCCAGTCCGTTCAACGCTTTACCAATCAACAATTCGCACGTTCCGTACCAAAATTCACTGGGTCAATGACAAGAAATTTTATTATGTAAGACAAAAAAAAAAAAAAAAAAAAAAGAGTCTGGGCACCATGAAGGAATTATCTGAATGGGATGGAAGTCAGTATATGAGATATACCTGGAGTTACAAGCAAATGATAACAGAATGAAATTTTCACTCTACAGCGGAGTGTGCCCCGATATGAAACTTCCTGGCAGATTAAAACTGTTTGGCGAAACGAGACTAGAACTCGGGACCTTTGCCTTTCGCGGGCAAGTGCTCTACCATCTGAGCTACCCAAGTACGACTCACGCCCCGTCCTCACAGCTTTACTTCTGCCGGTATCTCGTCTTCTACCTTCCAAACTTTACAGAAGCTCTCCCGCGAACCTTGCAGAACTAGCACTCCTGAAAGAAAGGATACTGCGGAGACACGGCTTAGCCACCGCCTGGGGGATGTTTCTAGAACGAGATTTTCACTCTACAGCGGAGTGTGCGCTGATATGAAACCTCCTGGCAGATTAAAACTGTGTGTGTGCCGGACCGAGACTCGAACTCGGGACCTTTGCCTTTCTCCGCAATATCCTTTCTTCCAGGAGTGCTAGTTCTGCAAGGTTCGCAGGAGAGCTTCTGTGAAGTTTGGAAGGTAGGAGACGAGATACAGGCAGAAGTGAAGATGTGAGGACGGGGCGTGAGTCGTGCTTGGGTAGCTCAGTTGGTAGAGCACTTGCCCACGAAAGACAAAGGTCCCGAGTTAGAGTCTCGGTCCGGCACACAGTTTTAATCTCCCAGGAGTTTCAAATGATTACAGCTTCAGAAAATGTGCATGATTCATTCAAGAGAAAGGGCTAAACAAGTTGAGGAAGTTAATAAATCGTTGGTCCAGCTGTGGGCCTTATGAAAGCAGTTATTCGGCTTGGCACTGACTGCTGGAGTTGTTGGATGTCCTACTGAGGGATATCGTGGCAAGCCCATAATACTGCAAAGGTTCTTACTTCAGCAGAAGTCCATGACCATGACGGACAAGTTAGTAACTGGCAAGCACCAAGGCAAGCAATAAAAACTCTTAACGTGTGCACCGAGCGAGTTGGCGCAGTGGTTAGCACACTGGACTCGCATTCTGGAGGACGACGGTTCAATTCCGCGTCCGGCCATCCTGATTTAGGTTTTCCGTGATTTCCCTAAATCGATCCAGGAAAATGCTGGGATGGTTCCTTTGAAAGGGCACGGCCGACTTCCTTCCCCGTCCTTCCCTAATCCGATGAGACCGATGACCTCGCTGTTTGGTCTCTTCTCCCAAAACAACCCAACCCAACTCTTAACGTGTGCAGGAGGCCATTGTCTTGCAGCAATGTCAGCACAGGATGGCTTGCCATGAAGGGAAACAAAACGAAGCATAAAATATCGTCGATGCATGACTGTGCTGTAAGGGTGCCACGGATGACAACCAAAGGGGACCTAGAAGTGAAATGACAGCCCAGACAAGTACTCCTCCATGGCGCGCCGTGTGGCAGGCGACTGCCAGTTTGGTATCCCACAGTTGTGGGGGTCATCTCCAGACACGTCTTCGCTGGTGTCCGGGGATGAGTTCGGAGCGGAATTCATCACTGTAGACAATTCTACTCCAGTCAATGAGATTAAATACCGAATGTGTTCGATACCACTACAACCGAGCTTGTTGCTGTATAGATGTCACTGGTAATCATCGCAAAGGTCGCTGTGGACCTTCTTTCTATGACCCACCTGTTGACGTTCATTCCAGTCAGTGAAGCACCAGCTAGATGTCAGATTGAACGTATTGATGAATCTGGGGCTCTGAATCTCTTCCTAACGATGTCTCGGTGTTTAAGTGGTGCTGTCTCTCTACGTCGGTCACTTTCTTCCTGACACTTTTCTCGGCCCTGGTTTACCCATTCCTGGCAACATAGTCGGATAGTGGTATCGATCCTGTTCAAATGCTTTGACATTCACTGATTCCTCCACTCACATTCTTTGAGCCCAACTACACATCCTCTCTTAAATGTTGACATCTGCATACAACGTTCAGGCGCCTCTCTGCCAGACGTACTTATACGTAGATTGGAACTTAAATAGTGGCATCACTGCTGTGGAGACACTACGCAATGGAATCTACTGTTGTCGCTGATAGTATACCTACCTCACTTTCGAGCAAATGCGCTCGTCCCACGTCACCGGCGTGAGAACATTCGAGGGAAAAACAGTCACTTGTGAGCGAGCAGTCTAACGTAACGATATCACTATGTTTTCGAAAGAGGGACAACGGAGTTGGACCAAGATTGAATGTGCCAGAGGTCGTACACTACGACAGTGTCTTCAAGTAAAACAGAAGTGATTTCTGGCGTTCCCCAAGGTAGTGTTACAGGCCCTTTGCTGTTCCTTATCTATGCAAACGATTTGGGAGACAATCTGAGCAGCCGTCTTCGGCTGTTTGTAGATGGTGCTGTCGTTTATCGACTAACAAAGTCTTCAGAAGATCAAAACAAACTACAAATCGATTTAGAAAAGATATCTGAATGGTGCGAAAAGTGGCAGCTGACCGTAAATAACGAAAAGTGGGAAGTCATCCTCATGAGTGCTAAAAGGAACTCGTTAAACTTCGGTTACACGATAAATGGATCTAATCTAAAAGCTGTAAATCCAAGTAAATGCCTAAGTATTACAATTATGAGCAACTTAAATTGGAAGGAACACATAGAAAATGTTGTGGTGAAGGCTAACCAAAGGCTGCTTTTTATTGGCAAGACACTCAGAAAATCTAACAGACCTACTAAGGAGACTGCCTACACTACCCTTGTCCGTCCTCTTTTAGAATACTGCTGCGCGTTGTGGGATCCTTACCAGATAGGACTGACCGAGTACATCGAAAAAGTTCAAAGAAGGTCAGCTCGGTTTGTATTATCGCGAAATATGGAAGAGTGTGTCACAGAAATGTTACAGGATTATGGCTGGACATCATTAAAAGACAGGCGTTTTTCTCTGCGACAGAATCTTCCCACGAAGGCGAAAATATTTTGTTGACGCCGACCTACATAGGGAGGAACGATCACCACGATAAAATAAGGGAAATCAGAGCTCGTAAGGAACGAAATAGATGTTCATTCTATCCGCGCACTATACGAGATTGGAATGATATAGAATTGTGAATGTGGTTCGATGAACCCTCTGCCAGGCACTTAAATGTGATTTGCAGAGTATCCATGTAGATGTAGAAGAGGCTTGCGGCGAATAGGCATTGACATACAGAACAATGGCACGTTGGGTAAAACCCTTAAACGAAGGTCGGCAAGCTGTGGCAGACATGCATCGGGCAGGTCGTCCTAGCGCCTCTGTTGAAGTGCATGCTGTTACCGCGTTAGTGGACAGAGACCGACGCCATACGATTCGTGAGCTCTCCCAGGAAAGCGGATTAGCGCTTACGACTGTGCTTGGCATCCTGAAGGAACGCCTGGGCATGCGAAAAATTGCATCACGATGTGTTCTGCATGACTGGACGGAAATGCAGAAACGGATACGTTACGACGCTGCTCAGACGCACTTGGAGCACTATGAGCGCGAAGGAGAGGCTTTCTTACGCCGTATCGTAACATTGGATGAGACATGGGCCGCACCGTACGAGCTAAAACTGAAACGCCAATTCAACGAATGGCGTCATTATGGGTTCCCGCGGAAGTCGTAAGTGCGTCAGAGCCCTAGTATTGTGAAATTTATGGTGATTCTCCTGTACGACTGTAATGGTGTTATCCTAACGTATTACTTTCCTCCACGGCAGACCGTCAATGCACAGCATTACTGTTCGTTTTTGGAGCATTACCTGCGACACGCTTTGCGAAAGAGGCGGTGACACTTCCTGCGCAGCCCACCCATCATTTTTACGACAATGCGCGGGCACATACAGCGCAAGACGTGGCTGTTTTATTCGGCCGATGGGACAGGGAAGTACTGTACAATCCACCACACTCCCCGGACTTAAGTCCTTGTGACTTTGATTTGATACCGAAGATGAAGGAACTATTCCAGAGATTCGATAGGCAGTAGACCCCTCCATTAGCATCACAAGAGAACAGGCTCTGCTAATGTTACACAATGCCTTCCACATAACTGAAAACGGGTTCTGCACAACGCTAGTGACTACTTTGAAGGACAGTAACAGGTGCAAACATGTAACTCTTTTGTATCTGTTATGAATAAGTAGTTACCAGTATTTAAGTTCCAACCCTCGTAGTTACCCTCAAACTGAATACATGGAATGAAATTGAGGCAAAGACTATATGCCATGGTTTCGACATGTCCCCTATTTACCAACTCTGCCAGTTGATAGGCGAAACTGCGCTGCAGCATCACACATTCATCCATCGGCTGCCAAAGATTACAGTTTTGCGTTTTCCGTCACTACCTGATATCAATTCATGAGAAAGTTGCCTACCTCCCTCATGTTTTTGCTTACAGTGTATTGACAGTGGCAACTATAGTGAAAGTTGATATGCTGAGGTAAGAGTGTTATGTGTATTTATTTATAATTTATGTCAGTTTTTGTGCTTTAGGCGTTATATTTTTCTAATTGCTACTGATTGTGAAATGATTTTGAACTTAAATATTAGATTTTACTGTAGTAAATTCTGATCAGTAGAAAGATGTGATTCATAAAAGCTAATGACAGTGAATGTTATAGTGACTAACGTTTCTCAGTCATTACCATCATTCTTGTTGCGATTATTAGCAAATCTATACTGGTTTTGAATATTCTAAAGTGTTCAGCATTTTATAAGTTCTTACATTTTCATTTCAGTTCTTGCAGGTGTATTGCCAATTGTAGTCTATATATAATTCAGTATTTGTTACGTGATTTCAATTTCAATTTAGCATAGTTGGTTTCTTAGCATTGGTCCTGAAACTGATTGGCGTCTGTATTGTTTCATTTAGTAGCTATAGTTTCAGATCATTTCAGTTTTGTGGTAAATAAAAGGCTCAACTAACTAAACCGAATTAATCATCTTAACTACATACTTCTGTTTATGATGATTATCGGTGCAATATATTCCTATTGTATTATAATGCTTATTAGTTTACTTATCCGAAATGCGTCAGTTCATAATCTTTAGAACTGATGCTATGTCCGAAATTTAGGTACACTGTAATCATGTTGATTGCAAGTATACCGAAGGCTATGGGTAGGCTACAGACTTTCGTAATGAACTTTTCGAAATGAGTTTTTACTATGCTGGAGTGAGATTCGACGAGGATGACGGTTTATGTTCACATTGGAGAGCAGTGAATATTATGACTGTGGTTTCTTCACAATATTATAATAGGTATCTCTTCTAATGCATCATGTGACGAGAGGTAGCTCATCACATCACACCGTATTGTCATTTGCATTTGATAACAGAGGACCTACTACATCACCCTGCTTATGTGAATCGTTCCAACATTAGACCTGAGTGGCAATGTCTTTGAACGGCAACGGTAATGTAGTACTGATCAGCTGTGATATCCAACATCTCCGTCAACTTAGCAGCAAGTGTTTTGATGTATATCCTTTTCGTACCAAGTAGACTTGTTTCTAATAGACTGCACAACTTGTGGTCATCGACTATTTATAGGTGGCATTCACATGTTGGTTTATCATGTGCCTCTTCGAAAATCGACTTTTTAGGTTCCTCTCACCTTGGGCACATCCAGTACATAGAGGCAAAGTGATTGGAGGACTCACTAGATTCGTCCATGATAAATATCAATGAATAACAAATACAAGAATTAACACTACCAAAACTAACGAATAATGTGCAGAGGCAGAACTTCAAATCCAAACAATAGTTTCAGTTAACTTTATCATAACTCCTGGATATACAATACAAATTCTTAATGGTCGAACCGTCCCCTCATAATAGCATAGCTCCTTGATTCTATTGAATCATTAATTTTCCATCTTCTTTATCCACTCTATACAAAATGTACTCCAAGCTGTACGTCTCCATCAGACACCAAATTCATGCAATAACATTTCTATACACACCGTTTCTATCTGAAATTTAAATCTAAGTTAGTATCATACAAGCAACTCTTTTCCATTCATAACCGATGGTTCAGATGGCATCTACATTAGATTGTTCCGTGCTTTAACGCAGTGCACCTATTCACGAAAGTTTATATTATGACCTCTTGGCTCTGTCTCCATGACCAATGCATTTCGTTGTAGCTCTTGTTTGACTCTGAATGGGGTAACATATGCAGGAAGGGATTCTCACCAGTACCTTGCGTCCAGCTGTGAAGACCTCACTGACCTAATGCTGTCATCACGTCTTTTACACTTCGCTACAATTCGCTAAATGTTTGCCAATGCTAGCTTCAAAGAAGAGGGTAAAAGTACAAGCTCCTGAATATTATCCAGAGCATATTGATTCTTCAGTAGAAGTACAGGTGCTATAGAAGATCTGCTCAAAAGTGGTGGATGTAAGAAACAAACGATCGATGCTGGCAGTCACGATAAAGACGACATAACTTCCCAAGTTCTTTCATAAGCCGTTCTGATGGGTATGGGAAGTAAAACTATTGAAGATTTACTTCCGTTGCAAAGTCCTCTCTTTCAGTTGTGACCGAAATTACGGACAACCGATGGAGAAAACTTTATCCACCCGACCAACTTACATCAGAAAATGCTTGATAAAAGATCATGTCACAGACCTACTAGTGGCTTTTCTGAAAGATGTCACTACAAAAATTTTAATGCCAGTTCCACAGCTGGAAGATATGTGATAGACCCTTGGCAGCTCTTGACAGTGGATGAAAAGGATCAGTAGCAACAAGGTCCTTCAACTTCTAAAGAAGGGTAAAGGAGGATAGGAAATAGTGGTGCATGATGAATACTGTCAGCGACTTTGCCGTTTGACAAAGTCTGTATGAATCTGAAACTCTATGAACTCTCTTCTCTGCATCAACAAAGTAACAGGTAATAGAAAGCTTCTGATAAAACTTTACAAATGAGAAATGTGCATAACTGGAGGAGTAGCCCAAAGTGGCTAATAGAGTATATCAGTTGGTTCACAAACAAACAAATGAAAGTTACCAAGATACTTTCGTTTTAGTAAAATATTATTTTGAATCATATAATACTCTCCAATTGCAGTGCTAGAACGGTCTTTTCACTTTGGATTGACTTCCTTCAAGGACTTCCTACTATTTTGCCACATTCACAAATGAATACCGATGAAATTCTGAAGTGCAACGCCTTTAAATATAACAGAATAAAATTATTCGCTTTAAGATCTTCACAGAGTGCCCACAACAATATTCACCTTCCAAGGAAAGTGAATAGCGTTGAGGTCTGAACAACAGTGAATTCAAATTCTTGCAGCCACAATGCCTGACTGACAAACTGTCCCAGTGTTGGATTAGCACTCGTCCAGATTTGTCAAACTGCATGACCTTTGTAGACATTGGTCAAAGGAACAAGCAAAGATCTACGAAGTTTTTTAACTCCTTATGCACTGCTCTACCAGAACTTTATGATCACCGACCTACAACCGATATAAAAACCTTTCAGGCGATAGCAGTGTCATCTTTCGACAAATGACTGCTAGACACACGAGGACACACACACACACATACACACACACATACACACACAGCAGTGATCATGCTGCCCATGTGTAGAAAGGGGAAGGCTTGCGATCTACCTGAGTTTGACTAACGGCAGATAGTGATGACGTGGAGGCTCAGCACGATCATTTCGGAAACAGTGTGACTTGTTGGGTGTTTTGAGGAGTGCCGTCAGTACGTGGCGAAACAAAGGTGAAACCTGTACAGACGTCGTCGTGATGGGCAGCCACCGCTCATTAAGATGCTGTAATGATACAGCTGTTGTTTAAATCGGAGGAGATTCTGTCTGGTTTCGTGTGACTAGCGGAAATGGTAAGGACTGCCAGTCTTGCTTGCGAGATTAAAGCGGAATTCACCATCCGCAGCATCGTCGATAGAACCGACACTGGTCCTTTGGTGCAGAGCCGAGTGGAGGGTCCGAATCAGAGGCTCAGGCGGTTCTGTGACCGTGAGGATTGCAGATTTCTTGACTGGCGCCATCGGGTGGTGAGTTTAAGGGTTCCGCTTAATAGGTCAGGAGTCCACTACACACAGGAAGCTGCTACACGGGTAGCGGGGGCTGTGTGGAAGGTAATGGGCGGTTTTTTAGGTTAGAGGGTCTCAAGAAACCACAGAAAAGGCGTCAGTGTAAAAGGGGCAAGTAAAACACAGTATGGTAGTTGCAGAAACGATTGGTATTGTTGTTGTAAATTGTAGTATCTGTGTTGAGAAAGAATCAGAGCTCCAAGCCCTAATAGAGGGCACTGAAACTCAAATAGTTATAGGTACAGAAAGCTGGTTAAAGCTGGAAATAAGTTCAGTTGAATTTTTTTTCAAACGATCGAACAGTGTTCAGAAAGGATACATTAAATATAGTTGGTGACTGAGTCTTTATTGCTGTCAGAAGTAGTTTACCTTGTAGTGAACTTAAGTAGATAGTTCCTACGAAATAGTATGGGTAGAGGCTATAACTGACAACGGCACTAAACTTCTAATTGGATCGTTTTACCGACCCCTCGACTTAGAATATATAGTTGCTGAAGAGTTTAAAGAAAACTTCGGTCTCATTTCATATAGGTAGCTCACTCACACATTTATAGTCGGTGATGACCTCAATCTATCCTCGATATGCTGGAATAATTATACTCTTAAACCGGCGGCAGGCCTAAAACGAGATCCAAAATTGTACTGAATGCTTTCTCAGAAAATTATTTTGAACAATTAGTTCATGAGCCCACTCGAAGCGTAAATGGTTGCGAAAGCATACGGGACCTCTTAACAACAAATAATCCTCGACAAATAGGAAGTGTCGTGCTGAATGGAGGGATTGAGGACCATAAGACAGTTGCTGCTAGGCTGAATACCGTAACACCCACAACCATCAAAAAGAAACGCAAAGTACATCTATTTAAAAAAGCTGAAAAAAATGCTCTTCATGCCTTTTTAAGAGACAGTCTTCACTTCTTGCGATATAATCATGTGAGTGTAGAAAAGTTGTGGAAGGATTTCAAAGAGATAGTACCAACGGTAGTTGAGAAATATATATCACATAAATTAATAAGTGATGGTACTGATCCCCCATGATACACAAAACGGTCAGAATCACAGGCTCATATAACTAACGTCGATTTGCTGTAGGGTTTTGGAACATATTCCGTGTTCGAACATTATGAATTACCCCAACGAAAATGACTCATAGTCATCACGTATTCTGAAAATATCGTTCTTGTGAAACACAACTAGCTCTTTATAGTCATGAAGTAAAGAGCGCTATCGTCTGGGGATGTCACATTGATTCCATATTTTTAAATTTCCAGAAAGCATTCGACACCGTTCCGCGCAAGTGTGTTCTAACCAAACTGCATGGCAATACAATATTGCCTCAGTTGTGCGACTGAATTTGTGATATCCTGTGAGAAAGGTAACAGTTCGCAGTAACAGACAGAAAGTCTTAGAGCAAAAAGAAGTAATATCCGGCGTTCCCCAAGGAAGTGTTATAGGCCCTCTATCGTTCCTGACCTACAGTAACAACATAGGAGACAATCTGAGTAGCAGTCTTAGATTGTTTACAGATGATTCTGTGATTTACCGTCTTGTAAATTCATCGGATGACCAAAACGAATTGCAAAATGATTTAGATACCTGTATGGTGCGAAAAGTGGTAATTGACTCTGAACAAAGAAAAGTGTGAAGTTATTCACATGAATACTAAAAGGAATCAGCTAAATTTCGATTACACGATAAGTCACACAAATCTGAAGGCTAATATTGTGGGTAGAGCAAACCAAAGACTGCGATTCATTGGCAGAAGACTTAGAAGGTGCAACAGGTCTACTAAAGAGACTGCTTACACCATCCTTGTCCTTCCTATTCTGGAGGATTGCTGTGCGGTATGGGATCCGCATCAGGTAGGACCGACGGATGACATCGAAAAAGGACAAAGAAGGGCAGATCGCTTTGTATCATCGTAAAATAGTGGAAATAGTGCCACAGACATGGTACGTGAATCGGTGTGGCAATCATTAAAACAAAGGCATTTTTCGTTGCGACGTGATTTTCTCATGAAATTTCAGTTATCAGTTTTCTCCTCCGACTGCGAAAAAATTCTGTTGGCACCCACCTATATAGGGAGAAATTATCATCACGATAAAATAAAAGAAATCAGGGCTAGTACAGAAAAATTTAATTGCTCGTTTTCCCGCATGCCGTTCGAGAATTGAACCCTCTGCCAGGCACTTTATTGTGAATAGCAGAGCATTCACATAGATGTAGATGTAGACGGGACGCCGTACGCTGGGCAGACAGGCAAAACAGAACAAGCGGTGAACTATGGCTGAAGTAATATCAGAGCAGAGTACGTGTCTGAACACACTGTACACCGAACACTTCTAACGATGGGTCTACGCAGTTGACGATCCCTGCGTGTGCCAATGGTAACAGCAGGACACCGGCCACTACGATTGAAATGGTCACATGACCATCGACAGTGGATGATGGCCCAGTGGTCGAGCGCTGCATAGTCTGATGATCCACGATAGCTTCTTCATCATGCCGATGGGAAGGAGCGAAACCGTCGCCTTCCAGGGAGACAGGCTGTCAGCGGCTCTATTACGCTATGGGGAACATTTACGTGGGCATCCATGGGTGCAGTGGGACTCGTGCAAGGTACCATTAAAGCCAAGGAATACTGTACACTGGTTGGAGACCACGTACACCCATTCATGACAATCATGTTTCCCTGTGGCAGTGCCATTTTTCAACAACAGAAAGCGTCATGTCACAAGGCCCGAAGTGTTATGGAGTGGTTCGAGGAACACACTAGCGAGATACAATTCTGTTCTGGCCTCCCAACTCGCCAGAACTGTGCCCAATCGAACACATCTGGGATGTGATTTAACATGGCATCAGAGCTCATCGCCCCCTCCCCATGAATTGGAGAATTAGGTGACTTGTGTGTGCAGGTGTGGTGCCAGCACTCTCCAACGACCTACGCAGGCCTCATTGCTTCCATGAAACGCCACGTCACCGCTGCTCTTCCTGTCAAAGGTGGACTTACTGGCTATTGTGTAGGTGGTCATCAAGTTCTGGCTGATGAGCGAACGATAGCTAACGGCTATAACTCAGTAAGAGAGCAGTTTTGCTTACATTTTGTGAGCTCTAGCTCACAAAAGCAGTAGTCCTACGACTCAAAACACCATCCTCATCAAATTTGTGCAAGAGTTCAGCCTCAAGGCCAGTTATGGAACTGTCAGAGCAATGACATAGTTATTTACTTAGATGAGGATGTCACATAGAAGGAGCATTAAGAAGAGGCTGTTCCACATTTTCAAATTAATCCATGGTCATGCCAGTCAAATGGGCATTATTATCTGCCAGCGCATAGAAAAGTGATGAAGCCAAATGTTACGATCCATGAAAAGTTTATAAAAATTGGAAAACTCTAGAAAAACATGAGCTTCCTTTTTGGCCGAAGGAACACGAAAACTCTTCAGTAGCTTCGATATTGTGTGGATGAGGCTGAATACTCAATGCATCTCAATACGTCCAAGAAAAGTGACTTTTCTTCTGCTGATTTTTCATTTTTATAAATTAACGGGAACCTCATAGTCTTCAGAAACACTCAGCAACCTATCTAACATCATCAATATATATCGTCATTTTGTTGAACAAATTAGAAAGTAAAATTCTGTTAAGGCTCCTAGTAAGGACATCTGAGTTCAAATTAGGTCCGAAAGAGAGCTAAGCAAATTGATAACAAGAAAAATGCAATATATGTTTGGCATGTGGGAAGCCATACAATCTGGCGCCAATTATCTCTTAAATCAGTGGACAACTGAACACTTGCAGCACGACAATTTCGTAAAAGTGCATCCAAAATCTGGTGGTGTAATAGTATTTATTTGATTTCAAGACAAGTGTAATAGAACAACATTTTTTTGCTACCCCCAACAACTAATTGTTTTATGAACTAACAGCAGGTTCAGTGGACGCCTGTTGAGAATAATCTCAGTCTGTGCATCTATGATTTCTTTATATATATCAGAAATATGTTATAAGGCTTAACAGGAAATTTGCAATGTTTCTTGAGTTAAAACTGACAGAGAAATATTTAATAGTAGCCAAATGTTCTGAAAACGAAGACAAATGATATTGCAACACACTGAAGAAATTTTCCTTGGTAGGTGCATCAGCCTGCTCATTAGAGGGTAATCGAGCCTGTGTTTGAAAAAATTTGCACACAGTTCTTTCCTATTCCATCAGTGGAATCGCAAGAAAACGATTCTCATTTCCAACATACTCCGGCAAGACGTTTGAGGCAACGGTTTGAATTCTTATCTCTAACTCGGCATTCATCAAACAACAACTTAATCGAAAACCCTCTGTTTTTAAAAACTCATTTCACCACGAACCAAAGTCGACACTGCATGGTGCATCGTGAGTTTGTTCCCATGTGTGGTTTACTACTTCGATCACCTGATAGAACTTCGATAATATGAGGTCCTGAATCTTCAGTCACCTGGCTTCACGTTCCCGACTATCATCTCTATAGCCAAACCTAATCCGGTTCGAATTAGTTTTTCCTCTTCTGAGCCGGCCGCGGTGGTCTAGCGGTTCTAGGCGCTCAGACTGGAACCGTGCGGCTGCTAAAGTCGCAGGTTCGAATCCTGCCTCGGGCATGGATGTTTGTGATGTCCTTAGGTTAGTTAGGTTTAAGTAGTTCTAAGTTCTAGGGGACTGATGACCACAGATGTTAAGTCCCATAGTGCTCAGAGCCATTTGAACCATTTTTCCTCTTCTGAAATTATCACTGTTGGTTCGATCTGCAATTTCCTCCTGGTGCCTCCAACCACCATTTGTCAATCGATTTCTCCGAGTCTCAAGTCACCCATGAAGATAATTGCGATTCTGCAGTACTCTGCAACCTGGATGTTGAGAATAGTTCACTTTTCTTGCTGTTTAGGTTCTTCCATTTTTGCAAACTAATGCTCTTGCAGTAAACTCTGAAATACCTTGACATTACCTTTGGATCGACGAGAGAGAAGAATCTGCCATAAATTTCAAGGTAACTTTCTTAAACAGAATGTAAAAGATTCATCGGAATATACACATTAGATAGAAACGGATCTTTCATTAACATATCTTCAAAGAAGTGTGTTGGATTCGTGAAGTAGTTGCATCATAAGTATTGCATGTTTCACCCAATCTCGAGTTGCTTCAGACCAATATTCACACAAAAATAAATGGAAAAACTTCTCATTTAACTCACAGTTTTGAACCAAAATATGTTTGTAAATAGCAGTTTGTCCTCTAAGTGTCTACAAACGAACTAAATCTTGAGAGCAGAGGCTGTGGGCTCATCGATCTGTGTATTGTCTGTCGCACTTCCTCCTTATTCAATGAAATTTCTCTCTCGATGGTAATTTTTAGTGAAAATCCCCTGCTCAAGATTCTGTAAAGCTGTAGCAAGACGAATTACTTGTTCATTAATGTACACATCTTCCTGATTCGGAACAGTATTCATTATATCTGAAAGCTCCCTCTTGTCTTTAACCTGTTCCTCTCGAAAAATCTTTAAATTCTCCTCCAACGAATTTTTTCAACTCCACAATCTCGCTTAATCCAGTTTGTATTTTTTATTTGCACTGGTCCTATTCTCAATCGCGGTTATTCTTCCGTTATCTTCTGACTGTAGATCCCTCTTTGTTTGATTAGTGTGTTGATGAAACCTATTTGAAATATCTTCGCCAAAAGAAGCGAATTCGTTTTCCGCAGTTACTAATTTCTCTATCAGTTCTTTATTACTTATCCTCAGCTCTTATAAGTCTTTTGTACTATCCTGTGGCATCCTTGCATTAGCTACATGTTGTAGTTTAATAGTAGTCGTGTGTTCCCTGAATTCAGTCAGAATCTGTGGAGCAAACTACCCACATTTTAGTCGTTACTAAACTGTGGAACTGAAATAGTATTTTGCAAATCACCTTGAACACAAATAGCAACACTGGTAAGGGAATGGGAATCGAATAAAACTGCACAATCGCTAGTGTTATCATGTGGAACTACCACTTAAGATTCACCTACATTTACTCCAACACAGGCACAACTGTTCTCCTCAAGCACAGCGTCTATGCTGTCGCCAACACGCTCTGTCTATCCATTTCCCTACTACGAGTACAATCATTCTTTTTCCTGACATACTGAAGAAAACAAAGAATGACTCGACTTTGATGTAATCCTAGATTTTTCATTTCTGACCATATTTCTGCGCCTCCTACTGCGTTTAGTCTCTCTCTGATTTGTCGCGCGGAGTGGCCGAGCGGTTTAGGGCGCCATGTCACGGACTGCACGACCCCTCCAGCCGGAGGCTCGAGTCCTCCTTCGGGCATGGGTGTGTGCGGCTCTTAGCATAAATTAGTTTAAGTAGTATGTAAGTCTAGGGACCGATGATCTCTGTGGTTTGGTCCCTTAGAAATTCACCCATATTTGAACATTTCTCTTCCTGATTTACAAAAAATTCTTCTTGTAGCCAATGGTATGAACGATAGGGTAGTGAAAAAGCTTGCGTATCAAGGACCCCCTGCATACACAAATATAATAATTGTAACTTAAGCAATAGAAAATGAAGATATAATGTGACACAGCACCAAAATAACATCTGTGCAGCACAACAAAAGAAGAATACAAAGAAATAATGTCAAATGTTGCTCCACAGAACAGATCGTACATTTTGTGAGTAAGAAGCTTCTTGAAAAATCTTCAGAATCAATTTTTATCACAATTCCACAAAAAAATAGGAAAATAAATTACCAAATCACATACACTAATCACAAGCTTCATACAGTTAGTATCGCTGAAAAAGAGCACCCAAAATCTCAGCAGACGAGAACGAACAGTACTTCATACTTATTCAGATCACAAAATTATTCCAAGTGAACCACTCCCCTAAGAAATTTAATAAATCAGGTAGAATCATCAAATCCAGTAATTACAATGTGTTCAGCATTCAAGAAATAGATGACAATGATTATACAGCCCACTATAGAAAAATATCATTTAAGAAGACGGGTGGGTGGGGGGGGGGGGGGGTGTGGCTGATTACACTCAGTACTGTTTCGAGACCACCATTTCTTCTCCACTGACAACCATATTAGTGCTACCGATGTTTAGAGTCTCCTCTGATAATTCTGTCACAGAGCAGCTTTCTACTCTAAGACTCAAAGACAACAACAACAACTTCAAAAAGACGCATTCCAACAGAGTTGAACCTCCTTGCATAGCCACAATAATAAACAACAGCATTGCCACAGGCCCAGTTAGCCTATACAGATATTCTGAAACATAAGTCTCACATGACAGAATACATTGATTTCACAGCAGAATCTCAATCTTAAAAGACAAAGGAAAGTTACACATAACTTAACTAGAGTGCAAAGAGATGACCCAAAGTATATTTCAGTTGATACACATTCCAAACCGGTAGAAAATTCCACAAAACTTCTCGTACAAACTTCAAAAAACAAACTCACTTACAGAATGACAATCAGAATATTTATACATCTTAATCAGTGAAAACTGCTAGTAGATTCACCAAGCTGTTCATCATTTCGCCTGAACAAAAGAATTCGCCTCCACCTGGAAACCTCACTGAACTTGAAAACTACTATCTGACAAACTATAAAATTCAAATTACACTTGTCTACCATAAGAGACACCACCAATCTATATTTACTCTGTAGTAGCTGCAAACAGAAACGGCTAATTTCACTGATCCAGTAAAGCGGAACATAAAATCAACACATACAACCGTATCCCATCGAATTTTCGTACTACTGCGGCAGAGATTTATGCTGAAGTTTGTAACTAACAAACCAGAATGCCAAAAATTAAAGATCTTCTGTATCACTCTTCCTGGGAAACAACGGCCAAAAAGTTAGAATAAAAGTTTTGAAGCAAAAACAGCCTAGGATTCCAAGTAAGTTGTTAAAATTTAAAATTTTTCATCCGGTGACCAGTTTCGACCGTGATACATTGAATCAGAGCATTAAAACTTTGTGAAAAGAGTAATACTAAGTTTCAGAGGACAAGACTTGAGCATTATTGTGAACATAACTAATTTAAAATACGAGTCCATATCTATTCGTGATGACGACTGGAGTCACAAATGATGACGACGCATTTTCCTGTTTACTTTTGCTTTCGTCAGGCTCTCACTGGTTCTAAAACATCGCTTACTGATAACAGTATTTATCGATTCAGACGGATATCAGATATAGACGTCCCAACGCTGAAAACTGTAGACCCAGTACTTTAGTTGGACATATGTGTCTCATAAACCACGAAATGATTACTTTATCCTCACAACTTGCGATAATTACTGAATAAACAGGTGAGTACTTCAACACGAAACAGTTAGAGGTATGTAAGCACAGATAAACCTGTGTAACAGAAAGCCAGCAACAGAAACAAGTCAATCATCATAGCAATAACTCTGTTCTCCTTTGCAAGAAAATCGCAAACCATCACAGTCTTACCGCTTGCAATCTGTAAAACTTGTTAACTGTCACACAGCTCTGCCTAATAACATTTACATTTCAGATAATGAGAATTTTCAGTGAATCTCGCCGAAATAGTCCTCACATTCAAGAAGAAGATATCGAAAAAGAGTGGAGAAGCACACAGTGACCAGTTGAACTGAATATTACACCCACAAATGGTCACACTTCCCACTGAAGCTGACAGTTTTATATATTTATATGTCACACTTTTAGAAGAAAATTTATGGCAAATAGATTTCGTGCTTGTGTGCTGTACGCGCCAGGAAATTTAACACTGAGTAAGTGAATAATGAAAGCGAATTTAGTATAAGTGAAGTCAAAATAACTTGGCAGCAAAAACCTAAGCAAACAACGTCATAGGCCAGTAGCTACTCCCTGTGTTGTTGCATTCCTCTTTGCATGAGAAATTCGTGCATTTGCAAGTGGTATCCAACAACCTCTCGTAAAACAAATGAGCTCGTACGGTAGCTAAAAATTGACGTCGCCATTCCGTCTCATATGGTCTGAATTTTCACTGCACAGTCACCTTTTAAACTGAAAAATCTTTTAAAAATATAATAATCTCTATGCTGATGGTACACACTTTCTTCTAGAAATATGATGTAACCAGATCTAATATTCTTGTAAGCAATGTTTTTACAGGTGCACATGTGAGGATTTAAACAACAGCGGAGTGGAAAATAACTTCGTTAGGGTTGCTGTCACGTGGAAACTGAATAAGCAATTACGATAGAGGTAGGAGGCCAGTTCAAGTGCCTATCAACGGACCACATGACTTTACATCACCGTACATTTCCGAAACTCAGAGGAACAATCTTTTATTCATATTGATACTCACCTTCCACTTGTTGCAGCAGCATGTGTAACATAGCCCTGTCACAGCATGGCACATATAACAATGCCTACTATGTAGTATACGGGAAATTAATAAGCGTTACACCTTCTACAGAATTAATTATCCGCTATCGTGTTTTCAAAGGTTTAAAGCAATCTGGCTGTAAGCTTTATTTCCAGAGACAGAATTATATTAAGAAGAGAGAATGAATCAGCAAACGTGATTCGAATTTAGGTTTCTTAAGCAGCAGCAACAGTAAGTGACGAAGTACACAAAAATAATTGACAGTCCTAATCACATTAATAATTTCAAACTAATTGTTAATAAACCTATCAAAATTCTGAAAGAAAATATAAGCTCTAACTTTCGAAATTACACAACATGCCAGTAACATCAATCTTTCAGTACTTTTGTCGAGTAGCCTATAGTTAATAAGGTAATAAATATTGTCACGCTGTAATATTTACTAGCTGACCAGTTTGATAAACACAAAACTTTTAATGAGAATCGATTAATTGCTGACCAACACAATGCCCAGAATACGGGAGTCCTAAATCTGATACGGCTTTCAACAACATTTTAATAACCACTTTTCATACATGTAAACGTATATCACATTAAACGCTCTTCACAATACTACTTTAAACAAAAGTAAACAAATTTATACGAAATATTAAATTGAGTTATTTGACTTCCCGATCACATGGAGCAATTTAAGAACTGCAGCAGTATTAACGTAATTAAATGTTCAAAAAATAACTTCCACTTTTAAGGTAATTCGGAAATAAACTGGACCGGGAAAAGCATCCGAGCAGGCGTGACGTTGTTTTGGTTAACAATGTTTTTCTAACATACCCGCATTAAAATTCACACACGCTTTAATCCACTGCAATAAATGACTGATTCGTGCATTAGTGCAGTTAAAAAAATATTTACATTACCTGGAGATATGATGAGATTCTCTGTTGTGGCGACGGCGCTGAACAAGATTATGCGGTTGTGGCTCTTCCTCGAATCGGCTCTAATATTATTATTCTTGGTGATGGTAAATATTTTAGAATAGACCACCACATGCCTCGCTGCAACGCACAAATATAATTTGCAACACTGGCACATTTAAGACAATGGCAGTTAATTTATTCACTCTTTCTACTGCAGATTCGGGATACTTCAATGGCTGGCCACAGACTGATAGTAATACTGTTGGCGCGGAAATTCAGCGCCCTTCCTGTTTTTCGATTGGCGCGTTTGATATTCCTGGCGGAGAGAGACTTAAAAAAAAAAAATAATAATTCAAATGCATGTGAAATCTTATGGGACTTAACTGCTAAGGTCATCAGTCCCTAAGCTTACACACAACTTAAAATAAGTTATCCTAAGGACAAACACACACACCCATGCCCGAGGGAGGACTCGAACCTCCGCCGGGACCAGCCGCACAGTCCATGACTGCAGCGAGAGGGACTTCCCTCCGCCTTTTCTGCGCCTTACAATT
Organism: Schistocerca americana; assembly: GCF_021461395.2. Classification (NCBI taxonomy): domain Eukaryota; kingdom Metazoa; phylum Arthropoda; class Insecta; order Orthoptera; family Acrididae; genus Schistocerca; species Schistocerca americana. The sequence goes on from NC_060122.1 coordinate 653,563,475, forward strand.
CTCTGATTTCCTATGCATAAACCAGAAAAGTTACAGAATTGTATCTTACATCTCAAACACGAAATTATTGTATTTCATAATTACATTCAGGAACAGATATACATATAAGAACATACATTAATCAGAATACATTAACATTGACGTAAATGGTGTATGGTCTTAGAGTCGTAACATCAGTGGGATGAAGTATTAGTGTTACAATATCAATGCCCATAAAATTATTTAATGAAAGCAAGGTGATAAACTACTTGCACAGTAAGATGAATCGATTATAACACGAACCAACCAAGTCGTGAAATGGAAGACACCAACATTAGTCACACAATATACATAATTCAAAAATATATCATGAGAATATATCATGAGAATAAAATAACTATGCAAACGCATCGCAAGAAAACAGCCTTCTGACTACTACTCTGGAAAACGTTGTTTCAGTGCACACTTCGAATATCAGGAGAAAAGCGTCAGTACTAAATAGTTCACCATATCCAACAAACAGTAAAACAGAGCGTGTTCGCTACTGCAGCCGGAAACCAAGAGTTCCGCATTGTCTCACAAGCCACAGCGGGCCTCGCTAACCGATCTCCATGCCAAGCAGTACTGTCAGTTAACTGGTCTCGGAATTAGGTTTTGTGCTTAAGACATGTCTGTGAGGCTTTCAAACAAAGATGAAGCTACTCTAGAACAGCAGATTGACAATGTTCATCACAAAACTTATAAAATAACCATTACCTTTACTTACAAGATTGGTAAGATCACAAAGTAATGTGATGCATATTATGTGCAAAAAAGTCAATGAAGTTATATAATATTCAAGCTCAGTTTATGCATTACTGTAGTGGTCACCAGAAGAATCGGTTATTCAGTTGGCTACATATTGTATACAACATTTGGACTATTATTTTGTAAAAATGATGTGAAACGAGTCAGCTTACAGGATATGTTTACACCATTAGTTTTAATATTACTGAATATGTTACTTTTCAGTCTACTGATGCGACTACACATTCGCACGTTTTCTTTTTAATACTGAAATACTGAACAAATCTGATACTCAGTTAAGCTGAATTATCATCATGAGATATTCTCGAAAATATTTGTTTACTGGAAATGGATTGAGGGCAAATGAAAGAAAAAGCGAAGTAATGAGGCACAACAGCATAAGATCTGTAAAAAACTTGACACCAAGATTGAGGAGCACGCAGTAGACGAAGGTACCGAATTCTGCTACTTTGGAACGAGAAAACCACTGACGGACGAATCAAGAAGAATGTAAAAATCAGAAGAGCACAGGAAGAGATCAAATCATCTAAAATGTCAGACGTAGACTTCAGTTTAACAAGTGCTTAGGGATATATGACTAGAGGACAGTACTGTAGGGAAATGTAAAATCAATGCGTTCCGCAGAATCGACGAAGAAAAGAGTCCGTGGAAAACGGTGGTTAGAAGAAGCAACAGGTCGGTAGGAAACGTACTGGGACATTGGAACTAACCTCCGTGGTATTAGAAGGAACCGCAGAAGCCAAAAACTGCAGGACGACGAAAGAGATCAGAATATACGCAATAAATAACCGAGGACGCTGAGTACAAGAGTCCGCAGTTCGTGGTCTTGCGGTAGCGTTCTCGATTCCCGCGCCCGGGTTCCCGGGTTCGATTCCCGGCGGGCTCAGGGATTTTCTCTGCCGCGGGATGACTGGGTGTTGTGTGATCTCCTTAGGTTAGTTAGGTTTAAGTAGTTCTAAGTTCTAGGGGACTGATGACCATAGATGTTAAGTTCCATAGTGCTCAGAGCCATTTGAACCATTTTTTTGAGTACAAGAGGGATTCTGATTTGAAGAGCTTGGCATGGGAACGCAAGTCGTGGTGGATCACACCATACCAGTCAAGAGGATGATCATAGAGGGAAAAGCAATTGTATTGCCGGGTCCACTTGAGCAATTTTTAGTACATCATAATTTTGCAGTTCATTCTTTCGCCCGCAGACGACGGATTGAGTTATTGCGGACGTCTGTTTACACACGACGATGCATTGAAATGGACTGCCTACGGTATATGCTCAGCTACTCTTATAAAAACTGTTCGTTACTGGACAGAAACTTATCATTACCCAGCTGGAGGCACGCTAGAAGACACACGATCTACCCAAATTGTAAATATCGATACCGTGTTGTCACAAAGGCTGTCAGATCTTCTAGATAAGGAGTAGAAACACATTTGCAGAAACACTTTGATATGTAAATAACGTAATATTTGAACACGAAAATGTGAAACTTTATCTGTCGTCGTTCTGGTGGAAATGACACCAGTGTCAGCGGCTCTACATGTGTCGCTGTAGACTCTTCCACTTAGTAGTGGGGTGCACAGGCTGCACCAACTAGGACACTACACTTACGTCTTATATTCCAAAACAAGAAACTGTTCTCAGATGGGAAAACTGTGAGAAATAAATGGAATTAACCCTCTGACGGGTCTTGTCAATTGATACTATTGTCTTAACTCCTACGCCAAGAAAGTAAAATGGTTCTCCACAGCTTCGGTATAAGTCAGTTAACAATGGTTCCCATCCTCTTTCTCTCAGATGTAATGTTTAAATGATGGAAACAAAAGAAAGATACAGGAATGGAATTATAACACAAGGTGAAAGGATATCAATGATACGATTTGTTGATGACACTGATTCGCTGATGACATTGCTATGCTGAGTGAAATTGAAGAAGAATTACGTGATCTGCTGAATGGAATAAACAGTATAATGAGTACAGTATATGGATTGAGACTAAATCGAAGAAAGACGAAAGTAACGAGAAGTAGCAGAAATGAGAACAGCGAGAAACTAAACATCAGGATTGGGGGTCACAAAGTAGATGCAGTGAAGGAATTCTGCTACCTAGGCAGCAGAATAACCAATAATGGACGGAGCAAGGAGGACATCGAAAGCAGACTGGCACTGACGAAAAAGAGAAAGAGAAAACATACTGGTATGTCCCCAGTTAATTGTACTCAATATAGTTTGCTCAGGCATAGTGGCTAGTGCCTCTTGTACTCAGCCCCCGCCAGTATCTGCTTTAAATGCTGGAGGCCTGGTCATTATACAAGTGAACACAGAGGGTGTGCCTTCTTGGTGCTCGAGGGTTACGGTTAAGTAGTGTTTATTGTGAATAGTAGTCCTTTCCTGCGATATTTTTTCTAGTGCATCTTTTCTTGTTATAGACACAGGCTTTATAATAAGTAAACCAGCTGAACGCGACGTTACCACAACAGAGAAGATTCAGTCTAAGGTTACAACAAGTAGCTCAAATGGGGGGAAATAAGGCAGACTAACATACGAATTGACACCTGAATGCGTTGAAGGAGGATAATACCTCATACAGTTTATCAGACCCATTCTAGATGCTAATTGCATTATCGTACTTTCTCCTTTTCGAGGTAGGGCAGCGGAAAATGAGTTTGCATTTTTGGTCAGCTTTTTCACAGGTGTGAAGCTGAGTTGTTGGTAAGAGAGACAGTTTCTACATATGGCGAAGCTACATTCTTGAGGAGCTGCTAAAACGTATGAGGAATTAAGGAATCTTCTGACACTTGAACTTCCGAGGAAAGGATTATTGTTCCGTTGTATGAGCCAGAATAGTTGTAAGTATTATCGGAAGCAGTTAAATGGTGTGTCAGGAACTGTGAACGTGGTAGGAAAGCTGGAAGATCAAAGTGAAATGCAAAGGATCAGTCTGGATGTGGTGGATTTCATAGAATGTAAATGAAAGGATGATAAGGATTTCTCGTCAGAAGAATGCAGGATTATATCAATAGCAGCAGGAAATGGTACAGGGGGAGTAGTTTTCAGTATGAACAGGAATGTAGTGCAAATAGTGAGTTACAGTGAAGCGTACAGTGATAGGGCTGTTCTCATCAGACTTGACAGCAAACCAACAACGAAATCAATATTTCGGGTATACGCGCTGACGTCGAAAGCTGAATATTATGCGGATACTGAACGAGTACTAAAGTTTGTAAAGCGATGTAATTATTAACAGTCGTGGGAGTGTGGAATGCAGTTTTTGGGGAAGAAGTAGAAAAAAAGAGTTATTGGAGTGTATGGGCTTGGTAGTAGAAATCAAAGGAGAAAAAGACTAGTTGAGTTCCGCAAACTAATTTCAGCTAGTAATAGCAAACAGAATCACAAGAGGAGTAAGTACACTTGAAGAAGGCTGGGAGGCAGCAATATACTCCAACTGAATTACATTATGTTCAGTCAGAATTTCCTGTGTCAGATACTGTAAGGCGTAACAACAGATCACAATTTAAGAATGATGGAGACCAAATTAAAGTTTATTATAATAATCTTGAAGAACAAATGTCGGTGGAAGTGGGATACTGAGGTACTGAGGAGTGATGAGATGCATACTGCTGTAAGGAACACCACAGCTGACAGCTGAGCTAAAGAGGAGTGATCGTTTCTGATAGGAGCAATCACAGATGTTGGACGTACTAACGTAGATACAAGGAAGGTAACTGAGAAGAGTAACTGGAGAAACAGGAGAAATACTTCAACATATCGACGTAAGAAGGAAGTACAAAAATGTTCCATTAAAGACAGAAATAAAGAAACATACGAGTAAAACACTTATGAATGAAAAAAGTAGGAAGTGCAGGAAAACCAAGGCGAATTGACTGCAGGTGAAGTTTGAATAAACCGAAACAGAAATTATTGTCGGAGGACTGATTCATCATACAAATAAATAAAAATGAAAAGCAATGGTGGTAACAGTACGAGTGGAATGGTGATACTATTTTAAACACGAAAGAGAGAGCAGATAGGTAGAAAGAGTACACTGAAGGTCTATATGAGGAGAAGGAAGTGTCTGATGACGTGACAAGAGAAAAAATTGGATATAGAAGAGGTATGGGATCCAGTATTAGTCACAGTTTAAAAGAGTCTGGCAGACCTAAGATCAAATAAGGCAGCAGGTGTAGATAACAATAGATCGGAATTTTTAAAACCACTGGGGTAAGTGGCAACCAAAATACTAGTAAAGTTGTTGTGCAGAATCTACGAGACAGCAACATAGCCATCAGGCTTTCGGAAAAATATCATCCACAGGATTACGAAGTTCCCAAGAGAAGATAGGTGCTAGGACTACCGCACAATCAGCTTATCAGCTCGTGCATCCAAGTTGATCACAAAAATAATACATGGAAGAATTAAAAATAAAGTGGAAGGTCTGTTAGATTACGATTAGTTTGGCTTTACAAAAGCTAAATGGACCAGGAAGGCAGTTCTGATGTTACACTTGAAAGTGGAAGCAAGGCTGAAGAAAATTCAAGACACGATCATAGGATTTGTCGACCTGTAAAAAACGTTCAACGGTGTAAAATGGTGCAAGATATTCGAAATTCTGAGAAAAAGTGAGTAATCCCTGAGGGATGGGAGTAATTTACACTGTGTCCAACAAAAGACTCCCGATTTTAAAATTAAATAACATGAAAAAGGAGATCGATGGAAGAATGAAACAACCGGTACGTTTATTGCGAAAGTTGCAAAAATTTTCTACAGAAATTTCGAAATAGTAGCTACAAAAGCTGCTGGGCAGGTGGCACTGTAACCGAAATACCTACTGCCTATAAACCGTACCACCAAGCCCAGAGCGACCAGTTCCAATATCGTAATGTGAAAGGAGGCTAGCGAATCGAAGACGATGTTGAAATCAAATGTTCGAATGAATAGCGCTCCAGCACACATACAGCACTAAGAAGCAGTCTAAACGTATTTCCTCAAAGTTATCACGTACAGCACCATCTGTTAGCAGAACTGTGACTATTATTTCGAAACTTCCGTATAAAAGTCTCACAGTTTTCACAATAGATATACTGTTTGCTACATATTTTTATAGTTACTTAATTTTAAAATCAGGCTCTCGTTCGTTGGACACCCTGTAGAATCTGTACAAGGGCCAAGAGGGTACAATAAGATCGAAACACCCAGAACGAAGCCATCGGAATAAAGAGGGTGTAAGACAGAGACATAGTCTTTTGATCCTCCTGCTCAGTATACTCGTAGAAGAAGCAATGACGGAACTAAAAGAAATGTTCAAGAATGAGACTGAACATCAGGGGGAATTGATATCGATGATCATATCTGCTTATGGCATTGATATCTTCAGTGTAAAAGAAGAAGAATTACGGAATCTGTGAAATGGAATGAACACCCCAATGTGTACAGAGTATGGACTGAGAGAAAATCGAAGAAATTCGAATCTAAAGAGAAGCAGTAGATATGAGAATAGCGAGAGGTTTAAAGTCAAAATTGATGATCACGAAGTAGACGAAGTAAAGTAATTCTGCATAACAGAAGAAGCAAGGAGGAGATAGAAAGCAGACTAGCAAACGCAGGAACGGCTAGCAACACAAGAAAGTTGAAAATTAGATGGACTGGTAAGGTAAGGAATGGGGAAGTTCTCCGCAGAATCGGCGAGGAAGGAAAGGTATGGAAAACACTAACAAGAAGATGGGACAGGATGATAAGATATCTGTTAAGACATCAGGGAATACGTTCCATAGTACTAGAGGGAGCTGCAGAGAATAAAACCTGTAGGGCACTACAGAGACTGAAATACGTCCAGGAAATAACTGAGTACGTTGAGTGCGAAAGCTACTCTGGGATGAAGAGGTTGGCACAGGAGAGGAATTTGTGTTGCGGCAGCACCAGACCATTCAGAAAACTACAAATGTTAGAGAGTACGTGGTATGAATATAAGATGTTTCCGAGCACCAGCATGTTGAGGATCTCTGGAAAACGCGTCGTCCTCGTTGGGATTTGTCATAATGAAATAAAAGGAAATGAAAAAAGGTAGCATTTTTCTGACTGCTGCCGCCAAATTTTTTAATCTTATGTTTTCTAAAATATTGTTAGACTTGCATATTAATAGATATATGATATGCAGTACTCAATGTTGTTTATTACGAATAATTTAACTGCCGCCATTATTCTTGTATAGGGCAAAGACTGGAGTGTTTCCCTAGTGGCCATAAATCTTAAAGCGACTACCAGTCAAAGTAAACACAAGTTACACACTGGGCGTTTTTGTTATTACGACACATTATGTAAACGGTTACACCTGTCTCTTGATTTTCTGGGTGTCCCATGTTTGTATCATGTCAATGAACATCATTTTCAAAGCTGTAGTATGTTTGAAAAATCTCATGTTTCATTCGAGTGAATTTACGAAACGAATCTCGATCTTTAAATCTATGTCATACAGTACTTTACTCCAGATTGATACTAGTTATTTATCTTGGTAGTCAGTTTCATGTTCCATGATAAATCGCAATGATGTGGAACGAGGCATTTTAGGGTCACAACAAAAATTAATTTCTAAATGCTGCCACAGGAGAACATTTAAAGCGTTTTGTTCTCTACACGTGTCCTTCCTCACCCTTACCTCTGTCCAGCTCCTCCATCGCCGGCTCTCTGTTCATCTCCTCCTGCGCTCTCTCCGTCCGTATGGTAATCCCCCTCCCCCGCTTTTGCCCATCTCCAGCTCCTCTTTTCATCTCCTCCTCTGCCATTTGTATGTCCATCTCCTCTTTCTTCCTCGCTCTGTCCATCTCCTCCAGTTCTCTGTTCATCTGCTCCTTGTATCTCCTGACCTATGTGTTGTACAACGAAATGATTTTGTAGCTTCATTCAGCAGCGTATGTGGATTACGCTAAATGTGTTGTGAATAGATCTAGCAGCACAAAAGCAATAGATGTAAGCGTCATTGCGCCTTGCCTGATGGGATAGTTTTACTGCATGAACTGCGAATATGCAGTAAGCATTAAATTGTTTTCCTTTCATCATGATGTGACGTATGACAGGGTAAAAATTTTTGGGAAAAGTCTGAAATTATTCCTAAAGTTTGTTGCAAATTTTCTAGTGCACCCATTCTCAAATACTGGATAAATAGAATCTGGGTATTCGAGCGCCACGACCTATACCTCACCGCTTTGATAAACAGTTGCTCCTTATCCGCAACGACGGTTCAATCCCACGTCCGGCCATCCTCATTTAGGTTTTCCGTGATTTCCCTAAATCGCTCTAGGCAAATGCCGGGATGGTTCCTCTGAAAGGGCACGGCCGAGTTCCTTCCCCGTCCTTCCCTAATCCGATGAGACCGATGACCTCGCTGTTTGGTCTCTTCCCCCAACCAACCAACCAACCAACCTTATCCGCACGCTGATTGTTTCCGGACAGTAGGTAATATATCTAACAAGCTTGGTTAAAATCAGTCCAGTGGTTTCGGAGGAGATGTGAAACGTACATGTACGCACACACACACACACACACACACACACACACACATGTACGAATTTCTTTTATTTTAGAATGAGATTTTCACTCTGCAGCGGAGTGTGCGCTGATATGAAACTTCCTGGCAGAATAAAACTGTGTGCCCGACCGAGACTCGAACTCGGGACCTTTGCCTTGAGCGGGCAAGTGCTCTACCAACTGAGCTACCGAAGCACGACTCACGCCCGGTACCCACAGCTGTACTTCTGCCAGTACCTCGTCTCCTACCTTCCAAACTTTACAGAAGCTCTCCTGCGAACTTTGCAGAACTAGCACTCCTGAAAGAGAGGATATTGCGGAGACATGGCTTAGCCACAGCCTGCAGAGTGAAAATCTCATTCTGGAAACATCCCCCAGGCTGTGGCTAAGCCATGTCTCCGCAATATCCTTTCTTTCAGGAGTGCTAGTTCTGCAATGTTCGCAGGAGAGCTTCTGTAAAGTTTGGAAGGTAGGAGACGAGGTACTGCCAGAAGTAAAGCTGTGGGTACCGGCCGTGAGTCGTGCTTCGGTAGCTCAGTTGGTAGAGCACTTGCCCGCGAAAGGCAAAGGTCCCGAGTTCGAGTCTCGGTCGGGCACACAGTTTTAATCTGCCATGAAGTTTCTTTTATTTTAGTTATTCACTTTCGATTAAATATGTCCTGTATGGTGCATCTATCTACGGTGAAATTACCAGTGAAAATCCTACAAAAATCGTGTAATAGTTTTGGAGATTAGATTGTTCACACAGATAGACAGACAGACAAGAAAAGTTTACTAAAACTGTAAATCACCGTACCTTCTTTTCTGTGGTTAAATTCTGATGAACTTAAGCCCATACGGTGCCCCAAACTAAGCGTCACGTCATGAAAATTCGTCTAGAAGTTTTAGTTATTAATGTGGTCAACGACAGACAGACACAACAGTTTTATAGATTTATTATTGGCGTAAAATAGCTATACAGGCGTGATGAATTTCTACCTAGCACCTTTTACACATTACAACATCGAAATAAGGGTGTTATGTTAAGTGGAAACTGACATTAGAAACTATACTTCAACTATATTAAATCTAAAAATCCATGAACCCCATGAAAATTCGTCTAGTAGTTTTGGACGTTAACGTGGTCACAGACAGACAGACATGACAATTTTATGGATTTATTATTGGTGTAAAATAGCTATGCAGATATGAGGAATTTCTACCTACCAGTTTTTACACATTGCAACATCGAATATATGGGTGTTATGTTACGTGGAAACCGATATTAGACAATGTGCTTAAGTATAAAAACCAAAACGTGACAAAGATTCAATGTATTAACAACTAACATCTACTATTACGTATCTCAGATCGCTATGCAGCATATACAGTGTTCCTCTACCAGCAATAAGTTGTTCAAGCCATCGACGGGTCCGGAATTTTTTGCGCGATTTTCTCCGCCCTTCTTCCACGGTCGCTAACAGAGTTAACGCAACTATTTTACGCGTGTTCATATCCGTAAGGAAACTGGTTGATTAGTGAGCAGATGTAGGATATATATGTAGTGAGCAGATGCAGTCAGTTACCACTGGAGAGCGCTGCTGTCGAAAATCACGATAAGTACCACGTTCTGTGAGATACTGTAGGTCGTATCAGAGCGTGCAGCAACCAAGACAGGTGCCTTGTGCTACGTGCTTAGCGATGAGAAAAAAGGCCCGTGTGGTAACGGCATACCAGTCAAGGCTCTATCTCCTGTTAAATGAGTGTTGAGTATTATTGCAGCATTGCCTATACACTCGATCTTACCGCTATACCGCTGATAACCGGTCGCCAGAGACTCGTAGCACCACTGGAAGGGGAGGCTGATATTTGAGTGAGAATGCCTTCATATTCTCGTCATCGACGCATTGCAAGTAGGCTGTTAAGGTTTTTATGATGGTGACGCCATGTAGCACTCTATATGAAAATCGCTGACTGGGCTGTGTGCAGTCTATGGCTGACTGGACTCATTGTTGGAAAATTCGCTAGTGTAGTGTTGGGCAGTTGGATGTGAACAGCAAGTAGCGTTGGGCAGTCGGAGGTGAGCCGCCAACAGTGATGGATGTGGGGAGAGAGATGCCAGGGTTTTGAGCTGTTAATACGAGCGAACGATCTGGGCGTGTGTCCATGAGAAAAAGGAAATTTGTCAAACTGGATGTCTATATATAATGACTTTTGAATATTATTAAGGTAAATACATTGTTTGTTCTCTACCAAAATCTTTCATTTGCTAACAATATGCCTATCAGTATTTAGTGCCTTTAGTAGTAAGAATCTTTTATTTAGCTGGCGGTATTGGCGCTCGCTGTATTGCAGTAGTTTGAGTAACGAAGATTTTGGTGAGCTAAGTGATTCATGAAGAATAGGTTATTATTAGTCAGGCTTACTCTTTTGTATGTTTATTAAAACTCAGATTGCGTTACGCTAAAATATTGTGTGTCGGCTTAGAAATGACCAGAATAAGTAAAGAGAAAACTGTCTGAGTATATTCAGTTTTGGTTCAAATGGCTCTGAGCAGTATGCGACGTAACATCTGAGGTCATGAGTCCCCTAGAACTTAGAACTACTTAACCCTAACTAACCTAATGACATCATAACATCCATGCCCGAGGCAGGATTCGAACCTGCGACCGTAGCAGTCACGGGGTTCCGGACTGAAGCGCCTGGAACCGCACGGCCACCGCGGTACTCAGTTTTACTTAGCTGTTTCAGTATCAAATAACGTAGAAGTACACCAGCACAGTCATTCAAAGGGGAAGTTCCATATGTCGACCATTAGCTGGGGATACCTCACTGGAATCTTCTGATTTTTTCTTGTAGTTTGAGTAATTAGTGTAGTTATTGTTCTTGCCAGCGTGTATTTTTAGAGAGAATTTCCTTTGTAGTTGTAGTTTTTCGCTATTGTACAGTAAAGCAGTTGTGCCATGCACGTGAACTTGGCACCAAGTATTTCGCAGCTGCGCTTGCAATTAACCAGATATTATTTTCAGTGTTATTTTAATGTGTTTTCTCATTTTTGCTCTTCAAACTGTGCTTTTCTGTGTTATCGCGTGAAATATTGTGACAATTATGGCGTGTGAAAAACGTAGCACTAGGCTCCAAAGTAAATTGAGAAATGACAGTAACGACGAGCGTAGCTCATCAACACCACCGTGTAATGAATTAACAAATATTCAGAATAGTAATTTCGTAATTGTGCATAGGGAAATGGAACAGGCAGCAAATGACGGTGTAGACAGTGAATCAAATGGCTCTGAGCACTATGGGACTTAACATCTGTGGTCATCAGTCCCCCAGAACTTAGAACTACTTAAACCTAACTAACCTAAGGGCATCACACACATCCATGCCCGAAGCAGGATTCGAACTTGCGACCGGAGCGGTCACGCGGTTCCAGACTGAAGCACCTAGAACCGCACGGCCACAACGGCCGGCGACAGTGAATCAATTAGGGAAGAGGGAAGTATTGTCGATCGGTAATAGCTCGCCTCAGGAATTCGAAATGACAGGACAAAATCTTGCAAATACCGTAGATTCAGGTTTTGCGTCCTCACCTTTTCCTCTATTAAGTCAAGACTCACTCTCTGCTTTTCAAAATGCGAATGTTGCCGGTGCAAATGCACTGCCGAAAAGCACAGAGGAACATGTTGCAGACACTAATACATTGTTGTTATTCTAATTCATGCAACAAATAGAACAAAATCAGAAACAAGTGGGGCAACAGCTTCAAAAATTATACATAATGGAACAAAATCAGAGACAACCACAGCAGAAGCTTCAAAAGTTAGGCTCAATGGACCAAACGCTTGGACAAACACGTGAACATTTAACTACTGAGTTACGTAACATAGAATCGAAATGTCAAAAATTTAGTAAAGACGTAAGAACACAAATTTGTGAGCATTTTCAACCTATTTTTTCGCGTTGTGAATATGCGTTACAGAATCACGAAGCAGCCATAAAAGAACTGTAAACTATTGTTCATGAAAATCATGACACCTTGCAGACTACAATTGACTCAGTTGCATCTACCGATTCGGTTACAACAACTTGCAAAAACTCAGGAAAACCCAAAGGTCACAGTAGATACGCTTTCGACACAAATGGACACTCTGAAGCTTGGTTCAGAAAAACACACGGAGGAAAACAGTTCATTATCGGAGAGAGTAGCCGAACTTTCGGATCAGTTCACAAACTTATCTAGGCAAAGGTAGATGATGATCTGAATGACATAAGACCGGTAGCCTTGAATGACATAGAATATGAACAAATTAAGAAATTTAAACAAAATCAGAATCAAATTAATACACAGTACAAAAGAGAAGTGCGAAAGGTACAAGATCAGTTGACACACGTAATTAAAGAATTACACATTTCAGAGGGTACTTGCGCTCCGACACGGGAAGATGGACTTAGAAATACGTAAAAGCCACAAAATAATAACACAGGGCATTTCGGGAACTTTGAAAGCAATTGGCGAAGGGCACCGAATTTTGGGATGGAACCGCCGACACGACGTAACAATGACCGATATGCGACTCTCCATCTCGATGAGTTTGACTATAAGCTGTTGATTACTACACGTAAATTCAAAACATTTAAGAATTCCGGGAACGACATTCATCTTCAAGCATGGCTTCATCAATTCTCTCCTTGTTTTCCTCCCAACTGGTCATTCGAGCACAGATTAGAATCTATGTGCGGCTACTTAAAGACTGAACCACTGTAGGAATGCGATCGGTCATTTGCGATTGTCACAGTGAAGGAGGATTTTATCATGCCTTTCTCTCAGCATATTGATCTCAAGCTACTCAAGATCGAGTAAAACATAGCATCACAACCATAAAGCATTTTGAACAGTCTGAATTTTCCAGTCCGGAAAAATATTTTGAAGACATGTTGCACAAAAATCAGTATTTGACAAATCCATACAGCCCCTCAGAACTTATTCACATTTGCTTAATTAAATTGCCTGAACATTTACGATATATTATTTTGGCAGGACGTTGCAAAGATGACGCGAAAAGAGGAACACAACAATTACAGGTCATATCCGTCACAATTTCATGATGACAAAAGTAATAACCGGACTCGACAAGACTATTTCTACAACGCAAATCGTGATCACCAATAGACACCTCCTGTATGGCAACCATTGGCAAAGTAATAATAGTTACACAGAAAGATCGCATTTCCATAGTAATTAATATGACAAAGACAATCGTAGAAACAGACAATATGGGAACCAGAATAATTATTATCAAGGGAGACAGAATAACTTCAGACGCAATGCTCCAGCATGCAGTTACGATTCCGGGAGAAATTCTCAACCACTTAACCGACAAGAAAGAAACTACAGATCGTATAATCGTAATGACTGACCAGAATTTAACCAAAATTAGCGTGATTCAAACAGGTCAGGGGCCTCTCGACAAGGTGAATTTGTAGAAGTTAGATCTGCAAATCCCAGTAACGACGAGGGACAACAAAGAGGTAACAGACAATGACTTGCACTGCAGGCGGCCACGTGTGCTCGCTGGGCTTAAGAAAAATAACATAAGCTAATCTTGAGAGACATTGCAGTATTCTTTACCAGCGTATACTGCATGATAATTGCATTCATGTTGAAACTGTGCATACTAGGAAAAGTAAAGGATTACACCACATTTCACTTGTAAAACCATTTATGGAGAGATAATTTGCTTTCTGACTTAGTCATTGCTATAAGATATCTACTTCACATTATTACTACACTTTGTCACACTTAGAAACTGTTAACGTGCAACAATGTTTTGAAGTGAACTATCCAGTCATGAACCTAGGGAACTTATTTAGACAGTAATTATGAGTGCATTTTTATAGGGAACAGATGACAGAGTGTTATTGTGGGTACATTCTTGTTTGTTGGTTGCATGATTATGTAACGACTATAATGCTTACATACTTGTAACATATACTGCTAATGAGATTTCAATGTAATATTTACTTGAAAAGACATTCTGGACTCAAAGTAAATCCTGAGAGATAACAGATGACACAGCGGTTAGTTTATTTGACAGCTACACGATTATATCACGACACTATTAATGTGTGACACAAGTAACATTATTGCTTTTGCGCTGTATTTGTTTTATGTCTGCACAATTTTTTCTACATTATTCTGGAACGTAAAACATATTTTAGTAGTAACCTTTGTGGAATAGCTACAATGAGAGTTTTTTTGTATAACACAACAATATGTCACAGTACAGTATTTTCTTGACCTTGGCAATGAGCGTAATAGCTACGACATCTAAACACATGGAATTACACTTTTGTTTACGACAAGGTATGTACATTGACTTCTATAGTACTTTGCTTACGGACGAAGACAACTACGACACTTGGCACATTTCTACTGTTAAGTAATGACAGAAATTATCTTACGGCAAGACGCACAGTTTAGTGCTACAGGAAACGCATTTGAGTGTTTAATTTTCGTACTTATAACATTTTTTCTGAAAGATTCTTGAATTAAAAAGATATAAAGAAGGTTATCGGTGATACATTTCATTCCACTGCTGTAATCTGTAACACCTGAAGGTGTAATTACATTAACACTCAGGGGGTACACGTTTACTTTGTATACTATGCATGTGCCAAGCGCAAGGAGCCCTAGCTAATATGGTATTTACTTATTCAGTTTTACACAACAATACCATATTTCTCTAACACTGAATTATACAGCTATCTGATTTTTTAACAGAGAGACAAACATGTTTGTACTACGCTAGTGACACATGTTTATGCAATTACACAGTTGGATAACTTCACACTTATGAAATTGTATTCTGTTGTACTCTGTGAAGTGTTCATATGTTTTCAGAACCCTTGTTATAGTATGAGAGTTTTGAATGATGTATTTTGTATGGGATCGTGATCTTTGAAGTACGTTTGAGGTAGATGACACTATTGAAACGAGCAGAAAATTTTTTTAGGTTTTGAAATTATTGAAAGAAGCTACGATGATTTTGAGATGTGATTGATCTGCTATGATGATGTTATTACGACGAAAATGTGTATTATGCTGTTGAGGTGTGTTTATGATCAATAAGATGATGCTATATGAGGAATGTAATTACGTGTTTATATGAGTAATGAGTAGGGGTTAGGGTCTCTGGTTTGGGAAAAAGGATGTTTAAAACCCAGAATCGTACGTTAAGAGTTATGAAATGTGTGTACATGCATGAATGTGAGTATCACAATGCTGAGGGAAATTTTTAGACAGTGCTATTCATGAGATTTCGTTTCTACACATTTCTACTGTAAAGTTTCAGCCTGAGAAATTTTATTTGTATCAAACTGTCACTGTAGCGGAAACAAAAATTTCGGTATGGAAGGTAGGTGACATTGATGTAATGCGCTGTGGATGCCCAGCTGCACGACAGTTGTCTGGCAAAAGCTATTAGTGTGTGGCTTTCAGAGGCACAGGTGTAGGAAATAGAGGCCATTAACCTCGCTATTGACATTTTCTACAGAAAGCACCCCAAATATGATGTGCTCATACTTGAAAACATATGATTACACTTTGGAGCTCGTAATTTCTGATATTTACTGAAATGCCTAATATCTTTCTAGTTGAGAGATTTTTTTACTGCCCTATGAAATGCCATATGGCTAGTGAATGACATTTTTATGCTTTGCCTTGTATATACTTGCTTATTTTGTTTAATAACTAGTTTCTAGCTGTGCTGCAGCATTGGTTAAAATAACATTTAATAGATGTACTAATGTAAATATTTTCTGTCTACACATCCATTAAATAATAATTTTATGATCTACTTTCTTAAAAAAAAGGGGAGCAGAAATAGACATTTCCCTTGACAGGAAAGGCACACATAATTTTTTTCAACGACTTGGTAACTGGTTTGGTAGAGTAAGTTATTGTTATGCACCACTCTGAAGTTAAGATTCAACGTAGGTATTAAGGTGTAAATAGACATTTCTTTTATCTGCATTGCTATCTGTACTGTAATATTTTTTCTGATTTAGCTTTGTCATGTTTAACTATAGGTTATTGCTTTTACTGCAACTGTTTGTCAGGTATAATCCAACTGAATTTCACTTTGTATTACTCTGCTAAGCCAGTTTATTTTCTTTTTGCTGCACATTGGCCCATATTAGTTGTAATGTTACATTTGCTTTGCTAATTTATATTTATTGCTACTTTCTTTGCCACTTTGCATTTTTTTCCTCGTTCTTGTTTGTGTTAATATTCGTGCTGCTGCGTTATCTCACCCCTTAGTTTATGTATCTCACCTCAGTAGACTTAAGTTAGCTTAAGAGGGGGGATACTATATAAGAACTAACTATGAAGAATGGGGAAAGATTGCATTGAGAAGTTAAAAGGAAAAGGTTTCACCAAAAAAAAGTAGTGCGCAATGAGGAATAATTATTTTGAAAGAGGAGATGAACAAAAAAAGTAGGGTTTAGAGACAACAGGATTAGGTAGGATTTTCTTGGAAACAAATGATGAGGTAAGATAATGAAAAATAAATTATGAGGTAGGATAATGGAAAACACTGAAAGCATGCTTAGATAGGACCTTTATGCGAAAAAAAATGTTGAAACAGGAGGAAAGATCTATGGAATGAAATTTTGGGTTGGACTGCAGTACCAAATGTTATACTGAAAACAAACCCTGTCCTTTCCTTTTGTGTTATTCCGCTATGTATTTATGTGCACCTTTGTGTGTCTGTGTTCTTCCTGTCTTTGTGTGTATATCTGATAAGAGTTATGTTGTAGAATTTTCTAATACTAAGCTGGATTTACTATGATGAGGAGTACTGTTATCCTCAAATACTTTGGAAATATGATTAGATATTATTTACTCTATTTTGTTTCTCTTTAATGATCAAATGTAAAATTAATGTTTGAATATACTCATTTATTTAATTATGTCACAATTCCTATAATAATTTTATATATGCTTATTTCTACTCATTTGTAGTGCCTGGAATACTACTAATGTTATCATTATATTTTTAACATTTTTTGTACATAAAATTAAAAAATTAAAATTAGACACCAGTTCTTCAAATTAGTTATATATTAGGGTGTCATTTCACTACACACATTTCTGTTGGTCATAGTATGTGCACAATATGTGAGAAGTTTAAAAATAAGGACTGTTAGTGGTCGCATGTGTGTTGATATTTCAGCAAGGGACTGGTTAACAGCATCGCGGGTTCTAAGGACATTCCAAAAAGTTTGTGAGTGGACAAGCGGTGGTTCATGGTCTTGTTATATTATCTGCAAGACTCTTAGATTGTGATTGTGCACCCGCACAGTCGCAATGGATGGCTCCTAGCCATCTCTACAAGGACTACAGTGGGTCTGCACCTATGGTGGCCTACCAATACCGTAATGACTACAGTAGGTCTGCACCTGTGGTGGCTCACTAATACCATCAACTCTACAATAAATACCATGGGTCTGCTCTGTGATGACACACCTACCAATATTCATTAAGACTTCGACTGCCTCTGCCGTGAGTCTGCATGTCGAGAGTCAGCACTGTCTTTCCATTGGGTGGACAACACTACTTCAGGACTGCATGGAAATCCACTACTTTCGTGTACATTTTCTTTTACTACACAGACTTTGTGCATGAAACTGTAATTACTACTGTGATGAATGAACAGGACTATCTTTATGGACTGTGAGGACAATTTTTGCTTTTGACCAAGAGTGTATCATTAAGTGTGTGCATCTGATATAACTGTTATCGTTAATATGAAAAATTTTAGCAAATTAGTGTTGGCCACTGTCCAACACAATTTGTAAAATTTTTTGTGGGGAGCATGGGGGCTACATACGTAGGCTGTTTAGGTTTTTATGTTGGTGACGGGATGTAGCGCTCTGTATGAAAATTGCTAACTGCACTGTGTGCAGTCTGTGGCTGGTTGGACTCATTGTTGAATTATTCGCTAGTGTAGTGTTGGGCAGTTGGATGTGAACGCAAGTAGCGTTGGGCAGTTGGAGGTGAGCCGCTAGCAGTGATGAATGTGGGGAGAGAGATGCAAGGGTTTTGAGATGTTAATATGAGCGGACGATCTGGACGTGTGTCCATGAAAAAAAAAGAAATTGGTCAAACTGTATGTCACGAATATATGTATTGACTTTTGAACGTTTATAAGGTAAATACATTGTTTGTTCTCTACCAAAGTCTTTCATTTGCTAACTATATGCCTTTCAGTAGTCAGTGCCTTTAGTAGTTAGAATCTTTTATTTAGCTGGCAGTATTGGCGCTCGCTGTATGGCAGTAGTTCGAGTAACAAAGATTTTGGTGAGGTTAAGTGATTCATGAAGGATAGGTTATTGTTAGTCAGGACTACTCTTTTGTAGGCTTATTAAAGGTCAGACTGCGTTGCGCTAAAATATTTTGTGTCAGTTTAGAAACAAACAGAATAAGTAAAGAGCAAACTGTCTGAGTGCTTTCAGTTTTACTCAGCTGTTTCAGTATCAAATAACGCAGAAGTTTACCAGCACAGTCATTCTTTACATTCAGAGGGGAAGTTGCAGCATCAGTACCCAAGAACATGTAAATAAGACAGGGAAACACCAATGATCACAGAAGATGTAATGTAAATGAAAGCGTAACACATGTGATGAAAAATTCTTTTTTAATTATTTGCAGTGCCCTGAAGGTGAATTGTTTATCGCAGTTAATGTGAGAGACGTTCGCGCAGACATATTATTTTCAGTGTACTGCGTTTTGCCTTGAGTATTACATAAATGGGATTTCCATAACATGACGATTATGAAGTAGCGTAACACCTGTAAGGTGTACGCTTAGAACGCTAGTACACAACAGCAAACAAATCTGTGTATATCATTTGCTATACTTGATTTCAAGCATCATTCAAAGACAGGTTAAATGTTTCCCTAATCTATTTTTTTATGATCTATACTCAAATCATATCACAAAACGTTCACAGATTTCTTAAGTGTTTTTACTTTTTATTTAGAAGTTTTAATCGGACAGCATGAAGTTATTGGCGCTTTGATTTCCTAGTTTCTTCTTATCTATAAATGTTCTAAATTTAGTACTTGATTCGAAGGAAACCATTTCCATACTTAAATATTACATCCAATACAACTTTTCTTACGCAAAGTAACTACGCCTAGAATTGTCCTAAAATAAGTACTTCATTTGAAGGAAGTATTTTTGCTAGTTAAGTATCACATCAATGTAACGTTTTATGCACAAACTACCCAGGGCGTGAGGAGATGAACTTTCTCGCACTTTATTTACGTCACTCGCAATATCTATTGGCGAAGTATTTCTTTTTTCCGTCACATCATTAATTACATTTTTCATAATTACCCTGTTTACTTTAAAGCAATTCAATATGTTTTGCAAAACTAGACCTCATGTTGATCAATTTGATATCCCATTTATCAGTTCCCCACATTTAGTGTGACTACGAAAATTCGGACAAAACTTCATTGTATAATTTCCCCTCATATCATTAATTAAATTTTAATATATTACTGTGATTACTTTAAAGCAATTATACATATTTGACGAAAACAGACGTCATGTTGATCAGTTGGCACCCTGTTTATCAGTTTCCCGCTCTTCGGTTGGCAACGAAAATTCAGACAATTTTCCCCTCAAATCACTAATTACTAGTTTCTTAATCACCCCGATAACTGTCAAACAAAAATACGGTTTTTTATTCGATACATTATCCACTCTTCTTTGGACTCTGAAAATTCAGACAAAAGGCGATTTTGCTATTCATAGGGAGCCTTGTTTTCGCTCCACTCAAACATTAGGCTAAGAAATAAATACGTACGAAATTTTTCGAGGTTATATTAAGTCTAAATGACCACTCCTCGTAGCTTAATTCATTAACGAACTGCACAATTTCCTTCTTGCCGTGTCCAGCAATCCGTTGCTGATCACCGCCTTTAGACCAAGAGCGACGCTAGAACCTAGGAACACGCCTGCTGGCTCAGCGTACAGCAACGTGGTGCCAATCGGCTTCTTCCGACTCGCAATAAAAGTACCAACACGCTTGGCTGAGTACCACTTACACGTTATTCTCGATCAGTGCTCAGACCCTGTGATCCGACTGTTACTGTAAGACCACTGCCAGGGGCTTGGATCTTATGACATTAATGAGTCGCTTGGATTGTCGTTTACAGCTCATAGTCAACTAGGTCTGGTCTTGGTTGCGAGTATTGGTGTTCCATGTAACCAGTGTATTATGTGTAATAAACGATCCGTTGTACGACTACTCAATAGTTCTGGCTCCTTTAGTGGCGTGCTACAGGTCTGTGGGGTACGTCCTTGAGTGCCTGCGGGAGTGCACACCAGTATCGAAGGAGGAAAGAGATATGAAACTTTTCTTGAGGTGGCGGTAATGAAAGCGCTATGAGTACCTTCGCAGATACTCTAACGGCTAAATTCTGTTATTATGAGTCTATTCTGAGTCCAACGTTTATTGGGAATAAGTACAACACATCGTTCGTTAAGGAACTTCAGTTACTCCATTTTTTTTATTATAACCTGGAAACACTACTACGATTTATAAGAACTGCACCGTTGTTAGTAATGAGCTGTTAATGGGGGTGTTCACTTACCAGCGCCTTATCATACGTAGTCTCCTTTTCGCGACAGGTTTTTCTGTTAGGAAAAGTGCCACACAGCTAGTTACAGCAGGTACGGTAGACTGGCAAAACATCCGCTATCAGACACTCGTCAAATATGAACGTCTCTAGAAAAGCACTAATAATGGGTACGCGGCCGTGCGACCTTCCAAACCGACTAGCGCAGTCTGTCTCCCATTCGTTCGCCCTCGCTTCATAGACGCGCGCAAAAAAAAAAAAAAAAAAAAAAAAAAACAAGGCGATAGCGCCAGAAATAAATGTGGCGCTGCACACGTAATCCTTTATCACGCGTACGGGTGGAAATGCAAAAACGTGTTGCGCGCTCGATTTTGGAGCGAACGAAATAGGTCAGCGCGGATTAGGTTTCCGCGAGATACGTAAACTGCGCCGGGCTATCAACAGCGGAAATACGCAGCGGCGGCCGTCCATTCGCAGGGACTGAAACGAGCGCTCGTCCATTTTCAGAGAGCCGCTCACAGGGCTATATTAGCCGGACTCCGTGTTTGATGCCTTTGATATACAGCCGGCGTGCTGCGCAAACGTCTTTTGCCTTTCACAGCATTTTGCTTTTCGACGCGCAACGTGTGTTAACAATTCATACAATCACATTGGGTTTACACAGGTCAGAGGTTGTATTGCAGAGGTATGGAAACAGGATGTGGTACTATGGGTCCTGAGTGAAGCCCTGCTACGACTCTTGACAGGCTATTTAATTCCGACGAGTACGATTGGAGGATGGTTCACAGGTTTATCAACAATATTGCTTCGCGCACACGTTTCGTGAATGGAACATGGAAGGTGGGACTGACAGATCTATTAAAAGTGCCATCCACGACACGCCGTAATGTGGCCTGTGGAATATAGATGTAGATGGTTGGAGCTTTCCTGGAGTTTTGCTGAGGTACTTCCAGCGACTGTCTCGAGGCGTTATAGATGACCTGGGATCTAGAATAACGATAAATCAGTCTGCTCTACGCTTCCGTTCTCATACCGAATAGCAGCGGTGGCGGAATCAAGAGGAGAGGGAGGAAGGTAAAACTAGGAGAATAGCATGAAATTGGAATAAATGTATGAATGAGTAAAATGATGTTGAGTTAGGGAATATAAAAGAGTCATGAAAAAATCAGTATAATCAGATCATGAAACAAACGAATTCTGTACAGTTTCGATATGACAAGTAGCCAAAGTTGCAAAGACCTCGTTTTCTTATTTGATGAAGACTAGTTTCGGGTTTTACTCACAACCCATCATCAAATAATCCTGCGAAACAACAGAGTAAAATCACAGTTTGTTACATTAAGTACCAAACAGCCAAAGCGTGTCACAAAGCACAGTGTCTAACGTATCAAAATAGGTTCTACCCATTCAGAATAAACATTACTCCACAAAGAAAAATATCATGACAATTGTTATCCAAAGAATTACAACGCAAGTGATGATGAAACCGGATACAAACAGAAACTGATAGCCTAACCACAGTCAGCACGAGGAAATTGTCCTGTAGGTGGCGCCCCAATCGAACGTTTAGGGAAGCCATCATTGCATACCATAATCATCATCAATAAAACAAAGTAAAGAACACAGAAATGTGTAAGTCACACCGCTCAGAAATTGGCATCGCCTTTATTTCATTCACAGTTTCCTAAATCGAAACTAAATTCAACTTATGGTAAAACAATACACATAACGCCACAAAGGCTCGACTTTTTCTCTTCTTTTGAGTCATCAGCGTTATGAATGGTTTGATGCGGATGGCCACGAACTTCTCTCCTCTGCCAACCTCTCCATCTCACTGTAGCACTTGCAACCTACATCCCCAATCTGCTGGATGTATTCCAATCTCTGTCTTCCTCTATAATTTTTGCCCTATACAGCTCCCTCTACTACCGGGGAAGTCATTCCCTGATGTCTTAACGGATGTCCTACCATTCTGTTCCTTCCTCTTGTCAGTGTTATTCACAAATTCCTTTAGTCTCCAATTCTGTGTACTACCTCCTCATGCCTTATCATTCCACCTAATTTTCGTCTGTAACACACATCTCAAATGCTTCTATTCTCTTGTTTCGGTTTTCCCACAGCCCATGTTTCACTCCCATACAATGCTATGCTCTAAACGTACAATCTCAGAAATTTCTTGTTGAAATTAATGCCTACACTTGGTAGTAGTAGATTTCTCTTGGCCAGGAATTCCCCTTTTCGCCAGTGCTCGACTGATTTTGATGTCTTCCTTTCTCTGTCCGTCATTGTTTATTTTACTACCTAGATAGTAGAATTCCGTAACTTCATCTACTTCATGACCATAAATCCTAATGTTAAGTTTCTCGCTGTTTCTATTTCTGCTACTTCTCATTACTTTCGTCTTTCTTTGATTTATTGTCAGTCCTTATTCTGAACTCATCAGACTGTTCTTGCGATCATGTAAGTTTTCTTCACTTTCACTCAGGATAGCAATGTCATCAGCGAATCGCATCATTGATATCCTTTCTCCTTGAATTTTAATCCCACTCCTGAACCTTTCCTTTATTTATATCATTGCCTCTTCGATGTACAGATTGAACAATAGGGCAAAAGACTACATTCCTGTCTTACACCCTTTATAATCCGATCACTTCCTTCTTGGTAGACCATACTGTACATCGTCCGTCTCTGCCTGTAGCCTATCCCTATTTATCGCTGAATTTCGAACATCTTGCACCATTTTGCAGGTCGAACGCTTTTTACAGGTCGTTAAATCCTTTGAAGGTGCCTTGATTTTTCTTTAGTGTGGCTTCCATTATCAACCGCAACGTCAGAATAGTCTCTCTGGTGCCTTTACCTTTTCCTGAAGCCAAACAGATCATCATTCAACACGTCCACAATTTTCCTTCACATTTTTCTATATATTATTCTAGTCAGAAACATGCATGTATGAGCTGCTAAGCTGAGAGTGCGATAATTGTCTCACTTATCAGGTATTGCTGTCTTCGGAATTTGTGTGGATGATATTTTTCAGATGGTATTCTACACACCAACAAGAATTGTAGTTCTATTGGTACTTCCCCCAGTTTTTAGAGATATCCATTCCTCTTGAACTGTAATGCCTACTGAGCTATCCCTTACTGCTGTATCTATAGCCTTAGAGAACTTCAAGAGTACGTCTTCATTGCTTGGTATTTCCGTATCCCATATCTTTGCATACTGATTCTTCCCGATTAATCTCTAAAACTTCAGGCTACTCTTCATCCCTACCGCTTTGTGATCAGAGTCTGTATCTGCTCCTGACTATGCCTTACAATCAAGTACCTGATTTCGGAATCTGTGTCTGACCATAATGCAATCTAACTGAAATCTCCCCTTATCACTCTGCCATTTCCAAGTATACCTCCTCCTCTTGTGATTCTTGAACAGAGTATTCGCTGTTACTATATGAAATCTGTTAAAGAACTCTATTAGTCTTTCTCCTCTCTCATTCTTTGTGCCACGTTAATGTTTTCCTGAAGCCTTTTATTCTACTCCTTCCTCTACAACTGCATTTCAGTCTCCCATGACTATTAAATTTTCATATTTTCATCTACCTTCAGGTACTGTATCACCCTTTCAGTATTGTCTTATACGTCCTCTATCTCTTCATCTTCAGCTTGCGACGTCGGCATGTATACCTAGATTATCGTTGTTGGTGATGGTTTGCTGTCGACCTTCCTAATCATAACGAATCCTACTACCGTTATACCATTTTCTGCTGCTATTGATATGACCCTATACTCATCTGACCAGAAATCTTTGTCTTCTTCCCATTTCACTTCACTGACCCCTACTATATCTAGTTTGAGCCTTTGCATCTCCTTTCTAGATTCCCCACTAATCTCAAGCTTGTGATATTCCACGCCCCTACTCTTATAACGTTATCCTTTCGTTGGTTATTCAATCTTTTTCTCATGGGCAGATTCGAAGGGGTACTATTCCGGAATCTTTTGTCAATGGAGAGATCATCATGTCCTGCGGATACACGTTATGTGTCTTTAATGCAGTGGTTTCCATTGCCTTCTGCATCCTCAAGCCGTTGATCATTGCTGTTTGCTCCGCCTTTAGGGGCAGTTTCTCACCTCAAGGGCAAGAGAGTGCCCAGAGCGTCTGTGCACCCCTCCGCCCTGTTTGAAAAGGCCACTTGCAGAAAGAGGGTGACTTCTTATGCTGCAAGTCTTCGGCTTGCCGCCAGTGCTGATTATCAATCAAAATTTGCGCGGCGGGGTTTTTCTAATCAGGACAGAGGACGTTTTGATTACTAATTTAAGACGCTACCTCGGGATCACGGTTCCCCTAAGCGCCCGACATATGGTGGAAAAATATGTTTATTAATACGTTATAAGTCATTAAGCGCCTATGTTTGTCAGTGTTGTTAATGTTTGTTACCGTGTTTTTGATTTTAAAGGACATCTTCTTTAAAACGAAAATTAATTTTTTTTTAAGTTTTGTTTTTAGGTTCTGGTTTTCACTTTAAATCTGACATTTTTCAATTAAAAAGAAGATAAAAGCGGTTTTATTATAAGGGTTTGTTTTAGACAAATTGTTTGGTGCGACCTATGCTTGTTTGTAAACGATGGCTCATGTAACGCTTCTGTGGGCCGAGTGTGGCGCTGTGTGTGTTGCCTTATTTATAAGTTAACGCATTCTGTATAAAGAAAACGATGTATTCTTAGCGGTGTGTCTTAGATACTCCTGGATTCATTATTTTTTGGTATTGATGATGATTATGGTATGCAATAAAGGCCTCCCTAATGTCCCATAGGGACGCCACCTACAGGAAAATTTCCTCATGCTGCGGTTAGTTTCTGTTTATATCCGGTTTCATGGCCATTTGCGTAACAATAGTCATAACATTTTGCTATGTGTAGTATTTATTCTGAATGGATGGTACTTATTCTGATACGTAGAACAATGTACTTTCTGATAAGTACTGGCTGTTTGGTACTTTATGTAACAAATTGTAAGTTTAGCCTGTCGTTTCACAGGATGATTTGACAATGGGGCTATGGACAAAAACCCAATAACCCAATACTATTGACTGGCGACTCCATAGAGTGCTGCGTGCACAACGACCATATGATAAATAAAATTAGAAGGAAGGTCAGTATTGGCCGTAATTTTGATGATTTATTAACAGCAAAATCGATTTTCGATCGCAGAATGATCATTTTCAGCGCTTTAGCGTACAAATTAAAGCTCATGGGCAATGGTGTGTAGCTACTAGCAGTAACAGAAGCTATGAAACAATCACAATAACTTCACATATGCTATTTGCGTCGAAAATGTTTCAGGATTAAACAGCGTAAGAGACCGTTGCCTGCAGCCTGAAAAGGAATCTGAAGGTGAAATATCTAAAAAGCCAGCAGTTATCTGGAACTTCAGGCTACAGATGCTTCGATAAAACAGATTTGAAATCAGAAAATTACTGAATAGTAATACTGAACGAAGCAATTATAGGCGAACTGGCAAGCAATTATAGGCGAGCTAGCGGCGGGATAACGTACGTAACTTAATTCCGACAGCAAATAAAGGATTTGTTAGGCAGTAGGAAAGCAATTCGAGTTTTGACAGTTAAGGGTAACAGCTGCGTCACTCAATTACACAGGATGGCCCCATTACATAATTTATGAGGCGAACTATGATGAAGAGACAAGGCCACATTGTTGGAAGGCCAAATTCAAATGTAACAGGGTTGTGGGCAGCAGCTAGTGAAATTAAGAAGCTTGTGGGAGCACACATAATAGGTTTATGAAACTCCCAAGCCTGGGAACGTGCAGGGTGCGGCGCGGGAACTTCCGTATTTGAAACGCGCGGCACACAGCGGCAGTTACTCATTGTTGCGTGGGTTTAAGTGCAATCAAAAGTGGGAGACTTAATTTCTTTTAAAGGTTAGATTAATAGCGATCGTGCAGTGGGCAAAAGAGGAGCGCGCGTTCGCTCTTGCGACCTACTTTTCGAATGGACATTTGGTCATCAAAACACAGCGTGCACTCAGGAAACAGTCCAACATCGTTCCTGGAGGTCGTTTTCCTGATGGGAAATCAATTATTACGTGGGTACACAGGTTTATGGATACTGGAAGTTTGCAGAAAAAGACCAAGACCTTCCAGAACCAGCAGAACGCTTGAAAACATCGAGAGGGTAAGGATGTCGATTTTAAATTCTCCCAAGCGTTCTGCAAGCAAACATCCAGCTGCCCTTGCAGCTCACACTGAGACGAATTCTTCATGAAAAGTTGAAATTTCATGCGTATGAACTGTCAATGGTGCACACACTTCATTCACGTTATTTCGTTTCCCGAAAAAATCTGTGTGAAGCCTTGATCGATGAGCTGCCTCATGACACCTTAGTGATTTTCAGCGACGAGGCACATTTTCATTTGTCTGGCTTCGTGAATAAACAAAACATGCAGTATTGGAGTGGCACGAACCGCCGAGAACTTCGTGAGCAGCCCCTGCATGAAGAACGTGTGGTTGTTTGGTGTGCACTATCTAAAGTATCATTATTGCCCATGGTTCTTCGATTAGAACGATATGGCAGTGATGGCAACTTCTGAGCGTTATGTTCATATGATTGAAAAGTTTTTCTTCCAGAACTTAAAGAAATGGATGTGGACACTGTCTGGTTGCAGCAAGATGGCGCCACAGCTCACACGACACGAACATCGATGACCATGTTGCACGAGCACCTCCCCGATCGTCTCGTGTCTTTGAGAGGCCATCTCCAGTGGCCAGCATGCTCACCAGTTTTAGCACCACACGCCTTTCTGTTATGAGGCTATCTCAAATACGTGGTGTATACCAGTCGTCTGCAGATCCTGGCTAAGCTAGGGAACAATATTCGTGTTGCTATTGCGAACATCGACAGCGACATGCTGGAAAAAGTGGACCGAAACTTCCGATTTCGACCCTCCAAATGCATTGAACAGAACGGAGGCCACATTCAAGATATCATTTTCAAAACTAAATGGAACAAAACTTTAGATATTACTTTTCGTAAAGAAAAAAGAATTAAATTGATGTCTCTAATACTTACTTATTTATGATTTTTTAAAGTAAGGAAGTTCCCGCACCGCATCCTGTATTTCCGTAGCAGACCGAGGGTCCTTGCTGTAAGTCCAAGGAACACTAAGTTAAGAGTGACGAAGTACTTCCACTTTGTAAATAATCTGAGTGTTTCAGATGAAATCAAAGCCAATTTTAAAATATGGAAATTGCAACCAGTCATTGACAGTGGTCGTAGAGAATTTATGTAAGCATCTGATTGTAGTCAAATGATTCCTTTCCAATCTGTGGAAAGAATAAGCCAAACCCATCGGTCTGAAGAATTTTGCGCTGACAATTGCTGATTCTCTTGTACTTCTTTATCTGCAAGGAAGCTAGCCCTTGGCCATCTCGACAACCAGAGCCAGATATCGATTTGAGAGGTTCTATGGTGAATAACCTAGTAGAGGGTAAGGTTCCCACCAGGATGCTGTGTATTTTTATCGATATTTCACTTCCATTCCACTACCACAACACCTACTATAAACACAAATATATACACTAGCAACCTTTTTAGGTAGCCGCATTCCATCTTCTCACAAATAAAAAGACACTGGAGGCAAAGAACTGATGAAGAGAGAAAGATGTTCGTTTGACGAGTTCAATTTTGTAGTGGATTAATAATCGTTCTGTTACAGTAGAATCTACTATCTCGGGTGCTTATTAGTATAGTAAAAAGGCGGGAAAGAAAAGCAAAAAATTCGTGGAAATGCCTCAGCCCAAATGTATCTCTAATTACAACAATTCAGTGAGAGGTTTGGATCTATGTGACAGAATGATTTCTCGCAATCGACTTTCCACACTCACGAAGAAGTGGCCGTAAGAGTTTTCTTCCATTTCATGGACATGGCGATTGTGAACTCGTGGAATGAATACAGAAAGTATTAAGCGTTAGGTGCTAACAAGAAATCAATCTGGGAATTATCTGATTTTAATATTTATGTTGGTGAATCTATGAGTTCCACTGCCTCTACAGCGTGACAAGACGTGTATTCTTCAGACTCTAAATCTGAATCTCAAGAAGTAGCTCCTAGTAAATGCGCAACGATTGTTCAAGTTCCATAGAGAGATTTTAGTAAAAGTGAGAGAAGACAATTGCCTCTCTGCTCAATTATAGAAAAAGATAAATGAATGAGATTGCCAAAAGAATGGCTGAAAGCTAAAACCAAGTTCAATTGCTCCGAATGTCAAGCATATCTGTGTTTTACAAATGAGAGGAAGTGTTTCTTAGACTTGTGCTAACACAATTTCAAAAATACTAGTCAGTGAAACAGCTTCTCCTGTGTCATGATTTTGCAATACTCTGTAAGTAATGTCTCTAAATGGTAAGTAGATATTAACAAAACGTATACTGGTCTTGTTACACTCACGGCTATGTACTCGTATCATGAATAGACTCTTTGAGTCCATGTGTGTAACCAGTTGTAAATTCTCTTTCCATATGTACACTAACAAAAAATTACCTTTACACTGCTCATTTATGACATCCATATGCCATGGCCTTATCAACGAATATATGAAATAATAGAAAAAATTTCTTTGGGTCTGAAGAGGTTAAGAGGTTATAATGATTTACACAGTCAAATGTCTCTGACAGATAAAAAAAAAAAAAAAAACAGTTGCCTGTAATTTACTGTCTAACGTGTTATGCACATTCCAGCTCAATGTGTTGATGGTCTTCTCGACAGTGGAACAATGTGACATTGTCAATATATTATTTGTTGTCAGGTTCTCAAGATGCCGATTGTGTACTACCTTTCCTAAAATTTTAGTGAATGATGGCAAAAGTGAAACTGGACAGAATTTGGCTCCGTTCTTTAAAAAAAGGTCTTAACTTAAGAGTCTTTAAACTACTCAGGAAATGTTCCGTTGATAAATAACCGATTACGCAGATAACTTAATATGTTATTAAACTTAGAAGCACATTCTTTAAAATTGTTGACATTTTATTATAACCACCAGAAGTTTTAGTTTTTAATGATTTTATGGTGGTCATTGGTACTGCTCTTGTAGTGAGGGTCGATTTTAAGATGGTCAGTGGTAGTGCTCGTGTAATGAGGGTCACTTTCATATTACTGAAGTTATTTGTAACTACGGTACCTGACAACCCTATCTCTTCAGTAACAGTTATGAAACGCTTGTTAGAAAGCACAAGGTGATTCAAAATGAATAACGGGTTTCAAGGCTTTGTAGCATTCATTACATTCAACTTAAAATTATAAATAATACATCAAATGAAAGAGCAACTCAAGCAGTTTTCTTACAAGTGTTCTACGCGAGCATCATTCGTCACACATAGAGTCGATAGGAGAGTTCTTCCCAAACCTTGATCAGTGTGTCTGGAGTAGCTGTTGCAACAATGCTGTTCCTGAAGTCGTGTAGATCAGCTAACTGTAGAGACACGTACGAATTTTTATCAAACCCCAATTGTAAAAATCGCGTGGCGTCAGATCGCTTGTGAACGTAGAGGTCATGCAAAACAAGCTCTGTCATCCATCCCCTTGCAGCCAATCCAGCGATCTGGTGCTACAGATGCGGAAACAGTCGTAATTCTAGGGCATCAACATAAGAAATACAAGGTACAGTTGCTTCACCGAAAAAGAAAAGCCCGTAAACTTTCCGCCGGTGTATGTAACAAAAAACACTCAATTTAAGGGAGTCTCGTTGCAAGTGCACCATCTCGAGGGGACTTGATGACCCCTAGATGCGCACATTAGCTTTGTTCACATTTACAACTAGCTGAAGTATCAATTCATCCATGAAGACAACATGATCCAGAAAAATCTTCATCGTCATGCAGCAACATTTCGCTTGCAAAATTGACCTTCATAGTCTGTTGGCTTTAGAGCTTATAACAACTTCAAACGATAAGAACATAGTTGTGTCTCCTTAACAGCCTTCTCCCATACAGATGTCAGTGGAACTGGTATCTCACGACTAGCCTACCGAACTGATTTCTTGGGGATACGCTTGAAAGGCTCTTACTCGTTCAACACGATCTACAGTCACTCGTGGTCGTTCCATACTCTGCTCTGTGGGCACAGTTATACAAACAAAACTGTTTGAATTGCTCTCTCATTTGATGTGTTATTTATAATCGTCTACTGAATGTAGTAAATGCTACAAAGCCTTAAAACCCATATATTCATTTTGAAACACCCTGTATTACAGCACTACACACATGTGTTACAAATGTATCATTTGTTCTTAATGCTATCTGCACTCTTCATATCCGGTTATATCAGTCTCCTTCACTGTTGACTATCCCATATTGTCATTACTTTTTTATCTGATGTAGTTATCTTTTCCTCGTAATGCATCTACTGCCCTTAATATTTTGCAGTACTTCTTGTAATGATATATAATATCAAAATGAGAGGTGTATCTGACTGAAAGACACAATTTATATTTCGTTCTACCATTATTCCTTGAGTAATTCCTTGTAAACTTTCGTCTGTTTTGAGTTAGATTTAGGGAAAACAGTTTTCGAATAAGGTAAGGACGTTATTAATAAAAACGTATTTCTCTTTCATGCCCTGAGCACTGTATACATCACTCCAGTTCATCTCTTTGAGAAATTTCTCAAAACCAGCGAGTTTTGCTATCCTCTTGAATTAAGATTTAGTAGATTTTTTACCGTGTTCTGTATTAATACTTAGTAAAAGAAACTACACCTTATTAGCTGAGAGACGCTGTCTATAGATTTTGTAGTACAGTTTTGTTTGTTGTACCATCGCCACGCGGGATTAGCTGAGCGGTCTATCAGTTGGGAAGTTGGCAGCAGGAATTATATTGAATGATAGATTACATGAAATGTATTCGCAGTTGCGAATAAATTTCATGCATCCATGAAGGAAAGAACAATGCATCGTTGTTCTTAACAGCACAGGCACTGGAGTTTCCTATGGATGATAGCTTACCTGACCGTAATAAAATCTTAGTGGAAAACTGAATAACATATACATTGAAATCACCAGTAGTCTCTGTATCTTGGTTTTTCGCAGTTAACTTGGCCAGCAGAGTTTCAAGGTGATTTATGAGCAGATTAAAATTACCTACAGTTGCTCGGTATACAGTTATTATTGCAAAGGATTTATTATGAAGTTCTACTTCTGCTGTACAGTTTTCCATTTGCTGCGCTAAGCAAAATTTTCCAAAAGTCTGTTTTCTTAATGACTATTGAACGTGGATACTTCTCCATTTCTGCTCTACCAAAGTCAGAGACTAACTTGAACCCTGTAACATTTAAAATACCCATAACAGTGGTCAAAATATGTTCCCAGAGGTACATTGTCAACTGTGCTCCACGACTAATTACTCAATGCAGGTAAGTAGTTCACTATTTTTATCTCGTAATAGTCGAACATTTCCTGGCAGTAATGAGCGACTGAGATAAAACTGGATGGAAATTTCTGCCGATTGCTGAAAATTTTTGACCAACAACTGTGTCCTGATGCAATATGCCGGAATTGTGTCTTTTAGCCTCTTTCTCAACCTTCAGGTTATTTCAACCTTAACCTCTCTCAAACCTTCATTTATTTCTGTCCTTCCTACCCTAAAAAAGATGCTGCTCTGACACCTGTAACACTGGTATTTCACGACTTATAACAGATCTCCCGCCATCGCCCCCCCCCCCCCCCCTCATCTCTCCCTTGACGTTTACTGCTATTAGCCCAGTCAGTTTACCCTTCCTTTTCCTGTTGAGCTGAAGGCCACGTGAAGTATAATACTATATGCTGACAGAATCAACGGGAAAGACGTCTGTACGTGATCCTGCATCCTGCTAGGCAGCCGTAGGTTCTGCAGTTTTCATACTGCTGCGTGACAACAGCCAGACGTCAGCCCCTAACCTTGTTCCAGACACTTCCACAGTGACACAGAAACTCAGTCCAACTCCACAGTATCAGTTCGGAACATCTGCATTTAAATCTGCTTTTGGCAGCCCATGGCATTCATTGGCAATTTTGCTGCACCCAGACTGCGTAAGGCGCAGCCTTGGAGCCTTTGCTGTAACCATGCCGCCGCCGATTTTGCTACGGCCGGGCTGCAGTCCCGGGATCACTACGTGAGTGCTCAGGCCTCCGCGGCAAATGGTCTGCCGCCACGTGTACAGGATCTCTCGCCATCGCGTCTGCTGCCGAACTCCCATCAGCGGCCTGTCGCAGCGTCCAGGCTTCACTCCAGAGCTTCGATCCGTTGCAAAGTGAGAACACGTCACTTGCTAGCCCCATGCCACGACGGGACCGTGTCCTACAGCTGGCAGTCACCGCCAACTCAATTTCGGCGCGCTTGTTATAACCAGAAAGCTCCCGGCTATCCCTGCAGCGGTACAAGTTACAACGTTACAATCCAACTCTACACTGCACTGCACCAGTGACGAAACTACATTTGAATGACTGTCCAGGGTGAATGAATTAATAAATAAGTGCTTAAGTTCACCATTTATTTGTCAGCAGATTTCCACAACATAACCCCCGTTTTGTCACGCCATCTGCGAACACACAGTATCCAGATGGGCGAGCAATCGCCTTTCTGAGCACCAGAAATAAACCGCTCTTTTGCTCCTTTGTAGCGGTCACTGCATCCCTGATCCACTACGGTAGAGTTAGCTTGCAGTAGTGTTTTTGTTTACGTTTTGGTTCAAATGGTTCAAATGGCTCTGAGCACTACGGGACTTAACTTCTGAGGTCATCAGTCCCCTAGAACTTAGAACTACTTAAACCTAACTACCCTAAGGACATCATACACATCCACGCCCGAGTCAGGATTCCAACCTGCGACCGTAGCGGTCGCGCGGTTCCAGACTGTAGCCTAGAACCGCTCGGCCACACCGGCCAGCTTACGTTTAGGTGCACTGAACTTACGGAATATAGTTAAATTGTCAGTTTTTATTAGCACGATTTTAGGTAGCACATCCCTTTATTATTTAGCTCGTATTTCCGGACCGTAGAGTAAACTTTAAATTCTTTTATTCACAAGTACTGCAGAAGAAGTTTGTTTAGGGCAGATGGGGGAAATCCCGGTCGTGCAGACAATGCCCGTCGTTCGGTACTGTAGTAAAAAATTCGCTCTGAAATGCTCTGGTCTGCGCTGAAATCTATGGAACGTCAGTAGGAACTAACACAACTCTGTCGGCCATTTTCTGCTGGTGCCCCTTAGAGGCAAACAGTTCTTACAGTTTTTTTTTTTTTTTTGTAATTCAAGCTGTGGGCTTTAACCAAGGTAAGTGTGAGTATTACCAGTTTTATAAAATACTTGTGATTGATAACTTAGTAACATATATGAAATCAATGTGACAGTTGTGAGCCGTGCGCCGCTCGGGTTTTTGCCCTTTATTGTTCGTCATCTTCTCTTTACGATACTACCGCCTCGTTTTCTTTATTCGATCTACTGGCTTCACTAAGTTCCTGTCTTACCTGCCCTTGAGCGTCAGCAGCAGTGCTACACATGAACTGTCCGACGGATGGAGACTGGAGCGGGACGACAGTTGGTTGGTCGTCTCCTCGGGCGACGCGTATTTTGGTCCTTTGACCGTTTCTCGGCCTCCGCAGTTGGTCATTTTGTCGGACGTGGGTCGGTTCCTTCCTTGTGCAGAGACGTCGTGGCCAATGTGCGAGAGTTACCTGTGCACGGTTGGATCCGAACGAGGGTGCTCGGGTCGCCGTGTGTCCGAATTTCGAACGGACATCGAGTTGAGTCGGGTTGGAGCTGCAGTCAGCTTCGGACAGCCAAGACTCTCCCGACCGTTGCCGACACGCGTAACGAACGGGAACGTCCTGGGTTGGTTGTTCGGTTGGTCGTCTCATTGGATGAGGTGTATTTGGTCGCCGACCGCTTGTGGAAACTCTCTGTGTGTCGAACTGATTCGTCCGTGTTGTTCCACAGTAACTGCTTTTACGATTGCTCGAGTTCTTGTACAAGTGTGTTACGTGGAACTGTGTATAGCTTCTCTGATATCCAATGAGCAGATGAATGCTGTCTGCTTACTAAAGTAGTCAGTTGGTCGGTTGCAACAGAAGGAATTGATTAGGTTGTTGGTTGGTTCTTCAACCGTCGCTAGGTCGTGTTGCCACCCGATTGTTTAGTGTTACGCTTGGCTGCCTGTCTCACCTAAACTGTTGTTAGAGTTTCCTCCCCAGGCGGACCCCTGGAACACATATGAGTACCACTGTTTTTTGTCTGTGATTGTCATTATATTTGGTCGCAGGTACTGTGCCAGGCCTTCAGCCGTGTATTAATATTGTCTGTTTATGTTAGTACATGACTTCAGCCGAACTTCATGACAACTATTTAAAGAATAGGCCTTCAGCCGGTTTCTTTTAAAATTTTGTTGCTCTATGTTTAGGCCTTCAGCCGCGTTCGTTTCCGAATCTGTGGCCTTTAAAATGTAAACATTGTATGTAAGGCTTCTATTTAATTATCTTGAATTCTTGAAACGGCCTTCAGCCGTGTTCTGTAAATATTTATCTTAAGGTTGTCTTTAATTATTCTTGAGTGATTGCTTGGGCCTTCAGCCGACAACATACTTCTAGTTTTCTTAACATGTTTTCCTTTTGTACTGTGTAAAAGCTTATCTTTAAAGCCTCTCTTTTATTATGTAAAGAAAATTTTATATTGGGCTTTCAGCAGAAGAACTAACTTGAATTTTCCTAATATGGCCTTTAGTTGGAATTTGTAAATACTTGGCGTCTAAAGAATTTCCTCAGCTGATCTGAAATATTATTTCGGCCTTTAGCCGATAATGTATTTTAATTTTACTAAAGAAAGGCCTTCAGCCGTTACTCTAAATCCTAGTGTTTTAGAAGGAATCATTTAAACTTATTTTGAAGAAGTTACTTGGGGCCTCAGCCCTGAATTTCTCTTTGTTGTTTTAAAGAGAAATCTGTGCATTGGTTTGAGGAATAAATTTGTGTGTGTTCTTGTATAACTAACAGTAATTGACCTTGGCCCCTTTCCACAACCTTATCCGCTCTGTCCTCCGAAGCCAGATCACAAGTTGGATGTGTAATCTAAACAGCAATGTTTCAACTACTTTGCAAGATATGTGACTGTTGGAAATGCAGGAGGATTACACAGGTCATCTTCACTCAGAAAGATTTCAAGAATTAGCAACAAAATAACGTTTATTCCATGTTGAGAATTACTCAGGATAAATGAGGCTTCCTCTTGTGAAAAGTCCAGCATTATTAAACGTTTAACAAATCCCCTAAAATATTAAAGTTCTGCCACTGTGCCTCTGAATGATACCTACCTAAGTCCAGAGCTGGTCTACAATACCTACGGAGCCTGTCTCGGAGACGACAGACGAACACAGCAGCATGTAGACTAGGCGGTAACCGGAGATTGTAGACGACTCGGCGGCCTGATAGAACAATCCGCCACAGCTCAGTGCTCCGGTATTTAACGAGGCATCAACCAATCGCTGTCCACATACATGTGACGCCACATGGGTTGACAGCTTCGGTCCCTGGCGGACCTCGTAGTTCGTACTGCCAACCCATGCAGCTGCTGCGCTACAAGTATTTCAGACGCGGTACTCTCTGGAGTCATGAGTACCGTCACCACACCAGTAACTTCTAGGTGGGCTACAAATGTTTTGATTTTACTGCCGTGTAGATGCCGAGAAATTGTGAATCGATTTACAATAATGCCACATGGACATAAGAGCAGCTGCAAGATGCTGTTTAATCTTGCAAGGATGCGAAATATATTGTTGTTGTTGTGGTCTTCAGTCCTAAGACTGGTTTGATGCAGCTCTCCATACTACTCTATCCTATGCAAGCTTCTTCATCTCCCAGTACTTACTGCAACGTACATCCTTCTGAATCTGCTTAGTGTATTTATGTCTTGGTCTCCCTCTACGATTTTTTACCCTCAACGCTGCCCTCCAGTACCAAATTGGTGATCCCTTGATGCCTCAGAACATGCCCTACCAACCGATCCCTTCTTCTAGTCAAGTTGTGCCACAAACTCCTCTTCTCCACAATTCTATTCAATACCTCCTCATTAGTTATGTGATCTACCCATCGAATCTTCAGCATTCTTCTGTAGCACCACATTTCGAAAGCTTCTATTCTCTTCTTGTCTAAACTATTTATCGTTTATGTTTCACTTCCATACATGGCTACACTCCATACAAATACTTTCAGAAACGACTTCCTGACACTTAAATCAATACTCGATGTTAAAAAATTTCTCTTCTTCAGAAACGCTTTCCTTGCCATTGCCAGTCTACATTTTCTATCCTCTCTACTTCCACCATCATCAGTTATTTTGCTCCCCAAATACCAAAATTCCTTTACTACTTTAAGTGTCTCATTTCCTAATCTAATTCCCTCAGCATCACCCGACTTAATTCGACTACATTCCATTATCCTCGTTTTGCTTTTGTTGATGTTCATCTTATACTCTCCTTTCAATACACTGTCCATTCCGTTCAACTGCTCTTCCAAGTCCTTTGCTGTCTCTGACAGAATTACAATGTCATCGGCAAACCTCAAAGATTTTATTTCTTCTCCATGGGTTTTAATACCTACTCCGAACTTTTCTTTTGTTTCCTTTACTGCTTGCTCAATATACAGATTGAATAACATTGGGGAGAGGCTACGACCCTGTCTGACTCCCTTCCCAACCACTGCTTCCCTCTCATGCCCCTCGACTCTTATAACTTCCATCTGGTTTCTGTACAAATTATAAATCGCCTTTCGCTCCCTGTATTTTACCCCTGTGACCTTTAGAATTTGAAAGAGAGTATTCCAGTCAACATTGTCAAAAGCTTTCTCTAATTTCACAAATGCTAGAAACGTAGGTTTGCCTTTCATTAATCTTTCTTCTAAAATAAGTCGTAAGGTCAGTATTGCCTCACGTGTTCCAACATTTCTACGGAATCCTAACTGATCTCCCTCGAGGTCGGCTTCTATCAGTTTTTCCATTCGTCTGTAAAAAATTCGCGTTAGTATTTTGCAGCTGTGACTTATTAAACTGATAGTTCGGTAAGATTCACATCTGTCAACACCTGCTTTCTTTGTGATTGGAATAACTATATTCTCCTTGAAGTCTGAGGGAATTTCGCCTGTCTCATACATCTTGCTCATCAGATGGTAGAATTTTGTTAGGCTTGGCTCTCCCAAGGTTGTCAGTAGTTCTAATGGAATGTTGTCTACCCTGAGGCCTTGTTTCGACTCAGGTCTTTCTGTGCTCTGTCAAACTCTTCACGCAGTATCATATCTCCCATTTCATCTTCATCTCCCTCCTCTTCCATTTCCATAATATTGTCCTCAAGAACATCGCCCTGTATAGACCCTCGATATACTCCTTCCACCTTTCTGCTTTCCCTTCTTTGCTTAGAACTGGGTTTCCATCTGAGCTCTTGATATTCATGCAAGTGGTTCTCTTTTCTATAAAGGTCTCTTTAATTTTCCTGTAGGCAGTA
Source organism: Schistocerca americana (assembly GCF_021461395.2). Lineage (NCBI taxonomy): Eukaryota > Metazoa > Arthropoda > Insecta > Orthoptera > Acrididae > Schistocerca > Schistocerca americana. The sequence goes on from NC_060122.1 coordinate 653,601,936, forward strand.
TCTATCTTACCCCTCATGAGATAAGCCTCTACATCCTTACATTTGTCCTCTAGCCATCGCTGCTTAGCCATTTTGCACTTCCTGTCGATCTCATTTTTGAGACGTTTGTATTCCTTTTTGCCTGTTTCACTTTCTGCATTTTTGTATTTTCTCCTTTCATCAATTAAATTCAGTATCTCTTCTGCTACCCAAGGGTTTCTACTAGCCCTCGTCTTTTTACCTTCTTGATCCTCTGCTGCCTTCACTATTTCATTCCTCAAAGCTACCCATTCTTCTTCTACTGTATTTCTTTCCCCTATTCCTGTCAATTGTTCCCTTATTCTCTCCCTGAAACTCTGTACAACCTTTGGTTTAGTCAGTTTATCCAGGTCCCATCTCCTTAAATTCCCACATTTTTGCAGTTTCTTCGGTTTTAATCCACAGTTCATAACCAATAGATTGTGGTCAGAGTCCACATCTGCCCCTGGAAATGTCTTACAATTTAAAATCTGGTTTTTAAATCTCTGTCTTACCATTATATAATCTATCTGAAACCTTTTAGTATCTCCAGGGTTCTTCCAAGTATACAACCTTCTTTTATGATTCTCGAACCAAGTGCTAGCTATAATTAAGTTATGCTCTGCGCAAAATTCTGCCAGGCGACTTCCTCTTTTGTTTCTTAGCCCCAATCCATATTCACCCACTACGTTTATTTCTCTTCCTTTTCCTACTGTCGAATTTCAGTCACCCATGACTATTAAATTTTCGTCTCCCTTCACTACCTGAATAATTTCTTTTGTCTCATCATACATTTCATCAATTGTTTCATCATCTGCAGAGCTAGTTGGCATATAAACTTGTACTACTGTAGTAGGCGTAGGCTTCGTGTCTATCTTGGCCACAATAATGCGTTCAGTATGCTGTTTGTAGTAGCTTACTCGTACTCCTATTTTTTTATTCATTATTAAACTTACTCCTGCATTAGCCCTATTTGATTTTGTATTTATAACCCTGTATTCGCCTATCCAAGAGTTTTGTTCCTCCTGCCACCAAACTTCACTAATTCACACTATATCTAACTTTAACCTATCCATTTCCCTTTCTAAATTTTCTAACCTACCTGCCCGATTAATGGATCTGACATTCCACGTTCCGATCCGTAGAACACCAGTTATCTTTCTCTTGATAACAACGTCCTCTTGAGTAGTCCCCGCCCGGAGATCCGAATGGGGTACTATTTTACTTCCAGAATATTTTACCCAAGAGGACGCCATCATCATTTAATCATACAGTAAAGCTGCATGCCCTCGGTAAAATTTACGGCTGTAGTCTCCCCTTGCTTTCAGCCGTTCGCAGTACCACAACAGCAAGGCCGTTTAGGTTAGTGTTACAGGGCCAGATCAGTCAATTATCCAGACTGTTGCCCCTGCAACTACTGAAAAGGCTGCTGCCCCTCTTCAGGAACCACACGTTTGTCTGGCCTCTCAACAGATACCCCTCCGTTGTGGTTGCACCTACGGTACGGCCATCTGTATCGTTGAGGCCCGCAAGCCTCCCCATCAACGGCAAGGTCCATGGTTCATGGGGGGGAAGATATATATAGACATATATATATATATATATATATATATATATATATATATATATATATATATATATATATATATATATATTACTTTTTCCTTTGCCACTGATTTTTTATATGTATATATATATATATATAAAATCAGTGGCAAAGGAAAAAGTAATTCTTTTCAGCACGCTCAAGTAGAGAATAAAGAAGAAATGGAAGAGATCACTAGAACTGATCGGAAATCGGTGTTCACTGTTGAGCGGGAGAAAGGCAGTGCACAACATGTCATGAAGTTAGCAAACGTATTTTATGGAATCAGTTGTCTGGGTCTTAGAAGAGCTGCGTATGAACTTGCACAAAGGAACAAGATAGCGAATAATCTCAACCCGCTTGTGTGTGTGGCTGGTAGAAGTTGGCTCGAGAGTTTCCTGAAGGGGAATCCCACCGTTTTTGTAAGGAAGCTAGAATTATTTTGCGCGAGCCGGATTAGAGGCTTCAATAAGGAAGAAGTGTCCACATTCTATGATCCTCTCGCTGAATGATCAAGTAACTCAGATGACAATGACGATACAATATCTTACAGCAAAAGACAGTCATTTACAGAAATATTTCCAATTACAGGTTTCAGCAAGAGCCTGAAGAATATACAAATACAGAAATGGCAGCACTCACTAATCCTGAGTTCCCTATGAAGACATCTCATGAAAAAAAGAATGCGTGAAACGTAAGTAAAGAGAAGCTGAAGGCTTTGATTTCTGTATTATTTTTTTTTGTTCTAGTGAGGTAACTTTAGTAGCGTGGGAATTGGCGAAGTAAGCGGGGCTCTTCACCGGTTTTGCAGGATATGTAGTTGGTTAGTAAAATACTGGAACAACAGAGGAGAATTACATCCCTTGCATTAGGCAAGGTTAGGAAAAATCTGGACAGATTGAGGGAGAAGGGTAAATAGAGGGTGGGAAATGGCAACAGTTAACATAAGGAAAAGGCTCAAAACTTCATCTGATAGCTCTGTGGAGAATTTGAAAAACAAATCTGACTTCTCTCATTAGTTACAAACTGATGGCTCGCATGTGGTAGGTGCAGATAGGACAAAACAAACTTTCAGCAGTAAACTGAAAAGTAAGACTGTAGGAAAGTCAGTAAGAAGAAAGAAAATATTATTGTTCTGTAGTTATCATGCTAGAGTGGCAGACCATATTTTGCAGGATCGGCTAGGATCAGTACACCAGGTCGTCAAAATGTTTATACCTACTGCTCGTGTGCGGCCGGCGGTAGAGGACTTAGAACCACTTTGTAGCATAATTACCAACGAAGACACAATGGTTACTGTGGTTGGGCGAGGCAACAGGACAGAGATCCTGGATACAATATAGAGGGTTACTTTGTAAATATTGCTTCTGCATCGGGACATACCAGTGTTGAACTGTATGTTTCCGAAACTCCATGATCAATCTCGTTTGAATCCTGTCAAGTAACACCCTGACATCATCCTTTAACATTTCACGGACCCCACGAAAAATCAATTTCTGCATGTCTAGGTTGGGATATTTGTTTCGCCTTCCCCAAAACGATTCATTTGTGTCGATTAAAACGTAAGTTCCTCGTAATCTTAACACGTAGGTACTCATATTCAGCTGAATCGACAACCTTTAGATTTGTGTGATTTATCGTGCAACTGAAATTTAACGGATTTATGTTTTTAGAACTCATGTGGACCTCACACTGTTTATTGTCTGGGGTCAACTGCCACTTTGCGCTCCATACAGATATATTTGTGGCACACCTTGACTAGAAGAAGGAATCGGTTGGTAGGACATGTTCTGAGGCATCAAGGGATCACCAACTTAGTATTGGAGGGCAGCGTGGAAGGTAAAAATCGTAGAAGGAGACCAAGAGATGAAAACACTAAGCAGATTCAGAAGGATGTAGGTTGCAGTAGGTAGAGATGAAGAAGCTTGCACAGGATAGAGTAGTATGGAGAGCTGCATCAAATCAGTCCCTGGACTGACGACCACAACAACAACAACAACAACAACACAGTTATCTTCCCTAAGTCATTGTGTGAATGGTTTTGATCTTCTGATCCTTAATAGACTGTAAACAACACCATCATCTGCAGACAATCTAAGAGGGCAGCCCATATTGTCACCTCCTTTCATTTTTGTCTCCCCATTGCCTACGTTCTGCACTCTTACTGGTCTGTGCTCCAGATGTAGCTTTCAAGAGCTTGCTTGCTGATGCTAGATGCTACTTGGTTCGATGCTTCTTTCTATGCAAAGAAATTTTGCTTTGTGGAATTCTTGCTGGCTACTATTTTCTGTTTCCTTCCTTTATCTATTGTACACCCGACACAACGAGTTTATCCATCTCTTTAAAAGTCTCTTGCTAAATTCAAACCATTTAGCCTTGCATCACGTACGTATTCTGCAAACCACATTACCTTCGTGTATGTCTGTGCCTTTTTCGTAGCCATGAGTCAGGACATGTAACATTTCGTTACTTACTGTAGTCAATACATATTCAGTTTTCGTGACTCCTGCTGTGTTGTCATTAAAACGTTCGATGCTGACTTTACTTCTTAAATAAAGAGAAAATTGTATAAAGAGAGGGGACATCTATTTTTCATGGAAGAAACAGGAATAAGTGGTACGCCTTTCAACATCAAAGGAGAGTGAAAACACAAGGAAAATACTTTCTCTTGAAATCAAATAAATACTATTATACCATCAGAAACAGATGGATTGTTGATTTTGGATGCGCTGTTAAAAATTTTCGTGCTGTAAGTGGTCATTTGCCCACTGATTTAAGAGCTACTTGCCGCCAGATTGTACTGCTTCCCACATGCCAAACATACACTGCATTTTACTTGTTATCACTTTGCTTAGCTCTCCTTTGGACCTAATTTGGGCTCAGCTGTCCTTAGTAGGAACTTCAACAGAACTTTGCTTGGTAATTTATACAACAGAATGACGATATATGTTGATGATGTTTGATAGGTTGCTGAGTGTTCTTGAAGACTATGGGGTTCCTGTTAGTTTATAAAAACGAAACGTCAGCAGAAGATAAGTCACATTTCATCACGTATTGTGACGCATCGGGTATTCATCCTCATCCAGACGGTTTCTAAGCTATTAAAGATTTTTCAGTTCCTTCGGCCAGAAAGATAGCTCATGTTTTTCTAGAGTTTTTCAATTGTTATAAACTTTTCATAGATCCTAACATTTGGTTTCATCACTTCTCCATGCACTGTCAGATAGTAATGGTCATTGGACTGGGATGACCAAGCATTAATTGTATTGGAAAATGTGGAGCAGCCTCTTCTTAATGCTCTTTTCATTTGACGTCTTCATCTAAGTAAATAATTATGTCATGGCTCTGACGGTTCCATAACTGGTCTTGAGGCAGAACTCTTTCAGATATTTGATGAAAATGGTTCATATTCTAATGGCTCTGAGCACTATGGGACTTAACATCGATGAAGATGGTGTTTTGAGTCGTAGGACTACTGCTTTTGTGAGCTGGGTGCTCACAAAATGTAACCAAAACTACTATGTAACTGAGTTTACTCATCAGCCAGAACATTATGACCACCTGTAGAACAGCCAGTAAGTCCACCGTTGACAGGAATAGCAGCGGCGACGTGGCGTTTCATGGAAACAATGAGGCTTGTATAGGTCGCTGGAGGGGATTTTGCGTTCTTTTAAACTTGGCACGCTTTTTTCGTTGATTCTGCACCAGCGATCTGACCCGTTGTGTACCAAGGGGGATAATACCATCACTTATTAATTTGTGTGACATACATTTCTCATTTCTCAATTGCCGTCGGTACTATCTCTCTGAAATCATTCCACATCATTTCTACGCTTACATGATCAGATCGGAAGGAAGGGAGACTGTTTCTTAAAAAGGTGTTAAGAGCATTTTTATCAGCTTTTTTAAATAGATGTACTTTGCGTATCTTATCGATGGTTGTAGGTGTTACGGTATTCAGCCTAGCAGCAACTGCGTTATGATCTCTAATCCATGGTTTCGTCATGATACTCAACATTTGTCGGGGATTATTTATTGCTAAGAGGTCAAGTAGGCGTTCACAACCATTTACGCTTCGTGTGGGCTGATGAACTTTCTGAGAAAGCATTCAGTACAATTTCGGATGACGTTTCACGCCTGCCGCCAGTTTTAAACGTATAATTTTTCCAGCATATCGAGGGTAGATTGAAGTCATTTACGACTATAATTGTGTGAATGGCGTACTTATTTGACATGAGACTCAAGTTTCCTTTGAACTCTTCAGCAACGCGGTTATTTAAATATCCTGCTCCTTTTACATATGAAATTCCCCATTTCCTCACTTCTTTTGAGTATGCGTCCACTGTTACGACACATTTCGAAAAAAAAAAACACGTTGATACAGCAGAACTAATACCTGAAATAGGTTTGCAGCAAGTACTGTTCAGAAATACCCCGTTGTAAACAGAGGAACAAGCAAAGCTAATCTTTCTCCCAGCCTTCTACACTCATCTGTAGTTCGTTGCGAGTGTGCGAACGAAAAATTAACGAAAAAAATTTTTAGCATAGAGAAGGTGTGGATCGCAGCCTAGAAAAACGGGACGTGGCAGGCGAAGAGGGCACAACAAACTCTTTTAAAACTAACTTCTAGCCAGCGGTGCTACTCTGGAAGACTCAATCTAATAAGTTACGCAACAAAAAACGCTATTCTTTACTCATTTTTACCCTACATCTGCCCCCTTATGCACTGGACATCTCCTGGCTATGGTAAAGTCCATGGCATATGGCAAAACGGCATCCCACTAAATAGTCAGTTGACAGTAATTTGATTATTCCAATGCTACATCAAACACTGGGTACCTTTTAACTGGAAAACAGAAGACACACACATATAGAAGGGGTGAAACACTTTTACAGTGAAAGAATGACAGGCGAAACATGTAAGTAAATGTCAGAAACAGTCTACAAAAACGAAAATCAATGAGGATGAAGAATGAAGAGGCCGCCAGAAAAAGTGCGAACCCAGAACATACAAAGACATATAAGATAAAACAAGGCAATTTACACTGAGGTACCAAAACTCCTATCATATTTCTTAATAGACTACTGGCCATTAAAATTGCTACACCACGAAGATGACGTGCTACAGACGCGAAATTTAACCGACGGGAAGAAGATGCTGTGATACGCAACTGATTAGCTTTTCAGAGCATTCACACAAGGTTGGCGCCGGTGGCGACACCTACAACGTGCTGACGTGAGGTAAGTTTCCAACCGATTTCTCATACACAATCAGCAGTTGACCGGCGTTGCCTGGTGAAACGTTATTGTGATGTTTCGTGTAAGAAGGAGAAATGCGTACCATCACGTTTTCGACTTTGATAAAGGTCGGATTGTAGCCTATCGCGAATGCGGTTTATCATATCGCGACATTTCTGCTCGCGTTGCTCGAGATCCAATGACTGTTAGAAGAATATGGAATCAGTGGGTTCAGGAGGGTAATACGGAAAGCCGTGATGTATCCCAACGGCCTCGTATCACTAGCAGTCGAGATGACAGGCATCTTATCCGCATGGCCGTAATGGATCGCGCAGCCACGTCTCGATCCCTGAATCAACAGATGGGGACGTATGCAAGACAAAAAACCATCTGCACGAACAATTCGTTGACGTTTGCTGCAGCATGGACTATCAGCTCGGAAACCATGGCTGCGGTTACCCTTGACGCTGCATCGCAGAAAGGAGCGCCTGCGATGGTGTACTCAACGACGAACCTGGGTGCACGAATGGTAAAACGTCATTTTTTCGGATGAATCTAGGTTCTGTTTACAGCATCATGATGGTCGCATCCGTGTTTGGCGACATCACGGAGAACGCACATTGGAAGCGTGTATTCGTCATCGCCATAATGGCGTATCACCCGGCGTGACGGTATAGGGTGCCATTGATTACACGTCTCGATCGCCTCTTGTTCGCATTGATGGCACTTTGAACAGTGGACGTTACATTTCAGATGTGTTACGACCCATGGCTCTACCCTTCATTCGATCTCTGCGAAACCCTACATTTCAGCAGGATAATGCACGATCGCATGTTGCAGGTCCTGTACGGGCCTTTCTGGATACAGAAAATGTTCGACTGCTGCCCTGGCCAGCACATTCTCCAGATCTTTCACCAATTGAAAACGTCTGGTCAGAGGTGGCCAAGCATGTGGCTCGTCACAATACGCCAGTCACTACTCTTGATGAACTGTGGTATCGTGTTGAAACTGCATGGGCAGCTGTACCTGTATACGCCATCCAGGCACTGTTTGACTCAATGCCCAGGCGTATCAAGGCCGTTATTACGACCGTAGGTGGTTGTTCTGGGTATTGATTTCTCAGGATCTATGCACCCCAACTGCGTGATAATGTAATCACATTTCAGTTCTAGTATAATATATTTGTCCAATGAATACCCGTATATCATCTGCATTTCTTCTTAGTGTAGCAATTTTAATGGCCAGTAGTGTATCATATTGAACCTCCTATTACCATGCGTAGTGCAGGAATTCCACGTGGCATGCACTCATTAAGTCGTTGGAAGTCTCTTGCAGAAATACAGAGCTATGGTGCCTCTACAGCGATCTATAATTGCGAATGTATTGTCGGTGCAGAATTTGTGCACGAACTAACTTCTCGATTACGCCCCATAAACGTTCGACGGATGGCCATATCATTTGCTCAAATATTCCAGACCGTTCTTGTAACCATTTGAGAACAAATTGTGGCCTGGTGATATGGCGCATTATTATCCCTATAATTCAATCGTTTTTTGGGAGCAAAGTTCATGAATGGCTACAAATGCACTCCAAGAAGGCGAACATAACGGTTTCCAGTAAACCATCGTTTCGGCTTGGCCAGAGGAGCAGGAGAATTCCGTGTAAACACGTCCCACACCATTATAGAGCCACCACCAGCTTGCGCATTGCCATCTTGGGTCCATAGCTTCGTAGAGTTTGCACCACACTCCAACCCTCTATCATCTCTTACCAACAGATTTCTGGACTTATCTCCTCTGGTCGTGGTTCTTCAGTCGTCTAGGATCCAACAAAAATGTTCACGAGCCAAGGAGATGCGCTGTAGGTGCTCTTAGCAAAGGCACTTACTTCGGTCGTCTGCTACCATAGAAATAACGCCCAATTTCGCGCACTGTCCGAACAGATACGTACCTGGTATGTCCCATCTTCATTGTTGCGGTCATTTCAAGTAGTGTTGCATGTCTGTTAGTACTGACGACTCTACCTAAACGCCTCAGCTCGTGGACGTTAAGTGAAGTCCGTCGGCCACTGTGTTGTCTGTCATGGGAGGTAATGCCTGAAATTTGGTATTCTCGCCACACTATTGACACTGTGCACCTCAGAATATTCAATCCTTTAACGATTTCTGAAACGGAATGTCTGATGCACCTAGCTCCTACTACCATTCCAAGTTCAAAATCTGTTAATTCCCGTCGAGCGGCCATAATCATGTTACAAACCTTTTCACATGAATCATCTGACTACAAATGATGCCTTCCCCAAAGCAATACCATTTTATACCTTGCGTGCACAAGGCTATCGCCAGCTGTGTAGGTGTGTATTGCTATTACCTGACTTCTGTAAGTTCAGTGTATACTGGGTGTAATGAGTATAAGTGCGAATATTTTTGTGTGTTGTACCTTAATATGTACACAAATCAGGGTGTAGGTCGGTTTTTCCCTTCTTCGAACAGTTTTCTCATGAACATGTCACCAAGTTTACGACCAGATGTTTTTGGGATGGTCGTAGCTGCGCCATTAAGAGGACTACACCTGTCAGTATAGACCAACCGTTTCGCGTCCACGCACCCACTCTTCAGCACCTGTCCTGCTGCCCAGAGAAAAATAAACAATGTTCTGCTCTTGTCTATGTATCTGGAGGGTCAAGCCAACCTAAAAACATACGATTTCTAATATCTTTATTTATTAGTTTGCAAATGACGTATGTATTGATATAACGTTGTTCAGTACACCGTCCTCAGTCACCAATTCAAATATCTACACTTCTGTCTGTTATGCTCAGTATAATAGACAACGTCATCTAGCAGTACATAGAGAAATTTTGTTACCAGAATGTGGTTCATTCGAAAACACAAGAGATTGTAAGAAAGGAGAGGCACACAGCAATCACTCACAATCCCATTAGTTTTTATTATTCTTGGAAGTCTAAATCACGGCTATAAATAGCCATCATCAGTGCATCTGCGTTACAGCTCAACAGATTCGCACCAGCACATATCAACATATGTTCTTAAGGTGTATAGGTAGAAGGGCACTGAGGAGTTGCCCGCATCTCGTGGTCGTGCGGTAGCGTTCTCGCTTCCCACGCCCGGGTTCCCGGGTTCGATTCCCGGCGGGGTCAGGGATTTTCTCTGCCTCGTGATGGCTGGGTGTTGTGTGATGTCCTTAGGTTAGTTAGGTTTAAGTAGTTCTAAGTTCTAGGGGACTGATGACCATAGATGTTAAGTCCCATAGTGCTTAGAGCCATTTGAACCATTTGAACTGAGGAGTTTGTTTACAGCAAGTCCTTAAGGAATCAATAGACTAATCGGTACTAAACTAAGGGTTCGCACTTTCTTCCAGCAACCCCTTCAGATAGCGAAAAATAATAACCGATACTTCTTCTGTACATCATTACCTGTGTGGTGGAGAAAATGCTTAGAAAATCCATTGAACTTCCTTAAAAAATCAGAGCTGTTTCCTGACGTAACGTTAAAAAATGGTAAACACTTCACAAGGAGTAGGGGAATTAGTATTACTGTATCGATATTTCACACAGTGAAGAGTCACTCAGTGGACAGCACTGTTTCCTAATGCAATGTCATTTGCCCTGAAGGCAAATAACAGAGCCTACTGTGAGGGAAAGTCTCCAATAAGAAACGAGAATAGGGGACGGAGGCGGAGTATGTTGATCCAGGACGATCTCGTAATCGAGTCATATTGACTTTCCAAACAAGAAAAGTGGCGCCACGAGGAGGAAAGAGGCCGCCTACGTTCCGGGAGAGCCGTAATACAGCGTGCGTAAAGGGAAATAAGGAAGGAAGAGGCGGAAGTTGGCCGCCGAGCCCGTCTCAAGTTCGGATTGCAGAGACGCGCCCTGGGGAAGCAGGAGTGATGGCGGGGCTGGGCAGCCAGTGCTCGGATGAAATCCGCAGGCCGGCAGCACGGGCAGCGACGGGGTGCGACGCGCTTCCCAGGGCTTCACGCCGGAGGTCTGACCAGCTGTCAGCAGCAAGTGTCTGCATCTAGGGAGTGGTGGGGGCATAGGCTGTCAACACGATACCTCTGCACTTCCTCACGTCTAACAGTAACCAAATATTCAGCAAGATACAGCATAATAACGATTACGTATGATGACTCAGGCACTCTCTCTTGAAGCAGCCAATAAGCAAACATCTGCGTTATGTTATCACTGTCCACCTCAGAGCTCCCAGACGTAGGCGCCACATACGCGGGGGACTAGAACTTGGAGCACGTAAGCTTCCACGGCGTCGCTCTATATTTCGATGGTTGTTAGCAGTCAGACATTTATTTAATGACAATCGGATATTACTTGTGTGGGGTGTGAAGAACTCTCATACAGATGGACAGGGAAAGGCTAAGAACTGCGACCACATATCGAGTATCTATCCCTTTTGGTTGTAATAGGAGTTTCGTAAATGGTGGGAGGCGCTTACACTCCTCCGTGGGTCCACATATGTGGATTTCGTGGTTTTATTTCGTAAAACTTAGAAACAGTTTCTATCGACTAAAGACCTCTAGTACACGTTTTTGGATGTTTCACAGTCTCAGTCCATGACACTATATTGCACCATAATCTGCTTGCAGTGCCCACTGTGATGTTTTGAAGATACGAGTCGGCGAAATGGCTACACACGGCGCCCGCTCTGAAGGTAGTTCAAAATATTACCTTGTTCTATACGGTAAATTAACTTCCTTTTTTGCTTTACGTATGTAAAAAGAGTCACAACTGTGACTGATGTATGTTTTTATTCCAAAATTATTTCTTATTGTGAATACAGTGGACATCGAAAGTCGAAATACACGTGTGTACTTCAGGCCTCAGACCGAAAGTTTTTCTGTTTACCCTACCCATTGTGAAGTTTTAGTTGTTATGGTATTGTGTGAGGAAATCCTCATAACTATCCAATTGCTGTGGCAAAGTGTTATATAATTTTTAGGATCTCGATCGTTTAAAGACGAAAAATTAATTTATGCCCTTATTTTCAGTAATCAACGATGAAGAAATACTTCGGATGCTGGAGGAGAGTGACTTCAGTCCCTTTCAGGCGATGAGAGTTCACTATTTTTCGATGAGGAGACTGTTCCTGCATCTACTGTCACTACTGAACACACAGAAATCGAAATAGGAGACCCTACGCCTGACAGGCTGCAGAACATTGGACGTAAACGTAAGTTACAGTGGACTTGCTCAAAAATGGAAAACAAGGAAACAGATGAAGATAATTTCGCAGATCTGACGAATGGTGTGTTAAGAGATCCTTCTGAACACTTGTTTAATATTATGATAAGAATTTTTGGAAATTTGTTGCAGAACAAACAAATCTATATCATGTGCAAAGTGATAGTAAGAATTTAAACACAAATATTAATGAAATTCTTTCTTTGTTGGGACTGAAATTCTAATGGGTACACTCGAGTTACCACAAGCGAAGAAATACTAGAGTAGGCTACTTGATCTGCCTGTCATCAATGATACTATGACTTGGAACAGGTATTTCAAGTTAGGAAATAATTTACATTTTGTAAATAATTTACACGATCATGATAGGAGTGACAAACTTTTGGAAAGTGAGAGCTGTGATTAATTTTTTTTAGGAATAAGTGTCTCGCCTTGCCACGATCTAAACATCTCTCAATTGATGAGCAGATGATTCCATTCTTGGCAGATGCCCAATGAGAACTTTTGTGCCATCTAAGCTTAATCCTCTTAGGTTGAACAACAATATTTTGGCGTCTTCAGATGGTTTAGTTCTTGACTTCATAATATATACCGCGAAGGAACAGTGCCTGACACTGAATTAAACGAAATATTTTTAGGTACAAGTGTAATTAAGCTTTTTACTGTAACAGTTCCAAAAAATGGACAGCGTGTAATATATAGCGATAGATTTTTACAGGCATGAGCTTCTCTTACGTAACAATATATATCTAACAGGAACTGTAATGAATAACAGAATTTTTGAAATGGCTTCAAAATTCACAACCATTGGGAAATGGGAACCAAACAGAAATGAGTGGGATGAATATGTGAGGCAAGACGAAGACGTGTGTGCACTTAACTGGAAAGATAACAAGTCTGTTATTTTGATATCATGTTGTGTTGTGAGTGAGCCGCAAGTTACTTGTAAGCGACGGTCAAAGGCTCAGAAAAGAAGTATTGACGTATCACAACTAGCTATTGAAAAAAGTTGCAATTATAACATGGGTGGTATTGACTTATTTGACAGATTCATGGCCTTCTGTAGGTCAAATACCAGAACAAGAAAATGGACAATCAGACTATTTAACCATTGTACTGATTTAGCTATTATTATTTGCTGGATTATGTACAAAAGAACCTGTGCAAAAGAAGAAATACTAAAGTGTAACGGAATGTCGCTACTAAACTTCAGACTGAATTTGGCTAAGTTACTGATAAGGTGTTCTCATGTCAGAAGTTCCTCACAACTCTCGAAGGAAATAACCTTGGATGAACAGGAGACTACTGGCAGTTCAGGAGAAGGTGAAGACAATAAACCGAAAAGAAGAAAATTTGTTTCCATGCTAAGGAAGCCAACTAGATACGTACGTAGAGGCACAAAAATGCTTCTAAATGTCGCTTTGAAGGTTGAAACTCCTTCACAAGAACATTGTGCAAGAAATGTAATCTTTAGTTAGGTGTGGCTAAAAACAATTATTTCGTAAAATTTCATCAACAAAAACTTTGATATGTTTTTCAGTGTATTATTTACTGGTTATGACCTGAAGTCCACATATATGTATCGCAAATATTTTAGACTGTACAAAAAATAAAAATACAATTAACTTAATCCTGAATGTAATTATGTGTAAGACTAATGAAAATAACACTGAAAACAATTTTCCTCTCTTATTTTATCTTCGGGACTCAAGAGATTATTTATATGAAAAAATTTTGATGAAAGGCAGTGTCACTGGACAAATAATTTCAACCACATCCACAGTCGTCATTAATTTCAGAATACATTTCCTCAGTCGTAAAACGTATTCTTTCAGAACCGGTGTTGAGCTCAATTACAATTTACAGGCAGAAAGGCCGTGGTCGATATGCTGAATCGAGTCGGCGCATTGTCTGCAGCTCTGTGCGCTGCAAGTTAACGGTACATAATTACAACGTGCTTCTGGAGAGCTTTTATGCCCATCTAGCATGCACGTATTTTCGTGTATGTACTCCTCTGTATTAACCTACGATTGTGTAACATGACTAGTAGTCCTGCAATTATTTCACTTTCAACAGAAACTTCTATTCGCAACCAGAAGGCCTACACATGGGGTTCCCGTCAATGAAACTTTAGCCGACATTTTCTTGGATTATGTGGAGAACATAGCATTCATCAACACTGTGAAATATATAAAATGTACTGTTATAGATGCGTGCATGACTTAATGTGTCTCATGAAAGAGCCTCATACAAACTCAACAATGTAGGATACACCAGCTGACATGTAACTGCTCCCAAGCCGAATACATAGGACAAACAAGTAGAAAGTTTCTAACAAGATACGCAGACCACATGCGAGCTCTGTAGAGTAACAAAGTACACTCCAATCTCACACAACACCTAATAAATAAAAGGCATAACCCCAATAGTATCGAAACTGACTTACAAGTTCTGGAACAGAGCAACAGTTTACACAGAAAAAATTAAACCGAAGAAAATTAATACGTACGGAAGGCTATAGTGGAACAGGGAAACGTAATACATGAAAACAGCACTTTGCAACAACTTCCTCTTTACGTCTTTAGTAGAAATGACACAGGTCACACAAAAGGGTCAGCAACAACAGCAACACACACACACACACATACGCACACACACACGAACACACACACACACACACACACACACACACACACACACACACAAAACCACTCCTCCATCACACACAGACATAAATAAGAAGCAGAAGCGCAACTTCCACTGAAATTTTCAAAACCTACTCGAAACATACGATACATTCTCGCTATAGACGCCAACAGCAATATGGCATGATGATTTGATTATGTAACAACCTACAGCACACCGAAACTGTATTCACAACCTTATCTCAATTCCCAATACTAGAAAGTTGACGTATATACGTAACTTTTATCATATTAGTTAAAAACAGCCAGATGACATGCTGTATGCCGAAGAAAAGGCAACTAAGTAACAAAGGCTACAAACGCAAAAACCAAGCTGTGGATTAAAGTAAATTAGGTGATATAAAACTTTTCGCAGAATACTGTATTCGGAACCAAACACTACACATGTAATAATGTTTTGTAATGTTTATAACGACGCTAATTTAGCATGTTCTAGAATAACGAAAAAACCCAGTGATGATGGTGGCATTGCTGCTGAAACTAGTTTGGCAAAGGAAACACATAAAACAAAATTGTTTTGCATCAAGATGAACCCACAGTCCCATATTTCTGTCAGCCAGAGATGGTAGTGGAAGAAAGCACAGAGGTTTGTCTACATCTATAGGGCACGCCAAAGAGTGTTTCCGTGTTCGAACCGTTATCTAGGCCAGAGGCCTCAAGGTGCCTCTTTGCTTATCCCCACCACCTTCCCCTCCTAAGCGTTCTGGAGTGGTCGGTTGTGGCGTCACTTTTGCTGTAGCGGTATTCACTGCCGTATTTCCGCAAAGACTCCTCATGGGTTTTGGATTGTGATATTACGTCGTCTCAGTTTTCACTAATATCAATACTAAACGCTTTTCTCTCGGCTACGATAGGGACATATTATCGTGTATCCTTTTTTGCTTCCACGAGTCTTATAAGAGATCTCGGCGAGAATGCTTTGTTCTGATCCGAATTGTGCCACAATAACCACAAGGTCAGTGTAGTCACACTTATCGAAATTCATCCCCCGACTAATTCCTTGTGAGTTTCATTGCTTAGTGCACTGTTGGTTTACCTCTGTGTAACGTCGTCAGGGCTGTGTCATGTTAATGAGTTGATCCTTTGTTCATTGGCTCCCTGCGTGGTGTTGAATGCGTTTCAGATGCATGTGCTTATTTAACAATGCGTCCATTCCCAATTTAACAGAATCTCGTTAATTTTCGTGAAAGATAACACGTTACTACCGCATGTCAACCAAGTATCACGCCGAGTCACTGAAATTCACTTTTTCTCTAAAGCTGAATTGATACTCATTACACCAAATTAAGAGGAAGTTAATCAACATCTACTGCGAATTTCGATCCCACAATTACCACCATAATACGCTGAAACTACATAAAGAGAGAAGTGCTTGTATCCATTTCGTCAAGAAGTCTTTAACCTGTTTATCCAGCGAGTAGCATACGGCCTTTCCTGACGGATAAGTATCCATATGCCCGTGCAAATTTCTTCTACGCCCTCTAAATCCAAATTAAAATGGTTAACATGTTTTACGAACACATAGGTGCCGATGTAAGGGGCCATACTCGCTCTGATGAGCTAACTACAGATATTGATTACTGGCCATGGTGAGGATTCGTGGTTTAATTTTATCGTACATGTAAAACGATATGTGAATATTTTACTTTAGTCTGTCCTGTCATCGGCCGTTGTGGCCGAGTGGTTCTAGGCGCTTCAATCTGGAACCGCGCGACCGCTACGGTCGCAGGTTCGAATCCTGCCTCGGGCATGGATGTGTTTGATGTCCTTAGATTAGTTAAGTTTAAGTAGTTCTAAGTTCTAGGGGACTGATGGCCTCAGATGTTGAGTCCCATAGTGCTCAGAGCCATCTGTCCTCTCATTGTCTCTTGTACCCTTCCGCGGCCTTTCCTGGGACAAATGATGCTGCGTCGTCATGGGCAATTAAGTACGTCAGTGTATTATTTCTTCCTTGTACTGATGACCCAAGTATATTAGTCATTATCAAGAGTGAAGGGCACCTGGTTTATCACGTTACTGTTAATATTATCCGCTTTGTTCAAGTTAACCATCACATACATTATCGACAAAATGAAACTGTGAGTCAACGTTTACAAAACTTCTTTAAATTACGATTTCTTATAAATCCTCTTTTACTGCGAAGGGTTCCCGCTTTTTTATTAATAACAGCTGCTCAACGGAAGATATTTAAAGACCTCGGGTGTAAACAGTGGTAAGACGACGTCGAAGAGAAACAGAGTTATTGCATATGAGACGTGGTACATGATGTACTTTATTCGTATTATTTGATAGTTCCACGATACAAGAAAAACTAGCAGCTATTCCGGTCATTTCGGATTCTCACTAATGACAGCTTCGTTATGATGCGTGCATTAAACAGTGGTAAGTACATGGCTGCCAGTAATAGTAACGTGTGCAGTGTTGGTGCCAGGAAAGTACTTTTCAGGAGCAATTTGTAAAAATCCGAGGCTGACGTGGATAACTGCGACCCACATACAGATCCTGATTATGTTCCTCTACGCAAATGCAGTTCAAACATTAATCAGGTAAACGTGAATAATTATTTAGGCAAGGATACAATGTTCAGTTGTTTCGCTTCCCATCGTTTACGTCAATTTATGTGGCAGTGTAATGGCAGAAATGCTAAGGGCCGTCTTGACATTTTTCACGTGCTGTAGTAAGGCGACAATAAAATAGCTTTTATTTTATGCTAAATCGAAAGAAATTTCGGCGATTTTCATGCTGTATTACTGTAAATATTGGTAATGCCAATCTTAGACAGAAAACGAGAAGACTTCTTTAACTTCAGAAGGGAATTTGGTCGTAGGCTATAGGCAAAGAAGAGGGATTATTTGAAAAAACAAATTACAAAAATGGAAACAAAAAGTAAAACAAAAAACATTAGGTAACTTTACCTAGACATAAATAGGTATAGGAAGGGCTTCAAGGCTAGGACAAATGCACTTCGAGGGGATGCTGGGGGAATACTGACAGACCCCAGTGCTATATTAAGTAAATGGAGGGCGTATTTTGAGCATTTATTAAATGTACACCAGGAAGCAGTAAATGAGCAGGCGTACAAAATACATACAGCAGATCCCCAGATACCTGAGCCAAGGTTAAAGGAAGTAAGAGATGCAATCAACAAATTGAAAAACCATAAAGCACGAGGATCAGATTGCATACCTGCAGAATTAGTTAAAATGGGGGACAGAAATTGGTGGAAGTAGTTCACAAAGTGATAACTAAAGTATGGAACTCTGAGATGATACCTGAAGAGTGGCAGGAGTCGATTCTGATCCTAATTTTTAAGAAAGGCGACAAAATGGATTGTAGTAATTATAGAGGGATATGGCTATTACCAGTATGTTCCAAAATTTTCTCGAATATTCTGCTAAGCGGGTTACACCATATGCAGATGAAATTGTGGGGGATTACCAAGCCGGCTTTCGGAGGAACAGATCAACTACAGACAAAATATTCACCCTGCGTCAAATTTTGGAAAAGAAATGGGAATCATAATCTTTTCATAGATTTTACGAAAGCATATGATTCAGTATTGCAATTATAATTGTACAGAATTCTTTTGGAACTTGGAATACCAAAGAAGTATGTTAGACTTATAGAAGTGAGTTTGAAAAACACAAAAGGTAGAGTACGCGGGAGGAAATTGGAGTCAGAAGAATTTGTGATAAAGAACGGACTTAAGCAGGGAGATGCCCTGTCCCCGCTACTTTTTGATTTAGTCCTAGAATATATTGTACGAATGGCAGCTGATAATTCAGAGGGTGTGGAGTTAAGTGGAAATATTAAGATATTAGGGTATGCACATGATCTAAACATCATTAGCTGTAGGAAAGAATCTGTAACAGCAAATGCGAATGCGTTAATCAAGGCTAGTGAAGATGTAGGTCTAAGGATAAGTGAAGACAAAACTAAATACCTGGTTACTACTAGAATTCCAACAGCAGTAGATCAGGAAATGTTAAGAGTTGGAGACAAGCAGTTTGAAAAGTGAACACATTTAAGTATCTAGGCCTGGACATCACTTCGAGAAATAAGATTGAACCCGAACTGAAGAAGAGATTACGGGCGGGAATTGCGTGCTACTTCTCACTGAATAGATTACTTTCATCACGGATATTGTCTATGAATTTAAAGAGTACAATACACAAAACTTTTATTCTACCAGTTATGGTGTATGGATGTGAGACTTGGTCTCTCACTATGCAAAATGAAAAGCCGTTTCGAGTATTTGAAAACAAAATTTTGAGGAAAATTTTCGGAGCAAAAGGGGATAACATTAGCGGAGAGTGGCGAAAACTGCGTAACGAAGAGGTTAACGAACTCTATTCAAACCCCGACACAATCGGTATTATTAAATCACGTAGGCTGCGATGGGCGGGTCACGTAGCTCGAATGGATGAGGGCAGGGCAGCGCGAAGAGTACTGGTAGGGCACCTATAGGGAAAACGTCCTGTGGGGAGACCGAGCCTTAGATGGGAGGACAATGTGAAGGCTGATTTGAGGAGCCAAGGTATTGAAGTGGAATGGAAGGAAATAGCCCAAGACAGGGGCAGATGGTGAAAATACGTTGCTGCAGTAATGGACTCTCGAGTTCGGTATGACCAGTGAGTAAGCAAGTAAGTAAGTAAGTAATCGTAGTACCATACACGGAAACAATTCTAACGTTGTACGTATCTACGAGGGCTAATCGGAAAGTAAGGAACGATAGGTCGCGAAATGGTTCAAAAATGGTTCAAATGGCTCTGAGCACTATGGGACTTAACATCTATGGTCATCAGTCCCCTAGCACTTAGAACTACTGAAAACTAACTAACCTAAGGACATCACACAACACCCAGTCATCACGAGGCAGAGAAAATCCCTGACCCCGCCGGGAATCGAACCCCGGAACCCGGGCGTGGGAAGCGAGAACGCTACCGCACGACCACGAGCTGCGGACCCGTGAAATGGAAACCATAGTGAAAATCAAAACTGTTTTATTAGTAACAGTTATCGACAACTTCCAGCTATTTATCTCCATAGTCGCCGATCCGACTTAAACGTTTGTCGTAGCGTTGTACCAACTTTCCAATACCCTCGTTATAGAAGGCAGCCGCCAGTGCTTTCCACCAATTCTCTACGCTGGCCTACAGCTCGTTGTCTGTGTCAAAATGTCTTCGTAGCCAGCGGTTCATTTGATGAGAGATGAAACTCAGAGGGAGACAATTACAGGCTGTATAGTGGGTAATCAGACATTTCCAATTGAAAACGACGCAGGAGCATCTTCATTGCCCCTGCAGATTGCAGCTGAGAATTGTCTTTAAGAAGAAACCGCACGACAGTTATGTAATGTTGGTTGCATAGCTTTAGGCGAAATTTCTCACTAGGCCCCCGTACTTAGCAGGAGACACTATTATTCTAGGTATCTTTATGTGCTCCTTGTGTGCTCAGAACTAAAAAGAACTGCGTAACGCGATCGACGGGCGTACTAGAGACACTGCCCAACACACCTATACAAAACTTCAGCGGATTTTCACTGTCGTTTGCATTTCGCGACCGATCGTTCCTTACTTTCCGAATAACCCTCGTACATATGTGAAGTTTTGTAGTAATGTTCCGTCAGCTCTCTGAATAAGTAAACAGCGGTAACCCAAGCTAACCTATGCGAAGTGCAGTTTAAGAATATGCCGTTTATCTACAAATATTTGTAAACAATGACCTATCACAATGGATGTAGTTAAAATATCTTATTTATGAGAGTTTTCTGAAACTTTACTCCCAAGTTTCTCGAAAGAACCAACTTGTCCCTTGCCATTGTTTACAGCCGAGATCTTCGTTTGTTAACAGTGTAATAGACCAAATCAACGGAAGTCCTATGGTTAAGCCATGTGTTTCTGTCTACAACGCCACGTTCTCCATTCATTGTTTTAGTTCCATTTATTCACTGCAGACAATTGTACGACGAACACGTGTTACGAGTCAAATCTACAGAAATTAGATCATAGCTATTTTCCATTGGGGACAGCAAACAACGGAACAGGTAGTGAGAACGATCAACCATACCAAGTGGCTCTTATAGAACAAGGTAGATGACGAGCACGAACAAGTAGAAGTCAACTTTCATCTAGCAATCTTGCCAGGGTTCTCAAAAGAAAACCGTGAACTTGCAGTGTGATGTCTCGCCTCCGACTGCAGGATATATCTTCGGAGATACAACGACAACTACATCAAGCACTCGAGGGTCCCCGAATTTATAGAGCTGTATAGTTGGCGCCATCAGTCGTCACGTGATTACGAAAGCTTGATTATCTCTGGCGGGAGGCACAGGTAATCTATCATCTTTGCTTTGGTGCAGAGTCGGCCTTGATAATTTGTATGCACCAGGTATCATTAGCGGAAGCCATACATCTTTTAGCGTTTCCAGGCGTTACTTTATTTTGCTAATAGGTCTAAATACTGTTTGAACCTTATACTTAACCAACTGTTTCCCGATGCGATCCGTTATCTTGTCATTAGAAAGAAGGAAAACTCTCCTAATTGCCGACCGTCACTCCGCGTTGGTCCTGGCTTGCTCTATTCTTGGACGTTCAAAATTCCGTGCATTTGGAACCACAAAATAAAGTGTTAACACCCGCTTGGATGCTGTCTGGGATACATTGATGAATGTGCCATGACGGAAAACAAAAAATTAAATTAAGTGATTCTAACTTTTTAGTAAAGACAACGAATTTTCTTGTGTGTTTGTACAGAGAGACCATTGAGATTTAAAAAAACGATAACAATTGCAGCAGAAAGGATGAAGGAGTTAGGTTAGATTAAATGAAATAGGGATGTGGACTTTAGGCCATCATAATAACGATCGATTAGTTTTAATTGAGAAGGTTTACGCCAGTCTGAGATAATCAGGAATTCATCATGACGTAACACACGATGGTGCCTCTATACACCTCTATAGATTCAGGGGTCCTCGAGCCGTTGACGAAGTTGTCGTTTTGCCTCAGAAGATGTCTCCCGGAATCGGAGACGAAACTTCAATGAATTGTTTTACATATTGACCACAGCTTATCAACCGAAGTTTTCACTGAAGAGAATATTTCACTCATGTTGGTCCATTCTGTAAATGTCCCTAACGAAAATTTCTTAAGTTTAGATGGAAACCTCGTACACTACTTTTCCTGTTTCTATCATGCCGACGTGATGGTTAATCTCTAAAACATCGGTCACTTAAATGTAAATGCAGCTTATTTAATAACTTCTTATTCCCATCTTAGCCCTTAACACTCTTCACCTTATTACACTTCCACATCTTACCTTCAATGGACAGTGATCCCGCTTTCATTATTCATCGTTCTTCAGTGCAACTTGCTACACAAAATATTCTACTTGCCTGCTCTTGCTATAGGACTTATTGGCCTAATCTGTCAGTCTCGTATCTCCACTACTCTCAGAAGCGTACGCGAGCTCGAATCATTAGACTCCCATTGACATAACGATAATGCCCAACGGATGTCCATCCCCCAAAGGATTTGGCCGGCGGTAAATGTGGTACGCTTACAAGCACAGGCAGTTGGAGCAGTATTGAGACCCTCTGACGTTTAACGTTCGCGATGAGTAAAATGCCTTCGTGTTTTATTAATCTCCGGACTGCAGCTATAGTGCATGATTCCGCCGCCTATAAACTCGCTAATACGCCATCATGTCCCACGGTCGCCAAACGTTGCTTGCAGTTCTCTCTGTCTTTGTCTCTCTACCTCTTTCTCTCTTCCTCGCTTGCCCAAACATCGCAGTGCCATTCTGATAATTAAAAAAAAATTCATTTTGTAACTTTTTCTAGCTTGATGTCCCTGTGAACCCGTGGAACGTGTAGTATCAACTTGATGGCCGCCTAGCGCATAGAGCTCGACGTACTGCTGCATGTTTTCACGGCTTCTTGCCAAATACTTGAATTGGAAGACGCCGGCTTGTACTTTGCCCAGCCAGTTCATAAGTTTTCAACCCATTCAATTTTTTCCTGTGGGAGAGATGAAAGACGCCGTCTACAAGGACATATCGACTATACAAGATGATGTGAAAGGACGCATTACTATTGCCTGCGCTGAAGTTCCTGATGAAATGCGTCAGTCTCTACATGGGAGACTTGAAGTTACTATTGAAACTGGAAGTCCACATTTGAAGGACTATTTGCCTGAAGTTAGTGCTGACTTGCGAAGCAGACATCTTCCTATTTTTACGATTTTCAAACTGTGATAATTCATGAACTGCTTGTAATATAATCCTGGAAATAAAAGACATTGGCAATCTAATTTACTCCAGTTTAATTTTATTACCTTCTGTGTGCACCGTCCGATTAAAAAATATCAAATTTACAAATGAAGTACACTTTCTATTGGTTATTGAAGTCGTATCAGTGGCTGTAATTCTGAGCCCGCGGTAACACTTCATCTATGTGAAAGCAGCACAACTATAGCACCTTCCAGTTTAGGAGAGTCTGAGGTGGAAGTTTGGATGATTCGCCCTGTATATTGTTGAGTATAGGTCAAAATACAAAGAGATCGCAGCAGGACGTTCCAGAAATATGGTAGCTATAATTCTTATTACACGATTATGTGTTGTAAAATTACTGTCCCTGCGAATTACTCTTCCCAAAAAATTGTTTCATAACTCATCTATGAATGTAAATATACAAAAAAAACTATATTCTTTTTCATTTTTAACTGACGTATGCTGGTAACCATATGAATTGCAAACTTAGCAGAAATTCGGTACTTCGGTAGTTACATTCAGTGAGTTGTGATCTATCCATAGTCCAGGAACTTCGAACATTCTACTTCTTGTATTTCCATTTTGTAGAAACTTATCTTGGTGACTACTGGAGTTCTATAGACGTACTGTGTAGTACGCAGGGGTTTTTTCCTGTTAATTAATTGATAATGCATTTTTTCTGAACCATCTGTTGTTGTTTGTGAATATTTAGTTAAATGCCTTTTCCGTATGGTATAGGTACTACTTTTTATTCTCGTACAATCTGAAGAGAGGAATTAGTTTGCACCTTCTGAAACAGCAAATGGAAGATCCATTCTATACGTCAGAAACAACAGGGGATACAAAAAAAAATCTTGCGGGTAATGTAAAAACTATGAATCTATTGCGTTTACTATTCTGCATCTACATCCGCATATGCTGTAAGTAAGCCATCATAAGTATATAGTGAAGGATACTTTGTACCACAGCTAATCAATCCCTTTCCTTTCCCGCTCCCATGAGACTGTCGTTGTTGACAAAAAGCTTAGCTGACTTCCAGAATGTTCCCAATGAGAGACTAGCCTTTTTTAGCCTTTTATCTTTTCCTATTAAGCCTGTAGATTCTGCTTCACGTAATCTCTCCTATACCACTCACTGAATACTTGAGCTCTTCTCCTGCTGCCGGCCGAAGTGGCCGTGCGGTTAAAGGCGCTGCAGTCTGGAACCGCAAGACCGCTACGGTCGCAGGTTCGGATCCTGCCTCGGGCATGGATGTTTGTGATGTCGTTAGGTTTAACTAGTTCTAAGTTCTAGGGGACTAATGACCTCAGCAGTTGAGTCCCATAGTGCTCAGAGCCATTTGAACCATTTTTTTCTTCTCCTGCTTCGAGACTGCATCAAAACAATACGGTTTTTGTTGGTCCACCTTGACAGAACCACTTTGTTTATTACGCTTAAACTAGTTTCAGCGATAACTCGTCGTCATCAGTCACATCTTCTGATAGCGCATGAAATGTAGACAATGAGCTTGCTTTTTTAAATGTTGTAATTAGTTAAATTCCCACATTCTCTTTTAGTGTTTCTATTCTTTACGCACCATTACATTAATAATGAGTTGTGTTTCGTCATGCATCATGTCATCCAAACGTGAAAGCTTAATTTTATTGAAAGTTACTTTTCAGCTTTAGTATAAACTTATGAGACTCAGACTTCACGATTAAGGGGTGACGTTTGGCTAGTCTTAAAGAAGCGTGACGTATGTTAAGTAAGTATTAGTCTCGATTTACTGGGTGAGTCCTCAGAAAAATTAATCTTTGCGGATAGAAACGCAGATAACGAGTCACATGTGATTATCGCATAGCATAAGTGTTATCACGGTGGTCACTTATTGCAAATTTTGTATGTGTGCGGTATTGCACGTGTAAATCTGTTTGAAATTGCTTGTCCTGTGTGCTCCCGTGAGCACTAGTGTACAAGCATACTGAAACGTAAAACAGAATTAAATCTTAAAGAATTAAATGAAAAAGAAATTATCTAATGCATTAAAAATCTCATTGATTTCTCTAATGCCTCGGAGAATGGAGCCGACATGATTTCCGTAGCAAAGCCACTGTTCTGACTTTTATGATTCCGCATCGACATGATGTTGGACTACAGCTTCCTCCGCACACAGTAACCTAAACACACGTTTCCGAGTAGAACCACCACTTCTGTTTCCTTAATTTTCCAAAGAACGTTCGTTACCTGACGGCCTGACATTTTCAAGCACTGACAACTGTTTGAACGCTATAGGATATCGCCCTTTTCAGTTATTCAGCGGTAGATGCGACAGCTGTGTTCGCTTGTTCTTTTGTTGGAAACAGTTATTGAGGCGTGTCAGCGTGGTTCTCTCTGGTAGCTTCTATCACCGTATCGATATTTTCTGATTTATTTATGACGTGCTCTTCGAACACTCCACTACCAATCTCTGCCACGCTGTCCTAGGGCTTGGATTCTAGCCTGAGCTACACTTAAGTTACCAGAACGCAGTTCCACGTGACTCATGTAACTTACTCATGACGTCAAGATTTATGTCCACCAAATTTTTTGATACACATAACAAGTTGGTCACCCTTCAGAGCATGCAACTTGCCAAACATTAAACACATGTCGCGCGTTAATGAGTTCTACACGTGTTGTGAAGGTATTATGTCTTAAAGTAAACGAAGTAAAAACGTATCTAATTTTTTCTTAATGGCTAATAACAATCAAATAATCTCTTACTTCAGGTTGGTAGTGAAAACGAATTCAGCTCTGCCGGATCAAATTGTAATTATTTCATCTAATCCACCACTCAACAGTTCTTTTTACAGAGAACTTCCAAACTAGCCTTAAAATACGTTTTCTATCTGCCAGAAAGTATACAGGGACAGCCAAAAATTCTGCATGCAAGTAGGTCTCCGTCTCACAAGCTGGAGCTCTCTTTGTGGCAAAACATTGCCCTCACCCCTCCCTCCCCTCCACAAACAAATCACGCTGTCCGAGTGTGTGGACATGGGATAGAGAGAAACTATCAGTGCACGTATTTAAATGGCAAAGCAGTCGCACGACATATGACTAGGTTTCATATTTCATATTTCTCAACAATATAGATCACAAACAATACAAACTGTCAGTATTATGTAATTAATTTGGCCCATTGAGAACACAATGAAATTTATATCTGGCATAAACTGTTGATTATTGCCACCTAATCGTGAGTAATTTAGTTTCATACTCGAGAAAAGCCGCTAAAACACATATTATGATCGAAATATTTCGCTACATTAGCAGCCTCATTATGAGAGCTGGAAACTCTTCCGAAGGAAAGCACTTTTGGCCTTCTGGACCGTTTCAGCGCAAAAGAATTTGACTTTTAAACGGAAAATACACTGCACATCAGTCTGATCCTTCTTATCGAAAGGGGCACTTCCTTCTGAAACGGCAAATGGTATCGAAAACAGCTCGAAAATAGATGTATGATAGGCAGCCTCGAAACGTTTAGAAAACTATCCTTATAATTCCTTCAAAGTTATATAGAATTCTTAAAACCTCATGTTTTCTTTGACGACAGTGAACTTAGGCAAATGGACGATGTTTTCTGTCAGAATTTGTCCTTTCCGCAATGGGAATTCCTTTTCAAATCCATCCCTATCAAATCAGAAATACGTTGTTTCTCACCTCAAAATGTCCTACTGTGGCAGTGTGGAATCAAGTCCACCTAAAATGCGTAGTCAGCAATCCATTCATAATGTTGTAATTCTCGTATCTGCTGTTCTGTTTCATTCATAAATTTAACAAGAGACGGTTTTAAATCAAAAAATCGTTCCAGGCATGCCCGATGACATAGCCGACATACGTTTCAGTAGTTATTGAAGTCTTCATACTCTTCAGTCACTTCCATCGAAAGCATTTGCAGCTGCTACTACAATAATGTGTGCGACTACTTCAGGTACTCCATTCCTGCACTTTTAGCAGAAAGTGCATTTTGATGTACAATAGAATAAATCCCTTCTGTTGACCGTTGTAATTCTTTGCTCATTCATAGTCAAATAAATCTTTTTTATTCCATACGGTTCTGTATTGTCGTTCCATAGCAAATTTGCGGTAACAGTCGGTTATACGACTGAACATCGCATATTAGATATTGAGATTTCTTATCCTGATGTTCTGTCATTAATTTTCTTTTCAAATGCTTGTGACGATAGATCGCTAGATTATTTCTTTTAGGCAAACAGCCACTTGACCTGTGAACTTCTTTTAATCAGTGAAAAATAGCACGTGTAAATAGCGCTGACGCCGAAGAAAGACCTGCCGACTAAAAAATTACGCACTGCAAGCGATTTTACCGAATATTTCCGAGAAGCACCAAGCAAACCCGAGACAGGCGGAGCCTCGGCCTTCAGGTGGACAGCACATGGTGCTCACATGCAGTGTGGCACTGTGTGGCCGATCATGGCCTAATAGAAGAAAAATCTGACTTCAGCGACGTCCTAGATGAAAGATTCAAATGCAGCTTCCGCCTAGCACTCGGTATCCTGTATCTGATATGTGATTGAATACAACATTCACATATATCTGTTTGAAGAACTACAAATATGTATTCAATCAATTAATTACAAATTATTTACAATGTCTATACAACAAGCATAGTCACAAATTCATCCTATGTCACCTATAAACAATATAGGTCATAGCGTGGGTGATAGCATTTGATATCTCCAGTTGCAAAAGTATTGTATCCTACAACGGTCGAAATGTAGCCCCCATCCTTCCGCCAAACACCTATTTTCTTTAAGAGTTTCTTACATAGCTTATACAGCTTTTCCAATTGTCTTTCATGTCTGTTACTCTGGTTAGTTTTATTCAGTGTAATTCATCTTCTTTTGTATGATCCTTTCCAAGGAAAATTGATCCTATGGCATTTTAAGACCCACGTCATTTTTTATGATTATTTCGTAGTCTCATTGACTTCTGATGCTAGCTTTGCGCCTATCTATATAACATCAATGCCCATGTCCACAGCAGTGTCAGTATGTGTATGTTCTTGTCACTGTACACTCTAAACTTAATACTTGGTGCAGTATAGCATGAGAGTCGTATCTCAACATACGACTTGTGAGTAGGCTGTTTAGGTTTTTATGTTGGTAACGTCACGTAGCGCTCTGTATGAAAATCACTGGCTGTGCTGTGTGCGGTCTGTGGCTGGTTGGCATTGTTGGAATATTCACTATTGTAGTGTTGGGCAGTTGGCTGTTAACAGCGCGTAGCGTTGCGCAGTTGGAGGTGAGCCGCCAACAGTGGTGGATGTGGGGAGAGAGATGGCGGAGTTTTGAGAGCGGATGATCTGGACGTGTGTCCATCAGAAAGAGTAAATTTGTAATACTGTATATCATATTATTAAGGTAAATTCATTGTTTGTTCTCTATCAAAATCTTTCATTTGCTAACTATGCCTATCAGCAGTTAGTGCCTTCAGTAGTAAGAATCTTTTGTTTAGCTGGCAATATTGGCGCTCGCTGTATTGCAGTAGTTCGAGTAACGAAGATTTTTGTGAGGTAAGTGATTCATGAAGGGTATAGGTTATTGTTAGTCACGGCCATTCTTTGGTGTAGGGATTATTGAAAGTCAGATTGCGTTGCGCTTAAAATATTGTGTGTCAGTTTGGTGATGATCAGAATAAGTAAAGAGAGAAATGTCTGAGTACGTTCAGTTTTGCTCAGCTGTTTGAAAATCAAATAACGTAAGGGGTTTACCAGCACAGTAATTCATAAATTTTTCAAAGAGGATGTTTAAAACTGACTGTAAACTTTTATACACACCTCTGGCTTTTAATTCAACTCGCAATGATGGATCTGAAGTGAGACAATGCTGTCATCGTAAGCAGCGATTAACTAGTGGGTTCAGCGGTGTTGTGCTCTGACGTAAGCAAGCATCCAGTCAGGGCCCACGAGAAATACAGGCCCTGCAACAAACCTGTGACGTCACATTATTCGGCTTGTCCGCCATACTTCGCGAATGCTCGGGTGCCTACAGGCTCTACGGGAAATCAACACGTAGTTGAAATGATACCCACTAAAGGTCTTAACTTTGTCTCGTGCTATCGAGAGCTTGCATACATTTAAACTCGCAGTCATCTGAAATTGTCAGTCGCTCCATGTCAGAGACGGCTGCTGGCACTAGCAGGACCTGCAGTGTCGCGTACTGTGACGTAAGCGCCAAGGCGTGTCTGTGACATACGGAACCTCTTTAGGGTGTGTCTACACCGCCGTCTGTCGTTCGTCAATGTGTCAGGCACAGACTGTCTTTACTTGTGATTCCATTGTGAGGTACAAAATTCGAGATGAGATCTCATTCTTCAGATGACATCACAATGATAATGTTAATATTGACATCAGACGTTTTGTAGACGGTGCAGTTATCTTTAATGAAAACTGTCTGAAAAAATTTGCATTCAGTCCGATCTTGATAGGATTTATTGTCATAGACAAAGGAACGCAATTAGCTTTAAATACAGAGAAATGTAAAATTGTGCGCCTTACAGAAAGGAACAAGGGAGTATCCAAATGCTACAACGTCAACGATTGACGCATGGAATCGGTGAAATCATACAGATTATTAGATGTAACAGTTTCTAGCGATTGTAACAGTATGATCATATAAGCTCGTTTCGGGGATAAAACATGTCACAGAATGCGGTTCACTGGCAGAATACTACGGAAATTCAAACAGGCTGCACATGAGGTTGCATACAAGCCATCCTAGATTATTGCTCAAGTATGTGGCACTCATGTCAAACAGGACTAACAGAGGATATTGACCATACACAGAAAAGGGCAGCACAAATGGCCACGAGTATGTTTGACCCATGGGAGAGTGTAGCGAAGATACTGAAGAAACTAAACTGGCAGGCGCTTGAAGAAGCACGCAAACAACCCCGAGAAACTTCCTGGCAGATTAAAACTGTGTGCCGGACCGAGACTCGAACTCGGGACCTTTGCCTTTCGCGGGAAAGTGCTCTACCAACTGAGCTACCCAAGCACGACTCATGCCCCGTCCTCAAGCTTTTTACGGGGCGTGAGTCGTGCTTGGGTAGCTCAGTTGGTAGAGCACTTGCCCGCGAAAGGCAAAGGTGCCGAGTTCGAGTCTCGGTCCGGCACACAGATTTAATCTGCCAGGAAGTTTCATACCAGCACACACTCCGCTGCAGAGTGAAAACTCATTCTGAACCCCGAGAAAGTTTCTATACAAAGTTCCAAGAATTAGCTTTAAACGATTATCTAGAAGTCTACTACAGCCACCTGTTTATGGCTCGCGTAACGACCTAGAGGACAAGATGACACTATTACATCGCGCACAGATGCGTTTAAGCAACCTGCCTTCGCACGATTCACACGCGAACGGTACGGGGAAAACCCCTAATAACTGATATATTGGAAAGCACCCTTACCCACCCACTTCACAGTGGTTTTCGAAGTATGGGTGTAGCTGTAGAATTCAGGCACTGTGGTGCAGTGGGACCTCTCCCGTGGATCGTGCGGCGGCCCCTTGACGGCGGAGTATCGGCCTCCCCGCAGAGCAGGTGACACGTTAACAGCCGCCCTGGGACGGCCACGCCCTGCTTCTTTAGGACAAGCGCCTCTGTCCCCCTCTCTCTCCCTCCCTCCATCACCGTGTCACGTCACGCTAGCGCGGAGGCGTAACATCACAGGGCATCGCTCTCCAGCGTCTCCCCGTTTCCATAAATTCCACAACACATCCTGTGGACGTTTAGAGAACTGCGATGGAGAAATATCTTGGTCCTACAGTGAACCACAATGGTCCCCTTTTATTGTTGTTATTTATTTACTTATTCATTTATCTCACCTGACAAGATCACTTACGTGTAACCGGACATAGTTAGGAAGTCAACGCTGCAATACGCACAGTACGCCAAGGTGATAATGTCATGCAATACCGACTTGCACGTATATAGGTGGCGGTAGAATCGCATATACAGAGTACAATATGGCAGCGTATTGGCGGAGCTGTCATTTATACTCAGTTAATTCCTGTGAAAGGAAAGGATTCTGTCGTGATTATGGCTGCACTGCGGTGATTAACAGACTTTGAACGCGGGGTGGTAGCTGCAGTTACATGAATGGTATACTCCATTTCGGAAATCGTTAAGGAATTAAATATTGTGAGATAGACAGTGCCAAAAGTGTGACGGGAATAGGAAAATTTCAGGCATTCCCTCTATCCACGGATAACGCAGTGGTCGACGAACTTAACGACCGAGAGCAGCGGCGTTTGCATTAGAAGTCGTCAGTGCTAACAGACAAGTAACACTGCCTGAAATGAACGCAAAACTGGACGAGGGACGTACGAAGAACAATCTGTTCGGACAGTGCGGCAATATTGGGTGTTATTGCGCTATGGAAGCAGACGACCGACGCGAGTGCCTTTGCTATGCAACGCCGGAAATGCATATCCTCCTATTTCCATCTATTGTACTATAAATTTTTTTTCCTTATTTTGTTACCTTAAGATATGAACCATGGACCTTGCCATTGGTGGGGAGGCTTGCATGCCTCAGCGATACAGATGGCCGTACCGTAGGTGCAACCACAACGGAGGGGTATCTGTTGAGGGGCCAGACAAACATATGGTTCCTGAAGAGGGGCAGCAGCCTTTTCAGTAGTTGCAGGGGCAACAGCCTGGATGATTGACTGATCTGGCCTTGTAACATTAACCAAAACGGCCTTGCTGTGCTGGTACTGCGAACGGCTGAAAGCGAAGGGAGACTACAGCCGTAATTTTTCCCGAGGACATGCAGTTTTACTGTATGATTAAATGATGATGGCGTCCTCTTGGGTAAAATATTCCGGAGGTAAAATAGTCCCCCATTCGGATCTCCGGGCGGGGACTACTCAAGAGGACGTCGTTATCAGGAGAAAGAAAACTGGCATTCTACGGATCGGAGCGTGGAATGTCAGATCCCTTAATCGGGCAGGTAGGTTAGAAAATTTAAAAAGGGAAATGGATAGGTTAAAGTTAGATATAATGGGAATTAGTGAAGTTCGGTGGCAGGAGGAACAAGACTTTTGGTCAGGTGATTACAGAGTTATAAATACAAAATCAAATAGGGATAATGCAGGAGTAGGTTTAATAATGAATAAAAAAATAGGAGTGCAGGTTAGCTACTACAAACAGCATAGTGAACGCATTATTGTGGCCAAGATAGACACAAAGCCCATGCCTACTACAGTAGTACAAGTTTATATGCCAACTAGCTCTGCAGATGATGAAGAAATTGATGAAATATATGACGAGATAAAAGAAATTATTCAGGTAGTGAAGGGAGACGAAAATTTAATAGTCATTGGTGACTGGAATTCGTCAGTAGGAAAAGGGAGAGAAAGAAACATAGTAGGTGAATATGGATTGGGGGGAAGAAACGAAAGAGGAAGCCGCCTTGTAGAATTTTGCAGAGAGCATAACTTAATCATAGCTAACACTTGGTTCAAGAATCATGAAAGAAGGTTGTATTCCTGGAAGAATCCTGGAGATACTAAAAGGTATCAGATAGATTACATAATGGTAAGACAGAGATTTAGGAACCAGGTTTTAAATTGTAAGACATTTCCAGGGGCAGATGTAGATTCTGACCACAATCTATTGATTATGAACTGTAGATTGAAACTGAAGAAACTGCAAAAAGGCGGGAATTTAAGGAGATGGGACCTGGATAAACTGAAAGAACCAGAGGTTGTAGAGGGTTTCAGGGAGAGCATAAGGGAACAATTGACAGGAATGGGAGAAAGAAATACAGTAGAAGAAGAATGGGTAGCTCTGAGGGATGAAGTAGTGAAGGCAGCAGAGGATCAAGTAAGTAAAAAGACGAAGGCTAATAGAAATCCTTGGGTAACAGAAGAAATATTGAATTTAATTGATGAAAGGAGAAAATATAAAAATGCAGTAAATGAAGCAGGCAAAAAGGAATACAAACGTCTCAAAAATGAGATCGACAGGAAGTGCAAAATGGCTAAGCAGGGATGGCTAGAGGACAAATGTAAGGATGTAGAGGCTTGTCTCACTAGGGGTAAGATAGATACTGCCTGCAGGAAAATTAAAGAGACCTTTGGAGAGAAGAGAACCACTTGTATGAATATCAACAGCTCAGATGGCAACCCAGTTCTAAGCAAAGAAGGGAAGGCAGAAAGGTGGAAGGAATATATAGACAAGGGCGATGTTCTTGAGGACAATATTATGGAAATGGAAGAGGGTGTAGATGAAGATGAAATGGGAGATAAGATACTGCGTGGAGAGTTTGACAGAGCACTGAAAGACCTGAGTCGAAACAAGGCCCCGGGAGTAGACAACATTCCATTAGAACTACTGATGGCCTTGGGAGGGCCAGTCATGACAAAACTCTACCATCTGCTGAGCAAGATGTATGAGACAGGCGAAATACCCACAGTCTTCAAGAAGGATATAATAATTCCAATCCTAAAGAAAGAAGGTGTTGACAGATGTGAGAATTACCGAACTCTCAGTTTAATAAGTCACAGCTGCAACATACTAACGCGTATTCTTTACAGACGAATGGAAAAACTGGTAGAAGCGGACCTCGGGGAAGATCAGTTTGGATTCCGTAGAAATGTTGGAACACGTGAGGCAATACTAACCTTACGACTTATCTTAGAAGAAAGATTAAGAAAAGGCAAACCTTCATTTCTAGCAATTGTAGACTTAGAGAAAGCTTTTGACAACGTTAACTGGAAAACTCTCTTTCAAATTCTGAAGGTGGAAGGGGTAAAATACAGGGAGCGAAAGGCTTATTACAATTTGTACAGAAACCAGATGGCAGTTATAAGAGACGAGGCGCATGAAAGGGAAGCAGTGGTTGGGAAAGGAGTGGGACAGGGTTGTAGCCTCTCCCCGATGTTCTTCAATCTGTATATTGAGCAAGCAGTAAAGGAAACAAAAGAAAAATTCGGAGTAGGTTTTAAAATCCATGGAGAAGAAATAAAAACTCTGAGGTTCGCCGATATCATTGTAATTCTGTCAGAGACAGCAAAGGACTAGGAAGAGCAGTTGAACGGAATGGACAGTGTGTTGAAAGGAGGATATAAGATGAACATCAACAAAAGCAAAACGAGGATAATGGAATGTAGTCAAATTAAATCGGGTGATGATGAGGGGATTAGATTAGGAAATGAGACACTTGAAGTAGTAAAGGAGTTTTGCTATTTAGGGAGTAAAATAACTGATGATGGTGGAGGTAGAGAGGATATAAAATGTAGACTGGCAATGGCAAGGAAATCGTTTCTGAAGAAGAGAAATTTGTTAACCTCGAGTATAGATTTAAGTGTCAGGAAGTCGTTTCTGAAAGTATTTGTATGGAGTGTAGCCATGTATGGAAGTGAAACATGGACGAAAAAATATTTTATACAAGAAGAGAATAGAAGCTTTCGAAATGTGGTGCTACAGAAGAATGCTGAAGATAAGGTGGGTAGATCACGTAACTAATGAGGAGCTATTGAATAGAATTGGGCAGAAGAGAAGTTTGTGGCACAACTTGACTAGAAGAAGGGATCGGTTGGTAGTACATGTTTTGAGGCATCAAGGGATCACAAATTTAGCATTGGAGGACAGCGTGGAGGGTAAAAATCGTAGAGAGAGACCAAGAGATGAATACACTAAGCAGATTCAGAAGGATGTACGTTGCAGTAGGTACTGGGAGATGAAGAAGCTTGCACAGGATACAGTAGCATGGAGAGCTGCATCAAACCAGTCTCAGGACTGAAAACCACAACAACAACAAGAAGATATGACATTTCTGTGTCTTTATACAGGGTGTTACAAAAACGTACGGCCAAACCTTCAGGAAACATTCCTCCCACACAAATAGAGAAAGGATGTTATGTGGACATGTGTCCAGAAACGCTTAATTTCCATGTTAGAGCTCATTTTAGTTTCGTCAGTATGTACTGTACTTCCTCGATTCACTGCCAGTTGGCCCAATTGAAGGAAGGTGATGTAGACTTCGGTGCTTCTGTTGACATGTAACTCATTGCTCTACAGTACTAGCATGAAGCACATCACTACGTAGCATCAACAGGTTAGTGTTCATCACGAACGTGGTTTTGCAGTCAGTGCAATGTTTACAAATGCGGAGTTGGCAGCTGCCCATTTGATGTATGGATTAGCACGGGGCAATAGCCATGGCACTTTACGTTTGTATCGAGACAGATTTACAGAACAAACGTGTCCCGACAGGAAGACGTTCGAAGCTCTGGCTCTGAGCACTATAGGACTTAACATCTATGGTCGTCATTCCCCTAGTACTTAGAACTACTTAAACCTAACTAACGTAAGGACAGCACACAACACCCAGTCATCACGAGGCAGAGAAAATCCCTGACCCCGCCGGGAATCGAACCCGGGAACCCGTGCGTGGGAAGTGAGAACGCTACCGCACGACCACGAGCTGCGGACGACGTTCGAAGCAATTGATCGGAGTCATAGGGAGCACGGAACATTCCAGCCTATGACTCGCGACTGGGGAAGACCTAGAACGACGAGGACACCAGCAATGGACGAGGCAATTCTTCGTGCAGTTGACGATAACCCTAATGTCAGCGTCAGAGAAGTTGCTGCTGTACAAGGTAACGTTGACCACGTCACCATATGGAGAGTGCTACGGGAGAACCAGTTGTTTCCGTACCATGTACAGCGCGTGCAGGCACTTTCAGCAGCTGATTGGCCTCCACGGGTACACTTCTGCGAATGATTCATCGAGCAATGTGTCAATCCTCATTTCAGTGCAAATGTTCTCTTTACGGATGAGGCTTCATTCCAGAGTGATCAAATTGTAAATTTTCACAAACAACATGTGTGGGCTGACGAGAATCCGCACGCAATTGTGCAATCACGTCATCAACACAGATTTTCTGTGAACGTTTGGGCAGGCATTGTTGGTGATGTCTTGATTGGGCCCCATGTTCTTCCACCTACGCTCAATGGAGCACTTTATCATGATTTCATAAGGGATACTCTACCTGTACTGTTGGAACACGTGCCTTTACAAATACGACACAACATGAGGCTCATGCACGATGGAGCTCCAGCACATTTCAGTCGAAGTGTTCGTACGCTTCTCTACAACAGATTCGGTGACCGTTGGATTGGTAGAGGTGGACCATTTCCATGGCCTCCACGCTCTCCTGACCTTGAAACGTCCCCTTTTTAAAACAATTATACGCGACTGTGCTTAAACTGACACACAATATTTTTTTAGCGCAACGCAATCTGACTTTCAAAAATCCCTACAAATGAATGGCCCTGACTAACATTAACCTATACGTTTCACAAATCACTCACCTCACAAAAATCTTGGTTACTCGAGCTACTGCAATACAGCGAGCACCACTACTGCCAGCTAAATAAAAGATTCAAACTACGGAAGGCACTAACTACTGATAGGCATAGTTAGCAAATGAAAGGTTTTAATAGAGACCAAACAATGTATTTACCTTAATAGTCATAATATATATAGCAGTTCATGACAAATTACAAAACTCCGCCATCTCTCTCCCCACATCCACCACTGCTGGCGGCTCACCTCTAACTGCGCAACGCTACGCGCTGTTCACATCCAGCTGCCGCTGCCCAACACTACAATGGCAGACAACAATGCAAACTAGCCACAGACTGCACACAGCACAGCCAGTGATTTTTATACAGAGGTGGCGTTACCAATAAAAAAACCTAAACAGTCTACTTACATAGCCCCCATGCTCCCCACAAAAAATTTTACAAATTGTTTTGGGCAGTGGCCAATAATGATTTGATAAAATTTTTCATAATTACAATAACAAAGATATCAAATGCACGCACTTATTGATACAATGTTGGTCAAAAGCTAAACATTCTCACAGTCCATAGAGACAGTCCTGATTGTTCACCACAGTAAAATAGCAGTGTTTTTCTCAAAGTCTGAGCAGTAAAAGAAAATGCACACGGAAGTAGTGGATTTCCATGCAGTCTTGAAGAAGTAGTGTTTTCCTTCCAACGAAAAGACAGTGCCGACTCTTGACATGCAGACAGGTAATGGGCCACAACAGAGCAAACCCACCGCAGAGTCAATCGAAGTTTTAAAGAGTATTGGTAGGTCATCACAGAGCAGACCCACTGTAGTCCTGGTAGAGATTACGGTATTGGTGGGCCACCAGTGCGCAGACCCACTGCTGTCCTTGTAGAAATAATGGTACTGGTGACTCAACAAAGGTGTAGACCCACTGTAGTCCTTGTAGAAATGGCCAGCAGCCATCTGTTGCGACTGTGCAGGTGCACAATCACCATTGAAGAGTCTTGCGGAGAATAGAACAAGTCCATAAACCACCACTTGTCCACTCACAAAAAATTTGTTTGAAATGTCCTTAGAACCAGCAATGCTGTTATCCGGTCCCTTGCTGAATTATTAACACACGTGCAAACACTATCAGTCCCTACTTCTCACATATTGTCCATATACTATGACCAACAGAAACGTGTGCAGTGAAATGTAACTTAATTTGAAGAACTGGTGTCTATACAATTATAAATTTACAACATGAAAATACAATTACAAAGGTACAAAATACATCATTAAAGAACATAATAGTACAGATAACATTTGTAGTAGTATGGGTTTTACAAAAGAATCGAAATATAATATACATCAGTGTTACAGGAATTATGACGTAAGTACATACATAAAAGGTCTGAATAACTTTCGAAACATCAACTTCACACATGAGCATTAAAACAAAACAGAATAAATAATGTCTAAAAATCTTTACAAATTAAATAACATATTATTAATGCAAATTATATTTGAGGATAACGGTATTCCTCATCATAGTGAATGTAGCTTAGTATTAAAAGAAGAAAAAATTCTATGAAACTATACAGAGACAGGAAGAAAACAAATACACAAGGGTGCACAAACACATAGTGGGATAACACAAAAGGAAAGGACAGGGTTCGTTTTCAGTGTAACATTTGGTACTGCAGTCCAACCCAAAACTTCATTCCATAGATCTTTCGTCTTATTTCAACATTTGTTTCCACCAAAAACATCCTATCCAAGCATGCTTTCTGTATTTACGTGTTCACATATTTCTTTCAAAATAATTATTTCTGATTGTACAATACTCATTTTTGCCAAATCTGTTTCTTATATCCTCTCAATGTGTTTCTTCCAATTCATCGCAACTCATTCTCTTATATAGTCTACCCCTCTTAAGCTAACTTAAATCTACTGAGCTCAGATGCTAAACTAAGGGACGAGGCAATGCAGCAGCACAAAACAATTAATACAAATAGCAATGAAAAAAAATGGAAATTGTCAAAGCAAGCAGCAATATTACAACTAATATAAGGCAATGTGCAGCAAAGAAGAAAAATAAATCTGGCTTAGCAGAGTAACACAAATTAAAATTCAGTAGCATTATGCCTGGCAAACAGCAGCAGTAAATGCTATAACGTATACCTAAACATGACAAAGCTCAAGCAGAAAAAATAGTACACTAAAAATGGCCTATGTCACATCTTAATACTAGAGTGATGCATCACAATTTATTCTAGAAAAGAAATTACCAAGTCATTAAAAATAGTATTTATGCAATTCCTGTGAAGGAAAATGTCTATTTGTGCTCTCTTTTCCAAGAAAGTTTATCAGAAACGTATTCTTTACTGGGTCTGTAGACAGAAAATAGTGATATTAGTACATCTATTAAATTTTATTATAAGCAATACTGCAGTGCAGCTAGAAACTAGATATTAAAGAAAATGAGCAAACATGTACAAAGGACAGCATGAAACATCATTCATTAGCCATATGGCATTTCATAAGGTAGTAAAAAATTCTCTCAATTCTCGAGAAAGACGCTTGTCATAATCAGGTGTGCAGATGTAAGTATCTTTCCAAGTAATGAGTGTGTCGTATTTGCGGTGCTTTCTACAAAGGTATGTCAATAGCGAGGATAATGGCCTCCCTTTTTTTTTCTCCACCTGTGCCTCTGAACAGGCCCTCACTAATGGCTTTTTTTCAGGCATCTGACACAGCTGGGTGCCCACGACGCATTACGTGCAGGTGGTCCGCTAACTTTCTTACGGAAATATTTACGACAGCAGTTTCCGCTACAGTGACAATCTCATATAAAAATATTTCTCAGGTCAAGAATTTGCGTTACAAATCTGTAGAAACAAAATGCTATTGATATAACTGTGTCCAAAAAATTTTCGTCGGCATTGTGATACATTCACGCATATACACACACATTTCATAACTCTTAAAGTACGATTCTTGGTTTCCAACAACCTTTATTTCACAAGTCAGAGTCCCTAACCACTACTCATTATTCCTTACCTTATTCGTCGACACTTCTTCAGTATTTCATCATAACAGGTATGTAGCATAATCAAATAACTCATATAGCATCAGCTTACTGATCATAAACATACCGCAACATCATAATACACATAGTCATCGTAATAATAACATCATAACACCTCAGTCAACTCTCAACATTGTCGTAGCTTCCTCCAATAATTTCAAAACCTAAAAAATTCTCTGCTCATGTCGAAAGTGTCATCTGCCTCAAATGCACTTTAAAAATTATAATCCCATACCAAATACCTCATTCAAAGCTCTCATAGTATCACAATGGTTCCGAAAAATATGAACAGTTTACAAAGTACAGACAAAATACAGTTTCATAAGTGTGAAGTTATCCAACTGTGTAATTGCGTAAACATCTGTCACTGCCGTAGTAAAAAAAATGTTTATCTCTCAGTTAAATGATCAGATAGCTGTGTAATTCTGTGTTAGAGAAATATGGTACCGATGTGTAAAGTTGTATAAGCAAATACCATATTAGCTAGGGCTCCTTGTGCTTGCCAAGCACATGGTACACAAAGTGAGCGTGTACCCCCCTGAGGATTGACCGAGCGAGGTGGCGCAGTGGTTAGCACACTGGACTCGCATTCGGGAGGACGACGGTTCAATCCCGTCTCCGGCCATCCTGATTTAGGTTTTCCGTGATTTCCCTAAATCGTTTCAGGCAAATGCCGGGATGGTTCCTTTGAAAGGGCACGGCCGATTTCCTTCCCAATCCTTCCATAACCCGAGCTTGCGCTCCGTCTCTAATGACCTCGTTGTCGACGGGACGTTAAACACTAACCACCACCACCACCACCCCCTGAGGATTAATGTAATTATACCCTCAGGTGTTACAGATTATTGCAATGGAATAAAATGTATCACGGAAAACTTTCTTTGTAATTGAAAAACCTTTAAAAATAAATTTTTTAAATATAACATTAATCACTCAAATACATGTACTGTAGCGCTAAACTGTGCATCTTGTTGTAAGATAATCTCTGTGGAAGTGTCGTAGTTGTCGTCCTCTGCAAGCTAAGTTCTGCAGAAGTCAATGTACTTACCTCATGATAAACAAAAGTGAAATGCTTTGCGTATAGATATCTTAGTTATTACGCTTATTGCCATGATGAAGAAAGTACTGTGCTGTAACGTATTGTTGTGCTACAGAAAAGGCAGTCTCATTGTAGCTACACCACAAAAGTTATTACTAAAACATATTTTACTTTCCAGAATAATTCAGAAAAACTGTGCAGATATGAAACAGAAACACTGCAAAAGCAACATTGTAAATTGTCACTCATTAGTAGCGTCATGATAAATCGTGTAGCTGTCACATAAACTAACCTCTGTGTCATCTGGTATCTCTCAGAAAGCACTTTAAATCCAGAATGTATTTTCAAGTAAACCAAAATGTTGCATTAGAATCTCATTAGCAGTACCAGTATATGTTCTAAGTATGTGAGCCTTATAGTCGTTACGTGATCGTGCAACTAACAAGCAAGAATGTACAAATAACAACACTGTGTCGTCTGTTGACTATAACAACACATTCGTAATTTCTGTTTAAATAAGTTCTCTTGGTTCTTGACTGGAAATTTAACTTCAAACATTGTTGCATGGTAACAGTTTCTAAAGCATACTAGTAACGTGAAGTGAAACGTTTTATGGCAAAGACAAAGTTAAAAAGCAGATTATCTTTCAATAAACGGTTTTACATGTGAAATGTGGTGTAAACCTTTACTATTCCTAGTACGCAGACTTTCAACTGAAAAGCAATTGTCATGTTTTATACGTCGGTAAGAAATGCTAAAATTTTTCTCAAGGTTAGCGTTTATGTTATTTTTCTCTGAGCCAGCCGGCGCACGCGGCTGCCTGTGGTGCGAGTCATTGTCTGTTCCTTTGTTTGCGCGCGTCGTTATTGGGATTTGGAGACCTAACTTCTAATAATTCACCTTGCCCAGAGGGCTCAGCCCTGTTTAAATCCCGCCAGTTCTGATGCAATTCAGGTCTGTCGTTACGATCACATCGTCTGTCGTCATGTCGGTAGTTCCTGTAGTTTCTTTCTTGTCGGTTAAGTGGTGGAGAATTTCTCCCTGAATCGTAACTGCACACTGGACCGTTGCGTCTAAAGTTATTCTGTCTCCCGTAATAATTATTTTGGTTCCCAAATTGTCTGTTTCTCTGATTGTCTCTGTGATAGTCACTACCGCGGAGAGGTGATCTTTCCCTGTAATTATTACTACTCTGCCAGCGGTTGTCATACCTGTGGTGTCTGGTTTGGTCACGATATGTGTTGTGAGAATAGCCTTGTCGTGTCCAGTTATTATTTCTTTCATCGCGGAATTGTGACAGATGTGACCTGTAATTGTTGTGCTCCTGTTTTCGCGTTCCACGATTGTCAGTGTCAATTTCCAATTCTTGTAACAGTCCCTGAGAAGCTTCAATGTCGTCTTTGCAACGTCCTGCTAAAATAATCTGTCTAAATGTTCAGGCAATTTGAGTAAACAAATGCGGATGAGTTCTGAGGGGCTGTATGGGTTTGAAAGATACTGATTCTTGTGCAACATGTCTTCAAAATATTTCATAAGACTGGAAAATTCAGATTGTTCGAAACGTTTCATCATTATTATGCTATGTTTTACTCGATCTTGTGTAGCTTGAGACCAATACGCTGAGAGGAAGGCATGATAAAATTCTCCTTCACTGTGACAATCGTGAATGACCGATCGCATTCTTACAGCTGGTTCATTCTCTAAGTAGCCACACATAAATTCTAACCTGTGCTCCAATGACCAGTTGCGAGGAAAACAATGAGAGAATTAATGGAGCCACGCTTGTGAATGAATGTCCTTGCAAGAATTCTTAAACGTTTTGAATTTACGTGTAGTAATGAACAGCTTATAGTCAAAATCATCGTGTCGGCGAGTAGCATATCGATCATTGTTACGTCTTGTCGGCGGTTTCATCTCAAAATCTAATGCGCCTTGCCAATTTCTTTCATAATTTCCGAAGTGTCCTGTGTTATTATTTTGTGGTTGTTCCGTATTTCTATGTCCCTCTTCCCGTACTGGAGCGCGAGTGTCCCCTGAAATACGTAATTCTTGTATT
Source organism: Schistocerca americana (assembly GCF_021461395.2). Classification (NCBI taxonomy): domain Eukaryota; kingdom Metazoa; phylum Arthropoda; class Insecta; order Orthoptera; family Acrididae; genus Schistocerca; species Schistocerca americana. Next base: position 653,644,467 of record NC_060122.1, read on the forward strand.
ACCTGCGTCAACTGATCTTGTACTTCCCGGATTTCTCTTTTGTACTGTGTATTGACTTGATTTTGATTTTGTTTGAATTTTCTAATTTGTTCATACTCTTCTGTGTCAGTGAAGGCTACAGGTCTTGTGTCATTCAGATCATCATCTACCTTTGTAGATAAGTTAGTGACCTGATCTGAAAGTTCGGCTACTTTCTCCGATAGTGAACACATTTCCTCAGTGTGTTTTTCTGAACCAAGTTTCAGAGTGTCCATTTGTGTTGAAATCGAATCTACTGTGTCCTTCAAGTTTTCCTGAGTTTTTGCAAGTGGCGTAACCGAATCGGTAGATGCAACTGAGTCCAATTTAGCTTGCAAGGTCTCATGATTTTCATGAACAATAGTTTTCAGTTATTTTATGGCTGCTTCGTGATTCTGTAATGCATTTTCATGCCGCGAAAAAATTGGTTGAAAATGCTCACAAATTTGAGTTTTTATGTCATTACAGACTTTTTGACATTTCGATTCAATGTTATGTAACTCAGTAGTTAAATCTTCATGTGTTTGTTCAAGAGTTTGTTCCAATGAGTTTTTTTGAAGATTTTGTTCCATTGTGTCTAACTTTTTAAGATTTTGTTACACTGTGTCTAACTTTTGAAGATTTTGCTCCATTGTGTCTAACTTTTGAAGCTTTTGCTCTGTTTTTCTCTGGTGTTGTTCCATTTGTTGCATTAGCTGTAATAACAATGCATTAGTGTCTGGAATCTGTTCCTCTACGCTTTTCGGCAGTGCATTTTCACCGGCAACATTCACATTTTGACAAGCAGAAAATGTGTCTTGACTTATTTGAGAAAACGGTGAGGACGCAAAACCTGAATCTACAGTATTTGCAAAATTGTGTCCTGTCATTTCGGATTCCTGAGGCGAGCTGTTGTCAAGCGATCGATTGATAATGCTTCCCTGTTCACTAACTGTTTCACTGCCTACGCCATTGTTTGCCGCCCGCTCCATTTCCCTATGCACAGTTACCAAGTTACTATGTTGAACATTAGTTAATTCATTACACAGTGGCGCTAACACACTGCTTTCGTCTTCACTGTCATTTCTCAGTTTACTTTGGAGCCTAGTATTACGTTTTTCACACGCCATTATTGTCACAATATTTCACACGATAACACAGAAAAGCACAATTTGAAGAGCAAAAATAAGAGAACACATTAACATAGTACTGAAAATAATATCTAGTTAATTGCAAGCGCAGCTGCGAAATACTTGGTGCAAATTTACATGCATGTCACACCTGTTTTACTGTACAACAATGAAAGACTGCAACTACAAAGGAGATTCTCTCTACAATTACGCGCTAGCAGTAAACAATATCTACTTTAATTACACAAACTACAAGAAAAAATCAGAAGATTCCAGTGAGGTATCCTAGGCTAAGGGTCGACATATGAAACGTCCCCTTTTTAAAACAATTATACACGACTGTGCTTAAACTGACACACAATATTTTTTTAGCGCAACGCAATCTGACTTTCAAAAATCCCTACAAATGAATGGCCCTGACTAACATTAACCTATACGTTTCACAAATCACTCACCTCACAAAAATCTTGGTTACTCGAACTACTGCAATACAGCGAGCACCACTACTGCCAGCTAAATAAAAGATTCAAACTACGGAAAGCACTAACTACTGATAGGCATAGTTAGCAAATGAAAGATTTTAATAGAGACCAAACAATGTATTTACCTTAATAGTCATAATATATATAGCTGTTCATGACAAATTACAAAACTCCGCCATCTCTCTCCCCACATCCACCACTGCTGGCTGCTCACCTCCAACTGCGCAACGCTACGCGCTGTTCACATCCAGCTGCCGCTGCCCAACAGTACAATGGCAGACAACAATGCAAACTAGCCACAGACTGCACACAGCACAGCCAGTGATTTTTATACAGAGGTGGCGTTACCAATAAAAAAACCTAAACAGCCTACTTACAACCTCAACCTTCTTGACTTTCATTTATGGGGGCATTTGAAAGCTCTTGTCTATGCAACCCCGGTACCAAATGTAGAAACTCTTCGTGTTCGTATTGTGGACGGCTGTGATACAATACGCCATTCTCCAGGACAGCATCAGCGCATCAGGGATTCCATGTGATGGAGGGTGGATGCATGTATCCTCGCTAACGGAGGACACTTTGAACATTTCCTGTAACAAAGTGTTTGAAGTCACACTGGTACGTTCTGTTGCTGCGTGTTTCCATTCCATGATTAATGTGATTTGAAGAGAAGTAATAAAATGAGCTCTAACATGGAAAGTAAGCGTTTCCGGACACATGTCCACGTAATTTTCTTTCTTTGTGTGTGAGGAATGTTTCCTGAAAGTTTGGCCGTACCTTTTTGTAGCACCCTGTATATTGTAATTGTTCTAATATATAATATAAAGAGCCCGTTTCACCTGGTGACCATGTCGAGAAGATGGCACACCAACATCCAGCTTCTGCAATAGCGACGGCCAACAATGTGTGACTGTCGCCACCTCCCTGATCGACGACTGCATACCTTCAATCAACCAACAAGGGAGACTAAAAGCACGTAAAGTTTTAGAACTGTATGCCAGACCTCAGCTTTTCAAACTGTTCATTTTGCCTCACAAAATTACTGCAACGTAGCATGAACCTTTGTTGCTCATTGTCCCAATTGCATTACCAAGCAGGGTCCCTTCCTTTTACGGAATGAACCCGAGTGTCGTGGAAATTCAGACGCCAGCATTAAAGTAATATCATTCCATTTCACTGCTTTAATTTCAAAGTTCAGTTAAAGTATTCATAGACAGCTACAATATTTAGATTACACGAGCAGAAATTAAGAGTTTTGTTACCATACTTTAGCTTACCTGTGACTGCAGCTCAGCTTGGTACGTACTCAATTTTAGTATTGTTAATTGTTCAGAATCATTTAATTCAAGTTCAAAGTTAAATCTGTTATTGCGTAGTTTCAAGTAACTTTCGAAATGATTGTTGAGGTAGCCCAAGACTAACCTTATTTTATTGAATTTCGTAGTGATTCAGAAACAAATTTCACTATTAATTTCAGTCACTAAATTAACTTTCAGGTTTCCGGTTTTATTAATTCTTTTGCTAAATTAAGTCAGATTGTAGCGAAATTTATTACTTCTGACAAACATTCAGTTTTCACACAACACGTGTCAACGTTCAGTAGCCACACTCTTAGTGTTCATTGTATGTACATTAGTCTTTCATTTTCCGTTATTATAGTAGTTGTCCATAGGACTGACGACGGTAATTTTCACCTATGCCTATCAGTAGTTAGTGCCTTCCATAGTTTGAATCTTTTATTTAGCTGGCAGTAGTGGTGCTCGCTGTATTGCAGTAGTTCGAGTAACCAAGATTTTTTTGAAGTAAGTGATCTGTGAAACGTATAGGTTAATGTTAGTCAGGGCCATTCATTTGTAGGGATTTTTGAAAGTCAGATTGCGTTGCGCTAAAAAGTATTGTGTGTCAGTTTAAGCACAGTCACGTATAATTGTTTTAAAAAGGGGACGTTTCATATGTCGACCCTTAGCCTAGGATACCTCACTGGAATCTTCTGATTTTTTCTTGTAGTTTGTGTAATTAATGTAGATATTGTTTATTGCTAGCGCGTAATTGCAGAGAGAATCTCCTTTGTAGTTGCAGTCTTTCATTGTTGTACAGCAAAAGAGTTGTGGCATACATGTAGATTTGCACCAAGTATTTCGCAGCTGCGCCTTCAATTAACTAGATATTATTTTCAGTGCTATGTTAATGTGTTTTCTTATTTGCTGTTCAAATTGTGCTTTTCTGTGTTATCGTGTGAAATATTGTGACAATAATGGCGTGTGAAAAACGTAACACTAGGCTCCAAAGTAAACTCAGAAATAATAGTGACGACGAGTGTAGCTTATAAGCACCACTGTGTAATGAAGTAGTAATTTGATAATTGTGCATAGGGAAATGGAGCGGGCGGCAAGTAATGGCGTAGACAGTGAAACAAATAGTCAACAGGGAAGCATTATCGATCGATCGGTCGGCAACAGCTCTCCTCAGGATTCCGAAATGACAGGACACAATCTTGCAAATACTGTAGATTCAGGTTTTGCGTCCTCACTGTTTTTCAAATGAGTCAAGACACATTTTCTGCTTGTCAAAATGTGAATGTTGCCGGTAAAAAGGCACTGCCAAAGAGCATAGAGAAACAGATTCCAGACACAAATACTTTATTATTGCAATTAATGCAATAAATGAAACAGAATCAAAGACAAACACAGCAAAAGTTAGATGCAATGGAACAACACCAGAGACAAGCACAGCAACAGCTTCAAAAGTTAAACTCAATGGGACAAACGCTTGAACAAACACGTGAAGATTTAACTGCAGAGTTACTTAAAATCAAACATAAATGTCGAAAAGACTGTAATGACGTAAAAACACAAACTTGTGAGTATTTTCAACCTTTTTTTCGCGGCATGAAATTGCATTACAGAATCACGAAGCAGCCATAAAAGAACTGCAAACTATTGTTCATGAAAATCACGACACCTTGCAAACTCAGTTACATCTACGGATTCGGTTACGCAATTGCAAAAACTCAGGAAAACTTAAAGGACACAGTAGATACGACTTCAACCCAAACGGACACTCCGAAACTTGGTTCAGAAAAACACACTGAGGAAATGTGTTCACTGTCGGAGAAAGTAGCCGAACTTTCGGATCAGTTCACTGACTTATCTACAAAGGTAGATGATGACCTGAATGACACAAGACCCGTAGCCTTCACTGACACAGAAGAGTATGAACAAATTAGACAATTCAAACAAGATCAAAATCAAATCAATACACAGTACAAAAGAGAAATCCGGAAAGTACAAGATCAGTTGACCCAGGTAATACAAGAGTTACATATTTCAGAGGACACTCGCGCTCCAATACGGGAGGAGGGACATAGAAATACGGAACAGCCACAAAATAATAACACAAGGCACTTTGAAACTTATGAAACAAATTGGCAAGGTAGCCAAACTTTCGGATCAGTTCACTGACTTATCTACAAAGGTAGATGATGACCTGAATGACACAAGACCCGTAGCCTTCACTGACACAGAAGAGTATGAACAAATTAGAAAATTCAAACAAGATCAAAATCAAATCAATACACAGTACAAAAGAGAAATCCGGGAAGTACAAGATCAGTTGACCCAAATAATACAAGAGTTACATATTTCAGAGGACACTCGCGCTCCAATACGGGAGGAGGGACATAGAAATACGGAACAGCCACAAAATATTAACACTAGGCAATTTGAAACTTATGAAACAAATTGGCAAGGTACACCGAAGTTTGAGATGGAACCGCAGAAACGAAGTAACAATGACCGATATACGACTCGCCGATATGATGATTTTGACTATAAGCTGTTCATTACTACACGTAAATTCAAAACATTTAAGAATTCTGGCTATGACATTCATCCAAAGGCGTGACTTCATCAATTCTCTCATTGTTTTCCTCCCAATTGGTCATTAAAGCACAGGTTAGAATTTATGTGCGGCTACTTAGAGAATGAACCAGCTGTAAGAATGCGATTGGTCATTCACGATTGTCACTGTGAAGGAGAATTTTATCATGCCGTCCTCTCAGCACACTGGTCACAAGCGACTCAAGACTGAGTACAACATAGCATCATAATGATGAAACACTTTGAACAATCTGAGTTTTCCAGTCTTGTCTAATATTTCGAAGACATGTTACATAAGAATCAGAATCTTCAAACCCATACAGCACCTCAGAACTCATCCGCATTTGCTTAATCAAATTGCCTGAACATTTACGACATATTATTTTGGCAGGACGTTGCAAAGAAGACATTGAAGCTTTTCACGGACTCTTACAAGAATTGGATATTGATGCTGACAATCGCGGAACGCCAAAACAGGAACACAACAATTACAGGTCACATCCGTCACAATTCCGCGATGAAAGATATAATAACTGGACACGACAAGGCTATTCTTACAACGCAAATCGTGACCAAAATAGACACCATCAATATGACAACTGTTGGCAGAATAATAGTTACAGAGAAAGATCGCATTTCCGTAGTAATGAATATGACAGAGATAACCATAGAAACAGGCAATATGGGAACCAAAACAATTATTATCATGGGAGACATAATAACTTCAGATGCAATGGTCCACCGTGCAGTTACAATTCCGGGAGAAATTCTCCACCACATAACCGACAAAAAGAAACTATGTAAACTACCGACAAAACGGCAGACCTGAATTTCATCAGAACTGGCGGGATTCAAACAGGGCAGGACCCTCTCGACAAGGTGAATTTGTAGAAGTTAGACCTCCAAATCCCAATAACGACGCGCGCCAACAAAGAGATGGACAATGGCTGGAACCGCAGGCAGCCACGTGCGCTGGCTGGCTCAGACACTAACCTTGAGAAAAATCTTAGCATTCCTCACCGACGTATACCGCGTGATAATTGCTTTCAAGTTGAACCTCTAGGAAGAGTAAAGGATTGCACCACATTTCACATGTAAAACCGTTTATTGAGGGATAATCTGTTTTTTTTTTTAACTTAGTCTTTGCTATAAAATTTTTCACTTCACGTTACTGGTATTCTTTGTCACACTTAGAAACTGTTAGCATGCAACAATGTTTTGAAGTTAACTATCCAGTCTAAAACCTAGCGAACATATTTAGACAGTATTTATGAGTGCATTGTTATAGTGAACAGACGACACAGTGTTATTGTGTGTGTACTTTCTTGCTTGTTAGTTGCACGATTATGTAACGACTGTAAGGCTCACATACTTAGAACATATACCGGTACTGCTAATGAGATTTTAATGCAACATTTTGGTTTACTTGAAAATACGTTCTGGATTTAAAGTACTTTCTGAGAGATACCAGATGACACAGTGGTTAGTTTATTAGACAGCTACACGATTATATCACGAAGCTACTAATGTGTGACACAATTTACATTGTTGCTTTTGCGGTGTATCTGTTCTATCTCTGCACAGTTTTTCTGAATTCCTCTGGAAAGGAAAACATGTTTTAGTAGTAACTTTGTGGTGTAGGTACAATGAGACAGCCTTTTCCGTAGCACAACAACACATTACAGTACAGTATTTACTTCATCACAGCAATAAGCGTAATAACTAAGATATCTGTCCATAGCTCGTGGTCGTGCAGTAGCGTTCTCGCTTCCCGCGCGCGGTTTCCCGGGTTCGATTCCCGGCGGGATCAGGGGTTTTCTCTGCCTCGTGATGACTGGGTGTTGTGTGATGTCCTTAGGTTAGTTAGGTTTAAGTAGTTCTAAGTTCTTGGGGACTGATGACCATAGATGTTAAGTTCCATAGTGCTCAGAGCCATTTAAACCATTTTTTTAAACTAAGATATCTATGCGCATAGCATTTCACTTTTGTTAATTATGAGGTAAGTACATTGACTTCTACAGAATTTCGCTTATGGACGACGATAATTACAACACTTGGCACATTTTTAACCTTAAGTACTGACAGAGATTATCGTACAACAAGACGCATAGTTTAGCGCTACAGTACACGTATTTGAGTGATTGATTAAAACATTTATGTTTAAAGATTTTTGAATTACAATGATACAAAGGTTTTATGTGATACATTTCATTCCATTGCTGTAATCTGTAACACGTGAGGGTATAATTACATTAATCCTCAGGGGGGTACACGCTTACTTTGAGTACCATGTGTTTGGCAAGCACAAGAAGCCCTAGCAAATATGGAATTTGCTTATACAACTTTACATATCGGTACCACATTTCTCTAACACAGAGTTACATAGCTATCTGATTATTTAACAGAGGAACAAACATTTTTTTTTTTACTATGTCAGTGACAGATGTTTACGAAATTACACAGTTGGATAATTTCACACTTATGAAATTGTATTTTGTCTGCACTGTGTGAACTGTTCATATTTTTTGGAACCATGGTGATACTATGAGAACTTAGAATGAGGTATTTGGTATGGGATCATGATTTTTAAAGTACATTTGAGGTAGATGACACTATTGAAATGAGCAGTGAATTTTGTTTTTTGGTTTTGAAATTATTGCAGAAAGCTACGACGTTTTCGAGATTTGGCTGAATTTTTATGATGTTATTATTACGATGACAATGTGTATTATGCTGCTGAGGTATGTTTATGATCAATAAGCTGATGCTATATGAGAAATGTGATTATGCTACGTGTTTATTATGATGAAATATTGAAGTGTCGACACAAGATTGATGTGTCAGCGAATATGTTTATGTGTAATAAGGTAAGGAATAACGAGTAGTGGTTAGGGACTCTGACTTGTGAAAAAGGATGTTGGAAATCAAGAATTGTACTTTAAGAGTTATGAAATGTGTGTAAATGTGTGAATGTATCACAATGCCAGAGAAAATTTTTTGGACACTGTTATATTTATAGGATTTTGTTACTACACGTTTGTAACGCAAATTCTCGACCTGTGATGTTTTTTATGTGAGACTGTCACTGTAGCGCAAACTGCTGTCATAAATATTTCGGTAAGAAAGCTAAGTAACCTTGACGTAATGCGTTGTGGACACCTGTGGCAATCGCCTGAAAAAAGTAGGCCATTAGGTGGAGAAAAAAAAGAGGCCATTATCCTCGCTATTGACATTTCTTAGTAGAAAACATCGCAAATGCGACACGCTCAAACTTGAAAACATATGATTACACTGTGGAGCTCTTAATTTATGATATTTACTGAAATGCCTAATGAAATGACGAGAAATACTTTATGTCTATACACCTGATTATGACTACTGTCTTTCTAGTTGAGAGATATTTTTACTGTCTTATGAAATGCCATATGGCTAGTGAATGATGTTTCATGCCTTCCTTTGTACATATTTGCCTATTTTGTTTAATATCTAGTTTCTAGCTGCACTGCAGCATTGGTTAATATAAAATTTAATAGATGTACTAATGTAAATGTTTTATGTCTACAGATCCATTAAACAATAATTTTATAATGTACTATATTAAAAAGAGGGAACACAAATAGACATCTCCCTTCACAGGAATTGCATAAATATTTTTTTTTACGGTTTGGTAACTTGTCTGGTAGAGTAAGTTCTTGTGATGCATCAATCTAGTGTAAAGATGTGACATAGGTATTAAACATGGCCATTTTTACTGTAATATTTATTCTGCTTGAGCTTTGTCATGTTTAGGTATTAGTTATTGAATTTGCTGCTGCTGCTTGCCAGGCATAGTGCTATTAAATTTCACATTCTATAACTCTGTTAAGCCAGTTTTACTACTGATTTATTTTTCTTTTTGCTGCACATTGGCTCATATTAGTGATAATGTTGCATTTGCTCTGCTAATTTAGATATACTGCTGCTTGCATTGCCAATTTGCATTTTTTTGTCATTGCTGTTTGTGTTAATTGTTTTGTACTGCTGCATTGCCTCGTCCCTTAGTTTAGCATCTGAGCACAGTAGATTTAAGTTAGCTTAAGAGGGGTTAGACTATATAAGAAACTAACTATGAAGAAGAGGGAAAGAATGCATTAAGAAGTTATATGAAAAAGATTTGGGCATAAATGAGTATTGTAGAATGAGAAATATTTACTTTGAAACAGGATATGAATAAAACAGTAGGGTTGAAGGACAACAGGCTTAGATAGGATTTTTTTTTTGCAGGAGCAAATGTTGAAGTAAGAGGAAAAATCTATGGAATGAAGTTTTAGGTTGGACTGCAGTACCAAACGTCTCACTGAAAACAACCCCTGTCCTTTCCTTTTGTGTTAATTCGCTATGTGTTTGTGTACCATTGTGTATTTGTGTTTTTCCTGTCTTTATGTGTTTAGCTGATGAGAGTTATGTTGTAGAATTTTTCTAATACTATGTTATTTACTTTGTAAAGATATTTAGACATTATTTATTCTGTTCTGTTCTAATGCTCATGTGTGAAATTAATGTTTCGAAACTATTCTCATTATTTTATTTATTTACTTATGTCATAATTCCTGTAACACTGATGTATCTGTTTATTTCTATTCTTTTGTGAAGCCTGAACTACTACAAATGCTATCTGCATTGTTAAGTTCTTTAATGATGTATTTTGTACCTTTGTATGTTTCTACCTTTGTATGTTATAAAAATTGTAATTGACACCAGTTCATCAAATTAAGTAACTTGTAAGCATACATTTCACTGCACACATTTCTGTTGGTCATAGTATATGCACAATATGTAAAAAAAGGAGGACTGTCAGTGCTCACACATGTGTTGATAATTCAGCAAGGGACTGCTTAGCAGCATTGCTGGTTCTAAGGACACTTCCAAAAACTTTGTGAGTGCACAAGTGGTGGTTATGGACTTGCTATATTATATGCAAGACTCTTCGATGGTGATTGGGCACCTGCACAGTCGCAACAGATGGCTGCGGACTGTCTTTACAAGGACTGAAGTGGGTCTGCACCTTTGATGATCCACCAATACCATTATTTCTACAAGGACTGCAGTGGGTCTGCACCTCTGGTGGCCCACCAGTACCATAATCCCTACCAGGACTACAATGGGTCTGCTCTGTGATGACCTACCTACCAATATTCTTCAAAACTTCGACTGACTCTGCTGTGGGTTTGCTCTGTTGTGGCCCATTACCTGTCTGCATGTCAAGAGTCAGCACTGTCTTTCGGTTGGAAGGACAACACTACTTCTTCAAGCCTGCATGGAAATCCATTACTTCCATGTGCATTTTCTTTTACTGCTCAGACTTTGAGAAAAAAAAAACCGCTGCAATTTCACTGACATGAATGATCAGGACTGTCTTTACGGACTGTGAGAAAATTTTAGCTTTTGACCAACATTGTATCTATAAGTGTGTGCATTTGATTTCTTTGTTATTGTAATCATGACATTTTTTTTCAAATCTGTATTGACCACTGCACAAAACAATTTGTAAATTTTTTTGTGTGCAGCATGAGGGCTATGTAAGTTGGCTGTTTAGGTTTTTATTTTGGTAACGCCACGTAGCGCTCTGTATGAAAATCACTGGCTGTGCTGTGTGCAGTTTGTGGCTAGTTAGCATTGTTGTAATATTCGCTATTGTAGTGTTGGGCAGTTGGCTGTTAATAGCGCGTAGCGTTGCGCAGTTGGAGGTGAGCCGCCAGCAGTGGTGGATGTGGTGAGAGAGATGGCGGAGTTTTGAGAGCGGATGATCTGGACGTGTGTCCATCAGAGACAGTAAATTTGTAAGTCTCGATGTCATGAGCGGATATATATATTATGACTTTTGAAACTATTAAGGTAAATACATTGTTTATTCTTTATCAAAATCTTTCTTTTGCTAACTATGCCTATCAGTAGTTAGTGACTTCAATAGTTAGAATCTTTTATTTAGCTGTCAGCATTGGCGCCTGCTGTATTGCAGTAATTTGAGTAACGAAGATTTTTGAGTGGTAAATGATTCATGAAAGGTATAGGTTATTGTTAGTCAGGGCCATTCTTTTGTAGGGATTATTAAAAGTCAGATTGCGTTGCGCTAAAAATATTGTGTGTCAGTTTAGTGTTGATCAGAATAAGTAAAGAGAGTAATGTCTGAGTACGTTCAGTTTTGCTCAGCTGTTTGAATAGCAAACAACGTAAGGGGTTTACCAGCACAGTAATTCAAAAATTTTTCTAAGGGGACGTTTCAACACCACGTTTAGAGAAAATATTTGGTACAAATCAATTGATTGTTGTCAAATATCATACACCGTTTTCTTTTACAGTTGCGGGCTTTCAAAAAAAAAAAATTAATGGTGGTCCTCAACTATGTACCCTCAGACTCAGATTTGAAATATTAAAAGTTTTGGCTGGTTTCGTTGTCTAGAGGCTGAGAGACGTAGTTGCCGCATTACAGGCCAAATACTGCTGAGTCTACAGTATACAATATGAATATACCCATGAATCGAATGGTCGAAGGATCCTGTCACACGGCAATTGCGAATTCTGAACGCAACATAGAAATTAATAAATGAAATATTGAAATCTGCGCCCACTATTTTTAACGACTTTAAATGATGAGTGCGATAGCTGAATTGACTTTTAGAATGCCGCTTATTACCGCAAAACACTTATTGGTGTCGATGATCCATAAATTAAATAAAATATAAGCTGATTAACAGGGAAACAATAGATTACTACTTCACGTAATTGGTTATGAGGAACAACATAGCTCGCGAGTTATTCAATTCTAAATGCGTACTACGTCTTCACTGCAGAAGCCACGGTAATCTCACAAGTGCACAAGTCGGCACTACGAAATATTTCTATCCCCTGCGACCACGCACAAACTGCTCAACACTCTCAAAGTATTTCCTGCGACCGACCATCGTGCCATCCCGTCCAGTACTCCCCGTGTCCTGTGCGATCGTCCGTCTCCCCATCTTGTTCAGTACTCCCCCACTTTCATACAGTCTCTCTACTGCCTTCGGTAGTCGCCCACCATAGTAACGAGCGCTGTGATTGGCTAGAGCACTCCTGCCATGTCTCCAAGCCAACGCACACTCACAAACAAATTGAAACACATATGAAATACTGGATTTGCATTTAAATAGTTTGAAATTAAATACATATTCCTACGGCTGAACCATAAACACTCTAACACACATTACACGGGTCTGCAAAGGAATATTTTTTGAAAGTTGTTTGATAACTGACTTTTATGTACTTTTCAGCGTTGATTTCAAAAATGCAATCCATTTTTTTCTATCAAGTGAGGTTACTCACAAATGAGGGAGTATTTATGGGTACAATAACAAAATTTTAGCAATTTATCACATTCTTTCCAACGTTGTAATATTTTATTTCATTTATAAATCATGTTGCAAACTACATTTCCAGTGCAATTTCTTTTCTCTTTAAGCTTGTCCTTAAAATAACGCTTTCGCTTTCTGTCGAAGCTTTTTTTATTGCTTTTCCGTTTGCGGACTCGTTGAGGATCATCTATTTCAATCATCCAGCAGTAGTCCACTATCGTGTTAACGTTCCATCTTTCTTGATATCTTCATTCCATTTCTTTGGTGTCTTGGTGGAATCTTTTGCCCTACTCTTCATTAACATCACCAAGGTTTGCAGGGAAGTAGTCATGATGTGAGAGGAGAAAACGAATTTTAATACCCATGTTACAGCCCAGCTTCTTAACGATGTCAAATATGTTTGCGACGTATGTCTTATAGTTTCGATCTCTTTTGTTTCCTAGGAAACCGGTAACAACTTATTTAAAAGATGTCCATGCTGCCTTTTCTTTTGTTTCAATTTTGTTCACAAAGTTAGGATCTGTCATTAGTTTTCTAATATCTGGTCTGACAAAGATTCCTTCTTTTAGCTTTGCCTTGGATAAACCAGGAAACTGTCCATAAAGATATCTGAAACACTCCCCTTCTTTTGCAATGCCTTAAATAATTGTTTCATCAGCCCCAACTTATTTTAAAGTGCTGGAAGTAACACCTTCAGGGGATCTACAAGGCTTTCCCTGTCAACATTTTAACCCATATCTGTTAGGTTTTCTCAAGGGCCAAGCTTTTTTTATGTTCTGTTGCTTTTTGTCTCTACTGTCCCATTCACAGAGAAAGCAACAGAACATTGTATAGCCACTTTGTTGACGAAACAGCACTGAAATCACCACATAGTGTCCATTTGTGGTCTGAATAGCAGAGTTTGCTTAAAACCAGTTCAAGGTTTCTGTAACATTCTTTTAAGTGAACCGAGAGTCTGACTGGTATAGAACCATATCTATTGCCATTCTGTACAAGTACTGCGATAATGGCTCTTTTTTAAGAATCAATAAAATGTCTCCACTAATCAGCTGTGTATTCTGTTTTGAACGTGCTGTAAGTCCAGGAACATCACTGCAAAACACAAGGTCGCCTTCTTGAGAGAAGGAAGATACAAACTCCTTTTCGCTCCATCGATACCAAGAAAAGGATGAACCCAGAGCCAACATATGTTTATATTTCAATCTACATCCTAAAGCCTCAGCTGATTCTTTAGAAAGGCCTAGGTCTATAGGAGTGGCACCGTGGTCTAGGGGTAGCGTCTCTGATTCATAATCAAAACGCCTTCGGTCCCGGGTTCGATTCCCGATACTGCCTATATTTTGATAAATAATCAGCATTGGCGGCCGAAGACCTCCGGCATAAGAAGTCAGCCTCATTCTGCCAACGGCCTTGTCAAAGAGGGCGGAAGAGCGGATAGAGGATCAGGGCACTCTCTTGTCCTAGGGGTGGGAAATTGTCCCTAAAGGCGGAAGAATCAGCAATGATCAACGACATGAGGATGCAGAAGGCAATGGAAACCACTGCACTAAAGATACGTAACGTGTATCCACAGGACATGTGGCCTGTAATTGAAGAAGTGTCATGATGATCTCTCCATTGGCAAAAGATTCCGGAATAGTCCCCCATTCAGATCTCCAGGAGCGGACTGCCAAGGGGGAGGTTACCATGAGAAAAAGATTGAATAATCAACGAAAGAATAACGTTCTACGAGTCGGGGCGTGGAATGTCAGAAGCTTGAAGGTGGTAGGGAAACTAGAAAATCTGAAAAGGGAAATGCAAAGGCTCAATCTAGATATAGTAGGGGTCAGTGAAATGAAGTGGAAGGAAGACAAGGATTTCTGGTCAGATGAGTATCGGGTAATATCAACAGCAGCAGAAAATGGTATAACAGGTGTAGGATTCGTTATGAATAGGAAGGTAGGGCAGAGGGTGTGTTACTATGAACAGTTCAGTGACTGGGTCGTTCTAATCAGAATCGACAGCAGATCAACACCGACAACGATAGTTCATGTATACATGCCGACGTCGCAAGCTGAAGATGAACAGATAGAGATAGTGTATGAGCATATTGAAAGGGTAATGCAGTATGTAAAGGGGGACGAAAATCTAATAGTCATGGGCGACTGGAATGCAGTTGTAGGGGAAGGAGTAGAAGAAAAGGTTACAGGAGAATATGGGCTTGGGACAAGGAATGAAAGAGGAGAGAGACTAATTGAGTCCTGTAACAAGTTTTACCTAGTAATAGCGAATACCCTGTTCAAGAATCACAAGAGGAGGAGGTATACTTGGAAAAGGCCGGGAGATACGGGAAGATTTCAATTAGATTACATCATGGTCAGACAGAGATTCCGAAATCAGATACTGGATTGTAAGGCGTACCCAGGAGCAGATATAGACTCAGATCACAATATAGTAGTGATGAAGAGTAGGCTGAAGTTCAAGACATTAGTCAGGAAGAATCAATACGCAAATAAGTGGGATACGGAAGTACTAAGGAATGACGAGATACGTTTGAAGTTCTCTAACGCTATAGATACAGCAATAAGGAATAGCGCAGTAGGCAGTACAGTTGAAGAGGAATGGTCATCTCTAAAAAGGGCCATCACAGAAGTTGGGAAGGAAAACATAGGTACAATGAAGGTAGCTGCGATGAAACCATGGGTAACAGAAGAAATACTTCAGTTGATTGATGAAAGGAGGAAGTACAAACACGTTCCGGGAAAATCAGGAATACAGAAATACAAGTCGTTGAGGAATGAAATAAATAAGAAGTGCAGGGAAGCTAAGACGAAATGGCTGCAGGAAAAATGTGAAGACATCGAAAAAGATATGATTGTCGGAAGGACAGAGCATACAGGAAAGTCAACCTTTGGTGACATTAAAAGCAACGTAGGTAACATTAGGAGTGCAACGGGAATTCCACTGTTAAATGTAGAGGAGAGAGCAGATAGGTGGAAAGAATACATCGAAAGCCTCTATGAGGGTGAAGATTTGTCTGATGTGATAGAAGAAGAAACAGGAGTCGATTTAGAAGAGATAGGGGATCCAGTACTAGAATTGGAATTTAAAACAGCTTTGGAGGACTTACGGTGAAATTAGGCAAAAGGGATAGATAACACTCCATCAGAATTTCTAAAATCATTGGGGGAAGTGGCAACAAAACGACTATTCACGTTGGTGTGTAGAATATATGAGTCTGGCGACATACCATCTGACTTTCGGAAAAGCATCATCCACACAGTTCCGAAGACGGTAAGAGCTGACAAGTGCGAGAATTATCGCACAATCAGCTTAACAGCTCATGCATCGAAGCTGCTTACAAGAATAATATACAGAAGGATGGAAAAGGAAATTGAGAATGCGCTAGGTGACGATCAGTTTGGCTTTAGGAAAAGTAAAGGGACGAGAGAGGCTAATAATGGGAGCAAGGCTAAAGAAAAATCAAGACACTTTCATAGGATTTGTCGACCTGGAAAAAGCGTTCGACAATATAAATTGGTGCAAGCTGTTCGAGATTCTGAAAAAAGTAGGGGTAAGCTATAGGGAGAGACGGGTCATATACAATATGTAGAACAACCAAGAGGGAATAATAAGAGTGGACGATCAAGAACAAAGTGCTCGTATTAAGAAGGGTGTAAGACAAGGCTGTAGCCTTTCGCCCTTACTCTTCAATCTGTACATCGAGGAAGTAATGATGGAAATAAAAGAAAGGTTCAGGAGTGGAATTAAAATACAAGGTGAAAGGATATCAATGATACGATTCGCGGATGACATTGCTATCCTGAGTGAAAGTGAAGAAGAATTAAATGATCTGCTGAATGGAATGAACAGTCTAATGAGTACACAGTATGGTTTGAGAGTAAATCGGAGAAAGAAGAAGGTAAGGAGAAGTAGTAGAAATGAGAACAGCGAGGAACTTAACATCAGGACTGATGGTCACGAAGTCAATGAAGTTAAGGAATTCTGCTACCTAGGCAGTAAAATAACCAATGACGGACGGAGCAAGGAGGACATCAAAAGCAGACTCGCTATGGCAAAAAAGGCATTTCTGGCCTCAGAAGTCTACTAATATCAAACACCGGCCTTAATATGAGGAAGAAATTTCTGAGGGTGTACGTCTGGAGTACAGCATTGTATGGTAGTGAAACATGGACTGTGGGAAAACCGGAACAGAAGAGAATCGAAGCATTTGAGATGTGGTGCTATAGACGAATGTTGAAAATTAGGTGGACTGATAAGGTAAGGAATGAGGAGGTTCTACGCAGAATCGGAGAGGAAAGGAACATGTGGAAAACACTGATAAGGAGAAGGGACAGGATGATAGGATATCTGCTAAGACATGAGGGAATGACTTCCATGATACTAGAGGGAGCTGTAGAGGGCAAAAACTTTTAAGGTAGACAGAGATTGGAATACGTCAAGCAAACAATTGAGGAAGTAGGTTGCAGGTGCTACTCTGAGATGAAGAGGTTAGCACAGGAAAGGAATTCGTGGCGGGCCGCGTCAAACCAGTCGGTAGACTGATGACCAAAGAAAAAAAAAAAGGTCTGAAACTAAATCGTTCAGCTTAGATTGTGAACATGGAATGGGATCGGTTGCGCCAGGATGGTAGCAATCTCTGTGTTCTTCACTATTACCTTGCTGAGCCAATGGCTTGTGATCACCTATATCATCCAAAGAATATGGAGGAGAGGATATTTGTACTTCAAGTCCATGAGAAACATGGCGAATGGTTGACTGAATGTTAGGGTAAGAAATATTCTTTTTGTTTCTCAAATTGAAACCTTGTACGTTGCAAGAACAAAAATAGCAGTCATCACTATGATTTTTGCGCTCCCTCCAAACAATTGTTATTCTAAAACGTAAGGACTGCTTTTTACGTTGAAACCATTTCCTCAGTTCTTCAACACACACTGAACAAACTTTGTGTGGAGCCTAAGGCTTATCTTTATGGCATAGCTTTATACCAAAATAGGCGAAATATACGTTTTCAACAAAATTGGAAATTTTCTTTGTTGCTTTTTAACGGTATAGTTACCGCAAATGTAGCATGTGCAATCTGGCGAGTTTATACATCCTCCGGTAACCACTGTCCTTTTTTTGACCATGATCGTTAGGGAATAGTTTACGAAGTATGTTTTGTAAAAATGTGACTTTGTATTTAAATTATGAGACTTTTTAAAATAGGTTTGTTTATGTAAAGGAAGTAATAATGTAAGAACGTGGCTCATACTTAGGAACTTGCATTATTCAATGAAACAGACATAGTACTTCCCCTCCGCAACGGAAGTGAGTTGACGCACGCCAAAAGTGGGAATTGGTGCTTAATCTGGGTGGCAAACGAGAGAGCATAGCGAGGAGTCAGTAACCAGCAGCCGATGAGTAAACAGCGCATGCATCGTGTGGGCCATACAGTAGCTAATTGGAGATGAAATGGCCTCGGGTGTAATTGCGGTTGTAAAATGGTGCTCTCGCATTGGAAATGGCTCTAAAAATGGTATTCACTGTCACCAAGAAGAATTTAATAGAGCATATTACTGCCAAAGGAGAGACCAGGTAGCAGCCACGTTCTCAACACCACTATTGCGCCACCACTTCATCAGGTCCAAGAGGTTAGAACTGTATAACATTATGAACCAGAGTACTTGTGTGAATTAATTTGCAATAATAATGCAAAAATTACTAAACTTTGAGTTTGAATCATGAATTGTTTCTTTCATGGTACTTATCAGGGTCCTCTCCTCATAAGGACTAATATCTGAGTGTCCTGTGTGTGAAAAACTGATAATCATCTGTGTTATTTAACAGTGCATAGCTATGAATGCAAGAATATATAGAAGTGGATAGTTAGATTATTAATTTCAGTCATATAAAGGGAGGCATTAATTAATGAATCTATGAAAATCTGTAATGCGTTCTGGTTTGTTTATATTTTACAAGTGTCAGTGTTTTAAAGTCAGCTACATAAAAAGTTGTTATTAAAAATCACTTGCTTCACAAGTGGTATTATAAAGCACTAGGTTGTGATGCTATTCAAAGTGTAAATTTTACTTGAAGTCATACTTGAAGTCTGTAGAGAATATTATCAGTGCAATTTGTTTCAAAGTTTTCCAAGGTAAATGATCTTAAGTGGGGAAGTAACTAAGCTGATATCATATTGCAAACTATTTTCTGAATACTGTGTATAGTTTACTTTCATAAAGAGGGGTTAATTTGAGGGCTTCCATTCCAGGCTTTTATATTAGAAAGAAATCTAGATGAACAGTTATTTTCTAGTTAAAGGAACCTGAAGTGGTTATCTAAAAGAGTACTATAAAAGGCATGGGAATAGTGCCATCTTGTTGCTTTTGTAATGTGCTTCTGTGTGTTAATCAAACTTGAACTTTCGTCAGGTGCTATTTAGTCTTGCGTTGTCTTTGAGAACAATTTATGTGTTACATTATTGAAAGGTAGGAATGGAGATTGTGGTTAAGAGGGGTGAAGTTTCTGTTCATTTCTGTGATTGCTTATACATGCTACTAATAACTACTGTTATTCACTGGATAGTTCAAATGGTTCAAATGGCTCTGAGCACTATGGGACTCAACTGCTGAGGTCATTAGTCCCCTAGAACTTAGAACTAGTTAAACCTAACTAGCCTAAGGACATCACACACATCCATGCCCGAGGCAGGATTCGAACCTGCGACCGTAGCGGTCCCGCGGTTCCAGACGGCAGCGCCAGAACCGCGCGGCCACTTCGGCCGGCTCTGGATAGTTCGTCTGGTCACTGTACGGGCTCATTGGACTTCACTGAGAAGGAAGTAATGAGAGTTTCTTTTGCACAAGTAAAGATAGATTCATTGAAAATAACGAACGATTCCACATTTTTGTTCCTAATTACCCTGGCGACCGTTTTATTGTTTCATTTAGAAGAATTATGTTACAGTAACTTCTATCAAAATTATTTTTTCTGTTTTGTACCAACTGTTAACAATATGATATTCATGTCCGATTGCTTCATTCTGTTAGGTAACACACGGTCAAATTCAAAATACCTCCCAGGGGGTAACACTATACTTCCGGTTTAGGTCATATTTGGCATTTAATAGCATGTAGGAGTTACACGTGGCTTCTTTATAACAGGTTGGAAGGTACGCAAAGAATAGCGTTAAGTTAGCTATATTGTTTTCAATGTAATGGAGAGTTCTGACGCACTCCATACAGCGGGAGAATGGATATAAAGAGAGCAGATAATGTAAAATACAAAGTCATAAACACACTAATAAGCACAACACAACATACAACAAATCAGCAGGAAGCAACGAATGGCACAAAATGACTTACATCAGCAAAGTCACACACAGAGCGAGCAATATACTAATAAAACAAGGTCTGAACATAGCATACGGAACCAAAAGCACAATACAAAATAGACTTGGAAGAAATACCATCAACACTGACATATACAGCTAGTCTGGTACAAACCAACTAACTTGCAACTGCTGTTAATCTATATATGTAGCTCAAACATACAAGAATTTCAGAATCAGGTACACAACATCTCAGAGCACTGAAAAGCAATAGCCCACACACAATATTGACAGATAATCTGACAGCATAGAATCAGCACCCAATAAACATTGACACTGACTTAAAGATTCTTAAAACTTGTAACAGCCTGTACCAAACATTAACAATACAAGAAAGCTATTACATCCAACACTCAACAGCCCAAGTGAAAAAAGTAATAAATGAATACACGCCACTGTGTAATAAACCCTCTTTTCCACAATTGAAGAACTAGATACATGACAATCATTCCAAAACCTCAGCTGATCAGCTCCAAGAATTAAATTTCCCTGTCCCCCATACTGCACAACATTGACTCTAGATGCCATTCCATACAACCTCGCTCCCTCCCTCCCTCCCTCTCTCTCTCTCTCTCTCTCTCTCTCTCTCTCCCTCTCTCTCCCTCTCTCTCGCTCTCGCTCTCTCTCTTTGTCTCCAACATGTAATCGCAGCGAAAACACAGTGCATTGAAAAATCACAGAAAATACGTGCGAAACGACAGAAGTGGTAAAAATCAGCGTGTTATCAGACCAAAGGCAAAGGAGACAAACACCGCAACGCCAAAGCCGTAAGTAACACGCAGAATAAGACGATACATGCACATTATCCTTCGGAAATGCATAATAAATAAAAATAACGTTTTGCTGTTTGCAGAGGACAAGTTTTAGACTGTAGCAGACCCACAGTTACCAAAATGAACATTCAATAGGTTCATGTAAGCTATTTAAACTAATGCATATACAAACCATTTTTTAAAATAAAGCTATAAAACCAGAACATTAGACATATCGTAATAAACAACATACAACGCATCAACCTAATAATACATACCTCAACTGTGAACTGTAAACAAACCATGTATAATATTTGACAACAATCACTTCATTCACTTATGTAAATATTTTATACCAAATATTTTCTCTAAACGTGGTAAGCAGTGACAGTTTTACAAAAATGGTTCAAATGGCTCTGAGCACTATGGGACTTAACATCTGAGGTCATCAGTCCCCTAGAACTTAGAAATACTTAAACCTAACTAACCTAAGGACATCACACACATCCATGCCCGAGGCAGGATTCGAAACTGTGACCGTAGCGGTCGCGCGGTTCCAGACTGTATCTCCTAGAACCGCTCGGCCACTCCGGCCGGCAACAGTTTTACAGAAAGGAAATAATTTAAACTACTAAAGATAGCACAAAAAGTGCTGGAACATGCCTGGGCAAAAGAAAACTCTAAGGGTGTCTTGCATAAGGCGGAATTCCACATCCAGTTTTCTTAGCAAGCACGTAAATAGGAAGAACTCCAACACCACAAGATGACTGAAAAAGGCAAATATTATATTAACGTGGACAGATGCGTTATTACTGATTAAAATAAGCATCTATGACTAGGAAAACGACAAAAAATGCCTTCGTGACAATGTGTTGCTCACGAAAGTAAGAAAACCTTTACTATATAGAACAAGTGTTGCGTGCACACGAGAAAAGTTGAGAAGAAGAAGAAATTGTAAAGAATGGTCTCCTAATGTTTTGGGGCGTAGTATGGCGCCGCCGGATGTAAAGCAGAAAACAGCTTATGTCTGTGGCGCCACCTCCCCTTTATAGTTCCTACATGCCGTCCATCACTCTGAAATTAGATTAGCTGCACTCAAATACTTTAATAGTGTAATTTAAAGATCTCGATTTTCCATCTAGTGACCGACACTGTTAATCGGTCTCGTACCTTTGAAAACTGAGTGACATTCCTTCTCTCCAGAGAATATTAAATAAACCACATAAGGCTTATTGAATCAAAATATAGCAGTTCTTATGATCATATGATTCCCCCCCCCCCCCCCCATGAACCATGGACCCTGCCGTTGGTTGGGCGGCTTGCGTGCCTCAGCGATACAGATGGCCGTACCGTAGGTGCAACCACAACGGAGGGGTATCTGTTGAGAGGCCATACTAACGTGTGGTTTCTGAAGAGGGGCAGCAGCCTTTTCAGTAGTTGCAAGGGCAACAGTCTGGATGATTGACTGATCTGGACTTGTAACAATAACCAAAACGACCTTGCTGTGCTGGTACTGCGAACGGCTGAAAGCAAGGGGAAACTACGGTCGTAATTTTTCCCGAGGACATGCAGCTTTACTGTATGATTAAATGATGATGACGTCCTCTTGGGTATAATATTCCGGAGGTAAAATAGTCCCCCATTCGGATCTCCGGGCGGGGACTACTCAAGAGGATGTCGTTATCAGGAGAAAGAAAACTGGCGTTCTACGGATCGGAGCGTGGAATGTCAGATCACTTAATCGGACAGGTAGGTTAGAAAATTTAAAAAGGGAAATTGATAGGTTAAAGTTAGATATAGTGGGAATTAGTGAAGTTCGGTGGCAGGGGGAACAAGACTTCTGGTCAGGTGACTACAGGGTTATAAACACAAAATCAAATAGGGGTAATGCAGGAGTAGGTTTAATAATGAATAGGAAAATAGGAATGCGGGTAAGCTACTACAAACAGCATAGTGAATGCATTATTGTGGCCGAGATACATACAAAGCCCACACCTACTACAGTGGTAAAAGTTTATATGCCAATTAGCTCTGGAGATGACGAAGAAATTGAAGAAATGTATGATGAAATAAAAGAAATTATTCAGATAGTGGAAGGTGACGAAAATTTAATAGTCATGGGTGACTGGAATTCGGTAGTAGGCAAAGGGAGAGAAGGAAACGTAGTAGGTGAATATGGATTGGGGCTAAGAAATGAAAAGAATTTTGCACAGAGCACAACTTAATCATAGTTAACACTTGGTTTTAGAATCATGAAAGAAGGTTGTATACATGGACGAACCCTGGAGAGATCGACAGGAAGTGCAAACTGGCTAAGCAGGGATGGCTAGAGGACAAATGTAAGGATGTAGAGGCCTATCTCATGAGGGGTAAGATAGATACTGCCTACAGGAAAATTAAAGAGAACTTTGGAGATAAGAGAACCACTTGTATGAACATCAAGAGCTCAGATGGAAACCCAGTTCTAAGCAAAGAAGGGAAAGCAGAAATGTGGAAGGAGTATATAGAGGGTATATACAACGGCGATGTACTTGAGGACAATATTATGGATATGGAAGAGGATGTAGATGAAGATGAAATGGGAGATACGATACTGCGTGAAGAGTTTGACAGAGCACTGAAAGACCTGACTCGAAACAAGGCCTCCGGAGTAGACAACATTCCATTGGAACTACTGACGGCCTTGGGAAAGCCAGTCCTGACAAAACTCTACCATCTGGTGAGCAAGATGTATTAAACAGGCGAAATACCCTCAGACTTCAAGAAGAATATAATAATTCCAATCGCAAAGAAAGCAGGTGTTGACATGTGAAAATTACCGAACGATCAGTTTAATAAGTCACAGCTGCAAAATACTAACACGAATTCTTTACAGACGAATGGAAAAACTAGCAGAAGCCGACCTCGGGGAAGATCAGTTTGGATTCCGTAGAAATACTGGAACACGTGAGGCAATACTGACCTTACGACTTATCTTAGAAGAAAGATTAAGGAAAGGCAAACCTACGTTTCTAGCATTTGTAGACTTAGAGAAAGCTTTTGACAATGTTGACTGGAATACTCTCTTCCGAATTCTAAAGGTGGCTGGGGTAAAATACTAGGAGCGAAAGGCTATTTACAATTTGTACAGAAACCAGATGGCAGTTATAAGAGTCGAGGGACATGAAAGGGAACCAGTTGTTGGGAAGGGAGTAAGACAGGGTTGTATCCTCTCCCCGATGTTATTCAATTTGTATATTGAGCAAGCAGTGAAGGAAACAAAAGAAAAATTCGGAGTAGGTATTAAAATCCATGGAGAAGAAATAAAAATTTTGAGGTTCTCCGATGACATTGTAATTCTGTCAGAGACAGCAAAGGACTTGGAAGAGCAGTTGAATGGAATGAATAGCGTCTTGAAATGAGGATATAAGATGAGCATCAACAAAAGAAAAACGAGGATAATGGAATGTAGTCGAATTAAGTCGGGTGATGCTGAGGGAATTAGATTAGGAAATGGGACACTTAAGGTAGTAAGGCTGTTTTTCTGTTTGGGAAGCAAAATAACTGATGATGGTCGAAGTTGAGAGGATATAAAATGTAGACTGGCAATGGCAAGGAAAGCGTTTCTGAAGAAGAGAAATTTGTTAACCTCGAGTATAGATTTAAGTGTCAGGAAGTCATTTCTGAAAGTATTTGTATGGAGTGTAGCCATGTATGGAAGTGAAACATGGACGAAAAAATATTTTATACAAGAAGAGAATAGAAGCTTTCGAAATGTGGTGCTGCAGCAGAATGCTGAAGATTAGATGGGTAGATCACATAACTAATGAGGAGGTGTTGAATAGGATTGGGGAGAAGAGAAGTTTGTGGCACAACTTGACCAGAGGAAGGGATCGGTTGGTAGGACATGTTCTGAGGCATCAAGGGATCAGCAATTTAGTACTGGAAGACAGAGTGGAGGGTAAAAATCGTAGAGGGAGACCAAGAGATAAATACACTAAGCAGATTCAGAAGGATGTAGGTTGCAGTAGGTACTGGGAGATGAAGAAGATTGCACAGGATAGAGTAGCACGGAGAGCTGCATCAAACCAGTCTCAGGACTGAAGACCACAACAACTACAATGATCTATGAAGCACTGCAGTTTTGCTGTCGCATATACTTTCAGTTTCAATTCCGTAATACTAATACTATCTAATGTATTATCGGTAAACAAAATGTAATTAAGACCCATTTAATTATTTTCAAGTAAAATCATCATACAGATGCATTAATTTTCAAATAACAACTTCAACGTAATTTATCCTTGTCACTGATTGCAACGTACGCCACGTACTTGTTTTTTTTAAAAAAAGAGTAACTTCCAATCAATTAGTTACGTCGATGTTACTCATTTGCAGCTCGTTATGCAACAGAACACAGACTCATTAGTTTCCATTACAAACAATGTTGCATTTATTTTTTACAGTGTTAAAAGAATGTACACAGTAAGCGAATGCAGCTTGAGGCAGCCTCTCATGATACATGGCCGGCGAGCCAGAGAAGATCTCATCCAGCGACAAAAATTCATGTTGCTGTTTGCGAAACTGCCGCCGGTCCCCTTTTGGCTGTGGGTTCTGTAACGTGAGAAAGGAAACATGTCTGAAACACGTCGTAGGCTTCTCATTTTCGATTATCAGTATTATCGAATTGTTAGCCAACAACAAAGCAAAAGATAAACATGATTTATCATATATCATAGAGATGGCCTAACTACTGAATGACATACCGATGAACGAGATCTTATTACAAGCGCCATACTGATAACTGGCCACACATTGCAAATTACTTTCTGCATTTTGATAGGGTCTGTAATCACTGGAATAATGTTACATACTGCCTCCCCTTCTATGCGCGTCCCTTTCTTTGTAAGGCAGTGTAACTGACTTCGGTTTTTGTAAGTAATGATTAAGAAAATGTTTTAAACCACAGTAACGGTTAAACAAGAATTCTACAGTCATAAACAAAACTTTGGTTGGGTTGTTATGGGGGAGGAGACCAGAAAGCGAGGTCATCGGTCTCATCGGATTAGGGAAGGACGGGGAAGGAAGTCGGCCGTGCCCTTCAAAAGAAATCATCCCGGCATGTGCTTGGAGCGATTTAGGGAAATCACGGAAAACCTTTTCAGGACGGCCGGACGCGGGATTGAACCGTCGTCCTCCCAAATGCGAGTCCAGTGTGCTAACCACTGCGCCACCTCGCTCGGTCGAACTAGATGTGGGACTGTGACTGAACTGTAATTGAAATCGGACTATTGATACTTCATCTAAGGACAGTGGTACAAAATGTAGTGATCAGGAACATACTCCGTTAAATTCTACTGGTTTCTTCCACCTCTAGGAGAAACGGTGTTTGTATCTGAAGGCAACGTCGTGCGATGAATAGATAAATTCTGTGGTCAAGAAGGATATTTATACAAAGAGAATAGTAAACACATCATTGAATTAAGACTTCTATATTCATCTTCCGAGCAGTTACTACTGCAGTACTAGTGGATGATTGCTTTAAGTAGTTGCACTTAATTGGCTCAAAAGCGTCTACTGCAAACGTAATATGTCAGTATAAACAATGTTTGATACAGCTTGTAGAGATGTTTCTAGTTACATACTTCGGTCTGTTTATTACGGAATCCACCGGTCGTCCACTAGCAACGGCTGGCAGGGAAGACAGAAGAAAAAAATTCGTCAAGCATCTACGGTAGACAGGATGTTGCCTGAAAAAGGGAGGTATATGGGTTCGGTCCTTGAAGTGGTACTTCACATTTAACGTAAAGCCCAGGAAAAGACAGCAAAAAACAAAATTTTCACCGCAACTGAAAAATAGATGACGAAGTAGTCAATGGAAAAATCCTCTAGGAGCTTTTCAAGGTGTTTGCAATGGATGTATTTATTCTGTTCTAGTGCATGTTTCTAGTTCCATAACATAGTAGCACCATCTGGATGGAACATAATCATCACCACTACGGCCGACAGTTTCCGAATAAGGTACACTGATTAACATACTATGTAGAAGTGGCATAGTCCGAAATATACTGGAGAATAACACGTTTTCAGAAAATGTAATGTAACTCCGCCAATTATTTGTTGATTAACACTATTAATAACGGAACCATTTTCTGCAAAGGATGATTTAACAAAATTGTAAGCCTTTTCACCGTCCATACCAACAACGACGAGCTAGCCGGCCGCGGTGGCCGAGCCGTTCTAGGCGCTTCAGTCCGGAACCGTGCGACTGCTACGGTCGCAGGTTCTAATCCTGCCTCGGGCATGGATGTGTGCGATGTCCTTAGGTTCATCTACATCTACATCTACATTGATACTCCGCAAGCCACCCAACGGTGTGTGGCGGAGGGCACTTTACGTGCCACTGTCATTACCTCCCTTTCCTGTTCCAGTCGCGTATGGTTCGCGGGAAGAACGACTGTCTGAAAGCCTCCGTGCGCGCTCTAATCTCTCTAATTTTACATTCGTGATCTCCTCGGGAGGTATAAGTAGGGGGAAGCAATATATTCGATACCTCATCCAGAAACGCACCCTCTCGAAACCTGGACAGCAAGCTACACCGCGATGCAGAGCGCCTCTCTTGCAGAGTCTGCCACTTGAGTTTATTAAACATCTCCGTAACGCTATCACGGTTACCAAATAACCCGGTGACGAAACGCGCCGCTCTTCTTTGGATCTTCTCTATCTCCTCCTGTAAGTAGGCTGTTTAGGTTTTTTTATTGGTAACGCCACCTCTGTATGAAAATCACTGGCTGTGCTGTGTGCAGTCTGTGGCTGCTTTGCATTGTTGTAATACTCGCCATTGTAGTGTTAGGCAGCTGGCTGTGAACAGCGCGTAGCGTTGCGCAGTTGGAGGGGAGCCGCCAGCAGTGGTGGATTTGTGAAAGGTATATTTTAATGTTAGTCAGGGCCATTCTTTTGTAGGGAATTTTGAAAGTCAGATTGCGTTGCGCTAACAAAATATTGTGTGTCAGTTTAAGGACAGTCTTGTACAAATTGTTCAAAGGGGACGTTTCATATGTCGACCCTTAGCCTAGGATACCTCACTGGAATCTTCTGATTTTTTCTTGTAGTTTGTGTATTTAGTGTAGCTTTTGTTTATTGCTAGCGCGTAATTGTAGAGAGAATCCCCTTTGTAGTTGTAGCCTTTCATTGTTGTACAGTAAAACAGTTGTGGCATGCATATAGATTTGCACCAAGTATTTCGCAGCTACGCTTGCAATTAACTAGATATTATTTTCAGTGCTATGTTAATGTGTTCTCCTAGTTTTGCACTTCAAATTGTGCTTTTCTGTGTTATGGTGACAATTATGGCGTGTGAAAAACGTAACACTAGGCTCCAAAGTAAATTGAGAAATGATAGTGACGACGAGCGTAGCTTGCCAGCACCACTGGGTAATGAATTAACTAATGTTCAAAGTAGTAATTTGGTAATTGCGCATAGGGAAATGGAGCGGGCGGCAAACAATGGTGTAGACAGTGAAACAAGTAGTGAACAGGGAAGCGTTATCGATCGATTGGTCGGCAACAGCTCGCCTCAGGAATCGGGAATGACAGAACACAATATTGCAAATACTACAGACTCAGGTTTTGGGTTCTCACCGTTTTCTCAAATGAGTCAAGACACATTTTCCGCTTGTCAAAATGTGAATGTTGCCGGTGCAAATTCACTGCCGAAAAGCACTGAGGAACATGTTTCAGACATCAGTGCATTGTTATTACAATTAATGCAACAAATGGGGCAAAAGCTTGAAAAGTTAGACACAATGGAACAACACCAGAGACAAACACAGCAACAGTTAGACGCAATGGGACAAAATCTTAAAAAGTTAGACACCACACTTGAACAAACACGTGAAGATTTAACTAGTGAGTTACATAACATTGAATCGAAATGTCAAAAAGTCTGTAATGACATAAAAACACAAATTTGTGAGCATTTTCAACCCATTTTTTCGCGGCATGAAAATGTATTACAGAATCACGAAGCAGCCATAAAAGAACTGCAAACCATTGTTCATGAAAATCACAACACCTTGCAAGCTAAAATTGACTCAGTTGCATCTACCGATTCGGTTACGCAACTTAAAAAACTCAAGAAAACTTAAAGGACACAGTAGATACGATTTCAACACAAATGGACACTCTGAAACTTGGTTCAGAAAAACACGCTGAGGAAATGTGTTCACTATCGGAGAAAGTAGCCGAACTTTCGGATAAGGTCACTAACTTATCTACAAAGGTAGATGATGATCTGAATGACACAAGACCTGTAGCCTTCACTGACACAGAAGAGTATGAACAAATTAGAAATTTCAAACAGAATCAAAATCAAATCAATACACAGTACAAAAGAGAAATCCGAGAAGTACAAGATCAGCTGACACAGGTAATACAAGAATTACTTATTTCAGAGGATACTCGCGCCCCAGTACGGGAAGAGGGACACAGAAATACGGAACAGCCACAAAATAATAACACAGGACACTTCGGAAGTTATGAAAGAAATTGGCAAGGTGCACCGAATTTTGAAATGGAACCGCCGAAACGACGTAACAATGACCGATATGCGACTCGCCGACATGATGACTTTGACTATAAGCTGTTCATTACTACACGTAAATTCAAAACATTTAAGAATTCTGGCAACGACATTCATCCACAAGCATGGCTCCATCAACTCTCTCATTGTTTTCCTCCCAACTGGTCATTAGAGCACAGATTAGAATTTATGTGTGGCTACTTGGAGAATGAACCAGCTGTAAGAATGCGATCGGTAATTCACGATTGCCACAGTGAAGGAGAGTTTTACCATGCCTTCCTCTCAGCATATTGGTCTCAAGCCACACAAGATCGAATAAAACATAGCATCATAATGATGAAACGTTTCGAACAATCTGAATTTTCCAGTCTTGTGAAATATTTTGAAGACATGTTGCATAAGAATCAGTATCTTTCAAACCCATACAGCCCCTCAGAACTCATCCGAATTTGCTTAATCAAACTGCCTGAACATTTACGACATATTATTTTAGCAGGACATTGCAAAGACGACATTGAAGCTTTTCAGGGACTGTTACAAGAACTGGAAAGTGACACTGACAATCGCGGAACACAGGAGCACAACAATTACAGATCACATCAGTCGCAATTCCGCGATGAAAGAAATAATAACTGGACGCGACAAGGCTATTCTCACAACACAAATCGTGACCGAAACAGACACCACCCGTATTACAACCGTTGGCAGAGTAGTAATAATTACAGGGAAAGATCACCTCTCCGCGGTAGTGACTATCACAGAGACAATCAGAGAAACAGACAATTTGGGAACCAAAATAATTATTATCAAGGGAGACAGAATAATTTCAGACGCAACAGTTCAGCGCGCAATTACGATTCAGGGAGAAATTCTCCACCACATGACCGACAAACAAGAAACTATGTAAAGTACCGACAAAACGACAGACGTGAATTTCATCAGAACTGGCGGGATTCTAACAGAGCTGGGCCCTCTCGGCAAGGTGAATTTGTAGAAGTTAGGTCTCCTAATCCCAATAACGACGCGCGCCAACAAAGGAACAGACAATGACTCGCACCGCAGGCATCCGCGTGCGCCAGCTGGCTCAGAGAAAAATAACATAGACGCTAACCTTGAGAAAAATTTTAGCATTCTTCACCGACGTATACCGCATGACAATCGCATTCGAGTTCAAACTCTGAGTACTATGAAGAGTAAAGGATTTCACCACACTTCACATATAAAACCGTTTATTGAAAGATAATCTGCTATTTAACTTAGTCTTTGCCATAAAATTTTTCGCTTCACATTACTAATATGCATTGTCAGACTTAGAATCTGTTAACATACAACAATGTTTGAAGTTAAATATCCAATCAAGAACCAAGAGAACTTACTTAAACAGAAATGACGAATGCATTGTTATAGTGAACAGACGTCACAGTGTTATTGTGTGTGTACATTCTTGCTTGTTAGTTGCACGATTATGGAACGACTATAAGGCTTACATTCTTAGAACATTTACCAGTACTGCTAATGAGATTTTAATGCAACATTTTGGTTTACTTGAAAATATATTCTGGATTTAAAGTACTTTCAGTGAGATATCAGATGGCACAGTGGTTAGTTTATGGGACAGCTACACGATTTATATCACGACGTTACTAATGTGTGACAATTTACATTGTTGCTTTTGCGGAGTATCTGTTTAATATCTGCACAGTTTTTCTGTATTATTCTGGAAAGTAAAACATGTTTTAATAGTAACTTTTGTGATATAGCTACAATGAGACAGCCTTTTCTGTAGCACAACAATACGTTACAGCACAGTAATTTCTTCATCACAACAATAAGCGTAATAACTAAGATATCTATACGCAAAGCATTTCACTTTTGTTTATCATGAGGTAAGTACATTGACTTCTGCAGAACTTAGCTTTCGGAGGACGATAACTATGACACTTCCACAGAGATTATCTTACAACAAGACGCACATTTAGCGCTACAGTACACGTATTTGAGTGATTAATTTTGTACTTAAAACATTTATTTTTAAAGATTTTTGAATTACAAAGAAAGTTTTCCGTGATACATTTCATTCCATTGCTGTAATCTGTAACATCTGAGGGTATAATTACATTAATCCTCAGGGGGGTATACGCCCACTTTGTGTACCATGTGTTTGGCAACCACAAGGAACCCTAGCTAATATGGTATTTGCTTATACAACTTTACGCATCGGTACCATATTTCTCTAACACACAAATTACACAGCTATCTGATCATTTAACTGAGAGATAAACATTTTTTTTACTACATCAGTGACAGATGTTTACGCAATTACGCAGTTGAATAACTTCACACTTATAAAATTGTTTTTTGTCTGTACTTTGTAAACTGTTCATATTTTTTTTGGAACCATTGTGATACTATGAGAGCTTTGAATGATGTATTTGGTATGGATTCATGATTTTTAAAGTACGTTTGAGGCAGATGACACTTTTGACATGAGCAGAGAATTTTTTTAATTATTGGAGGAAGCTACGACGATTTTGAGATTTCACTGAGGTGTTATGCTGTTATTTTTACGACGACGATGTGTATTATGCTGCTGAGGTATGTTTACGATTAATAGGCTGAGGCTATATGAGTTATTTAATTATGCTTCATATTTATAATGACGAAATATTGACGAGTGTCGATGGATACGTATATGTGTAATAAGGTAAGGAGTAATGAATAGTGGGTAGGGACTCTTGACTTGTGAAAAAGGATGTTGGAAACCAAGAATCGTACTTTAAGAGTTATGAAATGTGTGTAAATGCATGAATGTATCACAATGCCGGCGAAAATTTTTTGGACAACGTTATATTCATAGGATTTTCTTTCTACAGATTTGCAACGCTAATTCTTGACCTGTGAAATATTTTTATGTAAGACTGTCACTGTAGCGGAAACTGGTGTCGTAAATATTTCCGTAAGAAAGTTAAGTGACCACCTGCACGTAATGCGTCGTGGGCACGCAGCTGTGTCAAACACCTGGAGAACAAGCCATTAGGGTGTGCCTTTCCGGAAGCACAGGTAGAAAAAAAAGAAAAATGGCAGGCCTTTATCCTCGCCATTGGCATTCCTTTAGAGAAAATATTGCAAATGCGACACCCTCATTACTTCCATTAACCTTGCTATTGACATTCCTTTGTAGAAAGCATCGCAAATATTACACGCTCATTACCTGAAAACATATGATTACTCATACTTTGTGCTAATTACTGCAATGCTTATGAATTGATGGGAAATATTCGTACATCTGCACACCTGATTATGACAAGTGTCTTTCTATGAGAGTTGAGAGCTACTGACTTACGAAATGCCACATGACTATTGAATGATATTTTTATGCTTTGCTTTTCGTAGTTGCTTATTTCACTTGATATCTGGTTTCCAGCTGTGTTGCAGCATTGCTTTTATAAAATAAAATGCATTTGCTAATGTGAACACTTTCTGTCAACAGATCTATTAAATAACTATTTTATGATTCACATTCTTTAAAAAAGGAGCACTTGGAATGGAAAGAACAATAAGAAGGAACTAGTAACAGTAACACATAATTTTCTTTTCAAGTACATGGTAATATTTCTTTTTACAATCAGTTGTTGTGGTGCACCACTTTAATTACGTAGACATTAAGATGTGAGTATACATTTCCCTTATCTGCATTGTTATCTTTAGTGTACTATTTTTTCTGCTTGAGCTATGTCATGTTTAGGTATAAGTTACTGCTGTTTGCCAGGCGTAGTGTTACTGAATTTGACTTTGTGTTACTCTGCTAAGCCAATTTTACTACTCATTTATTTTTCATGTTGCTGCACATTGGCTCATATTAGTTGTAATTTTGCATTTTATCTGTTAATTTAGATTTGCTGCTGCTTGCTTTGCAAATTGGCATTTTTTTGTCATTGCTGTTTGTGATAATTTGTTATGTGATGCTGCATTGCCTCGTCCCTTAGTTTAGCATCTGAGCTCAGTAGATTTAAGTTAGCTTAAGAGGGGTAGACTATATAAGAAACTGACTATGGAGAGTAGGTAAAGAATGTGTTGCGAAGTTATATGAAACAGACTTGGGCCAAAATGAGTATTGTGCACTGAGAAATAATTATATTGAAAAAAATATGAATAGAATACAGAAAGCAGGTATAGATAGGACTTTTTGGGAATAATGTTGAATGAAGGGAGATCTCCAAGAAGTAAAGAGAGTTTTGTTTGGAAAATACTGCAGTACAACAAACCCTGTCCTTTCCTTTTGTATTATCCCACTATATGTTTGTGTACCCTTGTGTATTTGTTTTCTTCCTGTCTCTGTGTAGTTTCATAGAATTTTTTTTCTTTTAATATTAAGCTACATTCACTATGATGAGGAATACTGTTATCCTCGAATATAATTGGCATTAATAATATGTTATTTACCTTATAAATATGCTTACACATTATTTATTCTGTTTCGTTTTAATGCTCATGTGTGAAGTTGACGTTTCGAAAGTGATTCTGATCTTTTATTTTTGTACTCATGTCATAATTCATGTAACGCTGATGTATATGTTCATTTCTATTCTTTTGTAAAGCCTGTACTACAAATGTTATCTGTATTATTATGTTCTTTAATGATGTATTTTGTACCTTTGTTATTGTATTTTTATGTTACCAAATTGTAATTGTTACCAGTTCTTCAAATTAAGTGACATTTCACTGCACACGTTTCTATTGGTCATAGTACATGGACAATATGTGAGAAGTCGGGACTGATAGTGTTTGCACGTGTGTTAATGATTCAGCAAGGGACTGGATAACAGCATTGCTGGTTCTAAGGACAATTTCAAAAACTTTGTGAGTGCACAAGTGGTGGTTTATGGACTTGCTATATTATCCGCAAGACTCTTCACGGTGATTGTGCACCTGCACAGTCACAACAGATGGCTGCTGGCTATCTCTCCAAGGACTACAGTGGGTCTGCATCTTTGATGACCCACCAGTACCATTATCTCTACAATGACCCACCATGCCATTATTTCTACAAGGACTGCAGTGGGTCTGCACCTCTGGTGGCCCACCAATACCGTAATCTCTACCAGGACTACAGTGGGTCTGCTCTGTGATGACCTACCTACCAATACTCTTCAAAATTTCGACTGACTCTGCTGTGGGTTTGCTCTGTTGTGGCCCATTACCTGTCTGCATGTCGAGAGTCAGCACTGTCTTTCCATTGGAAGGACAACACTACTTCTTCAAGACTGCGTGGAAATCCACTACTTCCGTGTGCATTTTCTTTTACTGCTCAGACTTTGAGAAAAACACTGCTATTCTCCTGTTATGTACGATTAGGACTGTCTTTATGGACTGTGAGACAATTTTAGCTTTTGACCAACATTGTATCAATAAGTGTGTGCATTTGATTTCTTTGTTATTGTAATCATGAAATTTTTTTTTCAAATCTGTGTTGGCCACTGCCCAATCCAATTTGTAAAAAATTTTTTGTGGGGAGCATGGGGGCTATGTAAATAGGCTGTTCAGGTTTTTTTATTGGTAACACCACCTCTGTATGAAAATCACTGGCTGTGCTGTGTGCAGTCTGTGGCTGCTTTGCATTGTTGTAATACTCGCCATTGTAGTGTTAGGCAGCTGGCTGTGAACAGCGTGTAGCGTTGCGCAGTTGGAGGTGAGCCGCCAGCAGTGGTGGATGTGGAGAGAGAGATGGCGGAGTTTTGAAATTTGTCATGAACTGCTATATTTATATATAATGATATCAAGGTAAATACATTGTTCGTTCTCTATTAATATCTTTCATTTGCTAACTATCCCTATCAGTAGTTAGTGCCTTCCATAGTTTGAATCTTTTATTTAGCTGGCTGTAGTGGCGCTCGCTGTATTGCAGTAGCTTGAGCAGCGAAGATTTTTGTGAGGTAAGTGATTTGTGAAAGGTATATTTTAATGTTAGTCAGGGCCATTCTTTTGTAGGGAATTTTGAAAGTCAGATTGCGTTGCGCTAACAAAATATTGTGTGTCAGTTTAAGGACAGTCGTGTACAAATTGTTGAAAGGGGACGTTTCACTCCGTCAACCCGACCTGGTACGGATCCCACACTGATGAGCAATACTCAAGTATAGGTCGAACGAGTGTTTTGTAAGCCACCTCCTTTGTTGATGGACTACATTTTCTAAGCACTCTCCCAATGAATCTCAACCTGGTACCCGCCTTACCAACAATTAATTTTATATGATCATTCCACTTCAAATCGTTCCGTATGCATACTCCCAGATATTTTACAGAAGTAACTGCTACCAGTGTTTGTTCCGCTATCATATAATCATACAATAAAGGATCCTTCTTTCTATGTATTCGCAATACTTTACATTTGTCTATGTTAAGGGTCAGTTGCCACTCCCTGCACCAAGTGCCTACCCGCTGCAGATCTTCCTGTATTTCGCTACAATTTTCTAATGCAGCAACTTCTCTGTATACTACAGCATCATCCGCGAAAAGCCGCATGGAACTTCCGACACTATCTACTAAGTCATTTATATATATTGTGAAAAGCAATGGTCCCATAACACTCCCCTGTGGCACGCCAGAGGTTACTTTAACGTCTGTAGACGACTCTCCATTGATAACAACATGCTGTGTTCTGTTTGCTAAAAACTCTTCAATCCACCCACACAGCTGGTCTGATATTCCGTAGGCTCTTACTTTGTTTATCAGGCGACAGTGCGGAACTGTATCGAACGCCTTCCGGAAGTCAAGAAAAATAGCATCTACCTGGGAGCCTGTATCTAATATTTTCTGGGTCTCATGAACAAATAAGGCGAGCTGGGTCTCACACGATCGCTGTTTCCGGAATCCATGTTGATTCCTACATAGTAGATTCTGGGTTTCCAGAAATGACATGATACGCGAGCAAAAAAAATGTTCTAAAATTCTACAAGAGATCGACGTAAGAGATATAGGTCTATAGTTTTGCGCATCTGCTCGACGACCCTTCTTGAAGACTGGGACTATCTGTGCTCTTTTCCAATCATTTGGAACCCTCCGTTCCTCTAGAAACTTGCGGTACACGGCTGTTAGAAGGGGGGCAAGTTCTTTCGCGTACTCTGTGTAGAATCGAATTGGTATCCCGTCAGGTCCAGTGGACTTTCCTCTATTGAGTGATTCCAGTTGCTTTTCTATTCCTTGGACACTTATTTCGATGTCAGCCATTTTTTCGTTTGTGCGAGGATTTAGAGAAGGAACTGCAGTGCGGTCTTCCTCTGTGAAACAGCTTTGGAAAAAGGTGTTTAGTATTTCAGCTTTACGCGTGTCATCCTCTGTTTCAATGCCATCATCATCCCGTAGTGTCTGGATATGCTGTTTCGAGCCACTTACTGATTTAACGTACGACCAGAACTTCCTAGGATTTTCTGTCAAGTCGGTACATAGAATTTTACTTTCGAATTCAATGAACGCTTCACGCATAGCCCTCCTTACGCTAACTTTGACATCGTTTAGCTTCTGTTTGTCTGAGAGGTTTTGGCTGCGTTTAAACTTGGAGTGGAGCTCTCTTTGCTTTCGCAGTAGTTTCCTAACTTTGTTGTTGTACCACGGTGGGTTTTTCCCGTCCCTCACAGTTTTACTCGGCACGTACCTGTCTAAAACGCATTTTACGATTGCCTTGAACTTTTTCCATAAACACTCAACATTGTCAGTGCCGGAACAGAAATTTTCGTTTTGATCTCTTAGGTAGTCTGAAATCTGCCTTCTATTACTCTTGCTAAACAGATAAACCTTCCTCCCTTTTTTTATATTCCTATTAACTTCCATATTCAGGGATGCTGCAACGGCCTTATGATCACTGATTCCCTGTTCTGTACATACAGAGTCGAAAAGTTCGGGTCTGTTTGTTATCAGTAGGTCCAAGATGTTATCTCCACGAGTCGGTTCTCTGTTTAATTGCTCGAGGTAATTTTCGGATAGTGCACTCAGTATAATGTCACTCGATGCTCTGTCCCTACCACCCGTCCTAAACATCTGAGTGTCCCAGTCTATATCTGGTAAATTGAAATCTCCACCTAAGACTATAACATGCTGAGAAAATTTAGGTTTAAGTAGTTCTAAATTGTAGGGGACTGATGACCTCGGTGGTTAAGTCCCATAGTGCTCAGAGCCAATTGAACCTTTATTTTTAACGAAGAGCTATGTATCACAGTAAGGTCGTCGTGATACATAAGCAACATTCTTGACTTGCCGTTTGTGGAGTGGCAACATGCTGTTTTTGTATTCTGCCATTTATTTGCTGAGCTGCGACTCTGTTACCTTCATAGTTATGTTCCACGGATGTTAGCCAGGAACTTTTTGTCTTGTGTTATGTTCCAATGATGTCAGCCAGGAACTTTTTATCTTAAAAAATATAATAGATTGAAGATAATTGACTTCATTGCAATTTTAAGAGGACATTGATAATGTAAACTATTATGTTCTATCAAGGTGCATGTGACAATAATTGTAGAAACTGAAGAACGTACCACCGCTTGCCTCAAGTCATCAGACACTGAGACATCATACAAGTCTGCACGGCAAGGAGACTTATTGGACCTACGTCAACACTTTATTTGGCAGTTACATTAGGCGTTGATAAATGTACTTAAAGAGTTGACTTTATGTTATTAAAATATTAAAACACAGAAGAATAAATGGTATTTGATAAATGGTTGTCATGTTATAGACAAATTATATTCCCCGTTTTGCGCAAATACTTTCTCTTCTCTCTTTGTTGAGGTTGTTGTATTGCAGCCCAGCTGCGAGGTGACAATTTGTATGTTTGTATTAGACTGCCCTGTTATATCAAAAGCTTTCGCTAGTCTCAGACTTTTGGCTTTTCCAGAATTCATGAATGACTGCTGTGTGATTTACAAATCAGTTCAAAATTTTGTTCATGATTCAAGTGTACCCACAGCCACTGTTGTAAAAGCAGTATGTAACATCCGTCTCAGCTACGTGTTTTTTTATCATACCGCGATGGTTGTCAGATCCAAAGATCAGTTAACAGTCCTGCATTTACAAGTTAATTCGTGTATATTCATAAATCATATGTATTTACGGGGTGCGAGAATCTGGTTGACTGGGTGCGGAACTACAGTTAATAATGCCAAAGGAAGTAGAAGTTTACCATTGT
Organism: Schistocerca americana; assembly: GCF_021461395.2. Lineage (NCBI taxonomy): Eukaryota > Metazoa > Arthropoda > Insecta > Orthoptera > Acrididae > Schistocerca > Schistocerca americana. The sequence goes on from NC_060122.1 coordinate 653,683,180, forward strand.
TCTTAAGGGACAAGTTTATACGCTGCTGGTTTTGTATAAAAAGCTAAGAGGATGGCCACCTGATGCACAACATCAGCAAGTGTACGAAACAACGGAATTTGAGATCCGAGTTTCTCTCGGCGTACACAATGTTCAAATAACTTACGTGAATGCAGTAGGCTGACGATTCAACAGGAGCACACACTGCATTTTCAACGCGTTGAAAATGACAGGGCGTGCTTCTGTTGAAATATTGTATATTGTTGAAGTCACTCGGCTGCAATCCTGTAAGTTATCTGAATAATAACGAAATTTATTTATGTTTTTGTAAGTACAGTATAGAACGAGCAACTGCTCTGATCCATCGAACTGAGCTTTGTTGATGGATAGAGGTACGTCATACCATACTTCTTCGACTCAATCGTGGTGATGGCAAGCCGGTCTCATTGTCACTCATGATCATATGTTTTAAATGGTTCAAAGATATGGAAAACGCACTGGCTGGGTCAACAGTCGAATACTCTGTGTATCGAGGTAGGTCGAGGCAGAACAGGCAACAAGCAGTCTTGTGCTACTTTCTTGAATATTGTCACAGAGTAATTGGATACAGGGTACAACCATGACCTTATCACGTCAAATGTAAAGATTTTTCCCGGCGATGCCTATGGATACTTTCAACGTGGTGCTTTGAACAGAGCTGGGACAATGTGCTGTTACTTCTGTGTCATGTTGCTGCTGGGCACACAACATTGTTGCCTTCCCTCGTATCTGCTTCAAGGGACGACACAATTCAGATCGCGTGCCGACAGTCGTGATGCTCAAGACGTCATCACATTGAGGCTGTGGATACTTGTCTTGGTGGGAACAAGCATGTTTCCTGCCTCAAGCTACGTCAGTGGGTGTACGATTCTAAACGACTGAGTTAACGCTAGTTCGGGCGCTAGAAGCGTGGGAATTGAGATCCTGAATATCGACTGCTGTGACCCTGATGCACCCAACAATTTTGTACGGTCCAGCCACACTAACGTGACCACTGTCTGTGTTCAAATTCAGCGTGCAATAATCACACACAGAAGGCAGGCGGAAATACCAGCAGTGGAGGGTATATAGAGTGCGTCGGAAGGATGCGGTAAAGCCGGCCGGAGTGGCGGAGCGGTTCTAGGCGCTACAGTCTGGAGCCGCGCGACTGCTACGGTCGCAGGTTCGAATCCTGCCTCAGGCATGGATGTGTGTAATGTCCTTAGGTTAGTTGGGTTTAAGTAGTTCTAAATGGTTCAAATGGCTCTGAGCACTATGGGACTTAACATCTGTGGTCATCAGTCCCCTAGAACTTAGAACTACTTAAACCTAACGAAGCCCGCATCTCGTGGTCGTGCGGTAGCGTTCTCGCTTCCCACGCTCGGGTTCCCGGGTTCGATTCCCGGCGGGGTCAGGGATTTTCTCTGCCTCGTGATGGCTGGGTGTTGTCTGCTGTCCTTAGGTTAGTTAGGTTTAAGTAGTTCTAAGTTCTAGGGGACTGATGACCATAGATGTTAAGTCCCATAGTGCTCAGAGCCATTTGAACCATTAAACCTAACTAACCTAAGGACATCACACACATCCATGCCCGAGGCAGGATTCGAACCTGCGACCGTAGCAGTCGCGTGGTTCCGGACTGCGCGCCTAGAACCGCTAGACCACCGCGGCCGGCTTAAGTAGTTCTAAGTTCTAGGGGACTGATGACCTCAAAATTAAGTCCCATAGTGCTCAGAGCCATTTGAACCATTTTTGATGCGTTAAAACTGTGCAGTCATTGTCGTAATGCGGGAACATCATTTATCTGACGTCCAAATACGTATCATCATTAGCTTTTCGACCAAGGATGCAAGTATTTCTGAAACTGGTAAATTTGTTGAAATGGTTCAAATGGCTCTGAGCACCATGGGACTTAACATCGGAGTCATCAGTCCCCCAGAACTTAGAACTACTTAAACCTAACTAACCTAAGGACATCACACACATCCATGCTCGAGGCATGATTCGAACCTGCGACCGTAGCAGTCGCGCGGTTCCGGACTATAGTGCCCAGAACCGCTGGGCCACCTCTGCCGGCCGGTAAATTTGTAAGTTGTCTGAGTGCAGCTCTGGTTAAAGCGCTGAATGCATGGCAAAACTGCGCTTTCAAAAAACCGGACGTGAGGTAACTGTGGTGCAGCATGGCTCATAGATAACAGGGGCGAACGATGGCTACGGAAAGGTGTACGGGCGAACAGGTGTACAACTGTTAAGCAACTCGCTCCCCAGATGAACCAAGGGACTACCAACAGCGTCACCCCAGCGACTATTCAGCGAACTTCGCTGCGTTTGAGCCTCCACAGCGCGCAACCTGTTCATGTACTGACACTGACTGCCATTCATCGGCGATAAAGACTGGAATTTGCACGCCAGTACTTCAACTAGACGTCCAATGAGTTGTGACAGGAAGCCTTTTCAGATGGTCACGTTTTATGCTCCATTGTACAGACGGCCGAGGTCAGACACGGCATGAAACTTCTGGAAGGAAACACCCTGCAAGAGTCGTAGGAAGGGTTCAGGCCGGTGGAGAAAGTGTTTTTTAGTAACATTCCCTACGTGACTGTCAACATCAGTTAAATTCTCCAACAGCCGTGCAACTAAGACGGTATTTTATGTTATTTTCACGACAATCAATTTCGGCATTCCACTATCGTATCTTCAGGCCACATATGCATCTCTCAAAGTACACGATGATGCCACATATCCCTGGATTTCGTGAATTCAAACCGTTTCACAACTGCTTCATTCGAAGACTTGTAGTAACCCAGCTGAGTTTGAATTCATGAAATCCAGGGATATGTGACACTGCATGGCATTATCGTTTACTTTGAGAGATGCATACGGGGCCTGAAAATGGCATAGTGGAATGCCGAAACTGGTTGTCGTCAAAATAAAATAAAATAACTTCTCAGTTACACAGCTGTTGGAGAATTTCATTGATATTGACAGTTACTTAACCAGCTGACGCCCCCTGACCATGATGGACCTACAGATATCGAATATTCCCTGGGTCATGTCATCTATTTGGAAACCTGCCAGGTTAGCCGAGAGTGCTAACGCGCTGCTTCATGGACTCGGGTAGGCGCGCCGGCTCCGGATCGAGTCCGCCCGCCGGATTAACGATGCGGGCTGGTGTGCCGGCCAGCCTGAATGTGATTTATAGGAGGTTTTCCACATCCCTCTAGGTGAATACTGGGCTGGTCCCAATGGCCAGCTTCATTTCACGACTCACAGACATTTGAAACAAATCCGGACTTTTCCATGATTTACACTAGATGGGGTACTCTGATTCTGTCTTGGGGGCTACGGGGTGGTGGCATGAAGGGCATCCAGCATCCCCCTTCAAATTAACATGCCAAATCCGATTTAACCACGCCAACCCCACGCAAAATGTGGGACAAAGGCGCAAGCGATAGAAGCGATAGAATAGAATGTCATTATTTTGGAAGGTACAATGATTCAACATAACTGTGCATCTATGCTTAGCGCCCTTTAGACAGTTTGTTTTTCTTCGGCATGGTTGCATATAACAGCAGGACAATGCAACGAGTCGTACAGCTCGGTGCGATCTTGCGTCGTTAGAAGAACACAAGGACGAATTTATCATACGTCCCTGCCATCAATCTTTGCGGATATAAACGTAATCGAGAATATGTGGGATCACCTCGATCGGGAAGTTTGGACCATGCCTGTCGGTACCTTTCAGAATCACATTGACTCTTCTCCAGCACATCTTGTAACGGTCGCGTTGCAAATTGTTGTTATTCAGGCTGTAGACGGGTGGTAACATTAATATGGCTAGACATTGTACACTCTCATAACACGTTTAGCACCCGTATCACTCGAGCATCAGTATCTCGGGACAGTGAGCCACAGTCTCTATAGAATACTGTTCTATCACTGTTAGATTCCATTAGGTCCTTGGAGACCTTTCTCCGCCTTAAATGAACCATAATCAGATCTTATCACTAACGAGAAAACTCGTTAAGAATTTTGTACCGGAGACCCGCTTCGTAATCCTTACTTACGTACATTATGTTGTTACATTACAGATACTCCTTTCTTCTTTGTGTGGCTGCACGGGAACATTAATTATTCGCCTATCTAAGCACGTAGTACACCTCATGGCAGTTCGAAGTTTGCAGCATTTAAGTGGCCACAATGTAAACAGATAAGTAAAACATAGGGCATAGAAATACACTACTGGCCATTAAAATTGCTACACCAAGGAGAAATGTAGATGATAAACGGATATTCATTGGACAAATATATTATACTAGAACTGACATGTGATTATATTTTCAAGCAATTTAGGTGCATAGATCTTGAGAAATCAGTACCCAGAACAACCACCTCTGGCCGTAATAACGGCCTTTATACGCCTGGGCATTGAGTCAAACCGAGCTTGGATGGCGTGTACAGGTACAGCTGCCCATGCAGCTTCAATACGATACCACAGTTCATCAAGAGTAGTGACTGGCGTAATGTGACGAGCCAGTTGCTCGGTCACCATTGACCAGACGTTTTCAGTTGGTGAGAGATCTGGAGAATGTGCTGGCCAGGGCAGCAGTCGAACATTTTCTGTATCCAGAAAGGCCTGTACAGGACCTGCAACACGCGGTCGTGCATTATCCTGCTGAAATGTTGGGTTTGGTAGGGATCGAATGAATGGTAGAGCCACGGTTCGTAACACATCTGAAATGTACCGTCCATTGTTCAAAGTGCCGTCAATGCGAACAAGAGGTGACCGAGACGTGTAACCAATGGCACCCTATACCATCACGCCGAGTGATACGCCAGTATGGCGATGACGAATACACACTTCCAGTGTGCGTTCACCGCGATGTCGCCAAACACGGTTGCGACCATCATGATACTGTAAACAGAACTTGGATTCATCCGAAAATATGACGTTTTGCCATTCGTGCACCCAGGTTCGTCGTTGAGTACGCCATCGCAGGCGCTCCTGTCTGTGATGCAGCGTCAAGGGTAACCGCAGCCATGGTCTCCGAGCTGATGCTCCATGCTGCTGCAAACGTCGTGTAACTGTTCGTGCAGATGGTTGTTGCATTGCAAACGTCCCCATCTGTTAACTCAGGGATCGAGACGTGGCTGCACTATCCGTTACAGTCTTGCGGATAAGATGCCTGTCATATCGACTGCTACTGATACGAGGCCATTGGGATCCAGCACGGCGCCCGTATTACCCTCCTGAACCCACCGATTCCATATTCTGCTGACAGTCATTGGATCTCGACCAACGCGAGCAGCAATGTCGCGATACGACAAACCGCAATCGTGATAGGCTACAATCCGACCTTTATCGCAGTCGGAAACGTGATGGTACGCATTTCTCCTCCTTACACGAGGCATCACAACAACGTTTCACCAGGCAACGCCGGTCAACTACTGTTTGTGTATGAGAAATTGATTGCAAACTTTCCTCATGTCAGCACGTTGTAGGTAACACCACCAGCGCCAACCTTGTGTGAATGCTCTGAAAAGCTAATCATTGGCATATCATAGCATGTTCTTCCTGTCAGTTAAATTTCTCGTCTGTAGCAGGTCATCTTCGTGGTGTAGCAATTTCAATGGACAGTAGTTTACGTGAACTGTGTGCCTAGTCAGATACCGAAACACATTTACGAGCATTATGGAGCACTGACACATCCTTGCGATAGAAAGAAGAGCACTTAAGGTAAAATAAGGATGTGTGACGATGAGTGATGTAACAGGAAAGTAAGTGAATACCGTTGTTTGCTGCTACTACGGGGAAACAAATTATCACCTGACAAGCACTTCACAGTGGTAAGTAGAGTATGGATGTATATGTAGATTGGTGTTCAGATTTAATAAAGCTGCCTGCAGGGTGACGTCGCTGACGTGCACCGGTGCTGGGCAGGGCGCCGCAGCGGTAATGAAATCGCCACGTGGCGTCCACCGCAGCGTCCCTGCGGGTTTCTCTGCTGTCACGAGGCGCTAACGACCGCTTCCACGTCTATTAGCGCTCCGTTCCGAGGCCCGTCACTGACGTGTTAGCCGTTCCAGCACTGGGAGTTACGTCGCGACTAGACCGGAGCAGAGCTGGCAACGAAGGCCGTAATTCGTTGTGGTACACCAACTCCACTCTGTCTGATGAGGGACCCGACAAATGCTCTTACTCTTCCATGAAACAGAATCTAGTGTCTGTACTTAAGCTTAACTGGTGAATGTGAGGAAACAGAACGTAAACTAACATCGTAAATGAAAATTAGTAGAATATAAAATTTATGATAAGTTCCTATGGGACCTAACTGCTGAGGTCATCGGTCCCTAGGCTTACACATTACTTAATCTAATTTAAACTAACTCAACTAAGGACAACACACACACCCATGCCGGAGGGAGAACTCGGATCTTCGACTGGGGAAGCCGCTTGAACAATGACAAGGAGCCCTAGACCTCGCGCCTATTCTGCGCTGCTAAAATTAGTAGAATCTGTGCTGTATGTTTAGCGAAGGAGTATTCCCTGATTCATGTAAGGGAGTTGTTAGGTGATAAGTGAAAAAAAAGCATTGCCCGTATGAACTGCCCGCCGCGTACTTGTAGTTACCGTCTCTTGAAAACAAGAGAAGAACCACAGATTTCCTCTAACCAGCTCCGCGATCAGGTCGAGACCATAAAACGATGCTGTCATCCATCTAAATCTGAATCTACATCTGCATGGTTCCTCTACAATTCACAATTAAGTTCCTCGAAGAAAGTTCATGGAACCACCTTTAAGCTACCTTTCTAGACTCTCGAACAGCGCGAGAGAAAAATTAACATTTAAATATTTCCGTGTGAGCTCTGATTTCTCTTGTTTTATTATGATTATCATTTCTAGCTGCGTAGGTGGGCGCCAATAAAATATTTCCACACTTTGAGGAGAAAGTTTGTGATTGAATTTCATGAGTAGCTCCAGACGCAGCGAAAAACGCCTTTGTTCTAATGACTGCCATCCCAACTCGTGTATTATATCCGTGTCACTGTCTCCCCTATATCACGATAGTACCAAACGAACTTTTTTTTTTAAATTTGTAATGTTCTCCGTCAATCCTATCTGATGTGGATCCCACAACACACGGCAATACTCCAGAACAAGACGGCCCAAAGTAGTTTATGCAGTCTCTTTAGTATTCTTGTTACATTTTCTATTTCTTCTGCCAATAAAGCGCAATCGTTGGTTTCCTTTCCCCCACAACATCGACAATTGTAATAGCCAAGTATTTAGTTGTGTTGACAGTCTTTAGATTTGTGTGATTTATCGTGTAACTGAAATTTAGCAGACACTTTTTATTGTTCATGTGGATGACTTCACAGTTTACTTGGCTTAGAGACAATTACCACTTTTTATTCCACACAGATATATTGTCTACTTCATTTTGCGTCATTTTGCAAATAGTTTTGATCATCTGATGACTTTACGTGATGGTAAATGACAGCATTATCTACAAACAATCTACGAGGGCTGCTCAGATTATCTCCTAAATTGTTTATGTAGATCAGGAACAGAGCCTATTACATTTCCTCGGGGAACGCTAGACATTACGTTTGTTTTACTCGATGGCTATCCGTCAGTAATTGCGAACTGTCACCTTCTGTGACGGAAAATCATGAATACAGCCACACAACTGAGGCGATACTCCATAGGCACGCAATTTAATTACAAGTCAACTGACAGGAACGGTGACGAAAGCATTCTGGAAATCAAAAAATATGGAATCCACAGCTATAAGACGTCATTCACAAGCGGAATCAAGGGGCATGACGTCAGCACACCTGTGTCCCTCTTGTTTTCGACCTTTTAGACTCTCGGGATGTCAATTAACTAAGTGAACTCAACATTCTGGACGGGGGCGGGAGTTCCAGCAAAATCTCACCAAAACTCATGTAAAGGGAGAGGACAGGGCAGAGAAAATCTCACGTCAACTTTCTAATTCAGGAGTATTCATATTTGACGGATAAGAAAATATGGTTAAAATGGGTCTAAGCACTATGTGACTTAACATGTGAGGTCAGCAGTCCCCTATACTTAGAACCGCTTATAACTAACTAACCTAAGGACATCACACACGTCCATGCACAAGGCAGGATTCAAACCTGCGACGGTAGCAGCAGTGCGGTTCCGGACTGAAGCGCCTAGAACCGCTCGATCACAGCGGCCGGCAAACGGATAACACTTCGTTTTATAAAATTATTCTCAAGCACAGGCATTACTGAAGTGCCTACCAATATTTAGGTCTCATTCAAATGAACGGGATATTTTACACGTGTGGATTCCCGGGATTCCTCCATTTGGGAGAAATGTCACACAAGTGTCAGCTGTCATTTGCTGAGATCCCCCGCGCCGGTCGAAATCACTGCGTGTCAGTTTGTGAGTCAGTCGTGATGGTTTCCAACGCATATAAAGCCAATGTTGTGTTCAGTATGAATTTGTATCAAAACTCTTACATTGTGATTGTTCAGCGGCTTACTAACAAGTCGAACCAAACGTGTCAGCGAGAAGTTAACTGTTTGTGGAAGGAAGCTAAGCTGAAGTTCACCGACAAGAATTCTGTTAGCGATGATATAAATCAATAGATTAAAAAGATATATAATCATATTTAATGTACCTAATATTTAATAAAAGGTTAAATTGTTAAGTATATGTCTAAATGTTTAATATTATTTTGGTTTAGAATTTTGTCTATCAATCACTGTCTGCCTGTCCTACCGAATATTATACACTTTAAAATAAAGTGTTTTAAATTACGTGTTAAATACACTTTCTAAATAAAAAGACGCTTGCCTTAAAGTATTTTAATAAATGTTTAAAACAAATAAATGTTTATTATTTTACGTGTTTTTTCCTATTTTATTATGGCAAAGCCAATGGAGGGTTTACATTATGATGTTAGAAGTCTATATATGTGCGTATGACTCCATGTTCGTCTGCTCGATCTTGAAACTCCATTTTTAAAATTTCAGGACCATTGTTTGGCAATAAATGTAGCTTGAAACGTCACTTCACGTGTCGTACGTGAACCGTTGTGCAATCGATAGCTCGCGCCACTGCTCCTAGAACGCGATCCTTAGCGTGAAAGGGGCGTGGCACGTTTGCCGCGAGTGGTGATGAGCTATTTAACGGGAGAGGCAGTAAGTGAACAAGCACGGACAGCACAGACCTGAGGGGCAACGGGATCGCTCTTTATTCAACCACCTGCGTGAGTTTCAAGTTTGTCTGACTGAGCATCTTCCGCACAAGCGGTACGTGCAAGGGAAACGAGAATGGACACGTCATTCCTTTAGCCGGCCAGAAGTGGAAGCGGGTGGTGGGTCATCGGCATCAACGCCTCTTTTGGCAGCTCCATCTTTTCCCACTGTTTGTCACTGACCAGCATTAGTTGCTTCGATGCGAGACCGCGCGGTATTGGTAAAGACTGATCTTGCTTCCCGTTATGAGTGTGATAATTGTGACTGGTTCGGTTCCTGCACATGTTTGTCTTATTGCACGTACACTAAAGAGCCAAAGTAACTGCTACAGTTGCCTAAGATCGTACAGGGCCCCCGCGAGCGCGCACAGGTTGACTAACGTGTGAAGTAGTACTAGAGTAACTTGACACCATGAATTCTGCTGGGCTGTCCATAAACCCGTAAGTGTACGAGGGGGTGGAAATCTTCCGTGAACGTCAGCCGCTCTTGCAGACCGCTTCTAGGCGCTTCAGTCCGGAACCACGCTGCTGCTACGGTCGCAGGTTCGAATCCTGCATCGGGCATGGCTGTGTGTGATGTCCTTAGATAAGTTAGATTTAAGTAGTTCTAAGTCTAGGGGACTTATGTCCTCAGATATTGAGTCCCATAGTGCTTAGAGCCATTTTGTTTCTCATGTGAACAGCTCGCTGAAAGGCATCCCAGATATGCTCAATAATGTTCATGTCTGGGGAGTTGGGTAGTCAGTGGAAGTGTTCAAACTCAGAAGAGTGATCCTGGAGCCACAGTCTAGTAATTCTGGACGATTGTGTTGTCGCATTGCCCTGATGGAATTGCCCAAATCTGTCAGAATGCACAGTGGACATGAATGGATGCAGGCAATCAGACAGGATGCCTACGTACATGTCGTATCTAGTCGAATCAGGGGTCCCATACCACTCCAACTGAACTCTCCCAACACCATTACAGAGCCTCCACCAACTTGAACAGTTCGAAATTAACACTGCAATAATAAGAAACCCCTTGAGAATAGAGTACAACATGGCAATCATGTTGCTCTCTATTCTCAAGGGGTTTCTTACTATTGCAGTGTTAATTTCTGTTAGTTACGTTGCTTTGTTAGTGACAGGTCAATTAATTGTGCTATATATTTTTTGCAAAATGGAATTGCTACTTGAATACACGGAGCCATTAAGCGTCCAGAGGTTTCAAACTTGCTTTCAGAAAATCTTGTACTCTTATACCATTTATTCCTCAGAAAGGCAAAAATGTTGTTTGTAGTCTCAACCATGATAGTGTTGACGAAGAGACGGACAAAGCAGAAATGACAGTTTTGTACACCAAGACGAAAGGAGGTTTAGCGGTGTGAGACAGTTGCGTGCTATCTACAGCTGAGAAAGACACTAAGTCATTGCCTACGATCACATTTCACTCACTGTTGATTGTGGGAGTTATCAATTCTTTAATGATTTATTCTGCTAGCAACCCAGAAAAATGCACTAGAAGAAGAGATTTTCTGCACCAGTTGTCTTATCAGCTGTCATTAAAATTTAAACATAGTAAATTGTATATACACATTTACTATGTTGAATTGTACTTGTAAATTTCCAGTTATGTTCATGTGGACTGACCTGACGGTTCGTAGCGACTAGTGATGGTATGAAACATGACACAACTACTGCAGCATTAAAATCGCGAATTATACAGGATCACAGAGCCCAGTGTTTTCACGCTAGCAATATGAATTATCTCAGAAAGAATGATTTGTAACGTGTCCAAGCCGCTGCTTGTAGACCATGGGACCTGACTACTATTATACACGACTGTAAATATTGATTGCCATGGAGCTGCTGCAAATATATGACAACTCTGTTCTCAAATGAATGCTGTACTACCTGTTGATTTACAAATTTGCAGAATAATGGTTATCACACAGTTATTAAGAGGGAATTTAGTAGGTCCTACAATCACCGGGATATCGTGAGAACAGTTTATGCCAGAGGCCTGGTGTTGTGGGGCACTCTATTAGGTGAGTGTATACGGTTTCACATCTATGTTGGACATTGGAGACTATGCTGTAAGATTCTGTAATTTCTTTCGTGGCTTTTTGTGGGTCATATTTTCCTGACTTCCTTTTTATGGATGTAAGACGATAAGTCCTTAGGATTAGCCTTCTTTCGATTGTAACTAATTGTGTTCATCAGTATTTTCACATTTAACGCCCACTTAATTATATCGGAATGCACTAGCGCAGTTGTGTTTCATAAAGTGGGCTGACTGTTTCTGTATACTTCTTGCCCCGGTGCCTAATTGCGCTGGGTAATTAGAGGTGATGAGTCTTTCTTTCTGCTGACTCAAATCAATTTGTGTTGGCACCGTGTAGAGGGAGGACGCTGCTCGGATAGTTACCGCAGGACCACCTTGATGGTGCAGTTCTGGGCAGGCGGACGCGTCAGACTGGGTTGCAGGTATATTGCCAAGGATCATGCCGGAGCCAGTCGCCGCTTTCACGTCATGGGGGAGGTGAGCGGTAGCTCAATGCCGCCAGGGAGCCGCACAGGCACGAGCAGAATACTGCTCTTAAAGCACTCCAATGCATTGTTCCGGATGTTAGCTCTATGGCTTTTTATTACTTTCTGATCTTATCGCATGATGGGCCCGCACCACGGAGATAGCTCCCTGTCATGAGAAAGAACTTCTTTGTAATCTGCTGGTACTTCGCTCGTTGACCTTCAGAGGACCTCTTCTAAGAGAACCCTATCTATTGGATTTATAAAATGCATTTCCTCGGAGTCAGTCCCCCGATGCTGAATGCCCAGCAGTTTTCTGCTACAGCAGTCGGTGTACATTTTGAAATGTTTGGGTTACAACGAAAAATGATTTCCTGCGTGATCTGAAAATTAGTGTCATACTTGAGAGTCAAATGGTGATGTCTGAAGACGTACTGTGGGTCAGGCCACTCTATTGGAGGAGTGACTTTCGCCTTCTCCTGGAGAGAGACAGTGCTCCGATATAAAATTACGCTTTTGGCGTGGAGGAATCCTGCCGCGAGCTACTGATACCCAGAATTCTTTTGAGGTGCTCCACATGGAGCATCTGTGGAGGGAGAAGTTGTTTTCGGCTGAATTCGGTTCCTGCACATGTTTGTCTTATTGCACGTACACTAAAGAGCCAAAGTAACTGCTACAGTTGCCTAAGATCGTATAGGGCCCCCGCGAGCGCGCACAGGTTGACTTACGTGTGAAGTAGTACTAGAGTAACTTGACACCATGAATGCTGCTGGGCTGTCCATAAACCCGTAAGTGTACGAGGGGGTGGAAATCTTCCGTGAACGTCAGCCGCTCTTGCAGACCGCTTCTAGGCGCTTCAGTCCGGAACCACGCTGCTGCTACGGTCGCAGGTTCGAATCCTGCATCGGGCATGGCTGTGTGTGATGTCCTTAGATAAGTTAGATTTAAGTAGTTCTAAGTCTAGGGGACTTATGTCCTCAGATATTGAGTCCCATAGTGCTTAGAGCCATTTTGTTTCTCATGTGAACAGCTCGCTGAAAGGCATCCCAGATATGCTCAATAATGTTCATGTCTGGGGAGTTGGGTAGTCAGTGGAAGTGTTCAAACTCAGAAGAGTGATCCTGGAGCCACAGTCTAGTAATTCTGGACGATTGTGTTGTCGCATTGCCCTGATGGAATTGCCCAAATCTGTCAGAATGCACAGTGGACATGAATGGATGCAGGCAATCAGACAGGATGCCTACGTACATGTCGTATCTAGTCGAATCAGGGGTCCCATACCACTCCAACTGAACTCTCCCAACACCATTACAGAGCCTCCACCAGCTTGAACAGTTCGAAATTAACACTGCAATAATAAGAAACCCCTTGAGAATAGAGTACAACATGGCAATCATGTTGCTCTCTATTCTCAAGGGGTTTCTTACTATTGCAGTGTTAATTTCTGTTAGTTACGTTGCTTTGTTAGTGACAGGTCAATTAATTGTGCTATATATTTTTTACAAAATGGAATTGCTACTTGAATACACGGAGCCATTAAGCGTCCAGAGGTTTCAAACTTGCTTTCAGAAAATCTTGTACTCTTATACCATTTATTCCTCAGAAAGGCAAAAATGTTGTTTGCAGTCTCAACCATGATAGTGTTGACGAAGAGACGGACAAAGCAGAAATGACAGTTTTGTACACCAAGACGAAAGGAGGTCTAGCGGTGTGAGACAGTTGCGTGCTATCTACAGCTGAGAAAGACACTAAGTCATTGCCTACGATCACATTTCACTCACTGTTGATTGTGGGAGTTATCAATTCTTTAATGATTTATTCTGCTAGCAACCCAGAAAAATGCACTAGAAGAAGAGATTTTCTGCACCAGTTGTCTTATCAGCTGTCATTAAAATTTAAACATAGTAAATTGTATATACACATTTACTATGTTGAATTGTACTTGTAAATTTCCAGTTATGTTCATGTGGACTGACCTGACGGTTCGTAGCGACTAGTGATGGTATGAAACATGACACAACTACTGCAGCATTAAAATCGCGAATTATACAGGATCACAGAGCCCAGTGTTTTCACGCTAGCAATATGAATTATCTCAGAAAGAATGATTTGTAACGTGTCCAAGCCACTGCTTGTAGACCATGGGACCTGACTACTATTATACACGACTGTAAATAATGATTGCCATGGAGCTGCTGCAAATATATGACAACTCTGTTCTCAAATGAATGCTGTACTACCTGTTGATTTACAAATTTGCAGAATAATGGTTGTCACACAGTTATTAAGAGGGAATTTAGTAGGTCCTACAATCACCGGGATATCGTGAGAACAGTTTATGCCAGAGGCCTGGTGTTGTGGGGCACTCTATTAGGTGAGTGTATACGGTTTCACATCTATGTTGGACATTGGAGACTATGCTGTAAGATTCTGTAATTTCTTTCGTGGCTTTTTGTGGGTCATATTTTCCTGACTTCCTTTTTATGGATGTAAGACGATAAGTCCTTAGGATTAGCCTTCTTTCGATTGTAACTAATTGCGTTCATCAGTATTTTCACATTTAACGCCCACTTAATTATATCGGAATGCACTAGCGCAGTTGTGTTTCATAAAGTGGGCTGACTGTGTCTGTATACTTCTTGCCCCGGTGCCTAATTGCGCTGGGTAATTAGAGGTGATGAGTCTTTCTTTCTGCTGACTCAAATCAATTTGTGTTGGCACCGTGTAGAGGGAGGACGCTGCTCGGATAGTTACCGCAGGACCACCTTGATGGCGCAGTTCTGGGCAGGCGGACGCGTCAGACTGGGTTGCAGGTACATTGCCAAGGATCATGCCGGAGTCAGCCGCCGCTTTCACGTCATGGGGCAGGTGAGCGGTAGCCCAATGCCGCCAGGGAGCCGCACAGGCACGAGCAGAATACTGCTCTTAAAGCACTCCAATGCATTGTTCCGGATGTTAGCTCTATGGCTTTTTATTACTTTCTGATCTTATCGCATGATGGGCCCGCACCACGGAAATAGCTCCCTGTCATGAGAAAGAACTTCTTTGTAATCTGCTGGCACTTTTCTCGTTGACCTTCAGAGGACCTCTTCTAAGAGAACCCTATGTATTGGATTTATAAAATGCATTTCCTCGGAGTCAGTCCCCCGATGCTGAATGCCCGGCAGTTTTCTGCTACAGCAGTCGGTGTACATTTTGAAATGTTTCGGTTACAACGCAAAATGATTTCCTGCGTGATCTGAAAATTAGTGTCATGCTTGAGAGTCAAATGGTGATGTCTGAAGACGTACTGGGGGTCAGGCCACTCTGTTGGAGGAGTGACTTTCGCCTTCTCATGGAGAGAGACAGTGCTCCGATATAAAATTACGCACTTGGCGTGGAGGAATCCTGCCGCGAGCTACTGATACCCAGAATTCTTTTGAGGTGCTCCACATGGAGCATCTGTGGAGGGAGAAGTTGTTTTCGGCTGAATTTTTCGGGAAAGTTTGTCCAAGAACGGAGTGGCCGGAAGATCGGAGGTTTCGCCTAGGGGCGGTGATGGAGGCAGAGTCCAACGTTCGAATCTGAGCACAGGTGCTCTGGTCGCGGTCTTTCAGGTTTGCTGAGCATGGGTTTCATTCACGATGAGCAGTTGTCTGTAGTGAGCATCTTTGCACCTCTGGCACGTAGGGCATGTTTCCTCGACATCCAGCAGCACTCGTTCAATCAACGCATGTAGCACTGCCTTACAGGTGAGTGGTTCACAATGACTGTCACTTGAGGTAGAAGCAGTGAAATAGCGTTAATATGGGTATTGAGAGAAGGAGGTGTCGCGTAGAAAATTTTATCACTTCCTGCCAACCAACCAACCAACCAACCAACCAACCATTGCTGCTTATTTAATTGTGATCTATTTGCTTTAATCTGGCTCGCTTTTTGTATTATTACACTGAATCGCCTAAGAAACTGGTATAGGCATGTGTCTTCAAATACAGACGTACGTAAACAGGCAGAAAACGATACTGCGATCGGCAACGTCTATATAAGGCAACAAGTGTCTGACGCAGTTGTTAGATCGGTTACTGCTCCTACAATGTCAGGTTATCAAGATGTCAGTGAGTTTGAGCGTGGTGTTATAGTCGGCACACGAGCCAAGGGACACAGCGATGAAGTGGGGATCTTCCCTTACGACCATTTCACGAATGTACCGGGAATTACGGATATCCGGTAAAACATCAAATCTCCGACATCGTTGCGGCCGGCAAAGATCCTGCAAGGACTGGACCAACGACGACTAAAGAGAATCCTTCAGCCGGACAGAAGTGCAAACTTCTTGCAAATTGTTGCAGATTTCAATGCTGGGCCCTCAAGCGTCAGCGTGCGAACCATTCAACGAAACATCATCGATATGAGCTTTCGGAGCTCAAGACCCACTCGTGTACCCTTGATGACTGCACGACACAAAGATTTACGCCTCGCCTGAGCCCGTAAACACCGACATTGGACTGTTGATGACTGCAAAGATGTTGGCTGATCGGGCGAGTCTCGTTTCAAATTGTATCGAGCGAATGGACATGGAGGGTTACGGAGACAACCTCATGAATCAATGGACACTGCCTGCCAGCAGGGGACTGTTCAAGCTGGTGGAGGCTGTGTAGTGGTGTGGGGCGTGTGCAGTTGGAGTGCTGTGGGACCCCTGATACGTCTAGGTGCGACTCTGATAGGTCACAAGTATGTAAGTATCCTGTCTCATCACCTGTATCCATTTGTGTGCCGTGTGCATTCCGACGGACTTGGGAAATTCCAGCAGGACAATGCAACACCAAACACGTCCAGAATTGCTACAGAGTGGCTCTAGGAACACTCTTCTGAGTTTAAGCATTTCCACTGGTCACCAAACTATCCAGACATGAAAATTATTGGGCTTATTTTGGATGCCTTGCAACGTGCTGTTCAGATGAGATCTTCACATCCTCGTACTCTTACGGATGTATGGACAGCCCTGCAGGATTCATAGTGTCAGTTCCCTCCAGCACTATACAGACGTTAGTCGAGTCCATGCCACATCGTGTTGCGTCACTTCAACGTGGTTCCCGGGGCGCTACATGATATTAGGCTGGTGTACCAGTTTCTTTGGCTCTTCAGTGTATGTTTGAGCATAACACTCCATGCACACTTCTTTTGAAATAAATCTGTATTTTAAATGAATAACCTTCTTCATTTCACTAGAGAATACACGTTGCTCACAAGACAAATTTTGGTCGTTTTCCATGGGATGTTCGGTGTCATTTATTGTTTCGTTACGAGTTTGCACACATCGCGTTCACTTCTAGGATCTCACGTCATTAACACGCTTTTAGATAATTCCTTGTGCACAGGTTTCGTAGAGTATCTTAAGACTGGTTCTGTGTCAAGGTTCATTCCACTGTAGAAATTAATTACAGATAGTTCCCACGTTACCACACCATCGTGGCATCTTGTATGGACTACAATCCCGTACTTCTGCTTTTATTTTAGGTTGTGGTTCAAGTTATTGATATTCATCAACATAAAAAGGCTGCTAAATAGTAGGCAGTAATCAATGACGAGATACTACCACCCACTTTTAGTCTATGTTTGCAGTGACGTCAAGTCAAGTAACACGCGAGCCCTGCAACGAAACACGAACACGGCGGTAGCACGTGATGCATACGATAAACAATTGTCTCATAAATACGCAACGATATTTTTAAAACTGGTTACTTGTTGTGTCATGTCATTGTACAGCAGCGTGGGAGATGGCGAGAGTCGAATTGAATGCTATTCTTTCCTCGTCTTATCTTCACTCTAAACAATGCAATATCTCTGCAATAATATTTTCACTGTTTTCTTTAGGCGCCCGCTGTTGTTTGTGTGTAAACGGGATCACTGCCCTCCGAAGGCGTCTGCGTCACTCTTTTTCACAGATGTGGAAAAATTTCTCGTTCAACAATCGATGTAGCTCTCTCAGGAAATGCTCTTCCAGAAAGCCACCGTTTTTCTGTAAGTTACATGGTTCTGTTATTGAGTTACATCGTCTGTCATAACACAGTGGAAGTTAGCCTCTCGGCTTTATTAGTTTAACTTCTGTCACAGCTTTTACTCCACAGACCGTGAGAGGAATATCGTTTCTATTTTTTCCTGTTTTGCTACGTCAAACTGTTTGGAGCTTTTTTATTTGACATCCAGTTCTGAAGCCCTGTCTCACCGTGAAGAAAAATCGCACACAACAGAGGCCACCATAAGACAGTTCTTGTCGTTTTAGTCAATAATTCTACAGTATATACTAACGTGGCTATTCTACGACGCCTTCGTTATTTTTTTCCTTGCTCCTTACACTCCCTTCGTAACACCCTGTGTATTCCTATGTACATCACTTCGTGTTCCTTAGAAACCAAAGCACCTGTGGTTACAACGAAATCTCACCTCATCTAAGCCGGCCGGAGTGGCCGAGCGATTCTAGGCGCTACAGTCTGGATCCGCTCGACCGCTACGGTCGCAGTTTTGAATCCTGCCTCGGGCGTGGATGTGTGTAATGTCCTTAGTTAGGTTTAAGTAGTTCTAAGCTCTAGGGACTGATGACCTCAGATGTTAAGTCCCATGGTGCTGAGAGCCATTTGAACCTCATCTCATATGTATTTTCAGTTAAAGGATATGTGAGATTGTACCACAGAAGCACCTGCAGTGACTTAACTCGAAATTAAAGACTTGACGGCGAGGTAACTAATAAGGGCCACCCTAGATTTATCTAGAACAACTAAATACATCGAGCTGAAGATTTCGCTGTGTTATAAGGCACAAAGTGACGAATTTCCTGATACAAGTAACTCCAAACTTTAATAACTACCGAATTACGACACTGACTTTTTCTTTAAGCACATCTGTATACTTTTTTCTGTAGCACAGGTAAAAACATTCGACGAGAACATCAAAGACATGAGTGCAGCTTGATCAAGTAATATGTAGACAACAGCGGCGCAAACCTTTGTTTCACCGGTAGGAGAAGAGGTCACACAAATATTTATGCTAGTTTAGCAAATTCAGAATGTTGACTCTGAACGCTGACATATGCAGTAAAACGATTTCAGACAGACAACACAACGTGCTGAATTTCATGTGGAATCACCACAGTGCAGGCACATATTACAGGACATATCATGTATTCGTAAGTCCTTGCTGTTTCGGTGTAGACCTCTAGTTTTACTTTCCCCAGAGACTATAATCAGTAGGTGCTGAATCTGATGAGCGTGAGGCACTTTTTCGTTTCCTGAACGACCAATGCAACTATCTACAAATGTTTGTATTACGTCCTGCAATTAGCTGTGTTGAATGATCGGGATATCCGTCCTGCTGTTATCACACAGATTGCCTTACGTCGAGTGGTATGTCCTCCAATAACTACGACAGGAATCTGCTGGGAACTGCATGTACTTTCTGTTATTTAGACTCCCGTCAATGAATCAGGGATCAACGATGTGATTGCTGAAAAGTCCGAAGCACAGACTTATAGATCTACGTCGCTATTTATCGGCTTCTCTCAGTTATCCTGCATTTTCAGCTGATCAGTAGTGTTTATTGCGCAGATTTATTTACCAATGTCGGTATACAATGATTCAGTCATATGCAAAATAGTCTGTAGAAAAACCACATCACTTTGCAATTTTTATAGAAAGCATCTGGAGAGCTGTAAATGATTTTGCAAGTAGTTGCCATGAAGTGAAGATTAGAAAGGATGAAACGCGTAGGGATATAGTTGTCGAAGAACAATGGTTTGGCTGACCACACTTCCACATTCATGCAGTCTCGTAGTGATATGTGGACTGTGAGTGCTGCTGTTAAAATGTTACTACGTTTCTCTCATCAGCTGGGGTCTTCCTTGCCGGCATATTTTATTCTTCACACTTCCAGTTCCCAGAATTTTTGTTATAAAGTTGGCAAACAGAGATCGTGATGACTTTGCATGATCGGGATACAATTCAACATGTAACGCCAGCGCTCCCCTTACAGTTTTGGTGACTTTCACTTCCACTTCCACTGTTGTATTTATTCTGAAAGTGTGATTAGCTTCAAATCAAGTTGTTTGTTCGCAACAACAGCTCAGCACAGACTGATGAATTTCAGATGTACGAATAAATACACGAGCCATATCTGAGCTACATTTTTATGAAGATTTGACTCAGATCATAAGCTTTTGAGACCGCTTCTAGTGATGACGGTTTTTCTGCACTGTTATCTTTTTACTATTTCATAAAGTTCCACAGTTCTTATGACCGAGCGAGGTGGCGCAGTGGTAGCACACTGGACTCGCATTCGGGAGGACGACGGTTCAATCCCGTCTCCAGCCATCCTGATTTAGGTTTTCCGTGATTTCCCTAAATCGTTTCAGGCAAATGCCGGGATGGTTCCATTGAAAGGGCACGGCCGATTCCCTTCCCAATCCTTCACTAACCTCGTTGTCGACGGGACGTTAAACACTAACCTAACCTAACCTAACCTTATGACGTTGAGGTCCTGTTCCAAGAATCCGTTCAACACCACAATGAAAAATTTATAGTCAGAGAAAATACCATCAGCGTCATAATTTAGCAGCTACGAAAGCTAAAAGTTATTTCAGTACGTTTAAAAATATTTCAGGTTGTACGCCAGAGCTCAGTGGAAATTCACCTCGATATAGTCTTCGCATGAGGTATCATTGCCAAATATCACACCTCGATGGGACTTGGAGCGTATATGGAAGGACTTACTGCAGTAGAAAACAAACAGCAACTGAAAGACATGCACAATGAGACGAACAGAAATGACACTTTTAATCACAATGTACAATTAAACTGGAGTCACAGCGATTCGTGATGGTACCGAAGTCATTACGAAATGCGGGCCGTGGTTCTTAATAGGGTCTGTGATCACCTCGGTCAGAATTGTATGCTCTGTAACACACTCCCATGCTATCCCAAATGTTAATAATGAGTTCTTTTGGTAGGGCGCTTCATTACTATACCAGGAAAGTTTAAAACTACTGGAAGGACGTTGCAGCATGTGGACGTACTGCAATACGTCCTATAAACGTATGACACGCGTGCTCCATGGGATTTGAGTCGGGAGGACTGGAAGGCCAGTCCATTCGTCGAATATCCTCTGGTTCAGAGAGCTCCTCCACTTGCTCTTTTCGTTGGGGTCGCACACAGTAATTCACAGAAATGATGCCAGGGCGGACCCTTGAAAACATCCATGTGGGGAAGGAGTACAGTGTAACAATAACGTTAACCATTGAGTCACATTCTGGCCTACCTAGGTAACAAGCAGCGGATGATGACTCGTTACAAGGTTCGCACCGCCGTCTCACTTGCGTTAAAAAATTGGGAAGTCAGTACACATTTGCAATATTATGTCTTTCATTTCTGTAACACCTGGACCACCCAAACTATCGACAATGGTGGGCATATCATCATATGGCTAGAGATGCGAAAGTGTAACGCTCCCAGGAAGATTGTCGAGCTTTGCTACGCTCTCTTGTATATCTGGCAGATTGTTCATTTTCTAAGGAATAAATATCGCAGTGAAACTGGTTAACCACGGCCTAATGATAGTGTCACTGACGTATTTTGAACACAATTCCTAGGTTCAGGTAAACGATATGTCGCGCACTGTCCTTTCTTCCATGTTTGCTAATCCAGAAAGGTATAAAGGAAATGAAAACTGAGCGTTTGTCCCCTTACGGGTCAGGTCCGGCCGCCTTGGTGCAGATCTTATTACATTCGACGCCACACTTGGCGACCTGCACGCCGGATGGGGATGAAATGATAATAAAGACCACACAATGCCCAGTCCCTGAGTGGAGAAGCTCCCAGACCAAGCCGGGAATCGAACCCGGGCCCCTGAGCACAGCAGTCCGTCACTCTGACCATTCACCTATCGGGGCGGACAGGTTTAAAGGACAGCCTTCGTGAATTTTGGAACATGCAGGAGAGATGCACTGGTAGTATGGTAGCTCTGAGAGCGAGTTCTTTCTCTCTCCTGAGTAACTCAGTAGAGAAGAAGATTGTCGGTGGAATGAAAGATTAAGAGCGTTACTTCCATTCCAGTACACAGCTTGCATCAACTAGGAAAAGTCATACTTTGTGATAATGGTGAGTCGCTCGATATGTCTTATCACATGATTTCCAATGCCAGAAAACTTGCCACAGCAACATACTGGATCTATCTACTATTGTCTGTGTTTCTCTCTACTTTTCTGTGTTTCCAACTGAGTGTCAAACTTACAGCAAAGCTTTTGGATTGATTTTTCTTTAGTATTTGCCTGGCTATAGTATTTATTTGTATTAGATGCATCCGTCTTCCCTTACTTAGTCCTCTGGGGAGAAGGATGTGCAAGAATGAGACAGAATTTCAATGTCATTAGCAAATATTTCAATTTCTCCTGTTTAAAGTGGACTTGCTTTCCCAGGTCCCCCTTTGGTTACCTTTACCGCTCACTCAGTGTACACACCGAATAACATGGAGCGTAGGCTACTACCCTGTTTCACTTCCTTCTCAACTGCTTCCTCCCTTTCGCGTTCTTCAACTCTTATAACAACAGGCTGGTTACCTTAAGCGTTGTAGTTAACATTTCGCTCTCCATATTTAATCCCTACTACCTTCAGAATTTCAAAGAATATATTACAATTGACTTTGTCAAAAATTGTCTCTAAATCTTTGGATCTTATCAACATAAGTTTTACTTTCTCCAAGATACGTCGTTGGGCCAGTATGGTATGTGTATACGGAACTCAATCTGATCCTTACCGAGAACGACCTCAGTTAGTCTTTCCAAATTTCTATAAATAGCTCACGTCTGTGTTTTGCAACTATGGCTCATTAAACTGATAGTTTCTTAAGGTTCACAGATATTAGCACCTACCTTTTTGGAAAATGGAATTATTCGTTTTGAAGTCTGAGGGTATTTAGACTGTCTCATATATCTTACACACTACATGGAATACTTTTCTCAGGGTATATTCCCCAAAGGGTGCCACTAATTCTGAGGAAGCGTCATCTACTCCAGGTTGGCTGTTTTGACCTAGGTTTCCAGTGGTTTCTCAAATTCTTCTCGCAGTATCATGTTTCTCATCTTATCTTCGTTCTTATTGTCCTTACCTTTCCATAATATTTTCATCAGTTCTGTTACCTATGTGTAGCTCTTGTGCATGTTCCTAACACCTTTCAGCCTACCCTAATTTGCTGGATTGTTCTGGAACCTGATTTGTTGGTAGTCGTAAAGTTGTATGTCGTTTCTACAAAGATTTATTTATTTTTCTACAAGTCACATCTATATATATATATATATATATATATATATATCCCATAGTCACACATGCTACATCCTACAGCATTGTCTTTCTCCTCTATCAATCCTGCGTTCCCACGCGTTCCCTCGATATGGTTCATTTAGACAGCGATACTCTCTCTTGTCTGCTACATTACTTGTACATTTGTATATTCTAACTTTGTCAATTAAATCCTGTGAATGCCTGCAATACACGCACTGGTTTTTAGTGCAAACAACCACTGGATATGGGTGTTTATCAGTCTTCTAAGATCATTACAAGAGAAGAGATGTGATGAATACCGAAATGATCACCCGTAAATTTAAATCCCTCTGTGAGTTACAAACATATCGAACGGCAATGGGAACAGTTCATATTCAGCGTGGTCATTAAGCAATGTCTACCTCTGAAAAGCAGTCTTCTCTAACCAACGATTTTTGTAGTGATAATCTCACGTTTCATTTTCACCCTGAATATCTACAAGTAAATAATGATAACATAATGAATTACCTTCAATCCATCCTCAAATGTTTAACCACTGTTAAATTCAGTTACATGCTAGAGGAAAGAATGTCACCATGAAAATGAAATCTCTACCGCGTTTTCCTGCAGTAAGCAGCATAATGCATCAACATTAAAAGCAGAAAGAAAAAAGCAGAGCTGTGCGAAATGCGGTGAAACCACGACGTTGTAACAGCTAGCTGAGGTATTATGAGGAGTACAACTGCTGATAGGACACATTCTGATACACCAAGAAACCACCAATTTAATATTGGCTGGAAGCGGGAAGTGGGAGGGAGAAAAATTGTAGAGGAAGACCAAGACAAGAATACTGTAGGCAGATTCAAATGGATTTAGGTTGCAGTAGTTAGTCGGAGACGAAGACGCTTGCACAGGTGAGAGTAGTGTGGAGAGCTGCATCAAACAAGTTTTGGGACTAAAGATCACAGTACCAACAGCTCCTGCGTAGCCAAGACACAGCACCAGAAATGGGACGGAACTGACTCCCTAGACGCAAGAATAAATCCAAATCAGAGAGTCCATGAGTAGCCAATGAATGTGTACAACAAAAAAGAGGAGAGAGATTTTAAACTATTTTCCATAAGAATCATGGGTTAAAATATTTAATCTCTTCTGCTATTTGCAAATGAAGAGTACGTGAGAAATATCGTGCTATGAAACAAAACACCAGGCGAGCATCCTGAGAGAGTCTTGTTGTGCAGTCATTTCCATTATAGAGGGCCTCGACAACGTTCGGCGATCCGCCGTCGCTTATCAACTGCGCTGCACCATCTCTCCAGTTGCTGTAAAGGTCTCTGGTTGCTGTATAGACTTTTTAGGTTTCCTCGCCATCGCTTGCACGTATTCAGGGTGTTACAAAAAGGTACGGTGAAACTTTAACGAAACATTCCTCACACACAAAGAAAGAAAATGTGTTATGTGGACATGTGTCCGGAAACGCTTACTTTCCATGTTAGAGCGCATTTTATTACTTCTCTTCAAATCATGGAATGAAAACGCAGAGCAACAGAACGTCCCAGCGTGACTTCAAACACTTTGTTACAGGAAATGTTCAAAATGTCCTCCGTTAGCGCGGATACATGCATCCACCCTCCGTCACATGGAATCCCTGATGCGCTGATGCAGCCCTGGAGAATGGCGTATTGTATCACAGCCGTCCACAATACGAGCACGAAGAGTCTCTGCATTTGGTACCGGATTTGCGTAGACAAGAGCTTTCAAATGCCCCCATAAATGAAAGTCAAGAGGGTTGAGGTCAGGAGAGCGTGGAGGCCATGGAATTGGTCCGGCTCTACCAATCCATCTGTCACCGAATCTGTTGTTGAGAAGCGTATGAACACTTCGACTGAAATGTGCATGAGCTCCATCGTGCATGGACCACATGTTGTGTCGTACTTGTAAAGGCACAGGTTCTAGCAGCACAGGTAGAGTATCCCGTATGAAAGCATGATAACGTGCTCCATTGAGCGTAGGTGGGAGAACACGGGGCCCAATCAAGACATCACCAACAATGCCTGCCCAAACGTTCACAGAAAGTCTGTGTTGATGACGTGTTTGCACAATTGCGTTCGGATTCTCGTCAGCCCACACATGCTGATTACGAAAATTTACAATTTGATCACGTTGGAATGCAGCCTCATCCGTAAAGAGAACATTTGCACTGAAACGAGGATTGACACATTGTTGGATGAACCATTCGCAGAAGTGTACCTGTGGAGGCCAAACAGCTGCTGATAGTGCCTGCACACGCTGTACATGGTACGGAAACAACTGGTTCTCCTGTAGCACTCTCCATACAGTGACGTGGTGAACGTTACCGTGTACAGCAGCACCTTCTCTGACGCTGACATTAGTGTTATCGTCAACTGCACGAAGAATTGCCTCGTCCATTGCAAGTGTCCTCGTCGTTCTAGGTCTTCCCCAGTCGCGAGTCATGGGCTGGAATGTTCCGTGCTCCCTAAGACGCCGGTCAATTGCTTCGAACGTCTTACAGTCGGGACACCTCCGTTCTGCAAATCTGTCTCGATACATACATACCGTGCCACGGCTATTGCCCCGTGCTAATCCATGCATCAAATGGGCATCTGCCAACTCCGCATTTGTAAACATTGCACTGACTGCAAAACCGCGTTCGTGATGAACACTAACGTGTTGATGCTACGTACTGATGTGCTTGATGCTAGTACTGTAGAGCAATGAGTCGCATGTCAACACAAGCACCGAAGTCAACATTACCTTCCTTCAATTGGGCCAACTGGCGGTGAATCGAGGAAGTACAGTACATACTGACGAAACTAAAATGAGCTTTAACATAGAAATTAAGCGTTTCCGGACACATGTCCACATAACATCTTTTCTTTATTTGTGTGTGAGGAATGTTTCCTGAAAGTTTGGCCGTACCTTTTTGTAACACCCTGTATAACAAGGTTGTGGTTACCCTATAAGCTGATGAGACAAGTAATTATGATCACTGGCCCCCGCGACGTTGGATGCCGCCTGGTGGCGATATGGGCACGTGACGCGGAAACAGAAGTATGTATGCGGAGCAGACACGGATGGAGCGTCATCCTAGCGAAGATATGGGCTGCAAATGGGTAAATCCATTCAGATAAGCGACTTTGCAGAGTTTCTGAATAAATATCTTGAAAACGGCGAAGCTGTTCGAATATTCATGTCGTGAACATGTACTGAATGAGGTAGAAGGACAATGAAACTACCACCTGGCATTAAAAGACTGGACGCCCACGACTCTTCACAGAACGTGGGATTCGGAGGCTTGTCAGCTCATTAAGGTAGGGCAGACGACGGTGCTCTGAGGCATCTCAGCCGTAAGAGCAGAATGCTGGTGCACGTAAAAGTGTTTCAGAGCACGCCGTTCATTGTGCATTGTCGAACATGTAGCAGACTATCTCCACTTGTTCACAGGTTGACCCAACGACATAGTCAATTACGACTGCACTGGGAACGGCACCATTGGCGTTCGACAGTCGAAACGTGTCCGATCTTCGGCCGAATCACATTTTTCCTGCGCTAGGTGGATGGTCGTCTCCACAAACGCCGTCATCGAAGTGAAAGGTGGCTCGAAACGTGCAGCGCTCCACGGACGCAGGCTGGTGGGACCACTATTATGCTGTCTAAAACATTCTCCTGTGCTTGCATGGGATCTGTGGCAGTAAACGAAGATACTCCGACTACTGGGAACCACCTGCATCCCTTCACGCTTCATGTCTTGCCCGACGGCTATGTCATCTTTCAAAAGCATAATTATCTCGGAGCCAGTGGCTTGAGTAGTATTATAGTGAACTTACACTGATGTCTCCGATGCCACATTCGCCTGATGTGAATCCAATGGAACACATCTGGGGCGCTATAGGGCGTAATCACTGCGTACGCAAATCAGCGGTCCGTTATTTACACGAATTACATTGCATGTGCGTGGACATCTATTGCCACATACATCCAGAAACCCACCAACAAACTGTTGGATCCCTGATACGCAGAATCAGTGATAAATTTCGTTCCAAAGATGGACAAAAAAGCTATTTATTTATTTGAATATGTTACGGAAATGATTGAATTTGGATGGGAATCTCTTGGGAAGAAAAAGTAGTGTCTCCAGACTAAACGCCTGCAACTCTCGCTTCCCGCGAAGCAGACCGGTACAGCGGTCCCCGGACGGAGTAGGGGTCAGCCTGGCTGGTCGTTCCGGAAACACAGACGCTTCCCAGAGACCACCAGGAGACGTCCACGGCGTCGCAAGAGGTCGCTACAGCCGCGGACTCTTTCCTTCCGCTCGACACGTGACCGCAAATAGAGCCAGCCATATACGTGCGCCAAGCAGTATTTAGGCTGGCGCAGGAGTCTGGAGAGGATCGCCATCTGTGTCTCGTGTGTGTGACGTCGTTTAGTGTTTTTAGTGTCCGCCGTCACGCTTCTCCGTTCACTTGTGCCATCGGATTCATCAGTGTTATGCGCGCCGTGTCAACGTGTTTTCAGTGTCTTTCTCGTCGAGTGTGAACGGCTCCGCGTTTTTTGTGTGACTGTGACCACTATTTTTTGCCCGTCACTCTGTTCATTTTCATTTTCCATTCTTGTACTGTGATTGTCAACTCTATGGCTGAAGAGCGGCGTAGCATGCCGCTGCCAGCCTACCTGCTTGTTCAGGTGTTCAAATAACAATAAAGTTAAAAAAAAAAAAATCTGGAGAGGTGGTTCACGCCGAGCGAGGCCACTGGTGTCATCATAGCCGCCGCGTCATCGTCCACCGCCGCCAGCGTACCGGAGCCATCCTCGCAGGGCCTCTACTCGCACACGGACTCCGGTGACGGCAACGTGGACTCCGCGCCGCTCTTCACGAGACGCCCGGGGCTTGGTTTGGTGAAGTCGTATGGTTACTACAGACGGTTTATGTTTGGAAGAATCTCTGGTTTAGTTATTGATAGGCTTGAAGGATCAGTCCTACCTCACGAATACTGTTTTGTAAATTTTGAAGAAAGAGTTTAGTTTAAATAAAAACGCTATAACTCACATTCTGACATTTTCCTATCCGCGGACGGCGGATATGTTAAATAGACGATCAATAAAAGAATTGAGGTTTTGGAGGTTTACAGAAGCAGCAACTGCCGCCAGCTTTGTGAAAGAAGCAGCGACACTATCTGTGCAACCCACCCATAATTTTGCACGACAATGCGCGGGCCCATACAGCGCAAACTGTGGCTGCTCCGTACGGTAGATGGGCCTGGGAAGTACTGAAACATCCACCATACTCCCCGGACTTGTGACGTTGATTTGATTTCGAGGATGAAGGAATCACTTCATGGAATTCGCTTCAGAACTGTTCCAGAGATTTGACAGGCAGTAGACCGCTCTATTCGCACCACCAACAGAGCAGGCTCTGCTAACGGTATACTACGCCTTCTACATCGCTGGCAACGGTAAAAGCGGAGGCTCGTTATTTTCAGGTTACTCTTCCTTGCTGTAGGGGCTGTGATTTTTGATTTTTTTGTCTGAACCAACAAAGTAAAACAGAGGCCACTACTTCCACAACATCAAGTGGATTTAGTGCACACGTCCTCACACTGAGCCGTGAACACTTCCCAGTTTATCAATGGGGAATAATTGAACATGATTACTACTGTTATCGGCGCCATGAGTGCAATGGTCGTGCCAGGCGTGCGATATTGAATCTTTATACCTTCGTTAATGGCGCGAGACCTGCACGACCTTATAGCAACCGTTATAGTTCTGCATTATTCTGTTACATTAGGGGTGAGTTCACGTAATGAAAGAGAGAGAATGTAAGATTAACGGACTCATTTATTAAACAGTTGTGAATCGAACAATAATACAACCACATGGGGGTGGGGGGAAGAAACATTCGAGTTCAGCAGCCTGCCCCAGCGTTTCCATAACAAGCCACGATAGCAGGAGGAAAGGAATTTTAGTAACGATCGCCGTATTATCGAATGGGGTCCAATTTCCTAAAGGAAGGGGCTTCAGGCATCCAACGACGACCACCAGGAATCAACCAAAGACTAAGAAGATGCTACTGTGCGTGAATCGCTAGGTAGCCTCCCGCACTAAAGCAATAAAACCCGCAATACGCGAAACTATTCACAATGACCCATCAGGTTCCCTCTGGGCCGCAGGGCGCGGTCTACAGTGCAGTCGGCGCTCATGCTCACCGAACTTCATCTCCTGGAAGCGGCAACCCCGGTCTCCGGCACGGTCTCACTAGAACTGCTTGCTGCCCCTTTGTCCACTATCCACCCGCGGAGGGTGGTTGGCACCTACCCGCGAAAAACGGGCGCGCACCTAAACTGGCCAATCATAGGGCCGGAATTTCACAGGGAGGCGACCTCGCGACGTTAAAATTGAGCAGAAATAGCGTTTACAAGGTTGGTAAGGCAAGTTGGGGAACTGAGAACAGGAGAAACTTTGGCCACTACTGAATGTTCAAAAGACATCACGTGCTACCCTGGCGATCGGAAAAGGGATGGGAAACGGGAAGCCATCATGGCTGCTAGGAAGACTACTGCCCTCGCTCATAAATAAAGAAAATTTTTAGCGCCAAGCTCCTCTCACAGATCAGTGTGAGACAAGCTGTAAAAATCGTCAAATAAATCAGGCAACCCATAGAAATTATTAATATTGCCTGAATTATTATTTTACCGAATACCAGAATCCTGGGATTAGAAAAAAATGGTTCAAATGGCTCTGAGCACTATGGGACTCGACTGCTGAGGTCATTAGTCCCCTAGAACTTAGAACTAGTTAAACCTAACTAACCTAAGGACATCACAAACATCCATGCCGGAGGCAGGAATCGAACCTGCGACCGTAGCGGTCTTGCGGTTCCAGACTGCAGCGCCTTTAACCTGGGATTAGAAATATAAAATACGAACACTGAATGGTGAACAAAGTGCACGTCTTTCAACGGGTTCTACACAACAGTAATAGGTGAAAACACGTAACTATTTTGTATCGGTTGTGAATAAATAGTTGCCACTATTTAAGTTGCAACCCTCGTATGTTATCCATTAAACCATAGACAAGATAACTGGCAAAGTATTTGTTTTATTAACCATGGAAAGAAGGTAAAATGATAACTATACATAATATCTGCAGTCGCATCTAGGCCGCCGGGTTGACCGAGTGGTTCTAGGCGCCACAGTCTGGAACCGCGCTACCGCTCTGGTCGCAGGTTCGAATCCTGTCTCGGGCATGGATCTGTGTGATGTCCATAGATTAGTTAGGTTTAAGTAGTCCTAAGTTCTAGGGGACTGATGACCTTAGAAGTTAAATCCCATAGTGCTCAGAGCAGTTTGAAGCATTTTTTTCTTTTTTTATTTAATTTTATTTTATTATTATTGTTTATTTTTTATTTTTATTTTATTTTATTTTATTTTTATTTATTTATTTACTTTTTTTTTTTTTTTTTGCAGTCGCATCTAAATTTTTCACTTGGCTAAAGGATTGTACATGGCTTCTAGTTATTAGATCCTAAGATGCCAGCGACGCTGAAAGTGTAAGTAATATCATGAAAATAGCCCATTGCTCAACAACAATTTACATTTACGTAAGAGAGCAATGGGTATAATACCAGATCAGAGTAAGTCACTTTTTTCCCACCTAGATAATTTTGAGCACAGTTACAGCGAGATTGAAGTGGGATAAAGAGTTTCCCAATGAAGAATATGTAGAAAAGAAAAATTGGCCAGGGAAAGCATCCGACAGCACTGGTCAGGTTAAACTATTTTTAACGTATGTCTGGACAAATGTTGCCACGAACAAAATTAGAAACGTACTGTGTGTGCACGCGGCGCGGGATTAGCCTAGCAGCCTAGGCGCTGCAGTCATGGACTGTGCGGCTGGTCCCGGCGGAGGTTCGAGTCCTCCCTTGGGCATGGGTGTGTGTGTGTTTGTCCTTAGGATAATTTAGGTTAAGTAGTGTGTAAGCTTAGGGACTGATGACCTTTGCAGTTAAGTCCCGTAAAATTTCACACGCATTTTTATTGTGTGCGCGCGTGCTCGTATGTGTGTGTTCGTGTGTGCCTGTGTGTGTGTACGTGTGAGTCAGAGAGAGAGAGAGAGAGAGAGAGAGAGAGAGAAAATGTATATCTTCCCATGGTGTTTGTACATATTCGTAATAAACACATTTACTGCTATGTGTAATTGATTAGGTATTGCATAGCAGCTTATATACTTCTTTTTCACATATACAAAAGTACTTTACGCATCTATAATGAACTCCCGTGCGTGTCGTGATCTGTTCGCTCATAAAATGTTAAGAAATCGTAGCTAATACTTCGTTTCTCCTAGTTTCCAGCTTCCACAACATATGGCAGTATTGCAAAGTATATCAAAAACTTACATGTGCCGACGGCAGTCTGAGTTCCTGGGGCTCTTAGAACGACACATCCCTTCACTGACATCATATTTGTGGGAAAGGGAGACTGAAGTGATGTCACTTTGTACTGACAGATGCGACGACTGCTGTGGCTTCTGAGCCGAGGTGGAGCCGCTTGCCTGCGGATGTGAATTGTGAGCAGCGTCAGCGTACCATCAGAAGGGTTCTAGGAGGGAAAGGGGAATGAAAGGCTGGGTGGAGCAGATCGAAAGGAGGAGGTGGCAGAGGCGGAATGAAGGCAAGCCCGGCGCAGTGCTGTGGGCTGCTGCAGCCGCCGGCGTCGCTGCGTCAGGATTCCAGCCAGCGGTGCCAACTCCTGAAAGCTATTTGAAAAGCAGCCCGCTGGAATCTGAAAGCGACGTACCTGGATACCGCCACCACACGAATATTTCCTCTGACATATGTCATAGGAAACAGCACCCTCCTGTTTCGTAGAAGTGGTTTTAGCTAGAGACAGCGTACCCACACAAGGATCTGGCCTGTAGGCTTTTACCTCACGATCTTCAGCCGACATTTGTTTAATGATTTTTTCTGACGTTTCGCCAGCACAAGTGGTTGGAATTAGCCGCGCGGAGTGGCCGCATGGTTAAAGACGCCGTGTCAAGGATTGCGAGGCCCCTCCCGCCGGAGGTTCGAGTGTGTGTGTATGTGTGTGTGTGTGTGTGTGTGTGTGTGTGTGTGTGTGTTGGGGGGGGGCGTGTATGAGAGAGAGAGAGAGAGAGAGAGAGAGAGAGAGGGAGAGAGTATATGTTCCCATCGTCTTTGTACATATTCGTAAATAAACACATTTACTGCGATGTGTAGTTGATTAGGTATTGCATAACAGCTTATATACTTCTTTTTTACATATACCCTCGGGCGTGGGTGTTACGGAAGAAAGGAAGAATGAATTGATTGTTGGTGTTAATAACGATCATCCTCCTTTACCTCCTCTCCATCACTGCGGGTGACATGTCACTGAGCACACTCGTTCTGTGCATGCAACAAACGTGAGGCGCCTAGTTGTTTCCGCTGCACTGTGTGGAATACGAAGGTTCTGTTATAGTTCACTAACCTGCTAACTTCAAGTTGATGTCCCCAGTGCAGAAAACAGTACGCAGGTCGTAGGTTTTGTATCTTGAAGCTGAAACTGACTTTTAGCGAGGTTCTGTACTGAAGTTATGAATCACTTCTTAGGGATGCCACTCGCGTATTTTGATATAGCCACACGAGAAGACTACATGATGTTAATACAACACCTTCTGATACAGCAAAGTACGTGATCAGGCACAATGTTTACGAAAATGTATCTTTACGCTATTTTTGGCACGTGTCTGTGCCTCATGACTACCGGAGTGAATCTTTTAATACTGAATACTGGCAAACAGATCCTGCCATCGTCAGTTTTTTGTTTTTTGATTTAAATTGTTTTTAATAATTCTAAAATAACTGATTGATAGTCAGCTGTTGAGAGATATTTATATTAAAAGGTGAAGTCATTCCAATGATTAGTTTAGCTAATAATAATAACTATACTTTAAAGTTTTGGCGCCCTTTCTCCGAACACAGCAGCCAATCACAGAGCAGTAGCATTATTCATGTGGTCTTTTTCACGGGAATGGTACCGAATCTAACACCTGTCACAAGCACCTCACACCACATTTCGTCATCTATATACTTCTTGCATCTCCACTGCCCCGGGAACAGCTTCTTGGAGCCTAATATGATGGCTGACAAAGCCAGAAATATTACAGTGTATGTGTTGTTCTTAGCATAAGTTAGTTTAAGTTGTCTGTAAGTCTTGGGACAGATGATCACAGCAGTTTTGACCCTTAGGATTTCACACACATTTGAACTTTTACTTTTTTTTTTGCTGGAATGATCAAGACTTCATCCTCATTTTCGGTGGTGCACACTGCCAGCCATGTTTCACCAGCACGAGTGGTTCGGATTGTAAAAAGCTCACCAACAGTGTTGGAGGTGCACAATACGTCACTAGCGATCGCGAAACGTAGGAAAAACCATTACGGGAAGCAACTAGTGGTTGTACGGGTTATCCTCCACCACGAGACGTAAAGTGGACTGTATGATATTGCTGTATATCTAAATGTGAGCTGAAAATAACGAGACAAAAGCCAACAGCCAAGGCATCAAAAAGTGGCCACGAAACGTACAACAATTTTGTGTTGACAGAATATACCATTAAACGCTGCCCTGGCGTAAGGACTACTTGAAAAATTCCCGAGTATTGCGGCAGACGGTGTCGTGTAAACAGCGCAATATTTAAGCAAAGCAGAATATCTGTTGACTGTGAAAACTGCACAAAGCTGAAACAATGGTCTTATTGTCCAATTTCACATTTAAAAATTTATATAAAGGATACAAAATGTTATCGATCTGTTTATCTCCTCTTCGCACTCTACAAATTTTCGGAAACATGATAGCAAAGTTCGTCAACTGCCTTTCCCACACTTCGCAAGTGAGCATTTCGAAGCACAGCTACATCATCAGTGCTTCACATGATTATCAAAGGACCTCCACTGCAATGTCAACACGTCAAAGATGCGTATCTTCGGAGAGATTAACGAAGTTGTAGTGGAATATGCAAAATCACATTAGAATATAATTTGATTCCTTTCAAATTTATAGTAAAGGAACGAATTTTTCTGATTTCTGTTCCACACCGAATCACAAAGATGTAACTTACAGATCTTGTTAAAACCATTAAACGAACAAAGAAAATTTACAATTTTTATGACAAGCCAAGTTTAGATGACAGTGTTTCACACGGAAATTTCATTAGAACAAAAACCAAAAAAGTACTTCTTCATACTTAAAATAACTTAATCACTAGACAATTCTTAAATATTCTATAGCTAATGTAATTCCAGTCATTGGTTGGAACTAAACACGAAAATTAGTATTACTCGTTGCGAATCATACGTGCACTATTTGAGAATCATGTGGCTTCAGAGAGAAATTAATACTAGGATATTCTGTTACAGGACAGTGTGCAAAACTGTTTGTCAGTGCGATGCATCAACAGATTTAGTTAATATTGAAACTAGCGGCTTTGTACCGAGTGTGCACTCTCCATGAACACTTCTCTATAAAGTCAGAGACGATTTACAGACGTAGCCTTCCAGGAAAATTTGTCTCAAAGAGTTCATGGTAATTCCCACTGTGTCGGCTGTGGCACCGTCTTCCAGAAACCAGGTACCCCGTAATTGCATTGCCTCGAAAGCCGGCTGGAAAAACTCTTGCAGCATAGTTAAGTAACGATCCGAATTCACAATTACAACATGACGATTTTCCGGGAAAAAGTAAAGGCCAATGGCGCATACTCGTGATATTGTGTATTAAACAGTGACCCGGCCTGAGTGCAATGGTCTCTGGTGAATTTACCTGGGGTTCGTGTCGCTCTAGTACCGCATATTCTGTATGTTTACACACCCACTGAGGTGAAACAGAACACATTTGCATCACGGGGTATGATTGCAATGCTTACAATCTACACAAGATGTTCTTTGTGTTACATAATCGCCAACTGACAATTACTGGAACACGTACATTTTATATGGGTGAAAATTCAGTTCTTAGGAAGAATCCGGTGGAGAGAATGTCTTGAAATACCAAGAGCAGGTGCGTGTTTCGGAGCTGAGCGTTTCGGAGATTGCTGTATCGCTGCTCTAACTTTTTCGACATTTTGTAGTGTTCTAACGCTTCTCTCATCTATACCTACATCTACGTGGATACTCTGCAAATCACATTTAAGTGCCTGGCAGAGGGTTATCGAACAACCTTCACAATTCTCTATTATTCAAAATTGTTGAATGTGTGTGAAATCTTATGGGACTTAACTACTAAGGTCATCAGTCCCTAAGCTTACACACTACTTAACCTAAATTATCCTAAGGACAAACACACATTCCCATGCCCAAGGGAGGACTCGAACCTCCGCCGGGACCAGCCGCTCAGCTCTATTATTCCAATCTCGTATAGCGCGCGGGAAGAATGAACACCTATATCTTTCCGTACGAGCTCTGATTTCTCTTGTTTTATCTTGGTGATCGTTCCTCCCTGTGTAAGTCGGTGTCAACAAAATATTTTCGCATTCGGAGGATAAAGTTGGTGATTGGAATTTCGTGAGAAGATCGCGTCGCAACGAAAAACGCCTTTCTTTTAAAGATGTCCATCCCAAATCCTGTATCATTCCTGTGACACTCTCTCCCATATTTCACGATAATACAATACGTGCTGTTCAATTTGAACTTTTTTGATATAGTTCGTCAGTCCTATCTGGTAAGGACCCCACACCGAGCAGCAGTATTGTAAAAGAGGATGGACAAGTGTACTGTAGGCAGTCTCCTTAGTAGGTCTGTTACATTTTCTAACTGTCCTGCCAATAAAACACAGTCTTTGGTTAGCCTTCCCCACAGCATTTTCTGTGTGTCCCTTCCAATTTAAATTGTTCGTAATTGTAATACCTAAATATTTAGTTGAATTTACGGCTTTTAGATTAGACTGATTTATCGTGTTACCGAAGTCTGACGCGTTCCTTTCAGCACTCATGTGGATGACCTCACACTTTTCGTTACTTAAGGTCAACCGCCACATTTCGCATCATTCCAATATTTCTTCTAAATCGTTTGGCAGTTTGTTTTGATCTACTGATGACTTTATTAGTTGTTAAACGACAGCGTCGTCTGCAAAAAACCGAAGTCGGCTGTTCAGATTATCTCCCAAATCGTTTATATAGATATGGAACAGCAAAGGGCCTATAACACTACCTTGTGGAAAGCCAGAAATCACTTCTGTTTTACTCGATGACTTTTCGTCAATTACAACGAACTTTGACCTCTCTGATAGGAAATCACAGATCCAGTCACATAACTGAGACGATATTCCACAAGCACGCGATTTCACTACTAGCCGTTTGTTGGGTACAGTGTCAAAAGCCTTCCGGAAATCCAGAAATATGGAATCTACCTGAAATCCCTTGTCAATAGTAATCAGCATTTCATGTGAATAAAGAGCTAGTTGTGTTTCACAGGAACGATGTTTTCTGTGTCAATAGACCGTTTTCTTCGAGGTAATTCATTATGTTGGAACACAATATATGTCCTAAAATCCTGCTGCATATCGACGATAATGATATCGGCCTGTAAGAAATGGTTCAAATGGCTATGAGCACTATGGGACTTAACTGCTGTGGTCATTAGTCCCCTATAACTTAGAACTACTTAAACCTAACTAACCTAAGGACATCACACACATCCATGCCCGAGGCAGGATTCGAACCTGCGACCGTAGCGGTTGCGCGATTCCAGACTGTAGCGCCTAGAACCGGCCTGTTGTTTAGTGGATTACTCATACTACCTTTCTTGAACACTGGTGTGACCTGAGCAACTTTTCAGTCTTTGGGTACGGATATTTCGTCGAGCGAACGGTTGTATATGATTTTAAGTATGGAGCTTACTGCATCAGAATACTCCGAAAGGTCCTAATTGGTATACAGTCTGGACCAGAAGACTTGGGTTTATTAAGTGATTTACGTTGCTTTACTACTACGAGGATATTTACTTCTACGTTACCCATGTTGGCAGCTGCTCCCGATTCAGATTCTGGAATATTTACTTCGTCTTCTTTTGTGAAGCCATTTCGGAAGGCTGTGTTTAGTAACTCTGCTTTGGCAGCACTGTCTTCGATGGTATCTCCATTGGCATCGTGCAGAAAAGGCATTGATTGTTTCTTGTCACTAACATACTTCACATGCGACCAGAATCGCTTTGGATTTTCTGCCAGGCTTCGACACAAAGTTTCGTTGTGGAAACTAATATAAGCATCTAGCATTGAAGTCCGCACTAAATTTCGAATTTTTATAAAAGATCTCCATTTTTGGGGATTTTGCGTCTGTTTAAATTTGGCATGTTTCTTTCGTTGTTTCGGCAACGGTGTTCTAACCCGTTTTGTGTACCAAGGAGGATCAGCTCCATCGTTTGTTAATTTACTTGGTATAAATCTCTCTATTGCTGCCGATACTATTTCTTTGAATTTAAGCCACATCTGGTCTACACTTATATTATTAATTTGGAATGAGTGGAGATTATCTCTTAGGAAGGCATCAAGTGAATTTTTATCTGCTTTTTTTAGTAGGTATATTTTTCGCTTATTTTTCGAGGATTTGGGGATTACAATATTCAATCTTGCTACGACAGCCCTGTGTTCACTAATCCCTGAATCGGATTTCATGTTCGTTATTAACCTCTTCCTTTTCGTTCAGATGACACATACCCCTGTTGTTCTGAATGCATGTTCCCAATTTAAAATTTATTGCCGTCCAGGAACACGTCAGCACAGGGGTATTGCAAATCGCAAACGAAAAGCACGTTACACTGCAATGATCCAATGGGAATTCGAGAAATACACTTCAACACAAATGGAGCGCTCCTCACGTGTCCAGTGCATTATTGCAACTGAACAAGAATTGAATACAAACCTCCCGTCAGTCACTATAGACCACGCCCACTCTCCCCTGTATTCGACCAACAGTGCCGCCACAACGTGAATTCTAAAGAAGCAATTTACCGCGCTTCACCGTGAATAAATGCCGATAGTAGTGAAGATAGTGGGTAAGTGACTTTAATTAGTGGTGTGTGGATAACTTGAGCATTAGGGTATGATGGGAGGCGTTCAGATGCGCTGACCAATGTCTCTGGATGCTAAATGGTCAGAGTATCTGCTAATAAGGAGAAGATCTGTGTTCAAATTCCACTCCAACACAAATTTTAGAATTTTCTCATTAATCTACATCAGTGTCCATTCACACACACACACACACACACACACACACACACAAACGCGCGCGCGCGCGCGCGCGCGCACACACACGCACACACACACACACACACACAGAGAGAGAGAGAGATACACACACAAAAACACTCACACAAACATGTCTATAAGCTATACCAAGTAATCAGGACACGTTTTATTAGACTAATTATGCCACATGTAATGGTGGATAACAGTTAATGGTGGAGCTGATTACAGTCACGTCTGTTTCTTTCTCTTCACGAACATGAGCTAATTTTCTGTGGTGTCGTCTTCGTCTTCGTAAACAAGGACACAATTGAACCCGCAGAGAGTAAAATAAATATTTGCTCGACACATCGTAAATGAAATTGTTAAGATAAGGTAGTGTATGGGCATGAGACTTGCTTCGTTGGAGGCGTAATATACGACTGATGTACTACAGTTGGCATGTGCCCAGTACTAGCCCAAAAAATTAAAAAATTAAAAGTACAGAGTGTGGGGTATAATATGTCAGACAATATTTTCTTTCTGTTCCCAAAAACTCTTTGTCATCATTTGGCAAACCTCATTTTATTACTTAAGTATGTAGTCAGATGCCCTTTCTTCTACTACAGTCGTCAAAATAATATAATGGAGGGAAGTCATATGCACGACCCGTGAGAGACTCGTGAAAACATTACTCTGTGTGTTAACGCGATTTAAATATTGGTGTTCCGTATGGTCTGAGGAAGAAGTTGGGAACCAACCCAGCATTTGTCTAAAGGACTGTGGGAAACTTCCTAAAAAAAACAAAAAAAAAACGCTGAGGGTGCACGTGTTCCAACACACTGTCGTTAAACAGCCGCGGGGATTCGATGCGGGGTGTAGCTAACCAGTCTCCCGAGATATCAATCACACTGTGCGCTACGCTGTATGTCCAGCTTAAAATATGAGGTATTTTGAATTAAATAATGAAAACAGTCGACGAGATTTTTGTTTTACTTAGGAAAATTAAAGAAAACGTATGTCTGACCAGAATTCTCCTTCATGTTGTTCATCTTCTATTAACATTTTCGCTTCCCATTTTTTCACCAGTACGTGCGACTGGCATTTTTAAGTGACTGTTTATTTATAAATCGGCGTAGATGTGTAGGGTCCCCGGGACTGGACTCTCTACAGGCAAGCGAAAAGCGGTTAGCAGCTGTGATCACTCACATTCAGCCTCGATAGAACGGATCTCTCTGTAAGTGAAAATGATATAAATATCAACTTGCTTCGGACAGCGTTTGATTTCGTATTAAAGAACTCGGAAGAAAACACAACGAAGTTATGTGTAAAATATCAGGTGTTGGACATTGTGATTGGATGTCACGCCCATTACATTGAGTTATGCATTTCGTCTGACTCTCAGGCGGCATTAATTTCACCACGTCATCAGATCCGTTTCCTAATTTCAGTTGGACAAATAAATATAGTGGCATCCATTTCATTCTTCATTTAAATACTTGGAACTGTAGTGTAATGGCAGTAATAGCGATACCTCTGTCCACACTGAATATCAGAGTTAAAAATGACATTGTGAGAAGGTGAAACAGATGGGGAAGAATCCTATACTGAAGTAGAGACAGTTCGTAGCGATCCCTAGGACTATACTGAATTTCACAGTTTAAAAAAACAGTTTTAAAAATCTTGGCATATAGAGAAGATTTCCGGTGGGGACAACGAGACATCTTTAGCAGACATGTGGAAAGTAAGTCTCTTCTCAAACAGTGAGCAGCCAGTGCAGAGTGTTAGAATTTGCTCTCGCATTGTATACAAATTAGTTCTTCATATGTAACTTACCGCAAGGGACTGACTTGGCAACTGAATATTGGCAGCCAGTAGTACTGATCTACATCTACATCTACATAGATAGCCGGTTAGGGTACGGTGCGTGCCATTTCCTGTCCCGTTCCACTCGCAAACAGAGCGAGGGAGACACTGAACTTCGTGGTCCTTAAGCGCAATATATTTTAGCGGCAGTAGAAGAGTTCCGCAGTCAGCTTTAAATGCAGGTTCTCTAAGTTTCCTCAATAGCATTTCTCGAAGAGAAGGTCGCCTTCCCTCCAGAGATTCCCATTTGAGTTCCCGAAGCAACTCCGTAACACTTGCGTGTTGTTCGAACCAACCGGTAACAAACCTAGCTGGTACGGATCCCAAAAACTCGAGCAGTACTCAAGAAAAGGTCGTACCACCGTCCTATATGCGGCCTCCTTTATAGAAAGACCACTCGTTCCTGGAATTCTCCCAATAAACCGAAGTCGACCAGTCACCTTCCCTACCACAGTTCTTATTTGCTCGTTCCACCTGACCTGACGCTCTCTGCAGTATCATGGGTGTCTTCATAAGAGAGATGCTGGAGTTTGGACTCATGACTATGAAGACTGTAGTGATTCTTGCACTATTTCCACTTCCTGAGCTGAATGAATTGTGGTGCAAGTACCACATAATATAATACTTTAGAAAGAGGTTGTGTCCACCACGGTTAAAAGTGACCTAAAGATATTTTACAGTGACGGCGATGATAAAACAGATGAAGGCGGTGAGAAGCTCGCAGTGGCTACTGCATATGGCATTTCAAATGTTTCCTTGTTACTACAGAGCAAGCATGCTACTCAGTGTTAGCTCTGAGTTAATCAGGGACAATGTCGACCAGAGAAAGAGTTGCATTAGATATCTCAGCAGTGAAACAACAATATGACAAGTTCCGTGAGCAGCAGGGGCAGGCTCACGTACTACGTATAAAGGCCTGCGCGAGACAGCCACTGGATCCTACCTCATAAATACCTGTTGCAAGGAATCGTCTGCTGCTGGGTAAGAGTGAACTGCTGCACATGAAAGTCTATAGATTTGGGCCTCCACCGGGACCTGTTACACCTCCTGAAAACCTGAAATTTACCCGGCCTGCCACCAAACCACCTGTGAAACACAAGCCAAAATAACAACCCACTGATGTCTTGTCATGGTCACTGTGTAAGCGGAAATTGTATGACTTAAGCGTTGTTCATTGTGTTCTCTTTCCAATGGCAATTAAAAACGTAGATTTGGCCACCACCTATTGCAGATACTTTCATCGTACCCCACAGGTG
Organism: Schistocerca americana; assembly: GCF_021461395.2. Classification (NCBI taxonomy): domain Eukaryota; kingdom Metazoa; phylum Arthropoda; class Insecta; order Orthoptera; family Acrididae; genus Schistocerca; species Schistocerca americana. The sequence goes on from NC_060122.1 coordinate 653,724,566, forward strand.
AAACTCTGTAATCCGTCCAACCGATGAGGAAAAGCACTTACCTGCAGGCGATTGCGCTATGTCGTTCACAATTTTAATATCCATTGTCACTTGCAGTCATCTTTCTGCTGCACTGCGTCGTCAGTAACGCGCGGTTAGGGGAAGGAGGAGAGGTAGTTTACACGAAGACCAAAAGACAGCTAGTAATATGTTTAATATTTGTCACTGTTGCTACTAGACTCGTCCCGCCGCACTGTTCACATAAATTCGAAAAACAAAACCCACGCAGGCTGTATTGTCAACGAAATTCAATCCACTTTCACCTCCGGCTACGTTATGCACAAACCACTGTCCGCCATCTCTTTCTCCGATGTGCAACGATGCTCTTTCCTTGCCTACCTACGCACTACACGCCGCTTTACTGTTACGGCTCCCAGAGATATTCTAGTGAGCTCTCGACTCTTCTGGGCATGGTAAGCATGAAGGATGCTTATAATACTTACTGCGGTTGTTCATCCGAGCCAAATTATAAGAAGTCACTTACTACTTTACTGAACTTCCAGGATTGAAAATAATATTAAACGACATGTAAATAAATTTAAGCTCCATTTTAGGAAAGGTAACCACCACAGTCTCTATTAGCCACCAACAACCAGACAAGGGGGGCCGGAACGTAGAGGGAAAGAGGGTTTGACAGAGGAGGTCCAGAGACAGACAGGGAGTGCATGTACGTAAGAATCCAATTACCCGATGGTGTACCTGCTAACATGGTCAAGGGTCACGTTGAACGTTTGATCTTTACCTGGGCAGGGATAATAGAAAATTAAGCTCGACAGACTGTAATGGCTGCCACAACAATAAGCTTAATTTCTCCACGAGAACAACTGAATTAGCATCCTTTGTCCTTCACGTCTGACGAGAAAAGAAAATATATAATACAATCGTTACACACCTTTACTACAAAATGGTACTTCCCACAGGTAAGCGCAACTGCAATGCCCACTGCGTACTCGCAGTCTATTTACAGGTAATATCAGTCTACGTTCACTACCCTCGTCTCGCGGATCGTTAGCAGTTCTCTCCAGCACCAAATAAACACAAAATACATGTAAAGACCTCGGCTCTCGACATCATTAGTAATTCTCCGTTGGTATCCAATAAACACAACTAAATCCAAAGATATATTACATCGCCTCTTGTGGGAGTAAAAAATCTTTTGTACAACTTTTTGGGACGACAAAGATAGCTGCGTGGTTCTTAACGTGCCTTTTGTTCTCCCATCAAAAGGAAGCGTTCTAAAACTGATAAGAAGAAGTTTTCTACAAACTATTATATTCCAAGTACGGATGGAAATGATGTCAAGGTATGCAAAGAAATTATATTAAGACACTGCAGATTTCTGGCAGCAGGGTGCATCGAGCCATAGCCAAAGCAAAAGCAAGCTCTTTATGTGACCGGTGCAAAAATCATGTTCCTCATAATAAAAGTGCTGACTCATCTGCAGAAGAGATTAGTCAAAAACTATACTTGGACAGTGGGTCTAATCTTAGTTTGATGTACGGATTATTCATTCATAAGCTGAAAGAAGAAGATCCCAATGTTAAACCTCCCAGACAATCTTTGTACGAAAAAGTATTTAGACGAGACTTCAATCTCATTTTCAAGCCTCCTCAAAAGGACACATGTCAAACATGTGACGGGTTAAACTGGTAATTACAGCAAAGGAGACACTTAGACCAGGTGAGATAGACACTGAGAAGATACGAAGATTCAGGAAGGAGCAGGAATTGCACCACAGGAAGGCTGAAGCTGCAAGAAATTGTCTGAAAATGGATACAGAGAACTCCAAGATAGAAGATAATCTTACAGCCTTTTCATTTGGTTTTCGGAAACTATTATTGCTGCCAAAATTGACAACAAGTGTTGCATACTATAAATGTCAACTCCTCTACTTTAATCTTGGAATTCATGATCTTAAAAGTGGAAAGGCAGCAATGCGTTGCTGTAATGAAAGTATTGCTTCAAGTGTAGCTAAAGAAGTGGGCTCTTGTGTATTGATGTACATCGAAGCTCGTGATATTGGTCCAAAGATGTTAGGATGGTCGAATCCTGGGGTTGGGGGTGGGGGGTGGGGGGGCAATACAGGAATTTTAAAATTACGACTATTTGGATGTATTTGGTTCAGAGTGACAAAAATAACATTGAGGAAATTATCCACAAATTTGCTGAACCTGGTCATTCGTATCTTCCGAATGAAAGTGATTTTGGGGATATAGAGAGGAAATAGTGCATAATAGAGTACCAGTTGGAAGTAACATACAGAGTCCCAATACACCTGCATCTCGGATGCCCCCTCACAGCAACACTTCTGACGCCAAATGAAGCGCCCTGGTGTTAGTGTCACATATCTTTACATGTGTTTGTGCTATTTGGTACTGAGACACAGTTACGCGTGTATATTCATATTGTATACTGTAGAAACAGCAGTATTTGGCTTGTAATGCGGCAGCTACGTATCCCAGGCCCTAGACAACGAAACCAGCCAAAACTTTTAATATTTCAACTCTGAGTCTGACGGTACATAGTTGAAGGCAGTGTGATTCTGCGTGTCGAGAGTCACGAGACAGCGGCAATTCAAATCATTCAGCGAAATCCTTGACTGATGTAATCTACTATGAATGCACAGCGGACAACCCTTGACTGTTGTGCTTCTTTGATGGTTGCGCTGGTGTTCAGATGTGAGAATATCTAGATCTACCAATTCATAGACGCTTCCAGAAATCTTTTTAGTAGTGAAGATCTGCATGATGCACGCACAGTACACGATTCCAGACATTTTTCCATGTCTTGTTTCCTTATAGTTCATTAACAGTTTTTGGCTGTTGCTCTTCGTTCTCCATTACGAGACAGGTCATGGTCATGTGCTTGCCTAAGTACTTCACCTGTAAGTGCTGTAGGTTCCTCCACGCATGGTTGGCTGATGTCCTAGCTGAACATAGCCCGTGGCGTGCACCAGTCAGAATCGTAATCAAAAAATCACCATATGGTAGCAGAAACTATAGATATTGTGGTGATTACAGATACTGGAGTGCAAAACTTTCAGTGATGCGTATTCTGTACCGGATGTAACGGAGAGTTTGGACAACGAAGACTTTTTACAATAGATTTACAAGTAACTACCACCAGTTGAAAGTAGTTCCAGAATACCGGCCAAACATCCCATTCATGCCCATGCGGTCCTTAGTAGTATTGCATAATGGTTTTTTGTCTCAGAAATATCCCAATCGATTTTCAGAGATTCTTAGATGTAGTACCTAGAGTATTAAGACCAAATCGATGAATGGTTTATCTGGATGACAAAGCTGAGCTTCCTAAAAGCAAGGAAGAACATGTACTACGATTGAGGGAGATGTTTGAGAGGCTACAGAGTGTGAATAATTACCACGATGGAGCATTAGAGGTGAATTATCTGGGGTATGTAATTAGTCAATAAGGTGTCGAAACAAATCTGTATTCAATTTATGCAATATGTGATTTGTTGAAGCCACAGACAAGAAAAAAGCTTCATTAATTCCTTGGCCTTTGTAAACGTTATCGAAAACTAGATAGAGATTTTATCAAAATTGCTGAGCTCTTAAACCATTTTTTAAGGAAAAAAGTGACTTTTCAGTTGTCTACCAAGTATCAGACAGCATTTGATAAGTTAAAATAGGCATTAATGTTCATGACCGATTTTGGTGTTTTCAAATTTTGAAAAATACTTTATTTCATCAAGAAATCAAGTAATGTGGTGATCAGACGTATTCTCAGTCAAAGTGGAGGATGTAAGGATCACCCGGTGGCATGTGCATCAAGACAGTTAAATAAGACAGAACGAAATTACTCTCCTACAGAGAAAGAGATGTTGGCTCTCACCTACATCGTTACGCACTTCAGTCGTTATCTCTATGGAAGAAAATTCAAGTTAGTAATAGAGCATGTCACTTTCATGTGGTTAGTAGGACTAAAAGATCCATCAAATAGATTGACAGGTTGGGCTCTGAAATTTAGTGAGTTTGAATAAGAGATAGTACACCAACCAAGCAGAGAACACGGCACTGCCTATGGGTTAAGTAGAAAAGCCAGAGTATTACAAATATTGGCTAGGAGTGTTATTGAATGGCAGAATGCAGAGGCTGGTGGCGCTGACTGTAAAGTATTTAGCACGCAGTCACAGTGTGTAACACAAGAAGGCTTGCTATACAGACTGTCAAAGTGTAGGCTATGTGTGGTGGTGCCTGCAGCCTCTCATGCATCTCATGCACAAATTATCATCCCGACATTGAAAAAAAAATTCTAATACATTATTTGGTTCCCTGAGACCTATATTACACAGAATTCATCATAATTTATCTAAAAAAAAAATAGTTTCATACACCAATACGCAGGTGTCCTCACATGAGGACAAAGAGCACGAAAACTACTACATTTTACATAGAACATTTATTAGTAATATCAGAAAATACCTGAAGAGTGTACTTTTATCAACAATATCAAAGAATATATGAAGAGTGTGCACAATTTTTTGTTTCATGCACTCAGATCACACACCAACTTAACACTTTTCACAACTGTAACGGGTTTTCCGACGGTAGTTCGAACGTGACACCTGATGGCTTTGGAACCGCCTGACCTGGCTGGCCAGTGTGATCCACCATCGACAGGCTCTCTTTTTTGGTTATACTGACAGCAATGGGCTTTCATCTGGAGACCTCCCTCTTTCTTGTAATCTCTGCTTTCGCATTGTATATTACCCCAGAGGCGACTCTACATTTGAATACTAACAGATCCATATTTTCTTTTTCACTCATCATCCAGAGTATCCATGCATTTACTAGTCACATTTAGTATGTGGTAGAAAATCCTCAGATTTCTGGTGTCATTTCTATAGAGGGCCACCAAAGGATCCATTAGGTCAACTTCTCCCGTGTGCTTACTATAAATTCCAATGCAGTTGGGTCTTTTGATCTCTATAAACATCTTTTCCTTTCGACAAAATCGTGTAGCAACCCCTTCAGGTTCTCTTCTAGCATATGACGATACAACGGTTTCAGGTAAATTGTCAATCCATCTCGTGACATTAACGCCTTCTGTTGATGTCACTACTGAAGAACTGCCACGGCCCTTCTTCCGTAATTCTTTTGCCGACTTCAGTTTTTTTTTATCTTCTCCGTCCAGTCAGTTATTGCGAATGGTACCAACGTACCATATGTTTAGCTTTTTCAGTTTTAGCACCAAGGGAATGTTACTGAAGAGATTGTCAGCGTAGAATTTCTTGTACTTTCCATGAATGTCGTGACACGGACGGAGCACAGCATATCCTGCCATCCCACATTCAAAGATTTTACTGCGTTCTCCTCCAGTCCCTTGAAACAGTTCGAATCAATACACATAACCAGACACACCGCACTCGCATTTTGTAGCCCCATTTCCTGCGCTTTTTGGGAAGATACTGCTTCAATGATGATCTCCCTTTGAACGGAGTCAACACTGTCAAATTCTTCAGCTTCGAGAGTCTTGTTCAAATGGTTCAAATGGCTCTGAGCACTATGGGACTTAACATCTATGGTCATCAGTCCCCTAGAACTTAGAACTACTTAAACCTAACTAACCTAAGGACATCACACAACACCCAGCCATCACGAGGCAGAGAAAATCCCTGACCCCGCCGGGAATCGAACCCGGGAACCCGGGCGTGGGAAGCGAGAACGCTACCGCACGACCACGAGATGCGGGCGAGAGTCTTGTGATAGTCATCATGCAGGGCTTTCAAAATTGGTCGTAATCTGATAGCTTTGTCAGTATTGTCCGGAGGAATTGTAGAAACATCGTTGAAATGTAGGAAACGACACAGTTCTTCATATCTCCTGCACGACATAGCACCTTCAATCAAGTTCAATCGGAAGACAGTTTCCTCAGCCCTGTACTGTCATATTCTCGGATATCTCAGGTAAGTCATTACGAGTGTTATTCCAAAATATATCTTCAGTTCAGAAACAGAAGTAGAGAAACATTCTTTTCCGTTCTGATGTGCATATAAGTTGGCCTGCTCAACTATTTCGGCTATTAGTTTCTCTGGAAATAGCTCCATAAAGAAATCAAGGGGACTTTCTCCAGTAATCCGCACTTTTGCTTTTACAGTAAATGGCTGCACAGTGACTGAGTTCTCCAATTCACTGAACCAGATCACATTATTTTTAGGACATTTTGTTGATATTCCTGGTTCATAATATTCTCTTCGAACTCCACTTTCAACCTCAGTATGACTTGTTGCACTTGTTTCATTGTTGGGAATATTTTTACTGTTAGTGTCACTTGTTTCTGAAGATATATTACAAGTATCAGTGATGAGGTTAACTTCAAATGATGGGTCGTTGTCGGAGTCGTCACTCTAACCCAGATCTTCTTCTGAGTCAGCTTCCAAAATTTGTAGAATTTCAGCATCACTTATAATCTGGCGAAAGTTCTTACTTCGTTCTTTATTTAAACGAATTATACCGTCCTTGAATATTTTGGCTGATGAATGTAACCTGTCTGTCATCCTAAAGGAATAATACAGATTTACTCACTTTTTGGAAAATAACTATAAAATCGTGTATGCATATCAAACTAATTTTCCGATAGTGGCTGCAGCTGCTGTCTACGATAGTATACATCAAAACTGACTATGTGACCGTGTGCTACATATAGTAAAATACGGTAGTATAAAACAACAGAGGAGAAGAAAGTCAATTTTCCGTACGTACTGAAGACAGTAGGGTAAAGTCATCTTGATCGATAAAGTCCTCCTATGAGGACACAAGTAATTTTTATGAAAATAAACATTTATACGATCCAGGTATCTGCAAAAAGTTTCAAATAATATGTAGTAAGTTTTAAAAAATTTAATGTAACAGATACCTCTCCAGGGACGGCAGTACGTTTCTCACAGAACAATGTCAAACTTTCACAAAACAACTCCGTGTCTACACCAAGATTGGAGCGACGAATCTAAGGTTCCCGCGCGCCAATACCAAGACGGCCATCTAGGAGCCATTCTTGCAACTATTATTAGTCCTCATATGAGGTACCTGTGCTTTTACGGTCACCTCAAATGTCAAAGATGACAGAAATGAGCAGAAATTTAAGTGTCCTCATTGTAGGATGCGACGTGTGACAGGGTTAAAGGTGAGGTACTGAGGCAAGCACGTGACCATGTTCTGTCGGGTCATGGAGAATGAAGAGCAATAGCCAAAAGCTGATCATGAAAGACAAGGAAACTAGACATGATCCAATATGTCAGGAAACTTATACCGTGCGTGCAGCACCCAGAGCTTAACCAACAAAAAGATTTCTGGAAGCGTCTAAACGATTTGAAACGGTAGAACTTGATAGTCTCACAACTGAACACCGTGCTAACCATCTAATACACTATGATATATCACCTTTCACGTTACGTCGCAATGATTGCAATCCCAGGACTACAGGCGAATACATTAGCATAGACTATGGTGAACAACTAATTATTAAATTTCGGTGTTCCCAACAGAATAACCACAGATCGGAGTACTAATTTGTGTCCGATCAGATGAAACCACTATGCCATTTACTAAATGTTATTGAGCTTTGAACTAGCCCTTTCCACCATCAACCAAACTGAAGTACAGAAACGGTTCATCACTTAATTTAAATAATGTTTAGTTGTTATGTAAATGCACACTTAATGATTGTAACGTCTGTCTCCCATTGACGCCCGCATATAATTTTAAAATACGCAATACTATTGTGCTCTCACCCTCAGAAAGATGTCCTCACGTTTTTGGTTTGGTGAAGTGTAAACTGGGAATAAACGGAGACGCAGTTCAGAAATTTGCGAAGAATTTGCATTATCCTTGGCAGAAATTGAAACAAAAACCAAGTACGAAAGCGCTTGACCGACGATAGGAGACTAAACAGCGTTGCAGTAACTAATCTCAATATAGTGTCGTACGCTGAGTTTTACTGACGAATTTCTGCTCATCTAAGGGAAAGACAAAGAAATTGCTGAACCAGTATCATGGACTGTATCAATCAATGGTTCGACGTCTCCACATGTTCAGTAGAGGTTTTCGTGGGCAGTTACCACTTAGTGTTGATTTATACAGTTCAGTAATTTCTTTGTCTTGCCCTTTGGTACCGCAACTACCGGTGTCATAGCAAGCGCAGGGTGTCAAGTCGAAGAAGAAAGGGCAGAGATCGAAAGTGAATGATGAGAGAATACAAAACGTGCCGTACGTACTTAGAGCATGTCACGGTATAACTAAATGACATCTGTTTTCACCAACACATTTCGCAACTTGACTGTAATCGTAATCGTAATTGCAATTGCAAATATATTTCTTGTATATCATAAGCTCTAATAGTGGTAGTTGGTTCAGGCACTCATGCATGTCTGAAGTACATTACAGAGGACATCATAGAAACACAAGCGCTACGATATGGTTGTGAAATAGTATGTCGATAATAAAGGAAATACATAGAATGGAAAAATATCGAAACACCAAAAGTAATTAACGTAGAGTAATGACACTTCTATAATACATTTGTATGGGTAACATATGTAAGTCATTAACACTGCAAACTCTGATTCGTTAAACTAAGCGCGAGATAGTCCATTGCAAATTTGAGATACTGGTACACCAATACACTGGTAACCGCCAGAATGTTGAATGCAAGCATGCAAACGTGCATGCACTGTGTTGAGCCGATGCCAGATGTCAGTTTGTGCGACGGAGTTCCATCCCAGTTCCACTGTGTCAGTTAATACACGGACTGTTAACGCTGTTTGAGGAAATCGCGGGAGTCGTTGTCCGATTATGTCCCTTATGTACTGAAAAGTGCTCGACTGGAGACAGATATGGTGATCGAGCAGTCCAAGGCAACACGTTGACGTTGTGTTACAAGAAAGATATGTGGGCGAGCGTTGTTCTATTCGATAACACCCTCTGAAATGCTGTTCATGAATGGCAGCATAACCGGTCGAATTACCAAGCTGACGCACAAATTTTCAGTCAATATCCGTGGGATAATCACGAGAGTGCTCCTGCTGTCGTACGAAATCACATCCCAGACGATAACTCAAGATGTGTGTTCAAGGAGTCTAGCAAGGAGATAGGTTGGTTGCAGGCCCTCAACTGGCAGCTTCTAATCAACATACGGCCATCATTGGCCCAGAGGTAGCAACAGCTTTCATCAGAAAACACTACAGTGCTTCACCCTGCCCTACTATGTCTTTTCGCTTGACAGCACTGCAGCTGCGATTGACGACTATTATGGGGTCAGTGGAATGCACGCTTCAGGGCGTCTGGCTCAGAGCTGTCCTTGAAGTAAGCGATTTGTAAAGTTCGTTGTGTCACTGTGGCGTCAGTGGCTACATTCCTGCCAAGTACAATACTGGCCATTTGAACTGCTACATCACGAAGATGACGTGCTACAGACGCGAAATTTAACCGACGGGAAGAAGATGCTGTGATATGCAAAAGATTAGCATTTCAGATCATTCACAAAAAGTTGGCGCCGGTGGCGACACCTACAACGTGCTGACATGAGAAAAGTTTCCAACCGATTTCTCATACACAAAGAGCAGTTGACCGGCATTGCCTGGTGAAACGTTGTTGTGATGCCCCGTGTAAGGAGGAGAAAAGCGTTTCTGACTATGATAAAGGTCGGATTGTAGCCTATCACGATTGCGGTTTATCGTATAGCGACATTGCTGCTCGCGTGTCCTACGGTTACCCTTGACGCTGCATCACAGACAGGAGCGCCTCCGATTGTGTACTCAACGACGAACCTGGGTGCACGAATGGCAAAACGTTACTTTTTCCGATGAATCCAGGTTCTGTTTACAGCATCATGATCTTCGCATCCGTGTTTGGCGACATCGCGGTGAACGTACATTGGAAGCGTGTATTCGTCATCGCCATACCACGTATCACTAGGCGTGATAATATAGGGTGCCATTGGTTACACGTCTCGGTCACCTCTTGTTCTCATTGACGGGACTTTGAATGGTGGACGCTACATTTCAGATGTGTTACGACCCGTGGCTCTACCCTTCATTCGATCCCTGCGAAACCCTACATTTCAGCAGGATAATGGACGACCGCATGTTGCAAGTTCTGTACGGGCCTTTCTGGATACAGAAAATGTTCAACTGCTGCCCTGGCCAGCACTTTCTCCAGATCTTTCACCAATTGAAAACGTCTGGTCAATGATGGCCGAGCAACTGGCTCGTCACAATACGCCAGTCACTACTTTTGATGAACTGTGGCATCGTGTTGAAGCTGCATGGGCAGCGTGGATGGCGTGTACCTGTACACGCCATCCAAACTCTGTTTGACTCAATGCCCAGGCGTATCAAGGCCATTATTATGGCACAGGTGGTTGTTCTGGGTACTGATTTCTCAGGATCTATGCACCCAAATTGCGTGAAAATGTAATCACATGTCACTTGTAGTATAATATATTTGTCCAATGTATACCCGTTTATCATCTGTATTTCTTCTTGGTGTAGCAATTTTAGTGGCCAGTAGTGTATTTCTGCAGCATCTCGGAAGAAACATCTACCTTCCCGTAGCCTTATTACACGACTTCGTTGAAATTCTGTGAGGTGCTGATAATGTAGCCTTTATCGCTTCAACTGAACTCACTAAGTCCAGTTTCAACGATAACCAACGCACACGATCGTTTCGGATTCTGTGTAAATAAAACCTGATTTGCATCCTCATAGTGTCACTACTAGCGCCACACTTTTGCGACTAGCTGAATAGATATCAACTTTCAGATGCAGAAACGCGCCTGCCAAGTTTCGTTATGTCGCACACTTTCTTCTTGGTGTTGCGATTTCCTTCTTCGTCCGTGTAGTATATTTTGTGTGTTATTCTTTTGATACGTGTGGATTATACCAAGTGTTTGTGTTCCTATTATGAAACGTTGTGTTTTTGGTCCGTTTCCACTATTTGTTGATGAAGTTGTGAATTAGAATGGTAGGATGTAGGGTACTGTCAAGCCGTTTGACTAGGACAGTGACGAATGCACATGCTTTTTTGTAAGGTGGAGAAAAGTGAAAGCAATTATTTTTGTGGATGTGTGCGTTTATTGTTTGTGACGGGCAATGCAATCCGTTGTTCGTTACAGTATGATTCACTCTGTTTAGATAGGTGATAATGCCAGCATAGCAGTTAGCGGGTGCTGAAGAGAAAGTCTTATCGTGTGCCCGACTAGAATGGTTCACTGTAGTGTGCAGGCATGTGAAGTAAGTAGTTGTATATCAGAAGGAAGTACTGTCACCACACCGTAGTTTTCGGAGCATGGGCATGCATCTGGCTTATTCGCTATTACTCCATAGATGGTGATGGCAAATTTTTATCAGCAAAGGAAGCAAAAATGGTTCAAATGGCTCTGAGCACTATGGGGCTTAACATCTATGTTCATCAGTCCCCTAGAACTTAGAACTACTTAAACCTAACTAACCTAAGGACATCACACAACACCCAGTCATCACGAGGCAGAGAAAATCCCTGACCACGCCGGGAATCGAACCCGGGAACCCGGGCGTGGGAAGCGAGAACGCTACCGCACGACAACGAGCTGCGGACGCAAGGGAAGCAAAGAGGCATGGCAAAGATGAAATTACGGAATAGCAGGATGCTAATCAATTGCGCGACCTGTGTCATACCGGGTACGACATCCGTCTGCCAGCTACTGTCACTGGTACAACTGTCATAAATCTAACACAACCTACATTCTACTGGCAGAAAAAGCTGTTAAACGTGTCGCTAGCCCAGAGCTCGAGCTTACCAAATGAAGCCTTAAAATTAGACCTCTTACATTCCATAGAAGTCATATCATGTGAAAAGGGACGAATCACTGCGGAGAACATGTTTCAATACAAACAACAATATCGCGAGAAGCAATGCCAGACAATATTGACCATAAGAGTCTGAGTTTCAAGGGCTGTGCTAGATTTATTTAGACTTAGTATGAGCTACATCTTCTGTAACTGGGAAAGTACACCCCCATCTGAATCACCTGTTCACCAAATACTAGTGAACTGGTTTATTGATGTTGGTAAGAAATTCTAAGAAAATAATCAGATGCAAGGTGTTCCACACTGTTTTACGTGGAACACTTGTATTCCGCGGAAAGCGCAAAAAACTGTTAATAACATGGCGTTATATTTTTTCAACATTTTGTTACGCTTTTTTTTTTTTTTTTTTTTTTGGTTTGATGCGGCCCGCCACGAATTCCTTTCCTAACCTCTTCATCTCAGAGGAGCACTTGCAACCTACGTCCTCAATTATTTGCTTGACGTATTCCAATCTCTGTCTTCCTCTACAGTTTTTGCCCTCTACAGCTCCCTCTAGTACCATGGAAGTCATTCCTTCATGTCTTAGCAGATATCCTATCATCCTGTCCCTTCTCCTTATCAGTGTTTTCCACATGTTCCTTTCCTCTCCGATTCTGCGTAGAACCTCCTCATTCCCTACCTTATCAGTCCACCTAATTTTCAACATTCGTCTATAGCCCCACATCTCAAATGCTTCGATTCTCTTCTGTTCCGGTTTTCCCACAGTCCATGTTTCACTACCATACAATACTGTAGTCCAGACGTACATCCTCAGAAATTTCTTCCTCAAATTAAGGCCGGTATTTCATATTAGTAGACTTCTCTTGGCCAGAAATGCCTTTTTTGCCATACCGAGTCTGCTTATTATGTCCTCTTTGCTCCGTCCGTCATTGGTTATTTTACTGCCTAGGTAGCAGAATTCCTTAACTTCATTTACTTCGTGACCATCAATCCTGATGTTAAGTTTCTCGCTGTTCTCATTTCTACTACTTCTCAGTACCTTCGTCTTTCTCCGTTTTACTCTCAGACCATACTGTGTACTCATTAGACTGTTCATTCCGTTCAGCAGATCATTTAATTCTTCTTCACTTTCACTCAGGATAGCAATGTCATCCGCGAATCGTATCATTGATATCCTTTCACCTTGTATTTTAATTCCACTCCTGAATCTTTATTTTATTTCCATCATTGCTTCCTCGATGTACAGATTGAAGAGTAGGGGCGAAAGGCTACAGCCTTGTCTTACACCCTTCTTGATACGAGCACTTCGTTCTTGATCGTCCACTCTTATTATTCCCTCTTGGTTGTTGTACATATTGTATATGACCCGTCTCTCCCTATAGCTTACCCCTACTTTTTTCAGAATCTCGAACAGCTTGCATCATTTTATATTGTCGAACGCCTTTTCCAGGTCGACAAATCCTATGAAAGTGTCTTGATTTTTCTATAGCCTTGATTTCATTATTAGCCGTAACGTCAGAATTGCCTCTCTCGTCCCTTTACTTTTCCTAAAGCCAAACTGATCGTCATCTAGCGCATTCTCAATTTTCTTTTCCATTCTTCTGTATATTATTCTTGTAAGCAGCTTCGATGCATGAGCTGTTAAGCTGATTGTGCGATAATTCTCGCACTTGTCAGCTCTTGCCATCTTCGGAACTGTGTGGATGATGCTTTTCCGAAAGTCAGATGGTATGTCGCCAGACTCATATATTCTACACACCAACGTGAATAGTCGTTTTGTTGCCACATCCCCCAATGATTTTAGAAATTCTGATGGAATGTTATGTATCCCTTCTGCCTTAGTTCACCGTAAGTCCTCCAAAGCTCTTTTAAATTCCGATTCTGATACTGGATCCTCTATCTCTTCTAAATCGACTCCTGTTTCTTCTTCTATCACATCAGACAAATCTTCACCCTCATAGAGCCTTTCAATGTATTCTTTCCACCTATCTGCTCTCTCCACTGCATTTAACAGTGGAATTCCCGTTGCACTCTTAATGTTACCACCGTTGCTTTTAATGTCACCAAAGGTTGTTTTGACTTTCCTGTATGCTGAGTCTGTCCTTCCGACAATCATATCTTTTTCGATGTCTTCACATTTTTCCTGCAGCCATTTCGTCTTAGCTACCCTGCACTTGCTATTTATTTCATTCCTCAGCGACTTGAATTTCTGTATTCCTGATTTTCCCGGAACATGTTTGTACTTCCTCCTTTCATCAATCAACTGAAGTATTCCTTCTGTTACCCGTGGTTTGTTCGCAGCTAACTTCTTTGTACCTATGTTTTCCTTCCCAACTTCTGTGATGGCCCTTTTTAGAGATGTCCATTCCTCTTCAACTGTACTGCCTACTGCGCTATTCCTTATTGCTGTATCTATAGCGTTAGAGAACTTTAAACGTATCTCGTCATTCTTTAGTACTTCCGTATCCCACTTCTTTGCGTATTGATTCTTCCTGACTAATGTCTTGAACTTCAGCCTACTCTTCATCACTACTATATTGTGATCTGAGTCTATATCTGCTCCTGGGTACGCCTTACAATCCAGTATCTGATTTCGGAATCTCTGTCTGACCATGATGTAATCTAATTGAAATCTTCCCGTATCTCCCGGCCTTTTCCAAGTATACCTCCTCCTCTTGTGATTCTTGAACAGGGTATTCGCTATTACTAGCTGAAACTTGTTACAGAACTCAGTTAGTCTTTCTCCTCTTTCATTCCTTGTCCCAAGCCCATATTCTCCCGTAACCTTTTCTTCTACTCCTTCCCTACAACTGCATTCCAGTCGCCTATGACTATTGGATTTTCGTCCCCCTTGACATACTGCATTACCCTTTCAATATCCTCATACACTTTCTCTATCTGTTCCTCTTCAGCTTGCGCCGTCGGCATGTATACCTGAATTATCGTTGTCGGTGTTGGTCTGCTGTCGATTGTGATTAGAACAACCCGGTCACTGAACTGTTCACAGTAACACACCCTCTACCCTACCTTCCTATTCATAATGAATCCTACACCTGTTATACCATTTTCTGCTGCTGTTGATATTACCCGATACTCGTCTGACCAGAAATCCTTGTCTTCCCTCCACTTCACTTCACTGACCCCTACTATATCTAGATTGAGCCTTTGCATTTCCCTTTTCAGATTTTCTAGTTTCCCTACCACGTTCAAGCTTCTGACATTCCACGCCCCGACTCGTAGAACGTTATCCTTTCGTTGATTATTCAATCTTTTTCTCATGGTAACCTCCCACTCGGCAGTCCCCTCCCGGAGACCCGAATGGGGGACTATTCCGGAATCTTTTGCCAATGGAGAGATCATCGTGACACTTCTTCGAATACAGGCCACATGTCCTGTGGATACACGTTACGTGTCTTTAATGCAGTGGTTTCCATTGCCCTCTGCATCCTCATGTCGTTGATCATTACTGATTCTTCCGCCTTTAGGGGCAATTTCCCACCCCTAGGACAAGAGAGTGCCATGAACCTCTATCCGCTCCTCCGCCCTCTTTGACAAGGCCGTTGGCAGAATGAGGCTGACTTCTTATGCCGGAAGTCTTCGGCCGCCAATGCTGATTATTTATCAAAATTTAGGCAGTGGCGGGGATCGAACCCGGGACCGAAGACGTTTTGATTATGAATCATAGACATTACCCCCCCCCCCCCCCCTTTTTTTTTAATTCTCATTTTGTCCGCGTTTGTTCCTTGTATCTACTCGGGGCGGACGTCGTAAGACATCCAATTAAGTTCGTTGATGATCGATTAACTCAGTTTTTTTTATTACAGAGGGTACGTAACCCTCTGTCCGAACACGCTGAGCTACCATGCCGGCTCCCTAGACCACGCTATCTGTGTTGTAAGTTACGATCTAAAGTAATCACTGAATCAAATAACTTTTTCTCTGTTTTTCAATATCTTATTAACCTTGAAAATAAACAAAGTACCAGGAGTCTCATAGTGTTTAGTCAGAGGATGAGTTTGGGACCCCTTGAATTACATTTACGAGAACTTGTTGTAGCGTAGAGTACTTATGCTGCATACCAGAACCGTTACATCGACTCGTCTGTTCTGCTGGTTTTCCTTGTTGTTTAATACTGAAACTCTGTGCCTGGCATATGACGGTCTAGGGTTCTAATACTGGTTATCAGTATTGTGATCTGGTCCTTGTCGGCGCAGACTGGCTATGAGTCTAGTGTTCACATTCGCTGTGTTCGCAGCTCTGATGCCCACGCTCATGATACCAAACTTTTAAGTGTGCAGTATAGGGCGCTACCAAGTAAATAATTACACTGGGAGCGCCAAAGAAATGGTGTAGGCATTAGTATTCAAATACAGAGAGGTGTAAACAGGTAGAATACGGCGCTGCCGTCGCCAAAGCCTATGGCAGACAATAAGTGTCTGCTGCAGTTGTTAGATCGTTTGCTGCTGCTACAATGGCAGATTGTCAAGATTTATGTGAGTTTCAATGCAGTGTTATAGTCGGTGCACGAGCGATGGGACACAGCATCGCCGAGGTAGCAGTGAAGCGGGGATTTTCCTGTATGATCGCTTCATGAGTGTGCCATGAGTATCAGGAATCCGGTAACACATCGAATCTCCAACATCGTTGCGGCCATCAAAAGATCCTGCGAGAATGGGACCAACGATGACTGTAGCGGATCGTTCAACGTGACAGAAGTGCAACCCTCTCGCAAAGTGCTGTAGATTTCAACGCTGGGCTATCAACAAGTGTCAGCGCGCGAACCATTCAACGAAACAATAACGGCATAGACTTTCGGAGCCGAAGGCCCACTCGTGTACCCTTGAAGACTGCATGACACAAAGCTTTACGCTTCACTTTTGACCATCGACATCGACATTGGACTGTTGATGACTTGAAACATGTTGTCTGGTTGGAAGAATCTCGTTTAAAATTGTATCGACCGGATGGACATGTACAGATATGGAGAGAACTTCATACATCCGTGGACTCTGCATGTCAGCGCGGGACTGTTCAAGCTGGTGGAGGCTCTGTAATGGTGTGGGGCGTGTAAAGTTGATGTGATATGGGACCTCTCATACGTCTAGACATCACTCTGACAGGTGACACATACGTAAGCATCCTGTCTGGTCACCTGCATCCATTCATGCGCATTGTGCATTCCGACGACTTGGGAAATTCCAGCAGGACGATCTATCACCCCTCACATCCAAAATTGCTACAGAGTGGCACCAGGAACACTCTTCTGAGTTTAAACACTTCCGCTGGCCACCAAACTCTCCAGATATGGACATTATTGAGTATATCTGGGGTGCCTTGTAACGTGCTGTTCAGAAGAGATCTCCGTCCTCTCGTACTCTTACGGATTTGCGAACAGCCCAGCAGGATTTCAACTGAACTACTTCAGACATTAGTCGAGTCCGTGCCACATCATGTTGCGGCACTTCTGCGTGCTCGATGGGTCCCTACACGATATTAGGCAGGTGTACAACTTTCTTACGTTCTTCAGTGTACATTTCTATGGGACAGTTCAGTGAAAAATTATATATAATCATATTCTTTAATTAATGTCATAGCATTTGCTGTCTTCCTGGAGAATATGTTCATCGCAACAGACTCGCGTCAGGAGGATACGCTTGCATTCTGATTACTGTTACTAGAGAATAACTTTATATCAGTTTTTATGAGTTAATCGGCTGTGTGAATATGCAAGCTACGGCATTAAAGACCAGTAACATGTTGCTTTCGTATTTGATTTTGATTTCGGAAGTATAGCTCTTCACTGTAGTGTGAGAAGCCCATGAAAATGTTTGGTGGAAATGAATCTACGACGTGAGACGTAATGAAATATACCAACTTTGTTCAAAATTTCTCCATTTCTTTCCTCTTTTGAACTTGATTACGGATTGAGGATTGAACACGAGTATTTCCTTCCAGTAAACACAATTTTTAGATTTTTGGGATAAAATCGCGTTGGTGAGCTTAGTGTAAGTAATGTGGAGCGTTTACTACTCCGCAAGCACATATGCCAGCAGTTCATACATTTATCCAGTAATAGCCACACCGGAGCTGAAATATTAATTTTACGCGCAACGCCGTGTGCAATTAAAATTCTGTTCCTTCTGTCGTTTGTCGAATTAAGCGGCGGTCGCGGTATTTCAATTTAGCGGGCTCTCGAAATCGCGTTCGGCGGGCTTACCGCGTCGGTCTGGCATTTAGCGGCCCGGGATTACGTGTGGCCACGCAATGGCTGCCCAGTAATTGGGGTGACGTACTACTAATGACGTTCGTTGAGCGACTGCCAGAGGTCATAGGCTGCATTTGATTTCCCCGCCCCTCACGTTGGCCTCGAACTAGGACGATGATTAAAGTTAGCTCCCGGGAGGGCGTTTAAACAGCATTCGCGTTAAACTCTGAAGTCAGCACTATCTATATGGTGATATGGCAAGTGTTTGAAAAGCTCCTGTGGGAACACTGGTTGGTTCCCAATCCAGAAGCAGTACTTCTGAGGCAAATATTTTTCTAGTAAGGATAACTGGTATGTATGGCACTTAAATAAGGATTTAATATACTTTAGAGATGAGCGTTCCTTGTAAACACGCAGTAAATGCACCGCCTAAATATCAGCTAGATTCAAATTCTGAGGGATAGAAATAATGTCACTAACGAAAGGCTAGAAATAATATATTCATTTATGCACTGAAATGAATCCTGATGCCCATAAAGATGGGATAAGAAGAAGAAAACTTCGCCCGCTGACTACGGTGCTGATATTCAGAAAATACATTTCTTTATCATGTCCACACAAGTTGTTCAGAAAGGTAAGTCAGGAATTAACTTGATGAGGGAAATAGGTATGGATATGTAGCTTTTAAATGGCTATTTAAGTGGCCATACCGTGGCTATCATAAAACTCCCGTTCTGTAAAAGTCGCAGGAGCCTGAATTGGTTTTTCAGCAGTTTCAATAAAACTAAAATGCCGGAAAAATTCTTTTGAAAAGAATGCAGCCGATTTCCTTACGCATCTTTGCTCTATGCGAGCCTGTGGTGCATCTGTAACGATCTTTCCTTTTTCTACAAAATTTGTAGATGTTTATTCTCAACGAAAACTCGTGCAAAGTGTGCACTTTAATTTGCAAAATCAGGGAATGTGTGGCTGAAATCATAAAATGTTCATGAAACTGTTTCAACACTGACTTTCCAACTACGCAGGGTTCCCTGAACTGCATCACTGAAAGTACTGCAGAGAATACAATTGCCAGAAGTTCAACCTCAAGCCCTTAAATTATTCTGGTTCCTTCATTCCTGGTTTTGTAAAACACTGAACGAACTTACTCATGTTTCTGAAGTTGTTAAATATTTTCAAGTTTTTAGTGACTGACAGGAGTAGTCATTTCACTCTTCGAAACACAGACACCCTAACGGTCACCGTACCAAGGGGTAAGGGTGGTACTTTGCGTGCACATTCTCAAGATATTGCCCTCTAGTCAATTATTCCACATTTTTAAATTTTGAGAAAATATTTATTGTTTTTCATGAACTGTTCTACCAGATTTCATAAATGTTTTAAATACTTCAGTTTAATTTAATTCAAAAATTTAGGTGTTAGAAGTAGATGTCACTATCCCTACGAAGGTAACATTCATTATTTTCAGGTTGAAACCTTATTTGCATATCAGCATCTCTTTAAAATGCATGTTGTGACTAAAATTCAATAAAAGCTAAAAAAAATTAGCTTTATAATTCTTCTTTTGTTGGGCATAATGAATCCCTCCCCCTCCCATCGATAGTACATGTTACTGAAAGTGCGTTGATATTGCTAAGAGTGAGCTCAAATATACACTCCTGGAAATGGAAAAAAGAACACATTGACACCGGTGTGTCAGACCCACCATACTTGCTCCGGACACTGCGAGAGGGCTGTACAAGCAATGATCACACGCACGGCACAGCGGACACACCAGGAACAGCGGTGTTGGCCGTCGAATGGCGCTAGCTGCGCAGCATTTGTGCACCACCGCCGTCAGTGTCAGCCAGTTTGCCGTTGCATACGGAGCTCCATCGCACTCTTTAACACTGGTAGCATGCCGCGACAGCGTGGACGTGAACCGTATGTGCAGTTGACGGACTTTGAGCGAGGACGTATAGTGGGCATGCGGGAGGCCGGGTGGACGTACCGCCGAATTGCTCAACACGTGGGGCGTGAGGTCTCCACAGTACATCGATGTTGTCGCCAGTGGTCGGCGGAAGGTGCACGTGCCCGTCGACCTGGGACCGGACTGCAGCGACGCACGGATGCACACCATGACCGTAGGATCCTACGCAGTGCCGTAGGGGACCGCACCGCCACTTCCCAGCAAATTAGGGACACTGTTGTTCCTGGGGTATCGGCGAGGACCATTCGCAACCGTCTCCATGAAGCTGGGCTACGGTCCCGCACACCGTTATGCCGTCTTCCGCTCACGCCCCAACATCGTGCAGCCCGCCTCCAGTGGTGTCGCGACAGGCGTGAATGGAGGGACGAATGGAGACGTGTCGTCTTCAGCGATGAGAGTCGCTTCTGCCTTGGTGCCAATGATGGTCGTATGCGTGTTTGGCGCCGTGAAGGTGAGCGCCACAATCAGGACTGCATACGACCGAGGCACACAGGGCCAACACCCGGCATCATGGTGTGGGGAGCGATCTCCTACACTGGCCGTACAGCACTGGTGATCGTCGAGGGGACACTGAATAGTGCACGGTACATCCAAACCGTCATCGAACCCATCGTTCTACCATTCCTAGACCGGCAAGGGAACTTGCTGTTCCAACAGGACAATGCACGTCCGCATATATCCCGTGCCACCCAACGTGCTCTAGAAGGTGTAAGTCAACTACCCTGGCCAGCAAGATCTCCGGATCTGTCCCCCACTGAGCATGTTTGGGACTGGATGAAGCGTCGTCTCACGCGGTCTGCACGTCCAGCACGAACGCTGGTCCAACTGAGGCGCCAGGTGGAAATGGCATGGCAAGCCGTACCACAGGACTACATCCAGCATCTCTACGATCGTCTCCATGGGAGAATAGCAGCCTGCATTGTTGCGAAAGGTGGATATACACTGTACTAGTGCCGACATTGTGCATGCTCTGTTGCCTGTGTCTATGTGCCTGTGGTTCTGTCAGTGTGATCATGTGATGTATCTGACCCCAGGAATGTGTCAATAAAGTTTCCCCTTCCTGGGACAATGAATTCACGGTGTTCTTATTTCAATTTCCAGGAGTGTATTTCCAGGTTATGGACCCTACTTACACATTACTACATATTTATAAGATATGTTGTTATTATCAGTCAATAAATAAATAATTAGGTTTTTTATTCAATTTTCTTAAGATGGGCGCGAAGAGTGAAGCCCCTGTTCCCCTACATTGACAATGCGTGGTGTGAAAAATGCGTGAATATTGCTGGTGTTAAAACCAAGCAGTTGGTAGGAAGGATGACGTGTGCTGCCTGAGGAAATAACTTATTTTCAGACAGCATGAACAAAAATTTATTTTGCACGTACAGTTTTTATTATAAAAACTTTGAATGACAGTGTCGATAAACAACAATCCATAACAAAAGTTTGGCAGATACAAAACACTCACATACAAATGCTCTATAATACACTTCGATGCTTAGGTCACTGTGTTAATGGAAGTAAGCAATAAGTTGATTATAAGTTGATAAGTTTGGCAGATACAAAACACTCACATACAAATGCTCTATAATACACTTCGATGCTTAGGTCACTGTGTTAATGGAAGTAAGCAATAAGTTGATTATATAGATGGGAAAACAAAGAAGAAGAGGAAGAAGAAGACACTATGTATAGCACTATTTCTCCTATTTTCACTCAAGAACGAGCACCTTAACACAACTTGTTAGATTTCTGTTTCACTTCTGACTCAATGCGGCTGCTCCATGCCGTAAACACAGTAACCAGTCACCACACAAAATATGTCGGATTGTTTTTCAAACTGCCAAAGAATGTCAGTGAAATTTCCAGTATTCTACATCGGGATGCTTTCAATTAATAAAGCACCTATCTTCCCGCAGGCCACTTTCGTTAGTCATACAAAACGTGCCACTTTTATTTCAAACGATATGTTTATAATGGAAACTGGCACTAAACACCTGTAATACGTAGTGATTCAGTGTCGTACTTTGCATTTTCTCAATGTATCTGAGAGTGATGTTTCAAAATTCCCTTCTGAAGCTACAGCGAATGAAGTGCTGCTGTGATTGAGAGACTTAAACTGAGCCCTCACTCAGGAAGAACCTGCTTAAACCTCAGTTGGACTATCCGGAATCAAATTACCAGTGATATCACGCACATTATCTTCCCTTTCCTGTCCGACGGGACTTAAAAGTCCTTTCCAATTCCTACAGTCATAAAACACTGGCATCGTATAGGGAATTCCGTGTACTTCTGCTGTAGCAAAGGAATCTCTTGGGCTGCGATAGGTCAGTATCCAATCCCACAGTGGACAGTAAACCACACACTATGCCGTTCATTTCGCCATAAAAGTTTATGGATCGTGCTGATGTGAAAGAAAGGTATTGTGAGTGATGTGAATTTTATAAAGTGATGTCCACCAGCAATGCATCAAGTAAATAACTCGATCAGATAGAATGAAGACATGTGGATGGGACTCAAGAAGTCCCGCTTGTGTTCTTTACATAAATCAAAACAAATACAAGTATTGAAGTGCACAGATCTGTTTTTAGTCGTTTTGGTAATAGTTTTGGCAGGAAAAATGTTAACCGATTCATTAGACGATTACGTGTCCTCGTTGCTGCCATATGGAGTGGTAGGCTGACTTGCTTTTCCGCTTGTGTGTGACAGGTTGATGTTCATTCATTACGAATTCTCAAATCCCTTATTGTTATTATTCTCTTGTAGAATTCGTGCAGACTTTTATGGAAAATCCGTGATCTGTTCGAGCAATCAATAAGTAGAGCAGTACATATTTTATGAGCCAGTTTCGCTTGAAGAAAAGCGGAATTTATTGTGGGACATAATGGAATACTCCCAGTTCATCCCCTATAATTTAATGAAGTTGCAGTAGGTGGCGGCACTATAGAGAGCCTTCAAAACAGCGTTTGTAACGTAGGTGCTTTCAGGATAGGAAGCTGTCATTGCGTTTCTTTTGGAGAAAAACCGGAACATGCACCTATTACTAGGTGCTTGCAGAATGGCTACCGAGACCTGGCAGTGAACTAAAGCACGGTTAGTCATCGTGAGAGGCATTTATCTTCATCGGAACAAGCTCACGCAAAGCTGTTCGATCTTCCGCGTGCCGGCGGCTGCGCACATCCCTTTCAATGCTGGAACCTACGGACACTCTCATTAGAGGTGATCGATGGACTACAATCAAACAGATCGCTGCTCAGCTGGACGTCTCTGTTGGAAGTGCTGAAAAATTCGTCCTCCAGTTGGTGTACTGAAAGCTGAGTGACCGCTGGGTTCCTTGCCACTTACAGGAAACCATAAAGAGCAACGAAGCGAAACCGAGAAATTGCTTGCTTCTTAGAACGCTGATCCTGAAAAATTTTTGTCGAATTTCGCCATAGGTGATGAAACATAGATTCATCACTTCAAACCGCAAAAAAACTGGCAGTCGAAGGAGTGGGATCACACCACCTCTCCCCCGCAGAAAAAGTTCAAAGCTGTACGCTCAGTCCGTAAAGTCATGACGAGTAACTTCTGTGTCTGTTTGAAGTCCTCCCTCATGTTGCAACGATTAACTCTTAAGTGTGTGAAGAAAGAACTTCAGTATTTTCATCACCAAAAGAATGTAAATGAAATACTCCTCCTCCATAACAACACGAGACTTCACACAAGTCTACCCAGACGAGAGGGCTCACAAAACTTCAATGGACGGTTCTTCCTCACTCAACCTGAAGCAAGAATTTCGTAGCTCCTGACGTCCATCTCTCTGGCCCAATGAAGGAAGCAGTACGTGGATGACTGGAAGATTACTGATGAAGCAAAACGTTGGCTCCGATGTCGGCCAATAGAGTAGCACCATGCTGGCATATGGGCCTTGCCAGTAAGGTGGCTTGAGACCACTGCACTGAATGGAGATTATGTTGGAAGATGGAGCTCTGCAGTCAAAAGAGTGGGGAATAATACGGTGTACTGTAACCCTGAATGAAATGAACCTGCTTTCAGAAAAAAATGATTTCCGTTACTTACTGAAGTGCCCTTGTACAGTGTGACCAATACCGTGAATGAAAAAAATGATTTCCGTTACTTATTGAAGTGCCCTTGTACAGTGTGACCAATACCGTGAATTCTATGACTTGTGTAGACATTAATGCCACCGGTCTTCTGCAATGGTCCCACCAAACCCATTCTATATGTCTTTCTATACGGCTTGAGAACCAGCACGTTGATATTTTTCTTCTTTCCATTAGCATTTACGCCGTCCAGTGTGTGCTCCGCTACTCTGAAGTTTTGGCCAACTTAATTTTACTGAAATATGCGGCCAGATGGCCTTCAGGTCGGCGCAGTTATCGGGTACCTAAGGGTTGGATGTCGTGTTCGCCACCTGCCTGTGAATTGTGCCAACTTTTTTCTGTGTGTTGCCGTGTTTTACCTGTCTGAGCATTGTGCTTCCTGAGATGGAAGACAGGGAACAGACTAGCATTTGCCTAAACGATAGCGGAAAACCGCCAAAAAACAAGACTGAGTGTGATCGGTGCCCAGCAGTGTTATTTAACCCGTCGCACAATTTTATCCGGGTTTGGCCCACATTCATCCATTGGAAACTAGCGCGCTGCGTTGTACGCTATAAGAGGAGGTAGCCTTATCACATCCTACCACACGTAAGTAAATATTTTACTTCATATAAATTCTCCACAGTTTTTTTCCGTTCTGTTTCTAAATATAACTTGAGTGGTGCGCAACGCTTCTCCTATCATCTTCGAATTGTGAACAAACATTTCCGATGTATTTCTTAGCTGCAGCTTCCAAGAGCATCTGCGTCTATAATCCAGCCGCAGACGCCCCTTCCAGTCAACAGCAAGAAAACCGACATCGTCCCTCCTCTTTGGACTGCCGTAAATTTTATATCCAGTGATCAGTAAGTGTGTGTTCTGAGTTTGGGCTCGTTAGTAGAAGTGAAAGTGAGAGCTGCGACAGTAACAGCGCTGAAGTATTACATCGCAACTATAAGAGGCAATCTGTCTGCGCGCCTAGTGGAAGTAAACACCAGAGAGGCAATTTAAAACTTCCGGATGAGTGAGGCGTAGAGTGGGGGATTTAGCGAAGGCGTCGAGTGCCCTCGCTGACGACGTCTCTGACGAAGTTCTGCTTCTATTCCACGCCAGGCTCAGCCACTCCCGAGTTATAAAGAAGGCCGTCCAACAGCCCGGAATCACGTTACATCTTTAAAACGGAAACATAGGAAGCTCTTTTTTTAAACTATATAGTATATCGACATTAATGATTCCCCCCTCGTATGTTATATCTGGGTTGACAATGAATCACAGAAGACTACATGAAAGTAGCATTAAACATATTTTCATCAACAAAAAGGCTTCTTCGATGTGTCCTCTAGCGTTTTTGGTAATGCAGCCCAGAATGTAGATATTTGTGTTTATACACCGATGATGCATCTGGTCCTAAGTGCCTCCTGTGCGCTTTCTTCACAAGATACCTCATGATGCAGAACTTTCCTTTTAATTGTTTTGGAAAAAATCCTTAGTGCATAGTTTATTAACCTAGGTGATGTGTCACCCGAGGGACAGTAATACTAAAGATAGGGTCACGAAATAACCTAAATAATAATGAACTATTTTTACGAGAGGAAACCATTTACTATAAACATTTATCGTGCGATACGTATACAACAAGAAAATAAATTAATGTGATGGTAGCATTGTTTATCATTTGTAAATGTCTCCATACGTGGACCTACGTTATAAACACACAAAAGCAAATTCGTTTCCTGTGTATACAGGGTGTATCAAAAAGAATCATTCGTCTATATTTCTGAAACTAATAAACATACAATGAATTTTGTTTCTTGATGAACGGAAAATTAAAATAGTTTTTTTTTCATACCTTTTCATAGGTGCTCAATATGCCCTCCTTGAGATGCAAGGCATATGTCATTGCAGTATTCAGATTGTTCCCACACTGCAGCGAGCATGTCTTGAATTACAGCTTCCACAGCTGCTGTTATGCAGTGTCTCAGTTCATTCATTATTGTTGGTAACGGAGGCACGTAAACAGTGTCTTTATAAACCCCGACAAGAAATAATCACGTGCAGTCAGGTCCGGTGACCTTGGAGGTCAGTAATGTAAGGCTGAATCATTTGGTCCTGTGCGACCGATCCATCTTTCGTTAATCCTTTGATTTAAAGCTTCCCACAGTGACAGATGACTTGCATTTGGAAGGATGACGGTTCAATCCCGCGTCCGGCCATCCTGATTTAGGTTTTCCGTGATTTCCCTAAATCGCTCCAGGCAAACGTCGGGATGGTTCTTTTGAAAGGGCACTTCCGAATTCCTTCCCCTTCCTTCCCTAATCCGATGAGACTGATGACCTCGCTGTCTGGTCTCTTCCCCCACGACAACCGAACCTCCTAAGTAGTCCCCTGAGTTCCAGATGCGAGTGGGGCGGTACTGCTTCCTGTTGGTAAATGAAGTCGTTCGAATCAGTCTCCAACTGTTGGAAAAGAAAGTTCTCCAGTATATCAAGATACGTGCTTCCTGTAATAGTTTTATCGGTAAAGAAAATGGACCATTCATCTTTCCCTGTGAAACAGCACAAAACACATTTAATTTTGGAGAGTCCCTCTCATGTTGTACAACTTCATGTATTTGTTTCATATTCTTATTATATGACAGTTCACCTTTCCATTTAAATGGAATGTCGCCTCGTCACCAAACACTAAGCGTGGAAGAAAACTGTCATCCTCCATCTTGCCTAGAACGAAATTACAGAACTCCACACGTTGTTGTTTGTCATCTTCACGAAGAGCTTGCAGTAGCTGATTTTTTTTTGGTTTCATGTAGACGCAACACACGCCAGACGGACATCGGGGGCATGTTGAGCTTTCGTGCAGCACGGCGAACGGACTTCTGCGGACTCCTGGTGAAACTATGGCGGATGCGTTCGACGCCTGTGTCAGACACTCGGTTACGACCCGGCGATTTGTCTTTACAGAAACAACCTCTCGGAATTGTTCATGCCATCGTCTAATGCTCTGTGCTATAGGATGATCCACACCATACCTAGTACGAATGTCACTCTGAACAGTATTTCCGACCCGCACTGCAGAAAACGTAGGAAACAAACCACTTTCTGTCGTCCTGACACCTTTTCTACTCGAACTGAAGTGGGCGCACACTGCTGCTACTTAGCGGGAACCATGGAAAACTCGAGAGTTTGCTCTTTCCAACAGTACATTGCTCACGCATTTGTCTCACACAACAAACTATTTATGATTTCTTTTTAAATCGGACAATTGCTTTCGATACACCCTGTGGTTTGTAGCGCAACCGTAGACGAAAATGCCTTTGCACAGAGAGGAAAACTAACGAAATGGGTTTATTTTTTCAATATTTCTGTTACTAAATTAACATAACATTTCCACGAGCAAGTCAAAACGTAACCAAATCGTCAGATGTAAACTGTAGTAGTAGCGTTTTGTTAGCAGACATTTGTCAGAGAGTTGGTTGTGAATCTCAACTGGAATCTTAGAATCGGCTACATCATTTTCACGTAAGGTACACAGTACCCATTTGTTCTTGAAATCATTTTTATCTTCCGGGAAATACTTCGTCTACTGAGCATTTAGCTCACACAAGTCCATATTCATGCAATCCAAACTCTGCTGAATAATAGCGCCTTGTTCATTTAACTTTGTATAATCTGAAGTGAGCGGGAACATATCCAAATTATTGCTTTGAAGGAGAATAAGATAGATATCAAACATCTTTTAACTTTGTCACTAACAAAATGTTTTTGTCACTTCCTTGTAAATTCATATTCAAGTCATTTAAATGTGAAAATACATCAGCTGAACAAGCCAACAATAACACACACGCATTATCCTGTAAAAACGATGAGAATAGCGTTTCTTCATCCTAGGAAAAATTATTAATTCATTTCACAATTTCAATATCCCGGTAAGCACTTTCTCTCGCGATAACTATCTATCTTCTGTACGAAGAAGAAGAGATTTTTAATTTCGCCTCTTTCATAGCATAATTTACTAAACAGCTGTAACTGTCGGCTTTTAATTAAATTGGCATATCTACAGCTTGTCAAAGAATATGACACAGAGTTTCCTGCGTGCTTTTTGTGACCAGAGCATGTTGTGAAGGAAACATCAAAAAGGCAATGTCCTGTGGCATATCACGGAACTGTTCAGCAAAACAACGTATTGTCTTTGACTGACGTATCTATCATATCCATACCACACAAAAAGCAAGGACAAGATATGTTTGCTACCTCGGTTGGTTCATCAGACTGAATACTAAAAAGTTCACTTCGTCTCACAGGCTGACTTAATCTGATCGCAACCGTCGTCAGCCACGTCACTGATTCGCCTTCATATTGTGTCTTTCCTTCTTCCACACTGACCATATGAATTGCAGCAGGCAGTAAGAGGTTTTCGGCGATTGTAGGGGTTTGGACGTCCTAACTACTCTTAATACCACGACCACGACCCCAAAAACCATTGTGATGTGTGGACAAAGAGATGTATGCTCGGAATGTTGCTGTTGTTGTGGTCTTCAGTCCTGAGATTGGTTTGATGCAGCTCTTCATGCTACTCTATCCTGTGCAAGCTTCTTCTTCTCCCAGAACCTACTGCAGCCTACATCCTTCTGAATCTGTTTAGTGTATTCATCTCTTGGTCGCCCTCTACGATTTTTTCCCTCCATGCTGCCACCCAGTACTAAATTGGTGATCCCTTGATGCCTCTGAACATGTCCTACAAACCAATCCCTTCTTCAAGTCATGTTGTGCCACAAACTCCTCCCCAATTCTATTCAATACTTTCTCATTAGTTATGTGATCTACCCATCTAATCTTCAGCATTATTCTGTAGCACCACATTTCGAAAGCTTCTGTTCTCTTCTTGTCTAAACTATTTATCGTGCATGTTTCACTTCCATACATGGCTACACTCCATACAAATACTTTCAGAAACGACTTCCTGACACTTAAATCAATACTTGATGTTAACAAATTTCTCTTCTTCAGAAACGCTTTCCTTGCCATTGCCAGTCTACATTTTATATCCTCTCTACTTCGACCATCATTAGTTACTTTGCTCGTCAAACAACAAAACTCCTTTACTACTTTAAGTGTCTCATTTCCTAATCTAATTCCCTCAGCATCACCAGACTTAATTCGATTACGTTCCATTATCCTCGTTTTGCTTTTGTTGATGCTCATCTTATAGCCTCCAATCAAGACACTGTCCATTCCGTTCAACTGCACTTCCAAGTCCTTTGCTGTCTCTGGCAGAATTACAATGTCATCGGCGAACCTCAAAGTTTTTATTTCATCTCCATAGATTTTAATACCTACTCCGAACTTTTCTTTTGTTTCCTTTACTGCTAGCTCAATATACAGATTGAATAGCATCGGGTAGAGGCTACAACCCTGTCTCACTCCCTTCCCAACCACTGCTTCCCTTTCATGTCCCTCAACTCTTATAAATGCTATCTGCTTTCTGTGAAAATTGTAAATAGCCTTTCGCTCCCTGTATTTTACCCCTGCCACCTTCAGAATTTGAAATGGTTCAAATGGCTCTGAGCACTATGGTACTTAACATCTTAGGTCATCAGTCCCCTAGAACTTAGAACTACTTAAACCTAACTAACTTAAGGACGTCACACACATCCATGCCCGAGGCAGGATTCGAACTTGCGACCGTAGCGGTCGCGCGGTTCCAGACTGAAGCGCCTAGAACCGCTCGCCCACCAGCGGCCGACTCAGAATTTGAAAGAGAGTATTCCTGTCAACATTGTCAAAAGCTCTCTCTAAGATGCTACGTCATGGGAATTTGACACTATGTCCGTGGAAGCCCTATGCGTTGTACTTGAAACGTACCCTATTGATATGACCATTAGACACAGAGCAGCAGCATACTGGCTCAAAAGGGGCGTACTGGATAAGCTATATGTGGTAAGAGGGGAGCATATTACTGAAAAAAAGCTAATAAAATCTTTGAAGATTTAGACGTGGCAAAAAGAATGGGAGAAATCTGACAAGGGAAATCGAGTTTTCTCCTTCTTCCCGAACATATGGGAACAGTTGAGGCTCAGACACGTTGACCCAAGTCGCGATATGGTACACCTCCTGATGGGCCATGGCCCCTACTCCAAACACCTGCACTGCTTTTGCCTTAGCCATTGCCATATCCGTGAAAGTGGGCAACATGGATCCCACGAATACAAAATACTAAAATGGGGGGCACATTCACACACGTAAGGCCGAAGTCAGAAATCGACGACGTAGGGCAAGCTTTAAGAGACCCATATAACTGGAGCATGCTTAACCGCATCACTGATGAAACATCAAGAGCTGTAAAAAAGACTTATAAGCAGCAACGGCCGTATACAAGAACACGATGCGAAACACGTCGTACACCCCAGCATTATACATGGCACAACAGAGATTCAAACACTGACGTGTAAACGGATGAACATAAAGACATAGATAATGATGTGAACACCCCAATATCACTAGATACATATTCGGCATAGTAGCTGATCACACAACTGTAACAATACTACAAGTAATACAAACATGCTATCTAGAAATAAGTTAGTTGTAGAAACAAAATAACGAATTATCCTGTTTGTGCAAGAAAACCCAGCAATTATGTAATTCTTTGGACCATTATTTTCAAACAATGTGAAATTTGTGAAATGTATAAGATGAAAGCTGTAAGACAACTGAAATTATTGAAATCGTGCATTATAAGACGTAAATACGTAAAAGAAAGGGCTTTTCGGGAAAACGAGGATAAGTGTCACCTCCCGTGGCTTATTTCGCACTTAAGTCTATATATATATTATTAGAATAAAATATGCTAATTCAGATGAGACTGGCTCGAAGTTTTTACCGAATCCCACCCACTTGAAATACACTATGTGATCAAAAGTATCCGGAAACATCCAAAAACATACGTTTTTCATATTAGGTGCATTGTGCTGCCACCTACTGCCAGGTACTCCACATCACCGACCTCAGTAGTCAAATGTTCAAATGTGCATGAATTCCTAGGGGACCAACCTACTAAGGTCATCGGTCCCTAGACTTACACACTACTTAAACTAACTTATGATTAGAACAACACACACACCCATGCCTCAGGGAGGACTCGAACCTCCGGCGGGAGGGACTCAGTAGGCATCGGACATCGTGAGAGAGAGAAGAATGTGGCGCTCCGCGGAGCTCACGGACTTCGAACATGGGCAAGTGATTGTGTGTCACTTGTATCATACGTCTGTACGCGAGATTTTCACACTCCTAACTTCCCTAAGTCCACTGTTTCTGGTGTGATAGTGAAATGGAAACGTGAAGGGACACGTACAGCCCAAAAGCGTATAGGCCGACCTCGTCTGTTGACTGACAGAGACAGCCGGCAGCTGAAAAGTGTCGTATTGTGTAATAGGCAGACATCTATCCAGACCATCACACATAAATCCCAAACTGCATCGTGATCCACTGCAAGTACTATGACAGTTAAGCGGGAGGTGAAAAAAACTTGGATTTCATGGTCGAGCGGCAGCTTATAAGCTACACGTCACGACGGTAAAGGCCGAACGACGCCTCGCTTGGTGTGAGGAGCGTAAACATTGGACGATTGAGCAGTGGAAAAACGTTGTGTGGAGGGACGAATCGCGGTACACAATGTGGCGATCCGAAGGCAGGGTGTGGGTATGGCGAATGCCCAAAAAACGTCATCTGGCAGCGTGTGTAGTACCAACAGTAAAATTCGGAGGCGGTGGTGTTATGGTGTGGTCATGCTTTTCATGTAAGGGGCTTGAAAAACTCGTTGTTTTGCGTGGCACTATTACAGCACAGGCCTACGCTGATGTTTTAAGCACCTTCTTGCTTCCCCACTGTTGAAGAGCAATTCTGGGATGGCGATTGCATCTTTCAACACGATCGAGTATCTGATCATGATGCACGGTCTGTGGCTGAGTGATTACACGGCAATAACATCCCTGTAATGGACTGGCTTGCATAGAGTCCTGACCTGAATCTTACAGAACGCCTTTGGAATGTTTTGGAACGCAGGCTTAGTGCCAGGCCTCGCCGACTGACATCGAAACCTCTCCTCAGCGCAGCACTACGTGAAGAATAGACTGCCATTCCGCAAGAAACCTTCCAGCATCTAACTGAACGTATGTGGAAGCTGTCTTCAAGGCTAACGGTGGGCCAACACCATACTGAATTCCAGCATTACCAATGGACGGTGCCACGAACTTGTAAGTTATTTTCAGCCAGGTGTCGGATACATTTGATCACATTGTATAGGATGGTAAAGTGATCTCTTTTGCTATCTGAATCTTTCCTTTCGTGTATTATTTCCTTCTTAAGAAAATAGTAGTTCTTCCCAAATTGTACTTTATGTACCTTGGGTTTCTTGTTTCTTTCTTTATTAATTATCAATTTTAACTGTAGTTGTCAAGGTCGTGGGTCACTCTGTAATGTTAATAAATAAATAATAATAATCACTACCTTCCCTAGATTCGACTCGTGATGAAGAATCGGCTGCCAATTCTTCACAGACATTCAGATGCATCACTGAAAGTATCTCCAGCAGATCTCAAGCAGTCATAAAGGCGTTCGGCACACACATCCCATGTTAATGTTCACTAATAGGAGTGCAGAAGCTTGACACCGAATAGTCTATTTCCTTCGCCTTGTCAGGTGCATAGAATGTCATCAGTTTGGACTCAGCCTCGCGTTGGGCATTGGCCACAATGTTTTGTTACTTCAGCTTATATGTACAGACAGTGTAATTATTTATGATGAACAGTAACTTTGAATGAGTGAACCTCGTCGCAGTCCGACATCATTGAGGTTATTGTGTTCTAATAAATAATAACAAACTATACTAAACAGGTGCTTCTGAATATTGTGACATGTTTCTTGTTACATACTGATCCTAACGCGACCACACAACACACCCTTGTGCCCATTGTTCACTAAATACAACCAGTATTAAATATAGAGTTATGTAAGTCAAAGAAACAGATCTGTGTCACAATTCCCAAGATGTGATCATCGACTTAAAGGGGACTCTGCTCAGTTTTAAATTATGGCAATTAAAGAATTTTGAATTATTCAACTAAAGTCCAATGCAGTGTAATTTAAAAAATTTATTTAATGCGTAATATAGACATTTAAGTGGATTCCAATCTTTTCATCATCAGTTGTTAACTAAATAACCGTTGTTAATGCGTATTTCTTAATTATTATCGAATTTCGATATTTTCCGATTTTAACATCGTGTCGGTACTCACAAGCTGTCGAATTGTTAAAACGGCGCACTCACTCAAGCGTGTGTAATGGTATTTATAAGTAATGTACAGCTTGTATTATGATAAGCACAAAATTTAGCTCCCTTTCATGAAATAACGTGTTCTGGAACCAAGCCAGGGAATTGAAAATTCATTTGCATTTATAAATTAAAGATTTGTGTGGTATAGGCGTATCATTGTGCTAGAAGAAAATGTTTCCTTGAGACAGAGTCAGTAAAGGCTGTCCTGTCTTGTGAGATGTATAAGTTTTAATACAATATTCTGACTGATCTACAGAATGTATTGTGAGAGTCTAGCAACACGTGTCTGTGTGCAGAAAATGTATATGACTTAATAAGAGTTCAATTCCTTCGCTTGTTCCGAAAATATGACAACTTTCTTTTGTATTTATCGTTCACGACTCCAATGGGCAGGAGGGGCTGTTTAAGAATGGGCTTTAACGGGCATCGTTCGTTTTCAGCAAAACACCTGCCGAACTGTCGGTGGGGCAAAAGGGTTCCCGGCTGCGAACCACTGGGAGAGAGTTTCCATTTCTGGAATTTGCCTTACAACAAAGGGAAGCCTCCTGAAAGCAACCGTAGGAGCAGGGGGATTTTAGAATTTTAAATTTACTGATTGGGAAGTGCTATCCATCGTTTCAAAAATAAAATAACTAAATCTCTATCTGTCTCTCTGTCTCTCTCTCTCTCTCTCTCTCTCTCTCTCTCTCTGTGTGTGTGTGTGTGTGTGTGTGTGTGTGTGTGTGTCTGTGTGTGTGTGTGTTGCCGGCCGTAGTGGCCGAGCGGTTCTAGGCACTACAGTCTGGAACCGGGCTACCGCTACGGTCGCAGGTTCGAATCCTGCCTCGGGCATGGGTGTGTGTGATGTCCTTAGGTTAGTTAGGTTTAAGTGTATAAGTAGTTCTAAGTTCTACGGGACTGATGACCTCTGAAGTTAAGTCCCATAGTGCTCAGAGCCATTTGAACCATTTTGTGTGTGAGTGTGTTTGTGTGTGATGTGTGTATGAATGAAATGGTATGACACAGTTGTACTGAATGAGAAAAAAAAAGAAATAAATCGCAGACGCTGGCCAACTGGCTGTGAAATGAGTATCATTTTCAACGATACACAATATAATAAGCGGAAACCTACACTAACACAACTTAAAAATTTACGTCGTTAATATGAACCTTCTCTAGATTCTTTGTCATATTTACGGAGCTAACAATTGATTCAGATTGTGTTTAATAGGTCAATTTCAGTTTTTGTGTCAGCGGTATAGCGCACCAGGCTGTAGTTAGTTGGTCACCTGCTGCTCCAAACAAATTAGTAACGCTATATTCGTAGGTTTGCGTATTGTATAACAGAATGTTGTTTGAACAAATGAGGTTAATTGCAAAGGACATTTCATACAGCCGGACGTAACCTTCATCGAATAGAAACAAGACAATATTTTAACTATTGTGCTATTTCAGTCTTTATGATTAAGATACGAAATATGTTCACTCACAATCTCTTCATCCTTTGAAACACAGAAAGCTTGGTGGAACCATAGTCCCTACAGTGAAAACCACAAATGAATTAGGTTAGTCAAGTGATATATAGCGGCAAACAAATGTGGTCATAAGTGTCATAGAGTCCGATGTTTTGTACGTGTTAGAGTTTAGCATAGAGCCAGTAAAAGTGTCTTGTCAGACTGTGCGACACCACCTCTTATCATTACTTTAGAACACGTGGCGGGGTTGGTTGTAAGAGACAGGCGTCTCATGCGGGTGTTGCAGGTCTCGAATGATCTTTTCATTCTTATTGGGTCATCCATATATGTCTTCCTTACGCTGAAGACAGTGCACGATCCTACGACCGTTTACGGTGTTCACTCCAGCTGCTACAAGGTTTGCTACATATCGTTAGTGCACTGCCTGAATAATGGCTATGTACTTATACAGTCAAGCATTTTTTGAGGATTCCAACACACATTTATTGATCACAATAATTTTTGCCACTAATGTTCAATATTTTTAACCAAACATGATATAGAAAGCAGTGCTGTTTGTATTTCTCCTCTGGGCTGTGCTCGTCTTTCTCCACGTATATTCACCATCGTTGTCTTTATTGATTAAATTACTTAACTGAAACTACAGACTGATTCTATTAGTGTCTTTCTTCGCAAGCGTCCCTTATCAGACTCCCACAGCAACGTTTTGTGTCAAGACGTACTGGAGTCTCTGTTGTAGAATGTTAGCCAATCGGTGGACAGAAAAAAGAGCGCTTCCTATAAAGACAAGCTCTGGGCAATCAACGGTGACGAAAAATATATTTTGCATATTCCTCGCATGTTAGACCACGCACACAGTACGAATCAGATATCGCTCACCAAAGTTTATATCGCGTTGTGCAACATTACAGTTTCCATATACCACATTATTTCGCTGGAATAAGTCTGTGCGAATAAAGATACAAACGACTTGGATTTGGCGAGATTTGTGGTAATATCAAAGTTCTCTCGTTAGAAAATGCAATGTTTCTAATGTCTGCGTCTTATGATTCCCCTGTCAGATATGGCTGTACACAATGTCTCCAAATAAACACACAACATGACTCAGATTTGGCAAGTCTCAGAATACGCAAATTAGCCATAAATTTTACAGTTGCTCAAAATGGTTTTGTGTATTCAAGTGAGGGGATCGGTGGAACAAACCAGATTGTGAGGCACTCAGAAACACTATAGATACAAAACGTTGCTAAATTGAAGGGTGTTTCTCCCACAGCTTACAATAAACGAGTACACGTGTCAGCCATACTTAATAGCAACGTCGGGATCGCATATGCTCCCAGGATGATACAGAAACCGTTCTTATGACGCTCGCACGAGTCAGGACAACAGAGAACTGAAGCAAGGATTATAACTTGGAATAATACACAAACTATTGTGAAAGAAGAATTAAGGCCTCACCTTTGGCTTTTTCTGTATATAAAGTAACTGCGTGAATTCCTATCAACGCTTCTGTAGAACAGCAAGAGATTTTAGTTTTACTCTACTGTCTTTAGCCTTATACAAAATACAGAAATATTTCGTTCAACATGAAAGTTGAGACTTATAAACCCCTGGTAAATGAAAAGAAAGTTCACATATATCCTATTCCTTATAACTAAAAGCATTGAAAAAAATCGAAAGTCAATACAAACTGATACTTCAAAAGGTCATGGTCAATAGCAAATTACATTTCCTCCCACGCTGCACGTTTGAGAGTCGAGGCGGGAAAATTGTAGGGGCCGTACCTACTGTTCACTTCATGTCAGCGTTATTTTTGTTGAGTAGGTCGGTATAACTCAAGAAATCGTTATGTCTGGGGTTGGAGAACCAGTGTGCGTAAGGCTTTTCTGTATCATTTATCACTTCTTTCACCTCTGGCAATGATTTATTAATGTAAAAATCGCCAAACTGAAACACGGTTTGACGTCCACGTTAAACATCAGGCCCTCCCGTATCTTGCTGTATAATTCGGTTCAGGGAAGCCAAAAATACCACCTCCAAAAAGACAACTCTTAATAAAGCACTGTTGTGTTCATACCAAACCCTCAGCTGAAGACTGTTTTATGTAAATATTAACCAACTTTAAATTGCAATTAAAAATAAAAGAAAGGCTGTGTACTGGTTTGTGTGATTTACATGTAAATTTTCATATAATATTTAACCTATCATCATAGAGTTAGAGCTATATTTAAACTTAACCTCCCATCGCTTCAGACTTCCAGAACGATTATACAAATCAGATGCCAGGCTGTGTAAGGTAATCCGAGATTCAAAACAGAGTTGACTCAGCAATGTTGCTCTCCGGTAGATGTTTCCTCCAATATCGCTCCAGAGCCCAGGTCAACAGTTATTTGAGGACAGGACTTGTACTGAATGCGTTTTTGGGTGGTGGGTTTGTCAGTATCTCTCAGTAACCCGGTTTGAAGAAAAATCCGAATTCAATAATTTTATCCATTCATCAAAACTGTGAATTATCGTTTCATCTGCATCTATATGGATACTCTGCAAATCACATTTACGTTCCTCGCAGAGCGCTCATCGAACCACCTTCACAATTCTCTATTATTCCAATCTCGTATAGCACGCGGAAGGAATGAACACCCATATCTTTCCGTACGAGCTCTAATTTCCCTTGTTTCATCATGGTGACGTTTCTCCCTATGTAGGTCGGTGTCAACAAAACGTTTTCGCATTCGGAGGAGAAAGTTGGTGATAGGAATTTCGTGAGAAGATTCCGTCGCAACGAAAAACGCCTTTCTTTTAATGATGTCCAGCCCAAATCCTGTATCATTCCTGCGACACTCTCTTTCCATATGTCTCGATAATACAGAACGTGCTGTTTAATTTGAACTTTTTCGATATAATTTGTCAGGCCTATCTGGTAAGGACCCCACACCGCGCAGCAGTATTGTAAAAGAGGATGGACCAGTGTAGTGTAGGCAGTCTCCTTAGTAGGTCTGTTACATTTTCTAAGTGTCTTTCCAATGAAACACAGTCTTTGTTTAGCCTTCCCCACAACATTTTCTATGTGTTCCTTCCGATTTACGTTTCGTAACTGTAATACCTAGGTATTTAATTGAATTTACGGCTTTTAGATCAGACTGATTTATAGTGTAACCGAAGTTTAACGAGTTCCTTTTAACGCTCATGTGGATGACCTCACACTTTTCGATATGCAGGGTCTACTGCCACTTTTCGCACCATTCAGATATCTTTTCTAAATCGTTTTACAGTTTGTTTTGATTTTCTGATGACTTTATTAGTCGATAAACGACAGCATCATCTGAAATCAACCGAAGACGGCTGCTCAGATTGTCTCCGAAATCGTTTATTTTGATATGGAACGGCAAAAGGGCCGATAATACTACCTTGTGGAACTCCAGAAATCACTTCAGTTTTGCTCTATGATTTTCCGTCAATTACCACGAACTATGACCTCTGTGACAGGAAATCATAAATCCAGTTTCATAATTGATTCAGTCAAGATGGTATACTCAGTGATAAAGCAGTAGGATTGGCGACTCCATGTTGTCTTGTGCACTACGACCAGGTAACAGGTATACTTGAAAAAAGAGACAGCATTGGTCGTATATTTTTTACTATTGCAGAATCGATTTTCTGTCGCTGAGTGACCAACTTCAGTTCTAGAAGTTAAAAATTTTTTCACATTACGATCAGAGAGTACAACATAGAAAATCACAATTACATATGCATATGAACATAGCACTTGTTAGAAACAAACCTATATTGTATAACTTAAATTGGGACGCACTGTTGTCACTAAGCTTACGGCAATCACATAGACTGAGGTCGCTGTTTACCTGCACTTGTTCAGCAGACCTCGGTGTGACGGGGCTTGACACGCCCTCTATGTGACATGTGTCACGTGAAGACATAGTGTTATTGGTTTTGCGAATTATTAACACTAAATAACTCTTGTACTTTTGTGAATGGTGTAGTAATTCAAATTTAAAATGTGCGTACAACACATTGTTCTGTAATTTACAGAACTTATGGACGCCTACTGAACATAATTTTACGACAGTCGACATCTCGTAGGCGTTGACACAAAGTAATACAAACCGGTTATCACTTTACGTAATTATTTTTAATGTATGTTAACAATTCTTTTGCTATTTGAATAAGTGCTGGATATCGTGCATAGTCTATGTTTAATTTCTTTAAAGTACAATGTACATTTTGGTATAAGTAACACTATTACTTGTCCTTCCTCATGATGGTTTCTCGATGATTGATGTATACTACTTGTTCGCACCTTACATTTGCACGGCATTTTAATTGTTAAGTAACGGCAGTTTCGTACTGTGATTATTTTTTATATATTTGAGTCCTTGGTATTAACGTTATTATTTTTTATACATTGACTCCTTGGTATTAACGTTTGTTACATAAATTACGAACGTTGTACTTTTGACTTCCCACGCCAGATGGTGGGTGTTACGTTTTTTAAGAAAGACCTGTGTTGCGCCTCTTCTTATGTTGTTCATTTATTATTCTTTGGCATTATCTTTTGCTTTGTATATGTTCTGCACTCTAACAACTTATCATCGAGCTATTTTATGTTTTATAGTTTATAAAAAACAATATGCCAATGTATTTTAGATATTCTCCTGCGTCTGCTATGTGTTGTACGCACATTTTAAATTTGAATAGTAATTCGCAAAACCAATAACACTATGTCTTCACGTGACACATGTCACATAGAGGGCGTGTCAAGCCCCGTCACACCGAGGTCTGCTGAACAAGTGCAGGTAAACAGCGACCTCAGTCTATGTGATTGCCGTAAGCTTAGTGACAACAGTGCATCCCAATTTAAGTTATACAACATAGGTTTGCTTCTAACAAGTGTTATGTTCATATGCAGATGTAATTGTGATTTTCTATGTTGTACTCTCTGATCGTAATGTGAAAAATTTTTTAACTTCTAGCACTGAAGATGGTCACTCAGTGACAGAAAATCTATTTTGCAATAGTAAAAAATATACGACCAATGCTGTCTCTTTTTTCAA
Organism: Schistocerca americana; assembly: GCF_021461395.2. Taxonomy (NCBI): domain Eukaryota; kingdom Metazoa; phylum Arthropoda; class Insecta; order Orthoptera; family Acrididae; genus Schistocerca; species Schistocerca americana. The sequence goes on from NC_060122.1 coordinate 653,764,520, forward strand.
GTATACCGGTTACCTGGTCGTAGTGCACAAGACAACATGGAGTCGCCAATCAATAAAATTTTGCCTAGCTGGGCTTGTGCAGCGTATTTTAAATACAAGAAGTTAAAAATCAAGCTGGCGATCACAAGTCAACATATCCAGTTCAACAAAGAGTGTATAAAGAGAAATGTTACCCCACGGTATGTACAGAATTATTTTAATATACGACGACAAATGTGCGCAGTGACAATGAAAAATGCGAACTGGTTTTGATGAGAAGTGAAAGTAGGAAACTGTTTTTTAAAAAAAGTGTTATTAATTCACAACTGTTCGAAGCACACGCCAATTTGAGTGAACTTGTCTCTCCTTTAATTTTAGATTTGCTACTCTCAAGAGTAAATGAGATTGTGTATAATGTAGTTAGTAAAGTAAGAGCTAAGCATGTCAAAAAAATAGCTAAGCTAATGGGACAAGGGAAAGGACAAATGTTAAATGGCGAACATAAATATAACTTCTATCCTAGAGTTAAAAATTTAACGGATATAGTATTTAATAAGGAAGAAAAGGAACTTTTCAATAAAGGTTTAAAGTACAACATACATAAACAATTAGATAGGAGGGCAATTAAGAATACACTAGTGCAGGTAAAATTTGGGATGGATAGTTGTAAAATAAATAAGGTAGAACAGAATAAAATGGCTATAGCGGTAGAAAAGCTATTAAAGAACGAGGTAGAAAAAGAAAATAACCAAAACAGGAGGGACCATTTGACGGTGAAAAGTTTGAATAATAAATTACAAGAAAGTAATGCAATTGTCACAAAGGCAGACAAAGGGAATTCTGTTATTATTGTTACAAAAGAAATGTATGTAGAAAAAACTGTACAATTTTTTCAAGAAAACGGTATTACATCAATTGCGAGAGACCCAACGAATGAGATCCAAAGAAAGTTAAATGAAAAACTTAAATCACTTTCAAATATAATAACGCCTCGTGAGATACAGTATCTCAAGATAATGAATCCAATAATTCCTAAGTTACGATCACAATTCAAGGTTCATAAGCAATCTAATTCCGTTAGACCGATAGTTGATGGGAGAGGGGACCCGTTGGTGAATGTTGCGAAAAAATGTCTAACTATTTTTAATAAGCATTATAAATTTGTGCAACAGTTCTCGGCTAAAAATAGTACCCAATTAGTAGAGAAAATAAAAGATATACCTATTACAGACACTATGACGTTTCTTTCGCTGGACATTGTCAATTTATATACGAATATCCCGATTGATGAAACAATACAAATTATTGACGCTAATTTCAGAAACCACAGTAATATGTCCAGCGTGGAAATAAACGAGTTCCTAGAATTATTATCATTCTGCTTAAAGTATAACTACTTCACATTTAACGATAAAGTTTATGTCCAAAAAGACGGACTCAGCATGGGAAACTCTGTATCAGGGATTATGGCACATATCTTTATTAACTATCTTGAATTGAAATTACTAAAAGATTTTCCAACAGTAGCTAAAAAGATCGTATACTACTGTAGATATGTAGACGACACGCTATTGCTTATTAATGGTAGTCAATCTGATATTGACGAAGTCGTCAGTACATTTAATAGCTTACACAACAAAATTGCTTTCACAGTTGAAAAAGAACAGAATGGAGTCATTAATTTTTTAGACCTAACCATTGGAAGGGAAAATGGAAAACATACATTTGACATTTAGAGAAAATCAACATTCACAGATATCATCTTAGATTATCGTTCACAACACCCAGACCAACACAAAAAAGCGTTCTTCGACATTGCATTTCATCGTATGTTCCGATTACCATTATCTAAGGAAAACCATGAGAAAGAGTTAAACATAGTTAAACAAATTGCAAGAAATAATAATTACCCGATGAAATATGTCATGAACATTTATGAGATGACATCCAAAAAATACAGTAAAGACAATTTAAGGCGGAATGAGACAAGCGAAACTAAAAATCAAAAATTTATCACATTGCCTTTCTATGGTCCCATTAGCAATAAAATTGCCAGTGTATTCAAGAAGAGAAATATTAATGTAGGTTTCTCGACGGCGAACAGACTGGGCGTGCTTTTAAGGAATAACATTCATGAACGCAAAGTCTTACATGAATCAGGTGTTAACAAACTTGTGTGTGCCACGTGTAATGCAAGTTACATAGGGCAAACAGGACTAAAATTAGAAACAAGGATCCGTGAGCACGTTGCACTTGAGAGGAAAGATATTGCTGAAAAATCGAATTTCGCAGCCCATCTGGTAGCAACTGGTCATACAACTCCAGATTTGACATCGCAATTGAAATTGTTGCACAAGGGTAAAAAAGGTCGCCTTCTCGACCTTATGGAAGAGGTGGAGATCTTTTTTCATAATAAAGCTCCAGATATCACGCTGCTCAACGAGCAAACGATATCGAGAAGCACACATTTTTGGGAATGCTTCTCCGATTTACTACGAAATAAATTCAACTTGGGGTCATTTATCACAATTTGCAATTCATAGTCAGCTTCTTGTTATCCCTTATATACAACGCCTCAGTCATAGTCGCTACGAGAACACGTATAATGGCCGCTATTTCAACTATCTCAACACATTGACACACATGTTTTCAGTTTGTTTTAATAACATTACTTATTTCGGTTTTTTAAATGATGCTTCTTTCTTTTTTGTTCTGTAATTTACAGAACTTATGGACGCCTACTGAACATAATTTTACGACAGTCGACATCTCGTAGGCGTTGACACAAAGTAATACAAACCGGTTATCACTTTACGTAATTATTTTTAATGTATGTTAACAATTCTTTTGCTATTTGAATAAGTGCTGGATATCGTGCATAGTCTATGTTTAATTTCTCTAAAGTACAATGTACATTTTGGTATAAGTGACACTATTACTTGTCCTTCCTCATGATGGTTTCTCGATGATTGATGTATACTACTTGTTCGCACCTTACATTTGCACGGCATTTTAATTATTAAGTAACGGCAGTTTCGTACTGTGATTATTTTTTATATATTTGACTCCTTGGTATTAACGTTATTATTTTTTATGTATTGACTCCTTTGGTATTAACGTTTGTTACATAAATTACGAACGTTGTGCTTTTGACTTCCCACGCCGGATGGTGGGTGTTACGTTTTTTAAGAAAGACCTGTGTTGCGCCTCTTCTTATGTTGTTCATTTATTATTCTTTGGCATTATCTTTTGCTTTGTATATGTTCTGCACTCTAACAACTTATCATCGAGCTATTTTATGTTTTATAGTTTATAAAAAACAATATGCCAATGTGTTTTAGATATTCTCCTGCGTCTGCTATGTGTTGTACGCACATTTTAAATTTGAATTACTACACCATTCACAAAAGTACAAGAGTTATTTAGTGTTAATAATTCGCAAAACCAATAACACTATGTCTTCACGTGACACATGTCACATAGAGGGCGTGTCAAGCCCCGTCACACCGAGGTCTGCTGAACAAGTGCAGGTAAACAGCGACCTCAGTCTATGTGATTGCCGTAAGCTTAGTGACAACAGTGCATCCCAATTTAAGTTATACAATATAGGTTTGTTTCTAACAAGTGTTATGTTCATATGCAGATGTAATTGTGATTTTCTATGTTGTACTCTCTGATCGTAATGTGAAAAAATTTTTTAACTTCTAGCACTGAAGATGGTCACTCAGTGACAGAAAATCGATTTTGCAATAGTAAAAAATATACGACCAATGCTATCTCTTTTTTCAAGTATAAAAAGCAGTAGGATTTTACCAGAAATATTGACCCTCAGACAATGTGTCTAATAGCGTATTTTAAATACGACAGTATGACATCATAGGCACTGTAAAACATTAAAACACTTGATAATGGCATTTTAAGCCGAAATCATGATCGTGTTAATGTAACACTGCAAACAAAAAAAAAAAAAACAGTCTAATTACGGTACTGACTTTAAAAGGAATAAATTATGACTGTGACCCCACATTATGAAAAAATTCTTACGTGTATTAGCATTTGAGTTATGCTTACAGTTCAAAGTTTCATTTTTTCTTTGTGTATTATTCCACAAAACCCGAAGAGGCCATAAAGCCCGGTTATCATTTTGCTTACATTTTGGTGCAGTTTAATTTCATTATATTGAGAAATTGAGGTACAACCTATATTTTCATTATTTAGCTAGTATTTCTGGAAGGCATTTTAAATTTTTTGTTGTTTGCTTGGGAGACGTGATTTAAAACTTGTTTTTTTAATCGGTGTTTTAATTGACTTCAGCCCACCCAACAATTATTTTACCACGTATGAAAATAACTGTTTAACTGTAGAATTGGTACCAAATTTCTTACAGCAGTTTCACTCATAGAAAATACAGCATACATGCACTATCGAACACGGGACAGTGTGTTTCGTCGATAGTGGCTGCGCGCTGAAGAATACGTGTGCTTATTTCCAACATTTATTGTACCATTGATCAGAACAATGAATGAAACACATTGAACGTTGTGTCGCTCTATATCGCACTCAGTGATCTCATGGATACTCTCACTCAGTAGGGATTTTCGACACCCTGTTCCTAAGTGAAACACACTGCCGAAAAAATGTACACTTGGGAAGACGACATCGATTTCGAATCAGTGGAGAGATATGGCACTTCAGGGACAGTAGATGTACTGTTAATGGTTTCAACGTCGTCCACCAACAGATAGCGTAGTGGCAACGGCACCAATGCGCAGTCTCTGTTTATCCTTTAATAGGGATTGCTCACAGCCAGAAGTCTCAGTGTGGTGCAAACGTTTGAAGCAAGCAGTAGTCGTGCCACGGAGATGGACTCGTGCTTCCTGCAGCAAACTGAGCAAGTTTAAAAGGGGTACAATTGTGGCCTTCCGGGTGGCGGTTTGGTCCTTTAGGAGAATTGCTGCACAAGTTGGACCTGCTGCGTTAGTTGCGCAGAGAACATTCTCGCACATATAGACTAGGTTCTGGACGTCCACACTGCGCAGATACCCGTCTCGATCGTTGTCTTGTAAGCGCACCAACGGCAGATCGTACAGCTACCTCAGCACAGATAAGAGGGCTTGTGATCGCCGACGTCACAAGACGAACTGTTGAGAACCGGTTATTATCAGTTGGAGAAGGGAACACACACGACTTGCCCGTCTTCCACTTACGCCACCGTATCGATGTGCATTGCTCGACTGGTGCCGTCAGAGGTTCACTTGGAAGCCGAAATGGTTCGTCTTGATCTTCACCGATCGTTTACGGGTACGATTTACAAGTGGTGAGCATGTCTGTAGAGTGCATTCGTCCATGGCACACTGACTCCATCGCGGGCCTTGTGGTCTGGAGTGCGACAAACCGCAAATTCCGTTCACCTTCAGCGTTTCTCGATGGGAAACTAAACGACATTCGGTAAGTGAAGGATGTTGTTAGATCCATTCCTTTGCCGTTCTTGCAACCAGATAGAGATGTGTTGCTCCAAGAGGAAAATGCTCTCCGCACAGTGCCTGAGAGACTCAGCGTACTCTCCACGACATGCAGGAACGTCCGTGGGCAGCAGGATCGCCCAACTTGTCTCCAATCGAGCACATGTCAGATCTGATGGGACGAAAAGTGACTCGTGCGACTAGTCAGCAGGCAACTCTTACAGAGCTACGTGAACAAGTCGAGCAGTGGTGGAATTACGTATCCCAAGACAATATTCGCCATCTGTAAAACCGACTGGATGCCAAAATCACCGCCACCTGGGTCGATACCCGGTACTTCAGACCCGCTTGTGCTTCAAAATGGCTGTGAGAACTATCGGACTTAACATCTGAGGTTATCAGTCCCCTAGAACTAGGAACTACTTAAACCTAACTAACTCAAGGATATCACACACATCCATGCCAGAGGCATTTCGGCTTAAAATGCCATTATCAAGTGTTTTAATGTCATACAGTGCCTAAGATGTCATACTGTCGTATTTAAAATACACTATTAGACATATTGTCTGAGGGTCAATATTTCCGGTAAAATCCTACTGCTTTATCACTGAGTATACCATCTTGACTGAATCAGTCGAACCTGCGGCCGTAGCAGTCGCGCGGTTCCGGACTGAAGCCCCTAGAACAGCTCGGCCACCGCGGCCAGCTTCCCTCTTGTGTTGTTTATCTGCAAATGTAATCTTTTCATGTACCTCACCAGTACAGATGCAACAATATATCTTGGATCAGATGAAAACCTCTAAAAGTCTGTACTAATTTTTTTTCCGGCAGTGTATATTTGTTTCCGCCTGCATCATTGTATCTGTCAGCTTTGGCATCGAATTTTTAAATACCCTGACTGTCTTTCTCATTTTCTTGGGATGATGTATTGTCTGGTTTTTTTTTTCGTTTCTGTATAGTTCACTTTCCTTTCCAAGCGTCACAGCAGACGTGTGTTCTCCATAAACTGGATACTTGATACCCCAGTTCAAACGCACGGACTCCACACAAGCGTAATTATGTACTGTAAGTACGATAGGTTTTGTCAGCTGTAATGATTTTTACGTACAGCCGAATACGTGGCTTGCTTTAAGTTAAGCTCTCCTCGCCATGGCCGTAATTTAATTGTTTATGTATGCAGAATAAACAATATGACGCCTTTATTAATAGCTCACTGCTCCGTTAATAAATCTCAACTAAATGCACGTTTCGCATGTGAAGCTGAGGTGCTCAGTGCTTATGCATACGGCAAAGTTGCGTGCTGCGCGTGAACTGTTTATGCAAGCTCTACTTAAGCGTGCAGATAGCAACGTGTATTTCTATTAAGCTTCCTGCTGGTGTATATCAGCGTAACTTAATTTGGATCCGACACAATTTGTCCAGTACCGTAGTGAATTGTCCTTTTTAAGCACTGTAGCGCTACTTTATAAATGCTGCTGTACACTCAAATTTTAGTTTGTGCCCTAAATATTAGGCGTATTGCTTTTATGAAAATCCAACCATTCACATGAGGCAGATTATTTAGTGTGCAAAGTCTTTATGGAGGCATAGTTTGATGAGACAGAAAGAAAATGAGTTAATCTTCTAAGTCTGTGAACCTAAAAGAAACATAATTTATCTTTGTATGTTAAGTTACGGAATTCCTTCTCCTTGAAACAAAAATCAACTATCATATTTGCCACTGTATAGCGAATTGTCGGTCACTTGTTCCAGACACTGGTGTGCATAATTTACGGACTAAAGCAAGTTCCGCATGATGTGCCACTGCCAAGTAACACAGCTTGACGATGGACTACACATAGAGAGAACTGCTACAGTATAATACATAATGTAACTGAAGGAAATACGACTAAACAGTGAGAAGAACGGAAATTACACTTTCATTCTAAAGTAATAATTAGAATGCAGCCACGGCTACTTTTAATGACACCTGGATAATTCAAAAGATGGGAGATGGTTCTTAATACGATGTGCCGCGGACAGCAATGCACGCTCTGGAACTGCTCCCTCGCTGGACAGAAGGTTGAGTTCTTTTGGTGGACCGCGCGGGATTAGCCGAGCGGTCTTAGTCGCTGCAGTCATGAACTGTGAGGCTGGTCCCGGCGGAGGTTCGAGTCCTCCCTCGGGCATGGGTGTGTGTGTTTGTCCTTAGGATAATTTAGGTTAAGTAGCGTGTAAGCTTTGGGACTGATGACCTTAGCAGTTAAGTCCCATAAGATATCGCACATATTTGAACATTTTTTACTTGTGCTGGGACGATCCATTCCTCCACCAGAGCGGTTGACAACTGCTGGATGGTCATCGGCACATGTGCATGTCAATCCAACGCATCCCACACGATCTCCTGGGGTTTAAATCGAGGCAATGGTCAGGTCAGTCCATTCGCTGAATAACCTCCCGTCCCAAGATGTCTCCCACTCGCGCTGTTCAGCTTGGTCGCTCATTACAATTGATAAAAATGAAGTCAGCTCAGAAAGCTTGGCTGAAGAGACGCACATGGAGAAGACTACAGTATCACATTAACGTTGACCGGTGACTGTACTGTGTTCAAAGATTTGGAGATCAGCACTCACATGCAGCTTTATATTTCCCCACACCATAATAAACCAGGGCTATAAAAACGATCATGATGACATTGTTCCCTCATACGGCAGACCGCATTTGTATTATCAATTTTGGGTCTAGTAGGCTATTCTGGGTGTAGCAGGCTATATAAGCGACTAGAAAACTACAAGATGATGAGTGATCACTGTGAACGATACGGAGGTGCTGCTACGAAGTTTGAAAGAGGCCTAATGGTGGGCGTCCATTGCCCCAGCTCGTCGAATTTTTGTGCTATCCAAATATGTAGGGCATTTAGATGCGACAGAGGTGTGATGTTGCACTTATCAGGAATGTGAGGGCAGGTATCCTGGAGTCAAGACTTCGGTCAGGAAGGATCACCGTATCGTACATCATGCACACAAAACCTGTTCACAACTCCGTCTGCCGAGTGATGAACTTCGTGTAACATTCTGTGTAATCCTGCGCCATTGCTCGGAGGCTGGCAGCTGTCGGACTGGAGAATTACGATGCTGTAAGTAGGCTATGATTAACGTAACAACACAAATGGAGGCGTCTGGAGAGATGTTATGACAGGGAAGTATGAGCTGCCTGCCATCGCACTGTGTTCACTGATGAATTGTGCTTCTGTAGTAGCACAGATGACTATCAATGGCGAGTATGACGGCGATCTTAGGAGAGATCCCAGTCTTCTGTTTGGAGAAGAACAGTTGTGTTACTCGTGGCGTCATTATATGGGGAACCATCGGATATATCTGCGGATATGTTGGGAGTGATTGTGGGAACACTCATGACACAATGGTGTGCCACGAACACCCTGAGTCCTCTTTGTTTACTTCTTATGCGACAGTAGCATGGTAGAATTTTTGAACAGGAAATTGCTCATTCATATATAGCACATGTCACTATGGACTGTCTGCATGATATTGCGGGACTCCTGTGGCCAGTACAATCCGAGATCTGTCCCCCATTAGAACTTCTGTTGGACCAGCTCGATCATTACCTTGGTCTCGGTGTCAGTATCCTTTCTCCGGTAGGTTATTTGAGGATATATCATCGTTTGTGGAAGAACTCCGTCGTCAACTGAGCTAGGGGTTAGGATAGACGTATAATTGTTGCAAAAATCAAGATTAATCCTTTCAGGAGAAGCAAGGTCGCAGAGGCAAGATACAAGGTGGAGATTTTGCAGCCACAAAGGTACAAGAAGCAGAACACAGAACAGGGTGCGGTTTTCTTGTGAGCAGTTAAGTGCGATTCCGCAGAGGTCAAATGAAGCTACAGAGGATAGTTTAGACAAAATTTGAAATATTATTGTGCATATGCACGAGTTAACAAAGACTAGTGTGGTGAACAAGGTATTGTTAGAACAAGCCGAGCTTTCATAAGGGGTTAAGCACCATTAAGGTCTCGCAGGGTGTGCGCTGGTGCACCTAGGGAACTCCATGTAGTAGTGAAGCTGGCAGTGGAGTTTGAAGAAAATAATGTTGCGACAGGTGAAAGAGATAGACAAAGGGTGTTTTCAGCAATGTAATATGCTGCCGTAGTGACGGTAAGTGGCAGTTGCAGAAGTAGTGCTGCCAGCCATAGGACAATAAGAGTAGTACGAACCAACAGAAGTGTATTATGCAAGGAGTGATCTGGGTGATAACAAGCACCTATTAAACTTAAAAAGGAACCCCAGAACTTCCGAAAGGCATTCCGAAAAGAAGCAAATGCAGGATATTCGTATGCAGAGATGGAATGTGCCTGATAGGTATATTGTGTGGAAAAAGAAATGTTCCTGTTGGACATGAGGGTGCATGTATCAGTGGTCTTGTGAGGTTCAGTGGGCAGGAGGCATTGTGATCCACGACGTATAATTTTCGTATAGGCAACTTAGGAAAGTGGTGTCTCATGTAAGTGAGAGTTACAGCATAATCTTAAGATTAGACTTTCTGCATCACCGTCATGCCGTAACTGACCTTTCACTATGTCTAGTGGAGCTTAGTGGGCAGACAGTTCATCTAGGGAAGCTATTGCCATTGTCAGTCTGTCGTGAGGAGGATCCATCGTAGTACACAATCCAGCTAAATCGAGAGCATTGACATTAAGGTATATTTCATATTACTGTGTGTCGAGTGGCACTGGTAAGGCACTGTGGGTGAATGTGGAGGCTGACGTAGCACTTGAGTGTATGTATAGTGGAACCTCTGGAAGATAATGATGTATTGGATGTATTGTTAAGTGAAATAAACGCATACAGGAAAAGGGAAGAGTCAAGGTAATATGTGTCACTGTCAATAATTTTGGTGGTGTAAAGGGTAAATAGTTGATCGGAACGTCAGTGGCAATGTTAGAAATTGCAGAAAAGGAAGATTGTTGTACGTAAGGTATAATCTATAAACAGGCACAGGATGCTGCTAAGAACGCAATGCATGAGAAAGGTAAGCATTTAAGGGCCAGAGAGAGAGAGTGCTTATGGAAAAAACTGTTGTCAGAGTTTCCATAGAGACCTCTCCAATGGGGCCATAGACTGCAATATTCATGATGCAGTGCAGGACTCCTACAGATTAACATGGTCCCTGCAGCCTATTTCAGAAGAATGTATCTATCAGCATTTGGCCAACGGCAGGATTTACGACTGTACTGAATAAGTCTACATATGGTTAACGGAAGTGTTGAATCTGCTGTGCCTATTCCTCTTTGAACAGTCAGATGATCACAGATGCCCAGCCCATCCAAGCATCACAGAAACTATTCATAATCTTGGATAGTGCCGATATTTCTCGACGATGGATTTGAGGTGTGGGTCCGTTGAGCTGGAGATGATCCCAGGCAACAGACAAAAGGCAACATTATTATTATCTTGGGGCCTTTAATAGTATAGGAGGATTCGGTTTGGTTCGAAAAATGCACCAATAACATTTCAGTGTTAGTTAGATGGAGTGCTGAAAGCATTAAAGCCTCATCAATGTCTAGCGTATTTAGATGACATAATTGTTTGTTCAAGAGACATGAAGAACCGAGGCAGTGACTGAGGAGATTACACGTTGCACATTTAATACTGAGTATTGAAAAGTTTCATTTTGCTTTGAAAGAAGTAAATTACATGGGACATGTAATTGCTATGGTTGATGTGAGAACCAAACCAAGTTTGATACAAGCAGCGCAAGATTTTCCAGCAATAGGACAAGAAAAGAATTCGTCTTATCAGGGCCTCACAAATTATTATAGGCATTTTGTGAGAGGGCTTGCCGATATAGCACGACCTCTTGAAAATTTTTTAATCTATTTAGAAACGATGTCACACAGCTGTTGTATCCTCCCCTGAGGCAAGCTGGGCCACAGTTGTTGTCTTTGGTGCTAAGCCCCTTATGAAAGCATCCAGTGCAATTTGCTCCGCTTGTTGTAACAATACCTTCTTCACCACATTAGTCTGTGTTGACTCGAGCATATGCACGATAATTTTTCTAATTCTGTCTAAACTATTCTCTATACCTTCATTTCACATCTTAGGAATCACACTTAACTGCTCACAGGAAAAGTGCACCCTATTCTGATTCTTGCACCTTTGCGGCTGGAAAATCTCCGCCTTGTTTCTTGCCTCTGTGACCTTGCTTCTCCTGACAGGTGTAATCTCGATATCTGCAACAATAATACGTCCAACCTAACCCCTAGCTCAGTAGTGACGTAGATCTCCCACAAACGATTATACATCCTCAAATAATGTACCGGAAAAAGGATGCTGACACTGAGACGAAGGTAATGATCGAGCTGGTCCAACACTCTTCTAATGGGGGACAGATCTTCGATCTTGCTGGCCACAGGAGTACGGCAATATCATGCAGACAATCCATGGTGGCATGTGACATATAGGAATGAGCAATTTCCTGTTGAAAAATTGTACCACGCTACTGTCTCATAAGAGGTAAACAAAGGGGAATCAGGGTGTGAGACGTATCACAACAGCTGGATATATTCCTAGACTCTGTGGTTTTAGTAATCCCAGCTCCTCAGCCCTTGCTGTTAGTTCATTATATGCAGATGAACTTTCTTTTCTTAACTGTATTACTTCATTAGCTAAGAATTGCACAGTTTCCGGACCAGTGACTCTTTGTGTCTCTGATACCGCCATTGCACTACTCGTACCTACATATTAAAAACCCAACAATAATAATAACAGAATAATCGTTAGCTCACAACACCAACATACTCATTGAAAAATATGGTTCAAATGGCTGTAAGCAGTATGGGACTTAACATCTGAGGTCATCAGCCCCCTACACTTAGAACTATTTAAATCTAACTAACTTAAGGACATCACACACATCCATACTCTGAGACGGGAGGAGGTGGGAGTTGGGGGGGGGGGGGAGGGGGGTCAAGTTTGCCGAGTGGTGGGCCGTTGAAGCCTAGTGACAGACTAGTGGTCGAGAAGAACACTTCATTATGTTCTTCCAGTTATTCACTTCGCGATATCAGTGTGAGGCAGACATACTCTATTCCAGCAAAGCGGGCAGGCGATGGTCCGCCAAGTGGGATGGTACATGCGCTATCGGTCTCCGACGCTGACATCTGGCCAGTCAGAAAGCCAGTGGTCTGCTGGTAGTCAAGGCTCTGACGTCAGAGGCGTGATCCTCCCTCTTGCTGCATCTGCCTTCTGTTGTTGAACACCCACGATCAGGTGACTCGGGTACGGCTCGCATCCTCCGCAGTGATGAGGGATAACGTCCGTGCACAGGACAAAGCCTGCTGCTTCCTGGCAGGATTCTGGAGTTGAATGGTGCAGATGGCAGGTCTGTCATGCTCCGGCTACATGTTCCAAAAGGTGGACTTCATGCAGGAGGCAGTTGTCTTAACCCAGTTTCGAACCCATGGCTGCAGCTGATGGCACCAAGTCCAGTCGTCTCTTGGCCTAGCCCTGGCTTAATCATAGTACTGCTGGGCTCCAGGACGCATTTGTTTCATTGTTGCTCAGTACCCAGTCACATAGCTCGTGACATAGCTGTAGCCCTGGTGTGACAATTCCTGCCCACTCTGGATATTACCGCTTTGTGGTGCACGTTTTTCAGAGTACAACTAACCCATCACACAGTCATTTCGCTATATCCTAATTGTCGCCATACTGTGCTTATCGATCAGCGGTAGCTAAGGCAATGATGAATGGAGATTTCTTACAAATTCTTACAAGTTTCACTTATGGCTAGGTAGCGACGCTACAGTACTATCTTCTTTCGAGAATGTTTCTCACAGGGAGACATTATGCTGTTTTTGATTTACCTAATTAACAAGGTATATGAAGAAACTCTGAAAGTATTTTTGCACCAAACTCTCAACTCCACTGTTTCTTCTGACAAGGCAGGCTACAGACAATTTATTTCATTATTCATGTATAGGCAGCCAGACATGTGTTAACAAACATTACTATGAAAAGTGCTTTTGGTTTCATATATTGACTGTTAATATATTAGAGTGTTACCATTTCAAGTACCTATCATTACTTCGCTTAAATCATATATTAAAATTGATATTTATTTATTAAAGTAAGAAAGTGAGCAGACACATATTTTATGTGTCGAATCGCAAAAACGCTTGTTTAAATTTCGTTTGTTCAAATGTTCTCACTAAATGTCTTAAGAATATAATAAATTCAGTGTAATGACAACGTTAACTTCATTTTTCCTTTACAAAGTTCGTAATGTAATGTACGGAAAGGAAGTCACTAAAGACCTTGTTAGTTTCATTCTGACACGGAATGCTATAACTGCATTTCATTAATTGTAATAATATTAGAAAGCAGAGTTACTTTGAAAATTCGTCCTTTCAGGACGTAGTGACGGGTATTAGAAAGTAGAATGACTAATTTTCAGGAGGAAAGTTCTCATCTTAAGTTAATATTGACTCATGGCCCCGTGGCAAATGCTGACACTGTGCTTTAGTCGAATACATTAATTATTACAATGATAACTGAACGTAAATTGTGAAGTGTATTTGATTAATATACTGACATGTAATATTTTGTAGTGTTACCATTTCAAGTGCCTAAACTTCGATTCCGCGACTGTGGAAATCATGTGGCAAGTTCGGAGCTCATTTTCATCCAGAACGGATGTTCTCTGAAATTTGCTCGCTAGAGAGCAAGAAAAGTGAAAATCTGAATGCGCAAGACATGTTGCATAATGTGGGTGTGGGATGACTTCCCAACACAATTCCTATACATTGTTTATGCCAGTCTAGCAGAACACGGGCGGGCTTTATCGTGGAGTAGCATCAGTTCACGCAGTCTTCCCGGTCGTTGTTCTTCGATTGCGTCTGCAAGAGGGATCAGTTATAGAAAATAAATCTCAGAATGATGTTTACATCTTTGGGAGTAGTGCATCATACCGTCGCTGTTCCAACAGATGTATTACTTTATCTTTTGTGGATGTGTGCATATCTTTGTACGGTAAGTTGCTGTTTTGTTTGGGCTCAACCACACCTTATTTTCTGTAGTTAACATAAAGACGCACTTTCTTGTCAGCGATAACGATACAGGATGTGAATGGTCGGTATTGTTCACGAGACAATTGTAGACGAGCAAGCAGAGAATGCAGATATAGCCACCCGCTGATTTTGGTTTAGAGCATGCGGTACCCATACAGCCAATTTTGGAACGTCCCTCGTTGCTTGCAAATGACTCACGATGGTAGAATGACCACAATTCATCACATTTGTCAGTTCTCGAGTACAATGGCGTGGATAATTGTAGATTAATGCGTTTAAACTTTGTTCATCAAACCCCAAAAGTCATCCTAAAAGTGGAGAGTCACTGATGTCAAAACGATCCTTCTTAAAACGAGAGAACCATTCTCTTACCACAAGCGGTCCAATGGAATTATCTCCATACAAGGTGCAAAAGTTTCTGGCTGCTTCCACTAGTCACCCATTACTGAACTCAAACAGAAGAACATGTCGGAAATGTTCCGATTTCTCCACTTAGAATTCGATTTTCTGCCATCCACAGCTACACTCACTATCTCCAAATGACAACATGACACTATGTAAAGTTAAAAAGCAACAGCAGACTGCCGGCCGAGGTGGCCGTGCGGTTAAAGGCGCTGCAGTCTGGAACCGCAAGACCGCTACGGTCGCAGGTTCGAATCCTGCCTCGGGCATGGATGTTTGTGATGTCCTTAGGTTAGTTAGGTTTAACTAGTTCTAAGTTCTAGGGGACTAATGACCTCAGCAGTTGAGTCCCATAGTGCTCAGAGCCAACAGCAGACTACAAATTAAAAAATGACAGTCTATGAATATACACATAGCTACCGGAATATGAAGAGACCAAACAAAAACGCTACCAACTTATCCACCAATGTAATAATATTCATTCAGCTACAAACGCAGTGAAAATTAGACAGACAGTTGAATTTACTCTAAAATAGAGTATTAATTTATTGCATTTATTCACGAGCCTGAAATTAAGAAAAACAGCGAAGGTTGAAGCAAGTTCACCTAGCTTATTCGGCGTGATCAGACACTTATTATGAAAGGAAAAAAGAGAACGCTACCAAATAGGAAAGAGGGTATAGGGTCGTTGTATAAAGATTTCAGTATGGAGTGGTGGGTGTCTTTATGTCCGAACCAGTTGCTAGTCACACTGATAAACTATATTTCAACAAAAGGAATTTTTACGTCGTAAACAGTTATTTTATTTAATGTAGGATCAGAAAAATATAAGTATGCAAACTGACTATCGATTCAGGAAACAGATTAATTAGACTTTAAAAATGCAAGACCTGTGTTCAACTTGTATCTTCATATCACATGGGTGCAGAATTTTCGGTAACCCTGTCAGGTGATCATAGGACGCTCTTCCTTAACTTCGGCAGCTGAGGAGGAGGATTGTAAATAGCAGGAGACCCGGATTCGAATACCGGTCCGGCACAAATTTTCAGTTTTCCACATTGATATTAATTAATGCCCACTGGTAGCTGATGTCATTAATTCCTTTGTGTTGTGATTCATGGTGGTCGCAGGATCAAAATGGTGTTTGTGGTTTCGGAAGATTCTAGAAATATTTCAACGTTTGACGGCTTTCTTTTCTCTTTGTGACTGCCAAAACATGATTTTCGGTTTTATTAGTTGAGATCTCTATTCCATTGCGAGGGAATGACATACATTCCTCGTTTTCCAAGCAACGTCGCAGAGCCAATTCCATGTTTTGGCAACTCCATGTCAGAGAAAGAACAACCTCACTGGTGCCATCTCTCTTCAGAAGAAATATGTACTACAGATGCCACTCTTTCCGGATGACCTGGTTGCAGCTGTGTTGGATGGAGTGGGTCCTATGTGAGGCGGGGAAAGGGCTCAGTCGTAATTCCGTCAGCCATACCAAAAGAACACGGGGAGCGCTGCGTAATATCACTCATCTTCTTCGTCTTCTTGCAGTACATCGCACGCTGTCTCTGTTACGTCAAAACTCGGAACTTTTACAGCTACGGGACTTGCCGTGAGAGAAATTCGGTCTTCATGGGTGCTGTGTACTTTGTGTTACACGGTTAAAACAAAAACCGAAAGTGAACAGAGGCAACAGCGAAGTACCAAGTTTATTATTACACCCACAACACAACCTCAGTTATCATCGATATCTTAATAAGCCTACTTAGTTGTATTCTTTGCCTTCAATATATTGTGCAATCTTTTGTATATGACATGCCTTTCATGCACATTTTTAAGACAGTACACGTCAAGCGAAGGTACACAAAATTATTCAAAAGCATAAGTGACTACACTTAGAACTTTCAGTTTAGATTTCGTGTGTGTAGAGACCCGTAAATTTCTTGCCATTTCTTTCTGTGAGAATATTTACAGTACTCCGTAGCTAGTGAAATCACAACCATTAACACAATGCGGCCTCATAAAGTTCACATCACTTTTCAAAGGAGATACGTGTCGTTATTTACACTTTGATGCGTTTTTATTGTTGAATTAAAGAGCTATCACGCAGTAACAAACAAGAAAATGGAGTCAAACGTATGTCTGCAAGCTTCGTGCGACAGGCCGCTTCGTTTATCAGAAAACGTATTTATATATGTATCCTCTGCAGTGAAAGATCAAGAGTGGCGAAGACGATTGCTTATAAGCCACTATACCACCTACTATTTTTTACTATGATTCTCTTGCCTGTAGAGGCTGAAGGGAATTTTTCCCTGAAATTCTGGGACCTGGTTCTTCAGATGTTCGAAGATTTTCGCAACTTATTGGGCGTATTAATTAGAATGTCCCTCAAATTAGATTTTTCAGGATTCCTATTCTGTGAATCAATCCAGTTAATCTTATGGTCGTATTTCAGTATGAATTGTATTCGAGTAGAGATTCCAAATGCAGTAAGTTCTGTTAACAATTATAGATCACACTCTAAGTGAACGGGTATTCAGAAAGTAACTCTACGCTTTTACGTCAGCGTTAATGGAAAACATTGCCTCTGGCGTGCGTGTCACTTATTGGCGTTGTTTCGCTCATCGAAATAGAGGTGGTTACGGAAGCACACGAACTCCAGACGCGATGAAAGCTACTCAAACGCGACAAAGGTGGGAGAGATTTCTCCCTAAAGTCTCTGAAGTGAGGCCGCACACAGATATCTTGACGTAGATGGATTGGGATATTACTGAGGCTTTCGTGGCCGCTTGGTTTGATCTGTGGGCGTCCGCTTAGGTTGACCACAGAACATTACACGTTGGGTGTCGATATGTCGATCTGGTTTCCACATCTCTGGAAACTTTTTCTTCCGTCACTTGGTGCAGCTGTCGAGATCGTACTGCATCTTCCTGCTACTGATGATGTCGATCCCAGCCCACTGTGTTGATAAAAAAGTCCAAAAGTTGCTCATCAGTTTTTCCATGAATTCACTCGCAAAGAAAATCTAGTTCCATTCTACTGTTGATGTAATGAGCCTGGACGGTGGTGAATAGGAGTTAATATATTAGGAACTTTGGTGAGGCTCCACCATTCGTCGCCACGATGAAAAGTGAGAGAGGACAGCACACGGGATTTCCTCACCTTTCGTTTCTCAAGCCAACGGCACAATTGTAAAATCTCTTCCCCATAGAGGCGCGGCCACTTTATTTACAATTGTAGCAGAAAATGATATATAAGGAGGTTATAATTAAACCTTCGCTACTTGAGACACTGTAGACTGAAAACCGTTTACCGTACGAGTACCCAATTTTATAGAAATGATATTCACATTGTGCGGTCCAGGATTTACGTCGTTATTAGTGTCAGTGTCATTATTTGCTGTTAGGGATTGATGTTGGTACGACGACATTGCGTCTGCAGGAAGTCAACACTGGTCTGGACAAAGTGAGCAGAGATTTACTTGTAAAGCTGTTTTGTCAAAACAACAACAACACAGTAACAGCGCTGCTGCTCTTCGCGAGTATAGCCACATCAAACGAATACAGAGAGGTGACCTGTCCACACTCGGTTTTAGAAGATCATTCGGAAGCTCGAATTAACTGGCTAGTTCGGAATTGCTCATGGGAGAGGCCGACGTCCAATTGCGCAACAAATTGTTGAAGAAGTTATTGTTACCATGGCTTGGAATCCTGAAAATAATGAACGACCTTCAAACAGTGCACGATCTGTATCACGAGAGCTGAATATTTTATGTTCCATCGTTGGAAATGGGCTGTGAACAGTTGTGATATGGTATCTGTAGTGCTGTTGCAGGGTCTCGTGGATGTAGCAACATTTGTAACATGGAATGTGAATATGGTATGCAATTAACAAATGTTTTCCTCTCTTGTTGAAATTTAAATGTGCTTCTTTCATTGGTTTATTCACTATTTGTCTTACGCATATCCTTACAATTGTTTCCACGAAGTTTGATTGTCCTACGATCACTCGTTTTCGCGAGATCCCCATCAAGTAGCAAAAGTTAATTATAACCACTCCGTACATTTATTGATTTTTTACCATTAGATTAAACAGCTGTTTGTGTCTTCATATCCGAATATTTTGAAAGCTATTGCTGTTTCTCTGGTAATATTCAACACACAATTGCTGTAAGTAAGGGACTTGGTTTACTTCTTTCTGAGTAATATTTCATATCTTATTGGTTGGGTTGGGTTGTTTGTGGGAAGAGACCAAACTGCGAGGTCATCGGTCTCATCGGATTAGGGAAGGACGGGGAAGGAAGTCGGCCGTGCCCTTTCAAAGGAACCATCCCGGCATTTGCCTGGAACGATTTAGGAAAATCACGGAAAACCTAAATAAGGATGGCCGGACGCGGGATTGAACCGTCGTCCTTCCGAATGCGAGTCCACTGTGCTAACCACTGCGCCACCTCGCTCGATGTATTTCATATCTTAATGGATGCTCTTGTGTACTTGTACACTTCATCTGCTAGCATTTTTTAGATTTTGCTTGCATTTAATATGTTCTTACAGTTGTCTCGAACACACCCATACTTCGCAACGTGTTTTTCATCTCTACATAAAATCTGCCAAGTTGACAGTATTATCTCAAAATTTAATGCAATTGTTTGTGTATCATTACATTTTATCTATTCTCGTTGGACTTGTTTCCTGTTCCTCAGTGGTTAAGACCCAAAGACATCAGGTTCGAGTTCCACATGGTCTCTCGATTCATATCTGTCACTTAACACTATCGCACTATCTTCACTTCTGCCTGTCCTCCCCCTCAGCTGAGTGAACAGCGCATCTGACTGCCATGCGATTGGTCCGGGTTCGATCTCTGACCTGTTCGGAAATTTAGCTTCTCGGGAACTGGGTATTGTGTTCTCATCGTCATTCCATCACCAACGACATGCTACTCTGCCAGTGAGGTGCCACTGGAGAAGACTTGCAACTCGGCGGCCGAACCTCCGAAGGTGGAGATTCCCGGTCATCAGTGTCATACGGTAATCTTCATTTCACTTCTGCCATCGTGAAAAATACCGAACTGCGTCAGCTACCGAATCCACGCTAAGCTGTATGTCCCCCTGTAACTGGACTGGTTAAGTCATTTCATGGTTGGTAAAAGTCAACGACATACCACCTCCAACAGGTTCATGCCTAATAAAACATTGTGATGTTCAAAATTATATTTCTGTTCGATAACAGCTTACCGTCTCCTTAACCTACCGCACTAACTCTGAAAAGAAAAGAGAAATATAAAAATCGGTCGTCTCTTCGTTTTCTCATAACTATACGTTGACCAACTTTTCCCAGTGAGTAGCTTACACCACAGTAGTGAGATTCTGGAAGTGCGCTAATGTAGGCTACCTACAATGTATTCATTAGATCGCTACATTACAGAAATTTCCTTAGGTATTGGAATATAATAAAGTTAGAGGGCGCCAGATATTATGGAAATGGAATGTTTCATCAGTTCACACCTCAGATTTCTCTGTCTCCTCATAGCCAAAGCACATATGTAAGGTTTCAAACTTTGGAATCCAAGCCTATTCTCACGTATCTGCTTCATTCGGTTTGTCCAGATGACTTACATTTTATTTCGTGTGTAAATTCTGGAATGTAAGCATGATGTGCAGTGACAAATTGGCGCACGAAATCAGTATGACGGTTTTAAAATATATTAGATGGCCACATTTCCACATTCAAATGTGAGCAACATTTAATAAATATAGTGCCATAATACATGAATTAATTCTTAACGTAAAATGTATCTTGTCCTGCTCTTTTATAATTTATGGCGTGATCCATGCGATGCACTTTAAATTATTGACCTATCTAAACCATTTTTCACACTTCGTCGATTTGTAGCTGTGGGAAACATATACAGTTACGATCTGCTGGGATGGTCGTAGCGTCAGTTTTATGGCCTCTTCCCTAACAGGAAGTGACAATAAATAGTCTCGTAAAATTGTGACATGCGAACAGCGTGAAAAAAGTTGGTTTTTACTGTCATAACACATGCGCTCAGTCTCCTTTTAGGACATAACTTTTCTTAGAAAAACAACTTGTATGCACTTTCCATACAACTTTGACTTTCCAATCCTTGCCATGCGAGAGGCTAATATCAACTTGTTAGCAACAGCATATCTTAGACAGTCGACTGCAGTTTCGGAGCGTCTGTCGTAGCTAAAGAGTAAAATTATGGAGTAATTACAGGCCACTGAACCTGCTATTGCAATAACCTATGTGATGTGTATACAGCTCCAGAGGTTTTAGGTGCCAATACAAGTGCCGTAATTTATTTAGTTAATATCTTTAGAGCCGGCCGGAGTGGCCGTGCGGTTCTAAGAGCTACAGTCTGGAACTGAGCGACCGCTACGGTCGCAGGTTCGAATTCCGCCTCGGGCATGGATGTGTGTGACGTCCTTAGGTCTGTTAGGTTTACTTAGTTCTAAGTTCTAGGCGACGATGACCTCAGAAGTTAAGTCGCATAGTGCTCAGAGCCATTTGAACCAATATCATTAGAATTTCGTTAAGAGTAGGTATTCCTATCAAAGTTAGGAACAAGTTGGGCGACTTGGAAATTGAGCATCATACCAACATAGACGTGAGAGGAAATAATTAGCATAGGTACACAGGGAAGTTTTGGCACTTGGGAAGAAGATGAAATGAAAGAGGATTTCAACTTTAAGAAGGAAACGACTAAGGGAAAAGTATCAGCTCCCAGTAAAGTATAATAAGAATATGACAATAAATGCCAATTAAATAAAGCTAGTGAGAATCAACTTTGTCAGTACGTAGCAAGTTACAATAAACAGTTGCTAAAAGAAATAAATGAATTCAAACAAGTAACCAATATTGCACTGCATCAGAGTTCAAAAATCAATGCATATAAACAGATTTTTACAACTACTCGAAGATTTCTTTATACGTTTGTGTAGTTAAGGAGGTGAATGGAAACGTAAGTAGCTAATAACAAAGTTGAAGACGTACAGAAAGCCGTATGGAGGCATCACATTCATGAAGAAAAGAAAGGTGTCATGAGATGATGCTGCTTCAATAAGAAAGTCTGTTGCCCTGCTTGATCACGTGCCCTTTTAACTACAGCCATGGCTCACCAGAAAGGAGCACAATTAAGAATCACCCTCTTCAACGTGAACAGCCAGCAGTGGCCGATTATAGTACTGACTTTGAGCGGTAGTGTCTGAATTGAACAGTCGGCGTACTACCGATAATTTTGTAATTTTCTGTATTACATCTAGGCTGAATAGAATGAGGAGATACTACTGACACATAGTTACCAAAATATGAAATGGCTCCAAGATTTTCTCAGACATTATGAAACCTCTTCCTACTTATCTTGTTTAATGCTCGGAAGCCCCTCCTGTTCTATCTGAGCAATGAGCTGAAGTGCATGCATTCATCGCAGTCTCCCACATTTGTACTCCATATCTAATGATCTCGTGATTCACAGGACATTAAATCCCAAATCTTTCTTCACCTAATGAAAACGGTTTTCATCACAAAGACTGTACTATCACTGGCTGCTGAAGAGCATTGACTTTAATTTTGTTTCTTGTAACATGGAGGAAAACTGGTTACCACTTTGTTGTAAAATGAATCAACTTCTTGCAATGGAGTGGGGTCGAAGAAGTCTCCACTTGCTTAGCCGGCGTCATGATTAGCATTGCTGAAATCTGGATATGCACTTTAAAGCAATCTCCAAGTATGTCATATTTTGCTGAGTCAAGATAAATGTATGTACAGGGTACTAACAGTTACCGGTAAACTATCATTGTCCCACCCAATAAGTCTAAACAGTTACCTTGGAATATGAATGCACTGGAAGTAACTGTAACATGTGGCAACATATTACCATTTTGCTATAACTTGGAGGGCAACCTGTTATAGTGTCACAGTAACTAAGGACAACTTCTTGCTGCATGGAGGGGTAACTTGTTACAGCATTACTGTAACATGGAAGGCAAGCGCTGTAGCAGACACCTCCCAGTAGCTGACATCCCACATAGTTGACACCCTCAGTAGCTGATTGCCACTGCACACACACGCACACACACACACACACACACACACACACACACTGTCAGTAGTGTTACAGTACAGTTACGAGATCCAGTAAGTGACACGCACTGTCAAGCTCTGGCTCATGCCCTGTCAAGTTATGGTACCTACATTGTTCTTTTCTGGTTATAGACTGCTATATCAGTTGTGAATGCCCATTTCTTTGTGGCTACTAACACCGCTTTGCTTGCTTGCGTTACCAGTTTAAGATTAAAAATGTTTGCCCTGCAAGACAAAATTAACGCTCCAGGGTTGAGTCGCTATAATGTTTAGTTGACTTTTAAAGCATGGCAACCCCTATTTCTTACGTGTATGAATGTATATTGTTACTTGTCAGTTTGCTATTCAATCGCAGTGATACGTAGTTTCCACTGTGTAACAGCAGATGACAAAGTTTAAGACTGAAACATCGTGTAAACACTCTACCACCAAGGCTCTGAAAAATTGGCTGACCTTGACAGCAGATTCAGAGATGTCATTCGACTAATTTGTAAGTGGGAATATTATTGGTTACATAGCTAACTACTGTCAACAACTACCGCTCTCTTGATTTTTCTTATAGAAGCAATTTTGATCTACTTCGATGAACTTTAATGGGTGATATTAAAATATGATACAAAGATCGAAATACGCTTGTCTATTGACCTACAGTTTATTTCAGTAGTGCCAATAAGCAAGCCATGTGTACTTTAATGAGTAATACAGACAATTCAGAAATGGAAATATTTAATTTGGAGATATATGGTGTGTGAAGAATGTTGTTGATAGTCAAATTTTAGTTATTGCCATGTACTGCTTAAACTATAAGGTTTATCAGTAGTGCCAACATGGAAGTCAAATGTATGTTCTTTTATCGAATAGAACTGTTAAGCTAGAACAGTAGTTCCATGAGTGTTTTGTGCTCGAAATCTTAAACACTTTAAGAAATAAGACAATTTAATTTTGGTTGAACTTTCGATCACAATGAGAGAACTGTAATTATAATTGCATCTAACGCGAATAAACCTGCGTGTATATGTTTATGTACTCAAAATCGTTACCTGTTGTGATAAATAATTTTATTCCAGCGGTAAAGATTATATGATATGTAGACCTACTCTGCATGTCTGGTTCCACAGTTATTGTTGAATGTGTTACATCTCTGTGATTGTTACTGTTGCGTGGTATGTAAGCATTTCTAATTTTCAAGCCCTCGTAGTGTACTGCGAAAATATACTGTTTAAGTGTCACATCACAACGGAAGTCTCATCATAACACATACTTCCTTCCCTCCTGAAATGATATTTGGACAGTTCGTTTGTCTTTTGGCTATGGTGTCCATATGTCTGTGTGTGTGTGTGTGTGTGTGTGTGTGTGTGTGTGTGTTTGTGTTTGTGTGTGTCTGTCTGTGCAACGACATTGTGACACTTGATATCAACATACCATTTTATATTTTGCTCACTTTTTGGACACTGAATTAACATTGCGATATTTGGAAAACATCACAGAATAATTTTGATGTCTAAAATATTTAATTTCAGATTCCTTTGTGCCTTGAACCATACACGCTGCAGATATCGAATTTTTCAGTTCCACTGCTTACCTTGTAATTTCCTGGCACGGAAGTTGTGTATATGTGTGTGCGTCTGGTGTTGTGGTTGACGAATTATATATATATATATATATATATATATATATATATATATATATATATATATATATATATATACATTGAATGTAACACTCTTTACATAATACGTGGTGGGGCAAATAAAAGTGGCCTGGAAAAGAAAGTTCTAGACTAAAAAATAAAAAAACACAGCAAGGGAAAAGAAATACAGTACTATCCTGACCATAATAGATGTTGTAAATGAACACCATTCATCACTTTTCACTTACGAGCGTTATTGCGACACACCTCAGACTTCAGGGCTCCCCACAAAAATTAATCGCATACTGACAGATCAGGTGACCCAAGTGACCGGCTAGGGCCGCGACCAGACTGCCCTGTCAGGCGTAAAGATTGTGTAAACGAGCTCCAAGGTCCTGCCAGCTGTATGGGTAGTTGCTATATCTGCTGGAAGTAACTGTACATCTTTTCCTCATACTTTAATACTACCACATATGGTTTCAAAATGTTGGAAATGTAACACGCTGAAGTCAGCTTCTGATAAAAGAACATGAAACCAGAAACGCAAAGCGCAGACACCGTGCACCAAACCCTAGTCTCCTGATGACGCAATGGTGTTTCGTGGAAGTTATGCAGATTCTCTGCTGCGGAGAACCAGTCATTCTGTGAGTTGACATAACCACTCAGGAGAAACAATGCTTCGTCAGACATAGAGGACATATCCATTTCCAAGCCATTCGTTGTTATCTCAATGAATAGCTACTCACAAAACTGGAGGCGCTGAGGAGCATCTACTGGTTTCAATGTGTGAACAGTACTCGATAGGGATGCATGTGCAAGTCTAGGCGGTGTTTTAGTATGCATGATTCACATGATGGGGGTTGATTTGGTAGGACTCAGTAGCATTTTCTGGCGAAGTGCAGCGCCATTTTCTGGCGTGAAGGCACGTTTATGAATCAAAACAGATCCTGTCCGACACCATTTTTAGACTAATCATTGCATGGGACTCTTTGTTGGCACTTTGATACTATTAAATTTCTCAGCAGACGACTGACCACACTGTTTTCACAACTCTGTTGTCATGTAACTTCCTACAACGAACACCCAGTGCTCCACTGTGAGTACCATCGTCCCCTTTAAAATGCTCCAACGACACAGGGGCAGCCCACAATTCACTGTGAACCGGTGTGGCGGACGTACACGTGGCGTGCGCGTAACGGGTTGTAGTTATATGCGTACGTCCATGTCCAATCGTGTCCTCTCGTTCAGGTTACTTTTATTTGCCCCCATCCAGTATATAGTCAACTTTCGGGTATACGCCGAGTTTCTTGCGATGCGACTCCACAGTACGCAACACCGACATACGTAAATCACCTCATAGAACCCCAAACGTTATATAATTGGTCATTCATAAATATTGCAATTAGTAATGGTATTCAAATACTCACTTTTGATACGCCCGTATTAATCTTCCGCACACACACACACACACACACACACACACACACATACACACACACGCACCAGCACACACACACACACACACACACACACACACACACACACACACACACAAACACACTCATCACAACCAGCACTGAAATCATTGTGCGTTTATGTATTATACGTCTTGGTGTTGTAATACTACTACTACCATTTCAGATGACATTCAAACTCAACAGAAACAGCAAGTTCAGACAGTACTCCGCTTAATGTAGGTCATTAAAAGAGTGCCGTAGGCAGGCATTTGACGGTGATAGAATTAAAAGAATTTCGCCGTCTTGACACAAAAAGAGGTAAAAGTGTTACAGTATAACGCCCCATCTCAATCTAGGTTGTCGCTGTTCGGCAGTCAACGATACTACAGAAACAATGATGAACACATGCTCAAAATTGTTTTCACAGAAAAAAGACTTCGGTTTAATGCCCTCTCAAAGACGAGATGATTACAGACAGCAAAAGAGTATGGATTAAGGAAGTAAAAGGTCAGTTTTCTTATAAAATTAAATGTAAGGTAAGGAGCAGGCAGCACTTTCCTTTGTGTCATTGGTGTGGCGGTAAAGGCGGGGGACGTGGGGCGGGGGGGGGGGGGGGGGGGCCGACGGAGGTTTTCTGACCATCTGACCAACTAGGGAAATGTTTGGCGTCTCTTTCCAGAAATGATTAACTGCTTTTTCTTCGTCTAAGTAATAGGTATTGATGGAGCTTCGCTCTTGCCCCTCGCCCCTTTCCCCCATCCTTCAGTGTAGGGAAGTTTCGCGTGAATAGAGAAAATGTGGGAAGAGACTATAGTGCAAAATTACTTGAATGAGTTAGTATTCCAAAAGATGCTCTTATTACAGCGATAGGTATAATTTTTAACTATCACTTAATAATTCAGTATTTGCAACAAAGGAAGGAAGGCTGAATTGTAGTGGGGAATTTGGCGCATGCTTATTGACTCAGTTCAAAATCGTTCTGTTAACTGCCAAGCAGACACCACCCTGCTGAAACCACAGAGTCCCATATTACCACTGTGTCACTTTGCTCTACCACGTCTGCACTGATTTGTTTCAAGTGTATTACGATATTCAGGGATTCCTCTACGAAGAACTAAATTATTTTACCTCAGATATCAGAACGTGAAAAGACGTGCAGCAAAGCGTTATTAGGCTCACAACCAAATTATTTGAGAAGACAGCTGAGCAGACTGAATGAAGATGTTGTGAGGACTTGTAGCAGCTGAATATTTTGGAGTAAACGCTACACTTCGTTAGCAAATTTCTTATTGTCGTGCTCTACGCCCTTCAGCTTTCGTACGGGAAAGGATACCATCTGGGAAGTGCCCTGTGTGCTGGAATAATTGGCTCTACATACGGAGCGGACCCGTCGCAGCCGTGCCGCGACGCAGTGGCAATGTTGGCTGACGGAAATTAAATTCCAGCACAATTTCGTTGCCTTGATGAAGCGGCACACGGAGGCAGCGGCGCGCGACGATCTCGGCAGTATTTACGTGCCCGCTGGCCCGGAAACTCGACACAGTGTGGCGGCGTCGCCCACCCGCGTTAGCTTTGTACAGTAAGCAAGACGCTGGCTGCATCTAATGCAATAGACACGTTCTGCCTGGCGCCTGTACGCTGACGACTAGCCGGTTCTACATTTAGCGGATATGTTGACTCCGCTTGCAAGTCTACGGGATAACGAGCCCAATAAAAAACGACAAGGTCATACCACAGCCTAGCGCATACAGTCACGACACACCTGCTGACTCTATAATATACAGCTCGACAGCATCACTCCAAGCGGACAGAAAGCTACACCTCTGAATGTGAGCGCGAACAATATCGTTTACAGTGATTTGTAAGTTTTTACACTAGAGAGCGTATGTAGTGCCATCAAAACAGGCAGTGAGTCCAAAATGACAAATCTGTCTTTCTTTAGTTTCATAAGGACACTATGACTTCTGAAACGGTGCATTACAGGGCAGTTGATTTACGGTTCCGTAACCTATAGATACAGAGCGTGTTTCACAATTAATGTTACAGGCCTACAGAGGTTGTAGAGGGAACTCAGTAGGTGAAATTTTCCACAGAAACACATATTCGGAAATATCATCCAACGGCGCTACACAGCGTCAAAGCTATAGGCGCCGGCCCTGGAAATGTGTATGTACACGGGGATTCCGTGATGGCGTTATAAACTTTCTATAATGACGGAAAGGAAAAGTGTACTGATCTGATGTAAAGGTCGCTGTAGCAGAAACGAACGAGTCGAAAGTTATAAGCGAAAACCATACTGATACCTCTGATAGTGGAATACATGTATTGGTGCTGTTGTCGTAAGGTTGTGGGGTAGGCAAATTTTAGCCAACTTTCAGAGATGGTAGTGTGGACCAAAACAATGAGAAAATGTCCTGCAAATATCTGCTCTAAAATGTATTCTTTAAGAGCTATGAGTACTTGTTCATCTTCGGTACAATGAAACACTTCTAATGAACAATTACTCATAGCTCTTAAGATGTGAGTTTAGAGCCCTGTTTACTATACATATCTTCTTGTTTTGTTCCATGTAACTACCCCTGAAAGTTGCCCACTCTACAATCTTAAGAAAAGGAACCAGACTTGATAATAAAACGTCAAAATCAATAAAACTCTTTCCCAACACAGAAGGAATCAATTGCGCAGTTTTTAAATAAACACACCGCCTTTTATTGTTTTTTTCTTTTTCTTTTTTAGTTACGAGCCAGGTTTCAGAGCCTTATGCCATTTTCAAATGATCGTGTTTAGGTCATTAACATATATTCCAGGACATCTAGCTTAAAATTGGTCATAATTTTAAAAAAAAAATCGCTCCCTACGAAACGCCAGATGTAAAATTATCATCTTGTAAAATGGTCAATCAATAATAGTGGGAGCACGTCTTAATTTATGGCCAGTTTTGAACATCATGTCCTGCAATATATGTTAATGACATAAATTCAGTCACTTGGCATACAAAGCGGAAACCTAGGTCGTAATTAAATAAACAACAATACAGTGAAATCGCGGAAAGTTTATTAAAAGAAATGCGCAGTTATCGCTATATGTGTGCAACAAACGGTAAAAAAAACTTCAAGACATTTGCTTTCCAGGCCAAGGTAAATAAATTCACAAATTTATTCGTCTATTAGAAAGTTGAGTGCACTTCATACAAAATTGTTACGTGTCAAGGAAAGTGCCTGACTTATTAATAATGGACAACAAGAGAAATATATACTTCTTATGGATGAAGTATGTGTTCATATTTTCTTGCTTTCAGCGGACTAATGATCAATTATAGACATACTGGAAAGTATTTCATAGTGAATACATTGTAGCTTATGTCACTGAATCGGCGACGTTATTTGTTTTTACATTTATTTCACTATCATTCATTCCTCTTAATAATTTACTAATACTTGGAACGCGGTAATGAAATACCTCTTTCGTTGAGTAAGTAGACAAATACTTAAAAACAAACATTAATGGTAAGGCTGGGGTTCTCAGTGCTAAGGGCTCTAGTGCAGTTCCACTGCCACACGATGCCAGTTCTCACAGCAGGAGTGTCACGACTTTATACGGGTATGTTAGACTGTGGTAAATGGAAATGCCGTGTGGCTAGGGCCTTCCGTCGGGTAGGCCGTTCGCATGGCGCAAGTCTTTCGGGTTGACGCCACTTCGGCGATTTGCGTGTCGATGGGGATGAAATGATAATGACACAGCACACAATCCCTGAGCGGAGAAAATCTTCGACCCAGCCGGGAATCGAACGCGGGCCATTAGGTATGACATTCCAACGCGCTGACCACTCAGGTACCAGGGCCGGACTTACACTGCTGTTATCTCTAGGCTTTTCAGTCACAATACAGCATCATTCACTATTTCCGAATGGCATGATGGATATCACTGCAGTATTACGCGGTGTTGGTGATGGCTGTGCACTCATACACCCCATCACTATTGTGATTAGGTACTCCAGTTACAGTGTGTATCAGGGAAATGAAACAGAAATATGCTTGCGTTTCTCCAAGTTTGTGAAGACTCATTAAAATAATGGAGCAAGAAATAGAATGCAGTTCTCAGTGCCAGAAAGAAAAGGCTGTCTGAACTAAAGCACCAACAATGGTGCTTCAGCCGCGACTAGGTAGCGACTGCGTAGCGTAGCGTAGGAAGAGGCTCCAAATGTGGCCGCGTGGCTACCCCCTGCTGTCGTATATCGTGACGGCAGAGGGCGCTCATGGTCCAGAGCTGCTGAAGGTGTGCCGGATACCGCACGACCACTATCGCCATCTGAGGGAAACTTACAAGTTTGTTGTCAAATTTTGACGCCCGTGGAGTAGAGTGGTATCAATACGTGATATAGCAAGGAATGTGATCTATGACAACTTCCGTGGAATGTAAACTACTTAAAGAAAAAAAAAAAAAAAAACAAAGAAACGCTCGAGAGACTGGTAGTCGCTTGATCGCTGGTTCGAATCTTGATTTGGTCATTATTTTTCTCGTCCTTTTTCTGTTCAGTTCGAATACCTACGTCTTTTAAATATAAAATTTGTCAAATACAATCAACACATGTCTAATTGTGAAAAGTGCACATCTTCTTATTTCTAATTAAACTTCGCCCATAAAAATCGAGTTTCAATAGCAAATATAAATTGTTAGGTGCCGATCTTTTATATAACATTGTTAATAAAACAGTGTAAATTAAGAAATGCTACAAATTACATTTTTTCTTCTTCATACAGGGTGGAGAAAAATTGTGTCATGAAATTTTAATGCCGGCCGTGGTGGCCGAGCGGTTCTAGGCGCTTCAGTCCGGAACCGCAGGACTGCTACGGTCGCAGCTTCGAATCCTGCCTCGGGCAGGGATGTGTGCGATGTCCTTAGGTTTAAGTAGTTCTAAGTTTATGAAAAGTCCCCTTTTGAAAAATTGTACAAGACTGT
Organism: Schistocerca americana; assembly: GCF_021461395.2. Classification (NCBI taxonomy): domain Eukaryota; kingdom Metazoa; phylum Arthropoda; class Insecta; order Orthoptera; family Acrididae; genus Schistocerca; species Schistocerca americana. The sequence goes on from NC_060122.1 coordinate 653,795,568, forward strand.
GCATAAACTGACACACAATATTTTTAGCGCAACGCAATCTGACTTTCAAAAATCCCTACAAAAAAAATGACCCTGACTAACATTAACCTATGCGTTTCACAAATCGCTTACCTCACAAAAATCTTGGTTACTCGAACTACTGCAATACAGCGAGCGCCACTACCGCCAGCTAAATAAAAGATTCAAACTACGGAAGGCACTAACTACTGATAGGCATAGTTAGCAAATAAAAGATTTTGATAGAGAACAAATGATGTACGTATTTACCTTAATAGTCATAATATATATAGCAGTTCATGTCATCCAGTCTTACAAATTTCAAAACTCCGCCATCTCTCTCCCCACATCCACCACTGCTGGCGGCTCACCTCCAACTGCGCAATGCTACGCGCTGTTAACATCCAGCTGCCCAACACTACAATGGCAGACAACAATGCAAACTAGCCACAGACTGCACACAGCACAGCCAGTGATTTTCATACAGAGCGCTACGTGGCGTTACCAATATAAGAAAACATAAACAGCCTACTTACAGTAGTTCTAAGGTCTAAGGGACTGATGACCTCAGACGTTAAGTCCCATAGTGCTCAGAGCCATTTGAAGCATTCTGTAAATTTTAATCTTGGATAGATGATGCCAATAGGAACCTTACTGATGTTGTTTACGTCGACAACGCAAATTTTTTTAAACCACGGAAACTTGGAGCCACGCTCTACAATTGGCCGCGGAATTGCCCTGTTGCAGGAAGCTCTGGACAACGCATGACCGCACATGCTTTGCCTGCCGAAGACCGCGATGTATCCAAGGCGGCCGACATGCTCGGTGGTAGCGCGGCAGTCTTCCACTCCGGGGGCCTGCGGACGAATCTGCCGGGGTCCCGGCACATCCATTGCAGTTTCATAATAAGACGTGCCGACAACAAACCCGTTAACTGCTGTTAGTTTGCGTACAGAAAGTCTTTTACAAACAGCGTCGGTCCAGAAAAGGGCCTTTTTTGTAGATAGGACATTGTTTACTTAAAGCACGTGCTCGAACTGTCGACCCTCTGAGACGACACAAGCTTGGTAACGGCGAATGGTGTTTTTCCGAATTATTTGAAAGATTCCTGGCATTTCCCTGATGTGACTGACGGCATGTTGAATGCCATCCATTAATTCCTCTTCGTTTCTATGTGGTTCGCGTCCAGGTGGGTGAACTAGATCCTTGAAGAATCCCCACAGGAATAAGTCCGGTGGCGTGAGGTCTGGTGATTGTCCCGGTAAGTCGAGGAGGTAGGTAGACGGGCCCAGTTAGAAGATCACACACAATGCCTATCCGAATGTTGAGCAAAAATCATTCATGGTGCCCGTGGTGACGCGAGGATTTCCCCTTGTCCAGTAAAGAACGTTTCGAGTGTTGTAAGGGACATCCCGATCGAAGGTTCACTAGTCGGTAAAAAACACAATGGCGGGAAAGTCGGGATCTCGTGCAACACGCCGCAGAAAACACCGGCAAAACCCTAGCCTGTGTTCATGGTCCGCCACAGGATTTAGATCTTAGACAGGGCGGAAAGCAAATGGATGCTGGTCGTCATCCCTCAAAACCTCCCAGACTAACAGATGAGTGACCCCCATATCGTTTCCAAACACTCGAGTACCTGTCGTAGGTACTCCCTAGAACCGCTCGAGAACAGTCTCTTGAAATGCAGCATCCCTCGAGGTCTTCCAGCATCACCATGATATCCCGCTAACGAGCCTGTTTTGCCGAGTCACCGATGAATTGCAGTAATCGTTTGCGGTTGTGGCCGGCGTTTTGCTGGGTACCGTTCCTCTTACAACCGTCGAGCTTCATTTGCATGACCGACGTCTCGTTCATAAACAAAAACCATATCTCGTTGCTCTTCAAATGAATACTCTGCCGCCATGCTTACTCTATGACTAAATAGCAAGTCATGTGTGGAAGCGAAGTTTACGTGTGAATGCCTCTGACGCGAAGTGGAGAAAAACAGGAAGACCTATTCGACACATGTGGGTATCACATTGGGGCAGTGACGGGGCGAGGTACGTTTGTATTGTGAACCGACAACCATAGCGCTGCCCGTCAAACGATGAACAGGGCAATCCCACGGCCAATCGGAGTGCGTGACGCAAAGTTTCCGTAGTTTAAAACTCGTTTGTTGTCGAACAATAAAAACGTCTGAAAAATGAGATCGACAGGAAGTGCAAAATGGCTAAGCATGGATGGCTAGAGGACAAATGTAAGGACGTTGGTGCTTATCTCACTAGGGGTAAGGTAGATACTGCCTACAGGAAAATTAAAGAGACCTTTGGAGAAAAGAGAACCACTCGTGTGAATATCAAGAACTCAGATGGAAACCCAGTTCTAAGCAAAGAAGGAAAAGCAGAAAGGTGAAAGGAGTACATAGAGGGTCTATACAAGGGCGATGTGCTTGAGGACAATATTATGGAAATGGAAGAGGATGTAGATGAAGACGAAATGGGAGATACGATACTGCATGAAGAGTTTGACAGAGCACTGAAAGACCTGAGTCGAAACACGGCCCCGGGAGTAGACAAAATTCCATTAGAACTACTGACAGCCTTGGGAGAGCCAGTCCTGACAAAACTCTACCATCTGGTGAGCAAGATGTATGAGACAGGCGAAATACCCTCAGACTTCAAGAAGAATATAATGATTCCAATCCCAAAGAAAGCAGTGTTGACAGAAGTGAAAATTACCGAACAATCAGTTTAATAAGTCACGGATGCAAAATACTAACGCGAATTCTCTACAGACGAATAGAAAAACTGGTAGAAGCCGACCTCGGGGAAGATCAGTTTGGATTCCGGAGAAATATTGGAACACGTGAGGCAATACTGACCTTACGACTTATCATAAAAGCTAGAGTAAGGAAAGGCAAACCTACGTTTCTAGCATTTGTAGACTTAGAGAAAGCTTTTGACAATGTTGACTGAAATACTCTCTTTCAAATTCTGAAAGTGGCAGGGGTAAAATACAGGGAGTGAAATGCTATTTACAATTTGTGCAGAAACCAGATGGCAGTTATACGAGTCGAAGGACATGAAAGGGAAGCAGTGGTTGGGAAGGGAGTGAGACAGGGTTGTAGCCTCTCCCCGATGTTATTCAATCGGTATATTGAGCAAGCAGTGAAGGAAACAAATGAAAAATTCGGAGTAGGTATTAAAATCCATGGAGAAGAAATAAAAACTTTGAGGTTCGCCGATGACATTGTAATTCTGTCAGAGACAGCAAAGGACTTGGAAGAGCAGTTGAACGGAATGGACAGTGTCATGAAAGGAGGGTATAAGATAAACATCAACAAAAGCAAAAGGAGGATAATGGAATGTAGTGGAATTAAATTGGGTGATGCTGAGGGAATTAGATTAGGAAATGAGACACTTAAAGTAGTAAAGGAGTTTTGCCATTTGGGTATCAAAATAACTGCTGATGTTCGAAGTAGAGGGGATATCAAATGTAGACTGGCAATGGCAAGGAAAGCGTTTCTGAAGAAGAGAAATTTGTTAACATCGAGTATAGATTTATGTGTCGGGAAGTCGTTTCTGATAGTATTTGTATGGAGCGTAGCCATGTTTGGAAGTGAAACATGGACGATAACTAGTTTGGACAAGAAGAGAATAGAAGCGTTTGAAATGTGGTGCTACACAAGAATGCTGAAGATTAGATGGGTAGATCATGTAACTAATAAGGAGGTATTGAATAGGATTGGGGAGAAGAGACGTTTGTGGCACAACTTGACTAGAAGAAGGGATCGGTTGGTAGGACATGTTCTGAGGCATCAATGGATCACCAATTTAGTATTGGAGGGCAGCGTGGCGGGGAAGAATCGTAGAGGGAGACCAAGAGATGAGTACACTATTCAGATTCACAAGGATGTAGGTTGCCGTAGGTACTGGGAGATGAAGAAGCTTGCACAGGATAGAGTAGCATGGACAGCTGCATCAAACCAGTCTCAGGACTGATGACCACAACAACAACAACTGGCATCAGCTATCCAGGGTTAAAATTTCGTGACACAGTTTTTCTCCACCCTGCATATTTCGTGCTTCACGGAGATCTTCGTAGAACATGCACATTTGTTTAACCCTGGAATACTGTTGATAGTCGATTCGACAAAAAACATTTCCCTTCAGTAAGCCATCCCCCCTTGTTGCGCACGGAAGGGGCAGGCTGTCCTCGCAGCAGTGCATGAAGTGTCTATGTGATACCGCCGGCGCAAGTGACGTATGTCAGTCTTCAATCAGGTAAACCACATTTCGTCGAGGCGACGAATGTATAGGTGTACACGAAAATGATGATTCGTTGAAACGACTAACGTGCAGCGCTCACAAACGAAATGGAAACATCGATTCGACGAATGTTTAGTAATGAGCAGCGAATTTGCTGTAGGTATCTGATTGGATGTTTCTTGAAAAAAAGTTTTGGTTTCAAGTAGGTCGTGGTAACTATTTCACAACTTTCATTTTCTTTTTGGTCCTGACGAATTACCCAAAACTGAGAGTTAGGGAAGCAACGGAATATCGCCACCTGATGATTCTCACGAGGACCACAACGTCGAAGAAGAAGACATGGTTTCCGATGACACTATCCACTCTGTATCAGATTAGGATGAAGAAACAGCCAGCGCAACGGTGACCCAAATGAAGAAAGAAGCGTCTTTTGTGTAAAACGAGAAGAAGGCAAAGCAGTCACTTATTCGTCCCAAAAACACTGGCCTGAAAAGAGTGCAGAACACAGGTATTGTGAATGGCTCAAGGAAGAAGAGTTCCTCAGTAGCTTCCTAGTCGTTAGCCACAATTTCGTTCTCCGGAGGCAACTTCTGATACATCTTGGTGCCATGCAAACGTGAGATAATTTCTAAGACAGGAACGGCCTGGAGTGTCTTGTCCCGGCTGAGTTTCATGTTCTCCATTGCAGAAGCTTTGTCGAAGGAATGGTTCATTGAAAGAAAGGATATTGTAGGGCAACACCGGTACGTGAAGCAGAGAATAGAAAACGGGTTGAGGTTACAAGCTTCTTTGAACTGTGCCTCAAACAAGAGGAAAAGGAACTACACCCCTCCCGCAATTCCCAACGCAGATCAAAGAGCCGCATATCAACCCAGCCATCTCAGCCTAAGGACGCCGTATTTGCAGAGGCTGCAGCTGTAAGTTGAGAAAAATGACGAAAAGCAACTGTGTAACTTGTGATGCACCTGCGCATGGGGAACATCACAAGGCTGTGTGCAATACGTGCCACCAGCAACGCTCATGAAGCCTGAAGATATTCATTTTGTCGGTATGAGTTACCTATCTCTCATGGGGCTTTTCCTTTGAAGTCGATTTTGTACAGCTCCTCAACGCCTCATTTGTAGTCAAGAGACCGTGTTCCATATGTAGCCATATTCTTTAATCAAGGTCATCTTTGATTTATGTTTTGTATCGTTTTCGGATGCTGTATTCGCTTTCATGTCGGCTATTCTGATTATTTCGTTGAGTACATTTTCTGTCAAGCTACTTTTCATTCATTACATATACTGATCCATTATTTTTATTTCCCTGCTTTTTGTGTAACTGTTATTTGTGTTCAGTTCTTAGCACGCGATCATTTAGGTTATCGTGCAAGAGTTGATGCAATTTTCTTTTGGATTCCTATTCCGTAGTGTTCCCGCCGGGTGAGAATTATGTGTCAACGATCTTTTGTTTGTGAACTTGTGCGGAGCGAGTTTTTGTGATTAACTGTAATTGAAAGACCGTGTAAAACTCAAAATATACTTTTCTTTCACTTTTCTTCAATAAAATACTTATAATTCTATCGATGCGTCGCTCTTACAATTTTATGGGCAAACGTAGGTGTGCTAGTCGAATCGACGAAGGTGTACGTATGGAAGGGTTGGAAATTGGCACAGTATTCTATGGTTAAAGATATGCATTCGTCGGAATTGATCCCAAGCTACCGTAAAACCATGCGGACCATCGGGAAGTTTAGCATAATGTAAGAAGCTATAAACATGATCAAGAAATTGCAAAGTCTACTTTCTTTAGAATTTTCGAGAGTTGTATCCAGCTGATTTGGTGGGTTGTTATTTGAGGTATAATCTTCACATAAAAAACTTACAGGAGTCCGATTGGCTTGTGGTCTACTTGTTAAACCATTTCGAAAGAATCTGAGGTGAACAGCTTAGGTTACTCAGCCTGCATGTGTGTTTCTATACTTACTTCTCGTTTCGAGGGGCTGTCATTGCGTAACGTTCAGCCTGACACAATTTTTTTCAACGGTGGAGGAGACCTTGGCTGAAGAAGTCCGTATTTCGGCTGGCAACCCAACATTCTACCCCGAAAATTACCTCATTATTCTGGAAATAGCTTTCCCTGGTAGATTCTTCACAGTTTGAAAGAGGACACAGTCACTGGGTGTCATGTCAGGAGAATATCGAGTGGCGGTGGGGGGGGGGGGGGGGAGAGGGGTGGTTGAGGGGCAGGAGGAGGGATGCAGTAAAATTTCATATCTCAAACGAACAGCATTTACGAGTCCTGAGCATAAGTTGGTGTACTGCCAGGGAACAAAAGTGCCTCTTCGGATAGTAGGACATTTCACCTTGATGGCTGCTCCTGCGACTGTTAACGCTTTGAGAGCATACTCTCGTATTATCACCACACATGCCTGCCCGAATAAAACATTTATTATCACGTTGCCCGACGATGATCGGGTTGATGAATTAAAGTGTTTCCATGGACTGCATTCTCCTTCTCTCGGGGCCGTAGTGATTCATCATCCAACACTCGTACACGACAATCAGCTACATTAAGAACTCACGTGGATTGGCTTGACACAGCTGCCACACTTCCACTATTTGAAAAACGAAGAAGCCGCAGATCAGTTCCTTCATCCACAATCTTTTAGTACGTACACGCGACCGGTTTCGGAAAAGGTGAAGTTCCATCATCTGGTGTAAACTGTAGTAATAAAAATGTTGTGTTACACACGAATGGGAGTGGGTCCTCAAGTCTTAAATATTAGGTAAGGAATGGAGGAAGAGTGAGACGATTTACATAACCAAATTAATGCATTCCCTAGAAACATTTTTCTCTGTTCACCGTCAGATTAACGGGATGTTACCGTTTGTAGACTTAAAGATCGAATTAAATGGTGGGAATGAGGGTTCGACATCTATAGAATAGAGTAATTTGCTGATTTAGTTCTGAGTGTAGCATGGAACCATCCGTTTAAATATAACACTGCTGCCCTTCGATCCCTCCTAAATACATTAAATAATGTTCCCCTCACATCAGAGGCATATGAAAGGGAGTTCGTTATAATCATGTGTACTACCGCACATGATGGGTATCTGGGGTCTATGATTGAGAAACTGAGTAAGAAAATACTAGTGACGATGGAGTGGGGAGAGCATGGAAGGGAATCACTATGAAGACAGTAAAAAAAATTAAAAGATTCCATATCATGGATACGCGTCAGAGAGGGCTTGAAAGAAACTGATAAAAAAGGATCCTTTCTCCTATTCCGGAGTATATCGTACTGAGGTCTGTAAAAGCCAGTTGTCCAAGAGTACCTACATCAGCCAGACGGGTAGGAATTTTTATGCGAGATTTAAAGAATATAAAGATCTGGCTAGACCTAGGTCGCTCTGACAACAGACTTGACTGACAACTAGCATCCGCTGTGGCAAGTTAGCGACAGCTTAACTGTCTTACACACTGCAGAGAAAGGCCGGATACTCAATGTTCTGGAAGAAATTGAAATTTTAAGAAGTGCTCATTCTCATCCTCTCGATACATATCATGAAGGAACAGATCTGTATCACAAAAATATTTTAGCTAATTAGGACATTTTCCAGTCAGATTAAGATCTCTATCTAACGTATCACTTTTCCTTGTTTGTACTTCTCCTCTTCTCTCTCAATGTTGCGACGGTTCCGTCCCCTTTCTACTGTTACTTCCCGCATTTGCACTTTAAACAATTCACCAATATCGTGTCTGCTTCGTATCTCTACTGCGTTTGGGTCGTATGCGGCTTCAGTACTGACGGGTGGTATTTACAATTACATACACTGAAGCGCCAAAGAAACTGATATTGAAATATAGGGATATGTAAATAGGCAGAATACCGCACTGCGCTCGGCAGCGCCTATTTGGGACAACAAGTGTCTGGCGCAGTTGTTAGATCGATTACTGCTGCTACAAAGGCAGGTTATTTAAATTTAATTGAGTCTGAACTTGGTGTTATAATCGTCTCACGAGCGATGGGACACAGCATCTCCGAGGTAGCGATGTAGTACGACAGTTTCTCTAGTGTATCGTATATATCAGGAATCTGGTAAAACATCAAATCTCCGACAGCGTTGCGACCGGAAAGGGATCCTGCAAGAACGAGACCAACGACGACAGAAGAAAATATTTCAAAGTGACAGAAGTGCAACCCTTCCGCAAATTGCTGCAGATTTCAGTGCCGGGCCATCAACAAAAGTCAGCGTGTGAATCATTCAAAGTAACATAATCGATAAGGGCTTTCGGAGCCGTGGGCCCACTCGTGTACCCTTGATGACTGCATGCCATAAACCTTCACGCCTCGCCTGGGCTCGTTAACACCAATATTTGACTGTTGATGACTAGAACCATGCTGCATAGTCCGACGAGTCTCGTTTCAAACTGTATTAAGCGGATGGACGTGTACGGATGTTGAGACAACCTTATGAATCTATGGACCCTGCATGTCAGAACAAGACTGTTCAAGCGGGTGGAGGCTCTGTAATGATGAGGGGCGTGTGCAGCTGGAGCGATATGGGAACCTTGATACGTCTAGATACGACTCTGACAGGTGACACGTACGTAAGAATCCAGTCTGATCATCCGCATCCCTTCAAGGTCATTGTGCATTCCGACGGACTTAGGTCAATTCCAGCAGGACAATGCGGCACCCAAGGAATTCATAATTGCTACAGTGTGTCTCCTGGAACACTCTTCTGAGTTTAAACTCTTCCACTGGTCACCAAACTCCACAGACAAGAACATTATTGAGCATATCTCGGATACCTTGTGTGGTGTCACCACCAGACACCACACTTGCTAGGTGGTAGCCTTTGAATCGGCCGCGGTCCATTAGTACACGTCGGACCCGCGTGTCGCCACTGTCAGTAATTGCAGACCGAGCGCCACCACACGTCTAGAGAGACGTACTGGCACTCGCCCCAGTTGTACAGCCGACTTTGCAAGGAACGGTTCACTGACAAATACGCTCTCATTTGCCGAGACGATAGTTAGCATAGCCTTCAGCTACATTTGCTACGACCTAGCAAGGCGCCGTATTCAATTGATATTGAGATTCTATTAATGTATCATCAAGAGCGATGTTCTACAAATGTGGATTAAAGTTAAGTATTCCAGAAGCTACGTACTTTTCTTTATAGCATTCATTACGTATCCTGTTTCAGACCTCACGCCAGCCTGCGTGAGTTTAAGCGCGTGCCTTTCGGCTTCCTCTCATTGTGTCTAGGCTGTCTTGCCTAGACACAACACCTTGCAACGTGCTGTTCAGAATAGATCATCACATACTCGTACTCCTCCGGATTTATAGACAGCACTGCAGAATTCAAGGTTTTAGTTTCCTCCCTCGCTACTTCAGACATTAGTCGAGTCCATTCCACGTCGTGTTGCGACACTTCTGCGTGCTCGCGGAGGCCCCAAACGATGTTAGGTAGATGTTCCAGTTTCTTTGGCTCTTCAGTGTAGTTTTCCTGTTCGTGTTCCCGGTCGCGATGCACGGCGAACGGTTGTTAGGGAAGTTTTATAAGTAATTCAGGTCACTACATGATTTTCCCCCTTCACCCCCTACATTTTATTGCATTTTAGACGTTTCATTATTCTGGTAACTTTAGTTGCCCGGTCTTGATGTCGGTGTTGTTTCCGATTTTTTTCGAATCTTTGGTTCCATGAGAACATTGGGGTGAGGATGATCTCAGTTGATTAAGTGGTTTTATTTGTACGTAACATTCTACTCCTGCTTTTAATTTGTTTTCATTTGAAAAGTTCCTTATCTGATGTTTCAGACCTGAGAATTCCCTCCCACTCGTGTGTAACATAATATTTTCATTATTACAGTTTACACCAGATGATAGAAGTTTAACTGATCGAAACTAATCACTTCTACGCAATGAAAGATTGCGGATTAAACAATTGTCCTGCGGTTTCTTCATTTTTCATAATGGACTTGTACAGTAGCTGCTGTCTCATAAGATCACTTCCGCCACTGCTTCGGTTTGGCGGGCGTTTCGAATGTGTGTGAGCAGTCGTGAAATCCCGCGGCCGGTGGTCCAAGTCACACAATTTGCCACTGGCACCTCGATTGTGATGTACCTTCCTTCAGCCATCAAGGCCGCCATTTTCTCAAGCGACTCCAGTTCCTTTACATAGAGACATCCTGTCGCTTCAGTTGTTGAACCACGCCGAAAGCGTTTGCGCCACACTCTGTCATTTCTTTGCCGTACGCGTCCACCAAGACAGCTTGGATTACACGTAAAGTGAGCGTTATTCCATCTTTTGCGACTGTATGAAGTCTTACTGGTGCCATAAGATTTTGTCATTGTTTGAAGTACCGTCTCTGGTCTCCGTAACAACTGTGGTTTTAGCAACAGATCATTCTAACGAGTTCATAAACAATTGTAACGTTTAAAATTACTTTTGTTACTCAAGTTATTTGGCCCATACATTATTTCTATGCTTTATTCTATACACAGGCGGTAGTTTTTAGCACACTTTACTTCACTGAGACTTAATAGTTCGTGTACCTTGATATAGTCACAAACACTACGTAGACTTGTTGTAATCGCGTGGAACACGATCGACTTTTGTCCTTTGTCTTCTTTTTGTGGCAACAGGGGCATCTGCTGTTCCGCTGTCTCTATGTGTGTTTGTATTAGTTGACTCTTCACTCTCTTCCTCTGTCTGTCTTCCTCCCCCCCCCCCCCCTTAGTGTCTCCCTCCCACCCTCCCCTCTCTCTCTCCCTCCCTCCTTCCCTCCCTCCTGCTCTCTCTCTCTCTCTCTCTCTCTCTCTCTCTCTCTCTCTCTCTTTCTATATCTGTGTGTGTGTGTGTGTGTGTGTGTGTGTGTGTGTGTCAGTCCGGTACTTTGAAACACGCACACACAAATACAAATAGAACACTGGCTAGCAGACACTGTCTTAGTCACAAGAGATGATCCCATTCAATGTGATCAGAATGAAGCACACATAGTGACCAGGGGTGGGGTGGGGGGGTGGGGGGTTGGGGGGGGGGGGGTTGATACACGACTTTATCAATGGGCTGTGGTACTTTTTTTTTGCCCTCTAGAGGTATGTTACGGTACTATGATGTGGTGTGTAGTAACGATTATTCTAATAGTACAGAGTATTTAGGGTCATGTACTTCGCTTGAAGTTCTTACTAGTAGAAGCCTGTGAATTTACGTCGGGAACCGCAGACTGGCTTTATGGCCGTGGACACATAAATTGAGATCACAAAAGTCATACGATATCGATATGTACGTATAAATGATGCAGCATCGCGTACATAGGGCATAAAAGTGTGGTGCATCGGCAGATCTGACATTTATATTCAGGTGGTTCACAGGAAAGAGTTCCCAACGGGATGGCGGCTGCACGATCGGAATTAATAGACTTAGAATAAGGAATAGTTGTTGGAGGTGGACGCGTGAGATGATTTCGGAACTCATTGCGGAATTCTATATTCCGAGGTCCACAGTGTACAGAGTGTGCCGAGAACACAAAATTTCTGGCTTTACCTCTCACCACGGACAGTGCAGTGGCCTAATGGCTTTACTTAAGTACTGGGATCAGCCGCGCTTGCGTAGAGTGTAGAGTTGCCAGTGCTAACAGACAAGGAACGCTGCGTGAAACAACCGCAGAAATCAATGTGGGACGTGCGAAGAACGCATCCGTAAGGGCAAAATTTGGTGTTAAAGGGCTATGGCAGCAAACGGCCGACGAGAGTGCTTTTGCTAACAGCAGGACATCGGTTGTAGCGCCTCTCCTGGGCTCATGACCATTTTGGTCGAACACGTGGTCTGGTCAGATGAGTACCGATTTCAGCTGATGAGAGCTGCTGGTAAGGTTCTCGTGTGCGCTCAGGCCCCACGAAGCCATTGACACAGTTTGTCGACAAGGCGCTACGCAAGCTGGTGGTGACTCCATAACGGCGTGGGCTCTGTTTCCATGATTTGAAATTGGTTCATATGTCCAACTGAAACGATCATTACGTTCGGCTACCTGGAGATCATTTGCATCTGTTCATGGACTTCATGTTCCCAAACAAAGATGGGATTTTTGTGGATGACAATGTGCCGTGACACAGTTGTTCGCGATTGGTTTGAAGAACATTCTGGACAATTCGGGCGAACGGCTTAGCCATGCAGATCGCACTATATGAATCCCTTCGAACATTTACGGGAAGTAGGCGAGAGGTCAGTTCGTACACACCGACAGCACTTGCCCAATTATGGACGCCTATTGAGGCAACGTGACACAATATTGATGCAGTAGACTTCCAGTGGCTTCTTGAGTCCATGCCATCTCGAGGTGCAGCACTACGCCCTGCAGAAGGAGGTCTGACACGAAATTGAGAGGTGCCCGATGACTTTCTTCACGTCATTGTATATTGCCTGGGCTCAAGTTGGAAGTGCGAGGATGGCTGGGCCAACGTAGCGCCTTCGGACACAATGCGCGCCTGGAAATGTTAGCGGAACCAGTTTGGTCCTAAGTAAGGCTCGCTAGCTCAGTCTACTGTAAGGAAACTCCAAAGTCGGAAGACTGCCAGAAGTATACACGTCACGCCCCTTGAGAGAGCAACTTTCCCCCAAACATGAGACTCATCCACCCTTAGCAGCGTGGAAAGGTAACCAGAGTCTGGGGATATTTTCTACATGAAATGCAAGTCTGTCATTCGTTAACAGCAACAAAGTGTCGAGTAGAGTGCTGTGGAGATAGCCAGAGAGATATGGAAAATGGTTGTAATCGAGATGACTGGAGGTGGTGAAGAAATTAACTGTTGGAACGTGATATAGACGCACCTAACAGCTGGAGACTGGTAAGTGGGGTTGAGGGGACATTTCTACCCCCTGAAAAAATTGTAGTTAACAACAATGAAGTAAAGTGTAGCAAGGGGAAGTTTGCGGAACTAACAAGAATTCTGACTCCCTAAAGGCCTAAAGTCCACCCCACCTGATATGAGAGGCAGCTCAACCACACAAAGCGAACCGATAAGGTAAACCCTGTAATTTCAGAAATGACCCTTGTTGCTACCTTCGAGTTGGACTGTTGTTACTGATCTAGTCCGAGTAACGTCGCTCCGCAACGCCTGCCGTAGCTGTCTACCGCCGTGATCAAGTGGATTCCTCGCGACATTGTAATATGGCGTAATACTTCACAAGTTGCAGTCATCTCATGCTTCGGCATCTCAACAGCTAACGTAGTGAGACCGAGCCAAAAGCAGTTAGGGCGTAGGGAAGAATGCTCAACAAGCTTCACTTATTCCCGTTTAGAATCTATACTGAGGTTTGCAGTTGCGGATGTCATGATTTCAGCGACAATTTGTTCGAAGAATTTAATGAAATTCATTTCCCACTTGCGCATTAGATCAGTTTCTTCGCATTGGTGACCATTTCACTTTATTGTCATCTAGAGTTTCTGACTGTTTGATTTACATTGAAGTCAGACTGCACTTCGAAAATCTCTAACCCTGTATTGTTAGATCGCATTTGATGATTCATTAATTCTAATTTAAGGTCAGATTGCGTATTAACTGTCCTGGCCTTTATTCCAACTACATATGAATACTTCAATAACAGGACTTTATGCGATTATGTTCTCACATCCAATTAATGAATAAATTATATTTCAATTTAAAAACATTCTGCCCCAATGACTTACATACAAATCACCTACAGCAGAGTTATTTATGTACCGCTACCAATCCTGCAGATAAGTAGCAATAAACAATTAAAAGTTAATTACAATTGGTTATTTCTTGAGTTTATAGTTAAAAGTTCATGACTAGCTGTCCAATATACTGTTTGCTTATTCAACCTTAACATCTCGTAAATGACGACATTACCTGGATTCTTCTTCAGTGATTCAGAGTTTTCCATTTCTCCCTTGACTTGAATCGACTACGCTATTCTTAGGATCAGGTTAACAGACTCAGCTGTGCAGGCTGCGAGGGAGTACCATTAGCTTTGGCGCTTTATCTTCACGCAATATTGAGGAGAGCCGGCTTTTAGCTGTGCGTGGCCGGGGAAAATGAGTCAGGGGGGACGGACGTCGCCGCCGCAAAAGGCCAGCCATTGTGAGGACAAAGTGCGGCACCGGGCCAATCCAAAGGCTAGAAAGCCCGGTGGAAGAGGTCCCTCGTGACGGGTATGACGCCAGGCTGGCCTCGCTGCTTAAAGTACGTGTTGGAATCATCGAAAATTTATTAAAAACTAAAAAACTTTTATACTTGAGCAACATGGAATATACGGACGTCGTTGGAATTCGTATGAAGTCCAATTCAGAAGGCAATGTGACATACCAATATAGAGTTGATGCTTTCAACAAGAATGTGAGCAAACGTAAATGTGTGATTTGCCAAAATCCAAACTGTTAAACGAATTATTTTTAATATTTAATTCAACTATGTAAAAAGAAACAATGTCCCGCACACAAGCTATCCATTAGCTTCAGCATATTGACACTGCAGTAATAGTCTGCAGAAAATTGTACTGAAATGCAGGAGGATCTGCAGCGAATTGACGCATGGACGCATGACGCATGGAAGCTATGTACTTTGATCAGTACTGATGCCCACACATACAATGAGCATATTTTCCTTGACTTATTTTGTTTTCTTACGTCACACGTGCCGTCTCCAGGGTCAACGTTACACGATGTCAGGCTGTTTATAGCATCACTATTAGAATGGGAACAAAAGAGTTCTCTGTGGTAATCAAAATCAATGCAGTACCTCCTTCTTATTTCTGGCGATATAATGGCTATTGTTTTTAAAAAGTGACACTTATGAAAAAGTCTGCTATTTCAGAACCGTTGCTTGCATCTTATTAATATACACACATCAGGTTACTAGGGATGCAGCACTCCTGTAAAACATGTAATAAAAATATATTATACTGCATTAAATAAGCGTTATTAAGCTCTCAGCAGGGGATTAACACGCTGTTACAAATATCAACTCGTTACATGCGCTTCTTGTAACAACATGCTTTTATGGGCCAGAAAACATTTGTACAGTAAATTTTTAAATACAATGCAGATATAGACTAATTAATAATAAGTGGAAAAGACAAATTCAGGACGAATTTCTCAAAGAGGAGGGATGCGTCACGCCACAGAATAGTGAAGGGCAGGAAATTAGAAATTCTTAGTAAAACTCATCTGCATTGTCACAAGCGATGTCAGGTTAAGCCAGAGACAGAGGCTGAAGCAGGAATCGTGACGGTATGTCGCGAGTGTGTCAGTCCTTCGACACAGTACGACACTGTTTGCTGAGTGAGAACAGGCATTCAGTAGAAAGAATACCGCGACAGAAACCAAGCATATTCGTTAGCTCGTAAGACGTGACAAACCCGGTATCTGATACACAAGAACATGTAGGAGCACCATATACGGCAGTTAACAACCTGTTAAATGAATGTGTCAGAATACGGAGTACAAACGCGGCCATTATGGACTGAGCCCCGCCTGACAGCCTCGCCCTAGCCCCATTGAAATACTCCAGTATTCGAGCTCTCCTCAGTTGATCGTTAGGATCGAATGCATTATCAGTAAGAGTTCTTGATTTTGTGATTATGATACTATGTCATACATTGTCCATCACAGGCTACGTAATAGCGGAAGATAAACTCGAGATGATGGTCTTCATCTGATGTACTCCATGCTGTTCGCTGCCTAGCGTGTACTGATGCAGAAACCGACTGTCTTTGAACAGTACCACAACACAGTGTTGCCAGCACTGAACTTCAAGACAGGAACCAGCAACAGGGTGCCTTGGAATCCATGCTCCTGCACAACATTCAGGAGACGGCAGGAGCTAAGACCTACTGGGCCACCAGAGAGGGGGGCGGCCGATCTCACGACGCTGATGGGTCATCAACGGTCATTGTAGAATTTGCAGTTGAGCCGAGTACACTCCAGCAGCCAGCACGAGATCACTTCGCGCTAGCCGAAGGGCACCGCTGCTCGCTGGCATCCCTCCGTGGGGTGTCACCGCTGAGGTGTTTGGACACTGCCGAGTTAGTGTGGGAGAACAGAAGTCGAGATAGTCCGTGCTTTCGCGAAAAATAGTGTCCAGATGGTGCAGTGGTTAACGCTGGAGGAAATCCTTGGCTGTAGTCCCGATCCAGCACACATTTTCACTGGCATCCGCCAATTAAGCACAAAGCCCCGATGCAACTCCTCCCCCATTCTTTCCTTTCTCCCCTCTCCACTTTCAGTATCGATAGTATGTATCACAATTGCGAATTCCGCGTGGTGTCTCTTCTTTCGGACATGGCCGAAAGAACAGACACAGTGCATTCATGTAAACGAAAGAATGTTTGCTTTCTACCATTCGGGTTTCACTTCTTTTTATTTACGAGGGATTTTTCGCGATCTATATCACAGGTTAGTTTTCTGTAAATAAAAATTTCATGGCATGATGTTTCTAGTTACGTTTCTATATTAAATTTTTCTGCTAGTCTCTTAATGCTAGGAACTAAATAATGGTTTGGAGAGGACGTTTAGTAGGATTAAATCATGGTTTGGTTCTACATACGATTTTGAGATGTTTTTAATCTATATGCGTCGTCTGGAGCTGCACTTGGTTGGCTGCGTATAACAGGACGTCCAGAGATTCACTTCAACACTTCACTTTCACTATGTGCTGGTTGTGAGTGTTTTGTGGATACAGTGCCAACGTCGCTGTGAGTTTTCGATCGGCTTTTGTTTAGATATGTTGTGATTGTTTCAAGTTTGATGTTAGTTTTCTTCTTATGTGAGTGTATACACTCCTGGAAATTGAAATAAGAACACCGTGAATTCATTGTCCCAGGAAGGGGAAACTTGACAGAACCACAGGCACATAGACACAGGCAACAGAGCATGCACAATGTCGGCACTAGTACAGTGTATATCCACCTTTCGCAGCAATGCAGGCTGCTATTCTCCCATGGAGACGATCGTAGAGATGCTGGATGTAGTCCTGTGGAACGGCTTGCCATGCCATTTTCACCTGGCGCCTCAGTTGGACCAGCGTTCGTGCTGGACGTGCAGACCGCGTGAGACGACGCTTCATCCAGTCTCAAACATGCTCAATGGGGGACAGATCCGGAGACCTTGCTGGCCAGGGTAGTTGACTTACACCTTCTAGAGCACGTTGGGTGGCAGGGGATACATGCGGACGTGCATTGTCCTGTTGGAACAGCAAGTTCCCTTGCCGGTCTAGGAATGGTAGAACGATGGGTTCGATGACGGTTTGGATGTACCGTGCACTATTCAGTGTCCCTTCGACGATCACCAGTGGTGTACGGCCAGTGTAGGAGATCGCTCCCCACACCATGATGCCGGGTGTTGGCCCTGTGTGCCTCGGTCGTATGCAGTCCTGATTGTGGCGCTCACCTGCACGGCGCCAAACACGCATACGACCATCATTGGCACCAAGGCAGAAGCGACTCTCATCGCTGAAGACGACACGTCTCCATTCGTCCCTCCATTCACGCCTGTCGCGACACCACTGGAGGCGGGCTGCACGATGTTGGGGCGTGAGCGGAAGACGGCCTAACGGTGTGCGGGACCGTAGCCCAGCTTCATGGAGACGGTTGCGAATGGTCCTCGCCGATACCCCAGGAGCAACAGTGTCCCTAATTTGCTGGGAAGTGGCGGTGCGGTCCCCTACGGCACTGCGTAGGATCCTACGGTCTTGGCGTGCATCCGTGCGTCGCTGCGGTCCGGTCCCAGGTCGACGGGCACGTGCACCTTCCGCCGACCACTGGCGACAACATCGATGTACTGTGGAGACCTCACGCCCCACGTGTTGAGCAATTCGGCGGTACATCCACCCGGCCTCCCGCATGCCCACTATACGCCCTCGCTCAAAGTCCGTCAACTGCACATACGGTTCACGTCCACGCTGTCGCGGCATGCTACCAGTGTTAAAGACTGCGATGGAGCTCCGTATGCCACGGCAAACTGGCTGACACTGACGGCGGCGGTGCACAAATGCTGCGCAGCTAGCGCCATTCGACGGCCAACACCGCGGTTCCTGGTGTGTCCGCTGTGCTGTGCGTGTGATCATTGCTTGTACAGCCCTCTCGCAGTGTCCGGAGCAAGTATGGTGGGTCTGACACACCGGTGTCAATGTGTTCTTTTTTACATTTCCAGGAGTGTATGTTACTGTGCGGTATGGTTGCCCTATGTAAAGGGGGGAGTTTTGAGTGGAGGGAATCGCAATTTTTTTTTCTGTGTGTCCGTGGTGGGGAGAATTAGTATGTGAATATTTAATTTTGTTATGTTATTCATCCTTGTATGCTATTGTTTTACTGACTAACATGATCAGTGAATTGTTGCTTGTATCTATTTGGTAATTTATTACTTTTCTTCTTAATTGCAAGGACTCTTTGTGTATGAAAGTTTTCCTGTAATGTTAGGAGGTTTCTGTCGAAATTGTTCATTCTAATAATTTTCATATCCTGTTCTATGTTCAGCACCATGCGTATTAGATGTTGAGCAGAGGTATCATGGCTATTATCATACTTCAAGCTTCTTATATATTATTTTTGTCTAGTGGTTGCCTTTTACGGACACCAGTCTGTCTCTGGCGGACCATTCTTGCACGTCTCGCCAAAAATTAAAATCTGCAAAACTTTACTTATCTTCATCGAAACTCCACTATAACATCTTTAAAAACCTCTCTTTCTTAGAAGTGATTTAGTTGTGGTAAAAATATCCCAGCCGTAAAAATGTTGAACCGAAATAGGTAAGAATACGCAATCTAGAAGTGAAAACATAGAGGTGAAATTCTGTAGCATGCAGAGTCTTCAGTTTGTGTGGAAACGGCCTGCAAACCTATCTGCACAGCAAGTGGTAACGTAAATCCCCTGACGGTTCTGTATGACATGCGAGAGCACCGCCAAGTGGAGAGGATAGAATATCCTGTGGGATGAGCAGACAGCAGAACCAACTGGGAGCTAATTCACCCGTCAGGCGCAGATCCGAGGATTACGCTTCTCTTCCGATGGCTTCTGATATCGTTTCGCCAAAGAGACACTGAACGCTCCCTGCACCTTGTCAGCTTTCGTCGTACTGTATAACATTACTTGCTCGCTTCCCTTGTGGCACAAATTCGTGCAAACAAATTTGGCCACTGGAGTTTTATTACGTTTGTAGTAGGATTTGCTATCAAAGCAACAGTTAATTACGTGTACTAGCTCACAAGTTATAAGCAGGATGTGGGACTGGGTAATAAATTGAAACTGTTAGGGTTACTCTAATGAAGATCGTCAAACTGAGCAAAACGAAATGCAAAACTGTCTGTAGCGTAAGTAGAATTTCTGGAGCAAAAATAGCACGTATTCTAAAAAATGCGCAGATATTTCCCGTGTTCTCGGAGATTTTTCTTTGTTTTCATATCAGCAATTTTAGGTCAGACTCTTATTAAAATTTGAATTCTTTTTTATCACAAGCGTTTCTCACATTACACGGTGATTAAACTGTAATGTTTTGCGTGGCTGAAATAGCACGTTGGTATTGCTGTTAGTTAAGGAAATTGACATTGCTGAAATTTATAAAAGACGAGAAGTTGTATGCTTTCAATTGCAGCTCTAATTCAAATTTATGTATCTATTTCTAATCCTAAGCGCACAATTGTAGAGACGGTAATAAGCGTAGCGCATCGCCCTGTGGGAAAGAGTATGTTTTTTCGACCTGATTTGCAAATCGCATCTTCCTGAGCTAATAAAATAGAATCATGTTTCCTCCAGCAGGTAACACTGAGGCTTACAATGCTTTAAACATATGGTTCTCTTCTATGCCATATAGTCGTATTTTCGTTTCATTCTTACCTGAGAATTATCGGTTCTGGCCAGATTAGAAACAATTAGCTACGTTGTCACGTACACAATGGTACTATGAGTGTAAGTCGCGAACATACTAATAAAAACTGCAATGACAAACAACTTACCAGGCCCCAGTTCGTTCGCCGGCCGGAGTGGCCGTGCGGTTCTAGGCGCTACAGTCTGGAACCGAGCGACCGCTACGGTCGCAGGTTCGAATCCTGCCTCGGGGATGGATGTGTGTGATGTCCTTAGGTTAGTTATGTTTAATTAGTTCTAAGTTCTAGGCGACTGATGACCTCAGAAATTAAGTCGCATAGTTCTCAGAGCCACTTGAACCATTTGAACCCAGTTCGTTCTCATATTCTTGTAAATGAAGTCATAGCATAACATTCATAGCCACTTCCACAATAAACTTTTCACCAATACGTGGGCGCTGCCATACCGTATTTATTTTTCTCCCGTATACCGGAAAGGATTAATTGCGGATGGAAACCCGTGTTCCAGGCCGTCATCCTCTGATGCTACAGAGCATCGGATTCGTTAGGGACAAGGCCTTTCTGTGCAGCAGCTTGTTCCTCTCATCCACTGGCGATCACGGGAATCAGTCACGATCACTGAATAACAGATAACATTGCGAGACATTCCGCCTGTAGTCCATCGACGTACAAAGTCACGTTTGCTGCCCAAGAGTTGGCCTAGAGGGACACGCTGGCGTTGAGTTTCAGAACACGAGTTTCTGTCCTCGCAATATTTCTGCGACTTCCAGTATATACAGGGTATTGGGAAATTCGCTTTATAAACTTCTAGCGCATGGGGAGGGGAATGAGTGCATGATGTTTTGAATAGGAATCCATGTCCGGAAACGTACCGTTTTCGTTCTACGATCGATTCAGATGTTTAGCTCATCGACTTCTTATATAAATGCGCGGTGTCTGTTCCTTCGAAAGAACTGACATCACGCAGATACCGCTGCTGTGAAACACTGTATGTAAGGGAAGGGGTTCACTGCAATCAGCTGCAGCGGAACATTAAGCGGAATCAGCAGCGACGAGCGAAAATGGTTACCGCACCCGGTTTCGAACCCGAGACCTCCTGTTTACCAGGCAGGTGTGGTAACCAGTGCGCCATCCGGGACACAGGGACTGCGGATAGGTGCTGCTTGATAGGAGCGTAAATCGGCCCTGAGGCGTATAGAAATAGACCTACAGTTGCAATAACGCTGCAGCCCGGATGGCGTAGTGGTTACCGCATCCGCCCAGTAAGCAGGAGATCCCAGGTTCGAATCCCGGTCCGGTACACGTTCTCGCTCGTCGCTGCTGATTCCGGTTAATGTTCCGCTGCAGCTGATAGCAGTGATCCCCACTTCATTTACATACAGTCATCCACTTCTGCTTCAGGAATTCTATTTGGTGTGACGCATATTCTGTTTCACACTCTCCATGCCACCCGGTGTCTCTTCAATTTCCAGTGCAGCGATCAGAACTAGAGCCCGCAGACCATCTTCTGTTCCTTTAGGAGTCTCGTAAATTAATCTTTGATGTGACACCACAAGGAACAGTCTATAAGAGTTAAATCCGGCGATCGCGGTGGCCACGTAGTTGGATCGCCTCGGCCTATCGACGTTTCATCGTATCATCTGTTGAGACATTTCCGAGCCGCACTTGAGACGTGATGTGGCGCACCATCATGCTGAAATCACGTCAGGTGACCGTCTGATGTAGTACATGTCATCCTGTCTATCCTACTGCACACCAGAACAAGGAACTCTGATACTTTTGTCTTTCAAAGGGTCCAAATGGCTCTGAGCACTATGGGACTTAACATCTGTGGTCATCAGTCCCCTAGAACTTAGAACTAGTTAAACCTAACTAGCCTAAAGACATCACACACATCCATGCCCGAGGCAGGATTCGAACCTGCGACCGTAGCAGCGGCGCCATTCAGGACTGAAGCGCCTAGAACCGCTCGGCTTTTCTATTTCCTTCAGTAGACGTAAGGCGTTACACATCTGAAGTGAAGCCGTCGTAGAACAGAAACGGTACGTTTCCAGGCAGGGGCTCTTCTTCAGAATTTCATGCACTCACTGCCTTGTAAAACGGTACGCGTCCGGGCATTATGTACTTCCTGCCTTCTACAAGTCCAAGGAGTTTGTAACAGGGAATTTCAAAGACCCTTTATATCCACTCTTACATCTACATACATCCAATATAAGTTATTTCCACCATTAAGCAATGGAGTAATTCTGCCATGTTTCTGTACCAAGTGTTTTAAAGATTAAGCTAGTTTCGTATAAATTAATATTGTTGAAAGGAATGCTCATATTCAAGTTTTTGTGCTTACATTTGAGAAATGAAGTAATCCTAGTATCTGCAGCGACATTATAAGAATGAACATGATACTAAATAGCAGCTACTCATAATCATTAATCATTCCTAATACTTTGTAAAATTCTTCCTGGAAAATAGTAAATCAAATTTAACATGTTTCTCGAATCTTTGCGTTGAAACAATGTGGCGGAAAACAAAAATGAAGCGACGATTATACCTAATTTGAAAGTGGAATTTACTCTCTGAAATCCGTTCTAAATATTCAGAACGAAATCAAAAGAGAAGGGTTGTGGTGTGTAGTTCGAATATTAATATTACTAAATATGCGATCAGGAATTGTGCATGAACATTCGAATTACGGTTATGATTAAGATCCGTACTGCGTCGCAAGCGGAACACTGAAACAGTAGATGGAACAAAATAGGGTACCTGCACACAGCCGGCTCAGCCCGGAAAGTTTTGGTTCAAAAATGGTTCAAATGGCTCTGAGCACTATGGGACTCAACATCTTAGGTCATAAGTCCCCTAGAACTTAGAACTACTTAAACCTAACTAACCTAAGGACATCACACACACCCATGCCCGAGGCAGGATTCGAACCTGCGACCGTAGCAGTCCCGCGGTTCCGGACTGCAGCGCCAGAACCGCTAGACCACCGCGGCCGGCAAAGTTTTGGTTCCCTATTGGTTTTATATCCTCCTCTGATAATTTGATCAGCGTCAACAGTCTTTCCATTCACCGAAAGTTACATAAATGTTTCTCAGAATCGGATTTCATACCGTCATCTGGTTATATGACCTGCATATACAGTGCCTCCCTTCATCAGAATGGTTTATAAATTTACCTACAGTATTATTCTCATATACTGGAACTACGCTGCGATACCTCTCCTCTCCATCATGACCAAAATCCACCTTCATCACCGCTAGCAGCAGCTATCTCTGATAGTTCTGCCATTGCCAGATCACGTCAGTGACAGTCTAAAGAATGAGTTCTTTCGAATGCAGATAGTAAAGATACAAAGTAATTGTGTAATGGTTTAAAGAAGAGTTCGTCATTGGAATGCAGGGTGTTCTTTTTACAGCATAATTGGCTTTTTTGTAGCAATGAACAGAATCACATGAATATAAAAGATCATTTACTTTGTACGCTAGGCGTCGCAAAATCATCGAAATGCTGCTGTATTATTTTACTGATGTTCAACTAAGAATGGTAGTATCTTCACAATTAGTCGTAAACATGTTCATTCATTGACGAAATCGAGCACTTATTACAATGAATTTCGGCTTTCTTGGTCACTAACAGAATAAAAAAGAAACCAAAAATTGTGATGTAGTATCCTATAACCGAGTCATTCGTGGTTGCACTTAGGGTAATGCGTGAGTCATTATTGGTTGGATACAAAGCGAAACGGATTTCGGAATGAAATTAAAAAGAGAACAACAAGAAAAATATTAATTACCAGTCTTACAGGTTTTTAGTTTGGTGTCACATCTGGATTATCCTTGTGGCATATTTCGACAGCTTTCATCATAGTCCAGTGCCAAAAATGTGTCATATTCATAAATTGTAATTACATTTCGTTTGTCGCTAGCATATACGTCATAGGTGAGCACTGCTGAAGTGTTCATTTTTCCTCTAAAATGAGAACTGTAAATGCTACCTATTTATGAATAAAACATCTTGCGATTGCATTTTAGCTACCAGTGTACCGTATTTTTTCAGCGGTGTTAGTTACATCAAAAGAAACACAATGAAGTACTTTCACAGACAAAGCTGTTTATCTGCAGTTACTGTGGTACAACGAACAAAATAGAGGAGCTCAGCCAGACATGTTCTGTGGAACTATCAAGCCTCAAATGAATACTTCATCATACGGATTTCTGGGTGCAACCCGTTTAAGCAATAGACAAGGAAGATAATAAATATACATGTCACTAAGAAGAATGTATATCGAAATTTTTACATTCGTAATCCTGTTTTACAAATTATGACAATATTTTGTCAGAGGGAGTAGTTTTAAAATTATATTTGTCTCTTACAAATTGTTAGTTCCACACAAAAAAGCAATTTACGAGTAATCACTGAACCTTTCGGTAAATTTAAATTTTGTCTTTTGAATGATTTATAACATTGCCCAGCTGTAGATGCTAGTTTGTAGTAACTAAATTCATCGGTAATAAACGATAACGTAAGTGAATTATTCACAATTAGTAACAAGTAATACGTTTAATTGTCCCATTAATCAACTGTCCCAAGTTTGCCCACGCGTAAAACCAAATAACTGGCGTATTCTTATGTTGGTGCAGTTCCTGAACTCTGTGCACAATACAATGTCCTGTTGGCCTTTCATAGAAGTTGAAGCACTTCTTTCTGTCAACCTCATAACTTTCGCTCAACACATTACTTGTGTTCTACTACGTTCCTATCTCTCCTTCTTCCTCTACTATCACGTCCAGTGCTGCCAGTAACCAGACATTAAATCTACCTGCCTGTCATTTTTCTTTGCTGTCCTAAATTTTGTAAAGTAATACAAACTGCGCTTATTGCTGTAACAGCTATTGCTGGTTTCACTATTTACGTTTTGTTACTACTTTGTATTGTATTCACATTACATGTACTTTTTTATAACATAATGTACAAATTATAATTAATTCTGAGAGTCGGACAGGTATAAAAGAGTGCCCCATGATGCTACACTTCTGTAGATTATGTATTAACATTAAAGAAGCGATAAGTAAAGTAGACAAGGCCCCCTGGGATAAGTGTTTAACTGTAGCAAAGATGAAAGCGTGCTAGTAGACCTTGATGTGTGCACTTTACTGTACATGTTTTCTTGTTTTTCTCGAAGGGACCACGAAGAATGAAAAACAAAGACCTTGCTGTGGTACATGGCCGGTGCCTGACATTCCAGCTGCACGCCACACAACAGAGTGCTCTGGGTGGCCACCCAGTCAAGATGCCTGGAACACAACCACAGTTCACCTTGCTGGCGTCAGCTGCCGCACTATGCGAGGGTGCCACATACGACGGATACAGCAGGCACTAGTAGCTCGGCAGCCAATGTGAGTTCCAGTCTCGACATTGCAAGTCCGCGAGTGTCCCCGTCAGTGCAGCACCGCCGGTCACATCATCGCTAGTGCATCCTACACAGACTTTGCCTATGGTATTGTTTCTTTGTGGTCTCTGACATACTGTGTTTCCAGCATGTATCTTCAAGAACTCTGATTGTCTTAGTGAAAAACTCTCATCAAATCAGAATGATCTTTTAATTGCCTTTCTTCGAAACTGTTTCAGCTGATATCTAGTACCAAACGTCATTGAGTATTCTCTGTATTAGTAATAAAGTACTATTGTTAGTGGCTGTCTGGGCACATTCCTTGTAGTATGCATGGGTTTAGAGCTCATGTTTACTAGACATTCTCCCTTCAAATGTCGTTCCTGTCATATCCCTGATTATTGACTATTCCTCATGGGACATACTGTGTAAGTCAAGCAGAGACGAATGGGGAAACGTATGAGCGATGGAATAGGGCGCAAATGGGGAAATCCATTGACACAAGCGAAACTGATGACAGATTGTTGTGGACCGGCGTCTGGGAACGACCATCATGGAAAGGGCGAAGCTGTTCGGCTTTCGTTCGTTACTGTCCTGAGCCTCTATGGAAAGTGGTTGTAGATGGTGAACTGAGTAATAGGAGACAAGGTGTTGGGCGTTCACTCTTCTGCATCTAAATTATTACATTGCAGTTCACACTTAAGTCCCTGGAGGAGTGATCTTCCAGATATCCACATGGTTGCTCTGCAATTCATATGTAACTTGCTGGCGGGGTTTTCTTCGAATCACCTTTCTCTACCGTTCCACTGTCTGACAACTCATGGGAAAAATTAACACTAGAATCTTTTTGTTCTGTCTCGAACTTCGCTTATTTTATTGAGATGATCATTTCTCCCTATGGTGGATGGCAACGATAAAACATTTTCACATTCAGAGGAGAAAGTTGGTAAATGAAATTTCGTGAAAATATCTCTCCACAACGAAAACTGTCTTTATTTTAATAATTGCCACCCAAACTCACCTATCATATCGGTGACCTTTTCTCCCCTAGTTAGAGGTAATACAAAACGAGCTTACCTACTCTTGACTTTTTCTGAGTTTTTTATCACAGAAGTGGAATTCGGAGGTCGCATGTTCTATAAAGCAGTATAGGCTTTATATCTGTTTATATCTGTTAGATATCTGGCGACAGAATACAATGCTAGAGCAGGCGCAAGTGTTTCGGAGCTCACCATTCAGTACACGTTGTTCACCATGGGAGTCCGCAGTAGACGTGATCATATGTTAACTGATCTACATAGCGAATTACTGCAATTATTGCAAAGAGCACTGTATCATTGAATCTGCATCACGGATCAATGGCGGCAAGTGGTATGTTTACAAACCAGTCAGCTTCCAAGCAGAGTAGAATTTTGAAACTTCCTGGCAGTTTAAAACTGTGTGCTGGGCCAAGACTTGAACTCGACTCTTTTGTCTGTGAGGATGGCGTGTGAGTCGTGCTTGGGTATCTCAGACGGTAGAACAAGAGTACTTGCCAATGAAAGGCAAAGGTCCCGAGTTCGAGTATTCGGCCGGCACACAGTTTTATTCTGCCAGGAAGTTTCACATCAGAGCACACTCCACTGCAGAGTGAAAATCTCATTCTGAAAACATCCCCCAGGCTGTGGCTGAGCCATGTCTCCGCAATATCCTTTCTTCCAGGAGTGCTAGTTCTGCAAGGTTTGCAGGAGACGAGGTAGTGGCAGAAGTAAAGCTGTGAGGACCGGCCGTGAGTCGTGCTTGGGTAGTTGAGTAGGTAGAGCTCTTTCCCGTGAAAGACAAAGATCCCTAGTTCGAGTTTGAGTCCGGCACACAGTTTTAATCTGCCAGGAAGTTTCATATCAGCGCCCACTGTGCTGTAGAATGAAAATCTCATTCCAGAGTAGAATTTTGATGTTGTAGAGAGTTTAATAAAACGGTGAAAAATGGAATTCTACGCAACTAAACTGATGTTGGATACAGTTTCAATGTGCGAAGTTAGAGGTAGACAATCTCCCAAACGTAAATAGTGAACGGCGGTGCTAAATTTTGCCTGGAGGTTAAAGACAGTGTGGCGCAGCTGGAGGCAAATAAACATCACGTAAACATAGGCTGTGAAGCTTTACAAGTCATTTTATCTGCTATTAAACAGTTAACTTAACTTTGGCTAAAGAAACTGAAAAAGGAATACGCAGTGATAGACTTGCAACGCAGCAAAACACTTTCCCAAGGTGAGTGTCATTCATTAAAAATTTGTAAAGAACAAATCAATCAATATAAGCCAAAGGACAATTTACAAATACATTGGGACACTGTTTCTGCCATAAAAGGTTGGAAACTAAGGCTGAAGAAAACGTCATATTTATTTTTCGCCCTTGAAAAACAGATTTAGTGCTCTTGAACTCTTAATGTTACAGAAAAATACATTAAAGTAGGCTTACAAGTTAAACTGTCTACCCCAAGTAACTCTAAAGAAAGTGAAGTGAATAGAGAGTGTAGTAAAAATTTTAAACCAAATGTCAGTGGAAGTGATGAAATGAAAAGTCCAAAGACATCAATTTCTAAGGCAAACCGAGGCCAATGAAAATGCATGTCCGAGCAGACAGTTATGGAAGGAATGTAAGGAATATTACTGAAAACAATTCAACCCGTCATATCTCCACCACAACAAAAACTGTCCAAAATGTAGGGATGTTGTGACAAGTTCTTTACTAACAGACACTATTGAGATGGAAGTTTTCCTTGCTGGAAGAAGCGATGTAGCAGAAAATTATGGAAAAGGTTTCTTATTGGCAGTAAGGAAACAGTCGCAGGAACTACCGCACAGAAAAATTATGTTCTCCTCAGTACCTTTTTGGCGTGATCTTCCATTCTCATCGTGCGCGAACGTAGAACTGGTCGAGTAAATGAAGAAATGAAGAAACTTTGTAAATATCTTCAAAATGTCTCTTTTGTAAAAATAACTGACTCGGGTACAAGATTACATACCACTCACTGCGTCCATCTCAATAAACTTGGAAAAAAAATCTGAATGGTGGATCCATAGATCTACGTGATAAGTTAGGTTTAGCACAAACTAAAAATTCAGAGTCAATACCACTTTGGTTTACGGGAAGTTACGTTTTAGAGGTAACGAAGAAGGCATAGAGCTAGTTAGTTCGCACACATTCACACTGGAGAACTAGCTTAACGATAAGCAAGACTTCATAAACTTCCTTACTAGGCCCATGAAGATAGTTAGGTAAGATATCAAAGTTCAGAACGAAATTATCATTAGGAATTTTGCACATAGTTCTTCACCTTGTGACATGGACGATCTGAAGTCAGTCACTGATGTGAGAAAAGCAGCAGAAATAATGATTGCCCTTATATGGCACTCGTCAGCTTTGTCATTTAAAATATGAAGCTATGATTGGAAGACATGTAGTTTTAATTGATTTTGCAAATGAGGACATGCTCGATTCATTATGTCTGAGTGAACACTGGTGCAAGGCAAATGAAATTTCTTTCATGTATTAGATTATTTTCAGCTAGTTAATAGTTTCTGCAGAGAGCAGCGTATTGATGGGACTGTGTCACTTTATTTCAAGAGAGCTTTAATAAATTGTAGTAGTCGATTAGATCTAGGTTTCTGGTGTACTGGGTTGCACTTTGAAGCTACAGGAATATATTTTGAGCGTTTAAAAATTATTATTATGTCACTATATAGGTCACCCAGTGGTGATCCATAATTTTTTTTTGTAAAATTTCAGAATTTATTAAATATTTTTCATAATTCTCACTGAAAAAGTTTAGTATAGTAATCGTTGGTGATGTAAATGCTGAAATTCATGACACAAAAGATACAAGCGACTTGAATGAATTTAAAAACCTGTCAAGACAATTTAATTTTAGTTGTACTAACTGTAAACCTATAAGAGAGACCGCTTGTCTTGACAATATACTAAAAAAAGGTAGTACAGATTTGATGTGTCCTGATGTAGCTGTTTTTGCTCTCGCAGATCATGATTCAGTTTCGTGAAAAGTAAGTAAGCCTAATATGAAGTCTGAACAGCTCAGAGAGCTTAAGATGGCCATTACAAGACCAATAATGCAAGATAAAATTTCTAAGTTATGGTTTCACTCGAGAATTATGATTGGAAAGATTTGTTTAACAAAATAGTCGGTGTTCTGCTGATGTAACCTTTGATAGTTTTTTCTCATGCTTTTTCAAACATTTTTGAGACCAACTTTCCTCAGTATAAATGTAAAATCAATCCCAGCACAAATAAGCGTAGGCATAAGCATACATGGTATACTTCTCAACTAGCCAGTAAGAAAAACAGATCGTTAATTTGAAACTTCCTGGCAGATCAAAACTGTGTGCCCGACCCAGACTCGAACTCGGGACCTTTGCCTTTCGCGGGCAAGTGCTCTACCATCTGAGCTGCCGAAGCACAACTCACGCCCGGTCCTCACAGCTTTACTTCTGCCAGTATCTCGTCTCCTACCTTCCAAACTTTACAGAAGCTTTCTTGCTTCCCAGCTGTGGATGCACTGTGTCACTGTTTTGTAATCTTGGTAGGAGCCTTCGGATTGTTGACGTTGACAAACAACTTGTTGACCTTGCTCGTTTAGAGAAGGTGTTCAATCCAATGGTAAAAACTTTCTAAAGTCGAGATCACATAACAAATTCTTTATTTGTAAATAACCGGTTTCGACAGATTTTGCTGTCATCTTCAGGTCTCTTAAAATTTGTGTTATGAAATGAAGACACTTCATAACAGAAATTTCTGAAGACCTGAAGTTGACAGCAAAGTCAGGAGGAACCTTTTGTATCCAAACAAAGAAATAATAAATGCGATCTTTGCTTTACAAATTTTTTACCAAGTCAGTCAAATTGCTCCTTCTGATTTCTCAACATGAGAAAACTGGAAGTAATGCAATGACTAAAAATTTCGTGAAACGTTATCTCACATTTTGACATTTTTCTTGATTTTTCATGTAGTCCCATGGATAAGCTCGTAAACAAATTTCCTCATTGTGATACATGGAGTGCGTTGTATGGGCGGATAGCCATGTGGTGACAGATCTCTTGCAAGTAGGGAGTGGCTAAAAGTCTGGTGGCATGATTGCTAGTACGGAAAAATGGTCGGGCGCAGTTTAGTTTATCAGGATGAGTATTAGTTTACTAGTTTTATGAAGTTTTGCAACAATTCGACACTGAATCCTGTGCACCAGAGATTCTGGTTCACTGCATGTGTGGCAGGCGTCTCTCCTGATCACGTGTATGACTGCTGGTTTTTCGTTGATCTACATTGTCCTGTTAACGACGTTGTACAACGCGCTGGGGACTTTTGGTGACACAAAAAAAAATTATTAAGGTTATTCTTCAGTGGATTGAGAAAATCTTTTATATGAGGTCCAAAGTAAAATATACTGCTTACAAAATGGATTTGAGACAGAATTTATTAATTCAGTCAATAAGTGTATATTGAAAAAGAATAAGGTTGACCCTCCAATGGGATCCAAGCGGAGTATTATAACAGTTCAGCCATCTGATCAGACGAATGAAGAAGTATTTTTAGTAGACTACCACATTTACGTTCCATCTCGAAGAAAACTGACTACTGTACGATATCCAAGAACATCATTCCTGCATGTTTGGCTCTTCTAACCCAAGTGCACGACTTAGACCTAAAGAAAGTGTTTTCCTGTAACAAATACAATGTAGCGGTTGTTTAATGTATTAAATGTGATGATTTTCCGAAAAATACGTACGGTAAACCGGCAGCTTTTTTAGTAAAATGTGCCAGGAACATCTTAGTTTAAGAAATTACAACAAATTTGCATTAACCTCGCTCCTACAGAAAGAGGGCATAGTATCACAGGTGTTGCTGAAAATATTGTAATCATACATAGAAAAGAAAATGGACAGATTTTAAATCTACTGGAGGAAGAGAAAATTTTTAGGTACAGAAAAGATAGTGAACAGAACATGTTGAATAGTCAATTGGACTTAAAGCATCAAAATATTTTGCAAACTTTGATTGCTTGTACAGTCAACTGTAATGCATGAGAGCAACCCAGTGCTCTTAGTCATGTGTACAGTGTTACACAGCATCCATGTGATAGTTATTACTTACCTGCACAGCCAGTCTTTCCTGGTGGCCACTGAAGGAATGTCTACTTTAGCAAACTGCACCTTCCGTGTCTTATTTGAGATAGGTAAGTAAGCGGCATGCCTAGTTTATCCTGCTTTATACCTACGATCTTAAATTACTTCCTCCATTAATTACATTATGAGATATATCTTCGAAATTGCAGCCTTCAGAGTTGTTTCTTTTTCTTATAGATACTTTGTATGGTGGTGTGGACTCCTCACCTTCATTTCCTCCATATTCCGTCCTCACAGTCGTATCGTGCACATCAAGATGCTTCAATCGAACCCAAACTCGATAAGGTAGAGTTAATTTTGTATGAATTCACGTAAGTGATATTCTAATCTAATAAGTAAATCGCAAGTGCGCACCAAGGTTGAAAAAATCGAGGCTGGTGTACACAACATGACGGCCACAGGAATGTTCATTCTAGGGAGGCGGCCAGCCTGCTGGGAGGCCCGTCCCTTCAGAGGGGTGGGTAAGCGCACACCTACTTAAGACAGAACGACCACCTAGAGACAAGACAGCTTTTGCCAGAGCGAAAGGATAACAACTCCGTGTTCGACTTAAAAGTAAATTCCGCTACATTATGTGGGAGCGCCCAGAAGACACAATTTTTTGACTGATTGACTGTAGTTATGGAGTTGTCACAGGAGGGCAGTTTACGCTTAACAGAGATGCTACATCTTTCTGCATTGGTCGATTTAAACGAAACGTCATTCTCCCAATTAAAAGAGCAACGTTGATTGTTGGAATATTTCTGACGCAAAGAATCAGAGGAGTGAGGGAAGACAGCGAATGATATAACCTGGCAACTTTTCCAGAGAAAGGGGTCGTTCCATTGTCGCTCTTGGAGTGGGAACACATAACAAGAGCGAGTGCACTCATACGTGAACGCAAAGAGTGAGGAACAGTACTTCACTGGGAGAATCACCTCTGTTGTTAGTAAATCGGAGTGATACTCTATATTGAGTTGCTCGCGATAAAGTGTTGTTCACTGTGTTGGCTTCCACACTCATTGTGCGGTGTGTACACGGACAGAGTACTAATTAAACGCCTGTGAGCGAATATATTGTGGCATCGCGGTGTACTGGTCTGACCGGTGTACCATGTCAATAGTTAGCCTATGGGTGGATAGGAGTCCTTGACTTCATCAAGGCATAGGGAGAGTTTGATTGGCAAAAGTCAATCGAGATAGAAAGAGATAGTTGTGTTATTTGTCAGCAGCGAGCGACGCAGGCAGCAGTCGTCGTTGCTTATGGTATTATCCACTACAGCGTGTGTGATTTCCATCTGTCCTCCATAACAGTACACTCCATTACATTTCTCACACGACAGCCTTGACCATACCTAAAAAAAAGTCATTCAAGTTGTGTAGGCGTGGCTCTCAGCCATTCTGCCGGGTAAATAACATTCTTAAACAAATGGGAGAAAAAAACCTTTGCGTACTTTGTAAATTAATAGCATCCCTATCCATAAGAGGCAATGTACTGTTACGAAAAGAACCCGGAAATTTATTAATTTATAGGAAAACTTTTCACTTGATTTCTCAGAACTTTTTTGTAATAAATAATATTTTCGCTCCTTTAATGATTTTCTTACACTAACTAGCAATACTCCAGTACCCAAGTAATCCACTAGTTACGTAATAATATAGAATATTTTTGTGTCTTTTCCTTACAGCGGACGACTCCAGATGGTCTTTGTTGCTAAATGTTTTTCAAGCAGTTATTGTTGGTATATTAAGGGCATCTGTCTGACTTCTGTAGTAGTGTGAGGTGGAAATTATTTTTTGCAGGAGCGAAAGGGTATTTGCTGTATCAGTTCACTGTACTACTTGACAAAATAAAACCCACACACTCACAACTTCTATAAGCAATGAATGGCCAGTATATCCGTTCGATTTACCTGGCAATATTATCACAATATATTAGATGGAGCACCTTCTCTATTAGCTTTCGTTCTCTTGGATTTTTCCAAGTTTTGAAAATATTCTCAGGATGGGAAAATCGAGGCTAAGAATGTTTAGTTCATCTATGATTAATTTCTGTAATAAACTTTAAGCGTAAGTCTTGAAATAACATTTTATGTAATAGTATAAATTTGCTTACAATTTATAATTATATTTGAGTTCTTATATATGTATGCTGCACACGAAGATGTTGTTGCAAATCTTGAAACCGGTAGTGTGGTCAGTTATAACCCCCAATGGTGTTTTTCATTCATCATGACTTTCAGGGTCTGCCTGCGGCATACATTTTCTTTGCAGTCTTCTCTCTGGGATTGATGGCGCTTGCTGTTATGTAGCTCCTCTGCATTTGGCATAATCGCATGTAGCAGTGTGTGAATGGAACATTTGTGTGGTCCATGAGCGTTGATTTGGACTCTTGTCTGTATCTGTCGCACAAGACCACTGTCGGTCTGGCATCGTTGTTTTCTGTGTTTTAGGGTATCCTGCGTATCAGCATAATACCGCACTGCGAGATAAATCCAATTAGGCTGAGATCTCTTTCGTCTAGGTTTAGAAATACGTGGTATATGTAGCCATAAACAAGGCTACAGGCACAGTAGTCAGTTGACCATATGAAATTGAAACCAGTTCCAGCATAAAACAACGTTTTTTTAAAAAATTTTTTACTTTCTCTATCTTTTTTAACAGTTTCATAAATGTACATAATCATGAAATTAACACTTCTATCATTTTTTTTTAAATTTTTCATTCGTTTATGGAGAAGTAAAATGTAATAATTAAAAATTTTCAGTAAGTATCCTGTGTTGAGCAATGTATGTAAGATTCTTCTTTCCATACATAACTACAAATTTCTAAAGTGTCTGCAGGGATTTTAACATTAAAAGTTGCACACAGTCTCATTTTTGTGTTCTGTGATGTCACAATATTCTTTCTTCGAGTCATATTAATGATTTAAATCAGATAATTTGTTACTAAACTATATAGACTAATATCAAGATCTGCTTTCGGTTGTGTAAGTTTTTCGAAATCGAGACATTCATTGTATGCTTCGAGAAAATTATTTAGAGCATTAATATTCCACATCTCCTGTGCGAAAATTTCGTTTCTTCCATTTTTCAGGTATATATTCTGTAGGATGATGTGATCGGATAATGAAGACGACTAACTGATTATTTTTACAATTTGTCTGAGATGTAACAAATACGAAATATGGTATATCAAGTTTTACTGAGTTATAGTAGTTAGTAATATCTAGTACAATATTCTTACCACTCAGTACTGCAACTTCTGGGGTTTGAAGTTAATAAATAGATATCGGAAGTATCGGATTTTTCAATATGTTCTCCCTTTGTTCTAACTCGTAATCTGGCTCATTAACAATTGATACACGAATTTCCATGGATTCTGCAACAATTTTTCATTTTGTTGGAGGAGAGTCTTTTGTTTCAATTCCTGCGTCATTATAATCAGATCATCGAAGAACAGAATCTCCAGCACTTGATGACCATGTAAAACTTACTGTTAAATCTCCCTCCCACATAATTTGCTTATAATCTTAAAAAACCCACCAAGCATTCCTAATGGATAAAGCATTTCATTTTTCTTGCTCTTTATTTTTCAACTGTTAAGTATATGCCCTTCCATACACATTTTATCAGCAAGGGATGAATTCAAATGCAGTAACACTGATGAGGAAATAAAAGGATGATCTATTCTGGTCATAACATTATTTCCCACCTTTATGGTTACTGTTTCCACAAGAGTGACGGGTCACTACATGTGGAGTAGAGTGAGTTGCAGGAGTTGCCGACATGTTCAGGTTGAACCCTATTTCCGCCTACGGTACTCCAGATCCGTTGCCAAGCATATGCACCGTACCAGAGATCTCCTCCTCCGCCGCAGTTGCCGTTGGGGACTTCACCCACAACCTTGGGCTAGGGTCCTGCATCAAACCCCGCAAACTGGGGTGAGAGAGATAGGAAACTGAAAGACACCCTCAGGCCTCGAAACCTAATACCATTGGGGTCGAAAAACAAGAGTTGGCCAACGGAAGCCGACAGAAAGGAACCAGGAGGAGTCTGACACAAGTAAGTGGAAGCAATATCAGACTCAGCTCGGGGCCCCATGGATGCCACCCGCAAACTTCTAGATGAAGTCTCCAGTTGTTTGGATCGAGAGAAAGCTATGAACGCTGGGCGAATTCGTGGCTTTTAAATATTACCCAGGCGATTCAGTGCCTGTGGAGAGGATACTCCGCCTGCGTCTGCAAAGGTGCGGATAACAACACGGCGAGTCGCAGTTACCGGTTTTAAGCCTTGCGCTGAGGGACGTGAGTGCGGGTGCCAGCGATGACTGTCGTCCGTGGGATAGCCCATTGCAGCTAACTGACTGGTTACCGCCCGCCTCAAGCTGGGCAGCCCCCAGCCAGTAAGGTACCAGTCCGTCCCCCACCTTGCACTTCTATGGGTGTATGGAGCAGCAAGCATCTCGCAGTGCTTGATACATGGTGAGTTACTGACGCACCTGGAAAAAACAACTTTAACGTAGCTCATATGAGCAAAACCAACTATTCAATAACACGATTTGCCACCTGGAATGTCAGAACTATATTACCCGGATATGACACTACTACAGATGCTGCCCCCATAGTCAGAAAAACAGCCATAATTGACTGAGAACTCTTGCTTCTTCACGTTGATGTGGCTGCATTACAGGAAACTCGTCTCTCTGGGGAAGGCAGCCTGCGTGCAGATAATTACACCTTGTTCTGGAAAGGGAGAGAAATTGGAGAAAGACTTGAACACGGAGTTGGCTTTGCAGTGCGAAACAGTCTTCTCAGCTGCTGCGAACAACCAAAATCTATGTCTGAACGATTAACAACTTCGAGATTAAAGACAACATCAGGCCCCGTCACGTTAATCTCTGCTTATGTTCCCACTATGAGAGCGCCACCTGAAGTCAAAGACATGTTCTATGAAGACCTGCGGAAATGCCTGGAGAATGTTCGTGGATCAGATAAACTCATGTTACTGGGAGACTTTAATGCCAGGGTTGGGAATAAACGGAACAACTGGACCGACTGCATTGGCCCATACGGCACTGGAAATATGAATGAGAACGGTCAGCGACTACTGGAACTTTGCACCTCTCTTTCTCTCTGCATCACTTACACTTACTTCCAGAACAGAGACGTGCACAAAGTAACATGGAAACACCCACCTTCAGGCCACTGGCATCAGCTCGACTTCATCATAACCAGAAGAAGCGACCTACGTCATGTCCTTAATTCCCGCACTTATCAAAGTGCTGACTGTGATACTGATCACTCTTTAGTTATGACCAAATCACAATTCACACCAAAGAAGATTCACTCAGCTGAGAGTGTTTGTCGAAGAGTGAAGATCAACACCAAAGCCGTCCAAGATGATGCGCTATACAAAAAGTTCAGTGATGATGTTCAGAGATGAAACTGAATCCTGAGCAGTTTATAACTGCACAGACAGCCGAAAATATGTGGCATGTAGCTAAAGAAAATATTATGCAGACAGCTATCGGAACATTTGGGATACAGGGTAGGACTCAAAGTGACTGGTATACTGAATGTGAAAGTGAGTTGCGTCCATATATAGACAAGAAACGTAATGCTCATATACAGGTTATGAATAATCCTAAAGACCAACGAGCAATAGCTGAATACAAGCCCTGCAAAGACGATCTACAACGAGTTTCTCGCCATTGCGCAAATAGATATTGGGCCAACCTTTGTAAAACTATTCAGATCTGCCGAGACAAAGGAGATTATAGTGCCATGTATCAAGGCATCAAAAAGGCCATTGGACCAACAAGCAGGAAGTTTGCTGCAATAAAAGATCTAGATGGAGACCCAATCAACAATAAAAACCAGCAGCTAGATAGATGGCTGCAGCACTATGCTAAACTATACTCAGAAGAGGTCAACATTTCTTGAGAAGCTCTGGGTACTTTGTCAACTTATGTCTGAGCTTGATGATCCTCCCACTGTTGACGAATTAAAACTCGCACTTAAAAGTCTAAAGGTAGGCAAGAGTACAGGCCGTGATAACTTACCAGCAGAAATAATCGAACTTGACTATGTTTTGCCCATATTGTATCAAATCCCACTGCAGTGCTCGGAAGAAGGCACAGTACCTCAAGACATGCGAGATGCAAATATAGTAACAATCTATAAGGGAAAAGACGACAGAGGTAATTGTGAGAACTATAGAGGAATATCTCTCTTGAGCATTGCTGGAAAGGCGTATGCAAGGATAATCTGAAGAGACTGGAACCTGAGTCACAGTGTGGATTTCGAGCTGGCAGATCCACAAGTGACATGATATTCACCTTGCGCCAGCTACAAGAGAAGACAGAGTGCCATTATATGTGGCTTTTGTTGACCTCAACAAAGCCTTTGACACCGTCAGTAGAGTGGGACTCTACAGCATATTGGAAAAAATTGGATGTCCCCTAACTTTGCTGTCTTTAATAAGATCTTTTCATGACAATATGCGTGGCTCTGTAATCTTCGATAGCAGTACATCTAAACCATTCAGTATGAACTGTGGCGTAAGACAATGGTGTGTGTTGGCACCTACACTTTTCTGAATTTTCCTCTCGGGTCTGTTCCAAGCGGCTTTCGAGAATTGCAATGTTGGAGTACATCTGCATACTAGGAAAGATGGAAGACTTTTCAATGTCAGTCTTCTGAAGAGTAAGACAAAGCGCTATGAGATAGTCGCTCGTGAACTCCTGTATGCTGATGATGCTGCAATTGTTGCGAACTCCACAGAAGAGCTGCAAGAGCTAGTATCAAGATTTAGTCACTCATGCTACCTACTCTCGATGAGTGTAAACAGCAGTAAGATCGTAATTATGGTTCAGGGTACTAACACAAAGCCGAATATCACACTAGATGGCACTACTCTGCCAGTCGTAGATAACTTCTGCTGTTTTGGATCAACTATAGAATCAAACATGTCTGTTGACAAGGAAATTGATGCTCGCATTGGAAGAGCTGCGACAACTTTTGGCAAGCTGTCTACACGTGTTTGGAAAAACAAGAAACTCTCTCTGACCACCAAAATTCTTGTATATCAAAGTTGCGTCCTCAGCATCCTCTTGTATGCATCACGAACATGGACTACCTATGCTAAACAAGAACGTCGCCTTAATTCTTTCCACATTCGGTGCCTGAGATCCATCCTCAGAGTAACGTGGAAGGACCGAGTGACCAACGAAGCAATGCTATCTAAAACTAACTGCAACAGTATTACAGCTATCTTGAAGCAGAGACGACTCCGCTGGCTGGGACACGTCCACCGTTTGGATCCTGACAGATTACCTCGTGAGGTGATGCTTGGAGAGATCTCTATGGCCAAAAGACCTGTAGGACGTCCTGTATTGAGGTTCAAGGACTCCTGTAAACGAGATATGGAGAGCTCTGGAATCGACACAAACAGATGGGAGGCACAGGCTAGCATAAAACCAGAGTGGCGTGATGATATATCATCTGGAATTTCGAATCATGATGAAGGCTTGTTAGACAGAAAAAGCTTCGCAATGCTACCACTGCTCCTGCCTCAGCAGCCAGATAAACTTGTGACAATTGTGGCAAGAGATGCCGTGCTGCAATTGGCTTGACAAGTCATATGAAAAAATGCAACCCATAAACACATAGACACTGCAACAATCATCTACCAATATGTAGCGGCCAACATATATTATGGTTACTGAATCAAAATGTTTTGTCACATAATTATCGATTATTTTTATTGGATTTTCCATCATTAGTTGGATAATGTGTGCCATCACTTCCAATAATACTGAAATTCTTTTGTAATTGGGCATGATTAGAATGAAGCCATCCATCATCAATATTTACGTTAGTTTCAGTATCCTTGTTGGGTACATATAATTATTTTCAGTCTTCTCATTCACAGGGAATGAGTAAAACTGATAACTTGCAAGTTTTTCTATGATGCAGACAAATAGTGATTTAGCTATTGCTGATTATTAAGAAAAAAAATTATGAAGAGATTTCTAAAACAACTTTTACACTAGCTCCACTGATCTCAATCAGATTACTATTTTCATCAGTTACAGCTATTTCTATATTTTGATACTCTCCAGCCTACCGACCTCGTCTGTGCAGTGGGTCTTGCTGTATCACTTCAGCTAAGTAATGTAAATTTATGGCCAGGTACTATGGTGCTATAGTTTTATACTTGATATGACCAAACTTCGGCATGCAATAGTTTAGTGTCAATAGCTTCTGAAGAATGCCAAATTATTTTGGCTGAAACCTAGGTAAAGATTGGCTTCTATATGCAACTGAGGCTGACATGATATATGTTTAATTTAAATTGTTTTTATGTAAATCTTTCACATCAAGATAATCATAATAATAAATGTAAGTAGTGTACTTTAGAATATGTAAAGAATAAGCAATTAGAAGCGACTCATACTTATTAACTATGTATAAAATAACGATTCCGTCATTGATCAGATTTGAAAAGTAAATTTTTACGAATGTAATGAATATTATTTCCTTTAAACAGAAAGGCTAAATTGAGCAAATCACAGTTGCTCAACTTCACGATTTTTGGAAAGGTCAAAAGGAGAACTTCACAGTTGTTCAATGTCGTTATTACTATAAGACAGAGAATTTAAGAGGGCATAGTAAATTAAGGAAAGCTGACCTAATGGCATTTATTGTTAGACATCACACAGTGAAAGTGGGTTCCCCCTCAAGATGTTTGGCAACAATTACCTGATAATAACACTGATAATTATGATGAAATTTTCCAAACTAAACCGGATAAATCATAAAAAAAATATTTTCATTTTCTACCAATGTGTTTGTGAAACAGAAAACTTAAGATAAACCATTGAAAAAGTATTTCTATTTCTACAGATGTGTTTGTAAAACAGAAAATTAATGATAAACCATCGAAAAAAATATATCAATTTTCTACTGATGTGTTTGTGAAACAGACAACTGAAGGTAAACCATTGAAGAAATATTTCCATTTTCTACCAACGTGATTGCAAAACAAAAAACTCGAACTAATGAAGAAAACTGTTTCCCTTTTAAGCTTATTTATTTGAGAAACCTAGAGACAAGAAAACGATTAGAGATTATGCAGTTGATACTGTATTTTTAACCAGATTGAAACAATAAATTTTGAAAATAACATAAATTCAGTTAAACGTAATCATTTCTTGACTGCAGTAAAACCGAAAATTATGAGAAATTGTAAAAGACAGCCTAAGAATACATCGTGGATTAAAATAAATTTAAGGCTTTGTTGTACCAAATAGAAAGGAGCAGAAATATTATGGAATATCGTTTCCAAACACAAAGCTTATATGTTCACATATAAAAGAGAATTAAATAAAAATATTTTATTGGTAGACAATATATTTTATCAAGTATGGATGATTTTCAAGCACATGGATCTGGATGGTCATTAAAAAGTATTATTGGTTCACAATTAGGAATTAACAGGTATGTTCCACTGAGAGGACCATATTACATTTTATTACCAGATGAAATAAAAAGTAAAAAAAGCATGTATTAATGTGAAAAATAAGGATCAAAAATATTTTCTTTGGGCTATACAATCAACATTGTATCCTGTAGGTAAGAACTCAGAAAGAGTAACAAAATATAAAAATTTCCCTTAGTGGTTGTCCATTGAGGATTTGGTTATGTGGCTTTATGTCCCGGATTAGACAAGTTTTGTTGCAGCACACTGCAAGTGCGTAGTTCATATACTCAGGAACATACTTTTTTTGTGCATTTGTGATAGTGCTGATGCATTCAGTTTATAGTAAACAATAATGTTTCTACATAATTATTCATAGAGCAGAATTCAAATAACTAAGTCTGTCAAATCCTCATGAGTTTCACAAAATCCGTTGATTGTCTCTTCAGAGGAGTAATTTGTTTCTCCAGCATTGGACGCTAACAAATTCTCGTAGAAAGCCAGTTCTTCATTCACCTTCCACTCCAATCCAAAATGTTTTTGTAGCAAATGATCTACATCCTTAATCTCGGCTATGTTCAAGGGCACTCCTAAGGAGACAACTTGTGGAACATCCATATTCATCAAACGTTTACCTTTCTTTATCACAAACCTTCCTGAATCACAGTCTACATTGTAATTCGGTTGTCCTTGTACTATCACGTTTCCTTCAGACGTTTTACACAAGATGAACCGCTTTGCTGAAGAAAATTTGAAATGCCAGCTACTTGATTTTTTCATCATATTGCCAGCAGTCTTCATCCAGTCTCTCACTGTGCAATCCACACCCAATTTAGAAACCTGAGCATGCAATGTGAAAATATCTACATACTCTTTTCGGTTTCAAATTACTGGCCTGGTCCTAATGTTGTTCTCTGTTTGTCCAAATACTCTGTCCAATGCCAGAAAGGAGTGTCCTGGAATGGGAAATATCAGTTGAATATGCTTCACATTTGGGGGACTCACTTTTGAGAGAAAATAGCAGCACATCATTATCACTGTAGAGTTTCTTTTCTGTCCTCCGCAGCCATCAGCACAAAGTCGCAAACTTGAGTAGTTCGATAAATCAGATTTAGAAAGTCTGTCAAATATTGCAGAGGATATCTCGTTTGATCCCTTTTTGTATTCATGTTCCATCCACGTATATGTGAAAACATTTTGTACTGTCAATGCAGTATGTGAATGGCCCATCACAACTGCAGAATTATAGGTATATATCTGACGACTGTATTAGGCAATTTGATCCAGTATTTTAGGATTAACCAGGTTTTTCTGACAGTCAAATGACATTGTGAGCATATCATGCCTTTTTTCTTGCAGCTTTGCGTAAAAAGCTTTAGCTTTTAACTTCTGAATCCTAAACTGAATAATCATCGAATTCTTTACTTACGTATCCCTTGCGTGCTCAATTTCTCCCTTAAGTTCAATGAACATAGAACAAAACCGATGTTGTAACCTGTTGTGAAAATGTTGCGAAAGAACCATCGCTTCATCTCATATCATGACAAACCTCCGCATTATACATCCTGTCTAACTTCTCAGTGCTTAAGTTTCCGGGAAGATATATTTTTTGCAACGATTTTCCTCGACAATAGTGACTTTCACAGCACTTAAAAAGTTCAATAAAAAACTTTACAAAAAAACGGCTCTGAGCACTATGGGACTTAACATGTATGGTCATCAGTCCCCTAGAACTTAGAACTACTTAAACCTAACTAACCTAAGGACAGCACACAACATCCAGTCACCACAAGCCAGAGAAAATCCCTGACCCCGCCGGGAATCGAACCCGGGATCCCGGGTACGGGGAGCGAGAACGCTACCGCAAAAGACTTTACAGATTGTCTCTCTGCATCGTACTGTGGCCTTTCTGTAGCACCACCTCTTTCCTCTTTAGGCATTTCACCGATTTGGTAGTGATTTCTGGCAATTCTCTGAATTCTATCTGTATTGACATGTAAACTATTGAGAAATGTTTTTTGGCACACTTTCAGTTGAAATTTATCGATATTACCAAGTTTAACAAAATATTTAATAGCAACACTCTTCCTACTGCTACCTTCTTTTGCGCATCTGTCTCTGTTAGGCTTTTCTGCTCTCAGATATTTCAGTACAAAAGTGTCTTGCTCAGTTTTATTGGGAGAGGTGTAGAACTTCTTATGGAACTATTGAATACCTAACATCTTTAATTTCCTGCATTTGTATGTTGGTCCATTACGACTGCATTGTGGATATTGTGGTGGTTCTATTGGCCCATACCTGTAACGATAGAAATAATGGCCTGAAAATAGCTCCTGATGTAAATGGGACATGAAGAGGACACTAATAATAAAGCCCAAAGTGGTGTTTGATGAAATCAGCGGAATATAATATTGTTACATTCCCGTTTTGAAGTGGCAGCTGCTGTGTAAGAGCACAAGAGCATGTGAACACCCAGTTTTGACACCTTGTGGATGTAGTAGTTATTAAGTTCTTTGAATACTGTTAAGCGTAACACAGAGTTTACGTCAATGCCACTAGGTGGCAGCACATTACGATAGACGTTTGCAAGACATATGTCCCCATTTGATTGACATAAATCCCGCTTGGTGGTAGCACATACCTGAAATATGCGAATAATTATTTTTCTACCATTAGTACTACTATTATTATTCTCGGTGGTTGTAGCAGTATTAATTTGTTCAGACCTTCATCATAACTGTTACAGAAAATGCTATTTCACACTTTGAGGGTTTATCTGAATCAAAAAATTTGTATGGAGTAACTGTTGGGGCGATCTACTACAGATGATAAGGCCCTGAGGGTTTTTAAACTGCTCATCACCATAAATAAAAAAAATTATCTGCGCAAACAATCTATTGTATTACTAAAAATTTGTGATCACTTAATTTTATTTTCAGCAGCCACCACCGCCGTTTTGTCAACCTTTATACGTTCACTGATCATTGCCACCAGAGCCTAAACGAGTCGTGTAAACACACTGCACAAATTTGACATCTTTCTTACCATTTATATTTATCCTTGGTTTTCTTCCATAAAGCAGGATCACTTTAATGGCATCTTGCTTTGCATTTTGGAGCTAGAGTGATTCTTTCTTCCATCACAATCCTATTTTGTCAGAAAGCTGCTCACGTCTTCAGACTTTACTGACGACAGCTGTAAAAACGCGGGAAAAATATAGCGCCTTTCCTTTGCCTGAATATAAAGAATTTAATTGGCTGGTAGGATAAGACGACTGCTGGAACGACACTGAGTAAATAAGGCAATTTTTGGAACGATGACCGATTTTTAGCCAATGGTTTCTATGGTAAAGAAAAAGTTTTGAGCGAATATAGACTAATCAGTCAATGCACCGGGTACTGAAGAAAATTGGAGTAGGCTTCACTCATTTCATAAAACAGTTTGATAAGACCAGTTTTCGAATGGACTGCAGAATTGATGTGTTTGAAAATCTTAGCAAAACTTGTGTACAAGCTTATAATTTAGATCTTACTTGGTATCTTACAGCTCCTCGTTTGTGTTGGAATGCGATGCTGAAAATGACTCAACAGCCACTTGATTTGTTACATGATTATGGTATGATTCTGATGATTGAAAAGGGAATAAGAGGAGGAATATTACAATGTTGCATGAGTTATGTAAAGACA
The DNA here is from genome assembly GCF_021461395.2 of Schistocerca americana. Taxonomy (NCBI): domain Eukaryota; kingdom Metazoa; phylum Arthropoda; class Insecta; order Orthoptera; family Acrididae; genus Schistocerca; species Schistocerca americana. The sequence goes on from NC_060122.1 coordinate 653,840,361, forward strand.
AACAAGAAATATCTGAGTGCTGGCAATATGATTACGGTATCACATTATTTAGCTTATTTAGATGCAAACAATTTATAAGGTTATGCTATGGATCTATATTTACCATATAGAGGATCTAAATGGGATGAACCACATTCTTTCAACTGTACAAAAGTAAGTGAAATGTCAGCTACTGCTAAAATTGATGTATTTCTGAAGCAGATTTAGAATATCCAAAAGAATTACATGATTTACATAAAGATTAACCACTTGAATCTGGAAACAAAATTGTGCCTAACACTAAAGAAAGCAAATTGATGACTACTCTGATTGACAAGCATAATTATGTAGTTCATTTAGAAACCTTGAACAGCATCTGTCTCTTGGAATGAAACTCACAAAAATACCCAGAGTCTTAAAATTTAAACAATCTTATTGGTTGAATTCACAAATGTGAACGAAAGCAAAAAATCATTTTTGAAAAAATTTCTACAAATCGATGAACAATTCTGCGTTTGGTAAGACAATGGAAAACAAAAGAAACAGAGTGGATATGAAATTAGTATCACATGGAGAAAAATGTGATAAATTAATAGCAAAGCCAAACTACAGAGGAAGAACTACTTTTAATGAAAATCTTGTGGCCAATCATATGAACAAGACAAAAAACACATATAATACACCCATCTATGTCAGGCTTAGCATACTTGATTTATCTAGAGAGTTGATGTATGATTTTCACTATAGCATAATGAAACCAAAATATGGAAAAATTTTGAGTTGTGTTGTCAAGATATGGAAAGTTATATCTAGTGTATACAAACTGAAGATTTTTATGAAGACATGAAATCAATCACTGATTACTTTGATACAAGTGATTATCCAACAGATAATATTTATGGAATTCCACAAGTAAACCAGAAAGATTTAGAAAAATTGAAAGGTGAATGTAATGGAAAAATAATGGAATAATTTTGGGGTTTGAGTGCAAAGTGTACACTTATAAAGTTGGCAAAAAAAATCGAGGAAAAATCTAAAGCATTTACAAAATGTGTAGTCAAAAGTCTACTAAGATTGTTTGTTTACAAAAGATTGTCCGTTTAACAAAAGATGACATTACAGAAAAATCAATATGATTCAAACTGAAAGATATGAAATTTACATAGTTAAAGTAAACAAGAAAACATTGAGCCCTCATGATAATAAAAGATATGTTCTCGAACATGAAATAGATACACTACCATATGGACATTACAAATTGTAAAAACCTAAATAAATTTTTTTCTATATACTGGAGACCCTAATCAAGAAGCCCAACAATCAAGTGTCTTGAAAGAGATTAAAAATCTAACTGAGCTAGAGGTAAACGTTTTGTATAATGTCCTGGATGTGCATATTTAAATACAAGATATGTAGAAAAAACTTGTATTGAGCTTAATAATGATTTTAAACTTTTTTACCAGATAATTAATTACTGACTGGGATGTCCAATTTTTTGAAAGTGGACAGATGAAATTGAGATATAAGAAGATGAAGAAAGTTAAAAATAAATATAATCAATTTCATGATCTGGAATTCATTATTTGAATTTTTTCCCTCACAGCTACCAAAATTTTGAAATGATTTATAACATTTATGTTTAAAATTTTCTTGAACCTTAATTCATTTATTCATTTTCTTACATGCACCTTTTATGGGAAATTAATAAATATCTATTTTATTACATGTGCCTTTTATAAAAAAAAACAATAAAATTCTTTTTTCTGAATTGCATCTTCGTAAAAAATATATTCTTTTAAATGAAAATGCGGGGATTTAGACCTGAAGAGTTGAAGTGTAGAAGGAGGAAAAGGCAGTTTCTGGACAACTGCCGTAATTTGTGACGAATCTGGAGGTTGAGGCAGGAATTGAGCCAGTGAGCCAGAATCCACCTTTTCCTCGATTGAGCCAGTGATCCAGAACCCACGTTTTCCTCCTACTCCCGATGCTCTTTCATATAGATTTCAATCTTCCTTTAACTTATCCAATCTTGGACTTCCGTAATGCACATACTTTGACCATCTGCAAAGGCTTTACAAATTGTGTGTGATTTTCCCACGTTTAGACCCCTATAGAATGAGGAGATTTTGCGTAGTAATATGCCGCGCGACATGGCGAGTAGTGTCATAGAGAATGTGCAACCCTCTTTTACTCAGTACTTGATGGGAAACATTTCTGTTGTTTCTCCATAGACAATTAGTTAAATCTTGGAATTTGTCAGTATATTAAAGATTGCAACTCTAAATTTATTTTCGTATCCTAGAGCGTCCTAGCATCCTTGACTGTCATGCGACAAGACCTTGTAGACCTCCTTTTTTTAAGACTATTGACATTATTACTGTGGGAGTGTGCGTGGGAAAACGAGACGACAACAGCCGCGTGAGTCAGATTAATGAGAGGACTTGGTTGAAAGAGCTGCTGGCTGTAACACGAACATACTGTAATAATTCTATGCGACTATACTGACGGGGTGTGATTTACAGTCCACGGGAAGGAAGACGTAACACGAGGCAATAGAAAGTGGAGGATTACATAATGCAATAATTATTTCTGCATTACGCTTTTGGTGAGCATAGGAAGAAAAAGTTATAGCACAATAAAATGCTTAGAAAGAGTGAGAATGTGCCTCATTGGTGAGTCATGGCCACGTTCCTTTAATTTGTTTGGTTTTCATTGCAGAGACGCTGTCAACCATACAACTTACAGGAATTTCGCCATTGACTACGCCAAAACAGATTCTCGCAATATGTAGCTGTTATATAGCTCTGCAATCGTTTTTTCCTTACCGGCATTCATGTTCTTTTACATATTTCCATTTTCAGGTACACCTGATGCCGGCCGCCGTGGTCTAGCGGTTCTAGGCGCTCAGTCCGGAACCGCGCGACTGCTACGGTCGCGGGTTCGAATCCTGCCTTGGGCGTGGATGTGTGTGATGTCCATAGGTTAGTTAGGTTTAAGTAGTTCTAAGTTCTAGGGGACTGATGACCACAAATGTTAAGTCCCATAGTGCTCAGAGCCATTTGAACCATTTTTTTTACACCTGATGAACAAGGGCATGTACAAAATCTTCAAGTGGTTCCTGGAATTTAGAAACATTTGCCAATAACGAATAAATAAATAAGTAATTAATGGCTTCTTTCAGCAACAAACATGTAAAAGGAAGAGTAGAATAAATTTTTAGCAACACACGACTCCTCCCGCTGTTCCATCCGGCTGTGCAGCCCCGTGTTGTAAGGCATGCCGACGAGCGAGAGTGTTAGGCGGGTTGCCAAACTAGCCGACAGCAGCTGCCCAGTGCTAGCGCTGTAGTTCTCGCACCCGGAACCATAAACTGGTGGCTCTGCCGGGCCATCCTTTGTCGCGGGATTACGCGGCGTTAGTCTCCGCAGTCTAGAACGGAGGAGCGGCTCTAAGCGGCTACAACTTCCGTCCCTTGGCCAAATCACTGAGAACGATTCATTTCCTGATAGAGTTCGGGTCGAGCGAATAGCTTCAGTAGCTTCTCGTTCTCGTTGTGACCTCGGGGAACGCGCATTAACTTCAATCCCTGATAATTGCTAGAGGACACGAAGTGGTGAGGCCTGCGACTAATAACATGTAAATACCATCTCCCGCTGGCACGATGTTTCACGGTACTCCTAGAAATGACTAGTCACTGAAGGTAATGGGTACTGAAAGTAGGCAACGTGTAGCTTAACTTTAAGTTTCACTAATATAAATAACCTACTGCTGAGTCTTACTATTATCGCGAACAAAACAAGTAATTCTAAAAGTAGTATGCGAACAACAGAAATCTAATAATCCATTAGCGCATCTGGAGCGCCTCGTGTCAGTCATGATAAATTAATTGATAATACTTTCTTTTTCGTGCAGTGTTGCGATTTTCATCAGTCGCGACAAAAGCGCTTATGTCTTGTATTAAGTACTTTTCCCACACGAGGCGGTTTGTTTTATCGTTTTCGACTAGCTAGTGTCATCCACTTATCAAATAATATCACCTACCAAAGAAATTTATAAGGGCGATTAAAAAACGTAAGGTAACAAGTCCTGTGTGAGAAAAGGTTTACTCGGGGAATCAAAAAGATGCACATAGGTATTAAGACAGCACCGGTGCACTGTATTACTTTTCCACAGTCTACCTAATTCAGGAAAGGAATAAACTTAGGAAGGAAAACTGTGTAGATAACCACAAACGAACTGAAAATCGCATAACAAACAAATACTGAGAAGATATGAATAATGGAACAAAGGCATAGCTGAAGAGATGGAGGGAGATCAGCAAAAGGGAAAATAAGATTACGTTTAGAAAAAATTGAGTACAAATTCTGTAGTAGCAAAACTATTACTGAAAGACGAATGCAAATTTGTGGTAAGGACTATCGGACCAAACTGCTGAAGTCATCGGTCCCTAGGATTACGCACTACTTTATCTAACTTAAAGTAACTTAAGCTAACTTATCCTAAGGACAACTCACACATATCCATACCCATGCCCCAGGGAGGGGGGGGGGGGGGGGGGGGGGGGAGCCGCGGGAACCGTGACAAGACGCTGCAGACCGCATCCGCATGTACTGAAAAACAAAGGTGACGCATGTGCTCTTTGCAAATGAAGAGGGAATATTAGTGATAAAGATGAGGCACGTGCCCGTTGCAAAGAATTCATTGCAGAACTCTACGGTGATAAAGACTTCTAGTAAGAAAATAATCTAATGGAAAACATCAATGTGTGTGAAAGTGAAATGAATGCCCAGTTACGAGAAATAAATATGGAAATGTCCTACGGAGTCTCAAAGACTGAGTAGCAACCGGCATTGATGACACCCGTCTACAATTGTTAATTATTTTAGATAACTACATGAAACGCCAGTTATGCGGCGTCTTAAATGACTATTTTGATAGGGGTATCAGGCCCAAAGGCTTCACACATCGTAGAAACTTTACCATATCTTAGATATGAAAGACAGTTGAGTGCACCAATTGTAGATTATTAACAGTGGTAGCAACTTCCAGAAATATCAGATGAACAAACTGGGTATATTGCAGGCAAAGGAACCCGTGAGCAGATCCTAAACATCCGGCGGCACCAAAAGGCGAGTTAATGTAATATGAAGATTTCATATGCTTTGCGGATTATAAAAAGCTTTCGACAAGGTGAAATGGTCAAAGCTATTGATTATCCTCATGGGGGTGGGTAGCCGAATCACTTGGTATACTTAATCCAGAACTGTACTTTCCGAACACTGTGACAGCAAGAATCAATAACACATTTGCAGTTATGTTTTCTACTAAAGCCAGCGTGAGGAAATAATGCTCTCCGCTGTTGTTTGACACACTTAGCGAGCGTATTATGAGGGACGTTTTTAAAGACTAGTATTGCGGCAACTTTTTAGGTAACAGAAAAATTCACAGTCTCAGGTATGCAGATGCCACTCTGATAACTGCAACAGACGAGCATCAACTGGAGAGCATCATACCATTGTTGGCTGAAAGAAGCATAAAATACAATAGAAAGACCAAAGTGATTATTGTAGATCGCCATAAGGACAAGAGGCCTGATATCACAAATTTTGCTGAATACGAATATTAGGGATCTGTTGTCACTGGTGTTGGAGATTGCGATCCTGAGATACAGAAGCGCATTTCGATTGTGAGAAATGCTACAGCAAACTTGTCGAATCTGGAAGGATAACCCCATACCGCCAAGACAGAGCTCACCCTCGTTCGATCTTTAATCTGTCCTACGGTTACCTATGCAGAGGAACTTGGACGCAGCAGAAACCTGGACGATGTGACGGCTAATCGTCGGAGAACTGATGCTCTGGAAATGTGGTGCTATAGAAGATTGCTTCAGACACCATCGACAGCACATCAGACTCATGAATTGATCTTGAGGCAGCTCGGCATCAGAACATCATTGTCGACCCTTGTCAACGAAAGTTAGTTAAAATATTTTGGTCACATTAGTACAAGGAAAGAGTCAATGGAAAGAACAATAATAGAAGGAAAATTCGACGTGCGAAGACAGGGGTTGCGCACCTTTACGGTGGACAAATCAGATTAAGAACTTGTCCTGGATGGATTGACAGCGAGCATCTCATCATCCCCAAGGCAGATCTTCGTGGAGACAGGCCACCAAGGGGCTTATCTCGTGATGCTATCGCAGTGTAGGTTTGGAGAAAGACAGAGGGCAACGTTATCACATGGCTTCAAAATATCCATCAATATAGTTCAGGGAAGGAAAAAAGGAAAAATATGTAAGTATATTGGAGAAGAACAGGTTGAAATTAGAAAAGACGAACAAGATACAGCAATTTTGGCTTTTCGCATGTTATTGGAGAGAAGGATAGGTGTGATTACATGGACTACTCTTACTGTTATTAATTTAGGGAAAGCTTTTAACAAAGTGAAATTAGAGCTACTCTTTAGATCTAGGAAGAAAGTAAAACTGCACTGGAAGAACAAGAGAATTATAAATCGAATGTATCAGAACAAAAGTACAAAATTAACCGATGAGGTAGGGGAAGAGGCAAGTATTTGAAAAGGAGTCAGACTAGAATTACCTATTTCCGTTTTTACTTAATGTGTTCAACGTAGAAATCTGTTCAGGTCACGAATGAGAAGACAAAGGCAAGAAAAGTTAATAACAGAAGGTTACATTGTATGTGATTTCCTGATAAGGTAGTAATAAGTTCAGATTCCAAAAAGGAAAGGGATAAAATGTTACAAGTTCCATAAGGCATTCTGAAACCATGAAACTGGAAGTGAAAAAACGGAACATGAATCTAATACGTAGTAGTGCACAAAAATATATACGAGATTAAAATCGATGTAAAAACTGACTATCTGAGAACTGATGAAATGGAAGAATGTAGTTACCTCCGTAGTATGTTTATAGAAATCAATAGGTGCTTAACGGAAGTGAAGAGAAAGACTGTATTGGCAAAACAAGCGCTTGCTATTAAGAAAATGGTTACCCAGTAAACATGTGAATATACTCGTAGATCATAGTAAATCCGATATATGCGTTTTGTACGGAGTACACTGCTCAATGGAATTGAAACTTGGACACGGGATGAATTGGAAACGAATCTAGATGAAGCTACTGGAATGTTTATATGGTTGAAAATGACATGAACGAGAAGAACTGAAAGAAAGACCAATGTGAAATGTTAATGGAAGTCATGGGAGAAAGAAGATAATCAAAGGAAATAGGAAAGACAAAAATAAAGCTTATTGGACATGACCCCAGAAACACTCACAGCACTATCATTCGCAAAGGAACTGTTCTGGTAAAGAAAGAATCGGACAGTCTAAGAAGAAGTATGAGGAGGACATAGAGACGAGGACAGGAGATGACAATTATGTGGAACTGGAACGACCAGCAATGACGGAAGAGAGTGGTAGCATCAATAATGCATTAGCCTTTTAAATACGTATTTACTCCCAATTGGCGTGTCAGTTGTAACCAGCTGTCAGCTAATAGATTGGTTCAAATGGCTCTGAGCACTATGGGACTTAACATCTGAGATCATCAGTCCCCTAGAACTTAGAGCTACTTAAACGTAACTAACCTAAGGACATCACACACATCCATGCCCGAGGCAGGATTCTAACCTGCACCGTAGCGGTCGCGCGGTTCCAGACTGAAGCGCCTAGAACCGCTCGTCCACAACGGCCGGCTCAGCTGATAGAAATACTGGTGACAATATAATGATGTAAAGCGCTATTTATCTCATTTAAGGTCCAATAAGTATTGAATGCTGTTGTAAGTGACAAGGACTAAGCTGATAACGGCGTTCCCTTACGAAACACGTGTCCGAATGGCAAGTGAGTCCTATTTACGATACCTGTAACGTAGCATTAACTACGAGCACACTTTATTATTATATACGAATTATATTTTCAAGGCAAATTATATCTCAGGATACCACCCGTGAGGAAAGAACATCTCTCACGATTTCTCACTATCTCTCACTTATTTCAAGAGTTTCGCAGCGTAAATAATTCGCACTGAACGTGCCGTATCGAAAAGGTACGAATTTGAGCTATGGACAATCTAGTCCATTACCGTCATCAGGAAATCAGGTGACCGTCACAGAGGAACCAGAATCTAAAAGAAGATGTAGTGGTCCAGAGTGAAATTTTAAGTCTGCAGCGGATTGTGCCACGATATGAAACTTCCTGGCAGATTAAACTGAGTGCCAGACGGAGACTCGCGCGTTCTTTGCTTTTCGTGGGCAAGAGCTCTACCGAATAAGCTATCCAAGCATGAAACACGTCCGGTCCTCAAAGCTTTCCTTCCGCCTACTTGATAGAGCGATGCACATTGGCCTGAAAGATATCAATAGGTTCTACATCACCCGTTCCATTATTCTTCTCATCCTACAGTAACTTGTAGGACATGCAGGGTGCAAATTATTGAACTACATCTACATCCTTACACCGCAAGCCACCTCACGGCGTGTGGCAGAGGGTACCATGAGTACCTTTATGGGTTCTCCATTCTATTCCAGTCTTGTATTGTTCTTGGAAAGAAAGATTGTCACTATGCCTCTGTGTGGGCTCTAATCTCTCTTATTTTATCCTCATGGTCTCTTCGCGAGATATACGTAGGAGGGAGCAACATACTGCCTGACTCCTCAGTGAAGGTATGTTCTCGAAACTTCAACAAAAGCCAGTACCGAGCTACTGAGCGTCTCTCTTGCAGAGTTTTCCACTGAAGTTTATCTATCATCTCCGTAACGCCTTCGTGATTTCTAAATGATCCTGTAACGAAGTGCGCTGCTCTCCGTTGGATCTTCTCTTTCTCTTCTGTCAACCCTATCTGGTACGGATCCCACACCGATGAGCAGTATTTGAGCAGTGGGCGAACAAGTGTACTTCCTTTGTTTTCGGACTGCATTTCCTTAGGATTCTTCCAATGAATCTCAGTCTGGGATCTGCTTTACCGACGGTTAATTTTATATGGTCATTCCATTTTATATCACTCCTAATGCCTACTCCCAATTAATTTATGGAATTAACTGCTTCCAGATGCTGACCTGGTATACTGTAGCTAAATGATAAATGATCTCTCTTTCTATGTATTCGCAGCACATTACACCTGTCTACACTGAGATTCAATTGCCATTCCCTGCACCATGCTTCAACTCGTTGCAGATGCTCCCGCATTTCAGTACAATTTTCTATTGTTACAACCTCTCGATATACTACAGCATCATCTGCAAAAACCTCAGCAAACTTCCGATGTTATCCCCAAAGTCATTTATATATACTGTGAATAGCAACGGTCCTACGACAATCCCTGGCGGCGCACCTGAAATGACTCTTGCTTCGGAAGACTTCTCTCCATTGCTTTCTGTTATCTAGGAACTCTTCAATCCAATCAAATCAACTACACTCCTGGAAATTGAAATAAGAACACCGTGAATTCATTGTCCCAGGAAGGGGAAACTTTATTGACACATTCCTGGGGTCAGATACATCACATGATCACACTGACAGAACCACAGGCACAGCATGCACAAAGTCGGCACTAGTACAGTGTATATCCACCTTTCGCAGCAATGCAGGCTGCTATTCTCCCATGGAGACGATCGTAGAGATGCTGGATGTAGTCCTGTGGAACGGCTTGCCATGCCATTTCCACCTGGCGCCTCAGTTGGACCAGCGTTCGTGCTGGACGTGCAGACCACGTGAGACGACGCTTCATCCAGTCCCAAACATGCTCAATGGGGGACAGATCCGGAGATCTTGCTGGCCAGGGTAGTTGACTTACACCTTCTAGAGCACGTTGGGTGGCACGGGATACATGCGGACGTGCATTGTCCTGTTGGAACAGCGAGTTCCCTTGCCGGTCTAGGAATGGTAGAACGATGGGTTCGATGACGGTTTGGATGTACCGTGCACTATTCAGTGTCCCCTCGACGATCACCAGTGGTGTACGGCCAGTGTAGGAGATCGCTCCCCACACCATGATGCCGGGTGTTGGCCCTGTGTGCCTCGGTCGTATGCAGTCCTGATTGTGGCGCTCACCTGCACGGCGCCAAACACGCATACGACCATCATTGGCACCAAGGCAGAAGCGACTCTCATCGCTGAAGACGACACGTCTCCATTCGTCCCTCCACTCACGCCTGTCGCGACACCACTGGAGGCGGGCTGCACGATGTTGGGGCGTGAGCGGAAGACGGCCTAACGGTGTGCGGGACCGTAGCCCAGCTTCATGGAGACGGTTGCGAATGGTCCTCGCTGATACCCCAGGAGCAACAGTGTCCCTAATTTGCTGGGAAGTGGCGGTGCGGTTCCCTACGGCACTGCGTAGGATCCTACGGTCTTGGCGTGCATCCGTGCGTCGCTGCGGTCCGGTCCCAGGTCGACGGGCACGTGCACCTTCCGCCGACCACTGGCGACAACATCGATGTACTGTGGAGACCTCACGCCCCACGTGTTGAGCAATTCGGCGGTACATCCACCCGGCCTCCCGCATGCCCACTATACGCCCTCGCTCAAAGTCCATCAACTGCACATACGGTTCACGTCCACGCTGTCGCGGCATGCTACCAGTGTTAAAGACTGCGATGGAACTCCGTATGCCATGGCAAACTGGCTGACACTGACGGCGGCGGTGCACAAATGCTGCGCAGATAGCGCCATTCGACGGCCAACACCGCGGTTCCTGGTGTGTCCGCTGTGCCGTGCGTGTGATCATTGCTTGTACAGCCCTCTCGCAGTGTCCGGAGCAAGTATGGTGGGTCTGACACACCGGTGTCAATGTGTTCTTTTTTCCATTTCCAGGAGTGTATATGAAAAAGAGCCGTAAATTAGTTACGAACCACCGTGTGCACTCCCACGCCTTAATCAACATGTAAACGTCTCTACAAACATTCAGATTTAGGTTATGACGTGTTCGATTTGCCTGCCTTCATTGGCGATGATATGGCGTAGACGAATAGCGAAATTCTGCATGACCCGATGAAGTGTCAGAAAATCGATGCTGTCGATGACGCCTTGAATGGTTGTTTTCCGCTCAGCAATGGTTTTGGGGTTATTGCTGTATATCTTGACTTTAATATAGCCCCACAACAATGATTCGTATGTATCCAGATCCGGATAATTTGGCAGCAATGGAGGCACATACCAGTGGCCTCTCGGTGGCTCAGAGCCAGAATGCGGTCCCCAAAGTGCTCCTCCAGGACATCAAATACTCTCCTGCTTCGATGGGGTCTAGCTCCTTCTTGTATGAACCACATCTTGTCGAAATCAGAGTCACTATGGATAATGGGCATGAAAAACCTTCACCAGTCAAGAAATATCGCACCGATTATTCCGTGACTGGACATTGCACACCACACAGTCAGTCGTTGAGGGTTAAGAGACTTGTCGATCGCGAAATGCGGATTCTCAGTTCCCCAGATGCTTCAATTTTGGTTTTTGACGAACCCATCCAAATGAAAATGGGCTTCGTCGCTAAACCAAGCCAACATACCATCATGACCCGCGGCCAATCATGCAGTTAGAACGTTCTAACGAAAACCGTTCAGAAGTTATGACTCTTTTATTTTGTACAGATCAATAACTGTCACCCTGTACTCTCTAATCATTCTGTGTTAGGCACCTGCTTCCATATGGCATGTACAGTTCTACTGCCGTTTCTATCGTATATTCTGACTTCCACGCCCCTTCACAATAGCGAACCTTTGAAATTTTAAGGTATACGTCAAAATACGTGTTAAACTTACTCATGCTCTGTTTGGCCATAACTGATTTTCATAAATTTCTGAACTTGACGCGGCTATGGTGTTCTGCAAAGAGCTGGAAACTCCTTCGAATAGACTGCCACAGATAACTACTACAATTTTTGTCTGATACGAGGGTTTATCCACAAAGTACATTACGTTTTGGAATTAAAAATAAATAATGTATTGGAAATTTTTTGTATTATATACAGATGAAAGCCGCACTTAAATACTACTTTTCTACACAGTAGCCATTTAAATTAAGGCACTTATCGTAGCGATGGACGGGCTTAGAAATTCCTTCGTCGTAAAATTCGGCCGCCTGCGCCTTCAGCCACGTGGTTACCTCTTCTTGAAGCTGTGCGACTCATTACTCGATCACATCGTTACTGGTGACGAAACAGGGGTTAGGCATGTGAACTGCGAGACAAAATTGCAGTCAATGCAGTGGGGGGCACACAAACTCCCCCAAAAACCCAAGAAATGCATGCAGACAATGTCGGCAAGGAAGGTGATGGCGACTGTCTTTTGGGACAGAGAAGGTGTGATTTTTGTGGATTTCCTGGAAAGAGGCACTAAAATAAGCTCTCAAAGGTATTGCCAAACTCTGCTCAACCTCAGAAGAGCAATACAAAACAAGCGCAGGGGAAAGTTGGGCTCAAAGATCTTGCTGATTCACGACAACGCCCGGGCCCACACTGCAAATGCCACTCGTGAAGTTCTCGAATCTTTTAAGTGGGAGTTATTTCCTCATCCGCCGTACAGTCTCGACCTGGCACCGAGCGACTTCCACTTATTCCCAGCAATGAAGAAGTGGTTGGCTACGCAGCTTTTTGATAACGACGCGCAGCTTCGAGAAGAGGTAACCACGTGGTTGAAGGCGCAGGCGGCCGAATTTTACGACGAAGGAATACTAAGCTCGTCCACCGCTACGATAAGTGCCTTAATTTAAATGGCAACTATGTAGAAAAGTAGTATTTAAGTGTGGCTTTCATCTGTATAGAATAAAAAAAATTTCCAATACTTTATTTATTTTTAATTCCAAAATGTAATGTACTTTGTGGATAGCCCTCGTATTACTGTAACCTGCCACTAAGGAAACCTAACTGCCCCACACGTCTTTTTAAATTTATTAGTTGCTTTTCATCCGTAGGCTTTATTTGAGCTTCTTTATACTCTGCCGGCGCTCTTCGCCCTCTCGCGTTCAGCAGTGCATCACGGTTGGCGAAAGTTACTACCTGCAGGAGCCGCGTCAGCAAGCACGAGCACCAGGCGGCAGCACGGTCGCTATTTACTTCTGCTGTCACGAAAGTACAAAAAGGTCTGGCAGTACGTGACTCCTCCACCGTATTTAGACTGGCGCCCGGCGGTGTAGACCTGTTTTCCTGGCCGAGCTCTCTGGGACAAGCACTGAGCGCTGCTGCAATTCTTCAATTCAGGGTGTCGACCCGGGTCTTCGTGTAACGGAAACTCCCACGCCCCCTTTCCACGATTCCTCGCTACGTACAGCAGCCTGCAGCTGTCTTCAAGCGCCGCCCGGAGTGGCCGAGCGGTTAAAGGCGCTACAGTCTGGAACCGCACGACCGCTACGGTCGCAGGTTCGAATCCTGCCTCGGGCTTGGATGTGTGTGATGTCCTTAGGTTAGTTAGGTTTAAGTAGTTCTAAGTTCTAGGGGACTTATGACCACAGCAGTTGAGTCCCATAGTGCTCAGAGACATTTGAACCATTTTTTTGTCTTCAAGCGACGCCGCGACATGATCTCTGCAGTGTAGTCAAATGCGGATGTTGGTATTCATATTATTAAATTTTCAGTTTCTAGTGACTCCAGAAATTGGACTACTGCTATCGAGTTTTACCTTCCGCTAAGCAAGTGTACACTTGGTATCTCTTTGCTACGACTCAGACTAAATATCAAACTGTCACATTTGTGGTGTACTTCAAACTCCAGGAAGGAGACTGGGTTCATATGTGTTTCTGTAAACTGATTGTTCATTGTCTAACTGAGCTTTAATTTCTGGGCTCCTACATCGGAGCGGGATGCATCACATTCTATGTTGCTCAAAAGGTCGTAAATAAACACCTACACATCAACAGAATCGTCTTTACTTACGCTTTGACATGACGTATCGTGCTTTCCTGCGTCTAGAATAGTTTACACTTCATGTTAGCAAATATAGACAGTGTAAATACATCGCTTATATTAGCTTCTGGCCGGATCTGAGGTCACATCTAGAGATCGTTCGAATGTGAGAGTACCGTCTGGCCCAGCCGTGCTGCTCTGTGTGTCACCTTGCTCACCAGCCACCAGCCAGAGGCGCAGATGCCTGGCCCCACCATCAAATGTCTCGTGTTATCAGGATTAAACATTAATACTCTGATATAACTGGTCGTGTCGCAAGAGGTGCTCGCAGCTGGATGAAAACGGCAGTCATAGTACTAGAGGTTCTGAGTGTATATGCAAGGGCAGTTACTGTGCTGCCATATTCTCCGTGGTTAAACAGGAATTAACGCTCTGCAGTGCTCTTCGTCGTTTCACAAATGGCAGGTTCTGGTTTCTGCAGTTCAAGATTAATGTGTCCAAGTCTCGATTACAGCCAATGCAAAGCTGCAAGCTTTCATTCCTGTTGATAAGACTATCTGCTCTGTGGATAAGTGGTGCCTCATAAAAACTCATTCCGAGAACGGCGATGGTGAAAATAGAATTTCATTCTCCTCGTAAAACATGTGAGTCCCATGCTGAATCAGTATTGAACTACCACTGGTTTATCTGAATGGCACAGGTGTGCATGTTGATGGTTTGTAAGACAATTCTCTTTCGCAGTGCGACATATCTGCCCAACATAAGATTTTCGACACTGGCGTGGGGTCTTATACAGGCATACATTGGTTTTTCTAAAGCTTAGGACGCCTTTGATCAATCACCATCTACACTCCTGGAAATTGAAATAAGAACACCGTGAATTCATTGTCCCAGGAAGGGGAAACTTTATTGACACATTCCTGGGGTCAGATACATCACATGATCACGCTGACAGAACCACAGGCACATAGACACAGGCAACAGAGCATGCACAATGTCGGCACTAGTACAGTGTATATCCACCTTTCGCAGCAATGCAGGCTGCTATTCTCCCATGGAGACGATCGTAGAGATGCTGGATGTAGTCCTGTGGAACGGCTTGCCATGCCATTTCCACCTGGTGCCTCAGTTGGACCAGCGTTCGTGCTGGACGTGCAGACCGCGTGAGACGACGCTTCATCCAGTCCCAAACATGCTCAATGGGGGACAGATCCAGAGATCTTGCTGGCCAGGGTAGTTGACTTACACCTTCTAGAGCACGTTGGGTGGCACGGGATACATGCGAACGTGCATTGTCGTGTTGGAACAGCAAGTTCCCTTGCCGGTCTAGGAATGGTGGAACGATGGGTTCGATGACGGTTTGGATGTACCGTGCACGATTCAGTGTCCCCTCGACGATCACCAGTGGTGTACGGCCAGTGTAGGAGATCCCTCCCCACACCATGATGCCGGGTGTTGGCCCTGTGTGCCTCGATCGTATGCAGTCCTGATTGTAGCGCTCACCTGCACGGCGCCAGACACGCATACGACCATCATTGGCACCAAGGCAGAAGCGACTCTCATCGCTGAAGACGACACGTCTCCATTCGTCCCTCCATTCACGCCTGTCGCGACACCACTGGAGGCGGGCTGCACGATGTTGGGGCGTGAGCGGAAGACGGCCTAACGGTGTGCGGGACCGTAGCCCAGCTTCATGGAGACGGTTGCGAATGGTCCTCGCCGATACCCCAGGAGCAACAGTGTCCCTAATTTGCTGGGAAGTGGCGGTGCGGTCCCCTACGGCACTGCGTAGGATCCTACGGTCTTGGCGTGCATCCGTGCGTCGCTGCGGTCCGGTCCCACGTCGACGGGCACGTGCACCTTCCGCCGACCACTGGCGACAACATCGATGTACTGTGGAGACCTCACGCCCCACGTGTTGAGCAATTCGGCGGTACATCCACCCGGCCTCCCGCATGCCCACTATACGCCCTCGCTCAAAGTCCGTCAACTGCACATACGGTTCACGTCCACGCTGTCGCGGCATGCTACCAGTGTTAAAGACTGCGATGGAGCTCCGTATGCCACGGCAAACTGGCTGACACTGACGGCGGCGGTGCACAAATGCTGCGCAGCTAGCGCCATTCGACGGCCAACACCGCGGTTCGTGGTGTGTCCGCTGTGCCGTGCGTGTGATCATTGCTTGTACAGCCCTCTCGCAGTGTCCGCTGCAAGTATGGTGGGTCTGACACACCGGTGTCAATGTGTTCTTTTTTCCATTTCCAGGAGTGTAAATGAGGCACTTTTATAAAACATACACCGTCATGAAATCTCCCTACACCTGCTTAGCTGAGCCTGACAAAGAGAGAAACATGGAGTATTTGGGTAAGTTTAAACCCAAGTACATAACCTGTGCAAAGGGAGAACGAAAGAGTTGGCGGTACTCATTTGAGGACAGCATGCATAATTAATCAGCCTATAAACGCGATACGGCCGTGCCACAGTGGTAACACTGGTTCCCGTCAGATCACGGAAGTCGGGCTGGGCTAGCACTTGGATGGGTGACCATCAGGTCTGCCAAGCGCTGTTGGCAACCTGGGTGCACTCAGCCCTTGTGAGGCAAACTGAGGAGCTACTTGACTGAGAACTGACATACGGCCGGAAGGGCGGTGTACTGACCACATGCCCCTCCACATCCGCATCCAGTGACGCCTGTAAGCTGAGGATGACACGGCGGCCGGTCAGTACCGGGGCCTCCATGGCCTGTTCAGAAAGAGTTGGTTTAATAAATGAGATAGGCAGTTTTCACCATGATTAATAAGTTCCGACAATGTGGGAGCGAAAAACAGCTTCCCAATATTAAAAAAATCCGGAATTGTGGATTCTTGGCTACTCCCATATCATGTCTTATTGTTTTGAAATTGTTCTTGAAGCAATATACAGACGTCAGTTTAATATGCAGTATCTCATTTACTTCTGTAGTCCATAAATGATTTTTATCACACTGCAATTGAAACAACTGTTCTCGTTTGTGAGATCTGATGTTAATGGTCATACGCGAGGCAGTTTCAGTGATAAGGTCAGAATTATCACGAAATTACAGGAATGAATATCTGAACTGCACGTAAATTTTGAAAGAATCATACTTTCTGTTAATTAACCGCGTCACGAAGAGTGACAGTACCATCCAAGTCTTCTCAAGTGTGGAACGTCTCAGCTATTTACCCTGACTGCTGGAACACCAAAACAAAATTGCTCAAGATTTTTACTGGACAAAAAGCTCATTTAATATCATGTCACTTGAGGATTCTTTCTGTTCTTGGAGACATGCCTCGAAAATGCGGCAAATGGTTCAAATGGCCCTGAGCACTATGGGACTTGACATCTGTGGTCATCAGTCCCCTAGAACTTAGAACAACTTAAACCTAACTAACCTAAGGACATCACACACATCCATGCCCGAGGCAGGATTCGAACCTGCGACCGTAGCAGTCCCGCGGTTCCGACCTGAGCGCCTAGAACCGCTAGACCACTGCGGCCGGCCGAAAATGCGGCAAGAAGGCCGCTGTACTGAGTGCGCCTGCACCCCTATAATGAACTCGCCTCGGTCGGAGTGCAACACTTACCTATGTGTAAGAACAATTTTTCTGTTTCAGCACCGTTCTTAGATGTTGCAGTTCATCTCGAAGGCTTCCGGGATCGAAGACTATACGTGCTCTATATACCAAGGAGCATAAATGTTTTTACAGGGCTCGCTGGGGTTTATTAGTAGCAGATTTGTGAGAAAGATGGCTCAAATAACTGCTTATTCCAAAATATTTTTTATTTAATAACCAGTATTTGAACAGGTGTACGGTGACTCGATGGTAAGTACTCTGTTTCCCGTGATCGCCAACTATTTGGTGGAAGATTATGAGGAAAATGCATTGCGATCGGCTACATTCTAAATTTCAGCTTCTGGCAGTATATTGATTATACATTTGTGGTGCTGCCCCACAGAACAAATATACTTCATATGTTTTTCGAGCATTTGAACTCGCTCCATCCCAATGACTAATTTCGCAGTGAGGTGGATAAAAATAGCAGTTTACCATTCCTGGATGCCATGGTTAGAAGAAAAGCCAAAGGAACTCTGGGACATTGTATCTATGTATGTCTCTACCGGAAATCGACTCACACGGAGTTACGTTTTCAGGTAAATATTTGGTAGTCTCTTATGCTTCCTAGTGATGTCGGTTATCGCTGAAACAATCAGTTTCCAGTTTCGTCGGATTTTTTCCCATGCCAGTGTAACCTCTTTGTTAAAAATCCTCGAAATAACCGGTTCCTAAAATAACCGATTTCGGTTCCTTATTCTTATTATTTCCTGTGATATACGTAGAATTCGAACAAAGATTTAAAAATTTTGACTCTCTCACTCTCAGAATACATAGAATCAAATTTTAATTTAAAGAAGCCAATTAAAGCCGTTCGCCACTCTTCTCGAAAAGTGATAACTGGTTGAATACTACAGAGAAATAACCAGTATTCCGTTACTGATTCTAATTTTTTGATGGCCTGCATAAAATCGTGTTGTAGTCGGGGATCGTACCACCAATTCGGCATTTCGAATAGTCAGTGCTAAATGGTGGAAACTAAGTTTGAAAAATTCTATTTTCATGTTACAAGCATATAAGGGCATAGCATGCAGACACAGGCAGCAGATCAGCTACTTTCTGTTTTTATTGTATACTATGAATGAATTGTCATGTTTTTAATTTATTACTGTTACCATAATTTCCTTCCTCTTTTATTACTTCACAGAAATGGCACACAAATCTTCAATCTTTTAAAACAAATGAAGCATTGTTTTTCCTATCTACGTCACTCCTTAAGGATATTTGCAGATTCCGGATGGTGTCATCCTGCAATACGACAGATGTCTGGCGATGACTTCGAGAAACTACCGTATAGAGCGTGGGGGGCGGGGGGGGGGGGGGGGGGGGGGAGGAAGTCTTGGACACTGTACATAAAAACGTACCTTAGGTCACGACACGGCTGCAGGAATATTATTTTCTCAGTAATACTGTACCAATTCTGATATGTATTAATTGTTCGTTTCTGTAGGCATTGTTATGAAAACAGCACTGATCACTTTTCCCATTGTCTGTAATAACTGAAATAAATGCAAATTTTATAAATAAAGATTACATCTTTTTTAGGAAACATTATTTAAAAATGAAAAATTTAGCTCCGCTGCTGTGCTTAGTTGATATTTCGGTATTTTACTCGACTTTTAGTAAAAAATGTAAAAAGAACCACTTGTTATAAGTGTGACAAAAAAAATACCGAGAAATACCGGTTGTTCACAACAAAAATACCGGTATCAGTATCGGTTATAACTGGTCTGCTTTTCCCAGCCCTAACGCTTCCTCATACACAGAGTACACATTGTCTCGGATGCCGACAGCCTGTCAGGTGAGCTTAACACCTGAGAATACAGTTTAGTCTGAGCTATTATTAAGATAATCACAAACGAAATACATTCCATTTGGAGCGAGTTCAAAGTAGTGATGTAAATGTGGAGGCAGAGGCACCCATGGCGATAGCCTTCTTGCTGTGTTTTCCGTGTCTACAGGAATAGAAAGATTCCCTTACAGAAACGACACTGCGTTTTTCGTCCACCGGCAAAATTCGGGAACTTGTTGCGGCCAGTGAAAGACGATCTTAGTCATAGAAAACGCTGCGTGTATAAGATCCCATTCTAGCGTGGGAAATCTTACATTGGCCAGACATGCAAAACCGCGCAAGGGCGTTGTGTTGACCACCACAGACATACTTGCCTGGGACTACCTCATACATAAGCGATTGCTGAGCAGCGTCTGGACGTGGGACACGGCATGTTTTAAGAGAAAATGTTTTAAGAGAAAAGTTTTATTCTTAATAACACCGTTCTGGGATTGGGTTTTTAAAGAGACTACACACAACTGTACGGCAGAAAATTTCATCAAAAGGGATACAGCATTTCACTTAAACACAGCCTGGAATCCAGCTGCTAGTGCTGGATCAGCTGTTAGATTAAAACTAGATAAACAAGTATCTCCGATTTTTGAGCCGACGAAGGGTATTGCAGAGATTTAATTCAGCTCTCAACAACAGGATTGTCTGCCAGCTAAGGCACTGGCCACAACGCTCACGGCTACTGCCTGTTTTAGATTCTTGGTAAGAAGTAATATGATTACCAATTTCACCCAACTGCAAGCGCTACACGCGCATGCGTAATTCTTAATTCTGACCGGATAACTTTCGAAGCCGCTGCGCAATTATGATATGTTGAGTTTTGTAACAGCGACGACAGCAACTACAATACCACCACCTCAAGTTTTCGAACAGTTGTTTCGATGAAATAATATGGAACTTACACAGGTTTATTCGGCGTAAGTCCGAGCAGTGTATACCAAACAATATTTTTTTGCGTTTCTTCATGTCTTTTTAATTTATACAAAGCATTTTTAGTGCTTTATTATGTTGCAATGAGGTAATCAGTATTTTAGGCCCAAGTAAGTCAACTTAATATTGGGAAACATGGCCCAATGTAGGTAACAGCGTAATCGGTCCGATGCGTGTTCCAGCAATGATTCTCTGAAACAGAAATACCTCGCTGGTGCTTTCGCATTCATTGCTTTCCCAATCCGCAACCGATGTCGTTAATTAATTTTTCGACCCCAGCAGAGTAAGGTAATTTTTGTATTCACTCCGATCAGTAGGTCTCGCAATTAAATTAGATTAACTCGAAATACGCTCCAACTTTGCAGCTTTGTGGAGAGAAAGCTCTCTGCCTGAACAAAGGACCTCCATCTGGCGCCGGTATCGGGCAACGCGTTCTGTGCAGAAAGCTTTGAAGGCTTATGGTAATGGCTTCTGTGCATCTAAATATTACAGTGGTGTGCTGGGGCATGCGCATTACTTGGGCAATTCACGTATGAATCGATAACTGGAGTCACTTATTATTTTCCCAGTGTATTACATCAAAGTGCTTTCGTTCGCAGTATTGCCAATACGGCAGATTTTCATTTCCGCTTATAGCTTGATTTTCAAACAGCGGAGCATCATCCAAAATTGCTACTGTGCGTATCAGCTGACAGTAAGGTTTTATGACTTTTACGTGGTATACTAGTAAGAATGCAATCCTACCTCATCTCGTGCAGTCGAGAGAGAAGTAAATTTTTATTGTTTGATTTAATCTAAAAAATCATTAGAAGCGATTGAAAATACCGCTTCAGTTGTAAGGTTATTTTCATTTAGAACACGACCGGTTTCGGGCTCTTATATCCCATCATCAAGTGTTATAACTTTGTGCTGTGACCACGAGCGCCGCAATGGACGAGTCCATCGCAGCTCTCGCGTCGCAGCACAGAGTTATAACACATGATGATGGGCATACAGGAGCCCGGAAACGGTCGTGTTCTAAATAAAAAGAACCTTACAACTGAAATTGTAGTTTCAAACTCTGCTATAATGCTCAGACGCGGATGTTCCTCCAACAGGGTTGTTTGAAAAAAATCACAGTACCAACGAAATGATGAGTCACAGATTTTTCTAATATCTGTAACCAGCTTGAATCTGGCATTCTTGTTGTACCATACCTGGGGGTACCCGTATTATTCTCTTCAGAATGGAGCACAAAATTAAATTATATTTATTTTGTACAAACATACGAAATCGTTAAATTCCCGAGCTGCAGATTTACATTCTGCCGAACCTTGTTTTAGTTCAGTGTTCCACTTGAAGCGATTAATCTTTTTTTTCTTTTTTTTTTTTTTTTACAAGAAACTATCATACGAACAACGTTGTTAATTTGAAGTAATTGTTAAAAATATAACCAGCCCAGCCGTGTGATGACGTCACTTCCAGGATGTGGATGTGCGCCGGCCCCATATCGAATCCGTCAGGCGGATTAACGGTGAAAATCGGCGTCCCGGAGAGGCTACATGTGGATTTTTGGGCCATTTCCCACGTCTCGGAGGGAGATGAAAACCGAGCTGGTATCCAAGTCCCACCTCGATTTATAATTGTTTCAAAAACTTTCGCTCGCCTTCACGTACCTAAAACGCTACAGACAGCTAGTTGGGGTGCACATAGTCCGTACCGGACGGTTACGCGGTGGTGACGAGAGCGGAATCGGGCCATCACGTCAACTAACCGTGCCAAATTCTTAAATAATGATACCGACTTAAAAGGAGTACACTGTGGCACACTTGCATGTGGCACCGGAATAAGACAACTATATTAATAAATTAAAATGATACGAGTGTACTACAAACGATGAATGTGTCTGATACGGTCGATAATGCGGATCGCTGACTGCACGACCGCAGATCCAAAGATACTGGTCTGTTGGAGTAAGAAAGCGCTAGGCGCACAGTTGTAGGTAGCTGTCTGCGAGGGAAAGACGGTGGAGGAGGCAGTCCTTGGGGTGTGCTGTGTGAAGCCACCAAGAGTTAGATTATTGTAGGTATGTCAATATTGTTGAACATGGAAGCAGATGTCTTCGTGCAAAGAAGGTAAATATATTCAATAATTATTATTTCTATTTTTGCTCAGGGCGTTAGTATAGATGAGTTGGCTGATAATTTCTAATTGTTGAGTAACGCCAGAATGTATGTAAACGGTTTTGATAAAAAGGCTAGTTAGGTATTTCATTTTTGTAATGCTTTTAAGACTTGTTAAAAGAGCTATATGTAATTTGATGATTTGCATTTATGCTGGATTAATGAAGGTAGATAATACTTGCTGTTTAAATCTCATTTTTTGTAAACCAATTTTGAGTAATGTAAATTCAATTGTCAGATGTTTTTGAAAAGACAAAGTTAACAGGCAATATATTTTTCTCAAAAAACTGAGTGTTAGTAAGTCACCATAATCAGTACCGCCTTCGAGTCCAGGTCATACATTTTCCAAAGCAGTTGGATTTTCTCAAATATTCTCGGTTATCAGCGAAATGAATTTCATGTGCATTTCGTGTTATGGCCAACATTGCGCACTGCTGAGCCTGTACTTAGCACATTTATATTTTTTTATGAGAGACCAGAACACCTCGCGGTCTACCGTTGCTGCTTTAGATGTAATTTATTTGTTATTGCACAGGGATCAAAGTTGTTAGTTTTGAACAGGGTGAGATGATTTAGTTCGTAATGGGCTAAATGTATTTTGCAGTTTATTGGTACTGGGAGTTGCGTTGCCCAATAGATTCGTGTAATGTTTTGCTAACAATAACACAGAGTAAGCACACCACTTGCAGTTACAAGACGCAACATGACAATTCCAGTTCTGTACTCATTCCACAGATCAGACAATCATTCAACGTAATCGAAAAGTATTAACTTTTTGAAAGAACGTTACACATGGAATGTTACAGACTCTGCGCCGACGCGATACAAAGGCACTTTGAAAAGAAGAATTGCTAAAATATACAGTCTTTCAGGAGGAATGATAAATATTTTAGGAGGTGCTAGTGTAGACGAATTGCAATAAAAATGCCTTATAACATGTGTCCAATATTTGTCGAGTACAGAGATGAAGCTGCATTGGAAGAGATACAGCTGAGTTCGATGCATTTGCGTGTCCCGTGTTGGCACATCGGCTGCTGTGGGTTGCTGAGGGAGTATTTATGGAGTGTCAGCAGCACAGTGTTGATGTCCACGTTGTGAAGTTGTGCTTTAGTTTACATTCTGATTTGTTGGCCACATCTACTGTACTGTAACGTGTAAACACGCCGCATGTATTTGTACATGCTGGGTATGCCGATAAGGTGTTTGTGTAAGGGTTTTGGAATGGAAACGTTGCTGCTGCTTGTAGAGAATGCGGCATACGATTTTCTAACAGCAGACTACCAGATTCACGAGTGTTCCCCGTGTGTTCAATACGCTGCGTGACACTGGTACAGTGTCCAACAGGAATATTGTATCTGAACGTGTAAATGAACATACAGTGGATGAAGTAGGAGACATTATTCAGTCGGTAGGACGTAGTCCTTTAACAAGAATTTCTGCACGTATCGGTGTTCCACATACAAGGGCATGGCGGACATTAAGTACGCACGGGTTCCATCAGTATCATTTACAGCTCGTTCAAAACTTTCGAGAAGAAGATGAGTATATATGACTGGAAGTTTGTCATTGGATACTTGAAAATCGCCAATTAACCTCGTTTTTACTCTTCACTGATGAATCCATTTTCACTTGTGACGACATCAGTATCACAGTAAATCACCAAATGGTCTGAAGAAAAACCCACATGCCGCTGTGGAGAAACATTTCTAGGACTGGTTCCCTGTAAGTGTGTGGTATGTTTTGATAGACAATCAGTCGATTTGTCCTCTTATGTCACCACATCGTCTTGCAGGACTCCGGTATTTAAACTTTCTTGAACATGAGCTTCCATCGTCATTGGAAGCGATTACTTTGGCTACAACAATGCATACGTTCATCCGGTATGGTCCGCAGCTCGTGGTCGTGCGGTAGCGTTCTCGCTTCCCACGCCCAGGTTTCCGGGTTCGATTCCCTGCGGGGTCAGGGATGTTCTCTGCCTCGTGATGACTCGGTGTTGTGTGATGTCCTTAGGTTGGTTAGGTTTAAGTAGTTCTAAGTTCTAGGAGACTGATGACCATAGATGTTAAGTCCCATAGTGCTCAGAACCATTTGAACCATCCAGTGTGACGGGGCTCCTCCAGTTTGTAGTCGGCAGGTGAACCATCATCTAAACCTAAACTCGCCGGAGGTAGGAACGGTAGACAGAGGCACGTTTCTTGGCCGTCAAGGATCCCGCATCTTATCCCCTTTGGACTTTTGCCTGTGGGGATGGTGAAAGGTGAAGTCTACAACGAAAAAGTAACCACAAGAGTCGATTTGACTGTTCGGATTATGAGTAGTGCAGCCCTCGTTAACGAACGCAAAGACGACCTCAGAAGAGGTACAAGTGATGTCATGAAGAGAAGTAAAAAACTGCATTCAAGTTGGAGGTGAAATTTTTAAAATAAACTGTGAATATCATCATTTGCCTTTGCTTTAAGTTTATTTTTGTTACGTACTAACAGATATATCTCCGTACTCAGTAAAAATTGGACAAATGTTATATGGCATTTTTATTGCAATTCGTCTAAATTACCACCTCCTAAAATATTTAGTATTCCTACTGAAACACCCTGTAGACACTGATACGATTAATACGTAATCACATTTGTATTTCCCCGTCGATTTCCAGATTTGAAGAAATTAGTGGTTATCATTGTCGCTGCAGACAAAAGGCACACCATAAAAAGCAGAGTTCCAGTTCTTTACAGACAAAATCGATAAATTAGAACCTGCGGAACTGTCTTGAGATTAGATATTACGCTACTGTTGTCGCTGGTATACACTTAGGTCCACACAAATATATTCAGAAATTGAAACACTCAGAAGCAATGGCCTACACAACGCGCCACGATAAGAGAACGTCTAGAAGACTGGGACCGTTGTAAGCGATTTAAATGGCACAGAGATGACAATAGCGTCCTCTTCTGTATTACCAGACAGGTCAGTGTTTCGCAACGCTCAGTAGGTGTGGAGACGTCGTAAGAAGTGGAAATATGTAACCACGGATACTAGAATACACGGTAGGGATCACAAGGTGTATGCGCAGTCGCAAGCCGCGTCCTGACGTCAGAGTGAATCCAACCAGCGCGAAGTAGCCCTCAGTCGCCCTAACAAATGGTGTTGATATTGAGTTTACGAGCGAAACTAAGGTTGTTTACGATAGTGAGAATTGTCATTAGTGACTAGCGTTTGAGTACAGAGCTTTGCCGTGATCATCAGTGTATTGAGGGATTTAATAGAGCAAATAATGGCTCGCTGTGCGATAGCCAGTTGTACTAACCACAGCAGACCAACAATAAGTTACAAGAAAGATTGTATCTCTTAAGATGAGACGAAGCGAAAACTGGTAAGTGCTTGTAACGTTTTCTGTTGAAAATGCTCGTATCTGCTCAATACTTTTTACTAATTCGGATCATGAAAAACATTTGAAGAGAGAGCTGCTGAACATTGCTTCGAAATGCAAGTTGAAAACAGATATTGCTCCAGCTCTAAATCTACCATTCCCCGGTGCTGATTTAGGGCGTAGAAATGAGCCTAACGCATACTCGGACACAAAAACGAACCTGCCATGCAGAAGGGGAAGATATTACACATGTAAATGTATTATCAACTAGTGAAGAAATTACTACTACATAAAACGTTAACTGTGTAAACAAACACTGCTCTGAGGGCAAAATTATGTCCTCATGCTAACAATTATAAATTATGGAAACAGAAACAAAAGACGTTAGGCAAAAGACGAATTAGCGATGAGTTTCAGAAAATAAAACATGTTCAAAAAATGATACAGGACTCGTATTATGACTGTCAACCACAGGTGTTATGAAAGAACGGTGTACTAAGTGGTCAATTGGACATATTTCAAAGGCTGTGGACTTACGTCACCGATCTTATAAAGCATTATCCTCTTCAGGGATTTGCTGTAATGTGTTTCATAAGCACACACAATTTTATCAGAATGAAAGCTGTCAACAAAGGCAGAAGTGCAATGGTAGTAAGAAAACAGAGTGAATAAGGATAAAAAACGGAAAAAAGAGAACAATTTTAAGATAACTTTCCAGAACAGAAAAATAAAACCCGTTACTACAGTTACAGAGTTTTAAATGACCTCGCAGGGGATTTCTCCACACTACAGGTTTATTTGCTCCAAGCCTATGTGGTGATCCAAGCCTATGTGAGCCTCTTTCCTATGAAAAAAAATCAAGAGATGCCCTCCAAGGTCCTTGACATGCCTCAGAAGCTTTACGCAAGCATTACATCGACCACAGACAAAACTAATCTAACTAATATAAAGCTTAATAATAATAATAATAGCCCGCATCTCGTGGTCGTGCGGTAGCGTTCTCGCTTCCCACGCCCGGGTTCCCGGGTTCGATTCCCGGCGGGGTCAGGGATTTTCTCTGCCTCGTGATGGCTGGGTGTTGTGTGCTGTCCTTAGGTTAGTTAGGTTTAAGTAATTCTAAGTTCTAGGGGACTGATGACCATAGATGTTAAGTCCCATAGTGCTCAGAGCCATTTGAACCATTTTTTTAGCCAATAATAATAATAATACCCTAACACACAGAAAATCACGATTGAATTCATACCTAGGCATGAGCTGAACACGTGTGCGCCCTGTGTCTATAAGCTTCAATACGGCGTGGTGTGGGGAGACGGCTCACGGTGACGTAACAGCCCACAGCACGCTTGCTCCTGACCCCTATCGTGTATTCTAGTATCCGTGCGTGTCACCAAGTGCCATTACGTCTGGCTGAAATCACAAGGTGGAACACAAGCAAGTGACTTATTTAGAACGGGACAATTATTGGTCTCCGGGAAGCGGGCCTGTCATTCCGCGACACCGCTGCCTGTACTGAGCACGTTACTTCGACAGTGAGACATACGTAGAACCAGTGAAGGGAAGAGGGCCGTACACAGCGCCGACAGCCTACTGAATGACACAGTGTGACAATAGCGCGAGATGACCGCAACCTTGTACACTCTGCCGTAACAGAAAGAACAGCTTCGTATTGGCGCGACGTTGGAGCACTGCAACGGTTGTGAACGTGTACGCGTCGACGGTTCGACGCCATCTTCAGCGGGCTGGACTGGTGACGTGCTCATCATTGTGTCATCTTGCATGAGCAGAACCCACCAACGCCGTAGACTGCAATGGTCACGTGAAGGTCTACATTGGCGTGCTGAATGGCTAAAAATACCGTTCTCGGACGAGTTCCACTTCAACTTGTCCTACAGTGATGGCCGCATATGCGTTCGACGCCATGGTGAACGCACTTAGGTAGGCAATATTGTTGAATGGTATAGCAGGCGGATGCCAAGTGTGACTGTTTTGGGCGCCATTTCCTGCTTAGCTGAGTGGTAAAGTGCTTGTGTCTCATGCAGCGGGCCCGGTTTCGAATCCCGGCTGGGTTGGAGGTTTTCTCCAGTAGTGTCCTGCTTGTTGTGTTGTCCTCATCACCATTTCATCCTCATCAACGGCGCGCAAATCGACCAATGTGACGTCGACTGAAATAAGACTTGCACTCGGCGGCCGAATTTCCCCGACCAACAAAGCCATTCGATCATTTCATTTTTATTTTTGCTGCATCCCCACAAACTCTGCTGATGGTGCTATTTCATACGGACCTTTGGAGCAAACATTTGATCGCTGTTATCCGCAATACTGTTCATCTCCCATTGGCAAAGCCGTGGACGTTGATGGTTTCATATAGTTTTATCTAATCATCCGAATCACGTTTCTGACTGTACATAATTCACGCTTTTCGATGTGTGCGTAATATATTTCAGAACGCATTGTGATTCGATTATATGCAAGAACTGTTTTATCTGGAGGTGGGCTATTGTTTGAAATATTATTTAATAGACGCTGTTGACACAGAAAACTTGTGGACAACCATAACTCTCAATTTGCTCTGCACGGTTACCTTCTAGCCGGTGTTTCTTAATTTTTAATTTGCCAGACATGCATCAAACGCTTGTATCTTCATTGGATGGTTCTACTTTTCTTTTATTATGCTACTTCCCCACAAAGTATCTCCTGTACCGTAACTGAGATTACGGGTGCCAGGCAACTCGTATAAAGTTAAATTCGATTACTCTTAAAGAAGAAAATGTGCGCAACGGATAACTATTCCTCTACACCAAACTAACGTATATGGGAGGGGTTGAGAGAGGTAGTAACCGCGTGCTACAAACATGCCTGGCCTAGGGATATTAACTACTGTCTGAATAATGCTTCTGAGAATTACTATAACGGAACACCTTTTATGGGGGCAGTAACTATCTTTCATTGCTTATTGATTGTTTGATAAGTGGGTGTGGTTAGGAAATGGGGTCTCATTTTCGATTAGCACTTCATAATTTCTATGGAGATAGATTATACATTTATTCTTTAAACAAAACTCTTGTTCAAACGGTTCAAATGGCTCTGAGCACTATGGGACTTAACTTTTGAGGTCATCAGTCCCCTAGAACTTAGAACTACTTAAACCTAACTAACCTAAGGACATTACAAACATCCATGCCCGATGCAGGATTCGAACCTGCGACCGTAGTGATCGCGCGGTTCCAGAATGTAGCGCCTAAAACCGCTCGGCCATCCCGGCGGGAAAAACCTCTTGTTCATTTGATTCTACACACATTTGATTAATTTGACTATTTGAAAATCTAAATGAACTTGGCGAACTGTCTCTTATTGCTTATTACTGTGGGCCACACTAAGTGGAAGTTTGTGAGATTAATATTCTCTTCTCTCTCTAACCAACTCGATAACTTCGTTTAAAAGGTCCCCCCTCCCACCCTCCTCCACCCTCACACACACGCACACACATACGCACGCACACACGCACATGCGCACACATTCATAAACACACAAACTTATTCAAGGCGCCGCTATACTGTTGGCTACGCAAATCGCAAATGCGAGAAACCAGACAAGCTACGCAACTGGCTGCAAGTTGAGAGTTCCACAAGCAAAATGAAAGACCACCCCAAAAGAACTTATTAATTTGTAAACCGAATTAAAGTACGTTCCTACAGCAATTCCCTTGATCTGTACCGTCTCGGCTCAGCCAATTCTAAAACAAGTTGGCGGAAGTGAGCAAAGAGGCTTCTCTCGTCGGAAATATTACGACGAATGTTCTGCTTTTAACACGCCCGGGACGGGAGTCATATGAAATAATTAAAGACTGAGTATTTATCCCAACAAAGCACAACACAAACTAAACACGTGGTCAGACCGTCCAGTATCGTAAACGAGGGGCAAGGATACAACTATCACCAAACTTACAAAAAATACACGAGAAAATAAAAAAGGTTACGCTAAGAATTGTGCTAATGAATTTGCGAAGTGATGAAGTGTAGTTCCCATCTCTCAATTAAGCCAGGAACCTCTCTCACACAGCACGTGGCGTGAGCAACAACTATCAGTGTTCACACAAAGAAAACCACCTGGATATTTACAAAACTTGCAGAAAACGCGCCCCTCTCATTTCGGAAAATTTACTTACATGTTTTAGCAAGGAAAAACATTACGACAGCGGAATACTATTAGTACTGCCTCGCTCATTCCCTCTCTGCACGGTTCGTGGCGGGAATACAACATATGAAGAAATACATCAAAATTCACAAAATAATCCTTAATCTACAGCATATCCTGTTCTTACTTGCTCACAGAATGAATCCCTGTGGACACTGAAGGTGTCACGTGAAAAATGACGCCGCATTACACCTCTGGACACCTTAACTGATTATGTTCTACAATGCTGGACATACGTTTATACGACGGGAGGGCAGAACACGTAATGCAGCCAGGAAGATGTATACACACTATTTTGATGCTGTATTCCTTCGCCATGTGCGTCTTTTCAGCGGTAAATTCGGCTCTGACTTCATTTCTATGGATTGCAAATCGCAGCCACATCTAACTACACAGAGAGGGGGTGAGGGGGGGTGGGGAGGGGGAGGAACTCTTGGAACGATATGATATTCGGCGATTGGACTGGCCTAACCGTCCTCCCAGAGTTAAATACCATGGAGCACGTGAGAGATGTATTGGGAAGACGTGATACAGCACATTCACACGCACCAAAGACCATCCAATGTGTAACGTTACACGTAAGTAGGCGAGTTGATGGGCCATCTAGAACTGGTACGAGTTGAACTGAGTTTCTTTGTGAAGCTATACAGCAATACAGCCGAGGGCTTGCTGCGGTCGGTTTACCTAAGCAACTAGTACCGGCCAGCCAGTATGGCCGGAAATGGGCAAAGTCCCGGAAGGGGGAGATAGACAGTGGTCGCTCGCTTAGCAGAATGCGGAATGCACCAGCAATGGTGGACTTTGGGACAACCTCAAAGGCAGAAAAGTTACTACTCTTAGATCTATTCGCAGTTAAATATAACAGCAAATCTGAATACATCTGCGATCTCAGGAAAATGAGGCACATCCAGTGTCACACCAATACGTCCAATATCTTTAACACTACAGAAGTTACTGTTCTACAACGTCTAAACATTTCCACAATGAACCTCTACTTGAACAACTTTTAAACGGTTTTAGCGGTTTCAACAAGCTATATCCCACTTGACAACATTGCACTGTAGCTATGTATGTGTATCTATTTTATTTATTGACTTGCAGATACCTTTCATATTTTGTGTTATGTCTGTCAGAACATCGTATTCTCCACAATAACACAGAGAATGTATGTAGCATGAACACCTTATATCTTGTCATAATTGTATAGTTATTTAATAGATATGTTATGAATTTTCCAGTTATTCATTTAAGTGGTGACTAAAAATGCTAATAAAGAATCATGGCAATTTAAGAAGCGGCCAGTCAGATGTGTCAGTCGTATGTGTTAGCTGACAGAATTACTGAAATCAAGGCCAAAAGATGCTTATATCATGCAGACCTAGTCCGTTGTCGTTTAACATGAGCGCACTTGCGCAAGAATTCTGGAAAGTGGTCACGTTGAGTCAAATCATCTCTGTACAATTTAAGAATGGCGCATTTTTGGTGGGGATGGCCTTCACCAGAAGAAAAGCAGGCAGGGTGGAACACCCCTTTGGTAGCGTAGCAAGCAGTTGTCAACCGCGCTGCTGAAGAATGGAGCGTTCTACAACAACAACTCCTTGTCAACCTTGTGGCCAGTATGGGAGCACGTGCCAGAGCATGCACTGCCGTCTGTGATGATCCTACACTCTACAAAGAACCGTGTCCCGCTTTTCCCTAACGCCCAGGGGTCCATCTTGGAAACATAATTAATTCAGTGTAATTACAGTTTTCTCGTAAATGTGTCATTTCTGAGCGTATCACTGCATATTTCTATCAGTTGATTTCTGTACTACACTGTAGCAGTTTTCGCTATGTATGACCCAAAGTTCATCGACGTATGTTACTTCGCAGTGACACATTATGCGAGAGCTAGTTTACTCTTCACGTTTTGCGCACCAGCGTATTTGGAGCGTCTGCGCCAGCTATACCACCTACTAGCTGTTTGTCGTATGAGAATGAATTGTTGCCACGCGCTTCCTCTGACTCAACATGGCTTTGTAGGATTAGGGTAACGAACACAATATTCGTGATGTGTAATGACTGTCACGGTTACCGATTCACATACACAATAGTTATTTATACACTTTATACGGATATGTACAACTTAAAACACCTGGCGTCTCAAAACACACTGCTCAAGGTCCGAAGGAATTGTTTTTGCAGCGATGTTCTTGGAGACGGACGTCCATAGAGTTCCACAGGGGTTCCCCATCCCTCCTCCCCCAAAGGCATGGTGTGCTGAAGTTCTGTTGCGGTATGGAGCAGGTCATCTCTGGAAATGCTGTCTAACTCGTTCTCGTCAAGATGTCTTGGTCGGCGCAGCGGTCTGCCTGTTCGCGACGTCGGTACTGGCTAAGTAAGGTGGTATCGCAGCTGCCCTCGTTAGGTCGTCCGTCGGAGGTTGTAAGTGATCCTGTGATGGGGGGTGGGGGTGGGGGGGGGTGTATAGGCTGATCCTGTGTCCGGTTTTTCGTGTGTGGTCTGGGGCTGGCACATGTAGGATACCGTCCCTGGATAGCATAGATAACAGTGCAGCAGGATCGAATGACTGTGGTATCGGTGTGGAGTGGTACAACAATCGCGACACCATACTGTTGCCGACCTGTCGGTTTTCGTACGTAGCAGATACCACGATCGGTCGTGCTATGTAGAGGCACTGTGATATCTTCTGGAAGGCAGTGTTTGACATCTACTATCGTGGCGTGAGGTCAAAGGGGCGGTATTGTTCCCCGGCGTCTCCGCCAAAGTACATGGTGGCTTCAGTCTATTGACGGACAAAGTAGTGGGTTTGTCAACTAGCTTGATTTTAAATGTGTTGGGTCCTCCTCTTAGTACTTTATACAGTCCACTGTACGCTGGGTGCAGCGCTGGCTTGATCGCGTCTGTGCGTAGAATTACGTGGGTGCAAGTCTGTAGGTTTCTGTGCACATATACAGTGGGTGTTGAGTGGTGCGACAGCGG
This sequence comes from Schistocerca americana, assembly GCF_021461395.2. Lineage (NCBI taxonomy): Eukaryota > Metazoa > Arthropoda > Insecta > Orthoptera > Acrididae > Schistocerca > Schistocerca americana. Next base: position 653,873,308 of record NC_060122.1, read on the forward strand.
TGGGACTCTGATGGTGCGTATCCCTTCTCTGACCCCCGTACGAGGCCTGGGAGGTCTTCATTGCCTTCGTCCGTTGTCTGTGAGACAATTTCCGCCAGGAGGCTAATCCCTCCACAGTAGAGGATCTCCGCTAGCGAGGCGTCGATGTCCTCTTTGTGGGCCGTTCTGATACTCAGCAGCACCCAGGGTAGGGTCTCCGAGCATTCGTTATCGTGGCACCCCAGTGCTGTTTTCAGCCTGCGGTGCCACCGTTCCACTAGGCCGTTCGACTGTAGATGGTGTTCTGTGGTATGGAATTGGTGGCAGCCGCAGAGGCGGCACAGCTCCCTAAACATTCGAGTTGTCAGCCCTGATATGTTGTTAGCGACTCAGGGCAGCCAAATCTCGATGTCAGTAAGTCGATGAAAGATCTCGCCACTGACTCCGCTGATATATCCGTGAGCGGAGCGGCCTCCACCCACAGAGTCGTTCGGTAGATCAATGATAGGATATAACGAAATCCCTTAGATTCAGGTAGTGGCCCCACTAAATCTATATGTGCTAGGCAAAAACGGCCTTTCGGCAGAGGGAAGCTCCGTAACAGTTGCTAGTTGTGTCGTCCTGTCTTCGCCTTCTGGCTCGGAGTGCAGGCTCGTGTCCAAGTGCCAAAATCCCTCTTCATATTTGGTCAAACATAACGCTCCGAAACTAGTTTCTTCGTGGTGCGCAGTCCGGGGTGAGCTAAGTTATGGAGCTAGTCGAATGTTGTTCGGCGATAGTTGGCAGGGACAAAAGGTCGTTGCCTCCCTGTTGACACCCACCAAACTAGTTTGTTGGTTTCGGGCACTGGGCAATGTCGTAGTTGCAATCCCGTTTCGCCGCCTGACAAGAATCGTTCCAGGTATATAAATATATGTTGCCTGTGCGTCCGCGAGATTATCGAAGTCCAGTTGATTGGTCACGGCCTTTAGGTGGAACGCGTAGTCCGCAACCATATTGTCCGCTCTGCGCAAGTGGCGAACGTCTGTTGTGAACTGTGAGATGCGATTCAAGTGCCTCAACTTGGGTGGTCTGGGGCTGCAAGACGGATTCTTTACTGCGTCAGCTGATGCTCGATGGTCTGTATAGACAGTACGTGATCTCCCTTCAACACCGTCGCGTAAGTAGCGCACCACTTCGTACATGGCCAGATTAGAAGGTTGCATGTTTATGACACGTCGGGGTCACCAATGTAGGATTTGGGTAACGAACACGATATCCATGATGAGTAATGACTGTCAGATTCACTGATTCACACACGCAATATTTATGTATACACACTATACGGATGGATAAAACTTAAACACTTGGCGTCGCAGGACACCCTGTCCAAGGTCCAGAGGTACTGTTTTCTGCAGCGATATTCTTTGGGACGGAAGTCCATAGAGCTTGTGTCCCCACAGAGTGTTACAGTGCTGTCCCCTCCATATCCAAAAATTCAGTTACCGTACGCTACTCCGGAGTATCCCTGTTCTGAAAAATTTTGTTTTGTCTGCTGTACGGGCTTGCTTCAGTACGGTGGAGCCGGGATGTCGATATGTTCCTGTGAATACACAAAAATTTAATCGTGTAACATTATTTTTTTCTGGACGATATTCAAAACTGCATGGCGCCGCTCTTAAAAGATGTTCCGTTGTTTAACAAAAATCGTAATGTAAGAGTTCATTCTTAAGCTAGATACTGTAACTTGCGCCCAGTGATACTAAGCTGTGGTGATTTTGTTCACAATAGATTACTATTTGATGATGTATAGTCTGTTGTTGAATGCTATCTGTAAATAAAGCGCATCGTTATATCAATGAAGAAAATTTTTTAGCACTCCCTAAAGGACCCTGCACTGCAGTTACACTCCATGTTTAAGTAAGAGACGAGGTAGAATTAAAAAAAAAAAAAATAAATAAATACAGGAAATGTCAGATAACTGCTCTTTTAAAAACATGGGGGCGCTATTGCAGAGGTATTATTTACTTTTTGAAAACTGGCTCTTCAAATATCAGCTACTAATGTTTCTGCAGTGTTTTCCGGAGCGAACCACCATTAACGAGTTCTGATTGCAACTAGTACCTTTACGTAATTACTAAAGCGTCTTATGTCATCAGTGCACCTACCTGTATGAGGTGACCAGGATTGTTAATCTGATTGTAAAGCATTATTGCAGTCACTAATTTCCATCTTTATTCGTTTACGAAGGTATGTGATTTTCAGCCAACTACATAGTTAAGTATATGACACATTTCACAAACATTTATGAGTCATAAATAGACATAAACAGTTCACATGCCTGTCTCATAACGAAAATTTGTGTTTTATGGGAATGAGTGTTGAAATGACATTTATTTTTGTTTCTCATAGTTTTCCTTGCTGCAGTTTTATTGTTGTCATTCAGCATCATTACTAGGTGCTGAATTTGGATTATGTCGTATAGTGATAGGAAGTAGGTTATTAACGATTAGTGTAGTTGTCAGTTCATTTACCCGTCCGCCTTAATATTTCAAATTTCTTTTATTTCGTCGTGGTACCGAGCGTAACATGTCCGCTATAGGGATTATTTGATCATAGACGTCAGTAGCTTGTCCGACCTCATATTTATGTATTTTATTGGGTAATTACTTCATACTATTGGGGTATTACACATTTACTTAAGATCGCTGTAAGTACTGTCGACGATGTCGTAATTAGCATAAAATGGCTAGCGTGTATAAAACGTAGGCTTGCGACAAGTAGTGATAACAAAAAAATTAAAGCTTTTTATTAATTTCTAGATAATCATTTCTTACGAGCATTTATACTGAAGAGCCAAAGAAACTGGTACCGCTGCCTAATGTCGTTAGGGCCCTCGCGAGCACGCAGAAGTGCCGCAGCACAACGTGGCATACACTCGACTAATGTCTGAAGTAATACTGGAGGGAACTGACACCATGAATCCTTCAGGGCTGTCCATAGATCCGTAAGAGTAAGAGTGGGCGGAGATCTCTTCTGAGCAGCACGTTGCAAGGCATACCAGATATGCTGCTCAATGTTCATGTCTCAGGCCAGTGGAAGTGTTTAAACTGAGAAGAGTGCTCCTGGAGCCACTCTGTAGCGATTCTGGACGTTTGGGGTGTCGCAATGTCCTGCTGGAATTGCCCAGGTCCGTCGGAATGCACAATTGACATGAATGGATGCAGGTGGTCAGACAGGATGCTTACGTAAGTGTCACCTGTCAGAGTCCTATCTAGACGTATCAGGGGCCCAATATCACTCAAGCTTCACACGCCACACGCAGTTACAGAGCCTCCACCAGCTTGAAAGTTCCCTGCTGACGTGCAGGGTCTATGGAATCATGAGGTTGTCTCCATACCCGTACACGTCCATCAGCTCAATACAATTTGAAACGAGACTCGTCCGACCAGGCAACATGTTCCCAGTCACCAACAGTCCAATGTCGGTGTTGGCTGGCCCAGGCGAGGCGTAAAGCTGTGTGTCGTCAAGGGTACCAGAGTGGGCCTTCGCTTCCGAAAGCCCATATCGATTATACTCCGTTGAATGGTTCGCACGCTGGCAATTGTTGATGGACCAGCACTGAAATTTGCTGCAGTTTACGGAAAGGTTGCACTTCTGTCTCGTTGAACGATTCTGTTCAGTCGTCGTTGGTCCCGTTCTTGCAGGATTTTTTCCCAGCCGCAGCGATGTCCGATATTTGATGTTTTACCGGATTCCTGATTTTATTCGTGAAATAGTAGTGCGGGAAAATCCCCACTCCGTCGCAACCTCGGAGATTCTGTGTCTCATCGGTCGTGCGCTGACTGTAACACCACATTGAAACTCACTTAGACCTTTATAACCTCTCATTGCAGCAACAGTAACCGATCTAACAACTGCGCCAGACACTTGTTGCCTTATATAGGCGTTGCCGACGGCAGCACCGTATTCTACCTGTTTACATATATCCCTATTTGAATACGCATGTATTCTTTCACGCTTCAGTGTATGAAGAAAAAAAATATTCTGATAGGAAGAACACGTCAACGTCCATACATACTATAATAATTGATGTGTGTATATGTGTTGTACGCACACGTCTGTGTGTGTGTGTGTGTGTGTGTGTGTGTGCGTTAACATGTCTTTTCTTGAACCTCTGGGCCGGTTGCAACCAAATTTGGTTCACATTTACCTTACTGTCAGGCAACAATCGCTTGGGGAGAAAAACCACCTATCTTCCAAAAGGGTGGGTCTGGGATTGAGAAAATACCGTAAGCCACAACATGTGAATTCCTAGACTTTATCCATCCGGTATTTGCCATAAACTTTACAAATAAGTTCAACACTGTACGAAATTGTTTCTCTCTGGGAACCCCTAAAAATGATGTTTTTTGTGGTTGTGTACTGAATTTTTATTTGGATAATAAAGACGTTAATCAGCATGGTAATGGATGGGTAACTGTGACTGTAGTACGGTATCCAGGAGACAAAGCGTCCAAAGTAGGAGGACTGGAGAGTTTTAATGATAGAGACATTATTACTTATCGCGCCTTTCAAATATGTGAGGTGTACAACAGACACATGGGAAGATCTTATTATACGTCTACAATACCGTTGGTTCTTAGGACGAGGAACCATCGCAAAATAAAAGAGTAGGAGTTGGTGTGCGTATGGGTGAAAGGCGCACTGAACTGTGTCAAGATAAAAGTTACTGCTGATCTCAGTTATTACTATAGAAATTAAATAAAGTTCCCTTCCTCATTCCTTATCAAATAAAAAATAAATACACATTGATCTTGCCAAAAGCCGAGAAGCAATTCTTCTTGGTGTTGTAGCTGTCAGGGGCACCCTGGGATTCTGTGTGAGGCACCTCTGTGCATCTCTGTGAGTTGTGGCTCATGTGTTGTTGCGCAATATTGAGCCGTGTCAGAGGAGGAGCTGTAGGGGAAGTTGGTGGGGTCCTATTTTTGCGCTGTTCATTCAGTAAATGTACCATACGAAGCATTACGTTATAATTTACTACTTCTTTACTAGTAACTTCGTTAGTGACATTTTGCAAACAGTACCCACAAATAGCACTGAATGTAACTGCAAAATTATTTCATTGTAGAACACAAAGTTGAGGAGATATGACGTCATGAACAATGAGATGCGTGAAAAATTGCCAGATCGGGCATGACTTTTCAATTTATAATTTCGTAGCTACTAATTCCATTGGCAACATACTTTGAACGTAATATCAACCTACACCGCTGAATGTAAAGAAACCATTCGTCCATGACGCCAAGCTTAATCCTCTCTCTACTAAGAGCAATCTTGAGTTAAATTTCTTTGGAAACATAACGGAGATACGGTAGAATAGTACATTTAGCTTGCATTTTAGCTTTCAGAGTATTCAAATGAGTTAATGTAAGGCCCTGATGAAGGCTAGCTGCAACGCTGGCCGAAACGTTGGCGCATTTTAAATTATGACGATGCGGTCTGATACCCTGAAGAATTTTATTGAAGACAATCACATTCGTTCGTGTGGTGTGTGAAAAACGGAAGCGAATATAAAGAATTAATTTTGCGATATGTACAGATATATGGAGCTCTCCTATTCCTCTGACATACCTGGCTGGTTCCCATGTTACTGTAATACCACGAGGGCCTCCCCTTCCCCTGCTCCAGCACCTGAAAGCTCAATCGCTCAAACAACTGATTTCGTTGTTGCGGAATTATCGGAAACATGATTTGAGAAACTACAGCGAAGCGTGCGAGGTTTTATTCCCTATATTTCCAAATATTCCAGTAGCTTCCGTTAACAATACGCCACGTATCTGAGTTGATTTCCGCATTCTGCTCGTATTGTTTTGTCTTTCATATCATCAAAGGATTTTCGTTCACAAAGCTATGAATACAAGTATTGTTTGCTGTTACTTTTTTCCTCTTCTTCGAATCAAAAGCGTCCTACAAACATGTTTAACTGAAAGAGCGGACAGGCTTTTGTGTGTGACATTGCTACGTATCCAGCTTTTGATATCAGCAGCGATTTATTCCTCATGAGCAGAGAAACACTTCAGTCGTAATACTCATGAAAGTACATACACTTGTTTGGCCACAGATGTTATTTGCGCAGGCCATTAACCCCCGTAAGAGTTCATGAGGTAAGTGTCTTTATGTTTTCAGCTTAATGTTATCTAAAATTAAGCGAACTGGCATAGAGAGCTTGTAGTTAACAGGATATTTGATACAGATCGTATACCTCATATACAAATATTTGACAGTAATACTACTAAAGGCAGTTATTAAAGAAAAAAACGAAGATTAGATTCAAATGTTCCATAGAAGATGATACCTCTAATAACGGAACACGAACTCGGATTGAGGAAGGATGGGGAAAAAAAGAAATAGGCAGAGTAGTTTCCAAAGGAACCATCCGGGAATTTGCCATGAACAGTCTAGGAGAACAATGGAACCCTAAATTTGAATGATGAGGTAGGATTTTGAGTTGTCGATCTCCCGAATTTGACTCCATTGTTTTAGGCACCGCACCACGTATGGACATGTTACCGAAATACACAGTTGGATTATCAATACTTGACGGCACCGCAGCTACCGAGCTGTATCCAGTCTGTGCTGTCGTGGCATCGCATATGAGCTTGTTATTGCCCTATTAGTATAACGCCGACCCATGTACGTTCCATGATATGTAGCGATCCTAACCATCTAAGACAGCTTCATGTTCAGCTGTGAGGAATATTGGCGTTTAAAGTCGAAGACGAATTGATTAGAGAGGAACCACAGGCCGCACATGGGAAGGATGGGGTAAGATTTACGCCGTATCCTTATCAAGAGAAGCAGCGCAGCACTTATTTTAAGTACTTACTGAAGACCACAGAACATCTACATTGACATACGTTCTTCACAAGTCACCGGATGGTGTGTGGCGGGGAGTGCTCCGTACCACTACTAGTCATTTTCTTTCCTGTTCCAGTAGTAAATATAGCGAGGAGAAAACAACTGGCTATATGCCTCAGTGCGACCCATAATCTCCCATTTCTTATGTCTAGGCAGAGACCATCGCCGGCATACCGCTGAGCTGTTAGAATTTGGCACGACATTCCTCAGAGAGACATCCAACAACTTTATCAGGTAATGCCAAGCCGAGTAACTGCCTGTTGCAGACTTGCCCAATTTGTGAAGCTCTTTCTCTAGAACGAATCGTACAATTTGTTTGAAATCATAATCATTCCTTTTGCCTGTACATACACATCACATCCACCCCTTTTCGCTTCATTCGGTTAATCCCTTCGTGGTGCTTCACTTTTCTTTTTCTGTCTTGTCTGAGAGTGTATTTTTTCGGATCTCTGAGTCAAAGTAACACTTTTCCCCGGTGAAATGATAATCATTTGCATATCCAAGCAAGTAGTACACCTCATCAAAATTTGACGTATGTTGGCAGACCCGGCCGCTGTGGCCTAGCGGTTTTAGGCGCTTCAGTCTGGAACCACGAGACTGTTACGGTCGCAGGTTCGAATCCTGCCTCGGGCATGGATGTGTATGTTGTCCTTAGGTTAGTTAGGTTTTAGTGGTTCTAAGTTCTAGCGGACTGATGACCTCAGATGTTAAGTCCCATAGTGCTCAGAGCCATTTAAACCATTTTCAACATATGTCGCACGTCACTTTCACTGTGCTGCAATTTTCGTGGCCAGCGTTTTAAGGTGGTGATGGTGATAGTATTAGTAATACTAATAGCTGTTTGTATATCAATGTTAACCGAAGCTTTATTCGTCAACTTTAAGTGAACGTAGAATTACAGGTGCGGACTGTGGCCTTTTTTAGAGTACACCGTAATAGGCCATAGTGTTCAATAAGTAAACAAATAATAAATGTTAATAGACAGCACAACTGTGTACAGAGAGATGCCAAAGTTAGAACCATATTACCAAATACAGAGAGATTTGCAGGTACTCATCTCCTGCGATGAAGATCGGCGTCTGACGACAAACCTAAATAAATGTAATTTAATTCGCATAAAAAAACAAAAATATCCGTTTGGTTTGGTTTTTCGATCAACGATACGTGACTAGACTCAATCACAAGTAAGACAACGTTTCAAATCCCCGTCCAGCCATTCAGATTTAAGTTTTCCGCGATTTATTCAACTCTCGTTAAACTCTAGTCTTCAAAAAGTATCTTAGAGTATCAGTGTGGTGCGATTTAAAGCGTAAAGGCAGCGTGGTAAGTATTAAGATAACCAGTCTTATGGCTCTCGGTTAGTTGAAGTGAAAGCTTGTGAGTTTCACTGTGACACGCGGATTACAAATGCTCCTAAGTGAAACAGAAATAGGTAACCGTGTTTCATTTTGTCCCTGACAAAAATGTACGTTCTCATTTTCCGTAAATATCGTAGTAACAGCAGAGCTATTGATTTGCCGTGTGAGGTTTTGCTGGAGGATTGGAATACATTTACGCAAATGACCGCCACCAAGCTGCGTTGGTAAGTGCGAGAAGGTACATAAATTGAACGTCGTTCTACAGCTCCTTGAGCTTCCTCATACCTCAAGAACCGACCCCTTGCAGGTACCACGGTCTGCTATTACTGTCTAATCAGGATACGAGCGTTATTCGAAAAGTAAGGAACGATCGGTCGCGAAATAGAAACCACAGTGAAAATCCGATGAAGTTTTACACAGGTGCGTTGGAAAGAGTCTCTAGTACGCCCGTCGATAACATCACTTCGTTCTTTTTAGTTCTGAGCACACAGGGAGCACATAAAGATACCGAGAACAATAGTGTCTCACGCCAAGTACTAGGGCATGGTAAGAAATTTCGCCTGAAGCCATGCAGCAAACATTACATAACAGTCATACGTTTTCTTCAAGATAATTCTCAGCCGCATTCTGCAGGGGCAATGAAGATGCTCCTGATTCGTTGTGAATGTTTGATTACCCACAGTACAGTCTCCCTCTGAGTTTCATCTCAGCTCACACGAACCGCTGGCTTTGGAAACCGTAAGCAAAATACTCGTAATTGCCACAAATACCTCACTATATGAAAACACTGCACTAACTGGCGTTATCCCAGCAGTGCATACTGCAATGAGCTTCGCCACTCATAAATACTCTCTCAGTTCGTTTCTGTTGTAAGGCGGTTGTGTTCGGAGTAGAAAAACCGACAACTTTAACGATAAGGGAAATAACACTAACTCTAATAATAATAATAGTAGTAGTAAATATTACTAATAATTGCTGTATTGCTGTTGTATATAATACAATGAGGGCGAACTGTGCTTTGCTACTTAGAATGACAATAAGGCACTGAAGTTATCACAAAAACTTAAGCTCGCATGTTTCTTATTTTTGCCAGCATGGTCATCATCATCAACATGTCACTGAACATTCTATGCCGGATTATGTCATCTTTTGACTTTTCCATGTATTATGATCTTTAGCCATATGCTTCCACGTCATTCAGGTAAATGAAACTGTGATCAGACTGAAGACTTATTTGAACACCACACTGGTGTACTTGGCTTGCTTCTGTTTGAAGTTGCCTACGCCTGTTTTCGACAACCAATTATAGAGGAACCCACAGTTTAAAGCTGAGTCCGAACCACGGTGTAGCAAGGCATCGTTCACAATCACCAAACATTGGTAAACGTGAATGAAGCGATAATGACAGATCAAAATCCTCTGTTTATCCGGCACCGAAACACGCACCTTTGGATCGGTACTGTACTACTCTACCACTAAGAATCCAACCACGTTCGGATACATCCGATCCTTTTCTGCAAATGACCTAAACACAAAAGTTCATCCATTGTTCCTATTACTTCATCGTTACTGCGTACCATTATCTTCACGATGTCTTAGACATAATTTTGGTCCTGTTACAATTGATTTTAAAATCTAATTCAGTAGTTATTCTAGTATGTTCTTTCATTCTTTGTTAAGACAAAAAATTTCATCAGCAAAATAAAAACCGATCGGGTATGTTTCATTAACTCGTATTCATTCGCATTTTTCCCACTCGTCGAATTAAAACTGTACTCGGTGTCTTCTGAGAATAGGTTTGGTAGTAAGAAATCTACTGTCAGGTCATGGTATCTCCCACTTTCACGATGACGTTGCAAAAAAGCTATAGTCTTAACATCAATATTCCTCAGTATACTAACGACGAAGGTTGTTTCTCAAGCACTGCTAGTACAGATGATGTTGAAACTTGGTCAAAAAATTCGAAAAATGAACTCGTACCAGACAGAAGTTGTAATTCATACTCATTGTTCGATAATCCTGTGATTTCCTTCACGAGTTTCGAAATGGTCGATGTTGCCTTATTCATTTCAAAATCCAGCCTACTCTCTTACCTGATTCTAGCCTAACGATTTATGTACATGACGTGTCATTGTTTTAACGAATGTCTTGTACATTAGTATGCGCCATATGTTTTTGGTTTTTTGTTTCTCGTTAGTCCAGTTCCTTATAAAGTACAGTACTTACAGCGCTTTCTCACTTTGGGACGATTGCTTTCTTCCACAAATGTTCTACAAATAGCCCCTGACTTTATGCAATTGTAATTTTTCTAACTATTACGTCTTACGCTTAGCAGAATCTTCGCTTACCTGCACTACTTCCATTTCCCTTTGTCGGTTATTCTCATATAGATTGAGTACTGTGCTCTGTACAAAACATGTGCCCCCCTCCTTATATCAGGCATCTCTGACAGATAGCTCGCAAGGACTTGGTCTGGTGGGGAGATTCAAAGGAGTGTAAAATTTCTTCCCTTACGGCCTGATGACCCAAGAGCACTCTACGTATGACCCGCACGTTCATTACATGTATGACATTCTGCCAGGAGTTAAACGTCAACTCCAGAAACGGGGTCTAGAGCGATGCACTTCTATCTGCACGCGATAAACCCGTCACAGGGTTTTGCACGGACACGGTATATAGCGTAAATACAGTCTGCAGAAGTCAGCGAATACTAAGCAGTAACTTCTGGACGGAATCCCGAATACACTCACTGAATGCGAAACCACGGCTCCGAAATCTATGTGAAGTAGTAGATATAGGACGCAAAGGATGTCCGCTTTCTCTTATAAGGGACTCTGCTCTATCGTATTTTATGCAGCCCTCCCTACTGGTTTGCATTGGAGATTTTGCTACCAATGGACCGCTTTGCAAGGGTCTATGCAGGGCTGCAGCTTACAGATTTCAACGTTCCCCTCCCACTCCCCACCCCACACCACCAAGTCGGCAAACAAATTAGAAAATACGGTTTTTAAAATGCCGTATAAAGCTATTCCTTATGTTGTCATCATCGTTCGATGATAATGAGGTACAAGAATGAGACATACTATAAATATTAACTTGGCTAGCATTGATGTATTGGTAATTCTCTGCTGTTTGATGTGCTATATTCATTGTACCTAATTAATACTCAAAAAATCAGGTAATAGTGACTGAGATAGTCTCTTGTTGAAGTCTTTTAGAAATATGCTAACTTACTTAAGGGTGTATTCCGGTGTATTTCTTATGGTACATTCAGAGCTTCAGTTTGTAACTGTGGCAGAAAATTATTTTCTTTGTGGTAACAGAATTTTTTGCAGAATTGACAAACTAGGGTATCAGCTGTAAATGTACGCAGACGTAAAAAAGGCATGGGATACCTCCTCATAGCGTGTCGAACCTCCATTTGCCGGCCCTAGTGCAGCAACTCGACGGAGCATGGACTCAACAAAAGTTCCCTGCAGAAATTGAGCCATACTGCCTCTATAGCCGACCATCATGGCGAAAGTGTTGCCTGTGCACAAAGCTCAAACTGACCCCTGGATTATGTAACGTAAATTTTCTATGGGACTCGCGTTAGGCGATATGGGTGGGTAAATCATTCTCTCGAATTGCACAGAGCCAATGGTGAACAACTGTGGCGCGGTGAAATGACTCATTGCCATCCATAAAAATTTCATCGTTGTTTGGGAGCGTGAAGTGCATGAGTGGCTCCAAATGGTCTCCAAGTAGCCGAGCAGAGCCATTTCCAGTCAATGATTGGTTCTGTTGCACCAGAAGACGCAGTCCATTTTATGTAAGAACACAAATATGGACCCAGCACCATCTTGCACGGTGTCTTATTGACAACTTGGGTCCAAGGCTTCGTGGGGTCTGTGCCACACTCGAACCATATCATCATCCATTACCAATTTGTCTCATCCGACCAGGGCAAGGTTTTCCATTCGTCTAGGGTTTAACAGATATGGTCAATCTCCCAAGAGAGGCGCTGTAAGCGATGTCGTGCTGTTAGCAAAGGCACTCAGGTCTGTCGTCTGCTGCCATATCCCATTAACGTCAAACGTCGCCGCACTGTTCTAACGGATACGTTCGTAGCGCGTCCCACATCGATTTCTGCAATTATTTCACGGAGTGTTGCTTGTCTGTTAGCACTGACAATATTTCGCATCATTGTGCAATTGTGTCAGTTTTGGCCCAATCAACGCTAGATCACGAGGTTCAGCATCAAATGTATATTTACCAGTACAAAAGGCAACATTCTCATTGACTGAATCATCATCGCCCAGTCAAATCGCTAAGGACAGAAATTTGAAATTTAGGGAGGGTGTTGATCTTACACAGTATGGGTCGTTCAAGTAGGGATTTTTCGAAATTCCACAACCAAGGAAATGAAACGGGGTATGAAACATTTTTTGAAAAAAGTCGTTATTAAGGCAATTTTGAAGCTAGGCTTATGAAAATTGGTATGTTGTTTCTTGGCCAGAAATAAAGAAATGCGTATTTCAGCATTTTTGGAAATTTAAGCCCTATGAGGTGAAATAGAGGATGGTTTTTAAAATATGTCATTAATAAATAATTACTAAATTATTTTTTAAGCTACCTCTATGAAAAGCAGTAGTCGACTTCTTCGTTAGAAATACAAAAATATATGTTTCACTGCTTTTGGAAATATAACTCCAACGAGGGCGAGGTAGGGGAAGAAAGCTTTTACTGAACTATTTTTTTATGTAGTCATTTTCTATCTTAAATCTATGAAAGTTTGTGCTTGGCTTCTCTGTTGGAAAAAAGCACAGATTTCACTGTTTTAGTAAATTCAACCCGTAATAGGGTGAAATAGGGGATGAAATGATAAATGAAGATATTTCATTGTGAAAGAATTTTTAAAATTAAATATTTGAAAATTGGTATTTTGATTCTCGTTTAGAAGTGTCAAATACGTTTTGCACTGTTTTTGGAAATTCAGCCCCAAAGGGAGTCAAATAGGACCAGAGTAATCGACTGACTCATCATCGCCCAGCCCAGTCATCTAAGGATGTTAACTTGAAATTTGAGATAGTATGGATCTTATAGTGTAGGTATCGCTTAAGAATTGGCTGTCCGAAATTCCACTCCTGAGGGGGCGAAATAGATGATGGAAGGCCTTCTGAAAATATGTCGCTATTACGACAGTTTTGAAGCTAGAACTATGAAAAAAGGTATTTCGTTTCTCAGCCAGAAATAAAAAGATATGTCTTCCAGCATTTTAGAAATTTCAGTCATTAAGGAGATGAAATATTCGGTGAAAGTTTTGTTGAAAATAAATCATCATTAAAGAATTACTAAAGCATTTTAAAGCTACATCTGTGGAAACTGGTATTTGACTTATCAGACAGAAATAAAAATTACATGTTTGGGTTTTCGGAAATTCAACCCCATAAAGGAGTGAAAGAGACGACAAAAAATTTATGAGAAACTCTTCTTCATCTGATCCTGCCCACTCGTCTAATATAGAGTGCACAGGAAGCTGTTTTCTTGGATCGCTAGACAACAATTCAAGCAAATCATCTTATTGGAGTTTACTACAGTAAGTTAAGTTGACAATAATTAACTTTGCGTATACACAAAGGTGCGTCGCAAGCACATAGTGACATGCAAATAATCAGTGTCCTTTGGTATATACAATTACAACGCAAGCAAAACAAAACAGTTCCTAGGTCACTGCTGTAACGTTTGTATGACGGCTCCGGCAGCGCCTAGGAGACGCGGCGCTTGCATTCTCTTCGTGTAGACGCCGCTCTTGTCTTGGTGTCGTCCTAATCAGCGTACTATTGGCTGGCGTCGTCTCACAGCCATCTCTGCTGTAACGTTCCAGGCCGACGTGCCGGAGCTTATCATTAAGCCAGAACAATTATGAAAACATTTTCAAAGCTAAATCTATAAAAATACGTGTTCCACTCTTCTTTTTCTATATACGAAAATTTTTAAGAAGATATTTCGTTATATTAAAAAAAGTTAAAGTTAAAGCTGTGAAAACTGGCATTCCACATCTAGTTTGGATACAAAGAAATATATCTCGGGGGCTGAAAGTTTCTACGAAAACAGCGCCACAGGAACGAAAAAGGTCTCACCATAAACAAATTGCCTCTGACCAGAGAGCGATCAGAATTCCTTTATGGTCAGAGATACATTCGGAAACACCATGATTCTATCGCCGTATTCAGAGAGAAAAGTTTAGAAGGTGTTGCGATTTCTAAACAACACATGAATTCGGCTGTAGAAAAGAAATCTGTGCAGACCACACAAACTACGGGAGCGAAGCAGCGTTTGATAAGCTAATAAGGTAACAGGAAGTGACTGTAGCTCACCGATGGAAATAACGATACGTTTTAAGAAATTTAAATCGTAATCTCACGTTTTTAAAAATAATAAATAACTTAAGAATATTGAAAACTGCAATGATGTGAGAACCATGACATACATAACAAGTAAACTAAAAAACGTAATAAAGCATGTAATATTTGGCACATAATGCATTAAATGTTTGTAATGGTTTCAGATACCAGGCTAGGGTGACTAACCAGTCTCTGAAACCTAACAGTGGTGGCTGGCTTATAGAGAGGGGAAAACTAGTGTGTGCAGCGATCATATTGATGAAGTTGGGGTACTGTGTTGCCAAAAAGAGGCTTAGATGATGGCCGAAGTACCACGTTACTGCAGGTTGTGAAGGCAAGGGCTGACTTTCAAAATAGGGAGAGTTTTTACATACTGATGAACGGTCCAACACGAAATTAACGAAAACCTGCAGTATTTCAAAAGCGGTTTGAACTACTGTCACTGTTGATTATCCTTCCGAGCTCTGCAGCGCAGGCCACTAATGGTGCTTGACTAGTGGGTTGCTGGTTAGAATCCCAATGATGGAAGTAGTTTTCACAGCTCGTATTTCACTAGCAAACGGAAGAAGTTGTGGCTTAGCTTTCCTGATCACCAGACTTTGCATCAATATCCAGGGCAAAATTCCAGACCTCTCCGTAGCGTCTCGTGGAGTGAGGGCACGTAGCACTGTAGATGGTAATCCGCCCGTCGGACGAGAATGTTAAGCTCGATGGTTCCCATACTATCACACACACACAAAGAAGTCATTGTGCGTCGAGATAGGAAGCCCTTTTCGATCAGGCAACTAAGCCATTTCTTCCGGTGTCTTGCAACCACCAACAACAATCGATTCTTTCTTTCCATTTGCTGATAAATTCGCCACCATATTGAAATTGTTCTTTCGCAGGAAGTGCTTGAAGATGAAAGCAAATGTGCGAGCTGGCGCTTAGTAATGTAACGGAGATTCATGATTCAGTTTTCTGAGAGTTAAGAATATATTCTATCGATTTTTTACCACACTTTTAAACTTAAGATCACCAGGTAATTAACTAATACCAAACTTGTTTCATCAATTGTGATTCCCTTCAAAATTCAGGAAGGAAAGGAATGAGACAAATGCAGGCGAGAAAATTTTATGCTTTCTGGTCGATTCCGCTACGTGATTGACGGCATTGAAATCTGAGAATGAACTGTTGTGTACTGCCCAGTGTTGTAGTGGGAAAATAAAAGAGATCTAGCAGTTATTTAACTGGAGAAATTTTAAAATATTTGATTTTGATTCCACAGATGTGCTACAAAGTCTTCCTCTGTTCCTCTCAGATTTCTTTACTTCTTGTTGAGTTTACTGATGAAAGCCACAGGTGACAATCTACAACCTTGTCCCACACAGTTCGCAGCTACATCTACTTCTGCACAGATACTGTCCAAGCCACAATACGGTACGTGGCAGAGAACGCCCTGTACGTCTACTAGTCATTTAGGTTCATGTTCCACTCGCAAATAGAGAAAGGGAAAAACGACTGTCTACATGCCTCCTTATGAGCCCTAATTCCATCTTCATGGTATGTACCCGTGAGGTCGGATGCCGGCACGGTAGCTCGGCGTGTTCGGTCAGAGTGTCGGTTGGCCTCTGAAATAAAAAAAAAAAACTGAGTCGAAGGATCAGCAAACGAACTTGAACGGATGTCATGTGACGTCTGCGACGACCAAACACAAAAAAGAGTGGCGTCTTTCATTTATAATGAAAACGTCTTCGGTCCCGGGTTCGAATCCCACCGCTGCTTAAATGTTGATAAATAATCAGCATTGGCGGCCGAAGACTTCCGGCATAAGAAGGCACCCTCATTCTGCCAACGGTCTTTTCGAAGAGAGCGGAGGAGCGGACAGAGGTTCAGGGCACTCTCTTGTCCTTGGGGTGGGAAACTACCCCTAAAGGCGGAAGAATCAGCAATGATCAACGGCATGAGGATGCAGAAGGCAATGGAAACGTTACGTGTATCCACAGGACAAGTGGCCTGTAATTGAAGAAGTGTCATGGTGATCTCTCCGTTGGCAAAAGATTAAGGAATAGTCCCCCATTCGGATCTCCGGAAGGGGACGGCCAGCAGGGAGGTTACCATGAGAAAAAGAGTGAATAATAAACGGAAGGATAACGTTCTATGAGTCGGGCCGTGGAATGTCAGATGCTTGGATGAGGCAGAGAAAGTATAAAATCTAAAAAGGGAGATGCAAGGCTCAATCTAGATATAGTAGGGGTCATTGAAGTCTCAAAATGGTGTAACAGGAGTAGGATTCGTTATGAATAAGAAGACAGAGCAGAGAATGTGTTACCGTGAACCGTTCAATGACGGAGTTATCAGAATCGACAGAAAACCAACATCGACAACGATAGTTCAGGTACACATGCCGAAACCTCAAGCTTGAGATGCAGATATAGAGGAAGTGTATGTGGACATTGAAAGGGTAATATAGTATGTAAAGGGAAATGAAAATCTAATAGTCACGGGGGACTGGAATGCAGTTGCAGGGGAAGGAGAAGAACAAAAGGTCACGGAAGAATATGGGTTAGGGACAAGGAATGAGAGTCGAGAAAGACTAATTGAGTTCTATAAAAAGTTTCAGCTAGTAATAGCGAATACACTGTTCAAGAAACACAAGAGGTGGAGGTATACTTGGAAAAGGCCTTGAGATACGGGAAGATTTCATTTAGATTACATCATGGTCGCGGTTCCAGGCGTTTCACTCCTGAACCACGTGACTGCTACGGTCGCAGGTTCGAATTCTGCCTCGATCATGGATGTGTGTGATGTCCTTAGGTTAGTTAGGTTTAAATAGTTCTAAGTTCTAGGGGACTGATGACCTCAGATGATAAGACCCATAGTGCTCAGAGCTATTAGGACATCGTGGTCAGTCATAGACCCACGACCAGATACAGACTCAGATCACAAAATAGTGGTGATGAAGAGTAGGCTGAAGTTTAAGACATTAGTCGGGATGTATTAATACACAAATAAGTGGGATACGGAAGTGCTAAGCAATGACGAGATACGCTTGAAGTTCTCTAAGGCTATAGATACAGCAATAAGGAGTAGCTCAGCAGGAAACACAGTTGAAGAGGAATGGACATCTCTAAAAAGGGCCACCACAGAAATTGGGAAGGAAAACATAGGTACTAAGAAGGTAACTGTGAAGAAACCGTGGGTAACAGGAGAAATACTTCAGTTGATTGATGAAAGGAGGAAGTACAAAACCGTTCCGTGAAACTCAGGAATACGGAAATACAAGTCACTAAGGAATGAAATAAATAGGAAGTGCAGGGAAGCTAAGACGAAATGGATCCAGGAAAAATGTGAAGACATCGAAAGAGAAATGACTGTATCATCTACACAATTCCGAAGCCAGCAAGAGCTGACAAGTGCGAGAATTATCGCACAATCAGCTTAACAGCTCATGCATCCAAGTTGCTTACAAGAATGTTATGTAGAAGAATGGAAAAGAAAATTGAGGACGCACTAGATGACGATCAGTTTGGCTTTAGGGAAAGTAAAAGCACGAGAGAGGCAATTCTGACGTTGCGGTTAATAATGGAACCAAGATAAAGAAAAGTCAAGACAAGTTCATAGGATCTTCGACCTGGAAAAAGCGTTCGACAATAAAAAATGGGGCAAGATGTTCGACATTCAGAAAAAAGTTGGGATAAGCTATTGGGAGAGACGGGTCATATACAACATGTGCAACAACCAAGAGGAGACAATAAGAGTGCACGACCAGGAACGAAGTGCTTGTAATAAAAAGGGTGTAAGAGAAGGTTGTAGCCTTTCGCCCCTACTGTTCAATAATCTGTACACCGAAAAAGCAATGATGGAAATAAAAGGACGGTTCAGGGGTGCAATTAAAATTCAAGGTTAAAGGATATCAATATATGACTCGCTGATGACATTGCTATCCTTCGTGAACGTGAAGAGGATTTACATGATCTGCTGAACGGAATGAACAGTCCAATGAATAAACAGTATGGACTGATAGTAAATCGAAGAAAGACGAAGGTAATGAGAGGCAGTAGAAATGATAACAGCGAGAAACTTAGCATTAGTATCGAAGGTCACGAAATAGATGAAGTTAAGGAATTCTTCTATCTAGGCAGTAAAATAACCAATGACAGACGGAGCAAGGAGGACATCAAAAGCAGACTATCGATGGCATAAAGTGCATTCCTGGCTAAGAGAAGTCTACTAATATCAAATATCGGCCTTAATTTGAGGAAGAAATTTCTGAGAACGCTCGTCTGGAGTACAGCATTGTACGTTAGTGAAACATGGACTGTGGGAAAACCGTAACAGAAGAGAATCGAAGCATTCGAGATGTGGTGCTACAGACGAATGTTTAGAATTAGGTGGACTGATAAGATAAGGAATGAGGAGGTTCTGCGCAGAATCGGAGAGGAAAGGAATACGTGGAAAACACTGATAAGTAGAAAGTACAGGACGACAGGACATCTGTTAAGGCATGAGGGAATGACTTCTATGTTACTAGAGGGAGTTGTAGAGGACAAAAACTGTAGAGGAAGACAGAGACTGGGATACATCCAAGAAATAATTGAGGACGTAGGTTGCAGGTGCTACTCTGAGATGGAAAGGTTGACGCAGGAGAGAAATTCGTGGCGGGCTGCATCAAACCAGTCAGAAGACTGATGATAAAAAAGAAATAGAAAAAATCTTCCTGGTCCTTAATCGCATTCCATGTTGCGGCAGCAGAATCGATCGACGGTCGGCCTCAAATGCCCGTTCTCTAAATTTACTGGATAGTGTTTTTCGAAAAGAACTTTGCATTCTCTCCAGGGATTCCCATTTGAGATGCCGAAGCGTCTCCGTAACACTTATTGTGTTGTTTGAAGCTACCGGTAACAAAGCGAGCACACAGCCTCTTAATTGCTTTGACGTCTTTCTTCAATGCGACCTGGTACGGATCCCAAACCCTCGATCAGTACTCAAGAATAGGTCGCACGAGCGTTCTATATGGGCCCTCCTTTACAGGTGAACCACGCTTTCCTAAAATTCTCCTAATAATACGAAGTCGACTATTCGCCTTCCCCAAACAGTTCTCACATGCTCGCTTCATATCATTCGCCAGACATTTAAACGCCGTGACTCTGTCAAGCAGGACATAATATTGTAACCGAAAATTACAGGTTTTTTTCCTTTTACTAATCCGCATTAACTTACATTTTTCCACATTTAGAGCCAGCTGCCATTGATGACACCATCAACAAATTATGTCGAAACCGTATTGTATCTTTTTACCGTCACTCAACTTCGACATCTTATCGTACAACACCGAATCATTAGGAAACCACTGCAGATTGCTGCTCACCCTGTCCAGCAAATCATTTACCTACATTGAGAACAACAGCGGTCCTATCACACTTTGCTGACGATACCCTTGTCTCTGACTGATACTGGGTTCTGTTACTTAAGAAGTCTACGAGCCACTATATATCTATGAACTTATTCCATATGTAAGTACCTTCGTTAACAGCCTGCAGTGGAGCACCCTGTCGAACGCCTCCCGGAAATCAAGAAATATGGAATCTGCCTGTTGACCTTCATCCACAGTTCGCGGTATGTCATGTCATAATAAGGCAAGCTGAGCTTCACACGAGCGATGGTTTCTAGAACCATGCTGATGCGTGGACGTAAGCTTCTCAGTGTCAAGAAGTTTGATATAATGAACTGAGAATATGTTCGAGGATAATGCAGCAAACCGAAGTTAGGGATATTGTTCTGTAATTTTACGGGCTCATCGTTCTACCTCCCTTATGTACTGGAGTCATCTGCGCTCTTTTCTAGTCACTTAGGACTTCGTGCTGGGGGAGAGATTCACAATAAATGCAGGCTAGGTAAGGGGCTAATGTCGTAGAGTACTCATAGTAAAACTGAACTGTTCTCTGGGCCAGGGACGCTTATTACTATGTCGTCCATGCGGCAGTCTGTCCGATGGTCAATGACGGTATGTTTGTACGATTCTCCTTTACGAACGATTTCTTGAACATAAAATTTAAAACTTCGCCTTTCGTTTCGTTATCTTAACTGCTGCACAATACTGCACAACAAGGGATTGAACGGAAGCCTTAGACCTGCTTAGCGATTTTACTTAGGACCAGAATTTACTCGGATTCTCTGTCAGATCTTTTGCTAGGTTGTGACGGTTGAATGCTTCACATATAGATCTTTTCACAGACCTTTGCCTCTCGTCATTTGTGCGTTGTCCTTTGAACCGAGATTGCAGCAGCCTGTGCTTCCACAACATCTTCCGAATTTCGTTATTAAAACATAGTTGTATTTTCCATCCTTTATACACTTACTAGGCACCTAACTCTTCAGAACATGACTTGTAATGTGCTTACACTTTGCTCATAATTCCTTTACTTTCATCTTACTGGAACTAAATGATTTCAGTTCACTGTCTAATTGAGATGCTAACAATCGCTTATCTACTCCATCATGAAGAAACTCCTAGCCTTCTTGACTGATTTATTAACTTTCGTAACAACAGTTGCTATAATTGCATCATGATCGCTAATCTCCGTTATTATAGCGACATTTTCGGTAAGGTCCGGCCTAGTTGTAGCTAAAATTTCCAAGATATTAGCGTTGCATATTGGCTTCCGGGCTAGTTACTCAAGAGAGTTCCCAAAAAACGTTTCCAGATTTCCCAGGACTGTCTGTACCCCCGCAACGGATCCATAGGCATCCCAGTCTAGGTACGTTAAAGTCGCCTCCAACTAGTATTGCATGAGCTGTGTATTTACGTGCTACTGACCAAAGACTTTCTTTGAGTTACTCTAGAATTCTCACAACGGAATCTGTTGGCTGGTAAAGACATCCAACAATTGGTTGGTTTTCACCTACACCTGTTACACGTGACCAGATACCTTCACTGTCACACTCAAATTGTACTTCAATAAGACAATATTTTTATCACCTGCAATGACACTCCACCACCTTATTTTTTCTGAGCCATCAGTCTTCTGACTGCTTTGATGCGGCACGCCACGATTCCTCTCCTTTGTCCACCTCTTCATCACTGAGCAACACTTGCAACCCACATTCTCAATTATTTGCCGAATGTGTTCCAATCTCTCTTCCTCTACAGTCAATGCCCTATACAGCTGTCTGTAGTACCATGGAAATCATTCCCTAATGCCTTAACAGATGTCCTATCATCCTGTCCCTTCTTCTTGTCAGTGATTTCCACACACTCCTTTCCTCTCCGATACTGCGCAGAACCTACTCATTCCTTACCTTCT
The DNA here is from genome assembly GCF_021461395.2 of Schistocerca americana. Classification (NCBI taxonomy): domain Eukaryota; kingdom Metazoa; phylum Arthropoda; class Insecta; order Orthoptera; family Acrididae; genus Schistocerca; species Schistocerca americana. The sequence continues at coordinate 653,895,217 of NC_060122.1, forward strand.
CAGTCCATCTAATTTTCAGCATTCGTCTGTAGACCACATCTCAAATGTTTCCAGTCTATTCTGTTCCAGTTTTCCCACAGTCCATGTTTCACTGCCATTCAATGATGTGCTCCAAACGTATAGTCTGAGGAATTTCTTTCTCAAATTAAGGCCTATGTTTGATACTACTAGACTGCTCTTGGCCGGGAATGACTTTTTTGCAAAGCTAGTCTGCTTTTGATGTCCTCCTTCCTCCGTCTGTCGTTGGTTATTTTGGTGTCTAGGTAGCAGAATTTCTTAACTTCATCTACATCGTGACCATCGATCTTGATGTTACGGTTCTCACTGTTCTCGTTTCTCCTACTTCTGATTACAATCGTCTTTCTTCGATTTACTCTCAGTCCTTATACTGTACTCATTACACTGTTCACTCCATTCATAGATCGTGTAATTCTTCTTCCCTTGCATTCAGAGTAGCAATGTCATCAGCGAATCGTACCATTGACATCTTCTCACCTTGAATTTTAATTCCACTCCTGAACCTTTCTTTTATTTCCATGATTGCTTCTTCGATGTACATATTGAACAGTAGGGATGAAAGACTACGTCCCTGTCTTACACTCTTTTCAATTGGAGCACTTCGTTCTTGGTCGTCCACTCTTATTTCCTCTTGGCTCCTGCACATATTGCACATTACCAGTCTTTTCCTATAGGTACCCCCATTTCTCTCAGAATTTCGAGAATTCACACTATTTTACACTGTCGAACGCTGTATCGAGGTAGACAAATCCAGTGCACGTGTCTTGATATTTGTCTAGTCTTGCTTCCACTATCAACATCAACCTCAGAATTGGTTCTTCATGCCTTTACCTTTTCTAAAGCCGAGCCGATCGCCATCAAACACATCCTCAATTTTCTTTCCATTCCTCTGTCTATTATTCTTGTCAGCATCTTTGATGTATGAGCTGTTAATCTGATTGCAAGATAATTCTCGCATTTGTCAGATCCTGCAATCTTCAGTACTGTGTGGATGATATTTTTACGAGAGTCAGATGGTATAACGCCAGACTCATACATTCTACAAACTACCGTGAATAGTCGTTTTGTTGCCACTTCTCTCAATTATTTTAGAAATTCTGATGAAATGTTATCTATCCCTTCTGCCTTATTTAAGTCCACCAAAGCTCTCTTAAATTCTAATACTGGATCCCCTGACTCTTCCAAATCGACTCCTGTTTCTTCTTCTATCATGTCAGACAAAGCCTCCACCTCATAAAGGGGTTCAGTTTACTTTCTCAACCCATCCGCTGTCTCCTCTGCATTTAACAGTGGAATTCCCGTTTCACTCTTCATGTTACCACTCTTGCTTTTGCTTTCGCCGAAGGTTGTTTTGATTTTCCTATATTCTGAGACAGTCCTTTCGAATATCATTTATTTTTCGATTTCTTCACATTTTTCATACGGCCATTCCGTCTTAGCTTCCCTAAATTTCATATTTATTTGATTCCTTGGCGACTTGTATTTTTGTATCCCTGAATTACCCTTCTTTCATCGATCAACTTAAGTATTTCTTCTGTTACCCATGGCTTCTTCGCGGTTACTTTCTTCGTTTTTTCTTTCCAACCTCTATGATTGCCCTGTTTAGAGATGTCCTTTCTTCTTCGACTGTACTGCCTACTGAGCTATTCTTTACTGCCGTATCTACAGCTTAGAACGTCAAGCGTGTACCGTCGCTCTTTGGCACTTCCGTATCCCACTTCTTTATATATTCATTCTTCCTGACAAATCTCTTAAATTTAAGCCTACTCTTCACCACCACAACATAATGATCTGTGTCTATACCTACTCCAGTGTACGGCTTACAATCCAGTATATGATTTCGGAATCTCTGTCTGACCATGATGTAATCGAAATGAAATCCTTCCGTAACATCCGGTCATTTCATTGTATACCTCCTCCTTTTGTGATTCTTGAACAGAGTATTCTCCAATACTAGCTGAAATTTATTTCAGAACTCAGTCTTTCTCCTCTCTCATTCCTTGTCCCAAGCCCATATTCTTCTGTAACCTTTTGTTCTACTCCTTCCCCTACAACTGCACACCAGTCCCCCATGACCATTAGATTTTCATATCCCTTTACATACTATACTACCCTTTCAATGTCCTCATACACTTTCTCTATCACCTGAACTATCGTTGGTGTTCGTTTGCCATCGATTCTGATAATAACTATCACTGAACTCTTCACTGTAACACACTCTCTGCCCTACCTTCCTATTCATAACGAAACCTACTCCCGTTATGCCACTTTCTGGTGCTGTTGATATTACCTTATACTCATCCGGGCAGAAATCCTTGTCTTCTTTCTATTTCACTTCACTGACACCTACTATATTTAGACTGAGGCTTTGCATTTCCCTTTTCAGATTTTCTAGTTTTCCTACCACGTTCAAGCTTCTGACATTCCACGCCCCTACTCGAAAAACGTTATCTTTCGTTGGTTATTCAAACTTTTTCTCATGTTCACCTCCCCCTTGGCAGTCCCCTTTCGGAAATCCGAATGGGGGACTATTCCAGAATCATTTGCTCCCTCCTGTGGTCTCTAACCTTTCTTTCCGATGTACTTTCCACGACTCGCTAAACATCTCAGGCTTTTCTACTTCGGATTACAGATATCTCTTGGTTCCAAGAGTAATCTGAGGGCGATACCTTTCGAGGAGAGCAGTAGATTCAGGAACCTTATTAAGAATGCTTCGACTGTTTACTGATAAAATGTTGACAGTCGAAGTGTCTTTATTGTGATCGCCATCTGAATTCCCTTGCTGTGTATCGATATTCCTTCAATAACATTCGTCTCTTATAATTGCACTTGGGTTCCTTTACAAGTTGTAGGGAACTTACCTGTCCCTACATTTAAAAATTTTAAAATCTTCAGAATGTCAGAGTATATTCCAGTCAAAATCATCTGACCCATTTTCTAACATACGCTGTTTATGAAAATTGCAATGACCAGAGGAATGTTTGAACCAGTCCTAACATTTGTAGAACAGCCGAACCATAATAAGTCATATTATTTCAGAGAAATCGTCGAGGTCAAAGAACGCAATATGACCATGTCAGTGAGTTCGAACAGGGTGTGATGATGACGCTCCTAGAAATGCTTTTTTCATATCATGACAGTACCGCTCGCATGTGGCGCGCTGCAACGACAGCAGTGTCTTTGTGGAACCAGTGTCCAGCAAAAGGATCGCACACAGTTACGAGCGGGTAATGGACCACAGAATGTGATCGCAACGAGCAATGAGCGCCACCTTGCCCGCATGCTGTAATCGAAGAAACAACAATGTCCACATAGTTGGCTCGACGCTGGAGCACTGGAACTGGTGTGGACACGTATGAGTCCACAGTTCGACGCCATGTAATGAGGTCTCCATTGGTGGCACGAATGCCGTTGCGTCGCATACCAATGACCAGCAATTATCAGTGCGTTCGTGAACGCCTCCATTGGTGTACTGAGTGGCAAAAATGTAGTGTTTTCGGAGGAGTACCGGTCCAACTAGTCGTACAGTGGAGCCCGCATACGTTTTAGACGCTACTATTGTGAACGCATTCGAGCAGACTGCATTTCTTAGCAGCTGACACCATTGCCTATAACATGCGATCTCGCCTCGTGCGTAGTGAGAGCAGTCTGAACATCAGCCTCTCATCAGGGGGTTTTTAGAGCCCGAGGCACTAAACTTCCTGCAGGCAGCTCCACATGCCACATTTCAGCATGAAACTGAACGGTCAAATGTGACGAGCCATGTGCAAGTTTCCCTTTAAGGACGATGGGTGCGGATATACGGTCGCTCGATAACTTTTTCGTTGTGGTCCACCTGCCATCACTATCAGTGTTTTGTGGACGGGCCTACGAACTGCATGGCAATGTGATCCCCATGATCCAATTTGCGCCCTGTTTGGTTGCGTGTCTTCACATGTAGGAGCTCTGATTCTAGCACGTGGTGGCTTCACACCGTAGTGAATTCTCAACGTCTCGTTCTTGGTGTTGTGGTTTTCACAACAGCAGTGTATGTGGTTTTCCCTAAGAGAAATCGTAGATTCAGTTTTGGTCACATATCACTATATTTTCCCGGTTTCTACTCTGAACACAAAACAAGTAACATAATTAATGAGTGCAGGTGCTTTGTGAATTTTCTGAGGCAAGCATGATACGAATCTTACACAATGGCGGGGAATAATTTTCTTGATGTAGTCTAACAGTCGAGTCTTAGGACTGTGGATGTTGGCAGTAAAACCCGTATTCATGATAGGGCTGCTTCGCTAGCACCAGCTATAACCAAGAAAAGTGATCAGCCACGCCATTATTCATTTAAGAGCCAATGAACCTGGTACACCTGCCAAATATCGTGTAGGTGCAATGCGACTTGTCATGGACTCGACTGGAGGGAACTGACACCATGAATCCTATAGGACTGTCCATAAATCAGTATGTATATGAGGGGACTGAGATCTCTTGTGAACGGCACATTGCAAGGCAACCCAGGTATGTTCAATAATGTTCATGTCTGGGGAGTTTGGTGGCCATCGGAAGTCTCTGAACTCAGAAGAGTGTTCTTGGAGCCACCCAGTAGCGATTCTCGACGTGTGGGGTGTCACATTGTCTGCTGGAATTGTAGGTGTTCAGGCGGGATGCTTACGTACATGTCACCTGTCAGAGTCGTCTCTAGATGTATCAGGGGTCCCATATCACTCCAACTTCATACCCGCTACGCCATTGCAGAGCATCCACCAGCTTAACAGTCCCATGCTGACATGCAGGGTCCATGGATTCACGAGACTCGTCTGACCAAGCAACATGTTTCCAGTCACAACAGTCCATTGTCGATGTTGACGGGCACAGGCGAGGCGTAAAGCTTTGTGTCGTGCAGCTGTCAAGGGTATACGTGTGGGCCCTCTGCTCTGAAAGCCCATACAGATGATGTTTTTTCGTTGAATGTTTCGCACGCTGCCACTTATTGTTGGCCCAGCATTGAAATCTGCAGTAATTTGCGGAAGGGTTGCACTTCTGCCACGTTAAACGATTCTCTTTGGTCGTCGCTAGACCCGATCTTTCAGGATCTTTCTCTAGCCGCAGCGATGTCAGAGATTTGATGTTTTACAGGATTCCTGATATTCATGGTACACTCGTGAAATGGTAGTACGGGAAGATCACCACTTCATCGGTACCTCAGAGACGCTGTGACCCATCGCTCGTGCGCCGAGTACAGCACCACGTTCAGACACATTTAAATCTTGATAACCTGCCATTGTAGTAGCAGTAACCGATGTAACAACTGCGCCAGACACTTGTTATCTTATTTAGGCGTTTCCGACCGCAGCGCCGTATTCTGCCTGTTTACATATATCTATATTTGAATACGCATACCTTTACCAGTTTCTTTGGCGCTTCAGTGTATGAGATGGAAAAAAAGCTATGTACCCAAAAATGTGGGGCGTTTAGGGATGGTAAAAAGAAATTATTTTGATGCTAAAAAATGCAAGATGGATAGCCTTTCCCTTTAGGGGTCGAAGAAAATTTTGACACAGATAATATTCAGAGACGATGTTCAAACTGGCGCGTGATGAATATCATTTTGATGATGTTGAATGCGTCGTTCGTTTACTTTAATAAATGTCATCTGCATGCTGATGACTGTTTAACACTCCAAAAACAACCAAGTGTTCCACGAATAATGCCTACAGCTTCTGTGAGAAAGGCGACTAGCTACTGTGCAGTGTCTGTCGGTGTCTCGTAAACGTAATGCTTCCTCTTTCCCCCACAAAAAGAAATCCATTGGAATGAAGTCAGGAAAATTTCGTGGCCACTGTACTGGCCATCCGCTCCCAATACAACAAAATTGGGAAAAAAGGTTGTCTAAATATTACCTGACTTCAACGGCAAAGTGTGGATTAATCCTGTCATTCTGGAAACGGAATCGTTGCGTGGCTGCTAGAGGGACACACTGAAACATTTCCAGTAGTACTTTACTGAAAAAGGTAGGGTAATTTCCGCCAACTGGCGTGTCAGGCAGGAGATGGTCGTCACAATACTACTGGCCCGTATATTTATAGTACGTCTCTATTTATGGCGGAACACTCGAGTAGATTTAGCATTTTCCCATATCCAGACAAGCCTTCTGTGCCTACCGAACTTTATTTTCTTTTGAGGGCAGCCTCATCAGTGATAAAAACACATATTTGCACAGAGATAGTTTCAGTTCGGTACAGACACCACTGACACAATTCCTCGCACGGAGTCATCACCTGATAGGACATGTACTTTCTGTTGGAAGGCGCCCATGTGAAGTGTTGGAAATATTTAGTTCCTTGTTATGTATCGTGTTGTGCAGCGGGATTGTTCTCAGTACACTGTACCACAGCTTCGCCAAATTGTACAGTTCGCATACTAAGACGTTTTCAGGTTTTTCGTCGGTCCGTTGTAATGGATTCTGTTTCATGAAGACAGTCATCAAGTTATAGCTACGTGTTCTCCTAGGAAATCGTTCTGAAAATAGAGGCTTTGCTGTTTGACAGTTGCATCGTGCCTGTCCATAATTGAGTTGTATATCATTAGAGTGTAATCTGGCGTCGAGAACTTGTAACTATCACCAGAAACTTTCGTGTAAACACACCAAACGTAATGAATAACGATGTAATTGTTTAACGCAGTCGTAGACTCTATTAAAAGTAATGAAAACTTACCCTTACTAGCTGTACGATGGAACTGCATACCAATCAGGCTACAGTGTCAACGTGTTCTAAACGAAACAGTCCAAACAACTGTGAAAGCCAGCCTAAAGAAATTTCAGCATCAAACTCTTCAAGGACCCGTCGCGGGATACGTTGTTCCAGCGGCATTTATTGTGTCCTGACTGAAGTGTTTCTTTTTGTCTCTTCTAAAATTTTCAATGTGAATCTTTTAAATCCTATACTTCACCATTCGTGAAGAAATATGGGCTCTTCATCGTCTAACAGGAGATTATCCGCTAGTAGATCTTGATACTTGTATTATGAACATTATTTAAACGTGGATGACTGTGCAGCTCAAGACACAGGGGAGTTAGTATTTACTTCCCAAAATACTTCCCAGAATACTATCAAAGGTCCACTATTTTTCTCTATGGGTATCTGTGGTGTCAGGGATGCAATTTACATTAATGTACGAGGGACGTTCCGAAAGTATTAGTAAGTTTCATTATTGTTTTTGAAAAAGAAGTTGGTACACCAGGTCAAACAAGCGAACGCCATATGAATCCATATCGGTTCCTGGTTCATCGACAAAAGGGGACTCAGTGGAGCAGGAATGACGCACGTGCAGAGCGCCAAAGAAGAGAGAGCAGTAGCAGATTGGCGCGCCTGAGCTTATATGAGTACACCTCACGATGACAGACGGACGTGTACTGACAAAATCGTATACGGTTTTCCGGTGAATAGGCACGTGGGGCTAGTGTAGAATGCCTATAGACTGTGTATGGTGAAGAGCTCGTGTATACTCAAATGACTGGTTGTTGGTGTTGCAAGTTCGGAGGACGAAGGCAGAGTGTGGAGGATGAAGATGTAAGGTCTAAGTGGGCGTCCCTCCACATCCTGTAGTGAAATCAGTATTGCTAGAGTACAGGACATGGTTTAGAAGACAGGCAGACTGTGTCAGACGTGGCGTAAACATGTATTGACCGGGATCAGGCCCATCACATCCTCCATGATGTGCTGCATCACCGGGAAGTGCAAGATGGATAGCGAGAAACCTGACGCCGGATCACAAGTGCGAGACTGGAAACCAGCCTCGATTACATGATGAGATGCGTGTGAGAGGGGAATAAGTTCTTCTTCAGTCTCATCACAGGCAATGAGATGTGGGTCCACCACTGCAACCCCGAATCCGAGGCCGCCTCGGTGATGTGGAAAGAGCAATGAGGAAAAGTTTGAAAGCTCCACTTCCGAGGGAAAGATTATGGCCACAGTGTTCTGGGATGCGCAATGTCTGATTCTCCTCAATTTGCTCCAGCGAGGAATCACCAATGCGGCACGCTACTGCGACACCCCACCAAAATCAGATATGCCATTCGACAAAAGAGACTAGGGCTTTTGAGTGGAGGTGTTGTGAAAGTGTTGTGCACTAGGACGACAACGCCAAACAACGCACAGCAAGGATCACAGAGGAACAGATTCACCACTTCGGATGAGAGGGATTGGATCACCTGGTTATAGCGCCGTCGGACTTGTTCCCTGCACTGAAAGCCACATTCTTGGAACGTCACTACCAATACAGTGCTGAGGTGAAGCAGGCTGTGAGACAGTGCCTGCGTCACAGGGCACCGAGTTTTATCAGAGTGATTTTTCAAACTAATTGCATGCTACAACAAATGTCTCAATCTCGATGGCGACTATGTCGAAAAATTGTCCAAGGTGTGTAGTTAATGGTGCGGTGGTGTACTTGTTTCAGGCAATAAAATTTCCGTGTGGAAAACAATGATTGAAACTTACTTGCGATACGGCCTTCGCAGTTTCATAATTGTTGGCTGTAGTGGGGACACGTTCGTGGTGATGTAAGTCGTTGCCAGTTTAAAAAGTAGCAGAAGTTAGCTGCTATTGGTGGACGCATTTGGAGGATTTGTCTTATTAGGGAAACAGTAATATAAGTTCAAACAAAGGGAAATATACGGGCAAGACGATAATACGGCGTATGGTATATGGTGTATCTATCCACAGACAATATACAAGATTGTCTGTCTGATTGTAATTCGCACAAATCTACAATTTTATTCTGACATTGATGGAATTTTGCACACTTTCTCTTCACGACAAGAGGAAGATCACTGTCTACATAAGATTTCGTAATCTGCCTACAAACGTATACGTATAGAATACACTGATGAGCCAAAACGAAATGACCATCTGCTAAATAGCTAATTTCTCCGTCTTTAGAATGAAATACATGACTGATACTCCGTATCAGGGACCCGATAATTTTTTGGTAGGTTTTTGGAGGTAGATTTCTGAGAACATGTCGTAATTCGCGTAAATAACGGGCCCCTGATACGCGTAGTCTGTGACGGCGCCCGGTACCGATACCGACGGGTGCCATAGGTTTTACATCAGACGAATTTGGGCCCCAGGACATAAACGTGAGCTCACTGTGACGCTGTGGTAAGATACGGACAGTTATACATCGCCGTCGGGGAAGTCATCAAGCGTGAAGGTATGCATATAGCACGCAACTTCAGCGTGTCTTCGGTTACCACCACATGTCCCATGCAAGCGCAGGAGAATGTCTCCCAAGTATAATACCGCTCCCATCAGGCAGAATCCGTGGCGCGCTGCACATTTAAAGCCACCGACTGTCGAATCTCGATGGTTCTGTGCCCACTCCAATCGTAATTGACGATGTCGCTGAGTCAATATGTGAACACGTAGGGGTGGTTTGCTGCGGAGCTCCATGTTCAATAATGTACTATAAACGGCGAAATTCCAAACACTTAACGTGTGCACCAGCATAGTGCTCTTTCGGCAGAAATGCTACAGATCACCATTTGTCCTACTTTACTTAGCAAATAAGCCTCAGAAACACATTTTGTGAAGAGACGTGGACGTCCAACCATTTAGCGCCTAGTTGTAGTTTCAATGTCCTTCTACCTCTTTTCGTAGATGCTCACGACAGTAGCACGTGAACATACAACCAACTTCGCCGTTTACGAGATACTCGTTCACGGGCCTTGCGTGATAATAATCTATCTCAATGGATTCCCGCATTTGCATCCCATGCTTTCGATAGGGTGATCCCCCGTCCGTGTCTCCTCCACTTACATACTTTTGTTACGGCGTCACGTGCCTTCAACCCAAAGTCGCGGGGGTAGTGGCCAAATGTTTTGTCTGATCAGTGTATATGAAATATATAAAGGAGGAATGTTGTTACCAAACATCATGAAAACGACTTCAGAGATTTACTTCAGCGTTCTTGGAAGACTTGCATGAAATTTCTCTATTCAGCCGGAACAATGAAGAAAATAATTAAATGCCTAACAAACGAAATATGTCGCGGTAAACTCGCTGTAATTCCTAACGCGAGAATAAATTGCAGCGGCAATACCTATCTTGGAGATAGTTCCAACAGACGTCAATATATCGCAGTTCAAGCGAAGTCTTGAGAATATGACAAAATCGCGATTGTTAACTCTTATTTGTAGATTAGTTGTCGTTGTTACATATGCAAAGTAACAGAGCTGGCCTTGAACAATCTATTGCCGAAAGTGATAGAGGCCACCATCTTCACGGAGTATGCCGCAGGTGAAGACATAATCATTCCTTTCATTCAGCTGATATTCAGTGGTTAAATATGCCCTTCAATATAAAGCGATTGCAGTTTCTCATGAGGTTTTCGTTCGCTAAGGGTGTCAACAAGACTCAGGGCGAATCACTTTGTGTGGAAGATATTAAACGTGCTGGCACAGTAGCTGATATTTGCTAAACCTCAGTGACAAACTAACCGGTTTTTGGTTTGTGCGAACAGTGCCTCAATAACGTAACAGATGGACTAGTTATATCTATTTTAAATTTTATTTTTAGTAATGATGTTTGACGTGATAAACTATATCAACAGACCTGTTGTATCTATATTTGTAATTATACTATGCACGGAAGGTTCTTTTAAAATGAATGAGTGTCTGTGAAATCGTTAACATGGGTAACTAGGAACAATACGGCAAGGAAAACGTCACGGATGTCTTAAGCTTACACATGAATCTTTACAGTTGGATAGGTGACGAATTTCGTCGCACCGAGGTGCGGTACGTTGCCCTGGGATACTCCGTCTTTCGCTCGACATAATCCACGGTGAGTGGAAAAGCGTGTCATGTACGATGTGCTAGAGAAAGGGTTGGCAGAGATGAATGGCTATTATGAATTGCCTGGACTCTGCACACATGTGTAAGGGTAGACACTGTTAAAACTGAGAACTGCGTAATAGTGAACATGGAGAAGCTCAGTTTCCAGAAAGGTCAAGACACATAGTTAGACAGAAAGAATTCAAAAAATTACACTTCTAGGCAATTTAGTACAAATTTCTTGTATTTGGAATTGGAGTTGATAGGACAAAATGCTACTTCTGAGGAAGAGAGGTACAGTCACACAGTCAAGTGAATCGAGATATGCCAAAAGGTTGAGGATTTGCAAAACAGATGAATATGAGATAAAATCACTAGTTATTGATTTCAGAGTTTTTTTTAAATCGTATTTTGAGAAGTGTTTCGTAATCCGAGCACGAAGAATTGAAACATTTTCATTTCCTATGTTTCCCTGGTGTCCTCGAGAATTAATACCTAATATTCAAATACCAAACACGAGTAAAAGACATCCAGTATCACGTTGGAGTTGGTTGGTCTCGTAAAGCTTTCTGTTCTCGGAATTGTATTAAATTCTTTTATCGTATACATTGTAAGTGTTTACTGGGTATATTCATATGCATCCGGTTCCGGCGTTACAATACACCATTTTCGGGACCCTTCTTAGATGCTTCTCATGTTGAAGTTGATTGCCATCGTCATCGATCTCATGAAGGTGACAGCAATTTTTGCCCACGGTTGATCTTCAAAACAGGGTACTAGAATAAAATAACGTGAGTTAATTATGGCGCTGTAACTACTCATTTAATGTAAGCATTAGTCTGAAATTGTAAAGAAAGAAACCAATGTTAAACAGGAACAGTGAAACGAGCAAAGAAATAAAAAAGATATAAATAGCTCGTAACATTTTGTCCTGTGCTATTTTTTCTGGTCACTCTGACGTCAATTTAGGAAGAAATTCGTGTTTTGGAGAGTGTTTGGAAATCGTGACCAAAGATTATAGTATCTCATTTCTATAACTAATATATTCCACGCGGCGCAGTGAAACTCAAATCAGTTCTTCCCACAGAATTCTGTTCTACCTTTATTTGTAATGCTGCACGTTGCAGACTGTAATAGTATATATTGCGTTCTGTGTCACTAATACTTAAGCGGTAGCTGCCATTTATAGTGCATTCGTATGATGTTTGGTACCTCCATCAGTTTCTTGGGTCGTTTGAAAATCGAAGGGACAGCACCTTTTGAGTATACAAATTCATCCACTAAACTGAGACCATAGGGTAACACTGGCGTCGTAGAACTAATCAGGAAATTGAATGTATACCCTAAGATGTTGGCATTGTACAGGACCTGCAGTGATGGCCTCTTCTTCATTCTGTAATAGAAGTAAGTGTCCTATGACATTCTTCACAAAATACAACGTAGTACCAATCGCAATGTTGTCTCAGCGCTGTGTCATCTTCTCGTATTTCAAGCCATTAAGCTTATTGGGGACGTCCGGGAGAGGCCACTAGCCATTGGCTGGAAGAGTATTATGGCCATTCTTCACAATCCCCTCCTCCACCCTAGGCGCCAAATAGTTATTACGTGAACACACAACCGATTGCCTATCTGAAACAACTGACCGCCAGGTTTTTCGGATATTGCTCGCGCTTGATTTATCTCCAGCAGTGCCCCCTAGGGATGAACACATTTTTTAGCTATCACTGATAGCACCAGCTTATTGTAGTAAACATTTAAGTGATGGATGGGCCTTTTACGTTCAGTATTTCAGTCTGTGTATTTAACGCACAACTGGCGTTGCAGTGTAATCATATATGGCGGTCCAGAGAGGTAATATATCTTACAGATTTCACACTAAACTCTATACTGACTTTTCTCTTTGCACTATTGTGTACCCGAATATAGCATTTAATGACAATCAGCAAATTACAAAAGAAAGGCTAGATAATACTTACATGTATCAACAGCCGTCCCGTTGCTTCGGACCACCTACACAAGTTTCTACCTTGTTCGTCTTATAATAAACGGAATGTTCTACATCGTCATTAATTTGTATAAATTACGTGGTCAGTAAATTTGGTTGAAGGACAGATGAAAGTATTATCTGAAATTGTCTGCGTAGGAAAACATAATTTATTCCTTTGTGTGAATTGCTAAATTTTTTAATGAAATATTTAATTTCTACATCAGTTCAACAGTGTTTTGTGAATACCTGTTGTCTCCAGCTTCCTAAAAGCCCTCATCCTATTTTCCTTCTCTTCTTAACCTCCCATAGAGAATCGGATAGCATCCTTATGACATATACGCACAAAGCGAACACTATGATTCGACTAATTGTTATCTTAGGTATCACATTTCTCTGTTTTCCAGCTATTATAATTTTCACTCCCCATCTCAGCACACAGTTAAATTGATAATTTAATATTGTTCACTTTTTAAAACTGTAGTAGAACGCTTCAGTGCATTCGGTCATTGATAACTCTTTGATAGTAACAATTTTGCATGTCTTATTACACAAAATACTGTCTAGCTCTTGTACAGTACACAGTGCTCGTTAAAATAAAATGGTTAATCACTCTCATATTCAAGCTGTTTGCTAGATAAATATCTTGCATATATAAGCTTACTATTATTGCTGCCAGTATTCCGTCCAACATTATCCCAGCCATCACATCTCACATATTTCAATTACTTCACAAAATCTCTAGATTTTTCTGTTCTCCATCAAGTTTTCTTACTACATACTACACACCTAAAGCAACAGTTACGATGAGTATCTGCTCAAGATGTAAGACACGGAGCTGCAGTGGATATCTAGTATCCAATTTCCTAAATGAATGCGCTTTTTAACCATTGGAGTCCCAGTTGTTTCTGGCTGAAACTACCATCTTCTTAATTTTTCTAAGCACCGGTGCCTTTCACTTGAAGCCACTAATGCTACTGCAAGGCAGATACTTCTACTGGCACTCTGATGTACTTCTACGAATGTAGTAGATTTTAGGAGACACTTATAGAGTTCAAAGCAACAGTACGCTCGGATATAGTGCTTCGTGGTGGTAGGAGATTCCGATATGCTGGTTTTTTGTAGTTGCCATACTGAGGAGATCACTGACAGAGAAAGGAAATATATATAGTGTTACTGTAACGTAGCTTTCAGTTTGTACTACTACTCTTATGAGTATTACCGAAATAAAATTGCAGGGACAGTATGTAGCCTTGATACAGAATTTATTGTTGTTTGTTATTTAGACATTATAATGTGTTTTAGACAGTGTGAGTTCAGGGACATTTCGAGAGATAGGGTTCTGTTTAGGAAAAATGCGAAAATACTTCTAAATATACATTATGGAGTGATGGGTGTTTCAAAATTGTATTTCCCAGTGGTTCCGAAGTGAAACCACCCCATTAAAACAACTGATTGTTTCTCTTTTGCCAATTTCATTCTGTATTCTCTGTTTACTACGATAACAAAAATTAATTTTATGAAAAATTTTACATTTATAATTCCAAGTGCAAACATTCCTTAAAACAACTTATTGATTACTTTCTCCAATTTCTTCTTTAATTCGTTGCTTATTACCGCAGTAAAGGTTAATTTTATGTAAAGGTTTAAAGTTATATATTTTTCATATTGTTGGACTCTTAGGGTTAAATGTAGTTCAAATTTTCATAGTGTACTCTACGATCATACTGCAGCCAACAGCGCATAAAATAGTAAAGGAATACAGTTGATTTCCGTTACAATGAAGAGTCTAAGAAGAAACACAATTTTTTTACATGTTTCAATATAATGTATTAATACTTTCAGAAGCAGCGATTTTTAAACAATTATAATAATTACAAAATACGTGTTATATTAATCACTGTCCCTTGCTTCCCATTAAACTACTGTCTGTGGGCCATTTTTGAAAATAGCTATAGAGTTACCACAATTCCCAGTTAAACCAATTTTAGAAGAATGATTTTTGTACCACTGTATGATTAAATACAAAATCGTATGGTACTTTAAACTGCTTTATGTGACCCGCTTGTAAAGTGGTGGTAATGTTATCATAACTAGCTTCATTAATCTCCAGGTATACTACATGGAATTATATTGCCACTCTTGCTAACGAAGCTTAATGAACACACTAAGAAAAATGTTCAAATGTTCAAATGTGTGTGATATCTTATGGGACTTAACTGCTAAGGTCATCAGTCCCTAAGCTTACACACTACTTAACCTAAATTATCTTAAGGACGAACACACACACCCATGCCCGAGGGAGGACTCGAACCTCCGCCGGGACCAGCCGCACAGTGAACACACTAAGAGAAAATGTTAATTTTGTACCTAGAGATTTATGATCTCTTGCTCTTCACTTTCAAGATTAGTTCAATAAACACTTTGCTATTGCTGTCTTCTTGATTTCCTGTACCCGATTTTCCTTTTCATTGATATAACATTACTCCTCTTGCCAATCCACATTCAATTATGGTTTGCAAACTTTCTGTGTCCCTTATTTTTATCGCAGTAAGTAGTAGTTCACGCTTAAGTTCATACCTATTATTGGTATTACCTTCCCACCCCTTCCGCCTCTAACAACGTATAGGTAAAAATTAAAGACATTAATTTGATTAGAAACTGTATATTGGAATATGTTGTAAATTTTCGAAACGAAAGATACAGAAACGCGAAGCATGAAAGAAACCAGGTATGGAGGTAGTAGTCGTCAAACAGATAGAAATTGAGGAGAAACCTATCAAACAAGAGAATAAGCAACTATATTCTAACTTATCTATGAAGAAATGGAAAAACTTTGTTCAAATTTAAGTAAATCGCCCTATAGATCAGCAGAGGAGAATAAAGTAGGTTTAATGAAAACGGTTCGCTAAAACAGTAAAATGACGTCAAGACAAGTTACACCATCGAGTACGACTTATTTTTAATGGGGGCCCACTACGCTACCAAAAAACAAAGTTTTATGTTTGAAAATAAAGAACAGATCTCTCGAATTGAAAAACAAGGAAAGTAGATCAGCTGTTTTGAAATTTTTGAGATTGGTGAACGTTACAGAAATTATAGAAACCAATAGATATCCACCCTGCATAAAAGCGATCAAGAGTTACAGAACTGAAAAATATTATCAAAGAACTTGCGATCAGTGAACTACGTGGAGAAACCCTGAGAATCGTATAAATGTAGATAATTGGAGTGGAGAAGGCTGCAAAGAATATATTTAATGTTATAGGTTTTACCTAGAGAAAAAAAGAAATACCTTGTGTCTGGAAATACCTCCTTATACATCTATTACATTTAAAGAGAGATAAAATTGATCCAAAAGCTACCGAGATCTTTTGTTGTAACGTTATGCACACATATACTTCATTCCACGGCTTAATTTATTATGGATCATAAAAATGCCAGTCTTGGAATAGCACTGAGATTGAAGCAAGAAGCAGAGAAAGAGGTACGAACGCTTGGTATATTAACCTCAACGCGTCATTCCTAATGGGAAAAATTGACAGAAGTAAAGATAATTATGAGTGTACCCCGAGTGAGTCTACCACAGACTATTCGCAAACGGAGGAGGGAAGGGTGGAAATGATAGTGGTAGGAAAAAGCCACTGCTGTTTTGCGAAACATTTCTTTTGTGAAGATAAACTCAACTCTAATTACCTTTCTACTGTATACCTCTTTTTCATTTGCTTTTATCAAAGTAGAATATACAAAGAACCTTCTCCGTCATCAAAAGCGAGATGCTTAATTTCGAAAATAATTTTTAAATCTCTCGATGAGAGGAGTCGATGAACCTCCAATCAGGCACTTAATTGTGAATTAGAGAGTAATAATATAGCTGTAGATGTAGTTAAGTTTGCACCAGTCGGTATAACGTTTACACAGTTTGTATGTGAATTTCTTCAGTTTAACAAACAAAAATATTTTTCCCCTATATTTAAATAACGGAGATTCGAAGATTTCAGACCACGAATGTGCTGACAAATAAGGTGAACACTACAAATCTGCACCTACACTTTGGTCTACACTCTGCAAAATATTATGAACTGCCTTCAAAAGACTAATTTCTGTCGTACTGTGCATTAACCCTTTTTTACCTCACTTTAATTAAATGAGTCTTTGAGAAATAATTGCTTACAGTCCACAATGTGAGCTTTTGTGAGTTTAACATCATTTTCATGATACTTAGTGACATTAGGAATAGTCGTAGGTTTTACTATACAAAGATTTGGTTGGAATTTTCTAATTACACTTTACTGGGACAGTAGATGTACTCTTTTACAAGACTGTTTTTTTTTTTTTTTTTTTTTTTTTTTTTTTAAATGGACTTGTAGTCCGGGGTGATAAGTTACATTACAGCATCACCGGTCTATTGCGGTCTAACTGTGTCGGTGAGGCAGTAAATTTCCACAGGGCAGTGACTGCGTCTCTGCAATTCACTTTGGAGGTGTGGCGGTGGGACTTGTAGTCCCGTACCACCCTCTGACGGTGATAGTACTACATGAGTCAGGCAGAAAAATTTTGCCTAACATGGGCAGGTGAAGGTGTGGCAGTGGGACTTGTAGTCCCGTACCGGGGATGAAGACAAGACTGTTATCTCTGCTTCTTTATTATACTTTCTGTGAGTAAAACGAGACTGCGAGCACTTACGGTACCTTTTATAATTTTGACTAATATTCAATATGTATATTATCTGAAATAAACGAAAGCCGTTGAAAATGAA
The DNA here is from genome assembly GCF_021461395.2 of Schistocerca americana. Lineage (NCBI taxonomy): Eukaryota > Metazoa > Arthropoda > Insecta > Orthoptera > Acrididae > Schistocerca > Schistocerca americana. The sequence continues at coordinate 653,912,797 of NC_060122.1, forward strand.
ACCTCTTACGTAGCTGTGACTCTATTGGCGTATTACTACAGTCCATTCTGTGGAAAGTGAAGCAAAACTGAAGAAGACCGTGAATTCTACTAATGATTCAGGCTGCAAAGGTATATCGACTCTCACTTCCTGCTGGTAGTCGGAATTGTTACTCGTGTAACAGAGAGAGGTTAAGTGTTAGGATCACGGAGAAGACGTACGAGAAGATAGATTAGATGAAAGAGATTCGCTTTATACTCGTATCACAAGTCATCAAAACTAATACAGAGATCAACTGCAGACAATGATGAAACAGAGCTCTTGGACAGCAGAGGAAGAGCAGTGGATAAGTACGGGACAAAACTTTTCCAGAACAGCAGCAGAACTGAATATAACTGAAAGTCAGCCATGTGGCCACGACCCAACATGATGGAAATAATGTAGCACATTAACATACACATAGAAATTCGATTCGGATAAGTAATGGCATTGAACATTAAGGGCGTATAGTCAAGGTAAATTCCAATCTTATACAGGACACAAAGTCTACTAGTATTGGCTTCACATAGACTCCTGTCACGTAAATTAATCTCAGAAGTTTTCTTGGCAAATAGCTTTCTATCCTGGCAGGGTTTCTCATACATACATGTATTCGTACATGGATATATTACACTGACGGAGATAGAAAGTGTTACACCATGAACAGTTCGAGCGAACGTTAGAAAACATGTACTCTAGCACTTCCACGCCTGTGGAACAAGTCAAATACAATTTCATTCCTATGTGAGCCTATTCTGAATACAGAGAAAAGAAGGTCTGAGTACATGGTGGCTAATGGGTGTGTCTAACGTTACTGATGCTCTTCAGGTTGAAACCGGAATACATCACGCCCGATGACGTCCACGTGGAGCCAGCTTTCGGATCTGATAATATGACGGTGAGTGCTTCTGGAGCTGGTGAAAGGTTGAATCACTAGTACGAGGGACATGGGAGCATCACATCGACAAATCGCACATACTGTTGGCTTTAGGGGGACGTCAGGTAATGACACAGTAATTTCGAGAAATAGACGCACAACTCATTTCTCTGCCCCTTCTTTCTGAGTTTATCATGTAATTTAATGAGAAGCATATGATTATGTACGCCAAAGTATTACAAAACTCAGAACCAGTCTCCCTGTTAGTGGCGTGGTGAACATTTCTGTTTTTGTATTGTCTTTGCAAATTTGTGACTTACAGATTTACATGTGCGTTAAACATTTAAACGGTACACCAATAGTAGAATGTATGTACGAAAGAAAGTATTTGTATTTAGATAACATTAGTAAGCGCCGCCTACAGAAACATGGTTTGTTGTTGAGCAGCGGGTGGTGAGGTCTGAGAACAGGTGTGGCGTGTAATGGCGGTGCTCAGCGGAAGAGAGCTGGCTCGCTATAAATTAAGAGGCAGTATGTTGTGAGGATGGAGAAATTCCTTTAATGCCACTGAATATTACCTACAGAGGTGTACTGGAGGCACCGCGCGGGAGGAAAATGCCACCTCGCCACCTAAATTATCATACACATGCGTTTGTCTGGCAACACATGTAAGTGCTGAAAATTTTGTGAAGTGCTATCTTTTGACGTTTCTTAAACGATTTTAATTTTTATAAGAAACTTTTGGCAATGATAAAACCGTAGTTCAGAGATTTAATGACATTCATACCCACAAAGATAAAATAAGATTTTTGGTGTTATACCCTACTGGAATTGTGGCAAAAGGAATTACCTATTGCGATGAAATGAAATGGTAATTTTGAGTAGTATCATGTAGGCTCAGTAATGCTATTTGACAGTACAGCTCCCGTTCGAGAGATCATATTTTCGCTTAACGAAATAGTACTTGGTATTTAAGTGTCACCTTAAGCTTTCCACGGTACTGCACCAGCTGCATAAGTATTTCGGTATTGTGTTGTACTAAAAATTTATGACGTCATACTTGTGCATGCCTAATGAGTGAGTGTATGAAGGCTTTCATGTGGCTGTTTCAAGTTACATGTTAAGTACGAGGTGCGGCTAGAAAAAAACCGGACTGATGCTGGAAAAAACATTTATTTACAATTATTTACAATTTCATGTTATCTCCTTCAATGTACTCTCCTCCTCGGTCTCTACACCGCTCCATACGAATTTTCCACTGTTCATAGCAATGCTGCAGATCATTTTCGGTAAGTCCATACATTACTTCCGTCGCTTTTTCTTTTATTGCTTCAACAGTCTCAAATCTAGTTCCTTTCAAAGCTGACTTGACTTTAGGGAAAAGTCACAGGGGGCCAAATCAGGTGAGTAGGGTGGATGATCTAAGATGGGAATGTTGTGTTTTCCCAAAAACATCTTCACTGACAACGCACTGTGAGCTGTGGCATTGTCTTGGTGAAGGATCCATGACTTTTTTCTCCACAAATCGTTCCGTTTTCTCCGTACTCGCTCACGTAGGGTAGCCAGGACGCTAATGTAGTAATGCTGATTCACTGTTTGTCCCTCTGGTACCCAATCAATGTGCACAATCCCTTTGATGCCAAAAAAAAAAAAAACAACCATCATTGCCTTGAATTTCGATTTTGACATTCGTGCTTTTTTTTGTCGTGGAGAACCAGGAGTTTTCCAATGCATCGATTTTGTAAGAAGGTGGGATCACTTTCAATGTTTTCCAGGATGTCAGAACAAATCATTCTTCGGCGTTCCTTCTGTTCAATTGTGAGACACTTTGGAACCATTTTTGAACACACTTTGTTCATGTTGAAACTTTCATGAAGAATCTGCCTAACACTTTCCTTGTCAACTCCTGTTAACTCAGACACTGCTCTGATTGTTAAACGGCGATCTTGTCGAACAAGTTTACCGATTTTTTCAATGTTTGCATCAGTTTTTGCTGACAATAGTCTGCCAGTGCGAGTGTAATCACTGGTGTCTTCGCGGCCATCTTTAAATCGTTTAAACCACTCAAACACTTGTGTTCGCGATAAACAATCATCGCCGTACACTTGTTGTAACATTACAAACGTTTCACTTGCAGTTTTTCCTAGTTTGAAACAAAATTTGATGTTAACACGCTGTTCTTTCTGTACACTCAGCATTTTCCGACGCACAGACAAAACGTCAACTACTTAAAACAGACGCCACGGGCAGACTGAGTGCAGGAGGCAGATGAAACTCGAGCAGTAGGCGGAGCGAGAGTCACGTGACAGGCCACGCGACTTTCAGCCTTATTGCATTCGTTTTATTGTTTCACCAGTACTAGTCCGGTTTTTTTCTAGCCACACCTCGTAAGTGCAGTAAATTATAAAATTACTGACAACTCCACCGTCAACCTTGTTTACATCATGTGACTTCATTTGACTTAAAAATGCACACGCGAAAGCACAGTACTGTATTCCCACAATGTGTGCCTCAGTTGTGTGTCCTGTGGCATAGCGCTGTGTGTCCGATTGACGTACGATTAACATTTTGTATAAACACTGATGTTTAAATAGTGAAGCCCGACGGTACGTTGCAGACTGCTTATGGATTGGTGGGGAAATGGACTCATTACAACATTCTGGCAAAAAGAGTAGGTACGGGTGCACCACAAAAGATTGTACCACGAGAAGATCGACGGTTTGTTCGGCCGCATCCTGCGAATAGACGGATGACAACAGTTAAAATCCAGGCCAAAGTTACACGCAGAGTGGTACCACCAACTGAAATACTCGAAGTCATCTTGAACTGCCAAGCGTCGCGTACTGCTGGTACCGTGCCACAGACCACAGAGACTTGTGTGGTGTAGAAACATAGTCAACTGGGAAATCGAGTGACAGTCTGTCGTTTTTAACGAGAAGTCAACGCGTCCTTAGACGATCTGATGAAAGATCACCCTCCATCTAATAATTGTCATTCAAGATAAACGGGCTGAGATGCAACCGAGGAATTCAAATCTCACATCGAAGCTGAATCAAATAAATAACAGACTAGGTGAAATCAGAATAGAAACATGTCAAAAATAGTATTTCGTAAGCAAGATGTAGGATAATTTTTTGAAGAAAATGAAGGAAGTCAACCAGCTGGGACCTGAAATAAAGAACGCTATGTGGTCATCAATTTTTTGTATATTCCGAGCCGCATATCCCAAACATGTTATGGAATTTTACTTAAATCCATGAATTTTGCAAAATATCTGTAGAAACTGAGATTATTATTTTAGAAGTATGGGTTCAGACGTCTTGCTGTGATAGGACCACTGTTGTTCTCTATATACATAAATTATTTGGTGGACAGGGTGGAGAGCAATCTGCGGTTGTTTACTGATGATGCAGTTGTGTACGGCAGGTGTCGAAGTTGAGTGCCTGTCGATAGATACAAGACGACTCAGACAAAATTTCCAATTGGTGTGACGAATGGCACCTAGTCCTCAATATGGAAAAATGTAAGTTAATGTGGAGGAGTAGGAAGAAGAAACCCGTTGTATTCGGATACTCTATTACTGGTGTCCTGCTTGACACACAACGTTGCTTAAATATCTGGGTGTAACGTTTCAAAGCTATATGAGGCGGAACGAGCATGTGGAAACTGTGGTAGAGAAAACAGATGGTCGATTTCGGTTTATTGGGAAAATTTTAGGAAAGAGTGATTCACCTGGAAAGGAGACCGCATACAGGACCCTGGTGCGAGCTATTCTTGAGTACTGCTCGAATGTTAGAGATCCGTTCCAGGTCGGATAAAATGAAGACATCTAAGCAATTCAGAGTGGGCAGCTAGAGTAGTTTCCGGCAGGTTCGAACAATATATAAGTGTTACGGTGGTGCTTTGGGATCTCAAATGGAAATCCCTGCAGGGAAAGTGATGTTCTTTTCACGAAACACTATTGAGAAAATTTAGAGAACTGGCATTTGAAGCTCACTGCCAAACGATTCTGCTGCCACCAACATATATCGCGCGTAAGGACGACGAAGATAAGATAACAGAAATTGCGGCTCATACGGAGGCGTACAGATAGTCGTTTTTCCCTCGCTCTATTTGCGCTTGGAACAGAAACGGAAATGACAAGTAGTGATACAGGCTGACCTTCGCCACGCAGCATACGGTGGCTTCCGCAGAATCTATGCAGATCTAGATGCAGATGCTGTGCCGATATCTTTTCTTTTGTCTCAGTACCAATGATGGCGGCCGCAGAAATTTATCCAAGATGCAGAAAATTCTAAAATAAGTGATTCGACGATTTGAGTATGTGTCAACTAACAGTTAAATTTGACAGAAAGAACAAGAAACGTATTGTATGTCAAATGTTTAAGAATTACCCAACAGTTTTATATACAATTATTTTGATACCTGAAAGGTAAGCATATTTTACAAGTATTTGCAAAGTATGTCATTATTATACTATTAATATTAACATGAATGCCACTTTTTAGTTAACACTCTTGGATTACATTCTAATGTGATTAAAACAAGTATACAAGCGAATAAGAAAATAGAAAATATCCGGAAAACATGCTTTTGTTAGTGTACAGATAATGTTCGGTTTATATTGCAAGTTAGACATCTGCAATAGGAAAACGTCTGGTCCATTGTTGAAATTTAGATATCAACAAAAATAACACATTATGTAGCCAGCATCATATGTCTCGATTGGGTATAGTTAGAGTATAAGAGGAACTAGTACACGCCCGTAGGTATTTCTCTTCGGCTTGGGTAGGGAACAGACTATGTCAAAAGTAGGTGACATTGGTGCGATGTGCCTTCCTTCATTCTAAGTGCAGTGGCTTGTTGAGTGTATATGAAGCTGTAGATTACCATTAAGATTTGATATTACGTAGTGTAAGACACTGTTTTTGTAAATACAGCGCCAGGTCTTTCAGCTATAATATGGTTAAAGGATGAAATACGAGAGTTAGAATGAGTTAGCTGTTTGTGACTGTAATAACTGCCGGCCGGAGTGGCATAGCGGTTCTAGGCGCTTCAGTCTGGGACCGCACGACCGCTACGGTCGCAGGTTCGAATCCTTCCTCGGGCATGGATGTGTGTGATGTCTTTAGGTTAGTTAGGTTTAAGTAGGTCTAAGTTCTAGGGGACTGATGAACTTAGATGTTAAGTCCCATAGTGCTCAGACCCATTTTGTAATAACTCAAACTTGACTTGGTAATCACGCACTTTAGGTTTAAAGAAGTAAGTTAATGCTCCTGCACAGGCTGTAAGCCTGATTACAGCCAAAGGTAATTTAAAAATATAGAAATTAATTTGTTCTGCTTTTTAACATTTACTATTAGTCTGTAAAACTGTTTTCTCTGGGAACTCACTTCACAGAGACACCAACATCTAGTATGAGTTTGGAGTTACTACAGACAGACAGCAGTCAGTGTATTTATCAAGCCGTTCAACCATCGAGCCTCACTGCCAGCATTTTCATTCTCCTAAATGAATAATCCTTTCATCTATGGGTGTTAAAAGTGAAATAGGCAATTCAACAGTGATCAAGAATTGCTACCGAAAGAAGCGTACTTTATTTACACAATTAGCCGTTGAAGTTGTGCTGGGAAGACACAGTGTCGGCTTATCAGCTTTGCCTAAGCTTTCAATTGGGCCTACCCTTAATTCTGAGATCCGTTTGAGACAGACCCTAAGTAAGTCTAGCTTCCTCTAAATCCTATCTATCGATTTTACACAACAGCTAACAGCTTTCGACGTGCATGTATATCGGGGAAAAGATGATCTGCTAAACTGTAGAGTCAATGAGAAATGTGAATCAAGCCTTTTTTACGTGTAGTCTTCATACGTTCCCTGAAAGGGATGTTGCGACATCTCTGTAAAAGATTGGTAGCAGAAGAACAAATGCAAAAGAGTAATGCAATATAACCTGGATTAGCAGGTCTGTAGTTGGAGGAAAATATATGAGTCGCTGATATCAGCCCAAAATCTTCAGAGGAAGCCGCTCAGAATAGGAGTACATGATTTTTTTAAAGATGTTACAGGAACAGGAGAGATTTATTTCTGTATAATATATGCAATATGATTGATTTAATATGATGTAATATAGAGACCTGTTATTAACATACCGCTCAGTTAAGAGGATGGGCGGTGATTTCATTTTCGCACAGAGGAAGTGTCCGTGGGACATAATGGTATTCTGAATGCGTTATATACAGGGGAAAGACCAAAAGGACGAAACGTTACCATACCTAAGACGGTGTAGGAAACCCGATACAGGCGTCCCAGAATAAATAAATACAAGTGTAACATGGTTTCCAAGGAAACCTTATCTCATTCTTTTTAAAAATAAAGGCCAGTGCAGATATCGATGATGGAAGGATGTAGCGATGACAATAAAGTTCAGATCTGATGACTGTGATGACCAGGGAAGATACGGCAGTTCATCCTCGTGTTCACGAAACCAGTACTGGACTATGCAGACTGTATGAATGAGGGTCTTGTCGTCTTGGAACACAACATCTGCATTGGGGAACAAACATTGTGCCATGGATGGCCTCTATAAACGAAAATAATCAAATTATCCTTGGTACTATAATGCGACCATCCAGAGGAACCATGGGACCCATGGAATACCACCATGTGGCTGCTCAAATCATTATCGAACCGGCGCCAATTTTCTCTCCTGAGGCGGATACTTGACCAGAAGCTAAAAACAGTTTGAAACAAGACTTATCAGACCAAACAATTATCTTCCACTGCCCCTTAGCCCAGGTTTTATGGCTTCGGGGCAACGTTTCCCTATTAATGGCATTTGAATCACTGAGGAATAGTTATGGAATTACAGCATACAGCATACTCAACAACCGTCTGTCATAATCACTCAACACGCGCACTTCTGTTCACGTTGTGACTAACCGTATTATGTTTTTCAGCTTTCTTTGCTTCGTATGCGGTATAAATCTTCGAAACGGTGCTTCTAGATGTACCAAGCACTTCGGCTGCCTTGGTTATGGAAGCACCCACCATACGTGCACCAAAAGTTTTCCCACGTTCGAATTCACTTAGCCCCGTCTTAAGGCACTCTCATCTACACAAATTACGCTTGCGCCGTATTGAGGAAATTGCCCAGGTGCCGTTCGTGGTCAGATACAACAGAGCACTCTGCAGGCTTTGCTATAATCTGCATTTATGTTGAAGCCTGCACTTCTTTCCATATTTTTGTCACTCTCATGTGTATTTACGCGCCATTGCCAGTTGGGTCTGCGTTGTGTGGTCTGATTGAATCTAAGCTGCTATCTCAGCGTAATTAAAAGCAAACTATCCTATTCCAAGAAATAAAATTAGCAACTGTCTTGTTCCTTGTTCGCTGGTGCACCTGCCTTATGACAGTTATCGACAGGACGCACCCCACCTTGCACTTCGCTGTACCTTTCCCTTAGCTAGCTTCTAGCTTAGTCCGTTTCTAATGTCATTTAGTGTTATCAGACAATTTCCTCTCCCTCTCTTTTTGCAAACGTCCATCGATGACATATCGTTTCAGGTAGTTTCTTTGAGATGAATGCCCAAGTCAATATGTTTTCGCCATTCATATCATTTCGACCAATGTGTGTCGTCACGCCTTTCAAATGCTAATTACACAAATCAAAGATGTAGAAGAAGATTTATAATGAAAGTCTCTATTTCTTGTGGTTTTCACTGTACTCAATTCAAATATTGCAGAAATGAAGTAAAATCACTCACGATATTGTGCAGTTAATACTCAATATTTTTAAAAGTGTATGTTAATTGTTTTAATGATACATGTTTCATATAAAATTTCAATCAATATGAATCATCTGTGTATGGGATAGCATTAAATGATTTGCAAAAAAAAAAAAAAAAATTAAGCCAGGAAAGAAGAGCGTTACGTGCAAAAACAGTTATATTACTTCGTCTACATTTACGTTAGTCTGAGCCTAATTAAACAGTTTGTGAAACCCTTATTGAAGGATCGGGAATGCTTCAAGTTTTTCTGCCAGAATTTCGGTCTTATATAGAAGTGAAATTCGTAGAAGGTGTATTTGTTGTACCTGACATTGGAAAAATCACGCTCGTTGTCAATACTGTATAAAAAAACTGAATGGGAAGAAGCCTTGCATATTGTTCAGAAAGACTGTTATTAAGCTCTTAGGTAACGGGAAAAAAAACGTCGTTACATTGTTGTTGTAGACTGGAGAAATTTAGATAAACTGATTTATGAGCTTGATGATCCACTTTCTGGAAGTGTCATTTAGATATTTTTCCCTAAAGATTTGGTTGGTATCAGCGGCCCTAAGGTACGTTGTACCATGAAGACGCCAATATATTGGGAAAATGGTCTCTGTGATTCCACAGTGAAAATTATGGTGGAAGACTGCTTTCGATCAATTCGCCGAGACGTACAATACCCATTTCATCGCAGAAGTATCTGTATCAGATGCTTTCAGGAGAACAGAGAGGAAATATGAGCCAACGAATACTACATTCCTGTCGAATGAGAGAGTGTTTTCATTTGTCTGCGTTTCAGTAATTATTCGTTCATTTAAAAAAAACTGAATTACTTTTCGTTGCAATAACGTGTTTTGCTAATTTCCTGGTATCCCATTTGTGACGATACCTCAGTCAAAAATATACGTGAATATATGGAAATGGATGTATATACAAAGTGCAATGCGCATTTTTATCAGTGCTACAGAGTTAAACAATTTCGTTTGCATCCGTGCTCAGATTTATTCTAGGATCTATAGTTTTATTTAAGATAGATGCTAAGCGCACACCCAATACAATAGTCCAAGGTTATATGACAACTAGTTTTGCAGCTGATAAAGAGATTCAATAAAAGTATATTGAATTAAAAGAAATTATTCAGGGAGTTACGGGAGACGAATATTTAACTGTGGTGGGAGATTGTAATTCGTTAATAATTAAAGAAAGAAAAGGACAACAGTAGGTAATTATGGACTGGAAGAAAGGTATGAAAGAGGAAGTCGCCTGGTAGAATTTTGGTCCAGAGCTTCTTTTAATCACCGTTAAACTTCTTTAGAGAATCATGAAAGAAACAACGAAAATGTTTCAGATTGATAATATACTGGTAAGACTGGTTTCGGAAGCAGATTTGAAATTGTAAGACTTTTACATGGACAGAAGTGCACTCTAACGACAATTTATTGGTTATGAACGGAAGATTAAAACTGAAACAGTTTGCAAAAGTGGAGGAGACTAAGGAGATGGGACTTGAACAAGTTGACAGAACCAGATGTTGTTGAGCGTTTCAGATGGACCATCAGGCAACGATTGATTGGAACTGGGGACAGGAAACAGTATTCCTCTGAATTGAAATAGTGAAGGGAGCAGAAGATCAAATAGGTGAACAAAAAAGGCCTAGTAGAAAACCTTATTTATCATAGAAGATATTGAATTTAATTGATGACAGGAAAAAATCTAAAAGTGTATCAAATAAACAAAGCGAGAGGGAATACAAACGACTAAAATTGAGATTGGCAGGAAGCGCAAAATGGCTGAGCACGAGTGACTAGGGACCTAGAAGCATTTTTCGTAAGACAAAATATCGATACTGCCAACAGGAAAATTAATGAAGCCTTTGTAGAAGAGAGAAGGAGCTGCATATACTAGAGCTCAGGTAGGAAAACTGTGGTGTCGCCGCCAGACACCACACTTGCTAGGTGGTAGCCCTTAAATCGGCCGTGGTCAGTTAGTATACGTCGGACCCGCGTGTCGCCACTATCAGTGATTGCAGACCGAGCGCCGCCACACGGCAGGTCTAGAGAGACTTCCTAGCACTCGCCCCAGTTGTACAGCCGACTTTGCTAGCGATGGTTCACTGACAATATACGCTCTCATTTGCCGAGACGATAGTTAGCATAGCCTTCAGCTAGGTCATTTGCTACGACCTAGCAAGGCTGTAAAACATGTACCATCAAGAGCGATGTTCACCAATTATGGGTGAAAGTTAAGTATTCCAGCAGCTACGTACGTTTTTTGTTAGTCTCATTTCCTGGACCTGTTCCAGACCTCACGCCAGCCTGCGTGAGCTAAAACGCGTGCCTTTCGGCTTCCTCTCATAGTGGGTTGGCTGTCTTGCCAATCCACATCAAAAACAATCCTAAGCAAAGAAGGGAAAGTAGGAAGGTGGAAGGAATATATACAGGATTTATACGACAGAGACGAACTTCAAGGCAATATAGAACAAAGACAATACAACATAGATGAAGGTGAAATGAAACTGCGACAAGAATTTGACAGAACACTGAAAGGCCCCTGGACTAGACGACAAAACTACTGACAGCTTTCTGAGAGCCTGCAATGATCGAACTATCCGTCTGTGCGCAAGCTATCCGAGACGGGAAAAATAGCCTCAGACTTCAAGAAGAATGACATAATTCCAACTCGAAAGAAAGCAGGTGCTGACAGGTGTAAATATTACCAAACTATTAGTTCAATAAGTCAAGGTTTCAAAACAGTAACTCGACTTATTTATAGAGGAATGGAAAATCTTTTAGAAGCCAGCCTCTGGGATGATCATTTTCGATTCCGGAGAAATATGGGAACTTGCTAGCCGGTATTAACCCTACGACTTCTGTTACATTATAGGTTAAGGAAAATCAAAGCTACGTTTACAGCACTGGTAGATATGGAAAACTTTTGGCAGTGTTGAGTGGAATAGTCTCTTTGAAATTATGAGAGTAGCAAAGGTAAAATACAGGGAGCCAAAGGCTATTTACAACTTGTATAGAGATGAGACGGCAGTTACAAGAGTCCAGGGGCATAAAATGAAAGCGGGTCTGAGAAGGATGTGAGACAGAATTGTTGCCTATCCCCGACGCTATGAAATTTGTACACAGAGTAAGCAGTAAAGGAAAGACAAGTAACATTTGGAGCAGGAACAGATGTACAGAGAAGAAAGAAAATCTTTGAGGATTACCGATGACATTGTAATTCTGTCAGGGACAACGAATGACTTACAAGATCAGTTGAATGGAATGTTAAGTGTCTTGGAAGAAGGTCATAAGATGAACAGCAAGAAGAGCAAAAAAATGATAATGGAATGCAATCTAATTAAATCAGGTAATGCTGTGGGAATTCGATTAGAAAAATAGACACGTAAAGTGGTAGATGAGTTTTGCTATTTTGCCGTGAAAGTAACTAATGATGGCCGAAGTAATGAGCATATAAAATGTAGACTGGCAACGGCAAGAAAGCGCTTCTAAAGAACAAAAATCTGTTAACATCTGATATAAATTTAAATGATAGGAAGTCTTTTCTCCAAGTACCTGTCTAGAATGGAGCCATGTTTAGAAGTTATACATGGCCGATAAACAATTTAGACAAGAAGATAACAGAAACATTTGAACTGTGGTACTAGAGAAGAATTCCCCTCATATGATGGGTAGATCGCGTAATGAGGAGGCACTGAGTAGGACTGCAGGGACAAGACATTTATGGCACAGCTTGCCTAAAAGCAGGACTCGGATGATAGGAGTCATTCTGAGGCATCAAGGGATCGTGAATTTAGTGTTGGAGAGAAGTGAGGGAGAGGGATGGTAAAAACCCTAGAAGAAGACCAAGACATGAATACAGGAAGCCGATTCAGACGAATGTATGTTGCAGCAGTTATTCAGAGATGAAGAAGTTTGCATAGGATAGGGTAGCTTGGAAAGTTGCACCAAATCAGTCTTCAGACTAAACACCACAACAACAATAGCAACAAGAAAATTTTATCACCGCCCATATTTATGTCTGCCAGATTGTCGAAGAGGACAAATACTAGAAATTCCGCTGAAGAGGGTTTACTAAAAATGTGTACTGAAAACCGGTGTATTCCTGAACGCAAATTGTTAGTACAGCGGACACGTAGTCGTACATGAACATGGACCGATGGAGTAAGATAATACACACCTCGAGTGATACGTGGACTAGTTGGGAACGTTTGGTTTCTCCTAGGCGCATGCCAAGAGAAATTTGCTACAAGCCGTATATGAACACGTACAGCTTGCATTCTGAACATCCAGTGCGTTTTAGTGGGAATTTCCTGTGGAATATGGTGGTTCGCAGTGTACGTAAGCCGCTCGAAGGCAGCAGATGTTTTTTATTAGTTTATGCCAAGTTCAAGTCCTATCCGGCGGCACCCAGAAGATGAATCTTGACCGGCATACTCAGTGACAGTGAAGCGTTGTATAGGACACCGGCCGCTGCCATGCTCAGCACAGCCAGGCGTGATGTGACCCTGCATCGTAGACAATCTTGTATAGCGACAGAGCTGCATCGTGGCAGCTGTCACTGCCCGCTGAGTATGGACACTGAGTCCCGCCCGGCTGTGGCAAGTGACCGGCGCAAGCATGCAGTGAGAGAACCTCGACTCATGGGTGGCTTTTGGCGACTCGCTCTGGCAGGTGCACTGTGGCTGGGTGTCTGGGAGGATTTCAGTTCGACCCCTGACTAATAAGGCGGCTGCCGGACCGCCTTAGCAGGCGATCCTGTCACGAAGACGGCAGAGCAGAAGTGAGATCTTTGTGGAGATTGGCTCTATGGCGCTTGACGACTCGATGACTCTCTGCTTCGAAAGATGCCCAGCCTGCCCGAACGGCCAGTATTTATTTGAATTAAAAGGGTTTTCCGTGATGCTGGGATGCAGACGTCTCGTATGACAAGTGGAAAACGTTGCTAATGCCCGGGCACTGAATTTTAGGCGGGGGCATTGAACGGTAAGTGGGCGTCGGTGCCCGTTGAGGGCCGTGACGCAACGCTGGGTAGGCCCTCTGCAGCACGTGGCTCACTTTAAGGCACCTGCCTAGAATCGAGCCGTTGCAGTTCAACGAATTCGTTGTTGTCCAGTTCAGAATCTTTTAATAATTCACTCAGTATTAATAATGAACGTCAGGCACATGAACTGCGTAACGTTGCTTTCTCATCCACCTTTTGTATTCGATGTTATTTCTGGAATAACTCTTCAAATATGTCGTCGGTGTTTCCAAGGAACAACTTGTATAGCCAATGTTTCCATTTAAGAAATGGAGAGCGAATTATCGTTATGACAATAACACATGAATCACCTCGAAGGGAACGATCTATTGATACGCAATCAGCATGGTTTCAGAAAACATCGTTCTTGTGCAACGCCGCTAGCTCTTTATTCGCACGATGTAATGGCCGCTATCGACAGGGGATCTCAAGTTGATTCCGTATTTCTAGATATCCGGAAAGCTTTTGACACCGTTCATCACAAGCGACTTCTAATCAAGCTGCGGGCCTATGCGGTATCGTCTCAGTTGTGCGGCTGGATTCGTGATTTCCTGTCAGGAAGGTCGCAGTTCGTAGTAATAGACGGCAAATCATCAAGTAAAACTGAAGTGATATCAGGTGTTCCCCAGGGAAGCGTCCTGGGACCTCTGCTGTTCCTGATCTATATAAATGACCTGGGTGACAATCTGAGCAGTTCTTTTAGGTTGTTCGCAGATGATGCTGTAATTTACCGTCTAGTAAGGTCATCCGAAGACCAGTATCAGTTGCAAAGCGATTTAGAAAAGATTGCTGTATGGTGTGTCAGGTGGCAGTTGACGCTAAATAACGAAAAATGTGAGGTGATCCGCATGAGTTCCAAAAGAAATACGTTGGAATTCGATTAATCGGTAAATAGTACAATTCTCAAGGTTGTCAATTCAAATAAGTACCTGGGTGTAAAAATTACGAACAACTTCAGTTGGAAAGACCACATAGATAATATTGTGGGGAAGGCGAGCCAAAGGTTGCGTTTCATTGGCAGGACACTTAGAAGATGCAACAAGTCCACTAAAGAGACAGCTTACACTACACTCGTTCGTCCTCTGTTAGAATATTGCTGCGCGGTGTGGGATCCTTACCAGGTGGGATTGACGGAAGACATCGAAAGGGTGCAAAAAAGGGCAGCTCGTTTTGTATTATCACGTAATAGGGCAGAGAATGTGGCAGATATGATACGAGAGTTGGGATGGAAGTCATTAAAGCAAAGACGTTGTTCGTCGCGGCGAGATCTATTTACGAAATTTCAGTCACCAACTTTCTCTTCCGAATGCGAAAATATTTTGTTGAGCCCAGCCTACATAGGTAGGAATGATCATCAAAATAAAATAAGAGAAATCAGAGCTCGAACAGAAAGGTTTAGGTGTTCGTTTTTCCCGCGCGCTGTTCGGGAGTGGAATGGTAGGGAGATAGTATGATTGTGGTTCGACGAACCCTCTGCCAAGCACATAAATGTCAATTGCAGAGTAATCATGTATATGAAGATGTAGATGTAGAGGAACGCGCTAATTTCTTGTTTTCTGTTCCTTCGACTGCGGTCTTCCATATTATTTTTCTGACAATGTCTAAATGTTGTACAAATTGAATTAGAAGTTTTAGCACGTCAATACGCTTGTAAACCTTAGCAAACAACTTCAGAGCAAAGGACTGCTGTTGTCCTTGCAAAGATTATATTCATTAATATCCTTGCTTATCTCTAAAGAAGGTGAGGTGCAATATGTAGAATGATTCAGTGATGATGTTACAAACTTTCAGTTTGATCTAAGGTAACATACTACGGAAACGACGAAGTCGAAATTCGTCTGCGAAAATCGTTCTCATACCTCTGACAGTGTGTGACGGAACTGTCACTTAGTCCTCTTTCACTAAAGCAAGCTGCAAATTGATTTTCACCTACCTCAGATCGACGTCTGCTCAGTGTCTCTTCACTCTGCAACGTAGGTACTTACAAGGTGATGAAAAAGCAGCGTTGATGAAAACAGCACCTAATATCTACAATTACTGAGGCCGCGTAAATCTCGTTGTGATTGTTCCTGAAAATATTCATAATAAATTTTCGGGTGGAAAAACGGAGTCCTGATCTTCATTGAAAGTTCGGAAATCTCGTAATAGTAGGTTTTATTTTCTTTGCTTAAACGTGTGTCATCAGCACACATTTAATATGCAAAGCTGCTATTATAAGTTCCCAGTTTTGTCACACATAAAGTAGCCGGGCCGGCCTGTGTGGCCGAGCGGCTCTAGGCGCTACAGTCTGGAACCGCGCGAGCACTACGGTCGCAGGTTCGAATCCTACCACGGGCATGGATGTGTGTGATATCATTTGGTTTGTTAGGTTTAAGTATTTCTAAGTTCTAGGGGACTGATGACCTCAGATGTTAAATCCCATAGTGTTCAGAGCCATTTGAACCAAAGAAACCAGAATTCTCCTACGTCCATTACCAAAATTATGACGCGAATATACAGTCATTTTCTACACATAACGTTGATTTCTTACATAAGTCATTCAGTGGATTTCTTTCACAAAGATTGCTCGCCGAATATATTCTGTAGTAGAACACAGAACATCGCCACGCGCAATTTTGAAAGTCCAAGACGTCACACGCGTATATCTCCCGAACAAAGTATCCCACGACTCTCAAACAGTTACAAAACGTTCGTAGCAACAAAAGAAACCATTTCAAATCCATCTGAACGCGAAGGACAGAACATTTCTTCATCTTACACATTTTACGGACGGACCCATTTAACATGACCTTCACTTCTGAAAAGCGAGTCCACGACTCCCCTCCTCCACCTACTGATGCTACCTAAGTATCTCGCATTGCGCGGGATCCATACTGACTTCCGATTGGCTGTTCGAAAAGGCCAGCCAATCAGATCACACCTAGATCTTACTCGCGCCAAAACTGTTCTGAGCTAATCACTACATCAGGTTCATTGACGTCGCTTAGACAAGCAAATTATTACTGTAAAGTTTATTAATTGAAACTAAAAGAAAATTAATCTTGAGATAACTTTAGAAAACTTATTATATTGTTCCCGACTTTCTGTCTGCCTTATTACATAAGCAAACACTTATAGACCTACATTATCCGCCAGTTACGGGGATTTACAATTTTCATGGCACCCTGGTGGCGTAACAGTTTCTGGTTACGTAAGGTGTATTACAATATAAATTTCAAATTTGACGTATGTCTCCCATACGCACCAACATTCACTTTCATTTACTCTCACCCTAATACAAAACATAAATATTATCTTTTAAACTGTTATTTTCATTACGAAAGAAAAATTATCGAAAGTTTAGCATTGAAAAGCTTTATAAAATAAATTGGTACACTGAGAGTGCTATTACTGTTTTCACATCACAAAAGAAATATAAACTGTTATGGTTCCTATCTGAACTTACTTTCTTAAGTATCGGTCAAGTACTTTTTAGTGGATTTTTCACATCTTCGAAACTGTTAAGAGTAGCAGTATCAAATTTTGACGCACTGTTCGTCTGAATAACAAAAGGTCTTGTACCACTTTTGGAATAAAAGAGATAATATTTAACATAGTTATTTAGTTTCTTAGGTGAGGTTAATAAGTTGACTATATACGTGGCACACAAAAGCATTCCCACGCTCGGCCAGAGGGGCAGGTGGCTGATGACGCAATCGGCAGGCCACAAGTCGGCCGCCGCTGGATGCTACGATACTGCAGCCTTCTAATACTGTTTGTCATAGCGTAACAAAACTTACTGCAAAAACGGCGGTCGCGGATGAACCCGCGACCTACAAGTGGAATACATGCATCAGTACTGTTGTTGCTAAGACTATGGAGTACGAACGTTTCAGAAATGATAGTGTGAATGAAACAGTAACTGAATGTCTATGATCCAAACTGCATACTATATGAGCTGTCAGCACCTGTGTGTCTTCGATACTGTGAAACGCATCTCATCTATTGCAAGGTGTTTTGTTTCCTTGTTTATGGAGTAAGTAGTATGGATTAAAAGAGGAAAAATATTCCACATATGTATCGGCTCTAAATCGTTTACTTTGAGAGCTATAGGCACCTGTTCAGTAGAAGAGACGTGTTTCATAGTATCGAAGATGAGCAAGCGCTCAAAGCTCCTAAGGCATTCATAATCTATAAACCTACGTTTAGTGTCCATTTGGTACTTGTTTTGGTCCTTCCTACCGCCTCTGAAAGTTACCTACCTCACAATTGTAGCAACAACATCACCGGTATAGATATTCTACTGTTATAGGTAGCAGAACAATTTCCGCTCACAAATTTAGACCCTGTCGTTTCGGATCAGAGTCCTTTCCTCAGATTCATACATTCAACCTTCTCCATCATCCCCGAAAGTTTGTAACATCGCCATGGAATCACCTTGTGCCATTAGGGTCCGAGAATTTGTACTGGCTATTTCACTGAATGTGTCGGATGACGGTCAGAATATTTCGAATTTATATCGGCATACGATGGACGACGTAAGCAATGTCAGATAATATTTCATCACAGACATTAGAAACATTGCAGTACGTAGTTCTCTGATGGTCTCCTTTACCAGGGAACCAGGCGAGCGTTAAGAGTCGACATATTACTGTGCTTACCACCAGTTCTATACAACACGAAGTCTTGGACCGAGTTATACGCTTAGAACAACACTATGGACCGAGTTATATACTTACAGCAGCACTACCTGGCTCATCTGCTTCAAAGGAAGGAAGAGAGTCTGGAAGTTCGTCAAACACGAGGCTGTTAGAAACGGACCAGAGATAGAGAGGGATTTGAGATGGTTGCCGAAGGACATTGTCCCCGTTCTGTTCAAAGCAACCATTCCTGCGCTTGACTTAAACAATTCAGAGACGACCACGAAATCAAAAACTTGGACGGCCAAATGGTGATCGCAACCACCGTACTACTGTACATGAGTCCAGTGTGTTAGCACTGCGACATCTCGCTCCGACATCTGCATCGAGCCAACACAGTGGACGAATCTCCTGTCCATAATACACATTCGGAGAGGATAGTGGCCAACATTGTATTTCATACTAACCGAAGCGTGGCGCTACTGACAAATCCATTTCACGGAGACTTGTCATACAAGCCGATACAGCACCCTTTGAGCTCGACGAGGTATACTGGCGCATGATATCGCGTTTCACTTCTCATGACGGCTCTTCACTGAATTTGGCATGACACAAACGTTTCCGTTCGAAGTGGACAGAGCTCGTCTACGAATGGCACGTGCCTCTATGAACTGTTCCAAAGACGTTGAGGTAAACCTTTGGCCAGAAACATCCCCATACCGTCCCCGGTAGAACATGTGAGGCACCAGCTCGGACGCCAACTCTGTCCCAGTGCAGCTATCCAGAATACCATGTGAAATTTACATTAATGTAATCATGACGACCCACTACAGTGCGTACATCAGAACGAGAGCAGTTCAGCTATGCGTAATGCCTGGTGGCATGGAATTAAGTAGTAGTTTCTGTTGTCTGAAGAGGACTCGTCAATGAGCTGAAACTACTAATCAGTAAACGTGTTTAGCGATCTTAACCTAGCGTTTTCATCCAGACATTATGATCTTTCATGGTTGTCAAAGAGCATTACACTACTGGCCATTAAAATTGCTACACCTCGAAGATGACGTGCTACAGACGCTAAATTTAACTGACAGGAAGAAGATGCTGTGATATGCAAATGATTAGCTTTTCAGAGCATTCATTCAAGGTTGGCGCCGGTGACGACACCTACAACGTGCTGACATGAGGAAAGTTTACAACCGATTTCTCATACACAAACAGCAGTTGACCGGCGTTGCCTGGTGAAACGCTGTTGTGATGCCTCGTGTAAGGAGGAGAAATGCGTACCATCACGTTTCCGACTTTGATAAAGGTCGGATTGTAGCCTATCGCGACTGCGGTTTACCGTATCGCGACACTGCTGCTCGCGTTGGCTGAGATCCAGTGACTGTTGGCAGAATATGGAATCGGTGGGTGCAGGAGCGTAATACGGAACGCCGAGCTGGATCCCAACCGCCTCGTAGCAGTCGAGGTGACAGGCATCTTATCCGCATGATTGTAACGGATCGTTCAGCCACGTCTCGATCCCTGAGTCCACAAATGGGGACGTTTGCAAGACAGCAACTATCTGCACGAACAGTTCGACGACGTTTGCAGCAGCATTGACTATCACCTCGGAGACCATGGCTGCGGTTACCCTTGACGCTGCATCAGAGACAGGGGCGCCTGCGATGGTGTACTCAACGACGAACCTGGGCGCACAAATGGCAAAAAGTCATATTTTCGGTTGAATCCAGGATTTGTTTACAGCAACATGATGGTCGTATCCGTGTTTGGCGACATCGCGGTGAACGCACATTGGAAGCGTGTATACGTCATCGCCATACTGGCCTATCACCCGGCGTGATGGTATGGGGTGCCATTGGTTACACGTCTCGGTCACCTCTTGTTCGCAATGACGGCACTTTGAACAGTGGACGTTACATTTCAGCTGTGTGACGACCCGTGGCTTTACCCTTCATTCGATCCCTGCGAAACCCTACATGTCAGCAGGATAATGCACGACCGCATGTTGCAGGTCCTGTACAGGCCTTTCTGGAAACAGAAAATGTTCGACTGCTGCTCTGGCCAGCACATTCTCCAGATCTCTCACCAATTCAAAACGTCTGGCCCAGCAACTGGCTCGTCACAAGACGCCAGTCACTACTCTCGATGAACTGCGGTATCGTGTTGAAGGTGCATGGGCAGCTGTACGTGTACACGCCATCCAAGCTGTTTGACTGAATGCCCAGGCGTATCAAGACCCTTATTACGGACAGAGGTGGTTGTTCTGGGGACATTTCAGTTCTAGTACAATATATTTCTCTAATGAATACCCGTTTATCATCTGCATTTCTTCTTGGTGTAGCAATTTTAATGGTCAGTAGAGTATTTATATATTTGGTGTCTCTTCTTTCGGACATGCTAAATCGAACAGACTCCATAGATATAAAGGTAAAGAACACATTATCTTTTAATCCTTCTCATGCCAATACCTTTCCGTTTTTCAAGTGTAAAATTGAAGATTAAAGAGAGAGTTTCTCATTGATAACTTACGTTTCAGTGCTCGTTGTTTGTAAGACCATCGTGTTATGACTCTTTAAGAAGCAGGAATGAGTAGTGTGGGCTCGATACTCAGTCGATTTCTTCCCTGTAGGATCGTCTTTTGCCTTTTAACTTTGGACCTCGCTAGCGGGGACCTCACTAACGATAAGAGCGCGATGTCGGAAGCCTTCGTGATCGATGAGATCGATGAGGAACTGGAGTTTGCTTTGGAAGGGTGAGCAGCTTGAGGTTTTTAATGCTACGAGGCCACAGGGTCAAGCCTGACGATGGTGGAGCATTTGGTTCACATGCTTTCAGACGGTGAAGCATTTGGTTCACAAGCGATGACTGTCTGTCCCTCCAACTGGTTTCTGTTAGCGAGCGTATTACCATTGTTCGGAGCCGACGGCTACTTGGAGTTGCTGACCGGTTCGACCCAGCGGAGGCGGAGCGGTAAAATGGCCCCTTCCTGTCCAAACTAAGTGAATTATCTTTGCCTCTCACCTTTCCTACTCCTCTATCATCTTCTGCCTGGTTTTTTGTTATCTTCACGCATAATGAATCCGACTACAATAAATTTATATTCTACAACTGTTTATATGAGGCTGCTGTCTCGCCTGCTCCACCCCCCCCCCCTCCCCCGCAAATTTAAAAGTACTTGTTTGTCACTAGTGGAGTGAGTCAAGTACTCTGGCCCTAGAAATGTGAATAACGCAATCTGAATTGATCTGACGCTGTACAGACTTTGCCTGATCAAATCTATTGAAGTTTCACTAAATAGGTGCAACTGAGAACAAGTAGCGATTGAGACCTGTACGCCCTGACAGTGCCAGAGTGGCAGTGCGTTGCCATGTTTACTTCGTGCGGCAATGTAATTTGTAGCTGGCGAGATGTGTGCGGAGGAGGTGAGACGGGGAGGCTGCACCTGTGAATAAATCGCCGCCATGAAAGAAATGCAAAAATCTCACGGTCTAGCGATCAGACAGACGGACCGCAATTTACTCTGTACCAGAGCCCTGAAATTAAAGTAGATTTCTTCAGTGTGTGACACACCCGTTCGCTGGTCGTATCAAGGACAAATTTGGCTCACTTATATATCAGAGCGCACAAGGATACCAAACGTCAAAACTGGTACACAAAAAAGGAATAACGGTGCCCTCGCCAAACGAGAAGTCCGAGACGTTTGAAGTCACACTGTCAGTACAGTAAAAACTTCACCACAGGTTCCTCAGTCCACACTACTCGCAAATGAAGTCAGTCTCAGGACAGGTCCCAAGTACCAACCACACATGTCAGAGCTTCGACCAGAAATGCTTACCAGCCAGACCAAAGTCCCCACCCGAGTGCTTTGCACCTCTCCAGAAAAAAAATTTCGGTTTTCCCGCAAAGTGCACGAACGACACTGCCTTCACCCTATCTTGAGCCAGTCACAAGGCTTGAGAGGTGCTACTAAATCTCCCCTCTCACACGACAGCACAAACTCATGTCGGACAAGCGCAAAAGACAAGGAACATGCTTCTCTCTCTCCAAAAAAAAAAATAATAAAATATATATATATATATACACTCCTGGAAATTGAAATAAGAACACCATGAATTCATTGTCCCAGGAAGGGGAAACTTTATTGACACATTCCTGGGGTCAGATACATCACATGATCACACTGACAGAACCACAGTCACATAGACACAGGCAACAGAGCATGCACAATGTCGGCACTAGTACAGTGTATATCCACCTTTCGCAGCAATGCAGGCTGCTATTCTCCCATGGAGACGATCGTAGAGATGCTGGATGTAGTCCTGTGGAACGGCTTGCCATGCCATTTCCACCTGGCGCCTCAGTTGGACCAGCGTTCGTGCTGGACGTGCAGACCGCGTGAGACGACGCTTCATCCAGTCGCAAACATGCTCAATGGGGGACAGATCCGGAGATCTTGCTGGCCAGGGTAGTTGACTTACACCTTCTAGAGCACGTTGGGTGGCACGGGATACATGCGGACGTGCATTGTCCTGTTGGAACAGCAAGTTCCCTTGCCGGTCTAGGAATGGTAGAACGATGGGTTCGATGACGGTTTGGATGTACCGTGCACTATTCAGTGTCCCCTCGACGATCACCAGTGGTGTACGGCCAGTGTAGGAGATCGCTCCCCACACCATGATGCCGGGTGTTGGCCCTGTGTGCCTCGGTCGTATGCAGTCCTGATTGTGGCGCTCACCTGCACGGCGCCAAACACGCATACGACCATCATTGGCACCAAGGCAGAAGCGACTCTCATCGCTGAAGACGACACGTCTCCATTCGTCCCTCCATTCACGCCTGTCGCGACACCACTGGAGGCGGGCTGCACGATGTTGGGGCGTGAGCGGAAAACGGCCTAACGGTGTGCGGGACCGTAGCCCAGCTTCATGGAGACGGTTGCGAATGGTCCTCGCCGATACCCCAGGAGCAACAGTGTCTCTAATTTGCTGGGAAGTGGCGGTGCGGTCCCCTACGGCACTGCGTAGGATCCTACGTTCTTGGCGTGCATCCGTGCGTCGCTGCGGTCCGGTCCCAGGTCTACGGGCACGTTCACCTTCCGCCGACCACTGGCGACAACATCGATGTACTGTGGAGACCTCACGCCCCACGTGTTGAGCAATTCGGCGGTACGTCCACCCGGCCTCCCGCATGCCCACTATACGCCCTCGCTCAAAGTCCGTCAACTGCACATACGGTTCACGTCCACGCTGTCGCGGCATGCTACCAGTGTTAAAGACTGCGATGGAGCTCCGTATGCCACGGCAAACTGGCTGACACTGACGGCGGCGGTGCACAAATGCTGCGCAGCTAGCGCCATTCGACGGCCAACACCGCGGTTCCTGGTGTGTCAGCTGTGCCGTGCGTGTGATCATTGCTTGTACAGCCCTCTTGCAGTGTCCGGAGCAAGTATGGTGGGTCTGACACACCGGTGTCAATGTGTTCTTTTTTCCATTTCCAGGAGTATATATATATATATACACTCCTGCGAGAGGGCTGCACAAGCAATGATCACACGCACGGCACAGCGGACACACCAGGAACCGTGGTGTTGGCCGTCGAATGGCGCTAGCTGCGCAGCATTTGTGCACCGCCGCCGTCAGTGTCAGCCAGTTTGCCGTGGCATACGGAGCTCCATCGCAGTCTTTAACACTGGTAGCATGCCGCGACAGCGTGGACGTGAACCGTATGTGCAGTTGACGGACTTTGGGCGAGGGCGTATAGTGGGCATGCGGGAGGCCGGGTGGACGTACCGCCGAATTGCTCAACACGTGGGGCGTGAGGTCTCCACAGTACATCGATGTTGTCGCCAGTGGTCGGCGGAAGGTGCACTTGCCCGTCGACCTGGGACCGGACCGCAGCGACGCACGGATGCACGCCAAGACCGTAGGATACTACGCAGTGCCGTAGGGGACCGCAACGCCACTTCCCAGCAAATTAGGGACACTGTTGCTCCTGGGGTATCGGCGAGGACCATTCGCAACCGTCTCCATGAAGCTAGGCTATGGTCCCGCACACCGTTAGGCCGTCTTCCGCTCACGCCCCAACATCGTGCAGCCCGCCTTCAGTGGTGTCGCGACAGGCGTGAATGGAGGGGCGAATGGAGACGTGTCGTCTTCAGCGATGAGAGTCGCTTCTGCCTTGGTGCCAATGATGGTCGTATGCGTGTTTGGCGCCGTGCAGGTGAGCGCCACAATCAGGACTGCATACGACCGAGGCACACAGGGCCAACACCCGGCATCATGGTGTGGGGAGCGATCTCCTACACTGGCCGTACACCACTGGTGATCGTCGAGGGGACACTGAATAGTGCACGGTACATCCAAACCGTCATCGAACCCATCGTTCTACCATTCCTAGACCGGCAAGGGAACTTGCTGTTCCAACAGGACAATGCACGTCCGCATGTATTCCGTGCCACCCAACGTGCTCTAGAAGGTGTAAGTCAACTACCCTGGCCAGCAAGATCTCCGGATCTGTCCCCCATTGAGCATGTTTGGGACTGGATGAAGCGTCGTCTCACGCGGTCTGCACGTCCAGCACGAACGCTGGTCCAACTGAGGCGCCAGGTGGAAATGGCATGGCAAGCCGTTCCACAGGACTACATCCAGCATCTCTACGATCGTCTCCATGGGAGAATAGCAGCCTGCATTGCTGCGAAAGGTGGATATACACTGTACTAGTGCCGACATTGTGCATGCTCTGTTGCCTGTGTCTATGTGCCTGTGGTTCTGTCAGTGTGATCATGTGATGTATCTGACCCCAGGAATGTGTCAATAAAGTTTCCCCTTCCTGGGACAATGAATTCACGGTGTTCTTATTTCAATTTCCAGGAGTGTATAGAGAGAGAGAGAGAGAGAGAGAGAGAGAGAGAGAGAGAGAGAGGGAAACAGCCAATTACTGGCTTCTTTTAATTTTTCGCAGGTGGGGAAGAGCTGATTTTTTCTGAAGTTGTGTCTCTTCCTGCATCAACAAGGGAACAGATACAGTCTCAAAGACCTTTATCTAAATCACCTGTTCCTTGGAGCTTGTTAGTCCTAGCTATGATGTGTAATAAAGATTATATCTCCAAATGTTTCTCAGACGCCGGATTTTTCTTATACAACCGAGGCGCCTGGGGAAAGTGGTTCACTGGCCTACTTGCACTATTAGCAAACATGAAGACAAATGAATGTTTATTATGCGTGGCTCTTCACACAGTGCCCTGTTTATGACTACACAGTGTAGATGCGTACCATCAGACTGTCTTCCCAGCCCAGGCTTCTGATGGCACTGTGACAGGTAGTGTGGCATTGTTCTGCTGAAGACCTGTCTTGACAATGGGGCTGCCCTGTCTGCCCAGTACGGATGTGGACCTGTCTCACAAGATTAACTAAGGGATGGGCTGGCTGTCAACTGCTTTCAACTCCCAAGAAGCCGTTTCTACAAGCTAAGAATCATAAAAATATCTCATGGTTTTAGCGCCCTACGAGGCTCCATCAACATCTGCTCAGGCCGTTAACTATCTAGAGTCTTGCTCAAGGTGCATCAGGTTGTAATGAAATCTTTAATAATTTTCCATATGCGAAAAATAGGTGAGAGGGTAGCTTGTCCTCTCTCACTAATGGTAGCTGTATATGAGAATTTCCCCTAAACGTCTGTGCATTTAGGTGACTTGCATTAAGTGATTTAATTGGTTGTAACTCCTTATTGGAGGCTGTTGTTTTACATGCCTCCCTGTGAATTTTATCGTTTGCTGCCCGAAGAAAAGGAAAAGAAAGGAAGGGAAAAACTGTTCTTGGTTTCAACGTAATGACAAGTGATTTTATAATTAATAGCAGCTATGTCTGAGGGATTCAGTTAACTTCTCTGTAAACTTACCTCTACAGCTGACTATTCACTCAGTGCTGGTTGTTTGTTGAAGGTCTCTACCCTGATGTCTATTTGATTGTAATTAATTAAAATAATGGCAACTGTTTGGATAGTATTTGTTTAGTAATGGTCTTCGTAAAACAGTTTTGTGTTCTAAACCTGTTGAAAGCTATAGGAACCATGTGGGCATTCCAGTCCTTTCATTTGGGGACACCTTCTAAACCACCATAGCTCAGTTTTACCTATCAGGAATGTCTGTCAGAAGGTGTGGGAATTCTGAAGTACCAGGATCGTCAACCATTGAGACGGCGGTTTTTGGTTCTGGGACATTGCTTTTCAGATTAGTGGGGATCCCACGACTGTCAAGTGAATATGGGATCGATAGTTTCAGGGCGACCATGCTCAGCGCCGTGTAGGCTCTTAACAATTGAGGTGACTAGTGTCAGAGGGGACATATACAATACGTGGGTCATTCATAATGTGAGGTCTGATCGATCGCGAATTGGAAACCACAGTGAAAATCAATAACGTTTTCTTTGCAGCAGTTAGCTACAGCTCTCAGCTACTTCTCTACATATTCGCTTCTTCAACAGAAATCTGTCGTTGTATTGTACCAGCTTTCCAACTCGTCATAGAAGGCAGCTACCTCTGCTTTCTGTCGATTCTCTACGCATAACTGCAGCTGGTTGTCTGTGCCAACCTTCTGACTTCGTAGCCGGCGGTTAATGTGAGCAGAGACGAAAAGTAGAGGGAGCCTAGTCCGCGCTGTACGGTGGGTGATCATACATTGCCATCTAAAACGCTGCAAGAACCTCTTCAGTGCCCCTGCAGTGTGTTTCCGAGAACTGTCATGAAGAAGGAAAGTCATGAAAGTTAAGTTGTGTGGATTGTATGAAATCAGGAAAAATCTCTCATAGACACTTACACTTGGCGGATGGCGGTATTTTTTAGGCATCATTATGTGCTCACTGTGCGCTCAGAACTGAAAAGAGTAACACTACGCGACTGACGGTCACACTAGAAACACTGTCCGAAACATCTTTGCGAAACCTCGTCAGCTTTATCCTGTGGTTACCATTTTGAGAGTGATCGGACCTTCCTTTCCAAACAGCCCTCGTATTAACGCGACTGTAGGATCGTTCATAAACATCGCCTTATACGATAAATTGGCTTGTTGGCAACAAGGCAGTATCGACACTGACATTGAAAGGGCGTCTGGAGCACCACGGTGATCTTTGTAAGGGCTTCCCTCGTGCAACAACCAAAACCGGTGCACTGATATTAGTGTGCCCGTCTACAGCTCTATACCACGGGCTGGTACCAAGTCGTCTTTCCAAACGACTTCCGGAAGTATCGTGATGGACGTATGTCCTCTGAGGCTGGCGAAAATTGTCAGACTAAAACTCTCATAGCCGTATAGACGCAGTGCCTGATGTGATGGTGTCACGGTCCATTCAGAACACAACAAAATCAGTTGTGATACATATTATCGACAGCAGCAGTTACGCTTATAACATTTTAAGTCCAGTGGCTATGGTCTACGTGGGCGTGCTGAAAAGTCATGCCTCGCAGCTTTTTATTCTTTTCTCACCATCGGTTGAGATATTTAATGCAATGCACATTATTTGGTCGAATTTAAAGGCTCGATGACGCAAGTTGCAATCCTCTGGCGCTAGAGGGCTCTGAATTTCACTCTGTTAAATGGTGGTGTGTAAGTAGCTACACTGTCCAGTCACATTAATTGCTCCACCTGTGAAAAGCCTGAATAACCACCGTTTGCAACGCGAATCGCGGCGAAATGTGCCGGACGAGAGTCAGTGCGTTTTTGGAAAGTACCGACAGGGGTATGGAGCCATGACGACTCCCGTGTCGTGGCCAACTGAGCTATGTTTTTCGGCTGAGGATCCATTGCGCTAACAGCCCGATCGAAATGGTCCTCCATATTCCGTATTGGGTTTAAATCAGGGCAGTTTGGTGGCCAGTGGAGTAAGGTAATCTCATCCTGATGCTCTTCTAATCATGTAGCGGTGGACATGGTCACCAAGGATAGATGCACACTTACACTTATCCATTGTGCCTTCCGGAATGACGAGGTTACCTAGGAAGTGTCACAAAAACATTCCTCAGACCATAATGCTCTCTGCTGCGGTATTGAGCCTTGCAAAGTGTTTGCTTCCAGACGGTTCGCCCCATACATGCCAGTGGCCATCTGTTGGATGGAGCATAAAACGTGCTTCATTGGGAAAGCCCACCTGTCGCCAGTCCGTGGATGTCCAGTTGCGATATTGGCGTGCAAATTCCAGCCTTCGTCGCAGATGAAGAACTGCCAGCATGGGTGCATGAACCAGGCGCCTATTGCGGAGGTCCATACGTAGCAACGCACGCTGAATGGTTGTTGGAGATACGTTGCTGGTAGCTTCTTGATTCATCTGAGTGGTCACAAGCTCAACAGTTGCACGTCTATTCGCCTGTAAGCCCCGTCGTTCTCCACTGTTATCTATAGATCTGGTGCATCACAGTTGCCTCGGCGCCGTTTTCTCATGCACTGTGAAGTTGAACCACGGCGGCATGCGAACAGTTTACAAACATAGCTCTTTCCGAACTGTTCCCATCCTTGACTCGATGGCTCACGATCATGTCCGTTTTGGATATCAAATGCGTCGCTCCGCTTCCAGTTATCGATTACGACTGCAGTTTTCTCCGTCTCCATCTGACACGCTTAATTTATCCTCGACAGCTATCGCTGAAATCTGACGCCTGTAAGAGGTAATTGCAGGCTGATGTCGAACATAAGCGATGGTCACATTAGTGTGACTGGACTGCGTAGCTTTCTACGTGAAAAACAGAGTGTTGTACTCGAGTTTCTAGTCGCAGAAAATGTGTCTACATCTGCTGTTTGAGGCTTTCCCGGGGCTGCATCTGCTTGATAGGTTCCCGGGAATTACGCCGGGTAATATTGTAGAAAGCGCACAATATTTCAGTGGGACAACTGCCCGCCATCTTCAGGTGCTACTGTCGCGTCGCTGAGAAGCTCGCCAATTTATATGCTGGCTTTCTACAACAGCGCAGGCGCCAGCGAGGCATAACGTCATCGAAGACCAATCGTAGACAGCGTCGAATACCAGAGCCCTCTGCTGGAGAAACGGGTCGCGGTCTGCGGAAGCGCGCCGCTGCGCGGGAAAATGCGGCCGGGAGCGACGGACCCCGTTCGCGCGCGCGAGGTGTTGGCGCGCGATTTAAGCATCTGCGCTAAGGCTTTCCATCTGCGTTGACTAGGTGCGGTTGCTAATCTGTGGCTGACGATTCCTTAGTGCCGCTAAGGCTGGCTCCCAGACTTTGCTCAGGTGAAACCTCGTGTCTCTGTTTATTAGGTCACTGCTTATACGTATTTCGACCGCCTCTTGATGATGGAGTCCCAGTATGTGGAAGCATCCGAGAGGATCTTGGTTTCTTCATAATTCATGCCGTGTCCCGTGGCAAGGCAGAGTTCAGCAACCGCAGATTTCTCTGGCTAACCCAACCTCGTGTGACGTTTATGTTCGTCGCATCTGTCTTTGACCGTACGACACGTCTGGCCAATATAAGACTTCCCACATTGGTACGGGATTTTGTATATTTCTGGTTTCCTCAGGCCGTGGTTGTCTTCTACAGAGCCCAGCATTGTTTGCACTCGTGCTGGAGGCCGGAAAACACATTTAATCCGGTATTTCTTGAAAATTCTACCCATCTTAAAAAATGTGTCTACAACTGAAAGCAATAGAAAACACGAAAGCTATGTATAATGATGATTCTATCGACATCAATAACGTCCAACGTTTCGTTCTTCGTACTCATAATCGAGGAAAGGTACAGGAAAGGGCATCAGGTGCACTCGATGTGTATGCCTGGTGGCCTCATGCAACATTCTGAAGAGGCTATTGCAGCAGCCACTGAGGGAAAAGGGCGCAACCAAACCGCAGATCGTGGCGCACTTTGTAACAAATGATGCCTGTCGTCTGGAATCGAGTTCATTCTTGCGTCATTCCAGAGACTGGCAGAGAAGGTGCATGGAGGTTCAATGAAGCTCACAGTTTGCAGCATTGTCCCCAGAACTGATTGTGGTGCTTTGGTTCTGGGTCGCGTGGAAGCACTGAACCAGAGATTTCGAAGGTTCTATGAAAAGATAGGGTGCTTCTGGACTTGAGCCACAGGGTTGAAAACTGTATGATCTCCCTAAATGGGTCAGGTGTGACTGCACGTCAGAGGCTGTTACACAGGTAGCTGACTGTGTGCGGGATGCACAAAAGTGCTTTCAGATTAGGTGACTCTCCATCCAACCCAGATAACGATAGTTGTAGGAAAGCCAGAAGTATCAGTGCAAGATAGAATGACATCCCTCAGAAAGGTGAATATATCAAAATCCTATTGGTAAACTGCCGAAGCATTCGCAACAAAGTGCCAGAGACTGAAGAGCTTATGAAAACCAGTGAAGCTCACATAATACTATGTTCAGAAAGCTGTTGAATCCTGAAATTGATAGCAGTGAAATTTTAGGAGAAGCTTAGGCAAATTGGAAATGGAGGTGCTGTATTTGTCGCAATGGACAAGAAACTAAAGCTGCATGTGAGATTCTTTGAGCAATACTCATGCCAGGAGTGGACACAAAACGATAATTGAATCCTTTTATCCCCCACCAGACTCACCTCCTGATGCAACCAAGAACTTTAGAGAACCTCAGTTCACTTCTGCATAAGTTCCCCAGTCATATTGTATTCATAGTTGGAGACTTCAATCATCCAAAAATTAATTGGAAAAATTGCAGCTTTGTTAGTGTTGGGCGTGATAAGACGTCCTGTGAGACTTTACTTTCTTCTCTGAAGACTACCTGGAACAGACAGTTAGGAACCCCACTCGTGATGGAAATATACTGGATCTAATGGCAACAAGTAGGCCTGACCTCTTTGAGGATGTCCACATGGCAACTGGTATCAGGGACCATGACGTTCTTGTATCAGCAATTATTACCAAATACAAAGGACAAGTAAAACAAGCAGAAAGACCAATATGATCAGAAAACTAGAGGAAAAATCATTAGTGTCATATCTCAATGAGGAACTTGAAACTTTCAGCACAGGGCAGGAGAATATAGAGGAACTTGGGCTCAAGTACAAAATAACGGTTGACCATAAACTGGATGTATACGTAGTAGAACAGTTCATAACGGGAGGGAATCTCCATAGTATACAGAGATTACTGCGTAATAGTTGGAAAACAAAGTGTAGGCTATCGATAGAGGGCTGCTGAATGAAACTTGTTTGCCTGCCAAGAAAGCAGTGCTTGATACCTTAGCAGAATATTGTCAAGTGATCTCTCTTAGAACTCAAAGACATTCTGGTCGTTGTAAAGGCTTTTAGTGGCACCGAAGTTAGTGTCCAGTCGCCAGAAGAATGAAACAGGAACTGAAATTGAGGGTAGCAAAGGAAAAGCTGAAATGCTTAACTCCATTTTCCACTGTTCCTTTAAAAAGGAAAAAGTAGGAGAATTGTCCCAATTTGATTGAGAAACAGCTGAAATCGTAAAAATTGGACAGAGCTCCAGGGGACCCCAGGAAACCCCTGTCAGATTCTATACTGAATTTGCGGCTGTGTTAGTCCCTCTCCTAACGGTAATCTCATGTCACACGCTTCTACAGGAAGGGTAGTATGGATGACCCATGAAGGTACTGTCAAATATCCTTGACACCGATTTGTTATATAATCTTAGAACATATTCTGAATTCAAACGTAATGAGCTATCTTGAAAAAATGACCTCCTGAATGCCAGCCAGCATGGATTTGGAAAACGTCGATCATGTGAAACCCAATCCGCTCTTCAGAAATATGACATACTGAAAGCTTTGTCTCAAGGCAGTCAGGTCGATGCTCCATTTCCTGATTTCCGAAAAGCATTTAAGTCAATACCACACCTTCGGTTATTGTCAAAAGTACGATCATATGCGGTATCACGTGAAATTTGTGACTGAACTGAGGTTTTTTTAATAGGGAGGACGCAGCATATTATCTTGGCTGGAGAGACATCGTCAGACGAAGAAGCAACTTGAGGTGTGCCCCAGGGAAGTATGTCGAGGCCACCGCTGTTCATGTTGTATATTACTGACTTTGTAGACAATATTAATAGTAAAATCAGGCTTTTTGAGGATGATGCAGTTATCTATAATGAAGTACGATGTGAAAGAAGGAGCACAAATAGTCAAATCTTGATAACATTTGAAAGTGGTGCAGATATTGGCAACTTGCATTAAATGTTCAGAAATGTAAAATGGTGCATTTCACAAAACGAAAAAATGTATTATCCTATGACCGTAATATCAGTGAGTCACTGTTGAAATCGGCCAACTCATTCAAATACCTAGGTGAAACACTTTGTTGGGATGTCAAATAGAATGATCAGGTGGGTTCAGTCGTGGGTAAAGTAGTTGTTACACTACGGTTTATTGGTTGAATACTGGGGAAGTGCAGTCAATCTACAAAGGAGATTCCTTACGAATTACTCATGAGACCGGTTACAGAATATTGTTCAAGTGTATGGGGCCCGTACCAGATAGGACTAACAGGGATTATTGAACGTATGTGGAGAAGGACAGCACGAATAGTCACAGGTTTGTTAATCCCTGGGAGAGCGTGAGAGACATACTCAAGGAACTAAACTGCAAGACTCTTTAAGGTAGACGTAAATCATCCCGAGAAAGTCTGTTAACAAAGTTTCAAGAAACAGCCTCAAATGATTACTGTATGAATATACTACAACTCCCTAGTATCGCTCACATAGGGATCGTGAGGATAAGATTAGAATAATCATTGCATGCACAGAGGCACTCGAACAATCATTCTTCCCACGCTCCATACGTGAATGGAACAGGAAGAAACACTAATAACTGTTACAATGGGACGCAGTCTCTGGCATGCACCTCACGGTGGTTTGCGGAGTGTGGATGTAGATGTAGATGAAACGGTGGTGCTAACCTCAACGCGTGTGACATATTGTGGAGTATATCCAAAAGTTAAAGAACACCTTCGATTGCTTCACTTTGATGATGAAGCGGTCCAAGTAGAGGTGATGCCCTTGCTCCATATTCTACAGTGACGGAATAAACAAATTGATCTCTCATTGGGAGAAATGTGTTCGTCGTCAAGGTGACCATGTTGAGAAATAAACATGTTTACATCAAGAATAAAAATGGCACAGAGCTGAAGGTAGCATGGAATCACTTACCCTTGTCTATCCTCCACGTTCTGTCCGACTACAAAACAACTATTGTTGCTGCCATAAATGGCACGTCTGTGTACTAACTTTTGCTCCACATATGCGCCCAAACGACTTACAATTTTAATGGTGTATTCTCCCTGCAATACTGTACGCGTATAGTAAGTAAAGTATCGTTATTAGCAATCTTACCTCGTGATCCAATTTTATGGGCAGTAGTGTAGATTGAAGAAACGGAAATATTATAATACAGCGCATATTAGCGACCAAAACCAGTATGTGTCTGTAGAACAAATTTGAGAATAGAGTCGCCGATGTTTAACAGTAGAGCACTGTTTCAGCCCTGCTACGGTATTTTTATAATAACGTGGAGTTGAATAGGGGTCTGATGGAAGACACTAATTCACATTTAACAATGGGGAATGCATTCAGTAAATTTCTCTGTGAATACTGATATGCACTGTATATCTGTAGTCTTCTTTATTTACAAACTGCCAAATGCTCTTACGAAAAATACAGCTGTAATAGTTGATAAGTATCAAAAGTAAACCAAATCACACGCCTCTTCATATACAGTCACTTCCCTCGTTTCGTTATCCTGAGCCAATCAGCAAATTTCAGATGTATCACGACATAGATAACTTTTGCTGTTTACGTTAATTTATTACTTTCAAAAGTGTGCTAATTGCTATATCACAATGGCGTGAAGCATGGAGGTTACATTTCCGGGATGCGCTCAGGACAGTAGACTGCGTTTCCATCCTCCCGGCCCAATACGAGCGGGTTATATGACGAACATGACGCCCTGTTTGTGTTGCTTTTCGTTCGAAGTTAATGGCGACGCACTGCATTGGACCGCCCGCACGGCCCTTTACGCACGCTAACAAGTGTGGGGAGGTGTTTTGACAATCTGTCAACCGGGTGTTAATTGCAGCGCCCGCCGCTGCGGCGCTGCCGGCAATCGCGTGCGAGGTGATTGTCACTTGTTTGGCGACGCTTTTAGCGGGCGTCGGCCGCGGAGCGGCGCTGCGGTCGGCTGCGGCCGCTAATGGGGCTTATCCTATCACCTCGGGAACGGCGACCACCCTTTAAATCCGGCCGTTAAAACAAACCGTGCGTGAAAGACCACGAGCCCTTTCGTAGCAGATTGGGTTGGCTGGTTCTACACTATTCTTTTTTGGCTCAGACCCAGACGTGTGGAATATTGCTGCAGTTATTATAGTTCCGCCCAAGTTTCTTAGATGTTTTTAATATAGTAGCTATGGGTGGCGCCACAGAATATCTAATTTTAGAGTGCTTGGTAATCCAGCAAGTCCTAACAGTGTGAGTCATAATAACCCGTTTTTCCTATGGCTATTTCACATCCGTGACGGACTAGAGAAGTATAGAAGGGATTTTATTTCTATTCTTAACAGTGCATTAATACCTTCAGGACGTCGCACGGAATTGATTTGGGATTCGAGTGTGACAATAATTCCATACACACCCCCCTCCCGCATTTAGGGTTGACTGCGGAAACAGGTTGATCTGTAGCATAGCCTGCAGCTCAAAAATGGTTCAAATGGCTCTGAGCACAATGGCACTTAACATCTGAGGTCATCAGCGATCTAGACTTAGAACTACTTAAACCTAACTAACCTAAGGACATCACACATATCCATGCCCGAGGCAGGACTCGAACCTGCGACCGTAGCAGCCGCGTGGTTCCGGACTGAAGCCCCTAGAACCGCTCGGTCACCGCGACCGGCTAGCCGGCAGCCTACGTTCTTCATTGACCACATATACTAGATAATTACACTTGTCATATGAGAACATGTGATCTATTCTTTGACATTGGTTCAGCTGTTACAAATTTCGCTATCAGTTTGTCAGTCCACGTTCGAGCAATATTTAAAGAAACTTTCTTTAGGAATAACTAAAACCTCAAGCTTAAGTTTGAATGGCTTAATCACATAAAAGGCAAATCTCTGACAGATAATTTCAAGAATACAGTTCCCATATAGAGTGGTCTAGGGGTAGCGTCTTTGATCCATAATCAAAACGTCTTCAGTCACGGGTTCGATCCCCGCCACTGCCTAAATTTTGATAAATTGGCGGCCGAAGACTTCCGGCGTAAGAAGTCAGCCTCATTCTGCCAACGGCCTTGTCAAAGAGGGCGGAGGAGCGGATAGAGGTTTAGGGCACTCTCTTGTCCTAAGGGTGGGAAATTGCCCCTAAAGGCGGAAGAATCACCAATGATCAACGACCACTGCATTAAAGACACGTAACGTGTATCCACAGGACATGTGGCCTGTAACTGAAGAAGTATCATGATGATGTGTCCATTGGCAAAAGTCCCCCATTCGGATCTCCGGGAGGGGACTGACAAGGGGGAGGTTACCATGACAAAAAGATTGAATAATCAACGAAAGGGTAACGTTCTACGAGTCGGGGCGTGGAATGTCAGAAGCTTGAACGTGGTAGGGAAACTAGAAAATCTGAAAAGGGAAATGCAAAGGCTCAATCTAGATATAGTAGGGGTCACTGAAGTGAAGTGGTAGGAAGACAAGGATTTCTGGTCAGATGAGTATCGGGTGATATCAACAGCAGCAGAAAATAGTATAACAGGTGTAGGATTCGTTATGAATAGGAAGGTAGCGCAGAGGGTGTGTTACTGTGAACAGTTCAGTGACCGCGTTGTTCTAATCAGAATCGACAGCAGACCAACACCGACAACGATAGTTCAGGTATACATGCCGATGTCGCAAGCTGAAGATGAACAGATAGAGAAAGTGTATGAGGATATTGAAAGGGTAATGCAGTATGTAAAGGGGGACGAAAATCTAATAGTCATGGGCGACCGGAATGCAGTTGTAGGGGAAGGAGTAGAAGAAAAGGTTACAGGAGAATATGGGCTTGGGACAAGGAATGAAAGAGGAGAAAGACTAATTGAGTTCTGTAACAAGTTTCAGCTAGTAATAGCGAATACCCTGTTCAAGAATCACAAGAGGAGGAGGTATACTTGGAAAAGGCCGGGAGATACGGGAAGATTTCAATTAGATTACATCATGGTCAGACAGAGATTCCGAAATCAGATACTGGATTTTGAGGTGTACCCAGGAACAGATATAGACTCAGATCACAATATAGTTGTTATGAAGAGTAGGCTGAAGTTCAAGACATTAGTCAGGAAGAATCAATACGCAAAGAAGTGGGATACGGAAGTACTAAGGAATGACGAGATACGTTGGAAGTTCTCTAACGCTATAGATACAGCAATAAGGAATAGCGCAGTAGGCAGTACAGTTGAAGAGGAATGGACATCTGTAAAAAGGGCCATCACAGAAGTTGGGAAGGAAAACATAGGTACAAAGAAGGTAGCTGCAAAGAAACCATGGGTAACAGAAGAAATACTTCAGTTGATTGAGGAAAGGAGGAAGTACAAACATGTTCCGGGAAAATCAGGAATACAGAAATACAAGTCGCTGAGGAATGAAATAATAGGAAGTGCAGGGAAGCTAAGACGAAATGGCTGCAGGAAAAATGTGAAGACATCGAAAAAGATATGATTGTCGGAAGGACAGACAGCATACAGGAAAGTCAAAACAACCTTTGGTGACGTTAAAAGCAACGGTGGTAACATTAAGAGTGCAACGGGAATTCCACTGTTAAATGCAGAGGAGAGAGCAGATGGGTGGAAAGAATACACTGAAAGCCTCTATGAGAGTGAAGATTTGTCTGATGTGATAGAAGAAGAAACAGGAGTCGATTTAGAAGAGATAGGGGATCCAGTATTAGAATCGGAATTTAAAAGAGCTTTGGAGAACTTACGGTCAAATAAGGCACAAGGGATAGATAACATTCCATCAGAATTTCTAAAATCATTGGGGGAAGTGGCAACAAAACGACTATTCACGTTGGTGTGTAGAATATATGAGTCTGGCGATATACCATCTGACTTTCGGAAAAGCATCATCCACACAATTCCGAAGACGGCAAGAGCTGACAAGTGCGAGAATTATCGCACAATCAGCTTAACAGCTCATGCATCGAAGCTGCTTACAAGAATAATAAACGGAAGAATGGAAAAGAAAATTGAGAATGCGCTAGGTGACGATCAGTTTGGCTTTAGGAAAAGTAAAGGGACGAGAGAGGCAATTCTGACGTTACGGCTAATAATGGAAGCAAGGCTAAAGAAAAATCAAGACACTTTCACAGGATTTTGTCGACCTGGAAAAAGCGTTCGACAATATAAAATGGTGCAAGCTGTTCGAGATTCTGAAAAAAGTAGGGGTAAGCTATAGGGAGAGACGGGTCATATACAATATGTACAACAACCAAGAGGGAATAATAAGAGTGAACGAGCAAGAACGGTGCTCGTATTAAGAAGGGTGTAAGACAAGGCTGTAGCCTTTCGCCCCTACTCTTCAATCTGTACATCGAAGAAGCAATGATGGAAATAAAGGGAAGGTTTAGGAGTAGAATTAAAATACAAGGTGAAAGGATATCAATGATACGATTCGCTGATGAAATTACTATCCTGAGTGAAAGTGAAGACGAATTAAATGATCTGCTGAACGGAATGAACAGTCTAATGAGTAGACAGTATGGTTTGAGAGTAAATCGGAGAAAGACGAAGGTAATGAGAAGTAATAGAAATGAGAACAGCGAGAAACTTAACATCAGGATTGATGGTCACGAAGTCATTGAAGTTAAGGAATTCTGCTACCTAGGCAATAAAATAACCAATGACGGACAGAGCAAGGAGGACATCAAAAGGAGACTCGCTATGGCAAAAAAGGCATTTCTGGTCAAGAGAAGTCTACCGATATCAAATACCGGCCTTCATTTGAGGAAGAAATTTCTGAGGATGTACGTCTGGAGTACAGCATTGTATGGTAGTGAAACATGGACTGTGGGAAAACCGGAATAGAAGAGAATCGAAGCATTTGAGATGTGGTGCTATAGACGAATGTTGAAAATTAGGTGGACTGATAAGGTAAGGAATGAGGAGGTTCTACGCAGAATTGGAGAGGAAAGGAATATGTGGAAAACACTGATCAGGAGAAGGGACAGGATGATAGGACATCTGCTAAGACATGAGGGAATGACTTCCATGGTACTAGAGGGAGCTGTAGAGGGCAAAAACTGTAGAGGAAGACAGAGATTGGAATACGGCAAGCAAATAATTGAGGACGTAGGTTGCAAGTGCTACTCTGAGATGAAGAGGTTAGCACAGGAAAGGAATTCGTGGCGGGCCGCATCAAACCAGTCAGCAGACTGATGGCAAAAAAAAAAACAACAAAAAAAAACAATAGAGTGAACCCGAACGCAGCTAACAATCATTCGGACGCTCTTCAAGCATATTTTCTGAGTATTTTGATATAAAGGGAGCTCCGGTCTCCAGTGGTTCGTCACAGAATAACAATTATGACTTATTCTGATTGTTACCTCTATTAGCGGTGTTCGCCTGAAATTACCTTCGGTACAATGGGAAAGCCTGTAACATGCACCCGTCTCCAAATCATATAACACAAAAGGCACTGTAATGAAACTCAGATAGACAGGGTGATTGAAAAGTCATGTCCCACAGGCCCAATTCGGTGTTACTGAAGATGGCGAAAGCTACAACGAAAGGAACGATCCACCACCACCGAACAGCAGGAACGATTAGACGCGGGCAGTACAGTACCACATGGCCGGTTGTCTGTGAGGCAGACGGAAGGATATTAGCCCCAGTACACTAAAGGAAGGAAAAATGTTGCGTTGCTAGTAAACACTTGTAAAGTTTGCTACTCCACATTTAGTTCGAAGGAAGTCATAGTTTATACGTTGTGCATTAGTTACTTTCAGTAATTAGATCCGCAGTGATATGTTACATAAGAAATTAAATACAATATGTCCTTCTTTACATGCTACTGCAATCGTAAATTTTACGGGGGTTTAGAAACTAGGAGTAAAGAGATGCCAGGTACCACAGCAGTATAGTGTAACTCAGTTGTGGAGTGTAGTAACACATAGAGCAATGTACACATACACACATATCAGGAGTAGGCGGAAATGGTTCTCATCCATGTTGCAGGCAAAAGTCAATGGAAATTAGCAGCATAATACCACAGGCGACATCCATACCAACGTAAGCCTAATCACCGAATTATTGGCCGTTTAATGGAACGGTTCAAGTCTACAGGTAGTGTTCACGACCGAAGACGTTCCAGACGATCGTTCATAGCAACAGGGGACACACAATCATCTGCCGTACTAGCTAAATGTAACTAGCTCAACAAAGAATGTGGGACGGGAACGCGGCATCAGCCAAGGCTCCGTGTCCAGGATACTGTCCTCAGATAATTTCCACCCATATAGAATTCCAAGACCGAGAATTCCGCAGTGATAATACTGACATGTGCGTGCTATTCTGTGAATGGTTTGAAGAATGACGCACATACCAGCAGAGCCTTGAAGTGGACGTTTTCTTCAGCAATGAATCTAGTTTCCATTTGAACGGGAGGGCGAATAGACATAAAGCGGTCTACTTGGCACACGACAGACCCCATCTCGCTGTCGAGTCATATAATCAGACTAGCCCTAGGTTAAATGTTAGGTGATGCACTCATTGGTCCCACATTTTTAATGGCACGCTCGCTGCTGTACGCTAATAATATTATCTTTGGAAAACATATCCACCCTGTTTGTACCACTGCCTCTCAATTTGAGATATAGCCCTTTCTTGCAGCAGGATTGCGCGCCTCCAGGCTTCGGACGTAAGGTCCACCGACTCCCGGACGAGGTTCTTCCTGGGCGTGGGACTGGTAAATGAGGCACGTGGGAATGGCCAACTACACACCAAGAACATTAATTGGTTCAAATGGCTCTGAGCAGTATGGGACTTAACATCTGAGGTCATCAGTCCCCTAGACTTAGAACGCGGTTCCAGACTGAAGCGCCTAGAACCGCAAGGCCACGCCGGCTAACTGTAGCTTTCAAAATGGGGTTTGTAACAGAGGCGCGTCCCAAGCAAAGAGCTATCACTGAGTACCTTTTTGGTGGAAAACCAGTGCATTGCAGAATCCCTATGGAGACCTGACAGTGATTAAAAGCATGGTGAGTTTTTGGACGAGGCGTTTGCCATCAAAGCAAAAAGGTCGTCTTAGCTGCCTTGGCTTCTGCACTGGAGCCTGTAGTTGTTTTCACATCCACGTCTTCGTGACTTTGTTTTCGCAACTACTGCTCGTATTTCCCGTTTTCTGGTCTGCACGTTCGTAGATCTGTTCTTCCTATTTTGAAATGTACTACTGCATGATCGAATCGCTTGACAGTGATCTAAACACAATGAGCTGTCATTCAGGTGTCGCATATTATGATATTCCTCGTATCGAATGTCACATTTGGTCGCAAGAGATATGATTTCTCTACTAGGTCTTATGATAATCTCAAAACACATTTCACATTTTATACTCTTCAGCGGTTTACATATTGTTTTCTCCGAAAGAAAGGTATGTTAGAGTTTCTATCAAATGTCCCTCTGTTTCGTCTCAGGGTTAAAATGTAGAATACTACATTGCTCCGCATAGATTGATGATAGTTCAATTTTTCTCCTCTTAATCACTGAATCTGTCTACATTTTCCGCTAATTCTTTAACGTTGATCGGAAAAAGAGGCAAATCCCCTTCTTTTATAGATCTAGGTCTTACAATAAATAGTGAATTTGTTACGTAAAAATATTACACACACACACACACACACACACATATGTAACGTTGCTTAATCTTGCTTAAAATTTCGGTATAAACATTATCATGTGATTTTATGTATCACATTATGTGTGGAAGAACGCGTTTCAAATGTTATGATAGCTGTTTAATGAAACTTTATTGGCTACGAAATTGCATCTTAACTATGAAATTGTATGTGTACAAACCAGGGGAGGGTGACGAGTTGGAAACCATCGAATACGGGGATGGATTCTTCGGACGTCTCGAAGATTCCCAAACTAGAAGCTGTACATCATTTTTTTCCACCTGTAATAAAGTAAGATAATAATTTCATCGTTAGCTTATTAATTGGGAAAAAGACAGTAGATGCGCTTCTTACAATCTAATAAGTGTGTTTGTAATCATTGCAAGATGTATTTTCCACATAATCCATCCTCTTTTTATGCATAATGAGTAAATGTGTTCTGTTGAAGAGAAACTTAGTTTGCCACGAGTATTTGCAATATACTGAAGAGGGTATTGTAATGATTTAAGTTCTGTATTTTTAACGTGGTAACTTAAAATTACTTTTGCTCGTTCATGCTTAGTTCGGTTTAATCTACGAGAACCACACATTACAGTGCTTCAGATCTTTAGTAAAAGAAATGATCTCACCTGTTGCTACTTAATGGGCAGAAATCCCATTCTAGTAAGATATAGAAATGTAACTAAGTATTATAGTGGATAAAGGCATTTGGTAGTGAAAAAGATGTTGGGAGCTATCGCTTGACTCATATTCTTGGTATTAGCTAAAGTTGAAAAACTGTGCAGGAAACAGTACTGATAGTTAGTTAGTTAATCAGAAAACATATAATTATCCTATTACGACTGCCAGAATACTTTTAATATGAAAGATTCAAGGTGAAAGTTCTGAAAGTGAGTTGCACTAGGCCCTGCTTAAGTTGTAACTAATGGCATCTCACTTCTAAGGAAAAAAAGTATCCAGCTGAGTCGTTAGACAAGAGCACAGTGAAAAATATGAGATTTAGGTTTTTCCAAACGGTCACGTGATTCAATAACAGATTTTTCACATTCACGATAGCCATAAAAGTAACAATGTAGTTTTAAGGTCATCATTGGTTAATTTAAACTCGTTACTTAAAGAAAACATTGCTTTGGATTTGCATTTTGGAAGTGACTGCATTGAACATTAATGTATCTTTATAGAGTATGGAAATTTTTATGTAGCTGCTGTCGATTGACATTTTACATTCAATTTCACAGTATAAATGTGCATTAGTATCTTAGTGTGGACTATAAAATTACTTTCAGGAAACTCATTCATAACTGTTGCTAATACATTGAGTAAGCCGTTCCATTTTAAGCTTAAATCCAAGGAGTAACACAAGTAAGGGACATAGTTGTAATAAGCCACAGGCCCTTACACACAGGTATAACATTTTGACAAAATTTCTGACTGTAGATAGTATGATTAAAGACTAAACAGCATCATAATTTCGTGAGGTTTGAATATCTTTGGAGTCCTCACTCGGGGACTGGTAGTATTTTGAGCTTACACAAAAACGTCTGCTCCACTATTTTACAACGCGTATGTAGGCGAATTATTTCCGTACTCAATCACCATTTCATCACGATGGAGCTTCACCGATTTAACTTGCAAATGCAATAACCGTATCGCAGCACGAGCATCCATAATGGTCAACACTGCAGCCACCTTGTATGTTTACGCTACAACGATGCCATCAGGCAGGTACAATGGTAATCGTATGCATGAGAAATGGTCGATTTCATTGTGTTTCCAAAGCACGGATTTATTTAGGTTTCAAGATGTTTCTATCCACAGGTGTTATAACAAAGCTACTCCTACACGTGACAAAAGTTATAAACGCAGAGGTAGTCAGTGTCCTTTAGCCATTTATGAATATGTCAAGATACCGATCACAAAGTCATTTGATGTAATGGGCAAAGGATATCTGTTTATAAATTTTAAAATAATAGCATTTCCTTCACATCACTGTACCACATTTGCTCCTTATTAACAAGATGGCTGTGAAAAGAAGCATTAATGTCTTTACATCTTTTTCTAGTAAAGTGTGTGGTATTGTAATGTATTGGTTTTACATACAAGAGTATACAAACACGTAAGATACGGTAAGAAACAATACAAATTTTTAGACCATAATCAGCTCGTCTCCAGAAAAGACAACCATAAGCCAGCAAAAATTACTCGGAAAGCTTAGCTGAAGAAAGAGGTAATGGGGCAGTATCTACATTATATTTGTGGAACAAGAGAAAGTTTGGTGCGACGACAGAACTATAGATTTGAAAACTTACATACAAAAGTATACTGCACGAGAATGAACTTGTAGTTATTTCCACACTGGGTTCAAGAAACGCATAATCCCAAATAATACCTCTGCGTTCCGTACACGCATAAACCAAAAATATAGAATGGCACATGGGAGTAACGACATTGCATCGAAAGTGTTTTTCTAGACTAGGTCTGGCTGGAAGTTTATGGAAGTTTATTTGCGTGTCTAAGTTTACACACTATCACTTGCAAAATAGTCACCTTGTGTCTCGATACAGCTTTCTCAGTGCTTCTGTCACAGCTGAAATGTGTCCTGCAAGTTTTTTTTTTTAACTGTGTCAAGTATTTCTGGCGATTCTGCCCGATCTCCTTAATGATGATGGGAAAAGCTCGATCCTTGAGCTAAATCTTCACCTTCGGAAGGATGACAAAGTCCTCTGGAGCCAGATCTGGCGATTGGGGTTCGTGCGGAAGTGATCTTGTTTCTGGTGAGCTACTGACGTGGTAAGAGGGTGTGGTGACATGGTGTAGTATCGTCTTGAGGCAGCGAGTTTTTCGCGCACCACGGATCCGATCGTCACTCAGATGCCTTTAACACCTGACTGACTGTGTGGCCTCTAAATAAATTCGTAATCCACGATGCTGCGAATGTCGAAAAAGAACTCTGAGAAATAAGCTTCGGCACCGTGTAATGGTTCTCTATTTACGTGACCATCAGGGCACTCCAACCCCAGTTCTCGATACCAGAAACATCGTACTACTTTTCTGCAAAGTAACAGACATATTTTTGTGACAATATTCACCTTTGGTTTTATTAATGTACAGGTACTCCGATGTATCGATATATTACAGTGATACGGTTCTTGTGTGTATTCACTTCTGTGAGACTGTCATAATATTTGACTTACTTGTAACCGTTTTGGTTCGAATGTGCACAGAGCAGTCTTTGTTTCACTTATGCAGAAGTTAGGTTGTTATTTCTCTTTGTAAAAGAACAGCCAAGTCTTGTGTTTGGTTAAATTGGAAATTAAATATATTAAGATTGATACAAAAATGTTTTCTTGATGATGTGTCACTTAAGAAGTATATATGAATTTACAAGAAGTTTAATAAAAATGTGGATCGTGAACACCAAGTCAAAAATTACTTCTACCGTACCATTGGTCTGATCTGGGATTGTTTGATCATTAAGAATTTCCTGAAAAACGCATTTGTTAGGTCTTAAAATATTGCTAAAATACAGATCTGGACCTTCTAGCAGTGAAAGTGGAAACACCCTAGAATCAACAAGAGGAGCCATAACAACTTCGACGAAATCTACGTGGGAATCCATTCAAGACAAGTGCCAAATTAATGACTTTTTTACATTGACTTCATTATTTCCATTCTGACGGTACCATCCACAGTCAATAACTTTGTTGTTGCCCGATAAAGCGAACATATGCTGCGTGAGCAACATTATT
The DNA here is from genome assembly GCF_021461395.2 of Schistocerca americana. Lineage (NCBI taxonomy): Eukaryota > Metazoa > Arthropoda > Insecta > Orthoptera > Acrididae > Schistocerca > Schistocerca americana. The sequence goes on from NC_060122.1 coordinate 653,957,712, forward strand.
AATCTGATTTCTAACTTACTTTGCAAGTGGTGGTATTGTTAGAACCGGCAGTTACTTATTTGAATTTATTTTATCCCGTTTAGTACGATGTTTGCGTCGTGTTGTTATTCTCAGGGCTACCACAAAACGTTTCGAATACTAAATACAAAGCAACCACTTTTTTACTGTCAGTAGAATGAAATCAGAATGAAAACGTACAGTTACAGTGCTTAATCCGTTAACTAGTTCTACTTTGGGTTACAGTTATTTACGTGGGCGTCTGAGGTTGGCCCGATGTAAAAAAAAATTAAATAAAAAGTAAACAACATTTGAGTATTAGTATCAATAGAAAGTGGGCAGTGGTTGAAAAGAGATATTGTAAAATGGTTTACTCCGTTACTAGAGTTGAAAGCCGTAGCCGTGATAGTCGGTACAGTACAAGCAATAGCACACAAGCACACCACTTTCTGTTGTAAGGAACCACTGAACTGTGTCCAGCGACACCTCGTGGCAAACAAGTGAAAGGTAAACCTGTGTGCAGATTTACTCGCTATGCATGGTTTATGGTGCCTGAGATATCAACATAAATGACAGGAAGGAAAGGAAGGAAGGATTAGTTAGTCTTTATTCTGTGTGCAAGAGTCGTAACGGATAATATCGACGTATGAGTTGTTCACTACTACCATTGTAATATTTGTTGCACAGAATTTGCAAACAACGAAATGAAATAAGATAATGTACAGATATCCGTTTTCCTGCTTAAGACTGGAACCTTTAGAAACATCAAAATAAAACGTTAAAAATTATAAATATACATGAGGCAATTTTAGTGACATTTTAGTTTGACATCGTACGTAACAATAGACGCAGGACAAGGCAACATACATTATCCTGTTCATTTCTTAAATACAGTAGTGAAGAGAGAGAAACTCTGGATAAACACATCGAACTAGGGACCTAAAAAATTAAATGTAAAAGAAATTTCAGTTGTAAAGCCAAAAAGAAAACTGAAACTGGACTTGGAATAGCTTCTCTTTATTCGGTGTATGAGGCATACTACCAAGTTGTATGTTACTTCAATAATACCATTAACGGAATGGTTGCTATCCACAGTTTACTACAGTAAAATGAATTAAGATAATTTACAGAGTCTGATGTTACTTCATAACGACAGAGCTATTAGGAACAATACAATGAAATAACGAATTATACAAGCATATTTATGACAATAATATCGTGATAAACAAATTAGTCGAGAAAGAGGATGAGCATGCACTTGGTCGCGCGGCAGGCTTGTCTTACCCTTTCCGGTCGTGGAGATTGTGGTTCTTCTACTGTGAAGACTGTTGCTTTGTCTCAGAGTCCACCTCCTACCCCGAGTTCTGTCACCCATGATGATCCTGGGCGTGAAGGACCGGCCATCCACGGTACGCTGACGGAGCTCTTGGCAGACTTCAGCGAGGTGCTCCTTCCGCTCCAGGGTCAGCAGTCTGAGGACGAACATGGCACCAACGCGCCCCATATTCTGATCACGCCTGAGGATAATCTGCACCGTTCCGCACTACACAGTGCTATGGATTATTCTCCGACTAATCTCATGCACAAGTTGCCGAATACTTACGATGTTTTCAGGCGACTGCTCGTCCCGCTATTGAAGAGTGCGTGTCATGGGAATAAAAAAGCACGACGAACTGCAGCAGCATCGTAAATTTACCGAAACAAGTCATTCGCCTCCATGGCGAATATCCCAGTTGCACAAAGAATTTGCCGTTGGCTTTATCTTCTACCTTATTGTTCGTGCTGCAATCGCAAACGTCATAACACTCTTCGTCAAAGTAGCACCAGCCTCACAGCCCCCCATGTACGAGTAAACAGGACTTTGTCTTTAAGTACATTTACTTGTGAAGGTCTGTGCTCCCTGTGCCTGTGCGTGGGGCCTTGTGCTGTCATCTGTTGGCGTCTTACAGAAATAATCTCGAGACTTTTTTGATACCCACTTGCATACTAGCAGAGCTTGAAAGTTCCGCGAATCACTTGAATGAAACAGATTGCTCAAAGAAATTATATATATATATATATATCTGGTACACAGCTTTTTGACTTTTATAAAGATATTTTATAGAGATGTAACGCCATATACACACGGAAACAATTACACGGTTCGATGTTTACGCCGTCTGATTGGACAAACTTGTTGACGAAGAGATCAGGGGAGGAGCAGAGTTGATACGTGGGTTTTAGGTGTTACCGAGCCACGAAAATAAACGTCCTCTGGTGGAATACTAGCAAGAGAAGCTCACTAACATATAAGACTGAAGAAAATGTATTCGAGACTAGATGTGCAACGTTGTCTTCGATTCTGCTCTAAGTTTTATACACTGACCAAAACTTTTTCCATTTTGCTTTAACTTTGTTCAAAATGGCTCTGAGCACTATGGGACTCAACTGCTGAGGTCATTAGTCCCCTAGAACTTAGAACTAGTTAAACCTAACTAACCTAAGGACATCACAAACATCCATGCCCGAGGCAGGATTCGAACCTGCGACCGTAGCGGTCTTGCGGTTCCAGACTGCAGCGCCTTTAACCGCACGGCCACTTCGGCCGGCCTTTAACTTTGTAACTGTTTTGTTATAACATAGTAACTTTATCATCTTGACGTACATAATCGCATATAGAGGTGAGATCTAACATGCTTGTCCACACTCCTTTATAGTTCCTATCTTTGTAATGTATGTACTTAAATAAATTATGGAAACTGCACACAGCACATTGAACTGACCTGATGCTTTGCAACTACAATTTCGATCGTATAGATATTTATGTTTATCATATTTGTTTTTCGGATTACTTATTAAGATCGAACTTAACATGTGATTTATTTGTTTTAAAAGATTGGAAGAAGTTAGAAATTTGAACAACACCGGAATTATTTTAAGTAAAATGTGACACTAAACTGTAATAAAATATGTTAGAATAATTATTAGTCTAGACTGTACAATGTGTAAAGCAGGAAAGAGACAATAAGGAGGAAAACAATAGCTTAACTTTTTGCACTTTGTTAAAATTTCGAAGGTTTCATTTGTCTATATGAATGACCATATAGGTCTTAAATTAGTGCTGCAAATTACTGGCTAAGAGAATGCACGCAAAAGATTGAGAGTTTGCTCATCACGCTATCGCAAAACTGGATAACTGTCTCTCAGTCGTTCGCATACTTTTTCCATAAGTGATAAATGCTACAAAACAATAATATAGTATAAGTATTGCCATGGAATTTATCATACTCACAGAGACAAAAATGTAAGTGAAATATCAAAGATGAGCAGTTGATACTTAGAAACATGTAACGTAGGGTTGTATTACTGTCATCGTAAAATGGGAAAATTATAAAATTAACTTCTATTCTCAAAGAAGCCCTAATTTGTCACATGAATTTGAGAAGGTGTTATGTGTATGTACTTGGCGACTGTATACGTCATATTGTAATATGTCAGCAAAGGGTGTGCCGGTGTTTACCATGGTAATAACGCCTACATTCTTCGTAATAGTTATATTCACAGAAACATATTACATCATATACACAGACAAATGGAACAACCTCACAAACGTAGTCCACATCTCACAGACAGCAATTACGAAGAGCGAAGTTACCAACATAACAAAAATACAATTTAAACTGGAGACAGTTTCAGGTTGCAAATAAGGTACATATGTAGGCACTTCTTTAGACTTCAAGTACTTAACAACAGTTTCACTCCCTTTTACGAACTGCCTAATGTAATTTCCTTTAGCACAAGCGCGTTTCAGTCTAAAATGCACCACAGGATTTTGTAACAGTCTAGTAGAGCTCTGCATCTAACGAAAAATCGTTACAGTGTTTTTATGCTAATTATTTGATGATTGTCTTGCCAGATGTATGAAATACATTGCCTCTTTGGCAGAAAATTTGAAAGCTGCATATTCAGCTTCAGTAGTTGATGTTGCAACATTCTTGAGTTTCTTGCACTCACAGGAAATTATATTTTGTCGAAACACATAACACTTCCATATTGTGACAACCCAGTAGTTAAATCATCTAGAAAACGACAAAACCCGAGTAATCAAAATTAGTTACATAGAAATCTTTAAAAAAGCTTTGTGGAACACAATCCCATAGTTCACAGTACCTTTGAGATAGCGAATGACTTGCTTTGCTTCCCTCAAATGGACACTGGTATACTTGCAATTGCACTATATTGATCTAAAACGCTTGCTACGTAACATAAATCAGGTGTTTTATTAGATCTGGTCTGCAGCAAACAGTCCACAAGTTCGTAACATGGGACATGAAATCAATGACCCAAACCCTCATCCCAGCCTCCAGTGGCGTTGCTACTGGAGTCCAGGGGAACAAATCAGAGCGTTTCACCATATCTGCAATACAACCTTTCTGGTCAAACTTTAAATGACCTTTCTCCCAGTTAAACACATGCCTACAAAGGACTTTGCTTCTCCTAGATGTTTAGCTTCAAAATGCTCAGTAAATGCCTGATACAATTCTTACACCATATCGTTATTACAAAAGAAGTACAAATCATCTATATGCAAAGCCTCAATTGCCAGATTTTTACCTGCCCTTTATTGAGCACACAATTTTCATCAGAATGTACAACATAAGATGGGCTTTAAGGTACATGTTTTTTTTTTCTTTTCATTCCACTGTCTACCTAACAGTTTTATGCCAAAAATAGTGTTGGACATATTGTAGACTGTATCTTCATTCCATTTTTATACTAACCCATCTGGAAACATCAAGAGACTAATTTTCGTCAAGGGCTACATAGAAGAGCTGTCTGTAATCAGATATTAAGATCAAGATCTACAGGCAGAGTAACTCTAAGGGTACTTATAAGGGTGCCACGCCTCACAGATTGGGAAGAAATTCCATCGTAATCTCTAACAAACGTTAAGTAAATTCTTTAGCAATAACTCTAGCATGATAGGGTGCTATACAACCTCCACTCCTGTTCTACATCAGTACCCATTTGTTGCATACAACACTTCTACTCATGGGTCTTGATCTAAAAGACCATTGATATGGAAACATTTTACTTCCTCTATTGCAGGCTTCATCCAGTCCTCTCTGTCCCACCCACACATGACATCACACCCGTATACACAGGAAATTCTCTCAAACTGAGAAGAATCACTTACCATGTAGGGGACATATTTTGGATATTCCTTGGGTTTGAGTATATGGACTGGTCTTCTGACTTGCTGTCCGTCTTCTGGGGCATAAGGGTCGGTAGAGCATCAGGGTCCATTGACAGCACCTCTTTCTCCTGTACGTCTACTAGTGACTGGGGCTTGGCTGGTTCCCGGACTGCCACTTCCAACACTACTTTCTACTACTTCCTATGCCTCATGCACTTCACTCAGTCAGAATACACATTAATCTCTGCTGTTTACAACTGGTGCCCTGCTACTGTCTGCCACGCACTTACTCCCCACAAAAACAACACTCCTGCCTTCCACCATTTTCTTGGATTACTGTGGATAAATTTGTGTCTAACCTTCAGTCACTAATTGTAAGCTATAGAAACAACTTCCTTAGCTGCGTCATCCCACTTTATTATTCTATTTCGATCTGGTATATGGATAAGGACACTACAACCACTCTTAAGTGGCTCGTAGAACAAATTTTTCACCCCCTTAACTCCTGGGGTGTCGTACCATTAAGTTCATTCTGTGGAACATGGTTCTGTGTGTAAACTGCTTTATTTCATACTCTGCCCAATATTGCTTAGCAGACCAAAAAATCAAATAACTTATACTGTCTCACCTAACAAACTGGTCAGTAAGTGCTTTCTACTGCAACATTCTGTTATAGACTATAGCGGACATCAAATGCAAAGTCTCACTCTTTGTGAGGAATGAATCAAAGTTGAAGTTCAAAGACAATGATCTAATAACTTCGTTTTTAGCACCTCACAAACTGGTCAGTAAGTGCTTTCTATTGCAACATTCTCTTATAGACTATAGCGGACATCAAATGCGAAGTCTCACTCTTTGTGAGGAATGAATCAAAGTTGGAGTTCACAGACACTGATGTAATAACTTCGATTTTTGCACCTCACAAACTGGTCTGTAAGTGCTTTCTAACGCAACATTCTGTTATAGACTAAAGCGGACATCAAATGCGAAGTCTCACTCTTTGTGAGGAATGAATCAAAGTTGAAGTTCACAGACAATGATCTAATAACTTTGATTTTTGCACCAACCGTATTCTCTGCTCAATTTTTAAACTGAGAAAAAAATCAAATGCCTGATGTTTATTCTTGTGAAAATAATACTATGCGCTCGTATGATTACCGACTAGTACCCAGTGTACACGTACTTTGCCACACGGTGTGACATCTGTAATATGGAGCCACATAAACACTTATGCACCAAGCCAAGCAAGTGATTTTCCATCCTTAGGAAATGGGAATTTAGACATGATTTAAACTTGTCAACAGGTTCAGAGACACAGCACTCCACATTTGTGCTTTCACTCTGTAAACGTATCTTAAGTCTAGTGTAAACTGTATCATGACCAAATCTATAGTGCCTCAAGTCTCCCACACCACCAAATCTTCTAACAACTGGTCCATGCTCATCTGACAACACGTGTTCAACATTCTTAGTTCGTAAATACCAACTGACTCCGACCCACAACAAACTATCTCACCCATTTTGAACATCTTACATCCATCTTTGTCAAAAATAACATTTGTGCCTTTCTTAACTAAAGCAGAAAATGACAACAAATTATTGTCTAAGCCAGGGACGAGAACAACATTTCCGGCTGAAAATATATCTGGTGAATTTACAATAGCGTCTCCTTTCCCTTCACTTATTAATTAAAAGTTATGTAAAGACTGGAGTGGGTGACTCCTACAATGACAGGTTGTGCTGAGGCAATGAGTTGTTGGTAGGAAGTTGGCCAATAGAGGCTCCACAAAAGACTATTAAGACTTACACATTTGATTAGAAAACAAGCTACAGTGCTCATAGTGTCGTTCCGTAGTACCACTGCCCCTTGGCCTGTTCTGACACCAGTGAGCGTGGTGGTGCTGGTGTTCCAGGTGGCCAGCGGCCAGTCGGCAGCTCGGTCAGAATGATAATGTGCGACATCGGCAGCAGCACGTGCTCAGCCTTGGCGTGATTTGCCAGACGGAAACGCGCCATAATTCTTATAGCAAAGAGAGCCCCCAGCGGTGGTTTCTGCCTTGCGAGCAGAGGCGTACAGTGTAATTTTGCCTGCACATATGCAGACTGTGGAATGTTGGCACTTTCCTAAACATGACCAACTACTCTCGCCATGTCCCTGGAAACGGAATGAGAATCAGCAATAAGATTGTCAGTAGTGGAGGCCAAAACTCATAATGGCTGCTTGCAGAAGCATGTCTCCCTATCATCTGGCACAGTCCTCTCCTCGCTGATAGCAAAGACACCCAGACATGCCTTTGGCTACAAATGATGGCTATTTATACAGCTTTGGTGCTTACCTATAGTTCGGAGGCACCATTTCCAACCATGTAGAAAAAAACATGGTGGCAATCGGGAAGTGTAGCGGCTGGCTTGTCACTGTCTGCTTTCTATGCCTTTCTGATGCGTCTTCAGAACTGTGGGAGCTGGCCTCCGCTCACAGTGTGGAAGCGAGCTGGTGATATTGCTTTATCTTAAGGAAAAGTGTTTGGTCCAATCAGCACAAGCTGCCAGTCATGGCATAGTGGGTACACTAGGAGCCACCCCCATTCCCACCCCGCCCCTTACCCCGCCCGTTACCTTCCTCTCGTAGATCCCGTCTCTGTATCTCAGAGTAATTCTGCAGAGTCTCAGCATGTACTTCCATACCGATAAAGGCATGCAATAAATTTCTTTTAAGTGTAGTGTATTTGGGTCGCAAGGTTCTTCGTCTCCATGTTAGAAACATGCCAGCAAGCCACTCGATTTTCTTTGACACATTATCCACAGTTTCCTCAAATGGAAATGACTGGTATTTAACTAACAGTGAAATGTTACCAAGCTCTACCCTCCCACTGGACATCCGTGATTGACTTAATAGGTTCAGATAATCATACAAAGGAAAGTACTACTATTATACTGAGTGTCACTAATACACTTACTGCTTGCAACGCTTCAACATTCTGGAAACTGCTTACGTTCCTTATTAATCATCGAACATAAAAATACGTTTGAAGTACTATGTCATTTACCTAATCGGTGTATAACAGTTCAAGGTTCAATCTCCCAGAACATTCAAAGAATGTGGAATATCATTCACAAAATATCTTCAGCATAGATACACATATAATACTAACAGTCACAATAAATATAGAACAAAGGAATATAGCGCTGGAAAAGTCCTTCACTCTGAATAAATTCTCGTGTCACGTAATATCTTATGTAACTGTTTTCTATGCTCGATAGGTATCTAGCGTGCTTGGAGGTAATTGGGGTGAGTGGCTCTCTGTCTTAGGAAGGTGAAGGCGGCACTGAAAAGAGAGATATTAAGGTGCTAGATACTGTGTTGCTTATGATCACTACTAGACAACATTACTTATCCCGGTATTGACATACATTCTGCAGCATCTATTGTTGAGAAATACGCCCCTCATGGATTGTTGTGAGTTGGCTCATTGAGAAGATGGAATTGGGCTTCACAGTACAATTGAAACAGATCTGGTTCCGTGGTGGGACTAGCCCAAATGGTTTATCTGGCCAGTATAGCAGTGGATAAGTTATTTTCATGCTGGTCATTCCTCTATGGATCGAGCTGTCCCACTGGTCAGCAGTCTGCTGCAATGTAGTATTAATGTCATTGCCCCTCTAAGCCTCTCTTGCTCGTAGCAATTCGCTACTACTACTATGGCATCAGAGTAGACCCAGTGCATCCCTGGTTACTGGGAATAGGGCTGTCGATCCAAAATGCTCATAAAGTATCCATGGTTAGTGAGAATTGGGTTGTCGATCCAAAATGCTTAGAAGTTATCCCTGGCCGGCCCTCTCGCCTAAGAGTAGCTGAACCTTGCATGTGTCCTTGCCATTCTGGGCCACACGGCTCAGGTATGTGGTGAGTTGTTCCCCTTGACAGTTTTAGAATTTTTCCAGTGATACTGTCACGTGCCTCTCTCCACCCATTGAGATTAGAATTACCCGCATATACTTCATTAATGATTCACATGGTACCATTCGGTTCCTGGATATCGTCGTCGTTGGTAGGCCCAAACACTGCTTCTAATATTTTTCAACCAGCATCCAACAACCCCTTTTGCGCTGTTGCTAGGTTCATAGTATTATATTTATTGCTTACAGCAATTAGCCGCGTCACTGCTCATAGGGCACATGCAACAAGCAGCATTCGCCCCCCACACTTTTTTAAACTCTGCTTTCCTCTCTCTTTCCTGTCGTAACTACTGATATGTCGCCTCCGGCCTCCGTAGGTCAGTCCTCATTTTACATGCATTATATGGCACATGGTCTTGGCTACTGAATAGCTCTCTACTTTAAATCTGATGATCCCTCAGTGTTCGTACTGCGCCCTTGCTGAAAAAGTATACCTCCAGCAGGTTTAGGGTGTTCTGAACTTCCAGATTCGGTGTGCAGCATCCTGGGAAAAGAAAGCCGCCATTACTCTCCATCCTTTTTTCTAAAGACCTAGCGTTCCCCCTAACAACTCCTCGTATGAGGGGATAACAAAGAAAAACCAATTTGGAGGTGAGGACATCCCCGCCCACCTCCCAAAAACTTAAACTAAAATATTCACAGATGCCCTTCCATACTTTTTCTCGTAGTAAAATCACACTGCATAGCAATTGAAAGCCAGTTTCCCTAGCTCTCTCGTAAGTTACAACAGCAAAGTTACCTTACACACTACTTAAGCTAACCTTTCTTCCTTCTAAGATCTCATCCCAAGCGGTATGTCATGTATACATGGCGCAAGATATTTTGATTTTATTCTCCTCTTCTTTCCTTGGTCATTTCTTGACAGTAGGTTCTGATAGTTGTGGCACTGAATCCAGAGCATCTTAACACCATAGTATTTCCGATTGTAACTCTGTATTTACTGGCGATGTCACCTCGATTAGACTTGATAATATCAGCTTTTGTCCTACTCTATAAGCTGGTAACTTTCCTGCATGCTTCCCAATGCCCTCTTGATGTTCGAGGGTTCTAGTGTATACCACCTGTCACATTTCCATATTTCTATTAATGTCTTTACCAAATTATGACCTGACTGTCTGTTGCTTATGACTTTCGGTGTCTTTCTCCTATGCAGCAGACCAGTGCTGCTGTGCACCTTGCAATTAAATGTTACAATGACAAAATGTAAATGAACGTCCCACCGTTGTGCTGGCTGTTAACATGGCAACTCAGCTTGCTGCCAATAGTATGATGTATGCGCTCCATTCTATCATTAGGTTGTGGGTGCAGCCTGCTTGTCCTATGATTACCAATTCCAGGACACTAAAATCTAATATCAGTTAGCCGGCCGAAGTGGCCGTGCGGTTAAAGGCGCTGCAGTCTGGAACCGCAAGACCGCTACGGTCGCAGGTTCGAATCCTGCCTCGGGCATGGATGTTCGTGATGTCCTTAGGTTAGTTAGGTTTAACTAGTTCTAAGTTCTAGGGGACTAATGACCTCAGCAGTTGAGTCCCATAGTGCTCAGAGCCATTTTTTGAATATCAGTTATTCACCATTAGAAATGATCAGTAATAAAATCTACTGGTTTCCTAATGTGTCCAGCTAAATCACCCTAAAATATTCATCACTATCGTCTCGAAAGGCTTGGTTGGCTATGTTAACCACTGCAGCGGTAACCGCTGCAGTGGTACTCACTGATGGGTCAGAGCACTCACAGTGCATATGGTACTGAACCCTGTACGTTTTTCTTGTTCTCCACCAGTAACGTTCTGCCACTCTTTGATTCATTGCCCAATGACCACTCTGCTTGTGACCCTAAGCCGACATGGCATGGTCCTTAACTACTTCTTACTTTAGCTGACCAGGAACTACTATGCAAAGCCTCACTCTTATTGGCCTGTGTAGCAATTCATTGTGTATGATATACGATAGCTGTGTCATAAACAGCTTGTAAATAGGCTGTTTAGTTTTCTATGCTGGTGACGCCACGTAGCGCTCTGTAGGAAAATGGCTGACTGCGCTGTGTGCAGTCTGTCGCTGGTTGGACTCGTTGTTGGAATATTCGCTAGAGTAGTGTTGGGCTGTTGGAAGTGAACAGCGAGTCGCGTTGGGCAGTTGGGGGTGAGCCGCTAGCAGTGTTGGATGTGGGGAGAGAGATGACAGAGTTTTGAGAGCGGACAATCTGGACGTGCGTCCGTCAGAGAAAGGAAATTTGTGAGACTCGATGTCATGAACTGATATATATATATATATATATATATATATATATATATATATATATATATATATATATAATGAGTGTTGAACACTATTAAGGTAAATACATTGTTTGTTCTCTATCAAAATCTTTCATTTGCTAACTATGCCTATCAGTAGTTAGTGTCTTCAGTAGTTAGAATCTTTTATTTAGCTGGCAGTATTGGCGCTCGCTGTATTGCAGTAGTTCGAGTAACGAAGATATTTGTGAGGTAAGTGATTCATGAAAGGTATAGGTTATTGTTAGTCAGGGCCATTCTTTTGTAAGGATTATTGAAAGTCAGATTGTGTTGCGCTAAAAGTTATTGTGTGTCAGTTTAGTGATTATCAGAATAATTAAAGAGAGAACTGTCTGATTACCTTCAGTTTTTCTCAGCCGTTTGAAAATCAAATAACGTAGAAGTTTACCAGCACAGTCATTCTTAATTTTACAAAGGGAAGTTTCAAGCTTTGCACTTTGCATCATCAGCCGGAGCTGTCTGCCGCAGTGCAAGTATGCGATCCAGTGCCCACACTGCCACTAACATCCTGCTCAATCTGTCCACGTTTCCAGGTTTCCTGCCTGGTTTATGGTGTACCTCAAAGTCGAAGTCACTCAGTCTCAGTGCCTGCCTTATGAGTTTACAGGAATGATCCTTCAGCCCTAACAACAACCTTAATACTGCACGGTCAGCTACAGCCTTTAATTTTGTATAATATAGATAGCCGGCCGGAGTGGCCGTGCGGTTCTAGGCGCTTCAGTCTGGAACCGAACGACCGCTACGGTCGCAGGTTCGAATCCTGCCTCGGGCATGGATGTGTGTGACATCCTTAGGTTAGTTAGGTTTAATCAGTTCTAAGTTGTAGGCGACTGATGACCTCAGAAGTTAAGTCACGTAGTGCTCAGAGCTATTTGAACCATTTTTATAATACAGATAACATGTGCAATATGTAGCCCCACATATCATAATCAACATTTCCATCTCTTTTGTGGAGTTTTTCCTCTCGACATTCTTCAGTTGCTGTCAGGTGTCGGCAAAAAAAAATGTTCTTCAGTATGTATTAACGTTGTGGGACTTCACCGAGAACACAGCCCTGTGCATGGCTGAAAGTGTCATATGATAATACGAACTTCCTCACATGATCTGGAAATACCAACACTGGACTTGATGTTAAAGCCTCTTTCAGCTTTTCAAATACGTCTTGACACTACACTGTTCATCGAAATTTACACCCTCTTTTAAAAACTAATTGTGTATATGGCTATAAAATCTCTTTCAACCCATTCACGAATTTTCTGTTGTAATTGGCCACCCACAATAATGATTTTCACTTAATACATGTCCAAGGGCCAGAAAATCCTGTATCATCTGCATTAATTTAGCATCTGTCGTTACCCCTGTCTCACAAATCATATCTCTTAAATAACTCATTTCTTTCGGGACAATATGATACTTTTGCATACTTAATGTTAGATACATGGCACACAATCGCTTAATCCGTTCTAGATTATGGACCATACACATATGTGCCTCATTAAGTTCTATCATTTGCAAAAATCCTTGAATCGTTTGAGATATGCTGCTTGTTATGATTGTTATGAAGACGTGATTCGCGGTGCGCAAAGATGTAAGTGGGTGCATCTCGTGTGAACACTTCCCTGGATGTAAAATCTAACAACTTGAGAACGAAATAAACATCGCCAGCTCACGTATTATCTATATATCATTTACTGCAATCTAAAATAAATGAAATATTTGTGCAATTCTACTTACGCAAAATTTTTAAAATTTCGTGCAGCGTTTTACTTAATTTGATGCAGCACTGTCATTATGACATATAACGAAAAAAAAAAAAGAAACCGTTCTTTATCGAGCAAAGACTTCAGACTATAAGACGGGTAGAAACCAAATTTTTTCATGCAATAGTTTTCTTCAAATCGAATGGCAAGTATTTCATAGCAGCCGGCAAGTCCGCATGGACGGAACAGGGCCCATCACGCGCTGTCTCCAATCGGATATGAAACCCAAGAACTCAAGAATGAAATGAGATATCGTACTGCTCTCAATTTTTAAAGAAATGTAGATTTCTTATCTACGTTTAGTTCCTTGCAATATATGAGCTAAAATAAACCATACACAATGTTTAAGCAATTCGTTTCTACCTCTGCAAAATCTTTAAATTTACATGCAATGGTTTATTTAATTTGATGTTGTGCAGGAAATATGATAGATAAAAAAAAATTATTTATTAGCTATCGGATGAAGACCTCAGACTGCAAGATGTACAAAAATCATCTCAGCTAATAATTTTCGAAAAATCGTGAGTTAAGTGTGTCATATCCGCCTGAAAGCCATCATTCGGCACAGACAACAGCTGTTGGCTAGCAGTATAGCCATGCCAAAATCTGCCCCGGTCACGAACTTCTACCCTCCAGGGCAGAAAGCTGGGTGCGACTTAAGTGAGCGTGAAGTCCGCTAATTTGAAGGCATCGATGGCATTGGAGTCGACTTCGAAATAGAATTAGGCTCGTCAGTGGTGGAGGCCAAACCTCGTAGTTGCTGTTCAAAGAACAATTTCACCCCATTGCCTGGCGTAAACCTTCTCTTGTAGATGGTGCTGTTAGACCGAGACGCCTTTGACTAAAAATGACTGGTATTCGGTACCTATTTGTTGTGCTGAGGCGCTACTTCCAACCATGTACACCAAACCGAGACTGAAGACAAAGGGTAACAACTGGACTGCTGGTTCTCCGGTCACCCTGTGTTTCTGTTGTATTATTACACTGGTGGTTTCACAGTTACTCACGGATAACAGAAAAAGCGGATACTTTGTTGAATCGAGATGTATATGCAAGAAGATTATTGATTAATTTATCGCTGCAGCTATGTCGGTAATTTGGCTCTCTCTTTCATATTTGTCATTGCAGCTTTGGCCACTGCCTCAAGGTGAGAATACAAGTTGGTGATACTTCTGCATCCTACGTAACGGTATGTCAGTCAGCTCTGTGCTCACTGGCTCCCACAGCCTTTTTGCGACAGTTGTAGCAGCACCGTTATTTCATAACGCTGAAAAATACTAGTGGCGCTAGAATAATCAGCACAGGTCTCAGTTTTTTGTTTCTAATTTTATAGTATAAAATATTAAACCATTCTTTTCTGGAAGTTATGCGTGACGATGTCCCGGAATCAATGAGTCACTCTTTCTGATTGTAGTCTGACACACTAAATTCATACGGACTTGAAGTGACCATACTTCCAGCAAAACAAAACGAACTACATCTGAACTGGCCTTGAAAACTCAGTGGTACCGACTGACTCTGGTGTCATCCTCAGCCTATAGATGGCGCTGGACGGAGCATGTCGTCAACGCACCACTATCCCAGCCATTGTTAGTTTTTGTGATCAGAGCAGCAACTTCGCAGTCAGGTAGCTCCTAACATGGTCTTTCAAAGACTGAGAGGACGTGTTCCAGTTTGGGGTATATGTCATTTCGATTGCTTTGCTGGTGTAATTCGTTATATGGGTGAGTTCCCCTCGGCTACATTGCTTTACTGGTGTGTGTGATTACTGTATTAAATTTTTTTTAAATATACCATAAAAGTTCGTTGTTGAAGTTTGTTTTTTAATGATTACGGTAGTATATTTTCGATATGTAATTTTATGATGTGATTTATACCCCTTTCTAGTTACAAACGGTGATTTTTGTTGTCTGTATCATGTTATGTATGTTTCCATATACAGGGGCCTGAAGATGAAACTTTTTGGCGTAGAAACTGGCAGCCTGTTTTGAATAAACGATGTTGGGTTACAGTATATCTGTTTGTTTCGGTTATCATTATTCAGATACTTTATTTCCGGCTGCTGTCCCAATGACCTCGATGAATTACCAGAGACATTCTTCTACATTGTTACAATGATGGGAATGACACTAGAGATGCGCTTTACTCCTGATGTGAATCACTGTTGCAATCGAGTTTCACAGTATCACAATCAGCAGTTAATGCACGTGTGGGCAATATTCCGACTATCATAGTTTTGAATACTGGTTCTGGTGTGTATTGTATATGGTCTCCACTGATTTGTTCAAAACAGTGTGTGAAAATGTAAAAGTAACAATTTTACCCGTTAATGACTGCTAGACACTTCAAGTTGTAGACATCAGGGCAGCAGCAAGGTTAACTACTCCTTCAGACGTTGAGCTATTATATAGGCAGTGAGAATAAAAAAAAAATTTATTTAGAATTCATACAGCAACCGAAGTCATAGTCGGTATTCCGTTCACTCTCTTCAGACACATAGCCCATATCAGCAGTACAATGGTGGTGTTCACGTTGCTCATGGTCGTCAACGCTCCCTGAACTCCTGCACGGCATCCTGCACTTGCCTGAAGTCAGCAAGCAGAAGGTCTTGGATGGGAGGTACCAGTTCACTTCACGACAGCATCACGACTAGGCACACTCCATTGACCCACAGCTAGTGGAGGCAGCATCTGGTAGCAGTTGAGGCTCGGTGGCATGCATTGGGTCGACGCTTGGCGTGGAGTACTTCTCACGACTGGCTGCGGTTGGCGACAGATACTGCATGGCTGAAGTGCGGTATTTATGGCGGCTTGACGCGGCACTGTTGTGACAGCACGTCACATTTAGTCATGCAGCACCTGAAACTGGTACAGAGATAGCTCCAGGTACGGTGCAGCCCTATGTTGGACTGTCCCTCATATCACGCAGTTTCCGGAGTGGTTCTGAAAAATTTTAGTATTCAATTTTCCACCAGAGAAATACATTCACTGCGTTTGTTTTCGCCACTTCAGTGATTCAAAAAGTGTGCAAGTTACGACCTTTCCACCAATTCAGGCTAATGTGGCATGATCACTCTTCGGATTGTATGTAAATGCATTTTCTTCTTTATGAACCCAAGCAGGTTTTATTGCCCTACAACTATTTCTTGAAATTATTCTGTTTCTTTAGGCGAAACTGTAATTCTGCCTGGCGAATGTCGATATAGATCAGCGTCTACGTGAGTTTGGTGCTGTTCTTCCGTGTCTGTCACATTGCGCTTATTCTCTCCTTCTCACTCACTGTAAAATTCTCACGATCATGATGCGTGCATTCACAATTCCTCCTCGCTAATTCTAAACGCTACGGATGCTGGTTATCGCTTTCTAAAGCTTTTGCAATATTGTGACAATCTCGACCATCAATTAAGAGCTCCTCAGACTAGGTAAATGTTTCTGAGACGCAAGATAGTGAATGTCTGTCTGTTTCGGTAAAACTTTCCAAGGCTCGAGACTATGTGGGGTACTGAAGAACCAGCATACCCATGTATTCTAGCCAATTATGTTCAATGCTAGTTTGTATTCTTTAAGATATGATTGCGGCGCTTAATTTTGTCGCTGACGTAAGCTACCGAAAATAATTCTGCCTCTGGGGTACAAAGATAAAAAAAAAAAAATACTTTGGTCCACTATTCTGAAAAAGCCCTGCAGCGATGTCGAATTTTTTTCTTCAGCGTTTCTTTCTGGTAGTTATACTATGACTACTATGAAAGGAGGCGAGTAAATTCAAGTAATTTTATATTTCAGGCTAAAGTGATACACTAGAGACGATTTATTACATAAAAATTAAGGTTATATATACTACCATACAATGACAAGTCGTAGTTTACTATTCTTACCAAAAATCTTGAAAATTTCTTAAGCGATTTAGTTTAGATTTCAACAAGATATTCAAATAATCGTTTGGGTTAACACAGGGTGCACATATTTTTTATATATAAGATAAATAAACATATGAGGCAATTTGTTGTCAAGCATCTTGGACAGTTCTTGACCCATTTCCTTCAAATTTTTACCCAGTAGTCTGATATTGAAAGTTGTTATCAAGCTTCTCGAAATGATGTTAACCAATTCACTTCAAATCTCTAAAAAACGTCGGCTTCAGTTAAAACTATGAGAAAACACAATGCTGTGCTACGTTGTGCTGTGAAAATGTGTGTTTCAGTTTTATTATTTAATTTGGTCTGCGATAACTAGGCATTTAAACCATTGAATTGCTTACTCCGTTTGACACAGTAAGTACATATATTTTATTATAGTTCATACAGCATAGATGTGTAACAAAAAATACGAAAACTGGATGAATACCACCATCTGGAGTTACAAGATTTATTCTATTTCTCAAAGCCGTATAGTACTAAGATTAATCTTCATTTGCGAGCAAGGAAAAGTGTAATTCAATGAATGAACAAACGAGTGACGGTGTGGTTTGCTAGGTATGTTGTTTCTGTGACTACCAGTTCAAAGACTAGTTTAGTGCTTCATGGACGGTTGTTCTTGTCTGGGTATCACACTGAAAATCACGTTACACATTTGACTGTCGCCAGTACCAAAACAGTTTAATGCTAGCCGCAATCCTTCTTTTTGTGCTTCAGGAAGCGACTGTTGGATCAAAATTACAATAACGTATAAGAGTTGCAATAACTGAATGAAAACTAACTGCTGTATCAGTCAGTCTGTGAACAATGCTCAATTATCATTTTGCGTGAATACAATAATTTTGTAATGAAATTACAGCTGTGTAAGGAAAAGAAAGTACGTTTATTGAATTGCTAAGTGGTGTTTCATTCCTTGTTTTGCAGCTTATTACAACGTCTCCCCTCTTGAATATGAAATTCTCCTTGTATAATTCGCAGATATCTTTTGTAAAACGTATTTCCGAGCGAAGAAATGGCTCTGTAATTTTTACTCTGCAGCGTGCACCTGTATTTACCAGCAGCGCACAATTTACAAATTTGCCGCTGTTCTTGTCGACAGATTTACGGCTATGGCTCGCCAGCAACATATATATAAACAGTACAACGCTGTGTACCAGCGTCCGCTTGACGTTACCGAGATATCTCTCCCGTAATGTATTCCCAGTTAACATGTCGCAATGTAATTTGTAAGTTTGGACGAGAAAACGTCTGAACGAATTAACATCGAGAACAGTTTACCCCGAGAGGCATGGTTAATCATCTTTCAAGTAATATGCACTAAACGTGAAGCTCACTTCTTAAGCTCCGCAGGTGAATTCAGCGCCAGTTTCTCGTAAAATGTTCTATTAGGACATTAACACACCCAGATCTTCTGTGTTATTAAGTTTATTTCCTTTCATTTCAACGTACATAAATTTTAAAGCTAAGTGGAAGAGTTTCATGTGTTTAGAAATATAATAGTAGCACACTGCGCGGCTCAAAGTTCATTAATATCTGAAGTTCATACCGAAAATTTTTCTCTGCGCTTCCTCGGATAAAAGGAACAATAACCAAATGTGTTACAGGTTGTAAATCTGGGCGACACTTGATAGCTGGGAGACTTGACTGTGAGATCATCCGACATAACGACATTAACGAAGAGGAAGAATCGAAATCAAAGGTAAGTGGCGAACACATATTGATTAAATTACCGAAAATTCGGGCTTTACCAGGTAATGCGAGCGGATTACCAGCAAGGGGAGGCCACAACGATGGGATCACAGGTTTACTTCAGACGTTCTACACTTTTAATGGGGCATTGAAACAATGCAATGTGCGAGTAGTAAGAGGCACTACTCTGGAAATTTCGAGAAAATCGCAAGAGTGGTTTTACGCGTCTGCTCTGTGACTGATTTGTTCGTGCATAGATACCATACATCAGAGTTCGTGGTGGTGAAGTACACTACTGGCCATTAAAATAGCTACACCAAGAAGAAATGCAAATCATAAACGGGTGTTCATTGGACAAATATACTAGAACTGACATGTGATTACATTTCCATGCAATTTGGGTGCATAGATCCTGAGAAACCAGTACCCAGACAACCACCTCTGGCTGTAATAACGGCCTAGATATGCTTGGGAATTGAGTCAAACAGAGCTTGGATGACGTGTACACGTACAGCTGTCCATGCAGCTTCAACACGACACCGCAGTTCATCGAGAGTAGTGACTGGCGTCTTGTGACGAGCCAGTTGCTGGGCCAGACGTTTTGAATTGGTGAGAGATCTGGAGAATGTGCTGGCCAGAGCAGCAGTCGAACATTTTCTGTTTCCAGAAAGGCCCGTACAGGACCTGCAACAGGCGGTCGTGCATTATCCTGCTGACATGTAGGGTTTCGCGGGGATCGAATGAAGGGTAAAGCCACGGGTCGTAACACAGCTGAAATGTAACGTCCACTGTTCAAAGTGCCGTCATTGCGAACAAGAGGTGACCGAGACGTGTAACCAATGACACCCCATACCATCACGCCGGGTGATAGGCCAGTATGGCGATGACGAATACACGCTTCCAATGTGCGTTCACCGCGATGTCGCCAAACACTGATACGACCATCATGTTGCTGTAAACAAATCCTGGATTCAACCGAAAATATGACTTTTTGCCATTTGTGCGCCCAGGTTCGTCGTTGAGTACACCATCGCAGGCGCCCCTGTCTCTGATGCAGCGTCAAGGGTAACCGCAGCCATGGTCTCCGAGGTGATAGTCAATGCTGCTGCAAACGTCGTCGAACTGTTCGTGCAGATAGTTGTTGTCTTGCAAACGTCCCCATTTGTGGACTCAGGGATCGAGACGTGGCTGCACGATCCGTTACAATCATGCGGATAAGATGCGTGTCACCTCGACTGCTAAGAGGCGGTTGGGAACCAGCTCGGCGTTCCGTATTATGCTCCTGCACCCACCGATTCCATATTCTGCCAACAGTCATTGGATCTCGACCAACGCGAGCAGCAGCGCCGCGATACGATAAATCGCAATCGCGATAGGCTACAATCCGACCTTTATCAAAGTCGGAAACGTCATGGTACGCATTTCTCCTCCTTACAAGAGGCATCACAACAACGTTTCACCAGGCAACGCCGATCCACTGCTGTTTGTGTATGAGAAATCGGTTGGAAACTTACCTCATATCAGCACGTTGTAGGTGTCGCCACTGGCGCCAACCTAGTGTGAATTATCTGAAAAGGTAATCATTTGCATATGACAGCATCTTCTTGCCCTCGGTTAAAATTTGCGCATGTAGCACGTCATCTTCGTGGTGCAGCAATTTTAATGGCCAGTAGTGTAGTTAGCGTTCGAACTTCGTAAGACAAATGTGTATCAGGCGATGTTTGGACTCCCGCTCAAACTTAATTTTTATTCTATATTCTTTTCATCACTCATCGTATCATTTAATTTATATGACGCTTGAGATGTAATACAATTTAAAAAAACACATGTATTTGCATGAAGTTTTAGTGAACTTAATGCATTTTAAGTAATTAATATTTTTAACTAAATTTAGTTATTAGAACAAACATATTTATTGTTAAGGCTTTCGTGCCCACTTGTTGACAAACTGCCTATTGGCTTCTGTCTCGGGTTCTTCGGCCGACGTTCATCTAATGATTTTTCTGACGTTTATGTTGGAATGACTGGACGATCCATTAACACCAGGATCAAAGAGCATAAGCGACATTGCAGGTTGGGGCAGGTGGAGAAATCGGCCGTGGCAGAGCACGCACTGAATGAGACCGACCACATAATAAAATTCGCCGACACGGAAGTTCTGGCTGTAGAGAAGCACTATCACACGCGATTGTTCAGAGAAGCTGTAGAAATACAAAAATACGCGAACAGTTTAAACAACAAAGAGGAAAGCCTTAAGGTAAACGGATCCTGGCTTCCCGTACTGCAGCGAACGACCGTCGGAGGTAGCAAGAGGAGAACCGCACCGGAAATGACCGCGGAGAAGCCCTCGGACGTTGGCGCTCCAGGTACATATAGTCTGCGGCCGCGAGCTCGGCCCCACTTCACCACCGGCAATGGAGGGTGAAGCTTTGACAATGCCAGCCACTCGTGCTGGCGAAACGTCAGAAAAATCATTAGATGAACGTCGGCCGAAGAACCCGAGACAGAAGCCAATAGGCAGTTTGTCAAACATATTTATAACGATTGACAAGTAAACGAAGAAACGCATAGAGTTTTCCTGAAAATGTATGCTTGTCAAGATTTGTGAAAGCCCTTAGACATGCAATCTGATAACGTACCCGAAGCTACTTTGCACATCGACAATTCGAGCTGCAAACATAGCGGCAGGCCCCGTTTGGCACTTAAGCTGCGTCGCGGTCAGACGTTGCTAATGTGCCAAGAACGAATAGTAGAAGTGCAGTTTTTTTAAATATCCCAGAATTTACATTAGTACAACAAAAATGATATCTGAGTTGAAGCCGAACCGTCGCGTCGTACGCGCTCGTCTTACGAAGGTCGAACGCTAACCACTTGATCACCAGGAACTCGAGCGCCCAGCACCATCGCACAGATACGTAAGCCACATAATACACTCGTAAAACTTCTCTTCCGATTTTCTCGGATTTTCCAGAGTAGTGCACCTTACTACTTTCACATTATGTTGTTTTAATGGATAACTGCAAGTGTACAAAGTTTGAAGTAACGCTGCGATCCCAACGTTGTGGCCTCCCCTCGTGAGATTTTCTGTTTATTTTTCTGCAATGGAAACAGCGATTCAGAATAGTAGTGTGACCAATTATAATGCACCGTTGCAGTGTTTGGAGTTATAATCTAGTAATCATGACAGCAGACATGTAAGAATCAAGAGATGCACTGCTGCAATGGTAGGTGGTGCATTTGGCCATACACGAAAGATTGACAAAGATGTTAGGGGAACTTAAATGGGAGGAAGGGCAGCGTTTTTTTCTCCAAACAGTGTTGGATAAATTTAGTTAACCGAAGAAAGATGTGTGACAATTCTGCTGCCCCTCGTCGTATATCTCGTGTTTGGGTTATGACGAGATGATGATATTGATTGGAGATGATACTGGTTTCAAGGAGACTCAATGTCATAGGTATCAGGACCCTTACAGAGTATGAATGAAATGCATAGAAAAAAATGAATTATTGCCGGTAATCAAGAAGTGATATGAAATGAGGTGATACATATAAATTGCTGTCTTTCCTCTATCATTAGACTAATGGAATACGAAAGAAAATAAAAAACGATGACCCCTCCACTTCATACTCTACAGTGGCTGGTAGAGTCTACGAGGCGAATCCGAACTTCTCCAACAAAATTTCTTAGCTTCCTCGTCGATGTTTCTTGACTATTTTAATATGATGAACCGATAGTTTTCGGTGGTTCGTTAAATGTTAATTGCACTTAGTTTCATTTACGAGCCAGTTTTTCTTTGTGTTTCTATTACCTCCAAAACAGTGTGAATGTTGACGGTATGTGCTGTGTGTCTTGTTTGGAAACTAACCATGTTGCGTTCGCTCATAGTACTAGCTACTAGCAACAACAATGTCCGCGTTATACTTCACCCTCTAGCTTGCACTCAGTACTGCTCGGTTTTGTCTCGATTTTGACATTTTGGCAGTGTTAGGTGTACGTTAATAGTGATACACTGCGTTGTGGATAGGTTTACTAACGAAAATTTGTTCATGTTTCAGGGGAAAAACAACTACGGCGTGATTGCCATCTCCTCAGTAACTGCTGCTGCTATGCCATTTCATTCAGTGAATTTATACACCTGGTGCATATGAACCACCTTTCCATCGGTAAAGCTGTTCGTACTGCTTGTATTACTGGACAGCGTCTCAAATATCATCTGTGGAATATGTGTTCACCTTGTATATGTTGGTGAGTGCTGCTGTGTGTATGAAAATTGCCAGCGCGCCCCTGGGAATATATTCATTTCCTCCTTTGTTAAAGCAGCACCCCTATTTGCCCTTTCTACACGTAGGAGAGACGACAGGTAGCACTGATGAAGTAACCGAAGAAATAAGCTCTGCTCCTCCGACGAGCTTCCAGGTTACATACGCAGCAACAGGTTAGAATAAAAAGGCATATCAGACGTAGTTACCTGCTTGTGTCGTGGTGGCATAAATCCGCCCTGCTGATTACTTACGATAGCTGGTAGCTGCATCCATGAAATATATCTTAACTTCACTGTGACAAATGCTACTCACATGAACTAGCCTATTGCCATGCCGAGATAATTCGTCACCTTACAGGCGATGGAATATTACGTACACCACATTAAATTAAATTCCACCTTTGCTCTACAATAAATGAGACAGAAATTTTGCACAGCAATTAATTAAGCCAGTAGTTGACAAGTATGTGAAGTTCAGCCTCATATCGGCAATATTCTTAGAGATATGGAAAGTTTTTTCAAACATAGAATACAGAGCTTCAGGAAACACTAACTTTTTGAGAAGTTCATGTGTATCAGCTAAACATCGGTGGCGAAGTCTTTCATTAGCAACGAAACAAATCTTTCTGTAAATTATGCCTACGTAATGATGTTTATTTCAGTTGGTATATCGTTTATGTAAAACAATATCAGATAAATTAGTTTTACTACTTGAGTGGGTGAAACAATGTATATGACATGATGTAACTGTTTGACATCGTGGGAGCAGGATTCTGTGTCGTTTGTGAATCACGCACACAAACGAAATTCATGAACTGTAAGTGGCTACTTTTTAATAGTGGGTCTTCGGGAATAATATTTCACAAATTGAGTAATTTGAAGAGGATTTATCGTTGATTTATTTGGTTTTCTGAATTTTAGTATTTGGTTAGTGGGTTCATAGAGAATCAGTTTTTGGGTTAAAGCCAAGTTATAATCAGACAGTTTTGATGAGTTAGAACAAAACAGTGCCATGATATATGTGAGAGTTTACAGTAAAGTAAAATTATTTCGTTTCAGCAGAGTGCTACGAAACTGGAGAACAAGATTGATGAGCTACTTGAATGTGTAGAAGACATGAAAAATTCTGAAGTGACAAATGTTCTTGCTTCTCTTTACTCCATATTACAACAAGGATAGAAAAGTTAAATATAATGGATTATAAACTAGCATCATTTTTGTGTAGAGTGAACGTGGAAAAAGGAGAAGGTGCAATGTATGTAATAGTTGGACACAAAGTAAAGTTTTTTTTTTTTTGTGGATCAGGACATAGAAGCATGTGCTTGTGAGTTCTTACTGCAGAATATTCCTCTTGTAATTGTATCAGCCTTTATATCCCCTGCAGGAAACTCTCAACTATACTTGAGAACTCTATATGTTTTTTTTTGAGCTACCTTTCAGCCAAGAAGAAACATTTAGTTGACTCTGGAGAATTCAATGTAGATTTATTATACTGATGGGAAGAATTTCATAGCTCAATTTTCCCAGTTATATGCAACAAGATGGTAGGTCGCTGATTCTTAACATTTTTATAGACAGTGATCACACTGAAACAATTAACGTGTACTCACTAGTTAAAGGATTACATAGTGATGATATATGTGTAATGGAAGCAAACTATGTCTTACATCCCTGTGACAGGTAAACAAAAAGCCTTGAGCTTCTTAATGAGAAGAGGATACAGTGCCTTAAGGGTAAGTTAAAAGAGCTGGTATGAGATTAGGTAGATGTAGAAAGAGCCAATAATGTCAAAGTCAGTTTATTCCATAGTAAATGTGTGCCTATATTTTAAAGTAGCTTCCTAAAATCATTACCCAGAAAATCTATTAAAAAATTAAGCTATGGACAACAAAGGGAATAAAAAACTCGAGTTAGAGGAATAGAGAAATTCATACAGAGACTGGACTATGACAAAGTCTCACATCACTTGCACATTACAAAAAAAAAAAAAAAAAAAAAAAAAAAAAATTGCTGTTATATTTTAAGAATGACATTAAAGTGTCCAGGCGTATACACATCCTAACACAAATGAGCAATAGAGATAATAAGATTAAAACCATATGGTCTATCGTCAAATGGGGGACAGGACAGCCAGCAGGTAACAAGACACCACTACAATTTAACCAATCGACAAGATTGTGACTGATAATTCACAAGCTGCAAGTACACGTACTTTTAACATTCACTTTCTAAATGTAGAAGGAAATGTAGGATTAAATGGCTGATTTCAAGGAGCAAGTGTGTGCATTAAAAATGTCAGTCGAAAAAATTTAATCGACTAAAAGTAGCGCCAATATCTTCCTTTACAATTAGCAGAATGTTAAAATTCTACAAAAATGGCTCACATGGTGTTCTTTGAATTTCTGTTAGAATTCTGAGAAGTTGTTCTATCTTAATAAGGAATGTCCTAAGTAACATATGTAATGTATCATTTGCACAGGGAATTTTACCAGATGGGTTAATATGTGCAACCATCAACCTTCTTTGTAAGGTGACAGACAGATGTAAGTAATAGTCTTTGAATGCCGCTACTGATATTTTATTTCAAAATAATGTAATAAGTAATATATTCAAGGGCAGACTTAGGAATAATATACTTAGAATGCCATTTGCTTAGAATGCCACAGTTTGTAATCCAGAATGGTTTCTGCACTGAGGGCCATATTCATACATTCACTCACCACATATTAGAAGCATTAAATAATAAAATCCACCAGTTGGTATGATTGTGATATTTCCAAGGCATTTGATTGTGTACATCATGCTACACTCTTAAGAAAACCAAATCTTTGTGGAATAGATAGCTTTACATACAACAAGGACGGCCGCGGTGGAAGACCAGTTCTAGGCGCTTCATTCCAGAGCCGCGCGACTACTCCAGTCACAGGTTCGAATCCTGCCTTGGGCATGTATGTGTGTGGTGTCCTTAGGCGAGTTAGAATGGACCTTGGCGTTGGTGGGGAGGCTTCAGTGCCTCAGCGATACAGATAGCCGTACCGTAGGTGCAACCACAACGGAGGGGTATCTGTTGAGAGGCCAGACAAACGTGTGGTTCCTGAAGAGGGGCAGCAACCTTTTCAGTAGTTGCAGGGGCAACGGTCTGGATGATTGACTGATCTGGCCTTGTAACGCTAACCAAAACGGCCTAGCTGTGCTGGTACTGCGAACGGCTGAGAGCAAGGGGAAACTACAGACGTAATTTTTCCCGAGGGCATGCAGCTTTACTGTACGGTTAAATGATAATGGCGTCCTCTTCGGTAAAATATTCCAGAGGTAAAATAGTCCCCCATTTGGATCTACGGGCGGGGACTACTCAAGAAGATGTCGTTATCAGGAGAAAGAAAACTGGCGTTCTACGGATCGGAGTTTGGAATGTCAGATTCCTTAATCGGGCAGGTAGGTTAGAAAATTTAGAAATGGAAATGGATAGGTTAAAGTTGGATATAGCGGCAATTAGTGAAGTTCGGTGGCAGGAGGAACAAGACTTTTGGTCAGGCGAATACAGGGTTATAAATACAAAATCAAATAGGGGTAATGCAGGAGTCGGTTTAATAATGAATGAAAAAAATAGGAGTGCGGGTAAGCTACTACAAACAGCATAGTGAACGCATTATTGTGGCCAAGACAGACTCGAAGCCCACGCCTACTACAGTAGTACAAGTTTATATGCCAACTAGCTCTGCAGATGACGAAGAAATCGAAGAAGTGTATGATGAAATAAAAGAAATTACTCAGATAGTGAAGGGAGACGAAAATTTAATAGTCATTGGTGACTGGAATTCGGTAGTAGGAAAAGGGAGAGAAGCAAACGTAGTAGGTGAATATGGATTGGCACTAAGAAATGAAAGCTAACACTTGGCTCAAGAATCATAAAAGAACGTTGTATACATTGAAGGAGCCTGGAGATACTGACAGGTTTCAGATGGATTAAATAATGGTAAGACAGAGATTTAGGAACCAGGTTTTAAATTGCAAATGAAGCAGGCATAAAGGAATACAAACGTCTCAAAAATAAGATTGACAGGAAGTGCAAAATGGCTAAGCAGGGATGGCTAGAGGACAAATGTAAGGATGTAGAGGCTTATCTCACTAGGGGTAAGATAGATACTGCCTACAGGAAACTTAAAGAGACCTTTGGAGAAAAGAGAACCACTTGTATGAATATCAAGAGCTCAGATGGAAACCCAGTTCTAAGCAAAGAAGGGAAAGCAGAAAGATGGAAGGAGTACGTAGAGGGTCTATACAAGGGCGATGTACTTGAGGACAATATTATGGAAATGGAAGAGGATGTAGATGAAGATGAAATGGGAGATACGATACTGCGTGAAGAGTTTGACAGAGCACTGAAAGACCTGAGTCGAAACAAGGCCCCGGGAGTAGACAACATTCCATTAGAACTACTGACGGCCTTGCGAGAGCCAGTCCTGACAAAACTCTACCATCTGGTGAGCAAGATGTATGTGACAGTTGAAATACCCTCAGACTTCAAGAAGAATATAATGATTCCAATCCCAAAGAAAGCATGTGCTGACAGATGTGAAAATCACTGAACTACCAGTTTAATAAGTCACGGATGAAAAAAAATAACGCGAATTCTTGACAGACGAATGCAAACACTTGAACAAGCCGACCTCGGGGAAGATCAGTTTGGATTTCGTAGAAATATTGGAACACGTGAGACAATACTGACCCTACGATTTATCTTAGAAGCTATATTAAGGAAAGGCAGACCTACGTTTCTAGGATTTGTAGACTTAGAGAAAGCGTCTGACAATGTTGACTGGAATACTCTCTTTCAAACTGCGAAGGTGGCAGGGGTAAAATACAGGGAGCGAAAGGCTATTTACAATTTGTACAGAAACCAGATGGCAATTATAAGAGTCGTGGGGCAAGAAAGGGAAGCAGTGGTTGCGAAGGGAGTGAAACAGGGTTGTAGCCTCTCTCTGATGTTATTCAATCTGTATATTGAGGAAGCAGTGAAGGAAACAAAAGAAAAATTTGGAGTAGGTGTTAAAATCCATGGAGAAGACATAAAAACTTTGAGGTTCGCCGATGACTTTGTGATTCTGTCAGAGGCAGCAAAGGACTTGGAAAAGCCGTTGAACGGAGTGGACAGTGTAATGAAAGGAGGATAAAAGATGAACATCAACAAAAGCAATACGAGGATAATGGAATGTAGTCGAATTAAGTCGGGTGATGCCGAAGGAATTAGATTAGAAAATGAGACACTTAAAGTAGTAATGGAGTTTTGTTATTTGGGGAGCAAAATAACTGATGATGGTTGAAGGAGAGAGGATATCAAATGTAGACTGGCAATGGCAAGGAAAGCGTGTCTGAAGAAGAGAAATTTGTTAACATTGAGTATAGATTTAATTGTCAGGAAGTCGTTTCTGAAAGAATTTGTATGGAGCGTAGCCATGTATGGAAGTGAAACATGGACGATAACTAGTTTGGACAAGAAGAGAATAGAAGCTTTCGAAATGTGGTGCTACAGAAGAATGCTGATGATTAGATGGATAGATCACATAACTAATGTGGAGGTATTGAACAGGATTGGGGTGAAGAGAAGTTTGTGGCACAACTAGAAGACTGGATCGGTTGGTAGGACATGTTCTGAGGCATCAAGGGATCACCAATTTAGTATTGGCGGGCAGCGTGGTGGGTAAAAATCGTAGAGGGAGACCAAGAGCTGAATTAACTAAACAGATTCAGAAGGATGAAGGTTGAAGTAGGTACTAGGAGATGAAGAAGCTTGCACAGGATAGAGTAGCATGGAGAGCTGCATCAAACCAGTCTCAGGACTGAAGACCACAACAACAACATGTAGTTCTAGGTTTTCGGGACAGATGATCTCATATGTTAAGCCCCATAGTGCTATGAGCCATTTCAACATTGAACACACAACTGGTGTGGATCATATTTAACAATCATAATGGAAACTTGTGCTGAATAATGCAGGCAATGCTGGGAAGATAGCAAATTTAAGTGACTTGGGAGAAATCGATTTTGTATCCATTACTGGTGGTTGTATATGTGAATGATCCTCCACTTAACATTTAACAAGTAGAAATAATATTTTCGCAGACAGTGCTAGCTTGATAATAAACCCATTACAGAGAAGGCAGCAAAAGAGATTGTTAATAAAATTTTACAAATACTTATTAGGTGGTTCTCTGAAAGTAGATTCCACCTAAGTGTTGAGAACACAACTATATTCAGTTACGTACAACAAATAGAGACGTTCCAACAATTCATGTACTAGACCAACAGAGTCAGGAAATAGGGTGGAACATTTCAGATTTTAAGGTGCACATACCGATGAAAACTTGAACTTTATGTTTGGGCAAATCTCAGATTCACCATGAAGGTGTGTGTGTTTGTATACAATATATAAATGTTTTGTGCAAATTTGCTGACCTACAGTGAATTACAGCCCCCAGAATACAGTGCCACTGTTATGTAGATGACTATCACAGAACCCTCAGGAATCATCCATATTTGTTATAAGGCCAGCCATCCGCAGCATGAGGCCAGCATGTGCCGCCACTGCCAGGAGGTTGGCACGAACTACAACTGACGCCTTAAATGACATGTCAAATATTTAGCTAATAAGAAAAGATTTCTTTGGTATACAGTTAAAATCATTTAAATTATATGGAAGTGATGGTATTCAATTACCTAACATTTCTCTCTGAATGTTAATCATAGTTCTTCAGTGTACACCACAAAGAGAATTACTCCTATGTCAGACAAGTCATGTGGCTGTAGATCGTGCTATGGTACTACACTTGTGAGACTGAAGCTAATTTCTGGTATGCTATAAAGAGCTTGGATGAACGCTGACATCGATGTATCAAGCGCAAATGGAAAGACTTCCTACTGATTCATTTGCCCACCAATGGAAAGGCTTATAAATATCTTTGTATCTGATACCAACAGCATTTGCCAAAAATCATTTATTACCTCTAATTTCATCATGTACTACACTCTATGAAACATGTGCAAAATTTCATCCAAACATTCAGGACGATTTGTTTCACGTATTACTATTTCCTTTTTAGTGTACATCTATTTTCACCCTAATTCTTCCATATTTTCGTCTATTGTAATCATTGGAGTGTTGCACTCGCTTTTAGATCTTTCAGTATTTCCACATTGTTTCATAAGGTCTATTTTTGTGTACCATCCCTTTTATAGGTACTGACATTTGATAAGGATGTGTGCAGAATGAATAGTGTCACATAGCCTCTGTTTTACATTCATAATTATGAGGTAGCCCAGGTACATCTGAAAATAGTTTTACATTTTGAATCAAGATGTTGTGCAGATCCTCTCGGCGTTCAGACTATCTGCCCCAAATTTCTTGTATTATTTATTCAAATTCTTTCTTAGAATAGCAAATCCCATAGAGGTCCTCTACCCTATTCCATAACCTGTGTAGATGTAATTACCTGCGGTTGTGTGAATTGTTTGACATTCACTTCATTGGTGTCATTAACACTTGCTTTGACTTCTTCATCTACGACTGAACAAGCTATCACACTTTTTCAACAGCCAGTAATCAGTTTGTGTTTCAACATATAATCGAGACCTACAACTACTTCCACACGTGAATGAGATAACCTATAATTCATAATCAAAGGTAATTAAAGTCGTACAACACTTGTTTTTAAAAGGTTAGCTATATGCTCCTTTAGCACCTATTAATTTTGTGGTCATAACAGGCATTTTGACTACATAGGACTCTAATTTTATGACAGGAACAGAAAATTTGTTTGATTCCCACTGTCTGTAAAAATTTCAGTCTTTGTTTCATATGTTTCGATATGAATTAAAATTTGTGTACACGTATGTGATTTGCTATCTTATTTTCCCATAACAGATTTTGCTCTACTTCTAAGTTATTCCATATCATATCAACCATGTTCTGAATCCTTATCAGGAGGTCTCTGTCACTATCTCTATATCCACATCACTTTCATTTTTTTTTGTGCCGGATGTGCTTCACCTCTGATGTACTGAACATGACTCCATCTTCACTCTCGTTTACTTTCAGGTGTGAATGTATAATGTGTACTGTGCCTTCAGACACACTACAATCTACTTTACTCTAATAATCTGTTATGAGTGTTGAAGTTTTAAATTTCTTGTTTCACTGTTTCTGCTTGTCTGCATGTTTCCATTAAAGTTGCAATGTATGGAAGTGGCCTTAATTATTTGTGAAACGGACTGCTGCACCTCTTCTAAATCCTTCTCCTCTTTAAACACAACAATTTCATTGGGGTTTAATGGCACCGTTCTTCATTTGCACTTTCACTTAACTTTGAAAACTTCGTTAATAGAAATGTCACCCTCTGACTGCATTCCTCTCTGAGTTCCATTCTTCTCCTTCACATTGTGCTACCTCTTTGTACATATCACTGAGTTATCTATGCCACTCTCTTACTCTGGTGGCTAATCATTATATCAGACAATTGCTTTACCATCAGCAGATACTCCTGTACGTGTACCAAATCTGTACTTTTCTGTGGAAGTTGTTTTAACACAGTCTGGATTTTTCTTCGATAATGGTCATCAGACAATTTTCCATCTATAATTAATTTGTCATATTTAGTCTGTAATGATTATACAATACTGAAACTGATCATACATAACAATACAATAAAAAATCAAACTCTTTGAAACATATAATATTGAATAGTTCAACAGTAGTACTAAGCAGTAGTGTTACATACTGTGTTTAGTGTCACAATCTGGTATCGAGCCCTGATGACCCAATGGATTTAGAGAACGTCCAAGGAGGAGACACTCCATCCAACATCCAGGTGGCATCTCACTACATACAGCATAAAAAGTGGCAGTGGTGGAAATTTGAATAGTATTCTATGTTATGCAGTACCCCACCACATTATGAAATATGCTGTACATTTGTGGGTAAAGTGTATCAAGGTTATTCTGACACTCAGCCTAAAGCACGTACCTACTATAAACACACAATAATGTCATCTGTTACATTCCTAGGATTTCGGTCCTGGAAGGAGCGCCTGAAATCGTGCCGTCGGGTGGTGGCGCTGGGCGTCTGGGGCGTGTGGTCAATGGTGGCGCAGCAATGGGTGGTGCCTCAGGCGCCTATACGATCTGCTCTGTTGCATTCCTGGGGTTTGATTCCCGGGGGCCTCGCCTGGGATCGTGATGTCAATAGCGGCACATCAGTGTTGCCGCCTTTGTGGTATTGATTAGGAAGTTCTTTATTATAACTGGTAAACTAATAATCAGCTGCAATAGAGCGTCATTCGCATCATATAAATTAATTTATTTAATGTATAGGAAACATGAAATTAACAGAATGAAGAGGCCATGGTTCTTAAAAACAAAGGGCACAGCAAATTGTTTATTTCCCACTTAATATGGTTTCCACAGGCTTTCATCTACTATTAACATCTGCATCCTGCGAGGAAGAGAGTAAATGATGTTAGTAATCTCCCTTTTTCGGTTTTGTAAAGTGTATTGAAATCGTTTGGGGTCAAGTGTAGCCTCACTTTGCCAGAATTCGATAATATTATCACAACAGAACCTCAGTGATCGTGTAGCTGGTATTGTGTATGCTGAATAATTAGTTTTTGATATTCTTCACTCCTCTGCTAGCCAGCAATTGAAATAATATCACTGTATTCTTCTTCTTGTTTCGTATGGGTCATCCCAGGACCAAGACATGCAGCTATTGTGTTTGAAGTGGGTTCTTATATTCGCCCAGTAGTCGTGCATCGTATGGTTGTGTTCTTCTCTCTCCTCCTGTCGTCTTTCTTGGTGATTTCACCTTGAATCTCACTTATTTAAGCGTTGTCTGGAGACATGTCGCGAATTTACATCTGTTTCTGTACCTCGCACTCCGGCAGGTTTTTCAGCACTTCCATCACCAATAGAAGTGACTTGCTCTTTCTGTTATGCCAGTATGCAAGAATCTAACTGTTCAACCTGATGGGATGGATCCTGTAGACATGTCCACTGAAATGTAGCCGTCTCATCCTGTGATTTTTTACTTTTAGCTCTTGGTTTCTTCGTCTTTTATATTCATTAGCTTCTTCGTCTGTTTCCAGTATCTTCCTCATCATCTTTCTCTCGTGTATATTAAGTTTGTCTGTTAGACCCATCCTACCGACTACTAGACACTCTGAATCATTTGAGGCTTGAGAGCGGATGATTTACAGGTAGTGCTTCATTTCTCTTTTACCAATTTTTGTTATAAGTGCTCCTTGTTACTTGATACGCCAGATGTATCCAATCTCCAACGTATGAGATGTCATAGACTACAACTACAGCGTCATCCACTACCAGCATTAACAGTTCCTGCGTTGACCGGCCAAGTGCAACATGCGTGGATCTCCTTTCCACTAACTGACATCCAGTACCTGTACAACATGACACATGCACGTTTGCATGTTTGCATTCAACCTTCTGGCGGTTATACTGGTTATTAATGTGCCAGCTTTTCACATTTGCGAAGTTTATCTCACACTTACATTAAACTGTGATCCTGCAATGTTAATCACTTAAAATATGTTACCTAGGCCAATGTATTCCCGAAATTCCATTATTCTACATTAATTATTTTCTGGTGTTGCATTTTTTCCTTCAGTCTATTTTTAAAAAAAGAAAAAAAAATTATGCAAAGGTACCCAGGAAAATAGGGATAAGGTTTGAGACTGGTGTAAGGACTGCCAACTTGTGGTGTAATGATCGATAATTTGTTTCAGATGTTAATGAAACCTAGAGAAGTAGTATGCTGCGGCCACAGCGTAAGTGAATCACAGCTAGACTCAGTCATTTCGTACTAATAGGTGATAAATGGGAGTAAAAATTTGTATATGATAGGAAAATGAAATGATATCATAAACTTAATCATTGGTAATGCAGATGCTAGATGTCGGATCCTTGGCAGGATACAGGTAAAATACAGTCAGCGTACAAACAAGATAGCTTGCAGATTACTTGTGTTCCTTCTTAAAATATTTTTCACGTTTGCGAGGCGCATACCAAATACAGCTAACAGGGGATATTGAGGGTACGCAGGGCAGAATGGTGCGAATGACTACTGGTTTGACTGACACACGGAAGACCGTGTGAGAACGTTGCTGATACTGAGTAGTACTAATTTTTTTTCTTTTCTCCTTTATTTTTTCTATTAAATTACTACATTTTAGTAAAAAAATTTTTCTTACGGTACGTAACACATTTATTATTATTAACACAATTATTCTCTGGCATACTACTTTTATTTTCATGTAAATCCGCATAATACAATTAATGTAATGTGTATGTAAAACTGCTATACAAGGAAGACGACAGTAAATAATTGGTATTCAACAATCCGGCTATAGACATTATGTCAGAGTTTGAGTCGAAAGAGACGTGGTTGCTGTGCAAAACATAGCTCGCTGATGTGACGCATATGAAGAAATAACTTGGTGTCATCTGCGTAGGAGACTGCATGCAAATCACTTGTGCATCCCAGCCAAGAAAATTCGTAAGTGCGTATGATTCACTGAAAACGGAACTAACAATAAACACTGAAAGTAAACAAAACAGGGCGGAATAAATATTCAAAGTTTTTTTTTTTTTTTTTTTTTTTTGCCTCTCTGGACAGTGCGACGTCACAAATGAACTGGCACACGCCAGAAGGTAGACACCAGTTACAAAATTTCAAGCATCAGTATAAAGTGAAGCGTGTAAACACATTCTGCACATCCCAACCTTTCGTTTCGGTAGTGACCTCTAAAACAAAAGCAATCCCGGAATTGGAAGGAGCAGGTGTCTTAACACGTTGTACCATACTAAGTATATTCTGCCATCCATTTGAAGTAGGTTTGCAGAAAATGTAACAACTTCTCAAAACGCATAATCTCAAGAGAAGCGAGAAACACATAGTACTTTATTAATTTGACAGAAATTTACACAATATACCAAGGTAGGGCTGTTAATAAAAATGTATATATTACAAAGTAATATATATATATATATGTAATTTTTATTTTGCTCACTCTATGTCACTGTGCCTTCAGTCGGACCGACGACTCCCGATATTTTACTCCCCTCTCTCCGTTATAGCTGTCTTACATGGATATTACATTAACTGTATGCTACATAATGAAAGGGCAGTAAAAGAGAGTACGAAACTGTTAATAATAAGATATGTGTTGCTTAGCATAAACAGAAACTTTAAATTTCGTTACTTTCAAGATATAACAAATTGTGTAGTGAAGTAAAAGCGATTTGTTGTGGTCCATTTCCTCTTCTCGTTTCATGATTCATTTCCTCTCCAACTCGTACACTCACTGTCTACTGTACTCTTCATCTTAAACGAATAAATTTCTTACATCTGACTTCAGTATTTCTAGCACTCGGAATGAAAAAGAAGACAACATTGCCGTTATACTAAAAGCAAATACCAGGTGGTCACTGCCGGTTAGTTACAGGTTTTCACTTCAGTCCACCAGTCTTAGATTGTACCCAAAAAAAAAACTGTTTGTTGCATATTCCACAACTGAAAGCACTTTTCGCTTGTTTAAAATGTGTTTTGGTGGTGTCTGATATATTTTAGTGAGAAGAACGATTCAGAAAACACACGATTTTGTAGGAAACTCAGTTTTGTCCCTGTTAACAACACCTTATCTTACTGTAACCGTAATTTGTCTTTCCCACATGCGTTTATCTCTTATTTACTCCAAGGCATCTTCATTGAGATATAGAACGACACAACTTTGTTTTGATATGTGTTATTTTTAGATTATCAAACAGTTCACCTCGGGTTTTTTTATGTAAAGAAGTACTTACTTACAGTATGTTGGCATCTGCACATCCTCTCATCTGGTCTGGAGGTCACACTACCACTTCATCTGCGAAACACAGCACATTTTTATATTCCTAACTCTTTCTGTCACACTGTTACCATGTTTACCCTTGTCTTTATGGCACTAATTGCAGATATTTGTTCGAACACTGTGCCTTTAGAGATGTAAGTATTGTGAGCTCTTTATGTGTTTCCTCCTGTTTGATTTGTTTACCTACGTGTTGTCAACCTAACGGAGTATGTGTAGGAAACTTACATCTATTCACCATACCATGTACCTCTCTCTCTCTCTCTCTCTCTCTCTCTCTCTGTGCGCGGGTGTGGGGGTACGTGTGTCTGTGTGTGTGTGTGTGTGTGTGTGTGTGTGTGTGTTTGTGAATGAGAGAGAGAGCTAAAGGGTGTTGTTTGTGTGTGTGTGTGTGTGTGTGCGTGTGCGTGTGCGTGTGTGCGCGCGCTCATGTGGGGTGGGGTGAGAGGTTGGTGGTTTGGTTGTAGAGTGTTGAACATGAATGTAATAACTGTTCGAGAGTGTGTTTAAGCTTTGGTAATCAGCAGGTTTGAGTTTTTGATTTGAATGTTCTATGGAAGGATTCATGGACAAGTGAGTGAAAAGGTGTTGAGTTGGGTGGCATTATTATTATGTTTTTTGGAGTGTTATTCTATTATTTTATCTATTAGTGCAAAACAATGAATTTCTTGCCATGTGTACTTGATAATTTAGCAGGATTTTCTATTCAGGTTTGGATTTCTACATGCGGTAATTTTATTGCAGGGCCAGGGTCTTTTTTTAATGTTGAGTCTAATTATTTTCACGTCTTCTTCTCTAGTGGTTGATTTGTGATTATGTTCTCTTATGTGTTCAGCAACTGTTAAGCGGTTTGCCCCATACTTGCAAGATCTCATGTGTTGTTTGTATCCGATATCAGAAGCTCTACCACCTGCGACATGGTCCCGCATACAAACAGTGATCCAATTCTGTCAAATATTTTTTTTTCCAGTCTTTGATCACAATATCAATTCTTTACGCTATGACTGGTTTCAGTCCGCAATGACCATCATCAGATTTATAATATACAAATATATATACCTAGTGAACAGTGTGTCTTTCAAACATAATACAGCAATACCTATCACAATACACTACCATACAACCAGGAAAATGTACAAATAAAATACGGTAAAACGTACCATTTTTACACCATCTCCTAAAGTGATAAGGCCATAATGGCGTCGTCCATACATTAATTGCACTAATCCTGTAACTGATTATGTACTACCTACTCACTGAATGTATAACCAGACTATATAATTTTTTTATTGACTGTTAACATGTTTAAAAATTTTCTTTGGGAGACATATCACGTTACATGTAAAGCCCTCTAGTGGTTAAGTTCTTAAGATCGGTGCGCGCGTAAATAACATCCTGGTGGCCGACCCAACAGAGTGCGCTGATCATTGATCTGCCCTTTTTTTCAGCTGTCATATAAACATTTTATCTTTCATGGGCAATTTATAGATTGCTACAGGCAATGTATTACCTATATTAACTGCTGACCGTAAATTAACTATAAAAAGGTTCGGTCCTATTCCATTCATATACTTCCTTTTAATAATTTTATAGGGGGTAACTGTATTCGTCTTCTAATGTATCACAATCGGTTTCTATGATAGTTATCAATTTTAAATGTCTGCTGCATGTGTTTTACATAATGTGTTTCTATCAGATTACGTTTTTTGCGTAAATGATGACTACATATAAGCTCACAGTAACGATATCTAGGGAGGATGTAGTCAAACAGATTTCGGGTAGCTACTGTACTCCAGTAACCAGCTGCAATAATGACTGTGTGGACGATGTTGCCTATTCTACACCCTATTTTTGAACTATATGACGATGCTGTGCTGATTATATTTATATGTTTTGACGATGCCATTATGGCTTTATAACTTTAGGACATGGTGTAAAAAAGGTACGTTTTACCGTATTTTATCTGTACGTTTCCCTGATTGTATATAGTATATTGTGATACGTATTGCTGTATTATGTTTGAAAGACACACTGCTCACTAGGTGTCTATATTTGTATGTTATAAATCTGAGGATGGTCATTACGGACTGAAACCGGTCATCGCCTAAAGAATTGATATTGTAATCAAAGACTGGAATAAAACATATTCAAAAGTTCTGTCTCTTTTTTCCTATATATTTACCATCAAAATTGAGCAACTACATGCTGACCTCAACAAGGTACATAAAAGTAATTAACTCATAGTTGAAAGAGAATAGAAGAACCCAAATTAACTTACTGGATGCAACAGTCATAAAACAAGACAATATGAATATCTTCGAAATTTACCATAAACCCACAGCAACGGGCATTATCAATCCCCAATCCTCGAACGACATATACATACAAGCAGCACTTCGATACATGCTCCACAGGCTCAACACAGTGTCAGTCACCAAAGTAAACTACGAAAAAGAATTTGACATAATAATGCAGATAGTATAAACCAACGGCTACAGTAGTAACACAGTCGCAAAGCTAAACAAGAAAACTGAAAGTAACATAGAAGGAGAAAGCACAAAAACACTGACAACAACATAACAGAATCAAACATAAATACGCAGCATCACAGCAACTACACAGAGTAATCAGAAAAATATGAAAGAAAACACACGATGGTGCATAATAACATACAAATACAAGCTCACACTTAAAAGCACCAACGTTTTCAAAAGGCAAGGGATAGACATAGAACACACAACTGATAGTTTCATATGAAAATACATGCCGAAGCCGATAAAAGATATATGCCAGAAAGCAGGTATATATCAACTACAGTGTAACACTTGTGATGGCAGATACATAGGACAAACAGGCAGAACATTTGGTGTCAGATACAAAGAACACATGAGAACGTGGAAGTATGGGACGAACACTCCACGTTTACAGAACACCTAAGAGACCATAATCACAAACCAACCAATAGAGAAGAAGGCATAAAAATAATTAGAATAACAATAAAAACATCTCCTAGCACTGCAAGAAAATTACCACATACAGAAAACCAAAGCAGGAAAGAAAACCCAATTGAATGATCAAGTACACATGGAAAAACAATTCCTTGTGCACGTTAATAGAGAAAATAATAACACCACCAACACAACCCCCCACCACGCACTCATACACACAGACACACACAAAGACATTAGTTTTCAACACATACCTCGTTAGGTTGGCAACATGTAGGTAAACAAACCAAACGGGAGGAAACACATAGCGAACTCACACTATTTACGTCTCTACAC
This sequence comes from Schistocerca americana, assembly GCF_021461395.2. NCBI lineage: Eukaryota > Metazoa > Arthropoda > Insecta > Orthoptera > Acrididae > Schistocerca > Schistocerca americana. Next base: position 653,996,958 of record NC_060122.1, read on the forward strand.
GCACAGTGTCCGAACACATATCTGTAACTAGTGGTCAAAGAGTAATAGTGCATAACAAAAAGTAGTGTAAATATGGTGACAAGTGTGACAGGAAAAGTTCGGAGTATAAAAATGTGCTTATGTTTCACAAATGAAGTATCGCGACCTCCAGGCCAGATGAGAGGAAACGCAGATGTCAACATATTGTAAGTAAGTACACATTTACATAAAAACGCAACGTGAACTTTTGGAAGATCTAAAAATAACACTTATCAAAATAAAAGTGTATCGTTCTATATCCCACTGAAAATACCTTGGAGTAAATGAAGGCCAAACGCGTCTGGGATAAATGTATTACTGTGCAGCAAGAAAAGGCGGTTTTATTTACAAAACAAATATTGTTGGGCTTGCTGCGGAGCATGGCCACGCAGACAGACATGTCAGTTTCGTGCACTGGTGGACATTATGTATTTCTCAGAAGTTCCTCCTCGTATGTAGATGTACACATAGATCCTTACTCGTGCGTAAACACACGTTACTGTGTGTTTCGTACACGCTCTTTCATCTCGTTATTTAGAACTCGTTCAGAGTTTTAGTGCGCTAACTGCAGATTAGCATTTATCGTCTTAACGTGCCCCAGATCCTGGAAAATATTATTTACTCTTTTGATAAGCAGGCAAACAGAAAGAGGGGAAGCTTTCTTGATGTACGCTGAGCAGAGAACTTTCAACTGCGAAACAACTCTTCATAAGTTTTCACTGTACGGCAGAATGTCGTCGGGTTAGCTCGAGGACGTTTTATGTAGAAGAGAAAAAATGTGCTGGCGGCTGAGTTGGGAGGGAGAAACTCATTAAGTGTGGCTGTAATGCAAAAAATATCCCCGCGATTAAAAACGCCGGGCCCGTCCTGCTCGCTTCGTTTCGCCCCACGCCACAAGCAGCGTCTCCTCATCTCTGTGTTACGCTGAAACAGCTGCGCTCTCCGCTGCTCCACAGTGAATGTGACCTTCCGCTACAAGAAAAGCGCTTTTTCCCTGTACCTGGACCCTAAAATGTCATTTCCCTCTGTCGTTGTTTATCTTCTCGTTTACATGCATTTTCGGCGGAAGGTTCCTTGAAAAAAATCATCCCACTAGAATGAAGGGGCTATTTTTTCATAACGTTTACCGCCAACCTACACATGTCAGAGAAAGAATTCTGAGATCGTAATTTCAGTAAGGAATATCTTGATCAAGATGATGCTTGGATTAAAGCTGAATTTTGTAGGTATTAGAAGATACACATAATTCGAAATCTCATGAAGATATACAGATATTATGAAAAGTGAAGTAGTTGTCAACCAGAGAGTTGGCACCACAGTGCCACACATGGCGGTGACCTCTGGTTGTTGGTACACCTTCGCAGTTACGACTTCTGAATCGCCACAACTGGACCTGCGAGTACAACAACAACGCAACACGAAATACTGCCCACGTACCAATCTTTGTATTCAAGTTCCTGACCAGGTTGATATCTAAATGAATGGGAAAGATTCTATGAATCAGTTATATGGCGGTCACTTTGACGTTAGGAGTGCAAAGATGCGTGTGAGACTCTTGATGATGGAAGCCAGACTTAAGAAAAAACTGGACACTACTACATTACGAGCTGCTCGGTAGAACAGGAGGATCGAGTAATTAAGAATACGTAGACAAAACGTAATATTTATTGAAAAGTACGTACCAAACCTCACAGACGTGCTACGAGAAAGCTAAATAGAAATTATGAATGATGGCGATGAGATGCATTGCAAGTTAAAGCTATTTTAAAATATTTATTCACATTTATAATTATTACAGATTTAAAAATTATAACAACTGAACGTAACAACCAAGTTAATCTTGTGTTACATCAAATGAAAGCCCAAAATGTCAACAATCAAGTCAAGAAGTTCTTTTTACTATTAAACAAATTTATTAGTAATTATGAAAAATTTAATTCCATATCAAGACACTTCATAAATTCAGTATGAGCATCCTAAGCGATTAACCTACTAAATACTATGTTCAGATATCCACATTCGAGTATATTAACCAATTTGAACTTCGGACTTTGAACTTACAGTGCAGCATGCGGCGAGGTAGTCACGAGTGTGTACGCACTTGTTAAATATAATGTAATTTTCCGGTCGGTACTCGTCAGTGTATCAAGATCTGTGGGGCTTGGGTGAGTAGGGAGCCGTAGGGCTGAATGTGTCTGTGGGTGTGAGAATAGTTTGGGGCCGCGAGTTGAAGTCTTTCAAATATTTATGGACTTTCAATACGATAAGGACTATGAATTTCAAGTTGCTTAGAGTAATTAATTCTTTTCCGACCGTGAGAGCCTTGTCATTATTTAGCTGTTTATAACGAACTATGAACTTCGAAATTTGGCTGCAATTTTTGATATCAAATTGGACTATGAACTACTGCAGTGATCAACGAGTGTTGATGATCATGAACTCCAGATTTTGCTGTCAGTATTAGTAAGACGTTGTGCCAACCAATTGTGAATTTTTACAACTGTTCATTCCTGAATCAATGCGAACTTTTATTCATTTGTCCCGTACACGTTACTAAATGAAATGCTCCGTTACTACTACGCACAGACAGTCTGCACTACTATTTGATTGGTTAATTTAGTCATTTTTTAACAGTGGCACTATTTTTTAGGTGTTACCGCAGAAGCTAGTAGTTTAGCCACAGCAGTGGAAGGAAGCCGGAACCCACTAAGGTGCCAACATCACAGTGCAGCGGCTGTTAACTCACTGCCTCCACGCACCGTCCTCACCACACGCCGAAAGGGGGCGTGGCCGCCGGCTTCAGCAAGCCACTACCAGTGTAGTCGAACAAGTGCTAGTAAAATGATCTGAATTTCATGATTTTTGTCTAAGCTACTAGTAGCCTCCTCCTACGACCTCGAAATACCCCCCCATGTCCCAACCCCACATTGAAGTGGTCTTCCAGAACCGTATCGCTTCAGTTGTTGTCAGATGTAGGAATTACACACCTGTTCCGGTTCGTTTTGCAGCATGGTAGACAATGTCTACAACCGCAATTCATGAATGAAGATGGCTCGACAACACTGGAGATGCAATTTCGTCAATACGCAGTGGGGTAAGTGCAGTCTTTTGCTTAAGTTTTCTCGGTTGTGGGTGCCATGGAGAGTCAGTGGGTCCTATACCAAATGCATAGTGGTATCAGTATGCCCAGTATGTGGGGGGTAGTCACAAATCATTTCCTTTGCCTGTCTAAGGAGGACTGTTAGCATGCCGTGTGGTCTTGCCTTCCATTGTTTTTGAAACGCGGCCACCAGCTTTGTTTGGCGTTGCTGTGCAAGTCTCTCTCCCCTGCGCCTGTTTTCGCGAACTGAGTCGTGCAGCAGCCAGAGATCAAGTCCTCTCGAGTGACATGGAATAGTGCGGAGCTAGCTAGCAGTATGAGCCGCCGAGTGACATGAAGTAGTGCGGAGCTAGCTAGCAGTATGGTCCGCCTATTGCGGTTTTCGTAATGGTTTTTCCTCTTTGTATCGCCGAGGGTTTAAGTCCTGTATTTAGGCGTTTTTTGTGACGAACTTTCCGTCGTCACGTCGTGGGCAATACTGTGGAGTTCCATACTGTTTCTTCCTCTTAGCCGAAGTACTTCAAGTACTTTGTCCTATTGTTTGATCGCGGTTACTTATTCGTCGAATTTCGGAACCATCGGCTTGAATTCGCACTTTCTTTATTTAGAATGAGCTGTTTCTTGCAAAGGCCGACAAGGTGTCATCCCCGTGATTCGTATTGAATGTAGTGTGTGTTTGTGTTGCTAATCTATCATCAATTACGTGTTTTCATTTGCGTTAGCTCCAATGGGATGGCCTGAGCAAACGATGCCTGGTTGGGGATTAGGAATACATGTTGTGTTTGGTGTGCGGACCGCATGTAGGAACAGTTATCAGTTTCATATCGGTCTCACGTTTTGTACCAGTGAGAGTGTGTGTTGCTGGCAGGTTTTGGCGCCACGTCTAGTAAATTCGTTGTGATTGCTTGGCGAGGTTCTCCAGCGTGACGTGGCATTCCTAATCAGATTTCAACGTTACGTATGCGTGTGAAACTTTTGGAAGTTTAGTCCTCAACAGATTATTTCCGATGCTTAGTACTGTCATCTGTCTATTGAGATCAGAAATGCATACTTCGGTTAATATGCTGTGTTCGATTTCCATAATTGTGGTTACAGAATTGGCGTAGTGAGCTCGTTCATGTTAGATCCTACGCAGTATGGGTCTGGCAGTGGAAGTGCTTTGGAATGGTTTTTCGCTGCTGTTGCATTGTTTGGTAACGTGTTTTGAAATGTGAAATGCTGGCCAGCCTCGGTCATGTTCTGCTTGCACAAGGCTGGGGTTAGTTTCTTGCGGAAGGGACCGACAAGCTGTCGTCAGTGTGGTTTTCTGGTGAGTGTTCCTGGTCTATCATGCATCACGTGTTCCAGAATATGTTATAGCTCCATTGTGAGTGGCTTCGCTAAGTCATTTGATCGTTAATTAGGCACACACGTGTCGAATGTATTCTGGTAGTCCATTTATGTGAAAGATTAGTGTGGCTTACAGATAGTCTGTTTGTCTTGTATTAGAGTATTTGTTCTGACAACCTTGTGGCATCTGTTTGTAATATAATTCCATATCTCGGTGGTATGATACGAGTACTAAGTCCATTACCGAGGAAATAAGATCACCGCGTTACTCGAGAGGAACGACCACAAAGTCTCGCGTGTGTACTGTGTGGAATAACGAGCAACTAAATTAACGCTACAGGCACTATGTAAGTAGGCTGTTTAGGTTTTTATGTTGGTAACGTCATGTAGCGCTCTGTATGAAAGTCACTGTCTGGCTGTGTGCAGTCTGTGGCTGGTTGGCATTGTTCGAATATTTGCTATTGTAGTGTTGGGCAGTTGAATGTGAGCAGGGCGTAGCGTTGCGCAGTTGGAGGTGAGCCACCAGCAGTTGTGGATGTGGGAAGAGAGATGGCAGAGTTTTGAGAGCGGACGATCTGGACGTGTGTCCCTCAGGAAGAATATATTTGTAATACTATATATCATCAACTGATATATATATATATATATATATATATATATATATATATATATATGATGACTTTTGAACATTATTAGGGTAAACACATTGTTCTCTATCAAAATCTTTCATTTGCTAACTATGCCTATCAGTAGTTAGTGCCTTGAGTAGTTAGAATCCTTTATTTAGCTGGCAGTATTGGCGTTCGCTGTATTGCAGGAGTTCGAGTAACGAAGATTTTCGTGAAGTAAGTGATTCATGAAAGCTATAGGTTATTGTTAGTCAGGGGCATTCTTTTGTAGGGATTATTGAAAGTCAGATTGCGTTGCACTAAAAATATTGTGTGTCAGTTTAGTGTTGATCAGAATCAGTAAGGAGAGAAATGTCTGAATACGTTCAGTTCTGCTCAGCTGTTTGAAAATCGAATAACGTAAGAGGTTTATCAGCACAGTAATTCACTAATTATTCTAAGGGGATGTTTCATATGTCGACCCTTAGCTGAGGATACCTCACTGGAATCCTCTGATTTTTTCTTGTGATTTTTGTAATTAGTGTAGCTACTGTTTATTGCTAGAGCGTAATTGTAGAGAGAATATCCTTTGTTGTTGTAGTTTTTCATTGTTGTACAGCAAAACAGTTGTGGCATGCATGTAGATTTGCACCAAGTATTTCGCAGGTTCGCTTGCAATTAACTAGATATTATTTTCAGTGCTGTATTAATGTGTTTTCTTATTTTTGCGTTTCAAATTATGCTTTTCTTGTTATCGTGTGAAATAATGATAATTATGGCGTGTGAAAAACGTAACACTAGGCTCCAAAGTAAACTGAGAAATGATAGTGATGACGAGCGTAGCTTATCAGCACCACCGTCTAATGAATTAACAGACATTCAAAGTGGTAATTTGGTAATTGTGCATAGGAAAATAGAGCGGGCGGCAAATAATGGTGTAGACAGTGAAACAATTAGTGAACAGGGAAGGATTATCGATCGATAGGTCGACAACTGCTCGCCTCAGGATTCCGCAATAACGTGGGCGTGCTTAGTTGCTACGTTCCCTTGTCTTGCTCTCTGTTTACTTTGAATATTTTTGTCATGACTATTCTGTAACTTGTGAGCTGAGCACACGTCCGTGCATTTCTGTTAAGTCGATTGTGTGTCCTGATGACCGTATGGCTTGAAGTCTGCTGTTGTGTTTTAGCTGGTTCTAAGGAACGAGGTCCTTGTTGGTTGCATTTCGTGATCATTTCTTGTACTTGTCAGTGCTGCTTATTTTACGGATGTGTTATTAGTTATTAAATTGATACTGCTAAAGGTACTGCCGTACGCTCGGATTTACTTTTAGCATTGATCAGACTAGTGCCTGTTTATTTATCTAAGGGTTCAGTTCTCGCTCAAACGGAAAACCTAGTTTAAGCTACGGCTAGGGCCGATTACTTTAGTCGTATTTTACTGTAAGTTCTTGCTGGCGTAGTTGTAAATGACGTCAAGCTTAGAAAAATTAAAAATTTAACGCTCTACCTTAATCAATTGTGGGTGTAGGTTAGAGAGCGGCGGCTACTACTAACATCTTGTAACTTTTGTTACTAACTGGGCACGATGAAAAATCTTAAGTATGTAGCTCCTTGATTTTGAACGCCTGGTTTTGGACCAATGTGCACGTTATTATCACGTTTAATGTTTACTGAATGCCATTCAAATTAAGTTTTAGGACAATGCGAAACTGTTTTGCTGTGGCTTCAAATGTCACCGGCCGGTTGTGTCATTGCTTGAGAAGAGATCATGTTGCTTACTGAGATCTGTGTTTCAGAGTTAGAATGGTTCTGTTCTACGTTGCTTCCGGTGCCGCTCTGGTCGACATGGGCAGGTTCTCGCATCTGACGAGCACCTCACTCCAACGACGACGCGTGTTACAACTTGGTGTCGGACCTGAAAATTTTAATTTTTTTATCAAACTGTGTTGGAAAAATTAAATAAAGCATGGAAGAATGTGAGCCAGTGCAACCACCCTCAATCGCAAACCATCTAGCGATTTTCCTGGCCTTTTGTTTGTTATACAATGTGTGTTACCCCGAGCTAGAGGTTTGGCTAGTTGTCTAAGAGTATGCAAGATTTTATCCATGTCTAGCGTTTCGGGACGTGGTGCTGAGTCCTATCAAGGATTATAGTTTGTAGTGTAGCGTAGTAATTATTAGCAGCAACTCAGGAAAAGAAGTTAGGCTACTAGTAAGTGTCGTTCCTACTGTTTGATTTTGTTTTGTCGTCCTTTTGTGTAGTGAAGAGATTCACACGATGCCGCAGTCCAAATATTATAGTAAATGTGCATTAGTCTACGCCCTTTGAAACAGGGAACGGTGCTGAACAGCGATTGCGGATCGGTATGTAAACATTTAAAGCAGTTAAAAAGGTGAGATAGTAGTACGTTAAGTCTTAGCCGTTTGTGTTCGTGTAACTGATAAGGAGCAATCCTGTCATGGTGAGTACCACCTGGAGCGGAGTTTCAGATAACTCAAAAGCTTACCAGGGACGTGATATTTGAAATTGTGAATGATGAAGTAGTTAAGATGCTGCTGGACACTGTAAGATTGTCTAAGAAACTGAAAGCACTTCAGGCTAGAGAGAAGGAAATAGCTTTTCACAAGTCTCCGGAGCGTGAATAGGATTTGTGGAGGAGATTTTAAGAAACAAGGAAGGAATCATGGAGAGGAAGAATGAAAAGAGAGCGAGCAGAGAAGAGGGCGAAGGAGAGACTAAAGGGAAAGGAACGGACTTGTGCCTGTTTCCACAGTGCGGTCAGCTGCCTTTATTAGGTGAAACCTGCAAATCACGTGAGGAGTAGACAACATTTTGACACCTTATGAATGGGAAAGTGAACATAATTAATGAAGAGAGTATTGACATTGTGTGGAGCTGGCTGTGTGGCGCACTAACGTTGTGCACGTCAAGGAAACTAACCTAGAAGTATCAGCTCTAGTATAATGTAGAATTCTGGAGTCTGAAGTAGGTGTAGTGCCAGAGTGTTTGTGAGCTGGCGACAACAAATAAGTGGGTGCATAGCAACATGAATGATTTAAGTGCAAGAGTGACTAACCCTGCTCTAAATGCAGTAGCATCTATCTCAGTGGGTGGAAATGGTTGCTGATTAGGCCGTTGTACTTGTGCCAAATGAACAGGGAAGTACAGGTGCCGATGATTTTTGTGTCATGGAGAATGGAATTACGTACGATGGTTTTATTATAAATACTTCGGAAACTACACAGGAACCTGTCGTTGTGATGTTGTGGAAGAAAAGGAAAGAGACGCAGATATTCCTATGTCTAGTATTACGGTATCTTGATAATTTTTACTTATGGACCGTCTGACAGCAACTGAATAAAACACGATTTTAGTGTCATACGCGTTTCGCCTTGCAGAAAATAAAGGCGAAACCCGTATGGCACTAAAATTGTATTTTATTCAGTTGCTGTCAGGCGGTCCATAAGAAAAAAATTATCAATATACCATAATATTACACCCAATGGAGGAAGACAGGACAACAAAAGTAGAAGATTCCTATGTGTGATCGTAGGGAGAAAGAGGGGACGTGCTCGTAAAGTTAACCCTTAACTCGTGAGGTGACTTTTCTGTAACGTATGCCACGAGGTGAGATCTCAGGGACCCCTACGTTTAAACCGAGATTGAAGGCAAAAACCACTTAAAATTTTTAATTTATGCTATATAACATTTATTTTTACAGTTACTTAAGTGCTGATTAACTGCTTCTAGTTTATTTTATTGCACTAAACAAAACCTGTAGCAGTTTACTATTTATCACTCAAAAGCACATAATTTTGTGTGGTTATTTTAAATACAATTAGACTGTTAGAGTACTGAATTTCACATTCTGAAAAATAATACAATCTCTGTAGGAAATAAATTTCCAAATTCCAGGGTCTACATTTGCGCATTAAAATTCCACCCAAAAGTACAAAAAGGAAGTCTGTCAAATTGACATTCATTGATGGGAATTACATTTTTATCACCACTCAGAACGCATTCGATGTTGACAGACACTTTAAGTATGTCATTGAAGAAACAGACACATCCCCCATCACAACTTTCCCAAATACATCCTCTGAATAATACTCTTGTTCAGTAGCAGAACTGTGATCACTGGCTAATGTAAAATCGTCGTTTCTTTTCGTTTATTTCCTGATCTATATCACTGATACCTTCCTCCATAGACCGACTAACAATTTCATCAAACTCGGGACAGCTAAAAATGACACTTTCGTGCCAACACATTTTAAGCTATATAGTACCGTGCTGAAGAAAACAAGTACATAATTCACGAGGCGCGGTCTAGGAGACTGCAATTCCTATCAATAACACGTGTCATCAATAAACACAGAAGGTGATAACGCAACCGACAACAAAACGTCCTAGGCTAGGTAATTTAAGGAGGGTAGTGAGAGTATAAAAGCATTCCACCCCAACTGGCCTTGGACAGCAAGTTCGAAATTTTCGAGTGGTGTGCGAGACCACACCTCGTGAATTAAGGGTTAATGATCGGGCCGACTGTATGAAATCTTAGAGTAGTGTATGTCTCAGGTTAAGGCTGTAACATTATCACAGTTCTGTAATTTACAACCTTGAAGAGCAAGCTTCTGATGCAGGCTGCAGTCTCTTTACAACGCAGCCGGAGGCTGATGTACATGACAAGTGAAATGTGGATGGAAGATTCGAGACAAACATTTCTCAAGGTCCGTCCACGTTGCCATGCAAGCAAAACCACTGAGGTTTAATTCGTATCATTTAGTGCCACTGGACAACAAATAAGTTGTCTGCGTGAGCCAGAGCACCAGAAAACTAAGCCTTGGGGAAGAATTCAGACTGTGACAAGGACAACAGTGAGAGAGGTAAGTGGAACTACCTGTCGATGTGTTGTGAGCGATAGTAACGTACATGATGTATGTGTGAGTACACTTTTGGAAGTATGTTTTCTGGGAAAGCTGTTGTTGCAGGGATAGTGTTCGGAATAACGTTCCAAAACTACGGGTTTCAAAACCATCGGATTGACACAGAGATGCCGAATAAAGGAAATTGCTGGAATAGGACCACGTGTTGTTAAAGGTGATTTGTTAAGAATAATTGAAAAGTAGAGACAGAGATTTTCAGTAGCATTTTTTTTCTATCCTTTCAGCCTACTATGGACCACCAAGATTTTTATCTCATCCCTGATCGTGTTTTCTTCATTTGCCAGGATATTTTCATTTTAGCTGACTGTGCGTCTTTGCTCTGTTTTGATCATTTGCAGGCAGGACGTGGAACTGGCACAGTAAGCGAAATAAGGTTTTTAGTAATTTAGACTTTTCCTCTGAAAACTTCTCGATCTTGAATGTCATAAAACGAAATTTCAGCATCCTGTAAATCCTTTTTAACCTGGCTTGCCCATTTTGAATACGATTTTGTTTTTGAAATTGATGAACGTATGCGATGAGTAAGTCTTTGCGGGTTGATTTTTTCCAAGTGACCAAAAAACATCATTCTTTGCTTCCTCATGCTGGCAACAATGTCTTCTGTATGTTCGTATAATTCACAGTTGTGTCTTCGGCGGAAATCTCCGTTTTATTTTATAGGGCTAAGGATTCTCCTCAAAATTTTTCGGTCTTTTATTTCAAGTTTTCATAGTGGTCCTTTCTTCGCCATGTTGAAACATTCTGATGCATACAAAGCTGACGCTCTGATTACGGTGTTAAAATGACAAAGTTTTACGTTTAAAGACATACTTTTGCTTTTGTATAAGTCCTTGCACAGATGAAAAGTACCTTCTAGTTTAGAGCACCTACTTTCTACAGCTGCATTTTCTGAACCGTCAGGTGTAATTATTTCTCTAAGATATTTAAATTTCTTCGACTGCTTGATTTTCTCTTGTTGTATTTCAATATGAGGAGGAGCGTGTTTCATGTTTGTGATGAATTCAGTTTTCTTAAATGCTATTTTTAGGTCAGTCTTAGCAGGTCTTGATTGTAGGCTGGGCAATTGAACCTTAGCTTCGTCAACATTATTTGCAATGATTCCCAGATCATCAGCAAAAGCCAAACAGTTTTCACTGAGGCCATTTCTTTTGTGTCTAATTTGAATCCCATAACCTGGCGGTACGGTTGTTTTCCACTCTCTATCTTTTCCAGGATACAGTTGAAAAGCAATGGAATGAGCAGGTCACCTTGTCTCACCTCTGTATAGATTTCAAACGGTTCTGATAGTTCGCCTCTGAACTTGACCTTTGACACTGTGTTATTTAAGGTGACGTCTATCAGATTGATTGTTTTCCTATCTAGATCAAATTCGGCAAAGGTGTTCTTTATTGTTTCTAAATCAATTGAGCCATACGCTTTTTGAAAGTCGATAAAGGTCACAACAAACGTTTTTTATCTTGATTTGGCGTTTGATATAACAGATTTCAGTTTGTGGATCTGCTCTGCACATGATGTTGATGTCCTGAAACCAGCTTGATATTCGCCCAATTGTTGATCTAAGACTGATTCATCTCTGTTTAACAACACTCTGGAAAAGATCTTGTACGTCGTTGGCAGCAGAGAGATTCCTCGGTAATTATTCAGATCACTCTTATCGCCTTTCATTTTTGTGTTTATGGGTATTTTAATATGAGTACTGTTAAAAGATATGTTCCCCAGTTCACAGGACGCTATGAATACTGAACAGAAGCGCACAGGGCCTTGAGAGCGAGAGCAGAAGATGTAATCTACTAGCTGTAAAGGAAGATTTTGGATAATTATGGAGAACGTGTACAGGTGGACCAAACGGCTGAAACTATGGAGTAAACTTACAGTCTCTGAACCTGGTGATTCAAGCTGTCTAGCACCTACCAAAAACCATGTAAAATATTGCACATTGTGTTCATGTATACTGAGTTCTGATGCCGGTTGGTCAAGGATAGAAAACCAGGGGGCCTCGTCTTCCTGAGATGGAAGGTAGTATAATGCCACCATTCTTTTTTACTTTACGGCAGAGACTATCATTTCGGTTGCAGTACTGGAAGGAAGCCGGCGGGCGCTACCGTGCCGGCAAGCTGGTTACAGCATCGGGCTATTTTAGACAGTACGAGACCGACTAAGCCAACCGCCGCAATAATGCAACGTAGAGGTACAACGGAGATCCGTCAGGACGAGCCACGCTGTTTCCACACCACCATGCCACGCATCTGTTGTTATGAGCGCAGCTTGAAATAATGTATCCACACAGCACCTGGGTGGTGAGAGAGTATGAATAATCATTAAATTTAGTACAGGGGTCAGCAGACGAGCAGTGACTGTGGCGATGGATGACCATGCCGGATCACCAAGCGATATGGATCTAAGACTGATTCAGCTCTGTTTAACAACAGTCTGGAAAAGACCTTGTACGACGTCGGTAGCAAAGAGATTCCTCGGTAATTATTCAGGTCACTGTTATCGCCTTTCATTTTTGTGTGTATGGATATCAGTTCGGACTTCCACTCATATATCATCTGTCGGTGCCAAGTCGTCGTCCTTGGACTTAGCACTTCTCCACCAAAGGTCTGCCTCTTGATCCACTCCACGAGTGGCCAAATTTCTGTCGGGGAGTGCAACGGAACGAGACTGGCGTAGGACAGCCAACCACTATTGCGTGCTGTTGCGAGCGCCTAGGATCTAAGCACCGTTGCCTGATGGGGCAAGTTCCACCATCGGAGGTTGGCATCCCCTGCAAGCAACCCAGGAGTCTTCAGTGCCACTGACTAAGATTGCGAGTGGTCTTGCCTCACTAACGGAGCCACACGATGCTGCATGAACTTGTGGAGTCAGCATTCATGGTTGCCAATGTCACAGCACAGTAACCATCAGCTCCCCGCCATCACGCTCCATTTTTATTACGGGCTGTGAGAGGGTGTCGCCGCAGCCTCTAGTGATACGTTACCAGTGTAGTCTAATGATGTCAATTAAAATTATGTGACTTTTGATGATGCCTGTCTAAACTACTAACAACCAGTTCCCACTACCTCGCCACACTGCCACGATCCAGCACACCAGACTACTTCATTTTTGAGTGAGGTGACCGTTCACAAATATGTTTATGTGTTTATTGTAATAAACTTCTGGTTCAGTTTCTAAACAACTGGGCAATGTCATTAACCTACGGGACCATTATGGATATATCGTCCATATTCAATGATTTCTTCATTACGCACTTTATAGTTTTATCACCAAGTTTCTCTGTCTGCTGATGAGAGGTTACATGATTACCATTGCGTTAGGATTTGAGTTTAAAAGCGATGGCGCACGACCACCCCGTATCGATCAAAGCGAGCCATGTTAATATTTTAGACCGTGCATTGCCCACACCGGCTATCGCTCTTGTCTCATCGTAATCTAGTTTGACTCATTGAGGGATTCAATTTGTGATAGACAGCTTTAGCTCCTTTGCAGATTTTTCTAGGATCAGGCGGCCTAGGGACAGCGTTCGACAAAATAAAGTGGAGAAAGATGCTCTACATTCTCAGAGAAAATAAGTACCATCATATGGAAAGACGGGTCATAATTATAAAACATGTACAAGAACCAAGACGGGACAGTGAGAAGAACAGATGTAGTGGGTAAGTGATGGGATTACAAATGTCACAAGAGGAGGATATCGTCTTCTCGTCTAATGTACTACCTGCATATTGAGATATCAATGAAGAAAATAACAATGGTTTGGGAGTGTGGTTAAAATGGTCGCGAATGGCGATATTCACTGATGACACTGCCGTCTTCAGTGAAAGTCTGAATGGATTCTTCAGTTTAATGAACACTGAAGATGAATTAAAAGAGAACTAAAATATATGATGTTACTGAGTGAGGAGAAACAAGTGCTGTGCTTGGGTTTGCCCCAGGTCTCTACTATCAGTGCCACGTTATCACAATATGTTTGTGCTTAGCATACGAAGCATGCGCCACAGACGAAGAATGAATTTAAAAATTACGAGAACTTTTCCAGACTTTGTCAGTGTATGCAGAAATATATTAATAATGTTAACATTGTAAAGTCACAGAATGATGAAATAAATATGTTAGACAAAGTATACGATCTTCAGAAAAAAATATGGGACTCAATAACAAAACTACAAATCTAAAAACTGTTACGAATATGCAAATGTATGTCACAATTAAAAGATACAAGCCTCAACTCGACAAGAGCAATATTTTGGTTTTGAAATTATGCCAATAAAACGCATCCACCATAATGCAGCTACTGCATGTAATGAACAAATATCATAGTTTCCAGTTCTATTTAGCTCGAGGTAATCGTTTAAAATCTAAAAAAATACTAATCCTCCCACCACCCTCCACGTCGTTGGATGCTATTTTTCTGTCATATGTACAGCGCTACAAAGAAAACTGCCAAAGATACTCGACCTAGATGTTAAATCAGCTGCGATACGACAGATAGTCGACATATGGTATTGCAGAGTGCAATGAAACCTAAAAGCTGCATATTTTACTGTTTGGTAGTCTATAGAGAGCATGAATGAACAATTTTGTCAGTAACTGTGGATCAAGACATTGATACAACGCGAAATTTCGCTTCGGCTGCTCTTGCTAACTCAAATAATATTTTTACAACAAATGTTATCATTTTTAACAACAGATTTGTTACAGAGTTGATATTCTCGACAAAATTACCGACTGTCATTCTGTTAAACTCTTGGTGTGTTGCGAACCACTGTCGACGCCTCAGAATTTCTTACGACCAGCTCATCGCAGCTCTTAACTTACGCGTTCTTCTCGTTAACTGGCTGACGTTTTGTAACTGTATCTCCTCTGTGATGCATTTTCTGCCTTATAGTCACCTGACAAATACTGGTCGTTTTAACATCCCCCTCCTCTTGATAACCGTTTTATGGTTTCGCACACAATATGTGAAATTTTTCCACGTTAAACCGAAACGGGGCAAAAATGCTGACATCAGATCTTTTGGAGCCACCTGTTCACTCTCGCTTGGATGTCTTACAGGCCGCCTCAACGACAGTTGGTCACTTGTTTGTGTTCTAACAGAGTCGAACGACGACGATCAAGTTAAAGATTTGAGATCTTGTATTCCTGGACTGGCTAGCTCGTGTTTTGCAGCTCCATTTCCTGATTACAGATTCCACGTTTCGATTAAAAATTAAACACTCGTAACGCAGGAAAGCAATACAGCAGAACATAGATAATGGACATAGTGTGTAATTCTGCAAGAGCTGAAATCCGTTTCAGCTGTACCTTCGAGACTGTAGTGGCAGAGAGCGTTTGTATGAATGTGGCTATATATTTCCTTTAGCGTGTAGGAGTTTTGTGACAATAGATACTGAGCGTCAGTGACACAGGGAAGCGAAAGTTATTATTTTGTCAGCGATGACTGGATGGCGGTGGAATGGGTTCTTTCCTTGGCTCAGTGGGTGAGGTGTAAGTGAAAGACTGGTAATTCCACTGTCAGTCATTTATTGACACGTAAGGCTCTTTAAACAAACAGAGTAATACATTGTGCTTTAACTCTCTCAATTCCTCTTAGCAGCGGTGCAGCGCGTAGTTGCAGTGAGCAGGTTCCCGCGACAACTGCCGCGGCGACCGCTCGAGTTGCAGCAGCGCGCCAGTCAGGTTACCCTTCTATTCGGTACTGTATTCGTGACAAATTGCGGAGGCGGTGCGATCTCCTCCTTGTCAATTCGCTCGTTGCGTTATTAACAGGCGGATACGGCGTGGCGCGGATTGATCTGTACCAGAAGCTAACCAGCGAGCGTCAATTTCGGTGTCTTCCGGCGGAGCTCGACAGTCTCTAGATTCACAGGTGACCCATTTGGTGAGGTCGCAGTCTCTTTGTCCTCTCCATTCACATGGGCAAGTACCAAACGAACTTTGTTCTGGTAACATCTGGGATGGCATCTTCTGGGTTGACCTATTGGCGCGGTACCGACATCTTCTTGTGTTGAGCGGCGTAGCAGCTAAGTCGTTGCAACGAACTATGACGTGCGCTGACTAACAATCGGTCCTTAAGCCCAGGCGACATTTCCTTTTCTCTTCTTTCTTCCGTCAAAGGACCCTCATTTCTTCGGTGTTTTCGCCAGTGTCGCGTAGTTTCCGGGGCGGCGACTGACTCTTCGGTCATTGATCGACACACGTACCGGCTTTCCTTGCTTTACCTCTATGCTGGCGTGGTGGGGCATTGCCCTGTCGTCCTCCTCCACGTCGCCAGATATATCATGGACGTGAGTTCAGTATGATGATAGCTCCTGGAGTATTGACCACATATGTGCGAATTATGCTGGTCGTTGTTCTCCTTGGAAGCCCATCTGTTCGTTCGTTGATCTGTCGAAGTGCTGACTGCTGCTGCGCAAACTCCTCTGGTCATCGACCTCCATGTTCGACTGCTGCCGCCTCCGAATATTGTGGCTTAACCTATGAAAGTCTCTAAAATATTCACATAACCTATAATAAGTTGTGCTGTTGTAAGCTGTCGCCAGCACACCGGTCGGAAAGTACGTAGCAAGAAGATCGATAGTAGGCGGTGGACCTAGCGCGCCTATCAGGAAAGAACCAGAGTCGCAAGCAACGCGCCGCAGACACCCTCGCGACCGCAAGTGTTTAGATCGTCGACGCTGACCGGAGGGCTCAATCTCAGTCAATCTCTCAGTCACCAGCTCAGTCACGACTCTAGTTGTCGCCTGTCAGTTCACATCCCCAGCTACGAGAGTGTGCTGCGACCATAGTAGTATTTACACCGGTACTTCACCAGCAGTGAGGCTAACATGGAGTATTATGGAAGATCTTGTATCACAACACATGGACTCTCTTAAGATAAGTAGCTTCCTGTTTATGTAAATGAACAACCCTGTTAATATATGTGTGCTGATGTGTTACAGAAAGAGGATATCGGCCAGCAAAGAACATCCTCTACCTTGATTCCTACGGTACAAGTCTACAGCGCCGACAAGGATACAACAGTGGCGACGGGACACAAAAGTGACGACGAAGATAACTGAGAACCGATCGAAGTTAACCAACTTCGCTGAAACTTTTACTTGCATCTCTTGTGTTTTAGGCTACAGGGCTGATCATTTTGCTAATTTGTTGTTGTGTTCTTAGATATATTCCAGGAGGGGAGCCGCTGAACTAATCAAAATTCTCTTTTCAGAGGCTTTGCTTGCATTGTTCTATAACGTATTTCCCCATCCCCTCCAGTCCCTGCCTCCACATCTCAGCCACAGAAGACCAACGTGTTGGATCTAACACAAGCTTTTCAGTTTCAGAACCAACAGACTGCTGCCTTACTGAAGACGGTATAATGACCACTGGCTGCACAAGATGGGTCGGCTGCACAACCAACCAACCAATCAGCTCAGCAAGTGCCGCCGACGTGCATACCAACGTTCTGGCAATTTAACGACAGAGAAGAGGAATGGCTCGAATACCTGTCTAAGTTCCAAGCACATTGGCAAGTTCAATTTGTTCAAGGTATTGTAAAACTACAATACTTTCTTTCGATTGCCGTATCCCAAGTGTTCAGGTTAATACAAAAACTATTCCCAACCGCGTCTCCCGACAAACTCAGCTATTGCCGCATTAACTCAATGTTATGACCAGCAAGTCCAAGTGGCTGCAGCTAGATATCAGTTTTTTTGTTTGTAGAAGAAGCCGGAACAGACTTACTGTCGGTGGTACACAGGACTAACGGGCATAACTATGGAGTGTGAATTTAAGTGTAGTTGTAGCAACTTTTACAGTGATCTCATGATTATGGATGCAATAACATTCAGTGACCCAGATAGTACAATACGGGAAAAGACCTTAAGGTACTCTAATCCACCCCTTCGTCAAGTACTGCAAATCGAAAAACAGTATGACCAGGCCCCCATTTGTCGGGTAGAGTCTCCCCTTGTTCGCGAGCGCCCCAAGGAGCCACAACAACGATCGC
The DNA here is from genome assembly GCF_021461395.2 of Schistocerca americana. NCBI lineage: Eukaryota > Metazoa > Arthropoda > Insecta > Orthoptera > Acrididae > Schistocerca > Schistocerca americana. The sequence continues at coordinate 654,014,952 of NC_060122.1, forward strand.
GTACACAGCCGCAGGGACAGCCACGTAGATATATAAACAGGCCTGTAAATTTAGTGAAATCTTGCCCTAGATGTTTTGCTCGCCATGAAAGTCAGGATTGCCCATCAAGTAACGCAACGTGTTACACGTGTGGAAAAATGGCCGTGACCAAGCAGTTTGCAACGTCACAAAAAAGCCAATTTTGCCCTCTCCCAGGAAAAACAGGATCGTGCACATCGCTGTGTTTTCAAAGCTTACGACAGGTCCTGACAAAAGTAAAATAAAGACTGTGCCGCCTTCTCGTCCTAGTGCTGTGCAGCGACATTCTAAACGAACTATTTGTCTCATTACGCATTGCTGGCTTTCGTGTTCAAATGTTCAAATGTGTGTGAATTCCTAAGCGACCAAACTACTGAGGTCATAGGTTCCTAGACTTCACATTACTTAAACTACCTTATGCTAAAAACAACACACTCACCCACGCCCGAGAGAGGGCTCGAACCTCCGGCGGGAGGGCCCACGCAATCCGTGACATGGAGCCGCATATCGCGCTCTCACTTCGCGAGGCCGCCGTGACTGTGCGTGTAATGGAGTGGTGAGCAATTTACGTACTTTCAGCAGACAGCAAAGTGGTTTCACGAAGTTGGACATGAAGTTACTGCCTTGGTCAGTTATAATTGCTTGTGGTGATCCGAATTTTAAAACCCAATTATTGGCCGTAGACTGCTGAGCAGGGAGACTTACTATGACTAGATATCTTCAGAAATGATCTATAATTGATAATACGTACCTACTCCCGGCTGGTATTTTGTTGAACGTACCATAATTGTCGTTTCCTACTATTTGAAATGGTTGTTACACTTCTGAGAGTCTTTGCAACGGCATACGTTGACGGCAATAGTCTGCTCTCTGAGCGCACGTTATGCAATTGCCCACATATTGTGCTACATTTTGATTTCTCCTCTCACACCAAACACGTTCAGAAAAGCGTCTTCCAGTAATTTTTTGACTACTATGATGTGAAAGAATGTCATCATGGTCCTCTTGCATTACTTCCTGTCGAAGGTGTTTTGCAACCACGATTCTCGGTCTGGGTCTAGCTGTTCGATACAGGACCCCATCTTGCAGGCACATGTCTTATGCAATCTGCGTCTGAAGCATGTGTTTCTTGCAATTCTTCTGCATCGCGACCTACTGTTGCTAATACCACTATCTTTCTGCTAGGCAATCTGCGTTGGAATGTTTCTTCCCCTGAATATGAATGACTTCAAGGCCCATTTTGGAGAGGCATAGGGACCGACACGCCAAATGACTTGATCAGTCTTTTAGCCCAAGAAACCACTTGAGAGCATCATGGTCTGTAACTATCTTGAATTTATTCCCATGCAGATAGCATCTGAATTATTTTATACCATAGATGACACTCAGTAACTCCATTTACATTGTTGAGTAATTCATTTTTGCACTGGGTGTTCTCCACAATTAATGTTTTGACCAAAACCCTTCCAATTGCATGTCCAGAAGCATAGCAGGACAGAACGAATTCTTTGTTGAATTCTGATTACATTGATACAAGACTACGTGTTAATTTGCATTTCAGTGTTTTAAATGCTGTATTGCATTCTGTTTTCCAGGGGAATTTAGTAGCTTTTTCCACTAATTGCGTGAGAGGTCGTGCTATTTCTGCATTGTCTTTTACAAATTTTCGATAGTAATTTGAAATACCTAGAAATTGCAGTGCTTTCTTGATAGATTATGATGTTGGAAATTCTTTAACTGCGGTTATTACCCGTGGCTCAGTTTCGATTGTGTGTTCGCTGATAAGGTGCCCTTAATATGTTACTTCCTCTAATGTGAAGCGACACATTCCTAAAATTGATATTAATTTAGTGTCAATGAATCGTTGGAAAACTTCTTGTGAGCAAATATCATGCTCCTTGATGTCTTTTGAAAATACTATTATGTCATCGAGGTATGTCATACATGTTCGTGGTTTTAACCCTCGTAACACACCATATAGCACCATATATAAATCTGTGGAACATTACGGGGGAATTTTTTAATCCAAAAGGCGTCCTTAAGATTTGAAATGACCTGAAGGGATAGAGAAAGGAATTTAATGTCTGTCCTTTGGTGCAACTCCTATTTCATGTTAGATGCTCCTCAAGTCAATTGTGGAGAAATATTTACAGTTGCCGAGATGGTCAATGGTATCTACGATATTCGATAATGGACACACTTTCAAAATTTTATTGATATTTAAGTTCCTGTAATTACAACACTATCTACAACATTTTGCACTGTCAGCAAATTTCTTTAAGACAATTGGGACATCTACGCTGTATGCGAATCCGAATACTCTATTATACCGTCCTTTAATTTCTGATCTTTGAATTCATCAAGAAACGGTTGTAACTGGTGAAGAACTCTGCATGGTATCCTGTATATTGGGGTGTTGTCTCTTGTTGGATTCCTGTTTTGTGGTATTCATTGCAGGTATTCATGGCTGTGATGAAACGTCCCTTTTGAACAATTTATACAAGACTGTGCTTAAACTGATACACAATATTTTTAGCGCAACGCAATCTGACTTTCAAAAATCCCTACAAAAAAAATGGAACTGTCTAACATTAACCTATGCGTTTTACAAATCGCTTACCTCACAAAAATCTTGGTTACTCGAATTACTGCAATACAGCAAGCACCACTACTGCCAGCTAAATAAAAGATTCAAACTATGGAAGGCACTAACTACTGATAGGGGTAGTTAGCAAATGAAAGATAGTAATAGAGAACAAACAATGTATTTACCTTAATATCATCATATATACATATATATTTTTTTTAGCGCAACGCAATCTGACTTTCAAAAATCCTTACAAAAAAAATGGCCCTGACGAACATTAACCTATGCGTTTCACAAATCGCTTACCTCACAAAAATCTTGGTTACTCGAACTACTGCAATACAGCAAGCGCCACTACTGCCAGCTAAATAAAAGATTCAAACTATGGAAGGCACTAACTACTGATAGGGATAGTTAGCAAATGAAAGATATTAATAGAGAACAAACAATGTATTTACCTTAATATCATATATATATATATATATATATATATATATATATATATATATATATAGCAGTTCATGACAAATTTCAAAACTCCGCCATCTCTCTCACCGCATCCACCACTGCAGGCGGCTCACCTCCAACTGCACAACGCTACGCGCTGTTCACATCCAGCTGCCGCTGCCCAACACTACAATGGCAGACAACAATGCAAACTAGCCACAGACTGCACACAGCACAGCCAGTGATTTTTATACAGAGGTGGCGTTACCAATAAAAAAACCTAAACAGCCTACTTACAGTGAACTAAAGCAATCGTGAAACTTGTCAAACACTGCTTCTATCATATATCTCGTTCGTTTCCGTTCAAGAGTTATATCTTCTTGCGCAAGGCCGTTTTGTAGGTAGTTGGATTGTCGCCATTGTCTACGTCTCACCAATCAAAAATCATCATCCTCTAAGGTACTTACGTTAGCTATTAACATTCTACATTGTAACTCCTTGTTTTCTGCCCCAAAATTATCTATATGCTTCGGTACCTTCTGTACTCCACGAACTAGAGGGTATGTCCCCGCAGCAGCCGCAGTGGTCAACAATCCCACGACGGCTATCGCAGTCCACTTCACCTCTCCACTGCCCCACACCGAACCACTCTTTCATGGTGCGGTGCGGTGCAGTGTGGCCCACGTTGGACCCCCCCCCCCCCTCCCTCCGCGCGCAGAGAACGTCTCACACAAGACGAGTGTAACTCTATTTTTGCGTGGTATAGTAATAGTGGTGTACTCGGACGTGGAGAACTTGTTTGCGCAGCAATCGTCGACATAGTGTAGCTGAGTAGAATAAGGGAAGGGGAACCAGCCCGCATTCGCCGAGGCAAATGGAAAACCGCGTAAAAATCGTCCACATTCTGACCAGCTCACCAGACCTCGACACAACTCCGCCGGGCGGATTCGTGCCGGGGACCACGCGCTCCTTCCCATTCCGGAAAGCTGTGCACTAGAGCGAACGGCCAACCGGACGGGCTTGCTCGCAGTTTAGTTGATCCCTCTTTCTGGGGAGAGAGATTTTGCGGCAGAGCGACTTTGACAGCTGTGTCACCTAATTGAAACAATGGCCCTCTAAGCTCTACTGTACGCTGCCTCAGACTGACTATGAAGTGATGTTTATTCAGGAAATCTAACACTAGGGTAACACTATATTCGTCGCTTACCCTTGATACTTCCACAATCTCCTGGAACCTTCCACCCTCTTTGTGAAAGGTCAGTGATGTAAAGCCTACTGAACGTATGTCACTTCCGCCTATACAACTTAACTTATATCTTGGAGGGTCATATCTTCTGACCTCAGAGCACTGTTTACTTACGGCTGACGCTTGAGCTGCAAGGTCGACTAATAATCTTCATAGTTTGCCCTTAATAGTGCCTGGTAATCAGCACTCCGCCTTTGCACGCGCTCTAATAGCATAGAGTTGTAATGCGAACGCCTGTTTGCAAATTTACCTGTACTGTTGCACTGACGCTATGTATGGCCCATCCTCTGACAATCTGTACACTGTGGTTGGCGACAATTCTACGCGATGTGTCCCTGCCAATCGCGTCTGAAACAATGAAGCCCTTTTTTCTTTCCTTGTACCTCGTCACGGCGTCTATTTCCTCTAATGCTGTAGCGATGTATACGGCATCAGTTAAATTCTTCGGAAATTCTGCCCTAAAATGGCGCGAAGTTTCGGGTGGCAGTCCTCGCAAAAAAGTATCTAATGCGCTATTCTCCACTTCTTGTAGAAGATATTTATTGTCTTCATCACTGATTAACTATTGGTGTTACTACTAACTTTTCGTATTTTATCCTCAAAGGTATCTGTTGCTTCGTTGTCTCTTTGGGACATGATGTTCAACTGCACCCTATAAAAACGCAACTGTTCTGCTTTTTAAATCTTCTGAGTAAACTTTGTTTAAATTATTCAAAAGTAAAGGCATTTCTTAACTACTCGTGACACAGTAAATGCGTCTTAGCTTCCCCAGTGAACCATAACTTTGTCATTTGCAACATCTTTTCATCTGACCGGAAATTTAAGTTTAGCGGCTGCTAACAAATCAGGAAGAAATTCTTCTGTACCCACGCTTTTCTTGTTAGAGAAGGGAGTCACATGGGTGGCTGCTGATGAAGCTAGTATGGAGGAGTTGCACTAGATGTCTACCTATACTCAGATAATCGATTCAATAATTCATCATTGTCAGACCTCAATTGGCCTACCTTTTTAAATAGGCTCTGAATAGCCTCGTGGGTGGAAACTCCTTGTGTCTGTCATTGTAATGCTTTCCTTGTTAACAAATGGTTATTATTACAAAAACACCTCCTATGACCACAAGGACATAGAGTCAGCTATATAACAAGTAACATTAGAAATCTGATTACAATTCCAATAAAAATAAGAAGAAAACGTAACACCGTCCGGAAAGAAATTTTCTAGTGTCAAATTTCTTTTAAGGAATGAAAGCTTTACAACTTTTGTTTTTTACACTGTTAAAGCGTTGCTTGGAAAGGAAAAACACCTGGGACTAATGTGCACTCGCCAATGTACTAAAATATGGTTCGTTGGCTGCAGGTCTGTTGGCTGCAGGTAGTCCTGTGTTGTCTCTGGGTCGTTCGTGGGCTGTCGCAGCGTTGGTGTCATGAATTTCTTGTACCACAAATTCCCTGCCAAGTACACCTCAAAATAGAGCCAACATTATCTGACATCAATTGTAGTGATTTAGGGTTTTGTGGCAGATATTGAGTGTCAGTGACAGACGGGAGGAAAGGTCATTATTTTTTCAGAGATGGCGGGAGGGAAACGAACACTTTGTGGGCGGTGGGACGGGTTTCTTCCTTGGCTCAATGGGTGAGGTGTGAGTGAAACATTGGTGGTTCCACTATCAGTTATTTATTGACACATAAGACCCTTTAAATAAGTAGAGCAACACATTGTGTTTTAACTTCCTCAATTCCTCTCGGCAATGGTTCGGCGCGGAATCATAGCGTGCAGACTCCTGTGACCACTGATGCGGCGACAGCTCGTGCAGCAGAGCGCAAGGCGGTGTATTCTTCCATTCACACCGTACCCGTGACCCACTGCGGCGGTGGCGTGGTCTTCTTCTCGTGAAATCGCTCGTTGCGTTATTAACATGCTGTTACAGCGTAGCGTGGAGTGCTCTGCCCCAGAATCGAACCAGCGTCCGTCAGGTTCGGTGTCTTCTGGCGGAGTTCATCAACCTCTAGATTCACAGGTGGGCCATGTGGTGAGACCGCAGTCCCTTCGTACTCACCAGACACATAGATAAGTACCACATGTACTTCTTTCTTGTAACATCTGGGATGGTATCTTCGGCGTTGACCTATTGGCATGGTACCGACATCATCTTCTACTGACCAGCATAGCGGCTAAGTCATTGCAGCGAAGTATGCCACCCGCTGTCTAACCATCGATCCCTCTGTCCAGGCCACGTTTCCTCGTCTCCTCTGCCTCTCCTTACAGGACCCTCTTACCAGTTCTCCGGAGGTCTTTATTCGATGTTTTCTCCAACGTCGCAAAGTCTCTAGGACGGCGATTGACTCTTCGGTCATTGATCTATGCTTCTCACTCTGGGCAGAAATGTGACCAATGTCGATACTCATGTCGGATTTCCGTGTTTTAGCTCTATGCTGTCGTGGTCGGGCATTGCCCTGTCGTCCTCCTCTGCATCGCCAGATACATCACACAAGTGAGTTCAATATGATGAGAGTTCCTGGAGCATTGGCTTCTGATGTGCAAGCTGCACTGGTCATTGTTCTCCTTGGAAGCATTGCCCGTCTGCTCGTTCGTTGCTCTGTCGAAGTACTGACTGCTGCTGCGCAAACACCGCTGGTCATCGGCCTCCTTGTTCGACTGCTGCGGTTTCCGTATATTGTGGCTTAACGTCTCAAAGTCTCTAAAATGTTCAGTTAAAGTATAATAAGTCATTATGTATTTTTCTCCCCGATCTCTGCTTTGAGCAACCGTAAATAGCACGTAATTATTATGCACAACCATAAATAACACATAATTGTTATACACCTTACTTTCCAAACCTCTTTCAGTGAACCACGTTTTGGCGTTGGGTCCTACATTAAGGAAGACAGAAACGAAGGTAAGAAGGATTTTTACGGTTACCCCTGCAGTAATTATACAGTGATATTCTATTTTAAGGGTATCGCATCTACTTTTGTGACTACATTAATTACGTGTTATTTTCATTTTAACTCTTTTGTTCACGTTTCACACTTATAGTCAATGTGTAGTAGGTACACTAAGCAATTGCAAGATAGTGCTGCAAGTTTACAGACTGCTGAGTGATGTAAATTTACTGAAAATAAACACATTAATCTGCCATTACTCGTTTTTCAAGTGAAACACAGATTTAACAACAAAGTAAGTGTATCCAGAATGAGATTTTCACTCTGCAGCGGAGTGTGCAGTGATATGAAACTTCCTGGCAGATTGAAACTGTGTGTCCGACCGAGACTCGAGCTCGGGACCTTTGCCTTTCGCGGGCAAATGCTCTACCATCTGAGCTACTCACAGTTTTACTTCTGCCAGTATCTCATCTCCTACCTTCCAAACTTTACAGGAGCTCTTCTGCGAACCTTGCAGAACTAGCACTCCTGAAAGAAAGGATATAGCGGAGACATGGCTTAACCACAGTTTTAATCTGCCAGGAAGTTTCATATCAGCGCACACTCCGCTGCAGAGTGAAAATCTCATTCTGGAAACATCCCCCAGGCTGTGGCTAAGCCATGTCTCCGCTGTATCCTTTCTTTCAGGAGTGCTAGTTCTGCAAGATTCGCAGAAGAGCTTCTGTAAAGTTTGGAAGGTAGGAGACGAGATACTGGCAGAAGTAAAGCTGTGAGTACCGCGCGTGAGTCGTGCATCGGTAGCTCAGATGGTAGAGCAGTTGCCCGCGAAAGGCAAAGGTCCCGAGTTCGAGTCTCGGTCGGACACACAGATTTTATCTGCCAGGAAGTTTCAAAGTAAGTGTATGTCAGTGTAATATAACATACTGAATCAATATTTAATTAATTGTAACTAGTTATCAAGTACAATTTATATCAAATATAACTGAAACTAGCTTTCGTAAGGAAACTTGGTTTCGTAAGGAAAATTACATTTTTCGTTAAGTGAAAGAGGACTATTTTCGTTGCATGTCGAATTTGTACTGCCTATGGTACTCTAGTGTGTAGAGGAGTAGACTCCCACCCACCAAGTCGGGCCCAGGACCACTCAGCCAGCTACCAAACTGAGTACTGGGATCGTCCTCAGTGGTAAAAGACGGCTGGGGTGAGGACTCACCACCCTCATCGTCCTCCTGGTGCCATGGCAAACGAATTGCTGTACTCTACCTGGAGTCAGACCAGAAGCCCATTTACCACTCAGCGGCACAGATTTTACTTTTTTTTTTTATATAGAATCAGCAACCTTGACACTACATCTGGTGTATGATGTAATCGACAGTGATTCTGAAGCAACTTTACTAGAATGATGTCGGCATGTGTAGAACTGAACAGCAATATGGCAGTTGACTACATTATTGAGTGAAAAAAATTGTAACTTGGGGAATTTATCATCAATTAAAATTTGTGTGTTATTGAGGTTCCTATGACGCAATGAAGTAATCTGGTCAACATTCGTAAAGCGAACCATTTATTTTCGAAACCAATGGGTTATCGTCATAGTTACGTTCAGTTAACAATCAGGTAAACATGTACTGATGATACACGAAATTAACTTCTTGTGTACAAGGATTAAATAAATGTAATTAAGGCAAAGGTGATGTTCACAGATGTAAAATTTTTCATTTAGAGATGGAAAAAACCCAAACTTAATCGATTTGGAGCGCGATAATAACAACATAGCGTGCCCCCCCCCCCCCCATTATCATTACTATTTTGAAATTTAAAACACAAAGTTTTCGAAATACTTGAAATTTACTCTCCATGTTACTTCATTTAAACATTAATCATTACCAAGTAACAGCATAATTCCCTGGTAATGCTGGAATAAGAGAGCCGCGAAACCGCAAAAAAAAAAAAAAAAAAAAAAAAAAAAAAAAAAAAAAAAAAAAAAAAAATCGCAGAAAATTAAATACTACAGTTAAATAATAAGTAACATTTACTATGATTTGCAAGATTCAATGGTTTCAATAATTATTTTAAATGTTGACTACAAGACGTGTCGTTTACCAGACTTTAGTTAAACACATTAAATAATTAACAACTACATTTAGTTTCAAACTAAAGAAGAAAAATTAATCAAATGTATCATTTATAATGTTAAACGGAATACAGGGCAACAGCAGATTGATCCCGTTGCACGTAATGAGGGCTTGGAATAAAGATGAATATGATATTATAAATGAAGTTCACACAGAAAGTATATTGTCTACATCATTCCGAAAACTAGCAAGCCTTTTACAAAGCTAAAAATCTAGAGTGGTTCGATCTTACAGGTTTGAATGCTGAAAGACCAGAGTGGTATCTCGGTGGCAACAGTGTCTCATAATTTCAAATTACAGTATCTATAACGTTTCAGTTTGCGAGATTATGGCTGAGCTTCAAGCACACCCTGATAATGCTATTGAGACCTTAACACGCCGACCTATGTGGCGAATGTATAGCTTCCCATAAGACAATTTGGATTTTGTCAAAAGTAGCGCAACGAATAAATTATGTGAAACATCCAAACATAAAAAAAAATGGTTCAAATGGCTCTGAGCACTATGGGACTTAACTTCTGAGGTCATCAGTCCCCTGGAACTTAGACCTACTTAAACCTAACTAACCTAAGGACATCACACACATCCATGCCCGAGGCAAGATTCGAACCTGCGACCGTAGCAGTCGCGCGGATCCAGACTGTAGCGCCTAGAACCACTCGGCCACTCCGGCCGGCCATCCAAATATAAACTGGGCTGCTCTAATCATGCATAAAAAGCCGCCCCCCAACCTCAGATAACTTCTATTCTTATAGAACCTTGCCTTATACACGTCTAAGAAACCTAAACCTACTTCTTTTGCCAAGATCATTAATGACCAATATTTTTTAAATAAAATGTTCGTATTTTGTAGGAGAAAATAGCAGATCTGTATCACGCAAATTTAGTGATACAATTATTTCATAGCTGGAAGTAGAAACTACGAATAAATTTAAAATGGCGAAATTGTGCTGCTGGTGAGGCAATAGAAAGGCACACCACCCGAAAGTTAATACTGCCTCAATAGAAACTAGCACCCTCCATCTTGAGACGGAAAGCCATGATTCACCGTTTCGATCCATGTCGGTCATTTTTGCCGAAAGGCAACACACTGAAGCACCTCTTGTGCCGGTGCAGCAGATTTCCGTCCAGACTTATCTAACCATTGAGGATCGCCTGCTTTGGCGGCGCTACTTTCAATAGGCAGTGAGGTAAATTTCCAGACACGGTATGTCTCGAACGGCTGTCCCAACAACATAAATAATTATGTAAATAAAAATGAAGTATTCGAATACCACTCCATACAGATAGTCTAGAATGTTTGTGACTGTGAAGTTTTATTATGAAAGTACTTGCAAAATTTGAAGCATAAATTCTGGAGAACATATAATAGATGATAACAAGGAGTTGTACTATTGGTGTATTAATTACTGAGTGGGGTATTACAAAGGCGGTTAGCTATTCATGCATCAGTTGTGTACTGCATGGCCCGGGTTCCCGGGTTCGATTCCCGGCGGGGTCAGGGATTTTCTCTGCCTCGTGATGGCTGGGTGTTGTGTGATGTCCTTAGGTTAGTTGGGTTTAAGTAGTTCTAAGTTCTAGGGGACTGATGACCTGAGATGTTAAGTCCCATAGTGCTCGGAGCCATTTTCTTTGTACTGCATGCACCCCGCGTTTTACGTTTTATATCATACAAGTACTTTGATAGCTGTTAAAAATTCACAATCAATTTTTCCGATTTGTATAGGATTGGAGATCTGTATGGAGATACGAGAAATTTTTTACTCTTTTTAGCAATATGTGATAAACTTGTATGTTACGAATTCATCTTTATTTAAATAATTATTTTCTGATTTCTGAAATTTTTCAATCGATATCAAACGTTTCTGAGAGTGCTGCAGAGACATGCGGTAAATTTCAGGTTTATTTCGTTTTCTGTACACCTGATTTCTCTCCACCTGACTCAACCAACCTATTGCATTGTTCTCGCGAGAAGACCCCGAAGATAAAAGAGAGATTCGAGCTGGCACCGAGGTTTATCAGTAATGGTTCTTCTCACGAACAATTCATGACTAGAACAAGAAAAGGGGGAAATTATAGTGGCACACAAAGTACACCCCCCCCTCCCAACCACACACCAGACAATAAAGAGCGATAGCGTTACATTGTCATCCATTTCTGAATTACGTTTAAGATTTCATGTCGCTAGCTCAGCAGGAAGGTAGTTTCAAATAAACTGCAAAAAATAGACAAAAAAATATAGCGACATCCATAGTTTCTCCTCCTCCCCCCTCCCCCCATCCTTCTCTTTGCTCAATCATGCCCATCTGACACCTCCTGGGAAACATTCTGAACACAACACATAGAGCACTGTAGTCGAGCAGGGCGTCCTAGATGTCAGGCATTACCAAAGTTTTTCGACCTAATCCTAATCCCTATGTGTAAAAATCTGTTAATCAAAGTAGCTTTACTACGAAACTTGTCCTCATAATTAAAAAAGACATATATCACTGTATATACATGATATAGATCAGATATTGAGTGTGAAACAATACTGTAGTTCCATTAAAGAGAAACGGATTTTTGCGTGTACTCTATGTCGCTGATGAATGACATTCTAAAAATGCGTTAACCTTTGCTAGGGGGCCTCTGGTGACAACTGGTGTAATGAAAATAGATTACAAATATTTTGGGGAGTCAGAAGTTATTTGAGGCTAGAAAGGCTGATGTGTCAACCTATAGGGTAAACTGCGAAGATGAGTTACAATACTTAAGTCATTGTAGATACACCTAAATGACGACGGTGTGTGAAAGTTGCATATTATTCGAACTGCTCTCTTTTGTGAAATTAATTTTTTTCCTACATGGTATTACATTCCAGAAACATGCTCTAAGACTTTAACACGGAGAAATTTGCAAATTTGTCGTTTCCAAGAACCATAATTATGTGAAAAGCAAAAGTTATTTAATTTAGCTGTTTCGGAAGCTTCATAACAACCTCCTTTCATCAAGAGGTGAAACGCGAGCACAAAAAATTGTTCAAATGGCTCTGAGCACTATGGGACTTAATATCTGTGGTCATCAGTCCCCTAGAACTTAGAACTACTTAAACCTAACTAACCTAAGGACATTACACACATCCATGCCCGAGGCGGGGTTCGAACCTGCGACCGTAGCGGTCGCGCGGTTCCAAACTCTAGCGCCTAGAACCGCTCGGCCACCCCGGCCGGCAACACGAACACAGGTCTGTATCAGAGACCTGTAGGATATGAGGGGACATGCAGCATCGGCTGAGCGCTTTTGTCCATCATCTGACCGATCTCGTGAACGAAGCAGATAGTGCGGCTGGTTTCTGCACTCTAGTCGCGCCGCGTGGGAGTGGCTTCTTATAGCAGCGACTGGCCAAACAGCTGCGCGGAGGCTCAGTTTCACGCGCGGCTGCCCCGCCGGTCGTAATTCGGGACTGACATTTAGCGGGCACACAGAGTCAGTTCCGGCGCCCAGCGGCGCGAGTAATCGCTGCTGGCAGGTCGTCAGAGTGACATGCGACACCTCCCCTCCACTCCGTCCTTGTTGACATTTCCAATAAAACGTGAAACTGAGTGTGAAGGTGTTGTTTCTTCTGGAAACGTGAGCTGATTTATAACACGGGAGAGATGAATTACCCAAATCCCACCTGCTGTGGAAGTAAGCAGAATAGTTTACAGTTGACGACAAGCAGAACTGAGGGTTAAACACTACATCCTGCGACACGATCAAGTATCTGGAAATTTGCTTTCGTCACATTTCATTACTTTAGAAATAATCTTCCTTTCTCAGATCCTTAGAGAGCAGATCCTCAAAGATGCAGAACACGTCGTATAAAAAGGATACAGTACAAGTATTAGCTAACGTTCCTTCTACAGGCTCTAAGTGAAAAGGTTTCACTGATACGGAACTCGTAAAAAATCATAAACATACTTATTGCAAAGAGCTAGTAACAAACGCGTCACAAAACATAATGTATAATAATCCAATGAGGCGCCTGTGATAATTCATAGGCTATTGCAGGCACGTGTGAAAGACAAAATCATTTTACAACAATAATTGACACTGCTCACGTTACTGCACTGAAGGTGTACAAGACGCAGATTTAGCCAACGCTTACTTTATCTGATGTTAATAATGTGTAAATCGGTTACTTCTACTAAGAAATTCGAATGGCGTAAAAGTAAATGGTCACTAATACATTCTTTAGACTCCTCTTAAACTAAACACTCTTAGTGTCTAAACATTTTTATGACTGCTGTCAAGGTACTGTTAACGGGTGCTCCTGAGTAATGGCAATCTTCACTGAGCAAAGAATAAGACGTTCTTTTTTCATGAATATTATTCTTATTTTCAGAACTGTTGTGCTTCGAAGTTTGCAGATCTGGTTGAATATTTGTTGGCTGGTAGTTCTAGTTCATGAAATATAGTGCAAAAGCGGAGTGTGAGTGTCACTCTCTAGATATCTGAGAATCACTGTTTTTGAAATTCTTGCACATTTATTCTACGTACTGAAGATGATATGGTGGTGTGGGTGTACGACAGCCAGGTCTTTACTGGTTCTGTGTAGGAGAGCTGACAGCTATTACAGGTAATAGCATATTCCTATACCGAAAAATAATGCTGAGAAACTATTGTTTGGCCTTAGCCAAAGTCAATTGTTTTGTCATCACACAATAGTAGAGGACAGATGAAGTATGTTTTTACATACGATTACGTTTACTGAATAGCCACCTTGCAAATCGAGCCAACCGATTTCATTCCCAGCTCGTCTAAAAATCATGTCACTGTAAAAAAGTTGCTCAAAAACAAGCGCTGAAGTTACTAGTTATTGCATAAGCGAATACAACATGTCAATAAGTCCCTGTCAGGTAGAGAACAAGAAAAGGAAAATGTACCATATACACGGTAATAACATGTAAAGCAACAATAACGTCATTTTTAGCAATGCACAGTTTTTTTTTTTACTTTAAAATGAAAACGCACTGATGATTTACAGTTTGACGGTGCACTGATACAGACTGAAAATGTGTTACTCAATTATAAACTGCTAACATGGTACTATAACGTAATGAAAAGTGGACGGCAAGCAAACATTCACAAGACATGGTACCTAACAACACCACGTCGCGAAAACTAGTGTTTGCATTATTACGGTCCCCAGCAAATAATGCTTCTAATGGACGGTCCAAGCGATAGCAGAACATAAGTGTACAATGATTAACAAAATTCCATTCTATTTCCATTAGCAGATGGTGGTTCATCCTCTTGTTACTAAATGATGGTAGTTTGCAAGCTGTGATTATTCACATACATACAACATTTTGTTTCATTTTCGTATTGTATCAGTAATATTTATGTAATATATCCTGACAGATAACTCGAAGACTAACCAATACCGAAAATCTAGTCGACGTTCACTGCTGACCACTAAAACTGAATTTAATGAACGCATCGGCCTGTAAGACATAGTTTTCTTGGTATCTCTATCTTTCTTTTTCTTGGAAGTAACTACTTGCAACAAGCATTAATTTCTCATTGTCGTAAGATATGAAACAAATTGGTTACCCAGAACTTGCAACATCTCTGCGATTATCGAATTAAGCTCTGGTGCATTGCATTTTTATCCGTTTTATAATTGCGACACGTTGTTCTTCTTAGGAAAACGGGGCTACTACTGTGTAGTTTCAGTATGGAGGTTCCATCTTCGTCTGTAGCCGACGCCGCTGTTCCCCATCTTCTACATTGTTGTCGTGTGGTAGGAGTCTTAACATTAGTAATTTGGCTGAAGGGTTCCCAGTAAGTTGTTAATGTCGAGTCATCTCCGGCCACACGGAGAGTGCGACGGCGTCTGGCGCACCACGGAATTTCAGTGAGTGACCACTGTCACAGCTTCACACGCTACGGCAGTTGAGAGAGATGTGTACCGTCAATAATGCCCTTACCTACTATAGTGTAATCAGCAGTAGCTGTCCTTCCACGAGATTCCCTTTTTTTGTGCATACATACGTGGGTGAAAGATAAAGTGTAAGATCGCATCGTCATACGGGCAGAGTACCTGGCGTGATGCTGTGGTGAACCATAAGGTACACAAATCGGGCACCTCTGGTTCACATAGCCAGTCACTTGGACGCAGTCATTACATTTAGAGCAAGTGTCTGTGTCCTAGTTTCGTTGTCTCCGTGACACCTTTCTTCACGGAAACTCATGGCCTAATGTAGCCCATGCTGTCCTGATCCACCTGTACACACAAGATATTCGACTGACGCTCTGGCCAGCGCGTTCTCCGGACGTCCCACGCATGTGAGATTGAGACGATGGCACTCGCCAGTCACTACTAATGATGAACTCTGCTGTAGAAGGAAGGAAGAAAGATTGGTTCTAAAATACCGTCTACATCGAGGTCATTAGACACGCAGCACAAGCCCGGATTGTGTCAAGGATGGGGAAGGAAATCCGCTGTTCCCTTCAAAGCAACTATCCCGGAATTTGTCTGGAGCGATTTAGGGAAATCACGGATACCTAAATCAGGATGGCCGGACGCGGGCTTGAATTGTCGTCCTGCTAAGTGCAAGTCCAGTGTGCTAACCATTGCGCCCCCTCACTCTGTCTGTGGCGTAGAGTTGTAGCAGTACGGAAAACGAACATGTCTATGCTATCCAAATTAAGTTCTACCCGATGCCCAGCTGTGTTAAATCCATCTTTGTTGCCAGAGGTAACAGCTCTGTGTACAACTTTTTCTACTCTGCGTGCCTGCAAATCGTCTATAAATTTAGTTATGCATATTTCCCTCCACACTGTCAGTGCACAGTCGCTAACATACGCTTTTCTTCGAGGTGGGGTCAGTTATCACGGCCTGCTGTGTACGTGGAGAGAGGAGTAGCAGGTAACGATTCAGCACTATGGCAGTGACTGGAGCGGGGCACTGTTGTAGATCAATCGGGAAAGTTAACTGCAGTGTAGTATAGGAATGAAACATATCAGCCTTGTGTTGCCATATCGTATTGATGTTCATAATATCTGTGTTCTGACAATTACAGGTGTGGTAAATATTAAGGAAAGGATCTACCTTACGCAACTCTGGACTGACATCAGCTGTTTGCGACACAGGAAAATTAGTGTAGGACCGGGACTAGAAGCTGAATCGTAAGCAGTCCTCTTAACCACTTCGAGAAGACCGAGAACACGTAGGAGATCGATATAAACTTCCGTATGTTGCGATGTCCACAGCCCATAAGCATGGCACGTTTTGCGATTCCCGGACAGGATGAGGAAAATATTTAATCGACAGTTTAGACCATTGAGGCGTGGGTACATAATTGGCTTTTTACAATGTCTGAATGTCTGTAATTATGGAGTGTCTGTATCTTCACGTTACCATGTCTTTCAGACATGCATTCTCTCCCTGTACGAGATTCTCGGAATATGAAAGCGTAAAGATTGTGAACCCCTTGACATATGGAACTGTGGATCAATCCTGGAAGCATGCTTGGATAGCCGAAGTGGTACTGCTATACTGGCTGACGGGAAAAACATTGAGAGGTAATGTCTTCGTTTATCGAGCATACGCGGTCAGTCTGACGATTAGGGCGCCATAGGGTGACGAAGTCCAAGGGACGCTGGTGTAGATTGCGAGATAAGGAGCTGCTTTGGGCAGCCACACGAATTTAACCAACTCCGGAGCAATTGTAATAAGCAGGAGACCGCCGGAAGTGAATGTGGCCCCGTTTAGATTACAGAATGCACTTAAATTTTTGAGGATTGTCTTCAGACCTGACATCGGGCTGACGGCGGTGATGAATTACACTCGACTCCTTCAAGGGATACGTACGTGTGTCCGAAACAATCTGCTCCGGACATTAAACATGATTTAAGGTGGGTTATGTCAATGTTGACCTGGCGTTCGGAGTAGCCTTCTTGGCTATCATTTCACTTATCCTGAAGGTGAAGACACTTCGTTAGTGCGGGTCTGAAGCTAAAAGTTCGATACGATACGATCGCTCTATCCACCAGCGACGGCGGCCTAGGTCTCGTCAAAATCCGAGTTGTGGATATTAGCACAGCTTAACCGGCACGCTCATCGAGGAACTGCTTACCCTATTACCATTTATTGCAGTGTCACATGTATCCTCGTTGCTTTCCAACGTCAAGACCTTTTTTGCTGTCAATAAATATTACGCCTATCTCCCGTCTACCAGGGCCTCTACGGCGCGTGATGTTTAGAGCCTGATGGTGAGAGGACGTAAGCGGAATGTGAAGGAACGATGTCAACCTACGATAGCTTGCCCCGCTTCTGGCGTGTAGTGTACCACCCTCTTCCCGACTCGAACACTCGTGGGACCTGGTATCTGGTGGTCAACCAAAAAAAACATAGGACACTGCAACGGCTCCATCCCATTAATATGGCCGACTTCACCCTACCGACAATGTCGTCTGCCTGACACGAATGCACATCGCCTGGAGTATGGACCTGCAGATGTGAGACAGTTGATGACGAAAAACACTTGCATTGGTCCCACGAAACCTTTCGTTCCCTGATGAGATATTTCTCCCTCACACTAGGACTAAATCTGTGAAATGGATGAAAGGAATGTCGATATATCACTTTTTGCACGACGGTGACAGAAGAATTTTTGCGTTTTTTGGCTATTCTACTGGAACACCAGCGGTATCTACAATACTATGCCCCTCCCGCACGCAGCTGGGGTGAGCGAAACATGAGACGTTCATAAAGAGTGTCTAATTCTCAGCGTGCCTGGACCTCCTCTGAAGAACACGGGGTTTTGTAACCACTTGCTTACAGCCCCTGGTGTATAGCCTTTTCATTTGTTATTCAGGGTGGCTGGTCTTTTACTTTTTTGACATTTTGTAATGTGTTGTTATTCTTTCCCTACCACAAAGAACCAACAGTACAAAATAGCATTGACGTGTTTCCTTCTTTATCTGTAAAAAAATTAAAAATAGAATAAAAAGTTGTAACGGTGACCGCTAGCGATAATCGGGAGTTCCGTGTTCCAGCCCGGGTCCAGCGCAAATCTTGTAAGGTGGCGATAATATCGAACCTTACAAGCACTCATCCACATACTTTGCCATTATTGATAGTTTGTATATCGTATATATGAATATATAAAGGAGACAGGCAGTGTCACATACGTCTTGTAAATAATTGTTAACGCTTATTGCACGAAAAGTGACGGAGTGCCTTTACTATAAAAACGGTGTAATGAATGATTGCCTGTACTGGCAGAGGTTGGAACGCCAGTGGAGATGAAACGGCAGGCAGAACTCAAGCTCTGGGTGGAAGACCTGCTTAAACAGAGGAAGTAGCTTAACAGACGTCGTGGCATCTGAGCTCTGGTGTACAATAGGGTGGCGGCTGACCGCTATAGTAGTAGGGGCCGCCAGGATAACCGGATAATACATCCGAACGCTGAAAATCTTGGACCCCGGTGAGAGGAACGAAGAAGCGGCACCTTGGAAACCACGAAGGCTAGATTATTTCCAAGGAGTTTTGCTCAGAAGCGTACCATTGTGCGAGTATAGGTATTTCCTCGCAAACTTTCCGAGCTGGAAATCAAAAGACTAAAATATGGTTGGTCGGCGTTCGGAAGAATCTGTAGAGAGGGAGAATATTCCGTGGTTTAGGGAATATGATTCGTTTTCTGAATTACGATGGTGGGGAGCAGACCCTTGCTGGGAAGCCAGCGCTGGAAAGACGGGGTCTTCCGTTTTGAGCACCCGTGTGTGATGGTCGCTCTGTATCAGCGTCTTGTTGGTACGGCCGGACTTGCTGTCTTTGCTCTCACGAGATTTTATAGCTAGAACGGTTAGGCACTGTGCTGTTGTGAACTTATACTGTTCTGGAGTTCGCCTCCGGGTTGGAAGTCGTCGTTGAGTACGCAGCGTTCAGTGATTGAGAGCATTTCTTCTGCCTACACTTACGTTGAGACGTTATCTAAACTCCGTCCCTGTGGCTGGGAGTTCACGTTTCTCGTCTGTAGAACACAGAGGAAAAGACAGTATTAGAGTATAGTAGTCAGCCTTCAGCCGTCCTACTCTTTGTAAGAGTTTATTTTGTGGCTGGAGTTCTTCCATCGTCACAGACGTGTACGAGAACCATCACTCCAACACATCGGACGCAGTACATACGGTGATATTGCTAATTGCTTTGACTTATTAGGGGCTATAAGGCTATACAGCTGTGATGACGTAGGATTTATTTCCAGTGACGTTGCACTACATTGTAGTTCTTCGTTAAGAAATAGTGTCTTCTTGTGTTTGGTACGTGGATGATGTCAGTCATTTCGCGTTGTTTATATTAGATCCCGCAGTCATAGCAAAAGGGCAGAGCTGTTCAATGGATCAGTAATTGTAGGTAAGAAATATAAACATTTGTAATAGAGATTGTTTTTAATATAGAATAAATGTATAAGCTGCAACCACGTTTATCATTTAGTATAATTAGTTCCCTTAATCATTCATTTCTGTTTAGGTTGGAATTTATATGTTAAAGAGCATTAAGAGATCCTAAGGTCTGCTTCAGGGGGTAGTCAGACAGGGACAAATCTTCATTTCAGCGTTTATTGTTTTCTGTTGCGCACAGTCATTTAACACCCGCCTCCTGTAGCATCTTGGAAGCTACACGAGACGCAAACAGCAGACGCCAGTCCGGATTCGCATAATGCCAGTCCATCTCGTAATATTACCATACCGTACATCAGGCTGTCGGTACGAGGCACGGCACACGCCTGGCGCGTGCGTCCCGTCCACACTGCTGGCGGCGCTGTGAGCTCCGGACTCTCGGGCTTACCGGACGCGCGGGATCGAATCCCGGCCGCTCGGCGGCTCTGCGGGATTTGAGCTGAGCCCAGACCGACCCAGCTCAGCCGAGGCGGCCTGCCTAAGCTCCGCTATTGATCCCGCCCAAAGTGCTATCCCATTGCCCGTTACACGTCCGTACTACCTGTTACTCGTGAAGGCAGGGTGCACACACGTCGCCACTACCCACTCCGAGGCGAACATTTTCTTGAGGGAGCCAGTTACACATTCCCGTACAGAATGAGTTCACGCTTTTTGCCGCTATTGGCAAATCTACAAGTCATTACTAACTACAAACTTTATAATAGTATTTTAAAGCCTAAAAATGAAACACTGGACAAGTTTTAGTAATGCCCACTTATAAGACAGACTCGGAAAAAGTTAAGCACCCAGAAGGAGTTGCCCTGACAGTCACAACTCCGTGCACATACATGTCTACAGCTGGTATGTAAACTGAGTTACAGCATTTTGATAGGTATAACATCTTCCAGAGTACACTAATCACTCACTACGTGACCATGTTACAGGCTTGACAGAGAATACGTCCACGCGGTTTTGAGGATTGTTGAGGAATATTTTCTATTTTCACATAAGGGATCAAAGATCTGTTGTGGCTCATTACCGATCAATTGCATTTGCTTTGATTCTTTATTGCCATTTCTCTCGATAAATACGCACCTCAACAATAGTTTGGAGTATCATAGAGTTTACTGCAGTGACTTCTTATACTACACCCACTGAGGTTTGTACAACATCTTATGAACAAAATAAACAATTTCTCCTAAAAACAATAACAATTATGGTAAGTTACAAAAACTCATTGCAAAACAAAGCATGCTCTTGGTTCAAATGGCTCTGAGCGCTCAGCCACTCCGGCCGGCAAGCACGCTCTCTCGTAAGTGTACATCCTGAAAACAAAAACAGTGAAAAATCTTTATCTCATTACGATCATTATCAGTCTTTAGTAGTATGTACGCGCTTCCCGCACATGGAGGTGCTCTCCCACTCCGCGAGACGTGCTCTGGATTAGACCTCCAAGTTTATCTTGGGGTATGAGGTACCACTGCTCAATGGCAGCTTCAGTGTGGTCTTGAAGATTGTCAGGTGGATTCGGACGTTGTGCAATGCCCACCTTCAACAGGTCTCTTGCATGCTCAGTTGCCTTCATGCCTGTGGACTGTGCTGGCCAACGCACTCAGTTGATGTTACGTATTTGAAGACACCGAAAGACTGCTAGAGTACGGTGCGGTCTCGTATTGTCATTGACTAGTGTGAAGCTGTCACTGACTGCACGTCTGTATGACTTCACAATCATTTGTAGGACCTCTTGGAGACAACAGGCACCAGCAAGCTGTCGTAGATGGGAATTAGGGAAGCCCGCCGTCTGCTCATCAATGCTGCCCAGAAATTTACACTTCCATCTGTAAACGAATGGACTTTCTGAACATACAGTCGTTCCTGGTTTCGCCTAGTGATTTTCCAAAGTCTAACACGTCTAGTTTCCGTTCGCAAATCAGTCCTCGTCTCATCAGAAAACACGGTATTATTCGATTCGGCAATAGTCCAGTGTTGGTGTGCGACTGGCCAAAACAGATTGCGTCGGTTCCATTGGTTCTGTGCGATACTTCTCATTAGTCTCCTGGAATGAATACCAATATGATACAATCTTCTACGCACTTTTTAGTCTGAGATATGAATCCCTGTTCCCCGGGAGAAGTCATTTCCGATATTTGTGGCAGGTGATATTGGCACCTGCGAGTGAACAGTTGGGGGAAACGGTCCTCCATTCACATTGTCATACAAGGATGACCACTGTGAGGTCTTTCGTTCACATTCCCCTTCTCTCTGTACTTTCTTCACACTCTGGGCACAACACTTTGAGTGACATGTAATCTGTCGACAACATTTTGCAGTGAAGGACCTGCTGAAAGTAAATCCACTGCTCTGCCGCTACGTGGCATGTTAATGCTGTGCTGAACACAAACTGAATGAAGCTGTCGTTGAACTGGACTGCTCGTGGTGTGTCGCTGCGGCAGAGGTATGTTTACATAAGTGGGAAACGCCCACAAAGCAAGCCAGTAGTGAACGCCGCCCAGTCTACGGGCTATAGTTGGATAATTCACAAAGTGCCTAGATCAATAAGACCTCTAGTGTCGTACACTGCATTTTTCCATAGTATTCCAAACTTTTGTTGAGCAGTGTATCTTGTACTGAAAATAATTGCACAGCATTGCAAATGTTAACGGTATATGGTGTGTATGTTCCAGGAAGAAAACTTCTTGCAGTCACTCAGGTTACTTGTTGACAACAGTAATACCTCACTTCACTTTTCGCCATAAAGCTTGCATTTAAGAGAGCCCGGTCCAATATGGGGATTGTTCGTCCATCGTTGTAGTTGAACGCTTACACAGCAATATGAATACATGTATTTAAAAAGAGTTCGTCGATGTGAACTTCTTTTATGTTGTATTCGCTGAACACAGAGGAAGAGCAGGACAACGATACTATGTTCCAGAAATGATAGCTGTGTTATTCGGTGTACGTTTTGGTACGTGCATATTAAAGGTTTGTACATATGAATTATGGGGCCTCCCAAGGTGGTCGGCTAGTGTGCCATAACGATACAGATAGCCGTAAAGTAAGTTCGACCATAATGGAAGAGTATCTGAGGTTCAAATGGTTCAAATGGCTCTGAGCACTATGGGACTTAACATCTGAGGTCATCAGTCCCCTAGAACTTAGAACTACTTAAACCTAACTAACCTAAGGACGTCACACACATCCATGCCCGAGGCAGGATTCGAACCTGCGACCGTAGCAGTCGCGCGGTTCCGGCCTGAGGCGCCTAGAACCGCTCGGCCACCGTGGCCGGCAGTATCTGAGGAAGGACCAAATTAACATATGGTTCCTGAAGAGGTGCAGCAGGATTTTCAATACTTAGGGGCGAATCAGTCTGGACGAATAGAAGGTGTAACCTTGTAACATTAGGCAACACGGTCTTGTGGCCTTGTTGTACTGGTACTTATTAAACTGATTATATAATGGTAACAGAGAGATTTCGGAAACTTTTATTAAAGTGTAAGACATTTTTAGACGCAGGTGTTGACTCTAATAACAATTTATTGCTTATGAAGAACAGGTAAAAAGTGAGGACGTTGCAATAGCAGGGAAGTTAAGACTATGGAACCTGGATAAGGTGAAAAAAACAGCGATTAATTAGGGCTTAGAATGAACCTTTAGGTTACGTTTGACTGAAAAGGAAAGGAACACGGCAGGAGATGAATGAGTAGCTTCGAGAGATCAAACAGTAAGAGCAGCAAAGGATCGAGTATAGGAAAAAATGGGCAAGTAGAATCCTTGGGTATCATGGGAGACACTGAATTTAACTGATGAAAGGACAAAATTTAAAACTGCAGGGAATGAAGAAGGAGAAAGGAATACACAAGTCTGAAAAATAAAATTCACACAAAATGAAAAATGGCTAGGCAGGAATGGCTGGAAGACAAATGCAACTATAGTTGTTTTTATTACCAGGTAGAATATAGTTACCACCTATAGGTAAATTTAAGAGTCATTTGGAGAATACAGCAGTGGCTAAATGAATGTGAAGGGCTCAGACGGAATGCGAATAATGAACAAATGAGGGAAAGGTAAAGGGTGGAAAGAGACACTAAACAAGTAAATGAATTTGATTGCTTCATTATAGAAAGGGAAGAGAGAGTAGATGAAGAAGGGATCGGAGATACAGCACTGCGAGAAGAATGTGAAGCAAACACTAAAAGAACGGAGTCAGAACAAGGACCTTGGAGAAGACGATATTCTCTCAGATTTATTGATATCCTTGGGAGCGGCTGCCTTGACAAAACTATTCCAACTCATGGTGAAGACACATGAAACGCCGGTCGCGGTGCCGAGCGGTCCTAGGCGCTTCAGACCAGAACCGCGCGACTGCTACGGTCGCAGGTTCGAATCCTGCCTCGGGTATGGATGAGTGTGATGTCCTTAGATTAGTTAGATTTAAGTGGTTCTAAGTACTAGGAGACTGATGACCTCAGATGTTAAGTCCCATAGTGCTCAGAGCCATTTCTGAACACATGAATCAGGCGAAACAGCATCAGACCTTAAGAAGAATATAATAATTGCAATTCCAGGGAAAGAACTTGCTGAAAGGCGTGAATATTACCGGAGTACAAGGTTAATAAATCACGGCTGAAACATATTAACACGAATTCTTTACAGAAGACTGGAAAAACTGGTAGAAGATGACCTCGGTAAAGATCATTGTAGAAACACGTGAGGCAGTGCAGACTCTTTGACTCTAGGTTTGTAAGCTACTGATAATGTTGACGGGATACATTCTTCAAAATTCTAAAGGTAGCATGGATGGAACACGGAGAATGAAAAGTTATTTACTTGTACAGTGGCTAGACTGCAGTTTTACGAGTTGAAGGTCATGGAGGGAAAGCAGTAGTTGAGAAGGAAATGAAATTGGACTGTAGCCTACTCATGATGTTCCTAAATCTGTACATTGACCAATTAGGGAAGGTTACCTAAAGAAAAATTTGGAGAACTAAGACAAAATAAAAAAAAAAACCTTGAGGTTTGCTGAACACATTGTAATTCTGCTAGAGACAGCAAAGGGAATACACAAGTCTGAAAAACAAGATTCACAGAAAGTGAAAAATGGCTAAGCAGGAATGGCTAAAAGACAAATAGAACGCTATACCTGCATTTATTACCAGGAAGAGTGTATTACCTCCTATAGCAAATCTGAATAGTTCTTTGGAGAAAACACAAGCAGCTAATGACTTTCTTGAGACTCAGAAGCTTATGTTCAAGAATCACCCCGATTTTAGAAGGCATCGCGAAACTCAGCCTGCCCTTTTCTGACAAGACATACTGCGAATTATGGATGAAGGGATACAGGCAGATTCCATATTTTTCTAGATTTCCGGAAAGCATTTGACGCGGTGCCCCATTGCAGCTTGGTAACAAAGGTACGAGCGTACGGATTAAGTTCACAGACATGTTAGTGGCTCGGCGATTTCTTAAGAAATAGAACCCAGTATGTTGTCCTCGACGGCGAGTGTTCATTGGAGACAAGGCTATCGTCAGGAGTGCCCTAGCAAGGTATAATAGTACCACTGTTGTGCTCTATATAGATAAATTATTTGGTGGACGTGGTGCCGTGCAATCTGCAGTTGTTTGCTGATGATGTCGTGGTGTTCGGTAAAGTGTCGAAGTTGTGTGACTGTAGGAAGATACGGGACGATTAAGACAAATTTTCCACTTGGTATGGCGAATGGCAGCTTGTCCAAAATGTGGAACAATGCGACTTAATGTTGATGAGTAGGAAGAACTAACCTGTATTCTAAGGACCCTGTTTGACACAATTAAGTCGTTTAAGTATTTGGAAGTAACTTTGCAAAGTGATATGAAATGGAACGAGCATGCGATAGCTGTGGTAAACTAAACTACGTCCTAAAAGGCCTTGGAAGGCCCAACGGTACCGACCGGCCGCCGTGTCATCGTCAGCCCACAGGCGTCAGTGGATGCGGATATGTAGGGGCATGACGTCAGCACACCGCTATCCCGGTCGTATGTCAGTTTACGAAACCGGAGCAGCTACTTCTCAGTCAAGTAGCTCCTCTCCGTCACAAGGGCTGAGTGCACCCCTCTTGCCAACAGCGCTCGCCTACTGGAAGGTCACCCGTACAAGTGATAGGCCAGCCCAACAGCGCTTAACTTCGGTGATCAGAAGGAAACCGTTGTTACCACTGCGGCAAGCCCGTGGGCGAGAGCTGTGGTAGGGGAGGCGAATGTGCGACATCAGTTTATTGGAGAATTTTTCGAAAGAGTGGTTCAATTGCAAGGAGACGATATACGGGACTCTGGAGCGACATATTCGTGAGTACCACTCGAGTTTTTGCGATAGGTGCCAGGTCAGATTCAAGGAAGACATCGAAGCAATTTAGAGGCGGGTTGCTAGATTTGTTCAAATTCAAATGGTTCAAATGGCTCTGAGCACTATGGGACAACATCTGTGGTCATCAGTCCCCTAGAACGTAGAACTACTTAAACCTAACTAACATATGGACATCAGACACATCCATGCCCGAGGCAGGATTCGAACCTGCGACCGTAGTAGTCGCGCGGTTCCCTACTGAAGCGCCTAGAGTCGCTTGGCCATCGAGGCCGGCCTAGATTTGTTGCCTGTGAACAATGCGTAAGTGCTACGGAGATGCTTCGGGAACTCAAATGGGAATCCCATGGAGGGAGGGCGACGCTATTTTTAAGAAACACTGTTGAGATAATTTAGAGAATCGATATTTGAAGCTGACTGCTGGACTATTCTGCTGCTGCCAACGAGAAATTAGGCCTTAAACGGAGGAATGTC
Organism: Schistocerca americana; assembly: GCF_021461395.2. Classification (NCBI taxonomy): domain Eukaryota; kingdom Metazoa; phylum Arthropoda; class Insecta; order Orthoptera; family Acrididae; genus Schistocerca; species Schistocerca americana. Next base: position 654,041,488 of record NC_060122.1, read on the forward strand.
GATAGTCGTTTTTCCCTCGTTCTACTTGCGAGTGGAACAGGAATGGAAATAACCAGTAGTGGTACAGGGTACCCTCCGCCAAGCACCTTACGATGGCTTGCGGAGTATCTATGTAGATGAAGATTTGTAAGAGCAGTTGAATGAAATGGATAGTAATGTAACGGTATACAACTTTGTCCCAGTCCAGAGGCGCAACCAGATCTCTGAAACGGTCAACAGCCGCGGACAACGACCTGTCGACGCAGCAGACCTTCCTTGGTCGGCTACAACCGTGTCGACCTCCTTCCTCATGACGGCACGCACAACCAGAATGCCGGCTCCAATCGAGACGTTTCCACACGACGCAGAAAAACAATATCTTCATCTAGTCAGCGCCAGAAACTGTATTTAAACCACCAGAGCTAGCCAGTCATTATAGAAATGGTTGGGTGCTGCTATAACGTCCAGTCCATGCTATTAGACGGCGGACTTGTGATACAACCACTATCACCATGTCCGAGACGAGAACCACCGACCACTGAGTTGCTGCGTGGGTCCCTGCCAGTCAGTCCTTCACCTCTACCACAGGAGATATGCAGTGTTATCCAGCCACCTCGGCGCCTTCACTCCCCAGCCTGGGAGACTATATTCAGAACAGTGAGTAGTCCCAGTGTGCAAGTCTCTCTATTTCTGGCTAAGGTTCATCGTGTGGCTGTTCTGCCATGCTGACCTTGCAGTACATGTCCGCCACAAACGAGGGGTGGTAAAGTTGTATGCTTTCATCCTTGAGGAATGCCTGTATCGGCGTGCCCATGTCACAACGCCCAGGTCAGACGAACATAGCCTACAGCCTGCCGTCTTGCTACTGCAGATACACTGCTCCACAATAATGTTTGGTTATTAATAAAAAATATTTGCGCCTCTATCCTCCTCCACCAGGGAGCCGCTCGTCCACACCTTGCTACCATGTCGACACCCGCTATATAGTGGCGTAAGAAGTGGTGTTGGAGGTTGAAACGGTTGCCCGACGAACGGAACAAAATGAATAGTAGCAGTACCAGTCACTGCAAAATTACAAGTAGGTGCCGAATTAAAGATTTTGGTTCCGTTTGGTTGTGTTTTTCCTTTCCTTCCTTTACCATTTGGATATATAGCAAGCAAGATGCGTTCCAGTACAACAACGTAGGAGACGATTCAGCATCTGCTGGAGCTGTGGTTCAAGCTGATAAAAGCTTTCTAGAAGACCCATGATCTAGCGGAGGTGGTACGTTAGTTCAGTGTTTTTGGTCAGAAAGCTTACTGCTCTCTGTAATAAAAAAAAGTTAATGAAGGGATGAACATTGAAAATGAATGAATGTCACGTGACGTCCAACATGGCAAAATGAAACTAAGACTAATGAAAAAGAGTGGTAGCGTCTTTGATTAGTTATCAAAACGTCCAGGGTTCGAACCCCACCACTGCTTAAATATTGAATAAAAAACATCAGCGTTGGAGGACGAAGATTTCCGGTATCAGAAGCCACCCGCCAACGGTCTTGCAAAGAGGACGGAGGAGCTGGCAGAGGTTTACGGCATTCTCTTGCCCTTAGGATGGGGAACTGCACCTAAAGGGGAAGAGTGAGCAATAACCATCGATAGGGGGATGCTGAAGGCAATGGAGTCCACTGTATTACAGACATATAATTTTTATCCACACGACGCGCTATCTGTAATTGAAAAAGTGTCATGAGGATCCCTGCATTGACAAAAGATTCCGGAACAGTCCCCCAGTCATATCTAAGGAAGGGGACTGCCAAGGGGAAGGTGGCCACGAGAAAAAGACTTAATAACCAATTAAAGGAAATGTTCTACTAGTCGGGTCGTGGAATGTCAGATGTTTCATCGTGTTAGCAAAGCTAGAAAATTTGAAACGGTAAATGAAAAGGCTCAATCTAGATATGATGGGACAAGAATTTCTGGATAGATGAGTATAGGATAATATGAACAGCAGCTGAAAATGGTATAACGAGGGTAGGATTAGCTATGAATAGGAAGGTAGGGCAGAGAGTACGTTACTCCAAACAGTTAAGTATTAGGATTGCTCTCATCAGAATCGGCAGCAAACCAACACCGACAACGATAGTTCAGGTAAACATGCCGACATCGCAAGCTGAAGATGAGGAGATTGACAACGTACATGACAATATTGAACGGGTAATGCAGGGAGATGGACATCTAATGGTCATGGAGGATTCTACTGCGGTTGTAAGGGAAGTAGTAGAAGAAAGACTTGCGAGAGAATATTGGCTTGGTACTAGGAATGAGAGGGGGGAAAGGCTAATTGAGTCCTATAATACATTTCAACTAGCAGCTGTTCAAGAATCACAAGAGTAGGAGGTATACTTGGAAAAAATTCGGAGGTATGGGTAATTTCAAGTAAACAACATTACGTTCAGACAAAGGTTCCGAAATAAGATACTGGATTGTAGCTGTACCCAGGAGAAGATATAGAGTCAGGTCACAACGTAGTAGTGACGAAGATTAGGCTGAACATTAAGATATTAATCAGGAAGAATCAGTACGCAAAGAAGTGGGATACGGAAATACTAAGCAGTGAGGAGATACGCTTGAAGTTCCATAAGGCTACAGAAACTGGAATACGGAATAGCTCAGTAGGCAGGACAGTTGAAGAGGAATGCACATTTTAAGAAAACGTAATTAGAGAAGTTGGAAAGGAAAATATAGTTTCAAAGGAGGTAGGGGCGGAGAAACCTTGGGTAAAAGAAGAATACCTCAGTCGATCGATGTAAGAAGGAAGTACAAAAATGTTCAGGGAAATTCAAGAATACAGAAATACTAGTCGCCCAGGAATGAAAGAAAGAGATAGTACAAGGAAGCTAAGACGGAATGGCTACATGAAAAATATGAAGAAATTGAAAAAGAAATGATTGTCGGAAGGACTGACTCAACATATAGAAAACTGAAAGAAACCTTCGGTGAGGCCGGCCGAAGTGGCCGTGCGGTTAAAGGCGCTGCAGTCTGGAACCGCAAGACCGCTACGGTCGCAGGTTCGAATCCTGCCTCGGGCATGGATGTTTGTGATGTCCTTAGGTTAGTTAGGTTTAACTAGTTCTAAGTTCTAGGGGACTAATGACCTCAGCAGTTGAGTCCCATAGTGCTCAGAGCCATTTGAACCAAACCTTCGGTGAACGTAAAAGGAAGGGTGTTAACAGAAAGTGTGCAAAGGTAATGCCACACTGCAGAGGAGAGAAGGGATATGTGAAAAGCCTCTATGAGCGGAAGCTTGCCTGTTGTGATTGAAGAAGAAACAGGAATCGAAGGGGAGGAGACGGGGGACTTCAAAAGAGCATTGCAAGTCTTAATATCAAATAAGTAAGAATGACTGGATAACATTCCATCTGAATTCCTAAAATAAGTGGGGGAAATGGGAACAAAACGACTATTCACTTTGGTGTGTAGGATGTATGAGTGTGGCAATATACCGTCCAACTTTCGGAAAAATGTCATCCACACAATTCCGTAGACTGGCGGAGCTGACAAGTGAGAGAATTGATGCACAGTCAGCTTAACAGCTCATGCATCCATGTTGCTGACAAGGATAAAATACAGAAGAAAATTAAGGATATGTTAGATGATGATCAGTTTGGCTTTAGGAAAGATAAAGGCACTAGAGATGAAGTTTGGACGTTCCAATTGATAATGGAAGCAAGACTAAAGAAAAATCGAACTGGTAAAAGTATTCGACAAAGTCATAAAGTGCAACATGTTTTAAATTCTAATGTAAATAGGTGCAAACTTAAGTAATGTACAACATATATGCCGGTCAGTAAGGCCGAGCGGTTCGAGGCACTTCAGCCTGGAACCGTGCGCCTGCCTCGGGCATGGCTGTGTCTGTTGTCCTTAGGTTAGTAAGGTGTAAGTAGTTACGTCCCATAGTGCTCAGTGCCATTTGAACCATTTTTGAACCACATGTATAAGAACCAAGAGGGATTAATAGTAGTGGAAGACCAAGAACGTAGTGCTCCAGTTAAAAAGGTGTAAGGCAGGGATGTAGCCTTTCGCCTCTACTGTTCAATCTATACATCGAAGAAGCAATGAAGCAAATCAGAGAAAGGTTCTGGAGTGAAATTAAAAGTTCAAGGTGAAAGGATATCATTAATAAAACTCACTAATGACATTACTGTCCTGGTTGAAATTGAAAAAATTACAGAATAGGTAAAGAATAAGTACAGAATGATAACTGATGTTAACGAAGGAGATGAAGTTAAGGAATTCTACTACCTAGACAACAAAATAACCCATGACGGGCGGAGCGAGGACATAAGAGCAGACTAGTACTTGAAAAAAGGACTTTTCTTGAAAATAGAAGTCTCTAGTGTCAAACACAGGTCTTAATTCGAGGAAGAAATTTCTGAGAATATACGTTTTGAGCTCAGCGTTGTATGATTGTAAAGCCCGCCCGGTTAGCTGTGCGGGCTAACGCACTGCTTTCCGGGCGGGAAGGCGTGCCGGTCCCCGGCACGAATCCTCCCGGTGGATTAGTGTCGAGGTGTGGTGTGCCGGCCAGTCTGTCGATGGTTTTTAAGGCAGTTTTCCATCTGCCTCGGTGAATGAGGGCTGGTTCCCCTCATTGCGCTTCACTTACATTATGTCGGCGATTGACGCGCAAATACTATCTCTACGTACGCGTACACCATAATTACTCTACCACGCAAACATTGGGGTTACACTCGTCTGTTGTGAGACGTTCACGAGTGGCTCCACTGGGGACCGAATAGCACAATAACCCTAGTTTCGGTGTGGGATGGCGGTGGGATGAGTGTACTGTCGTGGCCTGTTGTGGGGTTGTGAACCACTGAGGGCTATGGCGAGGACGAAGCCTTTCCATCGTTGCTAGGTCCCCATACAATACAATACAATACAATGGTAGTGAAACATGAACTGTGGGAAAATGGTAGAAAATAGAAATATTTGAAATCCGGTGCTACAAAAAATGTTGAAAATTAGGTAAACTGATAAGGTAAGGAATGAGGAGGTTCCCAGGAGAATCGCAGAGGAAAGGAATACACTATGTGATCAAGAGTATCCGGCCACCGGACTGAAAATTATTTACAAGTTCGTGGCGCTCTCCATCGGTAGTGCTGGAATTCAATATGGTGTTGGCCCACCCTTAGCCTTGATGACAGCTTCCACTCTCGCAGGCAGTCGTTCAAGCAGATGCTGGAACGTTTCTTGGGGAATGGTAGTCCATGCTTCACGGAGTGCTGCATTGGGGAGAGGTATCGATGTTGGTCGATGAGGCCTGGCACGAAATCAGCGTTCTAAAACACCCGAAAGGTGTTCTATAGAATTCACGTCAGGACTCTGTGCAGGCCAGTCCATTACAGGCATGTTATTGTTTTATAACCACTCTGCCACAGGCCACGCATTATGAGCAGGTACTCGATAGTGTTGAAAGATGCAGTCGCCTTCCCCGAATTGCTCTTCAACACTGGGAAGCAAGAAGGTGCTTAAAACATCAAAGTAGGCATATGCTGTGATAGTGCCACGCAAAACCACAAGGGACGCAAGCCCCCTCCATAAAAAAGACGACCACACCATAACACCACCCCCTCCGAATTTTACTGTTGGCATTCGCTATACCCATACACTGCCATCGGATCGCCATTTTGTGTACCGTGATTTTTCACTCCACAAAACGTTTTTCCACTGTTCAATCGTCCAATGTTTACGCTCCTTACACCAAGCGAGGCGTCGTTTGGCATTTACCGGCGTGATGTGTGGCTTATGAGCAGCCGCTCGACCACAAAATCCTAGTTTTCTCACATTCCGCCTGACTGCCACAGTTGCAGTGGATCCTGATGCAGTTTGGAATTCCTGTGTGATGGTCTGGATAGATGTCTGCCTATTACATATTACGACCCTCTTCAACAGTGAGCGGTATCTGTCAGTCAACATACGAGGTCGGCCTGTACGCTTTTGTGCTGTACGTGGCCCTTCACGTTTCCACTCCCCTACCACATCGGAAACAGTGAACCTAGAGATATCTAGGTGCGTGGAAATCTCGCGTACAGACGTATGACGCAAGTGACACCCAGTGACCTGACCACGTTCGACGTCCGTGAGCTCCGCGGAACGCCCCATTCTGCTGTCTCACAATGTCTAATGACAACTGAGGTCACTGATATGGAATACCTGGCAGTAGGTGGCACCACACTATACCTAATATGAAAAAAACGTATGTTTTTGGGGGGGTGTCCGTATACTTTGGTCACATAGTGTATGTGGGAAACGCTGACAAGAAGAAGGGACACGATGTTAGAACATTTGTTAAGACATCAGGGAATAACATCCTTGGTATTAGTGGGAGCTGTAGGAGGTAAAAACTGTAAACGAAGATAGAGATTGAGGTACATCCAGCAAATAACTCAGAATGTAGGTTGCCAGTGCTACTATGAGACGAGGGGTAGGGACAGGAGATGATTTCTTGGCCGACTCCATCAAATCAGTCACAAGACTGATGACTAAAAAAAAAACAAAAAGATGTAGAAGAAGCCTAGTCAGCATGAGGGTGGCGAAGAAAATCTTAGATGAATGGAATTGGACAGCGCCTCTAAGGAATCAAGGAATGGTGGGGCTGAGTGAGGACAAGGACAGCTAGACGTTGGTGAACCCCCAAATCGTGTGAAGAAGATAAGTATCAGATAGGACGAGTAATGGTTTCCAGAAATTTCGTTAATTTTGATTCTGAAATCTCTGCTTCACGGACCATTTATTTCTTATTATATATGTAAGTATACCTGACTAGATATTACCTCCTGCCCCCATCCCCCCTACGGGTTAACGCTCTAACACTTCGTAAAACAGATAAGGATATTTTAAGGACACCGCTCTCACGCGGTGCAACATGGGTACCTGTGGTATACCAATCCTCTTATACTTGTTGAACAGTCCACTTTAATACTCTAACAAATCGAGCAAATTCGTACATGGTGACTTCATGAATTTCTCCAAACACGGCAATTTCTTTCTGCCGTGAAGTCACGCCACCTCATCGGCTCGTCTTAATGCGTTGACTCAATAGTAGCGATTGGCACATGAAGACCACGTCACAGTCACGGCCTATATCAGCGACGAAGGTTCACTTGACTGCCTACTACCATCTCTGCACCATCTACAGTAGGGGTATCCAACCTGGGGTAACTACCCCCTGACGGGGGAAGGGGGTGAGGAACACGAAGGGTTAAATTGCGTTTCAGTCACGTAACTAAATTGCTTCAGAAAATCGATTTCACTAGCTCATTAGATTAATAACCTTAAGAAAGGTTGCTAATTCTGAAACTGTCGAAAATTAGCATTAACTCATGACGGTACTTGGCAGAAGCCATAGCGAATATACGAGTGTTAATGACAGACATTTTTGGAACTTCGCTCGCAGTACGCGATGGCAACTAGCAGCAGCTGGCTGCTTGCCTGTATTGTTGCGGCAGTCTATTATTTACACCACTGAATGACTCTGAGCACTATGGGACTTAACTGCTGAGGTCATCAGTCCCCTAGAACTTAGAACTACTTAAACCTAACTAACCTAAGGACATCACACACATACATACCTGAAGCAGGATTCGAACCTGCGACCGTAGCGGTTGCACGGATCCAGACTGCGGCACCTAGAACCGCTCGGCCACCCTGGCGGGCCTTTATTCCACTTTTATGTTTTTTTTTAGGAGAGAGCACCAACAAATAGCATAAAAAGAAAACAGCAGAAACTTTCGCAATAATGCAAAAGTTCAGTACGAAACAGTGCACGACTGAGACTTCTAGCAGTTCGAAATGATAAAATTATATTTACTGTATGATAGCATATAATACCTTGCCGAAATAAGTGTACGAGATCCCTGGATTTTCACACATGAAGTTATCGGTGTAAGACGACATTTACTGAATTTTTGCATAAATGAAATACTGTAGCTGTGGACTATACAATTATACTTCTTGGAAAACTGGAGGTGATAAACTAGATCACTTTTACAAAAATTGTTTGATCATAAATGTACTGTCTGCTGTTTGACCTTTTTCGATGCCCGCGATGCAGAAGAGTATTTTATTTTACTTGCATATGCTTTTATCAGCACCGCAAAGTATCTGAAATTTTCGCAAGCATCCTCTACAGCCGAAACTATCGTGGACTTCAGCCTGAATGTCGGCGAATGATTCCTGTTGCTCCACTTCGTCCTCAGTCTTTCTCTCTCTTCTTGTTTTCTTTTTTTGGGATTGGTTTGAACTTAACTTTCCTTACTATAGGGCAAAACCGAACGAACAAAGTCACGCCCTTCAGTCTGGAACCGCAAGACCGCTTGCCTGCCTTGGGCATGGATGTTTGTGATATCCTTAGGTTAGTTAGGTTTAACTAGTTCTAAGTTCTAGGGGACTAATGACCTCAGCAGTTGAGTCCCATAGTGCTCAGAGCCATTTGAGCCAAAGTCACGCCAAATAATGAAAAGAGGGGAAAAAAGTTATATGTAACAGCAATAATGTGACAAATCATTAAACATATGTTAAGATATAGATGTTTTATTGTTTTACAAACAATACATACCCCTGAATTAGATAAACCTTATATCTGGAGTCTGAGCATACTACATGAAACCTATTTAAATGCTCTGTTCCAATTTTGTAAATATTTCATCAGGATATGCCCTTCTATTGCGAATAACCCAGTGTTTAGCCTAAAAATAACACAAACAAAATTACAAACAATAACGTTCTCAGTTACACGAAATAAAACTTACTGAAAGACAATAAATTCCAGTGTATATTCATACTTACAGTTCTTTATTCGTCACGACTCTGTAAGAAGACTTTCCATCACTTCGTTGGACATACAGAAATTTTGTTTCAGCAAGACTCTCGTCTGTTCGCTTACGTGTGCTACGTTGTTAGTATTCTTTCCAAGCCACCAATGTATGCTGCAGTCGCTGTCACAGTCTTCCGGACAGAATTTCCTCTGTTATCTTCACATGCTATTCGCTATCAGTTATAATCATGATTATCGCGCTACATTGTTGTAGCAAAAACAGTCGTGATTCGCGAACCAACTTCTGCCAACGGGGTAAAAGCACATTAACTTTCAAGCACCTGAGGACTGAATTTTCCTTTTAAACAAGTTTCATTTTCATCAGAGGGACTCTTTGTCTATAGATCTTCCTATATGTATTTCTAACAGAGCAATACATACATTTATCTTACACCGTTCGTTGACCGATGAAGTTATGCTCTGTTCCAGATGAAACCTAAAAGGGCGAATTACTTCAGAAGCTCTGTCGGTATTTTCTATCATACGCTTTACATATCTACATTCAGAAGAGCGTTTCATGTTTCTTGAGATTTCTTCATTTCTCTACATCTGTTTAAAGATATTTCACTTGAATTATTGTTTGATGGCATGTTCGTATTACTTATCTTTCATACACATTGTTTTAGTATTTAGTTTCATCTGAGGAAATGTTTATAATTATTGTAACACAGGCGCTAAAACCACATTACAGAGCCTAAGACTCACAACAGTAACAACCAAGTTCTGCTGAGTCTGTTTTCATTTTATTAAAAGTTATTTTGTTTCTCGTGCAGTATACCAGTAGAACTCATAATTCATTCAGTTTCTGTTTAGGTTGCTCCCTTAGAGCACCCAGGCAACTCAGCGTCACCATACTTCCAGGCAGTTGGGACTGGGCGTCATAACCGATCACCGATCAGTGCCGCTGCGTGTTATGAGATGCGGGTTCCCTTCGCACACATATTATCCACCAGGGATGAATTAATGAGTTCTCCCGCGAGTCGACGGAGCTAGCAACCTAAAGCGAATCATCCAGCTCTCGGTAAAATGCTGCTAAGATACAGACGTAATAGCTCGGAAACCATGTTCGTTTGCTTCACGGTAGCTGGCACATAGAACATTACGTAAAACATAGAAAAATATTTTTTAACCTTGTAGACTCTACTGTTTTCAGGTGCTTTGCTCATTATTCGCTGCGTAACACTCGTACATGCACTTCTCGCCACGAGGGAGCACAGTTTTAAGGACAGATTAAATTTCATACAAAGACTGAGGAAAAGTGATGGTGTAGGTATAAGCCAACGGATCAATTAATTAAAAACCATTCCTATTATTAATTTGGACCACACTCTTCTAACAATCAGCTCTGATTAAATGCATGCCACAGAGAAATGAGCGTAGATCAAGTTATGTACATACAATTATACTCTACGTACTAAAAAGGTGAAAGTTTTTCTACCCTGGTAAGAGAGTCATTAAAACATGGTACAATGTATTCCAAATAACAGCTGTTGGACGTCAGATGACTGAACTTTTAATTTTTTCGTTTATTTACTTCTAACAGGTAGTAGTAGAAATGAGAACAGCGAGAAACTTAACATCAGGATTGATGGTCACGAAGTCAATGAAGTTACGGACTTCTGCTACTTAGGCAGTAAAATACCCAATGACGCACGGAGCAAGGAGGACATCAAAAGCGGACTCGCTATGGCAAAAAAGGCATTTCTGACCAAGAGAAGTCTACTAATGTTAAATACCGGCCTTAATTTGAGGAAGAAATTTCTGAGGATGTACGTCTGGAGTACAGCATTGTATGGTAGTGAAACATGGACTGTGGGAAAACCGAAACAGAAGAGAATCGAAGCATTTGAGATGTGGTGCTATAGACGAATGTTGAAAATTAGGTGGACTGATAAGGTAAGGAATGAGGAGGTTCTACGCAGAATCGGAGAGGAAAGGAATATATGGAAAACACTGATAAGGAGAAGGGACAGGTTGATAGGACATCTGCTAAGACATGAGGGAATGACTTCCATGGTACTAGAGGGAGCTGTAGAGGGCAAAAACTGTAGAGGAAGACAGAGACTGGAATACGTCAAGCAAGTAATTGAGGGCGTAGGTTGCAAGTGCTACTCTGAGATGAAGAGGTTGGCACAGGAAAGGAATTCGTGGCGGGCCGCATCCCGCGTCAAACCAGTCAGTAGATACACTAATCGTAATACTGTGTGTGTGTGTGTGTGTGTGTGTGTGTGTGTGTGTGTGTTTGTGACGTGTAGTGCTTTTTTTGTCATATTGATGATGAGAGAAGGCAGAGAGAGAGAAAGCCGGTGCTGGCATATAGCCTACTCCTCGAGAATAGCGCAAAAGGGGCCGCAAGGCTTAACATACCCATCCGACGGGCAGGATCACCATCAACAGTGTCACATGTTCTAACTTCATGAGACACTACGGAGAGGCTTCGTATTCAAACAAGGACATTGGCGCAAAGTTTCGTGATCAGGAACTTTACTCCACCACCTCTCCTCCCCATGCCGGCCGAATACTGACAGAGGAAATAAGAGGAAATATTTTCCACCACCAAGATTCGGAAGGGTTTAGCACCGGGACGTGCGCAATCGCACAATAGTGCGTTAGCGACCTTCATTTCTGTTCTTTTATTTCAGCCTGGCTTCAGTGCCATTTGAAGAACTTCTCGTTGCCTTTTTCTCATTAGACCTTGGCTGCAAGGAAAACAGTCGCAGCCCAGTGACGGCTTCAAGTTTGTCTTCTCGAAGAGTTGATTTCCATTTGATTCCACAATCCTGATTGTCCTGTACATCATTTCCCCGATTTTGTTTACTACTTCGGCTTCTAGTAATTTGGAGCGTGGGACTCGCCAGTAGATCCACACTTCCTTCTTCGTTGCTCCAAGTGACGACGAATGTACTCTTCTGTTCTTTTTTCCCAAATGTGCTCTTAAATAAAGAAGTAAATGGCACCATTCCAACCGAACAGAAATGGTCTCAGGCATTCCTATTGCCTTAGAGCTGAAACGCGTCCATACATTCCTCCAAAAATAAAACATGTTCTACAGATAGTTAAAGTTCGTTACGCACCCATAAATGAACATACGTCCTGATAATTTAAACACAGTCCCCACGTGAATATAAAAGAATATTGACATCTCGTCAATATCTTTCTTTTCAGTTACGAACGTATTGTATCAAATTTCTTCTGCAGTTCCGGAGTGCCATAAAATGTTACTATACAGGATGAAGCGAAATTCGTGCACTCCTGGTTTCGCTGTGCGATTCCTCACATGCCAGCGACAAGAAAATGTCTGTGACAAGATTTCGTGTGGCGAGTACATATGGCAGAAAAAGGACGTTAAAAAGTGTTAATCTGGCAACACTGCAACCACATGTATGATAAATATCTCTGTCACCTCATACAAGCCGTGCGGGACAGTTGGTTCAGTGAGTAGAGTTTTGGGTTGGCATTTAGGAGGTCAAGGGTTCGATCCTGGGTTGAAGCATATGTTCTTTATTTGCTAGATGTAGTACAGGCGGTACGATATCTGGCATCTTAATCGTCAACGGCGATCGCAGCAGGTCCTCTAGAAAACATTTGCACTTACATCCTACAGTGGTAGAAATGGAAGATTCATCAGCTTTGGAAGAAGCCTTTTGCACATTATGGGCGTGAATTTATTTGCACCACTTCATCTACTAGATGTGAAACCTGGTTTCTTTGTATCCTTCTCCGATGGTCCCATCGATTAGTACCAACTATTATTCTTGCCTCCTTGAGGTCCATTACATTTCTCTAGGTCCAGTAGGACTAGCAAAATGCTTTGTAAATAATGCCCAAACACAGTTACTATTTGTATGTGTTATCACCATGGTCGCATTAATTGTGCCTTTCAGTATTGAGTCTGATAACCGCATGCTGTTCAGTATGCATCTCAATGCATTTTTATTATTATAATTATTATTATTATTATCGACAGGATTGTGGATATATCACATCTATAGCCTTTAGCGAAACAGTGTAACTCGAAACTGAAAATTTCACATTTAGCGGTGTCGGGATGAATCTTGCAGAACAATATCTGTCAGTGGGGTAATGCACGTTATGTGCAACAGCGTGCAGAACTGATAAAGCTTTTATACTGTATGCGCTGTACGTCAGGCAGTGAGTAGTTGTGATCGGAGTAACGAGCCTGTGACAGATTCCCAATGTACATGCGTACACGTATCGAATTTTCTCAATGTAAACCTCTCAACCAGTCTGGCAGACGTATGACATGAATAAACGCTGAGTATGTGGCTATGGTTCTGGTCTCTGGTGCATCTCATAATCGGGCTGCTGTTGCAACTCGTGAATATGCTGCTAGATATCCTCATCGACGCCATCCAGATAAATATGTATTTCGTCACCTAGAGCTGCACCTTCTGGTGTCAGGTTCTCTCCATCCATAATTGCGTGACAGAGGTCTTACACAGACTCCCCATACTCCAGCCACTGGAGGTCATGCACCAAGAACCTCAGTGAACTACACTTAGTGTAGCAAGGCAGCTGCGCGTCTCGCAACGCAAGGTCGTTAACTTGTCGCACCCCTATCATTATGCTTTCATGCAACACCTGCATTCTGCAGATCGCCGTCAGTGGGTGCAATACTGCGAATGGATCCAACAACAACAGGAAGCCAACGATGACTTCGCGAACACCGTAATATGGTTGGATGAAGATGCATTCACTCATGCGTGTGTGTTCAATATGCACAATGCCTACCACTGGTATGAGGTTAGAACGCACGTCGCCCGTGACAATGGCTATTGAGTTCACTTTCCTATCAATGTCTGGGACGGAGTATCGGGCGACAGGTGTTTGGGCCCCTACATGTTGCCTGGCCTGTTGACTGCACGAAAGTAACATGCATTTCTCTCAAACTATCTGCCTGATGTGATGGAAGACGTTCCACTACATGTTCGGCGGGGGATATGGTTCCAGCATGATGATGCACCTTCCAATGTGCGACTTTCTAGGGAAATGGCTAAGACGTGGAGGTCCAGTTGTATGTCCACCGCTTTCACCTGACCTAAATCCGCTGGATCTCTTCCTGTGTGGCCACCTGAAGGAGCACGAGTGCTCTACTCCGCCAACGAATGTGGAAGAATTGGTAGTACGTATTCATGCTGATCTTGTTACTGTGGTTGCAGCTTTGCTGCAAAGGGTCCAGAGCTGTATAATCTGGCGGGTTGTGCAACGTTTGGGCGTAAGGGAGGTCGCTTTGGGCACCTGTTGTTCTGAGGACAACATATTCTGTCATGAAGGTCATGCGGTCATTAATTTGGACATTATAATTGTCACTGGTTGCTAATGTGCAATGTCTGAGGGCTCGTATTACAAGTAGTATAAATGAGAAGTAGATGTTGTGTTATTTCACTGTGCCATCTTCTCTAGAATCTCGACACTGATAATGTTTTTGTAGTTATTCTGTCCTATGACCTCCGCGCAGGATTAGCCGAGCGGTCTTTGGTGCTCCAGTCATGGACTGTACGGCTAGTTCCGGCGGAGGTTTGAGTCCTCCCTCGGGCATGGGTGTGTGTGTTTGTTCTTAGGATAATTTAGGTTAAGTATTCTGAAAGCTTAGGGACTGATGACCTTAGCAGTTAAGTCCCAAAAGATTTCACACACATTTGAACTTTTTTTTTTGTCCTATGACCGGTCATTTGTTTCAACTGTCTGTTTCTTATTTGTCTAACCACATATTTGTTATGTTCAGCGTCACTAAATGTTATAAATTTAGGATATACCTGAACTAAGAAACAGTGTATATTACAGCATTAAATGTCAGAGTGAAATTAGCGAATAAAAAAAGTGCGCCCCAATTCAGGATCGGACCCACGACCTCCTGCATGCTTATCCACAACTCTATCCACTGCACAAACTGTACAACACAACTAACATCAGCTGACAGAGGTAGTTACTCCACATGTGGTTACAGTGCTGCCAGATCGCAACTCTTTAATGTCCTTTTTCTGCCGGATGTACCCGCCGTATGAAATTTTGTGACGGACATTTTTTTATCACTGGCACGTGAGCAGTCGCGCTGCGAAGCCCGAGTGCTCTTTTCATTGTCGATTTTCGTTCAGAACTGCGGTAAATAAACACCCATCATCGTTTTCCATGCTTTTCGTTGGTGTAAGATTTCCCCATAGTCTTGCGTGATGTCGTACTGCCGAAGCAGAAGTCGATGAACTTACCCATTCACAAATATGTTGAATGTCTATTTAAAGAGAATAGCTCGATGTAGTCGTAGGGTCGTGTCGCGCAAGTCTGCTTTCTTGCCCTGTAGTTAATTTGCGCACTCAGTAACCTGTAGCTGTGATACTGTAGTCAAATAATCTATCCACTTATGTGACTGCTGGATTTCCCGGCACATTTCAGCTATGAAATCTTCTCAGGTTATTAGCCGAGTGGTGTCGTTGTCTTGTTTCAACAAGACGAAGGCGCCCCTCGGCTGATAACCCCGAGAAGATTTCATAGTCTATGCACTGGCTAGAATTACAAGTTAATAAAATACACAGAAATACAAAATAAAACTTAAAAGAATAATTTTATAACAAGGATTCTACTATAACGTCTGTAATTGATGTAGACGACAGAGAATGACCTGAAATAATGTTTATTCAACAAAGGATATCTCAGATAATCACGAAGTGGCCCTACGGTATTCATTTAAAATACAGACAGATAATACCCTTATCTAATTCAATAATGTTAAGCTGAGAGGGTTATGATAATGGTAGAAAAATACACAAACTAAATAGTTATCAAAGGTACACAAAACCTACGTCCATTTCATATTCATAATACACGAAATATTCACCTACTCAAAAAACTTCAAAGTTCAACATGATGATTTACAAACTATCACATATGATAAAAAGAATGGTAGCTCACACTCTATCCTCAGTTCTATAATACAAGTGGAAAAAGAGTGCTACTCAGTAGCACATACAGGCATATCGAAATATAAAGTACCCCCACAAGTTGAAGTATGGTATCGGCCGTCCACCGTCCAGAATCACACCTACACGACCGAATACCACTCGTTACCACAGGCAGGTCTGTCTCCTTCAAACACAAACGTAAATGCTTCCAGAAATGTTCCCTTGAGCTCTACACTCGAAAACGTTCCCATTTCCACTTGATTCTCGTAGCATTACGCTACTTCTGCTTTTCCGTTGGCTGAAGGCTGTCCCCACCAAAAATATATCATTCATAACTTCTACAACAACATATGACTCAACTCGACCACTTCCCAGACTAAACTAATATATTACAACAATATTTAAGAAAACAAATGTCATAAAAATTTGGACACACAAAGACAATTCACAATATATACAAATAAAGATTTGTCCATAAATGAAAAAGCCAGTATTCTTGTGCAAGTGCACAGACGATAAATGACAACAGCCCATCGTTATTGCTTAAACAGTTATTTCGGCCTGCTTGTCAGAAGCGTCTTTTGGTATTCTTTTGCAAAGATTGTGTCAGCTAACACATATAACTGACCACTCCTTAAAGTACTATGATTTTGTATTTTCAATTTTAGTTACTATTTCAATAAAGTTACTGACAAAATAATAAACTGTTCATAAAATAAATACACAAGTATGACAAAATGTGAAGTATTTTTGCAATTTTTATTTGCTTTGCAAATGTGGAGGACACGATGTTCTGACGAATATTTGCAAATGAAAAGATATAAAAAAATGTTATAGATCAAGAAATAAAACAGATACAGATACATCACTTTTAGAGGTGAAAGCTATAGTGCAATGCTCTCAACTGAGATATCATATGCTGAAATCCCACAAAGCATTGTGAAAATGTTTATTCACTGTGAAATAATAACTTCTTTAGTTTTGAAGATTTTGAAATATTGTTGCATAATTGGACATACTTCATGTTTCTGAGAACGCCAATGTATTCGAATTTTCTTTAATACTTGACTGTGAATATTTATCGGTTATTGAAGAGCTGTAAGAAGCCATCTTTCAGCTTGTCTGACACTCAGCCATTTCCTGGAACACTGTCTGTCCTGTTAAGCGTCAGTATTCCCCTTACAGGGATTTACCCATTTCCAGCCAGGTGCTCCTGTCTGCACTTTAGCTCGCCTGGGGCGGCTGCTCGTCTTTCTCGCCCTGCCGACTCTCACCCAGCCACACAAACAAATTCAGCTCTCCTCAATAGCAGCCCTAGGTGGATGAATAACTTTCGCACATAATTATAATATTACACTGTTAGGAGTGAGACTATCAATATGGCTATTGCTGTGCTCTGCGCCAGCAATCAGAGGTTCGATGCTTCCGGTTTATTACGAATCCTTTCTCCAGACGCGTGAGATTCAGTGTCTGCTTCTTGCGACGAGGAGGTTACGTATTTGATTGAGTCTTTTCCTCCAATTATTTGCAAGTGGCAGTTTTCACGTGTTCCTTTTCCCCTATCTTGCTTCCGTAGATTGGTTGTTCGTGTTTTCTGTACCTTCTTCAACCACTATAGCTGATTCCTCTAATTTTTGTGTTCCACAGTCTGACAGTTTGCCGCCCATGATTTCTTCGACGTTTGTTAACTTTCTTCCTGGTTTTCTGATGACGTGTCGCGTAGTTTCTGTCGTACCTGATTCAACTTTTCTCTCAATGTGGGCGCACTTTTTTCAGCTCTGTGATAGGCAGACCTGCGTTTATTTGTTTTCTCTGGTGGAGCTCTCTAATCTTTCATTTATAATCTGTGATTCAATCGTGTGTGCGAACTTTACTTCAGTATTTGAAGCTACGGTAATGTCATTGTTGATTGTGCTTTTGTACGCAATATCTGCACTGATTCCTCGTTCATATTCACGGGAATGATCTGAAACTATATCTTCTAGAGTTTCATCTGCATTGGTCTTTTCCATCCGTGCGTCCTCTTCGACGTAGCCAACAGTGTCATCAACAACGGCATCTGATGTCACTGCCGGAGTTCCACGAAATTCTGCCTATAGGTAGTTGTGACGTAGTGGTTGCTGCCTCAACTGTCGCTAGTTGTCTCACTCGTTGATGCAGACACTGAGCGCGTACATGTGCCATGGAACCACA
Source organism: Schistocerca americana (assembly GCF_021461395.2). Lineage (NCBI taxonomy): Eukaryota > Metazoa > Arthropoda > Insecta > Orthoptera > Acrididae > Schistocerca > Schistocerca americana. The sequence continues at coordinate 654,059,434 of NC_060122.1, forward strand.
GCTTGCTCTCGTAAAATGCTGCCCACTGTAAATGACAATAGCCGTATACCCACAGACGTTCACATATGTCACGATATGTTTTATCATTTAAATTTTTACCTGCCTCACGCCATTTAAGACCGAGAATTTACGTGCAGCGGATAACTTCTTAGGAATGTCGCTTATAACAGTGCCATAAGGTTTCAACACTGCATTAATTTGCTCCGCCGTTGTCTTAAACGGTAGTCCTGCATGAGTAACTTCAACGTCACAGACATTGCTGTCATAATGTTAGAAATTCAAGTTGTTTCAATATAATTGTATAATTTGTACAAATGATTTAGGAGTCCTTAATTTAACGTAGATGCCACAGTCACTGATCGACAGACGAATTCCAATTATATCCTCAGCTGTTAACTGAACTATTGCTCTTCCGTAAAGTCCTCTACCTCAAACGATTTAGATCGTCTATTGTTATTGTCAAATGTGAATTTCAAGGTGTCTTTTCTTACAGATTCTGCGATTATAAAGCCTATCTGATCTGTGGAAATAAGTCATACACGCTATACGAAGTGAAAGTCACCGGCAACAGAGCACGGCCACTAGCATCGGTGACGTAGACACGGCGCTTACACTATCCACTGCAGCCATTTGCAGAATAGAATGCAAGAACGTAGCCACGGAGGCGGGTAGTACTGAACTTCACCTTATTTATATTCCTGCTGTTTGTTAGGTACCAGTATTTCTGTCACGTAACTCGAACTTTTCGCTTGCTCAAGTGCTCTGTCTCTCTCTCTGTCTCTGTCTCTCTCTCCCTCTTTCTCTCTCTCTCTCTCTCTCTCTCTCTCTGTCTGTCTCACACACACACCCTATGTAAGCGCGTGTTTTGCGTGCCTGTGTGTTTTCAGTTGGCATATTAAAGAAAAGAAACTATACCAAAATATCGACTCAAACATATAGATAAACTACACACACACACACAAACACACACACACACACACACACACAGAGATAACTCCAACGGTTCAACTTGCGAATGCTGTTCACTAAAGTAGCATATATCAAGTATCTGTGCCTCCTGCTACCACAGAGGTACATGAACATGAGGACAACAAACAATCAGAAGAAAACGGGACTACTATCCTGTAACGAAGTTACAGTTAAAGAAAAAGTGCTTCATGTTTTTGCAGATACAAGCTGCCTGATACTTTAATGAAGGGTAACCTTGTCGAGACATGTAAATCAATACAGTATCACAGAGAATGCCTTAGTCATACTTTTTAGATGAGCAGTTATTTGGTGAAAAAGATCTGAATAAAACATGAGATAGTGATAATGGTATGTGCCAAAACTCGTCTGACCTGTACGATCATCAATAAACGTAAAAAAAATGTGAAACGTGTGTGACAAAAAACTCAGAATAGAAGATAATAAAAGGTTTTGAACTATGGTACAACAGAACTATGCTGAGGATTAGATGGAAAGACAGGATAAACAATGAAGTGGTTGTGAATCGAAACGAGGAAAAAAGAAATTCATGGCACAACTGCACTAAAGGAAGAGCTCGGTTGATAGAACATGGCCTGAAGTATCAAGGAATCGTTTTGGGGAAGTGGGAACTGTAGGATGTGAGGATACAGACCGTAGAGAAACACCAAGGCTTCAGAATCTATGCAGTTTCAAATGTATGCAGGTTCCAATGCTTCTGCAGGTAAGACGAGTCTTCCACAAGATTGACTAACGTGGAGAGTAACAGCAAACTTTCTTCGAACGTAATACAAGTAGTACAATAGTGTGAAAATGCAATAATTAGAGTATAGCTACAAAAACTTAAAACTTTTAAACACTACTTCCGCTAGCACATTGGACAGCAGAATTTCCTATCCATCTTTATTATGTTGACCGCAATTCTTTTCACAGAAATGGACGAATGAGACAAAACATACACCCCACGAGTTATACATCGAGATAAAATAATGCAACACAAAAAATTTCGGAACTACATTTGTCTACATAACATACATAAGTAAATAACATTGCAAGATCACAGGCTGATGTAAGCGCGAGACAAACCATAGCAAATATGAAATGTTGAACAGAAGCTTGGAAACGTGAATGCATTGTGTTGTAGGGGTGCTGCATGAAAATCTGTCGCATGGGACTGTTTGCCTGTAGCACTTGGTCGGTCACTGCAGGGCCGGTTAATAGTGCATGTGGATAACGCTCCAGTTGTCGTCCGACGATATCCCACATGTAATTGATTGGAGACAGATCTGGTGATCGAGCAGGCGAAGGCAACACGTCGGTACTCGGTAGAGCATGCTGGATTACAACAACGGTGTGAAGCTGAGCTTTATCCTGTTGGAAAACAACCCATGGAGTAGTGTTCATGAATTGCAGCACCACAGATCGAATCACCAGATTGCTGTACTATTTTGCAGTCAGGATGCGTAGGATAACCACGAGAATGCTCCTGCTGCCATACGAAATCGCACCCCAGACAATAACCCCAGGTGTGGATCCCGTGTGTCTAGTACACAGACAGGTTGTTTGCTGGCCCTTAACTGCCCTCCTTCTCACCAATACACCGCCATCCCTGGCACCGAGGTAGAACCAGATTGCATCAGAAAACACAACACACCTCCATCCTGCCCTCCAATGAGCTCACGCTTGACATCAATGACGTCGCAAATGGCAGTTGCTATGCGTCAAACAGATAAGCCGAACACGATGGTCTTCTCTTTCCGTAATGACACGTGTCCGTGTGTCCGGCCGGAGCATGGACTTCTCGTGACCACCGCTCCCAGCAATCATGTAGAGTGGTTAGATTCCTACCAAGTCTTTCGGCAGAATCGCAGGAGAAACACCCTTTGACACGACCTCGTTCAATCTCAGTGAGATGTTGATAACAATGATTTTGTCACCTTAAAGGAATTATTGACTAACATAAAGTCACCACTTCCAATCTCGAAGGTAAAGAACCCTCACGACCGTTACAGCGTGTGTGTAAAGGAAACCTGTCTTTCACCCCTATAGTGGCGGCGACAACTCCCCCCCCCCCCCCCCCCTCATCGTTGTTACGAATTTTTCCAGGCAGTGTAATTTCGGACTGTTCAGGTGAGCATCACCCTCTTTTTGAAGCTAAATCACCGCATAAATAGGTCAACCATCAGCCGTTGTTTTAGCGGACACCTAATTAGATCAGTGCACTGGCCGCAGCTCGGGGCAGGCAGACAACTTTGACGGTCTTCCAGGTCGTCGAACTTGCTGAGTTTGGGCGTTGCCCGAAACTGCTCGAAGTTCCCTTCACTGAGTCCTCCTAAAGTTACTACGCTATGTAACAGCGTAGACCGCTTCCATCCGGAAGATTCAAATTCAAGTACTTGTCAAGACTGTTAAGACCATAGTGAGCGTAAAGACTATTCCGAAAGGAACAAGAAATAGTGCGTTGCAATCCTCCTTCGGATGGAAGTTTCGAGACTCATGTCCCTTTCTTTACTCAATTAGTGCCAGTCACACGACTGGCAATCGATAGGAAAAGCTTACGTTCAATCTGAATGGCTTAACCCATTTCATTCAAATGTTAAGATCATGCTACTTGAATAGGTAAGGGCAAAGGGCAAAGACAATTAATTCCTTTACTTAACAGTAAAAGGAAACCAGTTCTAAAAATATTTTATCAACACAATGTCTTATATTTGTTTCCTAATATACTACCCAAAATAGAAAGCTTTAGTAGAACACTTATAATCGTGAATCAATTTTTCAGAACAAAATCTCAGAAAGAGACATGCTCAACAGCTTGCGAAGCTTCAGTGCGGCCTAACCTCTACTATGTTAGCGAAGCATGTGTCATTTAAATGATGTGAGGAAACACTTTACAGCCACCGAAATGAAACCGCAGCCATAGGGCCTAAGATAACATATGTAAGAGGTTATCCCAAGAATGCATATAAAATTAATTAGAGCACGTTAGGAGAATGAAATGTTCCAGACTGACTCTATGAATTCTAAATTACAAACTAGAGGACAGAGACTAAAACATCAGTGAGCTGACCATTCAAGAGACAGCCGAAGACCTTAAGACTGTATAATCATGATTACAATTTTAGGCTGTAAGAGAGAGTTTTCTGTGCAGTAAAAATATTTTAATTGACTTAATTAGACATGCAGGCAAGTCTTCTGCACCAGTAATACTTCAAAGCTGTACAAGAAGTTGGTGCCTCCTAATACATTCAACATTCATGAAGTGTTGCGCGCATACTTCTTGTTATTACCCTCTCTGTATGTACAACAAGAGAAGGCCTCAGATGGAACGAGATGAGTGCTAATTTCTTCTCTGAGGACGTTAGCCCTCTTTTCAAAGTTTTCCCTGCTTTCCTTTATTGGTCAACTCTCCGCACAATCTTAACCACTGCATCTTTGTCATGTCCTTCGACTCTTGGAAATTTAATCTGGTTTCTGGACTCTTTACAGATAACTTTTATCTCTATGCCCTCGCTACCTTCTGAATTTCAAATAGTGTATTCCGCTCAGCACTATCATAAGCTTTCTTTAAATCTACAAGTGCAATAAATGTTGGTATACCTTTCATCGATCTATCTTTTTAGGTAAGTCATTCATTCAGTATTATCATGCCAATTGTTACTACGAATGTTTGACGATCAATGTCATTTGCGAAGTGTCGTGAGTATTAATATCGATGTTGTAATATCGATCCTGAAGCCTTTGAAACATCGTTACATCTATGTTAAAAACAAAACGACCTTCATTGCTGAAAAAAAACCGTGAACAAACATACCGACACACACACACACACACACACGATAATATTTACCATTCTCAATATTGCGAGAAGACAAGTTACTCTCTGACCTATTTTTCGTATATGGAAAGTTATTAAAGATTTCAATACAACCTGACGCACCTTGAGCGAGACTCTAGAAAGTTAATGGCCTGAGCAGATGTTGATGGAGCCTGGTGGGGCGCTAAAAGCATGAGGTATTATGATGGATCTTAGCTCGCAGCAACGGCATGTTGGGAGCTGAAAGCAATTGGCGGCGAGCCCATCCCTCGGTAAATCCTGCCGGACAGGCCAACAGAGGTACAAGGCAGACAGAGCAGCCCCTAGTCAAGACAGGTCTCTGGCACAGTAGTGCCACTATACCTGCATTGGCGCCACCGAAGGCTGGGCTGGGGGCGATGGACTGAAGGGACGCGTCTACACAGTGGAGTCATGAACCAGTCATTGTATGCAGAGCCACGGGTAATAAAAATTCAGAAGTTTTCGAGTTTGCTGATACTGCGAATAGGCCTGTGACCCACTTCCACTGGTCGCCACGGTTGTATAAGAAACTCTGGCGTCTGAGAGATGTTTAGACACGGTTTCTTTATTACACCTAATAACTATGATTAATAAGTTCCAAGGCACAGGTGATTTAGATAAAGATCTTTAAGATTGTATCTGTTGCCGTGGGAAGCGACGCGAGTTTGGAGAAAAGCATCTTCCTCCTCCGCAAAAACTTTAAAAGGCCAGTTATTGGCAGCTCCCTTTTTTTCCAGAGACGCAAGTTTCGTATCTCATGCCCTGGTTCGACAGGAGTTGGTGCTGTCTTGTGTAAGGGGAGATTTAGCGCCTCTAGAGTCCCATGATTGGCTGAAGACGGCGTGAAGGCGGTGTCGCTCGTGCACTTTGCGGTGAAACGGATCATTTCGGAAGAGGTTCGAAGATTCAGGTGCTGGACTTTGGTCTAGTAAGAGGACTTCTGATCGAAGCTCTGGCATGTGTGGTTGGTGCTTGTTATCTGTCATGAGACTGACTTCACTTACGTGTAGTTACATTGGAGAGCCTGTGGTGAAGTTCTTACTGGACCGACTGTGTGACTTCAGATGTCTCGGACTACTTGTGTGCCGGAGGCACACTTATTCGATTTTGGTTTACCAGTCTTGATGTTTGGTATCCTTGTGCGCTCTCTCAAATAAGTGAGCCAAATTGGTCCTCGGTACGACCAGCAAATGGGTGTGTCACTCACTGAAATCTACCGTGATTTCAGGGTTCTGGTAAAGAGTAAATTGCGATCCGTCTGCCTGATCGCTAGACAGTGAGATTTTTGCATTTCTTTCGTGGCCCCGATCGATTCACAGATGCCGCCTCACGCCTCGCCACCGCCGCACAAATCTCGCCTGATGCAAGTTACATCTCCGCACGAAGCAAACGGGACAACGTACATCTGCTCCAGCCTTGTCAGGGCGCACAGATCACAATCGTCACTTGCTCTCAGCTGTACCTATGTAGAGAACATTCTGTAGTTTTGAGCAATCAAAGTCCGTTCAGCGTCAGATCAATTCAGTTTGCGTTATCCACATTTTTAACAGCAGAGTACATGACTCACTTCTGTCACGCAGGATCCTTGTCCATTGTGGTCTTAAGCGACCTGTTAGTTGTTTATGGTAGTCAATCATAACTTATTTAGCATAATTTATGTCTGTCTTTGTTTTAGGAAAATAAATGTGGTCAGTAAACGAAATTTTGCATACTTTCTCAATCATTTTATATAGTCAGCTCCTTCGTTTAACTTTCAATATATTGTTGAAATTTTAAACCTATTTTTCTCTGAACAAGTCTCATAATGACACAAATGCATCACATTAATTATTAATCGACCGTAGCCATGGATGCTCCAAGGGCGGGTGGGTGGGGGGGGGGGGGGGGGGGAGGGGGATATGTGGTGGGTAGCAAAACTTCTGAACGTACAAAGACAGGAAGAATGATTCCTGATTCCTGCTGCTGTAGCTAAGTGTTGTCTTTCGTTGATCATTCACTTCATGTTTTCTGTGTGTCAATTAGTGTGCGTGGTATTGTTTGAAATGATTTTATTAGCTGCTGTACACGATACTCTGAAGTAGGTAAAAACATTTTTCTTTTGTCGTTCCCTCCTCCCACCAGCAGCAGGGACAGATAAAGGCCTCTTTCTTCTTCGATTCAGCACTCATCCCGTTGCAACTAGGGATAGCTGAGTCACTGCAATGTAAGTAAGTTCCGTTTGTCGGTTTTTAGACCGTAATACCTTTGTTATACGAGAGCTATTCGGAAAGCAAGGAACGATAGGTCGCCAAATGGAAATCACAGTGAAAATCAAAACTGTTTTATTAGAGCTACAACTTCCAGCTACTTATCTCCATAGGCGCCGATCAGGCTTAGACGTTTGTCGTAGCATTGTACCAACTTTTAAATTCCTTTTTATACAAGGCAGCCGCCAGTGCTTTCCGCCAATTCTCTACGCTGGCCTACACCTCGTTGTCTGTGCCAAAGTGTTGTCTTCATAGCCAGCAGGCACGTGAGCAGAGACGAAACTCAGAGGGAGACAATTACGGGCTGTATTATGGGTAATCAAACATTTCCAATTGAAAACGATTCAGGAGCATCCTTCAGAATGCGGCTGAGAATTGTCTTGAAGAAGAAAGCGCATGACAGTTACGTAATGTTGGCTGCATTGCTTCAAGCGAAATTTCTCACTTGGCCTTCGTACTTGGCGGGAGACACTATTGTTCTAGGTATCTTAATGTACTCCCTGTGTCCTCAGAACTAAAAAGAACAACGTAACGCGATCGACGGGCTTGCTAGAGACTGCCCAACACACCTGTGCAAAACTTCATCTGATTTTCACTTTGGTTTCTATTCCGCGACCGATTGTTCCTTGCTTTCCGAATAAACCTCATATTTCCCGATAGGCTCCGTTATTAACTTCCAATCGCACTGAAATATTTTTCCATACCAAGACCTGTACAGTAACCATTTTTATGCATGCTGTATTATATGCTAAAAAAATTGCCTTTAACTCTAGGAACTGACGTCCTAATCATGGCAGATATGTTTCCCTTCATTTAAGATCCACTACCGTAGCGATCAGCGATACAGTTTGTCCCTCTCAAAAATCGTCAGACGCACTTTTTATGATGTTTTCGTGTGTACTAACAACTTCGTTTTTGCTATAAGTAGCTGGATTCAGCAGAAACATGCAGTGTGCACCAAGTCATTAATGCATCTACCACTATTGATGGAAAGCGCTACTTTGTTTCCCGTTACGAGAAATACGACTTTAATGCAGACCTTCACATGGTCGTTGGTTAGGATCCCAAAATCTTTACATGGTAATTTGTTAGGGTCCCAAAATTAGTGTAGTTCGTTATTCGTTTAAATGACATGCGTTAACACTCACAATAAAAAGTGAAGAGCAACCAGAAATCACGCTGAGCAAAGAGTAGCACACAACCATAGATGTTAACACAGCACACCACTAAATTATCCAAGCCAGCTATGTGCCAAATGAGATATCGGATTAATGACACGGACGTACATCCTCACGTCATTTTCGTAATTAATGGGAACTTGAGTTAGAGTTCTGCTGAGTGATAGTGCCTTTGTCTGTATTTGGTTAGGCTTTACAGAGAAATGGAGGTTAGTACAACAGAAAGTGAAATGATGGACGGTACTTATTCCGAAGATACTGAAAATACGAAGCAACATATCGAATAGATTGTGGCCAGTCATTATTCCAGAAATTACTACTTTAAGCACAGTTAATGTGGGAAATTATGCAATGAGGGAAAACTTTAATAAACTGATATTTGAGAAAAGGTCATTGCTGATGTGATAGTGTAATTTAGGATTGTCTTGTGTGTGCATATTTTTTTAACGTACACATATAGTTTAGTCCAGCGCTGCAGTGTATTTTTAATTCTACAATTACTAATGTTGAAAAATTTTGCACTCTGAGGAGAACCATCTCGACAACAACCAGCACACATGCCTCTTGTTGGAACTTAAATGGAATTCCATGAAGGAAAGACAAGAGGTTTGCGAGACAACCCAAGTGAAAATGCCGAAAATCAGATGGATAACACATGCATGCTACCTTACGGTGTGTGGCAGAGAGTAAAGTAACGTACGTCCCTGCTCCATTCCCGGCTGACAATGATTAGCAGAAAACCTCTATATCACTTCTGATTCCTAGTTGTCGTCATTTCACGCGATGTGCGAAGGAGGAAATGAAATTAAAATATTGTCTCCGACACACTTCCAGCGATTTGCAACAGTAAAACCTCTCCTTGATACTCTGCCATTCTTGTTGTGTCTACAGGTGGAGTTTAATTTTAGCATTTTCCTAACGATCTATGCCGAAATGTGACGATCTCCTATTAATTCAACTTTATGAAAGTCCCGGGTTGGTGAGTCATTCTTAAAAAAATCAGTCGAATAAGTTTTGGGCAGGTCACTTTTCGCAAGTAGTTCAAGATGTGATCACTTTCCATTAGTATTTTCAGTAAATGCACATATCAGATGCTCTTTTTTAAAGTAATTTGTACGCCTTGCTTACACATCAACAATGACCTGCTCCTTTTGGGTGTCAGTGTATAGTTTCTATTCACGGGAAGTTTTTTCTCATTAACTAATTTTAAAGTAGTAATTTATTTAATAGAAACCAACACTATTAGGTACACGGTTCGTTATCTTAAGACGTTTGAGATCACAGTATTTGTGAGAATATTAATAGTTTCTTATGTCTTTTTCTCAAGACCCATGGAATAGAAGTGTTCCACATCATCCAGTCCACAACCTGCTAATACAATATAGTTATCCTATTTCTCTTTTAAGAGCACATCCAAATAGGAGTAGAGATACACAAAACAATTCTCTCACAGATCACTTAGTGTAGTAAACAGTCAATGGCTCTGTTGATGTGGATACACAGGTTCCCATGGGACCATAAAAATTAACACCATCAGGTGCGACCAGTACTTTGATGACTGATCATCCAGATATGTCACATGCTGTTGACAATTTTCCGTTTGCTTTTATGGCAGAGGGGACAGAAGGGATCTGGGTAAAAAGTGACTGATCACCAGTTTTTTCATCAGTGCCCTGGATTATATTTCAAAGCTCCCCACAGTGTGTCATGAATCACCTAGCCTAATTGCGCTATAGTATGTATTTGCTGTGGAGCTTGGGACACTGTTGATGGTGATCAGTTTCTCAGATGGTAATGTTAAGCGTGGCGAAACCCACGGTGCTCTTCGAGATGAATAGGCTATGTGTTATCACTGAGTTTCAACCTTTTCTCTTCATCTCCAACATACACTCGAGACGACACTAAACACACACACACACACACACACACAGATACACACACACACATGCACACCATTATAGTCATCTATGCTTAACAGATACACTTACACACACAGCACTTATACTTCAAGGAGGAAAGGTGCCTGTTGATGCAGTGTATAGAAAAAACCTATCCACTGAGGCGACTGAGAATTCCATTCAGGGCCTCCCAGACGTTCATGCCATGCAACTTCACTTCATGTAATATACGCCCGTGAATCCAACATTTCTGACGTACAGTAAATGCAAACACTGTGTCCTCTATTCATATTTCGATTTTTGCCATATTCTGTTTGTATATCTGTATGTGATGATTATCAATGAATTATGTAGAAGAATATATGTGTTGTTATTCGCCACCTTACCATGCATGAACTGCTTTCATTAGCATCCAACCATGATACAGATTCCCAGTCCAGCCGCAATATCTACGATATGGTTACAAGTGCACTTCTTCTTCCTCCTTAAATGTTTAACGACAGAAGCTTGTGTGAACACACAATACTGTTTGCCAAACCTTATATACGCTAAAACACACGTGGATTTTGTTATAGGTAGAGTGATTAGTTTGCCTTTCTAAAATACAGCTTGGTACCAAATATTTCTTGCATAATCTCTGTCCAGGATCCCCTGAGAAAATGACACCCACTTTCAAATTATCGTATTGTTTGTATACACTCTAAAGATTCAAGACGTATGCAGTAGATGGAAGTAATGTATGAGGAACTGACTATATCCAGTTGTCAACATCTAGCCCAACTATCCTATTTTGTGTAAGTGTTAGTTTGTAATAGGGGCCACCCAGGGTTCTGCATAGGTCAAGGGTATAGCTGAGAGTTGGATTGTCCCAAGCTGTCTGGGTATGGTTCTGATGTGGATTGACATCCACAACATCGGCTATAGTTCACAGATGATTGCACCAGCATCTTCAATTCCGTCCAGAGGTGAGTCTACCACTGTTAGGTCCGTGGTAGGGTCCACAGGTGAGACCACCAGTATCATGTTCAGGGTTGGATTTGCCCCCATCCCCCATGACACATACATAGAATACTGCAGTTGGGCTATGCATTTACGATTGTATTGTTCACAAAAATAATATTATTCAACAGGATAAGATAATGAGGAAATATATCGAATAGACTAAGGTTGATCACTATGCTATGCTTTAAGTACAATCAATATAGCAAACTTTGCCACAAACAAACACAATAAACTGACACTGGAGAAAGAGCAGGTCATTGCAGATGTGTAAGCAACAGTTTTAAATTAAATGAAAAAAATCTATATACAAAAGTGGGAATAAAATATCTGAATTTACTGTACGTACTAATGGAGAGTAATCACACACTGTTGACATGAAACTTTAGACATGGGAAGCACAGAAGAGAAGTTATCTTAACACTTCCTTCGATTGAGCTGACATGTACTACATAGTTCTGTCATTTATTGGGATAAAATAACACATTTTATTTCTCATAGAGTGCTATTCTTGAGACATTGGGTCTATACTACATAGGTCTGTATCATCTGTTATCAACTGCTTTGCGCTGTAGGAATCACTCCATAGGCAACGTGTAGACTTCAGTAGCCCTGCAATGATTTGGGGCTGGAGTGGGGTCAGGATATCCGACTCTGATAAATAACAAATACAGGGTTATTACAAATGATTGAAGCGATTTCACAGCTCTACAATAACTTTATTATTTGAGATATTTTCACAATGCTTTGCACATACATACAAAAACCCAAAAAGTGTTTTTAGGCATTCACAAATGTTCGATATGTGCCCCTTTAGTGATTCGGCAGACATCAAGTCGATAATCAGGTTCCTCCCACACTCGGCGCAGCATGTCCCCATCAATGAGTTCGAAAGCATCGTTGATGCGAGCTCGCAGTTCTGGCACGTTTCTTGGTAGAGGAAGTTTAAACACTGAATCTTTCACATAACCCCACAAAAAGAAATCGCATGGGGTTAAGTCGGGAGAGCGTGGAGGCCATGACATGAATTGCCGATCATGATCTCCACCACGACCGATCCATCGGTTTTCCATCTCCTGTTTAAGAAATGCCGAGCAGCATGATGGAAGTGCGGTGGAGCACCATCCTGTTGAAAGATGAAGTCGGCGCTGTCGGTCTCCAGTTGTGGCATGAGCCAATTTTACAGCATGTCCAGATACACGGGTCCAGTAACGTTTTTTTCGCAGAAGAAAAAGGGGCCGTAAACTTTAAACCGTGAGAGTGCACAAAACACGTTAACTTTTTGTGAATTGCGAATTTGCTGTATGAATGCGTGAGGTTTCTCTACCGCCCAGATTCGCACATTGTGTCTGTTCACTTCACCATTAAGAAAAAATGTTGCTTCATCACTGAAAACAAGTTTCGCACTGAACGCATCCTCTTCCATGAGCTGTTGCAACCGCGCCGAAAATTCAAAGCGTTTGACTTTGTCATCGGATGTCAGGGCTTGTAGAAATTGTAAACGGTAAGGCTTCTGCTTTAGCCTTTTCCGTAAGATTTTCCAAACCGTCGGCTGTGGTACGTTTAGCTCCCTGCTTGCTTTATTCGTCGACTTCCGCGGGCTACGCGTGAAACTTGCCCGCACGCGTTCAACCGTTTCTTCGCTCACTGCAGGTCGACCCGTTGATTTCCCCTTACAGAGGCATCCAGAAGCTTTAAACTGCGCATACCATCGCCGAATGGAGTTAGCAGTTGGTGGATCTTTGTTGAACTTCGTCCTGAAGTGTCGTTGCACTGTTATGACTGACTGATGTGAGTGCATTTCAAGCACGACATACGCTTTCTCGGCTCCTGTCGCCATTTTGTCTCACTGCGCTCTCGAGCGCTCTGGCGGGTAGAAACCTGAAGTGCGGCTTCAGCCGAACAAAACTTTATGAGTTTTCTACGTATCTGTAGTGTGTCGTGACCATATGTCAATGAATGAAGCTACAGTGAATTTATGAAATCGCTTCAATCATTTGTAATAGCCCTGTATAATATGTGCCTACACCGCCTGTTAGAAAATTTTATAATCTGCACTTAAGTAGTATTATACTTATTTTAGAGGTACACTTAGGAAAAAGGATTATACAGCGGAAGAAACTAGAATTTACAGATGAAGCTATGAGCATAACATGTAAGAAAGGGATGACATGGTATATTTATATTTTCATAGATGAAAGACAGTGCATTCTAGGATCATGATGTCAAGACGAAACTACCGTTTCTCCCGAGTGGAGCAACAGTGTGGCAGCAAGATGCACACTGCAAAAAATTGGCATGGAGATACTGGACGCCATTTCAAGGAAAAACAAAAATCTTATGGTTATACCATATCAAGTAGAATTGGTAGACATTAATATAGATATGCTAATGCACCACCTGCTTGGTCTACTGAAACAGCTTCGTTTTGATACCTATTACCTTATGAATATGGACATACAACAAAATTTTGCCACTATTTTTAACTAAATGCGGACTTTCGGCTACCTAAAATCGAATGACGACTTGTGTGTGCAGGAAGGAGACAACCAGGAAAATGAAAGTGAATTGTAAACAACGATAAGTCTGTTTAACATGGATGAGCTCGAATCGTTGTTTATAGATTTACAACAAACTTGTCAAATCACAAGCCCTGATTGAACAAAGCCATAAGGAACTACTTTCTCTGATTCATAAAGTGCCCTGATTGCATATAGCAGAAAATCACTAAACAGTGTGGGACTATCAGATTACAAGCTAAAGTTATAGTTGTGGAATACATTGTGCGTATTTCATTCTAGCTTTCAAAATAGATGTTGTGATATGTTTAATAGTGTTTAGCAATTTGTCTGCTGGAGAAATGATCAACTGACTGATTTACAGGTGAACCTTCTGGAAAACCAAGACGTGGGAAAGATTGTAAACCACAGTGACGAGAGAATGTTGTGAAACCAGGAAGGAGCTGTGCGACATTAATACAGTTGGTAGGTGTGTTTCTACATCTGGATGATAATTTCGAGCCAGTCGCACGAACGTGGCATTGGTAGCTCTACTATAAGATGCAAATCGAAAAGCCGGATGTTGCAGGAAGATGTGACAAGAACGTAGCCACTGTATAATAGTGCTGGCAGCCCTAGTCACGAGAACGTATGGTCGCGAGGGGATCGGCCTCCTGACTGCCACGTGGCACTACGGAGAAGGAAGACCATTGTGTGTGGAGTGATGCTCTGGCGCATCGTACTGCATCTGCAGCAGCAATTTGAACAGCAATGACACAACGGTTATTACAAATTGGTTACCTCAAGGACAGTTCCGAGCCAGACGCCCTGTAGCGTGCATTCCACTAAACTCAAACCAACGTCACTTAAGAAATTAGTGGGGTGAAGGGAGAGCTCATCGCAGAGCAGGGTGGAGGTGTGTCGTGTTTTCTAATGAAAGCTGGTTATGCCAAGGTGGCGGTATGGCAGTAAGTCGGTTACAAGGAGACCAGTTGAGGGCCTGCAACCAACTTGTCTGCGTGCTGGACACACAGGCCCTACACCCGGAGTTATGGCCTGGGATGCGATTTGGTATGACAGCAGGAGCATTCTCGTAAGTATCCCATGCACTCTGGCTCTAAACTGGTGCATCAGTCTGGTGATTTGGCGCGCTGAGCTACCATTCATAACCAGCATTCCAAGGGTGTTTTCCAACAGGACATTTTCCAACACGATAACGCTCTTCTACATACTGCTGCTTTAACCCAACGTGCAATAAAAGTGTCGACACATTGTCTTGGCCTCCTCGATCATCAGAACTTTCTCCAATGGAACACATGTTGGACAACATCGGAAGACAACTCTACCGTCATCTACAAACAGCATTAACCGTCCTTGTTTTGAATGACTAAGTGCCACAGTCATATAACCCCATCCCACAGCATCTGTACAGCACGATGTATGCACGTCTGCAAGCTTGCATTGAACATTCTGACGGTACTTATCTGGAGATTTTTAACGCAGTTGACAACAAAGATAAGTATTACACATAAATGCTTTACTAAATCAAAAGAAACAGATTTGTCTCAGGTAACAATATTTCCCGTTACAATATGGTGAATTACAGTTGTCGTCATGCTGGAACTGGCTCCAATGAATAGTATTACTGTGCAGGTGTGAAGAAAATGAATCAGCGCGTCAACCAGACTTAAGAGATAACGTATTATATATTTAAACTATAATATCACATGTTAGCATTAGTTCTGAAACATAAGTTTTGTTGCAAACGAAAAAGATACACATTTATTAGTACCACTAGGCTGTGAATGAAAATATGCGTAAAATGATAAATATGATGTATACGGTCTCTCTCCCCCACATCCACCACCATGAACCAGGAACCTTGCCGTTGGTTGGGAAGTTTGAGTGCCTCAGTGATACAGATAGCCATACTGTAGGTGCAACCACAATGGAGGGTTTTCTGTTGAGAGGCCAGACATACGTGTGGTTCCTGAAGAGGCGCAGCAGCCTTTTCAGTATTTGCAGGTCAACAGTGTGCATGATTGACTGATCTGGCTTTGTAACACTAACCAAAACGGCCTTGATGTTCTGGTACTACTAACTGTTGAAACCAAGGGGAAACTACAGTAGTAATTTTTCCCGAAGGCATACAGATTTACTGTATGGTTAAATGATGATGGCATCCTCTTGGGTAAAATTATCTGGAGGTAAAATAGTCCCCCATTCGGATCTCCGTGCGGGGACTACTCAGGAGGACGTTGTTATCAGGAGAAAGAAAACTGTCGTTCTACGGATCGGAATGTCAGATCCCTTAATCGGGCAGGTAGGTTAGAAAATTTAAAAAGGGAAGTGGATAGGTTAAAGTTAGATATAGTGGGAATTAGTGAAGTTCGGTGGCAGGAGGAACAAGACTTCTGGTTAGGTGAATACAGGGTTATAAATACAAAATCAAATAGGGGTAATGCAGGAGTAGGTTTAACAATGAATAAAGAAAATAGCAATGCGGGTAAGCTACTACAAACAGCATAGTAAACTAATTATTGTGGCCAAGATAGATACGAAGCCCATGCCTACCACAGTAGTACATGTTTATATGCCAACTAGCTCCCCAGATGACGAAGAGATTGATGAGATGTATGATGAGATAAAAGAAGTTACTCAGATAGTGAAGGGAGACGAAAATTTAATAGTCATGGATGACTGGATATCGATAGTAGTAAAAGGAAGAGAAGGAATGGGACTAAGAAATGAAAGAGGAAACCACCTGGTAGAATTTTGCTCAGAGCATAACTTAATCATAGCTAACACTTGGTTCAAGAATCATGAAAGAACGTTGTAGACATGGAAGAAGCCTGGAGACACTGGCAGCTCTCAGATAGATTATATAATGGTAAGAGAGAGATTCAGGAACCAGGTTTTACATTGTAAGACTTTTCATGGGCAGATGTGGACTCTGACCACAATATACTTGTTATGAACTGTAGATTAAGAACTGAAAGAACCAGAGGGTGTAGTGAGCTTCAGGGAGAGCATTAGGGAACGATTGACAAGAATGGGGGAAAGAAATACAGTGGAAGAAGAATGGGTAGCTTTGAGAGATGAAATAGTGAAGGTAGCAGGATCAAGTAGGTAAAAAGACGAGTGCTAATAGAAATCCTTCGTTAGCAGAAGGGTTATTAAATTTAATTGATGAAAGGAGAAAATATAATAATGCTGTAAATGAAGCACGCAAAAAGGAATGTAAAGCCGGAAATGCATATCCTCCTATTCCCATTTTGAAGTTTCTGTGTCTTTATTATTGTAAATGTTTTACTATTTGTATATATATATATATATATATATATATATATATATATATATATATATATATGTGTGTGTATATATATATATATATATATATACTCCTGGAAATTGAAACAAGAACACCGTGAATTCATTGTCCCAGGAAGGGGAAACTTTATTGACACATTCCTGGGGTCAGATACATCACATGATCACACTGACAGAACCACAGCCACATAGACACAGGCAACAGAGCATGCACAGTGTCGGCACTAGTACAGTGTATATCCACCTTTCGCAGCAATGCAGGCTGCTATTCTCCCATGGAGACGATCGTAGAGATGCTGGATGTAGTCCTGTGGAACGGCTTGCCATGCCATTTCCACCTGGCGCCTCAGTTGGACCAGCGTTCGTGCTGGACGTGCAGACCGCGTGAGACGACGCTTCATCCAGTCCCAAACATGCTCAATGGGGGACAGATCCGGAGATCTTGCTGGCCAGAGTAGTTGACTTACACCTTCTAGAGCACGTTGGGTGCCACGGGATACATGCGGACGTGCATTGTCCTGTTGGAACAGCAAGTTCCCTTGCCGGTCTAGGAATGGTAGAACGATGGGTTCGATGACGGTTTGGATGTACCGTGCACTATTCAGTGTCCCCTCGACGATCACCAGTGGTGTACGGCCAGTGTAGGAGATCGCTCCCCACACGATGATGCAGGGTGTTGGCCCTGTGTGCCTCGGTCGTATGCAGTCCTGATTGTGGCGCTCACCTGCACGGCGCCAAACACGCATACGACCATCATAGGCACCAAGGCAGAAGCGACTCTCATCGCTGAAGACGACACGTCTCCATTCGTCCCTCCATTCACGCCTGTCGCGACACCACTGGAGGCGGGCTCCACGATGTTGGGGCGTGAGCAGAAGACGGCCTAACGGTGTGCGGGACCGTAGCCCAGCTTCATGGAGACGGTTGCGAATGGTCCTCGCCGATACCCCAGGAGCAACAGTGTCCCTAATTTGCTGGGAAGTGGCGGTGCGGTACCCTACGGCACTGCGTAAGATCCTACGGTCTTGGCGTGCATCCGTGCGTCGCTGCGGTCCGGTCCCAGGTCGACGGGCACGTGCACCTTCCGCCGACCACTGGCGACAACATCGATGTGCTGTGGAGACCTCACGCCCCACGTGTTGAGCAATTCGGCGGTACGTCCACCCGGCCTCCCGCATGCCCGCTATACGCCCTCGCTCAAAGTCCGTCAACTGCACATACGGTTCACGTCCACGCTGTCGCGGCATGCTACCAGTGTTAAAGACTGCGATGGAGCTCCGTATGCCACGGCAAACTGGCTGACACTGACGGCGGGGGTGCACAAATGCTGCGCAGCTAGCGCCATTCGACGGCCAACACCGCGGTTCCTGGTGTGTCCGCTGTGCCGTGCGTGTGATCATTGCTTGTACAGCCCTTTCGCAGTGGCCGGAGCAAGTATGGTGGGTCTGACACACCGGTGTCAATTTGTTCTTTTTTCCATTTCCAGGAGTGTATATATATGCATTTATGTCGATGAATAATTGCTTTTTTTTAAAAATATTATTTGTATTTTTATGCTGGGTTTGTCCTAGGGAAAACTATGCTATCGAACGGTTACATCGATAGGTCGTGTGGAGAACCAAAGTGTTTAGGATCTTTGGTAGTGATAACTCAGCCGCATGGAGCGCGGGCAGAGGAGTCTGGCTGGAATAGGGCGGTGGAGCAGGTGTGTTGTGTGACGCACCCGCGAGTTGCCGCGCTTTCGGGGTTTAGCAGTATCTAATTGGGCTCGACTTGCTACGATAGTTTCTGACACGGTGTCGCGGACGGGAAGCATTAGCTGGCGCGCATCAAGAGCTCGTTTCGCCTGGTGACCATGTCGAGAAGAAGGCGCGCCAACATCCAACTTCTGCAACAGCGACGGCCGACAATGAGTGACTGTCGCCACCTCCTCGATCGACGACTTCAAACCTTCAATCAACCAACAAGGAAGACTGGAAGCACGTAAAGTTTTAGAACTGTACGGCAGACCTCCGCTTTTCAAACTGTTAAATTTTTGTCACTAAATTACAGCAAGATAGCATGGACCTTTGTTGCTCATTGTCCCAATTTCATTACCAAGCAGGGTCGCTTCCTTTTCCGGAATGAACCCGAGTGTCGTTGAAATCCAAACGCCAGCATTAAAGTAATATCATTCCATTTCACTTCTTTGTTTTCAAAGTTCAGTTAAAGTATTCATAGCTAGCTACAATATTTAGATTACACAAGCAGGAATTAAGCATGCAAGTTTTGTTACCATATTTTAGCTTACCTGTGACTGCAGCTCAGCTTGGTACGTACTAAACTACGTACTAAACTTTACTATTGTTAATTGTTCAGAATCATTTAATTAAAAGTTCAAAGTTAAATCTCTTATTTCTAAATTGCGTAGATTCAAGTAGCTTTTGAATGATTGTAGAGGTAGCCCAAGACTAACCATATTTTATTGAATTTCATAGTGCTTCAGAAACAAAGTTCACTATTAATATCATTCACTAAATTAACTTTCAATTTTCCGGTTTTAATAATTCTTTTGCTAAATTAAGTCAGAGTGTAGCGAAATTTATTACTCCTGACAAACATTCAGTTTTCACACAACATGTGTCAACCTTCAGTTGCCACACTTTTAGTGCTAATTACATGTGCATTAATCTTTCATATTCAGTTATTATAGTAGTTGTCCATTGGACTGGCGACCGTAATTTTCCCCAAACTCAAATATCTAATTAATGCCAATTAACTGTTAACATAACGACCGCACATTTACTTTCGTTACTAATTTTACCCTTTTCTCAAAATTAATTTTCACCAATTTCATTTGCATGTCTCCTTTCATTTAGATGTAACCCTTTCCTCCCTCTTTACCGACAAATTAACTTCGGTGACGATTGCTTTTCCCAAATTTCCATTAGGTGCAAGCGGTTTACTTTCTCACTGTCATTAAGTTCGGTAAGTGAGAGGGAGGCTACACGTGGCGGCCTGGTGACAGCACAATCTTCGGATGTGAGGTTGTTCTGGACACGAAATTTGCATTGTGCAAATCTCGTAACAAAGTACTGTTTACGAACAGGTCGTTACGTCAGCGAGAATAAGTAGTGGGAGGAATCCTAATTAGTTTTGAGATATGTCATTTGTATTGAAAATTGGTGAAATGAGTGAAGGCAACAATTAAAAGAATTTGGTAGACTTGGATGCGGAACAATGGGTCGAACAGTGGGAAACGCGCACCGCGGAACTCATTGTTCATGGGCAGGCGGCTAGCATGAAAGACGCGACTGCCGAAACGCAACAAAGAGCAGAAATGGAATTCCAAACATTAGGAAATGTTTCGGAATCGGAAGTGAAAATAAATCTGAACCCCTTGATGACGAATACGGGGGGATAATTAAAGAGGAAGCCGCTACCGAAGTAAAACGGGTAGTTTCCGGGAATTTAACTGATTTATTGAATGTTTTGACTAACGAAATCCAGAGTCAATCGGCAGAAATTAAAGCTCAGTCTGCCAAGCAAGAAGCTCAGTCTGAAGAAATTGACAGTAAGCTAGACAATCAGAACAAAGCTATTAATGTTGTTAACAACAATGTTGGAGTTGTTAACACAAAAGTTGATAAAATCAGAGAAGATATTGTTGTAATTAGTACCGAAATCGGTAATCTTAAACAGGAAATGATAGGCGTTCAACCGAAAATTGCTAGCATAAATACTCGTTTTGATTCCGAAATTAGCAGAATCGAGAAAAGTGTAGGAGAAGCAGTTGCTCTGATCATCGAGAATAAGGTGACGAAACAAATTAAATTAGTGAAAAAAGAGTATCAACAGAAGGTGAAAACTTTAAAGGCTTTAGTGTCCGAAGTATTTACTAAAGTGAGGAAGCAGGCTAATACCTGCGAAGAGAAAAAGAGGGAAGTGGAAACGCTTGCGACCACCATTTGCCAAGTAATTACGAGAGGTTCGGACTTAGAAAAGAAACTTGAAGGAAAACAGAGCCAATGTGCCAATCTGTGCACATAGTTCGGAATTTTTGACGAAAGAGGAGCGGTTCGACCCCTTGAAAAACGGCGGTATACACGCGACGGATTTCATTAAAAATTGTGAAAGAGTGTTACCCAGATCATGGACTAATGAGAGAAAAATTAATGCGGTTATTGACGTGTTGGCTGGTGATGCCAAGCATTGGGACTTAAACATCAACATCACGAACCTGACTTTTGACGAGTTTAAAAATTTGTTTGAGGCTGAATACTGGTCAGAGCAAAAACAACAAAGTGTCTGGCGCGAATTTGTCGTGTCGAGGCCTTTCGATGTGAATTGGCGTGGCTCGATTAAGAAGTTTTGTGAGGGCTGGATCCGCAAGTTGGAATATTTGCGTGATCGCCGCACGGAATCCGAAATAGTCTGGGAACTCTACAGGAACCTTCCAGATGATACAAAACGCTACGTAAGAAGCAATTACAAGACAATCAATGATTTCCTGGAAAGAGTTGAGGACGAGGACAATTGGCGCAATAATCGCGACAGTAGTAGAGGCCATGGTAACAACAACGGGTACCACAACAACGATAACCATGGGAATAATGCATACCGCAACCATGGCAGCAATAACAATAACGGTTTGGACCGTAATGACATTCGGTACAATGAAAATAATAACAGGAATGGCGGAAACCAGTATCATACTAAAGTGATACGGGCTTCACAGAATAGTAATAATGCCAGAGGGTGTGATAAGCCGCCTCAGCAGCATCCGGGGAGCAGATCTGCTGGGATGAGATAGGGAAACCATTAGCCGCGCCGGTGAGGGGCCGACCGGGCGTGGAGAAATTTTGGCTGCCCAACAACAGGAGAAAACCTAGGTGTCGTCGTTACGAAAATTCCGTATGGAATAATCAACGGCGGGAGAGTGTGCCAGTGTTAGGAGAAAGGAGTGCGCCCACAAGTAATAGATCAGCTGTAGACACGGCAGTAGAAAATACATTCACTGTCAGTGAGAACAATTTAAGTAGTGTTCCGAAAATCGATTATAAAGTGGCATTTGTAACACCCACAGCGGAACTGGAGATTGAGTTTAAGAATGATTCGCAATTGTTGAGAGAAGATCAGATATCGGATAACACGTCCGTCATCGAGCGGGGGCATGCAGAGAGTGATTAGGTCTGGTTAAGGCAGTTCGATCGCTTATGCGACGAACTAAGAGATTATAGGGGCCTGTACGGGAGAAGTGTTTATGGGGAGCGCGGGCAGGATTTGCCGCGTCTCGTCCCGCAGGAAGATAGTGTTTGTGAAGTGATAGAATGTTCTGGCACTAACCGGCAGACTTTAGCAGAAATAGTTGATGTTAATGCGGAGAACGAGCAAGATTCCTCGTGTTTCGTCCCGCAGGGGTTGGATGTTGAAGTAGTAACGGAAAGTTCAGGCCCTGACAGGCAGACTTTACCTAAAGTTATAGCGTTAGAAGTGGCCGACCCATCCGACGCAAAACTCCAGTTTAAACATTTCGAAAGTAGTAAGGAGAAAGATGACGAGAATTTTAGTGATAGCCGGACACGATTGGTAGAAAAACACGTAGATTACAACGTGTATGAGGTTAGAGCTGACGTTTTACGGTCGGACGTTAGCAGTGTGGTTTGCGCAGATTCAGAGGAAGTAATTGCAGATACAACTGGGCACATTCCTCCAGGTAGATTGGCAGATGAGATCAATGTGATCAAAGAGGAATCAACGAAGGTGACAATTAGTGAATTGACAGCAAAGCAACTTCTACTAGTTGACGAGTTACAGGAAAAGGTTTCGGTATTGGAGGCGAAGCTACAGACTAAGCCTCAGGACAAACGTGTTGAAATTAAAACTGTATGTGAACAGAGGCTGAAAAAGCCGCCAGATAAGCCGGATTTAGGATGAAAGCCTGATGGTTTTTTCTGGAATGACCTGGATATAGACGAGGATTTATTATGGGAAAATAAAGCAACAGTCGAGGATAAGTGTGGACAGATAGTACTGTCTGTTAATATGCACGCCCTACAACTAAAGGTGTTGATTGACACCGGTGCAGAATTGAGTGCTGTACCTGAGAAAATATTTGAGTTACTGAAAGGCAGACCTGGTATCGTAGTTATGCCAGTAACAGGAGTGAAAATTATCGGTGCTACTGCAAAGGCCAGTAAACCGGTCACAAAACACATTTTTGTCAACTTCCAGATATGTGGGGCACGATTTGAACAAGAGTTTGTCGTCGTGCCAGACTTAACTATCGGGTTAGATTGGCTATTAAAGTACCGTGCAGTGATTAATTGCTAAAGCAAAACTTTGACATGTATGTCACAAGGTAAAACAATAGTAGTTAGTTTCGACGAGGCAGGAGATGGTGTGCATAGGCAATACCAGCCTATACCCATTGTTAACTGGCCGGATGCCACTGACGTAGGTATGAATTTGAACTACTGTAACGTGAGGAATCTCGGCATTGACAATAGCGTAGAAAGTAAATTGGAAATTATTGTAGACGGTGTGTCAAAAGTAACACACGAACAAAGACGAGGCCTGTATGAAGTAATAATGAGGAATAAGAGTGTGTTTTCAGATAAACCGGGACTAGTGGAAGAAATAATCAAATTCCCTCCACGGATTAACATCAGTATTGGTGTGAAAATATATCGTTTGCGAGAAATAATGAAGCTAAGAGCCGATGCTCGCATACGTCGTCATGACGCTAAAGTGCGTTTTGCTAAGTTTGCAATCGGAGACTTAGTACTAGTAAAAGCTCATGTGAAAACGAGCGAGGTAGACAATGAAATCTCTAAATTTAAGTTTGTTTATAATGGACCATATAAACTCATTGGTATACCTCACACAAATGCTTATTGCTTAGAGTATCCAACCTCTGGAAAACTATTAGGTATACGGATCATTGTAGACTTGAAACTGTACCAACCTAAGATTGATTAATACCACAGAATGGGTAATTTGTACAGTATGTACACTCTATAATATTTAACGATTTGCTAGATTGCCATGCTTTTGCCTGACCAAGAGGACATTAAAGAATTAGTAATTAATAAGTAATTAATTTTGACTAAATGATTTAAGAGTAACTGATTATTAATCCATTGAAAAATCCAAGCTGCTAGTTCAAGTTTTCAGCTGAGTCACAGTAGATTAAAGAATGTAAATATGATTTTGTAACTAATTGTAAGATTTCATAAATATGTAGTTTCCTAGTCATTGCCGATGTACTTCTAC
Source organism: Schistocerca americana (assembly GCF_021461395.2). Lineage (NCBI taxonomy): Eukaryota > Metazoa > Arthropoda > Insecta > Orthoptera > Acrididae > Schistocerca > Schistocerca americana. The sequence goes on from NC_060122.1 coordinate 654,083,641, forward strand.
GCTGTTTTAAGTTTCAGACTAGTACATGCGTGTGATGATGGACAGTATTGAGTTATCCACTGTGATTGTGTTAATGCACTACTTGAGATTACTCGCGAGTGAGTTTTTCCGAAACAATTCAGTGAAACGGACGTTATGGAAATTCCGTTACACAGGCGAATGAGCTCAAGCATGCCGCACAGGCGGGCGCAACAATATTGGCGAGGCGGAGCCGCTGTCGGCTCTTCTGCCGCTCTCGGCATTCTTTCTACTTGCAGGTACGGAAGGCGGACTTGTTTTTCTTCCCGGACAGCTGATGTGAAGGAATTCTGCTGTCAATATTTTCTTGTTTAGCGTCAAGTAGGCGCTCGTGAAGAGAATATTAATTATGAAAAGGTTATATAAAAAGGTGCATTCTACGTAATTAATTACTAATTTGTGTATTTTGATCTGCATGTTTTTATGACCATGTACTCTGGTTAATTTTGTGAATAGTATTCCATTTCTTGATACTGTTAGGAATTTTGCTGATTTAGAATAGCTGAACCATTTTCTATGTTTTCTATGAATTTTAATATGTTGTCAACCTGTTTTCTTTTATGTAAGATGACAGAGTGGAATAACGTTAGGAGTGTCTCCACTCAATTATTATGGTCTAAAAATTGTTTATAATTAATTAGCCTAATGCTAAATTTTCTTGATATTTTGAGCATATGTATTTCCGCTGCTTTTTTTTCCTTTTTGGGACATTTTCTAAGTCTGTTTAGGTTACACAAACATTCTCAGACAATGTGGGGCACATGTAACGCCGGAAATTTGTATATATATATATATGCATTTATGTCGATGTATAATTGGTTTCTTTTGTAAATATTATTAGTATTTTTATGCTGGGTCTGTCCTAGCGAAAACTATGCTATCGAACGATTACATCGATAGGTCGTGTGGAGAACCAAAGTGCTTAGGATCTTTGGTAGTGTTAACTCTGCCGCATGGAGTGCGGGCAGAAGAGTCTGGCTGGAATAGGGCAGTGGAGCAGGTGTGTTGTGTGATGCACCCGCGAGTTGTCGCGCTTTCGGGGTTTGGCAGCATGTAATTGCGGTCGACTTGCTATGATAGTTTCTGACACGGTGTCGCGGACGGGAAGCATTAGCTGGCGCACATCAAGAGCCCGATTCGCCTGGTGACCATATCGAGAAGAAGGCGCGCCAACATCCAGCTTCTGCAACAGCGACGGCCGACAATGAATGACTGTCGCTACCTCCTCGATCGACGACTTCAGACCTTCAATCAACCAACAAGGAAGACTGGAAGCACGTAAAGTTTAGAACTGTATGGCAGACCTCCGCTTTTCAGACTGTTAAATTTTACTCACTAAACTACAGCAACATAGCGTGAACCTTTGTTGCTCATTGTCCCAATTTCATTACCAAGCAGGGTCCCTTTCTTTTCTGGAATGAACCCGAGTGCCGTTGAAATTCAAACGCCAGCATTAATGTAATATCATTCCATTTCACTGCTTTGATTTCAAAGTTCAGTTAAAGTATTCATAGCTGGCTACAATATTTAGATTACTCAAGCAGGAATTAAGAGTGAGAGTTTTGTTACCATATTTTAGCTTACCTGTGACTGCAGCACAGCTTGGTACGTACTAAACTTTGCTATTGTTAATTCTTCAGAATCATTTAATTCAAGTTCAAAGTTAAATCTCTTATTTCTAAATTGCGTAGATTCAAGTAGCTTTTGAAATGGTTGTTGAGGTAGCCCAAGGCTAACCTTATTTTATTGAATTTCATAGTGCTTCAGAAACAAAGTTCACTATTAATTTCAGTCACTAAATTAACTTTCAATTTTCCGGTTTTATTAATTCTTTTGCTAAATTAAGTCAGAGTGTAGCGAAATTTATTACTCCTGACAAACATTCAGTTTTCACACAATACGTGTCAACCTTCAGTTGCCACGCTTTTAGTGCTAATTACATGTGCATTAATCTTTCATATTCAGTTATTATAGTAGTTGTCCACAGGACTGGCGACCGTAATTTTCCCCAAATCTCAAAAATCTAATTAATGCCAATTAACTGTTAATGTAATGACCGCACATTTACTCTCTTTATTAATTTTACCCTTTTCTCAAAATTAATTTTCACCAATTTCATTTGCATGTTTCCTTTCATTTAGATGTAACCCTTTCCTCCCTCTTTACCGACAAATTAACTTTGGTGACGATTGCTTTTCCCAAATTTCCATTAGGTGCTAGCGGTTTAATTTCTCATTGTGATTAAGGTCGACAAGTGAGGGGGAGGTTACAGGAACACAAACGTCTCAAAAATGAGATCGGCAGAAAGTGCAAAATTGATAAGCAGGGATGGCTAGAGGGCAAATGTAAGGATGTAATGGCGCATATCATTAGGGGTAAGATGTATAATTCCTACGGGAAACTTAAAGAGACCTTTGGAGAAAAGAGGAACACTTGCATGATATCAAGAGCTCAGATGGAAACCCAGTATGAAGCAAAGAAGGGAAAGCAGAAAGGTGGAAGGAGTATATCGAGTGGCTATACAAGGGCGATGTTCTTCAGGACAATGTTATAGAAAAGGAAGAGAATGTAGATGAAGGTGAAACAGGAGATATGATATTGCGTGAAGACTTTGACAGAGCACTGAAAGACTTAAGTCGAAACAAGGCCCCGAGAGTAGACAACATTCGATCAGAACTACTGACAGCCTTGGGAAGGCCAGGCCTAACACATATCTACCATCTAGTGAGCCTGGCGAAATACCCTCAGATTTCAACAAGAATATAATTCCAATCCCAAAGAAAGCGGGTGATGACAGATGTGAAAATTAACGAACTATCAGTCAATAAGTCACAGCTGCAAAATACTAACACAAATTGTTTACAGACGAATAGAAAAACTGGTAGAAGCCGACCTCGAGGAAGATCAGTTTGGACTCCGTAGAAATGTTGGAACACGGGAGGCAATACTGACCCTACGACTAATCTTAGAAAATAGATTAAGGAAAGGCAAACCTACGTTTCTAGAATTTGTAGAGTTAGAGAAAGCTTTTGACAATGTTGTTTGGAATACTTTCTTTCAAATTCTGAAGGTGGCAGGAGTAAAATACAGAGAGCGAAAGGCTATTTACAATTTGTACAGAAAGCAGATGACAATTATAAGAGGTGCATGAAAGGGAAGCAGTGGTTGAGAAGGGAGTGAGACAGGGCTGTAGCCTATCCCCGATGTTATTCAATCTGTATACTGAGCAAGCAGTAAAGGAAACGGAAGAAAAAATTGGAGTAGGAATGGAAATCCATGGAGAGGAAATAAAAACTTTGAGGTTTGCTGATGACTTTGTAATTCTGTCAGAGACAGCAAAGGACCTGAAAGAGCAGATAAACGGAATGGAGAGTGTCTTGAAAGGAGGATATAAGATGAACATCAACAAAAGCAAAACGAGGATAATGGAATGTAGTCGAATTAAATCGGCTAATGGTGCGAGACTTAGATTAGGAAATGAGACTCGTAAAGTAGTAAATGAGTTTTGCTATTTGGGGAGCTAAATAACTGATGACGGTCGAAGTAGAGAGGATATAAAATGTAGACTGGCAATGACAAAGAAAGCGTTTCTGAAGAAGAGAAATTTGTTAACATCGAGTATAGATTTAAGTGTCAGGAAATCGTTTCTGAAAGTATTTATATGGAGTGCAGCCATGTATGGAAGTGAAACGTGGACGATAAATAGTTTGGACAAGAAGAGAATAGAATCTTTCGAAATGTGGTGCTACAGAAGAATGCTGAAGATTAGATGGGTAGATCACATGAGTAGGTATTGAATAGAACTGGAGAGAAGAGAAATTTGTGGCACAACTTGACTAGAAGGATCGGTTGGTAGTGCATATTGTGAGGAATCAGGGGATTACCAATTTAGGATTGGAGGGCAGCGTGGAAGGTATAAATCGTAGAGGGAGATTGAGAGATGAATACACTAAACAGATTCAGAAGGATGTAGCTTGCAGTAAGTACTGGGAGACGATGAAGCTTGCACAGGGTAGAGTAGCATGGAGAGCGGCATCAAACCAGGCTCTGGAATGAAGACCACAATAACAACAACAACAGTCTTTCTTTAGCAGAATTGTTATATCTTCTGAGTGATCCAGTAACAAAATGTAGTACTACTACGACATGGTTTAGTTTCCGTTATACTTTGGACGTGAGAAATATAGACGATTAGCAGACGTTTTTGTTATATTTGACACTTTACATTGCGTCAGAGTAGCACAGCTATAAATTCTATGATACGTATCGTAGAAAATGCTGTATACTTGTATGTGACCTGAGGATGTAGCTATTTTTTGTTAAATTAAGGCATCGACATTATATATTGAGACAGGTAATATCTAGATAGGTATAGCTGTGTTTACACCATGAAATTTACTGTACTTTGCTACAAATTTCCATATCGTCTTTTAAAGAATACTTTGCAATATGGAAATAGCATGTCAGAAGAAGTTTTCTACACTTTATTATCCTAGAAGAAACTCAATGCTCTATCGTATGGCATGGAAATATATTGGATTCCATTATCACCTGTAACCTAGGAATTATAATCCGTTTCCTACCCTCATATGTCGTATAAACTAATGTGATTTGTAGATGTACTTAGAATGATCAGAATACACAGGACGTAGTTGGAATTTTCAGCAGAACCTGCCGAGCTTTAATATAGGGAGATGACACCATACATGTGTACTTTATTGGAGAGCAGTTGAGGAAGTCTTCTAATTACACATCACATTACCTAATACGTCGATAAAATAAAATAAGTATGGACATGCTGGCAGATAAGACAATGCAGCCTTATGGCAGGGAGATGATACCACATAAAAGAGTCCAAGTATGGACTAGGCAGGAGAGCCATCAGAATTCTTCCAGTCAGTGACTGATTGTGGTGTGAGAACACTTTCATCGAAAGCCTTGCAGATAAACTGAAGTTTTGCGGTGTGTATTGCTTTAGTGTGCCAGGATGCAATACACCTGTCAAACTACGAATTAACCATTGCTTTAATACACATAAAACATAAAACGCTAAATTTCCTCCCAAAGTATGTGTTTTAGCACGGGGTGTAACACTTGTATGGAAACCATGCGTACGTATTGAACACGCAAAAGGCAGTCGCAGATTAGGCGATAGTCTATAAAAGAAGGTAGAAGTGCTGGTAGACTGTACTGAATCGTAGAGTATCGAAGATATGTATAGAGACTGGATATAAAAAAATGCAGCATAATGTGCATATATAGGAGAAGTAGTCCATTACTGTACTATTACTCTAATGGCGGAAACTGTAACTACTGTAAAATTCAAAGCAGTTACCATCCAGGGCGACCTAAAGTGGATAGACCACATCAAGCAAAAGCAACTGCTGGCTTTGAGAAATTGTAGGGAAACTTAACTCATAATTGTACATAAATATAATATTGATAAAATCGTTTTATGTGATTAGTGGTGGCTGACTGCGAAGCAGCCTCATTTAAAGAAATGATCCAGTGGGTAATGTCTGAAGCTCGATGGCACTGCGCGGAGTGTATCACATCGGCATACCCCGCCGAAAAAATACTGCGCATTTCTCGCGAAATGCTTTTGGGTTCAACTGCAACGAGCGAGATAGTGCAATGGCTAGCACACTAGAATCGCATTAGGGAGAACGTTAGTTCAAATCCGACTCCGGTAATCATGATTTAAGTTTTCGTAGTTTTCCTCAATCGCTTCAGGTAAAAACCCGGAAGGTTCTTTGAAAAGGGTACGGCAACTTTCTTCCCCATCCTTCCGTAATCCGTTAGGACCGATGATCTCGCTGTTTGCTCTCCTCCCTCAAACCAACCAACCAGATAAGCTGCATTCGACTAATCCTGTGATACCATTATGCCACCACTATTATACATCCGACACGGTGGTCATAAGAATACGATAAAATAGATTAGGTCAAGTACAGAGGCGTATGTAGACATTCACTTTTTCCTCTATCAGTTGGTACATAGAATATGCAAGTACACTGCATGAACACCCGCATAAAATTTACGATTGTGGTAGGGACTGGGAGTGGGACATGGATGCATCAAAATGTTGCTCATGATGGAGCGTTTTCCAAACCGCTTAGTAGATCGATTTTTTTAGTATTGTTTGCAAGCCTGCGACTTTTATCAGGTTTGATTAATAGTAGATAACCACGTTTTGTAGGATCATTAGGGAGAAGCTAAATAACAAACTCCAATTCTAGGCAGCAGAAGATTGATCTTTAATATTCAGACAGGTTTTGCTGCAGCAAACTCAACGGGGCGTGTTATGGCAATATACGAGTATTATCTCATACCACACACGTCTTCCTATATGCCAATAATGAGGGATAACAGCTACCAAGATTCATTCTTCTATGCTAATGGATCAGAAGAGTGTTGATGTACTCTTCACTGCACAGCGCTACGCATCTGATTTTTGGTGTAGGCACTGGGATTGTCTCAGAAAACTGCTAATCTCCTCTGTGGAATACCATTAAGGTTTCCACAAAACACATGTATATTGCTTGTCACTGAAGTGTTCCTTTTTGGTGTAGGAACATTTCTACATAGAAGATTTTAGAGTCAAGAATACACTGCAGTGCTGTAGTAAAAGACAAGTGTACGTTAAAAAACATACACTCACAATGACTTACTCTTTTTCATGTATCAGTTTGTGCTATCCCTTCATTCAATAATTTTCCACATTAAATGTATTTTAAGTAATAATCTCTTTAATAAGTACTGGCCTTTGTCTATTCTATACATTTCCTTAAGACCTGTGGAAAAACTCTTTCCATTGTACAAATTTCCATTTCTCTGTAAACCCTCCCAAATGCAGAGAAAGGAACTACCATGTAACAATACTCAAAGCTCCTATACAAACCACAAATAACCAGAGAATGTATTGAATGACGTCTTATCGCTCATCTGATCGCTAATTAGGTACTCAGCTAACGTGGGTAGATGAGTGGTGAGGGGTGCCAACATCTACCTTGTGTGCTACTATATGCTGTGCGTGAGTTCTGTGTTTTCCTCACGTTTTAATGTCCTTGTTAATACACATTATTTAAACGAGTACTGCACTATACTAACTGGCGTCTGCTCTATCGAATGGTCATGTAATGTTCCACCTAGAAATAATTTTATTGCTAACAGGAAAGAACGCTTTCCGTTGACTGCGGGCATTGCATAAAGTACATGATGAGCATTATTTGTTTATTGCAACTACACATACAAATTGCAAAAATGAAATTTTAAGTATATACCGAAACACTAGGAAAAAGGCATCTGACGACTCTTAGTAGAGGCATACTGTGTCACTGATCGCTTCGATAGTGGAATGCAAACAAGGGGAAAGTGATATGCCATAATTGGAATGTGAGTTCCAAGGCTCACGTGCATCTGGTTTGCTATACATTATAGTACAGCGACGTAAAAATGTTTAGGTTACAAGTCATGCTAGGGAAAAATTTGTGATCGGGATGGATGTTAATAATGCCTCATTTCTGAAAATATCCCCAATAAATAATGGGCAATTATAATAAAATAATTATAGTTGTAAGACTGTTGACTGCCACGAGCCTACAGTACTGTAATCCAACAGCTGCTTGTTGCGGCTTTGTGCATTTTGGCTGCTGGTGGTTGGGGGTGGAAACGTAAACTCTTATGCGTATGGGGCACCACCTCCCTTCCATCTGCCCCTCCAAATTGCTGCTAGCTATGTGGCATCATTGTTCACCACATTCGCTCTCCAGTATTGTGAGAATATTTGTGGGATATTAACACAACTTAATGGTGTCTTGTGTGTGTGTGTGTGTGTGTCTGTGTGTGTGTGTGTGTGTCTGTGTGTCTGTGTTTTTCTGAAAATGTATACATTCCCTTAGAAATTTCCTACATAATTCCTTTTTTATTTTATTTTCGGCTGTTTGTTACGAGTCCACTCCTCCAAGGCACCTACGCTTTGATAGTGATGCCATTGTGTGTTTGCCGTCGCATTTAACACACTAATGAAATGTCGTGTGGGTAGGGCCTCCCGTCGGGTAGACCGTTCGCCTGGTGCAGGTCTTTCTAGTTGACGCCACTTCGAAGACCTGCTCGTCGATGGGGATGAAATGATGAAGATTAGGGCAACACAACACCCAGTCCCTGAGCAGAGAAAATCGCCGGCCCAGCCGTGAATCGAGCTCGGGACCTTAGGATTGACATTCACACACAAATAATGCAATGGTATATTCATTACAGTAAAACTTTCCCACTTAAATACGTGGGGCACGTAACAAGACTGATTATTTTTCTTTTCTTAAGTAATGCGCTGCAGTAACTGTTAAATTTGGACCCTGGGACATTTATCTAATTTGTACACTGCAAGAGTGTGCATGTTTAAATAATGTATGGTGGTAATTGTTAATCATTTATAGTCCCTTATTTACGATAATCTGCGTGGAAATTTGGATGATAATCATGAAAAGCAGATGAAACTGTTTAGAATGCTGGGAGAAAATCGGAAAAATTGCAACAAATTGTCCTAAAACTGTAATAAATTGTGAGACCTGACTTTCTCCTGGTGTATACAACATTCAAATAATGTATGGGAATCTAGTCAGGTGATTTTTTTGAGATCTTCGAATATTTTGACAGGTGTACACCTTGCCATTTTCAAGGCAAAACTGCAGCAAGTGAGCGCAGGACAAGGGATTTTAAAACATCGATTTGTAGAGCCATATCCGAAAGATAATACACATAAACACACACATTCTTTCAACAGAAGTGCAATCACATAGCTAAAGATCATCGACATCCGAAGTTACCGATAGGGAAAATTAATAATTGACATGTGTGATGGTATTAACTCTGTTCCTCTGTCTTTTGACAAGGGGAACAGCAGGATTCTGTGCAGAAATTGAACAAAAACAACCACCTAGGGTGGTGTTTATAAGTCTACCTGTTAATTTAATTGTAACTGCTTCCTTAATCCTCTATACTAATAGCTGGAACTGAATGCCAGATTCTTCATAGTATGATCAGTGCCAACGCGATGTTCTGCAACAGCAGATTTACTCTGCTGTTGATACGTGTATGTGATGCTCATGCTCAGCACACTCGATAGACCTGATAGTCTGACCAATCTAAAATGATGATGCTTTTAGGTACCGTGAAGGATGATCTTGGTTTGTGTTAGTTGGGTGTCTGCTATATTGCTTGCAGTTGTGGCATGTCGTATGTTAGTGAGCCTATCAGGACTGTGAACGAGTGTTGTACTGAGTGGAAGCATCACACATGCTTAAAGCAACTGATTAGATTTGCTGTTTCATAGATTATCCAGGCACTGGCCGTCCTATGGAATATAACAACATAACGATTCTGGCATACACTTCCACTTATTAGGATACAACTGGTATGGAAGCAGTGTCAGTTAAATTATCACGTAACCTTATAAACAGACGTGGACATTTTCTTTTAAATTCTGCGCATCCTGCTCTCTCTCTTGTCAAAAAACAGAGGTAACGCTACCTCAGCTGCTGGTTATTAACCACTCTCCTTAACGTCTGATGTCAGACATGTTTGGTTGCCTGATGGTGCTAGTTTTATGCATAAAAGAATCATAATTTCCAAGAGTTGATGGAAAATACATTTTTAAAGCTACTTTTCAAGTTTCAGTCAAACGGAAAACGAAAAAGTTACTTTATGTCTGTAAAATACTTATCGCATATCTGGTTTGTAATAGCTTCCCAGATTACGGAGTTTTTTAATCAGAAACCAGGCACTGGGATTAGGGACGCAACCATGTTAATGAAGTCCCATTCCATTCTGCTGTTTTGTACCTCACTGCTGAGAGAAAAAAGAACTTAGCTTGGTTGGTTTTGTTCTGCTAAGGAAAACACACGAAATGAGAACGCACAATGGAAGTAAAGAACGAACGGAAAGAACAACCATCTACAGCCCCGAGCATTATATCGTTACTGGACAATAAAAGTTATTTTTAATACAATATGTAAATACGATATGTGATAAATCTATCTACTATCGAAGCTAGGCACTAACTTTAAGTTTTGTATGTTTAAATTCTCGTTGTCTTTATCTATCAATGAAGGATAACTACGCCATCGAGCATGTCCCTTACAAGGGATATCATAAGTATGCAGGTATTGTCATTATCAGTGCGTTTTAGTCACAACGGCAGTTTGGGTAGCAAACGAATTAATCCGCAACGAGCCATTGCGCACCAGAGGTGTCTCACATTAAAACACGTAGCCAACAACCCCATGTAACCTATGAAAGCTAGTCTCATAAAACTGGATTCATTCTCTATTTTCTCTCTGTATAGTTTGTATTGCACTTGTTAGCAGCCGCAAATATAGAAGCACACTATGCTTTCAATAGAGAAAAAAACGATATTTTAGAAAAAAATTATGTTTTACCTTTAACGTTATTCGGCATAGCGCGCTGATCTGTAGACAACGCTGCCAAAATTTGCAATCGCTGCGTCATTAGTATTACAAATGTTTCAAAATTCATATGTACGTAGTATACGTCTTAGAGATGGTAAAGAGCCACATTCAGTGAACTGCAGTCTAACAAACTCAACCCGTTATCATGTGTCCAGTCTTCTAGACTTCACCTTATGAATAACGGGTTTCAAAAGAAGGATATGCCCCCTGCCAACGACGAAATGCATGATCGAAAAGATTCTTCCAAAGATGTCATTTTTACAGTCTATCAACAAAATGTTGTGGAAAATTCAAAGTTAAATATTGGGGTCCCGAGTTCGAGTCTCGATCCAGCACACAGTTTTAATCTGCCAGGAAGTTTCATATCAGCGCACACTCCGCTGTAGAGTGAAAATTTCATTCTAGAAACATCCCTCAGGCTGTGGCCAAGCCATGTCCCCGCAATACCCTTTCTTTCTGCATGGTTCGCAGGAGAGCTACTGTAAAGTCTGGAAGGTAGGAGGCGAGGTACTGGCAGAAGTAAGGCTTTGAGGACGGGGCATGAGTCGTGCTTCGGTAGCTCAGTTGGTACAGCACTTGCCCGCGTAAGGGAAAGCTCCCGAGTTCGAGTCTCGGTCCGGCACAAAGTTTTAATCTGCCAGGAAGTTTCATTGGGGTAGTTATTAATTAATAACCATAATATTATATATATATTTTATTTCAATTTTTATGCCAGTTAAGTAAATCGGTGTATTTGCGTCAGTTGCTATCAAAAATCACATATTAAAATGTTGATGAGGAATCAGAATTCAACATCAATGATCTGCAAAACTGCGTATCCCTAGTGCCTACATTTCTCCAACACCCAACATGATCCTCCCCGGGATATGTTTGCACACGTTATTCTACTCTTGCGTACACAACTGGAGTCATTATTTTACAACCATGACTTGCTAAACTGATGTTTCTCCATTTTTTATACCTCCATTCTTAAGCTTTTACGATTTTGTGCTGTAATTGACGTAGGGTATCTCGCTTGTTTCGTATATCTTGAATAACAGTTGGAATATTTTCGTGAAGACTGACACTCAGCGGACGTCATATGTTCCAGGAGTTTTGATTCGACTTAGGTTCTTCAGCGATCCACCAAATTATTCTGGCAGTATCATATTCCCGTATCATTTTCATCTAATTCTTTTCTTCCTGTAATATTGTCTTCATGATTGTTTCCCTTATACAGACCTTCCATATATTCCTTCCATCTTCCCCTTCTTTGCACTGGTTTACCATCTGAGCTCTTGACACACGTATAGGTGTTTGTCTTCAAATTTAATTGCGGTGCGGACGGCACTTAAATTTCCCATAGGCACTCACCTTTACACTGGTTTGTATTTCTCGTCTAGCTGGTCCTGCTTCGTTATTTTTCGACGTCAGTGGTACGTTTTGCCTCCTTTGTCTGTTGTTCTTTTACATTGTCTCCTTTCGTTAATTAAAGGCAGTATCTACTATGCACTGACTTTTATTAGGCTTGTCATTTTTCCTAAGTTATCCTGAGCCTCCTTCAGTTTCATCTCACAAAGCTTACCTCTTTCATCTTATTTTTACCCTGCTCAGTCAGTCTCAACCTAAAGTCATTTTCTAAACTTTCAGCAACCTCTGATTCTCTTAACTTACCCGGGTCCCTTCTCCTAAATATCCTGCCCTTCTCCAGTTTCTAGGGTTTTCTATTTACAGTTCGTATTCAGTATATTATGGTCAGTGTCCACTTCTTTCCTAGGAACATTTTTCATTTTGAGATCTGGTTTCGAAGAGTTTGTCTTGCCATTACTTTATCTGTCCCCAACTTTCCGGTGTCTGGAGGACCCTTCCTTGTATACAATCTTATTTCATGATCCTCTAACCAAGTATTAGCAATGATTCAATTGTGCTCTCTGCTAAATTCTTCCAGGCAGCTTTCTTTTTTATTATTTCCTCCAATCCATCATGACCCGCAGCTCCCACTTTTCTGATGTCGAATTCCAGTTCTCCACTACAAATAAAGTTTGCTCTACCATGACTATATAAATATGCTCATTTCAGAAAAAACAGAACACTTTGAGCGACGGGATGTAGAATGTTCATATTCACATGACACGTGCGTTAGTATGTTCTGCAGAAATGATCAGCATTTCATTCACCTCGTTTCAGTGTGTATCCTGTTGCCCAGTAGGCATCGGGTCCTCCATCAGCCCAGATAACTTGCTCCATGTGTGATGGCATCGATGCGTATAAGGCGCGAATGTGGTATAGCCATTTGTATATACAGAGCACATCTTTACTGGCTGGCACAGTGTCACATCGCTGCACCCGTCGGTTCACCACATCCAACACATTTTCGACTAGCGATAAGTCTATACAAGGTGTTACAAAAATATACGGCCAAACTTTCAGGAAACATTCCTCACACACAAAGAAAGAAAATATGCTATGTGGACATGTGCCCGGAAATGCTTGCTTTCCATGTTAGAGTTCATTTTATTACTTCTCTTTAAATCACAGTAATCATGGAATGGAAACACACAGCAACAGAACGTACCAGCGTGACTTCAAACACTTTGTTACAGGAAATGTTCAAAATGTCCTCCGTTAGCGAGGATACGTGCATCCACCCTCCGTCGCAAGGAATCCCTGATGCGCTGATGCAGCCCTGGAGAATGGCGTATTGTATCACAGCCGTCCACAATACGAGCACGAATAGTCTCTACATTTGGAGCCGGGGTTGCGTAGACAAGAGCTTTCAAATGCCCCCATAAATGAAAGTCAAGAGGACTGAGGTCAGGAGAGCGTGGAGGCCATGGAATTGGTCCGCCTCTACCAATCCATCGGTCACCGAATCTGTTGTTGAGAAGCGTACGAACACTTCGACTGAAATGTGGAGGAGCTCCATCGTGCATGAACCACATGTTGTGTCGTACTTGTAAAGGCACATGTTCTAGCAACACATGTAGAGTATCCCGTATGAAATCATGATAACGTGATCCATTGAGCGTAGGTGGAAGAACATGGGACCCAATCGAGACATCACCAACAACGCCTGCCCAAGCGTTCACAGAAAATCTGTGTTACAATTTGATCACGTTGGAATGAAGCCTCATCCGTAAAGAGAACATTTGCACTGAAATGAGGATTGACACATTCTTGGATGAACCATTCGCAGAAGTGTACCCGTGGAGGCCAATCAGCTGCTGATAGTGCCTGCATACGCTGTACATGGTAGGGAAACAACTGGTTCTCCCGTAGCACTCTCCACACAGTGACGTGGTCAACGTTACCTTGTACAGCAGCAGCTTCTCTGACGCTGACATTAGGGTTATCGTCAAGTGCACGAAGAATTGCCTCGTCCATTGCAGGTGTCCTCGTCGTTCTAGGTCTTCCCCAGTCGCGAGTCATAGGCTGGAATGTTCCGTGCTCCCTAAGACGCCGATCAATTGCTTCGAACGTCTTCCTGTCGGGACACCTTCGTTCTGGAAATCTGTCTCGATATAAACGTACCTCGCCACGGCTATTGCCACGTGCTAATCCTTACGTCAAATGGGCATCTGCTAACTCCACATTTGTAAACATTGCACTGACTGCAAAACCACGTTCGTGATGAACAGTAACCTGTTGATGCTACGTACTGATGTCCTTGATGCTAGTACTGTACAGCAATGAGTCGCATGTCAACACAAGCACCGAAGTCAACATTACCTTCCTTCAATTGGGCCAACTGGCGGTGAATCGAGGAAGTACAGTACATACTGACGAAACTAAAATGAGCTCTAACATGGAAATTAAGCGTTTCCGGACACATGTCGACATAACATCTTTTTTATTTGTGTGTGCGGAATGTTTCCTGAAAGTTTGGCCGTACCTTCTTGTAACACCCTGTATACCTATATGGATATGGTGTCAGTTCTTTCGGACATGTCCGAAAGAACAGACACCATTGATGACCTGCAGCGCTCTAGAACAAAATTAGAATTATATTAATACCATCAGCTGCTGACGGGCGTTGATTATATCAACGGGGCAGGTGAAAATGTGTGCCCCGACCGGGACTCGAACCCGGGATCTCCTGCTTACACGGCAGATGCTCTATCCATCTCAGCCACCGAGGACACAGAGGAAAGTGCCATTGCCGGGATTATCTCACTCACGCCTCCCGCGAAACCCACATTCCTTCGGACATGTGCGAAAAAACAGACACCATATCTATATAAGTATATAGTTCAGGCAATACCGGCCATGACCTTCTCCTGCTGTGCGGATGCACACATATTCCCCGAACTCTTACTGGACTTGGTAAGAATGTCTTCCACGAGTAAGGAGTGTGTTGGGGTGGGACAGTACGAATGTAGTGTGTGGAGATACGAGGTTACAATGTGGGTCTCGCGGGAGGCGTGCGCGAGACAGTCCCTGCAGTCACACTATCCTCTGTGCCCTCGGTGGCTCAGATGGATAGAGCATCTGCCATGTAAGCGGGAGATCGCGGGTTCGAGTCCCAGTGGGGGTACACATTTTCACCTGTTCCCGTTGGTATATATCAACGCCCGTCAGTGGCTGATGGTAATAACACAATTCTAATTTAGTTAGCGATAAGTCTGGTGATCTGGCGGCCAGAGCAAAAGGCTGACATCCGTAACAACAGGAAGGTATGTGTTCGTGCAGCAACATGTGGTCGTGAATTGTCTGACTAAAAAATGGAGTGGCATCCCACAACATAAGGCCATGAGTTGGCGAATGCATGTTTTGTGCTTATGCACTCATTGTGATGCCGCTCCACCTGTCTGCGGAGAACCAAAATGTGGCCATCGTTTTGAAACAAATAGAAACTTGATTCATACGACAAGCACTATCCTATGCCATTCCTGTCCCCAGTGACGTCGTTCCATACGCAATTGCCGTCTACCATGCTCCAGCAAATACGGGAAAGGTGGGCTGAGAAACGGACGAAGCGAACATAATCCATGCCGTAACAAACGGCGACGGCCTGTACCTTGTGTTACATTGTTCCACTCTTGCACCAAAGTTGAGGAGAACGCAGGTCTGTCCTGCAATGTAATTCGGACGGGGTGTCAATCTTCTGGGGGGTGGTCTCGGTGGTGCGACCCAACCAATATTGTCGTGTTGCACTGCCTCCCGCGAATCATTCTGCACACACTTGTTGCACTCACGAAACACTTCGTTACACACGAGCAGCAGTTTCCCGGTTTTATGCATCACATTCTCTCATGGCAATAATGCGTCCTCTTTCAAAGTCACTGATATGACGATACGGTTTGCGCATGCGATTACGAGTCATCCTGCACATTTCCTCAAGTGATACTGTACCTTCGGTGTATAGGAACAGCGAGAGCCACAGACACATTTTACCGGTAGGTGGTGTTGCGCTGCGATATCGATGTTGACCTTGAACCCGTCGGCCGACATGGTTGAAATGTAATAGTTTCTGCAGAACATACTAACGTAATTGACCAGTGAATGTAAATGTGTTATCTCCAGTCGTTCACGATGTTCTGCTTTTTTTTCTGCATATGGGTGTAATTTTCTTCGTCTTATCACACCTTCTTTCAGTGTCTTCATCTGAGTAGCTAACTGACATATTAACTTGTAGTAATGTGGCTGGAGCTGACTTAAAGTCTACCTTGGCAACGATAATGTGTTCACTACGCTGCTGAAAACAGCTGACTATTAAGTCTACTCCTGCGTTTTTCTTATTTGATTTTATGCTGATAATGCTGCACTTCACTAATTCCCGCTGTATTTAGCTTTATCTTACCCATTTATCTTCTTAAATTCTCTAAGAACGTTGCACGCCCTAACCCGCAGAAAGCCAAATTTATTTTTCTTAATGACAACATTCTCCTCAGTAGGGAATAATTTACCCCAGGGTATGCCCTCACCAACAAGCCAACAGTAGAGTTGCAAGTCCTCAAAAGACATAACTTTAGTTACCGATGTGGTCCGCAATAGCAGCACAGCAAGACCATGTTGGCTAATGTTAGAAAACCTCAACAGTCAACCAGCCAGACCTCTGACCCTGCAACTCCTAAAAAGGCTGTGGAGTTGCTCTTCACACCAGCCCAGAGCAGCTGATGCCCATGTCACCAACTACAGCAACCAGCAAAAACCGGTCACCGTTTTCTAAAAGTATATATTTTTTAAACATAGGTTTAGGAGGTCTATGGGTAGTGTCTTCGCTACTAGTCAAAAAGTCCTCAGTCCCGGCTTCGAAAAACGCCACCTCCTAAATTCTGAATAAAAATCATCAGATTCGGCGTCCGAAGACTTCTGATAAAAGAAATTGCCCTCATTCTGTCAACGGCCTTGTCATGAAGGCGCAGTTGGAGGCAGAGGTTCATGGCACTCTCTTGCATTTGGGGGTGGGAAACTGCTCCTTAAAGTGGAAGAATCAGCAATGTTAACCAACATGACGATGCAGAAAGCAATGGAAACCACTTAATTACATCCACTTAACATTGAACGACAGGACACGTCGCCTGTAATAGCAAAATATCATGAATATCTCTCCTTTGGAAAAAGATTCCGGAATCGTCCACCATTCGGAGGGGACTGCCAATGGGGAGGTGA
This sequence comes from Schistocerca americana, assembly GCF_021461395.2. Lineage (NCBI taxonomy): Eukaryota > Metazoa > Arthropoda > Insecta > Orthoptera > Acrididae > Schistocerca > Schistocerca americana. The sequence continues at coordinate 654,100,716 of NC_060122.1, forward strand.
CCGTAAGAGGAATATTGAATAATTAACGAAAGGATAACGTTCCACGAGTCAGGTCGTCGAATGTCAGAAGCTTTAACGTGGTAGGGAACCTAAAAAATCTGAAAAGGCAAATGCAGAGGCCCAACTTAGATACATTGGGGCCAGTGAAGTGAAATGGAAAGAAAACAAAGATTTCTAGTCAGATCACAATATAGTAGTGATGAAGAGTAGTCTGAAGTTTAAGATATTAGTCAGGAAGAATCAATAGGCAAAGAGGTGGGATAAGGAAGGACTAAGGAATGACGAGATACTCTTGAATTTCTCTAAGGCTATAGATACAGCAATAAGGAATAACTCAGTAGGCAGTGCAGTTGAAGAGGAATGGACATCTCTAAAAAGGGCAACTACAGAAGTTGGGAAGAAAAGCATAGGCACAAAGAAGGTAACTGCGAAGAAACCATGGGTAACAGATGAAATACTTCAATTGATTTATGAAAGAAGGACGGACAAAAACGGTCCGGGAGACTCAAGAATAAGCCGGACAGAGTGGCCGAGCGGTTCTAGGTGCTACAGTATGGAACCACGTGACCGCTACGGTCGCAGGTTCGAATCCTGCCTCGAGCATGGATGTGTGTGATGTCCTTAGGTTAGTTAGGTTTAAGTAGTTCTAAGTTCTAGGCGACTGATGACATCAGAATTCCCATAGCGCTCAGAGCCATTTGAACCAGTTTTGAAACTCAGGAATATAGAAATGCAAGTAGCTGAGGAATGAAATAAATAGGAAGTGCAGGGAAGCTAAGACGAAATGGCTGCAGAAAAAATTGTGAAGACACCGAAAAGAAATGATTGTCGGAAGGACAGTCTCAGCATACAGGAAAGTCAAAACAACCTTCGGTGACATTAAAAGCAAATGTGGTGACATTAAGAGTGCAACGGGAATTCCACTGTTAAATGCAGAGGACAGAGTGGTTAGGTGGAAAGAATACTTTTATTTTTTTATTTATTTTTTCTTAGGACACCAATGTGGTGACCAAACCAAACGTTCTACTGTCACCTCCGTATAATATGTTAGTTTTCGAATCGTCTGTCACAGGATGTGGGCTGTGATGTTATCCATGCGTCTGAGTATAATTAATGATTGACATGGCCCATCAGGAGACAGAAAGTGGACGAAAGCCATCGAAGGGTAGCGGTTTGTAAGGTTAGAGGGAAAAAAGTGCAAGGCAAGCGCCAAGGAAAAAAAACCTCTGTGACAGTAGGACGGGTAATAAGGCAGTAGCGGCTTGCTAGGGGCGACAGTGCATGCAAGGTGTGTTCATGTTAGTGCGAGGTATCGTGCACCGTTGCCTTTGTCGTTGCGGAAGCTCGTGGTAGGGCCTGCTGCAGCTGTTACGTCCCTGTAACGGTTCAAGATCGTCATACATTAGTGGGAAATCGGTCATAGATCAGCTCACAGTGCAGGGGGTGTGTGTGGCTTGTTTGCGTGCTGTGTACGGTACGGTTTCCCTGCGATTGCCTGTTTTTCAGCGGGTCGCGCATCTGGGGTTACCAGTAGTTGCTGTGTTGCAGGGGCTCACCAGTACAGTCTTGTTAGCGTGCTATGGACCATAGGTGTTTAGTTTCTTGCTAATAGTTTCTTTGGTCTACTATGTTTCCATCTATGGTTGTGGTCGTAGTTACCCGGAGAAAGTGTAAATGTGTTGTTGTATGGTCGTGTGGAGAATTTTTGGAATACCTGCAAGGTGGTATCCAGTCGATATTCCCGGTGAAGGTCCGCGGTGCGTGTGTAGCACGGAGCGTTGCTTATGATTCTGACTACCATGTTCTGTTTGAGCTGCAGACGGCGCAGGTGTGCGGGTGCAGCGTATCCCCAGACAGGGGCTGCGTACGTCATCAGGGGTCGAATAAGTGTCATGTACATGGACCTAGACACCCTTCTATTCAGTCTGTTACGCCTGTTAAGCATAGGGTATAGTTATTTGAGCGTCGCGTTTGCTTAGTTGGTCACGTGTTGTATGTGGTCCCCCCAGAATAGTTTCCGGTCCAGCCAGACACCAAGGTATTTGACCTTCTCTCGGAAACGTATTGGTCGTGCATGTATTGTTATTTGGTTGTAGTGCCGATGTTTGCGCAGTAGTTTCGGTCTTCTAGTGAACAGAACGGCTTCGCACCTGTCGACGTTTACTCTAAAACGCCATTTTACCAGCCAAGTCTCTGCCGCTGTGAGTGCAGTGTGTAATCGTGAGTTAATGTTAGACGGCTTCCAATCTTGCGCAAGGATGGCCGTGTCATCCGCGTAGATTGCTACCGTCGTGTTGCGTGTAGCTGGGAGGTCGTCAATGTAGAGGTTAAACAGTAAGGGCTCTAGGATGCTTCCTAGGGGTACTCCTGACTGGATACCATGTCGTGTCGATAGTTTGATCTGCACGTCGGCGTTGAAACTCCTGTCCGTGAGATATGAGTGTATGAGACATACGATTCCGTCGGGGAACCCTGCGTCGCTGAGTTTGCGTGTGACGCCGTTGTGCAATAGTCGATCGAAAGCCTTTTCAGTGTCCAGGAACACCGCCCCAGTTGCTTTGTTTGTGTTGTATCCGTGTGTTATGTATTCAACGACTCGGAGGAGTTGTTGTGTTGTCGAGTGGTGAATCCTGAAACCGAATTGCTCCGGTCTCAAGGTGTCGTTTGTGATGCAGTGCTTAGTGAGTCGGTTTGGTATTACCTTCTAAACGATCTTGCTGAGCGCGCTCAGTAGACTGATGGGTCGGTAATTTTGTGGGAGGGAGTGGTCTTTCCCCGGCTTCCTGAACGTCAGGACCTTTCCAAAAAGCGGGGAAGTGTTGGTGTTTAAGTACGGCATTCTTGATATGTGTGATGCATTCTACTGCTTTACCCGTGAACTCCTGGAGGACACGGTTTTGAATGCCATCGTGACCAGGGGCCTTCCTAGCGGTGGTATGCATGATGGCCCATTTGACTTCAGCTGTACTAGCTTGTCGGATGATGTTGCGCGCTAGTTGGGCCAGGATGCGTGTCCTGGTCGATAGCAAGTGTGAACGCTGGGTCTGACGGATTCAGGTTCGGTGTGAATGACAATGCGAATGTGAGGGCCATCATTTCCGCTTTTTCTTCCGCGAATATGTTGGTCCATCGGGCCGTTGTAGCGTGGGTGTGTACATTTTCTCCCTGGTGAATTGTCAGGCCATCTGCCACGCGCCAGGTCACGTGGTGCCAAGCCCTTCGAGTTTTTGGTTCGACTGCTGTATTTTCAGTGCTTGTATTTTGTCTCGGATTATTCCCTGGAACCTGTTCATGTGCTGTTTGAAGTGCTGGCGCCTGGTACCCTGCCAATGTCTCCTGAGGCTGTTCCTCATTAAGATAAGGCCCAGGATCTCCTGGGGCAGGGCAGCACAGTGTTGTTGTGGTATGCGGATTGGTATTGTGTAGGCTATTGCGTCTTGGACGGCGCTGGTGAGAGTTTCGACGGCCTAATCAATTCGCGCTCGCTCGTTAATCGCGTGGGTGAGTGGGATGCGACTGTCAAGCGTTTCCTTGAACGAGGTACAATTCGCGCACCTGTAGTCTAACATCCCGTGTTGATCCATGTGCTGCAGTGTTTCTTCAATGTTCAGTATCACAGGCTGGTGATTTGAGGGCAGATCGTTTTCAACAGTAACAGTGAGTGTCGTTCTTATGCCCTTGATGAGGGCTATGTCTAACACGTCTGGCCTGTGACCCCTCCGGTAGGGAATGTGCGTCGGTTCTGTCGGCACTAATGTGAAGTAGTTTCGTCCTAGCGCGTGTTCGTATAGTTTCTTGCCGTTGGATTTTCGTATACGTGAGTTCCTGTCAAGGTGTTTTGCGTTAAGATCTCCAGCGACTGTTACGCGCGGTGGTATGTTGAGTATTGTGCTGATGTCGCATGTTTTGATGTTCTTAGGGCTGTTGTTTACTGACACCAGTGTGGTGTAGGCTCCGTCGAACTTGATCCTGACGGCTGTTGCCTCTAATTGTTCAAGTCCAGGGAGCACAATATTTGTGTTTTATATCTTTATGTATGTTGATGGCCGTTCCAGCTTTACCAGAGCCGACTGATCGGTCGGTGCGATAGACGCAGTAGCCGGTGAAGTTTAGGTGGCTGCGTGCTTTTGAGCTTATTTTCGCTCAGTAGTGCTATAAGGATACCTTTAAGCTCCATGATCGCGGCAAGTTCCGCCCTTCTATTGTTGATCCCGTCTGCGTCCCAGAACAGGAACTGTGTCAGTGTCTGGTTGTTTGAAATGAGGGCCAGGTGTGCCGTGTTATCCATGAAAGGGTGTGAACAGTTTGCTGAGCGCTGTTTGTATGTGAGCCGTGGCAAAAATTGCTGTTTTGAAGAGCGCGCCGTAGCGCGTAGTGTGAAGCAGTCGCCCTCCGTTTCTAGCGATGTCGCCTCTGTGGCAATCGTAGCTTTGGTGTCTCCCTCTGGTGGGAAAGGGGGAAAGGTTGCTGTTCACGTGCATTTAAGGGCCGCTATGAGCTCGCCAGTCGATCAGTCTGGATCAGTCTCTCGTTCCCAGTTGCTAGTCTGTCTCTCGTCCGAATTTGTGAGGCAGTTAGTGTCTGTCTTTCGTTCGGATCGATCTTTAAAGCCGGATAAATGACTTTCCACTCCGGCAGTAAGAGAACTCAGCGAGTGGTCGCCCTTCCTGCAACTGAGTCTGTGCGTTAGGCTGCCAGTCTGCTCGAGTTGCTCGGGCAAAGGTCATTGGCGGTTGGATCGATCGGCTGGTCGGTCGCGCACTGGGACACAAGATGACTTGTCCGCCTTGAGCGTTGGCGCAAGTGAGGCCGGCACGTGAGTCCAATGGGCCGCGCCGTATAGCGAGGGATAGTGGCTTCGCGGTCGACACAGACCAACAGGAGTCAACCCACGACATCGGTCTGGCCGGTGCGAGCTGCGACGCCGTGAGACGGGAGATCGGCCCCCCTTCCTGCGTTCGTTGAAGCGGCCGGCAGCGGACGGCTCGGGAGAGCGATTTGGGGGTGCTGCGCCAGGTCTTCGCCAGACATCGCAGTTTATTGGAAGTTAAGTGATTGGTGATTTGTTGATTCATTTACTTGTTAAATTCTACTTGTTTTCTTGGTGAGGTCACCAGCCGCCCTGCTTTGGGGTCGTCCCACCATTCTTCTCCGTTTGCCCACCTGCGGGAAGGTCGTTATTTATGAATTTGGTGGTCCGTTTTTCCCTTGTGGAGTAGGGGCGTGTTATAGCAACCTGCGGTTCGGGTTGTTCGGTAATCTCCCTATCAATCTGCCGTACGTTAGTAGCTGCCTCTGTCATGTTTGTCGAATTCGGTGTTTAACGAATTTATTGCTTGGAGTATAACGGCCTAATTTCTGATATATGTTTTGATCTTGCCTATCATCTTGAGAGGCGGGTCTGTGTACTGTAAAGCATATTAAATTGTTTGGCCAACCTTGTATAATTTTAAGTAAGATGGCATTTCATGGGCTTTTATTTAAATGGTCATTTTAGTACATAAAGTTGCCACCCTTCCACTGTAAGACTTTTCTTATATGTTAAAATCAAGTTGCACCTTCGGTGGCAAAGTTCGTATTTTGAATTTAGCGTTTTGTGCCATTCCCATCCCTCCTATGGGGTTCATAGTTTGTGTTCTTGTGTGAATTGTTAAAACTTTTAGTTTAAAGTAACCGGGTGTGTTGCACATTTGCACCAGTGTAGTCTTTCAATGGATGTTGTGAGCGGTCGTAACTACGGCCGTGTCAAAAGGGAGCGGCAAGGTTCTCAGCCCGAAAGCTCATACAGTCAAAAATTTGTTTCTTTCTGCCGCTGAATAAATTGTAAATTGATATTTAGAGAGTGCTTTCTGATTACAATTTTAAATCTGTTTCTTTTAAAAACTGTTTTAGGCACAATTAAAGTGAATAAATTACCATTTGTTAAAGAGGAATTTGTTTATGATTTCATCAGTTACTCCCTGGCAACTACTTCCACACTCACATAGAGTGATTAAATGTGTTAATGTTCTTGATGAATCGCTAGCAAGTAGAATAAATGCACAAGAAAATTCATTGAAAATAAATCACGGTTCAGTATGGAAGCCCAGTACCGCCACGGTTGAGCAGCTATGAGCTGTGTAAAGAGTGAGACGGCCGCCGCGATGTTGCTAAATATCTGAGCTGTCGTGAGCTGGGGGAATATTGCTGCCAATATTCCCTCTAGTGTTAAGTTGGTGTTGCGTGTGTCGGCCTGTGGCTCGATTGTAGTGTTAGCGGCCGCTGGTGCAGGTGCAGGCGTTATGTGTGGGCTGGCGCTCGTGTTGCTGCTGTGTGTGCATTCTGTGGCACGTCTATTACAGTTGTGGTGAGGAGTGGGGTAGTGTGTGCTGGTGTCACTGGCTTGCTGACTGTGTGCCTGCGTTTCAGCGTTCTTTTGCTCCTGGGTAGTTTGTTGTGGTGTGTGTGTGTTCCCACTCCTGTTTCCTCGTGGTCGCCTACGCTTTCTCTGGGTTCTTGGTTGTGGGGCTCCTAGTGTGGCTGCGTCTATCCGTGTGCTGTGTGTGGATTTGCAGGCCGTGGCCTCAGGGGGTGGGGTCATGATTGTTTTGGGGAACTGGTGTTGGTACCGGTGTGGTTGTGTTGTTTTGTATTGGCTGAGACGGTTGTATTGTTGTCGCAGCGCTTGTGTTAAGTGCGTGTGCTGGGCACGTAGGTTCCGCTGCCCACCCCGCTCCACCATGGCGTGTAGCCATGGCGAACAACGTTCCTAACAGGATTTGGTGCGGGCCTTGGACGTGGTATGGCGTTGGATGCCCTCAATTTTTGAGTTTTGCGCCTCTGCGCCTCTTTGTATACGTCGCAGCCACTGTATTTGGCCGCCTGGCCTTGACCACAGTTGGCGCAACGGCGTTGGTTTTGCTGTATGAGTGTTCAGGTGTTGGATGCGTGTTTGCCAGCACATCCGCGGCAACGGGCTATGGTTCAAATGGCTCTAAGGACTATGGGACTTATCACCTGAGGTCATCAGTCCCCTTGGCTTAGAACTACGTAAACGTAACTAACCTATGGACATCACACACATCCATACCCGAGGCAGGATTCGAGCCTGCGACCGTGGCAGCCGCGTGGTTCCGGACTGAAGCGCCTAGAAACACTCGGCCACCGCGGCCGGCGCGCGGCAACGGGGTGCAAGGCCGCACCGAAGGGCCGAATGACCGAATCGCTGGGTGTTGTTGCATTGTTGGGGGACGTGTGGTGGTTCGTATAGTTCTACCCTTACATCCATCCGCAGAAGGCTTTTTATTTGCAGAAGGCCACGGGAGACGGCCGTGTCAGCCATCTCGACCAGGTAGTGTGGCAGACTATTGTGTGAGCGGAAGCCCGTCATTCGGGAAGCACTTTTACAGTCGAGTCCCTGGAAGTTGAGCGCCGCTTGTACTGTTCCACTCTCTTGACCACGTACTGCTGTGTTCGTTCTTCAGCTGTTCTGTACGTGTAGTGCTTGATCCCCTTTTCTTTGAGGAAGATAAGGAGATCTTTGTATTCAATGTTCGTAGACACGTACATTGAGTCCCTACCCCTCAGTACTTTGTGTGAAGTGTGCAAGGTGTGTGCCTTTCCGCGAATGTTGTGTCGAAGACGCTAAGGTCCCCATAGTTTTGTATTACGACTGCGGGAAACCAGTGTTTTGTTGTGCGGGCGTAGCTGCGGTTGGTGTTTCTGTGGTGTTGATGACCGCAGGCGGTTTCATGTTGGTTAGTGTGTCTGAGCCCCTAACCGGAAGTGTGGGTTTTGGTGTAGGCAGCAGCGCCTTTCGGCTGCCTAGCGAGTGTGATTGCTCGCTTGTTTGCATTGCGTTCTGGTGTTTGCGTCGTGGACCCTCCACCTGCCAGGGCCCAGTGTAGTGGTGTTCTGGGTACACATCTGCAGCCGCTGATTTCGCCGCTGGAGTCAGCTGCCACAGCGGGACGGTTGTACAGGAATAATCAGTTGCAGGCGAGTGTAGTGTTATATGTAGAGTGCTTGTCCGTGTGAGGGAATCTCATGGGCCGCAGGGGTCGGTGTTTAATCGACGTTGGTTGAGCAGTTCCTGCGCTTGCGCAGCGATCTGCCGATCCTTGTCGGCCAATACCTCCTCAACGGCAGCAAGCGAGACGTTGACGTCGACGGGAACAGTCGACTCAAGCGCCTCTTTCGCCGCAGCCTTGGTGTGGTTTAGGGCGGGGGAAACAGGCAGAATCTGCCATCTTGGTGTTGTAAGGAGTTTTATTTGTAGTGGGTGGGCACGACAATTTACTTTTTCTGACAAGGAAGAACTAACTAATAGGCCCTGCGGAAGCGGGGAAATGCCCTACGGCCTAAAGTGCACCTTTGGTGCAAGGGCGCGGCACCTAAAGGAGGTGTGGTGTAAGAAAAGTGGCCTACCGAACGCGGAATGGTCCGACATGAACGGGGCCCCTGGCACTGGTCAACCCTAGCAAAGAACGGGATAGCCTCGCTAAGGGAGTTTGTAACCGAAGTTACGGGGTTGCTGCGAGTCTGAGGCTCTACGGCAATTTAGCTTATCCGCTAGCTAAGTGGCTTTTCGACGAAAGGGAGCAAGCCGCAACCTTGCACAGGTCCATCGACAACTACTGACGCTTCGAAAGAAGACTCTCTGTAGAGCAGAGAGGTCAGCGAGGCTAAACCCCAATTGCTACCGATGCACCGGCCATCACCGGCTGAGAGCTCCTTCCATTGCGCCTGCTGGAGTGCGTGCCTGTATGAGGGCGAAGATTTGTCTGATGTGATAGAAGAAAAACAGGAGTCGATTTCGAAGAGATAGTCCAGTATTAGGATCAGAACTTAAAAAAGTTTTGGAGGACTTAAGGCCAAATAAGGCAGAAGGGATGAATAACATTGCATCAGAATTTCTACAGTCATTGGGGGAAGTGGCAACAAAACGACTATTCATGTTGGTATGTAGAATGTATGAGTCTGGCGACACATACCATCTGCCTTTCGGAAAAGCACCATCCACACAATTCCGAAGACGGCAAGAGCTGACAATTGCGATAATTATCGCACTATCAGCTTAACAGATATTGCATCCAAGTTGCTTACAAGAATAATATACAAAAGAATGGAATAGAAAATTTGGGATGCGCTAGATGACGTTCAGTTTGGCTTTAGGAAAAGTAAAGGCGTGAGAGAGGCAATTCTGACGTTGTGGTTAATAATGAAAGCAAGACTAAAGAAAAATCACGACACGTTCATAGGATTTGTCGACCTGGAAAAAGCGTTCGACAATGTAACATGGTGCATGATGTTCGAAATGCTGAAAAATGTAGTGATAAGCTATAGGGAGAGACGGGTCATATGCAATATGTACAACAGCCAAGAGGGAATAATAAGAATGGACGACCAAGAACGAAGTGCTCATATTAAATAGAGTGTAAGACAAGGATGTAGCATTTCGCTCCTACTCTTCAATCTGTACATTGAGGAAGCAATGATGGAAATAAAGGCGAGGTTCAGGAGTGCAATTAAAATTCAAGGTGAAAGGATGTGATTCGCTGATGACATTGCTATACAGAGTGAAAGTGAAGAAGAATTACATGATTTGCTGCACCGAATGTACAGTCTAATGATTACACAGTATGGATTGAGAGTAAATCGAAGAAAAAAGAAGGTAATGAGAAGTAGCACAAATGAGAACGGCGAGAAACTTAACATCATGATTGATAGAAGTAGATGAAGTTAAGGAATTGTGCTGCCTACGCAGTAAAATAACCCATGACGGACGGAGCAAGGAGGACATCAAAAGCTACTAGTTGCCACCATCCAGCACAAACAATGGGCGTTCTCAAAAACTTGGTCCACCGTGCCCATACTATCTCTGACGCCGACAGTCTTGAAGCGAAACTGGAACACCTGCAAAAAGTATTTTTGAAGAATGGCTTTTCACCTAGGCAAGTGAACAGAGTGATTAAGACCTACAAACGACGGAACAAGGAAAAGGAAGAGGCTTTCAGGTCGACTGTTTATCTACCATTTATTGGGAATATTTCTTCACAGATAGGCAGAATATTGAGAAAGTATCAAGTGAGAGTCATCTTCCGTCCTCCTTCCAAAATTTCATCACTGGTGGGATCCGTTAAAGACGACCTGGGCCTGCGTAAACCAGGTGTTTACAAAATTCCGTGTGAATGCATCAAATCGTATGTAGGGCAAACGACACGAACTGTGCAGGAACGCATTGTGGAACACCAACGGCATACTCGCCTTCTCCAACCCACCAAGTCCGCCATCGCCGAACATTGTATTTCCACAGACCATTCCATGAATTACGACGACACAAAAATTTTGGCCCATACATCAAACTTTTGGAGCTCGATTATCAATGAATCTGTGGAAATAAGATTGTCTGACAACGAGACTCTCATCAATCGAGATAGCGGTTATCAGCTAAACTCTGCTTGGAATCCTGTTATAGAGAAACTTCGTAGTCGACGTAGTTATCTGCATAAAGATGAAAATCGACCTGATACCGATACGCCAGGCTTTCACAGTCGAGGGCGCGAGGCGCAGCGTACGGGGCCGTTATGAACGCGCACGAGGAGCAGCCCATGCGCAATGTCACCTCAGAAGGATCTAAATGGCGGAGCTCAGCGCGTACTCGCCAGTACTACTACAGTGGCATTCACCTGAAGATGGCCAGAAGACTCTGCGCCGAAATATCGTGGCAGAACGTTACTGATATCCGGCAGTTCTCCCGTGTTTTTATAGAACAATCAGTACGCCGGGAATGCTTTAAACATCACATCAAAAGCAGTCTAGCTATAGCAAAAAATGCATTCCTGGCCAAAAGAAGTCTACTAGTATCAAATACCGTCCTTAATTTGAGGAAGAAATTTCTGAGAATGTACGTCTGGAGTAAAGGAAAACCGGAATAGAAGAGAATCGAAGCATTTGAGATGTGGTGCTACAGACGAATGTTGAAAATTAGGTGGACTGATAAGGTAAGGAATAAGGAGTTTCTACGCAGAATCGAAGACGAAAAGAACATGTGGAAAACACTAATAAGGAGAAGGGACAGGATGATAGGATATCTGTTAAGACATGAGGGAAAGACTTCTATGGTATTAGAGGGACCAGTAGAGGGCAAAAAATGTAGAGGAAGACAAAGAATGGAATACACCCAGCAAATAGCTGAAATAGCTGAGGGCGTAGTTTGCAACTGCTACTCTGAGATGAAGAGGTTAGCACAGGAGAGGGATTCGTGGCGGGCCGCACCAACCAGTCAGAAGAGTGATGACTAAAAAAAAAGCACAGGGTAATATCAACAGCAGCAAAATGACTTAGATTACTGGAGTAGGATTCGTTATGAACAGGAAGGTAGGACAGAGAGTGTGTTACTGTGAACAGTTCAGTGATAGGGTTTCTCTTATCAGAATCCCCAGCAAACCAACACTGATAATAATAGTTAACGTATACATGCTGTCGCAGTATTTAGAAGAAGGGTTAGAGAAAGTATATGATATTCAGCAGTAAAATGTAAATGTGCGACTAGCGCCTCCTGTCGAGTAGACCGTTCGCCGGGTGCATGTCTTTCGATTTGACACCACTTCGACGACTTGCGCGTAGATGGTGATGAAATGATGATGATTAGGACAACACAACATCCAGTCCGTAAGCGGTGAAAATCTCCGACCCAACCGAGAATTGAACACGGGCCCTTAGGACTGACATTCTGTCGCGCTGACCACAGATACCGGGGGGCGAACATATTTAGCGGTTAATTCAATATGTAAACGGAGGCGAAAATCTAATAGTCATGGCGGCCCAGATAACATTGTAGGGGAAAGAGAGGAAGAAAGGGACACGAAAGAATATGGGCCCGCTGTTATGAACGAGGGAGGAGAAAGACTAATTGAGTTCTGCAGTAAGTAACAGCTAGTAGTAGGGAAGACTGTTCAAGAATCGTAAGAGGATGAGGTTTACTTGGAAAAAACCTGGAGATATAGTAAGATATCAGTTAGATTACATCATGGTCAAAGAGAGATTCCGAAATCAGATACTAAATTTTAAGGCGTACCCAGGGGCAGATATAGAATAAGATCACAATTTAGTTGTGATGAAGAGTAATCTTAAGTTTATGAGACTAGTCAGGTAGAGTCATTACACAGAGAAGTGGGATACGGAAGTACTAAGGTACGCAATTCAAAAATGGCTCTGAGCACTATGGGACTTAACATCTATGGTCATCAGTCCCCTAGAACGTAGAACTACTTAAACCTAACTAACCTAAGGACAGCACACAACACCCAGCCATCACGAGGCAGAGAAAATCCCTGACCCCGCCGGGAATCGAACCTGGGAACCCGGGCGTGGGAAGCGAAGGTACGCAGTTCACTTGAAGTTCTCTAAAGCTATAAATATTGCAGTAAGGAAAAGTCAGTAAGCAGGACAGTTGAAGAGGAGTGGACATATCTGAAAAGGACAGTCACAGAATTTTTAAAGAATGAGGTAGGTACAAAGGACAGAACTGCGAACAAAGCGTGGGTAACAGATTAAATCATTCAATTGATCGAATTTGGAAGGAAGTTGCTTGGGAATGTAACAAACAGGAAGTACAGGGAAGCTATGGCGAAAAGGCTGCATGAGACAAGGGAAGAAGTGGAAAAAGGAATGATTGTTGACGGTACTGACTCACCTTCTAGAAAAGACAAAAGAAACTTCGGTGGAACTAAAAGCAAAAGTGGTAACATAAAGAGTGCAACGTGAATCCCACTGTTAAATGCAGAGGAGGGATCGGGTGGCTGGAAAAAATCCCCTGTAGGAGAGGAGGAAGAGAAGAAGGAGATTAGTGTCTCGTCGACAATGTGGTCGTTAGAGACGGAGCACAAGCTCGGATTAAGGAAGGATGGGGAAGGAGATCGGCTGTGCCTGAGTGATGTAAGGAAATCACAGAAAATCTAATTCAGGATGACCGGACGTGGGATTGAACCGTCGTCCTCTCGAATGCGAGTCCAGTGTGCTAGCCACTGCAAGACCTAGCTCCGTGTATGAGAAGAAGACTTGTCTGATGTGACTGAAGAAGAAACAGGAGTCGAAACAGAAGTGATAGGGGATCCAGATTAGTCGAAACTTAAAATATCATTAGGATCAGTTAAGGCAGAGTGGGCGGATAAAAATTTTAAGATCACTGGGAAAAGTAGCAACAAAACCACTATTCACTTTGGTGTGTAGAATGTATGAGTGTTGCGATATACTGTCCGACTTTCGGAAAAATATCACCCGCACAATTCCGTAGAATGCAAGAGCTGACAAGGGGGACAGTTATCACACAATCAGGTTAACAGTTCATGCATCCAACTTGTTTATAAGAATAATATACACAAGAACGTAAAAGAAAACTGAGGATGTGTATGATGACGATCAGTTTGTCTTTAGGGTAGGTAAAGGCACCAGAGAGGCAGTTCTGGCATTACTATTGATAATGGAAGGTACCCTAAAGAAAAATCAAGGCACGTTTAATAGGATTTTTCGACTTGAAAAAAAAGAGCGTTCGACAAAGGTAAAATGGTACAAGATGTTCCAAATTTTGAAAAAAAAAATGGGATGAGCTATAGGGAAACACGGACAATAGACAATACCTACTAGGGTCAAGAGGGAATAACGTAAGTGGACGACCAAGAGCGAAGCGCTCGAATTAAATATGGTGTGAGGCAAACTGTACATCGAGGAAGTAATGATGGAAATAACGGTTCAAAAATGGTTCAAATGGCTCTGAGCACTATGGGACTTAACTTCTGTGGTCATCAGTCCCCTAGAACTTAGAACTACTTAAACCTAACTAACCTAAGGAATCACACACATCCATGTCCGAAGCAGGATTCGAACCTGCGACCGTAGCAGTCACGCGGTTCCAAACTGAAGCGCTTAGAACCGCACGGCCACACCGGCCGGCAATGGAAATGAAAGAGAAGTTCAGGAGTGGGATTAATACTTATGGTAAACGCATATCAATGAAACGATTGACTGATGACATTTCTTTTCTGAGTGAAAGTGATGAAGAATTACGTGATTTGCTGGAAAATTTGGAGATTTGTGGTAAGGTCTAATGGGACCAAACCTTTGAGGTCATTGGTTCCTATGCCTACACACTATTAATCTAACTTAAACTAATTTATGCTATAGACACACACACCCAAGCCCGAAGGAGGACTCGAACCTCCTAAGGGGGAGCTGCACGGACGGTGACAAGGTGCCTGCGACTAAGCGGCTACCCCGAGCGGCCGTGATTAGCTGAACGAAATGAACAGTCTGATCAGCACAGTATATGAACTGAGAGTAAATTGATGAAAGACTAAAGTAATAAGAGGTAGCAGAAATGAGAACAGCGAGGAACGTAATATCAGAATTGATGGTCACGACGTCGATAAAAGAAATTCTGCTACTTAGGCAGAAAATAACCCATGAGGGCAGGAGCAAGGAGATCAACAAATGGTTCAAATGGCTCTGAGCACTATGGGACTTAAACATTTCAGGTCATCAGTCACCTAGAACTTAGAACTACTTAAACCTAACTACCCTAAGGACATCTCACACATCCATGCCCGATGCAGGATTCGAACCTGCGACCGCAGCGGACGCGCGGTTCCAGACTGAAGCGCCTAGAACCTCTCGGCCACACCGGCCGGCTGCAAGGAGGTCATCAAAAGCCTAATATCAGTGGTAAAAAGGGCGTTCTTGGGTAAGATAAATCATCTAGTATCGAACATTGGCCTTAGATTGAGGGAGAAATTTCGAGAATGTACGTTTTCAGTACAGCGTTGTGTAGTAGTGAAACATAAACTGTGGGAAAATCAGGACAGAAGAGAATCGAAGCGTTTGATATGTGGTGTTACGGACGAATGTTGAAAATTAGGTGGACTGATATGGTAAAGAATGAGGCGGTTCTTCGCAGAATCGGAAAGAAAAGAAATATATGGAAAGTACTGACAAGAAGGGAGAGATTGGTAGGACATCTGTTAAGACATAGGCAATAATTTCCATTGTAATAGAGAAAGCTGTATAGGGTAAAAACTGTAGAGAAAGACAGAGATTAGTAATTGGAATAAATATAGCGAATGATTGAGCACGTAGTGTGCAAGAGCTACTCTCAGATAAAGAAGTTGACACAGAGAAATTCGTGGTGGGCAGCATCAAACCAGTGAGAACGACTGATGACCCAAGGGAAAGGAAGTTTGTGTGACCTCTCCATAGATCTTCCTCCGTTGCGGTGGTTCCACGTACGGTTCGGCCACCTGTACTGTAAAGCCAAGGAAGCCTGTCCACTTCGGTAAAGTCCATGGTTCATGAGTTGTGAAATAGTGAAAGAATCTCTAAAATATAAAATGGAACAACGTGTCAACGGAATAGGGAAAATAGTAATCTTTTACTTATCAGCAGCAAAGACAGTTTGAGAAAATAATGGCCTCATTTAAGGAGAAAGCACCTCCCAGTGAGGAAGAAAAATTTCGATTTAGCATGTCTCTAACGATTATAAGTGACCTATATAAGAAGGTTAATGATCAAATTGTCGTGCTACATTTGCTCAAGTAATAAAGTGGTACATTTTGACTCACTAAGTACCTCACGCGCTTCGTGTTACCCGTTTCCTTACGTTCACCTTCTAACTCTTAAAGGACCACAAGCAGTAGAATGTTCTCAATCCAGAACGTTGGATGATTTCACAGCAAGCTTGAATTATTAATTTGTCGAATATTAATGAGTATGAGAAGTTTAGTAAGAGAAAGAAGACGACCTCATTTCAGTTACAGATCGGACAAAGTGATATAAACCCCCGAAGACTGTCAGGTCAGTCTGCAAATATGTATAGAACATGTATTTTGTGACTTTTCATAAGGCCATTCATCTCCAAACTATCTGAAGTACAAATATTACATGTGACTCATGTGTAGTCATTTGATGTGAACATCAGCTAACTCAATGAAAAATTATGAGTACTTCGTAGAAATCTGGTTTCTGAGCTTACATTTTTCAGCGAGAGCGATAAAGTGCGGTATATTTAGTTAACAAAATTCCACTTGTCCAGTTATTTATGTTCCTCTTTCCTTACGTTAAGTTATTTAATTTTATTTTTTCTATGAACCAGTAAATGTCAACCGCAAGAGAAGATGGCTCCAAATTGTACAAAGATTTTTTTTTCATAGCACCAGTGACATGAAGTCCTTAATTTTCAACAGAATACATACTCCGTAGATGTACCATTGAGAAGTTGCCAACATCAATTTTTGCAGTTGTGAAAACCAACTACGCATCTCCATCTTCAGCATCCTCCTGTGCAATATTTATCTCTATTTTTGTGCCACTAACAAGTGTTGAGCAAGAAGAGCGACTATTGATAACCATCGTATGCGGGAAAGTAAAGTGCTGCTTGAATCTTCTTTGAACGTGTGTTCTCAACAATCAGCAGTAAAGCTCTCCGTGACGTATTGGGTGTCAGTTGTTCTAGGATTGACAGAATATTACGAAAAGCTACGCTTCCGAGTGGTAGGTATGAATTACTTCTTGATGTATTATTTTATTTTTGTATTTTCACTGTTCATTTTTATGGTGGTAAGTATCATTATGTTACTGTCATAACCCTTTGTTTTCTTTTATTATTCACATGTATCTGAAGGTAACCTGTATTACGATTCTAAACCGTCTACCCTAATAAAACATTGTAAATGATCCAAAAGGTGTTTTTCTTCGTTGTAATTACAGTGATCATGATTACAGGGTACATAAAGTCCTCGTTCATGAGTAAAGTTCTCCTTAACGAAAGGATTACGCTGATATGTAGATTGATGTGCAAAAAAGAAAGAAATTGCTGAGTTTACGTCTGGGGTACAAAAGTGTATAGAAGTGGGACATGGACCATCGGATATCCAGAGAAGAAGAAACAGAAAGCATCAGAAACATAACGGTATTGATAAAAAATGTTAGACACTTAATCTACAAAGAGTAAGAATACTAAAAAGAATAAGCGAAAAGTAACCCATGGAACACAGAATACCCTTGATAGACTCAGTGCCAGTTAGTAGGACAGTGCCGCCAGCGACAACAACTACAGTGTAGAGGAAATGTAACTTTATTGTCGTAAGCAACACGTAAGGGGAAAAATTATAGGAATAGGAAAAAGACTAGATTTTACTAAACAGACCATCGAAAAAGTTGGGTGTTCTAGGTACTTAGAGATGAAAATATTTACGCAGCGCTAGGAAAGATGCAGTATCACGCCAGCGAATATGCTGATAAAATAAACAATTAACAGTTCTCGAAATAATTCTCTGCCTGGCATCTGCCTTGCCCAGAGCATGTAGTCCTGCCAACTGTGTACGACTGGACTGTTTAAAATGGTTTATTCCCAGTAATTTGTTTGTACAAGCATTTCTGTACGGAATGCACTGCAGCAGTTTCTGTTGACGAAGCAGTTTCCACTTTTTGCAGCACTCGACGATTCTCTGTAATCATCCTCATCTCTCTGCAGCTTTTTTGCAATTCATCTTCCCTGCATACAACAGCAATATTTGCAAACATCCTCTCTAAACTTCCGATGTAACCCATTGAATCACTCTCGTATATTGTGAACAGCAACTGTCTACTAACACTCACCTGCAGTACACACTTAGTTACCTTCCTATCTGAAGATTTCTCGGCTGTAAGAAGGACGAAACTGATTTCTCCCTGCTAGAAAGTTCTCGATCCTATCACAGAACTGATCCGATATTAAGGAAGCTTGTATCTTATTCACTGGGTGTCAGGGAGGAACTGTATCGAGCGCTTTGCGGAAGTCAAAGATCACAGCGTCAGCCTGGACAGTGCTACCCTCGAATTTAGTTGTAATGCTTTTATTTTCTGTGATCACTTACGTTAATATCTGCTGTGTCTATTTTCTTGTGTCTGTTGAAGGTCGTTGTTCTTTCTTACTGAAACGATTTCGGAACACAGAATTCCGTATTTGGTTAATTTCTTGCGTTCCGATGTCACGATGAATGGCTACATCAATTCGTTTACTGATGTTTCGTAATATCTGAACGTCTTAGAAAATTTTACTTCCGAGTATAAACGACCCTCACATTGCACTCCTCGCCTTGATTCTGGCTCCCTTAATATTTGCTCTCTCAGAAGGCTTATGTAGTTGTTTGACACGCACTGGTATGATGCGCAGAGTAGTCAATTAACAGAATAGTTAACGAACAGCCGTTTCAGTTTTCGAACACTTGTTGCGTCCTTAACAGTAAATGAGCTGATCTATGTGGTCGTGCGGTTCTAAGCGCTTCAGTTTGGAACCGCGTGACCGCTACGGTCGCAGGTTCGAATCCTGCCTCGGGCATGGATGTGTGTGATGTCCTTAGGTTAGTTAGGTTTAAGTAGTTCTAAGTTCTAGGGGACTGATGACCACAGATGTTAAGTCCCATAGTGCTCAGAGCCATTTGAACCATTTGATCTATGTGGTGGACGCTTGTCACCCGCGTATTACCATCTGATCCCGAAACCGGAACGCGCTCACAAGCCAAAGAAAATGAAAGCGTAGTGGTGCGAGCAGTCTCGTTTCTTTCTAAGAGAGGTGTCCTCATGTCCTCACATAAATTTTTACTGAAAATAAAAATAAAATTTGTATCAAGTTTGTTTAGCTACTGGGGGTAAGTCAAAAAGAAATGTTACCTTCTTTGTAAGTTTCTTCATTACTAAAATATGAACAGTAGTAACGTTTGTAAACGGCCTTCTATATTTTTAATCGGTAGTCGTCTTCCTCCCCTGAGGACCTGTTCAGAAATGTAGAACTTTTTCACGCAAGCACACCATTTAAGTCTTAAGAAACAGAAGAGTGTTTTTATACCCACAAAAAAGGAGTAGAACATCTTCGTACAGAAAGTTATTTGGTTAGTCAAGATAAATGGGACAAAATGTATGTGTAATTAGTGCATTGTATGTTGATGGGGTGAATGGCTGTTGGCAGGCCGACCGGATGGCCGAGCGGTTCTAGGCGCTACAATCTGGAAACGCGCGACCACTACGGACGCAGGTTCGACTCCTGCCTCGGGCATGAATGTGTGTGATGTCCTTAGGTTTGTTAGGTTTAAGTAGTTCTAAGTTCTAGAGGACTGATGACCTCAGAAGTTAAGTCCCATTGTGCTCAGAGCCATTTGAATCATTTTGAACGGCTGTTGCTTAATTAGTCTGTTAATTGCCTACTCTACGGATCATACCTTCGACATGATATGAAATATTCCTTTCAGTTTACGTACAAAGAATTTCCACGTTATGCAAACTTTCACATACAAAGCAGAGGGGGGAAAACGAGGCAGATGGAAGAAAAGTAAGAAAACCGAATAGTTTCAAAAGTAACCACTGTTAATGCTAATACATGTATCACACTTTGAGACATGACGATCAATGTCTTCACGGCAAAATGTTTTTGATTGCCTTCAAATGGGACAAATGGCTCTAAGTACTATCGGACTTAACATCTGTGGTCATCAGTCCCCTAGACTTAGAACTACTGAAACGTAACTAACCTAAGGACATCACACAATCCATGCCCGAAGCAGGATTCGAACCTGCGACCGTAGGAGCAGAGCGGTTCTGGGCTTGATTGCCTTCGGAAACATGATTGTAGCCGGGCGCATCTCTCTTTTTTCCGAAGCGTACCGACGGCCACGAATATCTTTCTTCAGGAATTCAAAAACATGGAAAAAGCATGGGAATGTGGAAGGGCCTCGAAGCAAACTTTTGCAGTATAATCAACTTTGTTTGGGATGAACAGGTACACGCCAAGGTACCATCGAAGTTCCGTAGAAAACCGCGAACATTTTTTCATGAAAACACTGAGCATTCTTTCTTACAGTAATGACGGTTACTTTTGAAATGATAAACAGTTTACGTATTTTTTATCAACTATCTCGTTTTAATTTGACTACACGTTATAGATAAAAAGTATAAGTAGCAATAAGAGAGCTCAGAATTACAGAAAGTGTGCTGAAGATGTTAAAATTCAATATACGCCACTTTTTGCAGCAACATGTACCTGCATAATCTGTTCAGGATGTTTCGTTAACAACAGCTGCACAAAGCTTCTATGAAGTCATGGTATGGTTCTGCAAATTTTCCACGTACCCTTTTCACCAATCCCATGCTGTTTGGCCAAAGTACACCAAAAACAATAATTATTGCCAAGAGATACGCTTCAGTCTGCACTAGTGTCTTGAGCGCAATACCTTTTCACACGAACGAATAAAACGAAATCAAGTACTGTCAGATTACGTGAAGGGGAGACTCCATCGATCACGTTGTTTCCCTGCATGTAGGCCGAATTTCCTATCCTACAATATTAACACCTAGGTTTATAACGAATAATTTTCTTACATCGTACAAGCAACGATTCTATGGTTTTCACAACTTTCGAGTATGTTGTTTCCACCGTAAGTTCCCTGTCTAAAACTCCTACATTTGCTCCTCTCTATCACACCTGAAGTTATATTCATTAACATTATGGACTTTCTATGTGTGTGATTTGGTGCTGCACTATTACTTAAAGCATATCTGTTACACTGAAATGCGTTAAAAAGTAAAATGTAGGAAAGATACGCATTACCGTTCTCACATTTTCTAGAGATGTACTTTACATAATTTTCACTATAATAACAATGACCTGCTTTGTATCTGACGGGATTGGTGTCTGTGTCACAACGTCATTTAGACGGAACAATGTACGTATATTCCTTCTTCCACGTTTTTAATCTCAGTTATCGTCCTCCAGAATCGAAAACATTTACGGACAATATCTGACAACGGAAATGAATTTCCTTTTTCTAGATGTTGCGCACGGAAATTACCTACTCGCCCAAATAAAAAGCGTTGCAGATGTTTCATGGAGAATCCACCACCTAGTATGCATAGGAGGCAAAACGTTAAATGACATTTGCCGTTTCCCGAAATAGAATACAGCAGCTGGAGACGAAAACAAAAATATAACTTGAACGATTCTGCTCATAGGTCAATGAAGTCAAATCAACCTTTCTTCTCAGTTTGAATTCCGAAAACAAAGCAAAGGATATCTGGTTCAACCTGTAATCATATCACATCTACCGAGAAGAGATATTTCCAACATTATTCGGAAATGAGTTATGTTCATCGTCGGTTGTAATAAATTCCAGTGTAACTTCGCACAGTACTCATGTGTCCCCTGTTGCATTCATTGGCCTCTTTACGTTTGGAACATTTTGCATTTACACTACTTTGTAATCGTCTGTGATATGTGTGAAGAACGTAAAATGAAATGCCAATTTATGTGAGGTTGTCGGTGTTTGCATCCATTATATGAACAGAAGAATAAAAACAGTCAGGACTGCTTTTGGTACAGCAAAAACGGTTTTCAAAATTACGCATCTGATGATTCTGGGAATGAAATTTTGAAATCAGTTTATATTGCTAGTTCTCATTCAGGGCAGTCAGAAGTGAATTTTTAATGAGGAAATCATTAAAGAGTTCATGGTTGCTGAGAAACTAATTAAAGGAAGCACAATGAGAATTACTACGGGAGACTTTAAAACAAATACCGTGGGACAAACAGGAGTGAAAGATGTCATGTTGACCGTAACGAAAATCATGTCGAGCAGGTCAGTTTCATGTAGCCAGGCGAATAATGACAAGAGATATAAACATGTGACAGAAGGGCGCAGTCTGTGATTGATTTATGGCATTAGAAACTATGCGGGAGTTCCAAGGATGCCTATCATGAAGACGGTGAAGATTTAGAGGTGATGTTTATCGTATGGCGCTTTCATAACTATTTATGATGATGATTATGGTAATGATAATGATTATAAGGATAATGAATCATGATGAGGAAGGGGAGGCGTAGCAGGAGGGGAAGAGGAGAAGGAGGAAGAAGTGTGCTCCAAAGCAGCTTTTAATCAAATGACCAGTATCTATATCCAAGCCAACGACACTGAATGGTGAGCGCAAACTCTTTTAGTCACGAGCATCGTGAATTTGGCAAATTATTTCTTTACGAATGTGGGTAGCGCAATCAATAAACGTGTAGTAACATTTAAATGAATAATCGGCAGACAGATCTTAACAAACAATAAGTAAGTTCTGAGTTCTATTCTATAAGGACTGATGAATTAGTCATGTAGTGCCATTACACTGCTCGCTGCTTGTTGGGAAACCAAAGTCTCATTCATCGGCCGCTGTGTTTCTGCCGTGTACCGGGTGTCTGCCAGGTAACGGCCCATTTAGCGTCTAGTGTCGAGTTTCCGCTTTGACCTTCTGACAGGACGTGTCTGAGGCTAGGGTTACAGTAGCCGGTACCAGAAACGCAGCGTCAGGCGGACAATGGATACTGCTGAGCACCTTCTGCATCACAATAGAACATATCCGTACATACACACTGTCACCATCTGAGAGTCGAAAGGTGGAACTCAGAGTGTAGGGCAGCGAACCGATGCTAAGGACTTCTAGGTGTAGTCTGCATTTCGTCGACTTAAAACTATCACGTTGAACTACGTAATGCACAGCAGATTTTAGGATGTTGTACTGAGAGTTTGTCATGGGGTATTTCCAGCAGAACTGTGCCGTTTATTTGAACTGACAATCATTTGCATTTATTTAGAGATTTTGTATTTTCACAGTAATTTTAAGACTTTAGCTTACAAATAATATCCTTCATCTATAGTCTGTGTAACGTAACAATACCAGAAACACTTAAACGTTTGACATTACCTGTTCCTCTTATCTATTCTGTAAGTAAAAAAAATACTAATTTAACTGTATACGACAGTTTATAAATGTTATTGTTATTATTAACAACATTTGAATTGCCTAGTTTTTATTCTGTAGAAGACAAATTGAGAATTGGCTATTAAATTTAATAAATATTAACTATGTAGATATTGGGACACCCTACATGTTGTTTCTTCCATGAGGGAAACATGCCTTTACATTTTTATCGTGATGTTTGATAAAGAGACAGAGGGTGTTCAAGCTTTTAGTCCTACTATTCCTTCTGAAACTGTACCTGAGGGTTCAGACAAGAATATGAGGTTACGAACCCATCTTTTGCCTTGAAATGTACCCCCAGACACTGAACAACGCCCATTAATGGCCCAATTTCACTTCAGAGATTACGTTTCGGGGGGGAATGGAGTTACTAGGAAATAAAACAACTTAGTTTTGAACTACGGTATTTAATGCACGCCTTACTCTACACTGCCTCAAAGTGTGTTAGAGTTGAGCCTTATCAGGCAAATAAAGAGATCATGTGGTGGGAGCAATAATTTTTGATAACGCCATCTCTGCCGCACTATTATTCGAGGAACTCCATGTGTGCTGGGTTTTATTGTATTGATGGAAATTTCTTTGGGGAAGATAAATTCAGTGATATAAGGGTAGGTACCATAGCACCTGATTTTCATGAGACAAACGAACAGTGGAAATGTCAAATCTCACATTTGTCAGGAGAATTAAAATACAGTGTATGACCTTCTGTACATAAATTATTCGTGCCCAAAAAGTTGATGTTACCACAAATCTTATTTCTATCAAATAATTGATAATACCAGAAAATTATGCTTTTCACCTCAACACTGCAAAAAGCCACGAGATACATCAGGAATAAATAATTGTTTAAGAATATACTGGGTGCCATACCAGGAATCTGACTGGTTCTAAGTGCCAATAAGAAAGTTTTTCTTTAGAGTGGCATTAATATTAGGGTGCTAAGTTTTATTTATGATAGTACAGAAACACGGGAGTAACTTTTTAGCTAGTGGAACGGTTGTTAGCAAAAATAAGTTTTCGTATAACTTAAATTTTGCATTTTCTCTCTTTTGTTCAGTGAAAATCCTTGAAAAGTCTGAGCTTCCAGTGACGCGGTATATCATTTCACTTGTAACTGCACTAAAACAAAATATACTTTAGAAACCTACTCCAGGTAATCCCAGCAATAAATGAATTCAAGCATTCAGTGTGAAATCGGAATTACTACTTTCAGATTTTTTGGGACATTGTTCCTGGAAAACAGCAATCCATCACAACTTATTTAGTAAACAATGTGGTGGTCTCATGTCAGGTGTTAATTTTTATTTGTAGATGTCCGGTTTCCGTCTTCTAAAGAGATCATCATCAGATCAACATTCCTTGAAGACAGTGGAGATCACTGGCGCGTAACATGCCGTCTGTGCTGACGTGGAGAACACTCCTTAGAACAGTGTTCTCCACGCCAGCAAAGCACTGTCTTGAAGAATGTTGATCTGATGATGATCTCTTTAGAAGATGGAAACCAGTCATCCACAAATAAAAATAACACTTTAGATGAGACCACCACCGTGTTTACTAATTAAACTACTACGTTCTATATACGACCTGAGTAAAGTAGGCTATAAGCAGAATGTTTATATTATTGAACGACAGAAATAAACTTACCAACCACACTACTCATTGGCTGTTTTCCAGACACAAGTCGTCTCTCTATTCACATCTAGAACTTTTTTGTACTATCTTTGAAACTCAAATCATCTCCCTCCGCGACAAAGATGTTTTATTCACGCAATCAAGAGCTTACATGCACTGTGCTTACCATGCAAACGGTGCATCAATTGCATGGAGAGGTGGGTGACATATAGGGCTCAGAACTATATGATTCAATGAACATGCAGCATCTGGTGATGAATATTTTGAAAGAATTTCTCGGTCATTTGGTCCTCTCAACATCTCTAGGGATATGCATCAGAACAACGATAACATGACAGGACTGAAAAGGCGTTTTATACAAAAATGGTTGAGTGTTTGACATTTCCACGCTGCAAATATTAAATGTTCATATACGAAGCTAAGGTATACGTCATAGAAACTGTGAACAAAGGATTGGAGTAAGATAAAGAATTCGCGAAGCCCAAACTTAAGAAGAAGTCTTGTTTGTTGCATGTTCAAATATGACTCACCAAGTCCCAAAGACAAACATCGAATTAGAACGTTAACATCCCGTTCAAACTTCATGGCACGAATGCATGTAAAAATAAATTCAGAAACTGCTGAAGAATAGCATTGCTCTTGAGAGAATAAAGGATAAGATTTTACATAATTTCAAACCTCCCCCCCCCCCAGTTTTATCTCAAGTAAGTACACCCTGAATGATCGCAGCTTTCTGCATTGTCAGCAGTATCTGCGAAGCTGGTCGACAGCTACCATCGCAAATACACAGAGCAAGAGCAAGAGTCTTAGTCACAGCTGCTGAGATGTACTGCCCAGGACAAAAGAGAAACAAGAGGATTGAAGATATTTTGATTAGATAGCTGACAGCAGGTGAGTCACTGAAGACTTCCGCAATTTATTAGCGCTCTTTGCGTGTTCGTAAAGATGTTGGTGAGAGACTGACCCCAGTGCCCGGCAGGTGGTGAAACTGCGGAACTCCGCTAAACTCAGATAAGGCACTTTGCCTTGGCTTCTGACGTATTCTGTCGTCTTCGAACAGGGAAAACCGTGGAAATGAAGGAGTGCCACGTATTATCCAACTTTTACACTTTATTATCGTTCATCAGATTTCCCGTCTTGCGTATAACGATGGATTCCAAAGTTATGCTGCTTTTGTTTTATCGTGTTCCATTCAACGTTCTATGTAGATCCCATTCTCAGCAATAACGAACATTGTTCGTGGTAAAAGACTATTATATGGCTGGTATTGAGCGCAGCGTTCTTTCGTTGAGCGCGTAATCAGGCCTATGTAAACCATATCATATCGACAACTTATTCATTAAATCCTAGCCTCCCTAATAAGAAATCGTCTTCACTGGTACCTGAAGGTCTGCAGTCGTATTTAGTGGGCGGAAAACCTCTTTACCTTCAAATATCTGGAGGACCGTGGCCATCTTGAACGAAATATTGCCAAGAAAAGATAGGGATTTTCCGGCGTTCTCTTCTGTTTATTAAATTCCTGGCTTTTGGCTTTGGTCACGCTTTGTTGATCTACGAAATGGAATATTCATAATCTTTTAACACTGTCTTCAGGTGAGCGAGGTACTGACGCATACTATCTGAATCCGAGAATGTGGAGGCTCTGTGTGCAGTTCTTTGAAGCACACTCATGGTTTTCGATGTATGATGAGATCTTGACGATTGTGGATGCAAATCTTTATGGGTGGGTGTATGATAATCTGAATGGCGAAGAGAGCCAGCATTCTTCTGTCTGACCGACGTCCGGAAAAGTCAGGCAACCATCTTCCTGAAACTTTCTGACAGATAAAAACAGTGTCCCGGATCTGGACTCGGACCTGGGACCTCCGTATTTTGCGGAAAAGTGGTCTACCAACTGAGGTACCCAAACAAGAAATGCGGAAATTAGTCTCAGTAAGGTTTTCCTGAATTCATTAATACAGGGAATGTTTACAGTTATTGATATTCCACGATATATTAGAGAAGGAATTTAGAAAAGTGTCCAGTGTAATAAAGACTTCATTTACATGGAGTTTCGACTTGATTCACTTCTTGGATGTTTACTAAAGTGGCTACGTTACACCAACAAAACTACAGATAGCCATAAAATGCATAAAATAAACGATATTTCTGAAAGTGGTGACCGTTGTAAGTACTGGTACTGCAGTTCTGAGAAGAAAACGTTCTATTGAAGCATCACACAGGTGAGACATGAAAATGCAGAATTACAGCTGCAGCGAATTAGGTTCTTTGTAATTCCGACAGCAATGAAAGTGATAAAGAAATTTTTCTTAAGCCGCAGGTAATTTACAATTTACTGCTTAAAGAGAACATTAGCTTATATTTTGTTTTGAGAAGTACTGCCTTACAAATTAGACTGCCAGATAACGTAAGAACGCACGGTTGCATAAATACTGTTTAGCCATTTTTTAACTTTAAATTCGCAGCGTAAGTGTTTTTCTGTTGTTGAAGAAGACGACTATCAAGTATGATATTAACTTGAAGCGCTAAAAATTTCTTAATGTAGCGGCTAACGCATCTTACATCTGAAGTGGTTGTAGACAGGTCTCAGATATAGTATTCACTGCCTTGATCAAGAAGTGAGTATCAGCGCCTTGCAGCTCTCATGTCTACAAGGACGAGTCATCGTTTCTCGCATCTTTTATCTGCAGAGATGCTCTAGCACCTCCAAAATTAATTTAGGTGAGCAAGCGTAAATTTGTAATCTAAATTTTAACACTAATTTGTGACTGTGTGGTGTTAATATTTTCCAGACGGTATTGTAAAAGAGTTTACAACTTTATAATTTTTTTAACATTTTCTCATTGGTAAGATTGACCCTCTTTGTTGAAGACAGACAGTGATCGCAAACAGACTACAGCGCATGTGCTCACTGTCCCCTTCAATAAGGGAGCATCGCCGCATATTTACTCTTTCATTTTCAAAGACAGTCAATCATTTTTGTAGACGTTTTATCCTCCTGTAAGGATTGTCATTGCCCTATACCTCAATTCCACTACGTCAGAAATAAAGTACATGGTGCCTCGAGAAACCAGAAACAAGCAGTCAACGCGAAACTGGAAACAAAGTGCCGAGTGTATTTTCCTTACAGGGTATGTGTGGCCACGTGAACTCGGAGATAAACTGAGTAGTATCACTGCCATTAAATATGAATTTATTTGAGGAATGGTCTTACAAAAGCTGTAGCATGCTTAGTATAGCGATTTAATGACTCCTTTGAGTGGGCGAACAATAACTGGGAGAGAGGATTGCACACTTACCATGGATGTGAATTTTCCTGTCAGCGTGATGACTCCACTCGAAGGCATGGCCAGAGCGTGGCTCAAGTACAATTCCTTCAGTTTTCTATGGCAAGAGAGCTTGTACACTAGTCTGAGAAGATAGCCGGCCGCGGTGGTCTAGCGGTTCTAGGCGCTCAGTCCGGAACCACGCGACTGCTACGGTCGCAGGTTCGAATCCGGCCTCGGGCCTGGATGTGTGTGATGTCCTTAGGTTAGTTAGGTTTAAGTAGTTCTAAGTTCTAGGGGACTGATGACCACAGATGTTAAGTCCCATAGTGCTCAGAGCCATTCTAAGAAGATAACTATTACCAAGTCAAAGGCACCCAGCCGTGTGGTGTTACGATCGATATTTAGAATAGGGCGATTACACAAGGAAGTAGGGAGAGAGTTGGGCGCAGACGAAAACAGGTAGATGCTAATTATGGACGATGCTAATAAGAAAGGAACGCTCTGGAGAAATAGTGAACGAGAGGAAGTTGAGGCCGCGATCAGCCATCTGATTCATGCATGTGTAAGGTACTGAGATATTTCATCCGTGTTAGACGAGGACGTAATAATAGACAAACGAATTACACACTTTTTCAATCGCTTTCTAGAGAAGGACGCCCTACAAATGGAGTACATTAATAGAGTAGTGATAGCGTTCGTAAATGTGGCGAAAACTTGTTTTTATTAAGTGTATACGGATCAAGTACATAAACCACATCGTACGAATACGCAATTCCGAATAAGCACTACCATCAGCTGTAGAATGGAGTGACGACAGTGAAAATTTGTGCCGAACCGGGACTCGAACTCGGATTTTCCACATATTGTTAGCCGGACCCTGGGGTCGAGTCTTTGTCCGGCACAAATTTTCATTGTCGTCATTCCATTCTACATGTGATGGTAGTCCTTATTTTCAATTGCTAATTCATGTGTGTGTGGTTCATAACGGCTGTGGGAGCCGCAGTGCCTGTTCCCTTAGACATGCATGCATGTCAAAATGGCCCAAATGGCTCTGAGCACTATGGAACTTAACATCTCAGGTCATGAGTCCCTAGAACTTAGAACTACTTAAACCTATCTAACCTAAGAACATCACACACATCCATGCCCGAGGGAGGACTCGAACCTGCGACCGTAGCGGTCGCGCGGTTCCAGACTGAAGCGCCTAGAACCGCTCGGCCACAGCGGCCGGCACCATGCGTGTTTAAAGGAACTTTGCATCGTAATCAGAATAACACAGTCACTGCAATATCACAAGTAAATAAAAGTTATTTGACGTGTATGTTTCTCTTCATATGTTTTTCTTCGCAATAGTTGGTTCCCTTTTGGTACCCTTAAATGTTTTGTGTTTAATAGGGGCCAAGGTTTACTGCATTTCCCCCATTTAAAGGATGACTAGCACACCTTTGAAACTGAATGCGTTAGATGGCCTAGAAAAGTTCAATAGGATTATAAACCTTGTATTTCTGAGTCAGATAGCAAAGTGAGGATGATCAGCATAAAATGCAATCTATGATATTTGGGAAGAGGCAGTTAGTTCTAGGGTCGTTTGCAAGTGAGACCCGTGAGTTATACATCAAGGGAAGGCAGTTTTTGATGGAGGTCAACCACATGCATAGCGTGTCTCTATCGGGAGAAACGTTCCTTACAGTCGCTCTATACAATATGCCTGCCACTTTCCATGTTCTGACACCAGTTAGGAGCTGACTTATTTCCTTGTGCTTGGGACAGGAGGACCCGTTACAAGTCTGGAATGTGTGGCAGCTGCAAAGGCTGCGAACTCCACGTCTTCTCTTCCACGCACTACCAGGAGAGACTGAGAAAGTTCTCAGCAGAAACACAGACGCAAAGAGGAATACAAAAGAGAGGTAAATCAGGCCGGAAGTATAGTACAAAGGTTTGTAATTGGAGGAAATGTATCACAGGCTCGTCCATCGGGCGAATGCAGCCCAAACATTTCAGCGAAGTGGAATTCATGTCGCACAAGAGCTTGCTTCATTACCTAAATAATTGCTGACTTCTGTTAGACTATTTACCTTGGACACGCCTGGTGTCTTAGTTGACCAAAGCTCCGGCTGATTAGTTTGCTGGTGTGTGCCTAAAATCAGACGTCACAAGTTATGGTTTGCGGATGAGCTCCTGGTTCTGCAGTCACCGTGTGGACGCAACTGCCAGCCATCACTCAGATGTACTCTGAAATCATCACAGGTAGTTACCGTCACACAGTAGCGCGAGGTAAAGATCTCTGCGGTACCCAAGCATGTCTGACGATAGAGATAAATCAGCAATTAGCCGGTCCTTTTTATCAGTGATAGAAGCAAGTCACATTTTTCCCTAAAATGCCTAAGAGTGAACATGGAAACAAGAGAGACATTGGCAGTGTTCGCTCCTACAATTATGTACCGCTTAAGCTCTCTCAGTTCTTTCCAGTGACTCATTCTTAGAAAAAGCAAGAATTTCTTTTAATGTATTGTGTATGGATTTATTAGGTTGGTGAATAATAATTCCGATGCGGTTTTGTTTTGCATGTTAACATTCCGTTTTCTGTGGATTCCTTTATCTATTGTAATGTTTATTTGTACTTTACTGTTGATATTTGAGTTTACATATTGTCATTTCGTCACCTGGAGACAGTAAGTGGAGTTGTGAACGCTATAAAGTGGAGTGCCAAGTGAAGAAATCGCAACATTTCCGACATGTTCTTCTGTTTGAGTTCAATAGAGGGGTGACAGCAGCGGACACAGCCAGAAACAAAGGTGATTTGTATGGGAACAGTGCCACTGGACAGAGGACGGCTGGATAATGCCTCCGAACGTTTAGGGAGGCCTTCGGGGGTTGATGAAGATCGTTTAAATGCATTAATCGACAATGAGCCACGTCAATGTACTAGAGAACGGGAAAATGTGATTAATTGTGATCATTCCGCCATACTGCCACATTTGCGTGCAGTGGTGAAGATTCAAAACTCGAATGTACCATTACCACGTGCTCGAAACCAAAATAAGAAAAATCTGCGGGTGGGCATATGTGCATATCTGCTTGCTCATCATCAATTGGCTCGTAAACAACACCTACCACTCCTATCCTGTATCGTTACTGGTGACGACAACTGGTGTATTTGTAGTAATGTAAGCAAGAGGAAGGAACAGTAGAGCCCAACAAAGCAGCAAATTCCGGCGAAAAGATCTGCACGCATCTACAAAAGATAATGTTATGTATCTGGTGGAACAGCGACAGTGTTGCGTACCATGGATTGCTTCTCCGAACTATAACCATCATTTGTGGAATTTACTGTCGACAACTGAGGTGTCTTGCTCATGTAATCCAAGAAAAACGACCAGGAAGACTGTATGAAGTGATGCCACTCAACAATAACGCGCGCCCACATTCTGCCAGACTGACAAAGAATATTGTGCAGGAGTTGGGTTGGGAAGTCATCCCGTACGGACCTTATTCACCTGATCTTGCTCCCTCAGATTTTTGTCCTTACGCTCTCTATCTAAAACCTTCAAAGAACTTCCTTTCCTGATGAAAATGCTCTCCGAGAAAGGTTATTCGCCAACGGCAAAGAAACATTCTGCACGCTGTTTAGCGTCTCCTCCAGAAACACTAAAGGTGATTTTGATCCGACGACGGCGTATAGCATCTGGGAAGTAGTACTTGTCCTGATAATGGCTTCAGCGTCGTCCTCCAACAGACAGCGTAGTGGCATAACTACAGGAGCGCCAATTGTGTCTGCCTTTTAATAAGGAACGCTTCCTGTCAGAAGTCTCAGTGTGGTGCGAACTCGTGAAGCAAACAACCAACGACGCCGCGGACCGCACTCGTGCTTCCTATTGCCAATTGTGCAAGCTTCGAAGGGGTTAAATCGTGATCTTTCGAGTGTCGTTATAGTCCGTTCGGAGAACTGCCACACAAGTTGCACGTGCAGTGTCAGTTGTGGAATCATGCTGATATGATTTGTCACATGGATATTCTCACACCAGTAGATGAGGTTCTGGACTGGAACGTGGAATGACGCGCCGTGATCTTCAGCGATGAATGCAGTTTCCCGTTTCTCGCTGCACGCAAGTGACGGTCGTTTGCCAGTACGACGTAGATCCGGTGAGCACTGTCTCGTAGGAAGCATTCATCCAAGAATGGTCTGGTGTGTGTAAAGCTACAACTCTCGTTCACCTTCGGTGTTTCTGAAGGAGACGCTAACCAGCGCGCAGAATGTTGTTAGAGCCGTTTCTTTGCCGCTCTTGCATCAGGAAAGTGATGTGTTGCTCCAATGGAATAATTCGGACGCCCAACACATTTCCCGTGAAACTCAACGTGCTCTGCAGGACGTGCAGCAACTTTCCAGGCACGATTTCCGTACTTGTCTCCAATCGAGCACATGTGGGGTATGCTGGGACAAGAAATGACTCGTCAACCAACAACTCTTTCAGAATGAGATTTTCACTCTGCAGCGGAGTGTGCGTTGATACGAAACTTCCTGGCAGATTAAAACTGATTGCCGGACTGAGAATAGAACTCGGGACCTTTGACTTTCGCGAGCAAGTGCTCTACCAACTGAGTTACCCAAGCACGACTCACGCCCCGTCCTCACAACTTTACTTCTGCTAGTACCTCGCGTCTTACCTTCCGAACCTTGCAGAACTAGCACTCCTGAAAGAAAGGATATTGCGGAGACATGGCTTAGCCACAGCCTTTGGGATGTCTCCAGAATGAGATTTTCACTCCGCAGCAGAGTGTGCGCTGATATCGGAGACGAGGTACTAGCAGATAGTATAGTTGTGAGGACGTGACTTGAGTCGTGCTTGGGTAGTTCAGTTGGTAGAGCACTTTCCCGTGAAAGGTAAAGGTCTCGAGTTCGAGTCTCGGTCCGGCACACAGTTTTAACCTGCCAGGAAGTTTCAACTCTTTCAGAACAAAGTTAACGGCACGAGCAAGCGTGGCGTAACGTATCCCACGGCAGTATACGCCGTCTGTACGATCGACTGGATACCAGAGTCAGCGCCTGTGGAGACTACACCATGTATTAATATGGGTGTCTCAGTATGGGTCGATACCAAGTACCTCAGGGTTGCTTGTGCTATTATTGATCTGTAAATGTAGTCATTTCATATATCCCATACACACTGCATCAAGAATAAATCTTGAGTGAGTAGGAAACTGTAAAAGTATGTATTATTTTTTTTTCCTTCAGTGCATGATGTATGATGAATAACAGGATGACATATACTATTCTTTGAGATGTCCAGGAAGTTTTGCCACATCTGTTTGTACTAATTCCTGGGACCCTATGATGCTACACCTTAAAAAAATAATACTCTGATAGCTTCATAACCTCCATAGAACTTTGAATGTAATCGACGATTATATCGTTGCAAATAATAGTAAAGTACAAACTCCTAAGCAGCAAAACTCTAAAACAGAAGTCGTGTTTCTTATTCTGTGTGGAAAGAGGTATGGACTTCAATGTTTTGCTTTCAAAGCAACATTCTGCAATTTATAAGTATGTGCGAAGACTAGGAGCTGGTAGTGATATGTGACGCCATACGTCTGCAATAAACAAAAAGAATAATACTCATTTATTTTCCAACTCTGCAGGATCTCTAAAATTTGTTAAATGCAAAGTTTGACGATTTTATATAAACATCAAAATTTTTCACTTCACTTGATAAGAAAATCGAAGACTGAATTTAGTCGGTATCTGTGTTTCCTTACCTAAACACATGAATGAGGCCCTGGTTGGAATATATAAATCAGTTTGGAGGTTATTAATTTTTTTCTATTTTTGACTTGTATGAGCCTGATTTGACTCAGGTTATTACCCATTCCTTATGGTTTACAGTTATGGTGTCCTTGCACAGATTTAGTTCCTAAATTAACAATCGTTGTTGAAGTGTGATTACTGTTAAATTAATGGTCCCGCCACAAATAATTTAGATAAATGTAGAGAATTTATCTGTATTTGTATAGCTAGAACGTTATTAGTCTTCCGGATTCACGAGAGGAAGAGGTACCTCAACAGGTACTGTCTCTCGCTGGTGAACTATAAATGGGTTCAATAGACGTTGGTGATTTCATATCATTCACGAAAGCAAACTGCCGTGATGGTTGAAGTCTCTGTAATTCGTCTGTCTTCAAAAGGTATTGTTTGCACGTTGCTTAACCAACAGTTCAGTTTTACAGAGTACGGAAGTTTTTAGGTGATACTAGTCACCGTTTGTGGCGGCTCTCTTCTTTAAAAAGAGGAAGATTCTATTTAAATGTTACTAAACAACCTTGGATCGTGCCAACTACAGTGATAAGCGGTCTCATTAAAAAAATCCCCTGAAACATCTATTTGAAATTGGTATTGATCATAATTGGAGCACTATGTAAGTATCTGACTAACCAAAAAGTTTTTGCATCTCTGTCGGCAACAAAATAATTGAACCAAAGCTGACAAATTCATGGAATAATTATATTGCGATTTCAGGTAGCGATTTAGAAGCTGCGCACGACTCAAAAGCGTTGAAAACCAAATGAGCACACCCTCACATAAACTCACTCTCTAAAATAAACGATAATTCTCATATGTTCTTAAAAAAATATTACATTCACTGCACATCGTAAAACTAAACCTCCTTACAGTTTTCAGTAATCAATAGTAACGGAAAGTCAGCCCACAATTAACATAATGCAACCACAGAATAGTTCACAATTCTATACTCATTTCTGTTTTTAATAAAACATTTCGATATAATCCATACTATTCTTATTAATTAAGACACAAGATCGTGCCACGCTACATGGCAGCCACCTTTATATATGATGCGGTTTCGCCTCACAGCTCGTGACATTCTCAATCATCCACAACCACGTGTCGTGCGAAGTCATCTCGCACGCTACTATGTTGTTGTTGTGGTCTTCAGTCCTGAGACTGGTTTGATGCAGCTCTCCATGCTACTCTACCCTGTGCAAGCTACTTCATGTCCCAGTACCTACTGCAGCCTACATACTTCTGAATCTGCTTAGTGTCTTCATCTAAAAGTAAAATTCATGAGTTACATTCTGGCTCTGGTGGTTTAATGTGCTTTCGTACATCAAGTCAACAATCACAAATCGAAGGAGACATCCTCATTGAACACTCCTGGAAATGGAAAAAAGAACACATTGACACCGGTGTGTCAGACCCACCATACTTGCTCTGGACACTGCGAGAGGGCTGTACAAGCAATGATCACACGCACGGCACAGCGGACACACCAGGAACCGCGGTGTTGGCCGTCGAATGGCGCTAGCTGCGCAGCATTTGTGCACCGCCGCCGTCAGTGTCAGCCAGTTTGCCGTGGCATACGGAGCTCCATCGCAGTCTTTAACACTGGTAGCATGCCGCGACAGCGTGGACGTGAACCGTATGTGCTGTTGACGGACTTTGAGCGAGGGCGTGTAGTGGGCATGCGGGAGGCCGGGTGGACGTACCGCCGAATTGCTCAACACGTGGGGCGTGAGGTCTCCACAGTACATCGATGTTGTCGCCAGTGGTCGGCGGAAGGTGCACGTGCCCGTCGACCTGGGACCGGACCGCAGCGACGCACGGATGCACGCCAAGACCGTAGGATCCTACGCAGTGCCGTAGGGGACCGCACCGCCACTTCCCAGCAAATTAGGGACACTGTTGCTCCTGGGGTATCGGCGAGGACCATTCGTAACCGCCTTCATGAAGCTGGGCTACGGTCCCGCACACCGTTAGGCCGTCTTCCGCTCACGCCCCAACATCGTGCAGCCCGCCTCCAGTGGTGTCGCGACAGGCGTGAATGGAGGGACGAATGGAGACGTGTCGTCTTCAGCGATGAGAGTCGCTTCTGCCTTGGTGCCAATGATGGTCGTATGCGTGTTTGGCGCCGTGCAGGTGAGCGCCACAATCAGGACTGCATACGACCGAGGCACACAGGGCCAACACCCGGCATCATGGTGTGGGGAGCGATCTCCTACACTGGCCGTACACCACTGGTGATCGTCGAGGGGACACTGAATAGTGCACGGTACATCCAAACCGTCATCGAACCCATCGTTCTACCATTCCTAGACCGGCAAGGGAACTTCCAACAGGACAATGCACGTCCGCATGTATCCCGTGCCACCCAACGTGCTCTAGAAGGTGTAAGTCAACTACCCTGGCCAGCAAGATCTCCGGATCTGTCCCCCATTGAGCATGTTTGGGACTGGATGAAGTGTCGTCTCACGCGGTCTGCACGTCCAGCACGAACGCTGGTCCAACTGAGGCGCCAGGTGGAAATGGCATGGCAAGCCGTTCCACAGGACTACATCCAGCATCTCTACGATCGTCTCCATGGGAGAATAGCAGCCTGTATTGCTGCGAAAGGTGGATATACACTGTACTAGTGCCGACATTGTGCATGCTCTGTTGCCTGTGTCTATGTGCCTGTGGTTCTGTCAGTGTGATCATGTGATGTATCTGACCCCAGGAATGTGTCAATAAAGTTTCCCCTTCCTGGGACAATGAATTCACGGTGTTCTTATTTCAATTTCCAGGAGTGTACAACTACACGCTGTAGATCTACATCTAAATTTACATTCTCACTCTGCAATTCACAATTAAGCACCTGGCAGACTGTTTATCGAGCCGCCTTCAAGCAACTTCTTTACCGTTCCACTGTCGAATAGTTCGAGAAAGAAACGAACGCCTAAATCTTTCCGTGCGAGTTCTGAAGTCTCTTATTTCATTATGATGTTCATTCCTCCCAATGTACGTGGGCGCCAACAAAATATTATTACACTGTGAGAAAAAATTTAGTGACTGAAATTTCGGGTGAAAAGCCTACAGCACCGAAAAACGTCTTTGTTCTATTGGCTGCCATGCCGATTCGCGTTTCATATCCGTGACGCGTTCTCACTTATTTCGCGGTAATACAAAGAGAACTGCCCGTTTCTGAACCTTTCAGATGTCCTCCGACAATCTCTTTGATGCGGGTCGCATGTCTCACAGCAGTACTCCAGAAGAGAGGGACAATCTAGTATAAGCTTTTTGTATTGTAGACATGTAGTATTTTCTAAGTATTCTGGCAACAAATCGTAATCTTTGTTTCCTTTTCCAACAACATTATCTATGTAATCGTTCCAACTTATGTTATTCGTAATTGTAATTGTTGTGTTGGCAGAAGAGCCAACACAGTGTTACGAATGGAGGCCGAAATGCACGCGTTTTAGCTCACGCAGGCTGGCGTGAGGAGGGAAGAACTATACTGACGTGAGGTCTGGAACATGACAAGGAATGAGAATTCAGAAAGCGGACGTAATTAGTTTCATACTTAACTTTAATCCATTAATGATGAACGTTGCTCTTGACGGTACATGAGCCACAATATTATCTGTTCAGAAGACATAGTAACTGAATATTGCGCCTTGCTAGGTCGTAGCAAATGACGTAGCTGAAGGCTATGCTAAACAGTGGCAATTGAGAGTGTTTGTAGTCAGTGAACCATCGCTAGAAAAGTCGGCTGTAAAACTGGGGCGAGTGCTAGGGAGTGTCTCTAGACTAGACCTGCCGTGTGGCGGGGCTCGGTCTGCAATCACTGATAGTGGCGACACGCGGGTCCGACGTATACTATCAGACCGCGGCCGATTTAAAGGCTACCACCGAGCAACTGTGGTGTCTGTCGGTGACACCACAGTTATCCTAAGCATTTAGCTGTGTTCACAGCCCTTACATTTATGTGATTTACTTAAAGGGAGAGCTAACTCTGGCTCAGTTTCCCATCGCTGATTAAGTACTCGCTATTTACGATATTCAAATGGCAGCTACTCAAACTCATTTTTCTCAGTGGCGCCATGTTATGAATGGTCGCGTGAGTGTGTGACTATTATGAATCAGAAGGCGTTTCCAAATCATTTTATGGAACATAAGAACTAAATTTTGTTGCATAGCTTGGACGTTCCAGAGCATAATTGTCACACTGCAATGCCAAGTTATTATACTCACTGCATGGACACGTAGGTTTTATTTTTCAATTTAATCTGGCTCATTTAATGAATTTAAATTTTATATATAACTAATATTACATTTCTGTAAAGTTAAACATCTCCCTTTGCAATTTAGCTCTTCATTTCCTGCCTAACATTTTCAATTGGGTTCGTGTCAAGGGAGTTCCTTGGCCATCCAAAACATGAACTCCAGTCTCTTTTGCCGGCCGGAATGGCCGAGCGGTTCTAGGTGCTACATTCTGGAACTGCGCGACCCCTACGGTCGCAGGTTCGAATCCTGCCTCGGGCATGGATGTGAGTGATGTCCTTAGGTTAGTTAGGTTTAAGTACCTCTAAGTTCTAGTGGACTGATGACCTCAGCAGTTAAGTCCCACAGTGCTCAGAGCCATTTGAACCATTTGAACCAGTCTCTTTTAAACATATAGTCAGAGATTTAGCTTTTTAGCAGGGTATGGAATCGTCCACAAAGGTGTAATTGCTGTCGAGGAACCATTCACTTGCAAAAGAAGTCAAGTACTAAGTAATCTCCGTGGAATGGCTCGTGTGTCTCCAAAATTCCCTTTTATCTTTCAGAATTTGGATATTTGTTTCGTCAGAGAAGTAAACCTGAAATGAAAACTCATGTCAGATTTGGAAATCTCTTTTCTCATAAAAGAAGGAAAAGGGTGAAATTATAGTTTATGTATCTAATTTCAGTCATCCATCGTCCAGTTTTGCACTTTTTGGCCCGTTATAGTCGCTTTTCTTCCATCACTGAAGTAAATTTCTGTTTCGTGGCCGGACGACGGCGTTGCAGTCCCATTTCATTGCAGATAGATACCGTCACTCCACCATCCTTCAATACGTTCTTAATTAAGCGCATCGGGTTTTTACGGTTTTCTACTACCATTCGACTTATTTCTCTGTCTGTTCGAGGGCATGTAAATCATTTTCGATGGCATTTGCCTTTCTGCTACAGTACGACGCTTTCATTATTTATGAGTTTGTTGCTTATATTTCCAACTGTTGATTGTGAAATTACTTGCATATGGACAAGGTGTAGCTGAATATAGTGAGCCATTATTCTGGCCCTTTTCCCTGGAGTGAAGTCAATAACTTTACTCACATCTGAAGACAGTCACGACGATGCCATATTGAGAATTAAAGAACTTTTTAAATGTTAAAACATGAAATGCGTGAGACAAGAACGTAATTTATTACGTAAAGCTCGATAATACGCGAAAATCTCACAGATCTGGTGGATATAAAAAAGTATAACTTACTTCACCAAGGTAGTTCTGACAGGGAAAACTATTCGACATTTCAGAAAATATTGAAATAACGGTCTAAGTACAATATTGAATGGTTGAACGTTATTATTAAACAAGCATCACAATCTTATTTACTGTTCTACAATTCTGTAGAAACAGTACAAATATAATGAACCATTGTTTATTGTAGAGTGCTTCCAAACTAACCCTCAGAACTTCCTGAACTATGTGGTGAATGTATCAATTTGGCACCTGGCTGAAGTCATTGTTTTCTTTCGCCACATACACATTTCAGTTGTTAAAAGACGTAGGTCTATACAACTAACTTGGAAACTACAGAGCCTACTGAGCTTTGAATACAGAGTCCCTGTGTAGGAGACTTCATTACCTCATTTTTCGTTCAACTACAGATATGTGCATAATTTTAGAATTTCTGTAGCAACAGGCTTCATTGCCTACATACATTGGGAGATTGACCTTAAGTTTTTGTTTCACACAAAACAAAGTGGCGTTTCTAACATACAGGAATTCTCTAACGACAGTATAAACATCACCCTTCTAAAAACCACATTCCAATAAAATTTGGGACAGCTAATTAATTTGAGAAAATGTTGGTAAATATGAAGGCAAAGGTTTTCATAAATATTACAAAAGAATTACTTTATTCAGTCATAACCACTGCAGAGTTACAACAAGGAGATTGAAGTGTTTAACATACATTATTTACAAAATAGTTATTTTTAATAGTATAGAAGAACGTCAGTGTAGTTGAAACGATTTGAAAGAGAGTAAGTTTTCAATGAAGATGTATGATTACATATGTGATATAAATGGTAATGGGGTAGATGGTTATGTCTCAAACAGTCAAATAGTATTGTATACAAGTCTGTACAACCTGAAACAAAAGTGCCTGTTAAGAAAGCGAATGTATTCAGTAAAATGTGCTTTCTCTATTAAACACGGAAATTACTATTGAAACATGTAGGCCATATCACTCATATTTCATGGTTTGGGTGTTCACAGCTCTGTTATGTTTCCCATAATTATTAAATTCACAGGATGTGGCACTAACAAAAGGAAGTGCTATTTTTTGTCTCCTTGTATTTTTAGTGAAATTATGTTCAGGCTCTTCATTTGTCTAAACTGTCACCTGAGTGCAGCATTTAAGTATTAGTAAAGGCTCAGTAAACCTTTCTTGGTGTCTGCTATGAATCATCTGTCATGTCTTGACAGAAGTTGGAAACAGGTAAGGGAATTTCTTGACACAGCCCTGCTACACTATGATTGCAGCGTAATCCTGGTAGTCACATTTGCTTTATTTGAATACTGCATATCAAGGATCAAAGAACTATCCACAAAATACAAATTATTTGAAACTGTTTCATAAGGTTTTTAATTTTTTTACTTATGTCTGTGAATCACATCCACAAGTTATTTTCGTATTTATACAGATTAGTAAGATGTTAATCTCTTTCGTTTTCTTATTAATTGATAATAAATTTCCATTGATGTTGAGAGCAAGATAAGAATGGTGACTGCTCATTTTATGTTTTCTGTCAATTGTGGTTTATATAAGCATGACAACACTGATAATATTACAGGATTTATAGTACAATTTAATATATTCCACATTGTACAGACCTGTACAATAGAACAATTGCTGTACAATTATTTCCATGAGCATAAATTCATTTTGCATTTGCTTGATAGATTACCAAAACACTTTTCAACAGGAATGCTGATTAATTAAACGTAGAACTCAATAAATCTCTTTAAGAGGCACATGAATTCCATTGATTAATACTGAAAACAGTGGATAAAACTTATTGGAATCACTTATATTGAGAATCATATAATTTCACTGGTTCACTTCAATCCATTCTACTACACTATTATGAGAATAGAATTTGTCTACCAAAGAAAATTTTCTTCTACAAACAAGAATGCACTTTTAATTTTTGCAGCTTTGTGGTTCAGGGTAACATTTATTAAAATTTATGAATAAATTTAAAATACCATAATGTACATAACATATAGCAGCTTTACTTATTACTAAAGATGCAGCATCACTCTTGGTCATACCAGTAGCTTGATGGCATCATAAACAATAGCTGACACTTTATAACCATAAATTTTTGGATACAGTAAACCTTGCTTTTGGCTGAAGATGAATTAGTAAATAAAATGACACTGTAAACCAACAACCAAATCTGAAATGGAATGAGAAATGGCAATGTTGTGGTTAGCAACAGCAAGATTCATGACTGCAGTACGGTGGATACAGATGAAATGTCCATTGCTTTCCTACTGTTATTTCGCTACAGGAAGTGTCCAAGAATGGCTTACAAAACAAAACATAATGATGTACGAATGTTAGTAAACAAATCAGAAACAGCACATACATAAGATTCATTTGAGAAACTAATACTATAAACAAGCAGCGAAATTGGCTTTGTTTTTTTAATGCACAAAGTTAACATGGTCTTTTGAGAGAGTCAGAAGTGATACATCACGGAAATCTCGTGTATTGATCAAGGTGCTGATTTCTTTGGTTGATGATGGATGTATTTTTCTTTACTAAGAATGTCTGAAATATCGATCGTGGTCAGTCTCAGCTCTCTGTAGCATCAGGAAGTCTGAGAGGCTAATTCCACACTTAAAAGGATTAATTTTTACTGAGTTTATTGACTGCCTTCTCTTGGTATAATGTTGTGTAATATTCGGAATATGATGAAATACCGTTAATAATTTTATATCTCTTGTTAAACGTGTTCAATTTCCAGCGCAACGAGAAATACAGAATTTTCGTGTCATTCATGTCACTTTTACCTATTCAGGCGTAATTGAAGAAATTCATTGTAAATTTTGAAGTTCCTGATGCGTCTCAGGGCCCTTACATGTCCATACATAAAACTGGGGAGCGCGTTTGCTGTAGGGTGTGCATGAACCTTTTCCATATATTTGTAAAATCTTTCCTCTATCCATCCCACACTAATTTTCTCTCACCATCCTGTAACTCGATTTTTGTCCTAAACGCTCGTTTGGGAAACACTACCTCTGCCATAATGTTTTATAATCACACACACTCGTTGGCACACTCTTTACACATAATGCCGAGGTGTTAACTGTGACTTCGTGAGCTTTTCCGGTTTTTGTGTTTATAGCGACTAGTTTCCTGCTGTATCTAGAACCTGTGGTGTACTACTTTGTTCTCTGTTTCATGGTTACATTGTTTCAGTGTCGACTATGACTGAAATGTGAAAGAAAGTTAAGGCTTTAAGAAAGAGGAAAATGTTTTCAATTTCTGTTACATACTTCTACAACAGAACTGTAAACCAGTTACCCAAAAGATTCTCCAGTGCAAGTAAGTCGAAAATTGTACAAAGTTTACTAACAGACTACATTAGTAAGTGACATAAGGAAAAAATTCAAGACAATTTTATACTAATGACAGTAACTTCATGGATGCTGTCATCTTCGATAAAACTTTTCTGTGAATTCTTCAAAAATTTGAATAACTGACTTGAAGATCAAAATATTCCATTATAACCTGCTGTGAATACTGTACCTTGATATGGGCACCTGCAACAGTGGCCAGTTTATCGTATGAATATCACAACATATCCAGAATCATTTCTGTACAAAAATTAAAAGCAATGTACCCAATACTTGTCAATGAATGGCTCCTGGGGCACTGTAAAAGTGCTGCAAATTTTGTAAATGAGATGTGTTATTAACAAATACATTAGTAGCACATATTACGGTAACAGTTGATGGTGATACTGGAACAGGATTCTGCAGACAATGTTGATCATAAATAACATCCTCTGGAGTTATCTGCTAACACCCTCAAATACAGTAACTCTCAGGTCCCAGCAAGATAGTGGAGACATGGGAAGTGGACATGCTGACTGGGCTGAGACGCTGTGATTGGCAGCAGCGGCTCGATATGGCAACGCTGTCCTCAGAGGCGCTGTGGTGACGGGTGCAGCAGCGGCGCCGTCTCGACACTGGGGCCCGTGGGTGGGGCCTTGCTGCTCACAGACCACTGGTCCTCCAGCAGCACTACCACAGCACCGCTGTCCACGTCTCCGCTGGGGACTTCTGAGGGGAGGAGGAAGCAGAGAACACGTTACCACCATCAAGGAGGTGCACAGCAGAGCAGCTACAAATTTTGCTAATAAGCTTATGTAAAAGGCAAAGCCACTATATAGGCAATGGCTGTAAGTAAAAGGCAATTGCCTTAGTACC
Organism: Schistocerca americana; assembly: GCF_021461395.2. Classification (NCBI taxonomy): domain Eukaryota; kingdom Metazoa; phylum Arthropoda; class Insecta; order Orthoptera; family Acrididae; genus Schistocerca; species Schistocerca americana. The sequence goes on from NC_060122.1 coordinate 654,143,938, forward strand.
TAAACGTTAAGCATGATGAAAAAAAAACAGAAGAAAATGTAAAGTGAAATATGAGCAATTGCTATTTGGCTAGAGAATGACATTGGATTTTGTTATATTTCAATCACTGGTAGATATATTGATGACATTGTTATTTGCTTATTCAAATAGTAGCTTTTGGTATACACTTTCTTTCCTTACTTTTCGTACATATCTAATGAATTAGACTCTTGGAACGTAAAGAATGACTTATAGGAACAAAATCAGTGAAGTGAAATGCTAGATAAGCGTAAAGAGTTTAGGTAACATAATCTGACAATGCAATGAATGTTTTGTAGAAAATGAAACTTTGTTCCTCAAAGTGATTACAGGTCGTCATTCCTGAACAGCTGTCACTGATATTCAGTTCATTAATTTCATTACAGTCACTAAGTTCTTGCAACTCACCAAATGTAGATTATCTGATACATTTCTCCGTTAATTTCGTTATTATGAGATACTGTTATGCTGACGTTTGTTACATGTGCTATTCATTCTGTTATTTCCACAACCCCTAAACCATTTCATATGGACAGCATCTTTTTAATCATAGTAGATGACGTCGTAGTTTTTACTTTATTTCCAAGATAACTGTAATTTCCCTGAAGAATTGCCGGCGGGAGTGGCCGTGCGGTTCTAGGCGCTATAGTCTGGAGCCGAGCGACCGCTACAGTCGCAGGTTCGAATCCTGCCTCGGGCATGGATGTGTGTGATGTCCTTAATTTATTTAAGTTTAATTAGTTCTAAGTTCTAGGCAACAGATGACCTCAGAAGTTACGTTGCATAGTGCTCAGAGCCACTTTTCCCCGAAGAATTATTGTTACAGAAGAGGAAGTAGAGCTACTTTATTCATAGTCATCTGGCATATCCTTCGTATTTTTACAGGATACAATCAGTTACTGTTTCATCAGTTAATGGAGAAATCTTATCTTTAATTTGGACTAACACCGAAGAAGGCGATTTTGGCGTACTTGGAGGAGGGGGGGGGGGGGGGGGGTGTTGTAGACACGACCATAAAATCCCATAAAATGGAAGAAATCAGATTATGAGAAGCAAAAGATTTATACTTGCAACACTCTATTCTTTATTTTACAATGTGATTTAGAAAACTACTTAGAATTTAAATTAAGCAAGTATCTGTGCAGTAGGAGGAAGCATCTGTAATGTTGCTAATTTATGATTCGCTCCTATCGATTGTAAGCAGAATGGAGAATGATATTACTGTTTTAGAAGACTAGTGAGTCATTCCTTTCCTATATGTAGAGTTAATAATTCAGGCAAAGTGATTATCTTAAAGTGTTCTGAACTGCAATTGGACTTAAAGATCCGTAAATCTTTTCGTCATCTTTTTTGCGAATATATGTGAATATATCAATACAACGTTGAAACGGATATAAGACCCTGATATTATTTGTGTATCTGTGTGAATATATCAATGCAACGATGAAACAGATGTAAGAGCCTGATATTTATTTACAATCGGTAAACACAAGGGAATTTGATCCTACCAAAAAAGTGAGATAAAGCATACTTTTTGCAACATGAATTCGTTCAGATTGCTTTTGGTTGATGTTATAACAACTAATCTAATTATAATCCCAAATTCGTGCACTTAAAATTATTTTCATTCATTTGTAGTTCGTGGTTCCTAACATGAAGTTATGTGTATTCAGACATGTTGCACTATGTATCATAGAAAATCTAAAATAAGTTACTTATGTATGACTAAGCGTTTTGTGTTGCTTTTAAGCATTCTATAGAGTAACTTCACAGATTTGAGGATAATTAGATTAAGTTCCCTGAAACTGCTTTGGGTATCCAGCAATTCACTTTTATTGAACGACAAGAGGTGTAAGCATTTTGCGTAGAGTACGGATCAGAACCACGTCGCGGTGGCCTATTACAGATGCAACTGATCACGAAATTTAAATTTAAACTTTGCTTTATATACTCTTGCTGTGACAAGGCAGATAAGTGACGGCAGAAAGTGTGTTTTTTTTACGCAGAAGAATTATTCGTTTTAGAACGATTGCAGCTCTGTTTTCATTAGACATTATGTGAAAAGTATAATAATAAACTTAAGGTCAAGTCCCAACAAAGCCATTGAAACGCCGATAACGTTGAGAGACGATGTCAGATACTTTCTTGCCTTCAGTGCAATCTACAAATTCCTCCCTTGTGCCTATCCCTTTATCTCAGAGAACCATTTACACTCCATGTCCACAATTATATTCCGCATACGCTGATGATACAAAACATGATGACCACTGGCCACCGCGTGACAGAATGCCACTACGACCTTACTGGCATGTGATGCGATAAGGAGACTATATGAGTATAGCAGAGACGAACAATCAATCATTCTAGTGACGATACGGGTCGTAAATGGGGAAATACACTGCTAAAAGCTACTTTGGCAAAGAGCAGATTGTAACGTCCAAGCCCCTGGGAACGAGTATCTCGATGAAGGTGAAATTCGTCTGCTGTCAGCGTGCGATTGTCGTGGCTGAAGGAGGCTGAAGCGACGAATGGAAGACGAGGTGTTGGATATACGCACCTCACCACAGAATGTGGACGTCGGACGCTTGCCCACTTTGTAGAGCAGGATACGCACCAACCTGACGTCAGAGTACAATGTTGGAGTAGGCACAAGAGACTCGAAGTATTCCATTCAGCGCAGGCTGCTTAGCATAGGGCTGCCCAGTGGACGATCGCCACTTATTCGCACGTCGACCAAAATAAATCGCCACCTATGATGCAGTGGGCACGGGAACATCAATATTGGAGCATGGTTCAATCGAAAAGAGTCGCCTGGTCAAACGAGTCATGTTTCAAGTTAGGCTAGGTGGACGGCTTTTCGAAATATGCAGTACGGCACGACACAGGGCGATGGGGCTCTGTTATGCTATGTGAACGGCCTTAGTAGTCGAAGGCGCCATGACACCTGTGGACCACGCAAATATCACTGCAGGCCATCTGCACCCTTACTAGCTCGATGGCACTTTCCACCAGGACAACTCTCTGTGTCTAAAGGTAGACTCATGCTACAGTGGTTTGAGGAGCATGTTCGTTGATTTCTAGGCCACCGAGTTAGCCTAATCTAAACCGGGTGGAAAGCATTTGGAAACCTGCACGAACCACCGGACCAGAATTAACGGTAATCACACGGAATGTGTGTATAATTCTGGAACCACAAACCTAAGGAGTATCTCAAGAACTTGTCGAATGCCGATCAGGATCGCTGCATTATAGTGTTCTAAAGGCGGACTAGTGTGCTGTTTAGTCGGCAGTTCTAATATTTTGGGTAACCGGCGTACATTTTACTTTCCGTACGACTTATGGATGTTTAAGATATAGTGCCTTAAGTAAATGGTAATAAAGTTGAGAATATTATTTCACCTGTCCTCTTCATGGTTTTAAAACTTGTTTAACATTTAATAAATATTTCGTTTTTATTTTTACACATGGAACAAGTTATGATTAGCAGCAGATGATGGAAATCTACATTAGGGCTACAACAGTTACAGGGTAATGAAAGATGTAATAAGTTATACAACAGCAATAACTGTAAGAAATATGACAGAACTAACGGAAACAGTATACTTAGGAAGAACAATTTGTGGTTATAGGCCCCGCAATCTAAAAGAACGATCTGGTACCATAGGCAAGCTCGGTAAGATACAATAGTGCTGTCATCTTGATCTGAAAGTTTAGGCTTTCAATCGTCATGAAATATAGCAAAGTTTCATGTTGCCATAGATTATGAAAGTCGTTGCATGACGGTAGGACTCGGACAAGACGACGTACCCACTCACAGCAAACGCCCTGCCTCTATTCCGTAGACCCTCAAACTACGTAGCGGGGTCCTAACAGAAAAGACCTAAAGGTACTGCAGTGTGAAATACTTGCTGTTACCTCGCGCATCATAATATGGTCGCATTTGTTGCGGGAAGCACACATTCGCTACTGCCGCTACCGACGATGAACGAGAATGAAGAGATAAATTTACAAGAAATGGTCAAATGTCTAATCTAACATAGACTGAGAACTTACATTCAAATATAATAGCTATATCTAAGTATCATATTTCTACAGTAAGAAGCTGCTGAAAAATTCTTAAGGCTTATGCGGGACACAGCGAGGGAGGTAATATAGGAGTTTGGAAAAATGCGCTAAAGACAATCCTGAACATCCTCTGAAGGTTTGTCAGTAGAGTTCTGGTTCATAATGTATCATGAAATAAACCAGCCAGGCTAGAAACGCAAACCAGAGGACTAGGTATCGGGTGTCTGGCATTCGTTTATCTCGCAATGGTCACAGAAACTTCCGTAAAGCAAATCGATGTCCTGAAAGAGAAGTCTGGAGAGGTCGTACTACAGATCTCCTTCGAGGAAACACAGTACGTGTAAAAACAAAATGATGCATCAAAACTATAATGACAAGGTAAGGTGGGACTGAAGAGGGCCTAGGAAGTATCTTGTGAATATGATAACGACAAATGCAACAGCGAAAGAAGCTCCCGAACAGAAATATCGAAAGATGATTACACCATTCTGTGAGACAGGAAGCATCTACAATAAATGATGCCTGTCAAGTAACATAACAGTCAAACACTACGACACTTTCATCAAACCAGAAACCTTATAGTCACGAGAAACGGCACCAAGTGAGTCTACAGAGAGTGGACTAGAAAAGAGAATGACAAGGTATACAATACTTGTATAGTACATGGCAAAGAAAGTCGAATGAAAATTTACGGACAAATCAAGACACCTGACGAACTAAACCAATCTTGCAGTACACAGGAAGCATTAACTATATTAATTAGGTCACCGAAGTCTGGAAAGAAGTGGAGGATGGTGACGTAACAAACTCAAGGATACAAGGTGGATAAACATTTAACCACAAAGTACTCAAATGCCAAGTGAGGCAAGAGGTCGAAAAGTTCAAGACAGGAACAACTTGATCGGAAGAAAGGAAGAAAATGCATAATGAGAGATTGCAAGAATTGTGACGCCTGAGATTCCTGTGTACAGTGATAATAATAATATACGAATAATAATAATAATAATAACGATGATACGTAATATATGAAGATGCAGGAATATCTTTTAATGCGTTCATAGTACATTTTCAGTTAATAGTGTGGTTTGGTTCAGGGCTCGTGGAATGAAGAATAATTTTTCTTCACAACCAGCAGAGATTATCCACGACTGCGATAGACCGTCTCTCACAAAAACTGTACACTATGTCTCTATCAATCGTCGAAATATTTTGTGTTAAACTGGAATCATGTGATTCAGTGTTAAAATCCCAGTCTAGGGATCAAAAAGTCTGTGGTTCGATACCAGGTCAGTATTGGGACTTTTACCGGTCATATATCAGTTCACTTCTGGATTTTTTTATGTGAGAAATCGAGACCTGCGCCCTGTTCTGGAGTCCGCTGTATGCAGTGGATACACCTATAGTTGGTAAGGAAAGTAAGCTCAATGAGTGTACGGAGCCAATGACATACATTCTCCAGTAATTTCTGCGAACTGTAAAGCAAAATGATGCTCAAACCACCCTTCGGGTTGGTAATCTTGCAAACTTGCTGGGTACTCCAGACTATACGAAGCACTGCCGTGGACAAAGACGGCTCTACGCGGTAAGGCCTGCTTCTGCAGGGCCACAACAATACCTCCGCAAAGTACTCAAGTGTGAAGTGAGCCAAGGTGTCAAGAAATTCAAGACAGGAGAAACTTGCTCAGACTTTTTGTTTACTGATGATTGTGTGATGTTAGGCAAGGTGTCGAAGTTGAGTGACTGTCGGATGATACAAAATGACTTTGAAAAAGTTTCTAGTTGGTGAATGAATGACATCTAGCTCTAAATTAGAAGAAAGTAAGTTAATGCGGATGAGTAGAAAAACAACCCCGTAACATTCGATTATAGCTTTAATACTATCCTGCTTAACATAGTGATGTCGTTTAAATATCTCGGCGTAGTGTTGGAGAGCGACAAGAAGTGGAACAAGAATGTTAGGACTGTGGTAGGTAAGGCGATGGGTCGCCTTCGATTTAATGGTAGAATTTTGAGAAAGTGTATGTCATCTCTGAAGGAGACCACTTATATGATGCTATTACGACATTTTCAACAGTACTGCTCCAGTGTTTGGGATCCTATCACGTCGGGTTGATGGAAGATATCGAAGTAATACAGAGGTGGGCTCTTACATTTGTTACCAGTTGGTTCGAATAACACCCAAGTGTTACGGAGATGCTTCTCTAAATCAAATGGGAATCCCTACGGGAAGACGACGTTCTTTTCGAGCGACACGACTGAGAGAATTTGAAGAATGGGCATTTGAAGCTGACTGCACAACGATTCTTCTTACGCCAATATAAATTTTGCTCAAGGACAACCAACGTAAGAGAAATGAGGACCCGTACGGAGGTATATAGACAGACGTCTTTCTCTCGCTCTGTTTTAGAGCGGAACAGGAAAGGAAATGGCTAGTAGTGGAACAGGGTACCCACCGCCACGCGCCGTACGGTGGGTTGCTATGTATGTACGAGGGTTGGAACTTTAATAGTGGCTCGTACAAAATAGATACATGTTTCAAAATTTTACTGACCTTCAAAGTAGTCACTGTGTATGAACCGTTGCCACTGATATTGAAGTCGGAGGCTACACTTAGAAGTGCCAGTTGTGTTGACAGTTCGAGTGGCGCGGTCTGTTGCCCAACGAATTTGTAGCAGTTCTCTGGCGAATGCCCTGAAGAGTTCCCTTCAGTTTAGAAATCGACTTGAACTCATTAGGGCTTAAGTCAGGGGAGTGCAATAGGTGGTATGACACTTAGCAGCCCCATCAGTCAAACAAATCAGTAACAGTTTGCACTGCACGCGCTTGAGCATTGTCCTGCAAAATGATGGTCAGATCCTGCAGAAAGTGTCATCACTTCTGCCTCTAAGCTAGTCGTAAGTTGTGTTCCAAAAATGAACAGCTTAGAGACAGAATTGATGATACTTTCAGCAGGACCACACCATCATTATGCAGGACAATGCTCAAGCACGTACAGTGCAACCTGTTACTGATTTGCTTGACTGATGGGGCTGCTAAATGCTATACCACCTACTGCAATCCCCTGACTCAAGCCCTCGTGAGTTAAAAAAAATGGCTCTGAGCACTATGGAACTCAACTTCTGAGGTCATTAGTCCCCTAGAGCGTAGGTCTAGTTAAAACTAACTAACGCAAGGACATCACACACACCCATGCCCGAGGCAGGATTTGAACCTGCGACCATTGCCCTCGTGAGTTCAACTCGGTTTTTAAACTGAAGGAAACACTTCACAGCATTCGCTTCAGAACTACTACAAATTCGTCGGGCAGTAGACGGTACCGTTCGAACTGTCAACACAACTGGCACTGTTAAGAATATCGTACGACTTCCACATCGCTAGCAACGGGTTATACACAACGCTGGTGACTACTTTGAAAATCAGTAAAACTTTGAAAGACTTATCTATATTGTACGAGCTGTAAATAAATTGTTGCCATTATTAAAGTTCCATCCCTCATATGTAGATGTAGAACAGAGCTACGGTCAGACGCACACAATACAAACTAGGGTGTGTTTCCGCCATACGCCACCCACATACTTAGTTCCCATACGAACATCCCTCTTTCAAACGTGGTTATAAAGGGAGGAAAGAAGATTAGATTGTCACGTCTCATAGACCACCAGGTCATTAGAGACGAGGCAGTGGCTCATATTAGGGAAGGCCGGGAAAGAAAATCCATTGCGCTCTTTTAAAGCAACGATCCCGGCATGTACCTTAAGGTATTTAGGGAAATCACGGAAAATCTAAATCTAGATACTCGTGCAGGGTTTGATCCGTTGTCATCCCGCATGCAGGTCAGTGTGGTAACTACTACGCCTTAACCCCAAAGATGGATACAAGCGGACACTGGGCTCCTCTCAATTTAGTATTAGCGTCTGTATCAGCAACAGTATCAGGAGTATCAACATAACCACAGGACCGAGTCTATATTCGCCGCCAAGAAGAGGCACTAGACCATGGTCGACCACGGTGTGTAAAACTTCACGTGTGCACAGTGTGCTGCTCTCATGCGAGCCGTGGTCCGGACCATCTCTTCACTTCTCGTTACGTGTTGGGTTTGCTCGGTCCTTCTCGGTATAGCGCTTCATTTCATTTAGCAGTGCGATGCAGCGCTTTCTCCCGACATTTGGTGCGCCTTATTTTGATCGTTACGACATTTTTCTTTTCGGCAGATACGTGGTGCCAGCGCTGTTTACTCTTCGCTATTTATTCGGGATACAAAGAAAGTTCAAAGGCTCAGTGACTGTTACCGCAAAAACAGAGAATCTAGCGATCTATAGTTGCAATCCCTTAAAAATGAAAGGCAATCACAGACGAGAAGGATGGGAACTCTCAATATCTACTACATTGTCGCATAAGCAACGGGGCCGAAAATCTGCTATGAAATTTCTTTGAAATAGCATGCAGACGGAATTTGAATGTTAAGTTGACAACGAAAGAGCTCAAAATTATAGCAATCGATAGTAGATTTCAACGGGCATCGCTGTCCTGTACACCAAGAAGCATTTTATTTTAAATATGCAGGCGTGGAACACGTGTTGGAATTGGTGGCGCGCATATGAAAAATTTCTGAAGTTGCATTCTTTATACATGGTCAGTTGCAACAGGTTTTGTTGGAATTGATCGAAGAGCATTGAGACGTTACGCATTGCTGCAAAGTAGGCTGGTTAAGGCAGGGGCATACCTTGAACGAATTTGCTGTTTAAGACCCGCTGTCGTTGAATTTATGGAGGAAAAAGGAAAGAGAGAAACAAGATTAGAAGATCCGGAATAGTTTTCAAGGATACGTTTTGAAAGGACTCGACTGAAGACTGCCCTCAGTAAGACATAGCAACGCGGGAAGTTATTTGTTACTGATTTCGCGGTGAAAGGAACACCGTCAATTGCTCTAAGGTCATTGGCGTTAAAGAAAACACGAAGTTTGGACAATCTACTGTGGCGTTGAAAGAATTACAGGGAAAGATTTCTAAACGTTTGAAGAAAGTGTCAGTCTGACATCTGTTTTTGAGCCTTTTTCAAGAGCATTAGCAGCCGAAGGTACCCCTGTGCATTTGAAAATATAATTCCGTTTAAAAGAAAAATTCTTTTACGTTAAAACTGTCTAGAAGTTCTTTACTCTTCTCCACAGGAAGACTTTGCACCTCTCTATGACGAGATTGCAAACATGGCGTCAACGTGCACGTGAGAGACTTTTTTCAATTATGACACTAAATAAGCTACGACTGCGTGACAACGTGAGTGACGAAAATCTCTGTCTCTGCGTGTTTCCATACGGCCAGAGTTTACGGCAGATAGTAATTTTATGATGTCTTCAGCTCGTCAGCTATAATCAAGTAATTAAAAAAAAAATGTTGTGTCTGTGATCTATCTTGCTCTAGAAAATGAAACATGAAATAAAGCCGCATGCCACATGCAACGCTTTCACAATTTCTCCCCTTCCCCTTCTTCCCAGTCAGACCGCGTAGTGTGCATGGTGGAAGGGGAAGTCTGCACTCGGACGACAGATACAGGAGTATGTGCACGAGCACTGCACCTGAGCCAAGTTTTTAGTCGTCCCTGCACTAGACATTCTAAGAGTGATTGTAGCTGTCGTTCATGGACCAAAATTAACGACAGTGTTTTGCCAGTCACCTTCAAACTACTGCCATGCAACATCGAACGACCGAAGGTAATTGGTGCTATATTTATTTTATTAAATTACTTAAATTGTTGGTAATCTGTCGTGCCTAAGCTTGTTTAGCTAGGCTGTAAAACTGCTGAAAGCAAGGATGCCACATCTTAACGGCACCTAATCTCAGTGGTAGAGGGTTCTCTTCCTGTCATCTGTTTGACACCGAGAACATGTGGATAACACAACATGGAATCGACCACCCGAGTCTTACACGGACAGAAAATGAGATATTTGTATACATAAAGCGTCAAGGTACTTTGTAGTCCTTTGAGTGTGTGGTGCCATCACGTTTAGGGAGTGTTGGTACGACTTCCATCCGCTGTACTGTTGCGTCAATGTGTAGTGAAGCGGCAGCAGATCATGCGACATGAGCAGCGGAAAGAAGCGAGCAGAGCTCGGGCGCAGGTAACGTACGCACACAGGCGTAGACGGGCACGACCTCGGCAGCTCGGCCCGCGCTGTCGTCCGGGTCGGAAGGCGTCAGCGTACCGTCCGAATTGTTGCTGGCCGGCCCGGACGCCGACGCCGCCGGCTGCGCCTGGAAGTGGACGCGGCCGCGGCAGGACGGCGGCGCCAGCCGGCCCCCCGAGACGGCGGCGGTCGCGGTCGTGGCGGCGGTCGTGGCGCCCGCAGCGTCCGCCGCGCCGTCGCGCGACGCCCGCCGCCCGTCCAGGTCGGTGGCCGTGGGCGACGCCTTGGCGTCGTGGCGCGCCGTCGCAGGCCGCGTCACGCTCAGCCGGCTGCTCGCCGTCGCGAAGCGCGCCACCTGCTGCGGACACGAGTGTACTCTCTGAAGGCGCTGTCACTCGTACAACCGTAAGACAGCAGCGCATTTACTGACATAAAAGATGACCGCAAAGCAATAACTACACTGCAGGACATTAAAACTGCTACACCACGAAGAGGACGTGCTACAGACGCGAAATTTAACCGACAGGAAGAAGATGCTGTGATATGCAAATGATTAGCTTTCCAGAGCATTCACACAAGGTTGGCGCCGGTGGCGACACCTACAACGTGCTGACATGAGGAAAGTTTCCAACCGATTTCTCATACAGAAACAGCAGTTGACAGGCGTTGCCTGGTGAAATGTTGTTGTCATGCCACTTGTAAGGTGGAAAAATGCCTACCATCACGTTTCTGACTTTGATAATGGTCTGATTGTAGCCTATACCAATTGCGGTTTGTCGTATCGCGACATTGCTGCTCGCGTTGGTCGGGATCCAATGACTGTTAGCAGAATATGGAATCGGTGGGTTCAGGAGGGTAATACGGGACCCCGTGCTGGATACCAAAGGCCTCGTATCACTAGCAGTCGAGATGACAGGCATCTTATCCGCATGGCTGTAACGGATCGTGCAGGCACGTTTCGATCCCTGCGTCAACAGATGGGGACGTTTGCAAGACAACAACCATCTGCACGAGCAGTTCGACGACGTTTGCAGCAGCATGGACTGTCATCTCGGAGACCATGGCTGCTGTTACCCTTGACTCTGCAACACAGGCAGGAGCGCTTGTGACAGTGTACTCAACGACGAATCTGGGTGCAACAATGGCAAAACGTCATTTTTTCGGATGAATCCAGGTCCTGTTTACAGCACCATGATGGTTGCATCCATGTTTGCCGACATCGCGGTGAACGCACCTCGGAAGCGTGTATTCGTCATCGCCATACTGGCGTATCAACCGGCGTGATGGTATGGGGTGTCATTGGTTACACGTCTGGGTCACACCTTGTTCGCATTGACGCCACTCTGAACAGTGGACGTTACATTTCAGATGTGTTACGGCCCGCGCCTCTACCCTTAATTCGATCCCTGCGAAATCCCACATTACAGCAGGATAATGCACGACCGCATGTTGCAGGTCCTGAAAGGGCCTTTCTGGATACAGAAAATGTTCGACTGCTGCCCTGGCCAGCATATTCTACAGATCTCTCACCAACTGAAAACGTCTTGCCAATGGTGGCCGAGCAACTGGCTTGTCACAATACGCCAGTCACTACTCTTGATGAACTGTGGTATCGTGTTGAAGCTGCATGGGCAGCTGTACCTGTACACTCCATCCAAGCTCTGTTTGACTCAAAGCTTAGGCGTATCAAGGCCGTTATTACGGCCAGAGGTGGTTGTTCTGGGTACTGATTTCTCAGGATCTATGTTCCCAAACTGCGTGAAAATGTAATCACATGTCAGTTCTAGTATAATATATCTGTCCAAGAATACCCGTTTATCATCTGCATTTCTTCTTGGTGTAGCAATTTTAATGACCAGTAGTGTACGTGTTTCGTCGGCATTGGTATGACCGAGTGCGATTTGCAGGCACGATTCATGACTGGCCTTAACAGATTGAACTTTCTGATAGTCGTTCCGGAATAGCCCATTTGGGTGGAGAATCTTCCACAAAAGGTAGGCTCTAGGTTAGATTACCGATCTAATATATCATTATAATATGTGAAGAGGTTTCAACACGGGACTCTTAGCGCTAAAAATACGTAAAATAGAGTCTCATAGAGGTAACTGAGGTGATCAGCACGTACTCTTTATCTAATGATAATTACTATACCAAACAAAATTGATCCAGGCGAATGAAATTTAGAAATGTACAAGCAACATCTGATTACGATTTCGCTGGGATGTAATAAACACAAGCTGAGAAGGACATTTCTTGAGTTACCAGTTGTGCCACGCAGAGTGTGTAAAGATTCGTTCACCAAAGAGAAACTGTGCTTCTCATACAAGAAAGCGCGGAATGAAATGTGTTCGTTAAAACATGGCATTTCGGCTCATGTAAGCAAGTTATAGTGACATCATTGTGTGGGCGGGAACGTGGGACAGATGAGGGAGATGGACAGTGATCAACATGCGCTGGACCACTCATAGGCGGAAAAGATATGCTTCTTCTGTGAAACACTGCAATCGACATACGCACGTGCGCGTATTTAGCCACACCGGAACGGTCCAAAATAGAAAAAAAACCAGACAATCTCGGCGATTAGGAAACGCCTCTTTCAACACCAGCAGTCGATACGCGTGCTGTTGCCCTATCATCCACAGCAGTGAACTCAATTTTCCAACAGCTTAATACGTAACTTGGCTAGAGTCGAGATAATGATCACATGTTAAGGCTAATATCGCCAACTCCGATCTTCATAAATACACCAGAGTGAGCGTAAAAAGAAATCGTCGTCATTATTCAGGAGTTCCTGGAACTGGAGACTTTGATCTTGCCTCCATATTCCGCTATGTGGTTTCCTCTCATGAAGTGCGGGATTCAAATCATATTCCGTCAGCTCCGCCTCAGCCAGTCTTACAGAGCTGACCTCAATATGGCAGCTTGCTCTGATGCACAACGAAGAACAGAAACGGAAGAGAGATGATTTAGGGTAGGTTTGGATACATAACGTTATATTGGTTTGTAAGTACAGAAGAAAATTTGAATAATATTCGCTCTAGAACTGAAGCTATAGATCACGCCCCCTCTCCCTTTTATCTTCAGGCAACACCACACGCATTATGATAGTATCCAGAGTGTACTGAGTCAGTCAGAAACTTTGGTTCGTGGATTTCTGCAGAAGAAGTGCTGAAACTATTGAAAACTCCATCCTCATTCAGTAAAAGTCGAACTGTTCACTGTAACATACACTGAAGATCCAAAGAAACTCATGCATCTGCCTAATATCGTGTAGGGCCACCCACGAGCACACAGAAGTGCCGCAACACGACGTGGCATGGAATCGACTAATGTCTGAAGTAGTGCTGGAGGGCATTGACACCATGAATCCTACAGCGCTGTCCATAAATCCGCAAGAGTACGAGGGGGTGGAGAACAGTACGAGTGGGTAGAGATCTCTCCTGAACAACACGTTGCAAGGCATCCCAGATAAGCTCAGTAATCTTTATGTCTCGTGTGTTCGGTGGCCAGCTCAAGTGTTTAAGCTCAGAAGAGCGTTCCTGGAGCCATCTGGACGTGTGGGGTGTCGCATTCCCCTTCTACAATCGCCCAAATCTGTCCGAATGCACAATTGACATGAATGAATGCAGATCATCAGACAGGAGGCTTACATAAATGTTACTTGTCAGAGCCGTATCTAGACGTATCAGGGGTCCCATGTCACTCCAACTACACACGCTCCATACCATTACAGAGCCTCCACCATCCTGAACAGTCTCCTGTCGACATGCAGGGTCCATGGAGTCATGAGGCTGTCTCCATACCCGTACCCGTCCATCCGCTAGATACAATTTGAAACGAGACTCGTCCGACCAGGCGCATGGCCGGCCGCTGTGGCCGAGCGGTTCTAGGCGCTTCAATGGGGAACCACGCTGCTGCTACCGTCGCAGGTTCGAATCCTGCCTCGGGCATAGATGTGTATGATGTCCTTAGGTTAGTTAGGTTTAACTAGTTCTAAGTCTAGGGGACCGATGACCTTAGATCTTAAGTTCCATAGTGCTTAGAGCCATTTCAACTATTGGAAACAGGCGCATGTTTCCAGTCATCAACAGTCCAATGTCGGTATTGATGATCCCCGACGAGCTGTGAAGCTTTGTGTTGTGCAGCCGTCAAAGGTACACGAGCGTACCTTTGGTTCCGAAAGCCCATATCTACGATGTTACGTTGAATGGTTCGCACCCTCACATTTTTTGATGGCCCAGCAGTGAAATATGCAGCAATTCGCGGAAGGGTTCCACTTCTGTCACGTTGAATATTCTCCACAGGATCTTTTTTCGGCCGCAGCGGTGTTGGAGATTTGATGTTTTACCGGATTCCTGATATTCACGGCACACTCGTGAAATGGTTGTACGGGAAACTGCCCACCTCATCGGCACCTCGAAGATACTGTGTCCCATCGCTCGTGCGCCGACTATAACACCACGTTCAAACTCATTGAAATCTTGATAACCCGCCACTGTAGCAGCAGTAACCGACCTAACAACTGCACCAGACACTAGTTGTGTTATATAGGCGTTGCCGACCGCAGCGCCATATTCTGACCCTTTTCGTATCTCTGTATTTGAATACGCATGGCTATTCCAGTTTCTTTGGCGCTTCAGCTTTTATATCAAATGATTCATTTTATATCCAATGATTCGTTTACGCATACGAAGCCGTATCAGCACGTAAAATCAGTTTTAAATTTTTGTTGCCTTTTTTAGGACCATGTTTTAAGTTGCCTTCATATATACAAAGTCAGAAAAGGCCTTTTATCGACAGTAAGATTTTATGTTTCTCAGAGGGCTACTCCCCTGAACTAATTGCACAATAATATAAATGCAAAAATACTGTACAACGTGGTTTCAGTCACCTCTCATGCCCGCCTTCCGAAATCGCTGAGGTACGTAACTCAAAGCAAAACTTCACTACACGTCAAAACAGAAAAAATTTCAGTCATAAAGTCTTACGTACCTCTGCATTGTTGCCTAAACCAACACCGTCACAACAAACTTGTTCTCTCAGTCTTTTAATATGTTGGTCTGAATGCATACAGAACTACCATTCTCACCTCCACGACAGATAACAGAATAGTGTAGAGCATAACCATTCGTGGAAATCATGACTATAAGTACTGGATGTGTTAGCAGGTATGTTTCAAACAAATGACTTGGTGTGTGACAAATAATGTCTCATTTACATGTCTTTCGAATCTGATGTTCATATTCGTTTGTTACACGGTATTACTTCCTCATCGATTTCTGATGCTGTGGGCTGTAGGTTCTTAACATGCAAACATTGGTTCCTCATAAGTGCAGAGTATTATGCATAAATGACAAAGATTGGTGGTGTAACACACATCTACTTATCTTAAATTTCTTAATATTTTTTTTTCTCTTTAGGTCGTTCGATATGAGGTACTTACGTTGTAAGCCAGATGTAATGTATCAAATTTATGTACTAAATTTGAAATTCCTCCAACCGTTCCAGAGCTATGTCAGCCCCCCCCCTCCCTCCCGCCCACACACACACACACACACACACACACACACAGAGAGAGAGAGAGAGAGAGAGAGAGAGAGAGAATCCACATACGTAAAAAAGATTATATATATCCTTTATAAAGGAGGAGTATGAGTTACTGTATGAAATGAACAGATTGTGAGGTGCGTCAAAAAAAGGTGTTAATCAGTTTCACAAATTTTTGAATTGGATGTCCTTAAAAAATCAGTAACAAGCAACACTTATTTGCAGGAGGTTGAGTCAATCATTGCTGATGGCAGTACTATTAACCATAACTGCAAGCAGCACGCTTGGTATTCCCCGAATGCAACTTTGTCGTCTAATTCAGCTCCCGAAAGCTCTCGTCTTGTGCTCTTCTCCTGAGGGCAGTGATGAAAGGAGGGCGTTGCCCACAGGACTGTTCAGAGTGCGCTCGACTGTACAGACGGGAGGAAGGCAGTCAACGAGACGCAATCTTAAATATAGGGCCCACAAACAGCAAAGCTTACTTTGTGCAACACCAACAAGACAGAACCGCTATGGCGCTATGCACTAGGATCTTTGTTGAAGCTCTGAAACTAGGCAGTGCACTATACAGTCATGTAGACAAGAGGGAAGTACGCAATATTAATTACTTAATACGTCGACAATTGTGAGGTGAAACGATGAGCCTCCAATTGTCCCTATGCTCTTAAAACATTTCATAACACCTTGTTTTTTAGAATGTGTGAAGATACTCAGAGGAATCTGGCTGTAGCTGTTATTTCATGAAATTTTGTCATATGCGACAGACACGTTATGATTCTGAGAGATATGGCTGACAAACTCTTCATAATGCTGTTGAAGCGTCGGCAGTGAAGCGTAAATGATAAAAACTGTAAAAAATGTTTTATTCAGGTTCGCTGAACACCCACATATAAATATAAACAGCCGAATGGATGAAGGTAGCTGACGATTTATTTAACTTAAGATACAGAATTTAGCGTTCAATGTGTGTCCGACCAAGAGATCATTTCAATTTGAGCGCAAGCTAGGATTTGGTAACAAACAGGGGAGGAGATCGCCTGTATCATTTTCAAAGGAACCATTTGCCTTCAGCGGTGTAGGGATCCCATGGGAAAACTATATCTCACGAATGTGGGTCTGTAAGTCATTAAACTTAATATGTAGCTTGCTTGTTAGCATTTGATGCGATAACATGGAATTTTGTGTCTCCCAGAATATGCTGTTGACTTTTCATTACGCTGGAGGTACTCTCCCTAGATTTCAAAACATCTGTCTTTTCTCAAAAAGATTTTTATTCCCTGAGAGAGAAAAACTTTTTATAGTTCTTCATGCTCATCAAGGGAAGAACGATTTTTTTACCATTATATTATACAGGATTAATTAAGTAAAATATCAATAGGTAACAAAATTTTGCTGTATTCCTCTTATCTCCTGCCGAACATCTCTGTTCAAGGTAACCCACTCACGTACATCACGAAGCATCATTATTTCACTGATTCGGTCTTAACAAGAATTTCATCGTCTTCTCGATGGTTTCCACTTTAAAATTTTCATTGGCCACCCATGACGTGTTATTCCCAACACCATTTAATGATTTTCTTGCAATTCTATCTATCATTCTTCCATTTGTCACCATTTTATTACTTACATCGGCATTTCTTTCTTTCTTCATTCCTGATATTGTAGCGCTCCTTCCTTATATTATTCATTTCCACAGCTACTGGTCTTATTTTTAAGCAGGATTTAAAGCCCATAAATTTGATCAAGAGCATAGGAGAGATTCAGCGATTCGCCTATCCATTCTTTTCTTATTGTTGCTGAAAAGATTTTGTTCCATCAAAAAGGAGTCATACCACACTTTTCTGCTTTGTGGTGTTACGTATTATCTTCTTGTAACCTGATCCTCTTCTCTCTATATACGTCTGCACATACTCTCCTGGAAATTGAAATAAGAACACCGTGAATTCATTGTCCCAGGAAGGGGAAACTTTATTGACACATTCCTGGGGTCAGGTACATCACATGATCACACTGACAGAACCATAGGCACATAGACACAGGCAACAGAGCATGCACAATGTCGGCACTAGTACAGTGTATATCCACCTTTCGCAGCAATGCAGGCTGCTATTCTCCCATGGAGACGATCGTAGAGATGCTGGATGTAGTCCTGTGGAACGGCTTGCCATGCCATTTCCACCTGGCGCCTCAGCTGGACCAGCGTTCGTGCTGGACGTGCAGACCGCGTGAGACGACGCTTCATCCAGTCCCAAACATGCTCAATGGGGGACAGATCCGGAGATCTTGCTGGCCAGGGTAGTTGACTTACACCTTCTAGAGCACGTTGGGTGGCACGGGATACATGCGGACGTGCATTGTCCTGTTGGAACAGCAAGTTCCCTTGCCGGTCTAGGAATGGTAGAACGATGGGTTCGATGACGGTTTGGATGTACCGTGCACTATTCAGTGTCCCCTCGACGATCACCAGTGGTGTACGGCCAGTGTAGGAGATCGCTCCCCACACCATGATGCCGGGTGTTGGCCCTGTGTGCCTCGGTCGTATGCAGTCCTGATTGTGGCGCTCACCTGCACGGCGCCAAACACGCATACGACCATCATTGGCACCAAGGCAGAAGCGACTCTCATCGCTGAAGACGACACGTCTCCATTCGTCCCTCCATTCACGCCTGTCGCGACACCACTGGAGGCGGGCTGCACGACGTTGGGGCGTGAGCGGAAGACGGCCTAACGGTGTGCGGGACCGTAGCCCAGCTTCATGGAGACGGTTGCGAATGGTCCTCGCCGATACCCCAGGAGCAACAGTGTCCCTAATTTGCTGGGAAGTGGCGGTGCGGTCCCCTACGGCACTGCGTAGGATCCTACGGTCTTGGCGTGCATCCGTGCGTCGCTGCGGTCCGGTCCCAGGTCGACTGGCACGTGCACCTTCCGCCGACCACTGGCGACAACATCGATGTACTGTGGAGACCTCACGCCCCACGTGTTGAGCAATTCGGCGGTACGTCCACCCGGCCTCCCGCATGCCCACTATACGCCCTCGCTCAAAGTCCGTCAACTGCACATACGGTTCACATCCACGCTGTCGCGGCATGCTACCAGTGTTAAAGACTCCGATGGAGCTCCGTATGCCACGGCAAACTGGCTGACACTGACGGCGGCGGTGCACAAATGCTGCGCAGCTAGCGCCATTCGACGGCCAACACCGCGGTTCCTGGTGTGTCCGCTGTGCCGTGCGTGTGATCATTGCTTGTACAGCCCTCTCGCAGTGTCCGGAGCAAGTATGGTGGGTCTGACACACCGGTGTCAATGTGTTCTTTTTTCCATTTCCAGGAGTGTATTTAAAATATTTCTTCCTGTCGTGTAACTGCTCCGTCATTTATAAAGGCTCGGATTTAGGGTCACTATTCACCATCAGATATTCGGTTTATGCTAGACTCATCTGTAGTTCCCATTTGTAATATTTCTGACA
Source organism: Schistocerca americana (assembly GCF_021461395.2). Taxonomy (NCBI): domain Eukaryota; kingdom Metazoa; phylum Arthropoda; class Insecta; order Orthoptera; family Acrididae; genus Schistocerca; species Schistocerca americana. Next base: position 654,163,155 of record NC_060122.1, read on the forward strand.
TAAAAGTCGCATTATTAAACCAAGACCGTACTCATCTTCTGCTAGAATACCTTGATCATCAGAAAATTTAATGAAAGCAGATGTACATCACTAACAATGATTCCGATTCCTCGACAGCTGTTCTTCCAAAGCTGGACGGCCAGTTCAACGAACATAATTTTTCTTCAGGGTACCAAAACATTTTGGTGGATGCTAATTCTTGTGCATTTCATTTCCATATGTTGATCTTACAATAGATTAGCTGTTTAAGAATGTATCTACTTGAGGGAAAGAACTGAACGTACTAGACAGTAATTAACTTGAAATTCAAAATATTGTGACTGTAGTACAATAAAGAGTGAAAAATTCAACTGTATTTGCAACGTCATTGACCGCCAGGCAGGTTGCAGATAAAAATTGCAGCAGTGGGTGCTGCATTTGAGTCATTCTAAATAGGAGAGTCATTACTACCATACCAACGTTGTGAAAATATTATTCCGCTCATGTTTTATTAAAAGTAAATACTAGCCTTTACTGTTCACACTGACAACATCACTTCACAAGCTGACATGAATGGATCACATGAGAACATTAAGCTGCAAAGGCGACACTGGGCAAAACTACACTGTAAGTGTGGTAAAATTTCTAAGGCTATAGGGGACTATGACTTCAGGTCCACACAGCAATCACTTTAACTAGCAAGCTTTCCATTTGACTACCAGACGCATGCGTCTGCTAAATTGAGTTTGCTCTTTGACTGGGGTTGTTATTAGCTTGCATTACAGGTTATCACGTTTATCAGACCCTATATGATCTTGAATGCTGAAGTAATTTAATGAAATGGCGGCCCTGTCGTCATTGTAGTCAATTGGTGATAGGTAAATAATATATCAACATGGGATGGACCGCTTATAAAACTTATGGCAGAGTTTATTGGTCACACAGTGAGACAAACAATACAAGTTAAGCGTGATGACAAATATATCATGATCCGTTGGTAACATAAATAGACGCAACAAATAGTAAACACCCCACTGGGTGATAATTGGTTGGTAAAGACTAACGTTTGTGTGGTTAAACTATTTACTCTGCCTCAAAACATGGCTAAAACAATCTGAAACCATCTACAATGAATAAATTTTGATGAACTTATTCTGCTGGCCGCGGTGGCCGAGCTGTTCTAGGTGTTTCAGTCCGGAACCGCGCGATTGATACGGTCGCAGGTTCGAATCCTTCTTCGGGCAAGGATGTGTGTGATGTCCTTAGGTTAGTTAGGTTTAAGTTGTTCTAAGTTCTAGGGGACTGATGACCTCAGATGTTAAGTCCTATAGGGCTCAGAGCTATTTGAACCATAGTGCTCAGAGCCATTTGAACTTATTCTGCAATGAAAATATACCACTTTGGTGCAGCTGAGAACAAGTGCCATGACTGTGATTATCTTTGCCCAAATAAGCAGGAGCGTTTGGAGCGAAGAAATGTGTGGCGCCTGTAATTCATTATCGTGGGCACGAAATATGCAGGGTCACAGCTGGCGAGCCACGTGGGATTAGCCGAGCGGTCTAGGGCACTGCAGTCATGGACTGTGAGACTGGTCCCGGCTGAGGTTCGAGTCCTCCCTCGGGCATGGGTATGTCCTTAGAATAATTTAGGTTAAGTAGTGTGTAAGCTTAGGGACTGATAACCTTATCAGTTAAGTCCCATAAGATTTCACACACAAACACACAGCTGGCGATCTGTTGGAGTGATCGCAGTTACTGTCTAAGGAAGCCTAGAAACCTTGGAAGACTCCAGTTTCGCCGGTCATACCAGTACCAATTTGACTCACTTCTATGACAGTGCACACAAGGGGATCAAACGTCAGTGCGACAGACCGTACACGAATAAGACTGCCCTCAGCACAGTGAGTTGTCCAAAATGACTAAGGTCTGAACTGTTGATACAGCTAAGTTCTCATCACAGGCTACCCAGTCAAGACCAATACTAGTGCTAAGTCACGCTCAGAGCAGGTGTTCCAAGTACAACCCACTCGTAACAAGAGTCAAGAAGAGAATCCTCTCCAGATCTAAGTTCGAATCAAAAGACTCGAGTTTCCTTACTTTCCATAAAACCTCGGTAATCTCATCAAAAGCACCCACGCAACCGCCCCCAAAAGGGTTTCGCGCCGATACAAGTCTATACAATGTTCCTGTCTCCCGTCTAACTCGTCTGTCTTACCCATCAGACAATCCTAATCAAAGTTAACAATAGTCTTCCATTTCTGGAGATGCTGTCAATGCCTAACTCACAAATTGTTGTGATCCTGACTTGTTTCTCCCACGGCAACTGAAGGAAACGTGTTTTTAGTTTTTATTTAGCCATAAGGTGAATAACACAGTTGTCAGGGAGATCATTATCTCGATGGGCAAAACAGTACAGCGTATCTGACCAGGGTCCTCGACTAAACTAAGAGAAGTGCCTTTGTGTCTCAACATAGACCATTTTAGAGGCGCTATAAATCATGTGTACCATTCTGAAATTGTTTAGAAGGCCTGAGGCTTGCCAGAAACTCTGCAGGCAGAAGGATGACAATCACCTGACAGTTCCCTCAATTGTATCAGGTCCATGGTGTACAAGGAAACTTGTTAATTTTCATGGTCGCCATCTCTGTTCACAAAGGGCGTTTATGACACTGTCGAAATTCTTTGGCTGGGCAACATAAATTTCTCCCATGCCCGTGCCCCTGCAATGGCTAGAGGCGACTAACGGATAGATACAGCTAGGCAATTTTTTCGCCCTTACCGCCGAAAGCATTGTCTGCACACCAGTGCGAGAAATTATTGGGACCAGAATTGTGTCCTCAGTAAGTGCTTCAAGATGTTCCTTTCCCTAATAGCTGCATGTGGCTACCAAGCCCCAAACGTCCGCTGTATTTTTGTTAAATGAGAAAACTGCTAGATTTATTGTTAAATGAGCCAACTGCCAGCCTGTTCTCAAGTCCAGAAAGTACTATCCGAAAGAGCCACAGTAAAGATCCCGCCAGCATTATTAATTCACATGATTCATTTAATACCAGCCCATGCTGACAACTTTCTGTTGTTTCACAAATGTGATGTCTTGGGTGTAAAATCAACATTGAGGGGCAGCCTTGAATACGAAAAACTGTGAGAGAGTGACTTGTCCTCTCTCAAAGCAACTGATTGAATGTGTGATATTAGACAAAAATGGTTTCGAAGTCTGAGGGAAAGAAAGTAGAAAGAAGGAATTGTGAAATCTTTCCCTTTCCATAGCAAGTGGAATTCGTGTACCTTGAAAATACCGTATTTCATATGGAAATATTGATTTCATACAACATATATACACAAGGATTAAAGAAATTAAAATTAAGTTGTAATCATGAAAGAATGTGGATTCTGATAAACTCGAAAACCAAAAGAATAATAAAGGTTACAATCTATACAACAATTAAAATAAAAAGTGCGAGACGAACTTGAATTTAACGTTGCCAGTAAAAGTCTGCAGGCAGATCCAGACAAAATACATACACTGAAGAAGAAATTAAACACATCGTTAGCAGCTAAATGGTAATGGACAGTTTGCAGCAAGAACTAACGGGATATGAGACTACAAATACCAAGAGGGATTCTAAGCAGTATTAGTCGCTTGAAAATAAAATTAACAAAAAGGGTAAAATAGACAACTATAGAAACAGCAAAATGAAATTGTATTAAGAAATTTTTATTAGGTATTACAATGTCAGCTGTAATTTTAGGAAATGGTGAAATGAAGTCATCAATGTAGTAGTTAAAACTAAAGATGTTTTTTTAATTGCAGCAGACAGATTTGACCTGGACCTTATTGACATTATTAAAGTCATTAGTTTCTCAGAGAAAGAGTTCAATATGCAGCAACAAAAACTTTATGAAGTGCTGAATGCCAATATATGCTTCTCAGGTAGCGAAGCAAGTCTTAAATCGTTTATCCTGGCCAACTGCACAAATTTATAACTAGAAACTGAGAACCAGAAGAAAAGGAAAGAAAAAAGCTAGCTTTTAAGTGTAGGACTAAAAATGTCTTCATTAATGATAACACTAATCACGTATCGTGTATACCAGTAAACTGACTCGTTCCACATCATTTCGATAATAGACTCCTTCAAATGACCTATGGAACATGTTACCAAGTAACTCGAAGGAAATCGGTTTTGGTTCTGCGGAAAAGTAGGCAATAATGACACTACGACAAATGTTACAATTAAAGACAAAACTATGTTTCGATGCTTTTATAAGTACTAAGAAAGCTTTCGTCATTGTTAACTAGAATGAAGCCTTCAAAATACTGAAAGTAGTGGTGTTAAGCCTCAGGGAGTGGAAACTGACCTACAAGTTGTACAGAAAGCGACGAAGGGTATGAAAAGAAGGAAAGCAGTGGAGTAGTTTTGTAACCAAACCCCCACGTTATTCACTCTCTACAATGAGCAAGTAGTACAGGAGATCAGGGAAAATTTATGCAAGGGAATTCTAGGTTTGTGAATAACATCGTAATTATTTCAGATATGGCAAAGGTATTGAAAGAGGAGCTGAACAGAACGAATAGTGCCTGAGTTTATAAGATGGGTATTAAAAATTAGAATAAAGATAACAGAACGAAATCGAAGCAAAAAAGGCGATACTGAGGAAATCCGGTTAGGAAACGGGAACTAAAAGTGTTATTACATACGTTTTGCCATTTGGGGATCAAAATAACTGACATTTGTCAGAGAAATTAAGTATAAACTTGCAATAAGAAGAACTTTTTTAAAGAAAAAGAGTGGTGTATAAATTTCAGACATAAGAAGTATTTTCTCAACGTACTTTTAGGACTGTAACCTTGTACGGAAGTAATACGTGTATGACGTGCAAATTTTTAAAATATGGTGTTGTGGAAGCTCGTCGAACATTAGGTAGGTAGATCAAATAACAAGTTAGTAGTGCTGAAACGATTCGGGAGACACATCATTACGCATCAAGGAATCGTCAGTTTGGTTACTGAACGTTGTGTTTGTATTAGTGGTTGTGGGGGAGGGCTCATGGAGGGGCGGTAAGAAATGTAGGGAAGACCAAGGTTTGATTACAAAGCAGGTTTAAGGGGATGTGGGTTGCAGTAGCTACGAACAGATAAAGAGACTTGCAGAGGGTAGACAGCCTGGACATGAAACCTTCTTGGAGAATTTATAAAATGTTGCACTTTTTTATGAATCATACATTAATCCTTAAAATACATATGTAGCACTGCCGCCAATAATGAGACATAACGTGCCTCTAACGTTTACTTGAGCTATGTCTTAACATTTCGTATAACTTTCACACTGTGAGCTGCTGTGGTACTCACGTGTCGGATGCACTGATCGTCCGCGGCGGTACCTCGGCCAGCCTTATACTCCTGGAACTGCGACACGACGCACAGCAGAGCGTACACCTGACACACAAGACAACAGTAAACACCACATAACGTTCTCAATACCAACAGTCCTCACATAATGAACAAATGCTACTGAGCAGTGAAGCTTAAGAAAAACAGCTGCAGCCTTAGCATACCGTTTACCTGATCAAGTTGGCATTTGTTGCATTAGAAAATGTAGCTAGTAAGTTTGTTCGAGTGACAAACAGGACATTTGTAGTGGAACAGAAGAAAAATAAGATGTTAATGAATTAAGAAGTTTTAGTGGAGATTAATTGGCATAACAGGATATACCGGTTGAAACTAGACTTTGTCTGTGTTTATTGACTCTGTGTTTAGTCTGTAAATCATATATATATATATATATATGCTGTTTGTATGTATGAGTTACTAAACGTCTGATGAGCTATTGCTGTGGGTTGCTGTGGGTTTTCAATGTATGTCAAATAAGTGCTAATTGGGTTAGTTGTTCAGAATTATGATAATGTTAAGGATAATTAACTGTTTATCATGCTGTATCTTCTAAGGAAATCGAGGCCGATGTACTTGCGAGCCAGCTACGTAGCACCAGGTGCTAGCTGTGTAGCCTTAGCGTCTAGAAGTTTCTGCAGTGTGCCACCTTTTCCGGAGGGCAGGGCATTCTCATGTTGTGATGACAATGCGAATTAGTAGCGAGCGCGCGAGAGAAGTAGTGTGGTAGACTCGATCGAATGAACATGTAATGAAATAGTTGTTAGCCATAAATACACAAAGTTCAGTTGTAAAGTGTTTAGCAGCACTGAGGGAAATACTTCGTTGAAATAGCAATGTTGGATCGTGCATGGTTTTTTTTCTTATTTTTTTGGATTACATGGAATTTAAAATTTGGCAGTATGTTCAAATAAATGTGTGTGATACAGTTAGCCGTGTTAGCCTTTGTTTGAAGATTAATAAATCTGCTTACATGACGTCATTTTTTATTTCAGTGGAATCTAACCATTTCCTGTAGTAAAAACACACACACACAAATATGCATGCTCGCGCACACAAAAATGCAAAACTCAGATTATGATTACTTCGTCTGCAGTGTTGGGAATAGATACACAGCACACGAGAAACAAATGGTAAGGAGACAAACCAATACTGAGTGCTAATTATGTGTAGTTACCGCAGAACTTATGTGAAATCAATTACCAACAGAAACAAAATGCAATTGAAAGAGAAGTGGGATTTCAGAAACTCAGGAAGAAGCTAATATTGAAACAGAAATCAAGCGTTTTAAGACTACAACCTCTGCTAGGAAGCAGAGAACAAACACAATTTCTTCAAAACATGTGATAAACAGCAACAAACGCTGTAAGTAAGATTCGCAGGAGAGTTTGTGTAAAGTTTGGGACGTAGGAGAAGAGGTACTGGCAGATGTAAAGCTATGAGGACGGGGCGTGAGTCGTGCTTGGGTAGCTCATATGGTAGAGCACTTTTCCGCGAAAGGGAAGTGTCCCGAGTTCGAGTCTTGGTCCGGCACACTGTTTTAATCTGCCAGGAAGCTTCACATCAGCGCACACTCCGCTGCAGAGTGATAATCTCATTCTGCTATTAGTAACAGCTACAAAACATCGCATTCGGATGCAAAACTACTTTTAACTCCTTAGAAAACAAAATGTGACAATGTGTTTTATATGTAATATGTTTACAGAGCCACAACTCTGGATTAAAAACGAAGGACACTGAAACTCTTTGTCTTCCTTCATACACGTAAGAAGGAAAATACAAAACAACACTTGTTTAGCAACAGGTCTCGCAACAGACGCGTTGCTATCAGAAACCGTACACCTTTATCAAAACAAGCAAACTTAGTGTCGGTAAACCTGGTTTTCTGACTGCCTAAGAGTAAATTTATGAATCTGTTTCCCTGTAATTGTACAAGATCATTAACAAGTTTTGCAGAGTTTTCTTTACTTTTTAGAAACAAAACATACTGGTACTCAAATTGTGTGACACATGTGTAGGAAGCGTAATAGAAACTTCGGAGATACAGGGTAATCTATCTCCTCCTACCAGTAGGTTTGATGCAACTCGCAGTGTCTCCAAACACCATGTTCAAGATTTTCATACTCACTCTCTCTCTCTCTCCCACTATGCACTAAATATTACTCCTAAAGAAAAAAGAACAGGACCATTTTGTAAAAAAATTAATGTTGTTGAATTTTGTACTGGGATGAGTTTTCGCTAGAGGCCATAGTTTCCGAATTATTCGAGAAAATCGTAGAAACGTGACCTTCAAATGCGTTTTTCTTTAATAACTCGAAAACAATGGATTTCAGCGAAAACGAATCCCAGTAAAAAATCGAAGTACATAAATTTCATACAAAAAGGTCCTGGTCATTTTTTCTGTAGGAGTTTTGTTTGCACAGAGCAAGGGGGAGTACACGAAAGTCTCGCACGTGGTGTTTGAAGGCGTTGCGGATTGCATAAGGCCAAGCGTTAGGGGCAGCTGAATCAGCGTGTATAGCACTTCACACAGGAATTTCAGCCACCTGAAATTCAATTTAAATGGTCTGTTGAATTTCAGGCACCTGAAATTCAATCCAAATCGTCTGTTATGTTTCATATGTGGCTGAACACTTTCCAAAGCAATAACTGTCATTCAACAAAGCAGTTAAGTTACAGTGATGCAAAACGAAAACAGCTTGTGATACAGCCAAATAACAAAGTGAAAGAAGATACAAAAGATGTAAAGGCAGTACGTGCGGTAGCAGTAGCTATGAAAGTATGCATGAAATATTATTTGGACTATAATAGCAATAAAGTATGCCTAGTGGCCCAGATGTCTACTGTTGTCGGCAGTATAGAAATAATTACAATACTCACGTTGAGTGTGATGAGGAAAAAGTCGATTGTGAAGAGAAACGCAGTGAGTGGATTGAATGTAAGCTGTAAAGAAGAGAAAATACATAATTTAGAATTAAGAAGTATGTCATTTCACAGTACCTACAGACAGTACCTAAAAATAATCACGTAGTGAAAAATTATCATGGACTTTGTGCATCAGTAGCTATTTATTTATATTAAATTGTAAGAAAATATTCGTTAATTATTATTAGTTAAACTACAAATTTCGCACCAGAACAACGAGAATTAGCTGAGAAATCACAGTACAGCTTATTTATCACGAAGTTTACCCAACGTACGAGACCACCTCTACGGTTCTGATACGTCATGAAAATGTGGCTCCAATTTTGTATATCCATTTGATTATATTTTGGAAACATTTGCTGTCGCAGCTCAGGCGTGTCAGCTCCGTGTGTGCCAGAAGCAGTAGATAAATAACGGAGCGTAACTCCTCATATTCTTATGACAGTGGCCATTGCTTTTCATTCCTTGTTATTCCTTGCTGGTGATGTCTGCTGATATTAGCAGGAGGCCTTTGTTAAAGAGGGTACTGTTTCCCTTGGTCCGTATCACACTCAATTCCGTTGAAATTATTGTGCTCCACGACCATGATGTAATCCAGAACAGGTGAACGTCATTATCGGTCGTAATATCATATAATGATATTACGAATGATGCTGACCTTCGTTCTGTACTACACTCAGGTTGTGTTCGATATGGTTGCTCGGTAAGATGAAGATAATGCATTTGGCACTGATTTGGCTACATCATCTTTACTGTACTAGAAAATCTCCAATGTAGATTGATACATGAGTTCAATAAACAGCCAACCTGTGGAACTCAGCTCGCTAAATGCCTGTGTCGCATGTTAAATTACAAAGCCAAGATCGATAACGTGATATTTAACTCCCCGAAAGAATTCGTTTCAGTTTAGGTTTCGTTGCGAACAATACACGAACTTATGGGTATCAGTTCGCCTTGATGACAGAGGTCAGGACTTACTGCTTGAGAGAACGCAGCAGCGCTGTGTGTGGATCTAATTGGAGCGAAATTATCAGTAGCAAAATAGCTTCGGCAGTACCCCAGAGCAATGTTATAAGGCACTTCTGTCTTCCGTACACATAAATAATGTAGTGCATAACGCAGAAAGATTTATGACGTTGTCAGTGGGTTATGGTGTAGTATGGAGTAAACTGGCTTCCCATGTGAACGTCAGTCAAATGCAAGACCGTCTGCAGAAGATCGACGGTTGGTGCAATGACTAACAACAGGGCCTCAGCATAAATAAATGTGTTGTATTGCAGATACATAGGTAAAAAGAGAGACTGTCCTTCGTTTACAATATTGGCAATAAATCGCTTAATACCGTAAGAACCGTACTTTGTCTGAGAGTAATCGTTGGAAGCGAACCAACTTATAATTATTACTTCATCTAGCTGTAGGAAAAGTAGAGAGCCATTGGAGGAGAGCTAACGAAATGTAATTCATTCATGAAAGTTGTTACTTAGAGAATACTTGTTAGACCGATTATTGAGTATTGAAAGTGCTTCTCGGGCCTCACCAGGTAGGGTTAATAGAGGACACAGAAAATCCAAAGGAGAGAGCAGCAATTTTTCAAGGATTCGTTTAGTAAACCACCAGAGTGATCTACTGTTTGCAATATGGTTTAGAAAGCTGAAAAACTGATAATGAAACCAGTATACAGGTCACGAAGGCCGGAAGAAAAGGTACCTGACGACCTCCACTCAAGGGAAAAACAGGAAGACCTTTTACAGAATGAAGAAGATTTACAAAAGTTTATGTGTTGTAAAAAGTGGAACAATAGGTTGGTAGAGAAGTTCTCTAGTTTAGCGATTCATCATTGCTGGTATGTTGTGGTCTGCGTATATCTCATGCATCATTTTCATTACATCTCATACCACTGATGGTACTCTTGCCGGCAATGAACGACGTCAGGCTACCAAGTAACAGGGAACAGAATTTAAGAGAACGTCTTTTGCACGTGACTGATCGGCTAACTTGCGCAGTACTGAGTGGAAACCGCTTCACATAGAAGTGGCAGTTTTCGACAATATCATGTAGGAGCTAGAAGTATGGCATCTATGGCAGTCTATTAGTTAATTTCTGTTTACTATTTTAGGTTCAAATCAAGCTTACCGTGTTGACTGTACTTTAAAATTAATTTTTGTTTGTTTACTAAATAAACAAGTACGGAATTGTCATTGATTTTTCCGTTTATTTGGTGTTTGCTACTACTTATTTATCTTCCAGTAACCGAGTAAGTCACGAACACTGAACCTGTCCACGGTTTGACCCATATCGCGTTACCAAATCCAAATATAATCGATAAGGGCAACTGGAAATTCCTGCACTTTCAGCGTTCTCGACGTACAAACTTGTTACAACTGGTCAGTATCGTTAGAACATCCTGTCGCAGCTATTCGTGGTTCTCCACGCCTTCACTGCGTTGTACCAAGGAAACAGTCTGGAGGATAAGCGGAAGCAAAACAGAACATACACATTCAGTAGGGAAGAAGGACAGTTTTACGTTTCCTCTGTTTGCTTTAAACTGACAGTCCGACAACTAAGCGTGACAGTTTGTACGAGAGAAGTGATTATGACCGGAGTCTATGAGCCGCCTTTCACGTGAAAGCTGCAGCAGCGCGGGTGTAACTTCACGATGTAGTGTAATTCCTGTTGAAAAGTTACTTCCATTTGTTTCATATATTAATGCTACATTACCGGATAGCAGCTACCAGAAGTCAGCGCGAAGCGGAAACATGGCGCGTAACAGAGCAGCACGCGGCTTTCAAACTAGCAGCGAGATACGAAGAAGTAGTTTGTGTAACGAACAGAAAATTACGAGACGTCTCGCGCGAGTAAACAAAGGAGTCCGTGAAGTGTGTACCAGGGAGGGAGCGAGATAGTGGAGGCGGCGAAAGTGGCTTCTGTACGGTGCTCATTCTGAATAGTTGGCAATGCTCTCAATTATAAGTTTGGTAAATGAATTGCATTGTTATGTGTGTTTCCTACGTACGCTTACATATCCGCAGCTCTATGTCTTAATAACGTGAAGAATTTAGTTTTCAAGCATACTTTAACGACAGTCGCTCGTAATACCAACGGACAACGAAATCACTAGAGGATTTAGGTACCAATGGCAATTTGAACTATCACTCCTATGGAAACAACATATAAGGTTGTTAACAGAGTGTAAACTCTGACGTACACCTCTAAACAATGAATACAACCTACCGATATCGCGATATCACTTTTAATTAGTAATTAGAGATGGAAAGATAGACTAAGCGCAGTTGAAAAGGGTGAAGCTGCTCAGAAGTAACACAAGTGAGTATGGAACAAGTACATGAACTGTAAATCACATGCTACAGGGCCTCAAACTACAGTCACTCACACTTTGTAGGTCCGATTTTCGCAGAGATTAAGGTTTTCCTCATACGTTACGTACATGACATAGTAATATGAAGACACTGAAATTTAGAGGTGAATGCGATGAACTGCAGTTCTGTTGACTCATTGGCGTCGTACATAGGACAACTGCATCAGCGTCAAGTAGCTGGATTGCTGAAAATCTTTTACAAAATAATAAATACTAAAGGGGAAGGTATCTGCTACGTAATCCAACAACAAATGCAATGCAAGTGTAAAGAACACTCCATCCATGACAATATGGTTAAGGATTTCAGAATGGAGGCAATTAGTAGTTCCAGGAAAAGATGTGAATTTATAAATACGTGAAGTCTAAATGCTTCAGAGACTCAACATAATTTAAAAGCTGTTGATGTACTGGGTGATCAAAAAGTCAGTATAAATTTGGAAACTTAATAAACCACGGAATAATGTAGATATGGAGATAAAAATTGACACACATGCTTGGAATGACAAGGGGGTTTATTCGAAGAGAGAGAAAAAAAAAAAAGTTCACAAAATGTCCGACAGATGGCGCTGGACACCAAAACGTCAGTAACTGCTACCGTGACGGGTGAGAGGTACGCCTATACGTTACAGAATCGCATCATGACCAGCCTGGCTGATAAACACCTGATGGAACTTACGATGTTTATGCAGGATGGCGCTCCACCCCATATTGCTAGACGCGTGAAAGAACTCTTGCGCACGTCGTTTGGTGATGATCGTGCGCTCAGCCGCCACTTTCGTCATGCTTGGCCTCCAAGGTCCCCAGACCTCGGTCCGTGATCGACCGAAATCTCTAGTGACGCTGAAATACAACATCCGACGCCAATGCCTCACGATAACTCCGGCCATGCTTTACAGTGCTGTTCACAAGATTATTCCTCGACTACAGCTATTGTTGAGGAACGATGGTGGACATATTGAGCATTTCCTGTAAAGAAAATCATCTTTGCTTTGTCTTACATTGTTATGCTAATTGTTGCTATTCTGATCCGATGAAGCGCCATCTGTAGGAAATTTTTTAACTTTTGTATTTTTTTGGTTCTAATAAAACCCCTTGTCATTCCAAGCATGTGTGTCAATTTGTACCTCTCTATCTACATTATTCCGTGATTTATTCAGTTTTCAAATTTATACTGACTTTTTGATCACCCAGTATATATTTTAGCCTTGGTAGGCATGACATTGAATCGGAGTATTTAACATCTCTTCCGAACTTCATCTCAGAATCACAAAAGAAATAGCATTATAAATCGCCTGACAACACAGTCGCGGGTGTGAAAAGCTGCCTTGTATGTCACTCCATTTACAGATGACTAAGCAAAGAGACAAAATCATACCACTACTTGTTCTGAAGCAACTGAGAATGTGAACAATGATCCAGAATTCCGCATGTGAAATGCGGTTTTGAAAGAGAACACGAAAAATACACGACTTGAGTAACATTCTGGAACCCAACTGCATGGGTTCAACTGTGCCCTACCGTTACATCGAAAGTTGCTGGTCGAATGCATCCTTATTAAACACAAGACGAATGTCTCAATTACTCCTAACTTCATCGTAGTGCTCGGGGCAGAAGGCAAGACGAGAGTGCCTTTTCCTTTAGTTCACTACGTAACCAAAACGAATCCTGCCAGCTCACTTGCTGACTCCGGTCAATAACCTAGCAGTCCCTTGTTCATGGCAAAGATCTAGAGATCACAGGCAGCTTTTGATTCATTGTCAGTGAACAAGTGACTTACACCATGTGACTTGCAAAAGGCGTTCGTTCCGGAATAGCCATCTTTCAACAGTCCTTTCCGACGAGGACTACGTACCAAAGCAGGCAGCAGCTCGTCGAATGTATTCAGACTTGTTTGATACGGTTTCGCGGAGTGTAGGACTACAGGCAAGTGGAAATGGTACTAGGTAATTGCGTATTAGGTGGTACTGAATATTACAGGTAACATAAATAAAGAAGCACGGGATGTAAAATTCAAGAAAGAAAAGTTGCAGAATCTGTCATATATTCAGGAGTGAGAAACTGTAGAAAAGAAATGAATTTGATAGACAATGCACGAAGAATCTAGGACTCTGAGGAGCTACGGAAACCAAAATACAGTTGGATGACAAGCTTTGTTTTTAGTTTTGAATTGATTTACATGGACTGAAATGAAATGAATCGATCGGCGGATGAAAAGAGTTAAAACGAAGCTGCTAATCGGTACGTATTTTGAGTCTGGGATGTAATATATTCTTCGCTGTAGTTGTCTTGCGGAGACACTATGGAATGCGGAAGCAGAGGTAGGAGAAACAGGACGAGACACGAAAACGGATGCAATGAGGCGAAATATTTGTGCGACGCAGATGAATGGCAGGAATTGGAATGTGAAGCTAAAAAATGTCTAAATGATACGCGTTAAAGTCATGCTCAAACATGTCAAGAGTTGAAACAGATCTGAAGGGAAATGTATTGAGCACACAAGAAAATAACAAACATTTATGCAGACACCAACGAGAAACTAAATATTCTATGATGACGTTAATATAGGATATCAGAATCAGTCTGTAAAGCTCATAAGCTTGTTGCAGGTAGGTTGTGCTGAGAAGTAGTTGTTCAGAAAAATCACTTGTTAAATTAGGTATTCTGGACGAAGTGCGGAAATTCAAGCTACCAGGCAGATGCTATTAGTGATAATTGTTCTCAAATTGTAGACGATGGCCAACGAGACCGCTCAGCCTTTGGCTCGGGTTTGATGCTTACTGCCATTCTATTTACGTACCGCTCCCTTGTTCGATACGAGGAAACCAAACGAAGAACGCGTTTGACGACACCATCTCTGGCAAGACGCTTGAATTTGCATGCGCAACTTTCTGATTGGATAACTTCAATGCTAATTAACTTGGAAACGGCCCAAAGTATCGAATTTATTTCTGATAAATTATTTCTGAGCACAAACTACTCTTCAAAAACAGTACAAGCTTTTCAGACTGTTTCCTACCATCCTGCAGAAGTAAGTCTACGCAGTGTTATGCTCATGGGCATACAGTTATGTTAACTTACTTGAGCAGAAAAATATGATTGTCATCAACCCACAGAAGTCGATCATCATTTAATATTTGCATTTTTAAATTTTCTATCAGAGTGTGGAGTAATAATGCTTTTCGGAAACAAGAAGGAATATGAAACAAGACAAGCTATGTGTCTCCTCACATACAGGATACTAGTCTCCGCCGTATTCATGGGAATAGACGAACGCGAGAACCAGTTGGAAATATAGAGGCGAACGTTAAATCTGTCCTGCCTAACCATCAGCTAAGTCATTCCGAATCATCTGGAAGTTAGTTACATCGTGCCTACATGAATTCGTTGAGCTAAAATTGACAGATGTTCACGACATGCCTACTGCAAAAATCAGATGCGTGGGCAGTCAAAAATACACATGGGTTAGAGAATACAAACAATACGATGAGATTTTATGGTGGCAATATTGGTTTAGGGCCAAGCACTGCATCATTTATAAGGCTCAAAAAAGGCTATAAGCAGCAACAGGTTATTAGGAATAAAATGGAAGAAGCAGAATAAATTGTAGGATAAGCAGAAGAAGACATAATATGTTAGAGAAGAAACAAAGAAGCAGATCATCAGTGAAAAAACAAGTGGGTGCAAGAAAAGAGAAACGAAACACAGAGATTACTCTTGCTTATATAGGGGTAGTCAAATGAAAACGATATGGGTGGACAAATAGTAAGTAAACTGCTTATTGTTTGCAAAATAATGGCCGTAGTTGTTAATGATTTTATCCCACTTTGAGACAAGACGATCAGTGCCTTCATGAAAAAATGTCTGCTGTTGCTTACGCAAACATGATTGTACTCAGGTGTGCACCTCTTCGTCCGAAGCAAATCGACGGTCAGCAATGTCTGTCTTGAGGGTTCCAAAAATATGGATATCGCATAGGGATAGATCGGGACTGTATGGAGTAAGTGTAAGGGCTTTTCTGTGAAACTTCAGGAACGTAATCGAAACAACTTTGGCAACATGAGGTCGGGCATTGTACTGCACAAGAATGATGTCGCCCTTCAATATTCCTAGGGGTCTGGACTCGGTGGCGAGCTTCAATTTTTGCAACGTGTTCACGTACAGTTGTGTTGCATTTTAATTGTGCCACCGTATTTCAGAACTCAAAGAGTAGTAGTGGGCCCTTGCAGTCAAGGAAAAAGATCGTCATGACTTCCTCGGGGGCAGCTAGCCTGTTGAAATTTCGCAGGGAAGTAGTTATATATCCTCCATGTTGTCCTGATTTCACCCCTTACGATTTCCATATTTTCGTGGCCGTCGATTTGCTTCGCGTTGATTTCCTTCGGACCAAGAGCTGCACATGTGAGTGTACATGAGTGTAATAACGTTTGGGGAGGCAACGGTAGACATTTTTGCATGGAGACACTGATCGTCTTGTCTCAAAGTGGGATAAATGCACGAGGATTAATATTTATGGCGAGTTCTTTGGAAATAATTAACTGTGCACTTACTTTCATTTGACGGCCGCTTATGATTTGATGTAAAGCCTATCATTGACGTGATTTCTATTAAAATCAAAAATGTGTAGAAGAAGTCAGTTTACAGATCACACATGGTTGATTCTTTACGAAAAAGTGCAATTATTCGTGCTAACAATTTACTAGAAACGTTATCGAGCAGGTCATATACGTACAGGGTGGTGAGAAACAGTCTGAAAAGTCCGTAAGGATGATGAAAAGTATGTTTTGATGATAAATAATTATTATGAAATAAATTCGATACGTTGCCCGTTTCTGACTAAATTAGCATTGTACTTAGCCAATCAGGTTGTTGTGCGCACAAATTCAAGTTTCCTGCCAGAGTCAGCGTCACTAAACGTGTTCCCTTTTTGGTTCCCCCAAACCGAATACATGTAGCTCTTGCGCACCAAATTTAAATTTATCACTTCTGAAAGAAGCAGATTTTACCGTTTCTAGTGCCACTATATAGGAAAACAGAATGATGACTGTTACGTTGAACAACTGTAATCTGAGCTTTTACGTTAGCTCCTTAAAATACTGGCAATACGACAGTATATATTACTTAGGGCCTATGTAACCCCAATGGTACTCAGTGAAACAAAAGAATCCTAGTAGTTGGAGCGCAATGAATCGAATTTTTTCTTACCAGTTATTTGCAAGCACATTCTACCAGCAACATCCTTACAAGCTTTCCAGATGGTTCCTGACCACCCTGTATATCGCGAACAGCAGTGGACATGTCACATTCTCTTGAGGTAGACCGAATGCTACCTTCGCCGTTGGTGATTCGTAGCATTGAAATTTAACTTCATTGGTAAACCTTTTGGCTTTAAAAGTAACGCCCTTGAGATGCCCAGCTTAACCCGCAGGACACGACAGATAGTTTAATTTGTGGAAAGGGGCCAAAATAAGGGGCTGTCAGTTACACTGGATCATAAAACTTTATTCTTTGATCAAACATTACAAGAGACAAAAAGATTCTTTTGCATTAAATACACACCTTTAATCTTTGGGACTTAATTACCGACTAAAGGCCACTTCAATTTAAAAATGGCTGAAGGCCAATAACTTAAAACGCAAGCATATCAGAAATTTAAAAGGCCAGTTCATTGTTTAGGCTGAAGGCCCAAAGAATCTGAGACTTTCAGAGCAAACAATTTGTATTCAAAATCGGCTGAAAGCCCAACACTTAAGGCTAAACAACATCAAATTTTTTAAAAAAAAATCAAGGTCTTACGTGAAACAGTACTTAATTAGGCGAAACTCAACCAAAGCAGAAATTTAAAAGGCAAAGCCTTATCTTAAAACAGTTCTTTAGTTAGGCTGAAGGCCCAAAGAATCAGACACTTCAAGAGCAAGTAAGTTAAATTCAAATCGGCTGAAGGCCTAACACTTAAAACACCATAGTATTAATTTTGTTTTAAATACCAAAGGCCTTACGTGAAACAGGTCTTTACGATGAAGGCCGTTCAAACTCAAAATCGGCTGAAGGCACAACACTTAAAATTCAACAACATTAAAATTTTTAAAATGGCAAAGGCCTTACGTGAAACAGTTCTTTGAACTAGGCTGAGGACCTTAAGAGCAAACAACTCAAACTCAAAATCGGCTGAACGCCCAACACTTAAAATTCAACAACATTAAACACTTTAAATTAGGCTGAAAGCCTAAAGAATCTTACGCCTTAAGAGCAAAACTACATTAATTAAAAAAAAATCGGCTAGAATCCATACAAGTACAAACAACAAGAACAAATATAAAAAGGCAGTACACCCAAGGGCACTCAGATGTTCGAGGGTTAGCCTGGATTGCAAACACTAACGCTTGCTTAGGTGAGACAGCCAGTAGGGCCAACGGACCGACAATCAACGGACCCACAGACAGGGTAACTTCCACCTCACCCGACTAGAGCACAACAGGGAGTTCAACGGAACAATGTAGAAGATATTTGCGCCCACAACCAATCATACATGGACCTGTCAAATTACACACCGTGCTTTACAGCAACAACACGATGAGGAAACTACACTGCATGATTTTTACGTCAACGGCCAGGGCAGGTAACCGGAACGTTAACGGTCACAAGGCAGAAGATTCCGCTGGTGCACTTCAGTAATGGTTAAAATGGCTCTGAGCACTATGGGATTTAACATCTGAGGTCATCAGGCCCCTAGATCGTCGAACTACTTAAACCTAACCAACCTAAGGACATCACACACATCCATGCCCGAGGCAGAATTGGAACCTGCGACCATAGCGGTCTCGTGGTTCCAGACTGAAGAGCCTAGAACCGCTCGGCCAGACCGGCCGGCTGCACTTCAGTTCAAATAACCAAATACAGTGAAACTCCACCGGAGGGTGGCTAGAATTTTCCAACTTGAAAACCATGTTGTTCCTCGCAGGGGTATCCCAACAGCCGACAACGAACTCGAAACGACACAATGTGAACAGTCTTGATTTGCTGGTAGATTAAATCACAACTCAACTTTCGTGTCCATGGTCGGTGAGCCACGGACCTCATAGCAATGGGAACACCCCTGTACACATCGACACAGCATTGAGACCGCCAGCGGCCCTGGCCAAACTACGTCCGGCGGAGAATTCCTCCCTGTTCCACGCCAACCGACCGACTTCCCAGGGCCGGAAACGGTGAAAGGACGAAATATACGTCGGCCGATGAGACGACCAACCGAAAGACCAACCAACGGTCGTCCCGCTCCAATCTTCCTCCGTCGGACAGTTAACGTGTGCCGCCAGCGGTCGGCGAGCACTGGTTGTCCGCGCCTTACCAGCGCTCTGTCCCCGACTTCACTCCTGCTGCGTCCCGACCGAACTGCTGGTCCATGCCGAACTTACTCAGACACACGACGACCCAGAAATACTATCGGTGGCTCCAGAGATGGTACTACGGCTCATTTATCGATACCCACTGCTGCTGCCACTCAAAGGTAGGAAGTTAGTGACGCCAGTAAATGAAATAAGAAAACGAGGAGGCAGTACCGTAACAGAAGATGACAAACATATGGGGTAAACCCGAGCCTTGCACGGCTCAGCCCTGAATGCCGAGATTTGTCCGCAAAGACGATTAAAGTTATATTTTCACGGCTGTTCGTTATAAATGGAAGAACATGGAAGCGGTATGCAGCACGCTTCAAACTGCCGTGAAGTGACTGTGCAAATGGTTTCAGCGGAACCGTTCAAAGTAAACATAACCAACACCACATATAAGAAAACGTCACACAGCAGCTTTATCAAATGGTTCAAATGGCTCTAAGCACTATACGACTTAACTTCTGAGGTCAACAGTCGCCTAGAACTTAGAACTAATTAAACATAAGTAACCTAAGGACATCACACACATCCATGCCCGAGGCAGGATTCGAACCTGTAACCGTAGCGGTAGCTCGGTTCCAGGTTGTAGCGCCTAGAACCGCACGGCCATTCCGGCCGGCGCAGCTTTATCATTTAGAAATTGCTTATCAATGTCGATTTCTTGTGGTATGATCGTGTTAAGCTTCGTGTAAGAATGAGAAACGTCTACTGCCGAGTGTCGGTAATCGACCGCTGTAGCGGCTGTGGCTTATCGCCCCGCGATATTACTACTTGAGATGACTGTCGCACGAATATGTAATCTGTGGGTTCTTCCGCATGTAAGATCTCCCATACAAGTAACGTCCGAGAGGACCATACAGACACACGAAGTGCCTTGAGTTAGGAAAAGGGCTTGCGTGCTATTAGACACGTACGCCTATTAACGCGAGCAGTGCGATTAGGTGTTACAAGTCGTCAACCCGTCGACCATTGTTGCACCATCTCTTGACACACGAGAAGAGGGAGTCACGCTGACAAATGATAGTACTGGGCAAAGGAGTATCGTCTTGTCGTCTCTTCAGTATCCCGTCAATGCACACAGAATCCTGATGATCATATCAGTGTGTGGAGGCTCTGAGCAGAAGGAACGCTGCCACATTGCATACGTCATCGTCTGCATATTCATCTACGCCTACATTGGTCAGCCAGAACGTTATGATCACCTACCTAATGGCCAGTATGTCCACCTTCGGAACGGATAACAGCGGCAATGCGTCGTGGTATGGATGCAATGAGGCTTTGGTAGGCCAGTGGTGGGAGTTGCCACCACATCTACACACACAAGACACGTAATTCCCGTAAATTCCGGGAAGTGATGCTATGGGCACTGGCGCGACATTAAATCACGTCCAAGATGTGTTCCATCTGGTTCAGATCTCGCGAGTTAGGGGTCCAGCACATCAACTGGAACTCACCACTGTGCTCCATCACATCTCTGGCCTTATCTTGCTGTGAAATGGCACTGTCGTCTGGAAACATGATTGTCATGAAGGGGTGTACGTCGTCTGCAGCCCCAGAGCGCAACACAGCCACTGCAGGCTTGTCTTCGTCCCGCAGTACAGACGTCAACGAACTGGTACCCTGCTGAAAGACGACGGATTCGCGACCTCGCATCGGCATGATGTAGAACGTATCGGGATTCATCAGACCATGCAACGGTCAGCCACTGGGCCGGCGTCTAGTGCCGATGGTCAAGTGCCCATTTGAGCCGCAGTTGCCGATGTCGTGTTGTTAACATTCATACAAGCATGGGTCGTCGGCTACGGAGGCCCATCGTCATATGTGCTCGCTGCACTGTGTGTTCAGAAACACTTGTACTCCGCTCAGCATTAAAGTCTGATGTTATTTCCACCACAATTCGCCGCCTGTCCTGTTTCACCAGTTTGTCCAGCCTACGACGTTCGACATCCGTAATGAGGACTGGCCGCCCAACCCCATGGCGTCTGGACGTGGTTTCACCCTGGTTTCTTTACGTACTGAAGACACTCACCACATCACTCCTTGAACAAACGATAAGTCGTGCAGCTTGCGAAACGGTCGTGCCGCTGCCCTTGGTCGGTCTCAGATAGATAGCGCATCTTCCCCATTCTACACGCGGACAGCACGCTCATTGATACTACATGCACCGTGTGTGTGTCTGACTAGAAGTCATCTTTCGCCAGGTAAGGCTGCTGTCGCCTGGGAGGGTCAATATCAATAGTAGGTTGTTGGTCACAAAGTTCTGGCTGATCACTGTTTACTCCTCAAACCAACTTACAGTGTGTAGCGGAGGGTACTTCGTGTACAGCTGCCACTTCCACTTTTTCCTGTTCCAGTCGCTTATGGTTCGTGGCGAGAACGACTGTTGGCAACCCTGTGTGTGGACTCGAATCTCTCTAAATTTACTCTCATGCTCTTTCCGCGATGTATACGTAGGTGGAGCCAATATTTTGGTTGACTTTTCTGGAAACGCACACTCTCAGAATATTAACAGTAGACCTTACCGTGAATCAGAACGCCTCTCTTGCAACGTCGGTGAGTGGAATGGACTGTGCATCTGCGTGACTCTTTCGTGCTTACTAGATGACACTCTAGCGAAAAGTACTGCTCTTCTTTGGGTCTTATTCATGAGTCCTATCTGGTGCAGATCCCAGTCTGACTGGCAGTATATTAGTATAAATTGAACGAGTGTTTTGTGAGATACTTCCATTCTTTATGGAATACATTTTCTGAGGATTATTTCAGTGAATCGCAATACTGGCATCTTACTCACTCGCGACTTACTTTATGTGGTTCTTCCACTCACGTGGATAACCCTACGTATTTTATAGAAGTACCCGCTTCCAGGAATTTTTCTGCAATCGTGTAATCGTACAGTAAAGTTTCTTTCTTTCTACATATTATCAGGGTATTACATCTTTTTTTATGTTGAGGATCAATTGGTACTCCCTGCGTCCACCCGCTGCAGCTCTTCCTGTATTTCGCTACAATTTTCTACCGTTGTGACTTCTATGTGTGCAATTGCATCATCCGCAAAATGTCTCATGGAACACCCGACATTATCTACTAGGTCACCTGTTGAGAGTGGAAGGGGTACAAGTGCAAATATTTCTATTGGTCACTCAGGACAGAGTACTGAACAAAACTGCATCAGTATTTACGTCATTTGCAGACCAATAACTATGGATATTTGGAGTGGCATGTTTTTTAGCTTGTTAGCAGCTCTTACTACATGTGTCAAGAGCAAACCATTAATGCCTATTTTCTCATGGGAAGAAAGTTAGGTATGGGAATGTGGTGTGTGGATGCAAAACGTTAAGTCTATACCGACAACTATAGTCCACTCAGTGATGCAGTTACATCATTTAGTAAATTATGTGACATGTTTTTGGGGAGATTGTTCCGCTCTAACAATAAAGTACCAACAGACTGAAGAGTATACAGATTAAGTTGCCACATATATAAATATCTCCACTTACACCAGCTACAGCCTCAATAGGTCATACGAGCCTAACACCTGGCGACATGTTATGGTTTGCTATTGGGTATACAAAATTAGCTCTGGTTCCCACAGCTGGTAATCTGGATAGCCGTTTATACGTCTTCGAGGTCTTCGTGAGATTCTGTTTCAACGAGATAACGAAACATGGATTGTTGTCTATTCTGTCGCGTACTATCTCGATACAGAGGGCGTTCGATTGTTGCCCTGGCGAGCACGTTCTGCACATGTCTCAGCTGATCTTGGTTACCAAGACACTGGGATGCCACTACACTCCAGTCACTACGATCCAAGACCTCTATTCTGGCACAGTGTGAAGTAGCATGGAATGGCGTAATCGTATGTGACATTTTTAGACCCATTCTTCATGACTGAGGTCCCAACAATGAGTACTAATTCACCCACAGTTTTTATAGCGAATTATTTCTCATATGAAAAGGAGAATTTCGCTATTTGCTATTTTTTCTGGTTAATGCGATGTTAATAGCCATCAATGTACTTTCTTGATGTCGCATGTTATTAAAAATACTGTAAACGTCAAATTTAGTGGAGGAGAAAGAACGGCAGTTGGATTTATAGAAAATTCTCATTTCCGAAGTTCTGCTGTCTCAGACTCTCATCTTTTCACCCTCTGTAAACACCAACGGCTTGAGCGGCGTCCTTGATGCCTCGTCTTTCACCTGAGACGTGCCAAGTGGAACAGAGGACGGGGATCGTTGACCCTGGAGCGAGTTACGTGGAGCAGGGAGTGTGAGGGGAGGTCAAGTGCCGGCAGACGGCTCCGCCTGCAGGAAGCGCGATATGGCGCGCAGCTCTCCAACACGTCAGGGCCGCGGCATTGCCCACACTTTCCCTGCGGGCCCTCCAGTCTGGCGGTCGATCGGCGGCCCAGCCGTCTGGAGGTATGGAGGGAACGGTGCGCGCTGCCACGCCACGCGTGAAGATTGGGTGCCTGGGAGGGACGCCCACACCCAGTCTGAGGCGGGAAACCGCGGGGCAGGGGTAACGTCTCAGCGATGGATCCAGGGAACGAACGCAACAAGATCTACAGCTGTATGAATACACAACAGAAAGAAGTAACGCATCAAGTAATGACATTTCGATTAGAACGTTCGAAACTGTAAATCATTCTGGTTAGTTTACTCTCCCATATTAACCTGATTTATAAATCGTAATACCAAAGCACTGAGTCCCTTGTAATTTTACGTGTTGAGTTGCCTGTGTGAGGATAGTAGCGCGGATTGTATTTCATAGTTTTAAGCGAAATCCAGTTCCGTGACTTTCTGGCGAAATAACTTGTGGTATTCTTCTCGCCTTTGCAACCGTATTTTTAAGTCAGTGTGACACAATATTTCGATGGATTAACTGAGCGTCATCTCCGGAAGAGACAATGATGTTTCTGAGTCTTCTCCACTTGATTCTAAGCTGGAGCCGTCGACAGAGTAATTGTCCTATGCGCCAATTATTGTGGATATTGCCCCATTCCAAGAATACGAACAGCGTTGCCGGTAGGTGACCAAAGTTTATATAGATTATTTATTTACTAAACTGGTTATATTCAGATTCTAAGATATGATATGATTCTAAGATTTATCTTTCAACTTCTAATTTTTGAATGTTTATTCTAAGCAGAAGGCAGACAAAAACGGGATATCGCTGCCGTATTTAATCATCAAAGTCTTGTACCTACTGGTGTCTTTTAATGCAGGTCAATGCAAGATTGTACGAGTGGCTAAGATAGAGGCATTGTCACAATTGAAAAATGTGTCAGACAACTTATTTCCTTCGGAACATCGATCCAATAAGAAGACGCAACAGCGACTGAATGTGTCTCATTATTAAGCTTAGATCTGTCGTTAAGGTGGTTAGGTCGCATAAAATGTCATACAGCAGGTGCAGAATGACTTTACTGATCAGGAGTGTTGTGTTTCAGAATTATTTCTACCTTCAGAGATCCAGGTGTGAAGCTAGCATAAGTTCATATTAGTAACAAAAAGCAGTCTCTCATCTCATGCTACGGAACGTCTGATAGCGCTCTTGTCCTTGTGCAACCTTTGCATCTAGATTTCTAAAGATGGAAATAATTCCGAAACGCGTCACTTTGTGATCAGTTGCATTGCTGTAACTTTGTGTGACGATGATGACCCACACATCTATCTTGTCCAAACGCTACCAGCTTAAGATTTACCACAGTTCCAATGAATACCAAATTTCCTTAGCCCCATATCCAAGAAGAGCACTAGTCTTGGCTGACAGACGAACGCAGCCTTCATGTTGAAATTTCTTAAAATTCTGCCTATTTTTAATAACACGCTCGTAGCACATTGTAAGAAAGCAAATGAAATCGATTCATATAGTTGTACTTTCGAACATGGTCCGCTCTGCAAGGCACGGTGCATCTGCTTTCCGAAGAATCAATTCCTTCTAAATACCAACTTCAGGTGTTCCATATCATATGTTAAGTTTTGCGCATGGTGTACAGAACATGTTTCTCGGACCAACGTTCTAGGAATGCTATTGTGTTGTTATGGCTGGTGGCATCTAGGTAGCGATCAGTTTGTGTAGTTTTGCGGTACGTTTTATTCCCCACAGTGCAGTTTTACTTTTTAGATAGCGTTACAGACCCCCTAAGAGTACCACGATGTCAAAATCTAATTGACAAAAAGTGTCTGAACTGCCCAAAAGTGAGAATAATGAGACAAATGCGAAAAGCATTCAAAGAATTTGAAAGTAAAACTGATATGACAGAAAATCCTAAGGAATTATGGTCCTAGGTAAAATGAATGAATGCACCGACATTATCTAATCAATCCTCAGCGACTATATTGTGTGTCACTTGACGTATTAGATACTGTCCTTTCTTTTACGTCTAATTTTGTGTTGGTGTACATTATTTTGTTTTGCAGTACTATACTATTGCTGATTTATATTCTTGTTGATAAATTTGGCTGAAACTGATATTAATCTATGGTTTTATGACTGTACATATTGCGCCTACCAAATTTTAAGATGTTTAGGGCTGTGTGCGTGCTTTATTTACTTTACGATAAGAAAAACTGGCCCTCACTTACACTGATGCCCTCACTTACACTGATGAAACCACTAGATAGCAACTCGATCTCACATTTACTCTACTTGAATAGTATTTGCAAAAATCCAATGTCACAAACACACAGAAGAGTGTGACTTCTTTTTGACTTTGCTCATAAGAAGCATACTGTGTACAGAAATCGATAACAGGTGCTATTACGACCTTTTCATTACACCTATCACTCCTGTCTTCAGTGGAATCAGCTTAATTTGATTATCTACTGTCACAAAAATTTACACTTTTAAAACGTCATTAGTATAAACAGAGTGAAGTATGTAATCTGTTCCACAGAAAACACTACTAAGCAATTTAGAAGCACTTCCCTATATTAATTTTACTCCTTGGTTTACCACTGTTACAGTACCACGATTGATAGTTATGCACAAAATAAGCCAGGAATGGAACAACGATGCTGTTAAGTACACGTAATATCCCACAACCATGCAAAAGACATCACACATGTCACACTAAAAATTCTTTTCTTATAGTGTTATTTTCGATACTTTTGATAGAATTTTTAAACAAGCTACTTATTTTTAATAAGTAAGGTAATATAAGTGCCCCTTTCGGTTTACACTTCTGAAATGGAATAACAATTTACTTCACTGTGCAATCGTTATGTTAAATGACGTTGCACTAGAAAGGCCAGCTTTTGTTACGTACAACAAATGTGCGGTTAGGGATCTATAAGTGTAAAGGCTTCATGGAACTAGTATTTTGTCTACAGTACACCATTCTCGACGAATTTCCCACCTACAGGCAAAGTATCAGCTAGACTTGTAAACGTAAAGATCAGTGTTAAACATTCAATACATAATCAGATTATTTTCTAGTTACTGTTGGTACATTTACCCTCCATGTTAAGTTACATGGTATAGCTCTCTGATACAAACCCTCAGGCCTGAAATTGGGCATCATCGTAACATGAACTAACAGAGGATAGAGTAATGCTTACTAAACTATCACATTATTTTTCTGTAGGAGGAATAATTGACAGAAATATAGCTGCTTCCACATTAACATTCACAAGGGCTAATTGAACTCTTATGTTCAAACTAAAATACGATAAAATAGTGCTAGTCATCAGACAGCTTAATTCTACCGTGATTTAAGGATCAGTCCGGAACCGCGCGACTGCTGCGGTCGCAGGTTTGAATCCTGCCTGGGGCATGGATGTGTAGGTTTAAGTAGTTCTACGTTCTAGGGGCTGATGACCTCAGATGTTAAGTCCCATAGTGCTCAGAGCCATTTGAACCATTTTTTTTAATTTACGGAAGTATATGTTTTTGTGACCTCACACTTCTTAAAGTTATGGCGAGACGCACCGTTGTATATAGACGTTTGACATGTGCCAAAAGCAGTTCAGTGGAAGCTGATGTTGAGATTTTTTCAGCAAGACCAACAATGGACTGCAGTCAGTTTAATTTGTCATGTTATTGATGAAATCCGAATGTTGGATTTGGGGCACGAACGTGAAACATTCCAACGCAGTCAATCTCTCGAAATCGTCCCGGGGTACACTATAATCTGACGTAAATTGACGAGATAAGAGAAGCGCTTTCTGCGTGCGGTACTGTCCTTCGACCGGATGTGTAGCGGCACGAAGCATTGTGGGTAAGCGCCGTCTTCAGAAGACGCCGAGGCTCGCGGTCGGCTGCGTCCGTGGCTGTTGTTGCCTGTATGAGGATAGTTGAATGGAAGTTAAGGGTTGACTTTTTATTGACCTTGATTTAGTAAATGCCATGCTCATTACAGGCAGTACTATTACGTAATAACGTAGCTTAAGGTAAAGAATGAAGTGTTTCTTACTAGAGTCGAAAGGATACGGTCAAAATGTTCCAGTTCTATTACGAAATCCGCATTTCATCCAACTTATCCCTTGCCTTGTATGTGATCTTGAAGTTAACGGAGGTTCGGTTTCTATGCGATCTTGAAGTTACTGGAGTAGTAACATTCAAGGATGTAAAATGTAGCCCTGTTTACTGTTGTTCCAGAAGACATGAGGAGAAATGGTCTGGCAAACAGTGAGCACGCTGACCTAGGGAAAGATGTATCATATGTACGGGCCAAATTTGATTTTCCTGCTTTCTAGGAGGTTAGTATAAGCATAACTTCCAAAGGAAGAAACGTAAGACGCTGTTTGAGTGAAGGGATACTCAGAGGTCCGGAGGTGTGTACTCGTCAATGTCACTGAAGTGCAAGTGATACAAAAACTGCGCCACTAAATCTGCTGTTTGCCAGATAAAGAGACGTAGTAAAATTTCCATAACAGTTTAACCGAGTGAGAATAACTGTTCGTCACAGTCGATGTCAACAACAGTATTTTGATTACGTTTCCTAAGAAGACTGGCGTGTCTGCCGTCACAGGTCTGGATGAGTTTACTTATAGGGATGTATTGCTTGGAAAGGATCGTGACGAGTGTTTGCTTAGCACAGGTCATGTCACCAGTGATGGTCGAACCTCAGTGGTGCAATATACTGAACGGCCCTTGATGTTACAAAGTGAAACATGAAAAACCGCGTAGAAAGTACCTTTGCACGGTGAACAAATGTCCTATTTTTAATGCCGATAATAATTACAGGCTAGATAGTGATGTAGGCGCTTGAATTTTGTGGTTACGTACTTACCAGACGATTTTGGTATTAATTTGCTGGAGAAACAACCTCTTTCAAAGTCCAGGAACGTGTCAACAGAAGAAGCGCATCGTGGGAGGAGCTCATGCAGTAAAAATTAGTCAAGTGAGTTTCATAAGTTGCGGCGTCGCTGAAACCAAAGACTCGTCCAACAAAAAGGTGGATGCGGGTCAGATAGTCAATGGGGTACTTGCAGCTTGGCTAGCCACCACTGCAGAGAGCCTTTTTGTGTAGGTGGTGGTGGACCGGGACATATAATGTTTAACAATATTTGTAGAACAAAGGAGTACAAGAAAAAGTTATAAAAAGTCACCTGTAGTGTAACGTATCTTACTCGAAAATCATTTAAAACTGTGTTTTATGTGTTTTATAATTTTTTTCAAAGAAACTATAGCATATTTCCTGTCCTGCTCCACCCACGACACAAAATGGAGTGAGATAATTTTTGTGAAATTATTAGGAATATCATCTTGAACATAAGAAATATAGCTGTTTAATTATCTCTTTAGACTAGGGAACAGTAAACCTTAAGAAAATCTTTAACAATAAAAATATTTCAATGTCATTTTGAAGAAGGTACAGTTATTTTTAATGCTTAATATGAAGTTACTGTTACCGTTATTTTAGTGAATCCCTTAACTCGTGCGATAAATGTATTTCCTGGCTTGCGAAGAGACAACATAAGGTGTCTAGTGACAAATCCTTTGACCAAGATCTGCCCATTTAGATAAGTTTCTTTTCCAAACTGTGTGGTAAGCAATTTATTTCAGGTAGGTAATAGATTAATGATGGCGACAGGAAGGGCATCCGGCCAGCCCTTAAAATCAACACTCCTAATCCAATTAACCATGACAGCACACCCCGCCAGTCTGGATAAATGCTTGGAAAGAGAGAGAGGTGATAAGCTAATGATATGACAAGGCCTGTTCCGTCACCTGGACTGAAATGTCTTCTCTCCATTGACCTCAGCTATGCTACTACATCGTGTTTTTCCTACAGTGAAAGTTCTTCCTACAGTGAAAGTTCCCATCTGATCTGTCATCTCTGTAGTCGGGATTATTCTTGGCTTAATAGACGTACTCGTATCTTTCCAATGTTAATCTGTGTACGGTAAATTTATTATATGCTTTTAAAGCTCACATATCAAAAGATATAAAGGCTGAAACTGCCATTTCCATTTATTTAACATCCAACTGCTATATATCAGTCTCTCTAATCTAAGTTCTTGCCATCTGGAAAAGCAAGGAAAGGAAAGAGTAATATCCAATTGGAAACCTAATTGCACCAAAAAATGACGGGACAAAACAGGACCTATCACATTCTACCGCTTCCCGATCTGCCACACGAATACATTTCAGGTCAACAACTTTTATGGGGCGTAATGACTAATTTACTGTGAATTACATGCACTCTAAGATTACATTTCATCTAAAGGCGAACAGTTAACAGTAACGGCCTATCTTGTGTTTAAATTGACCAAAAATTATAGAAACAACTATAAACGTGAAGGACAACCAAATCGCACTTACGAATCACAATCCAAATCAATTCAAAATTGCTTTCGCACCTTCTTTTACATTCAGATTTATAGTTACAGATCACAGCTTTCTCCAGTCTAGAAAACAACAGAATCCCTTTGTGCCCCAGAGTCCCACTCTGCCCAGAGTTTCCCTACAGACGCTGTATTTGTATCTTTCTCCTAATTTCTGGAAACCGTTGAAAATTAGTAAACAGGTGAAAAAGTTACAACGCCTCCCTCTGTTCGTCCTTGAAATCCATAGCACGGTAGAAAACGTGTTCATTGGCTACCGGAGGCTTTTCTTATGGTTACGCATTGTTGTTTGGCCAAATAATTGCGAGTATTGGGCCAAATTTTTTGACTGGACTCAATAATTCCAACAAGATAGAGCTCTACGCCGTGTTCTGAACGGGACGAAAGCTATAGATGTAATTTCGGCAGGAGGCAAACGGGGTGTCATCGACGTTCCGGTTTACAATATAAATGATGTAGCTGAAGTTGAAAATACCGCTTTAGTTGTAAATTACTTTATTTTCACACGACCGGTTTCGGACTGTTATAAGTCAATCCCCAGGTGTCGTAGCTGTGCTGTGGTCCCCGAGCTCCGCGTGTATCAGGCGTGGTGTGCTGCCTATGAGTGCAGAACAGGGAGTCTCATAGGCAGCACACTGCGCCTGGTACAGAATATAAAACTATCTGACAGAATGTAACTTCGCAGTGTTACTTCAAAATGGCCATAAGGCCGAAATTGCAATAGTAACAATAAATATCTTATTCAGTCAACGGCGACTATGATGTCTCTTAAGAAAGACATGAAAATTCATACGGAAAATTATCGCAAATAGTTCGTCGCGTGCAGCAATCATGAATAGAACAGCGCATGGGCGGATGTGACCGTGGTACCAGTAGTACTCTCCGCCACTCACCATGAGGTGCCTTGGGCTGAGTTCTACCTTCTGTGAAGGCTTGGATCCAGTCAAAATGTGGTCCGATATTCAGTAAGTTGTACTTTGAAACTTCCTGGCAGATTTCATTCTAAGTTGTACTTTGTTAACCAAACAACAATGTGAAACTACACTGATGGAAAAAAATCGCAACACCAAAACATAAATAATGTTGAGTAAAGAAATTTCAAGTATACATTGGTCTAGGTAACAAATTTAAATGGTTAATACTGCAAGAACGTACTTGAATACAAGTACGTGATAATCCATAACATACGTGAAATGTTGCTAAATTAGTAACCGGTGTAACCGCCAGAATGTTGAGTGCAAGCAGCGAATTGTGTTGAAAAAGTGCCTGATATCAGTTCGTGGTACAGAGTTTCATGCCTGCTGCACTTGGTTCAGCAATTCAGGGACAGTTATTGTTGTTTGTGGTTTACGCTGGAGCTGTCATCCGACGCTGTCCCATATGTGCTGGACCGGTGGCAGATCTGGTAATGGAGCAGTTCCAGGCATCATGTAGACCGACACAACAGCGGTAGTGGGCGAGATTCACCCCTGGAGTGCTGTTCATGAATGGCAGCACAACAGGTCGAAACACCAGACTAACGTAAAATTTTGCTATCAGGGTGCGTGGGATAACCACGAGAGTGCTTCTGCCGTCATACGAAATCGCACACCAGACCATTACTGCATCTGTAGGCCTAGTGTGTCTAGCGCACAGACAGATTGGTCACAGCACCTCAATTGGTCTCCTCCTAACAAACACACGGCCATCACCGGCACCAAAGCAGAACCAGCTTTCATCAAAAAAGAAAGCAAATCTCCACCAAGTCATCAAATTATCTCTACCAAACTGCGGTTTTATGGGATTGGTGGAACGCACGCTACAAGGCATCTGGCAGCTAGCTCTCTTTGGAGCACCTTATTTGGAACAGTTCGTTATGTCACTGTGGTGCCAAATGCTGCTCGAATTGCTGCTGCAGTTCCAGTACGATGCGTCAGAGCCATATACCGAACACGATGGTCTTGCCCTCGGTATTGCGACGTGGCCATCCGGAGCTCAGTCTACTTACGACTGTACATTGTCATGACCGCCGCTGCCAACAGTCATGCACAATGACTACATCCCTGCCAAGTGTTTCTGCAATATAGCAGAAGGAACATCCGGCTTCTCGTAGACCTATTACAAGACCTCATTCAAACTCAGTGAGTGTTTATAATGGCGTCTCCGCGGTCTTAAAGGCATTCGTGACTGACATCAACTCACCACGTCCAATCTCAAAGGTAACTAACACTCATGATCGTTATAGCGTTTATTTAAAGAAAACCTCGTATGGAAAATTATAGTGGCACTACTGGTGACACTGTTATGCGACTGGCGCGAAATTTGAATAGATTTCATCTTTAGATATACAGGAACATGCCTACCTAGTTTATGTCGCACTACTCCTTTTTCGTGTTGGTTTTTTTCTTCGACAGCGTACGTCAAAATCCTTCGTAAACAGATGAACAGGTAAACAAGCTGGGGGTCGTTCACTACGATGCAGTGTATTTAATAGCCGGATATAGAGACTTGTATATCACCATAGCTCTGTTTACTGAATCCGTGGTGATTATTACTAACAAGGGAACCTCCCCATCGCACCCCCCTCAGATTTAGTTATAAGTTGGTACAGTGGATAGGCCTTGAAGAACTGAACACAGATCAATCGAGAAAACAGGAAGAAGTTGTGTGGAACTATGAAAAAAATAAGCAAAATATACAAACTGAGTAGTCCGTATGGAAGATATGCAACATTAAGAACATTGTGGGCTCAATTGCGCCGTGGTCTCGTGGTTAGCGTGAGCAGCTGCGGATCGAAAGGTCCTCGGTTCAAGTCTTCCCACGGCTGAAAATTTTACCTTCTCTATTTTCGCAAAGTTATGATGTGTCCGTTCGTTCATTGATGTCTCTGTTCACTGTAATAAGTTTAGTGCCGTATTTTGCGACCGCACCGCAAAACCGTGCGATTAGTAGACGAAAGGACGTGCGTCTCCAATGGGAACCGAAAACATTTGATCTCAAGGTCGTAGGTCAACCATTTCCTCCACAGGAAAACACCTCTGGTATATTTTATACGACACTGGTGACGGCATGTGCGTCACATGATAGAATACATTGTCGACCCACCTAACTTGTACACTTGGCGAATGGGTGAAAAGATTCTTCTACCTTGCCCGATTTAGGATTTCTTGTGGATGTCATAATCACTCCCAAAAAAGTGATGAAAATATAAGAGTTTATCACATAGACTGCAACAAATAAATGCAACAGTTTCACAGTCGCACAGTTTTCCCTGTGCTCTGTCAAAACATATGTTTTTAACGTTTTCAAATTCTTCCGCGTGTAGACCGTCAAATCCTGCATATGTCCAAGCAAATCTGAACATGAACTGGAATTTTGGAGAGCGAAGTTCATTACGTGTGAGTACCTGAACTTTGATAATTGTCTCAAAATAAAAGAATTAGATTTCTCACTCGAGGGAAGATTTGAACCAGGAACCTTCCACTCAGCAGCCACTCACGCTAACCACGGGACCACGGCGCTACTAAGCCAAGAATGTACATGATGTTGCTTATCTTTCACATGGACTACTCAGTTTGTATATTTTGCTTATTTTTTCATAGTTCCACACAACTTCTTCCTGTTTTCTCGATTGATCTGTGTTCAGTTTCTCAAGGCCTATCCAATGTGCCAGCTTATAACTAAATCTGAGGGGGGTGTGATGGGGAGGTTCCCTTGTAAGGAGATTTTCGTCTTGTCTGTCAAAACGTGCCCATTTGATACCCTGACGGACCAAACACGACTGACCACACCCATTTGCGAGCAGATCGTTAGAGCCTCGCGCCTGGGAACGAGCTTCTCGGAAATTGCAAAGCTGGTTGACTGTTCGTACGCGCCGGCCGCGGTGGTCTCGCGGTTCTAGGCGCGCAGTCCGGAACCGTGCGACTGCTACGGTCGCAGGTTCGAATCCTGCCTCGGGCATGGATGTGTGTGCTGTCCTAGGGTTAGTTAGGTTTAAGTAGTTCTAAGTTCTAGGGGACTGATGACCACAGCAGTTGAGTCCCAAGGTGCTCAGAGCAACATTATGCTGGAAGATAACATTCAGTGCATGTTAATGAACTTAGTGTTCCGCGCCAGTCGGTCCCAACGTGGTGTAATCTTAACTAAACGGCATCGTCAATTATGATTGCAGTGTATACTGATGAGCCAAAACATTATCTTTACTTAAAAGCGTGTGGTTCCACTTCTGGAATGCAATTCAGCAGTGAATGTACGTGCCATGGATTAGAAAAGTACTTGATAAGTTTCTAGAGGTCTGTGGTATCAGGCATCAGACTTCCCGTAATTTACGGGCGCTTGGTTTGTGGGCGTGGATGGTTCAAATGGCTCTAAGGTCTATGGGACTTAACATCTCAGGTGAGGTCATCAGTCTTCTAGAATTAGAAGTACTTAAACCTAACTAACGTAAGGGCATCATACACATCCACGTCCGGGGCGGGATTCAAAGCTGCGACCGTGGCAGCAGCGCGGTTCCGGACTGAAGGTGGGCGTGGACGTGGCAGCCGACAGTGTCCCAGCTGGGTTTCATTAGATACTGATAAGCCAACTTTGATGGCCAAGACATCAGCACGAGTCGACTATCACGCTCCTCAAACCGTTGCAGCACGTTTCTGGCCTTTTGACACGGAACATTATACTCCTGGACGATGCCATTGAGGAAGATGTTGAGGAAGACATCAAGCATAAAGGGTTACAGATGGTCCTTCATAATATTCACCAATTCCACAGCTGTCATGACGCCTTCGAGTACTGCCGCAAGTCGCATGGAAGCCGAGGTGGATGTCCACTGTAACATAATATTTCTCGCACCGGCCTGCGTCTGTGTCGCGCTGCATGTTTCGAGCAGTCGTTCGCCTGGAAGACGGCGTATCTGGATACGACCATCGACCTGGTGTAACAATAAACGGGATTAATTTGACCAGGCGACACGATTCCATTGCTCCAAGGTCCCATTTCGATGATCCCGTGCCCACTGTAATCACAATTCACATTGCTGTTGGGTCAACATGGGAACACGCAGGAGTCCTCTGCTGCAGAACACCACGTTGAACACTGTGCACTGAGCTGTGTTCTCCTAAACACTTGCGTCTGCGTCAACACTGTACTCTGTCGTCATATCTGCCACATATCACAGCCCGTTCTGCTATGGAGAGCAAGCAAGCCTCCGACCACTTTGTCCTGTGATGAGGAACGGACGTGCAACTTCTTGCCGTCTACGCGTGGTTTCAGCATCCTTCAACCGCTTTTCATAGATGCTCACGACATTAGCACGCGAACAGCGGACCAGCTTCGCCTTTTCCGAGGCGCTCGCTCCCAGCATTGGGCCTAAGCAATCTGGCGTTTATGAAACTTCCTGGCAGATTAAAACTGTGTGCCCGACCGAGACTCGAACTCGGGAGCGAGTTAGAGTCTCGGTCGGGCACACAGTTTTAATCTGCCAGGAAGTTTCATATCAGCGCACACTCCGCTGCAAAGTGAAAAATCTCATTCTGGAATCTGGCTTTTGTCAAAGGCATTAAAGTCGACAGATTTTCGCATTCGCACTACTTATCGTGACTAGAATGATTCTTCGTTGGTCTGTGCTCCGCTCATACAGTTCTCTTACGGCGTCACGTTCTCTCAGCGCCACCAAGCAGCTTACAGCCTCGCGTTGGGAAGTGGTCATAATGTTTTGGCTCATTAGTGCATCACTTACAGGACTCTAAGCACTGATCGAAACAGAGTACGCCAGTCTGAGAGGAGGCCTCTCAGTTAGCGTTTTACAGGTTTCGGCTGGCAGGAGAAAAGAAATAGCTATGCTCGGTCTGCAGACGATGGTAACTGTCACCTGTCTGTCCAGAATGATTTGCCAGCCGATGTGTTTGTCAAAATAGCAGGTCAGTGGAATGCGACTTCCTTCGGAAATTCACCGTCGGCTCCACTGTATTCGTGCTGGCTCAGCTACCTCCTAATAGACGGTTTGAAACCCCAGTCACAATTAATTGGTACACAGTGATGTTTCAAGTTAAAGACATTTTCAAGGCAAAAAGCAGAAACTTACTAAGTAATCAGATAAAAAGATAACACAGTGATAAATGTGTACTTCTTATGACAAACTTAGAATAATTGCAATATTTATAACATTAACTTCACAAACCTGAGTGATGGCTCAAAAGAAAGACAAGCCTGTGTAGAATAAAAGTCTAACATCAAAAACTGAAAGCTAGCGTTTACTTATACTTTCCTTTACGCTAATATTCATTTATATTAACAATAATTTAGAAGTCATTAAGTTTTCTACGTTTTAACCATTTCAGCACGAGACAGCAGACCTTACGACGATTTGATGGAGATGACACAACATGTGGTCCACCTCAATCTGACTCGAAAAATTGGCGTTAAATTATATATCAAAAAGGGACAATAAACTGCTCCCAGTAACTCCTTCCGTACAACAGTTGGTACTCTACCCTTTTTTAGTATGTGGAAATTTAATAAATTTGTTCTAAATTTAAGGAAGTTGTATTTGTGTGAACATTGATAATGCTAAGAATAGTTGTAGTATTTTAAGGATTACGGGATAAGTAGTAAGTACACAAACTTTATAAGCAGATACTGCGAAGAACACTAGGAAGATGTGTCATTTAACTTGCAAAACACATCTGTAAAATGAAAAGATTTCAAGTGTTAATAAAAAATTGTGTTTGATGGCATGGAAAAATTATCGTCGGGACTATAAACAGCTGGCAAAAAAGCGCTCTGGAGGCAGTCAGTACGTAGACAGGGAAGCAGGCACTCCTCTGGTGGCTACTGTCGTAGAAAATACACTCCTGGAAATTGAAATAAGAACGCCGTGAATTCATTGTCCCAGGAAGGGGAAACTGTATTGACACATTCCTGGGGTCAGATACATCACATGATCACACTGACAGAACCACAGGCACATAGACACAGGCAACAGAGCATGCACAATGTCGGCACTAGTACAGTGTATATCCACCTTTCGCAGCAATGCAGGCTGCTATTCTCCCATGGAGACGATCGTAGAGATGCTGGATGTAGTCCTGTGGAACGGCTTGCCATGCCATTTCCACCTGGCGCCTCAGTTGGACCAGCGTTCGTGCTGGACGTGCAGACCGCGTGAGACGACGCTTCTTCCAGTCCCAAACATGCTCAATGGGGAGATCTTGCTGGCCAGGGTAGTTGACTTACACCTTCTAGAGCACGTTGGGTGGCACGGGATACATGCGGACGTGCATTGTCCTGTTGGAACAGCAAGTTCCCTTGCCGGTCTAGGAATGGTAGAACGATGGGTTCGATGACGGTTT
This sequence comes from Schistocerca americana, assembly GCF_021461395.2. Taxonomy (NCBI): domain Eukaryota; kingdom Metazoa; phylum Arthropoda; class Insecta; order Orthoptera; family Acrididae; genus Schistocerca; species Schistocerca americana. The sequence goes on from NC_060122.1 coordinate 654,200,327, forward strand.
GGATGTACCGTGCACTATTCAGTGTCCCCTCGACGATCACCAGTGGTGTACGGCCAGTGTAGGAGATCGCTCCCCACACCATGACGCCGGGTGTTGGCCCTGTGTGCCTCGGTCGTATGCAGTCCTGATTGTGGCACTCACCTGCACGGCGCCAAACACGCATACGACCATCATTGGCACCAAGGCAGAAGCGACTCTCATCGCTGAAGACGACACGTCTCCATTCGTCCCTCCATTCACGCCTGTCGCGACACCACTGGAGGCGGGCTGCACGATGTTGGGGCGTGAGCGGAAGACGGCCTAACGGTGTGCGGGACCGTAGCCCAGCTTCATGGAGACGGTGGCGAATGGTCCTCGCCGATACCCCAGGAGCAACAGTGTCCCTAATTTGCTGGGAAGTGGCGGTGCGGTCCCCTACGGCACTGCGTAGGATCCTACGGTCTTGGCGTGCATCCGTGCGTAGCTGCGGTCCGGTCCCAGGTCGACGGGCACGTGCACCTTCCGCCGACCACTGGCGACAACATCGATGTACTGTGGAGACCTCACGCCCCACGTGTTGAGCAATTCGGCGATACGTCCACCCGGCCTCCCGCATGCCCACTATGCGCCCTCGCTCAAAGTCCGTCAACTGCACATACGGTTCACGTCCACGCTGTCGCGGCATGCTATCAGTGTTAAAGACTGCGATGGAGCTCCGTATGCCACGGCAAACTGGCTGACACTGACGGCGGCGGTGCACAAATGCTGCGCAGCTAGCGCCATTCGACGGCCACCACCGCGGTTCCTGGTGTGTCCGCTGTGCCGTGCGTGTGATCATTGCTTGTACAGCCCTCTCTCAGTGTCCGGAGCAAGTATGGTGGGTCTGACACACCGGTGTCAATGTGTTCTTTTTTCCATTTCCAGGAGTGTATCTTATTATCCGGAAGAAGTACTGCATTTCTAAGTGACCTATATATAGAAATAAGCCGTTTACTGCTCATGAAGTCCTCAATTATCTTAAACGGGACTCTGTAGCGTGACTGATCACAAGGGGCTCAACGACCTGCAGGATTGAAATCTACTGAATGACATGTTTACAAGATGGACATTATTGCTACAGCTGATCTAATACAAGATAGATACCTACGATATTAAGGGAATGGATAGTTTGGTAGGTGATACACAGTCATGCTTATCTATTGGAACATATGTCGAGGTGGACGAAAATGATATACAGAGCGAACGGGAACTGATGCACATGAAAGGGGTGAATGCCGAAAAGGTAATAAAACGTATGTGCAAGGGTATATGACCGATGAAAGCTAATGATCAAATATTAAAAATTAATTAAAACCAGATATGATACAAAAATTCACGAAAAACTGCAAACACTCTGTACGATTTTTAAAGGGATGTTTCCAACAAAAGAAGGGAACTAATAGGAACTCGGGCTCTCTTTTTAGAAGAGCACATATTCCCTAATAATTTGCATCCACCTGAGTCTCCTTGGGCTATGGAAATCCAGAGAAACATTCCAGGACTATGCAATATTTAATACAATGTGAAGAACTGTGAGGTTGAGTTCAGTGCACGCAGTAGATGTCAGGGAGCGTAACATAGCACCGGAGCAAATACTAAGAAATAGTGGTCAGCATTCTCCCAAACAGCACTGAATAACTGCCAACAATACATATATTTGGGACACTGGCACCAGGTAAGGGTGTGCTGTGATATATTCTGCAAGCAGTAGACTTGTTTTTCACGTATGGAGAATGTGTGGTATAAAGACTCTGACCAACAAAACTATAATGCGTACACTGAAGAAGATTTTTTAACTTAGATACGGAAACTCAAAGCCTAAGTAACAGGTAAAGGATCTTTTAACATTGCAGCGCATCAGCAATCGTGAATAATTTAATGATTATAAAGAATCCGCCTCGGTTGCAAACAGAAACCTGCTGTTGACCTAGGTTTCGGTGCGGATAAATGGCTCAGAGCACTATGGGACTTAACTGCTGAGGTCATCAGTCCCCTAGAACTTAGACCTACTTAAACCTACCTAACCTAAGGACATCACACACATCCATGATTCGAACCTGCGACCGCAGGGGTCGCGCAGTTCCAGACCGTAGCGCGTAGAACCGCTCGGCCACTCTGGCCGGCTTCAGCGCGGATAACCACGCCTTCTTCGGAACACACTAAAACTACAATCTGTCTAAAGCGGCATGGTCCAACATCTACCATCTGCCTAAAGTGGCATGGTCCAACATTAATGTTGGACCATGCCTCTTTAGGCAGATTGTAGTTTTAGTGTGTTCCGAAGAAGGCGTGGTTATCCGCGCCGAAACCTACGTCAACACCCGGTTTATATTTGCAACCGAGGCGGATTCTTTATAATCATTAAACAGGTAAAGGGATGCAAATTATTACGACCCTGTGGTAATGGTTTATTGATCGAGATGGGGCAAACACATCAGGTCATCTGTTATCAGCCAGGTAGCAACTGAGCTAAGTGAATGAACTAGACCGGTTACATAGGACCTATTGCCACCACGAACGTATGACCTTTGGTGGAAAAACGGGATATGTTTGAGGACAACACGAATGGTGTTAAGAATAGTTGAAGAGGATTCATCCCATATAAAATAATGATGAACAGATTGCTAAATAATCGGATTATTGAGAGGATGAAGTTTTCGCCTGGTAGGGAAATGTCGGCACGGAAAAAAAGTCTCACAGATAAACTGAGGCTTTTGCATGGGAAGGACCATCATGACTCTAGTTGCAAAACCATTCGGTTTAAAGTTGATGTTTTGCTTTTACTTAAAACAAAGGAACGAAAAAGTGAAATTCAATTTAATGAAAAGCTCTTTGAGCTATATTATGATCCTTGGTTGTAGTCGAGAATCCACAAGCAAATACATATCGATTCAAATATCCTGTCTCGAAAACCACTCATGGTCATGAGTATTACTCAACTGTCGCTTTCCAAACAATAGAGCACTGAAGCTACAACAAGGATCCTGGCAATTTCCCGTGCCCCCCCCCCCCCCCCATATGCATGCACCTCTTGGTCAACAGCATTGTTTAGTGTCGATCATATAGTTTGCACGCTTCAGGTAGCAGTGTCCCGTATTTCGGTTTAATCACGCACTACAGATTTCGCTCCAGCCGCGAAACATTTCACGGTAATGGGCGTCACTCAGTACAGTGAGGAGTGTTTTAAGGCGCCGTGCCTACGGGAACAGGTGGCGTTGGTTGTCTGGTCACGACCTATCCCAGGCACGTGTGTTGACGGAGCGTGCCGCCGGCCGAGCGCCAGGGCTCTGCAGAATGCAGAACACGCCTCCAAGGGACTCCTTCCCCCTCGCCCCACTTCTAACAGCTGCCACTGCTGCAGACTTACAGCAGCCCCAGAAGTGACTTTCCAGCGTACGTCCACACCCACACAGCCAGTGCCGAAGCTGGACGCTATGCCTGCATTTGAAGTAACGATAACAAAAGTTACTGCGAGACATTCAGGGTAGATTCCTCGCAGCCATAGAAAGAACGCGTGTCACGGGAATAACACTAGAATAGAATATACTACATGAAACTCTTCCTTGCATGAAATGTTCAAACTATTTAGCATTCGTATATGCGTCAAACCTCCGTAGCATTTAATCCCATATGCACTGATATATCCCTGCGGTATTCCATGTGGTGTTGCTATCTTCCACAGTTTGGTTAGTAGCACTTTCATCATATTCTACTGAGGTTCAATACGCAAGAGCTTTCAAATGCATCCACAAATGGACGCATCCGATTTGTTCTATTTTTCTGTGCGTCTATCCGGGAATCTGATATTCAGAACCAGACAGGGAATTGACAATGAAATAACGAGAAGCTAGATTTCGTAGAAGGTGCATGTTGCTGATAGAGGCAAATTTTGCAGTCGATTAACAGAATATTCTCTAAGGAAGCGTCATAAATTAGTTGACCCTGTGTGGAAAATCATGCAGTCTCAAGAAATAGGTCAGTAACTATTATGAAAAATCAAGGAAACCTCAGCACAGTTGCTTAATCCGCATTCATTTATTGGGTACAGTACCGGTTTCGAAACAGTTACAGTTCCATTATCTGGTATAAAAAGTAAAATCACTTAATCATCTGAGGTCATCCTCACCCTAATGTTGTCATGGAACTCAAGGTTCCGTGTCGAAGAGGAGTACGACCTCAGTTGATCAAGGGATTTTATTTTTTACACCAGATGATGGAACTGCAACTGTTCTGAAACCAGTCGTGTGCCCAGTAAAAGACTCTCGCTCTATATCTATTCATTGCAGCCTTAACAACTGTTCAAAAGGCAATATGATCCAACATACCTCCGACTAAGAACGATGATACTGATTTATCAGATAATGTGTGTAATTCCGTGCTCCCTCCGAGAATAAACCGATCAGTCACTCACAGTTGACGATCCATCTGACCGAAACGTTCCAAAGTCATGTTTTGGCAACATCCGCGAACTATTTGTAGGGACTCGACTGTATAGGACGGTTTAATGCGAAACCTAAACAACGGCCCTCTCCTCGCATAACGGCGCGTGAAAAGTCAGCGTTTCGTTCAGGAATGTTCAGCCAGAAAAGACGTCTCAGTTCTGAATGTTCCATAGGACCAGTAATGCGTAAAGCACACGTTTGATTTCGTCATACCACTGTCGGTAGTAGTACACACTACAGCCGTTACAGATACCAGTTGTAGAGTAATCATCTTCCTGAAAATTTCTTCGAACGCAAATATTGAAGCCATATTGTACAAACATGTGTTAATCCATTAATCGAACGAAAATCTCCCAAAATCTAAGTAAGTGAAGGAAGTGAGTTCGATGCTGATATTATTTTCGACGAAACCAAGAGTACAATACAGTTGATGAAACTAAGATTCACTAATGAACAATACATAACCAAAAGGAAAAAGGAAACGAAATTAATGCGTAATGCTTCTTATTTTCTCTTCGTGAGTACATTCCATGATTAATGTACCAACAAAATTTGCTGAAATCAGTTCTATCACGGAAATGGAGCGCTTTTGGACCCATGTTGTTATAAAGTGTTTTCATCATACGTATGTAATGAAAGTGCCACGAATGTGATTGTACGATACCAGTCAGTGGCTCAGACTAACATTCGGACGTCTACCATTAAGGTTTAGTTTTCCCGTAGTTCCCATAATTGACAAATAATAGTAGCTACGGAATATTTCTACCATCCCCCTAGTTGGGATATCTGTTTTATTGATCTCATTGCCGATCTATGGCTGAATATCGGCCTTCTCTCATCCGGTATATGCATACTGATGTACAATGTCTTAAGGGAGAGCTGACAACTATCTCAGTAGTAATATACAGATCGTTGCATAGTGTAGCTGAAACAAAAGCTGCTTTTACCGTTACGGTGCTACCATTCAAGTCTGGGGAATGTAAGAACGGCAGTACCACTAGATAAAGCCAATGACATACCTTGAAGAGCCAAAGACACTGGTACACCTGCTTAATATTATGTAGGACCTCCATGACCATGCAGAAGTGCCACAATAAGACGTGGTATGGCCTCGACTAATGTCTGAAGTGGTACTGGAGGGATAGAATTTAAAATGAGACTCGTCCGACCATGAAACATGTTTACAGTCATCAACAGTGTAATGTCGGTGTTGGCGGGCCCACGCGCGGCGTAAAGTTTTTTGTCACGCAGTCATCGAGGGTACACGAGTGGGTCTTCGGCTCCGAAAGCCCATATCGATCATGTTTCGTTCAACGTTTCGCACGCTGACAAGTGCTGACAGCCCAGCATTGAAATCTGCAGCAATTTGCGCAAGGGCTGCACTTCTGTCACGTTGAACGATTCTCTTTGTCGTCGCTGGCCCCGTTCTTGCAGCATCTTTCTCCAGCCGCAGCGATGTCGGAGATCTGATGTTTTACCGGATTCCTGATATTCACGGTGCGGCGGCGCGGTTCTTTCCGTCCCTTTACGACAGACTTGCACCTACTTGTGTACATTGTCTCAGCCGATCATCAGTAGGGTAGCCGAGTGAAACCTACTGTACTTCGACGTGAACCAGGCTGCAATTAAAGTCACTAATCTACGTCTCGGGAGAAAGTTTCACAAGAAATGAAAGGTTGGAAATTTTGTCCTCAATTAATATATTCTGAAACTTAGGTGAACAGGTTTCACTGCCAAGCTCGTGCTAGTCTTAACACAGTCACTCACAATCCCTTTCGCTCACGGTAGCAAGTTTATGGTGTTGCATTTCCCGAAAACGTAATAGCTACAAAAATACTGATTGTTTTAGATCGATAATGTTCACCAAATATTAAGTTTGTCGGTACGAAATGCAGTCACAGTTTTTAGCCACAGATCTGCACAATACGCCACGCGGAATATATGTCTCACAAAATTGACGTAAAAATTCTGAAATTTCTACACACACATCGGGATAAGTATGCCGTCACTTTCCAATACTTTTGATGTATGAAATACTGCTAGATCCGGCAACTTATCATTGGCATCGGAACTACTACTGCACACGTCCGACCTCTTTCATGGCAAGGCTTCGACTGTTCTCTAGAACACTCTATGTCTTCTCTACCAGCAGAGAAAAGCGCGCGAAGAATGTTGCTTTACCGTTGGTCACTTTACTCAACAGCCAATAGCAAAACAACATTCTCCCGCGTCAGTCCGCGCTTTTCATCAACAACCAATGGCAAAATAGTAAATCTCACGACTGCACTTTTTACCGACGTTATTATCTAATATGCTGAACATTTGTTTGTGCATAAAGTTATTTACTATTGTTATTTGTATCTGAATTAACTTTCCCTTTGCCATAAACTTACTTTACAAATCTATTCTACAAAAATCCCCTTTGTCCGTATCCATACTTCTTCTAAATGTTCCCACACTAAATCCTGCTACATAACTCGTTAAACAATTATCTTCATATTAACCTTAAACCACACTCACTCATCATTCATACTGCTAAAACATATTTATAACTTTTTACATACACAAAAAGAAATAATAACACTTTATGAAAATAATAGAACAGTTTATTAAAAACATTCTATTACTTTAGTGCACTCTAGTGGGCACAATCGAAACTAAAATCACAGTCCCCCTATCCAATATTTTCCTCTATCGGCTGGTACATAAACTACGTGCGCGCAGAGTCTCGCGTCACCATCTGTCACTATCCAGCTCTGAGACACGTCTCCCACTTAACCGCCTCCAAGACAGGATCGGTATACGGCGCTACGCTTCAACGGTACGCTCGTGAAATGGTTGTATGGGAAAATCCTCACTTCATCACTACCTCGGAGATGCTATGCCACCGCCGACTATAACACCACGTTCTCACTCACTTAAATCTTGATAACCTGACATTGTAGTAACAGTAACCGATCTGACAACTGCGCCCAACATTGTTGTCTTATATATGCGCTGCCGACCGCAGCGCCCTATTCTGCCTGTTTGCATATCTCTGTATTTGAATAGGCATGCCTGTACCAGTTTCTTTGGCGCTTCAGTGTACAAAAGTGTGTGAAGCACCATAAACCTCGTAATCAGATGAATGATCCTGGAGGCAGTATATAATAAGGAAAGAAAGTCGATCTTGTTATTATGGTTATCAGCCCGAATAGTGGTTTGATGATACTCTCCGCCGGCCGCGATGGCCGAGCGGTTCTAGGCGCTCCAGTCCGGAACCGCACGACTACTACGGTCGCAGGTTCGAATCCTGCCTCGGGCATGGATGTGTGTGTTACGTTAGTTAGGTTTAAGTAGTTCTAAGTTCTAAGGGACTGATGACCTCAGATGTTAAGTCCCATAGTGCTCAGAGCCATTTGATGATACTCTCCAGGCTAGTCTATCCTGCGTGGACCTCTTCATCACTTCGCGCCTGCTGCAGCTTCCGTTTCACTGCAGTAAGGCATTGGTCTAGCTCTATAATTTTTACGCCCAGCTGATGTCTGAGGTCGTGTCCTATGGCCAGAACTCCTGCTTTTGACCTGTTTCTCTACATGAGATTCAGTACCCACTCATTAATTAGCCGATCTATGCATCTACCAGGTACAGAATTTTGAAATGGTAATTTCCCTCTAAATGGTGCTACCCGTCAGTGTAGGGCCCGTGAGCCCGCTAATGCAGCGCCTCCTGGTTTCTCTAACGGTTTACGACGAATGTCAAGACATAGTAACCCAAGTTCTATATATCGGTATCTGTTTCAAACCCTAAAACATGTCGAGTTTTGTGCTTCAGAACTACGACTTGCGGACGGAATTGGATTTCTGTTGTTATTTGAAGAAAACTGCAGGAGAGTGTTTCGAGTGGTTCAAAAAATTCAGAAGTAGTGATTTTGACGTGGGAAACGACGAGCGAGAGAAACCACCGAAAAAGTTCGAAGATAACGAATTGCGGGCCCTATTGGACAAAGATCATACTCAAACTCAACAGGTACTGGCGGAACAATTGAACGTGGCGCAGAAAGTCATTTCTCTTCGATTAAAATTATGGGTAAGGTAAAGAAAATGGGTTCCGCATGTACTGAATGAAAGATAGCAAGCAAATCGAAAGACCACTTGTGAAATGCTGCTCGCCAGATACAAAAAAAAAAAAAGTCGTTTCTCCATCGAATAGTAACAAGTGATGAAAAATAGATCGTAAGCGTCGTAAATCATGGGTGAATCCAAGTAAACCACTGACATCCACTGCAGGACAAAATCAGTTTGGAAAGAAAACAATGTTCTGTGTTTGGTGGGATAAGAAGGGTGTCATCTATTAGGATCTGATAATACGTGGTGAAACCGATAACACTGATCGCTACCAACAGCAAATGATCAATTTAAATCGAGCATTATGTGAAAAACGACCGGAATATGGGAAACAGCAACACAAATCATATTGCTCCATGAAAGCGCTCTATCATACACAACAAAATTGGTCAAGGATACGATCGAGACGTTCATTTGGGGAATACCAGGCATGCGGCTTATTCTCCAGACTTGGCTCCGTCCGATTATCACCTATCTGCATCTCTGGGATACGCTCTCGCTGAACGACTCTTCAATTAGTATGAAACTTTACAAAAGTGGTTCGCTGACTGGTTTGCTTAGAAAGAAGAACTGTTTTTCTTTTTCGGCATGGCCTGCCTGAGAGGTGGGAGAAACGTACAAATAGCAATGGAATTATTTTGAATAAAAAATTGTTTATCAGTTTCAAACAATAGATTTGTAATTGTTGCAAACAATTTCCGGTTTCATACTTCTACACATAGTAAATCCCCGCGTTCTCCGATGACATCACGTTTCAAAAACTGTCCTACGGCGTGTAGAGATATGCTCAAATTTCTGTTTGGTGTATCGAATTTCAGCTCCTTTTTATTATGTATAAATGCAAGGAAATTCCCAAAACAAACTGGAACTTGCGAGATTATATCCCCTTTCCATGGTACATGAGAACATCTGTAGCACCTAACATTCTACAGATATTTAGTGCTAATACTAAGATACAGTGTGAAATGGGACGATCACTTAAAATAGGTATTTACAGAAGGTTGCTAGAAGACTCAGATTTGTTGGAGTGGTTCTGGAAAAATGCTGTGCTTCTGCAGAGGTAATCGTACTCGAGACTCTAGTGACATAAATTTTACGGAACTGCTCGACTGTTTAGAGTCAGTCTATCAGAGAAGAATTTACAAAATTCAGAGCCGCGCAGGCAGGGTCATAACAGGTCAGTTTATCCTATACGGAAGTATGATATGGCTGGGGAACTTAATGTAAATGCATAGGAGGAAGGCACGTTGCTCTCGCCAAACCATACTGGGCAAATTTGGAGAAGACCCGACGTAGGGAAGATTTCACGTTGGGAACATGAAAATAGGGAAACAGAGATAGTGGTGCGTACAGACATTGCCACATTTACCACGCAAAATAGAGGACTGGAACACCACGGAAACTCGCTAATATTGCTACAAAATAACCTACGAGACACACTGTACGTTGCCACATCCAATTTGCTGTGTGTTTCGAAGTATCTACGACAAAGTTCGCAGTTCACGTCATGGGAACAACTTTCACAGTCAAAATATTCGTTGACGCTTCCAGGCGACGCGAGGCGTCGTTTATTACTGGTTACGCCTCTGAGACGCAGCACGTCGGAGGCACTCCTCCGCATTTTTCGTCTGCAATGTGTTGCCTGTTATTCTGTCATCCACTCTGCCTGAAAGGCGGTAGATCTAGTAAAACTGAAGTTCTTTATTTGTTACCAAAGTACCTTTCCACGCTTACAGACAAATATTCTTATGGTTTTCTTGTTGCAAATCACTCTGTGGATTTATTGAAATAGGTAGTACGCTGCACGCCTGCTTACAAGGGGACCGTCCAAACGTCCCCTCACCATTTTCATTCTTATCGACAGGATGTATAGGCCACTACCTGGGCAGATTTCCATCCACCACATCTACACCCTGTCCATACGATAACATCAGGAAGTTGAGGGATGGTGCGTATGTGATAGACCAGTATTGACTAGCACTGTGTGGAGTAGGACCACCACCACCCGTCTTTAAAGATTCAGGGACTGGCTGGGTGTCTTCGTTACACAAAACAAGAAGCGGGATGGAAAGAGTAGCTCGATGTCCTTTTCCAACATGTTAGTCACGCTACAGCACAGCACAGTGCTGCAGATTCCAATAGGCCTGATGTTGCTGCAGGCCCCGACAAGCTGCTAGCTGCCGCTGCTGCGGTTCTGGACATGGCGGAGGTCGCTACAGGTTCCAACAACTCTGTGGAACCTCCTGTTGCTGTGGACATGGCGAGCGTCACTGCAGGTTCTGACAACCCTGTGGGTGCTGCAGGCGGTTCACATGTGCAGGAACCCACTGAACGAAGAAACAGAAAAACAAAAAGCATCTAGAGACAAAGACATAGACTTGGAGAGAGATTCACTATATGTGGTAATAGTAGCACAGACACATAACAATTACTTCCTTTACCACTTCTTTGTAAGTTGGACGCAGATGAGTATCTCAGCTGCAGTTGATGCTTCACAGCTACTACCAGTGCACTGGCTGATACTGGTGGACTAAAGCGTCCACCTTTTATCATCCCAGCCGCCACGATTGTGTGACCAGATGCAATATTCCTACATACTCATTGGCCGCTCCAATTTTTAGGTGGGAGGAGAAAATTCCACTTCAAGCACCGTTTGCGCAGTTTTTTGAACTAGCAGGGTCGGTCTCGGATTGTTGGTGAAGAACACGCACGCACATACGCACGGACGCACACACACACACACACACACACACACACACACACACACACACACACATACACCTCTTAGACATATTGATAGGTCATTTCACAAAAGGGATCGGCCGCTGGTGGCCGAGCGGTTCTGGGCGCTTCAGTCTGGAACCGCGCGACCGCTACGGTCGCAGGTTCGCATTCGCCTCGGGCATGGATGTGTGTGATGTCCTTAGGTTAGTTAGGTTTCAGTAGTTCTAAGTTCTAGGGGACTGATGACCTGAGATGTTAAGTCCCATAGTGCTCAGAGCCATTTTGAACCATTTCAAAAAAGGTACTCAATTAAAGCAAAAGCAGCCATCTGTACACATTGTGTAATGCGTGTTGAGGCTATGACGAACGATCACCATTATCTGCTGAAAAACAATCTTTTTATGCTCGTCCATTACCTTTCCTTTCTCAGCTGCGTGCTCACCTGTAGTACACTTATTAAAATACTCTCTTCTCATCACCAGCATATCCTCAGTTGAACACATTCTGAAGAAGATGACCACACTGGAGAGGATGAGCAACAAACGTCTTGGAAGACTGATTGGACTTTTCACGAAAGGTCTACAGTTACAACACAACAACTTATCTACATGAGTTGCGAAATATAGCTTCTGTCCATCCCATTGCATCTTCATTATTTGATGAAATATATATTCTCACGCTCACACATTATCACCAGTTACCAGGCACACGAGCTATGGATACAGTGCTGAGCTGCATAATTACAACTAATATTACCGTTGAACTCTTCCTTGCCAGTCACCAATATCTCCTCCTCTGAACACATTTCACATAAAATAAAATAAAGACTTATATCCATCCTACCCAGCAGCTCAGGGCAGACTGAAACTACGTCTCTAGAGTAGGAGGTGATGTGGAGTAGGAGAGGTGACCAATGGCAAGGACCAACAGCGCCTTCTGGTTGATGTACCATAGAATAACTCAGTATGTCCCTGTGCAATAAGGAGAACACAGACATCTCCAAGTTAGGTTACTGGAAGTAAGCCGATTGAACTATAAATAGATAACCTGCCCTGCTCTTCAGGACAGACTGTTTCCACAATTTAGGTTACCCCTACTGATCTTCTCCCAAAATTTCCCAGGCTGACGTCATAGGTGGCAATTGCCCCATTTCCATCCAAAATTTCCCGCCATTTCCAGGGGGTGAAGGTGGTTTGACATTATAGGGGGGGGGGGGGGGGGAAACTCAGCCGCTGTTTTGAACAAATTATTTGTGCTTATACCGCTTCGTTCCCCTACTACAGTAAATAATGTACTGATAAGCAGGCAGCCATAATGTTTTGGATCGTCAGTGTATGTGAGAAACAGGAATAGCTTCTCTCTTAAACAACAAGTGCTTGTTCTCGGTGAGTTAGAGGGGAAGGATCTACATATAGATTTGTATCTGCATGGATCCTGTGCCAATCACACTTAACTTGCTGGCAGAGGGTTCATCGAAGCAGCTTCACAATAATTCTCTATTATTCTACTCTCGAACAGCGCGTGGAAGAAAACTAATACCTGTGTCTTCGTGTGCTGGTTCTGATTTCCTTTATATTATTATGGTGATCGTTTCTCCCTATGTAGGTCGGCGTCAACAACATATTTTCGCATTTGGAGGGGAAAGATAGTGACTGAAATTTCGTTAGGTACGTCTGTAACAAGACAGGCCTTTGTTTTAATGATGTTTACTCAAATCCTGTATCATGTCCGTGAAACTCTCTCAGCTATTTATTGATAATACAAAACGTGCTTCCGTTCTTTGAAATTTATCGATGTACTCCGCCAATCCTATGTGGTAAGGATCCTGCACCATGCAGCAATACTTCAAAACAGGACTGGCAAACGTAGTGTAAGCAGTCTCTTCAGTAGATATGTTGTATCTTCTAAGTGTTCTGCCAATAAAACGCAATCGTTGGTTCGTCTTCCCCAAAAGATCTGCTATGTGTTCTTTACAATTTAAGTTGCTGGTAATTTCATTTATAGCCGTTAAGTTGAATTTATGGTCTTTAGATTTGATTGATTTATCTTGTAATCGAAGTTTAACGAAGTCCTTTTAGCACTCATTTGGACGTCCTCATACTTATCATTATTTCCCATCAATTTCCAATTTTCCACCACACAGATGTCTTTTATAAATCGTTTTGCAATTTGTTTTGATCATCCAATAACTTTACCAGGCGGTAAATGACATCAACACTACCATGGGGAATGCCAGAAAGCACTTCTGTGTTACTAAATGATTTTCCGTCAGTTATTACGACCTATGACGTCTCTTATGGGAAATCACGAATCCAGTTGCGTAACTGAGACAATATTCCATAAACAAACCGCTTGTGAGGTACAGTGTCGAAAGCCTTCTGGACACCTAAAAAAACACAGAATCAGTTTGAAATACCTTGTTCACAGAACCCAACACTTCATGTGAATAAAGAGCTAGTTGTGTTTCACAAGAACGTTGTTTTCTAAATCTGTGTTTACTGTGTCCCAATAGACGGATTTATTCGAGGTAATTCATAATGTTTGAAAATCCTGCTGAATATAGACGCTAATGATATTTGCCTGAAGTTTAGTGGATTAATCCTATTGCCCTTTTTGAATATTGGTGTGACCTGTATAACTTTCCAGTCTTTCGGTACGGACCTTTAATTGAGTGAGCGGTTGCATGTGATTGTTAAGTATGGAGCTGTTGCATCACCATACTCTGAAACGAACGTGATTGGTATACAAGTCTGGGCTGGAAGAGTTGCTTTCATTTGATGATTTAAGTTGCTTCACTACTCTGAGGATATCTGGCAGATATCACATTGTACATAGTACCAGAACTTCGTCTAAGCATTACGTTAAGAACTATGCATAAAAAACAGCTAACAAACTGGGATTTCTTGAAATAATCACATGTAAATATAATGTATCCAATAACGAGTTAGTTTTCCCAATAGATTTCTTCCTACCACTTGTCAATCTCGAATCCTTACCAGATTGGATCGGTCGAGTAGTCGTAGGTCTAGAGACGGATATACGTTTCATCACGTGCCCATTTTATGTGGATCAGAGGAAAACGCTAGAAAAGAATTCATTGCTTACTTTTAAAGTTAAGAGATTATGATCAAGATATAGTGATAACAAAAATCTAAAAAATTTAAGCACATACGGGGACTTGATGACTGCCATAGTTTGGACACACTATGAGGAACACAACGAAATGTGTAATGGTAGTACCCGCTGCCTTTTTTTCCCGTATCATCTGCTCTAAAACTATGGGTGATACAAAAAAACTAAGGCTACATTTGAATTCAGCGCATAGAAATCTATGAAGATGAGCTATGAAAGCAAAAAAGTTTTTCAAAAATAGTTTTTCGTTGGCCTGTGTAATGAAAGTCAATTTGTTATTGTTCCTAATTTGTTTTTAAAAAACAGGCGTAGGTTTTAGGAATTTTAGGTGTTTCTGTTTATATCTGGAACTATAATAAATAAGAATCTGAAATTTTTGCACCATCATTCCATTAATAACAAAAGGATGTGTACCAAATTTGAACAAAATCGGATAATAACTAACAAGGATTTTTTAGATTCGTAGAGGTATGAATCTTCGTATCGACTGAATGTTACGCTATGCAGTTCTCACGGCAGGCAGCGTTAGCTGTGCTGTGAGCAGAGCGCAAAAAAAAAAAAAAAAAACATAGCCATCCTGCAGCAACCGTACTAGACGGATGCCTGCCTTACTGCAACGAATGTTATGTTGTAGTAATTTTCTGCGTTACAATGTGCCATTAAAGTTTAGGACGTATGCATCCCCAGTCCGGAAGAATTCCTATTATCTTAACAGATGCACCCCCACTCCCAAGCACTCCTTATAGTAGATGCATTCCCCTCTCCAGAAGCACAGAAGCACATAAAATTGTGTCTATATCTTGTTACAACCCCAACCTTACTTGTAACAGGAAGTTGGTGTAAAAGAGCTCACTGCGCTGGGAAAGTGTGGTTATTGTAAATGAGAGTATGACAAGATGTTTTGATTTAAATATCTTTGAATCTGCCAGATAAGTGAAAAGATGGTTCTGCGTCCGAGACATATTGGGCTTTTTTGCGTTACTGTAGGAATAATTTTCACCCTGGTTCAAAATTCTTACTCTACCGCAAAACTGACATCAGACCTCCTTAGCATGACAATTAATGTAGATTTTTGCCGACTGGGGTGGAAACTGATCCGGAACAACTTCTTATAGTTTTTTGAACCATGATGTTTACATCGTGACAATGGATATAGCTTTGAGAAAAGAGTGGAATTCCCATTAATTAAATCTATTTTCCTAGCTTCTTCTAAAATCAGAACCGACTCGTCCAAGTTTGAAACATAAAAGTGACGCTCGTGCAAAACACAAAAAAATGTGTGAAGTACGAATGAAGCTAGATTTTTGAAACCGAGTTTTCAATTTTATCATAATAATGGATTTTTAATTTATTTGATCGGGTTAAACGACTTCCATTAATTCAGTTCACGTAAGAACAAATTAGCTCGACTTTAAACCATCTTATCTCGACAACGGTTAAAGATTTCAGCACAAAAAATTGGTTTGACTTTATCTGTTTATCTACATTCATGCTAAGTTTGAACAGATTCGTACCGGTTTAAGGTACAGGAGTGTGCGCTCCAAAATCTTCCCAGAAAAACGTGTTTTTTACACGTAAAATCAAAACGCAGCAAGATTTTTTCAAACGGTTAAAACTTCTCTCAGACCAAGGTCCGAAACACCTGTGGACCACTTGAATCGTCAATCTAGCTCAGTTCCATAGTTACTTACTGGTGTCCCTTTTTGTGCATAAAATCCGCTCTGTGCTCTTACAAATAGAGCCGTTTGGTGAGTATCAATTTGAGTCCCATTAAAATCTTTTTAGAAAGGATTTAATCGATTTGTACAATTCGCCTGGGAGCCAGCTCAGGTTCGTTGTTCAAACTTTGCTTAATATAATGTTACATAGCTGAAGTAAGACAGATGTTCGATTTGGAACACAAATGGTCACGGATGGGGACAAAATCAAATACTTTTTACTCCATGCTCCTTCGTCAAATAGGAACCGAGCACCAAGATACCGTCCCACACACATTTTAGTGTCTTCTAGTACATACCGTTCACCTCGTATTTGTAGGCCATTCAAGACAATTTTAGAAATAGGAAACAGAGTAACTTTTCTTTCTCATCTTGGAAACGTACTGGTAATCTTTATAGAAATTTGAGCACTTATTTCTTGATTAGTTAGTAACATATAAAAATATCACACTTCAACTCAGTTAAGCGTTCGTGCACTCTGGTGATACAATTATATTGAAATCTGTATAGTTTTGTAAGTACATCGTATGTTCCCTCGTCTTCTGTAGTCAGCTGGTACAATGGCAATGGCTGAGAAAAATGGTTCAAATGGCTCTAAGCACTATGGAATTTAATATCTGAGGTCGTCAGTCCCCTAAACTTAGAATTATTTAAATCTAACCAACCTAAGAACATCACACACATCCATGCCCGAGGCAGGATTCGAACCTGCGACCGTAGCAGCAGCGCGGTTCCGGATTGAAGCGCCACAGCGGCTGCCATGGCTGATAACCTGAGAAAGATGTTCTGCATAAAAGTAGACTTTAAAAGAGGTGACATACTTTATTATCATCTCAGGCTACATACCACACTATTAAAACGAGAAATCGTTAAATATAAACAACTGGAAAACGACGGGAATCCTGTTTTCGCCAGGTCCAGTTCGAATTCCAAAGGTCTCACCTTCCCAGCGTAATTCACGGCACACCTGAAAGTTACTCGCCTAACTGGCCTTATAAAAACTTGTGATCCGTAAATACCAAGGCGATCCAAGTTTCGGAGAGCGGAGTTAACGTCACCTTCAGCAACATAAGGTCGTCCGGCAGCTGGGTGGCTCGACAGGAGAATCGCGGCACTGCTTGAGCTTTCAGATTCGCCAGACAAATGCCAGTGGCCCCATTCTCTTCACTGCTCCCCGGGAAAATGTGGTTGCCGTAAGCGGGCACATGATTAACAGTATTTCTGCTATCTTTTGCGAAATCGATACAACCAGTTTTGCAGTGGTATCACGGCGAACAACGAAATTAGTTAGTACTGACAGTTCAGAACTTGTTACGTATCAACTATGCGTAGTTATTGGTGAAATAGTATTAAAGTAAAAGGGTCTATTCCATGCGGTATTTTTGTAAAGAATCTTTAATGGTTTCACATAGCACACATACATATTTTATGCATAAATGTCCGTCGACAGTCTGTATTTCGATTTTTTCAATTTTAACTTCCTATACGTGGGTTTGGGGTGAGATTCTAAGACCCATTTCACAATTTCCATCATACGTTGGTCACAAGGGATGTCTAGTTACATTGGTTTACCACGATCATGATTACAGCAGATTGGTCTCTGCTATATAGATAAGACGTAACACTTCTTTCACTCTTATTTCATGAACGGTTACGTATATCGAAACTAGCTTTTCGGGAAGTATCAGAGCATCGAGGGGCACGTGTTTTTTTAATTTTTTTTTTATCAACGGAGATATTGAAACAAGTACTTCTTTTAAATTGAACCATATACTTTTTATAACGGCATTCGATAGATCTTTAGAAGACAGTTACCGTGATAAAGTGTATGTTAATGTTAACGTCGATACCTGTCGTAAACAGGCCGGCCGGTGTGGCCGAGTGGTTCTGGGCGCTTCAGTCTGTAACCGCGCTACCGCTACGGTCGCAGGTTCGAATCCTGCCTCGGGCATAGATGTGTGTGAAGTCCTTATGTTATTTAGGTTTAAGTAGTTCTAAGTTCTAGGGGACTGCTGACCTCTGATGTTAAGTCTCTTGGTGCTGAGAGCCATTTGAACCATTTTGTCGTAAATGAATGCGAGAAATGTCCTAGAATTGGAGAGCACGGCGGCCGAAATTGGCATCAACGGTACAAACACCGTCAAGCATGGCTCCCGCTGTATCAAAATGTCAACACATAAGCCTGTTTACTTGTCTGCACTACAGGCCGCTCATTTCTGCTTCAGCATTCGTTGCATGCAGACATGTATTCCAGTGACAAGAAGAAGTTCGATATACTACTGTCATACGGTGATTGTAAAAGAAATGCCGCAAAAACAGTACAGCGGTACAAGGCTATCTGTCCGGATCGCCAATGTCCGACGCGCCAAGCAAATGCACGAATTATTAAGACGCTAATACTTACAGGCTGCTTCAGGGTCGAAGAAGACTTCAACTGACAGAAAACACGAAGAAGCTGTTCTGGCTACGACGCTAGTGAATCCCCACAGTGCTACGAGACATATCGCCAAGGAATGTGGAATCAGCCTGATGAGTGTCATTCGCATCCTGCATCGACAGGATTCCCATCCATGTCATCTGTCACTACATAAGGCAGTGGACGACCATGATTTCGAACGTCGTACAGAATTCCGTCGGTTTGCCCTTCAGCAGCTGAGAGACAACCCTACGTTCTTCCAACGTGTGCTCTTTACTGATGAAGCACTTTCGCTTACCAAGCTAATACAGACAGATCCGCATAACATGCTTTACTGGACAGCCGAAAATTCACACTGGCTTTGTCAGGTGCAGTGGAGCGTAAACGAAAGGTGTGGCATCATGTGAGACTACGTTGTGGCACCTTGCTTCATCTCAGGTGATCTAAACGGACATTCGTAATTACTCACTCTGATGAACATTCTGTCCGTTCTTCCAGAAGAGGTAGCACTGGTTATTCTACACTGTATGTGGCTGCAACATGGCGGTTCTCCACCACACTCGTTCCACGTTGCCACGCAAATACTGAATGAGAACTTTCCTGAACACTAGATAGGACGAAATTCTGATGACAAATGGCCTGCGAGATCCTCCGGTTCCTTTTGATTTCTTTCTTCGCGGAGCACTCAAAGATGAAGTCTATGATGAAACCCCACTATGCCAGACTTTATGTGTAGTCGAATCACCAGTGTATGCTCTACCGTATTATCCACTGTAATTACATCTTTTCATCGTTCTTTCGAACGGCGATTGCAAATGCGGCTTGCGGACCATGGTCAACAGTTTGAACACATGCTTAGATGAAGGATAAAGTTATTTTTCTGGAAGACACACTTTATGCTATGTCATTTTGGTGGTTACCAAATCAATGTTAGTAAATTGTTTATTTCATTTATGTGTGTACGGAATTGAATTGCACTGTCAGATAAGTGGACAGCCTGTATTGCACGTAACTGGTAATACTGTCATTAAGCGCTTACGTTCAGCGTAAAACGATAATTCGTTGAAAAGAAGAATTTGTAATAAAATGTTTAGTTCAAAAAATGTATCCCAGATGGTATAATTTCGAATAGTTTAGGTTGAGACATTTGTCCGAACAGGTATTTAACTTCTAAGAAGCATGCAGCCACGTACAAGAAAAGATTGATAAAATCTTCCTTCCAACATCCAGATATTTAATATAGTACTTGCTCTTTATTTTGAAGAATGAACCATTGACTTCTCTATCTCGGCTCATGTAAATCTGAAGGATACACATATTTGAAATAGTTTTCCTAAACCTTCGTGATATGCTAGATTCTAGCCTATGTCGTATTTTCGAATACATTCGTAGGTGACTTTATTCTCGTAGCGCCGGCCTAAATCAAGCGGTCGGAACACGGGCCGTGCATCCGAACGTTGAGTGTTGAGTCCGCCGAGTTTCTAAAGTCATAGCGTGGAATAGGACGTTGGGGAGCATTTCCGAACGTGCAGAGTTATGCATGCCATGTCAGATATTCTGAACGTGCCTTTGAATGTTGACCAATGCGACTGAAGAACGCCGCTACACCGCATGCACGCCGTCTCACTTCGGTGCAGAGTTGTGAGGCGCCATATTGGCTTTCAGTTGTGGCTCATATGTATATATACTATTTCTGAGCACCAGCAAACTGATGAGGTCTCGAAAACGCGTTATTAATTGTGTGAATCCTTGTAATGAAAGGATGAGAAACGTCGTATTTGTGGTAGAAGACTTACTGTAACTTGCTTATTATCGTATTATGAGAGTAGGCCGTTTGAAGGCAACGGCATGTTGACCATCCATTAAAAACGCGTTGTTCTTGGTACAATTTGTCAATTAGTAGTATAGGCATGAGTGAAGCTTTCAGGACATACTAAGAAGTAGGGTGAATATGTATTTGCGGCCACTATAGCGCAATAAATAGCGATACGCATTGATAATCCAACGAGTGAATAGTTGATGGTTCACGTCCTACTACGTCCAATTTATTTTCCTAACCTTCGCTTTCTGATACTTTCTCATTATTTTAATATAAGTGTAGATTGTAATATTCAGTGTTATTAAGGAATGAGTTTGTTCGATTGGCTTAATCTACAGGACACCTTGAACTACCTGCAGAAAGATATTTAGCCCTTTTATTTTTGTTTTGTAATTCACATGTTATCGATATCCTGCTACTAAGTAGGGCCAGTGATCAAGAATGAATTTGGGGATTTGCTAAAAACTGAGAATGATAAAATAATTCTTATCGTATGCAAGGAAGTACGAAGAATTTGTATCATACTGTTTGTAATGGAACTTTCATAAGCCGATGTCCTTTTTGACTGGACATGGTACTTTCCTTTTTGCCTTATAATACTTTCACAGATATTGAAGTTATACTACTGCCAGAACAACCTGACTAGCGTATGGATAAGGAACGAAATTACATTTTGATAGAGTTAATACAAGAATTTTACGTCTGTCCATTTCGTAAACGAATACATACAGCCGACAACTGCGGGTGGAGCTCGTTGCGATCGCGTGTACCACGTTGGGGCCCACGTACCGCATGCACAAGTCGCATCGTTTCTGAGCGTGCAGCAGCACGTTGAACTCGGCAGCAGCACGTTGAACTCGGCACGTTTAACGTTGATGATCGGCAGCACGGTCCGTGTGCCAACAGCTTCGCCGTATACAGCTACGCAGCCCGCTCCGAGACACTTGCTTGGCAGTGTTAGCACCGCTAATTCCGTTTCCGGGTACACTGCTCTAACATTCTAGGACATGTGTTGAATTCTTTTTTACTTCAGATTTCAACGTCAACGCTAATAAACGCTATATCACTGTATTTGACTTCTCAAAACTCATCGAATGCAGCTATAAAAAGTATACGGTTCCATTTAAAGAAAAACCGCATCCTCGTTTACCGATATGCCTGAGCATCTATAGTACGCACGTTTGTTAGATCACATTGACATGATAGGCTAATATTTCGTAACGAATGTCAATTCGTGCCAGAAGGAGATCCAAACCCATGTATCTTTTTCTCAAGCTGTCTTCGTGGCTATTAACCTATTTCGATACGATTTCAGGATAAATTACAATTTTGTCACTTATATTTCCCTATATTAGTCTCGAAGAAATACAGATCGTGGACCATGATGGTTGTAGTAGCTACATACTGGGAGTTCGGAAATTCCAGTTAGAAACTTCTAGGAATTGTGGAGGGGGCATTATTCAGAACTACAACAAATGTCCGAAAACGTACCGGTTCCGTGCTATAGCCGTTTGACAACTTGTTTGCTAGGTAGCTATGCAACAAGGTAGTCACGCTGGGGGCAGGTTACCTCGGTTATTTGACATCTCTTATACCCCTCTAACCGCGTTCAAGCTTCTTTAACATGTCTGTGAGTACTAGAGCGACATGTTTGACTACATGTTTGCACAATACGACGACTTGATCCTTCCGTATAGTGAAGCTCACGGTAATGGAACAGCGGCTCGCCGCCTTTATCATGATCGTTATCCACAACTTGCGACTCCATCGCATACCCGTTCAGCAACATTTGCGCAACGGCTTTGTAAATAACTATTAACATTTCCTGTACATTGCATGTGATCATTTATATCTTAGGATAGCATCCGTGGAGATGGTCCAAGACCGAAAGCGGTAAATGTTTGGGTGTAAAATAAAAACAGCTGATGGTTCAAATATGCATTTTATACATTACTTAGGGGCTGTTGACAGTAACCTTCCAAAAATGTCCAAATTGAGGTCTATGTTTGATACTACTATATTTCTCATGGCTAGGAATGTCCCTTTTTTCCAGTGATAGTCTGCTTTTTAAGCCCTTCTTCCTGCGTCCGTAACGTGTTTTGTTGCTGCCTACCTAGCAGTCTTCCATAACTTCATCTACTTCGTGGCCATCAATCCTGTTGTTAAATTTCTAGCTGTTCTCATTTCTGCTACTTCTCATTACTTTCGTCTTTCTTTGATCTACTCTCATTCCATATTCTGTAGTCGTTGGCCCCTTCTTTCAATGCGGCAGATCCTGTAATTCTCCTCCACTTTCAGTCTAGTATAGCAATGTCGTCAGCGAATCTTATCATTGATACCATTTCACCTTGAATTTCAATTCCACTCTGAAACCTTCCTTTTACTTCCATCATTGCATCCTCAATGTACACATTGAACAGTGGGGGGTGATGCACTACATCCCTGTCTTACACCCTTTTAATCCCAGCACTTCCTTGTTGGTCTTTCGCTCTTATTGCTCCCTCTCGGTTAGTGTAAATATTCTGTAATACCCATCTTTCCTCGTAGCATAACCCTATTTCTCTCCGAATTTCGGACGTCTTGCTCCATTGGGCGTTACCGAACGCTTTTTCAGGTTCATAAATCTTATAAACGTATTCTGAGCGTTCTTTAGTCTTGCTTCGATGAACAATCGCAACGTGAGAACTGCCTCTATGGTGTCCTTACCTTCCCTAAAGCCAAACCGATCGTCATCTAACAGATCTTCAACATTATTTTCCATTGTTCTGTATACTATTGTTGTCCTGCAACTTGGATGGATGAACTGTTAAGCTGACTGTGAGATAATTCTCGCACTCAGAAACTCTTGCAGCCTTCGGATTAGTGTGGATGATGTTTTTCCGAATGCCAGATGGTGTATCGGCAGACTCATATATTCTACACACCAATGTGAGTAGTCTTTTTGTTCTCACTTCCTCCAATGATTTTACCAATTCCGATGGAATGATATGTATCCTTTTTTCCGTATTCGATCTTAAGTCTTCCAAGGCTGTTTTAAATTCTGATTCTGACATTGGATCCCCTACCTCTTCTGTATCAACTCCTATTTCTTTTTCTATCACGCCAGCAGACAAGTCTTCCCTCTCATAGAGGCCTTCTATGTACTCTTTCTACCTTTCAGACTTCTCCTCTGTATTTAATAGTACAATTCCAATTGCACTCTTAATGTTACCACCGTTGCTTTTAATTTCATAGACGTTTGTTTGACCTTTCTGTATGTTGGGTCAGTGCCTCTGACGATCACATCCTTTTCGTTTTCTTCAAATTTTTCGTGTAACAATTTCGTCTTAACTTCAGGCACTTCCTATTTATTTCACTCCTAATCGATCTGTAACTAGCCAGCCGGTGTGGCCGTGCGGTTAATGGCGCTTCAGTCTGGAACCGCGTGACCACTACGGTCGCAGGTTCGAATCCTGCCTCGGGCATGGATGTGTGTGATGTCCTTAGGTTAGTTAGGTTTAATTAGTTCCAAGTTCTAGGCGACTGATGACCTCCGAAGGTAAGTCGCATAGTGCTCAGAGCCATTTGAACCATTTTTTGATCTGTAATTTTGTATTGCTGAATTTTCTTGACCATTTTTGTACTTCCTTCTTTTATCTGAAACGAAGTATTTCTTCTATTACCCATGGTTCCTTCGTAGTTACATTCCTTGAATCTATGTTTTTCCTTCCAGTTTCGGTGATAGCCATTTTTAGAGATGTCCATTCCTCTTCAAGAGAATTGCGTAATACGCTCTTTCCTATTGCAGTGTCCTTACCATTGGAGATCTTCAAGTGTCTCTCTTCATTCCTTAGTACTTCCTTAATCCACTGCTTTGTACATTGATTTTACCTGACTAGTCTCTTACACTTCAATCTACTCTTAACAACTACTAAATTATTATCTGGGTGTATATCTGCTACTAGGTACGCCTTACAATCCTATATCTGATTTCGGAATCCCTACCTGGCAATTATAAAATCTAACTGAATTCTTCTTGTATCTCCGGCCCTCTTCCATCAATACCTCCTCCTCCTGTGATGTTTTCTTTATCTCTTCATCTTCTGCTTGCGAAGTCGGCATGTATATCTGAACTATCGTTGTTGATGTTGGTTTGCTGTTGATTATGATGATAACAACCTTACCAGTGAACTGTTCAGAGCTACTCATACTCTGCCATGCCCTCCTATTCATAAGGAATCCTACTCCGTTTATACTGTTTTTTACGCTGTCGGTATCAGCCTACACACTTCTGATCAGAAATCCTTGTCTTCTTTCATTTTACTTCATTGACATCCAGTATATCTATACTGAGCTTTTGCATTTCCCTTTTCAGATTTTCTAGCTTCCCTGTCACGTTAAAACTTGTGACATTCAACGACCCGAGTCGTGGAACGTTATCCTTTCGTCGGTCATTCAGTCTTTTCCTGAAGGTCACTTCCCTATTGGCGGTCCTCCTCCGAGATCAGAATGGGGGACTATTCAAGAATCTTTTGCCATTGGAGATACATCATCACACTTTTTTCAATTACGGGCCGCATTTCCTAAGGCTGCGCATTATGTGGCTTTAACGCAGTGCTTTCCTTTGCCTTCTGGATCGTCATGCCGTTGATCATTTCTGTCTCTTCCACATTTTGTGGGTAGTTTCACACCCCCAGGTCAAAAGGGTGCCCAGAACCTCTGTCTGCTTCTCCGCCCACTTTGACAAGACCGTTGGCAGAATGACGGTGCCTTCTTATGTCGGAAGTGCTCGGCCGCCATTACTGATGAATTTTATTCAAAACCTAAGCAGTGGCGTGGTTTGAACCCTGGACAGAGAACGTTTTGATTACTAATCAATGCTGCTACCCCCTGTTTCTCCCCTTCATTTTTTCGTTAATATTCGATGCATTTGGTCGTTGCGGATGGCACATTGCTCCTGTTCATGTGATCCTCACTGAGATTTTTGTTACAGAGAGCAGTCAGCCCTCTGATCGATCACGCTGAGCTATCGTACCGATACCCCTAGACCGCGGGTGCACTGCTATTTCACACCAGACAGAATTCAGTAAGTGGAATAAATTAAGTTGCGAGTTGAAAATATTTTGAAACAGGAACTATTTGCAACTAACACAGGTTACCATTTTCATGACACCGGAAATTGTTAAGGCGTTAAAGGAATTCATGTCATTTGCATATACGACGTGTTTCATGGTAGAAGACCTCCTTCCGATCCAAAGAACAAATGTGCACAGGCGGCGAAGTCTGGTTTACCTGTACATACCTTATGTAACCAGCTTTAGAAGTATATTGAATGTTACTCAAGACAAAACTCTGTATCTGAAATACTAGAAATATCGTCCGTATAGCTTTACCATGTTATACGGAGCTTATATATGTATTCGTAGAATTTGTAATAATTTTAAACGCGGAATAATAATGTCATGTCTTACTACAACAAAAAGAGTAGAAATGCCGCAAACTGCTTTTGGTGGTTTCTAGTGCGCATTCCTTCACCTGATTGTACAATTAGTCACTAGACTGAAACACAAACCAAGAAACACCGCGTGTTTGTGAGTATATTATTCTCCAGATGCAACACTCTCCTCTACTTGTCAGTAGATAAGAATGATCATGAAACTTAGCATTGAAACCCCACACCGGCAATGCGTATGGCAAGCACTGAACAAGGGATTCACATAAATAGGTAGAATCAGGGCCGAGTTTCGGCTCGGGCTATCTAGATTGTGCCATTCGGATTCGGAACATGAAAATTTAAAAAATAAGTAATTGCTTTAAAAGTCTGATGCCGGTCCTCTTATAACTGTAAAAGACGTAGACGTAATAATTTTAGGATATAGAAGATATGAACGCTCATACCTATCATAAATTCCCAGTGGCACCCAGTCAAACGTGTGGCACTTGCATTGACGAAATCTCAAAGACTCTTAAACTGAGCCCCACGGCAGAACTTTCCCCAGCACGAACCCCACCTCACCTATGCTACAAGTCTCTCTCTCCCGCAGCGCCACCTAGAGCTCTGACAGGCGACAGCTCTGGGTGCAAACACGGCGGCACTGCCTAACAACACAGCGGTGTGTTTACTGCTACTGCGTTACATTTCGTCTGTTAACTATGCGCTTAATCACTCGGCGATTCTCTGTGTGATACAATTACGCTCAAGATTGGCAGCTCTCCTCTGGTACTGCATTATTTGCCATGGTCATGGATACATGTGGTAGCCTCTTTCCAACGGCAAGCCACCGATGACTACAAAATGAGTGTATTCATATTTTATGTGACAGCTTTCTCCCCACTAAATGCTTTGTTCGACGTAGACAAAAAAATAGAGCTGCTCATAATGAAAAGAATGTGTAGAAGAATCAGACACTCACTTCAAGTGACCTTTTTCATCCTATTCTATTGACAATTTTGCCTAACAATGAGGATTTATTACAGTTTAGTGTCACTCCGGGCAATACCAAATTATATTCACTGGCACGAAACATGTAACATGGTGGGAATGAAATTCGATGACATAAGCGTATGTAAATGATTAGAGTTGCAAGTGTCTGTGAGAGGTAGAACGATTACGAGGATGCGACCTAGCGTTGTCAGTACCTGACCGATTCTGAAAGAGGCTTCATTGTGGATATCCATTCGGGCTCCTGGACCAATGTTGTAATATACAGATCTTTGGGTCATTCGGATGTGACAATGAAATGACGATGGACCGCATGGGAACGTTAACA
Source organism: Schistocerca americana (assembly GCF_021461395.2). Lineage (NCBI taxonomy): Eukaryota > Metazoa > Arthropoda > Insecta > Orthoptera > Acrididae > Schistocerca > Schistocerca americana. The sequence goes on from NC_060122.1 coordinate 654,227,451, forward strand.
CAGGCATTTCCGTCGTCAAGGTTTGAGCGCCACAATGGAGTATCGCTGAATTGTGCTTTAAGGACGTTATAACTCCTTACATCTGCACCTTCCGTCCGAGAATAATCCCTTCACGATTCCTCCTCATTCCGTCCAAGAATAAGTACTGGACTCCTTGCAAGATTCTGAGTCATCTCGCACCATTCCTTGAATAATAGCAGCAGCTAGATTAGGAAGTTACCATCCCATGCGCAGACCGCCACTAACACCACAGCACAAACGACTGCATATGTAGTGGTACCATGGTAAAATCTTCAGCTGTCATTTATTTTGGACAATTCGCTTCTAGTTTAGGTCAGTGACCATCGTCAGCCTTAAGCGAATAAATCAAGCAATTAGAGATTATACAGTTTATAGGAAAATATGACGTTAAATAGTATTTCGCTTACTGGCATAGGTGGCAGGGAAGTTACACCATAATTTGAACAAAAGTAATTTGCACTTTTAAACCCACCATAGTTTGTAAAAATATTTCTCATAATAATAACTTTGTACGATAATTTTCCTCAACAATCAAGATCACATCTGCAGTTAGTAACACCTGACAGATGTAAGTAGGACAAGCAGTCAAAGGTACAGTCAAAGACAATGCCATGTCAGAGATATAACTACAGTACATGCTAGCAATTTCAATATCAATTTTAAGGCGTGCATTATAATTTTTGATTCCAGGTAAACACTGTACATCAGTGAGCTAAATCACGAAATTCCATACATACAAACATAATACATCAATAAATGGCACACTGGCAACCTTTGTATCTGAAGTTTGTGGTAACTGCCGAAAATAAATCCGCTTAAACCATAGAAATCCATTTCATGACACCAATACACCAGAGAAACCCACTTCGAAGAAATTTTGCATGTTACAAAATACTGAAGATGTGGTAGGGATGGTTGTGGGGGGGGGGGGGGGGGAGTTGGGGGAGGGGGATTTTTTAAACAGTGCAAATTATATGATGAAGGATGTGAACATAGAGATTAGAACTCTATTACACAATTAATTCCGCATACCCAATGTAATTGAGTTACTCTTGATTTTTACATGAGATTCCTCCACCCCGCTCCCTTCCTTGGCAGGTCAATGTTAATGGAATTGCAAATATAAAGGTAAGATACCGTATTTGTGCGAATCTAGTGAGCACTTTTTTTACCATACGAAGTACTCAAAATTGGGGTGCACTTAAGATTCGATGGCGCATTAGGTTCGAGTACAAACCTGAATCGTTCATCGGTATTTCTATGTCATCTGAAGTAGCAGAACATTTATTAAAAATTGTAGCAGGAAAATGTAGGTACGGTATCTGTGAATTAAAGACAAAAGACGTAAATCTGGTAAGAGGTTATCGAGTTAAAAAACCTGCTATATATTTCCAGTTCTGAATTCTGTTCGCAGGCGTCAGAGCAAAATCCATTACGGCAACGAGAGGAAAATTCCATTAGTCGTAGGCATGTCCCATAGATTACAACGCACTGTTGTACTTCTAAACCTAGTTCCATTATTGTTAGCCTACTACAGTACTTCGCATTGTGTTTTCCCATTAAATAGTCTCGAAATGGAAGGCCAGCAGACAAGAATATCGTATGAACCTACTTTAAAGCGCAAAGTATTTCTTTATGCCGAAAAATATGGTAACAGAAGGGCAGGAAGAGAGTTCAATATAGTTGAGAGTAACGTTCACTTATGGAAGAAACAGAAAATGGGGATTACTTGCAACTACCGCTACTAGAAAGAAATTCGCTGGACCTTGCAAAGGAAGACGTCCTGACTTTCAAGTAAATGTTTTGGAATTCCTCCGAGAAAGGAAGAAAAATTGGCTACCTGTGACCAGTGACACAATAATAACGAAAGCAAAAGAGGTGGCTGAAGCTCTCAATAAAACTAAGTAAGAGTTGAAAGCTAGCCGGGGTCGGTTTGATCGCTTTATGAAACGAACGGGCTTATCTATGCCACACCGTAAAATATTACGCCAAGAGCTTCCACAGGATTTTGAGAAGAAACTTCAAGAATTTCAGCGGTATGTTATCACACTTCGTAAAGAGAAGAATTTTTTGATGGGCCAAATAGGCAACGCTGATGAGACTCCAATTCGGTTTGCCACGTAATTACACGATTGACTGGAAGGGTACAAAAGAAGTTACCATCAAAACATCTGCGTGTGAAAAACAGCGCGTAACAGTAATGCTGGCAATCACAGCAGATGGGAACAAGCTTCGAGCGAGAAACAAGCCCCAAAACTCCAAAAAATGAAAAGCCATTCCCCGATGACGTCATTTTTCTGAATCAAGAGAAGGGAGGGATGACTGAAATATTGATGCTTGACTGGCTTCGAAACGCTTGGGAACTCCGTCCTGGTGGGCTTTCCAAGCAGCCATCAAATATTTGCCATCATACATTTGGTGGTCACTGCTAGAGGAGTGACTCCTGTATTGCAAGCCCTGGACGTTAGTATAAATAAACCTTTCAAAGGTTATCGTCAGGAACAGTATCAAAAATGGTTTTACGAACCAAATCGTGAACTGACTCCGACAAGAAAAATTAAAAGTGCTGTTGTTGTTATTGTGGTCTTCAGTCCTGAGACTGGTTTGATGCAGCTCTCCATGCTACTCTATCCTGTGCAAGCTTCTTCATCTCCCAGTACCTACTGCAACCTACATCCTTCTGAATCTACTTAGTGTATTGATCTCTTGGTCTCCCTCTACGATTTTTACCCTCCACGCTGCCCTCCAATGCTAAATTTGTGATCCCTTGATGCCTCAAAACATGTCCTACCAACCGATCCCTTCTTCTAGTCAAGTTGTGCCACAAACTTCTCTTCTCCCCGATCCTATTCAATACCTCCTCATTAGTTACGTGATCTACCCACCTTATCTTCAGCATTCTTCTGTAGCACCACATTTCGAAAGCTTCTATTCTCTTCTTGTCCAAACTGGTTATCGCCCATGTTTCACTTCCATACATGTCTACACTCCATACAAATACTTTCAGGAACGACTTCCTGACACTTAAATCTATACTCGATGTTAACAAATTTCTCTTCTTCAGAAACGATTTCCTTGCCATTGCCAGTCTACATTTTATATCGTCTCTACTTCGACCATCACCAGTTATTTTACTCCCTAAATAGGAAAACTCCTTTACTACTTTAAGTGTCTCATTTCCTAATCTAATCCCCTCAGCATCACCCGATTTAATTTGACTACATTCCATTATCCTCGTTTTGCTTTTGTTGATGTTAATCTTATACCCTCCTTTCAAGACACTGTCCATTCCATTTAACTGCTCTTCCAAGTCCTTTGCTGTCTCGGACAGAATTACAATGTCATCGGCGAACCTCAAAGTTTTTACTTCTTCTCCATGAATTTTAATACCTACTCCGAATTTTTCTTTTGTTTCCTTTACTGCTTGCTCAATATACAGATTGAATAACATCGGGGAGAGGCTACAACCCTGTGTCACTCCTTTCCCAACCACTGCTTCCCTTTCATGCCCCTCGACTCTTATAACTGCCATCTGGTTTCTGTACAAATTGTAAATAGCCTTTCGCTCCCTGTATTTTACCCCTGCCACCTTCAGAATTTGAAAGAGGGTATTCCAGTTAACGTTGCCAAAAGCTTTCTCTAAGTATACAAATGCTAGAAACGTAGGTTTGCCTTTTCTTAATCTTTCTTCTAAGATAAGTCGTAAGGTTAGTATTGCCACACGTGTTCTAACATTTCTACGGAATTCAAACTGATCTTCCCCGAGGTCCGCTTCTACCAGTTTTTCCATTCGTCTGTAAAGAATTCGCGTTAGTACTTTGCAGCTGTGACTTATTAAACTGATAGTTCGGTAATTTTCACATCTATCAACACCTGCTTTCTTTGGGATTGGAATTATTATATTCTTCTTGAAGTCTGTGGGTATTTCGCCTGTCTCATACATCTTACTCACCAGATGGTAGAGTTTTGTCATGACTGGCTCTCCCAAGGCCATCAGTAGTTCTAATGGAATTTTGTCTACTCCCGGGGCCTTGTTTCGACTCAGGTCTTTCAGTGCTCTGTCAAACTCTTCACGCAGTATCTTATCTCCCATTTCTTCTTCATCTACATCCTCTTCCATTTCCATAATATTGTCCTCAAGTACATCGCCCTTGTATAAACCCTCTATATACTCCTTCCACCTTTCTGCCTTCCCTTCTTTTCTTAGAACTGGTTTGCCATCTGAGCTCTTGATATTCATACGAGTGGTTCTCTTCTCTTCAAAGGTCTCTTTAATTTTCCTGTGGGCAGTATCTATCTTACCCCTAGTGAGATAAGCCTCTACATCCTTACATTTGTCCTCTAGCCATCCCTGCTTAGCCATTTTGCACTTCCTGTCGATCTCATTTTTGAGACGTTTGTATTTCTTTTTGCCTGCTTCATTTACTGCATTTTTATATTTTCTCCTTTCGTCAATTAAATTCAATATTTCTTCTGTTACCCAAGGATTTCTATTAGCCCTCGTCTTTTTACCTACTTGATCCTCTGCTGCCTTCACTACTTCATCCCCCAAAGCTACCCATTCTTCTTCTACTGTATTTCTTTCCCCCATTCCTGTCAATTATTCCCTTATGCTCTCCCTGAAACTCTCTACAACCTCTGGTTCCTTCAGTTTATCCAGGTCCCATCTCCTTAAATTCCCGCCTTTTTGCAGTTTCTTCAGTTTCAATCTGCAGTTCATAACCAATAGATTGTGGTCAGAATCCACATGTGCCCCTCGAAATGTCTTACAATTTAAAACCTGGTTCCTAAATCTCTGTCTTACCATTATGTAATCTATCTGATACCTTTTAGCATCTCCAGGATTCTTCCAGGTATACAACCTTCTTTCATGATTCTTGAACCAAGTGTTAGCTATGATTAAGTTATGCTCTGTGCAAAATTCTACAAGGCGGCTTCCTCTTTCATTTCTTCCCCCCAATCCATATTCACCTACTATGTTTCCTTCTCTCCCTTTTCCTACTGACGAATTCCAGTCACCCATGACTATTAAATTTTCGTCTCCCTTCACTACCTGAATAATTGCTTTTATCTCGTCATACATTTCATCAATTTCTTCATCATCTGCAGAGCTAGTTGGCATATAAACTTGTACTACTGTAGTAGGCATGGGCTTTGTGTCTATCTTGGCCACAATAATTCGTTCACTATGCTGTTTGTAGTAGCTAACCCGCACTCCTATTTTTTTATTCATTATTAAACCTACTCCTGCATTACCCCTATTTGATTTTGTATTTATAACCCTGTAATCAGCAGACCAAAAGTCTTTTTCCTCCTGCCACCGAACTTCACTAATTCCCACTATATCTAACTTTAACCTATCCATTTCCCTTTTTAAATTTTCTAACCTACCTGCCCGATTAAGGGATCTCACATTCCACGCTCCGATCCGAAGAATGCCAATTTCCTTTCTCCTGATAACGACGTCCTCTTGAGTAGTCGCCGCCTGGAGATCCTAATGGGGGGACTCTTTTACCTCCGGAATATTTTTCCCAAGAGGACGCCATCATCATTTAATCATATAGTAAAGCTGCATGTCCTCGGGAAAAATTACGGCTGTAGTTTCCCCTTGCTTTCAGCCGTTCGCAGTACCAGCACACCAAGGTCGTTTTGGTTAATGTTACAAGGCCAGATCAGTCAATTATCCAGACTGTTGCCCCTGCAACTACTGAAAAGGCTGCTGCCCCTCTTCAGGAACCACATGTTTGTCTGGCCTCTCAACAGATACCCCTCCATTGTGGTTGCACCTACGGTACGACCATCTGTATCACTGAGGCACGCAAGCTTCTCCACCAACGGCAAGGCCCATGGTTCATGGGGTGAAGTGCTGTACACTACATTATTGGGCACTGGGCTTCGGCTGCCTGGAAACGTATTGAAGCACCAATGATAGTAAAATCATTCAAGAAATGCTTTATTTCAAGTACTCTGGATGGCAGTGAAGATGATGTGCTCCAGAACACATCGAGGAGGGTATAGAAGGCGGAAATTAATCTATTTCTGATTTAGACACTTTCGAGGATCCTAGTAGTGAATAACGATGAGTAACGCGTGTAATTTGCAGTATGTTTCTTTGTATGTCATGTGGGTAATCAAGTTAGGCGTTCTTTTCTAATGATGAAAATGTCACTTATTATCATTATGCGTAACTGGAAAGTAAACTTTTTGTTTTTTATAGTTCATGGATGCATTCACTATTGTTTGAAATACAGTTAGCATTGTAAAATCTATGTCAAGAATATAATAACACACAACCTTTCTTTATTAATTTAATTTTTAAAATTGGCCCATTCATTACATTAGATGGCGTATTAGATTCGCGTAAATATGGTACGTCATATTCCATATCTCCTTAGTAATTTTGTAATTTGAGTGCTATTGTACCAAATCGTCTGTCGTATGGATTGGTATGTTCACTCAAAGTTAGTGTTTCTGAGGAAAATGTTTTGTACATATTGTATCTTACATTTTCTCCTGTAATGATGGTATGTTTGGAGGCTGGTGGTCTCCTTTACTGAACCACATTAATGAATATAGGATTTATATATACCATGCCTGTGAGCTATTTATGGAATTGTCGTGTATCCTTTACATACAGTAGGTAGGTTCTTATAATTACTACTCATTATCTTAAATGATTCACTGTCCAGGTGAACAATGGTTTCCCCACCCTTTCTTTTCCCTTTGTAGGTCCAGTAGTAATGGCAATGCAAGTATAGGGTTTAGAAATGTGACATTGTAGATGCCTTTGTAATATTAGAAGGTTTTGTATGAATTCAATTCCGATATGATTTCATATGGGCTACACAAGATAAAGTGTATTCTAGGTACAAAGTCTGCATGTTTGTTTGTTTGTGTGTGTGTGTGTGTGTGTGTGTGCGTGTGTGTACATGTTTGGATATTTCCTGTATGGATGGAAGTGCTTTGTGACTAATGAGCTCTTTTTGTGGGCACCTTTATTGAACATAAGTAGTTTTTATATACATGTAAGGTAGGAGACAAGATACTGGCAGAAGTAAATCTGTGAGGACCGGCCGTGAGTTGTGCTTCGGTAGCTCAGTTGGTAGAGCACTTGCCCGCGAAAGGCAAAGGTCCCGAGTTCGGGTCTCGGTTGGGCACACAGTTTTAATCTGCCAGGAGGTTTCATGTAAATACGTGTCAGTTAGTTCGCAAAATTATGATGTATGTTTTAAAATTTCTAGGCTCTTATAATTATTTTTCACTATCTTAAAAGCATTTCTCTCTAGTGGTTAGCTCCCCCACCCACAGTTAGTATATCCAAAACAGTGACATTGAAAATATAAAGATCATATTTATCATGTCTGTAATATTGTAATATGGACTCTAATGTACCAGATATTTCTAAAATGGTTTGATAATGTTCCTTATGTGAAGTCTATTCCATGTGGACCTTTGTAAGTAGAGGCTGGATTTTCTTTAGTAATCATGGAGATGTTTGGAAATTGAGGCTTTCTCTTATTGGACCCCCACTATAAACATAAGTTTTAAGTATGCACATGTTCCTCATCTAAGTCTTGTTCCACACTCTTTCAGCAAAATTGTGTTTTAACCTTTTTTTTGTATATACAATGTGTTATCTAATGTATGTTCGTTAATAGGTTCGTTAGCCTCTTTCTTGAAAATAGACCTGGCTGGGGTGGCCGTGCGGTTCTAGACGCTACAGTCTGGAACTGAGCGACTGCTACGGTCGCAGGTTCGAATCCAGCCTCGGGCATGGATGTGTGTGTTGCCCTTAGGTTAGTTAGGTTTAATTAGTTCTAGGTTCTAGGCGACTGATGACCTCAGAAGTTAAGTCTCATAGTGCTCAGAGCCATTTGAACCCTTTTTTTTTTTAAATAGAATATTTCCTGGTAATAAGTATTTATATGTTAAATGTAACATTTTGATGAATGCTTGTCATTAATATTTTATTATTTATTTCTTAAACAAAACAGAGATACTGGTTATGGAAGTTGCTCCAAAAGAAGTGTAAATTTAGGTACTTTTAGGATTGTACATGTGATAGACATGACTGAGTAGCGTAGGTCCTATTGTCATGCCTTGTTTCCTACTTCACACATATTATTTCTTTCTTTTATGCAAAAGCCCTCAGATCCATCCCCGAGCCAGCACGCCCCCCTGGGGTCCCATGTCTGTATTATTTTATTTGGTTAGATCTTGGCCGGCAGATCCTAGAGGTGGTCTGCAATTTTGATAATAGATATTTTGCCTCTCCCCTCCCCCAGTCTACTCCCACCTGTTAAGAGCCTGTATAAAATTAAGTCATTTTTGTCACTATTTAAGCTGTAGGTGTACTCGACTGTTTATCCCCATCACTCTAACAGCTGATCGTCCCCCTTACTTCCAACCCCTTCTTTAGGAAAAAAATTCAACACAGTTTCATTCTGTTTTCTCTGTAGTGTATTCTACACCGACATTATTAAGAAAATTTTTACTGTTTAGAAAGGTTCCTCCCCCACAACCACCACCCCTCCCCACCCCCTAGATCTTCCACTGGGTATGTCGAATTAATAGTGCAGTAATGTTTTAATCTCTGTATTCACAATTCTTCATCAAACAATTTCTACTGTTTAGACCCTCCCCCCCTCCCCCCCTCCCCCCCCTCCCCCCCCCCCACACACACACACGCACGCACACACACACACACACACACACACACACACACACACGCACCCCTCTCCCAACATCTTCCATTGCAGATGTGGAATTAAAAGTGTAATAAAATTTTAATGTATATGTTGAAGAGGAATGCATGCTACTGTTACAGTATATTGTGGTATAGGATACTGTGTGAGAATGGTTTCCTTTTTTACGATGCAAGATTCCCAGACTTGTCACTGACAGAGCATGTGTTGGATCAACACGGACGGCAGCTCCGTTTCAGTATTGGTATCCAAGAAGTAATGGATCTGTTATGACGGTTGTAGGTCAAGCTGCCTTATGATACTCTGCTTACCATTTCAGTGCAAGCATTCAGATCAGATATCGTCCAAGGTCTATTTTGTGTCACTGCAGTAAATCACGTACCTTCGCAACATATGAAGATTCACAAGTTTGTTTTTGTGTTCACCCTCCGTAGCAAGCATAGAAATACTTGTTTTGTAAATAAAACCTTCTTTTCCTGCTGCCACTGAATTTATTTATGGTAGACACGTTTTGCCTTTTTCCTGTTCTAAGGCATCGTCAGTGTAATCTATAATGATTGAGATTTGTTATTTTTAGATTATTAAGAAGTTGACGTAGCGATTTTTATGTAAAAATGGTAATTACTTACGATTTGCTGATCTGCGTTTCCTCTCATATGGTCTGGAAAGTGCACTACCACTTTATTACTGACATATAAGTACAACCTTACGTTCTGAGCTTCTACACAGTGTTCGCCACGTTTCTCCTTCTTTTTGCGGTGTGCTATTGTTCTTCTGCCACTTGATGTAACTATTTCATCGGACACCGCTTTTAATAACGTGCAAGGTGAACACGTAATGGAGTTGCAATTCCTTAACGTGTTTCCTCCACTTTGGCGTGCTTACTTGCATGTTACCAACCTAACGAAGTATATGTTCAAGCCTAACTTCTGTTCATGTTGTTGATACCGTGTGTGTATGAGAGAGAGAGAGCCCAATAGTGCTTTCTTTTTTGTGGAGGGGGGAGGGAGGTTGTTGGTTTGAATTGTATGGTGTTGAATAAGAATGTACTAGCTATTAGAGAGCTTTGGTGACAGCTGATTTGATTTTTCGTTTCAATATTCTGTGGAGGGGTTCATGCATAAGTGAGTGAAAAAGATGTAGGGTCCTATTATTATTATATTTATTATATTCTCTTTGGGCGCGCCGGCCGGGGTGGGCGAGCGGTTCTAGGCGCTACAGTCTGGAACCGCGCGATCGCTACGGTCGCAGGTTCGAATACGGCCACGGGCATGGATGTGTGTGATGTCCTTACGTTAGATAGGTTTAAGTACTTGTAAGTTCTAGGGGACTGATGACCTCAGCTGTTAAGTCCCATAGTACTCAGAGCCATTAGAATCATTTCTTTGAGAGCGTTATTCTATTATTTTATCTATTAGTGTACATAATGAATTGCTTGGCATGTGTAATTGATCATTTAACAAGGTTTTGCTTTCTGCCTTGGTTTTCTGTATGTTGCAATTTTGTTGCAGGGTTAGGAGGTGTTTCTTTGTTGTTGATTCTAATTATTTTCATGTCACCTCCTCTAGTAGTTGGTCTGTGGTCATGTTATCTTAGGTGTTCTGCAAATGTGAAGTGCTTTGTCCCATATTTGCAGGCTCTCATATGTTCTTTGTGTCTGATACCAAATGTTCTGCATGTTTGTCTTATGTATCTGCCTTCACATGTGTTACACTGTAGTTGATATATACCTGCTTTCTGTTATATGCCTCTGTTTTTGTCAGTTTTGGGGTGTATTTTTTATAAAATTATCTGCAGGAAAATTACCACATACAGAAAACCAAAGCAGAAAGAAAACCCCTCTTGAATGATGAAGTACACATCCGTACATAGTACCGACCCAAAACATGACTCTCAGCAGACTGCAGAACCAGTTGAACAGTATACCTGAGATACGTATTGGAGTATGGAGCCCTCCACTCTTCTACGACGATTATCTGGCGTCAGACAATGCCTGCGCTCGTCGGTGAGTGGAATTACACGCCATTTACGCCGTCTCTATTCCTCGTGAACCTTCCTCACCTTCTTTCTGCACCACAGAACTCACTAGTTTCCGCTGTTTTTCATAATAGACACACAGAGGCCAAATTGATGGTACGCAGATGTTTTGGTACTGTCTGGATTGAAACAGCCATCCGCGTTGCTTCCAAACTCGCAGCAAGTAATTCTGATGTCTTCTCTTCGGGGTACCTATGAGGCCATACTTTTTAGGCTGCAGTCATCATTTGGTGTTTTTTACCAGGGAGGATCACTAGAAGCCAGATCTCTAAAGTTTACCCTTTCGCGTTAGCTGTTAAACGTTAGAATGATGTCCGGAGGGCGCACTCTGATTCGACTGGCAACTCACTAACTTTCTTCTCCTTTGTCTTAGTTTTGTTTATTCTGAAGATGTATTCTGTTCCAAATATATCGTCTATGCTCCTAAACACGCTCTGTCTTTCTTTGATTCAACCAGGAGTCCACGCCGTCTGCTAGCCCCAGCATGGGGCATTTGTATTAATCACCCCCACGCCTTTATTTACCTTCTCAAAATTTCTTTCATTTACGTCATTGCTTTTCGGACAGACAAGCCAAGAAATAAAAGTGGTAAGCTGCAATTCGGAAGTACACTCATCTTAATAGGACCGTTTTATATACGTCTGTTACGACTCATTCTCTAACGAATCCGAATATCCTTCTAACGTTGTCTATAGCTTTCTGGAGGTCCAAAGATGCGTATGAAGCTATACCGAATGGACATTTTTCCCATGCAACCTTTTCCTAATCTGAAACTCTTCGTCGATGATGTGTGACGCTTTTTCTTACAGGCAGATGGTATGTTCCAACATCATCAACTTTTCATTTCAACTAAGGCAACATCCATAGATTTCAGTAACTATGAAGTTAAAACATCGACATCTGCTGACTTATGACATCAATTCTCAATGTGTCAAATTCTCCTTGCAGTATTGCATCATCTTTTTCATCCTTCTCCGTCTCCGGCACTCGCTGTGAAAGATTTCCTTCATCGTACAGGCTGGCAATATGCTTAGTACTGAAAAATTATTTGAGATACCAGACATTACCCACGTATTTACTTATTACAGTCTTTCATTAGTCTCTTTCCTCCATCCTCATCCCTCTTCCCATCTCTTCTCTCCCTACTCATCTCCTCCACTCATCTACCTCTACCACATTTTTCCTCCCCATCTCTCTTCCCGTCTCTTTCGAAGACCTCCATTCGTAAATGTTCTCCTCCTCCCTCTCTGTCTATCCATCTCCTCATCCCTCCTCTCTCTGTCCACTACTTGTTCTTCTCCCCATTTTCCCTCTCAGTCGCCCTCTTATCACACCCCCTCCCAACCTCACCCCAGTAGGTGGTGGATGTTTTTAACCCAACAAAATTAATTTGCAGACAGTGAATAATAAGTGTGCCAAGTTTGAATGAAACTGATACAGGAGATAGGAGATGTAGAATATATGCATATGGTTTTACGAGCTGCGGCACTGTCGCGAATAATACAGTGACCCGAATATAGAATAAATTTCCCTTACGTCTATGGTCACAAATATTTTGTCAACACATTACCGGTTTCGTTTTATAATGAACATCTTCTGATCTGTTCTTTAAAAGCAATGTCATAAAGTACTGTAGCCATTGTTTTTATAAAATAGATCTGAAGATGGTCATTATAGAGCGAAACCGGTAATCTCATGAGAAAAAGTTTGTGACCATAGATGTAAAGTAAAGGATATATATGTGCATAAGAGACAGACGAGTTTAATGCACATATATGTCTGATTCCCTGTTGTTTTCCACCAGTCGACTCCAGAGAGGGTTTAAATTCATCTTCGGTATTCGGCCGTGTGGCTTGATGTTAGGTGCTTAAGCATGTTGCCAAAATCATTGATTCATCGCAGTGCTCATTCTGCATTACTGGCCATTGAAATTGCTACACCAAGAGGAAATGCAGATGATAAACGGGTATTCATTGAACAAATATATATTATACTAGAACTGACATATGATTACATTTTCACGCAGTTTTGGTGCATAGATACTGAGAAATCAGTACCCAGAACAACCACCTCTGGCCGTAATAACGGCCTTGATACGCCTGGGCATTGAGTCAATCAGAGCTTGGATGGCGTGTACAGGTACATCTGCCAATGCAGCTTCAATACGATACCACAGTTCATCAAGAGTAGCGGTTGGCGTATTGTGACGAGCCACTTGCTCGGCCACCATTGACCAGACGTTTTCAGTTGGTGAGGGATCTGGAGAACGGGCTGGCCAGGGCAGCAGTCGAACATTTTCTGTATCCAGAAAGGCCCGTACAGGACCTGCAACATACAGTCGTGCATTATACTGTTGAAATGTAGGGTTTCGCAGAGATCGAATGAAGGGCAGAGCTACGTGTCATAACACATCTGAAATGTAACGTCCACTGTTGAAAGTGCCGTCAATGCGAACAAGAGGTGTCCGAGACGTGTAACCAATGGCACCCCATACCATCACGCCGGGTGATACACCAGTATAACGATGACGAACAAACGCGTCCAATGTGCGTTCACTGCGATGTCGCCAAACACGGATGCGACCATCATTATGTTGTAAACAGAACCTGGATTCATCCGAAAAAATGACGTTATGCCATTCGTGCACCCAGGTTCGTCGTTGAGTACACCATCGCAGGCGCTCCTGTCTGTGATGCAGTGTCAAGGGTAACCGCAGCCATGGTTTCCGTGCTGATAGTCCATGCTGCTGCAAACGTCGTCGAACTGTTCGTGCATATGGTTTTGCAAACGTCCCCATCTGTTAACTCAGGGATCGAGACGTGGCTGCACGATCCGTTACAGCCATGCGGATAAGATGCCCGCCACCTCGACTGCTAGTGATACGAGGCCGTTGGCATCCAGCACGGCATTCCGTATTACCCTCCTGAACCCACCAATTCCATATTCTGCTTACAGTCATTGGATCTCGACCAACGCGAGCAGCAATGTCGCGATACGATAAACCGCAATCGTGATGGGCTACAATCCGACCTTTATCAAAGTCGGAAACGTGATGGTACGCATTTCTCCTCCTTACACGAGGCATCACAACAACGTTTGACCAGGCAACGCCGATGAACTGCTGTTTGCGTATGAGACATCGGTTGCAAACTTTCCTCATGTCAGCACGTTGTAGGCGTCGCCACCGGCGCCAACCTGATGTGAATGATATGAAAAGCTAATCATTAGCGTGTCACAGCATCTTCTTCCTGTCGGTTAAATTTCGCGTCTGTAGCACGTCATCTTCATGGTGTAGCATTTTAATGGCCAGTAGTATAGCTACCTGTTAATACTCTTATAGAGGTAAGAGACAAATTTCACTTCATACTCTTAACAGCATTCAATGTGAACTTCAGTAGGATGCAGATAGCTTTGAAACCCGCAGTGTTTATTTCTACATGGTAAGAAATCAGAAATTCCCAGAGTTTTTATAGAATCGAAATCCTCTGACACTTTATTTTACAGGTCCGCCTTGATCACACAAACATTTACACTTCACTGCTATCCGTTTCGGCTACTGCCATCTTCAGATCTGTTATAAACAAAAAACAGTGTGAAACCAACTAAGTTCTGTTTGATGACGCTAAATCTAAAATGCCTGGTGCTTCATAAGAAATATAAAATGTGGTTACGGGATTAACAGTCATGTATACCAACCATAAAAATCATAAAATATTCTTATGTAGTGTCAACGTCAAGGTATCCATACGGGTATATAGTAGGTGATGGTGACGATCAGAATACGTCTGGTGTTTACACAATGAAACTGAGGTCAGTAGATGGCGCTAAAGCTAGGATATATTTGATTAAACAGTATCGCTAATGTAATGGTTAAAATACGGTATGCGTAGTCATTAACTGAAATTACTACACATGGCAAACCGAGAGTCTGCCAATAAAACATGTACTGCCATACTATATGTGGAATCAGATACATACTTAAAATCCACATAAAAAATTCAAATACTGATAATGTGCAGCTCCTGGTCTGACAAAGTATAACATACAATTGTGTAAAAGCCAGTATAAAAATTATAAGATTGAAAACACAAAAATAAAATGAAATGTTCGAGCACGGCAAATCAGTTACCAAAACCGCAATTGTAGGGTAATAGTGATTATCAATTAAAAACTGAAAAATCGGTAGTCGATAATACATACGGAGGGAATCTCAATGGCGGCACATCGTGGCTTCTCTGTGTGACGTACTCGTTTCCCTACAGCGGAATTTGCGGTGGAAGGTCCAGTCTCCTCGTGGCCGGCGGTCGGTACACACGACTGAACGACAATCCGCTGGGGCGCTCGACGCTGCTCAAACTAGTATTTTTCTGAATACTTCAAAACAGGAATTTACGTTAAGCTCATTCTGTTCATTCAGCAATAATTCCGGTTGCCGTTTTCTGTGTACATAAATCTCCATTTCTTCGAGTAGGTTCAGTAACTACCCCTTTGGCGCACTACGCAGCATTTTCATATTCTTCTCCATGTTTCCTATTGAATGCTTTTCTCTGTCCAAATACGTACCGAAAGCGCTCTTGTTTTGGTTATATGTAGGCTCTCTAAAACAAGTCTTGAAATCCTTCCTGTCTGACCGATATAAAACTTGTCACAGTCTTGGCAGCTGATCTTACAGACACCATATTCCAAATATTTGATTCTGTTGTTGCCAGCTTTGTGGTGTAGCATACAACCAATTGTACTTGTCATTTGAAATCCAATTTTTATTTTCGTTTTTATGAAGTCCTGCGCATTTCTGTCGGAAAACGCACCATTGTACGACATAGCAACAAACTTCTTGCCCTCTGGTTCTATTGTCTCCTTGTCACATACGTTTGATTTTAGTTTACTGTAAAGTTTCATTACATCACCATCTTTACATCCGTTTTCCTTCCTTACTTGCCTAATCACACTCCGTTCTTCCAACTCGTCATTAGGGGTTAGTGGCAGTTTCAGCGTCCTGTTGATCATAGCATTGAAGTATTCCCATTTATGCTTCTTAGGGTGACAGGATTTCACATTTATACTCGTGTCAGTAGCCGTCGTCTTCCTAAGTATGCTAATCATATGCTTTCCATCCCTCTTAGTTAAACTAAGATCCAAAGAACATATACTTCCTTCATCCAGTTCCACTGTGAACTTAAATTTCTTGTGCAGTCCACCCATTCTTCCTGCTACTTCACGTTTTTCACTTTCCTCACCTTTGTACAGTAGTGTGATGTAGTCTACATAAGGTCTACAATAGACATTTTTTTTCGCAGACGACATGCCTTTGTTCAAAAAATAATTTTTTAGCTCATTTGCAAATGTCTCAGCTAATGTACCAAATTGTTGCCCATTGCGAGTCCGTCCTTTTGATAAAAAATCTTATTTCTAACCTTAAAATAAATTAAAACACCAGTTCTAAAATTTCCTAGAGTTCTAGTATTTCGCTTCGAGTAATTTTATACTTTGGCAAGTTCTTTATAATCTCCAACGCATCGTTTACTGGGACGTTGGTGTAGCCTACATGTTAACAATGTAAAAAGAAGCCAATGTAGCTCCAGCTGGGATTGGTACATCCTTAATTTCAATCGCAAATTCATAACTATTCTTGAGATTGAATGATTTTCTGTAAGTATACGCTGCTCTGTTTTTTGTGGCATTCAATTTGTATTTGAGACATGACATACTATTAATAATCGGCCTAGTCGGATCTTGCCTCTTGTGCAATTTAATTTGAGAACGAAGCACGGAAACCGACGGATTCTTCATTTTCAATCTGCGTTTCTCTTTCTCATCTGGAAACAAAAAGATAACTGTTTTCAATTGTTTTCCTTTTATCTGACTGAAACTTGTTCACAGGATTTTCTTCACTTCGGCAGTGTTATTCAAAAATGGTTCAAATGGCTCTGAGCACTATGGGACTTAACATCTTAGGTCATCAGTCCCCTAGAACGTAGAACTACTTAAACCAAACTAACCTAAGGACATCACACACATCCATGCCCGAGACAAGATTCGAACCTGTGACCGTAGCAGTGTTATTATCTGCACGAAATTTTTCAGGTTTTCCGATGTAACTGCAATCGTTAATTACAACCGCCGAATTTCCTTTGTCAGCCCTCGTAACTAAAGCCCTCTTGCATTTCAAATTTTTTATTTATGTGTTTTTAAACGTTTTCATTATTACGTTCGTAGCGACGTACTTTGGATATAGATTTGTTAATTTTTCCTGCTATGTCAATTTGATCAAATTTATAGAGTTTAGTCATGTCACAAGCAATTTTTACTACCACAATAGTATTTTTGATTACTTCTGGACTCAATTTCTTAGTAATACTAAAATGTAAACCCTTATTCAGAAGATCCATTTCATTATTTGATAAACCAAGCTGTCGGCAAATTGATGTCTACCTTCCCGCTTTTCGTCTGCTCTTACATTATACTTCGTCTGTAAATTGGAGGTTTTCTTCCTGTGTCTCGTAGTGGTCTTTTTCTATTCATTGTCCACCTTTGAAAACCCATGAGAATTGTAATGGCGAGACTAACGTGCCTAAAAGTAACTGAAGTCTGAGTGCTTCCAAATTAAATTATCCTTTATTCTTGTATGCTTCCCTGATCTCAGTCCTTATCCATAAAATTTCACTTTTGCGTTTCGCACTTACTGCTGCTGCAGAATGATATTAATCCTGACATTAAGGTACTTAGGAAAAATCTTCTCATCCACACAGGATTTGTTAACCTTATCTTCATTGTATCTTTCATAATGCACATTATTGTTTTAAGGAACAGTATTACCTCATACTTGGCCTCACTTGGCACAAACTTATCAGCTGGAAACGTAAAGTCCGAAAACGAGTCCCTGATCATATTTTGGCACTTTATTTTACAGGTCTGTCATTATCACACAAACTTTCATACTTGACTATTAACCGTCTCGGCTACTGCCATCTTCAGATCTGTTACAAACGAAAACGGCGTGTAACCAACAAAGTTCAGTTTGCTGACGCTGAATCTATAAAAGAGCTGCTGCTACATAAGAAAGACAAAAAGTGTTTACATGATTAACAGCCACATTAGCTAGGAACTTCACTTTAAAAGTATTTGCACTTTTTATGTGGATTTTAAGTACGGATCTAATTCAACGTGTAGTATGTCAGTACATGTTTTACTGTCAGAAGCTCGGTTTATCATGTGAAGTAATTTTAATTAATGATTACGCATACCGCATTTTAACCATTACATTTGCGATACTGGTTAATCATGTTGTCTAGCTATAGTGCCGTCTGCTGGCCTCAGCTTCTTTGTATATATACGAGACGAATTCTGATCACCACCACAGCTTACTATTTACCTACATGTTTAAGTTGACGGCGAGACATCAGAATATTTCAAGGTATGTATGGCTGGTATACATAGCTTTTAATCATGTAAACACTTTTTACCTTTCTTATGAAGCACCAGGCCTTTCATAGATTTAGCGTCAGCAACTGAACTTACTTAGTTACACACTGTTTTTGTTTGTAACAGATCTGAAGATGGCAGTAGATGAAACCGGTAACAGTGAAGTGTAAAAGTTTGTGTGTTCAAGTCGGACCTGTAAAATAAAGTGCCAAAACATGATCACGGACTTCGTCTTCAGTTGATGAGCTCCTCTGAGCAAAATATTATAAAAATTGTGTTTATTTTACAGCTGACTTAATGTTTTAAATTTTTATGTTACGTATGCAAGCGAGAAAGAGTTTGACGTCTATTAGAAGTCGTTAAGAACTCTCATTTTCAGACACTGGATTAGTATAGGCTCGGTAATTTTCACACCGTTTCGAGGAAACTTAGTTTTCGAAGCATTTCGTATCTCCTACGAGTCGCAGAACGACATAATTTTGCAGGTACGTTCAGTGCTATATGTTGATACTATCTGGAAAATATATTGCGAGTCAGTTAGCAGTAAAGAAGTAAACAATTAAAACGTTATGCCTGAGGCGACAGTTTTGCTCATTACAGCGAAAACGTACTACTCGTTTTCTTTCATCATTTAGCGAAGTGTGTCAACGAGAAAAAGTTTAGCAACAGTATCATATTGTGTGTAAAGTTTGTTGCAAGTCGCAAAGTGCTCTCAGTCTGAAATACTGGATAAATGTAATCTGGACATCCGCTTGTGGTGACTAACGCCTCAAGGTACATAGACGGCTTATACCTGTAATACTTGTGTTAATTAGTTACGCTCCTATTTCCTCTACCCATTTGAGAGGTAGGCTGTTCTTATCCCATAGTTCCTATTTCCAAACAGTAAGTGAGATGTGTAGCGCGTTTGGTTGAAACTGATAGCAGGAAATGTAGAACATGCATACATTTTTATGACATAATTATACTATACTTTCACCTACGCTGTAACTGGTTTAGTTTTAAATAGCAGTATACGTGTTTCAACTTCTCGTCCATTTTCCATGAACTGATACAACTGTACGGAACGAGTGGAAGATGACGTGTTATTCGTATAGAAACTAAATAAGTTGCAGTGGAGCAAGAGAATGGTATTATTCTATAAATATTTGACTACTACAGACTTGAAAACTACATCCGTTAACTGTTGCCGTCTACCTGACGGTTACCGGGACTTGTTACAAGTTTATACTTCAGGGTTGCACAATTTCATCTTTACAATTCGGAACGTAAATTTAATCTTATCAAACATTGTTCCGAAATTAACTACGATCATCTCTTTCGCTGTTTGCTTAATCACCTCTCCCATCCTGTTTATGCTTCCTGTTAATTTTGCATGCAACCCACTAACATTGACAGCTGGTCCATTTTAACTGTGTAATCTTTATGTTTACACATCCTTCGCATCCTGTCTGTACATCCAGAAAATTTTGCTCCCGGCTCACCAATACTGGTGGCTTTCAATCTCATTCTTTCTCTCTCTCTTTTCTTTTCTTGAGTCCTCAGTCTGCTGCCTGGTTTGATTCAGCCCGCCCCCAATCTCTTCCTTTCAGACAAGCGGTTGCAACCTACGTCCTCAAATATTTGCTGGCCGTATTTCAATCTGGGTCTTACTCTACAGTTTTTACCCTCTCCAGCTCCCTATGGTACCATGCAAGTTATTTCCTGATGTCTTAACAGATGTCCCTTCAGCCAAACTTTCTTCTTGTCAGTGTTTTCCATATACTCCCTTCCTCTCTGATTCTGCGCAGAACCTCTTCTTCAGTCCACCTAATTTTCAACATTCGTCTGTAGCCCCACATCTCAAATGATTCAGTTCTCTTCTGTCCCGGGTTTCCCACAGACCGTGTTTCACTACCATACAATGATGTGCTCTAATTGTATATTCACTGAAATTTCTTCCACGGATTAAGGCCTGTGTTTCATACTAGTAGGCTAATCCTGGCCAGTAATGCCCTTTTGGCAGTGCTAGTTTGCTTTTCATGACCTACTTCTCCGTCCGTTATGGATTACTTTGCTGCTTGGGCAGTGGAATTCCATAACCTCGTCTACCTCTTGACCAACAATCCTGATATTAAGTTTCTGGCTGTTCTCATTTGTGGTACTTCTCACTACTTTCGTCTTCCTTCGATTTACTCTCAATCCCTCTTCTCTATTCATTACACTGTTCAAACTAATTAACAGATCCTGTAACTCTTCTTCACTTTGACTGAACTAGCAATGTCATAAGCAGATCTTATCGTAGAGATCCTGTCACCTTCAATTTTAATTTCTCTTTGAAACCTTTCTTTTATTTCCTTCATTGCATCTTCGACGTATAGATCGAACATTAGGGTGAAAGACTACTCAACTGTCTTACATGCTTTGTAATCGGATCACTTCCTTCTTGCTCTTCCACTATTATAATTCCCACTTCCTCTTGTTTTATATTTCTCATCTCCCCCTACAACTTACCCCTAATTTTCTGAGAATGTCGAACAATTTTCAGCACATGACAATATCGAACGCTTTTTTCAGGTCGACAAATTCAATGAACGTGTTTCATTTTTATTCACTCTTGCGTCCATTATCAATAGGGACGTCAGAAATGCCTGTCTGGTGCCATTATCCTTGCGCCGTTAACTTTTTTAAAGCCAAACTGAGCTCATCTAGAATGTTCTTCTGCGTATTATTTTCGCCAGCAACGTTAATGCATGACCTGTTAAGCTGATTGTGCGATAATTCTCCCAAATGTCAGTTCCTATAGTTTTGGGAATTGTGCGGATGATATTTTTCGAAAAGTCAGATTAAGTAGCGCCAGACTCATACGATCTACACACCAACTTGAAGAGTCGTTTTGTTGCCACTTCCCCCAATGATTTTAGGAATTCTGATGAAATTTTATCTATCCCTTCTGCCTTATTTGATCATAAGTCTTCCAAAGCTCTTTTGAAACCTGATTCTAATATTGGATTCCCGAACTCTTCTATATCGGCTTCTCTCTCTTTTTGTATCACAACAGACAAGTTTTCTCCCTCATAGAGGCCTTCAGTGTTCTCTTTCCAACTATACGCTCTCTCCTCTGTGTTTAACAATGGATTTCCCATTGCGCTATTAATGTCACCAACGTTGCTTTTGAGTTCACCGAAGATTGTTTTGACTTAATTAAATGCTGATTCAGTCCTTCCGACGATCATATCTTTTTCGGTTTATTCAAATTTTTGACGCAGCCATTTCCCCTTAGCTTTCCTGCACTTCCTACTTGTTTCATTCGTAAACGACTAGTGTTTCTGTATTCCTGAATTTCCCTTAACATTTTTGTACTTCCATCTTTCATTGAACCCACTGAAATTCTTACTGAGTTATTCCTTATCGCACTATCTATAGCTTCAGGAAACTTCAAACATTCCTCTACAATCCTTAGCACTTCCGTATCCCACTTCTTTGCGACTTGATTCTTCCTGACTAGTCCGTTAAACTTCAGTCAACACTTCATCACTACCAGATTGTGATCTGAGTCTACATGATCTCAGTCTGTATCTGCCACTGGGTGTGTCTTACAATGCAGTTTCTGATTTCGGAATCTCTAACTGTCCGTGATGTAATCTAACCGAAAACTTTCGTATCTCTTGGCCTTGTCCAAGTATACCGCCTCCTCTTATAATTCTTGAACAGAGCATTCCCTATTACTAGCTGAAATTTATTGCAAAACTAAATTTGCCTTTCTCCTCCTTCATTCTTAGCACCAAGCCCATATTCACCAGTAACTCTTTCTCCTGTTCCTTCCGCTACAGCCGCATTTCAGTCCCCCATGACTATTGGATTTTCGTCTCCCTTTATTTACTGAACCATCCATTCAGTATCCTCATACACACTCTCTATCTTTTCATCTTCGGCTTGCGACTTCGATATGTATACCTGAACTATCGTTGTCGGTGTTGGTTTGCTGCCGATTCTGATGAGAATAACCCTACCACTGAATTGTTCACAGTAACACACTCTCTGACCTAACTACCTATTCATAACGAATCCTACTCCTACCATTTTATGCTGCTGTCGCTATTAATCCGTACTCACCAGACCAGAAATTCTTGCCATCTTTTCATTTCACTCACTGACACCCACTTTATCCAGATTACGCCTTTGTATTTCCTATTTCAGATTTTCTAGCTTCCCTACCACGTTTAAACTTCTCACATCCCATAACTAGACCCGTAGAACGTTATCGCTTAGTTGATTATTCAACCTTTTTCTCGAGATCACCTCCCCCTTCGCAGTCTCATCCCGGATATCAAATTGCGGAACTCTCCCGAAATCTTTTGCCAGTACGCAGATCATCATGACGCTTTTTCAATTACAGGCCACAGGTTGCATATCTGTCTTTAATGCAGTGGTTTCCATTGCCTTCTGCATTCTCATTTCATTGATCACTGATGCTTCTTTCGCCTTTAGGGGCAGTTTATTCCATCGCAAAGGCAAAAAAGTGCCCTGAACCTCTGTCCGCTCCTCTGCCCTCTATGACAAGGCCTTATCAGGATGACTTCCAATGCTGGAAGTGCTGATGATTTTTATTCAAAATGTAAGCTGTGACATTATCGAACCCGTGATCGAGGATGATTTAATTAGTAATCGAAGTCGCTACCCCCTTTCATATCTCATTTTTGTTCGTTACGTTTGTTCGTAACAGTAAAGCAGTAAAGGAAACAAAAGAAAAATTCGGAGTAGGTATTAAAATTCATGGAGAAGAAATAAAAACTTTGAGGTTCGCCGATGACATTATAATTCTGTCAGAGACAGCAAAGGACTTGGAAGAGCAGTTGAATGGAATGGACAGTGTCTTGAAAGGAGGATATAAGATGAACATCAACAAAAGCAAAACAAGGATAATGGAATGTAGTCTAATTAAGTCGGGTGATGCTGAGGGAATTAGATTAGGAAATGAGGCACTTAAAGTAGTAAAGGAGTTTTGCTATTTGGGGAGCAAAATAACTGACGATGGTCGAAATAGAGAGGATATAAAATGTAGGCTGGCAATGACAAGGAAAGCGTTTCTGAAGAAGAGAAATTTGTTAACATCCAGTATTGATTTAAGTGTTAGGAAATCATTTCTGAAAGTATTCGTATGGAGTGTAGCCATGTATGGAAGTGAAACATGGACGATAAATAGTTTGGACAAGAAGAGAATAGAAGCTTTCGAAATGTGGTGCTACAGAAGAATGCTGAAGATTAGATGGGTAGATCACATAACTAATAAGGAAGTATAGAATAGGATTGGGGAGAAGAGAAGTTTGTGGCACAACTTGTCCAGAAGAAGAGATCGGTTGGTAGGACATGTTCTGAGGCATCAAGGGATCACAAATTTAGTATTGGAGGGCAGCGTGGAAGGTAAAAATCGTAGAGGGAGACCAAGAGATGGATACACTAAGCAGATTCAGAAGGATGTAGGTTGCAGTAGGTACTGGGAGATGAAAAAGCTTGCACAGGATAGGGTAGCATGGAGAGCTGCATCAAACCAGTCTCAGGACTGAAGACCACAACAACAACGTTTGTTCGGGGTGGACGGTGACACCCGTCCAAATCTGTCCTTGATCCATTCACTTAGTTATTTCTTATTAGAAGAAGCAGCTAAACCTCAGACTGTATAGGCTGAGCTACCACCCCCAAAAAATTTGAGTGGTGTCGGGATTCGAAACCGGCCCCTATACCATTCTTCGGGTCTCTATACTTACGCCTTTCTTCAATAGCAAGTTACAGTGGTTTCTCACTTCTTAACTGGAATTATCGTTGTGCTTTTGATGGATTTGTGATTTTCTAATATAGCCCTGCAACAATCCCATCTGGCGGCTCGCGGTTTTTAATGCCATTGATGTAAGTTCAAACCACATTTAAACTTCTTTGTTGATTAAAACTGAGCTGAACGGGAACTCGAATCTGTGACCTGCACCAAGCGCCTATCTGCTGCAGATCTTCCTGCATTTCGCTACAATTTTCTAATGCTGCAACTTCTCTGTATGCTACAGCATCATCCGCGAAAAGCCGCATGGAACCTCCGACACTATCTACTAGGTCATTTATATATATTGTGAAAAGCAATGGTCCCATAACACTCCCCTGTGGCACGCTAGAGGTTACTTTAACGTCTGTAGACGTCTTTCCATTGATAACAACATGCTGTGTTCTGTTTGCTAAAAACTCTTCAATCCAGCCACACAGCCGGTCTGATATTAAGCAGGCTCTTACTTTGTTTATCAGGCGACAGTGTGGAACTGTATCGAATGCCTTCCGGAAGTCAAGGAAAATAGCATCTACCTGGGAGCCTGTATCTAATATTTTCTGGGTCTCATGAACAAATAAAGCGAGTTGGGTCTCCCACGATCGCTGTTTCCGGTATCCATGTTGATTCCTACAGAGTAGATTCTGGGTTTCCAAAAACGACATGATACGCGAGCAAAAAACATGTTCTAAAATTCTACAACAGATCGACGTCAGAGATATAGGTCTATAGTTTTGCGCGTCTGCTCGACGACCCTTCTTGAAGACTGGGACTACCTGTGCTCTTTTCCAATCATTTGGAACTTTCCGTTCCTCTAGAGACTTGCAGTACACGGCTGTTAGAAGGGGGGCAAGTTCTTTCGCGTACTCTGTGTAGAATCGAACTGGTATCCCGTCAGGTCCAGTGGACTTTCGTCTGTTGAGTGATTCCAGTTGCTTTTCTATTCCTTGGACACTTATTTCGATGTCAGCCATTTTTTCGTTTGTGCGAGGATTTAGAGAAGGAACTGCAGTGCAGTCTTCCTCTATGAAACAGCTTTGGAAAAAGGTGTTTAGTATTTCAGCTTTACGCGTGTCATCCTCTGTTTCAATGATCATCCCGGAGTGTCTGGATATGCTGTTTCGAGCCACTTACTGATTTAACGTAAGCCCAGAACTTTCTAGTATTTTCTATCAAGTCGGTACATAGAATTTTACTTTCGAATTCACTGAGCGCTTCACGCATAGCCCTCCTTACGCTAACTTTGACATCGTTTAGCTTCTGTTTGTCTGAGAGGTTTTGGCTGCGTTTAAACTTGGAGTGAAGCTCTCTTTGCTTTCGCAGTAGTTTCCTAACTTTGTTGTTGAACCACTGTGGGTTTTTTCCCGTCCCTCACAGTTTTACTCGGCACGTACCTGTCTAAAACGCATTTTACGATTGCCTTGAACTTTTTCCATAAACACTCAACATTGTCAGTGTCGGAACAGAAATTTTCGTTTTGATCTGTTAGGTATTCTGAAATCTGCCTTCAATTACTCTTGCTAAACAGATACACCTTCCTCCCCTTTTTTATATTCCTATTAACTTTCATATTCAGGGATGCTGCAACGGCCTTATGATCACTGATTCCCTGTTCTGCACTTACAGAGTCGAAACGTTCGGGTCTGTCTGTTATCAGTGGGTCCAAGATGTTATCTCAACGAGTCGGTTCTCTGTTTAATTGCTCGAGGTAATTTTCGGATAGTGCACTCCGTATAATGTCACACGATGCTCTGTCCCTGCCACCCGTCCTAAACATCTGAGTGTCCCAGTCTATATCTGGTAAATTGAAATCTCCACCTAAGACTATAACATGCTGAGAAAATTTATGTGAAATGTATTCCAAATTTTCTCTCAGTTGTTCTGCCACTAATGTTGCTGAGTCGGGAGGTCGGTAAAAGGAGCCAATTATTAACCTAGCTCGGTTGTTGAGTGTAACCTCCACCCATAATAATTCACAGGAACTATCCACTTCTACTTCACTACAGGATAAACTACTGCTAACAGCGACAAATACGCCACCACCGGTTGCATGCAACCTATCCTTTCTAAACACCGTCTGTGCCTTTGTAAAAATTTCGGCAGAATTTATCTCTGGCTTCAGCCAGCTTTCTGTACGTATAACGATTTCAGCTTCGGTGCTTTCTATCAGCGCTTGAAGTTCTGGTACTTTACAAATGCAGCTTCGACAGTTTACAATTACAATACCGATTGCTGCTTGGTCCCCGCATGTCCTGACTTTGCCCCGCTCCCTTTGAGGCTGTTGCCCTTTCTGTACTTTCCCGAGGCCATCTAACCTAAAAAACCGCCCAGTCCACGCCACACAACCCCTGCTACCCGTATAGCCGCTTGCTGCGTGTAGTGGACTCCTGACCTATCCAGCGGAACCCGAAACCCCATCACCCTATGGCGCAAGTCGAGGAATCTGCAGCCCACGTGGTCGCATAACCGTCTCAGCCTATGATTCAGACCCTCCACTCGGCTCTGTACCAAAGGTCCGCAGTCAGTCCTGTCGACAATGCTGCAGATGGTGAGCTCTGCTTTCATCCCGCTAGCGAGACTGGCAATCTTCACCAAATCAGATAGCCGCCGGAAGCCAGAGAGGATTTCCTCCGATCCATAGCGACACACATCATTCGTGCCCACATGAGCGACCGCCTGCAGATGGGTGCACCCTGAACCCTTCATGGCATCCGGAAGGACCCTTTCCACATCTGGAATGACTCCCCCGGTATGCACACGGAGTGCACATTGGTTTTCTTCCCCTCTCTTGCTGCCATATCCCTATGGGGCCCCATTACGCGCCTGACGTTGGAGCTCCCAACTACCAGTAAGCCCACCCTCTGCGAAGGCCCGAATATTGCAGACTGAGGGGCAACCTCTGGAACAGGACAAGCAGCCATGTCCGGCCGAAGATCAGTATCAGCCTGAGACAGAGCCTGAAACCGGTTCGTCAGACAAACTGGAGAGGCCTTCCGTTCATCCCTCTGGAATGTCTTTCGCCCCCTGCCACATCTCGAGACGACCTCTCACTCTACCACAGGTGAGGGATCAGCCTCAATGTGGGCAGTATCCCGGGCAGTCACAGTCGTAGTCCGATCGGGGGATGCGTGGGACGAGCTGGCCGTCCCCGACAAACCCCCATCCGCACCCCCACAGTGATGCCCATTGGCATCAGCCTCAAGCTGTGCGACCGAAGACAACACTTCCTGAAGCTGGGAGCGAAGGGATGCCAACTCAGCCTGCATCCGAACACAGCAGTTGCAGTCCCCATCCATGCTAAAAAAGAAAGTCTGAACTAATCTACAGAGAGCACAAACAATTCGACACAAAAGTTAAACGGTTATTAAAATACAAGATTGCCTAGTAAATGCAGTAATTCTGCTACTTGCGCGCTGCTGACACACTGCTCGGCGGCGGAAGGAGACTGCGCGATTATACACTTTTCAGGTACTAAAACGCGATGCTACAACTCTCAAATACACTCCTGTAAATGGAAAAAAGAACACATTGACACCGGTGTGTCAGACCCACCATACTTGCTCCGGACACTGCGAGAGGGCTGTACAAGCAATGATCACACGCACGGCACTGCGGACACACCAGGAACCGCGGTGTTGGCCGTCGAATGGCGCTAGCTGCGCAGCATTTGTGCACCGCCGCCGTCAGTGTCAGCCAGTTTGTCGTGGCATACGGAGCTCCATCGCAGTCTTTAACACTGGTAGCATGCCGCGACAGCGTGGACGTGAACCGTATGTGCAGTTGACGGACTTTGAGCGAGGGCGTATACTGGGCATGCGGGAGGCCGGGTGGACGTACCGCCGAATTGCTCAACACGTGGGGCGTGAGGTCTCCACAGTACATCGATGTTGTCGCCAGTGGTCGGCGGAAGGTGCACGTGCCCGTCGACCTGGGACCGGACCGCAGCGACGCACGGATGCACGCCAAGACCGTAGGATCCTACGCAGTGCCGTAGGGGACCGCACCGCCACTTCCCAGCAAATTAGGGACACTGTTGCTCCTGGGGTATCGGCGAGGACCATTCGCAACCGTCTCCATGAAGCTGGGCTACGGTCCCGCACACCGTTAGGCCGTCTTCCGCTCACGCCCCAACATCGTGCAGCCCGCCTCCAGTGGTGTCGCGACAGGCGTGAATGGAGGGACGAATGGAGACGTGTCGTCTTCAGCGTTGAGAGTCGCTTCTGCCTTGGTGCCAATGATGGTCGTATGCGTGTTTGGCGCCGTGGAGGTGAGCGCCACAATCAGGACTGCATACGACCGAGGCACACAGGGCCAACACCCGGCATCATGGTGTGGGGAGCGATATCCTACACTGGCCGTACACCACTGGTGATCGTCGAGGGGACACTGAATAGTGCACGGTACATCCAAACCGCCATCGAACCCATCGTTCTACCATTCCTAGACCGGAAGGGAACTTGCTGTTCCAACAGGACAATGCACGTCCGCATGTATCCCGTGCCACCCAACGTGCTCTAGAAAGTGTAAGTAAACTACCCTGGCCAGCAAAATCTCCGGATCTGTCCCCCATTGAGCATGTTTGGGACTGGATGAAGCGTCGTCTCACGCGGTCTGCACGTCCAGCACGAAAGCTGGTCCAACTGAGGCGCCAGGTGGAAATGGCATGGCAAGCCGTTCCACAGGACTACATCCAGCATCTCTACGATCGTCTCCATGGGAGAATAGCAGCCTGCATTGCTGCGAAAGGTGGATATACACTGTACTAGTGCCGATATTGTGCATGCTCTGTTGCCTGTGTCTATGTGCCTGTGGTTCTGTCAGTGTGATCATGTGATGTATCTGACCCCAGGAATGTGTCAATAAAGTTTCCTCTTCCTCGGACAATGAATTCACGGTGTTCTTATGTCAATTTCCAGGAGTGTAGTATAATACGCCCGAAATTTATGAATTAAACAATGCAAGTACCAAAAACACGCAAAGAAATTAAGAATTAAACTAAGTAACAAATAAGTGAGCTAAGAGTATACGACTTGCTGCTGGCAGTTGCTTATCCAACGGCGGCAGGGAGCACACTTTTGATGATTCCATGACATAATCAAATCAGTGTTTAATGAAAGGTACACAAATTTCATGTCTTATGAAACTTCCTGGCAGATTAAAACTGTGTGCCCGACCGAGACTCGAACTCGGGACCAATTGCCTTTCGCGGGCAAGTGCTCTACCAACTGAGCTACCGAAGCACGACTCACGCCCGGTACTCACAACTTTACTTCTGCCAGTACCTCGTCTCCTACCTTCCAAACTTTACAGAAGCTCTCCTGCGAACTTTGCAGAACTTGCACTCCTGAAAGAAAGGATATTGCGGAGACATGGCTTAGCCACAGCCTGGGGGATGTTTCCAGAATGAGATTTTCACTCTGCAGCGGAGTGTGCGCTGATATGAAACTTCCTGGCAGATTAAAACTGTGTGCCCGACCGAGACTTATGATTAAAAATATGTTTCCAACACGGTAATGATACAAGGATGTTTCCTTGCGCTCTATACCTTAAATGAACACATCTTAATGCACTTTATCAATAAGGGGATTAATATTTTTACTTGCTAATATTTATATCCTAAATTAATTACAGGATCATATTATAATATTATTTTCAACATTTAGTTTATTTACATTTTGCAATAGAACGTACGTTATCGGTAAAGGAACTAAAAGAACATTCTTTATGTTCTGAGGGCGAAATTACGAAGTAGTTTTACTCACCCACTCATTCCTACAGAATATCTGTTTCTTTATAAAACGTTTCTCTATCGGGAACCCCAGTGGTGTCCTCTGAAATGATTACATTCTGATTACATCTTCATAAGTGCAGTGCTATCTGCTAGGAGTGAAGGATGAAATTACGAAAATCAACCGAGACGTCGAATCATTCTCGATCATGACAATGCCAGCAGCCACACAATCCTTCAAGCATTTGATAATTGACGGAGGTAACCAATGTGTTAACGTCATACTGGCCTCCTTCAGCTGACTTATCGCCTAACTACTTGTTCTTGTTCTCGTATGTAAACAGAACTAGCTTTGACAGCATTTTTCATCACCTCAAGAACCTGTTGAACTTTTCCAAAACTAGGTACCAACAACAGAGTCGACGAAGTGTCTAAGTTATTGGTTAGAACATATGAGAACGTGCACAACTTCTTAAAAAGATCTTTTTGAGAAACAAAATATTTTTCATTCCTTTATGCAAACGTAAGAGGCGGCCATCGTAAAACAGGAAAACGTTTAGTACCAATGGATACTGTCGACACCGAACGAGTGAGGTTGGGAACAACCCCTGTTCAGTAAACGTGGATTTCCACCTAGAGAGAGCTGTGACTATGAATACTGTAATTAAGACACAAAGCAATTAATGACATAGGCTGCCAGTGGGCATTGATATAAATCAACAAGGAAAGTTGAAAATGTATGCCAGATCGGGATTCAGGCCCGGGTATCTTGCATACTAGGTAGATGCGCTGACCACTGCACCACCCGCACGCAGTAGCCATCACAGCAGCGTGGCCTACCCTAGCAAGTCTGCCGGCAGACCCAATTACAAGCGGTACTTAGCTGATTGCCGTAAGAGTTAGATCATGGAGTGCTTACGCAACGAAGTGGTCCATTGATTGTCCTCGCATTAATTACAGGGCGCGCGGGATAGCCGAGTGGTCTTAGGCGTCTTGTCACGAGCCGCGCGGCTTCCCCTGTGGGAGGTTCGAGTCGTCCGTCGCACGTGGACTTGTGTGTGTCGTCCTTAGCGTAAGATAGTGTAAGTCAGATTAAGTAGTGTCTAAGCTTAGGGATCGATGACGTCAGCAGCTTGGTCGCATAAGACCTTACCACAAATTGCCAAAATTCCTTAATTACATATATGGTGTACGTTCTCTCGGACATGTCCTAAAGAACAGACAGCACGTATACAATACTGCAATTTTCGAGCGGCACTACAGGTAACCTCAGTAAAGGCGGATTTGCGCTCGGGGGCAGGGACGGCTGTCGGCAGTAGCGATGCGCGTCACGTACCGCGCCGATGGCGATGGTGGTGACGACGTGGGCCAGGTCGAGCAGCAGGTTGGCGGCCACCACCAGGATCCACGGCACCAGCAGCAGCCGCCGGTCCTGCCAACACCACACCGGACATCAGTGTCGCACGTCAAAGAAACACGTACAGCTGCATTGAAACGGCGACACATGCACGTACGAAGTAAAACCGCGAAGTGAAAAATTACTTTCCCGATAATGGAAATACTACTCTCTGTGTAGGCCTCCGATGAATGGAAAAACTGTATCCAGGTATTTGGGTGTTTTCTTGCAGAGTTATGACATCCCAATGTTCATATAGATATCGTTCAGAAGCGAAAAAAAATCGAGCTTGAAGTCGGACAACAAATGAAAAAAGAAATACCATTTCCGTGTGACATAACTACAAATGAACAATTTTCTGTCTTTCTTTCTTCCTTTACTTGTACTGTGAAACCTTTCTTCTTGTGAAATTTTGTGATTCTGCGGCAACAGCGAGCATCATTTAGGTTTTACTGGATAAGTTAGCAGCCATCAAAATGTGTGATATGAATGACTGTATCTTTTGACTGCTTTGACTTAGAAGCTAACGTTATAATACCGCTAGAGGGCCATAGACAAACTTAATACGTCTACCCGTTCCTGAGACAAAAAGGGCGACAACAGACTTGCGAAAATACAGACAATCTGATAACAAACGGCAAAAAAATTTCTTACTATGCAATTGCAAATTAAACATTTCCGAATATTGTCCTTTAGTTGTACTGTGAAACGTTGCATCTTGCTAAATTTCACGATTCTAGGTCAACGGGAAGTGCCCTGTATGTTCTGATGAGTGAGTTTGCGAGTATCAAAATATGTGACATACGTGACAGTGTGTTTTGATTGGATTATCTGTTACTGAGAACAAAGCGGCTTTAACAGACGGACAGACTGGGAGACAGACAGGCAGGCAACAAAGTAGTCCTCTAAGAGTTGCGTTTTTACCGGCTAAAATAGGGAACCCTAAAAATAATAACAACTCTAATAATAATAATAATAATAATAATAATAATAGTAGTAAAAATGGAAACGGTACTTGCATGACCTACACAGAAAGACGACCCTGAAGGGCACAGGACATAGATAAATATGAGAAGGGTGATAAGACACTGCGTGAAGAATTTGACAGACCACTGGAAGACGTAGGTCTAATCAAGGCTCCTGGAGTAGTCGACGTCCCGTCAGAGCTACAGATAGGTAGCTGTAACAAAACTATTCCATCTGGTATGCAAGATGTATGAGTCACGTGAGATACCGTGGCTCAGACTTCTTCAAGAAGAGTATAATAATTCCAATTCCAAAGAAAGTAGTTAAAAATTACCGTATTATTGGCTTAACCACAAAGTATGGTTTTGATTTCGGAGAAATGTAGGAATACTGACGCTACGACGTAGAAGATAGATTAATAAAAATCAAACATGCGTTTATAGCATTTGTAGGCTAACAGAAAACTTTTAACATTTTTGACAGGAATACCCTCTCTGAGAATCTGGATTCTGTAATCGAGGAAAATGGCAGCTCGAAACGCACAGATGTCATGGGGGACATTCACCGGGGCTTCCATGGGACGTTCGGTGGTAATCGATGGTATCAAGACAACTGTGGGCTACGTGAACATTATTAGGGACCACCTGTAACTCCTTATGCTTGAGTCTGTGGTGGTCCGTAGTGGACGTGGGACAACGGCCGGTCTAATGTACAATGTGAAAATTCGCGAGACAGCTTTCCTTTACTTTATTTTCGCAGTTCAACATGCCGCCTTGAGGGCCTGTATTCAATTCTCAAAGATCATCAATATTGTCATACTGGGGCCATGTGCTTTTGGATGTCATGAACAAATTCTCAAATGCTTCCTTCTCAGTTGCATTCAAGTCTTCGAAGGAAGCACTTGAGAATTCACATATCGATAATCTTTGAGAGGTGCATATTGGGCCTGAAGACGGCATATTGAATTTCCGAAACTCTTAGTGGAAAAATAAAGTAACGTAACTTCTCAAGTTGCACGGCTGTTTGTCGAATTTCCTTATGCTTGATGTCTTTCCCAACAGCAATGGCATCTTCCAGCAGCATAACTGTGTCTGTCAAACGGCCAGAATTATGCTTCAATGGTTTGAGGAGCATGATAGTGAACTCACGTTTCGGCTTATCTGAATCCAATGAAACCGAGCTGGGACGCTATCGGGCGCCAGCTCAGCTCCCACGAACCATTCGCCGGTAAATTACGGGAGCTGTATGACCTGTGTGTAGGCATCTGGTGTCACAAATCTCTGGAAATCTATCAAGTACTTGTCGAATCCATGGCATGCAGCCGCGCGGAGAAGCTGCGAAACTGCGTGGTCTTGGGCGTCATGTCACGGACGCGCGGCAACTGCCGCCGGAGGTTAGAGTCCTCCCTCGAGCATGGGTGTTTGTGTTGTTCTTAGCATAAGTTAGTTTAAGTGGTGTATAAGTCTACGGACCGATGACCTAAGCAGTTTGGTCCCTTAGGATTTCACACACGTTGAACATGGGATGGTGAATCACTCCTGAATTGCGTTTCAGAGGTGAACCTCTACAGGTGGTCATAATGTTTTGGCCCATACACAGGTACGTACAGCTTTCACCATACAGTAACAATCAAACTAAACGTACTTAGGTGTGCAGGGTTATACAAGTTAAATTATAAATCTTACTTGATTAGTACAGTGACACAGAATAGCAAGGTGCAGATTTTCGACACTTTGTGTTCAAGATGTGGCATATAACAAGTACATAACTAGAAGAGTCAATGGTTCTTTTTACGTTTGGAGAATATCGCGTTGTAAGGAGTGAATTTTAAGGGTTACATAGTTGCAGAAATTGTTAGTGTATAGGGTATTATTCAGTTAAACTGTAGTTAGATGTAGTATGTAGGTCTACCCAAGATTACTGCCAGTTTGAAACATTGGCGGTTGTCTTCTCAGGCAGCACTACATCCTGCGATAGCCGATCTACGAGACTGGCACGCAATCAAGCCATGGTCGAGATGTATCAATGGAGGAAGCAGCTGCTGAAAGACTCGTTAGTATAAAATAATACTTTATTTTAAGTTCTGCTGTAGAATCTTAATTGTGAGGGGTAGAATGAAGTAGTAGTTGTTACTAGCGAATTGTATTTGTGGTGTTGAGTAACGAAGCCTCTCAACTTTAACGAAAAGCTGTCATGGACATTGATTAAGGCGTTTAGGACTGACTACTTGATGGATTTATAAAATGAATCACGGATTAGTAATTTAAATGTTGTTTTGAACAGCTGATCGAAGGGAGCAGGAAGAAGCAAAGAAACATTGAGAAAAAGCAGAAGCGATTATTAGAAAATGATGGCTAGACTAAAAAATAAGGCAGGTATTCAAAACTTGCTTGGAAGAAAGGAAAAGGGACAGGAATCAGTAAAAGCCGAAATAACTAAATTAAATTAAAAATACAAAGAAGTTAATAAATATGTATTAGATGAAGAAAATTCTTTAAGTGAGCTATAGACTGGAAGGTGTAAAACAAAGAACATATCTTACATTGAATTCCTGAAACAATTCCACTTACCTCGATGTGTCGCATGACACAGTTACGTGAAAATGTAGGAATTTTATTGATAGGCAAAGGAAAGTGAATAAACAAACAGACATTTCATGAATATAAACCACTAACACTCACATTAAAAATTGCACACAATTAATTTCCCGGCCCGAGCTAGAAGACGCAGTTTTGAGGGAAAGGCGAATTTTACGACGGCACGCCATCTCGCACAGCTGAAACCCTCGCCAAGGGATACCTAGTGGACACAATGAGAAAGCCGGAGATCGCAGATAAACGTCTGAAGAAACTCAAAACATTGGTGACACACTGCAGCCACATGCGTTAAAACTCTCATGCAGCAGAAAGCTATTTATCTCAGTATTACATATCAGAAGTTAAACTCCGCCCTACGAAAGAAACCACGCCACTGTTAGGGTATAAAAACTCTCGTGGGAGAAGATATAACAAGTACGAATGCCCTGACTGACCAGAAAGAAAACGCTTGGCCACCTGCTTTAATATAGGCAAATTGCAGACCGAGTAATTCGCTTCATCTCTTGCAGAAGATAGTCGAGTGTTTGAGCAAGGCGACTCGCATCATGTTGAGACGATTGTGAGAGTCATTATGTGAACACTTGTTCACAGGCTCGGCTTAACTCGTAAGCAGTTAAACTGCAAAGTCTCCTGGTATGGAGAATCGCACCGAGCACTGACAGTTAACTCTTGCGAGTGATTTGTGGGCAAAGACGTTCGCGCTACGCCAGCCAAATAGCGTGTACGCTTTGCTTCACCGAAGACGTAGGAAATGTATCCGACTGGTGTTTAACAGCCGATAGAGATTTAGTACAGATTCTCAGATTCACAGCTCGCACCGACAGCCTCCACTGCTGCCGCCGACGCAAGGTAATCCCATGCGATTGCACTACGGCAGAAAGTGATATATAATTGACACTCAAAACTGCAGTCGTCTCCATCTCTCCCAATTTTCATACATTCAACCATGATCTATAGTTGAACGTATTGACGTCTGTAGGGCTTCATTGAAGCAGAAACATGAGATATCTGATCTAAGAAAAAGGATTGATCAGCCACTGTAGAGTTATGAATTGCTTTACTTGTGTACTTCTTTTTGATTGTTCTACACCGGCCATCATTCCATTTTGGGTATTTTCATTGTGCAATTTAGCTTAATTGATACCT
Source organism: Schistocerca americana (assembly GCF_021461395.2). Taxonomy (NCBI): domain Eukaryota; kingdom Metazoa; phylum Arthropoda; class Insecta; order Orthoptera; family Acrididae; genus Schistocerca; species Schistocerca americana. Next base: position 654,263,260 of record NC_060122.1, read on the forward strand.
CTTAACTCAGTCATATTTCATTTGTTTGTATTTTTGACCCCCAGACATGCTCCTCAACCATCTTACCATTAAAGAACCTTATACTAGTTCGGAATTTCGCTTTACAGTTGTTAACACCCTGTATCAGTATTTTATCATCCTGAGCGTAATTTTGCTAACATGGTTATGACATGATGTCATACTTAGAGTAAAAATAACACTTAATAACGAAAATCTAAGAGTTTCATTTTTTGCAAACCTGAACCCTACACTACTTTCTGTTAGCAATAACACTTCCTTTACAGGGAGTGTAGTGGAACCGACACTGAGATCATTGTCTGGTTACATTACTGTCCATATTGCAGCACTCTTCTGAACTCTGCATATGTGAGATGGTATCTTGCTACCTTGCCAGTTATAGGCTCAACACCAAATTCCTAAAACACTCACAGAGCATCCTTGCACAGCTGTGGTAGGAAGATATATCAGAATTAGTCTCACACGTGTTACATAATGGCGACCCTGCCAGGATGGTAAAATACCATTGTAAAGTGGTCAATTATGTGTAATTACTAGGACAAAGATAACCTCTTAAAATTTTTCTTATTAAATTTTCGTGTTGTAGCATCCAATGGTAAATATTAGTGACTACCGATAATTCAACAGGGAGACAGAGACGTAAAATGCACTGAGAGAGGTACGCAATATTCTCATAGGATAGTTTTAATACCACTGTTAGCTTTAAGTTTTTCTTTCAAGTGCACAGGTGGCTGACATTGCTTTGAAAAGTTGGTCCTATCCCAACTGGAAAGTGACGGTCGTACAGTCTTGCTATTGTGTCAAAAGGATTAGGAACAGAAATGAAAGCGTGAAGGGAATAATTTTATGAAGAGAGTAGGGTCGTATGAGTGCGCGAAGTAGGGTGCGTCAGTTAAAATAGCAAAGACGGGAATCAGAGAGATTAGCAGTGGCAGGTCGAGACCTTGAGCGAATTTAGATTGACACCAAGCAAGATAACGTATGGGAACCTCAGGACAGAACGACAGACGACACAATGCCGCGAGAAATATATCAAGGGGTGTGACAGGACGAAAACACAGAGCAACAAGGCGGGATAAGCGGCGACCAACATAAAGCAGAGGTGCGGGAAGGTGGGGAACGTCTTGAATACGTAGAACCCATAGTACAAAACAAATCGAAATGTGTCACAGCACGGTTCATTGCAATCAGTTGCAAACTGACACGAGAATGTAAACGCAAAAAGAAGCGCATTGGAAGAAGAGGTAGTAGGACCCGTAAACTTGTCGGAAATTCTCCAGCAATTAATGCGTACTATAACGATATCAAACAGAGAAATAAAACAACAGATACGTGAGAAGAGTGCGGGAACAGCGAAACAATTGCGTGAGATGAAACAATAGTTATGTCACATAGAGGGAGAGGCAAAAGAATCCAGAGATGTGATAGAAAATTTAATCATTGGACACATGAACTTAAGAACAGATATTGACAAGGTCCAAGTGGACGTGCAAACATTAGTTGACGACACACAGACTGGAATCGAAACATTACGTGATGACACCCGCTGTGAAATTTCAAAGATAACCAAACAGGTTAATGGAATTACCTGCCAAGCAACCGGCACAGCACGACAAATAGTGGAAGATAGTGCGCTGCAAAAGCGCGTCACGAAAGCGGTTCTCAAGAGGTACGATACTCACATTGTGGGAATAGAAGCGAAAACAAAAACTCAGTTTGCAAAACTCAGAGAAGAACCGTTGCGAACCACACAAGAGCGAAGTGATCCATATCATAAAAGCTCTGAACCCGTAACAACTTCCGAGTCAATAACGCTACCAGAAAGGCAAGAAGTTTGACAAGGATGGAAAAGATTTCACGCAAATACAACTCCAATCATAGGCGAAGAATAAATTATGCGATAATCAACTCTCTGCAATGCCACACTCACGAAGAGTAGACGGCACCACGAAGACATTGGGTACCACAAGCATACTTTTCGGAACAGTTGTGACCACGTGATGAAGCGTCAAGGTTAGCCAGGCACGAGACCGAGCCAGTACATGTCAGGAAAATGCAAGGGAGAGAAGGTTATAGCGTAAAGGATACAGACACTCTCGCAGATCCGATGGAAGAAAGTCATTGCGTTCCGTTAAAACGATATCATGCAAGACCAGGCGAAAGTTACAGTGGACAATATCCAATGGATTTACCACAACCAGAAAGACTGACACATGAAATAATAGGTGACAGAAGCGGCAAGGGTGCTCGAAATTCGTACGGTACCTTGACGAGGTACGACAATGAGCATTTCCTCACTGTAACGAAGTTTAAGCATTTCCGTGAAGGAAACTCACTGCATCCATGAACCTTCACTGATGAATTCAGAGTAGGAATACCAGAACATTGGGCATCAGCACACCAACTAGACTTTTTACGTGCCCATATGTCTGGAACAGTAGCAGGAACGATGCAAAACGTAGCAGCTACAGTCGATGATATGGAGATTTCAGAGATAAGTTTTTCTCGCGCAACTGGTCGAGTGAAGCGCAAAATAGTGTGAAGTATGAACTGCTACAATATCCATACGTCCATAATTCCGGAGATAAGAGACCTGTAAAAGTTTTCGAAGCAATGGCAAAGAAAAACTAATTGTCCATACAGCGATGGTGAATTTATTAAATTGTATACCACGCAGCTGCCACAAAAATACCAACAATCATTGGTAGGGCGTGGAGGCAATGTCGTGGAAGCCTTCAAAGAAATTTTGAGAGAATTAGAATTCGTATGTTCGGAAGATGAGGCAAAAAAGTGAAGCACGTATGCAAACGTGAATGACAGACCGTGAAATGCGCCAGAGACCGCACGAAGGAATGTCAGCTATTAGGAACCGAGTGATAATTTCGAGCAGAGAAGTGACATAGATTCCAACAAAGAAAAGGTTGGGTATACAGAACAATATTTGGCAACGGTTATCCACCTGGGAATGGCAATAACTATTACAGGGAGAATAACGGTAAAATGAAATGAAATGGCGTGTGACGAGGGCCTCCCGTCGGATAGACAGGTATTGGAGGACAAACAAGCTGACAAATTTCCAGAACGAAATCCGTGTCACCAAGTCGAACAAAAACAGAAAGAACCGAACTAAGACGTAGAGATAAGACCACCAAACCCCAATAAACATTCGAACTGACGAGAGAGCACGAAAGTCAAAGAGAACAGCGCACCTACCCATGCAAGTAACAGCAACGTCATGAGAGAAATATACACCTTATCACGAGAAATGAAAGATGAAGGAACACAACCGCAGGGACAGAAAGAAGTCAGGGTACACCAAACAGCAGGTAGGACAGGAATCACTTGGGAGGATTTCCCAAAAAACTAACTAGCTGAACAAAATGAATCAAGCATAGCCGAAGTCGAATTGAGAGGTAAAGTAATTAGCATTGCAGAGTTATGTACTACTGGAACTAGGGAGAGCCGATTCCAAGAGGATAACGCTCCGTCGAGAGAAATAAACATATTGTCACGACAGGTAATAGGATCGCAGGGATCGAGCAAAGGTAGGAAAACAATACCACCATGCTGGGAAAAATTAACTGCGAGATTACCCACGAAGAAAACGAATTACCAGAGTCAAGCACAATGGGCGAAGAGAATAGGGACGAAGTAATTAGAATTGCAGAGTTATTTGAGGCTGAGACCAGGGAAAACGAACTCAAGGAGGATAATGTCGTGTCGATGAAATGATGATGATTAGGACAACACAACACCCAGTCCCCGAGCGGAGAAAATCCCCGACCCAGCTGGATATCGAACCCGGGCCCTTAGGATTTACATTCTGTCGCGCTGACCACACAGCTACCGGGGGCGGACATATAGTAAATGATGCTTGCTGAAACTAATTTTTCCTGCTAAAATTGGCTATTTATATTTTGTTGCCAACTTCAAAAGTGAATGTTCTCAAAACCGTGGCTTTTAGAGTATTGCAACTTAAATGATCATAGTGCAGCCTGTTGCAAATTACCTAAAGGTGAGTTACTGTCTTATAACTGTGTCAAGTTCTGTTCTACTGCAGTAAAAGTTGAGAACTATTATTGTTGAAAGTTACTTGTTCATGCTTGTTAAGGGCTTGTTCCTCTAGTGTATTGAAAGTGTGTTTGGTTTGCTCTACTACAGTGGTCAAGATGAAGGGCCCATTCCATTGAAAGCTGTTCAAATGCACAAAGTTACTTAATTATAGAAAGTTTCAATTACTCTTCCCATTCAAGTCAAGTTCTTTACCATATTGCGTTCCTCTTATGTATTGAAAGTGCATATTAATGGTATAACAGGATCCACAGTTTGTCTATTATGCTCATGCTAGGTAACGATTAATAGAAAGATCACTATCTATGAAAACAGTAACTTCTTTATTCAAAGGACACTGAGAAGTAATTTGTTTGTGAACTCCATTTAATTTTCATTCTAAGTAGAGAGGTATTTAGTAGTGAGAGACTTAATCTATGCACAATACCTAATTTTGCAGTGTACCATATCCACATTTCATGTCAGATAGGAAAATATATGAAAAATGATACTGAATGTATGTCTAACTTTATGATTCTAAAGTTCAATTCAAAAGTAATGTTATTGAAACCATTCAGTTTGGCCAAGCATTGAAGGCAAAAGTGTATGTCATTATCTGTTTTACATATGCATACAGCTTTTTTCTGCTGTGACTATCAGTTCCAGCATTAACGTTAACACATGCGTGTGACAAAATATATGTTGGACCTTTCCATTAAAGTTAGTCATAATTAGTTTCTTGAATAGAAATGTTAGTCATTCTTATGCCTAATTAGCATGGCGACCGTTTTCCTTTTCATTTAGGTAGTTTGGATAGGTAATTAATTTTTGTTACTTCTCGAATATTTACGTAATTCTGACTTTCACTTCTGGCAAGCCAACCTCCATTAGGTACATCACGGTCAACATCAAAAAATTCCTTTGAGAGGGTAACACGGGTCTGGTTCTTTATACTATAATTTATTTAACAAAAATAATTCCGATAAATTATCTGCCTCCAGTTTTGAGGTTATGCGATAGCAGGAGCATTTAAAGAGATGTGTTGATGTTGTTGTGGTCTTCAGTCCTGATGCTGGGTTGATGCGGCTCTCCATGCTACTCTATCCTGTGCAAGCTTATTCATCTCCCAGTATCTACTGCAACCTGCATCCTTCTGAATCTGTTTAGTGTAATCATCTCTTGGTCTCCATATACGATTTTTAGCCTCCACGCTGCCCTCCAATACTAAATTGGTGATACCTTGATGCCTCAGAACATGTCCTACCAACCGATCCCTTCTTCTACTCAAATTGTACCACAAACTCCTCTTCTCCCCAATTCTATTCAATACTTCATCATTAGTTATGTGATCTACCCATCTAACCATCAGCATTCTTCTGTACCACCACATTTCGAAAGCTTCTATTCTCCTCTTGTCTAAACTATTTATCGTCAATGTTTCACTTCCATACACGGCTGCACACCATACAAATACTTTCAGAAACGACTTCCTGACACTTAAATCTATACTCGACGTTAACAAATTTCTCTTCTTCAGAAACGCTTTCCTTTCCATTGCCAGTCTACATTTTATATCCTCTCTACTTCGACCATCATCAATTATTTTCCTCCCCGAATAGCAAAACTCGTTTACTACATTAAGTGTCTTATTTCCTAATCTAATTCCCTCAGCATCACCCGACTTAATTCGAGTGCATTCCATTATCCGCGTTTTGCTTTTGTTGACGTTCATCTTATATCCTCCTTTCAAGACACTGTCCATTCCATTTAACTACTCTTCCAGGTCCTTTGCTGTCTCTGACAGAATTACAATGTTATCCGCGAACCTCAAAGTTTTTATTTCTTCTCAACGGATTTTAATACCTACTCCGAATTTTTCTTTTGTTTCCTTTACTGCTTGCTCAATATACAGGTTGAATACCATCGGGGAATGGCTACAACCCTGTCTCACTCCCTTCCCAACCACTGCTTCCCTTTTATGCCCCTTGACTCTTATAACTGATATCTGGTTTCTGTACAAATTGCAAATACCCTTTCGCTCCCTGTATTTTACCCCTGCCACCTTCAGAATTTGAAAGAGAGTATTCCAGTCAACATTGTCAAAATCTTTCTCTAAGTCTACAAATGCTAGAAACGTAGATTTGTCTTTCCTTAATCTAGCTTCTAAGGTAAATCGTAGGGTCAGTATTGCCACACGTGTTCCAACATTTCTACGGAATCCAAACTGTTCTTCCCCGAGGTCGGCTTCTACCAGTTTTTCCATTCGTCTGTCAAGAACTCGTGTTAGTATTTTGCAGCCGTGGCTTATTAAACTGATTGTTCGGTAATTTTCACATCTGCCAGCAGCTGATATCTTTTCGATTGGAATTATTATATTCTTCTTGAAGTCTGAGGGTATTTCGCCTGTCTCATACATCTTGCTCACCAGATGGTAGAGTTGTGTCACGACTGGCTCCCCAAAGGCCGTCAGTAGTTCTAATGGAATGTTGTCTACTCCCGGGGCCTTGTTTCGACTCAGGTCTTTCAGCGCTCTGTCAAACTCTTCACGCAGTATCGTATCTCCCATTTCTTCTTCATCTACATCCTCTTCCATTTCCATAATATTGTCCTCAAGTACATCGCCCTTGAATAAACCCTCTTTATACTCCTTCCACCTTTCTGCCTTCCCTTCTTCGCTTAGAACTGGTTTGCCATCTGAGCTCTTGATATTCATACAAGTGGTTCTCTTTTCTTCAAAGGTCTCTTTAATTTTCCTGTAGGCAGTATCTATCTTACCCCTAGTGAGATAAGCCTCTAGCCATCCCTGCTTAGCCATTTTGCACTTCATGTCGATCTCATTTTTGAGACGTTTGTATTCCTTTTTGCCTGATCCATTTACTGCGTTTTTATATTTTCTCCTTGGCTTTTTACCTACTTGATTCTCTGCTGCCTTCACTACCTCATCTCTCAAAGCTACCCATACTTCTTCTACTGTGTTTATTTCCCCCATTCCTATCAATTGTTCCCTATATGCACTCCATGAAACTCTGTACAACCTCTGGTTTAGTCAGTTTATCCAGGTCATATCTCCTTAATTTCCCACCTTTTTGCAGTTTCTTCAGTTATAATCTACAATTCATAACCAACAGATTGTGGTCAGAGTCCACATCTGACCCTGGAAATGTCTTACAATTTAAAACCTGGTTCCTAAATCTCTGCCTTACCATTATATAATCTATCTGATACCTCCTAGTATCTCCAGGCTTCTTCCATGTATACAACCTTCTTGTATGATTCTTGAACCAAGTGTTAGCTATGATTAAGTTGTGCTCTGTGCAAAATTCTACCAGGCGGCTTCCTCTTTCATTACTTAGCCCCAATCCATACTCACCTACTACGTTTCCTTCTCTCCGTTTTCCTACTACCGAATTCCAGTCACCTATGACTATAAAATTTTCGTCTCCCTTCACTATCTGAATAATTTCTTTTGTATCATCATACATTTCTTCAATTTCTTCCTCATCTGTAGAGCTAGTTGGCATATAAACTTGTACTACTGTAGCAGGCATTTGCTTCGTGTCTATCTTGGCCACAACAATGCGTTCACTATGCTGTTTGTAGTAGCTTACCTGCACTCCTATTTTTTGTTCATTATTAAACCGACTCCTGCATTACCCCTTTTTGATTTTGTATTTATAACCCTGTATTCACCTGACCAAAAGTCTTGTTCCTCCTGCCACCGAACTTCACTAATTCCTACTATATCTAACTTTAACCTATCCATTTCCCTTTTTAAATTTTCTAACCTAAGTACTCGATTAAGGGATCTGACATTCCATGCTCCGATCCGTAGAATACCAGTTTTCTTTCTCCTTATAACGACGTCCTCCTGAGTAGTCCCCGCCCGGAGATCCGAATGGGGGACTATTTTACGTCCGGAATATTTTACGCAAGAGGACGCCATCATCATTTAACCATACAGTAAAGCTGCATGTCCTCGGTAACAATTACGGCTGTAGTTTCCCCTTGCTTTCAGCCGTTCGCAGCACTAGTACAGCAAAGCCGTTTTGGTTAGTGTTACAAGGCCAGATCAGTCAATCATCCAGACTGTTGCCCTTGCAACTACTGAAAAGGCTGCTGCCCCTCTTCAGTAACCACACGTTTGTCTGGTCTCTCAACAGATACCCCTCCGTTGTGTTTGCACCTACGGTACGCCTATCTGTATCGCTGAGGCATGCAAGCCTCCCCACCTACGGCAATGTCCATGGTTCTTGGTGGGGAAGTTATATACATCACAAAAAAATGGTGTAGACCGAACGAACCGAGAATAGATTAAGATAAATGAATCGCTTTCATTTACTTCCGGTACGATGGACGTGGAAGAATTATCGGCAGTTTTAAACGCATTGTAAATCACGCATTGGACAAGTATGTGCCGAAAAAGTGAGTTACGGACGGAAAAGACCCACCATGGTTTAACAGAGCAATTTGGAGAATGCTCAGGAAGCAAAGGCAGTTGCACTCGCGGTACAAGAAAGATCGGGAGAATGAGGACAGGCAAAAGTTAGTAGAGATTCATGCTGTTGTAAAAAGAGCGTTGCGAGAAGCATACAACCACTACCACCGTCATACCTTAGCAAAAGATCTTGCTGAAAACCCAAGGAAATTCTGGTCTGACGTAAAATCGGTAAGCGGGTCGAAGGTTTCCATCCAGTCACTCATGGATCAGTCTAGCCTGGCAACGGAATACAGCAAAACGAAAGCAGAAATTTTAAATTTAGCGTTTGAGAAATCTTTCACGCAAGAGGATCGTACAAACATACCGCCGTTTGAGTCTCGTACAGATTCCCGTATGGAGGACATAGTGATAGACATCCCTGGGGTTGGGAAGCAGTTGAATGGGTTGCATTTATCGCGAATCTCTTGCCCAACGTAAAGTCCCGAGCGACTGGAAAAAAGCGCAGGTGACGCCTGTATATGACAAGAATAGAAGGACGGATCCTCAAAATTACAAACCAATATCTTTAACATCGGTTTGTTGCAGGATTCTCGAACATATTCTCAGTTCGAATATAATGAATTTCCTCGAGACAGAGAAGCTGCTGTCCATGCATCAGCACGGCTTTAGAAAGCATAGCTCCTGCGAAACGCAACTCGCCCTTTTTTCACATGATATCTTGCGAACCTTGGATGAAGGGTATCAGACGGATGCCATATTCCTTGACTTCCGGAAAGCGTTTGACTCGGTGCCCCACTGCAGACTCCTAACTAAGGTACGAGCATATGGGATTGGTTCCCTAGTATGTGAGTGGCTCGAAGACTTCTTAAGTAACAGAACCCAGTGGGTTGTCCTCGATGGTGAGTGTTCATCGGAGGTGAGGGTATCATCTGAAGTGCCCCAGGGAAGTGTGGTAGGCCGCTGTTGTTTTCTGTCTACATAAATGACCTTTTGGATAGGGTGGCTGTTTGATGATTATGCTGTGGTGTAGGGGAAGGTGTCGTCGTTGAGTGACTGTAGGAGGATACAAGATGACTTGGACAGGATTTGTGACTAGTGTAAGAAATGGCAGCTAACTTTAGATATAGATAAATGTAAATTAATTCAGATGAATAGGAAAAAGAAGCCTGTAATGTTTGAATACTGCGTTAGTAGTGTAGCGTTTGACACAGTCACGTCGATTTAATATTTGGGCGTAACATTGCAGAGCGATATGAAGTGGGACAAGCATGTAATGGCAGTTGTGGGGAAGGCGGATAGTCGTCTCCGGTTCATTGGTAGAATTTTGGGAAGATGTGGTTCATCTGTAAAGGAGACTGCTTATAAAACACTAATACGACCTATTCTTGAGTACTGCTCGAGCATTTGGGATCGCTATCAGGTCGGATTGAGGGAGGACATAGAAGCAATTCAGAGGCGGGCTGCTAGATTTGTTACTGGTAGGTTTGATCATCACGCGAGTGTTACAGAAATGCTTCAGGAAGTCGGGTGGGAGTCTCTAGAGGAAAGGAGGCGTTCTTTTCGTGAATCGCTACTGAGGAAATTTGGAGAACCAGCATTTGAGGCTGACTGCAGTACAATTTTACTGCCGCCAACTTACATTTCGCGGAAAGATCACAATGGTAAGATAAGAGAGATTAGGCTGCCTATATAGGCAGTCACTTTTCCCTCGTTCTGTTTGGGAGTGGAACAGGGACAGATGATGCTAGTTGTGGTACGAAGTACCCTCCGCCACGCACCGTATGGTGGATTGTGGAGTATGTATGTAGATGTAGATGTACATAAATAGAAGTTTAGGAAATCATTATGGAAGCCGTATTAATAAGTATGATGAATAATCATTTACAGGCATCATTAAATAATATCAAAGAAGTCATCAAGTATGTTTCAGACAGTATGTGTCCAGGAGTCTGAGGAAAAGAAGAGACAGAGAACAGAGAAGTACCTTAAATTTTTATATGTAGCAACTAACATGATATGTAGATTTTGCAAAGCTGATGATCTAATAGCATGAGATACTAACATACCACACCACGACGCCACATATTACGAACATAATGAGTCTCATTACCATAAGATATCAGGAACAAATTGGACCTTGGTAGAGAAAATAGAGTTGTAACACAGAGATAGGACGCCGAACGATGTAAAGAATTTTTTAAGAGTCGCAAATTAGGCAGAAGGTAGGTAACAAGAAAAGATTTTTCTACTTGACCTCCTACAAGAAGCAATCGTCAACTGCCCGCGACAATGTGGTGGATTACAACTGAAAATGAACACACATCAATAAAAGTTGTGCATCATCTCTTTTGAGAGAGTTCCGGAACCTGTACAGGAAACTGGAATAGAGATCACCATAAACATGATTTCCGTCCTTTGTATTCCAAATTCTTCTCGGCTTACGTGATAGATCATGCCAGGGAGAATAACTTTTCGTAGAGAAAAAATTGTTCTCTGATGCTTCCCATAGGCTCTTGGCGTTCTTTAGTATTCACCGGCCTGCGACGATGAGATTTCATTCAACAGACTGAACCCTTGTTAGTATAACCAGTCTGACTCATATTGATAGAATGTATAGGGCACGACTGTGACTTTAACATACCTAAACAGGACGACATAACTGTGAACAGTTGTCGAGAAAACGAGTTTCAAAATGCTGCACATTGTTGAATGTTTTGTATAGTAGCTGACCTGCGAGGATTCGACTGCCTAGTGGGTAAGCTTTTTGTTTCGTAAGGATGAGGTGTCGGGATCGAATATCGCTCCAGGTGATACTTTCTTTGCCACCTACTTGCCTCAGCATCCGGTGACATGCTTCTACACACGTCCAAAGAGGTTTAGCATCACATCGGTTCCGGGAGTTTCGGAACCTGTACAGAAAATTGTAACAGCGATCAACGTAAACATCATTTCCGTCCTTTTTGTTCCTCATGAAAACCACCTTCAGAGGTGGTGGTCCATATTTCTGTACACACCGGTACCTCCAATACCCCGTAGTACGTCCTCCTGCATTGATGAATGCCTGTATTCTTCGTGGCATACCACCCACGAGTTCATCAAGGCACTGTTGGTCCAGATTGTCCCACTCCTCAACGCCGATTCGACATAGATCCTTCAGCGTGGTTGGTGGATCATGTTGACCATAAACAGCCCTTTTCAATCTATTTAAAGCATGTTCCATACGGTTCATGTCTGGACCACATACTGGTCACTCTAGTCGAGCGATGTCGTTAAGCTAAAGGAATTCATTCACACGATGTGCACGATAGGGTCGCGAATTGTCGTCCACGAAGACAAATGCCTCGCCAATATGCTGTCAATATGGTTGCACTACCGGAAGGAGAATGGAATTCACATATCGTACAGCCGTTACGGCGCCTTCCATGACCACTAACGGCGTACGTCCTCCCCACATAATGCCACCCCAAAACATCAGGGAACCTCCACCTTGCTTCATTCGCTGGTCAGTGTGTCTAAGGCGTTCAGCCTGACGGGTGGCCTCTAAACACGCCTCCGATGATTGTCTAGTTGAAGGCATAAGCGACACTCATCGGTGAAGAGAACGTGATGCCAATCCTGAGCGGTCCATTCGGCATGTAGTTGGCCCATGTGTACCACACTGCATGGTGTCGTGGTTGCCAAAATGGACCTCGCCATGGACGTCGGGAGTGAAGTTTACCATAATGCAGCCTACTGCGCACAGTTTGAATCGTAACACGGCGTCCTCTTCCTCTACGAAAAGCATTATTCAAGATGCTGGCGTTGCTGTCAGGGATCCTCCGAGCCATAATCGGTAGGTTGCTGTCATCCACTGCAATAGTAGCCGTTGGGCGGCCTGAGCGAGGCATGTCATCGACAATTCCTGTCTCTCGGTATACCCTCCTTGTACGAACAACATCGCTTTGGTTCACTCTGAGACGCCTGGACACTTCCCTTGTTGAGAGCTCTTCCTGGCGCAAAGTAACAATTCGGACGTGATCGAAACGCGGTATTGGCCGTCTAGGCATCGTTGAGCTACAGTCGACATTAGCCGTGTATCCTCTGCCTGGTGGAATTACTTGGATCTGATTGGCTGTCGGAGCCCCTCCGTCTAATAGGCGCTGCTCATGCATAGTTGTTTACACCTTTGGGCGGGTTTCAAAAATGGTTCAATTGGCTCTGAGCACTATGGGACTTATTTTCTGAGGTCATCATCCCCTAGAACTTAGAGCTACTTAACCCTAACTAACCTAAGGATATCACACACATCCATAACCGTGGCAGGATTCGAACCTGAGACCGTAGCGGTACCGCGGTTCCACACTGTAGAGCCTAGAACCGCTCGGCCACCTCGGCCGGCAACGGCGAACAACATGTCCTAATCAACGACTGAAACACTAACGTATGTACTCAATAATTTCCTATATCCTGCCCAGAGAAGAGACAAGGTTCAAGTCTGAAGAAGGGAAGGTGCTTGGAAGAACAGAAGATGAAGAGTCGCAAGACTAATGTTGAGGAGAGAAGATGGGTCAAAATATTTCAAGATACACTTTTCCCAATATCCATCCAATTGTAAACTAGTCGTGTATGAAGTGCTACAAAAACATAAACACCTTCAGCAATGAAACTACCCGGCAAATTAAAACTGTGTGCCGGACCGAGACCCGAACTCGGGACCTTTGCCTTAACCGGGTAAGTGGTAGAACACTTTTGCGCGTAAGGTAAAGTACCGAGTTCGAGTCCCGCTGTGGCACACAGTTTTAATCTGCCAGGAAGTTTCATATCAGCGCACACTCCGCTGCAGAGAGAAAGAAAATCTCATTCTGAAGACCTTCAGCAATGTCTTGAGAAGGAAAATATATGTTCTTAAAGCGAATACTCAACGAGACTGCACACTTGACAGTGTACATTATTATGAGGGCTACACCAAACTACGGCAACATCCTGTTGCAAAATTCGATGAAGAACGATGCTGCCCACCCGAAGGTTTGCCAACAATCATCTCCCACAAGTCCTTCAGCTTCATGCAATGACATTTGTTGCCAACCGCACGCAAGAACAGTCGTAGACGTAGTGTGAAGATAGGGTTCAAAATTAGGTAAAAATCAGTGTTCGACAGTGAAAAAGTTGTAGAAAGCGCAACCATTAGTATAGGACACAAGTGTATTCATATCGATTTGATACAATTTACATCTTTCTATACAATATGCGTATGTGTCTGAATAAGAACTGTATAATAGTCTTTTCATAATCTTCGTTTCATGAGCAATGCAGGAGAAACGTTTTGTAAACAAATGGTTAGTGTAATTGTAGTGTTAATCAGAATAATACGTTATAAAGGAAACTTGTTCATATATATTGTGTCTTGAAGATAACAGTTTGGTAAAGTCAATTTACTTTCAATCAGCGTAATATTTTAAAATTTAATTCATGCATAATAATCAATAAACATTTCTAGAAAAACCACATTGTCTGTTAGAGAATATTTTTTGAAAATATTATTTATGTATGAATATTGTTTGTGACTACAAGATTTCTGAATTTGCATAAATCCATAATACAAACATTTAAAATTTTGACATAATTAGGATTTGCTAATGAATTACTTTGATGCTAACATTAGTTATTAGAATCATAGTTTTGGAAAACAAACAGAGAATGTAAACACTGGATTGTTGGATTATGCAAAAGGTATTTAACTTTTTAAGCTGATTTGAATAGTTAGTGGTTGACAAAATAGTATTAAAAGATCGATGTGGGAGGCTCCTCATCTTCTATATAACATCTAAAACACACAGAACGCATTTAAATAAATAAAAAGAAATTGATGTCAGTACAATAAGCTATAGGCTTCACTTGAGGGAGACAATTAAATCAGTAACAAAGTTAATCATGTTAAAAATTAAAGTATACAAACCAATGGAATGAAATAGAATAAGGACTACACCAAGTTGCTGAACAGTATTCAATGCTTAAGGAAAAGTATAATTCTTGATTGACAACGTCTCAACCACTGTCTCACTTCAGCACAAAAATTATCAAGGAAGGGTGGTGATATGCAAAGTGTCAAACAATAAGATAGCTTACAAAAAATGCCTCTGAGCACTATGGGACTTAACCTAAGGACATCACACACATCCATGCCCAAGCCACGATCCGCACCTGCGACCGTAGCGGTCGCGCGGTTCCAGACTGAAGCGCCTAGAACCGTTCGGCCACTCCTGAAAGAATTCTGGCTAACTCAATATATCACAGGAAATAGTTAGGTGATATTGCACGAATTTTATTGATAGAGAAAGCAAATCGAATAAACAAACTGACTTTTGTGAATATAAACCACTAAAACTCACACTAGTAATTGCACGCAAGTAATTTCCATGACCCGAGCTACAAGATGCAGTTCTGAGGGAAAGAAGGATTTTACGACGTCATGCCATCTCATGTGGCTAAATTCCTCGGCACTGGACACCTAGTTCACAAAATGTAACAACATAGCCACTGCGTAGGCCACCAGAAAATTAAGCCCTTGGTCATGCCTTTAAGGACAACACATTGGAAAGCCTTTCTAGAGGAACACAGCCGGTGATCATAGAATGTCCAGAAAAGCCCAGTTCAAAACATTCATGACTCTCTGTATCCACTCGCATTAAAACTCGAATGAAAGACAAAGCTATTTATCTCAGTATCAAGTAGCAGATGTTAAGCTCTGCCCTGCGAAAGAAATGACCCCTATGGTAGGCTGCAACGATTTATTGAGTGAAGATATAACAAGTACAAACGTTTTGATTGTCCAGGAAGAGAACGCGAGACCACCAGCTTTGATATAGATAGGCAAATTGCAGACCGAGTAATAGGCTTCTTCTCTTGCAGAAGACAGTCGAGTGTTTGAGCAAGGTGTTAAGGAGTTAAACTGCAAAGTCTTCTAGTATGGAGAATCGCACCGCGCACTGACAGTTAACGCTTGCGAGCGCTTTGACGGAAACGACATTAGCCCTACGCCAGCCAAATAGTGTGCGCCATGCCAATTTACTTAACTAGGGAATAAGTAGGACTCTCGACTTCAACGAAGATGTAGGAAATGTTGTTTAACATTTGAGAGAGATTTATAATAGATTCTAAGATTCACAGCTCGCGCCGACAGCCACCACTGTCACCACCCAAAACTACATAATCCCACATGATCGCACTACACCAGCAAGTGATATTCAATTGACACTGCGAACTGCGATCGGCTCCATCTCTCCTAAGTTTTGTACATTCAACCATGACGTGTAGTTAAACATATCCATGATTGTTGGGCTTGATTGAAGCAAAAATGCAAGATGTCTGATCGAACGAAAAGGGTTGATCAGCCACTGTAGAGCTATGAATTCTTTTAATTGTGTTCTTCTTTTTGATTGTTCTTTACCGACCCCCATTCCATGTTGGGTGTTCTCATTTTGCATTTTAGCGTAATTGATATCTCTGGCCCCAAATGTGTGTAATTTGTTGGTAAGTTTTTCGCTCTTAGACGTGGTCATCAATTATCTCACCATTAAAGAACTTTGTAATAGGAATTTCGTTCCAAAGTTGTGAACACCATATATCAGTATTTTACCATCCTGTACGTAATTTTGTTAGCATTGTTATGAGATGAAATCATACTAAGAGTAAAAATAAACCTTAATAACGAAAATCTAAGATATTCATTTTTTGCTGACATATCATTATGACTGAATTCCGTACACTAATTTCTCTTAGCAGTAACATTTCCTTTGGAGGGAGTGTAGTGGAAGTGATTTTGAGATCATTATCTGACTACATCACTGTCCGTACTGCTGCACTCTTGTGAGCTGTGCATGCAGGAGATGGTGTCTTCCTGCCTTACAGGCCATAGGTGTGACACCAATTTCCTAAAACACTCACAGAGCGTCCTTGTGCAACTGTTGTAGGAAGTAGATCAGAACCAGTTTGACACGTGTTAGAAGACTCTTCCTGATGTACTTGGGAATGTTAAGGAATCGGGATACGTCGATTAGTATATTACTGCTGGATACAATAGATCACATAAGTAAAAACAATGTACCAATTAAGAAAGAGATGAATGATTTAAGTAAATATGTGGATTATATAATAAGCAAAACGCCCATTTGGATAATGAGGAAGATAAATGAGTACATCTATGTCTGAAATAGTGTTTCAGAAAGAGGATGTGGAGTTGCTTGTGATCGTGAAGGTAATATAAAAGAGAATATAACGTCGACTTCCTCTTGTACATTTACTTGTTAGTACATCTAAAGCTTTCGAAATGTGGTACTACAGAAAAATGCTGAAGATTAGTTGGGTAGATCACGTACCTAATGAGGCGGTATTGAATAGAATTGGGGAGAAGAGGAGTTTGTGGCACAAATTGACTAGAAGAAAGTATCGGTTGGTAGGACATGTTCTGAGGCATCAAGGGATCACCAGTTGGGTACTGGAGGGCAGCGTGGAGGATAAAAATCGTAGAGGGAGACCAATAGATGAATACACTACGCAGATTCAGAAGGATGTAGGCTGCAGTAGGTACTGAGAGATGAAGAAGCTTGCACAGGATAGGGTAGCATGGAGAGCTGCATCAAACCAGTCTCAGGGCTGAAGACCACAACAACAACAACAACATCTGAAAATGATGGTAGTGGCAAAATTTTAGTGGTTTAAAGGACGTTGAAATCTACTGCAAATAATGTGTCTGATTGTGTGTCTGGTAATAATTGATGTGATTTGTTAGCAAAAGAAGCAGTCGGCTTCTAAGGCTTAAGCCACGAGAATCAGAACACTTGTTATTTTTCTAGTCATTCCAAACAGCTTTACTGCCAACCCTGAATAGCCAAAGGAGTATTAGGTTCATAACTATTCATCTAGACGAAGACATGTTGCAGTACGCAATGATAAATTTGAACCGATTTTCCAAGGTCCATCGTTTTTCTCGTGTATTTAAAGGCAGGTGTTGGTCACATAATGCACAGAGGAAACTCAGACATGAATTATTTGGACCACAAAAGTACAATGATAGTTTGGGTGTGTAAAGAAATCTTATTGAACACCAACTAAATTACACTTTGTATCTGGATGAACCACTAAATGAATTGCAATTGATATAAGTATTGATAACTAGATTGCCAGAGAAAGTGAGAGAAAGGTCAATTGGTGAAAGACAGTTGCAGACTCACACATTGTTATACTTATTAGGTCAACTAGGTAACTTAAATAAAGCAAAAGACAAGCTAGAAAGGAAAACGTCAGATTGGTGTTGTGTTAATGGTAAGCAAATACCATTAAGTAATGGTAATAGGAGGTTTCGCAGGGATAACCGGAGTAATGAAAGGACAATGTGAGCTGTAATAACCCCGAAGGTAATAGATGTAGTAGTTGGGTGCAAGGAACCGTTAGAAATGGAACGAGTCGAAAAGACATAATAACAACAGTACCTGTAATAATAATAGTACCCGTGCGCTATGAGAGTAGCAGGTAGGACAACCTAAAACTAATGGAATGATTCAGAACCAGAATAGAGAAGAAATACAGATTATCACCGATAGTAATCAGTCTATTCGTATGCCTAGTTGTTCACACTATAACAGTTCAGGTGTTGGCGTGGTTGGTGGGTCAGGTCGTCCATAAACATCCCTTTTCAATCTGTCCCAGGCATGTTCGATAGGGTTCATGTCTGGAGAACATGTCGTTATCCTGAAGGAAGTCATTCACACGATGTGCATGATGGGGGTGCGAATTTTCGTCCATGAAGACGAATGCCTCGCCAGTGTGCTGGCGATACGGTTGCACTATCGGTGGGAGAATGGCATTCACATATCGTACAGCCGTTACGGCGCCATTCACAATCTCCAGCGGCGTACGTCGGCCCCACATAATGCCACCACAAAACAGCAGGGAACCTCCACCTTGATGCACTCGCTGGACAGTGTGTCTAAGGCGTTCAGCCAGACCAGGTTGCCTCCTAAGACGCCTTCGATGATTGTCTGATTGAAGGCATATGCGACACTCATCGGTGAAGAGAACGTGATGCCAATCCAGAGCGGTCCATTCGGTATGTTGCAGGGCCCATCTGTACTGCGCTTAATGGCGTCGTGGTTGCAAAGATGGGCCTCGCCATGGACGCCGGGAGTGAAGTTGCGCATCATGCATCCTATTACGCACAGTTTGAGTAGTAATACAACGTCCTGTGCCTCTACGAAAGGCATTATTCAACATGATGGTGTTGCTGTCAGGGTTCCTCCTAGACATAGTACTTAGGGAGCGGTCATCCGCTGCGGTAGTGGCCGTTGGGCGGCCTGAGCGAGGCATGTCATCGACAGTTCTTGTCTCTCTGCATCTCCTCCATGTCCGAACAACATCGCTTTGTCTCAGTCCGAGATTCCTGGTCACTTCCCTTGTTGAGAGCCCTTTCTGGCGCAAAGTAACAATTCGGACACTGTCAAACCGCGTTATTGGCCGTCTAGGCATGGTTGAACTCCAGACAACACGAGCCGTGTACCTCCTTCTTAGTAGAACGACTGGAACTGATCGGCTGTTGGACCCCTCTGTCTATCATGCTCACGCATGGTTGTTTACATCTTCAGGCGGGTTTAGTGACATATGTGAACAGTCAAAGGAACTGTGTCTGTGATACATTACCCACAGTCAACGTCTATCTTCAGGAGTTCTGGGAACCAGAATGATGCAAAACTTTTTTGAGGTGTGTAGGAAGATCTAATAGTCCATATAATTGTCCCATTGTTGCTGTCAAGAAACCCAATGGAGATATTCTATTGAACTTGTACTACAGAACCGTGAATTAAGTAATAGAAACTGAGAGAGACAGGCTGTTTACCCTTGTAGAAATGTTGATTCATTACCATCATGCGAAATACTCAGATTTAATCGTTCTAACGGCTAGCTGCTAGCATATGACCCAGCAGAAGAATCTAGGAAATATATCACCATCTCGTTTAGTGGTAGATCTCTGCCATTTGACCTGAACGTTTCTGTGCTGCCAGTTCAGCTCTAGGGGATGACTCGTTAGAGAAGAATTTTCCTATGTGGACAATATATTAATGGCTAAAAAACATGGAGGAACATATTATGTTAATAGAATACGTATTACAAAGATTGACTAAGAAAGGAGCAAGTGTTAAGTATCTTAAGTTTCGTTTTGGATGTAGTAAAATTAAATCTTGGATCGCATGGTAAGTCAACAAGGTGTTCGTCCCAATACCAAAATGTTAAAAGCTATAAAAAATGTTCCACCACCAAGAATCGTGAAACATCTTACATTTTTTCGTTAGTTTGTGCAATTTTAACGCAAATATAATAGAATTCAAGGTATGAATTGTGTATCCACATCGTATGCTACATTGGCTAGAGTTTTGACTGAGACACTGGTGTGTTCCCTTTGTCCCAAATGTTGTTTGTGGTGAGGAGTGGTTAAGCTTACTCGTTCTGGTTGTTCTAGTATCGAGCCCGGCACTAGTTGTGCGAATGTAATACTTGAGGTTAGAGCTGTGTTTATGACACACCCTTGTGAATTAAACAACCTTTATATTCTGAAGCTTGCAAAACGTGTCGCTTTAAGGAGATTATGAGGCGCCCAGTGGGTGCCGCCAAGCGATTTGCTAAATTATATTGCATGTATTAATACCATCTACTTTCTCTTGTTGTTGAATTATGTCATCTGTCATTTACATTTGGTGTGTCTGGGTATGCCTAGGGCATTATCGTTTTGTATTACGTGGCATTGAGTACTGTCAGCTCTGATGGACCAGAACAGGTGGTCGGGTCGGATACGTAAATTAGTATTCTATTAATGGCGTTTTCCTGTTTAAATTGACTTAAAGTTATGCTCATCAGTGTGAGTTGTAAGACTCCGGTTGCTTTGAATGTGTGTACCGGTGATTCATATTCAATTGTGAACTATTCAAATTAAGTGTCCTTATTAGGTCTCCTGCTTGCTTTTTAGCTGACATTTAAAGTTTAAAATTTTTACCCGTCTCTGTAATTTGAAATTGAGGTGTTGCACCTTCCATCACGCCTATATAAGAAAGCGATGGAAGCGAGCAGATATACCCAGTTAGTCATTGTTATCACATGACAGAGGTGCTCTGATCCAGTAGCTACCAGGAAGTAGGTAGGACATTGACCGAAAGGGGTCAGCTTCTTACGGACTATGAAATTATTAACTAGTTAAAACGTATATTGGGAATAAAACTGTCGTTATTGTAATTCATTAATTATTGCCAATTAGTTTATTGGCATGAGTGGAAAGTAAGATAATACATGAATATTACTATATCCATTAACTGAGTTTACGTTAATGTGAGAGCTGTGTACAGATAGAGTGAATAACACTCAGGAAAAATTGTGAAGTACAATTAGCCAGTTTACTGGCCTGGGAAAACTAGAAACAGTTTATGATAATTCTGTTATGTAAAGAGAGAGTTATTTTATAATTGTGGATTTTCTAAATTTGTTCGTTTCGTAATCTGAGTGAATCACACTCAGGAAAAATTGTGAAGTGCAATTAGCCAGTTTACTGGCCTGGGGAAACTAGAAACATTTTATGATGATTCTCTTATGTAAAGAGAGAGTTATTTTATAATTGTGGATTTTCTCAATTTGTTCGTTTCGTAAACTGTTCATGAAAGCTATTAGGCTGTGATTAGTCAACGGTAAAGGACGTGGTACTGCACTGTTTAATACTAATATCAGATTGGCTATGATGTGTATCAGTCATCAGAGGGCACACACGTTCGCCCGTATTTTGTGGGCTAAAGGATTGCTTTGTAAAGCGCAGAAGTTGAGCTCAGAGTTCAACCATCATTCGGATGTGGATATAAGAAGCTCTGAATAGATGTAATAATTTTTGCACATTAATGATAAAAACGAACACATGAAATTCCGATTTTAATATGCACACTGTGACTTCTGAATAACCAAAATCCGCTTGGCATTTATACAGATGTGAGTGCAGACTGAACATTCGTAGTGAGCAAATTGTGCAATGTTTGAGGGAGCATTCTGTCACAGGTAATCCGTTTTGTAATCCGTTGTGGTATTAGGATTGGTTTGATACGTTAAGCTGGCTAATATGAGTGAGTCTGTGCATGAGCGTTGAAATAAGAACTTATGATTAGCACGGTATTGGCAATGATTTTGTATCAAACAGTTTCCAATACATCTAAGTTTTCACTCATAAACTACCTTCAGTTAATCGCTGAGTCAACCTTATACTGAAAAACATTTGTTGCACACCTTGTGTTCGTGTAATGCTACTGTTTCTCCTACAGCTTTTCTAGTAGAAGAACATCATTCTTTTTTAACAAGGAGGCATGTGGAAAGAACTGCAGAAGAAGAGACTCACAACCAGACTGTTGGACACTTTCTGTAGTAGGAGCAAAACTAACCACGTCGTTACAATTGGTCCTGAATGCAAACAGCTGCCTCTGGCTTGTCTTGAAGGCTTTAATGTCAAAAACTTTTTGGCTCACCAGTGAAGTTATGTTATCTGACATATGAGAATCTGTCGTGGATATTTGATTCTGTTTGTTGCCTTTTGCCGTGTGTTGACAGCTGACATTTACGAAAATTGCTTTCGTCCCATTCTATCTCATCAGCACTGTCTATTATATTGTGTGTGCTTTTTTAAACATACTTGCAATTTAAATAAGAGCTATAATTTTCTCCCTTCGAAATTCTTTTAACTGCAATCTCTAGTGTAGTTCTGAATACAAATTTTTATTTATTTAAGTTATTTATTTATCATTCATTTATTTATTTAAAAATAATAATACCTTTTTTTTATTTTGTTGAACTGTTCGAGTGAGGAGCATCATTAATGAACCCATAAAGGACAGCTTCTAAAGTTGTAATAAAATTTCTCGCGCCTATCAGTGGGTGTTAGGTGGCAATAATTCCGTCTACAGGGCCTGTGCTCGTGTATAGTCTATGATCTGCGCAACACCGGATAAATAGTTACTTAAAACTTCCTGGCAGATTAAAACTGAGTGCCGGACCGAGACTCGAAATCGGGACCTTTGCCTTTTGCGGGCAAGTGCTCTGTAAACTGAGCTAACCAAGCACGACTCACGCCCCGTCCTCACAGCTTTATTTCCGCCAGTACCTCGTCTCCTACTTTCCAAAGTTTGCAGAAGCTCTCCTGCGAACCATAGAGGACTAGCACTCCTGAAAGAAAGGATATTGCAGAGACATGACATAGCCACAGCCTAGGGAATGTTTCCAGAATGAGATTTTCACTCTGCCAGGAAGTTTGATATTAGCGCACACTCCGCTGCAGAGTGAAAATCTCATTCTGGAAACATCCCCTAGGCTCTGGCTAAGCCATGTCTCCGCAATATCCTTTCTTTCAGGAGTGCTAGTGCTGCATGGTTCGCAGGAGAGCTTCTGTATACTTTGGAAGGTAGGAGACGAGGTACAGGCGGAAGTAAAGCTGTATGACGGGACGTGAGTCGTGCTTGGGTAGCTCAGTTGGTAGAGAACTTGCCCGCGAAAGGCGAGGTCCCGATTTCGAGTCTCGGTCCGGCACTCAGTTTTAATCTGCCAGGAAGTTTGATATCAGTGCACACTCCGCTGCAGAGTGAAAATCTCATTCTGGACTTAGTTATTTGTTTAGCTGTGGTTGAACATGTTGTATCTTGTAGTGTATCGTGTCAGCTTTTGTTAAAATATCACATCAGCACCGATGTTGAAATTGTTTGTGTTGTTGTTTAATAGATTCTTACATTAACTGTCTAATATGTGTTCAGTGGTTTACCACTCAAGCGTTATAATCTCAAGTCCAACCTGCTCAAAGGTTTCCCCATCCCATATCTTAAAATCCTGTATCAGTTCTCTTTAATCTTCTGCCTCTGTCTAAGAACACGAGCTGTTGTAGAATGTTCTTGTTTGAACATCATTATTAAGATATCAGATGATTCAGAATGTTTTGAAACAGTCCTGGTGGTGAAAAGTGGAAGAAAAAACAGGAGTCATCAACACCAAATAATACGATGTGCACGACTGCATCCACAAATGAGGATCGGAGTATAGACTGTAACCAAACTGAAACAATGTCCTAAGCAGGGTAGCTGTTTTTCAATGACATTCTTCATCTCACAAATAGGTTATATATGAATGAGGAAAAAGGTGAACAGGATAATTGCGTCCATACGTGAAAGTGTACTTGCCTACAAGACGCTGATGTAAGTAAGATGATATAAGTAAACAAAGATCTGTGTCAAACCCATACTCTATAGGAGAAGCAGAAGGCCGAGAGTGTTTTGTATAAGTATTCAGAAAAGTGACAGTTAAGTCCGATTTTATTCATAGCTCAAACAAAAAGTTTGTAGAATGAAAATTGTCTGGAAAGGTCATATTAATTTCAGACGAATTTTTCTGGTAGTGTCCGGAGACAAACTCTGGCGTATTCCTGGAGGATGTACGACCTAAGGCGAATCGAGATAGACGAATGCAGGAATGGGATGAAAAGTATATGCCGTTCATTAACATAAAATTCTTAAGTATAAATGCAGATCTTCTGATTTCCGTCGAAATAAAGTTAAGCGGTCCTATCTTCTACAAGAGTCAAATCTTGAAAAAATGCATGGTAGCTACAATGCTTCTCGAGTTAAATGAGGATTGTCAAGCTGCTTTCTTTTAAACTATACAAAGGTATTCCACAAATGTTTCAATTTTGGCTTTAGATTTTCTCATTTTGTGTAGGTTTTGTTGTAGAGTTAAATTCAGCTAAAGATATTTGGAGTTAACAAATAATATGGCAACAGATTTAAGGCTGCACAAAATCAGGCCAAAATCGTTTCCAAATATTTTATATGAAAATAAAAACAATACTCCGATATTTTGTTTGGATTACCAGTCTAATCAACTTTTATCCCACTGAGACAGTTTGTATGACTGTACGATCTGAAAATATTCGCAAAAGAAAGCACAGTAGGTAGGTAACTACACGTAGCTCGAAATTGAATTATGTTGGGTGGGGGAGGTGCAAATAAAATTGCATCTCCTGTGAAAAACTGTCCAACCCTTTCAGAACAAGTTCCAGCGAAAGAAGGTGCAGAACGCCTAGTCTAAGATTGTTTTCTGATTCTTGTGGCTCCCAAAAGAAAGTCAATACAGTGAAGGCAATGTTTATGAGTCACACTGAAAGCTCAAAGCTATTTAAAGGAATTCAGCTTGATTTCGCAAAATGTGACGTGGTTTTTCGCCTTACTGAAGAGAAACTAAGACAACATGAAACAATGACTAAGCCGCAGAATACTATAACATTTTGGGAACTTACAGGGATGTTAAATTTAATGGTAAATACCAATGCAGTAACGAAATTAAGTCACTCTCCTGTTGTGTAAATAAAATCAAATTGCCGTTTAAGATACCGGAAGCAAGAGTTTCGCAGTATGTACGAAGACCTTAGATCAGGGCACAATGTCTTTCTCAAAATACTTACTTTGCTTCATAGGCAGGAGTTGAGGTGCTGAAATATGGAAAGAGAAGTGCTTCAGTAATGTTTGAAGCACCTCAACGTCAGTGAATCATGTAAGCAAAAATAAAACTAATGATGTGAAGAAGAATTTTATGTCTTACTTTTAAAATGATTCAGAGGAAAGTAACGAGTTCTATTCAAAAGTCCTAGAAGGAAATGCTAATCGTACTGAGGATAAAATTCTGTATCATGAGAAACGTTTACATTGAAGAGGACTGTGTTTCGATGTTTTTGGGTTTTCACACCGAATTAAACCTGAATATTAAATAACACGGAACATACGTAAAAACGTGGATATGTTGAGTTTCCTAAGAATTTTTAATCTGTAACTTCTCTTCCTTAGTGAAACCTGATATTCGTTGATCAATCCGTATCTATATGCATGACAAAAATTAAATATCCGAAACGTTGAATCAACGACAGTGAGCACAACTAAAAGTATCTCTCTTGTAATATTTTGTAAGTGACATTTGCTGAGTTTCTTGAAACAGTCCTCAATCAGAGGATGTAAGACTTGAGATGACTTTTTTAACGCTAGAGATAGCCTTATCTAACAACACGTGGAGGTGCAGTTTATAAAAAAGGAACAAGGAATAAAAGGGCTATCCTTTATCGATTACTGAAGAGTTAAAATTAACAACGCCTTCTTATCCAGTTGTAAGTAATGAGTAGTCAGATATCATTTCATAGTATCAGATGAAAGAATAGAAGGAGTAGAACTAGCAGAAGATGAAAACGTCAAAGAAGTTCAGACAAGTTCAGCGAGAAGAAAATGAAAAGGCCAAAGCTAAGACAATTTAAAATTGAAGGCAGAAGGTCCAGAGCCCATCAGAAGAGTTAGGTTGTTTGGTGGTGTAAGGAGTGTGGAGTACTTTTCTTGAAACCACTAGGCATAAGGAAGATATTAGTGCCCACCTCGGTTTTAATAAATAATGTATGTTATATTGTAATATACCGATGACAAAGACCTTATTAAGCCAGTACCCAATCAATTACAGGACTGATTTTCTTTTGTTTTGGGATTTGTATGCATTTGGCCTAATACCATCTTTTTCGTAGGAAGTATGTGAATGGAATATGTCTAGGTACAGTTTTAGTACTGAAATAGTATAGGGTAGTCCGAGAATGTGAACTTTAAAGATATGTAGGGAACATTGTTTAAGAATGTTACAGAAACATTGTGTTGTATAGTTATCCAAATAGTAATTTGATGTAACAGGGTACGAAAGTAAAATGGTCAGTGGTTTTAGCAACATTGATAGAGTAATTAAGATTTTAGAAATAATCATGTTCAACAGTACTTGGTTATATAAAATTAGATCATTCTGTTTGCAGTAGGTAGAGCAGATAATTTTTTAGCAATATAGTTCTTGTTGAGAAGTGATGGAGTATGAACTAATGTGTAATTGATGAAAGTAGGATAAAGTTGCTAAAGAAGCGTTGATCCTTGAAGAAGCTGTTAAATGAAGCCTACATTTGGGACGAAATTCTAAGTCGTAAATAATCTTTATCTTCTCACACTATGATTTGTGTATTTGTTTGGAAGGAGGAAAAGAGAATTAGAATAAAGTTGAGTTACGTATATATAAGCTACATACCAGTTAATAAACGAGTATTATATGTTATAAATGTGGTTCACCTCATGGTACCAATAAGTCAGCCGATGAGAGAGCTGTATGCTGTGTCCTGCTGAAAACCCAAAATATTTCTTTTAATGTCGCCTCTACTTATTGAAATCTACATCTGGAAATGAGTTAATAACCAAGAAAATGCTAAATCTAAATGTTTGTAAAAATCCTCTGATATGTGTTTTGTAACTGTGATGTAGATTTCATAATGTCTAGATGCAGTAGGTGCGTGTAAGAGAGTCTTTGGGGTGAACCACAACCTGTCACCCCTGCTGTCCAGAGAGGTTATAGCCTACTGTTGTACCTGCCCCTGAGAGTGCAGACGACGGCCTTCAACATCAGTCTTCAAATTGTTAAAAGGGTTCATGGCGATGTACGTTTGTCAAAATTAATGGTTCGCATCGCTTGTAATATGATCTAGACAGGCAGTGTCATTTCAACAGAAAGAGAAGTTGGTTCGAGTAGTGAAGATAAAGTCTTGGATACACTAGTTATCGGGAACTGCGTGCGGCTGGTCGTAGTTACAAGATGCTGCCGCTATATCTGTAGCTTCGAGTATCTTCCCATTATAAATTTTTGGGAGGCTCTGATTCACTAGTTTCGTGGTCGACAATATAGGTTGGGTGATTTTTGATTGCGAGTTTGAATTTACTGGACTAGAAATTATTCATTGGTAGTGAAGCATATTAATGGGTTGAGAGGCACAAGATTTGATGATGGTGGTTATGAGTTTTGACTGACTATAGCGGACTGGGATCAGCGCACGTCTGTGACGTAAAGCTAGTGGTTGTAGAAACACACTCAGAGGGAATGGAGCTCTGGCTGTGATGTCGTGTGGCACGCTCTTAGAGGATTCAGCTGTGGCTGATAATTGATGGTGTGTAGGTAGATTTGGGCCATGAATGAGGACATGCCTCAGGAGCGTTTTATTTGTTGTTCACAGGCCCAAGTGTCTAGAGACGGAAGTTTATCGTCTTATCTCTCTTCCTAGAATGAGGGTTTGTCAGTGCTGTCATGAACATTTATCCTGATACAGAAAAAGAGAGGCCACGAATTTGAAAGGAAGCATCACAAAAATGCAAACATACAGCAAAATTATTGCTTCTAAATAGTACTGCTGAGTGACCTTTTCTGCTAAGGAGTTTAGTGAAACGTAAGATGTCATCCGCTAAAGAAGCTTTAATAGCGATCCTATAGTTTAATTATATGTACTAAAGTGCTTATCACGGTTGCTATACAACTGACACAAAGAATGTGATGACATTAATACTACCTAGTTTGAAGGATAAAGATAATAATTATTAAAAGTGATTGACTAAAAAAACAGATTCATATGTTGTATTTAAATCATTTATATTACAAAGTAATTGCATAAGCAGAGGAAATCATATTAATATTGTAAAATAAAATGAGGAGCCGGTATAGGTATCAAACTGGATCGCAGATGTGACTTGTAGCTTAATCATTGATACTGTGTCAGCTGAAGAGAACAAATGGGGGTAATTTTCGCAAGACTGAATTGTATTGCTGAAAGGTTTCCGTAAGTGGTTTTTGGTACTAAAACTGACATGCTATTTACACAAAAAGATTTTATTTTCAATACTGACAACATCAAGCCAACGTACCAACATTGCTCTTGCTAGTTCTCTACCACGTTCCGTTTGATTTTCACATCGGAAATTTCTTTTGAAATCCGGCAAACAACTCCATGACTTATCTAACACTTATTTGACTGGCTTCAAGTCACAGCCACCTCTCCTTCCTTTTCATTGCAGTCGTAATAATTTCCTTCATTCCACTCTGATCCATGATCCAAAACATACCTCCCTCCAGAGCTCGCTCAGCAACCCTTAGTTTTTCAATAATGTGTTCAAAAAATGATTCAAATCGCTCTGAGCACAATAGGAAGTAACTTCTGAGGTCATCGGTCCCCTAGAACTTAGAACTACTTAAACCTAACTAACCTAAGGACATCACACACATCCATGCCCGAGGCAGGATTCGAACCTGCGACCGTAGCGGACATTATAGCAAAGAGAAAAATTAAAATTAGTAAGTACCTCCTTATAAATCGTTGAATGTGAAACTGCTCTGGGTCTTTGGTTCACTCGTTGATTTGGGGCCGCTCGGGATTAGCCGAGCTCTCTAAGGCGCTGCAGTCATGGCCCGTGGGGCTGATCCCGGCGGAGGTTCGAGTCCTCCCTCGGACATTGGTGTGTGTGTTTATCCTTAGGATAATTTAGGTTAAGTAGTGTGTAAGCGTAGGGGGTACCCGTGGTCTACGGGTAGCGTCTTTGATTAATAATCAAAACGTCTTCGGTCCCAGGTTCGATCCCCGCCACTGCCTAAATTTTGGTAAATAATCAGCATTGGCGGCCGAAGACTTCCGGCATAAGAAGTCAGCCTCATTCTGCCAACGGCCTTGTCAAAGATGGCGGAGGAGCGGTTAGAGGTTCAGGGCACTCTCTTGTCCTAGGGGTGGGAAATTGCCCCTAAAGGCGGAAGAATCAGTGATGATCAACGACATGAGGATGCAGAATGCAATGGAAACCACTGCATTAAAGACACGTAACGTGTATCCACAGGACATGTGGCCTGTATTTGAAGAAGTGTCATAATGATCTCTCCATTGGCAAAAGATTCCGGAATAGTCCCCCATTCGGATCTCCGGGAGGGGACTGCCAAGGGGGAGGTTACCATGAGGAAAAGATTGAATCATCAACGAAAGGATAACGTTCTACGAGTCGGGGCGTGGTAGGGAAACTAGAAAATCTGAAAAGGGAAATGTAAAGGCTCAATCTAGATATAGTAGGGGTCACTGGAGTGAAGTTGAAGGAAGACAAGGATTTCTGGTCAGATGAGTATCGGGTAATATCAACAGCAGCAGAAAATGGTATAACAGGTGTAGGATTCGTTATGAATAGGAAGGTAGGGCAGAGGGTGTGTTACTGTGAACAGTTCAGTGACCGGGTTGTTCTAATCAGAATCGACAGCAGACCAACACCGACAACGATAATTCAGGTATACATGCCGACGTTGCAAGCTGAAGATGAACAGATAGAGAAAGTGTATGAGGATATTGAAAGGGTAATGTAGTATGTAAAGGGGGACGAAAATCTAATAGTCATGGGCGAGTGGAATGTAGTTGTAGGGGAAGGAGTAGAAGAAAAGGTTGCAGGAGAATATGGGCTTGGGACAAGGAATGAAAGAGGAGAAAGACTAATTGAGTTCTGTAACAAGTTTCAGCTAGGAATAGCGAATACCCTGTTCAAGAATCACAAGAGGAGGAGGTATACTTGGAAAAGGCCGGGAGATACGGGAAGATTTCAATTAGGTTACATCATGGTCAGACAGAGATTCCGAAATCAGATACTGGATTGTAAGGCGTACCCAGGAGCAGATATAGACTCAGATCACAATATAGTGGTAATGAAGAGTAGGCTGAAGTTCAAGACATTAGTCAGGAAGAATCAATACGCAAAGAAGTGGGATACGGAAGTACTAAGGAATGACGAGATACGTTTGAAGTTCTCTAACGCTATAGATACAGCAATAAGGAATAGCGCAGTAGGCAGTACAGTTGAAGAGGAATTGACATCTCTAAAAAGGGCCATCACAGATGTTGGGAAGGAAAACATAGGTACAAAGAAGGTAGCTGCGAAGGAAACATGGGTAACAGAAGATATACTTCAGTTGATTGATGAAAGGAGGAAGTACAAACATGTTCTGGGAAAATCAGGAATACAGAAATACAAGTCGCTGAGGAATGAAATAAATAGGAAGTGCAGGGAAGGTAATACGAAATGGCTGCAGGAAAAATGTGAAGGTTGGTTGGTTTTTGGGGGAGGAGACCAGACAGTGAGGTCATCGGTCTCATCGGATTAGGGGCGGATGGGGAAGGAAGTCGGCCGTGCCCTTTGAAAGGAACCGTCCTGGCATTTTCCTGGAGCGATTTAGGGAAATCACGGGAAATCTAAATCAGGATGGCCGGACGCGGGAAGAAATGTGAAGACATCGAAAAAGATATGATTGTCGGAAGGACAGACTCAGCATACAAGAAAGTTAAAACAACCTTTGGTGCCATTAAAAGCAACGGTGGTAACATTAAGAGTGCAACGGGAATTCCACTGTTAAATGCAGAGGAGAGAGCAGATAGGTGGAAAGAATACATTGAAAGCCTCTATGAGGGTGAAGAGTTGTCTGATGTCATAGAAGAAGAAACAGGAGTCGATTTAGAATAGATAGGGGATCCAGTATTAGAATCGGAATTTAAAAGATCGTTGGAGGACTTACGGTCAAATAAGGCAGAAGGGATAGATAACATTCCATCATAATTTCTAAAATCATTGGGGGAAGTGGCAACAAAACGAATATTCACGTTGGTGTGTAGAATATATGAGTCTGGCAATATGCCATCTGACTTTCGGAAAAGCATCATCCACACAATTCCGAAGACGGCAAGAGCTGACAAGTGCGAGAATTATCGCACAATCACCTTAACAGCTCATGCATCCAAGCTGCTTACAAGAATAATATACAGAAGAATGCGCCAGGTGACGATCAGTTTGGCTTTAGGAAAAGTAAAGGGACGAGAGAGGCAATTCTGACGTTACGGCTAATAATGGAAGCAAGGCTAAAGTAAAATCAAGACACTTTCATAGGATTTGTCGACCTGGAAAATGCGTTCGACAATATAAAATGGTGCAAGCTGTTCGAGATCCTGAAAAAAGTAGGGGATAGCTATAGGGAGAGACGGGTCATATACAGTATGTACAACAACCAAGAGGGAATAATAAGAGTGGACGATCAAGAACGAAGTGCTCGTATTAAGAAGCGTATAAGACAAGGCTATAGCCTTTCGCCCCTACTCTTCAATCTGTACATCGAGGAAGCAATGATGGATATAAAAGAAAGGTTCAGTAGTGGAATTAAAGTACAAAGTGAAAGGATATCAATGATACGATTAGCTGATGACATTGCTATCCTGAGTGAATGTGAAGAAGAATTAAGTGATCTGCTGAACGGAATGAACAGTCTAATGAGTACACAGTATGGTTTGAGAGTAAATCGGAGAAAGACGAAGGTAATGAGAAGTAGTAGAAATGAGAACAGCGAGAAACTTAACATCAGGATTGATGGTCACGAAGTCAGTGAAGTTAAGGAATTCTGCTACTTAGGCAGTAAAATAACCAATGACGGACGGAGCAAGGAGGACATCAAAAGCAGACTCGCTATGGCAAAAAAGGCATTTCTGGCCAAGAGAAGTCTACTAATATCAAATACCCGCCTTAATTTGAGGAAGAAATTTCTGAGGATGTACGTCTGAAGTACAGCATTGTATGGTAGTGAAACATGGACTGTGGGAAAACCGGAACAGAAGAGAATCGAAGCATTTGAGATGTGGTGCTATAGACGATTGTTGAAAATTAGGTGGACTGATAAGGTAAGGAATGAGGAGGTTCTACGCAGAATCGGAGAGGAAAGGAATATGTGGAAAACACTGATAAAGAGAAGGGACAGGATGATAGGACATCTGCTAAGACATGAGGGAATGACTTCCGTTGTACTAGAGGGAGCTGTAGAGGGCAAAAACTGTAGAGGAAGACAGAGATTGGAATACGTCAAGTAAATAATTGAGGACATAGGTTGCAAGTGCTACTCTGAGATGAAGAGGTTAGCACAGGAAAGAAATTCGTGGCGGGCCGCATCAAACCAGTCAGTAGACTGATGACCAAAAAAAAAAAAAAAAAAAAAAAGCTTAGGGACTGATGACCGTAGCAGTTAAGTCCTATAAGATTTCACACACATTTGTCGATTTGGGGGAGGAATTAAGGAAGGATGGGGAAGGAAGTCCTCCGTGCCCTTTCAAAGGAACCATCCCGGCATTTTCCTGAAGCGATTTAGGAAAATCACGCAAAACGTAAAAAAAGGACTGCCGGACGCGGGTTTGAACAGTCGTCCAGCCGAATGCGAGTCCAGCATGTCAACCACTGCCCCAGCTCGCTCGGTGAGGGCCGTGGATCCTGGCAGTCAGCATTGTTGGATATCGTCGGAAACTGTTTCTTTTCGGATGATGCTTTTGCACATGGGACAGTTACAAGGCTGAAACTCGTGGGAAAATGCTGGAATACATACAGAGTTTTAGAAGCTTGGTGTTGGGAGAGGTGCTTGAATCTCGAAGAGAATAAATTTTAGCATCTGCTCATAACTAGATGGAACGATTTACAGTTCAACTAAACGCTCCGTACTCGTGTAAGAAAGAATAATGCGAAGAAATAGCCCCATTCTGCCTATAGTTACCCTCTCACTGGAAGTAAAACCTTTCGTGGGTAAGGAGCTGGTAACATCACAGCGTGGTATTCCACTTCCCAATAGACTGCTGAGCATGAAATAAGGAACGTGGCACGTCCGCGTTTTGCCTAGTGGAGAGGAACGTGGCCAATGAGATGCGACATCGTTGTACATCACAAGCAAGGGATAGCTGCCGCCATATTGTATGAAGTTGAAGTGTTGGGTTTCCTTTCTCGTAGAATACGTGGTACGAATGTAAGCTCTTTCAAAGCATCAGCAAATTGAGGATCTCTCCAAAACGCGTTGTCTTAGGTAGGATTTGTTACAATAAAATGACGGGGAATTACGTATCGTTAGGTAAGGGCTTCATGTAGTTGATGTTTTAGTGATGTAACTTGTGAGCTACCGTCATAGTGCTACGACACAATGTTATGAAAAGTCCATATTTGCGGAACACTTTGCATATTAAATATCAAAAAATGACATTTGTAGATACGTCAGTCTCGTTCACGTGTCGAAGCTGTAGCGCAATTGATTCTCTCGTTAGCGCTTGACCAGGGAAGAAAATGATACCAGGTTCGCGTCAACCTTCTTCCGAGTTCTCACATTTTAATCTTTTGTTTTCAACAAAGTTTTGAGTCTCTCTTACACACTGAATAGCAATATTACCTGCAGTAGCCGATTTTATTTTTTGAATAATCAATGTATGTGGTGCAATTCTTGTCGCAAAGGGCAAAGACTGGAACGTTTTCCCAGTGGCCCGAAATCTTGGACATGACTGCCAGTCTATGTCTGAAGGTGAATGCAAGCTACAGAGTGGTAGTTTTTGCTATAACGAAACTTTTGGTAAACATGTTAGCAACTGCTCATAACTATACGGAACTATTTACAGTTCAACTGAACGCTGTGTACCCGTGTAAGAAAGAATAATGCGTAGAAATAGCCCCTCTCTGGCTCATGTTTGTGGCTTGCCGGTAAACATCTTTTTTCAAAGATGGCGAGCAGATTGAAAAAATGTGACTAGTTACGTTATCTCAAAGTGTTGTTAGTCAAACAATATCTAGAATATGCATGACCAAACTGACATTCGACATTATATCCCAACCATATTCAAGTGAAAACCAAAAACGGGATTAAATTTCAGTTGAGTTAACGAACAATTTCTACTAACATGCATCTCAGGTCGTTGTAATGCACCATGTATTGTTCCTCTACCAGCAGTTCGCTGTTCAAGTCAACGACGAGTCCAGGATCTTTTTCGCGATTTTCTCCGCTCTTCGACAGTCGGCAGCAGCGGCATTTTACTCGCGTCCATTGTCGTAAAGAAACTATGTGGTTAGCGAGCTAGATAAGGCCGGCAACTGCCCTCTATAGCGCTAAGCAGAAATCACATTACCCAGCCAGCTCGTCCGATGTGCTGACGACGCTGTCTTTCGTGGAGTCGGATGTCCCGTCCACGTCAACGTTAGGCATCACGTCCCGTTTGAGGACGGATTAGGAAACTGCTTCCCAAAGAAATCTTTCACTCTGGAGCAGAGTGTGCACTGTTCTGAATCTCACTACCTGACTAAAACTATGTGCTGTATTGCAGAACATTTGTGAAATTTGGATGGAGGAGAGAGAGAGACGGAAAACACAGGAGAAATAGGAGAGTGAAATAGTGATAATGAGTTATGCACCGTGTCTGGATAGCTCAGTAGGGTAAGAGCACTTTCCGAGTAGGGCAAGGTCCCAGGTTCGTGTCCCACTCCAGCACAGGTTTAATGTACCTGTCGAGCACCATTTCTTTGTATAGCGTAATCGCGGACACTGTTGTATCCAGTATGCTGTTGTTCAGTTTGACGCTCCATCTGCCTGACGTAGTACTGTCCCAGCCCACAAGGTAACATCAGGAGATCTGTAGACCGGAAGGCTGAGTGTCCACGAGAAATATGGAATGGAAACATTGTTTTATACAGCGGATGGACTGAATACTGGTCACGTCACAGCTAGTACCAAATAATATTACAAGGCCTAGGGCGACAATCACCAAGCAGTCAGTTCTCATTTCAAGAAGGCCGATTGGCACTCGGTGAAACTTTGTGGATGTCTAACCACTTGACGAGGGTGGTATTCTAAGAAGAATTTACTGTCCGTTTGCCACACAATCATAAATTACACACTTTTTCGGAAAAGTGTCCGCACTCACTGAGGAATTGAAGTTTCTATCCCTTTTTTTTCAGCTGATACAAATGGATTCTCGATGCTGGTATCTAAAATATCTAATTTTTTATTTGAATGCACAGTGTTGGATAGGCGGCGCTCGATGGGCGTGTCGATCGGCCGAGGTGTACGGAAACAGTGCGCGCAGTCTCGGATGGCGCAGCGGTGACCGCACCCGCCTAGTAAGCAGGACATCTCGCGTTCGAACCCCGGTCCGGTACACATTTTGGCTCGTCGTCACACATTCCTCTTTAATGTGTCGCTCAAGCTGATAGCACTGATTCCCCTTCAATTTAGGTGCAGTCTAATTTGTTGTCAGTATTATGTTATGTTTTAGGTCGCCCTGATTTTTTAACGAAAGCGCAGACCTACTTCAACATCATTTTTATATCTTCCTCCTCACACATTCACCGCTACCTCTGAGATTTCAGTTGTTCCTTCAAAACAAACGATTCGAGGACAGAATTTTCGCGATCGAGGAATCAAATAAAGATGATTTAATTTGAATAGAACTCCTTACCCTTATTCACTTTCCCTACTTTATGTTACTGTCGACCCGAGTCATACGTGGCACTCGAAGGAAACTTTCGCTGCGTTGTTGGCAGTTGCGAGTGAATGGTACTCGCGTTCATTTGCAAGTGCGAGCTGGACTAACGAATTGTAAACATTAATGATTGCAAACAAATGTTGCCAAAAGATACTTTTCACTGTGATTCTCCAAACAGTGTGGAAGCAAATCATCCAAAAAATAGCTCTACCTTGCAAGAAACATACTGACTTGAAAATGTTGAGCAGTTTGGATATCTCCAACAGTTATTTATTACCCGAATGCTGCTTGCACTCAGGTAACTCACGTTAAAGAGCTCGCAACATAATGCAGGCGATGTAGTGTCAGCTAGTGTTCCACTGCTGTGCTAGCGATCCACAAACACGTCATTTAGAAAGTGCATGAATTGTGAAGGACGGGAGGGGGCGGGGTAGGAGTGGGGGTGGGGTGGGTGATAGGTCTCGGAAGAGCGGTGGGGAGAGGGCGGAGGCGGCTGGACGTGACCGGTCGGACGGGCGGCGGCTCCGCGCGCTGCCGGGAAACTGTTTACGGATATCCTCGGCCGTGATGTGTGCCGGGATGTGCTGCTGTCCGAAATCACGGCACCGCGCGGGTTTGTCAGGAACTAGGGTTTATCAGGCATTCGCGTGTCCTAGTGGAAACAGCAGATACGGTGCGACGTGTTGTATCCCCTGTTAAGACGAAATAACAGTCCGGCTTAGTAAATCGAGTAATATCCTCAGACGAATGTCAATAGAAGCAAGGCTGAAACAGCAAAAGAACACCAGTGATAACCTAAATGGAGATGGAAATATACAGTGTGAAGCAGATCTCCAGCGGCATGAGTTGCATATGACTTGCGTCAACACTTACATGAATTAAAAGTGAATAAGGGGATAACGGCAACGAGTTCTGTTTTAAATACGCCATACTTATCTGAGGTAGTGCAACGGCCTTTCTGCAGTGGATACACCGGTTCCCTTCAGGTCACCGAAGTTAAGCACAGTCGAGCGTGGCTGGCACTTGGATGGGTTTGCCATGTGCCGTTGCCATTTTTCTGGGTGCACTCAGCCTCGTGATGCCAACTGAGAAGCTACTCGACCGAATAGTATCGGCTCCGGTCAATGAAACAACCATAACGAGCGGGAGTGCGGTGTGCTGACCACACGCCCCTCCCATCCGCATCCTCAACTGGTCGAATGGTACCGATGGGCCGCTTGTGGCCTGAAGACGGAGTGCTATATGAGGTAACAAGGGACTGCATCGATGAAATGTGGAAATGCACTCTCCGGATAGCTTATTTTTATGACGCAACTGAAACCTCAGACGTTGTTCAGGAAACACCTATTTTGATATAACGACCTATGGTTTCCGCCGGATCGTTACAGAGTAATATTGTAACTATGATTTATTCGGTTTTTATCGCAATCACCCTTTTGTGTGTGAATATAATCCATGACAGTGAAGAGGCCTGTAATATACAATAACTAGAGCGTACAACACGGTCTGTCCATTAATGTAACAACCCTCAGTGGAAAGTACTATGACGTGGTTGCCGTCTGTGGGGGAACAGCTCGGCATGGCGTCGTTGTCCAGCTCTGCCTCTGCTTTCTGTGAACCCGTAAACAAGGTGCATATCGGTCAACTCTGCATCGGTAAACCTGTACATACCACTGCTTCGTACCTTTGTTAACCTACAACTAACACTGCTGGCAAACAGTACTGAGTGCAGACGTGAGGGCAACACGTCAAAGTGGGAATTAGTGTTGTTAGCAGCAGCCATCGTGTGCCAGTACAAACAAGACACGCAACGCCATCTGTTGACATTTGACTGTTGTGCACTACTTCCAATTCAATACAGATACAAAGCGAAGTGTGGGGAAGAAACCAAAAGAAATGCAACAGTTGTGTAATGAAGCCCTTACACTAAAATAATCAAAAGGTATTCCCGAACAATGAAAGTTTCTCAGTGGAATTCTGTTTCACCCTTTATGTCACAAATATAGGCTAGAAGCCGGCGTAATACGAGTATACAGCGTCGTAAGGGTCTCAAAATGTGATGAAGTTATTACTTTTTCCTGACGTGAAATAATTTGAGCCAAAGTAACCATTAAAGGCGAGTCAACCATGTTGGTTGGGTACCAGTCACTATGCAAACAGCGCAACACTACTGTCGTCACCTGATGTGAATAAGAGTATATCCGGAAAGACCCATGGATTCCAAAGATTAAGACAATACACCAGCTGACAAAGTCGCACTTCAGCCCCCCCCTCCTTCCCCCCATTGCCAGAAACCCCTGTAGTGATATCCCAAATCTGTTTCATCTATCGCAGCTATCTTTCTCACTGCTTAAATCGTCCTGGTCAAGATCGGTCATGGAGTGACATTTAAATCTGCTTAATATAGAACGAAAGAGCTGTGGAATTGAAACTGGAGCCAAAGACAGTGATTCGTATGATAGTCTCCTGGAAAATACTTGGAGCAGTTTGTTACTAAAGGCAACGGCTTTGCCGCAGTGGTAACAACAGTTCCCGTCAGATCACCAACCTTAAGCGCTGTCGACCTGGGCTAGCACTAGGATGGGCGACCATCGGGTCTGCCGAGCGCTTTTGGCAAGCGGGATGTACTCAGCCCTTGTGAGGCTCTCTGAGAAGCTACGGCTCTGAGCTCGTAAACTGACATACGACCAGGCGAGCGGTGTGCTGACCACGTGTCCCTCCATATCCGCATCCATTGACGGCTGAGGGTGACAGGGAGACCGGTCAGTAGAATTGGGTCTTCATGGGTTGTTCCGTCGGAGTATAGTTTAGCTTCTCTTTAGTTACTAAAAAAAATTGGCGAAGGTAATTTCTCAGACCTGCTAGTAAAAAACAGATCCAAAATGGCTCTGAGCACTATGGGGCTTAACATCTGATGTCATCAGTCCTCTAGAACTTAGAACTACTTAAACCTAACTAACCTAAGGACATTATACACAACCATGCCCGAGGCAGGATTGGAACCTGCGACCGTAGCGGCTACGCGGTTCCGGACTAAAGCGCATAGAACCGCTCGGTCACTCCGGCCGTCACAGACCCAAACTTTACGAATCAGATGTCAGAGAGCAGTCACGAGTGACCGTTAGGCTGCGATAGGTTCAACAACTGTAGGCATTACAAGAAATGTTACGGAAGGTATGTAAATAATCCGGCTAAGACGGGCAGTAATGTACAGCTTAGACCAGAATGTGCCGAGAAAGGACACTAAGAACGGTAAACACCAAGTACTGGAAATTTGCAAGGAAATTAGAAACAGCTTCAACTCAGATTTAAGGAAAGTCAAAAAATCTTTGAAATGAAAAGCTGGATGAAGCCAAAATAAGTGTGTGGTGTCATTCGAAGAACGAGGTCTGATGGAAAAGTTGGCACGTTACGACGGAAACACAAGTAAGGACATTCGCTGCCTGACGCAGCAATAAGATCTCGAGATATCGGTGTAGACAGGTTCTGAAGAAGTTCCAAACACCGCCTCTGCTGGAAGAGTACTTTTGTCATAGCACGGTGACGCTGAGTGCAGTCTGCAATCATCGCTTACGACAACAGCATCGTCTTATTGGAGATATAGCAGCACGAACTGTATTACAATTCAGAACTGTACCAAAGTTGTACCTTGAAAGAGACTATCATTCTGTACTGTATCGAGTGATAAGTTGTGTGATGAGCAATAGTAACGAACACTTAGACGTTCCTGTGGTCATGGATTGTTCAAAAGTTATTGTTATATTTTGTGTGTGTTGTAGTATCTGCCTCCTTCAGAAGTAAATTAGACTCGCTAGGACACACTAAGCGCCGGCACTAATGTCTCAAATCCTTATTTCGTCCGATACTGCAAATAATATTGTTGCGCCGCAGTCGCTATGCTTGTCGTGTGTCATCACAGGTTGACGCAAGGAGCGTCAGTGAAGTATGGCAGACGGAGGCCGCCGGTCTTACACACGACACGATGCTGAAACTGTAAGAAGGGCCGCGTGGGCCTCGGGGCAGGTATCATACGTGTACGTCCCGAAGGCGTAGCAGGGGCTGTAATTTGTCTGGCACAGCCAGAAGATCAAAGCCACTGTGATGACGGTAACAAAATTGCCATACAACCAAGCCTCATGCATTGGTTCTGTTGTGACTTAGACGAAGGATACCTTCGAAAACCAGCGATGGAACGAGCCCACCCCAACTTAGCCAAGCAGTATGAGTTACCCTCTGAATACCGCTACAAGCGGAAGTCTGTGTCAGTCATCATAGTTATGCAGCTGCCGCTGCTATACTATGACTTCACTAAGCTACCTGACTTGCTTCTATCGACTGCAGGTCACCTGCTTGTTGGTTCTCGAGTCACGCCTCAGCCGGACTAGCTGCCTTTGCGGACGTATTCTACCGCTGCCCGTCTGCCTAGTGCGGGGATTCTTTACTGCTGCAGGTTCACCCTGTGCGGGTTCTCTTTGCCTCGGCCAGCCGCTGCCGCTGCCGTCTACGTTGGAGTCCGCGGGTCACATTCGAACTCACAGGTGCGTTCCGGCACTCGAACGCGAGAACAATCCTCTACCTTGCAGGCCGTCACATCTGCACGCCACCAGGGCAGGGAATCCTGATTCGGCGTTTCCACTCCGTTGTATCGCTGGAGACGGGAACTGCCGCCCGACTGGCTGCCTAGCCGTGAGATGGTTGTGCCACAGAAGACTGATTGCTGAGAAAGTGCTAGATATAAAATTCGATACATCGAAGAAAGAACCTATTCTGTCCCTAGTATAGCTATAATTTTATTTTATAGGTCTCTACACTTTAGAAAAATGTTGTAATAAGAGTATAATTCCTTAAATATTTCCGCAGATAAAGGAAGGTTATTTTCACCAGTCACTATCAGTCCTTATCATCCCTGTATCAGTTCTAAAAATTTTCAGGTTTAAATTGTAGGTGGAGTAATATACAGGGTGATTCTTACTGAGGTTTAAAACTTCCGAAGCGCCATAGATGACCCCGAGACAAGTAATTTGATACAAGACACATGGGTTCGCAAAATGTCTAGAAATACTCCAAAAGTGGACAAATGTTGAGCCCGTAGCGTCACCTGATGGCGTACCTCGCCTCACTAGCAGCGTTTAAGCCTATCGGCCTGTCGCACCTGATCATCCCACTCCAAGTCATGTATTCACGTCGTTGTGTCTCCGGGCCTATGGGCGTGACTTTAGTGCTTGGGGCTCAGGGTTCGAGTATTGCATCTAGCAGTCAATAGTTTTTTCACTGCGCTAGACACTTATTACGCTCACTCTGAAGTAATGTTTATTATTTTATTTACCGTGCTCGCGGTCTCCTCTGGTTTACAGCAAAGAATATTACCACAAAAACCCACTGTATTGCGTCGGAAGTAAGTAAGTTTAAGCTTCCGACTGCGTCGTTATCAGTAAATGACCTATGTATTCTTTACTAATTAATGTCTGTAAACAAGAAAAGGGACAAAAAGAAAGAAACACACCATAACAACAGCTTTTACTGGTTACTGCGAGGACAATAATCACATTTATAAAATGTATTCGAAAGCTGCGTCGTTTTCTCGAATACAAGTTGCATCGCTCTATCATCCCTTCACGTCAAGACCAAGCACTGCACTTCGGTGAGGTACGTCACATGGCGGCGTAACATATTCAACATTTGTCAACTACTTTTTGGGGATTTCCTGACGTTTGCTCCCCACGTGTCTTACATTAACTTACTTGGCTCAGCATCATTTACGACGCTTCGAAGATTTTTAAACTTTAGTAACAACTGCCCTGTTTATACAACTGATTGAAATCTCAAAAAAATTGTTGAAATGGCTCTGAGCACAATGGGACTTACCAGAGGTCAACAGTCCCCTAGAACTTAAAACTACTTAAACCTAACTAACCTAAAGACATCACACACATCCATGCCCGAGGCAGCATTCGAACCTGCGACCGTAGCGGTCACGCGGTTCCAGACTGAAGCGCCTAGAACTGCTCGGCAATCACGGCCGGCGATTGACATCTCCTTATACAAAACTTCCTGGCAGATTAAAACTGTGTGCCGGACCGAGACTCGAACTCGGGAACTTTGCCTTTCGTGGGCAAGTGCTCTACCAACTGAGCTACCAAGCACGACTCACGCCCCGTCCTCACAGCTTTACTTCTGCCAGTACCTCGTCTCCCACCTTCCAAACTTTACAGAAGCTCTCCTGCGAACCATGCAGAACAAGCACTTCTAAAAGAAAGGATATTGCGGAGACATGGCTTAGCCTCAGCCTGGGGGATGTTTCTAGAATGAAATTTTCACTCTACAGCGGAGTGTGCGCTGATATGAAACTTCCTGGCAGATTAAAACTGTGTGCCGGACCGAGACTCGGACAAGGGACCTTTGCGTATCGCGGGCAAGTGCTCTACCAACTGAGCTACCCAAGCGCGACTCACGGCCCGTCCTCACAGCTTTACTTCTGCCAGTACCAGCACTTGCCCGCGAAAGGCAGAGGTCCCGAGTTCGAGTCTCGGTCCGGCACACAGTTTTAATCTCCCAGGAAGTCTCATATCAGCGCACACTCCGCAGTAGAGTGAAAATTTCATTGTATCTCCTTATACAATCTGCAGCAGTTGCCTGCCTTGATTCATTCACGTACTGTGTGTGGAAAAATTTGCTGTATACGTGGTTCAGTACGCAACCTAACATCTCTCACTTCTTTCATTTTAGCTGTTTGAGGTATTCTAAGCAGGCAGCGGAAGTTCAGTGCAGCGTACATCGAGTACAACTCCTTAGATGTTACCGAAGAAGTTCGAAAGAAATACAAATCACCATTCTTCCAAAGACTTCCATCTCCGCTTTTATAAGGCCTCTACCGATCTTTTTCCATCCTAGCAAAACGTTTCGGAAATAATTCGACATTTGTAGCCATGAATTCCTGATAAAGTTTCGGAACACAAGAGCAGTGTTTTAGAATTTGTCGCATTAACATCTCGTACGTAATGTTCTATAAAGATTACAAAAGGTCAATTACTCTTCACTTAGCGTAACTGGATGTTTAATCACACAGATCACAAGTACGCACAGGTGTCAAGGCCGAAGCCCTGAGCGCGCTGCGTCAGTGGCATTAGTTTCGGCTCCCACGCTGGCTGCTGACAGAAAGCCGTTGATCGTGTCAATGACGCAGACCATCAACCATAGCCGTAATGCCAATGATAACGATAAAAATACATATTCTAATGAGTAATTATAAGAGGAGAGTTTAGTGAATATTATGGAAAGATTTTACGCCACCCTTAAACCTGGTTTGCACTGTATCTCGGATTGCAGCATTGCATATATATGTGTCATCGTTGTAGCATCTCACGATTTTTATTTCGTGTTGGTTTGTGTCGAGATTTACCGTCGGTTGTTTCTGGATGACTTATTTATGTTTAAGAAATAAACATTTGCGTATGTTGAGATTCAACCGTGACTTTGCTATAATGGAACCTGTTTTGTCCTCAATATTAGTATTAAGTCCTGGGATACCTCTGTAATACCTCCCTTTCCGGACAATTGCCCTTGTCTTTCACTGACGGTCATATACTACCTTTAGGCAGCTTTCTCTGTTTCGGTTAACATGGTCCGGAAGTCAATGGTGATTGACGTCAAAGGTGAGTGAAGTCAATGGTGAGTGTTGCAAGATGCACTGCAATTCCATAGAACCTTCCCAATATATCAAAGCCTGCCATGTCGTATATTACTGCTGAATTTACGTTTCGCTCTGATTTGTAGTCGCTTCATTTATTACGCACAAACTATTTATGCCCATGCTACTAGTTTCAACCGTTCATCACTAATCTTTACTCAAATACTGTTGAGTTATTTAAAGTTCTGAAGAGAAATATCTTCAATTTACTCACGTTCAACCAAAAAAAGACATCAGTTAGACAATCGAAACACTGTTCGCGTCGATCTACATGTCCGACATCCATGCTATACGATCCGTAATGAATTGCGTGTAAGCGAGTACTTCCATTTCTACAACGTATTACGGTTACTTTCTGTTCCAATCGCGTAAGGGGAATGGGAGCAATAACTGACTGAACATCGTTGAGCGCTCTGCAATTTAATGTCGTCCTCACGGTGCCTGCGGAAGTGATACGTAGAGTCTACACTTAACGTCTATATTGGTACGTATGCCATTTTTCAGTTTTTAGGATTTCTGTGACACAGTCCAGTGGGTCAAACAAATGACATGACCATTCGAGCTCTCCTTCTTTGTACACCTTCTAAAACCACATAGCAAGTATGTTCCCACTCCCTTGAAATATTCTAGGACGGGTTTTAACGTGTGTTTTGTGTTTAATGTTCTTCGTAGACTGCATTTTCCCAGTATTCTACCAATCAACCGACGATTGTCGGTTGCTTTACATATAACTGAACGTATGTGATTATTGCACTTAATTTCGCTACAAATTGTTACATCCAGGTACTTATTTATATGAGTTTACAGTTTCGAATTGTAGCTCATTGATGCTGTAGTCATATAATACTTCATTTCTACCTTTCGTGAAGTGCGCAATTTTACATATCTGCAAATTTAAAGAAATTATGGATTTTGAAATTTTATCAAGACCTGACGGAATACGTGTTGAGATTTTTTTACCATGAAATACTGTATTTTAGGTAACTGAATCGTTTGCAAAAAGCCTTGATTCTTGCCAAATATACGAGAGCCCATTCCTATAGATAACATAATTTCCACAATCAATTTGAAACTACTGCTGAACATATCAGAAATATTGTTTATGTAAATTTCGTTCTGGAGCACTGATTCTTTCTCTCTGTTCAGTTAGCCAATCGTTATTAAGCACAACTTGAAATGATCACTTTATCTCATCTACGGAGCGCGCGTAACGGCTCGCGAAGCTCCTAAGGCAGCTGTAGTCATGCCAGCGCCCAGTGACACGGAAGTCAAATTACGCGACGTACCGCTGAGTAGTCTTCTTCGGACACGTTTGTTACCGGTCCTGGATTATTTTCATCTAGTATCCTACATGT
This sequence comes from Schistocerca americana, assembly GCF_021461395.2. Lineage (NCBI taxonomy): Eukaryota > Metazoa > Arthropoda > Insecta > Orthoptera > Acrididae > Schistocerca > Schistocerca americana. The sequence goes on from NC_060122.1 coordinate 654,308,004, forward strand.
ACTATCAATCGAAATATAGGCCGCCAGCCTTGAGCTGAACCGCGAAACAGGGATGAAACAGTCACTTCTCCTATTCCACTAACCAGTGCGCTGAAGCAATCCAACTACTTTCACAAGACTTTCAGATCCCACGTCTGAATTGCCAAACGTGTAGCACAAACAGTCTCAACTAAGTATGAAATTGTTTTCTAATCTACCCTGCCGAAAATCTCACATGTGAATAAAGCAGTATAGTTATCTTGAGGCAGAAACACTTGTGCCCGTGTTTGCTTATTCATAAATTTGTTTCCGGCGGAGAGAGAGGATTTATCTTTAGCAAAATAAAATGTTTTGTTTTTCTTTTGCTACCCAGACCAGTTTCACTGAAGATTCAGCATCATCAGTGGGCTTTATTTATCTTTCTGCTAAACAGAAAGGTGCTATTTACTACTTGCATACATATAAACTGAAGTTGTTAAGAACGTATTTTCAAATTTGAGAAACAGACAAAGTTTTATACATATACACCTTGGTTTTCTGTTTCTTTTATTTACGTTTTGCGTTATTCTTGCCGTCCATATACACTTTCTCGTCTGCAGTCGTATAGAACATGACGCAGAAAAGTTATTTATTTCGAAATTTTACGACTGGGAATGTTTTAGTTAGACTTAACGTCATTTCATTCTATGTAGCATATTGTGCGTGCGTACGTGCATACGTACGTGTGTGTGTGTGTGTGTGTGTGTGTGTGTGTGTGTGTGTGTGTGTGTGTGTGTGTGCGTGTGTTGGTGGGTGTGTGGGTGGGTGGGTGGGTTTTGTTTGCTCAATTAGTTTACATTTTAAACTGATTTTTTAATTTTTTATGATGTGTGTGTGTGTGCGTGTGTAGGTAAAAAATCAAATAAACTACAACATAAAATTAATTAAATAAATTAAACTCACACTCATTTGATGATGCTGAAACTACAGCAAAATATGTCTGGGTAACAGAAGAAAAGAAAAAAGAAATTGTTTTGCTCAAAGCGGACCCCGCCAAAAACAAAGGCAATCTAAAGTCAAAAGGAGTACGACACACTTAAGAACACCAAAATTCAACCGGATCAGAAAGAATTTAATGTTCCCTGAAAATTGTCTTACTTTCGAAAACACCACCTCCACGTAGCTAACGGCTCCGCGCCCTGCCATACGGCCCCATCCTTGGAACTCCTTGTACGCCCGCTAAACTGCAATATCCACCTTGCAAACAGTCTAACGCCCGCACGCTGCAAACAACTTGTGACGTGTAATGAAAATTTCAACACTCAAAGAACAACTCTATAGACCAGTCGTTATCGACTTTGATTACACATACCAAAACACCCCTTTAATCCCAGGTCTGACTAAGCTATCGCTCCCACAACCCGCGGGGTCTGCCTGCCGAATTTCGATATAGTGAGCTACAATTCAATTGCACGAAATTATTTTAACAGTCAGACCCTTTGGTCAGTCAACCTCCGTAGCAAAATGTAGCCAGTTTAATTGGCCATTTCCTGGTAACGCTCGCATTATTGGTGTAAGGTGCTGCTTCATGCCCGGACTCTCAGAAGTTTCTTTCTGGAAAGGTGTTATGAATCACCGGCAACGCAGCGGAAATCACCCGCTGTTGGAAACAGCGTGGTCGGCAGAGAGCACCATCCATTCAATGGGATTAAGGGAATGCCATACCATTATCTCCAGGCTGGAGAAGGATATTCGCTTCCACGAAACCAGAAAAGCGGCTTTGGGGTTCACAACAGCGAGCAGCGCCAGCCGACGGGTGCGGCCACGAAGAGATATGTTACAAAAGTACTCGGTTTAAAATAGTTATATGTTCTACAGATCATGCAAACGGTTCTTTTGTCAAAATAACGTGGAACGTGTCACATTAAAGGATATTTATTTATTTTTAATTATTTATTTACGTAACCTGACCTGATTAGTGTCATGATGCTCTCTTTCATCGGACCAGTGTTTCACACATACAGTATCTATTACATCATATCTACGTAAGAAATGACAAGTTGTACTAAAATGAATTGACTGTCTCAAGTGGCAAAGTTATACTGACTATGAACTAACAAAGTTGATACTGGAATTACTTGCAGTACTGCAGCTGCAGCTACAAATAGTGGTAATAATAATAATAATAATAATAACGGTGACAATAATTGTGACATTAACAACATTAATGACAGTGGCAGATATAAGAAGCATTTTCAGGTCCACAAAATTGATGTTTTGCAATATAGCGATTTCTGGGGAAAGGAAATTCAAGGAGACCGTATAGGCACACAAGGATGATCAGATTGGAAAGAGGGATGTGCGATGGTAATTAGTATCTACAGGGACAATGGTAATCTTACTGCTGCTTTAGTAGATATGTATGTTATTACCAGTCTTCTTGAACTGGAGATAATATTTAGTTTGCAAATATAACGCGAGAAGTTGTTCCAGAGATGGGTTTCTGCTACTGAGGACTTCGAGAAGGTGGCTGAACGATGCATGAGCCAGAATGGGCTTTGCTATGATGTGAACGTGTGTTCCTGCAATGTTGTTCAGATAAGAGCGTTAAGGCCGTTGAGAGACAGGAGGATACGTACACATGATGAGTGTAAGCATTAGAGAACACTTTATTTCTTACTCCTGCTCAAGCAACTACACTATTAGGTCTTAAAATTTCAGTAGAAATTCGTGCATAGAATAGGAGTTGTCCGTGAGAAATTACTTTAGGTTAGTTTAAAAATTAGCTTTTTTACATGTCAGATATTTTATGTTACTGGGCAAATGCACACAGAACTCTTTTTGAGACATAAGCAGCTTTAACAATGGGTCATAAAGACAATCTTTCCCTGCAGTGTATAGATATCGATGTCCCTGTTTTCCCTAAGTTATGGTGGATTAGTTGTGGTGAATATACGGGGTGTTAAGGAACTTTCCAAAATATCAGGGGATGATTGTATGCATCAAAACAAACAAAAATGTCTTATGACCATGGGTCCTACAAAGCATACAGTCTGACATATGAACACATTTCGTGGGAGGTGCTCTTGTGATGTCATCTATGACAATGTATTTCTTTTCCTACTACAGACGACTATCCGATAATCAACGTTAATTACAGCCCCTGGCATCGAGTACTGCAAGGTAGGGAGACATCACGAACTTGTGGTTGCGGATATGAACACCGTTGTTGCATTAGTGCTCCGTGTCATACCAGGGTTAACAGCGGCCTGTGGTGCTGCCGCGCAGTATCGATGTAACTATTATTTGGCTCAGTGGGCTGCAGTGAGCTGTTCCGCTAATGTCGTCTGATTGTACTGCAGTCCTTTTAGATACGTTTACGTTAGCGTTCCTACCTTCAGGTGCACACCATGGTTTTATGGACTACTTACAGGTCACGTTTAAAGTACATGGTCTTGTGGCGTTTGTATCGCGCAATAAAATGTTTTCTTTTGCAGATACTCTGACACAGTCCAGCAAAGGAGGCCTTTCGTCCCACAACGGAAACGGCAGACATGATTTACTGCAGTGGTTTAGCAGATGGGATTAATCTGAGAGCCCTTATCCTGTACACTGAACGATTCCCAGCACACAGGGTACCATCTGTTAGCTGTTCAGCCGATTGAGACGAGTATGTTCCGTGGCACCCAACAAAACAGACAGTGGAAGGCTTCGTTCAGTTCGCACTCCGGAAATGCAGGAGCGTGTTACAAGTGGAGTGGACGACAATCCTGTCCTGGAACCAATGTGCGACGAATATTAGCAGCTGAAGGTGTTGGTCATTTTCTGGTCTGGGCGGGAGTTCCTTCATGAGAAACTGTTGTATCCGTACCACGTTCACCGCCTCACAAGACCATCCTGCCAGAGTGCAGTTCTCCCAATGGTTCTTGCGGATGTGTGATGAAGATCCATAACTTGGCTCTAAGATTTTGTTTACTGATGAGGCACGGTTTACACCAGATGGGATTGTGAATTTGCGTAATCAACATATGCGGGCCGATGAAAAACCCTATGTGATTCAAGAAACATGGCATCAGGATCGATTCTCAATCAATGTATATGTAGACGTCCTTGGCGATAGATTACTAGGGCCATTAGTACTACCACAGAGATTAACCAGGATTCGCTATCACCGCTTTGTCAAGAACGCACTGCCTATCTTGCTAGAGGATGTGCCATGTCAGGACAGAGTACAGTCGTGGTTCGTGTATGGTGGAGCACCAGTTTATTTTCCTTGCATTGTGCGTCGGCACCGGACAAGGATATTTAAAAACTGGTGGATTGACCAGGGAGGTTGCATTCCCTGGGCTGCTCGTTCCCCGGAGGGAAATCCAGTAAACTTCTAGTTATGGTGACTCAAGAAGCAACTGGTCTATGCCACTCCAATAAACTATGTGCAGACACTACACAATCGTATCTTGCGTCCATCTCAGCACATTGAGAACCAACCAGGCCGATTTCAACAGTGTGTGTGAGTCTGTACACTGAAGGGCATGCATTGAGATGAATGGACATCATGTTGACCACCTTCTCCGAACAAATGGTCATATGTCAGAATGCATTCTTTGTAAGACCCATGGCTATAAGATTTTTTTAGTACAATCATCCCCTGAAATATTGGATAACTTTCTATCTTTTTAACACCCTGCACGTATTGTGTTGGTGGAGTTCAACTGTCTTAGTCATTGAAGAGGTAACTATACAAAGACGACGGGTGAACACTATGTATCATTCTTACTGGTCTCTTTGGTCAAATCAATACTAAGTTTCAATGTGATGAGTCGTAAGAAAAAATTATTCCATAAGACATCATTGAGTGGAAGTATTAAAGATACATTCGGACACTGATTGGTTTGCTCCGAGAGTAGCAATTATACGAAGAGCAAAAGTAGCTGAACGAAATTATTTAAGAAGCTCTGCACTATGCTTGACTACGTGAATGATCCGTATAAGCAGAAACGTATCAGGAAAGAGTAGAAGGAAAAGAAAAAGAATAATAAGTAAAATTGTTCTAATAGATCACGTTTTCATCATTATGTAACCCAAAAGTCTGAAGCATTCTGACCTTTGTAGTGAAAAATGGTTCAAATGGCTCTGAGCACTATGGGACTTAACTTCTGAGGTCATCAGTCCCCTAGAACTTAGAACTACTTAAACCTAACTAACCTAAGGACATCACACACGTCCATTCCCCGAGGCAGGATTCGAACTGCGACCATAGCGGTCGCGCGGTTCCAGACTGTAGCACCTAGAACCGCTCGGCTACCCCAGCTGGCCTTTGTAGTGACTCCGGTTCATGTTTTACATCAGTTTATTTATTTACACGTCAAGTTCCGTCGGACCAAATTGAGCAGCAAATCTCCAATATCATGGAAAGTTTTGTTGAATTGTACGTTAGAAACTGTGAAAACTGAGTCTTACTGTGATTTGTCGTTAGTTTATTTTCTACAAGCCACGGACTTTTGTCATGGACTGCACTATTTGAGACCGAGCCAATGTTGCACTATCAAGTTAGAGTCATCAGAAAACAAAAATATTTTAGAGTTAGCTGTGATACTAAAGGGCACATCATTTTTATAAATAAGGAACAGGAGTGTCCCCAACACTGATCCCTGGGGCATCCCCCCCCTTGACCATACCCCACTCAGAACCCACTTCACAGACATTGTCAACACTGTGTATAATGACCTTTTGCTTTCTGTTGTTAAAGTAAGAGGTGAACCAATTGTGAACTGCTCCCCGTATTCCGTAATGGTCCAACTTCAGGAGCAATTTTTTCTGATCAACACAAACAAACGCCTTAGTTACGGCAACAAATATGCCTAACGTTCTGAACCTATTGTTTAACCCATCCAGTACCTCAGAGAGAAACAGCTTCTAAAGCCGAACTGTACATTTGATAACAAACGATGTGATATAAAATGACCCAGTATCCTTACATACACAGCCTTTTCAATAACTTCAGCAAATACTGACGGCAAAGAAATAGGTCTAAAACTGTCTACATTATTACCTTCTCCCTTTTATAAAGCGGTTTTCTACTGAGTACCTAAATCGTTCAGGAAACTGACAGTCCCTAAAGGAAAAATTACAACTATGGCTAAATACAGGGCTAACATGTGTAGCACAGTACTTTAATATTCTGCTAGTCACTCCATCATATACAGAAGAGACTTAATTATTAACTCAATCTGACCCTTACTCTATCACAGTACTGTTTGTAATGGCCCGCTGTAGCTCGATTGTGACTACTTCTAACATTTTAATACAATTCCTGCTTTGTTCTACAAGATATCCTTATCCCACTAATCAGCCGACCAGGCCGCCTTTTACTGCTAGTACTGAATTTAGAACGTTCCAATGGAAATACACTCTCAAAGAGAATGAGAAATATCTCAAGTAAAGCATTATATTAGCATCTGTGTCATCAGCACTATAAGCATCCTGCCACTTTTGCTCCTTGACAAAGTTTATAAAAACTTTCTATTACTGTTGGATTAGCTTTCCTACATGGTTTGTAATTATATGTGACATTGTTTGAGTACGAAAGCCTTTTAGCGTTTAAATTTGCGCATCATGGTCTAAAACGCCAGTCCCCCTTTTACTGACACAATGCCCATCTAGTAATGAAGAATGAATAAAACTATTGTCTATGGCTGTGCTACTATTTCCCTGCATCCTAGTTAGAAAGAACACAATCTGCTTCAGATCATATGAATTTAGGAGGTCTACCAACTTCATTTATCTTGCACCATCATATACAAAATTTATATTGACGTCACCACACATAACTAATTTCTGGTACTTCCTATAAAATGAATCAAGAACCCTCTCTGGCTTGAGCAGGAATGCTCTGAAGTCAGAGTTAGGGGAACTATAAACAACAACAATTAGAAGTTTAGTTTCACTAAATTCAACTGCCCCTGCACAACATTAAATATCTGTTCAGTGCAGTGCTATGATACGTCAATAGACTCAAATGGAATACTTTTTTTTACGTACAGTCGTGGACAAAACGAGCGAGACCCCTCGCCGTTTCGTTATGCTGATCCGCACAGCTTTAAAGTCTGCTGCACAGCATAACAGGCAAGGCGACGAAGTGCTACCAACATACTATGCACAGGCGTGAAATTGAAAAACTATCCGAAATTTGTCAGACTGTTTTCAATCATGTGTAAGACTATATTAATGCTGATTAGTGTGTTAACCACAACACCTACATATAAGAGATAAATGAAAGAAGTAAAAGTAATTAGTATGAACTGTACTAACAAAAATGAATTTCAGCTTATCGAGATAGCATAAATGTTTTAGTAGGACAAAGTACCCCAGATCGTTACGAGTTAGCAAAATATTATGCGCACTCGGCCGCGAAATGGTCTGTTTCAACGTTCAGACCAGTCGCACTGGATTACCGTTGCTCACCTACCATGAAAATGTGCAAATTTAGCAATTCGTGAAGATTCATAACGAAATTCAGTTACAAATCATTCAGTGCCACACTTAAGTCAATTTAATTATTGACAGAAGCGGAAAAAGTAGGCAGTAACAAGTATGAAATTCTACAAGAGTTTCATATTGACATCCACAGGGCGCCGGTACAGAATGAAGGTAGCACTAAAACGTATTGGGGGCGCGAGAATTTTATAAAATTCCTTTACTGATAGTCTATCTGCCTCCATCGAGATTAGAACCGAAAATAAACCAGACGTCCCTTGCAGTAGCAAACACCTTTCACTACGCTAGCAGACAACCCAGACAACCAGCCCTCTGTTATTACCCCAGACATGAATAAGCCGGCAATTTCGCAATGAAAATGGCTAAATGATCTGCAGTTCTTGTTGCATACAGCTTCCTGGACTCAAAAACATGAATTGTCTACCTTTGTGTCACCGCTTATGTGACAATCATTCGGGATGTTTACCGAAATAACAAAAACTGTTATTAGCGAGTAAATTAATTTATATAATTCTGCACCACCCCAGGAAATAAACGGCGACGTAGCTGCCAAACGGATTCTACAATGTTTCGAAATCTCCATTAGACTTGCCACAACCAGGAAACGTTCATTAGCCGAAGTGTTCCTTAAGGTAGCTAGCAATGGGAATGCTCGCACATCTAAAACGCGGTAGCAATAATAGTGGGATCTGAATTACCACGTGTAAAGGCAAATGGATTTTATTTGCATTCCTGTAACCGTGATTTGGATCGAAAGCGTAGCTACGATTAATATGCTGTTGTATCGACTGCAACTGGAACATTTCGAATAAAGAGTGGGGGAAACTATTATGCGGCCCTCATCTTCAGTAATTGTGGTACCTATTTTCGTTGTTAGGATTTCGTCACGTAAATCGTTAAAAATTGAACCCTACTAGTCTCACTTTCTTGACTGTCTATCTGTCTACCCAACCCCGTTTACCTCGAGTGCGGGTGGACATCATAAGCTGAAATGCATCGCACTTCCTGTGGTATACGATCCCTTGGTGGCGTAAAAAAGTGAGCTGCGTCAACGCAATCTAAAGATACGGCCGTTTATGTAAAGAAAATTTACGAGAAAGGTCAAAAAATGCCTCTAATAACTATGCCACCAAACTGCTTAGGTCATCAGTCCCCTAGATCTAGAATTATTTAAACCTACCTAACCTAACACAAATCCATGCACGGAGAAGGATTCGAACTGACGGTGCAAGGAGCCGCGCAGTCCGCGATATGACGCCGTTGAGCGCACGGCTAACCCGCGCCGGCAAGCTGTAAATATTATCTGCTGTTGCTAAAAAGTTATTCACGTCTGGTGAATGATTTTCTGCGAAGTTCATTTAAGAAAGAATAACTAAAATATATTCGATGTTACGGAAGAGGAAGGACGCCTAATTCATTTCCCCTTGTCTTTATTCATTATGTTAGATTCGCAATCTGAGCATACGTACTATCCATAACCACACTTAAGATCAAGTCATAGTCACAGATTTGCGAATACAACATATTGGCTTATACGTGAAGTATTTCGTTTCCCACGAAGTGGCGGCAGACGATGCTGTGGAGTCTTAGAAGCACAAGTTTCTCCAGTGCTAGCTATCTCAGGACATCAGATGAGCGAACTTGCATAATATGTTGGTAGCACTTCGTCACCTTGCCTGTTATGCTGTGTAGCAGACTTTAAAGCTGTGCGGATCAGCATAACAAAAAGGCGAGGGGTCTCGCTCGTTTTGTCCACGACTGTACATGGCCACTCCACCATCCTGAAAGTAACTCCTTGAAAAACAGCCAGCTAATCTGTATCCTGGTAAAGGAAGCCTCTGAATTGTCAAATTATTACGTGGTGCTCCAGTATACCAATAATTTCAGAGTTATAATCAGTCGCTAACTTTATCTCTATTACCTCTCATATTTTGATGAAGTATGCTAATTCCTTCTCTACTTGGAAACATGACGTTATCTGAAGGTGAGCTCATAGATAGAGGGACTCCCTTTAAGCAGGTGTACCTATCAGCTGACTTCAATCTAAAAAAGGTGCAGTTCTAAAACCAACTGCTCCAGGAATTTTTCCGTGAGTGACCCCACCCCAACATCACTCTCTACACCATCACCTATAAGCCTTGCCAGCCTCCCCTTCTAAACCTATTGAGGTGCCGGCCATGCCTAGTGAAACCCGACCTAATGATAGACCGAACTGGCAACACTGAAATATTACCCATGCCCTCTGCCATCGGCGCCCTCTCCAGGCCCATGTTAACGTCCCTGACATCCACCTTAAGACGATGTCGATCATGACGCTGAAACAGTTGCAAGAAATGGACATTAGTGCCACTAGTTTGAGTAACTATCTTTACCAGGTCACCACCTGCATCATATATCCCATCCCTATCAAGAGTGTTCCCTTTCCACCCACTATCACTACCTGATCCTCCTTCATAAAATTCCTACATAACTCCCCTATGCTATCAGTCACTTGAGCCAATCCTGCACTAGGTTTGACATTGCTGGTGACCTGGTACTCATTCCCCAACACTTCCTGCAACTGCTGGCCCACATCTCTACTGTGTGAACTACCTAGCAGCATAACCTTCTTCTTCCTGTTAGACTTTGACCTAGGCCTCCTAATTGCTTAGGACTGCTGCTTGTTCCCTACACCTACAGCTGCAAGAGGCTCCTCTCCACTCAACTCTGACAGTTGGTCAAATCTATTGCATATAGGCAAAATATAACTGTCTGATACCCCCTTCTCCTTGCTGCATTCTTACCAACTGTCTGTTCCCATTTTTCAGCACCCTTCACCCTCCTCAACGCAATCTAGTTCCTTCTTTTGCGTGTTGTAACTGCACTTGAAGGGTGCTCCTGCTCCTCTATCAACTGATTTCTATTATAGATTCTAAATTTCCCAGGAGAGGATCTCGCTAGAATGCCCACTGGCTTCCCCACTGCATTCTCGCCCCCCCCCCCCCCGTCCACCCCCCAACGAAAATACCTTGACCAAATCCCACGCCGTAACTCACTACTCACAAACCTACGACAGAGTCCACACTTGTCACTCATGGTAAAATTTTACAGTTACTGAAAATAATTATACATCTGCGTTACCGAAGTTCAGCTACACCAGTAGAGCTATTTTACTGAAATATTTCACTAGAAACAATAAGAAACGTCAGCTCAAAACTAAAGCACGAAATTTACTTAACTACTTCAATATACAGAAAACTCTAAAAAACACAGCTAGCGAACGTTTCCAAAGATCTATTAAACCGTTATTTCGCCACAAGCAGCACTAAACTCTGCTGAAAACTATTAAATTTAATAACTGTATAACAGTGCCCAAATAACTTTGTCAGTACCTAGCTTTATAACCGCTACAGCTGCAACTGCACGCCGCAAAATGACAACACATTACTGAGGCGCGAGTGCAGGAAGAACGACGTAAGCACAGACCACTCGAGTCAATAACACAGGAAGGAAGACTGAGATTAATGAAATTCCACTAATAAGTTACTTTTACAGCAAATATTAACACAAGTAAACTCTAACATAAGTAACTGAAGACTAAAACTCTATAAAATATTCACGAGAAATTTCAACAGCAGTCCAGCACACGTAACTATTGACTGTCTGTTGTGCTGCATTGAATGTAGTGTATTTTGCCAAAATTTATGGAGAGTTCACTTTCAGAGAACCACTTGTTAGCTCTCTCAAAACATCGTTAACAATCTGCTCTGTAGCTTTCTCTCTAATTAGTTTTATTGTAACACAAGCACCATCAGGTAAAGCAGAGGCAACGTGTAATACCGTCCTGCGGGGTAATAACGTGCACCGATTTTTCAAGTCTCTGGAGGGAGTAACGAACGCCGCACAGTGCTGCCACACAGCGGAAGGAGTATCACTCGGGACGAGAATTGCAGCTTCTAATGGAACGGGATTGTTCGCAGTATCTCATTATTTGGTGACAGGTGATTTTGCTTTAAAATCAGCGGATCTGAAGTGTAGAGGTAAGTGAAATATATAAATAGTACCAATATGTAAGGTGACCCTATTTAAATACACCTTTCTTGAAATTGGTCTTAACACCAAACATGGGTACACAATTTTACCCTGGGGTAAACGCTCTTGTCCCATTCCTTAATAAAGCTTTAGCATTCGCTGTGAATTACATTTCTGAAAACGTTTGAAAACTTAGAAGTTGCGTTTATCACAGTTGGTGTGAAAAAGAATCAGTACGACAGTTAAGGGAATAAGGGTCGACGGATAAAGGAACGAATTTTGCACTCTATGATGTTTTCAAAATGAGAAGCCACAGAGGGTGGTTTCAAGAATGTATGTCATATTTTTCCTACCTTAAAAGACAGCTCAAAATGCGGAAGCTGTTCTAATGAGACCTTAGGCAGAAAGCAAACATTTTCTAAAGAACAGAATGAAGACATAGCTAAGCATGTGTTATTGTCAACAAAGACATTTTATGGAATGTCTTCTGAGGAGTTGAGATAATTGGTGTATTAATATGCTGAGCAAAATGATATTCGGCATAATGATAACGAATCATCAAAGTTGCCTGGACAGGATTGGCTCAGTGGGTTTCTACTAGAAATACATCACTCAGTATTCGGAAACCTAAGGCTTCCAGTCTTAACTGTTGTTGTTGTGGTCTTCAGTCCTGAGACTGGTTTGATGCAGCTCTCTGGATCTCATATTTTAAAGTAAGCGAAGTTAAATTTATTTCTATTAATCTCTCTTGTGTGATGGAAACCCGTAAGTTTCATGCTTCTAGCGTTTATAATTTAGATATGTTCAAAGACTACCTCAAAAGCCAGGAAAAAATTTAGCATCCAAAGGAGCTAACCAAGTTCGCTCAGCAACAGTGTAGGAGCGTACTAAGAACATTAATGTGCGCTGTCCAATAGTTGCCAGTGGGGCGTATGTGCCTCCCACGTTTGTTCTCCGCTTGTTTAGGACGTGAGCCGCTCTACTGTGAGGGTGGGGCACCAGATTCAATACCTGACTCTAACAAGAATGACTGGATCTCTTTCCAAAGCAGCGCAGGCGTTTTGTTAACTTTACCAAGGCATCCAAGAGTTGTACCATGGACAATCACATTAGTCACGTTTCCCTAGAAGCCTGCAACTTTTGCCAGAACAGCGCAGTAGTGGTCGTTATCCTTACAGCTCATCGCTCTTACAGGCTACAAGTAAATGTGACTTTTTCAGCAGCTTAGGGCTTTGTTCAATCCAGAATGTGACAGTTTTATGAAGTCTGAGTTTCACCAGCAAATAACGTCCTATAACACTTGCTCTATCCTCAGCAAAGCCTTCACGAGGGGTGCAAACTATAACTCATCCGCAGCTTAAAGAGGGAGAGAGCTAACTGCAAGAAAATTTTACTCATGCAGCATTGTTCCGAATTTTATCTTTCGGAAGTCGGAATGAGTCACAGTGACCGCCGCAAGAGTCAGATACGTAAATCAGAGTTAAATTCAGTAACGCTGGTATATTATAATTTCTACTGCGAGTGGTGTCTTTTGTCAGTTCGTTTACCTGATGTGCTGATAATCAGGTGCCGAACCGTTGTTGGCGAGCAGAGAAGTTTGGTGGCTGCGGACAGCGTTCGCACTAAATGTGATGCAGTAAATAAATTTTCATTACACGAAATAGTATCGATCGGAATTCGTAAAGAAAATTTAGAGTGCAAAGGTTCGACTTTTCTGAGGCGCGTAAATCTGCAAGTAAAAAATAGTGCGTGGTTGCCACGAAAATCGACACTTCAACAAACTGATCGGCTTCCAACTTCAATTAGATTGAAAAAGAGAAATCATCTAGTTATTGATGAGGGTTAACACAGTGCTTCGAGAGTGAAACATAGGCAAAGGTGTGAATTGCAATCATTACTATTATTATTATTATAATTATTATTTTATTCAGTCCCTTAAATACTACTACAAGAGTGCTTACATGCTACACTGCTGCGAACAAGGACAACCAAGAGGAAGTGATAAAAAATATATGAGGCAAATCGTGACTTATTTATTTACAAGAGAATGTAGTTCTCATTAGTGATTCCCGTAAAAATATATAGCAATATCTGTGTTCGACACTGGAATAGTTTTCTACAAAACGTAGAAAAGGGTTTTCCTGGCTCCAGTAAAACACGGATTTTCAGTCTACATACTGCCATACAGAACAAGAGACAATTTCACGCCTATCAGTTATTGAGGATGGCAGCTCTAAAGATCATGAAAATAATGATAAATTTGTATCTTGTCCTTCAAATGAACCGACTGATATCATGGATGATCTAGATGAATATTTAGAAATTCAGCCTCCAGTTGAATTACAGTTCAAAGATAGGATCTCCAATCCATGGTCTTTCCAAATTTTGAAAACACCAGACAAAAGCGTTCCCCAATTTTTCACTTAGGCTCCTAACAAACAGACTTTTAGAAATATTGCAGAGATTAAAGAATGAAAATTAGGGAAGAAAGATGAGGCCTCATATATCTCACATTACGAAATGGCGTTGGGAAATATCTGTTGAGACTTCATCAGATGACGATTTACACCAACGATTACCAAACATCTGCAGCGACACTGAAATACATGACACTGACCTTAAGAATATCAGAGGGATTCATGTTAAAAGAAATAGGGGAAGATTTTCTGAGAACGATTACGTTTGCCTACTCTGTGGAGAGTTAAGAAAAAGCAAAGATCTATGGTTTAGGTGTGTGTTCTGTAGTGGACGGTATACATTTTCTTCCTGAGTTATGACTTAAAGCCCAACCCACGACTTGGCCTGGACTGATGTAGGCAGTCATAATATTTTTGTGAAAGGTAAGGAGTTTAACTATGTAAGTCAGTGAGAAAATCAACTAATATGACAGTACAGTATTTCCCTCGCAGTCAGTGTTACTACAGATGCACGAAACCGTTGTGTCTACATCCACTTATCGCTGGATTTGTTATGCTAAATATACGTGCATATAACTGAGTTTATTTGGATTAAAATTATGTTCGTTATCATATGCGTTATTGTGGTCAATAAAATCTGCATAGTGATTAATTCATTGCGATTTCTAAAGACAATGTGCAACAACAATTAAGTTTTCAAATCTCACTCTGTATTGAAAATAATATTTGAAAGGAGGGGCGGTATACTACAAACAAATATTTTTCATCTTTCTTCCTTAATTTTGCTTCTTTAATGCGTGCACTATTTTCAAAAATCTCTTTGTTAGGAGTGAAAAAAAAAAGAATTTTATTCCAGTCAATATTTTCCCTGTCTTAATTTTACTAGTAAAAGAATTTTTAATTTTTATTTCTATCAGATGTTTAATAAGTAGTTACTTTCAGGCTATAATTGGCTCTATTATTTTATTTTTACACAGTTTTTGACGATTTATATGTTCCATTGTATTACCCCTCATGGTGCATGGTATTACCAACTCACTGGAGCAATACCGAGCAGAGTTATATCTTAATAAAATAACTACAGAAACACAAATAGATTCAGTATTACAAACATCAAACCAAAAGCTCCTAGAGAATTAAGTGTTTGACGAAATAAGATGATTCATCATTTGATTTAAGTTCTGAAAATAATAAATACCTAAAAAATATCTTAAGTGCAGAGTATTACCCCTTTCTCCCCTACCAATTCTGCTTGTTGAATGTTGAGTGGAGGGCCAGTAGCATATACAGAGAAATACCAAAATTGTACCCTGTGGGGCTCCCTTTGTACTTTCCTCCCAGGCACTAAAAGTTTTCTAGCTTTCCACCATTGTTTATTATTCAGTTCAACATGTTGCATTCTTGAAGTCAAACATTTATGGAGACACTTCATATGAAAGAGACTTGGGTATTAGGGGTCAATATGACGTATTCAATGCCTTTCTGCAAAATACGAGGACGGAATCTACCAGTACACCAGTCTCTACCATATCGTCTCTGAATAACATAAGCTTTGTTACTCACTGGCGGATTCAATTAATTTATTTTTACACAGTTTTTGCCGTTTTATATATTCCATTGCATTACCTCTTATAGTGATCTTGAGTGAAGCTTATCCTCCATGCATCCCTCTAGGATCGTGCAGCAGCTATCGTTCGTGATACAGATCTGTAAGTATGTACTTACGTACTTTTATCTTTCCTTAGTATACAGGAAGAAGAAGATACACATGGACGGCACCTGGATACCTGAGGAGACAACAGATTGATTACATTCTAGTGAAAACACGTTTTAGGAACCAGATAAAAGATTACAGGAGCTATCCATCTGCAGACATAGGAAGTGATCATAACCTGGTCCTGATGAAAAGTTCACTGAGATTCAAACGTTTGAAGAAGAAGCCGTTAAAACTTAAATGGGAACTAGAGAAACTGAAAACCGAGGGACTAGCAAAGCTCTATGCTCATTAAACAGACAGCCCACCTAAGAATTTTCAACATTGTGGAGTAAGTGAAGACTGGGATCGAATTAAATCTGGTATATACAAAGCAGCAAAAACGATAACTGGAAGAACTGAACCCAAAAATAAGAGGAAATGGATTACAGCACATGTTATTAAGCTTATAGAAAACAGGGGATTATACAAAAATGCAACTGATGAACAAGGAAAAGCTGAATACAGAAGACTAGGGAATTTAGTTAATAGAGAAGCTAAGAAATCAAAACAAAAACTTCTTGAAGAAATGTGCAGAGAAGTGGAAGAAAATATGCAAAACGGAACAACTGATTCAGTCTACACAACAGCAAATCATTTTTTTAACAAATGTAAAACAACACTCACAGGCACAATAGAAAGTAAAGAGGGGAAAATGCTATTTGATGAAGATGTGGTGAAGAGATGGAAAGGATATATAGAGGAGTTGTATGCCGGAACACTTCTTTCGGAGGAAGTAATAGGAAGAGAAGAGCAAGTAGACGAATATGACAAGAGAGATGACATTCTGCAAGAAGAATCTCACAGACCTCTAAAAGGACTAAGGGACAACAAAGCAACAGGTATTGATGACATCCATGCAGAACTAATAAAGAATGCTGGTGACAGCATGAAAATGATGCTGCTTAAACTTATTAGGTCCATCTATAACACAGGAGAGATACCTACAGAATTCCAGAAATGTATCATTGTTCCTATACCAAAGAAGGCAGCAGCTACAAAATGCGAACAGTACCGAACTCTAAGCCTAATATCACATGCATCAAAAATTCTCATAAAAATAGTTCTGAAGAAAAGGTGGAGGATATGCTGAGTGAAGATCATTTTTGTTTCAGGAGGGGAAGAAGAGAGGCGATTCTGGCACTGAGACTCGTTATCGAAAAGCAATTACAGAAAAATAAACCAACTTATATTGCCTTTGTAGACCTGAAAAAGGCATTTGATAACGTTATCGGGCAAGAGATGTTCAGAGCGTTGAGGAAAAGAGGAATGAAGCAGAAAGACATCCGTGTGATACTCAGTGTCTGTAAGAATGATGTGGCAGTAATTAGGAACTGCCACCATGAACAAGAAGCAAATATTAGAAAAGGGGTAAGACAAGGATGTGCTCTCTCTCCTTTAAATTCAGTGCTTACATCCAGTAAGCTATAGACCAAGTTCGAGAAACTACTGAGGTGGAGATCAAAATTAATGGGCAGAAGATAGACATGCTACCTTAAGCAGGTGATATTGCTATAGTCACAGAGACAAAAGAAGATCTAGAGGAAGTCCTCAGAACAATGGAACAATTCTATGCAATCGTTGTGGAATGAGAATAAACAAGAAAAAGACTAAAGTGATGGAATGCAGTACAGGAGCAAAATATGAACCTCTGAGAATGAGAATCGGAAGACAGGAGATGCAAGTGATAGAGGAATTTACTTACCTGGGAAGCAAAATCACAAGAGATGGTAGAAACCGGAAAGAAATTGCGACCAGAATACAAAAGGCAAAAATTTCATTTAATCGGAGTAGTAACTTACTCACCAGCAACAACATCAGTCTGAAAATAGGGAAACCTATCATGAAAGGTTTCGTTTGGAGTGTCGCCCTATACGGATGTGAAACTAGGACAATTGGGAGAGAAGAGAGAAGACGGCTAGAGGCCCTGGAGATGTGGTGCTATAGAAGGATGATGAAGATCAGCTGCAGAGACAAAGTAACAACTGAATAGGTGCTTAGAAGAGTACAGGAAACCACATCTCTGTGGAAACATCATTGGAAGAATAGCAGAAGGAGCTATTGAGGGAAGGAATCGGCGGGGACGACCTACAATATCACACTTGCTACAGATCATGAATTATGTTGGATGTAACACATAACGTGGAAATGAAGAGGAAGGTAGACAGAAGAGAGGAATGGAGCTCTGCTGCAAACCAACCTCAGGGTTGAACACTAAAAGAAAAAGAAGTATACAGGAATCACATGCGTTCTTTTCCAGTCAGGCGGAGTTATTTCGCAACGCGAGGGACATTCAATTAATATTAGCTACGAAATGGGTAAATTCCGCAGCGTCTTGAGTGAAGAATTCAATATTAATTGTGTCATGGTTTTGTGTACCGTGCGCTTTGAATATTAAATGCTGTTCCTTGTCTCTCCTTTGTGAGGGTGTGCGGTGGCCAGCTTTTGGTATCTCAGCTTCGTCGGATCTGAATACTTGTGAGTTAGGATTTTAGAGTGGTCGGTTTTCTGCCTTTTATCTGTTCATGCTCTCATTCAACACTACAGTCAAATATTCCCTTTTGCTGACGAGTAACGATTCTGCATTGCCTGTATTCGACAAGTCGTTGGTAGAGCACGTAGTTCGGTAATTTATGGGCCTGTGGTTTGTGGGTTTTCCGGAAACTACCATTGACATGCTGTCACAAGAAATGTGATGCATCCGACCATGTGATACGTTTCCTTTGTTTCATGTCCTATTTCGATAATCCCTTGATCACTGCAATCGTAATTTGCGGTGTCGTTGGGTCGCGCGAATACAGGATTGTTTTCTGTTACGTTGCGGGTATGGGACCGTAGCAGCCTGCCTTTTGTCAAAGTAGTCTAGTCACTGGGTTTCCCCATTTCCGGTCCGTATCGTCACTGGAACGATCCCCCCTTCGTCTCTCCATCGGCTACGCAGTTTCCTAACCATCGCGCTACCAGGTGGTACTCAATCTCCCGACGGGCGGTGGTCACTATTTTTTGATTGGTCAGTAATATAAAACGGCTTTTAGATTATTTATTTTACAATTTTTTGTTGACCAATGTTCTTCCATCCACAGGTTGTAACGTGCTTCACTTTACAGACAGCGTGAATCAGAATTACACAAACTTCGGGTAATGTGTAAGATGTCTTGAGGAAAAAACTAAGGTTAGGAACCCGTGTCCGGAAATGTCATCCCACGGCGTTATTGAGCATACAAGGCGTAGGTGGCTGCACATATATACCGTGATGATGCTATAAATTTTCAGGGATGATGGAGAAGGATAATTATAACAATTTGAGTTAAACGACCCTGGTCAGGGAAATCAACGACTCGGAAGTTATAAGTGAAAATCTTTCTGATACCTCTAACAGTGGAATAGAGATACTGGTACTGATGTGGCCAAGATTGTAGGGTGTGCAAGTTTAGAGGTGCTAATATGGACCAAAACAATAAATAGCTATCCAGTAAACATGTGCTCTAAAATGCATAGTGTAAGGCTAATGAGTACTTCTTCAGCAGATGGGATGCGTTTCACAGTAGCGACGATGAACAAGTGTTCATTGCTCCTTAGGTATACATTTTAGACCCCATGTTTACCGGACATTTTTTCCTTGTTTTGATCCGAACTACCATCCCTGAGAGTTGCCTTTCTTACAATTTTATTAACAACACTACCGTTACATTTATTCAACTGACAGAGGTATCAAAACGATATGTGCTTATAAATTTGACTCGATCGTTTCCGCACCAGGATCAAAGTGGTGCACTTATTCTTCTGCATCATCCCCCAAAGTCTGTAACATTATCACGGAATCACCCTGTCGATGCATACGTATACTTGCCCCGACACCTATAACTTCGATGCTCTAAAGAGTCATTGGACCATTTTTTTCGGACACGGGTACTTATCCTCATTTTATTCCTCAAGACATTTTGTACATCCCCACGAAGTTTCTCGGCATTTTTTAGAAACACTCTGTATGTTTTATTATGGGTTTGTATTTAGTAAAATGGATAGTTGGAAGGGAGTTGAGCGTCTGCAAAATACGCATGCGTATCAGCTAAAAGTTTCTTATGTACAGAAATTTACTCATTATTTTCCAGATTACAGTAATGTCCTAAATCCACATAAACAGTTAATGACAAACGTATTTTTTCCATGATAATATTTATCTTGCTCACATTCTCTCGCTCTATACAGTATCACATCACAGCTGGAAATTAATTTCCTTTTATACGTAGCATAGGAAGCAGTAGAGGTAATGAAACAGTAGCTACACTCACTGACACAGTAGGTCAGTATGGTTAGAACTGTGACTGTAAGAAAGCCGGTAGCCAAAATGAGAGTTACAATTCCAAATCCCGTCATACATAAAAGCTGTTCAGCACTTCGGTATTTAGTTGCCAAATACCAGACAGCTGCAATACGGCATGCGGCGTACGTGACATCAGTCGCAGCATCTGAACAAACCTGATTTGGTACGTAAGAATCATGGTCGTCCAGACTGGCTGGCCATCGGTCTAAATGGCAAGTCATCGGGTCGCCAGTCATAGCCGTGCCCGCATTCGTCGGGAAGCCGCTGCCCCTCTGCTGTCATCTTGACAGGCATCCTACCTATGGCTTCCATCCGACACCTGCAAGGTCGGGTATCGAACTGATACTCTCCCAGCCGTCACTAGTCAGCCTCCGAACCGGGGTTAGCTTCCTGGACCCCTCCGTTCGTCATTTCCCGCGGCCAGACGGAACTAGGTGTATTGCCTTTAGCAGTGACAGCCGTTTCAGAAGTAACGAACCATGTCAGCCAGCTGCTAACGTTTGTTGGTCGCTTGCTGACCGGAGCTGGTTATTCCACATGGCAGCAGCACGTCTGGATTGCGAAATGTTTTCACGCCGACGCTCGCCGCAGCGGACGCATGGGTGTGAGACCCACCTTCGAGCACCCGCCACATGAGAGCTTGAGTTTCTAAACAATTAATAAAAGTAGGCTTCTGATATCCCCAAACCACCATCGTCCACTAGAGCTCCATCCGATCACCCCCCCCCCCAACTCCCCCCGCCCCCCCCCATGGTATTTTGAGTCAACAGTGTCTTACAAAAATTACGAGTGTATCGACATATTTTCATTATGATGAGACAAACTACGGTCCGTCTGTGGTCTTCAATGCATTGCTGCAGAAAATTTACAAAAAATTCGTGAAAATCGACTTTTCACTCTGTCTCAATTGTAGGAAAGCTTTCCGGAGATTATATGTTCTGCATGAGATCGCAACTAAACAATCAGAGTACCACGAGTTCTGTGCGTGAGTTCCAAATTCTTCGGTGACAGCAGGGAATTTATCCCCTATATTGTAAAATAAGTAAAGCTGTTATCGGGAGAAGTTTGGTCTGAGCACTACAGTGCCTTACTAGCAATGGTCCTTTTGACGACGTGGAATGCCTTTCTACTACTTTCGAACTGATTTAACCTGCCTGTTACAGGCACCTTCAGTTTAAAATAGGCTCCCAACTGCAACGCAAGCCACCATATTTTACTTTAACAAACATTGTCAAAGGTGAAAGAAGTGATAAGTTACAGATAACAATCGTAAGAACGGTCGAGGATCCAACCCAAGAACTATGGATTCCTAACCTGGCTCTTTACCACCGAGTAACAGAAACATACAACAGATATGATAAATGTTTAAATATGCATTTTGCTTATAATAGAATACACGCTGAGTCTTTAACGTTATTTGATTTTATCAGTATTCTATTTACAGCCCGACAGAATTTCCATATAGCCCACGTAGTTTTCATATTTTCGTTGAAGGTAGTTTTCTTTCATTGTTTTGCTTGTTATTATTCAACAAGGGTACATTAATCTCGAAACAAGGACGTATTATATTAAAAAAATTCATCATATTCGTCAGTTCATACAGTACTGGCCATTAAAATTGCTACACCACGAAGATGACGTGCTACAGACGCGAAATTTAACCGACAGGAAAAAGATGCTGAGATATGCAAATGATTAGCTCATATCACCTGGCGTGATGGTATGGGGTGCCATTGGTTACATGTCTCGGTCATCTCTTGTTCGCATTGACGGCACTTTGAACAGTGGACGTTACATTTCAGACGTGTTACAACCCGTGGCTTTACCCTTCATTCGATCCCTGCCAAACCCTACATTTCAGCAGGACAATGCACGACCGCATGTTGCAGGTCCTGTACGGGCCTTTCTGGACACAGAAAATGTTCGACTGCTGCCCTGGCCAGCACATTCCCCAGATCCGTCACCAAGTTAAAGCGTCTGGTCAATGGTGGCCAAGCAACTGGCTCGTCACAATATGCCAGTCATTACTCTTGATGAACTGTGGTATCGTGTTGAAGCTGCATGGGCAGCTGTACCTGTACACGCCATCCAAGCACTGTTTGACTCATTGCCCAGGCGTATCAAGGCCGTTATTACGGCCAGAGATGGTTGTTCTGGGTAGTGATTTCTCAGGATCTATGCACCCAAATTGCGTGAAAATGTAAACACATGTCACTTCTAATATAATATATTTGTCTACTGAATACCCGTTCATCGTCTGCATTTCTTCTTGGTGTAGCAATTTTAATGGCCAGTAGTGTATGTTATTACAATTGATTACCGGTTTCGGCTTTGCAGCGTACATCAGATCCAAACACTTAGCAGTGATACCCTAGGCTCGCAGTCGGTATATGATTCTCTGAAATAGTGGTAAATACATTATTTCCGTAAAATAAACGAATAAGCCTACGACTAAGTTCCTAAAAACTCTCCATCAACACACTTTTTTTTCCTTTCATTCCCTAGCTTTAATCTTGGGTGTATGTTGTGCAACGCGGGTTCGTTTCAGATACTTGGGCGTGCTGAAACTAACGCCTCGCAATTTTGTATTTGAAAACTCTTACAGATTTTTGACTAAAATAAATTTTGCTCAAATTTTATACCTTTAGCCATCAGGTCTACAAAGTTGTACGGTGGAAAACCGCGGTATGTAACGTAAACATGACGGTGCATGAGAAACAGCACGCTGTAATCAAGTTTCTAATTCGAAGAGCTGGTCGGCACATGGAGCACCTTCTCGTTCATCGTGATAATGCCAGAGCAAACACGAGCGCTGAGAGGTCTGCCACAATCTGACGCCTTTGGTTCACTGTCATCGATCATCCTCCATAGAGTCACCACTTGGTCCCATACGATTTTTACGTGTTTCGAAACATAAGGAACGTCTTCAAGAACTTCACTTTGATTGTGAAGGAGCGGTGGAAGTAGAGGTGAGGTTGTGGCTCCGTCAACAACGTCATTCTACTGTGACGGTATTAAGAAATTGGTCTCTCGTGGGTATAAATGCGTTCATCGTCAGGGCGACTCCGCTCAGAAATAAACACGAGCGCTGAGAGGTCTGCCACAATCTGACGCCTTTGGTTCACTGTCATCGATCATCCTCCATAGAGTCACCACTTGGTCCCATACGATTTTTACGTGTTTCGAAACATAAGGAACGTCTTCAAGAACTTCACTTTGATTGGGAAGGAGCGGTGGAAGTAGAGGTGAGGTTGTGGCTCCGTCAACAACGTCATTCTACTGTGACGGTATTAAGAAATTGGTCTCTCGTGGGTATAAATGCGTTCATCGTCAGGGCGACTCCGCTCAGAAATAAATATGTAGACAGGAAGACTAACGATGTAGAATGTTAGTAACGTTTGTTTTGTTTAAAAAACGTTAAGAGTTTTCATAAATTCAGAGGCCTTACTTTTCAGCACGCCCACGTGCGCGCAAGTGCAAATGCTGCACCTGAAACATAAGCGTCGTTACTCCCACAGAAACCTTCATTTGAACTGCAGGATGGGAACTAGTAGAATTTTGCCTGGGGTATAATACCCACCCACTCCCCCACCACCAAAGAGAAATATGAATAATTTGTTCAGAGTGGTCACTACAATCTCGATTTCTTTGGTCTAATAACGTCTTTCTTCAACCGCATGAATGACTAGTAAATGACTAAATCAGTGTGTGTATATATGTGCATGTTTGTGTGTGTGTGTGTGTGTGTGTGTGTGTGTGTGTGTGGGTGTGTGAGCGCGCATTACATTGCGTATTCTCGTAGACGTATGATTTCACTAGTTTAGCAACTAAACCGATAGTGATAGCATCCCAAATGTTTGGACGTACTGTAGCTTGCTGCACACTGTAAATAAAAGATATACGAGGATTTCTGCCACGGTATTTAACTTAAACTCTAATACTAATTCCACCCCCAACTCCTGCACCCCTTCCCTGTTTGCAGATTTTTTTTACCTTTAGACGACAGCGGTATTTCACGAGGTGGAGTTACTGGTTAGAGCAGTTTTGCGGATCAGTACTGGTATTGCCCCTAATTGTTTCAGAGAAACTACCGAATGGCTAAACTGTTCTTTGAAAGCTTTCCCTGTAGTTAGTCAATATGAGTTAGGCGCAGAAGTAGATGTAACAATCAAAAACTAATTTTCAGCGTCTGCTTTTACTAATTACTCATAGAACGTTTGTTAGCCTGTGCGATATTTCATCCGGAATTACGCTCGAAACAAGGCGAACACATGCACACGTTTTTTTTTGTTCTTACTACGCTTCTGCATTGGCCATAGATCTCTCACTGCGTAGACATTTTTGAATACTGGTGAAGATTGAAGGTTAATAATGTATTTGTTTTTAGGTGCTCATATAAAGAGTGCTGTTGACCGACCCATACACTATGAGTGCCAATTACCCGTCAGTAGTATGTGGACAATGTGCTTTTCCATATTGTAGGCGTCAACGACTTTCTGTTCATAACTAACTGAGCAGACCCATCTGCTGCGCGTGTAACGCCGCCAGCCACGCTTGCGATTCGTTGTCTGCTTGTAATGAAACATAATTTGAGCATAAAAAGCACTCTGGCAATCCGAGGGATCACTTGAATATGCCGTCCTCAGAGATCTGGTATTAGTAACGGAAAACGGGTAGCTCAGTGTGTGCTACCGCCCATCGAAATGTGAAATTACCTTGTCAGTACAATTATCTAGAGACCTTTGTGTAATGCTTGCCGTTCCGCTGATTTCAGGTATCGCAGCATCCACAAACAAACGAAATTGCATTAATAAATGACAGTTTGCTGACACAGTGTTTTGCTGTCACAATAGATTTACATTGGATGGCGAGAATAAACGTTATCTCCAGGGAACAATAGGTTTCTTAAAATAAAGTAGCTTAAGTTTCAACATGGTTGGCAGAAAAATCATATTTATCCAACTTTTTTAAGTAGTTGTTGTTTTATGTAATGTCCATTACTCAGTTCTTAGTTTTTATAATTTATAGCCAACATAAATGTATCCTGATATTTACGAGGAGTTTTCCCTTTAATTATCAGCAGTTAACAACGGAGCTTTTGAACTTCTGCGTGACGGTACTTCTTTAGAACATGATCCTTGGAAGGGGAAGGGGGGGGGGTTGTCCGTTTAAAACATCCAAAATTAATTAATAGAGTAGGTACCCGTAATTCTGGGTGTAATAGAAAGCACACCGAGATCACGTAGTATGTTGTGGGGGACGGGTCGCTTTTAAAAAGGCTTTGTCCAGTAAAGCTCTGTGAGCCGTTGAAGTTTGATGAGATTCTGAAGCCATCATCCTCCATCTCCAATACTGAAACAGGGTGTAAAATGCGTATTTTCGGATAGAGATTCTTGCCAGAAAAATGACAAATATGGTGTCCAACATGGTCATAACAAGCGTTATCGATGCTTATGCTGTACGCCTTGTATAGTACTACAAAATCGATATTAATTATCCGTGTCAGAATCTGCTATTTATTTATTGGCTTTAAAACCTACTACGGACTTCACTACAATTTTACTTCAGCACTCACTTTAAATAAAATAGTAATGAGTTTACGCTTGAAAATACAGTAAACATTACTTTGCTATTAGTATCTATTGCTAATACCATCACAATAACTGTAGGTATTGTTACTAATACACCAAAATATGTCTATCTCCACCATTTTCAGTCTTACTACTATTATGATTTGTAGTCGTAGAAAACTATCTCGTGAACTGTTTTTGCGTCAGAGTTTTCTCGCAGTCACTCAGTGGCACTAACGTCCAAGGCTCTGTTGTCATTCCGGATGATGTAGTGAAAGAATCGGAGTTCTATATGCTTTCGCCTCAAATACCAGTCTGTAAAATTTATTTTCCAGAGTTCCATGGTTTAAGGCGCAGTCCGCTGGTCCCAGAGCTCGTTGTAATGTCCAGTGCGAACCGCTGGCGCATGATGCGTTATGACTTCCGACTCTTTCGGATGCCCTAGATGCGCAGACGGGTATATCCACAGAGCCCACGTTCCAATAAAGAAGATTTAGTATTTTGTTTCAATTGGAGATGTGCCTCCCATACCGATTTGGGTAAGGTGTCACCAATATTGTCGTGGATCTACCAGCTTGACACATACAACAGAATCTCATTCACGTCAGGTATTTCATGTTGAGTCCACTGGTTCCGCTCGGCTGTAGCTTCGTTCGCGTACAGAGGGTATTCCTAGACAATTTTAAATGGCGAGCCTTCTGCGCAGGCAAATTCCTTTGTTCAATTCCTTCTACTTGCTACAATTACTTGGCGACGATCTTGGCCCATTATAAACTTACTCAGCCCTATTGACGATTCTAGGTGTGGTCATCACAGCCCTTGATGTTTGGGAAGAAGTCACATCTCATATTTTTGTCACTGTCCAAGTGTTCCTTCATGAGGAAGAGAATCGTGTTTCTTACTGACACTTAATGAGCCGCAGTACTGTGGCCAGCTGCTTAATAGCTTGTTGGTCCAGCTACAGAACGCGGTACAATTTACAGTTTTGACTGTGTGTGCCATATTTTTGACATAGCGTGTTGGTCCAGCGGTGGAACGCATTTACAGTATAAAATTTTGACCATGTATGTGTGTAATGTTTTTGACATGTATTTGGTAGATTTCCGGAGGTATATGGCACCAGATTCTAATTGCAGGTATCACCATTCCCGTAAGTTATAAGTCGATGGTATGTGGTAGCGAAGTAGGTACCAGAATCCATACTGTATGTATTCCACGGGGTTGTTTCAAGCAGCTATTTGCCTTGATAACGGCGTATCCAGATATGATCAACGACCTAGTTTACGAGATTCAGTTTACGTTCCATAGACCCAAAATATGAGATGATTCTCGAGGGCGAGAAAGACATCAGAAAGTATAATATAAAAAACATAAAAAATTTGAATATCATACTTACTCGGCTGGCCATTTGTCAGGACATTGTCAAAATAGGTGAATACATTACAGTAAACCGGGACTGCCAATATTTACAGAATTAATACGCTGTCAGAATGAAATACTGTTATGCCCTTTTAATAAATTTATCATACACAAAATAGCTAATCTTGACTGTTGTGTCCAAGCGCTGTCAAAACTGAAATCTAACAGACACTTTTACATAAGCTGGTCTAACAGTCCCTGTTGAGATATTTCTCTATAGAGTAAAAGTAGTTGCCTATCTAAAAGTCTTTCAAACTCACTTTAAACTGTGCTTTGTCTGAAACCAAGTTTTTAATAGTTGCTGGCAATTTATTAAAAATGTGTGTTCCTAAATATTGCACCCTTTCTGGACCAAAGTAAGTGATTTTAGGTCTTTATGGGGATTGTTCTCGAGGGCGAGAAAGACATCAGAAAGTATAATATAAAAAACATAAAAAATTTGAATATCATACTTACTCGGCTGGCCATTTGTCAGGACATTGTCAAAATAGGTGAATACATTACAGTAAACCGGGACTGCCAATATTTACAGAATTAATACGCTGTCAGAATGAAATACTGTTATGCCCTTTTAATAAATTTATCATACACAAAATAGCTAATCTTGACTGTTGTGTCCAAGCGCTGTCAAAACTGAAATCTAACAGACACTTTTACATAAGCTGGTCAAACAGTCCCTGTTGAGATATTTCTCTATAGAGTAAAAGTAGTTGCCTATCTAAAAGTCTTTCAAACTCACTTTAAACTGTGCTTTGTCTGAAACCAAGTTTTTAATAGTTGCTGGCAATTTATTAAAAATGTGTGTTCCTAAATATTGCACCCTTTCTGGACCAAAGTAAGTGATTTTAGGTCTTTATGGGGATTGTTCTTATTCCTAGTATTGATAGTGTGTATTTGAGCTATTAGTTTGAAATTGAGATATATTACTTGCAGCAAATTTCGTTAAGGAATAAATATACTGAGAAGCAGTGGTTAGAGTACTAATTTCCGTGAGCAGGTTTGTACATGATGCTCTTGAATTTACAACACAAATGATTCTCATTACACGCTTTTTGACCCTAAAAACTTTTTCTCCGTTTGATGAGTAACCCCAGGATATGATCTCGTATGACATAATAGAATTAAAGTTAGCAAAGTATGCTAGTTTTTTTATATTTATATCTCCTACATCTGACATCATTGTCACAGCAAATACAGACTTGCCAGAATGAGATTTTCACTCTGCAGTGGAGTGTGCGCTGATATGAAACTTCCTGGCAGATTAAAACTGTGTGCCCGACCGAGACTCGAACTCGGGACCTTTGCCTTTCGCGGGCAAGTGCTCTACCATCTGAGCTACCGAAGCACGACTCACGCCCGGTACTCACAGAAAGGTAGGAGACGAAATACCAGCGGAAGTAGAGCTGTGAGTACCGGGCGTGAGTCGTGCTTCGGTAACTCAAATGGTAGAGCACTTGCCCGCGAAAGGCAAAGGTCCCGAGTTCGAGTCTCGGTCGGACACACAGTTTTAATCTGCCAGGAAGTTTCAAATACAGACTTGTTTATGTGCTTAAGCAATTCTGTAGTGTGTCCTTCCCAACTGAGTTTATTATTGAGTTATAATCCCAGAAATTTAACACTGTCAGCCTCTTCGAACTGTATGTTTTCATATGTTATACACATGCTGGAAGGAAACCTCTTACAGGTTCTGAACTGCATACAGTGGGTCATTCAAAGGTTAATGACACTGAATTAGCTTTAAATAATTTATAAATGTCAGTGAAAATCCGATTAGCAGCTTTTTCTAAATCCGTAATTGACTTCCTACTTATTGCAGTGTTCTTATCATCTAAAAACAAGACACACTTATCATCTGGCAATCTAACAGACGAGTGGTCATTAATGTACACAAGAAAAAGCAACGAACCCAAGATGGGACCTTGACAAACACTACATGTAATTAGTCCTAAATCAGATGAAGACTGACTGCTTATGGCACAGGTATTTCGCAATGACACCCTTTGTTTCCTATTAGTTATGTAAGACTCAAACCGTTTCGCAGCATTGCCCGTGACACCATCATATTATAATTTACTTAAGAGAATGCTGAGGTTCACACAGTCAAAGCTTTTGACAGGTCACAGAAAATGCCAGTAGCCTATAATTTTTCTTCTAACGAATTAAGTACATTCACTGTAAACGTAATTAGCTTCCTCTCTAACAGAACCCTTAAGAAACCAAAGATGTGAATTGGAAAATATATTATTTGATGCTTGAGCGCCACCTTTTCAAATACTTTTGAGAAGCCCAGCAAAAGTGAAATTGGTCGATAGTTTGATGTTATCTATTTATCCCCTTCTTGCAAAGACGTTTAACTTCGGCATATTTTAGCCAGTCTGGAGATGGGTTTCCACTGATAAGAGATTGATTATGATAGAACTCAACTGACATGAGAAACCTTTGATTAACTTCATTGATACATTACCATACCCACTAGAATGCTTAGAGTTTAGGATTTTGTGATGGATGCTACTTCTTTGGGAGACGTGAGTGCCATTTACATTTTACAGTAGTTATTTTTGAAGACTGGTCTCAGATACTCCATTGCACTATTCACCAAACCTGATAACCTCAAGCTGTCAGATACAGAAATAAAGTACTTGTTTAAGAGGTTTGCAACACTACATGCATTTATTACTTTTAGACCTATCTGTTCCGCTTCCTTTTTGGCCCTACCTGCCTCTGTCTTCACTATATCCCATACAGCTTTTATTTTATTGCCCGATGTAATTATCTTTGTCTCATAATAAAGCTGCTTCGATTTCCAGATTACTTGCTTCAATATTTTGCAGTGTTCGTCGTAATGCATTACAATGCTAACATCAGAGCTATTTCTAGATAGTAGATACAGTCTCCTTTATGTCTCACACGATATCGTTATTCCTTGTGTAGCCCGTGGTTTATTTTTTTACTTCTGTGTGATTTGAGTTACCATTTGAGTCAAAAGTATTGTAAACATCTGTCTGGTTCATGTCTTTGAGGAATTTCCTGAACTTCTCAATTTTTGCCTGATTCATTACCCTCCTGTACTCAAATTTAACAGATTTTTTATCCTGACAGGTATCAACATTTAACAGAAGATGCTGCATGTCATGATCAGATAGCCCATATACTATTTAATTTGTGATCTGACCTTCTTTCCTAGATTTGTCTATGAAGATATTATGATAGCATTTACATGTGCTAGTGACGAAGTTGACAGTAGGAACTAAATTGAATTACATTTTTACTGATTGCAATAATTGTTCACCAACGGAGTTTTTCAGTAAATCCACAATAAAATCACCAGAAACCACAATTTCAAATGTTCAAATGTGTGTCAATTTCTAAGGGACCAATCTACTGAGGTCATCGGTCCATACACGTACACACTACTTAAACTAACTTATGCTAAGAACAATACACACACCCATGCCCGAGGGAGGAATCGAACCTCCGGCGGGAGGGGCTGTGCAATCCATGACATGGCGCATCAAACAGCACGGCCACTCCGCGTGGCCAACCACTATTTCCTTGCTTTTTACTGTGAGATGGGACAACAGAGACTCCAGATTGTTTATGGAGAGCTTAACATTTCCTGAAGGTGATCTGTATATGCTTACTATTATAAATGACTTATTTATGAAATACTACTTTTGTTACATAAGATTCTAAGAGTTGCTCCTAAAAAAATTATTAATATCAATATTCTTGAAGTCAAAACAGTTGCTGACAGATGTGGCAACTCCTCCTTTCTGAAAATTTTCTCTACAGGATTAAGAAGCTAACTTGAAACCTGTGACATATAACATATCTATACTAGCTGTCACATGATATTCAGAGAGGCTGACTGTATCAACTGGTTTGCTCATCTCCAATTCTTCAACACAAGTAACTCATGAAACTCGTCCCTTAGTCCTCGGATATTCTGATGCCATAAGGGCAACTGAGATTTGGCACGGGCTGAATTACAACTTGAAGAACCTAATTTTCCTTTCAGTGAGTGTGTCTAGTTTCAGTCGAGGTTGTCTGCAGGAGTTGTGTACATTAAAATTTGCTTTCTGGCTGCCTTCTTTATCAATGTGGATGTCATTTTCCACCTATCTCTGATCATCTTTTGTTGCTGCCCTCCCTACCTTAAACCACTGGTACTTTACCACTTGTGACAGTGTCCCCCCTCCCCCCATCCCCTTAAGTTATTTGATACTAGCTCAGAGAGTTTTCCCTTTCCTTTCCTGTTGAGATGAAGGCCATCCCTAGTATAGCCGCATTTGCTGATAGAGTCAGCACGAACCAAACCGATATGAGACTCCATAACTGATCCAAGTAGCCGTTACACCTCTAAATTAACTCTCCTAACAGAAGAGTTTAAATGAAGCTGGTCATGGTGTCTCGGAACAGACGCAAGCCCAACTCCAGTATGCCTCGATGATAAAGCTATCTTTACCAGCTCACTCTCAGTTGAATAATTAGGTGGTAAGTGACAAGAGACCTTATTCATCCAACCATCCGATACCTTTGTATTTATCTATGGTTCAATCTTGATAATACAGTGTTCACTGCCATTACAAGTGACGATGTCGATGGATCATCTAGGGAACCCGTAGAGATTGTCTGCTGCGGAGTCCCATGCAATGCTACGTGCGCCAAACGATGTTCTCTGAACCACGTGTGCCGGCACCTGCAATGCTCTCTGTAGTAAGATCTACCACATATCTCCCAACTATCATGCCTTGCAAACTGGGCTCACCTCCAATCTTCACGTTCTTTACTAAGATGTCGACGTTCGATACCTTTTGGCTATTCGTGGTTTTACAGCTTTCTACACATGTCTACGACAGTAACAATTGAACAGCCGATCATTTTCACCATTTCCAAAACGGACGTTCCCAGGTCCTTGGTCGTAACAATTTGCCCTTTGTGGATGTCACTGATGACTGACTATCCTGATCTGCAAACCGATTCGCTAGAACGATTCCCCATTCGTTTCTGCTCCCGTTAAATTCTTTCCTTATTACTTCATGTGCCCGCAACGCCAACAGGCAGTATTCAATACCGCTGTGACCACTGGTGATACTGATTTAGATCCTCAGTGTACTTTCCGCCTGTGGAAAGCACCACTATGAGACTCTGGACCTGGTGGTTGTTGTTCATCTTTCATTAGTACATAGCTACTTTCTTCCATATTTGTAAGACATGTGCACAAATTCCGAGTACTACTTGAAGTTCTTCCCGAGATGTAGTCCTAAAAGCACGTGATGGCCTGAGGAATACTGCTCACTGGACTTAATTTTGTTGTTTGTACCGGCATTACTAGTAGAAACCCGTGAGAACAGATTATTACACAACAACCCATAAATACAGTTAAAGCAGCTGCGTGATACAATCTTGTTATTTGTATTGGATGCATATAATCAAGCCTGGCTAAGTCTTCTATTGTTTCCATCGCTTTTATCTTACCATTTTTCATACAAGGTTGTTGAAACTGAATCATTCGTACAGGAAGACACATAACTAGAAGGGAGATCTCGAGGCATATCTTACTTACGCAGTCAACCATGAAAGAGCTTTTAGCATAGTTATACTACTGCCTGTGAAAAGCGGAGCAGCTTGAAGCATTACAAGTACAAATACAGAACATGTGAAAGAAAGGACACGTTTGTGTGCATGTGCTTGCGTGCGTGCGTGTGTGTGTGTGTGTGTGTGTATAAGAAACAGAGAGAGAGAGGGAGAGAGAGAGAGAAAGAGAGAGAGGGAAGGAGGGTTTGTGTGTATGTGCATGTTCTACGCAGCGTCATCCATACATTCATGTTGGACATAAATTTAGTGCACTTCAGGAGTACCGTTGAAGACTGCTACTGGAAAACTTAGTACGATCGGTATACCTGAATGATAATAGAAAATGTTGCATATATTACCGACTCAGTGCTATAAAATGCTTTTATACACTCCCTGTATTTGTTAAGTTGGATACCCATACTGGGATCTAAAACTGATGGACATTCCTGGCTGAAATTTTATGTGCTTGTATAAGGCAATGGGCATGCGTAACACTAGTGCACATGCTCCACACTCAGATATGTACCGTGCATGCAGCAGAGATAAATAACTTCTAGTGTTCAGGGCATAACATTGTGCTACAGTGTAAACTAGGCAACTTCGCATGTAATTCATCTACAGCACTAACCCTTAGAAATATTCGCAAGTACAGTTTTTTCATCCACACACAATATTGCTCCATGTATTTCAGTTTCTTAGCTTCATTCACAAGCTATGTACTCTTACTTTTGGTAAAGAATACCGTCTTAAAAAAGCAATGAAGGGTCATCCCAAATGAAAGTAGGGACAGATATAAATGAAATTGTGATAGCAAATCAAACACGAGTGACTCTGTAATAAAATGAGAATAAGAGATCTTTCAATAATGTAAAATGCACCAAAAAAAGTATCATCGTATGCTGAAGGAGAACGGAGTTTATTCAAAGCATCGGTAGACAGCTGTGCCGTGCAACTATGTGGCTAAATAAAAGCTATCATAAGTGGAAAAGTAACCAAGTGGTAGAACGAAAAAATATTAAAATATTAAGAACTGAAAGAATGGAAAAAAAGCAAAGATACAGAAAAGCCATACCATGGAGATTGTCATGTGTCATAGCATGAATTAAGAATATCTAGTTCTCAGTTAGAATAGAGAGATAAGATATCCTAGGTAAAAAGGATCACGAGGGAAGAAAGCCGCACGTTGTATCCGCAAGGTCTCAGGCGCCTTGCCACAGTTCGCGAGGTTCGAGTCCTCTCTCGGGCATGGGGATGTGTGTTGTACTTAGTATAACTTAGTTTAAGTTACATTAAGGGGACCACACCCTGCCTATCTCACCCATGTTAATTTAGTCAAGTATTTGACCCATTTCTGAAAAACTATTTGAAGCAGCACCTTAATATTTTTACTGTATGTTACATGATGCTAACAGAAGCTATACTAAAATCTATTTTTCCATTTTATAGTTTTTAAGAAATACGTTTTTAATTTATTAACAAAAATATTAAGTTTTTTCTGCAGAAAATATATTTTTTTTTTCTTTTTGTGAAATTCCAAATGGGAGAATATTAATGAATGTAGTACCAGAGGCGGCTTTTTATGTTAAGCAGAGTCTCTGAATGTTTCATTCATTTATCTATGATAGTTTGTTGATATAATGAGGCATATCTACTGAAAATTTTAGTATTCGGGAAATTGACTTTAAAGAAAAAACTTTTGAAATTTGTTACTTTCAGTTAATTAAACTGTCCTGCTACATATGATGGCCCTTCTGTGGCCTCCATCAGGTCTTTCAGCTTCTTTTTCACCTTCCTGGATGTTTGTCTTGCTTTGGTGGCCATATTAGATGCAGAACTGTCTGCATCGGCTATACTCATTTTATCGAAATGTTGCAGCACAGGGATCAGATTTTCGCCAGGATTAATACCCAGCTTTTACAGTACCCAAAACTTTCCAATATTGGCACAGTTGAATGTAATAAGAGCATCATGAACTCCTAGTTTCATTGTCTCACGCGTACAAAGTTTTAAGAAGGCGGTTCCAAATTATGCTGTTGAAACATTCATTTGGGTTCTGTGTCTGCCCACGCAGACATTTCCTTGGAAGGTCAGGAAGAGCCAAGTCTCTGAAAATAGGTTTAGCTGCTGTAATAACAGCAGCAGGAAGAGAATAGTGTTGAGAATAAGATTCTCCAGTTGCCTGAGCCCTATTGTATTTGCACCACGAATTTTCTCCTGATGGTCACAATCCATGATATGGCTTATCATCAGTAGAGGACTTACGGAAGAATATGGTCCAAACATCCCTCTTCATTGTCTCCAAATTTTCTTTATTTCTCCTAATTGCCTGCCCATAGTATGCCTACAAGGTTCCTATTTCATTTTTAGTTAATCGACCCTGTACAGTCAACAATTTTCCATCTTCTAATCTTTTTCCTCTCATGTCAACAGTTAGTTTCCTCAGCCTTGTTCACAAAAATTTTTGAACATGGCCTACACATTCTATTTTGCTAATAATGGCATTTCCATTCGGCTTAGAGTTCACCACATTGTTGTATGCCTTATTGTTACCATTGCCCAAATATTTGGTGTACCGTACGCCTCTTATTTCCATGCATCGATGAAATATTTTTTGTACTTCATGAATTCCCATACCACCACTCGTTCCTCTAAAATTAGCCACACAGTTGTGTTCTTTATGTTCATTGACTTTACAGCATTTGCAAAATTTAGACATTATCTCCACATCTAACACTTTACCGGTGTCTACACTCGTGACAGTCACTACGCCATTCAGAGAAGTATGTCCTTCTTTCTGCCAACTTCCATCAAGTTCAACTGCAATATCCGAACGTCCATCATTTTCTTCCACTGCTTCGCTAGCAACCAGTTTCATGCTTTCCTCACTGACCTCACATACACATTTTTCTAATATTGCAGTCAGTTTTTCAAATTTATTTGGTGGATGATGTAAGTTCATCACTGAACAAAATGTTCTCCCCACAGCTATGCCCTTGCCAATGGATCGTAAGGCATAAACAAATCTAGTATTGATTTCATAAGGGCCACTTGCATCTGGTTTTGAAGAACTCATAAATGAAATCACAGCTGAGCATTTAGTGCAAATTAAATCCAAAGCAATTGCTAGGCCTTTTCTCCCCCTGGCACTCTCACAGATTTTCACACTCTGTGACTGACCACACTGTCTACATTGTACAAATTTAGAAATTATATCTGATAATATTCTCGAATTTATAATAATTGTACTGCACCCCTTGTCACTTACAGTAAATTCGTTGTAACTCTCATGAATTGGTGAGAGGTTCTCTGACGATGCACTTGTTGAAGAATTACAAGTAGAAACATCGTTGCCGGGCGACATAACCTCTTGCACACAAATCTTTCTAAACTTGTTTCCTCTAATTGTCGATTCTTGAAAATACCTTTTCGTTTAGTCATCTTAAATATGTTTCCTTTAATTGTCGATTCTTGAAAATGCCTTTACGTTTAGTCATCTTCAATAAACACAAAAAAAAACCACACGTAAACAGGCATTGCAAACGTAAGTATACCAACTACTCGCAATCACACTTGAACAAAGCTAACCGCGTGTGTGAAAGCGTGTTGTTTACAAATAGCAGAAACAAAAGAATACTGACCGTTGCATTCCAAGGATACCCAACACACTCGGGAGTAGAAACAAATTCCTAACGTGCAACGTAGGGGGTATAAAGATCAAATACATATGTAGAAAAGTGTGTGATGGAAAAGTGGGCGTGGCACACAAGCACACGTGGTGGGAAAATGCTTGGTAAATGCTTGAGAAAAAATTTTTTTCAGCGAAATCCTTTTCAGAGTACTTAAATAAAACCTTAATCTATCGAAATATGATGAAAACCGAAACTCGATTTTTTTCGGCCTGAACCACTGTGTGGTCCCCTTAAGTAGTGTGTAAGCCTAGGGACCGATGACCTAAGCAGTTTGGTCCCGTGGGAACTTACCACAAACTTCCAAAAATAAGGGAAGAAAGAGAGAGGTTGCGATACCTTCATTTCGGAAATTGAAATAAATTGTAGAGAAAATAGAAAAAAATACTTTACGGCTTATGTAAAGGACGATATCTGTAAAGAGAGATACAAAGATAATGGAAACAGACGTGACCATCATCAGATATGTAGAAGAAGTAACAGAGGAGATGGAATAAATTGAGTGATGAACGGGTAGAAAGAGCCACCTTTCTATTTGAGGAACAGCTGCCACCACTTAGCTACACAAAAATAGGAAGTTCTGGCAAACAAAAGGATGAAAAAAATGGCTCTGAGCAATATGGGACTTAACATCTGTGGTCATCAGTCCCCTAGAACACAGAACTACTTAAACCTAACTAACCTAAGGATATCACACACACCCATGCCCGAGGCAGGATTCGAACCTGCGACCGTAGCGGTCACGTGGTTCCAGACTGAAGCACCTAGAACCGCTGGGCCACACCGGCCGGCCAACACGATGAGGCAGGTCTGCCGCAGACTACCAGTTAACTGGAATTATCACAGAAGCATCATGAGTCAATGTAATAAAATTGTGCCAGCGAATCCTGGGGGTGGTTTGGAGACTGCGTGGAGTACACAGGGGCTTTAAAAATGAAATTATATTACCGATGTTTCAGGCAATATATGAGAAAAAGTGTCCTAAGTATACAGCGCTTGCTTTGTTACAACATTGCTCAAATTCTTGAAATATATTGCACAAAAATGTTGAGAGTTTTCCAAGAACCCCATTATGAAGAAAAGCAGTGTTAGATTTACAACTAAAGGAGGAGAAATTGGCCTTATTCTTGCACCCATAAAAATAATTGGAGGAAGGAATAGATCTGATAATAGCGTTCACGTATTTATGGGAGGCATATGACGGTATGCTTAGTTATACACTATCACGTCTAACGACAATGAACAGTCGAAATTCGAAAGCAGGGTTCCAAATGAAGTACTGAAAGAACATATATTTCGGACAAAAACTTGTAGAGGGAACAGACTGCCTCTTGGACGGAGAGTGCTGTTATTTACACAAGCATCGAACATTCCAGGATCCGCAAACATAAGAAATTTCGAGAACCTTCAAGAAATGGTAAATATTAAGTAACAAACATTCGCTGGTGATCGTATTAGAACTGCAAAGCCACAGCAGTTCAGCCATTGACACTAGCCGCTACTCCACACTGCATGCAGTACACTTTACGTTATCGCATTCTCACCTGAGGAGATAGCAACCCGCTGTTTCAGAAGTTTTCGTTGGAACGGACACAGAATCCTAGATTCAGAAGTTGTCAGTGGAAGCGCTGGACGTCCTCGCATTCAAGTCGTGTTGTCACATGCTTTCACTCTGAAGTTCCACGATAATCGAGCGGACAAGCAAGACTCACCCCTCATCAAGCAGCACCTCAGGACTATTGTATGAATTCATAATTATGACACGGACGATATTTTTTCAGTATCTTTGTTCATTCATCGTGGATACAGGACAGCGGCCAGTCAGATATTCATTCAAGTTGTTATCAAGTCTTCGAAGTAAACACTCTAAAAACGAATTTACAGAAACCGGATATTAGATGGCTCCATCTATGCAACTATCGTTATATCTTACTGTCTATACATGAAGTGCATCAAGCCTGAAGAAGGCATTAATGGCGGCCGCGGTGGCCGAGCGGTTGTAGGCGCTTCAGTCCGGAACCGCGCGACTGCTACGGTCGCAGGTTACAATGCTGCCTCGGGCATGGATATGTGTGATGTCCTCAGGTTAGTTAGGTTTGAGTAGTTCTAAGTTCTATGGGACGGATGACCTCAGATGTTAAGTCCCATAGTGCTCAGAGCCATTTGAACCATTTGGCATTAATGATATGCCGGAACTGGTTGTCTAGATAAAATATATTCTGAAAATATACGACTATTTGGTGATTTATCTATGGTCAGTTCTTCGCTTTTGTCCTCTTGATGCTGCTTCGTATGTGATGTTCGACAATGACGAACAAACGATCGCTGATAACCTCGGCGTTGCTCCAAGCAAACTACGCGGCCTACTGTAGCGTTTTAGTTAGTTTTCTGATAGTCGCATTTACCGCTCACGCATAGAAACCCATTCCTGCGTCTCACTGGCTGGTGATCGGCGTTACTGCGGGAGAGCTAACTGCCTTGCTGCTTTGGTCGTGGTCATGAGGTGTGTCATGCAGTCCTGAATATTGTATTGTTGAGGTGGGAACTGTGTATCCATTGCCGTTTCGACAGAGCAACCATGGAGCACGAAGAATGATGTGAAGCCTTTTGTGTCTTCCTTTGTTGTGTAATATGTGAATATCACGAAAGACAGCATTGTGTTACAGTTCCTCCATTCGACGTCAACGTACATCATGTTAAAGCTTCTGTTTGCTCAATCGTCTATGGGTGGTAGGCAGCTGTCAACATGTGGATGATGCCGCAACATTATTTTATCTCTGATACCATTCTTTGCTGTAAAATTTTCCTACAACCAGGGATCGTCACACAGAGTGCCCTAAGCTTCAAAATTATGTCTTGCACAGCAAGTCTTGCAACATCTATAACTTCAGCGGTGGCAAGGCTTTCCTGATAGCGCAGTCAGTGCAGACTATAATGCACCCATTCGCGTTTCTCGACTTCATGAACAGCCCTAAGAGATCCATTCCCATTTTCTGGAATGGCACTGTTGCAGGCAGTTGCTCTGTACGTAATTTTGTCACATGCTTCCGTCGTTGGCATTCCATACAATGACGCAACTAATTTCTAGCGGGTCAGTAGAGATCTGGTTAGTGATGCCTGCATCTGACTGACTAGAGCCTTTACGAATACCAGGAGATCAGGTGTTCCAGCACCACCGAAATACTGCATTATAGCTAACTACAGATGAGCTGGGACGGTGAGCAACCGTTTCTGACTGACGGGATCACACATCTACTTACACAATGTTTCGTCTGTTGATTGGTATTTTCCTTTGGTCCGTTCCTCACTCTTCAAAGTTTCTATAGTTCTCAGAAATGTTGGCTCTTCGGTTTGTTTTGCAGCAATGACGTTTAGTAGAGTGATGACTGAGATTTCATTCACAGTGCTGTGCTACACCAATGGATTCTCTGAGAGGTAAACATTATACTGTTTGCTTCCACTTTTGTTCATCACTGTGATGTCGTAAACCTGAAGCCCCAGTGACCATTTACCAGTCGATCTGACGCATCATTCAGGCTAGTCAACCGATATAGAGAATGATAGTCCCTCAGAGTTGTCGATGGTTTGTCAAACGACTATGGTCAGGACTAGTTGTGGGGCAAACAACTACGAAGGATTCCTTCCAAGTTCTGCAGTTATTCATCTCAGACTTGGAGAGCAGCCTGGAAACATAAGCTATACCACTTCCAACACCTTCTTGAACTGGCGCTAGAAATGCATCTATCCCGTAACTGCCAGCATCTGTGTTAATTTCTGTTTCAGTATTCTCATCACACAATGTAACGACTGGAGAAGACGATAGCGTTTTCTTAAGAACAATGAAAGACCTTTCTTGTGCCTCAGTCTAGAAAAATGTGATTTCTCCCTGCAGTAGTTCCTACAATGGACGTGCGTTGGTAACACTAGCAGATTATAAAAGAAAACAAATAGTTAAAAAAAAGTCGCTGCTGATCGCATTTGAACTAGCTACACAAACCGCTGCTGGCAGCAATACTTACCACTACTCCACACTGGATGCATCACAACTTGAAGAAAATTGGCACTGCTTGGAAAACGTTATGTCCATAACTCTCTAATTACAAAATTTCAGATGGTGTTTGATAATTGTGAAAGCAGTGTACAAATACGAGATGGAAGGCGAACGGAATGACTCTTCATCGTATTCATGCATGCCATAGTACACGACATCAAATGGGAGGAAGAACCTAAAAGGTTCTATATTTGAGCTAAAGTTGCCATGTGGTGTGAGCAAACTTGCAAATTATGGAGAAACTAGATATGAGTAACACTAAATCCAAAAAGTTGTGATTAAAAGAGGCTGCGTGAAAAAGGATACCTGTTTCTGCTGGCAAAATATATTAGTGGTGCTGCGGTAAGTTATGGGAGTACCAAAGCAGATCAGTCATCAGAGGGTCTAAATTCTTCAATGAGTACGAATATTTCAAACTTCCTGGAAGATTAACGCTGTATGTCATACTGGGACTTGAAAAATGTGACAATGTGGGATCCTTGCCCTTCACAGGCAACTGCTCCCCAGAGCCATCCATCAAAGCTAATTCCTCAGATCCTACCTTCCAGACTACACAGAAGTCCAACTGCAAGGCTTAAGGTACTAGCACTCTTGGAAGAAATGATGTTGCAGAGACACGGCTCAGCCACATCCTGGAGGTTTCTAGAATGTAGTAAAGCTGTAAGGGCGGGTCGTGTGTTGTGTCTGCATAGCTCAAATCACTACTACTAAATATTTAACCAACATGAAAAGCTCCATTGTTATAACAGCCAGACAGTATGGTGTGCCTTCACTTTGGTTGTGGTGGGTATTCAAGGTAGTATAATGAAGTGGAAAAAAATAAACAAATAATTCGAGCAACTTCATAGAACTTGTCAACCTTCAGGAAAACTTTCTATGATGAAGAATTGAAGTTCAAAAAAAAAAAAAAAAAAAAAGCAATATAATATTGTGGAAAAGATAGATAATGAACCACAAATGGGGAAACTAGTTTCGAACAGTGAGAATGGGAACGAAGAGGCAAGTGCTCCGATTAATAAATATGTAAAATAAAGATACAGACTTTCTTGCCTGCTGTTCCACTTGTGCATCTAAGCAGCAACGAATCAAATAAAATACAAGCGCAAGAGTGAAATTAAAACACAATGTGAATGGTGTCAGTGTGAAAAGCGTCTGCCAGTTCCCTGGTTGACTGACTTCATATGATACCAATTTGCGCCAGTCTGGCCACAGAAGTAAATATGTAATTTGTGAAGTAACATTTCACAAGATCAATAGGTAGTACTTCCTTATCCTCTTTCTGATTGTACTGCGATTGTTATTCATCGTTGAAAAAGGAATACGTTTCCCACTCGTAATTAAATAGACGCTTTTTCGATGGACTGGCCTCAGCCAAACTATAGATAGTTGTCTTCTGAAAAGATTCACCAATGGAAAATTTGGCTTCTCATGGGTTGTTACACAACATATACGTATTTCTCCTCCTGTGCAAAAAGAGAACACACGGACCGCCTCGGAGCATGGAGTAGCATAGAAGGCCCTTATCTAATAGGCATTAATTTTTGTTCTCGGACGCTATAGAGCGAGGTGATCCAGAAGCAAACACCTATGCCCCAGGTGGTCGTCGTCTGGTGAGGTCTAATAGTAGGCCTGAAAAAGAAACACCTCCTCCTCTTGCGTGTGCGAAAGGGCTAATCAGAACAAATATTAGAATTGTTTTTGTGGGACGAACCAGGGCTGCAGTGCTCATTACTGCCCAATTTCTCCATCACCGTAAAGGCTTGGAAGGGAAAGGCTTTGAATAATCTGGTGTGCGACGTAATTTCTCATGAGCCAAGAGCAATACTTCAAGCCAAGGTCTAGTATTGTCCTTGTAGAGCCGGAATTCAGGGTGCATGGCCAGGTAAGGGTCCTTTTCATTTTAGCCGACACGAACGCACAATGGAATATTTAGGCTTCCTAAACAACAGAATACGTCGGCATCCTGACACCATCTCGGCTGCTGGTACTCTTTCTCTCCCTCTCACTGTCTCCCTATCTCTTTCTCTATTTCCTTCCTTTTGTGAAAAATTCCAGTGCGGCATGATTGCATCTAAGTTTACCTAGCGGGAGTCAAAGGCAACCCAAACACTTTCCGTCATCGGCTAAGCAGGGCTTAGAAAATTTGATTGGATAAGAGATTTCCTGGTGGCGCTGCTTTTTGGAGGAATGCTCAGATGCTCAGGATGACAGGATGATAGAGGGGTCGTTCTGATAATAGTTTGCGATGTAAGAGGCCTTTCAACTTCTGGATGCTAGATTCTAAAGAACCCATATACTTACTCTCTGATGCCAAACTGCAACGGGATTGGACTTTTCCACCAACATGGACACAAACTTTGCCTTCAGACTTCGGAAGAAATCTCTTCATTGGTGAGCACTGCCTTACGCCATGATCAATTTGTATTTAGCAAACAGTTGGTAC
Organism: Schistocerca americana; assembly: GCF_021461395.2. Taxonomy (NCBI): domain Eukaryota; kingdom Metazoa; phylum Arthropoda; class Insecta; order Orthoptera; family Acrididae; genus Schistocerca; species Schistocerca americana. The sequence goes on from NC_060122.1 coordinate 654,350,710, forward strand.
ATTGTGAATCTTCAGGTTTTGGCGGCGCAAAGACTGTTCCATTAAGTTTCGGGTGTGCAGCCGCAATAAATCTCCTTATTCTTCTAATATTTCGGCTGTAAAACGTTCAGCCATCTTCAGAGTGAGCCACAAGACTGCCGCTCCAGTGCTTGCTTCGTCCCTTTATACTGTTGTACCGCGCGACTGCGCATGCGGCCACAGATGCAAATGCCCCAGAGACGTTGGTCGGCGGCAGAGACGTGCATAATGCGCGAGTTGTATCTATGACTCCGCAGTTGATCTTTGTTGGCATATCAATATATCATTGTGAGCTGCACTGTGACGACGTCTTTGCGAGTTTATTAATTAATTAATTAATTAATAGAGACAGTGGTTTCAATCTTGATAAATCCTGGAATCCGGCACTTGCTGTAATATTTATCTTTTAATTTATAAACTTCAGATGGAACTTATCTTAGTTTAATTCAGTCCATGTACTTCTTCGTAAATTTATTCATACGGTGCCCAGTGCAAACAATCAAACGACTGATGTTACCATAGCATGACTGGTGCAATTATTTCTGCACATCGCTAAAGGATATTTTTGAGTAAAATCTTTTCTTCTGTCTTTTACCAGCTCCATTCAGTTCACTGGAAAATATTTAAAGTGAAATCAAGCAATATACTCTTGCGTTTACTAATGGTTCCTTATTACTATTTATTTTATTCTTCTTCTTCCCAGGACGGATTAGTCCTTTTGACCTGTTCTGGCTTCATAGGATATATTTTTCTTTATTTTATTTTATTTTTTATTTATTTTGTTTTCACTTTCCCTACTTCTTCTTCTGCCTGGCTTCTACGTACTTGTTGTTTTTTGTAGTCTTCTTTCATTCACACACTCTCGAGGGACTTTCCATTTATTTAGGTAGTCGTATTTTATTATATAAGTTATATATTTGCAACTCTACTCCAATCTCTTCATTTCTAAATCCATCTAGCTTAGAATATACTTTGACGGACTACACAAATTTCATTTCCACTCTTTGTACGCGGCTTTTATCTCTTTCACTCATTATCAGTGACTCACTTCCACGAAGCAGCTTACATTATGGAATTTGAGCTGGGTATCCTTCCGGGTTTTGTTTTTGAATCTTCTTCTAATAGAGCAATATATCATTCGGAACTTGTTTAATTTAATATCTATGTCTTTATGGTCTCAAAAGATGTATAGTATCCATGGTAACTGAAGTTACAGCCTTGTTCAATTAGTTGGTTATTTATCATTATTTTAGTTCTTAGGACTTTCTTCCTGTAAGAGCCATCGGCTACGTTTTTAAAGGAATCTTCAAATTATACTGAACTGAGCCCAGATGCCACCTATAAATTCTGCCTCAAATCCGTTTTCTGTTTTATTGTGAAGCAGTAGATCGTCAGCAAATAGCAGCGTGTTAATAAATTCGCCTTGTCAAAGGTTAAAACCTTGAGGTAGATGTGTACTTTGCCACATATGACTGGCGCCGTCAAAATGCATATTAAACAGTGTCAAGGAAGGCTACATCCTTATCTTACTCCGTGTTTTATAATGAACACCTCCTGCTGTGATTATTTTTACAGGACTATCAGCCCGTTCATGTGCAGGGCCTTTACTGCAGAGAGAAGATGTTTAGGGTATCCACGTCTTTGTACAGTATCTTCCTGGCTCATTCATCGACCGTCTTTTCAAAATCAACGAACGCGATTATATGTGCGAAGGTTGTATTCTCTATGCTTCTACGACATTCAGTCTATTTTTTTAATATTACCTGACGAACATCTTCTTTTCCAAAACTTATTATGAACTTCACCTCTGCCATGAGTTGCAAACGAGAATAAAGTAAATTAGAATAAATTTTGCATCCTGTGTTCAAGATAACTATTCCACTGTAATTATTCCACTGTATTTTTTATGACGGCCCTATCTCATTTCTTGAAGACTGGTATATCTGCTACAATCCACTACTCCAGTATCATGTTTCCAAGTCGGTACGTGTTTATCAATGCAGGAATCATCGTTATAGTAGCAGTTCTCCGCATTTAAGTAGTTCCACAGTTATTCCTTCTGAATCGGGAGCCTTTCTGCATTTTGTTTTCCTTAATGCTCTCCCAGGCCTTTCATGGTTATGGGATCTAAACCTTTTCTTCCCATCATCTCCTGTCACCTGATTGTCACTGTACCAAGAGTTTTTGATGGTGTTTCGTCCAATTCTGAATTTCTATTGTATCTGTCTTCAAAGTGTCTCTCGTGGTCTTACTAAGGTTTCGTAACAGTTTATAAGAGAAGACTATACATCCATGCATATCCTACTCCCGCTTTCTCTATGTGCATTACCTAATTACTGATTTTGCTTTGTTTCCTTCTTGACTGTGTTTCTCCGTTGATACTTCTGAACGATTTTGTTATTATTATTATTATTATTATTCGTTACAGTCAACTTTGGACTACGCTAAGCATCAGTCATTTCTTGTGCTTTTTCTTGCGTTCTTCCCAGTACTTCTTCATTTTTTCTGAGTGGGCTTCTTTACGTTCTCGCGACCAGGTTGTTCCCGTCTTCTTTGATTGCGTTCGGTCTTTGAATCCCTGTATTTTGTTGATGGCATTCCTATATTCCATTCTGTTGTAAACTGTCTCTGGTATAATGTTCATTTCTACAATGTCTTCTTTTACCTCTTTCAGCCAATTAATTTGTGTCTTTCTGCTTTCCATGTATTCCAAGATTTTCTTTGCCGTTCTTTCTGGTGCCATTCTTTTGACATGCCCATAGAAACTCAGTCTTCTCTTTTTAAAGGATGTTGTCAGTTTTTCAATTTTCTCGTATAACTCTTTATTGGATCGCAATTTATAATCTTGTCCATCCTTTTTAGGTCCTAAGATCTTTCTCAGTATTTTTCTCTCTTTTATTTCCAATTTCTCCAACAGACGTTTTCTGTTCAGTGGGATGCATTCAATCGCATACAAACTTTCTGGTTTTATTACCGCATTGTAGTGCCTGAGCTTGGCATTGATGGAGATCGACTTTTTATTGTATACATTTCGGCATAGCTGGTATGCCGTTTCCATCTTTATTGCTCTTTCCTGTAGTGAAACATTTGGTAACCCTGTCGGTGTAATCCATTCCCCTAGATACTTAAATTTATGAACTCTCTTAATTATTCCATATTTAGTTTGCAATGTCTGTGTTGGGTCTGTTTTGTCCTGTATCATCAGTTCTGTCTTTTCATACGATATTTGTAGACCTGTCTTCTCAGCGATCTCATGCAGCATTTCTATCTGAATCTTTGCTGTTTCGATGTCATCTGCCAATATTGCCATGTCATCAGCAAATGCCAGACATTCAATTTTTGTTTTATTTCTTCCTAACGTTATCCCATTTTTCACTCCAGCTTCTGCCATCTTCTTTCTCCATTACCTGACCACTTTTTCAAGGACAATGTTAAACAACAGTGGGGAGAGCACATCCCCTTGTCTAACACCTGTTCCAATTACAAACGGTTGTGACAATCTACCCAAAAACTTCACTTGCGATTTTGTTCCCGTAAGGGTTTCCTGGATTAGACTTCTGCTTTTATCATCAATCCCAAATTCTTCTAATGTGTTAATCAGGGTTGGTCTATCAATAGAATCATATGCTTTTTTGAAGTCTATGAATGTAATTACTAGATTTTTCGATGTGCGTGCGCGAAGTTGTATTATGGAGGGTAGACTGAATATCTGTTCACTGCATGATCTTCCTTTTCTAAACCCAGCCTGATATTCACCCAGTTCTTTCTCTACCTGATTTTCAATCCTGTTTTGTAGTGCCTTGGATAGGATCTTATAGGCCACTGATAACAATGAGATACCTCTGTAATTATTTGCATTTGTCTTGGCACCCTTCTTATGTAACGGATGAATCAATGCTGTCTTCCATTCCTCCGGAATCTTCTCTGTATTCCAAATCTCTTCAAACAGCGCCTCGAAATTATTTATTAAGTTTTCTCCTGCGTATTTCAGTAGTTCCGCGACTAACGAATCTTTACCAGATGCTTTATTGTTTTTCAATCCTTTCAAGATCTCTTTAATTTCTTCTTTATTAGGTGGTTCAGAGTCTGGTAGCTTATTCTTAGGCTTCTCAAATGTCAAGGTTTCATCAGGTCTTTTGCAGCTTAGCAGCGTTTCAAAGTAGTTCGCTAGGTGTTGGCAATTTTGTTCCACGCTGGTGATCAGATTTCCTTTTTCATCTTTGAAGCAGAGTGTCGGTGGTTTATATCTTGTTATTGTAGTTCTGAATGTTTGAAAAAAATTGCGTGCATTGTTCTTAGAAAATTCATCTTGTATTTTCTGTATTTGTTGTGTGTCATATTTCCTTCGTTCACTTTTAATGATTTTCGTCGTTTCACGTCTTTGCGTTTTGAACTGCTCCCAGTCAGTTGGCCTTTTGGTTGAGTTGTATTTCTCCCAAGTTCTGGCTCTTTTCTGTAGTGCTTTCTCACAGACCTCATTCCACCAGGGATGCTTTTTCTTTTTGGTTAGTAAAATTGTTTGTTCTGCTGCGTCTCGTATTGAGGTTGCAATTTCTTCCCATTTGTGACTTTTGATTTTATCTGTCTTTTCCTTGTAGTCGTCTAAGACTTGCTGATTGAGCATTAAGTCCTGTACTCTATATTTGGCTATTTTTGTTTCGTCACTCTTGTGACTTCTTTCTGGTGTTAATTTCATCTTAATTTTGGTCAGATAATGGTCAGAATCAAAGTTGGCCCCTTTCACCACCTGTACATCTTGAATGTCCCTTGAATTATCATAACTTATTGTCACGTGATCAATCTGGAACTCGCCAAGTAATTTGTTCGGTGATTTCCATGTTGTTTGTTTTTTGGGATTCTTCTGGAATTTAGTTGTCATAATGTTCAATTTGAATTTCTCACAAAACTCTACTAATCTCTGGCCATTCATGTTAGTTTTAGTGTGTGCTGTAAACCTCCCTGTGCTTTTTGATAATTCGTTTCTTCCAATTTGTGCATTAAAGTCTCCTAACAGAATTGTAGTGTGTTGCTCAGGGATCTTCCCTATTGTTTCTTCCAGTTCCTCCCAAAATGTCTGCACTTTCTCTGGATTTTGTTGGTTGTCTTTATTTATTGGTGCATGGGCATTTATAAGTGTGTACTTTTTATTTTTATTTCTGAATGTTATCAATGATATTCTTGGTGATTTAGATTTAAATTCTAGTACCTTAGTAGAGAATGAGTTATGTATCACAAATGCTGTGCCATATACCCGAAGACCTTTTGTATTCTTTACTATCTGTGCTGGTTTCCCTTTATAAATCCTGTACTGGTCTGCCTGTACTGTATCCTCATCTGGGTATCTTGTTTCTTGTATAGCCAGAACTTTTAGTTTGTGTTCATCCATTAGTTTTGTCAGTTCTTTTTGTTTACCTGTTCTCAGCATTGAGTTCACGTTCAGTGTTCCTATGAACGTTTAATGTCTGTTCCTATGTTTAGCGTTAGGGATCCTAGGACCCTCCGACTGGTCTGTTGCGCAATGATGCTGGGCCCCCGGATCCGAATGCCCAGCTTCGGTGGTATTACCACCACGGGGAGGAAACTTTCTCATTGCACCTTCCATTTCTGATACTTGGTTAAAGCTGTTGTTTCCAGAGGTATACACCTCCTTCCACTAAGACTTAGTTCGCTACACTAAGAAGTTAATTCAGGCCGCTCCTCTGGAGTACAGACGCCTTTCGCAGCCGCTTCTCTGAAGTACAGACGCTGCTGATTGAAGATAACTCTTCCGCTCCAAAAGCCGTTGGGACATATAGTGTCTTCTTCCGCCTTCTGGACTTTGTATTAAATTCAAATAGCTTTTTTTGGTTCATTCCTGATGCCTCTTTTATTTATGTGTTTCATATCCTTGAGCCTTTCTTATTTTTATTTATTCCACTTTTTCCCACTACTTCTTTAGCAGTTCTTAAAACGCTTTATTCCATTCCACGTCTTCTGGTGTTGCTATTTCCAACAATTACTTGTCATCTTCGATAAAGGTCTTTTACTCTAAAATCCTGTATTAGTCCTATCTTAAACTTCTCATTATCTTCATCTTTCCCCATTGTAAGATTTCTCTTTCATCTTGCCCAAAGAATCATTTTACTAACAAGTAGAAAATGATCTGCAAACATGTCATTTCCCCTGTAGGCTCCTGTATGTTTTTCACTTTCTTGTTTTATTCACTGTGATTTACTTAGGCTTTTACTGATATCAATCCTCTGGCACTCCCAGTACGTTTGTGTATTTTTTCTTTTTTTTTTTTTGTAGAAAAATCAGGTACTACTTATTCTCTTATTTACATCTTTGTAGGTCGGAAGGGTCTTTTCCCACTTCTAATCTATTGATATTATAATGCCAGCCCTTGCTCCTTTTGCTGTTCTGTGACACTGTACATGGTGTTAGGGGAATAAGTGCAGATATTTTTGTTGATAACATACTGAACAACATTATACGAATACTAACTTGCTTTGCAGAAAATTTTAGCAAAAATTAGTAGTATATCTCTAGACTGGTTAATGCCTGCAAGTACACATGTCAAAGCTACCTATTAATGTTTGGGTTCCACTGCGAAGCAGGTCAGGTACTGAAAGTGGACGTGCGGACGCAAAATGCTTAGTATAAACTGAAAAGTGTCATCCAATTCGAGGCGCGTTTATGACCGACGAAGAAAAACATAAGCTAATTAATTACGTGATATGTCTGCGAGAATGTGAAATGTATATCGGAAAGACAGATTGGAGGCCATAGGAGGAGGAGTCTTTTTTGCAGTTGATAAAAATACTGTCTGAATTGAGGTCAAAGTTGAGTGTGACAGTGTGACAGCTCGCGTATAACAGGTGTAGGTGAAACCGAGTTAACTGTTGGACGTTTTTACCCATTCAAAGATAATCCACAGTGAGTACTGCGTAAATAAACAGATGATGCAATACTAGTTGGAGTGACTTTAACCTACCGAGTATACACTGGGATGGCTATGGCTTCAATGCGGGGGGGGGGGGGGGCGGGGGGGGGGGGGGGAGGGGGCGGACAGACAAAGAGTCGTGCGAAATACTTTTGAACAAGTTTTCAGAAAACCATCTTGAGCAGCTAGATCGGCAGCCCACACGCAATGGAAATATCCTAAACCTTGTAGCTACGAATAGGCTGCACCTTATAAACAGTGTGAGTATAGAAACGGGGATTAGCGATCGTGATGTCATTATAGCAACTATGGATACGGAAGTTTATAAATCAGTTAAGAAGGCTAGGAGAGTGTTCGTACTAGATAGAGAAGGTAAGCAGTTGTTGGCACTTCACGTAGACAGTCAACTGACGTCACTTAGTTTCCGCATGATGGACGTAGATGAATTACGGGCAAAGTTTAAGCAGATTGTAAATCGTGGTGTGGAGAGTTACGTACCTAATAAGTGGATAAGGGATGGAAAAGACCCACAATGGTTTAATAACGAAATTCGTAAGATGCTGAGGAAGCAGAGGCTGTTGCTCTCATAGTTCAAAAAAGAACGCACAAATAACGACAATAAAAGGTTAGTAGAGCTTCGTGCGTCTGTGAAAAGATCTACAAGCGAAACATACAACAACTACCACCCTCATACCTTAACAAGACACGTGGCAGATGACCCTAGAAAATTCTGGTCGCACGTAAAATCGCCAAGAGAGCCTAAGGATTACATTCAGTCCCTTGTTGACCAGTCTGGAAATCCACATGAAGATAGCAAAACGAAAGCTGAAGTTCAAGTAATCGTTAACACAGGAGAATCGTGCAAACGTACTGTCATTTGACCACTGGACAGACTTCCATATGGATGACTTACTAATAAGTATCACTGACGTAGAGGAAAAGCTGGAAGGTTTGGAATCAAATAAACCACCAGGTCCGGATGGAATCTCAATTCGGTTTTACAAAGAGTACTCTACGGCATTGGCCCCTTACCTAGCTTGCATTTATCGTGAATCTCTCGCCCAGCACAAAGTTCCAAGCGAATGAAAAAGAAGCGCAGTTGACTCCAGTACATAAGAAGGGTAAAATAACGGATCCACGAAATTACAGACCATTATCCTCAACTTCTGTTTGCTGCAGAATCTTTGTACATATTCTCAATTCGAATATAATAAAATTTCTTGAGAGTCAGAAACTTATGTCCCCGAATCAACATTGTTTAAGAAATCATCGCTCGTGCCTCAGAGTGCCGTTTCCTCGCACGATATACTGCGAATTGTGAAGGGAAACGGGCTGTTTCTATATTCCTAGATTTCCGGAAAGCATTCCAGGCTATTAACGAAGTATGTGAGTGGCTCGAAGACTTGTATGTCGTCCTCGACGGCAAGCGTTCATTAGAGACAAGGGTATCGTCAGAAGTATGCCAGGGAAGTGTGATAGGGGAACTGCTGTTATCTATACACATAACAATTCGGTGAACATGGTGGTCAGCAATCTACGATCGTTTGTTGATGATGCTGTTGTGTACGGTAAGCTGTCGAAGTTGAGTGACCGTAGGAAGCTGCAAGAGGACTTAGAAAAAATTTCAAGTTAGTGTAATGAATGGCAGCTAGCTCTAAATGTGGAAAAATATAAGTTAATAAGGATGGGTGCGAAGAACAAACCTGTAATGTCCGGTCACAGTATTGGTAGTGACCTGCTTGACACAGTGAAGACATTTAAATACGTGTATGTAACGTTACAAAGCGATATGAAATTGAACCAACATGTGAGAACTGTCCTAGAGAAGGCGGTTTATTTGGACAATCTTAGGAAAAAGTGGTTGACGTATAAAGGAGACCGCATATAGGACGCTGGTGCGACCTATTTTTGAGAACTGCTCGAGTTTTGAGATCCGTACCATCTCGGACTCAAGGATGATAATGAAGCAATTCAGAGACAGGCTGCTAGACTTGTTACCGATAAGTTCGAACAACACGTAAGTGTTACGGACATGCTTCCAGAACTCAAATGGGAATCCCTGGAGGAACACTACTGAAAAAATTTAGAGAACCGGCATTGGAATCTGACTGCCAAATGAAATTAGTGCAGCCAACATACATTGCGCGTAAGGACCTCGAAGGTAAGATAAGAGTGATTAGGGCTCATACGGAGGAATATACATAGTCGTTTTTCCCTGGCTCTATTTGCGAGTGGAACAGGGGATGGAATAAATACTAGTGGTACATGATACCCTCGGCCATGCACCGTACAGTGGCTTGCCGTGTATCCATAAAGATGTAGATGTAGAAGACTGTTAGATGCAGAGAAAAAACAATTAACACGTGGAAGGGGGTATATATTAAGGTACTGTTGATCACAATATATGCATGTATACCCCAAAAACCCTGTAGCTCAGCATGTACCTAATCCACATGTTGGCCCTTTTAATTTGTCTTAGTTTCATTAATCACTATCATATTTATTTGTCTAGTTTTGAATGTTTTTCTAACTCTAGCTCTTTCATGTTGAGACGCCTTATCTCATTGTTGCAACTGACAATGCATGTGTTCTGCCAAATTGTTTACTTTTTTACTAGCCTTCGTTGTTTCCAGTACATCTGTCCAGCTTTGTCTTATGAAACGTATGAGCACTTCGATGTTTCAAGTAGATGAGGAACCACCCCATCGTACAACCCCAACCTGGACCACCAGAGGTTTCTTAGGACAGGTTGGCTTCACAATGGTTTGTGAGCCCCGTATATCCATGCAGTAAGCCTTCTGACTGGCCCTTTATGTACCACAATTGGTATTAACTGGCTCCTCTGCTGTCACATCAGGTTTGTAACCTGCTACCAACAGACACCTTACCTCTGGTTCTGTTCCTATTCCATTTCCTGGATAGCCTCTTCTGCCAGCTAAGTAATTCTGAAGGTCTCCTTCTTTGCCAGAGCTGCCGTTGGGATTATCTGCTCCTCCACCCATTCAAAAAGAATAAAGAGTGGGAATTAAAACTACCCTCTGGCCTGAAATCCTAATACCCATGGCGTCGAAAAAACACAAGAGCTGGCCGAGGGTTGTCAATAGAACAGAAAAGAGAAGAAATTTGATACAAGTAAGCGGATGTAATGTCAGTCTTAGCTAAGGATCCATTAGGTTGGCACCCACATACTCCCAAGAAGGGAGACATACGGAGAGACTTAACTTTGTCTGGAACCTCACTACTAGATGAGTTTGGCATGGATGACTGTACAAGGAGCATTGCTTCCGTCAGCGTTGCTCAGTGGATTGTGCAAAACTGATATCTATGTTTCGTTTACAACGCCTTGTGCACTATTCATTGCATATGCATATTAACTCATGGGAAGCGCACTGTTTCTCAGTAAAACTCAGATGGAATCAGGTATCAAATAGGGTAGTTTATATGAATAGCACACAATGGTCTTGTTGCATAAAATGGTGACCCTGTTCAACATGCGTTGTAAAGTATACACGAGAGAGGGATGACGAATCGACTGGTGGTCATAAGAACGAGGAACCTCTTACAAGCTGCCCCATGTGGAACAATAACCTGCTAATGAATTCCACCTACTGTAACAGCACTCTCTTTTACTGAAAAGAGGAGTCAAGTTTGGTGCAAAGTCAGGGGAGCTAACCTTCAGAACAACTGACGTAACTGACATGAAGGCAGGTTAGCCGTAATCGGGCAGCGGTGGACAATAGAAGATCGCTCCTCCCACCGCACGGAGTGGCCACACGGTTTGAAGTGACATGTCACGGATTGCGTGGCCCTCCCGTCGGAGAGTGTGTGTGTGTGTGTGTGTGTGTTTGTGTGTGTGTGTGTTGATCTTAGCATAACTTAGTTTAAGTTAGTTTAAGCAGTGTCTAAGTCTAGGGACCGATGAGCTCAGTAGTTTGGTCCCTTAGGCATTCACACACATTTGAACATTTGAACATCACTCCTCCCATTGCATCCGTGACGAGGTGTAGGCACACGCCACCGTGGTATGTCCCAGGGAACACGCTGCCTTTGTCACGCTGTTTTGATCGCAAAATGAAAGGCTGGCAGTCGCCTACTCTCGCTAAGTCTACACTGACCGCGTGATGCCAACTGGCTCACATGTTTGACTTCACCTACCAAGTGATGAGAGGAGACGAAAACACCAAGCGTGAGCTACGTCTCCTTCCTGTGAACGAATAATATTTTTGGCACAAGCCGGAAAGGTGGTCGACAGCGTGTGTGCATTCCTAGAGATGAGGTTTGACAAACCGTTTGTGCAACAGTAGTGACTTTCTTGTGATGGAAAGATGAATCTGAACCATAATCATTTTGACTCAGTCTGCCACACACATGAGACAATGGTTCCTGGGTCAGCATTCATCGCCCACACTCTCCTGCATCACTGCACCTGTACAGAGCCTGGACAATATCAGAGCTGCCGCAATGCCATTATTTCCCGTTTTCTCATGCCATATGTTTCTGACCTGTGCTACTTCTGTTACAGAAGCCTTACTTGCCCCACTTCCCATACAAACACTTCTGTCGGCTTACTGCAAGTAAGGTGCCAGAATCCATGATGGTTTTCCCTCTTTCGATGACGTGTCGATCTCACCTGAACTCTTATTACTAAGGCAACAACACCAAAGAAGGAGCAAATCAGAGTCTAGTCCCATGAACTGAACGCCACAATTCCTATAAGTGTGTACCTGTGTCTGTGAGCTACATGGTACATACGCAATCCTCGGACGGAATTTCGGAACTGCATATTTGATGTGTTATACAAAGAAACTATAGACAGGACTCTCAATTAATTTCAATGAAAAAACAGATTGTAAAACACATGGGTACTTGTTATATCTCTATCAAAGTTCCTTTAGCTGATAAAAACGTTTCTTGACTTGCTTGTGTTAGTTGTGTAGTAGATGACACAGTTACTTGATTATTATTCCAGAATTAACAATTCCGGAGCTTAGCCATTTAGGTTCATGAATGTTAGTCTGTGCCGCTGCACCATTTAATTTTTGCAGTGTATGATAATGCCATGCTTCCATGTTTAAGACCCTCCTGAATAACTATCGTAGTGTGCATACTTATCTATATATATTTTTAAAAAGGTTGGTCTTTGAATGAGTGCTAGGAGGCTTGCAGAATCGCTGACGAGACAAGATAGTTTGTGAAGTCTTGTGTTCGCGATTCCTGAGACGATTTCATGAGCCACCAGAAACTGAATGCATGAATGATGAGCTACATGAGGTTATGAAAAGTATAAAGGATAGCGTGAATTAAACGTAAAATAAGGAAACAGGAATGATGCGCAATGAATGATGAGTATGTACCCGCGCACTCTCTTTTAGTTTCGTTAATACTCTAATGCACATTTGGTATCCACATCAGATCCATGGGTAAACAGAGAATGAACATGGTGGTGAAAAATGTAAGAATCTCTTGGCAATCTTGTAAATAAAAGTTAGTGATGATGTGGGCCAGCACTCCCAACCCAATCAGATACCATTTACCATGTTGGAGGAATTTTACATTGACTACATTGATGACATTATGTAGTAACACCACTTGTTGATGCTACATTAGTTTTGTCTAATTTTTCATAGGTTCTGGGTTGATGAAATACTTCTGCCAGTTCTCTGGCTCATTTGTTTCATATGATACCAGTTTTCATCCCTCTAGCCATACAAACAAACATTAGTTTTGTCTAATTTTTCATAGCTTCTGTGTTGATGAAATACTTCTGCCAGTTCTCTGGCTCATTTGTTTCATATGATACCAGTTTTCATCCCTCTAGCCATACAAACAAATATGAAATTCAATAAGTAAGAAAGATAACTGCATATAAGCGGCAGTCAGATGAAAACGAGACAATTGGAAACAAGAAGGTAAACTGCTGATTATTTGAAAAGTAATCGCATAACTTTTAACACAGAAAACCGACTGTGACACAAGGTGGACAAAGACTTCGTGTAAAAATGTTTAGTGTTCTCTACGGAAACATGATTGTATCCAGGCATAACCCTCTTCGTCTGAAGCAAATGTACGGCCGTGAATTCCTTTCTTCAGGGCTCCGAAAACATGGAAATCGCATGGGAGGAGTTAAGGACTGTATGTACGATATGTAAGCATACTCGAAACGATCTTGGCTACATCTGGGTACATTCTCTTTGACAAAGAGGTGCATTCCTAGGCCCAATAATGGTCGATTAGACAAGTGGAAACACTTTTTCCATTCTCCGTCTTGCCTCACAGAGCGATGAGTACGAGTTGTGATGATTACTTTTGAAATAGTAAACGGTTTCCCTATTTTTCCATTTGTCTCTTTTCATTTAACTGCCCGTTAAAGATCTTATTTTTATTCTAATTGAAAAGCATTAGCAATCTTCATAAATCGTTAGGAAAGGAAAAAGTTTCCAACTGGTAACGAAACAGTCGCTTTTCTCATGGGCTGGGCTCGGGCGAACCTTGGCCAGGGGGTCTTTGTAAAGTTAGACCAAAGGAATGTGCATTTTCTTTCGATCTCCAACACTGTGATGTGAGGTGGTTCGGAAACGGACAATGATGATTCCGATGGTAGGCGTCTGCTGCCGCCTAGTGGCAGGTGACACGAGAAACGCACTCTCCAACTGTAGGATTGGGCATCCCAGTATAAATAGGAGAGTGGTTCTCGTATTGAAAGTTCGAGACGAAATGGCGCCGCGACGCTCATTACTAGGTAGTTTCTCCGTCGAAGTAAAGACCCAGAAGGGAGTGGCTTTGAATAGCTTTTCGTGAGACGCAACTCTTGCAGCGCCAAAACTGATCTTTCATGTGAAGGTAGAGGCGTTTCGTGGTGGTGACCCGAACTTGAGGTGTTTGTGGGCGTATGGGACTCAATGAACATTGGAATTGTATGTCTTCCGGAAAACCGCAAAATCCTGAAGCCCTGATGCCATCTCAGCTGATGAAACAGTTCCCTCCCCTCCCCCCTCTCTCTCTGTCTCTCTGCCTCTGTTTCTCTCTCGTCTGTCTGTCTGTCTCTCTCTCTCTCTCTCTCTCTCTCTCTCTCTCTCTCTCTCTCTCTCTCTCTCTCACTCACACACATACACACACACACACACACACACACACACACACACTGACATGCACGCACACACCTCTTTTTCTCCCTCCTTCCCTCTCCTTCCTTGCACGGAAATTTCCACAAAGACATTTTTTCTCTGAATTTAGCCAAGAAGTGCTTAGAAGCCCCAATATTTTCTCATTACTGGCTGATCACGAGTTGGCACTTTTGATTGGCTCAGGAAGTTTCTGAAGAACCTGCTGTTTGACAGAATCACTAGGAAGATAAAGGGTAGTTTCAAAGTCGCTCTGATAGCAGTTTTCAAGAACTGAAGGCTTCTAAATCTTGGGTGCTAGATTCTGCCCGACCTATATGTTTGCTCTCTGGTGTGAGACTTGAACAGGAGTGAACTTCGCATCCAGAGTGAGATCTTTATGAAAGCAGAATTCTCCTTCCGGTAAAATCCAGACTGAATCACGTACCAAACAAGCCGGTTTAAGTCAAGGCGTCTTACAAATGCTATGACTTGCTCATGAAATTTTTGTCTGCAGTGAAGAATTACAGGCCATGTTGAATGTAATGAACTGTCTTATGAGAACATAATGTGGCTACTGAGTAAACGAAGGAAAGACAAATGTGTTCAGGCATAGCAGAAGTTAACAATAAACAGACTTTGGCACCAAGTAGTAGCCAAAGTGAATGGACTCTGCTACCTCGGGAGCAAAATAACACATTACAGAGGAAGCAAGGAGAATATATGAAGCAGACTTGCACAGGCAAAATGACATTCATCGGTAAAGGAAATCTACCGCTACCGTTGCTGTTGTAAGTCTTAAAATCAGAAAAAAATTTCTGAGACCGAACATCTGGAACAGAGAAATCTACGACAGAGAGTTATAGGACTGCGAGAAAAAGGAAAAGGAGAGAATCAAATTGTTTAAGGTGAGACGCTATAGGAAAAAAAGACAAACAGTCCATAGCTGAAATAACCTTTCGGATGTGTCCAGCACCTGGGCTGTATCTTTTCAGAATACTGTTAGATGACACCATGTATTTTCACCCATGAAGAGTGATATGGGTCATAAAGGCGACAGTAGATTTGTTTAATGAACTCCCTTATTCCGGCCATCAGTCGTACTACATCAGGAACAGCTTATTTGGGGGTGACCAGTAGCCTCTCACTCGAATAAATAGACGTCTGGCATTGCTGACAATGCGAAGTCTGGGGCTGAGGATGGCGTACTCAATTCCCACTCTCAGCGAGATCTCCAGCTGCGACCATGACGACAACGTGGCCGCACAGCTGTCTTATACGCGGGGGCGGTAGTGACCTCCCTCCAATGAGCAGGCGATTCTTTGCTTCTGTGGTGGTTCTCATGTGACGAAGGGCTGGACGGTCTTCCGCATTACAGGATGTCGCTCTGGGCGTCACAGATTCGTGGTGCAGGCTGTGATACTCAGACTAGAATATTATAGCACAAAATTGTCTGGGTACTTATACGCTCCAGACACCGTTCTTGTAGGGCGTAAAGACACTTACTCTAAACATTTCTGTGGTGGCAAGTGAAAAAAAGGCTTCCGTCATTCTACTAGTGTATTGCAGTATCGGTTGCTGCTGTACCACACCAAGCTGGCTCTGCATTCCAATGCCTGTTGGCCATGTTTTGCTTCGCAATGCGTAACGCTCTTGAAGCCTGCAGTTGGATCTGCTACATCTCACTTCCACTTTTGCGTTATTTTTCACTGAATACAGTTAGTATGCTACATTGCCCTCCTTTTTATCAAGACCGGGCCCCTCAGGTCGAACAAATTAGGTTATGCTTTACTGTAGTTCCTGGTGACCAGCCCTTCTGGCCTTGTTTCGCCTCTTAAGAATTATTATAACAATTGATTTCCTTATCCGTATGACATAATCTTACACATCTTTCAGGATCCCTTACCCTGTTCCTTAGCTCAAGCGCCGTAGACTTATTTCATTACTAGGCTGCTTGCACATTGACGTCTAGCTCTCTATTCCAAACTTACAAGCTAAAATGAATCAATTGTCCTTAATACTACCAACTTGTGCGTTCATTTTACTTCTAATAATTTTGTGCTCGGGATATCCAGGCCACTGGAACCTTAACGATGGTTTAGTCTGAACTCAGTCTTGTGCTTCGTCTTCTATGTACCAGGACAAGGTCAATGCTCACCAGAAGAAATGCCGCTGCAGTGATTGGTATAGCAGTAGTCAATGTTGTGTCTCCCCGGTACTGTTTTTCCAGATATAATTTTATATGCTACATTAAGGTTTCCAGGGAGACTCGTCCCTCCTGCTCCTTCAGAAGCATGCTTATAGATTGTATTAACTCCGGCCCTAGAGTTTGATTTAAGGTGGTTAGATTTGCGGCAGACAGCGCTTCAATGGGCGCCTCTGACCAGAGCAAACGAGGCTGAACAATATACACGACAGTTATTCCTAAATTACACGTCAGTTATCCCTAAATAGCAGCGGGCAGATCGAAAGTAGGCTTCATTATCTCACAAGCTGCTCCATTTAATACATAACCACTCCTGTTTATCTCTAGCCTCTTTGCTGACGTAACCTTCTCCTGCTCGAAACAACTAGCCTCTACTACCATCTTCTCAGAGGACAACCAATGCACCTCGACCTGCTGAAAGTACAATTCTGCCTCAAATACTTATTTCCTGCGTTGAATTACCTCCTTTTATCCCATTAGCAATTTCACTGTGCAGGGATTCTGTCCCTCTGTTACTAACATTTTCGGACAGACTGTGATTTCCCTTTGGTAGCATTTTTGTAAATTTGCTTCCCCAATTTCTACTTATCTTCCCTAGTCTTTTGCAACTGATAAAAGTCACAACGTTTTTCCTGTTACAAATTTCCTCAGCATCCTCCACTTGACAGGACTGCAATCATTTTTCCACTACTACTTCCGTATCTAAGGTTTCTACTTCAGTACTTCGGTTTGTGGTTCCCTGATCTGCTGACTAACTGCCTCTCCTGAACCTTTGGTATACCATATTACTTCAGCAGTTCCCTATCTAAGGTTTCTACTTAAGTGGTTCCCTGATAATAACTGCCTCTTCTGAAGCTTTGGTATACCATATCACTTCTCCAGTCAGTTGTCGTAGTAGTCATGTGTTACACTATACTTGCTCGTCTAAGCTTTCAGTCTGTGTAGTATGCCAGTCAAGCACTGCTTTTTTCCCTTTTGCCGCCTCTGAACCTCTTGTAAGGTGTCATTCACTGTTTGAACGTCTTCCGCATCAGCAGTTTCAAATATTGTTTTCATAAGCCGACCTCCAGCGTCGATCCAATCTCTCTTCCTTCGCAATGTGGAATAAACAGCAGTACCTGGGTTATCTCATTCCTTAATTACTCGTACGCGCCACGTATTCTCTCACATATCCCTCCATTTCCATTAGGTATTCTATGTCTTTCCGTTCGCTGACGGAATTTTTCGAATGTCGTCCCAATCTCCCCACCTCATTAAGCATGTCAGATGCGTTCAAGATCACCGGAATTACCCAGCGAGGACTGATGATCACTACGTCTCCTTGCTTGTCGAACAGTGCTCCCCCTTTCACGGGCAGATACAATAACGCTTCCACCCCAACCAAGATCAGTAGTCCCACTACGAACAGCATCATCTCGCCTTCGCTGCGCCTCACCCATGGGCAGGAATTCCTATTATTTTCCTCATTTTAATTAATTGCTGCTCCACAGCTGCTTATACTAATTACATTCAATCTATCCTCAAGCTACAAAACGTATTGAATGACTGCCTACCAGGCCTTAATCCATACGAGTTCCTCGTTACCTTTCCACTCATAGCTTCTCGTTTATCTTCCGGCACCTTTCTCCTCATTCTCCCCTTCCGGTCCTCATTTCCTATTTCTAGAATAACTTCCGGACTCCCATGAAAGGATTTCAACTGCCCTACATGCACAATTGTCGTTTTAGTCAGCAATTGAATCTTCGCATTATTTGGTGAAGTAGACTCTAAACACTTGGTAGGCCTCTGAGGCTTTGTAAAAGACCTCTTTGTACTTCTCTCTAGTGTATACGAAGTTGACAGGACCCTTTAACCAACCTTGTGGTATGGTATTTTTACGTATGGCCCAGTGCTTATTCCTGTCTCCCCAGAGCTCGTATGTTTGCCCTCTAAACTCTATTCCAAATAGGCAAATGCCTTAAGAGATTCTCCGCTCTTCCCTTTCTTCGTTTTTAATATGTTAAACGCTGATGGCATATAACGACTATATACTACTTCATAAGGCGATAATACTCTATTCGCATAATGTTTTGAGTTGTAGATGGGGACGACATACTTGAAATAGACATCCCAGTTGAATGTGAGGTGAGCCAACGTAGTGTCCAAGAATCTTCCTGTTTGTCTTTCAGTTGTGGCTGTGCCTTGTGGATGGAGAGATCTAGTCCTTAACTTCTTCACGTTCAATAACTTACACAATTCTTTGAATAGATCTGACATGAAGTTCGCTCTCTGGTCAGTCACTATTGTTTCAGGCACTCCAACCTTCAGCATCCAATTACTCAAAGTGCTTGTTCCACTGTTATAGCCTGCTGATTTGGTATGCTACCATTTCCACGTATCGTAAAAAGTAATCTGTGACTGTTTGAGTACATACCTATTCCCTTAAGTCGTTCTACTGAGCGAACCTAAATATCAATTCCCAGATATTCGAATTGTGTTAATGCTTCAGGTAATCTCCGCAATTGTGTTATTGTTCGACATAAATCCGCTTTCTGTGTGCACTGTATGCAATTTCGCACATACTTGGTACGTCTGTCTGCCTATTATTCCATATAGATCTGTCACCTCCATGACCCGCTAATTCGATCATGAGCTTCATATAGTACTCTAATCTTTAGCTTTGCTACTACCACTACCTGCAGTACCAACTTGGTTTCTCTACATAGCAACCCACCATACATACAAAACTGTGACTGCTTAAATTACTACTTACATTCATCATCTGCCCTCTGTGCAGCTTGCCATTCCTTATGCTCGTTACGCCAATAATTAATACCGCTACATTTTCACTTAAGCCATCCACATTTCCGTGGTTCTTCCCATGTTTATGCACGACTTCAAAACCAATTCACTTAGTCTTATTGCCCATCTCGTCAACCTACTGGAAGGATGCAGTGACCTCAACAATCATTTTGATGCTGCATGGCCTATTATTATTCTACGCTTTTCACTGTACAGAGAACATCTGAAATATGTGATTCCATAAATAAGGTTTAACATCACTTTCTCCATTGTGGAATAATTTCTTTCTGCAGAATATAGTTGTCTTGATGTGTAAGCTACTGAATGTCCTACGCCTTCTACCTCTTGTGACATCACACAGCCAAATCCATGGTTAGATGTATCACATGATAAAACAAAAGCTCTATTAGAATCCAGAAAAACCAGTATCTTCTTCTTTTAGCTCCTAAAAACATGTTGGTACTCTTATGGCCACATAAATTTAACACCCTTTTTCAACAACTGTGTCAACTGTCTGGTAAAATCCGCATATCATTTTACGAACCTCTGGTAATGTTTCGTGACTCTCATGAATGATAATAACTCAATTCTGGTACAGGACATTTACGTACAGCTCCAATTGATCTTGGGTTTGTCTTAACCCACTCTTTACTTATGTTATGACCTACTTATGCTACCTCTTTCTTCACAAAATTACACTTTTCTGCACTCAGTGTTAACTTCGCTGCTTTTTAACGTTAGAAATAATTCCCTTGATCGCTGCATGTGTTGTTTCATATAACTCCCATTGACGATTATGTCACCAAAATAAACTAAGCCTTGTCATGGTTTTAAACCTCTGAGAAAGCCGTACAACTACCTCTGAAATGTTGTAAGTGCATTTTTAATCCAAATGGCATCCTCCTGAATTGTTAGTGTCCCCTGGGTGTCGATCCTGTCTTGCTATCTCTACCTGGTGATAACCATTCCTCAAATCCATCGTTGTAAAATGTCTACATTGCCCTAAATGGTCAAAGGTGTCTGTGATGTCTGGCAAATGGCAGGCGTCCGTTACGGTTTTCGCATTTAGATGTCTATAATCACAATAAAACCCATATTTCTGTGTTCTGTCGGTTGAATTTTTTGGCGCGGCAGCTACTTTTGCCCACAATACACTTCAATTATTCCATCTTTCAGCTGTTTATAGATAAATTCCTGCAAAATTGGTTGCAACTACCTAGATATTCTCTACAGTTTGCCACAGATTTGTGATTAATTTCCTGCTGGTATGGGGTGTTGTGTAAGACGTGAATCTGCACTGGCCCTTTTGGAAAAAATAAATCGGTAAATTCCAATAGTAATTTTTACATGTGTTCCGTATTGCTGCCCTCTAAGTGCTTCACCTTTACTCGTAATGCAGTTTCAATGCTGTCTAGCTATTGTCTGTGACTGACAAACTTTGTGTCCCATTCTTCTTCCTCCACGATATCTGTATTGACACGTAACAACCCCTTCGTTAATTCTATGTTTTTTGCGCTGTAATTATCTGTAGAAACACCCTTCATTTCTTGTAAGTGTACAGTACCTCTTTTACGTAAGAAACCCACCTGATCTAACACTTCATTCTCTTGTAACGGTTCCACCATTCACAAAATTCCTACTGGCAAGGTAGACACAGCACTGACCCAAAGTGATTTCCCAAGGTACACAATCATGTGAATAAAGTCTGAGTGCGATCGTGGACAGTTTAATCACTTCATCTTCCGAGATACCCCTACACTGGTAGTAACTTCACCTACCTGAAACACTTTTCTGTCAAGTTTCACCCTATGTTGTCAAAGTTCGATTACGGCAAAACGCTGATATGTGAAATGTAATCGCAGAATCCTGTCTTAGCCCTCACTCACATGTGGCACAATCTCTGCACATTATTTAAATTGAACCAAATCAAGGCAAAAGTCCGAGTCCGCCAATCCTAATGGTGTGATATCTTTATCCTTCATCCCACACAATCTGTATCATGGTAGGTCCCGTTCCTTACATTTCAACAGGTCACTACTGGCGAGCGACACATGCGCTCCTGTGTCCAATAACACCTTGCAACCAATTTTGCCTACTATTCCTGTTATCGCAAAATCTTATAGGGAGTTACCATAGGTGGATCTGGGGTTACAGTTGGTGTTTAACACCATATTCTTCCCTGATCCTCTACTTCTAAAACTGTTACTTCCCCCTACTTTATTGACACCACTCTGAAGCTGGTGATCTACCTCTTTCCATGCCCCGCTCGCCCATACATGAAATATTTTATATTAGCTGCAAATACTACATATTTATCCTGCATTCCAGTCGACAAATCGATCTTCTCCCATTCTATGGTTAGCTGCACTGCTGTGTGCAAATCGGTCAGATCCGCTGTATACACACGTCCTGACATTTCTGCATGAAACCCTTCCAAAAAAAGCATCGAGCGCCCTCTGCTCAGAATCTTGTAAAATAATTTCATTGGCAGCAGAATTCTCCCTCGTTCATATGTACAGCCATTAATTTTCTTTACCCTATCCGCAAACTGTTCCATAGTTTCCGTATTTCTCTTACTTGCACCCTCATTTGTTCCCTATTGGGTCTGGTACTACTTCGTTTCATATATCTCAAAATTAACACTTCCTTAAATTCTTAGAATTTTGTGGTACCCTTAAGGGCTTCTATATATCCTATGTAAGTTTTAGCTCCCCATATTTGTCTCAGTTTTACAAACTCAATAATTCCTGATCAGACCGACATTCCACCTGAACCAGATTTCCAAGGTCTCCCACAAAGGCCTGCACATCCTCAGTTTCTTACGAGGAAAAGGAACAATAAAAATTATGACTGACAAACCTACACCCTGTTGGGACGATAGCAATTCTACCAACCCGTGCAGTTCTGTATTGTCCGCTGTTAATTGTGCTACCTTATCTAACAATATGCATACTGCTTCCACCTCTGACACACATTGCATCTCTGGTTCTGTCGAAGCTTTGTCCTTCACAACACTCATTTTGAGAACCAACACTCAAAAGACGAGAAGTCAAAATACGGGAACTTAATTCTTACGTCTAATCATGAGCCGTTTCGATTCCTGGCATATCCAAGCCGTATGCCCCCATCAATTACATGTATAACATTTTACCTGAACTGATTCTGTACATGGCGCTGAGAGGCTCTCAGGGTGACACTGTGCACATCTAACGAGTACAAACCAATTGCGAATTTCGTTACCTCTAAAACTGGACAAATCCACTATTTGTCTACTTAAAATAAAATCTACTTAACAAAATGCACAACCATCAAACCTTTTCTCCACAACCAAAATACAGTCACACTTCTTTGGGCTCACCACACCATAGGCTGTATGTTCATACATTGCTCTAAGAAGGCGACATCAGTGATCTGATACCAGTGTTACATGGCACCATTGATTGTCACCCATGGGGAGTGAAATGAGACCTTTTGGACGACAGTTTATTTGTTCAGTTAACATCTTTATTCTGTGCTGTTTGAGGCTTTCCCGGCGCTGCATCTGCTTGATAGGTTCCCGGGAATCACGACGGATAATATTGTAGAAACCACACAATATTTCAGCGAGACAACTGCCCGACATCTTCAGGTGCCACTGTTGCGTCACTGAGAAGCTCGCCAATTTATATGCTGGCTTTGTAGAACAGCGCAGGCGCCTGCGGGGCATAACGTCATCGAAGAAGAATCGTAGACAACGTCGAATACCAGAGCCCTCTGCTGGAGAAACGAGTCGCGGCCTGCGGAAGCGCGCCGCGGCGCGGGAAAATGCGGCCGGGAGCGACGGACCCCGTTCGCGCTCGCGAGGTGTTGGCGCTCGATTTAAGCATCTGCGCTAAGGCTTCGCATCTGTGTTCACTCGGTGAGGTTGCTGATCTGTGGCTGACGATTCCTTAGTGCCGCCAAGGCTGGCTCCCAGGCGTTGCTCAGGTGAAACCCCGTGTCTCTGTTCATTGGGTCACTGCTTATACTTATTTCGACCGCCTCTTTGATGATAGAGTCCCAGTATGTGGGAACGCGAACGGGTCCGTCACTGCCGGCCGCATTTTCCCGCGTCGCGGCGCGCTTCCGCAGACCACGACCCGTTTCTCCAGCAGAGGGCTCTGGCATCGGACGCTGTCTACGATTCGTCTTCGATGACGTTATGCCCCGCTGGCGCCTGCGCTGTTCTAGTAAGCCAGCGTATAAATTGGCGAGCTTCTCAGCGACGCAACAGTAGCACCTGAAGATGTCGGGCAGTTGTCTCGCTGAAATACTGTGCTGTTTCTGCAATACTATCCGGCGTGATTCCCGGGAACCTATCAAGCATCTTTATTCTGGCCCTCAGCCACAGTACATCAGGAACAGCTCCCTGGGGGTGTTCACTTTCCACTGATGTGAAGTAACAGATTTCCTGCATTGTTGACAGCACAAAGTGGGTCCTGAGTATAGCGTCACTCAAATGCCACTGTCAGCGACGTCTCTGGCTGCGACCATGATGACAGAGCAACAGGGCAGCTGACGTTTCTGTGGGGGTGGCCGTGGTCTCCATCCAGTGATCAGGCAGCTAGCTGCTCCAGTGGCGGCTCTCTCGTGACTCAGCGCAAGCTGTCTTGTCCTGTGGTCCAATCGTAGACCCCATACTGCGTTCTCTCTTAGCGTTCTTTTCGACCAAATACGATGATACGCCACAATACTAATTCTTTACCCATCTCCTTCTCCATTTCAGCAATGAGGCTGTGGAAGATAATGCCCTGTAATCTAAGTTTTATCTCAAATCACTCTAGATTAAAGAAAGATTAAAACCATATCTGTTATCATAGCACCGTCGTGCTATTACAGCGGTTTTCTCCCTGTTCAACAAGTAACTATTATCAGTCATATACACCAACTAGACTGGAGTTTGTTGAAAAACGTATGACATGTACGTCGGAATGGGACAAACTGATCTTCAATGAAGAGAAGTTTAGATGGAAATGATGGATTTCGATATGGCGTGCTGGAGGTATTTTGGTGGTGGAAGTGATGACTTTGGCAGCCTTCGCAGTAAAGGTAAATCACAGATCGTGTGGCTGAACAATAGAATGGACACTATGTAAAGTGAGATGCTAGAAACAGAATTGTTTAGAATGTATGAGGACCTATGGGACGAAAGTGGAATGTTTGAAGAAAATAATCCATCTGTATATGGTTCCGCTAGAACCGAAAAGTGGTTTGCAGATAAGGATATCAGTGTGTTTCCCTGCCCTGTATGCAGCCCAGATCTGAACCCCGTGGAAAGACTTTGTGGAATGCTTGCAAGGCGTGTTTATCGCTGCGGAAAGCAATATGACGCCGTATGTGAGCTGCAAAGAGCGACGCAAGAAGAGAAGTCAACAATGTCACTGCAAGAACTTAAAACCGTAACAAAATCAAAGCCGAAGAAAATTTTTGAGGTAATAATGAAGAACGGAGGTTGGAAAAGTACTAATAATGTAGTAACACAGCAGAACAATGAGTACCTTAATCCCAATTTCCATTTAGGAAATTCAGTCGTATTATTTTGGTACTCGTGTTATGAAAGAATCTTCGTAATTCCATCATGATTTTTTATGCCTTATACGTATCCAATACTTTCATAATAAATTCGATACATGAACGCTTCCGATTTTGTACTACGCTTTTCCTGGAACACTGCCTTTATGCTGACTTGCAGTATTGTATCCATCTAAAGAATTGCCAAACATATTCATTATTTGGTGTCCAAAAGCGAACAAGGGAGCGATACAAAATTTGGACATGAGAACCGGAGTCAAAGGCTCAGCCCTCTCGTGAGCTGTCATCTACGCTATGGGAGCAATTGACCCTGATTGTATGTGGCGGCGACCAGTTGAATATGCGTGCACAATAGCCTGGTTGGCTAACTTCAATTCTAGGTAACTCGGAATCAGCACAAGGTATCGATTTTCTTCTTAACATTTATTTCTCAGTAGAACATACTGCAACAGCCTTACAAGTTTCTCAGACCGCCATATATATATGGCGTTCTGAAAAACTTATACATATACACTGCTCATGTACTACACAAATAGTTGGTTTGAATCACCAAGGACGTCTAGCAAGAGAGGGTGGGAGCGTTCTAATCGTTGCAGGTGAAATAAATGCACAAATAAATAAATAAACATAGAGAACTTTGAATGTAGTTACCTGTTTGAGGCAAACAGGTTTGCATAGGAGAGTAAGTTGTGATTGGCTGCACCAAATCAGTCAGAAGACTGATAATAAAAATAGAAAAAGAAAACAAGGAAATGCCGCTCACCGTGTACAGGCCGTAGAACAGCAGAAGGGAGGCGATGACCCCGCAGCTGGCGCACGCCAGCACCGCCACCGTCAGGCACATGGTCGCTGCAACAACAACAATAACAACACCTGCAATCAGCACCAGGCTCAGCCCACGGTCACTGCGACACCTGCTGCCGCCTCGCCTCTCAGTTTTTCTCGGCTTTTGTTTTGACCGCCATCCCATTCTTCTTGTGGTGCTACGAAATGTCTTAGATGTACTTGCTGCCTAGACTCCAACCTGAGTGTTAGAGTGTAGCCAGTAAGCATATATGTCACGATTCCCCGCACCTGAAGGAGAGGACTGGGTCAGTCGTCGAGAAATCATGTAGGAATATGAAGCAACAATTCATCTTAAAACCCCAGGCACCAAAAAACACTTATTATGGTATTTCATCCATACTCAGCAATTTTAGTTGTATACATCGAAATAATCAGCAAACACCTCTTATCATCGCCGGGATAATCGCACAGCGGCACCAAGTCTACAGCCAGTGTACATATGTATGAAACATTTGTCATTATATCATAACAAAAACTCTGTCACAGTTTTTCTATTTTATTTTCAACATAGAAAGAGCAAATCACGCAGTTAAAGTTTTCGTTAAGCACTAATATCCATGTAATAGTTCCCCTTTTGCCCTTGTTGGCTTATATTGTGCTACGACTATCTTACCCTGGGCGTCAACACGCGAACATGTCGTAGGGGGAATCTGACGCGGCGCGAAATGTAAAGAACATTTTTAAGAGGCAGTGAGAGAATTCACGTTACCAATTATACAATGTCTGTTCGCAAGCCTGTGACTGCCTTCTGAAGCTACGGTTATTTTTCGTGATGAGAACGATTTTATGCTTTACGATTTCACTGTTGTTTCATTTTGGTGAACATGACGAAATCTGAAAATTTAGTCTCATTTTCATGTGCCCCTAGTTACAAACATTTATACGCTCGTTTACTTGTACGTTGTTTCAGAACGAGACTTTGCATTTTCTAAGAGTGGAAAAAAAACTGAGTTCACTTCAGATGGTATGTAAATTTCCAATTGAACTCCTGTAGCTTTTTAGCGTATAGCAAATATCTTGAGCTGAAAAATATTTACAAAGAAACAAGGATATATGAAAGACTGTGCATTTGTAGGGAGAATATATAGATATATAGCACATGATCTCTTTGTTTGCAGATCTATAATCTCAGGTGTGCACTAATAATATGATGTATCAGTTCTTTAATATTCTTCCTGAAAACACCTAAAAATATTTCAGAGTTCTTTGGATATTCCACTGACCATACTATTAACAGATTTTTATCGTCAACCAAAATTTCTAATTCCTCTACATAATACATTCCGTGTTCTATGTTCAAGTGATCTGTCATATTCAGGTCTTGTTGTATGAATGTGAATGGCTGGCTGAAATCGTGTGTATGTGTGGCTGCTGCAGATTTTGCATATCAGTTTTGGATGTACGAACTGGTGTGTTACATATAGTTTTTTCGAAATATTCATAGTGATTAGGGACATGTCGAACATGTTAATGGCAAATTCTCAGTTGACACCGCGACTTGGGAACTGAAGCGACCTATCAAGATACGCAAATTCGGATGGGGTACTGAACTAAAACAAATGTTATGATTGTTGCGAGTCTCTGCTTGCGCTCAAGTACTATTGTCAGTAATACTATACTTAATGACTAATGCGTGGCTAACTGCGTGAAGCAATTAGTATGACAAAAGGTGGTGAACGTGCGTGCTTCATCAAAATAGTGGACGTCTTTGATTTGTCTGCTCTATGGGAAAATGAAACTTGCATTGAAGAAAGATATGGGTGATCTTTTCTTACAAATGGCAGAACTATTTAACTACCGCTACCGCTGCCGAAGTTAGTTTCGATAAAGTTTTGCTACGTCACCATATACGACTCTTAATTCATACGGGGGCTCGTATAAACGTGTTTGTTACCAGTTGCAGTTCCTGACCAGAAAATTGCATTCGTGGCTGATGCATTCAACACTGTGCATAATGTTTCCCATGCGCGTATCACAAGAGGAGGAAGATACTGTTATCTTTCACTAAGCATTCCTATTATTTCCAATGCACACCGTAGGTCTGTAGTTCGTCTGACACGACTTAAATATATCTGGAATATCAGCAGCAGCAAAATAAGTCGTCTCGAAGGTCTTACTTGAAGCTCTAACCAACAGAGTAACATACATGCAGACCTGTCGTAACACATGCCTGCATCCACGAATTTCGGAATAGAAGTCATTACGATCAAACGTTCTTTTACGTGTTCGACGCGCTATTAAATGATTAGCCATAACGGGCAAGGTGATCACTGTATTCCGAGAAAACACATAATGGCAGTTATCCTTGCTTGCCCGTTATTGTTAAACTCAGTGAAGAAATTACAGCCCTAATTAGCAAGAGCAGAAAAAAAATATATCTCAGAGAAAGAACACACGTACAAAGATCAGAAAATAATAGTCTAAGCTTCCAAAGTAGTTATAATTTCGAATAAATAAATCCATACATATTATAAAAATGGATATACATACATACATATTTTCCAGATCTTCTCCTAAACATCTTGACCAATTTCAACCAAACCTGGTGCATATGCCACTCAGTGTCTGTCAGTTGTGGGGGTAACAACCACCTATCAATGAAAGGGGTGGAGATGAAAAAGCGGTGTTGCCCATGACTCATGAGTATCCTTACTTTAAATCCAGTGCTTTAGAACGAGAGCACTTAGTGACTTACAACACCCTTTACACATATTTTCAAATGCCTATGAAACTTCTTCTCGTTATTATCTCCCACAAAATGATGAAGGGAAAAATATTTATTGCTTACTACGCTTCCGCTGTTCATGTAGTAAAACTGTTGTATGTAGGATGACGTTTTAATTTATCACTTCTTTACTACTAACTGTTTCGTCGGCACATCTTCAGTGTGCTCATATAGAATGTTCGCTTATACCACTGAATGTACCAGCAAAATTATATCACTATACATTCAATAGTTCAGGAGATATGACGTCATAACCACTGAGAGGCGTGAAAAACTGTGGCATCATGTATGACGTTTAAATTAATTACTTGTTTACTAGCTGCTCCATTCGTAACACATTTCGCAGGCAGCATCTACATATGTCGCTGAATGCACCTAGAAATATATATCATTAGTTCAAGAGATATAACGTCAAATATTAAGATTAATGAAAAACTGCGGCGTCATGTACTACGTTTTAATTTATTACTTCTTTGTTACTAATTTTACTTGCAACACGTTTCTAAAATACTATTCAAATATGCCGCGGAATGTATCTAGAAATAGACACCAATATCGGACTTTAAGCTCAATAGATACAATGTCATAAATATTGAGCTGCGTCAAAATGAAACATCAGGGCGAAATTCGCTATGGGTACAGGTTAAATAAACGTGTTCAGATACGACTAACGTGTGTTAAATATATACTTGACTAGTGTTACTCGGGGTTGACTTATGTTTGGCTCATCCTAGCCCCTGGAACGATTTAAGTTAAATTTGGTATAATTATTTGTTACGATGTGGAAATAAATTCCCATTAGAGTGAGGATTATAACTTGGAGAGAGAAGGGGGAAGGAGGAAATGGACAGGCAGAGAGAAAATATGAGGATATTGGTACAGGTGGTGGGAGGAGAAGATGAACAGAGTGATGGGAAGAGAAAATGAAGAGAAAGAGGGGTGAGGAGGAGATGGACAGAGAAGGGAAAGAGAAGGAGATGGATGGATATAGGGGGAAGAAGAAACAATGGAGGAGGGGGTGTACAGAGAGAGGGGGCGGAGGTAACTGACCAAGGGATGAGGAAGATGAGGATCCGAGGAGAAAGAGAAAGGGATGAGGAGGAGATGGACAGAGTCAGTGGGAGGAGAATAATGACAAAGAGAGGTGGATGAGGAAACGGAAATTGAAGCGAAGAAGGCAACCGACAGAGAGGGAAACAACAGATGGATAGAGGGGCAAAGGGCACGTGGACAGAGAAAGGAGGGAGGAGGACATGGAGAGAGAGATGGTTAGGACAAGATGGACAGGGAGAAAGGCAGGAGGAGATGGAAAAAGAGTGGATGTGGAAGAGGTGAATAGGCAAAGGGGTTGGAGGAGATGGCCCAAGATGGAGTGAAGGAGGCTTTGGAAGAGAGTGAAGGAAGAAGGAGACGGACTAATAGAAGACTGGAATTAATAGACACTCGGGCATAGTCGGATACTGAGGTAGTTCTACACAAACATTCACACAGTTTCCAAAATAGAACATAATATATACACTATATGATCACGAGTATCCGGTCACCTGGCTGAAAATGACTTACAAGTTCCTGGCGGCCTACTACAGTAATGGTGGATTTCAATATGGTGTTGGACCATCCTTAGCTTTGATGACAGCTTATACTCTCGCAAGCAAACATTCAATCAGGTACTGGAAGGTTTCTTGGGGAATGGCAGCCCATTCTACACAGGGTGGGGAACTAAGGGGAGGTATCGATGTCGGTCGGTGAAGCCTGGACGGAGTTGGCGTTCCAAAATATTCCAAAGGTGCTCTATAGGATTCAGGTCAGGACTCTGTGCAGACCAGCCAATTACATGGATGTCATTGTCAGGTAACCACTCCCCCACAGGCCGTGCATTACGAACAGGTGCTCGATCATGTTGAAAGATGCAATCGCCATCGTCGATTTGCTCAACAGTGAAAAGCAAGAAGGTCCTTAACACATCAGTGTAGGCCTGTGCTGTGGTAGTGCCACGCAAATCAACAAGGCGTGCAAGTCCCCTCCATGAAAAACACGACCACACCATAACACCACCGCCTCCGAATTTTACTGTTGGCACTTCAAACGCTGGCAGATGATGTTCACCGGGCACTCGCCATACCCACACCCTGATATCGGATCGACACATAGTGCACCGTGATTCGTCACTCCACACAACGTTTTTCCACTGTTCAATCGTCCAATGTTTACGCTCCTTACATCAAGTGAGGCGTCGTTCGGCATTTGCCAGCGTGCCACTCGACCATGAAATGCAAGTTTTCTCGTCTCCCACCTGTCATAGTACTTGCAGTGGATCCTGATGCAGTTTGGAATTCCTGTGTGATGGTCTGGATAGATGTCTGCCTATTACACATTACGATCCTCTTCAGCTGTCGGCAGGCTGTGTCAGTCGACAGACGAGGTCGGCCCGTATGCTTTTGAGCTGTACATGTCCCTTCACGTTTCCACCTCACTATCACATTGGAAGCAGTGGACTTAGGGATGTTTAAGTGTGTCGAAATCTCGCGTACAGACGTATGCCACAATTGACACCCAATCGCCTGACCAGGTTCGATGTCCGTGAGTTCCGCGGAGCACCTCATTGTGCTCTCTCACGATGTCTAATGATTACTGAAGTCGCTAATACGGAGTACCTGCTAGTGAGTGGCAGCACAATGTACCTAGTATGAATAATTTATGTTTTGGGGGGTGTCCGGATACTTTTGATCACATAGTGTACTTAATAAAATACAGCATACCCGTCACCTCGGAAGCAGTGGAAGCGAGGCTGACTGGTCGCACTTTCACCTCACCTGGCACTTGAGTCCGGCAGACCAGAGCGCTCATGAGACCCGTCTCCGCACCTTAAGAATGTATCCTGTGATTCACTGAGATTCTCTCTTTCACTGTCCAACTTGTACCACAATTACAAACACTTTTGGATCTTCCCTATTCGAGATGGAGGAGAGAAGCGAGTAGATGACCATTTATGCCTGCTACAACAGAAGCATCTTGACGTCTGTGTTTAATTCAGCCGTGAGGGGTAGTTGGTAACGGCAGTGTAAGTGGTGCTGGATCATCACTGTTTATGAGACAGTACGGTTTCTGTCACCATATTAACAGTTAACACGGAGCTATTCGGTACCAAAAGTCCTCTTTTCGAAACTTTCAGCCTGATGACTTCCTAGTGGGTGGGAATCAATTCATGCCACCTAAAAATATTTTACAAGTCACGATCTCAATAAGGATACCAGGATACAATGTAACTTTAATATGATTTCAGTAACTGACGAGCCGGCCGCGGTGGCCGTGCGGTTCTAGGGGCTGCAGTCCGGAACCGCGGGACTGCTACACTCGCAGGCTCGAATCCTGCCTCGGGCATGGATGTGTATGATTTCCTTAGGTGAGTTAGGTTTTAGTAGTTCTAAGTTCTAGGGGACTGATGACCTAAGATGTTAAGTCCCATAATGCTCAGAGCCATTTGAACCAATTTTGAAGTAACTGGCGAAACTCGCTATATAAGTGCTTAGAACTACAGGATAATTGTTTTTGGGTAGAATTAAACCGAAATTTTAGGAACGTCACTACTTTGGAGCGTGTAACCACGCTCCGAAAAAGTAATTATGGCGCTTGCAATTGTATCAATATAACCATCGCCCATTATGTGTTTTCCATTGAGATCAAAGTCCTTAAATACATCACCCGAAGCACAAAAAAATATATATAATGCAGTGGAAAACGCTTTTACAGCAACGGGTATAAAACTTTCAGTCGGTAAATATTTCCTGGTTTTTCTGACAACGTATGTGTCAACTGAACTGCATTACAACCGTGACCATGGACCTCCCCGATATGTAGTGGTTTGTGTGCCTCACCGATGCAGACAGGTTTACCGTAGATGCAACAACAATGGAGGGATATCTGCGGAGAAGTTTACAGCAGTTGCAGAATCGACGATCCTGATGACTGACCGATCTGGCCTTGTACCATTAGCCAGTTTTGCTTTTTTGTGCTTATATTAAAATGGCCGAAAGCAAAAGGCAACTACGCCCTCAATTTTCCTGATGGCATGAATCTCTACGGTATCGCTTATTGATGATGATACTATCACCTTGGGTAAAATATTCAGGATGAAAATAGTACCTAATTCGTAACTCCAGCAGGATCTACTCAGGATGACGCCGTCGTCAAGAAAAACAAAACGGGCACTCTACGGGTTGGGGTGTGAAAAATTACATTTCTTATTTGGAAAGGTAAGCTGCAGAGTTTACAATGGAAAATGGATAAGTAGAAGTTAGATTAGTGGCAATTAGTGAATTGCTGTGGCAGAAAGAACAAAACTTCCGGTCAAATGAGTACAGTGTAATAAATAACAAACTAAATACAGTTAATGTAACAGTTGGACCAACAATGGAGAGAAAAAATAGGAGCAGTTAATGCTTCTTTGAGCAGTATCCTGACCTCATTATCGTAACGAAGGCACACATGAAGCATGCACCCACCACTACAGCGAATGTTTAAATGCCAACTATTTATGCAGATTATGAGGCGATTGAAAGAAATTGTAATGAAATGACAGAAATTATTCAGGTAGTTAAGGGAGACGAAAGTTGAATTCTGATGAAGGACTGGAATTTGATAGTAGGAAAATAAACAGGAAAAAGTAGTGAGAGAATGTGGACCAGGAAATGAGAATGAAAGAGGAAGCTGTCTGGCATAATTTCACATGGAGCATACTTTGATCATCGTTGGTACTTGGTTTAGAAATCATGAAAGAAGGATATGTAGCTTGAGGAGACCTGGAGACACATTAAAATCTCAAGTACATTATAAAACTGTAGCAAGGATTCTGACATCGGATTTTAGACAGCAGAAGTGTTTAAGTGTTTATAGGAGCAGGTGAGGACTGAGTCTATAAGTTACTGGTTATGAACTGCATATTAAAACTGAAGAAATTGCAGGAAGGTAGGAAAACAGGGATGTAGGACCTGAATCAATTAAAAGAAGCAGAGGTTGTTGAGACTTTCAAAAGGAGCATTAGGCAACGTCTGACTGAAACAAGCAAAGGGATGCAACAAAATACGTGTGGGTAGCCCTGAGGGATGAAATAGTAGGGGGCAACAGAGGTTGAAATAATGGAAGAAACCAATGCCAATAAAGATATGTGTATATTACACGACATATTGAATAACTGACGAAATGAGAAAATATAAAAAATACCACAGAACAAAAGGAAGTACAGATACGTAAACAATGAAATTATAGAACTGCAAAATGGCAAAGCAGAACCAACTAGAGGAAAAATAGAAAGAACGTAAAGTCATACATAACTAAGGGAAACGTAGACGATACTGCTTACAGGGAAATTAAACGGACCCTAGGCTAAAAGTTGGTAATTCGCTAAACATCAAGAGGTCAGAGGATAAGCCAGTAGTAAGCAAAGAAGGGAAAGCGAAAGGTGGAAAGAATATATAGGATCTCTATGCATGGGCAGTGGTCTAGAAGGTTGAAAGGGGAGAGGAATAACTTGAAGTTGAGTTGTGAAATATGATACTGTGAAAAGATTACTGATACATTTACGTCGAAACTAGACCCCTGCAGTAGATGACACTCCCTCAGTATTATTGGGACACTTCTTAGAGGCAGCCATGACAAAACTATTCTACCTGCCATGCAAGATATAGGAGACAGGCGAAATGCCATCAGGCATGAAGGTCAATGCAATAATTCCGATTCCAAAGAAAGCGGGTTCAGAGAGGTGTGACGTTTACCACATTATCAGTTTAAAAAGTCATGATTGTATGTTTCTGACATGATTCATTTACAGAAGAATAAAATAAACTGGTGAAATTGGGTCGGGAAAGATAGGTTTGGATTACAGAGAGACGTAGAGAGACGAAAGGCAAGACACACCATATAATTTAACATAGAACGTTAATGATAGGCAAACCTAAGATTGCAGATTTCCTGATTCAGAGGAAGCTTTCGACAGTTTTGACTGGAATACGCTCCTTAAAATTATAAAGGTACCAGGGATTAAATACAGAGAGCGAAATGTTATTTGTAGCTTGTACAGAAAAAGTATTGCCGTTGTAAAAGTAGAATGACATGAAACAGAAGCAGTGGTTGAGAATGGAGATATGTTTTTAGCCTATCCCAGTCGTTATTTAATTTTTAGAGTGATGAAGCAGTATAGGGATCCAAGTAAAAATTTGCTGAAGGATATAAACTTCAGGAAGAAGGAGTAAAATATTTGAGATTAGCCGATTGCACTGTAATACTGCTAGAGACGCCAAAACGACTTACATGTGCAGTCGCAAGGGACCGATAACGTTTTTGAAAAGAGATTATAAGATAAGAAACAGCAAAAGTGAGACAAAGGTAAGTCGAATTAAAGCAGACGATGCCGAGGGAATTATATCAGGGAATGAGAGACCAAACGGAGGCGATGCACATAGCTATTTCGGCATCAAATTAACTGACGATTGATGATGTTGAGACAATATCACCTGCACTTTACACCTATATAAATTTAAATATTAGGAAGTCTTCTGGGAAGATATTTATGTGGAGTGTTGTCTTGTACTGAAGTGAAACGTGGATGATAAACAACGCAGGCAAGAAGAGAATAGAAGGTTTTTAATTGTGGCTCTATACAATCATGTTGAATATTGGGTGAATACATCGAAGCGATAATGAGGAGGAAATGATCCGAGTCAGGAAAAAATGAATTAATGGCACAACTTTTCTAAAAGAAGGGATCAGCTGATAAGACACGTCCTGAGGCTCAAGGATCAGCAACTTGGTGGGGTACAGATGAGTGAAGGGTAAAAATTATAGAGTGAGAACAAGATATGAACACAATAAGCAGGTTAAAATGGATGTAGCTTGCAGTTGTTATTTGGAGACGAAGAGGCTTGTACAGGATAGCGGAGGAGGAGAAAGATATTAATGCTTTACATCACTTCCACAACTAGGTCATTAGTGACGGAGCACAAGCTAGGAGTAGGGAAGGATGGAGAAGGGAAGCAGCCGTGCCGTTTCGAGACAATCATCCCGGCATTTGCTTTAAGCGATATGGGAAATCAAGCGAAACGTAAATCGCGATGTCCATCAGGTCGGACTGAAGGACGTCGAAGCAGTTCAGAGGGGTTGTGGCCAGTAGGTCCGAACAAAACGCAAATATTGCGGAGATATTTCGGTAAATGAAATGGGAGTCCCTGGAGGGAGAGCGATGCTCCTTTCGAGGAACACTTGAGAAAATTTAGAGAACCTATTCGTTAAACAGTCTGTCCACTTACCCGGGTAGGTTTCACGTTGACTGCCCCTTCACTCTGCGATGGTAGATATTAATTTAGCCGATCGAACCTCCGTTGACGAAAAGTCAGCTACATACCTAATACGCAAAAGCCTCGTAACTCCAGTCCATGGGGAGCGTCTGACAGTTAAACTATCGGGCGTTTCGGGCTTCTTGCATACGTCGTTTGAAAAGTGTTCAAAATTTCCAGTAAGCTGGTTTGTTGTCTTTAAAACACAGAAAATGGCTATCAGGTTCTTATTTAATATCCCGACACTAATTATGCAATGTTACTGTCTCTGTAACGAGTTCCCACCCAATAGCACCAAGAAGATATTTAGTCCGGCCCGATATTTTAAACGTCCTAAACAGTCGCTGACCTATGACTGCCTCCGAGTTAACACAGTCAGTCGTTCAGTAGTTTTCTCGTGCAGAAGTTCTAGCAATTTGCGTGAAACACGTCACACGGAGTTTCTGAACGACTCGAAATGTTCAATTCTAAATCTCCTACAAAGCTCAAATTTTCCCAATGTACTTGACAGTGTAGTCGTTTTCCGTCAACTACAGAAAACCGATCGAACGCGCAGTGTTCTTCATTTTAGTACAAATCTTATCAGTGCGATTTTACATATGTGTGTGATAGAAGACGAGCGACTTTCTTGACTCATAGCGGTGAGGCACCAAACTCTACTCAAAAGCGTGGGAAATGCTTAATTCCTGTTAGCTAGTATGTTAATCAGACAATGAGAGCATTTCGAGCACTCCTTTTCTGGCGGTATTTCTAATGGCAGTCAATCAGATAAGCAGAAGTAATTTAGACTAGGCATCCTGTAATTCCGAAACTAGATAACATTTAATGAAAACGAAATACAATGCTTATTCACAAAGTAAATCACTAATAAATTTAACACTTAGAGCCCCTTCTGGCTGCCCTTTAAGAAATCAAGCTCACTCAGACATACGTCACGAATTCCCCTACTACCCAACAACTTTCTTACGATTACACTAAATAAATGTAAATGCATATATACTAAGATGTAAATGTCGTGAGACTAGGGGCTCCCGTCGGGTAGACAGTTCGCCGGGTGCACTTCTTTCGATCTGACGCCACTTCGACGTCTTGCGAGTCGATGGGGATGACATGATGATGATGATGAAGAAGATTAGGACAACACAACACCCAGTGCCTGGGCGGAGAAACTCTCGGACCCAGCCGGGAATCGAAGCCGGGGCCTAAGGATTGACATTCTGTCGCGCTGCCCACTCAGCTACCGGGATCGGACACGCTTACATTAAAATAGTTTTAATAAAATTTCACATTCTCGCTTTACGTATGGCCTTTTACATTCTGGATCTCTCCAAAACTCTCACAGAACAAAAACAATGAAATAATAATTTTCCAATGTACCGTGCGATTCTAGAAGGTTTCAGATAGATTATATAATGGTAAGAAAGAGATTTAGGAACCAGGTTTTAAATTGTAAGACATTTAGAGGGGCAGATGTGGACTCTGACCACAATCTATTGGTTATGAACTGTAGATTAAAACTGAAGAAACTGCAAAAAGGTGAGATTTTAAGGAAATGGGACCTGGATAAACTGAAAGAACCAGAGGTTGTACAGAGTTCCGGGGAGAGCATAAGGGAACAATTGACAGGAATGAGTGAAAAAAATACAGTAGAAGAAGAACGAGTAGATTTGAGGAATGAAATAGTGAAGGCAGTAGAGGATCAAGTAGGTAAAAAGACGAGGGCTAGTAGAAATCCTTGGGTAACAGAAGAGATACTGAATTTAATTGATGAAAGGAGAAAATACAAAAATGCAGTAAGTGAAGCAGGCAAAAAGGAATACAAACGTCTCAAAAATGAGATCGACAGGAAGTGCAAAATGGCTAAGCAGGGATGGCTAGAGGACAAATGTAAGGATTTAGAGGCTTATCTCACGAGGGGTAAGATTGATACTACCTACAGGAAAATTAAAGAGACCTCTGCAGAAAAGAGAACCACTTGCATGAATATCAAGAGCTCAGATGGAAACCCAGTTCTAACCAAAGAAAGGAAAGCAGAATGGTGCAAGGAGTATATAGAGGGTCTATACAGGGCCGGTGTTCTTGAGGACAATATTATGGAAATGGAAGAGGATGTAGATGAAGATGAAACACGAGATATGATACTGCGTGAAGAGTTTGACAGAGCACTGAAAGACCTAAGTCAAAACAAGGCCCCGGGAGTAGACAACATTCCATTAGAACTGACAGCCTTGGGAGAGCCAGACCTAGCAAAACTCTACCATCTGGTGAGCAAGATGTATGAGACAGGCGAAATTCCCTCATACTTCAAGAAGAATATAGTAATTCCAATCCCAAAGAAAGCATGTGTTGACAGATGTGAAAATTACCGAACTATCAGTTTAATAAATCACAGCTGCAAAATACTAACGCGAATTCTTTACAGGCGAATGGAAAAACAGGTAGAAGCCGACCTCGGGGAAGATCAGTCAGGATTCCGTAGAAATGATGGAACACGTGAGGCAATACTGACCCTACGACTTATCTTAGAAGAAAGATTAAGGAAAGGGAAACCTACGTTTCTAGCATTTGTAGACTTAGAGAAAGCTTTTGACATTGTTGACTGGAATACTCTCAAATTCTGAAGGAGGCAGGGACTAAAATACAGGGAGCGAAAGACTATTTACAATTTGCACAGTAACCAGATGGCAGTTACAAGAGTCGAGGGACATGAAAGGGAAGCAGTGGTTGGGAAGGGAGTGAGACAGGGTTGTAACCTCTCCCCGATGCTATTCAATTTGTATATTGAGCAAGGAGGAAAGGAAACAAAGGAAAAGTTCGGAGTACGTGTTAAAATCCATGGAGAAGATATAAAAACTTTGAGGTTTGCCGATGTCATTGTAATTCTGTCAGAGACAGCAAAGGACTTGGAAGACCAGTTGAACGGAATGGACAGTGTCTTGAAAGGAGGGTATAAGATGAACATCAACAAAAGCAAAAGGAGGATAATGGAATGTAGTCGAATGAAGTCGGGCGATGCTGAGGGAATTAGATTAGGAAATGAGACACTTAAAGTAGTAAAGGAGTTTTGCTATTTGGGGAGCAAAATAACTGAGGATGGTCGAAGTAGAGATAATATAAAATGTAGACTGGCAATGGCAAGGAAAGCCTTTCTGAAGAAGAGGAATTTGTTAACGTCGAGTATTGAT
Organism: Schistocerca americana; assembly: GCF_021461395.2. Classification (NCBI taxonomy): domain Eukaryota; kingdom Metazoa; phylum Arthropoda; class Insecta; order Orthoptera; family Acrididae; genus Schistocerca; species Schistocerca americana. Next base: position 654,389,371 of record NC_060122.1, read on the forward strand.
TTAAGTGTCAGGAAGTCGTTTCTCAAAGTATTTGTATGGAGTGTAGCGATGTATGGAAGTGAAACATGGACGATAAATAGTTTGGACAAGAAGAGAATAGAAACTTTCGAAATGTGGTGCTACAGAAGAATGCTGAAGATTAGATGGGTAGGAGGTACTGAATGGAATTGAGGAGAAGAGGAGTTTGTGGCACGACTAGTAGAAGGGGTCGGTTGGTATGTTCTGAGGCATCAAGGGATCACCAATTTAGTACTGGAGGGCAGCGTGGAGATTAAAAATCGTAGAGGGAGACCGAGAGATGAATACACTAAGCAGATTCAGAAGGATGTAGGCTGCAGAAGGTACTTTTGTTCGTCCACAAGAAATCTTTGCATGTGTCGCAGAACCTTCGGAAGTTTGTGAAACGAGTTTATTTCCGCAGTTTAGACTGGAGTAACTGTGGCTTTGTGCCACTGCGTGATATATTAAGGCCAGTTCACTTGAAGCAACATCATGATTGAGCCGTGGGCGGCTCACAATCCATATCGTGTGGCTTTATTTCTGGCATTATTTACTGGCGCTATCATTGGCAGCTCAAACGGATTGTAGCTTGTCGCTGATTACCTCTAGCACATCGAGTCATAAAGTAGGCTCTGAGCATTGTTGGTGGGGCAGTAAGAGTCAGGCAGCGAGTGACAGCGGACTAGAGGCCATCACGGGCCGAGTTCCGGATGTAGTGGGTCAGTCGGCCTTTGGCTCTGTTTATGTCAAGACTTGGTGTAATAGGTGAAGTCGGAGCTACGAAACTGAGTTGAGTACGGCGCCCTGCCCGCGCCCCCTGTTATTCCGGCTTCGATGTTTCACGCCGTACGGAAGTGTTTATTGTACATCTCCTTAGGAATGAGATTGTATTACCCATGCTATGAATCTTCGACAGCTATTTCTTTTAAACTTGCTTAAGCGCAAGTTACTGTGTTCATTATTATGTACGCGAATATTTCGAAATTATTTAACTATAATTACTGGTCTGGGCCTAAATAAGGAGCATATTTGAGTCCCGTGTGGACACCCTTAATCTGTTTTGATGTTTTGGTACTTGATAAAATTTTCAGTAGATTTTCTGTTGATTTTAGCAGTGTGTTTATCCTCATGTGTGTTAAGGGCCTGTTTGACTTAAGAAAAACTCCTATTTTTTATTTATTATGGCACTGTGTTTGGTGGATTGTTTAGGATAGTCATTTGTCAAAGCCGGTTATTGCTGTAAGCTTTTAATAAGCCTTACCCTGTCGCCAATAATTATTTAGATTATTGTGTTTATTTATTCATGCTGTTATGTGGTGGTTAAATAAGTGTAACCATTCAAACGTCATTGTCGGTTCGCCCTTCCGTTCTTTCCTTGTCCTATCTCATCCTCTTTTTAGGGTTTTCAATGGTGTTCCGTTGAATTCTTCTTACTTCCGAAATAATTCTGTAGTTTCTCTGATTCAACTCTACATTTTTCTTTTACTGCATGTCCCTTACATTCTAGGCATAGGCGCAAGTCTTTTGTACTCCGTGAGAAATGCTAAAATCATCTTTGCATTACACACATAACACCGATGATCGTTCCATCCCAGTTTAACACAAGAAATAGGTTTCCCGAAATCGTGAAAGACACGAGAGTGCATTTAGATTTCAGATTTATCTTTGTGGCGAGTCTTGTGCGAATCTTCAGTACCACTATCATCATTTTAAAACTAATTAAAACAGCTATTTTACTATGCTTGTACATAAACTGCTTTATTTAGCACTATGATAAATATACGAGAACGTGTACTTGCTAGCTGGTCTCGCAAGAAAATCACTGAATCGGAAGTGTGTCTCGCTCTCTCCACAGAGGAAGAGAAACTGGTAATACCGAAACAAATAACTAATAATCATAATAGGCTACGCAAAAATGGTTAGCGGCTGCTGCAGTCTGTGTGCGTGGCCGCGTCCGTGAGGTGCGAAGACATGCCTACTGTTGCGACGAGAGTGAAAAATAGGAAGTATTTCTGTCGCGCTCTCTCTCTGTCTCTCTCTCTCTCTCTATCTCTCTCTCTATCGTACAGTGTCCCCTACGCCTACTCCAAAGAACCGATCACGTTCTACGATAGAAATGACACACGGACGTAAGAACATTTTCCGGAAGTGCATTACGGGACGTTTATATTCGTATACCAAATTGCACCGATAAGACTCCAGCAGAAAAAGGGCAAAACGCCTGTTCTAAGCGCACAGACAAAGTCTGTCGCTAGGCGCTGTGCATTTATTCCCGAAAAAATTGGGTAAAATGGCTCTGAGCACTATGGGACTTAACATCTGAGGTCATCAGTTCCCTAGAACTTAGAACTACTTAAACCTAACTAACCTAAAGACATCACACACATCTCTGCCCGAGGCAGGATTCGAACTTGCGACCGTAGCGGTCGCGTGGTTACAGACTGACACGCCTAGAACCGCTCGGCCATACCAGCCGGCCTATTTCCGAAAAGTGACTGGTTGTGTTAGCAACGTATATAGGAAGATATATCCACGCAAACAATCCCGTTGTGGTTCCGTAGTGTTTATATTTCTGCCGAAATTTAAGAAAGTATTTACGTGAACATGAACTTAAAAAAGTAGAAAACGGATTTTTGGGGACCACGGGGAAAGGAAAACGGAGTACCAAAATTAGACGAAGTAAACGATATATCTGGAAAAATCTGCAGTATCTGGCAACATTAAAGTAATCGTATCTTTTGATTTCACTGACATAGATGTTAACGTTTTCTATGACACCATAGGATTACAGACCTTATTATTTGACATAAATTTCAACGTGATACGTCCACGTGTACATGAGAAAAACGGGTGGTAGCAGAGGACGGATGGACCGACAGACTGATAACAAATGACGAAAAACTTTAATTCGTTTGATATAATTACAAATTAACGGGAGGAATCTTGTAGGTTTCGATGAAAGTTTGAGGGTATCAAAATATGTGACATAAGTTCCAGTATCTTTTGATTGCATTGACTTAGAAGCTTACATTTTTTTCGCCACCAAAGGACTAAAGACTTCAGTACGTGACATAAATTTCAGCTTCATACATGTAACCATTCCTGAGAAAAAGGAATCTTAATTGACGGAGGGACAGACAGTTACTTTGATAAGAAATGAGAAAAACATTTATTCCTTGTGATATAATAACAAATAGCACAATTTCGGTTTTCTCCTGTACCTGCAGTTTGAAACCTTGCTTCCTGTCAAATTTATGATTCTAAATCCACGCGAAGTGGTCTGCACGTTTTGATGAGTGAGTTTGCTAGTATTAAAATATGTGACATAAATGGTGGTATCTTTTAATCTACGCTTAGAAGCTAACATTTTTCCTAATTCCGAGAGGCATAGGCCTTAGAATGTGACATGAATGTCAACTTGATGCATCAAACCATTCCTGAGAAGAAGCGATCATTGACAGACAGACGGACGGACATAAAGTCTGATAAGAAACCACAATTTTTTTTGTGTGTTATAAGTTTAAATTAACAATTGTCGAATTTTTCCGCTTGGTTGCTGTATGTAATCTTACTTCTTGGCAAATTTCGTGATTCTAGGGCCACAGGAAGTACCCGTATATTTCGATGAGTAAGTTTACGAGTGTCGAAACTTCACTGGTTGATTTGGAGGAAGGGACCAAACAGCGAGCTCGTCAGTCCCATGATCTAGGATGGCAGATATCAAAGGAGGCAAACAAAGAGGGAAAAGGGACTTCAGGGCAGCGAGAAGAGCAAAGGAAGGATGGGGCCAGGGAGGGGGGGGGGCGGGGAGCGTTGACATGCGGTGAGCTGGGATGCCCCAGAAACACTGCACATGATGGGGCACTAGCACCACCACCAACCCGGCCTGACACCCACACCATATCCACCATATCATAATCATGATGCAATGGGAACAACACCAGGGGAAGGAGACACAAGAAACGGCGAAACAAAACAGCACAACAGATTAGAAAAAAAGTAGGGAGAAGGCGAGGTGAGTTTGGCCGGTGTATATGTAAGGACAATGCCTCCATATCAGTCGGACAGACAGATGGACAGACGATTCTATGGTACGGATCGAGATACGAAACCCTAAAATCTTGAAAGCTTTAGATTTATACTTATATCACAGGAAAATTAATTTTTATTTGACATTTTCTATCTGGCTTTCTGTCTGTTCGGACGTCTGTTCAGGCCCTCTTTTTCCTCAGAAACGCTTAGGCGTATCAAGTTGAAAGTGATGTCATATACCAAGGTATACGGGCCGTTGGCTGTGTAATAAATGTAAGCTAAGTCAATACGACCAAAAGATACGGCCATTACTGTCATGTATTTTGATACTCGGAAACTCACTCATCAAAATCTGCAGGGTACTTCCCGTCGGCCTAGAATCATGAAATTTGGCAAGAAGTAGGGTGTGACATTATGTGTAAAAGAAAAAAACCTAATTTGTTAATTTGTAATTATATGTGACGCAAACTTGAAGTTAAAAGTCAACAGTTCTGCACTAGGCCAACTGGTTCGCAATGGTAAAAGTCAAACATTAGGCGAAGAACGACTTCATTGTTGAAATAATGCGTTTCGGATCTTATCCATCGTGAAATATCCAGGAAGATAGATATGGCCTTTCAATTTGTATGTGAAGCAAACATATGGAGAATAGTTTGCGAATGTTTGTTTTACATACAACATGAGATGCTATATCTACTTGCAGCAATCGTTCCTGGCTAGCTGACGATGGATATATTCCGGAACACATCTTATGAGCACTAAAACCATTCCTTGTCTGTTGTTTGGCTTCCACAATTGTGACCCAGTCAGCATGAATGCTGAACTACTTACGAGTATTATAATGATCACGTGCATCCTCCATGACTTTTTCACATCTATATTCTTGAGGTTTCTGACACATAGCGGAGGGGGGGGGGGGAGGGGGGGGGCGCTTGCTTAGGGTAAACAGATATGATGATTTGCATGACGCAAAACTGCGGAAACGAATACAACAGTTCATCAAAACTGGACATGCTTTTAAGAAGTAAATAGTACAAAATAGGATTATTTTCTGTCATCGCTGTTTTTATTTCCATGTGCCCAGTTTCGCGCAATGTGCTCGTCTTCTGATCGTATCTCGTGGTTACAGAGTAATCAGTCTTAGAAGAACTATCAGTTTCATTGACATATATCGCCTGAGTAATATTATAATACAGCCTGCTCACCATGTATATATGTGACAGCTAATAAAAGTTTCAGACAAGAAGAAAAGAGAAGTTTCTGAAACACAACAAAACTGGTATTGTGTTAAGCCATGTCACTCTTCAACTAGGTGGTATGCTACGAAGATCGGTGACACTTTCGAAACTGGTCATTTTGAAATTCACATAGTAATCGACAGACAGAAAATAGGGCTATTTTGTAAATATGTACGTGTACCTCATTTCGGGATCTAGTACGTATTTTGTGTTACTGCTTGGGAAGTTTCACAATAAGGGTTCACATAATGTCCTGGGCTGCACTGCCTATAATTCAGGTGGCCCCTGACGTATTTGCGCCACGAGGCTGACCCTTTAACCACACCCCGCCCCCTCCTTCCCCAGTCGTCATTCCATGCCCACAGCGTGCTGCTTTCAGCCTCGCTTAACCCCCTGTCCGCTTCACACCCACCCACACAGGAGCTGTTCCTGTTTTCGGCTGCTGTGAATAACGGGCGCCGGGAGCTCGGAACATTTGCTGCTAACGGCATTTCGTGCTTCTGTTTGCATACGTTCTTGTTGAATCACTCACATCTGGCTCAAAGGTATTTCGCTGTGTAAGCAATAAGATGTTGTTTTCTACAGAGTACAGATCTTTTTTTCTTTTATAAATCCTTTGTAGTTCTACGGGCACAGGACTTGAATTGATGTGTTAAAATTCCTGGGATAGTTGTGCTGAAAGACTTTAGCGTATGTCCACAGCGACCAATGTTCTCTTTACCTTCAACTGTAATGTTCCAGCCGGGCGGAGTGGCCGTGCGGTTGAAGGCGCTGCAGTCTGGAACCGCAAGACCGCTACGGTCGCAGGTTCAAATCCTGCCTCGGGCATGGATGTTTGTGATGTCCTTAGGTTAGTTAGGTTTAACTAGTTCTAAGTTCTAGGGGACTAATGACCTCAGCAGTTGAGTCCCATAGTGCTCGGAGACATTTGAACCATTTTTTTTTTTTTTTTGTAATGTTGCCAAATATTAGTTCTTCTACCGTAACGGAGAAGAAAGGAAAAATAGGGTTCAACATCTGTCGCAAATGTCATTCATTCAACTTAAAATATTCAACAAGGTCACGGAAAGCACAGTTCTGAATGAATGGAGGGGAAGTTCAATCACTCTCTGCCCGAAATGCGAGTCCTGTTCTGCGCCATCTCGCTCAGCTAAAATAAAAACGCAAGAAATTTCCTTAAAAATAAACAAGATCGTTCTGAATCAGTTGTATGTGGCGTGGCAGTGTGAAGCCATGGATGGTAACTTCGCGTCATTAAATAATTAATAATACTATTTCCAATTTTATTTTTCTATGGTGTCTTGAATGCTCAAACGAATATGAACAGTACTCTCTTCAACAAGAGCCACGATTGTGATTGGCTGTTTTTCACTGCGAAAATTCTGAATGAAAATCTCTTTCCTGCTGAAACCATTTTTTGTTCAACCTTGTTTCTCACATTAGCCATCTGCATCACTAGCCGCTAGTCCATCTTTGATCTCGGAATATACATGGTACTAGCACAGGTATGTCGAAGGAGGGAATGAAGGAAGGTTAGAGTTTTACATTGTGCCGATAGCTCGGTCATTAGAGACGGAGCACAAGTTCGGATTTCGCAACAAAGGGGAAGGAAATAGGCCGAGCCCTTTTAAAAAGAAACTATTCCGGTATTTCCCTGGAGCCATTTAGGGAAATTACGGAAACCAAAATCTGGACAGCTGGACTCAGATTTCAACCGTTGTGTTTCAGAATGCTAATCCAGCTTTCTAGCCAATGCGCCACCTCGCTCGGTGGCATAGCTCTTTTCTTGTTCCTAGTATACATTATTCATCTTTCCGTTGCCCTTTAATTTCGTGCTATTTTAGTCTCATTTTAGCTGTGCTTAAAGAATACATAATAAAATGTATAAATTTACCAGCAGATGCTGAAAGTTCGTGATTTGTCATTAAATTTCAGCAAGACTAAAATAATACAGTTCAGTAGGAGAAACCTAATTCACTAGCTTTCTGGAAGAAGTACGAATCCATGCAAATCCATATCTGTATGACGCTGTACTGAGGTATTTGTGTTTTGGAAATTTCGACCCCCACAGTGTGAGTTTCTTCGAAGGTCGGAAAAGTCTACACAGAGAGAAGGAGCTGACTGAAATTGAAGGATGTGGACAAGATGGCGTTTATAAACGCCAATCGAAACATGTTGTTAAATAAATAATTTATAGTACCACCAACTGACAATTGTAGTTTTAATAATACTGTTAAAACTTTTCTTTTATCAAAAATATCTTCAAATAATATTTTATTATTTCAGTAAAAACCATTACGTATGTACGCTTTCCGAGTATAATAAAATCACTCAAAACTACATAAAATACTAATGACGCTAATTTCTTACTTTCGCCTAAGTTAATTAGATGAAATATATCTGTGTTCATGGTCAGACTATGCGAGTATACACACAGCTTACTAGAACAACGGTACACGGTGTTGGAACATAATTCAAATGAATACTTCTGAAGTATTACCTTAAAAGTGTTGACATACGGCTGGATAGCGTATCTTCTGGGGTTGCACCGAAATTAAGTTGGCGGGAGACGGCTCTGTACGATTCCGCATTGTTTCGGGTCGGTCTTGCTAACCAGTGCGAGTCTGGGTCTTACAAGGGGAGGCCGCCAATTGTGAAATTCAGATTCGATTCATACTGCGCAGAATAAAAGCTCATGGCCAGAGGTGTAATGTGGCAAAGCACCAAGATGCACTTCTAAGCCGTTGTCGAGAAAATCGACAGTTAGAAGAAACCGTTGCGGTGAAATACTCTCTACGACTGATAATTTTCTTCAGCGTCGTGGCGCAGCGGTAAGCGCCCGGGTGCTTAATCCGAAGGTTGCCGGATCGAATCTCGCCCCATGCAATTTTTTTTTATTATTAGTTTTTTGTAATTCAAATATATATATATATATATATATATATATATATATATATATATATATATAAACAATTAATGAATTGCTTGTGCATGTTGGTGAAGGCGGATCAATTTTACCGCCTCCACTTTTTCCGTTTGTTTAACAGGGTGTACCAGAGCTCTCCCGTCCGCACTGATTTTCGACGATGTTACAAGTTGCGCTAGGGACCGCATCTACCTTCTTTCGAAGTTAGCAGGCAACTACGCTGTTATGCGGCGGCTCGTTTCGGCCCATTCAACATCTGGCCTTCAAGTGTAACGAAGACAAATAATAACATTTGTGAAATACAACTTTGTTTGCGGAAAACATAATGATGTTCGAAGTCGCAGTTTTTCCACGACAAACGACTTTCAACAACTTATTATATGCATAATTGTTGCAACGGATTGCCGGGGATTGTATATATATATATATATATATATATATATATATATATATATATATATATATATATATTTGAATTACAAAAAACAAATACTAAAAAAAAAGGGGTTGCATGGCGCGAGATTCGAACCTGCGACCTTCGGATTACGAACCCGAGCGCTTACCGCTGTGCCACGACGCTGTAGAAAATTAGTAATCGTAGAGAGTATTTCACCGCAACGGTTTCTTTTAACTGTCGATTTTCTCGACAACGACTGAGAAGTGCATCTTGGTGCTTTGCGACATTACACCTCTGGCCATGAGCTTTTATTATGCGCAGTATGAATCGAATCTGAATTTCACAATTGGCGGCCTCCCCCTGTTAGGTGCTTTCTGCATACTCGTCTAGGTGAATTCTCTGTTAGGTACCCATTTCTGCCCCAGTATCAGCATATGCAATACTTATAACACGAAAAACATCTCTAAGTAGCAATAAAATGATAGGAAACTACATACTATTAGTTAAAAGCTTCTCATATTTGATCTGTTTAGTGCTATAGTTTGTGCGCTACGAAAGTGTATGCTTTCAGTGTTCACCGCTGTGATACAGTTTACCGCAGATGAATATCAAATACTGAAAATTTTAGATACGGCTTTTACAGAGAGTACAGCGTATCGAGAGGCACAACTACCAAGTTAAGTCATAGCGTAGTTGATAGTGCATCAAGCTAGACAGCGAGAGGTAGCAGGTTCGTGCCTAGCTACCACCGAAAGTCTTTTCCCCGCTTTTGGTTTTCTTAAAGCTTCTGGGTCTTTCTTAAAAATTTGATAGAAGTATTATCTGCAATAGCCGATGGTATTTACTATAGATAATCTGCTGCAATTCTTGTTCCATTGGCCAACGACTGGAATATTCCTCCAGTGGCCAGAAACCTCGCCGTGGATACCACTCTGTCAGAAAGTAAACACAAGTAACTAGCTCGAAGTGTAAAATACATATATCACTCTCTTGGTTTTAAGGACTACCTTACCTTTGTAACTTACTAGTAAGTATTTTTCTCAGTTATGGTGAGTAGGTACGAAAAATTATTCCATTCGCATGAAATTACGAAACGAATCCCGCTCTTGAGATAAACGTTATGAAATATATTACTTTTGAGTAGTCAACACTATATCTAGGATATGAATATCATGCATGTACAAACGTCAGACTCATACTTTAACTACATCAAATTTAAAACCAAACATGAGACGAAGATTTAATTGAGTTAACTAATTAATTATGCTAGGATACATCTCATTTCGTTGTATAGCATTATGTAGTGTTCCTCTACCAGCAGTTCGCTGTTAAAGAAAGCGACGAGTCCACATTCTTCTTCGCGATTTTCTCTGCTTTTCTTCGACAGTCGCTAATAGAGTGGACGCTGCTACTTTACGTGTGCCCAGTTTCGTAAGGAAAAATGTGTGATTTACGAGCCAGCTGCAGCCAGGAGCTGTCGCTGAAGGTAGCAACGCTCACAAATCACGATGCGGAAGACATTCCGTGAGAAGCAGCAAGTCGTTCCAGTAGCGTACACCAACCATAAAGAACACCACCTTTGGCATGCTTCGCAATGAGAAACCCGTCTCGTTTGAGAGCAGCTTTAGGTTTGTAGCATATCCTTTATGTCATTGGCGCTATCATGCAAATAGCAGCTGTGCCACAGCAGTTGCAAGAAGCCTTAAAAACGGGAGGGAGCTAAAACACCCCGATGACAGGTGCAGAAAATGGCCTTTTTACGCATGGCGAGCCAAGCAGGGCCAAGCGTCCCAATACCGACGACACTTCGAAAGAATAGGACCATTGCAGGATTGGCTGTCTCGTTGCCACGCCTTCGGACGTCGGACTTGTTGTAACCCTACGGTACACAGGGAAAATAAATTAGCATCTAAATCGATTTCTGGCCGGTCTGGCAGTACCAACCACGAGTAAAGGGCTACGTCAGGCCAAGGGACGATACGTTTCCGCAAGCAGCCATCATGAGTTTGAACTCTCACCATCGGTCCAACTGAAGGCTCTATTTCTTTGGAATTGGCACTTTCCCACTGGTCAGCTGCCATCTGGCTTTCTCCGGCCACAGGAAATTTCTGCCCTAGAGAGGAGCCATTCAAGACCAGAGAGATGTAGTCGCTCGCCCTGCTATGATGGTGCCGGCACCCAGGTCTTGTTCGCAAGGGCGAGTTCCCCTCCTGAGGTGTGACATCCCCTGTTCCATACTTCAAGCATCTGCATATGTGTAGCTGGTTAGCTGGTGCCCATGGCTCTGTGCAGACTTCAGTCGCTCACGTCACATCTGACCTCTGGCTGCCTGCTGGCCTTAGTGGCCCTTCGTGAGCTGCCCTCACCACGTGCCAAAGGGGTTCGTGGTCACTGCCTAGCAGCGCCACGTATTCTGTCGCTTGAGTCTGAATAGCTTGTTTGACTATCGATGTTGTTTTCATGTGTTATCAATGTCCCACATCCTGACAATGACCCACCGTCACAAACCAATCCAGAAAACATGGGGGTATCCACCCTGGCTCACTATGGTTGATGTCACACGAGAAAAGAAAACAGACATTTGCAACCACTTGCACCATCAGGTCACACTCGCTGTGTCAACGTATAATGGGGCAGGAGAAGGAACTGTTTTGTTTCTCCCACTTTCTGAGCAGTGATGATACCTTCAGCGTGGGACTGTCGGGTGAATTGAAGGGAAGCAGTTGTGAACCCGTTAGAACCAGCTGGTTTATCACAATTTCGTGGCAACACCAGGGAGCACTATTTATATCCAGAAAGTGTTCGCAGGACAACGTACTAGGGCACTGTGCATCATGAGCTGAGATTGTGTCAGTGGAGCGTCTTACATGCCCTCGTTATGGCCACATTGCCAGTGTACCATTGTGACTGACTATGTGTCAGATATGACTACTATTCAATGGTTATAAATGTGTCAACTATTGTTTTTCACTGTTGGTGTTTTCCATGCTTGCTTATGTACTGTGGGTAAAGTTTTTGCTATGGCATAGTCCAGGACACGGGGTACAAGAATGAGACGATTCAGTTGTTAGTTAATCAGGTAGCGCGAATGTGAGCTGATAATACAGTGTTGCGTAGGCAATCTGTAGCCAAGAAGGTAAAAGAAGTATTTTCCAACCACTGGTTCTCTGATTCAGCTGTCCACCTGTCACCAATTTGCTTCTCCCTTTTGTGGCAACTCTGTTGAGGAAGTGGGATGACGTGGAACAATCGTCAGTGATTGGGGATTTGGTGGATGGCCACGTACTGCAAATGGCAAAGCTGAGTTTGATAGGAGAAGCAAAAACATTTCTGAAATGTATGGAGGGTTTAGGAAACGCGCAGACGTTTGAGGAGTTTAGCAGGGCCTCCAGCAATGCTAAAAAAAAAAGAAAAAAAACCAGCGGAAGCTTTTTCGTTGCTAGCTAAGGACGGTGGTGGGTGGAAAGTTTAGCTGACCGAATACGGAAAGTTAATGGAAAGACTTATGAGCTAAGGGAAAATGATGAGGCAATCAGGATTAGATTCCAAGAAGAGGAGCCTAAGGCACAAGGCCACCCTATAAGTCTAGGAGGATTCAGACTGGTACCCTGAAATATCTGTATGCTTCTGCCAGGATGGCTTCAGAGTCAAAGGGGACTCACATAGCGATATGGGTGTTCGATAAGTGGGGTGCGTTCTGCGCTGTGTGGATGATCACAGGAAATATAACGTTAACATGGTGAGCCTCAATACGAAAAGTGTGAGGTGGCTTGGCACTGATGACAGGATAGTAGAAGCAAGGGATGGAGTAGATAAGGGGGAAATAGACAAACACTAAACAGAAGCTGAATCCCCCAGCCCGCTGAGCAGCGTTCCTGTTGATTTGTGATGCTACAGATACGTATTCAAAGATGGAGCATGGTGTATTAGGAACTGTGAGGGGGCAATATTTACAAATTTTTGTTGGACACAGGGGTGCATGTCTCATTGGCATGCCTGGACTTCACAGGGAGGAGGCAATGGGACCCAACGCATTGTCTTTTGCGTGGGGGTGAAGGGCATTGATGTAAAATTACTACGTTGGGGCAGATCAGTTTCTGAAAAGTGTAGCATTAATGCCTCGTGTGAGAGAAGGTTACTGCAAAATCGTGTGATTAGACTTACTGTTCAAACACCATGCGAGAACTGACGTTTGACTATGCGTGGTAGATTTTATAGGGAGGGTGTAGCAGCTTGGGGAAGCTATTGCCAGTGGAGTATTGTTGCAAGATTCGTCTATCTTAAGGGGCAAATAAGTTAATCTGCAGAGTAAAGCACTAACGTTTAATTTACGTCATATAACTCTGGAAGGCCCTGGGAAGTTGCTTTGGATAAGGGAGCTGCCTGTTGAAGTGTCGTGTGTAGTGGAACACTTGAAGGAAAAATGATGTGTTGGACACATCATCCTATTTTGGGTGAATGAGCATAGTACTAACACAGGGGAGAGATAGCGGGAATGCAAACCACCGATTTTGTAAGAAGGTAGAGCAACCAAAAGGAGTAGGAAGAAGATAAAATAACAAGTTGTAACTAGAATTGGGTGATGTATTTAATCATCAGTGCCCATTGCCAGACATTTCCGTAATATAACACAGAATAACAACAGGGAAATGATGCACAGGTACGTCTAAAATATATCACGTAACACAATCTTTACAGTCAGTTATGGAGGACCTCATTAATCAGCAACCAGCAGATGGAGTAACTGAGGAGAGCACTTGTCAACTGAGGTCTGCTTTTGCGGTTGTACCTATAAATCAGCAGAACATCCAAAGAAAGTATCGGTCTCTGTCTTCCTCTACACTTTTTACCCTCAGAGCTCCCTCTAGTACCATGGATGTTATTTCTTGATGTCTTAACATATGTCCTGTCATCCAGTCCGTTCTTCTTGTCAGAGTTTTCCACATATTCCTTTCCTCTCCGACTCTGCACAGAAACGTCCTCATTCCTTATCTTATCAGTCCACCTAATTTTGAACATCTCAGATGCTGTGATTATCTTTTGTTCCGGATTTCCCACGATCTACGTTTCACTACCATACAATTTTGGCTGTAAACGCACATTCTCAGAAATTTCTTCTTCTAATTAAGTTCCAAGTTTCATACCAGTAGACTTGTCTGAGCCAGGAACACCCCTTTTGGCAGTGCTAGTCTTCTTTCGTGTCCTCCCGTCGACATATAAATAGTAAAATGACAACAGATGCTTATCGAATACCCAACATCAAAGATAACTCGAGGCAGTGCCGGCACTCCTGTACAAAAAATATAAGGAAGGGATAGGGGAAGGAAATGTTTGCAGAATACTGGAAGTGTTGGCGTTAAAAAAGGTTTGTGCCAGATGGGTTCCCAGGATGTTGACAGTGGCTCACAAAGAAACAAGGAAAACGGTATGCAACGAACTTTTGGAACAGTACGAGAATGGTGGAGATGAATTTCTTGGAAGAATTGTGACAGGTGATGAAACATGGCTCCATCATTTTTCACCAGAGACGAAGAGGCAATCAATGGAGTGGCATCATGCAAATTCACCCAAGGAAAAAATTCAAAACCACACCTTCTGCAGGAAAAGTTATGGCTACGGTGTTTTTCGATTCCTAAGGACTCTTGCTTGTGGACATCAGGCCAAGTGGAACCACCATAAATTCTGATGCATAAGTGACGACACTGAAGGAACTTCAAGCTCGACTGAGTGGTGTTCGACCACATCGGCAAAAGCAGGATGTTTTGCTGTTGCACGACAATGCATGGCCACATGTCAATCGTAAAACCATGGACGTGATCACAAAACTCGGATAGGCGACACTGATACACCCGCCTTCAGTCCTGACATGGCTCCATGTGACTATCATCTCTTTGGGAAACTGAAAGGCTCTCTTCGTGGAACAAGATTTGAATATGATGACTCCCTTGTGCACACTGCCAAACAGTGGCTCCAACAGGTTGGTTCAGAATTTTACCATATGGGTATACAGAGGCTGGTTCCAAGATGGCTCAAGGCAGTTGAGAGAGATGGAAATTATGTGGAGAAATGAAAAAAATCTTGTTCCTAAAGGGTGTATCTACACTCTGTAAAACTTTCAAACATGTAGAATAAAAGATGGATTAAAAAAAAACAGTGTGCATTTCTTTTGGATTGACCCTCGTATATCATATATGCATTCTGTTTCCAGCGCCTCAGCGCATACAGACAGAGAATGGTTAGTGATGAGTGGAATGCTTCAAAAATTTTTCATTAAAAAGCAATTGTTCATTTATTTAAACACAAATTTACACCGTAGAACCAGTTATTAATCGTTTAAACCCAATAGAACTTTGATACTTCAAGCCAGAAACACGGGAGCTCGTATTTAAGTAAATATATCTACAAATTTTGAAAATAGTTCGTTTTAAGATATATACGTTTTATTTGTCTCTCCTTGAAGTAACATAGGTTATTTTCCTCTAAAATATTTGGCTAAAAATGGTTCTAAGCACTATGGGACTAAACATCTGAGGTCATCAGTCCCCTAGACTTAGAACTTTTTAAACCTGACTAACCTAAGGACATCACACACATCAGTGCCCGAGGCAGGATTCGAACCTGCGACTGTTGCAGAAGCGCGGTTCCGGACTGAAGCGCCTAGAACTGCTCGACCACAGCGGCCGGAAATATTTGGCAACAATGGTCATGGGTCATATAGGCCACTAACCCAAAAGGCTGAAAAGTATTCAAGCGAAAGCATTCCTAGCCGGAGACTGATCGAAAACATGCATGTAACTGGAATAATCATCAGAAGCGTGTGCCAGTCGGTTGTCTCAGATTAAGTGAAAACAATCAAATCCGAAGAGTGACTGGGAAACATCCATTTTGCTGACCTGTCCGTAAAGGCTACTTTTACTCGGTCGTTTCATTCACCTGCAAAAGTCCCTGACCTGAAGAACAATGGACCTTTCAGTAATTTGCCGCATCATTAATAAGTAGAGGGCAACCTCAGAATAGTAGGATTTCACGGCCGTTATTAGCGTGTCTGATGCTATTTGTCTTATTAGGCCAATGTCCAGGGAATATTTCTCTGCCTTACGTTTCGTCTTCCAAGACCAAAAACAGTTCGACTTGGTAAACTTTTTCGAGACTGTAATTGCTTTCTTAACCGTTATATCCTCTGTTGATGTCTCCAGTATTGACGGCGAAACGTTAGGCAGAGATATATGCCTCTGACCACCGCCTAATGCTTACAAAACAAATATCACCCAAAGTAAAGGGAAGTTAGCGATGTCGGCATGTGGATCATGCGCGAAATTAGAAAGGGGACGACAATGTAAGGAATTCCGTTTTGGTTACCCTTTTGTGTTCCGTTGAGGGATTCACATTTTCAGTTCTGTAGTATCAAAGGGCATTCAGAAGTGATCGATTTTACTGGATTTATCTGAGATTTTCTTGAGGCTCGTGTCTGTCACGACAGTAAGCTTGAGTGTATAGCAAAGTTAGAACACATACAAGAGAAATTAGCGACCGCATCTAGTTCATACTATTTAATCCGAATAAACAGGTCATTTATTAAGCAATAAACTAATTTTTTAAACACATAACTGTGACCTGTTACAAACATTAAGCAGGCGTCTGAGAAATGAACTTAAAATAACAAAACTTAGCTTAGAAACTCTTGTCGTATTAAGATGTCTGAGCCCCTTCGATGTCTGAGCCCCTTATTTATTCTGGGATTCTAATTGAGACTGTATTTGTTGATTGCACTCAACACATCTTTATAAAAAATAAAATTACCTGATCTATACGTCGCTGCCAGGTACTTCTGATGCCTAGGTTTATTTAACTCGACCAGACATTTATGGGAGAGAGCTTATAATCTTTTCCTCTTTTTTATTTATAATAAAACGTTTTTTATTCAACATTTCGCATCTATAGGATTTACAAGGGAAACGAAAATCATTTTATGTTAGAGAGTAGTACTCCATTCGCAAGGCTGAGGAAAACACATAAACATCTGAAGGAAGGTGTACATTATGTGTTAAAGAGAGAAAGAAATTTGGAAAATTTTAAGTCCAAAAGCACCGGCATTGTTGACTTCTTCGATGGAACGCAGGAACTAAAAACCAAGTAGAATGTATTACAAACACTTGTTTTCTCCTGTCCACAGATATTTAAGTAACTTAATTGCAATTACTGTCGTTTGCCAATAACCCCTGAAAAATTCTGGGCGCAGTTAATCGCTACTGACGTTGCCAGCGTTAAGAAAGGAACGTATATTTATCGTTAATATCAGTAACTTTTATCGTAAAGCGTTATTTTTCCAACAGTAACAATACAATAATGTTATGATTGACACATGTTCCAGTTACAAGCTCTCCTGTCCGGTTCAGCTGTCAGCTGACGTATGACGTGATGTGTAAATTGGGAGAGCTGTCAATAAACGCACTAATTTTCTAGCTACCTGCTGACGAGAACATCATTAATTATGCTTTAAGCATCGTTTGGAAAATAACGGGGATAAAACGTCACAACATGTGCGAGTGGACGGGTAATGCGTCGTTAAATGGGCGGCAACAACCGAAATCCTGCGTATTGTGTTTCGCGTACTCAATCCTTATTTCGCTCTACCGGAAGACTAAAATATTCGAAGCGACAGAAACTTTTAGTCGAGAAATTCAGTGCTTTGTTAGCCTTTGAATACTCCAAATTCCGAAATTGTTGCGACAGTCCACGGGGACACACGACAATGCCATATTGTTATGAAAATGTAGCTACAACAATGGTATAGATTTTTGCGTCATAATCTCTATCATGGGTGACGAAGAAGAAGAAGATGCGAAGAGAGATAACAAACTAAAAATTCCAATAAAAGTACTAGGACCAAAAATTATCATTGATGTTCATCTGGTAATAAATATGCAACCAGTCGCTTTTTACAATTTATTCAACCATGGACATGTTTTCGAGCCACTGTAGCCTCGTCTGCAGATGGAGATTTTACAAAAACATTATGTTGTGGACCAAGTGTAGCTAGGTGCAATGCTGGTGAGTGCACTGCCTTGTGCTATTCACATCAGATTGCTTCTTTTAACGTGCATTATTAAGCTAGGTTCACAAATAAACACAGTATGTAGCTACATTTGGTTTTACACTGACTCACAGGATGGAAACACACTATATTGAAAAAAAATCGAATGATAGCGATCACCAGCATGTATCGCTAAGGTCTCAGACTCACATCATGGAATATTACATTTGATGTATTAGTAAGATTCTGGTCGATTAGTTCCCTGATCTCCTTGTTCACTCTGATCTCGTATAGAGTGCAAAAACCAGCCTCTCTGCTGATAGAATCCTACTTCAAGCTCACAAAGCTGGCCATTGTGCAGGAACATCGGCTGTTGTTTAATATCATCTTCACGATAAGCAATCAAATTTTGAATTATCACCTTTAATTCTTATTTTAACTTAAAATTTTTATTTAATTTTCTCTTTTTCGATTTTAACGATGTACAATTATTATTTTTATTACTATAATAATAATTATTATTATCGCTAATCTTATTACTATTGTTGGTGTTGTTGATGACCGCTATAGTGTTAGTATTAGTAGTTGTGGTTGTAGGGATGGCAAATGTAGTACCATGAGAAGAAGAAAAGGAATAAACAACAAGTTGTTCTTGTCTGTTTCCTACCAAATGGCCTTAGAGATATAAAAATTTAATCCTCTCGTTTCTGTTACTTTTATTATCACCATATTTTACAACTAACTTATCGCCCACTGCTTCATTCGAGTAGACTGTATTGTGTTGCCTGCAGAGATTTATTTTTGATTTGCTTTAATCGAATTTTTACGTTGTTAAAGAAAACTGTAACACCTAAACTTTACACGCTAATGATCATGGTCTTTGCCGAATGTGCTTAAGACCAAAAAGTGATTCTAGTAGCTAGAGTCTAAGGTATTTTTTAATCGTGGCTTTTGCGTTCCTCTGGCGATGTTCCCGTAAAAACTTTCATATCCTAACACATATTTCTTTTTATCCAACCAAGACGTGAAACATCAATTTATCATAGATTCAGCTTCGAATTTTTTTACTACAACGAGATATTTTTTTTTGAAATTTCAATCCCTTGTTTCACTCCTTTGTATGAACTTTCAAAAGATGGAAAACACGCGCTTTTTTTAAAATTTCTAACAGAGAATCCACATACAAATGAAACTTCCTGGCAGATTAAAACTGTGTGCCCGACCGAGACTCGAACTCGGGACCTTTGCCTTTCGCGGGCAAGTGCTCTACCATCTGAGCTACCGAAGCACGACTCAGGCCCGGTACTCACAGCTTTACTTCTGCCAGTATCTCGTCTTCTACCTTCCAATGTTACAAATGTTCATACATTTAGCTTTGAAAATGCTTTCATATCATAAAACCTTTCATCCCCTATTTCACTCCTTAGGCTGATAAATTTCCAAAACCACTGAAACATGTATTCTTTTTTTATTTGTAATCGAGAAGTCAAATACTAATTTTTATAGCCTTAGCTTTAGAAGATATTTAATAATGATTTATTTTAAAAACCATGTGACCCGCTATTTCGCCTCCACAGGGTTAAATATTCAAAAATGCTGAATTATGTATTTATATGTATCTGACCGAAAAACCAAATACTAGTTTTCTTAGGTCTACCTTCAAACCTGCCTTATTAGCGATATATTTTCAAAAAACCTTCCATCCCTTAATTCAACCCCTTAGAGGTGGAATTTAGGAAAATACCTTCTTAAACGATGCCTGCCGGTCAAAACCACCTTCAAATTACAACCTCCTATCCTTAGCCGTTTGAGTTGGCCCATGATGAGTCAGTCAATCAGAACATTGCATTTTATAATATATGTATATAAACATTACAGTTACTGTTATAATTTCACTCATCTTTTGTGTAAAGCGTTTTTCATGTATGGAACTGATTTAATTTGATAATGTGCTTGTAATCCTAATCTCATCAGGCTTAAGAAATAAATAAATGGAAAATACAAAAATTAACAGTTTCAGTGCACCTCTGAAAATGTGAGTGAATGTAACGCCTTTGGCGATACGAGTGTAGTACCGTAAAGCACTCTACACAGAGTGCAATAGAAAAAACTTTCAGAAGCAGACTGCTCTCTCCTTTCGGATCTTTGCTTTATATCTTCGACCCAACTAGTAAAAGATATCGAAAGGCACAAAGTTGCTAGAAATTCTGTCGAAGCCGCCCACGAATATCATGTGAAAACTTTGCTTGGTCCAACGCTAGGGCTTGAGAGCAACTCGGATATTTAAATTTCGTTTTCAGCGGCCGGTGAATTATTTCGGTGCTTGCAAACTTCGCAGACGCCAGCCATGGACACGTTAAGAATTTATTGCTGTATACTCGCACGCACTGACCAGTAATAACCTGTAACCACCCGACAATGGAGCACGGAGAAAGTGATTTATGTGGGAGTGCAACAAGAGAGGCAGAGCGGGCAGCGTAAAAATTCAGGAATTACTTAACACCAGGACCGGGAAAGTCTGTATCAAAGACACTGATGCTTTAGTGTTAATGGCCTCAGCTTAATAAATATTCTTCATATAGTTCAGTGATTGTTACGTTTATCCGCGATATTGCAATGCATGGGTTATTCTGAATTACGATGCCGCAATTGCGAATATGGACAACCTCAGCTGTAGAATGGAATAAGCAGCCCTCGATCCTGTATTCCCCAATTAGCTCAAGTGTTCGCCTTATTGTTTGGCTATCCGTGTACAACACCCGACTAGACTGAAACTTCCATACGTCGTCAACCACGCGTCAATAGCCTGTAGTCGTACATCCATAATATGTTTTGCCGTACAAGTGAGGCATTTTACTTAAAAGTTGCTTGCGTGGTGTCGGCAAGTAAATGCGATATTGCAGTGCCTGTGTTATTGCATACATGTCTTTCTCCTCTTTCATTCCTTGTCCCAAGCCCATATTCTTCTGTAACCTTTTCTTCTACTCCTTCTCCTACAACTGCAATCCAGTCGCCCATGACTATTAGATTTTCGTCCCCCTTTTACATACTGCTTTACCCTTTCAATATCCTCATACACTTTCTCTATCAGTTCATCTTCAGCTTGCGTCGTCGGCATGTATACCTGAACTATCGTTGTCGGTGTTGGTCTGCTGTCGATTCTGATTAGAACAACCCGGTCACTGAACTGTTCAAAGTAACACACCCTCTGCCCTACCTTCCTATTCATAACGAATCCTACACCTGTTATACCATTTTCTGCTGGTGTTGATATTACCCGAAACTCATCTGACCAGATATCCTTGTCTTCCTTCCACTTCACTTCACTGACCCCTTTTTTCAGAATCTCGAACAGCTTGCACCATTTCATATTGTCGAACGCTTTTTCCAGGTCTACAAATCCTATGAAAGTGTCTTGATTTTTCTTTAGCCTTGCTTCCATTATTAGCCGTAACGTCAGAATTGCCTCTCTCGTCCCTTTACTTTTCCTAAAGCCAAACTGATCGTCACCTAGCGCATTCTCAATTTTCTTTTCCATTCTTCTGTATATTATTCTTGTAAGCAGCTTCGATGCATGAGCTGATACGCTGATTGTGCGATAATTCTCGCACTTGTCAGCTCTTGCCGTCTTCGGAATTGTGTGGATGATGCTTTTCCGAAAATCAGATGGAATATCGCCAAACTCATATTTTCTACACACCAACGTGAATAGTCGTTTTGTTGCCGCTTCCCCCAATGATTTTAGAATTTCTGATGGAATGTTATCTATCCCTTCTGCCTTATCTGACCGTAAGTCCTCCAAAGCTCTTTTAAATTCCGATTCTAATACTGGATCCCCTATCTCTTCTAAATCGACTCCTGTTTCTTCTTCTATCACATCAGACAAATCTTCACCCTCATACAGGCTTTCAGTGTATTCTTTCCACCTATCTGCTCTCTCCTCTGCATTTAACAGTTGAATTCCCGTTGCACTCTTAATGTTACCACCGTTGCTTTTAATGTCACCAAAGGTTGTTTTGACTTTCCTGTATGCTGAGCCTGTCCTTCCGACCATTATATCTTTCTCGATGTCTTCACATTTTTCCTGCAGCCATTTCGTCTTAGCTTCTCTCCACTTCCTGTTTATTTCGTTCCTCAGCGACTTGTATTTCTGTACTCCTGATTTTCCCGGAACATGTTTGTACTTCCTCCTTTCATCAATCAATTGAAGTATTTCTTCTGTTACCCATGGTTTCTTCGCAGCTACCTTCGTTGTACCTATGTTTTCCTTCCCAACTTCTGTGATGGTCCTTTTTAGAGATGTCCATTCCTCTTCAACTGTACTGCCTACTGCGCTATTCCTTATTGCTGTATCTATAGCGTTAGAGAACTTCAAACGTATCTCGTCATTCCTTAGTACTTCCGTATCCCACTTTTTTGCGTATTGATTCTTCCTGAGTAATGTCTTGAACTTCAGCCTATTCTTCATCACTACTATATTGTGATCTGAGTCTATATCTGCTCCTGGGTACGCCTTACAATCCATTATCTGATTTCGGAATCTCTGTCTGACCATGATGTAATCTAATTGAAATCTTCCCGTATCTCCCGGCCTTTTCCAAGTATAGCTCCTCCTCTTGTGATTCTTGAACAGGGTATTCGCTATTACTAGCTGAAACTTGTTACAGAACTCAATTACTCTTTCTCCTCTTTCATTCCTTGTCCCAAGCCCATATTCTTCTGTAACCTTTTCTTCTACTCCTTCTCCTACAACTGCAATCCAGTCGCCCATGACTATTAGATTTTCGTCCCCCTTTTACATACTGCTTTACCCTTTCAATATCCTCATACACTTTCTCTATCAGTCCATCTTCAGCTTGCGTCGTCGGCATGTATACCTGAACTATCGTTGTCGGTGTTGGTCTGCTGTCGATTCTGATTAGAACAACCCGGTCACTGAACTGTTCAAAGTAACACACCCTCTGCCCTACCTTCCTATTCATAACGAATCCTACACCTGTTATACCATTTTCTGCTGGTGTTGATATTACCCGAAACTCATCTGACCAGATATCCTTGTCTTCCTTCCACTTCACTTCACTGACCCCTACTATATCTAGATTGAGCCTTTGCATTTCCCTTTTCAGATTTTCTAGTTTCCCTACCACGTTCAAGCTTCTGACATTCCACGCCCCGACTCGTAGAACGTTATCCTTTTGTTGATTATTCAATCTTTTTCTCATGGTAACCTCCCCCTTGTCAGTCCCCTCCCGGAGATCCGAATGGGGGGCTATTCCGGAATCTTTTGCCAATGGAGAGATCATCATGACACTTATTCAATTACAGGCCACATGTCCTGTGGATACACGTTACGTCCTGCTTCCCGCGGAGTGCACCCTTCATTGTGCCAGACATATACAAGTTGGAAGGTGCGAGATCATGGCTGTAAGGTGATCGAAGAACAGCATTTAAATAAAATTTAATGAACTCCTTTCGAATGCGCTGACTTTTCTGAGGCTTTACGTTGTCATGGAGAAGACGTTCGTCTGCATGCTGACGTCGTTTCTTCTGTGAGGATAAAACAACACACTTCAGAGTTGATCGCCGCTCATTGATGGAGGACATCAATAGAATAACCTCTTCAGAGTCCCAGAAGGCCGTCGCACGATATTACAGGCCGATGGCGTGCCTTTGAAATTTCTCTTCGAAGGAGAGTTGGTGCGACGTCACTCCATGGATAACCATTTCGTTTCCGGTTCGTAGTGATTAACCCATGTTTTATTGTCTGCGACGATTCGACGAGAAACTGTTGCGATTAGCACTGCAAAGCACAAGCAATTTTGCACACATTGTCCTTCGTTGCTGTTTATGGTCTTCCGTTAGCCTATGAGGAACCCAGGGAGCATACACCCTTAATTGCGCCAACTTGTGGACGAGTGTGTAAACATTATCAACAGAGACGTTCAGTTCATCAGCGAGGTGTCTGATTGTGATCCGTCCACCACCTCGAATGAGAGTGTCCGCACTTTCCAACATTGCCGTATGCGGCCAGCCGGCACGCTGGAGATCGCACAGGCTAGCGCAAACATGTTACGATGATGTCAGAACACTCGCTCAACAGCTCACCGTGTTTTTATTCGATACCACGTCTCCGTAGACTTTCTGTGAGCTTTATTAATTTCTACTAGGCTTTGGTTTTCCGAAAAGGAAACTCAATGACTGCTCTCTGCTTGGAATGCACCTCAGCTACAGACGCCAATTTGAGGGCTACATATAGAGCCGCCATCTATCGAGACTTCATGAAATTATGTGGACTGAAGTG
Source organism: Schistocerca americana (assembly GCF_021461395.2). Classification (NCBI taxonomy): domain Eukaryota; kingdom Metazoa; phylum Arthropoda; class Insecta; order Orthoptera; family Acrididae; genus Schistocerca; species Schistocerca americana. The sequence goes on from NC_060122.1 coordinate 654,413,299, forward strand.
GTAGTATTCTACAATGTCCCTCAACAAACTCCGCATTTTTTCAACTGAAACTGGCCGAGAAAAAAAGTCTTGCATTACTTATTGAAAGCTTCTCGTACTTACTGATCTAGCGGCAATTACAGCTTGTTTAACCTTTTTGCAGCATGTGCCGACATTCTGCATAGCTTTATTGCTTACTATTCTCCACACACATTACGTTATCTGGTCTCACATTAGAATAAGCACACTTACTTCTTGTAAATATTGTATACTTATTTCTATGAATGGAGAATGTTATTATTTACAATACGACAATGGTCTGATTACTGCATATGCATATTTCGCACTCGCTTAACGCTCCAGTCTTCTCCATAGCTTGATCGTCCACATTCTTAAGCCCGCATCTCGTGGTCGTGCGGTAGCGTTCTCGCTTCCCACGCCAGGGTTCCCGGGTTCGATTCCCGGCGGGGTCAGGGATTTTCTCTGCCTCGTGATGGCTGGGTGTTGTGTGATGTCCTTAGGTTAGTTAGGTTTAAGTAGTTCTAAGTTCTAGGGGACTGATGACCATGGATGTTAAGTCCCATAGTGCTCAGAGCCATTTGAACCACATTCTTAATCTTATTGTCATTTGTTGTGTTATTCTGATTCTAAAGTTTGCTACAAGCATGTTGGTTCTAAGCGGCTAATACATGAAATTCATCTACATCTACACTTACATCTGCATGTATACTCTGCAAATCACATTTACGTGCCTGGCAAAGGGTTCATCGAACCACTTGCACAATTCTCATTGTTCTAGTCTCGTACTACTCGCGTAAAGAACGAACACCTATATCTATCCGTACGAGCTCTGATATCCCTTATTTTATAGTGGTGATCGTTTCTCCCTATGTAGGTCGGTGCCAACAAAATATTTTCGCACTCGGAGGAGAAAGTTGGTGCGAAGATCGTGGTGCAACGAAAAACGCCTTTGTTCTAGTGGTGTCCACCCCAAATCCTGTAGCGTTTCAGTGACAATCTCTCCCCTATTTCGCGATAATACAAAACGTGCTGCTCTTCTTTGAACTTTTCGATGTACTCCGTCAGTCCTATATGTCTGTAAAAGGATGGACAAGCGTAGTGTAGCCAGTCTCCTTAGTAGATCTGTTAAATTTCGTAAGTGTCCTGGCAATAAAACGCAGTTGTGGTGCTTATTTTAGAGTGGTTTTATTCCTGTGACACAAAAGATATACAATTATATATTGAGATGGCAATGTGTTCTTACTATTGACATTTTTATTTTTTAACACTTGAGTGACTGTTTCGAGCGACGGTTCTATTGTTCAAGTGTTCCATAACTGAGGGCTGTTTCAAAAAATTATTTAAAATGAGTAACAACTTTGAAGGTACAGAGAAGCACGAGTTACATATCTCCTATGGTTTGCTTTTCAACAAATATCTTTGGTTCCTACTCTTTGACATGTGTACACGTAGATGACGGTTAGTTGTGACCGTGAGTTCTGATGAGTCGCATCAGTCTTTCTATGTAGTGTTAACACTGTAGACGGGTCGTGTATTATATAGACTGCCATAATCGAAATTTTTTATTGTAAGTAATCATTTATACATCAACTGCAAACAACTGATTAGTTTCTGCGCATTCCTTTACATTTCTTGCTTTTTTTGTTTGATACAGATACCGATTTGATGGTACAATACCTAAGACTGTGAATGTTGCTATGTGTCATTCATTAAAAGTACTCTTAACTACGAGCGGCTTCAACGAACGATAGGCCGTAAGGGATGTAGTGGTACATCAGCCCCCAGGTTCACCTGATCTCACGATGTTTGTTTGCCCTTTCTTGAGTTTTAGGTGAACAGCGATGTTTCATAGCATTTATATGCGACTCAGTGGTACGTACTTGGAGGTGGATAGTATTTCACGTCCACTCAGAGACACACAATGATTCTCTGCAGAACGATCAGGTAATTTGTGGCCTCTTAACTGGAATTCTCTGTATTGGGTGAAAATTAGTTTTGCAGATGTAGGGGCCAATGAGAGTTTAGGATTGATCATCAAGCAGTTCACACTTTTATGACAAGAGTAGAAAATTTTTAGTCAGATCACCTCTTGCGAAATATCTTCCCTAGAGTTGGAAATAGGGCCAATAATATGTGCATATTCCACGGTATTACGTGCATTGAGTGGGTCACAGCAACTAAATAATGTGCAAATAGTGATTATTCTTTTATTTTAATCCACGTAAATGCCGTATAAAATTCTTAATTCGTATAATAGTTAATAGTTAACACTTTCCGACTATAGTGTACCACCTCAAAGTAATTATGAGAATGTAACTTTGCAGTAGAAAAAAAGGAATTTTCAGGTGTAACGGCGACGGCAAAGATATTTGTCATTTATATATTTGCCACACACTTCATGGTGTGTATTTCAACAACCGAACACCCCTTGGAAGGTTACGAAAAGACCCTCGTAGTACAAAAGGATAGATCACCGTCACGTGTACGTCACAGAGACTGCTTACAATTCTAGAGCTTTCACACAAGTGAAGCCTGAGACTGAGAGTTGTGGCCAGAATCTGATGTTTTCCATGTTACAGGAGAAACTACAGCTCACTCTTTCATTCTCGTCATAGTAACTTCGTAAACTTCTATGTAAGATGACCCCCATTTCTTTCTCATTCATTGTACTCTTATAGTAAGTACTAATGTACTTCTTCCGATTCCATTCTACTCCAGAAATAAATCGAGCAAGCAGGTATTCCTCGGACTACTAAGGAGCTTTGCAGATAAGTCGACTCATTTAGCTCTACAAATAAGTTTCATCCAGAGACACCGGAGGTCTGGCATGTGCTCCACGTCAAACTTAGAACTTTTTTCCAAGACGGTACCGAATTGGAATAGTTACAAGTGCCAGAATTCCATTGTTTTGAAATCACATTCTTCTGCCATAAATTAAGAACTCACAAAGTGTAAGCTCACCATTGGTAGTAGGGCATAGGTCGGGCTGACTAGCAGCGACTGGATCAGCGAGGCAGCTGGTTAACTCCGGACTTGAAACTGGACAGATTTTGATACAGCGTGTTCACTTCATGTTGGTAAAAACTACACGGACATAGACTGTTCAGTGTTTATGAAGAACAAATTGAGCCTATTTTCCTCTCAGCCATATTTAAAATTAGGTGGAAAAAAAATTAAAATAGAAACACGCATATCGCCTACAGGAAAGTAAATTTAAGTTAAAATCGTGCCGCGATTTTGTTTTTATGTTGACAAACAAACGGATTGTTTCCATACAAATAGGGTTTATGAATCCCCGTATCTATGAAGTCGAAGTCTCCAATGATACTGGCACTAACAGGCAGCTCGGATGACTGACTAGAAGGATTGAGGCGTAACGCCTTCGCATCGCTCCTGCCACTTGCTAGGACGATATCGTTATAGGCATGAGACATCGAGAGATGTCACCAGCTGACATGGACCTGAGTTACAGAGCTGCACGTAGTTGTACTAGTAGGCAGCAGAGGTCAGCAGTTGACGGACAGTGCTAGCAGTCGTAGTCAAAACAATGTTGTCAAGTAATGTTTGATTAATATTTGATGTATTTGCATAATTGTAATTGTTTTATATGTGTAGCAATTGGCAGTGTGAGTGTTGTATGAGTGAAGAAGAACAGAAGTAAATGAAAATTGTTTTGTTTATTCACGAAGTACCAGTTAAACTATACAGGGGATTTACTATAATTAAATGTGCAGTCAGTTTATTGTACTAATAAATCGTGAGAAGAACACAAATTAATCAGTAATTTCAGAAGGAGTAATTTTATATTTCATACTTTTATAAATTTATTTATTTAGCAATTGCCATAGAAAGAAATGTTTTACTAGGATTGGTCATTGAAGTAAAGCGCGGGTTAGCGCGGGATAATACTGCAACCTGATTTGCTGTTTGTGCTATCAGCCAATCAGAAAAATGCAGGCTCGCGCCAATCTATGCTGGGAACAAAGCCTTTGGTGTGATCTAGGGAAGTCGGGGCTGAGGGTTGAAACTAGTAATATTTCACTGAAAGCAGCTCCGACGAAAGTACTGTAAAATCGCGGAAAAATGCTAATTATGAGTTCGCGAAGTAGTACAATGTGCATTTAAATGAACGGTATAGTGGAAGTCGTGTGGAATTTCGGACGGAATATCAGAATTATTGCTTTTGACTGTTAGTTAAAACCGCGTGGCGGGTTGTGCGATCTAAGACTAGAACAGGTATTACGTGTAGAGCAGAGGGCACAACATTTGAGCGAGCATTATCATAATTAAACGATCCGGTGAACTCTATTAACTTCGGTAATGGGTGTAAATACCATAAACTGGCTACATGTGTGATTATGGTGTGTGCGTGTGAACTTTACATTGTGTTTCCACTTAGTACGGACATGGCAGTATTAACTGTGATCTTTATCGTAAAAATACACTTGAAAATTTACATTGCCCAGTTAAAACCTTTATTTCAGTAGCTAGCCACGTCCCGTTTACCGGACAATTCTATGTATGTGGCGACCTGTAGTAGACAGTAGTGGTCTAGTATTTTCTACTACAGCTTTTAGCTAGACAAATGAACATTGCTGGACACTGGCAGGGCGGTAAGAAGAAACGCGCCGCGCCGCAGGATGGGTATTATAACAAATTGTTAGCAGCAATCACTAGGTGCTTTTTTCGCAATCGAGGCGGATTTTTAGTTTTTAATATATTAACATACGATTGCCGACGCGCTACGATGCTGAAGGTTCTTAAATAAATGAATAATAAAATACCCTGTATAAGTCGAGCAGGTGTTCTCGTGATAGACACTAGGGGCTTAACAGGAAAGGGTTAACTCCCCGTCTAGCCTTCTAGATTTAGGTATCTCGCCATTTTCTAAACCGATTAGAGCTAATGCTTGGCGTGTTCCTTTAAATGCCATTAGAAATCTCTCCTGCAAGCTGCTTCTAGTCAACGTTGTGCTCCGTCTCCATTTATCTCAATACAATGTAAAACCTAGTTTTTCTACATACCTTTTTTCCTTCCATCCTCCCTAGAAGACATATTAGCTTGACATAAACGCAAATTTCATGTTTTTAGCTGTTCCGTTTTTTAATAAAAAAAATTCTGTGCCGACTCCTTTTGTAAGGCAGATTATTGTGGGCATATATGATCCATGAATTTAACGTCCGACATGAGCACAAATTGCAGCAACTGACGATTAATGAGCTTTGTGCCATCTGTGAACCTATTCCAGATTTTTGTTGTATATCAGATTGTCATCTACTCTGAGACAAGCGTGGATTAGGCTCTGATAATAAACTACCAGTCTAGTAGTGGTTCCCCAGTCATTCGTATTGTGTTGCATGGTGGAATTATGGTATCGAGCGAACATCCAATAACGCTCGCCATTTGCGCTTTGTAACTTTTTTCCAAGTAAACTTATGAGGTCTCAGCTTAATGGTTCCTTAGACTCTCTGTAAGAGGCCAACTAGCCCGTCGCAAGTCAAATTACCCAGTGGGTGGTGGCGCGATGGTAATAAAGTGATATTAGAAAGGAAATTTTTCAGATTCCCATTCAGGTATTCAGATTTATGTGTTGCGTGATTTCCCTAACTCACTCGCTTCCTACTGTTTCCATTCCCATCCTCCGCCATTCCGAACCTGTGTTCCGTCCGTAATTATATCGTTGTCGATGGGATGCTAAATCCTAACCTTCTAACCCTTTCTCGAGTTTGTCTCCATTTCTTCCTTTTCTCAGCTCTGGAGATACTCCAAACAAACTCAATACTTAGTTCTGGACATAGGTCCGAAAATATCCAGCTATTAAGAAATTGGCATCTGAAGGCGAAGCGCCTTCACATGTAGTCCAACTGGAAAATATCTGAAAATATGGCGCATTTGGCGCTGAACAATCCGTAAAGTACTGCGAAATACAGTGGTCCTCAAATTGTCTGAGACAGCTGCATCTTAAACCGTGAAGATACCAGTTAACTCCACCTACAGGTTTGGCACCCTAATAAACTACAGACTAAAGAAAAAACAATGCATTCTATAATAACAAATGATAAATAACACATAGTTAAAGTACAAAGAAAATAATCTCAGACATTTTTGAAGTATTTCTTGTGTTAAACCAAGAAATAATGAATCAGTGGGATAGCTGGTATTGTTTTTCCGAACAATCCGTTTTATTTAGGATTTGATGTCGAAGAACGTTCGTAACACGGCGTGCTTAATTTCATTAATTTAATTGCATTTTTTTCAGTGCTATCATAGTCGAATGTCTACTTTCATACCTGTAAGTAGGAGTAAATTACGCTCATATCTATGGAAAAACTATTTGAAATCAAGGAAATACACAGCACAACGGAACTGATGGGTCATTTTTTTCTCCTGTTCCAACACGCGAGTTTGCAATTAGGCTCAAGTGTGTCTACGGCCTTCCTCTGTAACGGTACAAAAGTGTGGCGCCCTGCGACGTCACCCTCTGGCACGAAGAAGCTTCAAACAGCAAAGTGTTGACAATTGTGAAAAAACGGTCAGAATTCTATAGTTCATGTGACGTGTAAACGGCATTAATGATGCCACACTAGACCAAGTATCCCCACAATTTTTCCCGATGCCACCATCGACGTGTCCCACGATGGGAAGGTCGTCACAGCTCCTCTTATAAACATTTCCCCCTTTTTTTTATGCCACTGCAATGGTGATCAGAACCGCAACTCCCAGTGTTGAAATCAGACGGTTTTCTCATGAGTGGGCGAGGGAAACATTCGAGACATACCGCCGCTCAGAACTCAGTGAACGAAACCACCCCTTTCTTTGAGACGTAGATTCCAACACATTTCACGGTCGAAAATTAAAGTTTGCAGTGCGATGAGCAAAAAGACGTCCTTGCCACAATTTGATACTGTTGACACTCCCTGTGCGATTCAACTATTCTTGACGGACATCACTGTGTGCATCTCCACTGAACGTGATCTATCCCTTTTGGTTGGCAGTGCTACCGCAGTTTTTGCTGTGGTATACATGGTGGAGTCATTACGGACCGTTCAAAACCATTCGATGAGTTCTGAATGTGATGCAAAGCTGCAATGGGTCCTTAAGCTTTTTGAGTGTTTCCGTTTCACGCCATTCTAAGGCGTGTTCACACAGGGTTGCGACATTGCAATATGCATCAATAAAACTACAGAGGGTACCTCCTAGACCCCCCAGTTCAACATATTCATTGAGTGTTTTAAAAATTTGCCTATACAGACACAGCTTGCAAAATACTCACAGGGGCCTGCAGCAGATGGTCTTGGAAGTGTTTCAAGTGGTTGCCTACTTGCAGGTACGTTGGGCTACTTCGTTGGTTTTCTCTGTAAAGATACATTTTTAAAATTCTCAATAAATGTAGGCGGTAGCTAAGTAGGATTTTGCCGAACTGAGAAGTGGGTCTTAGAGGGACCCTTTGCATGTGTTAGTATCGCACTCATCCGTCATTACGCCACAGGAGAACGTGAAACAGGAGCACTGGAAAAGTATAACGACTCTTTGCTGCTTCGGGATACGTTTGAATTTGTAAGAATGGTCAATGGTTTTGAGCGGCCCCTAGCGTTTCCAACCTGTACGGAAGAGCAAAAATTGCAGTTACACTGCGCTCCAAAAGGGTGCAATCACGATCAGTGGTGTTGCAGCCCCACAATGTCCATAGGGAAGGGTTAAAATGTCCGATCCAGCAGTGTTAAATGTTCTGAGGAACGTCTTCCTGTTCCTCAACACACAACGAACTGTCTTTTTTGACCGCTAAATGTGTGGAAATGATTGTCCCAAGCAAATGGGTGGTTCATCGCCTTGTATGCCACGTCCTAAGGCCGTTTCGTTTAGATTCTGAGCGGCAGTGTATCTGAACTGTTTTCCTGGTAGCCCTTAAGAAAGCTAAATGGTTCCAAAGGCGTAAGAAGGAGGGGTGAAATGTGAAATGTGGGAAAGAGGGGCTGTGACGACCTCCCCATTTCTTGACACGTCCACGGTGGCTTTGGGCAGGATTTATACGTCACATGAATTACTTAGCTCTGGCCTTTCTGTAGCACGTGTCGACACCTTACTGTTTGAAGCGTCGCCGAGCCTGAGGGTGACATCTCAAGAAGCCACATTTAAGCCAAATTTGAAACTTATATATTAGACTAGGAGACAACTACGTGGATTTGAAACTCTTTAATTCTGTTTCACAGGGTAGCTGCTAAAAGAAATTACTAGAGACGACAAATAATGACCACTGCCATAGGATTTATAAGAAATAAAAATAAGCCTAAAACAGTACAAGAGTGCTTATAGTAAAATATACCGACCTTCAGACCGACTGTTCCAGTATTTCCGAAACTGAAAATCTACAATCCATGTGTGATACCAGTGTTTTCTAGTAGCAGTCTGACGCGGCCTGTACTGGACATCATTCGAAATCTGAGGCGTGACCAGTAATCAATGAGGAGATGTACGCAGGGGATTACCAGGAGAGACTGGTAACAAACAAACTGATCAACGTTCAGATGGTTGAAATGGCTCTGAGCACTATGGGACTTAACTTCTGAGGCCATCAGTCCCCTAGAACTTAGAAATACTTAAACCTAACTAACCTAAGGACATCAAACACATCCCTGCCCGAGGCAGGACTGATCAAGGAACAAGATGGAGTAAAAAATGTTATTTTGACCATAATGAAAATGGCGAGCTATGTGGGATATGTAGAGGGGTGAATACATGGAAATGCAGACAAAAATGGTTCAAATGGCTCTGAGCACTATGGGACTTAACTACTGTGGTCATCACTCCCCTAGAACTTAGAACTACTTAAACCTAACTAACCTAAGGACATCACACACATCCATGCCCGAGGCAGGATTCGAACCTGCGACCGTAGCAGTCGCGCGAATGCAGACAGACTAAATTGTTACTTATATTCCTAGAAATAAAAGAAAACCATGGCGACGGATTGAGGGAAGGTACGTATGTTGCTGATATACACTCTGGTAGTCATTAATCTACCAGGAAAAATATGATATGGATAACTTTAATTTTACTTGTTTTGAGCATAAAGTATATAAGGAAGAATATCTGATTAAATATGGAGGTAACTTGGAGGTATCTGTGCAGTGAAGAAATAACTTCGAATTTCAGCGACGTCATTGTACCGTGTGAGAGACGGCAGCAGAACAGAATGGATAATCTCGAAAATAGGCTACAAGATGATATGAATGCAGACAAATTAATTCAGACGATGCTTACGGAATTAATTTCGCAAATATACACTGAAAGTAGTAGATGAATATTGCTATTATGCAGAAAATTTGTTGGTTAAATCTGCAGTAGAGAGGATATAATATGAAGACTGCATATAAATAGGATTTAGTTAACTTGTAACATAAATCTGACTGACAGCAGATCTTGTGAAACTCTTTGTAATGTAACCTTTTAGTGTTGCCTTGTACGGAGATGAAACACGGGAGACAAGCAGTTAAGACAAGAAGTAAATAGAAGAATTTGAAATGTGGTGTTTTAAAAGATTACTGAAGATTAGATGTGTAACTAGTTAACTGGTACTGAATCGAAATAGTTAAAGAAGAAATTTGTGACGTGTTTGACTGAAAGAAGGTATTTCTTGGTAGGATATAAATGGTTTGTACAGTAGGGGGCCGATACTAAATGGGTTTATTAATGTAAAAAATTGATTTTTATTTTGTCACTTTATGTTCGTTAGTGCCTTCTGCCTGGCGGCAAGCTGCAGCGTCTCAGTCACGTTGCCCAGAACCGGATAGAACCACCCTGAAACTCACGTGTTGAACCATCAGCAGCTAAATTCATGTGTTGCTGACGAGGTTACGCTGACGAGGTTACGCTACAGAACTGCGCGTCTTACTACCTGACCGACAAATATGGGGGCTTGGAGGTGGCCTGCTTTTCTTTACGGCATTAAAACTTCATACAAGTTAAACTATGTTTTATTCTTCACCTCAACGGGTGCCTACCGCTTTCCGCTCCTGGCCAATCCTGACGCATTAACAGGTTCAAATAGCTCTGAGCACTATGGGACTTAACATCTGAAGTCATCAGTCCCCTAGAACCTATAACAACTGAAACCTAACTAACCTAAGGACATCACACACATCCATGCCAGAGGCAGGATTCGAATCTGCGACCGTAGCGGTCGCGCGGTTCCAGAGTGAAGCACCTAGAACCGCTTGGCCACACCGGCCGGCTGGTAGGACACAACCTGAGGCATTAACGATAGGTAAATTTGGTAATCGCAGGAGGTGTGTGTAGGGGGGGGGGAGGGGGGAGGGAGAGGCTGGTAAAAGTTTTAGAGGCAGACCTAGGCATGAATACAATAAGATGTAGGCTGCAGAAATTATTCAGAGTAAAGAGGCATCACAGGATTGACTAGCGTAGAAATCGTAGGCATGAAATCGGTCTTTGGGCTAAAAACCATAGCGACATCAACAATGGCAACAACACGGGGCAAAATTTAGTACAACGAGCTGTCACCTCTGGCAGCAAAATAGTTCTACGTACTGAAGGAAGAGGAGGAGGAGGAGGAGGACATTAGCGTTTGATGTCCTGTCAACAACGAGGTCATTATAGGTGGAGCACAAGCTCGGGTTAGGGATGGACGAAGAAGGAGTGTAGCCGTGGTCCTTCAAAGGAACCATCCCAGCTTTTGCCTTAAGCGATTAGGGAGATAGCGGCAAACCTAAATCAGGATGGCCAGACGCAGGTTTGATCCGTCGTCCTCTTACAAGTCCCCAGCCTCATGTGAGTGTGCTTATTCTTCCCTGCTCCTCAAGGCACTGCTATTCTCAGTTTGTGTAGACATCGATTCTAACAAGTTTTATTTAGTTTGGTTCTTGTAATAAACAGTTGTTATTGCAAACCGTGCATTTCACTACGTCTTGCCACATCACTCAGCAAAGTATATCACAATAGTCATCACCAATGGTGACCGAAGACGTACCGCACAAGACATCATCCTCGATTCGCAAACGGTCTTATGGAAGAGGTCGGAGGAGCGGGATGAGTTTAAGGGCACTCTACTGCCCTTTGACTTGAGAAACTGAGCGAAAATGTGGCTAGTAACTGAAAAAGTGTCGTGACGATCACTCCAATGGCAAAACATTCCGAACCGGTATCTCATTTGGATCTACAGGAGAGGGCAAAGGGTAGATACCCAGGAGAAGAAGTGGAATAACCACCTACGCGATAACATTAAATTAGTCGGAGCATGGATTGTCAGAATGTTTGACGTAGTTAGAAAGTTATGAAATCGGGAAATGGAAACGCATTGCATATTCTCAGCCCAGGTATAGTGGGATTCAGTGGAGTGAAACCGAAAGAAGATAAGGATTTCTCGTCAGACTCATATAGGGTAATACCAACAGCAACAGAAAATGGTATAACGGGAATAGGATTCGCTTTGAATGGGAAGGAATGTGAGAGTGTAAGAGTTCAGTGACAGTTCATTGACAAGGTTGCTCCCGTCAGAATCCACAGAAAACCAACCCCGACAACAGTTTGTCCGGTGTACTTGCCGACGTCTCAATCAAAAGGAAAGAGACAGGCTCTGCATGAGGAAACTGAACGGGTATAAGTAAATACTAATAGACATGAAAATATAATAATCACGGGTGACTGAAAAATGTTTTCAGGTGAAGGAATAGGAAGAAACGGTTACAAGACAGTGTGGACTTAGCAGTGCGCAAGGGACAGGAGCAAGACTAATTGAGTTCTGTTATAAAATTCGGATGTTATTAGACATACTCTGTTCAAGAATCACAAGAGGATGAGGCATTCTTGGGAAAGACCCTCGTACACCATAAGTTTCCAGCTGGGTCATATCGCGGTCCGACCGAGTCTTGGAAATCAGATATTATATTCTAAAGCGTACCTAGGTGCAGATGTAGACTCAGATCAATGTTTAGTAATGGTGAAGAGCAGATCGAAATTTAAGATAGTAGTCCGGAAGAATCAGTGTTGAAGTATGTGGGATACTGAAATACTTAGGCATGACGAAAACAGTTAGAAGTTCGCTATGGGTGGGGACAATGCAACAAGAAACACAGCAGTAGGCAGTTCAGTTAAAGAGGAGTGGACATCTAAAAAAAAGTACCGTTATAGATGGTGTACACATGAGCATAGGTGCAAGGAAGGTAATTCCGAAGACACCTTGTGACAGATGCAATGCTTCAATTGATCGACGAAAGGAGGAAGTACAAAAATTTCGGAGGAAGGAGTACAGCGTTGCACATCCCTTGGTGAGCAGGGCATCTTAGGCGAAATGGCTGAAGTAAAGATGTGGAGATATCGAAACAAGAATGATCGGTGATACGACTGACTCTGCACATAGAAAAATGAAAACAGTCTTTGGTAAAATTAAAATAAAAGGTGGTAACATTAATAGTGCAAAGCAATTCCACTGTTAAACGCAGAGAAGTGAGTGGATAAATGGAAAAATTATATCTGAGGCCTCCATGATGTGGAGGAATTGTCTGTTGACGTGGAACAAGAAGAAACTGGTGTCGATAGGGAAGAAATGGTATATCCATATTAGAGAGATATTTAAAAGAGCTTTGGAAGGCTAGACCAAAAATGCAGAAGTTACAGGTAAAAGCTCATTGCATTTTCTAAAATCAGTGAGCGAAGTGGCTACAAAACAATTATTCACACTGACGTGTCGAATGTCTGAGAAGGGTGATATACCATCACTCTTTCGGAAAAATATCATCCACACAATTTCGAAGATAGGAAGGGCCGATAAGCGAAAAAACTATCGCCCAATCAGCTTAACCGCTCATGCATCCAACTTGCTAACAAAAATCGGAAGAATGAGAAAGAAAATATTGGATCTGTTTGACTTAAGAAAAAAAAAAGTAATGATACGTAGCAGAAATGAGAACAGCAAGATACTTAACATCAAAATTAGTATCCACTGGTTAAAGAATTCTGTGCCTTCGAAATAAAATAACCCATGGCAGACGAAGCCATGTGGACATGAAAAGCAGATTAATATGGGAAAAGAGTAGATTCGTTGCCAAGAGAAGTATACTAACATAGACACAGGCCTTAATTTAAAGGAGAAGATTCTGAGAATGTACGTTCAGAGCACATAACTGCATGGCAGTGAATCATGAGCATTGGGAAAATCGAAACAGAAAACAATAAAAATCTTTGACATTTGTTGCCACAGAAGAACGTTGAAAATTAGGTGGACTTATAAGATAGCGAATAAGGAGCGTTTGCGAAGAAAGGGATAGGATAGGACATGTGTAAAAACACCAGGAAGTAGCTTCTATGGTTGTAGAGGGAGCTATAAATGTAAAAACTGTAGTGAAAGGCAGATATTGGAAGACATCTAACAAATAATTGAGGGCGTAAGTTGCACGTGCTTCTCTGAGATGAAGAGGTTAGCGCAGGAGAGAAATTACAGGAAGGAACCCTAAAACAACCGGTTTTTCATTATATTGGCTTTTATCAACGCCAGTTCAACCTGACTGTTAAAGCCGCTCAAAATAGGCGAATTCTGAAATAACCGGTTTTCTGTTTTTTATTCCTGTTAATCCATGCAACAAACGTTGAAACCGAACAAAGACTGAAAAGTTTTCACTCATTCAGTTTCTAGATGCATACAATGAAAATATTAAATTAAATAGGCAAATAAATGGAAAATTATGCAGTTCACCGTTCACTGCTGGTCTCGAAAAGTGATAAGCGGTTGATTACTACAAAAAAAAAAAAAAAAAAAAATCCAGTGTTCTCCTATGACCTCTAATCTTTTTGGAGCTCAGGTTGTAATCCAGGATCATAACAGTATTTGAATATTACGAGTAGTTAGGGCTAAAGGGTAAGAACTGAATTTCAATAACTCAATTTTTCGTGTTAATTTGTCAGTTTTCAAAGGACAAAAGCAGATAAAGGCATGTTGTGTAGATACAGGTAGCAGATCAGATGCTTTCTATTTATATTGTAAACTATGAATGAAATGTTAATTTTTACGTTTCGTCCTTACATTGTGTCACACATTTGTTGGAGCACTCCCGTTTTTAACCTTTGAAAGCAAATGTGAGACTGTACTGCATTGATACTGCTCTTCGCAAAATACAAAGCGGCCAAAATAAAAGAGGCTCCATGACCTATAATAAACATACAGACAGTTCAATCGGTTATTGTATCTACAGACTAAAGGGTAGTAAATTATTATGAGAAATGAAGCACCGAATATTCAGTAGGTCAATAGGTCACAGGGGGAGCTGAAAATGTTTGTTTTTTATTTATCAATTGTAACCGGACTGTTTCTGTAGACTTCACCCTTTAAACTACTCCACAAATAAAAATCACAGGTAGACAGATTGGGCGATCTGGGAGGCCATAAGCATGCAGAAACTGTACTTTATTCTCCGAAAGCTTCACTGACACTTGACACTAAAAACCGTGAAGTATGCGTCGTAGCACTATCTCGCTGGAAAAACATACACTCTCGTTACGTGCACAATGGATGGTTGCAACCATCCAGATACGTACACTAGAGAGTTCACGGTATTGTTAAAGAAAATAGGGCCGACAATCCGTTGGCCTGATACTGTACACGAGGAAACTCTTTCTTTCAAATCATGCAAAGGCATGTCTGTTAGACAACAGTGTGTGTGTTCAGAGTTCACGTACCTGCTAAGGTGAAGCCATGCTTTTCCTGTGTTGAAGTAAAGATTTAGATCCACACAACCATCAGTGACTTGCGTGAGTAACCATTCGCAATAATGTTGTCGTTGTGCGTAATCCGTCGGTTTTAATTCTTGCATCATTCTTACTTTGCATGCTGCTCGCACAGGTAACAACTACAGCATGATCCGGCGTGACGTTTCTTTGGTGTTTTCTTGGGAGGATAGATGTTTAGTTGATTTCCATGGGCTCCTTTTCAAAGTTCAATATTCTCCTGTGAACAAACTTTCTTTACGCAGTTACGTATGGCGGTAGGAACTGAACCAGTTACTCTAAATTTAGTGATCACTTTATGCACAACACTGTTTGCAGGATCAGCTGTCTCTGGTTATTTTATCGTGAACCTTTCATTTAATGTCTTAAATGACTTAAATCCAAAAGGATTTTCAGCGATAAACACTGTTTGCTCAACTGAAGAATGCATGCTGCAGAACTTTATTCATAACAAGCTTGAAACTGACTACTGAAAACGTACCACTGATCAATAAACCGCCAATCGACATCACGTGACATCACATGGCCCAAGAAATGATAATACTCAGGCAGCTTCAAATATCACGTTCACTATGATAAGGGACCTCTATCACCTTGACCACCCCTTACTTCCAGACTAGGGATGGTGCGATTCTGTAATAACTCTGGTGTCCGATGACAACGGTAAGAAAATATCGTACAGACCAGATGGGGCAAATCCTGCACATTGCATGTACATACGTATAATAGGCCACGACAGGGTAACAGCTACATTATTGTCTCACCAATACACATAATAACACAATATTTCTTTAAAAAACGTATACTTAAAAATGAAAAATTTTAGCGCTCCTGCTATGGAAAATTTCGGTTTTTTACCCGGTTATTAGTAAAAAAATAAAGACCTGTTATAATAGAAATCAAACAATACCATTCATCTGGAACTAAAATACCGCTATCGGCTTTAACCTGTCCGTTTTTCTCATCCCAAATTTGAGGCGAGTCGCATCAAACCAGTCAGAAGACTAATTACTAAGAAAACATTAATTACTCACATTTTTGTGTGGTTGCGCTGAAGTGGCAAGGATGTAATGCACTTCACTTTGACGTTTCTTGCATGCTGCCTTCATTATACTTCAATTTTAAATCATCAGCAGTGTATCAGATTTTAGCAAAATAGAAATAACACTTAAATTTTACAGACAATTTAGAGCCCTTACTAAATTTTAATGGAGCCCTTTATGTTTTTACCCTCGAAAAACTTTAATTTTACACTCCAAACTGTAATTACCCCCAGGCTAGCAGTCACGGGCGTGGGTACCATGCGTCCCATGTCAATTAGCCAACGCCTTTGCCAACCTCGGTTCGTTAGGCGATACGTTTGAGCCATTACACGGTGGGCTCTGTCCACGGTACCTAAACTAACAGATTTCCTTCGTTTATGAACGCTGAGACTATCGAATACTTTCTTCGAGCAGCGTCATTAGGTGCAGATGAATTAGGCAGGAATATTAAAGAAGCAGGGTATAAAACTGTGGTAAGTGAACGACAGATGAAAAGTTGTTGGGGTGTGTAATTGGGCACTGTAAAGATTCAACGTGGTTAACTCCGTCACGATGATACTAATTTAGACCAATTTCGATTTCAAGTGTTTGAGCACAGTTAAGGATGATTTGTTTTGTCGTTCAAGAGTTTCACCTTATTATATTAGATTAACAACGTTTTTGTGAAACGACAAAGAATTATTTGTAACCAAGACGAAACGTCACATGCAACCGCCAGTACACATTATTGAGTTCTGTGTATTTTTGAAGATGAAACTAAACTCTTTTAAGAAATACATTTCAGAAATTGAAATATGCGCCATTGATGTTCTACAATAATATTTATTTTAGGTTTCGTTGTGGACAGGTTTTAGCTTTCTAGGACAGAAACCGAGCGACGGTTTGCAACTAACTCTGAAACAAAAATTATTGTGGAGCATCAGTACTGTGTATTTCAGTTTTTCGCATGTCTATGTTCCTCCAAATCACAACGGAATGTTCCATAAACAACATTTTGTGTATCAGTTTCCAATAGGAGCGTGAAAACAGCCGTAAATATCTGAAATTTAAAGTCTTCTATAATGCATCTTATATGGGCGAGGTAACTTTCTAACTTTCACATAATTTTGGTTCCACACAATTTTGTGAAGTTGAGACATGTTTTGAAATATTGTGCTTCAAACATGACTAGGTGAGCATGTAACGTATCACCAATCTTCTGTCTTCACTAAATAGTGTAATATACATTTATTCACTTCAAAATTACGCGTAGTATTAAATAAACACATCATGGATTGGTTTGTTACTCAGTCACGACCGGCTTCAGTTGAATGATAAACCTGTTGACAGGTGTGACGTTTTTTAAAAAAATGGCTCTGAGCGCTATGGGACTCGACATATGAGGTCATGAGTCCGCTAGAACTTAGAACTAATTAAACCTAAGAACATCACACACATCCATGCCCGAGGCAGGGTTCGAACCTGCGACCGTAGCGGGGGCGGTTCCAGACTGAAGTGCCTAGAACCGCTCGTCCACTCTGGCCGGCTGTGACGTTTTATCTATAATGAGTTACAGTGTGAATGTTACATCATGCAGCATCTGAAGCTGAAGAGAATTATTCCATACATATCTTTAATTTACTTGTGGCGAGTGAAGAAACGGGTTTCGTAACGGGCCACAGCCTCTGTTTCTACCACCCTTGTCCCCTTGGGAATTCTGTCTAGAATAATTACGAAGTCGTATAGACGCTAAATTCCCTTTCCGTTCTTCGGTCTAGTTAGTCTGCAAATCCAACCTGAATTGCATCTAGCCTCAAGAGTATACACTCTCACCCTATCGTGGGGAATTGACTCGGGCGTCGACAAAGGACTGTCGCGTTCTCCATTAGACGGGCGCAAACAGCGTACACTTGAGAGAAACTACGTTCCGCTTTTCGGAAACTTCCCGAAACGAGTACTCTGGGACACGCTTCTGGGTCCCAGCTCATGTAATTTGATCCTGACCGAACTGAAATCAGGAACTTCGATCAACTTCTGTAAACGCGTAGGCAGATGCCATTACGCGATTGGACCATGTGCTTTGTCTCTAATATACAACACATATTTTAAAAAGTCAGTCTATGGAAAAGGTTAAACATAGCGATACAATACGTGTAAAACAAACCATCAAAGTTTTCATTGAACACTGTAGCAGCAAGTTTGAACAGGGACGCCGTTACCGTAGCTGCAGAAGACGACAGCGGAACTGTTAGAGAAAGCAATTTGTGTGCCAGAATTTGCCTGTTGCCACTCGACAATGAACTTACCGTTGCAAATTTCACCAGGAACCATAAGTTTACAGCAGCATAGTGCAGTAGTACAAGAAATTTGTGGAGGGTGGCTGTTGGTGAAGCGCAACAAGTTCGAGCTGACCGTACGTGTCAGAAGCAACAGAACAGGGACAGGATGTTGTGAAGTCCTACAAAGTCAACCTGTCGAACTAGTACTGAGCTGAACTTCGCACAGAGTGGAAAATCCTTCGTAAGCGGTTACGAACGAACCCATACAAAAACCATTTCCTGCCAGCCGTAAGGCATTACGACAAATTGCGCCATCTGCAGTTCTGGCACTGACATTCAGAACCATCCTGAAAATGACAGCTTCGCAAGAAAATAAATCTTCAATGACGAAACCACTTTTCATCTTTCCGGGAAAGATGAACAGACACAACACACAGATATGCGGGATAGAGGATCCATATGCAGCTGTCGAACACCACCACGAATCACATAAACTTGTATCCAGTGCTGCGGCCATCACCAGGACAGTGTAAGGGGTCGGTCAATGTTCCCACACACATCGATATGCAGCAGATGCGGCTCATGGCACAACATGAACCTGACAGCAGCGATTTTATCTTAAAAAGAAAGCGCTGTCTACATTTCCACAACTGTGTTTGAGATTACCTGACTGACAAAGGGAGGCCACGACTTTTGGAACGCGTATTTGCTGCAAACTTCGTACAATCGTAGTACTCCATGAGGACAACAAAATGTGTAAGCAGTAGCTCGTACTTCTCAAGCGTTACTGAGAAAATAGCAAGATAATTTCGGTCGTCAAATATATATTTGTGCGTGGCCATTTTAGCCACGAAGCGACTGCAGCCGAGTGGTGACGGCACGGTAGCTCAGCGTGTTCGGTCAGAGGGTTTGCTGTCCTCTGTAATAAAAGAACTGAGTTAATCGATCAACAACGAATTTTAACGGATGTCTTACGACGTCCACCCCGAGCAGCTGCAACGAACAAAAGCGAACAAAATTAGGTTTAAAAAAGAAAAAGAGTGTTCGGTCAGAGCGTTAGCTTCCCTTTCTAATAAAAAAACTGAGCGAACAGATGAACGAACAAACTGGACGGGTGTCATCGGACGTCCGCCCTGAACAAATTCAGCGAACAATATAGAACAATGTTTTTAAAAGACTCAATTAAAATACACTCGATACTGTATAACCAATTATCAGCGCAGATTTTTAAGGAAATACTGCGTTATGCATGGTTTGCTTCCAAACAATCGTTTGAAAGAGAGGTTTTTGAAAGTGTTAACAAGGTTTGTTTTTCCACAGAAAACGTCAAAAGACCTTGCGTGTGTGGAAACATAGCATTTATTCAATGGAGCTGGCGCCTTTTAACCTTATGTTTTCCATGTTTTTACGCAAAATAGCATCCTGCAACTTGTACTCGTAATGTCGAAAGCGACGATTATATTGTACATCTTTCGAAAGCCGTCTGTGCCGGTCAAAACTTTGAGGTAATAAGTCGTTTCGGGCTCCTTCCAGGTATAAGGGATTTCTCAAATCACGGACAAGCATACATTTTCTGTATGACTTTATGCATTTGGTCGTTTACTAGTCGGTAGTTATGAATATTACATTATTTGTGATAATAAAAATTAGTAGACTGCCAAATAACTTTGTAAATTTAATAAAATTTCTCCGATTACACGTGCTTTCCCCATTATATCAGTTGTAATATAAATAAAAAAGAAAATGGCTGTTGAAAATAAAAAAAACTGACGTACGCAACTCGATCCAGCGATCCAGTGGCTTGAACGCCAAACACTGAAAAAAAAAAAAAACATATTTTGTTCTACATTGTTCGCTGAATTTGTTCAGGGCGGACGCCCAATGACACCCATTCAGTTTGTCGATGATTGGTTCGCTCAGTTTTTTTATTGTAAAGGGTAACTAACGTTCTGACCGAACACGCTTATTTTTCCTTTATTAAAACAACCATATATGTGATAAGCACAAAAACAAAATAACGAAGTGCTGGAACTGTTTCAACACGAATTGTATCTTACAATAGACTGAAGAACACATTTCAATATAGTGCCATCTGTACGCTTACAAAATAGAACAAAAATAGTAAACTGACAATACCCTCTTGAGTCCAGACAGAGACATATAACCAAAACGCAAACATTTATATAATTGACTGTCTTAACTAGAATGGCAGTTCTGTCATTTGATTCATAACCGTCCATACTCAAAGTCATTTGGAGCATACAAACGGATAACAAGAGCTGCACAGGAACATAAATTAATGAAAACGTCATAATGAAGTTAATAACACCATTGAGAAGTCGGGAGCAGTCCTAGGAACAGGTGTAACCCCTTATTCGTTGTGTGTTTTGTTCGCTACATAGTCTTGCATCTGATTTGTGTCCTTACCGGCGTCGAGAATTACCCTACGCCTTGTTTTTCAAAAATTATGTCTAACATGTTAGCAAAAATCTTCCTGAAATTTGGGTAACGTTTCATCTTCCAGCGTGCCATTCTCATGTAAGCCTCGAAACTAATGTGTTTATCTTCACTATTAAGGATGATGATATATGTCACAAACTGTCCTAACATCTACACACGGTGTTGTTCTTGGTAGCGGGAAAATGTTTCGTGTCCGGCCAGAGTAGGATGTCGGTGCAGTGGCTGGCTGGGCTACTGCGGGTAATCAGGCCCAGCCTCTGCTGCGTCCATTTCCAGTTAATGAGATGACCGCCACAAGTGAAGCGATGGCGTAAGGTGTCGACCATTTATCACTGTCACTTAAACCGATTCTATGCAACCTTTCATTAGTGGGTATAACATCGTGTACCACTTTATATCATGTGGTCGCCACTTCAGCAGTGTGGACAGTTAAACTTATGTTGTCCCAAACTGCCTTCCAACGAACACTCGGGTATTTAAGTTCAATGGAATTCCGGACTATTGGAGATGTCCATCTTTTTAATAACAGGTGCGTCGTCGGTAAATCCTGCGTGAAATAATGTCCATTAATATAGCTTACTTCAAGAAAAAACTGCTTGACAGGTCGTAGTTTGTAATGTATTTTACCTACATCAATGGGTGGGTGCATATCGGTGGGTTGTAAGGTTCGGAAGAGCCAACTGGTTACGCTGAGAGATTCCTTGTCCAACAAATGGGTGATTCGTTTAATATATAACGCAGTACACTTTCGGTTAATGTCAGGCATGTTGAGTCCGCCGGCCTGTCTGGAAGACGTCAGCGTGGTGTATTTTACTTTGAACAGATGCCCCTGCCAGATAAATCTATTAGAGAATTTCATCACGTGTTTGGCCTGCATCTTGGGGACTGGAGATAGTTGGGCCATATAGTACGCTTTACTGAATATATAGCTGCTGAGGAGTCGTATGCGTTGGAGAATGTTAACGGACCGCCAATTGTTTTCATAGATGGCACCTTGCATTTTATTGGTGACCAACTTCCAATTTCTTGCATTCATTTTTAGCGGGCATTTGTCGATAATCATCCCCAGAGTGGTGTGTGCTTCGACACGCTTCACCCAAGGTATAATAACTGCGTCGAACCCTCGAATGTTGACAAAGGTGCATTTACCTGCTTTGATTTTAGCACCGGAAGCACGACAGTACTCGTCTACCGCGGTCTTGAGGGTTGATACGTCTCCGTCGTTGCGCAATAACACTCCGACGTCGTCGGCGTAAGCACGAATCACGGAGGACGTCCCGGCGATCGAAAGGCCTGCAAGTTTGTCATGAATAGAGCGTAAGAGCGGCTCGAGCGATAAAACAAATAACATCATGGAGAGAGGGCTCCCCTGCGGCACTCCTCTTTGGACCTCGATGGGTTGAGTAAGCTGTCCATTTACACTGATTCTGGTTGTAATGCCCGTGACGAAATGTTGCACGACATTTATAACCCATTGATCAAAACCACACCGCTGCAGTAGCTGTAGGAGGTACTCGTGGCGGACGCGATCAAAAGCCTTGCAAAAGTCGATAAACAGCAATGCGTGATTCACGTTAGTGACTGGCGCTATGGCTATTACATCTCTATATTACGAAAGGGGCGTCATAATAGTGGGACCTGGGATGCATGATTGATGGTTGTGAATCACTTGCTTCATTAACGGAGACAATCTGCAGTTGAATGCTCTGGCGAAGGTTAATCACCATATGTATCGCATTGCGAGTACAGATCCGTGAAGTACCGGTAAACTGCAGTAAGAATATCACTCTGTCGGGTCAAACGGAGTCCATCATCTGTGTCCAGCTGCCCGATAAAAGCTCGCTTGCGATGGGCACGATGTTTCATGAGGTGATACAGTGATGCAAGTTCGTCCTCATGAAGCGATTTTGCTTTAGATCTGATCTTCAGTCATTCAAGCTGCGTTCGCTTTATGCCTATAAGCTTCGCCTTTATTTGTTTGATGGTCATCAGCTGTGTGTGGGTTGGTGTCATAGTCGCATACAACTCTCGCAGAACTGTCTGGTAATAATCAATCGTCCGTTTGACATCTTGCGCCCGATGGCAACTGTAGTTTCTTAAGGATAATCGCATTTTCCGTTTGACCACAGCATTCCACCATGCTATCTTGCTCAGATATCTGCAGCATTGCTTGAGACAATCCGCCCATGTCGTGGAGATGACATCTTGTAGCAAGGCATCGGTGAGAATAGAAACATTTAGGCTCCACGGAATCCTATGCCATTTACTGTGCTGTTTGGCCAGATTTATCGTGACACAGAGGGCGCAGTGGTCGGAGAAACTAGCCGGAATGACATCGGCGTCCAGAATATGTTGGCAAATGTTCTCAGAGATGTACAAACGGTCTAGACGGCTACATGCGGTGGTGGTCAGGTACGTGTACTTTACCAGGGTAGGAAATTTTAGTTCCCACGCATCCTTCGGCTGCAGGTGACGCACCAGATCATGTAGTTCCCTACAGTAATTAAAGTTTGGCGATTGGTCTTTCCTGTGGATCACACAGTTGAAATCACCACTAATTATCAACTGGGTTGGGTTGCGGCGTAACAAGTATATGATGTCTTGTTTAAAGAAGTTAGCTATTTCTGATTTTAAGGTCGTTCCAGATGGAGCATAGATATTGACGAGGGTGACGTCAAAAATTTGGCAAGCTATGCCTCTACCGGAGTGCAACATTTCGATATTGCTCTCTGGGATTCCGTCTCATGATAGAATGGCCGTACCTGTACCCCCGTCCGCCACGGTGTTTACGATTGTTGCAAATCCTGATACATGAAAACATAAGATTGACACTTCCTGTAACAGAACTATATCAGCTTCGGACTCATAGATAAACTGCCGTAGCATTGCTAATTTTAAATCTGTCCTAACTCTATTAATGTTCAGGGACAAAAACTTATAAGCTTGACTCATGATCGTCCGAGACTTGTGGGTGATGGGAAGCGTAGGAAGCCCAGTCCATCTCACCGTCGGACTTAGAACCTACATCCGCAGGTTTTCTACCAGTTTTTGCGCTGACTTTCCTTTTTGAGTTACTTCCAGCCACGGAGTCCTTTGGTTTAGCTTTATTTTGCCGTCGCAAAGTCGTCCGAAGTGTCATAGAAGACGGCGGAGTCGGCGAGTCATGGCTGTGAGCAGTATGTGAAAGTCCTTGCTTAGGAACGGGTGACGACAAGTCCGAAGACGCGGCTTCAGTAGGCTCACTGTGTTTGTTTGGAGCCGCACTGGCTGTTTGTATACAGCTGTCCGGGTCCTCGTGTTGTTTGGCAGCAGTTTCGAGGTGGCGGCTGTTTATGTTATGCTCTACGCCGCGTGCTTCGTCCGCTGTGTTTACGAGTTGCAGTTGAGTGACTGCCGCCTCTTGTGTGTTGGCCACCTGTGGCGAGTTGGCAAGCGGCATCGCAACGGATTGCTGTAAACTCTCGACTGCACTCGTATTGACAGTTTCTGCGTCGGGCTGTTGAATGAGAATTTGGCCATCCTACACATGCGTGTCCTGTGTGGAGGCCCGTGGCTCCGCGTCATCGGTTTGATTTTTTAGTACATGGTCACCGGAACCACTACCGTCACTTGTACGTCGTGGTTTGTTACCGACAGATAATGCAACACCAGTGGCTAAGGGGTGACAGGCCACGGGTTTTGTCCTCTGACACAGATGCACTCGGTTAGGAGTCAGTCACAGAAGGCGTCGGATTTTGAGTGAGGACATCAGCCGATATTAATCTCTGTCGTTGTTGCAGATTGTTTCGAAGTACGACAACGCGCCGTGGACAATCCTCTTGTAAATGGTCACTCGTGTTACAGATAAAACAAGTGCCTACTTGTCCCTCGTAAATGACATGAGCCTCATAACCACAAACCATTATATAGGATGGGATAATGACTTTAACGACCATGTCAACTGAGCGAACCCCACTATAAGATAGGAGTTTGTGATGGCTCGACCATTTTTCGTTTCTAATCTGCCGGATGTCACCGTATTTGGCGAGGACATCTCTAAGAAAACAATTCTCAACCTCAGGTGGCAAATTGAACACTCGCACTTGTTTACACTCAATGTCAGCGTTAGTTATTGAAACTGTACTCACCGACTGATTACGATGTCGGAACTCTGCTTTCCCACCAGTATTCACCAAAATTTTCTCCAGTTGTATCTGATCTAAAAACTTCACAAAGAAACATTTCGCCATGTCATAATACGCTGTGTGGACCTGATCGGATGTGATGCCAATAATAACTACTATCCAGTCATGGATTTCTAGAGAACTCGGTTGCACATTCCTGGAAGATTTCTCAAATGCAAAACACAGGGTATTCTTACGAGGCACACTGGGAGCCTTAACTGCACTATATGCGCGGTCGAGACCGCTGTGAGTGAATTAAGAAGCTTGTCTACGACCGTAGTGAAGAAGCGCTGAGAATATCACAGGTCACATTCCAAGAATTCCTATAAAAACGGCTTGCGGCGCTACGGCTACGCGGAAGTACCGACACGTCCGATCGCTGTCGCGTCCCAAGCGGAACTTGTATGCATTTTCAGTATGACTTGATGCATTTGGTCGTTTACTAGTCGGTAGTTATGAATATTACATTATTTGTGATAATAAAAATTAGTAGACTGCCAAATAACATTGTAAATTTAATAAAATTTCATCCGATTACACGTACTTTCCCCATTATATCAGTTGAAATATAAATAATAAAGAAAATGGCTGTTGAAAATAAAAAAAAAACTGACGTACGCAACTCGATCCAGCGATCCAGCGGCTTGAACGCCAAACACTTAAAAGAAGACACATTTTGTTCTACATTGTTCGCTAAATTTGTTCAGGGCGGACGTCCAATGACACCCATTCAGTTTGTCGATGATCGGTTCGCTCAGTTATTTTATTATAAAGGGTTACTACTGCTCTGACCGAACACGCTGAGCTACCCTGCCGGCACCACTCGGATGCAGCCGCTTCATGGATAAAATGGCCACGCACATATATTCGACAATCGAAATTGTATTGCGATTTTCTCAATAACGCTTGAGAGTATGCACTACTGCTTACACATTTTGTTGTGCTCATGGAGTACTACGAGTGTACGAAGTTTGCAGTAAATCCGCGTTCGAAACGTCGTGGCCTCCCTTGTGAGACGTTGCCACATCGCTGGATAGGCTTTACTGCAGCAACTAACCTGGCGCTAGTCGACGGACCACCATGGTTGCTGTACATGACGCATTTCAATTTTTTCATGTGCGGTTGCATGAAGGATAGCGTTTATGTTCCACTTCTACCATGGACCCTCGAAGACATGCAGCAGTACATTGGAGCAGCTGCTCTTAACATCGCTCCTGACATCCTGGGTTTGGTATATATATATATAAAAACTTGATGTTTTTGTCTTTCACATATTGTGTCATTTGTTAATTACTTCTTAGTCATTTATCTGTACCGATTTTCTGTAATGTTTCATACATTTTATAATTATTCTGTACTTTGTACCCGGGGATGAATAAGCACTTCTGAAACGAGGTTTAGCGTAGTTTCCAAAGTAACTCCAAAGCCTTAAATGTCCCTCACATCTTCGTCGTCGACGAGACTTACACCCTAAATTTCCCTCATTTTTTCTATTTGCAATGCTTTGTAAGAGATTTTCAGTATCAACAATCTTTTCTGTATACATGCCGTTAACCTGAACATACTTAGTCACAAAAAATTTATGGAAATTTTAATGTACTTTTACTACCTAAAGTTAAAAATACTTTATTTAATCTATGTGTGATACGATGTTCATCGTGTTATTAACTGATGTGTTGAAATAATTTCGGATCTATTGTTTGTGTATTTATCAGATGAGGGAGAGCCGGAAATTAAATGGCTCTGAGCACTATGGGACTTAATTTCTGAGGCAATCAGTCCCCTAGAACTTAGAACTACTTAAACCTAACTAACCTAAGGACATCACACACATCCATGCCCGAGGCAGGATTCGAACCTGCGACCGTAGCGGTCGCGCGGTTCTAGACTGTAGCGCCTAGAACCGCACGGCCACAAAGGCCGGTGGAACCGCGTGACCGCTACGGTCGCAGGTTCGAATCCTGCCTGGGGCATGGATATGTGTGATGTCCTTAGGTTAGTTAGGTTTAAGTAGCTCTAAGTTCTAGGGGACTGATGACCTTAGAAGTCAAGTCCCATAGTGCTCAGAGCCATTTGAACCAACCAAGGGTGGCAGCCGGAAATTACGTAACACTATTTGTTAATTGTGGAACTGCTTTCAGATCAGTTTTAATTTCGATATAACTCCTCTGAATACATAGCTATATATTATCGCCAAAATGGTGAGGCACGTTAAATAGGTTCTTTTGTACAAAGGAGCGAAATGATACCTTTGCTGGGCGGTATAAGGAGGAGTCGAATGAAAACGAGACAGATGGAAAAATAGTGAGTAAACTGTTTACTATTTCCAAGATAATCTCCATAACTGTTAACACAGTTACCCCACTGTGAGACACGGCGATCGTTGCCTTCGTGGAAAAATATTAGCGTTTCGCTACTGAAACACGATTGTGTCCTCCTCGTCCGACGCAAATCGACGGTCGCAAACGACTTTCTTCAGGGCTGCAAAAAAATGGAAATCGCATAGAGAGAGACCGTGATTGTTTGGAGAATGTGAAACAGCTTCCGAGTGGAATTTCTGCAGCATAGTCGAAACAACTTCGTCGACATGTTCGCTGGATTATCCTACAGCAGAATGATACCATCTGTGGACTTTTCTAGGCGTTTGGAATTGATGGCATGATCCAATTTTTACAAAATGTCCACGGACCAGCATGCGTTAATTGTGGCACCACATTACAGAAAGACAATGAAAATCTATCAAAAAACTATTAAAAAACTAAAAAACCACCTCGATTGCGAAAAAAGCACCTAGTGTTATGTGTTACACCAGGTTTCGGCGTGGATAACTGCACCTTCTTAAGAACAACAATAGAACCCACAAGTGCCTAAGAGGACTTTTGTCAGTGATTAAAAGAACACCATAGCTATACATTTATAAACGAAAAAGAAAAGGAAAACACAAACGGTACATATGTACAAAGTCAAAACCACTAATTAATTTAATGGTGTACGCTCCACCTCACACCGGCCTATGTTCGATGGGCCACGATCCGCCATAAACTGCAGCTACAAACGGTCGCCCACTTACAAGTCTGACCCGCTATCTATGCACATGCGCAAGACAAGGGAAGTTACTTGAACGCGCATGTACATACGAATACGAGAAAGTTTATACATGGGTCGGGTCTAAATAGCCCATATATTCTCAACCGTGGATCAACGTATATCAAAAAATGAAATGAGGATAAAAAGAAAGAAGATGAACAGCTAGACCAAGACGTCTTTAGATTACGTCCCCTCAGCGGCCCCACCCCCAGGCTTTAGGTATAGTTTCTAAGAGTTTCTCCTGCTGTCATAGGTAGCTGTGCATAGATAGCGGGTCAGGCTTGTAAGTGAGCGACCGTTTGTGGCTGCAGTTTATGGCGGGTCATGGCCCATCGGCCGGTGTGAGGTGGAGCGTACACCATTAAATTAATTAGTGGTTTTGACTTTGTACATATGTGCTGTTTGAGTTTTCCTTTTTCGTTTATAAATTTATAGCTATGGTGTTCTTTTAATCACTGACAAAGGTCTTCTTAGGCACTAGTGGGTTTCATTGTTGTTCTGAAGAAGGTGAGTTATCTACGCCGAAACCTAGGTTAACACTTAACACTAGGTGCTTTTTTCGCAATCGAGGCGGGCTTTTAGTTTTTTAATATATTACCAACGATTGATGACGCGCTGCGATGTTGAAGGTTCTACAATGAGAATCAGGCGCTTGCAGGCAAAGAAAAAGGTCGTCATGGCTTTCCGGAAGCCGTCTTGCCTGTTGTTGCGACTGCCATACAGAAATTTCGCTGGTGGAGAAGCCGCAGTGAGTGGTCGACTGGCGGGCCTTGTAGAAACACTGTTGACGGTTGAGAATGATTTTTGTTGACTTCAGTACGTGAAATAGTGAGGCAAGCACGCCTCTCTCTGTTTGCCCTGTCCAGCACCGACGTATGGACAGCGGCTTCCGTCCCGTCTGCTGAGCCAGCGCCTTGCATTGCAGATGGAAGACTAGTGGTAGGCTGACAACCTTTACAGACGACGGCCATTCACGTCAGCATCACGGTACTTGCTTCAGCACTGTGGAGCCTTCATCAAGACGACGACGTTCAAAGGCGGCTGTGCACGGGACACAACCCTCTTCTCGTGGCGGGACACGGATAGCTGCGAAGTCGCATTAGGAACTCAACGTCGGCGGCAGCAGGCTTGGATGACAGGACGGCGTGGCTGTGGCACCAAACCCCTTAAAGGACCTAGAAATGGTGCCAGGTACAGTCCCATCTCGAGCCCGTGACTACTGCTGCCGACGCCCCGTCTTCTTGCCGTGTGGCATAGAAATGGTATCTTAATGATGCTGCTCGTCTTCAGTGACGAGAAGTGACCCCTCTGCCTCAAAATTTGTCTTATTTATATGCCTCTGTCACACATTTATTTAAATTTCCTATAATTTACGTCTATAGTCAGAAACTTTTTATTCACAGATTACCAGTTTCGGTCTATAACGACCCTTTTCAGCTCTGTGTTTTATAAAAACAGTGTCCTAATGTACTGCAGCCATAGTGGCACTATTAGTGCTACTGACAACATGACTCGTGCATATGGTGTTATTTACATACATTCGACGATGCTGGTGCTGATTTTGGATTTAACATTTGACGATACCACTACGGCTGGAGTACAGTAGGACACTGTTTCTATAAAACACAGATCTGAAGATGGTCATTGTAGACCGAAACCGGTAACCCGTGAGTAAAAATTTTATGACCATAGACGTAAATTAAAGGAAATTTATTCTATATACGGGTCACTGTTTTATTCGCGACGTTGTCGCAGCTTGTGACACATTTATTTCGCCAATACTCGCTACCCTGTGACATCGCCCATAGCCCACGACAAAAGAGTTGTCCTGACGGTGACATCACCCTGCTGGCTACACGATTACCACTGCTGCAATCGGCTATCCTGGCTTTACAGTCCATTTGCGTATCTGTTATTATGACCACACTTGTAGCTACTGATCCGTGGCTCTTAACGCAACAGTCCACTGTAGCTTGCACCCTACTACTCAATACTTTTACTGAAAACGCACAACTCTTGGTCGAAGACTCGATAGCAGCTCTACACTAGGGAGCCCTTACATGTCCTCGACACAGTTAAGATCTCTCCGAACCGATTCCCATATTTTCGGAGCCCTAGTGGAAGACATTCATACCTATCGATTTTATTGGATAAAGAGGTACACTCCTGCGTACATTTCTCCTTGGAGGCATTGACCATCTTGTTTCAAATTGGGATAAATGCGTAACTTTTAAAATACTTTACTTTTAAATTAAACAGATTACTTAATTTTTCCCCATATGTATCGTTTTCATTTGGCTGCCCTTATAGTTGGCGTTTAGGTCTTGGCGTTTAGATTTAGGTAGATATTGGCAGCCTAAAAGATCTACTGGACCTCCAACCTGGGACCTTCTCGTTTTGCCAGCAAGTGCTTCACCCTACATTTCTACTTCTTCCAGAGTTGTGAGTGCGGGTCGCGAGACGTGATTAGGTAGCTCAGTTGGTAGAGCACTTACCCACTGAAGGATAAGATCCCAGATTTGAATCCCAGTGTGGTTCACAATATTAACTTGCCAGGAAGTGTCAGATCACACCACGTTCCACTGCTGAGTGAAACAGAAAACACGTAGCAGCGTCCGCGTCTACCGATCAGTGTACAACACTGTGGACCGAGTGTTGGGTGCCATTTTATTGAGAGTATTGTACTGACAGTTCACGCGCGCAGAGAAGTGGTGAAAGTCTCTAATATGTTTCCCAACGTCTGCCATTCAAAAGACTAATCGCCAGCTCGAAATCTGAAATTGCGTTTAGCAATGCTTCATGCTAGGAATGTGCCGCCGCGTTCCTTCGTCACTTCTCATTTCCTTCAGGTGTCTCTTTCTCCTCTCTCTATCCCATAGTTTTTCTTAATATCGAAGGATACTTTTTTTAATTTCACGTTTCTTTTAATGATTCAGTCGTGATACTCATTACTAGTGGACCCCTTTCCTCTCACTTCAATGTAAAATATTTCTTTTCTTGGTGAGTCTTTGGTGTAAAAAAACATTTCAATTATCTTGTAAAATTTGTACATTCCGAGGACTATAAGCATGATATGACCCTTTCCGTTCACCTATATTCCCATAAATAGCTTCGGTTAATGAATTTGCCGATTGACTGATTGATTCACCTTGGTAGTTTACATAGAATACAATCCTTACGAATGCTTCAAATGAAATACATGTAAACACAAGAAAAAATACTTTGTCATTTACGTACAATGGTTAGACTCACTGACAAGGGTTTTTATGTCTAGGCGTAACAATACGATGTTATACGAAGTGGTTCGAAATCGTTCAATAGATTGTATCCAGAGACAATAAGGAACTTGAATGTACTACGAGAAGTCAGGGAAAGTATAGTTTTTAATAGAAATGTTAACTATTTGACTGTAAAGTACTATTCATTTCACATAATCATGACTAGTAATTTGCAGTCAAACGGCGCAAATTTCTTTCAAAAAGCACTACGTGACTGTGCTTCATTACAAAATTGAAATCAGGGCCGGCCGCTGTGGCCGAGCAGTTCTAGGCGCTTCAGTCCGGAACTGCGCTGCTGCTACGGTCGCAGGTTCGCATCCTGCCCCGGGCACGGACGTGTGTGATGTGCTTAGGTTAGTTAGGTTTAAGTAGTTCTAAGTCTAGGGGACTGATGCTCTGAGATGTTAAGTCCCATTGTGCTTAGAGCCATTAGAACCATTTGAAAAATCAGGGGAAGTGTGGATCATTGCAAAGGAGACAATAAAAACAAAAATGGTTCAAATGGCTCTGAGCACTATGGGACTCAACTGCTGTGGTCATAAGTCCCCTAGAACTTAGAACTACTTAAACCTAACTAACCTAAGGACTGCACACAACACCCAGCCATCACGAGGCAGAGAAAATCCCTGACCCCGCCGGGAATCGAACCCGGGAACCCGGGCG
This sequence comes from Schistocerca americana, assembly GCF_021461395.2. Classification (NCBI taxonomy): domain Eukaryota; kingdom Metazoa; phylum Arthropoda; class Insecta; order Orthoptera; family Acrididae; genus Schistocerca; species Schistocerca americana. The sequence continues at coordinate 654,444,984 of NC_060122.1, forward strand.
TGGGAAGCGAGAACGCTACCGCACGACCACGAGATGCGGGCACAATAAAAACATATCAGCCTATTTATTCAGTACTACACTGAACTTTTATGGAGATTGTTAGGGACAGGAAGGAAAACAGTTCCCCAGCCTCCATAACAAACTTCACCATACAAAGAAACGTTCATATACACATGAAATATACAATAACTTTTTCCTCAAAGCTCGAAGAACTCTCGGAAATGTACTGTTCAAAGAACTTGAGGATGTAATCTAAATGTAACCCTGAATCTGATGATAAAGATAAATAAATAAAAAGTAATGTGAGTCAACAGTGAAGAAGCAGTTTGTTTGTGGGAGGCAGTGGTAGATGGAGAGTCGCTGCAAGTTCTGGAAACTGTGGATCTCACAGAAAGAAGCACAGTAGTGTAGTTTATGCTGGAATAATGGACATATGTATGGACATATGACGTTGTCACGAGATTATTACGCAAGTATACGCTTAGTAAGCTCCAGCAGCAGAAACTGCGAAAGCTGCAACACTTTTAAACCTATGACGAATTCTCTTCACTGTCGATTCGGAAAAAAAATCTTTTTGCCGTAAAAGACGCTTATCACTTGACACTCATCTTGAGTAGTTTCACAATGACACTATGAAAATCCTTGAATAATAACTTTCTCAGGTGTTGGATCGTTGTCCGTATGAATGAAAAGCTAATAAATTCAGTGTTCATTCTAACGGTGTGTAAATACTAAAACACAACTGTATGCTGACAGCGAACCAATCAATCATTACTGCAACCACAACCAATGTGATAATGATGTAAGCGAGCAGGTCATATCGAAGATGTAATCGTAAACACAGTAGGCCCCTTCTGCTGTTTTTGTGATAGCAGTAGAACGTCGCCGGATATTTTCTTTTGCTACTTAACTGTGCATCCAAGTAGGGAATAGCAACACGTCCAAAAGTTTTCATGTTCGTCTTCTGTCTCGATTCTTAACTATAGTAAAGATTTCTGCTTCGTTTGTGCCTAATAGCACAGTCTGTAGTTGAGCTGTAAGTGCGTGTATTACATTGCATTGAAACAGCATGCGAATGTGGTGGTTGTTATACTGTAGAAAGGTCGCTATGTAAAACATTTCACGAATGGGAGACATTTCACTGACTCGCTGAATCTTGGACTTGAGTCCCAAAGCAGGCTGGCCCTCTTTCTCCCAAGTCGACAGAAAGCTAGTCCACAAGATGTTGCCAGCACTCAAATCCGTAAGTGGCATGGTTGACAAATTTTCCTTGGTGGAGAAGGTATGATACTGAATCTTCGTTGTTCATTCACAAATCCTGCAAGTGAATTCCCATCGGTGCTGTGGGCAACTACATTCCTGGCGGTTTTTTTTTTTTTTTTTTTTTTTTTTTTTTTTTTTTTTTTTTTCTTTGTCTGCTGACTGGTTTGATGCGGCCCGCCACGAATTCCTTTCCTGTGCTAACCTCTTCATCTCAGAGTAGCACTGGCAACCTACGTCTTCAATTATTTGCTTGACGTATTCCAATCTCTGTCTTCCTCTACAGTTTTTGCCCTCTACAGCTCCCTCAAGTACCATGGAGGTCATTCCTCATGTCTTAGCAGATGTCCTATCATCCTGTCCCTTCTCCACTTAATTTTCAACATTCGTCTATAGCACCACATCTCAAATGCTTCGATTCTCTTCTGTTCCGGTTTTCCCACAGTCCATGTTTCACTACCATACAATGCTGTACTCCAGACGTACATCTTCAAAAATTTCTTCCTCAAATTAATGCCGGTATTTGATATTAGTAGACTTCTCTTGGCCAGAAATTCCTTTTGTGCCATAGCTAGTCTGCTTTTGATGTCCTCCTTTCTCCGTCCGTCATTGGTTATTTTACTGCCTAGGTAGCAGAATTCCTTAACTTCATTGACTTCGTGACCATCAATCCTGATGTTAAGTTTCTCGCTGTTCTCATTTCTACTACTTCTAATTACCTTCGTCTTTCTCCGATTTTCTCTCAAACCATACTGTGTACTCATTAGACTGTTCATTCCGTTCAGCAGGTCATTTAATTCTTCTTCACTTTCACTCAGGATAGCAATGTCATCAGCGAATCGTCTCATTGATATCATTTCACCTTGTATTTTAATTCCACTCCTGGACCTTTCTTTTATTTCCGTCATTGCTTCCTCAATGTACAGATTGAAGAGTAGGGGCGAAAGGCTGCAGCCTTGTGTTACACCCTTCTTAATACGAGCACTTCGTTCTTGATCGTCCACTCTTATTATTCCCTCTTGGTTGTTGTACATATTGTATATGACCCGTCTCTCCCTATAGCTTACACCTACGTTTTTCAGAATATCGAACAGCTTGCCCCATTTTATATTGTCGAACGCTTTTTCCAGGTCTACAAATCCTTTGAAAGTGTCTTGATTTTTCTTTGACCTTGCTTCCATTATCAGCCGTAACTTCAGAATTGCCTCTCTCGTCCCTTTACTTTTCCTAAAGCCAAACTGATCGTCACCTAGCGCATTCTCAATTTTCTTTTCCATTCTAATGTATATCATTCTTGTAAGTAGCTTCGATGCATGAGCTGTTAAGCTGATTGTGCGATAATTCTCGCACTTGTCAGCTCTTGCCGTCTTCGTAATTGTGTGGATGATGCTTTTCCGAAAGTCAGATGGTATATCGCCAGACTCATATATTCTACACACTAACGTGAATATTCGTTTTGTTGCCACTTCCCCCAATGATTTTAGAAATTCTGATGGAATGTTATCTATCCCTTCTGCCGTATTTGACCGTAAGTCCTCCAAAGCTCTTTTAAATTCCGATTCTAATACTGGATACCCTATCTCTTCTAAATCGACTCCTGTTTCATCTTCTATCACATCAGACTAATCTTCACCCTCATAGAGGCTTTCAATGTATTCTTTCCAACTATCTGCTCTCTCCTCTGCATTTAACAGTGGAATTCCCGTTGCACTCTTAATGTTACCACCGTTGCTTATAATGTCACCAAAGGTTTTTTTTGACTTTCCTGTATGCTGAGTCTGTCCTTCCGACAATCATACCTTTTTCGATGTCTTCACATTTTTCCTGCAGCCATTTCGTCTTAGCTCCCCTGCACATCCTATTTATTTCATTCCTCAGCGACTTGTATTTTTGTATTCCTGATTTTCCCGGAACATGTTTGTACTTCCTCCTTTCATCAATCAACTGAAGTATTTCACATGTTACCCATGGTTTCTTCGCAACTACCTTCTTTGTACCTACGTTTTCCTTCCCAACTTCTGTGATGGCCCTTTTTAGAGATGTCCATTCCTCTTCAACTGTACTGCCTACTGCGCTATTCCTTATTGCTGTATCTATAGCGTTAGAGAACTTCAAACGTATCTCGTCATTCCTTAGTACTTCCGTATCCCACTTCTTTGCGTATTGATTCTTCCTGACTAATGTCTTGAACTTCAGCCTACTCTTCATCACTACTATATTGTGATCTGAGTCTATATCTGCTCCTGGGTACGCCTTACAATCCAGTATCTGATTCCGAAATCTCTGTTTGACCATGATGTAATCTAATTGAAATCTTCCCGTATCTCCCGGCCTTTTCCAAGTATAGCTCCTCCTCTTGTGATTCTTGAACAGGGTATTCGGTATTACTAGCTGAAACTTGTTACAGAACTCTATTAGTCTTTCTCCTCTTTCATTCCTAGTCCCAAGCCCATATTCTCCTGTAACCTTTTCTTCTACTCCTTCCCCTACAACTGCATTCCAGTCGCCCATGACTATTAGATTTTCGTCCCCCTTTACATACTGCATTACCCTTTCAATATCCTCATACACTTTCCCTATCTGTTCATCTTCATCTTGCGACGTCGGCATGTATACCTGAACTATCGTTGTCAGTGTTGGTCTGCTGTCGATTCTGATTAGAACAACCCTGTCACTGAACTGTTCACAGTAACACACCCTCTGCCCTACCCTCCTATTCATAACGAATCCTACACCTGTTATACCATTTTCTGCTGCTGTTGATATTACCCGATACTCATCTGACCAGATATCCTTTGCATTTCCCTTTTCAGATTTTCTAGTTTCCCTACCACGTTCAAGCTTCTGACATTCCACGCCCCAACTCGTACAACGTTATCCTTTCGTTGATTATTCAATCTTTTTCCCGTGGTAACCTCCCTCTTCCTGGCTTACATCGCCTAAATATGAAGATTAAATAGGCCAACGATGGAAAAACGTTTTTGCTGAAAATGCCTTATTCTTATGTTTTTTAGGTTAGGAAATCCAAATATGATCCTTAAAGAACTGTATCACCCAGCATTCCTTCACATTTTACAGTTAAATTTATTAAGCTATTTTTTAAAGAATTTGACAGCTTTTATACAGTTAAAATAATTTAAAAAGGAGGTGTAATGAACGTAGATGACATTGGTAGCATTGCTGAAGAACATTTGCTGGTAAAAAAGGTCGATTCTATTTTTATGTTAACAGATGGTGTTTTGTTCACTGTCAACCTAACCTCACTTTCCCATTTCCTGTACATGTGCTCAGTATAATGTCTAATCGTGGTTGTAAAAACACTGCAGACAGTTTTTGTTGTATTTATGGTGAATTTGTGATTAAAAAACACCAAATAAGCATTACAGACTTTGTAAAAAACGTTTATCTATCATAATTTTGATCTAAATTTGGTGATCGAGATAAATCTTGGGGGCCACGGAAGGTATGTTATGTATGTGTTGAAGATCTAAGGAAATGGTCTAAAAAGGAGGAAAAAGTCTTTAGATTTTCTGTTTCTGTGATATAGATGGAGCCATGAAATCAATCGGATGATTGCTACTTTTGTAGTGTTGATACTACTGGTCATAATTCGAAAAACAAGAGGGTAATAAGCTACACTAACCTCCCGTCCGCCATCCTCAGTAGGGCATGGTGTAGATTTGCCGGTTCCTGAACGACCAGATGATTTAAATTCTATTCCAACAGATGTATTTTCTGATGTGCGGTGTGATTTAGATGAACAAGATGATGAAGAATTCCATCGTAATACAGAAGTCTAGAGCCCAAATTGTTTACTCAGACTAAACTTAACGATTTGTTTAGGGATCTGGGCTTAACGAAAGAAAAAGCTGAATTCTTGGCTCTAGATTAAAAGAAAAGAACTTACTGGCAGTTGGAACCAGCATATACATGTATAGAAAGAGAGAGCAGCAGTTTTCCAAGTTTTTCCAACAAGAAGGTGATTCAGTGTACTGCTAAGACATTCCCAGTCTGGTGAGTGAGTTTGGTATTGAATATAAAAAGGAAGACTGGAGGCTGTTTATTGATTCATCCAAAACTAGTTTAAAGGCTGTTTCATTACACAACGGTAACATGTATGCATCCACACCTGTTGGACGTTCTGTACATATGAAAGAAAGCTATGAAATCCTAGAAATAGTGCTAAATAAAATAGGCTATTCTGCTCATGGTTGGATCATATGTGGCGATCTAACAGTGACATACATGCTCTTTGGTCAGCAAGGTGGCTTTACCATATTTCCAAGTTTCTCGTGTGAATGGGACAGTAGAGCTAGGAATCAACACTGGTGCAGAAAGAACTGGCCTGTGAGGGAGTCTTTAAAACCTGGTGAGAAGAACATTGTACGCAAAAACCTTGTAGTTCCAAAAAACCTACTCCTACCACCTCCACATCTAAAGTTAGGTGTAATGAAACAGTTTGTAAAGGCTTTGCCTAAAGATGGAACATGTTTAAGTATCTCTGCCAAAAGTTTCCACACCTTTCAGAAACTAAACCAAAAGAAGGCGTCTTCATCGGACCTGACATTAGGAAATTGATGTTTTTCTGTTGACTTTGTATCTACAATTACCTTAAATGAGAAAGAAGCATGGGTATCATTCAAGCAAGTCGTTACAAAGTTCCTAGGGCACGAAAAAGACCCAGAACATGTTTCTATTATAGCTACAATGTTAAAGAAGTTTAAGACTTCAGCATGTTTAATAAGACTGAAATTTTACTTTTTGAGCATCACCGTGATTACTTCCCGGACAATATGGGAGATGTTAGTGAGGAGCAAGGAGAGCGTTTTCACTTGGACGTTAAAGTGACGGAAAAACGCTGTCAAGGCCTCTGGAACCCCAACATGATTGGGGACTACTGTTGGTCACTTCACCGAGAAGTTCAGCAAGCGAACCATCGCAGAAAAAGCTACAGAAGACGTTACAATAAATAAATAAATACAAACCAATTCCAGCTGACAAGCTATTAACACATATCATTGTTTTAAATAGCTTACTGTAAATACACACCATGCTTCCTTTGTAAGAAAGCGTTTCATTAATTTCCCCGTTTACCGTATAGCATAGGATTTTACTATATAGTAAAAAGCATATTGCTCAAAAACTATGGGTGATACAAAAAACTAAGGCTAGATTTGGATTCAGCTCATTAAAATCTATAAAGATCAGTTATAAAAGTAAAGACGTTTTTCAAAAACTGAATATCATTCTACAATTGGCTGTACAAATTTCATTCTTTGAAAATTGCAGCAGATAATGAATTCAAGAAAACGACAAATGTTTTTAGTATTTTTCTTTCTGTTTTGGCAGAAATATTAAATATTCATATAGTTTTCATCCACTCGACGACGTATGCAAAGAACCCTTAGCACCAGGGCAAAATATTTCGAAAGTTTCATAAATTTTGGACAGCTATTAGTCACCTTTCGTCAATAAAGTGCACTCGTATACTGTGACCTGTATGGCTAGAAAAATTTAGCAGTGTCTGTATGGAATCATGGTTTGTACCTTACCAGCATATTGTGCACTTGTGCATCACCCTGAAACTTCATTACATAATCAGTTACCATTGTGCGTGATTAAAATCTATGTATAATATAAATAACATTGAACGGATGTTTTTTTTTTTTTTTTTTTTTTTTTTGCTTCTTTCTCCATACAGAAACTAAAGCAGTAAAAATTTTGTTCCTTCCACGGATAATTCTCGAACATAAATCATACGATTTCATTGCAACGGGTAGTGGAAGTTCCTGACGTTCGTTTGAGCTCCCTCCTGATCTAAGGAATGTGAATTTGCAATTTTTTTTCATATATCTCTAAGATAGTAACACTAGATATTTTCTTGGAGCGTTTCAAACGGCCTGCTGCATCGAAGACGGAACCAAGCACCACGAAAGCTTAAGAGAGTTACAATCATTACTGATGTTTGTCTTAGCCCAACGCTACACACTAAAACTGAACTTCATATAAAAAAGTTGCATACCTTGCAGCTTTATTTATGGTATCATTGGGTTACAAAATGATTTAACTTACTTTACATTCCTGACAGTTAGTGCTATTTTTGTGTGTTCCTGGACTGTAGATCTGTTTCTTCTTTTTGGGACTGTTTAGGTGCACAGAGCGAGTGCTCGCTAGCGGGCAAACACACATTGTGGTGCGTCGAAATTAAAGTCGTTAGTTAGAAAACTCTGCAAACGAGTTTCTGTACCCCCTATTGCAACTACGCGGCATCACATCACTGCTAGCGAAATAGCGGATTCAGTAATTGGACTTTATACCACAGCAAATCGTCAGAGAGGAACATTTGTTAACCACAGTAACACTATCCCACACAACGATTCCATCTCACGGAAGTAATAGCCCATAAGAGACACTTAATCTCTCACTTGCTGCTTCTAATGCATGCTGGTGTCTCACCTGGTGGTAGCAAGAGTAGTTTGCGTATAAATGTGGTTACCGAACGAAGATTAACGTCTCACTGAATCAGATGATGTCTAATTGCTTTCAAGAATTGTTCGACACGAAATTGCTTTCAGTTTTGAAAGGTACAAAGGTACAATACCGTCTAGCATAAACTGTGTTGTTTGACAGTATTGTTATACTAGTACCTTTGGACAGCCTCAGCAATTTTTTATACTGTTTGTGTTTTTAACCCATATTACCTCGAGATATTCTACATAAAGGGGAAAATAATTCCATAAAACCAGAATGTTACCTAATTTGTGTTTTTCGTGAATCAGAAGAGCGCTTCTGTTCTCGCACAGTACACAAAATTATTTGTGACGTTTAGCTGTTTTGTTGTTAGAACCAAAATGTACACTGAATGCCGCATTTATGTTAGGGTTGTGGACACGCATTTACCGCAGATCACCAGGTTTACTTTTCTCCTTTTTATGTATTACGTAAATCTCTTTTCTCTCCATACTGCTGACTTACTATATGACTTTTATCGAATATGTTACCAACTTATGGCATGATGTCTCTACAGTCTGATCTACAGTTTCTGGCTACTCTAAGTGTACTCATAGTATTCTACACCGTAATAACGTACAAATGACTTTTATTTTGAGGAAGTCTTTATAGCAGCTTAGTATGTTGCAATTTCAATTGCTTTTGATCGAAATATATCGAGACGTCCTTCCGTTCATTGGTAGCATTAACCACCTCACCAATATCAAACATGAATCGACAGCTGTGTTACAATTTGCACTGCTTGCCAAACAAGTGTAGTACTAAGAACCTCGCGCCAATGTCAGTGTAACTACGGACATGTACACACCATCGGTGGATATGTAAATGACTATAGTTGCATGTTTCTGTAGCAGGTAGAACGGCCAACAGAGTGAATTAAATGTTGGTTGCGTTTACTTTTTCAACGGCCTGATACAAAGTCAGAAACATGATCTTCGACATTCTGCATAAAACTAAAGCGAATACATTAAAATGCACTTTAAGACAGAACTAGAGGTTTAACATGGGTCGAAAGAGAAATATTAGTTTAAATTGTAAAAGTAACTGCAAGTAAATGCATGTGTAATATTTAGTACAGTAAAGTTAAGTGACAGCGATATGTCAAGCTATAAAAGAAGTCAGAGGCACAGCGGAAAACCAAAACCGGATCTAAGAAACTGCGGGCGTTGTGAGGACGAAAGATAATGCAATCACAGTACGCCAGCGACGCCCCAACATTACCGGTCAAGAGTGTTTACCATTTCATCATTATTTTAATCTACGTCATGATCCCATTTACGACTATACTCGTATGTTTTATTTGCTTAGTTTGTTAACTTGATGAAGGCAGTTACGTTCGCTGACCTTCCAGACGATATATATTATGAAACTACTTGTAGTGGCTGATATCTCTCTATTCCGTAAATATTTTCATAAATATCCTCATTTCGTATTTTTATGACAAACCGAAGATGATTATAACAGTTGAAACTAGCAATTACGTAAACATACATTTTCGATCAAAGACTGTTGTAGCAGTGACAATGTTTCATTCTTCCGATCTCTTCTGGAGGCACAGCGGTGTTGCTGCTGCCTTCATGGTGTGGGTAGTCATCGGCTGTGACTTCAGGTCTCGACCGACGAGTGAGGGACCTAGACATTCCACGTACTCAGCTGTTACCCCTCATGTGGCAGTGATACGTCCCCTTAGAAAAGTTATAAATGACTATGCTGATAAACCTCTTACTTTATTTGATTTTCAAACAGCTGAGCAAAACTGAACGTACTCAGACATTTCTCTTTGTACTTACTCTAATCATCACTACACTGACACACAATATTTTTAGCGCAACGCAATCTGTCTTTCAATAACCCTTACAGAAGAATGGCCCTGACTAACAATAACCTATACCTTTCATGAATCACTTACCTCACAAAAATCTTCGTTACTCGAACTATTGCAATACAGCGAGCGCCAATACTGCCAGCTAAATAAAGGATTCTAACTACTGAAGGCACTATCTACTGATAGGCATAGTTAGCAAATGAAAGATTTTGGTAGAGAACAAACAATGTATTTACCTCAATAGTGTTCAAAAGTCATAATATATATGTCAGTTCATGACATACAGTCTTACAAATTTCGTTTTTCTGACCGACACACGTCCAGATCGTCCGCCCTCAAAACTCTGCCATCTCTCTTCCGACATTCAACTGCGCAACGCTACGCGCTGTCCACATCCAACTGCCCAACACTACAATAGCGAATATTCCAACAATGCCGACCAGCCACAGACTGCACACAGCACAGTCAGTGATTTTCATACAGAGCGCTACGTGACGTTACCAACATAAAAACCTAAACAGCCTACTTACAATAGTATAGTGGTACCACTTTTCATCAAAGTAATGCTTATCTAAACATGAAAAGCGTCTTTATGAACTCTCTGCGTCATGCGTAGATACATCTGTGGCGAGCAATGTCCCCAGACCTGTCCCCAATAGAACTCCGACCAGTGTCAGTAGCCGGGATATCAACGGCCAGTTGGAACAGCCGTGGCCCAGCTTGCTTTTGGAGAGGATACAACGCCCTTACGAAATCCTTTCCAATCGAATCAATGTACGCATTGAGGTCGGAGGGGATGCTACGTCACACTAATATGTGGACTCACAGCAAAGTTCTCCGTAAATTTGACTCGATTATGTAATCACTGGCAGAGCATCATGTACTCTCTCAGAAGTGTACATTTCGTTTCCTCCTCCTCTCCTGCGTGCTTCAGTTTCTTTTTCGGGCATTGTACAAGGTGATTTTAATTAAACTTACGCTGTCTGATAGGGCCCCCATGAAAAGAGAGTGATCGTAGGTCAGTGAAACTTTGTGCAAACATTTGTAAAAACACGCGGAAGAGAAATAACGAATACATCATTGAAATAATCACATTTTAGTTTCCACAAGAAATTTGTTAATTCCGTGTTATGTTTATGTTTCACATTACAGAGCTCAGTGTGACGATGATCTGCATCCAAAACAGCCTGGAACCGCACCAGAGTGTTCTCTATTGCTGCACTGAACATGTCAGGCGGAATGTTGGCTTCCTCCCTCGCTATGCTCATCCTCAGCCACCATGTGCGTATGTGTCTCGTTGATTAACGCTGTACTTCCGGTAACGCACAGCCAGAAATCACAGAGGTTCAGATCTGGTCATCTTGGTGGCCACTCCTTTTTGGAAGAATCGGACAACGATTTGGTTTTCTCCAAATGTATTATAGACCTCAGGTGCAATGCGTCGACACTTTTCAAGAGCAGCGGCACTATTGCCGTTGTTTTGGTAAACCAGCTTTGGCGAGTAACGCCTGCTCATCTTTCCCAAACTCGTGTTGACAGTTTTCAACGGTGGTTCACACTGATACTTGAGTCACCACCCTGCGTCGGCGTACTTGTCTCGGCACCTAATGTTCTTTTTACACGATGAACGAAAGTGTTCAAGTAACAATATAGTCAACTGAAGCGCTCCAAACGGACTAGTCCCGAACTATAAACTCGCACATCTTGTAGCAGCGTGTCTAAATGATAAACGTAAACACAGCGTACCTCTCCTAGCATAACAGTACGAAAGTTGTGATTTCACAACGGTGTATCATTAATTACTTATGGAATTTACAAAGATTTATAAACTTCGGTAAATGTATTTACGAAAATTCCACTACACTCACTTCCTCAGAACGATCCTTGTGATAACGAAACGACCATAAACAGAAACAAAACTCAACATACGGTAAGTACACCGGAAAGCAATATGGCAGACTCAGCACTCAGCTAAGACGTGAACACAAAGCTACTAGCTCGCGCAGCGACGCCACTAGTAGCGAATGTAGAACTAACTGTCTCTATGCCTTTATCCTTAGAATTATCGGGAGTCGCTACTATCGCGGTGGTAATGGTGATCCCGTTCACACTGTAGACGGTCCCCGTTCACGCATCTGGTTGTCAATCGATGACAAGTTCGTTCATCGTGTAAAACGGGCATAACGGCAGGTCATACCACTAACGCTGCTAACAATGTAAATCAAGTGGTGCACAGTCTGACATCAACCTGTATATAAAAATAATACGTCTGGTTTGATGCAGCGCGCCACGAATTCCTCTCCTGTGCCAAACATTTCATCTCACAAGGAGACGGTACGACCGTGGGGTCGGGGATTTGTCCGCAATTTTGTGTGGTGAAAGAGGACCCCTAACACCTCACGTGGTTAAAATATTAGAACGCACTACCCGGAAAATCCCGGGAAAAATCTATCCAAAGTTTATTACGTGCCTTATGAGTATAAAGTGTTATTACACTGCCGAGCCGCCGTCTGGCCACGGTGTTTAGGGCTTGGATTCTTACGCCAGAGGTCTCGTGTTCGATTCCTCCTCTGGCACTTTTTCTTCCCTTTCTGTTTCATTTCCTTTGGTTATTCCAGCAATTATTCAGGAAGTTTCCCAAACCTACATTATCTTTAGCATTATTGAATAAAAATTATTTTCTTTTTGTCCAACAACACAATTCATGGCGGTAGGTTTTCCCTTTTTCATTGTAAAGTATATGAGGAGCAACATTGCCTTTTTAATCAGAATAACAAAGTCGATTGGGAAACATTCAATTTTTATACATATAATAATTATTAACAAGAACCGGAGTGGTAATCATCGTAAAAACAAATAAAGCAATAATTTTTGCGACATCTTGCGCAACATATAAAAGCGGATTTTTTACAATCACAGGGCATTCGCAATAACTCTGTACAAGAACATGCCCCATTAACATTTAAGAAAATGTTTCTCGTTTCTGATAATTTTGAGGCAAACCAGGCATGTCAAATCATGTCTCGGAATATTGGTGACGATAATTGATGGTGTATTATAGAATGAATTTTTATTCAATCTTCCCGGAAATTAATTTCACGATTCTCGTGTAACAATGCGCTGCAATTTTGCAAGCAACAGAAGAAAAAAAAAGTGCCGGAGGAGTAATCGAACCCGAGATCTCTGGCGTAAGGATCCGAGCGCTTACCATGTAGGCCACACGGCGGCACGACAGTGGGCTAACATTTTATGCTCATAAGGCACCTAAGAAACTTTGGATCGATTTTTCTCGGGATTTTCCGAGTAGTGCGTCCCAATATTTTAACCACGTGAGATGTTAGGGGTCCTCTTTCACCACACAAAATTGCTGACAAATCCCCGACCCCACGGTCGTGCCGTCTCCTTGTCACTGCAACACTTGAAACCGACGACCTCAAATACTCCATGGATGTAATCTAATCTCTGTCTGCCCCTACAGTTTTTACCCTCTACAGCTCCCTCTACTACCATGCATCTTATTCCCTGATGTCTAAACAGATGTCCTATCATCCTGTCCCTTATTCTTGCAAGATTATTTTCCATATATTCCTTACCTCGCTGATTCTGCGGACGACATCCTCTTTCCTTATCTAATCTGAGACTCGGTCCAAACAGGCCTTGAAGGCTCAAAGGTACTTACTGACCGCCCTCAGCCCACAGGTGTCACTATATTCTGATTTGGAGGGGCATTTGGTCAGTAACCGTTCTCCCGGTCATTGTCAGTTTTCGTGAACGGAGCCACTGCTTCCCTATCGCGCCATCTAATTTTTATCATTCTTCTGCAGCACCACATTTCAAATGCTTCGATTCTTTTATTTTCCTGTTTCCTCACAGACCACGTTTCACTATGCTGTACTCCAAACGTACGTACATTCTCAGAAATATCTTTCGCAAATTAAGTTCTATGTTTGATACTAGTAGACTTCTCTTGGTCAGGAATGCCCTGCTTCACAGTGCTATTTCGTTTTCATATTCTCTTGCTCTGTCCGTCACGTGTTATTATTCTGCCCAGGTAACATAAGTGTTTAACTTCACTTACTTCGTGATGTTTGATACTAGTAGACTTCTCTTGGTCACGAATGCCCTGCTTCACAGTGCTATTTCGTTTTCATATTGTCCTTGCTCTGTCCGTCACGTGTTATTATTCTGCCCAGGTAACATAACTGTTTAACTTCACTTACTTCGTGATCACCAATTCTAATGTTAAGTCTCTTGCTCTTCTCATTTCTTCTACTTCTCATTTCTTTCGTCTTCCTTCGATTTACTCTCAATCCACATTCTGTACTCATTGGACTGTGCATTTCATTTAGCGTATCCTGCATTCTTCTTCACTTTCAATGAGGACAGCAATGTCATCAGCCAATCTTATCATTGATATCTTTCGCTTTGAATTTTAATCCCACTCTTGAGCCTTTCATTTATTTCCGTCATTGCTTCTTCGACATATAGTTTGAACAGTAGCGGCAATCTTTTTAATCTGAACACTTCCTTCTTGATCTCCCACTATTTTTGGTTCCTCTTTGTTCCTGTACATATTGTGTATTAACCGTCTTTCCCTCCAGCTTACAACAGTTTTTCTCATAATTTCGAAAATCTTCATCTATTTTTACATTAACGGATGCTTTATCGAGGTCAACGAACTCTATGAACGTGTCCCGACTTTTCTTCAGTCTTTTGTCCTAGGCTGTGAGAAACAGCAGTCATCGTATAAAGTTGTTTGATATTCACTACTTAAAACTGCAGCTCCTAGTTCTGTTTTCCCTGCGTAATCATATCATGTCACCTGATGTCAACTGATAAGGAATAATGAGATAGTATAAGATAGAGAGTAGCCTGTCTAGCAAATGGGGTTACAGTGTGTGGCTGTAGGGCATCAAAGAGGCATCATAGTTAAACCATTAAGTTCTCGTTGTTGTGGAAGCTGTGGATACATTTGGCACAGGGAAGCACAAACGAAGTTCTTCACACTGTGAAATATATTATTGTAATAAGAGCAATATGCTGTTGTTGTTGTTGTTGTTGTTGTTGTTGTCGTTGGTAGAAGGGAGATTAGCGGTTAAATTCCCCTTCCACGACGAGTTCCGTGGAGATGGAATACAAGTCTGGTTTAGTACAAGATGACAGAATAAAACGGCCAGTTCCTTTCAGGGGTATCATCCAGTATTCCCATAAAGTGATTTTATAAAACCATGACGAAAACGAAATGGATAGATGGAGCCTGGAGAAGCCGTACTTCGAATGCACTTTTCATTTATTGCTCTTAACTATGAAGCATTCTGCTTGTTTTCGTGATGGAACTTTGAACGACCAATGAAACAAAAATACAGCAATCAAAAAAAATAAAAGCACCCATAACATCGCAGCACTCAAAGTGTTGAAAGCAGGAATTCCAGAGGTGCGGAAACCGTTGCATTTTTTTTTCTTTCCACTGCTGTGGCAATTAATGTCAAACTGTAGCCGGATAAAGCCCTTGTTGACAGTTACTACTGGGAAGCGGACTAATTGCGTTTAGCGACACATGTTGAACGATCTCGTACTGGCAAGCGAGCTGCCAGACACAAGCGGAGTGAAGCCGTCGCTTTTATAACAGTACAGCGCAATGAAAAAGAAATATTTTAAGTACTCCGTAGCAGTCTTCATAGAGGGAACGAAAGAGGCACTGCGCTTCACTGCCGCAACACGCAACTGTGTGTTCAAAGGAAGCGCGACGCTCAGTTTGGTATGACGCCGATGAGTGGGTGTGCACCTACTAACATCCTCTGTGAAAAACTGCACCTATTCATTAAACTAGACGTTTGCGCGGTGAAATCGTGAAAAAATTCTGTTGAATTCACCAGTTTCTTTATTAGCAAAGGACAACTGCCAACACTCGATCTTTGATATCTGGTCGGTTTCGTAAAATTCTGACTTGGTTAAACTACTGAGCTTTCGGTCCTTCCGAATTTGAATCTCATTATTGTTCAGAAATAAGGCGCACTATATCCATTGTAGCGATGGAATATTGAACGGCTACATGAAAAAAAAAAAAAAAAAAAAAAACTGGTCACGCCATTACAGCGTCCATAAAGTATTCAGTACAGTAAATGTTTTATTAAATATCAGTATACATAGTACTCCACGATCTCAGAATCTAATAAACTTTAATTGTAGCGATGGCTACACTTTTCCTTGTATAAGGTGACCGATGGCTAACCACTGTAATCACATTCGTCTGTTATATTGCTTTGTTCTTTGTTGTTTTTATTCTGCACACCTTCACTGACTTTACAATTGTACTAACAATACCACTTAAGCCTGTATGATTCATACATAGTTTTATCACCTTATACTCTTCCTGCTGACATCAGGAAACTGCGTATGTATTTCTTATCATTAAATATAACGAGCTCTCATTTACGAGCTATCGTATCTTTACTGTAGCTATTCTTTTGCTTTTATTGTTTGGAATTTGCCAGATATATCTACAATTGTGGTTATAATCTGTTGAAACCTGCGCGCCAAACTGTGGGTCCATGGTCGTATGTATTGTGTTGTACAGCGTTCAGAATGGCATATTTTGATTTACTGAACTGACCAGTTGCTGCGGTGATCTGTGTGTGGTATGCAGCTCATATTTCATTCTTTTTTGTGTTTTAACCATTGACCTTTACTTCTCTTTGTCTGTTATCATTACTCATGAAGATGACTATGAGGTGAATTTGAAACCGATCTCTTTATGTAAGGAAATTGTAGCTATACAGGCATCAATCATGTTTTGGATGTTGCAGCTCTCTCTCTCTCTCTCTCTCTCTTTCAGACACACACACACACACACATACACACACACACACACAGTAATATATTGATTACTCCTTGCTACTGTAGTGTTATCTGGAACCTGAGAGGAAGGGGAACAGGCGCTCCAAGGCGCGGAAGCAAGGACGATGCTGAGGGCAGAGGAAACTAGGATAGATACTGTTACATGAATGTTACATGAAGTATACCGTAAGGTGAGAGCCCTGCGAGAATGCAGACGCCCCCGAACGCGGTCCCAGGGCGCTAGTTACTCTTCAGGGAAGTAACATGTAACTTCATATGTCGTCTAGACGATGTGGTAGGTTGCCACCGTAGACATTGTAACCAACAGGCATGTCCCGCTGAGAACAGCAACGTCAGTAGGCTCACAAGGGTTGGAAAGAGAGCGAAACGCCAAAAATCTGTTGACCTAGCAGTCCCTACTCTGAGGAGCGCGACGGGCGGGGCTAAATGACGTACAACAATAATGTTGCAAGCCTTATTTGGCAGAGCAGTTACGTTTAGCTTTCAGCTGAACAATGTTGATGCCAAATACGGACTTAATTAGTGCAACTGCATTAATATACCCACCTTAGGAACATTAGAGGGGACCTAACTAAACCGTGATTGGCAGCGCCTGCAAGAGACCTGCGGGACTACCTGGTTGGATTTAAGTGTGAAAAACAGTGCACCCAAGCGACTCTTTAAAAACCCTAGGTTCCGCTTTCTGGCAGAGTCCGTAGTCAGACGACCTGGGAGCCGAATCCGTTGCCGTCGACTCCAGCGTCGGTCCAGATACGCGTAAGTCTGCTGTCTCCCTTGGAATGCCTCAGTGAACAGTGTAACATTTAATATCTTTTGTTTTGAACTAAGTTGTTGCCCTAAGATGCTGTTAGTATTTGCTACTGTGGTTAGCATCCACTCCTGGGACTTCTGCACCGGCTTCTGTTGTAAAAGTGCTATTCATACTTTCTCTAACCCTAGAACTAGCCTCCGGTGTATTAGTTAGTCCTGTCAAGAATAAACAACTATTTCAGAACACTGTTTGGCCAAGAGTCTCCACAACGAGTACCCTACCAAGTCTCACCATCTGCAATTGTAGTAAATGCCTGTAGCAGTGTTGACTCAGACAGAAGAAAACAGTCGAATGCCTTCAATATGAACTGTCCTTCTGCCTTCTGCTCTGTACCTCTCGGGAGCACAGACTGACCAGTAACCCCTTTTCTCCCTCTCCCAACTATGTCAGGACACGACATAGGAAAAATATTGTGGTGCCAGGTGTGAGGTTTGTTTCGGTGTAACTGATTTTTGAGATAGATCGTTCCTGCTGAGCCCGAGGTCTTAACAGGACTGACGGCTTTGAGATTCTATTAGATGCAGCATTGGCACTCCAGTGAGAGCAGTCGGAGAGAGAAGAACAGAAGAAAGAAGAAGAGGCCAGACTTCGATGCCTGATGCAGGAAGACGGGTCAGGGCGGCCTGTCGTCACAACTACCATCGCGAGGGTGGCGTAGCGCCAACGAGACGGCCTCTATCGGAGAGCACATAAAATAGTGCTTTGAAAATATTTTGCTCCCAATCATAAGGAATCCGACACGGGTTGAACATATTTGCAGCACTATTTGTTTGTGATGACACTTTCTACCCTCTACAGTGAGCCCAAGGCTATGTGCCACGGGAGTGCTGAATAATTTACAACTGTCATTGCCTATGAAAGCATCACTCGATGCATTAAGCAACGTATTGTTCTCCTCCGGTGCTCCGGCCGGTGTGGCCGAGCGGTTTTAGGCGCTTCAGTCTGGAACCGATAGGGTCGCAGTTTTGAATCCTGGCTCGGGCATGGATATGTGTGATGTCCTTAGGTTAGTTAGGTTTAAGTAGTTCTAAGTTCTAGGGGACTGGTGACCTCAGATGTTAAGTTCCGTAGTGCTCAGAGCCATCTTCAGGTGCAATTCTCGCAATTTATAACAGTTCAAGCTCATCTGAAACTTCAGCGACTCGGTCCTGCACTATGCCGTTGACTACTGCAGCTGAGGTCACACACTGCGCTGAGCCCTTGCATGCTCGGTACTGTATTGACCTCAGCGTGGGGGGCTGCTATGCTGAGAGGGAAGGCGTGTACTCTGGAGTGTAGCCTAGTGGCTGTTGCGGATTGCAGCAGAACCTCGCTAATGTCCGTGGTATCGATTCGCGTTGACGACTTAAGTGTGGCACCACGATATCTGGACGATGACACAAAAATAATCCCCCACAAGGATCAAGAAGATATGATAAGTAAGGTGAATAACTAATGATCAGGTACTGGATCGGAGTGGGGAAGGTATCTACCATTAGAATGCGACGTTATTAATATTACCATAAGGAGACGCAGTTAACATTATTATGAAAGAATAAATACGATGTATATTATCACATGTGTATACACAGAATAATTTTGTTCACAAAGGAAAATAAAGTAAAAAAGTCATTCTCCTCTTTCCTGTGAATTACTAATACGAAAGAATTTTATGTTCCCAGAACTACATCCACGGAAGACCCATAAAGCTTTATATTTTTTATCGTATTCGTACTTGGAAGTCAGGCATTACACGGTACACAACTCTTTAATTTACATGGGACAAAAAGTGTATGAAGCGTCCAATAGAAAGCACAGTAAAAAAAAGAAGAAAAAATATAAAATAATACTGTATAATGGAGGAAACTGTGAGAGGTAAAACTCGTAGAGGGAACCCAGTTCTTGGAAAGAGTAAGCATGTTAAAGTGGATGTATATGATTATACAGTAGTTATGCAGAGATAAGGTCGCTTCCGCAAGATAGACAACGGCTGAGGACCACAGTACGTACAAAAACGATTATTCACGTTTATACCCTACTGCGATGTACGATGTACGACAAAGGGTATTATCAGAACCCTATTTTAGTTTTTGTTTGTGCCAATATTACTTGCAATCTCTCTGACTGGGCTCATTTCCTCTAGGAGGCTACTCAGACCAAGTTGTCAGAGACTCCTTTGGTTTTCTTGCTAGATCAAGAGTACGCTCGTGAATGTTCTACCCAATCCTTTTTTTCTGTGTGGTATATCAAGTGGTGTTATTCCGGCTTCTTTCACAGTTCTAACACTGCGCCGATCCATTTCATTGATTAAATTTTAGATTTGGTTTCTATTAATATGGTTGGTTCCATTCTTTTAGTATGTCCAGAAAAATTTAGGATGCCTTTCTCCATGTTCAAGTAAATGTTGGTATACTCTTGAATTTCTTTATATGTTCTTCATCTGCGTGTTCATTCTTCAGTATAATTTGGACCTTCAATACCTCTCTTTATGTTTTAAGAATATGACTGTTTCAGTCCGTGCGCACGCGCGCGTGTGTGTGTACGTATGTGTGTGTGTGTGTGTGAGAGAGAGAGAGATTGCGTGTGTGTGTGTGATTGGGTGTTTTGCCAGCAAGTAAGACCGCAACTGATGTGGAGAAACAATTCTCTCGAGACAGATCACGATCTTGTACCACCACATCTGAATCTACATTTACACTTCTGCTCTGCAGTTCGCACCTGAGTGCCTGGCAGAAGGTTCATCTAACCACTTTCAGATTACTTCTCTACTCTCCCATTCTTGAGCAGTTCGCGGGAAAAACACTTAAATCTATCCTTGCGAGCTCTATTTTATTACGATTATCATGTCTCCCTATGTAGGTTCGCGTCAAAGGAAAATATGACTTAAGAGGAGAAAGTAGGCGACTGAAATCTCGTGAAAGTATCTCGAACTTTTTTTAAAGATTGGCACCCCAAGTCGCGTGTCATTGTCATGACACTCTCCCCTATTTCGCGATAATACAAAATGAGCTCTCCTTATTTTTATTTATTTAACCTGATGGGTCTAGGGCCATCAAGTACTTTCTTACATCAGACCAGGGTTTCACAGATACAATACGTATTTCTTTATGAGTACTTAAGAAAAAACAGTTTTAGTATAATGTTAGCACGAAAGCTAGTATTAAAATGACCTGAGTGTCTGCTGTATAGGTGAGAGTAAACTATACTGTCTATGGACAATCGAAGTTAATATTGGTATTACTTGTACTGCTGCAACTTGCAGACACTGATAGTGACAATATTAGTAATAATAATAACCTAATACTAATAATAATAATTACAGTAATTGTGACGGTAGATAAAAGAATAATAGAATTAATAGGCCTACAAAACAGGTGCTTTCTGATTTAGTGCGTTTTCGGAAAAGGAAATTTCAGGAGACAACATCGGCTCAGAATACTGAGAAATGAGGAATGTCAGGTGCGAAAGAGGGGTGTCTAAGGATAACGAGAGCATACAGAGACAATGATAATCTTATTGTTGCTTTACTATCCGCCTTCTAGTAATTCTCTAATATAAAGCGGGAGTTTGTTAGAGAGTTGGGTTCCTGCTACTGAAAAGAACTTCAAGAAGGTGGCTGCAAGATGAAGTGGGACAGAAAGAATTTTGCTCTGGGGCCAACGGACCAATATTCTTTCGTAAACTTTTGCTTAAATTCTTCGAACGTCATTCGTTCGGTATTCAAATTAATTCCCCAGCGATTAGCGTCACCTGCTAAGGCGCTAATTACTACGTTTATCTTTTCCTGATCAGACATGTGTTCAGGAAATATCCTCTCGCAATTTTTGATGAAATCTAACGGATGCCATCCGTTATGTTTTTTGGCGGGATCGAAGCGTTCCTCACCTTCTAACAGCTTCGTAAGTGGTGTGCCATTACAGACAACACCAGGTCTATCTTTAATTTTACTCTCAAGATCGAAAATTTTGCCTTGAATTTTCGAAGTATTTTGTTCACATTTTTGTACACATCCGGTAACTTTCTCACCTAAATCTCTTTCAGTGTCTGAAACTGCCTTTTTCAACTGTGAGATTCCGTGTTGACATTCGTTTACGATCTCAGTTTTAAGACCGAAAACTTTTTCGTCTACTTTTGTTTCAACTAGAGGCCCTACTTTCTCTTGGATGTTGAGAATTTCAACATCAAACCTACTGTTAATATTGTCAATTTCCCCCTGCATAGTACCCATATTTTTATTAATTGTGTCAATTTCAAACTTCATAGTATTTACTACAGAGCTTAAACTACCCACTTTTTGTTCTACCTGTTCTATTTGTTTACTAATTTTAATTCCTTTCTCTTCGACCTGTGCTTTAACCTGACCAACTTGTGTTTTAAGCTGCTTGTCAACGAGTGTTTTAAGCTGATTACTTTGTGTTTTAATCTGCTCATCAACATGTGTTTTAAGCTGACTAACCCGATTACTGACTTGTTTCTGAAGCTTATCATTCTGCGTTTTGAGCTGCTCGGCAACGTGTGTTTTAAGCTGATTATTCTGTCCTGCAATTTGTTTGGTTAATTGTTCAAATAAATTGTTCATGCTTAAAATTTTCACACTGTTTTGTTCTACAGAATCGGTGTGTTCCGATCCTACTTCAAAAGTTTCTTTCGGTTCTTTCTTTATCTGTGGAGAACCAAACATGTCAGTGGATTCGTTCACGTACCCACTGTCATCTACAAAGTCATCCTCTACTTCTTGTTTTATCCCTTGCTGTGTTCGAGGCAATCTCGACATTTCAATCTGTTCATTAACATGTTCGTGATATTGTATGTACGCCAATTGTCTACCGCTAACGCCATCTGTTATCTGGCCGCTTAAACTCCTGCTATTGCCATGCGCATCTTCCATTACGCTCGGCACATCTACCGTGTCTACGTTCCTGTCCATACTGAATGCAAATTACACCTCTCTACCGTACTTGACGTTCACTGCTATTTACTTTACTGAATATTATTGCAATTCGTGCCACTGAACATCCACTGTTCGGTATTCACATTATTTTGTAACCGATAACAACTGGATGTCCTGTCACCGGGAGCCACTTGTAACATGCGCTAATGCACACGATACTCTTTAAAGAATGTACTATGGTTAGTTGACGGGCCTCCTCCCTTCCTCCCGCCGCTTCCCCAGCTGCCCCATGCTCTCCCCTCCTTTTCCATCCTCTCTGCCCTTTCCCTCGGCAGGTCCCGCCTGGTAGTTTTACTCTTCGTCGTGTGTGCTCCAAGTGGGTTTTAAGTGTGTTGTCTTTGGAGTGTTTTTAATACTGTGGCCAACTTTTAAACTGTGCATGTGCATCCAGTGTCTTCTCTGTGTTTTAAGAATCGCCAACTGTGTTTTTTAACTTTCTGGTGACTATTTTAACTGTCCCCAATGAACTTCTACATGTCAGTGATTTTTACCTCCATTTTCTCCCCTTACTCTGTTTTATGTTCCCCTTTTTTTACCTCCTTATGTATGTATTACTTTATTCTTGTTTTAGTTGTCATGTCACTCGGTTGAAGAGCGGCGGATTGTGCTGCTGACAGCCCTCCCCTGCCCATATGGGGCAGGGGCATGAAATCACAATAAAGAAAAAAAAAAAAATGGTTGACGGGCATCACCTTAAGAGAAAGGATTTTTGTATAGATTTTGACCGCGTGTGCCTGAATGGAGGCAAATCAGACGTACACCCACTCAGTAATAGCAATGGTACGTCAAGCAATTTCGGAGTGCAACCACACTTTAGAACGGACAAGAAACAATACAGCAGATGCTATCAAATTGTTAATAATACGGTCGCCAGCCTAATTAGGCATTAACTGAGTTTCTTCCCTGCACAAGTTGATGTACGTGCATGCAAAACAACATGCATAATATGGTAAATTTTAGAACCAGAAAATCTACTGAACTGATAATTTCACTTTCTGTACCAATATGGACAAGCCATAAATACACAACAAAACACTATAATGTTTACTACAAACTTCGTACTGTCTATTGATCTGATTAAAATCGGGCATAGGTTACCCTAGAAATAGCACTTTCGAAACACACGTACAATGTCAATTTTGAAAAAGGTGAAACACTGATAAATTTTGGTTTTATATTGACTTTAACTTTTCTTGACAAATCTGTTCAGTAAACTTCAGAATTCAAATGAATAGAAAAGAAAAGGGAGGGGGGGAGAACCTGAAACTGTTACGATCACTGTATTGAAAATTTTGATTATTGAAATCATTAATCACTCAGGATTTCCAGTATACGAGTTACTACTCTTTTTGTCTTATTTCCTGCTCATTTAACTACCATTATTTTTGTCTCAAATTAATTAAACTTCATTACTAAACCAATTTCAACATTATCCTCTAACTTTGTCAGACCTTTGTTATTTACCTATATATTCATTAACAACAAAGTTCTTTAAACATCATTCTAACATAGATAGGTCTGCAGGTAATTATTATTAACATAAACTTTGAATCTTCATTTCGGGACACTCGGATTGCACAACATGTGGAAAGGACCCTGTCTAGGTTAGTTGTGAGGATAATTAAATGATAGGACAGTTCTGGTAAAATTTAAGTTGTTATTGAACAGTATGGAACAAAAGTAACACTGGTCCACACGAATACAGTACTAAAAGTTTCAACCTGTTCGTATCGATGCGGCGGTCGGCAGGCGGCGAGATGGCGAGGCACAGAGCACACATACAATCACAGCAATGGCTCTTGATGTATCGGCACTTTGCTTCTTCTTAGCGTCGCAATACTTTTCCATTTAGTGGCTATGGAATATTGCCATGCTGTATAGGCGTCGGAAACGGCACATCCGAGGCTCAACGAAATCACGATTTCCAGGAGAGCCTCCTCGATCCAGAACGTGTTTCTCAGACCGATGCCCAACTCCGACTACTACTGCTGAGCCCGTTATGCCGTGCAGCGCCCGTGTGCATTTTCCCGCGCTCGCCTGCCATCCACCTTTTACCGCTCCCCTACAGACAGGGTATTCACCCGAGGTTTTGCATTCAACAAATCCTAATACATCGCCTACGTATGGACCACACACACAATTACAACTTTAACATCTTACAACCGTCTCGACATTTGTTACACTTCAAATCTATTACAATATTTTTTGAAATTTGACATAAACATTAATATTCACATCGAAAATTGTTTACAGTTTCTTTAACATAATGGCATGAAACAAAAAAGAAATGAAATCAGAACATCGATTATACTAATCTATCGAAATTCAGAAGAAAAAATTATTATATGTACAATAGTACAGCGTTGTTGTTGTTACAAATGTAAATCTCTGCGCTTGTGTGCATGGAGCCAGAATAGCTGTGAGCAAAGATCAGAAGATCACAGGCATATGGAATACAGGCACAGTGATCCTTCTGAAAAAGGACATTGCTGTAATCAATAACTGCAAGTATAAGTGTCTGTACAAGTTTCTTTTTCAGGTCAAGAGGGAAGAGCTTTTTATATTTTTGTAGGGCACAGAGAGATTCCTTCTAGCACGTTACAGTTACCTGTTCAGTGAATTTAGATTTTCATATATTATTACTCCTAGACTCCTTGCTGAAGGTGAGAAGTTGACACTTACCTCATTTATTGTTAAAGATGGCAGGGATAGCCGATTATTTGGGCTAATGACCCTAGAATGAGAAACAAGTGCCGCTTGGGTTTTAAATGGGTTGAATTTTAACCCTATATCAACCGCCCATTTTGATAGTGCACACAGATCGGTATTGATATTCTTGATAGGCGTCTTCTGGTTTATAGGTTTTTCACATAGGTACAAATGGATGTCGTCAGCTACACCTGGTACTTGCATTAGTACAAGACTGGTGACATATCTTTTACGAACAATGACTAGAATATAGGACCTAATACCGAACTGTGGCGACACCTGATACTATCTGCCTCTATCGTGAATTTATGCTGCCGAACATGACGTAGTGCTGACGAGACGTCAGGTATGAGCGAAACCGTTGCGCTACACTTGTAGAGATATTTAAGGTGCTAAGTTTGGCAAGTAAAATGTACAACAATATTCCAGAAGAGGATGGTAAAGTGTAGTGTAGGTAGTCTGTTTAGCAGATTTGTTGCTTATTTTAAATGTTCTGCCAAAGATACACATTCTTTGGTACGCGTACCCCACCATATTCTCTATGTGATCTTTGCAGTTCAAGTTGTTCGTAAATGTAGTTCCTAGCTATTTAGTTGAATCGACAGGCCTTAGACATTTGTGACTTATAGCTTGACAGACCCGCTTTACTACTCATATGGATGACTCGACAATTTTCATTACTTAGGATCAATTGCCAGTTTTCACGCTATAGAGATACTTTTTCTAAATCATTTTATAATTGGTTTTGATCTTATGGTGACACCATTGCTCAGATAACTTACCACAGGTGTATCCCATGAGGCCTATAAACAGGGACTAACTAAGCCATTACTTAAAAAGTATCTTGCCACAGCACCTCTGATTACCATCTTATTTGAATTCCTCCAGAACTGTCCAAGGCCTAGGAATATATAGCCTACGACAATCCAAAAAGGACCCGACTAAAACTAACCAATTAGACGAATACGAGTCATGCTTTCGTAAACCCCTAGCAGCACAATCTCTGATTTATTAAGTGTGATAGACGACCTGAAACTTGCCATAGATGCACAACAGGTATCCATGTGCTTTTTGGATTTTTCTTCGGCTAGAATCTAGATTACAGAACACTGTTTCTCACGCACCAACATACACTACAGGAAAAAATTAGTAAAACTGGAAAGACAATATGTACTGACCCGAAGGGGGCATGTGCCACCTAGGGGGGAGGGGGGGGAGTAGACGTAATGAGCATGTTTTCAGCGTCGTCCGCCAGCAGAGAATGTAGTTGAATTGCTACCAGAGCGTCATCTGTGTCTACCCTTCCGCAGGGAATGTTCGGAGCCAGAAGTCTCAATGTGATGCTAAAGCGTGAAGTAAGTAGGCAATCATGTCATGGAAATTCACCCGTCCTTCCTACATCCAAGTGAGCGACTTTGAAAGGGATCAGATCGTCTCCTTCCGAATGACGGGATGGTACTTTTGGAGAATTGCCACACAAGGTGGACGTGCTGCGTCAGCTGTGTAACAATGTTGGAATCACTCTTCACTTGAATATTCTCACACAGCCAACTGGGCGAGTTTGAAAGGGGTCAGATCGTGGCCTTCCGAATGGCGGGTTGGTAGTTTCGGAGAATTGCCACGCAAGTTGGACGCGCTGCGTCAACTGTGCAACAATGTTGGAACCAGTGGCCACGTGAATATTCTCACACGTCCAACTGAGCAAGTTCGTACGGGGTCAGATCGTGGCCCTCCGAATGGTGTGATGGTATTTTCGGAGAATTACCACACAAGTTCCACGTGCTGCGTCAGCTGTGTAACAATGTTGGAATCACTTTTCACTTGAATATGCTCACACCCTTAGACGAGGTTCTGGATGTCCACGCAGCACAGACGCCTACCACGATCGTCGTATTGTAAGGGCTGCAGCGGCAGCTCCCACAGTAAAGAGGCCTTGTTAGCCCAGATGCGTCAAAAAGAACTGTTGCGAACCAGTTATTTGCAGTTGGATTACAGGCACCCATATTTCTAGCCCGTGTTCCACTCACGCTAAAGCGTCGACATCTACGGCTCAACTGCTGCTGTCAGAGGATCATTTGGAAGATGAAATGGCGTGCTGGGTCTTTAACGATGAAAGCACATTCTGCCTGCGCACAAGTGAAGGTCATTTGCGTGTACAACTTACAGCTGGTGAGCGCTGTCTCGTAGAGTGCTTTCCTCCCAGATAGCCTAGTGCCACTGCAGGCCTCGTGATCTACAACTCTCATTTACCTTTGGTGTTCTGGAGGGGACGCTAACCAGGGCTCGGTATGTGCAGAATATTGTTAGACCCCTTCTTTTGTTGTTCTTGCAACTGGAAGGTCATGTGTTGTTCCAACAGGATAATGCTGGCCCAAACACTGCCCGTCAAACTCGACGTATTCGGCAAGACACGCAGCAATTTCCTGGCCAACACGATCTGTTGATTTGTCTCCAATCGTACACGAGTGGGATATGATGGTATGAGAAGTGACTCGTTGAACTTCTCAGTCAATAACTCTTACAGAAATACATGAAGAGGTTGAGCACTCATGGAATAACGTATCCCAGGATAGTATTCGCCATCTTTCCGACCCACTGGATGCCAGAGTGGATCCCTGCATTTCCGTCCATGGAGGCTACCTCACCTGGTAATAAGGGTGCTTTATCGTGGGAGTATACCTGGCACCTCAGAACCGCCTGTATTAATGAGTTGCAAATGTAATCATCTCATGTACTCTGTATGCCCTGTTGAAGCAATAATTCTTGAGGGAATCGTAAACTGCTAAAAGGGCGTACTAATTTTTTCCTCAGTGTAGTTACATTACTCACCACCATGTTACGCTCTATAATTCGGAACACGCTAGAGACAGAGGGTTGCAACTTCCATCAGTGAAGCGCAGAAGTCGACCAAATAATATGCAGTAATAAATCAACTGCTACTGACGACAGAATAAAAAATTTGGAGGCATTACTTTTCGGCATGCCCTCCTAAATTGACTTCAGATGATTTAAGTATGCGACACTGTTTTCCATCTGCTAATAAGGATTGAATTTACACGTAAGGCTGATCCACTTTGCAGCAAACTGTGTTACATTCACTAGGTGGCACCGGGGAGCTGTTTCGATTGCGTGCCAGAAGTCAAGGGACGATGCCAGAAGTCAAGGGACGAAGCACCAACCTGGGAGCCGTTATATACGGCACACTAGAATTTATAGAGGAAAAGAGCGAGCAGACATTCATTTGGTCTTTGTTTCTACAATTATATTTCATTCCCAAACAGAGGACTTTGTTTCTCAAAAAGAGTCACAACATGAGAGTATGAAACGTATTCTCATGTAGTATAATGGTGTAGTGATCAAAGCTCACACTTTAGTGACGGCTTTCTAAAATGCCAAAGTAAGAAACTTTACGACAGCACACACTCATGGTGTCACCATAAAGCTTCTTACTTTGGCATTTTGGGAAGCCGTACTGTTAGGTTTTGAGGAATGTCAGTACTCAGCTGCATACAGAGACTGGGTCATTCTTTGGAAAAATATTTCACAGTAATGCCACCAAGATATTTATCTTAACAAATGCAGCAACTACTAGGAACAGACATGACATTCGAATTATAATCTGCGAAAAGTTAAATTACATCATTTCTTGCTGATGATTTCTTCAGGTACACGTCTGTCGTACTACTCAGGACTGTAAACTCCGCACACCATTACCACAGCACGCCACTAGAGGAGAAAAGCCACTGAGTAAAAGGCGACGTCTGTGTGCTCGATGACTGAGGTATCACTAAGCGGTTGTGAGAAAAGCCAGAGTTACTCATGGGTCAGTTTTCAACAACATTTTGAAAGAAACGTCACGGCCGGCTGGGTTCTGCGACTGCTCACATGCATCGAAAAATCCCGCTGAACGCAGGCAGCCGAACTGTTGCAGCTGGGTTAGGTCAGTCCGGATCATTTTGGCTAAAATGGTTCAAATGGCCCTGAGCACTATGAGACTTAACATCTGTAGTCATCAGTCCCCTAGAACTTAGAACTACTTAAACCTAACTAACCTAAGGACATCACACACATCCATGCCCGAGGCGGGATTCGAACCTGCGACCGTAGCAGTCGCGCGGCTCCCGGATCATTTTCTTAGCCCCTTGGTCACCATAAACTTCTGCTGAGTATATAACTGGAAAAGGTGGTGACTGTTTTTGAGACAACCCGTTCCATGGTGCTAATCTAATGCGTGGTGCTAATAGTTTATGCTTGTAAGAGTCAAACCGTCACATTGCCAAAATCAGGCGACGAGACGAAACATGGCGGGTGGTGTTCATCTGTGTGGTCGTGGTCCAAGACAATGCTTCAGCAACTTCTACACTGGAGACAATCACACATGTTGCTTCTCTTCACTACCAAATCCTGCCTCACTCTCCCCGCCCCCTCCCCCTCCACCCCATCACCAGCCTCATCCTCTTCCTACTCCGTTTTCGTCTGACATGGCAACTGGCGATTACCTCTTCGTTCCGCGAATAAGGAAAGAATTTCGTGGAAGTAATTTTTAGAATGTCAGAGAGGCGATTTTCAATGTGGTTGGTATCCTCAACAACCAAAATGTTGAATACTATAACCACCTAGTCCTCAATGGTAGGCCGGCCGGTGTGGCCGGGCGGTTCTAGGCGCTTCAGTCTGGAACCGCGTGACCGCTACGGTCGCAGGTTCGAATCCTGCCTCGGGCATGGATGTGTGTGATGTCCTTAGGTTTGTTAGGTTTAAGTAGTTCTAAGTTCTAGGGGACTGATGACCACAGATGTTAAGTCCCGTAGTGCTCAGAGCCATTTGAACCTCAATGGTCGCCTACGTTGAGAGAATGTATCGCGTTGAAGGGTGAAAGCGTAAGGAAGGACTAAAAACTTCACCAGTTTTCATGGTTGAAGCTTTATTGTTATAATTAAGAATCCACCACCCTTATTACTGATACAGCGGTTGCCTTGTGCCTAACTGGTATGCGAGCAAGACATGTGGCGAGTTTGGAGTGGAAGGATTAATGGAGGATGGGTGGATCGCGTAGAGGGGGATGGAGGAGGGTGTGGAGGGGAATACCGAGTGCGAAAATATCGTGAAGATTTCGTAGGTAGCTGTTGAAGCGCCCGCTCTGCAGAAAGGGTTGTAAAATTTGCATACTTGAGGCGGCCATGGCAGTATGGGGCGAAATAACTTCTGCCAGTCGCCGCGACCCGGCTATCGCAGGGCACGGCTTAACCGAGGAAAAGCGAGGCAGTCGGCAGCGAACTCCAACGGCTGGCTACAGTTTGGGAAGCTAGGAGGCGTCTCGTAGCTGCCGCTCTGATCTGCATTTTTGTAGGAAGGAGCACAAGACCGGTAAAGCCCACTCTGAATCATAAAACGACGTTCTGGTAACACTCCGCAACTCAGGCACCGGACACACTTCTGCCAAGTAGAAATCGCGGGAGTGGGACACCAACTTGTGCATAATGTACATAGCAATAGCTGTGAAACTGTTGCAGTTATCCTCTCCGTAATCATGTTATTTTCCACACCATGCAGAACTAACACAGTGTTCTGAAGTATTCATGTTGATATGAATTTGCGTGTGGGTGTTTGCCTGCGTGCGCGCCCACGCTCGTGTATGTATGTGTGTGTGTGTGTGTGTGTGTGTGTGTGTGTGTGTGTATTGCTGGATGCTGAGTTTGAAGCAAGAAAAACGGCAGAATATTAAGCGTTTCAATGGAAGGCACCAGGGCCGCTGAAACGACAGAGGATCTTAGACGACACCACCGTACTTGAAAATGTTCACTACAGTTGGATATCTGTGCTACACTGTAACCATCAGTAAGCAACTAATACGAAATGAATGTGAACAGCAGTCTGAAGACTCTACTATCAGTTCTAAACACGTAACGGCTTTTTCCATTAAACAGAATAATCAGCAGTGTTAGAATTTTGTTCTTTTTACGTTCAGTATCATTCATCTACCTCCTGGAATGAAATCATAGCTTCACTTTGGAGGTTAGCTATATCATCATTCTTCAGAGAAATCACCAAAACCTGTCTGATGACAGCTCCTGACACAACTCTACACATTATACTTTGACAGATTATTGTACCGGTTCTGTGCAGACGGCTTATATTAAGGTGAAAATGTACCATACACTTTATTCTCTTTGGTTGTGTGAAAACAGAGCCGTGGTGTTGTCTGGTCCTATACAGGTCGTGTAAACATTGTCTAGTAACAGGAGTGAGATGTTTGGTTCACTGTCTCAGATACGATCCAGCTGCAGAAAACAAGGCGGCGGTGTTAAGGACCTTCCACATGAGTACCGTAGTTCAAATAACGCCTAGATCAGCAACGTATCGATGACAGAACAAAGTATCTGGACACTGAAACCGTCTCAGTTAATGCACAAACGAAGCCGCATGGTAATACATTATTTAACTTATTTGGTAAGTTTCGTTTGTCACAGACGATCCTCATTGATAGTGATTCGCCTGGGTGGCAACACATTACTCTGTAAAGGCTTAGCTCGAATAACGTTCGTGTCCACGAAGAAGCTGAGGCATGGGTTTGTGCTGTGACAGCTCCTCTTGTGTGCAATCTCTTGTGAACGAATCGCGCTGTGCGAACACGTAAACAAGCGATTCAACGTGAAGAGGTGCGACGCAGTTACTCTGTCATAAAAGAGAAGCACAACCCTGTTACACGGATTGTCGGCGAAAAGCTGGAGCAGAGGGGTCGGCCGCTATGAAATATCACTCGGTCTTAAGATAACTAATCCGTGAAAAAATCTTATTCTTTTACATCTTACTGACTAAATTTATTTTGGTATTTTTCACAGTTACTCTACTTCATCAAATTAAATAAATCAGTGGGCGAAATTCTACGGATTTGTAGAGAGAAAAACGCACTGCGTCTGTTTTACGTATAGTTCACTTTAGGTCATAACATTTCTCCATATAATATGCACTTAACATATCGAAATTGAATTTAAACTTGAGACCACAATGATATCTGTTTCGTACAGAGTGCAGCAATCAGTCGTCCTATTTTTCGATTTTATGACGCAATTCCAGATTTCGGCTAGTAGCTAGCCATTCTCAATGCACTATTTTGTATTCTCAATGCATGTAAGTCCCTGTTGTTCGGGCGTCAGTCACAGTTATTTGAATACTGTATTCAAAGAACTGTGACTGACGCCCGAACAATAGGGACTTACATGCATTTCGGCTAGTAGCTAGCCATTCTCAATGCACTATTTTGTATTCTCAATGCATGTAAGTCCCTGTTGTTCGGGCGTCAGTCACAGTTATTTGAATACTGTATTCAAAGAACTGTGACTGACGCCCGAACAATAGGGACTTACATGCATTGAGAATACAAAATAGTACATTGAGAATGGCTAGCTACTAGCCGAAATCTGGATTTGCGTAATAAAATGGAAAAATAGGACGACTGATCGTTGCACTCTATAATTTATAAGTCACATAACAGTTGCTGAGTGTACCCACTTTCCAAATGGAAGTTAACCTGATATCTGTTTCTGTTCTTCAGACATCCGTTACTATGTTTACTGGAGAGACATGAGCAGTGCACCAAGGTCTGTCCATACACGTCGTGAATCATCTGGTTGTAACAGCCATGGTACTCCATAATCAGTGCAAAATACGTGAACTAGATTTTTTGCAAGTGATATCACGCAGTGAGGTGCATACTTTTCGGTACGAATAACGCTAGAAATTTTTAGATCTGTCGAGATATCGAAGTTACTGTAAATCTTTTCAATGGAATAAGGTACGTTTTTCTATTGCTTCTAATATCTCGTCAAACAGCTATACTATGGCACTGCACACGTTAATAATTACAATATTTTATGTCGTTTACTTAGCTTTAATCGAAACCTGTTTGTTATACCGCAAGACTTCGTCGCTAAGTAGCTACATGTCTTAGCCATTTAAGTTTGCATCAACAACTTTTGTTTGCTTACAAAATTTAGAATGCTTTATAGCTATATCTGATGATATCATTACCAACCAGTAGCTCCAGCAAGACTACTGAAATACATTTTATAACGAGGAGTCTGGCATTCTACCACAGTTTCTTTTATCCTGTTCCCGAAGTTCCAGTTATAATTGCCTGTCACATTTTTAGTAATCACACGTCCCGTACAAGAATATAGCATACTATGTGAATGTTCCCTCTCACTAAATACTGATTAGTATTCATGTAGAGCCACAAGTAGCTTTCGCATATCCACCTCAGCTGTAAAGATAAGAGAGTGGACTTTCCACTTGATTTCCAAAACAGTGCACAAAATACGTGAGGGGAACAATGGCGCGTACCCTTTTGAATGCAATTCATACTGATTTTCGGGATGTATATAGGTTGGTACAGGTGTACGCAACGTTCGTGAACCGTTGCAATCAAAATTCTTGACATTAAAATTTGAAACCCATACTGCAGACCTCGAGCTCTTTACCAAAAAAAATTCAAACCACCTTATCGTGTCCAGCTTTCTTCCATCGCGCGTCCCACAATACCGCGGCGGTTTGCGCTTACGTATGGCAATTCAACCACTGGCGTCTGTTCCACATTTTCACGCCGTCGCCGCGCCGCACAGCTTTCACAACAGCTCGCTTAAGCAGGACGATTTCTAATATGTTGCCACTTGAGTAATGAGTATCTCAGGACATTCGTGTCTAACGACCGAAACTAACCACATAAATCAATAAGCAGACGGCATGTGGCAGTTTATCTGTATATAACGAAAAAAAAGATGAAATCCAAGGAGACTATTTACCATACTGAGTAGCATCTTGGATGCTGGACTTTTATTCTATTTTGCATTGGACGAATATTAAAACGCAATGTAACCTACCATTTTCTGACTACGCCCGTGAGCTAGAACTGGTCACCGTTCCTAAAGTCTGCAAAAGGTTCCTAATTACCTCGGGAGAAGCACTGTTCTCTAACTGTGGAGTAATGGACCATCTATTATTAATCCGGTTAAATGAGTTGTGTTCTGGGCCGACCATACATTTTCAGAGGAGTATAATTTCCTAACACCATTTGGAAAAGGAACTTCTAAATGTCGTGGTAGGAAACAGGACCTTACAGCAAGTGCTGATGCGGTCCACGAGTGTAAGACCATTACTATGCTGGGTCATGGCAGTGTGGCGAGGCAGTGGGATCCAGCTGTTGGTACCTTACACAGACAACATCAAAAGTCAAACTAATTTATTAGCAGTCACTCGACAACAATGACAGCTTCGCAATGGAGGCGGCGGCCACATCCCCTCGCAACTCGGAGTAAGAACTGCGCATGGCAGCTGCGAGCTTTCGACTACCGCTCTCTGCTGCGGGAATGGGACAGTGGAGTATTGGCAAGTCCAAAGAGGAGTACTTGGCTGTAGCTGGTTGTGTGGGGGCGGAAACCCGAAACTTACAGCAGTTGCATGATGTCCAGTGTCACTCAAGCATCAGAGGCGGCCCTCACGTCACCATGGGCGGCAGTGGACTGCTGATCCCTGTGCTCAAACTATTAGTTACGCTATGTGATGAAAAGTACCGGACACCACCAAAAGCTTACGTTGTTAATATAAGGTGTATCGCGCTGCTACATACTGCCAGGTACTCCGTACCAGCGACTTCAGTATTCATTAGACATCATGAGAGAGCAGAATGGGGCGCTCCGCGGAACTCATGGACATCGAACGTGGTCAGGAGTTTGGGTGTCACTTGTCATGTTACTATACGCGAGATTTCCACACTTCTAAATATCCCTAGGTCCAGTGTTTCCGATGTGATAGTGAAGTGGAAACGTGAAGGGACACGCGTACAGGCCGACCTCGTCTGTGGACTGGCAGAGACAGCCGATAATTGAAGAGGGTCGTAATGTGTAATAGGCAGACATCTATCCAGACCAGCACACATGAATTCCAGACTGCATCAAGATTCACTGCAAGTACTATGAAATTTAGGCAGGAAGGGAGAAAAGTTGGATTTCATGGCCGAGCGGCTGCTCATAAGGCACACGTCATGCCGGTAAATACCAAACTACGCCTCGTTTGCTGTAAGGATCGTAAACATTGGACGATTGAGCAGTGGGAAAACGTTATATGGAGTGAAGAACCACGGTACACAATAAGGCAGGGTGTGAGTATGGCGAATGTCCAGTGAACGTCATCTGCTAACGTATGTAGTGCCAAAAGTAAAATTCGGAGGCGGTGGTGTTATGGTGTGGTCGTGTTTTTGATGGAGGGTGCCTGCACCCGTTGTTTTGCGTGGCACTATGACAGCACAGGTCTACATTGCTTCCCACTGTTTAAGAGCAATTCCGGGATGGCGACTGCATCTTTCAACACGATCGAGCACCTGTTCATAATGCATGGCCTGTGGCGGAGTGGTTACATGGCAATAACATCCCTGTAACGGACTGGCCTGCACAGAGTCCTGACCTGAATCCTATATTTTGGGATGTTTTGGAACGCCGATTACGTACCAGGCCTCACCGACCGACATCGATACCTCTCCTCAGTGCAGCACTCCATGAAGAATGGGCTGCCATTCCCCAAGAAACCCTCCAGCACCTGGCGGAACGTATGCCTGCGAGAATGGAGACTCATCAGGGCTAAGGGTGGGCCTACACAATATTTAATTTCAGCATTAACGATGGAGGGCGCCACGAACTTGTTAGTCATTTTCAGCCAGGTGTCCGCATACTCTTCATCACATACAGTATTTATACCCGTTCGTGATCCCACTTGTTGTGCAGACTTACTGTTTCCAGCCGCGCTCAGTACAGCAAATCCCTGGTCTGGAAGAGCGGGAATGCTTGCTTCGTCCGGCTTAAGCTCATTTATACTCTTGTTGTTGCAATACTGCGGTGCTTGGCTTAGTCCACCTTAACGGTGTCCCAATGCTGCATGTCAGTGGCCGCAGATTGCCTTCCAGAGCTGTGGCTGAATTTCTAGATTCTGCAGGAACGTTCGAAAGGTGGTGGCGGCGTTATACTAGTATGTAAGTGAGCAGAAGGTGGCAAACTGAACTGCCCTAGAGGCTGACTGGCTGAAAGGCCTGAATGTGAAAATACCCTGTCGGAAAACAGTCCCAACACCAAATAATGATTACTGTAGAGTAATGAAATTTCGGGAATACATTTGTCTAGATAACATGTTGAAGTTATTAACATTGCTAGATCACAGATTAATGTAACCGCGAGATATGCCATTGCAAATATGGAATCCTGGTTCATTGATAACCCCTGTGACTACCAAACCATTGAATGCGAGCATTCAAACGTGCATGTATTTGTTCTACAGGAAAGGGATATCAGTTTGCAGGATGGAGCTCCATACCTCAGTATAGGGACAGTTAATGCTGTTCGTGGATGACACTTGAATAGTCGTCCGATGATGTGTCATATGTGCTGGATTGGAGACAGATACGGTGGTCGAGCAGACCAAGGCAACATGACGACACTCTGTAAAGCAAGTGGTTTGCAACAGCGGTATGTGAGCGAGCGTTATCCTATTGGAAATCATCCACTGAAGTGCTATTCATGAAAGGCAGCAATACAAGTCGATATACAAGATCGACGTACAAAAATGTTGTCAGGGTGTGTGGGATAACCACGGGAATACTCCTGCTGTCACAAGAAGTCTCACTCTAGACGATAACTCCAAATGTTGGTTCTGTGTGTCTAGCTTGAGCTTTCACACAGGTTTGTTATAGGCCATCAACGTGTAACCTTCTAACCAACACACGGCCATCACTGGCACCGATACAGAACAAGCTTTCAACAGGAAACACAACAGACCTCCACCTTGCCCTCAAATGAGCTCTCGCTCGACTCCGCTGAAGTCATAAATGGCGGTGGTTTGGGGTCACTGGTATGCGTTCTAGAGGGCGTCTGATTTGGAGCTGTCCTTGATTTAACCGATTTGTAACAGTGCGTTGCGTCACTCTGGTGCCAACGTGTGCTGAAATTGCCGTTGCATATGTAGTTTGACACGCCATAGTCATCCGCCGAACACAACGCTTTTCCCTCTCGGTAGTGGCACGTGCTCGTCCGGAGGCAAGACTTCTGCCAGCATTCATATACAGTGGCTACATTCCTGACCAGTATATTTGCAGGTCGTAGAAGGAACATCTAGCTTTCGTAGCCCTATTACACTACCTCCTTCAAACTCAGTGCGGTGTTGATAATACTTGACTAACAATAAATCACCACTTCCAGTCTCGAAGGTAACTAACGCTCGCGAGTGTTACAGAGTGTATTTAAAGCAAACTTCATTGCTACTAGCGCCAAATGCTAACTGATTGATGCGACTGGCGCGAAAATTTAATAGACATCATCTTTCAGATGTAGTTACACGCCTACCAACTTTAGTTTACGTCACACAGCTTCTTCTCGGTGCTGCGTTCTCTTTTTCCGTCATTGTAATTTTTTGGTGCGATTTTGGAGCTCGCGAAATGGGAGTGATATGGCTGCGCTCTCGATGGTAGACTTGAAGTCCTCGCTCTGTGACGCTTTTGATAGTGTTACGTGTATATTTCTAGTGTCAGTGATCTTCAATGATGAATAAAGTTCTTGTTCTGCAACGGAAAACTCTAATAACAAGCGCGTGTACATTTGTAACGGGCTCGTCCTGGTTTTATGAGCAAGGGCGCGACTGGGGAAGGGAGCATTTTTTCAGTGGTCAGAGGCGTCGTATCACAAAACGTGGAGGTAGTGTTCCGCAGCAACGAAGCAGGCTGGTCGAAGTCCTTTTAAAAGTAATTGTTCTTGTTTTTTTTCCCAGTAGGAACTTGAACTGAGGCATATAAACGGAGTTAGTCTTCAAACGAAAGAGGATAACACACTAAAGTTAATGCCAGTATCAAGGTTCGGTGATGGAGAAGATTATCGGCGAGAGAGAATAGAAAATATTTGATGATGGCGTTGTGACTCTTTGCGGTGCATGCCTTCCAATCAATCGGTCGGATATGGGAGCGTTTTCAATGAAGTTGAATTGCTACAGGGCATTGATTTCTGGTACAGCAACAGTGAAATTTTAACTTTGCCTTATTGGTCCAAGAACTACGTTGCATAATTCATTTGCGTACTGTAGATCGTCAAGGATGTGTGGTCGCCCCGTTTATGGTTCTTCACCTGACGCTAGGCAAGCTTCGACGCGAGGACGAGAAGGAACGTTTCAGCGACAAATTATTGTTGCTTTATGCTGTAATAATTTCCCTCACACATTTTGTTATTGTATGCGGAAGTAAAGATTATTGTACTAGATAAATTGATTTCTGTAGCACGAAACAACATTAACTAGAGAGTCATATGGCGAGGTACGTTCAGCTGCATAATCGGAGAGGTTTTTCTTCCTCTATGCGCAGTGGCCACCTCACACGCCGTGTCTCGTTTGAAGAGCGTCTGTTAAGTGTAAATTACTGTAATGGATTGTGTGTAGTGCAGTATCATAAACACGTTCTGTATGACCAGAGAATTGCTAGAGTAAAACACAGTCTCGGGAAATAGCCAGCTGTTCTAGAACAGCAACACTGAGACCGCTGACGTTGACGTCACCACTAGCCGGCCGCTGTGTCCGAGCTCCAGGCGCTTCAGTCCGTAAACGCACTGCTGCTACGGTCGTAGGTCCGAATCCTGCCTAAGGCGTGGATGTGTGTGATGTTCTTAGGTTAGTTAGGTTTAAGTAGTTCTAAGTCTAGCGGACTGATGACCTCAGATGTTAAGTCCCATAGTGCTTAGAGCCATTTGAACCATTTGACGTCATCAGTGGCACATCTCCTCACTCATTTAGATAATGTCACTAGGTTTGGAAGTTAATTGAGGTTATAGGCACAAGTCCTGATGATCAGGAGTTCTACACTATCTTTCCTTGCTTTTGCCGGCCAAATATAGGCGGTGAACATTTCTTCCACAGCCAAATGAATCTCGGCGTGGTTCCGTTAAACGGGAACAGCTGATTTCTTTCACCTTCCTGCTTTAGTCCCGACTTTATTGTTCACGCCATTGGCGGTACACTAATTTTTTTTTCCTATTGCTAAACAATATCATGATGATAATTGCAAGAGTAAAGCTGATACATGTGTACGAAATGAACCACATACTACTGATGCGGTGCATGGTAATATAGAAATGATTTTGTCTTTCTCTCCACGGCTTACCAGGACGACCTTCAAGTCAAGTTTAGCAATACTTCACTGTCCGACCTGGTTGTCATTTAAGTTATGTCTACGTAAGATTGTCTGTAACTGATGCTCTACGTGTAAAACTCTCGCAACAGCACGCCCTATACAAGAAGACGTCCGAGTGTCGGAACCCCTCATCGAGGAGGACAGTCTCACACATGATGATTTAATTTCTTTGTTGTCGACTATGTATATTAAAACTTTCCTTCACCTTTTCATTTATTTTCACGACATTTTACCCAGTGAGTTTGGAGCAACAGTAGTCACTAACGTCCTTAGAACTAAAATGTGACATAGTCACAGGTGTCATGGCTGATACAAAATAGTAAATAATTGAGCAATGTGCCTTCGATTAATTAAAATCTCTGCCAAAATCCTACAGCCACGTTCAAGTCGCTAAAGGAGACACTCTACAGAAAATATAACTGACGGCAGGAAACCCTCGCAGGACACCATCTTAAGAAATCGTGATATCCGTTACTATCCTTGCGATTGGACGGTATTTGCGTCACCTTTAGGCGTTGCGAGCGTTTCACACGTGTTTGCTCTAAGGTACAGGCTGAAGATTGTGGGAGCTAAGTATCCTATGGTAGAAACCCGTGTATTGATTGGACTCGTCTATGAAAGGAACTTTCGGTGAGACGATATACCACAGAACAAATGCTGAAGTTCAAGGGTTGTGTATTTTCTGCAGTTCAGCACCTACCGTATGTACAACAAGCACTGCAAAAAATGTTTCTTGTCCTACTAGACATGTCGTGCCACTAGCGCTAACTGCAGAGAGGCGGACCGTGAAGATGCCAAAATCTACTTCGGATGTTGAGTGTCAAAGACTAGGCGCCGTTGTGATTGACGGATAGTTAACTCCCTGTTCAAAAATGCAGTTTTAAATGTGGAGGTACGCATTAAACATTGTCCGAAATTGTGATAAATGCATTCTGGAGCAGCTAGTTCATGAGCCCACTCAAATAGTAAATGGTTCTGGAGACACTTGACCTGAGCTAATAACGAGCATCAAGACGGCTTCAGGAATTAGTTGTTATTTTCACGACAATTTACTCAGTGAGTTCCGAGGAACCTTAATCACTAACGTCCGTAGAACCAAAATATGGCATGGTCTCATGTGTCCTGACT
The DNA here is from genome assembly GCF_021461395.2 of Schistocerca americana. Taxonomy (NCBI): domain Eukaryota; kingdom Metazoa; phylum Arthropoda; class Insecta; order Orthoptera; family Acrididae; genus Schistocerca; species Schistocerca americana. Next base: position 654,485,221 of record NC_060122.1, read on the forward strand.
AATGCTTGTTGTAGGGAGAGACTGAGTAGTACTGTAACTCCCAGATCCTCCCAAAGAGAGAGAAAAAAAGGAAAATACACCTAATCAAAAAAACAGATAAAAATTCACTTAACGCGTTCCTGAGAGACCATCTTCACTTCTTCCAAATTAACAATGTACCGCTAAGTGTATACCTGATGTGGCTTGAATTCAGAGAAATAGTATCGACATCAATTGAGATACTGATATCAAATCAATTAACAAAGGACGGAGCTGGTCCCCTTTGGTATACTAAACGGGTCAGAACATTGCTGCAGAAACAACGAAAAAAGCGTGCCAAATTTAAACGAACGCAAAACTCTCAAGTTTGGCGATCTTTTACAGAAGCTCGAAATTTAGCGCGGACTTTAATGTGAGATGCTTATAAAAGTGTCCACAAGGAAACTGTGTCTCGAAACCTGGAAGAAAATCCAGAGAGGTCCTGGTCATCGGCAAGACACAATCATTGCCTTCTCTGCGTGACAACAATGGAAATACTATCTATGACAGTGCTGCCAAGACAGAGTAACTAAACTCAGCTTTCCGAAATTCCTTCACCAAAGAAGACGAAGTATATATCCCAGAATTTGAATCAAGGACAGCTGCCACTATGAGTTGGTTAAAAATGGATATTCTCGAAGTAGTGAAGCAACTGAAATCATTTAATAAAAGCAAGTCTTCCGGTCCACACTGTGTACCTATTAGGTTCCTTTCAGAGTATGGTGAAGCAATAGCTCCATTATTAACAATCATATACAACCGCTCCATAGACAAAGGACCCGTACCCAGCGACTGGGAAGTTGCACGGATCACAACAATATTCAAGAAAGGCAGTAGGATTAATCCGCTAACTTACAGGCCTATATCGTTAAGGTCGATTTCCAGTAGGATTTTGGAACATACACTCCTGGAAATGGAAAAAAGAACACATTGACACCGGTGTGTCAGACCCACCATACTTGCTCCGGACACTGCGAGAGGGCTGTACAAGCAATGATCACACGCACGGCACAACGGACACACCAGGAACCGCGGTGTTGGCCGTCGAATGGCGCTAGCTGCGCAGCATTTGTGCACCGCCGCCGTCAGTGTCAGCCAGTTTGCCGTGGCATACGGAGCTCCATCGCAGTCTTTAACACTGGTAGCATGCCGCGACAGCGTGGACGTGAACCGTATGTGCAGTTGACGGACTTTGAGCGAGAGCGTATAGTGGGCATGCGGGAGGCCGGGTGAACGTACCGCCGAATTGCTCAACACGTGGGGCGTGAGGTCTCCACTGTACATCGATGTTGTCGCCAGTGGTCGGCGGAAGGTGCACGTGCCCGTCGACCTGGGACCGGACCGCAGCGACGCACGGATGCACGCCAAGACCGTAGGATCCTACACAGTGCCGTAGGGGACCGCACCGCCACTTCCCAGCAAATTAGGGACACTGTTGCTCCTGGGGTATCGGCGAGGACCATTCGCAACCGTCTCCATGAAGCTGGGCTACGGTCCCGCACACCGTTAGGCCGTCTTCCGCTCACACCCCAACATCGTGCAGCCCGCCTCCAGTGGTGTCGCGACAGGCGTGAATGGAGGGACGAATGGAGACGTGTCGTCTTCAGCGATGAGAGTCGCTTCTGCCTTGGTGCCAATGATGGTCGTATGCGTGTTTGGCGCCGTGCAGGTGAGCGCCACAATCAGGACTGCATACGACCGAGGCACACAGGGCCAACACCCGGCATCATGGTGTGGGGAGCGATCTCCTACGCTGGCCGTACACCACTGGTGATCGTCGAGGGGACACTGAATAGTGCACGGTACATCCAAACCGTCATCGAACCCATCGTTCTACCATTCCTAGACCGGCAAGGGAACTTGCTGTTCCAACAGGACAATGCACGTCCGCATGTATCCCGTGCCACCCAACGTGCTCTAGAAGGTGTAAGTCAACTACCCTGGCCAGCAAGAACTCCGGATCTGTCCCCCATTGAGCATGTTTGGGATTGGATGAAGCGTCGTCTCACGCGGTCTGCACGTCCAGCACGAACGCTGATCCAACTGAGGCGCCAGGTGGAAATGGCATGGCAAGCCGTTCCACAGGACTACATCCAGCATCTCTACGATCGTCTCCATGGGAGAATAGCAGCCTGCATTGCTGCGAAAGGCGGATATACACTGTACTAGTGCCGACATTGTGCATGCTCTGTTGCCTGTGTCTATGTGCCTGTGGTTCTGTCAGTGTGATCATGTGATGTATCTGACCCCAGGAATGTGTCAATAAAGTTTCCCCTTCCTGGGACAATGAATTCACAGTGTTCTTATTTCAATTTCCAGGAGTGTATATTGTGTTTGACCATTATGAATTACCTATAAGGCAACGGTCTATTGACACACCGTCAACATGGATTTAGGAATCTTCGTTCTTGTGAAACGCAACTAGCTTTAGCGAAGTGTTGAGTGGTACTGACAACGGATTTCAATTTATTTTGTGTTTTAGATTTCCAAATACTTTTGACACGGTACCTCACAAGCGGCTTGTAATCAAATTGTGTGCTTATGGAATATCGCATCAATTACGAGCCTGGATTCTTGATTTACTGTCAGAGAAGTCACAGTTCGTAGTAAGCGACGGTAAGTCATCTGTTAAAGCGAAGTGATTCCTCGCGTTGCCAACGCAGTATTATAGACTCTCTGCCTTCCTTATGTTTATAGCCGATTTAAGAGACCAGCTGAGCAGCCGTCTCAGGTTTGTTGCAGATGATGCTGTCGTTTAGCGTTTTTTGAAGACATCAGAAGATCAAGATCAATTGTAAAACGATTAAAATATCTGTATGATGCGAAAGTTGGAAATTGACCCTAAATTATGAAAAGTTTGAAGTCAGCCACATGAGTGTCGAAAGGAATCCTTTCAGTTACACGATAAATATGTCAAATCTAAAGGCCTTAAATTCAACTTATTACCTATGAATTACAATTATGAACAACAAAAATTGGAAAGAACACATAGAAAATATTGTGAAGAAGGCGAACGGAAGACTACGTTTCACTGGCAGAGCGTTAAGAAGATGCAACAAATCTACTAAAGAGACTGCCTGCACTACGCTTGTCCGTTCTCTTTTGGAGTACCGCTGCGCGGTATGGGATCTTTACCAGATAGTGTTAACGGAGAAAGGGTCCTATAGTCCAGTTTCATTATCATTTTATTTGCTCTCCAGTGCACTTTGAATCCTACAGAACAGTTTGGGTGTTTTCGTTGCTAAATTTCGAACCAGAGAAGACTGAGCTATGATTCAATCTAGCCGTAGCCTAGTTCTTTCCACGTTTTGCAAGCATAATATGGCTGCTATATTGGTTCTTTTCAGACTTTCAAATGCGTCTATAACGCCATTATAAGTTTTTATATGTAACCCAACTCACGACTATGATTCCATAAAATGTTTCTCCCTTATTCTCCTATTCCAAATCTCTCTGACAAGCGTGAGTCAGTGAATGTGGGTATGTTTCATTTTGTTGTACGGTGGTTTAGTCTGCTGCAGAGAATCAGCGGTAGTCTTACAGAATGGCCAACCCTTGTAGTTTTCATGTAGATGAAGAGGTTTGCTCCCTTTCTGTGAAAGTTACCAGTGTTAGGTTGGTGGCGGAAGCCTCGTCTCTGGGTGTTCCCGGCCACGGGGTTGTATGGGACAAGTTTTAGTGTGAGATGGACAGTCTGCTTCAAGCTCTCCAAGGGTCTGCAGCCGACGTCTCTTCGAAGAAAAGTGAGTTGATTTAACCGCGTGGCGCTTTGTCTCATAGCGAAAGGGGAGCTTTTTGTAATTCAGTCTCACTGAATTTGCACCTTGTACAGCTTTTTGCCTCTCGTTTCGTCTTATAAATATTGTTTTGCTGGGTCACAGCAAGGAATGCAAGGATTTAGCAGACTTTCAGTTTGATTCCTAATGCAGACTTTGGTCCGTGAGAAGAACGTAGCACAAACGTGTTCCATATGTTGAAGCGATCTCGCGTAGGAAGTGCGCCCTCGGTGCAGTGTGAATGTTAGTGTGCCAGCGACTGCGTGTGTGTACATTCTAATCTTTTCTGAATGTTCATAATTTTTGCCTGTTTGTGAATTTTCTTTGTTTCATTAGTATGTCCGTTGGAAACTATTCACGTGGGTATGTACTGAGATAAGAAATAGCTCAGTAGGCTGTTCACCTGGAGAAGAGTGGATGTCTCTGTAAAAGGCACTCACAGAATTTGTCAAGAAAAACATAGCTACAAAGAACGCAACTACAATGAAACCATTCACAACAGAAGAAAAAAATGCTTGGGACAGTTCAGGAAAACATAAATATAAAGCACTTAGGAATGAAATAAGTAGGAAGTACAGTGAAGCTAAGGCAAAATCCCTGCATGAGAAACGTGAAGAAATCTAAAATGAAATTATTGTCGGAAGAACTGACTCAGAATATCGAAAATCCAAAAGAACTTTCGGTGAAATTAAAAAGCAAGGACATTAACTTTACGAGTGCAATGGGAGTTGCACTATCAAATAAAGATGAGAGAGCGGATGGGTGGAAAGAGTAAATTAAAAGCCTCTATGGGGGGAAGGCTTGTCTGATGAAGTAATAGAAGAAACAAGAATCGACATAGGAAAGAAAGGGGATCCGGTATTGGAATAAGAATTTAAAAGAGCTTCGGATGACTTAAGGTCAAATAAGGCAGAAGGGATAGATAACATTCCATAACAATTTTTAAAATCATTAGGGGAAGAGCTAACAAAGAGACGGTTCACGTTAATGTGTAAAACGTGTTAGTCACTCGACATGTTTTCTGACACTTGGAAAAAATCATTCACACAGCTCTTGAGACTCCAAGAGATAACAAGTGCGAGAATTTTTCACAATCATCTTAAAAGTTCGAGCATCCAAATTGCTGACAAGAGTAATGTCTAGAGGAATGGAAAAGAAAATTGAGGGTGTATTAGATGACGATCAGTTTGCCTTTAGGAAAGGTAAAGGCATCAGAGTGGCAATTCTGACGTTGCAGTTGATAATGAAAGCAAGACTAAGGAAAATTCAAGTGTCGTTCACAGGATTTGTCGACCTATAAAAAGCATCGACAATGTCAAATGGTACAAGATGTTCAAAACGATGAGAAAAATTAGGATAAACGACAGGAAAAGACGGGTCAACATCATAATCTTCATCCCCTTCCAACGATTAGGTATTGTAATTACCTGTTCCGGTCTCTATCAGCCATCCCTCCACCTCTTACGAGATCTATCTAGTTCTCTCTTTCCAGCCGGCCGACAATTCATTCTCTTTTTTGAAAAACTGTTTTCTGTCATTCTGACAACATGATCCATTTCATTCTGTTCTCTTATATCTTGTAATTAATAGAAAAGACATTTAAATGTGGTCTCATGGTTTCATTCCTTACTTTCTCCATTTTATTACAACCTCTTACATATTTGTGTTTCTTATATACGTGATTTTGCGTTTTTTGTCACTGTCCACTATTTGGAACCATATGTAAGAGTAGATACAGCGGTAATTCTATAGAAGTTAAATGGTTCTTTTGACTCGTTTTTATTCCAAAAGTCCTTGCACTGGTCCCGCAGATAGGTTGATATTTACTAACTTTCTTCTCAGTGTCATTGTCATAGTTAAACCTAATGTCATATCCTAGGGAAATAAGTGTGATAATTGTCCCAAAATTTTCTCATATTATTATTTTCGACCTGACTAGATTTTTTTCTGTGAAAGCCATTCTGTCTGCTTTATTTTCAGATGTAGTTAAGCTGTTATATAGTGCGTTTTGCCTCAATCTATAGACCGCGCTTTGTAAGTTTTCTTCTGTTTCCTGTATATTTATTTGCTCATCAGCATATATAACGGAAATTTTAGTGGTAAGTTAAAAGTCTGTGTTAATTACTATGAGTATTACATCTGTCTTCTTCATAAGTTGGTCGTCAAAACATAAATTAAATGAAGTGGGTTACCCACTGCAATCTTGGCGAATACCTTGATTTATTAAACTGTCATTCGACATTTTCGAACTTGAATTTATAGCTATTTACATATATACATACAGATGTTTGTTGTGTTAATAGGATGATTACAAAACCTTTTCGTTTCCAGCATCTTCCATAAAAGGCGTCTTTTCCTTCTCAAAATCAATAAACGCTACATGCGCTTCTAAGCTAGTTTCCTAGATTTTTTCTCAGTAATTTGTCTTCTTATAAATATATTATTATTTCCGAACGTCCTTTCCTGAAGCCTGATTGTTCATCTGATATGATTTCAATCACCAGCGATAGTTTGTAGCCTTTGATTAAGCATTTTGCCTTAAATTTTACGTTGTTCTTTTAAGATGCTAATTAATCTTAATTTCCTGTGTATTTCTTATTTAAATTTGTAAATATCGAAACTACTCGAACAGTCTTCATTCTTCAGGTACATAACAGTTCTTCCAACACATATTTAAAGAAGGAAGAAAACAAGATTCTAAAAGGGTCACTCCATATTTGATTAATTCAGCATTAATGCCATCTACGCCAGCCGACTTTCTATTTTTTGTTACATTTAAGGCTGCTTTTAATTCTTTTACGTCTTTTTGATCAACAGAGGTATTATGAATTTTTGTTGAACAGCTTCGTCGCTATCGTCACTTTACCATAAATTTCTGTAACGGTGTACCATTGATTCTCTGTTATTATGTTAATGTTTCCAGTATCTTTGTCTTCATTCATATGCTTCTTAAGTTTAAATACTATATTCTGTCTTTCGTGACTGTCATGTTTAATATTACCCATATTACGTATGAATCTTTCCCTGATTTCGCGGTGGTATCTTTTCATTAATGTCTTTGCCTTATTTCCTTTATTTTTGTATATTGCTCAGGCTTCACATTTTTTATTTATAAACAGACATATTGTTTAATATTTTTAGCTGTTTTAGAATTTCGTATCTTCAGATTTCTTCTTCTGGTTGATACTTTACTTTTTCCTAATAACTCATTAGCTATTTTCAACATTGCTGATTTTAAAGTAGAAAAGGGATCAATGAGAGTGGAAGACGAAGAACGAAGTATTCTGATTAGAAAGTATATAAGACAGGACGTAGTCTTTCGCCCTTATTGTTCAGTTTATGTACTGGAGAAGAAACGATGGAAATAAACGAAAGGACCAAGAGTGTAAATAAAATTCAAGTTGAAATGACATCAATGATACGATTCGCTGAGGACATTGCTATCATCAGTGTAAGTGAAGAAGAACTACAGGATTTGCTGAATGGATTGAACAGACTAATAAGGACAGAATGTGGACTGAGAGTAAATCGAAGAAATACGATAGTAACGAGAAGTAGCAGAAATGAGAACAACGAGAAACTTAACATCAGGACTGATGACCACAAAATAGACGCAGTTAAGGAATTATGCTACTTAAGGAGCGAAATAACCCGTGACGGTAGGAGCAAAGAGGACATTAAAAGCGGACTAGCACTAGCAAAAGGGGCATTCCTCACCGAGAGGAGATTACTAGTATCAAACATAGGCTTACATTTAAGGAAGAAATTTCTGAGAACGTACATTTGGAGCACAGCATTGTATGATACTGAAAGAAGGACTGTGGCCAAACTGGAAAAGAAGAGGATCGAAGCACTTCATATGTGGTGCTACAGACGAATGTGAAAAATTAGGTGGATTGATAAGGCAAGGAATAAGGAGGTACTCAGCAAAATCGAGGAGACAGGAATATATGGAAAACACTGACAAGAGAAAGGGACAGGATGGTAGGAGATACGTCAAAACGTCACAAAATAACTTCCATTGTACTAGAGTCAGATGTAGAGAGCAAAAACTGTAGAGGAAGACAGAGAATGGACACGAAGGATCAGTAGGAAGCTAAATGTCCTGGAAACGAGTGTGTGGCCGACACTGAGATTCACGTTGAACAAACGTGCATAACACATGCAGACCACGCACCATCCTGATCCTAAAGTCACTCCTGCTCCTCTTGCCATGTGGCCAGACCTGCTACAAGCCATAGAGGACAAAAATCTAGTGGAATACTTTCTTATCGGTGTCGAATACATAGTCTACATGTGTGGCAAGGCGAACAGGCACAACTGTCGCATTTGAGCGGATGAAATCTAAATGCAGTTCGGGATTGGGAACGTGACACACCTAAAATGAAGGTCTGGATATGAACTATCAAAACAAAGGTATATTAAACTTTGATGTTTGCCATAAAGCCTATTAGAGGAACAATTTACGTAAACATTTCTCAACAGTTCTGGAACTATAACTGTAACAGGATGGATTAAAGGACTCTGTTGTTTTCTAACAAAAAGGCGCACTTCCTCACTTTGGAATCATCGCTCGGGATTACTTGGAGGAAACATTTTCAGGTAGACGGTTTGACCGCGAATCGCCTAGATTGTGGATTGCCCACTCTCCTGACCTGACGCCCTTGGACTTCTTTGTTTGAAATTTTGTATAATTAAAGGTGTACCAGGTAAATATTAATAGCGTAGACCAGTTGATACAGCGAATGACCGATGCAGCAACTGCAATAACACAAGACATGTTGGCAACCGTACTTCTGCCACACAAGAGGTCACCAAACTGAAATGTATTGATATGTGTCCCCCGTGTGGTGTTTAATGAAGCTGTAACATTTATTTTGTGATTAACCATGTGTTTTTTTTTAATATCAAATGACTTTTGAATTAACCTGTATAAAAGCTGCGTAAGTGGAACAATGTAAATAACCCTGTCAATCGCACTATGAATAACGATAAAACGTCATCGACTTGGTCATACTTTGTGTGTTAAGGTTGTTTCTGTCAGAATAATTGACAACTTTATTCATTTTATTTATTTTACATATGTGTTTTTATTTAAGATAAAAATTAGAGTAACATCAGCCTGCCACTAGCGGTAAGAGTGACATAAACCTAACGTAAAAAGTTACGCCGGATAAAGTGGAGGAAACTGACATAGTGACTGAAATAATCCAAATGAAACATGTTTGCTAATTTCACATTTCGTATCTTACGAAATGTTTAAACACACACGAAAATGTACAATCTACAGTTTATTGTGAGGGTGTTTCTCATGTTTCCATTTTCTCCTTTACCTTCTAAGAGATCACTCATGTTGAAGCGTATTACATCAAATTAATTTTTAATTTTAATCTTTATTTTTATTCTGTGCTAGAAGTAACTGCTTGACACTGTAAGATTGCACTCGTTACTGATTGGGCCCATGTTACGTGGTTGCCTGTGCCACTATTTCCACTGCTGACACATTGCACCTTGCATCAACAGGTATGAATAAATTCATGTTTTATTGTTATCTCTATTACAATTGGCTGTGTTATTTACAGTGTTAAGCTCACGTATTTTTTAATTTGCCATGATTCTTTTCTTCTTGTCCTTGTATCTGAATAATTTCTGCTAGTCACAAGAAAAGTGATTACTATTAAGAAGAATATAGTGACCTAAACGGTATTTTTCATTCATTACACCGAAAATATAAAGGATATAAAATGTAGACTGTCAATGGCAAGGAAACCGTTTCTGAAGAACAGATATTTGTTAACATCGAGTATAGATTTAAGTGTCAGGAAGTCGTTTCTGAAAGTATTTGTAAGGAGTGTAGCCATGTATGGATGTGAAACGTGGACGAATCTGGGAGAAGAGAAATTTGTGGCACAACTTGACTAGAAGAAGGGATCGGGTGGTAGGACATACTCTGAGGCATCAAGGGATCACAAATTTAGTATTGGAGGGCAGCGTGGAGGGTAAGAATCGTAGAGGGAGACCAGGAGATGAATACACTAAACAGATCCAGTAGGATGTAGGTTGCAGTAGGTACTGGGAGATGAAGAAGCGTCCACAGGATAGAGTAGCATGGAGAGCTGCATCAAACCATTCTCTGGACTGAAGACCACAACAAAATACCGAAAAAACGATCTTACGTGCTGGGAGAGACTGACGTGGCAGTCCCAACAAGCAACTTTCTTACAAAGAGTTCGATAGACTGTTGTAGGTTAACGGATAAATACACTAACAAACCCCCAAATCAGCCATGAATAAGATGGAATTCAAACTCAGCACCTAGGGAAAAAATGAAGAATATGGAATTTCAGAATCGTAGATAGGGTACAAAATTTCTTAGGGAAAAGATAAAAAATGATGACATTATTTAGTGGTGTGTAGCGTACGAACTGTGGCGCCAGAACCATACTTCAAAAATAGTGTACCACTATAACTGCTAATATTTGTAGCATGCACTTACCCAGTGATTACATTCATCTACTGACGTTAAGTGACACGAACAAGTTGGAGAATGTCTGGTGATTATGCAGTTTATGAATTGGCATTATTGATAAGTAAGGCTGAAAATTTCGAATGGTAAGACGGGAAATGTGAGGAATGCCAGTGTTAGCTTCATTTTTCATGTAGGAAGTGAGATACGTGCCCTCCTGTGGCACGAAGCAAGTATATTCAGTGGATGTTACACGTAGTGTGAATAGAGCCCGGCTATTCACCTGGATGCACCTGCATGAATAGAGAAAGAAGCCGCCTGCTGCAACGTGCGGGGACCTGCAGGGTCCGGACCGCTGGGGAGACGAGGCAGGGTGAGCCGCAGGCCGGCTTGTGAATGCGGGCCACGTGTCAGCGAGCGGACGTGCCGGCGGACGGCCGGCTGCTTCGCCGAGCTGCGTGTCTTATCGCCATAGGGCAGCCGGGCCAGGGCAGCCAGACTTCTGCTTCCTTCTGCACTGGCTGCCGTACAACCAAAGACGCCTTCCTGCCTTCACTGAAGTAAGGTTCTAACTTCCTTGTCCAGTCAGAGGAATTGATACAGATGATTACAGAGCGTATCAGCTACAAATTGATGACGTAACTACAGGCACTCTGAGCGTCAAACGATCAGACATGGGGTACCACAAGGTTCTGTTTTGGGTCCTTTGTTGCTTCTAATATTCGTAGATGATCCTTAACTTTCACTTTGTGAACTTCCACGTTTTCTTCCGTTTTGCAGGTGAGACAATTACAGGGATAAAAACACCACTACCGGTCCCCTCAGTGAAACGGGAGCTTACGAAATGTTTGCATACGTCGTCGGATGGTTGGGGGCAAATAGATTACCCCTACTGAAGAACTACGAGGGTTGTCAAGAAAGTAAGTTCCGATCGGTCCCCTAAATGGAAACCATAATGAAAATCAGAAACATTTTATTTGCTACACTTTCCTGATACTTCTCTACATAGTCGCCGCTCCGACATAGACATTTGTCGGAACGTTATACCAAATTTCCAACACCATCGTCATAGAAGGCCGCCGCCTGTGCTTTCCGATAATTCTCTACGCTGATCTATGGCGCGTAGCCTGCGGCCAAGTGTTGTCTTCGTATCCAGCGTTTCATGTGAACAGAAATGATACCCAGGACGAGCCAATTATGGCTGTGCTGTGAATGATCGAACACTTGCCATCGAGAAGGCTGCAGGAGCGTCTTCACTGCCCCGCAGCGCGCGGCTGAGAATTGCCATGAAGAAAGCAAGTGCGTGGTAGTTGTGTTAGGTGGGCTGCATTCATTAAGGAGAAGCCTTTCAGTGGACCCTCCTACTTGAAGGGAGACATCGTTGTTCTAGGCACCTTTACCCGCTCACAGTGTGCTCACAACGGAAAAGAGCGTCTTGATGCGATCGACGGTCATACTAGGGACACTACCCAACACATCTGGGCAAAGCTTCATCGGGTTTTCACTGTGGTGTCCATTTCGTGACCGATCGGAACTTACTTTCTGGACAACCCTCGCATTCATCAGGAGAGATTCATCAACGTGAAGTTTTAACTTATCCTTTGTTCAATTTCTCACCAAGAAAAATAGTCGATTTTAGTGTGCAGGTATGGGTACACCTTGGAAGACCAAGAACGAAGTGTTCGGATTGCAAAGGGTGTAAGACAGGGAATTAGTCTTTCGCACATACTCTTCAATCTGTACATCGAATAAGCAGTGATAAAAATGAAAGTTCAATAGTGGGATTAAATTTAAAGGTGAAAGATTATCAGTGATAAGATTCGCTAATGACACTGATATCCTCAGTAAATTAATTACAGGCTGTTGAATAGGACGAACAGTTTAATCCATAAAGAATGTGTATTGAGAGTAAATCGGTGAAAGAGGAAAGTAACGAGAAGTTGCAGAAACGAGAACAATGATGAACTTGATATCAGAATTGGTGACCATGGAGTGTATGAAGTTAAGGAGCTCTGCTACTTAGGTAGTAAAATAACCAACGATGGACAGAGCAAGGAGGACATCAAAAGCAGACTAGCATTCTTTAAAAGGGCATTCCTTTCCAAGAGAAGCCTACTAGTATCAAACATACACCTTCATTTGAGGAAGAAGTTTCGGAGAGTGTAAGTTTGGAGCACAGCGTTCTATGGTAGTGAAACAAGAACTGTAATAAAACCGGAAAGAAGACAGTCCAAGCTTTTGAGATGTGATGTTACAGAAGAATGTTGAAAATTAGTTGGACTGATAAGGTAAGGAATAACGAGGTCCTCCGCAGAATCGGGGAGGCTAGGAATGTATGGGGAACACTGACAGGAAGAAGGGACACGATGGTAGGACATCAATTGAGATATTATGCAGTAACTTCCATGGTACTAGATTTAGATGTAGAGAGCAAAAACTGTAGAGGAAGAGAGAGATTAGAATAGATGCAGGAAATAACTGAGGACGTAGGTTGCAAGTGCTACTCTTAGATAAAGAGATTGGCGCACTAGAGGAATTCGTGGTGGGCCACATCATACCAGTCGGAAGACTAATGACTGAGAAAAAACGGGTAGAGTGTTCTTCTCACTTTTGTTGTGTAATCTCACTACGAAGTTTTTAGGGAATTTAATGAGGGGTGATAAGAAGGCTGTGGTGAAGTACTGGAATAGCAGCCTCCGGCTGGTAGAGGTAGAGTGGTGAAATGTGGGTCGGAGTAACGTGTTCGCAGAAGTATCGTTAGACGGTAATAGCCGTACCGTGTGGGTCGGTGTTTCCTCACCAGGGAAATACACTTGTTGCGACCTAAATGTCTGGGTGTCTGGATTTTTTGTACCAAAAGTGCGCAAGAGCCGTCTATTTGGGTCTGAATTTTGAGGCAAAGACCCTTCAGGGTCTACCAGCACCACTATAATGTGCCATATGCTGAGATGACCAGGCACCGCCAGCAGCGACCATGGGTTGCAGCTATCGTCACACTGACGTCTGCAGGCGGTGAATGAAAATCAATTAACTCTGTTTCCTGTGGGGCTCCTAAGAAGGAGGATACAATGAAGACAAACATCAAATTCTCCGACACTACAGACACTGATCCATCGACGATGAGTGACCGCTAGCATTTTCTCGATATATCACATTAATAACAGCGTGGACAGACACACTATTTTCTGGCGAGACTTGTTGGGAATCGATCGTCTACTTTTACAGAACACCCAGTGGAGGCAGCAGTGTTTACCCCTACGTTAAATTTGTGTCGCCTTATCTATGACCATTATGTTTCACACACATAGCTAAAAATTCTATCTTAGGCATCACTTTGACCCATTTAACTTTGTTTCTACGGACGATGAAATGTTTCAGAACGAGCGCTAAATGCCAGGGGGCTAGAAGCGTCCTAAAATGCATGCAGGTGTAAGGTAACTACAAAGACACCCAGAGAGCTGTGGATAGTGCTGCAATTGAATATCTATGCGATCACACCATCTATGAAGTTTCAAAAAATGGCTCTGAGCACTATGGGACTTAACATCTATGGTCATCAGTCCCCTAGAACTTAGAACTACTTAAACCTAACTAACCTAAGGACAGCACACAACACCCAGCCATCACGAGGCAGAGAAAATCCCTGACCCCGCCGGGAATCGAACCCGGGAACCCGGGCGTGGGAAGCGAGAACGCTACCGCACGACCACGAGATGCGGGCTATCAGGTTTACTATATGACCACTCAACCCGACGTTTGTAACAATTCCGTGCACATCGAACGTCACAGCACGGTAGCGCTAAGCGGCCATTTTTATAGCCATTCGAAAATCCATCTTACTGTAACTATGTTGCATTATATTAAGCAAGGTTTGAACGGGGAAATGGAGTTGGCGCCCAGGCAGATTGTGCATAATCTATTAATTCCGTTTACAAAAGATTTTAATTCTACTGAAATATCAGGTAATGTCACCAAAACTATGTTCATATTTTATGTGCTAAACCGTGACCCTCGTTCAGATTTTACTTGCAAAAAGCAGCCGCCCTTAAATAGCTCCGGATAGAGTGGGACTAGTGTGCTGTATCGGACATTGGTTTAAGATAAGAATTAGCCGTTTAAAAGCATCTTACTTCGTTTGGATTTAACGGACAAAGAAAAAAAAAAACCGAATTGTAAGATGTTTAATCAGCACCATTTCGGTGATTTAAATTTGCACGAATGAAATCAAAATTTTCACGGTGGTAGATAAATTAATATAATCAAAACACTTTTTTAGGCAATAATCTTTATCCATTGTCTAGATACGATGGTTTAAAATCGAACTAAGTGTAGCACGTCAAATTCGTTCTTACGCGAATTGACTGAGCGGAAATTGTTTAAAGTTTATTAAATAAGCAAAAATGTATTATTACCATTTTACATGAAAAAAACAAGCGCCGCTTTTAGGTTTCAGACTTGTGTGAATCGATCAGAATATTGCGAGAGAGTGTACGTATACAATTTATTAATGCCCGCAGTGTTTTTTCGTGAAAGGTTTATCCGTTACCATGATATAGTGGTGTAAAGTTGCACATCAAATACACTTACCCGCGAAATCGGGTTTTACGTGAATCACGCGTGATGAGACGCTTTAAAGTGGTATAAATAATAACAAAAAATATTCTTACGGCAATTGTAAAAGCGTTTGGTAAAATCTTTAATCGTTCTGGATTTACTTGCGAAAAATCACATGTTTGCAGATGAAACATTTTAAGCGCTGCATTTACATACAATTAAGGAAACTGGTTATTTCAGTTGATTATAGCTTCGTTGTTTATACTTTAAAGATTTTATATGTCAGTGGCCTAAAATTATAGTAAAATCTTCGGACGTGCAAAACAGTGCGTACCAAACCACGATTATGACCAGCCCTATACAAAATGATATTCCATTTGATGGAGCATTTAAAGCCTTATCAATGACCACGCAGAAAATTGAACTAGCCCGAAAATTACTTGTCTGAGAAAAGGTCACCTTATTTATACACGATTGAAAAGTTGGTGTATTTTGCTGCGCATACATTGTTTCGCAGTTATTCTGACTTTACTCGGACTGGCTGTTGCAACATTTCGCGCCAGAATTATTCGCGTGAGTTTTACTAGTGCTCGACTTTTCATTTTCGGTTTTTATTATTGCACATTTTAAGTAAACAATGACAATAACTGTAAGATAAAAGATAATAACAAGGTGTTTTCCATAGTTTATTTGTTGTGCTAATCATTACGCTTGTGAAATAATACGATTTTAGTAAATTTATCTATATAATATATACTTACCTTAAGTTTATCGATGTAGTATAAACTAATTACATATATTATTGTCATAAACTTCGCTCAACATTGAGTATTTCGTTCGGTGTGGTATCTATGTTATTTGTAATTTTGTGCACCTTACTAAGTATTTATGGTTATTTTTCGTGTGTCTGCTAAGACATTCTCATGCGTAATTGAATAAAATGCATGTAACTCAAAATATAAGAAATTAAGAAACTAAAATTAAAAATGTAAAATGAATTGAAAAAAATAAAAAGCATGAAAACAGAAATAAAACAGAAATCTCATGTGACCCCGATGTGGTGGTGACTCTCGTGTGCTCTGAGGGCACATTAGGCTACACTGGACAGGTTCAACCACACCAGGCAGATAACCGTAGGAGAAGCAGACCGACGATGCGCATCTCCAGCAACATTGTTCGAAAAACAACTTTTTTCAGGCTACGGCATCCTAATATCAAAATTATGGTAAAGTTGGGAACTAGAATATAAAATGGGCCCATCAAAGCACAAGGGCAATTATGTCCTTGGCAGAGTTAGGAATGTAAGAGATGGGAACCGGCTTTCTGTCTTACCTGGCTGCTTCTAAGGAATTTAAATCAAAGCATCTTCACACATTCGTGTTTTTTTACGACTCAGCCTGCTTCCCTAGCGCAGTGAGCTCTCTTTGCTGCAAGAAGTCTTCACGCCTTCATATTGCAGTTTATAGACTAAAGTCCCTAATCCTGTGCCAAAAATTCAGAAAACCTATAGTAAACGATACAAAATGTCATATGGCTGATATGACTTGGGGGGATAAAATTTATGGGGCTCGATTTGTTCCTGGGCGGGGCCGGGCCGGGAAAGGGGTAGCATTTCTCGTCCAAACCCACCCTCAGTTGTATGTATGGTGAGGGATGTAAGAACAACTGGACACAAATTTATGTGCACCTAGAGTGTGAAATGCATCTACAGGGTGTAAATTTTGACAAACCAGAATACCTTAAAAAATAAGCTTTACACAAAAAAATGTGTAGAATCCAAAGTTGATTATTTTCGAGGGGGACATCTGCTGGTGCTAAAATTAGCCCCCAACGCAAGGCCCCCTGGGGGTGGGGCGGGAGGCAACTTTAAAATTTCAAATGGAAATCCCAAATTTTTATTGCAGAATCAGATTCTACATAAAAAATTACGTACATTTTGTCTTGAACATTTGTTTTGATTCTTTGTAGTTGGCGCTTTAATTCCAGAAAATCCATGTTCTCATTTTTGCGTGGAAAATGGTTATGGATAAAAAAATAGTTATTTACTTCGTAAATTTTGATTCGGTTAGATAGTTAGTTAGCTAGTCAGATGATTCGTTTGATAATGAAAAGTTGTGTGGCCTCATGACCACGAAACAATCAAAACTTTCTAAATCTGCGGAAAAAAATATGTGGGTAAACATTTGTAGAACTGTAATTCCTCTCTATAAAATCCCACCCTACGGGGAGAGAAAGAGAGTTTTAGTTTTTTCGAATAAAATTTTACGAAGTAAATAAATATTTTTTACTCATCCGTAACCATTTTCCACGCAAAAATCAGAACACGGATTTTCTTGAATTACAGCACCAGCTACCTAGAATCAAAACAAATGTTTAAAACAAAATATACGTAGTTTTTTATGTAGAATCTCATTGTGCAAGGAAAATGGGGATTCTCATTTGAAATTTAACGTTGCCTCACGCCCCACCCCCAGCAGATGTCCCAACCAAAAATAATAAACTTTGGATTCTACGAATTTTTTCGTGTGAAGCTTGTTTTTCGAGTTATTCTTGTTTTGTCAACTTAAAATATACATCCTATACAATAGGAAGTATGTTAGGATGGGGGTGCATGTGTAATAGGAAATATTTCAGAGTGGGGCTGCATGAACCCTGAACTTAAATGACACGTTGTGCCGTATTGCATGACATGATAAATGCCATGCTGGATCACATGACAGCAAGCGTCACGTTGTAAGACAGAACATCATGTATCCCGTTGATCTATTTGACACAAAATTATATTATGTAGGTACTACAATTCTAACAAGTAAATAGGACCGAAAATGTCAGGATGTTTTGATTTACATGTCTTTGAAACTGCCAGATAAGTCGAAAAGCTAGTTCCTCAGAACATATTCGCCTTTTTTGTGATGTGATAGGAACATATTTCATTCTGGTCAGTACACAAGTATGATTGGCGCTGGCTCCAGTCCACAGAACTGCTGTACGTGAGTTTCTCCTGTAAATGGCTGTAAGTGGTGCTTACGTTCCATGTCAGAGCAAACACATTAACAGTGTGAACAGAACATTGCACACTCTGTTCGTGAAATGTAAGTTACTGTTTCATATACCACATGATAAGCGGCAATTTTCTTTCATTATAGAATTAGGCGACTGTTAACCTTGTTTTGTTTCGAGATAGAAAGCTTTTTTATCACATCAAATACACAGATTCATAGAAGGTAATATACAAGTAAGACGTGCCTAAATTTCTGTCATGTAACATGTACTGACACATAATGCAGCAGTCGATTTTTCTTCTCGTTTCCTCGCTATTCTAAAATCTTGCACCAGTTTATAATTTTAAGATACTTTTGCATAATGTATCCCTCCAAATGCTGGCTCCTAAACTTCCACAATCCCCACCTCAGCAGCCGGCCGCTGTGGCCGAGCGGTTCTAGGCTCTTCATTCTGGAGCCGCGCTAATGTTGCGGTAACAGATTAGAATCCTGCCTCAGACATGGCTGTGTTAGATGTCCTTAGGTTAAGTTAGGTTTAAGTAGTTCTAAGTCTAGGGGACTGATGACCTCAGATGTTAAGTCCCGTAGTGCTTAGAGCCATTTGAACCATTTTGAACCCCACCTCAGCAGAAACAGGTAATCACGATTGGCTTACCGCATGTTTAGTCAACTAAACCCATTTTTCTACACGGAAATATCCGTAAATGCTACGTGCTATGTGTAGAAAGGAATGTGTAGAAAGCACATCATGAACTTCTGGAATGATTCGAATTTGGTACACGTATTAGTTAGAAATATGAACATAAATACTGATGGGGTAAGGAAGACCAGACCGCCATTGGGATATGATACCGTGGAGAGAGAAGGGGGGGGGGGGGGGGGGGGAGATGAGATGTACAAATAGAGAGGGGGAAGTATTACAGACGCACAGATAGGAGCACAAGGAGGGGGACAGAGATAAGGGAGGAAGAAACCAACGGAGAGAAGGGGATGCACAGGGAAAGGAAAGAGGAGGAGATGGAGAGGGATAGGGGGAGAAAGATATTGGCAGAGAAGTGAGTTAGCAGGAGATGAACAGACGGAAGGGGAGGAGGAAATAAGCAGGGAATGGGAAGAGGAAGAGATAGTAGGAGGAGGGGAAGGAGATGAACATAGGGAGGAAAGTGGAGGAAAAGGACAGAGAGAGAGAAGAGGTGGAGATGGAGAGGGGGAGGAGTAGGTAGACGTGGAGGACGACATGGGAAGAGAAGATTGACGAAGGCAGGGAAGGAGGAGAAGAATTAGAGGGGATCAGATGGAAAATGGGGCAAGGAGCACATGGATACAGGAGGAGGAGCATATTGACAGAGAGAGTGGGGGGGGGGGGCGATGGGCGAGGAGATACAGAGAGGGCAGAAGGAGATGGACAGTGTGGTTGCTGGAAGACGTGGACAGGGAGATGGACAAAAAACGGTTCAAATGGCTCTAAGCACTACGGGACTTAACATCTGAGGTCATCAGTCCCCTAGACTTAGAACTACTTAAACCTAACTTAACCTAAGGACATCAAACACAACCATGCCCGAGGCAGGATTCGACCCTGCGACCGTAGCGGTCGCGCGGTTCCAGACTGCAGCGCCTAGAACCGCGCGGCCATTCCGGTCGGCGGAGATGGACAGAGAGAGGGGGGGATGAGACAATACGTACATGGACAATTCTAGGTACTCTGCTATTTACTGAAAAACAGTTACATGCATTATTAAGCAATATAATTACTTTTTAGCCAAGTGTGAATGAATGTGCAGAGCGAAACAGCAAAAAAATCATTTCCTCAAAGGTGCAGCAACACCGACAGTCACTTAAGCGTTCTCTGCTTCTGATACAAACTACAGCACCTACACTGTTAGGTTGAGGAGCTCAGGAGAGCGCCTAAGATAACCATTTTCTAAAACTGAGGAGGCGATTCCGCGTGGCAAAGCTGTCCCAGTCGCCGTAAATGCTGAGGGCGATACGGTCTTTAGAGAGTGAGTTTGCGACGCGGGCGTCTCCCGCGTGTCAGCGGCGGTTTGCTTCTCTGCAGCTACGTGCAGTCAGGCGTCACCGAGCGATCCGTGATGCATGCATACACTGTCCGCAGGATGGGGCGTACGTGTTAATTTGCCGCCCGGATGGTCACACGGCTCGCAGAGGCGCTATCAGATGAGCCGCAGGAAGACCGTACGTAATCAGTACGCAAATGCCGCGTGGTGTGGAAAGCCGCGCACGCGCGTGTGTGTGTATGTGTGTGTGTGTGTGTGTGTTTGTGTGCGGAAGAGCGCAGGCTGGCCCTGGCTCGCCACTTAACCGTGCGCGAGCTGCGGCGCACGCATAATGACGGCCTACGCGTGGCACGCGTGGCGGAGCCCGTAATTGGAGAGATTTCCGGCTAATGGCGTAATTGAGAGTGCGGCCGGCGACAGCGCGTAGCGAATACGCGCCGCGCGTGCGGTCTGCGGGTAGCCGCACGGTTTGGCGCTGCCCGCCACGCGCGAACGAGCGCCGCGTTCCGGACCAGCTTCAGTGGCGCACCGAGTATCTTGTAAGGCCCGGTGAGTACGCTGTGCGGCTTAGACCGGCCCCCTACCCTTCTGCCTCACCTGGCTCCCAAGCCACCAGCGGAAGGACTATCGAGTGGATGTTAAGGATCCAATACCAAATACGCTACATCGTTTCTGAATGTTCCTTGATGTTTTCCCAGCAGATCGAATATTCTACATTTATCGGGCTGGATTCAGAATATTATGCATTTTTGTCCCGATAATGTTGCTAAAACCTTTACCCATTTTCATAGTGTACTCGAATAGAAATTCCTTGTGAGAATTGTAAAAGGGACCAATCACGAACGATGTAACTCGTCGGATGCAGCCCTTCACGAATTTCTCTGCTTTGTGAACTAAGTAAGACAGGAATGTAGTCTTTCGATCTATACGTCGATGAAGCAATGACTGAAATAAAATAAAAGTTCAGGAGGGAGACTAAAATTCCACGTGAAAGAATATCATTTGTAAGATTCACTGTAGCCTATGTCCTCAAGTATTTGCTAGATGTATTCCTAACTCTGTCTCCGTCTAGACCTTTTACCCTCTACACTTCCCTCTAGTACCATAGAAGTTATTCCCTGATGCCGTCAATCTACCCTCCTTCTTGTCGGTGTTTCCTATATATTGCTTTCCAGGCCGATTCTGCAGAGAACCTAGTCATTCCTTGGCTTATCAGTAAAGCTAATTTTCAGCATTCTTCTAGGCACCACATCTCAAATACTTCTGTTGTGACTGATAATTCGCAGTTCTTCATGAACACAACTTTTATTGGTCTAAGTTCACAAGGTTGATGACTGAACAACAAACGAAAGGTAACAATAACGATGCCAGTAAAGGTCTCCTAATTGAGGAAAACAAAAGTTGTCTTCTAATTATCACAAAGGTTCGTGGTAACACACACACTAGTAAGAGTCCAATTCAGAGACGAAGACGTAATCTTCAGCAGTCGAAATACACGAAGTCGGCATCCGGAGTGAAGTGAACTTCGGGGTTGGTTCTAGCCCCTAAATAGCTGTCTCCAGCCAAGCAGGTTTTGGCGTAGTGATACTTTCTGCAGGCCATAGCTCGAGCTCCCCCTGAAGGACGTAGTGCTCGGAATGTCTGTTTCCATTATCTTGTATGCAAACGGCTGGTGTTTACCATGGTGCTTTTGGTACGCCTTGGTCACAGACAACCACGTCCTCCTTGGGGTAATATGGGTTGCCGGCCCTCAGGGGTTACCTAGGCTCTGGCATAATAACTTCTATACTCGTCTGTTCCGGTTTTCCAACAATCCATGTTTCTCTGACATGCTATGCTGTGCGCCAAACCTAAATTTCAGAAATTACATTTTCAAAATAAGACCTGTGTTTGATACTAGTAGGCTTCTCCTGTCCAGGAAATCTTTCTTGCGGGTGCTAGCCTGCTTTTTATGTCCTCCTCGCTCAGCCCGACAATTTTATTCCTTAACTTCATCTCCTTCGTGCTCATCTATTATGCTATTAAGTTTCGTGTTGTTCTCATTTCTGGTACTTCTCATTACTTTGTTTTATCTACGATTTACTCTCAGTCAACATTCTGTACTCAGAATATTCATTACATTCAAAAGGTCCTATAATTCTTTTTAACTTTCACTAAGGACAGCAATGTCATCAGTAAATGTTACAAATGATATTCTTTCACCCGGAATTTTAGCCCCACTCATGGACTAAAATAAAATAAGTCATTGCTTCTTTAATGTGTAGGTTGAACTGCAGTGGCGAAAGACTACGTTCCTGTCTTACATCCTTCGTAGTTGGTTTTTCATTCTTATTTTTCCCTCTTGGGTTTTGTACATTTTGTATATGTCCCGTCTTACCCCATAGCGTATCCCTATTTTTATCAGGATTTCAAGAATTTTGCACCATTTGACACTGTCGAAATTATTCCCAGGTCGACAAATCCTGTGAACGTATCTAGAGTTTTCTTCAGTATTGCTTCCATTATGAAACCTAACGTCAAAACTGCCGGTCTGGTGACTTTACCTCCCCTAGAGTCAAACTTGTCGTCTTGTAATAAATCCTGAACTTTCGTTTCATTCTCCTGTACTGTACTCTGGTTAGTAACCTAGATGCATGAGCTGTTAAGGTTGTTGTGCAATAGTTGTCATACTTGTCGCCTCTTACAATTTTGAGAATTGCATGGATGATGTTCTTCCGAAGGTCAGATGGTATATCGACAGTCTCATGCATTCTACACATTAAGGTGAATAATCTTTTTGTTGCCTCATTCCCCAATGCTCTTAGAAATTCAGATGGATTGTTATCTACCCTTTCTGCCGTATTTCTTTTTAAGCTCTTCTAAATTCTGATTCCAATATAGGATCGACTCCTGTTTCTTCTTCTGTCACATAATCACAGCGGCCCTCACGTCCACTTCAGGGGGAGAAAAGCTTCTATCGACATATGAATGGAGATTTATAAGGGATCGCTCTTCGGAAACTGTTTGCTCTTATCTAGCTTAACATCTTGCGCACTGTGGATCAAGGACAAGGCAGATCCTAAAATCCGTGATTTTCGGAAAACGTAACAAACAGTGCTACACAGCAGGTCTGATAGTACGGAATAAATTCTCAGTTACGAGAGTGGCTCGAAGACTTTTAAATAATGAGACCAATTACGTTGTCGTGGACGGTGAGTTTCATTAGACACAAAGGTGTCATCAGGAATGCCGCAAGAAAGTGTGATAGAAGCACTCGGGCTCTCTATACAACATAAATGGTCTGACGGACATCGTGAGCTGCAATCGTGGACAGAATTTCCGTTTTGTGTGCTGAAAGGCTGCTTGTTATAACTGTCTAAAAATGTAAATTAAGCTACATGAATAGGAAATATAATCGTATAATGCTCGAATACCGGACGAGTTCTTGACAAAGTCACGTCGAACAATATCTAGGCGTAAATTCGACGTCGGTTTATTGGGAAAAATCGAGGAAAGCTTAGTTCAGCTGTAAAGCACACATACAATATGTCTAACCAATTATTAAGTACTCTTCGAATGTTTGGGATCAAAATTAGATCGGATTAAGGGAAGTCATTGGAGAAATCGATTGGTAGATTTGTTAACGGTAGGTTCGATCAACAAGCGAGCATTACTGAGAAACTAATTGGACTCAAGTGGGAATCCCAGGAGGAACTTTACGGAACACTATTGAGAAAGGTCAGAGAATCGGTATCTGCTGCAGAATGGTTCTGATGCTGCTAATATCCATCCTTCATGACAGAGGAATCAGATCCAGTACGGAGGTACACACAGTAGATAGTCGTCTTTTCCATTGCTCCATTTGTGAATGATTCAGGGCGTACAGGATACCCTCCGCTATGTGCTGTATGGCGGCCTGCGGTTGTGTGGATTAGATGTAGACGGAACGTCTCATCTTCAACTTTTATAGTCCTGTCTTCCTCAGTTGCGTGCAATATTACGGTATATTAATAATTTTTACTTACGGACCGTCTGACAGCAACTGAATAAAACACAATTTTAGTGCCATACGCGTTTCGCCTTTATTTTCTGCAAGGCATCATCAGTGGCCTGGAATAGACGTTGACAGGGAATGCTTGACATAGCTGTATTGACGTCTCATGCTGAGTTGCACGTACACAACGGCAACAACTACTTACCGCAAAATGCCATTTACACGACCCAGCCAGAGCTGCTACGACGTGCGTCGAGATCCCATCTCAAGTCCGGTTAACCCATGATACAACCTTTACAAGCGAGTACATCGAGCGGTGTGCTCTGAATGTTTTATGAAGACGGTAACTAGGCCACCGGTTAATGTTTATAAAAGGCAGGAGCAGCTCCAGTCAGAATGGCAACGTGGACGCATAGCGAGAAACAGGCCTGCATTAACTGGAAAAGTAACTGTAGAAATTTAGATTTTGTGGGTAGCGTTAAATGGACTTCTTCGGACGTTTCAGCTGTCGTGAATGAAGTCAACATATTTTTTCTAGATATCTGTCTGTGTGGAACTGTGGGTGTAATGCCGACATTAACAGCAATGCAGTTCCCCCTCCGTCTCTCTCTCCCTCCCTCTCTCTCTCTCTCTCTCTCTCTCTCTATACATATACAGGGTGTTACAGAAAGGTACGGCCAGACTTTCAGGAAACATTCCTCACACACAAATAAAGAAAAGATGTTGTGTGGACATGTGTCCGGAAACGCTTAATTTCCATGTTAGAGCTCATTTTAGTTTCGTCCATCTACGCTCAATGGAGCACGTTATCATGATTTCATACGGGATACTATACCTGTGCTGCTAGAACATGTGCCTTTACAAGTACGACACAACACGTGGTTCATGTGCGATGGAGCTCCTGCACATTTCGGTCGTAGTGTTCATACGCTTCTCAACAACAGATTCGGTGACCGATGGAGTGGTAGAGGCGGACCAATTCCATGGCCTCCACGCTCTCCTGATCTCAACCCTCTTGACTTTCATTTATGGGGGCATTTGAAAGCTCTTGTCTACGCAACCCCGGTACCAAATGTAGAGACTCTTCGTGCTCGTATTGTGGACGGCTGTGATACACTACGCCATTCTCCAGGGCTGTATCAGCGCATCAGGGATTCTATGCGACGGAGGGTGGATGCATGTATCCTCGCTAACGGAGGACATTTTGAACATTTCCTGTAACAAACTGTTTGAAGTCACGCAGATAAGTTCTGTTGCTGTGTGTTTCCATTCCATGATTAATGTGATTTGAAGAGAAGTAATAAAATGAGCTGTAACATAGAAAGTAAGCGTTTCCGGACGCATGTCCACATAACATATTTTCTTTCTTTGTGTGTGAGGAATGTTTCCAGAAAGTTTGGTCGTACCTTTTTGTAACATCCTATATATATATACACTCCTGGAAATTGAAATAAGAACACCGTGAATTCATTGTCCCAGGAAGGGGAAACTTTATTGACACATTCCTGGGGTCAGATACATCACATGATCACACTGACAGAACCACGGGCACATAGACACAGGCAACAGAGCATGCACAATGTCGGCACTAGTACAGTGTATATCCACCTTTCGCAGCAATGCAGGCTGCTATTCTCCCATGGAGACGATCGTAGAGATGCTGGATGTAGTCCTGTGGAACGGCTTGCCATGCCATTTCCACCTGGCGCCTCAGTTGGACCAGCGTTCGTGCTGGACGTGCAGACCGCGTGAGACGACGCTTCATCCAGTCCCAAACATGCTCAATGGGGGACAGATCCGGAGATCTTGCTGGCCAGGGTAGTTGACTTATACCTTCTAGAGCACGTTGGGTGGCACGGGATACATGCGGACGTGCATTGTCCTGTTGGAACAGCAAGTTCCCTTGCCAGTCTAGGAATGGTAGAACGATGGGTTCGATGACGGTTTGGATGTACCGTGCACTATTCAGTGTCCCCTCGACGATCACCAGTGGTGTACAGCCAGTGTAGGAGATCGCTCCCCACACCATGATGCCGGGTGTTGGCCCTGTGTGCCTCGGTCGTATGCAGTCCTGATTGTGGCGCTCACCTCCATGGCGCCAAACACGCATACGACCATCATTGGCACCAAGGCAGAAGCGACTCTCATCGCTGAAGACGACACGTCTCCATTCGTCCCTCCATTCACGCCTGTCGCGACACCACTGGAGGCGGGCTGTACGATGTTGGGGCGTGAGCGGAAGACGGCCTAACGGTGTGCGGGACCGTAGCCCAGCTTCATGGATACGATTGCGAATGGTCCTCGCCGATACCCCAGGAGCAACAGTGTCCCTAATTTGCTGGGAAGTGGCGGTGCGGTCCCCTACGGCACTGCGTAGGATCTTACGGTCTTGGCGTGCATCCGTGCGTCGCTGCGGTCCGGTCCCAGGTCGACGGGCACGTGCACCTTCCGCCGACCACTGGCGACAACATCGATGTACTGTGGAGACCTCGCGCCCCACGTGTTGAGCAATTCGGCGGTACGTCCACCCGGCCTCCCGCATGCCCACTATACGCCCTCGCTCAAAGTCCGTCAACTGCACATACGGTTCACGTCCACGCTGTCGCGGCATGCTACCAGTGTTAAAGAGTCCGATGGAGCTCCGTATGCCACGGCAAACTGGCTGACACTGACGGCGGCGGTGCACAAATGCTGCGCAGCTAGCGCCATTCGACGGCTGACACCGCGGTTCCTGGTGTGTCCGCTGTGCCGTGCGTGTGATCATTGCTTGTACAGCCCTCTCGCAGTGTCCGGAGCAAGTATGGTGGGTCTGACACATCGGTGTCAATGTGTTCTTTTTTCCATTTCCAGGAGTGTATATATATATATATATATATATATATATATATATATATATATATATATATATGGGTGGGTGAGTAAGTGATTGGAGCTGATTCACAGTCCACT
Organism: Schistocerca americana; assembly: GCF_021461395.2. NCBI lineage: Eukaryota > Metazoa > Arthropoda > Insecta > Orthoptera > Acrididae > Schistocerca > Schistocerca americana. The sequence continues at coordinate 654,511,977 of NC_060122.1, forward strand.
GCAGGCATTAGCGTCGACTGCTCGGCTTCACAGACTTAACAGGTTTTTTTTTTTTTCCTGTGTACTAATTGTGATTTCATACGTGCTTTGTACGATGCACAGAGTACAAGTGTAGCAGAAGAATTCCTTTATGAACGTCTACCGTTTCCCCTCTCTGCGCCTCCTTTTCCTATGGAAAGCTTTGCCTTCAAGTGTAATTTTGGTAACATCCCAGAATAATCGTCTAGAATAAAAACTAGAATCAAAACTGCATTATCAGTATATAGTGTTTAAGTTTACTACATAAGCTTCAAAACCACTGCGAAGTGCAATGACAGTACCACTCATTATGGTTTCTTCCTCCTCTATTCGCGAGTGGAGTGCGGGAAGAACCACTGCCTAAAAGCTCCTGTGTACGTGCCATTGCTCATTTTGTGATAATGTTTTCTTCATCTCTCTTGCAACGACATGTAGACAGATGTTGCATATACCTAGAGTCGTCACATTATTGTGGTTCCTGAAGCTTTGAAAATTTGATTTTGTCGAATGGTTGGTGCCTATCTTCAGTTTCTGTCAGTTCAGATTTTCCAGAATATCCTAGACTCTCGTAAATTAGTGCACTGCCTGTATTGTATGTGAAGGAAAATCAAACTGACGAGAAAAACATCGAGTCTCCCTAAATGGGATACACACCAGCCGAGTCCGAACACTATGGATCGTAGACACTAATACATGGGAAGTATGGACAGTACGGATAGCCGAAGTGGTTAATTATATAAGCAGAAAACACAGCACCCTGGCCAGTCTGGCGCAGATTTTCATGTGTGTATAGTAAACCAAACATTAATTACAAAATGTACGTATACCCACCTCGTCTACGTAAAATAGTGGTCACATTGACCAAAGTTTCGACAGCTCTAAGGCGGTCTTCATCAAAATAAAAATTACATAGCATTACCTAGAAAATGTAATGACATGGCTCAAAAATATAGTATACTTAATAGGATTACTTCCATAAAATGTCCAAACAGTGTAAATACATGTAATCACACCATAGGTGAAAAACATCTGAGCAAAAACGCTTTTGCCAAATTGGAATTATCACAAGAATTTTAATCAAACTGTGATTCTTGAGTTTCTCCCGGCGTATTTGATAATAAAAATATCCACGGGTGTACTACCGGTCTACAGTGTCCAACGGGCACAATATTTCGGCGATCATACATGTCGCCATCAACAGGTGAACTGACGGACTGAGCTCCTGTGAACGTGCCGGCACGGAGATCCGTACGCTATGACTGCTCAGAGGGAACTGGCTTCGGTCGCGGCGGCGGCAGATTTAAATACCCTCCGCCCGCGGCGAGCTCCCTCCGCTGTCCGCGCCCCGAGCCACGGTCGCGCGGTGGAACAGATTGCGACGGCGTCTGAGATGACGTCGGAGTGATGGCTCTGTCCGCCGTGGTCGTCACAAATATACGTTTGCTCGATTTATTCTTGATTAACCCAATCGCTGGTTCCCAAGCCTTGCTAAGATTATAGCCACAGTCACGGTTTATGAGGTCTTCATTGGTGCGAATTTCGATGGCCTCTCTAACACCGCTGTCCCAGTATCTCGACGTCTGTACCAGAATCCTCGTGCGTTCATACTCCATAGCGTGATTTTCCAGCAAACAATGTTCAGCGACCGCCGACTTGCTCGGATACGTCAATCGAGCGTGCCTACTGTTAGACTAAACGGCTAACAGGCTAAGGCAGGCACGAGTTGGACAGATTCGCGCCATCTAATAAGACGTGATCGAATTACAGACAAGAACAAACGAGGCACTGCACAGACAGTTTAACATTACAGGCAACTACAGGAATCAAGGCATGAAAATTACAACATACCGTAACGGTATTATCCTCGAATTGAAATACAGATCAAAATGTACATAGAAAATATAAAACTTGAAAGGAGAACGATGTTTAAGAGTCTACATTGAGGAGAGTATCGCCATTCAGACCATTTTTAATTAGCGGCTCTATACCTTGAAAAAAGTTCTTATTGCGTAATCGCAACTGTTCGTTCACTATGAGACCGTCCTTCAGAGACAGGTATTTGAAAATCTCTAACTCTTCTAAGATGTTAAGCCTAAGCCTTTTTTCTCCAAATACAAGATCTGGACGCCTTTTACATCCTTATGATTACGTCCGGTGATTAACAAATGGTCAACGGAAGTTGAATTGTGAACGTTGGTACGTTTTTTGCCTTTGAGTTGTTTCTTAAACCTTGTCGAAATAGCTCGGCCTGTTCGGCCTATGTAATAGGCAGGACAATCTCCGCAAATAATTTTATAGACACCAGAATCCTGCAGAGGGAAAAGCGTCGGTTTCAAGTTATGTATCATGTCACTTAAAGAATTATTAGTGGGGAAGGTATATTTATTTTGAAGTAAACGCTGTATTCTGTAATAAATTGGACTCAGAAATGGTATAGAGAATTTTTTTTTTTCATTAGGTTCGTTATTGGAAAGGCATAGGGTGGTGAATCTCTTATTGGTCTTCCCACTTTAAATACTATCTACTAAAGAAAGAACATAGCCATTATTGGAGGCCACAGTTTTAAGCAGATTGATTTCAGAATTGAGATTTACGGAAGAAAGGGGTGTGGAGGTGGCTCTGTGCGTAGCTGAATGAAAAAAGGCCTTCTTATGAGAATCCGGGTGCACTGACGTGAGTGGAATAATTTGATCGGAGCTGGCTTCTTTGCGGAATATACTGAAGCTCTGTTTGTCGTCTACTATCGTAAGAGTGAGATCTAGAAAATTCAATTGCCGGAAGTCATTTTAGCCTTCACAGATGAAAGAAATATTTTTACGAAACTGGTTGAACATATTAAAGTTTATCAATACCGTCATTAGGCCCTTTGTATATGATCAAAATGTCATCGAAATACGTAGCTTGTGAAAGAATGCCCACCGTTGACACCCAAAAATTTTACCTCTAAAGAATTAATGCATACATCTGAAAGGATTCCTGCTAAGGGGTTCCCCACTGCAAGGCCATCTAATTGCTGATATAGTTTTTCAGCCCGCATCTCGTGGTCGTGCGGTAGCGTTCTCGCTTCCCACGCCCGGGTTCCCGGGTTCGATTCCCGGCGGGGTCAGGGATTTTCTCTGCCTCGTGATGGCTGGGTGTTGTGTGCTGTCCTTAGGTTAGTTAGGTTTAAGTAGTTCTAAGTTCTAGGGGACTGATGACCATAGATGTTAAGTCCCATAGTGCTTTGAACCATTTGAGCCATAGTTTTTCAGTAAATCCAAAATAATTGCATTTTACTACAATACGAAGTAAATTCATGAATTCGTTGATATGTTCATCAGACAATATTTTTTGAAATAACGTAAATTAATTTCTACTATGTCTAAGGCTTCAAGTATCGGCACATTTGTATAAAGATTTTTAATGTGAAAGGAAATTTCGTAAGTCTGCCACAGACGGTCACTATGATAGAGATACGAAATTAATTTCCTTTTGTCATAAAAGTCTTTATACAAATGTGCCGGTACTTGAAGCCTTAGACATAGTAGAAAATAATAAACGTTCTTTCAAAAAGGAATTATCTGATGAACAAATCACCGACTTCATAAATTTATTTCGTGTTGTAGTAAAATACTATTATTTTGAATTTACTGGGAAACTGTAACAGCAATTAGATGACCCTGTAATGGGGAGCCCCTTAGCAGGAATCCTTGCAGATGTGTGCATTAATTCTTTAGAAAAAAAATTTTCAGTACTATTTCAGCGTCAACTGTAACCATTCTTTCATACGCTAGATACGTTGATGACATTTTAATCATATACAAAGGGCCGAATGATGGTGCTGATAAACTTTTTATTATGTTCAACCAGATTCATGGAAATATTTCTTTCACCTGTGAATACGAAAATGAGTTCGTCAACTGAATTATCTAGATCTCACTCTTACGATAGTAGACGACAAACTTAGCTTCAATATCTTTGGCAAAGAAACTGGTTCTGCTGAAATTATTCCATTCACGTCAGTGCACTCGTATTCTCGTAGGATGGCCTTTTTTCATTCAGCTATTCATAGAGCAACCTCCACATCCCCTTCTTCTGAAACTTTCAATTAGGAAATCAGTCTAATTAAAACTGTGGCTGCCAACAATAGCTATGATCTTTCCATAGTAGAGAGTATTTTTAGTAGAAAAACCAATAAGAGAGTCACCACCCTAGGACTTTCTACTAACGGACCTAATGAAAAGAAAAAAAAATTTCTCTATAACATTTCTGGGTCCAATTTGTTACAGAATACAGCGTTTACTTCAAAATAAATTTAACAGTAGAGTAACCTTCTCCACTAATAATTCTTTAAAAAGTAACATCATACGTAACTTGAATCCGACGCTTTACCCTCTGCAGAATTCTTTATACAATCATTTGCGGCAACTGTCCGGCCTATTACATAGGCCAAAAAGGTCGAGCTATTTCCACAAGATTTAAGGAACAACTTCTCGGCAAAAAAGGCACCTAAGTCCACAATTCAACTTCCTCTGACCATTTGTTAAGCACAGGACATAATCGTAAACATGTAAAAGACTTTCAGATCTTGCACTCAGAGAGAAACGACTTAGGTTTAACATCTTAGAGGAGCTAGAGATTTTCAATTAGCAATTTCTGAAGGACGGTTTCATTCTGAACGAACAGTTGCAATTACGCAATAAAAAATTTTCAAGGTATAGAGTCGTTAATTAAAAACGGTCTGAATGGCGATACTCTCCTCAATGTAGACTCTTAAACATCGTTCTCTTTCAAGTTTTATATTTTCAATGTACATTTTGAACTATATTTCATTTACAGGATAATACCGCTTCGGTATGTTGCAATTTTCAGGCATTGATTCCTGTTGTTGCCTGTAATGTTAAATCATCTATGCAGTGCCTCATTTGCTCTTGTGTGTAATTCGATCACTTCTTGCAAGATGGCACGAATCTATTTTCGTGTCCAACTCGTGGCTGCCTTGGCCTGTTAGCCGCCTAGTTTAACGGTAGCGGCGGTTTGATGGAGTTGTTTGGCCCTAAGCGACCTCGTGACTGTCACTGTATTTCGATGGTACATTGTATTCCAATTGACAAACATGTTAAATTTTTACAAATGGTTCAAATGGCTCTGAGCACTATGGAACTTAACATCTATGGTCACCAGCCCCTAGAACATAAACCTAACTAACCTAAGGACATCACTATCATCCATGCCCGAGACAGAATTCGAACCTACGACCGTAGCGGTCGCGCGGATCCAGACTGAAGCGCCTAGAGCCGTCGGCCACACAGGCCGCCTATATTTTTACAGTTTAATTATAATTATTGTGATAGTTTCAATTTGACAAAAGGGTTTTTGCTCAGGTTTTTCACCTAGGGTGTGATCACAAGAAGCACACTGTTTGTACATTTTATGGAAGTAATTCTATTAAGTATATTATATTTTTTAGCCATGCCATTATATTTTCTAGGTAATCCTATGTAATTTATATTCTGATGAAGACCGTCTTACAGCTGTCGAAACCATGGTCAGTTTGACAACAATTTTATGCAGCCGAGGTGGCTATACGTACATTTTGTAATTAAGTTAACACATGGTTGTTAGACTTTAGCCTATAGAAATTTTTAAAATGTTGAGTATACCACACACTGATAAACCAAACCATTATGGCCACCTGCTTGATTTTGATCAAATGGCTCTGAGAACTATGGGACTTAACATCTGTGGTCAACAGTCCCCTAGAACTTAGAACTGCTTAAACCTAACTAATCTAAGGGCATCACGCACATCCATGCCCGAGGCAGGATTCGAACCTGTAACTGTAGCGGCCACGCGGTTCCAGACTGAAGCGCCTAGAACCGCACGGCCACACCAGCCGGCACACCTGCTTAAGGTTTGTCGAGGTATGACGCAGTAGATGTCTACGCACAGGTCACGTAATTAGTGCAAGTAACGACCGTTGGTTTTCGTACGGTGACAGCGCCGAATAGCGACCCTGATGTGTTCCGTACCGATTTACATCAGGCGAATTTGTTCACCGGATCATCAACCTGAGTTCACTATAATGCTCCTGACCACATCAGCAGCGTTCTGGCTCCGAGACACGGACAGTTACATTGCTGAAAGAAGACATCGCTGTCGGGGAAGACATCAGGCATGAAGGGATGCTTGTGGTTGGCAACTTTCAGCGTATCTTCGTGTACTACCACAGACCCCATTCAGGAAAATGTCTCCCATAGCATAATACTACTCCACCAGCCTGCGTCCGGGGCGCGCTGCATGTTTCGAGCCGCCGTTCACCTCGATGACGGCGTTTGTGGAGACGACCAGCGACGTAATGTATATGTGATTCACGGGAAGAGCTGACACGTTTCATTTGATCGAGGAATCCCGATGGTCCTGTGCCCATTGCAATCGCAACGGACGATGTCGTCGGGTCAGCGGTCTGCTGCTGAGTTCCATGTTCAACAATGTACGATGAACGGTGTGTTCTGGAACACTTGTGCCTGCACCAGTATCGTGCTCTTTTGGCAGATAACCATTTATCCTACTTTAAAGAGCAGGCAACCCTCCGAACCCCACGTTCTGTGAAAAGTCGTGGACATATAACCAGTTACCGCCCAGCAGTAGTTTCACTGTACTTCTACCTCTTTCCGCATATGCTCACAACTGTACCACGTATACAATGGACCAGCTTCGCCGTTTTCGAGATATTCGTTCACAGGCTCTGCGTAGTAATAATAATAATCTGCCCATGTCCGTGCGGGGTTGTTAGTAGCCCCATCGTGCGCTTCCCCAAATGGCGGACAGGGGAAAGCCTTCTAGATATAGGTGGTACTGGGGAAATGAAATACCCAGGGTGAACCAAAAACTTGGAAACATTACAAACCCACTGGCGTCTGTTTGGGATCCGATGGCCACTGGTCAGCCTCCGTTCCTCTAGGTGAGGCGTCTAAAGTCTTCCCGAACTCAAAAATCGAGTTGCACACCTGTGATCTCCGTCGAGATCACCACAAAAACTGAAATTCAACTTGAACGTATGTTGGAAAAGACGATCACTGAATCACTACCACAGGCACCAGTCGATAGACTGGACTCACCATCGAATTCTGGGGGGATCAGGGACACCATGCGGGAAAGAATAGGAGTTCCTCAAGAACTCTTAAGACTCTCAAGACTATATATAAAAATGTTATTGGCACAATTAATGTGAACACTGTTACCGAAACACGCAAATTAAAAGATCTCACCAAATCCTGGAAATATTTGAGATGAGAATCACCACACTCCAGGAGACCAAATTTACTGACGAAGGACACTTCAGCACATGGAAATTCAGAATCTACAAGGGCAAACCTGCCGTACAAGTTAGAGGTGAACTATCACTCCTGGGAACCGGATTCGCCGTACACAACTCAGCACTCGACTCAGTGGTCAACTTCACCTCTCCCAATGAAATTTTCTCATTACTGTCAGTAAAATCAGCTGATAAAGCTTACACACTAATCAACGTACATACCCTTACTAATCAACAGAGCAAAACCGATCATGAAGCCATGGATAATGGGGGAAACTCTAGAAGAAGAAACCAACAAAATACCAAGGCGCTGTGTGAAAATCCTATTGGGCGATTTTAACGCGCAACTACGAAAAGAGAGAAAATTCAGAAATATAATAGGCCCTTACACCAAATATAAACGTGCTAACAAGAACGGTGACAAACTAAATTCTGAAGGAACTTTGGACTTAAAGTTATGAGCATCCAATCTCAAAAACCTATACACGAGCTAATCACATGGAGATCGCCCAATCTGAGGTAGGGCGAATGCCAAATTGATCACGTTGCCATTTCCAAGGAAAATACGAAAGAAATTCTAAATGTCACACCTCGCAAAGGTGCTTTTGAATCAGTCCATCATCTCCTAGAAAGAAAGACAAATTTTAAACCCAATAGAAGGAAAAAAAATGTCCAACCAGAAACATGAAGCAAGGTCAGGAATACCTGAAGCTCAATAAAACAAATCATCAAAGAAATTAATCAGGAAATCTACAGACTGGAACAAACTAACAAGAAAAATTCAGGAGGCCAGGAAACTAGGACAACCCGCTCTCTTCAGAAAACACCGCTGGTGGTACACAGTCTGCGAGCAGGCAGTAGACAACGAATAACAGCCTGGAAAAAAATCAGCAGCAGAAAAGCCGAGGGAAACTGTTATAACTTTCTTAGAACTCGAAAACAGACTCCAAAGGTGATTCGAAGAGGTAAACGAGGGTATGACAACAACATACTCCACAAAATCTCACAGCATTTCAATAGAAATAATACAAGATATTTCTACAAGACGTTCAGAGAAAACCTACATGGATATCAAGCACCACAGTCCTTCAAAAGACCCGACGGCCCGTTGGAAACCAACTCAAAAAACAATTGCAAGATATCAGTCCAGTATTTCTGCTCCCTTTTTAACAGTGAACCACCTCTGGGAAACCTTGACTTCACACCCCCTATATTCACACAGCCGGACCCAAAAGCCCCAGATCTCGCAGAAATTACGGCGATAATCAAGTAGTTCAATAACAACGAAGTACCATGAGAAGATGGGATTTTCGCAGAACTATGGAAACAGAACGATCCTACACTGACACAGAAACTTCATCACCAAATCTCAGACATATGGGAGACGGAGGAAATACCAGAAGACTGGAAATGCCCTCTGATCCACCCGTTACATGAAAATGGTGACAAGACCGACATCAACAACTACAGGGGAATCTCCGTGCTTCCAATGGCCTACAAAATCCCCGCCAAAACACTTCTAGACAGAATAGAACCTCAGGAGGACCCACAACTCGGTGAATATCGAGCCAGATACAGAAAAGGGTGATCATGTGCGGAACAGATCTGGGTCTTAAAGATGATACTAGAGTTGAGAAAATGCAGGAATACAGTAGTTACGTTCATCGATTACAGGGAAGTCTATGTCTCAATAGACGGCGAAACCCTTTTTAAAATCATAGAAGAATTCGTAATCGACCCAAACACCCGGAATATCTTAGAACAGACACTTACAAGAACAACTTCAAAAGAGAAATTCATGGATGAGGTATCGGAATCCTTTGAAAACAGAACTGAAGTACAGCAGGGGGACGGACTATCCCAGATTCTTTTGAATATTGTTCTCGAAAAGATCGTCGGATAACGGGAACCTCATTTAAAAGATGTCCAAATTGGTATCAGAAAAGAAAATCCTACTAAAGTAAAATATCTTGCCTTCGAAGACGATATTCCGATTATCACAAACAACAGGACAGAAGCGATTTACGCAGTTTAAAAACTACACGAAATTACACAGAAAAGTGAATTGCAAATTTCGTAAAAAGACAGTATAACGGAAGACGACAAGAAAATAAGTTAATAATTGGCAACCAGTGCTGCACAATTGCAATAAAGTCGTAAGATGTTCAGTTGACTCTTATTAGAACATGTTGCACGTTTCGGGATTACACCCATCTTCAGACATCTGTTACAAAAAAGTACAAAACATAAGTGAACAGCACACTCAACACGTATTGCAGAAAACGAGATCGGGTCATATGAGTTACATACCACAAACTTCAGCTCCTTCCTAACCAAGCAGGCGCACAGATTTGACAACTAAAAGAAAGTGTCCAATAACATATGACTATAACTGCGACATAAACCGTCTTGAAGCAGACGCTAAACAAGTCAACCAGCAGCGAAGCGCCATCGGTAGTGGGAGCTGCATGGTCATGTTATCCATGCGTTCACATGTAATAATATAACATCTAACAGGGTGTAATTACGACTATCAACCAGAGTGGTAATTCCGTACACGTTAACACAAAAGGATTTTTATATTCAGTTTCTTTACATCGACATACTATACCTGTACGCTAAGTCCCCACTAATCACGATAGACGATAACATCACACAAGTCAGCCACTTTAAATATCTTGGCGAAACTATACGGTCATCAGCGCTAAACAGAATCGTGAATGAACAGAGGATCAGCAAGCTGCAAAAGGCACATGTATTTACATGGGACTCCTATAACAACAAATGCATTTCGACAGACGCAAAATTGAGACATTACAAAACTGTCATTCTTGCAGTAGCAACATACGCAGCTGAAATAATGGTAATTGCCCATCACTCCAAAATTAGGGAAATATCAAAAACAGGAACGAAAAATTCTTAGGAAGCTTTACGGAGCAATCAACAAAACTGGAATTTGGATAAACAGACGTCAGAACGAACACGATTAAAAGACCAACCCAATAACCGAAGAAATCAGGAAATGCCGATCAAAGTTTTACACACATATCTACAGGATGGAGAACACCAGAACAGCAAAGAAACTGCTCGACATCATAAAAAAGAGTAAATGCTGCATGGAGTGGCTAAAGGAGGTCCAGTGGGACATGCAACAGATCAACATAGAAAATCTCGAAAACCTCAACGAGTGCCGGAGTAAAATCGTGAATGTGAAGTTCGAGCAAAGAACAACGAAACAACCTGGTAAAAAGTGGAGAGACGAACGGAAGAGAGAATATTCTGAGAAGATGAAGAGTTTCTGGAAGAGGAAGAGGGAAAACATCCAAAATTAAAATCGTGAATTCAAGTTCTATCGTTCTCCTAAAAGGGAATAATCGATTAATAAAATAAATAATAATTATAATGTGCCGTTGTAAAAGTTGCTTATCTCATTGGGTTTCTCCATTTGCTGCTGACATCTTTGCTAGGGTGATCTCCCCTACGTGTCTGCTCTGCTTACACACTTTTGTTACAGCTTCAAGTGCCCGCAACGCCACTAGGCGGCATTCAACGTCACTGTGGGAGGTGCTTATCATGGTTTGGCTTATCACTGTATAGCTGATATAACACCGTGTTCGCAATCTGCAAATACATTTCATTAATCAGTTGGTCACTACTTTTGTCGACATCAAGAAAGCATATGACAGTATCCATCTCGAGTCATTACTTAAAATCTTCGCGGAACTTGGATTCCACCTGAAACTCAATCTTATTGGACTCACCCTTAAGAAAACTAAATCAAAAGTTTGATTCGGAGGGGAACTATCTGAATCATTTGAAATCCGGACGGGACTTCGACAGGAGTATGGTTTCCCACCACTAATATTTCACTGCTAACTGGAAAAAGTGATGCGAGAGTGGAATAATAAATTGCAACCAAACATCAAGATTGCCAGAAATGTCAAACTCAATTGTCTGGCCTTTTCTGATGATCTAGCGCTGCTCGCAAATAGTGTGGAAGAGGTTAGACACCAAACTGAAGAACTCGAAAGAATAGCAGCAAAAGTCGGACTACGGATCTCGTTTGAGAAGACGGAAATGATGCCATCCTTCAAGGTTGAAACACCAGCCACTACACTGAATGATAGCAAACAAATTAAAATTGTAAATAAATTCAACTATCTTGCGGAGGTTATACGTTGGAGTTCAAACGAGGAAATGTCAGTAGAATGCAGAACAACTAAACTGAAACAAGCCCAACGCAACACCTGGCCAACATGAAGAAATGTCTCCGATAAATGCAAAACTCAGACACTACCACTCTGCTATTGAACCTGAGCAACTATGCTAGTGAAACACTGTTCAAGATGAACACCAAATCAACCACAGACAAACTACAGAAGGCAGACAGAAGAATCCTTAGAACAATTATATAAAAAAAATACTAAGTAGAGGGACAGTGACGAATATTACCTAACGAAGTTGTATACCAAGGAACTGAGTCAATAATTGACACAATGCGGATAAAGAGGGTTGCTTGTTTCTACCATATTTCCAGACTACCAAAACCAGGTTACTGAAACAACCGCTACCCTACTTTTGGAAAAGTAAGACCAAGATCAGCTGGTTCAAAGAAGTTCAAGATGATTTACACGATTAGGCTTGACAATGCTACAAATTGAAGGCGGAAAAGAGAAGAAGATCCTGAAACACAGTGACATGAGATTTAAGGTAAAGATATTTATGCTCAAAAAATACACCATAACTGATGAAGAAAGGGCAGCCAGGTCGGAAGGATGAAGAAGTTTTGGGAGCAGAAGAGGAAATCTAAATCTACAACTAGTATTAAGACTTAAAGGTTTATGGATTGAATAAAGTGTTCCAACGTGGGTGTAAAATATGTAAATAAATAAATAAATAATCAGTGTATATTTGTGCTGCTATGTTTTGCATAAATATTTTATACCCTGAGTTCGTACTTGAACAGTAGTAGCATACCATTCTTCCAGTATTCACCAAAGAGCAAAAATTGGTAACTGATTTACCTATGGCTGAGACTATGTCAGCATTCCACTTCATAGCCACACAAATAGTTTCATCTGTTAACTGTACAAGATGGATTATTACAATCGTGGCCCACTGACCTTTTAGTCAAGGAATACCATGTCTCTGCTTTTTGTGAAATGTGTAATTTTATTTTTGAGTCGAATTGCCAGTCTTTGCGCCACTTAAGATGTAGCATCTAAGTGCTTATTTTTGTGGCTTTTTGGATGGTATTTCACTACAGATGCCTTCAACCTTCTGCAGAATGTCTATGACTAATAACGTCTGCAGCTCATTGATATAGATCGGCACAGCGATGATCTCAATACACTCCTTTGAGTTTCGCCTGAATTTACTTCTACATCTTTCATCGGTCGAAGACCTCCTCCAAGATCACTTTCTGCACCCACCCTACCGAGGAATCTCCATCTCTGTCAGAACACGGTTTCTATTGACTATAGAAGTTTTTTTCCAAATGTAGCTTTCCTGAAGGTCCAATAGTGTTCCATGCGCAAATACGAGAGTTGGAACTTTGATAGTTGGAACTATTTATTTACAGCTCGTACAAAATAGATACGTGGTTGAAAGTTTTACTGACCTTCAAAGTAGTCGCCAACATTGTGTATAACCCGTTGCGCAATAGATCGCGCCGTTCGAACTGACAACACAACTGGCACTGCCAAGAGTATCCTACGACTTCCACATCGCTGGCAACGGGTTATACACAACGCTGGTAACTACTTTGAAGGTCAGTAAAACTTTGAAACAAGTATCTATTTTGTACGAGTTGTAAATAGAGAGTTGCCACTATTAAAGTTCCAACCCTCGTACATTAGCATTGAAAATAAGACTCATTATAGCTCATTTACTGTAATTGCTATTACTTCAACGGTGGAGGGAGGAACAAAAATTGAAAATTTTAGTTTTGTAGACATGACATTTTATGAATAAAAACGACCGATAGCACAGCAAATACCAATGAAGTCAAAATAAGCGTTCTACTGTTTCTTTGGATGTTCGTGTACTAAAACAGATGAATAAGAAACATATACAATTAGTAATTAAAATACTGAGACTTCAGAAGTAATCCTTGACAAAACTGATAGTCGTTGAAGATATGACGAACCGAAAAGAACATTTGAAGACAATAATGTTTCAGGAGAAACAAGTGATACTGAAAGAAAATATGTGGAAGAGAAACTTAAAAAATGATTCTCAGAATGTATGCAGAAGGAAACAATTTCCTAAAAATGAAACAGTTTGAGAATTGAGTCAAAATAATGGACTATTTCCGATTTCTTAGCGGTCCTTTAGAGAGGGGAAAAGTACGAATCTTCACTTTGACTGAATCTACTGATGTAGTAATATTTTTCAGCTAGTTTCAACCTAATTTGTTATAACACCATTTTACAATAGAGATACTGATCTCACCTATATTAGTATATTGAAAAGCTAATGCTTCAGTTATTTATCGTGGCACTAAGAAGTTCGTAACTGAAAGATAACTCACGCTATTTGGTGAATAAAACCGTCTATATTGTTTAATATGTTTCTTAATTTAACATGCCGTATCAGCTACTGTCGTAATCACACCAAAACTCAGGTTCAGTGTCAGTAAGTAAAACTTATGGCTAATGGAGGCTTCAACTATAAACTATACACTTCTTACAGTTGACACACCGTTTAGGAATATGTTTTATTTACTGGAACTGACTCATGCTTCCAAAATTCCAGGCTCTGATCTGATGCCCGCGACAGCCGAAAAGGCACAATAAATAAAGAAACACATTAAGCGATGTAGACTGTTTTGTTCACGGTGTATTCAAAAAGATCGCAGAATTATTTCCTTTATTAATATAAAGAATCTTCTCTATGGAGCTATTTTCTGTAGACACATGGGGTGCTTTTGATCTGTTAATAGGAATAAAGACGAAGCAGAACGTGTTAACCCTCCTACCACCAGGACTTTTTGTCTCAGTGAGTACCACTGGAATCATATAGACGTGAAGCAGCTTAAACCGGACGTACTGACGATGTTTTAATGAACTACCATCAAAAGGTACATTAAAATTGTTCAGTGTGACCGTAACCTACGTCTACATTTACATCGATACTCTGAAATCCACCTCATGGTACGTGGTGGAGGGTATCCCGTACCACAACTAGGCAATTACTTTTCTATTCCATTCACAAAAAGAGAGAGGCAAAAACGAATCTACGAGGGTTGTCCAGAAAGTAAGTTCCGATCGGTCGCGAAATGGCGAAATGGACACCACAATGAAATCTCGATGAAACTTTGCACAGATATGTTGGGTAGTGTCTCTAGTGTGATCGTCGATTGCATCAAGACGCTCTTTTCAGTTGTCAGCGCACTGTGAGCGAGTAAACGTGCCTAGAACAACGATGTCTCCCGTCAAGAAGGAGGTCCTGCTGAGAGGCTTCGCCTTAATGAATGCAGCCCACCTAACACAACTGCCACGCACTTCGTTCTTCATTGCAATTCCCAGCCGCACGCAGCAGGGGCAGTGAAGACGCTCCTGCAGCCTTTTCGATGGCAAGTGCTCGATCACCCACAACACAGCCCTAGTTGGCTCGTCCTTAGTATCATCTCTGTTCACATGAAACGCTGGATATGAAAACAACACTTGGGCGCAGGCTACGCGCTAAAGACCGGTGTAGAGAATTATCGAAAAGCAGAGGCGGCTGCCTCCTATGACGATGGTGTTGGAAACTTGGTATAACGCTCCGACAAATGTCTAAGTTGGAGCAGCGACTATGTAGAGAAGTATCGGAAAAGTGTAACTAACTCTTGCAAATAAAATCTTTCTGATTTACACTGTGGTTTCCATTTAGCGACCGATCGAATCTTACTTTCTGGATAACACTTGTATATGTGTCCGTTTGAGCACAAATTTTTTGTATCTTTTCTTCGTGGTCCTTACGTGTAACGTTTGTTGTGGGCAACAGAATGATTGTGCAGTCATCTTAAAATGCCGGTTTTCTAAATTTTCTCAATGCTGTTACTCGGAAAGAATGTCGCCTTCCCTCCACGGATTCCCATTATAGTTCCCGAAGTACCTCCCTAACATTTGTGTGTTGTTCCAACTTACCAGTAAAAAATTCTAGCAGCCTGCCTCTGAACTGCTTTGATGCTTTCCTTTAATCCGACGTGGTATGGACCCCAAACACTCAAACAGTACTCAAGGATAGACTGCACTAGCGTCCTACATACGATTTCCCCTACATGTGAATCACATTTTCTTAGAAATTTGCCAATAAACGAAAGTCGACCATCACCTTTCCTGTCACAATCCTCGCATACTCTTTCCATTTCATATTGCTTTGCAACGTTACGCCCAGATATTTAACGACGTGACTGCGTCAAGTAGGACACAATTAGTGCTGTATCCGAACATTATGGGTTTGTTTACCCTACTTATCTGAATTAGCTTACATTTTTCTACGTTTAGAGCTAACTGCCATTCATTGCACCAACTACAAATTACGTCTAAGGCATCTTATATCCTTCTGCAATCATTCAACATCGACACCTTACCGTATACTACAGCATCATCAGAAAACAGCATCACACTGTTGTCAACCGTGTCCGCCAGATCATTTGTGTATATTGCGAACAACAACGGTCCTATCACACATAGTTGGGGCATTTCTGACAATACCGTTGTCTCTGATGAGCATTCGCCATCGAAGATAACGTTCTAGGTTCTACTACTTAAGAAGTCAATGATTCCATTTTCAAAAATACTATATTCAAGAAACAAAAACAAATTTCGAATGAGTCATACAAACCACAGTGGTACTTAGTGGAAAATACCGTGAACAAAATTTAAAATTTTGTACATATAAAACTGAGAATACACCATTGGATACAACTGACTCAGAGGGAGAGAGTCGTGTATTCTAAAAATGATAGTTTTGAAAACAAGGAAGATGTATATTTCCAAAGTGCAAGGAGGATTAATGTGTTTATGGCACCTTTGATTCGCTGATGACATGAACTGTCTGCTATAGTGCCGAAAAACCTCACCAGCTTAAGGGAGATATTAATATTGAAGATGGAATTGAAAATCGACTATAATAGCATAAAAATAATGTACAATCAGCACATAAAAAAGAATAATGCACGAATAAATAATTAAACCACAGAACCTTTTAATGAAATTTTTGTGTTTAGGGTAGTTGGTGACAAACGATTTGATCCTCTGATTAGCTGAAAGGCTCCTTTTAAAAAGGTTTAGTTCTACTCATATATTTCAATCCGCAGTTGGCTAGTTTCTGGAACAGAGCGTTTAGTCTCAATCTGAATATGCAAAATGGATTGACGAACCTTAACTCATATACTGATTATCCAGAATGAGAATTATTAATTTCCATACACTTCTAGGTACATGCAAGGCAGGTTCCTCGCTACGCCTGAAAAACGAAACGCATGCACGGATAGAGACCATTGCACATTGGTTATCAATTCAAAATCCATTTTAGCAATCCAGATTTCAGCTTTCGTGGTGTCCCTAAATCACTTAAGGCAAAGGTCAGAATGATTATTTTTAAAATGACACGGCCGATTTTTTTCTTAAATTTTCCATAATTCCAACTTGGACTTCGTTTCATTTGCTTTTGTCGATACAAAATTTAATCCTAAACCCCTGCAATACACAGATTATTAAAATATAGACGTTCGCACAACAAAATTTCCACGCTTCGCAAACAAATGGAGCATATGTTTTTCTGAATGTCCCACTTATAAAACTTACTATATCAGGGGCAGGAAGTAAGAACCGCTGCAAAACGGAAATTAAATTTTATCTAAATTGCGACTTGGCAATCATCCATCGCCTAGTGATAACTAAATATCACAACAATGGATAAAACGACGTGCTAGTTACACAAATAATAGTGTTACAGAATGTTTACAAAGAAATGAAATTGCATTTTAAATAATTTATGACGGGTCTAAGCAGACTGAAGCGACGAGCGAAAATTTATGCGAAGGCCGGTGTTCGAACCCGGGTATCCTGCTAACTAAGTATATGCGCTAACCACTACGCCACCGTTGCGCAGGGACTTTGTATCTCTGCTCGGACTACCCACGGCACTTCCCTCGTCAATCCAAATTCCCATTCATGCGTCAACCCATTTGGTATTGCACATAAACTGGCACAGCATTGCTGAAGCTCTTCCAACTGTTAAGGAATAGTACCTCAGCAAAGAACTAAAAGGGGCATCCTCCCTGAAACGTAGGAAGAGGTGCTTTAATCAAATGAAACTATACGCTTCCAGAGTCGTTTTCAAGTCTCAAACGTCTATGATGAACATATGCTGACTGAGATGCTTTTCTAGTATGGTGGAGAGCCTCAGCAGTACAGTTCGAGTTAAGGGGAAAACGAAGTGAACTGAGGAGTGAATAGGATATGAACTGAGGATGGAAGCGTGTTAGGGTAGCCTGTGCATTTGTACAAACGTTGTGTGACAACGTAGTGGTTAGCGTATTTGCCTAGTGAACAGGGAACCGGGCTTCGAATACAATTTTCATTCGTCCCTTCAGTTTGCATATATACATCGTAGAAGTCTGTTACTTGAGAAGCTCTCTGGAACCAAATAGTTTCAGGTGATCTACGTTGTAACCACGAGTGATGAGGTTGCTTTTACTACTGTGATCTGGTTCTGTGAGATGTGTAAAACTCAAAATCTAATTTAAGATACCGGAAAAGGATTTAATTACATTAAAAGTAGGGTAGCTTTCTGTGCCATATGTTTTAAGTACACTCAGTACTGTGAGTGTGGGATCACAAACTGTGGGAAGAAATCATGCTTGCTGTTGCCAAGTTTAAATAAATGAGGGTTTCCATACTGACGAATATTATCCACAATAAATGACTGTGGGGAGCTTCATCATACGTTTCTTCAGACTGCAGCGTACAACAATCCCGGAAATAGGAAACTAGCTGACAGTTATATCTTACACAGTACGTGTCAGCCCAAAACTCGCCGTATTTATGGAACAACGCCCAATCTCGACGTGGGAGGTGGGCGGCCTGTTGCTTTGGCTGTGAAATGTCACACTGACATTCTGCATCGTCTATAGACGCGTCGTCGTCGTCTGTACAGTTCTGGAAAGGAAAATGTGGAGTAGCAGTCACTGTAGATCAGATGCGGAGAGCAGCCTCTAGAAAAGGAGAGAGAGTGGGGAGGGGGGGGGGTGGTAGGAGAGGGAGAGAAAGAGAGAGAGAGAGAGAGAGAGAGAGAGAGAGAGAGATGAGGAGGGAAGAGAAATCAGAGGAGATATGAAGAGAGAGGAGGAGAGGAGAGCAGAGGGGAGAGGAGGAGGGAAGGAGCTGTTGGTGCCTTTGTGGGCCCCGCAGGAAGCAATCAGGCGACGCCAATCTCCGACGGCAGACACCCGCAGCTGCCGTGGCTCTGGCCGTGGCCGCGGGCAGACGCCAGACACTTGTTGAGATGGAGTAACCCAGCCCCGACCTCTATTTGATGTCACGCTTCACGACTTTTGTGGACCGTCTGGCGCTAAGATGGCTGTACATACTGCCTCAGTAGTGGACTAGACCTTAGCGCGAAACTGTGCAATCTCGTGCTTTGGGAACCAATTTTCAACAGTCAGCACAAAGAATTGCAAGCCAATTACTCTCAGCCTTCAAGACGAATTATTAGCCCTTGTACGAAGAAACGCAGATCCGGTTTAGTAATTTATCGTGAAAGTAACTTTTTATGAGCACTGAATAAATTTTAAACATTACAGGTTTCGGATATTCTGTGTTACCATCTTTGGATCTATGTTACTTAATTACACAATTGTCTTCTTCAGTACAGTAAGTGACGCTGGATAAAGTACGTCCATGTTGGTGGCTTCAGGCTGCTTAAAAGTCGTCATATCAGTTTGACATACTCTCTACAGCACCAAAAACTGTACTGAAAGAGACGATTGTGTAGTAATGTAACATAGATCCGAAGATGGCAACAGACAATTGCCGAAACCGGTAATCTATCTGAATAAACGATCTTAGCTATTTTGTCAATTGAAAATCTATTCAGTGTTCATAATACTACAGATAGATCCCATGTTGAAGATGTCAGAAGTGAATAAGTGACTTTTCGGTTTGAGGTCAACTGTGCACAGTGTATGAGACGTGTTTTTTTAAATAAGTACCGTTTTGAAATTTAAAAAAAAGACGTGGTAAGATATCTCATTAACTTTTGCTTTTACATGAAACCCTGTACCCTAATCTACTTTTCTACATAATTTCGTCAATATTGAGGCACTTGTCATAACGTTGTACCAGTTTTTGAATATCCTCCTCATAGAAGTCTGCCCCGGACTTGTTAACCACTGCATCACCACTGTTTTGACTTCGTCACCATCTTGAAGACACTGACCGACCAGGTGTTTCTTCAAGTGCAGTAACAGATGTTAGTCACTGGGCACTAGATATGGGCTGTACGGAGAATCATCTAGAGTTTCCCATCGAAAAGATTTGATGAGATCTTTGGTCTGATTCGCCACACGCGGACGTGCATTGTCTTGCAGCAAAACGATGCCCTTCCTCAACTACCATGGACTGTTGCTTTGATTCTGGTGTGACGTAGGCCACCCATGTTTCATCTCCCGTAACAAATTGGCTTCAGAAATCATCACCATCGTTGCGGTACTGCTCAAGCAAAATCAACGCACAATCTAAACGTTTGGTTTTGTGCACATCCGTCAACATTTTCGGCACCCAACGTGCGCACAATTTTCGATAATTCAAGTGCTCCGTCGCAATGCCACACAAAACACTACGAAAAACGTTGATAAAGTCATTCTGCAAGGAGGAAATCGTAAAGCATTTGTTTTCTCTCACCTTATTGTCCACTTCCTGCACCAAACTTTCACTAACTACCGAAGGACGCCCACTCCGTTGTTCATCATGCACATTGTGCGGCCATCTTTAAATGCTCTCACCCACTTTCTTACCATTCCATCACTCATAATGTTTTCTCCGTAAACTGCACACAGCTCACGATGAATATCGATCGCTTTGAGGCCTTTAGCACTACGAAATCTTGTAACAGGCCGTACTTGACAGTCGACGGGGCTCACGATTATCAGAGGCATCTTAAACACTCAGTACACAACGTAAACAAGGAATAATCAGACTGTAATGGCGTCAGTGCGTAGATTAAGGTACAGGCTTTCATATAAAAATAAAAATATTGACATATCTTAGCATGTATTTTTTTAATTTCAAAACGTTTCTTACTTAAAAAACACGCCTCGTATATGGTGCAACAGGTACAAAACTGCGAGGCAGGCTAGTGAACCAATGTCTACGTGCCACCTTCCTTAAAGTACAGTCGGTCCTTTGGAAGCAAATATATAGCAACGATCTGCAGATGAGGCCCCTTCTATCTCTTGACTGGGACTCATAATTGTACAGATGTACACGTTAGCAGAATATTGGCTTCTTCCTGGTCATTATCAGGTTCGGTGCATTGGAGTGCTGCTAGTAAGACGTTCTCTAAATTTAAACATCTTTGTCATCAAACCTTGATATCGGGAAATGATACTTGTCGACGTATTGAGATAAATCTTACAAAGAAAACGTACTAGAAGAAGTTTTAAACTTTGCACCCACGCCTATAAGCGTTTGACCATGGAAATCATTTCTTCTGCTGAGCAAGAACTGGCGGAAGAAATCAGACAGGTGGTTTCTTATGTTTTGCGTCATTCTTGGTCTCCACAGTGTTACAGTCCCTTGGCTGAAGTGGCAGCTATTCGGTTTATTAGAGAGGGCCCTGAATTGTTAATTTTACCAGCAGACAAAGGCAACGCTACCGTTTTAATGTACAAGGCCGATTACGTGAATATGATGTTTACTTAACGATCCATCGTATCATATATTACAGAAGGATCCCACGGCCAACATAAAAAGGACACCGACTTCACTTCTATAGAAGAGCTCATGAGGTTACTACTCAATTGAAAAAATTTGTACTGGTGCGGCCGTTCCACCTAGGTTATAGGGACTGTCGAAGGTCCATAAAGATGGGTGTTCGGACTTACAACTTGGAAAAGTAGTTAGTGCCGGTTCTCAGCCCTCAAGAGGGTAAATATGAGCACCTTATTTTCGAATCCATGGATTTTACTCAGCGTTTATAGTCGCTTCATCTAGGTCCGTCTGATTTAATTGTCGGTGTCTCTTTTTACTCGGGTTCCTCTTGATGAATCATTGGTTTTAATTAATGAAAAACTGGATATGAAATTGACACATCTCTGCTGTCATGTACTGATGTTCACCTATTTTTATCCATGACAAATATTTTGAACAGACTGACGATGTGGCAATGGGGAGTCCTTTATTACCCACAGTCACTAATCTTTTTATGGAGGACATTGAGGATACGGCACTGAAAACGTCTTTCTGAAGCCCACTTGTTTTTTGAGGTATGTTGGGGATATGTTTCTTGTTTGGCCATATGGAATAGATTCTTTTCGCCAGTTACTGAACCATTTTAATTGTCTTCATCCTAACATCAAATTGACGATGGAAGTTTTGGATGCACTGGTCTGTAAATGAGATGACGGAACTTTTGTACACAGAGTTTATAGGGGACATACTGATAGGTATTTGCAGGCTATCAGCTGTCATCTGCCGTTTGAGCATACAGGAGTCCTATGAACCTTGGTCAGAAATGCATTTGCTATGGGATGCTGAAAATTTTTCACAAGAGCTGCAACATCTTAAGGACGTATTTCATCATAGCGGCGGTACCGACAGAGAGATTCAACGTGTTTTGAGTTTGGATTACTACTTTCCAGCTGAAGACACTTTTAGTTCTGTGGCTTTCCATTCATATGCTAGGAACATGTCTTCCAAGATAGGTACGAATTTGAAGAAACGTGAAATGAGACGTGTATTCCGCCCTGCAGGTAAGATTAGAGCACTGCTTGGCTCTGTTAACTAAGATTTAGGTTTAAGGAAGCCTGTCGTTTTCAAAATACAGCGTGAATGCAGTAAAATATGCACTGGCCAAACTATTAATACCGTCAATGACAGATGTGTTGAACATCAGTGCCATACGTGATTACCACAACCTGACAAATCTGCCGTGGCCGAGCAGAGGGACATAGGATGCTATACAATGAGACACAAGTGGCTGAAAACGTCTCGCGTTACTAGGATTGTGTTTCAAAATAATCTGTCGAAATGGGACTAAGAGAAAATATCATTAATCGTGTAACTGATACCCGCTAAGTACAACCCCGGGATTCTGTTTGATCATCTTTAGTATTACTGACCCCTTCCTCTCTATTTGGTCCTTTGTTACTGTATCACTACCTGTTTCGTTGCGTTAAAATCCACATCTTCAGGTCAAGGTCATTATAACAATAAATCCAGAAGGAATAACAAACCTGAGACATACACTGGTATGGTAAATTATTTTAAGATTTAAAACAAATTAAAAGTATTAAAATACAGCCGAAGCGGTTATTAATACATAAGATAAATTCTCATAGCTCTGGTTGCCACACCTACAAGGTTGCCTATTTTAACACATGTGAAGAAACAAATCATATGAATCAGCCGGCTATGATTAACAATCTATAATGATACATCGTTGTCCGACAGTATTCACCACTGTCCGCCCCCGGTAGCTGAGCCAGCACGATGGCTCAGCGTGTTCGGTCAGAGCGCTGGTTAGCCTCTGTAATAAAAACCCTGAGCGGAAGGATCAACAAACTGACGGATGTCATGTGACGTTCACAACGATCAACAATGGAAAGAAAAGTGGTCAGCGCGACAGAATGTCAATCCTAAGGGCCCGTATTCGATTCCCGGCTGGGTCGGATATTTTCTCCGGTCGGGAACTGGATGTTGTGTTGTCCTAATCTTCAACATTTCGTCCCCATCGACGCGCAAATCGCCAAAGTGGCGTCAAATCGAAAGACTTGCTGCCGGCGAACGGTCTACCCGACGGGAGGCCCTAGTCACACGACATTTACATTTAGTATTCACCACTGGAGAATCTACAACCATTCTTGCACCAAGAGGCAGCAGCAACTTTTAAGCACTTGCGTATTTTGTCTTAGGGCATGCGTATTTTCTCTGCATGTAAAGGTTCCGTCGTTTACGGTTCGTATCAGTTATCGCCGAGATCGGCTTAGCTTTTTTCACCTGATGATGGCGGCCAGGTGGACCGGAGAAATATTTTGTGCAGACGGCAGACTGATGCGGCTGAAGACCCGACAAGAAACTGAGGATGGTCTAGTTGAACCTTAAACAGTGTACGTGGTATCACATAAAGGTGTCGTAAAATTGTAGCAGAATTTCGAACCACTCTCAGTAACTTGTGACTGACGCATTTTCCTAAATTCAATAATTTTTAGACCCTTACACAATATATTCTTCAGGTGAGACTGCCATGTCAATTTTCCACATAATAAAAGGTCCAGAAATTTTTACTGAACACGTAAAACAGAAAACAGCGCTCCTCGTTTTACGAACTGGCACTTTAAAATGGCGATCGAAATGATTAAAATTAACACAAACACATCTGTCTGAAGTACGTTTAAAGCCTATTTTGGCCGACTCCTCCAGCCGATCTAAAGTCCGCAACAGCTGACGAGTTGTCTAAAGGTTATAGGAGGAGTAGCATAAGGCAAAAGCGTTCACAGACGAAGAGTACTGATCGGGAGACTTACCTGTGGAAGAAGTACCGTTGCTTTCTATAGCACACTGAGCCACGCTCAAAGAATGTCACCGATCCAGTGTGTGAAGAAAACCGTCTATAAAAGAAGGACCTTATGAATCCGGAAGACCTCCTGAGAATCCCGGTTTGTGGAGTTGTCCGATGCTGTTATGAGTCCTGTCGAGTTGGAATAACGCACCAATCAGGTGATGTTTGCTTAGGAAAAAAATTTGTATTTCACTTCTAGCAGGGTGAGGTTTCCACGGCTTGACCGATACCTGCTAAGCCCGCACTCGATGTGCCAGCCGCTGGTTCCCCACGCGTTTTAGCATTTTCTTATGCAGCTGGTGAGGTTGAGGCTCCGGCTAAATCGCACTTATGACTATTAAGAGAGCAACCAGAATACACAAAGCTGTTCATTGCAGATAACCAGTAGAGATGTATTCTGGAGATGAAGACCAGTGTTGCACAGCGATGGAGAGGAGATGGCGCTCACCTGGTGAGATGGGCCCCGCCTCCAGCACGCTGGTTGTCTGCGGCGCCGGCACATAGCCCTGCAGGTACTGCCGCTCCTCGTGCAGCACGCGGCCCATGATCACCACCATCACCGAGAAGTACGCCTGTAAACGCACGCAACCGTCAGGGGGACGCTCCTCTTATCACCATTCATAGGCAAGTTTAGCAGCAAGAATTTAGCCTGGAAGCACACTGTTATGCGAAATTAAAGGACGAAACTAACTTCCGTACGAAATATCACTGCCAAATAACATGGCTCGATGAAACTTTGATCTACGTAGAAAGAACTGCTGCAGTGTAGTACAGAAAGTAAGTGAAAGAAATACGCAATGAGGCGAACAGAAATGACACTTTTATTCAAAGACAATAGTTGCACTGGATTCTCTGCGACTTAAGATGGTCTCCAGAACATTACAATGGGCGAGACAGGTCTCTTGAAAGAGCGTGTTTTCACCCTGGCCGGCAACGCATGTGGTCCCATGCCGGCGACAAGGTTGGTGAGAAGTTCTTGTGGCAGCTCGTTTCATTTCACAACCAACGTGTTTGAAAACCGCTGGATGGTCGATGGTGCATGTGATAGTATTGCAATACGTCTCGCCAACCCATCTCATATGCTGTAAGAAAATGAAACAACTCTCCTTAAGATGTCCTTTGTTGTGTAGCTACAACTTCAAGCCTTAGTTGGTGCTGAATGGGCTATCTAGATCCATATATACAATGCATCAGTGGTCGGCATAGCTGGTTTTCCGCAAACTACCTGAACTGTGATGTCGTGTCTCCAACCATGAACTGTCAACTCACTTGAAGACATCACAGTTACAGGTAGTCTGCGTAAACAAGTAATGTTGGGCACTAACGTATCATATACGTGGATCGTAATAACACCTTCAGCATCAACTAAGGTCTGAAGATGGTGCAATGAAGCGCCAAAACTGATACCTACATAATAAACGACTTCTTAAGGTCGACTGTAAGTGTTCCATTATCTTACAATAGTGAACGGCCGTAGTCCCCAGGCCACAGCCACAAGGATGGACGTAAAAAAACATACCATATGTGCAGTATGGGATTTAAATCGGGGGAATGGTAAGACCAGGCCGTTCGTCAAATATCCTCTCGTATGAAGAGCTCCTCCACTTGCGCTGCTCGATGCAGTCCTACATAATCATTCATAAGGGTGCACATGGGAAAGGATTATGTTGTCACAATATCAAAGGATTATGTTGTCACAATATAAGTGACCATTGAGTGTACCGAGTTCAAATATTTTGAGTTCAGTATAAACATATTTCATAATGTCTCCCCACACAGAAACATGTGGACGTCCAAAACATTCGATTGTGTTTCTGAGTGCATTGCGGTCCTTTTTTGTGGGGGAGGAGTGCGGGTTAGGGAGCAAAATAACTAAGGTCATAAGCACCCAGTATAGAACCATAGAATGCTAGGACTGCGAGGGTACAAAACTGTTTCGAAGTCCAATACAGAAAGGAAGAAAAAACAACTCTAAAACGTCGTTACGGGTATCTAAACGACGTCAACAAGACACCGGAGTCACCAGGTAGAAATAAGATCTCTTTTATCTTATTACTTCTTTTTAAAAAACTTACTCGAGCCACAGCTCGCACGTTATCCGCTAAAATGTCCGGCAAAATTGGGTGGCAGCCCGACCCTGAGACGTAAGTGGCTGAAATAGGGGAAGAGGACCAGGAGATGTCTGTCAATGGATCGCTACAGAAAGGACAGCTCGGTGCAGGGTCGCTACTCAACAAGGGGTGAGTACACTGCGTGTTCCCACCGCTTGCCATATGATACATCCTGAATTACTACTCATATGAATGAGCTATGATCGGAGAAGAGCACGCGATCCTATTCCTCGACTGCACTCTCATGTGGGAGAAGGGCGGTTTAAACCCACGTCCGGCAATCCTGATTTTAGTTTTCTGTGTTTCCTCTAAATCGCTTCAGGCAAATGCCAGGATGGTTCCTTTGAAAGGACACGGCCGACTTGTTTCCTCATCATTCCCTAATTCTATGGGACTGATGTCGTCACCAGCCAACCATCCTGCTCCTCATTGGTCCAATCCCTAAGCGTCACCATAGCAAACTGTGCTGGGAATGTGTGAATGTCAAGGGAACACAGCGCAATGGCTGTTGGTCAAAGAAATCACCCCATACAGTCTCTTTGCTAATGTGGAGCGTGAGAACGTGCCTGGCAGTCCTGTTAAATGTAGTTACAATTGCACCAGCTATATCGGCCCCTTCTTGCCTGTTGGAAAATGTAGCCGTCATCTGCTGCAATTGACGGGGGTTAACCACATCCTCTTCTTCGAGTAGCAGTGCCTGTGTTTTGAAACGCTCCCCATGCATGTCAAACAATACTGTGAGCAATACCAATCTCCTCAGCTACACTTGTCACACTTCGTCCTTATTGCTGTTTCCAGATGATGAGAAGTCAGGCAAATGTTCTCTTGGGCCGTAGTGTTAAAGAACACCCCCAAAGTGCACTGTGACTTCGCGCTGATTGATAGTTTCTTTTCCAGTTGCTCTAACTGCCTTGTATTACTTGGCCAGCTTCATTTGGCTGACTTCACATCGAGTTTCATGTTCATCAAATAGTAAGCTCTGGCAACATGCTCCCAGCCTTTCATTCATTTCCTAGTTGTTAATATGTTATGTTACTTTAACTCATTTTTAAGTTTTGCAGAGCAATGTACTTCTGCTCCTTGTGTAGCAGCCCATGATGACAACCATCACTGATAATATGACTGCAAACACCCTCCCAGCCACCCTTCCTCCTCCGCCCCAGCACAAACAACACACACACACACACACACACAAACACACACAAACAAACAAAAACACACAAACAAGTAGGTATCAGTGGAGTGGTTCTCTTCTAAAAATGCACTGGCAAGTATTCAACAAGAAGTTTTTATAAATTTGTTTCCAGCAGAAACATGTCATTTGGGTGAGGGGTATGAAGTGGGGAATTCGTACATCTTTTAAAGAACAGGTTACCACATTGTGGAAGTTCAGCCTCCCAGACACATCGCTACTTTCACTGCACTAACAAGCACTACACAGTGAAGCAGTGCAGTTTATTACATGCTACGTTTATACTGGTACTCAAGAATGCAGTAGACTTTTTTCCAGAATTTCCTCAATAAATTTCAGATGACTTACATCTTACGGTGACAATTATTTCTGAATGAACACATTCATTTTATTTATTTATACACTTATTTACCCTGGCAAGATGTCCGCTTTAGGCGTTATCTAAAGTCATCTTTATTCACTGACATTAATTTTTGTGTGGTACATGAATTGCATATGAAGTAATAACAAAAATAATGATGGAAGGTGAAGAAATGAATTAAAATTTTTGCCACGCCTTGAACTCAAGTCTTCTTGCTCACTAGACAGGAATAACAAACTTCAATTCCCACCTTCAACCCATTTTCCCCTTCTTAAATCGTCTTCACTTCCAAGGCTCTCCGGCATTGGAATAGCACCCCAGAATTGCCTGCAGCAGGGAAATCCTGTAAATCAGGTATAGGTTACCTGTAGATCTCATAATCAAATTTTCCTCGAGACATTTGAGTCTCACCTTTGTCTACGATAATAATGAAGGCTGAAGACGTGAATTAAAATTTGTGCAATAGTTGGGACTTGAACCCAGGACACCTTGCTTCCATCATTTTCGGAGATAACGATGAGACTCAAATGTTCCGAGGAAAATTTAATTGTAATATCTATAAATCACGTACACCTAAGGTATAGGATTTCCCCATTACGTCCAATGCTGGAGTACTATTACAATGCTGGGGAGCGTCGGCAATGGTGACCATCGAAGAAGGCAAAAATAAGTTGAAGACGTGAATTGAAGATTTGTTGGGGAGGGCATTGAACTTGGGTAGTCCATGCGGCAATATTTCGTATAGTGTTGCCATGGTGTAATGACTAGCGTTCCTGTCTAGCGAACAAGGAGACTGGGGATCGATTACAGACCGTGGCAGAGATTTTAATTCATTTCTTTAGCTTCCGTCGTGGAGAGAGTCGGCTCTATGCGACGGTAACGTGCGAAACTGCCCCGTGCGCGGGCAAGCTCTCAAGTCTCAGAGTTGTTTACTTTCGCGTCGCGGTATTTGTGTATACAGAGTCCACTACTAACGTACCTCATTACGCACTCTTACCGCCATGCAACGATGAAAGTAACGTTTCAGGCCGAACATTCACGACCAAGAGCCTTTGAAGTTGAACAGTTCACACTAGAGGATGTGTGTTTGAACCCCATGAACGTGTTCAGAATTCATTTTTCTGTCACAGGAAGTGCTGTATACACCAAGACGTCAACGGAGACTCTATGCGGACTAAAATTCAAACACTCTGATGGACACGTAGGTGCAGTGACATTGGACTACGCAGGTTTGGGTCTCTGAAACTATCCGCTTTGAAACCATATGGCAACGTTTTGGGTCACCTGGCGGAGAAATGGCAGACGTTTACTATCTACCCAGATCGTCCGCAGTTCAAAATTTAGCTGGCGAAGCACATTCCATCGTACCTGAAGATTGGCGGTGTGCAGGCCATTCTCACTTACGACGGCCAGCCACCAATACGAGCAGGATGTGGCCAAGAAGGACATGTCAAGTGCGAATGTTTACGCCGACGTTTCATGCAGACACCGCTGGGAGAAGTGACACCGGCATCGACGCTCACGTCCCTACCCATCACATACGTGATAGTAGCACAGAACCCTGCCACGCCACTCCATTATATCGCTGAAGTCTCGTAAAAGCCACCCAGTTCACCAAACATCCCGACAACACCAGCATAACGTCACCACCAGTGCTCGAACCGCTATCCAATTTCAGATCCGTGACGGACGACCTTGCTGGAACCATGGACAACGAACTAGATGTCTTGTCAAAAGCTGCCTTTATCCAGACGGGTACTGCATCAGATGATGGGCGACCACATTCTGATTTGGAACAACACATTAGGAAACAGCAGTCACCCAGGAAGCGCAAGAAACGCCGACGAAGCCCTCTAGCGACACCCTCCTTCAGATGGCCCCTCGAGATGATGACAGGATGTCTAATGGTGACCTTACATTTTGCGTCCAGTTACACAGTGTGACCATTCCTGACACCCCTCCTCTGACGGATCCTCTCTCAATACCGAACACGTATTCAGTGTTGCCAGTATAAGAGGATGCCAGAACCCCTACAGTTCTTGTTGCAGCACCCACTTCCATCGTTCGACGTCAGTGTCCTGGGCTGATGTTGAAGAAGGAGAAGATCAGAGCACCAGAGCGTGTTTGACCAGGAACACGTCACGGAGCGGCTAGGCTGGCGCCCCGCCAGTAGTCATGGTCGCTGTGGCAGACGTGGTGGGTCTACACCCACAAGATGCTTCTGCCATGCAGTCTACATCGACTGCAAGGGTTAATATCTGCAAGGAGCTTTGCCGTTACCTGTACATGATAGCATTTGCCCTTCACGAACTTCTCCCCAGTGCCTTGGCATCACTGGACTTCAGCCAGACCTTCGGCAGTGTAGACCACTCCCATTGTGGACTGTTCTTCAACATATGGGTTTCCCGGGCAGTTTTGTCGCTGTAATTTTGCCCTTTTGAGCGGCGCGACCTCCGGAATTCCACGATTTCATATGTTTTCGCTTGGATCCCCTGATCCAGGGACTGCACCAACGTTTCTAAGGCAGGACGTTGCACGGTCCTTGTTTCAGCTGCTTGATCTATGCAGACGACCTAGTCCTTTATCCGCACAGTGAGAATGAAGTTCGAGCACCCCTGATATGGGAGCCGACTTACGACGAAGTATCAGGCAGCTACCTCAACGTGTCAAAATTCAAGATCTCGCTCATTGGTGATGTGTTGGCATTAAATTCACAGCCGATCTCCGTCGCTCAGCAGGCGTTTGCTACAGACGATCATTGCTGGCATTGCAGATCACTGGCTTACAAGCCCTAGACATTATCCAACGGGCCCTTATATGAATATTTATCACGCCTCCCGTATACCAAACGTGGGTCAGATATTACCAGTCCCAGTTCTCCTAGCGCGGCGTTTACTAATGGCACTTGTCTTCTTCCTCAGCTCATGGATGTTATTTAAAGTGCAATATGACTCCTTTGCAGTCCTACAGGACCGTGGTATGGTGGGAATAATACATGTTTCGACCAGAATCACGGTGCTGCACATCATATCCCATCTCAAACTCTGGAATCGTTGCTCGCAGAGCCTATCTGGACTCCTCTTCCAAGACTTTACACCTGTCTCTTTGTCCGTTCCAATTCTGGTATCGACTATCCCATACGCCTTTTATCGTATATGGCGATTTTTCTTGGACTTCAGTTACATCTACCAGTCTTTACCACTCGCATATTTGTTTCGGATGGAAACAGTTTACAAATTGTTACAACTTGTAACACCGAAAATGCAGGATGCATGGCGCCTGCTGCCGATATATTAATTAAGGACGGTGGACGGGTGGAAGAGGCTGTATTAATTACGATTGCCTATTCCTGTAATTAGCCGTGCTTCACAAGATGCTACCGCTTTCAGCAACAGCAGCAGTTCCAGCAACACAGATTCGTCGTCGGCTCCGAGTTTTGACGTATGCACAGCACTGAAGTAAGACTGTTCAGTGGTAGAAAGTATTAAAGGCTAACCCAGCAGCACAACTGAATGTAACTTCATTGATAAAATTTAATTAAATAATTATTCAGCTAAACTCAGGGCGATTGTTTCCTCATTGTCCTCAGACATTGTTACCAAGCAGGGTCCTTGTTTCTTTTTTCCTTGTATGTCATAAGAAACAAATTGAATGGTTATAGCCAGTTTATTAACGAGTAATTTCACTTTTAAGAATTTTAGCCTCAGTGTACTTTCAGTTAACTGTTGTACTGTATATGAGTAAAGTAAAGCAATTTCATTTTTCATGTTTGAGAATCGATCACTGGAAAAAAATCCAAATCTAAAGAAATGCACAAAGTTTTATTTATTTTACATAGAGCTTGGAGCATATGGCTGTTTGGTGTGGTATGTATTCTATTATTTATTTCTATTCAAGTCAGTAAAAAAGGCTCAGTTGTTCAGATAATAATTTGAAATTCAATTTGCAAAATAAGTAACTGCAAAGTAAAAAGTGCTTTTTTTTCTAAATATCTTTGATGGTGTTACATTAAGGTCACTGAGAGTCATTGGTCACGTAACGAAGTTCAGTACTAACATACAGTTTAATTGCATATTTTCAAATCATTACTCAATTGTTTTCTTCAAAATTTAATGACAGGCATAACGTAAGAGTGACTTCTCAGTCTTCTTCATCATTACATACTCACTTAGAATTCGTGTCAAAAGAATATGACAACCTTCAGTTGCCACGTCACCGTCTAATAATACATGTTTTTCTTTCCCAACATCTTGTACAGGATTTTTTATGTAAATTGCCAAAGTGGGCTGGTGACCGTTAATTATTTCCTTTTCGTTCATTAGTGTAACTTTTGGATTCGTGATCAGTGGTACCCCTTTTGTTTCCAGTGTTTTTGGTGAGTGAATGCACAAAATAACTTTCGATTTATCAAATTATAGCCCTGTTTGTTTTAATTACTTTTTAATTTCAGTAGACTTTTCCATCATAAGGGTCTGTTGTACACTTGACAGCAAAAAAAGTGTGTCACTGCCGAATACAGCCAACATAACGTAGCTGTCCTGCAGATCGTCTGAACACTAAAGCCCTCGTGGGGTACAGTCGTTTGACTACACACAATGGGTACCGCAAGAGACTACTAGAGACCAAAGGTCTTTATGGCAGTCAGTATAAGCGTCAAATAATATCGTCATATAAAACATATTAGAAAACACGTTCTTAGCGATGAGACACCCCACAACACTCATAAACTAAACTTAATTACAATAAGTGACATTCCAAAAGTTCTGAGAAAAAGGATTATTTTTCATACATCGTACAGTAATCCTTAGTCAAAATGAAATACTTGAGACAATATATGAAGTTACAAAGCTGTACGACAGTTGGAAAAAAAGTTTTTCGCTCTTTAAAAGGTTTTCCATCCACGTTCTGAACGTCGCTCAACGGCGAGTTGCTCTGGAAACTGGATATTGGACGAACCAGTAAAAAAACGCCATTAACGGCAACAAGCACTCTACGGAAATCTCAACATTAACAGCGAATCACCAGTAATATCATTGTTCTCGTAACACATCAACAGCTACGTGTACACAAATTTGAACTTTAAATGACATGATCAACGTCGTCGTTCTGGACCTGGATTCAAACCCGGCACCTACAGCCATTGCTAACTAAGCTAAGCTTTGTTTGTGCCTTATTGAGACCTGAACACTAGGCATAAAGAGACGCGTAGACGTTTGCACCAGTATCAGTTATCAATTCAGATCCCGAAAATAAATGACGAAAATGTTTGTACTGAACTGGGAATCCTGTCATAACAGTTACCTTCCTGGGAACTACCCCCAACGACGTTTAATGTGGTGTCATTCACAAGGCACAAGGTATGCTCATGTTTAAAATTGAAATGCCATCATGTAAAGCTTGTGACAGGGATGCGAACCCAATACCTAATCGGATTGGTAACGAAGTACGTGAAATAAGAAGTTAAATATCAAATGTTTTCACCAATAGCGAGATGCTGGAACCTTAAATGACGATAGAACTGTTTTTGCCTGCCTGGGAATCGAACCCTGCATCTAGCGCCGTCGTTTACTAGCCAGGAACAGACGATACATAGCTATTGTTGGTTCACCAGTAGCGAGAAGTGCGCATGTTTAGCTAGATATCAGGCGATGAAAAGTTCTGTGCTGAATGGAATTCAAATCCCGCACACATGGTCATGTAGACACTTTAACTATCAAGTTTTTTTTCAATAGTAGCTAGGAGTGGCATGTTTGTACTTTCAATAATGTGATGGAAAATACTCTGCTGTCTAAAAGTTGAATCCACAACATATCGTCGTTGGTGATCACAACGAACACAACGTCAAACCCAAATCCGTTTTCGCCAGTAGAATGGAGAGGAATGTTTGAACTTGAAAAGATGTAAGGAAACGTTCGATCTTGTAATGTTGTGGTAAAAAGATCATCATGAGGCTGTGAGTTGAAAGGAACACGTTACAGCTGACAACGCACGAAGAGACGTTGAAAATGCAACTGTTTTACACCAGTAGTTCGGAGTGCACATGTTAAGGCTTGAAATGAAATAATGAATATTTTGTGCTGATCAGGATTCGAGACGAGATAGGTGCCTTTGGAGGAGGGCTAGAAAAGTTTGCAATCTTGGGGAACACAGTGAAATCGAATTCGAATCCCAGTCCAGCACCACAATTTTCAACGTCTCAGTTTCAAATAAAATAAGAGCCTTGTGAACTTACATAGCCATTGGTTCATTAAGTGAAATACGTTTTCTAGTCTACGATGGCTTGCTGGTGACAGAGTCTCTGCCTTCCGGGGTTTCTCCATCTGTCACAGCTGTAACGAATGCCGCTCTGCCCCAGTCGGCAGCGAAGGGGTGTTATCTTTACTGCGGACATTGAACTACGAATCTTACCGGCGTTCTGCACTTGGTGTTACTAGGGGTGAAGGAGAGTTACTTGCGTGTGTTAAAAATCTACGCCTGACGCGAGATGTGGACCTACACATTTTACACATCAATACAAGATTAATCCGCCAGACAACACAACCACCTGCCCAGGACATAATTATGAATTGCAGAGTATTCATTTAGATGTAGATGCAGATGTCAGGGGACGGGTAACAGGAAGGAGAGCGGGATCCTGGAATGGATAGAAGTGCAGAAGTGCAAAATATAAGCGTGGAATGCTAGCAAACTATTGCTTACACGGATGTGTGCCACAGTTCGTTTTATCTTAGGACCGAGAGATAAGGAAGAACTGTTTTCAGAACGAAGAATGGGTTATAAGGAAGGGGAGATCAAAGAATGCGGTTTCATAGATGTTGAGAAGAATGATAGAGAGTAAAGACAGCAGCAATGAAAAGAGAAAAATGTAGCGTCAATGGAAACTGATAGATTTTTGTTTATAAAGTTTTTGGGGAAAGGAATAGAAGGGCACTTGCGGCGATAGTGTCAGAGAGAGAGAGAGAGAGAGAGTGTGTGTGTGTGAGAGAGAGAGAGAATAGAGGAGATATTAAATGGTTCAAATGGCTCTGAGCACTATGGGACTTAACTTCTGAGGTCATCAGTCCCCTAGAACTTAGAACTACTTAAACCTAACTAACCTAAGGACATCACACACATCCATGCCCGAGGCAGGTTTCGAACCTGCGAGCGTAGCGGTCGCGCGGCTCCAGACTGTAGCACCTAGAGGCGCTCGGCCGGCTTTACGGCAGTCAATCCACTTGTAAATTAACACCATGATATTGCAGATATTAGGCAACACGTTACTAGGGATGAGAAAGGCCTTAAGGTTTGCAACTAAACATGTTTCTGAATAAGAGTTTGATTATTAACGTGTGTTCGTAACCATGTGTACGGCGTTCGACTCTGTCAGCACAGACGTTTTCGTTGCCTTATTTCTAGTTAAAAGTGCGCACATCTCGCTAATGGTGGACCAACACTGGACATTTCTCGTCTGTTCCCGGTTAGACAACGATGGTGGTAGGCGCCGGGTTCGAATCCCGGTCAGGCAATACAACTCGTGTCGTCATTTAAGGTTCCAACCTCACTATTGGTGAAAAACAGATATCTACATTCTGATTTTATGTACTTATTCAACAATCCGTTGCTGGGTTCGCATTCTTGTCACTAGCATTACATGATGCATTTCAATTTTAAACATATGCATCCTTTCTTCCTTGACAATGCAACAATATATAACGTCTTTCGAGATTAATTACCAGGAAGGTAATTGTCATGTTAGGGCTCCTGGTTTTGTACGAACATTATCGTCATTTGCGTTCAAGTTGAGAATTGATAACCCATACTGGTGCAAACGTCAATTTTTGACGTCTCTTTCTGCCTAGTGATCCAGTCTCGATAAGGCACGAAGCTTTGCTTGGCTAACAATGGCTTTACGTTCTGGGTTTAGCATCAGGATCCAAAACGAAGACGTTGGTCATGTCATTTAAAGTACAACTTTGTGTACAAGTAACTGTTGATGAGTAATGTGAACAATGGTATTACTTGTGATTCGCTGTTAATGTTGGGATCTCCGTAGAGTGCTTGCCGCCGTTTATCACGTTTTCTTTTAACTGCTTAGTATTACATAAAGTTGATGCGAAACCACTCTCCTTTGAACGTTGAACGACGTTCAGCATGTGTTGGGTAAACCTTTTAGACAGCAAAGAACTTGTTTCCAATTGCCATACAACTTTATAAATCCATATAGTTCTCAAATATTTAATTGTGCCTAATGATTACTGAACGATTTATGTGACAAAATTAGTGGTCCCATAACGTTTGAAATGTCACTTATTGTAGTTAACTTCAGTTTAAGGCGTTAAGGACTGTCTGATCTCTTCTGTACCATCGTGGAGCTACTTTACATCAGGACGGACTGTCATAAAGACCGGTGTTCTCTAGTAGTCTCCAGCGGTACCCATTGTGTACCTTACAACGACTGTACTGTGGAGGGTTGCGACGATGTGCAACACAGATATGCTATGTTGGTTGCATACATTCAGGTGCAGCCTACACGTTGGAATTCAGGCGTGACCCACTTTTTTTTGCTGTCGAGTCTACACTTTCCTCCCACTTATCGATATTATTTCTTTGGGAAAGATAGCCTTACCCAGTTAGTAAAAATGCATTAGGTATACATGCGATCCACAGTCATATTTTATATCGCAAGCAGGACAGGGCAACTAATTGGGGGGAGGTTACAAACTGTGTCGCCCGCCAAATCACATCGAAATTAAGCATTGCCAGTATGTGTGGTAGCACTTACGGAAAGCGGTCCATGCCTACTTTCTCGAATCCGACGTTCAATAAGCGTGTTATATCGCAGTGAATGTCAAACAAGTTAACCAAAATCGACTGCATCGCATCCATCCAGCCACCTCGTCCCAGTGTACCCAGTGTGGACTGGACGACACATACGGCCACTGGTTCTACTGTGGTCCAGCAGCCGATGTCAGGACGCTTTCGTGGCGTATTTTGACGTTCCTTACACGCCAGACTCCTACTCAGAACGACATCAACACACTTTTATTCCCGGGATGCGGACTTCTTGTCCAATCACTAAAACACACTTCGTGAGCTGGATCGTGGCCACACGATCTGTTAGCTTTTTAATCATGGCCATAAGTCAGTGCTAGGATGTTGGAATTAACGAACGACACGGCGTCCGAACACGCAACTCACGCTATCAACAATACTTCTCCAATTACTTAGGGAGTACCTTTAACGATCCGCCTCGCAGTTGCAATGTCCAAGCCATGAGAAGTTGAAAACTGATCTGAGCCTAACCGAAGCGAGAGAACCGATAACGGAATCTACGCCCACTCAACTAGAAGACACGTTTGAACGTGCTATCCGACGCAGGATCCGCTACCCAAGGCGCTCATATATAAAACAAATTTTGAAAAATATATAAGAAAAAAATACTAATCACGTTTAATTTTAATGTCTCCCCTGCGGTTTGCTTCTCTTTATCCTTTCTCGCTCCCTCATAGCTCTAGGGTAGTTGTACTAGGAGCAGGATTAGATAGGGGCCAATGCCTGAGGTGGTTCTTTTTTCCTTCCTTTTTTGAACCCTTTTCCTTTTCTTACAAAAAAAACTTAAGCAAGGAGACCGAGGTTCAAGTACCGACTGTGGCACAAATTTTATTTAATTTCGACAGCTTCAATCACTGTGGTAGATAAAAATGAGACTCAAATGCCTTCAGAAAATTTTAATTTGAAGAATAAATGTAACATTGTCAATAATAATAATAACAATATAAATACGTATTGTTATGATTATAGGTAGCCTGTAATTAATTATTTATCCAAATGAAATGGCTGTGAGTCGTTTTTGAGGAGGTAGTCTTTATTAAGGGCGAAGTCGAAAAAATTTCAACAGGAAAATAAACAATGATTCACCTCTCTTGCTGAAGTTCCAGCGCGTCTGATTGTCATGCAGAGTATCCGAATTCCATTTCCAATACTGACAGTGACTTTTTTCCTTGATGAGAAGGCTGGAACGGGATGACGTCGGTCTGGTGAGGCAGACTGAGCAACCATTTGAATGAGAAAGAGCGATTCCTGGATCTGGCAATCTGACAACGGCTGGGAAAGCAACGTGATGAGGTCATGTCGCTCCATGCAGCACCCAAATGGTGCCATTGTTGGCAGATAACATGGCGGCCAGCAGGCATTGCTGACACTCTGTGCGTGATTACAGAATTACTTCTTCCTCAATTCAACCAATATGTCCATACCAATTTCTCTAGTTAAACCACCCTTTTAATAGAGCAATACGTGCTTGCACCCTCAAAGTAACCAGAGTTCTCTGTCGCGTACGTATAACTCTGAGTGTTATCTTTATTCAGTGTTATCTTTATTCAGGAGATTACCTCAGCACTTCAAATAATCCCGAACTGCATCCCCCCCCCCCCCTCCCTCTCTTGGAGGATACATCAGCCTCATGTTGAATCAGGCACACGTAGTGGAAGGACAACAGGTCCTGCTCGACCCAGCCAGTATTCACTGACGACGATAGTTAGATATGCTCGCATGTCAGTGTTGAAATATGTAGGTGATCCGTCGACAGTCTACCCAACACAGCAAGCAGTCTTGTGTCCATCACTGCAGTATTCAGAAACTTACGGCTAGTAACACCTGTCAATCAACCTGGTGCTGGTGGAACAGGGCAATTAACTCGTTTCCTGTGCATGTGTTCGTTGGAAACCTTGTCTGAACTGATCTAACAGTACTAGCATGCATTTCTCTTAAAGTCCCCGATTTTCAGTTGTTAAAGTAAACGGTACATGTACTCCAGGCCTTTTTGAGAACAGCAGATGTGTGTGAAATTCTGTAATCTCTTTCCAAGACACTATCCGTTCCATTGTGCTATTTTGCAGGTCTTTTGCCACCTCTAAGCGAATTACAGTGTCTTCTGTAAACCTTAAACTGTTCTCTTCTCTTCCTTCCTCTTCTCTTCTTTCAGTTACTTCCAGTCTTTAAAACTACAATCTGGTCTCTGTACATGTTGTAGGTGACCTATTGCTCCATGTATTCTATCCCTATTATCTTCTTGACTTAAAAGAATGTGTGCTGGACAACATTGTCAAAAGTTCTCTCTACATCCACAAATGCTACGAACGTACTAAGATAAGTCATGCGGTCACTACTACCTCGTTAGTCTAACATTTCAGGTACATAAAGTTACCTATTTCGAAGTTGACTTCTGCCATCCTTACCATTCTTCGTGTCAGTATTTAGGAGCTATGGCTTACACTTTTCCCCTGCATCCGTCATTCATTGCCTGATGGTACCTCTGAAATTCTTAACAACCATTGCTTCATTCAATTTATTCAGGTTCGTCTTATTAATAACCCACTTCTCAGCAATTTCTTGAGTTCTGATCTGCTGTTCTTAACCAAAAAAAGGTCTCTGCATGGCTCTTCCACATTTAAAACCTCCTCTCAGGATTCGTAAACCAAATACACACATGGTTAAATAATTGCAACACCAAAAAGTAATTGACGCAGAGTAATGAAATTTCGGGTATACATTTATCTAGGTAACATAATTACGTAAGTGATGAATATGGCAAGATCACAATATAAGCGCGAGATAAGCTACTGCAAATAGGAAATGCTGGTACACTAATAAACCCATATACCCACCATAATGTTGAAAGCAAGCATGGAATTACGAATGAATTGTGTCGTACAGATGCCAGGTGTCAGTTTTTGGGATTCAGTTGCATGCCTGTTGCACTTGGTCGTTCAATACAGGGAGTCGCTCCATAAAGTGACGGTTAATGCTCGTTGCGGATGACGGTGGAGTTGTCGTCCGGTGATGTCCCATATGTGCTCGAATGGAGACAGATCTGTTGATCGAGCATGGTCTTTAGAGCATGTTAGGTTATAACAGCGGTATATGGGCGGCCGTTGTCCTGCTGGAAAACACCACCTGGAATGCTGCTCATGAATGGCAGAACAACAGGTCGAAACACCATACTGAGGTCCAAATTAGCACTCAGGGTTCGAGGTATAGCTACGAGAATGCTCCAGTTTTCATACGAGTCAGAAGTCGAGGTGTAGGTCCAATGTGTCTAGCACGCAGCCATATTAGTTGTAGGCGAGGCGGAAATAGCTTTCGTCAGAAAGCACAATAGCCTTCCAATCTACCCTTCAATGAGTTTTCTCTTGACACCACTGAAGTTGCAAATGGTGGTAGTTAGTAATCACCGAAAAGTGCGCTATGGCATCAGGCTCGGAGCTGTCGTTGAAGAAACCGATTTTTAACAGTTGGTTGTGTCATTATGGTGCCAATGGCTGCTCGTATTGCTGTTATAGATGCAGCACGATGTCCCAGAGCCCCAAGCCGAATACCATGGTCCTCCCTCTCGGTAGTGCCACGTGGCCGTCCAGAGCCCAGTCTTCTTCCGACCGCACATTCTCTTGACTACCACAATCATGTAATGTGGCTACATTCCCACAACGTCTTTCTGTAATATCGCAGATATCCAGCACCTCGTAGCCCTATTTCACGACCTCGTTCAAACTTAGTGCGGCGTTGATAACAGTGTCTTTGTCGCCTTAAGGACATTGTTGACTAACCTCAATTCACGACGTCAGATCTCAAAAGTAACTAACGCTCACGACCGTTTCCCCGTGTATTAGAGCAGTCATAAATAGTATCCTCATAGCGGCGTTACTAGGGCCTCTCTTATGCAACTGCCCCGAAATTTGAACAGACATCATTCGTCAGATGTAGAAACATGCTATGAACATTTGTTTATGTTGCGCAACTCGTTTTTTATGTTATTACTTTTTTCCGTCAGAGGGTTTCCCCAGATTCAATCATGCTCTGTTCGAAGATGAACCAGCGTATTTTGGCGTTTGTTGATTTATAACCACTGCAAACTGTGTTACTAGTTTTCTTGTCTTGCTTACGGTATTTAACGTATGACACTCCAGTCCCTGGAAGGACAAATGTGATCTTTTCCTTTTTTTGGATCCCATAATATTTCTGCATAGTCCCCGTAGGGAAATCAGAATGGGGGACTATTTTAGCTTCGTCGTATTTTACATTTCGTCATTAAGGAATACAGTAGACAGTCGCTGGTAAGCACAGTGACTATACGAGGTGTGAAAATAAAGTAATGAGTCCGATTTTCCTTGCAAGATGTGACAAGCCTGCAGGCTTGCGTAGGCACAATATCTTTGACCTTGGTCTATAAGCTGCTTCTACTCCAAGTGGTACATCGATACAATATGTCAGTTGTGAGTTGTGCAGTAATAAGTTAACACATGTTTGTGTCTCTCGTCACGGAAATTGAACCGCATAATATTGCGCAACGGTATGCCATTTCTTTTTGCGTTAAATTCGGTGAAAACACGACGACAACTTACGGTAAGCTTCAGAAGGTTTTTGGAGAGGAGATTATGTCAAGAGCTCAAGTTTTTCGTTGGCATAAAATGTTTAGTGAAGGCAGAACGAATGTCAGACTCAAAAGTGAA
The DNA here is from genome assembly GCF_021461395.2 of Schistocerca americana. Classification (NCBI taxonomy): domain Eukaryota; kingdom Metazoa; phylum Arthropoda; class Insecta; order Orthoptera; family Acrididae; genus Schistocerca; species Schistocerca americana. Next base: position 654,553,219 of record NC_060122.1, read on the forward strand.
ATGTATGCTTGTGTGCTTCTTTGATTCTAAGAGATTGTTCATAAAGAGTGGGTGCCTCCTAAACATACAGTTAACCAATATTACTACAAAGAAATTTTAGAAAGACTTCGTAAAAGAGTTCTTAGTGTCTGTGCCAACATTGCTAATAATTGGCTTCTGCATCACAATAATGCGCCTTCCCATACTGCTCTGCCAGTACAGCAATTTTTAACCTCAAAACGAATTTCTGTACTACCACAGCCACCTTATTCATCAGATATCGCTCTGTGTGACTTCTTTCTATTTCCAAGAGTCAAAACATTTCTTCACACACAATGCTCTCTGCAGATGAATGATTTTGGAGGAACCAGAGGACACTCTAGGACATGGACTGCACGTGCCTATATGTTTAACACAGGAGTGTAATCTGAATATTCGTGTGACGAAGTAATGGGGTCCTGTGGAAGTAATCCATTGATTTATTCGTGTCAGCATTTGCTTTTGTCTCGTTGATTCCTGTTTCTCAATATAAATAGCATTTATAAAATGATTACAAATTATATAATTTACAATGCTGAGTATATACCAGCTGAAAATAGTATTTGGCAAGATTTGTATTATTAATTGTGACAAGAAATAAAGTACACTACTGCTGAAAAGTACCTGGAAACCTGCGTGATGCGGAATTGTCACTATATCTCATGATAAATAGACCCGCCAGTCTGGAAGGAGGCGGGTAGTGTAGTGCTGTCAGTAGAAAGTGGAAACGGCAGAATAAAATCCGACACCATCGTTAACAGACTTCTGAAGCTGCTGAAGACGACTGTAATTTTGAAGTTAAAAAGCGAAGGAACAACCACAGCTAAACCAGGCAGCATTCATGTAATGCGCATTGTGGAGGGTGGCCGTAGATACCGCATGAAATCAATGGAAGGAATCACTCGTGAGTTCCTAAGTGGTACCATCCGTCCAGCTAGCACAGCAGATGTACATGGGAAGTTGAAAGAACTGGGCAAAATGGTAAAAAAGCTCCACAAAATCTCCTTATTTCTGTAGTCAGTGCCAATCGAAGCTTGACTTGGTGCAAAGAAAGACGCCACTGGACAATGGATGTCTGGAAACAAGTTATTTGGAGCAATGAATCACGTTGTACCTTGTGGCCAGCCGATAGAAGGGTTTGGGTTTGGCGAATGCCAAGCAAATGACACACCTGTCATCACGTGTAGCGCCACCAGCGGAGTACGGAGGAGGTGCCGATACGACATGATTTTGTTTCCGTGTTTAAAGTATGGTGGCACCCGTGGTCCAGGGGTAACGTCTTTCATTAGGAATCGGAACGGCCTCGATCCCGGGATCGGCCCCGGCATCTACTTAACTTTAAAGAAAAATCACCAGCAACGGCAGCCGAAGACTTCCGGCATAAGAAATCATCCTCATACTGCGAAGGGCCTTATCAAAGAGGGCAGAGAAGCGCACAGAGATTCAGGGAATCAACAGGAACAGTAAATGGTGTAACGGGAGTAGGATTCGTTATGAATAGAGAAGATGGGCAAAGGGAGTGTTAATGCGAACAGTTCAGTGATAGAGTTGTTCTCATCAGAACCGTCAGCAAAATAACACCGGTAACAATAGTTCAGGTACACACGAAGCGTCGCAAGCTGATGATGAAGAGACTGAACTGGTAATTTAGTACGTAGAGGGAGATGAAAATCTAGTTGCCATGGGGGCTGTAATAAGTTTGTAGCCGAAGGAATAGAAGACAGAGTTACAGGATAATTTGAGATTGCTACTAGAAATGAGAGAGGAGAAAGACTAATTGAGTTCTGCAATAAATTTCAGCTAATAACAGCGAATATTCTGTTCGACATTCACATGAGGAGGAGGTATACTTGGGAAAGGTCGGGAGATACAGGAAGATTCCGGTTAGATTACATCATGATCAGACAGAGATTACGAAATCTGATACTGGACTGCAAGACGTACCCAGTAACAGATATGGGCTCAGATCACAATTTTGTATTGATGAATAGTAGGCTGAAGTTTAAGAGACTAGTCTGCCAGAAACAATGTGCAGGGAAGTGGGATACGGGGATACTAAGGAATAAATAGTTAAGTCTGAAGTTCTCTGAGGCTTTATTGCAGTAGGGAGTAGGTCAGTAGGCACTTCAGTTGAGAAGAATGGACATCTCTAAAAATGGCAATCACAGAAGTTGGAGACAAAAAGTAGGTAGATACAAGGAACGTAGCTGCGAAGAAACCATGGGTAACAGAAAAAAATACTTCAGTTGAGCAATGAAAGCTGGAAGTATAAAGATATTCAGGGATATTGAAGAATACTGAAGTAAAAGTCTTAGGTATTAAATAAATGGGAAATTTAGGGAAGCTAAGGCGAAATAGCTACATGAAAAATGTGAAGAAGTCTAAAATGAAGCTACTGTCGAAAGGACTGACACAGCATATAGAAATGTCACAACAACTTTCGGCGAAATTAAAAACAAGGGTGGTAACATTGAGCGTGAAATATAAATTCCAATTTTAAATGCAGAGGAGATTGCGGATAGGTGGAAAGACTACATTGAAGGCCTCTATGATGGGGAAGATGTATCTGATGTGACAGAAGAAGAAACGGAATTCGATATAAAGGGATAGGAGATCAAGCAGTACAATAAGAATTTAAAAGAGCTTTTCAAGACTTTGGATCATATAAGGCAGAAATGATAGACAAAATTCCATCAGAATTTCTAAAATCTTTGGGGGAAGTCACAGCAAAACAACAGTTCACGTTCGTGTGTGGAATGTACGAGTCTGGAGATATAGCCATCTGCCTTTCGGAAAACTTTCATCCAGATCTTTCCGAAGTTTGCAAGCCCTAAGAAGGATCGTCGCTCTATCTGTTCAACGGCTCATGCATCCAAGTTGCTGACAAGAATTATACATAGAGGAATGGAAAAGAAATTTGAGGATGTATTAGATGACTATCAATTTGGATTTATGAAACGCAAAGGCACCAGAGAGGCAGTTTTGAATTTGCGGTTGATAATGGAAGCAAGTCTAAAGATAAATCCAACCACGTTCATAGGATTTACTGACCTTGAAGATGCGTTCTACGATGTCAGGTGGTCCAAGATGTTCTAAATTTTGAGGAAGGTAGGGATAAGCTGTAGGGAGAGACGCGTAATATGCAAAACGTACAAGAGACGAGAGGGAATAATAAGAGTGGACGACCAAGAACGAAGTACACCGATTAAAAAGGATGTAAGATGGGAATGTAGTCTTTCGCCAATACAGTTCATTCTGTACATCCAAGAAGCAATGGTAGAAATAAAAGAAAAATTCAGGACTGGAAATTTGTAAAATTCAAGTTGAAATGAAATGAGTGATAAGATACGCTGAAGGCATTGTTATCGTGAGTGAAAGTGAAAAAGAATTACATGATCTGCTGAATGGAATTAACAGCCTAATAAATACAGAATATCGATTGAGAGTAAATCGAAAAACGACGAAAGTAATGTGAAGAAGCATAAATGAGAACAGAGTGAGGCTTACCATCAGAATTTATGGTCACGGAGTAGATGAAATTAAGAAATATTGTCACCTATGCAGCAAAATAACCGATGACGGATGGAGAAAGGAGGATATCAAAAGCAGACTAGCACTGGCAAAAAGGGTGTTCCTTGTCAAGACAATTCCACTAGTATCAAACAACGGCTTTACTTTGCGGAGGGAATTTCTGGGAATTCGCACGTTTGGAACCAGTACTGCATGGTAGCGAGACATGGCCAGTGGGAAACATGGACCAGAAGAGAATCGAAGCATTTGAGATGTGGTGCTACAGACAAATGTTGAAGGGTAGGTGGACTAATAAGCTAAGGAATGAAGAGGTTCTGCGCAGAATCGGAAAGGAATATACGGAAAATACTGAAAGGAAGGATGGACAGGATGATAGTCCACGTGTCAAGACATCAGAAAAATCTTCCATGATACTAAAGGAAGTGAAAGCTGTAAGGAGTGAAAGCTGTAGAGGACGACATTGGAATACATCCGTAATATAATTGAGGACGTAGGTTGGACGTGCTACTCCGAGATGAAGAGTTTGGCACAGGAGAGGGATTTATGGCGGGACGCGTCAAACAGATGATTTTTTAAAATGAGGACAGGGGAATGCTCCCTTAGTGCACTCAAGAAAAGTAGAGAATCGGTATGCAGACGGAGAGTTTACCAGCATGACAGTGTACCATTATAAAAAGCATCTGTGAGATACCGGGTGGTGTACAACAACATTCATGAAATGCACTGACCTGCATAGAGTACCGACCTTTGCACCTTTGGGATGAATATTTAACTGCAAATTATTATTTTCTTAAAAAATTGTAAGTAAGTGAATATAGAACATAATATTTGTGTAGAGATAGGACAATTTTACGTACTAAAACCAGTAACAATATCTTCGATAGTACAGATTATTAACTTACGATACTTGTAGTGAAACCGTTCTTGAGTTTGTTTGATTTGCATAGAAGATATACTAAATTTCAAGTAACATCTTGCAGTCGAGTACCCACAGCTGCATGTCGTTTCGGTCATCAACGCTAAGTCTGGTTTGATGCAGCTCTCATCCTTGTTGGTTGTCAGCTGTAACTCTTCCTTCATTTTAGTGTAACTGCTTCATCCACAAACACCGACGATGGTGACCATATAATTAACTCTAAATCTGGACCTGCGATTCTTCCGCACTACCATCCCTTCAGCTGTAGTTTTCAGCGACAGCCCAATTGAGTATGTGCCCAACCGTTACCCACGTCTCATTACATTCTTTATTGTTGTTGTTGTTGTTGTGGTCTTCAGTCCTGAGACTGGTTTGATGCAGCTCTCCATGCTACTCTAACCTGTGCAAGCTTCTTCATCTCCCAATACGTACTGCAGCCTACATCCTTCTGAATCTGTTTAGTGTATTCATCTCTTGGTCTCCATCTACGATTTTTACCCTCCATTCTTTATTAGATATTTTTATTGTTTCCACGTTTCAGGACATCCTCCAGAAGCTCAAGGTCATTGTCACCACCGTTACGTACTTCATTTCAGTTACTTAGTTGCTCTTCCCATAGAAAATGTGAATGATATCATTCGTCTAAATGGTGCGAAACCTGTTAGTTTGCAAGATATGTGTAAGTGAATAACGTTAACATTAGTGAATATGTTATTTTCGACTCCTGCTCCTGCAACTACGTACAAAGACTTGTTTCTTTTTTTTCAGTCTCTGAAGCTACCAGATTTTAAATGAACAGTCGTCCACGGAATAGAAGACCTTGTTCAATGGAAAAAATTTTAGGTTATATGTATAACTTACTTTGTTACCTGTCAGACGTTTTATGTCATTGGGAGAATGATAAAAATTCTTGTTGCTTCATATTGAAATTATTTCTAAGCCACTAATGGAAATAATTTTAGGTTATATGTGTAAATTGCTTTGTTACCTGTCAGATGTTTTATGTTATTGGGAGAATGATAAAAAATTCTTGTTGCTTCATATTGAAATTATTTCTAAGCCACTAATGAGAAGTAAAGGCCATTTCTTCGTCTAGTCTTGTAGAAATGGAATTCACTATTCTTATCAAATTTTGATAGATTATTTTTGAAGAATTTCATCAGCGAATATACGAGTATGTACTTTGATGGTGTAGTTAAAATGATCAACTCCTTGAAGCTGCACCTATGTGATGACCACGGGCGAACATCACATGTTGTTCTTAATGCCTTCTTTTCTGCTATGAATGAATCCCTTCGAAGAGATTAGTTAACTGAGTCTCGTGTGGCAGCTGAAGATAACAAAACGGAAACCGAAGTTTTGAATTTCACTTCAAAAAAAATTCGTTCACACAGGCGAATCGTACACCGTCACTTGGCCACCGGACAGTCTCCCGTATGGACGACATAGAGATAAGCGTATCTGACGTAGAGAAATAGCTGAAGCAAATAAATGACCATGTCCGGATTGAATCGCAGTTCGATTTTACAAAGAGTAATCTACGACACTGGTCCCTTACCTAGCTTGTATTTATAGCGAATCTCTCGCCCAGGACAAAGTCCCAAGCGACTGGAGAAAAACACAGTTTACTCCAGTAAATAAGGGTAGAGAAAGGGATCCACAAAATTACAGACCATTATCCCCAAGCTCTGTTTGCTGCAGAGCCCTTGAACATATTCTCATTTCTAATATAATAAACTTTCTTGAGACTGAGAAGCTTTTGTCCACGAATCAGCATGGTTTTAGAAAGCATCGCTCGAGCGAGACTCAACTTACATTTTTCTCACAAGATGTACTGAGAACTATGGATGAAGGGTTGTTGTTGTTGTGGTCTTCAGTCCTGAGACTGGTTTGATGCAGCTCTCCATGCTACTCTATCCTGTGCAAGCTTTTTCATCTCCCAGTACCTACTGCAACCTACATCCTTCTGAATCTGCTTAGTGTATTCATCTCTTGGTCTCCCTCTACGATTTTTACCCTCCACGCTGCCCTCCAATACTAAATTGGTGATCCCTTGATGCCTCAGAACATGTCCTACCAACCGATCCCTTCTTCTAGTCAAGTTGTGGCACAAACTTCTCTTCTCCCCAATCCTATTCAATACTTCCTCATTAGTTATGTGATCTACCCACCTAATCTTCAGCATTCTTCTGTAGCACCACATTTCGAAAGCTTCTATTCTCTTCTTGTCCAAACTATTTATCGTCCATGTTTCACTTCCATACATGGCTACACTCCATACGAATACATTCAGAAATGACTTCCTGACAATTAAATCAATACTGGATGTTAACAAATTTCTCTTCTTCAGAAACGCTTTCCTTGCCATTGCCAGCCTACATTTTATATCCTCTCTACTTCGACCATCATCAGTTATTTTGCTCCCCAAATTGCAAAACTCCTTTACTACTTTAAGTGCCTCATTTCCTAATCTAATTCCCTCAGCATCACCCGACTTAATTAGACTACATTCCATTATCCTTGTTTTGCTTTTGTTGATGTTCATCTTATATCCTCCTTTCAAGACACTGTCCATTCCATTCAACTGCTCTTCCAAGTCCTTTGCTGTCTCTGACAGAATTACAATGTCATCGGCGAACCTCAAAGTTTTTATTTCTTCGCCATGAATTTTAATACCTACTCCGAATTTTTCTTCTGTTTCGGGATGAAGGGTAACAGGCCGATTCCATATGTCTAGATTATAGGAGAGCATTTGACACATCTATGTGGGTCTAAATGTAGATATAGAAAATTATTCAGAAAGACATTATTGAGTGGTAATATGCAGAACATGTTAGGAGGTTGTTTCGACTGTTTCCAAGACTAGCAATTATACGAAGAGCAAAAGTAAGTGAACTCAACTATTTGAGAGGATCAGTAATATCCTCCTTCCGTTTCACGTTTAATGTGTGCAACGAGATATTTGGAGGGCTCTACTCTTTTACTGACTCCTGCCCATGGGTAACCTCGGCTGTTGGTGTAACTCTTTTTGTACTAAATAATATATTGTAATGTTTTTTTCTTAAAATTCAGGGGACTCGTCACTTTCAACTAACGCAATATAATATGGTATCAAACAAATGAACGTAAGAGAATCAGTTTTCCTGATGATTACAACCACTAAAATGTGTTGCAGGTAACTTCATTAACGTTAAATTTCATACATACACTAAGCCGAATGTGAAACATCTTTTAACCATTATTATTTGCTTTGAAAATTGTTAAAAATCTTTGTAGTCAGCTGGACACCAAAACCGAAGAATACGTGACTTGTTCAGACAGAACATGACCGAAAGAACTGTCATCTTAATTTCCTGTATGAGTGTAGGTTGTGTTGAGTGCATGGTCCACATGATTCATTTACCCAGCAGCGCTTTAACTTCGTGTGTTGAAAGCAAAGCATTCGCTACATACACACCTAAAAAGCCAAATCCGAATGACCACCATCAATAAAACAAAGAAAAAGTAAATGAGAGAACATTGTTTGATGTAGGAATGCCATTAGTGAACTTTAAGAATCGTATAGAACCGACATAAAAATAAAACATTCTGAAAAATGAGACAACCAGATGCAATTAATGCCCCAAGCCATTGCATTCGCCTCCATAAGCTAAAACGTACGAGGTGTTGAGAAAATGAATGATACTGACTTTCTATCTATAATTTTTTTTTAAATAGTAATATTAGACCTTTCAAAGTAGATACCTTGCGCGTCCATACCCCGTTGGAGTTGTTTCAAGTCTTGATAGTTGCGCTAAAAGGCTTCAACTGCTAGGATCTTTGACATGTCAGTATCATACTTTTCAAAGTTCTGCGGAGAACCAAAAAGGCCATTCTTTTGAGATGATTTTCGGGAAAAGCAGAAAAGCGTAAGGACGCAGATCACCTGAAGAGCGGATCAGTGGAGCAATATGACTGCCTTTTGGCGTAAAAAATTCCGAGATGGAAGTCTCTGTATGGCATGCGATGTTGTCGTAAGGCAGCAAGCAATTGTCTGCGATGTCCGATATCTCTAGATTCACCGTTTCAAGGTCATCTTTGAAAAACATTTGGTTGACACTTTGTCCTGGACGAACAAATTTTGTCTGATCTCACACGAGCACGCACACGTTCAACATTTTCCTCGGGCTTCTATGGGCGAGGTTCATTTTGAAGGTGTTCTCGCCCTTTCAAAAATGATTTTTGGCAGGGAAAAATTTTTTTCTCTTAGTAAGGAATGTTTCTCATAGGCTTGTTCCAACATTTCACTCTCCCATTCCTCAACTTTAACACAAAACTTGATGGCATAATGCTGCTCTAAATTTTGTAACACACAACAAAAACACAGCTTCCCAGGTAGACCTCTCAAAAATCACGTGTAGGCTGTACGGATTTGAAAGTTCGACTAAACAATTGGAGAGCATGAACACATCGGTATACACAAGCAGAACAACACAGCATTGCCAGATCGCTCTCAGTGTTGCCAGTCTCACTTCTTTTATCACACACCTCGTATTTCATTGTTTTTCGTAAATGGCTTTCTGGCTTTCTGTTGATTGGACCCTCAGTACTACAGCAGCCGTCATGTCCGTGTGGTTAAGAAAGCAATTTACAGACGATAACACTGAAGTATTTTTATTCATTTTGTTATCTTTTTAAGCATATTATAGTTTGAATCTTACAGATCTAGCGGTTAAAACAGCTGAACCTATATCTATAAAGGTAGATTGACGTTATCTTTAGTTAACTGAGATGGGATTCTGGTACATAATAGTTACGAATACTAAACGCTCTGATTGTGTATGTAATGCAATAGCAGTTTGGTTGCTTCTTTACAGATCGCTTAGCTCCTGCTACAGCATTCTTCCAAATAAGACGATACGGCAGCAACGAGGGTAGACAATTTACTGATCCACCTCCTAAAGCAAAAATCCACATATCCGAGCCACTAAGTAGCATAAACTGCAGGGAATGTCGATGTCTCTTAACTAGTGAGGTCGCTGATATGGAAAAATGGGACGAGAAAGTTGCCTGTGCGTTAGTCTTGTTATCTGAATATTATATTCTAACCCCATCTTTTTACAGTGTGGATATAGTTTGTTTTTGATGTTTTAAGAGTCATAAAAAGCAATGTATCGGTCCGTTTGAGCTAAGTAAGACAGTGCGGTTCAAATGGCAAATGGCACTGAGCACTATGGGACTTAACTGCTGAGGTTATCAGTCCCCTAGAACTTAGAACTACTTAAACCTAACTAACCTAAGGACATCACACACGTCCATGCCCGAGGCAGGATTCGAACCTGCGACCGTAGTGGTCGCGCGGTTACAGACTGTAGCGCCTAGAACCGCTCGGCCACTCCGACCGGCACAGTGAGGTGGTTTTACAATTAAGCTAAAAATATCCGTAGTCTACAACAAATTGTGGAGTAAGAGAACTGAATGCCGAACATAGAGAGATTTTGAATGTGAGTCTGTAGCAGCCGATGGAAAGTCTCGCATCTGACGGAAATAGAGGTTCGTCACGTGTATCATTAGTGAAATGAAGTACCCTCGAAAACAAACCTCTAAGTCTTAATGAAATGGCGCTCATTAATTATTCCGTCCCTCCTACCACACCAGTAATTTCGGCATGCTTCTAAGCTGTCAGCTTCTGATTTCAAAATTACTTCTTCTTCACTGCGGCAGTGTTTTGCACGCACGAGCTCCTTCAATGGAGCTAAAGAGATCGATGCTATGTCTGAACTGCTGTTTAGATTACTGGGAACATGTGCTAAATCCTCCAGCCAATCGTGTAAATTGGACTGATAGCCTTCGTTAATTTCGCTGAAAATGCCGTGCTACAGTGTTCATCATAAACTCTTAGAATATTCCAGAAAAGTATAATGTACGAAGAATAGCGAAAAAACGTGTTCAGAGTCAACATACAGATTTGAACAATAAACTGCAATAGATATAGCGTTATGAAAAAAAACTAGTGTTTCAATAGATGAAGCTACAGTGAAAATGATGAAACCATGTTCAGTTAAACTGAAATACGTGCGGATTCAAAAAATTCGATATGCTGAAACACAATCTGGATCAGCTTTTGTATTAATGACAGATGACTGGTGTTCAGTTAATATGTGTACAAGTAAGTTATTTTCCGGAACTATGTATGAAACGAATTATCTACCTTTTTCTCCCTGAAAAGCGACATGAATTTGCATAGCGTTGTTCCCACATGCTTTGACACACAGGTAGAGGCACTATAAGTAGACTATACATAATGGAGTGCAGTGGAGATCAGAAACGATACCACAAAACTATGCTGGATTTTCAGTAAAAGTACAGAAGTACATTGTGTTCTCCACAAATTCCACTAATAACTTTTTATATCGACTCTTAGATTATGTGAATAGTTTTAAAAAAGACCCAAAAGTATCTAATAGTTTCTTAATTTCACAGAAATTGTGTCCTAAAAGTAATAAACCTCTCGGTTCTAAAGCTGTTACGCAACTGAATAAACTTCTTTCTCTGTTCAACTTGGTGATGGTCACCTGCGTTGGTTCGTATTTGATGCCCATGAATCCTTTGTATGATTTATTTTGAACAGAAGATGATCGAGTGACATTCATTAGTTGTTCTATCGACAGTATTAGGACAACATCGATACGGCCCCAAAGTACCAATATCCAACATGGCACTGATGACGTCATCAAAGATGGCGGCGATGATGTCATCCAAGGTGGCGGACTATGGCGGGAAGTTTGAATTTTGGTGGGTAAGTGCCACAAAAGCTTGCCCAGAAAAATGGTGCGAAGTACAAATTCCAACATGATAATGCATCACACCCTGCCTATCTCTATTAAGCGTACAAAATGGCGGGAAAAAAGGACTTGTATTTATTGTTTAAACAAATTCAAGCATGTGTGTTCTCCGCTGGGTGTGGACTCCAACTCGCTTAGTTCATATCGGTGCCACCAGAGGATGCCTTCACGACATTGGGCAATGACGCAAGTACTGATATTCTAGATGGCCATATACAGTGTGTTTTCTATGAGCTCCACAACCCAACTGCCTCAGTTCATGTCGTGCCCACCAGAGGACCCTACCATGACGTCGGTTGATCACATATGATTGCCCGCTCTCTCTCGCGCCGTGTCGGCCGCCACCTCCATACACGCTCCGTACATAGTCTTCTGTAAATATGCAAACTAAACTAACACCCATATCGCGCATCTAACCTATCAATTATCTAAGTACTTAATCCCATTTCAATTTTAATCATATTCAATAAGTCAACTTAGAATTTCAATATTCAATTACCAAATGAGAAGTTCCACATTTTTCCATTGTCAGTGTGTTTTTCATTCATGATCTAACACCTCCCCCACCCCTAGAGTGCTGCACCCCTATTGGCTGCTGCATCAATCACGTGATTCGACTTCATTGAACCTAGGACTTGGAATCAATTTTCACCAATGCCACACCCACCTGGACTTGGAATCAAATAGTTAAACTCTCCACCACGATCCTCAACCCAGCACCACGCCCCCTTACCGACCCTTGATAACGGGCTACCATGTATTAAGCTGCACTAATGAGCACTAACCAGTACTAACGTGTACTAACGTGCACAGTGCATGACTTCATCAAAGATGGTGGGGCGAAATGATGGGAAAACAGATCTGATTACAAGTCTTTAGTTTGCAGGCCGTGTCTGCACCATGAGCTTTACTGTCCAACTGACATAGTACACATTAAAGCCTTCAGATCGTACTGTCATCCATCCTATGACCTAATCCCAAATTGTGGTCTGTAGGGGAGAGAATTATGCTAAAATTACTGAGGATGTGATACGTTGCTGGGGAGAGTAAGGAAGGAGTTCACTCTATTTACTTTCGAACACTTTATTTACTGATCTAATATATTTATCTCACTGAGGCAAAACACTCTCCATCTTATCCTTACGCTCACAATACATACTCTACAGACACGCAGACAACTCCTAATTTATGCAAATAATTTAATTATAGACATTCACACTCTTCCTAAATAATTCAGCATAGGTATGTCTAGACACGTTCAGTACTCGTAAACTGTCCAAATAACTCATAGCACAGCCTAGACACCTGCTCACAAAATAATTCAATCAACGCCTGCAAGCACACTCCGCCAACTCCTGTCCAGTAGATCCCACAGACAGCACCAACGACGTGGTGCAGCCATCAAGTGTGAAACCACGCACAGGCCCCCGCCTGCAAACCGCAAGCAGTGGCATCTCATTCATACTTCATTTCTGCAAAATTCTTATCCAAATACGTTTTCACCTAGACAAAGGTGCTGTCGTGATCGGGCGGCAGCGCAGCATCGAGCTGCCCCAGGACGTAGGCGAAAGTTGCGTCTATACTGTGTCTTATACCCACGTCACAGAACTCCAAGGTGCAGCCCCATACTCAAGACACCTCAGGCCAGCATTGTCTGTATCGCAGATGGCAGAATAGCGCCGCATGCCGCATGCCTCCATCTAACGGAACACACGTGACGTGTTCAGCTGTGTTCGCTCACCACAGCATGGCTGACGCCGGGTCTTCCGGCGAAACGTCCGCGTCGCGGCTCACCATGTAACAACGATCCCAATCTTATTCTTATGCTAGCATGCTTTTTTTTAAAAAATAATAACCAACTCGACCTCTCCAAAATTGTATATTCTCTCAGAAATAGTTAACGCTAGCTTTCTATATGTCCCACCTTGTATGCACCGAAATTCCTACTCTAATAGAACCTCCTTGTGAAAATAACATCTAATGCACTCACCCCATCGCTACTAACGTCTTTCCCCTCCAGAATTCAACATACGCAAACGTTCCCTCCGCTATGTACAGACCCCTATATCACAGCAAAAACGATGGAGCATTCTTATTTGATCTTATCGAATTTACACCCCCAATTACTTATGCAGAACGTATCGAAGCACGATCTACATATTCTTTCTGATGCTTCCAGGCGTTATATTACAGAGAACACGAAATTACATTCACAGCTAAACCTGTAAAATTGTTTCCCCATTATCAAATACATACCAGACTCGCAGGAATATTGGAGCGTGAAACCGATCACCATACCAGCAATATATCACCGAGTACCTTATCGATCTAGTAAACATGCAGTTCGCATCCCACATCATACAAAATCACCCCTTTTACATCAGCGAACCGAAATCACTCTCAGACCTGTTCTACAAATTCGCGATCGTTTCACCTCGACATCATCGCGTTACTGTCTCTGCTTCCTTGCGTGCTCGCTTTCCTATGTACATCTCCAGACTCGGGGATTACAAGAACACATGTTTTCTTTGCTATAATATTATACCATTTTTACTATACTTCTCTATATCAAGTATATAGCACTAGCCTCCCGATAGCTAACGCAGCATAATTCCCGACATATAGGCTCGAAATCATATCTCTACAAACACGAAACATTAGCTACACGGAACGTCCTCTATGCCACTGAATAACAAGAAACAAACATATGAAAAATCATATTTCCAACCGCGAATACCGATCTCGCTCATCTAACATATCCCAAATCATCCATATAATGTACAAGGCAAGAAAGGTCCTTCCCACTTCTAGAGAACAGGCAAACGTGTGTCCAACACCCCACAATCGGTCTTCCCACAACTCATTAAAGGCACCAAATGTTCAGAAGCAGTCGACCGAACAATTTACATGGGAGCAAATAACGCTCCCTCGCAAACGTCCATCTTCTCAAAGATACACTTGACCACGAAAGCCGCCCAGCACATACTAAGTATTGGTTCGCTGTTCGGTCCTCTAGAAGATGGTAAAGTTAACTCTGCTACATTCCTACAATCCAACAGACCTCTACATTAGCATGGATGCTGCTGTTAACAGGAAACGTGAATCATTACTACCACGGACATTTCATACATGGATTCATTCCGGAAAACTGGTCGCATATATGTTTATCATTATACTTACAATTAAATGTTACGATCGCGGTCTCAACTGAACTGTATTCGGCAATGCGCGAAGTATGGGAAATACACTCTGTTGACCGCTGTTGTTGTTGTTGTGGTCTTCAGTCCTGAGACTGGTTTGATGCAGCTCTCCATGCTACTCTATCCTGTGCAAGCTTTTTCATCTCCCAGTACCTACTGCAACCTACATCCTTCTGAATCTGCTTAGTGTATTCATCTCTTGGTCTCCCTCTACGATTTTTATCCTCCACGCTGCCCTCCAATACTAAATTGGTGATCCCTTGATGCCTCAGAACATGTCCTACCAACCGATCCCTTCTTCTGGTCAAGTTGTGCCACAAACTTCTCTTCTCCCCAATCCTATTCAATACTTCCTCATTAGTTATGTGATCTACCCATCTAATCTTCAGCATTCTTCTGTAGCACCACATTTCGAAAGCTTCTATTCTCTTCTTGTCCAAACTATTTATCGTCCATGTTTCACTTCCATACATGGCTACACTCCATACGAATACTTTCAGAAATGACTTCCTGACACTTAAATCAATACTGGATGTTAACAAATCTCTCTTTTTCAGAAACGCTTTCCTTGCCATTGCCAGCCTACATTTTATATCCTCTCTACTTCGACCATCATAAGTTATTTTGCTCCCCAAATAGCAAAACTCCTTTACTACTTTAAGTGCCTCATTTCCTAATCTAATTCCCTCAGCATCACCCGACTTAATTAGACTACATTCCATTATCCTTGTTTTGCTTTAGTTGTTGTTCATCTTATATCCTCCTTTCAAGACACTGTCCATTCCATTCAACTGCTCTTCCAAGTCCTTTGCTGTCTCTGACAGAATTACAATGTCATCGGCGAACCTCAAAGTTTTTATTTCTTCTCCATGAATTTTAATACCTACTCCGAATTTTTCTTTTGTTTCCTTTACTGCTTGCTCAATATACAGATTGAATAACATCGGGGAGAGGCTACAACCCTGTCTTACTCCCTTCCCAACCACTGCTTCCCTTTCATGTCCCTCGACTCTTATAACTGCCATCTGGTTTCTGTACAAATTGTAAATAGCCTTTCGCTCCCTGTATTTTACCCCTGCCACCTTCAGAATTTGAAAGAGAGTATTCCAGTCAACATTGTCAAAAGCTTTCTCTAAGTCTACAAATGCTAGAAACGTAGGTTTGCCTTTCCTTAATCTTTCTTCTAAGATAAGTCGTAAGGTCAGTATTGCCTCACGTGTTCCAGTGTTTCTACGGAATCCAAACTGATCTTCCCCGAGGTTGGCTTCTACTAGTTTTTCCATTCGTCTGTAAAGAATTCGTATTAGTATTTTCCAGCTGTGGCTTATTAAGCTGATAGTTCGGTAATTTTCACATCTGTCAACACCTGCTTTCTTTGGGATTGGAATTATTATATTCTTCTTGAAGTCTGAGGGTATTTCGCCTGTTTCATACATCTTGCTCACAAGATGGTAGAGTTTTGTCAGGACTGGCTCTCCCACGGCCGTCAGTAGTTCCAATGGAATATTGTCTACTCCGGGGGGGTTGTTTCGACTCAGGTCTTTCAGTGCTCTGTCAAACTCTTCACGCAGTATCATATCTCCCATTTCATCTCCATCTACATCCTCTTCCATTTCCATAATATTGTCCTCAAGTACATCGCCCTTGTATAGACCCTCCATATACTCCTTCCACCTTTCTGCTTTCCCTTCTTTGCTTAGAACTGGGTTTCCATCTGAGCTCTTGATATTCATACAAGTCGTTCTCTTATCTCCAAAGGTCTCTTTAATTTTCCTGTAGGCGGTATCTATCTTACCCCTAGTGAGATAGGCCTCTACATCCTTACATTTGTCCTCTAGCCATCCCTGCTTAGCCATTTTGCACTTCCTGTCGATCTCATTTTTGAGACGTTTGTATTCCTTTTTGCCTGTTTCACTTACTGCATTTTTATATTTTCTCCTTTCATCAATTAAATTCAATATTTCTTCTGTTACCCAAGGATTTCTACTAGCCCTCGTCTTTTTACCTACTTGATCCTCTGCTGCCATCACTACTTCATCCCTCAAAGCCACCCATTCTTCTTCTACTGTATTTATTTCCCCCATTCCTGTCAATTGCTCCCTTATGCTCTCCCTGAATCTCTGTAAAACCTCTGGTTCTTTTAGTTTATCCAGGTCCCATCTCCTTAAATTCCCACCTTTTTGCAGTTTCTTCAGTTTTAATCTACAGGTCATAACCAATAGATTGTGGTCAGAGTCCACATCTGCCCCTGGAAATGTCTTACAATTTAAAACCTGGTTCCTAAATTTCTGTCTTACCATTATATAATCTATCTGATACCTGTTGACCGCTATGGCTCTGGAAATACCTGTACCTTCCTTACGACTAGACATACTTTTCCCTTCGCTATCACAGTACTCCAAGTCAAATTCAAACCCTCCCTACAACAGCACATAAACATTTTTCTTTACACAAACATACATACGTTGTAGACCTGATACTCAAATGGGAACATATCACACACCCAGCACTAATACTGAGTGTAATTTTACCTGGTCAATAACTGGATGCTTACAACGTGGAATAAAACTGAACAAAAATCAACGATGTGTGTGCATGTCTCTTACGTTCTTCCTGCGAGTCATAGCACAGTATCATAGACGTAATCGAGAAAATGTTAAAGAAAAAACACGATGCCAACAACTAGCGCATGTTACTCTCAAAAGCGCTCTTCGTTCTACAGGTGCACCCAAGTATCCATGTTAAAACCTATAACCACTTCACGAATTGACGTACGATATTACCTCTGAATAAGGAGGTGTTTTCCACACAGATACCATGACCGTGATCGTAGAACTGTGTCTATTAACAGTCAACGACGCAACCTCGCCATAGACTGTCTGCTACAGTAAAATTACAATCTTGTTTTAATCACACCCAGCCGGCTGGAGTGGCCGAGCGGTTCTAGGCGCTACATTCTGGAACCGCGCTCCGCTACGGTCGCAATAAAATGGTTCAAATGGTTCTAAGCACTATGGGACTTAACATCTGTGGTCATCAGTCCCCTAGAACTGAGAACTACTTAAACCTAACTAACCTAAGGACATCACACACATCCATGCCCGAGGCAGGATTCGAACCTGCGACCGTAGCGGTCACGCGGTTCCAGACTGAAGCGCCTAAACCGCACGGCCACACCATTAATCACACCCTACACATCTTGCAACCGCCCCCATTTCTACATCTTTCCACAAGTGCTAGTTCCAATTTAAGTCAGAGAAAGACATATCCAACACCTTCTGCAACCCATGTGGGAACAGATCGAGCTGAATTACTGCAACAGGACCGTGTTTTAATCATTCGGTGGAAATGCGCGCAATGTGGTACGTACCCAAACTAGATACAAGTACTACAGATCCCAAATATGCTATCTTCGTTATTCTATACATAGAAAAATTATGAACTATGAAAGCGTATCCTATTTACAAGTCACCTACACGTCGATGCGGGCGCAATGACGTATAGGTACAGTGGGCCTCCAGCACGAAGAAAGAAATTTCACAATACTTCCCCACAATAGCGTAGCATGCAGCCATCCAGGCATTCCTAACCGTTCACCAAGTCCGACACCTCAAACTGCAGCTGCCTATGTGTTCATGATCATATTAAATATACAAACACCACACAGACCACTTTAAACTTTCATCACCTATACTATAAACGAATTATCGTGTGAGACGCTCCCTCTGGTCCTGATTATAACACCGTTTTCTAACACGCTTTTGTACATTGCCAAACATTTCGTTTTCAGCCACGACTTAGAGGTCTGTGTCAGATTCTCAACTGACATTAAGACGCTCTGATCAACGACCTCTCATAGAAAACTAGACATCACACGGTGTAAATCATGTTCTTATGGTGGATTTCATAACATTGGATAACTTTTAAATAAAACACACGTACAACATAAGGAAACTAGAAGGTTTGGCAGCGTTGTGGAGAGTTTCCAAACTACCGTCCGAAAGTGACTGATGAGATTTGCGTTTAAATTCATATGTCACAGTGACGGAATAGATGATGGCTCCACATTCCTGTTCGAGTTATTAATAATTTTGCACTCATGCATGCGATCGCTGTTTAGATGCTGGCAACCCCCAGAAGTTGTCACCCATCTACAAAACTTCTTCCCCAACTAAAACAAGCCATGTCGCTCAATCATTATGTGGTAACCAATGCACGGATGTGTTGGAAAAGACGCCACCGACGTACTGTAATATTAAGCAACACACTTGACAGCGCGAAGAATTTTATATTAACTCCAACATCAGCCAATTATGTGACAGCAGACTTCCCCAATTTCAGTATCATAGCTAAACAATCCCTTCTCTACTTTGTATCATTACAAACATGGATAGATGACCGCTCAGCACGCCCTTCCACAGTTAATGCTCGAACACATAAATCATCTAAGTATGCCAGACGGCGCTCTACATTTTTCTAAGACCTTGAGCACAGTAGTTAATTTACAATCCATCTCTCTGCCTATGGGGGTTACAGAACATTCTCTCCTTCTTAGGGTGAAAGACCATCTTCGCACTGTCATTGACCAACCAGCCCTGCAGCACCGTCACCGAATTAATATGCAACCGATCAGAAGAAGACCGCTACACTCCACATCTCGTAAATGAATTGAGCTTTCCGAGTCCTAACCCGTCCAGGTGCACCAGTTTTCTCGAGATGCGACCATGTCGAAGAGCGTAGCACACCTTATTGATGTATAGTAACAGATTCCAAAGTGCGGTCATATAATAGCAGAGAGTTAAGAAGAACAAGAAAGTATTAATGTTTATACACGATCGAGTTCCAGACGAATGGAGTTCAACGCATTTTTACTTCACTCGTGCAAATGCATACGCAGGGATTGCAGCGCATCACAAGCTCTTACCGTTAAGTTAGTTATGACCCTTAAGTCTCGATTATACACCCAAGATGCGACTAGGGGATCGCATAACATCAAAGTTCGTCTAGAGGAATGTGTGAACTTTCATTAGACATGAGATGGAAGTCCTCTGATGACTGAGAGGTTTACCGTTTAACGATCGCAAGTAGACACTGCCTTAAACGACATACGGAACACGTAGCTGTATACGAGCAGAACGCAGGCTATGTCACGCGACTTGTATATCCGGATAGAACGCTGGAAAGAAAATGACCTGCACCAACTTCTCCTTCTCTAGAATGAATTAGTCAACCTTTAAATCGTACCTCGTTACAGATCTTTCTCAACCGATTAACCCTTCCACTCTCTATTATCCTATAACGCCGATGCAAGTAAATTTAGAGGTGAATCGATCTCTGTACTCCTCAAAAACACCAAATACGGTAGTCAACTCTCGTTTAACACTGACCTCAATAGGCATACAGTATAATAGTGACTCAACGGGAAAAAATTGACTACATCCTTGACTCCATTTGTTTCGATGTCAACGTTTTCTCGCGTTCCTCTTGTTGGCGCATACTTGATCTCATGTTCAAACTGTTCCGCGTGAACCAGAACATACACAAGTACTTCCTCAATTTCCCCCGCATTTCGGCGTATATTCGATCAATTTATACCTGTTCCATAGACATTTTCCGCAATTCTATCGTTTTTATGTCAGATCTGTCCATGTGATCACGACTTAACCGCACGTTCTGGGTTCTAAAATTGCCTGTAAATGTAACACAGCTGCCAACACCTAGCCTAAATACACTAATCGGGAGGTGCAATATAGCACTGCACTCGACTGTTTCCAGTCACCTCCACATTCGGGCTAGCGTTTGCTCTGTTTTCTGTATGTCTGTGTATATGCACACCTCGCGGAAGTTTCATTTTTCTTAGTACAATCTAACGTCATCAACGTTTTCATTCTTTGTCTTTTCAAATTATTTCTATTATACGCAGAAGCGAGAGACATTTTCGTTAGTACTATAGATGGAGATGTGTAACCCGCAAGTATTCCATAGAGGCGGAGATAAGCGTATTAGCGAGAGCTCGAGCTACAGGGAATTCGGCGGGCAGTGATTATTACCAGACCCTCACAGGAGCCGTGGAACATTCATAAAGCCAAACACTACTCAGCGGAGGACCGAAAGACGATCACATCTGTGACAAGAACAAGTGAAATATGATATACAAGCTTTTATTTTGTATGTCGTTGGCAGAACCTCTCAGGCTGCAATACGCAATAAGTTTGATTTAGGGAAAATCTTTTAGCCAATAAACAAGTCCAGTTAAAAAAATTAGGGTGCTAACGCTAAGAATTGCATTGTTAGCGTCTGGAATGAATTATTCACTTACAGTTTGTTTAGTATTTGGATAGACCAGAAAAAAAAATAAACTAAAAAGACAGTGAAGCAGCCCTCCAAAACACCGTAAAAATGCCGTAAAAACTTTCTATACAGATGGTGAATCCGTATTCAAGGGACGAAGGTTTGGAGGTTGCTCGGGGATATCTTCTGAGTATGTTGGTACGAGAGGCCAGTAATCTCCGGTGGCTTATTATAGAGAAATCTCTTTTCGTTTGACTTCTTACACTGATTCATCTTTGTATCTGTATTGCTCTGTAGACATCTGCAATACAGTATAAATATCTACTACATGCCCTTTGTGTCTTGTTTAGAAAAAAATCATGGAACTTGTTCTTGAAAACAGTATTGCCAACTTCACTCTTTGTCCTCAAGCTTGTATTCAATACTGCATGCTTCTGCCACGGTGGGGTTTCTTTTCTCCATTTTTAATTCTACATTGGCAATGATACACCGGTATATGAATAGGTTTAATGATGAACAGTTGAAAAATTGTAAATGCAAAACTAGTGTTATGTGATTCTTGTCGTTGCGGAAACAGCTCAGCTTAGCGTAATTGTGATACGAGACTCGTATTCTCATTTGCGAATGTTGTCAAATTTTTCTGCACTACACGTTGCTGATAGCGAAAATTTGTTCATCGGCCGGAATTCGAATCCGAATCTTTCGCTTTGCGCGAGGACTCACTTCGACCGTTTCGACCGCCCTAGCACGATCACATGACCGATACAACTTCCATACATCACTGCTTTCGTCTACACTCCATACTGGCACAGATACTGCGATTCCCGCAAAGGAAGAAACGTATGGCTAAAGTCGAAGTTCTGTTAGTAAGCGTGACATACTAAACTGCAGTGCCTGCTTTGCTCTAATTTACTTTGTAATGTCATTCAGACAAGCATGCAAGTCGAATGTCGCATTTGCTAATATGGCTAAACTCTGGCTGCACTATACATTGGTGAGAATGAAAATTCATGTACGGACCAGGACTCGAACTCGGATCTTCCGCTTTGCTCGAGCGGTCAGCTTGGCTGCCTCGACCACCCGAGTACACTCTCCAGACGGCCAAGGCTTAGCAAGATTAGCAAATTTAATATGATTCACTACTTCACACTGATGTCGATCGGTGCTATCGTTCCTTCGGACATGCTTGCATGTCTCAGGACGTTGCAAAGTATATTAGAAACACGCAGGCACTACAGTACAGTACAGCGAAATTGTGGCGCTCTTCCACTGCATTCAGTGAACCAATGTACCAGGAACATACTGCACAACGTAAATGGCCCACCACTTATACGGAGTACAAAGAATCTCATTTTTACCGACCTTGTCGCTGGCAAGAAACTTCTCATTTAAACCTAACCTTATTAAAAGAGCAGAAAAAAGAACAATTGAGATAAAAACCTAAATTGAAAATGATAACAAACGTATTCTCAACATTTGATCCATCAACTAATATCTTCAACTTATCATTAAATTGAACTAGAGCCTTGCCGCAGTGGATACACCTGTTCCCGTCAGATAACCGAATTTAAGCGCTGTCAGGCGTTGCCGGCACTTGCATTGATGACCATCCGGGCCGCCATGCGTTGTTGACATTTTTCGGGGTGCACTCAGCCTCGTGATGCCAATTGAGGAGCTACTCGACTGCATAGTAGCGGCTCCAGTCAAAGAAAACCATCATAAAGACCGTGAGAGCAGCGTGCTGACCACACTCCCCTCCTATCCGCATCCTCAGCTGAGGATGACACGGCGGTCGGATGGTCCCGATGGGCCACTTGTGGCCTGAAGACGGAGTGCTTGTCGCTGGCTACATGTTAAATCTGTTTTCGAAGTCTCAAGTTCTGTCCACAGTGCCCCAACCCGAACTCTTCCCGCAGCACGTTAAGATCCAAAGGCCAGATTTAACTGTCGGCCGCCTTAGCCGAGCGGTTCTAGGCGCTTCAGTCCGGAACCGCGCTGTTGATACTGTCACAGGTTGGGATCCTGCCTCGGGCATGGATGTGTGTGATGTCCTTAGCCTAGTTAGGTTTAAGTAGTTCCAAGTCTAGGGGACTGATGACCTCAGACGTAAAGTCCCGTAGTGCTTGGAGTCGTTTGAATCAGATTTAACCGAGAGTTTGCTGCTGTGAAAATTTATTACGGTCGTCCAGATATTGCTTTAACATCAATTTATTTTTCACTGTATGTAACACGACACCTAACTTTCAGTATTATCTTGTTCTTTCAAATAGTTCTATTTGTACATCTCTTCAAACTAGTTTACTGTCCTTTACTTAAACAGATAAACTATAATACCATGACAGCCTGTCATAGAAACCAAGTAAGGGGATATAAGGAGTCGCTTCTTAGTTGTACTTCAGAAGCCGGTAGCTGAATTCTACGTTTTTACACTTTTCTCGAAGATAAGGAACGTGCAGAATGTGTTAAGGCGGAGACCACATATCGGGAAAGTGTAAAACATGTTGTTGTAGGGTCGTATGTTACACCTGAATCTCTTACCTAACGGTACAGGAATACCAGAAGGAACGGTAGTTACGATAAACTTCTCGCTAAGAACTAAACATGAATGTTTAGTCTATTGAAAAAAAAAGTTAACTCTTTTTGTGCGGTGATTCATTACGTTGGAGGAGACCTGAGGGTACTATTTCACACCAGAAATTAAAGGCAGTCAAAGCAGAGTGCGGAAACCGGCGACTCTCTATCAAAGAAAGGTTGTGGGAAGTGAGTGTATTCAGGACTGCAAAAGACACATTTCCTATTGATTATCTGATAAATGAAAAAAAGAGTAGTGTACATACTCAAATGTCAACAATACAGAAGTTTTTAAAAAATCTTTCATCAGGACAACACATCGTGTCACAAAAGTAATTTGAAAATGGAAAGCAGAGGTATTTGAAGAGTCAGTTCTTCAGGACCGCTGTCTGATTGTCGGATATACCATCCTCTCACTTCCTCCTGCCACCATGTCCATGGATGTTTGTGGCTATGAAGCTTTTTCATAACAATGTTACACCGGCTGTGATAAGACTCTGCAGATCAGCATCCAATCACGGCGAAAGCCATGGGCAAAGTGCAGTGTCAGAAATGGAAATTAACTGAGATTTAGACATGGATAAAAACATTTTTCGCGTAATATGTCGTTACAGTTACAGAGTTACAGCTCATATAACATTATGTTTCTTGTAATGCTGTGACACAGGTTTCCTAAAGCACATTTCGAGTCTAATTTGCAGATGCCTTTCGGCCTGATCCAGGTTTTGAGAAGTGCTGAAAACATTGCAGTTAAAATCTTCTGAGTTGTTATCCCACATCATATTCTTAAAAAATTCGAATCGCTTGCTTGGATATTCCTCAGGATCTTTTGGTGTCCAATGCAAAGTCACACTCTACAGTGGACAACACAATGCCCTGAAGAAGATCGGAACAAAAAGGTCGAAATGTCGATTGTCTGAAAGAGTATGACGTGGCCTAACAACTAAGAAGATTTTAAACTCGGTGATAATGGCCACGAAAGCCTGCAGACTAACATCAAATCAGTGTGTCAGAAATATACGCCGACTCCTTCGAACACTGCAATGAATGCATTGCTATACAATGAGCAATCGTAGCTTCAGCTTTAACACAGCAAGACTTGAGCGTTCTTCAGTGGGCCACAACACGCCGATAAGTAAAGACTGTCGTATGTGCACTGCTGTCTGTTTCCAACTGAGGGTACTCAGGACGTTATTTTCGGTCCAAAGCCGCCTCCTACCTATGTTATATCTGTTTTCCCCATTAACTTTGTGAAGCACTCTCCTTTAGTCTGAGCATGCAGTATGTACAGTGCAACAATCTCAAGCTTTCTAATTTTGTATTGGATTCTTCATTTTTTAATTCTCTGTAAATCTCCCCACCTATGCTATAAGATACCATTTTATTCACTCATTTCCATCAATTAATATAAATCCATATTCTGGTGGAGTATGGGACTACGGCTGTTCAGTGTTCAATAAAACAAGACCAATCGCCGTTCTATAGGTTTATTTCTAGGCAACCAGTTTCGACGTTAGACTACGTCATCTTCAGACCTAAACTGCTCCAATCCAGTAACTTCCGTGCTACAAATATAGCAGTGCCTTTAACTGGCCTCGTAATGGCTATTGCGGGCAAATTGACTGCTGTCTGCTGACTGTTGTCCAGCGAGCACGTATGCCCTTAATAGCTATTACGAGACCAGTTAAAGGCGTTGCTATAATCGTAGCACGAAATTTAGGCCTGAAGATGACGTAGTGTAACGTCGAAAGTGGTTGCCTAGAAATAAACCTATATAACGGCGACTGGTTTTGTTTTATTGAACATTTCCATCAACGTGGCATTATTTTGATTTTCCGTTGTTTTCGTGTACCGCTATGATTGTAATAGCCGGTTCCGACTTCCATCTTTCTCCGCCCCAGAACGTGTTTATTATACTAACGATATCTATCACAGTAGCATGAACCGACCGGCAGATTAAATTTACTGGTACTGCATTCGGGGAGAATGGGGTTGAAATCCCTTCCGGTGTGGTTTACTTAAATCTCTCCCGTTAGATGATTCCTTAAGTAACGTTACGATATGTTTCAGTTGTTATCTGTGTCCTGTCTGAGTTTCGCCACCACGGATGGGACGCAGAACCCTGATCTGTACCGACAAAAACTATAACATTCATCCTTTCCTGCAAGGACTTACCTGTGCGTTTTCGTATAGATTACGTGAACCTATCTAGGCAGATGACTTGCTTCAGCATTTCTCAGAAGTACATTTGTCGCATATTTGTTTCTCTCCTTGAAAATACGGAAATCATTGTTGTGGCTTCATCGATACGTTTTGGTTATTTATTTTTGGGTTACATATTTTGTTTTATGCCTATCCACTCCAGCAACAGGCCTCTACTTGAGGCAGCTTGCTGCTGTACTGTAGAGAACTTGCTGAGAGATATGCCAGCTACGTGGTTATGTCTACCTTTTCATCGCTACATTTATATTTTGCTCACTCTTTCTGCATACCGACAGATGATGTAACAACTGTGGTGAAACATGTTTCTAAGATGAGCATTAAAGCTGTTCTTGCCTGAAAGTGAACCCAATAATCTAGTTTATTCGTTTCAAGCATGAAACGGAGCTTAATATCTTTCATCATTCTATATGAATGAGCCCCCTATTTTTCTCAATGTGATTACTGAAACAAAAGCACAGTATTTACTCTTTAGAAGAATTAACCAAGAAAACAAAGAAACAATTTTACACTTCCCACACATTACATGCCAAGTACTTTCATTTACGCACACTATTATGCTAACACAAGTTACAAACGGAAGGAAAGTACGGAGACGAGCGTACCGCGGTACTGGGAAAGTGCAGCCCTTCAGGACGTGGCTCCCTTTTGAGAGGCGATTACTTTGCGAGGGCGACCCAGGCCAGCGACACTCGCGGCGAACTATCCCCTTCAAGAGCGGAGCGTCGCTTCCCACGCAGCGAGCCTACCGACCACAGCTTGGCGGCATTACGCCTGAGTCCTTCACCTGTTCCCGCGTCACGTGCCCCATAAGCCGACAAAACTAACTGAAACGCGCACACTTTATACAATTCGTGTCAGTACCAAATCGATGTCACCGAACGTAGGCCGCCTAAGTAGGGAAACAGATCGCGTGGCTGCTCAGTAATGTCCGTAAACATAACATAATATTCAATATAGGCCTCATTCTTCAGGTGGTTTCGGAATAACTGACGCATACGTATTGCAGGGCTTGTAAATGCTTATGTGCAAATTGTATCGTTACTGCACAATCAATGTCAGTAGAGTAGATATACACTACTGGCAATTAAAATTGCTACACCAAGAAGATGAGGTGCCACAGACGCGAAATTTAACCGACAGGAAGAAGATGCTGTGATATGCAAATGATTAGCTTCTCAGACAATTCACACAAGAATGAGATTTTCACTCTGCAGCGGAGTGTGCGCTGATATGAAACTTCCTGGCAGATTAAAACCGTGTGCCCGACCGAACTCGAACTCGGGACCTTTGCCTTTCGCGGGCAAGTGCTCTACCATCTGAGCTACCGAAGCACGACTCACGCCCGGTACTCACAGCTTTACTTCTGCCAGTATCTCGTCTCCTACATTCCAAACTTTACAGAAGCTCTCCTGCGAACCTTGCAGAACTAGCACTCCTGAAAGAAAGGATACTGCGGAGACATGGCTTAGTCACAGCCTGGGGGATGTTTCCAGAATGAGATTTTCACTCTGCAGCGGAGTGTGCACTGATATGGAACTTCCTGGAAGATTAAAACTGTGTGCCCGACCGAGACTCGAACTCGGGATGCAGATGATGAACAGGTATTCATTGGACACATATATTATACTAGAACTGAGATGTGATTACATTTTCAAGCAATTTGGATGCATAGATCCTGAGAAATCAGTACCCACTATTTGTCTTAAGCGATTTAGAGAGGTCAAGATAAGACTAAATCCGGACAAGTATTTGAACAGGCGTCTTCCCGAAGTCAAATTCTGTCTCTGTCATGCGCAACATAAACTTTTAATGTTAAGGAAATGTATGTAGAATAGTAGTTGCACTTCTCTTTCCATAGGTCCAGTGTGAGGAGAGCTTCAATGATGTAGATGTTGTCGTAGAAACGAAAATGCATAGTACCTCTTTGCAGAAGGATATATATATGCCAATGTTGCTTCCGCAGATAGTGAAATGATCCTCAAGGGACTGTGACAACTGTAAATGTCCAACATATCTCCATTCGAAAGATAATATCAGTACCGCACAGAAGATGTGCAGAAGTTAGTTTTTATGCTAAATCCACGCTAACTGATATTGCTAAGAGTATGTAAATCAGTTGGTTCTACGAAGAAACTCGTCAGCGAAGTAGAAGGAGTTGGTCACTAATAAATACTGTGTGTTTCTCGTGAAATGTATTTCACGGGGAGCTAAACGTTTTTAGGTACAGCAGTCCAGCACCATGTCCAAAGTATCTTTGATCCCTGTTTGGAATGAAATGTTTATATCCATGTCAGAAAGTATACTCAAAATTTACAATACGGCGGAAATTACAAACGTGCTAGTGGAAATTAAAGTGACAGTGAAAGCTCTACCTGATGGTGAAGTAAACGATGCTGGCTGATAGCCTAGCGCATTTGGAAGCCGCCGGAGGAAGTCGGGGTGGTGCGCCTGTCCTGGATAGAAATCGTGAGGAGGATTAACGTCGGAGGCCGGGCAGACTCGATTTGGTTTCTAGGTAGTTTACTGCATCTGACTAGGTGGATATCGGACAGTAATGCACGTCCCGTCCCAGTTACAAGATTTGCAAACATTTAGAAAAGTTCACAGTTTCATCTGGGTGACACTAGACGCAGACAGATGGGGTACTCAAATTCCGCACTGGAAAGGGGGGCAGGGGAGGGGTAAAGGTGGCGACAGGGAGGGCATCGGGTCACCCTCTACCCCTAACATTGCCAAATCCAGGTTAACATGCGGACCCTGTGACAGACGCGGGGTAGAGGCAGGAAGAAGAGAAGGATGTTATAGAGTAAACAGCCATCTTTCATTTAAATGATTGTCGCCCTGTTATGGGTGAATATTTGATTAGATAACTGCCTGCCCGTCGGACTGCTACGGCCTGTGTTGCGCTAACATACGATCAGATATGGTAGCTGGCATCATCATGTGCTAACTATTTAACTTCTCTCCTTTGAATGACGTTCACTAGATACTCTGTCATGATCTACTTACCTAATAACCACTACAATTAAGGTTCAACGCAATCAATTAATCTGCCATCATTAAAATCAGTGAGATCTAAATTAAGATTGCATTAAGTAATCTTTATATAGACTGATATAAAGTAGTATGTAGTAGTCAAGGTTTTGTCTCAGGTACGTCACAAAAACTAAAAGAAAAATAAATGCAATCGTGCATTTATGGGTTCACATAAGCAAATGTGGTCACTACTACACTTATTTAGGAACAGAATATTCTAAAACTGCCAAGGCATATCTTGAATTGGCCACTTCATGCATCCCAGAGGACTTGGAAAATCGTTTTAGCGCAGTAAAAAAGTGAAATCGAAATTTCAAACTGTGTACTTAAGTTCCCAAACAAGTTGTTCGCGTACGAATGCTTACAACATTGTTGCTGAAGTACAGAGACAGGCGAATAATCTAATAAATTTACAAAATCAAAACAACAAAAGCGTAGTATCATGAATTACTAAGTTCAGAAACGTTATGGGAAGATTGCAACTAATTGCCTCTGCTGTTCGTACGTCGTACTGCTATCAGTGTGTTGAATAAATTGTGATGAAAGGGAAAGGAAATTTCGGAACAGAAATAAAGGTGTAAGGATGCAGGAACCAATGTTAAACATTAACCTATTTATAAGGAAGACACAGAAAACTTATCGGTAGGAGTGGAAATCACAGATGTCACAGAATATGTTTAATGTAATGAACACAAAAAACAGGTCCTTGAGAGAAGTAGAACATCCGCCTCGACAGCTGTACGGTCAGCTTAGTGGATTGCTAAGCGAAGAAGCCCAGATTGGGTACTCGGCCGGGAGGAAGATTTTCTCCGTTCGAGGACTGGATGTTCAGTCGTCCTTATTCCGTATCGTCGAAAGTGACATTACTAGGGAGACGGCTGAGTGGGCTCACCCCAATTCAATAAACTGGAAAAAAGATAAGAATAAAGGAGGATAAAAATTTGCTTAATCTTCTCCTATGGAAGAATCAAGATTACGTACCATGGATAAAGCAAGGTCTGTATCAGACGCATATTGGGATAGTCGAAGAAAATTTTTTTCGGTAGAAGAAGACTAATGCTGTCAGATGTTATTGCAATCAGGAAGAAGTTTCTGGAAGTGTACATCTGGAGCATATCATTAATGTCAACTGAACGTGGACTGTAGCAAATATGGCGAAGTAGAAAGTGGAAGCACTTGAAACGTGGTGCTAAGAAAGAATGTTAAAAATTACGCGAACAGTGATAGCTCCGAAAAGGGTCGAATAATAATTTGATTAACGGCAGCGAGAGTTCAGAAGACTTCCAGCGCCTCTTATGAAATATTACATTATAAACGTTTCTGTGATTTTTCTCTTCATGACTAATCCAGTTTGGTTACAATCCATGTAGCGACCACACTAAAATGTACTCTTTCAGCACTTGTATAAAACTATTTGGTCTGCCTTAGAAATTTTGTGCACAATATTTGAATAGTCAAATCGACATAACATCTGAAAGCAGACAATTACACATTGTCTTGTTTCTTTATAGGGCCCCGTACGCAACCGAAAAGAACAAAATGATGAGCAAATGGCTCTATATACCTTTTAGAATATTTGTGTTGTAATCTCATACGTAATACGCCGCTATGTCGGCCCAACTGACTTTTAAGTGACCATTCTCATTGATCAAATATTTTAATTTGCGTACTGTCACTGCTGATGCGGCAGTTTCATGCTGAACAAATATGGTTCAAATGGCTCTGAGCACTATGGGACTCAACATCTGTGGTCGTCATAAGTCCCCTAGAACTTAGAACTACTTAAACCTAACGACATCACACACATCCATGCCCGAGGCAGGAGTCGAACCTGCGACCGTAGCGGTCACGCGGTTCCAGACTGAAGCGCCTTTAACCGCACGGCCACGCCGGCCGGCCTCATGCTGAACAAACAAATCCATTACAACGCTAGCGGAAGGTATGTGAATTCCTTCTAGGGACAAAGAGGGCCCAATAAGGAAGGAACTACATTCGTTCTCAAGACAGCGAGTGTAACTACCCGTCCAGCTTTCGCATTAGGTAACATTTTGCGTGATTTCCTTCAACAACACAAGAGGGCTTCCTTCATGGCTACTTTGTAAATCCCACGACACTATCCGTTATGAGCTAGTAACTACCATTCCGACGAAAAAAGATCATACATCGAATTAAATAGTTAAGCTAACGCCTGTATAACGTGCATTAAAGAATTTGCCATGATGCATTGGTCTAAGTTTCGTGATCACTTCGTCAATGTTTCAAAAATTATTGAGATGAAGTTGTTAGGTGCCGCAGTCCTACCATGTAAAAATATAGCCTTAGTAATGTTAACAGTGACACAAACAGAGGCAGAATGTCAGACAAACAATGGAACGTTTTCTTCAGCGCAAATAACATCCAGCTCAACTGTTATCACATTTTTCTGTAACGTCGAAGGTACACTACTGCATCGACTTTGCTTGAATTGTCTTCCAGCATAAGAGACACAAAGGAACTGTAAACCTGAAAAACGTATGAGACTTTTGAGATCAGACGCTGGTTCCACATTACTTCATAGGAAGAGAACAGAAAACAGCAGTCTTCAGGCACAAATCGAAATTTATATTTCCACACACAATTTACTTCTACGTCTACAGCTACATACATTTCGTTTCCTGTTCCTCGTGGAAGTAGAGTGACGAAAGAATCGCTCTGTGTAGGCTTCTGTACGGTCACTAATTTATCTCGTCTTATCTTTGTGGTCCTCAGGTGATATGTGCATTGGCGCCATTAGAATCGTTCTGCAGTCAGCTTCTAATGACGACTCTCTTAATTTTTCCAACTGTGTTCCTGGAAAACGACGTCATCTTCCCTCCATGGATTTCCATTTTGCCGCTCTGGCTAGCCGTGCGGTCTTGGACGCTTTCTCACGGTTCGCACGGCTCCCCCCGTCGGAGGTTCGAGTCCTCCCTCGGGCTTTTAATTTGTTTAATTAGTGTGTAAACCTAGGGACTGATGACCTCATAAGTTTGGTCTCATAGAACCTTACCACAACTTCCAAAAAATTTCAAAAATTCCCCTTTGAGTTCCTAAAGCATCTTCCTAGTACTTGCTTGTTGATCGAACCTACCGGCAACGAATGTAGTAGACAGCCGCCGAATACCTTCCATGTCTTCCTTTAATACGACCTCGTCGGATCCCAAAAACTCGAAAAGTAATGTAAAATGTGTCGCACCATTCTTCTATGAGTGCTCTCCTTTATAAATGACGGTTAGTACACTAGACTCGCAATCGGGAGGATGACTGTTCGAACCCGCGTACGGCTATCCTGATTTAGGTTTTCTGTGATTTCCCTAAATCGCTTAGAGTAAATACCGGAATAGTTTCTTTGAAAGAATACGGTCGCTTTCCTTCTCCATCCCTCTCCAAACCAAGCTTGTGCTCTGTCTCTAATGCCTCCTCTTTATAGGTGACCCACACATTCCCAAAATTCTCCCAACAAAAATAAGTCCATCACTCAGCTTCCCTACTACAGTCCGTACCTGCTCGTTTCATTTCACATTGCTTTGCAACATTACGCCTAGATATTCAATCGACGTCACTGTGTACACCAACACACTACTAACACTGTGTCCGAACATTAAGGGTTTGTTTCTCCTACTCGTCAGCATTAACTTACATTTTTGTACATTTAGAGCTAACTGCCATTGATCAAACTAACTAGAAATTCTGTCAATGTCAGCTCGTATCCTTCTACAGTCACTCATCGGCTACACTCTTCCCTACCTCAAAGCGTCGTCAGAGTACGTAGATATATTACAAGGTGGCAAACTGTGATTACAATTCTTACAAAACTAAAATTTATGAATCACAGATACGGTGCTGCCATGTCACGTTTAATTTTCTTTCTTCGTTGAGGCTATAGTAATTGAGAGATAAATTTGTTTCGAGCTGTACTTCTGGGCAATCCCCAAGGTTCATTTCCTCTCCGAATTCGGAAGTACGTTGTGGTGCTCTTGGTTTTGAAGTGTCGACTCTTCCAATCTGTCTGTCATCCGGTGACATCCAGTTCGTTGTCTGACGTTGAATATGTCAGAGTTTTCGGCTTGTGCCACAGATCTACATTGTGTTTCCCTACCAGTGGGTCTGCTGTCCTGTTCTGAAAAATCTCGTCTATTGGCACAGTTCTAGACGATGTGCAGCAGGGTGCCAATTTCTCTGTACTTAAACATGTCTTTATCAACGTGTTCATTTATTTTCTTCTTGTATGTAGCTCTCCTGTCTTGTATCCCCTCCGCTGTTTCATGTTCTGTCTTTTGAGTAAATACAGTGCGCACATTTCCTTAATGATAGGGCCATTGGTAGTCAGCCCAGCATAACAATGAAAGCATTAGTCGGTGTAGTTCTACATACGCAAGGGGTGCGCAGGAGTCTGCTCTGTAGTCGTCGAACGTAAAAGACTATCTTTACTTTTGTGGCTGAGTCAGTGAACCTATATCTACGCCCCACAGTCAGCAATAGAATTAGGCTATGCTCTCATTACACTTGAGGCAGCTGAAACAATCATTGGCAGAAATATGATATTTTTGTTACGGATACTCATGCTTCTGCGTAAAACCCCTCTTTGGTTGATCTTCAGTTTTCATTGTGAGCTTCCTCGCTTATGACAACGTTTCTTTTATCAGCATGTAAATTGTTTTGTATGTTGCTAACATTAATTTATTGCCTTCGTACCAATGTAGATGTGACTGCTGTTCTCATAGTTCGTTTGTGTTTGCAACAGACGACCTGTTTAAGCGAAAAATCCTGTGGTACTTCTCAGATCATGTAGCTAGCTCTGCTGTGTTTTTACTCCAATATCCGAAACCTCACAGCGCAGTAGACACCCTGTAGGATGTTTTTAATTATATTCTTGTTGGAGCACTCGATCTGTTTCACTTCTTGAGCAGGGTATGCTACTATAAATTATCAAGTGAACCAATTGTATCAGTGACTATGACTCAGATATTGGCCGTCTTTCGCGCTGGTAATGTATAAGATTTTCCGAATCCTTTGTGGTTTCCCATCTTTTCTAAAATCTTACAGCAGAGGCAACCGTGCTGTAGGGGTAAGAGGTAGCGTCTCATTAGTAATCAAAACGTACTCAGTCCTGGGTTCGAACGCCCGTACGTCTTAAACTTTGAATAATAATTAGTGGTAACGGCGGCTAAAGACTTCCGTCATAAGAAGTCACCTCCATCCTGCCAACGGCTTTGACAAACAGGGAAGACGAGCGGAGGGAGGTTCCGGCCACTCTTTTGTTCTCGGGGTGTGAAACTGCCACTAAAAGTGGAAGAATCAGCAATGATCAATAGCATGAGGATGCAGAAGGCAATGGAAACAACTGCATTAAAAACACATAACGTATATCCGCACGATATGAGGCTTATAACTGAAAGAGAGTCATGATTATCTCTCCATTCGGTTCTCAGCGAGGGGATGGCCAAGAGGGAGGTGGCTCTGAGAAAAGATTGAACAACCAAAAAATAAGACAACGTTCTACGAGTCTGGACTTTCAATGTCAGAAGTTCGAACGTGGTAGGGAAGCTAGGAAACTTCAAAAGGGAAGTGCAAGGGAAGAACACAAGTATTTCTGGTCAGATGAGTACAGGGTATACTGCCAGCAGCAACTGAAAATGGTGTAACGAGGGAAAGATTCGTTACGAATAGGAAGGTAGGGCAGAGGGTAAGTTAATGCGAACAGTTCAGTGGTAGGGTTGTTCTCATAAGGATCGACAGCAAATCAACACCTGCAACGGTAGTTCAAGTATACACGCCGATGTCGCAAGCAGAAGATGAAGAGATGAAGCGAGAGCGAAAGTATATGAGGATGCTGAGCCGATAATTAGGTACGTAAAGGGAGATGGAAGTCTAACAGTCATGGGGGACTGGAATGCAGTTGTGCGGGAAGTAGAAGGTACGGGAGAATATGGGTTTGGTACTAGGAATGAGAGAGGAGAAAGAATAATTGAGTTCTGCAATAAATTTCAGCTAGTAATGACAAGTACTCTGTTCAGCCACTCACAAGAGATGGAGGTATCTTTAGAGAAGGCGGGGAGATACTGGAAGATTTCAGTTAATTACATCATGGTCAGGCTGATTCCGAAATCATATATTGGATTGTAAGGGACGCCAGAAGCAGACATGCGCTCAGATCATAATTTAGCAGCGAGAATAGTAAGCTAATATTAAAAGACTAGTCAGGAGGAATAAATTCACAAAGTATTGGGATTCGGAAGTACCAAGAAATGGAAAGATGCACATGAAATTCTCTGAGGCAATGGATACTGTGATAAGGTATAGCCCAGAAGGCAGTTAAGTTGATGAGGAATGAACATTTCTAAAAAGGGCAATCACTGTAGCTAGAAAGAAAAACATAGGTACAAAGGAGGTAGTTTCAAAGACATCAAGAGAAACAGAAAAAATACTTGAGTCAATCACTGGAAGAAGGAAGTACAAAGACATACAGGGAAATTCTGGTATATAGTCTCTTAGGGAAGAAATAAATAGGAAGCGTAGGGAAGCTAAGGGAAATGGGTGCTTGAAAGATGTGAAGAGATCGAAGAAGAAATGATTGTCGGAAGAACTGACTCAGCATATACAAAAGTAAAGACAACTTTCGGTAACATTAAAGTCAAGGCTGGCAACGTTAAGAGTGGAACGGGAATTAAACTGTTAAATGCAGAGGAGAGAGCGGATAGGTGGAAAGAGTATATTGAAGGCCTCTATGACGGGAAAGGCTTGTCTGATGAAGTGATGAAGAGGAAACAGGAGTCGATATAGAAGAGACAGGGATTCCAGCATTAAGATAGATTTAAAACAGCTTTGGAAGTCTTAACACCGAATAAGGTAGAAGGGATAGACAATACGCCATGAGAGTTCCTAAAATAACTGAGAAGAAGTGGTAACAAAACGACTATTCACGTTGGTATATAGAATGTATAACGCTGGTGACATTCCATCACGTTTCTAGAAAACATTATCTATAAAAGTGTGAAGACTGCAAGAATCGATATCTGCGAGAATTATCGTAAAGTCAGTTTAACAAATGGTTCAAATGGCTCTGAGCACTATGGGACTCAACTTCTGAGGTCATTAGTCCCCTAGAACTTAGAACTAGTTAAACCTAACTAACCTAAGAACATCACACACATCCATGCCCGAGGCAGGATTTGAACCTGCGACCGTAGCGGTCTCGCCGTTCCAGACTGCAGCGCCTAGAACCGCACGGCCTCAGCTTAACAGCTCATGCATCCAAGTAGCTGACAAGAATAATATGCAGAAGAATGGGAAAGAAACTTGGGGATGTTTTACATGAGATCGGTTTGGTTTTAGGAAAGGTAAAGGCACCAGTGAGGCAATACTGACGTTGTGATTGACAATGGAAGCAAGACTGAAGGAAAAATCAAGAAACGTCACAAAATTTGTCGACCTGGAAAAAGCGTTCAGTAATGCGAAACGTGCAAGACGTTCAAAATTCTAAGAAATATAGGAGTAAGATATATGAAAGGACAGGTAGTATCCAGTATGTACGAGAGCCAAGTGGAAAAAGTAAGAGTGGAAGACAAGAGCGAAATTCTCGGATTAAAAAGGGTGTATGACTGAAGATGTTTTCGTTCACCCCTACTGACATCGAAGAAACAATGACGGAAATAAAACAAGTTTCGAGGGTGGAACTAAAATTCAAGGCGAAAGGATATCAATGAAAAGAATGGATAGTGACATTGCCATACACAGTGAAAGTAAAAAAGAATTACGGGTTCTACTGAAATTGAATGAATAGAGTAATGAGTACAGAACATGAATTGTGATTAAACAGAAAGGCCAAATACCAAAGTGATAAGAAGTACCAGAAATGAGAACAGGAAGAACTTAACATTGTATCTTGTGATCACGAAGTAGACGAAGGAATTCTTCTACCTAGGCAGCAAAATAACCCTTGGCAGACGGAGCAAGGAGAACATAAAAAGCAAACTAGCACTGGAAAAAAGGGTATTCCTGCCTAAGAGAAGTCTACTAGTATCAAACATAGGCCTTCATCTGAGGAAGAAATTTCTGAGGATGTACTTTGGAGAACAGTATTGTATGGAAGTTAAACATGGATCATAGCATAACAGGAACTGAAGACAGTCGATGAATTTGAGGTACTGTGCTACTTATAAGCCTGGAAAATAAGATGGGCTTACAAGGTACACACTGAAATAGTTGTCCGCAGAATCTTCGGGGAAATGATTACATGGAAAATGCTTACAAGAAGAAGAGACAGGATGGTAGTTTATGTGTTAAGACATCATGTTATAACTTCCATAGTACTAAAGAGATAAACTGAGGCAAAAAA
This sequence comes from Schistocerca americana, assembly GCF_021461395.2. Taxonomy (NCBI): domain Eukaryota; kingdom Metazoa; phylum Arthropoda; class Insecta; order Orthoptera; family Acrididae; genus Schistocerca; species Schistocerca americana. The sequence goes on from NC_060122.1 coordinate 654,590,185, forward strand.
TTGAGGACATAGGGGACAAGTGATAGGCTGAGAAGAAGAAGCTGACACAGGAGAGGAATTCGTAGCGTGCCGCATTAAATCAGTCAGCTGACTGATGACACAAAAAAAGTAAAAAGAACTGTAGAGGAATTTCGGCAACTTGTATACCACTCCAGTGTCAGATGGCAATAAGCTTAACCTGAGCTTTAGAAAGAGCACATCAGCTTCTAGAAGTTTACTGTGGTTGGCTGTTGTCTCACCTTTCTGTGTACTGAATTTCCAAATTATTGCGATCTGTTCCTGCAAAAATATTCGTTTAATAAAATTTCAGATACAGAACAATATGCTGTACTTTTCCTCATCTCTACTATTGCCAGCCTCATTTCCCCTTGAGCATGCGAGATCTGAATCAGATTATTCGCATGCTGCTCTATAAATTCGAAAAAGAAGACGCAGGTGGTAATCTGCGTCTTCTGTGTTTGTCGTTTGGCAGCAGAGATGTTTCTAAGTGCAGTATTTCAGTGATGTTCCCAATACCTCGTTATTTCACCATTATGTTTTCTCTGATGCATGTTTGTATGCGGAACCGCAATGTCTATTATCATCTGATCATTCATGTTTGACGTAAAAGGTTGGCGTAAAAGTTTTTTGTAGGGTTGTTAAACTGACATGGGTGTTCTGTCGCATACGATTCCTCCGGTAGACGTCTAATAGTGTTTTTAAAGCTGTCTTGTTGCGTGAGACGGAGATATAGAATGGAAGTTGAGGGAATTTAGTCCCATTAGACATTCTAGCGAATGATGGGATCGACTAGTCTTGAGTCTCCTGCAAGATTCACACCAATTTGTTTGCTTTGACATCAACATATAGTCTACTTCCTTGCAACTGTTGTACGTTTAATTCTACCTACAATTTTTTTCAGTTCGTACGGTGTAGATTGCATGGCGGCTCAGTCACTGTTGGGAGTATAATGTATGTACACTCCTGGAAATGGAAAAAAGAACACATTGACACAGATGTGTCAGACCCACCATACTTGCTCCGGACACTGCGAGAGGGCTGTACAAGCAATGATCACACGCACGGCACAGCGGACACACCAGGAACCGCGGTGTTGGCCGTCGAATGGCGCTAGCTGCGCAGCATTTGTGCACCGCCGCCGTCAGTGTCAGCCAGTTTGCCGTGGCATACGGAGCTCCATCGCAGTCTTTAACACTGGTAGCATGCCGCGACAGCGTGGACGTGAACCGTATGTGCAGTTGACGGACTTTGAGCGAGGGCGTATAGTGGGCATGCGGGAGGCCGGGTGGACATACCGCCGAATTGCTCAACACGTGGGGCGTGAGGTCTCCACAGTACATCGATGTTGTCGCCAGTGGTCGGCGGAAAGTGCACGTGCCCGTCGACCTGGTACCGGACCGCAGCGACGCACGGATGCACGCCAAGACCGTAGGATCCTACGCAGTGCCGTAGGGGACCGCACCGCCACTTCCCAGCAAATTAGGGACACTGTTGCTCCTGGGGTATCGGCGAGGACCATTCGCAACCGTCTCCATGAAGCTGGGCTACGGTCCCGCACACCGTTAGGCCGTCTTCCGCTCACGCCCCAACATCGTGCAGCCCGCCTCCAGTGGTGTCGCGACAGGCGTGAATGGAGGGACGAATGGAGACGTGTCGTCTTCAGCGATGAGAGTCGCTTCTGCCTTGGTGCCAATGATGGTTGTATGCTTGTTTGGCGCCGTGCAGGTGAGCGCCACAATCAGGACTGCATACGACCGAGGCACACAGGGCCAACACCCGGCATCATGGTGTGGGGAGCGATCTCCTACACTGGCCGTACACCACTGGTGATCGTCGAGGGGACACTGAGTAGTGCACGGTACATCCAAACCGTCATCGAACCCATCGTTCTACCATTCCTAGACCGGCAAGGGAACTTGCTGTTCCAACAGGACAATGCACGTCCGCATGTATCCCGTGCCACCCAACGTGCTCTAGAAGGTGTAAGTCAACTACCCTGGCCAGCAAGCTCTCCGGATCTGTCCCCCATTGAGCATGTTTGGGTCTGGATGAAGCGTCGTCTCACGCGGTCTGCACGTCCAGCATGAACGCTGGTCCAACTGAGGCGCCAGGTGGAAATGGCATGGCAAGCCGTTCCACAGGACTACATCCAGCATCTCTACGATCGTCTCCATGGGAGAATAGCAGCCTGCATTGCTGCGAAAGGTGGATATACACTGTACTAGTGCCGACATTGTGCATGCTCTGTTGCCTGTGTCTATGTGCCTGTGGTTCTGTCAGTGTGATCATGTGATGTATCTGACCCCAGGAATGTGTCAATAAAGTTTCCCCTTCCTGGGACAATGAATTCACGGTGTTCTTATTTCAATTTCCAGGAGTGTATCTTTCGCAGGGAAAGACTATGTCCACAGATGTATATATCTGACGTTCTTTCAACTATTACGTTGAAAAAGCCTCAAGTGATGCAAATGACGCTGAGACAAGCAGTTTCGTATGAGACACATCGGGCCGCAAATGTCGTGAATCACCCCAAAAATGGATGAGGAATGTTGCACATGTGACGACAACATATGACGAGTACTTCGCCGCACGTACAACGGTTGGGCTTGGGCGTGAAGAGACGAATACTTGCACTCGAGAAACAGGTACAAATTTCGAATATCTTTTGTCAACGTGGTCTGGTGTGATGGTAGAAGTTCCTGTCCTCACTGTAACCAAATGTTTCTTTCCTTTCGCCATTCTTTTTTTTGTTTGCACACATTATTTAGTAAGGAAAACGTAGGTCATATACTGGTTACGACGAAATTCGGAAACCTATACTCATTTACATTTGACGTATTACCATCGGTTTTGTTGTAATGTGCTTTATAACAAAACAGTGCAGACCGCGAGATCTGTAAATAAAATAATAAATCTTACCTCGGTGTAAACATGTAATTGTGTAACGCAATGAACAAAATAATGCTTCCAATCGTAAGACTCCAACGGTGAACTTCCCACGCTTAAGTCGCGCACGTGGGCCCAGAGTACACCGGTTTTTTTCTTTTATTTATACAGATATCAATGTGCGAACAGTCATAGTTAATCAAGCCGGGAAAACTAAAACAGAATGAAGACACCGTCGAAGATAGTAAACATAATTGACATGAAAATAAAACCACCACTTCGTAGTTCAGCTTCCCACTGATAAAGATAGTTCAACGTGTAATCGTTTGCAGTTCGTTCTGACCTCATCTACCACTGCCTGGAACACCCCAGCAACACGGCGGGCTGTGAAAGGCACTCCATAAGTAGTTTGCGAAGCATTGTCGGTATCTGGTATGCCCGGCAATAGCATGATGTCTTTTTTGCAAACAGAGCCAGAAGTCAAGTAAATTCTTGTTACGATGATCAGGTGCGACATGCCGATAGGATCAGCCGCTGCACACACGATGAGGTACGTTATGTGATGACGTTATATTTTCAGCATCTTTCATCCACTAATGAGGTATTTCCCGACATTTGTGACCTCACAGGTATTAATTAATTGTTTAGGCGACATCTACATCGCTTCGGAGGTTTTTAAACGTTAATAAGGATAACCCTCTATATCCAAGCAGGACAGCTTTCGTTCGTGATTTCTTTTGTTACATAGGCCACCACTTTATCACCTGTATCTCTGAATTCGCGTCGTCTCTTACCAGAGAGACGAAGGAGAAAATTGTCTGCACTTTGGAATTTCGTTGCTGACGAAATTAGTGTATTAGTGCAGCTACCAGTTTCTGTGATGTGTGAGCTGTTTAAAATAGCCCGACGCCACATTTATGTACGTGATGAACCAATTGACCATCGTCCCTTTCTGTGGGTACCCGATCGGCAATGATGAGCTAGCGCTTCTTTACTACTTTGCGGTCACGGAGCACTTTGCAACCCTGGAGCAGCGACACGACCGCTACACAGCACCCGTGTAGCTCTTCTCGACGTTGGAAGTGACGCTGCCCGAGATCGTATATCGTGTCTGCCAGGCTTATGTTTCCTTCACGGTAGAAATTTAATTTTCAGCAGCGTATTACGTCGCGTGCGGCCCGCCCGCATGTTCGCTGCCGGATTATCTTAACCCTACCCGCCGCCGTAAGACGGGCACTTCATCGCCGGCGTGGCGGTTTAAGAGCTACGGCACCGTAGGGAAATACTCGAAGCACGCCGTTACGTGTCCTTCACGTCGTAGCAGCTGGCAGAGACCGCCCAGTGAAATCGTAAACGATTTACCGTCGCGAGCTCTGAGCGCCGTTACTAGGTGGAAATCGCCCCGGCAGCGAGAGATCTCAAGGGTCGCCTTAATTATCGAGGAGGTGGGGTCGATCCATTACGAAGCGAGACATTCTGTTTCGTCCGCGAATCGGAAATTTTCCTCGTTACGATGGAAGCTGCCGCACAGAGAGAACGCTGAGGTACTGCAAACCATCCCTTTTAAAGCTCCTCTTAAGAGTTGGAATTTCGTAGGATTACGGTCGCAGGTGCAGAATCGATACTGTCGGGTGAGGAGAGACAACGCGAAACGGTTCATTCCAGAGGGCAAGTGGTGCACGGTGCGCTAACGCAGCACCACGCTGCAGCTCTAGCGAATGGTTCGAGTGGAATTACGTCCACAATAGACCGCCACAGACATCGAGTTCTGTATGTCCTGAAATTCACGGCACTTGGCGAGTTTTCTCCTGTGGGCTGCGCATAGACGCACGTATCATTAGAAAAATCATGTGAATGGGGTATTTTATTCTACTACAACACACACGCACACTTAAAGAAGAGAAACCTTTTAATTCTAAAGTCTAAGACCATCATAATCATCATCAATGTTCTGCCAAAAGGCAGGTTTTCACATGGTAGTTCTCCAGGCTGTCCGGTCTTCAGCCATCCTCTTCAGGTCTGCATAATTTCCTCTTCCCTTTATGTCGTCTATCATTTTGTATCTCCTTCTTCATCTCAGTCTCCTCCAACAAACCAATCCTTCCAAAGCACCTGCTAGCAAGAACTCTCTTCTCAATGAATGTCCCAACAAGTTCTTTTTACTTTCTCTCACAAGCTTCAGAGACATCTTCTCTCACCAACCCTTTCCAGTACTCTTTCATTACTCACTTTTTCCATCCAGCTTATTCTCTCCATTCACCTCCACATCCACATCTCAAATGTTTCTAACCTTTTTTCATCCTCTCGTCTCAGCGTCCATGTTTCTGCCCCATATACTGCCACACTCAAGACAAAACATTTGGCAAGCCGTTTCTTTAGTTCTTTATGTAATTTGCCACATAAGAGTCTCCTCTCTCTGTTACATGCCTCCTTCGCTATGGCAATTCGAGTTTTCACCTCCTGGAGACATCTCACGTCTTCAGTTATTGTGCTTCCAAGATATTTAAATGCACTTACATGGCTAATGGTAGATTATCATATTTTAATATTGGACATCCTGCGTCTTGACTCTAAGACCAAAAAATAAAAAAAATAGCTGTGCACTATTATGAATTCATCCGGATGGGCGGAGATCAATGGATGTGTGTACATGTACAGTCGAACAAATAATAACAGTTTCAGAAAAATTCGTTAATTCATTCGAGAGAAACAGCTTCACAAATTGAGCAAGTTAGTAACGCGTTGGTTCACCTGTGGCACTTGCGCAAGCAGGTATGCAGCTTGGAATTGACTGGTAGAGCTGGATGTCAACCTGCGGGATATCAGGGCAGATTCTATCCAACTGGCGTGTAGGAGAGACCTGGCGACCTTCCTGGCCAAGATAGAGTTTGGCAAGCACGAACAGAAGCAGTAGAAACTCTCGCCGTGTGCGGACGGGCATTAATTTACTGAAGCGTAAGTCCAGGATGGCTTTCCATGAAGGGCAATAAAAGAAAGTGCAGAATATCGTCAACATACCGCCGTACTGTGAGGGTCCCGTGGATGATAACCAAAGTGGTCCTGCGACGACATAAAATGGGACTCCGACCAGCATTCCGGGTTGTCGGGCGACATGGCGAGTGCCAGTCAGGTTGGTATCCTACCGGTATCCCAGGCGTCTCCAGAAACGTCTTCACAGGTCATCGGGGCTCAATTTGAAGCGAGACTCATCACTGAACGCAATTCTACTGCAGTCAGTGAGATTCGAGGCCGATGGCGTCACGTGTTCAGTATGCCCAATTTGTGAAGCTCTTTCTCCTGAAAAAATAATCCAATTTTTCTGAAATTGTAATGATTTGTTTACCTTGGTCCCCTTAGAAAAATTATAAATTATTGTGCTGGTAAACTTCTATGTTATTTGACTCAAAGACGGTTGAGTAAAGCGGAACGTTGAACGAACTCAGACACTTTTCTCTTTACTTATTCTGATCACCACTAAATGGATTTTTTTTTTTTTTTAGCGCTACACAATCTGACTTTCAATAATCCCTACATACCTTATACCTTTCATGAATTACTTACCTCTAAAAAATCTTCGTTACTCGAACTACTGCAATACAACGAGCAACTATACTGCCAGCTAAATAAAACACTCTAACTACTGAAGGCACTAACTACTAATAGGCATAGTTACCAAATGAAAGATTTTGATAGTGAACAAACAATGTATTTTCCTTAATAGTGTTCAGAAGTCATTATATATATATATATATATATATATATATATATATATATATATATATATAATGACTCTATATATATATATATAAAAGTCCATGACATGCAGTCTTACAAATTTCCTTGTTCTGACGGACACGCGTCCAGACCGTCCGCTTTCGAAACTCTGGCATCTCTCTCCCCACATCTACTAGTGCTGGCGGCTCACCCCCACCTGCGCAACGCTACGCGCTGTTCACATCCAACTGCCCAACACTACACAAGCGAATATTCCTACAATGAGTCTAACCAGCCACAGACTGCACACAGCACAGTCAGTGATTTTCATACAGAGCGCTACGTGGCGTTACCAACGTGAAAACCTAAACAGCCTACTTACAGCATGTACATCACATATACCTCTCTCCGTCCCACTTGGATAGTTTCTTCGTGGTGCGTCATTTTTTGTGTTAGAACATATTTTGTTTCTCACATTTATGAATTTCCTAGTCTATATCATAAACCTACGTATGATAGTTCGACTACTGGGATAAGCACAAATGGCGTTATTTCAATCCTCCTATGGTAAGGTTAGACATCCTCGCACCACGAGGCTTTTTTCCATCATATTCTGCCAGATTTTCAGAATAATATTTACACGCAATGTTGTTGCTGCCGCTCTCTTCCCTTACTCTTTTTTCCTCTGGGGCTCCTCCTAGTACGATTGAAGGTATTTGCTTAGAATCTAGGTCCCTTTATTGTACTTTATTTTAGTTATTGTTTCCCACTTATCTAACCGATTTTGCGAATAGATTCCAAGTTTATTCTTATATTAGACCACTTAAAATTCAATACCCTTCTGTAACACACATCTGATACCCATCATTCCACTCCATGACCCTGGTGCAGCAACAGTAATTAATTTTTCCAAAAAGGAAAAAGAGACTGTTGCACAAGGCTTTATTGCTAACAGGGCGTTTAGCGCAGTTGGACATCTTCAGATTATCTTAAAATAGAGAAAGCCACATCAGTAAGACAATCTGTTTTAAGATAATCTGAGTGCGAGAACTGCACCAGATGCATAATTAGCAATAAAGCCTCTCGGAACAGAGACTGATTTACGTTTTTAGGACATCTCAGAAATTCCTAATCACTTCATATCCAGTTTTTACAATGCTATTGACCCATTTCCGTACTCCAGACTTACATGCTCAAAAAATACTTTCTCAATTCAAAGTTTACTGTTTTATACTAGGACAGGTTTTTTTGTTGAAGAATGGTCTCTTTGACTGTTGTAATGGGCTTCCTGTACCCTTCTTGCTTCTTGGGTCAGGTGTTATTTCATCCGGAAAGTAGCAGAATTCCTACGTCCACTTCGTGGTCCCCAAGTCTTTCGTTAATGTTGTTATGCCGCTCCTCGATATTTTCATCCTTCTTTCGTTTTCGATCGATCTACAATTTTTAGTAGCTCGAGTGTTCATTCTGCTTAATAAGTCGTGTAATTCTTCATCACGTTCGCAGATGATTCGAAAGTCTTCAATTTTATCACTATCCCTTCACTCCTAATCTTAATCCCACTTCTGAACAACTGCTACATTGATCCAGACTGAACAGAGTACGGAGAAGAGAAGGAAGACTGTATTAATGCCCTACGCCTTTTTAAATCCGACAATTTCTCTTTAGAAGGTAAAATCTGACAGGTTGTCAAGCGTCATGTTCCTCTTCCATTTCTTCTTATAAAATCAAAGTTTCGATTCCTCTGCCGGGATCTTCTTTAGGACCTGATGCTCCCGGTGTAAAAAGAAATTGAAGAAGAACGTGACGGGACGTAACAACTCCGAATATTTTTTCTTCAATGACAGCGGCCACGAAAACTTGCTGAATAGCACTTCACTTTTTGTATTCCGTTCTCATTGCTCACTTATAGTTCTTGTATTGTAAATTACCCGTCTTCCACAACAGAACATGCCTGTTTTAAGGTATCATCATTTCCAATGAAAGCGTCTTTATTTTGTTAAATTTGATTCCAGTATTAATTTTAGTGTCAGGACATCGCGGTATCAGCATTTATTCACATTTTATTACTTTTGTTCCAACAATGAAATGTTTTGAAAGTACAGATTATGTGCAGACATGTAGCAGTCTCAGCTTTGGCAACATTCTACATATAAATCTAATCCACATGGATACTTAAATCACACACAAGTGCCTGAAGACAGTCCAGCGAAGCACCTTCACAAAAACTCTCTAGTATTCCACTTTCGAACAACGTGAGGAAAAAACGAAAATCTATATCTTTCAGTACGAGCTCTGATTTCTCTTATTTTATTATGACGGTCATTTCTCCCTGTGTAGGCTGGCGTCCGTTCTCGCTTCCCACGCCCGGATTCCCGGTTTCGATTCCCGGCGGGGTCAGGGACTTTCTCTGCCTCGTGATGACTGGGTGATGTGTGATGTGTGATGTGTGATGTGTGATGTCCCTAGGTTAGTTAGATTTAAGTAGTTCTAAGTTCTAGGAGACTGATGACCATAGATGTTAAGTCCCATAGTGCTCAGAGCCATTTGAACCATTTTTTAGGCTGGCGTCAACAAAATGTTTTCGCATTCGAAGGAGAAAGTTGGTGACTGAAATTTCACGAGAAGATTCCGCGGCAACGATCTACGTCTTTGTTTTAAAAATGTCGTCAACAGATTCTGTATCACGTCAGTGACGCTCACCCCCGAATTTCTCGACAATACAAAATTTTCTCGATGTACTCAATTAATCTTATCTGGTGAGGATCCCACATCACGCAGCAGTACTCTAAAAGGCAGTACTCTGAAAGTGGACGAACGAGCGTTCTGTAGGCGGGCTCTTTAGTACGTCTGTTGCATCTTCCAAGTGTTCTGCCAATAAAATTCAACCTTTGGTTCACCTTCTCCATTTTCTATATGTTCTACACAATTTATTCGCAGTTGTAATTCCTAAGCATTTAGTTGAATTTAGACGGCCTTTACATTTGACTGATTTATCGTGTAGTCGAAGTTAAACGGATTTCTTTTAGCATTCCTGTGGATGATCTCACACTTTTCGTCATTTAGAGCCAATCGCCAATTTTCGCACCACACACATATCTTTTCTAAATCGTCTTGAGATTTCTTTTGAACTTATAATGACTTTACTAGATGATAATCGACAACGTCATCTACAAACAGCCTAAGACGGATTTTCAAATTGTCTCCTAAATCGGTTGTATGGATAAGGAACAGCAGAGGACCTATGACACTACGTTGGGAAACGCCATAATTCATTTCTGTTTCACTCGAAGACTTTCCGTCAGTTACTATGAACTGTGACTTCCTTGACAGGAAATCACGAATCCAGTCACATAACTTAAACGATATTCCATAAGTACGCAGTGTGACGACAGGCCATTTGTGAGGTACAGTGTCAAAAGCCCTCTGGAACTCTAAAAATACGGAATCAGTTTGAAATCCCTTGTCAATAAAACTCAACACTCCGTGTGAGTAAAGGGCCAGTTGTATTTCACAAGAACGATGTTTTCTAAATCCGTGTAAGCTGTGTGTCAATAGACCATACTCTTCGAGGTAATTCATAACTTTCGAACAGAATATATGTTCAAAAATCCTGCTGTATCGACGTTAATGATACGGACCTGTAATTTAGTGGATTAATCCTACTACCTTTCTTGAATATTGGTGTGACCTGTGCAACTTTCCAGTCTTTGGGTACGGATCTTTCGTCGAGCGAACAGTTGTATATGATTGTTAAATATGGAGCTCTTGCATCAGCATACTCAGAAAAGAATTTCATTGGTATACAGTCAGGACCAGAAGACTTGCCTTTATTAAGAGCTCAAGTTGGTTTACTTCTCCGAGGATATCTACTTCTAAGTTGCTCGTGACGGCAGCAGTTCTTGATTCGAGTTCTGAAATATTTGCTTCGCCTTCTTTGGTGAAGCATTTCGGAAGGCTGTGTTTAGTAACTCTGCCTTAGAAGCACTGTCATCTGTAGTATTCGTATCACACAGAGAAGTCATTGATTGTGTCTTGTGGCTAGCATATTTATCATACGACCAGAATCTCTTGAAATTTTCTGCCAGGCTTCGAGACAAAGTTTCGTTATGGGAACTATTACAAGCATATCGCGTTGAAGTCCGCTCTAAATTTCAACCTTCTGTAAAAGACCGGCTATCTTGTAGATTTTGCGTTCGTTTAAATTTAGCATGGTATTCTCGTAGTTTCTGCAACACTGTTCTGACCTGTTGTAGGTATCAAGGGGAATCAACTCCGACGTTTGTTAATTTATTTGGTTTTAATCAGTTGTTGTCGAGACTATTTCTTTCATTTCAAGCCACATCTACTCTACAGGAAGGCGACAAATGAATTTTTATCTGCTTTTTTGAAGAAGTACATTTTTCGTTTATTTCTGGAAGGTTTTGGAGTTGCAATAGTCTCGCTACTATCCGTTTTGATGCTCGTTATTATCTCAGAACTATTCGTTGCCAAGAGGCCAGTTGTGTTTTGGCAAAAGTTTCCTATTCGACTGGGCTCATGAACCAACTGCTCGAAATAATTTTCAGAAAATGCTTTTAGCTCAGTTTCGGGTGATATTTTATGCATATCTCCGAATTTAAAAATGTACTTTCGCCAACATACCGAAGGTAAATTGAAGTCACCACCAACAATACTTGTATGAGACCCGTACATGTTTCAAATTGGATTCAAGTTTTCTTTGAACCTTGCAGCAATTGTATCATCTGAGTTGGGAGGTCAGTAAAACGATCCAATTATTATCGTATTCCGGTTACCAAGAGAGACCTCTACCCATACTAACTCACAGGAACAACCGACCTACTTCATCGGAATACCGATACGTCTTCGCAAACATTTCGGCATTACTTATATCCGGCTTTAGCCAACTTTCAATACCTTTAACGATTTGAGTATCAGTACTTTCTATAAGCGCTTGGAACTCTGATACCCTCCCAACACAGCTGCGACAACTTGCAACTGTTATACCGATGGTTCCTTGATCTACGTTCATCCTGTGTTCGACCTGAATCCTATGAGACTGAAACCCTCTTTGTGTTTCCCCGGGATCCTCTAACAAAGAAACCACCGGTCCACGCCATGCAGTCTCCTCCTGCGTGGACTCCTGACATGTTTAGTGGAACCAACATTTATTTATTGCGTGGGTGTTATTAAGAACATATGGTTGAATCAGGTCCTTCTTTTATGAATTTCATAGATAATTTGCACAGTTTTCCAACAGATATGTTCCTGTAATTACAATTGAATTTTGACAAATTGTTTTTGACCACGGTAACGATACGAAGATGTGACCTGGAAAATAAAATTATGTCCAATGTAGATCACTAAAACTGCAACATCAGGAGGGAATAACGAAATTTTGCCTGTTTTGATTGTACAGGGTAGTAGGAAGAATACATAATTAAACTTGTAGGTGATTTGAAAGAGTGAAAAATTTAATACCCAGAGTAGAAACCTCTGGCAACAACAGCTCTATCCCGGCTGGGCATCGTATGGGACTGAGCTTGAATGTCATTCCACTCTCTTGCACCTCTATGGCAGAGTTCATCACCGTAGTGGTTGCGTGGTAGCCTCTCAACAACCATTTACCAGGTATTCACAATGTCTGAGCGATATGGACAACTTGGAGACACGGAACAACAGTCGAAGGCCCTTCTGTATCGAGATAGGTCATTATAGCACGGGCATCATGCGAGCTTGCGTTATCTTGTTAAAAGATAACTTTACAGAGACCTCCAAAGCAGTGCACGGTCACCACCCTAAACACGTTAGACATGCAAGAAATCTAATAACAGAACGGCTTTTGCTGCAGAATTATCGGCTATGCGAACCACAGGTGATCGTATTGAGTTCCCAATGGCATCGATATCACCGCTTCAGACACCGGGCCCCTGTGACAATGACGAGTGCAAACTTTCCTTGCAGACTCTATGTCCGGTGAAGTCCATCTTAATGCTGTGCATAGAAAGGAGGCACGTCTCAAAAAACGATGTGGTGTTTCTTCTGTGCCTAATGTTATCTGTGGGCGCATCATTATCGGCATGGATATCTGCCCTGCCGCCTCAAGAGGAGCGACAATCGAGGTCGATGTACACTGTGTAACACCAGAGCTCCATAGCTCTACTGACATAGATTTTTCTTTTTTTTCTGTTCCACCTTCTGTCATTGTAAATATACAGGGTTATTACAAATGATTGAAGCGATTTCACAGCTCTACAATAACTTTATTATTTGAGATATTTTCACAATGCTTTGCACACACATACAAAAACTCAAAACGTTTTTTAGGCGTTCACAAATGTTCGATATGTACCCCTTTAGTGATTCGGCAGACATCAAGCCGATAATCAAGTTCCTCCCACACTCGGCGCAACATGTCCCCATCAATGAGTTCGAAAGCATCGTTGATGCGAGCTCGCAGTTCTGGCACGTTTCTTGGTAAAGGAGGTTTAAACACTGAATCTTTCACATAACCCCACAGAAAGAAATCGCATGGGGTTAAGTCGGGAGAGCGTGGAGGCCATGACATGAATTGCTGATCATGATCTCCACCACGACCGATCCATCGGTTTTCCAATCTCCTGTTTAAGAAATGCCGAACATCATGATGGAAGTCCGGTGGAGCACCATCCTGTTGAAAGATGAAGTCGGCGCTGTCGGTCTCCAGTTGCGGCATGAGCCAATTTTCCAGCATGTCCAGATACACGTGTCCTGTAACGTTTTTTACGCAGAAGAAAAACGGGCCGTAAACCTAAAACCGTGAGATTGCACAAAACACGTTAACTTTTGGTGAATTGCGAATTTGCTGCACGAATGCATGAGGATTCTGTACCGCCCAGATTCGCACATTGTGTCTGTTCACTTCACCATTAAGAAAAAATGTTGCTTCATCACTGAAAACAAGTTTCGCATTGAACGCATCCTCTTCCATGAGCTGTTGCAACCGCGCCGAAAATTCAAAGCGTTTGACTTTGTCATCGGGTGTCAGGGCTTGTAGCAATTGTAAACGGTAAGGCTTCTGCTTCAGCCGTTTCCGTAAGATTTTCCAAACCGTCGGCTGTGGTACGTTTAGCTCCCTCCTTGCTTTATTCGTCGACTTCCGCGGGCTACGCGTGAAACTTGCCCGCACGCGTTCAACCGTTTCTTCGCTCACTGCAGGCCGACCCGTTGATTTCCCCTTACAGAGGCATCCAGAAGCTTTAAACTGCGCATACCACCGCCGAATGGAGTTAGCAGTTGGTGGATCTTTGTTGAACTTCGTCCTGAAGTGTCGTTGCACTGTTATGACTGACTGATGTGAGTGCATTTCAAGCACGACATACGCATTCTCGGCTCCTGTCGCCATTTTGTCACACTGCGCTCTCGAGCGGTCTGGCGGCAGAAACCTAAAGTGCGGCTTCAGCCGAACAAAACTTTATGAGTTTTTCTACGTATCTGTAGTGTGTCGTGACCATATGTCAATGAATGGAGCTACAGTGAATTTATGAAATCGCTTCAATCATTTGTAATAGCTCTGTAGTTTGATTGTATTGATAGCACAAGAGTGTTCGCTTTTTCCTTCGTAAAAACTTTGATGTCATGTTTTGATTCTATGCAATGTAGTGTATCTAGCATTTAAATTCTTTGTCCCATTTGGAGGGAACAAAACTTATTGTATATAATTGTAATTTTGTTTCAATAATTTTTATAGAAATACCAATATGTACAAACGATATGGTTTTTTTGAAGTAACTACTAGCTGTTTTGTAAAGAATGATCCTCACTAAGGGCTTTTAGTAATTTTGTATGTAAAATGTGGTGTGGTTCCCCTCGGGAATGGAACTTTGTAGCTCGCGCAAAAAGTGTTTGGCATGGATAGAAAGATGAAAGAAAGCGTCAGTCAGGGACGACCAACCAAACTGTCAACTGCTAATGTAAAAGTTGTGTATTGTGCTGGTGCCGAGAGAGGCTTTTCGTCCGTTTTCCATTGTGCCAATGCCTCGGATGGATGGATAAAGAGGTGGAACTATGCTGGAATTGGTACCAAGAAATGACAGAGTCCAGCATTTCCGCCTGCAAATCCACCCACCAACATGCACTCACCACCACGTTGTGCAGTCACTGAAAAGGAACCAAGGGATTGTAAAAATGTACAGTGAAGGATCAGCTCATGTGGATGATTTATTTGTTTTCAGTTATAAAGTAAACCGAAAGACTATTTGTGAAAACTTACTTTGATTTATCCTCTGGTACATTTCCACTTAGGATCCTTCCTTTGCAAAAGTGATTACCGAATGTCGTTATTGAAAGAACATTAAAGACCAGTGTTTTACTAATTAATGCTTCTTGAACATAGTAAACGGGAAGTTAAAGTTAATGTGGCAAAAGAGTGAGCTAAAGTAAATAATGTTTTCTGAAAGCAATTTTGCAATTAAAACTGCTTATTAAAAGTTTGTGGCTTGCTAAAAAACTAAAGTGAAAAATATACTTTAAAGCAATAAAGTAGTACAAACAGGTATTATAACAGTTTTCTGTCAACTTAAAAATTAAAAGTTCTTAAAACTGAGGCTTCTAAAGTTTTACTTAGTAAATGATCATATTGCTGCCTGTTGCAAATCGCAGAATGTCAGTCAGTGTCTTACAAATATGTCAATTTTGTGTCTCACTGCAGTAAAAGTTGAAAACTGCAATTGTGGAAAGTTATATACTCATGCTTGCTAAGTACTTGTTTCTCCTGTGTATTGAAAGTGCATATTAACAGTGTAACAGGATCCACAGTTCATCCTGTATGCTCATGATAGATAACAATTAACAGAAAGACTACTATCTATGAAAACAGTAACTCCCTTTATTCAGAAGACAGTGAGAAATAGGTCGCTGGTGAACTCTTTTATTTTTATTCCCATGTCAGTTAGGAAAGTAATTGGTAAAAGGAAGACTAAACCTATTTCCAATTTATAATTTTGATGTGAACTTTATTCACATCTCTTGTTAGATAGGAAAGTGTTTGAAAAGTAATACCAAATCTATGTCCAATTTATGATTCTAAAGTGCACTTTAATAGTAATATTATCGAAACCTTTCAGTATGACCAAGCCTTGGAGGGAAAAGTGTATGTCATTATCTGTTGTACTTATGCAGATAGCTTTGTTCTTCTATAACTGTTAGCACTTTCTTTAACGTCACCCTCTGCTAATGACAGAGTTCATTGCACTCTCGTGTGACGAAGTATAGGCTGTGTCTGTCAATTAAAGTTACTCATATCTATTTTCTTGAACAAGAAGTTTAATCATTCTCCTGCCTAATTAGGCTGGCAACCGTTTTCTTTATTCTTTGAACAGTGTGGATTGGTAAAATATTGTTTGTTACTGTTTAAATATTTACGTACTTCTGACTTTCACTGCCGGCCGGAGTGACCGAGTGGTTCTAGGCGCTACAGTCTGAATCCACGCGACCGCTACGGCCGCGGGTTCGAATCCTGCCTCGGGCATGGATGTGTGGGATGTCCTTAGGTTAGTTAAGTTTAAGTAGTTCTAAGTTATAGGGGACTGATGACCTCAGCAGTCAAGTCCCATAGTGCTCAGAGCTATTTGAACCATTTTTTGACTTTGACTTCCGATAAGCCACCTCCGTTAGGTACATCACGGTCAACACAACAAAATTCCTTTCAGAGGGTAACACTGCTCTGTTTCTTTATACTGTAATTGCTTTAATAAAAATAATTTCACTATAACAGTAGTGGACGGTAATGTTATAACTGCCCATGTGGAATCTTGCCTTCTTGTAAATTATCATATTTCCTAAGCTACGTGACATGACTGTACGAGCCTGAAACACCCAGCAAACCATGTCAGTGAATTTACAAGCATGTGGCGCACTTCATGTTGTTGTTCACAAATTCGTACACAGTGTTCAGGAGAGGTGGGCTACAGAGTTGTGGGACAACTGTTATTGTAGGAAAGCTGAACACGAGAAGAAATAACTAGTCTACAAGTTAACATGTTAACTTGTATTTCTCCAAGTGTATGGGATCAGTGGGCGCTCATCATTGGGTCCATCAGATCCCGTGCGAACGCTATTGGCACCAGACGCAAACTTGCTGTTCTGTTACCAACCAGAGAACCGCAGTGGGTTGGTAACAATACATGATACAACACATGTCACATAGATGTTTAATGCACACTGCCTTCATGGTAATGCAGTTTTAATAGTCGGCCATGTATTTTAAAACCAGTAGAGCAGTAAAATACAGTAAATAAAGTAACTCCCGGGGAGGAAGAGTTATGTCCATTTCAATTCTATGAATCCAGTGAAGGGCATGAAGTTTGGAAAAGTTAGCATTCTTTTTATTCATACTGCACAAGACACTAACTTTATACAAAAATTTTGTTTGTAGAAGTGAAATTCTCTGGAAGAAACAAATTTATTTTTAATTTAAAATTCGCTGTCCTGACAGTCAGAAATTTGTTCATTTGTCAAAGTGATCAAGAAATGTTTGAGGCTGTATTCTGCAAAAGTGAACGTGGCCGTTCTTCTTGAATTGTAATGGATTATTAATGAAGAATGGGTGGTTAGAGTGTCGCTGACTGTAGGTGAGCGTCAAATATTTCTCCCAGGGGGCACTTTTCCGGCAGACACTTTCAGTCTGACTTATCACCTACCCTACGATCAAAGGGTAATTCACGGTAATCGCTAGATATGTTAAGGTGTTGAATTGTTTGCCAGACTGGTAACTGTACTTGGAAAGTTGCTTATCTGTTTGAGAAATTCGGTAACGTGTTTAATGCAAGTCACAATTTATCAATATTTGAATCCATACCTTTAGAATGTTCTCCGCCGATTTCTGTCAGCCTAAGCTTCATATTTCCAACCAAAATAATTTTCTTATACAGAGCACTGCAGTGTTTGATTTTTCTGCTGGCTAATTGAGTATATTTTTTTCTGTCGCCGAGGACGAAAACTTTTCCCTACTACTGAAATAGCAGGATGCTTATCAAGTGAAAATGTGCGATAAAAAGCCAGGGGTGAACACCATTTTTGTACGAACTGCTGCTTGGCCAGGAGAAGGAAATTTTTGAAGCAAGCTTTGTCTTTCAAAAAAGGGAAAGGGTTCCGCTTCGCTGAGTGCATCTTCCTTTTCTTTCTTATTTTCAGTCTTCCCTGAAGCTTTTCTCAAGAATATGTACAGGGCCGAACCAATTAGTTGCCAGGCGCCGTTAGGTCGTTAATTGCGCCTACGATGGAGACAACGCCTACCGCTTTGTTCCGTAATTTTCTGATATTCTCTTTGTCACGGACACGCTGTTGTGTGGAACCCTTACAGAATCTCGTCTTCGTAAAGAACGGAAGCAGCCCGTACTACGTTGGCAGATGCTGTTAACGTAATTTTGTAGCGCAGCTTCTTGTTCCGAGCCGTCGTCTGTATTACCACTACAGCATGTTACCCGTGAGTCTATAATAGTCAGCGGTCGAAGTTTTAACAGCACAAGCCCTTCAGATGCGCTGAACCTGTCATGCAATGTTTATGCATAACAATTGAACAATCTGATCCGTACCAAGATTCGAACCGAACTTTCGCACTTATTGTGAGTAGTCGCCTTAACCACACCTCCAGACCGAATTGCATCTTATATTGGCACTCAAGTTTCTCTAGTTATTTTCGAACACTACGACCAAATGTTATCCCCCATTTACTTGTTCCGAAATATCGCGTGGGAGAAGACATGGTACTACTTTTTGGAAATCATAGGTGGGAGCATCACTGACGATGAAATTAGGATCTCTTTATGATTTTTGCGCTGTTTTAAATTTAATACTTTCTCATGCCGTTTGAGTGCCTCGTCACCCAACAGGTTAAAGAAATTGAGGTTCCAGTCCCAGCTGGCACAAATTTTCGATTGCTACTACATATGTATTACAGCCCGCTAGTCTTCAAGAGAATATTTCGCCTTCTACTTTAAGGTATCCTACGTGGCAGCAACAACAGTAATAGAAATACTATCAGTACTAGCACTATTAGTTCACAGTCGGTATTACATACTCACATTGCCTCTGAGGACCCTTAAACCATTCTAATACTATTTGTCATATTTCCATTGTTATTTATTGGGTAAGTGTTGATGTAAGAGAGATACTGTATGTGTGAAACCCCGGTCCGATGTAAGAGAAGGCCTGGTGGCCCTAAGCGGAAAATCTTAAATAAATAAGTAATTACGCTCACTTCCAACCGTTCCGTTGTAATTGTATACTTAGCGTCTGTAGAGTGTTGTATACTGGATAGCCGTGTCCTTTTCTTTCTCTTTCTTTTGGGGCTCAATGGTTTAGTCTTCAGTTATCTTGAATTTAACAATCGCACTTCATCATGAGTGGTTAAAGTGTTCTACAATATATTCAGCATAAAGTGAATATTTAAGATCCAGATGAGCACCTAACCAATTACACAGAAAACAAATAGAAGTTACCATGTCAAATTAGCAAGTTGTTATAGGTTAATCCTATTCTTCATATGATATTCCACAGCTGTAAGTTTACTTAAGATTAAAATTCTGATGCCACCTTGACCGTACGTAAATGATGATTGAAACGACTACTTTATTATTGAACATTAATTTATACGAGAAAATAAGAACGAATAACAGACGGAAGTGGCTACCACATAACAAAACTTCGTTCAGGCAGAAACAGTGGCGTACTGTGATCTCTTCCCTAACAATAACAAATATGACGGCTTCCTGATATTAATACATGCTATAATTTGTAACTAGGTAAATATCTCAATAAAATCATTTTGAGTATTAGGCAGCGTCATTATGAAACACTAAAAACTAACTAAAATCTCGATTCGGCCATCTTTGCAGAGGTACTTTCCAGGGCGTCTAAAAGTTCAACGGTCTGAAGTGGACTACCCAAAATACGGATGAAACATCGGTATTTTATTGTGTTTTAGCGTTGCATAATGATGTTGCCTTGTACCCAAAATGATTTTGTTCAAATTGACACGTGCTGACTATGCCTACGAACCTACGGAAGTGTATATTTCTCTTCTTCGAATATTTTTTGGTGTCGACAAGCCATACGTCGCTGGTGAAACCAGAAGTGAAAGTTAATTGACTCCATAATCCTAGTTTACTGGTGCAGGAGCTGAAGCAGGTAATCGCCACCAGCAGTGGACCATTCCGACGGATTTTGTAGCAGGCATGTAGAAATACTCCTTCCACCCTGCCGGACCCTATCTCAAACGCAACGATTAAAGCAACTCAACCTGCTGCGATGGAGATACAAGAGTGCATGTGTACTTCAGCACAGTGGTTAGAATAGGTCAGCTTGAATTTCCATAGCATGGCAAGCTTCAAGGGTCTCGTTCAGCCTGCTACATCTGACAAAAGGTTTTTGTGTCAACCCATCTTGACAATCCAGGTGTAAATTTGTGTAGATAGTTTCACTGCAGCTCGTTTATTATAACGGTGAGAGCAGGAAAATGAAGAAATCAAACCTAAAGGGGACTGAAGAGAAATTAGGAACTGGGGAATGAGTACTAATCAAGAAACAGAGCCGAAGTCTTGCAGGGGAAGCGTTGTCATGTTTTTATGAGGCAGCTTCAAATAAATCGGTAGATGTCTCGCAGTGTAAACTGTCTAAAAAATTGAGCACCTATTTGGGAACCTCGAATACGTTACAACATTTTTGTGACATTGACCAGCAGTTTCCTCACTCCATAAATATTTTGAAAGACGACAAAGTATTAGTGGCTGACGGGTGCGTGGAAATGTGTGCTAATGACTTGTCTTTAGCAATATATAGACTTTCTAAATTCCGGACAAACATTGATTGACTCAGGAAAAATAAGTTGCTCAGTAGATACCAAAAAGCACAGTCTAGTGGTATGCAACGCAGAGCGAAGAAAGCGTAATACGAAAGAAAAGCTTCTTCTATCAGACATGTACTTTATAGATTAATGTTTCTTGATTGGTACTCATTCCCCAGTTCCTAATTTCTCTTCAATCCCCTTTAGGTTTGATTTCTTCATTTTTCTGCTCTCACTGTTATGATAAACGAGCTTCTGTGAAACTATCTACACAAATTTATACCTGGATTTAGGAAAGGAAGTGGAACTAGAGATCAAATTGCTAACATTCGGTGGATTATGGAAAAAGCAAGAGAATTCCAGAGTGATGTGTACCTCTGATTTATTGACTGCGCCAAAGCCTTTGACTGCGTCGATCACAACAAATTAAGGAACGTACTGAAAAACATGGGTGTACCAGATCACCTCATTCATCTGATACGGAGTTTATACCTTGACCAAGAACCGACGGTGAGAACTATGTATGGAACAACGAAATGGATAAAGATCCAGAAAGGGGTACGGCAAGGCTGCATACTGTCACCGTACTTATTCAATCTGTATGCACAACATGTTATGAGGAATGCGAGGCTAGATGAAGGAGAAACAGGAATTAAAATAGCTGGAATAAATGTAAACAACCTCAGGTACGCGGATGATACGATCCTGTTGGTAGAAAGTGAAGAAGAATTGAGAACACTCTTGCTGAAGATGAAAGACGAAAGTTAAAAGGCCGGTCTTAGGCTGAATGTGAAGAAAACGACAATTATGGCAACTACACCTACCAATTCGTGGGATATAGCAGGAGAAACCATGGAGGTAGTGACCGCATTTAGTTATCTTGGTTCTCAGATCTCTGCTGATGGCGACTGCAGCCATGAAAAAAATGGTTCAAATGGCTCTGAGCACTATGGGACTCAACTGCTGAGGTCATTAGTCCCCTAGAACTTAGAACTAGTTAAACCTAACTAACCTAAGGACATCACAAACAACCATGCCCGAGGCAGAATTCGAACCTGCGACCGTAGCGGTCTTGCGGTTCCAGACTGCAGCGCCTTTAACCGCACGGCCACTTCGGCCGGCTCAGCCATGAAATCCGGAGACGCCTGTTGCTCGGTAGACAGGCGATGTCAAACCTTGACAAAGTTATAAGGTTCAGAGATATAACACTAGCAGCAAAGATCCGTATTGTGAGGGCTATGGTCTTTCCAGTTGTGATCTATGGACGTGAGACCTGGACCATTAGAAAGGCTGAACGGCGAAGAATTGACTCCTTCGAATTGTGGTGTTGGAGGAAACGTCTTAGAGTTCCATGGACTGCAAAGAGAACCAACAGATCAATATTGGAGCAAATAAAACCAGATGTCTCCCTGGAAGGTCTAATGTTAAAACAAAAGCTGACCTGCTTTGGACACACAATGCGAAGGCATGCCTCGCTGGAAGAAACATTAATGCTGCGGAAGATTGAAGGAACTAGAAGAAGAGGACGTCAGAGGATGAGATGGATGATGGCATCACAGAAGCAATGTGTTCCAACCTGGAAGGTCTACGGTAGAAAGTGCAAGACAGGAAAAAGTGGCGCGATTTGGGTCATGGGGTCACGATGAGTCGGAACCGACTAAACGAATAGAGAGAGAGAGAGAGAGAGAGAATATGATTAACGAATTTCGTGTTTTCTAAAATGCATTTGGTGCATTTAGAGTGAACTACTCTGGCCACATAGGCTGAATTCAGCGAACGCGCAATACACACCCAAGAAAAAGTAATTAAAATTAGTATAACTGGGCTCATATGTGTCTGGAACACAGTAGGAACTAGACTTCCAAAACCTTACTTTAGTTGGCGTTGCAGTATAATAGACATCTTCATGTTCACAGGATCTAACTTTTAGAGGTGGTTCTGCTTACTATAGAAAACATGGATTAAACGTGACCCTGTGTTGGTTCGAGTTGAAAAATGCCAGTACTAGTCAAAAGGATATGAAAGTGCAGGGAAAGCCGTTCATATCCAAAAAAATAAATAATCGTGGATTTCGCCGAGTAGGAAAAGAGGGAAAAAATAAAATCCACCATTTTTTGTCCTACAATGACCCAAAATTAATATATACGGTATTTCATTGAGACTCCTGATATTCGGGAAAAAAACGACTTACCATAGACTTCTGAGACCTGCTCTTAACACCACAGTGAAAGCGTACAGAATAAACTGCTTCGCCGCGTAGCGCTGCGGGAAGACGGGCAGGCAAGCAAGACCCCTTTACGTCCGCTTCTCTAGCTGCGCGTTCAGCCCGGCGGATTTCTAAGCGAAGTGGCCTAGATTCGTTTCCCCGTCAGGTTGAGAATTTTCTCGGCATGTGGGTGTTGCGTTGTCCTTTCTGTTGTATCGTCGCAATTGATGTTACATTGAGGTGGATGAAATGACACGGCCAGAAAGCCAGTAAACTGGAAAAGGAAAATACTCCTTTATCCCGTTTGGTTTGGGCGTAGTTTGACAGCGATGAGAGTAACGCAGCCTGTCTGTTCTGATGATAACCTGCTGTGGCTTGCTTGCCTGCCTGGCTATCATGTAAGCGTGGGCAGGTTAAAGTGGAATATGTATACCTCTGCTTTATAGACAGGCCATGGCAAGAAATGGCAGCTTTAAACCAATACGTGATGGAATACAATGCAAGGAAACCCTCCATGTCTCAGAACGGCAGTAACCGCCCAGGACATCAGCAGCAGAATGCAGTCGACCATTTGTCTCGTAGAAAAGGCCTGGCGGGTGCAGAAGTGTAGATGAAGACAGAAAATTTGGGAATTGGTACGTGATTGTTACTACCATTTTAGTGCGTAAGGCCTATGTCTGTTACTAAATAAAACATTATGTGTTTACTGCCGTGCACGTTTCGCTTCTTTAATTTATGAAACTTGATTAAATAATTATCCGCATTTTTTGTACTTTATTTTTTTCGGTTAGTCTGCTGTTCTCGATCTAAGAAATGAGTTCCGAATTCAAATTTTTCTACGTTTTAGAAGTTTTTAATTACACTTACGAGTTTATGTGATCATTTATTCATACTAGTATACAATTGTGTTTAGCTGTACAAGATACAGAGTTGTGGTAAGTTGCGTACGCGTTACACTCTGTAGGCTTTGTGTTTTGACGAGTAAACAGACTTCTTTGCAAAGGACGACAAATGAGTCAAATGGCTCCAAGCACTATAGGGCTTTACATCTGAGGTCATCAGTCCCCTAGATTCAGAAGCACTTAAACGTAACTAACCTAAGGACATCACACACAGCCGGCCAGGGTGGCCGAGCGGTTCTAGGCGCTTCAGTCTGAAATCGCACGACCGCTGGGGTCGCAGCTTCGAATCCTGCCTCGGATATGGATGTTTGTCATGTCCTTAGGTTAGTTAGGTTTAAGTACTTCTAAGCTCTAAGGGACTGATGACCTCAAATGTTAAGTCCCATAGTGATCAGAGCCATTTGAACCATTTGAACATCACACACATCCATGCCCGAGGCAGGGTTCGAAGCTGCGACCGTAGCAGCAGCGCAGTTCCGGACTGAAGCGCCTACAACCACTCGGCCACAGCGGCCGGCCTCAAAGGACGGCAGAACATACATAAAATCGAGAATATGTATTTGTAAAATGTAGCAATCAGCACTGGTTGGATGAGGAGTGCTTCACGTACATTAGGGCGATCTCTGGGGACGACTTTGCTCTTTCGTTTTGAACAGTTTGATGCGGATGCTGTGTCGCTTTACATAGCGAGTCACCAGGGTGAGTGAACCGCAATTATTTTTCAGTCAGTGAAGTTTCGGATAATTTGGAAAATCCCATTTGTAACCTGCAGATCAGTGTAAGGGACACTTGGCTGCATTTGCAGAAGTGACACATTCCATAACATTAGTTCTTCGCACACACTAAGTGCTTTAATTACTATTCAGTAGTTTCTCTCCATAATGAAGAAGTACACAGTGATGTGTCAGTGCGAATGATTCCAGCCGAAATATCTAGGCGTGCTCCTGGATTGCACTCACACATTTAAAGAGAATCGCCTCACCTTCAAAACTTACGTCTTTGGCAGGAAAAACATTATAAGGTTGCTCAAGAGCAGGAAATGTAACGCCAATCCGCTCCTGTTGCGGGTGTGAGCTATGGCCTCGTGTGTGCCTGCTGTCGTAGAAGCTGTTCCTGTATGGAGCGCACCAGCATACTGGAAAAATGGGACATTGCAGTGAATGAGTCAGTGGGGCGGAATGCCTGAACCCAGCATCAGTGCAGAAATTTTATCTGCTTACATTGGCGTTGCAGCCTTTCACGTGCCCCGTGTCATTGCGAAAAATGAAAAATGAAGAGAGGAAGAAGGAGGAATCCGATCCCCACTTCTCCAATTAACGGATAGCAGCCCGTAGAGAGCAGCTTGTGTTCGAAGAGTACCGGTTGTCTTGGATGCTCATCAGAACTACTGTGTATAAAACTGGAGGACAAAACTGGAGAACACGGACATCCGCCCGAGGATCTACCTCCGACACTCTCCTACCTTGTGTAGCGATTTCCAGAGTGGGACACGCGGCAACGCCAACAGCCACAAGTGGAGCCTCCTCCACTCCTAGGTGAAGCAGGTGTGCTGTGCGAGTATGGTGAGGCACTAGATATGAACCATATGCTGCAGTGTCGCTTGCTGGATGTACCCTGCATTTTATATGATATATTGCCACCATCGCTGGTGCAAAAGATGGTGCTACCTGCTGCACAGACAAGACTTGTCTCCTACGAATGCGATGCTCTGTAGCCTCGCTGCATGACGTTTTCAGACATGGTTTTCCATCCACATTTTTAGTTTTCTCCTGGAACCTCTAGAATTCAAATGTTGTTCGATATACAGGAGAAAATTAAACTGTATATGACAACCCATGCCCGAAACCATCACGCACGCAGGCAACGGAGCATCGCGCTCATAGGAGACAAGGCCCGTCTATGCAGCAGCTATCTGCATCTTCTCCACTTGCGATCCTGGCAATCAGTCGCGACCGCTGAGTAACAAGTAACACTGCGAGACGTTCGGTCTACGGATTGGTCGCGTGAAGGGTCACGTTTGCTGCTGCAGGGGAGGCCTAGTAGAGGGGCGGCGGCGCCTGTCACTTCTACGCTTTGTAGCGTCATTGGATGTCGTTTCCACCCTCTATGCCCTCAATTCAGTGATTTATTTCGTTTACAAACTAAGCGCCTTAGTTTATATACTTAATACAACGAACGGAAAAACGTCTGGCACGGTCCAGTCATTTTATTGAGCCAAGTAATACTCACTCCTCGAACATCAGTTATGAATGATATACATTTTGTGCAATTTGCTTTGCAAAGGATAGAAATACTTCCAGATATTGGTCACATTGCATAACACACAAGTAAAAAAGTAGGAAAAGGAATGAAGAAAGCCTGTGATTTAGCATCACGTCGTCGATATGCTCATTGGAGACGGTGTGCAAATTCGGGTTGGAAAAGCATTGTAAAAGGAATCGGCTGTACCCTAGCAAAACGTGGCTATTATACTTAAAAACATCAACATAGTGCACCGAGATCTTGAAGAAATTCATCGATGAGGGAGATCCCACGTTTGTAATGAGAGACGTGGTCTGCCGGAACATATCCCGGGACTGCTAGTAGATGACCTTGCAAAACCAAGCTAGGCCCTCTCACATGTTGCCAAGGCTGTTTCGACTATGCAGCAGAGGTTTGAGTGGAAAGGCCTCATACATCGTCCGTACCATCACTATATTTCCCCAGGCGATTTCCATAATTTTGGAGTCCTCAAGAAAGACATTCGTGGCCGTCGATTTCCTTCGGACGAAGAGTTGGACGCTTGGGAACATTCATGCCTCCATGGGTAAACGCAAACACTTTTCCATGAAGGCACTGAGCGTCTTGTCTCACTATGAGATAAGTTTATTAACTACTTTTGAAATAATAAACACTTTACTTATTTTTACCTGTGTTCTCGTTTCCAATTGACTGCCCTTATAAAACTCCTCAGTTTACATACTGAATGACAGCAAAATAATACAAACTGAGTAAAATAGTACAAACTGAGTACTCACAACTTTAAACTATCCTGTTTATTTCCTTGTAGTATAAATAAAGTCTAGTCTTGTAAATGAGGGAAAGAGTACAAGAGGCTTTAGCAACAATTTACGGAGCAAAGTGCCAAGTTAATAACAACAAACTGCAGTAGTCCTTCACAGAAAGCATTGAAACTGAACAGAGTTTAGGATACACATGTTTTTATAACCTAATTTAA
Organism: Schistocerca americana; assembly: GCF_021461395.2. Classification (NCBI taxonomy): domain Eukaryota; kingdom Metazoa; phylum Arthropoda; class Insecta; order Orthoptera; family Acrididae; genus Schistocerca; species Schistocerca americana. Next base: position 654,616,929 of record NC_060122.1, read on the forward strand.
TCATGTGTATACACGGTACTGCAGTAATAAGTCTGTCAACATATGTGCCTTACCGATTACCAGCGTCTATGTGACATTTAAATTGGAATGTGTGTCCCCTTTAGGGAGCCAGTATATACAACGTAATTTATTCACTCTTAACACCTTTACCCCTATTCAGTTGTACCATTATAGCAAGTGCAAGAAACTGACTATTGCAACACAACACGTATGACGATCACTCGGGCTGACATTTCCTGCCCAATTCATAGCCAAAGCTTCTGTGCAGTTGTTAATTTCTTTGTTTTCAATATTTGGGTGCTTGCACCCGGTATCTATTTTGATAGAAGACAAATTCTTCGTGAAAATGGCCTAAGAAACCGAATACAATTTACTAATAAACAAATATTACCGAAACAGGAGACATTAAACATTAAAATGTTCTGCTAGGAAGCAACGGAAGAGTGGTTAAGGTAACATTCTTCTCTGTCTCTTTAAGTACGCAAACACTTTGGTAAGTTTTCGTGTGGAATATAGCTTTTCCTCAAAATTACTGTCCCTTATAAGTTACTAAACGTTCCGTTACATTCTGCAGTACTTTGTGATGGACCTATATTTTCACACGTAATTATTTCTTCTATACCTGCACGCCGATGTGTGATGTATCGATAGTTAGCCCGCAATATCTTGTTTAACTGTACCCAGTGGTAACTTATGGTGTTTGTCTATCGACAACGTCTCATAGCTTGTCGTTGAGCCCGCCATACGTTATTTGAGAAGAACGTTGAAGCAGTTGCAACTGGTAGTTACAGTTCTTCAGAGGCATTCATGAGCCGTGAGCATGTCGATGTTTGTGTCACGGCATGTTAACACGTTAATTATTGTTTCAGATAGGATGCTGGAGATTGGACTGTCTAGTCGAGTTAGGAATGTTGGCTGAGGCTAATTTTCAGTGTGGAGACTGTCTAGAAAGTTAATGCATTCCTCAAACGTTATGCGATTTCGATTTTTTATTTTTATGTAGGAAAGAAGATGATAAACAGGAAGTTCGTTGGCCACAACTGATTATTCTAACTTACGTCTTTCATGTTTCGCATCATTGTTCGGTCATAACTGAAACTTTCACGTCATTATTTAAATAAATGTAATATTGAGATTCACACAGTAAAATAGATTTATGACTGAGAGTTTGGGAAAGGATATCGAACTGAATCACAACAAACTTCATAAATACGCAGGATATATATAACTGCTGTTCTTTATGTATTGGTGTTGTTGAAAACGAAGAAAATAATGACCAAAAAAGGAGGAAAGAAATGAAAAGGCTGCAGAATACAAGAGAGCTACAATCAAGCTTGTTAATGTTAAAAGTTTGGAGTACGTAAATCATGTGGGGACGTTAGTTTCAGCAAGACAAACAGGATACTTCTTGTGGGTAAGCAATTTGGATTTAATTTTGTTTTACAACATTGTTGTACACAATACTCTTGTACACATCAATGTAGCTTACTGAGACTGGTAATCACTAGCAATGCAGACTATTGTTTGTAAAAAATTGTCACATAGTTCAGATGCAGGAAACAATGTCTCAACTTAATTTCCGAAAATGCTTTGTTAGAAGCAGTTAGTTGTATGAAAGATTTTGATACTAAGAACGAACAAGATCTGTTCTTACAGGGACAAACTGAAAGTATGGCCATAAAAAGACGAAGAGGAAGGAAAGGCGAGCCTGGTACTAGGGCAGCTATGTTCAAGTATTATCTAAAGATGCAGACAAGCAGATAGAGGTATGCATGAAAGCCTTCCTCAGTGTTTATTGTGTTACCGAATCCAAGATGAAGGGACTGTGTAAGTTGCTGCTTCGTGGCAAGTCTCCTAAAGACCAACTTGGAAAACACAAACCAGGGATCGCAAAAGAGGCTGATATACTTGCTTTTATTCATGCCCATATTGCGTCATTTCCAACTAAACAAACCCACTATGGAAACACAGACGTTTTCTACTTAAACAGTGAACTAACTGTGAAAACTATGCATGAAATGTTTCTTGTCAAATATCCTAATACTAATGTGTCTTACCACTACAATCACAGATATTTCAATAACCATTTCCGTTTGAGATTTGGTGGGCCCAGTGCGGACAGGTGCATTATGTGTGAACAACTGAACGTTAAAGTGAAAAGCGGGCACTTAATGATTCTGCTAAACGTATGGCTGTAGAACAACTCCTAGTTCACAAACGTAACAGCAAAATATTCTACAAAACACTAGAAGATGCAACCAAGTTATGTAGTGAGAGAGAGGATTTTCTTGTTTCAACATTTGACTACATTCAAAATGTATGCCTGCCTAAGATACCAGTTCAGAACATGTATTACTATCAACTGAAAATTCCAATTTTCTCTGTGCATAACATGAAAGCTAATTCAGTATCCTTCAACATCTACCATGAGGGGCCAAGTTAAGAAAAGTACAAATGAATTATGCAGTTTTCTCCTCAATTATTTCAATACCTTTGTCTCAACTAGTGCTAAAGAATTCTGGTTGTTTGGCTTTCCAGGCCAGAATAAGAATAACACCCTCATCAGGTTTTTAATGGCTATATGTGCTCAGAGGCATTTTTTGAACATCAGACTTCTTTCCAGATCAGAGGACACACTTCTCAGCCAAATGATAGGGACTTCACAGTAGTGAAAAGACGACTGAGGCTTGTGAACAGACTCTGCACAATGAAGGACGTGTCTGAACACGTAGTCAGCTCCAGCGCTAATGGAAATTTTACAGTTCCAATCGTTGAAAGTGAGAAAGTTTATGATTAAAACAACCGGTGGCCACATTATTACAAATGAAATGCCAGTTCCATAGGGATGTCTGTTAAGGACGTTTCCAGGGATAGAAAGGAATCTTTAAGTGTTTCAACTTTTATGGAATTCTGATTTACTGCAGAACTGATCGGAATAGTTGTGGCAAAACCAATCATAGGAGGAATAATTCAACATTCTTTCATCTTTGGGCCAACATATCCACAAGTATCAGAACTATCACACAGACATGCTTATCTTTATGTGCGTCCAATAAATGAAAATAAAATTAAAGATATACGCAAAATGCTCAAATACATTCCCGACTGTAATGAATACAGAACATTTTATGAGAAAGCTGCAGCTTGGGAAACAAATACAAATGAGTATAATTGCTATTTCTTTTTGGAAATTTTGTCCTGTATGCTTATCTCCCTGGGTGATATACTGTTCTATGTATTCTGAATGTGTTTTCAGTAAATAAAATACATTATTATGTGTTTATATGCCAGAATTTTATTACATAAGAAGCAAAACTGAAGTTAATCTGAATAAACGACTTAAGTCCTTCTTTTTTAAACAAAACTTTTGACATGAAGGAAGTAAAATATCATGGTTTTGTAATGACAGTCTTATGTAGTTTCGATGTATGTATCATGTAATGCTTTAATTTAGTGCAATATTAGCTGCAGTAACATAATAGACATTTTTTTTTGTTTCTTAAAACGTACCACTAGGGACTCAAGTCGTTTTGCAAATTTACGATTCATATGAAGTTTGTTGTGGGCAGTTTGGAACACTCCAGAGTAGCCGCTTTAGCCCCCTTCTGTTTTTCGTTTTGAACCCTCTATTATTCTTTCCCAAACTGAAGGTCAGAACTCTCTATTTTACCAAAGCGAATTTTCCATAACGGAATGCTTTGCACATATAAAGAGACACAGGACAATAAACATCACTTGATGAAAAGGAAAATAGCGCAGCAAAAAGCGCCGTACATTTTCTGACTGAAAGTCAGCCAGTGCTGTTGACTTCCGAAGGAAATACTGATATTCCCCCACTACGCAATTTATAAATGTAAATGTTTGCAGAATTGAATGTTTATATATGACACACCTTGTTTTTTAAGCAAGTTCTTTGCTGTTGGGCTCTCGAATTGTAGCAGGCGAGAAGGCGTCGGACATCTGTAGAGGCCATCTGAATAAAGCTCTTTGTTTATGGACACTTTTATGGACACTCGGTTTGCATAACGAGCGCCAAGCGCAGCTGGAAATATGCGGAGTGCCAGACCTCCAACACTGAAGCCGTGTGTCACAAGGCTTCCTTGTTGCTCTGACGGTTGTCTTTAAAGGTCGACGTGCACGATTTCTTACTTTTCTCTCTCATCACAAAGTCGCAATCCACTCCTTACGGTACTAGCAACAGTGATACGGTTCTACCGCATATATGCCAACAAATTAAAGAAGGACGTCTATGAAAGAGTGCAAAGAACGTATCGAAATACTGTAGAGTTCTGCTGCTAGATTTGTTACCGTTACCTGTGATCGACTTTCGTATATTACGGAAATGTTCCATGAAATCAAATGAGAATCTCTGGAAAGAAGACGACCACATTTTTGCGAAATACTATTGATAGGACACGTGCGCAGTCGTATGAAGTCGTCTTCCTCTCGCTCCATTTCCGAGTGGAACAGGAAAGTGAATGAGTAACATCAGTACAATATATCATCCACCAAGCACCGTATGGTGGCTTGCGGAGTATGTATGTAGAAATAGAAACGACAGCTATGACTGAATGGCAGTTTGGCCCTTTTCTCGCAGCACTTATCTGAAATCGTGGATACCAGTAGGGGAAGCTAAGCGAATCAATAAATCGAAACAATGTTTTGTGTAAGGAACAGTTTACAATTTTTCTCCGAAGATATATTCATAACATCTGAGTGGCTGAAACATGTAGGCCTACAGTTCCTTTTTCTCAACTGAATCGTTTCAATTTTTATTCGGTACAGACACGGCAACTACGTCTCCTGCTCGGAATGGTCGCCACAAGCGGAATACCAACCCAGTAAGTCAATGAAAGACGTGGTTGCACTGTTGGACTGGGATCATTCCACAAACTGAGTTACAGAAGACCACGAAAAATCCCAAATCAAGCTGTCCGAATGTGAACCTGATCCATTGTCTTCCAATGTTCCACCAAAACTCACTGATTTCATCATGAAATAAGAGTACCGGTACAGATGTAATAAATTAATATTCAGCCTAACCTTCCACAGTTATATATATTCATGTTTTTCCATGAAATTTCTGAAGTTTCGCATGTAGATAACTTGCTGTCGTGGCACTTTTAGCAATCTTCAAGTGTAGTGACAATACACTGAGCTTCCTTATTTGAGAGCCTGACGGCGAATGTATTGTTTACCCTGTTGTCCCTGCGTTTTTTAAACACTGACGGTGTTGCCACAGAGAATGCTTTGTAACATATGGTGGCCATCATTTTTATGGAAGGTTTTGCAGAGCGAATTCTTGCTTCAAATGTTTCATATCCAATCATATTTTGGAGATACGACTGTTATACTTTTATAGTTCGGACTCTTGGTTTGGACAGTCTGTCAGTGTTCCTGCAACAACTGAACTCCATACATGCTAAGTAAACTTTACTATGGAGAAGAAGGGAAAGGGTTGTATGCCGTTTTTAGAAACCTTTGAGCGATGTAAGAGCGATGGTACACTAGGTCATTCGATATTTCCTAAGCACACTCAGATTTCATTTACAGGTTCCTAGCTGCCACAGCCCGACGCAAACTACAGGCGTTCTGAATACCTTCGGTCGTACTAATGAAGCAGACGCACAAGCTTGGGAGATAAAGATAGAAGTCAAAGAATTTACTTGCAAACAAAAGGTTCAAATGGTTCAAATGGCTCTGGGCACTATGGGACTTAACCTCTGAGGTCATCTGTCCCCTAGAACTTAGAACTACTTAAACCTACCTAACCTAAGGACATCACACACATCCATGCCCGAGGCAGGATTCGAACCTGGGACCGTGGCGGTCACGCGGTTCCAGACTGAAGCGCCTAGAGCCGCTCGGCGACTCTGGCCGGCCAACGAAAGGAAGAAGCGAAGCTTTTGTGTCAGATAATACGAATGCCCTTGCCATTTCTTCCAGCCTTTTACTTTTACCTCAAATACAAAAACATCTGACGATCTGCTTCGCCCGCCTTGTCGGCATTCTTTGTTGAGCAAGCGCGCGCACCGCATTTCGCTGTCTTGTTGGCCGTAACACTTCCTTTCGCATCATTTGTTTCAGGTTTCCACAAGTGACTTGTCGATTAAGGATGTCCTCATCCGATTCAGATGTAAGATGGTACGAGCCGGCAGTACCACGGCTTTAGAGATATATCCGATTTCTAAGAGAAACCTTAACTTCCGGAAACTGAAGGAAATAAAGAGGAAGCAACTCAGGAAGTAAAACATTTATTTTAAGCTAATTTACGTTAACAACAGAAAATAATTGCTAAGAAAGTAACTAACATGAAAGCCAGTCTCTGAAGACTTGGGCTGGCTATTGTTAGAAGTGTGAAGGGTCGATCGAGAAGTTTCTACACGTCTACGGAACACAGTTGGATATAGTTGTCTCTATAATAGTACAAACGACTAGATGAGTTACCTAGTTTCCTGTGTAGGCCCTGAAGATGATGCCAATGAGGCACAAAAACTGGTAGCTAAATAAAATTGTTAATTTAAATTACGCCTGTTGGTATCTATTTTTTCAAGATTCCAGTTAATTAAAATATAAATTGTTGTGTTACAACCACTTAACTTTATTACAGGTTAAGCAAATCACGCATGTTCTGTAATGTTAAAATAAAAATATTTTATAGTTCTTTTTTTTTAAATCGTAATTTTCAGGAGCAATGACACAAGGCTTACAGCATCCGCATTAACGCCATCGCCTGTGTAGCACAGGCAGTTGCATGATAAAATTTATTTCCAGCTTTTATTAGCCAGAGAAAATTAATCGCGACTACCAACAGCAGGAATTGCTTCTCATTAGAAAAGAACCAAATTTTCTCTCCATCTCGTAGCCGCTGTTACTATTAATATTATTATTATTATCAGAATAAGTAGTGTATTGGCGAACGTCCTATTCTTTATTGCATTAAAGATGTTTTATATTTTTTTTAAATGTTGCTGTATAATGATTCTAGAAACCACACTCCATTACTTCATGTTTATAGATAATATTACGCTATTTATAACGCTTTATTCGTTGAGAGAACTAAAAATTACGATGCTGAATATGGTAATAGTATGAGTTTCATCCGATATGTAAGAACTTTTCAAATTACTCAGAATGCTTAAGTGCCATGACTACAGTTAACTTAGGCCACCAACATTTTGTAATCTCCACTATTCTCATTATACATCTTTAAAAAAATGCAAACTCGAATTTTGTCCTTCCTAGGAGGAAATGTTACACCTCGTGCTGCCCCATCATCTTGTTAGTCCTGGGCAAGTTCACATGACAAGCCACCACCGTTGAAAAAGTAAAATGTTTTACAGAAACAGACAGTACAACGAAACTGAGTACCACAGAATTATACAGCCTGGTGCAGACAAGGATTCGAATGGGAAAATAAGCTATGGCAATGAGTCTCCTTAATAGATAGATGAACAATTTATATATATATATATGTATAATTTCTAAAAATCCTGCATTTTGTATTGGACTTTTCCCATGTCCTCTCCTAAAAATTTCCCTCCCAGTTATAGACTCGTCTTCATTTTCAGAAATGTCATGGAAGTCCTGTGCAATACCTTCATAATCTTCATCCTGTAGATGTTTCGTAACATTATGCAGTACAAAATAGCAATCTATAATTATTGGAACATTTGATAAGGTAACTCTTGACAGGTACGACAAAATATGAAACCACCTCTTCCGCTGACCAAAACAACGCTCTATCCACACCCTCACTCTTTTTCAAAAGCGTTTTGAATGATGTATGACGGTCCTCTGTTGGATTACGTTAGGGGATCATCAACCAAGGACTCTAGACGATAACGATTATCACACGAAAGATTAGAGTTTTTAATTTCACTTAGCACTTCTCAGACACTTGAATTTCTCCTTATTATATTGTCATTTACGATACTAGCCTGATTGCCTCAGCGCTAGTGAACTGTTCCTTTACGCTGCATATAGTCTGCACATTCATACTTGCGTAGCCCTGCACTTAGAGGTTTACATGTTGTTAGTGACTCCTTTTTTGCTACAATCACGTAAAAAAGGCTGATATTTGATCCAAAAATCACCCACCTGCGTTATCATTTTAGAAATACTGCTCACAGCTACACTCACTGTAGTTTGATCAGTTCCCATTTCTTCTGCTATGCCGGGTTGGAATCCTGGATCCTCTACGTACTGAAGGAAAATCCTCATCGTCTGCTCTGATATAGTCCTCCGCCTCATCTTTCCATTGTGTCTGACAGAAAATGAGTTGCAGTCCATTTAACATTTTCTTCTTTGAAACGATGCAGAGTAAAATGCTCTCTATGTGAAAATCGACGTGGGCTGGCGTTCACACCCAGTTAGCTGAGCCATATCTGCATCCTGCTAACGTGAGTCAACTACTGCCCAGCTTTCACCCTTCATGTTTTAGAAGCTATTGCTACCAGAATGAAGACAAACATCTCTTTATTCACACGGTTTATCTAATGCCGAAGCCAGAACTCAAGGCGAAGGAGAAGCTGCTTTCTCTGCTTCGTCCCCACAAGCCAGAGCTCATTCTTCGAATTTTATACATAAATACCGAAGCTTAAGCTCCTAAATCTGTAGGGAAAGTGATTGCTTCACTTTATACATACGGTCCCTCGACTAACCCAAACCATTGCATGCAAGAGCAATTAAAATACCTACTAACTTTGTTCACGGAAAATTTATGTTGATGTTAGTAGATACGGAAAGCACTACGGAGCTATAAACGGAAGAATAATAAAGGACGAGCTCCTGGACAAGAGCCTACCTACCATATACTCGAAATATTTCAAGGTTAAAGTGATCTTTTGCCCTTAAACAAAAAAAGGCGGCCCTCCAGGGATGGGTAAAAAAAGACTACTTAGAGCTGTGAAAGCCAAGTACTTATCAGATTTCGAGCGAGTGCGGCAAATCGCGTATAGAGCAAACGACGCACAATGACCAAATGTACAGTGTGGAACACCGGCGTCATACTCGCCTCCTCAAAACTAGCAAATTCGTTATCGTCAAATGCTTATTTCTACTGGTCATTTACTGGAACATAATGAAAGAAAAATTGTGGGCCATATTACAAACTTTGGGAACTCCATTATAAATTAATCAGTCGTAATACCACAGTGAGGCCCTTACCAATCGAGGAGGCAGTTTTCAATTACATTCTTAATGGAATCCTGCCGCAGAAAAACCTGGTGCTCTCCGTAGCCGGCGTCGTTCTGCGGTTTTTCCGTGAGAAGAATATCGATCTGATTTCATTCGGGCGAGCTTTCACCACGAAGGACGCACGCAGCAGCGCATAAGCTTGTAGCAGAATCACGAGCGCTCAAGCAACATTATAATGTAGGGCTTACTTCCTTAACGGGCTTTCGACCATTAAACCGAAAACCAGTTAACGAAATGAATCATTACTGTAGAATAACCCCAAGTTTGTGAGTTTAATTTATGATATAAAAATAAGTAGAACAAAAAGTGGAATTAAGGACGACAAAATTCCCTCAGATTTATTGACATCTTAGAGAGCCCGCCGTGAGAAAAGTAATACAGCCTGTGCATATTATATTTGTGTCAGACAAAATACCCGCAGACTTCAGCAGACTGCTGTAACTGTTGTTCCAAATAAGAGGTGTGCTGACATGTACAAACATTCAAAAAATGGTTCAAATGGCTCTGAGCACTATGGGACTCAACTGCTGTGGTCATAAGTCCCCTAGAACTTAGAACTACTTAAACCTAACTAACCTAAGGACAGCACACAACACCCAGCCATCACGAGGCAGAGAAAATCCCTGACCCCGCCGGGAATCGAACCCGGGAATCCGGGCGTGGGAAGCGAGAACGCTACCGCACGACCACGAGATGCGGGCATGTACAAACATTACCGAACTCTCATTTTACATAGAGGCAGCCCGGACAAAATACGTTGCGGAGAAATGGAGAAGCCTGTGATGCAGCACTTAAGCCTTAAGAAAGGCAAATGTACGTTCATAGCGTTTCTTAGTTTACAGAAAGCTCTTGAGGGTACTGATTGCAAAATACACTCCTGGAAACGGAAAAAAGAACACATTGACACCGGTGTGTCAGACCCACCATACTTGCTCCGGACACTGCAAGAGGGCTGTACAAGCAATGATCACACACACGGCACAGCGGACACACCAGGAACCGCGGTGTTGGCCGTCGAATGGCGCTAGCTGCGCAGCATTTGTGCACCGCCGCCGTCAGTGTCAGCCAGTTTGCCGTGGCATACGGAGCTCCATCGCAGTCTTTAACACTAGTAGCATGCCGCGACAGCGTGGACGTGAACCGTATGTGCAGTTGACGGACTTTGAGCGAGGGCGTATAGTGGGCATGCGGGAGGCCGGGTGGACGTACCGCCGAATTGCTCAACACGTGGGGCGTGAGGTCTCCACAGTACATCGATGTTGCCGCCAGTGGTCGGCGGAAGGTGCACGTGCCCGTCGACCTGGGACCGGACCGCAGCGACGCACGGATGCACGCCAAGACCGTAGGATCCTACGCAGTGCCGTAGGGGACCGCACCGCCGCTTCCCAGCAAATTAGGGACACTGTTGCTCCTGGGGTATCGGCGAGGACCATTCGCAACCGTCTCCATGAAACTGGGCTACGGTCCCGCACACCGTTAGGCCGTCTTCCGCTCACGCCCCAACATCGTGCAGCCCGCCTCCAGTGGTGTCGCGACAGGCGTGAATGGAGGGACGAATGGAGACGTGTCGTCTTCAGCGATGAGAGTCGCTTCTGCCTTGGTGCCAATGATGGTCGTAAGCGTGTTTGGCGCCGTGCAGGTGAGCACCACAATCAGGACTGCATACGACAGGGGCACACAGGGCCAACACCCGGCATCATGGGGTGGGGAGCGATCTCCCACACTGGCCGTACACCACTGGTGATCGTCGAGGGGACACTGAATAGTGCACGGTACATCCAAACCGTCATCGAACCCATCGTTCTACCATTCCTAGACCGGCAAGGGAACTTGCTGTTCCAACAGGACAATGCGCGTCCGCATGTATCCCGTGCCACCCAACGTGCTCTAGAAGGTGTAAGTCAACTACCCTGGCCAGCAAGATCTCCGGATCTGTCTCCCATTGAGCATGTTTGGGACTGGATGAAGCGTCGTCTCACGCGGTCTGCACGTCCAGCACAAACGCTGGTCCAACTGAGGCGCCAGGTGGAAATGGCATGGCAAGCCGTTCCACAGGACTACATCCAGCATCTCTACGATCGTCTCCATGGGAGAATAGCAGCCTGCATTGCTGCGAAAGGTGGATATACACTGTACTAGTGCCGACATTGTGCATGCTGTGTTGCCTGTGTCTATGTGCCTGTGGTTCTGTCAGTGTGATCATGTGATGTATCTGACCCCAGGAATGTGTCAATAAAGTTTCCCCTTCCTGGGACAATGAATTCACGGTGTTCTTATTTCAATATCCAGGAGTGTACTTCTTGAAAATCTGAAAGCAGCAGGCGTTGAGCGCAGGGAGCGGAAGTACAGCTATATCGCTGATATACCAGTTGGACATGAAAGCGATGTAGTGATTAAGAAGGAAGCGAGAGAGGGCTATAGCTTCTCTCCTCTGTTGTTGACTCTGCACACTGAGCGTTCGGATGAGGAAAACAAGGAGAAATTGTGAAACGGGATGTCACTGTAATTTTTTTACAATCAGCAAACGGTTTGGAAGAGCAATTGAAAGACGGAATGGATAGCGTCTTGAAAAGATATTATAAGATGGAGATCAACTAAATTAAACTATGGTAATGGAATGTTGTTGAACTAAGTCAGGTGGTTTCCGAGAATTAATTACAAAATGAGACATTAAAACTAACAGATCAACTTTGCTGTTTGGACTGCGGAAAATAAGTGATTGATAAGTAGGGAGAACGTAACATGCACAGGTGGCTATAACAAAAAGCACTTATGAAAAACAGGTAATTTCTAACATTTAATACTAATCTGAGTTTTAGAAAGCCAATTACTAAGTTATTTTTCTATAGTTTAGCCTTGTACGGAAGTCAAACTGTGGACAATAAGTAGTTAGGATAAGAAGAGAATAGAATAATTTGAAATGTGGTGCTGCGGAAGAGTATTGAAGACTGTATGGGTAGAACGGGTAACTAATCTTTACATACCAAATCGAATTTAGCTAAAAAAGGAAATTTGTGACCCAATTTGACTAAAAGAAGTTAGCGGAACACATTCCGAGGCTTAAGAAATAATGGATTTCTTTATGGAGGGAAGAGTGGGAAGTAAAAATACGGAGGGAGACCAAGGAATGAAACCAGTAAGGAGCAGTAGTTTTTCAGGGCTGAAGAGGCTGGCGAACGGTAGTCTAGCTCGGAGAGCCGCATCAGACGAGTCTTCGAATAGAAGACCACAATAACTACAACATTTGCAATAAATAAATGTTCAGATCTCTGAAACTGCTTTGAAATGTGTGTTTGTGAGAGCAAACAGCAAAATGACACATCACCCACTGAAAAGATAAATTTGTAACTCTAAAGAAGCTTCAGAAACATGCATCTGGATTGGATGCGCTACAATCATTGTAGCTTAGTGTTACTATGGCCTTTGAAATATATTATTGTACAACATTATTACAACAACATGCCGGCTGCGGACGGTCATGCGTTTCTCACAAGTAGTGCCGTATGTAAACATAATACAGGGTGTTCCAAAAAGGATTTTACAACTCTTAAAATTCATATAAATCAATTGATAATACATATAGAGGTGATTTTAGTGCCATTTGATTTCTTAAAGTACAAATTACGACCTCACGGAACTCAGGATCAGCCTAGAATTCAGACAGGAAACAGAGTTTTAGTAACGAGGCAAAGACGTCAATTTTGATAGTAGCTTCTAGAGTACTGGAAGGTTTGCCACTGGGTCGATAATGTTCCCATTACATAGGGTATTTCATGTGGGATGCAAGCGCTGCCTATGTTGTGTCACGGGGACCAGCATCCCCGCAGGTGGGCTGCCATCACGCACGACACTCCATCCGGATGTGCTGCAAGTGTTGTGGGGCGAGACGAGCTAGAAGCTGCCTTGCAAAGAGTCCGAGGAAATATTGCTTCAATTAGCACTTCAGGCTGGTTTGCTAGCAAAATGTGGTCACAGAGCTGTGCACAGACTGCATCCTTCCAAACTAATGGTAGTGCGTTGCATCGTCAGTTCACATACTGATGGAATATATTCCGTAAAAATTGTCACAGATGCACACTTCTCTTTATTAGTGACAGATGCCTAGCAGTGTGCGCTCTACAATTTTGCTGCGTGAAGTAACTCTAGGTCTGAAATAATCGTAGTATTTTGTTTTCTGAAAAAAGCATGCATTACATTGTTCAGATATGCAGGGTGTTAGGGGAATAAGTGTAAATATTGCGATCACTTGAACCTTAATACGTACCCACCTCATTGTATTAGTTTTTTTTTCTCTGGCTCAAACAGTCATTCCTCAGACACGTCACATAATCTACTATCTGATGTTTTTTACACGGTCGTAACTGCACCACTACATCGACACCTCATGCCAGCACAGGCAAACTGTTTTGCGTACATGTGTCCACACTTTAACACCTGACCTGTCGCCCAGGGGAAATAAGCAGTAATGACTTGCCTTGCCACGTACAGTCGTGCTCAAAAGTATTCGAACGACCTGAATTGCATTTCGACTGATTCGCATGCAACCAGCCTACCGCAGCTGTCTAGCAGGTCCTCTAATCGCTCCTTGGTACAGTCGTTTGTCTATTGAAAATGGTTCCAACAAGTCACCATTAGAAAACACTGCTATGTATCGCAATAACTCAAGTTGTAAAGTAATACCAAGATACTAGAAATATCAGGGAACACCTTATCACAGATACGACTGTCCTTACGGCTTGTAGGCTCACATTTATTGCAATAAATGACATACCTGAAATGTTACCACTCCCATTATTACGTCCGATAGGAAATGCACGTAGTACGTTCGTCGTATTCATGATGTCCTGTTCAAAGTAACATACCGTATTTGTTATTTAGCACAAAATGACATTAAAAATTTAAGTTATTCACGAGCAGCTAGATGAGAATATGGATGAACTTCAAATGACACGACGAATCGTCTCGTTCTGCATATGGATTCAAACCCAGGTCATGCAGACTAAGATTTCGTGAGTAATGATAACTAACAGTCGTTCCTGACTAGGCAAACAGAGAGTGATATACCTCGGTTTTAGACATTATCAGTTAGCAAATATCAACTTCAAACTACATAAAGTAAACATTTTTAACGGACACGAATTCCAACTCAGCATCTTTTGTCCCTGTTAACGAACTACGGGAGATGTTAAATATTGCTTCTTCACAAGTAACTCACTTGAAACGTCATGAGGTGACGCTTTGTGTTGGACAGGGATTCGATCCAAGAACCTAATCGGATTGTTATCGACGCACAATCAACTGTGACGTATCGGATTTTCTCCGCAGTAGCTAGATGTTTTAACTGAAATGACGAGACTAAACATTAATTTTTTCCTTCCCAGGACTTCAACCAGGCACCTATCGCTGTTATATTCTAGAGAAAACTAACGTTAAATGTGGGTTAGTTACACCAGCAGCCAGACATGAGCATGTTTCAACTAGAAATAATATGATGAAGAGTTCAGTGCTGACAGGGAATCGAAACCCACACGTATCGTTTCTGCACACAACTAGACGTCAGCTACCGAATTTTTCTCCACCAGCAGCTCGGAATAATATCCTTGAACTTACAGTGATCTCGCAAATAGTTATATGTCTCACTGGGAGTCAAAAACGTCAGATATCGTTAGTGTTGACAACGAACGAAAATGCATTAAAAATCGAGATTATTATCCACCAGGAGATAGGTGTTCTCATGCTAGAGCTTGATAATTCATAATGCAAACCTTAGTACCGGGCCAGGATTCGAACCCATTCACGCGAAATATGTGGAGATGTTGAGGAATCTGCCGTTTTGAAAAAACAACAAATTGTAGTCGAGCTGTATTGTCACGAAGGGAACAAATTCCGCGTTAAGGACGGTCTGAGTTGCATTCCCAGTTCAGAACCTATTTTATCGGCATACAGAAGCTCAAATAAAAGATGGAATAGGTGTCCTGTGACCCTACATAACGTTTGTTTCGTCACTAGAAATAAATAACTAGTACAAGAAAGGATACTGGTGATAGAGTTTCTACATGTGGCCACTCCTGACTTTATAGTGGTTCATCCTAACGTCTACTTGGTAGAGAAGGAATATCATGTTTAATGTGAATTTCAGACAACAATGCCACTATACCTTCTTCGGTTGGTGTAGCCAAAAGGGAATAGAATCTGTCTCTGCCTATAAAAAATCATGGGCAGAATATGAAATGGAACCCAGGCCATAGGAATATGAACCTATCATCAAAACAACAGACCACCAAATCCCCTTCTTTTTTTGACTCATTTTCCTATCGTAACACCGAATCGCCACACTGGATGAGACTTCTGACACACGGGCTCCCTGTAGTTGTTTGCAGCATGTTCATTACATTCATTTACTTGGTTGACCGAATCGCCGTGAACTAGCTGCCTCGGCTATCCAGTGCATACATTCGACTCCATTTTGTAATCAACAAAATAAAATCACGTAACAGCCACCTACACAGAACTGCCAACAGTGTAGGATGCAGAAATTTAAATAGGAAGTGTTCCTTTCCATTAGAGCAACTCTATCGCGCTATTTGATTGTTGAAACCGTCCTGCAGTGCAAAAGAAAAGCTGTAACTGTCTGTCTCTCAGAAGTCTAGATCCGGCCATATGTATTATCTCACAGCACTGTGGAATGCCAAAGTTCTGGAGGAACTATTGACTTCCGGAGCTGGTTGGCAGCTAGTGGTGTAACAGAAAGCGTTGTGCACTGTAGATAAGATGTCGTCATTTCGTATATATTCACTGCTACATTTTTTTTAACGCAATTCTGCTGTCTGCTGAAGTTATCAATTTAATGGAACTTTGAATATAATTCTCTTCACTTCTGAACCCAAAATACTCGCATGTGGAAAGAGGGCTAACTTCTGCAACATTTTGTTCTTTTCAGTTTTAATAGACGGCCAGGTAGCAGATGCATCTCGAAGCTTTTGTGTTATGTATGGGGAGAGCGCATCGTGCCAAAATAGTCGGAAAAGTATTTTTTACATTAGCTGTCTTGTGGTAGTGGCATTTTATTCTTCTAGAAACCTTGTTTGACAGCTTTAACTCAGAACAAGTTTTCTACGTGCTTGTAATCAATAAACTATATGTGTACAGTCAGATAACATCAGAGAATTCGTATATATCATTGATGATTAATTTCTCTGTCATGTTTAGTATTGTTTTAACAACACTAAAAGAAACCTTACGAAAATTGCGCACTGTATTATAAGAAATGAAATAAAACTACCCATCATAACCTTACGACTAAAGTCTGATTTAATAAACCTGAATATCTGTTCACAAGCGTGCCTCTACCGGCACGAATTTGTAAAATACTACTCACTTAGATTTCGATTGGGTCTGTGTTTAATTGGTATGCTGTATCAAGCTCAACAGGCATGCAAATGTGGCGTTTCATAAATAAAGTTATGTATTCCTAGAAACCCAAAATTTGTTTGGCAGCAGCGGAAAGGGGCTTTACCTATTGTGCAGCATTGTAAGTTTTTCACTATTGCACTATGAGCTGCAAGTATTTTCTGGCGATTTGCTTATCAGTTCATTTCCTTCATACTTATCACCCTGGCATCTGAGTCTTAAGTGAAGAACAATATTGAATTTCGTATCGTTGACGGTCGATTCGATTTTCTTCAGAGACGCTTTTATTGTGAAGCAGCTTGGCAGTCAGAAAGCCAAGATCTTTGACCGTTAACACTATTTACTGTGTCGAGCTGCGATATGGATTTGATGTGTTAACGTTTTCTTCTGATTTCGTTACAGAATTTTTTCTGGGAATTCGCAGCTCCATAAAATAAACCACAAAAAAAAAAAAAAAGAAAAAATGCTCGCACACGCTGGCCCCTGCCACGATTAGATCTGACGCCTCTTTGAACAGTTGCAACAAGAGACACGGGCGGTACCACTGGCCTACGGACACACTGCTGCCAGCACCCCATTCTCATCGCGGTATTGGTCGCTCAGCCTCATAACACACCGTGAAAGATAATAAAAGTTGTCACTTACGTGAAGAATAGCATTTCTTTAGCCAAAAAATTGAATTTTCTGTCTCAGTATCTTAGATTACATGAGGATTATATAGCATGAGTCATCAAATGGAAAGAATCAACTGAATTTAGCGAGTCAATTCAGTAACATACGCGGAAGTGATTCCGCTGTCACAGTGTTGCCAAATGTTTGTGACGATGTTGCCAATTCTCAGCTGTGCAAGGAACAGCTCTGTACCCTTATAGGGAGGAGAATCCCGTGCTCGTCTCATAGCAGGATACGGAGAGGAGGCGAGGGGTTTGGTTAATATGCAGCGTTTTCTCCTACCAGTTGTGTCAAACATTCAGGTGTATAGTCTTCCATCACGATTACAGTTTCCCACAAAATATATACGAATAAAACACTTACCTTGTTACTTTGTGACAAAAGATTATTTCAGTACAATAAAAAGTCTTATAAAATCAACGTTGCCCATCTGTCACGAAAAGTAAGATAACAAACACTTTGCACCTCGAAATCGATTGCATCTATTTGCAGTCTTGTGATCATACAAGTAGAATTTCATGAACTGCACGAGAATGTAGAAAAATGTTGGTGCAAATGGAAGCTGTAAGAAACACTGTTAACTAATTATTCTGTAGCACGTAATAATCAATTCACTTGAAAGAGGAAGAGGAGAAACTAAAAATTATGCCCATTAAGACAGAAACTAATGTGCAGATGCGGGCGCTGTGCAAATCTGCGCTTTTTCATCTTCAGGTCTATACAAAAAATGTATACTAACCAGCGCATCCATTGCTTTCGTAATGTTTCCCTCTTGTTTAGTCTTCTAATGATGAACTGGATCCAGACCCATGAGTCTGATTGTTTCTTTGTATCCTTCCATCTACTATGTTTGTGTGTTATTGTTTGGTGTTCAAAAAGCAGAATATTATGCCTGCTCCCACGAGGTATTAAAACGAGGTCGCAAGAAGGCTAACGAATTATAATCAAAATACAGTGTCGTCATGGTGTTAAGTCGACAGAAATAGTTGGGTGTTATTGCCTGCATCACCGGCGTCCCGTTGTCGTCTTCTCTTATTGAGATTTTCATATTACCCTGAACACAAGAATCCGAGATAAATGTGTATATTCTCCGTGACGATACACCCCACAATCCATTCATCCTAATCCATTCGTTACGTGCATCGGCGGCAATGAGTGATAGGAAAGCTGTTAGGAGGTGGCGAATAACAATGGTAGTAATAACAAATCAATAATCAAGCATGTTTACTGTATTACAGACGATTAACAAAATACCCAAGAAAGGCTGAGTGTTTAATTAGCGCACTGCGTAAATGTTCTTACCATTTTGTTACTGAAATCTGTTCTGGTTGTTTGTAGAGAGAAAAGAAAGAACCCTGTACCCATACATATCGCTAGTACAACGAGATATTACCTATCAAGTATCCTTGCTTTACATGACGAGACGAACATGGCGTCACCGAGCTGATATTTGAAACACATTTCTGTTTTCTCTCTCTGACTCCCTCTCTCTTTCTTTCTTTTTATTTTTGAGGAAAGCATCAAGAAACGCGAATAATAAGCAAGTAGGCATATAACCTGTTTACAGTTATTTTCATTGGGATACGTAATGCAAAATTACAACTTTTAGGTGTATTGTTGCGTAATTCCAGTTATTGACAGACTATTCGTGAGCTTGCTCGCATTCAGTGGGGTGAAACCTGTCACAAAAGCAAGCAAAACACTAATATTTCTTGCACCATGTGTAACACACAAGCGAAATCTCGCTGCACTGACTTGTTGTCCGATATATTGCACGGAAAACATATCTGATTCATGTTGCTAAATTCAGGTCTATCAGATATCAATTTGGATGCGTACCAAGTGTTTAAAAGTATATCTTGAAATACGCAGAAAGGGACATAGAGGTATTCAACTGAAACATAGCCATGACCAGGATTGTAACTGGGGTCGACAGCGTCGTCGTCTACCACCTTGACAACTCGATCGGAGACAGTGCTCAGCCGGTTACTTAACGTTTACTGGTATCAAAGCTAAAGCATGAAAACACAAAAATGTTAATAACCCGAAGATCATTAACTTTGAAACCCATAGTAAAGTAAAGCAGTCATCAGTCGAAAGGGTGGTTTGAACACCACAGTGCTTTAATAGGCACGGTCTTGGTGGAGGTGGTATGCCGTTGCTTAACTCCGACCTTTGAGTTGACTTACGTAGCCAGTTAATAGGGGAACCTACAGTTTAACGTACCTTTCGGATCCCAATGCAACTCGGCATTTTTCACATCAAAAAACACTGCCCGAGGGAAATGAGTGTAAAATGGCATATAAAAATCGTGAGAATGTTGAGGGATTGAAACTCAGACCTTCGTATCCGTAGTCTTGCTCTTTATCACCTTGCCGCCATGCAGCCAACACTGTGGTTTCTGCTTGGCATCAAAATTAGGATCTCTCGTTTGTACCTGCGTTGGCACTTGCGTGTCCCTTAGGGGACAAATACGCCTCAGTTTGGGGATTAACGCAGACTGAGGTTGATAATCATTTTGAATATTTAGCAGTACTGTACCCATTGACGTTAAACTCGTTTTCAACCAATGATTCCCACAGCTACAGGAACACTATTTGTGATATCTCTTAGACAAAGTACTTACGCTGTGGTATCAGACGAAAAGATCAACCTGACACAAACTGTGGGAAGTTTGTTTTACAACCTTCGTACCTGGATAAAGAGCTTTTCCTATTTGAGATATCTGTGACCGTTGCTGCATAAGACGATTTAAGAAGAAACTAAATTCCTTCAGCTACGCCAATGTTTAAATAAATCGTCTTAAGGGCGCTAAATCATGGTTCGTGAATCGTTAACCGGCCGTACTCTGCCGCATTTCGCTGTCTGGAAGGCAAAAAGCTTACTGACAAATTTCACAGAAGGAAAAGGGGGACGAAATGGTCATGTTGTTTTATTTAAATGATTACAAAATCACCTAAAACGAACAGTGAGGTTGTCAGTTTAAGCACATTACTGTTGTCAATATTATGTTGCACTGCCCAGGCCCTGTAATGATAAAGGGCCTGTTTACGTCAGGCATATTGTATACAGAAGTGGAAGAGAGAGCACCACTAAATTCTACAATCAGTATGCATTGCATACACACACAAATTACCGTTACAGTGTACTTATGGAGCCTAATGAGTGAACTGCGTATTTTCCGGTGAGAAAGAGCACTGGCAAACAGTCTTCGCTACATTAGGTTACTTAAAATGGTGTCCCTGTGAGCTAGAATTTATGGTCAGCGGCTTAGTGTAAGGACAATGAGTCGGATGCGGGTTTTGTAACTGTGAAATACTTTCCTACATTATAGAAGCGAATATTAAATTTGAAATAATATTGTGAAAATTATGGACCTGGATAGCCTAGAATGAAAATGTTTCTGTTTATTGAAAAGGAAAACAATCGATTTTCTAAAACATTCTCTGTCATACACAACTTGAAACAGGTCACGTCGAACAAATCATATGGAAGAACTGACAGCGACGTGTATCGGAAGGCAGTAAGATCCCTTGGCTTTTGGTTTGGCAGTAGTCGGCAGCCATTTCAGGCGCAAGTAAATGAAGAAAGGCACCGCGATTTTGTTATCAAGTAACGTCTTCATTAATTACTTTAGTTTCAATGTGGCCTACAAGTAATTGCTGATGTTTGATATTAACATGAAAAGGATTCCGTAGACAGGGAAGAACGTTTTCTTGGGCAACTACTTCTATAATGAGCAAAAGGCTTTAATGATCTTCAAGCACATGTGTTCCAGCAGCAGTAAGAAGAAAATGATAGTAATAATGACGGTAACTTCACACTTCACAGTGGATTTTCTCGAACTATGAAATTTCCTGAGTTAATGAAAATTTCAAAATATCTTCACATCAAGGCTATGATGCCCAGAAGAGTCTTTACATTCTGCTGACATGAGAATAGCATAATCTCCACTTCAGAAACTTCTTCTACTTAACCATTTAATAGACTCGCATTTTTTCCACCGTAACTAATTTTGTAAGCTAAGCACATCATCCGTTACAGCAGACTCCTGGCCACAATAGTCTGGTGGAACGAACTATCACAAGTGGAATGCGTGAGTTCAGGCATTTACTTTTAAGAGGCACAAACAGATTTACTTTACCTCTGGTAACCTCAAGAGAAAAACGTTATAATCCAGAATCCTAATTAAACAGCACGTTCCTTCATTCCCAACTGGGCAAGGCCGGTTTACGTTGGGAAATGACATAGGTGGAGGTAATGGCAAACAGAAATACTGTCGCCAGTAAACTTACTTACACTATAAAATTTTATTTTATTTGATTAACCGATAGCCATTTAAAGGAAAAGGGCTCTTATTTTACTTGTACTTGATTGAACTAGAGACGTTGAAAAATTTGGTGCTGAACTGTGATTCGAATTCGTATCTCCTCTTTCGAGGATCTGAATATCTCGGAACAGTATAGTTCAATCGTTTCTTTCCTTTTCACAAGACTGCAGTCTTCTCTAGGTCTTCTCCAAAGGTAAGTATGTGTGTCTGAATCCTGATCCAGTACAAAAATATTCATAATTTCATTTCAAGCCCTATCACGTGCACACCGGCCGGCTGGTGAAAATTAAAGTGCATTTTTAATGACTGTTCATGTGTTGCCAACAATTTCTGGTCAGACACGCACACATCTTACTGTTGGTGAATAATAAATTGATACTTAAGCTATATTCGTGGACGATATAGAAGAACGATAGGAGTGCGATTCGAATGTCGCCCAGGCACAAAAAGTTGAAGCCTTATTTTAGATTCAAACACCTACCAGCTGGTAAGAAAAATCGATACGTAACATTTTATTTTACCTAGTTAACAATCCGATTACGTGTTGGGTTCGTATCTCCGTCACAGAACTTCACATCATGCGCTTCATCTTTAAATGGATATACACTTTGTTACTTCTGAATTGAGGTGTATCAGACACCTTTCGTGGTTAGTTAACGGGGATGAAAGGGTCTTGATAGGAGTCCCAGTTTATTACAAAAACTGTCGTATTTTATTTTCAAGTTTAGATTCGGTTACTGATATTGGCGAAAATTTCGGTAACTCATGACTCTTCATGACTAGTCAGCAATATGATATGATTAGATTAGATTAATACTTGTTCCATAGATCTAAATCTACATCTACATGATTACTCTCAAATTCACATTTAAGTGCTTGGCAGAGGGTTCATTGAACCACAATCATACAATCTCCCTACCATTCCACTCCCGAACAGTGCGCGGGAAAAACGAACACCTAAACCTTTCTGTTCGAGCTCTGATTTCTCTTATTTTATTTTGATGATCATTCCTATCTATGTAGGTTGGGATCAACAAAATATTTTCGCATTCGGAAGAGAAAGTTGGTGACTGAAATTTCGTAAATAGATCTCGCCGCGACGAAAAACGTCTTTGCTTTAATTACTTCCATCCCAACTCGCGTATCGTATCTACCACACTCTCTCCCCTATTAAGTGATAATACAAAACGAGCTGCCCTTTTTTGCACCCTTTCGATGTCCTCCGTAAATCGCACCTGGTAATGATCAAACACCGCGCAGCAATATTCTAACAGAGGACGAACGAGTGTAACGTAAGCTGTCTCTTTAGTAGACTTGTTGCATCTTCTAAGTGTCCTGCCAATGAAACGCAACCTTTGGCTCGCCTTCCCCACAATATTATCTATGTGGTCTTTCCAACTCAAGTTGTTCGTGATTTTAACACCCAGGTACTTAGTTGAATTGACAGCCTTGAGAATTGTACTATTTATCGAGTAATCCAATTCCAAAGGATTTCTTTTGGAACTCATGTAGATCACCTCACAGTTTTCGTTATTTAGCGTCAACTGCCACCTGCCACACCATACAGCAATCTTTTCTAAATCGCATTGCAGCTGATACTGGTCTTCGGATGAGCATCATCTGCGGACAACCTAAGAGAACTGCTCTGATTGTCACCCAGGTCATTTATATAAATCAGGAACAGCAGAGGTCCCAGGACGCTTCCATGGGGAACACCTGATATCACTTCAGCTTTACTCGATGATTTGCCGTCTATTACTACGAACTGCGACCTTCCTGACAGGAAATCACGAATCCAGTCGCACAACTGAGACGATACCCCATAGGCCCGCAGCTTGATTAGAAGTCGCTTGTGAGGAACGGTGTCAAAAGCTTTCCGGAAATCTAGAAATACGGAATCAACTTCAGATCCCCTGTCGATAACGGCCATTACTTCGTGCGAATAAAGAGCTAGCTGCGTCGCACAAGAACGATGTTTTCTGAATCCATGCTGATTATGTATCAATAGATCGTTCCCTTCGAGGTGATTCACAATGTTATAATACAGTATATGCTCCAAAACCCTACTGCAAACAATCTGAACCTGAAGACTTTCCCGTATCAAGCGACTTGAGTTGCTTCGCAACCCCTAAGGTATCTACTCCTAAGAAACTCACGCTAGCAGCTGTTCGTGTTTCAAATTCTGGAATATTCCATTCGTCTTCCCTGGTGAAGGAATTTCGGAAAACTGCGTTCAATAACTCCGCTTTAGCGGCACAGTCGTCGGTAACAGTACCATCGGCACTGCGCAGCGAAGGTACTGACTGCTTCTTGCCGCTTGTGTGCTTTACATACGACCAGAATTTCTTCGGATTTTCTACCAAATTTCGAGACAATGTTTCGTTGTGGAACCTAATAAGGCATCTCGCATTGGAGTCCGCGCCAAATTTCGCGCGTCTGTAAATTTTAGCCAATCTTCGGAATTTCGCGTTCTTCTGAACTTCGCATACTTTTTCCGTTGCCTCTGCAAAAGCATTCGGACTTGTTTTGTGTACCATGGGGGATCAGTCCCATCTCTTACCAATTTATGAGGTATGAATCTCTCAATTGCTGTTGCTACTATATCTTTGAATTTGAGCCACATCTCGTCTACATTTCCATAGTCAGTTCGGAAGGAATGGAGATTGTCCCTTAGGAAGGCTTCTAGTGACACTTTATCTGCTTTATTAAATAACATTATTTTGCGTTTGTTTGTGGTGAATTTGGCAGAAACGGTATTGAGCCTAGCTACAACGACCTTGTGATCACTAATCCCTGTATCAGTCATGATGCTCTCTATTAGCTCTGGATTGTTTGTGGCTAAGAGGTCAAGTGTGTTTTCGCAACCATTAACAATTCGCGTGGGTTCGTGGACTACATTGGTCAAAATAATTTAGGAGAAAGCATTTAGGACAATCTCGGAAGATGTTTCTTGCCAACATATCGAGGGAAGGTTGAAGTCCCCACAAACTGTAACCGTATGAGTGGGGTATTTATTTGTTACGAGACTCAAATTTTCTCTGAACTGTTCAGCAACTATATCATCGGAGTCTGGGGGTCGGTAAAAGGAGCCACTTATTCACTTAGTTCGGCTGTTAAGTATAACCTCCACCCATACCAATTCGCGCGGAGTATCTACTTCAAATTCACTACAAGATAAACCACTACTGGCAGACACAAACACTCCACCACCAATTCTGCCTAATATATCTTTCCTTAACACCGTCTGAGACTTCGTAAAAAATTCTGCAGAACTTATTTCAGGCTTTAGCGAGCTTTCTGTACCTATTCAGCTTCTGTGCTTTCTATTAGCGCTTGAAGCTCAGGGACTTTCCCAGCACAACTACAACAATTTACAACTACAATTCCGACTGTTCCTTGATACAATCACGTCCTGTATTTGCCATGCACCCTTTGAATTGTAGCCAACCCCGTACTTTCCCGAGGCTTTATAACCTAAAAAAACCACCCAGTCCACGCCACACAACATTTCGTAATGATGTGGAACGTTTCATTTTAATGAAAGATTTCTTTACGTAGCAGTATTTAATTTATTTACAAAACTTTTTTACCCTCTCTTTCATTCTTTTTTTTTATCTCTCTGTCTCTCCCTCTCTCTCTCTTTCTCTCTCTCTGTCGCTCTGTTCTCTCTCTCTCTCTCTCTCTCTCTCTCTCTCTCTCTCACACACACACACACACACACACACACACACACTCACACACACACATGCACACACACACACACACACACACATTCTCTTTTTATTTTTACTTGTATGTTGTGCTCGAATATCGGCGAGGCACGAAAACGACCGTGAACGAGTTTCTTAGTTTTGTGTACAGTTACGAAAGAAATATAAAAACAACTATGAGCGTTACTGATTTATGATGCATACTTAGCAGTCAGTTCTGAGTATTATTAGTAACTACGCGCCAGTCCCTAAACCTAGTAACAGAAATGCGAATCAGACGCATTACGTATTCCAGGTCGTAGCAGCAGCGTCTTTGAGATGCCAGCTACGGTCACTTCCAAGCCCACTGTAGGATCACATCGGTTCGTCATCTTCCTGCTGGTACTGTAACTGACATTTGGCAACAAGGCAAGGTATGTTTGGCAACACTGTGATCGACGAGTTACTTCCTGGTGTGCGCGGATTAGGCCACAAAGTTCACTTGACTTTTCCTGTCATTTCCATTGAATAATCTGAGTTACTATCGCTTGAGGTGTAACAGAAGAGTGTAAATTTACGGTTTTCAGCCCAGGAAAGTAATTGCTCGTGGAAATCGCAACTAATCTCGTTCTTTAAACAGCGGTTTACGAGTTCTAGCCACTATTGGTCTCATAAGAGGACACCTAGATGCATACCTCTTCCCTAGTTCTGTGGAAACATGCTAACCTGCAAGAAAGCGTTTGTTATGTTTTGCGGTTCCAGTCTTGCTTCTGTGAAGCAGCTACAAGCAGTCAGATCAAACATCGATAAGCACATCGTAAGAAAATACTTTCAGCTCATAGTGCAATGGTGAAAAACTTACAATGCTGCACAACAGGTAAAGCCCCTTTCCGCTAATGACAAGCAAATTTTGGGTTTCTAGGAACACATAACTTTATTTATGAAACGCCACATTTGCATACCTGTTGAGCATGACACAGCATACCAACTAATGACAGACCCAATCGAAATCTAAGTGAGTAGTATTTTACAAATTCGTGCCGATAGAGGGACGTTTGTGAACAAAAAAATGGTTCAAATGGATCTGAGCACTATGGGATTTAACATCTATGGTCATCAGTCCCCTAGAAATTGGAACTACTTAAATCTAACTAACCTAAGGACATCACGTAACACCCAGTCATCACGAGGCAGAGAAAATCCCTGACCCCGCCGGGAATCGAACCCGGGAACCAGGGCGTGGGAAGCGAGAACGCTACCACACGACCACGAGCGGCGGACGTTTGTGAACAGATATTCAGGTTTATTAAATCAAACATTCGTCGTAAGGTTATCATGGGTAGTTTTATTTCATTTCTTATAATACAGTGCGCAATTTTCGTACGGTTTCTTTTAGTGTTGTTAAAACAATACTAAACATGACAGAGAAATTAATCATCAATGATATATACGAATTCTCTGATGTTACCTATAACAGTCTGACTGTACACATGCAGTTTATTGATTACAAGCACGTAGAAAACTTGTTCTGAGTTAAAGCTGTCAAACAAGGTTTCATGAAGAATAAAATGCCTCTACCACACGACAGCTAATGTAAAAAATACTTTTCTGACTATTTTGGCACGATGCGTTCTCCCCATACATAACACAAAAGCTTCGAGATGCATTTGCTACCTGGCCGTCTATTAAACCTGAAAAGAACAAAATGTTGCAGAAGTTAGCCCTCTTTCCACATGCGAGTATTTTGGGTTCAGAAGTGAAGGGAATTATGTTCAAAGTTCCATTAAATTGATAACTTCAGCAGACAGCAGAATTGCGTTAAAAAAGTGTAGCAGTGAATATACACGAAATGACGACATCTTATCTACAGTGCACAACGCTTACTGTTACACCACTAGCTGCCAACCAGCTCCGGAAGTCAATAGTTCCTCCAGAACTTTGGCATTCCACAGTGCTGTGAGATAATACATATGGCCGGATCTAGACTTCTGAGAGACAGACAGTTACAGCTTTTCTTTTGCACTGCAGGACGGTTTCAACAAACAAATAGCGCAATAGAGTTGCTCCAATGGAAAGGAACACTTCCTATTTAAATTTCTGCATCCTACACTGTTGGCAGTTCTGTGTAGGTGGATGTTACGTGATTTTATTTTGTTGATTACAAAATGGAGTCGAATGTATGCACTGGATAGCCGAGGCAGCTAGTTCATGGCGATTCGGTCAACCAAGTAAATGAATGTACTGAACATGCTGCAAACAACTACAGGGAGCCTGTGTGTCAGAAGTCTCATCCAGTCTGGCGATTCGGTGTTACGATAGGAAAATGAGTCAAAAAAAGAAGGGGATTTGGTGGTCTGTTGTTTTGATGATAGGTTCATATTCCTATGGCCTGCGTTCCATTTCATATTCTGCCCATGATTTTTTATAGGCAGAGACAGATTCCATTCTCTTTTGGCTACACCAACCGAAGAAGGTATAGTGGCATTGTTGTCTGAAATTCACATTAAACATGATATTCCTTCTCTACCAAGTAGACGTTAGGATGAACCACTATAAAGTCAGGAGTGGCCACATGTAGAAACTCTATCACGAGTATCCTTTCTTGTA
This sequence comes from Schistocerca americana, assembly GCF_021461395.2. Taxonomy (NCBI): domain Eukaryota; kingdom Metazoa; phylum Arthropoda; class Insecta; order Orthoptera; family Acrididae; genus Schistocerca; species Schistocerca americana. The sequence continues at coordinate 654,644,835 of NC_060122.1, forward strand.
CTAGTTATTTATTTCTAGTGACGAAACAAACGCTATGTAGGGTCACAGGACACTTATTCCATCTTTTATTTGAGCTTATGTATGCCGATAAAATAGGTTCTGAACTGGGAATGCAACTCAGACCGCCCTTAACGCGGAATTTGGTCCCTTCGTGACAATACAGCTCGACTACAATTTGTTGTTTGTTCAAAACGGCAGATTCCTCAACATCTCCACATATTGCGCGTGAATGGGTTCGAATCCTGGCCCGGCACTAAGGTTTGCATTATGAATTATCAAGCTCTAGCATGAGAACACCTATCTGCTGGTGGATAATAATTTCGATTTTTAATGCATTTTCATTCGTTGTCAACACTAACGATATCTGACGTTTTTGACTCCCAGAGAGACATATAACTATTTGCGAGATCACTGTAAGTTCAAGGATGTTATTCCGAGCTGCTGGTGGAGAAAAATTCGGTAGTTGACGTCTGTTTGTGTGCGGAAACGATATGTGTGGGGTTCGATTCCCTGTCAGCACTGAACTTTTCATCATATTCTTTCTAGTTGAAACACGCTCGCGTGTAGCTGCAGGTGTAACAAACCCACATTGAACGTTAGTTTTCTCTAGAATATAACAGCGATAGGTGCCGGGTTGAAGTCCTTGGAAGGAAAAAATTAATATTTCGTCTCGTCATTTCAGTTAAAACATCTAGCTATTGCGGAAAAAATCCGATATGTCACAGTTGATTGTGCTTCGATAACAATCCGATTAGGTTCTTGGATCGAATCCCTGTCCAACACAAAGCGTCACCTCACGACATTTCAAGTGAGTTACTTGTGAAGAAGCAATATTTAACATCTCCCGTAGTTCGTTAACAGCCGGCCGCGGTGGCCTCGCGGTTCTAGGCGCTCAGTCCGGAACCGTGCGACCGCTACGGTCGCAGGTTCGAATCCTGCCTCGGGCATGGCTGTGTGTGATGCCCTTAGGTTAGTTAGGTTTAAGTAGTTCTAAGTTCTAGGGGACTGATGACAACAGCAGTTGCGTCCCATAGTGCTCAGAGCCATTTGAACCATTTGAAGTTCGTTAACAGGGACAATAGATGCTGAGTAGGAATTCGTGTCCGTTAAAAATGTTTACTTTATGTAGTTTGAAGTTGATATTTGCTAACTGATGATGTCTAAAACCGTGGTATATCACTCTCTGTATGCCTAGTCAGGAATGACTGTTAGTTTTCGTTAGTCACGAAATCTTAGTCTGCATGACCTGGGTTTGAATCCATATGCAGAACGAGACGGTTCGTCGTGTCATTTGAAGTTCATGCATATTCTCATCTAGCTGCTCGTGAATAACTTAAATTTTTAATGTAATTTTGTGCTAAATAACAAATACGGTATGTTACTTTGAACAGGACATCATGAATACGACGAACGTTCTACGTGCATTACCTATCGGACGTAATAATGGGAGTGATAACATTTCATGTACGTCATTTATTGCAATAAATGTGAGCCTACAAGCCTTAAGGACAGTCGTATCTGTGATAAGGTGTTCCCTGATATTTCTAGTATCTTGGTATTACTTTACAACTTGAGTTATTGTGATAGAAAGCAGTGTTTTCTAATGGTGACTTGTTGGAACCATTTTCAATAGTCAAACGACCGTAGCAAGGAGCGATTAGAGGACCTGCTAGACAGCTGCGGTAGGCTGGTTGCATGCGAATCAGGCGAAACGCAATTCAGGTCGTTCGGATACTTTTGAGCACGACTGTACACTTGGAGGTACTAACAAACTTAAACACATACTACTGCCAACAGCTATAATTATTATCCTACAAATGAAATAAAAATTGATGCAATGTTGTTCAGTATACCAATAAAGATAGCTGCACTTATGTACCGAACACTCCGTATATAAGACGTTCCACTTTGCTCTAATTGGCGTTGCAGTAACTGCACACCTCGTTCCTTTTATCGCATCACGCACAGAGTATTGATCTATGTCTAACTTTACGGTATAAAATCCGAATGTAGTGTGTGGCGGCAGATAATTTTGGTACCATGTATCGATCACCCTTATCTCTGTTCCATTCGCACGTTGTTCGTTGAAAGAACGACTGTCGATATAACTCCGCATGAGTTATAAGCTCTCTGATTTTTTCCGGTGGTCGTTAGACGAGGGATGTGTGGGAGGATGTAACATACTGTTCAACTCTTTCCCGAAAATATGCTTTCTAAATGTGAAGACTAACATTCTCTGTGATACAAAACACCTCCCTTGTAACGCCTGTCACTGTAGTATACTGAGCTTCTTCACAATGCTTTCTCCACATCTGCTGAAAGACCCCGTGCCGAACTATGCCGCTGTTCATTGTATCTTCCCTATCTGATCGCTCGCTCAAATCAAATCGCTCTGAGCACTATGGGACTCAACTGCTGAGGTCATTAGTCCTCTAGAACTTAGAACTAGTTAAACCTAACTAACCTAAGGACATCACAAACATCCATGCCCGAGGCAGGATTCGAACCTGCGACCGTAGCGGTCTTGCGGTTCCAGACTGCAGCGCCTTTAACCGCACGGCCACTTCGGCCGGCCTATCTGATCTGTTATGCCTAATTGGTAATGGTTCCATACAGAAGAACAACTTAAAGGAATAGGTAGAAAAATGTTCTGTAAGCCACTTATTTTGTGAATAAATACAATTTCTTTGCGATTCTTGCAATCTCAGCCCAGCATCTGTTTTCCTACCTTTTATTTTATGTGGAGGCTTCATTTTCAGTCGCTTAGAACGGTTGCTCCTAGGTATTTTATGTTTCACGTTACACCAGAGGTGTTTCACCAGTTGCAGAAGTGAACAATAATATACCTCTTCGCCCGTTTACATGTAATACGTTTCATACCCATAATTATAGCCCTTATAGAGCAGATAAAGAATATGTGAAGGGAGTGACATGTGTCACAACAGATACGAGAAAGAGGTAGACATTACGGGAGAGACATTACGCGTCACGGAAAGGATTAGTGTTACAACTCAGAGAACGTGCGTTCCAAGAAGAGTCAATGTCCGTTATTTTCGTGAAATGGCTGCTATGGGAAAACCAGATTAATTAAAGCTCCTATGGAATCTTACCGACAGTCTTGTTTTCATGCAGAGAAAGGTTGCGAAACGACAGTGACAACAGAAATAAAGTATGAGGAAGGAGTTCATCTCCCAAGTGATTAAGAAGGAGAGGGGGTGGAGTAATGCCAATTTAAAAAACCTGGGTTCATTTGGCTCCCGATGGTATCTCCTTGTGACCTCGTTTGCCCAGGATTACAGGTAAGGCGGAAGGGAAGTTTCAATTCCCAATGTTGGTGAGAACGGAAGAACCACTCAGAGAAAGCCTTCAGAATCTGTTCAGAAGAAAGACAATATGTGGCTTGTTATCCAAGTATTCTACTTTAAAAACTTTGTGACTAAAGCTTTATCGCTTGATATTGATTTTATACCTGACATGTAAGTACTTTTTCTTTCTTGTACTTTTAGCCAGTACTTACACGTTCATAAAAAAATTTCCCATAGTTTTTGTACTTGTGTTGTAGGCCAGTTTGAATGTTTAATTTCTGATGAAGGCACTCATAGAAGTGCCGAAATCAGGTCAAAAGACTTAATTTTTGCGATCGAGGGCTGTAATTGCTTTAATTTTAATTTGTAAACGGTCGCTGACCACGCAGCCATGTTTAAAACTTTCAGACTATAGGATCTTGGGGCGTTCGGCCTGCCACGAAAACAGAGGGAGTCGGAGGTCGCTGGCAAATTTTCCAGCAACGAAAAGACTTACACAGGAACATTGAATATCAATGCACTGATCAGAGCCGGGAAACTTCGTGAAATAAGAGCTCCTGATATTGGCAGTCCAAGAAAACTACTTAAGAGACGACAACACTACCGACTTGGGTAACTACAGACTGTCCAAGAGCAAAACAGACAGGAAAATAGACGAAAGAGCTCCCCTCCTATGAATGGCGTTGACAGTCAACAAGAGGATACTCCGATTATTAATAGAAGTGAAACAAGTAAAAAACAGACAGATGACGATGAGTCTCAACTGTACTAATAAGTACCACATGAGAATCATCGAACATGCACTTGCAGACGAAGATAACAAGAGAAACAAAGAATTAGTCACTAAAAACTGGGATGAACTAAAGAAAGCTGCGAGAACAGCCGCTAAAGGAAATGTTGAAATTTGATTAGGTTACTTAAACTCAAAATTAGGCAGACAAAAGAGATTCTGAGGAACGATAGGACAATATCCAGTTCACAGATGCACCAACAAGAATAGCTAGACAATGACCGGGATATTTTATCGGCGCAACATAACGATAATGTCAACTCACTCCAAGGACGAGATCACGAAAACCAAGATGCTGAGATCACCCGTCAAATCCTTAGGAAAAAATCAAAATTACCGTGTAGCAATTATGCACAAGAAACACGGATAAACAGTGAATGTACAAGTCAGAAGTGTGGTGTCAACGTTAGACACCACGCTAGAGATTGCGATAATCGATAGCGGTCCAGCACTTGCAACCTCTCTGGACTCGCTGGTGCCTGCCGCGTCGCCGTGTGGCACGGACAGAGACTTGCAGATCGCACCGGTCGAGTCAGCTACAGTTAGTGAGCGAAGTCAGATTAGAATAGCCTTCAGCTCGCTAGGTTCGCAGCCTCTAGTTCGTGCATGTTTTACGCACGTAATACCAGAATTGTACTATCTTGCATGTTGTATAATCCAGTTAATGATTGTTAATATGTTATTTGTATTCAAGAAGGATAGTTGTTATTGGTTATGATCCTGGAGTGCAGTAGAAGGACGATGTTAAGTAAAAGTTATTTACTTAAGTATTGCAGTACTAATTATTATAGGATGTTCCAGATTCCTACAACCACCCCACTCGTGCTAGCCTCTATCATCCCACAGCAGATCCCAGGGGTGCCGATCGAAAAGCATCCTGCATTTGTGTCAAGTCATGACATGCTGCCATATATCTTCACATCAGGAAGAGGGTAAACATAGACTCCTATCATTATCTCACGAGAATCAGAATCTGGCTAAGACAAAATGAATCAGAGGACCACAAAGGTACCAAAGTTCAGTATAACAAAATTAAAATTATCATCAACGAATGAGGAAAGCTGGCACAGACAGGTAAACCTAAAAATTATTCAAAGAGAAGGTAATCAGTAAAACGAAAGATAATACCCTTAAATTAAAAAGAAGACACATCCATTGTAGGAAGACGTCTGCGATAAAACTAGCAGAAGTGAATCTGGCAAAGTATACAGAGACAAGATAGCAAATGACAAGAGACGTCACGGCAGGCAAACAGAATATGAAAAGTGTTAGTCAAAAGGAATAAAAGAGATCTCCGAAACTGTAACAGGAGGTACTTCTACAAGGTATTTACAACGAGAATGGTAGTATATCAACCGCAAAATTCCTGTTTCAGTAAGAAAGTATGGACAACTGGTACTGAGCAAGAAAGAGAAATGCGAGACACCCAGGAACTACATCACTTAATTACTGGAGAGTCCTGGACTTGCTGAGAGATTCCCAATTAACTAAGAGATAAAGAAAAACCATGAACCTGAAAACTGGTAGAACAGCAAGAGGAAAACGCATTTTGGGTGAACTGCTAACGGAAGCTGGGCAGAATTGACATAAATATCATGCAAACAAATGACAGAGCGAAATAACTGTAGGAGTCAGGAAGTGCGCAGTTACACAACGTCTAAATAAGGAAGGGGATGGTACCTATGTTACATGGGTACAAAATTCTATCACAATGCCTGCTAGACCGGGAGAATACCAAGCAGGCTTCGGTTCGACGAGACCCAATGCTGAACAGGTAGTTGGAATACAGTCCTTAATTAGCGAGCGATGGGGAGCGGAGAGACCATGTGCACCTCTATAGATTTCAAAAAGTCTTACGACTCTGCAGATGGACCTTCACTCTCCGAAAATCTGGAGAAGAGAAGCCTCGACGGGGGGACATTGTCAAATGGACATTAACGAACACCAAATACTAAATGAAATTCACGGGAGAGATATCAAGGTCATTCACTACTAGAGCATAACTGGGACAGGTACATGGGATATCACCACAACTGCTCACTGTTTATTAAATAAAGTTGTCAGGGAATAGGAAAAGAATTGAAGATTGAGAGATTTTATACGTCAGTCAGTCCAGGAAGGAAAGGGAAAGCATTCCCTGATGACCTGGCAATACACACAGATAACACAAAATCTGGCGAGTTCTGAAACAGGAGGTTGAAAAAGTCGTACTAAAGATCTCCTACGAGAAAAGAGGCTGCATGGCAAGCTAAAAGGTGCGCCACGAAAAAAAATCGAGGCAAAATGTCAGGAGATCAAGGCCGTTTACTGATCCAAGTACCTTGCGTAGTTGATACAGGCAAATGAGATAGAGGAAAAAGCTCACGAGCATAGGACTATAATATTCTGGAAGACTGGAGGCATCGACAGTAGCTCATGCATATCACCGAACGTACAAGTGATAGGTTACAACACCACCATCAGTCCACAAACCATATAAACGTTAGAAACGTTGATTATTGAATCGAAAATGTACACGGAAAAAAAAACAGACAAAAAACTAGAGAGACGAGTTTTCAGCAAAACCTGTGGCCAACAATACAAACAAGGCTACGTTTTGCGTTGCAGGTAAGAGACGAACACGTATTGCATATGACTGAAATTTCATGTGCATATCTGAAGAATATCGAACACTGAACATAGTTTCTATTACACTTAAAGCATTAAGAACGTGAACTGGATCACCGAACTCAGGAAGATCTGAAGGATGCTGGCATAACAGACTCAGGTATACGAGGGTTGGAACTTCCATAGTGGCAACTATTTATTTACAGATAGTACAAAATAGATACTTGTTTCAAAGTTTTACTGACCTTCAAAGTAGTTGCCAGCATTATGTTAACCCATTTCCAGCGATGCTGAAGTCGTAGGACACTCCTGGCAGTGCCAGTTGCGTTGACAGTTCGTACGGCGCGCTCTGTTGCCCGACGAATGTGTAGCAGTTCTAAAGCAAATGCCTTGAAGTATTTCCTTCAGCTTAGATTCAAATGTGCGTGAAATCTTATGGGACTTAACTGCTAAGGTCATCAAGCCTTAGGCTTACACACTACTTGACCTAAATTGTCCTAAGGACGAACGCACACACCCATGCCCGGGGGAGGACTCGAACCTCCGCCGGGACCAGCCGCACAGTCCATGACTGCAGCGCCTAGACCGCTCGGCTAATCCTGCGCGGCCCTTCAGTTTAGAAATCGAGTTGAACTCACGAGGGCTTAAGTCAGGGGAGTGCAGTAGGTGGGACAGCACTTAGCATCCGCATCAGTCAAACAAATCAGTAACAGCTTGCACTGTAGGTGCTTGAGCATTGTCCTGCAAAATGATGGTCAGGCCCTGCAGAAAGTGTCTTCACTTCGGTCTCTCAGCTGGTCGTAGGTTGTGTCCCAAAAATGAGACAGAAGTGATGGCACTTTCTGCCGGACCTGACCATCATTTTGCAGGACAACGCTCAAGCACGTACAGTGCAAGCTGTTAATGATTTGTTTGACTGATGCGGCTCCTAAGTATTGTACCACCTACTGCATTCCCCTGACTTAAGCGATCGTTCAACTCGATTTATAAACTGAAGGAGACACTTCACGGCATTCGCTTCAGAACTGCTACACATTCGTCGGGCAATAGACCTCGCCGCTCGAACTGTCAACACAAATGGCACTGCTGAGAGTATCCTACGACTCCCACATCGCTGGCAACGGGTTTACACAATGCTGGTGACCACTTTGAAGGTCAGTAAAACTTTGAACTAGCTGTAAGTAAATAGTTGCCACTATTAAAGTTCCAACCTTCGTGTAAGGCAGAAAAACATTCAGCAACGAAGTATTAAAGCGGAGAGAGAGCGAAGAGGTCAAGAAATTTAAGACAGGAGCAACTTGGTTGGGAGAAAGGAAGAAAATGCGTAGTGAGAAGATGAGAAATATGTAGTATCAGGCACTTTTCGTGGTTTTCTGGCGGCCTATACGTGTATAATAATAACAATCATAATGAAGGAAATAAACTAATCTACAAAACATATCGACAGAATAGTTGTCTCTCAAGATGCGGGAGATGAAGGAAGGTTTATGGTGTACATTTTCCAGTCCAGCGGTAGGGTCTCAGGATTTAATTGCTACTGTTTTAGGGGTACCTATAAGCTGAACGCTTTCTCATAGTTGGTCATATCTATGTTGATTTAGTAGTGTAGCAGTACAGAGAATTAACCCAGGTCCGCGAATAACTATTTCGCGGTAAATCTGAGGATAAGTACGTTGTGCAGTTCACCTCGCACCCCGAACATCGTACAACATGTGTCAGTTCCGGTCGGCACCGCGAATCTAACTTCGCGCAAAGTCACGGAAATTCCGGGAGCGAAACAAAAGGAACGATCCAATCTGACTAAATATTGAGAAGCTTAAGAAACAGGTTGCATACATCCTCTGAGGTGTTAAAATCCGCTTTCGGTTTTTGACGGGTAGCTATACTACCGAAGGCGACTCCTGGATGTACAGCAGGTTTCCCCGTCAGCCGTGTGCTGCACAACTTTGACCGGCCTCCCGGGGTGGTAGGGAGCACAGTACGAGGGGTTTCTTCGGCGGCTCCGCTTTCAGCGGGTGTCGGTCGCAGACACCGCCGCCAACCGCTCCCAGCAAGAACAATGCCGGCCGCGAGTGCTTCTCAGGAGGACTCAATCTGGGTCAGCGCGGCCGAGATAATGGGCCGCGCACAGCACAGATTACCTCGTGTTGTGGTCCGCGGCGCAGTGGCCACTGCCGTCCAAGCATCGGGAAGCACTCCGCTGAACGTCTACGCGGTAGCTCTACTGGAATGACCATGTGAGGCCAACTGTGGGAAAGGCATATTCTGCGCTGAAGTTCATTAGGAAAATTTGAGGAAGTGGCTTACAAATCGCTTGTGGAACCTGTTCTTGAGTACTTCTCAACAATCTGGGACCAGCACCAGGTTCCAGGTTAGGTAAATGGAAGAGAGAGACAGGGTCGAACGAGAAGCGCTGCGTTTCGTCATAGGATGGTTGTGTAGGCGCGAAAATGTTGCGGAGATCCCCAAAAAATTCCATTGGCGCTCACTGCAATATTGATGTCGTACTTCACTGAAATGCTTACTGCTGAAATTCTGATACGGTTCGTTCGAAGAAGACTTGGGAATCGTATTACTTCCTCCTAGACACGTATCGCGAAATGACCACGACGAGGAAATTACCTTAAGAATTACTCGCTTGAATCCGTACATGCGCAGAATAAATGTCAAGTGCTCAATTCCACAAACGTACTAAGTTAATAAACTAGAGTGCAAGTAAATCTCAATTGTAATCGACAGTAGTTAAAATTCTACTGTGGGAAATTAACGGTGTAGTCCTTAAAGTACAAACCACTACATACATGGAGTGCTGGCGATACAAAACACCTGTACAATCTTCTGGTTAGGCTGGATCCTACTGTGTTTTGTATCTAACTATGGAGCAATTGCCAATTGAATCTCCCCCATCAGCAGGCTGAAATGTCTAAGCGAGAATGCACATAAACGCTTCAAAATGCTACTAATTCAATGTAAAGTAGTGGGCCACAAACACCGGTAACTATAAGAGAGGTCTAAGTTCTCCTAATGTACTAGGAACCTTTTGTGTACTTTCCCGGAGAGGATTACTTCCTTAATGCTTCGATGTTAAAGACACATGAACATGCAGTTCACAAAATTTCCAAATATCGCATCGAGACGGCCTAGATATCGTCAACATAGTCCCAAACCGTCAATCTGAAAATCGAGGAAGAAATGAGGTTGAGCAGTCACGTATTCCTCCTCTCACAAATCAGCTCTCTCTACGCGCCGAACCCACTGCCGCATTCATCCTTCCTCGCTCTGCAGGTCCAACATCAACGGTGACTTTCTGAAATACAAAATGACCAAACACCCAGATTTGACAAACATTTCTGCTATACATTCCGCAATGAGCATTTTTACGCTGCTCACTTTGATATCTTAACAACCACTGCATATTATTAGTGCTCGTTAAGACACTAAAAAGTAGTCTGTGCCAATTCCCGCGAAACGTTTAAGAGAACAACAACCATGTTCCATCATCATACTGTCTATGAAAATGACATACGAGTTTGGCGTCGTTTTTATGATCTACACGATGGTGGTCTCAGAATTTGTATAGCAAACACCACTTTTTAATGGCTTCAGTTATTTACATTCCCTCGTATAACCACGTACAATGTTGCTAACAAAAATGGGTTCAAATGGCTCTGAGCACTCTGCGACGTAACTTCTGAGGTCATCAGTCGCCTAGAACTTAGAACTACTTAAACCTAACTAACCTAAGGACATCCATCACTCTCATCCATGCCCGAGGCAGGATTCGAACCTGCGACCGTAGCGATCGCACGGTTCCAGACTGTAGCGCCTAGAACCGCACGGCCACTCCGGCCGGCTGTTGCTAACACATCCCCCATTTAAAGTTCCTGAAGGTGGGATAATAAGCACGATACGGTATGTGATACATCATACTGTCTTCATAACAGGTGTACATGTAGTAATATGGTGTGCTTGCTAAATTTGGAACTTGTTCACTACTAATTTATACCGCCTCTTCGATCAGCACAAGAAATAAATGGAAATGAGCGCGTGGCAGAGTTGGCTGCATTGGGTGAATTGCGCTCCCATGATGAAGGTGGAATAATGATGAGGACAACTCAACACCCAGTCCATGAGCGGAGAAACTCTCCACCCCGGCCGGCAATGGAACAAAGGCCTGCTTGCATGGGAGGCAAGCACATTACCACACAGCTAAGCAGGTGGACTTCACAACAGCTTGTAAGGATTACTTGTGTCTGACACACCGCATGGCCTGCCTGCTTGATATATTAGGGTGAAGCAAAGTATTTTATCAAAACTGTACTTTATGGAAACAGATGTAACATCTTTAGTTTTAATCGTGTGGACCGTAAGCATTATTAGTGATACACGTTTCGACAGTATTCCCACTTTGGTTTAAAAGTCTTTTTAAACTTTCATAGAAAATGATGCAGTATTTTTCTGATTTCATAAGCTTACCGGATAAATCATTAATCGCTTTCCTCAAAGAGCACACTGCTTGCTTTGCAGTGCTATAGTTGGCATAGAACTGGTAGTGTGCGTGCTTGCGGCCCTGCATCGCTGATACAAGTCACATCATTGAAGTGGTGTGTACGTGCCAGGCGGCTGCATGATACCTGCACAGTAATATGTGTCGACGTGGAGTCGTGAAAGAGTGGCCGAATGGAATTTTCATACCTTGACGTGCCCAAGACCGCATCATTAATTATGTTGCCTGATTTTCTGGAGTATCAGTTTACAGGAGGTAGTGTATCAAACACAGCCACCTGACATGGCGAAAGGGCAGTTAAAAAAAAAAAAAAGATCCTGATAAGGGATTTGAGACTAGTGTAACGTCTTCAATAAAATCGATTTCAAACCCTACAGGAGTTGCTGCCGTCAGAGAATGTTGGTCCGTATTAACGAGTTTCTGAACAGACATTTCAAAGGGATCGGCGTGCAGTGGAAGGCAAGAACGGTGTACCTCGCAAAAACCATTGCTCACACTAGCTAATAAAGCTGGACGTCTTCACTGACGTGAGTTCTTTAACACAGGAATTGGACAGTGGCTGATGTTGGCACCAGCAGTAGAACGAATATTTTTAATCATCCATTGCGAAGATTGTTTTGTGACGTTTTCTTGTATCATGACTAGGTACAATTATTCTTGTTGGGTGGTACTCATTAGTCACCTTTCAAAGTATTCATTTTGGACGAGCTCTTAGTCGCTAACCTATATTAGAGATATCTGTACCTGGTTTAATTTTTGGTAAGCATACCATAGTCTTTGATCTATAAAGTGAATGTACGTGGTGCAGTCACATTGATGTGACCCTGACATACCACTGTCTTTGGTCCATAAAGGGAAGGGATGTGGTCCAGTCACATTAACGTGACCTCCGACATACCTCAGTCTTTGGCCCATAAAGTGAACGTACATGGTCCAGTCACATTAATGTGAGCACTACCTATGTTCGAGATCAAGATGCAATGACCGCTCACATACGGCAGATGGCGTCAATAACAGTTGAGGGTATATGAAGCGTGCCGTGGGGATGCAGAAAAAAGTGCTGTCGCTGTCGTAATGCGAAAAAACGGATCGATTTACCTGGCGTCCAGAAGGGCATGATCTTTAGCTTTCGAGCCAAGGGTGAAAACATTTCCGCAATGGCCAAATTTGAAAACTGTTCGCTTATTGTCGTGGTTGAACGATACCGTGCACAGGAAAATGACACTAACCAAAAAACCAAACAGTCACTGAGGCAACTGTGGTGGGCCACAGGCCATAAAAGACAGAGGTGAACGATGGCTGCAGAGACATGTACGGACGAATAGACTTGCAGCTGTTAAGCAACAGATAATCCAGCTGAACCAAGGGGCTACCAACAGTGTCCCCCCAATGAACGTTCAGCGAACGTTGCTGCATGTGGGCCTCCATATGCACCTCTGCAGCCCGCGCCTGTTTCGTACATCCATGCTGACTACTGTTCATGACGACGAAGGCCATTGGCGACAGGTGGCCTTTTCAGATGCATAACGATTACCTGTCGTGCAAAGAGACATGATCAGCAGCTTTCGAGCCAAAGGTGGAAGCATATCTGCAATGGCTAAGTTTGTAAACTGTTCGCTTAAAAATGGTTCAAATGGCTCTGAGCACTATGGGACTTGAAACTTCCTGGCAGATTAAAACTGTGTGCCCGACCGAGACTCGAACTCGGGACCTTTGCCTTTCGCGGGCAAGTGCTCTACCATCTGAGCTACCGAAGCATGACTCACGTCCGGTACTCACAGCTTTACTTCTGCCAGTATCTCGTCTCCTACCTTCCAAACTGCAAGGTTCACAGAAGAGCTTCTGTAAAGTTTGGAAGGTAGGAGACGAGATACTGGCAGAAGTAAAGCTGTGAGTAACGGACGTGAGTCGTGCTTCGGTAGCTCAGATGGTAGAGCACTTGCCCGCGAAAGGCAAAGGTCCCGAGTTCGAGTCTCGGTCGGGCACACAGTTTTAATCTGCCAGGAAGTTTCATATCAGCGATCACTCCGCTGCAGAGTGAAAATCTCATTCTGGAAACTATGGGACTTATTTTCTGAGGTCATCAATCCCCTATAACTTAGAACTACTTAAACCTAACTAAGGATATCACGCATATCCATGCCCGAGGCAGGATTCGAACCTGCGACCGTAGCGGTCGCGTGGTTCCAGACTGTAGCGCCTAGAACCGCTAGGCCACTCCGGCCGGCCTGTTCACTTACCATCGTGGATAAGCCATTCCGTGAATGGCAAAATGCCGCTAACCAAATAAACCAAACCAGCACCGAGGCTCTGTGCTGCATCATGGGCCATAAAAGACAGGGGTGAGTGATGGCTGCGGTGAAGTGTACGGACGAATAGACATGCAGCTGTTGAGCAACTGACCACCCAGGTGACCCAAGAGGCTACCAACAGAGTCTTCTGAGCGACTGTTCAGCCAACGTTGCTGTATATGAGCCTCCACATACGCCCCTGCAGCCGGCACGTAATTCATGCATCGATGCTGACTGCTGTTCATGATGACGAAGGCTGGAATCTACACGCCAGTGGCGACTGGTCGCATTTCAGATGCATAACATCTTATGCTCCATCGGTAGAGCCCACACAGGAGGAGGGAGCGTAATGGTCTGGGGAATGTTTCGTGGCTTTCCTTTGGTGATCTCGTCGTTCTGGAAGGAACAATGCATCTGTCTTTGGCGAACATGTCCATCGCTACATGCATTTTGTGTTTCATCGGAACGATAAAATCTGACAGCAGGACAGTGCAATGTGTGACACAGCGCACAGTATATCTGTTTGATTAGAAGTGAAATCCTCTGGCAACTAGATCCCTGGACTTAAACCCAATCTGTAACCTGTGAGACCACATCGACTGCATTTTGCGCGCCGTAGAGCCTCAGCCGAGAAATCTAATGCAGCTTGTCACGGCACCGTGGTCTGCACGGCCCTTCAAAAAATGGTTCAAATGGCTCTGAGCACTATGGGACTCAACTGCTGTGGTCATAAGTCCCCTAGAACTTAGAACTACTTAAACCTAACTAACCTAAGGACAGCACACAACACCCAGCCATCACGAGGCAGAGAAAATCCCTGACCCCGCCGGGAATCGAACCCGGGAACCCGGGCGTGGGAAGCGAGAACGCTACCGCCCGGCCCTTCATGTCTGGTAGTACCTTGCTAAATCTTATTGACTCTCTTCTTCCATGTCTCTCAGCGGTTCAAGCAGCGAAAGGTGGATCTTCAGGTTTTTAAAAGGTGATTACATTAACGTGTGTTGACAGGTTATTCCGCTGACGATATTTTGCAGCTACAGTGAGCTGGCTACTAGGAGGCTTCCACTGGCAGTGTGGTATGTTAGTGTGGCCCGTTCAATGGGAGACAAAGCTTTACTCATTATGTTTTGAAGAGGATGACGTGTTTCCTGCTTGTAATCACATGCTGGAGCTGTCTTATCTGCGAACGTTATGGGGAGGCTAGGATATGCTCTAGCTGCTTCATGTTTGTAAGTCTTTCAAGTCTATATATGTACCTTCAGTCGTGTTCAGATTTAACTTCCGTTGGTGAACAAGACATACCTTGTACCATTCTCGTGGTAGAGTGTCGGTGTTTCACTTGTCCACGCTGATTTAGTATTTTTTAACGTATTCTTGTGTGCGTGGAGCTTTCTTTTATTCTGATTGTCATGTATCACAGACTTGTATATGTCGAAATCCATCAAGGATAAAAGTGTAAATTCGTTGTTTGACATTAATCACTGACTTGCACATTAGTACTCAGGAACTTCACTAAAGAATCTCTGATTTATTTCCTTTGCCCATTCGTTTCTGAGATCAGTACAGTACTAGATGGTACATGCGTTATTATATTCATTCTTGCGACTTGATCTGAGCACGAATTTTATAGGTAATTCAGTCAGCAGCGCAATTATCAGCTAAAGAGAAGCAACTGTTATCAGCAGGAATGTCTCAAATACTTGGCACGCTTTCACAGCTTGTAAGATAAGTCAGCACTGCCGAGATTAAATGGTTCAAATGGCTCTGAGCTCTATGGGACTTAACTTCGGAGGTCATCAGTCCCTTAGGTCTTAGAACTGTTTAAACTTAACTAACCTAAGGACATCACACACATCCATGCCCTAGGCAGGATTCGACCCTGCGACCGTAGCGGTCGCGCGGTACCATGCTGAAGCGCCTAGAACCGCTCGGCCACAACGGCCGGCCGCCGAGATTATTAGACTTGGTAATGTTCATGAGTATGTGCTACGTCACTGCTTTATTTCACGTTATTTATTTTGTATATACGCTAGGCTAAGCAGTTTTTGATGTCGCTGAGTAACAGTCATACAATAATTTTTTTTAAAAAACACACCTCCATTTGACAGTGTTGCTATTTATTTAATGACGACCGAGGTTTAGGCCTTTTATTCTATTTTCAAGTGATTGAGTTCATGCCATTAACATATATTGCACGACATAAATCTCAAAATTGGCCATAAATTAAGAAAAATATTGGCTCCCCAGGGCCTTTTTTAAATTGGGGTGACATCAAGACTATGGGATGAGCGCTTGAGTGTCTGCTACTTGATTTGGCCTTAACTTCTGTATTGCGACATGGGACATGGGTTATCATGACCAGCATTGTCGCAGTTTTCCCGATGCCGTTTTTGACGGACATGCTGCCCCTTAGACATTATTCATTCTCCAATGGATGTTTTCGGGTGTTTGAACACATTTGGTAGAAACCTCACCACAGTTCACGTTTCTTCATTTACCTCACGCACGAATGTCACACTGATCCCTTGCCACTTGTCGGTGCTTGCATACTAGCATTAGAGTCGCACGAAGCATACACGCAGCAGCAACACCCTCAACCCGAAACCTTTTGGTCGCCCCTTATGTAATAGTGATAGTCACTCAAACATTTATTCATGCGCTTGTTCCTTTCGAGTCGCGCAGTGAAAGCATGTCTTACCGTTAGCGTTAGGAATTTGAAACCTGGTAGTCAAGGGGAGGCAGGATTCGGTTACAATTGTGGACGGGGCAGTAATCAGTTACTACTGGTTGCCCTTTACAGTCACACACAATTTATTTTAAATCAGTAATTCCAAAAATAAATAAAAATACCACACGTCATTAATGAAAGAATAAACAAGTGTAAATAATAGTGTTTTCAGTGAGTTACAATTTAGCAAATCACAATTAAATACAGATACAACAGATAATGTTTTAAAAGCAAGGCTCTGTGATCTGGGCAGAAGGCCTTACACTCCAGGAATGGCAATAAATTAAGAATATAATAATAATAATATAAAATATAATATAAAAAAATTTGAAGCCTGCTGTAAAACAGCAAATACAATTGCAAAAGTTAATAAAAAAAAACAAGCAACTGGTCAAGACGGTGTTCCAGGAGTTGACCTCTGAGAAGGTCCGGCAACAAACACTTCGCGAGCAATGAGATAGGCAGTCAAGAGTTGCATTCACTTCACAAGATGGTAACTCAGACTAGTGGCAGTCGATCGGATCACTAATGATAATCTTGCTGAAGCTACCTGACGTCCGATAAACCAAATACAACGATGGAACAATACGCCAAAGCCGGAACCGGCGGTGTGCACTACCTCCCCAGAATACTGTGTTCAGAGCTTCCACAACGAGAAAGGAACCACTACCACCAGAGTAGAGAGCACTCCACTCGCTGCTCTTCGCCTCGGCGACACTACGAGCAGCATCACGAACCCAAGTCACTGGGGAATCCCTAGGCACCACAATGGTGGAGGTTTCTCTACTTGGACTGAAATTCACTCATCTTAAAGCTTGCTGGATCCGGTTTACGATGAGGTCGTGCACCCTCGTGACCACAGCCCTTCCATCCGGCAGTCCATGCGTGCCGCCAGCGGTCGCAGCGTGTCCTGGCACCGCGCGGACCTGGTTCCTCCTGAGTCCCCAACCGAACTGGCACACTCATCACCATCATCATCATCATCATCAGCCAATTCAATCATTAAATGATGTGGCCTCTTCGAGTCGTGGATTCAGGTAGGCTTTCAGCAGTCTTCTCCAAGTGGGACGATCTGGAGCTGTTCTCTGCCAGGTGTTACCAGCGATCTTCTTGATGTCTTTGTCGCATCTGTCTGGTGGTCTTCGTCTAGGCCTCCGGTGCTCTCTCGGACTCCACTCCAGTACTAGCTTCGTCCATCTGTTGTCTTTTCTTATTGCGACGCGACCCGCCCACTGCCATTTCAAGGAACCTACTGTCTCTAAGATGTCGTTAACCTTCGTCACAGACCGGATGTCATCTGCCCTTTTACTATCCTTTCTTGTATAGCCCAGTATTGGTCTCTCCATGGCTCTCTGTGCTGTCCTCTCTTTTGTAAATGAGTTCAGTGTCCATGTCTCGGAGCCATACGTCATCACATATTCACTAACCTCTTCTAATAGACTGTCCTTGACTTTCACATCTCCAGCTGGGACCCATTTGTTGGACAATATTTTTGTTTTGGAAACGTTCATGTTCAAGCCAACCAGCTGACATTCCGATGCAAGATCTGTAACTAGGTTTTGGAGCTCTGCACTGGCACACTCAAACGACCCGAAATAAAACGACGTCGCGCCAAAGATACGGCAACAGTTAGAACATATCGATAACCGCCGCTGCTGCGACTAGCGCACAGGGAACGCTTGCGAAACCGACTGCCTCCAGTCTACGCTAGAAGAAGACAAACGACAGCAACCGTGCCAACTAAACGATACCGTCTGGCCTGCAACAGAGGGCGGAAACCCACAAACGGCACCAACGCGAGCCGCAGCACGACTCAGAATTATTCTTGGGTAATATTTTGTGGAAGAGAGGCAAATTTTGTGGGCGTTTTGGTGAAACCGCATGTTTCGTGCACTTAGCTCAGTTCAAAGATAGAGAGGTTTCCAAGGATACCAAGAACTTGAATAAGGACGTTTATTTCAAGGTTCTCCGCAACCAGGTGAGAGCCCTTTCTATGTTTTCATTGTGAATATGCTACGAAGACTCCCATGATGACGGTAGACGAGCTCTCACGGCTTCACGTATAGGTTTCTCAATTCACGAACCCTCAGGCAACCTATTACTCATCGACTGTCCCACTAAATTTCCCATTTAAATGTTCTGGTATCTTTGGAGTAGCTAGAGAACCGTAGGGATCAGCATCCCCGCAATGTTGTAATTCGTAGCTCTACTGGATCTGTCACGAATGTGTGATTTCAATTAAAGCGGAAATCATGAAGAAACTTATGGACTCTCCACTCGACGAACTGAGGTCATTATCAACGCTAGCAGTGATGTTACAGGATTTTATAGCGTCATGTTTCCTAGGGGTGACATATTTATTTGTCGTGAATACACGGACCATATTAATATTAGTTTTATTTTTCATGTGTAGCGGTTTTCTCGTATGTCCTGCACCCTAGAATGTCACAGCCTGTCTTATTTAAGAATTATTGTGTTATATTATTTTTATTATTGCTATTATTGTTACTATTCTGAATCATTCGTCTTCTGACAGGTTTGATGCGGTCCGCCACGAATTCCTCTCCTATGTCAACCTTCTAACCTCAGGGTAGCAATTGCAACCTAAGTCCTCAATTATTTGCTGGATGTATTCCAATCTTTGTCCTTCCCTTCAGATTTTATCCGCTACTGCTCCTGCTCCCTCCAGCACCATAGAGGTTATTCCCTGACATCTGATCAGATATTGCATATCCTGTTCTTTTCAGTGCATGTTACATATTCCTTTCCTCCCGGATTCTGCCAAGAGCTTCATTTTTCTTATCTTATCATTCCACTTAATTTTTAACACTCCTCTATAACACCACATCTCAAATTATTATATTCTCTTTTGTTCCGGTTTCCCCACTGCCCATGTTTCACTACCACACAGTAATGGTCTCCAAACGAACAGCTTCAGAAATTTTTTTCCTCAAATTAAGGAGAATATTGATACTCTTGCCCAGGAATGCCCTTTTTGCCAGTGCTAGTCTATTATTTATGTCCTCCCTGCTCCATCCATCATCTGTTATTTTGCTGCCTAAGCAGTGGAATTCTTCGTCCACTTCGCGATCCCCAATCTGTTGTTAAAGTTCCCACTGTTCGCATTTCTGCTGGTTCTCTTTGGTTTCATCTTTCTTCGATTTACGCTCAGACCATATTTCGTAGTCTCTAGACTGTTTATTGCATTCAGCAGTTCCTGTAATTTCTAGAATCAAATTTTCACTCTATAGCGGAGTGTGCGCTGATATGAAACTTCCTGGCAGATTAAAACTGTGTGCCGGACCGAGACTCGAATACGGGACCTTTCCCTTTCGCGGGCAAGTGCTCTACCAACTGAACTACCCAAGCAAGACTCACGCTCCGTCCTTACAGCTTTGCTTGGGTAGCTCAGTTGGTAGAGCACCTGACCGCGAAAGGCAAAGGTCCCGAGTTCGAGTCTCTGTCCGGCACACAGTTTTAATCTGCCAAGAAGTTTCAGTTCCTGTAACTCATCATCCCTTTCACTGAGGACAGAAATGTTATCTGCGAATTTTATCAATCATATCCTTTGAATTTTAATCCCGCTCTTGACCCTTTCTTTAATTTCCATGATTGCCAATTCGATATATTAATTGAACAGTGAAGATAAAAGCCTACATTTCTGTCCAACACCCTTTTTAATCTGAGCACTTCGTTCTTTGTCTCCCAGTCTTATTTTTTCCTCTTGTTTCTTGTGTAAATTGTATATTACCCGTCTTTCCCTACAGCTCCTCCATGTTTTTCTTAGAATTTCGACATCTTGCACCATTTGACATTGTGCATTGCTATATCCAGCTCGACAAATCCTTTGAACGCGTGTTGATTTTTCGTCTCGCTTCCGTTATCAACCGCAACATTAGAGCTCTTCCGTAAATTTAAATTGAGCTCCATGTAACAGATCCTAAACTTTCCTTTCCATTATTCTGTACATTATTTTTGTCAGCAACATGGATTCATCAGCTGTTAAGCTGGTTGTGCGATAATTCTCACATATGACGGCTCTTGCTATCTTCAGAATTGTGCGGATTATGGTTTTCCGAAGGTCATTAGAAATAAAGTAATGGATACTCAGCTAATAATTTCCTTTTCTTTTTTATGTGTGGCTACAGCGCTCTGCTGCATCCTGGTCATTGCAGGAAACGATCGTTCATCATATTCTGGCTGCATGTCTCCAGGAAAACCATTGCTTCTGTATAACGAGGCGACACCTACTTAAGTCTCTGCTTGTCTGGCTTCAACCTGTTTGTTATCGTGGAGTAGCCCCATCTCTGCGCCAAACGGCGCCTCCTCGGTCCAGACTCGGCCATAATCGTTGAGGCATTTCGTCTCTTGATGTTAGATAAAGGTCGTCTTTCGAATTTCTGCGCCATTGCCGGCACATGACGAAAAAAAGCGGGCACGACACTCTTTGAGTATGACAACGCATGTTATTCATCCTTTGTTGGTTGGATGCTGCCTTCACTACGTGATCAAAAGTATCCGGATACCTTGCTGAAAAAGACTTGCAAGTTCGTGGCGCCCTCCATCGATAATGCTGAACACAGTATAGTTTTGGCCCACCCTTAGCCTTGATGCATTTTCCACTCTCGCAAGCATACGTTCAGCCAGGTGCTGGAAGGTTTCTTGTGGAATGGCAGCCAATTCTTCACGGAGTGCTGCACTGAAGGGAGGTATCGATGTCGGTCGGTGACGCCTGGGACGTAATCGGCGTTCCAAAACATCCCAAAGGTGTTCTATAGGATTCAGGTTAGCACTCTGTACAGGCCAGCCCACTACACGGATGTTATTGTAGAGTAACCACCACGCCACAGGCCATGCGTTATGAACAGGTGCTCGAACGTGTTGAAAGATGCAATCGCCAATCCCGAATTGCTCTTCAACAGTCGGAAGCACGAAGAGGCTTAAAACATCAATGTAGGCCTGCACTGTGATAGTGCCATGCAAACCAACCAGGGATGCATGGCCCCTCCATGAAAAACACGACCACACCATCACACCACCGCCTCCGAATTTTTCTGTTGGCACTACAAACGCTTGCAGATGACGTTCACAGGGCATTCGCCATACCCACACCCTGCCTTCGGATCGCCACATTGTGTACCGTGGTTCTTCACTCCACACAACGTTTTTCCATTTTTCAATCGTCCAATGTTTACGATCCTTACACCAAGCGACTTGTATTTTGGCATTTACCAAAGTGACGTGTGGCTTATGAGCAGCCACATGACCATGAAATCCAAGTTTTCTCACCTCTCTCCTAACTAGTACTTGCAGTGTATCCTGATGCAGTTTTGAATTCCTTTGTTATGGTTTCGATGGATGTCTGCCTATTACACGTTACGACCCTCTTCAACTGTTGGCGATCACTGTCAGTCAACAGACGAGTTCGGCCTGTACGCCTTTGTACTGTACTTGTGCCTTCACGTTTCCACTTCACTATCACATCGGAAACAGCGGACATATTGATGTTTAGGAGTGTGGAAATCTCGCGTACATACGTGTGACACAAGTGACACCCAAACACCTGACCACGTAAGAAGTCCATGAGTTCCGCTAAGCGCCCCATTCTGCTCTCTCACGACGTCTAATGACTACTGAGGTCGCTGATATGGAGTACCCGGCAGTAAGTCCAGCACAATGCACCTTATATGAATAACGTATGTTTTTTGAGGGTGTCCGGATACTTTTGATCACATATTGTATGTCGTAGGGATTGTAACTGTGGTCGCCGTAAGGCGGGAGATAGTAACAGTTGTAATTACGTTAAGTGGTAGTGTCTCGCTGATCATTAGTGATCGCCTGTGACGACTGTTTTAGATTTCACACAGATCCTCTGAAACCAAACTACATATGCTTCTGAAGCACTGACCCTATGATATTTTCACGATATCTAGTGATTAGGAGAGAGCTCGTATCAAGTTTATATCGGGTTTCTTTAGCAGCGGGAAGCTTTTGTATAGTTTCATACTGTAGTCTGGCAAACAAAAGCTGCTATAGCGATATATACGTGGAGTTGGCTCGGAGCACTATGGGACCTAACTTCTGAGGTCATCAGTCCTATAGAACTTAGAACTACTTGAACCGAACTAACCTAAGGACATCACACACATCCATGCCCAAGGCAGTATTTGAATCTGCGACCGTAGCGGTCGCGCGGTTCCAGACTAAAGCGCCTAGAACCGCTGGGCCACTCCGGCCGGCTATACGAGGAGTTAGACGATGCTATTGGTGACCTCCTACGAAGTTGAATTTAGTAGGCCATGCCTGAGAACGTGGAAAGATTCGTATTCAACGTTCCAACGAAAACGAGGACATTAGAGATGGCGCACAGTTTAGGATCTGGAAGGAATGAGAATGGAATCAGCCATGTTCTTCCCAATGGAACCAACAGCGATTTAGGGAAAAGATGGAAAATTAGTTCTCGCAATGTGTCAGATGGATTTGAAGCGCCATCCTCTCGAATGTGAGACCAGTAGCTTTACTATTCACCGTCTTAAAAGAGTCTATTCACAAGCGAACACAGTGTTTGTAATATGTTGCGCCTTTCTTGACTACGACATAACGCTTTCCATTTAATTTCGTCGTGTTATGTGACGGTTTCCTCTTTATTTCTCTAGGCAAGTAGCCTGTATTACCGATTAGGTGCTCACACGAGCAATTCTGTCTCTGCCACCGTCTCGTTTTGCGTTGTTTTGAAGCAAACGGAAAGAGGGAGCGGCAGATGCTATTTGTCTTCTCCTGGAGTTGCGAAGCTGAGCAGGCGCAAAGAGATACGTGCTGTCTTCTGGTAACAAGGTTTGCTAAAATATACGTCGAGACTCAGATTACATCGGCATGCGCTACATTTATTCTTTAACCTGTTTATTTATTTTATATTTGTGTTCAGTAAGGTCAAAGAAACACGCCATATCCAACAAAGCGAGGAGAAAATTTCTTCCATCATTCTAATTCCCAGGAGAGAAGGTTACATTACACACCCGTCGTCCGTTGTTTCTACATGTAGTATAACAAGGCAATGATTAGGCATTAAGGTAGTATCCACTGGCATACTTTCTTACAATATATTTTTTGTGTTTTATTAATTCTTAGTTTCTTCTTCTTATGTTTCAAGCAGTGGATGTTGGTCCGTTCCGAAACTAAAGGATATTAACAGATTATATTATATTATTTGTATATGGGTATATATATTAGTGACATCAAATGAAGTAAATCTACCATTAGGTGGTATTTGTATGTATTTTATATCTCTTTACAGGTTATGCGAATTTTTGATCGTGCACTTTTTGTTGACAGTATAAAGTTTCGTTATTAGTGTGTTTGGTTTTGCTTATCGAATGTGATGGGCTATTTATGCGTTTAATAACAGGCTGAATCGGAACCGTGGCGTGGCTTTGGCTGGACCCGTAAATTTGGTATTTTTACTATATAGGTTCATTTCTCATGTTCAGTGAGAATGTTATTTCAATCCGTAATGGCATTTTTTATTTTACCAGCAAATCTACTGGTAGGGATGTGAGGAAATTCTGTGATATCAAATGTAATGAATGACATGACCTTACCTACATAGTCGTTTTTCTTATGTTTGAACACGATATTACATTTATCAACTTTTAATTCTGCAGAATCGTGTAATATCAGTTTATGGTTTATATCATTCAGAATATTATGGTCCGTTTTGGGCTCATATTTGTATGTAAGCTGTTTGCACAGTTGTTGCCTGTAATGTTTGTTACGTTACCTGTAATTTCATTCTATTTTCCGTGTGAGAGGTTCGCTACATCTATTGCAAACTTGAGCAACGACTATCAAGTGCTTTACCGAATTTTCTGTGGTGTTTGGTCTACGTTGTATTTCAGACCTTTCATGAGGAGATTTGTTTCGTTATCTGTAAATTCTGTGTTTCTGAAGTTTTCTAATCATAGGTACAACTGAAAATCAGATTCATATTCATGTGGAAGCTGTCATATATGATGCTGAATTTCTTGTTATGGATACGCCGAATATGTGTGCTTGTGTTCGATATACAGCTATAACAGAATAAGCAATATAATCAAAACTTAAGGATGTTACACTGTTACTGAACTTCACATGTGCTACTTAGACTTCTTGATTCACTGTTTCTTTCTGATGTATTTTGTCCTGCATTTCTTGTCTAATCCACAATCTTGTTGTATGGTTCTTGATTTGATGTACAAGATCTGGTGTTTCTGTCACTTTTATGTAGGCATAGGTTGGAGTGACGTTATATCAATCTCCTTCACCAATCTCACATTTAAGCGAATAAAAAGCTGAATATTCCCTTTTATTTCATGGGACGACATTGTCAACATTTTTTTTTCTTTAGGTGCAGCAAACTAATATATGTCTGATAATGAAATGATTATTAGAAAGATACATCAAACAGCTGCTTGTAATAACCAATACTTATTCACTGCAGATTGTTTCCCCACTCCCAAGTACGTGCGAATACAATTTTGGTGGGAACGTGTATCATATTTGATAATCAAAAAACTAAACGCGCTAATAGCAAACCTTTTTACTTTCAACAAACAGGACGCTATTAAAGGACACGATACGGAATTTAACAGCTCTGTTGTCTTCATCTCTACGTTGGCCGTCAAGTATCCCATCTATCAGTCTGTAAAAGTGTAATGTTTGCCGTCGTAAGCGCTCAGGTAGCATCCTTTTGATGTAGTTATACAGCCTAATCTCTTCTATCATTGTTGCCGCCCGCGGTGGTCTAGCGGTTCTAGGCGCTCAGTCCGGAACCGCGGGACTGCTACGGTCGCAGGTTCGAATCCTGCCTCGGGCATGGATGTGTGTGATGTCCTTAGGTTAGTTAGGTTTAATTAGTTCTAAGTTCTAGGCGACTGATGACCTCAGAAGTTAAGTCGCATAGTGCTCAGAGCCATTTGAGCCATTTCTATCATTGTTGTTTTATGATGACGTCCTTTCGATAAGGTCATATAGTCTAATTTCTTGTCTCATCGTTGATTTCACGTCTAGTTACTGTGTTATGTCTTCACTAAGCATTGCGTCAACTACTTTTAACTGCTCAATTTGTTTTGTTTATTAATTTCCTAATCAGCACTCTGTAAGCGATATGCTGATTCCTCCCATGACCAGGTAGCTCGACCTCGCATGGGAACCTGGGCAGTCTACATGCATAAAAAAGGGGGGGTCAAAGGTTTGTTTGTAATTCATAAAAATCTGTAGTTTTATTGCGATGGTGATGAATTTTTGCACACTTTACCTTCAATACAAGAGGAACACCACTGTCTACATAAGATTTCCTAATCTGTCTTAAAACATATACTTATGTAATACATAAAGGGAAAGGGTTACTATAAAAAATTTCTAAAAGTTCCTGGCCGATTTACTTCAAATTCATGCGTGATTTCATTATGAATATTTAGGTGGACATAGGCCATATATTTTTAGTATATAGATTACATAGGTAAGTATGTGTAAAAAAGAGAAACGTTGCTAACAAACATATTGAAAAGTACTTGACCGCTGTACATCGATGTTCCTGGCCGATTTACTTCAAATTCACATTCACATGAAACAATAAAGTAATGAAAAATTAAATGAGTAACAAACGAAATACGTCACCATAAAGTGTCTGTAAATCCTATACCTAGGTTCAATTACAGTGGAACTACCCGTCTTGGTGATAGTACCATCAGAAGCCACCGGATCTCAGGACGAGCGAAAGCTCGAGAATCTGACAGAAACATGATTTCAAACTCTTACTGAATATTTTCCGTTGTTACATATGCAATGAAGCAAGGCTAGCCATGTATAACCTATTGTCGAGCGTAATCACTGAGTATGCTGCAGGTGAAGGCGTATTCATTATTCACATTACGTCGACATTCAGTAATTTAAGTATGCCCTTCGATTTAAAGCGATTGCAGTTTCCCATGCGGCTTGCATTCGCTATCAGTGTCAACAAGGCAGAGGAACAACCACTCCTTGAGACAGATATTAAGGTAACCGGTAACGCCGGGCACTGCAGCTAGTAAATAAATAATACTCTTAGACTACAAGGCTGAACCAGAAAAAGGCGATGCAATGAGAAAGCTGTTGTGAGAATTGGAGTGGATTGCAGGTACTGGCAATAGGCGTTAAATATAGATACACTTAATGTGATTAACGTAAATAGCAAAAGAGAGTAATTTTTTTAATACACAATCAGCACTGACTCACTGAAATTAACAGCAACCCTAACATACCTAGGTACAATGGCAACACAAACCAGTCCGGGTGACGATTTATCCGCTCACATAAGAGAGCGCTACTGAAAGCTCCGTTCAGAATTTTTTTCTTTTTAAATATTGTTTCTGTGAGATGCTAACCAAGAAGAGGAAAGAAGGATTCAACTAAGTCTTACATTCAGGCATTTTTTAAAAGTATTATTCAATTGAGGCGCTAACCAAGAAAAGGAAGGAAGGATTCAACGAAGACTTACGCGGTACCGGTACGTACTTGTTTTCGTTACCATCGGGAGAGCGTTGCGGAAATTATCATCAAACTGTCATTGGGAACGACATAAGTTTGACGTTGTTTGTTGTGAACAGCGTTATCCTGTAAATGTACGCCCCAATATGGGTGAATAAAAGTATTACCTTCTACATAAATCTTCTGTAAGTAGCACTTCGTGATTTAACAGGGAGTTGCCGACGATGTTTCTTCTTACGAACCAACGGCGAATGGAGTGTGGAGAGGTACACTATGTACAGTAAATAACGGGCTGAACTGATTAAAATATTTCTGAAAGCTGAACAGTTGTACGCTGGTCATTTTCATAAAGCTATCACACAAAAATTTGCGGAATTTAGAAGTAGTTTAATGTATTCCAACTATTCTTAAATGAGTATAAAAAGATAACCTTATCGCAACGCAGCAACAACATAAGAAATGTATATAAATGTTTCTAGCACCCTCATGTTTGGTATGATTATATTACGTAAACTCTTTGTTCTTGTAAACGTTGCTTCTGTGCTATATAATAACATATTGTGTGACTGATGTAGTGCGATAAGAATATGTGAACGACAAACTTGCTGCTATCCTTGCACTCTGAGTAACTCTAATTTCTAAATGTCTCCTACATCACACCTTAAAGTTCTGTCGCATATTCACTTAATTTATATACAGGATGGTCGGAAATTCCCGTTACAAACTTCTAGGACATGTAGAGGGTAGTGAGTACAGAACATTTTGAATAGCAGCCATTGTCCGGAATAGTATCGTTTCCGTTCTTCGACAGTTTCATTTCAAATGTGTACCTCGTTAACGTCTGCTTAGGGCAAGAGAAACGTCTGAGTTCCCTGTCCTGGTATGCAACAGGGTAGACACGATGACAGTGTACTACGTCAAACGATCACCAGATATCACTTACTGACCGCTTTGCTGTGAGACCGAGTCAATACCTGTGCGTCACCGATAGAGGAAACATGGTGCAGTACACGCTTGAGGAATACACAGACATGCTCCTTGTGTATGGCGAAGCTGGAGGTAACGGAAGAGGTGCTAGTCGGCTGTATGACGAACGTTTTCAACACCGTCACACTCCATCGCACAAACTGTTTGCCCAAGTTACACAACGGCTACGAGAAACGGGTACCTTCACCGTGAGAAGGCAGGACTGTGGTGCTCCACGACGACGCCGCACTCCTGAATTTGAAACAGATGTACTGCGTCGCATTGAAAATAGCCCGTCAACGAGTTCGCGAACAATTGCGCGTTCAATGACTGTTAGTCACAGTACAGTCTTGGACGTCCTGCATGAGCAACAATCACATCCGTACCACTTACAAAGGTTACACGTTATGGGTCCAGCAGACTTTCCTCAACGCGTCGCCTTCTGCACATGGCTCCTGCACCGTAGCATCAACGCACGCCTGTTTCCACGTCGAGTTCTCTTCACAGATTCATGTAGGCTCACAAGGGACTGTGTTCTGAACACTCGAAATAGCCATGTCGGGGTGGACTAAAACCCTCATGCAAAGTATGTTGAGTGATTTCAAGACAGGTTTGGAATTAACGTGTGAGCAGGTATTCTGGACGGTCATGTGATTGGACCATACCTCCTTCCATCCAAGCTCACGGGTCTCACTTACTTAGTCTTCCTACGACACGTACTGGATCCGTTCTTGGAAGCTGAGCCATTGAATGTCAGTCAGGAAATGTGGTTTCAGTATGATGGAGCGCCACCTCACTTTTCACTGCCTGTCCGGAGACATCTCAACAGACGGTATGGTGAAAGATGGATAGGCCGTGATGGTCCAAGCGGGTGGCTGCCACGATCGCCGGATTTAACCCCTATGGACTATTTCTTGTGGGGTCGTATGAAGAGCCTAATTTATGAGACACCTGCGGAGACAGAGGATCGGCTGGATCGAGTTCTGGCCCCTGCACAAGACATTGAAGAGACAACAGCTGGGATGGAGCGTACCAGAACATGCTCCGGAGGTACAATGTGTGTAAGAACGTTGGTTTTCGCCATACCGAGCCGTAGATGCTGGGTTCTTGTTGTTGTCGACTAATGTAAACCATAAGGTGTAAGTTGTAATGCAAACGCGTAAGTAATAACGGAACGAGTCAGTATTCTTTTAAAATGGATTGCAACAATTGTACTGGGTCACGCCCAAGTACGTTCCTTACGTGAGTGTAGATGAGATAATGATCTGCATTGAAACTGTCGTATAACGGAAACGATGCGTTTCCGGACATAGGTTCCTATTCAAAATGTTATGTACTCACTACCCTCTACATGTCCTAGAAGTTTGTAGCGGGAATTTCCGACCACCCTGTATTGTACAAGACACAACCTGACCTCTTTATTGCATCACATATTGCTCCCGAAATCAATAATATTTACCCCTACGAACAGACACGTGAAAGACACCTACCACGTGGTGATGGTTAACCACTGAAACGCGTGGTGTGCGAAATAAAATTGCATAACTGACAGCGTATTATATACATTTTTGTCATTCTATTGACAGAAAATAGTCCATAATGGATATAAATGATGCCTCGTACGCGTGATCAGATGTTGATACTGTAATTTGTAGGACTCTATTATTTCTTCTTCAATGTTTCACAAGTCAGTTTACGATAATGAAATTGGGTAAGATATATTTTTATCCTTGAACACGTGACTGTGGCTGTACCGTAATCCTGCAGGGCGTAAACAGTTTCTATTTTCGCAGGTATGCGTTAAAACTATCAAGGAGTCATCCATCAACATATGTTATTTTTTATGTTTCTTATCACACTCATTTAGAGAGAAGTTTCGTAAGATATATCGACTGTGTCTATTTCAACAAGACTCTTTGCGGCATTATCCTACTCAATATTGAACTGCCGTAGTCATCAACATATTTTGATGTAAATTATTCTCCGTTTCCATCCAATTAAAACAATCAGAAATCTACCAGCTAGATCAAGGTATCATCTCATATAGAAATATTAAGAGCTTTAAATTATGAGGAAGCCAAGAATAAGCTGCTGTTTTGTACAGTAATATTCTTAACCATTGTACTTCTATGAGATTGCTTTAGTAGGTCTAACGAAATACGAGAGTTATTCATTCTACTAAGGTTCGACTTCCTACGAAATGGAAGCTACAGTGAAAATCAAAAAATGTTTTGTTTGCAGTAGTGAGCTACACCTTCCACATACTTCTCTACATAGTCATCGCTCGGACTTAGACATTTGTCATAGCGTTTTGCCAACTTCCCAATACCATCATCATAGAAGGCAGCCGCCTGTGCTTTCCGCCAATTCTCTACGCTGATCTGCAGCTCGTTGTCTGCACTAAAACGTTATCTTCACGGCCATCGCTTGATGTGAGTAGAGATGAAACAGAGGGAGCCACGTACTGTCGTATGATTGGTGACCAAACACTTCCCACCAAAAATGCTAGAAGAGCTTCTTAAATGCCCCTGCAATGTTGGTCAAAAACTGTCATGAGGAAGAATTTGCACGACAATTGCGTTATTTGGGATGCATGAAATCAGGCGAAATCACTCAGCAGGTACTCCCTATTTTCTACGCATCTTAATGTGCTCACTGTGAGGTTCAGAACTGAAAAAACAGCAACGTGAAGTCGTCGACGGGCATACTAGAAACATTATCTTACACATCTGTTCAACTCATCGAATTTTCACTGTAGTTTCCATTTCACAATCGATGGGACCTTAATAAATGAACAGCCATTTTACCTAGTTATAAACTGAATATTCAAACACTAGAAACCGATATACAAATGAAGTTTTATGGAAAGGTATGGGAGATCTTTAACAAACTGTTGAGAAGTTGGTTCAACGTCGTAAGCAATGCAAACTGAAAATGGCGGACTATATGGACAGAGGGTCTAAGGACATAATCATAGGTTGAAACCCGATGGTATAGTGGCATATTATCACGACACTGAAACAGATAATTTGCTTGTTCCGTTCCATAACATTAACTGTGTGTGTGAGAGAGAGAGAGAGAGAGAGAGAGAGAGAGAGAGAGAGAGAGAGTGAGAGAGTGTATGTGTGTGGGTGTGTGCGTGTAAAAGAGAGAGAGACCAGAAGAGAAAAGGGCGGAGACGGAGACTAAGTGGTGCGCATCGTAGTAGAACATCATGAGAGTTCAGTTTATGATACGTAACCACCTCTGAACTACTTTCACTGTACTGTAATGGACTGCAACAAGCCTCTGGTTTTGACAGCACTTTCATTACCCTGCCACATACAGATTGCTGGAACGTACCGGTTAAACGTACGCTTCGAATAAAATCTTTCACAACAGTTAAAATGAATTTGTGATACGTAACACGCACATGAAATTACAGTAATACAAGGGATGCTTGAAATTACGTAAAATATTAGGATTAAAGGCTGTACACGATGTCATATACAACTGTAAATTAAACGTATCAACCTAATGAGTGTGCGGTTTGTTTGCGGTACTGGAAAACAGAACAGCATAGACCCATCTAGTGCACCAATAGCAGAGAACGCTGCCACTGAACGTGTCACAATAAAATTAGGAAAACGTGTATGACAAGACATAGCTGCTTTTATTCATTTGTAAACAGACTTAACCATAAAAATTGTAATAATTGGGACTACGGTGAACTGACAGATCACCAATACGAAAGACACAAAACAAGCTTTCTCCATTATCTCGATTATGTCGGTAATATGTGAATTAACGAAACTGTTATCTCGATAGTAACTGTCTAATTTCAGGTTCAGAGTGTCACGATTTTGTTTGTACAAACAATTCGAATCCGTAATAATAAAGATAAACCTACCTGTAGCACAAGGTCTCTCCAGTTCCAAGCTAAATAACGCACATGCACACTATAATGGTGAGAGAGAGGTTCTACCTTCGATCGGGGAACGCTACGAATCTTATAAGTCAGTGATGTAAGAACACCCCTCCCCCCCCCCCCCATTCTCTTCTGAGATATTAATAAATTCCTCGTGACCGTTTTAATAAGTGATCGGAACTTACAAGGTAAATAAATAGATCAAAATTTGATCCTTTCCCCATAGATCTTGCTCTCTTGCTTAATTAATGCAGACGTGTCCCTATATCGGTGAGGATGCCATATTGGACACGAGCTGGTCCACGACAAGATCGCGAAAATTTAATTACGCAGGGATATTAACTCCAGCGCGGCCAGAAGTTAATATCGCAGCTTTCACTGTACTTCGTGATGGCGAATGTCTAGCATTACCCACGCTCTATCCGCGTTCCTGGCAGATCGGTAGGTTTCAATCATTCTTCTTCCACAAAATACATAGTACACGGTTTATGGAATTGTATAAATGTAGCATATTTATACTGTTGTCGCCGACAGAAAATGGTGGCAGCAAAGTAACATTTTGTTGAGTGGTGACAAGACAAAATCGTATATAATGCACATATTATCATGAAAGTAGCCAGAAAATAGCAGAGAAATGACATGTGTTAAAAGACAGTGCAACAATTCTCTCAAAAAAAGTGTCAGTTTCCTAGAGATTATGGTCGTGACTCTTCCACATTATATAAAAGAATCCCAAACAATTCAGGAAGCCATTAAGCCTCTGAGATAATTTTGGAGTGTTTTTCAACTGTAGTAAATGCCGTGTTTACCTTCAGAATCATTTATATTCTTTTATCTGTTATGGTGTTACAGGTATTATGAAATATTACAAATTTTGAGGAACAGTGAACAATAATTCTCACGTACGCTGCGCAAACTTGAATATAAGCAGCTAAGAAACCACTTTCTCCAAGCGACGCTCTAGTCACATAAGTACCTGTAGGATGTGTGGTTACACAATATACCCTCGCACTTTTCTTGTGTTTGTGTATGATATATAATACAATGTTCCTCAAGCGAGTCAACGTTTGGGGCCAGTAACCCACCAAAATAATTCACGGATTATTAGCGCGATGAAAGATCGCCTATGTACCTCTGTCTCTATGTTATGGTGCTTGTTATTAAACGAGATGTTGGTAGGCAGATGTGTTTCTTGAATCGTTTTGCAGTGTGGGTATTGGTATTTTGTGAATAAGACGCGCCGTTCACCGCACTTTCTGCACCGGTGTGTAAATATGGTTCAAATGGCTCTGAGCACTATGGGACTTAACTTCTGAGGTCATAAGTCCCATAGAACTTACAACTTCTTAAACTTAACTAACCTAAGGACATCACACACATCCATGCCCGAGGCAGGATTCGAACCTGCGACCGTAGCGGTCTCGCGGTTCAGGACTGTAGCGCCTAGAAACTCTCGGCCACTCGGGCCGGCGGTGTGTAAAAAATTCAGGACGAAAGTAACTTTCGCGTGATGTGTCAATGCCAAGTAAAACAGCTCGATGAAGCCTGGACCATATATAGAAAGAGCTACTATAGTTCAGTAAAGAAGGTAACTGAAACAAATGGGCAACTGACGAACAGAAATGGTATTCTATTCAAAGGCACATATTATGCCGAGTCACCAAGATTTATGAGATCTCCTGTACGTTACAAAAGGCGGAACATGGTTCTTAATAGGGTTATGTTATGTTATGTTAACCGGGGACCTAGAAACGATGGAGAGGCTCCGTCTCGGCCGCAGCCGAAGTGGTCTGCAACCCCACGACGACTACCACAGTGAACTTCACCCCTCCGCCGCCCCACACCGAAACAAGGGTTATTGTGCGGTTCGGCCCCCTGTGGACCCCGCAGGGAACGTCTCACACCAGACGAGCGTAACCCATATGTTTGCGTGGTAGAGTAATGGTGGTGTACGAGTACGTGGAGAACTTGTTTGCGCAGCAATCGTCGACATAGTGTAGCTGAGGCGGAATAAGGGGAACGAGCCCGCATTCGCCGACGCAGATGGAAAACCACCTAAAAACCATCCACAGACTGGCCGGCTCACCGGACCTCGACAGAAATCCACCGGGCTGATTCGTGCACGAAACCGGCTCTCCTTCCCTCCCGAAAATCCGTGCGCTAGACCGCACGGCCAACCGGGCGGGCTTCTTAATAGGGTACGTGATCACCATGGACGGCGATCCATGCTCTTCAAAGTGCTCCCACGCTGGCCATAGTGGCATCAAGGAGTTCCTGTGGGTGACCAGACTATCCCTCCTCCAGCGCTGTTGGAAACTGCTGGGGGGTCATTGGTGCATATGGACGTGCTTGCAATACCTATCCCCAAAACATCCCAACAAGTGCTCGATGGCATTTTTATAGGAGGAACACAGGCAGGCCAATCGATTCGCCAAATATTCTCACGTTCCAAGAGCTCCTTCACCTGCGCTGTTCGATGCGGTCCCGCATTGTCATCCACAGAAATGAAGTTAGGTCTGAATGGTCCCTGAAATGACTTAAATGGGGAAGGAGTACAACGTCGGAATAGCTTTGACCAATGAGTGTATCGTGTTCAAAGACCAAGAGGTCAGTACGCTTAAGGAATATTATGCCTCCTTACATGGTTACATCTTCACCACCTAAACGATCTTGTTCGACAGAGCTAGATGTATTATCACATGGCGAGAGGTGGGAACACGACATGCACCCAGGAACATTGTCAAACATTAATATTAAATCTGATGAACTGGAAGTTACTCAAGGTTACGGCAGTACACTGTGATAACAGTCGAGCTACTCATGCGCAAAATAGGACCGATCCAGTGCTTTTGCTGCCAAGGTCTATAGCACTTAGCATGTCGCTGCTTTCCGTTTGAATCATGCTTGAAGTGCCAGGACGACGAATGCAATGCCTGCAGCCAGAGTCGCATCCTCCACGCAGCAAAAGCTGTATCAACAAGCTCGTCATAACCTATCGTAAGTTCGAGGGCACTGCGGCATCTTGCCCTAGCCGTGTCACGGAACGCACTGGTGCAACGTTAGTTGCGTGCCTGGCAAACGACGACAGTATCGATACGAGGTGCTATCCAAAATTTTCGCGGCTGATGCTGTCGTCTGCTGAAAGTATTACCTTTGGTCTAATGGTCACCATCACCCTCAAAGTAATTCCCATCCGCACGTACACACCAGTCCCAGGGTTTCTCCCACTGATCAAACGTTTTCTGGAAGTCCTGTTCTTTGAGGGTGTTTACCACCGCCATCGATTCTCTTTGAATCCTTTCTAGAGTGTCGAACCGACAGCCTTTTGCGAATAGTGCAAAGTCTCAAGGCGACAAAACTGGCGAGTACGGTGGGTGGGGTACAACCGCCATTTTGTGTTTTGCCAGAAAGGTCCTGGTGAGCAAGGACGTGTGACAGGACGCGTTGTCGTGATGCAGCAGCCAGTTCTCTTGACGCCAAAGTTCCGGCCGTCATCGTCGCACATTTTCACGAAGCCGTCGCAAAACTTCACAATAGTAAGCGGAATCCACTGTTTCGTTGGGTGGGACGAATTATTTGTGCACAATTCCCTTTATATCAAAGAAAACGATGTTCATGACCATCACTTTGCTCTTCATCTGTCTTGCTTTTTTGGGCCTTGAATGGCCCAGGCTCTTCCACTGGGACGATTGTTGCTTTGTCTATGGGTCATAACCGTAAATCCAGCACTCGTCGCCGGTGATAACCCGTGACAAGAAGGTTAGATCATCAGATGAGGTGTCATGAAGGTCCGTGCACACATCAACCATCGAAAAATCGCCACACACTAAACACACAGTATTACGGAAATTACTGTGGACACACAACACGTCCTCCCAGTTGAATGCTACTCTGCACAATGACTCATCAGATATGCAGTGCTCGCCACCTAGCGGTGCAAAGATCTACTACTCCTACTTTCTAGATGGCAGCACCAGTCCTGAAAATTTTGGATTCAACCTCGTGTGGAGCCAGCAAGTGGAGTTGTCAATACCAGTCCACCTCATGTAGCAACTGAAGGCAGCAAGCACCCCAGGCCCAGCAAATCTACCTAGGGGGGAAATCCGACGGCAACTGTTCAGAGAGGAAGGCAACAACGCTGCAGGCGAATGTGGCAGCCATGCTGCAGCCACTGGCTCGGCGTTCCTTAGTGGCACAGCCATAGTCGTATCGAATACTGACTGTACTATCTTCACTGACATCTGCATTCGACCACGGGAGCAACGATAAAGTCTGTATAAGCAGCTGGCAAATTTAACTCGATCCCGATGCTGTGCACACCCAGGGTGCTGATATCAGACTAAATCGCTGGCATCCAAACTGCCAAACGCAGAAGAAGAAAACCAGGAAAGGGACAACGAAAGAAGCCTGCGTCAAACAAAAGTTAACACAGGAGGCAAAGCACAATACGTTAAAACTCTGTAGTTACCATCGGATAATTTCCACCCTTGAAATGATCCAGCAGCTGGTTGAGGAGAGGAATCAGCTTCCACCCACGCCGAAAGGAGGAGCTAAGTTATTCTGCACGGCTGCGGGTGGTGGTCGACCTATTGACGAGCTAGTCGCAGTAGGAACTTGTATTTATTAGTGCCTTGGCGAGGAGCCAGGCTTGTGTTTATTTCCTGGTATTACGATTAGTTGCGAGTTGTTTTTATTCTTCATTTACCGAATATTTACTTGGAGCATCACAGAAATTAGTTGTAGGTATGATCAATGTCTGTTATCTCACAAGACAGTTTACTGACTTTAACATTTGTTTCAGGCACGCTTCGTGCAGGACAGTTCCATTAATAAAGGTTCAGGTTAAGTGTAAGCACAAGCAAACTATGTTTAATAAACCCGATTAAACAAAATTTCAGTTTCATTACAAATATATCGTCTCGGATACAGTGTTTTACAGTAGTTTTCTAGTTCACTATATTTAATTTCACACTTACGAGCACATTGGGTACTGTTATTTACCTAATTAAACTCTAAACAGTGGATGCAGGCAACCCCTGACAACATAGAGCCACAGACAGTAGTCTGGTTAGATTCCAGCTCTGCCAAGTCTGAAAACAAGCCTGGAACGCTGGAGCCTCGCTACTGTCACCTGAGGCGTTGTTTGCTGGGAGTTCGCTACAGAATTGAGACAACAACGGGGCGCGTCGTTGCAGTATGCAAATGTAGGGGCGCCGAGCGCGTGCTCAGACCACAGTGGGAGGAGCTGAGTGAGATGGTGACGTCACTACAGACGTCTCACCCGGCACTCTGGTCGAAGCGAAGTTCAAAAGTCACAGCGACCGTTCTGCGAAGTTTAGTCAAGTGGGGGTGCCACCTCTGCAGTTTTACGAAGGCAAAGTTAAGGCAAGGCTAGGAACATAGTCAGTGCCCGAAGAAGAAGCAAAATACGTTCGTGGGCATAAATCACAACATCAGAAAGTGATTAATGTAGTATAATGAAATAATAATGAATTTGTCTAGGTATAATATTTACGTGATTGCCGAATGGAAGATCACACATTAATGTAAGCACGAGATAATCCATTGCAATGTGAAATGCTGGTACATTAATAACTGATGTAACAGCGTGAATGTTGAGTGCGATCAAGCTGACGTGCATGCAATTTGTTATACTGGTGCCGGAAGTCAGTTTGTGGTATGGAGTTCCATGCGTGATGCACTTCATCGGTCAATACGGGGACGGTTAAAGCTGGAGTTGTCGTCTCATGATGTCCCACATGTGATCGATTGGAGAGAGATCAGATGATTGAGGATGCCAATTTAACATGTCGACACTCAGAATAGCTTTTTTGGTTACAAAGGTGGTATGTGGGCGCCCATTAACCTCTTGGAAAACACCACTGGAATTCATCAGTGGCAATACAGCAGGTCTAATCGCCAGATTGACGCAGAAATTTGGAGTCAGGATGCTCAGAATAACCACCAGAGTGCTCCTGCAGTCATGAACTCATCCAGGGACTTCATTGTGAATAGCAGGATAATCGAGATGTAGATACGAACTCGCACCTCCAGTGCGCCTTGCACGCAGAAATACTGTTTGCAGGCCCACAACTGGCCATACGCCGAACTCGATGGTCTTCCCTCCCGGTAGTGCCACGTGCTCGTCCAGAAACGTCTTCTTGCGACCGTACACTTTTGTGAGCGTCGTTGCCAGCAATCATTTACAGTGGTTACGTTGCAGCCAAGTCTTTCTGCAATACAAAATTGTTAAGGCTTTCGTGGCCACTTGTTGACAAGCTGCCTATTGGCTTCTGTCTCGGGTTCTTCGGGCGACGTTCATCTAATGATTTTTCTGACGTTTCGCCAGCACGAGTGGCTGGCATTGTCAAAGCTTCACCCTCCATTGCCGGTGGTGAACTGGAGGCGAGCTCGCGGCCGCAGACTATATGTACCAGGCGCGCCAACGTCCGAGGGCTTCTCCCGGTCATTTCCGGTGCAGTTCTCCTCTTGTTACCTGCGGCGGTCTTTCGCTGCGGTACGGGCAGCCAGGATCCGTTTACCTTAAGGCTTTCCTCTTTCTTGTTGAAACTGTTCGCGTGTTTTTGGATTTCTACAGCTTCTCTGAACAAGCGCGTGTGATAGTGCTTCTCTACAGCCAGAATTTCCGTGTCGGCGAATTTTATTACGTGGCCGGTCCTGAAAAAGAAATGTCGGGTACGGCCTTTCTGCCATACATTCCCAGAGTGACGGACAGAATCGGCCGTATATTGCGCAAACACGGCGTAAAGACGATTTTCAAACCGACAAGGAAGATCAAAGAATGTCTTAGATCGGCGAAGGAGAAAAGAGACCCACTTGCAATGTCGGGAATATACCGTATACCATGCACATACGGAAAAGTTTAAGTCGGAATGACTGGACGATCCATTAACACCAGGATCAAAGAGCATAAGCGACACTGCAGGTTGGGGCAGGTGGAGAAATCGGCTGTGGCAGAGCACGCACTGAATGAGACCGACCACGTAATAAAATTCGCCGACACGGAAGCTCTGGCTGTAGAGAAGCACTATCACACGCGCTTGTTCAGAGAAGCTGTAGAAATCCAAAAACACGCGAACAGTTTCAACAAGAAAGAGGAAAGCCTTAAGGTAAACGGATCCTGGCTGCCCGTACTGCAGCGAACGACCGTCGCAGGTAGCAAGAGGAGAACCGCACCGGAAATGACCGCGGAGAAGCCCTCGGACTTTGGCGCGCCACGTACATATAGTCTGCGGCCGCGAGCTCGCCTCCAGTTCACCACCGGCAATGGAGGGTGAAGCTTTGACATTGCCAGCCACTCGTGCTGGCGAAACGTCAGAAAAATCATTAGATGAACGTCGGCCGAAGAACCCGAGACAGAAGCCAATAGGCAGTTTGTCTTTCTGCAATACTGGAGGAGGAATATCCAGCTTCTCCTAGCCCTGTTACACAACCTCGTTCAAACAGAGTAAGATGCTTAAAGGCATTCTTGACCAACATATCTCACCACGTTCAGACGCAAAAATAACTAACGCTCTTGATCGTTATAGCTTATATTTAAAACAAATCTGATTTTCACCCGGATATTGGCGCTACCAGCACCAGATTTATGCGGCCAGTGAACAATCATAACTCACATGATCTTTCAGATGTAGAAACACGCCTATCACCTTTCGTTCATGTCGCACAACTCCTTCGTGGTGTCGTGGTTTTCGTTTTCCGTCAGAGTACTCGTACATTCCTATACTTGCAAACTAACGAATCCTCAGTTAATTAATTAACTGCAATCAGCAGTTAACATCCGTTTAAATGTTTAGGAGAGGCAACATGTGATTGATACGATGGTTGTTGTTACAGGGTAGGGTTGAATGGGTTCAATGGAGGTTAAAGAACACTCCTAACTACACATTAGAAAGTAATCACTTATTATAAATTTAGAACACACAATCACGGTACAAGCTCGTACATCGGACCAAGTGGGCAGAAAACTACATATAATCAGTGGCATCCTGGCTATTAATAAGAACGAAAGATCTCCTGGACTAATTAGAATTATGGAAATAGTTATACAATCCCAGAACGGAGTGAGGCACAACTTACTAAACAGGTGGCTCTTTATAACTACACCACGTGTTCAAAAGTATCCGGACACCTGGGTGAAAATAACTAACAAGTTCAAGCGAGATCCATCGGTAATGCTGGCCCACCCTAAGCCTTCATGACAGCTTCTACTCTCGCAAGCATACGTTCGATCAGGTGGTGGAAGGTTTCATGAGGAATAGCAGCCCATTCTTCATGGAGTACTGCACTTAGGAGAGGTATAGATGTCAGTCGGTGAGACCTGGCACGAAGTCAGAGTTCCAAAACATGCCAAAGGGGTTCTATATGATTCAGGTCAGGACTCTGTACAGGCCAATCCATTACAGGGATGTCGTGTAACCACCACTCCACAGGCCGTGCATTATGAACAGGTGCTCGATTGTGCTGAAAGATGCAGTCGCCATCCCTGAATTGCTCTTCAACAGTGGGAAGCAAGAAGGTGCTTAAAACATCAATGTAGGCCTGGGCTGCGGGAGTGCCATGTAAAACTACAAGGGGTGCAAGCACCCTCCACGAAAAACACGACCACACCATAACACCACCGCCTCCGAATTTTACTGTTGCCCACGATGGCAGATGACGTTCACGGGCATTCGCCATACCCACACCTGCCATCGGATCGCCACACTGTCTATCTTCACTCCACACAAAGTTTTTCCACTGTTCAATCGTCCGATGTTTACGCTCCTTACACCAAGCGAGGCGTCGTTTGGAATCTACCGGCGTGATGTTTGGCTTTTGAGCAGCCACTCGACCGAGCTGATATCCAAGTTTTCTCAC
Organism: Schistocerca americana; assembly: GCF_021461395.2. Taxonomy (NCBI): domain Eukaryota; kingdom Metazoa; phylum Arthropoda; class Insecta; order Orthoptera; family Acrididae; genus Schistocerca; species Schistocerca americana. The sequence continues at coordinate 654,685,319 of NC_060122.1, forward strand.
TTCCCGCCTAACTGTCATAGTAATTGCAGTGGATCCTGATGCAGTTTTGCTTTTCTGTGTGATGGTTTGGATAGATGTCTGCCTATTACACATTATGATTCTTTTCAATTGTCGGCGGCCTCTGTCAGCCAACAGACGATGTCAGCCCGTACGCTTTTGTGCTGTACGTGTCACTTCACGTTTGCACTTCACTATCACATCGGAAACAGTGGACCTACAGATGTGTAGGAGCATGGAATTCCCGCGTACAGGCTTATGACACAAGTGACACCCAATCACCTGACCAGATTTGAAGTCTGTGAGTTCGTAGTAGAGAACGTAGCAGTTCGATCATTCCTGGCAAAAGGAAGTCTTCTGAACGGAGAGAAACAGGAAATTCCTCTTTCCCCTCCCTCCGCCTACAGACATGTAGACACATAAGATATTCCGGTTTTTCCTCTATGATTCGTGAGGCGCTTTTTGTCCGGTGTGTCGATGGAAAGCGTCAGTTTGCTCCACGTTACAAAGTAACATTTGAACCGAATTTTTGTGACCATTCGATAGAATGGTTTCAGATTAGTGTAATGTTTTTTATTGAAATGCAACTCCTTATCAAAAATCATCTTGTTTGTAAGGCAAATAAACCGACGCTTTCTGAGCAGTTGTTGTTAGGGCTGACTATATATATATATATACCGGGTGATCAAAAAGTCAGTATAAATTTGAAAACTTAATAAACCACGGATTAATGTAGATAGAGAGGTAAAAATTGACACACATGCTTGAAATGACATGGGGTTTTATTAGAACAAAAAAAAACACCCCATATCGCTAGACGCGTGAAAGATCTCTTGCGCGCGTCGTTTGGTGATGATCGTGTGCTCAGCCGCCACTTTTGTCATGCATGGCCTCCCAGGTCCCCAGACCTCAGTCCGTGCGATTATTGGCTTTGGGATTACCTGAAGTCGCAAGTGTATCGTGATCGACCGACATCTCTAGGGATGCTGACAGACAACATCCGACGCCAATGCCTCACCATAACTCCGGGCACGATTTACAGTGCTGTTCACAACATTATTCCTCGACTACAGCTATTGTTGAGGAATGGTGGTGGACATATTGAGCATTTCCTGCAAAGAACATCACCTTTTCTTTGTCTTACTTTGTTATGCTAATTATTGCTGTTCTGATCAGATGAAGCGCAATCTGTTGGACATTTTTTGAACGTTTGTATTTTTTAGGGTCTAATAAAACCCCATGTTATTCCAGGCATGTGTGTCAATTTGTACCTCTCTATCTACATTATTCCGTGATTTATTCAGTTTTCTAATTTATACTGACTTTTTGATCACCCTATATATACGGTGTCCCAGAATTCTTTTCATGATTACGTTCACAACATGAAATATGACACGTAGACAAATAATTCTTGTCCTGACTTTCATGTGATATACCAAAAATTTTGTGTATAGACTTACTCACTGTTATTTTGTTTGTTACAGCGTCCATTCACATAACAGCAGCGAAAACGGATACCACTTGCAAACCACATGTACTCAAACCAGGAAAAAACACTTTGTGTCATTTGGTATCACGAGACTCAGACACAAAAATTCCTTATGGTATAGTCTGCCACAGACAGCCGACAGATGTTATAATCATCATGATTTGGTATGCGAAGTTTAAGAAAACAGAGTGCATCTGTGATATCCCTAGATCAGGCAGGCATTGACCTAGTGTCCAGACAGTTCAGAGTGAGAGACGCCTTCGTCAGAAATTCCAGGAAGTCAGTTAGCGGAGCCTCATGTGAACTGTAGATTCCGAAGTCATCAGTGCACTGAATCCTACATAAATAACTCTTTTTCCGTGCTTACAATGTCCAGATTGTGCAATCTCTCCAACCTGCACTCTATAGTGCTCACTATCACTTTGATGTTGCCAAGGTGACTGATATTGAGGAAGATGATGACTATCTCAGATGTGTCCTTTTCTCAGATTAGGCCACGATTCATTTGACGGTGTTGCCAACCGACATAATGCTAGGATCCGGGGTCCTAGTATCAGCCCACTGTGTTTGAGACCGTCAGAGACAGCCCTAAACTGAACATGTGGTGCGGGTTTATCAACAATAAAATCATAGAACCCTTCTCCTTCAATGAAACTACGATCACAGTTATTTGTTGTGTCACAGATGCAGGACATTCTGGACTGAATTTTCCAGCAAGGTGGTGCACCACATCTTTGGGGTGTTAGATGCGCCTGCCTGGTTGGATACCAATCCGGCAAGATGGATGGGGTGTCGTAGTTCCCGTCACCTCCGCGATCACCGGACATACCACCGCTGGATTTCTTCCTTTGGGGTTACGTCAAGGACCCTGTTTACCAAACACCTGCGAACGACATCGCAGCATTACGACGCAGAATTACTGTCGTAATAACATCCATTCCTCGCGAAATTTTCACCAGCACATGCATGGGAAATGATTGTCGCCTAGATATCCTTCATGCAAAGAAAGAAAACGTGCCTAAATTTATTAATTGTTTACGTGTAAAGAAAAACTTGAATATGTTACCTCCTGCACTTCAAGATAAAATGTATATTTGTGTTTCATATATAATGTGTGCGTGTGTGTGTGTGTGTGTGTGTGTGTGTGTGTGTGTGTGTGTGCGTGAGGGAATTTCCGAACCATACCAAGAAGGATCGTTTTCCAGTTTCGGCCATATCGGTAGACCATAGAACTTCGCAAACAAGAATCTGAATACTAGGACCACAAGAAAATAATAACTGATCAGACGATATTCGTACTCCACCCGCTATTTAGCAACCCAGAATAACACCTACCACCCAGTAAACTCCAATCACCGACCGTCGCCAGACGCCCAAAAATACCGCTTGCTGCGTTGTCCCAGTGGTAAAGTTCCAATAAACCTTATACAGACTATTTCAGTATGCCCATCCTTTTGGCTAGAGGTCTGGGGGACCACGACCGTTCACCATTGTAAGAAAATGAAACATCTCCAGCCATCTTTGTGATGTTATTTAGTGTGTAGCTACCAGTTTCGGCACTTCAATGAGCCATATTCAGGCCTTAGTTGATGCTGAAGGAGTGATCACAAGCTATATATACGCTGCACCAATGGTCAACATAACAGGTTTCCGCAGACTGTCTAACTGTGATGTCAGCACTGCAACCATCAACTGCCAACTTCAGCAGTTGGCCACTGATGCAGCTTATGTATGGATCGTGATAGGCAGCTGACAGTAAGTGAGATTATACAGGTTGGTTACGGGCAATAGTACTGAATTACGCAATCAGTAGTAACGTTAGTGGATAACACTCACAGAGAGAGGAAGTGCAGACGATGAATGGACTGAAATCGACCTCTCTCCGGGTAGCTCTGAAAAGCCATATTACCTGACGACAACCACGGAAAAATCTGTAGGAGGGAAGGCGAGAGAATGACTTGAATTGGTAGGATGAATTTTGGGAAGTATAGTACGCTTCAAAATAAAATACCTTACTCGCATCACGTACGAACAGTTCTCTTGTGTACTCGGGAGGGCAACGGTTCAAACTCGCGTCCGCTGGAGGTTCGAGTCCTCCCTCGGGCATGGGTGTGTGTGTTGTTCTGAGCATAAGTTAGTTTAAGTAGTGTGTAAGTCTAGTGACCGATGACTTGAGCAGTTTGGTCCCTTAGGAATTAATACACATTGAACATTGAACGAAAATTGAATCGAAAAATGTTTTCGTTGGTCTGCGCCCTACCGCGCATTCATAATTAACATTTTTGCTAGTGCTTCTGTTCGATCGGTGTGTCATTTTTGTTTTGTTTTTAAATAAATATTAGCTTTGCGGCATTCTGGGGGTCTTCCATCATGTACTTATATAAGGTCCAGGACGAAGAGTGTAGAAGTCTTCCTGTTCAGCCTCCTCCTGAAACACTAAAAGTTACCGAATAACAGTCAGAGCCTTTGACTGAGGATATATTTATACATATACAATATATATACAATGAGAAGAAAACCCATCGCATATCAATTGATGCATGTTGTAAAAACGATCGTCATTATAAACAGAATGACATATTGACTAGACGCCTTTCAGTGTTACTTATCCAGTGAAGCATGTGTCCGTGTTTCCCACGCATTCATAAAACTACAATGGAAGAACGCCGCTTAGTTAATATGGGTATCTGACGAACAGTTACAGAAATTCAAAACACAAGTGGAGTGTTGTAATTGATAAACAGTCGAAAGAATCCATAGAACAATCTGTGTAAGATAAAAAAAAATTAAGATCACGGTTTCTGTACGAGAAACAGTAATCTTTGACAGCAGTTATCGTGGAGAAGAAGCAGTACTAATAAAATACTTTAAAACTAAATTTAAGACAGTATTGAGCACAATACAATATTTCTTGATGATGGTGATCGGTTTCGATCAAAATTTGACCGTCCTCAGATAATTTACACCATGACGGCAGGCGGTGACGGTGAACGGAGTAGGTGTCGTGGGTCCACGTACGTCATCTGTTCAAGTTGTTCGTGAATCCGCCCACCGCCTAGCATCATGGTGTATGTGGTCCTAAGACAGATACATTTTGGCCGAAACCTGTTACCATTACGAACAGATATTTTATTGCGGTCAATACTGTTCCTAATTCAATTTTAATATCCTGCTCCCCAACGTGAAGAAACAAGCTATTTTAAAATAAGCACAGCATACATCACGCCTCTAGCCTTAATGTTGGCTTGTATTCGGTGACAGAGGAGTTTCACAAGTTTCTTCAGGTGTGACACATCAAACGGAAGCCACTCAATGCTGATTCCATCCCGCAGAGCCGGAGAATTGGGAGGACGTTATTAAAATTCACCTGCTGCTGTAAATGGTCCCAAACGTGTCCTATGGGACAAAAATTCGTTGATTGAGGGGTCCAGTAGAAGTGCGACAGGGCGCCCGAGTGCTCGTCGAAACAGGAACGTGTGCCTACAGCGCTGTGGACACTGCTCTTATCATGCATAATCACAAATATGTAGAAGAAGGAGGAACATTTGGTCACCGAGAATCAATATGCTGGTTCTAACTTACGGTAAACTGAATAAGTGGACACAAGTGAAGTTAACGAAATACACTCCCAAAACACCATAGAACCACCTCTGGCCGTCGGAGCAGTCTCACCCTTCCATGTTTTGAAAAGAGAGAAATTCGCAACACGTTGGACCGCACCAGAAGCATCCTGTCAACTGCTGTCCAGTTTGTATTTGGTTTTTCCCGTTGTAGACGTGAAAAGTTTTGTGGCACTGAGAGAAACTGACTTGTGTGCAAGGAACCCGACTTCGATATACAGGTGGCAGTAAAACTGAAACAACACTGTGTAACCTTCCCACAAAATAAATTGAAATTTAAAATAATTTTTATGTATAGCGATTCTAATTTTTGTGTTACCTCAGAACAAAATTGGTTCCCATTTATAATCTCCGTGCACAAATGCATTCACATTGAATGTACCCACAAAATTCTTTTCTCATTTAATGTAAGCTCGAAACAGAGAAATTCCTAAACCTCATAATAAAAAATAAATTCAGTAACCTGGTAAAATTTGGACGACAGCAATGCTGCGTCGTGGCCCTGCAAGATCATTTTGAATAAAAAGCAAAAATTCTTACCTCAATAAAAACGGCGAATATATCTGTTCTTACCCAAAATTTTTTTCGGCACAGCTCCGTGCAATGCTGGCCTATACATTTGTGATTTGTGAAAGGAAGCAACTGATTTTTTTGAAATGAATGCTTTTTTTAAAATTACTTTATATTACCAAAATTATTATTAGGACATTTTTAAAACATTTGGATGACAGTTCAGATACATTACTAGATATGCGCGACGCTGCTTATTTACCTTATACAATAATACTCCATCTTCAAACTCCCGACCAGAGCAGACTACAGACAAGCGCAGACAACCTCAGACTAGCGACTAGTAACAACTAACTGCTACAGTTACGCAGTTCGTACTGCAGTCAACACTGCTCTCTGGTCAGCGATTCTCATATCGCAGACAGCGCATACCTCTCACAACTAATGGGGAAAATGTAAACTGTTCACTATTTCAAAAGTAATCGCCATAGCCGTTAACGCATTTATCCAACTGTGGAACAAGATGGTCAGTGCCTTTATGGAAAAACGTTAGAAGTTATCTAGAGGCCCACTCGTTCGCAAGGTTGTTTCGAGTACGCAGCAGAAGTTTAGCCAGGAAGCCCTTACACATCCGCCATACAGTCCCGAACTTTGTTTTTGGTGCCATGAAGAGAGACGTTCGTGGCCGTCGATTTGCTTCTGACGAAGAGGTGCGCGCCTGGTTACACTCATGGTTCCGTAAGCAACCGAAACTTTTTTCCCCTAAAGGCACTGACAATATTCTCTTGCTGCGTGATAACTGCATTAACAGTCATGACGATTACTTATAATGACCAGTTTACTTACTTTTTTTCCAAGTGTTTCATTTTCATTTGACTTCTCCTTATACACTGCTTGGAGTTCTTTTCACACTGTTCCCTCGAACACTGGTTTATAAGGACTTACATTCACAGAAAAGGATAGTTCTTCTCGAGTTTGAATCCAGTGGTCATCGACCAGGTGTGACACTCGTCTTGAGGCCCTGCCGATTAGAGTCTTTTCACGGTCACTCTCCTTAAGCCATGTTACATGAGTATGGTTGTTACACCACTCCTTGTAAACGTTTTGGACAGTCCGCGCCGATACAACAATTAAGGCATTTACACTGAAGACATCGTCATGGGCGAGTCCAAGCGTGGCTGCTTGCTGCCGCCGTTCTGTCGCATCTTCTCGTCGATGCATCTTCTAGCACTAATCTATACTATCACGTGACGCATGTGCAATACTTCACTGCCGTCACTTATGTCAGTGGTAGAATCCAAAGACCGTCTCACAACCAGTTCCGCATTACTTCCAACAATCCGGTACGACCAATGTGTTTTTTAGGGGTGAATAATACATGACAGTTTTTGATGACCTAGTGCGCAGCAAGCGATATTTGTAGTGTCTCGCCGGCCAGAGTGGCCGAGCGGTTCTAGGCGCTACAGTCTGGAACCGCGCGCCCGCTACGGTCGCAGGTTCGAATGCTGCCTCGGGCATGGATGTGTGTGATGTCCTTAGGTTAGTTAGGTTTAACTAGTTCTAAGTTCTAGGGGACTGATGACCATAGACGTTAAGTCCCATAGTGCTCAGAGCCATTTGAACCATTTTTTTTGTAGTGTCTCGAACACTAGATATTAGTAAAGGATGAACCATATTCCATATTATTTATAGTAATCGATCGTTTAAAATAATTTCCATTTATTATTCAGTCTTAGTTGCATATATTTTCTCATGTGACATGTTTTGATCATTCTGAATCACCTTCAGACCTAAGTAGTAGCGTCAGCAACCCGTATTGTCTATTCAGAATCTCAAGTATGAGGACTATGGCTCTGAGCACTATGGGACTTAACTTCTAAGGTCATCAGTCCCCTAGAACTTAGAACTACTTAAACCTAACTACCCGAAGGACATCACACACAGCCATGCCCGAGGCAGGATTCGAACCTGCGACCGTAGCAGTCGCGCGGTTCCGGACTGCGTGCCTAGAACCGCTAGACCACCGCGGCCGGCATGACGACTATACATGAGTCTCGAAATGATGTGTACTTTATAGTGAGGTTCTGACCCACAGAGGTCGAAACGTTCCTTGTGATTAAATCTGTCCAATTGAGATTCAAAAATAAATGAGAATTAATTTAAATATCAATATAGTTGCTAATACTTTTGAGGCGAATGTATCGACTATGGTGGTCATCGTTTCTAGCTAACAAAACTTTTTTACATCATTTGTTATGAGACCCAGATGGTCGAAAACATTGTGATCACTTGCTTAACAGCGTATTGGTTCAAATGGTTCAAATGCCTCTAAGCACTATGGGACTTAACATCTGAGGTCATCACTCCCCTACACTTAGAAATACTTAAACCTAACTAACCTAAGGACATCACACACATCCATGCCCGAGGCAGGATTCGAACCTGCGACCTTAGAACCAGCGCGGTTCCGGATTGAAGTACCTAAAAGACCTGAGTCGAAACAAGGCCCCGGGAGTAGACAACATTCCATTAGAACTACTGACGGCCTTGGGAGAGCCAGTCCTGACAAAACTCTACCATCTGGTGAGCAAGATGTATGAGACAGGCGAAATACCCTCAGACCTCAAGAAGAATATAATAATTCCAATCCCAAAGAGCAGGTGTTGACAGATGTGAAAATTACCGAACTATCAGTTTAATAAGTCACAGCTGCAAAATACTAACGCGAATTCTTTACAGACGAATGGAAAAACTGGTAGAAGCCGACCTCGGCGAAGATCAGTTTGGATTACGCAGAAATGTTGGAACACGTGAGGCAATACTGACCCTACTACTTACCTTAGAAAATAGATTAAGGAAATGCAAACCTACATTTCTAGCATTTGTAGACTTAGAGAAAGCTTTTGACAATGTTGACTGGAATACTCTCTTTCAAATTCTAAAGGTGGCAGGGGTAAAATACAGGGAGCGAAATGCTATTTTCAATTTGTACAGAAACCAGATGGCAGTTATAAGAGTCGAGGGGCAGGAAAGGGAAGCCGCGGTTGGGAAGGGAGTGAGACAGGGCTGTAGCCTCTCCCCGGTGTTATTCAATCTGTATATTGAGCAAGCAGTAAAGGAAACAAAAGAAAAATTCGGAGTAGGTGTTAAGGTCCATGGAGAAGAAGTAAAAACGTTGAAGTTCGCCGATGACGTTGTATTTCCGTCAGAGACAGCAAATGACTTGGAAGAGCAGTTGAACGGAATGGACAGTGTCTTGAAAGGAGGATATAAGATGAACATCAACAAAAGCAAAACGAGGATAGTGGAATGTAGTCGAATTAAGTCGGGTGATGCTGAGGGAATTAGATCAGGAAATAAGACACTTAAAGTAGTAAAGGAGTTTTGCTATTTGGGGAGCAAAATAACTGATGATGGTCGAAGTAGAGAGGATATAAAATGTAGACTGGCCATGGCAAGGAAAGCGTTTCTGAAGAAGAGAAATTTGTTAACATCGAGTATAGATTTAAGTGTCAGGAAATCGTTTCTGAAAGTATTTGTATGGAGTGTAGCCATGTATGGAAGTGAAACATGGACGATAAATAGTTTGGACAAGAAGAGAATGGAAGCTTTCGAAATGTGGTGCTACAGAAGAATGCTGAAGCTTAGATGGGTAGATCACACAACTAATGAGGACGTATTGAATAGAATTGGTGAGGAGTTTGTGGCACAGCTTGACAAGAACAAGGGACCAGTTGGTAGGACATGTTCTGAGGCATCAAGGGATCACAAATGTACCATTGGAGGGCAGCGTGGAGGGTGAAAACCGTAGAGGGAGACCAAGAGATGAATACACTAAGCAGATTCAGAAGGATGTAGGTTGCAGTAAGTACTGGGAGATGAAGAAGCTTGCACAGGATAGAGTAGCATGGAGAGCTGCATCAGACCAGTCTCAGGACTGAAGACAACAACAACAACAACAACAGAACTGTTCGGTCACAGCGGCCGGCTAGCGTATTGGTCCACCTTCGAGCACAGCAGCGACTCTGCGTGGCATGGATTCGACATTTCCAAGGTAGGATTCCAGGGCGTTCCAGATGCGTTCTATAGTGTTTGGATCAGGTGAATTTGATAGTCACAATATCATCCTGAGTTTACTATCATGCTCTTCAAACGACTGTGGCACTAGTCTGGCGTCCTAATACATGCCTATGCTGTCGCGGAAAACATCAAGTATGACAGGATGCAGGTGGTCCACAGCAATATTCACGTAGTCGAAGCATATCATGCTGTCTTCTGTTGCTATCACAGGTCGCATAGTTAATGCCCTCCATAATATAATAAACCCCTCCCCCGCCCACCAGCAGCTAGCGACCGTGCAACAGTCCATGTTAAGTGTGACCATTTGCCTTGATGACGGCGTATCCGATAGTGATGATAGACCTGAAGTAACAAGAAACGTGGTTCATCTGAATAGATGACACGTTTCCATTGTTTGACTGTTCGGTCTCGGTGACCCAGAGCCCACTACAACCGTGACTGACCAAATTATTGAGTGATGGTGGAAATACATGGATTTCGTCAGCTGTAGCACCCCATGTTCAACAGCATCCGCTGAACTGTGTTTTCCGAAACATTCCTGCTCGGATCACCATTGTACTGTGTATGTGTCCTCTAAGTCTTTCGCGACGGCATACACGAAAAAAAAAACGTTCACCGTTTTCCAGTCGTGTAAATTCGAATAAAATCCTGGAGCTTTCGATGGCCATCCCCGCCATCGTCGTCAGCAGTTCAGTGACTGCCGGGGCTGCTACGGTTTCTAACGTATATAGGCATGATGACATCATCAGCAGCCAATCAGGTCGACCCAATGTGGCACGCGCGCGTAAGTCGACCCGGGCAGCTAGAGGAGCTACTGCCCGAATTAACGCGGCTGGAAAAAAATCGTTCAAATGGCTCTGAGCACTATGCGACTTAACTTTAGAGGTCATCAGTCGCCTAGAAATTAGAACTACTTAAACCTAACTAACCTAAGGACATCACACACATCCATGCCCGAGGCAGGATTCGAACCTGCATCCGTAGCGGTCGCTCGGCTCCAGACTGTAGCGCCTAGAACCGCACGGCCACTCCGGCCGGCACGGCTGGAAAACCGAGAACGTTTTATTCATTGTACTGTGTAGTTAGATCTGACACAGACCGATGGCTGCTTTACATAGCACGCCAGCCTCCGACCGCCACATTCTGTGACGAGGCTCAAAAAGGTTAAAATGGCTCTAAGCACTATGGGAATGAACATCTGAGGATATCAGTCCCCTAGACATAGAACTACTTAAACCTAATTAACGTAAGGACGTCACACACGTCCATGCCCGAGACAGGATTCGAACATGCGACCGTAGTAGCAGCCCGGTTCCGGACTGAAGCGCCTAGAACCGCTCTGCCACAGCGACCGGATGTGACGAGGCAATGACGTCCAACACCTTCTGCATTCGCGTGATCACCGCGCATCAACCACTTCCCACAGATACAACAGTAGAACGCTAAATTCCGACAAGTTCGGGTATTCCAGTGGATTTCGCCATTTGCGGCCCATATCGTTGATCACGCGCGTCCCCCACCGCACCTATATCCAATGCCGGAAAAAAATAGCAACACTAAAAGTAATTACTTCAGAGTAATGAAATTTAGAGAATACATGTGTCTAGGTAGCTTATTGAAATGATTGACACTGCAGGATCACAAGTTCATGTAAGCATGAGATAAGCCACTGCAAATGTGAAGTTCTGGTAAATTAATAAACGGCGTAAGCGCCAGAATGTTGAATACAAGCATGCAAACACGCATGAATTGTGCTGTATTGGTGCCGGATGTCAGTTTGTAGGAGGGAATACCATGTCTGTTGCACTTGGTCTGTCAATAGAGGGACGGTCGATGTTGCTTGTGGATGACGCCAGCGTTGTCATTTGATGATGTCTCATATGTGCTCGATTGGAGACAGATCTGGTGACCAAGCAGACAAAGGAAACATGTCTACACGTTGTAGAGCAAGTTGACTTACAACAGTGGTATGTGTGCGAGTGTTATCCTGTTGGAAAACGCTCCCTGGAATACTGTTCAAAGCTGGCAGCACAAAAAGTCGAATCGATATACTGACATACAAATTTGCAGTTGGGGTATGCTCCTGTTGTCATACGAAATCGCACCAGAAAGCATAACTCCATGTGTAGGTCGAGTGTTTCGAGTACGCAGACAGGTAGGTTGCATGCCGTAGCTGGCCTTCGTCTAACTAACACACGGCCATCACTGGCCTCGAGTTAGAACCACACTTCATCTGAAAATACAACAGAAATCATCCCCCTCTCCTATGATCTCTCACTTGACACCACTGATGTCACAAACGGGGGTGGTCTGGGGTCAGTGGTATGCGCGCTGCACGGCGTCTCGTTTGGAGCTGTCCTTGAAGTAACCGAGTCACAGTAGTGTCAAACGCTGCTCGAATTGCAGCTGCAGGTGCAGTATGATGCGCCGTAGCCATACGCCGAAACATTCCCTCTCGGTAGTGCCATGTGGTTGTCAGGAGCCTGATCTTACTACCATACATTTCCGTGACCACCGCTGCCAGCAGTCATGTAGGGTGGCTACATTCCCGGCAAGTCATTCTGCAGTATCACAGAAGGAACATCCAGCTTCTCGTAGCCCTATTACAAGATCCTGTTCAAACTCAGTAAAGTGCTGATAATGTCGTCTTCGTCCCCTTAAAGGCATTATTCACTAACATCAGGTCAACAGGTCCAACTCCAATGGTAACTTACACTCATGACCGTTGCAGCAAACCTAATTTACTCCCTCTTAGTGAGACCGTAAGTGCCACTCTTATGCGACAACCTCTAAATTGGATATAATCTTTCAGATGTTGAAATATACACTACTAGCCATTAAAATTGCTACACCACGAAGATGACGTGCTACAGAAGCAAAATTTAACCGACCGGAAGAAGAAGATGCTGTGATACGCAAATGATTACCTTTTCAGAATATTAACACAACTTTGGCACCGGTGGCGACACCCACAACGTGCTGACATGAGGAAAGTTTCCAACCGATTTCTCATACACAAACGGCAGTTGACCGGCGTTGCCTGGTGAAACGTTGTTCCTCGTGTAAGGAGGAGAAATGCGTACCATGACGTTTCCGACTTCGATAAAGGTCGGCTTGTAGCCTATCGCCATTGCGGTTTCTCGTATCGCGACATTGCTGCTCGCGTTGATCGAGATCCAATGACTGTTAGCAGAATAGGGAATCGGTAGGTTCAGGAGGGTAATACGTAACGCCGTGCTGGATCCCAAGGCCTCGTATCACTAGCAGTCGAGATGACAGGCATCTTATCCGCATGGCTGTAACGGATCGTGCAGCCACGTCTCGATCCATGAGTCAACTGATGGGGATGTTTGCAAAACGACAACCATCTGCACGAACAGTTCGACGACGTATACAGCAGCAATCACTATCAGCTCGGAGACCACGGGTGCGGTTACCCTTGATGCTGCATCACAGACAGGAGCGCCCGCGTTGATGAACTCAACGACGAACCTGGGTGCACGAATGGCAAAACGTCATTTTCTCGGATCAATCCAGGTTCTGTTTACAGCATCATGATGGTCACATCCGTGTTTGGCGACATCGCGGTGAACGCACACTGGAAGCGTGTATTCGTCATCGCCATACTGGCGTATCACCCGGCGTGATGGTATGGGGTGCCATTGGTTACACGTCTCGGTCACCTCTTGTTCGCATTGACGGCAATTTGAGCAGTGGACGTTACACTTCAGATGAGGCACGACCCGTGGCTCTACCCTTCATTCGATCCGTGCGAAACCCTACATTTCAGCAGGATAATGCACGACCGCATGTTGCAGGTCCTGTACGGGCCTTTCTGGATACAGAAAATGTTCGACTGCTGTCCTGGCCAGCATATTCTCCATATCTCTCACCAACTGAAAACGTCTGGTCAATGGTGGCCGAGCAACTGGCTCGTCACAATACGCCAGTCACTACTCTTGATGAACTGCGGTATCGTGCTGAAGCTGTACCTGTACATGCCATCCAAGCTCTGTTTGACCCAATGCCCAGGCTTATCAAGGCCGTTGTTATGGCCAGAGGTGGTTGTTCCGGGTACTGATTTCTCATGATCTATGCACCCAATTTGCGTGAAAATGTATTCACATGTCAGTTCTAGTATAATTTATTTGTCCAATGAATACCCGTGTATCATCTGCATTTCTTCTTGGTGCAGCAATTTTAATAGCCAGTAGTGTACCTACCAACTTCGTTTAAGTCGCACAACTCCTTCTTTGTGTTTCGATTTTTTTCTGTCGTTGTATTTTCTTTATCGCCGAACGAGCCCACATCGGCACGACGCGGCATTCAATCTCACTACTGGCAGTAGTGATAATGTTTCAGCAATCATTATATGTAAGGTAAATATTTTCGAAGGCATGAAATGTTCAGATGGTTCAAATGGCTCTGAGCACTATGGGACTTAACTGCTGCGGTCATCACTCCCCTAGAACTTAGAACTACTTAAACCTAACTAACCTAAGGACGACACACATCCATGCCCGAGGCAGGATTCGAAGCTGCGAGCGTAGCGGTCGCGCGGTTCCAGACTGTAACGCCTAGAACCGCTCGGCCACTCCGGCCGCCGGCATGAAATGTACGACAAGTAAAGGCTTTCGGTCACTGCCACTTAACTTAAAAACATTTACATTTCTGTGTAGCCCAGTAAGTGGTGCAGCAAGTGCGCCAGACAGTGCACACGCCTCTGTTTTCAGTTTCACATAGGGAAGATGTGGGCAGCTGGTGGTCGTGCAGTGAACGCCACACAGGCAGCCAGACAGCGGAAGCGGCCGGCGGCTGGCAGCGCGTCGCCCCTAATGTGTCGGCCCAGCCTCCCACGTCGCAGAGGTGGCTGCAGTAAAGCGCAGCCGTCAGGCGCAGCGGCGCCCACACCACGGCACACAGCGTCGCGACGCCGCCCCCACTGTCTCCGCCGCTCCCCGCCTCCCACGCAGCCCCTGCCTGTCCCGTCCGTCGTGCAGCGTCACCCGCCAGACACCTCGTCCAGATAGGAGAGGCCATTGTCCAGCGGGAACCACGCACTAGCACCAAGCCCGCGCACGACGTACAGTTGCAGTTGAGGAAGAGTATATCAGTACTTCCGCATCACGGACGCCACGCAAGCAGCATCGCTATCGAATTTCAGCGATTTCAATGGAAGGGAGAAAGATAATTTTCGTAGACGAAATATGGGTCCTCTGCTGTTAAGCACACTATACTTTTGAAACTAAACTAAGGCGCCAAAGAAACTGAGATAGGCATGCGTATTCAAATACAGAGATACACTACGTGATCGAAACTATCCGGACACATGGCTGAAAATGACTTACAACTTCGTGGCAACCTTCATCGGTAATGCTGGAATTCATTATAATGTTGGCCCAACATTAGCCTTCATTACAGCTTCCACTCTCACAAGCATACGTTCAATCAGGTGGTGGAAGGTTTCGTGACGAATGGCAGCCAAAATTCACGGAGTGCTGCACTGAGGAGATGTATCGATATCGGTCGGTGAGACCTGGCACGAAGTCGGAGTCCAAAAAATTCCGAAGGTGTTCTACAGAATTTAGTTCAGGACTCTGTGCAGGCCAGTTCGTTACAGGGATATTGTTGTCGTGTAACCACTCCGCCACAGGGGGTGCATTATGAAGAGGTGTTGAAAGATGCAGTCGCCTTCCGCGAATTGCTCTTCGACAATGGGAAGCAAGAAGATGCTTAATACTTAAATATAGGCCTGTGCTGTGGTAGTGTCACGCAAAACAACAAGGGGTGCAAGTCCCCTCCATGAAAAACACGACCACACCATAACACCACCGCCTCCGAATTTATTATTGGCACTACACACGCTGGCAGATGACGTTCACCGCGCATCCGCCATACCCATACCTGCCATCTGACTGCCACATTGTGTCCCGTGATTCGTAACTCCACGCAACGTTTTTCCACTGTTCAATCGTTCAATGTTTACGCTCCTTACACCAAGTGAGTCGTCATTTGGCATTTACCGGCGTTGTATGTGGTTTATGAGCCGCTCGACCATGAAATCCAAGCTTTCTCACCTCCCACCTAACTGTCGTACTACTTGCAGCGGATCCTGATGCATCCTGATGCAGTTTTGCAATTCCTGTGAGATGGTCTGGATATATATCGGTCTATTGCACATTACTGCCCTCTTCAACTGTCGGCGGTCTCTGTCAGCCAACAAACGAGGTCGGCCTGTACACTTTTGTGCTGTATGTGTCCTTTCACGTATTGACTTCAGTATCACATCGGAAACAGTGGACCTAGGGATGTTTAGGAGTATGGAAATCTCGCGTACAGACGTATGACACAATGGACACCCAATTACCCGACCACGTTCGAAGTCCGTAATTTCCACGGAGCTCACCATTCTGCTCTCTCACGATGTCTAATGACTGATGAGGTCGCTGATTTGAAGTACCTGGCAGTAGGTGGCAGCACAATGCACCTATGGAAAACGTATGTTTTTGGGGGTATCCTGATATTTTTGAACCCATAGTGTATGTGAACAGACAGAATACCCGCTGCGGTCGGCAACGCCTATATAAGACAAAAAGTGTCGTGCAGTTGTTAGATCGGGTACTGCTACTTCAATGTCAGGTTATCAAAATTTAAGTGAGTTTGAATGTGGTGCTATAGTCGGCGCACGTGACTGGGACACACCATCTCCGACATAGCGATGAAGTGGGGATTTTTTCTTACCATCGTTTCACGACTGTACAGCGAATATCGGGAATCCTGTAAAACATCAACTCTCTGTCATCGCTGCTGCCGGAAAGGGATCCTGGAAGAGCGGGACCAACGACGACTGAACAAAATCGCTCAACGTGACAGAAGGTGCAACCCTTCAGCAAATCACTGCAGATTTCAATGCTGGGCTAACAAATCTTGCGAACCATTCAATGAAACGTCACTGATGGCTTTCGGAGCCGAATGCCCATCCGTTTACAGTTGATGACCACACAACACTGTTGATGACTGAAAACATGTTGACTGGTTGGACGAGTCTCGTTTCACATTATATCGAGTGGATGGATGTGTACGGGTATGGAGACAACTTTGTGAGTCCATTGACCGTGCACGTCAGCAGGAGACTGTTCAAACTGGTGGAGGCTCTGCAATGATGTGGGGTGTGTGCAGTTGGAGTGACATGGGACACATGATACGTCTAGATATGACTGGCGGGTGACACGTACGTCAGCAATCTGTGTAAACACCTGCATCCATTTAGGTCCATTGTGCATTCCGATGGACATGGATAATTCCTTCAGGACAATGCGACACGCCACACTTCCAGAATTGCTACAGAGTGGGTCCAGGAATACTGTTCGGATGGCCACGAACTCCCCAGACATGAACATTATGGAACGTATCTAGGATACTTTGCATCGTGCTGCTCAGAGAACTCCATCCCCTCATACTCTTACGGATTTATGGTCAGCCCTGCAGTATTCATGGTGTCAGTTCCCTCCAGTACTATTTCAGGCATTAGTCGAGTCCACGCCACGTCATGTTGCAAAACTTCTGAGTGCTTGCGGGGCCTCTGCACGAATTTAGGCAGGTATACTAGTTTCTTTCGCTTTTCAGTGTATTATGTGTATCATAACAGGGCCCCGTTAATTTTAACAGAAACATACACATTTTTACATATATCAATTTCTGAATTCACGCACACATCATAAGCAAAATAAAGTAGCGAGGAACTTAGGAGCCCCAAAAGTGGCAAGAAATTCAGGAAGTTACAAGCCTCTCTTAACAGACGATACTTTTCAACTGTTGGAAGGAAGGGCCTGTTCACGTTGCCTAACCTATACAATTCCAGACGGGTATGGCGCCGGCCGGTGTGGCCGAGTGGTTCTAGGGGCTTCAGTCTGGAACCACGTGGCCGATACGGTAGCGGGTTCGAATCCTGCCTCGGGTATGGATGTGTGTGATTTCATTAGGTTAGTTAGGTTTAAGTAGTTCTAAGTTCTAGGGTACTGATGACCTCAGATGCTAAGTCCCGTAGTGCTCAGAGCCATTTGAGCCATTTGAACAGGTAGGGCGCAGACCGTATCTACTCTCAACAACAAGTCCGGCACGGTTTGTTAGTCAACAGGTAGAGTCGGCAAAATACAACCGGTTGAGGTCACTCCGCTAGGAAAATATCAAAGAGGTACACTGACTTCTCGGATATTGGACTGAAACTAACAGTATTCCACACATTTACACGCTCGTACAGCCATTCGTTTTAGACAATGAATGTAACATTGTTGTGAAATATCGATAACTGTAGGCACTGGTCCAGTAATCCGATACGTCCACTTCTGGTACGAAGTAAGATCTTAATACCTTTGAACAGTGGAAGAGTGAGAACTATCTGTGGGACTAATTCAGAAAAAACGTACGCAATTGACTTGAGGGTTCCAATGGCTCTGAGCACTGTGGGACTCAACTTCTGAGGTAAGTAGTCCCCTAGAACTTAGAACTAGTTAAACCTAACTAACCTAAGGACATCACACACATCCATGCCCGAGGCAGGATTCGAACCTGCGACCGTAGCGGTCTCGCGGTTCCAGACTGCAGCGCCTAGAACCGCACGGTCACTTCGGCCGGCTGACTTGAGGGGATCGTGTTTTTGGTGCAGGAACCAGATTTACGCACGAAACAGTGCTCAAATTCTCTTGCTCGTGAAATTCATTGAAGTAGATCACTGTGGATGATGTTACACAGTATCTACTTTTAGACTTCTTCTTCCACCTAGAGAAACTGTTTCGGTCTAACGAGTGCTAGAACAACTAGTTTACCACTTCAAACTATTGGGCCTATGAGTACTCCACTGAACAGAAGCGTGTCGTTCGCAGTAGCGCATCATTACCACAACTTATCTATCATGGTTTCGTCATTCAGAAAGTCAAAACTACATTTTTTTCCTGAGGAGACAGTAAACTGCCTCTGCTACGTGAGCCCCCGTAGCTAAGCAATCAGCACGGCTGATGACCAAGTCGATGACCTGGTTTCGGTTCCCGGTACTGCCAGAGATTTTTCCTCGGTGAGAGGACTGGGAGGGGGTGCAGGCAGCCTCCTGAGACTAACTAAGGAGCCACTCGATCGATTAGTAGGGGTTCCAAGGTCAAGGAACACCGACAACGAATGGGAGAGCATTGTGCTGACCATCTGCCCCTCAATATGGCGCATTTGGCGACGTGGCAGTCGTTCATGATCGATTCACTTATCTAATGCCAGAACGCAGGATCTTTACCTTACCTCTGTCAGCTAAAGCTGATAAAAATTAAGATGGAATGAAGCTTGCCACTCCCACAGATGGAATTTTATACAAAGCTGGTCTCTGACAGTTCTGTCACCAATGTTACACACGGACCATCAAAATGAGAAACACAATAAAGTTACTAGAGTACCAATTACATTTGTAATCCTCATTCTTCTCCCTATATTTCTGTGACCATCAAGTGCTAATTTTTGTAGTTTCTTTAGTTACTTGCTTATTTATTTAACATTATATTTAAAAACTACGTGGCAAGTCAAAATTTATAATATTCATTTCATACCGCAATATAAAAATTACATTTGTAATCCTCATTCTTCTCCCTATATTTCTGTACCATCAAGTGCTAATTTTTGTAGTTTCTTTAGTTACTTGCTTATTTATTTAACATTATATTTAAAAACTACGTGGCAAGTCAAAATTTATAAAATTCATTTCATACCGCAATATAAAAACGTGGTGTAACAAGATACTGCGGTGTGATGGCGGGCTAAACAAACTTTGAAAAAGGATAAGTATAAATATTGGGAAAGGATATGGCCGCTTAATGAGTGTTTCCAATTTGAGGAAAGTTTTTGGTGTTTTCTCGAAATTACATAAACATGACATCACTGGTTATTGCACCAGTGCCTTCAATTGTGGGTGCTCAAAATTTTATATTGCGTAAATTATGACGTTACTGAAGTTGTGAGAAGTTGTCGCTATAATACTTTTAGTCATTAAATTAATTGTGTCACACGTGTGCATCTCAAATATTTGGAAGTGTGCATTTCAAAGCTATATTTTACTGAACCGCAATTTCTTGGACGTTGTACTAAAGCAACATACCATTCACTGATGTAAACGTATTATTACTGTTGCCTTAGAATATTTTATATATCTAATGGCAATTCAACAAGTTTATTGTACAATTAACCATTTTACACATTTATTATCATTAAAATGGTACACATCTTGAAAGTGAGGGTGAAGGCGATTTTTATACTTGCTATTTGGGGCGTTTGGGAGAGGGGTGGGGGGTGGGGGGGGGGGCAGGAGAGAGAGAGAGAGAGAGAGAGAGAGAGAGAGAGAGAATGAGACAGGAAAAAACTATGAGCCTCGCCCTTCCAAGAACTGAAGCCTTGATTGGAGCCTGATTTACATTTTATGGAATTAACAGTGATCCATGGCCGAAATGTATTGTTGATATCAGGATGTGCTAGCCGGATTATATCGGAAAGGAACAAATAGTCTAAATACAGGTACATTAAAGACCTGTACTGGAATGGGAGTGTAGCCCGGAACCTCACCTTTCTTGTGGAAAGCTGTGAGGGTGTCTTGTGAGTCGTGACTGGATAGCTCAGTCAGAAATAGCATTGCCAGAGCACTGGCTGCCAAACACAACGTTCAGGGTTCGACTCCCGGTTTGGCATGTAGTTTAAATTTGCTAGGAAGTTTCAAATCAGCGCACACTCCGCTGCAGGATGAAAAATTCATTTTGGCAACATTCATCTTCTCTATAGCTTAGCCTTTTCTCTGCCATGTCCTTCCTTCATGAAGCTTTAATCCCACAAGATATGCAGGGAAACGCGAGTGGTGTTTGGAAAGTACACGAGAAGTAATAGTGAAAGTAAAGCTTATTACCTGAATAACTCATTCGCTTAGAGCACCGGCCGCAACCGGCAATGCTTCCAAATTCGACTCTTGGTCCGAAACATAATTTTAATACGAAGAGGATACCCCTGTCTGCAGAGGAAACATTATGGGAAGTGACTTACATAGTTTGTTTACTTATCTTCATGTTGACATAATGAGCATTTGAATGACCATTTCTTTTGTAATGGAATCCTGTTACTGACAAAATTATTATTATTATTATTATTTCTTTCTTGTCTCAGACTTTATGCCTGGTTAAAAATGTAAGGTGACGCGGATCTTGATCAAGCGTGACTTCCTCTTGACTGTACGGTACATGTTACATTGCATTTAGGAACTTTCGAGTAATTGAACAAGTGTCAATAATTATAGATTTCTGTAGTTGTATATATAAGTTTGGATGTAGCTGTATTGCATTGATGTACTGGTGGATATTGTGTGGTATGGCTCCTGTAGTTGATAGTATAATTGGTATAATGTCAACTTTATCCTGATGCCACATGTCCTTGACTTCCTCAGCCAGTTGGATGTATTTTTCAATTTTTTCTCCTGTTTTCTTTTGTATATTTGTTGTATTGGGTATGGATATTTCGATTAGTTGTGTTAATTTCATCTTTTTATTGGTGAGTATGATGTCAGGTTTGTTATGTGGTGTTGTTTTATCTGTTATAATGGTTCTGTTCCAGTATAATTTGTATTCATCGTTCTTCAGTACATTTTGTGGTGCATACTTGTATGTGGGAACATGTCGTTTTATAAGTTTATGTTGTAAGGCAAGCTGTTGATGTATAATTTTTGCTACATTGTCATGTCTTCTGGGGTATTCTGCATTTGCTAGTATTGTACATCCACTTGTGATGTTATCTACTGTTTCAATTTGTTGTTTGCAAAGTCTGCATTTGTCTGTTGTGGTATTGGGAACTTTAATAATATGCTTGCTGTAATATCTGGTGTTTATTGTTTGATCCTGTATTGCAATCAGGAATCCTTCCGTCTCACTGTACATATTGCCTTTTCTTAGCCATGTGTTGGATGCGTCTTGATCGATGTGTGGCTGTGTTAGATGATACGGGTGCTTGCCATGTAGTGTTTTCTTTTTTCAATTTACTTTCTTCGTATCTGTTGATGTTATGTGATCTAAAGGGTTGTAGAAGTGGTTATGAAATTGCAGTGGTGTAGCCGATGTATTTATATGAGTGATTGCTTTGTGTATTTTGTTAGTTTCTGCTCGTTCTATAAAGAATTTTCTTAAATTGTCTACCTGTCTATAATGTAGGTTTTTTATGTCGATAAATCCCCTTCCTCCTTCCTTTCTGCTTAACGTGAATCATCTTTCAAATATTATTATTATTATTATTATTATTACTTCCTTTATTCACTGACACAGTCCAAAATGTTTTAACTAAATTTACCATTTTCATAAAGCTTGGCTTGGCTTAGCCATGTCTCCGCAATATCCTTTCTTTCAGGAGCGCTAGTTCTGCAAAGTTCGC
This sequence comes from Schistocerca americana, assembly GCF_021461395.2. Taxonomy (NCBI): domain Eukaryota; kingdom Metazoa; phylum Arthropoda; class Insecta; order Orthoptera; family Acrididae; genus Schistocerca; species Schistocerca americana. Next base: position 654,707,447 of record NC_060122.1, read on the forward strand.
AGGAGAGCTTCCGTAAAGTCTGGAAGGTAGGAGACGAGGTACTGGCAGGAGTAAAGCTGTGAGGACTTGGCGTGAGTCGTGCTTGGGCAGCTCAGATGGTAGAGCACTTGCCCGCGAAAGGCAAAGGTCCCGAGTTCGAGGCTCGGTCCGGCACACAGTTTTAATCTGCCAGGAAGTTTCATATCAGCGCACACTCCGCTGCAGAGTGAAAATCTCATTCTGGTATTTAACATGTTCTCAAACAACCAGTTTCGATCGACATCAGCTGTGTTGAATCTAAAAGGTTTAAAAGAAATGAAAATGAAGATAACTGCATATGAAGGCTGGCCGAAGTGGCCGAGCGGTTCTAGGCGCTACGGTAGCAGGTTCGAATCCTGCCTCGGGCATGGATGTGTGTGATGTCCGTAGGTTAGTTAGGTTTAAGTAGTTCTAAGTTCTAGGGGACTGATGACCTCAGAAGTTAAGTCCCATAGTGCTCAGACCCTTTTTTTTTCTTTTTTTTTTCGTATGAAGCTAAGCAACTTACGTCAATGAAGATGCACTCGAAAACACTGAGGTAACATTCTTTTTGAGCGTCACACGTATAAACGGCAAGCACTTACGCCCACTTATAAACAACGCTGTTGCACATTATATACTCATTTTTGTCATATAAAGATGTCGTTATTTGTTAGCCACACGATGTAGTTCTCTTTTACAACTAGATTTTTGGAACAAAATTATATAAAATTTTTATATGGTCACGCTATTTTCTTGTATAAATATTATTATACTTACACACAGGATCCGTACTTCGGTAATACCTTGAGTTCATACTTTGACTAAAAGTTCTAACATGTGTATTTTTTTGTTATTTCGTTTACGTGTAACCAGTTCGTGCTCTACAGCACATGATTTATTCATCATTTGCTCAACATGTGATCAACGTTTACCTACATAATGCTCAACAAATATTATCATTAGGAACATGGCTTCCTTTGTAGTTTTCGTGAATGATCTTCTGCTTTTTCTCTATGGAATCGTGGTATTGCACCTTTAAGTGTTGCTGCTTTCACCATAAATTATTTTGATTCATTTTCAATAATTTACATTCTCTGTCTACATAGAGCATTGACAACTGAATCTCGCACTTCGCGTTGAAATTTTTTGTTGTTATGCCAATGAATATACGTGAGGACCTCAGAATATAATACATGCATTATTATGGCAGGCCGAGTGACTGTTACTGAACACTGCACTACATTTCTAAGTCATACGATACTCTTTTTTCGACATAGAACGTTCTACCAACAGTTCAGTTCCCCGACGATAGAAATTCTCTTCCTGCACACGAAGCCTTTCGAGAGCCACTGAGTGAACGTTCTCATCGTTACAAAATCACTCCGCCCCCTACTCCCCCCCACCCCCACCCCCACTCCCCCCCACTCCCCCCTTCCCCCCACAAGTTGGTTCAAATGGCTCTGAGCACTATGGGACTTATCCTCTGAGGTCATCAGTCCCCTAGAACTTAAAACTACTTAAACCTAACTAACCTAAAGACGTCACACACATCCATGCCCGAGGCCCCCCACAAGTGTTCTTCCTCGATTGCTGGACGTTGTCTTCTGTCGTCGACGTTGATGGCCTCCCCTCCCGAGCAGCATCACCCAAGTCTCTGCGGCCTTGTTCAAATGTTGGCTCCATTTTACTACGACTGGACGCGACATCGCATTTAGTCCACATACCGCCAGAATTTCATGGTGAATCAGTGTGCAATTTAGAGATTTTGCCCACAAGACTAGTCGCGTCACGCGTACGTCAACACTGCAGTACGTCTCCAGTTGCAACACCACTTCATCCACATGCTGTGATACGCCTTTACTTCCGTACTGTAGCAGAAATGTGTCTGCAGCAGACCCGAAACATGACTTCTCTTCTGACAATGTACCGCGCTTTTTGCAGGATGGTCTGAAAGGGGGACGACATGCGTGACTTTTTTCAGAAGTCCCTACGTACAAACTAAGGTTTTGTCAGCTGAAACATATTCACTTTCGACAATACCAAAGGGAAGGCGCGTCCTACTTTACACAATATTATGTAGTTGACGACTACCTCGTGTACGCAGAGCAATGCGACTTGCATTGAAACATGTACAATGTAAAACCGATGTGGCGCTCTTCCTACTCAATACATAAGCGCCATGGATTACGTTGTTTATACTTTCTAATGAAAGTAGCACCCTGTAAAGTTTCAGGACCAATAAAACGTAATGCTCAGTTTCCTCTTGTTTACAGGTCTGTCGCTAGTGGTAAAGTTTCGAAAAGCCTTGCTTTGTTCTTTGCATAAGTAAGTATCAAGTTCTCCTGACCGGATATCCACAACTGTTGACATTCACCATCAATAACAAAATCCGCTAAAGTTGTGAAGACTATGCTTTTCTAAATAAGAAAGCACAACCTCAAATGGTTCAAATGGCTCTAAACACTATGGGACTTAACATCTGAGGTCATCAGTCCCCTAGACTTAGAACTACTTCAACCTAACTAACCTAAGGGCATCACACACATCCATGCCCGAGGCAGGATTCGGACCTGCGGCCGTAGCAGCAGCACGGTTCCGGACTGAAGCGCCTAGAACCGCTCAGCCACCGCGGCCGGCCAAAGCACAACCTCAAACCAGGTTGTGCTTTCCTTTTTAGAAATAAATACTTCTTTTCGAATCCAGCGGATTCCATCATTGGTGAGACCTAAAAGTTGTTCAGGAGTGTTTACTACAGAAGTTTTCTCTCCTCATTCACAGTTCAGAATTTGTACACTTCGTATGATAGAACTACCATTTTACACCGTGGTTAACTAGACCTTTCTCAGATTCCAAATTTTACAAATTTATGAAAAAGGTCTCGCACAATAGCTTATAGGTACAGTGAAGGCTTTGGACGACGAATAAATTATTCCTGTGCATAAAGCCGATGTATAAATTTAATAATAAAGGTCTCTGGAGCGAAAATCTCGAATAAAATATTTCTGTCACTTTGCTGCTTTCGGCTTCTCTGCCATTTTCAATAGCCATATATCGGATACTGAGAAGAAAAAGTATCAAAATAATTACAACCATCTAGATAATTAATTTAAAATATTATACTTTGATCGCTGAGGTTTGGTAATGATTTCAAAAATAAATACTATGTTACATGAACATGATTAGACATTAGTTTCACAACCTGCACAAATAAATTTCTAGGTACTATAAAAGTAAAAAATTGCTACCTTGGAATGCTGTTTATGGCAGCATACAAAAAATTCGTGGATGCCTTCTACTAATACAGGAGCTAACGTTCCCACGTCCTTAACTAAGGTGACATGTCTATGGGACGTCTACAGTTTGTCGTACAGACGCAGTTGAAAATTATCATACAAATGGTTTATAGTGATACAGAGCTGTCAATGATTACCTCATAACTTACGTACAACGAACAAAATGCACAATAAAAACAAAACGTTGACAAGTACGTGGTGGCTCCCGCCAAATGCAAATAAACGGATGAAGTAACTCGAAGGCGAGCAGCTGCGTAGTAACGCGAAAGCTTCGAAGAATTTAGCAGGTGAAGAATAAACTAGAAATATCTTTTCTGTGCACCCTTTTGCTGCGTGCGTATTAAGTGAAACTGTAACGCCATCTGAGCGCGGAGGCATTATTCTGGGGTGAGGGGCGGGGGGAGACCGGCCGTTTACCGAGTCGTCAGCCGTTCCCAATGCCCGCCTACTGTTCTGAGCCAGCAGCGTGTCCTGTTTACACCCAGGATCCGACTGGCGTCGAATTAGCTTACTCGCTAGGTATGAATGTTTACATTGTCTGCAGCGCATTATCCGCACCATTTGAGGTCAAACCAGCGGACAGTCTGTTTGCCGTTGACAGCGCAATTGTGTCGACCAAATGCGCGCTGACCTCGCACACGGCTAATTCAGACGCACCCACGTCCGTTGCTGGACGGCTTTCCTTTGTCTTGTCCGTGGGTGTTACACCGATCTAGGAGATAATGTACTGTGAAAATCCAGAATCTCTACATCCCACTAATTTGGAGGAACATGAGCACGCCAGAAAGAAAAAATTGTTACATGCTTATATCGAGAAGCATTTATAACAAGTATGCTTTGTTGTTACGTGCACGTGTTCCGCATGTAGTCAATTGCTGACACAATTGTTACATGTTGGTAATAGTTTATGATCCGAATTCCATTTATTTGATGCTGTCCTCCATATTTTATATCTTCTACTATTCTTTCCATTTCTACATAACTATGACACTTATCAACCTCAACATTCTAGTATTCGTCTGCCAGGGCTTCTATACTGTCCCTTGCCCTTTCCAAAACTATTTATTCCGATACTGTAGCAGATGCCCAAGTATCCTGTCGCTTTTCTCGGTAAGGATTTCGATATACTTCCTTCCTCACTGTTTCCTTTCAGTGAACCTTTCCATACTGCTTTATCTGCTCAATTTTTAACTTTCATTTGTATCACCACATTTAATATGATTGTAATTTCTCCTTCTTCTGTTTCCCGTTGGTCCACGTTTAACTTCCATACAATGCTGCACTCCAGGAGTCCATTTTCACTTATTATTTTATTCAAATGGTTCAAATGACTCTAAGTACTATGGAACTTAACATCTGAGGTCAGCTGTCCGTTAGACTTAGAACTACTTAAACTTAACAACGAGGTCATTAGAGACGGAGCATAAGCTCGGGTTGGGGAAAGATGGAGAAGTCATGCCAACTGGAAGGAAACGTTCCGGCATTTGGCTTAAAAGATTAAGGGAAATCACGGGAAACCTAAATCTGGATGGCTGGAGCCGGTCTGAACCGTCGCCCTCCCGAATACCAGTCCAGTGTATTAACCACTGCGCTACGCCGCTCAGTTGTGATTATGAATGCTGTCCTTACCGTGTGGGGATGACAAAAATGACAAAATTTACGTTTTGAATGTTGACACGCGCTAGAGGTATGACAGTTAACGTAAAATAAAAGACGTATATACAAACACCTCTTCAGAAAGGACCAAATACAACAGAACATGGTTCTACACGATATTTACTCCTAAGTAAACTCTAAGAGAAAAAAAATACCACGCACCTTGAAGAAATTATCAGAATGAAGAGGAAATCGGTAGATGTGTCGCATGTGTACAGGCACACAAATAATTACTATTTCAGAAACATTGGTTGATGTATTGGAGGCAAAGATGTTCACAAATTGAAGAAGTCAATAACTTGTTGCTACGCTTCTGGCTCTTAAGCAAGCAGTTATTCTGTTCGACGTTGATTGGCACAGTTGTTGGATGAACTCTTGAAGGATATCGTGCCGACTTACGTATAATTGGTACGTTGGATAGTCAGAATCCCTAGCTGTTTGGAGAGTCCTGCCCACAATGCACCACACGTTCGCAATTGGGGAGAGATCCGGTGACCTTGCTGGGCTAGGTAGGGTTTAGACAGCACGAAGACAAGTCGCAGAACGCTCGCCTAACGCGGACGGGCAATATCTTGCTGAATTGTAAGCCAAGGATGGCTTGGCATGTAAGGCAACAAAACAGCGCATAGAATACCATCGACGTACAGCTGTGAAGTAAGGGTGCCACGGATGACAACCAAAAGGGTGCTTACAGAATGAAATATTCACTCTGCAGCGGAGTATGTGCTGATATGAAACTCCCTGGCAGATTAAAATTGTATACTGGACCAAGACTCGAACTCGGGACCTTTGCCTTTCGCGCGCAAGTGATCTACCTACTGAGCTGTCCAAGCACAGCTCACGACCCCTCCTCACAGCCGTACTTCCGCTCGTACCTCGTCTCCTACCTTCTAAACTTCACAGAAGCTCTCCTGCTAAACTTGCAGAACTATCCCTCCTGGATGAAAGGATACTGCGGAGATATGGCTTAGCCGCAGCCTGGGGGATGTTTCCGGAATGAAATTTTCACTCTGCAGCGAAGTGTCCTATGACATGAAACTTCCTTCCAGTTTTAATCCTCCAGGAAGTTTCAAAACGGTGCTGGTTGTCGGGCAGCATACAGAGTGACAGTCAGACAGTTGTCCCACCGGGGCGCCTCCGGACACGTCACGACTTTGTTGGTCATTGGAGCTCATTCAAAGCGCAACTCGTGGCAGTAAATGAGACTCTAGGCCCCAGTGACAAGCACAAACATATCTGGAGATGCCCTGGGGGCAGCGGTGTGATAGACACCTGACTGTCAAAGGCCGTAATGCCCGACTGCCTGGAGTGATCGTCTGGGGTGCCGTTTCATTTCATCGCAGGAGGCCTTTGGTTGACATCCGCATCACCCTTACAGCACAGCGATAAGTTGACGATATTGTACGTCCCAGTTTTTTGTTCTTCGCCTCAAACCATCCTGAAGGTGCATTTTAGGAAGATAACGCCCATCCGCACACGGCGAGTGTTTCTACTGCTTGTCTTCGTGCTTGCGAAGCCCTATCTTGGCCAGCAAGGCATCCGGATGACTCCCCAATTGAGAAAGTTTGGAGCTTTATGGGCAGGGTCCTCCAACTAGCTTAGGATTTTGATAATATAAAGCGCCACCTGGAAATAGTGAGTGACGATATCGCTCAGGAGGACATCCAGCAACCACATCAGCCAACGCTAAGCCGTATGACTGCCTGCATAAGTGTCAGAGGTGGACCAACACGTAATTGACTTGGTCAGCTTGTGGAACTGTTTGTCTTGAATAAATCATTCAAGTTTTATGACATTTTAATCATATACTTGTCTGTAAATGTACGTCATATCTACCGATCTTCATTCCACTAGGTTAATTCGTTTATGGTGTATCTTTTTAGTCTTTGAGCTTCTTTTAAAACATTGTCATTGAATTCGTCTATTATTTACTGTTCTGTAAAGTAGGATATTTTCTTACCTTACACTAACACATTTTTCACCCTAAAGCAAAACAAAAACTAACACATTTGTTGTAAAGTATTGTCATAATTTACGATATATCTTGCGACCCACACAGAGACTCTAGGAACTTACTATTATCCGATAATATTTCTATTATAGTTTTATTTTTGTTAATGGCGAAGGAAATCGATCGGCGGAGAAAGCGGCGCTCTTGTCACAGATCCCTAGTACTTCTGAAATGGTGAGGAATATTAGCGCAGAAAAGAAAAGTATCTACAGATCCATAATTACTCAGTAAATAAAGATAAAGATGGATGTAACTCGAGCTTAAAGAAGCTGAAATGACAACTTGATATACAGAAACTAAGTGAGACAACAGTAGCCAGGTGTGGAATCTTGCTACAGCGTTGTACATTAATAACTCCTGCCATATACTAACTACAACTAACATCAATGTAAATGAATTGTCACTGCACAAAAGTTACTGAAAAATACGAAATACAAATGTAAGTTAGTTGAACACAATCTCTTACTCGAAACTAATTAAATGAAGAAAAATTGTTACTGGCAAACAACTTAATTTTGTACATAGTACTGCAAAAGCTAACCATCAATTTGAATATCGAACAGAAACTAAACTACTTTCACAATTCCAGGGTTTCACTTCAGAATTATTTAACTCAATAATAAAATAGTCCACTGACAAGTTATGGATGTAAATAAAATTTCTTCATTCAGCTTGTATTACATTTCAAACAGTAAAGATGGTTTGTACCTCAATCTGTGAAGCACAAATCCTTCTGCAACAATTCATGCTCATGTAGGTAATCAGTCATTCAAAATCTCACACAATATTGTTTATAATGAAAGCTTTCCTTTTCCCAGATTACATGAAAATGAACAGCTGCTATAAAAGTCCTATAGCACGTATCCTTAACATCTAACATAAATATTTATTGTTGGAAGAAACCTGGTTTATAAAGGAACTAAGGAATGGAAGCCGAATATAGTGTTACGAATTTATATATAATAAAATTTTCCTTGGAAGCAAAATAGAGGATTGTTTTCATATCTCGCACCGGCTGGAGGTCCATCACAAAGGCTCGTTCTCTTTAGCTAAATAACAGTCTGGTGTCACATTTACTTACTGTTTTCTTTCCACCCCACTAAAAATATATATGAACTGTCTAACGTTTCTGAACCTGTTCCCTTTTCTTTTGTTTCGGACAGCACGATAACGTCGATCGTGAGGTTTTTTATTTTTTGTGTAATTTCAAACACATTCTCCCTCATTCCTTTTACATTCCCACTTCCAATGTTCATGCTACTTTTCCGTAGAAAATTTTCGTCTGTCATGTGCCCCATCTGACGTTCTTAGGCAAATATTGCGCTTTTTCGTAATCTAAGTGACAAGGGAAAGCCTAACGCCTCTGTCCTCCAGCTGAAAGACAAGCTGATTTTTGTTCAAGGGTGTCTTCCTGTAGATTTTCAGTCTTTCTGAACTTCGTAGACAAATCATCCCCTTTCTCCGATTCTTCCGCTGTTCAGATGACTCCTGAGCACGTTCACCCTTCTTTAAGTTAGTCCCTTCACGTTATCCACAGTTGGGATCCATGGGCTTCTTCTGCATTCAGAACGTTTGACTACCTTCACCTGTATCTCTGTCAAGGATCACTCACAAGGTACCACCTGCCGCGGAAGTTGCACCAACGTCTTTTTTATAGGTGTTTATTCTCTGTGACACAGCCCACATTCTGCCTTGCGACGTGCAGAGGAAGTTTTCCAAATGTTGCGCCTAGGTTGGCAGGACATTTTATCCTGCCACTTACTGTAAAAAATTCAAATTTAACTCATTCGTATTAATGTGAGAATAAAATTTTTATGTGAATGTGTAGTTCCTTTGCTCGCCTCCTCGTTTTCCCATTTGCTACTTATCCGAAGGGGCGCTACAGCATTACAGCCCCCTGTTCCAATATGAAGGGATCGCTGTAGCGCGCTAAACAAATGACTGGTCGATGCCAGGTTTTTACCTTATTAATACTCTTCGAAATTGTAGAGAACGACGCCTCAATATTAGGAACTGCCCAGTCTTTAAAAATAATTTGACACTTATTCCTATTAAAGCTTGCAGTAATTTGTATGTTGACTCCAGGATGTAGCAGAGATCTAATTATATTTCCATTGAAAAAACAAAAAATCCTTAACATTAAGTTTCCATCGTATAAATAGCATAACCAACACACGTTATCACATAAACGGATTGAAGACATTATAACATGTAGTACCCTGTACACGTTAAGGATAAACAAAGTAAAGAAGAGGGTGAATGAGATGAAGAAAAATGACCTTCAAGCTTATAATCGACTCAGTAGCGAAAGAAATTAAAGATTTTTCGGAACAAGGGAGCACGACTGGAAGGGATAATCGAAGCAAGAAAGGTGTCAAAGTCGAAAAGTACATATGAAAAAAAGGTGACATCAATAAAATAATGACGGCCGCTGTGGCCGACGGTTCTAGCCGCTTCAGTCTGGAACCGCGCTGCTGCTACGGTCTCAGGTTCGAATCCTGCCTCGGGCATGAATGTGTGTGATGTCCTTAGGTTAAACATTAATCTGCTACTCTATCTCCTCTAGACGACTGGCCCTCCAATTTCCTTAGAAGACCAATTTTCCAATACTACGCCTCATACCTGCTGCATACGTATCGATGAGTTTTCTCTTGGGGGATTTCTGCAATAAAATGTGTTCTGAAAATAAGTCTCGTACATCTCATAGCCACTATCGTACGATTTATAGCATCAAGTTGGCTAGAGAAGTAGTTATCTGTGTTAATTTTGAAAATATGTTGCATTAACAAAAGTCAGCCGTCACTTTCTCACCACTTAATAGTTTAAGAATATGATTTTTAACACCGTTCCATTAACAAATTAGATGGTACATTTCGAAGATTCTGTAGATAGAGAGCAATATCCTAGTAGAAATTTTGTTTTATGTACCTCGAGCTGTGTGTTTCATGTGATGACATATTTAAACCGATTCATGGTACTATACTATTGTGTTAAGAATTTAAAATAATGTTACTACATTTAATTAGAAAGTAATATAAATGAGAGGATGTACCTCTTTTTTGTGCTCTTTGTGAACAGTGGTTTCAGCTTATTCAAAGCTTCATGACAATATTTAATTCCGGGTGTTATACGATGAAACGCGCCAAGCCCCGACACCATTTTTTTTAAGTTTGTTGTGTATTTCAATTACCTAATTACTTTTGGCTGACAGTACTCGTGTTTACAATTTTGCAGTATATTTTTCGTCATTGCCACTATTATTAGACCCAAGAATTCCATCATGTCTTTTGACTTCTGTGGTTGTGCACAGACATCTGACATATTACTGCTGGAATAAGTACGCAATTGAGTGTCGGTCCGAAGATGAAATCAATCTAGACTAGCTATGACTGACCTAGCAAAGAAAACGATGCAGTAGGTGACAATATGAGATTTTAGTGGCCACCTTGAGGCAAAAAATCTTAATTTTTGTACGCAAATCGAGCACCATCAGTGGAATTTTATACCATATGAAATATTCTGTAGATATTTACGCGGTGAAATTATATTCATTTTGTATGTTCTTGTGTTTAATTTGATGGTGATGTCTTTTAAATTGCAATTAATCTTACATATCATATACCATTGTCACACGAAGTCTTTCTTCGAACAATATGTCATCTACAGTTAGAGCGATTGTTGTTAGTGCAGTGTATTTTGTTGACTGCAAATCACTTTTACATAACGAATCTGAGAATTAACGACAGTGGTTGAATGCTGTGGCAAGCTTAAGATAACTTAAGAAGTGTCACACACGTGCTTGTCTCGGCTAATCAGCTAACTTTGAAAGCTCGTCATTTGAGGTAAAGTAGTAGTTAATCAGCATACTGTAATTGTTGTTGCAAAAGAGTTGGCCTAGCGGTGGGCTATTCGGCAGTTACACCAGTGCTATGACCTGGCGACGTTACAGATGATAAAGTACGCTGCATGAGGAAAGCTCAAATTTAAGAAATTTGGGATGTATGAGTAAGAAAGCTAACAAGTAGAATACAGAAATACATCAGAATGCTCTTAGTTACAAAATTTGAAATTAACTTAAATTCATGTTGTACCGATGTATATGTCACATCTTTATTCAATAAAACCTCAGTAACAATGATGTAAATGTCGCTGACGCTAATTAGGGTGTACCAACAAGGCGGACTCATAAATTCAATGTTTTTTTTTTCTGCAGACATTGATCAATCATAAGAAAAGCTAAATATAACAACATATTAGTAAGCACTAAGTGTCATTACCGATAGCTATTAGGTTTCCTACTAATCTATGACAAGTTTTGCAGATGATCAATTAATCCCAATGATATACTGAATTTTTTACACGTAGAAAAAATCTTTCGACAGTGACTAAAGTAGAATCTTTGAACCTTCGGGTTTATCAGAGAAGATATACTTGAACTGAAACCAGACCCAGTGATGACAGTTGAATGACGTGAAATCGAGAAAGTAATTAAGAAAGGTATGGGACAGGTTTGTGGTCCATCCGCCATGTTATTCATGCTGTTATATAGAGAAACAATGACGGAAACATATGATATATACTATCTGGCCACATTAATGTGACCACCACCTATGTTCGATGGCAACGTGCGATAACCAGTCGGCCGGCCGGAGTGGCCGAGCAGTTCTAGGCGCTTCAGTCTGGAACCGCGAGACTGCTACGGTCACAGGTTCGAATCCTGCCTCGGGCATGGATGTGTGTGATGTCCTTAGGTTATTTAGATTTAAGTAGTTCAAGTCTAGGGGACGCACGGGAAAGCGGTCTGCGTGGCGCCACCTGGGGAAGGTGTGTTGCCTTCCGAAACTGGGTTAAAACCGCCAGGAGACCCTCTGATTCCCGGAAACCTACAGAATTTCTGAAGTGCTCTGTGGCTCAGAGGAACCTGAGTGGGGCGGGGACCGTAATGTCCTATCCCGTGGCCTTGGCGTGGCCCCGGCGCTCAGTAACCCCCTTAGATGGGGCGAAGCTAACACGGGAAGGGCCGTCCATGCATGACGTTAAAAGACTAGCCCTTAACTGGGTGCAATCCTCACTGAACCGCACTGGCCCACCGTGAATTATCAAAAGCGGTGGGTGAGACATGGTCGGCCATGATCCCCCAGTACGTGTGGAGGCCTTCCGGGGAACGTAACTCTGGTTTGAGTGCCGCACCATCTCGATGATGTCAAACTCCACAACATAAGACCCGGGCCATACCATCATTATATCACATCATCACTCTCATAACACCTCCGGGCTGTGGAATGGTGAGGGTTGTCGTTGTGACAAGGAAGGACGTTAAACTCACGTCACGGTAGGACGTTAAACGCCCCCAACCCAAGGCAAAAACGAAGGGTGCATGGCACAGGGGGAGCTGTGTCTGAAGGACCATCCATCTGTCCTTCACTTTTCGCAGGGCACAACACCAGCTGATGCTCTGCATGCCGGCGACCTCTTTTGTCGGCGTGGGACCTCAGCGCGAGTCGGCAAGTGCGCTTCGCCGCGCCCGTGGGTAACCGGGGCGTGTTCTGCCAAACCCAGGGGGTGATGACATCGCCTGGGCCAGGTTAGCTGGGTCCAGACCGCCGAACGACTGGGTGACCGGCCCGCCACCTGAGTAGGAGCGGGTCCCTGGCCTGCAAGGTGGGAGCTCGGGCTAGTAGGCGGCGAAGGACGAGAAGGGCATCCGCTTCTCCAGAGTGCGGGGTGCACTTGCTGATAAACACTGGGAGAAATCGTCGGTGAAGAGGCCACTGAAGGGGACCAGGACGCTGGCAACAGTGTACTGAACTCGGCAGCTCAGGGATGCCCTTGACCTGGGGACGAGGTTGGTGGGCGAGCTGCATTTTAGTCCCCCCCCCCCCCCCCCCCCATGCCATAGAAGCCGGTCCGGGCAAGAGACGGGCTTCCAACCCTTTTTTTCGCTTGTCTAACAATGATGGCTACTGAAGAGACAAGCGACTTAAGTGCGCCCATAAGGGCTTCGATGCTATCTGATCCCTCGCCACAGGATGGCCTGGGTCAGACCACGGAAGAAAGCAACTTAGAAAGACATATGAGGATTACACAGTTGTTAGATCAAAATATTAAGAATGGGAAAATTAGTCAGGTCACAGTGAAGGCAATTAAAAATCAACTGGCAGCATGGGCGATTGCCAATGCAAAGTTAGAAGGGAGAATTGAGGAGCTGGAAAGGGAAAACGAAAAGCTCAGGAAACAACCAGGGAAGACATGGGCCGGCGTCGCAGCACAAGCTGCGTCAAAGGCCCAAACAACAAAAGAGACCATTGCGAAGGTCTCTAAACGACCAGACACAGCAGTCTTTTTAAGACCACTACCCGGCCAGGACATAAAGAAGGTGCAGGAAGTTTTTGCTACCAAGGTAAATCCCGTAAGAGAAAAGATCAGGATCAACAAGGTTAAGGTAAAAAAAAATGTAGTTATTGTAGATGTAGCCTCAGAGGAAGATAAAAATAAGCTTTTAGAAAACCAAAAACTATGTAAGTCAGTTAAATGTGAACCCCCCCGAAAGCGAAAGCCATTGGTCATTCTGTATGACGTCCCAAAATCAATGACAGACGAGGACCTATGTGAGACACTGTATCAGCAAAACTTTGACGATTCAAACATAAGTATGGAAACCTTTCTAAAAGACTTTAAGCTTAGATTCAGGACAGGACCTAGGGACAGAGACGTAGTTCACCACGTTGCAGAAGTCACAGGGGAACTATGGAGGAAACTAACAGCTATGGGCAGGGTGTACATAGGCCTTCACGCCATAAACGTGAAAGACTACCTAATCGTACTCCGTTGCCACAATTGTGGGGACATCGATCACATTCATAAATATTGCAGTAGGAAGCCGGCCTGCTCCAAATGTGGAGAGGACGATCATGCAAGAAAAGATTGTAGAAAATCCGCTGTATGCATACCATGCACACGAAGGGGCAAAAAGACATGTGGCACAACCGGAAGGAATTGCCCAACATACAAATTACTTGAACAACGACTAATTTCCAGAACAGATTATGGATGATGGCAATAACAAAACCAGATCAACCAATAAAAGAAAGCCGCCAAGCAAGAAAAGAAGGGACGCAGAAAGAGCAGAGAAATTCAAAGAATTTCTGAAATCTCTCCAGGAGACAAAGAAACAGGAGATAATTGTGGTTGATACAAGCACTCAAACAGAACTAGAAATAGAAATTGATGAAATTGAAGAAATGGAAGAAATGGCTGACTCAGATACCTTGACAGAGCCCAAGGCTCTGGTCAACTCGACACTTAACCCAGAGGCAGAAAGCTTCATCACCAATCATGAGAAAACAAGTCCAAAACAGACAATTATGGTTGACCTATGCATACAGACGGAGCCAGAAGAGGAAACAGAAGACAATCTGCAACCGGTAGAAAATAATAGCATTGTTCCAGTTCAAAAAGGCCCTCTCCAAGCCATTGTGCAAGACAATACAATCACAAGTACAATGCATATGGAAGTATTTCCGAGAGCCCCAGATCCGGATCCTAGAAGGATCTACCCGAACCTGGTGCTTGCTATGCAACTTTCACGTTTGGAGCAGCCGGCTGTCCTGACTACAGCACTCAGGCACGTCATACGTATAGGGCACAAATATGGCAGAAAGGTCACCTTCTCGACGATGGAGGCTGTGGATAGGATACAGTTAAAGTCAATGAATCTTCCCACAGACTTCGGAGCTCTGCGTGACTTGCTCAGAAGGGTTTTCGAGAGAAGAGGTGAGGAATTCAACATGCAAGAGATATATGTGCAATCTGTCCTTGCAAATGGCCGAATAGCTTCAGATTACAACAAACCATGGCCTGATTGCTATTTCCACACCTATTTCTCATAATATCTGAAATTGTAATTGGACAAATAAACACCCATAACAGTCGGCTGGTCATGGAGGAGCTTCGGAGGGTAGTGGAGGAGAGGAGACTGGATGTAGTCTGTCTGCAGGAGCCATACTCTAGGGTGGGGCAGATCTCCTTCATGTCTACCACTTGGCAGACTATCGTTACCGGAGAAGAGCCGAAGGCAGTCTTAATAGTCACAAACAAGGCCCTAAGGGCCACAACACTAACACAGCTATCAAACAGTCATTGTAACGTAATAGAATTACAAACACCAGCAGGTTTAATATATATCGTAAACATGTACTTCCAATATGGAGGAAATTTTGAAGAATTCTCAGACCACCTTGCGAGAATCATCTTGACACTACGCGGGCGTAGGGTTATTGTTACAGCAGACATTAATGCCAAGTCCCCTATGTGGTACAGCGGCACAAGGGATGCTAACGGTGAGAAGGCTGAAGAACTAATTATGGCTTCCCAACTTGTAGTGGCAAATAAACCTGGTAATCCCCCCACCTACAGCGGAGGTGGAGGGCAGGGAACAAACATTGATGTCACCCTGGCAACTGCAAACGCCATCGGCATCATTGAAGGGTGGGAGGTTATTGAACATGCCACTACAAGTGATCACAACCTAATTACCTTCTGCCTCAGAGAAGAAGGGTGCCTCTGGGACCTAGGATGGGAAATCCAACTAAATTACAATAAGACCGATTGGGACTGCCTGGCCCGGGAGTGTGACATCCCGCCATTGCCTGAAGGTGACCTGGACATAGATAGATACGCCGAAGAGCTGGTAGGATCGATAGTTAACGCGGTCAAGGCCGCTGTGCCAACCAGGAGAAGAGCCGTGGCGGCTTCCCCATCGCCATGGTCTGCCGATCTTGAACGTATGCGTCAGTCTGTGAGACGGGCGAGGAGGTACTACCAGCGAAGTGCCGTCAGTCACGAAAAACAGTTCTGGCTGCAGCAATACAGGGAAGAAAAATAACGATTCCAAAAAGAATTAAAACAAGTAAGAATGTAAAGTTGGGAGAGGTATGTTCTGAGCCAGCTAGCCACGGATCCTTGGGGAATACCATACAAACTGGTCAGGGAAAAATTCAGGTCCCCTGCGGTTCTCTCGACAATCGGAGATAGAATGACAGAGTCGTGGCAGGAAACCGCTGAGGTTCTCCTGCGCACTCTACTGCCAGATGATGAGGTAAATGAGGAGGATGACCTCCAATAACAAATCCACAGGGAGGATCTAAATGAATACACCAATAACACCATGGTGTACCCCTTCTCAGAGGAAGAAGTGGCAGCACAGATCAAATCACTAAAAAAGGGCAAAGCACCGGGGTCAGACGGCATAATAGCGGAGGTGGTGCAATTCCTTGCCCCCCAGCTAGTGGCGTCTCTCACAGGACTGTTCAATGAGTGTCTAAGAACAGGGAGTTTCCCTAAAATTTGGAAAAGGGCCAACGTAATAATCATAAAAAAGGGAAGGATAAGGACTCCACTGAACCCAAATCCTACAGGCCAATCTGCCTCCTAGATAACTTAGGAAAACTGTTAGAGAAGCTACTGGCTGACAGACTGACAGCACGCAGGATGCTGTGCGGGATGAGCGACAGGCAGTTCGGCTTTAGGCCGGGGCAATCGGCGTCTGACGCAATTGCCCTGGCTGCTGAGGTCTGCAGCTCAACCCCGCCCAAGTATGTGGTAGGCATCATGGTGGACATCAGTGGCGCCTTCGACAACCTGTGGTGGCCCTCGCTCTTCTCCCGCTTGCGTGAGAAGGAGTGCCCAGGGCCCCTCTATGGCTGTCTAAGGAACTATTGTATGGACAGGGAGGTATGGCTATCGTCGCCTAGCGGAAGAACAAGTAAAACCATCACGAAGGGGTGTCCCCAGGTATCAGTTCTGGGGCCACTCTTTTGGGATAAAAACATAGAACCCCTCCTAGAGAAATTACAACTAAGTGAGGATGTGCTAGACGTGATAGCTTATGCTGACGACCTCCTCCTGCTAGTAGGCGGCCGCCGCCGAGAGGAACTTGAGCCCAAGATAGAACAAGCTATGATAGTGCTTCAGAAATGGTGCCAAGAAGCAAAAATGAAAGTTGCACAATACAAATCTACATATCTATTAACGAAGGGCAGTCTCGTCAGGAATCCAACCGTCAGAATTGAAGGAACTCCAGTTCTTCGGCGTCGAGAAGCTAGATACCTAGGAGTCACAATAGATGAAAAGTGGAATTATAACACTCATATAGAAAACATTACGCAACGAGCATTAGAAGTTTTAAATAATCTTATCAGTATAGGCCATAAAAGATTCCACCTACCTCCCAAATTGATCAAACTTTATCATAACAGCATCCTAACATCCTTAATAGGATATGCGAGCGGGGCTTGGGCACACAGGCTCACGAGGGTGGTGCCCGCAGTGACCGTGAGAAGGGTGCAGCGAAATATGCTGTTGCGTTCAGTCGGGGCATACCGAACAACACCTGGGGGGGCCTTACTGACAATGATAGGGTTATGCCCCTTAGACATAAAAATTAGAGAACATGGAGCGTGGTACTGGGTCTCCAAAGGAAAGATAGATAGGACCAGGGAACTCATGGGGGTACAAGTTGGGGATAGATACACAATAAAGAGAAGGGGCGAAGAGTTATGGCAACAGCAATGGGAAACTGAGGAAACAGGAAGAATGGTATTCCAGCTACTACCGAACATCAGAGAAAGGCTTCAAATGAGCCACTTTGAGCCAAGTAGAGGTCTGCTGCACTTTCTTACAGGTCACGGGCCATATCCGACATATTTATGTCGATTTGGAAAACGGGCGACACCAGCGTGCGACTGTGGTGCTCCGGCTGGAACACCCGAACATGTCGTCTGTGACTGCATGTTATATGACGATGTGGCACTCGAGTTTAGGAATCAGCTACCAACTAGAGATACATACACATTACTGCGACGTGCCGAGACCTTCAATGTCTTCAACAATTTGGCAAATGCAATATCCCAAAAGATCTTGAAGGGATACATTAATAACCAATACGGTTAGAAGATATATAACCCGATGAAGACTCAGGTGCACCTGCAATTCCGCCGAGCGCGGAACTGGCCAGTTGCCTCACAACTGGAATCCGCCGCGCTGTCGGATCAGGGGAGGAGGAGCACCATTCCCGGACTTGACATATGCACTTAGATTTGATAGGAAGTAGTTATACTAGAATAACGTAAAATAAGAATACTAACATCACTAACGTAGATAGGGACTGCAGCGATTCTAAATGTAGTAGGCCAGCCCAGTGCCAGGGGCACGCTCACTGGAGTTAGCTCAGAGAGCAGGCCGTTTTTTAGTAGGTTTGTAGTCTGTCTGGCACACATGTAACGCTGCAGAGTAGCTAGTCTTAGAATAATCAAGAGTAGTCAAGTAGTTAGATTAACCCTGTCCATAGCAAGTGCCAGTTAGTAACTTGAATAAGCTGCTTCTTTTTCTCAAGCATAATAATTGGACCCACTAATTACATAAGGTGGTGGGTCAATGTGTATCTCACAATGTTGTTGATTTCATAAATAATTTGTATCATAATACCTTCTTTCGATTGTTTCATAATGTTGATGCTGTTGTACCAATAAAGTTTTTTTTTTAAGTCCCATACTGCTCAGAGCCATTTGAACCATTTTTTGATAACCAGTCGCATACGGCAGGCTGTAGCGCTAGCAGTGGACGGAACCGAGGTAACTTTGGTGCACCACGGAACACAGATGACGGGGGTGAACAATGTCGACAGAGACGTGTGTGGACGAATAGACGTCCAACTGGTGAGGAACTGACCGCACAGATGAACCAAGTGGCTACCAGCTGCGTGTCCTCAACGACTGTTCAGCGAACGTTGCTGCGTATATGCCTCAACAGCAGCGCCTGGTTCCTGCACCTACGCTGACTGCTGTTCATTGGCCGGTCCGAACTGATCGTCTGCTGAGTAGCCATCTGAGGTGGGTCACTTTTCAGTGCTCCATCAGATAGAGGGCCCTTGGCGTGTATGGCGTTAAACGTCTGAAAGCAAGCAGCCTGTAACAATCTTCGAAGTGTCCAGGGCGGAGTAGGGAGCTTTATGTTTTGGGGAACGTTTTCATGGCACTTTCTTGGTCATCTCATCATTCTGGAAAGCATAGTGATACAAAACATGTATTTATCTATTCTTGGGAGCGACTCGACCCCTACAAGCTGTTTGTCTGTCCTCGGCACGACGGCATTGACAGATAGGAAAATGCAACGTATCACACAGATCGCAGACTATGTTAGCGGAGTGAAGAGCACTGGCCATCGAACTCCCCGGATTTAAGCCCAATCGAGGATCTGTGTGGCCACATCGATCGGGCTGTCCGCGTCATTAATTTTCACCCGAGAAACCTTGTGTAGATGGCCACGGTACATGAGTCGACGTACTCCACATCCCTGTCGTTACCTTCCCGTGTCTCACTGACTTTATCCTGCACGCCTCGCACCTGTCCGTTTTGCAAAAGATGGTTATTCAGGCTTCTGAAACGTAGGCGTATTAATGTGGATGGACAGCGTAGTTGTAAGGGACAGATAAATCTAGTTCGAGAACGACAGGTGCCAGACGGATTCATTGGAAGCATTCAAAGAAAAGTTAAATCTCGCGCAAAGTAAGAGCCTTACAAAATCATCTTTCGAGTGATTGCGGAATATTGTTCACGGTCTGGGACTCTTAACATGGTGTGTTAATGGTAGATATACGAAATTTCAAAGAAATTTTGCATGCTTCGTCGCTGCTTTCCTACAGTCATTGGAGAGGTCATAAATATTTATAAGAATCTGAACTGGGAGGCCGCATAAAAGAGGCATTGTACGTCATCTTAAAATTATTAAAACCCATGTTCCAATACCAACTAATATGTAAACTAAGACGTAAAAGCACCAATGGAATATAATTGGAGGACGAGGATTGAATCTCGTACAGTATACCTGCTCTTCTACTGACGGTCAGTGGTTACAAACACTCAAATAAAGGCATAAATAAATTCGGTGAATAAAAATCCATCAGCGAAAGCGTTTGAAGTTTTCATTTACCTGGACTTGACGACTCACCCAGAGATGACCGTACGGCCATTCACAATACTTCCAGTTCCACAATCTACGACGGTTGGAACGTTAACAGTCGCAACTATTTATTTACAGCTCTTACAAAATAGATACGTTTTTCAAAATTTTACTGATCCTCAAAGTAGTCACCAGCATTGTGTATAACCCGTTGCCAGCGATGTGGAAGTCGTAGGATACTCTTAGCAGTGCCAGTTGCGTTGGCAGTTTGAGCGATGCGTTCTATTGCCCGACGAATTAGTAGCAGTTCCGAAGCGAATTCCATGAAGAGTTTCCTTCAGTTTAGAAATCGAGTTGAACTCACAAGGGCTTAAGTCAGGGGAGTGCAGTAGGTGGGATAGCATTTAGCAGCCCCATCAGCCATACAAATCAGTAACATCCTGCACTGCACATGCTTGAGCATTGTCCTGCAAAATGATGGTCAGCTCCTGCAGAAAGTGTCATCGCTTTTGTCTCTAAGCTGGTCGTAGGTTGTGTACCAAAAATGAACAGCATAGAGACAGAAGCGATGACACTTTCTGCAGGAGCTGACCATCATTTTGCAGGACAATGCTCAAGCACGTGCAGTGCAGGGTGTTACTGATTTGTTTGACTGATGGGGCTGCTAGGTGCTATACCACCTACTGTAATCCCCTGACTTAAGCCCTCGAGAGTTCAACTCGATTTCTAAACTGAAGGAAACACTTCACGGCATTCGCTTCAGAACTGCTAGAAATTCGATGGGCAATAGACCGCGCCGCTCAAACTGTCAACACAAATGGCACTCCTAAGATTATCCTACGATTTCCACATCGCTGGCAACAGGTTATACACAATGCTGGCGACTACTTGTCAGTAAAACTTTGAAAAACGTATGTTTTTCTACGATTTTTAAATAAATAGTTGCCACTATTAAATCCCAACCCTCGTATACTGCAATATGTCTAATCAAACTGAGTTACAAGCCTTTCTACAATGAACTAGTGATGGAGTCTTATTATTCTATCTCTCTCCTTCCCCTCCCCCCTCTCCCACTCCTTCGGTTACTTGATGTTCCCGACTGCCGAAACAGCGTAATGAGTCGTTCCTAGTCACTTGAACACCTTCGTCAGGAACTTTCGATTTAGATGTTAAGCGGGCTGCCGCAGCCGCATTGTATCCAGACGGAAATGTTAATAAACATGACATTTGTACAAAGTCCAGCTTATCAATCTCACAACGACTGCCGGCACGACGTCCAGTGCCCAGTTGCTGCCTTAATTAAATAGAGGCTTTACATAGTACACGTTTTTTTATTTATTACTCTTGTCACAGCAACCAGTTTATGGCTGATACATATCGTGGAGATGTGCACGTCTACTGCACTTTGTACCTAATGCTGGTTGTTTTTCACGTAACTGCTTCCAAACTGTAATGCTTCTTCTCGAACTTATTCCACAGTTTTGGACAGACGAACTGGCGGTGTATTTGCTAGTTTTTCTAAGTTGCTGGTTTTTCTAAGTTATATGTGAAAGGATTGTCCTGAAACTTGCCCATAAATGGCCACAGACTCGCCAAATAGGGAAAGCTTTCCACTAATTTGAAAGAGAAGAGTCACATGTATCTGCTCGTACGACAGCAGAGCTCCTCGACAGATGTACCTCCCCGTATCGCACATCTTTAGCTGTAAGAGGTAATGATGGAATAATATCATCCGCTCAACGGAAACAATAAGAAGTCCAAAAAAATTCTATGTTTTGAAACAGAATTCATGCTTTCAAAATGAGATATCTATGAGTGCAGGAACGACTGCAGCGTTTTGATGTCCTTTTGTTTCCTCGTTTTAGCCTTGTGCGTAGGAAAGCGGGGGCCGTTAGAGGGTTTTACTGGTTTTGCCTTTCCAGACTGTTATTCTGCTGGGACAGTACTATCACTCTGGCCTCAGCTATAGGCTACTTACGTTTACCTATCAGCAATGTATCATGAGGTATGAAACAGACTGGCAAACACACAAAGAAAGTATTTTCATGTGTGATATTAGAATACATTTCCAAGTGGTTTGATAAAATAGGGTAAGCAGTCATCTACAGAGATGAGAATATCTGTTGTGTCCTCAGAAGCGTAAAAGATCAAGTATTGTTCATTTTAAATTTTAGTACACTGCTGGCCATTGCAATTGCTACACAAAGAAGATGATGACGTGCTACAGACGCGAAATTTATCCGACATGAAGAATATGCTGTGTTATGCAAATGATTAGCTTTTCAGAGCATTCACACAACGTTGGCGCCTGTGGCGACACCTACAACGTGCTGACACGACGAAAGTTTCCAACCGATCTCTCATACACAAACAGCAGTTGGCCGGCGTTCCCTGGTGAAACGTTGCTGTGAGGCCTCGTGTAAGGAAGAGAAATGCGTACCATGACGTTGCCGAATTTGATAAAGGTTGGATTGTAGCCTATCGCGATTGCGGTTTATCGTATCGCGACATTGCTGCTCGCGTTGGTCGACATACAATGACTGTTAGCAGAATATGGAATCGGTGGGTTCAGGAGGGTAATACGGAACGCCGAGCTGGACACCAACGGCCTCGTATCACTAGCAGTCAAGATGACAGGCATCTTATGCGCATGGCTGTAACGGATCGTGCAGCCACGTCTCGATCCCTGAGATGGGGACGTTTACAAGACACCAACCATCTGGACGAACAGTTCGACGACGTTTGCAGCAGCATGGACTGTCGGCTCGGTGACCATGGCTGCGGTTACCCTTGACACTGCATTTGACGCAGGAGCGCCTGCGATGGCGTACTCAGCGACGAACCTGGGCGCGCGAATGGCGAAACGTCATTTTTTCGGATGAATCCAGTTTCTGTTTACAGCATCATGATGGTCGCATCCGTGTTTGGCGACATCTCGGTGAATGCACATTGGGAGCGAGTATTCGTCATCGCCATACTGGCGTATCACTAAGCGTGATGGTATGGGGTGCCATTGGTTACACGTCTCGGTCACCTCTTGTTCGCATTGACGGCACTTTGAACAATGGACGTTACATATTAGATGTGTTACGACCCGTGGCTGTACCCTTCATTCGATCCCTGCGAAACCCTACATTTCAGCAAGATAATGCACGACCGTATGTTGCAGGTCCTGCACGGGCCTTTCTGGATACAGGAAAGGTTCGACTGCTGCCATGGCCAGCACATTCTCCAGATCTCTCACCAATTGAAAACGTCTGGTCAATGGCTGCCGAGCAACTGGCACGTCACAATACGCCAATCACTACTCTTAATGGACTGTGGTACCGTGTTGAAGCTGCATGGGCAGCTATACCTGTACACGTCATCCAGGCTCTGTTTGACTCCATGCCCAGGCGTATCAAGGCCGTTATTACGGCCAGAGGTGGTTGTTTGGGTACTGATTTCTCAGGCTCAACTGGCTCAACTGGTTCAAATGGCTCTGAGCACTATGGGACTTCTGAGGTCATCAGTCCCCTAGAACTTAGAACTACTTAAACCTAACTAACCTAAGGACATCCTACACATCAATACCCGAGGCAACCGTAGCGGTCGCGCCGTTCCAGACTGTAGCGCCTAGAACCGCTAGACCACCAAGGCCGGCGATTTCTCAGGATCTATGCACCCAAATTGCGTGAAAATGAAATCATATGTCAGTTCTAGTATAATATATTTGTCCAATGAATACCCGTTAATCTTCTGCATTTCTTCTTGGTGTACCAGTTTTAATGGCCAGTAGTGTAATTAGTGAATAGTAATAGATATAGTCTCAGGATATTTTCAGATTCGAATTTCTTCGTGGAAGATTCATTTTACAAAAATTTCAGTAAGTCTTAGAATGGTAATTAATTCTTAATTTAGAAAAATATGAAGTTCTGCACTTTACGAAATCATAAGATATACTAACTTGTGACTACACTGTTGATAAATAACATCTGCTGGGAGATGCTATGGTGTGAGCCTAACGCAAGAGAGTTCGTTAACACTACCAGCCACTTTCAGTGATGTGCAGGCGCAGCATATGTCACGGCACCCTCTTAGGTGCCACAGTCCACCAGTAGTTCGGTGACAAGCTGCTCCCTGAAACCAGTGATACTTCGGCATACAGTCCACTTGACATCGGCAACAGGCACACCACAACCAACCCGCTCTGGCACGTGTCAGTACTGTCTGTCTGACCAGACTGATCATCAAATCGACGAGTCATCAAGTCAGTGTCCACTGCAGTGTTGGATCCTGTGGTGGGGTCGCGAACACTCCACTATTACAGTGACAGGGCCACTTGCCAAGTGCTCCAGCCACTGCATTGGTGGGCCTTCCTAGGCACAGAGCCACTGGGTGCCCACAAGCACCAGATACCTCCCACTAGCTACCTTCACCTACAAACAGTCGTGGCCATGCTACTTACAAGGGAACCTCCCCATCGCACCCCCCTCAGATTTAGTTATAAGTTGGCACAGTGGATAGGCCTTGAAAAACTGAACACAGATCAATGGAGAAAACAGGAAGAAGTTTTGTGGAAGTATGAAAAAAATAAGCAAAATATACAAACTGAGTAGTCTATGCATATGATACGCAACATCAAGGACAAAATCAGCTCACGAGCGCCGTGGTCCCGTGGTTAGCGTGAGCAGCTGCAGTATGAGAGGTCATTGGTTCAAGTCTTCCCTTGAGTGAACATTTTAATTTTTTCTTTTCAGACAATTATTATCTGTCCGTCCTTCCGTCCGATGCGATCACTTTTTTGGGAGTGATTATCACATCCAAAAGAAAACCTAAATCGGGCAACGTAGAAGAATCTTTTTACCCATTCGCCAAGTGTACAATACAAGTTAGGCGGGTCCACAACATATGCCGTCACCAGTGTCGTATAGAATATATCAGACGTGTTTTTCTGTGGAGGAATCGGTTGACCTATGACCTTCCGATCAAACTTTTTCGGTTCCCATTGGATAGGCACGTCCTTTCGTCTTCTAATCGCACGGTTTAGCGGTGCGGTCGCAAAACACAGACACTAAACTTATTACAGTGAACAGAGACGTCAGTGAACGAACGGACAGATAATAATTGTCTGAAAATAAAAAATTAAGATTTTCATTCGACGGAAGACTTGATCCAAGGACCTCTCGTACTGCAGTTGCTCACGCTAACCACGGGACCACGGCGCTCATGAGCTCATATTCTCCGAGATGTTGCATATCATATCCATAGACTACTCAGTTTGTGTATTTTGCTTAATTTTTTCATACTTCCACACAATTTCTTCCTGTTTTCTCGATTGATCTGTGTTCAGTTTTTCAAGGCCTATCCACTCTGCCAAATTATAACTAAATCTGAGGGGGGTGCGATGGGGAGGTTCCCTTGTTAGCACCATAGCTGAGACAGCACAGCCGGCAGCCTGAGTTTGCAAATGTTTCAAGATCCCTATGTCGTTGTGCTGAGCAAGAAGTAGAACAGTCAAATAACTATCAAGCACCAGTAGTAATATCGAGATACACATCCAGTGTCGGGTTACACACTTGGACTCGTGGGTAAACTCATTCAATTCCCAGTGGTTTCCCAGGATGGGAGGAGGGGGAGTGGATTTCATCAAGAAATCCAAGTGTGTAACCTGACACTGCGTATGCAACCTGACTCTCCCCTTGCCTTATCAATGATAGGAATATAATGTTTTAGAAACAGCCCTAGAAAACTACTCAGCCACAGTGCATCATCAAAGTGCTTTGAGCACTAATGATGAGAACATCGCCTGCCTCCCCAACACCCGCCAGCTGAGAGGATGAGCTTGCTTTAAAATTTGCTGGGACATAAAGAAAGTCTAGTACCGACAACTCTGTCATACCCTCCGCTCTCTACCAGAGAACACCCACTACACCCTTTACAGAGGGTAGCACCTTGGTATGTGTATGACTTGCTGGAATTCATTGGCAGGATAGTGTGATGCTGGGAATTTCGTTTCAAAAAGTAGTGCACAGTATTGCATTCAAAACATTAATACAGCACATACTGAAATACACTGGTGTACAAAACCTAGGAAAGGAAGTTCCTCTGTACATTACATGTTAGCACGACTCACCATGTGAGGGTACATCCAGCATCATTGACCATGATCATTTTCGTGTTCTAGATGTTACTTTAAGAGGAGACACAATGTCGCCTGATCATACTGATCTCCAAATTGATCACGATGCTGTAACTGCTTAATGTTATTGTGACACCGTACTCCTCCCCAATGTATATTTGACTCTGACCTAATTTGCGTGGATGACAATACGAGACCGCATCGAAGAAAACTGGTGGAGGCGCTCTTGGAACAAAAAGATATCCTGTGAGTTAACCCGATTTAAATTCGGTCGACCACATGTGAGGTGCATTGGAGAGCCGAATTGCGGCATCTCCAAAGGCACCATTAACTCCACTAGTTGTCAGCCGTGGTGATCGAGGAATGGAACACCTTACCACGAACATCCTTACCAGCATTGTGGCCAGCATCTGAGCACGTAGCAGATCATGCATTACCGTCTTTGGGGATCAGCTCCCTATTAAAAACTATGTCCCGTCTTTTTAATGTCTAGGTGGCCGCTATAAATCGCGGTGACTTGAATGTAACTGTGACCGTTGAATGTAACTGTCATCTCTGAGAGTCTCGTTTCTTATTTCTTTGTATTACCTTTTTTACTGTACTGTACCGTTCTGCACTGTACCGTCCTGTACTACAGCAGTGCTTTCCATGTATGGTCGATATTTCAGAGCTATGTTATTTACCAGTGACATCATGCGAAGTTACTTTCATCCTTATTTTGCACAGAGTCCCATTAAAGTGTGAAAGAACCGTATCACGTCACACTATCAGCGTTCTTTAATATTATAAAAATTTTCATATGGCGAAAGTCAGAGGTTTGTTTGGCTGGAGAGAATGTGTCGCAGAACTACTTAAATGGCTGTGGGGGATCGCTCTAACAAAGACAGAGAATAGCTGACAAAAAGTCGTCGAACTTGAATCTACGAGTACTCTTCAGCTCCGTACACATCTAGCCTGTAGGTATTGTGAAGACAATATCACGAGCAGCTTCACAATAGCTCACATAGAGATACACACACGAAGCTGTCCGTCACACGTTCCATCTGAGAGTGGAACCACTGCTTAGGATCAACGGATATTATCCATTGCCGCACTTTACGTTTAATCGCAGAGTGTAGATGTAAACGTGTATGCAGATATAAAAGCAGAGATGTCAATTAGATGACAAGTGCAATATGTGCCATAAAAGCTACAGATACTGTAGAAGGTACTAGAAGATGTGTTCACGGATAAATGGTTGCCATACAGGGCACGAAGGCGAAAAGTAGCACAGCCTTGTTACAGCTGCAGCAACGTCTGAGAAATTATTTAAGTTACACGACCTTGACCAGATGTGGAAAAAAATTAGGAATATCTACATTATACAGGGTGAACAAGTTCTCCGGTTACAAGGTATCCGAGATAGTAGTATGGACCAAAAGAAGAAAAATGGTCATGTAAACGTGGGCTCTAAAGTGCATCCCTTAAGAGCTAAGAGACTTCTTCAATAGATATGTTTCACAGAAAAGAAGATGAAGAAATGGTCATGGCTCCTAATGTTTGTATTTTAGAGTCCACGTTTACCAGTCGCTGACGATTTTGTTCCCCTGTACATCTCCGTACGTAATGAAACTATCAAAGTGATAGGTCCGTACATTACATATTTTGATCAGAAGTGAAGCTTTTAGTGCATCTACTCATAAAACAAAATGTATCAATTCAGATTTCGAAAATCTTCTCTGCCCATCAAGCTCTCTGTTCAGCTGTTACACAGAAACTATTGAATGGGTAGTTGTATGTATTCCTCTGGAATATTCACGGGAGCTGTAGTAATATTTTTTGTTTTCATTCATCTCAGTTGGACCGGAAGGTGAGAAGTAGACGAGAACAGTACGTCAGTTTACTTTCCAGATCAGTCGTTATCTCTGCTAATATTGCCAACACATATGAATGATGACACAGGGAACCTAAGGCAATCATGTCTTTAAAACATGATATCAAATATACTTGCACATGTTTTAAAAATGATATCGGATTTTTACTATCATTTGCATATATTTTTAACACTGAAATGCGAGATCGTTATCGAAACTGTTAAAGACACCGTCGCACAACTGTGCATGTAGAGACAGTTGTTTTGCTGAGTATTAGTTGACCATATATTTTAATTATTGTGGTAAATAATAGATTTAGTTTCACGCCAGTATATTTTGATATGAAGATTAATTAGTGCCTGTTTGTCTTGACCCATGGTAAAGGAATTTCTATTATTTAAATATAAAACTTTATTACTAGGCACCTGGAGAAGGGTATTCTGAATTAATGCGGAACTTTTATTCTGTTTCAAAGAGTGGCTTATTGGCAATAACAGAGCATTTCTCAGCGCTCAGGAAGTATTAAAGAGGGTGAGGGTGAGTGGATTCCTAGAACTCGGGAGGACCGTAAAACCAGTCGTAATTCTCTTTAGTTCCCACTGTTAGCTCTCGAAGTCTGTAAACTTGTGAATTGTAATAAACTTCTGATCGTCAAAACTATGTCGAGTCTCGCGTTTAGGGAACGTTTATGGAACACCTGGAGCGCATAAGTGCTCAACGACCTCTCCATGCTGTCGCTATAGCTCTGTAGAACGACCATCAACTTCTGGGACTGTTGCCACCAAATAGGAGAAACTGTAGTCGCGCGCACTATCACATAGGTGTTAACCGGACTTAAATGAAGATAATAATTAATTAAATTCTTCTAAACGAGACTGAACATTTTTTTAAAAGTAGGTGCTGCTTATTTCTGAGTTGTACGGTGTAGCAGTATGTTTGTCGTGTCACTTTGTCGTCTGGTATGATTTACGATCTTCCGATATTGTCTGACGGGGAAAGAACCTAGTTATCAATGAAGTAATATAATAGCGATCCATGACGGTGTTCTTGGTTTTTGCTAATTACAAATAAATTCACCAAATTAGTGGCCAACTTAATATTGTTTTTCTTTTTCAGTCAACGCTGCGACAGGCCTCAAAAATTTTTACATCAGCGAAAAAATGGAGAGGTAGCACGTTAGTAGACAGGATTGTGAAAGATTCTGAACCATATTTGCAACATAAAGGTAGAACCTATTCACCGGCGGAAAATTTAAAGTATTACTTCGAGTCTCCACGAAACTTTGGGTTTCAACTGTTGGTTGAGTTGAGATCTCAAGATGTGATGCGTCGTTTATCACTCACACCATAGAAACAGACCACAGTTCTTGGACGGTGAGGAGACTGACATTCAGTGGCACTCAGTTATGAGCGTCACTTCTGTTTGCGGTAGTGAGACCGACGCCAGAGCGTTCTTTGGCAGTCGAGTGACAGGTCACAGGCAGTAGCTATTCTCAAGGCCCGTACCTCTTAACTCCTGCGATATTGGCGTCGGGTGTTACTGAATAACAGACTGATCTGTAGAAGGGGAGCTGAGTGCTCGCCAGTATGTGACAAGAATAGTAAATCTGTTGTCGTATCATGTCAAGAGCAGGATGCCAATTGGCATTTTCCAGCAGTATGCTTGAAGAGTTGGTACTATAGTGGACACCACAAGCGCCTTGAAGAATGTGTGGCTGTCGGCCTTCTTTATTGTCACACGCAGGGCGTCCGTGAATCGACTGGAAAGTTTATTATGTCATACCAGACTCCAGCCACCATATGTTGCAGGCGTGGCAAGAAATTCCTCAAGATAACGTTCGAGGTTTGTTTCCTTTCTTGGCATAACAAAAACACAAGAATGTATTCATGCCTGTGGAACTTAAACATTGTATTCATTTTGAGGTGGAAATCATTTCTGAATGGAATGAAATTTTAATTATTAAATCCCCTTTATCCCCTTTGTGTGGTGATTATTTCCACAAGCCTTGATAAATATACAGGTCAACAACATTTTTGTTGCATTTCTGTCAGTAGTTGTTGTTACAGAATTTGAGGATGCTGATTTCAGATCTGAGATCGTTTTCCTTCTGAAACAAACAGTCCTTTTGCAATCGCAAAATGTCAATATTTCATGTTTTTATCATTAAATCATAATTAAAGCGGATAAATATTTAAGTTTCTGGCAATACAAATTAAATTAAATACAAATGAAATAGAATCAAATTCTAACTCTATTCAGATCTACATACTATAGTGAAGAAGGCTAAAATTTTATAAAAATTACTTGGAACTAGCACTTTCTGTCGAGGCAGAAATTTTCGTTTCAAGCCAATCCTTTTGTGGACTACCTCAGCGAGATCGCATTTAATAACTTCACAGAGATCTCGTTTAACACTCCAACAATAGTCTGTCGTCATATGTTGATAGTCTCGAGGTCCTCATGGAATCGTTTGCCTTGCCTGTCACTGAATCTCCTAAGCTGCCAGGTAATTTATCAAGATGACTGAATAGGAAATGGAGTTTGACACTCATATTATACGCCAGAACTTGAAATGCTGACAACATTACAGCTATGAGCTTTCTAGTTAGCAGCTGCTTTGTTACGAACAAAATTTTCCATTAGCTCTACGATGACACCCATACATCCCTTTCCTTGATGTTCATCTTTGTCATACTTTGAGGATATTAGGGGTACGGCTGTTTTTCGTACCAGTTTCCTTCGTATTAGCGTTACAAAAATACCAGTCGCTTGTGTATGCACTATTTTTCGCCAGGAAATCGTGATTTCAAAAGGTAAATCCTTAAACTTTGTCTTAGTCCATTCACGCAGCTTTTCCTCACAGTCGTGACGTACAGTAGGTGGAGCCCACACTTTGCGTTGGTCGCCAAGAATAAGTCCAAAGTATGCTTTATAAGTCTGCCTCACAAAGGAAGTTATATAGCGCATTTGACGAATAAGAGAGTAGTAACAGCAAATGTAACAGAAACTGTCTGAATGATTACTACAAGGAAGTCTCTCCGTAGACATGACGAAATTGCATTACATGTAATTGAAATGTGGTAATATTATAACACTGTGCATAACTCAGACATATAAGAAATTAATCTAACTGGAAGCGGTTGGAATGGAAAAGTTCCAATTACATGAAAACTAGACCACGGAGGACAAAACCGATTTCGGAGTTGCAGTCACCAGATCAAAAACACTGAGAATCAATAAAAAAATCAATAAAAAAATCTCGAAAAAAATTGTTGATCAGTGGTATCGATCTGGTGTTATCTAGTGTAACGCTGTCCATTTGCGTCAGTGTATGTACTTGGTAAGTCATTTTACGGTGACAGGTAGTGGATATGCTGGTACTATTCCAATCTGCGTCCTTTTCCTGTTTCAGTCGCGAAACATCCGTGGAAAAGCCACCTTCAGTAAGACTTCATTGGAAAATGTAACATGTTACATGACTCTCATTGCAAATTATGCCCTCGGAACACTAAACAACTTAGCGATTCACAACGCCTCTCTTGTAGCGTCTGTCACTGACCATCTTCGTGAAGCTCTCGCTCTAACAGGACAAATAAATGAAGAAAAGCGTCGCCCTGCTTTCCTTAAGGTATGTCCACACGATGTCTCTCCCGTCATGCGCAAACGCAAACGCACGGAAATAAAAGGGCATACAGGAAAGTTTGTGGAATTAACTACTGTACCTATAGGCGTTCTCGTGTCCACACTTTGCCCCGTTGCGCACGGAGCCTGCTACGAATTCATTTCTTTGCTTGGGAGCTTGCACTGCGTTTCTTGTGATGAAAAGGCGACAGAAAAAGGCAACAAAACGCCGACAGTGTGCAAAAAGTATCTAAACGCTGAGGTACGAGAAATACAATATGCTGGCACCATTTTCTTTGCAAATTTCATAAGGACGTCACGACGAGATTTTGGATTTTCTGCCTGAGAAACTACAGTTATAAGTCTTGCAATTGAACTTCTGTAGCTAGTAGCCACGCGACTTATATACACTATGTGATCAAAAGGATTCAGACACCCCCAAAAACACACGTTTTTCATATTAGGTACATTGTACCGCCACCTACTGCCAGGTACTCCACATCAGCGACCTCAGTAGTCATTAGAACTCGTGAGAGAGCAGAATGGGGCGGAACTCACGGACTTCGAACGTGTGAAGGTGAGTGTCAGGCGTCTGCACGCGAGATTTCCACACTCCTAAACGTCCCTAGGTCGACTGTCACGATGTGATAGTGAAGGGACACGTACAGCACAAAAGCGCAAAGGCCGACCTCGTCTGTTGACTGATACAGACCGCTGACAGTTGAAGAGAGTCGCAATATGTAATAGGCAGACATCTATCCAGACGTCACACAGGAATTCGAACTGCATAAGGATGCACTGCAAGTTCTATGACAGTTAGGAGGGAGGTGAGAAAACATGGATTTCATGGTTCAGCGGCTGCTCATAAGCCTCACATCAACCTGGTAAATTCCAAATGATGCCTCGCTTGGTGTAAGAAGCGTAAACATTGTGATGTTTTAATCACCTCTTTGCTTCCCACTATTGAAGAGCAATTTGGGGATGGCGATTGCATCTTTCAACACGATTGAGCACGTGTTCATAATGCACGGCCTGTGGTGGAGTGATTTGCACGAAAATAACATCCCTGTAATGGACTGGCCTGCACCGAGTCCTGACCTGATTCCTACAGAATACCTTTGGGATGTTTTGGAACGCCGACTCCGTGCCAGTTCTCACCAAACGACATCGATATCTCTGATCAGTGCAGCACTCTGTGAAGAATGAGGTGCCATTTCCCAAGAAACTTCCAGCACCTGATTGAAAGTTTGCCTGCGAGAGCGGAAGCTGTAATCAAGACTGAGTTAGGGGCAACACCATATTGAATTCCAGCGTTGCCAAAGGAAGTCGCCACGAACTTGTAAGTCATTTTCAGCCATGTATTCGGATACTTTTGATCACATAGTGTACCTGTTTGAACTATTTATTCCGATTTTCAAAACAAAGCATTTCAGTGAATAGTTCGAATTGCGACATACTTAAGGAAGGTGAAAGATCACATGTAGATTAATTTCACGGACTTAAAAATTTGCGGATTTCATAGAGGCGAATATCCACTGGAACGGTGATAGCATTTTTCAGTCTTCTCTTTATTGCATCGTCGATGTGCTTCATTTGTGTTTCTATCACTTTGTTGAGGAGCTGCACATACCCCATCAATTCTCTTACTCGGATGTCAGGCTCCTTAGTTTTTGTGCTTTTATCTCGACATAGCATGAATATTCGTTCAGTTTTCATACACATTTTCCATAAATTTATGGCTTATTCTTCTTTGTTTTCCTACTTCGAGTCGGCCGGAGTGGCCGAGTGGTTCTACGCGCTTCAGTCTGGAACCGCTCTACCGCTACGGTCGCAGGTTCGAATCCTGCCTCGGCATGGATGTGTGTGTCGTCCTTAGGTTAGTTAGGTTTAAGAAGTTCTAAGTTCTAGGGGACTGATGACCTCAGAAGTCTAGTCCCATAATGCTCAGAGCCATTTGAACCATTTTTCCTACTTCGACTCTTATGGTACGGTATTCTTTACAGTAGTAGGATCGAAGAATTTTTTTCTAATACTTGTGGCTCGGGGCAACTCACCTCAACTTTTTATTCAAAGAATCTTCAGAAGCGGCCTTCCACACGACTCTTATTTAGTCAGCAATCATCTGTGAACTTTAGTGTGCTTCGTTTGGAGTCAAGATACATTAGTGCACATAGAAGGTTTCACAGCACAACCTCAACACACTACAGTGTCATACACACGTGGGCCCCAGCTGCCTGTAGTCTGCTAATATGCGCAAAGATTCGCACCGAAGGCCGCTAGCAATGCAGTTTGCGCACGGGCTCCATTTCCAGAAAATTACGCATGCATAAATGCACGTGTGTGGTCGCATGGTTGGAAATTTATGCACATGCGCCAAGTTGAACACAAAAAAGCCGTCTTGTGGACGCCCCTTCAATCATTCCTGGTGAGTGTCCGGGTCTGACGAACAGTACTCAAGAATCTGTGGCTTTAAACTACTCTCAGGGTCGAACTATATTTTCTTAGGGTTCTTGCAATGAATTTCAGCCTGCAATTTGTTTCATATCTGTTTTTATGTGGTCACGACCGCTCCGAACGAATACCCTTAGATATTTGTTGATATCGTTGCTAATGATTATCGTCATTAGCGTAATAGAATTGTCATCGTTTTAGCAGTGTACTTACGGACAATACGTTGCTTATAGTTGCGCTGGTGCACCTGCCAGTTCCTGCACCAACATTGAATTATCTGTTGTTCCTTCTTCATTGCCGGCCGTTGTGGCCTAGCGGTTTTAGGCGCTTTAGTCCGGAACCGCATTGCTTCTATGGTCGCTGGTTCGAATCCTACCTTGGACATGGATGTGTGTGATGTCCTTAGGTTAGTTAGCTATACGTAGTTCTAAGTCTAGGGGACTGATGACCTCAGATTAAGTCCCATAGTGGTTAGAGCCATTTGAACAAACCTTCTTCATTTCGCAGCAGGTTCCTGGTCTTGGAACTTTCCAGCGTAAAGAAAGTGGGCAAAAATACGAAAACACAAAAACGCAACACATTATCATGCCCAATACGGTGTAGGAAAACTGCTGATATTCAGAAAAGCTTTCAGTTGTCTCGGAATGGATAAATGCGCGTCCTGTATGGTTATCAAGGGAATCATATAACATTATTTAGGCAAATATTGGGAAGTTCAGATAAAGACAATGGATGTCAATAGCGATAACGCACCACTCTTTCCAACGTAGATCACAAAGATCACTAATATTGAGGTCTGGTCATTGTGACGACCAGGAGAGATGTGAAAATTCATCCTCTTGCTCACAAAACCAGTCCCGGACGATATTAGCTGTATCAAAAGGGTCCTTGTCTTCTTGGAACACGGTATCAACATTGAGGAACAAACATTGTATCGTGGGATAGACCTAATTAATCAAAGTGGTCACTTAAGGTTTGGCAGTCATGCTAACTTCCAGAGTAGCCATGGGCCCCATGGAAAATCAGGATATGGTTCCCAAATCCTAATCGATTACACGCCAGCTTTCACTCTTGGGATGTAAACTCTGTTAGAAGCTGGAAAATGTGTGAAACAGTACTCGTCCGGTCAAGTGACTTTCTTCCTCTGCTCCACAATCCAGGTTTCATGGCTTCGGAGACAAGTTTTCCCGTCACGGCAGTTTGTATCACTGATAAGTGATTCTGGAATTGCAGCTCTCCCGGTATTTCCCTTCGTGTTGTTTCGGTACTGACAGAGTTCGCGAGAGAGACATTCAGTTCTGCAGTGTCTTTTGCCGCTGTCGTCTTCTTAATTTTTCCCCAAACTCCTTTTAATAACCGTCCGTCAATATCACAGGATTCCGCGTTGTGACTTAGCGGGTGATGTTTTTTCTTTTTTCTTGTACCGTATATGGTATAAATCTTCGATGTGGAACATCTTGAAACACAAAACACTGTGACTACCTTGGTTACGGAAGCACCCACCGTAAGAGCATCAATAAGTTGCTCGCATTCGAACTCGCTTATGTCAGACATAATACACTCACAAGTATACAGAACGCTGTTGTGATAATGACTGACACATGGAACGTATTGAAAGAACTCCAGATGTGACTTTCGCAGTCAAATACAACAGCGCAACCTGCAATATCTGCATTTATGTCCAACTAAGCATTTCTCTAGTTGTTGCCACATTTTTGTCGAAATAGTAAACATTTTTATCACCCGCAAACATCCATTCGGCCACAAATGTCCAAGAATTGCCGTTGCTTGATTGGAGATACTTTGCTTCCCTAGGTTTAATGCATTACCTCATCAATTCAAGAACTTTCAGTTCATATGGTTGCTTTACCGGTGACCGTCTGACAGATTAAAAGCTATTCCGGATGATGAGATATGCACAGAGGGTGGGGCACAAACGCACTCCGTCCATCGGAACGCAAACCGGGCAACAGACGGCACTGCTTGTACAGCAAACAGCACTGTTTGCGCTCGCACTGTATGCTCAGGCTCAAACATACCACGCATGCCCCATGCTGTCCCACGTCACTCCATCTCAGCGGACTAATACCTGCTGATGGCTGTACTTGAGTAATTTACCAGCAGCTGCCTCTGCAGGCAAAACACTGTCACAATATAAAGAGAAAACTAAAGGAACACAGGAGAGTATTTCAAAGGGCGCAGGGGAGCCACTCGTAATGTCAGAGGCCTGTTTGGATAAGACATGTAGAAAATTAAAGAGAAGTTAAAATACAAGGTAAAATTTTACTGCTATACGCCGTTCATCATAAGAATAAACCTGATGCGTGCAAAAACAAACGCGATGATTGGTCAGAGGCCGTAGTATACGTACACTGGTGATGTTACGCTCAGGGAAGTAGGTACTACTTACGTATTAAATACATTACCAATAAGTTACGTTAAATGAAACTAAGATATTCCGTCGTTTTAATAGTTATCAAAGTTTTCTTAATCACGTTTTAGCTATGTAGTTTTTATTTGAAAAATCGTGTACAGTCACAGTCTCTGCACTGTTGTGCTGTGATTGTCGAGCTGTTAATATACAGTATGAAAATGGCTGAGGCTGCTTCCTGTTCCGTAGTGAAACAAGCGTGTGGAACACGGTTGAAAAGTGCCGAGAAATAGGTTGTTCTTAACGTTTTTCGTAAAATTATAGAAATAATCGGCTCTGAAGTTTTCCGAGCCACTGTATTACATACTTCTGACACGCATAGCGGAGTCGACAGCGTGATAGGTTTAACTAAGTGTCCTGGTTGGCTGGTTCAAGCCTCACCAGAGTCATCCTTTCTTCTGCGTTCAGTTTGAAATACCTACAGCTCGTAATTGTAAAATTCATCATCATTTTTATGAATAACACACGCCTTCTTGTTTCTAATTACAGATCGCACTCTAAATTCTTGTTTTCATTTCCAATATAAATTTTTAATTATCGATATTTTATGAAAGACTATTCATAATGGTTGCTTAAATTGAGGAAACATAACAATTTAATTTTTTAAATCAAAAATAGAAAACCCAATACTCTTATTTCGACTACGTCCATTGTTTTATAACTACAGATGCAGCCTCACACGAGCCAGAGTGATATATGTCGTAAAAATATGGAAAACCATCATTTTCACACCATAAAAATGTTACATTTTTACATTTACCACTGTACCATTAGAATATGAACCCACTGGCATAGAGTCAAGTTAAGGGATTTGTCGCGAGAAGTAACACGCCTGCCAGGCGTACCGGAACTAAGGCACGCAGCTTTTTCACATGTCACTGCCGAACGTTGGGGGGGGGGGGGGGGATGTAGAACGGAACGTCATTGAAGAAGAGGAGAAAATGCGGCGCCTTATCAATGTAGCATATGACTGTTCCAGAACTGAAATGTAGTTTCCGGATTTGGATAAGAGAGGAGCGATGAGATTAGCAGACGACTGACTGTTATTAATACCTTCAATCGCTGCAGTATATAACAGTACGGTGAAATCCGCTTTTACATCACACATAGCTCACTCAGAAAAATTGCCCCGTGTTAAAGTGTGGAATTTCCATCACTCTTCTTTGTAATTAGAATAGTAAATGAGGTGAGAACGAGATCATTTTATGGTTTCCGTCTGGTCACCTAAGATGCGTGCGGTAGTGCTAGAGTTTTGCCGAATATTATTTCATTCTGAAACTTCCTGGCAGATTAAAACTGTGTGCCGGTCCGAGACTCGAACTCGGGAACTTTGCCATTCGCCGGCCAGTGCTCTACCATCTGAGCTACCCAAGCACGACTCACGCCCCGTCCTCACAGCCTTACTTCTGCCAGTACCTCGGCTCCTCCCTTCCAAACTTTACAGAAGCTCTCCTGCGAACCTTGCAGAACTACCACTCCTGAACGAAAGGATATTGCGGAGAGATGGCTTAGCCACAGCCTAAGTGATGTTTCCTGTGGTGTCACCGCCGGACACCACACTTGCTAGGTGGTAGCTTTAAATCGGCCGCGGTCCATTAGTACATGTCGGACCCGCGTGTCGCCACTGTGTGATCACAGACCGAGCGCCACCACAAGGCAGGTCCCGAGATACGGAAGAGCACTCGCCCCAGTTGTACGGACGACATTGCTACCGACTACACTGACGAAGCATCGCTCATTAGCCGAGCAGATAGTTAGAATAGCCTTCAGCTAAGTCCATGGCTACGAGCTAGCAAGGCGCCATTAGCCTTACATAGCAATTGATAATTATCGTCTAAAGCATGTCTCAACAAGAACGATGTATACAACAAGGATGGATTGAAGTTAAGTATTCCAAAAGCAACGTACTTTTCTTTATAGCATTCATTGAGCGTCCTGTTTCAGACTTCACGATATTCTGCGTGAGCTTATAGCGTGCATATCGGCCCCCTCAAAATAACACTGTGTCGGCACTTCTGTCGACACATCATTTCCAATCTCGGTCGGGCACACAGTTTTAATCTTCCAGGAAGTTTCATATCAGCGCACACTCCGCTGCAGAGTGAAAATTTCATTCTGGATTATTTCATTCTCTTTAAAAGTTGACTGAAACTGAAGCTATTCGTCTCTTTACGTCTCACTGCATCTGCTCCCATCACTGCAGGTTAGTTGGACCAACTGGGTAGCTGGTTCTGTCAAAGTTACGTGCGCCGGTAGAGCTGTTGAGCCGTATTATCGCTCAGTCCACGTGCGCGTAACGCACAGCATAAAACGTATCCTTATGATCGTACTAGACTGTACTGGTCACAGCTTGCCTTCAACTCCACGCGAATCGAAATCCAATTAGATTCAAGCTAACGCGGAAGAATACGTGGCATATTGCTTTCATCAGGTTTATTCTTAAAATGAACACAATACAAATGTTAGGTGCGTAGATGACTGCGAGGGTGGCATAAATGAAGCAATTATTTAGACGTACTAGACGTATTACTTACTTCGTATCGGATTAAAATTAAGCTTTTAATATGCAGTTTATTAAGTTGCTAATTAGTTCAGTTTTCGCGTAGAGTACGCACTTGAGACCACTGCAAAATGTGCCTATGAATCGTTGTTATTACTATTTGATGGTGACGCCAGGTGTCTGGAAAGTGCCGTGATGACTCGTCGGTCGCTCAGCTACAGCATTTTGCTTTTATGTTTGTCCGATGATAAGGGACGGACGTTACTGGAATTCTGACAGGACGTCAAGTGGAAAATTTATTTGCTAACTTTTTACTGCAGGACTTCGTCGTCTTTGTATTTGTAATAGTTACAGATTTCGTTCAGATTTTGAACATCTTGATATCTGTTGAAACAACTAAAAGACATGCAAAATTGGCCCGCATCTCGTGGTCGTGAGGTAGCGTTCTCGCTTCCCACGCCCGGGTTCCCGGGTTCGATTCCCGGCGTGGTCAGGGATTTTCTTTGCCTCGTGATGGCTGGGTGTTGTGTGATGTCCTTAGGTTAGTTAGGTTTAAGTAGTTCTAAGTTCTAGGGGACTGATGACCTAAGATGTTAAGTCCCATAGTGCTCAGAGCCATTTGAACATGCAAAATTTTATCTTACATACCTTAGCTGGAACACACATATGACAAACACATTATTATATACGACACACACATCAGCGCGCAACCTCCACAAGTAATTGATGTACAACATTACTATGACAGGAATTATAAACGAGTGAGAGCAAGCGCGTTAGAAGATAAAGTTAAAAGATAAAGTTACAAAGGTAAAGGTAAAACATGGTCATTGTATTAAATTAAAATTAAGATGTACGTGAATCCTGCAGTTTACATATCTAACACATCTTCAGACATCCACATTCAGTATGCTTATTTTACGATTATCCTACGACAGCTGTTATTTTGTAAGTGCGACATCCACGGAAACGAGGCAGTAAATGCTTCTGCTAAGCAGGACATCCCTCTCCTATGACAACTCTGGCGCATTTTCTCTGGTGTTTCGGCAGATAACTGCAGTTTCGTTTTTCCGTTGTGTAGCTAGAGTCAGCCAAACAAATAATGCTCACCACATCATTCATGCGACTGCCATTGTCAACAGAAAGCGTCGGTTTGTTTTCCATTACAAAGGAAACCGATTTCTGAAGCAAAATTTTACGAGCATGTCCGATACAGCTGTCCCACATTAGTATAGTGAGATATCTCTTTTACTGATGTGTGTTAACAAAACTCGAAGCATAACCAGTACTCCAGCACAAACGGAAACAGCATGGTCGGCGCTGACTGCTACCTCCGAGCACGCACTGCTACTGAGTCGCTGCTGGATTGTTATTTGTTTCTCGTGTTTTATTGTCCCCGTTGATACAAATAGATCAGACAAATATCGGAGTAGATGGTTCAAATTGTTCAAATGGCTCTGAACACTATGGGACTTGATATATGAGGTCATCAATCTCCCAGAACTTAGAACTACTTAAACTTAACTAACCTAAGAACATCACACACATCCATGCCCGAGGCAGGATTCGAACCTGCGACCGTAGCAGTCATGCGGTTCCGGACTGAAGCGTCCAGAACCGCTCGGCCACCACGGCCGGCTATCGGAGTAGACTAATTTAGAAGCGGTCTATCGAATGGGCACGTAAAATTCCGCTTCAAAATTAATTTTCTTTGTAATGGGAAACAAACCGATGCTTTCTGTACACGACAGCAGTCGCAAGAAAGAGGTGACATATCGTAATGGTTTGGGCTGACTGTAGCTACACAATGCAAAAACAAAATTGCAATTACCAGCTGAAATACCAGATAAAGTGCGCTTCACGATTCTTAGGAGAGACACACGGTATAAAAGGTAACTGAAACAGAGTACATTACTACCTTGAAATATTTTGTTGCACCGGAAGGATGATATTTGATTATCAAATGAACTTTAAAGTTTATTGTAAAAGAACATAGAGGTTGTCTCGCACAGGAACACGAATTTATAAAAACAGGTGCAAGATGAAAACAATTTAATTCAATACCTTTAAAATGCAAATGTATTTCAATGCCACTTCAAGGTTTTCTCAAAATTTGAGGCTACAGACGAAAGAAAGCAAAAGTTAATGCTGCCACCAAAAGACATAATGCCAGTTTCAGCAAAGCCGAATACTGTCCTCAAAATGTTTTAGTACCAGCAGGGCTGTAAACGAACACCGGTCTTTAGAGTTACTTCATCCTTCACGAGTGTTTCAAATTAATGGGACGTGCAAGACGGAATAATATTTTTCAGGCAAAATTTATTTCATTAAAGAAATTGGGCAAACATTTGGTTAGAAACTTCGAAATGCGTTGTCCAGTCCTGACAGAGAGGAGAAAGCTGCGTCATCATTTCAGAATTACGTGTGTGGACGTTCCGCATGGGCACAGATGTGGCGGTAGTCCGTCCAACTTGTCACAGCCGCGCGATGACACCTAAACATGGCGGGAATCTGCAGCAAGAAGTGGGGGAGTGGCAGCTGACCCTTAACATAGACAAATGTAATCTATTGCGAATAAATAGAGAGAAGGATCTTTTATCGTATGATTATATGATAGCGGAACAAACACTGGTAGCAGTTACTTCTGTAAAATATCTGGGAGTATGCGTGCGGAACGGTTTGAAGTGGAATGATCACATAAAATTAATTGTTGGTAAGGTGGGTACCATGTTGAGATTCATTGGGAGAGTCCTTAGAAAATGTAGTCCATCAACAAAGGAGGTGGCTTACAAAACACTCGTTCGACCTATACTTGAGTATTGCTCATCAGTGTGGGATCCATACCAGATCGGGTTGACGGAGGAGATAGAGAAGATCCAAAGAAGAGCGGCGCGCTTCGTCACAGGGTTATTTGGTAAGCGTGATAGCGTTACGGAGATGTTTAGCAGACTCAAGTGGCAGACTCTGCAAGAGAGGCGCTCTGCATAGCGGTGTAGCTTGCTGTCCAGGTTTCGAGAGGGTGCGTTTCTGGATGAGGTACCGAATATATTGCTTCCCCCTACTTATACCTCCCGAGGAGATCACGAATGTAAAATTAGAGAGATTCGAGCGCGCACGGAGGCTTTCCGGAAGTCGTTCTTCCCGCGAACCATACGCAACTGGAACAGGAAAGGGAGATAATGACAGTGGCACGTAAAGTGCCCTCCGCCACACACCGTTGGGTGGCTTGCGGAGTATAAATGTAGATGTAGAACAACGTTTAAAATCACGGTATTGTTAGTAAATCACTTAACGGTTTTCAATAACGCCGGTAGATATGTATACCATTGGGAAACACCTGACACTTCATATACAATTGTTTTTCTACTGATTCATTTGTATGAATATCTGCCACCCCATAACTCTTAATAGAAAGTTGAGCAGGTTTATTTACTGCTAATCCCAAAGAATGTATACTGACATGTAGTTCATTGTTATGCTGTAAATAACTTTTTGTCACTTAGAGGTTTGTAAGAGCTGCTGATATGGACTGTTCCTCTGATTCGGGCGGCAATCTTCCACAACCTTCGTCAAACCTGAGTCGGTTTCACGCGAGGTAGAATGCCCTAAACATATGAGACAATTGTAAAAGCGATTTGTTACAGCCAATAAAATTACATCTGTCCGCTTTTGTTTGGAATATGCAACGCATTTTGACAGCTGTAATCACAAATAAATCGACTCTTCGACGTTTATCACACTTCCTCTTCCTTATCCTACAAAGTATTAATAAGAACAAAATCGGTCACCTGAGGAGATTTTTATTGAAGTTGCTTTATGTTGGAGCCTCCTTGACGAAATACGATTCTGTTTCAGTGGACGGTACCGTTGAAATAAGGCAAAGTAGAAAAAAGGCAGACCACGTAGACGGATGGAAGTGGAAATGTGTAAGCAGCGTTATAGTGCCTGAGGAGACTTTATATACTTCATACTAACAGTAACGTCAGTATTCAGAAAATTTTGGAGAAGAAATACTGACGAACACTCTCCATGCAAAATGCTGGTAGTTAAATTATCTAGCGTAGCGTAGACTTAATTTGAACACTCAACAATTTAATGAACATTTTACCATCGTTAACTGTGGTATTGTGATTGATATACAATCTTGGCTCAACCATCCGCTGTGTCGTATGTACTAAAACGAAATGTTCGTATGACCTGGCTAGGGCGTCAATACGTAACTTGAGTTAAAAACGATTGTGTTGCCTCCTGCAAATAATCATGAAACTACTCATCTACGTTGCTACGGCGGATACAACAGTTCGGAAATTTCACATCCACTCTCACTGTTAAACCGGATGTTCAGTGAAGGTTCAAGGTTCATCAACTTATTGTACTGCATATGTAACTGGGAATAGCGCGGTTCAAACACAGATCAAACCTTTATGGCTTGAATTTACCTTCCCACGCTGAGTTCGCATTCCATCTTCAGTGATCATTTTCAGTGAATGTAGGGCTGTAGTTTGTAACCTCCCCCTCGCTTATCGACCTTAATGACAGTGAAAAATCAAACCGCGTGTACTTAATGGAAATTTGGGAAAAGCAATCGTCACCGAAGTCAATTTGTCGGTAAAGAGGGAGGAAAGGGTTACATCTAAATGAAAGGAAAAATGCAAATGAAACTGGTGGAAATTAATTTTGAAAAGGGGTAAAGTTAATAAAGAAAGTAAATGTGCGGCCGTTGCGTTAACAATTAACTAGCGGTAATTAGATATTTGAGATTTGGGGGAAATTACGGTCGCCAGTCCTAAGGACAATTACTATAGTAACTGAAAAAAGAAAGGTTATTACACATATAATTAGCACTAGAAGCGTGGCAACTGAAGGTTGACACGTGTAGTGTGAAAACTGAAAGTTTGTCAGAAGTAATAAATTTTCTACACTCTGACTTAATTTAGCAAAAGAATTAATAAAACCAGAAAATCGAAAGTTAATTTAGTGACTGAAGTTAATAGTGAGCAAATTATGAAGCACATCGAAATTCAGTAAAATACGGTTAGTCTTGGACTACCTCAACAATCTTTTCAAAAGCTACTTGAATCTACGCAATTTAGAAATAAGAGATTTAACTTTGAACTTGAATTAAATGATTCTGAACAATTAACAGTAGTAAGATTTAGTACGTACCAAGCTGAGCAGCAGTCACAGATAAGCTAAAATACGGTAACAAAGCTCGCACTCTTAATTTGTGCTTCTGTAATCTAAATATTGTAGCCAGCTATGAATACCTTAACTGAACTTTGAAATTAAAGCAGTGAAATCGTATGATGCTGGCGTTTGAATTTCAACGACACTCGGGTTCATTCCAGAAAAGGAAGGGACCCTGCTTGGTAATGCAATTGGGACAATGAGAAACAAAGGTTCATGCTACGTTGCTGTAATTTAGTTATGAAAATGGAACAGTTTGAAAAGCTGAGGTCTGCCGAACAGTT
Source organism: Schistocerca americana (assembly GCF_021461395.2). Lineage (NCBI taxonomy): Eukaryota > Metazoa > Arthropoda > Insecta > Orthoptera > Acrididae > Schistocerca > Schistocerca americana. Next base: position 654,751,812 of record NC_060122.1, read on the forward strand.
CTAAAACTTTACGTGCTTCCAGTCTTCCATGTTGGTTGATAGAAGGTTTGAAGCCGGCGATTGTGGAGGTGGCGGCAGTCACTCATTGTCGGCCGTCGCTGTTGCAGAAGCTGGATGTTGGCGCACCTTCATCTCGACACGGTCACCAGGCGAAATGGGCTCTTGATGTGCGCCAGCTATTGCTTCCCGTCCGCGACACCGTGTCAGAAACTATCATAGCAAGTCGAGCCCAATTACATGTTGCCCAACCCCGAAAGCGCGGCAACTCGCGGGAGCGTCACACAACACACCTGCTCCACTGCACCATCCCAGCCAGACTCCCCCTCTGCCCACGCTCCACGCGACAGAGTTAACACTACCAAAGATCCTAAACACTGGTTCTCCACACGACCTATCGATGTATTCGTTCGATAGCATAGTTTTCCCTAGGTCAGACCCAGCGTATAAATACTAATAATATTCACAAAACAAACCAATTATAAATCGACATAAATGCATATATATACAAATAGTAAAACAATTACAATATATAAAGACACAGAAATGTCATATCTTCGGCTAACAAAATAAGGAAAAATCTATAGTACAATAGATGGAAATAGAAGGATATGCATTTCCGGCGTTTCACATGCCCCACATTGTCTGAGGATGTTCGTGTAACGTAAACAGACTCAGAAAATGTCCCAAAAAAGAAACAGCGAAATGCATATGCTCAAAACATCAATAAAATTTAGCGTTCGTCTAATTCCGCCCCGGTAGCTGAGTGGTCAGTGTGACAGACTGTTAATCCTATGGGCCCGGGTTGTATTCCCGGCTGGGTCGGAAATTTTCTCAGCTCAGGGACTGGGCGTTGTGTTGTCCTAATCATCATCACTTCATCCCCATCGACGCGCAGGTCGCCGAGGTGGCGTCAAATCGAAAGACCTGCACCAGGCGAACGGTCTACTCGACGGGAGGCCCTAGCCACACGATATTTCCTTTTTTTTCCATTCGTCTAATTAACCATAAATCAATTTTTAGACCATAATAATTGAGTGGAGACAGTCCTAATCTTATTCCACTCTGTCATCTTGCACAAAATAAAACAGGTTGGCAACATATTAAAATTCGTAGAAAACATAGAAAATGGTTTAGATATTCCAAAATCATTAAAATTCATAACAGTATCAAGAAATGGAATTCTATTTACAAAATTAACCAGAGTACATGGTCATAAAAACAGGTATTTCAAAATACGCAAATTAATAATTAATTTCAGAGAATACACATTTTATATAACCTTTTCATAATTAATATTCTCGTCATGAGAGTCCACTTAACGCTAAACAAGAAAATAATATACAGCAGATCGACAAAACATAAATATTGACAACAGAATTCTTTCACATCAGCTGTCCGGGAAGAAAAACAACTCCGCCTTCCGTACACGCAAGTACAAAGAATGCCGACAGCGGCACAAGAGCCGACAGCGGCACAAGAGCCGATAGCGGCTCCGCCTCGCCAGTATTGTTGCGCCCGCCTGTGCGGTAAGCTTGATCTCATTCGCCCTGTGTAACATCATCTCCAGAACGTCCGTTTCACTGAATTCTTTCGGGCCCGCATCTCGTGGTCGTGCGGTAGCGTTCTCGCTTCCCACGCCCGGGTTCCCGGGTTCGATTCCCGGCGGGGTCAGGGATTTTCTCTTCCTCGTGATGGCTGGGTGTTGTGTGCTGTCCTTCGGTTAGTTAGGTTTAAGTAGTTCTAAGTTCTAGGGACTGATGACCATAGATGTTAAGTCCCATAGTGCTCAGAGCTATTTGAACCATTTGAATTCTTTCGGAAAAACTCACTCCCGAGTAATCTCAAGGAGTCCATTAACACTATCACAGTGGATAACTCAACACTGTCCATCATCACACGCATGTACTAGCCTGAAACTTAAAACAGCCTCTAAGTGCATCGGCAATGACTAGTAAAACACACAATTCACGAAATCTTACAGCTAGTTACAAAATCATATTTACATTCCTTAATGTACTGTGACTCAGCTGAAAACTCAAATTAGCAGCTTGGATTTTTCGACTGATTAATAATCACTCTCTCTTAAGTCATTTAGTAAAATTTAATTAATTGTTAATTACAACTTCTTTAATGTCCTCTTGGTCAGGCAAAAGCATGCAAATCTAGCAAACCTTAAATCTTACACTCTATATTTACATACTGTACAAATTACCCATTCTGTGGTATTAGTCAATCCTAGGTTGGTACAATTTCAAGTCTACAATGTTCCGTATACCTAATAGTTTTCCAGAGCTTGGGTACTCTAAGCAATAAGCATTTGTGTGAGGTATACCAATGACTTTATATGGTCCATTATAAACAAACTTAAATTTCGAGATTTCATTGTCTATCTCGCTCGATTTCTCTTGAGCTTTTACAAGTACTAAGTCTCCGATTGCAAACTTAGCAAAACGCGCTTTAGCGTCATGACGACGTATGCGAGCATCGGCTTTTAGCTTCATTACTTCTCGCAAACGATCTTTTTTCACACCAATACTAATGTCTATCCGTGGAGGGAATTTGATTATCTCTTCCACTAAACTTTTACTTCTGTTATTCAACAGGATTTCCTCTGGAGAAAATCCCGTAGATTCATGTCTCAAGGTGTTCGTAATTCTCTCAAATACTGCTACATATTTGCCCCATGCCCTATGGTTGTGATGGCAATAGGTACAGCAAAGTCGGCCTAGCTCGCGCATATATCTCTCAGCGGGATTCCCAGCCGGACAATAAGCTGAAATATGGATCACCTCGATCCCATTATTTTCCATGCCTTCATTCCACAACTTAGAAGTAAATTGTGCCCCATTGTCTGATAGAATCGCCTTGGGCTTACCAATATGAACAAAATAATCGTTCACAAGCTTGCTATAGACCACTTTGGCTGTAGCTTTCCTAATAGGGTATAGTTTGATGAACTTGGAAAAAGCTTCTAGCACTACTAAAATGTAGGCAAAGTTTCCTGATGACTTGGGCAAAGGTCCGTACAAGTCCACGCACAGTAATTCAAAGGCACCGTTAGGCCTTATACTTTGCATAGGACCACGACTCGTACAGTTGGTAACCTTCACCTTCTGACATAAATCGCAAGTTTTCACTCTATCAGTAACGCGTTTTAACATGTTGTTAAAATGCACTACTTCACTCAGCTTTCCCGTACATTTCTTTGGTCCACAGAGACCATACGCCAAATGGTAGTAGTCTGTTATTTCCGTGGCGTATTTGGTGGGCCAGCATACCCGCCAAATATTACTATCTTCATCCTTACGCATGTACAAGATATGATCGTATATCTTGTAATACTTCCTTAATTTCTCTCCTTCTGGACTCCTTTCGTCATATCGGGTTTTCACCATATTTAAACAACCATCCTCGTTCTGATGACGACGTAGATTCTTACAGATGTTCACTATTAATATGCGTCCCTCAACTTCTTTAAAATAGTATAATTTGACCACTCCATCTGACTCATCTTTCAATATATCTTGATTAGACTCGGGCAACCGCGACAGCGCATCCGCTACGCAATTGTCGGTCCCATTTACGTAACAGATGTCATAGTTAAATTGCTGTAAATACAGCGACCACCTAGTCAGTCTTTCGTGAAGTAGTTTACGATCCTTCAGATAAGTGAGCGCCTTACGGTCCGTATGAATAATCACCTTACGGTCCCATAGGTAACCATTGAACTTTTTGAATCTCCACACGATGGCGAGACACTCTTTCTCAGAAATCGTGTAGTTTCGCTCACTTTTTGATAAAGTTCGACTCGCGAACGCTATCGTCCGATGTTCCTTATCCTCTCCTTTACCAACTTCTTGGAACAGTTCTACCCCCACCCCGTAATTCGACGAATCCGTTCCCAGATGGAAGGGTAGCGAAAAATCAGGATGAAATAATATGTTAGATCTTAACAACTCGTCTTTTAATCTCTAAAGAGCGGCCTGATATCCGTCGGTCCACACAAACGGAACATTTTCGCATAAGAGGTTATTCAAATTTTCATCGCTAAACACCTGTCCTTTTACAAATTTACGGTAAAATCCTGTTAGCCCCAGAAAACTTTTTAACTGTTTCCTAGAATGGGGTGGAGGACAATTCCTTATTGCCTCTAGTTTCTCTGGGTCCTTCGTAATACCAGCAGTGGTAATTACATGCCCTAAAAATTTCAGTTCCTGCTTCACAAATTCGCATTTCTTTAGCTTTACAGTCATTCCACCACGGCGCAATGCTCTAAATACTTCATCTAACAGGTCACAATGGTCATGCCAAGTGGCATTGGCCAACAATAGGTCGTCAACATATACAGTTAATCTTGAACTCAAAGCCGGTCCTAGCACTTTATCTAGGGCTCTGATGAATTCAGACACAGATATATTAAGTCCAAACGGCAGTACTCTATACTGATAACACCTGCCCGCAAACAAGAAGGCGGTGTATGGCCTAGATTCTTCTTCGAGTTCTATTTGCCAGTAACTAGCCATCAGATCGTGGGCTAGTCATGAACTTAACGTCATGAAAACGTTGCAAAATCTCCTCCATACTCTCTGGTCTGTCTGTTTCACGTTGAACGACCCTATTCAACGTGCGTGCGTCAATCACAATACGCACACTACCATCCCGTTTTGCTACAATGACCTAACCGTTATTGTATGTACTGGTACTTCTTTCAATCACTCCCCATTCGAACATCTTATCTATCTCCCGTTGCACTGCTTCCTTTTTGGACAGCGGTATAGCATACGGTCTCACGAAGAATGGTTCGTACGGAATTACATGCAACTTGCATTTATATCCTTCCACAAGTCCCGGTTTGTCTGAAAACACACTCTTATTCCTCATTATCACTTCATACAGGCCTCGTCTTTGTTCGTGTGTTACGTTTGACACACCGTCTACAATACTTTCCAATTCACTTTCTACACTATTGTCAATGCCGAGATTCCTCACATTACAGTAGTTCAAATTCATACCTACGTCAATACCATCCGGCCAGTTAACAATGTGTATAGGCTGGTATTGCCTATGCACACCGTCTCCTGCCTAGTCAAAGCTAGCTACTATTGCTTTATCTTGTGACGTACATCTCAAAGTTTTGCTTTCGCAATTAATCACTGCACGGTACTTTAATAGCCAATCTAACCCGATAATTACTTCCGTAGTTAAGTCTGGCACGACGACAAACTCTTGTTCAAATCGTGCCCCACATATCCCGAAGTTGACAAAAATCTGTTTTGCGACCGGTTTACTGGCCTTCCCAGTAGCACCGATAATTTTCACTCCTGTTACTGGCGTAAGTACGATGCCATGTCCGTCTTTCAGTAACTCAAATATTTTCCCAGACACAGCACTCAATTCTGCACCGGTGAGAATCAACACGTTTAGTTGTAGGTGGTGCATATTAACAGACACTACTGTCTGTCTACACTTGTCCTCGACTGTTTCGTTATTTTCCCACAGTAAATCCTCGTCTATATCCAGGTCATTCCAGAAGAAACAATCCGGCTTTGATCCTAAATCCGGCTTATCTGGCGGCCTTTTCAGCCTCTGTTCACATACAGTTTTAATTTCAACACGTTTGTCCTGAGGCTTAGTCTGTAGCTTCGCCTCCAATACCGAAACGTTTTCCTGTACCTCGTCAACTAGTGAGTGTTGCTTTGCTATCAATTCATTAATTGTCACCTTCGTTGATTCCTCTTTGATCAGATTGATCTCATCTGCCAATCTACCTGGAGGAATGTGCCCAGTAGTATCTGCAATTACTTCCTCCGGATCTGCGCAACCCACACTGCTACCGTCTGACCGTATAACGTCAGCTCTAACCCCATACACGCTGTAATCTATGTGGTTTTCTACCAATCGTGTCCGGCTATCACCAAAAATTTCCGCAATCTTTCTCCTTAATACTCTCGCAATTTTTAAACTGGAGGTTTGCGTCGGATGGGTCGGCTACTTCTACCACTATAATTTTCGGTAAAGTCTGCCGGTTAGGGTCTGAACTTTCCGTTACTACTTCAACATCGAACTCCTGCGGGACGAAGCACGACGAATCTTGCTCGTGCTCCCTATTAACATCAACTATTTCTAGTAAAGTCTGCCGGTTAGGGCCAGAACTTTCTATCACTTCACAAATACTAACTTCCTGTGGGACGAGACGCGGCAAATCCTTCCCGCGCTCCCCATAAACACTTCTCCCGCAAAGGCCCCTATAATCTCTTAGTTCGTCGTATAAGCGACCGAATTGCCTTAACCAGACCTCATCCCTCTCTGCATACCCTCGCACAATGACGAACGTGTTATCCGACGTCTGATCTTCTCTCAACAATTGCGAATCATTCTTAAATTCAATCTCCATTTCCGCTGTGGGTGTTACAGCTGCCACTTTATAATCGTTTTCCGGAACACTACTTAAATTGTTCTCACTGACAGTGAATGTATCTTCTACTGCCGTGTTTACAGCTGATCTACTACTTGTGGGCGCACTCCTTTCTCTTAACACTGGCACGCTCTCCCACCGTTGAATATTCCATACGGAATTTTCGTAAGGACGACACCTGTGTTTTCTCCTGTTATTTGGCCTCCAAAATTTCTCCACGCCCGGTCGGTCCCTCAAACTTGTGGATCCAGCCCTCACAAAACTCCTTCATCGAGCCGCGCGAATTCGCATCGAAAGGTCTCGATACGACAAATTCGCGCCAGACACTTTGTTGTTTTTGCTCTGACCAGTATTAAGCCAGAAACAAATTTTTAAACTCGTCAAAAGTCAGGTTCGTAATGTTGAGGTTCAAGCCCCAACGCTTGGCATCACCAGCCAACATATCAATAACCGCATTAATTTTTCTGTTATTAGTCCATGATCTAGGTAAAACTCTTTCACAATTTTTAATGAAATCCGTTTCGTGTATACCGCCTTTTTTCAAGGGGTCGAACCGCTCCTCTTTCGTCAACAATTTCGAACTATGTGCACAGATTGGCACATAGCTCAGTTTTTCGTCAAGTTTCTTTTCTAATTCCGACACTCTCGTAATTAGTGGTTGTCGCAAGCGTTTCTACTTCCCTTTTTTTCTCTTCGCAGGTATTAGCCTGCTTCGTCACTTTGGTATCTACTTCGGATACTAAAGCCTTTAAAGTTTCCACCTTCTTTTGATCCTCTTTTTTCACTAATTGAATTTGTTCCGGCACCTTATTCTCGATGATCGGAGCAACTGCTTCTCCTACACTTTTCTCGATTCCGCTAATTTCGGATTAAAAACGAGTTTTTATGCTCGCAATTTCCGCCTGAACGCCTATCATTTCCTGTTTAAGATTACCGATTTTAGTATTAATCACAACAATATCTTCTTTGATTTTATCAACTTTTATGCTAACAACTCCAACATTGCTGTTAACAACATTAATAGCTTTGTTCTGATTGTCTAGCTTTCGTTCAATTTTTTCAGACTGAGCTTCTTGCTTGGCAGCCTGAGCTTCTTGCTTAGCAGCCTGATCTTCTTGCTTGGCAGACAGATCTTTAATTTCTACCGATTGACTCTTGATTTCGTTAATCAAAACATTCAATAAATCAGTTAAATTCCCGGAAACTACTGGTTTTACTTCCGTAGTGGCTTCCTCTTTAATTGACCTCCCGTATTCGTCATCAATGGATTCAGATTTGATTTTCACTTCCGATTCCGAAACATTTTCTAAAGTTTGGAATTCCATTTCTGCTCTTTGTTGCGTTTCGGCGGTCGCGTCTTTCATGCTAGCCGCCTGCCCCTGAACAATGGGTACCGCGGTGCGCGTTTCCCACTGTTCGACCGATTGTTCCGTATCCAAGTCAACCAAATTTTGGCATTTGTTGCCTTCACCCATTTTAATAACTTTCAATATAAATGCCAAATCGCAAATCTAATTAGGATTCCTCACACTAGTATTCTCGCTGACGTATCGACCATTTCGTAACCAGTACTTTGTTACGAGATTTGCACAATGCAAAATTCGTGTCCAGAGCAACCTCAAATCTGAAGATTGTCCTGTCACCAGGTCGCCACGTGTAACCTCCCCCTCGCTTATCGACCTCAATGACAGAGAAAAATTAAACCGCGTGTACCTAATGGAAATTTGGGAAAAAGCAATCGTCACCGAAGTCAATTTGTCGGTAAAGAGGGAGGATAGGGTTACATCTAAATGAAAGAAAAAATGCAAACGAAACTGGTGGAAATTAATTTTGAAAAGGGGTGAAATTAATAAAGAAAGTAAATGTGCGGCTATTACGTTAACAATTAACTAGCGGTAATTAGATATTTGAGATTTGGGGGAAATTACGGTCGCCAGTCCTAAGGACAATTACTATAGTAACTGAAAAAAGAAAGGTTATTACACATATAATTAGTACTACAAGCGTGGCAACTGAAGGTTGACACGTGTAGTGTGAAAACTGAAAGTTTGTCAGAAGTAATAAATTTCGCTATACTCTGACTTAATTCAGCAAAAGAATTAATAAAACCAGAAAATCGAAAGTTAATTTAGTGACTGAAGATAATAGTGAGCTTTCTTTATGAAGCACATCGAAATTCAGTAAAATACGGTTAGTCTTGAACTACCTCAACAGAGTTAACACTACCAAAGATCCTAAACACGCTGGTTCTCCACACGACCTATCGATGTATTCGTTGGATAGCATAGTTTTCCCTAGGTCAGACCCAGCGTGTAAATACAAATAATATTCACAAAACAAACCAATTATAAATCGACATAAATGCATATATACACAAATAGTAAAACAATTACAATATATAAAGACACAGAAATGTCATATATTCGGCTAACAAAATAAGGAAAAATCTATAGTACAATAGATGGAAATAGAAGGATATGCATTTCCGGCGTTACAAGTTTTCTGAGTGACGTGTATAAAAAATGAAAAACCCAGGTGCACAGATATAATACACTGAAACCAATTATTTGTGTAAAAGTTCGCGGGTAATTTACGAAAGTTCAAATTAAGCTACCAAAAATACAAACAAACGTAACACGAATTTAACCCCTTTCACAATTGCATGTGGAGCTCCACTGTTGGGAAACTGCTTTGCCTTTAAGAGATGGTATTCTTTCTACACCGAACGTCTAAAGTAGGTCCCGTTTTTTCTTTCACTGTGTTGACTTGGCTTTCCATTCAGCTAGCCGGCCGAAGTGGCCGTGCGGTTAAAGGCGCTGCAGTCTAGAACCGCAAGACCGCTACGGTCGCAGGTTCGAATCCTGCCTCGGGCATGGTTGTTTGTGATGTCCTTAGGTTAGTTAGGTTTAACTAGTTCTAAGTTCTAGGGGACTAATGACCTCAGCAGTTGAGTCCCATAGTGCTCAGAGCCATTTGAACCATTTTTTTTCCATTCAGCTCCACAATTTAAACGTCTACTGTACAAGTTCCATCGACTGCCTTTCCAATATCCGTGAACGAATCGAAAGAGCATTAATCGTCGAATATAAGATTCATCGTGTGCGACGAGTATGGGGAATTTACTGGGCAAAAATAACATAGCTGAGGGACCACTTCCACCCACAGTTTATGTTACATGTATAATAATTATAAATCGACAAAGACATTAATGCTGTCTCGAAGGGTAAGCTAAAGGTTTCGACTACAAGACCAGACGTGTGTATCTCGTTTATCCTGTGCCCCACTTCGGCACTTTGCCACTGAACTTTTTGTCAGAGGTTCAGTAGTAGCCGAAACATATTGTGACATACTGTAACAAATAATTAAGCTATATAGATAGTAGTATTCATATTATTGAGAAATCTACCCTCCGTCGTCTACGGCAAGGTACCTTGTCCTCTCACTTCAGCTGTATCTCATTTGCTGACGCTTCAGACGTTGTTTTAAATTTATGAGCTAATTTCCAAATAAATACAATTGTTTTTTAATCAAATATGTATATCACTATGGCTGGGTGGATTGGGTAACCCAGAACTGCTGCTGCTGGTACCAATCCTGAATTAAAGGAGTAGGACTGGCATCCAGGAAAGCAGTAGACACACTGCAGGGGAGGAGCAAACGAAGTGTAGCTTCACAAACTGAGAAATTATGTGAAGTTATTCCGGCAATTAGAAAATCGCGTAAAATTTACTAAGAACATGGCAAAATGAGCCCATTTATTGATATGACGTTGCAGCCCATCTAACCTGAAAGCATACTCTGATTTGTTAGGGAAGAGTATCCTAAAGCCATTGTATCCTGCTTGATAGGTTCTCGGGACTTACGCCGGATAATATTGTAGAAGCCGCACAATATTTCAGCGAGACAACTGCCCGCCATCTTCAGGTGCTACTGTCGCGTCGCTGAGAAACGCGCCAATTTATATGCTGGCTTTCTAGAACAGCGCAGGCGCCAGCGGGGCATAACGTCATCGAAGACCAATCGTAGACAGCGTCGAATACCAGAGTCCTCTGCTGGAGAAACGGGTCGCGGTCTGCGGAAGCGCGCCGCGGCGCGAGAAATGCGGCCGGGAGCGACGGACCCCGTTCGCGCGCGCGAGGTGTTGGCGCCCGATTTAAGCATCTGCGCTAAGGCTTCCCATCTGCGTTGACTCGGTGCGGTTGCTAATCTGTGGCTGACGGTTCCTTAGTGCCGACAAGGCTGGTTCCCAGGCTTTGCTCAGGTGAAACCCCGTGTCTCTGTTTATTAGCTCACTGCTTATACGTATTTCGACCGCCTCTTTGATGATGGAGTCCCAGTATGTGGAAGCATGCGAGAGGATCTTGGTTTCTTCGTAATTCATGCCGTGTCCCGTGTCAAGGCAATGTTCAGCAACCGCAGATTTCTCTGGCTGACCCAACCTTGTGTGACGTTTATGTTCGTCGCATCTGTCTTTGACCGTACGACACGTCTGCCCAATATAAGATTTCCCACACTGGCACGGGATTTTGTATGTTCCTGGTCTCCTCAGGCCGAGGTTGTCTTTAACAGAGCCCAGCATCGATTTCACTTTTGCTGGAGGCCGGAAAACACATTTAATACGGTGTTTCTTGAAAATTCTGCCCACCTTAAAAGACACGCCACCGACATACGGTAGAAAAACCAACCCTGTGGTGTTATCTGCTTCTTCAGGTTGTTCTTGAGGTTTGGAGCGTGCTGGTCGAAACGCGTTCCGGATCTGCTTCTCGGAGTACCCGTTCTGGGCAAATACAGAGCGGAGATGGTTGAGCTCTGCCGATAAGCTGTCCTGATCTGAGATGGCTCTAGCCCTATGCACTAGCGTCCGTAATACACCGCTGCGCTGTGAGGGGTGATGACAGCTCGTAGCTTGTAAATACAAGTCTGTGTGGGTAGGCTTCCGGAACACACTGTGACCCAAGGAGCCGTTACCTTTTCTACGCACCAAAACATCCAGAAACGGGAGCTCACCATCTTTTTCTACCTCCATGGTAAAACAGATACTTGGATGGATGGAGTTCAAATGTTCCAGGAAAGAAGGAAGCGTTGCTGTCCCATGCGGCCATACCACAAACGTATCATCTACATATCTCCAAAAACATTTGGGTTTCAGAACCGCCGTCTGAAGTGCTTTGTCCTCGAAATCTTCCATAAAAAGATTTGCTACTATGGGAGACAAAGGGCTACCCATAGCAACACCGTCAGTCTGCTCGAAATACTGGTTGTTAAATAAAAAATAAGTCGAGGTAAGCACATGTTTGAAAAGGTGTAAGACGTCCCCTTCCAGCTTGGCTCCTATAAGTTGTAATGAGTCCATCAGAGGCACCCGTGTGAACAAGGAAACCACATCGAAACTCACTAGTAAGTCTGTAGATTCAAGACGCAAGTTCTTCATTCGCCGTATAAAATCTTCTGAGTTTCGAATATGGTGTTCACATTTCCCCACCATGGGACTCAGAAGAGAAGCCAGATGTTTAGCTAGATGGTATGTTGGGTGCTGACTATATGTCAATAAGTCGTTTTCTTCGAGGTACTTCATAGTGTTCAAATTCACTATGCGTTCTAAAACCCTACTGCAAATCGACGTTGGTGATATAGGCCTGTAATTCAATGGATTACTCCAACACTTTCCTTTTAGAGTATTGGTGTGACTTGATCAATTTTCCAGTACGGATTTTTCTGTGAGCGAGTGGTTGTGTATAATTGCTAAATATGGAGCTGTTTTATCAGCATACTCTGAGAGGATCCTGACAGGTATACAATCTGGACCGGAGGCCTTGCCTTTATTAAGTGATTGAAGCTGCATTGTTACACCGAGGATATCTACTTCTATGTTTCTCATCTTAGCACTTGTTCTTAATTGGAATTAAGTAATATTTACTTCGTCTTCTTTGGTGAAGGAGTTTCAGAAAACCGTGTTTAATAACTGTGCTTTAGTGGCACTGTCATCAGTGATTTCACTGCTGTTATTGCGCAGTGAATGTATTGATTGCGTCTTGCCATATGTGTGCGTTATGTATGACCAGAATCTCTTTGGGTTTTCTCCCAGATTTCGAGACAGAATTTCGGTGAAAATTATTAAAAGCATCTCGCATTGAAGTACGCGCTATATTTCGAAATTCTGTAAAACTTTGCCAATCATCGGGATTTTGCGTCCTTTTAAATTTGGCATGCCTTTTTCATTGTTTCTGCAAAAACTATCTTACCCGTTTTGTGTACCATGGGGGATCAGTACCATCACTTACTAATTTTGTGGTATATATCTCTCAACTGCTGTCAATACTATCTCTTTGAAAACATTCCACAACTTTTTACACTTACATGATCAGATCGGAAGCAGTGAAGACTGTCTCTTACAAAGGCGTTAAGAGCATTTTTATCAGTGTTTTTAAATAGATATAATTTGCGTTTCTTTTTGATGGTTGTAGGTGTTACGGTATTCAGCCTTGCAGCAACTGCCTTGTGGTCGCTAATCCCTGTATTCGTCACAACACTCACTATTTGTCCAGGATTATTTGTTGCTAAAAGGTCAAGTATGCTTTTGCAACCACTTACGCTTCGAGTGAAGAACTAATTGTTCAAATTAATTTTCTGAGAAGGCATTGAGTACCATTTCGGATGACGTTTTATTCCTGTCGCCGGCTGTAAACGTATAATTTTTCCAGCATATCGACTGTAGATTTAAGTCACCACCGACCATAATTGTATGAGCGGGGTACTTACTTGAAATGAGATCAAGTTTTCTTTGAACTGTTCAGCAACTGTATCTTCTGAGTCGGGGGTTCGGTAGAACGATCCAATTAACAGTTTCGTCCGATTGTTAGGTATAGCCTCCACCCATACTATTTCGCATGAACTATCTACTTCAATTTCGCTACAAGGCAAACTACCTCTGACAGCAATAAATCCTCCACCAAGAACTATATTTAACCATTCTTTCTGAACACTGTTAGATCGTTAGAAAAAATTTCGGCTGAACTTATTTCTGGCTTTAGCCAGCTCTCTGTACCTACAACTATTTGAGCTTCAGTGCTTTCTATTAGGGCCTGGAGCTCTGGTTCTTTCCCAACACAGCTACGACAATTTACAGCTACAATTCCAATCGTTTCTACAACTGTGTTTTATGTGCCCACTTTTAGACGGACGCCCCTTCCGTGGTTCCCTGAGACTCTAATCTAAAAAAACCGCCCAGTCCCTTCCACACAGCCCCCGCTACCTGTGTAGCCGCCTCTTGTGTGTAGTGGACTCCTGATCTATTAAGCGGGACCCGAAACCCACCACTCGATGGCGCCACTCGATGGCGCAAGTCAAGGAATCTGCAGCCTACACGGTCACAGAACCGCTTGAGCATCTGATACAGACCCTCCACTCGGCTCTGCATCAAAGAACCACAGTCGGTTCTATCGACGATGCTGCAGATGGAGAGCTCCGCCTTAACCTCGGAAGCAAGACTGGCAGTCTTTACCATTTCCGCTAGCCGCCCGAAACCAAACGGAATAGGCCCCATTCCAAAGCGACACACGTCATTGGTACCGACATGAGCCACCACCTGCAGTTGGCTGCACCCTGTGCTCTTCATAGCATCCGGAAGCACCCTTTCCTCATCCGGAATGACCCTCCACGGAATGCACACACAGTGCACACTGGCTTCTTTCCCCTCCTTGGCAGCCATGTTCCAAAGGGGCTGCAGTACGCGCTTAACTTGGGAGCTCCCAACTACCAGCAAACCCACCCTCTGTGAAAGCCCAGACCTTTCGGGCCGAGAAGCTTCCTCTGGAGCAGGGTGGACGACTGCATCCCGCTCAGACATCGTCAGCCACAGATAATGCCCGAAATCTGTTCGTCAAACGAACTGGGGAGGCCCTACGATCGGCCCCTCGGAAAGCTTTTCGCTTCCTGCCAGACTCTGGAATGATCTCCCACTCGACCACGGGTGAGGGGTCAACTTCAGTGCAGGCAGTACCCGGGGCGGTCACAGCAGTGGACCAATCGGAGGCCACGTGGGACGTGCTCGACGTCCCTGGCATCCCCGCGTCCGATCCCCCACAGTGACGCCCCTTGGCAGCAGCCTCAAGCTGTGTGACGGAAGCCAATGCAGCCTGAAGCTGTGAGCGGAGGGTCGCCAGGTCAGCTTGCATCTGTACACAACAATCACAGTTCCTATCCGTTACTGCAGCCGCTACTGTTTGAAGCTCGTAAAAATATGTAACAAGCGAACGGTGTACACGCCTTGTTAGTAGCAGGAACTAGCGATGCTGCTCTCGCTGCCGGTCTAACCGACACATCTTATGTTATATAACAGAAGAATAAAGTTAATACCAGGGACCTATAAGATATTCTAAAGAGCAGTGATGAATAGCGAGTAAAAGTCCATGAACTGGTGAGTAGCAAGAAGGTTTCGGGAACGGAAGATCATATTCGGAGGAAATTTTGATCTCGGAACTGATAACTACGTATCATAAACCGAGAATTCATGATTTCAAGAAAGCTTATGATTCTGTAGATAGATCAAAACTTCCAAAATATGGTGGAGACGAATTCCTGTAGAAAATTCTGCGAAAAACAGACTTAACGGGATACGATAGCCAATGGAAGTGCAGAGTAAAGCATTCAGATCGCTTCAAGTTTAAAGCCCGAGTCACGCTTGGAAAGAGATTCTTCCTACTGCTTGTTAGTTGTATCCTTGATAAGCCGATCAGACAGTGGAGACAGGAAATGAAACGAGTCAGTGGAATTCAACTGTGGTGTAAGAAAAAGAAAATGTTGTGATATTGTCGGAATAATTAGAAGAGGTACCTAATAAAGCCATGGAGATAAGCAGCTAAATCAGGTGTGCATATTGCTGTCGGGACGACTCAGCGTATGATGAACAACAAGACATGCGTATTTAGAAACAGGGAAAACTCAGAAGCTACAAAGATTTAAATATCGCAGTGAATGTATAAATCAGTCTTACAGCAGAAGCAGCTTTGGGATCACGACTAAAGAAAAGTAATTTAGCATATAAACTCACCATTAAGTTCATTGATTAAAGTAAAATAAAGGCATTACCACTTAGTGATTCCCCCTAAACACTTACAAGCAATAGAAAGTCAGAGCCCTAACAAGATTATTTCGTAGACTGTAACTTGAGCAGCAACTCATTTTTGCTAGGATATTAAGACTCGGAGACGAGCGAAAGAAGATCTGCATACTCAGGTAAAGAGGCTCTCGGTCACTGTCTGAAAAACAGGACCATATTCTTTGCACAAATCCTTAGAATGGATCACAGGAGATTCAGATAACTCAGTTTCTTTTGAACAAGAGAACCAAAGTAAGCTGGATCCAAAAGGAAGACTAGGATCTGGAAGAATACAATCAACAGACATTTACAAGAGGGTGACTTACAAACAAAAAGATCAATCTGTCATAGGCGTCCAGGGCAGGGCCAGCCACAGGACGTAAACATAATTAGCAGAAGAACGAAGAGACTGCGAAGTCTTCTTTTCTGCACTTTCGGTATTATGCTAATTGTGATTTGTTACTGTTCCCATCTTATCTGTTTCTCGGTCTGACAGAATCTCTGTTCCATTTTGGTTTAAACTTCTTTATCTGACATGGCTGCCTCGGTGCACACGTCATTTGTAGATTTTCGATCCATTTATTTTTGTTTTCGTCAAATTTTTCTGTTACAATCCAAATTTTCAATGCCTTTCGAACATCATCATATCTTATATTATCTATTCTTTTGCATCCCTTCACTGCTGTTATAAATCTTACTTCTGTTCCTTGTATTCGTTTTTGTTGCCTTTTATTCAATAACTACGATTCACTTCCATATAATATCGTTGGCAAAGCGACTGTTTTGTAAAATTTCAATAGTCTTTCTTTCCGTATTTTATGCTTTCAAGTTATATTAACTATTCTACAGATACTTCCACATCTATTCAACTTCATCTACAAGCATTCTTCGTATTCATCGGTTTTTTGCATCGGATACAAGTAAAACGTTGTACCTGCACATTTGTTTGTTCCCTTAGTTACTAAGTTCGCTCTTTCCGGATATTTTCCACAATTTCCATTAACCTAGATTCACTAAAAAAACATTTTCATATTATTTTCTGCAAATCATCTTCTCTTAAAAAATCAGCTTACGATCATCAGCATACGGGCATGATTTTATCTTCATGGAATTATTTAACTGACCGTAGTGCATATGCCAGAATCCCATGAGCGCACTGCATCAGTTTTTTGTGGTTTTCAAAGCTCCTGCGAGTTCTTTTACTATTATATCATTTTTCTTCTGTTTACGGTTGTTTCTCTTTTTTCTGTCCCATGTTAGAAACATATCATAAGTTTTTGTAGCACTTAATAATGTGCTTCTTTTGTAATATTATTCAACTTAATTTTTTCAAAGCTTCACATTCTATCTGCTGATGGGCATGAATATCATATTGTAATTACGAATGAATCTGTCCCAGGCTTGCTGGTGAGCTCTCTTCACTATTCCTGTTGTGTAATTCCGTTTCTGTTTCTGAACTTATTTGCAGGGTAGTTTTGAAAGATATTTTTTATATGCTGCTTGTTTTCCTTGTATTGCCCCCACAGTATCTGTTGATAGAATTTTTAATCCACACTTTCTGTGATATTTCTTTTTCTTTCCTAATGCCTCGTTTCCAGGTTTTTACATTGCCTCTTCAATTCTGTTTCAATGGTGTACCGTGCAGTTAATCAATCTAATTCTTTACTTAAGCTATTGTGATAAAGGTCTTTAATACTATCATCCAGGAGCAAATTTTACCGAATACATCGCAAAGTGTGAGAACGAAAGAACAGTGGACAAGGATAAAGACCAGAAGAAACACAGCTCATTTCACCTAACGTGATCACTACACGGTCAAAGGGAAAAGAAAAGATGGTGCAACAAATATATTGTAAACGTTGATATAACATCATATTTAATTAAATTATTACTTGAACGTGAGCTAGCAAAAACAGCAATTTTCATTTATAAAACACATACAAATCATATAAATAAGAGGAAATTATAATGCATCGTAGCATCGAAAAGGTGAAAAAAATAAAAAACCTGCAAAAATAAAAATTAAAGTAAAAATATTCACTGGCTGTATCTGGGTGGCCTCGTTAGTAAATTATTACGAAATGTAGAGGGTTTCCTGTGATCAGAGCGTGATGTACGGATAGGAAGATTCTGTTGAATATATTCGTCGTACCGAGTTATTCTATTTTCTTGCAATCATTGTTTCAATGTTTCTCGATGTAAGTGTTACGTGGTACTACATTTACATTTTAATTTCCTCTTTTAAGATACTACATCATT
The DNA here is from genome assembly GCF_021461395.2 of Schistocerca americana. Taxonomy (NCBI): domain Eukaryota; kingdom Metazoa; phylum Arthropoda; class Insecta; order Orthoptera; family Acrididae; genus Schistocerca; species Schistocerca americana. The sequence goes on from NC_060122.1 coordinate 654,769,583, forward strand.
CTTGTTTCCATTGTAGGTAGCTCTGTACTCAAAACGTACGCCCTGGTAACTTTTATTTCTCCGTTATTGAACAATAAATTACTTATTGTAATGGAGTAACAAGTAAGAGCATCTGGAGGTTTTAATTCTATCTGGCAATTCTGTGACTAACAGAAGTGACAAACTGTGGTAATCTGATTTATAAAATACAGATATCTTTATGTACTAGGGGCTACTTATACTTGTGTTACTTGTGTACACGTTATAGGTGTAGTGAATGTTGGAATAGGTGTTCGTTTCTGAGGAGAGTTGCATCTCTCCTCAGAAATGCAACTCTGCAATAACTGCAGTCTTCTGGTGCGTCACATTGCCACTGTTCCTTCAGAGAAGGTTCTGTTCTGTTTGCCCAAATTTTCGGACTGTTCCGTAGCTCTTTCCCGGAAAACAGAGCCAAAGAGCTAATATAACTGGCAATTCCAAGCACAGTTGCTCTGTAAAAATCTGTTATTCGTTGCGTCCTAGGCCGGAACGGTTTTCTTCGAACTACAGCGGCCTCTGCCATGTTACTAGAGGGACATGGAAATCGGATTACTGCCGCTGATCCGGGCTCCGACCTGCTGCTTGTACGCGCCGCACCAACAGCGAAAGCCTCGCAGCACGCCATTAACTGATTAACAAGCGTTCACGTTGGCAGAGGCCTACCTGTTGAATTATATCATTAAATGATGGCAACCAGGAAAATCAAGGAGCAGAAATATACACAGAGAATGGGTAACTGTCTGTTGCAATTAACTGGACCCCTGTGGGTTTGATTCACAATACACAATGTGAAATCGACAGCATACCATTTACAATCCATATTTTTTAGATGTGAATCTAATCATTCCTTTTCTCTCCACATGTTGGTCATTCAGTCTCAATGTGGTTTTTCACAATCTTGATAATGATCTCTTCAGTAACATATGAAGTGTTTTGTGTGCTGTCATTGTTATTAATTTTTACACAGCAGTTGCTACTTTGACTGTATATAACTGATTGATATTATAACGAGAATACTGTAAATTGTTGGGTAATAGCCAAGGGGAACTTTATAGAAATGTATCGATAGCAACGACGAAATCGTAGTAGTTGTGCCGTTGTTTATCTTCGCGTGTGAAGAGCCTCTGTTGCGTTGCTAGCAGAGAGGGGGACAGCAGCCTGAGTTACGAAAGGGTGAGGAAGTGTTTGTTGGGCGCTCCCGCCGACGCGGTCTGCAGCTATGCTCGCGCCAGTGCAGACGCGTCTGATTCGTTAATCCACGATTGAGAGCACGGTAGGAGTGGATAGGTGGAGGAAGATGCGATTCCAACTGCTGCCTGTCCCATAATTATCGGTGGCTCTGGAGACGACTCGGGGTTGTTCTCATCGGGCAGCAGCTGCAACAGCAGTAGCAGCAACACCAACAACAACAACGGCAGTTCAGCATTGTCGTCGCATACATTCTTCGTCGTCCGCACAGCTACAAAATCGTAAGACTGTTAGCTGAAAAAGATAGTAATTTAGATGCTTTGCCCAGGAACATTTCTTTCACGAAGTATGAAAACCTTAAATAATAACTTGCAGTAGTTAAAACTTGTAGGGCACCTGGGTTGTCATTGTCCTCAGATATTATTATCAAGCAGGCTCCCTTTCCTCTACATGTAATGAAAATTGGTTCAAATAGCTCTGAGTACTATGGGACTTAACTTCTGAGGTCATCAGCCTCCTAGAACTTAGAAGTACTTAAACCTAACTAACCTAAGGACATGACACACACCCATGCCCGGGGCAGGATTCGAACCTGCGACCGTAGCGGTGGCGCGGTTCCAGACTGTAGCGCCTGGAACCGCTCGGCCACTCCGGACGGCTCCATTCAATCACCGAGTGACCTAAGAATATCAAAAATTAACTATTTACTGCCAGTTTCAATCTAAAATTTCTGCCTCAGTTACTCTCCATTCTTGTATCGCCTAACAGAGGCTACGTAAAGTAAAGTAAAATATCTTTGGTAAAACTAATAACTAAAGATGAAGCACAAGTTAATATCGCTCCATTTCATTTATTCTGTATTTAGCTTAGCGAGTGACTTCTGCTGGCTTGGTATGTATTTTATTGTTGTTATTTTAAAAGTAAAATCAATTGCTCATTTGCTTACAGTAAATTCAGTTCAGTCTCTCAATAATCAAAAGTAAACTGCTTGCCTTTTTCTAAATTTTGCATTACGTTACGCTGATGTTCCTGAAAGCTGTTTCTTTACGTGACAAATTTCAAGTTAAGCCAGTCATCTATTTAACCAGTAATTTCATTTAAAGTTACTTTCAAAATTTAGTATTTCAAAATAAGTAACTGCAAACTCAATGCTTTCTGATTCATTTATTTTCTCGTGAACTGTTGACTTATGGAACCGCGTGACATCCTTCTGTTCCCACGCCAGTGATTATTTGCTTAAATTTCTTTCTCGAGATTCTGGAGATTCATTGCCCTAGCGAGCTGGCGACAGTTTAATTATCCCTTCTTTTTAGCTAATCAGTGTATTCTTTGTGTTATCTGTGACTTTTGTAGTAAATATTCTGTGGTGTCCTTTTTCCCCCTGTGTAGTCCGTGAGCGATTGCTCTATATTCCACCCATTTCAAAATTATCATCTAATTTTCGCTTGAATATTGATTAGATTCTTCCTTCAGAAGAGTCTTTTGTACACTTTTCTTCAACTAACCGGTGTTGTTTTCCTTCGGTAACGATAGCCTTATTCACTGTGAATTTTCGTTAGACATTTGCGATCACGGTCAGTTTTATCGCAGTTCAGTTGGCCGATTAGGAAGGAGGAGGTTACACATCGGTAAATATACCTTAGACAAATATGTTCCGAGCAAGGTCTTAAGGTGTCAAGGGATGGGGAAGATCCATTACGGTTTAACAGCCTTCTTAAAAAAAAACTGCTTCGTTAACAAAGAGAGCTTTACCACAGCTTCATGAGAAATCAAGACGTAGCTAACAAACCAACGTTAAACGAGCGAAAATGAGCGTAAAGTGAGCAAAGTGGAAAGCTTTCAATGACTTTGAAAGTAAAATTTTGCCACTCTGTCTGACTAAAAACCTTAAAATGTTAAGTCTTACGTGAAATGAGTAAGGGGTGGAAATCATATACTCAGTCAGTTAGTGGCCATAATGACACCGGAACGAAAAATGGCAGAAAGAAGGAGGCAGTACTGAATTCTGAAATACGAAACTGTTGCGCTGCGGAAGATCGTAACACGCTCTCTCCTTTTATCCATCGTACGAATTTCGAAGAGGCAGGTAACTGATCAAGAAATAGGAAAACAATTACAGTCGGTTTGTAGTGGAGACGCTTCAGAACAGTAGGAGATACCTGAAAGATTCTACAGAGTTTACGCGAGAGAGCAGTTTAACGCGGAAGTTTGCTGGAGCCAAGAAGGGTGGGTAGAAACTGGAAGAAGACACCGGCCATTCCCGTTTTCAAGATGGGTCGTAGAACAGATGCACATAATTGTAATCGTATATCGTTCATGTCAATTCGTTGCAGAATTATGCAACATGTAGTCCTATATTCCTTCCTTCGTTCTTTTCATCACGAAAGAGGAGTCTTCGATACTTCATATCGTTTTTTTTTTTTATGCTCACATGTCTTCCCTTGCGTTTCCCGTAGCTATATTATGATAATAAAGTACGACGTTAGACAGAAACGGAAGTATTCTGTCACCTGGCTTTACTCCGGTTTTTATTTAACAACATTCGGACCCTGTCAGTTTTATTTGAGAGATCGTGCTTTTGAAATTTGCTTGACTAAGTTGGCTATGTAAGCCGCATGACTTGATTCGCTGCTCCTCCTTTTCGAGTTCATTACTTCCGCAGCCTCTTAAATTTAATTTGCGCCTCGACTGAGTTAAAGTAGCACACATGTCAAATGTGTGTAGATGAAAATGCTAAAATTAGTAAAATGTATTGGCTGCAATTTCCAGTGTCATATTATAAACGAAAGATGTATGACTAGCTCGTCGGCGAGTGAAATGGAGACTGAATTGGCCAATACATCGTTGTAGGAGATGCACAGCCAAGCTGCCAAGCGATACAGGGAAACTACAGTGAAGGTAAACAGTGATGTGCGAACATGAAACTGAACTCTGCTTTTCGGGACCACTAGTACGTCATTTACGTCAGATGCCGGTCTAAATGTTTCATCCGTTACAGAGGGACACGGGTCGGGTGACGTCTAGCCCGTTTGTCTCTCATCTGCCTGGGAGGACACACGACACGGCTGTTGAGCGAAGTACGGCCGGCGTGACGTGGCCGGAATCATGTGCTAATTGCGGGCGCCGCTCACGCCTTGTGCACGTCTCACTGCAGACCGTGTTTACCCGGTAAGCAGATGCCAGCGCTGTCACCGACTCTGCACAGCTCCTGGCCAGCCAGCATGTCAGTGGGGGCGCGATCTGATCGGAGAATATATTCATGTCCTCTGATGGAGTATCGACTTCCACGTTAGCCGGTTGCAGATTCGGCCCACGCATACATACTCACGGCGTCACGTTCTCGCAGCAACGGATCATGTGGCCCTTGACACAACTGGTACTTGTCACGTCGATAACCATTTAGCTACACTCATCATTGAATTTATTATTCAACTAGTAACGAGTTGTCCACTTAACTCCATGATTTTATTTACGCTGTGACTCGAGGACTTCCTCTCATAGTCTGGTACCCTTTTATTAATTTTACGTCTGCGAATGTTTTACGCTAGTGATGCGTAATTTTCGGTCGTGAAATATACCGGGTGATCAAAAAGTCAATATAAATTTGAAAACTGAATAAATCACGGAATAATGTAGACAGAGATGTACAAATTGACACACAAGCTTGGAATGACATGGGGTTTTATTAGACCAAAAATACACAAAAGTTCAAAAACTGTCCGACAGATGGCACTTCATCTGAGCAGAATAGCAATAATTAGCATAACAAAGTCAGACAAAGCAAAGATGATGTTCTTCACAGGAAATGCTCAATATGTCCACCATCATTCCTCAACAATAGCTGTAATCGAGGAATAATGTTGTGAACAGCACTGTAAAGCATGTCCGGAGTTATGGAGAGGCATTGGCGTCGGATGCTGTCTTTCAGCCTCCCTAGACATGTCGGCCGATCACAATACACTTGTGACTTCAGGTAGCCCCAAAGCCAATAATCGCACGGACTGAGGTCTGGGGACCTGGGAGGCCAAGCATGACGGAAGTGGCGGCTGAGCACACCATCATCACCAAACGACGCGCGCAAAAGATCTTTCACGCGTCTAGCAATATGGGGTGGAGCGCCATCCTGCATAAACATCGTACGTTCCAGCGGGTGTTTATCAGTCAGGCTGGGGATGATGCGATTCTGTAACATATCGGCGTACCTCTCACCCGTCACGGTAGCAGTTACAAAACAAGAATGACTCATTTCCTCGAAGATAAAAGGCCCGATAACGGTAGATGTGTTATATCCGAACCATACCGTTACTTCCTCGTCGTGCAATGAGTTGACACGACAGTTCTAGGATTTTAGGTAGCCCAAATTCTGCAGTTGTAGGCGTTGACAGACCCTCGGAGCGTGAAATGAGCTTCGTCGGTCCACAACAGGTTACTCAACCAATCGTCATCTTCCGCCATCTTTTGAAACGCCCACACCGCAAATGACCTCCGTTTCAATGAATAGTCAGGTAACAGTTCATGAAGCCGATGGATTTTGTACGGATAGCATCGGCGGGTACGCCTCAGTGCCAACCAAACAGTAGTGTATGGACTGCCGGTGCGACGTGCGACTGCGCGAGCGCTGACTCTCCCATGCATAGACGAACCCGCTACAGTCTCCATTTCTCCCTGAACTGTCTCAGCAGCATTATGCCTTGTGCTCGGTTGGGCACTACGGGGTCTATCGTCTAAACAACCCTTGGCTTCGAACTTCGAAATCATTCTCGCCACAACTGCATTTGTCAACGGACCTTTACCCGTTCGAATCCCCTTCCTATGGCGATAGGATCGTAACGCTGAACTAGCACATTCCCCATTCTGATAATACAGCTTCACTAAAAGCGCTTTTCAGGTAACATCAACATGCTGCGACTGCTGGCGCATCTGATTCTCTCTCTCATTACAGCTCCTTTTATACACGATTGTCATGTGCAGTCACTGACGTTTTGCTGTCCAGCGCCATCTGTTGGACATTTTGTGAATTTTTTTTTTTGTTCTAATAAAACCCCATGTCATGCCAAGCATGTGTGTCAATTTTTACCTCTCTATCTACATTATTCCATGGTTTATTACGTCTTCAAATTTATACTGCCTTTTTGATCACCCGGTATTTTACACCAGACGAGGTGGATGTGAACTGATTGATCTGTTGACATAAGACTCTCTGTGGACTTGAAAGTAGTCCAGATGAACATGGGTTCGTGTTGGGTATTGTCTGTACTATTCAAGAAAACTGTCCCAGCATTCAGAGTACGTGACGGTAAAATCTGACAGGTTTTTGGGTTATCTGTAGGAAAATGCGCAACTGCAGTGTTATGGAGCCCCAGTTTCTATCTCTATATTTTCTACTACATTGTAGAAAATTAAATACATAAAAATTTAATCAGCTCCTTCTTCTTCAAAGAGGGGTCTTGATATAAAAAAACTGGTTTCTGTTGGCGTCAATGCATGGTGGAAACCTCTGTGGGGCGAAAGCATTATCTGATTTCTGTGTCCTATCAGGTAAATGCGCTCCTCGGCAGTTGGAACTATTGTTTGAGGTCGAAAGCTTTTAGTGGGGATATCAGCGATTGCAGTTACACGGTGCGCTCTACAGATGCCAAGGAATGTCATATTTGGCTCCTGACTTTTGTTTCCTGGACTCTCGTTACAGTTTTGTTATTCATTACCTTCGACAGAGACGCGTGATGACGTGCGCGATGAAGTGGCCCGATTTTAGACAGCGAGAACAATTGTCTAGCGCTGGAGCGTTGTTTCAGGGCGCTGCACGGTACGGACTATCACTTCTTCGCCATATGCTAATAAGACATCGGAACCACCCCGTCCCCCATTTCACGCCTAGGCCACTTTTCACGTAACATAGGAGTTTTCTGGGTATGGCACCGCCGCATCATATTATTTATACATGTTACCGGTGTAACAAACGTTTCGACCATAGTTACAGTGGCCTACTTTTAGGCCTATCACTACTAGGTTGACAGATTAAATTTACAAAATTACGGAATATTGAATGACGAAAGAACTTGCTTAGCTGAAGATGAACACAAAAAAACATTAACGCTTGCAATATCGAAGGGGAGGAGATGTATCTTATGCCCATCTTTTTAAGCTATTGCAATATAGCCAGGTACATTATAATTTAAAAATTTGAAAGAAAAATTGTTTTTAATGAAGTCTTCTACCAGATTCAGTTAAACTCACCAAAATAATAGTAATAGATACGTCTTTTCACACTGAATGTTTGATTCCATAGTTTCAGGTTCTGGACCCCACCTACACTTCAATACCTCTTTTAAAAAGTATGTTGTAACAGTCAACAACAAGTAAAGAAAATTGGTATTTTTGTTGTGGGCATAATGGACCCCTGGCCCCCTTTCTCCTTAGCTTTGGTAGTTCTCTTTACTGAAAGTCTTTGGTATTGTTGAGTGTGTGCAAAGAGATATTTTCAGGTTATGGACTCTGCTTATACATCAGTAAAATACTTCCTTTTATAATATAACACAACAACAGTTTTGGGGATTGGGGCGTAAAGTACGCCCCCCCCCCCCCCCCCCTCCTTGGCGCTGCGCGTTATTGAAAATGCATTGGCATTTCGCAAATTAAATGTTGAAGCGAATCCTTTATAAAAGCACATGAGCCATAATGACTATTGTTTTCCTGAGCGTAGAATCCATATTTTATGCTAAGTACATTATATTCTTCCTATATATAACGAACAAAACGATAATGCGTAAGGTACCACAACAGTAGGATTTACAGGAAGTAGGCATACCTAAAGAAATTTTTAGCCATAAATTGGGAATTATATACGATTAAAACTTTCTTATAATATACCAGATCAGTAGGAATCTTTCTTTCTATTACGCTTTATTAATTCACGGGTATGTTAGATGCGCATATGAAACAATGCGCGCAATAAGGTCAAAACACAACTGTGTTCACCGCTGCGGTTCAACTGGTTAACAGGTGCTTGGGTCCATGCGATGGCAGCGGAATGTAGAGAAAGAAAGAGTCGGATAGCAATCAGTCTAAGTCACAAATGCAGTGCGTACCGATGGGAAACAGAGCACGAAACGTATATTGACTTTATTTTCATATCAACAAATAAATTAATGATAGAGATGGAATTCTAAAAATAAAGAAACACTCATACACGAGTACCGAACACCGAACACTTAGCTGAAACATCGAACAGTTCGCCTAAAAACCGAATACCTAGCAACCGAGATTGCTACTCATGCGTTCAGTTCTCTCAGTTCTCTCTCCGATTTATCCGGAGGTCATTCACCTGCAGTATCATCAGTGAAGAGATATAATTTAACCTTTCAGATAATGGAACGTTCTGCACCACTTTGTTACTACCACCTGTTTAGTAGCTTAATAATTCACTATCCCTGTAAATGTTCATAGATGTTTTGGATATGATTTTGTGCAGTGTGTCGCAACATTATGAAGCCTTAGCGATATATAAGGTCTTTATTCTCAGTATCTTCTTCTTCTTACTTCGGTACTGCCTTTATCCCGCCTTGTAAGCAGGGTCAGCAGGGTTAAGTACGCAACTGGCATGATTAATTTTAAGAGGTGGCCGTATGCCCTTGCTGCCGTCACCCCATACCCCCAGGACGGAAGACGTGTACCCCAGCTGTCTGCGTCTAGTGTAAATCGTGAAATAGTACGAATGTCTGTCAGATGTCTGCGAGTCGTGTAACTGAAACGGGACGTGGGGACCAGCCCGGTATTCACCTAGGAGGATGCGGAAAACCGCCTAAAAACCACATCCAGGCTAGCCGACATACCGGCTGTCGTCGTTAATCCGCCGGGCGGATTCGATCTGGGGCCGGCGCGCCTACCCGAGTCCAGGAAGCAGCGCGTTAGCGCTGTCTTTATTCTCAGTATATGAACATTTAAATGATAACCTTCTTCTCTGTGGGTTGCAGTGCCTCTCCACGTTCTGTCTCTGAAGAGGTCAACTTGGACCCCCTACGAGAAGGGACGAGTTCGTTAGCTTTACACGGTCTAGACTGAGATCGACAGTCAGTTGCCCCACGATCCACAGACAGGGCTTCCAGTGAAAGCGCCCTCCCCTCCCACCTCCGATGTTGAGTGGAAGCATCCTACACCGGATAGATTACAGCCTGGCTGATAACTACTCTCCCACACTACCAAATTACAATTTTGTGGGCGTCTTGATACATGGCAAAGAGCTATGTACCGTTCTCTGTCAGCAGATAACATAAAGTGAGGATGTAAATCTGGAATTATTCCCACGTCCTTGTAAGGCACTTAAAGACGGTGCCATCTGTTGTCGATGGCAACTAATCTTGAAATCTACGAAAACAGCCGAGTGAGTGAATATATAAAAGGAGGGCAATAATATTATATTTATTCCCTCTATCGAATATCATAGCCGTCATTCGAAGCGAACCAACAAGTCAATTTCTTGCGTTATACACTAATAGATACCTAGACGGTTCCATCAGAAAGGAACATTTCTGAAATCGAAGTCCTTCGGTATCACACAGAGCAAATAGCTTAATGCTAAACAACTCAGTTCACTACAATTTACTGACTGTGTTATCAGGCATAGGACCCCAGATAAATGAGAGAGAATTGCAATCAAAAATTGCCTTTTTGAAGGAAGGACTGAATACCAAAGAAAGGTAACTCATAGTACCAGTTTCGAGATACAAAGCAAAGTATCCAGAATGAAACAAACAGCCACATAACTAATAGTCAATAAGATAACAGATTACAATCTACAGTAAATATCTTCGAAACAATTGTATGAAGGGATAACCTAGTAGACGAAGGATAATTTGCTATATGTTTTGGCTCTCTAAGAAAATCTCCTGCAGAATTAGTTCTTGGAAACTGTACCCATTAGTTGTTACTTACGTGTCAGATCGAAAATGACACTTTTGTGTAAAGTTTTGGCAACATGTAATAGTGTTTAATTCAAGAAATACTCTAAGTAATTCATTAGTCTGATACAATTGGCCTAACAATATTCATAACGAAACAGAAGGTAAATGCTCTTGAAAAAGATAAAAACAATTTTCATCCATATTCTCTCCCAATTTGTCATGATGATTCATTTCTAATGACTCTTTCTTGTTAGGAGGATGTAAATGACTTATTTTCCTGCCTTTATTTCGCTTATAAAAGCACTACACTGCTACATATTCCATTGAATTCAGTAAAAATGAGATGTTTAGATACTACTTGACATTCCATTAGTCCTGAAATGCTTTAGCTTCCATAAGAATGCTTTCCATTTCTAGAATAAGCCTCTATCATGAGAAAAATAATTCTTGTTTTTTTTTCTGTGTAGTATTATTCATAACAAATACAACTTGTGCCACTGCAAGAATCTTTTTACGCCGCGTCGAAACCTTTCTATCTGCCCTCACGTTGTGCAATGATACCTCATAGTAATTGTCATCTCAACAAGACAACATTGTTAAAGGAATTATTGTGGATATTGTCCGCCCCTGGTAGCTGAGTGGCCAGCGCGACGGATTGTCATACCTAACGGCCTTGGTTCGATTCGCGGCTGGGTCCGAGATTTTCTCCGCTCAGTGACTGGGTGTTGTGCTGTCCTTACCATCATCATTTCATCCCCATTGACACGCAAGTCGCCGAAGTGGCGTCAAATCGAAAAACTTGCACCAGGCCACACGGCACTTCCATTTCTGGATACTCTCACGCTTCCGTTGAACAATCGATCAGTAGTGGCAATTTCTCAACCGAGGTGCATGTTGTATGCGCATAATGTGAAATGCAAAAACACAAAAAGTTGAATAAAAATTCATGTCTATTATTTTAAATTAAACAACCTTGATTAACTTCTTTTATACAGAATCAGTAATTAAGATCTTTTGTTTGTAATAAAAAGTTGATTTTTGTGTGTAATACTTGATTAGATACCAAAGGAAGTGTATGTTTCATTGTAACCACTATTAGGTATGTTAATTATCATATATTTGATGGATTTTACTTTTAAATGATGTTGGTATTCGGACTGAATGAAAAAAAAAGAAACGAAAATAATGACCGAATCCAGACTCGATGTAGAGATAATCAGACTCCTATGCCTTACGTATTCTTCACTTCACGAAAGAGCTCCTAGAATATGCTTAAAAAGTTTGAGTTCACATATAATCGAACGCAGGCACCCAAGAAGCGAGCAAACAGTCTACTGTAGAGTCACACTGGTTCTCAAAGAGTAATATGCCTTGTTTTAGCACATTAAACTTGCTCGGAGAGCTTCAAACCGATTTTCTTGAGAATTTTTGACAGTTGCATCTAAATTCTTTTGGAGAGGTATATTTGGATTCTGAATTCTGAATTTCACTTACCACAAACTTAAAAAAATTGCAAAATTTCGTCTTTTAGGCATTTACTATTTTTAAAATTTTCTTCATTGTTTTATCTGAATGTGAAAATCTGAAGTACATCGGCCAAGCGCTTTTACGGACATTTGGTAACATCCCTTACCCCTTATATATTTCATACTTATATGTTTCAAGACAGATTGCGAAATCTTATTTAGACAATGATCGTCCTCTTTTGTTTAAGGTAAAATTCACTGCATTTCATCAAGATCGGAATAACACTGTAGATTTGTATGAATTACAAACAAATGTACAAACAAGCAGACCCTCTCCTTTATAAATGTCGATAGACAGAAGATTACTTCTGCAGAATCATGTGGGGAATCAGTTATTTTGAGGAATCATCATGATGGCAACAAGTTAGTGCCTCCATTTATTTATCCGTATCGTCACAGGACTCAACTCTGGATTTTATAATTAGTTTTCTTCACCTTCAGCTTTTCAATATGGAGTAATTTTCTTTTGAGAACTTTTTATACAGTTTCGCTAGCTTGATATCTAACTATCCAAAACTGCAACGTCTGATGTCAGTGTTCTAAATAATCAAAATCTGTTCACTGGCTACTACGGAATTACTACGGGGAAGCAGCCATATCTTCTGCGTTTACCATAAACACAATGTTTCATTTTTTTTATTTTCCATTCGGATTAATACATACCCAAACAAATAATTGGCAATACTTCAATCTTCAAAATAGCGGGAATTATGTGGCACAGAAACATAACATTCCCGTTACTTTTTTGTTTGGAAGGCAGGGGGAGTGAGAGCATTGTTTTAACCGTAATGGTTCGAGAACGTGGCATCTGTTACGGGTGTGATATATTGGCGGCTGAAGTATACTCATAGATCCTCCACGTAGTACTGGTTCTTGAACCTTTGTAAGAGTGCTTTCGCTGAATAACCGGCATTTTTTTTTTTTTTTTAAATATCTGACATTTCAGTTTCTCAGCCTTTCCGTGACGCTCTCCTGTGATTCAAAATAACCTGTGACCATCCGTGCCGTCCTTCGTGATATACATACAAAATCCTGTTGTAATCCGTATCGGTCCCCTATACCTCAACAACATTCGAACATGGGACACACAGTCGTTTTGTAAACCGTCTCCTTTCTAAAGTAAGCTACATTTCCCCAGAACCCTATCAATGAATCGCAACCTGGCACCTGCTTCACATACAACTCAGCCAATTTGATCAATTCATTTTATTTCCATACATGTCGTTGAACTGAAGTACTAGAATTAGTTGTATAATTCAAGTGTGACTTTAGTGTGTTTTTTACGTTTTGCCAAAAGCACAGTTTTACGTTTAAGTTCATGTGCGTGTACGATATTTTCATTTCATGCGTGCTCTATCAGTCTATTTACTCTTTCTGCTAATACCGGTTTCCTTACACGTGCAAAACCAAGCATCATCTTTAAAGTAGCTCTGCTTTACAGTTAGTCTAGCTTGAAGACAAAATGAAACAACACACTAGAAATCGAAAATTTTTAATACGCACTATGGTTTTCCTTGCGAATACGATGTAGCACTGCAATATCCCTTTTGGAGTGGTAATACTACATCGGTAACTAGAGCTCGGAATATAAATTTAATGCCAGTCTACGTGCACTGAAAACAAGTTTGTGTTGCGTCGAAAGCATTTCAATTCATTATAAGGATCCTTGCGCCTCGGTAGAAGTTCCCAGCCATTATGGAGCTGAAATTATTCATTATGTATTCTGCGGACGCATTTCAGCTTAGTTCCCCTTGACTTTCGAATCTGGCTGTACGACCTGTTGATTCAGCACACAATGAGCTCTCTCCGCCTCGCAGCAGAACTCTGCCAAGTGACCTCCACGAGGAAGGCTACTCTGTGCTCAAAATCCGGCACATCGGCGCTCGGCAGTAGCAGGAGCTAGAGAGGGGGCGTGGCCCGTCACAACTGCCCCTCCCCCTTCCCCACCGGCAGGCGCCGTGCCCACCGGAATGTCGGCACTATCGCGGTACGCCTCCAGGGTTGGTGAGCGTCTTTTGTCTCGGAGCGCTTTGATCGTTATCCTCGGGCCTTACGCACACACACGCACAACACTCACACGCCACAGCGGCGCCTCCTTTATCGGTGACAAGCGCCTACAGCCCCAACGCCTGGCCCCTGTGGCCTTCGAAAGCAGCAAACACGGGGGCCCCAGAAATAACACGTGTGCTTTTTTTCTGCCCCCTGCCCTAGAGCCATCGCAGCATTTCCCCCAAGGAATTTGCAAGTCGCGTCACATTTCGTTCAGCAGTTCCTTGTTTATCTGTTTCCCTTTCATCGCACATCATAATTCAAGGTGAAGCTGTAAGGATTTCGTATGTTTTCTGCCACTGTAAGTATTTCACCTTTACTCTACTGGGACAAATATCCATGAGCGTGCAGCACAAATAGTGGACATGATCCTTGACTCTTTCTTTAATGCAGTCTTGCAATCTGGTTAGCTTGACTCGCTAGTCAGTTGTGCAGCGCTAGAGCAATCTTCTAACTGGTTTGAAGCTATCCGCCATCAATTCCTCTCCTATGCCAAACTCTCCATCTTGGAGTAGCACTTGCTACCTACGTCATCAACTATTTGCTGGATATATTCCGATCTCCACCTTCCTTTAAAATCTTTAGACTTTACAGCTACCTCTTGTACCATGTAAGTTATTCCATTATGTGTTAACATACGTCCTACCACTCTGTCTATTCTTCTTGCCAGTATTTGCCATACATTCTTTCGTCCTTCACTTCTTACCGTGTCAGTCCACCTAATTTTCAATGTTATTCTGTACCACCACATCTCAAATGCTTCAGTCTTCTTCTTTTCCTGTTTCCCTGCAGTCCATGTCTCACTACCACACAACGCTGTGCCCCAAATGTACGTTCTCAGACATTTTTTCCACATATGAAGGCCTATTTTGTTACTAGGAGACTTAACCTTGGAAGGGAATTACCTTTTTGTCATACTAGTGTGCTTTTTACATCTTTCTTGCTCTGTTCATCAAGGATTATTCACTGCCTAGTTAGCAGAATTCCTTAAGTTGATCTACTTTGTGACCGCCAATCCAGATGTTAAGTTACTTGCTATTAGCATTTCTGCTACTTCTCATTATTTTCGTCTTTCTTCGATTTACTCTCAATCCATATTCTGCAATCATTAGACCATTCATTCCATTAAGCACATCTTTTAATTCTTCTTCATTTTCACTGAGGATAGCAATGTCAACAGCGAATCTTACCTTTGGTATTCTCTCTCCTTGAATATTAATTCCATTCTTGAAATTTTTTTTATATTTTCGTCACCACTTCTTCGACATATTTCGACTGAACAGTAGGGGCGAAAGACTACATACCAGTCTTACACGTTTGCTAATTCGAGCATCTCGCTCTTCGTCTTCCACTCTTATTGTTCCGTCTTGGCTCTTGTACGTATTGTATACTTCCCGTCTTTCCCTATAGTTTAGCCCTATTTTTATCAGAATTACGAAGATCGTGCACCATTTTACATTGTCGTGCGCTTTTTCCAGATAGACAGATCCTATGAAAGTAGCTTGATTTTTCTTAGGTCCTGCATCCATTATCAACCTCAACGACAGATTCGCCTCTTTGACGCCTTTACCTTTCCTAAAGCAAAACTGATCGTCACGTAACACATGTTGAATCTTCGTTTCCATTCTTCTGTACATTATTTTTATCAGCAAAATGGATGCATAAGCTGTCAAGCTGATAGTGTGATAGTTCTCCCATGTCCCAGCTCTTGCAATCTTCAGAATTGTGTGGATGATGTTTTGCCGAAACTCTGATGGTATATCGCCAGGCTCGTACATCGTCCACACCTACTTGAGCAGTTCGTTCAAATGGCTCTGAGCACTATGGGACTTAACTGCTGAGGTCAACAGCCTCTAGAACTTAGAACTACTTAAACCTAACTAACCTAAGGAAATCACACACACCCATGCCCGAGCAGGATTCGAACGTGCGACCGTAGCTTCGCGCGGTTCCAGACTGAAGTGCCTAGAACCTCTCGGCCACCCCGGCCGGCACTTGGGCATTTGTTTTGTTACCACTTCCTGCAATGATGTTAGAAGTTCTGATGGAATGTTATCTATCCCTTCTGCCTTATTCGATCTTAAGTCTTCTAAAGTTCTTTTAAATTCTAATCCTAATACCGGATCCCGTATCTCCTCTATATCGACTCCAGTTTCTTCTTCTATCGCGTCATCAGACAAGTTTTCCCCTCATGGAGGCGTACAATGTACTCTTGCCACCTATCCGCTTTCTCATCTACATTACACCCTTAACTTTACCATTCTTCCTTTTAATATCACCGTAGGTTATTTTGACTTTTCTGTAGGCTGAGTCAGGTCTAGCAACATTTATTTCTTTTTCGATTTCTCCACGTCTTTCATGAAGCCATTTCGCTCTAGCTTTCCTGCACTGCCTATTTATTTCATTCCTAAGTGACTTGTATTTCTATATTCCTGAAATTACCTGAAAAAGATTGAACTTCCCGTTTCTCGGTTCAAATGGCTCTGAGCACTATGGGACTTAACATCTGAGGTCATCAGTCCCCTAGAACTTAGAACTACTTAAACCTAACTAACCTAAGGACGTCATACACATTCATGCCCGATGCAGGATTCTAACCTGCGACCGTAGCGATCGCGATGTTCCAGACTGAAGCACCCCGTGTCTTGGATCAACTGAAGTACTTCTTCTGTTACCCGTAGTTTCTTCGCGTTAACTTCCTGGTCCCTATATTTTCCTTTCCAGCTTCTGTGATTGCCCTGTTTAGAGATGTCCTTTCCTCCTCAACTGAACTGCTACTGAGGATTCCTTCCCGTAATACACTCCTGGAAATTGAAATAAGAACACCGTGAATTCATTGTCCCAGGAAGGGGAAACTTTATTGACACATTCCTGGGGTCAGATACATCACATGATCACACTGACAGAACCACAGCCACATACACAGGCAACAGAGCATGCACAATGTCGGCACTAGTACAGTGTATATCCAACTTTCGCAGCAATGCAGGCTGCTATTCTCCCATGGAGACGATCGTAGAGATGCTGGATGTAGTCCTGTGGAACGGCTTGCCATGCCATTTCCACCTGGCGCCTCAGTTGGACCAGCGTTCGTGCTGGACGTGCAGACCGCGTGAGACGACGCTTCATCCAGTCCCAAGCATGCTCAATGGGGGACAGATCCGGAGATCTTGTTGGCCAGGGTAGTTGACTTACATCTTCTAGAGCACGTTGGGTGGCACGGAATACATGCGGACGTGCATTGTCCTGTTGGAACAGCAAGTTCCCTTCCGGTCTAGGAATGGTAGAACGATGGGTTCGATGACGGTTTGGATGTACCGTGCACTATTCAGTGTCCCCTCGACGATCACCAGTGGTGTATGGCCAGTGTAGGAGATCGCTCCCCACACCATGATGCCGGGTGTTGGCCCTGTGTGCCTCGGTCTATGCAGTCCTGATTGTGGCGCTCACCTGCACGGCGCCAAACACGCATACGACCATCATTGGCACCAAGGCAGAAGCGACTCTCATCGCTGAAGACGACACGTCTCCATTCGTCCCTCCATTCACGCCTGTCGCGACACCACTGGAGGCGGGCTGCACGATGTTGGGGCGTGAGCAGAAGACGGCCTAACGGTGTGCGGAACCGTAGCCCAGCTTCATGGAGACGGTTGCGAATGGTCCTCGCCGATACCCCAGGAGCAACAGTGTCCTTAATTTGCTGGGAACTGGCGGTGCGGTCCCCTACGGCACTGCGTAGGATCCTACGGTCTTGGCGTGCATCCGTGCGTCGCTGCGGTCCGCTCCCAGGTCGACGGGCACGTGCACCTTCCGCCGACCACTGGCGACAACATCAATGTACTGTGGAGACCTCACGCCCCACGTGTTGAGCAATTCGGCGGTACGTCCACCCGGCCTCCCGCATGCCCGCTATACGCCCTCGCTCAAAGTCCGTCAACTGCACATACGGTTCACGTCCACGCTGTCGCGGCATGCTACCAGTGTTAAAGACTGCGATGGAGCTCCGTATGCCACGGCAAACCGGCTGACACTGACGGCGGCGGTGCACAAATGCTGCGCAGCTAGCGCCATTCGACGGTCAACACCGCGGTTCCTGGTGTGTCCGCTGTGCCGTGCGTGTGGTCATTGCTTGTACAGCCCTCTCGCAGTGTCCGGAGCAAATATGGTGGGTCTGACACACCGGTGTCAATGTGTTCTTTTTTCCATTTCCAGGAGTGTATGTATAGACTCATAGGACTTCAAGCGTATTTCCTCATTCCTTAGTAGTTCCGTATCCCACTTCTTTGCGCATTAGTTCTTCCAGACTATCTCTTAATCTTCAGCCTATTCTTCATCACTACTAAAATGTGATCTGTGTCTATATCTGCTCCTGATTACCCCTTACAATCCAGTACATAATTAGAGGCATAGTAGCAGGCAACTGAGTTTTAGAGAAGGACGTCTGATATTTGTCAATCTGGGAGAAATTCTCTGGAATACTTCATTATGGAAGTGAAAACTAGTTTGTAAAGAAATTTTCTTGACGGTATGGAAGGAGAAGGTATTTGGAGAAATATTTCAAGGTAACAAACGGATGCGCAAGAATGTCGTGCCTGATAGGAAGAACTATTAACTGAAGAAAATGCTTGTCCCTTGGATAACTAATAACATTCATGATTAATGATGCTTTGATCTCTTTGTTTTCACTATGTCACAAATGCAATTGGTTTAAATGTCTGTAAATTTTTATACTGAGTGATTTGCGTAATTGTAAGAGTCTGATTGTACCGTACAGCCTTTTTGACAATAATCAGAGTCTAATTTTTCAAGAACGCTTTTCTTTAAAATAAAAACCTCCTCCGTCATTCTTAGTACGTTTAGTATATTTTCTCGTGTGTGCATAGCGCTTTACACCGCATGCAGCCACAGACGGTTTCCGACATGCTGAGAAAAAATTTAGTAGCGAGCAGATTATTTTTCTTTAGCTGCAGCATTTACTGACTTCTGTTTGCTTTTGAGAACGTCAGTTCACCAGACATAAAATAGCGTGCTGAGCAAGAGGTAAGTTAGTCTTCTCATTTTGTATCCTTGCTATTAAACGGTGGTTAGTCAGAATTTTCAAGTGTTGTGATAAGTAAGCAGATAAATTTACAGAGAACAGTGAAGGTAATCTTGTACAGTTACTTTCTTCCGAGTTGTGTAGTATTTTATTTTATGGATATTTCAAGTCACATATAGGACTTCCATAACGTACTTCAGTACCGGGTTGAGTGCCCCACAAACCAAACATCAATTTACTTCAGTATCAAGTTTCAGTTAAATAGTTTTCTCTGAGTACACAATTCTATGTGTTGGGAATTGAATAGATTCACTTTCATTACTTCAACTTGAGTATTTCACTAAAATTAAAATTTTGTTTCGCGCCTCTGTTCACAAGCGCAGTACAGGGCCAACCAACGGTCAGTATCGCTCAGAAATTGAATACAGTATCTTAAGGACACCTTAATCACGGGGAAGGTTTTTTTGAAAAATAGTGTTCAACATCTCATACGCAGATAAATTACATAGGAAGCTTACAAAGCAAACTCCACATAGAAACTTTCATTAAATCTGGCCATTCCGTTTCTGTTGGTGCTTTGCTGGTCCGACATTTGCCTCCCAATATGTAGTAGCTCCTTGGTCAGCCAAACATAGGGAAAACGTTATATATTATTTTAATTGAAGGGGCAGTGGGGAGAAAGGAAAGAAAAGGATGGGATAGGAAAGGAAAGGAAAGGAGAGGAATGGAGCTATTGATCTCAGCTGCATCAGGTCTTTATGTGTAATCAGCGGCGACGGGTGAAAATGGGTGTTGGGCCAGGAGTCGAACCTGGCATCTCCTGCTTACTGGGCAGTTGCGTTAACCACTATCCATCTGGACATAATGTTTATCTCAACTGCTTGGACTATCTCAGCACACCTCCAGGCCGGTCCACAATCCCATCCACAACCTCCTACCCGCATTTCCGGTCCTTGTCCTCCATGTTCGCTCCTTTGGGATTCCCACACGAGGCCGAACGTAAGTGTGCATCAGAACTGAAGCTTGTGGATTCATTGCAGATGTACAGACACAAAGCACAGAGGCCACGCAATCTTATAATTGATTCAATTCGAAAGGCAATAAGTCTACCACCTTCAGCGCAGATGTACAATTACATTCGACAGTTGGCTCTATATGGGAATGTGGGTCAGCCGGGAGGCATGTGGAAACAGTCCGCACTATTACGAAAAGCAATTTGTCATGATGGCGCAGAGGTTAACGTCACATCTGATTATTAAGCATTGTCACTCGTTGTCGCTGATTCCGCATAACGTCCCTATGGAGCTGACGTCAACAGATCATTCCTTTTCCTTTCTTTTCACGCGCCTCCACCTTCAATTTACATAAAATGCTATGTGGTTGACTTTCCGTCCCATCAGTCATTATCATTGACTGCTATGTATCAGACCTCTGAAGCGAAATCATCATTTCTCAGTTTCATGAAGTTCGAAACAGTTTACATGATGGAAAACTGAATACTACGATTTCACATACATTACAACAAACAAATGTCCACGGTTCTCGAATTTTTAACCAAGCCAGTCAATTCAGGGTCTCGATACTTAATTACAGCCTGAGAGAATGAAAGTACATCGTAAAACATTTGCCGCGAGAAATTTCAACATAGTTGTCTCTCTCGCCGTAACAATCGTTTCATGTAATATGAATTCACGATTCGCTAATGAATCAGTCCAAACTTCAACATCATTTCATATGAAAGATTTTCTTATTTCCTTCTAAGCTCAGATCGCATGTAACGTGCATTACATTTTTGAATTTGTAGCGAGGCAGTCCTTGAATTTTCGCACAGTTTTGATGGAATAATGGATCGATACTTCTCTTAAAGTGTCCCTGTATGCAGTTTGTTTCAGAAACGATGGCCGATTTTCAGGGATATGACAGGAAAGATCATTCGAAGCAGAAAAGTCAAGTAAACATTGGCTCTAAAACACATACCTTAGGAGCAGTTCTTGACGTTCGATACTGTGAAACAGATCTCTTCAACTGCTAACTCTTTGATTTTCATATTTTGGGAAGTGGTAGTATGGATCAAAACAAATAAAGTCCAGTAAACATGTGCTCTAAAATGCATACCTTAAAATTTATGAGAACTGGTTCATTAGAAGAGTTGTGTTTAAAAGTAGCGAAGCCGAACAAGTGCTCCTAGTTCTTAAGGTATGCATTTTTACTGGACTTTTTTTCTTCTCTTGGTGCATAACACCACTTCCCAAAATATGGAGAACAAAGAGCTTGCAGTGGACGAGATTTGATTCACAGTATCGAAGATCAAGGATTGCTCATAGTTCATTCCTCTCATATCCCTAAATATTGACCATCACTACTGAACCGCCCTGTATTCAGCGTATATCGGTCGATAGTTTCTATTGTTTGCAAGATTTTCCTTTTCAGTAACTACAGCTTTTCAAGTGTATGGTTTATTTTGTGTGTGTGTGTGTGTGTGTGTGTGTGTGTGTGTGTGTGTGTGTGTGTGTGTGTGTGAGTGTGTGCGTGCCTTGATAACATTTCTCATGTAGAAATTTTCCCAGTGGCTTGACAATATAGGTCTCATATAATCTTTATTGGCAAACACTCATCCTCGAGGAGTTGGTACATAAGTTTAAAAGCAGTGCACAGTTTACTGCTGGCGAATAATTGTCCTCTGTCTAGCTGAAGGCTTAAATAAAGGTATCGTGAAATTACTCTTTTCCAGTAGGTGCACCGTCTGGAAGCGAACGTAGCTTCTAAAATTTTATTTAGATTACTTGTATTGTTATAGACGCTTATACAAATAGGTGAGCTTTCGTCGCAGAAATGTGAACATCAATGGCCGACAAGAATGACCCCAAAATTTTAATTCTCTTGGTGCATAACACCACTTCCCAAAATATGGAGAACAAAGAGCTTGCAGTGGACGAGATTTGATTCACAGTATCGAAGATCAAGGATTGCTCATAGTTCATTCCTCTCATATCCCTAAATATTGACCATCACTACTGAACCGCCCTGTATTCAGCGTATATCGGTCGATAGTTTCTATTGTTTGCAAGATTTTCCTTTTCAGTAACTACAGCTTTTCAAGTGTATGGTTTATTTTGTGTGTGTGTGTGTGTGTGTGTGTGTGTGTGTGTGTGTGTGTGTGTGTGTGTGTGTGTGTGAGTGTGTGCGTGCCTTGATAACATTTCTCATGTAGAAATTTTCCCAGTGGCTTGACAATATAGGTCTCATATAATCTTTATTGGCAAACACTCATCCTCGAGGAGTTGGTACATAAGTTTAAAAGCAGTGCACAGTTTACTGCTGGCGAATAATTGTCCTCTGTCTAGCTGAAGGCTTAAATAAAGGTATCGTGAAATTACTCTTTTCCAGTAGGTGCACCGTCTGGAAGCGAACGTAGCTTCTAAAATTTTATTTAGATTACTTGTATTGTTATAGACGCTTATACAAATAGGTGAGCTTTCGTCGCAGAAATGTGAACATCAATGGCCGACAAGAATGACCCCAAAATTTTAATGTCCAAAGCATCGATGTCAGATGTTCCATTTATGGAACATGGTAAAAAGGAAGATACAGATGCCTGCAATAGCACGTTCATGAATCAATAAATACAGGAAAAGTTAACATTCCGTATTCACAAGGTTTTGTTTACATGCTTCAGACATAACGTTTTTGTGAACAGTTTTTCCTTCAGCGTAATTCGTTGTTGTGGACAGTATACTTTGCTTTTGAAATAGTCCGTCAAATGTTGACGATATGACAGTACAGGTCATGTTTTAAGTAGATATTATTGTAGCCTCGGATGGGGAGTACCGATGAAATTATTATACAGCTCTAATGGACTGTGCTTAAATTCTAGAAGGCGAGCTTTCAGGCTATACTATGGTGGAACTAAACTCTCATAGGCCCCGTTTCAGAATTATCGATGCTAATCGAAAATCTGTAGCTGCTATTAAATAAATTCGTACTGGGCAAAATTAAGCCTGTTATTACCGATCGGGTACAATATGAGACCCAAAATTCACCCTTGACGGAAATCGAACTCAGTACGCCTTTTAGCATTGCCATCACCGTCAAAACATACACTACGTAAGCCATCACGAAGTGTATCGCTAATGGTTCTCTGTATTAAATCTGTCTGTTATCTGTTTTATTACTGCCCCACACGGAGCAATGAAAAATCATATGGTATGCCTTCGTTCGCATCATAGTCTCTTTTATTCTTATTACCATTACGTGAGTTCTGTATGACGAAAGGAATGGCGTGCTTACAAATCCCACCTTAATGATCTTCCTGAAACTGTTTTTCTTTCAACGATAATTAATGTTGTCTGTTAATATGCAGCTATTTATCTTGCGGACGTTATCTTGTGTTTATCGTGATTTAAAAGTCTGGATCCTCTTAATTTCACCCTGGGGATGATGCTTTACTGATATGGCAAATGCTCTGGCGCTATCCGACAAATCTTTTATATGTACTAAAGCTTTAGCAAAGAGTCGGAGTAGCCAAGAGGGTCATTAAGCGAAGTTTGAGGATGCCGCTAATAATTTTGATTCTTAGTTTCTCATGTTTACTCACAGACGTTGAGAAGTAATAGTCTTGAATGGCTACAAGGAGAACTACAGAAATGTGATTTACGGTGCTTATGATTAGAATTAGCTACAAAGAAGGAAAGTCAACTGTGAAAAATATTTCGTTACATGGTACACATACGCCAGGAATAGGGCTTAAGCAAAAATATAACTTCGGAAACTATAACAACAGTAGCTGCTGCACAGCACTATCACGTAGTTGCACTAGCACACCCATGCCCGAAGGAGAACTCGAACCTCCGACGGGGCGAGCCGCGCGGACCGTGACAAGGCGCCAGAGACTGCGCGCCTACCCCCGCGCGGCGAAATTAAGGATTAGTGGTTACTCGTGCCCCATGTACTTGGAGAAACGAGCCAACCCAAAAACGTAATGCTCCTCACAGCTATAATTATTGGTCTTCAAATGACGTAAATACTGATGTGGTGGTCAGCACACCTCCCTCAGTCACCAATAAGAATATCTGCACTTACACACGACGTTACACCTTGTGTGTCGAGTCAGTTAGTTACATAAATTTTCCATAGATAATTTGAAAGATTCATTTACTGAAACAATGTGGTGTCAGTCAGATTACAGTATATGTATACGTAATTAGTGTTAATAGTAATGAAGACATATTTGTACTCCTACTGATGCAACTTAAAGGAAAGGAGTTATCCATGAGAAGCGATTTCAGTTCAGTTTTAAACTTTGTGCTGCTGTTTGCAAACATTTTATGTTATTCGGTGGATGATCAAAGGTGTTTGTTCTTGATACCAAATTTCTTTTTCAGCCATTGACAACTTTGGCTTCCCCGCTGCGTTCATCCAAGTGAAACATCAACCTACAGACCTGACAAGTTTCTCCCAAACCAATTAACATACTACAACATCACATTTGCCACACATAACGCTACTCTTAACGTAAACTGAAAAGCGCTACGACGCACTTAAGCTGTATTAAAGTAATAAAAAGTAAATCTTATCTTCCTGCGAGTTGTGTTGCTAACTTCTAGCAGGACGTAAAAAACACGAACATGTAAACAAACACAAGTGTTTGCTGAATGTAAGTTTCGGGTAGCAGAACACGTGAAGTGAATGAAAACCGAAAAAATGGCCAGGTGTGAGAAGGAATAGATCTCTGAGGTTTCCTTAGAAGCTCGGTGACGTGTACAGACAGTTTTTGGCAACGAGTATCTCGACCATTTTTTTTGTGTTACGGACATTTGTATTGGCACGATATCGGACCCAGTGATTCCAAGATTTTAGAGACTGTTTTAATTACAATAATACACTCCTGGAAATGGAAAAAAGAACACATTGACACCGGTGTGTCAGACCCACCATACTTGCTCCGGACACTGCGAGAGGGCTCTACAAGCAATGATCACACGCACGGCACAGCGGACACACCAGGAACCGCGGTGTTGGCCGTCGAATGGCGCTAGCTGCGCAGCATTTGTGCACCGCCGCCGTCAGTGTCAGCCAGTTTGCCGTGGCATACGGAGCTCCATCGCAGTCTTTAACACTGGTAGCATGCCGCGACAGCGTGGACGTGAACCGTATGTGCAGTTGACGGACTTTGAGCGAGGGCGTATGGTGGGCATGCTGGAGGCCGGGTGGACGTACCGCCGAATTGCTCAACACGTGGGGCGTGAGGTCTCCACAGTACATCGATGTTGTCGCCAGTGGTCGGCGGAAGGTGCACGTGCCCGTCGACCTGGGAGCGGACCGCAGCGACGCACGGATGCACGCCAAGACCGTAGGATCCTACGCAGTGCCGTAGGGGACCGCACCGCCACTTCCCAGCAAATTAGGGACACTGTTGCTCCTGGGGTATCGGCGAGGACCATTCGCAACCGTCTCCATGAAGCTGGGCTACGGTCCCGCACACCGTTAGGCCGTCTTCCGCTCACGCCCCAACATCGTGCAGCCCGCCTCCAGTGGTGTCGCGACAGGCGTGAATGGAGGGACGAATGGAGACGTGTCGTCTTCAGCGATGAGAGTCGCTTCTGCCTTGGTGCCAATGATGGTCGTATGCGTGTTTGGCGCCGTGCAGGTGAGCGCCACAATCAGGACTGCATACGACCGAGGCACACAGGGCCAACACCCGGCATCATGGTGTGGGGAGCGATCTCCTACACTGGCCATACACCACTGGTGATCGTCGAGGGGACACTGAATAGTGCACGGTACATCCAAACCGTCATCGAACCCATCGTTCTACCATTCCTAGACCGGCAAGGGAACTTGCTGTTCCAACAGGACAATGCACGTCCGCATGTATCCCGTGCCACCCAACGTACTCTAGAAGGTGTAGGTCAACTACCCTGGCCAGCAAGATCTCCGGATCTGTCCCCCATTGAGCATGTTTGGGACTGGATGAAGCGTCGTCTCACGCGGTCTGCACGTCCAGCACGAACGCTGGTCCAACTGAGGCGCCAGGTGGAAATGGCATGGCAAGCCGTTCCACAGGACTACATCCAGCATCTCTACGATCGTCTCCATGGGAGAATAGCAGCCTGCATTGCTGCGAAAGGTGGATATACACTGTACTAGTGCCGACATTGTGCATGCTCTGTTGCCTGTGTCTATGTGCCTGTGGTTCTGTCAGTGTGATCATGTGATGTATCTGACGCCAGGTCAATAAAGTTTCCCCTTCCTGGGACAATGAATTCACGGTGTTCTTATTTCAATTTCCAGGAGTGTATAAATGTGACATAACGTCGAGCAGCAGGCGACCATTATTACTATAATCAGTAGTTCTCCATTATGATGAACTGTGTTCCAATGGCAAAAGTCAAATATCAGGCAATGAATGACTTTACTGCTCAAGTGACGCGATTCGGAATTTATCCATCATCAGATATTCAGGTGAGATTACTGCACGTAGATATGGCGTTTCAAGTTCTATGTGAAAGAAACAATTGCAGACTGGTCTGAGAAGCTTATCAGACTTCTTTACATTTATTACGCCGCCAGAACCCTATAGACCTTAGCATGTGACGTAAGTCCGAACAGACGAATAGACAGAGAATCAGACAAGAAAAGAGAAAAGAAACACATTTTTCGCGTGATAGAATTACAAACTTATAGTTTTCATTCTTTTTCTTTGGTTTAACCATGAAACCTTCCTGTCTGCCAAATATCATGATTCTAGGCCAACGGGAAGTACCCATATGTTTTGATCAGTGAGTTTGCGAGTGTAAAAGTACGTTTCACAAATATCCGTATCTTTTGATTGCATTGACTTGGAAGCTTCAATTTCTTACACCACCAATGGAGTATAGACCTCAGTATGTGTCATACATTTCAACCTGATACAACTACCCGTTCCTGGAAAAAAGATTTCTAACAGTCGGAAAGACAGACACTCAGGCAGCTGGAGAACAAAGCTATCCTACAAGGGTTCCGTATTTACCTACTGCGGCACCGAACCCTACAAAAATCATATTTTCTAACAATAATCCAAGTCCGACAACCTTTGGAAATTATGTAAAGCGCCGTAACGTATCCAAAAGAAAACTTAACAATTAGAAAGCTGGCAGCTAGATTGTAAGCACACCACCGACAATCACTCTATAAGTTTTAAATCACAGAAGACATGAAACAATTGAAAACTCGAAAAAGCGTAATATACATAATAACCGCATCAACCAGTCACTATCCAAAAACTCGGGAAGCACTAAAATGTACCCAAAACAACATATCGTTCCGCAGCTCCTGGTATTTATGCCAGACCGCTTGGATAAAAGTAATGTCCCGCTAGACCAATTTTGCACCGTTCTATCGAATGGGCCGGTTCAGTGCCACTTTAAAAATCATCTTGTTTGTAACGGGACATAAACCGACGCTGTCTTCCGAGACTTGGCGTCACATGGAAGACACGATGAGCGGCATTTGTTTGGGCTGACTCCACATTCACATTGAAAAACGAGCCTGCGAAGATCTGCTGAAACATCAGAGAAAATGCACCTAACGACGTTAGGGGAGGCACCCAGTATATTCTACTTGTGCCAGCAGCCTTTTGTTCAGCTGACACTTTACACATCATAAAGTTTATTATGAATATGACGTACAAAAGGTGGAACTAAGCAGTTAGAAACATGCTGAACCCATCCAATCTTCTCGGCAACACGACAGCTGTCTAATGTTTACAACATGTGCACTAGTTAAAAAAATAAGTTGAAAGTGAAAGTAGTTCGTTTAAGCGACAAGCAATGTTAGTCTCCACTGTATAGAAATGACACGCAATGTTCAGTTATTCTTTACTGCGCAGTGTTACTTACAATTTGCATCTTATCACAGATAAATTTTCAGAATCGCGAATACTTACTTTTTCTAGTGTGGATTATTTAAACTCTACTGCTGTTTTGTGAAAACGGTGAAACTCTTCAGTCTGAGGAAGTTAATATAACTAATGAAGTCTGAGAGCGTATGCAGTTGCAGTGATAACAAAAAACAGCAATTTAAGACTAGTAAGTGGAAGCAGAAACAAAGGAGAAGGGGTAAGGTATCATCGAGCATTCACTTGTTCTAAGACGACAGCCACGTGCGGAAAGCTGTGGCTGTGCAATATTGGACAGACTTGCACGTTATATAATCACTTTTAAGCTAACTTCATATATTTAATGAGGAGCGCCCACGTGAAGTATACCATTATTTTATCCTAAAAAATAACATCAACAAAGAACCTGTTTGTGGCTGATCGAAGTATCAACAAAATTGCTGTCCTATGACGTGGATTTCACGCTAACATTAGATTCGCTGTCTATAATATTACTCCAATTTGTCCGTAAAACGCCCTATTCGTATTTTTAATGGTTTTTCTCTTGGTCGATATTGTTACCATAGCCGAAATAGTTCCAGATTATACCCTGCATAGGTAATATTAATAGTCGTCGGCCCATAACGCTGTAATAGAGCAACATGTATAACTTAGGAAAAACAGTGACGCTCGCTGTGGCTGTAGCAGGGGTGCTGGCGCGTGAAATGAAATTTTCCGGGTTGAGATTGCGCGCTACCGCATGTTCCTCCCAGGCTTACATAGTATACACGTTCCACGTAGTCCGAGCACACACAACATACTTGTCTTCCCGGGCCCTGTGTCTTCACGTGTTACACTCAGGGTTTATGTAGCGTTTCATGCGTAATGAGAAGCTCGTGGCAGTATTTCCCTGCGAAACAGTAGGTTATCCCTCCGGATAGCGGAAGATAAACACAAACGTCGAGACGAGATGGTAGAGTCCTTAATAAGGTCTCTTAAGGAAAAGAGTAAATCACTTCGGACAACGCGATACTGCAAAGGCATTTTTTCCGAACCAACGATACTGGTCTTAGATATCCTGCAATTTGGAACTCTTAACGCAGTGTATTTGTATGGAACATTTAGTTTTTATGCTGTCGAAACTTTTGCTGTAAGGTTAATTCTATTAAATCGTGGAAGAAACGCTTATTACAAAATAACAAAATTACCACCACATGTTAACTCTGTGCGGGAAGTATTTAAACGTTTAAGCTGTACACGTAGTTGTGGTTGGATATTGCCCTTCTTATCTTTCCTAGAAAATGATAAACAACAACAACAATGGGAAATTTCAGAATGACGGAGAGCGGAGGAAAAGTCTGGAATTCTTCATGGTAGCAAACTTTTTTTAGTAGCACTCTGCATCAAGAAGCTTCAGCTAACGACACTCATGGCCGTTAAAACTAGTGTAGGAATGGCAGCAGGTCATCTACTTCCTATTTTTGCTGTAAACTGTGAGTTGTTGTTAAGTTCTCAATTTATTACTATCACCATAATTTCCTTCATCTTTTATTATTTCGTAAAAATGGCAGACAAATGCTTAATTTTTTAAAGCAAGTGAAGCATTGTACTTAATTGCTACATCACTTCGTAAATATTTCCAGACTAGGGTTGACGCCATTCTGATATACAATGTATATAGGACGACGACAGTGAGATACAACCATACAAACCAGAAGGGGCAAACCTTCAGCATTGCATATTCACCCATACTATCTAACAGGCTAGACATGGTACCAGGTATCTTACTGTCTCAGCAATGCTGCTCGAATTTTATGCCATGTGTTTGCTGCTCTTTTCTGTTGTAACTGCTATTAAAAGAGCACTGGTCACTTTTTCCTTTCTCCTTTTTCCTTTTTATTTAAAAACGCAATATTTTAAAGCAATTGAAGTTTTACGAATAAAAATTATTCGCTTATTTAAAAAAAGGTTTACTTGAAAACGAGAAAATAGATGCTAAGGGTGACTGATATTTCGTATCTTTCACCCGGTCATTAGTAAAAAATAAAAGAAAACCTGTTGTAGCCGTGACGAAACAATACCGAAAAATATCGGTTATTCAGAACTACAGTCCTGTATCAGTTTTAAGCGGTCGGTTTTTCCCCTGCCAGGAGATGTGCAAAGGTAAAAACTGGGCTTCTTCCATACAAAAACGTATTACGTGACCACCGACACTATAAAACTTAACGGAGATAAGTATCCGGTGGTTCAAATGGCTGTGAGCGCTATGGGACTTAACATCTGAGGTCATCAGTCCCCTAGAACTTAGAACTACTTACACCTAACTAACCTAAGGACATCACACACATCCATGCCGGAGGCAGGATTCGAACCTGCGACCGTAGCGCTCGCGCGGTTTCAGACTGAAGTGCCTAGAACCGTTCGGCCACAACGGCCGTCTCAGTATCCCACGTTTGTTTCAGTAAGGATGTCATCTCAAGATTCTTTGAGATTTCTTGGCCTTGTAGGTCATCAACCACCTCACTTATTTTTGCTGTAGTGCAGTGTCAAAGTTGCTGGCTCCGTGGTCTAGATACTAGCAATGGTCATAACAGCAGTAACACACAATCACAAGTTTATGTAGAGCTAGAATACTGAACGTCGTCCGTTCCACCTCTTGAGACTACTCCATTAAAAAGCGGTGAAGCTGGCACCAGAATACCGTAGGGACATCAAATAAAAATTCTTGCACCAGGCTAGTAGCCACACAAGTTTCGTTTGATTCCGTGATTCGGATCCCTTTGGAATGAACTTTACCAGGAATTTGTGGTGCCTCCACTTTAATCGTGGAGTAAGCAAAAAAATCATACACATAACTTGACAAATTACACAGAAAGTGATTTTCGAGCTGTTGTAGAAACTCCTGTATGGCACTCACACCCCAACCTTCAGATGTAGGACATTCACATCGATACCAAACGCTGCACGTCGATAAGAGTATCGACCAAATCTCCGATTTACTTTTGAAATGTGCTGTCGTCCAGTAGAACATGCATAAGCGATCATTAAAAATGAAACCATAACCACGGAGCACATGAAAATCGTATCTGTGAGTTCTTGCTTTGAAGACCTCGCGTGGCTGAGTTGGTAGAGATTGAGGTCATATTGTCAAATGTCCCACGTTCAAATCCAACTAATGACACTCTTTTTTAAGCTGTTATTTGGGAGAACATTTTCCTGACACGTAAAGGGCTTTTCGGAGTTTGTAAGAATGTTCTTTTGGCAGCATGCTTTCGCTTCGTTATTTGAAAGCTGCAAAGCTATAGAATGCATTTGTATGGATAGGTGTGGTGTTCTGTCGCATATGTCCGACAGAACACCAAATGTACTCTATAGATTTGCTACTATAAACTAATGAAGCGAAAGCAGACTGCCAAAAGAAACTCCGAAAAGTCCTTTTACGTGTCATTAAAATTTCTACGACATAACAGTTTCATGTGAAACCAGCTAAAAAATTATTATCAACGGGGTTTGAACGCGGGCCCTTTGCTACGACGACCTCATGCTCTACCAACTCACTTTTTTCGGTGTGTTTATAAATTTATGCATCTTCATATATAACATTGACTTTAAATTATATGTGTAGTTGGTAAGAACTTCTCTGTTTTCCATTTACTGTTCAGAATTTCTTGTTTTTCGTTCTTAAATTGTTGCTTCAAGTCATATATAGACTCTCCTCACTCGTTGATGATGTAATTCATAAAACAATATATGGACCATCTGTATGTTCTTGTCTTGGAGGCTGGAAACACTTTCACGTCTATATACATTATTTTCTTGATGTTTATTTCGTTAACTGTGGTTGATAGCAAACCTGCTGCTTTAAACTTTATTCGTTTCCATAAACCTGCAGTTCTGGGGCAAGCTATTGTTTGGGGATGCCAGCGTCAACTGTGCTACACCACTGGCAGTACAGATGACTGGTTAGTTTTATTCTGTGGCCCCGCGCAGATGTTGGCAACAAACCATTTATAAACATGTAAGCTGCTGAACGCAACCTCGAGTTTAAGGATTTGTCTGCAAAATTTCACCAGACCGTCTTCCAGTTTAAGTCTTTGTGTTTCACCTGGTTTGTTGGGGGTCATGGAGTTTTTATCCCAATAACTTCCATTATTGTCTTTGACGTGAACAATCTTACATTTTGAGCCTTTGTATAATATATATTGTAGTTCGCAAGGCTCGAATTACATTCGCTGGCATCCTTCTGTAATCTGTGTTTCCTGTCACGCTACCCCAGCCTACCTTTAAGTCTGACCGATAAGCTTGTAATTAAAGGGTACGTATGGGGCTTTTCCCTCACAATGTTTTAAATCTACACCACCTTCGTTAGTTAGTATCGTCAGTGGATCCCTGGCTACTCGAAACAACATACCTTTCCAAATAAACCAGCCAATGTACTTGTGCGATACATTTTCTGTCGGTGCGTATGATTTGCGCTACATACCACATTTTGGATAGGGACAGTATGTTTATACATTCATTCCTCTGAATACTATTTCATTTCCATCTGCTGTTCTCTATCAGTGTGCCTCTTACTTTTTCTACAACTCATTTGGAATTCGCGTCAGTTACGTCGTTTAAGTTTTTCCTTCGTTTTACTCCCAGCACTTCACTTCCATTTTTACAGATTCGGAGAATGGTTGTGGCATGCGGTGAGCACTTTCATTTAGCCATAGTAGATGTGGTTTTTCTTTCTTTATCGTTGCCCCGCTGCGTATTTATAATCATCCATTATTTCCAACCGAGCGATGTGGGGCAGTGGTTAGCACACCGGACTCGCATTTCGGAGGGGGAAATTCAAACCCTCCTCCGGCCATCCTGATTTGTGTTTTCCATGATTTCCCTAAATCGCTTCAGGCAAACTCCGGGATGGTTTCTCTCAAAGGGCACGGCCGATTTCCTTTCCCATCCTTTCCTAATCCTGTGGGACCGATGACCTCGCTGTTTGGCCTCCTCCCCAGAATCGACCGATTCATTAATTATGACACTTCTGCGATGTCTTGGGAAATTGTAATTATAATGGTAACATCACTCAAATGAGATCTACAAATTAGTCTCTAACAGATACGCTTTTCGTGTGGTTAGAAGTTCTGGTGTTACATTTAATTACCGTTTACACATGTTCTACTGGACAAATCGTGGTTTTGGGTGTGTTCTATCAACATACAATGTTTGGTACCGATCTGAGTGTCTGACTTCTGGAGGTTTGGTTATCAGTGACGTTAAAAAATGGGGGAATAATTGTGTGCGATATCTCAACCTGTCAGAATAAGGATTAATTGAAAATGTTTGTTGATTAATTTGCACATTTTACTAAAAGTCAACGTGTAATAAAATTGATCCATCACCTAGTAATTCATATTCTAGACTATTGTGGTGTATCTCCGAATGAAATAAATAATGGAAATTTAAGGTGATTCTAATTAGCCACCGACAAGTAACATACGATTATTTTACTACAACAGTCCACGTGTGTTCACAGAAGCATCTTGACATTCATATGCTCTAAGACTTAGGACTGAAGCATTACCTTGATATTTATTATCTAGACAACGTAAAAACATTGTCAGCCTTTTCGCAACTGAATTTTTATTCTCTTTCTAATCACACTTGTTCCATCCATTCACACTGGGCATCACATGTGCCCTGTTGAGTGGTACTTAAGTAAATAAATTAGTGAAATCAAAGTGAAGTAGAAATTAGAATATAAATGAAAAACTTGGTTTAGTTTAGAGAGTTACATACTGGCAAACAGCGAGCAGAACAGCAGAGCAGAAGAGACAATGACCGTGAAGTCAGCAAGTTCCACATAAGCGGACGCTGTCGATTCAGCCGTCAGGGCATCGCTCGACCGGCTCACGTGTTTCTCAGTTGTCACATGTGAGCAAAGGCCCTCGCCTACATTCCAAGGGCCAATGACCGACGTTAAGAAAATTCTTCGAGAAGCTTTTCAACGTGACAGAAGAGGCAATGACCGTGAAGTCGTTCACCTCCAATAAACTGAAGTGAATAAATACGCGAGACGCAGTGGGCCCGACAGACGAAGGAAGAAAAGAAGTGAAGAAGAGTAGCAGTAGTTTTCAGTCAGTTTTGGTGCTGAAGACCGTCACGCAAGAAGAGACTACATCAAGCACAGACGCACCAAGTCCGCCGCTGTAGTGGAATAGCAAGCAGCAGCCTCGGCGCCAGAAGACAGAAGTTAAAAGGTATTTGAAGTCTGATTTTTACGTACCCGGGTGACTCGTGAGGACGGGAAGGAGACGGCCTCACATCAGCAGTCATCTGTGAGCTGGGATGAAGATCTGACAGCCGAAGACTGGCAAACGGGAGTCCGTTGTTCGAGTCCAGGACACTGGCCTTCCCCCGCCGCGCCGCTCCGCTGGCCGACGCACAACACACGCGGCCGCTTAGAGAAGAGAAACACTGGGACGCCACATTTAAGGTATCGCCATCCGATGCACGACTTCGCTCGCAATAATTAAACGGGCCACCTCGCGCTGCGTGTCTCCAGTCAGCTGGGCGAGACGGCGACACGAGATACACACCGCTACGCGTAATCAGACGCCGCCGCCGTCGCTGCAGCAGCAGAAGGCTTCGCAAACGACACAGCTGCCGCTCTCCGAGCCAGTACAATCCAGTAAGAAAACCGTTGTACAAATCTTCAATAAAAGTGATCTTATGTAAAAATGCTGTTTCATTTTACCTCACACCCGAGCCAAGGAAGAACCCACACTGCCCACATGTTGTTAAGAGAGAAAAAGTAATTTTAGGATTTTCACCCTGACATAATGCTTTAGAATTAAATGCCCATTGCAGTAATGCTCATCCTGACAACTGACTAGCATCAAAAGACAAAACCCGGTTACATTTAGTATCAGAGCTGTTACATTTGGTGTCAGAAATGTGTGTGTGTGTGTGTGTGTGTGTGTGTGTGTGTGTGTGCGTCGGGAGGGGGGGGGAGGGAATTATGTTATATTTTAGTACTATTTCAGTATTCGATTTTTGTGGTAAGCTGTGAATTAGTTGGAATACCGTGCATCTATTATTGGTATTTTCGTCAGTCAGCATATTCACGCTATTTTTTGTGGGCTCCTATTTTAAACACTCTTCCTGGAGGACGAAAATTCACTTTCTTTTGTTATTACGGCATACCGATGGCTGTGTGTTCTGGATATATGAAGCTGGGGCGATGATTCTTCACAATCCCTGACATTTCCTTTGAAACTGTTATTATTATGTATTGCAGTATTCCTGATATACAAGGTTGAAAAAATAATCGCAACACCAAAGACTATTAACATGGAGTAATGAAATTTCGGGATTACATTTGTCCAAGTAACATATTTAAGTAATTAACATTGGAAGGTCACAGCTTCATGTAATTTCGAGATTAGCTACTGCCAATGTGAAATGCTGGTATGTTAATAACCGTTGTAACCGCCAGAATGTTGAATGCAAGCATGCGGACGTGCATGCATTGTGTTGTACACGTGTCAGATGTAAGTCTGTGGGATGTAGTTCCATGCCTGGTCAGCAGTGCAGGGACGGATAACTCTTTTTTGCAGATGAAGCTCTAGTTGCCGTCCAATGACATCTTATATGTGCTCGACTGGAGACATATCTGCTGTTCGAGGAGGCCAAGGCAACATGTTGGCACCGTGCAGGGCATGTGGCATGTTGGGTTAAGACAACGGTATTTGGGAGAGCGTTATCCTGTTGGGAAACACCCACTGGAATGTTGTACGTGAATCGCAGCAAAACAGGTCGAATCACTAGCCTGACGTACAAATATGCCGTCACTGTGCGTGGGATAACCACGAGAGCTGTCCTGCTGTCATACGCAGTCGCACACCAGACCGTAGTTCCTGGAGCAGGTCCAGTGTGTCTGGCACGCAGACAGGTTGGCTGCAGGCCAACAACTGTCCTCCTCCCAACTCACTGACGCCGAGGCAGAACCAACTTTCATCAGAAAATACCAAAGGCCTCCATCCTGCTCTACAATGAGCTCTCGTTCGACAACAGTGAAGTCGTATACGGCGGTGGTTTAGACTCTACATCTACATCTACATCTACATACATACTCCGCAATCCACAATACGGTGCGTGGCGGAGTGTACCTCGTACCACAACTAGCATCTTCTCTCCCTGTTCTACTCCCAAACAGAGCGAGGGAAAAATGGCTGCCTATATGCCTCTGTACGAGCCCTAATCTCTCTAATCTTATCTTTGTGGTCTTTCCACGAATTGTAAGTTGGCGGCAGTAAAATTGTACTGCAGTCAGCCTCAAATGCTGGTTCTCTAAATTTCCCCAGTACCGATTCACGAAAAGAACGCCTCCTTTCGTCCAGAGATTTCCACCCGAGTTCCTGAAGCATTTCCGTAACACTCGCGTGATGATCAAACCTACCAGTAACAAATCTAGCAGCCCGCCTCTTTATTGCTTCTATGTCGTCCCTCAATCCGACCTGATAGGTAACCCAAATGCTCGAGCAGTACTCAAGAATAGGTCGTATTAGTGTTTTATAAGCGGTCTCCTTTACAGATGAACCACATCTTCCCCAAAATTCTACCAACGAACCGAAGACTACTATCCGCCTTCCCCACAACTGCCATTACATGCTTGTCCCACTTCATATCGCTCTGCAATGTTACGCCCAAATATTTAATCGACGTGACTGTGTCAAGCGCTACACTACTAATGGAGTATTCAAACATTACGGGATTATTTTTCCTATTCATCTGCATTAATTTACATTTATTTATATTTAGAGTTAGCTGCCATTCTTTACACCAGTCACTAATCCTGTCCAAGTCATCTTGTATCCTCCTACAGTCACTCAACGACGACACCTTCCCATACACCACAGCATCATCAGCAAACAGCCGCACATTGCTATCCACCCTATCCAAAAGATCATTTATGTAGATAGAAAGCAACAGCGGACCTACCATACTTCCCTGAGGCACTCCAGATAATAGCCTCACCTCCGATGTACACTCACCATCGAGGACAACATACTGGGTTCTGTTACTTAAGAAGTCTTCGAGCCACTCACATACTTGGGAACCAATACCATATTAGTTAGGAGTCTGCGGTGGGGCACCGCGTCAAACGCAGTGGAATGCGCGCTGCAGGACGTCTGGCTCGCAGCTGTCATTGA
Organism: Schistocerca americana; assembly: GCF_021461395.2. Lineage (NCBI taxonomy): Eukaryota > Metazoa > Arthropoda > Insecta > Orthoptera > Acrididae > Schistocerca > Schistocerca americana. Next base: position 654,806,356 of record NC_060122.1, read on the forward strand.
AATAATCGATTTGTTGCAGTTCGTTACGTCACTGTGGTGCTAACTACTGCAGACTGCTGCTTCAGATTCAGCACGATTCACCGGAGCCATACACCGAAAACGACGGTGTTCCCTCTCGGTGGTGCCACGTGGCCGTCCGGACATCGGTCTTCTCGCGACCGTACGTTCCGGTGACCAGCTGACATGTACAGTGCCCACATTCCTGCAAGGTGTTTCTGCAGTATCACGCAAGGAACAACCAGCTTCTCATAGCCCTATTACGCGTTCTCGTTCAAACTCTTGTAAGGTGCTGATAATGGTGTCCTTATCGCCTTAAAGGGATTCTTTACTAAAATCAGCTCCCCACATTAATTTCCCAAGGTAACTAATGTCCATGACTGTAAGAGCGTGCATTTAAACCAAACTTGATTTGCATCGTCATAGTGATTGTACCAGCGGTACTCGTAAGTGACTGGCGTGAAATTTTAATAAACGCCATCTTTCAGATGTAGTAACACTCGTACCAACTTTCGTTCATGTGCATAACTGCTTTCTTGGTGTTGTGATTTTTTTCCCATCAGTGCATTCTACATTGCAGTTATTACATTTTGATTCATATGTTCCTTAACCAGTGTATTCGTCTTTCTCTTCTGTTACGGTTTTTGTTTTTCTATTCTCTTTTGCGCTATTTCTATTGAAATACATACGAATTCCATTTTTAAGACGTTACTCATCGTGCGTGCGAGCTAATTGTGATAGCTTATCGTGTGTCATTTTGTGTTTGTGGAAGAATATTTTATTAAATTTTCTGGTGATTTCGGGGCGTACAGGATGCGAAATTTAGTACACAGAGCATTTTCTTAAAGGTGTCGTGTAGCTTGCGCATATTTTTGATGTTGTTTCCACTGCTTTGTGATAACTTGATTGTTAGATTCGGCAGTTCCTACTTGTTGTTATGTTTAGTGGTGTTTTGTATAGTCCGCAGATATTAACAATATTAATATATCTCCAAACTTTGGTGCTTGAAAATAACGCTGACGTGAAACACAGGGTAAATTTCTTAACTCAGTTTTCGGGTTTTGTACTGAGAGTGCGACACGCGGCAGGCTTGGGAGTGGCGCCATTAGGTAGGCATCGGGTGGTCGATGAGACGTGGTGCGTTCCCCGGGTCTTTCTTCATCCGAGAGCGGCCACAGCCGGCGGAAACTTTCCGGGCGCGTCAGCCGCACTCGGCTCCCGACAACGCGTCCTCCTGACGAGCGCGCGCCCTAGGGGTAGCAGGTAGCTACTGCAGACACGATACTGGACGAGTTGAAAATGACGAAGTTTCACTTACTGTGTGTATACTGTACAGGAGGAAGAACATTTTATTAAATTTTCTGGTGATTTCGGGGTGTACAGGATGCGAAATTTAGTACACAGAGCTGTTACGTAACTCTGGGAAAAATGTTGCCGCTAAATCAGCAAGATACTGCGTCGAACTGAACTTTAATGGCAGATTCAGGTATTTCATTCCATGTTGTTTCAGTTTCAAGCCAGAACTCATCAACCGCAGGGGCCGTCGACTTGCAGTGTGCCAGTTTCTAGGCAAACCGTGACCGGGTTGTTTCAGTGGGTGAGGGATGCTGCACGAAAGACACAATTTTCGCTGCGCTCCAGCTGATGGAGAAATGCTCCGACAATAGTAGCTCACTCAAATGGTTCAAATGGCTCTGAGCACTATGGGACTCAACTGCTGAGGTCATTAGTCCCTTAGAACTTAGAACTAGTTAAACCTAACTAACCTAAGGACATCACAAACATCCATGCCCGAGGCAGGATTCGAACCTGCGACCGTAGCGGTCTTGCGGTTCCAGACTGCAGCGCCTTTAACCGCACGGCCACTTCGGCCGGCAGTAGCTCACTACATCTAGCCTTTGCTGAGCTGGAGAAGGCATTTCATTGAGTACCACGTCAAACGATTTGGTACGTTCTTCGCGACAGTCAAGTTCCTGTACCCCACATAAACTCGGTAAAAGTGGTGTACAAGAACACCAGCTGCCGGATTGCGGTGCTCTGCAGGAGTGACCGAGTGACCGACAGCCCCCCCCCCCCCCCCCCCCCTATGACAGGCACAGCTCTGACTCCGCTGCCCTTTGTTACCGTAATGGGTACCTCAGCGCGCGTTTTACAGAAGTGTGTACCGTGGTTAATCCTATGCGCTGATGATGCGTTGCTTGCGACAGACGCCAGGGAAGGCCTTGAAGTTAAAGTCCAAACATGGTACGATCGACTACAACGATTTGGCCTCCGTTTAAACATCCACAATATTGATCACCCCGAAACGATTCCACCTCCTCGAACTACGCAGATTAATCGAGCTGCTATTTCGTAAAACGGACCTGAAGTAAGCCAATGGCTACGAATTTGCTTATATCGCCAGATCCATGCAAACCGCCAGCTCAAAAGCGTTCTTATTTTACTTCAATGTTTTCAAAAATAGTTCACATTGCTCTAAGCACTATGGGACTTAACATCTGTGGTCATCAGCCCCATAGACTTAGAACTACTTACACCTAACTAACCTAAGGACATCACACACACCCATGCCCGAGGCAGGATTCGAGCCTGCAACCGGAACAGCCGCGCGGCGCCGAACTGAAGTGCCTAGAACCGCTCGACCACAGCGGCCGGCCTTCAATGTTTTATCGGGTAGCTAGGCTAAGCTGCCCTAAACATGTGACTGAGAAGGAAATTGACATGATTGTCCAATTCGGAGTTGCTAATGGCTTCACTGAGGCGGCAGTGAGGAGGACTGGAAAACAAGTTTTAATAGAGCAGGAAATAATGAAGTGGTTAACAAGGGGGCGGAAAACTATATTTCGTTGTCGTACTATGGTTCCATATCAGATAGAATAGCAGACGTCTTGCGCAAAAATAATATTGCAGTGGGATTTCCAACGAATAATAAAGTGGATAAACTAACCACCACCGAATAGGTGTTATAGTGCAGGCATCTACTTTCTGTTGTTCATGTGAGAAATATTACATCGAGCAAACTGGAAGGGTGCTTCAAATTAGATTTCGTGAACATGAATGCACAAGTAGTGGAAGTGCGTCGGGATTTCATTTAAAGGAGAACCAACATCAAGTTAAAAATAACGAAGATGACATGTTCATTTTGCATTTCGGTAATAAAGGCATAACACTGGACGTTTTAGAGGGAGCTTAAATATATATGAGTAATCAGGTAGACACAGAACTTATAATAAATGAGCAGATCTCAAGCACTCGTAGGTGAGTTTTTAATTTTTTTTTTTTTTTTTTTTTTTTTTTTTTTTTTTTGTGCTTATGGAGAGGAAACAGCGATAAACCCCAGTCCGGATTATTTCGACTAACTGTTACTATGTCTTACAGAATTTTAGTGACTACAAGCAATTTTATTAGTCCGTTGTCTTTCATAAGTGTTCCTGTAAATGTAAAGATGATATGTTCCGTGAAATCTGTACTGTTGTGTTTTGCTGTCAACTTTCTTGAGCAACTGCGCTGATAAAAATGAGATAGTTGCTATCACATTTGCTTTATTTAAAAATAACTATTTTAATTAATTTTGCAAGGAATGAGATTACTGCAAAAATTAACAAACAATGAAGATCTATAGGACGACAGTGTTAATGTAATGTCTGTTACTCTTATATTGTATTTTATAACTGACCTTCATGCACACTAGTGCCGAATGAACTTTTATTACTTTATATTAATATCTATACTTTACACGTCATCAGAATTGCTGCCCTCTAGCGGTAAGTGATTGAAGTATGGCTCCGTTAGCGGTGCCTCGACACGGTAGCTGTAGTCAGGTACTGACTAGCTGCCGGCCGTTGTGGCGGCGAGGTTCTAGGCGCTTCAGTCTGGAACCTTGCGACCGCTACGGTCGCAGGTTCGAATCCTGCCACGGGCAGGGATGTGTGTAATGTCCTTAGGTTAGTTGGGTTTAAGTAGTTCTAAGTTCTAGGGGACTGATGACCTCAGTCCCATAGTGCTCAGAGGCATTTAAACAATTTTTACTGATTAAGTCCACTCTTTGTGCATGACAACACATGTTCTGCTTTACCTTCGTACAGACATAATTGAACGTCCTTATCAATACGTGTAATGATCTTAAATGGTACCTATTTCAGTTTTTCATAAATGTATGCAATTAATTTTATTTGAGATTTATATAATCCTACTTTTTAAATTACGCAGTATTGTATGATATCATTATTTGCACCTGTGTTCGTCATTTTTACCTGGTCATCTTGTAACCTCCCTCTTCCTAATCGGCCTACTGGATTGCGATATAATTGATCGTGATACCGAATGCCTAATGACATTTTACAATGAGTAGGGCTATCATTACCGAAGCAAAATACAGACCAATAACTCTTAGCAGGAAGAAAGTATCTAACAGACCGGTCTGAACCAAGAATCTATTCTAAACGTAATCTAAATATGATAATAATTTTGAAATGGATGGAATATAGTGCAATCACTCACGAACCACACAGTAGGGAAACGGTGCCACGTAATATTTTTAATACAAAAATACTGGTTAATGGAAAATACTGATTAGCCAAAAGGATAGTCAAACGGTCGTCATCCACTAGGCCAATGTATATCCAGAATCTTAAGAATGGTAATGGCAAAGAAAATTAAGCAAATAATAACTGGCCTGATAACAAAGGATTTTGACACTTTTCCACAACACAGCAGTTCACGAGAAAATGAATCAATCAGAAAGCACTGAGTTTGCAGTTACTGAATCTGATATACTAAATTTTGTAAGCAAAGTTAAATGAAGTTGCTGGTTAAATAAATGACTAGCTGTTACTAAAACACTGTTGACTTTCATTAACTTCAGCTTAACGTAAAGGAAAATTGGGAAAAGGGCAGCAATTAACTTTTAATTACTGAAAGAATTTTCATGTTTTTACGATACTCGCTGATTGCATTGAAAGGAAAAGGTACCCTGTTTGATAATAAGGTCTGAGGACAATGAAAACAGAGATGCACTACAAGTTTTATATATAGCAGGTTATTATTCAGATTAGTCATTAAAGTTTGTGAAAGAAATACCGCTGATAATTCCTGTAAAGTATTAGTTATACATTGCCACTTAACAGTCTTCGGATGTTGTATCTGTGCGGATGACGAAGAATATACTCAACGACAAGGCTGAACTGCTCCTGTTGCTGCTGCTGCTGGTTGAAAACCACGAGTCGCCTTCACAGCCACAGATAATTATGGGACAGGTATGGTTAGAACTGCGGCTTCCTCCGCCTGTTCACTCCTACCGTGCTCTCAGTACTTGCCGGTCAACGAAGTGGGCGCGCTTAAGCTGGCGCTATCTTAGCTGCACACGGCGTGTGCGTGAGTGCCCAACAACACTTCCGCACTCTCTCATGACTCAAACTGCTGGGCAGAAAAAAAACTACAAATAACGGAACTTGTCTAGCTGGAAGGGGAAAACCAGATGGCGCTATGGTTGGCCCGCTAGATGGTGCTGCCATAGGCCAAACGGATATCAACTGCGTTTTTTTAAACAGGAACCCTCATTTTTTATTACATATTCGTGTAGTACGTAAAGAAATATGATTGTTTTAGATGGACCACTTTCTTCGCTTTGTGATAGATGGCGCTGTAATAGTCACAAACATATGGCTCACAATTTTAGACGAACAGTTGGTAACAGGTGGGTTTTCTAAATTAAAATACACAACGTACGTACGTTTGAACTTTTTATTTCGGTTGTTCCAATGTGATACATGTACCTTTGTGAACTTATCATTTCTGCGAACGCATACTGTTACAGCGTGATTACCTGTCATGAAATATGCTATTCAATGCCGCTTCACCGCACGCGAGCTATGTGCTCGACATCCATCATGTTGGAAGTACATCGCCATTCTGTCATGCAGTGAAACATCTTGTAGTAACGTCGGTACAGCATTACTTAGGAAATCAGCATACATTGCACCGTTTAGACTGCCATCGATAAAATGGATGCCAATTATCCTTCCGCCCACAATGCCGCACCTTACATTAACCCATCAAGGTAGCTGATGTTCCACTTGTCACAGCCATCGTGGATTTTCCGTTGCTCAATAGTGCATATTATGCCGGTTTACGTTACCGCTGTTGATGAATGACGCTTCATCGCCAAATAGAACGCGTGAAAAAAATTTGTCGTCGTCCCGTAATTTCTCTTGTGCCCAGTGGCAGAACTGTACACGACGTTCAAAGCCGTCGCCATGCAATTCCTGATGCATAGAAATATGGTACGGGTGCAATCGGTGTTGATCTGGGATTCGCAACACCGACGTTATTGAGTTTCCCGATTCTCGCGCAATTTGTCTGCTGCTGATGCGCGGATTAGCCGCAACAGCAGCTAAAACACCTACTTGGGCATCATAATTTGTTGCAGGTCGTGGTTGATGTTTCACATGTAGCTGAACACTTCCTGTTTCCTTAAATAACATAACGATCCGTCGAACGGTCCGGACATTTTGGTGTCGTCGTCCAGGATACGGAGCAGCATACATAACACACGCCCGTTGGGCATTTTGATCATAATAGCCATACATCAACACGATATCGACCTTTTCCGCAATTGGTAAACGGCCCATTTTCACACGGGTAATGTCTCACGAACCAAATACCGTCCACACTGGCGGAATGTTACGTGATACCACGCACTTATACGTTTGTGACTATTACAGCGCCATCTAAGACAAATCGAAAAAAGTGATCCAATTAAAACATTCATATTCTTTACGTAATACACGAATATATAATAAAAATGGGGGTTCCTATTTAAAAAAAAACGCAGTTGATATCCATTTGACCTATGGAAGCTCCATCTAGCGGTCCAACCATAGCGCCATCTGGTTTCCCCCTTCATGCTAGACGAGTTTCGATCTTTGTAGTTTTTTAGTTTGATGCTTATTTCGTGTGATATTTGGCCCGGTCACTATCAATGGACCAACCTGCATACTAAATACAGTTTCTGTAATAAAGCTTACAAATCAGACTAAGAACAGCCGACCAGTTGCAAAGGATAAAGTAATCTTTACCTAGGTTTCAATAGATATAAATCTATCTTCTTCAGAAGATGCAGTATTATAACAACATGAAGTGATATGTCCTTATCGTTTAGGCAAACATCTGCATAGTTACATTAATCATATAAAATATAGCCCTGACAACAGGGTTTGTCAAACAAATAAAATAGGTACATAGAAGTTGCAGAGCGCCTAAGCGACTCATGTTGTTATAATACTGCATCTTCTGAAGAAGATAGATTTATATCTATTGAAACCTAGGTAAAGATTACTTTATCCTTTGCAACTGGTCGGCTGTTCTTAGTCTGATTTACGTGGAACCATTGCTGTAGCGCAGCTATGTTTAAAGTACCAAAGCTTACAAAGTTTCAATTACCTGTACAGTACACCTTATCAACGGATATTAAGTGGCGACAATTTTTGAATGGTGCAGTAGCTATTTTACCTGCATTTTTGGTGTTACAGTCTGATAATGGGCTAAGCACAAAATGCATCATGAACACAGTAAATGGTTCAATACCACTCGGATGTGGATCTGCATTACTTATGCGACTTAATACAATTTTTTAAATTCACTTTCATAGTTAGTGGAGCTCCTCTTACTAAGGTTGGCACATTCCGATATCTAGGTTGTTGCGTATAGAATGACGGCTATGTGAATGTACAGGCAAGAATCAAAGCGACTTGGATGCGATTCAAAGAAGTCGCCGGTATGCTCCACGATAAGAAAATGGCTACCCACCTAGATTCAAAGGTTTACCTGACAATGGTGACGCCAGTTGCATTTTAGGATACCCAACCCTAGAAGTGCTGAGCTCTCACTAACGTATTTATTTTCTCATTTATTTACTTATTTCATTTTATTGTTGCCTGTTACCTATAATTGATCCTTACACAAATTATACAATATATGTATGTATGTATGTATGTATGTATGTATGTATTATGTATAGTGCTAAATATAAAACTGTGAATGAACCACCTGAATCCCTTGACACACTTCTTGACTGATAATGGGCCCTACGAATTGGTAGAAGAGAGACTTCGGAATTTGGCTGTGGTGAAGTGGGTACGCCTGATCATACTATGTGGGGTGTCCGTTGTATTCCGATGTTGCTGAAATAACGTTGCGAAAGAGGATGGCGGGATGGTGACAATATTGCTAACGCTATTTCAAGATAGGCTTTGATAGCCCATTATCTTATTAACCAGCAGCCATATACTGCACTACGAGAAGCTGCGACAGATGATCGAGAAGCAACGCAGCGAAGGCAGCTGAGGTCATTAGTTGCGACAGAAGAACTGCCAACACTCTATTCGCAGCCATTCTAACAACACTAGAAAGAAACGCAGCTCCAGGCTGTGTCACGCCACCCAAAGAACCAGAACTGTGGTGACGTACGTCATATGCGCTCGTTACAGGCAACAACAAAGCTCCTTTCGAACAGGAGAATCCTTCCTTGCAACTAGGGAGCCCACGAGCAATGTAGGGGGCAGATCCCGCCAAAACGCCCTCCAAGAGCCCAAGGAATCGCCAAGACATGCCTGTGTACTGGCGAGCGATGGAGTGCGTTGTCGAACGTGACAGACAAAAACTGTACCTATTATAGCAGTACTAGAAATACATTTGGTAGAGGTAGTAATCTTCCCTTACATACAGCTTGCAGGTAGCACTAATACTGCCAATTTAATGCGGTCACTGCCAGCCGCTGTGGCCGAGCGGTTCTAGGCGCTTCAGTTCAGAACCGCGCTGTTGCTTCGGTCGCAAGTTCGATTCCTGCCTCGGGCATGGATGTGTGTGATGTCCTTAGGTTAGCTAGGTTTAAGTAGTTCTAAGACTAGGGGACTGATGGCCTCAGATGTTAAGTCCCATAGTGCTTAGAGCCATTTGAACCATTTAATGCGAACACTCTTAATTGTTAATCCTTTGCATGTCCATGACTGCAGCACATTTCATGTCAGTTTGACGTTTGTTGTATGCTGCCATCATATGCTGCAATTTTAAGGGCCAGGAGTCTACTTCAGATCTTCGTCAGTGTGGGAGTATTCCAGAACCTTTCCCAATGGCGACGAATTCCAGCACCGTGAGGGAATGGTCGGATAGTCAAGGAAATACAGGTTTTCCACGCACCATAACGAAGAAATAAATAAATTGCAGATTACCACTAACAGATTTACATTACTATAAAAAAATCTCTTACGCTGCTACCTCGTTCATGCGATTTGGTTTCATCATATAAATACCTCAGAGCCGTGAGACTTCTTGGTGTGTAGTCGTGTATAAGATGTCAGGTTGGCGCCAGGCGTTACCGTAAGCGCCAAACGTTTATGTTAACGAGCGAGAGGGCCCAATGAAGAGTTCCCAATTCCTTCGCACTAACAAGAACAGAAGTTCACTATAACCACCAAGTACTTTTCCCTTAGTCGCTCAAACGGCCGCAGAATTCGAATGAATCTCACTTTATTCTTCCTTTCGCCTTGTATGATGTTGCGCACTTACTTTACTAATAGCCCGTTTATTGCTTTTCAGTTGTACTGCATTGCTCAGAAGTATCCGAACTAATTGAATTGCTCTCCATCCAATCCGCAGATAGCCTATTTAACGCAGCTTTCTCAAAAATCCTCTAAACTCTTTTCCTTACACTCGTCAGACTACACAAAATTATTAGCGCATGAGACCAATAACGAAAGTTGCTATGTCTGGCAATTAATCCAGGTTCAGTTCAGTACCACGATACTGCAAATATCAGGATAAACGGTGTTAAGAGATGATTCAGTATTTAACGACTGTAAACTTAAATTTATGACAATAAGTGGCATTTAAAGAAAAGTCTCAGCTTGAAAATAGACGGCGAAAACTTATGTATTGGACACGCACCCAAGATACCTATCCAGCAAGTATTCTCTCTAGTAACCAAGCAGGAAAGAAAGATATTTTCATTCGGAAATAAAGTGCGTGCATGTTTGTGCTAGAAGTTATGTAACATAAAGTTTTATATTGGACGGGGTTTCGAGCCCAGAACCTAATCACACTATTAACTAAGTGTAAACAAACGTAAGGTCTCGAATGTTCTCACCAGTAGCGAGATGATGGAAACTGAAACAACGAGACGAAAAGGTTTCGCTTTACTCCAATGAGAAACAAGTACCTAACGCTGTTGATTTCGAGGAAATACTGTATATTAAATATGGCTTTTTTTCACCAGTAGCTAGAAATGGCTATTTTTTAAACACAAACCTAACGAAAAGTTCTGTATCTGCTGTTTTTGTTGAAAAATCACGAATAAACGTTAAAGATCCTAATAATTTGTTGTTTAGTGAGTGCACGCTACAGCTTGAAATGATACGATGAATATTTTTGAGCAGGAAGATGACTAGAAACAGAAAAATGCTTTACTGGAGAGTCTGAGGAATTGGGAGCTTATGAAAACGAAACAATAGTGCACCTCTACCGTCCGAAAGTCGTGAAACCCAGAGAAAGATGATACCCGAGAATGAATCCCAGTCACGCACCAATATTTTAAACATTTCAGGTCCAAATACAATAAGAAACAAGTGCACTGAGACCTTACATGAGGACTGGTTCAGTAAATAAAATAAAATACCTAGTGTAAGAAAGTTTCAGATTGACAGTGTCTCTACTTGCCGCTACTTTCCAACCTAGATAGACTTTCCACCAGTAGCGGAGGGACCAGATGTTTAAAGTGGATTTGCAAACACGACGCAAGCATACATTCTTCAGCGAGCGTTACCAGAGGAGAAGTGCAATTGCTTGTGCCTGTTAAAAACGATTTTCTGAAGTGTGAATCAAACCCATTCCTTAACCATGAAAGGAAAATTAGTTACGATCCGAATGTGGGACAAGGATCACAAACATATGACACTAATGTCATGAATATGTCGTTTGTAAGCAAAACTGTCATTCAGTCTATAAAAGCTAAAGGAACGAAAACCATAGTCTATATCGCATAACTGATGGTGATGCTTTGTCAGAGAAAGCGAAAACTTCCTAATGAAGGATTTTTTCAATTTTTAGGTAGCATAAGACAGAGAGACAGCAAAGTAATGGAAGGAGGTTCATCTCTGTGGTCGTGGGACTGTTTTTATAAGCACCTCTTACAGGTGGCGAATTCTGCATGTAAAAAGAGGCAACAAAAACTTTCCGTTCGAAGGCTGTACTGTACAGAAACAGTATGATGCTCAGACAAAATCACCGTGAGCGTCGAGGTAATCAGCCCACCGATGCACCAGGTGGAAGATACTCGACTGGTAAAACGCGGTGTTCTCCAGTGTGAAGAAGATATTAAGTGACTACAGCACATCCTCGTCCTACGGGAATCTTCGCTCCTTCAAGGTCATTTTTAAGGGCCCGAAGGCAAGATATCACATTGGAGAAAGATCAGGACTATAGGGTTGATGCGATTGTCTCTCACTTGAGCTGGTGTCATGAATGAGACTGTCCTCCGAGATCGACCGGTGTCTTATGAAGAATCGCGTCCAGAATGGAAGTTGGACCACTATTCCACAACGATGGCTTACGACGGGCATGCTGCCCCATACACGTTCTTCATTCTCCGATGGATGTCTACTGATGAAGAAAAAAATAGCAGAACCTTGGTCCCGTCTTGTCGCGTTTGGTAATGACTTTTGCCACAGTTCATGCTTGCGGTTTTCCTCACGCACGTCGGAAAGTCACCAATGCCACACCAATGCCTTGGCTACACATCGGTGATTATATACCTGCTATGTTGCATACACGCTGCAGCAGCACCCTCAAACTAAATTTTTTAATCGTCGCTTATACTATATTGCTAGAACAGACTGCTGCGTTGATTCCTACGGTAACTGCATCCTAATTTGACTCAGTGGATAACGGTAATGATAATTTCATTTCCTATGGGAGACTACTGCATAGATTTACTAATATTTCCAAGGTAGGCGCTGCACATATCAACTTGTCTCCTGATTTTCTTGTTAATTGGAGCTTGCTTAGTTTTTAAAAAATTCAGGAACACAAGTAGAACAAAAATAGAATGACGAAAAAGACTTGGAGACCAGTCACCACACTCTTGACAACACTGTGGGATGACTATAAGACTCCATTAAGAAGTCGAAAACTGGCAAGGCAACAAACACATGCACTACTTGAACAGCTCAAGTGGAAAACAATACTTTAAATAGAAATTCCGTCATCTTGATGTGTTACCTATTCTTGAATATAGCCATTATGTCATTTTATTTCATTCTAAAATATACACCGGTTAGTCGAGGCAGTTAGAAAATGGCAATACGAATAAGAAAGGAAATGAATATGCCGAATCGGTTGTAATCCATCACTACAGACTCTAGAACTATCCCGTGTGGCAGATCCACCGTTACGACAAAATAGTGAGCCAGGTGTCTGTGGATTTCGCTGGTCTGTTGTTAAGATGCTAGCTCAGTATGCTTAAAGCATGGGTTTAATTCACACTTCAGGTACCCTATTTTGACAGCCACAAGCAGACCCTCTTCGCCTCTGGTAATGTCCATTGAACAACTTACGATTCCACTGGGAATCCACATTCGCCTAATCTTTATGAACCTTGCCTACCGAGTGGAGGACAGTCAGTATATAGCGCGTTTCACATAAAATGTATGTCTCTGTAACTTACAAAATAATAGATGACGGGAAATTTTCTTGCTATAGGCCCACATAAGAAACGTTACACTGTCTGTTGTGTTTTCAACATACTTTATTCAGTTACAGAGTGTTACAGCAACGAGATACAATTTTTTTAAAATAGAATATTAGCTTCCCCACCATGTGGCTGGTGTATTTAAACAAGCTGTGTACAAGCCAATTTAAATCAACATTTTTATTAAGTTCAGTTTGAGAACTAGAAACATTCAGAGTGTTAGAGGTGATTGCATCATGCTGTACGTAATACTGTGCCGTATACACGTGGATGTTCTGGCGGTGGAATGTTGATTTAAATGAGGTGTTCAAGTGTGTGCCCACGTTCCTAACTAAGCAACGCAATGCGCCTTCTAAACCACCTATGGACGAGATTTAATGTCACCGGCGTCAGGGAGCGACAAGCTTCTTCGTCGCACCATTTGAAGTCACCTGGAGTTGTGGGTTCAATGCTATAAACACGATTCTACGGAAATCTCGACTAAAGGAAGTCTACTGCTACTAGATTGGGCGACTGTATGGGCCATTTCTGAAGACCACGGCGCCCCAACCTTGTGCCAGAGAACTTGTTGTTCAGATGTTGCACAACATTAGGTTCAGAATGAGCTGGGTGATCACTGTGCTGTGTCCACGTACAGCCTCCAGTGTCTACAATGTCTAGACGTACCATAACACAACGAGAGCTACTAGACAGTCGATGATAAAAGCTCGATACATCTTACCTGACAGTGCACCTGCGAAGTAGTGTAGACTGATGATTTCATCCGCAAGGTTTTCACACCACACATTAATGGACTACCTCCGTTTACAATATACAGGATGTATCCGCCTAGAATTTTCGGTGGCCTAGTAACCCATTTTATGATGGTTCACTTGTAACTACACACATATTTGCCACTCAGAATAGGAATCGTTCGATTTCATTTCGTAAAAGCTGTTTCGTTATTCTCTGCCATAACTTAAAAAACACGATCAGTAGCAGGGCAGTTGTAAAAGCCTGTATAAAGCAAGCTGTGACATGATAGAGAAGGCCGGCCGCGGTGGTCTAGCGGTTCTGGCGCTGCAGTCCGGAACCGCGGGACTGCTACGGTCGCAGGTTCGAATCCTGCCTCGGGCATGGGTGTGTGTGATGTCCTTAGGTTAGGTTTAAGTAGTTCTAAGTTCTAGGGGACTTATGACCTAAGATGTTGAGTCCCATAGCGCTCAGACCCATTTGAACCATGATAGAGAACTGAAGGCGCGTGCGTATGCCAACTAATGGCAGCAGTGGGAAGTCGTTTGCTGTGAAGGAGGAAGACATTTCAAAAAATGGTTCAAATGGCTCTGAGCACTATAGGACTTAACTGTTGAGGTCATCAGTCCCCTACAACTTAGAACTACTTAAACCAGACTATCCTAGGGACATCACACACATCCATGCCCGAGGCAGGATTCGAACCTGCGACCGTAGCGGTCGCGCGGTTCCAGACTGTGGCGCCTAGATCCGCTCGGCCACACCCGCCGGCGAAGACATTTCGTTGCAGCATTACCCACTGTTCTGGCCAATATTACGATGTGAATTACGGCTTGGAAGACACTAAGTAAAAGCTGCTAAACCATCAATCGGTTGCTAAATCCCGTCAGAGGCTGCAATACGTTACTCAACACAACGAAAGGACTAAATTTTTTTTTCTATGGTGAAGTTTAGTATATTCTATTTATCATAGTGACGGGCACATTGTAAAAGTCATGATTCGTCGTCCTCTTGCACAAATTAATACAAGTCAGGTGGTTAAAAGGAACAAGCTTCATCGCAGTGTTGTTATTTCATTAGATGTTTAGTGTGTCGTTTTTACATATTGTGATATTTAATCAACAACATCTTCAGATCATAAGCTGGATATATGTAAGCCTGTTTAAAGTTCGTAAAATTATTGTTGCCATATTAAGCAAAGCATCAGGTTGTGTACGAAGTACCAGCTATTATATTACATCGACAAGCGCAATAAAAGTAATTGTAGAAGAAGACAGCAAAAGATATGGGCCACATTTTCAGAACTACCAAAAAGATTATTACTGTGGTGTTCAGAACATACGATTGTAGACTCTGGCTTGTGACAAATGAAATAAATGGTTCAACAAAAGTGCACGAAAGTGTCTTTGTTATGTTGGACTGAAGTATTAAATTCTTCACTTGACGATTATCAGGGAATATCAGACAAAAATTCATTTTCAGTCAGTGATCAATTCTGTGTAAAGATAATGTTAATGAAAGATGTTTATTACTTACAAAAACTACAGGTAACACCAACACAGTATCTATGCACCTTCAGTGCTTAGCAGGTTTATTTTCACTCAACATTTCAGTGTTATTTTACATAAAAGTGTCTGAATTGAAGATAGATTTATTCTGTACTGATGAAAGTGCCATTTGCTCCATCAACGACAGTAATACAGGTGTAGGATCCATATTGTTCATATGCAGTGTATGTCGCTATTTCAAAGCGGTTATTACTTACACTATGTGCGCCATGTTTATTCGACGTCAATAGCCACCGCACACGGAACCCCGTTTGTGCGGTCTGACCTTCCGTGTGTACGGCAATGTAAGGTACAGTCGATAGTGTAACCGAAGATGACATCTTACTTCACACCGAGGAAACATGTCACTCTGTGGCACTGGACACGTTATATCTCGTCCGCAGGTCGTTGAGAAGGTGACACTCATTGTGCATTCAGGAACATGGACACGCATTTGAATACCTCACTTAAATCTACATTCCGCCACCACAGCATCCATCTACGTACAGTCATGTATTATGTACAGGATATTGTACCCACCCCTAATAATTTAAGGTTTTTATCTCTGAAGGTAAACGTGACAGCAATGGGATTTAAATCTGTTTGTGTACAGCTGGTTTAAATACATCAGGTAGATGATAAAAAACTAATGTTCTATCTCAAAAACTGTATCTCACTGCTGAAAATTTCAGGAAAATAGCTTAGTAAACTATGTTCATAGCACAACAGAAAGCGTAACGTTCTTTATGACGACCTACTTGCAAAAATGTTCCTGTCACCTAATATTTTGTTAACCTGTGGAGGCATAAACTTCGTTTGAAACACCATACTGGGCAAAGAGAGAGGCAGAAGTCTCAACAATTAGAAACAGTTGCGAGATGGTGTTCTTAAACTAGAAAATTTATTTACCTTAATGAATCAGGGAATTAGAACTTACTGAATTTGAAGTTGGGAAAGTAAAAATATTGGCGCTAGGCTGGGGTTCAGATTCTGATCCTTACTTTCATAGACTTTGACATCTTCGGGATGCTTCAGTTCCATAGTTTCGTTGTTTCCCCAAGTTTCCAAACTCCTCAACGTCTTCACGAAAGGCAACGTTCAGAATGACGTGTGTGTTGGTTTAGAAAGCATCAATCGCTCTCTACGGTTGTGATGTGCTCGCTCTGAAATAATAGTCGTGTTCAGAAATGAATTATAATGCCCATGAAAGATTATTAACGCTCTCTGACTCGGAATAAAGTTTCAAAAGTGAACACACAACGCACACTAACATATAATTGGGAGCAACAGATAATATTGGTCAAATATGAAATGGTAATGGCTGTGTTATTAGGATGTATGATATAATGGTCCTTCGGACATGCATGTATTTCGTACTCATTCGCCGGTACCAACGTACCAGAATCGATACGTAATGATACCTCAGAGGTAGTTGTAAAGTAAATATTACAGACCTCGAAAAAGATGAAATAAGTGTCGAGAAGATGAAAGAGTAATTCGGTGATCTCTGATGAAGAGTAGTGGGTGAAAGTAAGTTAAAGCAGCTTCTTCACACCAGAACTATTTATATACTTCCCATCTGTGTAAAAGGTACCTCGTACCCACATCGAGTGGGCACCGAACCCATGGACCGTGATGCTGCATGCATAGAGGTAATGTAGCTGGTTGTTAGTACTTCTAGCTCATCAAAGCAGCGAGGAGACCCTGCGATGTGTGCATACTCAGGTGGCAGACTGTGCCGGCTCAGGTGTGGCGCGAGGTGGCATGGTTGGGTCGGGTCGTAGGTGTGGCTAGCTGACTATCATCTCGATATGTGACTCCTAGGATGAAACCCTGGACCAACATATAGCGCCCAGTGGCTCGTAGCTGCGAGGGTCTCGGTTCGTTCAGTGGCCGATCAATGCTGCGGCAGAATCCCGTAAGGTCGTCCTCTCAGAATGACAGCGATGTGATGATGGCCTCACAGCAGAAGCCCACATTACACTGGACGCAGACTGAATGAATGAAGATCTAATTCGATGGTCAGCCAGGCAAAGCAGCCGGTATTGATAAATTCCAAAGAGGGTTTCTTGTGGTGTGATCGTCACAAATGACATGTCCACCGAGTGACGAAGTGACCCTGGTTTCGGCAACTCACTGATCACCTATCAGCAGGGTGGCTATCGCCACAAGGCAGGTGCTGTAATGTAATTCTGCAAAAGCAAGTTAGGAAAAGTAGCAACGAGTTCTCTGGCTTTTTGCTCACTTTTTCTTTTGAAAAAATTCAGCCTTCTTTATTCTCTGTGCTGTTGTACCTGTGATAACTCTTCAGCTATCATTTCACACACATTCGGTTAGTCTTAGGCTCACATCATTTGTAGGACACATTCAGGAGGACGACGGTTGAAATCCGCAATCGGCTTTCGTGATTTTCCTGAATCGCTCCAGGCAGCTGCCGGGATGGTTCGCTTGAAAGGGAAAATCCGATCCCCAAACTCGGAACATTCTTAGCTTCTGCTGCGTCTCCGATTACCTCGATGTAGATAGGATATTAAACAACGATCTTCGTTCATTTGTAGGAGTCCATTTGCAACCCTTCACCAGCGAGGGGTGGAATATGTACGAGATCTGTCGACTGTACACTAAAGATTACAACAGACGAAGCCTATTACTAACAAAATTACGAGTGTAACTGAAATATAGTTTCCCCATGCCAAGAGCTATGGTTCTGTGTAGAGATTCGTAATGAAGCAGCTTTAATATTAAAACAAGTGCTCGATCGAAATCCGACCAGTCTGTGTGGCTAGCATTCGATCCATGGCGGGAAGTGTTGAATCCAGGGTAGCATTCAGGTAGGTCAGGTTAGCAGAGTAGTGAATAGCTGCCATTTAAGGATGTGGTTCCGGAAGTGTTGGTGGGTAAGCGAAAAACGGTATCTGTTATGCCACAACTGGTGTCATTGATTATTAGAGCGTCTCGATGTTACTGTAATCGTTTTTTTAACAGTCACTGGCCTTAACAAGTGCAGGTGACATTTACCGAAAAGAGCAACTGAGAGCCTATTCTTTGGTACTATTTGTTTTATCCTATAATCGCTTCCCAAGGTCACTCGTATATGGGTTTTTCTGCGTAGAACTAGCCGAGCTCATACAGCCCTTGGGCTGTGCGAATGAGCTTCTCAGAACATACTGTGACTCTCAAGCTGACACTGTAGCAATTCCGACGCTGAGAGTAATAAATAGCGGTTCTCGTCAGGCGCGACCAGTGGTAAATCGTGGAGCTTCGATAACAATACTTGTTCAGAGCCTCTAAAGCTACTGTACAGGAGGGAATGACATAGCACTCGAACCGAAATTCTTTGCATGTTGTGACAGATGTATGCAACGGGATTCCACTCTGGGTAACGTCAACAGCGCTGATCAGACTGTATCACTTCTACCGTCTGGGCCAACAGTACCCAGCTGCTCAAAGAACGTACCATAAGGGCCAATAGCATCCTGTAGGTGCTCAGTAAGCCAAGACTGCTACGACCCTCTCCCAATCTCCCTCAACGTTCGGAGGTCCAAAGCAGTACTGCCATCTGCTACGCGCTGGTAATTGGGGCTTTATTTGGTCCGCCCTACGACTGGTAGGAAGAGAAAACCCTGAGTTAGCTCCCTAGGCAACCCCATGACCTAAGGGCATACAAATAAGGTGGGATAACTGTAAGGACAGTTCTTTCATTTCGCCAGCTCTTGCCTTCTTCTCTCCCATTTCTCTCCTCCCTTTTGAGAAAGCCATCAATAATTAAGTAGAGCTTGCAAGGCAACCTTAAATGAATAGACTCATCCTATGTGCACCACAATGGTACTAGTCGACAGCTGTAACTTTACACTGACCACAGAGAAGAACCCTGGTATTGCTCAATGAATTGCTTTGTCCTACCTTTCGGTAATAGGGTTCGTCAACGTTACTCATTTCCCAACATGGTACTTCGGCAGCCTGCACGTTTCCTTTCATACTTCTACCTGCCGCACTGGGGCTTTTATATTTACTTTTTAACGTGACGCTCTCCATCCCTCAACTTCATAGCAAAATTGCAAGCTTCTGATACATCATCCGAGGAGGTGTGATTATTCATAACAGTATTATACCTGTCCCCCCCATGAACCATGGACCTTGCCGTTACTGGGGAGGCTTGCGTGTCTCAGCGATACAGATGGCCGTACGGTAGGTGCAACCACAACGGAGGGGTATCTGTTGAGAGGCCAGACAAACGTGTGGTTCCTGAAGAGGGGCAGCAGCCTTTTCAGTAGTCGCAGGGGCAACAGTCTGGATGATTGACTGATCTAGTCCTGTAACAATAACCAAAACGGCCTTGCTCTGCTGGTACTGCGAACGGCTGAAAGCAAGGGGAAACTAAAGCCGTAATTTTTCCCGAGGGCATGCAGCTGTACTGTATGGTTAAATGATGATGGCGTCCTCTTGGGTAAAATATTCCGGAGGTAAAATAGTCCCCCATTCGGATCTCCGGGCGGGGACTACTCAAGAGGACGTCATTATCAGGAGAAAGAAAACGGGCGTTCTACCGATCGGAGCGTGGAATGTCAGGTCCATTAATCGAGCAAGTAGTTTAGAAAATTTAAAAAGGGAAATGGATAGGTTAAAGTTAGATATAGTGGGAATTAGTGAAGTTCGGTGGCAGGAGGAACAAGACATTTGGTCAGGTGATTACAGGGTTATAAATACAAAATGAAATAGGGGTAATGCAGGAGTAGGTTTAATAATGAATGAAAAAGTAGGAGTGCGGGTAATCTACTACAAACTGCATAGTGAACGCATTATTGTGGCCAAGATAGATACGAAGCCCACGCCTACTACAGTAGTACAAGTTTATATGCCAACTAGCTCTGCAGATGATGAAGAAATCGATGAACTGTATGATGAGATAAAAGAAATTATTCAGGTAGTGAAGGGGAACGAAAATTTAATAGTCATGGGTGACTGGAATTTGAGAGTAGGTGAATATGGATTGGGGGTAAGAAATGAAAGAGGAAGCCGTCTGGTACAATTTTGCACAGAGCATAACTTAATCATAGCTAACACTTGGTTCAAGAATCATAAAAGAAGGTTGCATACATGGAAGAATCCCGGAGATACTAAAAGGTATCAGATAGATTATATAATGGTAAGACAGAGATTTAGGAACCAAGTATTACATTGTAAGACATTTCCAGAGGCAGATGTGGACTCTGACCACGATCTATTGGTAATTAACTGCAGATTAAAACTGAAGAAACTGCAAAAAGGTGGGAATTTAAGGAGATGGGACCTGGATAAACTGACTAAACCAGAGGTTGTACAGAGTTTCAGGGAGAGCATAAGGGTACAATTGACAGCAATGGGGGAAAGAAGTACAGTAGAAGAAGAATGGGTAGCTCTGAGGGATGAAGTAGTGAAGACAGCAGACGATCAAGTAGGTAAAAAGACGAGGGCTAATTGAAATCCTTGGGTAACAGAAGAAATATTGAATTTAATTGATGAAAGGAGAAAAGATAAAAATGCAGTAAATGAAGCAGGCAAAAAGGAATACAAACGTCTCAAAAATGAGATCGACAGGAAGTGCAAAATGGCTAAGCAGGGATGGCTAGTGGACAAATGTAAGGGTGTAGAGGCTTATCTCAGTGGGGGTAGGATAGATACTGCCTACAGGAAAATTAAAGAGACCTTTGGAGAAAAGAGAGCCACTTGTATGAATATCAAGAGCTCAGATGGAAACCCAGTTCTAACCAAAGAAGGGAAAGCAGAAAGGTTGAAGGAGTATATAGAGGGCCTATACAAGAGCGATGTACTTGAGGACAATATTATGGAAATGGAAGTGAATGGAGATGAAGATGAAATGGGAGATACCATACTGCGTGAAGAGTTTGACGGAGCACTGAAAGACCTAAGTCGAAACAAGGCCCCGGGAGTAGACAACATTCCATTAGAACTACTGACGGACTTGGGAGAGCCAATCCTGACAAAACTCTACCATCTGGTGAGCAAGATGTATGAGACAGCTAAAATTCCCTCAGACTACAAGAAGAATATAATAATTCCAATCCCAAAGAAAGCAGGTGTTGACAGATGTGAAAATTACTGAACTATCAGTTCAATAAGTCACAGCTGCAAAATACTAACACGAATTCTTTATAGACGAATGGAAAAAGTGGTAGAATCCGACCTCGGGGAAGATCAGTTTGGATTCCGTAGAAATACTGGAACACGTGAGGCAATACTGACCTTACGACTCATCTTAGAAGGAAAATTAAGGAAAGGCAAACCTACGTTTCTAGCATTTGTAGGCTTAGAGAAAGCTTTTGACAATGTTGACTGGAATACTCGTTTCAAATTCTAAAGGTGGCAAGGGTAAAATACAGGGAGCGAAAGGCTCTTTACAATTTGTACAGAAACCAGATGGCAGTAATAATAGTTGAGGGGCGTGAAAGGGAAGCAGTGGTTGGGAAGGGAGTGAGACAGGATTGTAGCCTTTTCCCAATCTGTATTTTGAGCAAGCAGTAAAGGAAACAAAAGAAAAATTCGGAGTAGGTATTAAAATCGATGGAGAAGAAATAAAAACTTTGAGGTTCGCCGATGACATTGTAATTCTGTCAGAGACAGCAAAGGACTTGCAAGAACAGTTGAACGGAATGGACAGTATCGTGAAAGAAGGATATAAGATGAACATCAACAAAAGCAAAACGAGGATCATGGAATGTAGTCGAATTGAGTCCGGCGATGCCGAGGGAATTAGATTAGAAAATGAGACACTTAAAGTAGTAAAGGAGTTTTGCTATTTGGGGGGGGGGGGGGGGCAAAATAACTGATGATGGTCGAAGTAGAGAAGATATAAGATGTAGACTGGCAATGGCAAGGAAAGCTTTTCTGAAGAAGAGAAATTTGTTAACATCGAGTATAGATTTAAGTGCCAGGAAGTCATTTCTGAAAGTATTTGTATGGAGTGTAGCCATGTATGGAAGTGAAACGTAGACAATAAATAGTTTAGACAAGAAGAGAGTAAAAGCTTTCGAAATGTGGTGCTACAGAAGAATGCTGAAGATTAGATGGGTAGATCACATAACTAATGAGGAGGTATTGAATAGAATTGGGGAGAAGAGGAGTTTGTGGCACAACTTGACTAGAAGAAGACCGGTTGGTAGGACATGTTCTGAGGCATCAGGGGATCACAAATTTATCATTGGAGGGCAGCGTGGGGGGTAAAAATAGTAGAGGGAGACAAAGAGATGAATACACTAATCAGATTCAGAAGGATGTAGGTTGCAGTAGGTACTGGGAGATGAAGAAACTTGCACAGAATAGGGTAGCATGGAGAGCTGTATCAAATCAGTCTCAGGACTGAAGACCACAACAACAAAATTATACCTGTGGATCTATGCATCCACTCTGTCTTCCCATACGTATGTGGATGCGCACATGCGTAACTATCGAAACCATAGAAGTTTAAATAACTGTTTTATGGGCGCGAACATGAAAATGGTACCCTGATTAGTTAGCACTGCCTCTGATGTTCACAATCTAAAAATCCAGTGGTTCACCATTGCCTGCGCAATCGTCTGTGCTTGCTGATTTGACACGAGGATCGTAGACATATAACGCTAGATGTTATCCATCACAGCCAAAACCTATGGATTCCTCTCAGCAATCTGTGAAAATTGTCTGAGAATGTCCATATGAATCATCTGGAATAGTGAATTTGTCTCTGTCAATTACTGTAATGCTCCTTGTTGTCGGCTAAGCTCTGCACACAGGTTACACGGTTTTTCATCATTTTCTCCACGTCTTGTTTGAATTATTTCTACTAATAATTCAGTAGAACATGCCGTGCAGTACCCCGACGATCTTCACGCCAACCTAAGATAGAGTCATGGATCTGCCTTAATTCTTTGTCCGTAAACTTGGCTGTCAGACTATACGTCTGCACTTCGTTTGTATGTACAATGTTTCATCATAAACCCAGAACTGGACTTCCATCATAAGCTTCTCTCGGTTACCGGCCTAAGCATTTCGCCAGTCGTATGGTCCAATACCAACATATTCCAAAATACATATCTTAAAACTTTATTCGTTGATATTGCCGTGTATTTTCCTTGGGTATTGAACTAGTTCACATTAAAACTCGCTATGCTGTAAAGTCCATTGGTTGTAGTGGCTGGCTGGATATGTAAGACACAGTGCTGCATCATCTGTTGATATTTTTAAGGAGTCGTTTGCACGGATGACAATGGGAATATGTGATACCATACATCAGACCGACCATATCCTCTCTAGTTGAATAATTCATTTCTATCTTATTAACTTGCTTACAAATGTAGGCAATCAGGTGCCCTGCCCAATCTACTTCACTGTTTAACTACCACCATAAGATGCGACAGTATGAATTAGTTTTGATAATGCAGGAAAGTGAGGACTAAATGAAAGGTCAATAGATCCTTTAATAGCACAAAGACCTGCTTGCTATCCGGAGTTCACTGAAACTTTTATTCGCTTCTTTAAAAATGTGCTAGAGGTCTTCCATCTTCCGTAAACTTTGGCACAAGCTTTCTGCAACAGTTAACCAATCCTCAAAAGAACTGTAGCTCTTTTTCCATAGTAGGAGTAACAAATTCCTGCATGGCTTCTACAAGCCAGTGATCTGTTTGCGCGGAATCATGGCCAACAACATGACACAACTAGCGAATGCCCTTCAGCATGAGATGACATTGTTCCAAGCTACGAGTCAGTTGTTCCACCCGGAATCGACTTAAGACATCCCGTAAATCTACCATGCGTTCTTCGATGTCCACTGAAACTACTATAATATCAAAGTATTTGTTTCCGATTGTCTTTCACAAATCTTATAAATTACAGAAACGTATCTTTTAAGAGCATAAGTTGCAGTTCAATTTGTTGTCTGTTGACTTTCGGTCAACGAGCATTTACCAGCAGATTCTTGTAACTGGAAGAATTACATGCACACATCACGAACAATGTCTAAAATACATTAATTATAAATAGTATTTCGTCGTGTAGGGCTAGAATCTTTTTCGAACTTCTTGTATTATTTTCCATTGTGAAACTTTTTTTCTAGACTAACAAATTGATATTACTTAACGCTTGCGATCATGTTCATCAATGCTGGACGCGCCCTCATTTAGCGAGAGATGGTAACAGGTAATGTAATCACGAACACTGTCAAACATGATCATTTTGATGGTCCAGGTGTTATGGTGTGAGGAGGCACGATGTTGCATGGCCGTACTGACCTTCACACCTTCGAACAAAGTACGTTCACTAGTCAGCGTTGTGACACTTTATTCCTTCCAGTCCATTCGGCCCTGACATCATTCTTATGGACGATAAAGTTCAGCGGCATCGAAGAGCACAGGAGCTCTTGGATCGAGAGGATATTCGCTGAATTGACTGATCAGCCCAATCCCTCAACTTAAATTCCATTGAGCACGTGTGGGATACCTTGAAGAGACGTTTTACAGCAAGTGCACATGTACCAACGAGCATCCAATACTGTTGTCATCCGCGCTGGTGGAGGAACTCTTCATTGACCTTGTGGAGAGCATGGCAGCATGTTGCAGGGCATGAACTGCAGTCCGTGGTGATCACACACCCTATTGAAAACCATATCCTGCCGTTTGAACTGTCCAGGGGACCTACATAAATCGCGGTGACTTCAGTGTAATTACTGTCTTGGACTAAGAGTCTCCCTATGTATTCCTTTTATTTACTTTCTGTACGAGGGTGTAGCAGTTTTTGCTATGTTTGGTCCAAGCTTCCTGCAGAAGTTATATTCGACCTTAAGTTTTGGACACCAGTGCATTTCTTCTGTCAAAGTTTCTTCGGAATTATCTTCCATGTACTTATATTTAGTTTCCGAACTTGTGTGAATCCCCTTTATAAAGCTGTTAATCCCCCTTTAGCTTAAGTGCCTACTGTGGTATTCATTATCGCAGTATCTACAGCCTTAGAGAACTTCAAAGCACCTCGCTATTCTCCTCGTATGTACACCACTTCCTTCCACATTGATTTCCTGGCGATTATCTTAAGCTACCGTCTGTTCTTCATTTTACTAAATAGTTATTTGAATTCATATCTGCTCCAGGGTACGCCTTTCGATGTAATATCGGTTATCGGAGTTTCTGATGATGTAATGTAGCTTGGCTCTTCTCGTATCTCCAGCTTTTTCCGACACTACTTCCTCCGCTTGAGATTTTTTAACAGTGAATTCGTTGTTAACCAGCTAGTATTTATTACTGAATTCATTCGGTATTACGGCTCTTTCCTACCAGCGAGCCAGAAGCTGTAGTGAAACGTATCCTGAAAATAAATAAATTTAACCTATTGTGCGTAAATAGTCGAAGACATGGATTACTATTGAGTTTCATTATTCGCGATAGTAAACTGGAAGTTGTCAGTACCGCGAACTAGCTAAGAATAGCAACCCGTACTGACCTAAGCTGAAGTGACCATCTACAACTAAGGTTAACTGTAGGATAGTTAGATGCCAGGCTTAGAGTCTGGAAGTCCCTTAAGGAAATGTGATTCACACACGAAAGAACTTGCTTACACTACACTTGTTCTATTGAATCTTGTGTATTGCTCTCCAGTCTTCGAAAATTATGGATCCAGGGTTATACAAGAGACAGACAAGATCCAACGAAGAATGGCGCGTTTCGTCGTGGTATCGTTCAGTAAGTGCGTGACAGTAGGATAAACGCTGAGCAAACTCCAGTAGTAACGGCCACAAGAGAGCATTGTGTGCCACAGTGGTGTTTACAGTTTAATTTTCGAGATTCTTCATATCAATATGAGTTGGGGAAGCACATAATTTCCTGGTACGCGTATTCTGGAAAGAAAATTACAAAACTTACAGCTCGTGCACAGGATTCTCGAGACTCATTCATGCCACGCACTATTCACTCATCGAATAGGGAGGGAGTGGAAATGACAGATACCAGAAGTATTCCACACCACAAATCGCAGGATGGCATACTGAGTATGGATGAAAATATATCCTAGTATGGGGAGATATTCCGTTACTCTGTCGGTGACTTTTGACAGCGGATAACGTATTGAGCGCGGCGCGAGCGTTCGGTCTAGGCCGCTTTCTCTGGCTTCCATTGTCTCTCCTTCCCTTACTGTCGGCTGCCACGAGTAATTAATGACCCTACGTCCGAAGTGACGTTAGACATGAGGGCCTAATATTGTAATTAAAGCGGAAATTAATAACTTGAAGGACGAGGTTTGCATCAGAGATCAGTCTGGTAGTTTAAAAACGCTCGTCGCATTTTTTTTTTTTTTTGTTTTTTCTTTTAATGAAGAATTGTAAGAAATGTGATTTTATTTATATAATGTGACAAAAAAGGGACTTGCAAACGTTTATAAAGGATTACGGTCTTCAGCTCTGTGCTTTCATGTTGCTGCAACACGCATGCTGTTACGTTGTTCATCTCGCTTCCCACGCCCGGGTTCCCGGGTTCGATTCCCGGCGGGGTCAGGGATTTTCTCTGCCTCGTGATGGCTGGGTGTTGTGTGCTGTCCTTAGGTTAGTTAGGTTTAAGTAGTTCTAAGTTCTAGGGGACTTATGACCGCAGCAGTTGAGTCCCATAGTGCTCAGAGCCATTTACGTTGTTCAAGTGTCTGCCGAGACATTCAGGTCCATGCTTACATCAAAAGAGTTCTTTGGTCCATTTTCAGCCATTCGCCTGGCTACAAGATACGCTCACCACCATTTCATTTTCTGTTTGCTTTTCTGTTTGATACGCCCACCACTATTTCATTTTCCGTTTGCTTGTTTTTCTGCTTGTACCACTCCATTGTTGGTAATTAACTCTTAGTTGTTGAATACTTTAAGCATTAAATGGCATATTCACAGGGCCACAGGTAAAAACTAGTATCACGTACTGATTGTAAACTTTCTGATTTACACACATCAACCTTATTTCAGTGAAATTCTGTTTACAGATAGGCGCCATTTTGCTGCCAGAAGAAATATTTGGCCTTTTTAAAAATCTGACGAAGGAAACTCTATCTTGATCAAGTATTTATTTGTTTCAATGACTAGTATCGGAAAATTGACGCCACATTCAGATCTAAAATGTGGACAATATGGTAGATAATAACCGGCAACAGCTGTTAGGTTTCGTCAAAATGTTGACATATACAGAAGGCTCAGTTATCACAGAGTGGGAAACTTGTTGTTCACTATATCGGTTTCGTAAACATCATAATTTCAGACACGATTGTCGAACAGGAAAAAAAATGAGTCGGGAATTTAACATCAGCTCTAGCGATTGTTGATAGAACACTCAACAAAATGCTATCATTTTGGAAAGAGTGATTCACCTCGTCATGAAGTCTTCTCGGACTGTACTATAGTGGCAGTGTTGCTCCTATCATCACGAGCGAACAAAGTTATTGTTATTTCGATTAGTGGCTATAGGCTCGCTGCATGTCCAAAAAACCCTTCGAGGATCCTTCCGTCGCCTATCCCTAGGCTTGATCTTGCTCTGTCAACAGTTTCTTAATCTTCAATGATGGTGGCAGAATTTTGCGCATTTCTAACTCCCCTTTATCACGACACCATTGTTCACAGCGAGCCTGTGAACAAGCAACTTCTACGAAGATACTCTAACGGAGTGCCAGAATCTCTCGGTCCCAACAACTGTGTACACAACTCTGTTCCATTCGTTGATTTATTCGGAAAGAATATATCTTTACCTTGTTGATGCATCGTCACATTATTGTCAACTCCATCAATGAGGTGACAAAATTCATGGGATACCTCCTAATATCGTTACGGACCTCTTTTTGCGCAGCGACTGGCAGAAACTCGACCTACCACGGACTCAAGAAGTCGTTGGAAGCCCCCTGCAGAAACATTGTGTCTTGATGCCTCTATAGCTCTCGAAAACTGAGAAAGTGTTGCCGGTGGAGAATTCTGTGTACGAAATAACCCATCCATTATGTACCTAAAATGTTCGATGAGATGCATGTCAGGATTTCTGGGTGGCCAAATCATTCGTTCGAAATGTCCAGAATATTCTTCAAGCCAATAGCGAACAACTGTGGTTCGGTGATATGGCGCATTGTCATCCATAAAATTACAACGTTGTTTGGGAACATGAAGTCCATGAGTGACTGCAGATGGTCGCCAAGTAGTCAAAAATAACCATTTGTAGTCTATGATCGATTCAGTTGGACCAGAGAATCCAGTTCGATTTAAACACAGCCCACACCATTATGGAGACACCACCAGCTTGTGCAGTGCCTTGTTGATAATTTGGGTCCATGGTTTCGTCGGTCCTGCGCCACACTTTAACCCTACCATCGACTCTTATCAACTGATATCGGGACTCATCACACCACGCCACGATTCTCCGGGTGTCTGCGGTCCAACCGACATGTTCACGAGCCCAGGTAATGATTTGCAATTGATATCATGCTTTTAGCATGTTAGCAAAGACACTCGCTTCCTCCGTCTGCTGCAATAGTCTGTTAACGTCAAATCTCACTGTACTCTCGTAGTACGTCCCACATTGATTTATTGCGGTTATTTCACGCAGTGTTGTTTTTCTGGTAGATCTTACATCTCTAAGCAAACGCCTCTGCTCTCAGCCGTTAAGTAAAGGCCGTGGTGTGAGGTTATGGCCGAAATTTGTTAATCTCAGCATACTCTTGACGTTTTGAATCTCGGAATATTGAATTTCCAAAGATATCCGAAATGGAATGTTCCCTGCGTCTAGCTCCAATTAACATTCCACATTCAAAGTCTGTTAATTTCCGTCTCTCGGGCATAATCACGTAAGAAACTTTTTCACATGAATCACCTGAGTACAAACGGCAGCCCCGTCAATGCACTGTCCTTTTATGTCTTATCCATGCGATGTTACTGCCATATGTATATGTGCATGTCGCTGTCCCATGACTTTTATTGCCTTAATGTACATGACTGAAAGTTTCAGAACACAGAACAGAAGCCGTCAGGTGTGGCCGAGCGGTTCTAGGCGCTTCAGTCCGGAACCGCTCGACTGCTACGTCGCAGGTTCGAATCCTGCCTCGGGCATGGCGTGTGTGATGTCCTTAGGTTAGTTAGGTTTAAGTAGTTCTAAG
Organism: Schistocerca americana; assembly: GCF_021461395.2. NCBI lineage: Eukaryota > Metazoa > Arthropoda > Insecta > Orthoptera > Acrididae > Schistocerca > Schistocerca americana. The sequence goes on from NC_060122.1 coordinate 654,835,495, forward strand.
TTCTAGGGGACTGATGACCTCAGATGTTAAGTCCCATAGTGCTCAGAGCCATTTGATCCATTTGAACACAGAAGACAGTCAATATGTAATACGCATATGGCTCCAGATACATTTACCAGTACTCAGTTTTCCCAACTCTTTCTAGGAAATGAGACATGAGAAAAACGCAGCAATAGGATGTAGCAGCATACTAAATGATACTCTTAAAAATGGCTCGTAAGCGAGATACGTACATCAAAGCACCATCGCAATTAACCCAGGATGCTCTGATGCGTTCTTGGAGGGGTTACGTATGGTGTCGCTGCCTCACACAGCACTGGAAGAAAGACACACTGCATTTTGTACTGAGGTTTGAAACACTAGAACTTTCAAATGTTAGCGCAGATTTAAGTCTAATAGGATTAGGGGTGGATAACGTTGATGTCAGATAACTGGTCCATTTCCTCCTAACCAGAAATCATGAAATCTTTTATTTAGAAACCGAGGGGCCTTAGCAGTGAAATGAAGAATCGATTTATCGATCATGAAGTAAATTTTCCTTGCAGAGACAAAGACAGATACTGCAGCTGATTAGTTAGTATACTGTCTACGAGAGCATTGTAAATACGTTCTCCTCAACGTTGACAAAAGACCTCTGAAAACATTGAAACTTTGTGGAAGATTAAAATTGTGTCCCGCACCAGGAATCGGATTCGGACATCCACATCTACATCAATATGATAACTCTGTAATTCACACTTAAGTGTTGGCTGATAGCTCACCAAAACACTTTCAGATTATTTCTCTCCCTTTCCATTCTCTAATAGGAAGTGAGAAAAACCAAGACTTAATCTTTCCGGGTGGACTCTGGTTTGTCTTATTTTATTACGACTTCTCTCTATGTAGGTGGGTATCAGTAAAATAGTTTCAGATCCTGAGGACAATGTTTGTTCGTAAAATGTTATCGCCACAATGAGAAACGGCTTTGTTTTAATGATTACAATCCCAACTAGCGTGTGATATCCGTTACATTCTGCTCCCTTTTTCAGAATAATACAAAACGAGCTGTTTTAGTTTGAACTTTTTCAATGTCCTCCGTCAGTCCTATTTGGCAACGAACCCATACTGCAGTACTCCAGAAGAATACAGACAAGCGCAGTGTAGGCAGTACTTTTCGTAGATTTGTTTCATCTTCTAATTATTCTGCCAATAAAACGTATTGTTTTGTTCACGTCTCCCAGAACATTTTCTAAGTAAGCTTTCCAAATGAACTAGCTAGTAATTCTACAATAGTTCAATTGATCTTTGCATTTCGTGGGGAAGCACGCTTCCGACAGAGCTGTCAGATCATTATATCTCCTGTATACCTTGCTAGCTCCCCTGGAAGCTAGCCACAGCCTAGAGAGAGGTGGGGAGGGGGGCTCCAGAATGAATTTTTCACTTCGCAGCGGAGTGTACGCTAATTTGAAGCTTCATTGCAGATTAAAACAAGGTATGTAGAGGAACTTCTGTCAAGTCTGGTTGGTAGAAAGTGTACTGACGGAAGTCGTGCTTGGGTTTCTCAGTCGGTAGAGGACTTGTCCGAGAAAGGCAGAAGTCCGAGGCTAGAGTGCTGGTCCGAACACTCAGCTTCAATCTGCCACAAAGTTTCAAATGAACGCACACTCGGCTGCAGAGTGAAAATTCATGTTGAAGAAAATCTTTGTTGATGACTTGCTTCCATATTTGGGTGAGGAGTCGAGATAATTCATACGTTCAAAAGGCGAACTCACCATCCTGCAACAGCAAATTTTTACTAGAAGAATTGTTTATATATTGTTGAAGAAACCACTCAGAACGTATATTCGCCACACGGACTGGCCGCGTGGTTTGAGGCGCCATGTCACGGATTACGTGGCTCAACGCGCCGTAGGTTCGAGTCCTCCCTAAGGGCATGGGTGTGTTTGTTGTTCTTTGTATAAATTAGTTTTAGTTTAAGTAGCGTGTAAGTCTAGGAACTGATGACCTCAGCAGTTTGGTCCCATAAGAATTCACGCACATTTGAACACTTTTGACGTATATTCGTGGAGGTAAATCGGCTGCTGATATTGCCTACACGCACTGAAAAGGTATGAACGCAGCAGGGAATCATGTAACTCTGCGCAGTCATGTGGTCAGCGTTACTTGTTGCAGCTATCGTCTTACGATGACAGTAAGATCCTCTCCACCTGCGACATCCTCGTCCCTCTACTGAATCCCCAGCTGCATGTAATATGTTCAGAGTTTCCGTGACCCCTAACACAACGACCAATGGGGTGACACGTTCAAATGTCTTTATATGTTTACTCTAGGACTTTCCCCTGCTACAAATGTTCATTGTCACGGCTATTACCCCATCATAATCCATACATCAAATGGGCATCATTGTGCACTTCAATTGTTTATTTTTCCTATGCACTGCATCCGAAACCAAGCCTCGACGAATAGCAGTGCACAGTCAGTCAGTACTACCATCGGCGAAATGGAACACTAAACACTGGCGTTGATCTAAGTCTTACAACGGCACACAGAAGCCATTTTGAACACCTAGAGCAAGAAAGGGTTTCAAATGGTATGCGACTGCATTCCTTTCCTGTGTGTTGCACAAAATGAGTTATAATTTGGAAATGAAGCCTTTCTGCGGCCCCGATCATATCATAAACTCTCCTCTTCTAAGCGCAGGAACATGTTGCGAAATTCTGACTCCAGTGGTTGTTAATAATAATGTTATAGTATGTAGGTGGTTCTACCGATACAGGAGAGACTTCCACGAAACAGCCGGTACCCATTATAAGGCTGGTGTTGTGGGGATAGTTCGCGGCAGCCAGTATTTGCAGCGCCCACTGCCGTGTTTACACGGGCGCGGCCCCTCAGCCACTGCAGCCACGCAAAACACTCGTAAATCGTTCCGCCTCCCGCCTTGTGTGCGGCAGGAAGACGCCCCCGGACTTGTAGGCTACCCGCTACACTGACAGCTGCCGCCGCTCCGTGCGCCTCGCCGCGCGGGCCACGATAAGGCGTTCTACTGGCCACTGGCGTGCCGGAAACTAAATCATGCAAGCGGGGCACTGTTTTGTACGGGAATGTTGTTGTCCAGGGGATTTTATTATTACGTTCAAATATTTTTTTTTTTTGTTTCTTTTGGTGTATAAATGTGTCTTGTCGTAGAGGGCATTTCAAGCCTTTTATACCGAAATTATGCACGTGGCAGAGGATGCTAAATTGACCACTTGAATTGACAGCCCAGTGATTTACTGGTGAAAACAACTTACACGCCTTTATTAAGAATCTACGGTCACGGCAACAGTTGGAAATGACAAATGCCACTCTCAACGCACGAAGATTTAGCTGCACTTTTACGTCTCAAAATCTTCTGCCAAGACTCATTGAGTCGCTTTCTGACGTTTCGGCCACACGAACGGTTTACTCTCTATAGATAATGACTAGTGAAGATGAATCTTTTCGAATTTCAGCACGTGGAATGTCAGAAAAACCACTGAACGATCGTCGCAAGAATATCCAGAGAATTGCATCAACAGGCAACACGTAGAGAAGAAAGACCTCAACAATTTCACATTGTCTCACTCTGACTTAGCCGTGCTGTCTGTTTTACAAAATGACAGAGAGCTAGCACCTTGTCAACCACTTTTCATAGTATGCACTCTTTTCTCGTTGGTTCCGTCAGAGACTTTTACGCCCTGCGGTGTTAGATGGTGCCCTATTTCCTACAGCTGAGCTGACGTACTGCCACCGTACATACCATAGGTGACGAGAATTTATACAGATGTAACGTGATGAACTTTACCATTTTATTCGGTTGGATTTTTTGTATGCTGTTATATTCATTGTTAGTTTATCGGACACCGATGTTTTAAATGTTCTACAAAAAAAAACATGATAGTGATTACTGGAAGCAATGCGTTCACCCAGAATCGTAGAGATGAGGAGACTTTAGTCCTTTCTTACATAACCTACGCACTTTTATTTAATATGTTTCACTATTTATACTGGACAGCTTGCACTGACGTTCGTCACGGTTTACAGTTGCTGTTACGGCGTGTTGTGTTTACCAGTATGACACGCTTGATATGTTAAATAGGCGTCTGTTCCGCTTATAGAATTATTAATCACTTTACATAATCACAGATACTGTTACATAGGTGAAATAACATCATTTATTTTAAAACGCTCTACGTAACTAATTGCGATTTAAGGAGATGTCTTCTACAGTTCGCGTAAAGTACTTTCCTGGGTAATACTTACTCAACTACCTCAACTGTTCTTGATATGGGCTTTCTGACACTTTATTTGGACACTAATTCGTTCAAATGGCTCTGAACCAGTCCCCTAGAACTTAGAACTACTTAAACCTAACCAACCTAAGGACATCACACTCATCCATGCCCGAGGCAGGATTCGAACCTGCGACCGTAGCAGTCGCGCGGTTCTGGACTGAAGCGCCTAGAACCGCTCGGCCACCGCGCCCGGTCACAAACTCGTCTATAACCACAGTATACTATGTGGTTACATGCGTTTGTATTGTGTTTCCGAGTGAAGGTATACCACTTACTGGTGCCTAATTACTTAAGCATATCACTCTGATCGTGTGCCATTCATATACCAATCCTATCCTAGAGTGCATATTGGCTTAGGCGAGCAAAGCGAGTTGAACATCATAAAAAGACATGGGTACCGTATTGCGTTTCAACTAATGACACCACCTTATATGGATGGGTGTTTTTACCGTGGGATTAAACACTTTAACTACCTTAAGTGTATATTACATTCTGTTTTATGATACTACTACCCATATAATTGGCTCGTTACGTGCAGCTGCATTGCAGCTGTTTTATGTGACACAAGAGAAATACAGTCCTCCAACTGGGGATGATACAGCATAATAGGTTTAGGACCCTACTGAATATGCCACGTACATTCTTTCACCTTTGTGTGTATACTGTTCCTGCCAGTTAATACATTTACATACCACTATCATTGTCCTCCGCCTTGTCACGCAATCTGCACATGCATGGGCCAAGCTATTTTGTGCGCACGCTACTTATTATAGGTGTTCTCTTCGAATTACGTATTTCGCGGGCAAACTGCTGGCTACTTCCTCATGGAGCTTTACCCATCCGATCTCCTCAAACTGTGTCACACGGACAATTCTTGATTGAGACTGTTGACTAGTTATGTGGTTTGAATGACACTTTTCTCGCAAATGACAGCAATAAATTTCTTGTGACTACGATGACGCTTGTTACAGACAAGCCAATGTACATTCATTCGGCTTTTCACGTACTGCTTACTGCTGCACTGTACATTAAAAGCGCGACTGCAGCTTTCTATAGTAACGCCTTGCTCAACCCGTCACGACATGTAAACACCGAAAAAACTCTCTGCGAATGAATAACAGATTACACAGATTATTTTGTGTTGTTTTTTGCGGTAGTAGCGCCGTACAAATATATAATGGCAGTAGTACAACTCACCGACATGTAAATGGTCATATTTAACTACTACCTATCTGCCGGCCGGGGTGGCCGAGCGGTTCTAGGCACTACAGTCTGGAACCGCGCGACCGCCTCGGTTGCATGTTAGAATCCTGCCTCGGGCATGGATGTGTGTGATGTCCTTAGGTTAGTTAGGTTTAAGTAGTTCTAAGTTCTAGGGGACCGATGACCTGAGAAGTTAAGTCCAATAGTGCTCACAGCCATTTGAACCATTTGCTAACTATCTCCTCTATAATTGCGAAACATTATCTGAGGTTATAAAGGGATCAATCATGCAGAAAACGTATTTTATGTTGGCGACCAGTGAGTATTCTCCGAAATCCACCAAAACTCGCATTATTCATCCATTATGAGCATAAGCCAAAACAAGATAATTGTCAATACTATTTCAATTGCGAACCATGTGCACTGTACGCGTATTCGAAGCTCAAAAAAGGTGAGTATACTACTATTCACCTACATTACAGCTACAAGCCTTATGTTAACGTAAGTATTTCATCTTACTGTAACTAAGAATTATCACGTTAAATATGTCCTAGGTTAGCATATTTTTAAATAGTCTGTGCCTTGCCATGACTTTTTATTTATGAAGTAAAGTTTATCATTTAGTGTTTTTACATCAAGTTACCACTACGGTCGCAGGTTCGAATCCTGCCTGGGGCATGGATGTGTGTGATGTCCTTAGGTTAGTTAGGTTTAAGTAATTCTAAGTTCTAGGGTACTGATGACCTCAGATGTTAAGTCACATAGTGCTGAGAGCCATTTCTACATGGAACACTCAGTTTTATTCTCGACAAGAGTGACATGGGCTTCATCCTTGACTGTTGCAGCGCGTGGGTATTGTTCTGGTGATTCCGTACGGACCACTTTCGTATTAACTGTCGTGAATACTACCACTTACTTGAGCCTGCTGTGGTCGCAATATGAAGACTACTCAGGATTTTCTGCTTTAAAACGGCCCTCAAATGAAAAGTACTGTTAGTTTTTTCAATTTGAGGGTGCTGAAAATTATTGCTTGCTCATGAAACGTCGCCTGATGTGAACCCAATTGTGAAAGCATTATAGTCATCTTTAAAAGACAGCGTCGTCGATGGAGGACAATATCTGTACGGTCGGAGTCTTCAGTTACGTAAGGTGTCTGTATAATTTCACACCATTAAATGTAGTTCGTCATGGGGACTAGCATTCAGTTCCTTCGTTAGGTAAATGCAATGGAGCAGCGATCTGAAGGGACAAAGGGAGATTCATTTGCATCTCGTAAAATCGTACCTAGTAATGAAAAACATTTTGATTTAGATCACTGCTAAGTTTGGAAAAGTAAACCACGTTAGAGGAAAAATCTCTTAGCCTAGAAAGCATCAGACGGTCTAAAATACTCATATTAATTGTGACTGTACCTCGTGTACTTGGAGTAACGCTGAAGACAACACAATACAGTAAATCTACTGGCAGTAAAAGCTGCGTGTAGGGGTTGACAGCCTGCCACTCTACAACTTAACTGTCACTGGGCTTCCTTCATATTTAACACGGATCTAGTATTGGAAAGTAGGGTAATTGATCGGATTATCTTAATACCTTTCAACCATTTTAGGTCCATGGTGCCTCGTCTTTGTGAAAGTTCCGTTCACTTCTGTAGATCTTCTCTATTTATCCTACCTTCTAAAGATTACAAGCTGATGATAAATACTCCGGGATTGCTCGAATGAGAATTTCTTTAACTATTTTCTTCGTGGGCGAATTACAGTACTTTAAACCCGTTCCCAGAAATCTGACCTCACATGCAATTACTTTCATGCTATCTAATTTCAGATCCTTCTGTACTCTAATATACTTAGCAATTCTTAATGACTCTAGAATAGGTTAGTTAATCGTGTAACTAATCAATAAGTCTTTCCTTTGGCTGCCTTTATTCAACATGTTACAATCTGTGTTGAGTCCAAGCACTTCTTGTACATATAGAATCAATAATTACTAGAATCAATCACATAACACACGTATCTCCAAGTAACAACGACAGAGTTTTTGAGTAGGAAAGCGCAAATTCATCTCCCTATGGAGCGAGTGGGACACAACGATATTGTAACCGGTCTGCGAAAGGCATTGCCTATATATGCTTGTTAAGCTTACGCTGGAATACTGATCGATCCTGTAGGACTCATATGAAGATTCTAGTAACAGTGAATAGTAACAGTGAATAGCGAAGTCATGGACTGTGCGGCTGGTCCCGGCGGAGGTTCGAGTCCTCCCTCGGGCAAGGGTGTGTGTGTTCGTCCTTAGGATAATTTAGCTTAAGTAGTGTGTAAGCTTTAGGGACTGATGACCTTAGCGGTTAAGTCCCATAAGATTTCACACACATTTGAACATTTTTTGAAAAGCGAAATTGCGTGTAGGGGATCACTATGGCTGGTGTTTCAAGCATAGGGGAAAATGATGTGGTAGATGTCTTAAACGACACTGAGCAAGATGGCGAAGTGACATCACACTGGACTCACTTTCGGGAGGACGACGGTTCAAACGCGCGCCGGCAGTCCTGATTTAGGTTTTCCGTGATTTCCCTAAATCGCTTCAGGCAAATGCCGGGATGGTTCCTTTGAAAAGTTACGTCTGGTGTCCTTCGCCACCCTTCCCTAACCCGAGTTTGTGCTCCGTTTTTAATAACCTCGTTGTCGATGGGGCATTGAACACTAATCTCTTCCTCCTCTTCCTCCTCCTCCTCCTCCTCCTCCTCCTTAAGGGACGTGACATGAAGATACTAGATGAATGACGCCAGTATTTTCACTGAAATCTGCGTGAAATATTTTACGCCCAAGTTTGCATAATGAAGAAAAACATTCATAGAGAACATCTTGAACTTCAAAGGAAGAGTTAATTTGGTAACGGAGGAAATCTATATGGTAAAATTATATAGTGAGACCAAGACGTGACAGTACTAAAACAATTTATGCGGATTTGCGTAGCAGTAGCTGAATACTGATGAAGAGACTTGTGTAGGACAGACTAGAGCGGAGAGCTGCACTCTTCGGACTTAAGACCACAACAACAACACCTACACTCCTGGAAATTGAAATAAGAACACCGTGAATTCATTGTCCCAGAAAGGGGAAACTTTATTGACACATTCCTGGGGTCAGATACATCACATGATCACACTGACAGAACCACAGGCACATAGACACAGGCAACAGAGCATGCACAATGTCGGCACTAGTACAGTGTATATCCACCTTTCGCAGCAATGCAGGCTGCTATTCTCCAATGGAGACGATCGTAGAGATGCTGGATGTAGTCCTGTGGAACGGCTTGCCATGCCATTTCCACCTGGCGCCTCAGTTGGACCAGCGTTCGTGCTGGACGTGCAGACCGCGTGAGACAACGCTTCATCCAGTCCCAAACATGCTCAATGGGGGACAGATCCGGAGATCTTGCTGGCCAGGGTAGTTGACTTACACCTTCTAGAGCACGTTGGGTGGCACGCGATACATGCGGACTTGCATTGTCCTGTTGGAACAACAAGTTCCCTTGCCGGTCTAGGAATGGTAGGACGATGGGTTCGATGACGGTTTGGATGTACCGTGCACTATTCAGTGTCCCCTCGACGATCACCAGTGGTGTACGGCCAGTGTAGGAGATCGCTCCCCACACCATGATGCCGGGTGTTGGCCCTGTGTGCCTCGGTCGTATGCAGTCCTGATTGTGGCGCTCACCTGCACGGCGCCAAACATGCATACGACCATCATTGGCACCAAGGCAGAAGCGACTCTCATCGCTGAAGACGACACGTCTCCATTCGTCCCTCCATTCACGCCTGTCGCGACACCACTGGAGGCGGGCTGCACGATGTTGGGGCATGAGCGGAAGACGGCCTAACGGTGTGCGGGACCGTAGCCCAGCTTCATGGAGACGGTTGCGAATGGTCCTCGCCGATACCCCAGGAACAACAGGGTCCCTAATTTGCTGGGAAGTGGCGGTGCGGTCCCCTACGGCACTGCGTAGGATCCTACGGTCTTGGCGTGCATCCGTGCGTCGCTGCGGTCCGGTCCCAGGTCGACGGGCACGTGCACCTTCCGCCGACCACTGGCGACAACATCGATGTACTGTGGAGACCTCACGCCCCACGTGTTGAGCAATTCGGCGGTATGTCCACCCGGCCTCCCGCATGCCCACTATACGCCCTCGCTCAAAGTCCGTCAACTGCACATACGGTTCACGTCCACGCTGTCGCGGCATGCTACCAGTGTTAAAGACTGCGATGGAGCTCCGTATGCCATGGCAAACTGGCTGACACTGACGGCGGCGGTGCACAAATGCTGCGCAGCTAGCGCCATTCGACGGCCAACACCGCGGTTCCTGGTGTGTCCGCTGTGCCGTGCGTGTGATCATTGCTTGTACAGCCCTCTCGCAGTGTCCGGAGCAAGTATGGTGGGTCTGACACACCGGTATCAATGTGTTCTTTTTTCCATTTCCAGGAGTGTATATTTTATGACCCTACTCTCTCAGTATCGGTGAATATTCAGCAGTTTACCAAACACCGCTTCAAGAATTAATACTGTGCTATTGGCAGCTACACAGTGCAATATAAGCAACAACTCTACTTCCGCTAATGAGGAGTGATGTCTTAACATTTTTCACCTACCTTCTGACACCTTTGATGCGGTCTACCACAGATTCCTTTCCTGTGATGACCTCTTCATCTCAGAGTAGCACTTTCGCCAAATAGTCATATTAATGTGTTTGATGTATTCCGGCTTCAGCGTTCATTTACTGATTTTTACCCCCTACAGCTCCCTCTAGTAGTATGTAAGTTGTCCCTTATTGCCTCAACACATTTCCTGTCATCCTGTTCCTTCCTCTTGTCAATTTGTTTCACATATTACTCTCCTCGAAGAGTCTACGGAAAACTTCCTCATCTTTTACTTTATCAATCAACTTAATGTTTAACATCCTTCTATAGCATCACATCTCAAATTCTTCAGTTCCCTTCTTTTTTGGTTTTCCACAGTCCATGATTTTCTTAAATAAAATTAAGTGCTACATACGAAGATTCTCACAACAATTTCTTCGAGCAAATAGCCTGTAAACTAGCGACTTTTCGGAGACGTTTATAGCACGTCACGAAGTCTCAGCGGCTGCCTAGCCCAGTCTCATCACAAGAAGAGAGAGTAAAATAAAATTGTAGCCGTTTCTATCACAGGTACAGACAGATTATGCAATTACGAGTTCAGCGTTAGGCGACACGGGCTGGCAAATCAATTATTTAAAAAAAATAATGGATTTACTCTACTTATTTATACATTAAAAGTAAATTTCCTCGTCCAACCGATTGCGTAATTAGAGGATTCCGACTGATTTTGTGTGAGTGTTTGGGGGAGGGGGGGAGCAATTTTCATGATCATCAATCACTTAATTCGTAAAATACACAAGATGGTCTAAGTTCTGGTGACAATTTGTTTCACACTCAATCCGAGGCAATAGCTGCTTATAGCGACACTGAATCCTACCCCAGTCCGACAACTGTCGCCACCCCAAGACCACCAACCTGCACGTTGGATGGAGTGAACTGACCCTCAGCAGAAAACAATAGCAACATCTCTATTGCTACGAGAACTTTTTCTAGCCGGTCGGGTGGCCGTGACGTTCTAGGCGCTCCAGTCTGGAACCGCGTGACAGCTACGATCGCAGGTTCGAATCCTGCCTCGGGCATGACTGTGTGTGACGTTCTAAGGTTAGTTAGGTTTAAATAGATCTAAGTTCTAGAGGACTGATGACCTTAGAAGTTAAGTCCCATAGTGCTCAGAGCCATTTGAACGATTTTTGAAACTTTTTTCTCCCAGAGGAAGCTCACTGCTATGTTGTTTTAGAGGAAATAAAACTACAGAAAGACCCTCTTTCAGTCTTAGTTCGTTGCAGTTCTTGGTAGGCACCATTTGGTGAGTAGTAGTACTGCGAAAGTTGTCGCTCTTTTTCGTGATACATGTGTTGCCTTCCATCACCTTGGAAGCGACTATGCACTGTTTACACTGGCTGTAGAATGCTGTTAGCAAACCCGTCCGTGATTAAGATGCAAATAAGCGATTTGCACCGCAAGAAATCTGCATTACTGCTCCTTCTGTAGTAGAAGAGGAAAAGCTTCAGCCTACATGCTTGCATTCTGTGGTTAGTCGTGGCTCATTACTTCTGTTCGCTCATCTAAATTCCAGAGAATCGCATCTTATTTTCGGATCAATACTTTCTCTAGTGACTGCACAAGGTATTATTGTTTCTCGTCTGTTTCTATGTCTCTTCGTGCACATATGTCTTGGCCCACACGAAGTCTGTGGATCACTGTTTAGCCCAAAATTGTGAACTAGCGAATTTCCAATTTTTGTAACAAGACTGCCTTCCATTTCTGTGATTTAACAAGAATAAAACTGATTTAATTACAGTCGTCTGCCTGTAAATGCTCTGTAATACCCCCCCGTTCCCTTCATTTTCTCTCTCTCTCTCTCTTTCTCTCTCTCTCTTTTAATCAAATTTCCTGCTTTAGGAGAAGTTGCCCGATGTCTTCACAGTCCAGGAAGTGGAAAGATAGCAGGTGAGATCATTTTAATCTGACGAGACGAGAAACAGTGGCAGGCTGAACCCCTTAAATCCACGAAATCATACTACCCACAAATCAATAGTTCTGTGGATCAGCAACGCCCTCTTTGCCTGTGCTAGTCTGTGTTTTGTGTCACACTAACTTCGTTCATCACGTGTTATTTTGCTTCCAGTTAAGCAGGATTCATCGGTTTCCTCTTCTTCGTGGTCCCCAATTTTCAATATCTTGTTGATTTCATTTCTACTGCTTGCCATTGCTCCCATCAGGCTGGTTAAACTCAGTCCTTATGATATACTTATTACACTGTCAGTTCCATTCAAGCGCTCTTTTTGTTGTTCTATACTTTCACAGATCATGAGTGAATATTATCGTTGGTATCTCTTCCCCTTGCATTTCAGCCGCAATCATTAATCAGTCTTATTTCCGGCATTGCTTCTTCCGCAGGGCCGTAAAACATACCTATCATACATCCTTTTCAATCTGCGCTCTTTGCTTTTGGTTTTCTATCATTATTCCCACTTGTTTCTTGTATTTTTACGCATTCCCCTACATGTAACTCCCATTTTTTCCGTTATTTAGAACAGCTTGCACCATTGTACACATTCAACTAATTTTCAGGTCAGCAAATCCTATGGTCGGTTTTTACTTTCCATTAAGTCTTGCTCACTCTATCAATGTCAACGGTAGAACTGGTCCCTGTTGCCATTACTTTCTCTAAACCCAAAATGATCCTCAGTTTTCTATTACGTTATTCTTTTCAGAGAATTGGATGTATGTGCTGATGAGCTGATTGTACGGCATTTCACGCACTCATCTGCCCTTGCTGCCTTCGAGTCTGGGTGGACGATTTTCGAAAGTTTGATAGTATGTCTCTAGACTCATAAATTCTACTGACAAAGTGGAATAATGGTGTGGTTCCCACTTTCATCAGAGATTTAAGATATTTCGAAGTAAGATTTCCTACGCCTTTCGCAATACCTATAGCCTCAGCGAACTTCAAACACACGTCACCATCCGCCACTACTTCAGTATCCTACTTCTTTGCATACTGAGTCTTCCAAACGAGTCTCTTAAAATTCTGCCTATTCTTCAACATTTCTAAGTTGTGATACGAATCTATACCTACCCTAGGTAAGCCTTAAAATACAAAATCTAATTTTTGAATCTCTGTCTTACCATTACGTCATCCAGCTGGAATCATCTGGTGCGTCAGGCCTTTTCCATGTGTATCTCGTCCATTTATGATTCCCGAATAGAGTAGTAGCAACTACAAGCTGAAATTTATCGTAGATTTCAATTAATATTTCTCTTGTCTCATTCCTACTACAAAGCCCGTGTTCTCCAGTATCTCTTTCTTCCATTCCTTCCCCACAATCGCTTTTCTTTCATTCATGATTATAACATTGTCTCCCTTTACACACTGAATTACACATTCTGTATCCTCATACGCGTTCTCTGCCTCTTCAGCTTCTGTTTGTGGCGGTGGAATTTATCTGAACAATTACAGCGCAGATTTGCTGCCAATTCTTACGATAACAGTCCTATCCGTTATCTGATGACAAATCCTAGTCGCTTTACACCAGATTCTGCTGTCGTTGATGTTACGCTGTATACGTCCGAAGAGAAATCCTTATCTCTTTGCTTTTCACCTCACTAAGCCCCACTAAAACAAGAGTCAGACTTTGCATCTCGTTTCGCAGAGTTTCTAATTTCCAGAGCACATCCTGACTTCTGACATTCCATTCTCAGACACATATAATGTTTCACTTTCGTCCGTTATTCAGTCTTGTCCTCGTAATCACCTCCATCTTGGCAGTCCCATCACGGGGAGCCGAAAGGGGACAAATCCAGCATCTCTTGTCGCAGGAGATATCATCATGACACTTTTTCAATTACAGACCACATGTCGCGCTGATATAAATAATATATGCAGAGTGAAGTGGTTATCATTCCCTTCTGTATCCTTATGTTATTAGTCACTGCTGTTTCTGCGGTCTTTTAGGACTGCTTGCCGACTCTAAGTGTAAGAGGCACCTCAGACCTCTTTCCGCTCCTCCGCCCGCTTTGACAAGGCCACTGGCAGAACGAGGATACCTCCTTAAATTGGAGGTCTTAGGTCGCCAATGCTGATGATTTTTGTTCAACACTTCAGCAGTGACTAGGACTGAACCCGAGACCCAGGAATTTGTGTTCACTAATGAATGATGCTACCCCTTAATCACTTTTTATTGTAACACATATTTAACTAAAATGATCCCTCCTCTGCGCGTTCTAGAGTGGAGTTCGATCGTCTAGAGCAGCAGTTGTTGTGTAAAACATGCTACACAGTTAAAAGTATGTTTCTACAAATTAACTTTAAGAGTAGTGAATTGTCTTCTACGAATCAAAAAATACGCAGTAAATATTGTGTGTACTTTTCTCTTCACGTTCTGTACAAGTTTCTGGACGTTTACTTTGCACGCCAAAATGCCATCGCAACGTCCCTCATGTGCGTTGAGTTTAATGATATTGTGAAGAAACTGTCTGTTCATAAAAAGAGTCCCCGGGATATTCTTAAATTGCAAAGTTCCATCAGTCTGTTGAGAGGAAAGGAATGAGAGACGTCTTACGAGAAAGACTCCAAATTATCTGTCTCTAATGACCGCTAATGACCTCTCCATATATCACACGATTCTGCTGAAATGTCAGTTGGCTGCAGAGACAAAAAGCGTGAAGGAAGACCGTTAAAAACTATTCCAAGTCACAGAGTTCTTCTATATGTGGAAGCACGAAAATTTCGTTCTACAAAATGTGAGCTGCCAAATTACGTTTTAAAGGAGAAGCGAAAATTTTGAAACTAGGCTGGAAAATGTGTAATAAGAAATCTGTAATGAAAATTGCTAAAATCGCGAACCAAACGAACACATTCAGCTAAGCTCTCCCACAGTGATCATAAAATTACTCTAGCGAAAACATATACAACGTTACGATAACAATGTACAAAACTCTTATAACAACAAATAATACATCAATTCGTCATACGCGTGACTTAAATACTGAAGAGCAATGCAAAGAGAATAGAAGGAAGTGTAGTAATGAAACATTCGTCATTTAGAAATTTTACTTGTCAGGTGCCGGTCTGAGTGGCCGTGCGGTTCTAGGCGCTACAGTCTGGAAGCGCGAGACCGCTACGGTCGCAGGTTCGAATCCTGCCTCGGACATGAATGTGTGTGATGTCCTTAGGTTAGTCAGGTTTAAGTAGCTCTAAGTTCTAGGGGACTGATGACCTCAGAAGTTGAGTCCCATAGTGCTCAGAGCCATTTGAACCATTTTTTTACTTGTCAAGTAACATCTCCGGATACTGCACCTATATAGTATCCCAGATAACCAGAAAATTTCAAAGAATGTATTCGATTCACCATTGTCAGAAATGTAAATCTGTAGATGCTATAAATGTCTGTTAGTCTTTCTTCAAACATCATCGACCATAATATCTAGGACCATTGTTTCCACATTTCTCCATTACCCAAGCTTATCTTCCTTACTCCTGTTAGTACCTGCATTTTTCAGTTATGAGTTTATTATGTTCTTCTTGATTTTAGAGTATTTCCGCTGTATCATGTATCCCAGAAATGAGGTGTATCAATGTTCTCATAAGGTTCTTAATAATTCCGATGCAATGCCGTTCAATGTTGGTGCCTTGTTTCGAGTTAGGTCTTTCAGTGCTCTGTCAAATTCACCTCGAGGTATCACATCCACCATCCCATCTTCATCAATTCACGTTTTATTTTGTCCCCTTGTCTTCGAATTTTCTTCCTTCATGTTGCCGTTCTATATTTTATTTCTCTCACATTTCAGTTACGGCTGCTCGTACACAATCGACGTCACTCTCTCGTTGTTACACAAACTACATTCAGCTAAGCTCTCCCACAGTGATCATAAAATTACTCTAGCGAAAACAACTCTGTCTATTCCAGCCTATAGAGTTAATACTTTGCGTAATTGAACAGCAGTACGATTTAGAGGGTAATGGAAAAGACTGAAAGAGTTTCGCAACGCTGGAAAGATACTGCAGGAAGAAGATAGCTGTATACATCAACAAATAAATGAATCAGAAAGAACGGATGATTAATTCATTCCATATGACTGATGAAGCCTTTGCGAGTGAGTTGTCACACTAAATACATCGATGCCATGATTTTTACATCCTCCTTCAGATTCATTCAAATGTTCTACAGCACGATAACGATTGAAAATACTGTTATTGGGCTGCCCACGGTATTTCCCCAGTGAACCGTGCTACTGTGCAGCTGGGAAATTGGAAGTAAGGAAAAGGACCTTATCCCTCGATATTCACGCTTCGACCATGTGTAGGTTATCTAACTTCCAGTTAATATTAAACGCCTCTCAGAATATCAATGGAAACAGACCACACGTAACATCCGTTTTTGATGGAGCAAGAAACAGCCGTCACATCAAAGAACTGAGCGGGAAGTTTGCGAGTGGCATTCAGCAATCTCTGTCGTCAAAAATAATTCACGGACAACACACACGTGCCCGATAACCAGATACTCGCAAATTAACGACATATGAAAATGATCCTCAGATTTCGAGTTTACATTGGCTAGCACAGGGAGCTTTTCAAACATTGGATGCCGCGCGGGATTAGCCGAGCGGTCTCAGGCGCTGCAGTCATGGACTCTGCGGCTGGTCCCGGCGGAGGTTCGAGTCCTCCCTCGGGCATGGGTGTGTGTGCTTGTCCTTAGGATAATTTAGGATAAGTAGTGTGTAAGCTTAGGGACTGATGGCCTCAGCAGTTAAGTCCCATAAGATTTCACACATTTCCAAACTTTGGAGAGTGTCAGCCATCGTGAGAGTGGGAAAGGGGAGGGGTGACGAGATATAATCTAAAATTGCAATTATTTTGCATGTGTGGTAGAATTTATTTAAAATATTTTGTCCACCAGGAAGCCAAATTTTTGTTGTATAAATTATTTTAGTATAATGTGATAAAAACAGTGACTACCATCAACTTCCGTAATATTGTTTTTATTCGATCTTTGAATGATAAATATAAGATTCCATTAAAAATAAATTTTCTACGACAATATTAAAAGAAACTTTGTTAATTATTGTGAAAAATATCAACACATTGTTTCGAAAAACTCAGATATTCGATATAAACGGCGATTTAATTACTGAAATAACTCACGTAAGAACATATAGTTGGTTCCATCTCCCGTCCTAAATTTATCCCGAATAGAAATTTTATATTTCGCTATCACCAGTGTCGTAGATGTATGCTACATACCAAATTTATAGAACATTATGATGACGTAAGTAATGATCAAACATTTTAAAATGCAATGTCGCACTCATAAGTCGAGGTCAGTACAAAGTGGTAGAAAACGGTAGGTCGGCACTAAACCTATCCTCCAGATAAGTGATGAGTACAGATCCAAAACCGTCTACTATCTATGGACAACTCGCACACGAGGTATCATGACATCATTATCGCTTATGTTACGCGGAATGCTGTGAGCAATGTTCCGGGACGTGCACCTGCTTGCCGTTAATGAATTACACCTTATCGCAAATTCAGAACCCATAAAATACCAACATCTAGATACAGATGTGCTAGTTCCAGTGTGGGGGCTCTTACAGCTCTACGTTTCACGTCGGATGGAGCGTCAACGGACGTGTGAGTAATGAAGCTATAATTCTATAATTAGGTGTGATGTTTTAACTTCGTGGCATAAGCTTGTGGCAATCACGATACTCATGATGCTTCCAGACATGGTACAGGATAAGCAGGGGTGGAACATAATATGGTATAGTTATCTTTCTCCTTGCTTACGGGAATAATGGCTTCAAATGGCTCTGAGCACTATGGGACTCAACTTCTGTGGTCATCAGTCCCCTAGAACTTAGAACTACTTAAACCTAACCTAAGGACGTCACATACATCCATGCCCGAGGCAGGATTCGAACCTGCGACCGTAGCAGTCCCGCGGTTCCGGACTGCGCGCCTAGAACCACTAGACCACCGCACGGGAATATTATCTATGATCTATCTATATCTACAACTACTTGGATACTCTGAAAATCGCACTTAAGTGCGTGGCAGAGGGTTAATCGTCTTGTTCTCACTATAAACAGCGGACAATATAACGAAACACCGTATGTACGCGTGAAATAGGCGAGATGCACTTCCTGCGCTGGCGGGATGTTGTCGGTCGCTGCATAAGTGGCTGTATCAGAGCTTAAGTGTGCTGTAAGAGGTAGGCGGTTCTCCCGAAAGATAAGCAGAGCAACAACCAGTCTACTCGCTGCACGTCATACGGAGATCATATGAACGTAATGATAGAGTTTTCATTATCAGCGTTTGATCACAGATATTTATGGCATGCTTTTGCATTGTCTTATCCCATGTTTAGTTACGTAAGACATTGTTTCCTTTGAAAAAATAACCCACAATATAATTATTTGAAAGATTAGGATTCCAGGACCTAATTTCCTCATGTCTTGCAGCTTTTACAGGATATTTACAGTGACTGTAACTTTCATTTTTATTTAGTGCGTCTGAAATTTGAAAACATAATGGCTCTTTTCTCTAACTGTTTTGAAATTATCTCGTTTTCAGTGCCGACTGTATCTTCCGTCCTACATATAATATCGTCGTGTGTTAAAAATGTCTAACAAAACTAGAAAGCAATGTCTATACCGAATATCTGCCAAGTACGATATGTCTGAAGAGACTGTGGCTGCCAAGAGGAATACAGAAATTTCACAGGAACCTGGACACAAGTCAAAAATAACGCACGGCGGGCGGCGATGTGTTGAAACTGCCAAGAGTATCTGGCACAAAGTGGCTGTGTGGGAACGTGAATCAGCTGAGACCGGATCTACTCCAACTGGTGTAGCAGCCTGTCTAGACCCATTCTGCTACAGAATCGGTGCAGTTACCCATTCGGCGTTTCGAACAGTTAAACCACATATACTGACGAGTGAAAACATTATGACCACCTACTTTAGCTTATTTGTCAGTCTTTGGAACGAAATGCATAACTGTTTCTGCTTATCAGGGATCCGACATTCTGTTGGTAGGTTTGTGGAGGTATCTGGCATTAGCTGTCTAGGCACAGGACATTTAATTCTCGTAAACAACGGTCCGATGATATGTGTAAGCGGTGATGACGCCTGATGGGTTCCAACGGCTCTACATCAGACGAATTTGATCGGTGAGACATCAGCGTGAGCTCACTGTAACGCTCCTCATGCCACTGTAGGATGGTTCTGGATCCAAGACACGGGAAATTATACTACTGAATATCGACATTGCCGTAGGGGAAGGTGGTTCAAAATGTTAAAATGTGTGTGAAATCTTATGGGACTTAACTGCTAAGGTCATCACTCCCTAAGCTTACACACTACTTAACCTAAATTATCCTAAGGACAAACACACACACCCATGCCCGAGGGAGGACTCGAACCTCCGCCGGGATCAGCCGCACAGTACATGACTGCAGCGCCTCAGACCGCTCGGTGGACGCAGGTGGTTCGCAGCTGTCAGTGTGTCTTCAATTACTACCCATGCAAGCGCTGGAGAATGTCTCCAACAGCATAAAACTGCTGCCACAAGCCTGCCACGCGCGCTGCATGTTTCGAGCAGCCGTTCACCTCGATGACGGCGTTTTTAGAGTCGACTATTCACCTAGTGTAGCAAAAATATGATTCACCCGAAAAGTGGAGACGTTCCCACTGCTCTACGGTAAAGTCCTGATGGTCCCTTGTCTATTGTGACCGCAGTTGACTACGTTCAGTCAACATGTGAATACTTAGGGGTGGGCTGTAGCAGAGCTCCATGTTCAACAATGTAGCATGAACGGTGGGCTCTGAAAAAGTTGTGGGTGCACCAGCATTGTGCTCTTTTGGCAGAGACGCTACAGATTAGCATCTGCAGAGCAGACAAGCCTCCGAACTCCATGTCCTGTGAAGATTCGTGGACGTCCAACTATTCAGCGCCTAATGGTTGTTTCACTGTCTACATCTACATCTACATTGATACTCCGCAAGCCACCCAACGGTGTGTGGCGGAGGGCACTTTACGTGCCACTGTCATTACCTCCCTTTCCTGTTCCAGTCGCGTATGGTTCGCGGGAAGAACGACTGTCTGTAAGCCTCCGTGCGCGCTCTAATCTCTCTAATTTTACATTCGTGATCTCCTCGGGAGGTATAAGTAGGGGGAAGCAATATATTCGATACCTCATCCAGAAACGCACCCTCTCGAAAGCTGGCGAGCAAGTTACACCGCGATGCAGAGCGCCTCTCTTGCAGAGTCTGCCACTTGAGTTTATTAAACATCTCCGTAACGCTATCACGGTTACCAAATAACCCGGTAACGAAACGCGCCGCTCTTCTTTGGATCTTCTCTATCTCTTCCGTCAACCCGACCTGGTACGGATCCCACACTGATGAGCAATACTCAAGTATAGGTCGAACGAGTGTTTTGTAAGCCACCTCCTTTGTTGATGGACTACATTTTCTAAGCACTCTCCCAATGAATCTCAACCTGGTACCCGCCTTACCAACAATTAATTTTATATGATCATTCCACTTCAAATCATTCCGCACGCATACTCCCAGATATTTTACAGACGTAACTGCTACCAGTGTTTGTACCGCTATCATATAATCATACAATAAAGGATCCTTCTTTCTATGTATTCGCAATACATTACATTTGTCTATGTTAAGGGTCAGTTGCCACTCCCTGCACCAAGTGCCTATCCGCTGCAGATCTTCCTGCATTTCGCTACAATTTTCTAATGCTGCAACTTCTCTGTATACTACAGCATCATCCACGAAAAGCCGCATGGAACTTCCGACACTATCTACTAAGTCATTTATATATATTGTGAAAAGCAATGGTCCCATAACACTCCCCTGTGGCACGCCACCTCTTTCCGTAGATAAGACAATAGCGCGTCAACATTCGACCAATTTCGACGATTTTGAGATACAGGGTGTGCGTAATAATAATCTACCTTTTGCCAAAGTTGCTTATTTCGATGGATTTCCCAATTTACAGGCCATATCTTCTCTAGTGTGATCCCCCTTCCATGTCTATTCCGCTTTTGTTACCGCGTTACGAGCTCGCAACGCCACAAGTTGACATCTAACGTCGCGGTAAGCAGTGGTCATAATGTTTGGACTTACCAGTGTATATTGGACAAGATAATAACAATGCAGATTAGCATCTTCACAAGAAACTCTAAAGTGCCTGAATAATATGGGAATTTGAAATCAGTTGTTTTAACAACAACGTTGTTCAGTCATGATTGTAAGGTAATTGATAATAGCGTTTAACTTAGCCTAATAGGCACTTTTACCCGTCTAGGAGGTGTACCACGACTTGTGAAGAGCTCTACATCAGAAATTTATCAGATGTGTGACATAAATAAGGGCCATCAGTCATTGTTCAGTCTCGACGGAAAAATGTTGTCATTAAAAGGTTTCTGAACACAGTAGAATAGACCAGAGAAAATTAATCTAACGTTACAAACTAATAGCTTTCCATGTCATTCCAGTCCACACAGATTTAGAAGCAGAATTTTTGTCTACAATGGAATTTTCAGTTTTCCTTACGATGCCTCCGCTATTATCTACAGGGAATAAATATAACACAAAGCTAAATAAGTTTTATATCTCCTCGTATTGCCAGGTAAAATCGATTTTTAACAGCCTAGGTCCACAGTCTACGAGACTCTATAAGACAAAACAATGCAACCATTTGACAACTGCAACAATGATAGTTTTTCAAGCGGCAAGCCCGTATAACAGAAGAATAGCATGATATACAGGTAAAAACGACTACTTTCAGAAGTGTTAATTCTTTATTTCCTAGTCACTATACGAGGTCATTTTGCCAATGTTATTAAACTAGTATCTGTCTCACTGTTAGTGTCTAAAATCTGAGGGCAATGTACTGCTTCGTTACAATTAAAGTACAGCCACTCACAGAGGTCCACTGTGGGCTGTAATTGTAGTATGGCAGCCAAACTTGGTGTATGTGCAAATGCCTTAATGCGGAACCGATTTACACTAGAAAAAAAGTTCCAGTCACGATCACCAAGTGCAAATCTGGCACTGTACATCATCACGTCAACACCTCTGGAGCACATATTGAACAAGTAGTGAAAGCGGCGGTTAATAATAAATTGAACATTGTACTTTCTCGTTTGTTTGATCTCTTCTGCCCACGTCCCATTAATATTCCATATATATATATATATATATATATATATATATATATATATATATATATATATATATATATACGTCTTCTTGCATTCTCAGAGCCAGATTTGTACCTAATGGCCAAAATTGGAACTAAATTTGTCCAGTGTAAATCGGTTCCGCATTAACGCATTAGAACAGCTACCAAATTTCTCTACCGTTGCTGAAGATTAGATAGGTAGATCATGTAACTAATGAGAAGGTACTGAATAGAATTGGGGAGAAGAGAAATTTGTGGTAAAACCTGACCAAAAGAAGGGATCAGTTGGCGGGACACATTTTGCGACATCAAGGGATCACCAATTTAGTACTGGAGTAAAACTCGTGGTGGGAGTAAGCAGATTCAGAGGGTTGTAGGTTGCAGTAGTTACACGGAGATGAAGAGGTTTGCACATGATAGAGCAGCATGGACACCTGCATCAAACCAGTCTTCGGACTGAGAACCACCACAACAGCAACATGATAACCACAGCCCCAAGGGACCTCTATAAACTACTGTACCTTCATTATAACCATGAGCTATATATACACGACACAGAAATCGACTGCTGTTCGTATCATAAAAAACTCTTTAAGGCGTGAAATTAGTTGCAATCTGATGTGTCTTAAGTCCAAACGGAAATGATGAAGATTACATCCGCGAGCTTGGCACATACTTTCTGGCGTTTTTTGTCAATTGTATTTCATTTCACAACTTTCCGTGCTCATTTCATATCTATTACAGCACATTCAAACCTTGCCATGAATTTGGACTTTAGCAACTTCTTCCTTTTATAAGAACCCGTTTCGCCTTCTTCTGTAGTTGATTTTGGGTCTGTTCTTGAGTAATCCGCCCCCACCACCCTCTCCATTACTAAATTGGAAATTTTTATGTTTCATTATTATTATTAAGCTACTTGTAGCTAGTTAGTTAAGAGCTCTCTTTGCCATGTGCAATCGTTTTCTAAAAATCATCACGATTTTCCATTTTTCTGCCCTTTTAATTACATAGACATTTCCCTATACTAAACAGACGCACATTATATTCGCTACTGAACAAAATCTGCGCATAAAAAGGCAAATTACAGAAGATGTGAAGCAACACTCTTTGGGATATAAGGATTATGCACGCATAAACTGATCCGTCCAACCGCACTGAGGAGTTTTCTATGGGGTTTGTTATACAAGCAAGTAACAACAAAGATGATATGCAGAAACATAAGAGCATTGCTGCAATTCGTAATTGTAAAATAAGGTCCAAAGTAAGACTTCATCTGAAAGTGCTTGTCCTCTCCATACACATCGTGCAGAAGTTTCTCAGTGTACTTACACAGGCGAGGTGCTTGTAAGCGCTGCAGTAGCGAAATTCCCGAGAAACTGTGGAAGTTTCGCGACTCACTGTCTTGAACTCTGCTGGGTCTCAACCAGTGCGGTCCTCATCTTTCGAGGAGTTGCATTACTGTGAAGACGTGACGACTGAATGGAGAAACCGTCCCTCTATGACTGCATGTGCCGCTGCCTTACACCCCGTAGAAAAGATCCCAGGTCCTGGAGAGTACGTCTATTTAACCTAGAAATTTCACATTTTTGTTTCTGTTCTAGCCCAGAATCTGATACTTTCTATATGCAGCTAACAAATATTGCCCGACAGATTAAGTACAGTTGCATACGTCCATAGGGACGTGTTTTTCTACAACAGCTCTGCTTTTTAAAGCTGAATTAGCAATCCATCGCAGTTCTACATTGCCAACAGAAATGGGACTACTGTTGTGGGATGGGGCACCCTTGGAAGAGTTGGGAACAGGTGAGTGGCACCTACGACTCTGCCCGCTTATGTTGTTTTGGGAACCCACAAGTGTGAGGGCGTTAGATTGGTCCTTTTCTGCATTTCCATAAGGGGATTAACAGAAAGGGACGAGGAAATGATCAGAGACGCTCTTTCGGTAAAGATTCGCATCCATACTGACGGCATCGGCATAGTTTCCCATAAACAGCCTGACACAAAAATTTGTAACTGCTAAAGTCATAGTATTTTAATTCACACTAGGCAAATTCTGATTGACTATAGATCCGGAAAATCACCGCTGGAGATTTGGGAGAATTGGGGAAGGAATAAAAAACCCTACTCCACATACAAGGGGGGGGGGGGGATGGAGGGAGTGCAATTCTCGATTTCACCACCACCCTCCATGTGGACACCAATGGATGTTTGCCGAGTTTACAGTTTCGTTTGTACATCTTAGATGAAATGATAAGATACACTAATACAGCACTCAAAATACTGTTTAATGAGGCCTTAAAAGGCGGAGAAGTCCCATTAACAATCACAGTGCCATCCTCGGATTTACAGAAGTCTTCGCTTAACCAACAACTCAGGCAGATGAAGTATTTAACCGTAACAATAATCTGGTATTTAGTAAATTGTCATCTTTCAACTTAATCTGCAAGGGGCAGTCAAATGAAATAGAGACAGAGGAAAACAGTAAGTAATCTGTGTGTTATTTCAAAAGTAACTGAGGCAACTGTTCATATGTTTATCCCACTGTGGGACAAGATCGTCAGTGCTTTCATGGAAAAATGTTTGCAGCTGCCTACGGAAGAATGATTGTGCGCAGGCGTGCGTCTCTTCGTCCGAAGCAAACCGACGGCCACGAACGTCTTTCTTCATGGCTCCAAGATATGGAAATCGCCATGGAAGAGATGAGGGCTGTACGAAAGATGTGTTAAGGGTCTCCCAGCAAAACTTCTGCAACATAGTCGAAACAATTCGGTAATACGTGGCTCGCCGTTATGGGTACTGAAATCTGGCCGAAACTGGCGACAGATCCGGCTGAAATTATTAAAAAGGACCTAACGATGGTCAGTAAGCTTAGATTAGATACAGTTTATGGTGGAGTGTTACTTACTGTTAAAGGCAGTTTATTATGTACTGAAACTGAAAATGATAGTGCCTGTGAGGTGGGGGCTAGAGGCTGTACTTGACCACCAGAGTAAATTAATAATCGGTTCCTTTGGTCGTTGGCAAAAAATTTGTCCGATATCGTACTTAATGTGTTGTCGGAAAATTATTTTGAACTATTCAGTTCAGGAGCCCACTCCAAGGTTTCGAAAACACCTCTTAGCAACAAATAATCTTGAGAATATGGGGTGCATCATGACGGCTACAAGAATTGGTGACCACAAGGTCGTTGCAGTAAAACTGAATACCGTAACATCCCAATCTACTAAAAATAAAGGAAAAACATATCTATTAGAAAAGAGCAGAAAAAACTATCTTGACGCCTCCCTAAGCGAATCTCCACTATTACCACACTGCGTAAACGTACACTAGATGTAGTTCTAATTCAAAGAAATAGTGTCGATGGTGACTGACATATTTATACAAGACTAAGTTAGCGCCCGCTGCTTAGTTCGCGTAGACTGTTTAGCCTGCAGAGACTTTTTTGTTTTTATTTTATTGACTTTTATGTTGTATAGAAATTGGAACATCTCCTAAGCTTTTCACGCTAATTGAGGCAATACAAGCATAGTCTTTTCAGAATACACTTCTAATCAACAAATGATTCTAGTGGCTGGACTCCATAGTTTTTGTTAATCATGCCTTTTGCGCTCTTGTGAAGATATTTCCATAGCAACTTTCATCCTCTAACAAATATTTCTTTATACCTAAAGCATAAATGAATTACTTATTTTCATAAATTTACCTTTAATACTTTTTGTCTACTATTCCAATCCCTTAGGGGCTGAATTTCTAGAAACACTGAAACACATATTTTTTTTTAAATTCCTAACCGAGAAGTAAAATACCAATTATCATAGATGTAGCCTAAAAAATCGTTTAGTAGTTCTTTAGTAATTATTTACTTAAAACAAACGTTCACTCACTATTTTACCCCCTTATTGGTTGACTTTATAAAAATGCTGAAACACGTACTTTTCTTTTATTTTCTGACTGAGAAACCAAATGCCATTAGTAGTTCTTGTTTCAAACTTCCCTTAAGTGCGACATACTTTCAAAAGGAGTGAAATTTCGAAAAATCAATCGTTAAATGATGCCTACAGTTAAGACCCACATTTTCTCCAAATTTCAAGTTTCTATCCTTAGCAGTTGGGGCTGGCCAATGATGAGCCAGTGAATCAGTCTGACCTTCATTCATCCCCTTAGAGGCTGAATTTCCAAGAACAGTGAAACACGTATTTTTTCATCTCTCAAAAAATGGTTCAAATGGCTCTGAGCACTATGGGACTCAACTGCTGAGGTCTTAAGTGCCCTAGAACTTAGAACTACTGAAACCTAACTAACCTAAGGAGATGACAAATATCCATGCCCGAGGCAGGATTCGAACCTGCGACCGTAGCGGTCGCGCGGTTCCAGACTGTAGCGCCTAGAACCGCTCGGCCATCCCGGCCG
The DNA here is from genome assembly GCF_021461395.2 of Schistocerca americana. Lineage (NCBI taxonomy): Eukaryota > Metazoa > Arthropoda > Insecta > Orthoptera > Acrididae > Schistocerca > Schistocerca americana. The sequence goes on from NC_060122.1 coordinate 654,862,250, forward strand.
GCTTTTTCATCTCTATCCGAAAATGCAAACACCAGTTTTCAAAATTTTGCTTTAAAATGCTTTCACAATGAAGTATTTTCATAAAATGTTTCACCCGCTGTTTCACCCCTTTATGGGTTAAATTTCCGAAAAAAATGACATGTGGATGTTTTATTTCTAACAGAGAAGCCAATCACTACTTTTCATAGATTTAGTTTCAAAAATGCTTGTACATGAAATATTTCGTCCGCAGCTCGTGGTCGTGCGGTAGCGTTCTCGCTTCCAGCGCCCGGGTTCCCGGGTTCGATTCCCGGCGGGGGTCAGTGATTTCCTCTGCCTCGTGATGAATGGGTGTTGTGTGCTGTCCTTAGGTTAGTTAGGTTTAAGTAGTTCTATGTTCTAGGGGACTGATGACCATAGATGTTAAGTCGCATAGTGCTCAGAGCCATTTGAACCATGAAATATTTCCATAAAAAAGCGAAACACGTAATTTTTTATTTCTAACTGGAAACCAGATTTATATAGAAGCAGATATTCTCAGTGTAGCGAAGCAGCTTAATTCACTTAACAACGTCAAGTCGTCTGGTTCAGAACGTATACCAATTCGGAGAATGCTGGTACAGTAGCACGACATTCAACAATTGGAACATTATAAATTACCTCGAAGAAATTGATCTTTAAAAATTGTTGTTACGGATTCAGAAAATATTGTCCTGGATAAACAAAACTAGCTCTTTATCCACATGGAATAATGAGCGCTATCGACTTGGGTCTCAAAGTGAGAGATGTAGGAGATAAACTGATCAGCCCTTGGAAATTGTTTGCATATGACGCTGTCATTTATGGTCTCGCAAAATCATCGGAGGATCAAACCCGATTGAGAATGGACTAGATAATATATGTGTATGGTGCAAAGAGTGGCAATTGACTCTAATTAATGAAAAGTATGATGTTATCCAAATGAGAACTAAAAGGAATTCGCTAAATTTCGGTCACACAGTTAGTCACACAAATCTAAAAGCTGTCAATTTAACTAAGTACTTAGGAATTATAATTACGAATGATTTAAATTGGAACTATAGAAATGTTGTGGAGAAAGCGAAGCAAAGACTGCGCTTTATCGGCAGTGCACTTGGAAAATGCAATAGACCTACTAAAGAGTCTCACTAGACTACGCTTGTCTGTCTTCTAGAATATTGCTGCATGGTATGGGATCCGCATCAGACAGCACTCAGTGAGGATACTGAAAAATTACAAAGAATGACAGCTCGTTTCGTATTATAGTGCAATGTGGGAGAGAGTGTGAAACATTACTAAACGTGATTTGAATTAGCAATCATTAAAACAAAGACGTTTTTCGTTGCGAAAGGATCTTCTCTGGAAATTTCTAAAACATTTTGTTGGCACCCATCTCCATAAAAAGAAATGATCATCTTAATAAAATGAGAGAAATCAGAGATCGCACAGAAATATTTAAGCGTTCATTCTTCCCGGACGCTCTCCGAGAGTGAAACGGTAGAGAACTAGCTCGAAGTTGGTCTGATGAACACTCTGCCTTGCATTTAACTGTAAACTGCAGAGTAGTTATGCAGTAATTTCTACATCTACATGTAGCTGTAGAAGTAGATGAAGATGTAGAAATTACCGGTACCAGTAACTCGGATGCAGGAGATTTTGAGCTAATTATGGGATAGTTCTCGTACTTATCTGTTCTTACTCTGTTTGTTGTTTTGACTTTTCTATGTGCTAAGTCAGATCTTCTGATGACAATTTCGATTTCACACGTTTTAAATGGAGCTACGTCACCTTGGCTCCCCTGCACTTCTGTTTAATTCATTCCTAAATGATTTAGATTGCAATCTTCAACTGAACTGCCTAGTGTGGTGTTCATATCGCAATATCCACATAGTTAGTGAAGTTCAAATACATCTCATCATTCCATCTACTCCCGTTACGCTTTCTTCTACTCCTTCCCCTACGACCGAATACCAATCCCTCATGATTATTAAATTAACGTCCCTTAAATAATGAATTAACCGTTCGATATGCTCACACACTTTCTCTATCTCTTCATCATCTGCTTGAGACGTCGGTTTGTAAACGCGAATTATTGTTGTCGAAGTTTGTTTGCTTTCGAGTTTGATGAGAATAGCCCTGCCACTGAAGTGTTCTCAGCAACTCATTTCCTGTCCACCATTTTCTGCTGATCGATATTACCCTATCTCTTCTGATGTACATATATATATCACTTGAAACCTGCGTCGTCAATAATTCACTGAATGTATTCCAGTCTCTATCTTCCTCTAAAGTTTTTTCCCTCTATAGTTCCCCGAAGTCTTAACAGATGTTCTATCATCCTGTCCCTTCTCCTTGTCAGTGTTTTCCATGTATTGCTTTCCTTTCCGAATACGCGTCCGGCCATCCTGATTTAGGTTTTCCGTGATTTCCCTAAATCGGTCCAGGCAAATGCCGGGATGGTTCCTTTGAAAGGGCACGGCCGACTTCCTTCCCTAATCCGATGAGACCGATGGCCTCGCTGTCTGGTCTCCTTCCCCAAACAACCCAACCCTTTCCGAATCTGTGCAGCACCTTCTCATAACTTATCTGATCAGTTACACTTTCACTGGGAGGATAGCAATGTCTTCAACGTATCGAATCATTGATATCCTATCACCTTGAATTTTAATTCCACTTCTGAATCTTTATTTTAAATTCCATCACTGTTTCTTCGATGTACAGATTGAACTGTGGGGCGAAAGACTCCCTCTCTTATATCTTTTTTAGTCCGAGCACATCGTTCTTTGTCTTTCACTCTTATTATTCCCTCTTAATTCTTGTAGCTATTGAATATTACATATCTCTCCCTATAGCTTACCCCAATTTTTCTCAGAAATTCGAAGATTTTAGACCATTTTACACTGTCGAACGATTTTTTCAAGTCGACAACTTCTATAAACGTGTCCATATTTTTCTTTTTGTCTTGCTTTCATTATCAACGGCAACGTCAGAGCTGCCTCTCTGGTGCCTTTACCTTTCCTAAAGCCAAACGTATCGTCATCTAACACATCCTTAATTTTCTTTCCCACTCTTCTGTGTATTATATTTGTAAGCAACTTGCATGCATGAGCTGTTACGCTGATTGTGCGATAATTCTCGCACTTGTCAGCTCTTGCAGTCTACGGAATTGTGTGGATGATGTTTTGCCGAGAGTCTGATGGTATGTCGGCGCTAGACTCATACATTCTACATACCAACGTGAATACTTGTTTTGTCGCCACATCACCCGGCGACTTTAGAAATTATGATGGAATGTTACCTATTCCTGCTGCCTTATTTGATCTTAAATTCACGTTGCACTCTTAATGCTACCACCCTTGCTTTTAGTTTCATCGAATGTTGTTTTGATTTTCCTATATGCTGTGTCAGTTCACCCGACATTCTTTCCTTTTTCGATTTCTTTACATTTCTCTTATAGCGATATCGTCTTAGCTCCCCTGATCTGACTATTTATTTTATTCCTCAGAGACTTGTACATGTATATTCCTTAATTTACCTGAAGATATTTGTGCTTTCTTCTGTCATCGATCAACTGAAGTTACCCATGGTTTCTTCGCAGCTACCTTCCTGGTACCTATGTTTTTCTTCTCACGTTTCATGATTGCCCTTTTTAGCGATGTCCATTCCTCTTCAACTGTACTACCTACTGAGCCATTCCATATTGCTGTATCTATACGCTTAGAGATCTTCAAGCGTATCTCGTCATTCCTTAGAACTTCCATATCCCACTTCTTTGCGTAATGATACTTCCTGACTAATCTCTTAAACTTCAGCCTACTATTCATCATTACAACACTAAGATCTGAGTCTGTATCTGCTCCTGGGGACACCCTACAATCCAGTGTCTGATTTAGGAATCTCTGTCTGACCATGATGTAATCTAACTGAAATATTCCCTTATCATCCGGGCTTTTCCATGTCTACCTTCTCCTCTTATGATTTTGGACGGAGTATTCGCTATTACTAGCTGAAATTTATCACAGAACTCAACTAGTCTTTCTCCTCTCTCATCCCTTTGTCCCAAGCCCACACTCCCCTGAAACCTTTTATTCTTCTGCTTCCCGTACAACTGCATTTCAATCCCCTACGATTATTAGATTTTCATGTCCCTTTACGTATTGTATTACCCTTTCAATATCCTCATATACTTTCTCTATCTGTATACCTGAACTATCGTTGTCGGTGTTGGTTTGCTGTCGATTCTGATAAGAACAATCCTATCAGTGAACAGTTCATAGTAACACGCTCTCTGCCCTACCTTCCTATTCGTAACGCATCCTGTTGCGCTGTATGATTTTCTGCTCCTGTTGATATTATCCTATACTCAGCTGACTAGAAATCCTTGTCTTCTTTCCATTTCCCCTCATTGACCCATACTATTTCTAAATTGACCCTTTCATTTCTCTTTTCAGATTTTCTAGCATCCCTACTACGATCAAACTTTTGATATTCAACGTCCCGACTCGTAGAACGTTATCCTTTCGTTGGTAATTCAGTCCTTTTCTCATGGCCACCACCCCCTTGGCAGTCACCTCCCGAAGATCCGAACGTGGGGGGAATCTTTTGACAATGGAGACATCATCACGACACTTTTTCAGTTGCGGGCCACATGTCTTGTGGATACTCGTTTGTGTCTTTAACGCAGTGGTTTCCATTCCCTTATGCATCCTCATGCCCTTCATCATTGATGATTCTTCTGCCTTTATGGGCAGTTTCCCATCCCAAGGGCGAGAATGTGCCCTGAAACTCTGTCCGCTCCTCTCCTCTGTTTGACGCGGTTGCTGTCAGAATGAGGATGACTCCATATGCTGGAAGTCTTCTGCCGCCAGTGCCAATTATTAATCAAAACATTATTGGTGGCGAGTTTCGAAACCGGGACCGAGGACGCCACCGTTAGACTACGGGTGCACCTGAATTTATCGACCAATAGTTGAGGAGATATTGAGGTAAAGATTTACTCTGAAACGAAGGACACGACAGGAATTCGTGACGACCGTAATAAACCAGTCAGAAGATTGATCACCCAAAATATGCGTTATGAACTACTTGCAGTATTAAAATACAAACCTACGTTCTTATTGATGTTATCATCAAACACTTTCTTATCTCTACCTACTTTTCTTGTGCTATCCAAGGAACCTCTAGCCTTCGTTATAATAGAGGTGTCGTTGAATGCAATTTTATTCGCGTTTTGCACTGTGTGCTCAACTACCGTGTGTTTCTACGGATATCGTCGTAGCAGATACGTCACATGTTCCACCCGATCTGCACAATGTAACTCTCTCTGCACTCACATAGTGTTTGGAAACGCTAGGGAAGCTGAGCTCTTCATTATCTTTCACAGGCCTCATGGGATAACGTATTTTGGCTGGAGTTGTGAAGTTTGGGTTAATGTTTCGTCTCTTCCCCGTCAGCCAATGACGGAATGACCTAAAGCCAAGCTTTTTGTTCTCTTCCTTGGCAGTGTTCCGCTTTCGAAAAATTCGGTAATTCCTTCCAATACTTCTTCGTTATTGTGGCCATTCTCACGAAGACTAATCGTAAATGGTTTACTTCTTGTGGCGTATTTTCAGCATCAAAGAAGGCGTCCGCTCGATGACCCAGGGTCCTTTCAAGAGTGTCGACCGCCGATGGGCTTGCAGTCTATGGGTTTCCAGTGCGCAGCTATCGGTCCACATGTATCGACTTCCGATATACCCTGTGGTTAAGATACCCATTCGGTTTTTGTATATTAGAACGTCAAGGAAGGGCAAGACACAGTATTTTTCAACCTCCATAGTGAACATGATGTTGTCATGGGTGCTACAGAGACGTTCGTAGAATTCTTCCAGTTTTTCATGTTGATGTGAGCAGACAAAGAATGTGTCGTTGACGTAAAATTAAAACAGTTTTTTACGGGAGCATAAAACTATATTCAGCGACGCCTCCATCTTCAAAGAGGCCAACGGGCTCAGCGAGTACGTAACTAAAGAAGCTATAAAGATCAAAATAACTGTAAACGCAGTAAACAAAGACTTCGGTTCGCAGTCCAGTGTGGATCCTGGCCTTGACGTCCGACTATGTGCGTCAGACGCAGGACAGAAATATTGCATTATAATCTTTTTATTGCCAGAACTTGTTTCGGCATATTTAGGCAATCATCAGTTGGCGTAACAGGGAGACCTAGATTCGAATAATTTAATCTGGAAATACGTCTGTTGCTAGGGTTTTGAAACCAAACGATGGCGAGATTTAGATGTTCCATTTCGGACAGAGTGTGAGATAGTATGTATCCCAGAGACATAGAAGAGATCTAATTTTTTTAGAAATAGTTTCAGAAAATATCAGCGTTTATGAAATACTATCAACTCAGCACTTTTCCCTTCAGACCAACTTAAAGCAGTTAGCGCTCCATGTTATCAGCTCCAGCAGTCAGCAATGAGTATGTAACCGTCTGAGGATGATCAGTTATAAATCGAAACCGGTCACTTTTTTTCCTTTTTTTTCTTTTGAATAAAATAAATTTATTGGTCTAGACCGCTTTATTGCATTTTTAAGAGCGTGTACATCCATTTTCATGTTTATTGAAGCTACTGTTTTCACCTCCCATATAGTATGTTGATGCCTAGTTCCACTTATTCAGCCGGCCGCAATGGCCGAGCGGTTCTAGGCGCGTCAGTCCGGAAACGCGTGACTGCTACGGTCGCAGGTTCGAATCCTGCCTCGGGCATGGATGTCCTTAGGTTAGTTAGGTTTAAGTAGTTCTATGATCTAGGGGACTGATGACATCAGATGTTAAGTCCTATAGTGCCAGAGCCATTTGAACCATTAAAAAAAATTTTTGGACCATTTATTCGATGATTTTTAGTCATAAGAGACCGAGAATCGGTACAAGTTCGATAACTTATTCATTCTTGCAGACCAAAGTACCATCGATTCCTAACTTAAATTTACGTAACATATGTTGCATTTTAATTAAACACAGTGTATAATTATCATCTGATGTGTATAAAATCAGACACATTAAATACACTTTTAACGATATCTTTGAGTAAACCCGATGTACACGTTCATTTCCTGTATTGCGCGCACCTGTAAATACAAAAAATTTGCACATGTATATTAAGAAGAACATGAGGGGCATAAACTTTCCTTGAGGAACGTCGTAGGAAACTAAGCTATGATACCTTTAGTGGTAATACAAGTAGGTCGTATTGCATCATATTTATTATATTTTGTAGCACAATGATTTTGCATACCTCGCAAGATATGAAACTCTCTCACTACAAGCAATCAAATGAAAGCTAGAGGTGATATTTTAATTAATGCAGGATAAACCCTGCCACTTTAAAACATTAATTATTTGACGAAAATTCATCCAACGAGATTTTTACTGCAGAAACAACCATTACACACACTATACGTAAAAGTGAATAACATTCATCAGTAAATTATTTTGAATATTTCCAATGAAATGCAGCTATTTGTATGTTATTAAATGTCAATTATATCGTCGTGCAAACACATTCCGCACAAAGAGTTATAACTAGTGGTTCCTCCACAAAAGAAGCATCTAACGGCAAGCGACTACATTCGAAATGTCAGTCCGTTTAATTACGTTTGAATTTGTCTTTCCCTGAAAAATAAAGTTTAAAATAGATTTTGTCTGGTAAATGATGACGTGGATAGTACTTTTAAATACAAAAGCTTCAGAAGTAACTGCCACGTGATGATGAGATTTCTAACAAATGAGTTATTTGACTCTTATTGCTGTCTACTAACAACATTTTCAGCAGCATGTCAGACATGTTGCATTATTATCGAGGGAAAAGGTTTTCTGTTTAGTAGACAAACACGTAATACGTTTTTCAGTAAATTATTGTGCTCAGAACATTTAGACAACTTTTCCATGAGTTTTGTATTGGGAGCGGTAAGCCAGTCCCCCCCCGTCTCATGGTTTTCTTTGTGTGTGTGGGGGGGGGGGGGGGGGAGGAGGGGGGGGTGATTGGAACGTTTTGTGCACAGGACACTGATGGATACTCCTGCTCCTGGAGAGTTGATTGTCCATTTGGCTCAAGTTGCAACCGTTATGGGTGGAACATCTCGTTGTGTTTAGAACAGTCACTAGCGCACAGGTGCCAGTTGTGCATTTATGTAAACAGACGGCATTTTCAACAGAATCTCTAAGACACTATGAATGACTCGCGAGTTGGAATGCCGTCTCCGTAAACCACTAGCGGCGAAACCTTCATGGGTGCTGGATGGAAAACAACGTTCCTGTGATGTTTTTGTCGCATAAAAATTGTATTCTTTCTATCTTTTCTTAACACTCTATAAATTTGTATACGTAGTTTTTTAACACCCCGTCTACTGTGGAAGATACTGCATCGTACCTACTTTTTATCCCATTCCTTTCAAGTTTTGAGCTGTTTATATGCCTCTGTTAGTACCCTAATGCCTCTTAATCTCATGATCCGTACGCTGTATATCTGGTGGAACCAGTATAATGCTGACACAGTCTTTTGTTTTTTAGTACACTTTCTCCACAATTATTGAACAGGGGATCACGATAGTCATATCGTCATTCTTCCTTGGGTTCTTCTTTACGTTTTCCCCGAATTTTTGTTACAATTTATTATGATATTAAGGTGCCTCTCTGAAACCGTTCCGTATCCGTTATCATGCCTACTTGATCAAGACTCCCAATAACAGAATAACATTCTAGAATTGGCCACACTAACGCCTTGCATATAACTTCATTGACAGATGCATAGTATTTTTCCAAAACTCATTTGACATGTACGAGAGAGTACTGAAATGTAATGCCACCGAATTTTTTATGTGAAAGTCTTGAAGTTTTCTGAATAAAACAAACGTTATTAACATTCTACATGTTTACTGTTTATGTCTACGGATTTATTTCTCAACATTTTCACCCCGGTGACGAACACGTTTCTGCCAACGAGAGACCAGTTTGTTGATACCGTCTCTGTAGGGTGTTTGACTTTGCTGTCGGACACACAACCTTACCCCTGCTTCCACCGCTTCGTCACTATCAAAGTGAAGCCCTCGACAGTGCTCTGCAAGGTTTGTAAACAGATGAAATCGGATGGGGCCTAGGGGACTGTATGGGGGATGATCGATGACAGTGAAGTCAGTGCGTCGGATTGTTGCACGTTTCGCAGTGCTCGTGTGTGGCCTGGCACAGTCATGGCTGAAGGAGAGGACAGTCCATGTCCGGACGAACTCTTCTAATTCAAAACTCGATTACAGCACGCTGTTTCTCAAGCATCGACATAGTTACGTTACAAGCCGCCATGTTACACGCTACAATGTGGAACCTTCTCGCGGAAGAGAGCTGAAAATATTTAGACATGTGCAATAAGGATGGAAAATGTTGATAACGTCTGTTTTATGTAAAAAGCTTGACGGGTCATCACATAAACAATTCCGTGGCATTAATTTTCAGTACGCCCTCGTGTACGTCTTACACTCCCCTTTCATAACCGTGGTTTTACGTGATAGACCTATTTCATGTCACATCTTGCCATTACCGATAAAATAAGTAAACAACGCGAAGTGCTCTAGATATTCACAACTAGTGTTGTAATCGGATAACTTAGGGGTTTTTCCTCTCTTTTTCGTAGGCACTGTCGTACGTTTATCTACAATTAAAATTCATTCACTGCACTAAGTAGCCATTATAGTCACGTGTTCCTGCATTTCCGTACGATCGACGCTCCTGCGCATAACAACACCGTCAGCAAACAATGGGCCAGTGCTGATGATTCTGCCAGATAATTCGTTTACGTATGTTAAGAACATTAGACTACTTGCTGCACTTCCTTAGGTATCACCCAACGTTACTTTCGTTTCCGCAGTACATTCGCCATGGAGTATAACTTACTGTGTTCCATTAGTCAAATATTCATCGAACCAATCACATATTCCAGACGAGCCTCCGTGGGATCTTGTCTGTATTTTGCAGCCTTCCGTTAGCATACGTTGCGTCTCAGAAGAGGAGTAATACGTGCTTCACGTCTATTCAAACGAGACGGAAAGTTCGTGTAGTTATAATAGAGTACGTGTCGCCTTTGGTTCTTATTCCTCGTTCCAGACTACAATGCTGCAGAGAACTCACACTGAAGATCCTCCACCACCCTCTGCCGTCTGCAGAGTTAGCGGTGCGGTATGCAGACCGCTGTCAACAAGTGTTCCTTCTCGCCCTCTCTTCGCGACCATCGCTCCCCTCTCGGAGCACCCTTACTTGAAATTCATCCTTACTTTTTACACCAACACGACTTCACGAGAAATATCGGTCTCCTAGGGCGTTGATCAGTCCAGTAATGCACAGAAGCACATTCTCCTCGCTGTTCGTGGTCTTGCGTTCGGTCCGTATTCGGTGTGATGAAGTACAAACAGTTATTTTTTTCACTTATCCAGATACAGCTCAACCGCGACACCATGTACTCAGTAAGATAGCATTCAATTTCGCAAAAAAAATGTTGCTACAGTAACCCCAACGAGATGGCGTCGTGATATGGCACTCGGGAGAGAGGCAGTTCAGGACACTGCCTACTCATCCAAAAGTAGGTTTACTATGAATTCCCAAAATTGTTTAGCCAGTTTCATGTAGAAAACAGCCAAAGTTCCTAAATTCAGTTTTTTTATTTAATGGAAAATTGCTTGAGGTTACCCGAAACTAGTTATCAATAAACAAAAAAAAAAAAACAGAATTTTGCAACTTTGGCTGTGTTCTATGCCAAACTGTTTACAACAAGTTGCTGTGCAGTTATTAACCCAAAATGCTGGACATCCATATATCGGTTAAGTTTAATTACAGTACGGTTCCGCTGAAAGGACGTGGCCGATTTCTTTCTGCGTGCTTCCTCAAATCGAGCATATGCTCCGCCTCTAATGGCCTCATTGTCCACGAGGCGTACACCCCCATCTTCCTTTCATTCCGGCCGGCTGCAGTGGCCGAGCGGTTCTAGGCTCTACAGTCTGGAACCGCGCGACCGCTACGGTCGCAGGTTCGCATCCTGCCTCGGGCATGGATGTGTGTGATGTCCTAAAGTTAGTTTGCTTTAAGTAGTTCTTAGTTATTGGGGACTGATGACCCCAGAAGTTAAGTCCCATAGTTCAAAAGGTTCAAATGGCTCTGACCACTATGGGAATTAACTTCTGAGGTCATCAGTGCCCTAGAACTTAGAACTACTTAAACCTAACTAACCTAAGAACATCACACACATCCATGCCCGAGGCAGTATTCGAACTTGCGACTGCAGCGGTGGCGCGGTTGCAGACTGTGGTGCCTAGAACCGCTCGGCCACCCCGGCCGGATAAGTCTCATAGTGTTCAGAGCCATTTGAACCTTTCTTTCCCTGCCCTTTCACTGGATTGATCCACACGGTCAGTTGTAAATTGGGCTGATGCATTAAAACTGCATATAAGAAATTGAAAAATGTCGGAGGCAATACTAGTGGAGAAAGTGTTTGGTGTCCACCACACTCCAAACATACTTGCTCCCTATGCCTGTCAACTTGCGTTCCCTTCATTACATTCCTTGTATATAGTTTGCTGTTGGTCATTAAACTTGCAACACCCATGCGAGAGGATGCAACAAAAAAATTGCATATTCAGGTGAATTTCATTTCAGCGGAGCCGCACTAAGTGGCAGTAATGCTGTCTACATCCTCCACAAAAGGAAAGATTACGTAGAATGTTCTCACTTATACATCACATTTAATGCTGTTTAGGAGGAGATCATACTTTGTAAAGAAGGGAAACAACAGCCAGCAGGTATCGGTATTCGACAATAATAGCATCGTGACATCTCGTGGCTGGCTTTAATCGTTCAGTGATATTGCAGCGCGCACTCGTAGGTATTTCACAACTGTCATGCAAATATGAAATCGATGGATTCAGGAAGCCCGAACTCAGCGCCTTGCAAGATCTCAACTGTCCCATGCGGCTAGGGCCCGCAAGGACTCGATCATACAGGATGGTGTAGTCAACTCGCGTACCTTAACTCCGCAAGTGGCTCTGTTTCCTACAAGACGACCATAAACACGGATGTTGCGACATTTCATCTTCTCAAAAGAAAGTGGAATGAACGTCCCGAGATTGCGTTCATCATCATCATGTGAGCCTAGCATCTGGGTTGCTGGTATGGGATGCTTCTTGATATATAACACGATCACCAGTGGTAAGTATAACGGATAAAGAGAAGAACTTACAGGTCGTGTTAAAATCCTTGTTGTACTGTCATTTTATCTTTCAACAAGATAGTGCAAAACCATATGTTGCTTGCACTATTCTGACATACCTCGATACAGAAGTGTTCGACTGTTTCCCTGGCCAGCACGTTCTCCAAATCTCTCTCTCACTGAAAATATCAGATCTTGGATTGCAAAGATTTTGGCACGTCACTACTTTCAACAGTTGCTACGAATTATGATCTCTAGCACAAACTTAAAGCAGCTCTTCTCGCACAGTAAAGAGCAAGGTGCCCTGCATGTTAAGACAATCACTGATTGGAAGAAGAGCGTTCAAATCCCCAAACGACAACCGAAATTCAAGTTTAGAGACGCTTACCTAAATCGATAACCACAAATGACAGGATGAATCAATTAAGGATGGTACGTGAGATATTCTACCCATGTTTGTTCTATATGAGCTTTCCATCCGTCTCTGATGTCCTGCTGTCAACGGAAACCTATCCTAGTCTTCCTTCCTACGCACATGAGAAAATTCAATTTGCTAGAATAGCCCGGGGGCGTAATACAATAGAGGGTACGAGGAATGTTATACAACGAATTTAAGTGTAAAATACGATATCTTTATTCACTTCAAGGGAGATAAAAGAGAAATATTGAAACAATGCTACTACCCAACATTTTCTCTGCTATAGGAATTCATTTCAGCGCTGCCAAAATATTACTGCGTAATAAAAGCATCCGCAGTCTGTAATAAGCTTATATCAAAAAAACATTGTTTTCATTGTGATTCTACACCTTTATTCAGCTCAAATCAAGCCATGTTAAATAGCTACTCTTCCTTTTTTTACAACATCGATATTTTGTATTGGCTGCTAGTAAAACAAAAGTACTATGTTTTCGGAGTACAAGTGCTACTGCTATGGAATGTGTTCACGTTTATTTCTGTCAGCGACGACAGAACATCGAAACGTACATTATACAGCACTCCTTGTAAAAATATTCAGAAAAACGCAACCTGTGGCAACACATAAAATGATCAAGTAATTCAATACATGCAGCTGATGACGACAGCACGACTGTGAACATAATTTTCAGCGAGCGCGAGATAATAAAGTACCTTGAGCATTCGCTGTGTAGAAGCTTCCTGTTGCAATGACTATTGCTTCTAAAGTGCTTTTATTATTCCCAAAGTTTTTGTTTAGTTAGATATCACGCTGTAGTACCATGCAGCTAAAGTTAAAATTGGAAGGCTAAACTGGCCCAGGTAAAAAAGGCGTAAATTCATGTGGATAGCATGTAAAAAATAGTAATTTTTAGAGAACGGGTTTATTTTGAATCAGTGCATATAAAGAAGCAAAAATAACGATTAAAGTAAGGTTCCAGTCTCAGAAAAACCTTAAGCCTTTTACTTATTCATAGAAATATACTTCATTTTCAGTGTTTAATATAAGAAAGGAGGAGAATAGTGCCAAAATTAAAGTTTTCATCCTTACTCTTGGGATGTCTTCTCTAACACTGTAGCTTCTATTTCAGAAGGAATTTTCTTTGAGGTTATGGCTTCCAAAACTGACCCAAGACGAACAACACTAATTGCGGTGATGACGGACGATTTATTTTCCTTCACAACTGTAAAAATCTGCTCTCATCGATAAGAACTTGCAAACATGAATTTAGTTAGATATGAGATTTTTTTTCCAAACATGGCTGGTAAATACTTATAAATAACGCACGCCAGTGAATTTTGTGTGGTGCATTTTTGCATTTTATTGAGTACTAACCCAATTTTTAATTGAAAAAATAAACAAAACAAAGAAAACAACTTCCATAATTTTAGAATCTGCATATCTTGTTTCAAATTACTACTTAAGCTTGACAATTTTTCCACGTATCTCTGATACGATATCGTTTCAGATCAGTTGATACTTAAGATATTCGTCTATGGCAGTGTGTTTGACACCCATCTCATATGGAGTAACATTGCAGCAGAAATACTGTATGCAAGTCAACTCTTACAGATATTTACAGAAAACCTAGACGGAAGCCGTCATCGTACATAACAGTCAGGGATATTTCAGCGAAGACTCAGCAAGTGTATCTATAAGTATTAATACTCGAAGCATAACATGTTGAATTGGGTCATATCGTGGAGTACGAACGTTGTGGGTACCGGCATTATTTCCGTCAGTAGAACCTGTTGCTGTTCTCTGAGCTGATGTGCGACAGAATTTCGGTAGATCGGTTTACGTTCGTTCATGGAGTACTCAGATTACTTGTTAGTATTACCTTGGGAGGGACTATGTACAATGGAAAAGAGAGACCAAAAAAAATTATTTTCTTGAAAGAAGTATGACTTCTCATTTCGGAGGAATCAGGGTAAGCCACAAAGTAACTGTGGAAGGGATAAATAAGAAAATGAGACACAAACGAATTATAGACATTGGTTACGAGCGAGCATTGCTTTATAGCAATGGGGAAAGTTGAAAATTTGTGCCAGACCAAGATTCATTGCGCTGATGTTTTGAGTACTGCACCAACCGGGAACAATGGTCATGTCTGAAAGAAGAAACACCACATCTAAATAAAATAACATCTCTGACATTTTCTTTACTGTGCTCAATCACCATTGCTTGCAATGTACACAGGACTGCTGAAGTGAAGTACAGGTAATTCAGATAAGAGGAAAGTGTGATCGTTTGAGATAAAAGCTCATTTCATACCACTTATGCTTAGCTTTTGACTCACTCGTTTGATACTTTACAGTTAGCCATGATTACAAAATCTTGACCGTAGACTCGACCAAACTGAAGCTACATTTTGTATTAAATGTGGTTTTTAAAAAAAGAAGAAGAAAAACTTGTTTCCAACCCTATAAAAAATATTAAATAAAAAATAAAAATTTAAACAGAAAGAGAAGTGAGACAGTAGAACAATAGTTGACTAACTTACCGACACCACAACGGCCACATCTTTCTTTCCGAATTGGTCAGCAGTATCGATGTATCATGAAGTGGCTCATTAGACAGTGAGGAAAGTAACAAAGTGCTAAATAGATTTCAGCTAATCACACCTAACACAATATATAGATATAAAGACAAATTTGTATACTTCAGTGACTGCAGTTGCTCTGATATGATTGGTATCTTTCCCTACATTATCGCAACACATGATACGATGTAACCGCACTGTCGCTTCCGCTTGCGCTCTTAGCTAATGCAGAGACAGCACTGAACTTCCAGGAAGCTTCCATAAACCTGTATCTACAGTTATCTTTCCAGTAACCGAAATATTGAGAAAATATTCTACCGCCCTATGTACTATAGCTAATTAAATCAGTCTTTCTGTGTGAGGCATGTATGGTGATTGTATTGCAAATAGCAATACGAAATACAGAAAATGTTTCCAAAGCACTGAATTTAGGTACTAACTGGATTTATCTTTAGAACACGGTTGTGGTTACGTCCCACAAAACAATGACTATGTATGTATATATGTATGTATTAAACCTGGAACCTAGGAACGACGGAGAGGCTTCGTCCCGCCGTAGCCCTCAGTGGTTCACAACCCCACAACAGGCCACAGCAGTCCACCCACCCCACCGCTGCCCCACACTGAAACCTGGGTTATTGTCGTGCGCTTCGGCCCCCAGTGGAACCCCCCCCCCCCCCCCCTCGAGAACGTCACAGACCAGAGACCAGACGAGTGTAATCCCAAATGTTGGCGTGTAGACAAATTGTGGAAAAACGTGGAATTGGTGTTGGCGCAGCAATCGACGACACAGTGCAACTGAGGCGGAATAAGGGGATCCAGCCCGCATTCGCCGAGGTAGATGGAAAACCGCCTGAAAAATCATCCACAGACTGCCCGGCACACCAGACCTCGACAACAATGCGCGGATTCGTGCAGGGGACCGGCACGCCTTCCCGCTCAGGAAGCAGCGCCTTAGCCCTCTCAGCTAGCCAGGTGGGCCAAACTATGACTAACGCAAATATATTTTATGTGTATTAATAAGGGCATTTTCATCATTAAGCGTACAGATGTTGCACTGATTCCGTAACTCATTTCATTGTCCTATACCTAAGATCAATGCTGTCTTCAAACTATTTTCAATCAAATGGTAATTCAGATCAGAAGATAAGCAAAAGTCACTGGCTACGGCGCGTAGAGGTTACTATGGATGCACCAAAGCGAGTATCTCATAACACTTCAACAATTCACTTAGACATCGTCATCCACTGAACATCTGATCGCAGGCAAAATTCCATGAGCTTTGTAAAGTAAGGCCTATGGTGAGACATTCAACCTCCTGTTGAATACCTTTCAATTTAAATCGACACGGTTGCTTAGGAGTCGCTTTTAGAACACAATCGTGCCGCAACTGATACTTGAAAATGTGTGACAACTTGTACAAGCGGCAAGGAAAACGTCGTTGCAGCCTGTTGTGCGAAAATATCTCTCTCCATTTAAATGGCAATTGTAGCTTTATTTACGGCTAAGTCTCCCGTCTATAACTTTTTTATCTAAAACGTAGTAATCGTACCAACCGTCATTGTTGCCCCACCTACAGTTATGTCGAAGCAAAAGACTAATTAATATAATAAAATATTGGAGAGTTTTCATTATGAATTGATACAGCTAACTGGAATGCTACAACAGTTACACCGTCCGTAGTTGATATGGTATCTCACTGAGAACTTATAATAACTTTCTTAAAATTTCATTGTGAAAACGTTAGTGTCTTTCACATCAAATATTGGATGTGGTGATGCTGTGTCAGTTACATATTCTTTTCGCAACAACTTGTACGTTAGTAGAATAGCACAAGTGCCACTTAACCCTCAGCAGGAGCATGAAAAATTAATGACTTTTCTTTGTTCATTATACAACTCATCTCGGTGTTCCAGAAGGCCGAACATGGTTAATGTTTTTTTTTTCGACATATATGACACCCGTTACACTCTTAATGCGACGTATAACATTCCGCTTACTTCCCAGAACATGTAAGAGTCAGGAGGAATTGACAAATATGGACAGAAGCAGCTTCTATTGTATACAAGTCGCATGGAAGTGTGCGTTCCGAGTTTAGAAAGTAGGTACTGCGAAATTGCAGGAATAACAACAGAACAGATTTCCTGAAGTGTTAATACGACTTCAAGCTCATTTTAAGTGGAAGGGTAATTTCCAATATAAGAGTGAAACGGCGATACGCTTTGGACAGTAACGCTCGAGAAGTGGCAAGGGCTGCACCGCCTCTTCTTACATGCATGCATTGATGAACGACGCCTTTGCAAGGGTGTGTAATTCGAAGAATCATCATTTTCGATATGTATAGTGTTAAGTTCATTATTTATTTTTTTTACTTCT
Source organism: Schistocerca americana (assembly GCF_021461395.2). Classification (NCBI taxonomy): domain Eukaryota; kingdom Metazoa; phylum Arthropoda; class Insecta; order Orthoptera; family Acrididae; genus Schistocerca; species Schistocerca americana. The sequence goes on from NC_060122.1 coordinate 654,879,847, forward strand.
AGCATGTTCAGAAATATAATTGCTAATGACATAATCACGAGTAGGACACATCCAGATATTCGACATTCTGCGAGGTAACAATGGAGGCAAATAGACTGACAGCAAATCACTGATTGGGATCGACTACAGACCCGTTACTTTGTTTAAATATTTGACGGTTCCGCATTTACAGCAAATTTCTTCACTGAGTTAAATAGTGTTGTTTCAAGGATTTTTTAAAAAAGTTGATACTTTAAAAAACGTAATTTCCAGGCTGTTAATATGCGCAGCAGATGTTGAATTTGTTACATTTCAGTCCTACAATTGAGATGTTACATGGTTACAATATCACGAAGGTTCACTTGCAGCAGTTCATTGTTTTGTCGAAGATGGACTGCTGTGTCATGACTTGGTTTACATATTTGACGGTTCAGCTTATGCAGCAAGACTCCTGCTTAAACTTGTGTTTTTGAAGCTAATAAAGTTTAACAAAGCACTTTGTGGACCTTTGTCAATCATAAAACATGTTATGGTTGACATTTACGGACTATCCATGTTCTGTACGGCAACAGTGTGGGAACGTAGACGGGTACCAGCACATAACTATTTGTTTGGGACGAACTACTGTGGCAATGAGTTGTTTAAATATTTGACGGTTCTGCTTTTACAGCAGACATTCTCCTTCAAGTCAGATTTGTTGTAGTATTGCATTACTTTAAATCTATTACTTTAAGAAACATAGTTTCTAGCGCTATTGTCGTGCATTATAGCTACTCAAATTGGTCATTGTCAGTGTTAGAGTTGAAGCGCTATCCGGAGGTGCTGCATCTTTATACAACGCCGGTAATGCTTCGGCCGCAGTCTTTTGTTTGGAACGTACTATACTGACAATGGCGTTATTACATACATGTTTGTCTGTTATGCATTTCAGCGTAAAAAAACATACTCGAATTCAACAGTGTCGTATTTTTGCATTTTTAAAACTGGCAAGTCCAACACATAATCTCATGGACATTGATTATGCATAGTACATATTAAAGTTTGCACACTTCAATGCAACAGTTAAGACGTTGTAGGAAAAATAGATGTTCAGCTTAGAGAGAAATGAGGGACATTTGCTGGCTACATGTGACTGTTTGTTAGGGACGGACTACTGTGGCATTACTTTGTTTACATATCTGACGCCTCATGTATGTCAGGTACTAATGGTGTCAATTTTTTAATACAACTCTTATAATGATCTGAGTGGTCCACATGCTGCAGAGTTACAAAGTGGCAGGTGGCATTGTTGTCAGTGATGCTAGACGCAGGCTACTGACCGTGGTGTAGGCGGCGCTGGCGTAGCTGCCCATGCGCACGGAGCGCCAGCAGCAGCACGACTGCAGGATGGCCATGCTCGCATGTCTGCCGCCGCGCCCGCCGCCGCACAGACTGCTGGACGCCGGCGTCGGACGCCGGAGCGACGCCGTGGCGAGGCGGGTGGCAGTGCGCACGCGCGCCGCACCTGATGCGCGCACTGGCCTACCCCACGCAGCCGGGACGTGCCCCGACTGGGCGCCGCGGGGCGCGGCGTCTAGCCGCTCATAGCGCCGATCGGCCCAATGAAAAACGTGTCCCGACTGCGGCCGAGAGGCGCCGGCAAACTTATCTTATATCCGGCTGCGGCTTAATCCCCATTCCCGTACGGGTGACGTACACTACATATCAACACAAACCCAGGGTAACAAACGAGAACAGAATAAGGCGGAAGATAAGAGGGAGAAAGGGAGAGAAAGAGGACATCCCGCAAACAAAGGCTTCGGGTTAACTTCCTTTCATTTAAACTCAGACAGGATCCCGATTCGCTAAGAAAGCCAAGTGGGATGGGTGAAATGGTTCAAATGGCTCTGAGCACTATGGGACTTAACTTCAGAGGTCATCAGTCCTCTAGAACTTAGAACTACTTAAACCTAACTAACCTAAGGACAACACACACATCCATGCCCGAGGCAGGATTCGAATCTGCGACAGCTGCATTCACGCGGTTCCAGACTGTAGCGCCTAGAACAGCTCGGCCACTCCTGCCTGCGCGATAGGAGACAAAGCATCTTAATTCCCTCAGGGATCATTACTGGGACCACTATTCGCACCCTGAGTAGCGAGGAGTGGTTACCCTCTTAATATTTCGTAACTGACGCAATATCATGATATGAAAGTCTCTACAAATTACAGTACCAAAGAGGTGAGCATTTTGCCGTATAATTAATATTTATAGCTTATATTTACCTTCCGAGATATAAAGGCAACTACTTCACATTTTAAAAAAAAATTGAAGAAATACTATTCTATTGATATCAACCACTGCCTCGTAGTAAGAGGTGAACCAGAGAAGTGTTGAAAGCAAAACTGATTGCAAAAATAGTTCGAAAATGTGGTAATGTATGTTGTGTAGTAATATACGGCCTAAATTTACTTGTACATTGCAGCCCCAGCTCCATTTCTTTTGAACTGTATACTACTAGAGTAGGGCTACATTACGCTCATGAACTTCCGTCTCATGTCTAGCTGTTTAGCTCCAAGACGGTCAGAGGCAACATTCTGTGGAAATCTGCAAACAAATTAAGCAACTGTTTCACAACGATTAAAACTATCTTTCAAGATTGTTACTAGATGGGCCGTGGAAATAATTGCTGTTTTGAAGAGCGCGCCGCAGCGCGTTGTGTGAAACAGTCGCCCTCCATTTCTGGCGGTCGCGCCGCTGTGGCAATCGCAGCTTTGGTGTCTCCCTCTGCTGAAAAAGGGGAAAGGTTGCCTGCTCATGTGCATTTAAGGGACCCGATGAGCTCACAAGGGGTCACTTGGTCAGTCGGAGTGTCTGGGTCTACGCAGCAGCTGGTCCCATCTTCTCCACTGACGAGCGTGGTAATCAGGCGCCATCACTGAATACAATCCGTCAGCGTACGAAGTCAAGTATGTTGCAGAGGTGTTCCTTGTGGCAGAGGCCGGCACCTATAGCTTAGACCCTATGTAGCGTCGATTGATGACGTTCCAGACACAGATTGTTATCCAAGATTTGTTCCTCAAGATGCACTCTATAGCCCCTCGACGCTTGTCGCAACATTTATGGGACACCCTGTATAGGGATATTTTCCGAGTATTTTCGTACGATGGACTGTATGGTATTTGCTGGTTTGTTACATAATGATACTATAGTTATGATTTATTCAGTTTGATACATCAACTATCTGTGAGGATATCTTCACAACAGTGGAAAAGTATGTGAAATCTATTCACGAAAACGTAAAACGCAAACACAGAAGAATACATCAGCCCTTTGGAGAAACACGTACAACTGTTTTATAGTCACTACAGTCCGGCAATGTTTAACAAACGACATACACTCCTGGAAATGGAAAAAAGAACACATTGACACCGGTGTGTCAGACCCACCATACTTGCTCCGGACACTGCGAGAGGGCTGTACAAGCAATGATCACACGCACGGCACAGCGGACACACCAGGATCCGCGGTGTTGGCCGTCGAATGGCGCTAGCTGCGCGGCATTTGTGCACCGCCGCCGTCAGTGTCAGCCAGTTTGCCGTGGCATACGGAGCTCCATCGCAGTCTTTAACACTGGTAGCATGCCGCGATAACGTGGACGTGAACCGTATGTGCAGTTGACGGACTTTGAGCGAGGGCGTATAGTGGGCATGCGGGAGGCCGGGTGGACGTACCGCCGAATTGCTCAACACGTGGGGCGTGAGGTCTCCACAGTACATCGATGTTGTCGCCAGTGGTCGGCGGAAAGTGCACGTGCCCGTCGACCTGGGACCGGACCGCAGCGACGCACGGATGCACGCCAAGACCGTAGGATCCTACGCAGTGCCGTAGGGAACCGCAGCGCCACTTCCCAGCAAATTAGGGACACTGTTCCTCCTGGGGTATCGGCGAGGACCATTCGCAACCGTCTCCATGAAGCTGGGCTACGGTCCCGCACACCGTTAGGCCGTCTTCTGCTCACGCCCCAACATCGTGCAGCCCGCCTCCAGTGGTGTCGCGACAGGCGTGAATGGAGGGACGAATGGAGACGTGTCGTCTTCAGCGATGAGAGTCGCTTCTGCCTTGATGCCAATGATGGTCGTATGCGTGTTTGGCGCCGTGCAGGTGAGCGCCACAATCAGGACTGCATGCGACCGAGGCACACAGGGCCAACACCCGGCAATATGGTGTGGGGAGCGATCTCCTACACTGGCCGTACACCACTGGTGATCGCCGAGGGGACACTGAATAGTGCACGGTACATCCAAACCGTCATCGAACCCATCGTTCTACCATTCCTAGTCCGGCAAGGGAAGTTGCTGTTCCAACAGGACAATGCACGTCCGTATGTATCCCGTGCCACCCAACGTGCTCTAGAAGGTGTAAGTCATCTACCCTGGCCAGCAAGATCTCCGGATCTGTCCCCCATTGAGCATGTTTGGGACTGGATGAAGCGTCGTCTCACGCGGTCTGCACGTCCAGCACGAACGCTGGTCCAACTGAGGCGCCAGGTGGAAATGGCATGGCAAGCCGTTCCACAGGACTACATCCAGCATCTCTACGATCGTCTCCATGGGAGAATAGCAGCCTTCATTGCTGCGAAAGGTGGATATACACTGTACTAGTGCCGACATTGTGCATGCTCTGTTGCCTGTGTCTATGTGCCTGTGGTTCTGTCAGTGTGATCATGTGATGTATCTGACCCCAGGAATGTGTCAATAAAGTTTCCCCTTCCTGGGACAATGAATTCACGGTGTTCTTATTTCAATTTCCAGGAGTGTATTTTCCACCTTGACAGTCGAAATTTCAGCAATCTCAGATGACAGCCAGAACATCATAATATATCGTTTAAAACAATTGTAACTGTTCTGAATTGTTTTATGAAAATAAAATTATTGCTTTACAAACTTATTTATATTTTTTTTCCTGCCTCACTGTAAAACACATCCGATAGCCATTCCTTTTAAGAGGACACAGTCCTTGTGTCAGTCATGTTCTTACAGGTCGCACTTAAGAATGGAGTAACAGGCCGTAACTGAATTTGTGTGTAAATAAATTTATCAACATTCCAGACAGGAAATGTTGTCATTTCTCAAACACTTATATTTCTATCACGGCGTTTATCATCTATTTGTCAGTGTACAGTACAGCGCAGAGCATGAATAAGAGAGGTGGATATCGGCCAACTCTTCACCAGCAGAAATATCCGTGTCATATGTCACTCTTAACGCACAACTAACATGACCCCGATACAGAAGCGAGTAGTATCGAATACAAGCTCGAGTGCGAAGAATAAAGCGGGCATTAGTGTTGTCAGAAAAGGTACCATGAGTTAATGGGACACGTTTGTTTCCAGACAAGAGACATAACACATACGTGACTTTTTCATCGTTGTGAAGATATTTTCTACAATGTAATGTAGATACAGTGCACATCTTATCATGATTTTGAGCTCGACAACATCTCTCACTCTGGATAGATGCTGGCTCAGTCCTTCAGATAAACAAGTGGATAGTGGTCATGCACAATAAGGAAATGAAATATTGTTTTCGTGGTCGTAATACCAGCCGATTATGTTTGTAGTGTCACATTATAAATAATGTGTGAAGAGAATACACGGTGAACAGTATTGAGAAATGAATTAGCAGCACACCTTTTTGCATTATTATCTAACTTCTTGGCGAAATGGTACTGTACTTTACAGGTAAACCAAATATGATAACGATGTGTTAAACAAACTGACCTATCATTCGTAAGGATCGAGGTTTCAACCTCCACCATACCATCTTGATTGAGATTTTAGGTGGTTTGCCTAAATTACTTCTCTCAAATGCCTAGATGGATCCTATCATCAGGTGACGGCCGACTAACCATTCAGTCCCTGTCAAGATAGACCTGTAAATATGTAAATCCTCATGTACTTGAATCGGTTCTTTGTGTACTTAAACTGCAATGCCGTAACTTTTCCAACACTCTTGTAAAAGCGATCCGTGGATGAATAAAACAAGTACTACTGTTACAAATATAAATGGATGGGTTAGAAATCATACTAAATGCAATTATCCTGCAAGGAGCCACCGGAGACCTCGGGTTCCTCATACTAAAATATTTTGAAATTATTCCTGAACATATTTCCAAAGAACCAACACTCAGTTCCTATTCACGAGTGCCATGCTACTCGTATCGTTCAGTCTGTTGCGCGACAGAATCATGTGCATAATATGTGAGTTCATGCAATGTGACCTGGCACTCAGTCTATCCAGCTGGTACAGATTATTTTTGCAGCAAAAAGACTTATATATCGGCTGAAATCTTACATTAATTGGTGACCTTGCGCAGGATTCGATCAGTACTGTCAGATTTTCCAGGATTAAAATGAACGTTTCTGAGCTGATTCGATTTCCTAAATTTTTAATTAATTGATCACGTTTTGCATACAAAATTAGTGACACTGACTAGAAGTCACAACTATGCAGTTTTTGATGAATGTTAGAAAACTGTGAAAGTGTGACCAAAGTGGCTGGAGTATTTAATTTGACCTGCGCTTTCGTTTAGCTTTTTCTTTTACTGTGATTCTGTAGTTTGGTCCACAGTGGTATTGCTTCTGGCATTGTACCAGCTTCGTAGATTTTGGAAGGGATTCTTAGAGAATGAAACATCAGGGGTGATGTGTTGATTAGAATAGTAGAAACCTGATTATGTTTTGGCCCTAAAATCTAAACGAATTCGGATGAGGAGCCAAAGTAGGAAAATTAGAAAGAGAGGGTTAATAATGTAATGTGGAGGTGGCTTATAGTGATGAGGAAACAGCTGTAACCCGATGAGCCGGCAATGGCTCCAGTAGGAAGTATAAATATGAGAGAGTAAGGTGGTGTCTGACTCAGATGGTAGAGTGGGAATCACCGATATTAGTGCTGGTACAGGAGTGACTGAAAATGCGGTAGCTCCGGAAAACGAAGGCTGTATCAAGATTAGTGAAATGTCTGATGTGGAAAGTAGCGCTGGATCAAATTTCACTGTCCCTGGAGATGCTCAACTGAGTCAACCTAGTACGTCATCCGCAGAGTTTTTTGGGGAAAGATTTGATTAGATTTACTTTCATTCCAATTCATCGGTAGTGAGGAGGTCCTCCTGGATGTGGAACATGTCAGAAAAACAACAATACATGACAAATATTTACAACTAAAACAAATAAGCTATTGTACCATTCCACAGGTCCCAAGTGGAATGATCGTCATTTCTTAATGAACACTATATGAAAGTCCTTTTACAAATACTAATGCACTGAATTTAAAATAAAAAAGTTTTTTATTTATATATAAGGTAATAAACATGTAATACAACTACTATAATACTTATTTACAATGAACACATTACTGCAATGAAATGGTGCAGAAGTTAGATTGTACTTACACACACGCACACAAACATACACACAAAGGAGAAGCTCAACGTATTACTCGAAAGTAATGAGTGAGGACAGAAAATGGATGCTATATCAGCAAAATAAAGAAAAAAAGAAACTGGGACGCTACGGGAGCAAATTCCAGTACTGCAACAACAGATTAGCCATGTGTAGCAGTGAAGGGCAAGAGACCCTTGTCGAAGGAGCAGAGGGTCGAAAAAATAGGGTGGCGTAGCAAGTGAGTCAAATATTGGCGAAAATTGAAAATCGCTTGTGTAAATCAGTAAAAAATAAAAAAAACTCAAGGCCAGCAAATGAGAGATAATCGAGCTGGAAGTCAGGAATGTGTGTGAAGAGTCGGACGGTATGTGACTGGTACCGTGGTAGAAACAGCACATAAACAAAAGCAAGAAGGAATAAATCATTTCTCTGCCTCGTGATGGCTGGGTGTTGTGTGCTGTCCTTAGGTTAGTTAGGTTTAAGTAGTTCTAAGTTCTAGGGGACTTATGACCACAGCAGTTGAGTCCCATAGTGCTCAGAGCCATTTGAACCATTTTTTTTTTTGAATAAATCAACGACAGTAGCAAATGAGTGAGGTGTTGGTCAGCGATTATGGAAGCTCTGAGGCAAAGGTCACGTAGGTGGTAGAATGGCTAGCAGACGCAACTGACGCAAGTAACTGTGCACAGCTTTCAGACAGCTACGTTTGTTAACCAGGACGTGTTAGTCCGGAGACAATCCATGGGCCGAAATATTCTTCTGACGCATGTCTATATGAGGAAGAACATGATCTGAGAAGCAACAGTCGAGTAAGGTCACATGAAGATGAACTCTTTGATTACAACCACTTCTTACACAGCTACAGCAAACTACCTGTAGTGCAGCAAAGAAAAAACTAAGAGAAAAGTTCAGAAACCAATGCGAGATTGAGTAACAACGAACTTAAAATGGGTGAAATACGAAACCTTAGTTTCTTACGATCACCCAATGCTTAGTGATTATGCTACGGGCTATCACCTAATTTTATAGCTATGTTAACAGGCCATGGAAGACTTAAATCCTGTTACATACGTTTCAAAATAAATGACGACGCACTGTGCACATGTAATGGAGGACTCCAAACTATTGACACCTACTTTTCGACTGCAGCAATTTAACGGCAAATAGTTTAAAAAACGAGACGATGACCCATCAATAAATCAGATTTAGTTCAGAAATTCACAACAGGTATTTAGTACTTTTGTAATTAGTAAAAATTTTGAGCTGTACGACAACAGTTGGTGTCAACTGGTTTGTACTCTAACTCATGCAGTCACTGACTGAATTATCAGGCGGTCAGAAGGTTTCACAACACCAAGTACATGTGTCCGCACTTCAGCGTTCATTTAATTTGTAGATACTTGAAAAGTGAGACCTTAGACGTCGCTATTAATATGATACTGAGGCACTTTTAAAGTTTAGTCAGATTCTAATTTTATGGTATCCGTGGTCTAGGGGTAGCCTCTTTGATTCATAATCAAAACGTCTTCGGTACCGGGTTCGATCCCGGCCACTGCCTAAATTTTGATAAATAATCAGCATTGGCGGCCGAAGACTTCCGGCATAAGAAGTCAGCCTCATTCTGCCAACGCCCATGTCAAAGAGGGCGGAGGAGCGGATAGAGGTTCAGGGCACTCTCTTGTCCTAGGGGTGGGAAATTGCCCCTAAAGGCGGAAGAATCAGCAATGATCAACGACATGAGGATGCAGAAGGCAATGGAAACCACTGCATTAAAGACACGTAACGTGTATCCACAGGACATGTGGCCTGTAATTGAAGAAGTGTCATGATGATCTCTCCATTGGCAAAAGATTCCGAAATAGTCCCCCATTCGGATCTCCGGGAGGGGACTGCCAAGGGGGAGGTTACCATGAGAAAAAGATTGAATAATCAACGAAAGGATAACGTTCTAAGAGTCGGGGCGTGGAATGTCAGAAGCTTGAACGTGGTAGGGAAACTAGAAAATCTGAAAAGGGACATGCGAAGGCTCAATCTAGATGTAGTAGGGGTCAGTGAAGTAAAGTGGAAGGAAGACAAGGATTTCTGGTCAGATGAGTATCGGGTAATATCAACAGCAGCAGAAAATGGTATAACAGGTGTAGGATTCGTTATGAATAGGAAGGTAGGGCAGAGGGTGTGTTACTGTGAAAGGTTCAGTGACCGGGTTTTTCTAATCAGAATCGACAACAGACCAACACCGACAACGATAGTTCAGGTATACATGCCGACGTCGCAAGCTGAAGATGAACAGATACAGAAAGTGTATGAGGATATTGAAAGGGTAATGCAGTATGTAAAGGGGAACGAAAATCTAATAGTCATGGGCGACTGGAATGCAGTTGTAGGGGAAGGAGTAGAAGAAAAGGTTACAGGAGAATATGGGCTTGGGACAAGGAATGAAAGAGGAGAAAGACTAATTGAGTTCTGTAACAAGTTTCAGCTAGTAATAGCGAATACCCTGTTCAAGAATCACAAGAGGAGGAGGTATACTTGGAAAAGGCCGGGAGATACGGGAAGATTTGAATTAGATTACATCAGGGTCAGACAGAGATTCCGAAATCAGATACTGAATTGTAAGGCGTACCTAGGAGCAGATATAGACTCAGATCACAATATAGCAGTGATGAAGAGTAGGCTGAAGTTCAAGACATTAGTCAGGAAGAATCAATACGCAAAGAAGTGGGATACGGAAGTACTAAGGAATGACGAGATACGTTTGACGTTCTCTAACGCTATAGATAGAGCAATAAAGAATAGCGCAGTAGGCAGTACAGTTGAAGAGGAATGGACATCTCTAAAAAGGGCCATCACAGAAGTTGGGAAGGAAAACATGGGTACAAAGAAGGTAGCTGCGAAGAAACCATGGGTAACAGAAGAAATACTTCAGTTGATTGATGAAAGGAGGAAGTACAAACATGTTCCGGGAAAATCAGGAATACAGAAATACAAGTCGCTGAGGAATGAAATAAATAGGAAGTGCAGGGAAGCTAAGACGAAATGGCTGCAGGAAAAACGTGAAGTCATCGAAAAAGATATGGTTGTCGGAAGGACAGACTCAGCATACAGGAAAGTCAAAACAACCTTTGGTGACATTGAAAGCAACGATGGTAACATTAAGAGTGCAACGGGAATTCCACTGTTAAATGCAGAGGAGAGAGCAGATACGTGGAAAGAATACATTGGAAGCCTCTATGAGGGTGAAGATTTGTCTGATGTGATAGAAGAAGAAACAGGAGTCGATTTAGAAGAGATAGGGGATCCAGTATTAGAATCGGAATTTAAAAGAGCTTTGGAGGACTTACGGTCAAATAAGGCAGAAGGGATGGATAACATTCCATCAGAATTTCTAAAATCATGGGGGAAGTGGCAACAAAACGACTATTCACGTTGGTGTGTAGATACATGAGTCTGGCGACATACCATCTGACTTTCGGAAAAGCATCATCCACACAATTCCGAAGACGGCAAGAGCTGACAAGTGCGAGAATTATCGCACAATCAGCTATCAGCTCACGCATCGAAGCTGCTTACAAGAATAATATACAGAAGAATGGAAAAGAAAGTTGAGAATGCGCTAGGTGACGATCAGTTTGGCTTTAGGAAAAGTAAAGGGACGAGAGAGGCAATTCTGACGTTACGGCTAATAATGGAAGCAAGGCTAAAGAATAATCAAGACACTTTCATAGGATTTGTCGACCTGAAAAAAGCGTTCGACCATATAAAATGGTGCAAGCTGTTCGAGATTCTGAAAAAAGTAGAGGTAAGCTATAGGGAGAGACGGGTCATATACAATATGTACAACAACCAAGAGGGAATAATAAGAGTGGACGATCAAGAACGAAGTGCTCGTATTAAGAAGGGTGTAAGACAAGGCTGTAGCCTTTCGCCCGTACTCTTCAATCTGTACATCGAGGAACCAATGATGGAAATAAAAGAAAGGTTCAGGAGTGGCATTGAAATACAAGGTGAAAGGATATCAATGATACGATTCGCTGATGAGATTGCTATCCTGAGTGAAAGTGAAGAAGAATTAAATGATCTGCTGAATGGAAGGAACAGTCTAATGTGCACACAGTATGGTTTGAGAGTAAATCGGAGAAAGACGATGGTAATGAGAAGTAGTAGAAATGAGAACAGCGAGAAACTTGACATCAGGATTGATGGTCACGAAGTCAATGAAGTTAAGCAATTCTGCTACCTATGCAGTAAAATAACCAATGACGGAGGCAGCAAGGAGGACATCAAAAGCAGACTCGCTGTGGCGAAAAAGGCATTTCTGGCCAAGAGAAGTCTACTAATATCAAATACCGGCCTTAATTTGAGGAAGAAATTTCTGAGGATGTGCGTCTGGAGTACAGCATGGACTGTGGGAAAACCGGAACAGAAGAGAATCGAAGCATTTGAGATGTGGTGCTATAGACGAATGTTGAAAATTAGGTGGACTGATAAGGTAAGGAATGAGGAGGTTCTACGCAGAATCGGAGAAGAAAGGAATATGTGGAAAATACTGATAAGGAGAAGGGACAGGATGATAGGACATCTGCTAAGACATGAGGGAATGACTTCCATGGTACTAGAGGGAGCTGTAGAGGGTAAAAACTGTAGAGGAAGACAGAGATTGGAATACGTCAAGCAAATAATTGAGGACGTAGGTTGCAAGTGTTACTCTGAGATGAAGAGGTTAGCACGCACAGGAAAGGAATTCGTGGCGGGCCGCATCAAACCAGTCAGTAAACTGATGACCAAAAAAAAAAAAAAAAAAGTTTTTATTTGGAAAGTTTGCCACCTGACGCAAGCGCGTGAGACGTATGATCCTTGTTAGTCTCAAAATCTGTGGATAACCTATGATGTTAAGCCCCATACTCTAATATTACATTTTAATCAGGCATGTTTAATAAATGACAAATCACTATAGTTTTAACACCACTTCGCATTATTCGTATTGCATAAGCCTAAGTATCTACCGTGTTCACAATAACTATGTCTCGTAGGCGAAGATTCCATACATTATTAGCTGTATCAAATCATGAAATATTTCTGACAGACTCTAGAAAACTAGTGGCAATTACACACTACCATCAGGAACACATTTCAAGCGCATGAAATATAAATGTCGAAAATAAGTCTACAGACACAGACATTATACCTCGCTCAGAATATTTCCATTGCATATACTGTAAGTTGTTGTTGTTGTTGTGGTCTTCAGTCCTGAGACTGGTTTGATGCAGCTCTCCATGCTACCCTATCCCGTGCAAGCTTCTTCATCTCCCAGTAACTACTGCAACCTACATCCTTCTGAATCTGCTTAGTGTGTTCATCTCTTGGTCTCCCTCTACGATTTTTATCCTCCACCCTGCCCTCCAGTACTAAATTGGTGATCCCTTGATGCCTCAGAACATGTCCTACCAATCAATCCGTTCTTCTAGTCAAGTTGTGCCACAAACTCCTCTTCTCCCCAATTCTATTCAATACCTCCTCATAAGTTATGTGATCTACCCATATAATCTTCAGCATTCTTCTGTAGCACCACATTTCGAAAGTTTCTATTCTCTTCTTGTCTAAACTATTTATCGTCCATGTTTTACTACCATACATGGCTACACTCCATACAAACACATTCAGAAACGACTTTCTGACACTTAAATCAATGCTCGATGTTAACAAATTTCTCTTCTTCAGAAACGCTTTCCTTGCCATTGCCAGTCTACATTTTATATCCACTCTACTTCGACCATCATCAGTTATTTTGCTCCCCAAATAGCAAAACTCCTTTACTTTAAGTGTCTCATTTCCTAATCTAATTCCCTCAGCATCATCCGACTTAATTCGACTACATTCCATTATCCTCGTTTTGCTATTGTTGATGTTCATCTTATATCCTCCTTTCAAGACACTGTCAATTCCGTTCATCTGTTCTTCCAAGTCCTTTGCTGTCTCTGACAGAATTACAATGTCATCGGTGAACCTCAAAGTTTTTATTTCTTCTCAATGGATTTTAATACCTACTCCGAACTTTTCTTTTGTTTCCTTCACTGCTTGCTCAGTACACAGATTGAATAGCATAGGGGAGAGGTTACAACCCTGTCTCACTCCCTTCCCAACCAGTGCTTCCCTTTCATGTCCCTCGACTCTTATAACTGCCATCTGGTTTCTGTACAAATTGTAAATAGCTTTTCGCTCCCTGTATTTTACCCCTGCCACCTTCATAATTTGATACACTGTGTATGTATATGTTCTCCAAGAATGTGTTTACAATTAAATCTTTGTAGTACAAGAAGTGCCTCTCAACTTCAACCAAGTACCTTTCCTCTTTCCCGACTTTAAAAATAAGAATCTATAATTTATGGGTGAAGCAGAACCTAGCCGATAAAGTTTAGAAATATGTTCAGGGATAGTTTCAGAACCAAAGTTTAATTGAAAGGAAGTTTAATGTAACTATATATAGCATCAGTTATTACAATCAATGCTCATAAGCATATACATATTCAAGAAAACCATAATTACGCATTATCGTAAGAAATAAATTACAGAGTGAGAGGAAGTACCGACTTTGAACATTGAAACATACTTAAATCACAGATAAATTGGTTCAGATAAGTGTACAAGGAACAAGTACACCGGTAGCGACCATCCTCTCAATAGGTCATTCTCGAAAACACATGTGGGTTGCAGTGATCATCTCGATCCTGTCAGAAGGTCATATGAAATCGTTAGAGAGAGAATCAGCTCGGTCATGGTCAGACCATCGACTGAATGACTACTTGTTAAAATCCCGGATCTAACCAAGTTTAGAAACAAAGGAACTAAAAAATGCCTACTTGCCTTCCTTCAAGGTGGGTCTATGGTGCCACGTGATCTTCCCGTAGTTTTTGAGTCGGAGCGTCAAGTTGTTCATACAACAGAGTCTCCTTCAAGCTGTGAATCATTCGGCTGACGTGTAATGGGCTGTAAAAGTGTAGTCTCCGCCGTGCCTCCGTAGTCAGAACGCGGGCTTTTTCACTTCTCGAAGCCCCGAACGTTTGCTTCAGCTTCTCCATTTTGAACGACCACTTCCACGTTCCCATCCAGAGAAGTTCTATCTCTTCTCACTCCTCTCTCTTCTGCACAATTCCCGCACAAAAGAATACTCCACCAGTGAGAAGGCTCTGCAACTGGACTGTTTTCCTGCGGCCGAAACTTATAGAAAACGGCATCGCGAACTCTCATTTACACATATTTGTAGAACAGCGAATGGGCCTCCTTCCTGCCTTGCGAGAGAGAGGACTGTTTACTCCATATGGAGTGCCATCATGTCACTGCAATTCCTCACCCATAATGTGAGACGGAGAAATGATAACAGAAAACATCTGCCGAGCTTCTCACAAGAAAGGAAGGATGAAAATATCCCGACCAGCCTTTAAGTCTCCGGTTTTCTGTGGAACGTGTTAACGTTGATAAGGAGAGCAGATAAACCGATTAGTAAAAATAATTCTCTACTGGCCAGAGCTGCAATATATTTCACAACACAGGCTCTTTCGAGAAAGACTCCAGCGCAGTATTGACTTTTCGTTGCATGCCGGCGTCGGTCTGAACAGTACAGAATCCTGCAACTGCCTGTCTGACGTCCAATGTCGGTGTCACTGCCTTTACCCCAATGGCACGGTTGTAAGAAGATGCCTATGGTCTTCTGAGAGCTGACCAGCCGCGGGCTCTGACCCCTCCTTCCATGAGAACCCATCGAACACTCCGTCAGGCACATAAATCACAAGTACATGATACGCAATTAACTACAGAGACAGAAGGAAATGAAAAGGATCGATCTTTGCTATCACCGATATTACCTATGTTATCAGTACCTGATATTTATCGACAGATAGAAACAGCTCACAAATTTCGATAATATTAATCAGTCCCTAGTATATATGAGACATATCATCTCACCGCATGATTGTAATGTTTCAAGATGCTATGCAACAGTAAACAGCGTGTTGCTCCACCACAGCATTGTAACAAGCTGGGAATCTGCTTATTAAGTTGCCATGTCAGTGCTGTGCTGTTGGTCGTGATGGAGAGAGTTACGTACTGTCTGGGGTAACACAGCTCTGTCAGTTACCTCCGAAGAGGAAGTGCTCACTTCTGTTGAGATCTCTTTGGGGTAGCTACGATCTGTAAGTCATAGACAGCAGTGTCCAACAGGTGCTGTTGGCCTGAGTGAGCAGTGTGCGGTCGACCTTCAGTGTCTTGTGTCTCACGGCAACAGATGAATCTCTTTTGTAGGGAGCACATTGTGCTCATGTCGGAGCGATCTAGTTGCTTGTAAAACAATAAACTGGTAGCCAAGATCGCAGGAATTCTTTTTATTCCATGATTACCAGTTTCGACGAAACTAAAGCCGCCATTATAGGGTCTAGGGAGGGCTGAAAACACTGCAGATTTCATAGGTTTTGTATATGTTTACGTGATACAGTTATTTCTAGAATTATGTACAAGCCCTAATGACGTATTGTCACCAAACACGTAGAGCCACTTATGACGCGAGCTGTGACATTCATTGGCGCCTCTCTTGATAGCGCCATCCCGCGACGCGGCCTATAGTTTAAGAACAGAGCCGGAGTTGCGGTAGTACGTAGCTTGCGCTTGTATGTGATGGAGACACTCAACATTCATAGTGTCACCTCTCTTGGACGCCTATGTGCTACTTACGACAATTTTGTAAGGTCTGCGTGTTATAGGCCACTATTAATATCACCATTGTTTGCCTTGATGTTGTAACCCTTATGTGTCCCAAAGTATGTAGCGAAATTTATATGTATACATGTCATATAAGTGGAATCCAAGCTCACTTTTATAGTGTTTTCTGTCCTCCCTAGATCCGATGATAGCGGCTTAAGTTTCGCCGAAACCGATAATCATGGAATAAAAGGAATTCCTGGGATCTTGGCTACCAGTTTATTGTTTTACAAGCTGAATCTCTGGATGACTTCCTACTGATGTACACGATTGTGGAAGACATCTCCCGATTCTTACGGCGATAAATGCGCTCTTGGTCTCAGCTTGAAGCGAACCTGCGAGGCATGTTGACAGACTGAACTGTCTACACAAGCTACATTGTCCTGCTAGCACGAGTAAAAATGGCGGGTTTGACAGAACTAGACTGAAGATACAGTTTTTATACCTCTATTCCACAGGGGGCATTAAAAAGAGATTTCCTATGAGTAAGAGAACCGAAGATAGAGCTTTCGATTAAAACTTTTGTATGACTAATGAAGGTTGGACAGAACTCTCTTAGAGCATAATATCTTCAGAGTTCGATTTAAAGTGCTTCACACATCTGAGTGCTATGCTGCAGCATAGTTACACGTACACGACAACGTACACGACAAAGTAGTGTCGACCCAACCCAGGACTGCACGACTAGCGCAAAGCATTTATAGCCAGATGTTTGATGTAGAAGTAACTTTCTAACTTCCTCTTTTTTTTTTTGGCAGGGGGTGAAGAGGGGGGGGGGGGGGTGTGTGGAGGGGCACTGTGCATAGTCCTCATTGCAATTCAAAAAAACAACGTTAGGAGTTAGGTAGCGGAATATCATCACTTCCACATAACTTAAGCGATTTAAGCCGCACAAGCTTGAAACGTTCTCAGGAGCAGAATTGTTACCTGTTCGATACTTAATTTTAGGGTGACATTTCATGGCAATGATAGGCGTAACGAGCCACCTCGCTGCCCATGTGGTCGTATAGAGCAACAGTTTGGCGCGAGCTGTGGCTACTCTAAATATAAACTTGTAATTAGGCTGTTTAGGTTTTTTTATTGGCAACGCAACGTAGCCCTCTGTATGAAAACACTGGCTGTGCTATGTGCAGTCTGTGGCTGGTTTGCATTGTTGTTTGCTATTGTGGTGTTGGGCAGCTGGATGTTAACAGCGCGTAGCGTAGCGCAGTTGGAGGTGGGGAGAGAGATGGCGGAGTTTTGAGAGCATATGATCTGGACGTGTGTCCATCTGAGACAGTAAATTTGTAAGACTGGATGTCATGAACTGATATATATATATATATATATATATATATATATATAATGACACTGGAACACTATTAAGGTAAATACATTGTTTGTTCTTTATCAACATCTTTCGTTTGCTAACTGCGCCTATCAGTAGCTAGTCGCTTCCGTAGTTAGAACCTTTTATTTAGCTGGCAGTAGTGGCGCTCGCTGTATTGCAGTAGTTCGAGTAACGAAGATTTTTGTGAGGTAAGTGATTCATGAAAGGTATAGATTATTGTTAGTCAGGGCCACTCTTTTGTAGGGATTTTTGAAAGTCAGAGTGCGTTGCGCTGAAAATATTGTGTGTCAGTTTAGTGATGATCAGAATAAGCAAAGCGAGTAATGTCTGAGTACGTTCAGTTTTGCTCAGCTGTTTGAAAAGCAAATAATGTAAGAGGTTTATCAGCACAGTAATTCATTTATAATTTTTCTAAAGGGATGTTTCAGACGTCGACCCTTAGCCGAGGATATCTCACTGGAATTTTCTGATTTTTCTTGTAGTTCGTGTAATTAGTGTAGCTATTATTTATTGCTAGCGCGTAATTACAGAGAGAATTTCCTTTGTAGTTGTAGTTTTTCATTGTTGTACAGTAAAACAGTTGTGGCATGGATGTATATTTGCACCAAGTATTTCGCAGCTGCGCTTGTGATTAACTAGATATTATTTTCAGTGCTATGTTAATGTGTTTTCTTATTTTTGCTCTTCAAATTATACTTTTCTGTGTTATCGTGTGAAATATTGTGACAATAATGGCGTGTGAAAAGCGTAATACTAGGCTCCAAAGTAAACTGAGAAATGACAGTGAAGACGAAAGAGGTGTGTTAGCGCCACCGGGTAACGAATTAAGTAATGTTCAATATAGTAATTTGGTAATTGTGCATACGGAAATGGAGCGGGCTGCAAATAATGGTATGGACAGTAAAACAATTAGTGAACAGGGAAGCTTTATCGATCGATCGGTCGGCAACAGCTCGCCTCAGGAATCCGAAATGACAGGACACATTCTCGCAAATACTGTAGATTCAGGCTTTGGGTCCTCACCGCTTTCCGAAATAAGTCAAGACACATCTTCTGCTTGTCAAAATGTGAATGTTACCGGTGCAATTTAACTGCCAAAAAGCACTGCGGAACATGTTTCAAACACCAGTGCACTGTTATTACAATTAGTGCAACAAATGGGACAAAAGCTTCAAACGTTAGACACAATGGATCAAAATCAGAGACAAACACGGCAACAGCTTCAAAAGTTAGACACCACGCTTAAACAAACACGTGAAGTTTTAACTGCTGAGTTACTTAAATTCGAATCTAAATGTCAAAAAGTCTGTTAGGACGTAAAAACACAAATTTGTGACCATTTTCAACCTATTTTTTCGTGGCATGAAAATACACTGTAGGATCACGAAACAGCCATAAAAGAACTGAAAATGAAAATCACGACACCTTTCAAGCTAAAATTGACTCAGTGGCATCTACCGATTCAGCTACGCAACTTGCAAAAACTCAGGAAATCTTAAAGGACACAGTAGATACGATTTCAACACAACTGGATACTCTGAAACTTGGTTCAGAAAAACACACTGAGGAAATCAGTTCACTATTGGAGAAAGTAGCCGAACTTTCGGATCAGTTCACTAACTTATCTACAAAGGTAGATGATGATCTGAATGACCCAAGACCCGTAGCCTTCAATGACACAGAAGAATACGAACAAATTAGGAAATTCAAACAAAATTAGAATTAAATTAATTCACAACACTAAAGAGAAATCCAGGAAGTACAAGATCAGTTGGCACAAATAATGCAAGAATTACATATTTCAGAGGACACCCGCGCTCCAACACGGGAAGAGGGACATAGAAATACGGAACAGCGACAAAATAATAACACAAGGCACTTCGGAAATTATGAAAGAAACTGGCAAGGTACACCGAATTTTGAGATGGAACCGCCGAAACGAAGTAACAATGACCGATGTGCGACTGGCCAAAATGATGATTTTGACTATAAGCTGTTCATTACTACACTTAAATTCAAAACATTTAAGAATTCTGACAACGACATTCATCCACAAGCATGGCTCCATCAATTCTCTCATTGTTTTCCTCCCAAGTGGTCATTGGAGCATAGGTTAGAATTTATGTGTGGCTACTTAGAGAATGAACCAGCTGTAAGAATGCGATCGGTCATTCACGATTGTCACAGTGAAGGAGAATTTTATCATGCCTTCCTCTCAGCATATTGGTCTCAAGCTACACAAGACCGAGTAAAACATAGCATCATAATGATGAAACATTTCGAACAATCTGAATTTTCCAGTCTTGTCAAATATTTTGAAGATATGTTACATAAGAATCAGTATCTTTCAAACCCATACAGCCCCTCAGAACTTATCCACATTTGCTTAGTCAAATATTTACGACAAATTATTTCGGCAGGACGTTGCAAAGACGACATTGAAGCTTTTCAGGGACTGTTACAAGAATTGGAAATTGACACTGACAATCGCAGGACGCGAAAACAGGAACACAACAATTACAGGTCACATCCATCACAATTCTGCGATGAAAGAAATAATAACTGGACACGACAAGGCTATTCTTACAACGTAAATCGTGATAAAAAAAACAGACACCACCCATATGACAACCGTTGGCAGAGTAGTAATAATTGCACGGAAAGATCACCTCTATTCAGTAATGACTATCACAGAGACAATCAGAGAAACAGACAATATGGGAACCAAAATAATTACTATCAAGGGAGACAGAATAACTTCAGACGCAACGGTCCACCGTGCAGTTACGTGTCCGGGAGAAATTCTCCACCACATGACTGACAAAAGAGAAACTATGTAAACTATCGACAATACGACAGACCTGAATTTCGTCAGAACTGGCGGGATTCAAACAGGGCAGGGCCCTCTCTACAAGGTGAATATATACAAGTTAGATCTCCAAATCCCAATAACGACGAGTGCCAACAAAGAGACAGACTATGACTCGCACCGCAGGCAGCCACGTGCGCCGGCTTGCTCAGAGGAAAATAACATAGACTCTAACCTTGAGAAAAATTCCAGTAATCTTTACCGACGTATATCACATGATAAGTGCGTTCAAGTTGAAACTCTGAGTATTATGAAGAGTCAAGGATTGCACCACATTTCACATGTAAAACCGTTTATTGAGAGATAATCTGCTTCTTAACATAGTCTTTGATATAAAATTTTTCACTTCACGATACTAGTACTCTTCGTCACACTTAGAAACTGTTAACATGCAACTATGTTTTAAAGTTAACTATCCAGTCTAGAACGAAGAGAATGCATTGTTATAGTGAACAGACGACACAGTGTTGTTACTTGTACATTCTTGCTTGTCAGTTGCATGATTACGTAACGAATATAGGCTTACATACTTAGAACTTACCCTGCTAATGAGATTTTAATGCAACATTTTGGTTTACTTGAAAAGATATTCTTTATTTGAGGTACATTCTGTGAGATTAAAGGTGACTTAGCACTTGGTTTCTTTGACAGCTACACGATTATATCACGACGCAACTAATGTGTGACACAATTTACATTGTTGCTTTTGCGGTGTATCTGTTTTATATCTGCACAGTTTTTCTGTATTATTCTGGAAAGTAAAACATGTTTTAGTAGCAACTTTTGTGGTGTAGCTACAATGAGACCGCCTCTTCTGTAGCACAACAATACATTACATTACAGTACTTTCTTGATCATGGTACTGTACGTAATAACTACGATATCTATATGCATAGCATTTCGCTTTTGTTTATTATGAGGTAAATACATTCACTTCCACGAACTTTGCTTACGGACGACGATAATTACGACACTTGGCACATTTTTTACCCTCAAGTAATGACAGAGATTATGTTACAACAAGACGCACAATTTGGCGCAGCAGCACACGTATTTGAGTGATTAATTTTGTACTTAAAACACTTATTTTCAAAGATTCTTGAATTACAAAGAAAGTTTTCCGTGATACATTTCACTCCATTTCTGTAATCTGTAACACCTGAGGGTATAATTACATCAATCCTCAGGGAGGTACAAGCTTACTTTGTGTACCATGTGTGTAGCAAGCACAAGGAGCCCTAGCTAATATGGTATTTGCTTATACAACTTTACACATCGGTACCATATTTCTCTAACACATAATTACACAGCTATCTGATTATTTAACAGAGAAACAAACATTTTTTTACTACATCAGTGACAGATGTTTACGCAATTACACAGTTGCATAACTTCACACTTATGAAATTGTATTTTGTCTGTACTTTGTGAACTGTTCATATTTTTTCAGAACCATTGTGATACTATGAGAGCTTTGAATGATGTATTTGGTATGGCATCATGATTTTTAAAGTACATTTGAGGTAGATGACACTATTGAAATGAGCAGAGAATTTTTTTAAGGTTTTGAAATCATTGCAGAAAGCTACGACATTTTTGAGATTTGACTGAGGTGTTATGATATTATTATTACAACGACGATGTGTATCATGCTGCTGAGGTATGTTTATGATCGATAAGCTGATGCTATATGAGGAATTTGATTATGCTATGTATTTATTATGATGAAATATTGAAGAAGTGTCGACGAATATGTATATGTGTAATAAGGTTAGGAATAGTGAGTAGTGGTTAGGGACTCTGGTTTGTGAAAAAGGATGTTGGAAACCAAGAATCGTACTTTAAGAGTTATGAAATGTGTGTAAATGCGTGAATGTATTACAATGCTGACAAAAATTTTTTGGACACTGTTATATTTACAGGTTTTTGATTCTACACATTGGTAATGCAAATTCTCGACCTGTGAAATTTTTTATATAAGACTGTCACTGTAGTGCAAACTGCTGTCGTAAATATTTCGGTAAGAAAGCTAAGTAATGCGTTGTAGGCGTCCAGCTGTGCCGGCTGCCTGGAGAAAAAGCCATTAGGTGGAGAAAAGAGAGGTGATTAACCTCGCTATTGACATTCCTTTGTAGAAAGCATCGAAAATACGACACGCTCATTACTTAGAAACATATGATTATACTGTGGAGCTCGTACTTGGTGCTACTTACTGAAATGATTATGAATTGATGGGAAATATTCTTACATCTGTAAACCTGATTATGAGTTTCTACGAGAGTTGAGAGAACTTCTACTGACTTATGAAATGCCACATAGCTATCGAATGATGTTTTTATGGTTTGCTTTACATAGTTGCTTATTTCATTTGATATCTGTTTTCCAGCTGTGTTGCAGCATTCGTTTTATGAAATAAAATTAAATGCATTTGCTGATGTGAGAACTTTCTGTCAACAGATCTGTTAAATAATAATTCTATGATCCACATTCTTCGAAAAAGGAGCACTTGGAAAGGAAAGAACAATAAGAAGGGACTAATAACAGTAACTGCATACATAATTTTCTTTTTAACTACTTGGTAATTTTTTTGGTAGAATAACTTGTTGTGGTCCACCACTTTAATGACATAGACACTAAGATGTGAACAGATATTTCCCTTATCTGCATTGTTGTCTTTAGTGTACTATTTTTTCTGCTTTAGCTATGTCATATTTAGGTATAAGTTATTGCATTTGCTGCTGCTGTTTGCCAGGCATCTGCTGTTTGCCAGGCATAGTGCTACTGAATGTCACTTTGTATTACTCTGTTAAGCCAGTTTTACTACTGATTAATTTTTCTTGTTTGCTGCACATATATTAGTTGCAATATTGCATTTGCTTTGCTAATTTGGGTTCACTGCTGCTTGCTTTGCCAATTTGCATTTTATGTCATCGCTGTTCGTGTTACTTTGTTATATGCTGCTGCATTGCCTCATCCCTTAGTTTATGCATCTGAGCTCAGTAGATTTAAGTTAGCTTAAGATGCAGTAGGATATATGAGAGAACGCGTTGTGATGAATTGGAAGAAATGAATTGAGAAGCTATAAGAAAATGGTTTGACTAAAAAAAGTATTTTGAAAGAGGATATGAACAAAATAGTAGGGTTTAGGGACAACAGGTTTAGATAGGATTTTATTGGAAATAAATGATGAGGTAAGTTAATGGAAATTAAATAATGAAGTAAGAAATATGTGAACATATAAATACAGAAAGCATGCTCGGATAGGATTGGTGGAAACAAATGTTGAAATAAGAGGAAAGATCTATGGAATGAAGTTTTTGGTTGGACTGCAGTACCAAATGTCACACTGAAAACAAACCCTGTCCTGTCCTTTTGTGTTATTCTACTATGTATCTGTGTACCTTGTGTAATTGTGTTCTTCCTGTCTTTATGTGTTTATCTGATAAGACTTATGTTGTAGAATTTTTCTAATACTCAGCTACATTCACTATGATGAGGAATACTGTTATCCTCAAATATAATTTGCATTTATAATATGTTATTTACATTGTAAAGATGTTTAGACTTTATTTAGCCTCTTTTGTTTTAATGCTCACGTGTGTTGATGTTTCGAAAGTTATTCTGACCTTTTATATATTTACTTATGTCATAATTCCTGTAACACTGATGTATATGTTTATTTCTATTCTTTTGTAAAGTCCGTATTACTACAAATGTTATCTGTATTGTTATGTTCTTAATTGATGTATTTCTTACCTTTGTAATTGTATTCACATGTCGTAAATTTATAATTGTATAGACACCAGTTCTTCATATTAAGAGCCGGCCGGGGTGGCCAAGCGGTTAAAGGCGCTACAGTCTGTAACCGCGCGACCGCGGCGGTCGCAGATTCGAATCCTACCTCGGGCATGGATGTGTGTGATGTCATTAGGTTAGTTAGGTTTAAGTAGTTCCAAGTTCTAGGGGACTGATGACCTTAGAAGTTAAGTCCCGTAGTGCTCAGAGCCATTTTGAATTCAAATTAGGTTTTATTTCACTGCACACATTTCTGTTGGTCATAGTATATGCACAACAGTTGAGATGTTGGGACTGTTAGTGTTTGCACATGTGTTGATAATTCAGCAAGGGACTGGTTAACAGCATTGCTGGTTCTAAGGATAATTCCAAAAGATTTGTGAGTGCACAAGTGGTGGTTTATGGACTTGCTATATAGTACAAGACTCTTCGATGGTGATTGTGCACCTGCACAGTCGCAACATAATGCTGCTGGCCGTCTCCACAAGGACTGAAGTGGGTCTGCACCTTTGATGGCCCACCAATACCATAATCTCTACCAGGACTACACTGGGTCTGCTCTGTGATTACCTACTTACCAATATTCTTTAAAACTTCGACTGACTCTGCTGTGGGTTTGTTCTGTTGTGGCCCATTACCTGTCTGCATGTCAAGAGCCAGCACTGTCAAATGGTTCAAATGGTTCTGAGCACTATGCGACTTAACTTCGGAGGTCATCAGTCGCCTAGAACTTAGAACTAATTAAACCTAACTAACCTAAGGACATCACACACATCCATGCCCGAGGCAGGATTCGAACCTGCGACCGTAGCGGTCGCTCGGCTCCAGACTGCAGCGCCCAGAACCGCACGGCCACTCCGGCCGGCTCCAGCACTGTCATTCCGTTGGAAGGACAACACTGCTTCTTCAAGACTGCATGGAAATCCACTACTTCCGTGTGCATTTCCTTTTACTGCTCAGACTTTGAGAAAAACACTGCAATTTTACTGTGATGAACGATCAGGACTATCTTTATGGACTGTGAGAAAATTTTAGTTTTTTACCAACATTGTATCAATAAGGGTGTGCATTTGATTTCTTTGTTATTGTAATTGTGAAACAATCTTAACACATATGTATTGACCAGTGCCCAAAACAATTTGTAAAATCTTTTGTGGGGAGCATGGGGCTATGTAAGTAGGCTGTTTAGGTTTTCTTATTGGTAACGCCACGTAGCGCTCTGTATGAAAATCACTGTCTGTGGTGTGTGCAGTCTGTGGCTGGTTTGCATTGTTGTTTGCTATTGTAGTGTTGGGCAGCTGGATGTTAACAGCGCGTAGTGTTGCGCAGTTGGAGGTGAGCCGTCAGCAGTGGTGGATGTGGGGAGAGAGATGGCGGAGTTCTGAGAGCGGATGATCTGGACGTGTGTCCATCAGAGACAGTAAATTTGTAAGACTGGATGTCATGAACTGATATATATATATATATATATATATATATATATATATATATATATATATATATATATATATATATGATGACTTTTGAACACTATTAAGGTAAATACATTGTTTGTTCTTTATCAAAATCTTTCATTTGCTAACTACGCCTATCAGTAGTTAGTCCCTTCAGTAGTTAGAATCCTTTATGTAGCTGGCAGTAGTGGCACTCGCTGTATTGCAGTAGTTCGAATAACGAATATTTTTGTGAGGTAAGTGATTCATGAAAGGTATAGATTATTGTTAGTTAGGGCCATTCTTTTGTAGGGATTCCTGAAAGTCAGATTGCGTTGCGCTAAAAATATTGTGTGTCAGTTTAATGATGATCGGAATAAGTAAAGAGAGTAATGTCTGAGTACGTTCAGTTTTGCTTAGTTGTTTGAAAAGCAAATAAAGTAAGAGGTTTTCCAGCACAGTAATTCATAAATTTTCCTAAGGGGACGTTTCTCACTGGTTGTGGAGGGAGGGTCGGTGGAAGGAAAGGAAAGGAATTAGTGACTTCACCTGCATCGGGACGTCACGCGGTGTCAGCAGAGACAAGTGAAAATGTGTGCTGAACTGGGATTCTAAACCGGGATCTCCTGGTTACCAGGCTGCTGCTTTAACCACCGAGCTAACCGTACAGTGCTCATCGCACCTGCGTGGACTACCTCGGCACGCCACGCTCCCGACCCATGTTCACAACGAGCGCCGCCTATACTCAGCCGCTGTCAATTTCCTCCACGGTCATTACTCTGAGATTCCCGCAGGAGGTCGGGCGTATTTGTGTACCCGCACTGAAGAAGGTTGATTCGTTGTCCATCGAGGCGAATCAATTATATGAAAGCTGTTGGCCGGCCAGAAACTACACTTATATGAATGTGTGATGTCTGTTATTTCGGGTATGCCCAAAAGAGCGGACACTAAGCATTCATATAACTGTGAATACCCGCAGGTCACCAGCTTTCAGTGCCACTATGGCGGGAGCTACATTTTCTGTGTGACCGTCTTCTACACTACCGTTCAGATCAGTTAAATACTAACTCTGTACCAAAAACGTGTCCTTATCACCTTTAAATCTGATATTTTCTGCTTCACAGGTCGCTTACAAAGTTAGTAGTTGCTCCCGCCATCCTAGTACTGCAGTGATGTAGCTTTACGCCCATAACATGTACGACTGATTCCAAGGACCTCTACCGTAAACCGGTTTATGCCAGTGGCATAGTTTTCGAAGTGGTGTGTAACTTTAACACTTTCAACACTGCTACCTCTCTTCTCTGACTGTATAGCTGAACTTGCGATACTCTAGCAAATTTAAACAACAATTAGACAGTATTCAAGCATTTTCACACATCTAGCATTATTTGAATCCCCATAATCTAGGGTAAACTTGCTTATATTCATCAGTATTAGCCTTGTCACAAACCTGAGAAAGTTCTCTCTCTCTCTCTCTGAAAAGTTTCGCGTTTACTCATAAAGATTTCAAGTAGAAATTAAAACAAATAATAGCTTCAGAAGTGCACATTTATTTCATATTTTACGGCAAAAATGATTACAGGTAATTTATACATTATTTACTAACAAATCGTAGTCTTCAACTTTCCTTATCCGTTTGTCAGTCTCTCTCCTTCTTTCGTCACAGCAAATTTTACAGCAGCACGTGGCGTTCACTTTGTTGCCAGTGGATGGTTCCTTTTCTGGAAAACGGAGACCAAAATTTCTATTTAGGCTACTGCTTTCAGTGATCGAATGTCCCCTCCAGCAGCTACCAAGCCCATGCTAACATTTTTATAGGATCCTCTATAGATGCCTTTTGCGTGGCGACATCCATTCGCAATAGATAATAGGAAAAGTTTTTTTCAGCAATTCATCGTTTTTCTAGCGAAAACGTATTGGGTGTAGAGCTAATTGACACGCTGTACACCAGTCTTGTTCATGATATAATCTATGAGATCTAGGAGATCTTTGGCTTTATTTTTCTTGTAAAACATCCTTCTGAAGGTACAGAACCAATTTTAATTGTTGCTTTAATGTTTACGTAGAAGCAATGTACATCACGTATATTTCTTCATTTGAACATTAGAATAGGAAAAAAAAATTATTTTATTTCAGCTTGATGGTAAACGCTTTCTGTCCTTTATGACAGTTTCGACAGCTAGTGTCTGAAGCTCCTACGACATGTCCTGTAACGGCACACTACTATATTGACTCCCGCTGCGTGTAGTGGATAAAATATGAACTACTGTGGCTAACCTACAGCTGGCATACGTGTAGCATGCGGGAAAACACATTTCAGCGAGTGGAAACAATTCACCCGTGCCGGATATGGGAGGCATCGACGCGGCCGATAAATGCGCGACCGTATGGCATACGGGCATAGTGCTGAATGTGTTGATTCATCACATAGTATAACATCGTTAACAGGAATCAGAAGTGACAGAAAAATCAAGAGTTGGTGTTAAAAATTTCGCGTTAAGCGAAAAACACAGATTTTAATTTGTGTACATGTAGAGTAGTACAGTGATGCGTTGTGCACTACGGTATCAATCACCTTATATTACTGTTGACTTATAACACTATAAAGTGACTGTAAAAGTCAAGTACTCACAACGTACACTATTTTCTTGGAAAAAATGCAGGCATGGTCCACTGACTGTCACGGGAACGAAAATATCTTGTAATTTCCCAACCAACTGTGATTGTAACTCAGCAGTGACGTCACGTGTCGAAGAAAGTCGTTCTAAAATGTCCAATGCTGTAAACATCTCCTGCTGGGTATGTGGAATAGTATTTGCATTCTTCTCCTCTTCACTTTCTTCTGATAGCCCCTCTTACGACTCGGTCATAGCTTTTCGCACGTCAGATTCTTCAGAAGCACATTCTGCAACACCATCGTCTGCACTAATGAATTCCTCAGAACTAATCCCAGGGTTCGCAGCGTCTTGCAGAGATGACCATTCATCAGATGACGTGGCATCGTCTAACTCGTGGACGTCTTCAACATTGCTTTCTCCAGTCTCTGTTAAAGCACTTCTATATATGGTGTGGTGACACAGAGTTCCGAACTGCTACGATAGCTTTTATTGCGTTACGCTGATTCCGATTTGGGGTTGCTGCGTTGTTCTCAGCGGCGCAAACTGCAGCTCGTACAAGTCGCTTGCAATTAGCTCTCTTCACCTGACAAATGATGCATTGGTCCAACGGCCGAAGGCTGCTTGTCGCGTTTGGTGGAAAAACATAAAGCTTTATGTCGGTTAGGCTCAGATTCTGTACGTTATGAGCAGTAAATCTGTCCAATGTAAAAAGAACATGCTTGTTTTGAGCAACCATTCGACTGCTGAAATGAAGAAGCCACTTGCGAAATGATGTGGCGTCAATCCAAGCTTTCTTACGATGAGAGTAAGGTGCAGTGCACATATTCATATTTTTAAAACATAGCGGTTTCTTGACTAACCGATAACCCGTGGACGAAACATCTCAATGTCGTCCGCATTACATACAAGGGCAACAGTTACACGTTGTTTGCTACATGTTCCGCATTGACACTTATCATCTTTCATCTCCAAGGAGCCGGGCGGGGGTCCGAGCAGTTCTAGGCGCTACAGTCTGGAACTGCGCGACCGCTACGGTCGCAGGTTCGAATCCTGCCTCGTGCATGGGTGTGTGTGATGTCGTTAGTTAGGTTGAAGTAGTTCTACGCTCTAGAGGACTGATGACCTCAGAAGTCAAGTCCCAAAGTGCTCAGAGCCATTTGAACCATTTGAGCCATCTCCAAGGAGCGATTTGGAAACAGTTTGTAGAAAAGTCCAGTTTCGTCCATATTGAGCACATCAGACGAGGCATGTTTTTCCCTTACTCGATCTAATTCATGCAACCAGCTGTTTCACAATTCCTTCATCAACTTTATTGGCTTCACCATAAGTCTGTACATATGAAACTGAATGTCTCTTTAGGAACCGATACAGCCAAGCAGCAGAACAACTGAAGTTTTCGATGCCTACATTTTTGGCAGTCTCATTTGCTTTTTACTGAATCATGGATCATAAGGTATGTTAGAGGCAGGCATGAACAATTGTCTTGATACTTAACGCTATAGATACGTTTTTGGAACCTGATGCAGCAGAATGAATGATTTTTCTCCATTCTTGATTACCATGTGTAAAGTAGGTTTACGAACCCCAAAGTGTTCACCAACTGCTGTTTTCTTTGTACCACGATCCACTTCATCTAGAATCTTAACCTTTACCTGTACATTTAGAGCTTTTTCCTCTTTTCCATGTTCCGCGTGCTACCGTTCATAAAACTTTATTCAGTATTCTAACTCGATTGAATTAATTTAAATGTACAGAGCACGCTGATTGTTGCGGTAATATTCGTGGCTGCCCATCTACAGTACGTTAGGAACGAGTCAACAATGGGTACCTTTCTTGGATTCATTTCGAAAAAAGATTGACACTTAAAAATATTGTAACATCGGATTTTGTGTTACAATGAAATTTAATTATTGCAGGGACTGAAAAGAAGTTATTAATTCGCCTTAACCGAAATCCATGTTAACCGTTAGAGCTTTCCATATGAACTAATGTTCTCCTGCCGGGTCCAACTTTTTTTTCATATTAAACGCTAGTTCTTCTTAAGCGAGTTCGTGATAAAAAGTTTACAGTGTAGTTCAGCCAATTTGTATGGAACGTTTAGAATTATATACACAAATCTTCCCCCTGAATCAGTATTAGTGAAATCCGTACCAAAATCACTACAGGAGTTCTTAAGACTGCCCCAAAGGAAACAGATAGAAACCGCAGCAGGAAAATTTATTTACGTACGTACGGAAGATAGGTAGATAGTAGTATATATAAATATTGCAGACTGTGCTGGTAAACCGTCACTCTGTAGCATACACGGCACATTGTGTCTGTACAAGAAGCCGAAGACGGTCAAATGCTGCATTAATTTTCTTTGCGCGATAGAAGTTCCCCAGTGCTATTATGTGACAGCGTGATGCAATCACAAGCAAGCAACGTTGAAAGGTTCTTCTCCAGCGGAAACAATTTCACAAAGAACACTTGAACCGCGGCACGTAGCGGCAATAGCAGCAGTGAAAACTATTGAGGAGAACGCTGTCGGCTCTACGTACCTGACAACACATAAATGTAACGGCGGGGTAATTGGGTCGGCCGGACAGGGGAATTTCATTAACAATTTGAAGCAATTGTTGAGCAGCTATACGCATTAATTTCATTGGCGGCAACGGCCGCCGCTGATGCTCACGTGGCGACGAGCGCGCCCGCGGAATGCCTCGCTTTGTTCCGCGCAGTAAATTGTCTGCGCCCTCATATTGCTTTTGCGGCGCCGATGCGCCCACGAGGTGCCACGGCCTTTCCGATGCAAATGCGTCGAAGCGCTTGCGTCTGAACTGAAACACAGAGCTCTGTATAGCTGGATACAAACGACGCTCTATACACAACGGAAACTCGTACGTTTTCTTGACAAAAACTGCTATTATCCACTTTTCACTACTGAAGTATGTAGTCGTTTATAGGTATAGCATCAGCCAGTTTTCGTAGAATTCTTCTGGGCTGTACACCACATCTTAATATTAAACGATGAACTATCTTTTCGACCACCATTCCAAGTGGTCATCATCATAGTAAGTAGTGAAATCTTTAAGAAATTTATGGATATTTAATGTGTTATCTACCGTTTGTTTTAGCTAAAAAATCAACAAGCTACCCTTTTTAAACAGGAATATTTGAAAAATTTACCGGGAAAAAACGTCTGCTTCATGGGAAGGACTAATGCAGGTGGAAGACAGGTTGGTAACTTGGGACGTTATTTGTCACATTCCTCCTGAGTAAATCACCTCTGCATTGTTGTGAAATAATTCAGCAAAACCGCAGATAATCTATATCATAACGATTGCCTCTCGCGTCTATTTTCTTCTCATTTTCGCCTGATTTATCTTCGTTTCTTTCTACGATGCTCCACCATTTTGTACTAAGAAATAAGAAGCAAGTATCTTCCACATTCACCAGCCTGCCTTACTACACGCACGCAAGCAAACAACAAAACCTAGAATGTGTCCAGAAGAAAGATGAAACAAATCACAGACAACAGGGTAACTCCGAAAGCGATGAAACTCAAATCATATAACACACAATAGTAAAAGAATTTAAAGTCCGGCATGGCTGAAAAGCATAACTGATGGAAAAAAAACCGTTACACAAAGTAGGAGAGTGCGACATAAATGAAAGTTGTCAGGCGTGTTTCTACATCTGAGAGCTGGCGTCCATTCACATTTCAAGCCAGCGGCATAAGCCCAATCTTACGGGGCTTAACTGCTAAGGTCGCCAGTCCCTAAGCTTACACACTACTTAACCTAAATTATCGTAAGGACAAACACACACACCCGTGCCCGATGGAGGACTCGAACCTCCGCCGGGACCAGCTGCACAGACCATGACGGCAACGCCTTAGACCGCTTGGCTAATACCGCGCGGCGGCATAAGAGTAACGCTAGTAGCACCATTATGGGAAAAAGGATCATGTTTGCTTTACATGCAAGCTGTAACGTTCTTGAGCGTCAGTTACCTTTGAGATTGGAGGTGGTGAGTTGATGTTAGTGAAGAACGCCTTTCGGACGACAAAGACACCATTATCAACATCTCACTGAGTCTGAACATCGTCGAGTAACGGCTACGAGAAGCTGCATGTTCCTTCTGGCACGGATGTAGCAACCGTACCTGACTGCTGGAAGCGGTGGTCGCGAAACTGTACGGTCGCAAGAAGACCGGACTCCGGACGGCCAGGCGGCCCTACCGGGAAGGAAGACCATCGTGTTCCAAGTATGGCTCTGGCGCATCGTACTGCATCTGTAGCAGCAATCTGAGAAGCAGTTTGTACCACAGTGACAACGAGCTGCTACAAATCGGTTACTTCAACGTCAGTTCCGAGCCAGACGCCCTATAGCGTGCACTCCATTCACTCCATACCACCACCATTGGCTCCATTAAACACTTCCGCTGGCCACAGAAATCCCCAGACATGAACATTATTGAGCATATCTGGGATGCCTTGCAACATGCTGTTCAGAAGAGATCTCCCCACCCTCGTACTCTTAAGGATTTATGGGCAGCCCTACAAGATTCATGATGTCAAATCCCTCCAGCATTGCTTCAGACATTAGTCGAGACTATGCCACGTCGTTTTGCCTCAATTCTGCATGTTCGGTGGGGAGGGGGGCTTATATGTTATTACACAGGTGTACCAGTTTCGTTGGCTCTTCAGTGTATTAACGGTACAAATCCACCTTTTTTTTTACTTAATCGTGGTACAGTTTTTTTATGTAGTTAGGCTACCACCTATTTTTCATATGATTGTTCTTTTTTCTTTTCTGTGTCTCAGTTAAATATGCATCAATAAAAATAAATTGATTTCAAATGATCTGTAGAGAAAACAACTTTTATAGTTTTTGGGTTTCATTTACCACATGCAGGGATATTATATTACATAAAACTATGGTAATTACTGATAATCCCCATACAACTGTAACACTGTAAATACCGTTTCCCAATTTTCTTTTATTATACATTGTACCTCTAACTGCAGTAGCAAATGGGCTATGCATTCTCTCTGTTGCTAAAGTTCGAAATATTTTATCAGCTATTAATCTATTTTCTACATATTTAAGGTGTCTATACGCAATATAATGTTGTTTACATGATTCATGTAGTGGATTAAAGACACTTCCCCATGCGCTAATATGTTGAAGTTAAATATCTGGGTCACACTAATTATAAACAGGCAGACCCCTTTCAAATAGTTGTTTACAAATTGATGTCTAACTGACCCTTTTCCATAATTTTCATCCTTCACAATATACATGTGACAAATTATTTACATTTAATTAAATATGGTATACCTTTCGGATTACTGATAATAGATTCATTAAATATACTTGTTAACATTTTTGTTATTCCTCCACATTCGTAGTAATAATTACTGTTACCAGCATCCCTTGACTATGAATAACCATAAATCTGGCAGTTAAATGCCTAAAAACATTTCTCCAAATAAATCCAACATTGTCCTCATTAATCTTCTTAATAAAACCTGTGCCTGTTTGTTTTATTTACTTACTGATCACTTTTTATCTCGTTCCACATCCATTTCTATCCCCTATTTGGCATTCTTCAATAGTATCAGCATCGTATTTTTCATGAAGTCAATTATGTTAATTGCTGTTTATTTACTGTTACTTAGGTCCTTTTCAGTATAATCTTTACCAATAAGAGAGTTCCTGTAAATAACTTCAGTAAACCTAATTTCCCAATGTTTTTAGTGTCCAATAATTAACTCGTCATAATGAAAAGCAACCCTTCCATTTCCAACAAAATAATAATCACCCTCAGGTCTAATTCCAAAACTATTGTCATTAACATTCACGAGTTTTTCAAAAAAAAAATTGGTCCAATATGTGCTATATTTGTTCACCAATACGTGGAATATTAGGTTTGAAACTAATCGTATGTTTACTGTTGTGGGACTCTTTAACAGATATGCAAGTTAGGGCAAGCACTACATTGCTACGCAAATCACACCAAAGTGGGTTTACCTCGAATGTGCATAAGATGTGTAACCCGATATTACGATGACTCTGAGATATATCCTACTTGAGGTGGCTTGCCTCTCATATACACTCCTGGAAATGGAAAAAAGAACACATTGACACCGGTGTGTCAGACCCACCATACTTGCTCCGGACACTGCGAGAGGGCTGTACAAGCAATGATCACACGCACGGCACAGCGGACACACCAGAAACCGCGGTGTTGGCCGTCGAATGGCGCTAGCTGCGCAGCATTTGTGCACCGCCGCCGTCAGTGTCAGCCAGTTTGCCGTGGCATACGGAGCTCCATCGCAGTCTTTAACACTGGTAGCATGCCGCGACAGCGTGGACGTGAACCGTATGTGCAGTTGACGGACTTTGAGCGAGGGTGTATAGTGGGCATGCGGGAGGCCGGGTGGACGTACCGCCGAATTGCTCAACACGTGGGGCGTGAGGTCTCCACAGTACATCGATGTTGTCGCCAGTGGTCGGCGGAAGGTGCACGTGCCCGTCGACCTGGGACTGGACCGCAGCGACGCACGGATGCACGCCAAGACCGTAGGATCCTACGCAGTGCCGTAGGGGACCGCAGCGCCACTTCCCAGCAAATTAGGGACACTGTTGCTCCTGGGGTATCGGCGAGGACCATTCGCAACCGTCTCCATGAAGCTGGGCTACAGTCCCGCACACCGTTAGGCCGTCTTCCGCTCACGCCCCAACATCGTGCAGCCCGCCTCCAG
Source organism: Schistocerca americana (assembly GCF_021461395.2). Lineage (NCBI taxonomy): Eukaryota > Metazoa > Arthropoda > Insecta > Orthoptera > Acrididae > Schistocerca > Schistocerca americana. The sequence continues at coordinate 654,914,794 of NC_060122.1, forward strand.
TGGTGTCGCGACAGGCGTGAATGGAGGGACGAATGGAGACGTGTCGTCTTCAGAGATGAGAGTCGCTTCTGCCTTGGTGCCAATGATGGTCGTATGCGTGTTTGGCGCCGTGCAGGTGAGCGCCACAATCAGGACTGCATACGACCGAGGCACACAGGGCCAACACCCGGCATCATGGTGTGGGGAGCGATCTCCTACACTGGCCGTACACCACTGGTGATCGTCGAGGGGACACTTAATAGTGCACGGTACATCCAAACAGTCATCAAACCCATCGTTCTACCATTCCTAGACCGGCAAGGGAACTTGCTGTTCCAACAGGACAATGCACGTCCGCATGTATCCCGTGCCACCCAACGTGCTCTAGAAGGTGTGAGTCAACTACCCTGGCCAGCAAGATCTCCGGATCTGTCCCCCATTGAGCATGTTTGGGACTGGATGAAGCGTCGTCTCACGCGGTCTGCACGTCCAGCACGAACGCTGGTCCAACTGAGGCGCCAGGTGCAAATGGCACGGCAAGCCGTTCCACAGGACTACACCCAGCAACTCTACGATCGTCTCCATGGGAGAATAGCAGCCTGCATTGCTGCGAAAGGTGGATATACACTGTACTAGTGCCGACATTGTGCATGCTCTGTTGCCTGTGTCTATGTGCCTGTGGTTCTGTCAGTGTGATCATGTGATGTATCTGACCCCAGGAATGCGTCAATAAAGTTTCCCCTTCCTGGGACAATGAATTCACGGTGTTCTTATTTCAATTTCCAGGAGTGTACTTCCTTCATTAAATAAACTGATCAAAGTTCCCCTCCAAATATTATGACAGGAAAGGATTATGGTGTCTGTGGCTGTTGAACAGATAAATGTCGTCCTAAAAATTTCCAATTACATTTATTTTCTTTAAATAGTACATAAAATTTATCAAGAGTTTGTACAAGGAACAGTTATGTATGTTAACGTAAACCAAACACGTAAATAGTATCCACTTGATAGAGGTGGTGGCAAGTACCTAGTGAAAATGAAACTGAAAGGAATCTAGTGTGCTTCTCTACTGTGAGAAGAGGTAGCAAAGAGTACAGGGGAAATGTATATTATTAATAAAAAAGTCAGTAATCGAATGCAGTACTACGATATCACCTAAGTGGTTTTACAGATGCCTCCGCTGAGTAGCCTCAGTTCTGATTTTTGGGAACTGAAAGACGAACTGAAACCCTACAGCACGAAGCTGCATATCCCACCTACAGTACGGTACAAGGTGGCGTGCTGATGATGGCTGTTACTCGTGGTCGGCACTGCTGCATGGGTATGGACTTCACCCTGGACACTGATCGAAGCACAAGCTCGAAAAAACTAAGCCTTTGTCCAGGTGGTTCGACAAGTGAAACTACAAATGAAATTACTCTGCACCAAGGGCGGCAAAGTATGCCACCGACTCCTATGGAGCGAAGGAACCAACTTCAAATTATCCTCTGCTCCACACCCAGAGAACGATCACTCCACTGTCAGAATTCAGCCAATAATTGTCAAAAAACGAAGCTTTCCCCAATTATGGCCTTATAGCAGATTCGTCTGGACTCATGATACCGTACTCCAGCATCGTAGACGCCAATACCATTCCTTCCCACCAATTCCTTACAAAGACTGTGAACGTGTGCTGCTACAACAACCAAGCAGACTATCGCAGCCCTCATGGGGACTTTGCTTGTGAAGCGTTTTGGCGGCGAGTGCCGAAAGAATATGATTGGGCTGCTTCGTATGCCACAATTCTGTCGGCTACTCAATGGAGTTTGGCGACCATTTCCCCAAAACATCCCAGATAATGCTTAGCTGTGGCGCTGAGCTGGAGCGCTGCTGCCTAAAATCAGAGGCTTTCGCGAGAAAACTGCCCCCAGGCGTTGTAAAAGGCATGGCAGTGCAATACCATATCGAAATAACATCTATTCACATGTGTGCATATTCAGATTACAGATATGCAAGATAGACTGGTTTGATGGCCCATAATGAGTGTGTGAAGAAACCAGAGGGCCTACCACCTTGCATTGCCTCCCACTTACATTAGATTTTTATGTGGCGTGTGTGACTCCCTTCAGAAATGGGGACAGTGTGGCACAACACCAAGTAAAACAATCAAACCTAACTCGAAAGTTTCTCAACATTCCTGAAGAAACCGAAGGGTTCAATTAAGAAACAAAGGTAGAGAATTGGCAACCCTCTATCCAGCCACAATTATGTCAGACAAAATGGAGACGTCCTCTGGGACACTAGACATACTCACTCAATTTATCACACACATTTAGAGAACTAGATACCATACTGTTGCCCAAAATATTTGAAGTGAGTGTGCCAGATTCGACTGAGGGCTTTACAGTTAACACTACAGATGTCCACGACAGAAAGAAATGGGGACCAACACGCAATGCAGCTGTACCTCCGACTAATGGAAACACCCCACAAACATGTGTACCAGAATAACCGATGCTTAGCGTATAATCAATTAAAAGTGACCTAATATTCTATCATGGCCATGCAATCGAAAAACATGTGTAGACCCAAAGTAAAACTCCAGACATACACATCGCAAAAGTAGAACCACGTAACATAATAAAACGCATAGTGGTCGAAAGGAACCTAGTTCAAGATGAACAGACTATGATGAACATAGGCAAGCAGTTTATTACAAAAATGAATGTATAGTATGATAAGGATCGCATCGATAATTTCATATAATAATAACAGCAAACGTGGTGATATTAAAAAAAAACATAGAATATCAGTGTATTTCGTGGAGAATATGCACAAAGAAGATACGTTTAAACATTACGTGTATAAAAGAAAGTAGAGTTTACAAGACGAAAAAGTCCAAAATCTAGTGTTCATTAAATTATGTGTAAACTATCTGCAATTGAGAAGAAATTATTAGTAGGAATGAAGTAAAGATATCCAGTATAGAGTTATATTTAGCTATCAAAATAATCAAAGTGTTTCTAAGAAAAATGTATTGCATTGAACATATCCCTACCACATATGCCATAGAAACACATTAATTACATACAAACAGAAAGAGATAAAATGCAAATGAAGAGTGTCTTGTAGCAATGAGAAAAACGTTGAGCTGATTATTTAAGACGTATTGCAGATTGCGCAAATGTGTGTAGACCTATATGAGTTGAAACTGTATTGTGTTTTAGTCGTCGCACTATAAAATGCCTACCATGACAGTAATAAGAAAGTTTCAAACACATACCTTAACAAAAACATCTGTCACACGCAGAGTCTTGAGTGTAATGTGACGAGAGATGGAGAGCAGATTGGAGATGGCGTGCGGTGACATGTCCACCCCCACTGCAGAGCATTAGGAGCAACCACACAGATTCTCGTTAGGCGGCCATTAGGCGGCTCTTTCAAGGCGATATATTTTGTGGAAGAGGGGGCCCATACTGCGCTCATTACAGTCGTCTGCACCGTATGACGATGTATGCATCTCCCGTGCGGTGCGCTACAAGCCGTGCAAACGAACTTGGTTGCTAGGCGTACCTTGGTCGGTCCGCTGCGTGGGCATTCAATGCGTCAATTCAGTCCCCTTCCATGAGCCGGACCTGCATCTGTCAATGGATCTCGTGCTTGTGTTTGTCACGCTCTCTCACCGACAGTGAGAGCTGTCATGGGCGGGGATTACGTTACGCTAGCCGCTCGGGGAATGTCTCCGGCCTCGTACTGCACATCAGATGGCCGTTCATTCATTCTCTCCCTCAGCTCACCCCTCTGCCGAACGTTCGGGTACCGGGCCCACGACGACGCTTTTCGAGCACTATTGTGGATCACTGTACAACACTGTTTTCGGTGCATTGTCCAAAACCCTTACAAATCTGTTTACACGTTGCTGAAACCAATTATAAATTTCAGTTCACAAGTTCATGAAAGCAGAGAAGCACATGTACTACGCATTTCAGTATTTCTCTCTGTTGCGAGATGCAAAAAGGAGAATGAGAAAAGGATAACCTAATTTCTATACTCATAAATGTCTGACACTGAATGTGATATGCAGCTTAATGCTAGAGAGTGCAAGGAAAGCACCTAGAAGAGAATGGTTGTGGAGACCCCGTTTAAGACTAACTTGAAGTAGTACTTATCATTCAAGAAAGCAGATATTCAATGCTGCCCGTCACAACCTACTTCTAAAAGTACCATTACGAATTACTACGCACAAAAGTCGACATGCAGGTAATTAAATTAAACATGTTTTGGTAATCATCCAAGTGTAATTCAAATTATGTACATAATTTTTTGTTTGATATTGTCCATATTTATTTGTATTGTGTGTGTATTGTGTGTGTATGTGTGTGTGAGTGTGTGTGCGCGTCAGACCCAGGCCTCTGCTTTATGCTTCGCTTCCCTTTCCTTCCATTAGGACTGCACCTGCAGACGTAGTAGCAACGTATTCCCAAACACATTATGGGAAAAAACAGAATGCACATCGACCGATACATCGTGTTGCTGAGCAGCTTGACGTTCCTATTGCGCTGCCGCTACAGTTGGGAGCTCCTTCGTGGGATGGTGTATCTCCCGTTTTGTTTCTGCGAGTGGTGGATCTACCCGTCATCTGTATCCTGCTGATCAAGATGATCTGGCTTCCCTGAAACTCAACTGACCAAACCAAAGACAATTCAACTATAAACGCGACACCCTACAGAAAACGGAATGGTGTCGGTTCTTACGGAGCAGGCCGTTAATGAATACGACGAGGTATTTGTCCACAAAAGGAAAAGACGACTTTGATACCATACCCTCACATATGCACGAATATTTCTAGGAACGGTATTTGTTGCACAACCATCATTCACACAAAACAAACAAAATGAGACATAGAGAAACACGCAAAACAACAACAAAGACAATTATACTCTAGAGACTAATACGGACGCTATTCTACACACAGTAACACGTAAGGAAAATTCACAAAAATGAGAAGACCAAACTTAATATGAACAATAAAAAATGAAAAAATATATGAAAAGGTTCCTATTCTGTCAGCGGTTTCACATCTGGTGTCAGTTATGATTGTCATTTCGCTGTTTTAGTTAACTGGATGGGTTCGACTGTCTAATTACGATTCTGTCGATGTTATTATGGTTTTGTCTTCCCTATCGGTTGTCTATACTCCTATTCGCCCAGTTTCTTTCAAAAGTATAGAAATTCTCCGCTCCACAGCCTGTGATTCCAACGGTCCGGCTGTGCTAGTCTTTCCTGTAGCACACCTCGCAGTTAGTTTCTCTCATTGTTTCTTTCCTTATTCTTGCAGGGTTGATTATTCCCTTCGTTTTCCCTTATTCTTTGCGTTGCATTTTTTTTTTGTCAAAAACAAGTTCCAGATCTCATGGCAAACATTTAAATGATTCTATGTTATGACCGTGCCTTCCAACTAACACCTGCTGGGAGTGAGTGAGGAGACTGACGAAGCAAAACCGAATCGGGTCGGACACAAAACTGTTTTTTTCTAAGCAATGCACATTTTTAGGGAGCTTTTGCATCATAACGCTTCTAGATCTGGTTACGTCATCATTTATTGCTTAATGCAGTCTGTAATTCGTCACGATCAGTATGTGGTGAGAAACGCGTCTCTAAGTTCATCGATGGAACTGCAGCGATCTACAATATCTCTAATTTTTTCAACAGCTACACTCTTCATGTGACCATAAATAAATTCCAGCTTCGCATTAAGTGACCATGAAGAAGGGGAGTGTCTTACTAAATTGTTCCAGCCCAATTTTGGAATGTAAAGCATGCCGTATCTCTTCAAATTTCTGGAATTTCAGAATGAACAGGGAGTGTTTGTGATCTCAAGCGGGTGTTCCCTCCAAGCTGAACCTCTCATCGGCTCTGATGTGCTAAATCATGTCTACCGCGACCATCGAACGGACCCGAATTTCCGCTGAGGGTGTCCCCTGTTGCTTCTCGATTCCATCTGAAATGGACCTCCGAGTGCTAAATGATCGCTTCTCTGTTCTAACCGTGCGGGCCGCCGCTTAATCCAGAACTCGTCGGTACATACTGAACCGATGGCGATCCACAATTCCACATAACCGTACAGGCTCATTTCATCTTCCCTCACGGCACTTGTGCTGAACGATTGCTCAAAGTGAGTCATTTCTGACTATATTAGAGATGCTCTCGACCACGATGTCACCTTCTCTTTGTCGACTGGTGAAGGAGTTTGTTTTCCGATTCGCTGCTTTATTCGGTTGCTTACCTCCCCACTGCTGTGTTAGCTATCTTCTTGACTCCTGCCGCTTATAATGTAGCTAAATGCGCGTCTCTAGTTGCAGTTTACTTTGCGTCTGGGCATGTTTTTGTTATTTTCGACACCTTTTCCCCAGGTTCCCTAATTTTAATGAAACTTCGCTTCTTAAGTTCTTCGAAATTTGCGTCTTCGTGTCTTTTCAGCCTCCTCCCAGCTTTTATCTACTTGATATCTTTCTCTTTCCACTTCTCTAAGATAGTTAAAATAGGATCTTCCGATACTTCATATCCCATATTGGTAACAAGGGATACAACTCAGGATTCCCGAATGCTGTTATGCTAGCACCGACTTTTAGTCGGTTTGCAACAGGTTCTGGATTGTTACAGTCGCTTCAACAGATTCGCTATGGTGTGGCTCAACGGAATCCGTATTATCCTGAATAGAGTGTGTTCCCTGTTAATGATGATTTACGAAATATTGCGTTACATGGATTTTATTCAACAATTGTGGTACCAGAGGGGCAAGAAATTCATCAAAATTTTAAAAATGTATTACTACAAAGAATGCAGGTACAAATATCAGTGAAAATAAAGTATTGTATGACAATGTAGGACATTGTATGACAATGTAGGACAAATGTAAGGATGCAGAGGCTTATCTCACTAGGGGTAAGATAGATGCTGTCTACAGTAAAATTAAAGAGACCTTTGGAGAGAAGAGAACCACTTGCATCAATATCAAGAGCTCGGATGGAAACCCAGTTCTAAGCAAAGAAGGGAAAGCAGCAAGGTGGAAGGAGTATGTAGAGGATCTATTCAAGGGCGATGTACTTAAGGACAATATTATGGAAATGGAAGAGAATGTAGATGAAGATGAAATGGGAGATACGATACAAGAGTTTGACAGAACACTGAAAGACCTGAGTCGAAACAAGGCCCCGGGAATAGACAACATTCCATCAGAACTACTGACGCTCTTGGGAGAACCACTCCTGACAAAACTCTACCAACAGTAAGCAAGATGTATAAGACAAGCGAAATATCCTGAGACTTCAAGAAGAATATAATAATTCCAATCCCAAAGAAAGCAGGTGTTGACAGATGTGAAAATTGCCGAACTATCAGTTTAATAAGTCACAGCTGCAAAATACTACCACGAATTCTTTTAAGACGAATTGAAAAACTGGTAGAAGCCGACCTCGTGGAAGATCGGCTTGGATTCCGTAGAAATATTGGAACACGTGAGGCACAACCGACCTTACGACTTACCTTGGAAGAAAGATTAAGGAAAGGCAAACCTACGTTTCCAGCATTTGTAGACTTAGAGAAAGCTTTTGACAATGTTGACTGGAACAGCCTCTTTCAAATTCTAAAGGTGGCAGGGATAAAATACAGGGACCGAAAGGCTATTTACAATTGGTACAGAAACCAGATGGCAGTTATAAGAGTCGAGGGACATGATAGGGAAGAAGTGGTTGGGAAGGGAGTGAGACAAGTTTGTAGCCTCTCCCCAAAGTTATTCAATCTGTATATTGAGCAAGCAGTAAAGGAAACAGAAAAAAATTCGGAGTAGGTATTAAAATCCATGGAGAAGAAATAAAAACTTTGAGGTTCGCCGATGGCATTGTAATTCTGTCAGAGACAGCAAAGGACTTGGAAGAGCAGTTGAACGGAATGTACAGTGTCTTCAAAGGAGGGTATAAGATGAACATCAACAAAAGCAGAAAGAGGATCATGGAATGTAGTCGAATTAAGTCGGGTAATGCTGAGGGAATTAGATTAGGAACTGAGACACTTAATGTAGTAAAGGAGTTTTGCTATTTCGGGAGAAAAATAACTGATGATAGTTGAAGTAGAGAAGACATAAAATGTAGACTGGCAATGGCAAGGAAAGCGTTTCTGAAGAAGAGACGTTTGTTAACATCGAGTATAGATTTAAGTGTCAGGAAGTCGTTTCTGAAAGTATTTGTATGGAGTGTAGCCACGTATGGAGGTGAATCATGGACGATAAATAGTTTGGGCAAGAAGAGAACAGAAGCTTTTGAAATGTGGTGCTACAGAAGAATGCTGAACATTAGATGGGTAGATCACATAACTAATGAGGAGTAATTGAATAGAATTGGGGAGAAGAGGAGTTTGTGGCACAACTTGACAAGAAGAAGGGACTGGTTGGCAGGACATGTTCTGAGGCATCAAGGGATCACAAATTTAGCATTGGACAGCAGCGTGGAAGTCAAAAATCATAGAGGGAGACCAAGAGATGAATACCCTAAGCAGATTCAGATGGATGTAGGATGCAGTTAGTACTGGGAGATGAAGAAGCTTGCACAGGATAAGGTAGCATAGAGAGCTGAATCAAATCAGTCTCAGGACTGAAGACCACAACAACAACAACAACAACAATGATTTGATAATAGAAAGTGATGTACAGTTATGCATGGACATAATTAATAGCGCACATAGCTTCTTAGGTTTCAAAAATCAAGATATTGAATCGAAAATAATAACTGTAGCTCATGCTGTTCATAAACCTCTTTCATTTAAATTTGTTAACAATTTTTAACTTAGCTGAAAAATGTTTATTAAAAATTCAGAACAGTTTAATGCTGAAACCAATATTATTGCATTTTTTTAAAGCTGAGGTAGAATCTTAGAATTCAGTGACTTATGTACCTCATCAACTTTTATTTGTAATACTTCATGATGAGATTAATTGTCTTCAAAGAACTGTAATTTATGAAAATTGCGATGGTTTCTGAGAATCACTGTAACAGTTATTTTAGAGATGGTATAGTTATTTTATTCTATTTTTCGAAGATTTTATTCTACATAAATGAACACAATTGAAAGCTATGATATTGAGTTACTCCCAGTGAATGAAAAGATTAAAATAATTTAAATATACCTTACAAATAAATGTAAGAAACTATTAATGTTCATTATGGATCAATTCATTCAAATCATGCGCAGTTAGAGCTGACATTTAATGTTATTCATGCAGATGGACCAGTTTACATAGCATATAGAGGTAAATCAAATGTTAAACTGATGAATAATTTTGTTACAAAGCTGTTACTGTTGAAATGGGTAATTATATTCTACCCAGAGTTGAACACTTACATATATCTTCTACAAATTGTTATACATAACAGAATCAATAACAGATAAAGTATGCTTAGAAAAGTGTTTAATTAATAATTGTAAAAAAGGTAAGATCAAATGAAATACACACGTTTGGAGTTACTTGGAGCAGTTTGTAAATACTGTAAAGAAATGATGTGGGACAGTGGTTTAACTGTATGCTTCACCAAGAGATCAAAATTACCTGATGGTCTTTGTTAAGTGGAATGAAACAAATTGCAAAAGTACTAGAATTTCTGGTAACACAAAATAGTTGAAAAAATATGGAAATTAGTGAATGTATAATTAATGATTTTGGATTAGACATGCTAGTGTATTGTCTTAGAGCGACTGTTCTAGTGTTAATGTACTAATGTTACTGTGTTCATGTGATTGTGTTCATGTATTGCTATGTTGCTCTTAAAATAGTTTGCTGATTACTAAAGCCTGCATTTTTTGTTTATTTCTTGGATAACAGATATTTTATGAAACTTGGGGGCAGATCCTTATCAGTGCACACTCTGCTGCAGCGTGAAAATTCATTCTGAAATATTTTGTGACTTGTGGGTGTTATTTTAGGCTATAACATGAGCATCGTGTGTTAATTTTTTATGTATTACACATTTTTGGACCTAAATGATAAATTTTAGAGTTGGAAACATTTCCTACTGATTTATTGATTTTTCAGTAGGTAACTGGCATTTTGATATTTAAAATAACCAAATGCGTGTAAATTTAATGAATAACGAAAAATGTCAAACTTTCGCCCCACAACTGCCGGGATATTATAATGTTGGCATATCCCATGTGTGCAAGTGTTGATTGGTTCACCGTGGAACTTTTAAAACAGGATGATTCATCCCTAAAATCACTCAATAAGGTTTACAGATAGGAAGCGGGGAGCAAGTATAATGTGGTATTAAATGCATTACACACATTTTGTTGGTCTTCTTTCCTCAAGAGGCACCTCATAACAATAAAGGGTGAAGATGCTACCACACACTCCATTCGTGTGCCAACCTCTTCATCTCAGAGTAGCATTTGCAACCTATATCCTGAATTATTTGTTGAATGTATTCAAATCTCTGTCTTCCTCCACGTCTTTACCCTCAGCAGCTCCCTCTAGTACCATGGAAGTTATTCCCATATGTCTTAACACATGTCCTCCCATTCTATCCCTTTTTCTTGTCAATGTTTTACATATATTCTTTTCCTCGCCGATTCTGCAGAGAACCTCCTCGTTTCTTACCTTATCAGTCTGCCTCATTTTCAAAGTTCTTCTGTAGAACCACATCTCAAATGCTTCGATTCTCTTCTTTTCCAGTTTCCTCACAGTCTATGTTTCAGTGCCATACAATACTGTGCTTACGACGTACGTTGTCATAAATTTCTTCCTGAAATTAACACCTGTGTTTTATATTGTTAGAATTCTCTTGACTAGGAATACACTTTTTGACAGGGATAGTCTACTTTATATGTCCTCTTTACGCTGACAGACATGGGCTATTTTGCTGTCTAGGAATTAGGATTCCTTAACTTCTTTTAGTTCGTGGTCCCGAATGCTGATGTTAACTTTCTCGCTAGTCGTAATGCTGCTACATCTCACTACTATCGTCCTTCTTCTAATTATTCTCAGTTCGCGTTCTGTTCTCATTATACTGTTCATTCCATTTTGCCGGTCTTGTAACGCTACTTCACTTTCACTGAGGATAGCGTTACAATCAGCGATGCTTATCATGGATGTCTTTTCACTTTGAATTTTAATTTCACTCTGGAATCTTTCTTTTATTTCCATCATTGCTTCTTCCATGTATAGATTGAACAGAAGTGGGGTAATACTACATCCCTCTCGAGACCCCTTTTTAATCCGAACACTTCATTCTTGATTTTCCACTCTTATTATTCTCTCTTGGGTCTTGTATTGCATATTATGATCTATTATATATTATGCTTCTTTCCCTATAGCTCAATACTATTTCTTTTTTTTTTTTTAAATTTAGAACGTCTTACGTTATTTGACACTCTTAGCGCTTTTCTCAGTCCGACAAATCCTATGAACGTTTCTTAATTTTTCTTTAGTCTTGTTTCCATTATCAACGCCAACGTCATATATACGTCTCTACCTTTCCTAAAGACAAACTGATCGTCATCTAACACGTCCTTAATTTTTTATTCCACTCTTCTGTATATTATTCTTGTCATGAACTCGGATGTATGAGCTATTAAGCTGATTGTGCGATAATTCTCGCACTTGACAGCTCTTGCAATCTTCGGAATTGTGTGAATGATGTTTTTCCCAAGTCTAGTGGTATGTCGCAAGACTTATACACTCTATACACAACGTGAATAGTTGTTCCGTTACCACTTCTTCCAATGATTTCAGAAATTCTGATGTAATGTTATCTACCCCTTATGCCTTGATTTTGAATTCTTACAAGGCTATTTTAAGTTTTGATTCTAATATTGGTTCGTTTATCTCTTCCATATTGACCTCTGTTTCTTTTTCTATCACCTCATCAGTCGAGTCTTCCGTTTCATTGAGGCCTTCAGTGTATTCTTTCCGCTTATCAGGCCTCTCCTCTCCATTTAACAGCGGAATTCCCATTGCACTCTTAATGTTACCACCATTGCTTTTCATTTCACCGAAAGTTATTTTGACTTTTCAATATGCTGAATTAGCCCTACCGAGAATCGTTTCTTTTTTGATTTATTCACATTTTTCATGCAGCCATTTCGGGTTAGCTTTCCTGCTTGAAGGTACCAAATGACAAATTATTTTATTCACAATTGGCAGTATCGTTTCATTTGTTCGTTTGATCGTCAGAACAATTGCAGAACATCCAGTCAGGAAAGCTCGTAACAGGAATATGGTAATGCTAGATTAAATAAACAACTATTTCTCATGGCAAAGCACTTCATTTTGGGCCATGTTACCGACTACTGTGTGTGTAATAAGCGATACATATAACAGAACGACATGAGTGCACGGTCTTGAACAGCTTAGTGTGGTTTTCGGCTTTTGGCTTTTGGCTTCATTGAATTAGTTAAAAATGGCAGACAATGTTTCATGCCACTGATGTTGCAGTGCCTTTGCAATGAGGTATGAAAACTGTGAAATATATTACACTTCATGTTTTTGGATCAAAATCTCACAGATCTAGACTGATTGCAAGCGAATCATAAGTCGCCTGTCAACCTTCCTTTAAGTGTATATGACACCACATGTTGGTGTGCAGCTCAGTCTACAGCAACTATACAATGACAAACCAAGCAATACCTGATCCACGTACATAACTGGATGTAGAAGCGGTGCATTAAACCCATTCCAGCGCAGGCTCAGAGGGTGCTGTGGCTGCGCTGTTCTCGGTATTCGTAAATCTGGGGGAAGAGATACTAAATGATCACTGTGCACATGACAGTGGAGAATTTGATTGTGATGTCGGCGCTGCAATCCGTTTGGTCCTGAAATGAGATATATGCATGCGCCAAATCAACGAAGGACCTCGCCTCGCGCCCACCGTCTGCTGCCACTAAAAACCCTGAACAACACAATGTCATGCACCGCGAAGCGATACTTGCGGCCGTCCTTCGGCACCGGATGCTGAGGAGGGTGGAGCAGGTGGAGAAGTGTCCGGTGGCGGCGGCCGTGAAGCAATTCCGCCGGTGATGATCCATCTCGTGGATGCGAACGATAGGGTGGGGGTGGGGGGGAGAAACAGTTGCAGTACTTGATCCCTGGTGTGTGTACGGTGATAAGTTTGGCCATTTTCTGCTTGGAAGTTCTGACAAAACGTTCCGCTTCGCCGTTTGACTGGTGATGGAATGAGGTGCCAGGTAGATGCTGTATGCCATTGGCTTCACAGAATGTATCAAATTCATCTGACGTGAACTGAGGGCCGTTGTCGGACACGATTATTTCAGGCAAACCTTCGAGGCAAAAAATAGAGAACAACGCCTGAATTGTGCTACGCTACGTTGTCGAGTTCATTGGCACAACAGAAGGAAACTTGCTGAAAGAGTCTACCACAAATATGCTGCCACCAGTCGGGCGCGGATTTTATGTCGCCGTCACCTACGAACCACTGCTTTCGCGCTGTCGTCCTGGAGGGAGGTCTGTCAGCTTGTAATTGGATGACCTCTTCTCACAGCCTTCTCTTCTCTGTCGTTCCCGACTGGCTTGCCTGCACTCACTTTACGCCTTAACACTGACTCCAGTGCCGTGGTCAGCTATGCTAGGCTTCTCGGGTGAGGATCCTTGGTGTGAAGAGCCCAGTCATGATGGTCTCATAGACTCCAGACTCCATTTAAATCCAGGGAGTTTGGTGGGCAGGGGATTACGGTAAACCGACCGGGGTGGCCGAGCGGATCCAGGCGCTACAGTCTGGAACCCCGCGACCGCTACGGTCGCAGGTTCGAATCCTGCCTCGGGCATGGATGTGTGTGATGTCCTTAGGTTATTCAGATTTAATTAGTTCTAAGTCCTAGGGGATTGATGACCTTAGAAGTTAGGTCCCATAGTGCTCAGAGACATTTGAACCATTTTTTTGAGTACGGTAAACGCAATCTGCTGCTCTTCCAAACACAAACGGACAATGCGATCTGTGTGACACGTTGCGTTGTCCTGCTGGTAGATGCCGTCGTACAGAGAAAAAAACAAACTGTCCGTCATACAGCCCACCAAACTGGAATGATAGTCTGGGGTGGCATTTCTTTTCGTAGCATGGTACCTTTTGTTGTCATTCGTGGCATCCTTATAGCCCAACGGTAGTTCGACGATTTTCTGCACTAAGCGAGAGTTTCATCGCTTGTGCTCGTGTTTGCCAGACCTTACACTGGCCAGCAAGATCACCAGATCTCTCCCCATTTGAGAATCTTAGAGCACTATGGGCAGGGCTCGACAGCCAGCGCAGGATTTTGTCGATCTAATGCGTCAGTTGGACAGAATTTGGCACGATATTCCTCAGCACGACATCCCACAACTCCTTCGATACCAAGGTAAATAACTACTGTCATAAGAGCCAGAGATGGACCATTGTGTCACTGACTGGCTCAGTTTGTGAAGCTCTTTCTCTTGAATCAATCATCCAACTTTCTGAAACTGTAATAATTTATTTACATGTACGATTATACGTACATCATATCTACTGGTTTTCGTCCCTTTCCGATGATCTCTTCGTGGCTCGCCTTTTTCTCTATTTTTTACGTTAGAGTGTATTTCAAGGGGTAAACTAATGTACGAGGGCGGACTGAGTAGTATTTCTACCGAATTTTTATGTGAAAACTCTCAAACCTCTTTAGATAGAATAAAAGTTATTAGCGTCCGCCATCTTTAACCTATACGTCTACATGTTTGCAACCCTCTGCCGCTAGAGAGCTCAGAAAAGCAGCGTGTAATATGGCAGTGTGTAACGTAACTATGTCGGTGCTTTATAAACAGCGGGCCGTGATGGAGTTTTGAATTCGAAGTGTTCCTCCACACATCTACCACACTCTCCTTCAGCATTACAATGTTTGACCACACAGGGGGCTGCGATATCTGAAACAATCCGACGCCTTGGATTCACTGTCACCGATCATCCTCTATACGGCCCAGGTTTTATCCCATCCGATTTTCATTTTTCTCCAAAACTGAAAGAACTCCTTCACTTTAATAGTGATGAAGCGGAGCAGGTAGAGGAGAGATTTTGGCCCCGTCAACGATGTCAAACTTGTACAGAGACGCTATCGACATGCTGATATCTCGTTGGGAGAAGTGTGCTCGTCACCAGAGTGATTATGTTGAGAAACAAATATATAGAGATGGAAAGATAAAAATGTAGAATGTAAATGACGTTTTTTAAGGAAAAACTGGGAGGCATTAGTTTTCAGCACGATCTCGTATATTCAAAGAACGATAAATCATGAATCTCAGGAAAATAAGTCTAAAGGTTGTGTACTTGGCACAGTTTTGAACACACAAAAACAGCCATCATTTCCAACGAAGAAGGAAGCCTCGTACGAGATGTGCTAGGGACTTTCCCGCATGTCGTGCATTAGCTCTTGCTTGCCTTGGCGTGTCACCCGCCCTGAGAGATGGCACAATAACTCATCACCAAATTACTTAATGTGTGACCTCTAGAATTTTTGTCACGACATCCTCATTTTCAACATAAAGGTTGAATTAATTTCATAAAAGTAGCTATCGAGATATTTTACTTTTTTCGTACAGTTCGAGGGACCCAAAATGACATTTATAAATTGTTTTGGCGTTTTCGAGTTATAGAAGAATATGGCATTTTACAGTCTACACTATAAAGCATTGTAGATTAACTAGCCTTCAAAATTTGGATACAATTCCAACTGGATTTTTTAGCACCACATTCACTTTTACCCAGAAAGCAATTCCGATTTCTGTATCTGTAGTATGTTGCGTGTAGTGACTTCAAATATTAATCTGTTCTGTTGGACGTATAGGGAACATTTTATATTAGCAATATTCATTGGAACAGAAACATTGCATATTTCCACCTTCACTTCGGAATTTCTTTCTGCCACAAATAAAATGTGTCGCTCAGCTAGGTCTCTACCGCGATCAAGAGAGAAACTTAAGGCATTTCATAGCTACCGCCCAGATTCTTGCCAAACTCCAGACCCGTAAGCGGTGAGATCCGTAGAATAACCTAATGTAACCTAACCAGAGAAGTCGAGGATCAACTCAGTCCGCAAAACCTGTCTGTGAGGGAGAGCTGTTGTACAAGGTTGACGTCACACGTCAATTTTGTAGTAAAATTTAGCGTGGTCTTGTAAAAATTTACGAAGTGGTGTTACTGGCTCATATCGCTTGAAGAAGTACTTTCTCACATCATGAAGCACTTGTGTACAGACTTTATTGTTTACCTTTGTCATGGCGTTACTGTAGATATTTGCTTCTCACGCATTAACAATTTTAGTGCTTTAGTATCGTATTGCCTGCAGTACATACCGCGTGCATGTGCCACTTACGTAACTGACCACTTTATGAACAACTAACTCTCGCTAAACTTACTGTGCAATAAGTTTCCATTATTCGAGTTGTTCGAGGTTAATATTACAGTCTATCAGTTCCAACTGTTACGTGCTGTGGCATCGTTGACTTTGGAATAAAATCATTTATGACAGGTGAGCTTTGTGAAGAACTTAATCGGATCTTGATTCACGAAGGAATTCTTAGCATTACAAATGTGTAGTTTTAGTCACATCCAAATCCTTTTCAGACCTGTTTCTCTTCGAATTAAACTAACACAAGACTTCTGTCGCAACAATAATTGAAATGACAAAAGATAGGTAGCATTATACATATTTTTGAATTCTTGTAAGAACCAACAAAGGTGGTTCGCCGGCCCTTGTTGAGTGAATGACAAGAAAGTGACTAGTCACAAACATTAGCAAATATCGCGATGAGCGATTTGTAGCAAACCCCAAGACAGCGCCAGCGTGCAACACTGCTGTCTTCGTGGGTTAAGTAAATTAAGAGTGGAGGGAAAATAAAATCAAAAACTAGGTCGCTCAATTTAATGTATACATTCTTTGAAACAGAGTACAAGATTTTTGTGGATACGTATGTCGCAAGGCACTAAATCATCAAAATAGCCACGTTTCGCAACAGCACATAGCCTAATAGTAACATAAAACTAAATGACAGACCAGTAGTACAGTGGGAAAACATCACACGCCTTACGAAATGCCGCCTTATCAACCCTCTTTTAGGCAGACCACATTACACTGATATTTCTGGTAGATTAAGCTTTTTCTCATCAACAACGTAACTTACTATACGAGGCTATGAAGACTCAATGTTTCGTTAAGCTTAAAATTACTTTCACAGATTTAAGAATTGTATTTATTAGACACTTCTCTCTTCTTCGCACTTGTTGTCGGACAACTTTCAAAACTGACCTTATCTATCGGAGTCATCCTCGTACAGTGCATGTCTCGAGATATAAGACATTTAAGTCCACGAAATTCTTTGATACACCTCTCCAGATGCCCTCTTCACGGGAAAATTGATTCACGTTCTTCTTTTGGGAATTTGTGTAGCCCTGGCCACTACAGCAAAACTTCTCTTACCTACTGAACTTATCTTTCTTCCGAAGTATCTCCTCTGTGTAATTTCAACCGTCCCACCAAACAGCACATCAGACTTGTATTCAAAGAACTGTGACTAACGCACGAACAAAAGGGACTTACATGCATTGAGAATAGAAAATAGTGCATTGAGAATGGATAGCTACTAACCGAAATTTGTATTTGCATAATAAAATCTAAAAAAGGATGACTGATTGCTGCACTCTATAATTTATAAGACTTGTGTCACATAATTCCAAACTCAAATTCACTCAGATTCTCGATTTTCCAGTGCTCCTTTATCTGCTATATCCGTTGTTCAAACGATAACAGTACCTGCATCATGTTTGTTTACGATTCTTCTACATGATACGTAAACTTTATTACATTATTAAGTTTCAAGGACTGCTACAGTTATTTTGAGGCGAAACTGTATATTTCTGTTCTTTATTCATATATGTATTCTCTTTAGTTAAAACTAGCCCAATTACGAGACTCCCTGCATTTAACATGTAAAGTGATTGAATTGTAATCAAGAATACTTTTCTGACAACATAATGCAAGCTTGTTGAGAGATAGGATAAAGGGCGCACAGGGACGCTCAGCATTCTGAGAATGCGAGTCTAGTCTTGAAAACGGAAATTACATTTGCAAATCAATCGGTTCCATTTGCAGACGCGCGGGACACTTCCAACTAAAGTGGCAAACGGTCTCGAAAACGGTTCGAAAGCAGATGTAACATTCGTAGCGTCCTCTAAATCTTTAAGAACTATCGTTGTTGTACTTTTGAGGTCACAATAAATTCTTCCAGCCTCGTTTTCTGTAATGTCTGTGAGCTTAGGTAATTCGACTGTATTGTCAGAATTTTTCCCTCTGCAAAACAATTTTCTTCTTAAATGCATCCCCATCAAATAAAAAATAAGTTATTTGGTTACCTTGTAATGTCTTACTACTCAACCACGATTTACTGCATTTGGCCTACTCTGGCCATTATGGGAGATAGAGGTGAAGTTACAGCGAACAGACACCATTTCCACTTTTTTCAGCTGTCGTATACAACGTGGATATCCGAACAACTTCACCAGCGAGTTTTCTGGTCTTTAGAACAGCAAAGCACAAGAGCACAGGTAAGTACACGAGCCGAATGAAACTTCCTCACTCCCAAATGCAATAATTTAGCAGTCGACTTGCACTGTAGGCAGTGGAGAGATAAGTTCAGTTAAAATGCAAGGTCCGCAACCCATTCCACATGCTCTAATTTTATTTTCCGCAATCCTTTTCCCTTCATACTCGTAGTTTTAACAGTAGAGTGTTTTGAGTGGAAAAATCGTTCCGGGTGTGCCCCTTGACTTCAACAACGTATTTTTGCAATAATACATTTAGTCTCTATACTCTTCTTCAGTTCCACCGAAAACTGTTGCAGCTGACAGTGGAATAATACACGAGAATTGAAAAATGTTGCCGGCCGAAGTGGCCGTGCGGTTAAAGGCGCTGCAGTCGGGAACCGCAAGACCGCTACGGTCGCAGGTTCGAATCCTGCCTCGGGCGTGGATGTTTGTGATGTCCTCAGGTTAGTTAGGTTTAACTAGTTCTAAGTTCTAGGGGACTAATGACCTCAGCAGTTGAGTCCCATAGTGCTCAGAGCCATTTGAACCATTTTTTTTGAAAAATGTTACTGTTCTTACCACCAATTTCTTCAAGTGCTCCATGCTTGAACATTTTGCACAAACCGCTTCATGATGACAGAAGAATGAATCCCGTCTGTCAGTCGTTGTAATTTTTGTAATTTTTTTCTCTTTCAGATGGTTCAAATGCTCTGAGCACTACGGGACTTAACATCTGAAGTCATCAGTCCCCTAGACTTAGAACTACTTAAACCTAACTAACCTAAGGACAACACACACATCCATGCCCGAGGCAGGTTTCGAACCTGCGATCGTAGCAGCCGCGTGGTTCCGGACTGACGCTCGGCCACAGCGGCCGGCTGTTCCTCTTTCATCATCAACTAACCCTTTATATCATGTCTCGTGGTACTGCAATATCATAGAAATATCATAGAAAATGTGCATTTCTTCTCGAGTATGCGACTGTGTAATAGATACTGAGAATTCGCCTCCCCCACTTCTGTCATTCCCATTTATTTTTAGAGACTTGCGAGGATAGATCACCAGACTGCGTCCTTTTGTGAAAATCGCGACTGGACTCGTGAAAGTTCTTCATACCACGAAGGCGAGGGGTTAACAACGTTAGCACCACGGTTCTGCCGAACTGAAGAGAGCTGTGCCGACAGAAATATGTCGCACCGCAGTACTAAAAGAAATGTGGCGCTGTACCGAGTACTTCCGAGATGGACCACGCAAAGCCGAGCCAGGCAGACCTTCGACCCACTCTCGGCCCGCCCATCTGGCTTACGTGCGGTTTGGCAAGCCATGGCTCGCGCTGTGTCGGGGAACGCCAGGGACTTCCATAGTACTGTAGGGACTAAAAACTGCAGAGGAAGACAGACATTGGAATATACAAAAAAATAAGGAATAGGTAGCAAGCGCTACTCTGAGATGAAGAGCTAGGTACACGAAAGGAGTTAGTGTCGGGCCGCACAAACCAGACAGCACACTAATGCCTCAATATTTGCACCTGCATTCGCCGGCTTTAAGGGTCTAGGACGACTACTGACTGCTCAGTGTTCTGTTTCACTAAATGCACTTATCACTTTATTCAAAAATGGCTCAAATGGCTCTGAGCACTATGGGACTTAACTTCTAAGGTCATCAGTCCCCTAGAACTTAGAACTAATTAAACCTAACTAACCTAAGGACATCACACACATCCATGCCCGAGACAGGATTCGAACCTGCGACCGTAGCGGTCGCGCGGTTCCATACTGTAGCGCCTAGAACCGCTCAGCCATTGCGGCCGGCTATCACTTTTTTATTTGTAGCCATAATTTATTCAAATTTGCGGGAAGTGAATGATTGCTGTTTTAAGGCCACAATAACGTCTACTTCAAAGGAACTGTGCGGGACATTGCTCATGTTCGACTTACGGCAACAAAGGGATACATCTTGAAACCTTGGATGAAGGAGACACATTTCATGTCCGGTTTAGCATATGGCAATGCTGTGTGGAGGCTTACGTGAAACTATTAGGCTCCCAAATATTACCCTTAGCTTTATTAGCAAGGTCGCGTAATAACTTGCCTATGTTTGTGTGTCTCAGTATCCTGATTTTAAGGTTCCAGACTCTTACTCCCGAAGTATAGATTGGATCTCCAATTGCTCCTAGGATGTATGTTTGGCAGTTATCCTTTTTTCAACTTTGGTAAAACACTGAACGTGAAACATACCAAGGAGTCCCGTAGTTAGGAGTCATCGTTAAACTCCAGGTCCTCTACAAATGGCTTGGTAAGTCATTTGAAATGTTGGAGACAGGCAACAGGATATCACCTGCAAGAGGAGCATGCGTAGTAAGGCATTGCGGTGTTCAAACCAACCTTCGCTTAGTAAGAGTTACGTCTTTCTTTGTTATGTCATACCATATGAAATTTGTAATGGACATTTACTGACATACCATACGAAATTTGTGAAGGATATTTACAATTCTTATGGAAATACATTGTTCCTAAGTTGACAACCACACCGGCAACCAAAATAGAAATTTACCTGCCGTTTTGAAGACATTCTACTTCTTAAAAGTATATTAACTATATCACATAACTAATTTTGACTGATCGATAACCCCAGAGATTGAGATTTGACATGCTACGTTTGAACTGTTTCGATTTGCATATGTGGTAGTCGTATAAATGTGTGTGAAATCCTATGGGACTTAACTGCTAAGGTCATCAGTCCCGAAGCTTACACACTACTTAATCTAAATTTTCCTAATGACAAACGCACACACCCATGCACGAGGGAGGACTCGAACCTCCGCCTGGACCAGCCGCACAGCCCACGACTGTAGCGCCTTACACCGCTCGGCTAAGTCGTATAAATAATAAACGTATTGATATACAAATTAAAGTCAGTAAAATGGGCTTATATCCTATCGTAATGACTCTTTGTACTGCGGTTTTATTTTTGTTATATTTCTGTAACGTGGCCTCCTTTAGATAAATACTGATATTTGCAACTTCTGTCCTTTGCCAAAGATGAGAAATACCAAATAATTAGTGGCTTTATTGAGTTGTTGCAGTGGTATAGAAAAATTTTAACCTTCATATGTTTTTAATCACAGCCGGCCGTTGTGGCCGAGTGGTTCTAGGTACTTCAGTCTGGAACCGCGCGACCGCCACGGTCACAGGTTCGAATCCTACCTCGGGCATGGTTGTGTGTGATGTCCTTAGATTAGTTAGGTTTAAGTAGTTGAAAGTTCTAGGGCACTGATGACCTCAGATATTAAGTCCCATAGTGCTCAGAGCCATTTGAACCATTTTTAATCACAAATATCTGATGTGCCTTTGTATAATTGTGTTTCATTAGTATCATAGCTTTAGTCATAGCAAAATTACGGTATTTCCGCAGAAAACCACGCCATAACAGGTCTGATGACATAAATCTGGTTAAGACTTGTTACGGTTGGCGTTTAGATTGCATAGATTTTCATATTTTTTAATAGTAAAATGTAAATCCATGAGACGTGGATCGTTAGCAGTGTCTCTGTTTCTGGAACAGGATGAGGACAATCGTTTGCAATCCGGGCTCATTTCATGAAACGAGCAGGCGAACGGCAATTTGCATTCTAATGGAACCATAGTACTCACTCAGTTGGAGGTCTGAACACTTAGGAAATTGCTTTACTTTTACGAAACTCATTGTCACAAGAATTCTAGAGTGTTAGCGGAGGCATAAAGACTTCATTTGCATCCCATTCTCTCTGTCTCTCTCTCTCTCTCTCTCTCCGTGTGTGTGTGTGTGTGTGTGTGTGTGAAGACGACATTCCCAGTGCTATAGATACGATTATTTCGCACTGGCTACCTATCGTACCATACTTCGTGTATCTGAAGGTGTCTATGTGGTTTCTTCGTTCAACATCGGTAATTTTTAATTTCTTAAAGAGATTGAGTACTTCGTACCGTTTGGAACTACACAAACGTATTTAGTACATATACACTGCAAAACTGCTCTTGTGCCTCATTTGTTTCTTATCCAAAATTGTCTAATAACGATGTTCTTGTTGTTGTGCTCTTCAGTCCTGAGACTGGTTTCATGCAGCTCTCCATGCTACTCTATCCTGTGCAAGCTTCTTCATCTGCCAGTAGTTGCTGCAACCTACATCCTTCTGAATCTGCTTAGTGTATTCATCGCTTGGTCTCCCTCTACGATTTTTACCCTCCACGCTGCCCTCCAATGCTAAATTTGTGATCCCTTGGTGCCTCAGAACATGTCCTACCAATCGGTCCCTTCTTCTTGTCAAGTTGTGCTACAAACTCCACTTTTCCCCAATTCTATTCAATACCACCTCATTAGTTATGAGATCTACCCGTCTAATCTTCAGCATTCTTCTGTAGCACCACGTTTCAAAAGCTTCTATTCTCTTCTTGTCCAAACCATTTATCGTCCATGTTTCACTTCCATACATGGGTACACTCCATACAAATACTTTCAGAAACGGCTTCCTGACACTTAAATCAATACTCGATGTTAACAAATTTCTTTTCTTAAGAAACGCTTTCCTTGCCATTGCCAGTCTACATTTAATATCGTCTCTACTTCGACCATCATCCGTTATTTTGCCCCCCAAATAGCAAAACTCCTTTACTACTTTAAGTGTCTCATTTCCTAATCTAATTCCGTCAGCATCACCCGACGTAATTCGACTACATTCCATTATCCTCGTTTGGCTTTTGTTGATGTTCATCTTATATCCTCCTTTCAAGACACTGTCCATTCCGTTCAACTGCTCTTCCAAGTCGTTTACTGTCTCTGACAGAATTACAATGTCATCGGCGAACCTCAAATTTTTTATTTCTTCTCCATGGATTTTAATACCTACTCCGAATTTTTTCTTTTGTTTCCTTCACTGCTTGCTACGATACAACATTATAAATCCAGATGGAAGTCCTAATAGGGTTTACAATTCAATTTAATTAACATTTAATTTATATGAACTTCTATTGTGTCACAGTGAGGTTCCTAGATAGAGTAACTGCGAATAGCTCCCAAAACATAATGTCTATGAGTGATCTATTGCCGTTGTTAGATGTGTCATCACGGCTAGGCCGCTCCATACTGAACCTTCTCTAGTCAATGCTGAAGGATTTGCTTGTGATGGAGGAAGTGTTGCGGAAGCGGGAATAAAAATTGTACAGGTAGACCAGTGTTTGATTATACTGAGCAGTTTGAAGATTACATTCGTTGCAATATATGTGTATAGTTGATCAGTTCCAAATGACAGAGAAATTTGGAGAACTGCATGACATTAATCTTTAGACTAACAACAAGAACATACCCCTGTGTCATTCATTTTTTCATAAAATGTTACTGGTCATACCCTTTGTTCACTATACCTTATCTTGGAAACGTCGAATACCAGCAGTGTATCACCTTTAGATGCCCAGTTAAAATGTACGAGGGCATGCTGAAAAGTATTAGTTCCGAATTTTTTGTGTGAAAACTTTTAAAGCTTATTAAATAAAACAAATGTTGTTATCAGTTTTTATATTTTATGTCTAAGTATTCATACCTTAACATAGTCGTCCTGACGATGAACCCTTTTCTCCCAACGAGACACCAGTTTGTTGATACCGTCTCTGTAGAATGTCTAACTTTCTTGAGCGAGCCACAACCTCACTTCTGCTTCTACCGCTTCATCACTATCAAAGTGATGTCCTCTAAGGTGTGCTTTAAGTTTTGGCAACAGATGAAAATCGGATGGGGTCAAGTCGGGACTGTATGGAGGATTATCAGTGATAGTTTTCCCAAGGCTTCAGAATGATGCAGATGTCGCAGCGCTCATGTGTGGTCTGGTATTGTTATAATGAAAAAGAAGGTGATCGACCCGTGGACGAACAGTTTATGTGGTTAGAAACCGAATTCCAGCGCGCAGTTTCTCATGCATCGGCTTAGTTACGTCACACACCGCCATGTTACATGCTGCAATTCGGAGCCATCTAGCGGCAGATATCATGAAATATGTAGACGCAAACAATAAAGATGTAGAACGTAAATAAGTTTGTTTCACACAAAAAATAAAAAAGGTTTAAGAGCATTCACATAAAAAATTCTGAGGTAGTAGTTTTAAGCTCCCCCTCGTAGCAATATGCGAAACTAGAAGAAAATCTCTGATAATCTGAGTGGATGTAAGAAGTTTGAATGATTAGAGTCCACTCCAGCATTTGCAGAATACGATATTATATCTCGTGAATTGCTTAGTAAGGGACGAATACTGGTGTACCACATGACATAGGAGAAGTACGTTTGGCCACTTAAAAATGGCTGAGAACAAAAGACATGAATGAAGTTTTCAGTCTGCTACGGAGTGTACGCTGTTCTGAAACTTCCAGGCATATTAAACCTGTATGCTGGCCCGATACTTGAACTCGGAACGTTTGCTTTTCGCAGGCAGGTGTTCTACCAGCTGAGTTACACAACCACACTCACCCCTCCTCGTCATAGCTCTACTTCCGCCAGTACCTCGTCTCCTGCTTTCCAAACTTCACAGAAGTTCTTCTAGATACCTACAAGACTAGCACTGCTGGAAGAAAGAATATTGCGAAGACATTGCTTAGCCAGAACCTGGGGTAGGAGACGAGGTACTGCCGGAGGCAAAGGTATGAGGGTGGGTCGTGAGTCGTGTTTGGAGAGCTCAGTCGGTAGAGCTCTTGCCGTGAAAGGCAGAGGTGCCGTGTTTGAGTCTCGCTGTGGCATGCAGTTTTAATCAGCCAGCAAGTTTCATATGAGTGTACATTCCGCTGCAGAGTGGAAATTTCAATCTGGAACCATCCCCCAGGCTGTGGTTAAATGTCTCAGCAATATCCTCTCTTCCAGCAGTGCTAGTCTTGCAAGTTTAGCAGGAGAGCGTCTGTAAAGTTTGTAAGGTTGATGAGGTACTGGCGGAAGTAAAGCTGTGAGGACGGGTCGTGAGTCATGCTTGGGTAACTCAGTCGCAGTTTCATACTGTACTGTCCAGCCGTCATCGTTGCGGGAGTTCGCCTCGAGTTGGGCACGTCATCGGCCGGTCTCATTGTACCTTGTGAGTACAAAGTAGTCATCCAGCTACGGAAGCTCAAATTAGAAAGTCTACACTAAAATTTTCGTTCCCCTTAGGATAGGACAGACAAAAATTGTCTGAACTCGGCGATTGGTTGTTCGAAAAGATAGATCAAGACGATGACGTTCACGGTTTGTAATGTGATTTCCTTGGTAATGTAGTGTATGTTAAAGTGTAAGGTGTTGAAACAGGCCGTTTCCTGAATTCTCTTTGTTCCATTGGTGAACCTAGTTCAAGTGCAATGAGCTATGCTGCGTTACGCTTACGATCTGCCCGCATATTCAGCCTCCCTTATGAACTGAAGTTCGATCTCATGAAACAAGAGTTAACGCCTTATGTATGGTTTTGCAGGTAACTGACGAGAAACAGACAGGCAGCAAACATTTCGTTGTTGACAATGGTGTGCGAAATTTTAGAACTGATCTTTAAGAACATCCCGTCATACATCATGGATCACAGCTTCAAATCCTTGGCTATTTATTATGGCCAACCAAGGACCACCGTATTATTTGGACCCACGGATCATCTCAAGGCTACCTGCCCCCGTGTGAAATCTTTACAGATGGAAAACCAGGCACTCACCCCCACAGGCGAAATGTGTCAACAAAAATTGATCTATACTAGACCTTGCTAGTTCATTGCAGGAAAACGGGATTTGGGAGGGCCATGACGTACCACGTCGAGGAGAAAACGAAAAGAATCGGAATTCAACGGCTCACAGCGTGTTGACGACCAAAGAGAATGCAGAGGTTAACTCGCTAAAATGTTTGAATCATGTATCTCCAGGACAGACTAATCCCCAGATCTTAGATGGTAGAAAGACACTTGCAAAGGAAACTACTATGGCTGCTAAACATCCCGAGGTACCACCAGGCTGCAATCCAGATGATATTCCAGTGTTACCACTAGGCAGCGACATGCTAGATGATGAGAAAACGAACCAAAATAACAACATTACATGACCGGTCCGATCATCCAATATCAAGTAAGGACAAATAAAAAAAGTTGTCCAAACAAACGAAATGGCTCCCTCGAATACAAAGTCAGGAAGAGACACAGGAATTAGACAGGAAAAGATCACGCAGCCGGGAAATCGTTAAGAAATCCCAGTCAGCGGAAACCCCAACGGCTGATGCGATCAGGATAATGACTCCTATTCAGGATGAGAGCGTTCATATGGACTCAGACAGTCACAGGAACACTATCGGGTTAAAACCTACCCCTTCTCTTCCTGATCCGGCCATGCTTTGGCAGGAAGATGCTGAGCAGTAGTAAACATTTATATGCAGACTTACAAGCTGGCTACAGTCAATGTCTTCCGGAGAAAACCAGCGGTAGAGCTACAGTGTTTGAAAGATTATCTTTATGGTGCTGATATAAATGTTCCTATGTTACAAGAAGTTATAACAACTAAAGTAGCGGATATAACAGCTCATGAAGGCATCATGAACATCAGAAATTAAGGAGGAACAGAGTGAAAGCCGGCATTGAAGTAACTTTTATCGGAATGGGATAGCTGAACTTCAAACGAACGTCGGGGCCTCCACCATACTTGCCGCAGGTTTCAGCTGCGTGTTGCGACGTGAAGACCAGACGCCTAATTTTAACTCGTGCCAAGAGCTACAAACATTGATGAATAAACTGGAACTGCAAAACACCTGGAATTACTTGAATCCCCACCTTATTGGCTGTACTTACGTCCGCAGTCCGTCAGCAAGCAGGTTAGGTAGAATCTATGTTAGTAAAGAATTCATGCGCAATATCGATGTTTCTGAGATATGGCCTATAAACTTCTCCAACCATTGTGTATACGATGTTTCATTCAGTACATCCGACAAAGACTTTCCGTGGCCATGGGGTATGACATTTTTGCGTCTCATTATTGCAGGATGCTGAACTCAAGCACCAGATTAGACAAACTTGGCACAAATGCTTACGCTCCCAAACCAAATATCGCGGGGGAATAATTTGGTGGACCGAACACGCGAAACCATTATCTTGTAAAAGGATTATACAATGTCCAAAAGCCCAAGCATACTCGCGTAAAAAACGGCGTAGTATTTCTTCTCCTGTTTGCGAGGCCTTCATAAACAATCAGATGGTCTTCCAGCTAATGTAATAAGGCTGAAACGCGGTAAGTCGAAAATACGCACCCTAGTCCGGCAGCGTCTGGACTAGGCAAGACCGATCAAGGGCGATCTTACTCAGAAACGTACGTCATTATACCATGTAATAAGAGAGACTCACAATGGGAAGCAGAATATAATAACCGCAGATGAGGATGAAGAAGATCGTCATAAAACAATATGTCGCGACATACTGTAGGGATCCCTAGGCTGCAATGGAAATAGATAGATTGGATGTTGATAATTTTTGCTTTTTAGACCACCTTACTACAACTGTTGTTCAGTAGTAGTCAGACGGTCCTAAAAGCAAAAATTGCCAGTATACCGTAATATTACACGCAACTGAGGAAGGCAGGACTACAAAAGTTCAAGATTGTAAGATGGCAAGAACTATGCCCCTTACATGAAGTCGTTAAAGATCACCTAACTCACGTTGAGCGAACAGTAGGGCTGAATAAAAAATGACTGACAAGAAAAAATGCATCTTGTAGAGGGTATACTAAGGACGTATTGGAATAATTAATGTCGGGTGACTGTTTTAAAGTAATTCACAAGACATGAAAACTTTGTGGAAACGAGTCGATTTACTGGACACAAGTTTACCCCAGGGAAACATTTAGAGTTGATCGTGGCCGGTTGGGGAGCGGCGATGGGAAGCAACTATAGGCAGCTTAGGGCAGGACAAGCTCTGAGAAAGCGGTAACGCGGCGCCGCCTCCAACCGCCTTAAGATAAGTGACAGAGAGTGGGTGGTTGACCCTGACTCAATGCTGGTGTACTGGGAAACAGATGGAGAACTTGTACACCTGTTGATAAATGTCTGTCATCCCGTTTTCTGTGAAACATGTGACAAAGCCACGCAAAACTACGGTGGAGCGGTCAACAGAGGTCAAAATATGCGTGTTCGTGACTATAGCAACTTCATGCTGAATTAACGGTCCGCAGATCCTGAAGTAAATCAGATGAAGAGCGACAGCATGAAATATGCTGGCCTCCAATGGGAACATAGGACCAAGCAATTTGAAGTACTCTCCTGGGAGTCAGAACTCCGGAAAACTTGGCGTTTGCGCAGACGCTAACCTTGATGGGTGGCCTGGGTGGAGCTAAATAGAAGAAGTTGAGAGGAAGGGAAATTTTGTGGGAATTTGTTCACTTCCCAGAGCAGGCATTGGTCGGTGCTGTGAAGCGATGTATAATTAACACGACTGGCGCTGCAATTGGAGTAAGCGATTTTGCTGGAAGGGAAACTGAGGTGAGGAGCAGACTGGCAGAAGTCTCAGTAGAGGTCTTCCGTGTCCAGCTTGCCTAGAGTGCGGACGTGGCGTTCTTTACTCAGCTTGCCTGAGAAAGAGTGAGCATCTCTGCAGTTTAGGACTTAGCAAATGTAAAGATTGAGTTTGGAGATAGAAAGTTTTGGTTCAGCTATGTACTAAGCAAGATAGCTAGGAGTGAATAGATGAGCGCAGCCTTGCAGCACCACAAGGTCGGCCGACATCCACACAACGACTCCGCTCCGCCACGCTGTATTCGGTGATATTGCGCCCGCTTCGGACACTGATTAATTTGTTGGATCACGTCGGCAAAGTTTCCACGAGGGTTTCATGGGCCGTGTATTGTAGAATTCTTCTCACACTTCGCATAATACCTGGGTCAGTCGATAGGAATTACTTTTGATTTATCGCGTTTTACTCCATGCAAACGCAATTTATTACCACTGCCTGTTAGGAGAGTCATGTAATGTGATGATTGAAGGTCGTGAGTTAAAATAAATCTGTGCTAATCGATTGCATCTGTTTTCAATCAAGTAGTTGAAATCCCAAGTCACATTCTTAATTAATTTTATGTTCACATTTGCATCTGGTGTTCAATAGCTGAATATAACATCAATGTACACCCCTTTTTAATTAAAAAGGGATCAATTCTGAACCAATTAATGTCAACACTGCCACCGCAGTTCAATCAGGAGTCACAGGGCCATATTATTTTTTTGCATTATCTGATATTGCGGCAGTTTTGTACTCTCTGTTGATCTGTTAGTCAATTAGTTGGGGTGAACACACGCCAAAACCAGGTAAGTGACGGGTGGGGTGTTACAAGATGTTAGCTGAACTGGGTTGGTTAGAACTTGTAGCACACATTATGTTGTGAATACGTGTCGAGAACAATGTCAGTCTAATCGAGCATATAGATCAGTACGAAATAAAACCATAAAACCATAATTAATGACGTTCCGAGGGACAAGCCAACAGAGTGAAACTGTGTAGGTTTCGTCCAGCAAATGGATCACGGTCCTGGATAACCCACAGTATTCGCCAGATTTGGCTCCAGCCGACTTGTTGTTCCCCAAACTGAAGTTAGTAATGAAAGTCCACAATTAGAATGCAGTTGAGGAAATCCAAGAGAACTTTGCTGCAATACTAAATACAGACCCAAAAATGGACCATAGCGTCTTATTCAAAATACTTTTTAAACGATTTTAACTGCGTATTGATTCTGGAGAAGACTATTTGGAGTAAATACAGTGATTTTGGGAATACAATTCAAGAATTCTATTTTTAATATTCGCACTCCTGACGGAAGTGGAAGACACTGAGTATTCATCGCAACATATTATTGCATTTATGGGCCAAGTAGAATAATTACTGTACATGTCACAAATCTTCCTTCAAGGTCAAGCATTCTGTCTGTTTTAACTCATAGATTTTCTAGTTATATTTGAAATACAAATTGATATTGTATTCGTTTTAATCTAAGTGTTTTCCTAAAAAAAAAAAAGATTTTCTTTATTTTAATTCCCAAGTCTGTACTGTAATAGAAACTTTATGAGTGAGTGATTCAATCGTGAAGATGGAGAAGAGGAATAGAAAATGAAGGCAGCAAGTGGATAAGGATTCTAGTTGAGCCGGAGTAGAAACGAAGCCCCAGCAGAAGACGGTGGCGGCAGAGGCAGACGAATGTCAGCCTGAAACAGGATGGCGATAATGAACCGGTTTAGTGTTTCTCGTCGACGCGCATCGGCAGCGACCCTGTCAACCGTGCATTCCACCTGCCTCGCAGTGCAATTCCCGGCGGCGAGCCTCTTCTTTCATAGTCCGCAGCTCGTGATCTAGTGGCTACCGTTGCTGCCTCTGGATCACGAGGTCCCAGGTTCAATTCCCGGCCAGGTTGGGGATTTTCTCTGCCCCAGACTGGGTGTTTGTGTTGTCCTGACCTTTTCATCATCATTCGGGATAATGGATAGACTGGAATGTGTGCAGATTGAGATTTTGTATGGGCGCTGATGACAGCACAGTTGAGCGCCCAACAGACCAAACATCAATATCATCATCATCTTCTTCTGTCATTACTGTGGCGGTGCGGCCAGCAGTAATCGGCAGTGTTGTCCAGTATCAAGCCTTGGACCGGTGGCTGGAGTGTGGTAGGGGGCACTGTCGTATCTCAGGGGCTCAGGCAACTCGATCCCCAGCCCATCGATGCAGCGGCAGAATCCCCAGGCTGACGGCCCCGTAATGGTGGCGGAAGAACACTGGTGGCGTTTCAAGGGAAGCCAACAAACAGCGGCTGCCAGTTCGAGGCCCAGCTGACTACGCTCAGCCTAGCCAGACGACTAGCTTTCATACACGGGAGGGCATGACTCGTAGGCGACCACTGCTTAATTGTCTCGAATGGCGGTTATTGCTCCAACTCCCGGGTTATAGTTTCGGAGCTTCTGGCATGGCCCAATGCTAGGGCTGCGTGTTTCGGCAACTGCTTGGATTTCGTCATCGAGCCCTGGCTTAAGCCCGTGTCGTTACAGTGCATTTGATTGCTTGATGGTTTGACAATGGTGATCTGGCACCTAGCATTCACTAAAAAGTCCATCGTCGAGACAACAGACAATACCGTCAAAATTGCTTATTTGAGTTGGTCTCTGTAGCTGATGCTGCTGCCAGTTCGTTAAATTTTTTCGAGGGGAGTTCAATCGGTAGTGCAACACATCTTTTTTTCTGAAAGGAGGTTGATTTTATCCAGGATTTCACTGCCTCACATTGTTCCCCACTCTTTTTACTGAACTCTATTTTTCAACATAACGTCCGTTCAGTGCGACGGCCTTACGGCACCGCACTTGGAGCTCTACACCCACTTGGTATCACTCTACTGGTCGACGTCGGAGCCAACGTCCTGCTGCATCAACAACTTCCCCATCATCCACGCACTGCTTCCCACGGAATGCGTCCTTCACTGTGCCAAACAGATCGAGACTGCGAGACCCGGTGTGTAGACTTGTGTCATGGGAAAGGAGATGTTCGCTGAAGTAGTTTCTTCAATCACCTGAGGGTAGCGCTATACACTTCAGAGTTGATCGTTCCACCTTGGGGAAGGATATCAAATAGGACAACCCCTTCAGAGTATCAGCACATCTTGGTAATGACTTTACCGACACGGGGTACGGCTGTGAACTTTTCTTTCAGAGAAGAGATGCTGCGGCGCCACTCCATGGATTGCAGTTTTGTTTCCGGTTCGAAGAGATGAACACATGTTTCATTGTCTGTGACAGGAAAAACTGTGAAAACATGCCTCGCAGCACGCAAGCAACTCCGCAAAAATTGTCCTTCGTTGCTCTTCACGCAACGAGGAATCCAGCGAGCACAAACCTGTGAGTACCCCAACTGGTGGACGAGTGTGTCAGCATTACTAAGAGGGACGTTCATCTGTGCAGCCGGATATTTGATTGTGATCCGTCAATCACCGCGAATGAGAGCATCCACATATTCCAACATTGCAGGAGCAAAGGCTGTGTGCGGCCGGCCGACATTTAAATCGGAAAGGTCTCGGCGACCTTGTTGCAATGATGAGAGACGCATGGCCCGATGACTCATCGTGCTTTTGTTCACTCTCAGGTCTCCGTAGACGTTCTGCAAGTGGCTATGAATATCTGCGATGCTCTGGTTTTCCGCCAAAAGAAACTCAACGCCAGCTCTCTGTTTGGAACGCAACTCCGTTGCAGACGCCACTTCGAAGGCTACGTATAGCACCGCCACATTTCGAAACTTCATTAAACTCTAGGGGCTGAAGCAGGAATATTCCACGATATCAGACAATAATTCTGCATCTTTTCAACCGAAATCGGTACAGAAACAAAATATGTTGCATTTGGCCCATGGCAGCTCGTCGCACTGTATCGATATTGATATGCAATCTCTCCATCTTTTCAACCGAAATCGGCCGTGAAACTAAATGTGTTGCATTTGAGCCGTGGCGGCTCGTCGTATTGTATCGATATTGATGTGCACTTATATTTGATTGTAAGATGTTGATCAGCGAGCGCAGCTCCCTCGGGCGTCAGCTGGAGATTCTGGGGCCAGAAATGACGGTATGAGAGTTAGTAGGATGTATCAGTGGAGCAACAAGGCGGAAAGGAGGCCTTTTGCCACCACCCACCTGTCTGTCTGTTGGTGTAAACTGGAAAGGATATCAGGAGTCATGTTGGCCTGTGTCTAGCTTACAGTGCCGAGGAACTTCAGGAGTGGATTATTGAAACCTGCCCAGCTGTCAGAGGCGTGTTTACGACCATTTCTGGATGCTCACTTTCTGAAGTCCGCGCCTCCATGGAATTTGCAGGCTGAATTGTGTGAGAAAGATTTATGTGTGACAAAGGTCTCTTAAATACTTTAAACAGATCTTTGTTTCTTGCACCTTACTGGAAGTTTGGTCTGTGAATTTTAAGTGTCTCTGGTGCCTTTAATTTTTTATAATGTTAGCGTCCGCTTCTCGAACGAAGCTTGCTGTGAAGTGCTTTGGCACTTTAATGTTTATGTATATTTAAGTGCTTCTACCTGTTTGTTATTAATCCTCACGGTCCTTGAAGCAAATAAATATCAGCTGACATTACTTCTGGCTCACGCTACTGATCAGCTCCATGGGATTTGCAGGCTGCATTGCATGAGTAAGATTTTATGTGTTAAAAAAAAAGTCTGTCAAAAATTTTAATTAGATGGTCGTATATCGCATTTTACTGGAAGTTTGATCACAGATTGTCTATTCCTGCTGTGAAAGTGGACTTTCGTGTTTGCGAATGTTATCAGGATTCTCGTTGAGAACCCTGTGACATGTTTAATTTGAACATTTTGGATATATACTGTGCTCAATTTGTAGTTATCGTTTAGCGGAACATTAACCGTCTTTTTGGACTTGGCTCTACTGTGTCTTATTCATTGTGGTTAATGTACTGCTTATTCTACTAGAGATCATGTATATCGTGTGTTTTTTTTATTTAAGGGGTTTATACTGAAATTTAGTTTGTTTTAGGACTCACTGTCCGTTCTGAGTTTAGCCTGATCTGTGTTCTTGCCCAGAAACCGTAAAATTTTAGGCAATTGGCTCGGGGTTGGCTTAATCATTTGTTCCAGCAGAATTTGGTGTAACTATTCAATTCTGAAATTCACTTAAGCCATCTATAGGTGGTGTCTTAGATTTTCTGCTAACTTCTTAGAACACTGTTAAATTTCGAATGTGGCTCCTTAAGTAACTGCATTAACTGTTGGTGGCGTAACCATTATTTATTACAATCTTAGCTGTGCCTTGAGGTAGCACTTATTAGAATTTATTTGTGCTGCAGGGAAATTTGCTAGGACTGCCTGTGCTTCGGCGTCGGTGCTGTTTACCGATCCTTGTCAGGCCCACTCATTGTGGGGCCAGTCGGATTACAGTGCTGCCCGTACATGCCGATGTGTGAACAGACCTTGGGCAGTGAAACCTCGCGTTGTCAGTCTTCTACAGTGCTATTTCTTCCAAGCACAGCGTTAGCTGTAATGCAGCTGATTAAAGCTAAGTTCAAATTTTAGAGCTATTCAGAGTCATTATGTTTGTTAGTTGCTCCATTTATAACCTTATTGCTCCTTTGAGTTATTTAAACATTTTACTAGTGGTTGAGATCTCAAGGGTCATTTTTTTAAATGTATATTTTAATTATTTAAATATTATTGTGGAACCCTGTAAGTCGATTATGGCTGTTTAAATTTGGCTTGAAATTCGTACCATTAGTCTTTTATCTTATGGTCTGGTAAACAATTATTGCGTGCGAGGTAGAATTGAGGTTTTCTGCCATCACTTATTATTGTTCAGTATTCAAATTAGTTGTTGTCTAATTAAATTCTTAATTGGGTTAATCTTTTTCTGTCTCTGTAAAATAAATTTGTATGTTTTACTGTGAATGAACTGCAACAGCTCCCATTGGTCTAGCCCTTCCTCGTTTTACTTCCTGGCCCAATTAAGAGGCTCAATTTCCATACCTCTTTATTATTTATTGAACACCCCTCGTATGTTACATAAGGTGAATCAATTTCTGGCGCAGAAGCAAGCCATGAGACATTTAGGTTGTTACAGTAGTATGCATTCGACATTAGGCCCTTCATGTTAACTGATATAAACTGATACAGATTCCTTTCGCCCACTTCCATTGCCAATTCTACTTAGAAATAGGCCTTTCTGCCCGCCACTTCCATACAGGTCCGCCAGTTACGTGTCGGGCAGTCCGCAGTCCCCAGAGAAGCCCACTAATTGCTACCCCGCTGCAGTTTTGATGACGGACCGCGTCCGTGCGAGCACACTAGCGCCTGGGGAGAAGTGGAGGCGGCGGCGAGATGCTAACTTGATAACGCGGTCCGCCGTCCGGGCCATTGTAGCCGGCATCCGCCCCCGGCGGCGGCACAAAGGCCGCTTCCCAGAGCCCTCTGCAGGCGCACACTGGAGGACCAGGTCTGCGACAGGAGAGGAAGGCGGCGCGGCGCTCTGACGCCCTGAAACTCCTGGAGCGCGCCACGAACCCGTCTGGCACGTATTTCAGAGGAGTCAGTACCGTGTCACATCACGTGCGGTCGTCAGACAGCTGCTGAATAATACAGTCTAAATTTCAGGTTACACGACGTTGTCACAAACTGAGGAAGAAAACTGAAATTAATCTCTCTCTCTACTAGTGTGTGCGTCACAAGTTTTCTTCCCTACCGATATTTCCGAAAGGATTTCCCGTGCCATCAAGCCAGTGGCGGCCGATAGCCTGTAGATTAAGATCGGTGGCACATGTGTCCCAAAAAAACCACTTTCAACTTCTTGTCTCTTTAGAAAGTTTCTTGAACGTGGAAAATACACCGATAGCATTTAGTATATTAGCAAGTGACGTAATCGAAACCTTCATTTAACACTTTTTTTTTTACTCTGATACCAAAATACAAAAATTTATCCACAAATATATGGGTATCATTTTATGTGAGAAAGACAGTAATTTATGGAAAAAATTATAACGTCGTTCTTACCTTAATTAATAAGTTTGTAGACGAAGTCCATTCTCCTTTCCTTCTCTTCAGTAAAATCGTCAATTACAATCTCAAAAGAATTATGCACATTCACAAATGACTTTTTTTTATAGAGGGCATAGCTAACGCTTTTCAGTGTGGAGAAAGCCGGCTTCTCTAGCCAAGCGGTTCTAGGAGCTTCAGTCCAGAACCACGAGGGTGCTACGGTCGCAGGTTCGAATCCTGCCTCGGGCATGCATGTGTGTGATGTCCTTAGGTTACTTAGGTCTAAGTAGTTCTCAGTCTAGGGGACTGATGACCTCAGATGCTAAGTCCCATAGTGCTTAGAGCCATTTGAACTATTTGAAACACCTCTCGCATTCCGCTGTTGTCACTGGTATTCTGCAAGTAATTCATAAAAGTTTCACTTCTGCTGGTTATACAGTTTCTAAATTACTCCCGCAGGTACACTTCAGAAGTATTACAGCTCCGTTTGTAATTCATAAATCATTTCTACTCAGTATGACTGTCAATTGCTGTCGCAGTTCATTTTCATTTCAGCCAAACAGTCCAACTGTTGCCTGAAATTCTGTTTCAAGGACTAACAGCTTGTGTTTCGGAAACGAACTGGGATGAAACAATATAGCTAACGGCAAGTGGCAGCTAAATGCGAAACGCTCGTAAGTGTTAGCCATTACAAGGTGAGACTCCTTTTGCAAAAGTTTTATTGGCCCTTACGAAACGGAAACAATTTGGGCCGGTGATCTCCTCATTTTCTTACCCCTTATCCCAATGATGATCGAAATCGAAAGATGTTCTTGTCGGTTTTATCACTGAGTTAAATGAGACCCGATCACAAGATCTTTCATACTTTCAATATCTCTACGTCGCAGCTGATTAAAATAAATGTCGGTGAATGGCAAGACCTTACTGAGAAATTCAACCAAGAGGGGAAATTCTTGGTCGTTTGTCGAAACTGTTTTCTTGGTTGTTCAATCATCATTGATATTACAACATTCACTGATCCCAGTGCACCCGGCTATTTCTTTCTTATACTTTAGTAAGGTATTCACACATCGCCTTAAAAATTTTAATCTGTTTGCGATGTTGTTTTGGAAATTAACTGATAGCAGACAGCGTATATAGAGGAAAGCCTCTCGTACCGAATTATTTTCGAAAACCCCATAAATATACAATTAATGGTTTTTCAATATATTCCTTTGCTTGTGCTCCTTAAGCGAATACTTCGCCGGCTTCCCGCAAACGCCGCCCTAAACAGCCCTAACACAACGCACGGCCGTCACTCAACTGGCAGTACCCCCCACCCTTTCTTTCACACGCTTTCAGTCCTGTGGGAGGGTTCGCCGAAAGATCAACAGTCGATCCATTCTAAAATCGTTGATCATTCACTTACGCGGGGCTTATAACTGACCCATTCTACTATCATTGATCATTCGCGTAGATGGGTTGGTATAATAAGAAAATTAATTTGTGGATTTTTGATTCACGATTGCTTCATACTGCAGCGTCTATTGAGATTTATATTATTGGGAGGACGCCGCCACAAATCCTCAAGGAATAGCCACCATTATTATCTACCCTGCTGGATAAAAATGCAACACCATCAACGCCAGGGTGATTTTGTTGAAAAGTGACGTGACTGTAGTACATTATTGTAGGAGTGTATGACAACAACTTCATACCAAAAAAAACAGACATGTCACAGTGACAGGTGGTCAAACATCCCTCCGGCCGCAACGCGGGCGTGTATTCCCGCATGCAAACGATCATAAAGGCGCCGTATGACGTCCTATAATTAATCTATTGTCTCAAGCGCCTTGCACCTTCGGTTACGATCCGGATATAATTATCCCAGACTCTGACAAATGAGTGACTTCCATCAGCACCAGGTCATATACATATTCAGTTTGCTAAAGATTTTGTGAACTTACAAGCCAGGGCAGGTTTGTAAGTAGGCTGTTTAGGTTTTTTTAATGGTAACGCCACCTCTGTATAAAAATCACTGGCTGTGCTGTGTGCAGTCTGTGTCTAGTTTGCATTGTTGTCTGCCATTGTAGTGTTGGGCAGCGGCAGCTGGATGTGAACAGCGCGTAGCGTTGCGCAGTTGGAGGTGAGCCGCCAGCAGTGGTGAATGTGGGGAGAGAGATGGCGAAGTTTTGTAATTTGTCATGAACTGCTACATATACACTCCTGGAAATTGAAATAAGAACACCGTGAATTCATTGTCCCAGGAAGGGGAAACTTTATTGACACATTCCTGGGGTCAGATACATCACATGATCACACTGACAGAACCACAGGCACATAGACACAGGCAACAGAGCATGCAGAATGTCGGCACTAGTACAGTGTATATCCACCTTTCGCAGCAATGCAGGCTGCTATTCTCCCATGGAGACGATCGTAGAGATGCTGGATGTAGTCCTGTGGAACGGCTTGCCATGCCATTTCCACCTGGCGCCTCAGTTGGACCAGCGTTCGTGCTGGACGTGCAGACCGCGTGAGACGACGCTTCATCCAGTCCCAAACATGCTCAATGGGGGACAGATCCGGAGATCTTGCTGGCCAGGGTGGTTGACTTACACCTTCTAGAGCACGTTGGGTGGCACGGGATACATGCGGACGTGCATTGTCCTGTTGGAACAGCAACTTCCTTGCCGGTCTAGGAATGGTAGAACGATGGGTTCGATGACGGTTTGGATGTACCGTGCACTATTCAGTGTCCCCTCGACGATCACCAGTGGTGTACGGCCAGTGGAGGAGATCGCTCCCCACACCATGATGCCGGGTGTTGGCCCTGTGTGCCTCGGTCGTATGCAGTCCTGATTGTGGCGCTCACCTGCACGGCGCCAAACACGCATACGACCATCATTGGCACCAAGGCAGAAGCGACTCTCATCGCTGAAGACGACACGTCTGCATTCGTCCCTCCATTCACGCCTGTCGCGACACCACTGGAGGCGGGCTGCACGATGTTGGGGCGTGAGCGGAAGACGGCCTAACGGTGTGCGGGACCGTAGCCCAGCTTCATGGAGACTGTTGCGAATGGTCCTCGCCGATACCCCAGGAGCAACAGTGTCCCTAATTTGCTGGGAAGTGGCGGTGCGGTCCCCTACGGCACTGCGTAGGATCCTACGGTCTTGGCGTGCATCCGTGCGTCGCTGCGGTCCGGTCCCAGGTCGACGGGCACGTCCACCTTCCGCCGACCACTGGCGACAACATCGATGTATTGTGGAGACCTCACGCCCCACGTGTTGAGCAATTCGGCGGTACGTCCACCCGGCCTCCCGCATGCCCACTATACGCCCTCGCTCAAAGTCCGTCAACTGCACATACGGTTCACGTCCACGCTGTCGCGGCATGCTACCAGTGTTAAAGACTGCGATGGAGCTCCGTATGCCACGGCAAACTGGCTGACACTGACGGCGGCGGTGCACAAATGCTACGCAGCTAGCTCCATTCGACGGCCAACACCGCGGTTCCTGGTGTGTCCGCTGTGCCGTGCGTGTGATCATTGCTTGTACAGCCCTCTCGCAGTGTCCGGAGCAAGTATGGTGGGTCTGACACACCGGTGTCAATGTGTTCTTTTTTCCATTTCCAGGAGTGTATTATGACTATTAAGGTAAATACATTGTTTGTTCTCTATTGATATCTTTCATTTGCTAACTATCCCTATCAGTAGTTAGTGCCTTCCGTAGTTTGAATCTTTTATTTAGCTAGCAGTAGTGGTGCTCGCTGTATTGCAGTAGCTCGAGTAACCAAGATTTTTGTGAGGTACGTGATTTGCGAAACGTATAGGTTAATGTTAGTCAGGGCCATTCTTTTGTAGGGATTTTTGAAAGTCAGATTGCGTTGCTCTAAAAACATTGTGTGTCAGTTTAAGCACAGTCTTGTATAAATTGTTCAAAGGGGAAGTATCATATGTCGACCCTTAGCCGAGGGTACCTCACTGAAACCTTCTGATTTTTTTCTTGTAGTTTGTGTAATTAGTGTAGATTTTGTTTATTGCTACTGCGTAATTGTAGAGAGAATCTCCTTGGTAGTTGTGGTTTTTCATTGTTGCACAGTAAAACAGTTGTGGCATGCATGTAGATTTGCACCAAGTATTTCGCAGCTGCAATTAACTAGATATTATTTTCAGTTCTATGTTAATGTGTTCTCTTATTTTTGCTCTTAAAATTGTGCTTTTCTGTGTTGTCGTGTGAAATATTGTGACAATAATGGCGTGTGAAAAACGTAATACTAGGCTCCAAAGTAAACTGACAAATGACAGTGAAGAAAGCAGTGTGTTAGCGCCACCGAGTAATGAATTAACTAATGTTCAAAGTAGTAATTTGGTAATTGTACATAGGGAAATGGAGCGGGCTGCAAACAATGGTGTAGACAGTGAAACAATTAGTGAACAGGGAAGCATTATCGATCGATCGGTCGGCAACAGCTCGCCTCAGGAATCCGAAATGACAGGACACAATCTTGCAAATACTGTAGATTCAGGTTTTGCGTCCTCACCCTTTTCTCAAATAAGTCAAGACACATTTTCTGCTATTCAAACTGCGAATATTGCCGGTTCAAATGTGTTGCCGAATAACACTGAGGAACATGTTTCAGACACCAGTGCACTGTTATTACAGTTAATGCAACAAATGGGACAAAGGCTACAAAAGTTAGACACAATAGAACAGAATCTTCTAAAGTTAGACACAATGGAACAACACCAGAGACAAACACAGCAACAGTTAGACGCAATGGAACAAAATCTTCACACCACGCTTGAACAAACACGTGAAGATTTAACTACTGAGTTACATAACATTGAATCTAAATGTCAAAAAGTCTGTAATGACGTAAAAACACAAATTTGTGAGCATTTTCAACCTATTTTTTCGCGGCATGAAAATGCATTACAGAATCACGAAGCAGCCATAAAAGAACTGCAAACCATTGTTCATGAAAATCATGAGACCTTGTGGGCTAAAATTGACTCAGTTGCATCTACCGATTCGGTTACGCAACTTGCAAAATCTCAGGAAAACTTAAAGGACACAGTAGATTCGATTTCAACACAAATGGACACACTGAAACTTGGTTCAGAAAAACACACTGAGGAAATGTGTTCACTATCGGAGAAAGTAGCCGAACTTTCGGATCAGGTCACTAACTTATCTACAAAGGTAGATGATGATCTGAATGACACAAGACCCATAGCCTTCACTGACACAGAAGAGTGTGAACAAATAAGAAAAT
Source organism: Schistocerca americana (assembly GCF_021461395.2). Classification (NCBI taxonomy): domain Eukaryota; kingdom Metazoa; phylum Arthropoda; class Insecta; order Orthoptera; family Acrididae; genus Schistocerca; species Schistocerca americana. The sequence continues at coordinate 654,956,098 of NC_060122.1, forward strand.
TCAAACAAAATCAAAATCAAATCAATACACAGTGCAAAAGAGAGATCCGGGAAGTACAAGATCAGTTGACGCAGGTGATACAAGAATTACATATTTCAGAGGACACTCGCGCTCCAACACGGGAAGAGGAACTTAGAAATACGGAAAAGCCACAAAATAATAACACAGGGCATTTCGGTAATTATGAAAGGAATTGGCAAGGTGGACCGAATTTTGAGATGGAACCGCCGACACGACGTAACAATGACCGATATGCTACTCGCCGACACGATGATTTTGACTATAAGCTGTTCATTACTACACGTAAATTCAAAACATTTAAAAATTCTGGCAACGACATTCATCCACAAGCATGGCTCCATCAATTCTCTCATTGTTTTCCTCCCAACTGGTCGTTAGAACACAGATTAGAATTTATGTGTGGCTACTTAGAGAATGAACCAGCTGTAAGAATGCCATCGGTCATTCACGATTGTCACAGTGAAGGAGAATTTTATCATGCCTTCCTCTCAGCATATTGGTCTCAAGCTACACAAGACCGAGTAAAACATGGCATCATAATGATGAAACGTTTCGAACAATCTGAATTTTCCAGTCTTATGAAATATTTTGAAGACATGTTGCATAAGAATCAGTATCTTTCAAACCCATACAGCCCCTCAGAACTCATACGCATTTGCTTAATCAAACTACCTGAACATTTACGACATATTATTTTGGCAGGACGTTGCAAAGACGACATTTAAGCTTTTCAGGGACTCCTACAAGAATTAGAAATTGACACAGACAGTCGCCGGATGCGAAAACAGGAAAACAATCACTACAGGTCACATACGTCACAATTCCGTGATGACAGAAACAATAACTGGACACGAAACGGCTATTCTTACAGCGCAAATCGTGACCAAAACAGACACCACCCATATGACAACCGCTGGCAGAGTAATAATAGTTACAGAGAAAGATCGCATTTCCGTAGTAATGACTATCACAGAGACAATCAGAGAAACAGACAATATGGGAACCAAAACTATTATTATCAAGGGAGGCAGAATAACTTCAGACGCAACAGTTCGGCGCACAGTTACGATTCAAGGAGAAACTCTCCACCACGTGACGGACAAGGAAGAGACTACAGAATCTACCGACATGACGACAGACGATATATTCGTTACGACAGACCTGAATTGCATCAGAACTGGCGGGATTCAAACAGAGCAGGGCACTTTCGACAACGTGAATTTGTAGAAGGTAGGTCTCCTAATCCCAATAACAACGCGCGCCAACAAAGATACAGACAATGACTCGCGCCGCAGGCACCCACGTGCGCCGGCTGGCTCAGAGAAAAATAACATAGACGCTAACCTTGAGAAAAATTCCAGTATTCTTTACCGACGTATACCGCATGACAATTGCATTCAAGTTCAAACTCTGAGTACTATGAAGAGTAAAGGTTTATACCAGATTTCACATGTAAAACCGTTTATTGAAAGATAATCTGCTTTTTCACTTTGTCTTTGCCATATAACTTTTCACTTCACATTTCTAGTATGCTTTGTCAGACTTAAGAAACTGTTAATATGCAACAATGTTTGAAGTTAAATATCCAGTCTAGAACCTAGGGAACATTTTTAAACAGAAATTACGATTGCATTGTTATAGTGAACAGACGACACAGTGTTGTATTTGTACATTCTTGCTTGTTAGTTGCACGATTACGTAACGACTATAAGGCTCACATACTTAGAACATATACTGGCACTGCTAATGAGATTTTTATGCAACATTTTGGTTTACTTGCAAATACATTTTGGATTTAAATTACTTTCTGTGAGATTAAAGATGACTTAGTATTTGGTTTCTTTGACAGCTACACGGTTATATTACGACACTACTAATGTGTGAGATAATTTACATTGTTGCTTTTGCGGTGTATCTGCTTTATATCTGCACAGTTTTTCTGAATTCTTCTGGAAAGCAAAACATGTTTTATTAGTAACTTTTGTGGTATAACTACAAGGAGACAGCCTTTTCCGTAGCACAACAATACATTACAGCACAGTAATTTCTTCATCACGGCAATAAGTGTAATAACTAAGATATCTATACGCAAAGCATTTCACTTTTGTTTATCATGAGGTAAGTACATTGACTTCTGCAGAACTTAGCTTTTGAAGGACAATGATACAAAGGTTTTCCGTAATACATTTCATTCCATTGTTGTAATCTGTAACACCTGAGGGTATAATTACATTAATCATCAGGGGGGTACACGCTTACTTTGTGTATCATGTGTTTGGCAAGCACAAGGAGCCCTAGCTAATATGGTATTTGCTTACACAACCTTACACATCAGTACCATATTTCTCCAACACATAATTACACAGCTATCTGATCATTTAACTGAGACAGACAAACGTTTTTACTACATCAGTGACAGATGTTTACGTAACTACACAGTTGGATAACTTCACACTTACGAAATTGTATTTTGTCTGTACTTTGAGAAATGCTCACATTTTTCGGAACCATTGTGATACTATGAGAGCTTTGAATGATGTATTTGGTATGAGATCATGATTTTTAAAGTACGTTTGAGGCAGATGACACTATTGAAATGAGCAGAGAATATTTTTTATGGTTTGAAATTATTGCAGAAAGCTACGACCTATTTGAGATTTGACTGAGGTGTTATGATGTTATTTTTACGACGACGATGTGTATTATGCTGTTGAGGTATGTTTATGTCAATAAGATGATGCTACCATATATGAGCAATGTGATTACGTGTTTATATGTATATGAATAATGAATAGAAGTTAGGGACTCTTGACTTGTGAAACAGGATGTTGGAAACCAAGAATCGTACTTTAAGAGTTATGAAATGTGTGTAAATGCGTGAATGTATCACAATGCCGGCGAAAATTTTTTTGGACACTGTTATATTCATAGGATTTTGTTTCTACACATTTGCAACGTAAATTCTCGACCTGTGAAATTTTTATATGAGACTGTCACTGTAGCGGAAACTGCTGTCGTAAATATTTCCGTTAGAAAGTTAAGTGACCACCTGCACGTGCGTCGTCGGCACACCGCTGTGTCAGACACCTGGAGAACAAGACATTAGGGTGTGCCTTTCCGGAAGCACAGGTAGAAAAAAGAAAAGGGGAGGCCATTATCCTCGCTATTGACATTTCCTTGTTGAAAGCATACTGTGGAGCTCGTAATTTATGATATTTACTGAAATGCCTAATGAAATGACGATAAATATTTTTACATCTGCACACCTGATTACGACACGCGTCTTTCTATGAGAGTTGAGAGAATTTCTACTAACTTATGAAATGTCACATGACTATTGAATGATATTTTTATGCTTCGGTTTGCGTAAGTGCTTATTTCATTTGATACCTGTTTTCCAGCTGTGTTACAGCATTAGTTTTATAAAATAAACTTAGATGCATTTGCTAATGTGAACACTTTCTGTCAACAGATCTCTTAAATGATAATTTTGTAATCCACATTCTTTAAAAAAAAAGGAGGACTTGGAAAGGAAAGAACAATAAGAAGGGACTAGTAACAGTAACTGGACACATAATTTTCTTTTCAAGTACATGGTAATATTCTTTTTACAATAAGTTGTTGTGGTGCACCACTTTAATTACATAGACATTAAGATGTGAATATACATTTCCCTTATCTGCATTGTTGTTTTTACTGTAATATTTTTTCTGCTTGAGCTATGTCGTGTTTAGGTATAAGTTGCTGCTGTTTGCCAGGCATAGTGTTATTGAATTTGACTTTGCATTATTAGTTTTACTAATGATTTATTTTTATTGTTTGCTGCACATTGCCTTAGATTAGTTGTAATATTACAATTGCATTGCTAATTTCTTAATGCTGCTTGCTTCGCAAATCTGCATTTTTTTTTATTGCTGTTTATATTAATTGTTTTATGTGATGCTGCATTGCCTCGTCCCTTAGTTTAGCATCTGAGCTCAGTAGATTTAAGTTAGCTTAAGGGGGGTAGACTATATAAGAAACTGACTATGGAGAGTAGGTAAAGAATGCGTTGCGAAGTTATATGAAAAAGATTTGGGCCAAAATGAGTATTGTACACTGAGAAATAATTATATTGAAAGAAATATGAATAGAATACAGAAAGCAGGTATAGATAGGACTTTTTGGGAATAATGATGAATGAAGGGAGATCTCCAAGAAGTAAAGAAAGTTTTGTTTGCAAAATACTGCAGTACAACAAACCCTGTCCTTTCCTTTTGTATTATCCCACTATATGTTTGTGTACCCTTGTGTATTTGTTTTCTTCCTGTCTCTGTGTAGTTTCATAGGATTTTTTCTTCTTCTAATACTAAGCTACATTCACTACGATGAGGAATACTGTTATCCTCAAATATAATTGCCATTAATAATATGTTATTTACCTTCTAAATATGCTTACACATTATTTATTCTGTTTTGTTTTAATGCTCATGTGTGAAGTTGATGTTTCGAAAGTGATTCTGATCTTTTATTTTTGTACTCATGTCATAATTCCTGTAACACTGATGTATATGTTTATATCTATTCTTTTGTAAAGCCTGTACTACAAATGTTATCTGTATTGTTATGTTTTTAATGATGTATTTTGTACCCTTGTAATTATATTTTCGTGTTATAATATTGTAATTGACACCAGTTAATCAAATTAAGTAACTTGTAAGTTCCATTTCACTGCACACGTTTCTGTTGGTCATAATATATGGACAATATGTGAGAAGTAGGGACTGTTAGTGTTTGCACGTGTGTTGATAATTCAACAAGGGACTGGATAACAGCATTGCTCGTTCTAAGGACAATTCCAAAAAACTTTGTGAGTGCACAAGTGGTGGTTATGGACTTGCCATATTAACTGCAAGACTCTTCACTGGTGATTGTGCACCTGCACAATCACAACAGATGGCTGCTGGTCATCTCTACCAGGACTACAGTGGGCCTGTCCACACTTTCTACAAGGACTGAAGTGGGTCAGCACCTCTGGTGGCCCACCAATACCATACTCTCTACCAGGACTACAGTGGGTCTGCTCTGTGATGACCTACCTACCAATCTTCTTCAAACCGTCGAATGACTCTGCTGTGGGTTTGCTCTGCTGTGGCCCATTACCTGTCAGCATGTCAAGAGTCAGCACTGTCTTTCAGTTGGAAGGACAACAGTACTTCTTCAAGACTGCATGGAAATCCACTACTTCTGTGTGCATTTTCTTCTACTGCTCAGACTTTGAGAAAAACACTACTATTTTACCATGATGAATGATCAGACAGACTGTGAGAAAATTTTAGCTTTTGACCAACATTGTATCAATAAGTGTGTGCATTTGATTTCTTTGTTATTGTAATTAAGAAAAATTTTTTCAAATCTGTATTGGCCACTGCCCAAACCAATTTGTAAAATTTTTTGTGGGGAGCATGGGGGCTATGTAAGTAGGCTGTTTAGGTTTTTTTATTGGTAACGCCACCTCTGTATAAAAATCACTGGCTGTGCTGTGTGCAGCCTGTGTCTAGTTTGCATTCTTGTCTGCCATTGTAGTGTTGGGCAGCGGCAGCTGGATGTGGACAGCGCGTAGCGTTGCGCAGTTGGAGGTGAGCCGCCAGCAGTGGTGGATGTAGGGAGAGAGATGGCGGAGTTTTGTAATTTGTCATGAACTGCTACATATATTATGACTATTAAGGTAAATACATTGTTTGTTCTCTATTAATATCTTTCATTTGCTAACTATCCCTATCAGTAGTTAGTGCCTTCCGTAGTTTGAATCTTTTATTTAGCTGGCAGTAGTGGTGCTTGCTGTATTGCAGTAGCTCGAGTAACCAAGATTTTTGTGAGGTAAGTGATTTGTGAAACGTATAGGTTAATGTTAGTCAGGGCCATTCTTTTGTAGGGATTTTTGAAAGTCAGATTGTGTTGCGCTAAAAACATTGTGTGTCAGTTTAAGCACAGTCTTGTATAAATTGTTCAAAGGGGAAGTATCAGGTTTTGTAAATCATGAAGAGCACTTTGCATCGCAGCAGCCGTATGTGGACGTGTACTGTCCTGGTGAAAAAGCACATCACCCTCATTTCATACAAATGGCCGTAGCAAGGGGAAAATGAATAGATCAATGTAGTGGGCACTCGTTACTTTACCCTGCAGAAACACCAAAGGAGTCTCGCATACAGACACAACCTGTTCTCCTTAAGGGAGAAAACAGAGTGCTATTCCTTTCTCCAGTCGACAATGTCAGGACACCCGTGCAATTCCTAGCAGTGTCGTGGTTTCAGTGATTGCCTGGCCAAGGCACACGTGATATGAGACCTGCTACAAGCAGACGGTTCCCCATTCCCCTCGGCGAGACAGCAGTTGCAACATATGCCCGGATTTTTTTCCTGGATGGTGTTCGGTCGACCTCCGTTTCTCGCACTAAGCGCCGATCTTGACAATCATCTGTACTACTCGGACGTCCAGAAAATGGTCTACGTGTGAGAGTGTTCCACAGACCACTCCTGAAAGCAGCGACACACTATCAATACAGTGTGGCCAAGACGTGCAGCAGGCACTCAATAAGACCGTCACGTACCCGGAAGCATATAATACGAACCCCGTTCAAGTGTCTGAATTAGTTCAGCGGGAGTATGTACTCTTATGTGGGGTACCCTAGAGCAATGAATATTACAAACACTGTTCACCTCTTACTCAGCACAGTACTGTATGCTCAGTCGACACACGGGGTGCATAGACAATCGTCCTGAGTGCCACCTGATTGCCGATGACCGTGTAGAAATAAATCAACAACAATTCAACCCACCAGTATGCATAAGGTTCGAATACTGCCTCGGGCATGGATGTGTGTGATGTCCTTAGGTTAGTTAGGTTTAAGTAGTTTTAAGTTCTAGGGGACTGATGGCATCATTATGTATGTATTGTTCCCTCGTGCCACAGAACAGATATGTTGAGGGTCTTGCATTTTTTTTCCGGCAGTGTATTAGTATTACATCTTCATCTACACTTCACAAACTACCTTATGACGTTATTGGAGAATACATTGTGTACCACTGTCACCTCTCTCCGTTCCCTGTCCCAGTCGCTAATGATCCACGGAAGGAGCTATTGTCCGTTGACCTCCAATTTTTCTCGAGTCTATAATTTTACCTTCGTGATCTTTTCGCGAGATGCAGCTGCGAGGGAAAATATACTCCGAATTTTAGCAGCAAACTTTGCTCTTGTGCAGAACGCTGCCTTGTAGAGCCTGCAGTCGGAGTTTCCTGAGCATCTCTTTGACGCCGTCCTGCTTGTTAAATGAACTTGTAACGAAACACTCTGCTTTTCATGGAATCTCCTCTATTTCCTTTTTCAATGCTCTGTGGTGCGAATGCCAGAATCACCAGTAATCTTCAAGTATTGGTCGAACGAGTGTTCTGTAAGCTAGCTGGAAGCATTATTTCTCAGTCCTCTCGAGAATTATGTACCGTCTGGCGAAGGCTCAGTCGCGACTACTGCCAAAATCCATGCACTATTAGCGCCGAGCAGTGCGCGACTCGGATCATGCGCCGTTTTGTTCCGTGTACCTCCTTCGAAACGTTTGTTGCCGGATCTGCATTATTTCTTTGCACTGCTCAACATGTACTTACATTTTAAGTATAGATCAACTACCATCCCTTTGATTCGTGAAGCAGGGTTAAAATCGGCCCTTCTTATATACCGCGAATCAGTGTGTAACGCCGGAAATGCATATCCTCCTGTTTCCATCTATTGTACTATAAATTTTTTCCATATTTTGTCACCTGAAGATATGACATTTCCGCCTCTTTATGGTAATTGTTTTACTATTTGTATATATATTTATGCATTTATATCGATGTATAATTGGTTTGTTTTGTAAATATTATTTGTATTTATACGCTGGGTCTGGCCTAGGGAAAACTATGCTATCAAACGAATGCATCGATAGGTCGTGTGGAGAACCAAAGTGTTTAGGATCTTTGGTAGTGTTAACTCTGTCGCGTGGAGCGCGGGCAGAGGGAGAGTCTGGCTAGGATAGGGCAGTGGAGCAGGTGTGTTGTGTGACGCTCCCGCGAGTTGCCGCGCATTCGGGGTTGGGCAGCATGTAATTGCGCTGGACTTGCTATGATAGTTTCTGACACGGTGTCGCGGACGGGAAGCATTGGTTGGCGCACATCAAGAGCCCGCTTCGCCTGGTGACCGTGTCGAGAAGAAGGCGCGCCAACATCCAGCTTCTGCAACAGCGACGGCCGACAATAAGTGACTGTCGCCACCTCCTCGATCGGCGGCTTCAAACCTTCAATCAACCAACAAGGAAGACTGGAAGCACGTAAAGTTTTAGAACTGTAAGGCAGACCTCAGCTTTTCAAACTGTTCCATTTTCATAACTAAATTACAGCAACGTAGCATGAACCTTTGTTGCTCATTGTCCCAATTGCATTACCAAGCAGGGTCCCTTCCTTTTCCGGAATGAACCCGAGTGTCGTTGAAATTCAAACGCCAGCATCATTCTATTTCACTGCTTTAATTTCAAAGTTCAGTTAAGGTATTCATAGCTGGCTACAATATTTAGATTACACAAGCACAAATTAAGGATGCGAGTTTTGCTACCGTATTTTAGCTTACCTGTGACTGCAGCTCAGCTTGGTATGTACTAAATTTTACTATTGTTAATTGTTCGGAATCATTTAATTCAAGTTCAAAGTTAAATCTCTTATTTCTAAATTGTTGAGGTAGCCCAAGACTAACCGTATTTTACTGAATTTCGATGTGCTTCAGAAACAAAGCTCACTATTAATTTCAGTCACTAAATTAACTTTCAATTTTCCGGTTTTATTAATTCTTTTGCTAAATTAAGTCAGAGTGTAGCGAAATTTATTACTACTGACAAACTTTCAGTTTTCACACTACTCGTGTCAACCTTCAGTTGCCACGCTTCTAGTGCTAATTATATGTGTAATAACCTTTCTTTTTTCAGTTACTATAGTAATTGTCCTTAGGACTGGCGACTGTAATTTCCCCCAAATCTCAAATATCTAATTGCCGCTAGTTAATTGTTAACGTAACGGCCGCACATTTACTTTCTTTATTAACTTTACCCCTTTTCAAAATTAATTTCCACCAGTTTCATTTGCATTTTTCCTTTCATTTAGATGTAACCCTTTCCTCCCTCTTTACCGACAAATTAACTTCGGTGACGATTGCTTTTCCCAAATTTTCATTAGGTACACCCGGTTTAATTTTTCACTGTCATTAAGGTCGATAAGTGAGGGGGGAGGTTACACGTGGCGACCTGGTGACAGGACAATCTTCGGATTTGAGGTTGTTCTGGACACGAATTTTGCATTCTGCAAACCTCGTAACAAAGTACTGGTTACGAAATGGTCGATACGTCAGCGATAATATTAGTGTGAGGAATCCTAATTACATTTGAGATTTGGCATTTATATTGAAAATTATTAAAATGAGTGAAGGCAAAAATTACCAAAATTTGGTAGACTTGGGTAGGGAACAAACTGTCGAACAGTGGGAAACGCGCACCGCGGTACCCATTGTTCAGGGGCAGGCGGCTAGCATGAAAGACGCGACCGCCGAAACGCAACAAAGAGCAGAGATGGAATTCCAAACTTTAGAAAATGTTTCGGAATCGGAAGTGAAAATCAAATCTGAATCCCTTGATGACCAATACGGGGGGACAATTAAAAAGGAAGCCGCTACGGAAGTAAAACCGGTAGTTTCCGGGAATTTAACTGATTTATTGAATGCTTTGATTAACGAAATCAAGAGTCAATCGGTAGAAATTAAAGCTCTGTCTGCCAAGCAAGAAGATCAGGCTGCCAAGCAAGAAGCTCAGTCTGCCAAGGAAGAAGTTCAGTCTGAAGAAATTGAACGGAAGCTAGACCATCAGAACAAAGCTATTGATGTTGTTAACAACAATGTTGGAGTTGTTAACACAAAAGTTGATAAAATCAAAGAAGATATTATTGTGATTAATACCGAAATCGGTAATCTTAAACAGAAAATGATAGGCGTTCAGCCGGAAATTGCGAGCATAAATACTCGTTTTTATTCCGAAATTAGCAGAATCAAGAAAAGTGTAGGAGAAGCAGTTGCTCCGATCATCGAGAATAAGGTGACGGATCAAATTTAATTAGTGAAAAAAGAGGATCAAAAGAAGGTGGAAACTTTAAAGGCTGTAGTACCCGAAAGAGATACCAAAGTGACGAAGCAGACTAATACCTGCGAAGAAAAAAAAAAAACGCAAGTAGAAACGCTTGCGACAACCACTTGCCAAGTAATTACGAGAGTGTCGAAATTAGAAAAGAAACTTGACGAAAAACAGAGCTATGTGCCAATCTGTGCACATAGTTCGGAATTGTTGACGAAAGAGGAGTGGTTCGACCCCTTGAAAAAAGGCGATATTCACCCGACGGATTTCATTAAAAATTGTGAAAGAGTTTTACCCAGATCATGGACTAATGAGAGATAAATTAATGCGGTTATTGATGTGTTGGCTCGTTATGCCAAGTGTTGGGGCCTAAACCTCAACATTACGAACCTGGCTTTTGACGAGTTTAAAAATTTGTTTCTGGCTGAATACTGGTCAGAGCAAGAACAACAAAGTGTCTGGCGCGAATTTGTCGTATCGAATCCTTTCGATGCAAATTCGCGTGGCTCGATGAAGGAGTTTTGTGAGGGCTGGATCCGCAAGTTGGAATATTTGCGTGATCGCCGCACGGAATCCGAAATAGTCTGGGAACTCTACAAGAAGCTTCCAGATGATACATAGCGCTACATAAGAAGCAATTACAGGACAATCAATGATATCCTGGAAAGAGTTGAGGACGAGGACAATTGGCGCAATAACCGCGATTGTGGTAGAGGCCGTGGTAACAACAACGGGTACCACAGCAACCACAACAATGATAACTATGGGAATAATGCATACCGCAATCTTGGCAGCAATAGCAATAGTGGTTCGGGACGTAATGACAGTCGGTACAATGCAAATAATAACAGGAATGACGTAAACCAGCATCATACTAGCGTGGTACGGGCTTCGCAGAATAGTAATAACGCCAGAAGGTGTGATCAGCCGCCTCAGCAGCATCCGGGGAGCGTATCTGCTGGGAGGAGACAGGGAAACCATTAACCGCGCTGGTGAGGGGCCGACCGGGCGTGGAGATATTTTGGAGGCCCAATAACAGGAGAAAACCTAGGTGTCGTCGTTACGAAAATTCCGTATGGACTATTCAACGGTGGGAGAGTGTGCCAGTGTTAAGAGAAAGGAGTGCGCCCACAAGTAGTAGATCAGCTGTAGACACGGCAGTAGAAAATACATTCACTGTCAGTGAGAACAATTTAAGTAGTGTTCCTGAAATCGATTATAAAGTGGCAGCTGTAACACCCACAGCGGAACTGGAGATTGAGATTAAGAATGATTCGCAATTGTTGAGAGAAGATCAGATGTCGGATAACACGTCCGTCATCGAGCGAGGGGATGCAGAGGGGGATGAGGTCTGGTTAAGGCGGTTTGGTCGCTTATACGACGAACTAAGAGATTGTAGGGGCCGGTATGGGAGAAGTGTTTATGGGGAGCGCGGGCAGGATTTTCCGCGTCTCGTCCCGCAGGAAGATAGTGTTTGTGAAATGATAGAAAGTTCTTGGCCCCAACCGGCAGACTTTACTAGAAATAGTTGATGCTAATGGGGAGCACGAGCAAGATTCGTCGTGTTTCATACCGCAAGAGTTAGATGTTGAAGTAGTAACGGAAAGTTCTGGCCATAGCCGGCAGACCTTGCCGAAAGTTGTAGTGGTAGAAGTAGCCGACCCATCCGACGCAAACCTCCAGTTTAAACATTGCGAGAGTATTAAGGAGAAAGATTACGAAAATTTTAGTGATAGCCGGATACGATTGGTAGAAAAGCACGTAGATTACAGCGTGTATGAGGTTAGAGCTGACGTTATACGGTCAGACGGTAGCAGTGTGGGTTGCGCAGATCCAGAGGAAGTAATTGCAGATGCTACTGGGCACATACCTCCAGGTAGATTGGCAGATGAGATCAATCTGACCAAAGAGGAATCAACGAAGGTGACAATTAGTGAATTGATAGCAGAGCAACACACTTAGTTGACGAGTTACAGGAAAAGGTTTCAGTATTGGAGGCGAAGCTACAGACTAAGCCTCGGGACAAACGCGTTGAAATTAAAGCTGTATGCGAACAGAGGCTAAAAAAGCCGCCAGATAAGCCGGATTTAGGAATAAAGCCGGGTGTTTTTTTTCTGGAATGACCTGGATATAGACGAGGATTTACTCTGGGAAAATAAAGAAACAGTCGAGGATAAGTGTAGACAGATAGTAGTGTCTGTTAATATGCACTGCCTGCAACTAAACGTGTTGGTTGACACCGGTGCAGAATTGAGTGCTGTATCTGGGAAAATATTTGAGTTACTGAAAGACAGACCTGGCATCGTAGTTATGCCAGTAGCAGAAGTGAAAATTGTCGGTGCTACTGGGAAGGCCAGTAAACCAGTCACAAAACAGATTTTTGTCCACTTCGAGATATGTGGGGCACGATTTGAACAAGAGTTTGTCGTCGTGCCAGACTTAACTACGGAAGTAATTATCGGGTTAGATTGGCTATTAAAGTAACGTGCAGTGATTAATTGCGAAAGCAAAACTTTGACATGTACGTCACAAGCTAAAACAACAGTAGTTAGTTTTGACGCGGCAGGAGACGGTGTGCATAGGCAATACCAGCCAATACACATTGTTAACTGGCCGGATGACATTGACGTATGAATGAATTTGAACTGCCGTAACGTGAGGAATCTAGGCATCGACAAAAGTGCAGATAGTGAATCGGAAGAGATAATCAAATTCCCTCCTCGGATTGACGTTAGTATTGGTGTGAAAAATGATCGTTTGCGAGAAATAATGAAGCTAAAAGCCGATGCTCGCATACGTCGTCATAACGCTAAAGTGCGTTTAGCTAAGTTTGCATTCGGAGACTTAGTACTTGTAAAAGCTCATGTGAAATCGGGCAAGATAGACAATGAAATCTCTAAATTTAAGTTTGCGTATAATGGACCATATAAAGTCATTGGTATACCTCACACAAATGCTTATTGCTTAGAGTATCCAAGCTCTGGAAAACTATGAGGTATACGGAACATTGTAGACTTGAAATTGTACCAACCTAGGATCGATTAATACCACACAATGGGTAATTTGTCAGTATGTAAATATAGAGTGTACGATTTAAGGTTTGCTAGATTGCCATGCTTTTGCCTGACCAAGAGGACATTAAATAAGTTGTAATTAATAACTAATTAATTTTGACTAAATGATTTAAGAGGAATTGATTAATAATCAATTGAAAAATCCAAGCTGCTATTTTAAGTTTTCAGCTGGGTCACAGTAGATTAAGGAATCTAAATATGATTTTGTTACTAGCTGTAAGATTTCATAAATATGTGATTTACTAGTCATTGCCAATGTACTTAGACAATGTTTTAAGTTTCAGGCTAGTACATGCGTGTGATGATGGACAGTGTCGAGTTATCCACTGTGATAGTGTTAATGGACTCCTTGAGATTACTCGGGAGTGAGTTTTTCCGAAAGAATTCAGTGAAACGCACGTTCTGGAAATGCCGTTACAAGGGCGAGTGAGATCAAGCGTGCCGCAGAGGCGGGCGCAACAATACTGGCGAGGCCGAGCTGCTGTCGACTCTTGTGCTGCTGTCGGCATTCTTTGTACTTGCGGGTACGGAAGGCGGAGTTGTTTTTCTTCCCGGACAGCTGATGTGAAAGAATTCTGCTGTTAATATTTATGTTTCTGTCGATCTGCAGTATATTATTCTCTTGTTTAGCGTTAAGTAGACCCTCATGACGAGAATATTAATTATAAAAAGGTTATAAAAAATGTGTAGTCTATCTAATTATTTATTTGCGTATTTTTATGACCATGCACTGTAATTAATTTTGTAAATAGTATTCCATTTCTTATAGTGTTACGAATTTTAATGATTTTGGAATAGCTAAACCATTTTCTATGTTTTCTATGAATTTTAATATGTTGTCAACCTGTTTTATTTTGTGCAAGATGACAGAGTGGAATAAGATTAGGAGTGTCTCCACTAAATTTGTATGGTCTAAAAATTGATTTATGGTTAATTAGACGAATGCTAAATTTTGTTGAAGTTTTGAGCACATGCATTTCCGCTGTTTCTTTTTTGGGACATTTTCTTTGTCTGTTTAGGTTACACGAACATCCTCAGACAATGTGGGGCACGTGTAACGCCAGAAATGCATATCCTCCTGTTTCCATCTATTGTACTATAATTTTTTCCATATTTTGTCACCTGAAGATATGACATTTCTGTCTCTTTATTGTAATTGTTTTACTATTTGTATATATATTTATGCATTTATATCGATGTATAATTGGTTTGTTTTGTAAATATTATTTGTATTTATACGCTGGGTCTGGCCTGGGGAATACTATGCTATCGAACGAATACATCGATAGGTCGTGTGGAGAACCAAAGTGTTTAAGATCTTTGGTAGTGTTAACTCTGTCGCGTGGAGCGCGGGCAGAGGGAGAGTCTGGCTGGGGTGGGGCAGTGGAGCAGGTGTGTTGTGTGACGCTCCCGCGAGTTGCCGCGCTTTCGGGGTTGGGCAGCATGTAATTGCGCTGGACTTGCTATGATAGTTTCTGACACGGTGTCGCGGACGGGAAGCATTAGCTGTCGCACATCAAGAGCCCGTTTCGCCTGGTGACCGTGTCGAGAAGAAGGCGCGCCAACATCCAGCTTCTGCAACAGCGACGGCCGACAATGAGTGACTGTCGCCACCTCCTCGATCGGCGGCTTCAAACCTTCAATCAACCAACAAGGAAGACTGGAAGCACGTAAAGTTTTAGAACTGTATGGCAGACCTCAGCTTTTCAAACTGTTCCATTTTCATAACTAAATTACAGCAACGTAGCATGAACCTTTGTTGCTCATTGTCCCAATTGCATTACTAAGCAGGGTCCCTTCCTTTTCCGGAATGAACCCGAGTGTCGTTGAAATTCAAACGCCAGCATCATTCTATTTCACTGCTTTAATTTCCAAGTTCAGTTAAGGTATTCATAGCTGGCTACAATATTTAGATTACACAAGCACAAATTAAGGGTGCGAGTTTTGCTACCGTATTTTAGCTTACCTGTGACTGCAGCTCAGCTTGGTATGTACTAAATTTTACTGTTGTTAATTGTTCAGAATCATTTAATTCAAGTTCAAAGTTAAATCTCTTATTTCTAAATTGCGTAGCTTCAAGTAGCTTTCGAAATGATTGTTGAGGTAGCCCAAGACTAACCGTATTATACTGAATTTCGATGTGCTTCAGAAACAAAGCTCACTATTAATTTCAGTCACTAAATTAACTTTCAATTTTCCGGTTTTATTAATTCTTTTGCTAAATTAAGTCAGAGTGTAGCGAAATTTATTACTTCTGACAAACTTTCAGTTTTCACACTACACGTGTCAACCTTCAGTTGCCACGCTTCTAGTGCTAATTGTATGTGTAATAACCTTTCTTTTTCAGTTACTATAGTAATTGTCCTTAGGACTGGCGACCGTAATTTCCCCCAAATCTCAAATATCTAATCACCACTAGTTGATTGTTAACGTAACGGCCGCATATTTACTTTCTTTATTAACTTTACCCCTTTTCAAAATTAATTTCCACCAGTTTCATTTGCATTTTTCCTTTCATTTAGATGTAACCCTTTCCTCCCTCTTTACCGACAAATTAACTTCGGTGACGATTGCTTTTCCCAAATGTCCATTAGGTACACGCGGTTTAATTTTTCACTGCCATTAAGGTCGATAAGTGAGGGGGGAGGATACAAGTGCCCTGTAACATTCAGACTACTTTCAAAAGATTTCCAAATTGTGCACTAGGCTGGAAAACTGGAACCGAAAACAGTCACTACACAGCCTCCAATAGGTTTTTATTAAAAGCTTAAGTCGTATTACATAATTGGCTGGGAAGCTACCCTCCCGAATTGCGCTGTGTCTTAAAGCGCCGCCTCTGGGATGGGGAGCCGCACTGCTGGACCTGGACCGAATCCTACCAATTGAATAACGTCGAGGGTCGATGTGTTGACCAGCCTGTAAGTGATTTTATGCGGTTTCCTACATCCCACTAGGTGAATTCCATGGTGGTAACCAAGTCCCACCTCATTTACACGACTGGCAAACATTTAGCAAACTTTCGCTCTCCTTGACACGAATAACACTACACGTACACATATTCCGTTCTCGGGGGTAACTAACGGGAAGGGTATCTGGCTACCCATTAAACTAATCATGCCACGTCTGTAAATAACTATGCTGGTCCTGCACAGATGAGAGACAAAGCCGAAAGAAAAAAAAGGATGATTGCCTTGAAGACACCGAGGGGCAAGTTCGACTACCTAACTGGAAATGTTTACCCTGTTCTTGACGCACGCTGGCATCTTTCCTTCATGAAGTGTTAGATTTGTTTGTGAAGTCTGTCTTATACATGTGGATGGCTGTAAGGGACGTGAGGAATTTGGTGACTTATTTCCATTGTATGATGATCAGAGAAATTGAAGGTGGAAGGGTGAAACCCAGAAGCGCAAGATGGCCTATTGCTCTGAAATAGAACGAGGGGGACACTGACCTTAAGGGTCCCATCCTACTGTTATGACACTTCCTTTTTTTTTTTTTTTTTTTTGGTGCAAAACTTCTCTGTGACCAATTAATTAGTTCTCAATTAGACTACCATTTAAATTCATATTTCTAGCGACACATGAAAGTAACCTTACCGTCTCTAGTGCTAACTTTAAAATTCCTTGGTGGCGTTTACGTCTAATCTTCTTTCGCTAATCTTTCTCACGTCTCACTAGTTTATTGATACCATCCAATATTTGCTTAGAGTGGCCTCACTTTCTTCACCTTACTGAAAATTCTCGACGTGTATTGACTATTCAACTCTTTCTGTAGAATCGGTTGCCCCACAAATAGCCTTTGCAATCGCTCTCCGCTTCTTTTCCGTATCTCTTTCCCTTCTTCTCAGGTCCTATAGGTAGCACATATGAATATTTTTCGGCGTCTGAAACATCGTCGACCCCGTTCGTGTCCTCTCCCTCTTTTGATGCGTTTAACTGAGCATCTACAAATCCTCTCAAGTTAAAAATATCGAGTATCGTACTTTTTCTGTCGTCTCGTTTTCACTCTAGGCTTGTACCACGGGAAGCAAGGAGAGGATGTTGTTTCGTGGCCGGTATCCTCTTTCTATAACATAACTGCATGCATGTATTAACAGGGTTGTTTATTAACATAAACAGGAAGCTACTTAAGACAGTCCAGATGTTGTGGTACAAGCTCTCCGTAAAAGCCTACGTTAGCCTCACTGCTAGTGAAGTACAAGTCCCGCTGTGCACACTGCTCTGGTCGCTATGTGCTGCCTGAGAGTGAGACTCTGTCTGCGACTGCATGTGACTGGATGGTGACTGAAGACTCGAGTTGTTGACTCACTTGATGACTGACTGGAACTGTCTGGGCCCTCTGGCCCGTGGCGGCGATCTAAATACTCGCAGTCGAGAGGGCATTGGCTGCGCATTTCTTGCAAGTTTGTCTTTGGCCTCTCACGTGATAGGCTCGCTTGCTCCGGCATCTATTATCGATCTTCTCGCAACCTCTTTGCAGCCCAGACTGCTGCCGCCAGCTTACCCCAGCACAGGACTGCTCTTTTCTACTGCGTTACATTCTAGAATCCTGTCTCTTCCGATTCGTTAATCCTCATATCCTTTTCGCCTTCGTCCTTTCTACATGAACTATTTCACCATTTTTTCTGCTCAAAGCTGGAATCACTTCTTCTATCAAATCAGGTACCTCAACCTCCCCATAATTACTTGTTGTGCTATGGCTAACCTCTGGTCATGCTTCCTCCACTAGTTCCTCTTTGTTCCCAAATGACAGTCCATCTTCTTCTTCAGTGACAACCAGGTGTAGCGAATAACTAACATCTACCGAGATTTCTGCCAACATTATCTACGAATTTTAATTTTTTGTTTACGTCATTTGAAATCACCAGTGCAAATCTGTCCTTAAAATGCAGCACGACGCAGAAATATTTTAAAAAATAATGGAGTCCTAATATGGCTTTCACTGTTAAATTCTTTACAATAAAGAAGTCTGCGCTAAATGAGTGTGAGTGGCACTCAGTCTGCTCTCTCTTGCACCTCAACCTCCGCACATTTTTCTTTTACTGTGCCTCGTATTCTCAAAATACTATATCGTAAATAACACCCAATTGTTTTCTTTATCATCTCGCTCATAGGCTTCCTTGTCCACCACCAACACATGGCATCCAGAATCTGAACTCCATTTTCTCCCATGTTTGCACTTACCTATTATTGGATGTGTTCTAAAGTCAAATTTATTTATGCCTGCCACTAACGATGCTTACAAATCGTCGCAATTTACAAATAGTTCTCGCAGGAGAGTTATCATTACTATTTGAGGTGTCAGAGCTGCTCAGTGTACTGAACTTTTCACTCGTTCTTCAGTCCTCTGGTTGTCCCTTTGGTTAGGCCTCCACACTTTCACAACTTACTCTCTCTCTCTCTTCTTCCTGTTCGTTGTCTCTATAATTTTTCTTTAATGTCCTCTGACCAATACTGTTGTCACTAACGTATGTCATCTTCCCACCTACTCCCTCCTTTTCCATTTCTTTGTGGTGGTGTCTCGCTCTCCAGGTTTGCTTATCCAGTTGCTGACGTCCAGGTGGAAAGTGCATCTGTATGAAGTGTACAGCTTCCCTCACTTTTCTGTTACAGTTGTTTCCTAACTCTTGTAACAGATGTTGGAATCCTCGTACATAATTCAGGTTCCTACCGGCGATTATAATCTCTCTCTGGCATGGTGGTTTCGTCAAACAAATTTGAATTAGTCCTGCTGGTTGATAAATTACGTCCAAGACTTTATTTCTGTCTACAATCTTCTTGAAATATTGTCTTGGGCCCTGCTACCTCGATTCTACATATGTTCCATCATCAGTATTCCCATTTCAACTTGTTCTTGCTTTGGTTTTGACCAGTGTCACGAAGGAAAGGGTGTTTGGACTCCTCGTACGTCTTACACTCTCTTGCAATCACTCCCACTCTCGCTTCAGCTTCTTCTCTGGAGTGTTCGGAGGCGAAGTTAATCTTCAAAACATGTGTCCACGACCTAGGTAAGCATCCTGAAATTACTCAACCCCAATTTTCAGGTGTATGTAGTTCGATGCATCTGTAAACAACGAATATTTTTCAACTGACACGAACTGCTTTTTCATTTCTTCCTTGTCTACATCTCACGATAAAGTTTCGGCTGTTGTGGTGGTAAATACTGGTGGATTTGAACGTGTCGGTACCTCTCTGATACAACATAGCCGGCACAAAAGTTCTCTTAATTGCTCCTCTTCCCGATTTTTTTCCCCTTCCCTTTTATTCGTCTTGTTTCCACCTCCACTACTTCTCAAATTTCTGTTAGTGTCCTTCTCTTAGCACACCTAGCGTGTTGTATGTCCGACTTTTGTATCTGCATAGTGAGTGTACTAATGTGTGCAAGCTTAGCTAAACACTTAGCGCGCAATTGGGCAAAACATCTTAACTGTCTTCTCAAGCCCAGAGTGTCAAGCAGATATTCTAAATAAATATGACCCTGGCCCTGTAAGGCAGCTAATATCACTTGCGAATTGTAATAAAAATCATTAGATATGCTGCTGTCACGTCCCTAAAATGTATGATTTAATACAAGTGAAAGTTTGGTGTCTATTCTAGAAAGACAAAACAGCTATTCCCTCTTTTATTCTAAATATAATTTATCAACTGCTGCTTTCAGGGGTCAAGTGATAAACCACAGTCATGTTCAATTACTTTTGACACTCAGTAACAAAATACTGAAGTCTTGGACATATTGAAATGACGATTAAAATCGTTATCTCTACAAATGGAAATTTTTTGCTACAGGAAAGAACGATTATTCAAACTCCTCATAAGCTTATTTAAATCTATGTTGTAATAGCTGGTCAATGCACTGAGTTTGTGGAGAATAAATTTACTTTTCGAACCAATGAAAAAACTCTTATTTACTCAATGTGACGGTAGGTTAGTATCCAAGCTTTTGATATTCAATGGTCAAAGCATACGGAAGTTAGAGTGAGCAAAATCTAGACTCAACATTTACTGTGGCTTAATGTTCGATGATACTTTACCAAGCGCCATCTGCAATGGCGTTGTCTCCGTGCTGGATCTGAAACGCTAATTCCCTACTCTGGCCTTCACTGAATTCACTCAGTCGCAACTTTCCTGCATTTTGTAGAACCTTAATGTATCCCTAGTCGAAATAAAGGCTTTTCCACACTCGCTAGGGGTCGAAGCGATATCCATATTTCCTTTGCCCGCAAAAAATCCCGCAGGAATAATTAACAACCGCTTTGCTATCTGTCGCCACTATACATGAAGCGCATCGTCCTCCCTTCGCAGAAAGTAAATCTTTCAATGCCCTCGCTTATTTTCACACAAGTGCGGTCCGCCACGAGACAAGAGAGAGAGAGAGAGAGAGAGAGAGAGAGAGAGAGAGAGAGAGAGAGAGATAGACAGGGCCTCAATGTCTCAAAATCCTTTATGTAATGGGGATCTCCCCACTATGTCGCGTCTGAGTCGCCCAGTATGACTCCAGCCAATTACTATCTCGCTTGAGGTGAATAAACTTTTTTTCTTGCTGGGTTGCAGCCTAGCCCTGTTAATGACATGCAGCCACTTGCCCTCGATCCCGGACTTATTTACGTTAAAAGGAATAGTGTATTGTTCTGGCCTTATCCCTTTCTGTGCTGAAGCTCGCCGTTAACTTGCTAAATGGAAGCTCTACGATATCATTAGCCACCTGCTCAGTTCATCTCCCAAATGCATTTCGATTTAAGTTGTTTGTTCTAAGCCATTGCCCATATTGGTAGAGATTGTTTTGCTAGTTTTCAGTACATTAAAGTAACTGAAATTGCCTTCTGTTGATATAATGTAATTATTATTTTCTGAGGATCTCATACTGTATCATCCTGCCGTTATCGATCAAGCTCATGTAAGGTCCGTAAAATGCGGACGCCTTACAAACGTTTCCTTGTTCCTTCAATTGATGTGGGCCCAAGTCTCCTTAAAATGTACTAAATCTCTAATCTGTTCACGCTTATACACACTTTTTGGTACAGTTTTACAAAATGTGAGTTTGTAGAATTTCGAAATCTGCTTCATTGTGGTGGTTAATTATTGAACTTCATCTACTAATTTACCTAAAGTGTTCTGCTGTGTGTTATGATACTCCTTCTTCCACAATTTCTTTGTTTTAGTATCCTTCAGTAGCTTTCTTCAGTCTATCTGTTGTCCCTTTTGTATTCAGCGTCAGTGTGTCTCCTTTTGTAAAAAAATCTTGTGCCTGGTCATTCACCTTCTTCGTGAGCTGTTTCTGTACCTTAGTAACCTGGTTTTCAATATTTTTCTCTAATGATTTCACTTCTCCTCGCATTTCTTCGCATCTTCATCGAGTTTCTAATTTATGGCCCAAACTTGTTCTTCTGTCTTTTTATTTAACTAATCATTATTCTTGAGTAAATCTTCACTTGTCTCGAATCGTTCATCTGTTTTCTTGTATTATGTGTCATTTTCCTTTTCGCTGTCCTTTGTTTTCCTGAACTGTGCAATTTGAAAAGATCTCTTGATTGAATGGTAATGGCTACCGAAATATGAGCTCGCAAGTTACATCACTTTTGTAGTGTTTTCATGGCCTACTACCTCAGAAGTCTCCGCTACAAGTAAAATTTCTCTATAACCTACTCTCCTAAATTCAACTTCTGACATTTTGCAATTAACATGCATCCGACTTTCTGCAAAAAAAAAAAAAAAAAAAAAAAAAAAAAAAACAAAAAAAAAAAAAAAAAAAAAAGTTCAAAAGGCTCTGAGCACTATAGGACTTAACATCTGAGGTCATCAGTCCCCTAGACTTAGAACTACTTAAACCTAACTAACCTAAGGACATCACACACACCCATGCCCGAGGCAGGTTTCGAACCCGCGACCGTAGCAGCAGAACGGTTCCGGACTGAAGCGCCTAAAACCGCTGTCTTCTTACATTTATTCCATTCTGCGATTCTTCGCCCAGCATAACTGAAATGTATATGGAGAACATTGTCTTAATGTACATCTGTGACTGTTCCGCAGCCTGCTTACTGAACTGAAAGTTCTCTCACTATCTCGCTCATTATCACTAATTTTCTAGTTAGTTTCTTGTAAATTTTTGCACGCCCTAACAAATTCTGTAAGCTTAAATACTTTTATCGTTTAAATAAAAGTAACTATCGTGCAGTAGAATACTCGATATCCACATTTACGTTAAAATGCCATGTCCTCCTAACACAAAACACAATGCACACAAAAAAGGAATATTACGCCCTCTGTAACTTCATCAACGTTCTTCAGCTGGACAACGATGGACATATACTAACCTCAAATTACTGAAATAAATCACATGACAATTGACATGACAAATGCAAATTCTTATTGAGCCTTAGTTTGAAAGATTTTTTTCAGATATAACTTTGGAATCAGGAAATTGCAAGTAAACATATCGTGAGCAGATTCGCCAATTTGTTAGGTTATGCTTTGTTGTGGGACTTGCGTGGCCTGTTTTGGTTAGAATCTTTAATTAAACTTCTTAAATTAGTCCTGTATATCTGACATTCGTACTATCACCCTTCAAAAGAATTATAAAGGAATTCATCTGACTATGAAATCAAACAAATATTTCAGAACTCATTTTCTTACACATGTATATAATTAAATCCACAATAAAAAGTGTGCAGACTATATGAGTAAAAATTTCTCGGTGTACATGCCGCGTCAACTCAGAATAAATCTCCGAGCTTTCGACCACTACCTCCATGGTCGTCGTCAGGGCTAAAACTGACTGTCGTGAACTAGCGAGGTTCCCACTTTTATATGTAAAGGACGGCTTCTTATTGGCTGGAATACATCAGCGATATGGCGCGTAGCGAAGTGGTGCCCTCTACTTCCATAGATGTACGAGTAGTTGCTATCCCACGTTGCTTGCAGCGCCATCCCTTAAATCAGGAGGTAAAGTGCGAGAAGTTTTTCTCTGCGATTTTTCTTTATCCAGTGCGCTCTTCCAAGTGTTGCTAAGTGCATAGCCGTTGTCTCTATTAAAGTTATTATCGCTAAGTCTAATTTCGACTGCTTCCCGGATCACAGAGTCCCAGTAATTCGATGTGTGGGCTATTACTCTGGTTCCTTCAAATAAAATCTTATGCTTGTTAAGCAGGCTATGTTCAGCCACCGCTGATTTTTCCAAATATCTGTATTTCAGGTGGCGTTGGTGCTCAATGCAGCGGTCTGCAACGGTTCTTACAGACTGGCCCACGTAATTCTTGCCGCATTCGCAAGGAATAGTATAAATTCCCGGCACTCTTAAGCCGAGACTATCTTTAACTGGTCTCAACATTTCCTTAATTTTCCTAGGTGGTCGGAAAACTGGTTTTATTCCTTGCCTCTTCAGGACTCTGGCTATCTTGCTCGTTGTAGCACCGCAAAAAGGAAGCCGCGCTATGTGTTGGTCCTCTTCTTGTATGTGGCCGGCATCGTGTCTTACTTTCTTGGACAATACTGATTTAATTTCACCGGCAGAATAACCATTCCTCTTGAAAACAGTCGTCAAATGGTTGATCTCGGGACCGAGGTGGTCCTTGTCGGAACTAGTCCTGGCTCTGTGTACTAAAGTATTCAGCATAGCTCTCTTCTGAGACGGATGATGGAAGCTATGGCTATGCAGATATAAGTCTGTATGGGTTGGCTTCCTGTACACAGAATGGCCCAGTCGTCCATCCGGCTTTCGCTCTACCAACACATCTAAAAAAGGTAACTTCCCTTCCTTCTCGACCTCCAATGTAAATTTTATGTTTGGATGTACACCATTCAGATGTTCGACGAACTGCTGCAGCGTGTCGCTGCCGTGTGGCCAGATTAAAAAAGTATCGTCGACGTATCTGTAGAAGCATGATGGGCGGAGGTGAGCACTGCTCAGGGCTCGTTCTTCAAAGTCCTCCATGAAAAAATTCGCTATTGCTGGTGACAATGGCGAACCCATGGCTGTTCCATCCGTCATTTCATAATAATTTCCACTGTATAAAAAATAAGTGGTCGTCAAGGTATGCCGGAACAACTTCAAAATTTCTGAGGAGAAATGAGCAGACAACAATTGTAATGTGTCATCCACAGGTACTTTGGTGAACAGAGAAACCACGTCGAGGCTGACCATGATATCACTTGGGCCTATCTTCATCTGTTTTATGATATCAACAAACATTTTTGAATTTTTAATATGATGTGGGCAGTGACCAACTATAGGCGCCAACAATTTAGTTAAGTGCTTTGCAAGCTTGTACGTAGGAGAGCCAATAGCGCTAACAATCGGTCTCAACGGGACGTTCTCCTTATGAACCTTTGGCAAACCGTACAGTCTTGGTGGCCTAGGTGCTCTCGGCCGTAAGTTCTTCACCAGTTCGTCGGAGAGGCCAGAGTTTTTTAGTAGCTCCCTTGTCTTCCTGCTGAGCGCCGATGTGGGATCCCGTCTGAGAACCCGGTATGTGCTGTCCTCCAGTAATAATCCAACTTTCTTATGGTAATCTGTAGCATTGAGGATTACCGTGGCGTTCCCCTTGTCAGCAGGTAAAACAACTAGATCTTCATCCTTCTGCAACAATTTCAGTCCTTGTCTCTCCTCTCTGCTGATGTTTGACTTAGGCGGCTTGGATGTCGCTAAAATCCGGCTAGTAGCAAGCCTTACGTCATCCGCTGCTTCTTGAGGAAGATGACGAACTGCTTGTTCCACTCCACTAATGATCTCAACCACCGGTAACTTACGTGGAGCTGGGGCAAAGTTCAATCCTTTACTGAGAGCCGAGATGGTAGCTTCATCAAGTTCCTTGTCAGAGAAGTTGATAACAGTGCGGTGAATGCCGTTGGACCCAGTAGTTCCTTGATCACGGTTAAGCCGCTCAAATTTATCGGCCTGTTTCGCCGTAGTCCTGCTTAAATTGGCTCGTTGGTGTGCCGCCAAAGCCATATCCACCCATTCCCAGTCCAATGGTGAGAGGACTTCGGCCAGAAATAAATGGCAACTAAATAACAGGCGAGCGTTCATGTCTAGTTCATACCTGGTATGACGTATCCTCTCCTTCACAATAGCATGGCTGGTCTTTCGTAATATTCTGTTTACTGCAGCGCTTCTGATGTGGTGTTTGACGACTGCAAACTTCGGTACTACCTCCTTGTAGCCATATGCAGACTATATATTTCCTTCACAATAGCATGGCTGGTCTTTCGTAATATTCTGTTTACTGCAGCGCTTCTGATGTGGTGTTTGACGACTGCAAACTTCGGTACTACCTCCTCGTAGCCATATGCAGACTATATATTTGCAAAATGGATAGTAGATCTGAAATGTGATTCAAGTAAACACAAGACTGGACAAAACATTTACAAGCGTGAGAGTCGTACTGTGATTACTGAAAGCACAAAGATAAGCAAAATACTACAAAAGGATACGTGTGTTCTTCTACCGCCGCAGTTTAGAGCATGTTGAACCTCTAATTGCGTAAACGTCTCCAGGATAAAGACTGAAAATCAGTGAACGTTGTTAAATATGAAGTTTTCTTTCATTGCAATTGGCTTCTCTGTTCCGACTGGCTCTCACTCCACTCATAATCTACGACTGGCAATTGACGTGGAAGCAAAAAATCAGTCACTGTCTCTGAATCAAAACCTTCTCTCTGGCTGCATCTAATATCAGTTCTAGGATCAACTATCGCCCAGACTAGCTAGTAGCAGTCGTCTAGAAGTGATGTCTGTCCATCAATATGCCAGTCTGGGAAGAAGTCCGCCCATCAAGCATTTCTCTGCAAAGACCTTCAGACGACGAAAGTTTGGTGCTTTTTGTTTCTCAGCGTTACATATTTCGATTGCCTGAATAATAACCCTTGTGAGTACCAAGCTCTAAAATTTTATCTTATCAGCTACTAATCCCTCTACCTTACTCGTGTCTCAGGCGGTTGATTAGTTAAAAAGCTTCTTAGTTTTGGTGCTCCAAAATGTATCCTAATTACTTCCTATCTCTGCTTACTTTCATGCACTGGCCAGTCTGGAAGGACTGCTGTAGGCGTCGTCACTTTCCTTACACCCACTTCTAAATTACTTACATGAACAAAATGAACGAGTAGTAGCCATTTTTACATTTCTTTAGCTATTTTGTTTTGCGACCCGTAGGTGAGGTATCAGTGAAGCACAATCTTCAAAGGGACCATAAGCTTTCTCTTTTCATTCCACTTTCTAAGATTTCACCTGAACAGCTTAAGTTGTTTCTGCGAATTTACACTGCACCGGCACATCCTGGAGATATAACCTGGATGGTATGACTTTTTCCGGTCGGTGCCAAGACGGCCTCCTTTCAAATCACAGCACGGCCCAACTCTAATATCTGTCTGGTGTGTCCCTTCGCATCGGCGAAAGAGTCAAATCTAATCGGAATAAATTGATAGACGCTGAATAATGAAACGTGAGTCAGCACCATTGATTGCCAACACTAACGAGTAGCTTCTTAGAATCGAATTTCCTATCTAATAGTTCCTGCGAAATAGTGTGGGTAGAGGTT
This sequence comes from Schistocerca americana, assembly GCF_021461395.2. Taxonomy (NCBI): domain Eukaryota; kingdom Metazoa; phylum Arthropoda; class Insecta; order Orthoptera; family Acrididae; genus Schistocerca; species Schistocerca americana. The sequence goes on from NC_060122.1 coordinate 654,982,900, forward strand.
GTACTTCACAATCGGACTAAACTATTAATTGGATCGTTTTAACGACCCCTGACTTAGAAGATATAGTTGCTGAACAGTTCAAAGAAAACTTATTTCTAATGGGTACCCCACTCGCACAATTATAGCAGATGGCGACTTCATCTACCCTCGATACGCTGAAACAAAATTGCTGGAAAAATTACACCTTTAAAGCCGTCGGCAAGCATAAAACGTAATCCGAAATTGTTCTGAATACTACCTCAAAAAATTATTTTGACCAGTTAGTTCAAGAGCCCACCCGAAGTGTAAATGGTTGCGAAAGAATACTTGACCTCTTAGCAACAAATGATCCTGAACAAATAGGGAGTATCTTGACGAATACAGGTATTAGTGACCACAAGGCAGTTGCTGCTAGGCTGAATACCATAACACACACGACCATCAAAAAGAAATGCAAAGTACATCTGTTTAAAAAATCTGATAAAAATGCTCTTAATGGCTTTTTAAGAGACAGTCTCCACTCCTTCCGATCTGATTACGTAAGGGTAGAAAAGATGTGGAATTATTTCAAAGAGATAGTATCGACGGAAATTGAGAGATCTATACCACATAAATAAATAAGTGATGGTGATGATCCCCCACAGTACGCAAAACGGGACAGATCGCTGTTGAAGAAGCAATGAAAAAAGAATTCCAAATTTAATACAACGAAAATCCTCAAGACTGGCATATTTTAGCAGAAGTTCGAAATGTAGCGCGTACTTCAATGCGAAATGCTTTTAATAATATCCTCAACGAAACTCTGTCTCGGAATCTGGCAGAAAACTCAAAGAGATTCTAGTCATACATAAAGTACACCAGAGGCAAGACGTAATCAATAACTTCAATGCGCGATAACAACGCTGAAGTCACTGATGACAGTGTCACTAAAGCGGAGTTTATTAAACACAGTTTTCCGAAACTCCTTCACCAAAGAAGATGAAGTAAATATTCCTGAATTCTAATCAAGAACATCTGCCCAGATGAGAAACATAGAAGCAGATATCCTCGATATAGCAAAGCAGCTTAAATCACTTAATAAAGGCAAGGCCTCCGGTCCAGATTGTTTACCAGTAAGGTTCCTCCCAGAGTATGCTGAACAATAGCTCCATCGTTAACAATTATATATACCCGCTCGCTCGGAGAAAGTTCCGTACCTAAAGACTGGAAAATCGCTCAAGTCACACCAATACTCGAAAAGGGAAATAGGAGTAATCCACTAACGTCGATTTGCAGTAACGTTTTGGAACATATACTGTATTCGAACATCATGAATTACCTCAAAGAAAATGATTTATTGACACACAATCAGCGTGCATTCAGGAAACATCGTTCTTGTCAAACACAACTATCTCTCTATACTCATGAAGTGATGAGTGCTATCGACAGGGGATGTCAAATTGATTCCTTATTTATACATTTCCAGAAGCCTTTTGACACCGTCCCTCACAAGCGTCTTCTAACTAAACTGTGTGCCCATGGAATATCACCTCAATTGTGCGACTGGATTCGTGAATTCCTGTCAGAAAGGTCACTGGTCGTAGTAATAGACGAAAAAAGTCATCGAGTAAAACAGAAATAATATCCGGCATTCCCAGGATGAGGCGTTAGAGGCCTTCTATTGTTCCTTATCTACATTAACGACATAGGAGACAATCTGAGTAGCCCTCTTAGATTATTTGCAGATGATGCTGTCATTTACCGTCTTTTAAAGTCATCAAATGACCAAAACGAATTGCAAAATGATTTGGATAAGATACTGTGTGGTGCAGAATGTGGCAGTTGGGCAATTGACCCCGAATAAAGAAAAGTGTGAAGTTATTCACATGAGAACTAAAATAAATCCGCCAAATTTCGATTACGCGATAAGTCGCACACATCTTAAGGCTGTAAATTCAACTAAATGTAATAGGGATTACAATTACAAAAAACCTAAATTGGAACGATCACATACATAATGTTGTGGGTAGAGCAAACCAAAGACTGCGGTTCACTGGCAGAACACTTAGAAGGTGTAACAGAGCTACTAAAGAGACTGCTTACACGATGTAACAAACCTACCAAAGAGATTACTTACACCACACTTGTCCGCCCTATTCTGGAGTACTGCTGTGCGGTGTGGGATCCGCAGCGGATGAGACTGACGGATGACATCGAAAAAGATCAAAGAAGGGCATCTCGTTTCGTATTATCGCGAAATAGGGGAGATAGCGCCACAGACGGATACATGAACAAGAGTGGCAATCATTAAAGGAAGGGCACTTTTGTTGCGACGGGATCTTCTCATGAAATTTCAGTTTTCTCCTCCGAATGCGAAAACATTCTGTTGGCACCCACCTACATAGGGAGAAATGATTATTACGCTAAAATAAGAGAAATCAGGGCACGCACAGAAAAATTTAAGTGCTCGTTTTTCCCGCGCGCCGTTCGAGAGTGGAACGGTAGAGAGACAGCCTGAATGTGGTTCATTGATGACTCTGCCAGGCACTTTACTGTTAATAGCAGAGTAACCACGTAGATGCAGCAGATGTAGCACAACTAAATGAGAAGCGAATATGAAACCGCGGTGGACTCTGCAGAGAGTGAGAGAAACGTGGTATGTCCAGAAACTGAAGGGAGTCAATATTGGTTCTTCCAAAAGGGGGAAGAAGAAGGAGAAAATGATGTCTTTTTATTTATTTTCTTTCGGTGGTGGTCACCCTTTCAACTAGCTATGATTTGCTTACACATCTGCATACAATATTTTTTCTTATTACATTGCACATACATGTATATAATAAATAAATTAAAATATGTAGATCGGCCCCTTCGTCACCTGCAGAGTATAGATTTTTATTTTTGTGCAGACAACCACGGTCACACAAGTGTCCAAAACTCTTTCGTATTATGGAATTTTCGTTTCATTTCTTCATTCTGAGTCTGTCAGATCACGCTTTCCGCAGTACGTCCAGCTATGCATGGCCATAAAATCCCCTTTTGCTTTTTTTAATATATATATTTCAATTTCTTCTACTGTCTTCCTCCGGTTGTTGTATTTCCGAAATATAATCACAGTTTGAGTGACCAATTCCCTTAAATGCACCTGGTTGGAATGTTTTTTTTTAGTGTTTGTGTCTGCAGTTGCTTTGTTTATGATAGCCGAATGTTCATTAATGCACAAAAGATTACTTCAGTGTTGGTGTTCTTTGTGTTATGAATCGAAGACCATAAGGAAGATAGCTGCATTCCGATATGGTATTACCATTTTCTGCAAAACAATTTCAGATTCTATTAAGTCAATGTCTTTTCCCACCTTTTCTTTGGATGTAGATCGACTTCTTCGTCACAGACGGAGCACAGAATTGCAATGACACATCTATCGGTCCAACGTCACAACATAAACTGTTCAGTGCTAATAAATTTTTTATTTGGGCATTTCCTTACTGTTTATCGTTATTAACTAGTTGTTGTTTATATTTCCAACTTTTCGTAAAATCTATTCCCTGTTCCGAATTTTTCTTTGTCTGACAGTGCGCATCAGAGGCTGTGGTGAAACTTGGCCTACGGTAATGGCCTGTGGCAATCGGCGGGACGTTGACGTAGTTTTCGACGTATCGTCCTCTGGGAAACAGCAGAAGTGCCAATTCAGTGAAGAATTGCGAGAGATAAACATAAAAGCAAGAGTAAAAGCGGAGATACTGGAGCGGAATAACGTAGCACAGCAGAAATAAACGGGAGCCATTTTCTGCCTCCGTCATTCCAGAGCGCTCCCAACAAAGTTGACGATCTCCTCTCTCTGATCCGTGCGCGGGCCCGCAGACAGTCCTGTTTTTAGTGCCAGCTAACTTCTGGAAACGTCTCTGTTCTTCTCAGTCTAGGGCTATCAGCTCCGCTCTCCCAAAGTAGTCACTGCGTAGATATAAATAGTCCCTGCCGTACTTCTGGAGCTCAGCCCCGCCGGTTCGTCGGCAAAAACGAGGGCGCCGTTGCGCCTTCCGTCCCTTTCTGCCACCGCTAACCCCGTTCGCCACCTACGCCTCGAGGCGAAAGTAAAATTTACGCCTCGATTAAAAGTTCGCGATACACCGCCAAGGCTTGGGTGTGCCACAGCTCAATAAACTTGCCGTGACTTCAGTGAACAGCACCCGCTTCCATCTCGAAAACCGCTACCGTGTCAAGGTTTTCCGGTGGGCTCATAACTTGGCGGGTTACATACCTCAAACCCTCCGAACCTGCATACACTGGAAGAAAGCTGCTTTGCACAATATACTTCCACAGTAACAATTTCGTATCGGGTGCCTGCGCTCCATCTTCTCGTTTCAGGTCTCGTGACTACAACGTGGTGCTACGCAACATACTCGTACTTTACGATACCAATTCGTTGTAAATAACAATCACAAGCTGCAAAAAGTTTTTATTTTTATTTTTATTCAACTTGTCTCTTGAAGCCATCCTCTGGCACAAATTATATAATTTTTCATAGTGAATATCACATTTCTACAACGCACCACGAAAAATTGAGTTCTGGCAGGTGAAAGCCCTAAAGTTGAAAAATAAAAAAAAAGTATTAACTAACACTTAGCTCATTTACAGGGGAATTTCGTTTGTGACAGCTCTGTAGCTTAATTTTAAGACAATTTTATGATTACCACTTTGCACTACCTTTTTTTTCTTCATAATTGGTTTGGACTACTAAGGACAACATGAAATTACTTGCGTCTCCTTTCTTCTCGCCTTTTCTTCTTACCAGTAGCTCTTCATTCGTTACTTATGTTTTTCTCTCCTTTCTTCTGTCCATATTGTGCCTCTCTCTTTCTTTGTTTTCTCCTAGAAGCCCTTGAAACTTTTTATTTTTCTCTGAACTATCCTCTTTCTCCTATTTCTGCCTCTGTTGTCTCCATTTCTCTCTGATCTGCTTTAACGTCTTTGATCCATGTCATTGATGATTTTGGGTTTCTATCAAAAAGTTAAAAATTCTTTTTTGTTATCTTGTTTTCGTATAACTGGCGTAGGTGTCCCTATAAGACAACTCTTCTCTTCCTCGTTTTGTCTGATATTGGTTCCATTTTATCATTAATGTCCTTATTAATTCTTAATTTCCATTCCCCTTTCTCGTAATATGTCCCAAGACTTCCCTGTTTATTTTTCTTTCCTTCTTTTGCATTTCACCTAACTATTTAGCTGTATTTGACGAAAGGCATTCTGAAGCATAAAGGAAGTCTGGTTTGATGACAGTGCCGCAGCGCTGGAGTTTCTTGTTGTACAGGTCTTCTGTTAGCTGAAAAGCCACCTCCCTTTTCGTTCTCCTTGCTAAGTTAGTTTCTTGTCCAAAACATTTATATTTTGTGGACATTACATTTTTAAATTTTTTCCATAGTCAGTTTCCACGTATTTCGGTGCCTCCTTCGCATCTGTCATATACTACTCTGTTCATAGGCCTGCTTTTGAAGCATGCGCTACTTCATTACTACCACAAACATGTCAGAATCCTCCAGGCTAGCAACAGATTTGAGTTTCAAACAGTGATGAGGGTGGGAACGATACAGTAGCGGAAGATGCTGTCTAGGAAGCGAGATCATACGGAACGCTCGAAGCAAGGAATATATCACATGTAGGTTGCTACAGGTGAGTAAAATTCTTTCCAATAATAGAACAAAACTGATTACAGAATTTGATGTGGAACCGAGAAAAATGTTCCTGTAAGTCTACATCTATAGCACAGCAAGGTAGGTGAGTGAAAGACGAACAACTGGAAATCTGGAGAAGAAGGAATGGGGAGAATTTGCGACGTGATGAAGTTTGGGAATTTTAAAATCTAAACTGAAATATGAAGTACGAAATGAAGATTTATTAACAAGAGGTGGGGTACGAAGCCTATAAAAACCTTTAGCAGAAGAAGCAGTAGTACTTGGATACGTGGCATGTCATTCAGAAGGCACTGGAAAGAATAGTTTAGGAGAATGGAAGACTAGAGTATAAAATGTGTAATAGGTGAAGTTGGTGGACACTTGAAAGAGACGTCAAATATCCTGAACAACCCACTTTGAAAATTCGAACAGGCGATTTTTATGAGAGCAGAATCAAACATTCTACACTCTTTTACCTGTCACTCCAGCAGCTAAGATGTGACAGTACAACTACAGCCAAATTTGCTACATGTGGAGACGTATACATGAGTCCTCGACCGAAGTCATGTAACAAAGAAAGAGGCCCCAGTTAATGAGATTCCGTATTGTATTCCTAAGGAATAAACACTCTAGTGTATTTCATGCATTATTTTAGTTTTATTTCGTGTATGTGTTACTTTACAATCAGATATGTCCCTGAGAGTATAACTGGAGAATATTGTAGACTATTTCTTACATACTGTAGAAAAATAGTCTGGAATTTGATATGGAATACGATCATCATTAGAGGAAGTAGTAATTCTTCTGAACTGGCGACAGCTGTTAGAATCCACTGAAATTTTAATGATTCCTTCTTCTTAAAGAGGCACCTTGATACAGAAAACGTCCTAATTCGTATCTGTAGGAGGTTAGGCAGGATGGGGAATCTCTGAGGACCGAAGGCATTATCTGCTTTCTGTGTCTTAGAAGATAAAATTTGGCCGCTGACTTTCTCAGCAGTTGGCATGAGACCAACATTTTGAGGTAGTAGCTTACAGGGCAGCCCAGGTTATAAGACTCTGGGATGCGGTAGTCTCAATTACCATTCTCCTCGTTCGAACAATAGCGGTTTCACATCGGGAAGACGCCAACGGTTTCACATTCGTCTCTAGGCACTTGTTACATAGAGTCTCGTTATAGGTTTCCTGTTCATGACCTTGGACAGAGATGCCTAATGATACCTGCAATAAAGTGTAAATGTTTTAGCGCAGTGCATGGAGCTATTTCGAGGATGACCATTAACTCACCGCCCCCTCCCGCACCTCCCCAGTTTACGCATCGACCGGATTCTCATGAGTGCAGTGATCTCTGTGACTTTCCCTCTCTGATCCCTCTGATTTGCATCGAAAGTTTTCTCCTGAACATATCTGCATCTCTGCAGTGTACATTGGGGTGGCCCTTAGATAAATGTAAAGTTTGGAAATTTAAAATTTTGCTTCCCCCTCCCCTCACTTTTGCCCCATTTAACAAAATAAGCGCGGGAAAATCCAGTCCAACAAATTCTAGGGGACTCTCAAACGCCTTCAAGTTGGAACAGAGCAAGACCTATTTCCGTTAAAATGCATTGTACTCTTCCTTATGTGACAGTTTCAAGCAATCCCAGCAATTGTTTAAAATCATTTTGACTCATATTACTGAAAAGATCATTTGAGGAACACAAGAAGCACATTCTCAATTTGAAGTACTTTTTAATTTACAATAATCATTTGTAAAAAAATGTTTTTCAATTTCGTCTCTTGTGAGATTGTTATTGTAGTTTTGTATTAGTTCTGTAGCTCTTTCTGCAACATCATTCACAACAACCATCTACTCAAGTCCTTTAATTGGACTTTTATAACGCGCCGTTTCTTTTGATACTGAAACGTGTGTGCAGAGGAAATCTGTACTGATAGAAAACCTCATACAGAAAGTTTTTTTAACATGTGTTACAATAAGATGAAAGTAAATATCCGTAATAGGAAACTGATGATTTATTGTATAACGTACGTTTCTAGTTGACTTTTTCCTTCTTCCTCTTCATATTTTTTCTAATTCCAGATAAGTGTAGCTATATTTTCTTTGACCTTTGTTGGAGCATTGTCATCAAAGAAAGCTAAAGCCAGGGTTTGTGCAGCCACGTACAAAAGGTGACTCGAAAACTTTTTTTGCAGCAGTCTTACTGATTACTGGATCAGTATCCAGATAATTTGTCAGTTGACTTAAAATAGTAAATTATTGTAAGGTGTCTTAATTGCTTCTATCGACTGGAGTCAGACTGGGACGTACAAGTGTCCAAGAAAAATACATCGTCTTATTTATGAGTTCTTCCCCATATCAGGCAAGTGAAACTGAACTTGAAATGTATATAACTTGAATTCATATATGGCCTTTGCCGTCCACGTAGAATGAGATGCACCTCCTGAGATTCGAAACGATATCTCATTGTTTTAAATACCGCAAAGGAAGATCATGTTGCTGTTGTTTATGCGTAGAAATTTCATTTTATACAAATTTGAGAATAATAGACTGTAAGTTGTTAAGTGATTCGCTGTTGCAGTTTATTTACTTTTGTCCAAGTTAGTCTAAATTTCTTCAAAATTTCACGTCTGGGCCCGAACTAACCTCCGTTAGCGAGCCGAAACAGGTCATCATTACCAGTTAAGGAATGTGACGATCGCAAGGGAGGTATAACAGGTCACGGATGAACAGTTTTCCTACATTTGTAGAGCTGTCATTTGCTTAACCTGTATGGCTTGCTGTCGTATCACAGCAAAGTGCCTGAATGTTGTCAATTATACCCACTTTTCTGATACCTGGTGAACTGCCGTGACTTGACTTTCTCCAGAAGATGTCGGGATTGCAGGGACTCCCAGCAATTGTTCCTTCCCTTAAAAAGTTATTAGTACTGTCATTCTATCTACATGTTCAACGCCTTAGAGCGCTGGGAGCAACTTTCCATCCCGGTGCAACACAAACAACAATACAGCAGTCGATCGAATTCAACTGCCGCTACGAAACTCGCTGAAAATACCACAGTAGCCCCTTTGTTTAGTTTTAAATATTCACCACTATGATGTAATATTCTCCAAATCACTAAAAGGAAGACGCCACTTTTACTCCCACCTGGCTAAGGCAGACGTCGTTACTAGCACTATTATTGTTTTACTATTAATAAAATTATTATACATATTATATCCTCTTTGAGTCCCGATGATAAAGTAAGTGAGGAAAATTGTTCTCAGTGTTATTTTTATTAGTCTTAAACATAATTACATTCAGGATTACATTAATTGTATTTTCATTTTTTGTACAGTCCAAAATATTTTAGGCACACATATGTGGACTTCAGGTCTTAAGTGGTAAATAAGTAATACATTGAAAAACAGATTAAAGTTTTTGTTGATGGAATTTTGCAAAACAATTGTTTTTAGTCACACATAAATAAACATTGCACTTCTTGCACAAGGTTCTTGCGCGGGATCTGCAGTCTTCAAAACGACATTTAGAAGCATTCTTTGCCTCTACATATTGGGGAAGATGATCAATCCGGTCATATCGAGTTGGCTTCCTTGGCATGGAAACAACCTTTCTTCTATTGGGTTTATTGTCTTCATCTTCTCCTGAGCTGTCAGTGATCTGTTCATCGAAGGTTATTTCTTTGAAGAGTCGTGAGGACCCTCTGACATGAGAACCCTTTATCAGTACATTGACCACATTCAGTCTGAAGTTTATTAGGGACAGTCTGTTACACTTTGGTACTTCTTCTTTTGCATAGGTTCTTTTGTACATAATCCAGCAATTAATAATAACTAAATGAATAAAATGGTTAAATATTCTGATTGTCCATTTTCTTGTTCTGGTATTTGACCTGTAGTAGGCCATAAATCAGTCACATAGGTCAATACCACCCATGTTACAATTGTAACTCTTCACTGTAGCTGGTTGTGGTACATCAATACTTCTGTTCTGCGCCTTTGACCATCGCATACAAGTACCTTATGGCTCACTCCCAACACAAGATGATACCAAAATGAAAGCCTTATTATCTTTCCATTTAAGTGCACACACCTTTTTGTCTGCCCTCACATATTCATCCCATTCACCTCTGTTTAGATCACAATCAGTTTTCAATTTTGAAACCACATCAGAGATTCTGATTTTCATTACAGTACTTGTTTGTTATATGTTGTTGCTTAAGCGAAGCTCAATTGACTTAATGCCTGTACAAAATCTGTCACTACATATCACATGCTGTCCATTCTTTGGAACTGTCACAGTCAACAGCTTAATTACACTTGCACCTAAACCTATTTCTTTTAATTCAGTGTCAGGCACTGTTCCTTTGCCAGTATATATTATGAAGTCAAGAAATAAACCATCTGAAGATGCCAAAATAAAGTTTTTCAACCCAAGAGGATTGGGTTTCGATGGCACATAAGTTCTTATGGCACATCTGCCAGAGAATGGAATCATCTGCTCATCAATTAATAGGTGCTTAGATCGTGGCAAAGCGAGACACTTACTCCTGAAAACATTAATCACAGGCCTCACTTTCCAAAGTTTGTCACTCCTATCTTGGTCATGTAAATTATTTACAAAATGTGAAAGATTGCGTAACTTCAAGTATCTGTCCCGTCAGAGTATTACTGATGAGAGGCAGATCAAGTAGCCTACTCCAGTACATCTTGGCTTGTGGTAGCATGAGCGTACCCAGTAGAATTTCAATCCCTACAAAGGAAAGAATTTCGTTCATATTTGTGTTCAAATTCTTACTATTATTTTGCACATGATATAGATTTGTCTGTTCTGCAACAACATTCTAAAAATTCTTATCATAATATTCGATAAAAAATTCAGCAGGATCCCTTAACACATCATCCGTCATATCTTCGAAATTATTTTCACCTGGCTCCTTGTTTTCCATTTTTAAGCACTTCCATTTTAACTTACGTTTACGTCCATTGTCCTGCGACGAACCAGGCATAGGGTCTTCTATTTCGATGTCTGCTTGTTCAGTAGTGACTGTAGATTCAGGGAAAGCCTCCTCATCCGACAATTCTTGACTCTCATCGTGTGAAAGTGAACTGAAGTCACTGTCCTTCAGCATCCGAAGTACGTCTTCATCGTTGATTACTGAAAATAATGCCATAAATTAATTTATGGTGTTTAAATAATCGAGATCGTAAACATTATATAACATTTAGCCACAACAATTGGATAATTATGAGGATTTATTCACGCAATACTACAACAACTAAAACTTCACAATGAATAAGGTAAGCAGGAAAACTTTGAGGTTGAGACCTGAAGTACACATACGTGTAATGCGACTTTCGATGTCCTCTGTATTCACAATGTGAGATAATTTGAAAAAAAAAACATATATCAATCACATTTGTTACAATTTTTACATGTGTAAAGCAAAAAATTAAGTAGAGTTAGCGTATAGAATAAGGTATTATTTTCAATTACCTTCAGAGCGTGTGCCGTGTGTAGCCATTTCGCCATCCCGTATCTTCAAAACATCACAGATGGCACTGCAAGCAGATTGGGTGCAATCTGGTGGCACGGACTGAAACTACGAAGCTTCCACAAACGTGTACTAGAGGTATTTAGTCGATAGAAACTGTTCATAAGCTTTACGAAGTAAAACCGCGAAGTCCACGCATGTGGACCCACGGACTGAGGTGGTTAAATTACAATGTTAGGATGAAAGTCTTAAAGCAGGATAATTAAAAATAAGTATCTCTAAATCTAAGACATTTTTAATAATAACGATAATATGAAACTGTGTAGCAAAATTTACCCAACAAAAATTCAAAACTTCATCGTCAGTGAGGCTCGTCTCCCAGTGCTGTAACTTTGCGCTATATAAATACTCCGCAAGCCACCATACCGTGCATGGCAGAGGATACCTAGTACCACTGATAGACGTGTCCGTTCCTGTTCAACTCGTACGTGCATCTGAGAAAATGAAAAACAAAAAGCCTACCTATATTCTTCCTAATGAGCCCTGATTTAACTTACTATGTCCTCACGGCCTTTATTCGTTATGGGAAATATATCTTGGTAGTAGTGCTGTTCCACAGTCAGTTGTAAACGACAGTTTCATAAATTTTCTCAAAATTGTTCTGTCTTGTTTCCTTCGAGGATTCCTGTTTGAATTCACGGAACATTTCTGTCTTACTCGCGTTTACACCGAACATACCGGTAGTAAATCTAGCAGTAGGCCCGAAACCCCTGTATTGTTTCGATATCTTCCTCTAATCAGGGCTATTGGGAATCCCAAGAAATCAAGCAGTACGCAGTAACGGTTCGCACAAGTGTTCTGCATGCTATCGCGTTTATTGTTGAGTTACACATTCCTAGAATGCTCCCAGTAAACCGAAGACCATTGGCCTCCCCTGAAACAGACCTTACGTGCTTGTTCCCTTTCAGGTCTCACTGCAACGTTACGTCTAGATATTTAATCGGCGTGGTTCTATGAAGCAACACATCACTAATAATGTATTCGAATATTGAAGGACTTTTCCAGTTCGTCTGGATTAATGTATATTTTTCCTCATTTTCAATAAGCTGACATTCATCACATGAAAATTTCTGTGACACCGTCAATTAAAGACGACGCTGTCTCGTACACTAAGGTTTCGTCAACAAGCAGCCGCAGGTTACTGCTCAACCTGTACAACAGATAGTTTATTTGTATAGAGAACCAGAGCCGTCCTGTAGCACTTCCCTTAGGAACTCTTGGTGATACCTCTTCCTCCAATGACCAATCACCGTCCAGGACAACATATTGGACTTCGTTACTAAAAAGGGATTCCAGTTACTGACATAACAGAGAACCTATTCCGTATGATGGGACCTATGTTAACAGTCTGCAGTGTTCTTGTAGCTGTGTGCAGTAAATTCTTGGTTCGAACCTTACTTTTGTGAAACTGTTGTCGGCAATGTAGTGACGAGTTCGATGTCTTACGTTGTCATTACTGAGAAAGTAGATCGTTATTAATTTCCCCATGGACACGGAAAATGTGGGGACACACTCCTTCTCTCACTTGGATGGAGTAGCTCTCCATTAAGCCCAGTTACAAACACGTTGATAGAAACTGATTCTTGACCAACGATTGTACACGTATAATAACAAAATTAATGAAACTTCTTACGATGTTTCAGTGAATTTTACGTGAAGAAATTGTAATATATGGTACAATAAGAATATTCAGGCTATTAATAACAGGTTCAAGATTATTATTGAACTGTTACTTCTAGAAGAACAAAGCAGTTTCATAAGAGAAAGACCATGGAGCGGTAAAACGTATATCTACTGTGCGGCAGTACGTAAAAAAAGAGAATTTAATTTATTAATACACCTATCTCTCATAGTTTTTGAGAACGATTTTGGCAATGTAGACAGAGAGAACATGTGAGAAACTGAGGCAAAACGAGAACACCGAAATCGCCTGAATTATCGAATTTCTAAATAATTTAATAAAGGGTATCAAGAGTCTAAATAATGGAATTTATATTATTTAGAGATTATGAAGAGAAAATGCTGCAACAAGAATTTTGTCATGATTATTATATCTCTAAATATCACTAATAATTTATCTTTGTAGAAGATTTCATTGTAGCTATGTTATATAACCTGAAGGAAAAAATTGCAACACCAAATTATAGTTAATGTAGAGTAACACTGCAAGATCACAGGTTAATGTAAGTGTGAGGTAAACCACTGGAGACGTGACATGCAGGTACGTTAATAACTGTTGGAACCGCCAGAATTTTTGATGCAACCATGCAAACGTGCATGCGTTGAGTTTCACCGGTTTCGGATGTCAGTTTGTGAGAGGGAGTTCCAAGGTCGCTCAATGCAAGTATGGTTAACGATGTTTGTGGATGGCGATTGAGTTGTCGTTCGATGATGTCCCATACGTGCTCAACTAGAGACAGATTTAGTGATCGAACAGGCCAAGGCAACACATCAGCACCATATAGAGCACGTTGGAGTACAGCAGTGGTATGTGGGCGAGCGCTATCCTGTAGGAAAACACACCCTGAAATGCTGTTCATGAATGGCAACACAACAGGTCGAATCACCAGAGTGACGCACAGTTTTGCTGTAAGGATTCGTGGGGTAACCACAAGAGTGCTTCTACCATCACACGAAATCGCACACCAAGCCATATTAGCAGGTGTACGTCCAGTTCATCTATCACAAGACAGATTGGCTGCAGGACCTCAACTGGCCGCCCTCTGCACAGCCATTACTGGCACCGCGGCAGAATCAGCTTTCATCAAAAAACACAACAGACCTCCCATCTATCCTCCAATAAACGCTCACTCGACACAAGTCGCAAATCGTGGTGGCTTGGGGACAATGGAATGGACAACTCAGTGAGTCTGGCTCGGAGATGTCCTTGAAGTAACCGATTTATAATAGTTCATTGTGTCACTGTAGTCCCAACTGCTGCTCATATTGCTGCTGCTGATACAGTGCGATGCGCCAGAGCAGTATGCCAAGCACGATGGTCACCCATCTTGGTAATGCCGTCCGAAGCCTGGTAGTGTGGCGACCGTACATTCTCGCTGCCAGCAATCAACGCATAGTTACATTTCTGCCAAGTCTATCAGCTGTGTCGCAGAAGGAATATACAGCTTCTTTTAGCCCTATAACACAACCTTGTTCAAACTTAGTGAGATGCTGATAAACCCGTCTTTGTCGCCTTAAAGGGATTCTTGACTATCTTCAACTCACCACGTCCAATCCCAAAGATAACTAAAGATCAAGACGCTACAGTGTCCACTTAAACCAAACCTAATTTACATCCTCATCGTGGCGCCACTGGGGCCACTCTTGTGCGACTGGTGCTGAAATTTGAATAGACATTTTTCAGATGTAACAACATGCCTACCAACTTTCGCTTACGTCGCACAACTCCGTCTTGGTGTTTCGATTACTTTCTTCGCATCAATGTGTATGGCGATTTATACAGGCCATTCACATAATGCTCAGTAAAAAGAGATCTAGATCAAACTATTACATCTGCATCTACAAATGCACTCCGCATGCCACCATATGGCGCATGGCTGAGGTTACCTTGTACTACTAACGGTCATGACCTTTCCTGTTCCACTAGCAAATGGAGGGGGAAAAGACTGATTATATACCTCCTAGCGAACCCTTATTTCTCTTATATGGTCTTTGCAGTTCTTGCGCAAAGCGTAGGACAATGACAGTAGAGTCAATCTGCAGTCAGTTGCAAATGTCACATCTCTAAATTTTCTCATCAGTGCTTCGCGAAGAGAGCTTCATATTTACTCCACGTATTTCCATTTGAGTTCACGAAGTATATCTGTAGTATTCGTGTTTTGATCGAACGTACCAGTAACAAACGCAGCAGCCCACCTATGAATTGCTTTGAAGTCTTCCTGTAACCCGATCTGGTGGCGGTCCCAAACACTCGGGCAGTAATCACGAATATGTACCACAAGTGTCCTATAAAGCGGGCTAAATGGCTGGAATTTTGTTATGTTTTTCTCATAATTCGTATGTAAAATTAAGGTAGTATAACTTAGCAGTGATTACAATTTTATTTTACTCTGATATAAATCGTCTACAACAAGACTGTCGTGCTAGCTCAGATGGCGATTGAAATAGATGTCCTTTTTGGATTTTGATATGTCTTAAATGAGAATGGGTGGAAGGCATTATTTCAGCATCTACTGGTAACAGCATAGAAAGAAAAATACATCACCAAACACCAAATCAAGAGAACCGCGCTGTTCAAGAAGCTGTATAACAGTTTACAAAGCTAACTTTATGACTTCATTTAAACCCCTGGTCCCCTCAAAAGGTAGCCAGGGTTCGACTTCTGATAGTTTCTAGGATTGTTTCCTGATAGAAGTTGATAGAAGTACTGGAGTAGAATCGACGATCTGTAGCGAGCGGTGAAACTGAGTCGCCAGTCTTAGTGTCGACACCATTGGAGTATGCGGGAACAAGTGTGGGCTTGTCAGGATAGCCGATCCGACCTCCTCACCCTGTGCTTTGGGTGGACCGCCGAGAGCTGGAGCAAATTCAGCGAAGCTCACGTCAAATACACATAAATGTATTATTCTTGGTTGCTATATAGAGAAGTTCCAAATCCACGTCCAAACGACAGGATGGGTGCTCTACCCAGTGCGACGGCGGTGTGCTGTCGGGACCTGTAAACAGGGCTGCGTGGCTAGGGGCATTCTTATTAGGCAGGCAGCAACGGGCCACGCAGTCAATGCTGGCGATGTAGCGACGCCTCGCGACCACACGGGTGGTATGTGATGTCGCTAGAAAGCTGAGCCGCGGCTTGTGTCGAAGGTGGTTCATCCAGGAAGAGAACTCTGGCATTCTCCAATGTCTTGATGGTGACATTCTGTGATAGCAATTACTATACAGCCTGCGACTAGTAGGGCCTCAGTTTGACTCTCGGGCCCTTCGGTGTAGACTGAGCGACAGGGGTATGGCGGAATGACGCTGACTGGCGCTGGTTGGCTGCAATGAAAAGCGGACAGTGATTGAGTGGAGAGGTTTCTCATGATCCCAAGGCAGTTTTCCAACGAACACTCGTCGCCGACTCGGCACCCTTTGCCATTTGGCCGATTGCTGTTTTTACAAGCCCAGACCAGTGTGTTATCATTTGGATGCCCCAGGTATTACGTAGTTCCTATGTCGTAATGCTGAAGTGGCAGCCTGGATTTTGGTGACACCGCAGGTTGACGCATGGTGTTCGTGCCGATGTACTGGGGCCTAATACAAAGCATTATGCCGAAGCAGCGGCATGCAGTAATCACTGGGGGTTATGTGGTCATGACGCTGTACCGTGTAAGAGCTGGGTAGTGGTGTTACTGTATTGAGCAGAAACTGTGGTTCACATTTAAAAAGCAGATAGAACTGGCCACGGGCGTACTGATAATTGCGCAAAATTAGCTACGATAAAAATGTTCGCAATGTGAAGAGTATTCAATCAGTACACATATGCCCCTAATTTAAGCAGAAATTTCAAAGTCAGGAAAAGAGGGACAGCTTTAATGCTGCAGTTCTTCTCAGACTATATCAACAAAAACTCTTTAAATATGTACATTCATACCCTGGTAACTATTGTAACGCGACTGGGGAAGAAAAATGATGACGAAGGAAGTCCCAGAGGATTAATTTCTTGATCCAATCCTATTTCTTTTACATGTGAATGACCATTCATTTAATATCGTAAAAGCAAAACTGGTATTTTTACTCATGACACTAGTGTTATAACAAATCTCATTAGAGAGGAACCAACAGAAAAGTCGGAAAATGATAATTTATAAGGAATAATTAAGTGGTTCTCTGAAAAGGGACTCTCCTTAAATGATGAAAAACCACACTGCATTCAGTTCTATGCAACAAATAGTGATTCCAACAATTGTTGTAGCACATGAGCAGAAGTCAGTAAGTAGGTAAGAATGCTCCAAATTTTAGTGTAAATCTACTGATTAAGACTTGAACCGGAAGAATCGTGTTACTGAGCTTCTCAAAGACTTAAGTCCAACTATGTTTGTTATTCGTATAATTGCTAACACACCTATCAACCTCCTGACATATTTTGCGCGTTTCCACTTAGTAAGTCGTAAGGAATAATTTTCTTGGCTAACTCATCACTTAAAAAGAAAGTATTGATTCCACAAAAATGAGCAGTAAGAATAATATGTGGTGTTCCTCCACGGGCTCTTCTTCAAGAAGCTAGAAATTTTAACTGCGTGGGCGCAATACATATATTCGCTAATGATATTCGTCTTAAATAATCGATAACAGTTCGAGAAGAATGGTGATATACATACCTACAACAGTAGAGGGAAAAATGTCCTTCATTGCCCACAGTTAAAGATCTCAGTGGCTCAGAAAGGAGTTCAAAATACAACAACTAAAACTTTTTATCATTTTCCCAATAACATGTAATGTTTCACAGCTGGTTAAGAAAGTTTTGAATCTAAATTAAAATCGTTTCAACAGCACAACTTTTATTCCGCTGACGAATTCTTCTTCAAACCAGATAGCCAGTAAAAATAAATAAATAAATACAATTATAGGTGTAGTTGATAAATTTAGACAATATTGTTCGTGGAGCGCAGTGATTTGGCGCCATACTTTGGTTAAAAAGCAGTCCAGATCTCAATAACTTTTGTTTATTATGACCAGTTTCAGCTTATGTTAAAGCCATCCTCAGATTTTTTGGATCCCTTATGGCTGGTGCTGGGGGCTCCTCGGTTTTTCAGGTGATAGCACGATCGTACACTGTACACAGTGGCATCACGTGAAAAACCGAGGAGCCGCCAGCACCAGACATAAAGGGTCCAAAAAATCTGAGGATGGCGTTAACACAAGCCGAAACCGATCACAATAAACAACCGTTATTGCGATCTCAACTGTTGTTTCAACCATAAATGTAGTTGCATGGGTAGGACTAAAATAATAGCGTTTTCATTAATAATAATTGCCATGTATACATATCCTGTCAACTGACTTGGTCCACGCCATTTCAATAAAAGAATAGTTCAAATGATCTATGTAACATGTAACCAACAAACTGGGAGAAGGTACATGGTATGATACCAAATTATGATTCCTCTCTTTTGACAGATTGTGAAACTCATGATAACTTGTTACGCTAACTCCCAGTATCATTCTGTTCCATTTACAGATGAACTGTGTGCAATTTGGGGCCCATGGGATAAGAACGAACGGTGGTTCTGTGGAGATAAAACCAAGAAAAGTGTTAACTTTGCAGAAACTACTTGTTCGTGATAAAGTTACACTCTAATGTAGGCAAGTTTTCTTACTCAAATTTCCTTAACCCCATGAGTTCTCATTTCACTGTTCGTTTCAATCGAGTGACAAGAAGGGTCATTGACTCAACGACCGGCAAGAGACCTGAACGGAACCCTTTTATGACCCAGAGTAGACAACCCCATAAGTCTTTCAGTTTCGAGGGCAGGTAATGGTGGTAGCAAATACAATATTTCCGTCTGCAGATAGTTTGCGGGACGTAATATATTTGTTCGGGTATCACTCTGATAAGATAACTTGAATTAAACTGCCATTTATGACAGAAACGTTAATGGACATTCGTACAATTCAGGGATATGTAGATCAACTTTGCATCACTGAGTCACGGGTTTGGGAACTGATGAATCATTCCGAAAAATCATGAATCCCAACAAAGGTTGTGAGAAAGTGCATATTAAAGTTAGAAACTTCATGTCAACAAAGATGGCAACTACAAAAACCTCTGGAAGATCGTCGTGAGTTCTCAATCCAAAAGAACCAGTATCCGTTTTACTTCAAATTTGAGGAGGAGGAGGAGGAGATTAGTGTTTAACGTCCCGTCGACAACGAGGTCATTAGAGACGGAGCGCAAGCTCGGGCGAGGGAAGGATGGGGAAGGATATCGGCCGTGCCCTTTCAAATGAACCATCCCGGCATTTGCCTGAAGCGATTTAGGGAAATCACGGAAAACCTAAATCAGGATGGCTCAAATTTGAGTATGTGGCACAAATACATGCTTTGAAGATCAGTAATAAAACTGATGAATTCTAGCTTTTGATCGGTCAGCGCATGAGAGGCAAGCTAAGGTTCGTGTATGGAATCAAGTATTTTTTGAGGAAGGGGTTTCCTGAGTGAATAGAGGCAGCTGTGAAGGTGTGAGAGCGAAATGAATACTAATTTCAAAAATTCGGTAATTTATGTATTTATTATGTACCTTAGCATATAAATAAAATTTAAACTGAGAAATCTACAAAAATCCACAACTCATTCAGTGTTGGTGATTTCGATTGACTTACTACAGAACAGAGCAGTCAAATGTTTCCTACGGAACTCTCTCTGAAAGGAGTGTTTCAGCATTAGTGCTTGGCACAACAGTGAAATTTTAGAGGTGCGCGTGTTTTGAATTAAGCTGTTTGGTAAAGATTTCATTTATTGATCTTTTAGTTATTGGGCAGATGACGTTGTTGTCAGAAACATTTTGGAAGAAAGATGGTCTGTAGTAACACAAATTCGACTATACCAATGTATTTCGATATTCTTGACCTTTAAGCGATCTTAATAAACCGCAAACAGGAATTCAGCACATAAAAATTAAGGATCACTTAGACGATTTCTATGTGATCCGACTTCTAGATTTCATTCGACACAGTTTAAGCGAACAGCATTATACCAAAGTTTAAAAATTAACTTAGATCCCTCTGAAGCACCATCACTTGGAACATTTTTCCGTGTTCCGGGGGCTATCATCATGGAAGGTGGATGTCGAAATCCTTCTGAAAGCCCTACACATATTTGGATTTTAATATTATTTCACAACTTTATAAATATCTGGCAGTGAAACGAGACACTAACATGTGACTTCATCAAAAAACTGAGAAATCTTTTGTAACATTTGACTTGCGTTCTGTGGTTTAGGTAATCCTTAATCCCCATTAGTCCTAAGAACCAAAACTCGAAGTGATCAGTACAGTGTACAGTGAGGCGTAATTAGCAAACATATTACAAGAATCCAAGTGACAACCAATCAAACTATAAACATTATTAATAATGCGATTAAGTTGTTTCTGCCTAATAGAATACGAGTATTTTTCACCAGTCTGGATTTCAGTAATCATGTTTTTAAGATATACCCTTTGCAGTTGTGTGAAAATGAATACTTAGTCAAATTAAGTTGTTAAAATGAGACCTGTTAATGATCTGGTTTAGAGAGGATTCAACCTAATGGAGTACTAGAATAAGTAATTACAAAATACCATTAACAGAAACAACATGTGATCCAGGTTGTATCTACATCCACATCTACATCTACATCCATACTCCGCAAGCCACATGACGGTGTGTGGCGGAGTGTACCTTCAGTACCTCTATCGGTTCTCCATTCTGTTCGAGTCTCGTATTGTTCGTGGAAAGAAAGATTATCGGTATGCCCCTGTGTGGGCTCTAATCTTTCTGATTTTATCGTCATGGTCTCTTCGCGAGTTATACGGAGGAGGGAGGATTATACTGCTTGACTCCTAGGTGAAGGTATGTCTCGAAGCTTCAACAGAAGCCTGTACCGAGCTACTGAGCGTCTCTCTTGCAGAGTCTTCCACTGGAGTTTATCTATCATCTCTGTAACGCTTTCACGATTACTAAATGATCCTGTAACGAAGCGCGCTGCATTCTGTTGGGTCTTCTCTATCTGCTCTATCAACTCTATCTGGTACGGATCCCACACTGGTGAGCAGTATTCAAGCAGTGGGCGAACAAGTGTACTGTAACCTACTTCCTTTGTTTTCGGACTGCATCTCCTTAGGATTCTCCCAATAAATCTCAGTCTGGCATCTGCTTTACGGACGATTAATTTTATATGGTCATTCCATTTTAAATTACTCCTAATGCTTACTCCCAGATAATTTATGGAATTAACTGCTTCCATTTGCTCTCCTGCTATATTGTAGCTAAGTGATAAAGGATCTTTCTTTCTAGGTTTTCGCAGCACATTGCACTTGTCTACATTGACATTAAATTGCCATTCCCTAAACCATGCGTCAATTCGTTGCAGATCCTCCTGTATTTCAATACAATTTTCCATTGTTACAACCTCTCAATATACTACAGCATCATCCGCAAAAAGCCTCAGTGAACTTCCGAGGTTATCCAAAAGGTCATTTATACACATTGTGAATAGCAACGGTCCTACGACACTCCCCTGTGGCACACCTGAAATCACTCCTACTTCGGAAGACTTCTCTCCATTGCGAATGACATGCTGCGTTCTGTTATCTAGGAACTCTTCAATCCAATCACACAATCGGTCTGATAGTCCATATACCCATACTTTGCTCACTAAACGACTGTGGGGAACTGTATCAAACGCCTTGCGGAAGCCAAGAAACACGGCATATACCTGGGAACCCGTGTCAATGGCCCTCTGAATTTCGTGGGCGAATAGCGCGAGCTGGGTTTCACACGATCGTCTTTTTCGAAACCCATGCTGATTCCTACAGAGTAGATCTCTAGTCTCCAGAAAAGTCTTATATTCGAACATAATACATGTACCAGAATTCTACAACTGATAGACGTTATAGATATAGGTCTACAGTTCCATACATCTGTTCGACGTCCCTTCTTTAAAACGGGGACGACCTGTGCCCTTTTCCAATCTTTTAGAACGCTACGCTCTCTAGAGACCTACGGTACACCACTGTAAAAAGCGAGGGCAAGTTGCTTCACGTACTCTGTGTAAAATCGAACTGGTATCCCATATAGTCCAGAGGCCTTTCCTCTTTTGAGCGATTTTAATTGTTTTTCTATCCCTCTGTCATCTATTTCGATATCTACCATTTTGTCATCTGTGCGACAATCTAGAGAAGGAACTACAGTGCAGTCTTCCTCTATGAAACAGCTTTGGAAAAAGACATTTAGCATTTCGGCCTTTAGTGTGTCATCCTCTGTGTCAGAACCAGTTTTGTCATACAGTGTCTGGACATTTTGTTTTGATCCACCAACCGCTTTGACATAAGACCAAAATTTCTTAGGATTTTCTGGCAAGTCAGAACATAGAACTTTACTTTCGAATTCGTTGAACGACTCTCGCATCGCCCTCCTCACACTACATTTAGCTTCGTGTAATTTTTGTTTGTCTGCAAGGCTTTGGCTATGTTTATGTTTGCTGTGAAGTTCACTTTGCTTCCGTAGCAGTTTTCTAACTCGGTTGTTGTACCACGGTAGCTCTTTTCCGTCTCTTACGATCTTGCTTGGCACATGCTCATCTAATGCATATTGTTCGATGGTTTTGAACTTTGTCCATACATTTCCACAGCATAAAAAAGAGATACCACCATAGAATAAAGATTTCTGAAAGAAAACTTGACGTTTCACAGCATCTGACTCACAAAAATTGTACATAAGATCTTTATAGCTCGTGTTATTCAAAGTCATACATCAATATTATTAGTTACTGTGGAAGTAAATAAGTTATTGATCAGCCCGCTGCTTTGCAACAATATTTTTTTTGGATAAGTAAATAAACTAGTTTTCTCTGTGGTTTTTAGTTCTCTTTCAATTGTGGCGGACTAGGGGCACATACGGTCTAGGACGCTCCAGTCATGCACTGTGCGCCTGGTCCCGGCGGAGGTTCGAATCCTCTCTCGGGCATGGGTGTGTGTGTTCGTCCTTAGGATAATTTAGGTTAAGTAGTGTGTAAGCTTAGGGATTGATGACCTTAGCAGTTAAGTCCCTTAAGATTTCACACATTTCTAGGGCACATAGTCGTTTTTTCTATTGAGCCTAATTTACAGTCAACTCTTTTTTTGTTTTTTTTTTTTTGTTTAATGAAACCAAACTGAAGAGCAAATCCTCTTTCGGTTCCTTCTGAAATGGAGTCAGGGAAGAATCGCTGCATAAATGCCTATGTGCACTCTGTAGTTAGTCTAATTTTGTCTTTGTGGTTCCTGCAAGAGGAATATTTAGGAAGCTAAGGAAAATATGCAGATTCTTAACTTAATACTGATTCTTGAAAAATTTTAATCAAACATTCGCTGGATAATGAGCATATATTTTAAAGGGTATGCCTACTCAAGTTTTTTAGCATTTTCATGATGCTCAACCATGAGTTAAAAAACCTCTGACCATTCATGGCATCATTGTCTGTATACATTCAACATCCACCATTTGTAATATTTTGTATGGACGGTATTCTGAGCAGTGTAATTTCTTTACTGGCTGCATTTCCCCAGTATCCTACTAATGAACAGAAGTCTGTCACCTCGCTTATCTATGAATGAGCCAACAGATACGTATCCCTACGCACTGTTACACCTAAGCATTTCTATGAGATGAATGACTCCAACTGTGAGTCACTGAAATTACAGTTATAGGGTACAACGTTGTTTTGTTTTGCAAAGCACATATTGTACATTTACATATATTTCAAGCAAGTTGTCAATCTTTGCGTCACTTGAAAAGCTTAGCAGGACCAAGTAGAATACTTCTGCTGTGAACTTCCAAAAAAATAAAATAAAATAAAATAAAATAAAATAAAGTATGTGTGTTGAATACTGAATATTTTGCTTTGTAAAGTTTTCTCGTCGTCTAACGTGTACTTTAGATACATCATATTGAACTTATAAGCAATACTGACTGTTAGTTGGGCCTACATTGAGCGTGTGAACAGTGTCATAAATAAACCTTTAAACTGTAAGTGAAGAAAATGAATCTAATTAAATAACAAAAGGAACTAATTACACAAATTGTTTCCCAAATGGAAACTATAAAACTAAAACACAGTACCAGACTACATTAACGTCGTTGCGTGATATGATGTGCAGTATTTGATTTGGAATACCCACAAAAATAAATTACTGCTCTATTCGGAAGAAAATAAATGATTTATATTACCAGAATTTTCCACTGAAAATTAATCTGCTTTCTAGAACAACCGCTGACAATCCCGACTACACTCTGTGTGCTCAAGAATGGAAGATGATATCTACCATGAAATAACTTACCTATTGCTCACTACGCTACATTTTGCCTACTGGACTAACGTTCTTGAAAGCAAATGCAAATCATCATCTTCAACAGCTAAAGAAAACGCAATGCAACCAATTTTTTTGGCATAAAAAGTCTGTTGCTTTTGTGGCGTACGGTGCAATGCACACACAACAAAATGTTCAAAACTTTACTAAGTATGGAGGAGGTTTTTACGTAAATCGCCCTTTACAAACTAAACTCTAGATATTGACGAAAGGGACTGTACAATGTAAGGAGAACCCAACAATTACGAAATTATCTCCTTAAAAGTGGTTATCATTTCAGCCAGATGTGTTATTTGTGACAAAATTAAAACAAAGGGACCAAATCAACACTAAACCTGAAAGTTGTTAGCTATCTAAAGAACTCGGGATTTCCCTCAAATAATAGTTCTGACAAACAAAAATTTCATTCTTGTGTGTGCACTATTTACCTTGAATAATTCCTCCAGAGGTATTCTCTATAAAAAAAATGTATGTTTAGAAATAGCTTTTCATCACCATAACAAAGTATTTCAGGGAATTTCTCCCAGATTCACGTAAATCAGATCTCCTCTTAAAATTTGACTGCTCGCCCCTATGACTCATATATGAATGTCTCAGCGCTGTACAACTGACTGTCTAGCAAGTGAACTACAGATAAAACTGACACAGTGTCAATGGTCTTATTGACTACTCATAAAGCGCGCTCATTCATCTTTGTCAGAGTACAGCAAAAATGAATTATTAACAATAGCAGAAAACATGAGAAGCTTGCATCATCCCCTGCCATCAGGAAAAAATTTCATACGGATTGTCTTAGCTGTGGTAAGGTAATGAGAATGAAAATTAAAAAAAAATTATAAAGGAGTGAGTACTGTAACTTATAATCATAAACAACATTACAAGTGTTAGCATTCGGGCTATAAAATGTACAATGGAACGTTCCAATTTGAGTTTTATGTGTGAAAATTGTCTTTGCACAGGCAGGAAGCACACACACTATTTGCCGAGTTCTGTAGAATGTTGGTAAACGTTGCACCACTTATAGTCATTCAAGGTTTACTTTAACGTCTCTTATCATTAGTCTTGAGGCCAGTTTGGGAATACAGTTGAAGATAAAATGTTGCCTCACTTATCACCAACTAAGATACTATTTAATATCTCTTCATTAATCCTGCAGATAAGATAACGAACCAGCACAATATTGACAACATTTCTTGAAGTATTGATGATGTTATACTAGAGGCAGACTTAGTAAGGCCATTGACTGTCAATCACTGACAGGATTCTGAAGATTGGTAGTAAGTGTAGAATCAAGTATGAGCAGACCCAGGGAAGAAATCTTCCATTGCCAACTCAAATGTTCATTTGAAGTCTTGTAAATACGTTTGCTCTCACTACTATTTTTTCTTTTAAATGTGTGAATAACTTCATTAAATCCCTGGCAAATTCATTGAGTTTGTTATTATATATGTAGTTTACAAATATCTGACCTGAACATGCAGTATTGTCTCTCTAAGAAATGACCTTGTTCCTAGAAAATATGTGAAATAGTACACGAGCATTGCGTAAGAATGTGAGAGGAACCTTATGTACAAAACAGGAATATTTGCTGATTAGAATAATCAGAGTGGTCATGGAACATCTATATACAGAAAAAACTGTGCAGTATTCTGAGTCAGATACAAAGTAAAGTTAACAATAGGAGCAACAGAGAAAACATCATTATCTTCTTATGGTGACAAAAACCCATAAAATGTAAAAGAAAATCTAGTGAGCAAACAATAATACATCTTACATTACAGAAAATATTTAGTTACTGAGAACTAACAACTAATGTGTAAAACATAGGAACAGTGGTAATAAAAATGCATACATGATAACATACACAATGTAAGAGCAAGATGGTATATAAACCACTAATAAAGGACAAACAAACAAATGTATCATGGTTCATGTGAAGGAAAAGGAACTGAGTGCATGTCAAAGTTAGAGTCTCAGTCATTGTGTGTGACAGTTTATCCTAGTGTCACATACTACTACAATGAACTGATCAGCTTTCTACCTTCTGTATTATGTACATACTACACGTTCACTGAAATCTCATGCATCACTCATAGTATTTCTTAACCCAGTATAACTGCCAAAAACATTATAGACAGATAATACAACCTTTCATGTCAATTTACCTGCCAAAAACATTATGTGTTTCATTGTCACAACATCATAACCACATACTACAAGTATAATCATTGTTCTAAATGATTGTGGTCATTTATATTTCCACATTCCATTTACCATATTTCCTCTACCATAGCATGTATGCTGTTTTAATTGACTGTCCTACTGAGACAATTTACTACATCCGTTTATTTTAGTAAATATTTCTTTCTTATTTCTAGGTGCATCTGTTACATTTCATATTTATTCTCTTCCTATAATCCCACCAGGTGATCCACAACTCTTTTGTGGATACCTGAGTGGCGAGAGCGGGGCCCCGAGCTATTGTAGCCTTCTTTCTCTCCAGGGTTGCATTTATTTTCCCTTCCCCTCCTTTCCCCTCCTTGATCCTTTCCCCTAGCCCTCTCCTCTTCCTCTCTTGGTGTCCTTGCTTATGTTGGCCCCCGCTATCCTCCTGGTTCTGTTGGTTTTACAATTTGGCTTTGTTGCGAAATCACCTCCTCCTTTTGGCACTCCCTGGTCCCCCTCAGGGACCATTTGGGGAAGAGCACCTTACCTAGTGTCTCCGACGTCTACCCTCCCAGTACATTCCACCTTTTCTTTCATGTTGTTGTCTGATGCTAGGGTGCATAGCCAGCATGGTAGCCAGCCCATGTGGTGCGGTCGCTATGTAGCTTTTTCGTTGAGTCCCCTGAACACACAGGGATCACACTTCTGATACCTGAGCAATGACCTCCTCATGCAAGCCTTGGAGTGGTTGCTCGTCATCCTGGAGCATCAGAACTCCCGGCAATGCCCACCGTGCCAGACTGCCCTTGCTGTGGCTGGGTGGCGCCCGTGAGGAGAGCCCTTGATCAGAGTGGGTGGTATCAGGGTGGACGCTATGCAAATGAAACACATACAGGTCCAGAACTCTGGCCATTCTTCTGCGGCCATCTCTCTGCATGGAACTGATTCTTCGAGTGCTGCTTTCCTTGCCCCTTCCGCCTTCCCTTCCATGGCTACCCCCTGGGAAGAGGGTCAGGCCCGTCGCCTAGGGGCGAAACCTTTTCTCCGTTGTCTGGTTTGCACCAGGACTGATGGGGATACTTTCACCAATACCAAACCTTTATTCTTTGTGGAACACATTGAAGACAAGTTTGGCGAAGTGGACTCCCTGAGCAAGATGAGGTTGGGTTCGTTGGTGATCAAAACTGCTTCAGCTGCCCAATCTGCCCTTCGTGCCTGTACCCATCTTGGCACAATTCCTGTGTCTATTACCCCCCAACAGTCTCTAAATATGGTTCAAGGTGTCATTTTTCACAGGGACCTCATCCTTCAAACTGATGAGGAACTTCGGGACAGTCTCGGACGGCGGGGTGCTCACTTCGTTCAGCGTGTTCAGAAGGGTCCTGAGGACAATCGCATTGATACTGGTGCCTTTATCCTGGCCTTTGAAGGGGATACCCTCCCTGAGAAAGTTAAGATTATGGTTTATCGATGTGATGTGAAGCCGTACATCCCACCTCCTATGAGGTGTTTTACGAGCTTGCATTTTGCACACGTCTTCCCGCTGTTCACAGGACCCTCTCTGTGGTGACTGTGGACGTCCACTCCATGAGGGGAGTCCCTGTGTTCCCCTTCATGTGTGTGTTAATTGTCATGGCAATCATTCTCCACGTTCACCAGATTGCCCAGTATATAAGAAGGAAAAGAAGATACAGGAGTATAAGTACCTCGATCGTTTAACCTGCACAGAGGCCCATAAGAAGTATACACGTCTTCATCCTGTGTCCATGACATCTAGTTACACTTTGGTTACATCTTCACCCCTTCCTCCCCCTTCCTTACCCCAGTCCCAGACCCCTCTCTTGCCCCCCTCCCCTGCAGCTCCCACATATTCTACTCTGGCCGCTGCTCCCCCTCCCCAGCCGGAGAAGTGTCCCACTCCTTCGGCGTCTGCTGGTCAAGGGCGCCTCTCCCGGGATGCCCCTTCCTGGCACCTTCCAGGCCAAAAGCCTGCTGCCATGCGACGACCGCGAGAGCCGCGATCTGTCGGCCTCCAGGTCGCCCTGTCTCTTTCTGTTCCCGATCTTGCTGCAGCTGGCTCCTTTATGCCACACAGCCCTCCTCGATCTCAGCCTGAAAAGATGAAGAAACATAAGTCCCGGGACAAAGAGCCTCTGGTGTCACAAGAGGTCCCATCCCCGTCTTCACAACCGGATTCTGACCTGTCGTTCATGGATGTCGCCCCCTCCTTGTCCGTGACGGGTGGAGACCTGGCAGTATGACTGGCTTTAGTGTGTTCAGCCCCCATTTAAATCATCGTTCTGTGGTTATCCAATGGAATTGTAATGGGTACTATCGTCACCTTCCGGAATTGAAATCCCTTATTTCGTCTTACTCTGCAGCTTGTGTGGTTCTACAGGAATCTCATTTTACTAATGCTCACTCACCGACCCTCCGTGGGTTCTGTCGAAATCGGGTCGGACCCCTGCGGGCTTCTGGTGGCTTTTGTACGTTGGTCCGTACAGACAATGCTAGCACATGGATTCCTCTTCAAACTACATTGGAAGCGGTTGCTGTTAGGGTCCACCTAGACTCTGAGGTCATGGTTTGCAATCTTTATCTCCCTCCTGACAGGAATCTTGCACCTGCTACCTTAACTGCCCTTCTTCAGCAACTTCCTCCTCCCTTCCTCCTCCTTCGGGACTTTAATGCTCATCATCCTTTGTGGGGCCGTGCCTTTCCATCTAGACGAGGTCTTGTCATAGACTAGCTTATTGCAGACCACGACTTGTGCCTTCATAATGATGGCTCCCCTACTCATTTCAGTGCCGGTCATGGTACCTTTTCTGCCATTGATCTTTGTCTTTCTTCTCCCACTCTCCTCCCTTCATTACACTGGTCGCCACACGACGACTTTTGTGATAGTGACTATTTCCCGTTGATTCTCTCTCTCCCTTCCCACTACCCGATAGACAGGTTACCTCGTTGGTCTTTCCAACGCGCCGATTGGCCTCTGTACACTGCACAGGTCGTGTTTTCTCTTTGTCGGGTTGTATTGATGACGTCCTACGTGACTTGTCTGACGCGATTGTTCGCGCTGCTAGCCTTGCTGTCCCACGCTCATCTGGATCATTTCGTCGCCGGCAAGTCCTGTGGTGGAGTATGGCCATTGCCATTGCCATCTGTGATCGTCGATCTTTGCAACAGTTTAAGAGGCACCCATCCATAGCCAGCCTTACTACCTTTAAACACCTTCGCGCTAAAGCCCGTTATTTAATCAAACAGAGCAAGCGGATATGTTGGCAACGACTTGTTTCTGCCCTCGGTTCTACTGTCCCTCTGTCACGGGTATGGGCTACACTTTGCTCTCTCCAAGGTGGCCATCGGCAGTCCACCCTCCCAGGCCTTCACCTCCCAGATGGCATTTGTACGGACCCATTAGTTCTCGCAGAACATCTTGCGACCCATTTTGCAGTGGCATCAGCATCAACCTCCTATCCGGCTGCTTTCCTTCACCAGAAACAGTGGGCTGAAGGTTCCACCTTATGTTTTACCCCTTTCGAGTCAGAATCTTACAACGAACCTTTTACTGAATGGGAATTTCTTTCTGCTCTATCTTCTTCTCATGATACGGCCCCTGGCCCAGAATGGTCTGCTTCAACATCTCAGTGCTCTACAACGGCAACATCTTCTTTGGGTGTTCAACCGTATCTGGCTCCAGGATGACTTCCCTTCTCAGTGGGGGGATAGTATCGTGGTTCCTGTCCTTAAGCCTGGTAAGAACCCTCGATATGTTGACAGCTATTGGCCAATTAGTTTGACCAATGTTGTTTGTAAGTTACTTGAACGGATGGTAGCCCGTCGGCTCAATTGGGTCCTCGAATCTCGGGATCTATTGTCCCCTTACCAGAGTGGCTTCCGAGAGGGATGGTCTCCTATCGATCATTTACTTTGCTTGGAATCCGCAGTTCGGCGGGCTTTTTCCCAGCGCCGCCATTTGCTTGCAGTATTTTTTGAGCTTCGCAAGGCCTATGACACGTCCTGGCGCCATCACATTTTACTTACCCTTCATCAGTGGGGTCTTCGGGGCCCACTCCTGATTTTTATCCACCAGTTCCTGTTCCATTGGTCATTCAGGGTTCGGGTTGGTACTGTTTTTAGTTCTCCACGGACCCAGGAAACGGGCATCCCACAGGGTTCTGTCTTGAGTGTCCTTGTTTTCCTCATTGCTATCGATGGACTTGTGGCCTCTGCCGGTCCTTTGGTCGCCCCTGCCCTGTATGTGGATGATTTCTGCATTTGGGTTAGTTCCTCTTCGATTTCCTCTGCAGAGCGGCAGCTCCAGGGAGCTATATGGCGTGTCTCTGCATGGACCCTCTCCTACGGGTTTCAATTCTCTCCTCTAAAATCGCGGGTGGTCCACTTCTGTCGCCGTACTACGATCCACCCTGATCCAGAGCTCTATCACGATGCACAACGATTGCCTGTGGTCCCACAGTTTCGTTTCCTGGGTCTTCTTTTCGAAAACAAGCTCACTTGGCTGCCCCATATCAGCCTTCTGAAGGTAGGATGTTTCCGTAAACTCAATGTCCTTTGCTTCCTTGCCCACTCCTCTTGGGGTGCGGACCATTCCCTCCTTCTCCATCTTTATCGTGCTCTAGTTCTGTCTCGCTTGGACTATGGTTGTCAAGTTTATGGTTCAGCTGCTCCTTCCACACTGCACGTGCTGGATCCAGTCCACCATCGTGGTATCCGTTTGGCCACCGGTGCCTATCCTACTAGCCCTGTTGATCTACATCTACATCTATACTCCGCGAGCCACCCTACGGCGTGTGGCGGAGGGCACCCATTGTACCACTATCTGATCCCCCCTTCCCTGTTCCATTCACGAATTGTGCGTGGGAAGAACGACTGCTTGTAAGTCTCCGTATTTGCTCTAATTTCTCGGATCTTTTCGTTGTGATCATTACGCGAGATATATGTGGGCGGTAGTAATATGTTGCCCATCTCTTCCCGGAATGTGCTCTCTCGTAATTTCGATAATAAACCTCTCCGTATTGCGTAACGCCTTTCTTGAAGTGTCCGCCACTGGAGCCTGTTCAGCATCTCCGTAACGCTCTCGCGCTGACTAAATGTCCCCATGACGAATCGCGCTGCTTTTCGCTGGATCATGTCTATCTCTTCTATTAATCCAACCTGGTAAGGGTCCCATACTGATGAGCAATACTCAAGAATCGGACGAACAAGCGTTTTGTAAGCTACTTCTTTCGTCGATGAGTCACATTTTCTTAGAATTCTTCCTATGAATCTCAACCTGGCGCCTGCTTTTCCCACTATTTGTTTTATGTGATCATTCCACTTCAGATCGCTCCGGATAGTAACTCCTAAGTATTTTACGGTCGTTACCGCTTCCAATGATTTACCACCTATGGCATAATCGTACTGGAATGGATTTCTGCCCCTATGTATGCGCATTATATTACATTTATCTACGTTTAGGGAAAGCTGCCAGCTGTCGCACCATGCATTAATCCTCTGCAGGTCCTCCTGGAGTACGTACGAGTCTTCTGATGTTGCTACTTTCTTGTAGACAACCGTGTCATCTGCAAATAGCCTCACGGAGCTACCGATGTTGTCAACTAAGTCATTTATGTATATTGTAAACAATAAAGGTCCTATCACGCTTCCCTGCGGTACTCCCGAAATTACCTCTACATCTGCAGATTTTGAACCGTTAAGAATGACATGTTGTGTTCTTTCTTCTAGGAAATCCTGAATCCAATCACAAACCTGGTCCGATATTCCGTAAGCTCGTATTTTTTTCACTAAACGTAAGTGCGGAACCGTATCAAATGCCTTCCTGAAGTCCAGGAATACGGCATCAATCTGCTCGCCAGTGTCTACGGCACTGTGAATTTCTTGGGCAAATAGGGCGAGCTGAGTTTCACATGATCTCTGTTTGCGGAATCCATGTTGGTTATGATGAAGGAGATTTGTATTATCTAAGAACGTCATAATACGAGAACACAAAACATGTTCCATTATTCTACAACAGATTGACGTAAGCGAAATAGGCCTATAATTATTCGCATCTGATTTATGACCCTTCTTGAAAATGGGAACGACCTGCGCTTTCTTCCAGTCGCTAGGTACTTTACGTTCTTCCAGCGATCTACGATAAATTGCTGATAGAAAGGGGGCAAGTTCTTTAGCATAATCACTGTAGAATCTTAAGGGTATCTCGTCTGGTCCGGATGCTTTTCCGCTACTAAGTGATAGCAGTTGTTTTTCAATTCCGATATCGTTTATTTCAATATTTTCCATTTTGGCGTCCGTGCGACGGCTGAAGTCAGGGACCGTGTTACGATTTTCCGCAGTGAAACAGTTTCGGAACACTGAATTCAGTATTTCTGCCTTTCTTCGGTCGTCCTCTGTTTCGGTGCCATCGTGGTCAACGAGTGACTGAATAGGGGATTTAGATCCGCTTACCGATTTTACATATGACCAAAACTTTTTAGGGTTCTTGTTTAGATTGTTTGCCAATGTTTTATGTTCGAATTCGTCGAATGCTTCTCTCATTGCTCTCTTTACGCTCTTTTTCGCTTCGTTCAGCTTTTCCTTATCAGCTATGATTCGACTACTCTTAAACCTATGATGAAGCTTTCTTTATTTCCGTAGTACCTTTCGTACATGATTGTTATACCACGGTGGATCTTTCCCCTCGCTTTGGACCTTAGTCGGTACGAACTTATCTAAGGCGTACTGGACGATGTTTCTGAATTTTTTCCATTTTTGTTCCACATCCTCTTCCTCAGAAATGAACGTTTGATGGTGGTCACTCAGATATTCTGCGATTTGTGCCCTATCACTCTTGTTAAGCAAATATATTTTCCTTCCTTTCTTGGCATTTCTTATTACACTTGTAGTCATTGATGCAACCACTGACTTATGATCACTGATACCCTCTTCTACATTCACGGAGTCGAAAAGTTCCGGTCTATTTGTTGCTATGAGGTCTAAAACGTTAGCTTCACGAGTTGGTTCTCTAACTATCTGCTCGAAGTAATTCTCGGACAAGGCAGTCAGGATAATGTCACAAGAGTCTCTGTCCCTGGCTCCAGTTCTGATTGTGTGACTATCCCATTCTATACCTGGTAGATTGAAGTCTCCCCCTATTACAATAGTATGATCACGAAACTTCTTCACGACGTTCTGCAGGTTCTCTCTGAGGCGCTCAACTACTACGGTTGCTGATGCAGGTGGTCTATAGAAGCATCCGACTATCATATCTGACCCACCTTTGATACTTAACTTAACCCAGATTATTTCACATTCGCATTCGCTAATAACTTCACTGGATATTATTGAATTCTTTACTGCTATAAATACTCCTCCACCATTGGCGTTTATCCTATCCTTGCGGTATATATTCCATTCTGTGTTTAGGATTTCGTTACTGTTCACTTCCGGTTTTAACCAACTTTCCGTTCCTAATACTATATGCGCACTATTTCCTTCAATAAGAGATACTAATTCAGGAACCTTGCCCTGGATACTCCTGCAGTTTACCAATATTACGTTAACGTTTCCTGTTTTTGGTCTCTGAGGACGGACGTTCTTTATCAACGATGATAATGTCCTCTCTGGTAAGCCGTCAGGTATTTTATCGTTTCGCCCAAGGGGGGGGGGGGGGGTCCCTCTAACCTAAAAAACCCCCGTGTGCACGCCACACGTACTCTGCTACCCTAGTAGCTGCTTCCGGTGTGTCGTGCACGCCTGACCTGTCTAGGGGGGCCCTACAGTTCTCCACCCAATAACGGAGGTCGATGAATTTGCAACCATTATAGTCGCAGAGTCGTCTGAGCCTCTGGTTTAGACCCTCCACACGGCTCCAAACCAGAGGACCGCGATCGACCCTGGGCACTATGCTGCAGATATTAAGCTCAGCTTACACTCCGCGTGCGATGCTGGTTGTCTTCACCAAATCAGCCAGCCGCCGGAAGGAACCAAGGATGGCCTCAGAACCCAAGCGGCAGGCGTCATTCGTTCCGACATGTGCTACTATCTGCAGCCGGTCACACCCAGTGCGTTCAATAGCTGCCGGAAGGGCCTCCTCCACATTACGGACGAGACCCCCCGGCAAGCACACCGAGTGCACACTGGCATTCTTCCCCGACCTACCCGCTATTTTCCTGAGGGGCTCCATAACCCGCCTAACGTTGGAGCTCCCTATAACTAATAGGCCCGCCCTCTGTGACTGTCGGGACCTTGCCGGAGAATCGGCCACTGGCCCAACAGGCGAGGCATCCTGTGGTGGCTCCTTGTTGAAGCTGAGATCCCCCATCCTTTCTGCTCGGCGGTCCCAGCTTCTGATGTCTTATGCACTCGCTATCCGTTCCTCTCCCACTCATCCTTCCTATTCTATCCTGTTCCCAGACCATGGACGTCGCCAACCCGATTCCCGCCCTCATGTGGGTTTACCGGTTGGGCTCCGCCATGCGTCTCTTTGCTGTGATTTTCAGCTTCCGTCTTTGTCCTGTCTT
Organism: Schistocerca americana; assembly: GCF_021461395.2. Lineage (NCBI taxonomy): Eukaryota > Metazoa > Arthropoda > Insecta > Orthoptera > Acrididae > Schistocerca > Schistocerca americana. The sequence goes on from NC_060122.1 coordinate 655,017,806, forward strand.
CCTCGCTCCCTCCCCTCCACCCCCCCCCCCCCCCCCCTGGTTAGTTCCTCGGCCTCGTATTCGGATGGATCTCCGCCGAGATCCGAAAGATTCCATCCCCCTATGGTGTTCTGTTCCTTTTTCCGCCAAATTTTATGGGAGTTTCGGGATGCTGTTGTTTTTTACACTGATGGCTCTAAATCTGCTGATCATGTGGGGTATGCCTTCACGTCCTCTGTTGGAACGGAAAATCGTCTTCTGCCACCTACATGTGGGGTGTTTACTGCGGAATTGATGGCAATTTCCCAGGCCCTTACCTTTATTAAACAGTCCCAACACAACCGCGTTTTGTTATGTACAGATTCAATGAGTGGCCTTCTGGCTATTGACTGGTGTTTTTCGCGCCAACCCTTGGTCTCTGCCATCCATGACCATCTCGCTGATATTCACTGTGCTGCTTGTTCCATTGACTTCCTTTGGGTCCCTGGCCATGTGGGTATCCCGGGTAATGACCTCGCTGATTGTTTGGCTGGGGGAGCAGTCACTTACCCCCGTGTCCTGTAAACCCTTCTGCTGCGGATTTACGGCTTCACATCAAATCCCAATTCGCACAGTCATGGGCCAACTCTTGGGAGGCTACTGCCCTGTCTAATAAACTTCGTGCAATTAAGGTGACACCAGGCCCATGGCGTTCTTCCTTTCGCCTCTCCCGAAAGGACTCGACCACACTGTGTCGTCTCCGCATTGGCCACACCAGGCTGATCAGTTGGTTTTCTTTTGCGTGATGAGCCACCCCCACTTAGTGGTTGAGGAGCCTTCCAGTCAGTAGCCCACATTTTGGTTGAATGCCCCTTTCTTTTGGCTTTGCGTGCTAAGTACAGACTCCCCCACACCTTACCTTTGATGTTGACTGACGATTCCCGGATGGTCTCTCTGGCTCTTGGTTTCCTCCGAGAAAGTGGTTTTTATTCTCAGTTTTAAGGTTTTTAATCTCTCTGTGGTGTTGGGGTATCTCCCACTGTAAGCCGTGTTTGGAGATTCCCGACTCACCTCCCTGACCGAGATTCTCTTTTCTTCCCCTTTCAGTCTGTTTTTACCTTTTTTAAAGGAATGGTTACTCTCCTTTTCCCATACATACTTCTTCATTCTAGCGGTTGTACCTTTTATGTCGCAGGCTGCTGCTTCAGCATAGCGTTGGGTTCGTTCTCTTGCTGACTTCCTTCATTTTGTTTTTATCACTGACAACATGACTGCCCTTTTACATTTTTAGCCTTTTCCCTTTAATTGTTCTGACTTTCCTGAGATGTCACACAAGCGGAATGGACCACATTTGAAACAAGGGACTGATGACCTTGTAGTTTGGTCCCTTAAACCCCAAACAACGTACCAACCGTCTTCCTATAATCATTTGTCAGAATTCTATTTGTTATGACATTTACCTCATTTATATACTCTAGCAGTAAATGTTTACTCTAAGTGAACTCTCACAACATTGTAGGCACCACAATATACATCAATTTAGAAAAATAGTTAATCAGAACAGCAGTGCAGCCAAATTCATTATTAAAATCCTATAAACATGACAAAAATTTTGTCAGGAAGCCAATGCACCAAAATATTTTATTCTAAACTTATGCAGCAAAAAACAGTATTGTAAGTCAGTAAAAAAATTATGAACAAATTCTAGGTCAAAGACAAATATGTTACTTGAAATCCGTCTTGATTGCAAATTTTTTATTCATATGACCGGTTTCGGTTCATTCAGAACCATCTTCAGATCTGATATTTCAGTTACAGGAGTAACCCGTCCAAATCCAGCAACTTTCACATTTTTCATTTTTTTTTTATGTAAAGTGGCATGCGAAAGTTGCTGGCTTTGGACGGGTTACTCCTGTAGCTGAAATATCACATATCTAAAGATGGTTCTGAATGAACCGAAACCGGTCATATGAATAAAAAATTTGCAATCAAGACGGATTTTAAGTAACATTATAAAGTCACTGATTGCTGTTATCCCATAAGGCATTATGTCTGTTTTTGCAAAGACAAATATTACAAAAAATTTCATTATAACAACAATGCAGCAATTTGAGCCAAGTACATTGTCCTGAAAATGGAAGATTCCAGTGTCATCACAAAATGCCAATAAGAGGCCACTGTCAAAGGTATGTTGGTTCATCAACAACTGTGTACAGTCAGTTCGCAACAGGCAAAAGCTGTGTTAAGCAACATTCATATCATGCAACAAGATCATATACATTTCACAATAGTAACCTTAGATATGTAAAGAAAATTGATTAGTAAGTGCTAAACGTGTAAAAATAGGAAAGAATTAATTGTGGATAAGTAGCATATTGTTCATTAAAATACCCATTTTACCACAAAATACACTATAATTCAATCAATAGACCTCTCATTCATGTATTCCATGTCTGCCTAGTGTCATCATAAAAGCTTGTCATTTAGCAGTGCATCCTATAGGGACCTATGTGTCATAAATATGAAATATACGCGCGCTGCCAAATTCGTTTTAATACACTCCTGGAAATGGATAAAAGAACACATTGACACCGGTGTGTTAGACCCACCATACTTGCTCCGGACACTGCGAGAGGGCTGTACAAGCAATGACCACACGCACGGCACAGCGGACACACCAGGAACCGCGGTGTTGGCCGTCGAATGGCGCTAGCTGCGCAGCATTTGTGCACCGCCGCCGTCAGTGTCAGCCAGTTTGCCGTGGCATACGGAGCTCCATCGCAGTCTTTAACGCTGGTAGCATGCCGCGACAGCGTGGACGTGAACCGTATGTGCAGTTGACGGACTTTGAGCGAGGGCGTATAGTGGGCATGCGGGAGGCCGGGTGGACATACCGCCGAATTGCTCAATACGTGGGGCGTGAGGTCTCCACAGTACATCGATGTTGTCGCCAGTGGTCGGCGGAAGGTGCACGTGCCCGTCGACCTGGGACCGGACCGCAGCGACGCACGGATGCACGCCAAGACCGTAGGATCCTACGCAGTGCCGTAGGGGACCGCACCGCCACTTCCCAGCAAATTAGGGACACTGTTGCTCCTGGGGTATCGGCGAGGACCATTCGCAACCGTCTCCATGAAGCTGGGCTACGGTCCCGCACACCGTTAGGCCGTCTTCCGCTCACGCCCCAACATCGTGCAGCCCGCCTCCAGTGGTGTCGCGACAGGCGTGAATGGAGGGACGAATGGAGACGTGTCGTCTTCAGCGATGAGAGTCGCTTCTGCCTTGGTGCCAATTATGGTCGTATGCGTGTTTGGCGCCGTGCAGGTGAGCGCCATAATCAGGACTGCATACGACCGAGGCACACAGGGCCAAAACCCGGCAGCATGGTGTGGGGAGCGATCTCCTACACTGTCCGTACACCACTGGTGATCGTCGAGGGGACACTGAATAGTGCACGGTACATCCAAACCGTCATCGAACCCATCGTTCTACCATTCCTAGACCGGTAAGGGAACTTGCTGTTCCAACAGGACAATGCACGTCCGCATGTATCCCGTGCCACCCAACGTGCTCTAGAAGGTGTAAGTCAACTACCCTGGCCAGCAAAATCTCCGGATCTGTCCCCCATTGAGCATGTTTGGGACTGGATGAAGCGTCGTCTCACGCGGTCTGCACGTCCAGCACGAACGCTGGTCCAACTGAGGCGCCAGGTGGAAATGGCATGGCAAGCCGTTCCACAGGACTACATCCAGCATCTCTACGATCGTCTCCATGGGAGAATAGCAGCCTGCATTGCTGCGAAAGGTGGATATACACTGTACTAGTGCCGACATTGTGCATGCTCTGTTGCCTGTGTCTATGTGCCTGTGGTTCTGTCAGTGTGATCATGTGATGTATCTGACCCCAGGAATGTGTCAATAAAGTTTCCCCTTCCTGGGACAATGAATTCACGGTGTTCTTATTTCAATTTCCAGGAGTGTATATATGTTTATCATTATATATATGTCATAATCTGACCTGAAGAGAAAAATGAGTGTATTTAGTTACAAATGAAAAAGTATATACTTCAGCAGGGTAGTGCTCAAATATGCCATATGCAGCAAATAATAAAAGATCACAATACATCATAAAGAACATAATATATCAGAAGTGTGTGCCATAGCAGTAACAATTCGAGGTACTTTTTAAGACGATAATATCTGAGCAAAAGTTAGAAATCGATATTTTACAAATGGTTGATACGTAACACATGGTAGATTCCTTTGCTCCTTTTAGTAGGCATTGTTTCCACTTCTACTGCGCTGTCATCTGCTAGCTGATGAATACTGTAAGGTCCATTGTATACTAAGAAACATTTGACACAGATGCTTAATTTTGTAAGACAAGGGGTAGAATTTCACAAGTATTGAAGGGTCTACTACCTCTTTGTGATGTAATATGCGTGAGTTTGGAAATGGTACAAGCTATTTGATTCGGTCTAGTAACCGTTAAGTACAAGCAAGGGAGACAATGGAGTAGAATCATGAGACAGTTCGTGTAGAATAATCTGAAACCTGTGGATGTGCTTACTCCAAATCTAACGCTGTCAGTGACAGTACAGTGTGAGGCATGTGGCTGTGCCTACTCCAAATCTGATGTTGTCAGTGATAGTATAATCTGCGTAAGGCCTTCTAAGGATTAGCTTGTGGCGGGTAAAGAGAGACAAATGTGGGTTTAATTTTGTATTTTCTTAAAGTTTTAGCCCAAACACCTAACAGAAATTGGAGATTATTGTCCAAGACTACCTTGTCATCATATCCAACTTCACAAAAGAGATACTTCACAAATAGTGAGATATACTTTTGCCAGTGACTCTCCATAACGGGGTGAAAAAATTTATAAGTTAGCTCTACAGCTGCCAAAATAAGCCAAAATCCATTCTGAGTTCTTACGATTGGTTTATAATACTTAAAGCCGCTAATTCTTTTAACTTTGTAGGACTGATCGGAAATAGTGGAGCACGGTGTGTAACAGTAGATGGCTTACCTTTCTGACACCATTTGCATACAGTGAAAATGTCTCTGATTCTCTTTTACATGTCATAGCAGTGACTGATTGTGCAGAGTTTGCTGAAACACAAACGTGGTCCAAAATGAGGGTAATTGAGATGTGTGCACCAAATGAGTTGGCTTACGGAATCATCAGGAATAAAGACCCAAAGCGAGTCGTTTGTTGTACGTCCCTTGAAGAGAATGTTCTTGTGTACGAGGTTATGCTACATTATCTCTTCCTTTGTTTCGACGTGCCACATGTTTAACACATCTTTCCAAACGAGGTCCATCTCCTGTTCAGATGCAATATCTTTTAAAGAGGAAGCTGGAAAGTTCTCAAATTCAACTTTCTGAATATAGAGTACACTGACGTTCTCGAAATTCTTTTCTATATTACTTTGTTCTAAGCCAATGAGTGCACGAGATAAAGTGTCAGCAACAACATCTTGTGAGCCCATAAAATGAAGTACAATGCCCAACGCTTCACTCTGATACGATTCAGTTTTGATGACATTAAGAATTGTAGTGTATGATGGTCTATGTAGACTTCAGTAAATCTCCCAGACAAGAAAAAACGAAATATGGAAAATGCCCAAATGATTGCTGGAGCCTTCTAGTGCAGCTAACGAATAACTTATTTCTGATTTCGCTAGAGCACGGCTAGCAAAAGCTATGCTTCTTTGTACAATGCTACCATTTTCATCAAATTTCTGGAATGGATTAGCACCTAACCCAACTTTTGGAAAATGTGTTGCCAAACAAAACTTGCGTAACAGATCAGTGTGTGTAAGAGTTGGATCATTCAAAAGTGCATCCTTTAGACTTATATACTTATATCCCAATGCCGTATTGTGTTTTTACCACTGAGAAAATGAAGTTTTGTGGTGGCAAAAATTTTCAGATTCAAGAAGCTGCGAGAGAAGTTTATTAAACCAATGTAGCTACGAACTTGTCTTTTGGTGGTAGGAACATGAATAGCTCTGAATGCCTCATGTTTTTGGGATCAGGCTCTATGTCTCTAGACGATACAATGTGTCCTAGAAACCTTATTGTGGCCTTGCCAAATCCTAATTTTACAGGCAGATAGTAATTCCTGATTCCCCAAAAATCTTTAGCAAACTATTAGCGATACATTACGCTCTGAGGAACATTTTTCAGATGTAAGGACGTTATCAACATTTCCTCCAAGTGTACGGATAAGAAGGAGTTTCAACTGCGAATAAAGGAAGCATAAGAAATGTTGATTTGCGAAACTGGTAGCATACTACAAAAAAGAGGAACGTAGAATATTTAGTACACTCTGGGTGTAATTCTGCTTCCCAGAAACTTTCTCTCAAGTCGACAAAGGACAGAACTAGTACAGGTCTCAGGTAAGATAAGGTTTATAATTTTTCTCGAACGTAATATGACTCTTATCTACCCATCCCCTTTTCTTGTTCTATATACAGTGGGCTATTGTATGAACTAACTACAGTTCTATGACACTTTGCTGTAGCATAGACTGATTTTCAGTATTCTCTTGCCCTCAGTACCATGCATGAATAATATATTGCTTCAAATAAAATTTATTGTGATCTTTGATCGGAAATATGTACTGCAAATGTTTTATGGTTCCTCTTTGGTTCCTAAGTTGTTGTTGTGGTCTTCAGTCCTGAGACAGGTTTGATGCAGCTCTCCATGCTACTCTATCATGTGCGAAGATCTTCGTCTCCCAGTACCTACTGCAACCTACATACTTCTGAATCTGCTTGGTGTATTCATCTCCTGGTCTCCCTCTACGATTTTTACCCTCCACGCTGCCCTCCAATACTAAATTGGTGATCCCTTGATGGCTCAGAACATGTCCTACAAACCGATCCCTCCTTCTAGTCAAGTTGTGCCACTAAATTCTCTCCTCACCAATCCTATTCAATACCTCCTCATAAGTTATGCGATCTACCCATCCAATCTTAAGCATTCTTCTGTAGCACCACATTTCGAAAGCTTCTATTCTCTTCTTGTCTAAACTAGTTATCGTAAATGTTTCACTTCCATACATGGCTACACTCCATACAAATACTTTCAGAAACGACTACCTGACACTTAAATCTATACTCCATGTTAACAAATTTCTCTTCTTCAGAAACTCTCTCCTTGCCATTGCCAGTCTACATTTTATATCCTCTCTACTTCGACCATCATCAGTTATTTCGCTCCCCAAATAGCAAAACTCCTTTACTACTTTAAGTGTCTCATTTCCTAATCTAATTCCCTCAGCATCACCCGACTTAATTCGACTACATTCCATTATCCTCGTTTTGCTGTTGTTGATGTTCATCTTATATCCTCCCTTCAAGACACTATCCATTCCGTTCAGCTGCTCTTCCAAGTCGTTTGCTGTCTCTGACAGAATTACAATGTCATCGGCGAACCTCTCTAAGAATTTTAATCCCTACTCCGAATTTTTCTTTTGTTTCCTTCACTGCTTGCTCAATATACAGATTGAGTAACATCGGAGAGAGGCTACAACCCTGTTTCACTCACTTCCCAACCACAGCTTCCCTTTAATGTCGGCCGCCCGAGGTGGCAGAGCGGTTCTAGGCGCTACAGTCTGGAACAGCGCGACCGCTACGGTCGCAGGTTCGAATGCTGCCTCGGGCATGGACGTGTGTGATCTCCTTAGGTTAGTTAGGTTTACGTAGCTCTAAGTTCTAGGGGACTGATGACCTTAGAGGTTAAGTCCCATAGTGCTCACAGCAATTTGAACCCTTTCATGTCCCTCGACTCTTATAAGTGCCATCTGGTTTCTGTACAAATTGTAAATAGCCTTTCGCTCCCTGTATTTTACCGCTGCCACCTTCAGAATTTGAAAGAGAGTATTCCACTCAACATTGTCAGAGGCTTTCTCTAAGTCTACAAATGCTAGAAACGTAGGTTTGCCTTTCTTCAATCTTTCTTCTAAGATAAGTCGTAGGGTCAGTATTGCCTCACGTGTTCCAATATTTTTACGGAATCCAAACTGATTTTCCCCGAGGTCAGCTTCTACCAGTTTTTCCATTCGTTTGTAAAGAATTCGTGTTAGTATTTTGCAGCAGTGACTTATTCAACTGATAGTTCGGAAATTTTCACATCTGTCAACACCTGCTTTCTTTGGGATTGGAATTATTACATTCTTCTTGCAGTCTGAGGTTATTTCACCTGTCACAGTTATTTCACCTGTCACATACATCTTTGCTCAGCAGATGGTAGAGTTTTGCAGGGCTGGCTCTCCCGAGGCTGTTCTAATGGAATGTTGTCTTCTCCCAGGGCTTTGTTTCAACTTGGGTCTTTCACTGCTCTTTCAAACTCCTCACGCAGTATCATATCTCCCATTCATCTTCATCTACATCCTCTTCCATTTCCATAACACTGTCGTCAAGTACATCGCCCTTGTACAGACTCTCTATATACTCCTTCCACCTTTCTGCTTTCTCTTCTTTGCTTAGAACTGGGTTTCCATCTGAGCTCTTGATATTCATACAAGTGGCTCTCTTTTCTCCAAAGGTCTCTTTAATTTTCCTGTAGGCAGTATCTATCTTACCCCTCACGAGATAAGCCTCTACATCCTTACATTTGTCCTCTAGCCATCCCTGCTTAGCCATTTTGCACTTCCTGTCGATCTCATTTTTGAGACGTTTATATTCCTTTTTGCCTGCTTCATTTACTGCATTTTTATATTTTCTCCTTTCGTGAATTAAATTCAATATTTATTCTGTTACCCAAGGATTTCTACTAGCCCTCGTCTTTTTACCTACTTGATCCTCTGCTGCCTTCACTACTTCATCCCTCAAAGCTACCCATTCTTATTCTACTATATTTCTTTCCCCCATTCCTGTGCATTGTTCCCTAATGCTCTCCCTGAAACTCTGTACAACCTCTGGTTCTTTCAGTTTATCCAGGTCCCATCTCCTAAAATTCCCACCATTTTTGCAGTTTCTTCAGTTTTAATCTACAGTTCATAAGCAATAGATTGTGGTCAGAGTCCACATCTGCCCCTGGACATATCTTACAATTTAAAACCTCGTTCCTAAATCCTTGTCTTACTATTATATAATCTATCTTAAACCTGTCAGTACCTCCAGGCTTCTTCCATGTATACAACTTTCTTTTATGATTCTTGAATCAGGTGTTAGCTATGATTAAGTTGTGCTCTGTGCAAAATTCTACCAGGCTGCTTCCTCTTTCATTTCTTACTCCCAATCCATAGTCACCTACTACGTTTCCTTCTCTCCCTTTTCGTACTACCGAATTCCAGTCTCCTATGACTATTAAATTTTCGTCTCCCTTCACTATCTGAATAATTTCTTTTATTTCATCATACATGTCTTCAATTTGTTCGTCATCGGTAGAGGTAGTTGGCATATAAACTTGTACTGCTGTAGTGGGCGTGGGCTTCGTGTCTATCTTGGCCACAATAATGCGTTCACTATGCTGTTTGTAGTAGCTTACCGACACTCCTATTTTTTTATTCATTATTAAACCAACTCCTGCATTACCCCTATTTGATTTTGTATTTATAACCCTGTATACACCTGATGAAAAGTCTTGTTCCTCCCGCCACAGAACTTCACTAAGTCCCACCATATCTAACTTTAACCTACCCATTTCCCTTTTTAAATTTTCTAACCTACCTGCCCGATTAAGGGATCTGACATTCCACCCTCCGATCTGTAGAACGCCAGTTTCCTTTCTCCTGATAACAACGTCGTCTTGAGTAGTCCCCACCCGGAGATCCGAATGGGGGACTATTTTACCTCCGGAATATTTTACCCAAGAGGACGCCATCATCATTTAACCAAACAGTAAAGCTGCATGCCCTCGGGAGAAATTACGGCTGTAGTTTCCGCTTGCTTTCAACAATTCGCAGTACCAGCACAGCAAGGCCGTTTTGGTTTGTGTTACAAGGCTAGATCAGTCAATCATCCAGACTGTTGCCCCTGCAACTACTGAAAAGGCTGCTGCCCCTCTTCAGGAACCACACGTTTGTCTGGCCTCTGAAGAGATACCCCTCCGTTGTGGTTGCACCTACGGTACGGCTATCTGTACCGCTGAGGCACGCAAGCCTCCCCACCAACGGCAAGCTCCATGGTTCATGGGGGGGTTTGGTTTCTATATGATGAGTAAAACTAGCAGAGTGTGGATGCAAAACGTCAACATATTGCTCCAATCTGTTTCAGAACAAAGCTATACCTTGTCGATACTCTCTTGAATAACAGTGTACTTATCTCTTCTCTGATCAATGTCGTCACAAGAGGTACATAGACAACGTCTGTCATCATAACAGAATTCAGGTGGAGTGTGTGTTGCCCAGTCTGAGAAAATGCATAAGCGCTTAGTGCCTTCACCTTTTCTTCAGAGTCAGTCTTCAAACGAGGTGGCTCAGTGGTTAGACACTGCCCTCGCCTTCGGGAGGACGACGGTTCAATCCCGCGTCCGGCCATCCTGATTTAGGTTTTCCGTGATTTCCCTAAATCACTCCAGGCAAATGCCGGGATGGTTCCTCTGAAAGGGCACGGCCGACTTCCTTCCCCATCCTTCCCTAATCCGATAAGACCGATTACCACGCTGTCTGGTCTCCTTCCCCAAAACAACCAACCAGTCTTCAAATTCCATTGCAATTGACCTACCTTCCACTTCCTTGATCACCTCAGCGTTATTAAAGCTTAAAACTGCTTTGTGTTGATTTAAAATCGCTACACATAACATCATTTCTGTCGACAAAAATGGCACAATTAGGAAATTCATTACAAATTTGTGACCTTGACATGTGAAGTCCAAACAAGTCTGATGTCGTATGTCCACACTTTTGCCTGAAACAGCACCTTTTATTCGTAGTTTGATTTTATGTAAAGGCAATGTAGGACAAACTTTCGTCCTTGTACATCGGTCGAGTGCAATTTCACTAACCACAGATATGGGCTTACCTGGGTCAAGAGCAGTATAAAATGTGATGTTACCTAAAGAAAAGTACCACAGGATTTGCAACAGCATTCCGTGTATTATTTGATTTTAGTAATAAAATATCTCTAATGTCTTCAGGAAGTACGTAATTTACTTTTTCGGTAGCGATATTTTCGGTTCCGTCCGTGAGATCGTCAATTTTCGGCGTTGCGAGTCGTCGTTTTGCGTTATTTGTACGCCGATGACTGTTTGCCGGGTTAGGCAGTCTTACTCGAACTATCTCACAGTGTCACGGCAGGGTTGATCTGCTTATACGCGCGTCCTGCCAAAGTTGGCTGCGTTGCTGTCTGTTATTGTTTCAATAAAGTGCCCCAGTTTGATGAATGTCTCTGTACCGTAACTTCTATTTTTCCATTAGTTCTGTGGGCTTGCCTATCGGAATAGTATTCACTGGAATACGAGCTCCACCTGTGGATGTTCCAATCATTGTCACAGTGTCTGTGCTAGTCTCCGTATCGTCTGATCTGTCGTTTATCCTGATCATGATCGTCACTACGGAAATGGTTTCTGTCACGATAACTGTCTTGACTTTCCGACTGTGAATCATACGGGTGATGCCTCTTTTGTAGTCTGTAATTGTCTCTGTGATAACGAGTTCTGCGAGAGCATTCGTTATTTATATGATCGTACAATGGAAATCAGTGTCGGGAGTATAGATGTCTGTTATCATATTTTCTAGTGATATGGTTGTCGGAGTCTAGTTCCAGTTTTTGAAGAAAACCTTGGAAAGCATCTAGGTCGCCTTTGCACCTTCCTGCCAATATTAAGTAACGCAAATGTGAAGGCAGTTTTGTTAAGAAAATGTGTATCAACTCAGATGGCCTATAAAGGTTCATGAGATATTGGTTCCTGTGTAACATCGCGTCAAAATATCTGACTCGGATAAAAAACTCGGACTGATGAAAATTTTTCATCATTATTGCACTGAAGCGCCGAAGCAACTGGTATAGGCATGCGCATTCAAATACAGAGATATGTAAACAGGCACAATACGGCGCTGCGGTCGGTAATGCCTATATGTCTGGTGCTGTTGTTAGATCAGTTACTGCTGCTACAATGGCAGGTTATCAAGATTTAAGTCAGTTTGAACCCAGTGTTATAGTAGGAGCACAAGCGATGGACACAGTATCTCCGAGGAAGCGATGAAGTGGGGATTTTCAGTCACGACCGTTTCTCAAGTGTACCGTGAATGTCAGGAATTCGGTAGAACATCAAATCTCCGACATCGCTGTTCCCGGAAAAAGATCCTACAACAATGGACCAACGACGACTGAAGAGAACCATTCACCATTATAGAAGTGCAACCCTTCCGCAAACTGCCGCAGATTCCGAGCTGGGCCATCTACAAGTGTCAGCGTGCGAACCATCCAACGAAACACCCTCGATATGGGCTTTCTGAGCCGAAGGCTCACTTGTGTATCCGTCATGACTGCACGACACAAAACTTTGCGCCTCGTCTGCGCCCGTCAACACCGACATTGGACTGTTGATGACTGGAAACATGTTACCTGCTCGGAAGAGTCTCATTTCAAATCGTATCGAACGGATGGACGTGTTTCGGTATGGAAACAACCCATGAATCCATGGACCCTGCATGTCATCAGGAGACTGTTCAAGCTAGTGGAGGTTCTGTAATGGTGTAAGGCAGTTGCAGTTGTAGTGATATGGAGCCCCTGATACGACACCGACAGGTGACACGCACGCAAGTGTCATGTCTGGTCATCTGCATCCATTCGTGTCCATTGTGCATTCCGACGGACTTGGCCAGTTTCAGCAGGATAATGCGACATCCCACACTTCCGGAATTATTACAGAGTGGCCCCAGAGACACTCTTATCAGTTTAAACACTTCCGCTGGCCATCAAACTCCCCAGACATTAACGTTATTGAGCATATCGTGCATGCCTTGCAACGTGCTGTTCTGAAGAGATTGACACCCAGTCTTACTCTTGCGGATTTATGGATAGCCCTGTGTCAGCTCCCTGCAGCACTACGTCAGACATTAATCAAGTGGATGCCACGTCGTGTTACGGTACTTCTGCGTGTTCGCGGGGGCCCTTTACGATATTAGACAATTGTACCAGTTTCTTTGGCTCTTCAGAGCATAATATACTTTACTCGGTGCTGAGTAGCTTCCGACCAATACGCTGATCATAGAGTATGGTAAAAATCAGATTTACTTTGACAGTCTCTGATTACAGACCGCTTTTCATGACTGGCTGCCAAAGTTTCAAAGACTTTTGGATTTACAAGCAGTGAAAAAGTGTTCATAATGGAAACGGTCCTTTCGGTAAGAGTCGGAATGTTCCCTATTACGTCTGCCAGGTGACTCACTGTTGTCTCTTGGTGAAAACTTTTGTACCCTGGGAAAATCACAAAGACATTATAAATTGTTAGTTTTATTAGAAGTTTCAGACTGAGGGAGTAAAGGTATTGGTGTCGTCATTACTATTTTGTTTGCATTCATTATGTGTCAATTCCTACACGTTCTTTACGTCGTTTTTCTGTTGGTGATTGAATTTAATCAGTCTTTAAAATTCTAATGAGCCTGATATTCTGTTGTGTCTGAAACGGTACAGGATATGTGCCATGAGAATCAATGTCGGTATTTGTAGACAAATTTGCCATCTTTGTAGTCAAACCTTAGACGTTTTTGTTAACGCAGTAAGTTATTCTTTTCGTTTAGAAGATTTCAGTCCCAATATGTTTACCTGCTCATTAATTGTTCCAACACTGATATTTAGATGCTCGATACGTAAGTTGCAAAATTACTGTGCTCTTGACGGTTGTACTTATTTTCGCGATGCGCTCTTGTTTGTGGTTCTGCTGTGTATTTTGTAAATTATTTTGTTGAGTTTCAACGCTGTGTATCTGGCCTCAGTCCTCGCAATAATAGGTTGTATGTCTTTCTAATCTCTTGTCGGATTTATTCAGAGAGGTTTTTCTGTTTTTCTACTAGTTTCTTTATACATTTACTTATTTCTTCTTCTGACTTTCTTATTTCTTCTTGTGACATTATGTTCTGTTCCAGTGTTTTGTCTATTTTCTGAAATTGTTCTGTGCTTTGTTCAAAAATTTTGCTCATCTTTAATAGCTGCTCTAACAAATTTGTATTAGCGACTTCATCATTAATTTTTGCTGGGTTTGTTACGACTGAGTGCCTATTGTCTGTAATTGATGTTCTCTCGTGAATTGTTTGATTGAAAGAAACAGAAACAAAATCCGAATCGACTGTTTCAGTAAATGGTTTTACCGAAATTTCTCATGGCTGAGGTAAGTATTCGCCTGCCGATTGGTCTTCTGAAATTTCCTGTTTACTGTCGAATATCTGTGCTGCTACGTGTATAGATAAAGAATACATCTGTATAGGGCAATTACTTGCAGCTTCTGAAAAAAATGGTTCAGATAGCTCTGAGCACTATGGGACTTACCGTCTGAGGTCATCAGTCCCCTAGACTGAGAACTACTTAAACCTAGCTAACCTAAGGACAGCACACGCGTCCATGCGCGAGGCAGGATTAGAACCTGCGACCGTAGCATTAGCGCGGTTCCTGACTAAAACGCCTAAAACCGCTCGGCCAAAACGGCCAGTTGCAGCTTCTGACATCTCAAGTACATTATTTGTGTGTATCGACTATTGTTCTTGTTCTGCTTGATTAATAAGTTAGTCATTACTTTGCGACGCTGTTTTCAGTGTAGTAGCACGACAAAATACTGTTTTTCTAGCCCTAACGTTGAAATATAAAAGGAGAACTATCAAACAAAATTCCTATTTGTACTTCAGTAACCTAAAGTAGCAAATTCTTTTATGCAACATAAATATTTCTACAAAATCTAACTAAGAATTAAATATTTCACACGGTATGTATCACTGTCTGTCTACGTAAGAAAGATCTTCAAACTGAATATTTCTGCAAAGAGAAACTTCACTCTAAATCATACACAAGAAAGACAACGAAATCTGCAATAGCTGAGACAGAAAATACCAGTATTGGCAATTATACGCATACAGCAGATTTGCTTTCGAGAATCTGTGCAGCAATCTACCTATGTAATAACGGAAAAACCACAGTACTATCCTAGGCGAATAGGGTCGACATTTGTAAGCTTTCTACAGGATATTGTCCGTATGTGTGAATGCTGAGTATTTCGTTTTCCAAAACTCTATCCTCCTGTGACATGTACTTTAGATATCATGTTCAATTGCTGAGCAATACTGACTGTTGATTGGCCCTGTGTTGCGTATGTGAACATTGTCGTGAAATGAAACTTTAAACTTCAGGAAATGCAAGATTTAAAACATAGAAAATGAATCCAATCAAATGTCAAAAGAAACTAATTGTGTTCTCAATGCAAACCATATAAGTAAAACTCAGTACTGTGATATGAAGTGCAATGTTTCGCTTGGAGTATCCACTAAAATAAGACACTGCTCTACTGGGAAGAAAATTATTGTTTGATATTAACAACACTACTCGTTAAAAAGTAATCTGCTTGCTAGCACGACACTTGACAATCCAAACTATACACTGTTTGCTCAAGAATGTGAGATTAGATCTGCCCTGAAATAAAATTAACTTACCTTCCTGCTCAGGATACTATATTGTGTTCGGTGTACTGACGTTCTCAAAGCAAATTCTAAGTAGCAGCTGCAGCAGCTAAATAAAACAATCTGTTGCTGCGTGACGTGAGGGACAATGCACACACGATAAGATATTCAAAAGTTTACCAAGACGAAGTCGGAAATTCTATCTTGAAAGAAAATCGTTCTTGAAAAATTGAACTGTGGTTATTGACAAAAAGGACTCTAAGAATTACGAAATTCTCTCATAACAAAAATTACGAATTTTTCAGCGAGTTGCGTTATTTGTGACAAAATGAAAGCAAAGAGGTCAATTTAACACTGAACCTGAATGTTATTAGTTGTCTAAAGGACAAATATTTCCTTCCGTTAATAATTCTGAAAAACAAACATTTCACTATTCTGCATGTATTGGTTACCTAGAAGAATTCGTCCGAAAACCTTCTCCATCGAAAGAAACAGTGAAGTTACACGTTTAAAAGCACGTTTTCATCTCCATAACAAAGTATTCCAAAGAATTTCTCTCAGATTCACATATATCCGATCTCCTCTAAAAAGTCAACTAATCGCTACTACGCCTCAAATAAGAATGACCTAGCGCTGCACAACTGACTGACTAACAGGTGAACCCTAGATAAAAATAAACACAAAGTCAAGGACCTTATTGACTACTCATGCAGTGCAGTCGTTCATCTTTCTCCTAGTACAGCAAAGGTGAATAACAGAAAAGATATGAGAACCTTACACTGCAGCTTTTTGCTGACAGTAGTTGGATAAATTCTGGCCTCGAGCAGTGACGTCATGCCTAAGGTAAAGACTCTACGTATTGGCAATCTATGAAAGCAACGAATCATACTAGTAAACAAACGAATATAGCCTGCGATAAAATTAGAATCAAATTTCACGCTGTTGTTTACTTTGTCTTGAGTTGTATCGAAATGAATTGAAGATACCGAAAATAATTAAGAATAAGTATTAAAAACGAATTTTCATATCTCATAAGAATTATTCTCGAAATTTATGCGAGTATAAAATCATATAGAACTTTCAAACAGCAGTACAGTAAAGCGCATTATGGTATAACACTAACGCGAAATAATATTAATCTTACTATCAATTACTGAATATAACGGTAGACGCGCGGGAAAGTTGGGATTTGGGCAGATAGAAACTAAAATGTTATAGAAAAACAGGAAAATGAACTGAATGACAACAAATGCGAAACAGTAGAATGAAATGTGGCGAAACTGAAACACTAAATTCTAAAAGAAAAGCCAGTAAAAACTTAACGAAAATCCACAAAAAATAATGAATGTTAGAATTGATAACTAGAATTAGGCTATATATGTAAATTCCAGTTACCGATTCCAACCGTTCAATGATTCATGTATACAAATCATTCTTGCAGGAGCTGTGTACTCTGAAACGTAACAGCATTTCTACGTTTGTAATTGCTCTCCAAAATTACTGTGGTGAAATAACAAAACTTGGAATCGGTAACTGGAATTCACCTTTTTTATAGGTCAATTCTAATAACCGATTCCAATATTAGGAACTTTTTCACTAGTTTAAAGAACAATTATAAGTGCAGAAATCCTATTAGCCTACGTTTCAGTGCACACACCTACTGAAAAACAATATACTTAATAAACCGTGGAATGGTTGCAACAGGTAACTAAAAATGGCTTACATAGGAGGTCAGTTCTGGTTACCAAATCCAGCTATTCGATGGTTCATAATTTTGGACATTTCTGCAGTAAGTCTGTGGACTATGATTTTGTAGGATTTCTAGATTTCTTATTGATCTCGGAACAACTACAGGAGAGTAACGAATATTTTAGGTATAACTTCCTAATTTTTCTGTTTTTCGTAGAGGTGAAGAGAGCAATATCGAATGTAGTAATCCTGCAGTACTTTAGTGCACATACTTGTTGTTAAAACGGTCTAAATAATGAAGCGTGGAATGGTTGAAATCGGTAACTAATATTGACGTATATAGTTTAATTCTAGTTACCGATTCCAGTATTTCTTCCACCCTACTGTTTGTGAATTTTCGATACTTGAATACTAGTCCCATAAGATTTATAAATTATTATTAAAACCTAACACTATTTCACAGTGTTATGACTTCATCATGCGCTATACTGTAATGGATTTGTAGTTGCTCTGTGTTTTTCTTACTCTGATAAATTACGATATTAATTTATTTCCGACATGTATACTTCCCGCTTTCCGTTCTTATTTATTTTCGTTACATTCAGTTCTTATTGGTACAATTTGTGGCTAAGTAATTAATCACGTGAAGTATGAGTTTAATTTTATGGTATGCTACATTCATTCGTTTACGAGTATGATCAGTTCCTTTCAAAGATTGTCCCTCTGTAGTGTCTCTGCCTTAGGTATCACGTCCTTGCTCAAGGCTGACGAGTGGAATCGTAAACAAGAATTGACCCCAAGAGATTATTAAGGAAGACTGCATCGTGTCTGAAAAGTCAGAAATTGCTATTAGTATTGTGTACAAGGTTATACATACAGCATGGTCAATAAGTGTCCTAACATACCTGACGTATGTATGCCGTATGTATACAGTGTGTATGCCAGTTTTTTGTTACACTTGTCGAATATCGACAGCTCTGGCCCTGCATTGCATGTCTTTGGCAGTTCTTTAGCAACGAGAGCACGCCGTCCAGCGAGGTGGCTGATTGGTGCACGGATCCACTCTCATTTAGCGCTGTCAGCTGGCTACCATGTGGCGTCAGTCGGATTGGAGCCCTGATGGTGTTTATTTGCGAGGACGAGGGCGTCGTTCGTTTATAGGCGACAGCGTTAGTGTATTTTATCTGCCAAGGCCATAGCTACGTCAGTCGGGCCGAGACACAGCATCCGGAGAGTAAAGGACAAGAATCCACGGCTAGGCGACTCTTCTGCCACTCCTTCGTGCTCGCAATGTGACACCGGCCGTTTGACGGCCGTCTCGGCAAACTGCCGGAGGCGTCGATATAGACACCACCAATGTGCTAAGGACAGAGTGCATCGTGCCTCCCGCCTCAAGTCACTGATAACCGCTAACAGTGATACCGATTCACGTGAACCCTGTCCACAGCCTCGCATTTGGGACCGATCGTCCTCTTCGTCATGCGACGACTCCCATGGCTGCCTGGTGATAGACCTCTCTCACGAAGTGACGGTTAAGCCATGTCAGCCCCCAGCAATGATGCAATCAACCGCCAATTGGACGCCCCGACGGGTGCTGTTTCGTATACACAATCTCGTCGGTCCAACGGGCCTTCTGGGGACTCCGACCCTGTCGGTCCCCCCCCCCCCCTCCCCCCCCCCCCCCCAGGATCGAAAATCTTAATGGTCTTACGCTCGAGACCATTGCAGCGGCTGTGATTCGGATTCGGAATACCTCCACGTCTAGAGGAACCGCACATATTGGTGCCATGGGCCAGGACAAGTGTCCTCCTCCCAACTCCACTTCCCAGTATCCACCGCCACCACCTCCAAAGATCCCTCTCATCTTGGGGTATAATCCTACAAACTACATTAAACTGAACACTGAACTGCATCGCCTTATTGCAGGCCAATTGTGGGCACTTTACGAGAAAAACTACGTCAAGCACCTTCTCAAGACAAAGGACGATTACCTCCAAGTTCTCAAATTTGTGAAGTCAAGGGTTATGCACTACCATACTCATCAGGTTTCTGGCGACAGAAGAACAAACATTGTCATCAAAGGCATTCCCTGCAAAGTTACAGAAACAGTCGTCAGAGACGAATTACTCTGTGTCAAGTTTCTGGGCCCTTTGGTCCACCAATACAAGAGCGACCCTGAGTCCCAGAATTTAATTCCTACGCCCACACATGTTGTCTCCCTTCTTAGGATGACGTCAAATGCATTTACCAAATCAGTTATCTCCTGTGCACCAAGGTGTGCATTGAATAATATGAAGGCCACAACACCCCCTCCATCTGCTGTAGGTGTCAATGTTTGTGACACACCAGCAATTACTGCTCATTGCCTTTTTGGGGCGTCAAGTATGCCAGGTTCCATGTGTCAGAGGACTACAACTCAAGGCCTCAGAAAAACCCACATGTGCCTGCTCTTTGGACACCACTCAAGATCCACACTATATGGCTTTCTGGACGGGTTGCCCTATGTACTAGAAGGCTATGAAGTCTTCCTACCGTCCAAGAAGGAAACCAATGACAAATCAGCCACCTCCACCATTGCAGGACTACACCCATATCCCAATTTTAAGGGGGGTGGGCTTACCAACAAATTTTTTTATAATGGCGAATCACCCACCACACAACCATCAGCCCTTTGGGTTCTAGTTGCCTGTATTTTTAACACTAACAGTATTAAATGTATGAAGACTGAACTGAACACCATCCTCTATGACCACCATGTAGACATTTTACTTGTCTCAGAAACCCACCTGAAACCTACCGACGATTTTGTCTCTACAACATGGTTTGGTTTGCTATAGCACTGACCAACTCCATCGCCGAGGTGGGGGCACATTGACACTTGTCCGTAATCAAGAAGCTCTCCAACCACTGGAACACACAGAGGCTGCAGAGGTCACCGTTTCTACCTACTTTGGTTCTTTTACTACTGCTGTGGCATATTTGAGCCCTAACCTACCTCTTTTTGTAGCTGGCCACAGTACCTCGACATAATTTGACAAACTCATTGTCTGAGCAGATCCCAACAGCAAATATCTGGCTTGGCATTCTCGTGATGCTAATCCCAAGGGCAGACTCTTCCTTGACCTGGAAGATCCTCTGGTACTGTCGGTCTATGGCCCACACACTCACACCCATACACCAGGCTGCTCCCACTGCCAGCCAGACGTTCTGGATATGGCCATTTTCAAGAAAATTGCAATGCCGTTTTTGTTGGAAACACTCCATTAACTGGCCTCTGACAATGACGCCATACTCCTGCACCTTGGAAACGTCGCTCTGTCCTGAGACCTCCATCCTACCTTAACGATCACAGATTGGGGCAAATTTTCCAGGACCCTCAACAACACCAATTGGCAGCACATCTACCTAGCAATGCCTGCCAGTCTGGTTAGTGCTGTTGACAACATAACCACAAAAATCCAGAAAGCAACGAAGGTCTATGCTTCCATTGTCCCAAGGGCTTAACTCCACTGGATGACTTGCCTCCCCTATTGCATGAGGAAAAAGTCCATAAGAACCAGTACCAAAGCTACTGGAAGCAGTTTCTTCACCCTCAGGATAAGCATCACACGAAGTGTCTCAGCATGAATTCTGCCACTAGCTCGTTGATTGGAAAATGGAACAATGGGAGGACAAGATGTCCGCCTTTCTCCTCCAATATAAATCAAAATGGGCTGTTGTCCAAGCCCTATGGCGCTCCACAGTGAAGACCAACCATCCCATCCTAACAGTGGATGGCTTAACTTACGATGCCCTCCATGTGCTAGACACTGTGGCTGATGCATTTGAGGCCGAAAACCAATTGCACTCAATATTACCTTACGCCTAATGAACTCCAGGATAAAAGCGATATTCTGGTGGTTGTTGCCGCTTTCAGACAAAGACCACCTCTGACTACCCCTCATCTTATGTCTCTAGAGGTAAACCAGCGGATCCTCGTGCAAAAGTGTGGGCAGTCGTCTCCAGGTTTGGACACCATCTTAAACGAACACCTCCGCTGGCTCCCACGTAAGTCAGTGGTTTTATTTACCAGCTCCTGAACTGCTGTCTCACAACCAGCTTGCCCCCCCCCCACAGTGGAAGCAGGCCAAACTGAATGCCATCCCCAAGCCCTCGAATGATCCTATGGTCCCTACTAACGACAGGCCCATTAGCCTACTGAATACCATGCCACTGCATTCAGAGCCTCTGGAGGTGGCTGTGATCATCCATCTGGAACGGTTTGGATTTGCTTCCCACCTTCTGCCGAACTCAAAGTTCTTTGGATCACAGAACATGTCAGCAAGGACCTTAACTCTACCATATCGACGAAAGCGTTTTTTCTGGACCTGGAAAACGCACAAGATGAGATTTAGTAGGACAATCTTGTGTGCAAAATACTGACACAGACAATAATATCCGATATCTATGTCTAGATCGTGGATAGTTTCCTCCATGATAGAACCTTCTTGGTTACTCAGCAAAGAAAACGCGGAAGCTTCCATCACATGTCGATGGATACCCTTCAAGGCCCAGTGTTGACTCCCATCCTCTTGAACATATGGACCAGCTCATTGCTCGTGTCCAGAGGCAGGTGGATGCGACAGTTACCTGGCGTCGTTCAAACAAGGTTGTTCTCATTGCCACCAAAGTACGGCAGTCTACCTCACGAAACAGCGCCCAGCCCTCCACCAGAACATCGCTATTGCAGGCATCCAGGTCCCATGGTCCCCAGATACAAATAGTCAGGTGCCAGGACAGATAAAAATCTGATCTTCCACCGACATGCAGAATATGTCACCAAAAAAGGACAGAAGCTGATAAAAGCGTTATACCCACTCCTCCACAGCAGGGAACTTAGAAACCAAGCTCCACCAGGATCGGACGATTGTCCACCATTCCCTCGCCTATAGCTCCTCCACTTCGCCATCATCAGTGCCTCACGGATGCAGACCCTCCAGCGTCTGCAGAATAATGTGCTTCTGTGGAGACTGCATGCTCCTCCACTCACGAAGGTTGTTCCCCTTCACGAGGAGACAAACTAGATAATTCTACAGACGTCCAGTCGAGAGAAGGCAACGCATCTCTATGAAAAAGTGGAAGCTCAGCGTGACATGGTCACTGGCTAGCGCCACATTGGCACCACGACTTCCTGGCACTGGGACTTCCACCTTGTCCCTCTTATCATCACTGATGAATCAGATTCTGACCATGGCTAACGATAGCCCTGTTACGGCCACCAATAAAGTGTCAATCCTGATGCGACCACTCGATATGTGACGTACATCAGTACCTATGCAGTTATGTTCCCTAACGCCTGCTACCTTGAACTTCCACCGCATCTGGGTGGCACGGGACATCAAGTCTCACCATCACACCTTCAACGTGCACTCCTGTGAGGTCATCGGAATGATGTCATTGTAGGATCAAACAATTTTACAGTTCCATCAAGACGGCAAGACCGAGATGAGACGTTGGCGCTGTGCCTTAATCCATGACAGGTTAAAATAAAAAGAAAAAGGCTTGTGGAAGCAGTTGAGCTGACTGACTGGACGCGCTGAGTGCTGTTGGTAAACCACATTGGTCACAGCACACTTTCCATGGCGTGGAGGAAGTGTCAGGATGGCCTCTTGTTCTGTCAGTCAGTGATCGGGATTCGACCAGCCTGGCACTTGACATCCTTCCAGCACTAACTGCAGCGTGGAATTAACTTGGTTTCTCAAAACGGTACATTAATGGCAAGCGTCGGCTTTGGCATTATCTGAAAATTTCTGCCCGTTTCTCAAACGTCGTGCTTTTGTTTACGTGCACCTTGTGCTATTTGGCCATAGTGTGTGGCTGCTTGAGTTGTGAAATGGTTTTTGTGCTGTATTCGTTGGAACCACGCTTTGTGACGCGTTGAGTGACTGTGCAAAGAATTTAACTATCAGGTTAAGTGCACCTAAAATGGTTTATGCAACATCCAATGTTTCTTACGTTTATTTGTGTGACATCTCCACACGTAGAAACTTGTATTTAATTTCAGTGTTTCAATCTCCTGTAAAGTTCGCCATGCCCACGATCGTTATACGCTATGGTAGGTCTGTTGTTTGGTGTCCAGCAAGTGTCTTTATTTCTCTTATTGTGTTCTGTTGTTTGATGTCCATCTGTCGTAGTGGGCGGCTGTCAATTGCTATTTCAGGGGCACCGACAAGCTGGTACTTACGCTACTTGTGCGTAGAACTTGTTTATACTGTAATCTCCGTCAAAAGTACCCCAGTGGGTGGCTGTCATTTTCTATTTGAAGGGCGGCTCCAAGCTGCTGCTTGGGCCATTTGCGGTAGGCTGTGTTGATTTTCTGTTCGTATTCTCCTCTTCCGTTTAATACTTCTAAAAAGCAATTGTTACACCCTGTGTAGGGCATGTCGATCGAAGGCGCTTATTTTTCATACTTTCACTAAAATAATCTGATTCATTTGGTTTTCGCGTTTTTCTTTATAGGTTCTTTGCGTAATGGCATACACAAGCATATATTAGCGACCAATTTATTAATCAAGTTTATTAAGTTGTAGGCAGTACTTAGAATCATTATCATGAGTGGATTGTACATGAGTGAGATCGTATCCTGGATGTGCCCAGTTAGCCCTATTTATGTTCAAGGCCCATTTTGGTTTGCTTGAAACCACTGATTCATTAGGTATATTTGTTCATTGATTTAGGTACCTGGCCGACTGAATAAAATGTTATGTCCTTTTATAATTTAGTAATTGGTTGTATTACGTTTCCCATTTTGGTTAGCTGGTATTTGTGCTGTTAACATTCCACTCTTGTCTTTTCTGTTTGTTTTTGGTGTAAGCTTTTAGGCGTTTCCATTTGTAATATTCCGAACTTGCTCGCCGTTAATACTGTAGTTTCAAGTTTTATTTATCCATTAACTAGAAGCTCTTGTGGTTGAGTACCAAGTAATTCCGATACTAAATTATTAAGAAATTTTAGCCTTCTCCCTGTCTAGTTTCTTATGAGTGTTTCACGAAATTGATTATTCATAAATGTTATATTGTAATTCTGCAGCACTGCAGTTTACCGCTGAAATTTTACATTCGGATTGGGCGTTGTTGATGTAAAGACTTTGTATTCGGTTTCGTCGTCGTTTTTCTAGACGTGATTTAAATGTAAAGTATGGAAATGCGTAATCTGAGGCAGTATTAGTAAAATTCACATTCAAGTAACTTATGTTGGAAACTATTTACTTCAGTACCCTCTTACAAGTTATTTCTGGTGCCTTGTACCGTACAATTCAAGTCAAAACAGCAAATCGTGAAAATTTTAATCACGTTTGTCATTTGGTACAAGTAATTCTTAGATATTGGGTGCCTCACCTCACTTGTTTATGTTATGCGTTTGAAGGTTAATAAATTTCTCTTACTTACACGAAATTTTCTGGGCTGTCACTCAAATTGGTACTAGTGCGTTAAGAGTGCTAACATGTTCCCTCCTCAGTATTTGACTTCTACTATTTGCGCTGTCGACCTATAACTGAAGACATTACTCGTTACCTACATTGCACATGTATTTCTTACCGCTTACTGGATAGTGTTATAACAAAGTTTGTGGAAAACTGTTTATATTCTCCGGGTTAGTGGCCTTCCACTTCCTCAACACGCTCTCTGCCTCTTCACTTCCTCTTCTGTCGATTACTCTGGATCGAAGATAACATACTGCGTCCTGCCTTTGAATAAACTCTCAATCTAGTCACGAAATTCTTTTGATACCGCTTATAATCATACTTTGGTTACTAACCGTTTTGCTTTTATAAGCTCAAGAAATATTGCATATGACTTATATCCCTGATGATGGTGCTCATGGAGGAGGTTATTCTGTTAGAGATACTCTAAAAATGATCCAGGAGTTTGTGGTTTTTTTCCCCTTGAGATATGATTGTAGTTTCTGATACTCTTCTTGTAGACAGGTGCGACCTATAAGTTGGCATATTTCTTTGTTCAAGAGGTCTAGGGTATATTGTGGTTAAAACGCTTCTAGACTATAGGATGGGTAAATAGTTGCTAATTCAGTTGCAAATTCTGTACAGAATCATGATAGTCATACTGTATGAAAAAATAGTGTAAAGATGTAGCTGTTTATAAAATTGTTGGAAATATGTATAATGAAATGGTGAATGATTTCAAACCGTAGAATATTCATATAATATAAACAGATAATGTAACTGTGTATGACTTCCACTGTAATTTGTCACGTTGTCAGTAAGAGATGTAACAATAATATATCGCTGGATTGGAAACCACTTCCGCACCTAATTTTATTATTAATATTACAACACAACATCTATACTGATGGTAGTTGTAACAAAGGCACATTCTTAGTAATACAATGATGGCATCTTGTGTTAATCCTGTTGCAAAGGGTGACAATTTCAAGCCAGTGTTACGTTGTCTGATAAATTAGCAGTCATTTAAATTCAGTTGATGGACTGTACAAACTAAAATAAGGTAAAATAAATGTTTTAGAAATTCTTACTTTTTACCTGGGTACTGTTTCTTCTGATGTTACATTCTGTGGAAAAATTAAAAAAAAAGACAGTATACAAACGGTCCTTAGTTCATTCGTTCATTCGTGATGTTCCACAGATCTCATCAAGAAATACAGCCTTCAGTAACGCAGAATGGGTCATATATACGTTAACACAAGACAGACATCACAGAGATGTAATTTATGCAGTGTCTTAACTTTAAACTATCGCTGTACTGCTTAATGCTACCACTAACGCAGTCTAAATTAAATTCAGAAAATTATAAGAAAGCTGATACTCTGAAAACAACTAATGCCTCCTCAGTTTCGCTATTAGCTGCTGTTTGTCTACTAATAGTAGTATAGTATTTACTTGACTACAGTTGTTTGTTTCAAAGAAAACATTTTTTGCAACTGTACATACTGAGTCCTGTTTATACTAAGTTACTGGCTCTTATACATATTTATAACAAATACTGACACCTGCCACCTACCACACCACTAATGGGGAGACTGTAGGTCTTCCAACACCAGTACATTGCGCAGTGCCTATCTCGCTAACATAATCGGCACTGCTGTGTGAGAGGGCCATCACGTGCCTCTTTTACAGTTCATCGCTGCAGGCACTTCCAGATGACAGGACATAACTGTCTGGTGGGGACAGGATTACACAGTTACATGTCTTCCAGCAGCGTCGTATATCCCAATGGGTCACACACAGCAGCCCGCACGACTTTAGCCAAACTGCACCAATAAATGTTGACACCATACTCGTCTGTTATTAGCATCGCAACACGCTCTACAGGTCCAGAGCAGCGTCCTGACAACATAGAGATGTCTGTGCTTTGTGATCCACAACTTGGCGCCAGAAGTAGTTTCTGAGTGACATCAGTACGACAGTGATGTCCAGGAATGATTGACGAACCAGGAGAGGCCGTCGCAGTGTCAGCAACAGCCATCTGACATTTTGAACGCCCCGCGGAGTGCCCGCGCGGTTAGAGGTGCCATGTCACGGATTGCACGGCCCCTCGAACCGGAGGTTCAAGGCCTCACTCGGGCATGGGTGTGTGTGTGTGTGTGTGTTGTTCTTAGCATAAGTTGGTTCGCGTAGTGTGTAAGTCTAAGGAGCATTGACCTCAGCAGTTTGGTCCCTTTAGAATTCACACACATCTGAACATCTTGAACGATATCCAAACGCCTTAACTACGACCACAATCCAAAGAATATATTCTACTACACTTTTTACATTGTTGTTGTGTTATGGCCAGCATTGGATGTACAGACATGCATGTGATGTAAAAAGTGACTTTTGTAGAAGCTGAAGAACCTGTAGATCTGCCAGTTTAGAGGGAGTTGTAGGGAACTTTACTTGGTGCCCTTAAGATGTGAGAGCTATAAATATATCTGGTCATAGTATGCAATGCAGTGGAATGCTACCAGTAAACTGTACCACTTGCAGGAGCTATGATCATGCATCACACGATTGTACCGAGTGTCTCTGGCAGTGATAAGATATAACAATTAATTAAGATTACATGAATTACTGTATGTTCAGTTTCGCTATTGCTTGTCTTGTTAGAGTAAAAGTAATAATAAATTTCGCGAAAGTGCCGGAAACACGAGAGTTAATATGAGTGATACTGTAACCACTCTGGTGGAGCAAGTATCGAAATTGTTAGAGGATAATGCTCAGTAGAAGTATTATAATTATAAGTTAAGTAAGCAAGCAGAAATTTTCAAGCTGTCCAGCAATCAGTCAAGTTCAGATGAGGCTAAGGCAGTAGTGAGTGTACTCCCCTCCTCCACCGATCCTTTAGCAGGTAACTTAATAACACCTTTTCCGGCAAAAGAACAGAGAAATTGACAGTATTCATAAATAATGTTTTAGACACAATCAAAATGAGTAATTTTCCAGATGAAACTAGTCTGTAGATAGCCAGTCTATGTGTAAAGCGCGAGGATAAACTGCATGTGATGTATCACAAGACGCTTAGCAAAATGTGTGCATTCAAACAATCAGCAGAGTGTTTATGGCTGAGATTACACAAAAAGATTAATTTAGAGAAAGCTTGCACTGAAAATTAGTACAGAAATCAAGTAAAACTTTCGAAGCCTTTTCAGATAGAATTCGAAAATTGAATGTGCAGACATATGAATAATACAAAATCAGAAAGCGTATAGACTCATACTCAGACGAGCACAAAATAGGGCTCTACACGTCTTTCTATAGGGAATTCGTGCAGAAATTTAATGTGAGGCCCACACGAAAAATCCGCATAATTTTACAACTGCAGCACTACAAAAAAATGGTTCAAATGGCTCTGAGCACTATGGGACTTAACATCTGAGGTCATTAGTCCCCTAGAACTACTTAAACTTGACTACCCTAAGGACATCACACACATCCATGCCCGAGGCAGGATTCGAACCTGCGACCGTAGCAGTCGTGCGGTTCCGGACTGAAGCGCCTAGAACCTCTCGACCACCGCGGCCGGCTTGCAGCACTACACATTGACACGTATTTACAGGAAATCGACATTAGTACGAAAGTACGCACTGATATGAATAATTGCTTCAAAAAATGAATGTCATCAGTATGGGAAGAAAGGATCTTCGAACGCACAATGTCGAGAGGCACAGTTTTGTAGTTATGGGTACTTTGGTCACAAGACACATGACTGTAAAAGCGAGAAGCAGGTCAAACAAAACAGAGAGAAGCAAACGTTAAACGTAAAGGGGAATGTTTCGTCCATCAGGAAGCATTCCCAGTAAACCAAAATATACTACAAACACGTATGCAGAGACGGACTGCTGCTTGATGGGCTCAGTACAGCACAGGGAACATAAATTTCAGGTAAGATAATGCTGCGCGTGTGTCAGTAGTTAATCTCGACCTCGTGAGAAGGAGTGACTAAAAACTCCGAGATACACATTACATGAAATAGGAAGTAGCGACGTGAAGACATTGGCGACAGTACAGCTCAACTTTAAGATAGGAACTATAGGGATTCGTCAGCACATGAAAGTGTTGCTACTGTACGACAGGGATATTCTGTGATTATCGGACGTGACTTTCTGGATAGGCATCGTACCAAATCGATCTTTTGCATAGTTGAACTTAACGGGGATTCGTTTCTATTGGGTACTGCGCCTGTAAATGCTTCAGTGTTAAAAGATTGCTAAGGTATCACCAACTGAACTGTGACCATGTGCTGTGCATTAAAGATAGTTTCGCATGACAAAGTACCGGCGGCTGCAGGGGAGCTGATGGGCAACTGTGAATGTCAATGCACCACTATGAGTACAGTGTCTGATTGAACCACTACCGAAAAATAAGGCACTAGATGAAAGGTATTGTTCCTTACGCAGGAGTGTAGCATCCGTAAACAACGCAAATGGTGAATTTATGGTTCCATTAAGCCTGGATAATTTTAGGATGGACAATGTAAGTCTCCCGAAGGGATTAATATTAGTAACTTTTGAAATACTTGATTATGATGATGATGATGATAGTATCGATAGGTCAACAGGTGATCATAGGCAAATCATCAGTGCATCTGCACTAAGTACCAAGGTTCATCACTTGGAAGACAGTGAATGAGAAGCTATTTACAAGAAAGCAACAGAAGATCAGAACACCTACATCTACTGGTATTACTGGTAGCTTATTATAGGTCGATAGCTGGGTAAGGCATTTTCAAATGTAGCGAAAGTCTCCGGTCAGCCTGTATTATCACTGTGCAACTAATTGAACGTATCATTCACTGCACTGGAAACGATTATGTTCGACTACTTGGAGACCTTTTGCAGCCATTCATGGATCTTTTGGTGGATTTCGAAGCGCCATGTCCCAGGTCACAAACGTTCGCGATTGGTTTGAAGAACATTCTGGGAAATTCGAGTGAATGATGTGGCCGCCCATATCACCTGGCATGAAACCCGTCGATCATTTGTGGGACATAATGGAGAGGTTAGTTCGTGAACAAAATCATGCGTCCGAAATGCTTTCGCGACCAGGGACGGCTGTAGAGGCAATATGAATAAATATTTTGCAGAGCATTTACAACGACATGTTGAGTCTATGTCAAGTTGAGTTGCTGCAATACGCGGCGTAAAAGGGGGTTAGCCTAGGTATACCAAGAACTTTGCCACCTCAGTGTGAACCTGAACCAGTAAATGTTAACACGCTAATCACGCTTTGTTAGCACCTAAAGATGCTTTACAGGTCCATATCGCCATCCTAACAACACAGAGGCGTCACCACTCAGCACCCCAACAAATGGATTGATTTTTTAATTTGTCTTCGGGATTTTTCATTAATGCAATGTCGTCAGCATGTAATGGTATGCTAACCTGTGGCTCCCTTCTGGCGCTCTGTTTTCCCACTTTCGGGTGGAATTGCCTAGATATATTCTAAAAAGAGTAGGCGATAAAGTACACCCTCGTTCCACAACTTGGTTTATCGGAATCTTCTAGCGTGTGTAATTGCGACTCAAGTATATTCTATAAGATTCACAAAACAGAATCTTGATGCAGTTTATTAAGTGATTTGGGTATTCAAGTTTTGCCAAATTTCCCACGGTTTCTTTCTATTAAACCTCTCAAATCCTTTTTCGACATCTATGTAAAACGAGGTAGGCTGGTAAGTTAAATGTACTTCTTTTCTGTATTATTTTTCACACAGTAAATGTAATGCTACTACATGACCTGTCTCTTAAGAACCTGTTATGTTCTTCTAAAAACAAAACTTCCGTAATAATTTTAATGTTTTAGTTAATACACGTGAATATAATTTGTAGGCGGTACCTAAAATACTGATAGCTCTAAAATTTAAAGTCTTATTGCAATCTTTTTCTTCAAACAATAACAACAGTTTAGCTTTAAGGCTGTTTTCTGGAATTTTAGTGTTTATCCAGCAGGTATTTTCGAATGTCAGTTTCTAAACTTAAGCATTAATCCAGAATGTGTAATCAACTATATGTTAATACCTTCGTGTCCTGAGCAGTCCTTGCATTTGTGTTTTTTTCGTCATTTCATCCATTACTTGTTAGGTAATTAAATCATTGTTAACATATTTAGATAATTATAACGATTATTTCCCTTTGGATTATACCAAAGAGACTTGTAATGTTCTGTCCGTTGCACCTAACTTACAACATTTAATTGTGTAAGGATTTCAACGCCCTTAAAAAGGCTTCTGCAAGATGTACAGCTTTTTGCTACACACAATGTTCCTATTGCTCTATTCTGATGAATAATCTCTTTATATACATTAAGTGCACTGCTCCAGAAGGTAAATCCGTAACACAAAAGTGAGTAAAAATAGATAAAATAATCAATTACTCTTGCCTTTCGGTCACTACAATAAAAGATGCTTCTAAAGGTATAAGAAGAAGTGGACCCTCTGCATCTTGCTTTGGAGATAAATTTCTATCCATGCATGAAGTATGCCACAATGCCCTAACTAGTTTCCCAAGCAAAATTTTATGATCCACACATTCTAAGGCTTTGGCAAAACACAGAATGCAATAACAGGTTAATTTTTTCTTGTTTAGCTCTGTTAACACTTTATTTGTGAGGTGTGGTGTTGCTTTCTGTGTGTAGAATATTTTACGATTTTGAAAAGCTGGAAGAAGTGGTGCAGGTCTGTGATTAGAGGCGGTGTATGTGTATCCAGTTTTGTAGGTGGAAATCACTGCAGCATAGCCAGAAAGATGTCGCTATCATTGTTCGCCAACAACGATATCTTAAGGTAAACGTATTAAGTCAGCACAAAATTTCAAAATTCTGCTAGGAACACTATTACAACTAGAAAAATTACCAATATTTAGTGACTTTGTGAGTTCTGTAATCTTCTTAGGGTTTATATTTTTTAAACATGTCTGTTGGCTTCCCCATGAACCATGGACCTTGCCGCTGGTGGGGAGGCTTGCGTGCCTCAGCAATGCAGATGGCCGTACCGTAGGTGCAACCACAACGGAAGGGTATCTGTTGAGAGTCCAGACAAACGTGTGGTTCCTGAAGAGGGGCAGCAACCTTTTCAGTAGTTGCAGGGGCAACAGTCTGGATGATTGACTGACCTGGCCTTGCAACATTAACCAAAACGGCCTTGCTGTGCTGGTACTGCGAATGGCTGAAAGCAAGGGGAAACTACGGCCGTAATTTTTCCCTAGGGTATGCAGCTTTACTGTATGCATAAATGATGATGGCGTCGTGTTGGGTAAAATATTCCGGAGGTAAACAAGTCCCCCATTCGGATCCCTGGGCGGGGAATACTCAACAGGACGTCGTTATCAGGAAAAAAGAAAACTGGCGTTCTACGGATCGGTGCGTGGAATGTCAGATCCCTTAACCGGGCAGGTAGGTTAGAAAATTTGAAAAGGGAAATGGATAGGTTAAAGTTAGATATAGTGGCAATTAGTGAAGTTCGGTGGCAGGAGGAACAAGACTTCTGGTCAGGTGACTACAGGGCTATAAACACAAAATGAAATAGGGGTAATACAGGAGTAGGTTTAATGATGAATAAAAAAAACAGGAGTGCGGGTAAGCTACTACAAACAGCAGAGTGGACGCATTATTGTGGCCAAGATAGACACGAAGCCCACGCCTACTACGGTAGTACAAGTTTATATGCCAACTAGCTCTGCAGATGATGAAGAAATTGAAGAAATGTATGATGAGATAGAAGAAATTATTCAGGTAGTGAAGAGAGCCGAAAATTTAATAGTCATGGGTGACTGGAATTCGGTAGTAGGGAAAGGCAGAGAAGGAAACATAGTAGGTGAATATGGATTGGGCCGAAGAAACGAAAGAGGAAGCTGCCTGGTAGAATTTTGCACAGAGCATAACTTAATCATAGCTAACACTTGGTTCAAGAATCATGAAAGAAGGCTGTATACATGGAAGAATCCTGGAGATACTGACAGGTTTAAGATAGATTGTATAATAGTAAGACAGAGATTTAGGAACCAGGTTTTAAATTGTAAGACATTTCTGGGGGCAGTTGTGGACTCTGACCACAATCTATTGGTTGTGTACTGTAGATTAAAACTGAAGAAATCGCAAAAAGGTGGGAATATAAGGATATGGGACCTGGATAAACTGAAAGAACCAGAGGTTGTACAGAGTTTCAGGGAGAGCATCAGGGAACAATTGACACGAATGGGAGAAAGAAGTACAGTAGAAGAAGAATGGGTAGCTCTGAGGGATGAAGTAGTGAAGGCAGCAGAGGATCAAGTACGTAAAAAGACGAGGGCTATTAGAACTCCTTGGGTAACAGAAGAAATACTGAATTTAATTGATGAAAGGAGAAAATATAAAAATGCAGTAAATGAAGCAGGCAAAAAGTGATACAAACGTCTCAAAAATGAGATCGACAGGAAGTGCAAAATGGCTAAACAGGGATGGCTAGTGGACAAATGTAAGGATGTAGAGGCTTATCTCAGTGGGGGTAAGATAGATACTGCCTACAGGAAAATTAAAGACTTCTGGAGAAAAGAGAAACACTCGTATGAATATCAAGAGCTCAGATGGCAACCCAGTTCCAAGCAAAGAAGGGAAAGCAGAGAGGTGAAAGGTCTATAGAGGGTCTATACAAGGGCGATGTACTTGAGGACAAAATTATGGAAATGGAAGAGGATGTAGATGAAGATGAAATGGGAGATACGATACTGCGTGAAGAGTTTGACAGAGCACTGAAAGACCTGAGTCGCTACAAGGCCCTGTGAGTAGACAACATTCCATTAGAACTACTGACAGCCTTGGGAGAGCCAGTCCTGACAAAACTCTACCATGGGGTGAGCAAGATGTATGAGACAAGCGAAATACCCTCAGACTTCAAGAAGAATACAATAATTCCAATCCCAAAGAAAGCAGGTGTTGACAGATGTGTAAATTACCGAACTATCAGTTTAATAAATCACAGCTGCAAAATACTAACGCCAATTCTTTGCAGACAAATGGAAAAACTGGTAGAAGCCGACCTCAGGGAAGAACAGTTTGGATTCCGTAGAAATATTGGAACACGTGAGGCAATACTGACCTTACGACTTATGTTAGATGAACGATTAAGGAAAGGCAAACCTACGTTTCTAGCATTTGTAGACTTAGAGAAAGCTTTTGACAATGTTGACTGGAATACTCTCTTTCAAATTCTAAAGGTGGCAGGGGTAAAATACAGGGAGCAAAAGGCAATTTACAATTTGTACAGAAACCAGATGGCAGTTATAAGAGTCTAGGGGCATGAAAGGGAAGCAGTGGTTGGGAAGGGAGTGAGACAGGGTTGTAGCCTGTCCCTGATGTTATTCAATCTGTATATTGAGCAAGCAGTAAAGGAAACAAAAGAAACATTCGGAGTAGGTATTAAAGTCCATGGAGAAGAAAGAAAAACTTTGAGGTTTGCCGATGACATTGTAGTTGTATGAGAGACAGCAAAGGACTTGGAAGAGCAGTTGAACGGAATGGACAGTGTCTTGAAAGGAGGATATACGATGAACATCAGCAAAAGCAAAACGAGGATAATGGAATGTGGTCGAATTAAGTCGGGTGGTGCTGAGGGAATTAGATTAGGAAATGAGACACTTAAAGTAGTAAAGGAGTTTTGCTATTTGGGGAGCAAAATAACTGATGATGGTCGAAGTAGAGAGGATATAAAATGTAGACTGGCAATGGCAACGAAAGCGTTTCTGAAGACGAGAAATTTGTTAACATCGAGTATTGATTTAAGTGTCAGGAAGTCGTTCCTGAAAGTATTTGTATGGAGTGTAGCCATGTACGGAAGTGGAACATGGACTATAAATAGTTTGGACAAGAAGAGAATAGAAGCTTTCTAAATGTGGTGCTACAGAAGAATGCTGAAGATTAGATGGGTAGATCACATAACTAATGATGAAGTATTCAATAGAATTGGGGAGAAGAGGAGTATGTGGCACAACTTGACAAAAAGGAGGGACCGGTTGGTAAGACATGTTCTGAGGCATCAAGGGATCACAAATTTAGCATTGGAGGGCAGCGTGGAGGGTAAAAATCGTAGAGGGAGACCAAGAGATGAATACACTAAGCAGATTCAGAAGGATGTAAGTTGCAGTAAGTACTGGGAGATGAAGAAGCTAGCACAGGATAGGGTAGCATGGAGAGCTGCATCAAACCAGTCTCAGGACTAAGGCCCCAACAACAACAGCATGTCTACTGGTAATGTATTCATGGTCTGCACAAGTAAATGTAGCGTGTCAGTATTTTGTTGTTTATTGTTAGTTGTAGATTTTGACCCTTTGTGAAAAACTAGTCATTGCATTTAGTGGACGATGATTTGAAAGTGCCATCATTTCACCCTGAGCTATTTTCTAGGGATCTGATTTCGTGCAGGTCTGTATCTTTGTTTGTTCCTTGGTTAATACTGATTCAAATAATTTTTACCTTACTATCAGAGTGTTTTATTTCTTGAATCATGGACATCAATTTTGCTTTTTAATGACAGAGTCTAGGAAACGATAATGTTGGTGGTAATGGAGTTTCACATCTTGACTGTTACTTGTTCTCTGAATTATTTTTGTGTTGTAGCTTGGGTTCTTTGCAGAACGGGCCTGCCTCAGCGACCATCTCCAGCTGCGGCTGTCTGGCGATGGTAGACCACGATCCCGGCTCTGGCCAACGTCATGGTCCTGTGGAGGCCCACGATCCCAGGCGATGGCGACTGTGCTTTACACAACACACTCCAAGCGATGACTCCCATGGCAGTCAGCTGTCTACTGACCGCGCGCGACGATAGCTGCAGCCGTAGCGTCACTCTAGCTACTCCTCGGCACTGATCTGCATTACGACGGTGACTATTATGACTGCAGAGGCAGTGATGACTCCGAACTGCTGGCGGCGCTAAGTGACACAACCTCTGCGTCACTTAAGCACCTCACGACAGACGATCATGATGAGCTGGCTGCTGGACTTTAAATGCGGCTTTCTGCAGCTGATGTCCGTGGTTCTCCTTCCCCAGTAGGTCGATGGAATATTCTGGTGTTGCTTGGCTGGCGTAACTGACCCAATTACTGCACCCTGGCGTGTGGCGCGCTGACTGCAGACTCATCGTTTTCCTTTGTGTATCTTAACTCACAGCTCTGCCGACCCACTTACATCATCGAATACACGGCTGAGCTGCGCAACAGAATATAACCTATATATGATTTCTGGCTCAATATATTCATTCACATTCTAACTAACTTCTTTACTGTAAAACTCCTAGCTTCAAGTAAATCATTTGAGCCTCTGCACTTCCCCCCCCCCCCCCTCCCCCTTCTACAGAAAGAATGCGTCCCGCCATGCTGCCTCTGTATCTATTTACACTCAGCTCTATTTACAAGGTTTTGAACTCGCTACCAATACTGGCCTTTTATCATATTTACATAGTTCACTTCCTTTGAAACTTTATATTGTGGCTTGTCACTACTAACTACACTACAGTTTTTCACTTCTTTTCTTTCTTTTCTATTATTTTGTTTTGTTATTATTATTATTATTATTATTATTACTTGCGTAACAACGCATATACGAAAAGAGCCGCGAAATACCTTTCAGTAATGCTGTGCCATGAATTTCTTTATAAACATTAATTTTTAACAAAACAGAATATATCGTCTTGTTATTGTTCTGTATCTGGCTTTCTATTAAAGGAACATTTTTACGTTACTGTAACTCACTATAAAATTCAACATATCTTCCCTACTTTATAGTTATTGAAAATGAAAATTGCTTTGTTATGAATGCTGATGTTACAGTTCGCAATGATTGCTCAACATCAAAATTTTGCAGTGGATTTTTGTTAACAGTAAAACACCAATAATTACCACGACTAGCATAAGAACATGAGACTATTATCGGAGAAAAAGACGTTTTTTCTATAAGGTTTGCCAGACCAGAACTAAGCACAGCAAGATTCCTATTATGTTACGAAGGTAAAATATCTTTTTTGTACTGTTAGTAATATATTATCAGCAGCCCGCGTCAACCTGCAAAACACATCATAAAATCTGCTGCTCTGCTCTGCATGTCCGAAAGCTGAAAGAAATAATTTTATTTCACTATTACCTCCCCGCTTCCTTGCGGTATGATAGATTTCATTTAATGCAGTTTGAATGCGCCGCGGCAGCGGCTCGTTCGTTCGTAGCGCAGCTCTGCACCACGGATAATATTTAAATGACTGAAAATGTCTTAAAGGGATGGGATAATATGCCGAGCAAGCTATTACAAATAATAATGCAAGGTGTCATTAAATAACTCTATTCAAAACATTTAAATATGTTAATTATTACACACCTTTAAAATGAGTACGTAATGGCGTACATCTCTCAATCTTGACAAAAGAAGGCTACGCTAGCGTACAATACAACGTCACAGGCTATCCTACTCCCGTAACTCCAAGAAGAAGACAGAGAAATTAATGTTCGTGCTGTATTATTTATACTAGTCACACATTCTCATCTTTGTTTGATATTTATCGTCTGTGGCGGTTTCAGTACTCGCCGACACAGATATTATCTAAAATAAATAATAAAAAAAGTACATAATTCCATACAATAACAAAACGTGATACACAATGTTTTCTCTTTACTACAAAATATGTCTTTTGCTAATAGACGTTACATTGCCCCCTGGCAGCAATTGACTAACGTTAAGAATGTTCGGCAATATGCTGCCACTAACGTCCGTTTTGTCATTGTCTATCACCTTATTTGGAATATTCACTGTTCACTTCCTTGCTCTTTTGCACTATAGTTTTAGTTACACTCTTTATGGTTTTCTCACACTTCGTGAGGTGACCGTAAACCTAGTCCCAGGGTCATTACAGTTTCCTGGCTCCCCCATTCGGGCTACGTGCGGTCAGAAAACCTGGGAAAACTGCGCCGGAGCCATGCTCATCTCGCCTGGTTTGTCTTAAAACACAGTTTGATTGTTCATCAAAAAAGGTTGGACTGTATCCAATGTTCATAGATAACAAAGGTTATTTATGACAAAATGTTAAACTCTTAGTATCCTTGTTAAAAATGTACCTTCTACACTCTTTCACATTTGTGTTCTGTGTCACACTGAAAGTCAATCATTAAACAGTTTTACAGTAGTGTAATGGATTGTCTCTACACTTACTAATGACAAATGTACTACCATGGTATGGCATTCGTGTCAGTTTGCTTCACTAATGTGACGAAAACATATAACATATACCACTGAACCAATGAATATTTTGAGTCTATACACAGTAACTAAAGAAAAAAAATGTTTGTCACGTAATTTCGTGTCCAATACATCATTTTCATATTAGTACATTAACAACGTAGTTGGTTATGTTCGGTTGAATGTCTACAATGTACGAAGCGGGCGGCGCGAAGCAATTGTTGCTTAGCGTCGTCTGGAACGCGGCGTGCCAACGACCGCTGGGGTCGACGACCTGCTCGCAGTAACAGCGACGGCGTGCTGAGGTGGCGCCCGAGCAGTCGCGAACCGCGCCGAACCATTCACCAATGTCGGCGTGTTGCAGTGGTTTCCCGCGACCGGCTGGCTGGCGGCACGGCACTCGTCTCTGCTTCTCCGCATGGCTCCCCGTCGTAATGCATGAAACAAATATTCCACAACGGTGTACTGTCTTTAAGGATACAGATTGCAACTTGGTTAAAAGCGTTTATTGTTCAGTAAGCCGTCGCTTCGCTGGTATGCACAGGATGTTTTGGCGTGATAACAGGTTTCTTGTGACACTAGTATTCAGGGTTCGTCACGCACACGTTGTACTACACACTTTCACTTATTCTCACGGTCGATAGGCTGCCAGAGCGTCTCTCAACACGCGAAAATGTTTCGGTTCACACACACTAAATGGTTCCGTCGAGCGATGTTCGTTTGAATCAACTCAGAACGGATCACTAACTACCGTTTTTACACACAGTGTATTGTTCGTTGAGCACTGCACTATGACAGTTAGTCACTCAACACTTAACTTATACCGACGCATATATTGGTGCAGATACAACAGTCATTTTCTGTCCCTACTACACACAATATTCCGTCCCTTTCTAGATTGTTTATGCACACAGTTTATTTTTAATGCATATCAACTGTTCTTAGCATAATCACTCTCATCTACGTTGAGTCCATTGTTTTTACCTTGTCATTACACACTTTTAATACTATTACTAGGCATATATGGCTTTTTTGTAATCATTTAAAGGTGTGTGATTTTTGGTACATAGCTTTCTTTTCCTTTTTCAGTGTAGCTTGCCAGGTTATCACCCATCTAGCAAACAGATTTTACCATGTGCATGACAGCTTGACTTGGGCATATTGCTCAATAAATACTTCATTTAGTACTAGTATTATTTTTAATAATCTGTTCTACAGGACTACAGTGTAGTTTCCGCGTGACTTGATTCGCGTACCGCGTAATTAATATTCAAGGGCGTGTACCAAGTACACAGGCTTCAATTGAAGCATCGATACATACAAAGTGTAGGTTACACGGAACGGGTTTGTTTTTGATCGAATTCTGCTCCAGTGTCGTTCTCAGATCACTACTGGCAGTAAACGTTACATCACGTAATTGTTTCGTACTACAAAGTCAATTTTTGGCTAGTAGAGACTCTCTCTCAGGGTTCCTTAATTCTAACACAATTACATCTGTCACATTACTATATGAGATTTCATCATTAATTGTACTTATTTACTACAAATGAAAAATGATTCAAGAAATTAATCATTATTTTATCAACTTGCTTGATGAGCATATAGTATTTTAATGACACTAATTGTCTGTAAACAAAGTCTTCCATTTGCATGCTATTGCTCAGTTTACTGATTCTACTTCCTCAAAATTTTAACTATACACAAATTCTTTCTTAAAGCTAACATACTTATACTCTAAAACACAATTGAAATCTTCTCATAACTACTACTATTTACATCTGACACGTCATTGAATAAATAATTTTACATCTTTCAAATGTCTCTAACCACTACTTCCCTCCTTGACCAAGGGATGGAGTAAGATGCGCGACAGTATGTTTTGTGGGGCATCACCTCTATGTGATAGTGGTACCCCTTGACTATTCCTGGTCGGTCGGTAAATACCATGGTATATTCCGATAGCAGCTGCGTCAACTGTTGCTTTTGTATGTTGCTTAAACCTTCAGATTCCTGTACTTTGGTTTGAAATTCAACAACATTTGTTTCAAAATTTCGATCTTCTGTACTCGGATAATAGAGATCTGTCACAGGTGAATAATCATTGAGGTGTAGTACCCAGGGGTTCCTACATTTGATATTAATTCGATTGCAACATGGCACAAGTACCTCCTTCGATTTCATCATAGACAACTCAATCCTCCTACCTTTATTAACTATGCTTAGTTTTCCCGAGGAGAGGTCGATCACTGCGTCCCTCTCACGGAGAAAATCTACTCCCAGAATGCAGGCCACCTTTAACCCTTTAACAATGAGGAACGAGCTCACTATGGCTTCGCCCTCCTTATAAATCTCCAACTGCACCTGGTACTTAACTAATTGGCTCTGTGCACTTATAGATCCAGACACCTTGCAATTATTAACCGGGAAAGTCGGTATGCTACGTCCCTTCCCCAGCGCTTTACACAACTCTGTACTCATTACACTCACCGAGGCATCTGTGTCGATGATTATATTCACTGCAACATCATTGATTTTCGCTTCTATTATGGCTTGCACATTTTCGTTATTATCTTTCTTACATTCGTGCGATTCGTTCAGTAGATCTTTATCCATACTGATACCGTCGTTATATCGCAGCATACATATTCCAGGTATATTATTATCATTCGTGTTGCTCTCACTCCACCCCTCGGCCAGTGATGGAGAGCATATCGAGGCCGATCCTAGTTTGTTGGATTGCTTACTTGTGAGGTACTTGGACGGCTATTGTCCGTGACCTCCACTATGTGTACATTCTGATTTGTAGGCCGCCACGGCTGCGCAATAAGCGCGTTTTGCGGTGGTGGTCTATTGTTGTCATACCGGTCATTACCCTGTCGCTCTGGGCTTGTTCTCTGATTCTGATGCCAATTTCGATTACTATCACTATAATTGCTATGCCACTGACCTCGCGCATTTTTCCAGCGGTTGGTCTCTGACATTCCGGATTCGTACCGGTCGTCAAATCGACGCTTTTTGTTATAAGTTGGTTGCCCATACCCGTTCTGGCTTCTACCATTACTACCATTTTGCGAATGCTCTTGTCGCTTGTTACCACCCCCACCATTTCCATGGTTGTGGTTTTGTGCACTATTATTTCTATCATGTTTACACCCTGATCCATTATTCCGCGAGTGATCACACGCTGCTTTTGCGTCTTCCTGGATTAAGTCTATTGAATCTAGAACAGACAGGAAATGTTCCATGTAGCTCTCTGGTACGTGTATTAATTTCTCTTTGATATGAATGGGTAAATGTGATTTTAGGAGTCTTATTATGTCTCTTGGTGAGATAGGCTCGTCCCAGTAGCGCGTTTTGTTTATATATTTCTCGAAATACCGTCTCAGATTCCCAAGACGGGGTGAGTACGGTTCGGGATTGTATACTTCTTTACTTAGCCGCTCTTGTGTACAAGGCGACCAGTATTTCGACAAAAACGCCCTTTCAAACTGTTCATACGTCATGCAGCTGTCTGCTACTTCCGTAGCCCACAACGCTGCATCACCCTGAATGTATGACATTACGTGTTGAATTTTCTGTGCTTCGTTCCACACACTAGGCAAGATATTTTTAAAGCTTTTTGTGAATACTACTGGGTGTACTGACTTCCGTTCAGTAGTAAACGTTTGAAACTGCCTATTTTTTATCAAACTTTCTTCAACTAATATTTTTGGACTATACTGGTTTGCTCCTGGGACATAGGCTGTGTGTTCCGAACCGAAGCTACAGCTCTTCGCATTATCGCCTAAAGATTCACCATTGTTGCGTCGCGTATAAGTTTGTGCGTTGCCAAAAACATTGGCTGTTGGCGACATAGTTTCATGTTCAAGATGCTTGTTACTCTGTGCTAAACCCTTTTCCAAGTCGGATATCCGTTTGTTAATGTTCGCTTGCCACTGCGGAATATCCTCACTGAGTATTTGTTTGATGGTTTGCACGTCGTTCTGTACCTGACTATTTACTGCGGTACTGAACGATTCGGGATCTCTATCTGCCATGGCTGCTTGTACCTTAGAATTAATATTTTTGTCGATCTCAATCTCCTTCGCTTCTAGCCATGAGTTGAATTCGGTTTCAATTTTAGTCGCTTGTTCGTTCCACTTCTGCTCTACAAGCGGTGTGGAATCTATTTCTAGCTTTTCTAACCGGTTGACAAAGACACCTATCTCGTCTACCCTGTTAGTGTTTGCTACTTGCAGGTTGTTGACCTGTACAGTCAACTCCTGCACGGCCTTAGGTATCGACTCATAATTCTGTTTCATACAGGCAATCTCTTTTTTCATATTTTCTAACGATTGCACAAGTTGCTGGTCCCGCTTAGCTTGCTGGCGATCCCGCTCAGCCTGCTGGGCAAGAAACTTTTCCTCTAGCCGGCGATCCCGCTCAGCTTGCTGGGCAAGGAAATTTTCTGCTAACTGGCGATCTCGCTCAGCTTGCTGGTGATCTCGCTCAGCTTGCTGGCGATCTCGCTCGGCTTGCTGTTGCGCAAATTTTGCCTGGTAATCCAGCACGCGCTCTAATATCGCCTGAGGTGAATACCCCCCAGGCAGATTACCACTCTCTGGTTCCTGCTTTTCTGGAGGTGGTGCAATTTCTTTATCTACCTCTCCTTGAGCACTGGTGGGCGGTGGCATCACTTCCTGTGCCCCTGCCCCCACATTTTCGCATGGTATATCCTCAAAGAGAGTGCTTGTACTGCTTAATGCACCCGTTTCTACATTTCCTGCACTAACTAATGGCTGTTCCTCAGTATCCATATTGCTCGGACGTTGACTACGCAATTTAACCATATTCATAAATTACCTACTCGAACACAAGGTCTGACAGTTTTTCCTTGCACACAAAATATGTTAATTTATCTACAATACACTGCACACTAAAAATTAATATCTACAACCAACTTTGCCCTGTCATAAACACTAACTTCAAACTACGCACACCACTAGCGCTATGAGATCACTTCACTGGAGTTAAGCTTCTACAAACAGGACAACTACACTGTAGTCTTACCTTTAGTTTATCTGATTCCGGGGTTCGGCTGCCCCCGGATTATGTAGGCGTTACAGTTTCTCAGTACTATCAGGATCGTTTCCTCTGACTCGCTTGCAGTGGTGCATTTTTTCATGAAAGAATGTTTGTACATTCATTAATACATGGCATTAATCATGATACACATACATACATTTATCACTAAATACATACATATATACAACAATAGACACTGAAAGAAAATA
Source organism: Schistocerca americana (assembly GCF_021461395.2). NCBI lineage: Eukaryota > Metazoa > Arthropoda > Insecta > Orthoptera > Acrididae > Schistocerca > Schistocerca americana. Next base: position 655,060,966 of record NC_060122.1, read on the forward strand.
CATAAAACAATTATTTTCGTGGCCACTGCAAATTCGGTTCCCGCGTTTTTGGGCGACAGTTTCACTTCTTTTCTTTCTTTTCTATTATTTTGTTTTGTAATTATTATTATTATTACTTGCGTAACAACGCATATACGAAAAGAGCCGCGAAATACCTTTCAGTAATGCTGTGCCATGAATTTCTTTATAAACATTAATTTTCAACAAAACAGAATATATCGTCTTGTTATTGTTCTGTATCTGGCTTTCTATTAAAGGAACATTTTTACGTTACTGTAACTCACTATAAAATTCAACATATCTTCCCTACTTTATAGTTATTGAAAATGAAAATTGCTTTGTTATGAATGCTGATGTTACAGTTCGCAATGATTGCTCAACATCAAAATTTTGCAGTGGATTTTTGTTAACAGTAAAACACCAATAATTACCACGACTAGCATAAGAACATGAGACTATTATCGGAGAAAAAGACGTTTTTTCTATAAGGTTTGCCAGACCAGAACTAAGCACAGCAAGATTCCTATTATGTTACGAAGGTAAATTATCTTTTTTGTACTGTTAGTAATATATTATCAGCAGCCCGCGTCAACCTGCAATACACATCATAAAATCTGCTGCTCTGCTCTGCATGTCCGAAAGCTGAAAGAAATAATTTTATTTCACTATTACCTCCCCGCTTCCTTGCGGTATGATAGATTTCATTTAATGCAGTTTGAATGCGCCGCGGCAGCGGCTCGTTCGTTCGTAGCGCAGCTCTGCACCACGGATAATATTTAAATGACTGAAAATGTCTTAAAGGGATGGGATAATATGCCGAGCAAGCTATTACAAATAATAATGCAAGGTTTCATTAAATAACTCTATTCAAAACATTTAAATATGTTAGTTATTACACACCTTTAAAATGAGTACGTAATGGCGTACATCTCTCAATCTTGACAAAAGAAGGCTACGCTAGCGTACAATACAACGTCACAGGCTATCCTACTCCCGTAATGATCGTGCTGTATTATTTATACTAGTCACACATTCTCATCTTTGTTTGATATTTATCGTCTGTGGCGGTTTCAGTACTCGCCGACACAGATATTATCTAAAATAAATAATAAAAAAAGTACATAATTCCATACAATAACAAAACGTGATACACAATGTTTTCTCTTTACTACAAAATATGTCTTTTGCTAATAGACGTTACAAGTTCTCCCTCTCATACACAGTTGTTCCTTGCAATCCTTGAGCACACTTGGTCTTTGCGTTCATGACTGTTCGCTCATTACACTGCCTTGCCGGGGTGGGGGGGGATGTACCTTCTGACTGGTTCGATCCCATAGGTTGAAGGCTGGGCAGTTCTTCTCTTGAACGAGAAATACATAACTCGGAACATCATACGCATTAGACAAGTGGCTGACGTTGATGAACTAATGACTACCAATTAGTGCTGCTTACTTCTGTAGGTTTTCACATACTCTAAGAGATGTTCCATGGTAATACGACCACGTTGGGTCGCTGTCATCTAGTCCAGAGAGGTGACCTGGTCCTCATCAGTGGTATTGTTAATAGATTAAAGGTGTTAAGGGGGCATAACTGAGGAAGGTAGGTCAGATATGTAAATTAAGGAATGGACTATAGTGATGGCTATGGTTCCCATTATCGCAGCTGGTGAAAAGAAAATCCTAATGTCAGTTCCGTAGCCCTGCTCTAGGTCTCAGTATATGCCGATGATTCACCATATTATCCAGTTTCCTTCACTTTGCTCTTTCCTTTTTCTCCTCTCCCTCTTCTACAGAAACTGGGATCACATGAGGCAAATTGTCCGTATTCCCCTTAAACAGCCGAATTCAGCTTACATGGACTATCGAAGGGTAGGCTGGGGGCTGCAGTTTAACGTTAACTGGCGACGTCATTTCTATTAGCTGGTGAGAGCCATTATTCCGTAACACAAACATCTTCATTTCCCCCTTTGGCACATAAAGATTCGTCAACATAACCCATTGACCCTCATGGTACTTAGGTAACGCTGCTATCACATTGTGTGCCATTTACTGTTTCTCTGTATCCTTCGTATTCATTTTTGTGCTGTATGGCCCTGCGATGGAATGTCATGCCTAACGGCCTGGGTTTGATTCCAGGCTGGATCGGAGATTTTCTCCGCTCAGGGACTGGGTGATGTGCTGTCCTTATCATCATCGTTTCATCCCCATCGACACGCACCTCGCCGCAGTGGCGTCAACTCGAAAGACTTGCACAAGGCGAACGGCCTATCCGTTGAGAGGCCCTACCTCACGGCATTTCTTTTTATCATTTTTTGTGCTTGCATCCGAGTAAGTTTCACTCTCCTAGCAAAATCCTTGCCTGACGAGATGTCTCCTTGGGCCAGGGCTTTGTAATTCTCAAAGGGCAACGGCAACTTGGCCTCAAAAATTACTTCATACGAGGATAACCCTGTGCTCTGTGAACTTTCGAGTTATATGCAGCGAAGATGTAAGCCAATAGGACGTCCCAATTCTTATGCTGGATATTTATGTAAAAACTAAATATAGTCTGAGGACTCGTTCTGGGTGACCGTTAGCTTGTGGATGCAGAGCACTCGTCCATAATTTCTTAACGCACAACAGCTTGCATAGCTGCTGTGTTAACTCTAATGTAAAATTTTCCCCCTGATCCGTGATTATGGTTTCAGGTGCCCCAACTGAAGTATCCACTGGCTGATTAGTGCCCATGCCAACATCGTGGCTTGCTGGTCTGGTAAACCTAGCATGGAAACGTAACAAGGTAAATGGTCAATAATGATTAATACATAAAGATTTCCAGTTGGCGTTTGTGCTAGGGGTCCTAGGATGTCAAATCCTGTCATTCGGGAGGGCTTACCAACTTCCAGTAACGCCTGTAGTTTAATTTTCTGATGGTTGGGCTCTGCTGATTGAGCACATGGAAGACATTTTTTCATGTAACAGTCCACGTCCTGCCTACAATCCTGCGCTTCCCTTCTCTCCATTGCTCTTTGACCTGTTCATGTCTCTTGATACAATACACTAGGCTCGGTGCAGAACTGCTGTTGCTTAGCAAACCGCTGACAGTCCAGATCAGCACTTCTTGCTGCTCTCCATTCACTTACTGGAACCTCCGCCGGGTCATTGGATCTGTAAGGCCTAAAAGCCACTTAAGCACTGTGTGGTAGAACAACTTCGTTCAACATTATTGAGCTGCCATGAAGTGTACCCAATAGGATGCTGCTGTCCATCTACTTCTTGACTCAAAATAACTCCTAGCGCAAAATCACTCGAATCACAAGTAAGAATAAACGATTTTTCAGAATCCAGATAGACCAAGACGGGACTAGATATCAACAGATCTTTCAACTTCAGGAACGCCGCTTCACACTCAGCTGTCCAATGAAATTTCATTCCTTTCCACAGCAATTTTGTGAGCAGTCTTGCAATTTCTGCAAATTTAGAAACATACCTACGGCAAAAATTTGCGAGCCCCACATAAGATTGAAATACCTTTACCTCGGTGGGCGCCGGAAGATTTTGAACGCCCTCAATTTATTATCTTTGGATCTGTACGAAATCCTTCCACTCCTTTAATGTGACCCAAATAACGAACTTCTTGCTATACAAAATGACATTTTCCAAAACTCAACTTTAACCAGGCGGCGCGCAGACGTTGACGATGTTCAGTTTATGGGGGCACTCAATTGCGCGGTCGTCAGCGCCGGTTCAAATTCCCAATTTATACATAGTCCAGGCTAATCACTTCTACGAATGATGATGGAATGATGGGAACAAAACAAACTCCCAGTCCCCGGGCAGAGAAAATCACCAACCCGGCCGGGAATCGAATCCGGGACCCAGGGTTCCAGAGGTGGCAATGCTAGCCCCTACATCACGGGCTGTGGACGGCGCAGACGATCAGACACCTCGACTAACTGCTCCAAATGTTCTGGAATGTTCTTTGAATACACTACTATGTCATCCAGGAGTACCAGGCACTGTTTTGGTTTTAATCCACGTAACACACTATCGAACAAACGCTGAAAGGCTGCCGACGCGTTTTTAAGTCCAAAAGGCATGTGGCAAATCTGAAAATGCCCTGTTAGCGTTGAGAACACACTTTTGGTCGGCCCTCCGGCGTTACTTTGAACTGTAGGTGACCACTACACAAATCCAGTGTTGTTAAGTACCGACACTGACCCAAGTTACGCTTTGACGTCATCTGGTGATCTTTTGCTTACAGTTAGTTTTGCTTACGAGGAGCAGACCAGGGACTACAACTAGGTTCTGTGATCCCATGTCTAAGTTGCTGATCTATAAACTCTTCCATAATTCGTTGTACATGCCTTGGAACTCTATACGGCCGTTTTTCGACGGCGCTTCACTTCCAGCAGGAATTTGGTGCTGAACAAGCTGTGTTGCAGGTATTGGACCCGACGTATTAAATAATTCCACGTACTCACTCAACAGGTTTTCCACTAGTGCTCTGTTCTGTGCCTCCAGATGTGCTACCTCACTCCCTAGTGGCGACCAGTCGACGGATCCTCCAGGAATTTTGTAATTTGCTGCAAAATTATGATCTAGTTCATCCTCATATAACACTTCTAAATTTGGTACCAGGCTACGCTGCGACAACTTTACTTCCTCAGGGTCAAAATTATCAATACTGACAGGCTTTAGCCTCATCTTGTCTACCTCCCAAACATAGAACACGCTATGTCATGTTAAACAACTAACTGCATCTAGTATTTCGTTAATTGTCAAAGGTTCAAAGATACATAGTAGGTTCCCCAGCAAATCAGTACCAACGTCAGTCCAGTTTTCCTTTCCTTTCGCCATCCGGCCAATTGACTTTAAGGGACCTTGTACGCAGTTTCATTGTTTGCCCCTGGTCATGGGGCAGACCTTGCAACACAGAAGGTATTCCGGCTGCAGAGCTTAGCTGAAACAAACTTCCATTCAGTCCTACGATATGCCGTTCGTGGTCAACTATGGAACGATGTCCAACCAAGAAATCATGTTCCTAGAATCACGTCCTACCTACGCTAACCACAGGAAGAACTTCTGCATCAACATGGATGCTAACCTCCCCCATTTGGAACTTCAGCAATTCAGCACAGAGTGAATTTACACGACCTCCACCTACGTCACTTAACGTCCAGCGTAGTGCAATTAACCTATTTGCCCGAAATATTCCCTCACATGCAACAGTCACCTGAGAACCGGTATCCAACACCATTGTACATAATTTATCCTGCACATTGTCGGTCAGAAAAAAGTCTTGCACTGTTTTCTTACATGCACTATCTGTTACTGGGAGCATGGCACAGTGGACACCCCACCCAATACGCAGTTTGACTGCTACCCATAAGATCTATCATGTGACTGAAACTTCCGTTGTCGCTGATTTCTGTTACGGCATTGCCAGTCCGAGTGACTAAATTTCTTACAATACCCGCAACTTTTATGTCTGCTGTTTCTTTGGGCATGACTCTTTTGTCCACACCGAAAACAGTTTATGCCCATACTAAATACTGTCCGACATTCAGGCGACATCGCCAATGACTCGGTTTCCTGTAATGATAATGAAATAGCTGTTGCTTCACTAAGATGCTTAGGACATTACAAACAAATCTTTCTTGACATTTCCGGTTGTATCCCTCTCAAAAATGCGTGAAGTGGCGTCTGCTCTGCTTTCCGCATAGTTACCAAGTTAACCCTATTATCAATCGTGAGTTCAGAAGTACCTACAGTGGTTTTAGTAATACAGTCGATTCATCCTGCTTATGATAAATCCTCGTAAGTTGTTCTCGACTGTATCTTTCCGTGTTCTTCTTCTGATATCACTCTATTAACCCTTCCTGAAAATCCTCAAATGTTGTAGCCTCCCTCAAATTCTCATTACACTTAGTATCTGCTCTAGCATCTCCCGTTATATTCAGTCTACCAACATGTAGTAAATGCTCCTTACTCCATCCCCCCAATTTGCCAGCTGTAGCCAAATTGTCAAAAAATTAAAATCATCTTCCCCCTGTTTCCCAGAAAGTGGGGTAACCAGTTCCACAGGCCCCTTCCAGGGTGGGTGATTTGCAATATGACTGCTCCCACTCTGACGCCCTGATCTTATTTACTTCTATCTGTAATTTATCTACCTGATCCCTAAGTTGCTCTATAACCGCAGCAGCGGGAAGTTTCTTCGCCTTGACTACAATTTAATCAAGAGAAAAATATTCCCAAAGAATACAAGAAATGGTCCAGGCAAAAGACAGGAAAAGGGACAATCCAACAGGCTCGAAACCAAAATAACTGAAGTCGGCAGTTCCCTACTTTACTGTGCGGCAAATCGAGGCTGGAGGTGCTACATACTGCTAACTCTTAACTTCACGAGTTCCGTCCTCCACGATGCCACAGCAGTCTTCCTGACATCAGTCCAAACTGGCCATGTTAGAAGGCACGGGACAGCACTGCCGGCCACCGGATTCGAAAGTGGGCTTTCTGCTGGGTGAGAGGAAGAGGATGGTCGGGGTGTGTCCACAGATGGCTCCTGATGACAGAATAACAACATTTATTGACCAACTGGGCGAAGCTTGCTTCTGCACGTAATGTTCTCGGCAGCTGCTTGGGGGGGAGGTGGGGGGGGGGCATAGAAATTGGTCAGTCCCCTTTCTTAGCGACCATCCCCAGCTGCGGCTGTCTGTCGCCAGCGGGCCAGAGTCCCCATCTCTGGCCCTGGTCATGGTATTTGTGAAGGCAGTGTCTCAGGGCGATGGCGACCGTGTGTTACCACAGCTTACCCAAAGCGATGACTCCCATGGCAGGCAGTCGTCTGTTGACGGCGTCCGACAGTAGTTACAGCCGCGGCGTCACATTGGCGCCTCCTAGGTAATGATCGGCATCACGACGGTGGCTACTGCCATGACTGCGATAACAGCGACGACTCCGAACTGGTGGCAACGCTGGCACAGACTCAGCATCACCACTCCAGCGCCTCATGACACACGATCGTGATAAGCTGACTGCTGGTCCTTAAATACGGTTTTTTGCCGCTGATTTCTGCGGCTCTGCTTCCCGAGAAGCTCGGTGGAATATTATGGCGTTGCGCGGCTGGCGTAACTCACCCCATTACTGCCGTCGATGTTAACATCCCGGCGTGTGGCGACCTCGCCGGTGACGCAGCGTTCTCCCTTGTGTTGCTTAACTCGGCGCTCCGCCGACCAGCTTGTGTCACGATGCCCTTCCACTGAACTGTGCTACACAATGTAACACACATACGACATGGGGCTCCCAATATACTCTCACTTTATAACTAACTTCATTACTGTGAAACTCCTACTTTCAACTGACTCAATCGCTCTTATCATTGAACCCTCTAAAGGCATATTAAAAAACATATTTCAAAAATGTATAGTAGCATTTAAATTATCAGGAGACATTTCGAATATTTTGTTTGTACATTTAAACAATGAAAATACACTTCTTAGGGACTACTGAGATAGTGTGATGTTTATCAAACCTATAGTAGCTAGTCAGTATACTGTGCCTTGAAATGATTTTTAGCTCCGTGTGTCAGAGATTTAGGTATGAAACTTTTATGGATTTCCGCTCATAATGACATGAAAGAACCTCAACTAGACGAGCCTAAGGAATCCTTTTCATGTGCCACAGCAGAGCGGTTGAACGTGCACATTTATAACTCGAATCATTAATCAGCATTTAATGTCATTGTTTTGCTGGCATAATAATATACTTTTTGTCTGATTTTACTATTATGTCCACTGTAGCAAACGTGAGAATGTTGGTAATTTGTAAATGTTTCCCCAGAGTGCACTACATTAAGGCAACATGTGTCATCACAACGATAATTTTACCAACAATAAGCTGAAATAGGCATTGTTCCGGGTTGAAAAATTTGCCGTTACTTTCAGCTACTAAAAAGTACTTTGCTTGCTGACAGCGTCTGCTTGATACATAGCGATTCCATTTTGTGAGTATTTTTACTGACACCACTGTTCACTCCTGAGAAGAATGTAAGCGAGAAAAAATTGTCATTTGTAAATTTGTCATTTGTATGTGTCTTATCAATAGTTGGTGCGTAAGTAGTTATTTGCTGTTGGTACTGTAGACGCAAGAACTGAAATATGTTTCTAGTTACAATACTTGTTTTGTTTTCTTCAGTTAATACATCACTAATACTCTAAGACATGAAAAGGGGCGCACCGCAAAGGAATTAGCCAAACGACACGGAAATCGGCAGATGTGGCGTTCATGTACAGAAAAACACTTCCAGAAAAATTCTATGGCTTCTTCAAGAGAAGGAGTTTCACAAGTTGAGCAATTCAGCAACGCGTTGATCTACCTCTTATACAAGAAGCTATTCAACTTGGCACTGACTGACAGAGCTGTAGGATGTCCTCCTGAGGGATATCGTGCCAAATTCTGTCCGATTGGCGTGTCAAAACGTAAAAAATTCGAAGATGGTTCAAGGCCCTGCCCATAAAGCTTCGAGCGTTCTCACTTGCTGACTGAGGTAGGTTTTGGCAAGCACGAGGACAATCAGCAGAAGCTCTCGCCGTACGCGTGCGGAGATTATTTTGCTAAAATGCAAGCGCAGGACGTAAGGGCCACAAAACGGGGCGTAGACTATCTTCAGTACACCAATGTGCAGATGCCGCGGATGACAAACAACCTATTATGATAGGAAATGACACCTCATACCATTGCTCCTTGTTGTTAGGCTCTATAGAGGGTGACAGTCAGGTTGGTACCTCACTGCCGTCCGGTGCGTCTTCAGACATGTCTTTGCCCCGAATCTCATTGATTGGACTGGGATTATCTTCAGTAATCAGTGCCGCATCTAAGTCCTGATGGTCATCGAATATGCGTCTGGGGACTCTCCAGACAGAGGTAGGGCGCTAACTTCACTGTCACACGCCATACGGCCCAGCAGGCAGGTAATGATCTGGGGTGCTATTTCATTTCATAGCAGGACACTTTGGTCGTCATCTGCGACGTTCTTACAGCACAGCAATATGTCGACGATATTTACCCTCCGTTTTATTACCCTTCATGGGAAGCCGTTCTAGGCTTACATTTCAGCGAGGTGATGCCAGCCAGCGCACAGTTGACTTCGTGCTTGGCAAACCCTACCTAAGTCAACAAGGTCGCCGGATCTCTCCCCAACTGGGAACATCTACAGCGTTATCTGCAAGGCTCTGCAACCAGCTCGCAATTTTGAGGAAGTAACGCGCCAGTTGAACGGAATTTTCCGCGACATCCTTCATGACAGAGTTGCTGGACGTCGTCCTGAAGGATGTCCAACAACTCTGTCAATCAATCTCAAACCGGAAAACTGCTTTTATAGGGGCCAGAGGTCGACCAAAGCATTGTTAACCACCTCAAATCGTGAAGTTCTTCCTCTTGAATAAATGATTTAATTTTTCTGAAATGATAATTATTCCTTTGTCTGCACATGTAAATCACATCTACGTATTTCTATCCAATTAGGATAAGTCATTCACAGTGCATCTTTTGTTTCTTTTTATTCCTTACAGTGCAGTCGGGTTTGGTTGATTTCTTGCATTCAGTGGTCATATGGTAGCCATACAAGGGTTAGCCTTGAAATTTCCCCTATAGGACTGATACTATATGTGAAAAAGGAAATTAAAGTAAAACTATAATCGGTGAACAATGGAACACAATGAAGGTGACAAAGAAGCCTACTGTTAAGTCAATGTATTCATGTAGCCTATAACACAGGGTACAGTCAGCCGCAGGTTGGAAGGGATAGAGTGGTAGTGTATTCCAGCACAGTCCTCACCATTTGCAGGCAACCTTTTCCGCTTCGTTTATAACGGGTAGTAGGAGATATCTCTGACTCACAAGGGGAGGCCGCCAATTGTGAAATTCAGATTCGATTCATACTGCGCATAAGAAAAGCTCATGGCCAGAGGTGTAATGTGGCAAAGCACCAAGATGCACTTCTCAGCCGTTGTCGAGAAAATCGACAGTTAAAAGAAACCGTTGCGGTGAAATACTCTCTACGATTAATGATTTTCTACAGCGTCGTGGCGCAGCGGTAAGCGCTCGGGTTCGTAATCCGAAGGTCGCCGGATCGAATCTCGCGCCATGCAATTTTTTTTATTATTAGTTTTTTGTAATTCAAATATATATATATATATATATATATATATATATATATATATATATATTTGAATATATGTATGTATATATGTACATACTATTAATGAATTGCTTATGCATACTAGTGAAGGCGGATCGCTCTCCAATTGTACCGCCTCCATTTTTCCGTTTTTTTTTAACAGGGTGTACCAAAGCTCTCCCGTCCGCACTGATTTTCGACGATGTTATAAGTTGCGCTAGGGACCGCATCTACCTTCTTTCGAAGTTAGCAGGCAACTACGCTGTTATGCGGCGGCTCGTTTCGGCCCATTCAACATCTGTCCTTCAAGTGTAACGAGCGAGTAATGGAGTTTATATTTCATACATGCCGCAGCAAATTTGTGTTCGTGGGGTCTCTATTCTAATTCGAACGTTTGACTTACGCTACACGTATTCGTTTCGGAATATCGTTTCTACGTCTTCCATTAACTATACGTGGTTAACATTATGGAGACAATTAATAACATTTGTGAAATACAACTTTGTTTGCGGAAAACATAATGATGTTCGAAGTCGCCAGTTTTTTCACGACAAACGACTGTCAACAACTTATTATATGCATAATTGTTGCAACTGATTGCCGGGAATTATATATATATATATATATATATATATATATATATATATATATATATATATATGAATTACTAAAAACAAATACAAAAAAAAGGGTTGCATGGCGCGAGATTCGATCCGGCGACCTTCTGATTACGAACCCGAGCGCTTACCGCTGCGCCACGACGCTGTAGAAAACTACTAATCGTACAGAGTATTTCACTGCAACGGTTTCATTTAACTGTCGATTTTCTCGACAACGGCTGAGAAGTGCATCTTGGTGCTTTGCCACATTACACCTCTGGCCATGAGCTTTTATTATGCGCAGTATGAATCGAATCTGAATTTCACAATTGGCGGCCTCCCCTTGTGAGTTATATTGGGGTTTCTAGGATTACTGGGTGTGTGAGGGGCGATTCTGTGTCACATATAGATGCAGCTGCAGTAGCTGAAGGCAGTTCGTTGATACAAGAACTACTGTAATGCTGTCTGTCTACAATCATTGGATTCTGAAGCTGTTAGCGTAGGTGACGAGCGAGCCCGCTGTGCTACTATATGCGAGTACGTCTCGCGTTACTCGGCCGTGGGGTGGACGGCCCAGTGTGGCTGTCGCTATCAATATGTCAGGCTGCGTCTTCCCCTCAGTGGCACTGCTCAAGGAAGTTTCCTGTTGGTACCTCGGAGGAGACAGGAGAAGCTGGATCCCCGGCGTCGCAGTTCTGAGGTGGCAGAAAAGTGCTGAGCTGCCCATTCGCCGGATGCTCAGGTGGCAGACAAGGATTCGAGAGATCTGGCGACGGTAGTGGCCGCATCTACATCAGCTTGGCACTCTCCCTCACAGACCGTAAAAATGGCTCTGAGCACTATGGGACTTAACAGCTCAGGTCATCAGTCCCCTAGAACTTAGAACTACTTAAACCTAACTAACCCAAGGTCATCACACACAGCCATGCCCGAAGCCGGATTTGAACCTGCGACCGTAGCGGTCGCGCGGTTCCAGACTGAAGCGCCCAGAACCGCTCGACCACATCGGCCGGCACCACAGACCGTACGTCGCGTTGCTGTCAAGCTGTTCGACGAAGACGACTGCGTCTGTTTGACTTCGAGGAAGTGTCTTAGTGTTTGTGTGTCACAAGGAAATTTTCTGGAACAGAGTCAGTGACCGATGAGTGGCTATTGTCACGGTGCAGTCAGTCAGGCTGCTAAAACTCCCTGTAGGCTGTTCCACACCCAGGTGAGGCGCGAAATTCTGACAATAAGGGCGGCAGCTTTTGCTGAGCTGTTCAACTGGCAGAGTCGTAGACCAGCGGCAGCTAGTGCCCGTCTCCTAGCGCTCTGTCTTCGGCTCCCGGCATCGCTGCAGTTCATCCTGTTACGGATTTGTACGTGATGCATATTCTGAAGATTTTCCCAATGTAAGCATTACATAGAACTGAAACTTCCTGGCAGATTAAAACTGTGTGCCCGACCGAGACTCGAACTCGGACCTTTGCCTTTCGCGGGCAAGTGCTCTACCGAGTGCTCCCGAGTTCGAGACTCGGTCGGGCACACAGTTTTAATCTGCCAGGAAGTTTCATATCAGCGCACACTCCGCTGTAGAGTGAAAATCTCATTCTGGATTACATAGAACTGCCAAAATCACGTATTTTGAAGAGGACAAAGAATCGGTAAGACTCTCTGGGACTCGAAAGTTTACTGCCTTCTGCAATATGAAAACCATGAGGTGCGTCTGAAGACAGCCGTTGCTTGATGGAGGCAAAGACTACACAGCAGACATGGAAAAAATAACCTAAGTGATAGAAATAACAGGTGACAAGGAAGTAGCAGTTACTGCAATAACCGCTCATCTGTTATTAGCCATTATTTTAAAAGCTGCCAATTGTCCATGGCGCCATCTGAGATCTAACCACGGATAAATGAGCAGAGCAGAGGGACAGACCATCTAGAAGTTACTCGATAGCTCATGCCGGCCGGAGTGGCCGAGCGGTTAAAGGCGCTACAGTCTGGAACCGCACGACCGCTATAGTCGCAGGTTCGAATCCTGCCTCGGGCATGGATGTGTGTGATGTCCTTAGGTTAGTTAGGTTTAAGTAGTTCTAAGTTCTAGGGGACTTATGACCACAGCAGTTGAGTCCCATAGTGCTCAGAGCCATTTGAACCATTTGATAGCTCATGGAAATAACTGCAGTACTGAGCGCCATTTGTGAACTGAAGTGATTACTACGCTCTCGTGCTATCTAGCTGCATAGAACGACCATGAAGAATTTGTGCTTCTATGGAAATAACCATTGGTAGGTGACTATGTCTATTAATCTGTGGAAGTTATTTGCTCACACTTCATGTTCTCTGGGAGTTACGCATTACCACAACAGGTAACCTGGTAATTGCTAAATGTGTCCTGAACTCCAGCAAGTCGTAGCAGCTGAAAATTTTTCCAGAGACGACAGATATTCGACTGAAACTAGTATTTTCGTACTTCTACGAAAATAACCAGAGACCGTCGAGGTTTTCCACAGAGTTTACAAATAACTGGATTTTCATTGCCATTAACGTCACTCACAAGCCACCACACATTCAGTTTCCTTGGACCAGCTAGCGCCGCGCAAGCGAAACAACTTGCATTACTATCAACTGAAAGAAAGCTCAAGATCTCAACATACGTTTGGCATATTTAGCTATAAGACCACAACGAAACAAAAAAAATTGAAGTTTGTTAACTAACGAAAAAGTTCCAGAATGGGCTATGAAATTGCTAGAGCCGTTTCTAGATGTATTCCCGCCCTAGCTGATAACTGAAACATAACGACCTTTCTTTTAACTACCATTGGTCCGCTGATATCCATCAACCGTCCTCTCCACTCCCAACAGCCAATGGTACAACGATGATAATCTCTTATTATGGGTTTAATCAGTAGACTAAGGTGACTAGAAATTTTCATTTTCTTGGGACAGTCCTTAGTGTTTGATCTCCACCCTTTGCTGCTCACAAAATTTTGCCGCAGAGGTGGCCACCTAGTCTTGCCTAATGGTAGAAACGGCCCTGGAATTCAGATGTCTGGGCTGGCACGCGACTAGGATGGCCAGTTCACTACTTTAAGAGGTAGGACATGAACACTGGTTTGAGCTTCTTCTTTACTGTTATTTATTTCCTTAATGCGATTTCATCCCCCTTCGCCCCATGTGGGCAGAGCGGTGCGCCTGCAGCGGTGCACTCAATCCGTTCATCAGCCATGGGACTACACATTTGGTGTGACGTCACATGTGCTGCACTGTTGTTGAAATAGCTCGTTAATATTTTATAAGTTTTAGACTTTATTTACTTATTTTAAAGTTTATTTGTGTTAATATTTGCCGTGAAAATAACGTATTAGTAGATTTTCATTAATCTCAGTCTTTCTTCAGCATTGCAGCTGTAGCGGTTATAAGCTAAGTACTGACAAACTTATTTGTGCTCTGTAATACAGTTATTAAAATTAATAGATTTCAGCGGTGTTGCGTTCCGTTTGTGGCGAAATAATGACTTAATAAACTTTTGTAATCGTTCGCTCGCTGTGTTTTATAGAGTTTTCAGTGTGTTGAAGTCATTTAGTAAATTTCGTTCTTTAGTTTTCAACTGACGTTTATTATTCTTTCTAGTGAAATATTTCAGTAAAATTTTCAATTAGTGTTTTAACTTCGCTTAGTGTTACAGTGGTCGTTTCAATTTTTTGGTTTTAGCTAATAATTTTGTGGAGTTTTGCTGGTATTGATATCGGCTGTGTTGTAGTAGTAGTATACAAGTAGCTGCTTTCTTAGTAGGCAGAGAATTTCGAGACCATTGTTGTTAGTTCTTAAATAGTTCTACTGGTGTAACTGAACTTTAGTAACGAAGAGGTATAGTTTTTTTTCAGTAACTGTAAAATTTTACCATGGGTGAAAAGTGGCGGCTCTGTCGTAGGTTTGTGAGTAGTGGATTACGGTGTGGGATTTGCTCAAATCATTTTCATTGGGGGGAATACAGTGTGGAAGCTAGTGGTCATTTTAGGGAGATACTCTCCTGGAAATGTAGAATCTGTAGTAGAAACAAGTCAATAGTGGAGCAGGAGCGTAAGATCTGTGCCCTTCAGGTGCAGTTACAATGCGCAAAGGAGGAACTAGATAGGTTGAGGAGGGTGAAGGGTGGTGGGGAATGGGAACTGGCTGTTGGCAAGGAGGTAGCTAGGAAGAGTAGGTATTAAGACAAGTTTTACTTTGCATACTTGCAATAGATACGACCAACCGTCAGAGTTGAGTGGAGAGGAGCCTCGTGTAACTGTAGATGTAGGTAACTTGCAGCAGTCCTCAGCAATTAGGAGGCTTAGGTTAGTTGAAAAGTCTAACATAAAGGTGAAGGTTCTGCTGCTAGGTACTTCGCATGGTAGAGGTGTGGGCGAGCAGTTGCAGGAAGTGTTGGAGACTGAGTACCAGGTCATCAGTATTGTGAAGCCTAGTGCAGGGTTGGCTCAGGTGACTGAAAGCACAGGGGAGTTATGTAAGAATTTTACGAAGGAGGATCAGGTAGTGATAGTGGGTGGAGCAGGGAACAGTCTCCACAGGGACGGGGAATATGATGTCTGTAGTGACTTGGTTAAGATAGCTACTCAAACTGGTGACACTAATGTGCATTTCGTGCAACTGTTTCAGCGTTATGATCGGTGTCACCTTAATGAGGCTGTTAGGCGCGTTAATGTGGGGCTGGGGAGAGCACTGATGGCGGAGGGAATGGATCACATCTCAATGGTGCCAGTTGGGTCTATCAGTAGATGGGGTTTCACTAGACATGGCCTGCACCTCAATAGGTATGGGAAGGGGAGGCTGGCTAAGCATATAGGTGACAGTGTATTGGGTGGTGGTAGTGGTGTCACTCGTGGAAAAATTCCTGCAGTAGTTGGTGTTAGAGCTGCACCTTTTTTTTTCAGCTGATAGGTATACCTGCTTAAAGGAAGTGCCTCTAACTAAGGGCTCACGTCCAGAGCATGTAATGTTTGCAAGTAGAGAAGGAATTAGTATATTTCATCAATATATAATAGGTATTAGAGATAAAGTTACTGAATTGCTAGTAGATGTTAACTCTGAAGTTATTGGTATATCAGAGCACCACTTAAATGATTTGATAATTCAGAGGCTTCCTTTACCAGGCTACAGATTAGCTGGCTGTTTCTCAAGGAGTTCCTTGCGGGGTGGGGGAGTGGCTCTGTACGTAAAAAAACAGTATTTCATTTGAATCCATAGAGGTATCACGACACTGCACTGAACAAATATTTGAAAGTGGTGTAGCATTAGTTGAATTTAGTGAAACTAAACTTCTAATTGCTGTTGTTTATAGGTCCCCTAACTCTGACTTCAGAGCATTTTTGCTTAAGCTAGAGAGGGTTCTTGATTCACTTTGTACAAAGTACCAGAATGTAGTTACGTGTGGTGACTTCAGTATTAATTTTGTATATGATTGTGCAAGAAAAAGGATGTTGGTACATCTCCTAAATTCGTATGATCTGATGCAAACTGTGTTTTTCAAACTAGGTTGCAGGGGAACAGTAGCACAGTCATAGACAATATTTTTCTTCATTCTTCATTACTAGATGGGCATTCTGTTAGTAAAAGGGTGAATGGCCTTTCAGATCATGATGCACAAATTTTAACACTAAAAGGATTTTGTATTCAAACCAATATCATATTTAATTAAAAACTACGTAGGAAAGTTAATCCAACAGCAATAGAGAGTTTTTTAAAACTTGTCAAAGAACATTAGTGGCAAGATGTTTATAGTGTCGGTAATATAGATGATAAATGCAATGCTTTCCATAACACATTTCTCATGCTCTTTGAGAGTTGCTTTCCATTAGAACATTCTAAACGGGGTACTAGCAATAATGGACAGCCCGGTTGGCTGACTAGTGGGATAAGGATATCATGTAGAACAAAGCGGGAATTATATCAAAATGTTAGAAGTAGTCACAGTCAAGCTACAGTAGCCCATTACAAACAGTATTATAAGGTGCTTAAAAATGTTATTAGCAAGGCAAAAAGTATGTGGTATACAAATAGAATAGCTAATTCACAGGATAAAATTAAAGCCATATGGTCAGTTGTGAAGGAAGTGTCTGGTCAGCAGCACAAGGTCGATTATATAAAGTCAGTTCGCAGTAATAATATTTCTGTTACTGATAAATCAGATATATGTACAGTATTTAACAATCATTTTCTGAGCATTGTTGGTGAATTAAGGGGCTCCGGAAAGGCTCAAAATCATGAAAAGTTCAATTTTTACTTTTTTGCGTTTTCTGAATCTGCAGACTATTACCTTTTAGTGGATATATAATTTATTCAATTCCGAAGACTACAACTATTTTTAAATTTTTTTTAAATATGTTCTACATGGGCGTGACCCACTGTGGCGCTGTTAAACTGCTGTCAAATGGTGTTATTATTAACGTCCGTGTTCATCAGGTACATTTTAGTGATGTGAGATAAAGTATGTGTTCTGGCTAACCTGTAATGGTGCAATATATATCGCTGGTGTGATTGTCGATTGTTTCATGTTTATTTACTCTGTCGTTATCTCGAAAATATTCGTAATTAATTCTGTTTCTTAAGTCTCTGTTTTGTTGAAGTATAATAATGAGTAAAAGTAAAGTTATTAGAAATCCTCTGAAGGCTTTTAAGAAAAGGAGAAATGTTGGAAAGCCAAAGGTATGTGTTATTAATGTAAACAATAAAGACGATAACCAAGTAAGAGAACCTAACCTCTCAAGTACACCTACCCACAGCAGTCAAAGTGGGAAAGAAAATACTTCACAGAAGAAGCTTGGTTCAATGAGTGAAAACTGTGAACGTTTTATGGGCGAATCGGATGTGAATGAAATATTTGATATGTCGGTTCCCAAAGGAATTTTTTCAAACTGTGTAAGATGTATTCATTGTAGTGAAGTTGGTCTGGAACTCTCCATAATAAAACATGTAAGACTTGCTAGTGAAATACAACTGAAATGTGATAAGTGTTTATACATGACCACCTTTTGGAACAGTGTTGCAGTAACTGCAACTGAAGAAAATGGTAGCAAAATCTACGAATACAACAACGAGCGATGCTTGCTTTAAACAAGGAACGCCTTCAGGCTGCAGACAGGGCTGTAAAGAGTCTAGAAATACAAGCAAGAGTAAACAGGAGGAGGAACAAGAGGAAGCTGGAGGAGGAGTTTGCAGAGGATGAAGATAATCCATCCTAGGGACCTGGAATGCACTAAAAAGTTAATCCAATCTTTGTCGCTCGATTCCCAAAACTTTTATTTTCTCATACTAATTACATGTTTTCTAAGGATCTTTCAAACATATTTGTTTCAAACTTTCAGTAAATGTTACACAGTACCTTCTGCATATTTAACACAGCCTTTTTCCAAAAAACTGTATATTTTTGAATATATAAATAAAAATTGCAAAAAATGTTGTGAATTTTCATTACAATTGAAAAAAAATCATCTTTTATAACCGAACTAAAATTTTGTAAAATCCCTGTGTTAAGTTGTAGCCCATATTCCAATAAATAATCTGTAAAAAGTTCAACTTCCTACCCCAAATACTTAGTGAGGAAAGATGTAATTTATAAGCGTTATTTTAACATTGCAAGTATAGGGCGTTCCAGAGCCCCTTAAATAAAAATTTTGTTTCTACAGGTAATCATACAAATTTCTTAGCAAGTGCCTTTTCAAGATTGACGTCTGAAATACTCATCTGTGATACAGAATAGAGGGAGATTGAGTCAATAATTAAATCACTGAAGGCTAAGGACTCTCATGTTTATGATGGAGTATCTAGCAGAATATTACTGTGCTGTACATGTTAGCCCTGTATTTAGCCATATTTGTAATTTTTCCTTTAGGAATGATCAGTTTCCTAAGCGATTAAAGTACTCAGTGGTAAAGCCGATTCATAAAAAGGGAGAAAGGGATAATGTAGATAATTTTAGACCTATTTCTATGACATCAGTGTTTGCAAAAGTTATCGAAACGGCTGTGTATGTAAGGATAATTGATCATTTTATATCTCACGATTTGCTATCAAATGTACAATTCGGCTTTAGAAGTCGTTTGACAACTGAAAATGCTATATTCGCTTTTCTCTGTGAGGTACTGGATGGGCTAAACAAAAAGTTTCGAATGCTTGGCGTATTTTTTGATTTAACAAAGGCATTTGACTGTGTTGATCTCACAATATTGCTCCAGATGTTGGACCATTACGGAATAAAGGGAGTTGCTCACAATTGGTTCACCTCTTACTTTAGCAACAGGCAGCAAAAGGTCATTATTCACAGTGCTGATAACGGCTCTGATGTGGGATCTGAGTGGGGTAATGTCAAGTGGGGGGTGCCCCAGGGATCAGTGTTGGGGCCACTCCTGTTCCTTATTTATATAAATTACATGCCCTCTAATATTATGGGTGACTAAAATATTTCTGTTTGCTGATGACACTAGCTTGGTAGTAAAGGATGTTGTGTGCAACATTGACTCTGTTTCAAGTGGTGCAGTACATGACCTCAGTTCATGGCTTGTAGAAAATAAACTAACGTTAAATCATAGTAAGTCTCAGTTTTTACAGTTTCTAACACACAATTCAATAAACCCTGACGTTTTAATCTCACAGAACGGGCATATGATTAGTGAAACTGCACAGTCAAAATTTCTAAGTGTTCAGATATATAGGAAGCTGTCGTGGGAAGGCCTCGTTCAGGATCTTGTTCAAAGACTTGATACTGTCACTTTCACTATTCGAACGGTATCAAAAGTGAGTGATAGCTCGACACGTAAATTAGTCTACTTTGCATATTTTCATTCACTTACGTCGTATGGTAGTATGTTTTGGGGTAACTCTTCCCATTCTACAAGGATATTTTTGGCTCAGAAACGGGCGGTTCGGGCAAAAAGTGGTGTGAGTTCGCGAACCTCTTGTCGACCTCTGTTCACAAGTCTCGGTATTTTGACATTGGCCTCTCAATATGTATATTCCTTATTGTCGTTTCTTGTTACCAATATTAGTTTATTTCCAAGAATAAGCAGCTTTCACTCAGTTAATACTCGGCAAAAATCAAACCTCCATTTGGATCGGACTTCCTTAACTCTTGTGCAAAACGGTGTGCGGTATACTGCTGTATCCATTTTCAATAAGCTGCCACACGAATTCCAAAATCTTAGCAGTAATCTACGCACTTTCAAATCATGGGTCACTCCTTCTATTCTGTCGAGGAGTTCCTTGAAAAATTAAGCTTATTCTTATTGTATTGCTGATAGCGTTTACTTAAACTTGTGGACTAACTTTTTTTCAGGTTCATGAACATTTATTTTTATCTATTATTGCTTTTGTATTGTAAGTTCATGTACTGACACGTTCCATGACCTTGGAGACTTGCTCCTCAATTTGTTCCTACGGAACTTGTGTAAATAAATAAATAAACGCACTTAGGAGCCAACATACCAGATTAAGACACAATGAAAATGATTGAAGAACAGTAGTGAAATAATAAGATATTTAAAGACTGCCATAATAGGATGGCTGGGTATTTTTAAAGCGGTGATAATAATATGGTTAGACAGCACAGTTTAAAAACTCATGAAGAGCACTAAAATACGCTCGGGAAAACGCTGGAACAACGCCTGAACTTCATAGAAGAGACACCGTTAGAAACAGACCACTGCACACTTTCAATAAAACTCGACGGGAACTGCCCTATAATATTAGACGAAAGGAAAAGTAGTTGCATAGAGCGAGAGAAGAGAATGGTGGGGATGGGAACTGAGGGCTAGTAAGAGGGAGCAGTCACTATGAGGTAGGGATGGCTGTTACGGGGACAGGAACAAAGGAATAGCTGGCTTTGGGATCTGTGAATTTGAAAGGAAAATGGAGTGGGGAGCGGCAAGGAAGAGGAAAAAGAGGTGTAGGTGTGGGAGGGTTGAGAGGAAGGGGAGGTAGCCTGTGGGGAGGTGGAGAGGGTGGGATAGCTTCAGAGTTGATAGGAGGAGTATATTTTGGGGCTGAGTTCATGATCTGAGACAGGGAGATGGTTGATATTTCTTTGGGAGAGGTGGAGGTGGAAGTATAAGTTGTGCAAGTAGATCATTGGTCGGATGTGTAGGTAGAGGCTTGGCAGCGACCTAGGATTAGAAAGAAGAGAGGACACAATAGGATTGCTGGAGCCGAGTGTGTAGATTGTGTAGAATATCTGGAGGTTTTCTATATGAATGAGGAGAGGCGTGAGTGTGATGGTAAAGGATTGTTGTGGGGAAAGGTATGCACATACGGAAAGCGAGGTGGAAACAGTGGCATTCGAGAGTGTGGTGGGACTTACACAATTTGAGTGGGGCAGATATCCAGGCAACAATGGCATAGCAAAGGATGATATGAATCAGGAATTTGTATGTGTGAAGGATAGTGGAGGGAGGTAGTCCCCATGTTTGAACCATTAGTGCTTTTAGTATAGCGTAGGCTTTCTGTAGGATTGTTAATGACTGAGGTTTCCGCATTAGGTGCTGGTCAAAGGTTAGTGCAAGGTGTTTTAGTGTGCTAGTGAACTGGATAGGATGGTCATAAATGATGAGGAAGAAGTAATAGGTATGGAAGGAGCAGATGGTGTGTCCTATAACTATTCAGGAGCCATTGGTTACTAGAGAAGGTAAACTGATTGAGGTGGATTTGGAGGGATCTCTGGAACTTATAGAGTGTAGGATAGAGAGTGACGAAAGTCGTGTCATCAGCATACTGAAGGATTTGGATTGGAGGTGGTGGTTTGGGCACGCTAGCAGTGTATAAGAGGCGAAGGAGAGTGGAGAGAACGGAACCTTAGAGCACACCTGCTGTGAGGTGAATGGCACAGGAAACTGTGTTGTTAAGAATGACAAGAAACAGGCGACAGGACAGAAAGGATGCATAGTTGATTGGCAGTGCATAAGTCTGGAGTTTGGAAAGGAGCCCTGTGTACCACACGTGGTCAAACGTTTCCTCTAGATCAAGGGAGACAAAGATAGCAGATTAACAGTTTTTGAGCTGTTGGGATAAGATATGAGTGAGGGTAAGAGCTGGTCATCATCAGAGGCGGATTGACAGAAGCCACACTAGGTACTAGGAAGAAGATACCATTGGTGCAAGTGGCTGTGTTTGTGTTGGGAGAGGATGAATTCAAATACCATGCTAAACACTGAGGTGAGGCATATGGACAGTACAAGAAGGTATCAGAGTGGAAGGGGGGGGGGGAGTTGGGGAACAGTAGGACTTTTTAGGTTTTCGATAGGTCAGGATGGTAGCTGCTGCAGAAGATAGTGATGTACAGGGTGGTAAGGGCGATGAGGGAAGAGAGAGGCCATCCTTTGAGGTGTGGCCATAACCAGAGGATGTGTTTTGCATTCTTTGAAGTACTTGTTTCACTTCCTGTGGTGTGAATGAGTGGTTAATTCTGTATATGGTATGTTGTTCAAGTATTGGAAGCTGTAGGACAGGGTTGGGATGGTAGTATATGTATAAGAATAGTAGGTTACCGGAAGCAGTAAAAATAAGCATCGTCAGGAATGGAGAAGATGTCAGAAAGATAGGATGCAAAGTGATTGGCTTTGCTAAAGTCATCAGGTGATAGAATACTGTTATGTAGGGTTAGATAGTGAGGGATGGGATGGGTGTTGAGGCTGGTGCATGTCTGTCACCAGTTTTGGTATTCCTTAGCATAGTGTAAATTTCTAATGTGTCACTCTATCTACCAGTGGTATGTGAGTATGTCCTGGTCTTGAGTCAGTAGGAAAGAGTGATATATGTGATGAGATTCATGGTGAGGAAGTATGGCCTGTGGTGGGGTAGAATGGCGATGAGGATATATGGCTTCAGAGGAGATTTGGGTGGATATAGGATCTGATGAGGTCTGCTGCAGGAAGCACGGGTGAGATCACTGGGTTGGTGGAAGGTTATTCTTTCTGGTTGGTACAGAAATAGTCATAGACGGATTTTTGGATGGAGATTGGGATCGGGTGAATGGGAGAGGAGTAGGGTGTAGGATATGGTGAGGAGGATGGGAAGGTGGTCACTTCCAATTGGATCGAGGACCTCTGCAGTGAGGCATCTAAGGAGGCTGGGAGTGCTAGGATGACTTCTGGGATGGCGTTGCTTTCAGGACAGGCGTGCTGTGGGGTGGGGACATTATCGTCTTGGGGGAGTCAATATACTGAAGCCACCACCAGCGTTCTGCAGGGGATCGACGTTGGACGTTGAGGTCAGTGGCAGTAATGAAAGTGGAAACAGCCTAGAGATTAAGTGACAAATGTTAAAGTCCCACCCATAAGAAATACATTTGATAGAAAGTATTCTAACTCCGAGTTACTGTATACTCAATCTACATCTACACTCCGCAAGCCACCTGACGGTGCGTTGCAGAGGGAAATGCAGCAGATCACATTTTGCAGGAGCTCAGAGTTAACTGTACCCCCACCAGGGATGTGGTAGTAAAAATAGGTGACATTTATAAAGTAATGTTAAAAGTAACTGGTATAAGAAAAAAAACTGTAACTCCGATATCTGTTGCTCGAGAACAACTTTTTGGCGCACATCTACTACAGATGGTGTTACAATGTCCGATAACGGTCGCACCAGGTAATCCCATACGAAAAGAAACAAGAGATAAACGCGTGGAAGGAAAATATTTCTATGTGATACATGAAACGAAGAAGGTAATGCACCCTTACGGCAAGAGAAAGAGGACCGGAGAGTCTAGCAGTAGAGTATCCAATCCTAAAGGAGCAATAGGGGCGCTACTTGTTGTGCACTGCAGATCGGAACATTCTTGTGCGGGGTTAATTTGCCGTTTGAGGGCGGTGGCACGCCGCCCAGGGGTTTGCCGCGCACAGATAAGCGCGCTCTATAGCGGCCAGGTGGGCCCAGGGGAAGCCCCGGGCCGGTCTGGCGATAGCAACGCCGCCAATCGGCCGCGCGCCGAGGCTGCGGCTGCGGCCAGACTGCGCCCCCGGGATTCGGCCGTGCTCCGGCCTGTGTGCGCGCCGGGTAGCCGCTTCAGCCCGCATCGCCAAATACCCGCCGCGCCGCTGCGCTGCGCGCACGTAGCCGTATACACGGATTGCGTGTCGACTATGTGCCCGGCTCTCTCTACCATGCACGCTGCAGCCTATCAAGGCACGCTATTGCTGCACTTCCATTTGCATCTGCGACAATGTGTATTTGCAGTCTCCGTAGTGCAGCTGTAACTTCTTCGATCCCCTTTTCTGTAAACTTACTGCTACTGCCTCGGAAAAGTCACATCTAATAGTGACCAATGGTGTACCTCTTTTCGTTTTAACAGTGCTGTTCTATTTTGGGGTTAGTTCCTGGGACGTCAATAAAAGTGCTTGACGCAGTGGTGCGACTACATGAAATTTATACTTTTGGCTCTTTTACGATGACTGTTTTGTACTTTTGCTTAAAAATAGTCGGAATTCTATGAAGAAGAAATATACATATAAAAATATATTGAATTCTAGTGGAACAAATCGTGTGGTACAGCTCCAGCCTACCGAGTCGTATCACATTGGTTTGATAGCAAACACAGAACGAACGTAGAGATACGCTACTAGAACCCTTGTATTTCAGCATAACCCACATCAAATTGAAAACAAATAGTTGTTGGACGTAACTGCGAGGCTCTGGAGGAAAGGCAACATTGTTCTCGCAATTACAAATAAAACTACAGGTCGGTATTCAGTGTAAAACGGATGAAATCGGCTGCAACAAGTATTTACCTTTCGTAGGAATCATGGGAATTTCAGACGTTAAAGTATGTGCTTAATTAGTCGTTTTTCCGTTGCTCAGTGTGGAAAACGCAATAACATTTGTTTCCATGACCAAGCAGACAAACGGTTGTGCCTCGCATCTACCTCATGGCGAAATCTTCATGGATTCGCACTTTGCCCATGATATGCTATTGACCCGCTATGAAACAGTGTGAAGCAGACTGATTATTATCAAGAAACAATAATTAAAGAAACTTGGGAGACGAAGTACCATCTGCAACAACTCCACTTGCCATTACCATCGAAAACGTGATGAATGGAGGTGGTTGTGACAGCCAGACGTGTCATGTCTGGTCTTGTTTAGTTAATTACTTGTGTGTTCAGCAAACAATGTTCATGAAACAGACATCGGTGCCTGCCTGCAACGTCCCGTGGCGTTACATGTTCAGGCAAAGGTCAGCGTTGACCCCAGAAAGCGCGCTCTCTCTATCAGTCTATAAATATTGTTACACTAAAATCTTTCCATTTACATGTGTTTGTTCAGTAAAAACGACTAATTACTTCTGTTCTATATTTCGTCTATGGTAAATCAAGAATGTTAAGCAGAAACATTTAGTATATTCTTCATTCGAAAAAAGTTACGCTATCTGTCAGTCTTTCTCGAACAGACTGTCAGACAGATATATAGCTGCGTATCTTACCCCTTTCTCTGCCTTAGAGGGTTTCGTTAAAAAGTGTAATTTTTCTATCCATTGTACTTTTGAACGTCTGTCTTCAGACTAAGATGGGCTATTAACAACTAACATCATATGCCAATAAATATGCTGTAAGGCTGTAGTTAGCATTTCCAGCTCCCTAAAGATAGGCCTGCAAGATTTATGTGAATGTTTAATTTTTTGAATAAGGATGAGTTTCCTTTCTATAGATGAGGATGTGACATCTTCATTTTACAAATCGTTGTTCTGTATTGCATCCACCGTGTGCTATTTTGCTTTATTTTCTCATCTATATTTGAAAAGTGATTACTAAAAATATCTGTCTCATATGAACTGTCTTTTACAGTGCTTCCGTCTCATTTAATAGAAATAGTGTCGTATTTTATAGCTTCTCTCTCTTTCAACTGTGTTCTACATTGATTTCATTTTTATTTTCTGATCTGTCAACTTTAGACAAATTTGCATACTCCTGTATTATTTTACAACAGTTCTTAATATGTTACAGTACTATTCATGATTTGAAAATATTTCCCTATCATTACTACTTTTGGTTATTTTGTAAAAGTCCTTTCTTCGTCATGATGAAATTCTAATGCCTTTAAGTATCCAACGTTTGTTGAATGACGTTTTATTGTTGTCTTTATTTATATTTTTAGGAAGACTCTTTCGAAAACGGAGAAAATCTCATAGAATTTTTTAGATGGCATTAGGTTCATTGTAAACTTTCTCGTAAATTTTCCATATGTTTTTCATTACCCCGCCTCACTGTCGCATTAGGTTCATTGTAAACTTTCTCGTAAGTTTTCCATATGTTTTTCATTACCCCGCCTCACTGTATTCGTAGAGTTTACTAAACTGCACATGGAACAGAACTACATAATGCGTGTAGCTGCACATTATGATCTGACAAATCGTTTACAGCAGGATATGTATGAATCTCTTCAACTAATCATCATTGTACCAACAGACTATGTATAAGGCTACTACTGCCTTCAACAATTTAGTCGATAAATTTATACCTGACATGAATCTGTAATTGGCTGCCAGCACTTCTAGACACTTTTTATGTCAATACCTTCGAGAAATTTATGTTAAATCATCACTTGTTAATAATAATTTCCTTCTGTCTGCCAGACGCCATACTAACCCATTAAAATAGTCCCTCAAGCCTCTCAGTCAGCTGTTGGAGACGGTATACTGTACCACATAAATATTGTATTTTCGTCTGTCAACCCACAAGAAAATGCTTCTATAAACCGACCTATGCAGAATTTTCTTATTTACACATTTTTTATTGAGTTTAATGTGACAACTCCTCTTTTATATATCCTGTCTGTACATGAATTTCAGAGAGACAAATGACATCAATTTCTTTCCAACTACAATAGTCCTGCAAAGAAATTAGCAACTGATTTACCAATATTTTACTCTCATAACATACAGATGAAGCAAGTGGGTTTCCCTTCCACTGGTTCATTATAAGATGAACTTGGAGTCTCAATCAATTTCATTTTCTTTATTACTGTCTGTCTCAATTTTACATTTGACCTAAAGTAGATGTCTTCTCATCCGAACCTAGTAACCACTGGGATTTATCTTCGTGTGCTGGTGCCCTCCCTCACCTCCCGCTTCACCCTAACGTGTTTTTGGTAACACATCTGCTACCTTATTCTTACCTACCCCAGCCAAGTGTAAGTTATGAGATGTATATCCCCATCCACCTACAGCAACTACTGGAACAGTATCAACATGCGATTTTGTATGCAACTAAAGAAGCCATTTCAGCTCCTTCTTTGGTAATGATCGAGTATTTGAGATCCTCACTGTGTCGGATTAAGGAAAAACATTGAAGTAATTTAGAAGTGTGCTGCTAGATTTGTTATTGGTAGGTTCTGTAAGCTCACGAGTATTATGTGCAGATGCTTCGTGAACTCAAATTGGATTACCTGGGACGAACAAGACGTTCGTTTAATGAAACGCCATGAGCCGTGGCTGGCTCATGTTATGCATTGGATTAAACCTTGGTTGCTATTCTGTGTTTAGTCTCCCGCGGTTTAGCGATTATGCTGTTATCCTCTCTGTCCACGAAGGCACCAGCGGTGAGTATCGATAGTCGCACCTTGTACTATCTTTGACCTGGCGCTTACAGTTTCCGGCTGTCCTGTGTGCGAGCAGTTGGTCGGTTGGAGTGGAGCAGCGAGGAAATCTCCGCCCTGCGTGGGTTGGCCGGGGCCGCTGGTGGAGTCTACGCGCTGTCGGAGTGTGTGGTGCTGTTTCCATTCCTATGACGTCCGTGGCTCACCGATCCTAGACACGAAAGCTGAGTTTTGACTTAATCTACCAGCAAGTCACGACTGTTTACATTGTGTCGTTTGGATTTCGTTGTCAGCTGTTGGGACATTCCTACGAGCAACAACGTCTGTTTTCTAGTTAGAAAATTTTAGGCGTCCTCCGGTGGAGTTTAACTGTACTTGGTTATTTTGAATTTAAATGCACCAGCAGAATCTTCTGCCTTGTGGTCGTTACCGTTCCTGTTTCCTGCCCTGGCCGTTGACGTATATTCAGAAAGTGCATTTTCGTCATCGTGTTGTCGCTGTCTAGCGTGGTGTGTAGATTGACAGCTCAGTGTGTAAACAGTTGTTGGTGCCAATACTTTCTACGTTGTTCCATTGAAACACGTATGTATTCATTACCAGCGATGGGGAGGCATGACAGAATGTCTGACCAGAGAGTTATTTATCGTTGCTAGTCTGCGCTTGACCGCGCGAGACGACAGCAGTTGCATGCAGCGAGTCGGCAGGAACAGTACCATGTAGCGAGTCGGCAGGAGCAGTTGTACTCTGTCTGTAGTAGTAGTCAGTCGGATACGGTAGCAGACGTCGGCATGCGTCGGCGGCGTGCTCTTCTTGCAACTCTGGTCAGGATTGTGGTGGACGATGAGTATTGTTGTAGAAGGTAATGAAGTAGCACTGCGCACATCTAGTAATGTGTTAATTGTAATTTAATTTGTTCAGAAAAAATGGCCCAATAATATTTTTTTTTATAAAGTAAATCTTTTAAAGAAAGTAATTATTTCAATTTAAAGAATATTTCCTATGCATTTCCTCCAAGAATCAAAATTAAATATACGCCAGCATTGCACGAAGCTGTGTCGATAGATAAGAGCATATATAGTTGCAGTTTATTGAGGTAAGAATTTTGCTTTTGTTATTCAGAATACAGGGCCGAAGGTCAGCGCTGCTGCCCTTATAAAATTTATCAGGTTTAATTATTTCACAGGGCCGAAGGTCAGCGATGCTGTCCTTATAGAATTTTTCAGGTTTAATTATTTCTGTTGAGATGTTACATACGGTCGATGGTTCATTATTTGATTAATATTATTGTTGCTTTATGAACAATCTTCATTTCTCAATTGTGTGGGGAATTTACATTTGGCTCCAATTTGCATTCGTATTTAACAATATTATTTGCGGGGAGGTTATGCTTGGCTCCATTTTCTCAATTATCATTTAAATAAATTTGCGGGGAGGTTACACCATTGAACTCTATGTTGTGTGCTGGTCGGGTGGAGTGGGAGTTGTTTTGTCGGTGGGTCCACTGACTGTCCATCGGTGGAGTTGCCTTCTGGTTTTCATTGGATCGAGAATAGTTGCGACGACTGCCTGTCTCACCCAAGTGAGCGTTAGTGTTTGAAATCCAGGTTGACCCTCGAAAACTTCTGAGCGCCTTTGGGTGTACTGAGTTTAATTATTTCTTGATCTTTGTATCTCTATGGCTTCTAGCCGATTTTTAAATTAAGGTTGTTTCGCTCTTAAGACGTAGGATTGTTTGGGCCTTCAGCCTAATTTAAAGAACTGTTTTAAGGAAGGCCTTTGGCCTTTTTAAAAATTTAATTTTGTTGAATCTCAAGTGATGAGCCTTTTGCCGACATTTAAATTAAAGTTGTTTTGCTCTTAAGGTGTCAGATTTTTCGGACCTTCAGCCTAATTGAAAGAACTGCCTTTTATATTTTTGATTTTGGTTTGAATTTTAAGTTAATGGTTTTCAGCTGATTTTAAATAATTGGTCTTGCCCTTAAGGCATGAGACTGTATGGCGTATTCAGTCAGTTATTAAGTTCCAAAAGTTCTGTGTTTTTTTATTTTCTTGGCTCTTATAATGTTTGGTCAAATAAATAAAACTGTATGTTCAAGTGAAACTGACAGCCGCTTATTTTGGCCACTTTCCACAATTTAAACTAGCTGTCCTGTCCTGCGGGCTTAGCAGGGCGTCTCACACTACTTATAAAATTCAAAGAAGAGGCACTTGTAGCTGACTGCAGAACAGTTGTACTGTCACCTACGTACACTTTGCTTAAGGACCGTGAAGTCAGGATAAGAGAAATTAAAGGTGGTACGCTTGCATTTTCAAGTTATCCCACGAGGAATCTCCTGTATTCAGGAACGATTATTCAAAGCAAAACTGTCTGTTGCAAATTGCCTCAAAAGTGCATATCGTAAGAGTTATGAGCACTACTACATCTTCGATACTGTGAAACAAATCAGTTCTGCTAAGAGCTCCTTGCTTTCCATACATTGAGAGATAGTAGTATGGACCAAAGCAAGGAAAAGAAGTCTATTAAACGTCGACTCAAAAGTTCATGCCTTAATAGCTTGAAACCTTTTCGATTTTCCCTCTCATCTTTTACATAAATTTGATTTTTTCCCCTTTTCGTGTCTACTATAACAAAACACACCGGTGCGTGACAAGAGTAAATAAGGATGCAACAAAGTCTAACTAGCAACTTATAACACGTCTGCTGCGTATATATCTGGACACTGTAGTCTAACAGTGCTGCATCGCAGACCTGCCTGTGTCTTTCTGCACATCTGGAGTCCAAACGCACCAGCTTGTGAATTCTGAGTACGAAATTATCACGAAAATAATATGCGCATTGTCTGACATTGACTAAGCCTCTTAATGTATCACAAAGCCAAGAACATGATTACTAAACAAATTCACTTTCTACAAGACTTCAGTTATGAAAATGTTATCTTTAACATATACACAAAGACAAAGCGTATTTAGCCATAAGGGTGGAGTCATCTCTCGACATGTCCGCACGCTCCAGGTTCTATCTGCATTTTCCTCCAACAACGGTGGGTCCTAATCTCTGCTACCACACCTGGGTGAGAGTGAAGTCACGCTCCACCTTCAATAACTGTGAACTTCTCTCCTGTTTGAATGCCTTCTGTCAACAAATCAAAGTGGGAGCTTTACAGAATGATGTGTGCCGGTATTTTGCTTCTCTCCTTACTATTAAAATATGCAACCTTATCAGTCCTTACTTTTTTCCTTTGACTTCTAATGCCAATCTGAATCTGTTCAGCTAGGAGTGTTTTTTATTTGGGACACCTTTCGTATTCATCCGGCAGCATTCGCACCTTTCAGGAGAGCCTGCACGCGCGGCACGATGACCGGCGATTCTTGGCCAACATCGCCCCAATCCGCAGCACTGGGGAGCCCACTTATGTTGGTCACTCGTGAATTAAGACCGAGAAGCTGAATTAAAACGTAAATATCCGTTATTTGGACCACACTGTGATTTTCATCCTCCTTATTCTAAATTATTCTCTTTACAGCTGTGTAGGATTATACTTGCTCAGTTCGAAGTGTTACAATGTGTAACAATTAATAGCTAATATCCATCTTCGTTCCTCGGCGATCTCCGATGCTGCAGTGGCTGTGAAAGAATTTGCGAGTATCTGCTAAACCAAAGTTTACTGCACCTTTCCGAGCTCTTGACGGTGTAGCTAATTTGGTAGTGCCAAGAGAAATTTAAAGTAATTCTTTCAGAATTAAATGTTTATTGTGGAGCACAGTTACTAAACTCTTACAAAACTGTCTCACAAAAACTGTCCAAAAACTGACACCCTGGTAGCCAATTCGCCACTCCTTATTAGCAATTACTAGTTATGCCATCCATTATCAGAAACATAAAAGTTATGGGTTACAATAAAAAACACGCTGGTGTACACAGGCTGACATCACAGAATTATGTATTAGTTCGCTCCTTTCACTCTGCAACATAAAGTTTTATGCGGCTTTTAGTTTTTAGTACTGAAAGTTACAAAATGTATTCGATTACAATACCTTTTATGAAGTTACTTATACCATGAAGATTATTAGTTGGAAAATGTTTCTTGCATTTGTGTATGTTCATTCCATAAATACTAATTAAAAGCTAGTTTCACTTCTTCTGAAAGGCATTCTGATATTACAAAATGAGATTTGCTTATGTTTTATACTGAAGTATTGATTAGTAATAGTCATACCAGCACAGGGGTTTATGAATTCTTGCTAAAATGGAAACGAAATTAATGACAGAATTTGAATCAGTATAGTAAATTGAGTTCTAAAATGGCCAGACAAATGAGAAAGCCTGTAAGTGTGGCAGCCTGATACCTGAGATGAACACTTTACATCACACATATCGTACATTGGTACTTTTCATCAATCTCCTCTCCATCCACCTCCCTTGTAGATGCGAATCAAGTACGAAAATTCGTCAAAAATTAAACTTCAATTGAATTCAGTGAACATAAAATGTAACACTGAGTGTTGCAGACCAAATATCCAAGAACTATGAGTTCGTGCTCAAAGTGTAGCTTAACAAAAAGATTCAAATTTAAACTTCATCAATTTCTGCACCCTGTGAAAAAGAAATAAAAGAATCAGTTATACATAATTACAAAAAATATATACTTTTTTGGCGTTATATGCTTCACTCATTGCTTGCAAAGATTCCAGCGCATTTATGGTAACACCTTCTTCCAGTCTCTTTACAAGCCTCTGGTGCTCCTAGACATATAGCCTCTGTGTTCCATAATACCTCCAAATGTATAAATTTGATTTTTGAACACTAAGCACCAATCCAACATATATAACACAATGCACAAAGAAGAACTATTATAAACATCTTACCCTCAAATATTTAGATATAGTGCTTATATTAAATAGTCTACAATTAAATTATCATTACCCAAATATGACTTAACAGACAGTAACTCCCTAGAAAGATAAAATTTGGTCAGTTCTACTAATACAGGTGCATGTCTTCCCTAAATGACATATGTGGGTAGTTTGTACCTACTCATATATCACCTCCAAGACAGAACACAAATTTAGGCACAGAGTAGATAGCATGATAATTCAGTTGTGTTTTCCTAGATGTAAGTTACTTGCAATTTCTTTGTGTGACTGTATATTCATTTGACATTATATTTACTCTCTCTGCAAAGTAGTGTGTACTCATAAAATACAGAGAAATTAAATTGGCTGGTTGCTGGGAGGGGACCAAATAGCGAGGACATCAGTCCTGGGAGAAATTAAGTAATGAAAATTTTGTTCAGTAAAAGAAATCGCTATACAGGCTCTGCAGAGTTGTGATCACGAAAGATGAGTAATATTGTGTAGGGACATGCTTTTGTGCAAGTTTTCCTTATATTGATATGTAATTAAAGTCCATATAATGACAAATCTATATGTCAAGCGTGAAAATTACATGATTAACAACTGTTAATCCAGTCATACGTGTCTGTAGACCAGTGGAGCACTTTCCCACGAAAGGCAAAGGTCCCGAGTTCGAGTCTCGGTCCGGCACACAGTTTTAATCTGCAGGAAGTTTCAAGTAATAACTTTCAGGCACTTTCTATTCAGCCACCTCCTTTTCTAATCCAACAAAGTTACGGTACAGTAAGCCAAAAACTAGAGATTACCTTAGCTCAT
Source organism: Schistocerca americana (assembly GCF_021461395.2). Classification (NCBI taxonomy): domain Eukaryota; kingdom Metazoa; phylum Arthropoda; class Insecta; order Orthoptera; family Acrididae; genus Schistocerca; species Schistocerca americana. The sequence continues at coordinate 655,093,947 of NC_060122.1, forward strand.
ACAAATTAAATCACCTTTCAAAATTCTTTATTTGTACTGTGTGAATAGCATTCACTGTGTCTGTAATAGATATCATCGTTTGACATAACATATTGAAAGTGTATACATTAATTCTCAATAGTAGACTTGCATTTCAACAACTATATTATCCCCCATAAATTATTCGTGTAAGACATGCAATTTCACACCCCTAAAATGCGATAAAAGTGAAATTTTAGTACACAAATGCATCTCTCGACTAACAGATCAAATAAAATGTGAGATTAGAAGCAAGTCACTGAGGCTATGTGCCCCTATACCACAGAAAAATGTAAAATGCAGGTGTAGTTCAATACCATAACACACACATCAAACTTCTCTAACCATCCTGGTCCTTCACCATTGATCTTCCAATACCCACATTGCCAATAATTCCTAAATACATGAAAGTAACAATGTGTGTGTCTGACAAGAGTGTTGGCTTAATGGGTTCACAAACTGCTATCACTCACATAATCCATTCTGTGTATTATTTAATACATCTTCGCACATATACTATGTTGTTGTTATTGTGGTCTTCAGTCCTGAGACTGGTTTAATGCAGCTCTCCATGCTACTCTATCCTAGGCAAGCTGCTTCAGCTTCCAGTACCTACTGCAGCCTACATACTTATTAGTCTACTTAGTGTATTCATCTCTTGGTCTCCCTCTTCGATTTTTACTCTCCACGCTGGCCTCCAATACTAAATTGGTGATCCCTCGATGTCTCAGAACGTGTCCTACGAACCGATCCCTTCTTCTAGTCAAGTTGTGCCACAAACTCCCCTTCTCCCCAATTCTATTCAATAAATCCTTATTAGTTATATGATCTACCCACCTAATGTTCAGCATTCTTCTGTAGCACAGCATTTCGAAAGCTTCTATTCTCTTCTTGTCTAAACTACTTATCGTCCACGTTTCACTTCCATACATGGCTACACTCCATACAAATACTTTAAGAAACGACTCCCTGACATTTAAATCTATACTTGATGTTAACAAATTTATCTTCTTCAGATACGCTTCCCTTGCCATTGCCAGTCTACATTTTATATCCTCTCTACTTCGACCATCATCAGTTATTTTGCTCCCCAAATAGCAAAACTCCTTTACTACTTTAAGTGTCTCATTTCTTAATCTAATTCCTTCAGCATCACCCGACTTCATTCGAATATATTCCATCATCCTCGTTATGATTTTGTTGATGTTCATCTTATATTCCCCTTTCAAGACACTGTCCATTCCGTTCAACTGCTCTTCCAAGTCCCTTGCTGTCTCTGACAAAATTACAATGTCATCAGCGAACCTCAAAGTTCTTATTTCTTCTCCATCGATTTTAATATCTTCTTCGAACTTTTCTTTTGTTTCCTTTATTGCTTGCTCAATATACAGATTGAATAACATCGGGGATAGCCTACAACCCTGTCTCACTCCCTTCCCAACCACTGCTTCCTTTTCACACGTCTCGACTCTTACAACTGCCATCTGGTTTCTGTACAAATTGTAAATAGCCTTTCGCTCCCTGTATTTTACCCCTGCCACCTTCAGAATTTGAAAGAGAGTATTCCAATCAACATTGTCAAAAGCTTTCTCTAAGTCTAAAAATGCTAGCAACGTAGGTTTGCCTTTCCTTAATCTTTCTTCTAAGATAAGTCGTAGGGTCAGTATTGCCTCACGTGTTCCAACATTTCTACGGAATCCAAAGTGATCTTCCCCAAGGTTGGCTTCTACCAGTTTTTCCATTCGTCTGTAAAGAATTCACGTTAGTATTTTGCAGCTGTGACTTATTAAACTGATAGTTCGGTAATTTTCACATCTGTCAACACCTGCTTTCCTTGGGATTGGAATTATTATATTCTTCTTGAAGTCTGGGGGTATTTCACCTGTCTCATACATCTTGCTCACCAGATGGTAGAGTTTTGTCAGGGCTGGCTCTCCCAAGGCTGTTAGTAGTTCTAATGGAAATTTGTTTGCTCCAGGGGCCTTGTTTCGACTCAGGTCTTTCAGTGCTCAGACAAACTCTTTACTCAGTATCATATCTCCCATTTCATCTTCATCTACATCCTCTTCCATTTCAATAATATTGTCCTCAAGTACATGGCCCTTGTATAGACCCTCTGTATACTCCTTCCACCTTTCTGCTTTCCCTTCTTTGCTTAGAACTGGATTTCCATCTGAGCTCTTGATATTCATACAAGTGGTTCTCTTTTCTCCAAAGGTCTCTTTAATTTTCCTGTAGGTAGTATCTATCTTACACCTAGTGAGATAAGCCCCTACATCCTTAAATTTTTCCTCTAACCATCCCTGCTTAGCCATTTTGCACTTCCTGTCGATATCATTTTTGAGACGTTTGTAATCCTTTTCGCCTGTTTCATTTACTGCATTTTTATATTTCCTCCTTTCATCAATTAAATTCAGTATTTCTTCTGTTACCCAAGGGTTTCTACTAGCCCTCGCCTTTTTACCTATTTGATCCTCTGCTGCCTTCAATATTTCATCCCTCAAAGCTACCCATTCTTCTTCTACTGTATTTCTTTCCCCCATTCCTGTGCATTGTTCCCTTATGGTCTCCCTGAAACTCTGTACAACCTCTGGTTAGTCAGTTTATCCAGGTCCCATCTCCTTAAATTCCCACCTCTTTGCAGTTTCTTCAGTTTTAATCTACAGTTCATAACCAATAGATTGTGGTCAGAGACCACATCTGCACCTGGAAATGTCTTACAATTTAAAACCTGGTACCTAAATCTCTGTCTTACCATTATATAATCTATCTGCTACCTTTTAGTATCTGCAGGGTTCTTCCATGTATACAACCATCTTTCATGATTCTCGAACCAAGTGTTAGCTATGATTAAGTTTTGCTCTGCACAAAATTCTACCAGGCGGCTTCCTCTTTTATTTCTTAGCTCCAATCCATATTCATCTACTATATTTCCCTCTCTCCCTTTTCCTACTCTCGAATTCCAGTCACCCTTGACTACTAAATTTTCATCCCCCTTCACTACCTGAATAATTTCTTTTATCGCATCACACATTTCATCAATTTCTTCATCATCTGCAGAGCTAGTTGGCATATAAACTTGTACTACTGTAGTAGGGAAGGGCTTCGTGTCTAGCTTGGGCACAATAACGCATTCACAATGCTATGTGGATGAATCATGTTTTGTCAACAAGCTATTTTAGTAACATATTAGGGTATGTTAAAATCAATTTTCATTTGGTCATACTGCACAAAACGTAGATCTCTTTCATGTGACGTGTTTGAGACATTTTATTGACAAACTCCAACTTCTTCCTAATAGTCTTCCAGACATTCATCATCTTGATGGCAAGAACTATAGTGTAAAGTAATACTGATCATGCTTATTGTGTATTCCAGACTTCATTTTTCCCTTACCAGCAGCACAGAAATCATGTTAAATAGAACGTATCCTAAGACAGAGGTGATGATCAAAACTATTATGTAGAGATACATGTAACAAAAGAAAAGAAACTAAATACATTTACAGGTATAATCTAGTATTTGTAATAAAAATTTAGTTTTTCCTCTTGTTAAATTAAGATTTGGTGCCAAATAATAGATTCTAACCTAATAATAACCTTGTTTACATCCACATTGTTAGTTAATCTAATTATGTTAATATTTTCCTGTGTAAACATTTCATAATTTAGTATCTTCCATAAAAATATCTATGTATGTTGCACATCATATTTATCTGTGTTTGCGACTTTCAGTTGTCACCTGAAGATAGGCTAAGAATCTGAAAACTTGTTCATGACCACTTCCATTGGGAAGTGTTATCCTTTTTAATAGTCAGTAGGTGTGTATTAGTTCAAAACAGTATCCATGTCCTTCTTACTTATTACAGCTTTGCCAAAAAATTATCCACAATTGCGTATAAAATTTGTAACATAAACATACAGCAAGGTTCCCATTGTAATACAATGCTTATGTCCCGTATAGTAATTATTTAATCAAAGCTCCCTTAGCTCTTAATAACACAAAGAAATATATATTTCAGCATCAAAAGTACTTCATAGTGTGGTTTTGTGTCTTAATATTGCTAGTACGACTGACTGACTTCAAGCACAAAATTCTGTGTGCATAGGTAGCTACTCACTTCAAAATAACTCAGCATGATTTAGTTTTAAAGAGTAAGTTAATGTAGGTTACTTAGTGTGTACAATCGACTTCTCCTACAAACTCTTACAGTACCAAGTGAAATTTGTCTCACGTACATAATACTAACTGTGACATATATTTCAGTATACAGTCATGTAGCTGACGAACTCATAGACTGAAAATGAGATGAAATGAACACAAAAAGTAATTAATGATTCAATACACAGCTTGAGACTCTTTGTATAAATAACAAATGATCTTTTGTTTCTGAGTAACTTTTCTATGTGACTTAAGCTTTTTTCCTTGTGGAAAATGAACATTATTCCACAGTATTTTTAAATGAAAATTGATATTCGCAAATCAGATATCAGCAGCAAGGACAGAGTATGAAAATAGTCAGAAAATAACTGTATCATCAGGAGGCTAAATTACAGACACAAATGGCACAGGGTTGATTCCCCAAAGGTTGCCACACTCTTAACGTGCAAAGAAAACACGTTTTCCTGAGGGAATAATGACACTGTTGTAAAATAAAAATCATATATCACACTTTACTTGTATCATAAAATAGTATATAAAAGTTTTCTGGCTTCTTCAGCCCACATCACATGAAAATTTAGACTCTCCTCTTTGGTTGTAGCTGTTAGGTGCATTATATTCCTTCTTGTTTTAGAGGATGAGGATCTGATATCACATGAAATGGCCCAATGCACATGTCCAAAAACTTTTTGAGTTCTTTACTAATTGCTTTATATCTGTTATTGGATTTCAAACGAACCATGTCCCCAGTTCCGAAATGTGCTATTTTTACCTTTCTGTTATGTCTCTGTTTTCTTATACTATACTGTTGTTTCATGGTCCTCCTAAAAACCTCTTTCCTTTCCTGTGCTGTTAATATTTTACATTCAGAGACTTTATTATTACTTCATTGAAAACGATGTCACGTTTTTTCTACACTATTCCACAAAGAGAAAATCCAATAGCATAGTACCGCAAACTACGAGGGTCACTCCAAAAGACATGCACACAATTTTTTTAATCCATCTTTTATTCTACATGTTTGAAAGTCTTACAGTGTGTGGATACATCCTTTAGGAACAATATTTTCATTTCTCTAGATAATTTCCATCCCTCTCATCTGCCTTACGCCATCTTGGAACCAGCGCCTGTATACCCGCAAGGTAAAATTCTGGACCAACCTGTTGGAGCCACTGTTTGGCAGCGTGCACAAGGGAGTCATCGTCTTCAAACCTTGTTCCACGAAGAGAGTCTTTCAGTTTCCCAAATAAATGATACTCACATGGAGCCAGGTCAGGACTGTAAGGCGGGTGTTTCAGTGTTGTCCATCCTAGTTTTGTGCTAGCTTCCATGGATTTTTGACTGACATGTGGCCGTGCATTTTCGTGCAACAGCAAAAAAATGCTTCCTGCTTTTGCCGATGTTCCCCTGTCTCAACACAGCGTGACAATTCCTTCACTATGATGCGTCTGTCAGCAGCCACCAATTCGTTAACTCTCTGCACATTGTCTGGAGTGTGTGCAGTACGAGGCCTGCCGATGCGAGAACAATCCTCAATTTTGCCGTGCCCGCTTTCACCATGTAACCTGCTTGCCCACCGACTAACTGTACTGCGATCGACAGCAGAATCTCCATACACCTTTTTCAACCGCATGTGGATGTTTCCCACTCTCGTTTTCACAACACAGGAATTCTACGACAGCACGTTGATTCTGACGAACGTCAAGTGTAGCAACCATCTTGAAGACAGGCTGTGACCACGCCGCTCACGGGAACAGGTTGAACTAATTTTGAAAACAAGCGGGAAGGATGTATCTAAACACTGTAAAACTTTCACACATGCAGAATGAAAACTGTATTTTTACAAAAATAGTGTGGACTTCTTTTGGAGTGACCCTCATATTTAAAATGTCCTCAGTATCCCTTACATAGTCTATCCATTCAGAAGTGATTTTCTTGATTTTCTCTTCGATATGTTATGAACAGTCTACCCATCTCCCACATACAGCTTTCTGTTGGATTGTGCGACGGTACCTGGCAGTTACTACAGAGCGTAGACGCGCTTTCAAATTGCATCCCATATGAGCAAAACAGTTGCATCTTTACCTATAGTTATTCGTACTTTAGGCACTTCTGCTATGCAGTGCTCTGTTTAAAAAGAATAGTTCAATATAGTTATAGAGCCGAGCAGCGCACGTCTGCTTTCATGCCCTGTTAATTCGCCCAACTAATTCGCCGCAAATAGTAACCTGTAGCGTGGTCCCACTGTCAGAGAGTCTGTGCATTGGCAAGAATTACGAAGTAATAAGATACAAAATAAAATATAAATGAATAATTTAATAACAAGGACTCCGTTCTAACGTCTGTAATTGATGTAGACGACAGAGAATCTTGTTGTGTAAAATTTATTCAAGAAAGGGCATCTGAAAAAACGGGACGTGGTCGTACGACATTCATTTAAAGTACAAACGAAAATACCCTTATCCCTTATCAAATGCAGTAAAGTTAGGTTGAGAGCGTTACGAGAACAGTAGGAAAATCTCCAAACATATTAGGCATCAAAGATACGAGAAAACGAAGTCTATTTCGTGATCATAATAAATGAAATATTCACCAGCTCAAAATAGTTCAGAATTCAACATGATGATTCACAAATTAACACACACAATACAGAGAACAATAATTCATACGCTGTCTGTTCTCAATTCCGTAATACAAGCGATTAAATTAGGGTAATATTCTGGAGCACAGTTGGACCTCTTGAAATATAAAGTTCCTTCAAATATTAGAGTAGCGTAGGGGTAATTCACCATGCAAAATCAGTCATCTATATGACTGAATTACGCACGTTAACTTAGGCACGTCGGCCTTCTTCCAGCACTCCATATCAGGTGTCTGGAATCGCTCCATTGAGTTTTTCCCTCGAAAAGTCCCACTCTCCACTAGACTCCGACAGTATTCCGCTGCTGCCTCCTTTTACATTGTCTGAAGGCCAACCCCATCAAAAATACATCATTCTTACAAGCTACAGACGTGATTTGATTCAAAACGACCACTTCCCGAATAAAACTAATATATTAAAACTATATTTTAAATAAAGAAATAACATAACCATTCGGCTACACTCAGACCTTTTACAAGAAATATGAGTAATACTTGGTTCAAAAATAAATAAATAAATAAACCAGCTTTGTGGTACATATCACGATAAATGACGACAGACTGTTGTTACATACTGTTTTAACAATTATTTATGCTTTCTTGACGGAAGTGTCTTGTGGTTCTCTTTTAAATTGGGAAGTCTGCTAACACATGCGTTGGACCACTCTTAAATTACCACAGTTTTTTTAAGAGCACTCTGCGGTATCGCCCACTATCCTGTCGGCCGCTCCTTCAAACGCACGCGTCGCGTGTTACGGCACCACGTTTTGTACAGCTGTTACTGTGGCACAAGGGCACTACCACGAACGATTACATCTCTGCCAATAAGATGCAAGCATCAACTCTTCGGCGCTCCAGCAGTGGGTGTACTTAAGGTCGAACAATCACACACACAGCCCATTTTGTGTGTTTGCGCAATTGTACATATTTCGTAGTGACCAGGGTTCGAAATTTCTGAATACACATTGTATTGAAGTGTGACAGATTTATAAATCTTTTGCATCTGTATATACTTCTACATTCAGAACTGCTGTTAGGAACTTATGCTGCAAATACAACAACAAAGTTAAGTATTGTTTTTAAACTTTGATATTAGGTGTACAATAAATAAATATCTGAATTATCTGTTCCTGTACGGCATCTGTTCCTCGCTCCTGTACTTCTTTCTTTCTGTCACTGGTGCCACGTCCCGCGCTGACGCAGGGTTCGCATTGTTAGAAACGGATTTGGCAAGGGTAGTGGAAAGGGGTGGCTGGATGCCCTTCCTGCTGCCACCCTGCCCCCCCCCCCCCCCTGGGACTGAATTAGTGTACCCCTGCTGTCTGCTTCTAGTGTAATTCATGGAATATTGCGAACGTGTTCAGATGTCTGCGAGTCGTGTAATTGAGGCAGAAGTGGGGACCAGCCCGGTATTCACCTAGCGGGATGTGGCAAACCGCCTAAAAACCACATCCAGGCTAACCGGCATGCCGACCGACGTCGGTAATCGGGCGGGCGGATTCGATCTGGGGCCAGCGCGCCTACCTGAGTCCAGGAAGCAGCGCATTAGCGCTCTCGGCTACCCTAGCGGGTTTGTTCGTCGCTCCTGTGGCCACTAAAAATCACACAGCGTACAGGAGTGTTTTAATAAACTAGCGACGAGGTAGAGGGACAGTGAGCTTTGGACAACAGAGTGGGACTTTTTTTCCTTCCATAGAACTCGTTTGTGTGTGTGTATGTACATGTGTTAAATTGAAATACAGAAGTTGAAATATTTAAGTTGAGGTATGTAAGGAATCACGGCAAACCAGGCAGAGCAACATCTAAGTGCTGAGCTGCGTCCAACATCTCTTGCTCAGTTTCGGGATCAACAATTAGCAGAACTGCGGTCATCAGTTTCTGGCATTTTACAAGTGCAATCAGACCAGCTACAAAAGGCGCTGGAAGTTAAGAAGGAATTCAGTTGCCGCCTCCGCCCTTCCGCCAGTTCGATGAGATGAGGGAAACGTGGAAAGAATAACAACACAGCTGCATCAACATTTCGACGCCTACAAAATCACAGTTGAATCTCGTCGTGCATTTTTCTTTTCATGTATTGTTGTGTACACCTACCTCTGATAGTGAAATTATTTCCCTTCAGTGGGCCCCAAACATGCTCTACGAGCTCATAGTTAGAGGATTAGACGACTTTTTTGAGAGTGAAATACACGTTGCCGCTGCACAGTATAAATTTTCCCGCACCCTACGTCGTATTGATCAGTCCCAGCCGGCCGGTGTGGCCGAGCGGTTCTAGGTGCTACAGTCTGGAACCGCGGAACCGCTACTGTCGCAGGTTCGAATCCTGCATCGGGCATGGATGTGTCTGATGTCCTTAGGTTAGTTAGGTTTAAGTAGTTCTAAGTTCTAGGGGACTGATGACCACAGATGTTAAGTCCCATAGTGCTCAGAGCCATTTGAACCATTTTCATCAGTCTTATAAAGAATGGACTGCCTGATTTCAGGGCGTTACTAGAGACTGTAAATACAATTGTGTCTGTGGCGCAGCTGGTCAGGATGAAATGCTTTGTGATGCTATTATTAAGAATCTATCAGATTGGAGATTGAGGACCGAAATTCTAAAGCCTCACAACTCTAGCCTCAGTGAAGTGCTTAAGGTTGTCGATGAGCGTGAAGTTCAAGATTTAGCTGAGAAAAATTTCTGTCTACCAGTTATTGCTGAACTTCTAATAACCGTGCCCCAGCCATAGCCCCGGTCCCAGCACTCGCTTGTCAGCACCGCGATACCAGATTCACTACATACAGCGTTTGCCACGCCGGCGCAACGCTAATTGCGCTGCCCCAGCTCCAAGCAAAGTGGAGTTATGTGTGAAATGCTGTGTCACCCTTCATCGGAAGAACTGCTTCTTCAGACAAGCTGAATGGAAATTCTGTCGTCGCATGGGACGTACAAAACCGGCGTGCCTGCAGAAGATTATAAAGCCCTCTTCTGTTTCACAAGGGAGTAATTGAAAGCAGGAACAGATGGAAATCAGTGTCATTTCAAGTTCAGATTCTATGCCTGTGCGGAAAACGCACACACACGTTTAATGCGATTGCCACATACTTCAAGAAGGATGTCCCAATCATGAAATTCGAGAAACGACTTTAGTGCCCAGGTCGAAACAGAGAACATTTTTTTTTTTTACAACCCATAATGGACAACTTTATTCTGAGAACACACCGCAAACTGAGGATGATGTTGCAACTTTGTAACCAGTCACTGCTTTTTCAACTTCATAAAGGAGCTTATAAGACTTTGCTTAATCTAGATGCGTGTAAAAAAAATTGGCCAATCAGTTTTGCAAACAATTATGTCTGCATCTCACCACCTTTAACGGCGACAACATTTCACTGCTTCGAACGTGCCACTTCATTGCAAAATACAAAGACTCGATTAAGGAAGTGCCTTTCACTGTAGTTCAGTCACACAAGAGTTGAAATATTCTTTTGGATTAGACATACAGGGCAATGTGAATGCCACTGACACAAAAGTTCCCCCTGCCGCAATTCAAAAACCTTGTAACTAGTATCAATGGTATTCTAGGATGTGCTAAAGCTTTCGACCCTCAGTTATGCCGAAAGCTAATGCGCAACCTAAATCTTGCCTCTCACGCCCTGTGGCGCATGCGTTACATGACAACGTGGCTAGGGAAATTCAGAGACTGGAATCCGTAAGTGTCTTAAAGCCTATTTCACCAAGACAGTGGGCACCACACCTAGTTATCATTCATAAACCAGTTGGGAAGATTCATCATTGGGATTTCAGACGCATGGTAAAGCTACAGACAGTTGTTGATTCCCACACACTGACACGTATAGAGGAAATTTTTGACCATCTAGTGGGAGGGCAGGTCGTTACAAAAACTCAGTTTGTAAGATGGCAAGATCCATGCCCGTTACATGAAGTCGTTGAAGATCACCTAACTGACGCTGAGCGAACAGTAGGGCTGAACAAAAAAATGTCTGACAAGGCACAGTGCATCTTATAGAGGGTATAGTATGGACATATTGAAATAATTAATGCCGGGTGATGGTTTTAACAACACGCACACAACATGCAAACTTTGGGGAAACGCATCGATTTACTGGAGGCTAATTTATCCCAGGGAAGTACTCAGAATTGACCGTGGTCGCCCGGAGAGCAGCTAAGGGAAGCGACAATTGGCAGCTTATGGCGACTCAAGCTCTGAGAAAGCGGTAACGGGGCGCGGCCTCCAGCCGCCTTAAGATGAGTGACTGCATGGGTGGTTGACCCCAACCCCGTGCTGGTGTACCGGGAAGCAGACGGAGAACTTGGACACCTGTTGATAAATGTCCGTCATCCCGTTTTCAGTGAAACATGCGAGAAAGTCGAGCAAAGCTACAGTGGAGCGGTCAACAGAGGTCAAAATATGCGTGTTCGTGACTATAGCAACTTCATGCTGAATTCACGGTCCACAGAGTCTGAAGTAAATCAGGTGAAGAGCACCAGAATTAAATACGTCGGACTCCTATGGGAACGTAGGACCGAGGAATTTGAAGTACTCTCCTGGGAGTCAGAATTCCGGAAAACTTGGTGTTGTGCAGACACTAACCTTGATGGGTGGCCTGGGAGGAGCTAAATAAGAGAAGTTGAGAGGAAGGGAAATTTTTTGGGAATTTGTTCACTTCCCAGAGCAGGCATTGGTCGGCGCTGGGAAGCGACGCATAATTAACGCGACTTGAGCTGCAATTGGCGTAAGTGATTTTGCTGGAGAGGAAACCGAGGCGAAGAGCAGACTGTGAGAAGTCTCCCTAGAGGTCTTCCGTTCCCAGCTTGCCTAGAGTGCGGACGTGGCGTTCTTTACTCAGCTTGCCTGAGAAAGATTGAGCATCTCTGCTGTTTAGGACTTAGCAAATGTAACGATTGAGCTTGGAGATGGAAAGTTTTGGTTCAGCTATGTACTGAGCAAGATAGCTAGGAGTGATTAGAAGAACGCAGCCTTGCAGCACCACGAGGTCTGCCGATGTCCACGCGACGACGACGCTCTGCCACGCTGTATTCATTGATATTGCGCCCGCTCCGGCTACTGATTAATTTGTTGGATCACGTCGGCAGTTTCCACGAGGATTTCATCATGGGCCGTGTATTGTAGAATTCTTTTCGCACTTCGCATTACACCTGGGTCAGGCGATTGGAATTACTTTGGAGTTTTTGCGCTTTACTCCACGCAAACGCAATTTATTACCACTGCCTAATAGGAGAGTCTTGTAATGTGATGATTGAAGGTCGGGAGTTAAAAAATGAATTTGTGCTAATCGACTGCATCTGTTTTCAATCAAGTAGTTGAAATCCCAAGTCACTTTCTTAATTAATTTTTTGTTCAACATTTGCATCTGGTGTTCAATATCCGAATATAACATCAATGTGCACCCCTTTCTAATTAAAAGTGATCAATTCTGAATAAATTATTGTCAACACTGCCACCACAGTTCAATGAGGAGTCACAGGGCCACATTACTTTTTTGCGTTATCCGATATTGCGGCAGTTTTGCACTCTCTGTTGATCTGTTAGTCAATTAGTTGGGGTGAACACACGCCAAAACCAGCTAAGAGACGGGTGGGGTGTTACAAGTTAGCACTGGGCGAAGAGACCAAGAAAATTTTGGTTGTGAATACTCAACGTCGGATTGTTTGAATATGAATGCTTATCTTTGGGAAGTGCTTCTGCACATGCGTCGATCCAAAATTTAGAAATTTGTGTAAAGTGTTATGGGACCAAACTACTTAGGTCATTGGTCTCTAACACTACACACTACTTAACCTAACTTAAACTAACTTAAGGTATAATTATTTTGACGACGTAATCGTGTCTGCACGAACAACGAAACAACTCGTTAAAAATTTAGACTGCGTTTTTCAAGTTTTGACTGAGGCGGGATTCAAATGCTCCTTGCAGAAAGGTTTTTTTAACGCCATTTAGCACGGAGTCACCGACGTTAATGATGCTTGTCCTTTTACATTTGCAAGCAGTTGAGCAATTTCCGTCGCCTAAGAAGTTATGTGAATTGTAAGCTTATCTCACTACATAAAGTTCATTTCTAATGCTGTGCAAATTGCCATGCCTCTGCATCCCTTCAGAGGTAAAAATGTTCTGTTCCATTGCATAAAAAACTGTGACAAAGCTTTCCAAAGACTGAAAAATTCATTGCTTTGTCAACTTTGTCTTATGCACTACGATTCCTCAAACCATTTGTGCTTGCAGACGATGCCTCGCGTTACGGCGTTGGAGCAATTGGAGCAATCCCAACCAACATAATTGGCAAAACACAACTCCCCATCGCACTGGTTTTGAAAACTTTGAGCAGTTCAGATTAATTGTAGTCAGCTGGAGAAGGAAGTCTTAGCTAAAATTTCAACATTACCAGTACGGCAGAAAATCCATAAGAATTGCATCGTTCTTTGATAACACTGAGTCCACGAATGGCTGGTCTCCAGACAGCCGAACTTAAACATTTCCAGTCAGTTATCGGTTCAGTTCGACCAGAGGAGCCAGTCCATTCAATGACAAGCCTTTGACCACACTGTTTGATCTGTAGAAACAAGTTCCCGATGCACAGCGGAAAAGCTTCAACGTTGTTAGCTATTGTTGTGATATTACCATTATAAAACTCTGCAACGTGCAGACGATGACACATTATCTCGTTTAACTGTCGCACAGAAGAAGCATTCGACGCTCTTGAAGCTTCTTGATTACACATTGATATTTCTGTTTCGCAACCACTGGATTCTCTTCCTATTGACTCAAGGCGGATCGCACAAGCAATGGAGCATGACTAGTCACTACGATTGCTGAAAAGCTACATTGACAAACCCTTCGCTGGCTGCGCTCCCGGAAGCGCATTCCCCATCCCTTAGCAGGAAGATACTTCGTGTGCCACAACACTTTATTTCTTCTCAGTTACCTGATTCTGCTTCAAGTACCTAACTAACATACAAGAGTGTTAAGCCTCGCATCTTTGCAAAAGCAGGTGTTAATTCATGTACAGTCGTGCTCAAACGTATCCGAATGACCTGAACTACATTTCACCTGATTCTCAAGCAACTCACATAACACAACTGTCTAGCAGGTCCTCTAATCGCTCCTTGGTACAGTCGTTTGACTATTGAAAATGGTTCCAACAAGTCACCACTAGCAAACACTGCTCTGTATCGCAATAACTCAAGATGTAAAGTAATACCACGATACTACAAATATCAGGGAACATCTTGTCACAGATAAGACTGTCCATAAGGCTTGTAAGTTCACATTTATTGCAATAAATGACATACCTGAAATGTTACCACTCTCATTATTACGTCAGGTAGGTAATGCACGTGGTAAGTTCGTCGTATTCATGATTTCCTCTTCAAAGTAACATACCGTACTTGTTATTTAACACAAAATGACATTAAAAATTTAAGTTATTCACGAGCAGCTAATTGAGAATATGTATGAACTTCAAATGACACAACGAACCGTCTCGTCCTGCAATTGGAATCAAACCCAGGTCATGCAGACTACGATTTTGTGACTGACGGAAACTGTCATTCCTGACTAGGCATACAGAGAGTGATATACCTCGATTTTACACAGTATTAGTTAGCAAATATCAAATTTAAATTAGATAACATAAACATTTTTAACGGGCGCCAATTCCTACCCAGCATCTATTGTCCCTGTTAAAGAACTACGAGAGTTGTTAAATATTGCTTCTTCACAAGTAACTTACTTGAAGTGCCGTGAGGTAAAGCTTTGTGTTGGACAGCGATTCGAACCCAGAAGCTAATCGGATTGTTATCGAAGCACAATCAACTGTGACATATCGGATTTTTTCGGCAGCAGCTAGATGTTTCCACTGAAATGACGAGACGAACATTAATTTTTTTCCTTCCCAGGACTCCAACACGGCACCCATCCCTATTATATTCTAGAGAAAACGAAAATTAAATATGAGTTTATTATACCAGCAGCGACATGTGAGCATGTTTGAACTAGAAATAATATGACAGAGTTCTGTGCTGACTGGGAATCGAACCCCACACATATCGTTGCTGACTATAGACAAACGGATGCCACCTACTGAATTTTTCTCCACCAGCAACTCGGAATAACATACTTGAACTTACAGTGATCTCGGAAATAGTTGTATGTCTCAGTGGTAGTCAAAACCGTCGGATATCGTTAGTGTTTGACAACGAATGAAAATGCATTAAAACTATTATTATTATTATCCACCAGCAGATAGGTTTTCTCATCCTAGAGCTTGGTAATTCATAATGAAAACCTTTTTCCGGGCCGTGATTCTAACTCATTCACGCTCATTATGTGAAGATGTTGAGGAATCTGCAGTTTTGAACAAACAACAAATCGCAGTCGAGCTGTATTGTCACGAAGGGATCAAATTCCGCGTTAAGGGCGGTCTGAGTTGCATTCACAGTTCAGAACCATTTTTATAGACATACAGAAGCTCAAATAAAAGATGGATTTAAGTGTCCTGTGACCCTCCACATTGTTTGTTTCGTCACTAGAAATAAATAACTAGTATAAGAAAGGATACTGGAGATAGGGTTTCTACATGTAGCCACTCCTGACTTTATTCTGGTTCAACCTAACATCCACTTGGTAGACAAGGAACATCATGTTTAATGTGAATTTCAGACCACAATGTCATTATACCTTCTTCACTTGGCGCAGCCAGAAGCGAATAGAATCTGTCTCTCCCTGTCAAAATGCATTGGCAGAAGTTGGAATCGAACCTAGACTGTCAGTATATGAACCTCTCATCGACCCAACAGACCAGCAAATTAGTATACTCTACGACTCATTTTTCTATCATAACACCTA
Source organism: Schistocerca americana (assembly GCF_021461395.2). Taxonomy (NCBI): domain Eukaryota; kingdom Metazoa; phylum Arthropoda; class Insecta; order Orthoptera; family Acrididae; genus Schistocerca; species Schistocerca americana. The sequence goes on from NC_060122.1 coordinate 655,109,630, forward strand.
TGTGGCACACTCGATGAGAATTCTGACACACAGGCTTCCTGTAGTGGTTCGTAGCATGTTCAGTACATTCATATACTTGGTTGACCAAATCTCCATGAACTATCTGCCTCGGCTATCCACTGCGTACATTCGACTCTGTTTTGTAATCACCGAAATAAAATAACGTAACTGTCACCTACACAGAACTGCCAACAGTGTAGCATGCAGAAATTTGAACAGGAAGTGTTCCTTTGCGTTTCAGCTACTCTGTTGTACTATCTGTTTGTTGAAACCGTCGTGTAGCGCAAAAGCAAAGCTGTAATTGTCTGTCTTTCAGTTGTCTAGATCCTGCCATATGCATTATCTCACAACATTCGAGGAAATGGTGTTGACTTCTAGAGCTGCTGTCGATACGAGACAGCTAGTAGCGTGATGGTAAGCACCACACACTGTAGATAATATGTCGCGAGCTCTATTACATTCCTTGCTACACTTTTTAAAACGCTATTCTGCTGTCTGCTGAAGTTGTCAATTTAATGGAACTTTGAGCATGATTCCCTTCACTTCCCAGCCCAAAACAGTCGCATTTGGAAAAGGATCTAACTTCTGAGACAATTTGTTCTTTTCAGGTTTAATAGACGGCCAGGCAGCAGATTCATCTCGAAAGCTTTTGTGTTAATTATGGGGAGAGCGCATTGTGCCAAAAAAATCGTAAAAGTATATTCTACATTAGCTGTCGTCTGGTAGTGGCATTTTATTCTTCTTCGAACCTTGTATGACAGCTTTAACTCAGAACAAGTTTTCTACAAGCATATAATCAATTAACTGTATGTCCATTGTCAGACTGTTATAGATAACATCAGAGAATCCGCATATATCGTTGATGATTAATTTTTCTCTCATGTTTAGTATTGTTTTAACAACACTAAAAGAAACGTTACGAAAATTGTGCAGTGTATTATAAGAAATGAAATAAAACTACCCACGATAACCTTAGGACGAAAGTCTGTTTTAATAAAACAGTATCCGTACGCAAGCGTGCCTCTATCAGCACGAATCAGTAAAATACTACTCAGATTTCGATTGCGTCTGTGTTTAATTGATACGCTGTTTCATACTCAGCAGGTATGCAAATGTGGCATTTCATAAATAGAGTTATGTATTCCTAGAAACCCAAAATTTGCTTGTCAGCAGCGGAAAGAGGCGTACTTGCTGTGCAGCATTGTAAGTTTTTCATCACTGCACTATGAGCTGAAAGTATTTTCTTGCGATTTGCTTATCAATTCATTTCCTTCACATTTATCACCCTGGCATGTGAGTCTTAAGTGAAGAACGATATTGAAATTCGTATCGTTGACGGTCGATTCGAATTTCTTCAGAGACGCTTGTATTGTGAAGCAGCTTGACAATCAGAAAGCCGAGATCTATGACCATTAACACAACTTACTGAGTAGAGCTACGATAAGGATTTGATGTGTTAAGGTTTTCTTCTGATTTCGTTACAGAATTTTTTCTGGGAATTCGCAGCTCCATAGAATAAACCACAAAAAAAAAGAAAAAAAAATGCTCGCACGCGCTAGCCCCTGCCACGATTAGATCTGACGCCCCTTTGAACAGTTGCAACAAGAGACACGGGCGGTACCACTGGCCTACGGACACACTGCTGCCAGCACCCCTTTCTCACCACGGTATTGGTCGCTCACCCTCATAACACACCGTGAAAGATAATAAAAGTTGTCACTTACGTGAAGAATAGCATTTCTTTAGCCGAAAAATTGAATTTTCTGTCTCAGTATTTTAGTTTACATGAGGATTATATAGCATGAGTCATTCAAATGGAAAGAATCAACTGAATTTAGCGAGTCAATTCAGTAACATACGCGGAAGTGATTGCGCTGTCACAGTGTTGCCAAATGTTTGTGACGATGTTGCCAATTCTCAGCTGTGCTAGGAACAGCTCTGTAGCCTTATAGGGAGGAGAATCCCGTGCTCGTGTCACAGGAGGATATGGAGAGGAGGCGCGGGGTTTGGTTAATATGCAGCGTTTTCTCCTAGCAGTTGTGTCAAACATTCAGGTGTATAGTCTTCCATCACGATTACAGTTTCCCACAAAATATATACGAATAAAACACTTACCTTGTTTCTTTGTGACAAAAGATTATTTCAGTACAATAAAAAGTCTTTGAAAATCAACGTTGCCCACCTGTCACGAAAAGTAAGATAACAAACACTTTGCACCTCGAAATTGATTGCATCTATTTGCAGTCTTGTGATCATACAAGTAGAATTTCATGAACTGCACGAGAATGTAGAAAAATGGTGCAAATGGAAGCTGTAAGAAACACTGTTAACTAATTATTCTGTAGCACGTAATAATCAATTCACTTGAAAATTCAGAAGAGCAGAAACTAAAAATTATGCCCATTAAGACAGAAACTAAAGTGCAGATGCGGGCACTGTGCAAATCTGCGCTTTTTCATCTTCAGGTCTATACAAAAAATGTATACTAACCAGCGCATCCATTGCTTTCGTAATGTTTCCCTCTTGTTTAGTCTTCTAATGATGAACTGGATCCAGACCCATGAGTCTGATTGTTTCTTTGTATCCTTCCATCTACTACATTTTTGTGTTATTGTTCGGTGTTCAAAAAGCAAAATATTGTGCCTGCTCCCACGAAGTATTAAAACGAGGTCGCAATAAGGCTAACGAAATATAATCAAAATACAGTGAGACGCCAATTTGTCTGTCGTCATGGTGTTAAGTCGACAGAAATAGTTAGGTGTTATTGCCTGCATCACCGGCATCCCGTTGTCGTCTTCTCTTATTGAGATTTTCGTATTACCCTGAACACAAGACGCCGAGATAAATGTGTATATTCTCCGTAACAAAACATCCCACATTTCATTCATCCTGATCCGTTCGTTAAGTGCATCGGCGGCAATGAGTGATAGGGAAGCTGTTGTGAGGTGACGAATAACAATAACAATGGTAATAAAAACAAATCAATAATCAAGCATGTTTATTGCATTACAGACGATTAACGAAATAACCAAAAAAAGCTGAGTGTTTAATTGGCGTACTGCATAGGTGTTCTTACCTCTTTGTTACTGAATTCTGTTCTGGTTGTTTGCAGGAGAAAAGAAAGAACCCTGTAGCCATACATATCGCTACTACAACGCGATATTACCTATCAACTATCCACGCTTTACATCACGAGACGAACATGGCGTCACTGAGCTGATATTTGAAATACATTTCTGTTTTCTCTCTCTCTCTCTCTCTCTCTCTCTCTCTCTCTTTATTTTAATTTTTTGAGGAAAGCATCGAGAAGCGCAAATAATAATAAGCAATTAGGCATTATTTTCATCGTGATACATAATGCAAAAATTCAACTTTTAAGTGTATTATTGCGTAATTCCAGATATTGATAGTCTATTCGTGAGCTTGCTCGCTTTCAGTGGGGTGAAACGTATCACAGGAGCAAGCAAAACCCAAATATTTCTTGCACCATGCGCAACACAAACGAAATCTCGCTGCACTAACGTGTTGTCCGATATATTGCAAGGAAAACACATCTGATTCATGTTGCTAAATACAGCTCTATCAGATATCAATGTGGATGCGTACCAAGTGTATAAAAGTATTTCTTGAAATACGCAGAAAGGCACGTAGAGGTATTCGACCGAAACATACCCATGACCAAGATTGTAACTGGGGTCGACAGCATCGTCGTCTACCACCTTGACAACTCGAATGGTGACAGTACTCGGCCGGTTACTTACGTTTACTGGTATCAAAGCTACAGCATGAAAATACAAGAATGTTAATAACCCGAAGATCATTAATTCTGAAACCCATAGAAAGTAAAGCAGTTGGAAAAGTGGTCGGAACACCATAGTGCTTTAATAGGCACTGTCTTGTTGGAGGTGGTATGCCGTTGCTTTCCTCCGACCTTTGAGCTGACGTACCTAGCCAGTTAACAGGGGAACCTACAGTTTAAAGTGGCTTTCGGACCACAGTGCAACTAGGCATTTTTCACATCAACGAACACTGCCGAGGGGAAATAAGTGTAAAATTGCACATAAATACCGTGGGACTGAGGAGGCATCGAACCTGAGACCTTCGTATCCTTAGTCTTGCTCTTTATCACCTTGTCACCAAGCAGCCAACAAAAGGGTTTCTGCTTGGCATTAACATTAGAATCTCTCGTTTGTGCCTGCGTTGGCACTTGCTTGTCCCTTAGGAGACCTTATTTTTGGGACTACCCTCGTATAAGTGTGTGTAAACGCCTTCCAATGCCCACTCAAGGAAGACAAGGGTACACAGTCTAGTTTCAATATTACATATACTCCTCAGTTTGTGGATGAACGCAGACTTAGGTTGATAATCGTTTTGAATATTTAGCAGTGCTGTACCCATTGGTGTTAAACTCGTTTCCAGCCAATGATTCCCACAGCTACAGCAACACTACTTGTGACACCTCTTAGACAAAATGCTTACACAGTGCTATTAGACGAAAAGATCAACCTGACACAAACTGTGGGAAGTTTGTTTTACAACATTCTTACCTGGATAAAGAGCTTTTCCTGTTTGAGATATCTGTAAACGTTAAGAAGACTCTAAATTCCTTCAGCTACGCCAATGTTTAAAGAAATTGTCTTAACGGCACTAGATCGTGCATTATGAATCGTTTACCGGCCGTACTCTGCCGAATTTCGCTGGTTGGAAGGCAGAAGGTTTATTGACAAATTTCACAGAAGGAAAAGAGGGACGAAATGTCTCCCACTGGAAGGTCATGTTGTTTCATTTAAATGATTGGAAAACCAGGTAAAACGAACAGTGAGGTTCTCAGTATAAGCACATTACTATTGTCAATATGATGTTGCACCGCCCAGGGCCTGTAATGATAAAGGGCCTGTTTAGATCAGGCATATTGCATACAGAAGTGGAAGAGAGAGCACCACTAAATTCTACAATCCGTATGCATTGCATACACACAGAAATTACTGTTACAGTGTACTTATGGAGCCCAATGAGTGAATTGCATATTTTCTGGTGAGAAAGACCTCTGGCCAACAGTCTTCGCTACATTAGGCTACTTAAACTGGTGTCACTCTGAGCTAGAATTTATGGTCAGCGACTAAGTGTAAGGTCAATGAGTCGGATGCGGGTTTTGCAACTGTAAAATACTTTCCTACATTATAGAAGCGAATATTAAATTTGAACTAATATTGCGAAAATTTTGGACTTTGATAGCTTAGAATGAAAATCTTTCTGTTTATTGCAAAGAAAAACAATTGATTTTCTAAAACATTCTCTGCCAAACACAACTTGAAACACGTCACGTCGATCAAATCGTATGGAAGAACTGACAGCGACGTATATTGGAAGGCAGTAAGATCCCTTGACTTTTAGTTTAGCGGTATTCGACAGCCATTTCTAGGTGCAAGTAAATGAAGAAAGGCAGCGCGTTTTCGTTATCAAGTAACGTCTTCATCAATTATTTTAGTTTTAATGTGATCTACGAGTAATTGCTGATGTTTGATATTAACATGAAAAGGATTCCGTAGACAGGGAAAGAACCTGTTCTTGGGCAACTACTTCTATAATGACCAAAAGGCCTTAAATGGTCTTCAAGCATATGTGTTCCATCAGCGCTATGAAGAAAATTATTGTAATAATGACAGTAATAATCGAATTATCCGGTAACTTCACACTTCACAGTGGGTTTTCTCTAAGTAACAAATTTCCTGAATTAGTGAGAATTTCAGAATGGCTTCACATCGAGGCTATGATGCCTAGAAGTGTCTTTACATCCCGCTAACATGAGAATATCATAATCTCCACGTCAGAAGCTTGCTTCTACTTAACCATTTAGTAGACTTGCATTTTTTCCACCGTGATTAATTTTGTAAGCTAAGCACATCATCTGTTACTGCACACTCCTGGGGCTGGGAAATGTGGCCACAATTGTCTGGTGGAACGAACTATCACAAGTGCAATGCGTGGGTTCAGGCATTTACTTTTAAGAGGCACAAACAGATTTACTTTACCTCTGATAACCTCGAGAGAAAGATGTTATGATCCGGAATCCGCATTAAACATCACGTTCCTCCATACCCAACTGGGCAGAGCCGGTTTACGTTGGGAAATGATATAGGTGGAGGTCATGGTAAATAGAAATACTGTCGCCATTAAACTTACTTACATTAGAAAATTTTACTTTATTTGATGAACCGATAGCCATTTAAAGGAACAGGGCTCTTATTTTACTTGTACTTGATTGAACTAGAGACGTTGAAAAATTTGGTTCTGGACTGTGATTCGAATTCGTATCTCCTCTTTCGAGGATCTGAATCTCTCGGAACAGTATAGTTCAATCATTTCGTTCCTTTTCCCAAGACTGCAATCTTCTCTAGCTCTCCTCCAAAGGTACGTATGTGGGTCCGAATCCTGATCCAGTACAAAAATGTTCATAACTTCACTTAAAGCCCTATCACGCGCACACCGGCCTGGTAGTGAAAATTAACGAGCATTTTTAATGTCTGTTCATGTGTTGCCAACAATTTCTGGTCAAACATGCAGACATCTTACTGATGGTGAGTAAGCAATTGATACTTCAGCTATATTCGTGGACGATAAAGAAGAACGATAGGAGTGCGGTTCGATTGTCGCTCAGGCACAAAAATTTGTATCCTTATTTAAGATTCAAACGCCTAGCAGCTGGTAAGAAAAACCGATACATAACATTTGATTTTACTTAGTTAACAATCCGATTACGTGTTGGGTTCGTATCTCCGTCACAGTACTTCACATCATGCGCTTCATCTTTAAATGCATACACACTTTCTTTCTTCTGAATTGAGGTATATCAGACATGTTTCGTGGTTAGTTAACAGGGATGAAAGAGTCTTGATAGGAGTCCCGGTTTATTGCAAACACTGTCGTCTTTTATTTTGAAGTTTAGATTTGGTAACTGATATTGGCGAAAATTTCGGTAATTCATGACTCCTCATGGCTAATCAGCAATACGATATGATTATATTACAGTAGATTAATACTTGTTCCATGCCTCGGGCATAGGCGTGTGTGATGTCCTTAGGTTGGTTAGGTTTAAGTACACTCCTGGAAATGGAAAAAAGAACACATTGACACCGGTGTGTCAGACCCACCATACTTGCTCCGGACACTGCGAGAGGGCTGTACAAGCAATGATCACACGCGCGGCACAGCGGACACACCAGGAACCGCGGTGTTGGCCGTCGAATGGCGCTAGCTGCGCAGCATTTGTGCACCGCCGCCGTCAGTGTCAGCCAGTTTGCCGTGGCATACGGAGCTCCATCGCAGTCTTTAACACTGGTAGCATGCCGCGACAGCGTGGACGTGAACCGTATGTGCAGTTGACGGACTTTGAGCGAGGGCGTATAGTGGGCATGCGGGAGGCCGGGTGGACGTACCGCCGAATTGCTCAACACGTGGGGCGTGAGGTCTCCACAGTACATCGATGTTGTCGCCAGTGGTCGGCGGAAGGTGCACGTGCCCGTCGACCTGGGACCGGACCGTAGCGACGCACGGATGCACGCCAACACCGTAGGATCCTACGCAGTGCCGCACCGCCACTTCCCAGCAAATTAGGGACACTGTTGCTCCTGGGGTATCGGCGAGGACCATTCGCAACCGTCTCCATGAAGCTGGGCTACGGTCCCGCACACCATTAGGCCGTCTTCCACTCACGCCCCAACATCGTGCAGCCCGCCTCCAGTGGTGTCGCGACAGGCGTGAATGGAGGGACGAATGGAGACGTGTCGTCTTCAGCGATGAGAGTCGCTTCTGCCTTGGTGCCAATGATGGTGGTATGCGTGTTTGGCGCCGTGCAGGTGAGCGCCACAATCAGGACTGCATACGACCGAGGCACACAGGGCCAACACCCGGCATCATGGTGTGGGGAGCGATCTCCTACACTGGCCGTACACCACTGGTGATCGTCGAGGGGACACTGAATAGTGCACGGTACATCCAAACCGTCATCGAACCCATCGTTCTACCATTCCTAGACCGGCAAGGGAACTTGCTGTTCCAACAGGACAATGCGCGTCCGCATGTATCCCGTGCCACCCATCGTGTTCTAGAAGGTGTAAGTCAACTACCCTGGCCAGCAAGATCTCCGGATCTGTCCCCCATTGAGCATGCTTGGGACTGGATGAAGCGTCGTCTCACGCGGTCTGCACGTCCAGCACGAACACTGGTCCAACTGAGGCGCCAGGTGGAAATGGCATGGCAAGCCGTTCCACAGGACTACATCCAGCATCTCTACGATCGTCTCCATGGGGGAATAGGAGCCTGCATTGCTGCGAAAGGTGGATATACACTGTACTAGTGCCGACATTGTGCATGCTCTGTTGCCTGTGTCTATGTGCCTGTGGTTCTGGCAGTGTGATCATGTGATGTATCTGACCCCAGGAATGTGTCAATAAAGTTTCCCCTTCCTGGTACAATGAATTCACGGTGTTCTTATTTCAATTTCCAGGAGTGTAGTTCTAAGTTCTAGGGGACTGATGACCTCAAAAGTTAAGTCCCACAGTACTCAGAGCCATTTGCACCATTTGAATACTTGTTCCATACATCATGAATACGACATTTCGTAATGAAGTGTAACGTGTCATTTAAATGAAAGATTTCTTTACATACCAGTATTCAATTTCTTTACAACAATTTTTACCCTCTCTCTCATTCCTTTTTATTTCTCTCTGTCTGTCTGTCTGTCTCTCTCTCTCTCTATCTCTCTCCCTCTCTCTCTCTCTCTCTCTCCCTCTCTCTCTCCCTGTCACACACACACACACACACACACACACACACACACACACACACGCACGCACGCACACACACACACACAGACATTCTCTGTTTATTTATGTTTGTTTGTTGTGCTCGAGTATCGGCGTGACGCAAAAACGTCCGTGAATGAGTTTCTTAGTTTTGAGTACAGTTACGAAAGAAATATAAAAACAACTATGAGAACTACTGAATTATGATGCTTACTTAAGAGTCAATTCGGAGTATTATTCGTAACTACGCTCCATTCCCTAAACCTAGTTACAGAAATGTGAATCAGACGCATTACGTATTTCAGGCGGTAGCAGCCGCGTCTTTGAGACGCCAGCTATGGTCACTTCCCAGCCCGGTGCAGGATCACATCGGTTCGTCTTCTTCCTGCTGGTACTGTAACTGAGATTTGGCAACAAGGCAAGGTATGTTTGGCAACACTGTAATCGACGGGTTACATCCTGGTGTGCACGGAATTAAGCCTCAAAGTTCACTTGATTTTTCCTGTCATTTCCATTGAATAATATGAGTTATTATCATTTGAGGTGTAACAGAAGATTGTAAATTTAGAGTTTTCAGCCCAGGAAAGTCGTTGCACGTGGAAATCGCAACTAATCTCGTCCTTGAAATAGCGGTTTACGAGTTCGAGCGACTATTGAACTTGTAAGAGGGACGCACAGCGTGTAACTCTTCGCTAACTACGGGGTGACGTGCTGACCAGTGGAACTGCGTCTGTTGTGGTTCGCGGTTCCAGTCTTGCGGAGTGTAACGTTTTTATCCCTTCTGTGAAAGAGCTAAAGGCAGTCAGAGATCGATAAGCAAATCCCAAGAACATCCTTTCAGCTCATAGTGCAATGGTGAAAAACTTACAATGCTGCACAAGAGGTAACTCCTCTTTCCGCTGCTGACAAGCAAATTTTGGGTTCCTAGGAATACATAACTGTATTTATGAAATGCCACATTTGCATACCTGCTGAGTATGAAACAGCGTATCAAGTAAACACAAACCTATTCGAAATCTAAGTGAGTAGTATTTTACTAATTCGTCCCGATAGAGGTACGCATGTGAACAGATACTGTTTTATTGAAACAGACTTTCGTCGTAAGGTTATCGTGGCTAGTTTTATTTCATTTCTTGTAATACAGTGCACAATTTTCGTAACGTTTCTTTTAGTGTTGTTAAAACGATATTAAACATGAGAGAGAAATAATCATCAACAATATATGCGAATTCTCTGGTGTTATCTATAACAGACAATGCACATGCAGTTTATTGATTACATGCATCTAGAAAACTTGTTCTGAGTTAAAGATGTCGTACAAGGTTTGAAGAGGAATAAAATGCCACTACCTGACGACAGCTAATGTAGAAAATACTTTTATGATTATTTTTGGCACAATGTGCTCACCTCATAAATAACACAAAAGCTTTCGAGATGCTTCAACTGCCTGGCCGTCTATTAAACCTGAAAAGAACAAATTGCCTCGGAAGTTAGCCCCTTTTCCGCATGCGACTATTTTGGGTTGAGAAGTTAAGGGAATTATGTTCAAAGTTCCATTGAATTGGTAACTTCAGCAGACAGCAGAATAGCGTTTTAAAAAGTGTAGCAAGGAATGTAATAGAACTCGCGACATCTTATCTACAGTGTGTGGCACTTACCGCTACGTTACTAGCTGACTCGTAGTGACAGCAGCTCTACCTTTAGTCAACAACAGTTCTTCCAGAACTCCTGCATTCCACAGTATTGTGAGTTAATGCATAAGGCCGGATCTAGACAACTGACAGACAGACACTTACAGCTTTGCTTTTGCACTACACGACGGTTTCAACAAAAAGATATCGCAGTAGAGTAGCCGAAACACAAAGGAAAGTTTCCTATTCAAATTTCTGCTTGCTACACTGTTGGCAGTTCTGTGTAGGTGACTGTTACATTATTTTATTTCGGTGATTACAGAATAGAGTAAAATGTATGCAGTGGATAGCCGAGGCAGCTAGTTCATGGCGATTCGGAAAACCAAGTAAATGAATGTACTGAACATGCTACAAACCACTACAGGGAGCCTGTGTGTCAGAATTCTCATCGAGTGTGCTGCATAGGTGTTATGATAGAAAAATGAGTCGTAGAGTATACTAATTTGCTGGTCTGTTGGGTCGATGAGAGGTTCATATACCGACGGTCTAGATTCGATTCCAACTTCTAACAATGCTTTTGACAGGGAGAGACAGATTCTATTCGCTTCTGGCTGCGCCAAGTGAAGAAGGTATAATGACATTGTGGTCTGAAATTCACATTAAACATGATATTCCTTGTCTACCAAGTAGATGTTAGGTCGAACGAGAATAAATTCAGGAGTGGCTACATGTAGAAACTCTATAACCGATATCCTTTCTTATACTAGTTATTTATTTCTAGTGACGAAACAAACAATATGGAGGGTCACAGGACACTTAAATCCATCTTTTATTTGAGCTTCTGTATGTCTATAAAAATGGTTCTGAACTGTGAATGCAACTCAGACCGCCCTTAACGCGGAATTTGATCCCTTCGTGACAATACAGCTCGACTGCGATTTTTTGTTTGTTCAAAACTGCAGATTCCTCAACATCTCCACATATTGCGCGTGAATGAGTTAGAATCCTGGCCTGGCAAAAAGGTTTTCATTATGAATTATCAAGTTCTAGCATGAGAACACCTATCTGTGGTGGATAATAATAATAGTTTTAACGCATTTTCATTCGTTGTCAACACTAACGATATCCGACGTTTTTGACTACCAGTGAGACATACAACTATATCCGAGATCACTGTAAGCTCAAGGATGTTATTCCGAGTTGCTGGTGGAGAAAAATTCGGTAGGTGGCGTCTGTTTGTGTATAGTCAGCAACGATATGTTTGGGGTTCGATCCCCAGTCAGCACTGAACACTTTGTCATATTATTTCTTGTTCAAACAAGCTCACATGTCGCTGCTGGTGTAACAAACTTATATTTAATTTTCGTTTTCTCTAGAAAATAACAGGGATAGGTGCCGTGTTGGAGTCCGGGGAAGGAAAAAATTACTGTTTCGTCTCGTCGTTTCAGTTAACACATCTAGCTACTGCCGAAAAAACCGATATGTCACAATTGATTGTTCTTCGATAACAATCCGATTAGCTTCTGGGTTCGAATCGCTGTCCAACACAAAGCTTTACCTCACGGCATTTCAAGTAAGTTACTTGTGAAGAAGCAATATTTAACATCTCTCGTTGTTACGGGTAGGATTTGGCGTCCGTTAAAAATGTTTATGGTATGTAATTTAAATTTGATATTTGCTAATTGATACTGAGTAAAATCGAGGTATATCACTCTCTGTATGCCTAGTCAGGAATGACAGTTTCCGTCAGTCACAAAATCGTAGTCTGCATGACCTGGGTTTGATTCCATATGCAGGACGAGACGGTTCGTTGTGTCATTTGAAGTTCATACATATTCTCAATTAGCTGCTCGTGAATAACTTAAATTTTTAATGTCATTTTGTGTTAAATAACAAGTACGGTATGTTACTTTGGAGAGGATATTATGAATACGACGAACTTACTACGTGCATTACCTATCTGACGTAATAATGAGAGTGATAACATTTCAGGTACGTCATTTATTGCAATAAATGTGAACTTAAAAGCCTTAAGGACAGTCTTATCTGTGATAAGGTGTTCCCTGATATTTGTAGTACCGTGGTATTGCATTACATCTTGAGTTATTGCGATACACAGCAGTATGTTCTAGTGGTGACTTATTGGAACCATTTTCAATAGTCAAACGATTGTACCAAGGTGCGATCAGAGAACCTGCTAGACAGCTGCGTTATGTGGGTTGCATGCGAATCAGGCGAAATGCAGTTCAGGTCGTTCGGATACTTTTGAGCATGACTTTACATAGAGGTCCTTGGGTAAGAGTTAGCAACAAGCATCTGGCGTGCCAACATTGTGAGTGGCTTGAGTTAGATGAGGAAATAGAACGTGTGATGGCTCAGTGTCGCGTTTGTGAAATCAGATCACTCAATGGTATCACGTCACTACTTTCACCTGTCGTAATACCATTTCGGTGTGACCCGATTTTAGACAAAGTGCAGAAGGCGTAGCTGAATTAATTTGTACTTAGCTTTTTAATGTTGTTCAAGTTTTGGGCGATGTCTGGCAGGCTGCTGCTGTTTCTTGTACAAGTTTATAAAAACAGGTTCTGGTAAGAGGTCTGTCGTTTGTCCTTAAATAACATATCTTTGCTATGATATTATTTTCCACCAGATTCTTTTCTTACACATTTTGATACACTTTCAGTATTGCTTACAATATTCACAAGTATCAGTGATGACAACAGTTTTTAGAGTGACCCTCACGACACATCCACTTCCTTCCATTCGTGCAAATCAATTGCGTTGTCTGCCTTGAGACGTCAAAAACCTAATAAAACCTCAAGGTTCAGACTGGAGTAGTTATTCTGGCTTTTTTACGTGTTTCTAACACAGGTTAATACTGTTACAAAAACTGGCAAAATGCTAAACTTACAGGTAGAAAATAATACTTACAGTAACTATTGGGGACTATTTACGGGAAAATGATGTTCGTATTTGTTTTTCTGCAAATAGGTTACATCTATTTTATTCATTTACAAATAATGAAAGTAATTTAGATGTGAACAGCATTGTGAATTAACATGGCTATTTTATGATGTTAACGTTCTGGAAAAACCTCAGTTACCTTATTTTCTGTTGCACCTTTGTCCTTAGGCTCAAATAAGTCTACAACTTCAATGTCCTTCTAAGTTACCCCAAAGGCCTTGATTGAATATCTTGTATAAATTCCCTTCTTCTAAACAACACCCATCACGTAATGTTTCATCATTACATAGACTTTGGAAATGTTCTTTTCACTAACCACTCCAAAATCCTTCACCTACTACTTCTTTATTTAACTGAACAATTTTAACTAATCTGTTTATATTTCCTTTCTTACATAATCACAGTTCTCAGCTAAGTCTTCCACGAAAAAATTAGTTACCTGATGGGAGGGGGGACTTCCCATAACAATTATTAGCCAATCTAATCTTTATAGCTTCCTTGAAGACAGAATCCCAAAAGAGTCTTCACATCACTGTAGTTCATGGAATGCCCTGTATCAATACAGTATTCGGCCACATCTGACTTGTGTGGCTGTGATGAGCGTCTGACTTTCGATGTTCCACACATCTCTCATGAACGGTGCGTGTTGTTTGACCTATGTATGACTTCTCACAAATTCCACAAGGAATCTCATACAAACCCGCTTTACGAAGCAATAAACCGTCCTTAACAGAGCCGAGTAAAGCTGCAGTCTTCGTGGCAGGCCGGAAGATCACCTTATCACCGTGTTTCTCGAGAATACGGCCTTTCTTGGAGGAAAGAGCATCCACATAGGGCAAAAAGATACGTGGTTTACTTAGTTCTGGTGCATATCGGCAAATCAACAAAGATTTAACCAACAAGGTGACGATACGGACTGCTGGCTTGCTGAACGTTTCATCACTACCAAGTGAAGTGGTAAAAAGTTTAAAGTGCGAGGTGCAGTACCACCGACATTTTATGGGCTTCCTAAAGTTCACAAGATGAGTAAGGATGAGTATTTAGAGGATCTGTCTATGAGGCCTATAACGATCACTGTTGGTTCACCAACGTATTTTTCTGTACAAATATTTAGCTTCCTTTTGAAAACGATTGGGAGGAAATTGTGGTCACCACATTCGTAATTCTATGAATTTTATTAAGAGACTCAGCAACGTCAGGGTAAATAGTGCGGATGAGCTCGTTAGTTTTGACGTGGTATCATTATATATCACGGTACCTTTAAAGGACCCTTTATCTCTTATCGGCCAACATTTTGATAATAACATCACGGCCTTATTTGAACATGTGCTTTTGTCATCTTATTTTCAGTTTAATGGTGATTTTATGGGTAGGTTGATGGAGTTGCTATGGTAAGCCCCCTCCCCACTCTGGTAGCTAATTTATTCTTGGAATACTTCGAGGACAAGATACTGGACTCAGCATGTTTGAAACCAAAGGTCTTCTAGAGGAACGTGGACGACACATTCGTAGTATGGCCGCACGGGATGGATGAATTACATCTATTTATTCAGCATTTGAATTCTATCGATGCAAGTATCAAATTTACTGTGGAAATATAAAAAGACTGCTGCCTCCCCTTTTTGGATGTTTTCCTTCGACGTAAAGTTGATGGAACATTACGACTTGCCCTATATCGTAAACCAACACATGCAAAAATATATCTACGTGCCAATAGCTGCTATCACCCTTCACAGACCACAGGTGTCCTTAAGACGTTAGTACATAGGGCGCATTGTGTATCAGATAAAGACAATTTGCAAGAATAGCTCACGTACCTCATGAGCATTTTTAAAGCGGATCGATTTTCTCCGCATGTAAAACCTAGAATGCAGGTATGTCATGGGGAAGAAGATAGTAATTCCTGCAGATCAAGTGATTTTTTGCCCTAGGTGGGGTGCTCTTTCCTCGAAGATAGGCCGTATTCTCGAGAAACATTGTGTTAAGGCGATCTTCCGGACTCTGACGAAAACTGCAGCTGTACTCGGCTCTGTAAAAGACGATTTATTGCTTCGTAAAGCTGATGTGAATTAGATTCCTTGCGGCATTGTGAGAAATCATACACAGGTCAAACAACATGCACCGTTCATGAGAGATGTGTGGAACATCGAAGATACACACACTTATCACACCCAGACAAGAGAGCTGTGACCGAACTTTATATTCAGACAAGGAGTTCCATGAACTACAGTGAAGTGAAGATTCTAACATCCACCTCTTCATCTTGCGATTCTGTCTTCAAGGATGCTACAGAAATTAGATTAGCTAATAATTTAATAAATTGAGATAATTGTTTTAATTTGGACAAAGCATGGAATCCGGATCTTGGGATGATTAAACTGCAGAGAAGCCGCCATGGTGGCATCGCCGTCGGACACACAGGTTGATTATAATTAAAGTTAAACACTGTAGAAATAACATCACTGATCAGAACTACGTTAAACTGCAGCGGAATATTATCGGAGAAGGAGAAAACGTAAGGCGGAAGAAAAAAGAATAGTGTGAAAATTGATCAATAGATTTCGCTGTATGTGTCAGAATACGTAAATGAAAACACCTGTTATGCGCACGACCCACTGAATTTGGTATGAACACGCCGGGTGCACGGTTTTACTCCTTTCGAGTATGCGACGTTCGCAATGGATGTCTCAGTGCGGGATCGCGCTCTGCTTGCAAAGCTGTATTACAAGAGTGATGACTGTGCACACGTCGCTCTGCAGAAGTTCCGGACTCTGAAGGGCTTGAAAAATGGCATGTGTCCGGTGACTGCCGTGGGTCTGGAGAAAACGATTCGGAAATTCGAAAAGACGGGCTCTTTTGGTGCGCAACCTGGTAGAGGGAGGAAACGAATTGATTCGACGTCAGTGGAAGCAGTGGCCAGAGCAATGCAGGAGAAGACGACTGGTGATGTGTAAACGTGAAGTGCACGGAGAATTGCCCGAACATTGGACATGCCCGTGAGCACGGTGCTTAAAATCCTACGAAACACCCTTCTTTGCTATCCATTCAAAATTACCCATGTGCACGAGTTACTTCTTGTTGGCCTACCAGCAAAAGAGAGTTTTGCTACAGAATTCCTTGCTGGCATGGAGGTGGACAATGATTGGCCGTGGAAGATTTTGTGGACAGGCCATGTCAATACACAGAATTGTCGAATATGGGCAACGGCAAATCCACAATCTAATCAACCAGTGCAGGTTTACGGCATCATTTATCATAGGGCCACATCCACGTCATTCCAGATCTCCAACAGCGTGAAAGTGTGGTTGGGATAATTGTTATGCAAGATGGCGCACCACCACACATTGCAAATCCAGTTAAGCAGCTCCTGGAGCACCATTTTCAAATGCTAGAATTATCAACCGCCATTTCCCTACAACCTGGCCGTTCGGATCACCTGATCTTAATCCGTGTGATTTCTGGTTCAAATGGCTCTGAGCACTATGGATCTTAACATCTGAGGTCATCAGTCCCCTAGAACTTAGAACTACTTAAACCTAACTAACCTAAGGACATCACACACATGCATACCCGAGGCAGGATCCGAACCTGCGACCGTAGCGGTCGCGTGTTCCAGACTGAAGCGCCTAGAACCGCTCGTCCACGGTGGCCGGGAGACTTCTGGCTGTGGGGCTATCTGAAAGATTTTGTGTTCAGTGCTCCGATTGTTAACGTACTTGCATTGAAGGTATGCATTGCGCAACACATTCTGAACGTGAGCCCGGAAACACTTCGAACACTTGTGTAACATCCTGTTTCTCTGTTTCAACTTGTTGCAGAAAACTGTGGACAGCATATTGAACATGGTTTGCGCCAGTCACACGGAAATTAATAATCCGATTTGAATTTGATTGATATTATTTATGCAGATTTTGACTGCAGGACAGTTAAAAATCGATGTGATTGATGCTTTTTATGCCTTTTTTGGCCGCAGGACAATTAAAATCCCATTTTTCCCATCCGATGTGATATGACCTTGCCGTGGTGGATGGGCTTACGTGACTAAGAGTATCACTCCTGTACACCCAGGCACACTGAGTAGTACGGTTTGTTTAACGTTAAACGTACACCTTGGGCATTTTTGTATGATTCATTCGTCATTTGTATTTGACCACTATTAAATTACGAAACTTACAGCGCCATCTATTGCTACATTTTGTAACTACTTATTTTTCTTCTGCCATAGCTTTTCCCCCTTCTCCGATAATTTTCTGTTGCAAATGACGTCATTCTGACCAGTGGTGTTATTTCTAGAGCTTTCTGAATGTTTAATTATAATCACCCTGTACATCGACAAGGGAATCGAATGTCCGTACGTACTCCTTCGCCACAGGCGGCGCGTGCGTAAACGTATATCTTTCCTGCGGAGTAGCGTCTGTAACTCGCAGGCGCGTACCTCCGCACTAGAGTATATCAGGCTTCACTTGACATTATTTATCTGTATTTTCAATTTAATGCTTGCACATGTTGATTGATTTCGAGCGCATCGAGAATTTTCGCTGTCATTTACCATACCGTTTCTTTAGATCTGATGTGGATAAATTTATTATTATTGTAGAAAGAAGCTCATAATTTACTATTTAATGAATGTATTTGCTTGTCGTTCATCTGAACTACTACACGAAGAGAGTGACATGTACCACTGGGCTTTTCACGGTCTGAACTTCAGTTTCATTGGTAAATTGCTTAAAAACCTGCTGCAGAGGATGAGATAGGTTTAGCATTGTACTCCTACGCACAATTTGTGGTCGTGTTAACTCTAGTGCCAGCGTTTTCAAGTACTGTCTCCTAGTAATAATCACATTTGTAATCTTGTTATATATTATTTGCGTTTATGCCAGTAACATTTAAAATCGAAAAAAAGTAATCTAGTGACCACCTAAATGCTACTCGAGCCATGGAATATTCTTCTTTCAATTGATCCACCACATAGACACCTCCTTTTGTCCGATTATAATACGTGATGATTTCAGGTTTTGCGTGTTCCCCAGTTGATGGACCAATCTGATAATTGTCATAGAGTGTCCTTATTATAAGCAGAATTTTTTTCTTTTGATATATAGGAAGCCAGAACCTTGTCCTCATGGAAACCAAAGATTCTGCTGGGTGTTGGTCTCATTTTAGTATCCAGAACCAAGGAGGGATTTCTATTTTATTCTTCCTGAGAGTACCGACTAAAGTTGTTCGTTTGCTCATCAATTCAGCGGCCAATGGAATCGAGAAGAATTAATTATCAGTCGTTACATTTCTACCCACGCATAATGCATCTTGTGATAATCAATTCACAGCAACAGATGCTGTGTTATAGAATTTGTATCGGACCATTTGGTTGCTTGCCTGGGTAAATTTCTACATAACTTGTTTAAAAGGAATTTGAGTCACATAAAGCATACACCTTGATTCCGCACTTGGCCGGTGTATTTGCTATGTACATGCGGAATTTACAGCGGCCTCGAAATGCTTCTATCATTTCATCACGTGTTACATTTTCTCCTACCCGATAATTCGATCGATACTTATCGACAAAGGAATCAAATATTTTAAGAATTGTGGCGAGATTTTCATACTTAGACCTCTCTCAGCGGGTCTCAATATCGTCAAACCTTACAGTTGTCATTAGAAAAAGAAATCCAGTATTGCTCATAACGGCTCCAGAAATATCATGAGTTGTGCTGTCTTTGTCGCACATTTCCTGCACATTCAAATAACGCATTTTTTATACGAGCCATGTATAAAATGCCAATAAAATCTTTCAGTTCTATAATATCAGTCTCTTTACAGTTCCTCTCTCTTGAAAGTCGAGCCTTGATTTTTCTAATGTGAATATTCGTATAAGTTACTATGTCAGTCACCATTTCTTCACTTACAAAAAGAAGAAAACAGTCTACAATACCTTTGGCGTCTTTTGCCACAGCTTTTAACCCTTGTCTACCAATAATAATATTGTGAGATGTTGTCCTCACATTGGAACGTCCTGCATTGTAACTCCACTTCGTTTGTTTGTTTGTGCCTATGTAAAATAACTGACCTCGCACTTGGATGGAAGACATTTCCACCTCATCTTCATCTGGTGACTACAAGATCTAGGCCGTCTTCTTCCAGCCACGCCAAAATTCTTTCTTATGATCTATCATCCATCTATAGAAATACAAAATAATGATAGTTTACTCATTATATAGATAATTAGTTATCGTAAATAATTAAAAAAACACAACCAAAGCGAGAGCAATGCACATAAAATTACATTTTAAGAAACATGAATAACAAAAAATGTATACCTACGTCGACACTCGTACGACAGCAAAATGCCACACGGCGGTGATCGGCCCAACCTACTGGTATCTGTGAGAGACACCCGCGTACTGGAGCAATGACAACAGTTTGCACGGGTCGGGGGACGTACAAAACCCAGCTACCGAGAGAACGAGAACGCTGAAAGCATTGCTGACAATCTGCTGATTGTTTTAAAATTTGTGTAAGCGAAGTGCTCATAGCGCGAGTGCTCGCGGGTTAATGGTCGGACAACATGTGCCGATATAGCAGTGGAAAAAATATTTCAATTGCGCCGCAGTACACCCGATGGACGAGAGTGGCATTAATGTTGCAACACATTTTCATTCAAATGTTTTGCAAATTCCCCTCTTCATTATTTTCACTTTGGCCTAGCTCTCTTAGATTATGATCTGAGTGGTCTACATGTGACTGGTCAAGTGACACTGTTTCTATATTTGCTTGCAGAAAGTGTACCCTCTCTTCATCTGGTTCTTGTTCATTTCGTCAACCGGAGTCAATATATTAAAAAAAAAAAAAAAAAAAAAAAAAAAAAAAAAAAAAAAAAAACCCTCATTCTTCCAATACACTGGTAATAAAGTATGTTCTAAATTGTAATAGTTTCCACAATCACAATACCAACTTGAGAAATAAAAGCCATAAATGTACTTAACTTAGCTGCCACTTTACAGCAGCTGATTCCTGAGTCTGGCGTCGATCTCATTTTTCAATTCAATGTCCCATCCATCTTGAATTTGTGGCGCACGTGACAAGTATGGAGGCGACATCCATCATATAATTTATGTTGTGTCCTAAGGTTCTATGCCACTGATGTAAAACTCTAAATACCTTTTTCTGCAAGAGGGGTATTCATATTTACACTTTAGAATCATCGTCGCACCATCACGTCTAACGTTTTTGATAGAGAACAAACAATTTATTTACCTTAGTGGTGTTCAAAAGTCATAATATATATATCAGTTCATGACATCTAGTTTTACAAATTTGCTGTCTCTGATGGACACACATCCAGATCATCCGCTCTCTCAACTCCGCCATCTCTCTCCCCTCATCCACCACTGCTGCCGACTCACCTCCAACTGCGCAACGCTACGCGCTGTTAACAGCCAACTGCCCAACGCTACAATAGCAGTTTCGAACAATGCAAACCAGCCACAGACTGCACACAGCACAGTGAGTGATTTTCATATAGAGCGCTACATGGCGTTACCAACATAAAAACCTAAACAGCCTACTTACAAGTTCTTAAAGCAACCCTGGAAATACGTCCACTTCCTACTGTCCTTGACACCCAAGTGCCTTGAGATGCCAAAGACCTCATGAAATCTCGAGGTCCTGGCTGGGGTTATTCTGGCTTTTGTTTACAAGCCTTTGACACAGGTAAACAGTTACAAAAATTGGAAACATGTTAAACTTACAAGTTGATAATAATGCTTTAACTACTGGTATTTATTTACGGGAATATGATGTTTATATTGTGTTGACAATGATATACTTAATTTGTGTTCGGTGTGTTTTCCACTCTGATTCTCAAACAGATGTTTTGCAGTTTTTCTACTAGTACCTTACATGTGTTTTATGTTCCATCAAGATTTACAAATAATAAAAGTAATTTGGGTATGAACAGTTTCGTGTATCAATGATACTTTCTAATTCAAAATTGCAATGCAATTTTCGTATTTCAAATTTAGCTAATTTCTATTTGGAATAAAACTGACTAAAACTAGGAAGGATTTCAGTGTACTTGTTTCTTACGTTTCCAGATGAGACATAAAAATCCAAAAGGTACTTTAACTGTTTACTTAACTTTCGAACACAATTTGTAATTTTCGTCTTTTAGTTTATTACTGAAATTATTTCTATGACGTTGACATTCAGAGGTTTATTTACATGTAATTTGCGTTCTGTCTATTTCAGAATTCTATGTTTCCTGGATAATTGTGTAATTGCATATTTGGTTGTAAGTCTACAGTGAAGATAATTGTTGATAATCTGTGAAATCTGTATTACATTTCTTGCCTATAGAACTTATAGGGTTTTTACAAATGTTATCTGTCAAAATATTTTGTGAACAGTTAGAATAGATTGTATAGGTGAACTAGAAAGTTTTACTGAATCTACCGATACCATCTACAGCAACAGGAAATATTTTCTTGGACATATTCTGATACGCCATGGCAACGCCTCCTCATACACTTTGCCAGCAGATTTTGGCATACGCGGTGGTTGTTTGTCATTGATATTTATCGAAAAAATTCTTTTGTTGTCCAGATCCATTCGATGACTGCCGCCAGCCTTACAGAGATACTTTATTCTGTATTTTCCCTCGAAGGCTTTACCACAAGCTAATGTGTCTGAGAAGGAGCCACCTTTTTTTTCTAAGAAGTTTGCACAATTTTGTTAACACAATAGATTACAGCACTAATACCATCATCTGAGGGCCATATCGAAAGTTTCCTTCGAACGTGCAAGAAGCAGATGTCAAAACTTCGAGATTACCATTCACGTGAAGATGCCTTACTCATGTTTCTGAGTCCATACCGTACTTTGCTGGCGCCTGGCAATTCAACGACAGAACGTCTGCGTGGGGGGTGCCATCGAACCTTGCTGGATTAGTTCCATTCTTACCGCTCAGCTCCAGCTTCAGTCTTCGACGAGAGGTTTCACACGCACGTCAGAATTCAATATCGACTGCACAAAAAGTCACGTTTATGGGAATCCGGCTTTGTTCTCGGATCAGCTGGCAGAAAGCAGCATACTATTGGCGACAGCGCAGGCAGGCATCGGCGCCACCAAAGTCAGCTACGGCTGCCCTAGATCAACGTGTTTCAGATTTCTTAACCACACAACGTTTAGTTGCCGTGACAGAGCCACATCCATACGCCCCAACGCAGCCTTCTGCGTAGCTTACTGAGCGGGCGCCTCCATCCGTGGTCGTCTCAGCGACAGAAGTCCCCGCCTGCCCACCTGCGACGCCGTTGCCGCCAACGCCGCAGGTCGTGTCTCCCATGGACATCGACGCCGTCTTCGTCGGCCTAGTCGCCGGCAACCGCTGGACCACCTTCCATGCTCCTACCTGTGCCGTTGATTGCGCCCTTCACTTGGGTTTCCGGGACAGTTTCCCTGGCGCTCGAAAGACGCATCTATGGACGCGGGTTGGTCTGCTCTGACCCTACCCGAGCAACCAGCCTCACCAGTAGCCGCAGCAGAGGCCTTCCCCTTACCATCGAAGTTGGGTTTCGGGTTCCGCTGAATAGGTCAGGTGTCTGCTATACGCAGGAGGCGGCTACACAGGTAGCAGGGGCTGTGTGGCATGGACTGAGCGGTTTTTTGGGTTAGAGGGTCTCGGGAAAACACAAGAATGGCTTCAGTCACAAAAGGTGCAGGCTGAACATAGGAAGGACGTAGATACAGAAACCATTGGTGTAACAGTTCTAAATTGTCGTAGCTGTGTTGGGAAAGTACCAGAGCTCCAAGCGCTAATAGAAAGCACTGATGCTCAAATCGTTATAGGCACTGAAAGCTGGCTAAAGCCGGATATAAGCTCAGCCGAAAGAACCTAACTGTGTTCCGAAAAGATAGGCTGAACACGGTTGGCGGTTGCGTGTTTGTTGCTGTCACAAGTAGTTTAACTTGTCGCGAAATTGAAGTAGATACTTCCTGTGAGTTAGTATGGGCAGAGGTCATCGTTGGCAACCGGAGTAAAATACTAGTTGGATCCTTTTATCGACCTCCCAGTTCAGATGATACAGTTGCTGAAAGGTTCAAAGAAAACTTGAGGTTGATTTCTAACTCGTACCCGACTCATACGATAATAGTTGGAGGTGACTCTAATTTACTCTTGAGATATTGGCGAAAATACATGTTTAATTCGGAGATATGCATAAAATATCATCCGAAATTGTGCTAAACGCATTCTCTGAAACTTATTTCAAGCAGTTAGTTCATGAGCCCACGCGAATATTAAACGGTTGGGAAAACGCACTTGACCTGTTAACAACAAATAACTCTGAGGTAATAACGAGCATCAAAACCGATATAGGGATTAGTGAACACAGGGTTGTCGTAGCGAGATTGAATATTGTAATCCCCAAAACCTCGAAACATAAGCGAAAAATATACCTATTTAAAACAGCAGATAAAAATTCATTTGACGCCTTCCTGAGAGACAATTTTCACTCATTCCAAATTAATAATATAAGTGTAGACCAGATGTGGCTTAAATGCAAAGAAATAGTATAGGCAGCAATCGAGAGAATTTTACAAATAAATTAACAAACGACGAAGCTGATCCTCCTTGGTACACAAAACGGGTTAGAGCACTGTTTCAGAAACAACGAAATAAACATGACAAATTTAAGCAGACGCAAAATCCCCAAGATTGTCGATCTCTTACAGAAGCTCGAAATTTAGCGCGGACTTTCATGCGAGATGCCTATAACAGTTTCCACAACGAAACTTTTTCTCGAAAACTGGCAGAAAATCCAAAGTGATTCTGGTCGTACGTGAAGTATGCTAACGACAAGAAACAATCAATTCCTTTTCTTCGCGATAGCAATGGAGATACTGTCGAAGACAGTGCTGCCAAAACAGAGTCACTAAACACAGCCTTCCGAAATGCTTTTACAAAAGAAGACGAAGTAAATACTCCAGAATTCGAATCGAGAACAGCTGCCAACATGAGCTACGTAGAAGTAAATATACTTGGAGTAGTGAAGCAACTTAAATCACTTAATAAAAGCAAGTCTAATGGTCCAGACTGTATACCAATTAGGTTCCTTTCGGAGTATGCTGATGCATTAGCTCCATACTTAACAATCATATACAACCGTTCGCTCGACGAAAGAGCCGTAACCAAAGACTTTAAAGTTGCACAGGTCACACCAATATGCAAGAAAGGTAGTAGGAGTAATCCACTAAATTACAGGCCCATATCGTTAACGTCGATATGCAGCAGGATTTTAGAACATATATTGAGTTCGAACATTATGAATTACCTCGAAGAAAACGGTCTATTGACACACAGTCAACATAGGTTTAGAAAACATCGTTCCTGTGAAACAAAACTAGCTCTTTATTCACATGAAGTGCTGAGTGCTATTGACAAGGGATTTCAGATCGATTCCGTATTTCTGGGTTTCCGGAAGGCTTCTGACACTTTACCACACAAGCACTCGTAGTGAAATTACGTGCTTATGGAACATCGTCTCAGTTATGTGACTGGATTTGTGATTTCCTATCAGAGATGTCACAGTTCGTAGTAATTGACGGAAAGTCATCGAGTAAAACAGAAGTGATTGCTGGCGTTCCCCAAGGTAGTGTTATAGGCCCTTTGCTGTTCCTTATCTATATAAACGATTTGGGAGACAATCTGAGCAGCCGTCTTCGGTTGTTTGCAGATGACGCTGTCGTTTATCGACTAATAATCTCATCAGAAGATCAAAACAAACTGCAAAATGATTTAGAAAAGATATCGGAATGGTGCGAAAAGTGGCAGTTGACCCTAAATATCGAAAAATGTGAGGTCATCCACGTGAGTGCTAAAAGAAACTCGTTAAAATTCGGTTACACGATAAATCAGTCTAATCTAAAAGCCGTAAATTCAACTAAATACCTAGGTATTACAATTACGAACAACTGAAACTGGAAGGAACACATAGAAAATGTTGTGGGGAAGGCTAACCAAAGACTGCGTTTTATTGGCTGGACATTTAGAAAATGTAACAGACCTACTAAGGAGACTGCCTAGATTACGCTTGTCCGTCCTCTCTTAGAATACTGCTGCGCGGTGTGGGATCCATATCAGATAGGGCAGACAGAGTACATCGAAAAAGTTCAAAGAAAGGCAGCACGTTTTGTATTATCGCGAAATATGGGAGAGGGTGTCATAACAATGATACAGGATTTGGGATGGAGATTATTAAAAGAAAGGCGTTTTTCGTTGGGACGGAATCTTCTCACTAAATTCCAATCACCAACTTTCTCCTCCGAATGCTAAAATATTTTGTTGGCACCGACCTGCATAGGGAGGAGCGATCACCACGATAAAATAAGGGAAATCAGAGCTCGTACGGAAATGTATATGTGTTCATTCTTTCTGCGCACTATACAAGATTGGAATAACAGAGGATTGTGAAGGTGGTTCGAAGAACCCTCTGCCAGGCACTTAAATGTGACTTGCAGAATATCCATGTAGATGTAGAAGTAGGTGAAGTTGGCGGCAGGGATGCGGGATCGCTCGCTATCCGGTAAGCCGCACTTTGGAATACACCCGCCACCAGTTACGCTGCTGCGTTTCGTACAGCCGCCACCGCGGTACAAGGGCGCTACCACGAGCGATTACGCCTCTGCCAGTGAGATGCAAGCGCCCCTCTCCGGAGCTCCAGCGGCCTGCGTACTTAAGTTCGAACATTCATGCACAAAGAGCACTTTCTGTGTTTACCAGTGGATTAACATTAGCAGACTCTCATTGTGGCCAGGGCTCTACATCTTCTGAATACACATTGTATTGAAGAGTGACAAATTCATAAATCTCTTTTATCTGTGTATATTCTATATTCAAATGTACTGTCAGCAACTGACGCTGCGGAAACAGCAACAAAGTTATCTATTATTTTTATTATGTGATATTAAATGTAGAACAAATTAATATCTGAATTCTCTGTTGATGGGCAGCATCTTTTCCTCGCACCTATATCCACTAAAGAACCACACAGCGTGCAAGAAAGTCATAATCACTTCAAATCAATATCTGAATAATGTCATTGGTAGGATAGTAAACTGTTTATTAAATAAAACGACTACTACGGCAAAATATGAGGTACTGATGCTGTGTTCATTTGCTGTGTAAAAGTGGAGAACACGATGTTCTGACAAACCCATACATAATAACAAAGATATAAAAGATAAATCAAGTCAAGACATAAAACAGATACAGATATGTAGCTTTCAGAGATAACTATAGTGCAATGCTATCATCTCACATGTCGTTTACTGAAATCGCATGAAGCAGTTCTCAGTTCAGATGTTCATTGTGTAAATGTTTACTGACTGTGAAACATTAACTTCTGTACTTTTAAAGATACCGTACTGAAATGTTTTTGTGTCATTGGATGCGCCTTATTTTTCTGAGATCGCAGTTATATTCAGTTCTCCTGTAATATTTGATTAAATTGTTATACACTGTGAAAGAGCTCTAAGAATCCATCTTTTAGCTATCTGTCACTCATCCATGTCTTGGATCATTTTCTGTCCTCTTAAGCGACCGCCCGATATCCCCATCTATCAGGCACTGAACGCCCTCCCGAGTGGAATCGACCCATTCAAAAACAGGGAAGCAGGAGAGAACTGTTTTATAGCATAGGTAGAACACTTGATTGAGCTCCACATTTAAAATTCTCTGCCCATATTTCCACAAGAAAACGCGTCTCTTCTGCTGTGAAATTTGTTCGTCACCATAAATCAAATAACATTTTATCATTTCCCTACGATTTTACAGCGTCCAATTAGAAACCTTAAAACTGATACTACCCTATGTAGAAATCGCTCATTCAGCTTTCTTTTTCACTCAGAGATCAGGTGGATCATAAATCCAGTTATGTTCACTCTTATTCGCACTACAATACGATTTATCTCCAGATTTTATTCTCATAAACATATTACGAACTTACTCCCATAACTGAAAACCCTTTCTAAATTCCATTTACAATAGAATTACGCCACGTAATATATCACCAAAACGTGCCTAATACTTTGCACGTTACAAAATGTTTTACTTCCACAAGTAGTTAATTATTTATGAGGTCTGATGACCTCCATGAACCAAATTTTGCGCAAACAGTAATTACAAATTATCTACACATATTACACGAGAAATCCATCGAAAATACTGCAAGTTACACCTTTAAATAACCCCTTTAAATTTCCCCAAAAACTCTTACATACAGCACACTTTATTTCTCAAATTCACCAAGTTAATGCTTTACACAAGTGGTAACTATTTTGACGTTCTGGAACCCATTCCCCTGTCTACTGTTCCCAATATGTTGCTTGGATTTCAACACCTGTTCAACTTTCTCAGTAAAATCTAAAAACTTGTCAACGGAATTTGTCGGACTGCGGAAAAGATCCTGTTGAAAAAATACGCCGGCCCTTGGGGCCGAGCGGTTCTAGGCGCAACAGTCTGGAACTGCGTGACCACTACGGTCGCAGCGTCGTAATCTCTGTCAACATTCCCTGCAGACGGATTATATGGGCTTACTTAGCCAGTTCACACACACAACTCTCACTTCCGTGTTTGAACCTTGGTCCGTTTAGATAAGGAACGCATTCTGAAGTCGGTTTGCTTTGCTTCGCTCCACAACTTTTTCAGGAAACACCTCTCAAGTACTTCGTGTTTAAAAAAAAAGAAGCACACATTAAATTTGCCCATGATTGTGCATTACACACAAGATGTCTTTTCACAAATTTGATTTTTGGTTTTTTCGACACTCCTCATACAAAACTATTCCTCCATGCAGAAATAAAATCGAAAGGATGGCGTTTTCCATCTGTGGAAAACACTTTGTAGTTCATGAGTTAACACATGGAGCACCTATCGCAGCAGCAGCCTGATACGCTGCTAAATAATTTAATTCTTCTCTCATTTCTTTAAACTGCTGTTTATGCTAGACGGCTCCTTCTTTAATCTTTATTCAAATTGTTCTCTGTCTTTAAGCACCTTCTGCAACTTTATCTGACAAATTGGTTGCAGACTAGCTGGTCAGGTTTTCAATCGCATTTTGCGTCAGCATACAATTCTTAACATTGCCACCCAGCTCGTTCTGTATCTATCTCAATTTGTGCTCATATCTTTTTCAAGAGTGTCGACTGTCTTGTTAATTAGCCCAGCCTGTTCAGGAATATTGCTATGTCTGCCTTTATAGCTTCTAGCGTTAAAAGGTTTTGCTTTTCACATTTAACCAAATGTAACATTGATGATGATAATTTATGGCAATGTTTGCCGACAAGATAAAGAATGCAACCTTTAACACTAGATTGCGTACTCACGGCAGTTCTCCTTGGCCGTTTTTTTTTTTTTGGTACGACTTGGAAAGAGAGAAAAATTAATGAATGATCGCCGATGCGTCGGTTCTCGATTGTGTTCAGGAGACGTACAGATTGATTGCGCGAAAATAGTTTCTCAAATGACCTCTTAACCCGGATTGCTTTCACGCAATCAGACTCTTCAATGAAATTACCTAAGGGACCTATTTGAATAATAAAAAAAATTGGAAATGAATGCAAAACAGTGAAATTTTGTAAAAACAGTTGTCAGATCGGAAATTGAACACATTAATGGTCTCCCAAATACAATCGAGATACCGCGATAAAGAGCGAACCTGTAACAAAGTTCATTTAAACATAAACATTATTTGTGGTTAATTTAAAGAAAAGAATAAGCATAGATTTTCTGTACTGTGAAGCATCAATATATTCTCAAAGAACAAAGGCGTTAAACTATAAACATTATCAAATTTACAATGAATACAAAACTTACATTTTTATGTTTTTCTCATACATGGAGCGGTCCAACAATCGCTGCTTTTGTATGTGTGATATTTTGTAAAAATTAAATGTAATGGCGTGCGCCTAAGTATTTTTTTATCGTCACAAGGTTTACAAAAGTGTTTTTTTTCTTGGTGATAACGTGGTTTTTCACACTAAATGAAATATAACTTGTGGCGGTGCTACACAACACGTCTTAACAAGTCGGCGACCAAACATCAAAGGTAATGAAGTACATGTTAACATATCGGCGACCAAAAGTACAACTAACCATAAAGACTCTAGAATTTTCTTAACAAATGATAAATTGTTCTTTCTTCTGTTTCGCAGCTTCTTGCTAACAAGCGCTGCGGCAATGATTTTAAATATCTGCGCCCAGCGAGTCATAGTGTTTAAAAGTACCGTTTAAACGCTGGCCGCGCATCTTCGTATAGGCGCACGTTATAAACAGATTTCGTTTCTTTACTCTCGCGTTGTCATGCTTAGTATCATTACAAACTACAGCTCGACGGCTGTCCTTTTCTCATATGCAAAATGTCTGAAATCCAATTATATCACAAGCTTCTAATTTTAACTCAGTCATCCATTCAGCATCTACTTTAATGTTTTTCACCTCAGGTTTCATTGTTTCTGCTACACTTGTCTCTTTTGAAACTCTCTCTTCTTTTATTGGTCCTATCTCTGTAACCAACACCCCCATTTTACAGTTCAAGTTTGTTAGACTTTCAATTAACCACCCCATTGATTCACTACCAGTTACATCTGACTTCTCTGATTTTGGACCATCTGTCACACTGGTGCTGTCCATATCAACACTAACACGATCACATTTGGGAGTAACTTGTCCGTACCATCTTGCTTAGGTGATGGTCAACAGCAAATACAAATTATGGAAAATGCGTAACACTGTGCTGTTTGTAGTAATGGTAGCTTATTTTGCTGTCGGTTTCGGTTCTCAGCCCACATCAATGGCAGGAAAACTGTCACAGATGTATCACATGTCACGCATGCTTTAACATAAGTTACCACACAAAACCATAATTGCCAAGAAAAATAAAAAATTCTGACAGCGTTAAAATATGATGGCACATTAAATGCACTTTAACCTTGACACAATTTTTGATTAAGGTTAAAGTGCACATAATGTGCCATAATATTTTAACCTTGTCAAATTTTTTTTTTTTTTTTTTTTTTTTGCAATTATGGTTTTCTGTGGTAACTTATGTTGTAAGGAGGCTGTTTAGGTTTTTATGTTGGTAACGCCATGAAGCGCTCTGTATGAAAATCACTGACTGTGCTTTCTGCAGTCTGTGGCTGGCTGGACTCATTGTTAGAATATTCGCTTATGTAGTGTTGGGCAGTTGGATAGGAACACCGCGTAGCGTTGGGAAGTTGGAGGTGAGCCGCCAGCAGTGGTGGATGTGGGGAGAGAGATGGCAGAGTTTTGAGAGCGGAGGATCCAGACGCGTGTCCGTCAGAAAAAAGAAATTTGTAAGACTGGATGTCATGAACTGACATATATATTATGACTTTTGAACACTATTAAGGTAAATATATTGTTTGTTCTCTATCAGAATCTTTCATTTGCTAACTATGCCTATCAGTAGTTAGTACCTTCAGTAGTTAGAATCTTATATTTAGCTGGCAATATTGGCGCTCGCTGTATTGCAGTAGTTCGAGTAACGAAGATTTTGGTGAGGTAAGTGATTCATGGAAGGTATAGGTCATTGTTAGTCAGTGCCATTCTTTAAAAAAAAAAAAAAATAAAAAAAAAGATCAGAATAAGTAAATAGAGAAATGTCTGAGAACGTTCAGGTTTGCTCACCTGTTTGAATATCAAATAACGTAATAGGTTTTTATAATTTTTCTAAGGGGACGTTACAATGTCAATGCATGTATGGAATGTGACACATCTGTGACAATTTTCCTGCCGTTGATGAGCATTCAGACACGAAACCGGTAGTAAAATAAAATATCATTATTACAGAGAGCACAGGTTTAAGCATTTTCTGAAATCTGTGTTTGCTGTTGATCCACTACCATTATCTGAAACACACATGTTGGGCGACTGCTTGATCTTTAGAAGCTCCATTACTGAAGGTAATTCTGTGGATTCACACATACTAACGCTGTCAGTGGCAGTACTCAAGTTATTGGCGAAGCTGGCTGCTTCTGCTGTACTGCTGCTGTCTGAAGTGTCGGTGCTGATGAGCTCGAAGTCGCAGCCGCTGGACCGCGTTGCCGTGGCCGCCAATGCCACCACGTCGCCGTCGAGGTCTCCGCTGCAGGCTCGAACTCAGCGCGCCTCTGCGTAGCTTGCTTCTTCTTTCTTGAAGTTCCGCGTCCAATTACCCCACAGCTAGCTTTGATACTGACTCTCACGTCAACTACTGCAAAATCTCATGCTCAGAGTCCACATGCAAACTGTACGCCATGCAATACTTTTGAGGCCTGGACCACAGAATTCTGTAAATTATTAGAATTACAACTGCAATTCTCAAGGAATTACACTCATAACCCGGGCAAGAAAACCCCAGTTGCTACGGTACCTAACGGATACTGCTGAGTGTTGATGATTTTCCAAACAGCATCTCATATGAGCAAACAAGTGGCATCTTTACCGGTGATTACTTGTATGTTAGGTACTTTCGCTATGCACGGCTCTGTCTGAAAAGAACAGTTAGATGTATTCGTAGGGTCTGCTATCATGTCCTGCAGCTAATTCGCTGCAAATAGTAACCTGCAGCTGTGATTCTGCAGTCAAATAGAAGTGCGAGTTAATACGCAGGAATACAAAATAAAAGTTAAACGAACAATTTAATAACAAGGGTTTTATTCTAACATTTGTAGTTGATGTAGACGACAGGGGTTTCGTTGAATAATGTTTATTGAAGAAAGTGTAAAGGTTTCACCACCCTGCTGGAGCAAATGTAATCTCGATATGCTGCTCACATGCTAGAACGACAATTCACAGGCGCTGCCTGAGACATAAAATATCTTTGGCCCTGCCAAAAGAGAGCTGCAATGGAGTCGCAGGTCAGAGGAGTCTCTGTCGCAGTTGCAGACGCTCGCTGCCGCAGTGTATTTGTAGTCTGTCGCTGGTACAGCGCAGTTTACATTTAGTAGTTGTTAAAGTCACAGTACAGAACAAATTGTATAATTTTATCATATGGAACTGAATGGTAATTGTGATCACCCGCAGAGCTAAATTATACTATGGAATGATATGATGATAAACAAGTGAATAATTGTTAATATACTGAAAAGTCAACTGTGTAATTAAGTCAACCACCTATTGTAAGACATTTTATTATTTTTATTGGCATGTGCGTAGTTAAGTCACTTGGCTGAGATGTTAATGCGAATTTGCTTCAATCTTTTATTTTGTGATTCGTCAGCACCAGTTGACCCAGATTTGTAACATGTTCGGTTTTCCCGTGTGATGGCTTATAGATCCTTATCAATAACGTAAATAATTTCAGAATGTAATTGTTTTTAACAGGTAACTATAAAAGTATAATTTCCCCTTAAGTCATTGCCAGTCCCTATCCAGTCATTTATCTAAATTAAAATATTCCTGAATTTTTCAGGTCGTAGTCATGAGCTCTTTAGTAATCAGACGAGCAGCTGTGCAGCTGTGTCTCTAAGTAAAGTCAGTTTTTCTAGTGATTCGGATCTCAGACAAATGTTATCGAGTATTAGCAATAGGCCAGCATTGCACTATGCTGTGCCATTTACGAGCAGATATATAGACAGCATTATCCGGCGACACGATAACGAGGCAAGAATTTTTCAGTTTATTTCTCGCGGACAGATTTAAATTGATTTCACAGGGCCATGGCGCAGCGCTGCTTACGTCAAAATATATCAGTTTTTCACGGGATAAGATCTATCAGTTTTCACACGTCAGAATTTCATTATTTTTATATTTTTTGTTTGTACAGGAAGGTTACAGAAGGGCATCTGAAAAAACTTGAAATGGTCCTGTGACATTGAACTGAAATACAGACAAAAATATCCTTGCAAAATACAGTTAATTTACCAAGTTACCTTTAGAGCGTTACACAAATGGTAGCCAAGTCCCCAAAAAAAATTATCAAAGATATGTGAAAACTAAGTTCATTTCGTGATCACAGTACATGAAATAATCATCAGCTCAAAACAGTTCATAGTTCAGCATAATTATTCACGAATTGGCACACAATATTCAGAATAATAACTCATACTCTGTCTATTCTCAGTACCGTAACAAAAGAGGAAAAATTAGAGTTTTATTCTGGAGCATAGTTAGAGCTCTCAAAATATAAAGTCCCTTTAAATATTAGAGTACAGTAGCGGCCAGTCACCATCCAGAATCAGTCACCTATGTGACTGAGTCAAGTATGTTAACATAGGCAGGTCTGCCTTCTTCCGGAACTCGATATCAAGTGTCTGGCATGGGTCTCTTGGGCTCCCTGTCTGCATTTCACTCTTGCAATGTGCTGCCACTTTCTGCTTTTCCCCACCAAAAATATATCGTTGTTACATGCCATGAATATGATGTGATTCAACATGACCACTTCCTGAACCTAACTAATATATTACAACAATATTTAAACACATAAATGTCATAAATGTCCAGTTACATTCAGATCATTTACAAGAAGTGTAAGTAATAGTTAGTTCATATATAAATTAACCGGCATTCTTCCACAAGTGTCCTCACTATAACTGACCAAAGATGATTTTCAAATGTTGTTTAAACAGTTTTATGTCTTCTTGACAAAAGTGTCTTTTGGCTCCCTTTCAGTTTAGGTGTCCGCTAACACGCTCGGCTGACCCCTTTAAATAACATCTGAATAAAATTACTAGCAAAATATTAAACTTTTCAGTAAGTAAAACCACAAGTATTACAAAATATGAAGTCCAGTATTGATGCTGTGTTCATTTTTTGTGTAAGTGTGCAAAATACGTTGTTCTAACAAAATTTTGTGTAGTAAAAAAGGTGTAAAAGATGTATTAAATCAAGAAACAAAATAGCTGCAGATACATAGCATTCGGAGATGATAACGAAAGTGCAATGCCATCATCTCAGGTAACGTTTCTTGGAATCTCATAAACCAATCAAATGTTGTTATAACAGATGGTCATTGTGTAAATGTTTTTTTACTGTGAAATATAAACTTACGTACTTTAAAAGATATTGAGATATTGTTGTGATACTGGACGCCTCTCGCTTTCCTAAGATCGCAGATGTAAAAGATTTGGATTAGTATTTTATTAAATTATTGTAGACTCTCAAGGAGCTGTACGAAACCAGCTTCCAGCTTGTCTCACACTGTCATTTCTTAGAGCATTGTCTGTCCTCTTTAAGTGACCGCCTGTCGTCAAAATTTCCCCATACTGGGAATTTCCCCAACCTGGCCCTTTGCTGAACTCTGTACCTGGCTGTCCTGTATCGTCACCTATCTGGAAGCTGGAACTAATGTGACACACCCTAAGGGTAAAGAAACGTGAAGTCTGTGTAAGAGTTTTCTGTCCTGTCACATAATAGTTTCTTTATCTCCTCAAAGGCTTGCTGACTATTTGCATCCGAAATCCTCATACTGCTTTTCTTAAGAAAATTATTGAAGCATGGTACATTAACCTTTTCAGTCTCGAGCCAATACAAAAAGTGCAGGTGGGCTACTGTCGTGTTAATGTTACTTAACAATGAATGACTCTCAAAAAATGTATGACACCATAGCGAATTTTTTGTGGATGTTATCATATATCATTCCCAGGGCTTACGTAGGACAATTATACACACAATGTTGCAGGTCCATACTGCTTTATTAAGAAAACTGAAACATTACACATATACATTACACATATTTCTCAGATTTGCTTTAGATTTCAAGACAGGTCAAAACACACACCTGGGATCAAAACCTTCAGCTTTTGTAAAAATACAGTTCAAAACGTTTTAACAAAATTACTGTAGCAAAATTATTCAAAACACATGGATCAGTATTAAGTTAACACTACTTGTCTTAATTTAATTTAATTCTTTGCGGAATGTGTAAAGCAATCCCTTTAAGTAATGAAGCAAAGGAACACTTTGCACAGCTCACATCATACAGAGTTAAGGCCACTGCAACCTTCTACCCAGCATTTTTATCTGTTCGTCTGTACGTGATAGTAAACCCTGGTAATCAAGCTAAAAAAAAATTAACTCCACTTCCACTGGCATTTAGTCCTGAGGTATCGCGTATGACACCCAAAACTATAAAGCTTATAAATCCCTTATAACATCAAATTATAGTTAGCCAGTAACTCAGTAATGTCTTTACAGCTTTAATAAGTTAATAAAGCATTGTAAGTAGAAAAAAAAGGTCTGTAGCTTTATTTCCTTCAGACATGCCATGCAGTTGGAGAATTCGAAGTTTGCAGTCAGTGCAACCACCCTAGACTACTCTGCAGAAAGATGAACAAGTAAACTATGGAAAATGTGACATTTATCGCTGATGATACCAGAGGCCAGAAAAGGTTCAGCTGCATATGTGCTGATGAAAATATAAAAACTGGAAGTATCATATATAATAACTCAGGGCTGAAGAGGTCGAAAGCTTATGTCTTTACATATTTCCTGTAGAAATTGCTTAACCATAAAAATGACTGTAACTGATTTGTATTTCAAGATCTACAAAATTTTGCTATGGGCAAGATCTTCTCTTTATAGAGCAAAATTTCATCCTCTGATACGAAATTTTCCAGATTTTTATTTTAATCACTGCAGACTTACACTTTTCTGATTTTAAGGTCATTCCCGCTTTTCTGAATTTCTATCCCATTTCTCTTAAAATATTCAAATATTCCTTCCAACGTTTTCCCAGGCACAAGTGTGTTGCCTATGTACACACTTAATTGATGTAACAATTTCCTCTTCAACACGTAATCAAAAGCTGTAATGAATTCAATCACACACAGATTTACCCAAAACGTACTACGCAATATTGAAAATATTTCCCTACCTACAAAAAAGCGTGACATATCGAAAATGTTTCCGAATTTATTTAGAAGCTCATGTATATACTGCGGATAGTGTGTTTCTCTCTGCAAATATTTCTTTAAATGTTTGGAATCAAGTACATTTTTCATGTCCCCCATCTGCTTCTTAAACAATAACCAATGGATTATTATAATTACTACAGACCCTTTCCATGACCACACAGATCTTCATTTTCTGTAGTTCCCTCTCGACATCACCTCTCTTTGAAATTGGGCAGCCTTGTACAAAGAGTACACTACCAATTTCAAACTGTAGCCGTACTTGAAAATTTACTGTTTTACTGTGCCTTTCAGTAGCTCCCTCAATCTTCAGACCAACATTAGGACTCAGTAAATTTCTTACCATATTGAATTGTGCCTCTCCATTACTCAGAAATTCTACACATCGGACTGTTAATGTCCACCAAACAAATTACTTCCAAGCTATCACTTTTAACAAAGATGTAAGGACACCCCACCGTCTCAACCT
The DNA here is from genome assembly GCF_021461395.2 of Schistocerca americana. NCBI lineage: Eukaryota > Metazoa > Arthropoda > Insecta > Orthoptera > Acrididae > Schistocerca > Schistocerca americana. Next base: position 655,146,403 of record NC_060122.1, read on the forward strand.
ATTTTCCAAATAACAAATCAATTTCTACCTATTTATAGCATACCACCCTCATCTTGGTTAATAGAAAATAGTTGCAAACCTCCTACAGACACATTAGGTTCCCTAAACTGCTCTCATTTTGCTCTTTCCAACACTCTGGATGTATTTCATGGCAAACCCTTTCTGTTTCTCAACAACATTAACATCATTATCCACATTTCTGAAATGATCCCAAGTAACTTTTAAACTCTCTTCATCAGTGAAGTTAATCTTTCATCCTCTTTACTATTAGTGCCCCTTGCTTCTCTGAAATCCACCTGCAACATCTAATCTTCTTGTGTTTCTTTGTCATATGCATCACCCCGAATTGAACCATAATCCATTTTTGTATCATCATTTCCCTTCAAAATAACATTTTTAATTTCTGCATAAATCATTCCATGTAACTGATCATTAAAAATAGTCTAATTTCTCAAATCATCATCACTGCTGCCTATAACACAAGTACTTATAACATCACAAAATTCCTCAGTATTACTTTTACAAATTACTGTATCATCATCAACCTCCTCAGCCTCCCTTACTGTAGAATCATTGTGTCTCCTCAGCCTCAGCGCTATGGGTATATCTCTCAGTTTACAATTTTGGTACAAGATCACCAGACTAATTAGTTTCAACACCAGAGCAAACAGATTCACTCACGCTTCCTATACCTTCATCACTCATTAATTTGTTTCTGCCATAAAGATCAAAATTAACACCAAAACTTTCTCTCCACATTCTTTCTATTCTCTATGAAAAGTGTCTGCATCAAATCTACGTTCTCATCTTTTCTCAGTTTGTAAATCTCTCATACTGTATTCACAAAAATTCATTGCTCCCCAAAACTTTTGACGAAATCATAATATGTCCACCTGGTGAATCCCCATGCCATTGAATCTGTGGGATTTCACATTGTCTCCTCTAATCATTCTGTGTTTTGCCTGAGTCTAATAATTGATGGGTGAGGTGACATTTCCTGGTCATTGCCTCTGTTGCTTTGTCTGAAGTTATATTCCCTATTCTGTCCCCCCTATTGGGTTTTCCTGTTATCTATATCTCTGTTTTGATTCCTACCTCTATCACTATTCTCATCTCTGCCCCTTTTCCTCTCCCATGACACTCATTTCTCAAGTTATTCCTATTTCTCCACATGTAGTTATCCGTATTATTTGATTCGATCCATTTTGTTGATAATTGTTATTCCCACTAAAGTTACTGTCTTGATTTTCATTTCGTTGTAAGTGTCTGTCAATTTTATTCGTGTACTTTTGGAATTCCTCTACAGGTTCATTCAGTCCATTCACAAGACCCCACTGCACTCTACTTTTCAAGGTGTCAGTGTGAGTGAGTACATCAAATGGTTTGTTTAAATGGATTAGTCTCGTAAGCTATTTTTTTTTTTTTTACGAAATGCTTTCATACTTACCTGCCCCTCACTTTGAATTGACCCATTCAAAAATTCACTCTTCATTCCTGTTTCCACTGTTTCTGGCCAAATTTTTATAAAAAACACATCTCAAATTCCTCATAAGACATTTTAGAATTGATATTTTGTTATGCCCGTGATAGTGCCTCCATATCTAAAAATTTCCTTACACAGTTTATTTTCAAATTATTAGTTATACCAGCTACAAAGATTTACATACAATGGTGTAAAGAAATTACAGGGTGAGTTTTAATGTCACCTGGAAAACGCTTAATTGAAACGTTACTACACAAGCCAACAGAGGTGCTGCTGAGGCTTTTAGCTACAAAATTTTTCTGCAACCCTGTAAATTTCTTTTTCACACTATTGATTTTGCATCTGTATTGGTAGTTACAAGTTATTCTACGTTCGTGAGTTTGGAGTCTAGCTCCAGTACACTGTTGTTACAGAGGTCTTCTAATTTTTTTTAATTTAAATTCTGAGCCTGACTTGTTATTTATTACATGATTCAGTGCATTACATCTGTCTAATACATTCTTCGGAAATCCTTTCAGACTGTTCAGTATGCCCAATTACCGTGTTCAGTTCTGTTTCGAGAGTACCAAATTTGTTTTTGCACACGCAACTCGAGCACCAACTTGTTTCTGAACAGTTTCCACCTCATTTTTAACCTTTGTGATTTCATTTTCATGTGATAGCTATAGTTCTGTTTTCTAACTGTGTTTTGAAGTGTTTCAAAGTATTGTTTGTTTCAGCAATTTGGACACCTGATGTGCTTGTTAATGTACTAGAAGTTTTGGTAACTTTTCCACCTAGCATTAGGTGAAGTACTAGACGTTCCAGCTAACAAGCTTGACAACAATTCTACATTTCCACTGTTCGATCCTACAACACCTGTTTCGTCAAACCAAGGAATGGCGAACGAGTACTCACATTAATATTGCCTACTGTTTCATTGTCATGAACCTTGTTCTGAGCTGCCTCACTGCTTCGTTCGGTTTCGTTTTATTATCGGTGACGCTGATATTTTTAATCGAAACATCGTCTGTTACCCCTTCCTTATTTTCTACTTGCACACTGTATTGGTTACTAGTACTCGTCGTATTAATAGACAAAGACAGTTCCACACACTTTAACTGAAAGTTTCAGATCTGACTAAAATTCTAGTTTTGGCACAATAAATGCACTTTTCTCAGTTCTCCGTGACGATCTAATTACATGCCACAAACATCAGTTCGTTCTCTGTGTCTACTTTTCAGTTATAGTATCTTTATTCTACTTATTGCGACAGTATATATAGTCAGGGCTTTGTTCTACAAAAATGGTTCAAATGGCTCTGAGCACTATGCGACTTAACTTCTGAGGTCATCAGTCGCCTAGAACTTAGAAATAATTAAACCTAACTAACCTAAGGACATCACACACATCCATGCCCGAGACAGGATTCGAACCTGCGACCGGAGCGGTCGCTCGGCTCCGGACTGTAGCGCCTAGAGCCGCACGGCCACTCCGGCCGGCCTTTGTTCTACATCGTCCATTGTATCAGCGTCAGTTATTGCATAAATTATCTTGTAAATTCTATTTGCAAAACCTCATTAGCAGTGCAGCTACAATCTCAGTATTCTCCATCACAACTGAAACGTTACAGAGTGTAACAATTATTAGCAAATACTCATATTCGTTTCCTGGCGATCTCCGATGCTGCAGTGGCTGTAAAAGAATTTGCGAGTATCTGCTCCACCAAAATTTGCTGCACCTTCAATATTTCTTGACAGTGTAGCTAATGATTTGGTTGCGGCAAAAATAATGTCAAGGCATAGAGACTGATACGGCTTTCTCTCTCAGAACTGCATGTTTTTTGTGTAGTACAGTTACAAAACTAACAGAAGTGGCTCACAAAAACTGGTGGAAAACTGTGTCTCTGGTGACTAATTCGCCAATCCTTACTAATAGCCGGCTGAGGTGGCCAAGCGGTTCTAGGCGCTACAGTCTGGAACCGCACGACCGCTACTGTCGCAGGTTCGAATCCTGCCTCGGGCATGGGTGTGTGTGATATCCTTAGGTTAGTTTGGTTTAAGTAGTTCTAAGTTCTAGGGGACTAACGACGTTAGATGTTAAGTCAGTGCTCAGAGCCATTTGAACCATTTGAACCTTACTAACAATTACTGGTTACATCATCCAGTATAAGAAAGAGAACATTTATATATTACAATCAGGAACACTCTGGTGTACACAGGCTGACATCGCGGAATTATGTATTACTTCGCTTCTCATACACTGCAACATAAAGACTAAGAAAGTTTTTAGATTTAGTATAGAAATTCGTAAAATATATTGGATGACAGTGCTTTTTATGAAGTTCCTTGCATCACGAAGATTATTAATTGGAAAATATTCCTAATATTTTGCATGTGTTTATTCCATAAATACTAACGAAAAGCTAGTTTCGCTTTTTCTGAGTATTCTGGAATTACAAAACCTGTTCATTACATAAATACTAACGAAAAGTTACTTTCACTTCTTCTTACTCCGGAATTACAAAATGAGAATTGTTTATGTACCATATTCATGTATCGATTAGTAACAGTCGAATCAGTTGAGAGGTTTATGTACCCTTACTAAAGTGGAAAAGAAATTAATGACAGAATCTGAATCAGTATAATAAAATGACCAGGTAAATGAAGAAGATGGTTACAAAATATAGACAACCATGTAAATGTGTCAGCCTGACACCGAAGGTTAATACTTCAATACTTGATGTTATGCATATCCTAACGATCAAATATTGGTGTGTTTCTAGTTCAACTATTACTAGTTTCCCAGTCCTGGGCGAAGAATAGAACGAGCACGGACAGTTTACAGCCATGTAAGTGTCACACCTCACTCTACTCGTCCTGTTTTTAATATTTTCGTGAATTTTAATACAACAGTGCTGCATCCTTTTCCTTTTATGCAGATATATTGCGTTTTCTTTCCTAGTTCGTTACACTAGTAATTGTTCTATACTTTTGCAGCCAATGTATCAGCCTTTCTCATCTAATTTAGTAGTTGCCATAGCAAGTAACTGTTTTATAGACTTGAAATAAGTACTAATACATTGAATTATGGTTAATTTTTGCACTATATTCACTGTTATTTGGCACCACATAACACGTCCAGTCACACCTCACCATACTTTTTGATGCGCTGGTATTGATATAATAATCCGGAGGACACCAGGTGGTGCGACTCATATATCCACCTTTAGGACTATTACTACACATGTAACCAAGAAGAATACTGGAAACTTCACATCCATGGTGACTTAGCCTCCTCAATCGTAACTTCCGTTGGTTGCTCCAACAGATACCTCTTCGGTCACTTAGTCAACTGGGGGCGAGCCTTACAATTTTGACTGCCACTCGTGCAATGACACCTGAAGACCACCGATGGCCTCACAGCACACCAAGAAGGATTTTCGACCTAGATCGAAATTTCTCCGATAGATTTATTGCTTTTTGGACAAATAATTCCTAAGAACCTTCAACATCGCAGCGCGTCAGCAGTCGTTGGTTAATATATTAAAAACTAAAAACCTGCCGCGATTGCGATAAAAGCATTTAGTGCTAACCCAGGTTTCGGCGTAGATAACTACACCTTCTTCAGAACAACAATAAACCCACAAGTGCCTAAGAAGACCTCTGTCAATGATTAAAAGAACACCACAGCTATACATTTATAAACGAAAAAGAAAAGGAAAACACAAACAGTAGATATGTACAAAGTCAAAACCACTATTTAACTTAATGGCGTACGTTCCACCCCACACCGGCCTATGTTCGATGGGCCACGACCCGCCATAAACTTATTTTCTTACGCCGAAACCTGGGTTAACACTAGGTGCTTTTATCGCAATCGAGGCGGGTTTTTAGTTTTTTAATAAAATAATTCCTACAAACCTTCATCAGGACAAGGAAAACATTGGAAGCTTCACGTTATTAAACGTCTGGTCTCCTTCTACTCGTGACTACTCCTCTGGATTCCAGACTCGTCTCTGGCATTTACCATACCGGCATCCTTTTCTTGAGTAAATGCCTCACTTCCGTAGTATGTGGACTATCTGCGCTAGCAGGATAGAAATAAGGAAAACAAGTCCGAAAACAATTTATTGGACTAACCAAACGAAACAATAATAGGATCTCCCAAAGAACAATCGACTCGATCCCAACTGCGGATCGACGCAAATACAAAATTACAAATAACATTAATAATAACAGAAAAGACCCATCTCCTCACGGGGAGCGAACACAATATACAACGTCAAGAGGTTCGTTGACTATACCAATTCTATCAACAAGAGATCGGCCAGCTAGAAGAGGCGTGTGGCCATGGCTGCCGGGGCGGCAGCTCTGTATCCTTCCAAGCGATGCGTCGAACTGCCTTTTGCCAGCAGTGCTCCACCTTATATAAAGCCCGTTGGAGGATGTATCTGCCGAAACTACACTCCTGGAAATTGAAATAAGAACGTGAATTCATTGTCCCAGGAAGGGGAAACTTTATTGACACATTCCTGGGGTCAGATACATCACATGATCACACTGACAGAACCACAGGCACATAGACACAGGCAACAGAGCATGCACAATGTCGGCACTAGTACAGTGTATATCCACCTTTCGCGGCAATGCAGGCTGCTATTCTCCCATGGAGACGATCGTAGAGATGCTGGATGTAGTCTTGTGGAACGGCTTGCAATGCCATTTCCACCTGGCGCCTCAGTTGGACCAGCGTTCGTTCTGGACGTGCAGACCGCGTGAGGCGACGCTTCATCCAGTCCCAAACATGCTCAATGGGGGACAGATCCGGAGATCTTGCTGGCCAGGGTAGTTGACTTACACCTTCTAGAGCACGTTGGGTGGCACGGGATACATGCGGACGTGCATTGTCCTGTTGGAACAGCAAGTTCCCTTGCCGGTCTAGGAATGGTAGAACGATGGGTTCGATGACGGTTTGGATGTACCGTGCATTATTCAGTGTCCCCTCGACGATCACCAGTGGTGTACGGCTAATGTAGGAGATCGCTCCCCACACCATGATGCCGGGTGTTGGCCCTGTGTGCCTCGGTCGTATGCAGTCCTGATTGTGGCGCTCACCTGCACGGCGCCAAACACGCATACGACCATCATTGGCACCAAGGCAGAAGCGACTCTCATCGCTGAAGACGACACGTCTCCATTCGTCCCTCCATTCACGCCTGTCGCGACACCACTGGAGGCGGGCTGCACGATGTTGGGGCGTGAGCGGAAGACGGCCTAACGGTGTGCGGGACCGTAGCCCAGCTTCATGGAGACGGTTGCAAATGGTCCTCGCTTATACCCCAGGAGCAACAGTGTCCCTAATTTGCTGGGAAGTGGCGGTGCGGTCCCCTACGGCACTGCGTAGGATCCTACGGTCTTGGCGTGCATCCGTGCGTCGCTGCGGTCCGGTCCCAGGTCGACGGGCACGTGCACCTTCCGCCGACCACTGGCGACAACATCGATGTACTGTGGAGACCTCACACCCCACGTGTTGAGCAATTCGGCGGTACGTCCACCCGGCCTCCCGCATGCCCACTATACGCCCTCGCTCAAAGTCCGTCAACTGCACATACGGTTCACGTCCACGCTGTCGCGGCATGCTACCAGTGTTAAAGACTGCGATGGAGCTCCGTATGCCACGGCAAACTGGCTGACACTGACGGCGGCGGTGCACAAATGCTGCGCAGCTAGCGCCATTCGACGGCCAACACCGCGGTTCCTGGTGTGTCCGCTGTGCCGTGCGTGTGATCATTGCTTGTACAGCCCTCTCGCAGTGTCCGGAGCAAGTATGGTGGGTCTGACACACCGGTGTCAATGTGTTGTTTTTTCCATTTCCAGGAGTGTATATTTAGAGTTAGCTGCCATTGTTTACACCAATCACAAATCGTGTCCAAGTCATCTTGTATCCTCCTGCAGTCACGGCCTATCCGGCTCTAACTCTGCAGTCAACCGTACCTCCACTTCGTCTGTCATTACTTGAGTATCGCCAATGCCTACAAGCAGTGAATCGGTCAAACTACTGTCCAGTGATTCCACTTTCAATTGTTCTGACTATACCATATTTGTAAATTCTAATCCCATTTACTCCACATCCAAATTTTGTGATGAGGGTAGTTCTTTCTTGATCCTATCCATGACAATTGTACGTTCTATTTGCTCCGCTTCTATTTCAGAGGCGGTCATACTGTTTTGTAAAGTTACTACCGGGTCCAACAGTTTACAAACTGAATAAGGGAGCTCAGCTTTTAATGTGGCCGCCTTGTCTTCCGCCGCTGCTCCCGCTGCCGCGTGGCTCTGGCTGCTTTGCCGTGCCACGCCGCGCTCACTAGGCGTCGCCCACACGTCGGTCGGCCGGCTGGGACAACCAGTGACCGCAGTACGGCGATCCTCTCTGCTTCGGTTTATTACACTCTCGCTTTCCTCGCCACAAGTCAGATGCCTTTCCAGCCCCTGCTGCTACTGCTCAGTGTCGCGTACCTCTACTTACACTGTACTGTTTTAAAACATTCTAACTACTTTCTCCGTACTATCGCATATCTTTATAATAGCAAAATGCACTAACTTGAAACTGTATTTCACTTTTGCTACAGCAATATCCAAGCCTTTTCCCAGACGTATATGCACCAATTTGTGACCTATTCTATTTCCCCTCCCGTATTTCAAGTGAATTTCGCTTGTTCCTTTTTTCATGTCTACCAAAGTAAAATTCAGCGGTATGTGAGGAGAGGAAATAACGATGTTACCAATTGTAACCATCAGTGTTTAATATTTCTACGGTCTGTATCAGTGATTTGCTTAAATCGCTTCAGGCAAATGCCAGGATGGTGCCTTCGAAAGGGCACGGCCGATTTCTTTCTCTATCCTTCTATAATCCGAGCTAGTGCTCCGTCTCTAATGACCTCGTTGTCAACGGGACGTTAAACACTAATCTCCTCTGCCTCTTTCAGAGCACCATAGTCTAAGTCCTCCCCGATAGCTGAGTGGTCAGCGTGACGGATTGCCGTCCTACGGGCCCGGGTTCGATTCCCGGATAGGTCGGGGATTTTCTCCACTCAGGGACTGAGAGTTGTGTTGTCTCCATCATCATTTCATCCCCATCCGGCGCGCAGATCTCCCAGTGTGGCGTCGCATGTAATAAGACCTGCACGAAGGCGGACGGACCTGCCCCGTAAGGGGCTTTCCAGCCAATGACGCGTAAAGCTCATTTCCGTTTACTGTAGTCTACCAGTCCTGCGTGGTTCAACTGCTTTGCAGACCTACTTCTGTCTTTCTGCTAATTTGATGTCCAGACGCACCATTCACAGCTGTCAGATTTGCCTCACTTACCCTCAGGACAGCTAAAAGCACGTTACACATCATCCTGTGAATTCTGAGTACGAAAGTACTAAAAAAATTATTTTCTGAGGAAATGAAATGATAATTAAATTGACACCCTAGCTGCAAGCAGCGTTGATACACTTCATTGGGGACATGTTGAAAATGTGTGCCCCGACCGGGACTCGAACCCGGGATCTCCTGCTTACATGGCAGACGCTCTATCCATCTGAGCCACCGCGGGCACAGAGGATAGTGCGTCTGCAGGGACTTATCCCTTGCACGCCCCCCGTGAGATCCACATTCCCAACATGTCCACAACACTACATTCGTAGTGCGCCTAATAGATGTTTGCCCATCATACTCATTACTCGTGACAGATTAATCTACCAAGTCCCGTACGAGCTCGGGCATAGCGTGTGCGTTCGCACAAGAAGGTCAAAGGCCGGGAACCCATATTTTTAACTATATATGACGGTAGTATCTGTTCCCGAAAGAGCAGTTACCGTCGATGACCATGCAGCTTTGCTAGAAATGAAATGATAATTAAATTGACACCCTAGCTACAAGCAGCGTTGATACACTTCATTGGGGACATGTTGAAAATGTGTGCCCCGACCGGGACTCGAACCCGGGATCTCCTGCTTACATGGCAGACGCTCTATCCATCTGAGCCACCGCGGGCACAGAGGATAGTGCGTCTGCAGGGACTTATCCCTTGCACGCCCCCCGTGAGATCCACATTCCCAACATGTCCACAACACTAGGAAATAGTTACAATCGTAAGTAAAATGCAGACATACCTGATAAAATCTTGATAGATTTTTGAGGACCAGTATCGTCCAATTTCATGTGTATTCATTCGTTGTAGCAACGGCACAATGTTCCAGCTGCTTCGATCAAAATTCATAGTGCGCTTGCATCCGTAACTTTTGCATCTCAGCCCGAAACTACTGATACGCAAGACAGTTTACGTGCAGTAGAAGGCACAACAATTTGTTTTGGTTGGCAGGAGAGCCAACACCGGGTTACTAGAGGAGGCCGAAAGGCACGCGTTTTAGCATAGCAAATGACGTAGCTGAAGGCTATGCTAAACTATCGTCTCAGCAAATGACAGCGTATTTTGTCATTGAACCATCGCTAGCAGAGTCGGTTGTACAACTGGGGCGAGTGCTAGGAAGTCTCTCTAAACCTGCCGTGTGGCAGCGCTCGGTCCGCAATCACTGATAATGGCGACACGCGGGTCCGACGTATACTAACGGACCGCGGCCGATTTAAAGCCTACCACCTAGCAAGTGTGGTGTCTGGCGGTGACACCACATTCCTCCCCCGCAAATCGGCGTACGGTTGTGGCATAAGGCTTCCGCGCGCCGTGGGGAGGACCCCATGTTGACGTATGCGACGAGGTGTGGAGCCTAACAACAGGCGAAGCTGTGCCACCCGCACCCTGCCATTCGGCCCGCGGGGAGGTAGGAAACGCCTGAAAACCTGCTCCAGGGTGCACCCCAACATGCGGTGTATGCGCCCGCAGAGAGACAGGAGGGGCCGAAGGGTCGACCTCCATCGGGCTGGGGCACCCGACGGGCGAAGACGACATATGGTCCGGAGAGGGCAAGAGTTCCATGTCGGAGGACAACTGGTCACGGGAAGCGATCGGCAGCGCGTGACCCAGGGAGACGACCGGCGGTTGCAGCGACGCGTCCCCAGCGGGCGTCGCCGGCGGGAGAGCAGGCGGTGGCTGCGGCGCGTTGCCATGGGGCAACATGGAAGGCAGTGTCGGTAACACCTGGGGCTGAGGCGATGGGTCCACAGGGTGCTGACCGAACGGCACCGTCGCTGAAAGCAGACGGCGAGCGGGAGATCCCATGCGACGACAGAGGCGCAGCTGGTTGAGATGCCTGCTCACCTCACCAGAGGCCCCCCAAAACGAGATACATAGCGCGACCGAGGCAGCGAAGAAGGCGCCCTTCGAGCTAACGCCGTGAACCTCGGTAATGACGGTAGTAGACAACGTCGCCTGGAGCAAAAGCAGGTGTCTGCCGCTGCACAGGAACCTGAGGCGGCGGATGTAGCAAAGACATCAAGGTTCGATGATGACGACCGTGGAGCAACTCAGCTGGCGAGCGACTATCTCGGGGCTCAGAGCGATACGAGGACAAAAAGAGCAATAACGCGTCCTCCCGAGAATGCGACTCTTTCAACTTCAACATCTGTGACTTGAAAGCCCCGACCAATCGTTCAGCGGCACCGTTTGACTGTGGCGAAAACGGCGCGGACGTCAGATGTTGAATACCATTGGCCTTGGAGAATGACTGAAATTCTGCGGACATGAATTGTGGGCCATTGTCGGAAACGATAGTCTGTGGAAGACCTTCAATGCAATAGATAGCAGACAACGCGTGGATGGTGGCAGATGATGTCGTGGAAGACATCCGGACAACAAAAGGAAAATTACTGAATGAATCTACCACAACCAACCATCGAGCATTCCAGAATGGACCAGCAAAATCGATGTGTAAGCGTTCCCAAGGGGAAGTGGCTTTTGGCCATACAAAGAATTTCCACAGTGGTGCTGATTGTTGTTCGGCACACACCATGCAAGAAGAGCACATATTCGTAATCGCGGCATCGATTCCGAACCAAGTACAGTGCTGACGAGCAAGTTGTTTCGTTCTCACTATACCCCAATGTCCTTGGTGGAGAAGCTGTAAGACAGAGGACTGTAACTAACGGGGGACCACGACCCTGGGCTGATCATTATCAGAACGCAACAGCAAAATACCACGTCGAACAAAAAGTCTCTCCTTGTGAGCAAAAAATCGGCGAACCAACGGGTCCCCCATCCGTGACTTTGGCAAGGGCCATTGCGTAGCAACAAAACGCAGAACGGTAGCAAGGACAGGGTCGGCAGCTGTGGCTGTAGCTACACGACGAAAATTAATCGGAAACGATTCGACCACATCATCGGTTTCCGAATGAATGAACATGCAAGCAAGTTTCGAGGAATCGAATGCTCTATCCTCAGCAACAGGCAAACGGGACAACGCATCGGCGTTTCCGTGCTTAGCAGTGGACCGATACAAGATATCGTAGCGGTATTGCGAGAGGAAAATAGACCAGCGAATGAATTTCTGTGCTGTACGTGGAGGTACGGATGAAAAAGCGATGTCAAAGGTTTGTGGTCTGTGATGATGGTAAAGTGACGACCATACAAGAAATCATAAAACGTTGTAACGCCAAATACGAGAGCCAATGCTTCTTTCTCGATCTGTGAATAATTTCTTTGCGCAGACGAGAGCAATTTGGATGCAAAGGCAATGGGGCGATCGTGCGATCCATCTTTGTGCGAAAGCACAGCACGGATCCCGAAATCCGATGCATCCACCATCAACAAAAGGGGCTTCTGGGGATCGAATTGCGTAAGGCAAGTATTGGTAGATATTGCTGAAACAATGCAGGGGCGGATGCACACCTGAATGGCAGTCGTTTGAATCGATACAAACCAACATGCGTGTTAACCACCAAAACACGCTGGGATTCTTCGTCCACTGGTATTTGTAAGTACGCATCTGCTAGGTCCAACTTCGAAAAATATTTACCCGGGCACAGTTTGTCAAAAAGATCTTCCGGGCAGGGTAAGGGAAAAGTTGCAATCACTAGTTGTGGATTCACTGTTGCCTTGAAATCCACACAAAGTCTCAATTTTCTGGAAGGTTTTGGCAAAATTACTAAGGGTGATGCCCAGAGAGAAGCCTGCACATGTTCAATTACACCTTGTGATTCCAAATCGTGTAATGTTTTTGCGACCTCATCACGCAATGCGTGGGGAACATTGCGCGCTCTGAAAAATTTTGGTTGCGCATTTACTTTCAGTTCCAAATGTGCTTTGTAGTTCTTAGCGCAACCAAGGCCTGGTGCCAAAATGTCTGCAAATTCTTCACATAAACGAGAAACACTGTCTGAAGGCACAGTCTAGTTCACTGATAGGACCTGATTTACTATAGACAAGTTAAACAACTGAAATAAATCGAAACCAAACAAGTTCACTGCAGAAGAAGAACGAAGGACATAAAATGACACAAGTTTTGTTTGTCCTTTGTATGTTGCAAGAAGGCTGCACTGTCCTAACACAGGGATATCTTGACCTGAATAACTAGTTAACTTAATATTTGCGGCACGCAATGGAGGTGTGCCCAGCTGTTTGTGCGTCTCTTGATTCATAAGCAAAACTGCAGGTCCGGTATCGAGCTGGAATGGTATCACTTTACCGTTAATGTCCAAGTCTACAAAAAGTTTATTGTCCTGCTGACGACAAGAACGACTGTCACGTGCAACGTGATCTGACACTGGTACAAAATCACTTGCGACTTGACGGGATTTCCGGTGATGTCGACGCACACTATTTGTGGGACGAACACAGTCACTGTTAGAGAGAGTAGCACTGAGCGGAGTAGAATGAACTACATGAATTTCCATGGGCGAAGTTTCACGAGCCTCAGTATCCTTGGTTCGAAATCGGCGCAAAGCAAAGGGCCTGGAATGGTTGTGAGTTTCCGATCTGAGCTTTTACTGGCAAACACTCTGAACATGTCCTTTTTTATTACAGAAAAACCAAATAGCCTGTCGTGACAGGCAATTCTCATGCGAATGTCTAGTAGCACACCGCGGGTATTATTTTAGCACTGCATTTGCGTGCCTGCTTGGCACACGTGGCTGAGAGCCTGGCGGCAGCGGCGCGGCCGGGCGCGAGGGCTGTTTACTGCTCCGTGCAGCTCGCCCGGCGGGCCGGTTAACCTGACACACGGCTGGTGAAGTTGCAAATGATTCCTGAGCAAAGTCAAGTGTGTCCTGCCGATCCAGTATGTCCATCACTTGTTGAAGGGAGGGATTGACTAGTTTCAAAATCTGTTCCCGTAACATTAGAAACGTTCTGTGCAATTGCATCATGTACCATAGTATCTGAATAAGGGAGTCCACATTGGCACTCAAAACCACAATCCCTAGTAAGGCCTCGCAAGTTTGCAACCCACTCCCGATTAGTCTGACCTGCCGCACGTTTTGTACCTTTTTGCAACTACATTGACTGATTCTTTGAAATATGCATCTAATGCAGACAATATTTCATCGTAGGACAGAGTTGCTACGTCGCGTAGGAGAAATAATTTGACTATCACACGGTACGTTTGTATGCCGACCGACGCAAACAAAAAAGGTTGCCGCTCGTTACCTTGAATTCTGTAGGTGGCGAGATGGAATTCAATTTGGCGGAACCACTCCGTCCAGCTTTCCATTGCAGCATCAAAAGGACGAAAAGTTGGTGCAACAGCGTGTTGTGGCGGTGTCAGCGATGGAGCGGCGGCTGCCGCATCGTTTTGCATTGTCCGTTGACCCTGGACGAGCTGTCCAAGGGTATCCAGTAAGGCCTGCGTCTGCTGATTCTGTAAGCGATAAAATTTGGACAGTACACGTGGGGATTGTGGCGAAGCCATTACACAAGTAAATCAGGGCAATATCGATAAGAACGCGGTTTTGCCCCGTCACCAATGTTTTGGTTGGCAGGAGAGCCAACACCGGGCAACTAGAGGAGGCCGAAAGGCACGCGTTTTAGCTCACGCAGGCTGGCGTGAGGTCTGCAACAGGACAAGGAAATTAGAATTTAGAAAAACGGACGTAGCTGGTGGAATACTTAACTTTAATCCGTTAATGAAGAACGTCAGTCTTGACGGTAAATGAATCAATATCAATAGTAACTGATAATAGCGCCTTGCTAGGTCATAGCAAATGACGTAGCTGAAGGCTATGCTAAACTGTCGTCTCGGCAAATGACAGCGTATTTTGTCAGTGAACTATCGCTAGCAAAGTCGGTTGTACAACTGGGGCGAGGGCTAGGAAGTCTCTCTAGACCTGCCGTGTGGCGCTCGGTCAGCAATCACTGATAGTGGCGACACGCGGGTCCCACGTGTACTAATGGACCGCGGCCGATTTAAAGGCTACCACCTAGCAATTGTGGTGTCTGGCGGTGACACCACACAATTATCTCCCACCATTCTACTCTGTTTAAAACTGCATCTGCCACCCGGGTCTTCCTACCACATCCCATTAGGATAATTTTTGAAATGGTGGCACTCTCTCAAGGAACACAAATTAAGCTGAAATCTCTCCCCGTCGCAACCAAATGGTCATACACAACACTGAGACAGCACACATTGGGAAGGTAAAGCCAGTCAGCTTACTTCCTTGCATTGTAGCAATAACGTGACGACTGGTGAACGCTATGCACATTGTCTGATATAGTCTAAGCCTGTGAGTCTATCACAAAACGAAAAACATGATCTCTAAACAAACTAGATTCCTACGTGTGTGTTCACATGTGTATGAATTCCTAAGAGACCAAACTGCTGAGGTGATTGGTCCCTAGACTTACACACTACTTAAACTAAGCTAAACTAACTTACACTAAAAACAACACACACACCCATGCCCAAGGAAGGACTCGAACCTTCGGTGGGAGGGGCTGCGCAGTCCGTGACATGGCTCTTCGAACTGAACGGTCACTCCGCGTGGCTCACTTCCTGCGGGAATTGACTTATGAAAATATTATCTGTATGATATGCGCAAAGAAAAGGAGTATTTTTCAATAACTGTGCAGCCGTCTCTCTATACGTCGGCACGTTCCACGTTCTGGCAGCATTTTCCTCGGACAATGGCGGGTCCCACTCTCTGAGTCCATACCAAGGCGAAAATGACATCATGATACCACTGCAAATAACTGTGAGTGTTTCTGATGTTAAAATACCTTCTGTCGATAGCTCAAAATACCTCTCCGTACTATTACAATCCGAAACCTTATTGAGCCCTACATTTTCTCTGACTTTTAACGCCGCTCTGAATTCTTTCGACGATTCAGAAACAAGGGGTGTCTGCTAGTGTAAACTACGCAGTAATTTTGGTTACGACGTCTTTCGTATCCATCCGCCAGCTTCGAACCTTCCAGCAGCGGTGGCTGCGCACGCACTCCGATGGCTTGCGATTGTTGGCCAACACCGCCCCACTCCGCGGCACTGAAAAGAGCCCACTCGCGTCGGTCACTAGTGAATTAACATCGACAAGCTGAACTTGAAACTTAAATATCTCGTGACCCTTTATTCACATCACGTTGCAATTTTCGCCTCCATTAAGGGGGTAGGACGTCAAACGTGCCGACTTATAGCAGGAGGGGCCCCACAGGACATTTTAATTTCCACTGTCTATACTTTTACCAATAATTTCATAAAAATTTGTCAGCATGACCAAAAAGTATTCAGGATTCACACTGATAGCAGTGGACGTTGAAAAACATAACAAGAGCAATTTGTTTTATATGTGAAATTCGACCATTTTTCCGTTACCATTGGCTGCATCAATTGCTTTAGGTGCACTTTTCTTCATAAGTAAGAGAGATTCTTCAATGAATTTTCACAGAATACAAATCATACTTAAAGGAGTGCGAAACTCTTGAATTTATTTAATTTATGAAAATATGACTGAGTTATTACATTTTAAACTTCATGTTTAGAAAAATCTCAAATTTTATAGTTAATTATCCCAATTCGTATCACCATTTTTAATAGATTTGGAAAATTCTAGAGTTTTGCATTAAGGTTCAAAATGGTTCAAATGGCTCTGAGCACTATGGGACTTAACATCTGAGGTCATCAGTCCCCTATAACTTAGAACTACTTAAAGCTAACTAATCTAAGAACATCACACACATCCATGCCCGAGGCAGGATTCGAACCTGCGACCATAGCGGTCGCGCGGTTACAGACTGAAGCGCCCAGAACCGCTCGGCCACACCGGTCGGCTTTGCATTAAGGAGTTTGTGTTTAATAAGCATACCAAGTTTGACAGTAATAGGTTAATTATTTTGGATGCTACATGTACCTAAGTACAGAAAATTGTGTTTCGCGGAAAATGGCCGTTAAAGTTTCTGCTTGTCTTTGGCATAGTTTTAGAACTGTCCAGCACCGTAAGTAGGTTCTTTTTCGTTTCCAATATCAGTTTCCTTCCTCTTCACATTCCTATGATGCACTCTTCTTGATTTTCTGACCTCCAAAAATGATTTATCTGCTTTCACTACACGCTCTCTGTCTATGGCATACAAAGCTTTGATAAAGTGCACTCCGGGCTTAATTCCCATTTTCTCTAATAAAAATTTCCTGCTTTGCACACGGTCATTAAAACATGAAACTTCATCATAAACACCAATAGGAAGTGCATTCCTGTCCACAAAAACGGTTTTTGGCAATCTTTCCCATACACATTGGTTTAAACTTTCATTTGGGTTTTTGGTACCATGATGAAAGCATTTCTTCAGTAAGTTTTCATTTGCAAGGTCCCTGAATATAGGTTTGATGGCTTCCATTACAGCAGTTGGTAGAGAATTCCTATGATGATATTCTTCACCACCAACAATTGACCTTTGGTAGCCACACCATGATTCACTTCCTTTTGGGCATAAGTTGTGGATAGGGTTATTGTCTGTGGACATTTTGTGGAAGTATGAGGTCCAAACTGCTTGCTCATATTTTTCAAGTCCCCTGTGTTCCTTCTTTTTGCCAAGCCATAATATATCTGTAGCTGTCAATTTCTGCATCCGTCAGTCGCCCTCTCCCTTTTATTCCCTTCCCATCAGATAATTTTTTTCCTGACAAATCTTGTCTCAGCCTTCTAAGTCTAGTGCCAAGTCTTTTCTGTACGTGTCCCACACATTCTAACTTCTGCACAGTAGTCTCAGCTCCATGTGGCACACTTTTGAACCTCAAGGAAAGCTTTACTGTCACCATCACCAAGGTACTTCACATAACGCAGGCTACAGGAGACAGCAGAGCTGGTAAACAAGCTTACAACTCCCTGCACTTCCATACCTCCACTTGGGCCTTTATACTTCGTATTACATACATGATCTGCAATCCCTTTCACACAACTACGACAAAATTTACTCAGCAGTCCAACATCTAGTACCTTACCAGTGTCAACAGATGTTGCTGTTACAACACCATTCAATGAAATGTGCCCTCTTTTTTGCTAGGTACCATCAAAAGCAGCCAATATGTCCCTGTCATCATCATTTTCGACAATAGATTCTTCTGTAGCACTTTTCATTGAAGATTCTGCAACTTCATTTACAGCCTCAATCAGTAAGCCATAATACCACTCAAACTTTGATGGAGGAGGAGGAAGATCCATCACTGCACAAAATGTTCTTGCTGCCTTCTGTCCCCTACCAATACAGCGCATGCAATATGCTACCCTCAAATTCACATCATAACATTTGTTTGTGGTTTTAGATGTCATGCAAGACGCACCAACGTTGCATTTGCTTCATATCACAAATAAGTTCACAGCAAGGCCTTTCCTGGCACTCTTATCTTCCACCAAAGAAACACACTGAACACCAAAGCAATGCTTGCACATAACATTGTCCAGAATTAATTGTGACAGTATGTTAACATCAGCGATGATTTTACATGAACCTTCGGATTCACAGCCTCCATTTTCATTAGCACCAAAAACAAGTTTCCTTCTAGAAGCACTCGGTGGTGAATTGTTTAATGGCTCTGAGAGGTTGCAGTCTTGAGCCACTGGTGTAACATTTGTTGTAACAGCCTTTACTGTGTATCTGCTGCCGTGGTGACGTTGTTTGCGGTTGAAGCAACAAATACTAGGCATCTTGTGCGATAATATACCACAAACGAACACAAAACAACCCAGAAAAATGAAACTTGTGTCGAAGATCACAGCACTACACTGCATGCCTTTCAAAACATGGAACAAACAAAATCAGCGATCAAAACAATGCATGCCGATAGCAGCAGAGAAAGTATCGATATCGATAGTCCTTTGTTTCACGTATGACTATCTTTGGCGAAAATATTATATTCGAGTTCTACAGAGCGAAATACACTTAGGTATGACAGAAGAATGCTGTGCAGAAGGGCGTGGCGCTGCACCTTCATACACTTAAGACCAAATTACGTACCTTATAACTCTTCAAATATATACGTTTTATACATCAAATTATTCAGGAAGATGTGAGCTACAAAATAAGCATGTTTTTGAAAAGTCGATTTTTTTTTAATTTTTGACCTAACAAAATTCGTTTTCCAACTGCATGGGCTTGTACTTGCTCAGTTCTTTAATTTTCTGAATTAATCAAATCACGGACGATGACTGCAACGAGCGTGTGCAGTGCCATATCAGTGCCACATGTCAAGCTATGAGCACTGGTTCATCTTCGCTGTTGAGAGAAACACTTCTTCTGTTGAAAACCAGTTCATTCTTAACTTACCTATTTCCTAGCCTATGTTTACTAGACAGCTCTTTCTTGTTCTGGTCCATATCACCTCCTCCCAAAATATGGAAAGCTAAGAGCTTTCAGTAGTACTGGGTTTCTTCACGATATAGAATATGAAGAAACACGCATAGTTCGTAAGGTATATATTTTAGAGCCCACGTTTATTAGCCTTTTTTGCTTCGATTGACCATTTCTGTCATATCCCTGAATATTGAGTAATTCCGCTGGTGCACGCTGTAGACAGTCTGATTTTACTAACTCCATTTGTTTGTGGGACATGCGTACGTTGTACGGTGGTTTGAGGAGTATGTATATGGATGGGGATCCCACCTTATTTAGCTTCAATGACCACATCCCAACTAACCAATATCGTTTCAGCTTTGACTGGCCATAGCAAAGGAACAGTTAGCCAAAAATATTACAATTCACGTTCAAGTATTATGAATATTCTTTTTATCAACAGGCAGACTGGCTTTACACGTAGAGAAGGGGTAGACAGTATAGTGCTGTAGGTAATACTACTCACTGAGTGTCTCTGGAATCTAACGCGGCGTGGCTTCTAGATCGTGTATAACCGGCCAACGACATCTGTCACTTCTTGAATTACCACGTCTTGACTCTTGTCACGGAGTGAGCTTCGTTCACTTGAGCCATTCTTCGACGAATTTCCGTTGCCCGCACTGCTTCCGCTGTAAGGAAATGCACTGCACTCCGTTTGATCTTCTTTTGAAGCCTCCCTATACCTTTCCTCGGCACTGCTGAGTGCAGCGGACTACAGACGCGTGCTCTCTCTGTCGACAAGTTAGTACGCGCCAGTGTCCCTCTA
This sequence comes from Schistocerca americana, assembly GCF_021461395.2. Classification (NCBI taxonomy): domain Eukaryota; kingdom Metazoa; phylum Arthropoda; class Insecta; order Orthoptera; family Acrididae; genus Schistocerca; species Schistocerca americana. The sequence continues at coordinate 655,166,382 of NC_060122.1, forward strand.
GCGACGAGTTTGGGGCCTCTACTCTCACATTGGACAACGTCTTCTTCCGTAGTCAGTGATTTACGGTCCATTCGGTGGTTTCCATTTTAGAACCTTCGGCTCGTTTCTTTTCAATGCACATTGTAACATCGGGATAATGTCCTTAAACGAGGTAGAAGAACCAAGAAAATGTGATACCTGGATAGCCATAGAGGGTACAAGCAATAATCCACGCAAACAGCACGTCCAGTAGGTTAATCACAGCGCCATCTCACACAAAGCAGAGCAACAAGTGCGAAATTTTCACGCTCGGAGATACTAGGTGCGAAAGCGCGCACGCAAGAGCGCTATGCGTTTAATGCCTCATTACGTTGTCTCCACCCTTAGGAGTCTTTTTTAGGATAACGTATAGCCACGCAAACAATGAAACCCGAGGGAGGAGGCTGTAAAGGAGAATGTTGTGCCGTACCAAGAGAACTGCAAATATTTGTTTAGTCGCCTAATCCCCAGCATTCATCTGTAACACCACATTTCAAAAGCTTTACTGCCTTCTTATCAGCGCTGTTCACTGTCCTTGTTTTACTTCTCTACGACGCCATGCTCCAGAGAACTACACTGCGCCACAAAGTTAAAGAATCACTTTTCGGAAACCCCGTAATTGTATCTCCCTGTGACGTATAAATTTGGCTCCAAAGTGCCTACAAACTTCCTCTGTAGTGTTGTAGGAGGGTGGCACAATGCGACGTCACCCTCAGGCTAGGCGACATTTCAGACTCAAAGAAAAGGCCACAGCTCAGTAGTTAAAGTGAGCTGTAATATGTGTTAATGATGTCATATTGGCACCAGATTTCACCACAATTCTGCTCAACGCCCGTGTATACTTGTTACACCCCTTTTGTTGAAGCACTCTCGATGGAAGGTCAGAACCTCCAGCCTCAGCTCTGAAATCATGCGGTTTTCTTTCGGATGGCCGAGGAAATCGTTTCAACCACACCGCCACTCAGAATCGACACGGAAAAGCCGGACGGGGTGGCATAAAAATTGTCAATGAAACCAGCCCGTCTCTGGATGCGTTGATTCCAACCAACTTCGCAGTCGAAAGAGACGCAGTGCATTCAGCAGTACGAGGGCGTCCTTAATAAATTTGGCCACACTTGCTACTCACGGCATTTCAACTCTACTCCATGGACATTACGAGGCTGCAAACTCACTTAACTTCACTGCAGGCCTATGGATTGTAGGGTAACAGCAATTTTTGTTGTGGCCTCCAGGGTAGAACCACAAGGAACTGTTCAAAACCATTCGACGAAATTTGGATGCGAAACGGTAACGTGTTACTTGTTCTATGTTTTCTCATCCCTCCTTCTTCGCGCCGTCCTGTGGAGTGATCACAAAGTAGGAGGGGGAGGGGAGGCGGGGTGGAAGCAGTTCGACATTGACACATCCCTGAATAAAATAGCAAAGTGTCCCTCTAAGACAGTCCTGTTCGACAATACCCCTAGAGCAACCAACTCACTTTTATCGTGCACATTAGAAACGTATCTGTTAGAAACTTAAACACTAATAACATTAAGCCTTGCAGGTGCTTTATCGCCTGAAGATAGGCAACCCCCACCTAAAGTTGTCGGAAGGGTTGCCTAAGCATCAGGTGCTAGAGCAGTCAGGCTGCTGAATTGGTGTCGACGTTTCTGACAATTACATTTTTCTCGTGCTCAAGAAAGATGTGTGGGTGGAACGATCCGAATTGTGAATCCCCCTCCCCCTTTTCCCCCGTGATCACGCTACAGGAGAGCGTGAGAAAGGGGGCATGAGAAAGTATAAAAACACGTTACTGCTTCAGATCACGTTCAAATTTCGTCGAAGGGTAGTCACCCAATACTTCAAAGTGCAAGATAACGTTCAGTGGGGTTGTAGCCCTGTGGTGGTTTCAGAGTAGGGTTCGAAAGCTCAGCGGATGGCAGTAGTGGCCTAATTTGTTATGAACGTCGCCCTGTTGCTCATTAGAATTATCGTTTCCGATCGCGGAAGGTGTGGAAAAAAAATGGTTGGTTCAAATGGCTCTGAGCACTATGGGACTTAACTTCTGTGGTCATCAGTCCCCTAGAACTTAGAACTACTTAAACCTAACTAACCTAAGGACATTACACACATCCATGCCCGAAGCAGGATTCGAACCTGCGACCGTAGTGGTCACGCGGTTCCAGACTGAAGCGCCTTTAACCGCACGGCCACACCGGCCGGCACGAAAGGTGTGAGATTCAACGTTTTAAGAGAAGTTTTGGTTCCATTGACGCTCTTAATGCAACCCCCACACGCATTTGCATAACGATTGTGAGCTGCGACGTTTATGAAGTGTTTTCTTCGACCACTTGTACGGAAACTGATTTCAATGCTGGTTGTCGCGGTTCTGAAATTCATCGCACAGACATGAAGAAGGAGGTGAAATGTGGGGAACAGGCAGTGTGACGACCATGCCATCGCGAGACATGTACGTGGTGGCATTTGGCAGAATTGTGGTGCATTTTGTTATCGATGTAACATCATTAACCCACCTTACAGCTCACTAGAGCTTCTGAGCTCTGGGTTTTTCGTGGTTTGTATCGAACTTTCTACAACTACATCTACATAGGCACGTAAGCGATTACTCTGCAACTGACAATTACGTGTCTGGAAAGAGGTCGTCGGAGCTACTTAAAGCAATTTTTCTACCGTTCCACTCTCGGACAGCGAACGGGAAAAACCAAGACTTAGATATTTCTGTTAGAGCTCTGAGTTTTGTTATTGTCTTATGGTGATCATTTCTCCCTATATAAATAGGCACAAACAAAATTTTTTACACTCCGAGGTGAGAGTTGGTGATTGAAATCTCGTAAGAAGATCCTGCCACAACGTAAATCGTCTTTGTGTTAATAATTGCCACCCAAATTCTCGTATCATATCCGTGGTGCTCTCTCCCCTATGTCGCGAGAGTACCAAACAAGCTGCCATTCTTTGAACTTTCGTGATATCCCTCGTCGATCCTATCTGATGCACAACATTACTCCAGAAGAGGATGTACTAGTGTAGTATAGGCAGTCTCTTTACACGACCTGTTGAATTTTCTCAGTGTTCTGCCAATAAGTCGTAGACTTTTAACTGCTTTACCCACAATATTATCTATTTGATCGTTCCAACTTAAGTTATTCGTAGTCGTAATTCCTAAGTATTTGGTTGAATTTACAGCCTTTAAATTTATCGTGTTATCAAAATTTAGCGGATTCCGTTTCGCACTCACACTTTTAGCTATTTAGGGTCAATTTCCGCTTTTCGCACCAAACAGATATCTTGGCTAACTCGTTTTGGAATTTGTTTTGATTCTTAATGACTTAATATGATAGTAAATGGCAACTTCATCTGCAAGCAATCTAAGAGTGCCACTCAGATTGTCTCCTAAATTCCTTACGTAGATCAGGAAGAACAGAGGGCCTAACCCAATTCCCTGGGAACACCAGATATTATTTCTGTTTTACTCGATGACTCTCCGTCAGTTATTTCTAAATGTGACCTTTCTGAAAGAAAGTCACGAATCCAATTGCACAACTGGGATGATAGTGTACAGCCACGCAATTTGAATAGGGGTCGCTTATGAAGTACGGTGTCAAAAGCCTGGAAATCAAAAAATAAGGAATCAATTTGACAACGTCCGCCGATAGCACTCATTACCTCGTGAGAATAAAGAGCTAGTTGTGTGTTACAAGAACGATATTTTCTGAATCCCTGTTGGAGATTTGTCACTAAATCGTTTTCTTCGAGATAATTCAAAAAAATGTTCAAATGTGTGTGAAATCTTATGGGACTTAACTGCTAAGGTCATCAGTCCCTAAGCTTACACACTACTTAACCTAAATCATCCTAATGACAAACACACACACCCATGCCCGAGGGAGGACTCGAACCTCCACCGAGACCAGCCGCACAGTCCATGACTGCAGCGCCGTAGACCGCTCGGCTAATCCCGCGGGCGATAGATTCGTGACGTTCGAATACAGTAACTGTTCCAAAAATCCTGCTGTAGATCAACGTTAGCGATATGGGTCTGTAATTCAGCGGATTACTACTATTTCCTTTCTTAAGTATTGGTATGACTAGTGTAGCTTTCCGGTCCTTAGGTTAGGATCTTTCAGAGAGCGGTCGGTTTTCTATGATTGCGGAATATAGAGCTATTGTATCACCATACTCTGAGAGAAACTTGACTGGTATGTAATCAGGACCGGGGACCTTGCCTTTGTTAAGTGATTTAAGCTGCTTTGCTACACCGAAAACGTCCACTTCTTAGTTACTCATGTTAGCAGTTCTTATTTTTTCGATTTCCGAAATATTTACTTCTTGCTGTATGAAGCGTCGCCTGGGTGACGTCGCAGGTCGCCATCCTTTCGTATCGTAACAGAGGAAGGTTTAGGCATCTTTGAGGCAAAATTCAAACTTGTGCGCTGCAGTGGGAGACTATTACGTGCTTCCGAAACAAGTGATCCTTTAAGTCTGTTGCACATTGCGCTTTCACAGTAAAATACTTTTTTAATGAACAGAGCAACCTGTCTTGCAACAACAATTTGAAATTTCACATTGTCTTATCTTCTCCTGTTATTTAGGTGCTATTCACACTTTGCAGATGCGATGTACGACGTGATATGCGATGCGACTCGTCATGCGACGCAGAAGCAACCGGCAACGTCGGAGTTCTTAGAAACATATAAACCAATCGAAATTATTTCTTAGCTGACACTTCAAGCGCTGGAGCTGTCTCCCTACAATAAGAGAGCTCAGCGTTACACACGAACTGTTTGCCACAATAAAGGGTCCGTTCAGTTCTCCTTCTCTTCCGGCTTTTTTTTTTCTTTCTTTTTGTGAGTTTATAGCCCGGTACCTGGGCTGAACCATGTACCATGCCGTTGGTGGGGGCGCTTGCGGGCCTCAGCGATACAGATAGCCTTACCGTAGGTGCTACCACAACGAAGGGGTATCTGCTGAGAGGCCAGACAGGCGTGTGGTTCCTGAAGAGGGGCAGCAGCCTTTTCAGTAGTTGCAGGGGCAACAGACTGGATGATTGACTGACCTGGCCCTGTAACACTAACCAAAACGGCCTTGCTGTGCTGGTACTGTGAACGGCTGAAAGCAAGGGGAAACTACAGCCGTAATTTTTCCCGAGGACATGCAGCTTTACTGTATGATTAAACGATGATGGCGTCCTCTTGGGTAAAATATTCCGGAGGTAAAATAGTCCCCCATTCTGATCTCCGGGCGGGAACTACTCAAGAGGACGGCGTTATCAGGAGAAAGAAAACTGGCGTTCTGCAGATCGGAGCGTGGAATTTCAGATCCCTTAATCGGGCAGGTTGGATAGAAAACCTAAAAAGGGAAATGGATAGGTTAAAGTTAGATATAGTGGGAATTAGCGAAGTTCGGTGGCAGGAGGAACAAGACTTTTGGTCAGGTGAATACAGGGTTATAAATACAAAATCAAATAGGGGTAATGCAGGAGTAGGTTTAATGATGAATGAAAAAATAGGAGCGCGGGTAAGCTACTACAAACAGCATGGTGAACGCATTATTGTGGCCAAGATAGACACGAAGCCCATGCCTACTACAGTAGTACAAGTTTATATGCCAACTAGCCATGCAGATGATGAAGAAAGTGATGAAATGCATGATGAAATAAAAGAAATTATTCAGGTAGTGAAGGGAGACGAAAATTTAATAGTCATGGGTGACTGGAATTCGAGAGTAGGAAAAGGGAGAGAAGGAAACATACTAGGTGAATATGGATTGGGGGAAAGAAATGAAAGAGGAAGCCGTCTGGTAGAGTTTTGCACAGAGCATAACTTAATCATAGCTAACACTTGGTTCAACAATCATAAACTAAGGTTGTACACATGGAAGAATCCTGGAAATACTAGAAGGTATCAGATAGATTATATAATCATAAAACAGAGATTTAGGTTCAAAAAAATGGTTCAAATGGCTCTGAGAACTATGGGACTTAACATCTGTGGTCATCAGTCCCCTACAACGTAGAACTACTTTAACCTAACTAACCTAAGGACATCACACACATCCATGCCCGAGGCAGGATTCGAACCTGCGACCGTAGCAAAGAAACTACAAGAAGTTGGGATAAACTGACTAAACCAGAGGTTGTACAGAGTTTCAGCGAGAGCATCAGGGAACAATGCACAGGAATGGGGGGAAAAATACAGTAGAAGAAGAAAGGGTAGCTCTGAGGGATGAAGTAGTGAAGGCAGCAGAGGATCAAGTAGGTAAAAGGACGATGCCTAGTAGAAATACTTTGGTATCCGAATTAAATATTGAATTTAATTGATGAAAGGAGAAAATATACAAAATGCAGTAAATGAAGCATGCAACAAGGAAGACAAACGTCTCAAAAATGAGATCGACAGGAAGTGCAAAATGGCTAAGCAGGGATGGCTAGAGGACAAATGTAAGGATGTAGAGGCTTATCTCACTAGGGGTAAGATACAAACCGCCTACAGGAAAAGTAAAGAGACCTTTGGAGAAAAGAGAACCACTTGTATGAATACCAAGAGCTCAGATGGAAACCCAGTTCTGAGCAAAGAAAGGAAAGCAGAAAGGTGGAAGAAGTATAAAAAGGTCTATACAACGGTGACGTACTTGAGGACAATATTCTGGAAATGGAAGAGAATTAGATGAAGACAAAATGGGAGATATAATACTGCGTGAAGAGTTTGACAGAGTACTGAAAGACCTGAGTCGAAACAAGGCCTTTAGAACTACTGACGGCCTTGGGAGAACCAGTCCTGACAAAACTATACCATCTGGTGAGCAAGATGTAAGAGACAGGCGAAATACCCTCGGACTTCAAGAAGAATATAATAATTCCAATGCCAAAGAAAGCAGGTGTTGACAGATGTGAAAATTACCGAACAATCAGTTTAAAAAGCCACAGCTGCAAAATACTAACGCGAATTCTTTTCAGACAAATGGCAAAACTAGTAGAAGCCAACCTTGGGGAAGACCAGTTTGGATTCCGCAGAAATATTGGAACTCGTGAGGCAATACTGAACCTACGACGTATCTTAGAAGAAAGATTAAGGAAAGGCAAACCTACGTTTCTAGCATTGGTAGACTCAGAGAAAGCTTTTGATGATGTTGACTCGAATACACTCTTTCAAATTCTAAAGGTGGCAGGGGTAAAATACAGGGAGCGAAAGGCTATTTACAATTTGTCAGAAACCAGATGGCAGTTATAAGAGTCGAGGGACATGAAAGGGAAGCAGTGGTTGGGAAGGGAGTGAGACAGGATTGTAGCCTCTCCCCGATGTTATTCAATCTGTATATTGAGCATGCAGTAAAGGAAACAAAAGAAAAATTCGGAGTGGGTATTAAAATCCATGGAGAAGAATTAATAACTTTGAGGTTCGCCGATGACTCTGTAATTCTGTCAGAGACAGCAAAGGACTTGGAAGAGCAGATGGTAGAGTTTTGTCATGACTGGCTCTCCCAAGGCCATCAGTAGTTCTAATGGAATGTTGTCTACTCCCGGGGCCTTGTTTCGACTCAGGTCTTTCAGTGCTCTGTCAAACTCTTCACGCAATATCTTATCTCCCATTTCATCTTCATCTACATCCTCTTCCATTTCCATAATATTGTCCTCAAGTACATCGCCCTTGTATAAACCCTCTATATAATCCTTCCACCTTTCTGCCTTCCCTTCTTTGCTTACAACTGGGTTGCCATCTGAGCTCTTGATATTCATTCTCTCCAAAGGTCTCTTTAATTTTCCTGTAGGCAGTATCTATCTTACCCCTAGTGAGACAAGCCTCTACATCCTTACATTTGTCCTCTAGCCATCCCTGCTTACCCATTTTGCACTTCCTGTCGATCTCATTTTTGAGACGTTTGTATTCCTTTTTGCCTGCTTCATTTACTGCATTTTTATATTTTCTCCTTTCATCAATTGAATTCAATATTTCTTCTGTTACACAAGGATTTCTATTAGCCCTCATCTTTTTACCTACTTGATTCTCTGCTGCCTTCACTACTTCATCCCTCAGAGCTACCCATTCACCTTCTACTGTATTTCTTTCCCCCATTCCTGTCAATTGTTCCCTTATGGTCTCCCTGAAACTCTCTACAACCTCTGGTTCTTTCAGTTTATCCAGGTCCCATCTCCTTAAATTCCCGCCTTTTTGCAGTTTCTTCAGTTTCAATCTGCAGTTCATAACCAATAGATTGTGGTCAGAATCCACATCTGCCCCTGGCAATGTCTGACAATTTAAAACCTGGTTCCTAAACCTCTGTCTTACCATTATGTAATCTATCTGATACCTTTTAGTATCTCCAGGATTCTTCCAGGTATACAACCTTCTTTCATGATTTTTGAACCAAGTGTTAGCTATGATTAAGTTATGCTCTGTGCAAAATTCTACAAGGCGGCTTCCTCTTTCATTTCTTCCCCCCAATCCATATTCACCTACTATGTTTCCTTCTCTCCCTTTTCCTACTGACGAATTCCAGTCACCCATGACTATCAAATTTTCGGCTCCCTTCACTACCTGAATAATTTCTTTTATCTCGTCACACATTTCATCAATTTCTTCATCATCTGCAGATCTAGTTGGCATATAAACTTGTACTACTGTAGTAGGCATGGGCTTTGTGTCTATCTTGGCCACAATAATGCGTTCACTATGCTGTTTGTAGTAGCTAACCCGCACTCCTATTTTTTTATTCATTATTAAACTTACTCCTGCATTACCCCTATTTGATTTTGTATTGATAACCCTGTAATCACCTGACCAAAAGTCTTGTTCCTCCTGCCACCGAACTTCAGTAATTCCAACTATATCTAACTTAAACCTATCCATTTCCCTTTTTAAATTTTCTAACCTACCTGCCCGATTAAGGGATCTGACATTCCACTCTCCGATCCGTAGGATGCCAGTTTTCTTTCTCCTAATAACGACGTCCTCTTGAGTAGTCCCCGCCCGGAGATGCGAATGGGGGACTATTTTACCTCCGGAATATTTTACCCAAGAGGACGTCATCATCATTTAATCATACAGTAAAGCTGCATGTCCTCGGGAAAAATTACGGCTGTAGTTTCCCCTTGCTTTCAGCCGTTCGCAGTACCAGCACAGCAAGGCCGTTTTGGTTAATGTTACAAGGCCAGATCAGTCAATCATCCAGACTGTTGCCCCTGCAACTACTGAAAAGGGTGCTGCCCCTCTTCAGGAACCACATGTTTGTCTGGCCTCTCAACAGATACCCCTCCGTTGTGGTTGCACCTATGGTACGGCCATCTGTATCGCTTAGGCACGCAAGCCTCCCTACTAACGGCAAGGTCCATGGTTCATGGGGGGAGAATAGAAGCTTTCGAAATGTGGTGCTACAGAAGAATGCTGAAGATTAGATGGGTAGATCACATAACTAATGAGGAGGTATTGAATAGAATTGGGGAGAAGAGGAGTTTGTGGCACAACTTGACTTGAAGAAGGGACTGGTTGGTAGGACATGTTCTGAGGCATCAAGGGATCACAAATTTAACATTGGAGGGCAGGGTGGAGGCTAAAAATCGTAGAGGGAGACCAAGAGATGAATACATGAAACAGATTCAGAAGGATGTAGGTTGAAGTAAGTACTGAGAGATGAAGAAGCTTGCACAGGATAGAGTAGCATGGAGAGCTGCATCAAACCAGTCTCAGGCCTTAAGACCACAACAACAACACCTGTGGCTGACCCTGTTATTCCGCATTTCATCAGACAACCACGTTTCCCACACAGAGCTAACGAAGCAATACTGGATCTTTTCGTACATGACGCGATTCGGCGTCACGTACTGAGCTATTATCATCATAGCGAATGGCCTTCGGTAGATGAGCTTCATACAACATTGCATGAGGCCGTCCTTTTGAAGGAAGCAGATCGTCGTTACAACTGATTCTATAGAGGAATAAACATAAAACCGTTTTGTGAAGTGATGACGTAACACATGGGTAAATTACTGTCCTGACATGCAGGAGGTCTTAGGTTCAAATCTCGTCAGGTGATATAATACTTTTCATTTGGAAAGTTTTATCAAAATCACTCTGATTATTATTATTATTATTATTATTAACTGAGTCAAATGTAGCTTTTTTTGTTTTAAAACTTTTGTCGCATCATTTTCATCATTGTACTAACTTCTATATTTTCTGTTGCTATCATTCTTCTTTCGTTTGATATCTGTCTGCGTCGCCTACAATCTGTAAGAGAGCAAACCGGCATCGCAAACGGGTCGGCATCGCGGTAGCTCGTGTAGCCACTTGTTGGGATAGTTTCAGGCAACCGATGAAAGCGTGAAGCTACAGTTCGCCTTTAGCGCTGAATCGGACATTTTTCTATCTTGAGTTTTCTCCGTAGACGTTAGCTTTAACTGCCTTGAACGAAGCAAGAATGACTAATAGTCCCGCCGTAAGGTGTTGCCCGCTGTGTTCTCTGATACAATGCAGATCACGAGGTTGTGGTTAGGTTAGGCATGAGTGTACATTTAGAGCCACAAAGCTCACCGTCTGCCGCATTTCAGTCATGAGTCGATTAAAATCAGCTGCGGACAAAGCATCTCGTATTCCCGCAATAACTGAGGGTAGCCGCTTCGAACATTGCTCCGCGTTAGATGATGTTAACTGAACGTCCCTGTTTGATTGTCGTCTTTAATCGAATGGCAGCCGATGTGGCAATACTGTAACAAGATGTCAACGGTCAAGTAATATTAATCGGATTATAGTGAAAGCGACTTTACTGATTCACAGCGATATGTCTGTCTTATCACCCGGCTGGGCATGGGGTGCTGCTCGCCCCAGGTAACTCGTATCGTACGCTACACTGCGGGGGAAATTTCGACATTCGATGTGTCTAAAAAATTGTGTTTTTGTAGATGAAGCGAAGCTACATCCGTGTCTGCATTAGTTTATCCGTAAATTTTTGGGTAAAAACTTAATAACCAATTTGTGGTATTCACGAATGTGTTTTGCTATGCAGTCTTTCTCGTTTGATGTTGAACAAACGGTTCGGGAAAAAATTAATTTTTCAGCTCTTATAGTCTGACATGATTGATAGTGAACTAGTTTTCTTTTCTTTATTACCGTTAGATATCGTAATACTTCGTAAATAAGTTAAACAACGTGCATATTTTGAAAAGCTTGTAATGAAGAATGTAGTCGCTGGTAATTTCACGTTTGCTGCATATGAAATGTAGCTAACTATCATACCCAAATTTTTTTTTAACGATGGAAGGAGAGCGATACCTCTTTCCCTTCTCGATAAAGTACATGAGTTACTTTTAACGTCATTCACACATTTTCAACAACTTTTCTTATAGTAATTCTTAGTTTCTCAGGAGGAACACCAACTCGAAAATTCATGTGGTCATTTATGACAGTAATTGACACTAGTTGCTAAATTAGAAACTGTTTTAACTCATTCTGTAGAATTAGTGTTTAGTTTCGCGTTGAGAGAGCTAATGAGAAACCACAGCTAAAATGTGTTTCATGTTTATAGCATCGTACGGGTGCACCGAGTAGTGTAGTTTAGTGTTGTTTTTTGAGATTTACATAATGATGGTAGCTCATGATTGTAGCTCTACAACAGCGTCCACCTCAGATGAGCTCATGATTGTAGTTCCTCAATAACGTCCTATTCAGAAGAGCTCCTGACAGCAACTGAAACTGAACCAGAAAATTGATTAGTGCTATCTTGTTTCTTGTTGTATGGCGAGTTGCATCCCCCTTGTATCATCCCAGTAGGAACATGAGTGATGCATCGATAAGTGTCGAGTCGCGCCAACTTTATTGCGACGTATAATATCGGATATGATATCGTCTCAGTGTGAGCTGCGTATAACTTTTCCTGCCAAATGTCAGAAGTCGTCTCTTAACGTTCCTAGCCTGAGTCTCCTTGCACATAATTCGGCCATACTGCATTAACATTACTTTGCTTTCATGAAGTTCATTTCGTAACATTATTTTCAAGACATTATCCCCCTAATTCAAGTAATTCTAATATTTCAAGGTTCTATCGCGACTCTGAGTGAAGTAAATAAAGCATAAAAGACAGCTTCCGGGTTAGATAAATTGCTAGTTACCTTCTAAGGTAATAGCATCACAGAACACTTGATGATTGGTTAGCCAAATATTTAAGCATCTGATGGAGTTCAGTTTCCCATGCGTCGTACTTTCCTTTGCACTAAAATGTCTAGCAGAAAGGTTGAATCAAATTGAGCGTCACTATTTTTACACGACTAATGCGTAATTACTTCTGATGACGTTACAAGTATTTTGGACAGCTTTACAGAGTTGCTATGGAAAGTTCTATTTCAGCCTGGGTAGCAAATTTATATAAGAAGGAGCTTACAGTTTCGAAACTGAGGTCTAAGTTAGCAAACACGTACCTACCACGATCTGTTGGAGGCATCTGAACTCTGTCTTACCATAATACACGACAGAATATTATTTCTGCCTCATTTTAATGGACTATACAGTTTCAAGGAATAAGGCTGGATCTTTGGTGCGTTATGTTTATCATACGCACAGCCATACGCAGCCATACTTGTGACAGCAAAACTGGCACCATTATTTGCAGAGTATCAGCGTTTTAAAACTTTGTCTCATATTAACCGTATGCCTGATTCTGACATCTTCGGAGCAATCGAAGAAAGATAAATTATTGCTGATGAACAGCTTCCACTAATTACAGCTTATTGGTGCATAATTCCAGCTCACTCCTTCCTATGGGCTCATATCTTTCGATCGAACGACCGAATTCCAAAATGTTGGGAAGTGTGAAGCAACTGCAGAGAAGCTATTCCTAATACAAAACCACGCTCCGCCAAGGCAGTGTAACACATTGGAATACAGGAGACCGCGCATTTCAGTGCGGAATTTTTGTTATGTTTTTGTGACCTAAGAACTGCAGGGACCATTAAGGTCATGACAGAGAGCCAGCGTTGCCATTTTCGTGGACATTATATTAGATCCGAGTATCTTATTCATCAGTCATTTGCGACAAGGTGACTTTGTATTACTATGACTGTTTATTTCCAGCTGCCACACGAAATCACGCTACGACCCTCAGTTCCACCAATGTTTTCAGATTTTTGAATGGTGTATGGTCATCAGTGCCATCAATAGCTCGTTTGCAGGAAACTTTATTGGATACTGTGCGCAGACTCCCTGTGACCTTTAACTGCATTTCACAGCTACGTAGCTGTCTATTTAATCGTCCCTTTAGTGGTCTCGTATTCCAAAAGCCGCCACATTATTTGGTTTATGCTGTGTGGCAGACATGTTCAAACTGTTGTGCTAGGTTAACATCACCGGTGTATGCATTAAATTCCGGACCTCACACTGTTCGGTGCCGCGAACTGCTGCCATTGCGTCACCGTAAACAGCGTCCGGCCACTGGAGACAATTGATGGCTGTTTGGTACGACGCCGCCCGCAGACCCCGTAGCAGTATTGTTGTACTACGTTTCAAACAAGCCTTGCGTCCGTATTCACTATTTCAACTGGCTGCTTCCTGATCGATTAGTGCACGAAACAGCAGACATGTTGTTACAACTCATTCTGATGGAAAACACGAACTACCCAGTTTACCTCTCAATTACTTGTTCGCAGATACTTGCGTTTTGTTATTACCCACTACGCGTTGAACGTTGAGTAACGTATACGTAACATTCTTGACAACCGAAATGAATAGTTCTAGAAAAGGTGAAGTCACTAATCATACATGAGTGCTTGAAAAACTTGAAATGAAATATTAAAACGTAATACTCCAGTCCAGAGTCTCAAAATATCTAGCGAAGATACGTGTACAAATTGCAACCATACTCTTTGTAATGTTTTTAGTATATTTTTGTAGTCCCTTTATCCAGAAATCAAGTCACCTTTCAGGCTCATTATGAGATTCGACCACACTCGTAGGTTGTATGGAATGTAATAGAGTGAAAATGCTAGATTCTATTTCTTGCACTAATCTGAAGAATTTACCTAAATTCAGCCATTACACTATCAGTCAGGGAATTTTTTGAATTGGTTGTTTTTGAACCCCCATAGGTTACGTATCTAAAAGTATGAGAAAAAATATCAGGCTGATTGCTGAATAAACTAGTTAGTACTTGTAAACTGTTTGGCCTCTTAGAGTTAATACTTACGGAAAGGCATCACGGAAGTCTGATATGAACTTTAATTACATATTAAATTCCACTATGGATAAGTTTAAAAATGTTTGACTTACAGCATTTTAAAACTAAATGAACGTTTTATTGTTATCTTAAACAAACAAACAAAATTCATTATCTGAGGATTTACTGATGTCTGTATCAACTTCATTTGATCAAAAAAAGTGATGAACATTTATGGTACCTGTAAACCGCTCCTAACATTCAGAGGAACAAAAATTTAATACATAATGATACATAGAACATCTTTGATAACTGAAAACGAAAACAAAAATCCTCAATTCGCGCCTTGTTCGTGGTGCTCCTATTATATATATTATTTAAAAAAACGTTTAATTTCTTCCTCATTAGACAGGTATCCCTCTACGTTCCAAGATTATCCATTTTCTCGAGTAAGGAAGGTGGTTGTATTTTGATATTTTAAATGATACTTTCTGATCTCGGGGCACATTTATACAGTGGGATTCATTATACGAGGCAGTTTTCTTGAATAAAGGAGCCCACTAGGTTTTGTAAACAACAACATCACTAAGGTCTACAACGTTAACTGTGAATCTATTGTTCCTGGATACATTAGTAATCACTGGTACATATTCCATCACTGTGTGTACCCTATCATATTTCCTGATCCTTGTCCTGATTACAGGAAAGTCTCTGTTACAAAGAAGGAAGGAATGACCTCTCAATGGAAAGTACTGAGTTTTGACAAGTGCATGAAACATTCTCACAATGGCATTATTCCTGTTGCGGGCAGAACACCCGTCTGAGAATATGCGGAAATCTTTTACACATCTAAGAGTATCGTTCAACTATTCAAATATAAATGTACCTCATCAGGTCCTTTAGCTATTCGTAAAATTCATGTTACTAACAGCTGATGGCAATGACACACACTAGCAATAAAAAGTTACGTTGAGAAATTCCGCAAGTCAGTGACTAGCTGAGTTTTCAGAACCAAAGGCAATATTTACGATCCACTCATGGGCACTGTATACAGTACGCCTGTCCGGTTTCTACACGTTCTGATATATCTCCCCTTCAGCTGTAATTTTGTCATATAAAGAGGAACTGGGTCGGCCGATTCATTTAGCATTTACTGACACCTAAGCAGAGCTTGTGGAGCGAACTTACGAGGGGAAAATTTGTGGTAATTAAATGATAGAAAACACATCTTAGAAAAATATTCCAAGTAAAAGCCTATGACGCAATACATACGGTATATTATTTAATAGTTTAAAATATTACGACAGAATTTGTGATTTAGTGAACTGATAAGACTAAAAAATTAAAAGAATTGAAATCATTAAGGTAGTCAACACGATTTATTAGCATCGCTATAAGGAACAATTTTTTTTTAAATAAAAGAAAAGAAAAAGCTAGGTTTCACGTCCACGTAAAAATCAGCGTTTGTACTTAAAAACAACTTAGTAACTCTAAGCAAGATAACAAAATGAATGTATCAGCCTCTCAAATTTTACCTGTATCTAACTGAGATGCAATCGTTTTGCACATAAACATGGTTAAAGTGGAAGTTTTAAATACTTTTATTCGCTGATTGGCTTGCCTCTACCGTCCATACTAATGAAGATTCGGATGTCATTCCTTCATAATTTAGTTGTCACACGTCTAAGAGTATCGTTCAACTATTCAAAAATAAATGTACCTCATCAGGTACAGACGAAAACTGATATTTGTCAACTTCACTTTCATTAATGATCTTTACCCATTGATATTTATGGTCATAAGTGATAGGTACCTTCTTAGGGCCATCTCCTTGTTAAGGAAACAATCCTGGTTAGGATGCAATGAGTTAATGAATAAATCAGTTTTCAGCGAAGTAGAACTCGTTTGAAACTGGTAAGATTTCACCTACCACTCATTTGAAAAGCCTTAGAGATTAGCAAATAGTCGCACACATATAATCAGGTAACACTAAGTGGCGGGTGTTGATTAAATTTATATGAGACGTCCACTGAAACGTTTAGTCATATAGGACCATGTGAGTAAATGAAATTAAGGTAATTACGATTATAGTTATAGTTTTTTAATAAAAGTATTTTTCCATTTTAAATTTTTCTGTTGCGAGCCTCTTTCTGGTGTAGGCCCATAGGCAATGGCCGGCGTAGCTTACATTTGCATCGTAGCAGTGTTCATCGTGTAGTATTAAGTACAATGTTCCTGTAAGTAGAGTGTTTTCAAGTCTTTGCATCAAACCTCTAGAGGTGACAGATCACGTCATGGGGAACAGCGTTTGTCAGAGGCAAAATATTCGGCGATGCTTTCCGGCGTCTTTTACGAGCTACTGTACCCCTGAGCGAGAGTAGGGCATAGGCACTATGCTGCATGGGCATGCAGTGTGTGTTGCCTATAATCCTATAATCTGCTTCGTATTAGAGGGCAAAATTAAAGTTTCTGATTAGCTTCTAAAATATCTTTCTCCGTTTAGAGGCATTCATAAGGTTTTGAAAATAACTCTATCAATTTACAAGTTTAGTCAGCATTACGATGCAGCACAATGTAGTTGGTGCACTCTGTGCGTTCGATGAAATATAGTCGTCTCAGGATCGACAAATTCAATAAAATGAGGCCTAGCGTTACCGGGAAGCGTCAGCAACCATTTTGTGTCTATCAAAGGTTGTTCCCATAACGCTATCTATTACCCCTAGACGTTTCACGTAAAGACTTTGAAACACTCTGTGTAGCTTCCATCTTATGACGAGATCGCAGTGCCTCGAAATCTGAATAATTTGACGTTAACATGTTTAATAACCACATAAAATAAATCGCTGTTTCCACGCAAATCAACAGCCGTTTAAATATAATTACAATGTTCAGTTTTCACAAAATATATGATAAGTTTATTCGAAATATATGTTGACATAATGCAAGAACATCAATAACAGTGTTTGCCTTACCAGACACCATAGAAAAATTATTGCGACTCGAGTGGGAGAGCAGCAACGAATGAAGATTATGGTTTAAACTGTACTACACAAAAAATATTTGCAGCTCAAGTGCGAAAGCAGCAAGGAATGAAGGTTAAGGTTTAACCTGTCGTCAGCGATAACCCAATAGAGGTATATCACATACTTAGATGGAAAAGATGAGTTTGAAAACGCGTCGTGTTCTTTTTTTAAAAAAAACATCCGTGTATTCTCTTTCAGTGATTGATTGAAACTAGGGGACACATATACCCAGAAG
Organism: Schistocerca americana; assembly: GCF_021461395.2. Taxonomy (NCBI): domain Eukaryota; kingdom Metazoa; phylum Arthropoda; class Insecta; order Orthoptera; family Acrididae; genus Schistocerca; species Schistocerca americana. The sequence goes on from NC_060122.1 coordinate 655,183,791, forward strand.
TCTCGTGCGGATTTCAGCCTCACTCCCCTGAATGAGAGTACAGTTTCTTGTCACTGCAACAGGAGCTATCGTTACGTAGTTGCCATCCGCAAACAAGCAGATCGGTGGCATTTATAAAAGTAAAACGACTGTCATATGTGTAAGCTTCTGCAGTAAATGTAGCCCATATTTACCTCTAACTCTATGAAAAATCTACGTACTACCAAAACTATGTACCCATAGACGGTTATCCAACTTAAACTCGTATGCGAACCTTTAGCTAAACAGAACCTAGTCTCAATTGGAATGAAACTCGTATGAATTCAACTTGTCTAGAAAATAAATGCGCAACTGAACTTAAACAATTAACTGGCCGTAATCAAAATTTCCACTCACCTCGCGTGTTCACAACATTGTTGCTGATTTCTAGAAAGCAAAACAGCAAACAGCAAGCAGGCAGCTGCTAAGCTATATCTCTATTTTTAAATAAAATATTCAAACTATTGCGTACCAAGTGGTGTAATGAAGTAATGAGTAATGGTATATCTTCTTTGAACAGAGGAATGCAGAGAGTAATCATTCCTACGAAAAAACATTCCAAGACAACGATTTTAAAATGAAGTATATATATTATAAAAGGCAGAGAAAAAAATCGCGTGATTTTCACACATAACACTGGTGTGAATAACATCGCACTTAACAAAGTGGACAATGATTTGAAACGGGTACCATGATAACAGAGAGTTTCTATTATAACTAACTGCTTAGTGAGTTGATATGTTAATGCATGACTCAGGGATGTGTGGTGGTCCTTCTCTCAGCTCTGAGGAAGTTAACTAACCGACAAAATTTATTCTGACATACTAGATGCACAGTGCTGTGGTCTTACGTCAAACTTCTTAAAAATGAATAACGTAGTTCAAAATTTAAATTCTTTTCGCTTTCCATTAAATACATCATATTCATTATTTCTGCCCACTACAACAAATCTTTCTTCATCTAACAGATAGAGTCACTAGTCAACGCAGCACTACTGAATAGGTCCATCACCTACCCCACCTCGAAAAAATGTTCAAATATGTGTGAATTCCTAAGGGAGGAAACTGCGTATGTCATCGGTCCCTAGACTTACAATCTACTTAAACTAACTTATATTAAGAACAACACACACACTCCCATGCCCGTGGGAGGACTCGAACCTCCGCCGGGAGTGTCCGTGCAGTCCGTGACATGGCGCCTCAAACCTCGCAGCCACGCACTTCAACTAAGAATGAATGAGGCGAAGACTGCGTCACAGCAAAACCAAAGATGGTCAAACAGTAACATAACTTGCTCTCTCTTTCTGACGTGTACATCAATAACTTAAAAAAAATGAAAGTGACATGCCCACCAGACATGTGTTTAGATGCAGCAATACAGAGATTCCATTATACTCGTACCACGTTTGCGGATTAATACGTACTAGGAGAGAAAAAAGGGATCTAGCTAAGCCTATTGTTTCGTTAATTGAACAATGAATGTGGAATTACGCAGAAAAAGCATAGACTGAATGACGTGATATAAGAATACACTGAAATATTACGAAGATACTAGAAAAACACGGATCCACGGGACAGATGACCTTTTGTAAGACTTTGCAGTACATCAGGGCGGTGGTGAGGATTTTGAACGCCGTGGGCGGGCCCACCGCGGCGCACCTAATCTGCAAGTTCGTATACCTGGTTCGCATTGCACTGAACGAAGACCCCCCAATGGTTTACTAGCTTCTGTTTTAGGATGGATGTTGTTAAATTTACTAGGTACTGTCCTAATATATTGTTGTAGGTTTTACTGAGGATAGTTGCCAATAAAATTGAGGAGACAGCATGCCATGCGTCGACTTTATTATCATTAACTTCTACCCCGCTTCTAATGATAACCGGGCATTATCTTTAGCCTGAAGAGAATGTATTATTTTAATTGAATGAATTTGCATATTACTGCCTGCATTCACTGAAGGTTCAGTTCTGCATATATTTCTCGTGCTTTTTTATTCTTCTTTCCGTTGCATTCATCATTGACTGATTTTTATGCTAATATGTAGTTTCACGCTATAGACGTTAAAATATATGTCATTGACACATTATCATATCAAAAGCAAGATATACCTGACCGCCATGTGACGTATAAACTGTCTTATTGCTTGTCACATCTGGATCCTTCCATCTGCCCACAAAAGTAACCGGAATAAAAGTCATTTTCTGGGAAAATTTGAGATAGCTCCATGGAGTGGAGTTCAACATCAAAAACATCATTATTACATCTTCAAAGGGGTGCAAGCCATCCGTCCAACTTTTCCTTGCACTTCGAATATATTTTTTGTCTGTTGGTCGGTATTCATTAGCTTGTTATTGTAACGCCTCATAGCCCATTATAACAACGTGGGTGTGTCGATATTACCAGTATTCTTCTATTTTTTCTAGTAGTAAGAAGATCTTCAGTTTTATGCAGATGTAACCTTATCTGCTGGAGACGATGACTCCTTTCATTTCCCTACAGTGAAATCGCTAGCCTTCATAATCCACATATGGGACCAATATTTGCAATAGCCTTCTTTCATCCCAGTTCAATTAAAGGATGATGATAAAATGTTTACAGTTTTCACTATGAAAATATTTAAAGAGTTTTGTATATTTATGCCTGTGCCAAAAGTATATGAAAGACAAACCCACTTTACGCTCACTCTGTCCATTTTCATCTTCATTAACCATCCTCATCAGTAATTGTTTAAGAGTCGTTTCATAATGCATTACTACGAAAGACGGTAATGTTCAGTAAATTCATCATATCAGGTAATATCTGAACATCACTTCTTGCGTATCCTCTTACCAACTGTGGTATTAACAAGTTACTTCTGTTCTGATTTACATTAAATTTGAGATTAATATACTCATGTTAAGAAAAGACCGAACACCTTGAACGAAACGTGATAGAATGTTTATATTCACAGGACATGTACATTAGTATGTTCTGCATAAATGATTAGCCTTTCAGTCACTTCGGTCAGGCACGTGCCCGTCATGGGGAGTGATAACTTTTGCCATCCATTGTGGCATCGACGCTTATAAGGAGCCAGTTGCGTCCTGTGGTACAACCATTCTCGTTGCATTTAGCTGGTTTCAAAGCTCATCTGCGATGGTTGACATTGGATCACAGCGCTGCACCCGTCGTTTCACCATATCCCGCACATTTTCGGTAGGCAACAAGACTGGTGATATGGTGGGCCGGGGCAAAAGGCTGACGTCATGTAACACCAAGAACGCACATGCTCGCGCAGTACCATGCGGTCGAGCATCGACCTGCTGAAAAATGGCGTCTGGGGTGCTGTGCAGAAAGGGTGTGGCTACGGATCGCAGGATGTCATTCACGTACGTCACACTGGTCACAGTGCCCTGGTCAGGCACAGACTGTGATTTTTAGTTGTACCCAATAGCAGCCCACACCACAAGGCCTTAAGTAGTCTTGTGCGAATGCAGTCACTATGATCCCGCTCCGCCTAACTGCGGTGAACCGAAATGCGGTCATCATTTCCAAACAAACAGAACCTGGATTAGTACTGAAACACTATCTGGCGCCATTGCTGTCTCCAGTGACGTCGTCCTATACCCCATTGCCGTCTAGCACGTTTCTGGATATCCGGCAAAGGCGAGCGGAGAAGTGGACGACTAGCACATAGCCCATGCCGTATGAAACGGAGACGGACTGTCACCCCTGATAGTATACGATGTGTTACACTGTTCGACTGTTGCGCCAGAGCCTAGGAGAACGCAGATCTGTCCTGTACTGCCATTCCAGTGAGGAATTGATCTTTTCGTGGAGTGCTGTGGGTGGTGCGAGCTGACCCATCTTGTCGTGTTCTACGTCTTCCGTGAACCATTCTACATACACCCGTTGCACTGCCGAAACTCTTCGTCCCACACGAGAGCACTTTCGCGGATGAATGCATCACATTCTCTCATGCCAATAATGCGCCCTTTTTCCAACCCACTTATCTGACGGTATGGTTTGCGTGTACATCTGTGAGGCATCCTGCACGTCTGCTCAATTCACACTGAGGCATTACCTTCAATTTATAGCGACAACGAGAGCTGCAGGCAGTGTTAGGCCGCGATAACGATGATGACCTCGAAGCCGTTCACCGACATGGTTTAAATGTTGATCATTTATGCAGGACGTCCATTTTTTCTAAACTTAAGTATATGTTCGAAAAACACTTCACATTTCTTATCACAAGATTTATATGACTTCTAATCGTGGTCTTCCAGAAACTACTGCCTACTGCAGAAGCTATGCAACACACTTACTTGCCGGCCGGAGTGACCGAGCGGTTCTAGGCGCTACAGTCTGGAGCCGCGCTATCGCTACAGTCGCAGATTCGAATCCTGCCTCGGGCATGGACATGTGTAATGTCCTTAGGTTAGTTAGGTTTAAGTAGTTCGAAGTTCTATGGGACTGATGACCTCAGAAGTTATGTCCCATAGGGCTCAGAGCCATTTTGAACACACTGACTTATTGGTCGTTATCGAAGCGCTTCCCCTTCATCATTTCTCTGTTGTCAGCTCTTTTCTCCATACTTCAAACTTTTTAATTGTTTTGAATCACACACTTGTCGAGACTGAAGCCGATATCTACCGTTAGAATTTCCACTTGTAATAGCTAACTTTGAACAAGGCTAGCTGGAAACTAGCGATTTTGAAATATCTGCAGTTCTTAAACAGAAATGACTTTGACTTTTCTGAAATATCTGCTGGGTTAATACTTTTTTGATATCACTACTTAACTACCGAATACAGTCTTGGGTTCGGCCAAACACAGGCAGTAAACGTCCGGCAATATTTTAAACATTCAGTCCATGAATGCAACTTGATCAACACTCTGTTACAAATTCAAGAAATAAATGAAGACGTCTCACCTCTTACTTTGGTAGAGACTGAACAAACAGTACCCGTTCGTCAGTGCTGGACAGCTCTATTGCGCAACACAGAATAATAGCGGCACCACCCACCCGATCTCCTTCCCTCTCGTTTTCAATACATGGATTGATTATTTCAGAAACATGTTATCCGACGTCATCGTAAGTTGTACTGAACAGTATTAGCGCTAAATTCTACTACTGTACTACACTTCGCCCGAATGTGGCAGCTTACCCGGCGTGTCCGATGTCTAGGCCTGCTTGTACAGAAGTCTATAAGCACGCGCCAACCTCAACGCTGCTTTTTAACAACCAGCTCCCCAGTCGTACCTGACAACCTTCACACATTTTTAAAGGGCTACAGGCTTCAGAGAGTGATCACGAATTTTGAAAGTATATTAGCTTGTGATATTAGGGGCACTGAGTCCGCTATGTAAAGTAATAAAAAATAATGGACTAGGTTCAGCAAGATATTCCTGGGAAGTTGCAGTGTAGTGGTCGGGGCAAATAGGTATGCAGAAGCTGGGCAGTGTGCCCCATGTTGCTATGGTGAGCCGTGAATGGAGGTAGGGAAGCCTTACACAGGCTGCAGTGATTTTGCATCTTAGAAAATCCCGAGGTAGGAATGAAGGAATTTCCTCAGTATGCTTTTAGAACGATAGCAATGATACTAGGACCTGACTTTGTTAAATCTTGAAACTGACAACAATCACTGGAAACATAAACCACGTCCAAACATGCCATCAGAAATCAGACACATCATTGAACTTGAGGTAGTGGAACGAGCCCACTAAAATGATTACTGTGTCTATATGGTCAACATTAACAAAGTTTTCTACATTTACACTCCTGGAAATGGAAAAAAGAACACATTGACACCGGTGTGTCAGACCCACCATACTTGCTCCGGACACTGCGAGAGGGCTGTACAAGCAATGATCACACGCACGGCACAGCGGACACACCAGGAACCGCGGTGTTGGCCGTCGAATGGCGCTAGCTGCGCAGCATTTGTGCACCGCCGCCGTCAGTGTCAGCCAGTTTGCCGTGGCATACGGAGCTCCATCGCAGTATTTAACACTGGTAGCATGCCGCGACAGCGTGGACGTGAACCGTATGTGCAGTTGACGGACTGTGAGCGAGGGCGTATAGTGGGCATGCGGGAGGCCGGGTGGACGTACCGCCGAATTGCTCAACACGTGGGGCGTGAGGTCTCCACAGTACATCGATGTTGTCGCCAGTGGTCGGCGGAAGGTGCACGTGCCCGTCGACCTGGGACCGGACCGCAGCGACGCACGGATGCACGCCAAGACCGTAGGATCCTACGCAGTGCCGTAGGGGACCGCACCGCCACTTCCCAGCAAATTAGGGACACTGTTGCTCCTGGGGTATCGGCGAGGACCATTCGCAACCGTCTCCATGAAGCTGGGCTACGGTCCCGCACACCGTTAGGCCGTCTTCCGCTCACGCCCCAACATCGTGCAGCCCGCCTCCAGTGGTGTCGCGACAGGCGTGAATGGAGGGACGAATGGAGACGTGTCGTCTTCAGCGATGAGAGTCGCTTCTGCCTTGGTGCCAATGATGGTCGTATGCGTGTTTGGCGCCGTGCAGGTGAGCGCCACAATCAGGACTGCATACGACCGGGCACACAGGGCCAACACCCGGCATCATGGTGTGGGGAGCGATCTCCTACACTGGCCGTACACCACTGGTGATCGTCGAGGGGACACTGAATAGTGCACGGTACATCCAAACCGTCATCGAACCCATCGTTCTACCATTCCTAGACCGGCAAGGGAACTTGCTGTTCCAACAGGACAATGCACGTCCGCATGTATCCCGTGCCACCCAACGTGCTCTAGAAGGTGTACGTCAACTACCCTGGCCAACAAGATCTCCGGATCTGTCCCCCATTGAGCATGTTTGGGACTGGATGAAGCGTCGTCTCACGCGGTCTGCACGTCCAGCACGAACGCTGGTCCAACTGAGGCGCCAGGTGGAAATGGCATGGCAAGCCGTTCCACAGGACTACATCCAGCATCTCTACGATCGTCTCCATGGGAGAATAGCAGCCTGCATTGCTGCGAAAGGTGGATATACACTGTACTAGTGCCGACATTGTGCATGCTCTGTTGCCTGTGTCCATGTGCCTGTGGTTCTGTCAGTGTGATCATGTGATGTATCTGACCCCAGGAATGTGTCAATAAAGTTTCCCCGTCCTGGGACAATGAATTCACGGTGTTCTTATTTCAATTTCCAGGAGTGTATATATGAAATTGTAAAGACATTAATAAGAATAGTTACTGACAATCCAGACAATATGAATAAGCATTCGACATTCAGTTGGACTGTCTCGAAGCCAGCAATGGAATGATTATTTTCGTAATGTTGTTTAACAGATCAACAAATCATACCCTGTAATGACAAAACAAAGGTTTGTTCACATACATGCGAAAGATTATCACCAGTATGAATGATTTATCCTGGTTTTCCATTAACCTGACGTTATTTAGTGAGAATTCTGATAATATAATTCTTGTAAGATGTTCATTTGAGTAACATGTTGCTGCGGGGTCTGGATGAATAAAGCTGTCATTTTGAAATTTGGGTGCTTCAGTTCGGAACTTAAAAATATTTTGCAACCCTGACCGCCAGAAGTCGTAGACTCTTCGTTGGGCTATCAGTAAATCAACTTTCTGCTGTGGTGAATTTATTTATATAAAGAGTTGAGGTTTTAACATTTTGCTGCTACTGAAGTGGATTGATGCACAGTAAGATGCCTTAGTTTGAGATCATCATTGATCACTAACGCTAACCTTCCACTGCAAAATTCATCAAATATTGCTTTTACATTTCTATTGTGTTAAGAAACTACTTGTGGAACGCCACCACTCGCAACAGATTTCTATTTCATTTGGGTTAACGCTTGGTAAATACAAGACCTTTGTTTGCTGGCCACATTGGTATCCTACAGGATCTAATTCCGAATAATTTTTCTATTAGTATTCACAGCTATTTAATAATTTACTTATATGTTTCCAGAATGAGATTGTCACTCTGCAGCGGAGTGTGCGCTGATGTGAAACTTCCTGGCAGATTAAAACTGTGTGCCCGACCGAGACTCGAACTCGGGACCTTTGCCTTTCGCGGGCAAGTGCTCTACCATCTGAGCTACCGAAGCACGACTCACGCCCGCTACTCACAGCTTTACTTCTGCCAGTATCTCGTCTCCTACCTTCCAAACTTTACAGAAGCTCTCCTGCGAACCTTGCAGAACTAGCACTCCTGAAAGAAAGGATATAGCGGAGACATGGCATAGCCACAGCCTGGGGGATGTTTCCAGAATATATGTTGACTAACGTGTCTGCGATAAATTAAGGGACCTCATGAATGATACTTGTTTGTAAGGGCTTAGAGCAACACAACATGACCGAACAACTCTTTTACAGACGAGCTACACTCAATTGTAAGGGCATGTACTCCCAAGATAGCCATAAATTAATACTAATGGTGATTAATTTCATATATTTAGTTTGTTACAAAGTACCAATCGGAATGTGATCTTAGTTTCATGCTTTTCAGATCCTTATATGGTCAGATAAATCGTGAAATACGGAGAACAGTTGCACAATCATCGCAAGAAATTCTAAAATACACTCAGTGAATGCATATTACAATGGTAAATTGTTAAATGTCATTAGTAAATATAAAATATTACTCCTCTGTGTTTTTGACAATGTATGTACATAATATATCGTTGTATAGAATTTCATTTGGTTCTCTACACGTCAGGATCTACGTGTATTCTTCTGACCTTGCCACTTTTCTGTAATAAACTTGCTAGCTTTATAATTATGTCACCGTCGTATTCATATGTCATGTTGCAGCCACGGTAAATTAAGTTTGATATTTGCTCAAGACAGGTACCATATAAACACAATTTCCATCTTCTTATTTATTTTCTCATCAAAATTAATATTCTTGTTTTAGTTTTCTAGTTGTCACGTAATACGTCTTCATTATGTTTATTACTCGTTGTACAACATTTTTCCTAGCAGAAGGTAGTGATCCCAATGATGCATAAAGAACACAGTCAGTCTCTCGCTCTCTGACTTCGTATCGCTTTCTTCCTCTTTCTCTCTCTCTCTCTCTCTCTCTCTCTCTCTCTCTCTCTCTTCATCCCTCCCCCTCTGCTAATGTAATCCGAAGAGAGAAAGTGAGATTTATAAAATTCTAAGCACTGTACACTATTTAAAATTTAAAGATACGTCCACTCCTGTCCGCTAATCGGCATCTCCCTCTCTTTCCTCTCGGGTAACATTAGAGAGAGACAGAGAGAGAGAGAGAGAGCAAGCGTGCCAGTCGCTAATTAGCCAAGTGAGTGGAGGTAGCTTTAATTGTTTCAATCGCTTTGAGTCCTTAGAAATTAATAACTTCATCTATAGAAGTACTCAAGGGCGTAAGTAGGTCCAGTTCTTATGTCTGTGTAATGTCAAAAACCAGTGTATGAAAGGATATGGTTAAGCTCAATAAAGCCCTTAGTGAAAACTGCAGATGGAAAAGCCTCAATCACTTAGTTTATGTACAGGTATATATTGAGTGCGAAAGATTTTGCATGTAACTGTGCAGCTAGACTGTGTAGGGCACGAATATGCATAGTGCACAACTTTCAAGGAAAATCTTTTACAAAATCGTTGTAACGTTAATTTAACACAGAATTATTTACTATCCCAGAGGTAAAATGTCATCTGAATGGTCCACAATCAGCCTAACATCCGTCATGAGTCTTACTAAAATGTAAACTACCAGATTACTGCAAATGTCTCTCCACATATCTTAGACCCTATATCACGGTTGCCAACATCACTTTATGTTGGAAACCACTTGGAATGAGTGCTTTCAAACATCAGAAATTTCTTAAGAACCCTGATTAGTTCGTGAAACGAAGTCAGACCAGAAATTTGAAAACATAGGACACATCTAAACAGATAGACTTACAAATGTATTTTATCAGTAAATGTCATATAGATAGTCCTTGGTTCTGTGGTTAAATATGTTGATATGTTTTATATCAACTAGCAATCACAAATTAATAAATGAAATATTTGGTAAAACACACATATATACTGAAGCGCCAAAGAAACTGGCATAGGCATGTTTATTCAAATACAGATATATGTAAACAAGAAGAATATGGCACTGCGGTCGGCAACGCCTATATAAGACAACAAGTGTCTGGTGCAGTTGTTAGATCGTTTACTCCTGCTACAATAGCAGGTTACCAAGATTTAAGTGGGTTTGAACGTCATTTTATAGTCGGCACTCGAGGGATGAAGCGGCGATTTTGCCGTACGACCAGTTCACGAGAGTACCGTGAATATCTGGAATCCGGTAACACATTAAGTCTCCGACATTGCTGTGGCCGGAAAAAGATCTTGCAAGAACGGGATCAACGGCAACTGAAGAGGATACTTCAACGTGACAGAAGTGCAACCCTTCCGCAGATTGCTGCAGATTTCAATGCTGGGACATCAACAAGTGTCAGAGCGCGAACCATTCAACGAAACATCACCGATATGTTTTCGGAGCGCAAGGCCGTCGTTGACTGCACGACACGAAGCTTTATGCCTCGCCTGTGCTCGTAAACACCGACATGTTGCCTGGTCGGAAGAGTGTCGTTTCAAATTGTATCTACTAGATGGACATGTACGAGCATGGAGACAACCTCACGATTCAATGGACCCTGAATATCAGCAGGGGACTGTTCAAGCTGGTGGGGGTTCTGTAATGGTGTATGGCGTGTGGAACCGGAGTGATACGGGACCCCTGATACGTCTAGATACGACTGTGACAGGTAACACGTACGTATGCATCCTGTCTGATCATCTGCACCCATTCATTTCCGTTGTGCATTCCGATGGACTTGGGCAGTTTCAGCAGGACAAAGCAACACCCCATAATTCCAGAGTGCTCCAAGAACACTCTTCTGAGTTTAAATACTTCCGCTGGCTCGGACATGAACATTATTGAGCATTTCTGGAATGCCTTGCAAGAGGCTCTTCAGAAGACATCCACCCCGTCGTTCTCGTACGGATTTATGGAATATGTCAAAAAAAGTTTTGCATCACCCCGGTTCCAAGAACTCCAGAAGATAGACGTTCACTGTGGATATAGTATCGCAGATACAGACACAGTCCCAAAGATGTAAACAAACGTGCAACTATGCATGAGCAGCGCCTATTAGACAGGGGGAGGGGGGTGTCCGACAGCCGATCAGTTTCACATTCCACCAGGAAGGAGGTACAAAGCTCGTGTTGTCTGTAGTTCAATCATGCCTAGACGTCAATACCGCCGTTCGATCGCGTCTGCATTGTTCCTTTGTGCCAAGGGAAGTGTGCAAGCGTCTCGGAGTGAACCAAATCGATATTGTTCGGATTGGTTGGTTGGTTGCTTTTGGGGAAAGAGACCAAACAGCGAGGTCATCGGTCTCATCGGATTAGGGAAGGACAGGGAAGGAAGTCGGCCGTGCCCTTTTAGAGGAACCATCCCGGCATTTGCCTGGACGCAATTTAGGGAAATCACAGAAAACCTAAATCAGGACGGCCGGACGCGGGATTGAACCGTCGTCCTCCCGAATGCGAGTCCAGTGTGCTAACCACTGCGCCACCTCGCTCGGTTATTGTTCGGACATGAAGGAGATACAGAAAGACAGAAACGGTCGATGACATGCCTTGCTGAGGCCGCCCAACGGCTACTACTGTAGTGGATGACCGCTAGCTACAGTTGATGGTTCGGAGAAACACTGACAGAAACGCCACCATGTTGAATAATGCTTTTCGTTCCAACCACAGGACGTCGTGTAACGACCCCAACTGTGACCAATGGGCTGCATGTTGTGCAACTTCACTCCCAACATCCATGGCGATGTACATCTAGCAACCACGACACCATGCAGCGTGGTACAGAAGGGCCCAACAACATGCCGAATGGATCGCTCATGATTGGCATCACGTTCTCTTCACCGATGAGGGTTGCATATCCCTTTCATCAGACAATGAACCCTACCGAACATGCCTGGGATAGATTGAAAAGGGCTCTTTATGGACGACGTAACCCACCAACCACTCTGAGGGATCTAAGCCGAATCGTCGTTGAGGAGTGGGACAATCTGGACTAACACTGTCTGATGAACTTGTGGATAGTATGCCACGACGAATACAGGCGTGCAAGAGGACGTGTTACGGGGTATTAGAGGGACCGGTGTGTACAACAATCAGGACCACCACCTCTAAATGTCTCGCTGTATGGTGGTACAACATGCAAAGTGTGGTTTTCATGAGCAACGATAAGGGCGGAAATGATGTTTATGTTGATCTCTATTCCAGTTTTCAGTACAGGTGGCGGAACTCTCGGAACAGAGGTGATGCAAAACTTTTCTTGATGTGTGTGTAATGAAAATAGAAGATACAGTTAACTTAAAAACAAGACAAACGCAAGGATCATTTTCCTTCGCTAAAAATGCCCGAATCATTGCTGTGCGGTGCGAAATACACAGATCAAAAAAGAAAAAGAAATGCGTCTCTTGAAACCAATTGTTCCCATTGCGATTCATGAGTTTGAAATTTGGCACTGAAGTGCCTACAACCTCCCTGTGTAATGTGTAATGGTGCAACAGCGTCGCGTCCTGTCACGTCACACTCCGGCTCGGCAAAGTTTCAAACATATTAGCGACGCTACAAGCGGAAAAAAACCACATCTCAGAAGTTCATAGGAAGTGTAAGATGAATTAATTACGTCATATTGGCTCTAAATTTCACTACAGTTCTGGACGTGCACACGATGTGAAGGTTATCATGCCCCTTTCTCCAACAATTGACCCCTTCTTTTGACACCTCTGCGATGGAGATCAGAACGACAACATCCAGCACTGGCAAGCCGTCAGGCCGAGAAAAACATTTCAGACACACCGCCACTCAGAATAGACACGAAAAGCTGTCAGGGATGGAGGGCGTAGAAGTCTTTTTCTGCTCTTAGGAACTAGAGCAGCCAAGAGGCAGGTGTCGATGACTCTGCCCGGTACCTTTTTTACGTGCTCAACAAACGTCCGTGGATTATACCAAGAGTGTTGCCGTACTGCTGGTTCTTAGAGGGATCCTGTGCCATTTTATTCATGCATATTTCAGTGTTGCGCCCTCTGTGATCACCGTACAGGAGGACGCGAAACGACAGGGCTGAAAAAGCATAAGCACACTTTCTTGCATCTGATCACGTTCAAATTTCGCGGAATGGTTTTCAACGGTCCCTTGTGGTTTCACCGCGCATACAAAAGCAAAAGCAGCTGTCGCACTACGCTGAAGGGTACAGATCACTTTGAATGGGGTTGCTGCAACACGATGTCCTTATAGTAGCGTTGACTCATCAAGAGGGTGTAAGCAGGGTCGAATGTTGTCAGGATCGTTGTCCTGTTGCTCGCCGCACCGTCAACTGTTGTTTCCGACTGTAACACGTGTGGGACTCAGTCCCCCAAGGGAATGCGTGGTTTCATTCACGCCCTGTACGCCATCTCCTGATGTCTTTTTGTGTTGATTCCGAAGAGGTGTATTCAAAATGTTTTCCTCAACCACTCATAAGAAAACCGAGTGGTTTCAATGCTGGATGTCTCAGTTCTGATGTCCATTGCAGAGGCGTCAAAAGAAGGGGTGAAATGTGGATAAGAGGGGCTCTGATGAACTTCCCAGCGTATGCACATCCACGATGGCGTTGTGCAGAATTGTGGTGAAATATGGTGTCAGCGTGACATCATTAACCCACTAAGCATTTCACAACTTCTGAGCTCTGGTCTTTTACCACATTTGCTGTCTGAAGCACTGTCGAACTCAGGGGTGACATTGCGTGCCGCCACGCTATTGCACCATTATAAAGGAAGATTGTAGGTACTTTTCGCTAATTTTTAAAATTATGCGTTGGAGTGGGAGACAGTTACGGGGTTTAGGAAAAGTGAAAATTTAATTTTCTTCCGCAGTGTGCATATGTTGTCACTGAAGCCAAAATATGGCGCAGTGAGCACCACAAACTAATTTAACGATTTTTTTCGGTATCTTATGACATAAACTATAAATAATACATTAGCTATATGTTGTTATACCCATAGGGGCATTGCCACTTACATAGCATTTCAATTCCATCTTGTTGTTTTTGATTAAATGCTGCACATTGCATCAGTATGCAAATTAAGGGTTACTTAAAATCATTCATGTTGAGGAGAGCTGCTTCTCTGTTCTTTAAGAAATGCTGATAATAAGGAACGAGACCTTCTGACTTCTGTAAGGGAATGGTACAATGGTCAGGCTCGGAATTTTTGAAAATGGTCAGACAACAGTAAGTACTGAGATGGTAGAAGTAGGTAATAAGGAATTTAAGGAGACCAGGCTGAATGAAATTCAGTTTCTCATGATGTAATAGTAGTTGGTATATCCAAATATTGGCCAACTTTGACCTTGAACTGACCTACAAAGTCTTCATGTGCTCATCACATTCTCATTATGGTCATGCATGACGTCGTCAATAAGCTTGAACTTCTGGTCTCATCACCCTTATCAATCAATATAAGCAATTAAACAATCGATCAGTGAATAAAATAAATAAACTAAACTTTAAAAAGATCCATCGGTCTCCGCTGCACATTATACCCCATTCTCTCTGTTTCCCAGCTCTCCCCACCCCCTTCCTTTCTCCCACTGCCGCGCGGGGTAGCTGCGCTGTCTAAGGCGACTTGTCACGGTCCGCACGCCTGCCCCGTCGGAGTTTCGAGTCCTCCCTCGGGCATGGGTGCGTGTGTGTTGTCCATAGGGTAGGTTAGTTTAAGTTAGATTAAGTAGTGTGTAAGCTTAGGGACCGATGACTTAAGCAGTTTGATCCCATATGATCTTACCACAAATTTACAATTTTTACCTTCTTCCACCACCCTCCCTGCCAGTTGTAGCGCAGTGTCAGTAATGAAATAGCCAATCAAAACATCCAAGCTGGTGGAACTATCCCAATTGTAGTAATGGAAAATTACCTCTTCCCTCGCCTTCCTACCTCCTGCCTCTACCGCATCAAAAAAATCCAAGACAGGGGACTAATTCAATTATGCTTCATGTTATAGACCCCTCTCCCTATCTCCAACCAATTACACTATTGTACGAATCAGTAATCAGGATGAGTTAGGAGGGGGGTGGGGCGGCTAGTTCAGTTGTGCTTATTCCCGCACTCTATTCCTCTCCTCTTCTCAGCCACTCAGAGCATAATATTAAAATGATGCATAAAAATGGCACCAAGGAGGATTATTCCTGTCCTGATTCCGTAAAATTGCATAAAGATACACAGCATAATGTTCCAGCTCCATTCACTCTACTCCAACTGGAGCCTAATACTTTCACAGTTATTAAAGTGAAAGAGCTAGTCACAATGAAGCCCTTATCTTACCTGTGCTCAGGAGTATCTGGACGATTTGAAATATTTATCAAAAATACTTAGTTTGCAATATTTATGCAGGTAAAATACCTTAATTATGAAAAAATAAGGTCAACTATGTTTTCATTACTGACTTTAAAAAATTGTTCATGATTCACCAGACAGCTATGTGTTTTCGTTGGAAGCTATGTATAATTCACTATGGAACGCTGGAATGAGTATATAATATATGACATTATCATACTCTCTCTAAAATTAATAATGAGCAGCTGCTGAAGATGAGTTTAATTTTAAATTTAATTCCACAAACAATGGAAGACGCGAAATAAAAACAACTGCTTACTGTCAACAGCAGCGGGTGCACTGGTATTGACATTAAAAGTTCGGTCTATGCACCATACTTGGTGTGTGACACACCAGAACCTAAAGTTAATTCGTTTTCAGATCTATGATACTTGTCAAATGCCACAATATTCTTTCCAAGTCTGCTAACTTTATGAGAAACACAAAGAAGTGCAACATTTATACCAAATTGGCGTCAAAACCATGAATGGGAACTCTAAATTAACTACCTCAACGCTGTTTTCATGGCTAAAGACATGTGGCCTGCTAAACAGCCAGGTAACCTTCTTGTGGAATATGAGAACAAGTATATAGCATACTGCTCATCCAAAGTTGAAAACCGAAATTGTTGTAAAAATGATGATGTTTGGTAATGATTGTAAAACACACTGTACATAATTAACCAAGAACCAGTGCTTGCTTGTGGAATGAATTAGTAATATTTACTTGACAATGATGAGTTTTACTTTCAAAACTATTCTGTAAAAGTTAAAACACGTGAACTAGTATTCTTAAAGCTATTGTTGCTTGTCTTTGCCAACACACGGCAGCATTCGATCTGAGTACCACACTTGGTTTAAGACACAACAGGTCCTAATATTAAACTAGTGTGATTCTTTCATGTTGAAGTGTCTACAGAAATGCGTCAGCTGTGAAAGAAAGTGTAATGCTTACACTACAACAGTAATTAAACATGTGAAGTGTATTCAGTCTGGAGATTTATACGGCCATCATCTAACTTTTTCAACACCAATTTAAAAGGAGAGTGAAATTAATACGTCACTATAAATAATGAACTCTATCTCACTTAATTTAAA
The DNA here is from genome assembly GCF_021461395.2 of Schistocerca americana. NCBI lineage: Eukaryota > Metazoa > Arthropoda > Insecta > Orthoptera > Acrididae > Schistocerca > Schistocerca americana. Next base: position 655,200,336 of record NC_060122.1, read on the forward strand.
TATTTGTACAAACTGCTGCAATCGGAAATTTGACTGGAATCAACTACACAAATATCTAATAGAAATATCACTATGCATAACATTATTTTAGGAAGGAAGAAGGTGTTTTAGCACGACATATCATTTAACCTTCAGAACGACTTGGATTTTTGTACATAACACGAGACCCCCAGTCATAGAGACAGAGATGTGACACTCCCAGAGTCGATGGCAAAATCGATAACTGATAAACAAGTATCTTTGAGGAAATTATTTACAATTTATTTTATTGTCTGTAAGATTTCACACATTTTGGAAACACACTTTAGCTTTAGATTAAATACTATGTCCTCCTACAACATTTCATCAAAGTAAATCATTGCTACCGTCTCCTCTGACGGCCCATACAGAAGTGTCCTTCTCGTTTCTCCATTGCACCCAAGAACATTTTCAGTCCCGGCATTCCACAGTGACATACCGCTATCGCCAATGAAGGCCTGAGATACTCTGAGAAAAAGCAAAAATTTTTTACATTGACATAAATTTCACAAATTGGACAACTATTTTAAGACTGCAAATCCAAAGAACTAAACGTATATTTGAAATAAGAGCATGCTTGCTAATGTTTCCGATGTTCTTAAAATCAACGCTTTGACTTACATAAATACGTATGAATCTAGCACACATACACACACACACACACACACACACACACACACACACACAGTAAATAAAGAGCAGTTATACCAGAATAAATGGAATAGTCAACAAAAAGGTGTCACACTACTTCACTTTGTTGTGTGAATGTGGAGGACTCATTTGGCTCGACACATCTACGTAATACAATACTTACAATGCTCACTATGCAGGAACTGAAGAATTTATTGCAATTTCGTTTGTTACAGTAACAGCTATGGTGCTATGCTATTGTGCGACATCTGGTTGATCATGGTTGACTACATCGTTTAACATTTAACATTTGAATATCTGTATCAGAGTTATTAATTTTTCTGTAATTTGAATGTTCTGTGTTTTTGTTGGTAAAATTTTTGTTGACCTTCATTATACGTGTCGCATTTGATGTGCCTGGATTGACCCTACCATTTTTTCTTGAATAATTGCAGATCATTAAAGAAATTCCATTTTCGGTAAGTCTTAAGATCTTGCTAGCTTCCAGGTACACTCACTTGAGAACAGGTAGCCTGCCGACACTACTTCCGCGGTATCAGGGTAAAACGCGCAGGGTGCCCGCGTTCGTCTTCTCTTTGTCGCTCGCTGATCATTCGTTCTTGCCAGAGGAACTGCCAGCCGACACCCTGAGTCCAAAGCTCCTGCTTGCAGATTAACTAGTAACTTAGATTTAAAATAATTTCTCAACCTGCGATTTACCCCGCATACGCGTCTTTGTATAATGGCGTGTGAAGGGATTATGGATGTGCTGTACCAGTACCATGATGAGCGTGGAATTTGGAACGATCTTGCAGTCTCAACATTCTTTATCCTGCAAGACTTCCGTACAGTGGTGGTTGTCAGCGTCTCGGTGGCGTGTGTGTGCAGCCCACCAATACGGCCGACTTTGGTATTGCAGCATCTTGTGCCAGCAGCATTCTAGCATCTAACTGCGGGATTTGGTACGCGGCTTACATGCATGACCCTCGATGGTTTGCAGAATCAGGATTGCAGTCGCTGCTGCAAACACAATTTTCACATTTGGCTACATATAAAGGACCTTAATAATTTTCTTCTCATTGATACATGTTGTTTTTGTTGTTGTGGTCTTCAGTCCTGAGACTGGTTTGATGCAACTCTCCAAGCTTCTTCATCTCCCAGTATGTACTGCAGCCTACATCCTTCTGAATCTGCTTAGTGAATTCATCTCTTGGTCGCCCTCTACGATTTTTACCCTCCACACTACCCTCCAATACTAAATTGGTGATCTCTTGATGCTTCAGAACGTGTCCTACAAGCCGATCCCTTCTTCTAGTCAAGTTGTGCCACAAACTCCTCCCCAATCCTATTCAATACCTCCTCATTAGTTATGTGATCTACCCATCTAATCTTCAGCATTCTTCTTTAGCACCACATTTCGAAAGCTTCTATTCTCTTCTCGTCCAAACTATTTACCGTCCATGTTTCACTTCCATATATTGCTACACTCCATACAAATACTTTCAGAAACGACTTCCTGACACTTAAATCAATACTCGATGTTAACAAATTTCTCTTCTTCAGAAACGCTTTCCTTGTCATTGCCAGGCTACATTTTATATCCTCTCTACTTCGACCATCATCAGTTATTTTGCTCCCCAAATAGCAAAACTCCTTTACTACTTGAAGTGTGTCATTTCCTAATCTAATTCCCTCAGCAGCACCCAATTTAATTCGACTACATTCGATTATCCTCGTTTTGCTTTTGTTGATGTTCATCTTATACCCTCCCTTCAAGACACTGTCCATTCCGTTCAACTGCTCTTCCAACTCCTTTGCTGTCTCTGACAGAATTACAATGTCATCGGCGAACCTTAATGTTTTTATTTCTTCTCCATGGATTTTAATACCTACTCCGAATTTTTCTTTTGTTTCCTTTACTGCTTGCTCAATATACAGACTGAATAACATCGGGGAGAGGCTACCACCCGGTCTCACTCCCTTCCCAACCACTGCTTCCCTTTCATAACTGTCATCTGGTTTCTGTACAAATTGTAAATAGCCTTTCGCTCCCTGTATTTCATCCCCGCCACCTTCAGAATTTGAAAGAGAGTATTCCAGTCAACATTGTCAAAAGCTTTCTCCAAGTCTACAAATGCTAGAAACGTAGGTTTGCCTTTTCTTAATCTAGCTTCTAAGATAAGTCGTAGGGTCAGTATTGCCTCACGTGTTCCCATATTTCTACGGAATCCAAACTGATCTTCCACTAGGTAGGCTTCTACCAGTTTTTCCATTCGTCTGAAAAGAATTCGCGTTAGTAAACTGCAGCTGTGACCTATTAAAATGATAGTTCGGTATTTTTCACATCTGTCAACACCTGCTTCCTTTGGGATTGGAATTATTATATTCTTCTTTAAGTCTGAGTGTATTTCGCCTGTCTCATACATTTTGCTCACCAGATGGTAGAGTTTTGTCAGGACTGGCTCTCCAAAGGCTGTCAGTAGTTCTGATGGAATGTTGTCTACTCCCAGGGCCTTGTTTCGAATCAGCTCCTGTAACTCTGGAAGACTATTATAATTTTAATTTTATAAGGAGCATTTAGACGGAGGTGACGATCTTCAAGACGGCGCTGCTCAACAATAGAAGTACGTGAATGTGTTCGTCTCTTTCCCTTCGTGGCTGCCGAAGTCAATTTCACTATATTTGCCGCGACGTTCGCAACCTGCAAACTTTCTTTTCATTTAATTACGAAGTCCGATTATTTGCTTTCTCAGATGAATAAATGCGTTTTAACCACAATTCTTTTTACCCAGGTCACGGGGAATAATAGTATTTAGAACGTACGTGCCTGTTTCCCGATCGTACGTTCGGATACATTTCAGCGTGCACCAACGTAACTATGCTTATGACCCGTTTCCTTTACAGTATTAATTCTTATTTTGAACCACTTACTCGTGAATGTACATGCCCTCTAATTTTGTATAGTCAGTTGGGTGTATTCCTCAATAACATTACTTTTAATGTTCAGTGGCTTAGTTTTCAAAATTGATCTTTGCTTGTGTCGCAACGGCGCTTTACGTGAAATATTTACTACGCGACATTCATATTAACTCTCATTTCAAAATTACGACACTGGCTGACTAAGCTTCTACCAATTATAACAGGGCGGTTACAAACAGAATTTGCACATCATAAAATGAGCTGTAAGCTTCATCTGTAGAGCCTACAACCAATTACAACTAGTGCTAATTTACAATTATGGAATCTATAGGTTACTTTACACACACACACACGTACGGAAACGACCTCCTTAATAGCTGCTGCCCGTCCCCTTATCCTCAGTTGCTGTTTTCGTCGAATGTTTCAAATATTTATATGTTGTGGTCTTCAGTCCGGAAGCCGACCGGAGTGGCCTAGCGGTTCTAGGCGATACAGTCGGGAACCGCGCGACCGATACGGCCGCAGGTTCGAATCCTGCCTCGGGCATGGATGTGTGTGATGTCGTTAGGTTAGTTAGGTTTAAGTAGTTCTAAGTTCTAGGAGACTGATGACCTCAGCAGTTAAGTCCCATAGTGATCAGAGCCATTTCAGTACGGAAACTAGTTTCATATAGCTCATCTTGCTAATTTATCCTCTGCAAGCCTCTTCATCTCCGAATAATAACTGCGACGAACATCCATTTGAACCTGCTTTCTGTGTTCGTCTCTTACTATCCTTTCACATACTTTAAAATCCCCCCCCCCCCCCTCTCTCCTGTCATCCACGCTTTTTCCTCCATTACTAAGTCGATGATTACTTGATGTCAGAGAATTTGTCCTATCAACCTGTTTACACATAAAATTTTATACAGAACACATTGAATTAACTATATACTCGTAAACGCAACATCTTCTCAATATGAAATAAATACATGGTATGCTGAAAAGGATGCCTCCGAATTTTTAGGGGAAAGCTCTTAAGGCTTTAAAAATTAAGCAAAAACGCTACGAACATTCTACATTTTTCTTTTTCGTGTCTACGTATTTGCAGCCATCTGTCGCTAGAGGCCTCCTAACTGTGGCGTATAACATGCAGTGCATGCCATTATTACGTCACTGCGTGAGAAACAACGAGCTGTAAACGAGTTTAGTATTCGAAGAGTCGTCCACACATGGAGCACCTCTCTTCAACCTAACAGTGCCAGACCTCTCCGACTCGACATCATCCGAGTTTCATCTGTTTCCAAAACTTAAAAAACACCTTCGAAGACTTCACTTTGTCAGTGACGAAGCGGTGTAAGAAGAGATGAGGTTATGGATCCGTCAACAGTGTCAAAAATTGTAGAATGACGGTATCAACGAACTGTTCACTTGCAGAGAGAAATGTGTTCGTCGCCAGGGTGACTTTGTTGAGAAATAAATAAGCGGACACGAAGAATAAAGAAGTAGAATGTCGATATCGATTGATTTATTTAAAATCCCGTAAGAGCCCTCACATAAAACATTCTGAGGCACTACTTTTTAGCACGCCCTAGCATTAACGGGACGTTAAACTCAAAAATCCCAATATACTGATAAATTACAGAATGAGTGACCAGTAAGATACTTTCTGGCATTTTTGTTCGACTCTCGCATAAAAAATACCACTCATAGTTATCTTCTAGAAAATTAATCATCTCATCAACAGAGGGAGGGCATAGAGCCGGAAAGCTCTCATCCAGAGGATGTTTCTTGGTTGATTCCAGACTTTAAGAAATGTGTGAGGATGCCACGCTTTTGCAGACATATAGCCTAACAACGATGGACAAAACACTATTACAAGAGAATCTTACAGCACTGGAAGCTGACAATATTAGTTACGATATGCTCTGTGCACCTTCCACAAATGATGAAAGAACAATTAGTTAATATCCTGAATAGAGAATGTTATCAATTAACTTAAAAAGACACTGTGAACAAGGAGGGGGAGGGGACTGTGGAGTTGAGGAATGTGGCAGAAGAAACAACAATAAAGGGAAACATTATGCAGCGATATTCCCTGTGCTTCCGACAACTGGTTGGCATATGAAGCAAACGGTGTCAAAATGATTCCATACAATAATTGCACAAATGAAATTCAGTCATGATCGTTAAAGCAAAAGACACTTACATCACTTCGAAATCGACAACACTCTTTGCACTTATGAAGAAGAACAAGAAGACGCGTACCACATAATATTAGGATGTTCCAAAAAAACAGACATGACAGACCGGATATTAAACGAAGACAGTGCTATGGGATACAAAGGGCCCTACTGCGTTGCCAGTCTTTTCGGAACAACGGACGTTAAAGTGTATAAATTTATGTAGACAGCTCGCTAGTATATAGGAATCTACATTTGTTTTTCTGGAAACAGTGATAGATACTCTCGAATCGGAGGATACCCCAGCATCAGACCACATTCAGAGCCGAAACGAAGAAATGCATTGCCTGGTGGACGGATTCCATATTGAAGTAGCCTGTTTATATGTCTGTATGTAGGCAGCACTATATACAGTATTAATATCGCTGACAGCGCTTTGCGTCCTCAGTAAGAGACTCCGTGGCTGGACGGATTAGCAGTTAGCAGTTAGCGAGTGGACGGCTTGGACATGTGTCCTTCGTGGAGACTCAGTGTTGGTAGGACATGCATTGTAAAATGAGGATGGATGTAGTTGGTAATGGTTGGGTACTGGAATTATTGACAACTAAATAATTTTTGGAACTGGATGTCGCATGAATAAGGTAAAATCTGCTAAATACATTGTGTGCTCTTCAACAAAACCTTTCTTTTGGTAACCATATGCCTCCTAGTATTTATCCTTTACACTATATTTCCTGGTGTTCAAACATTTTGGTCCTGCTTCGCCTCTTAAGAGTTATTCATACAGTTGGTTTCCTTAAGAATGTCTACAGAGCCCCATGCCCTGCTCTTTAGCTCAAACATCGTGTAATTCATTTCATTACTAATCTTAATGCTCAGTAACTTCCAACTCTCTGTTTCCAAAATTAGAAGCTAAAGTAAATCAATCAGCCTTAATACTACCCCCTCATGAATTCATCTTCCACTGCTGCCTTTATGCTTGGGGTATCTAATCCATTGGTATTAGAACGATGGCTCGATCTGAACTCAGTATTGTTCTTCGTCTTCTATACACCGAAACAAGGACTACGCTAAGCAGAACTAGTGTTTCTGCGGTGGTTGGTATGACAGCAGCCAATGTTATCCGCTGTTTCAGAAGCGTGTTTATTGACTGCATTATTTCCGGCCCTAGAGTTTGATTGACGCTGGTTAGATATGCGACAGGTAACCGTTCCATGGGCTACTATGACGAACACAAAGGAGGGTGCGATGTATTCAACTGAGTTAACCCCAATATCGTGGCGAGCAGATGAAAAGTAGGTCCGTTATCTCGCACGGTTTTCCATTTAGTAACAAACCACTCCAGTTTAATTGTACCATCTTTGTAGACGTAAGCTTTCTCTGGTCAAAACCTACGATCATTTTGTCAAAGGTAGAGCAAAACCAATGCACATCGACCTCCTGAAATTACAATTCCGACTCGACCAGTTCTCAATTGCATCCTCTGACTCCTTTAGTCCCATTAGCAACCATTTTGTCACTACTACTTGCCTATCTAAGACTTCTACTTTGGTTTATAGTTCCCAGTTATTCTGATTAACTGCTTCTTCTGTAGCTCTGGCATACTGAGTTACTTCTCAACTCAGTTGTCGTAATAGTCGTATATTATTCAATAAATACTTGTCTAAAGTTCCAATATGTGCCTATCATTCACGGCTCTCGTTTCCCCACTGCTTAACATCTTCTACAGTGTCATTCACCCTTCGAATGTCTTCCTCATCAGCAGTGCTAAATATTGTTTTCATAAGCTGACCTCCAGCGTCGCTCCAGCCCCTCTTCCTTCGCTTATGTGAAATTACTCTCAGTACTTGGTTCACCTCATCCCTTAATTTCTCGTACACTCCATGTTCTCTTCCACATATCCTGGCAGTTCCTTTGAGTATCTCGTGCATTCATTTCCCTGACGGAATTTGCCGAATGCTACTTCCAGTCTTCTCGCCTTGTTACGAATCTCCCACGCGTTGAATACCACCTGTATAACTTAGCGATGACTGGTGATCACTACATCTTTCTGCTTGGCCAACAGAATTCGTCCTTCCGGGTGCTGGTTCCGTAACGCTTCCATCCCGATGAAGATCAGTGGTCCTGCTATGAACCACATCATCTTGCTTTCCCTCCATCTCATCTATAGGCAGGTATACCTATTGATTTCCTCCCAAGTAAATTCATTGCTGCTCCGCTGCTGTTTATACTAATCACACTAAATGAATACCGAGCCCAAAAAAATGTTAGGTGTCCATCTCCTAGGCCTTAATCCATACGAGTTCCTCGTTACCATTTCATTCACAACCTATTGTTTACCTTTTTCTCTATCTTTCTCCTCACTCTCCCTTCCCAGGCCACATCTTCTATCCCTGGAATAACGCTGGACTGCTTTGAACAGGTTTCAACCGCCCTACAACCACAATTGTCGTTCTTTTTGGTAACGGAATCTTGACATTTCCTTGACTCACATTACACCAACTGAGATTTCTAATGTGAGTGAATCAACGTATTATCCAAGCATCTTGTCGATTGTCCTATGTACTCTTCCATTAGCTTGTGGGTACAGCTAGATACAGGCTCCCAGGTAGATGCTATTTTTCTTGACTTCCGGAAGCCGTTCGATACAGTTCCGCACTAGCGCCTGATAAACAAAGTAAGAGCCGACGGAATATCAGACCAGCTGTGTGGCTGGATTGAAGAGTTTTTAGCAAACAGAACACAGCATGTTGTTATCAATGGAGAGACGTCTACAGACGTTAAAGTAACCTCTGGCGTGCCACAGGGGAGTGTTATGGGACCATTGATTTTCACAATATATATAAATGACCTAGTAGATAGTGTCGGAAGTCCCATGCGGCTTTTCGCGGATGATGCTGTAGTATACAGAGAATTTGCAGCATTATAAAATTGTAGCGAAATGCAGGAAGATCTGCAGCGGATAGGCACTTGGTGCAGGGAGTGGCAACTGACCCTTAACATACACAAATGTAATGTATTGCGAATACATAGAAAGAAAGATTCTTTATTATATGATTATATGATAGCGGAACAAACACTGGTAGCAGTTACTTCTGTAAAATATCTGGGAGTATGCGTGCGGAACGATTTGAAGTGGAATGGTCATATAAAATTAATTGTTGGTAAGGCGGGTACCAGGTTGAGATTCATTTGGAGAGTCCTTAGAAAATGTAGTCCATCAACAAAGGAGGTGGCTTACAAAACACTCGTTCGACCCATACTTGAGTATTGCTCATCAGTGTGGGATCCGTACCAGATCGGGTTGACGGAGGAGATAGAGAAGATCTAAAGAAGAGCGGCGCGTTTTGTCACAGGGTTATTTGGTAAGGGTGATAGCGTTACGAACTCAAGTGGCAGACTCTGCAAGAGAGGCGCTCTGCATCGCGGTGTAGCTTGCTCGCCAGGTTTCGAGAGGATGCGTTTCTGGATGAGGTATCGAATATATTGCTTCCACTTACTTATACCTCCCGAGGAGATCACGAATGTAAAATTAGAGAGATTAGAGTGCGCACGGAGGCCTTCAGACAGTCGTTCTTCCCGCGAAACATACGCGACTGGAACAGGAAAGGGAGGTAATGACAGTGGCACGTAAAGTACCCTCTGCCACACACCGTTGGGTGGCTTGCGGAGTATAAATGTAGATGTAGATATAGATGTAGAGCTCGTCCTTAACTTCTCCACATTCAATAACTTGCACAATTCCTTGAATAGATCTGACATGAAGGTCGTTCCCCAGTCTGTTACTATTATTTCAGGCACTTCAGATTTTAGACATAATTATTGACAAGTGCTTGTGCCACTGCTGCTGCCTGCTGGTACAGCATCGCGACCGTCTTCAAAATTAATCTATGATTGCATCGTGTATTTGCTCCCTCCAGGTGTTTTATTTGATGGACCTAAAACGTCAATCCCTAGAAATTGATTATGCATCACTTCAAAACCAAATTCATATCAACCTACTAGAAGGATACTTTAACCCCAACAAGCATTTTATGCTGCACGATCTGTTGTTACTCTAAACTTTTTACTGTATACATAATATTTGAAATATGTGATTCCCTAAATGAGGCTTAACATCTCTTTCTCCATGGTTTGCGGTAAACTGGTGATTTGTTTCCCGTCCCTTTGATATGCAGTACTGTGTAATAAGCACAGCTGGTAATGGTCCTTTTGGAAAAAAAATCCTTAAATTCCAAAAGTAGTTTCTCCATCCATTCCCTATTGTTTCCCTCTAGATGCTTCCTTCCTCCATGATATCCATAAACTGATTAACAATTTCTTCATTAATCCTACATCATCTGCAATAAACTCATCTAGAAAGGCAGGCACCTTCATTTCACAATTTATTTCTTGTATGCATACAGTACCTCTTTTAACTAAGCCACCTGCCTGATCTAATATTTAATTCTCTTGTAACTGTTAAACCACACATAAAATTCAGCACTGGCCAAAAGTGATTTCCCAGTGCCCTTAGGCACACAATCGTATGCATCAAGTTTTAGTGTGATCGTTCAGGGTATAATCGATTTGTCTGTCATGACAGACTCCCATCACAACATCGCTACACTGGCAATGGCTTCACCATGTGAGGTAACAGGCAAGTTGTGGCGCCCTGATAATATTCAGAGTTCGGAGTTGGCAGTGCGCATTCTGCGTTCTTCGATCACTGCTGACGTCAGAAACCGCAGGTTGGGGGGGAGGGGGGGAGGGTGTGGGTTGCTATTGGCAAGTGATCAGTCAAGGACTGTAGTATGGGACAGATGTTCAGTTGTATTACAGTGACAATGGGAACATAATGCCTAAGTCGAAAACATGGAAGGACAAAAAGACAGGTGCAACTCATTCTTTACCATGGGCTACAATAAGAAGAATTAATGCTTCAAGAACAGCTACATCTGCCATACGTGCTGCTAGTGATGCAGATGAAGTGCTTTACGCCATTGTTGGTCTGTTTTCTAATATAGACGACGAACCACAAGAGCTGCGGCACATTATTCAAGAAGCATATGATAGTAGTGAATTAAACACTCCACTTATTGAGAAAACAGATAAGCATTTTGGAATAAACCGAAAAGCTGAAGAAGATCTTCGTCCTGATTCAGGAGAACGTAAACAACAACGTGAAGAAACTCCAGTTAACGAAGTAGAAATGGCTGAAGAACGTTCTGCGCAAATTCGTTCTTTGAATAATGATAGTATTACTGATGGTGGTACAAATAGTGTGGATCAATCTTCAACGTTTTTTATGTGGAAAAGTTGAAAATGGTGATATACATTTTGTTAATACTCATCTGTTTCAAGTATGGGGTTTTGGACATAGCTGGCAAGATGTTTAAGATGCTCAAGGAAATGTTTATGCTAAACGTTATGTAATGTCTGCAGCTCAATGGTATTATAATCAGTTCAGTCAATTTTTATCTAAAGTTCAATTTCATAATTAACTTGATTATTGTTATGTTAAATCTCTTTCTATTGATGTATTAGTTGTTGGATTAGAAGCTTCATTTCCCACAAGTAGTACATTATGTGGATTGGGATCCATAACACATATACCATTTATTATTTATAATAAAGGTGGAAATTTAGCTGTTGCTCATGAAATAGTGTAAATAAATAGTACAGCTACTAATCTAATGTTAATTAGTGGTATCAAAGGAAAAGAAGATTTAACAAAAATTATGTGGGGCGATGGATATAACGATTATCCTTCCTGAACAACATTAGTACATAATTGGCCTAATTATGATATGCTTCTTCAATAATGTCCCACAGTTCTTGTAGTTCATCGTCTAAATTAGAAAACAGATCAACAACGGCGTCAAGCACCTCATCTGGATCACCAGCAGCACATGTCACAGATGTAGCTGCTCTTGAAGCATTAATTCTTCTTTTTGCAGCCCAAGGTAAAGGACGAGTTGCACATGTCTTTTTGTTCTTCCTTGATTTCGACTTAGGCATTATGTTCCCATTGTCACAGCAATACAACTGAACATCTGTTGTATGCTACAGTCCTTTTATACCTATATCTATTTGGATAGCCTTGACTGATCTCTTGCCAACAGCAACCCATGACCCCCCTGCGGTCTCTGACATCAGCAGTGTGCATTGCACATTCTTCGAACACTGTGACTCAAGCAGCCCAGAATTAGATAACCAGTACACAGCTTTATCTGGACAGTTTAAATCCAGACAAAATTATAGAAAAAAAGTACATGTCTTCAGAACTAGTTAATATTGTAGAAAATCATGTTACTGTTCCAATTAATAAGATACAAAATACATTATTTTGGAGAAATATTACTTCTTTATGTACCTTAAATGATAAGAGTTTTTCAAATGATGTAAAACATATTCAAATTTTGTTAACTGATTTTTCTTTATGGTAATTATATAACTATCTTTTGAAAGCAAAGGAAATGTATTTTCAAGCATATGCACAACAGTTTGATTCATATTATTTCAATGAAAAAGAATCTTTAGATATAAGTAAACATTTGTTAGAATATCAATTTGGAGGTGATTGGGATATTATTTATGATTTTATATGTACATTCTATAATGTATTAAACAAAACAAATGGAAAACGGTAATGTATTCAGTTAATAGGTCTACCAAATAGTTTTAAATCTACGTTTGCTCGTGTAATAGCAAGTGCTATGATCAATACAGGACGGTGTAATAAAAATAATAAACATATTACGTTTGGGTTAATGGAATGTGCTAATAAACGTTTAATATGTATGGATGATCCCAGTTTTGATGCAGGATCATTTGAACAATTAAAATGCATTTTTAGTGGAGATCCTACTAATATTCAAATAAAGTTTGAAGGAGATTTTACTTTGGATAAAACTCCTGTATCTGTATGTTCTAATATTGAATATTGCAAAGGAGATGTATGGGAACAAAGGATTTGTAAATATTATTGGACTACATGGGATATAAAATTAGAAAAACAATTAAATCCATTTTTTTTGTACAATTTGTTTATTGAATGTAAACTTTTACAAAAATAATACATATTTCTTATCTTAAATCTATAACATCCTTTTCACCTAAAATCGGTGATCTATTATGATCACAGTTCCAACCTTTTTTTCTTTATTTTTTGGTATATTTAAATTACTAGTTACACATGCAGAGGACCCAGGTAATATATCAGTGCTGTACATTGCATTAGAGTCAAAACAAACACCTCTAAAATTATCTACAAAAGATTTAGTAGAGGAAGTCATTCACATTTCGTATGCGTGACTTAATATAAGTGTGTGAGAATTATATGTTTCATAATTAGCACCTATAGTAATTCTAGTTGTCATTTGAATTACCATTTCAGCGTTCACAAATGAATTTCCTTCTGCAGGCCGAGCGCGTGGTGCCAGACAAGAGGGGTAGCCCCTGTGATGGTCCATGAACGAGACTGCTGGGAGTGCCAAAGATGGCGGACTCTGTGAAACCTTAATGGCAGATAATTCACAGTTCATATCGAAATTAATATGAATCATGATACCTCAAAAAGAAATATGTACAATACCATTATTTGCACAACGATTCTGATGGTGTAATCAGATGTTCAATATCTTATTTAGTTTAAAGTATGATATCTGACGATAAATTATACAAGTAACTCCCAGCAACGAATTTCCAAAATCTAAACGGTTCATCGTATTTTGTACATCGATGTGCCTTTAGAAAGTTAACAGCGTAAACCTAAATTGGTAAAAATTACAGGTATGTAACTGGAATAGTACGTGAGTTATTGGAGGTCAAAGTGGCCAATTACTACTGATCGCGTCAGGCCATAAGTACCCCACAGTTACACGAGAAAATGGTAGCAGCATGCTTATAAATATATTTATTCATCTGTGTCTTTGTTTATATCCGATACATACTATTCATAAAGGAACTGGTTAAATATTTACTGTGTTTTAGAAAGCACAGAGACATTGGGCTACTGGCCTAGCTTTTGCTTCTGTTCATTTGTTATATGTTTATTTGATTTGTTTATGTATTTAAAATTGTGTGTTAGAGCATGTTTATGATCCAGCCACAGGAATATTTATTTAATTTCAATTTATTTAAACGTAAATCCAGTATTTCAAATGTTTTTCATTATGTTAGAGAGTATTCATGGGCTTGGCGACATGGAGGGAGAGCTCTAGCTATCACAATGCTCGTTACTACGGTAGGCAACTTTCGAAGTCAATGGAGAGAAGGTATGGGAGATGACACAGGGGAGTGCTGGAAGGGAAAGAGCGACGGCGGTCGCAGGAACTACGTCGGAGAGTGGAGTTTTGCGCATGGCCGCGGGAGATTTCGTAGTGCCGGCTTTTGCACTTGTGAGATTTCCGTGGCTTCTGCAGTGAAGACGTAGTATGCGTTTAGAAGTGAATACCTCGTGAGCTATGTTGTTGTTCATAACTAATTACGTGAAGTAATAATCTATTGTTTCCCTGTTATTAAACTTATATTTTATTTAATTGCTGGACCATCGACACCAGTAAGTGTTTTACAGTAATAAAGGGCACTTTTAGGGTACTTCTGCTATCGTACAAATCATTTAAAGTCGTTAAAAATAGTACCTGCATATTTTATTTTATTTCAATCTTTCATTTATAAAAGTTACATTCAAAATTCGCACTTGCCGAGTGATAGGAACTTTCGATCATTCTATTCATATACATATTCATATTGTATAATCTAGACTCAGTAGTATTTGGCTTGTAATGCGGCAACTACGTATCCCAGCTCCTAGACATCGAAACCAGCCAAAACTTTTAATTTTTCAGCTCTGAGGGTGCGTAGTTAAGGGTCACCATCATTTCATTTTTATTTGAAAGCCAGCAACTGGAGGTTTCTCGTCCGGGATAGGGATTCTGCAAAGTGGTAATTCCTTTGCTCTCTCTTATTCAGCGTACTATGCGAAGTGTAAAAACCTTTGAAAAACCAGTAGAGATTTCTGTAGAGTGGACCTCTCACAAAACACAGTGTGGGATCGGTTTTTTCCGCAAATGGGTTTCTAGAAATAGTGAAATTGCGCAGTAATTTTCACAACTAACACACGCTATCGATAGAGGTACTAATGTATCACGTTAAAGGTAATTTGCGTGGGGGTTCAGAGTCTAAATAAGTTGCGTGCACGGAACAGTAGCGGTTCGTTCGTTTAACAAACAGCAGTATCGGAGACGGTTGGAACACACTGTAACCAACAGCAGCTACAGTTACATCAGGCGATTTCTCCAGTGGCGGACGCAGATCAACAGAAGACCGACGGCAGCATCTTCGAGTACTCCAGCGCAGACTTGAGTGTCGTCTTCCACTACAACCGATGGCATCACCACGGCAGAGGGAACAATCTCAAATCAGCTAAGTGCCTGCGCAAATAGTGAGATAGTGTTTAACTCCGATGTTCAAGCTCCACTTATAGATACCGCGAGTATAAAACAGTCACCTAGTATGTGTAATTCTCAAAATGGAAATGAGCCGGTTAGTCCGAAAACAGAGCGCGTAAGTGTAACTAGTAGGAATCAGGGAAGGGGAATGAATGTGGGGAGACATGACGTATCAGCTAATGCAAATGATCCAGGAATTGGGAAATAATATGAATACAATGGCAAGTAATATCAGTACAATTCGAATAGATATGGGTACAATGCGAACTGAAATAGGTTCCGCTGTGAAAGAGGAAGTTGAAATAACTTTGGGTAACCTTGAAAAAGCAATTGATGATAAATTAAAATGTGTCCTAGTGGATATGGGGAAAATTATAGACTAAGTTGTAATAATAAAATCTAAAATCGAATCAGTGGAAAAAGATCTTGAGGAAAAAATAGATAAGATACAGGCGGAATTTTGGCGCAGGATAAGCGACTGTACAAAAGCGCAAGAGGCTCATAAAAGCGATGTAAATTTAGCAATTAGTGGCATCGCTAATTGTCTATGTGAGGGGGAGAAACAAATGGTCAAAATTAAAGGTAAAATAGATTCCAGTATCACTAGTGAAAATGTATTTAAAAAACAAATGCGACGGATAAAAAGTAATTTGAATTCCTTAGCCTCCCAACAGGTCACGCCGGTTATAAATATCCGTTGGGCAAATACCGGATCTGTGAAATGTTACTCAGATGACGGAAGATATTACCCAGTAAATTTCTCGGCTGCGTGTAGGCACTCTTTTGTTCGCGGTATGTCGGACGAAGCGAAAATAAAATACGTTAAACGGTATTTGGAGGGAGACCCACAGTCTTGGGCCAATGTTAAATGTAGTTCTCGCGAATCTAACGAAGTGTTTGAAAAGTGTTTTATGAATAAATTTTGGATCGAGCAAAAACAGACGCAGATCCAAAATGAAATTTTAAACGGGCCGAGTTACAGGTACGGTAATGGGACGATGAGAGATTTTTGCAAGCGCGAACTTGGCAAATTTATGCATGTGAAACATCCGTTGTGGATTTTAATGGAAATCACTACTAACTGAAATATTTTTCCATCAAGTTCCACCCTATGTTGCCGAAGATCGATTATGGCATAATGCAGACATTAGCAATCTAATCCTAAAATCATGTCGTATCCCTGACTCACATGTGGCACAATCTCTACACATTCTTGAAATTGAACTGTATCCAGAAAAACGACTATGTCCACCAATCCTGATGGTTTGCGATTTTTATCACCCGCTCCACGGAGTCTGTGCCGTGGTCCACATGGTTGCTTACATTTCAACAGATCACTACTGACTACCGACACATGCCCCCCTGTCAACAATAATATCCTGCAACCTTTTTCCCCTCATCCCACCTAGTCACTCAGCTCCTTCGTCAACTGCCCCAAACCAAAGATATTCTTCTCCTCCGAAGCTACCCTTAAGGACTTCGCCATGGCCCAGGCAAGAGACTGTTTTTGGCCTATGAGAGGTATTTCATTATCATCAAACCATCCGGACAAGTCCAGTGAGCCGCCTGGCTGCGAGCCTGTTTTTCACATGATGTGGGAACAGCAATCTACCAGTTATGGACACTGTCACGAAAGAAATCAAAGGAAGCAGAAAACGAAGATCTCAATGTTTTTTCTTTTGCTGATGACATAGCCGTTTGGAGAAAGACGTAAATGGAGGTTCAGAGGAGATTACATTACTGAAATGGAAAATCGGAAGAGTTCAACTTGACTGTGAGAAAGAACAGGACAGTGGCAATCAAGATGAATGGGACACCCACTCCTTGCAACATTATAATCAACGGAGAGAAAATTCAAAGTGTGAAAAGTTTTAGCTATCCATCTCAGGTGCTGGAAGTGCCAAACTACACTCCTGGAAATGGAAAGAAGAACACATTGACACCGGTGTGTCAGACCCACCATACTTGCTCCGGACACTGCAAGAGGGCTGTACAAGCAATGATCACACGCACGGCACAGCGGACACACCAGGAACCGCGGTGTTGGCCGTCGAATGGCGCTAGCTGCGCAGCATTTGTGCACCGCCGCCGTCAGTGTCAGCCAGTTGGCCGTGGCATACGGAGCTCCATCGCAGTCTTTAACACTGGTAGCATGCCGCGACAGCGTGGACGTGAACCGTATGTGCAGTTGACGGACTTTGAGCGAGGGCGTATAGTGGGCATGCGGGAGGCCGAGTGGACGTACCGCCGAATTGCTCAACACGTGGGGCGTGAGGTGTCCACAGTACATCGATGTTGTCGCCAGTGGTCGGCGGAAGGTGCACGTGCCCGTCGACCTGGGACCGGACCGCAGCGACGCACGGATGCACGCCAAGACCGTAGGATCCTACGCAGTGCCGTAGGGGACCGCACCGCCACTTCCCAGCAAATTAGGGACACTGTTGCTCCTGGGGTATCGGCGAGGACCATTCGCAACCGTCTCCATGAAGCTGGGCTACGGTCCCGCACACCGTTAGGCCGTCTTCCGCTCACGCCCCAACATCGTGCAGCCCGCCTCCAGTGGTGTCGCGACAGGCGTGAATGGAGGGACGAATGGAGACGTGTCGTCTTCAGCGATGAGAGTCGCTTCTGCCTTGGTGCCAATGATGGTCGTATGCGTGTTTGGCGCCGATGCAGGTGAGCGCCACAATCAGGACTGCATACGACCGAGGCACACAGGGCCAACACCCGGCATCATGATGTGCGGAGCGATCTCCTACACTGGCCATACACCACTGGTGATCGTCGAGGGGACACTGAATAGTCCAAACCGTCATCGAACCCATCGTTCTACCATTCCTAGACCGGCAAGGGAACTTGCTGTTCCAACAGGACAATGCACGTCCGCATGTATCCCGTGCCACCCAACGTGCTGTAGAAGGTGTAAGTCAACTACCCTGGCCAGCAAGATCTCCGGATCTGTCCCCCATTGAGCATGTTTGGGACTGGATGAAGCGTCGTCTCACGGGGTCTGCACGTCCAGCACGAACGCTGGTCCAACTGAGGCACCAGGTGGAAATGGCATGGCTAGCCGTTCCACAGGACTACATCCAGTTCTCTACGATCGTCTCCATGGGAGAATAGCAGCCTGCATTGCTGCGAAAGGTGGATATACACTGAACTAGTGCCGACATTGTGCATGCTCTGTTGCCTGTGTCTATGTGCCTGTGGTTCTGTCAGTGTGATCATGTGATGTATCTGACCCCAGGAATGTGTCAATAAAGTTTCCCCTTCCTGGGACAATGAATTCACGGTGTTCTTATTTCAATTTCCAGGAGTGTAGAAATCTGAAACATAGTAGCGAAAGGATTTAGTTCCTTCCATCAAGTACGAAACCTAATGTGGGACAAGGGAGTGCATCTAATAGCGACACAGAAAATCTTTAAAGATTATCTACTACCAAGCTTGACATATATTTTGGAGACCCATTCCTTAGGTCAGCTCAATAATAAACCGGGAGAGACTGAAACAGATATGGATGTATCATAACAGACCTGCAGGTGACCTCGACCAAGGAGGAAAGAATGAGTGCTGTGAGAATGCAGTGGTAAGGTCATATGAAGTGAATGCAGATGACTCGAACTCCATGTCAGTATTTGGAGATGAAGGTAAAAGGCAAATGACAGACTGGGCGACCTAGAAAGAGATGAGCAGACCAGGTTAATGAAGATCTGAAAAGGAGAGTAGTGAAGTGCGATAGAGTGGAGAGAGAGAGAAAAGCTACAGGACCGAAATCAATAGCGGTATATCGTACACGAAGTTCCTATCCATCCCACTGGAAGAAAATCCTGATGGTGATGAAGATGATAGTGTACTTGTGTGTGTGCAGGATTTTCTCTCAAACTCCTGGATCGATTACAACCAAATCTAGCACAAAAACAGCAGCAATCATGAGTATCAGCACTGTGGGGTCTATAACCTCCTAGCTCCGACAGGAGCATAGATATGGACAGAAACGTACTTTTTCCACCCCTGGTGTACAGGCTGCCCTACATAAGAGGCATGTTGCTTTGGAGTAGTACCGGTCTGTTTTAACTAACTGCTTTGCCAGGTGGCCTCGACGTCATGGTCAAATAAATTTGTAACTTGCCCTGCGTGACAGGGGTGTTACCTGAATGGGATCGTCCTGCTTTACTGAACTGTATTGCATGGGCTACACTTGGTAATGATCATGGCTGGGAACCGATTGAGGATGTGGATAGACGAGGGGATGGACAGAGAGAGGGGCTGGAGGAGAGGGAGATGCATGAGGTAGATGGCATATCTAGAGGGGTGATGGGAAGGTGAGAAAGAAAGAGGGGGAGATGGGAGTGAGAGGGGAGGACGTTAAGGGGAGTTGGAACGCCCTTCCCTGACAATTTTAAATTTAGCGACTTGGCTTCCCTGTATTTCAGGAACCACTATAGCCATTGACATGAAACTTTTACTACAACAATTGCATATCGGCCACTGCTTTCGGAAATACAAGTTTTTAATTATACTGTTAAAATTTGGTGTATTTTTTGGTTCGTTATCGTCAGTAATTTTAATTATGCATAATATTACATTCTCCTTTTAGTTCATTAGATCAGGATATGTATGTTATTACTGCTTGAAAATTTCAGTACTCTACTCGAAGTGGTTTCTGAGATTAAGGAAAAATGCAACAGAAAATGTTAATTTTCAGGAACGTCTTCTAAAGTTTCCGAAGACTGTAACTCACTTAATATATGATTAATTTTTAGTCACTCAGAAGCACCCTGAACCATACTGTATATCATCCTCTTGATCTTTTTCAGAATTTTTTCTTCTTTTCTTTTTTCTGCACTCCTTAGTGGCAAACTTGGGTGCATACTCGGCTTTATCAATGCGAACCTTGTCCATTCGTTCAAGTTCTCTGATGCAGTTAACTCAAGGATTAATTCCCATATGCGTAGTACTTTCACCCTACCAATGTTGCCACCATTAACAGCAATAACAGCATCACTGATCCCCCAGTTTAGTGCCTTCATTCCAACAAAAACGCTTTTTGGCAAGCGAGTCCTTATAAGACTATTGAACGACTCATTGGAATTTTGAGTCTGACCATGCAGACACTTCTTCAGTAATTCAGGATTTGCCAGGTCTCTGTAAATAGTTTTTATGATATCCATGACTGCTGCTAGGATGGAATTTTCGTGGCTGTATGAACTGTTTGAGTACTGGGCATTGTGGTAATTGCACCATGAATCGGGTCCAGAAGGGCAAAGGTGGTGTACTGGTTTTTCATCAGTTGACGGTCTGTGGTAGAAGTTTGCTCATACTGCCTACTTCATTTTCAACGTATCCTATGTGTTATTTCTAATGGCCATCCCATAATACTGCAGTAGTTCATCAATCATTTTGTCTGTCAGCCTGCCTCTTATGGTTTTACCATCCGAAAGTTTCTTGTCTCTCAAACTTTGTTTCAACTGCATCAACCTGGTGTCCATCCTCTGCTGGACATGACTTAATTTAACCTTTATAACACAGCAATCCACAGCCTTCTAAATAAGATATTACCGTTTTCATTAGATCTTGAAGTAACGATAGTAAAAATTTTTGCATTTTCAACCAGTGTAGATGATATTTTTAAAAAACGTACTTCCTGTTTTAGTTTTAAGTGATCTGTATATCATTTTATTCAGAAAACTGCTAATTTTATAATAAGATAAAAATACGAAAATCTTAAAAAAAACTGTCCGTTCATACTTCCCTGGGTCAGAGGGAGGGAGCAGGAGGACATGAGGAGAGAGGTGGAGGAAATGGACAAAGAGAGTGTGAGGAGGAGATGAGACATAGAGATCGGAGAAAAGGAAACAGTAACAAAATGGTTCAAATGGCTCTGGGCACTATGGGACTCAACTGCTGTGGTCATAAGTCCCCTAGAACTGAGAACTACTTAAACCTAACTAACCTAAGGACATCACACACATCCATGCCCGAGGCAGGATTCGAACCTGCGGCCGCAGCAGTCATGCGGTTCCAGACTGTAGCGCCTTTAACCGCTCGGCCACTTCGGCCGGCGGAAACAGTAACACACCAAGTACTTGTTCATATTGTTCGTGCAGGCAAAGAAGTCATCAGTAACACTCCTGGTGCTATTTCGATTTGGTGGAATTTCTAAATGGACGTGGGAGGCCGCGAATTTCAGAGGATGCCGACCTCGGTCATGTTCTAAATGTCTTCCGAAATGTTGGGAACTGATGTATGACTAATTTTCACTTTTTCCACTGTCACCTCGATTGTGAAACACACTTATAATGCAATTACCTCTTACAGAGAAATGGTCTGCCACTTAATTCTTCGATATTCAGACTAGACTGACCACACTGGCTGCATTTGAGCCGCCTAATCATTGTGTCATGTGTTGCCGTACACACTCACCGGCGGATTATGGACTGTAGTACCGTTATTCCACTTCATATGTATCAGACATGTAACTGCAACATACAAAAAATTAAGCAATTAACCGAAAGTTTTTGACGTCATTGTTAAAAGTTTATGGCTGCCTACCCTATTTTCTTACTGGAAAGACTTGTCGCGTGCGACAGTCCCATCGTCCGAGCGAAGTTATCAAGTTCTATTTAAAGTGTTGAACTGCTGTATCGACAGCGCGGGGTTTACCAAGTGCTTTGTGTGGAAAAGGTGGCGCTGTGACGCGATGCTGATGGAAGTTTTGGCAGCTTGCGTCGACACGCGCCTCCAGCCGGCGGTCATTAACTCACTTCAAAGTAATCGAACAACTGTGGGCGGGAACACGAGGTCCCGCCCACGCTTCTGAAGTTTAACGCTGTAGATTAATCTTGCATCGCGCGACACAGTACCATATAAGCTGATCAAAAAACCGTTATTATCTTGCAGAGTTTAATCAGAATTGCCGCTAACTTCTGAAACTCGGTTTCCCAGTAGGTCGTTACAAACTTTAGTAGGGCTTCTACCTGCCAAGAATACACTGTGCAAATGGTTTGTCGAGTTTCTATTTGCTAGCCTAAAAATTGCAACACGATGGGAGTCGCCTAAGTGGTATGTAGTCGTACATTATGCTTGGCTATGGAAATATATTAGTTCTCCAGCGCCATCGTACAGTGTATGTAGGAACAACGTCATTTAAATTCTTGACACACTGCCAGAATAAAGTTAGTACACCCTTTTAGAGGTTTCCAGTTAACTGAAGATTTATTGTTTAGACGGTGCATATGGAGTAAATGAAATGATTACAATAACATACGAACAGCACAAGCGGTTCTGAGGTACCAGGTATCGACACATGCTGAAACACCGTACCAGTATGTGGTGTGGTCTCCAGAGGCGGCAATGCAGGCGCTAACTCTGCCATTCAGTCGTTCGTGCAGACGGCGTATAGTATCCTGGAATACGTAAAGCCACACCCGCTCTACCTGCTCATGTAGTACCGTATGAGCAGTTGGCTGACGAGCCGCACGAGTCACTTCTCGTCCTGTCATATCCCACACGTCCGAAGATCGCACTGGCACGTCCCGCATGTCTTGCGGACCACGTTGAGTTTTGCAAGCAGTGCGTGGTCGAGTATTATCCTGTTGGAACATCACCTTCCTGTTGCAAGTACGGCAAAGAACTGACCTAACAAGATTCTACATGTACCGAACGTTGTGTAAGCGTCCTCATGAGGAACGCCAAGGCGAACGAGAGTTGTAACTTAGCGCACGCTAGACCAAGCAGATGGCGCTAGTGTGTTTTGGACGAAAGCACTCTACGAGACAGCGCGCATCGTGTCTACAACACAAGCGCAAACGAGCATCACTTGCGTGCAAGTAGAATCGGCTTTCATCGTTGAAGACCACGGCGCACCATTGCATCTTTCCAGTGATTCTCTGACAGCACCGGTTGAGCCGTGAACGT
Source organism: Schistocerca americana (assembly GCF_021461395.2). NCBI lineage: Eukaryota > Metazoa > Arthropoda > Insecta > Orthoptera > Acrididae > Schistocerca > Schistocerca americana. Next base: position 655,223,415 of record NC_060122.1, read on the forward strand.
CGATGCTGTGACATGAGTGAATGACGGGCTATAGGTGTGCGCGAGCGTAGTCCCACGGCTAGCAAACGGTTTACAACAGTTCTTGCTGGCCCTTCACCTGTGCTGTGGTATCTGCACGACCTGTCTCTGGTGCGCTTACAGTGCGGCGTTCCTGGCAGTCTTCTGTGCCGCTTGGTCTTCCAGTATCTTGTCTGCGGGTATGAGATTGTTCACGTGACCACTGATACTAGCATCGTTTGACAGCTGACGCTGCACCTTCAGCTTGTAGGTACTTCTCCGAAAAGGCAATCCTGCCACTCGGAAAGCCAAATTTGACCCCATTCAATCTCGTTCAGTTGGCTGTAGGAAGCTCGAGCGCATCTTCAAGGCATGTTCGGCCGCTTGCTTAACACGTTTGCACCTCACTGAGCCTTTAGGCTGTGAGGGTTCCCTGTTAAAAGGGAGCCACGGTTTGCGCTCTGATAGCTATGCCACTATCTGTTGGCGGATCACGTTGAAACCCTTATCAGAACACCTACTGTTCGCCAGGTGGCATATGCCGTAATCAGATCAAAATCGACTTCATCTTCCCAGGTGTGCATTTTTTTGAGCAGTGTATTAGGAAAGATTACACAGCCACTTTCTGATTGAAACTGTAGTCTATCAAGATTGCGGGTCATCATTGTGCGTTATTGCTGGTGGCGTTTACATCTACATCTACATCTACATTTATACTCCGCAAGCCATCCAACGGTGTGAGGAGGAGGGCAGTTTACGTGCCGCTTTCATTACCTCCTTTTCCTGTTCCAGTCTCGTATGGTTCGCGGGAAGAGCGACTGCTGGATAGCCTCCGTGCGCGCTCGAATATCTCTAATTTTACATTAGTGATCTCCTGTTGTTGTTGTTGTGGTCCTCAGTCCCGAGACTGGTTTGATGCAGCTCTCCATGCTACTCTATCCTGTGCAAGCTTCTTCATCTCCCAGTACCTACTGCAACCTACATCCTTCTGAATCTGCTTAGTGTATTGATCTCTTGGTCTCCCTCTACGATTTTTACCCTCCATGCTGCCCTCCAATGCTAAATTTGTGATCCCTAGATGCCTCAAAACATGTCCTACCAACCGATCCCTTCTTCTAGTCAAGTTGTGCCACAAACTTCTCTTCTCCCCAATCCTATTCAATACCTCCTCATTAGTTACGTGATCTACCCACCTTATCTTCAGCATTCTTCTGTAGCACCACATTTCGAAAGCTTCTATTCTCTTCTTGTCCAAACTGGTTATCGTCCATGTTTCACTTCCATACATGGCTACACTCCATACAAATACTTTCAGAAACGACTTCCTGACACTTAAATCTATACTCGATGTTAACAAATTTCACTTCTTCAGAAACGATTTCCTTGCCATTGCCAGTCTACGTTTTATATCCTCTCTACTTCGACCATAATCAGTTATTTTACTCCCTAAATAGCAAAACTCCTTTACTACTTTAAGTGTCTCATTTCCTAATCTAATCCCCTCAGCATCACCCGATTTAACTTGACTACATTCCATTATCCTCGTTTTGCTTTTGTTGATGTTCATCTTATATCCTCCTTTCAAGACACTATCCATACCGTTCAACTGCTCTTCCAATTCCTTTGCTGTCTCTGACAGAATGACAATGTCATCGGCAAACCTCAAAGTTTTTACTTCTTCTCCATGAATTTTAATACCTACTCCGAATTTTTCTTTTGTTTCCTTTACTGCTTGCTCAATATACAGATTGAATAACATCGGGGAGAGACTACAACCCTGTCTCACTCCTTTCCCAACCACTGCTTCCCTTTCATGCCCCTCGACTCTTATAACTGCCATCTGGGTTCTGTACAAATTGTAAATAGCCTTTCGCTCCCTGTATTTTACCCCTGCCAGCTTCAGAATTTGAAAGAGAGTATTCCAGCTAACGTTGTCAAAAGCTTTCTCTAAGTCTACAAATGCTAGAAAAGTAGGTTTGCCTTTTCTTAATCTTTCTTCTAAGATAAGTCGTAAGGTTAGTATTGCCTCACGTGTTCCAGCATTTCTACGGAAACCAAACTGATCCTCCCCGAGGTCCGCTTCTACCAGTTTTTCCATTCGTCTGTAAAGAATTCGCGTTAGTATTTTGCATCCGTGACTTATTAAACTGATAGTTCTGTAATTTTCACATCTATCAACACCTGCTTTCTTTGGGATTGGAATTATTATATTCTTCTTGAAGTCTGTGGGTATTTCGCCTGTCTCATACATCTTGCTCACCAGATGGTAGAGTTTTGTCATGACTGGCTCTCCCAAGGCCATCAGTAGTTCTAATGGAATGTTGTCTACTCCCGGGGCCTTGTTTCGACTCAGGTCTTTCAATGCTCTGTCAAACTCTTCACGCAGTATCTTATCTTCCATTTCATCTTCATCTACATGCTTTTCCATTTCCATAATATTGTCCTCAAGTACATCGCCCTTGTATAAACCCTCTATATACTCCTTCCACCTTTCTGCCTTCCTTTCTTTGCTTAGAACTGGGTTGCCATCTGAGCTCTTGATATTCATATAAGTGGTTCTCTTCTCTCCAAAGGCCTCTTTAATTTTCCTGTAGGCAGTATCTATCTTACCCCTAGTGAGACAAGCCTCTACATCCTTACATTTGTACTCTAGCCATCCCTGCTTAGCCATTTTGCACTTCCTGTCAATCTCATTTTTGAGACGTTTGTATTCCTTTTTGCCTGCTTCATTTACTGCATTTTTATATTTTCTCCATTCATCAATTAAATTCAATATTTCTTCTCTTACCCAAGGATTTCTATTAGCCCTCGTCTTTTTACCTACTTGATCCTCTGCTGCCTTCACTACTTCATCCCTCAGAGCTACCCATTCTTCTTCTACTGTATTTCCTTCCCCCATTCCTGTCAATTGTTCCCTTATGCTCTCCCTGAAACTCTCTACAACCTCTGGTTCTTTCGGTTTATCCAAGTCCCATCTCCTTAAATTCCCGCCTTTTTGCAGTTTCCTCAGTTTCAATCTGCAGTTCATAACCAATAGATTTTGGTCAGAATCCACATCTGCCCCTGGAAATGTCTTACAATTTAAAACCTGGTTCCTAAATCTCTGTCTTACCATTATGTAATCTATCTGATACCTTTTAGTATCTCCAGGATTCTTCCAGGTATACAACCTTCTTTAATGATTCTTGAACCAAGTGTTAGCTATGATTAAGTTATGCTCTGTGCATAATTCTACAAGGCGGCTTTCTCTTTCATTTCTTCCCCCCAATCCATATTCACCTACTATGTTTCCTTCTCTCCCTTTTCCTGCTGACGAATTCCAGTCACCCATGACTATTAAATTTTCGTCTCCCTTCACTACCTGAATAATTTCTTTTATCTCGTCATACATTTCATCAATTTCTTCATCATCTGCAGGGCTAGTTGGCATATAAACTTGTACTACTGTAGTAGGCATGGGCTTTGTGTCTATCTTGGCCACAATAATGCGTTCACTATGCTGTTTGTAGTAGCTAACCCACACTCCTATTTTTTTATTCATTATTAAACCTACTCCTGCATTACCCTTATTTGATTTTGTATTTATAACCCTGTAATCCCCTGACCAAAAGTCTTGTTCCTCCTGCCACCGAACTTTACAAATTCCCACTATATCTAACTTTAACCTATCCATTTCCCTTTTTAAATTTTCTAACCTACCTGCCCGATTAAGGGATCTGACATTCCACGCTCCGATCCGTAGAATGCCAATTTTCTTTCTCCTGATAATCTCCTAGGGAGCTATAAGTAGGGGGAAGTAGTATATTCGATACCTCATCCAGAAACGCACCCTCTCGAAACCTGGACAGCAAGCTACACCACGTTGCAGAGCGCCTCTCTTGCAGAGTCTGCCACTTGAGTTTGCTAAACGTCTCCGTAACGCTATCACCCTTACCAAATAACCCTGTGACGAAACGCGCCGCTCTTCTTTGGATCTTCTCTATCTACTCTGTCGACCCGACCTTATACGGATCCCACACTGATGAGCAATACTCAAGTATAGGTCGATCGAGTGTTTTGTAAGCCACCTCCTTTGTTGATGGACTACATTTTCCAAGGACTCTCCCAATGAACCTCAACTTGGAACCCGCCTTACCAACAATTAATTTTATATGATCATTCCACTTCAAATCGTTCCGTACACATAATCCCAGATATTTTACAGAAGTAACTGCTACCAGTGTTTTTTCCGCTATCATATAATCATACAATAAAGGATCCTTGTTTCTATGTATTCGTAATACATTGCTTTTGTCTATTTTAAGGATCAGTCGCCACTCCCTGCACCAAGTGCGTATCTGCTGCAGATCTTCCTGCATTTCGCTGCAATTTTCTAATGCTGCAACTTCTCCGTATACTACAGCATCATCCGCGAAAAGCCGCATGGAATTTCCGACACTATCTACCAGGTCATTTATATATATTGTGAAAAGCAATGGTCCCATAACAGTCCCCTGTGGCACGCCAGAGGTTACTTTAACGCCTGTAGACGTCTCTCCATTGAGAACAGCATGCTGTGTACTGTTTGCTAAAAACTCTTCAATCCAGCCACACAGCTGGTGTGTTATTCCGTAGGCTCTTACTTTGTTTATCAGGCGCTAGTGCGGAACTGTATCGAACGCCTTCCGGAAGTCAAGGAAAATGGCATGTAGATGGGGACCTGTATCTAATATTTCCTGGGTCTCATGAAGGTGGGTCTCACCCGATCGCTGTTTCTGTAATGCATGTTGATTCCTACAGAGTAGATTCTGTGTTTCCAGAAATGACATGTTCTAAAATTCTACAACAGATCGATGTCAGAGATATAGGCCTATAGTTTTGTGCATATGCTCGACGACCCTTCTTGAAAACTGGAACTACCTGTGCTCTTTTCCAATCATTTGGAACCTTCCGTTCCTCTAGAGACTTGCGGTACACGGCTGTTAGAGGGGGGGGGGGGCAAGTTCTTCCCCGTACTCTATGTAGAATCCAATTGGTATGCCGTCAGGTCCAGTGGACTTTCCTCTGTTGAGTGATTTCAGTTGCTTTTCTATTTCTTGGACACTAGGATCCCACCATTGTCACGTGGAATCGAACCGATGGCTTCAAGAGGACATTACTCAGCGCACTATAGCAGCGCCAAACACTACTAGTGCCCGAAAGGTCAAGCACCTTATTCGCTGCGCTGTCTAAGATATTACAACCATGTTACGTACCTTGAGTCGAGATCTTTGCTGCTTATCTGCATATATCTGTACAGACATCACAGCAACACCTGACGTGGCTTGGAATTGCGCCGAACGTCAATACTGAACGTAGGAGCGGCACCACATCGTGCTTCTACGCGATTTCAGCTTCTGCTTACAACATCACGTTGGATTTAACCGTTTCTGGAGGCTGCCAGATTGTATTCGTCATCGTCGTCTGGGCCATGCTCCTACTGCGATGCTATGGAGTGGCGTTAGGTACACAACACATTCACCTATGCTTCACACAACCATCAAATAGAACAGCAGGCGTCACATTTCAGATGTGTTAAAGTGGCACTTCTGAACTCTCTGTGATGGCATGTCAGTATCTCTTTACAAAACTCAGTTCCATTCGATACCAGTCCGGCTAGAGACGGGTTCTTGGATTAAATTTTGTGCGCTGTGTACACCATAATATCGACAACTGTAGTCATGTATTCTTAAGACTGTACTGTATACAAACAAGAAGTAAAGTTTAGTTATTTAGGTGTATTTCGAAGCGGTGCGTTTCCTCCTAGACATTGTGCGGACAAGTGAGTTGCATACAAGGCTTTCAACAATGGCAGAGGTTCTGGTATCACATGCGTAATGGCACTTCAAGCTAACAAAATGAATTGTAGCTTTGCAAAATGCATATTTTTACATTAATTACATAATGAATTATATAAATGAAATTCCCTGAATCCAGGGGAGAGAAGGGATCCTGAAAAAGAAGACATAATACATTTTGTGTAAGTCAAATATCACAGGAAAACATATTAACGAAATAATAGGACAATACTAATAGGAGCTATAGCTTTAGAAACATAGTTTTTGAAACTGTGTATGCAGAGGATGACCCGAGACGGTGAACCCTTTTGCTTACTTGTACCTTAAGAGCAAGTACTGGACACCGACGCTGTGTCCAACATACGGGTCACACAGAATAAATCTTTTTTAATTTTATCATGTATTATAATTTCTGACGCTGCCAATTTAGGTCGAAATGTCATGTTTTCCTTCTTATACATTTATACAATGACAGAAAAATGTGTAAACGCCAAGGAGGAGTTGTGGGACGTAAACCAAAGTTGGTAGTCATGTTTCTACAACTGAAAGGTGATATCTATTAAAATTTCGCCCAAGTAGCATAAGTGTGGCGCTACTAACGCCGTTATAAGAGTGTATATCAGGTTTGCTTTAAATACACACTGCAGCGGTTATGAACATTAATTACCTTTGAGATTGGATGTGGTGAATGGATGTTAACCAAGAGTGCCTTTAAGGCGACAAGGATTCCATTATCAACAGCTCACTGACAAGAGGAAGGGCTCAGACACGGCCAACCTATTCGGCTCAGATTTGGCAGGGTGCCCGTGTACAACACCCCCGCAATTTTGAGAAAATCGCCCCTAAAGGTTATGACGAGCAATGAACTCAAAATTGGAGGGATCGATAGATAATTGTAAATAGATAATTTTTCATCATCAGGAATGGGGTCCGCAAACGCAAACTTTTCAAGAAATCGACGAAAGAAACATTTACAACCGTCGCTTCTGTACCCATATGGCACACGCTTTTCGCCGACAGCGCCGATAACGGCGGCACGGTTGCTCTGCGTGTTCAGTCAGAGCGTTAGCTGCACTCTGTAATAAAAATCTGAGTTAATCGAGCAACAACGAACATAAACGGGTGGCTCGCGACGTCCGCATCGAGCAAATACAACGAACGAAAACGAACAAAATGAGATTAAAAAGAAAAAAAATAGCGCAACGGCTAAGGTAACTGACTGGGAATCGGAGAACTTGCGTTCGAATCTCGAAGAAACCTAGCGGTTGTTACTCTTTTCGTTTGTATTTTTCCATATCTCAATTGGTAGGGATAGGAGGGTTAATAAGGTAAGTAAATCAATAAGGAATGATAAGGATAAGGTAGGCAAACTAAATTCCCGAACGCCGTGAGTTAGTAAAGTATTAAACTTTGGAGCCTTGTCACATGAAAACAACTACGAGTAAGAGTGCTTCGTAATTCCTCACGAGGTATCACAGATAGCCAACCGCGCGACGCTTGTTTACAGCGAAGCACGGGACAGAATGCACGCGGGGAGAGTTATGTTGTCCCGGTTGCCTCTTCGTCATATCATACTTGTGAACCTGGAAGAGTGAAGGTATCCAGCACTAGCCTTATAGAAATAAATCGGAAAGAGTTGATTTGCGTCATTACGCTGCCGCGAACCTCGCGGCTACATGTAGTGATTGTTCCATCATTAATGTGCCGAATGAAATAATTTTTGTGAATGAATAAAATGTTATTCCGTAAGTAAAACGTGACGAGTACTGTATGTAGCCGGCCGCGGTGGTCTAGCGGTTCTGGCGCTGCAGTCCGGAACCGCAGGACTGCTACGGTCGCAGGTTCGATTCCTGCCTCGGGCATGGGTGTGTGTGATGTCCTTAGGTTAGTTAGGTTTAAGTAGTTCTAAGTTCTAGGGGACTTATGACCTAAGTAGTTGAGTCCCATAGTGCTCAGAGCCATTTGAACCATTTTGAACTGTATGTAGTTTGTAGTAAGTAGCTTGTCTGTTTACACCGTAGTAACTAGTTATTATTTGTTGTCATATCTATCAGGTGCAAAATCTGAGTAATGGAGGATGTACACCCTTCTACTTGCGCTGTAATACCGGGTGATCAAAAAGTCCGTATAAATTTGAAAACTTAATAAACCACAGAATAAGGTAGATAGAGAGGTAAAAATTGACACACACATGCTTGGAATGACATGGGGTTTTATTAGAACAAAAAAAAGCACCCCATATCGCTAGACGCGTGAAAGATCTCTTGCGCGTCGTTTGGTATGATCGTGTGCTCAGCCGCTACTTTCGTCATGCATGACCTCCCAGGTCCCCAGACCTCAATCCGTGCGATTATTGCCTTTGGAGTTACCTGAAGTCGCAAGTGTATCGTGATCGACCGACATCTCTAGGGATGCGGAGAGACAACATCCGACGCCAACGCCTAACCATAACTCCGAACATGCTTTACAATGCAACATTATTCCTCGACTACAGCTATTGTTGAGGAATGATGGTGGACATATTGAGCATTTTCTGTAAAGAACATTATCTTTGCTTTGCCTTACTTTGTTATGCTAATTATTGCTATTCTGATGAGATGAAGCGCCATCTGTCGCACATTTTTTGAACATTTGTATTTTTTTGGTTCTATACAACCCCATGTCATTCCAAGCATGTGTGTCAATTTGTGCCGAGCGGTCTAAGGCGCAGCAGTCATGGACAGTGTGGTTGGTCCCAGCGGAGGTTCGAGTCCTCCCTCGGGCATGGGTGTGAGTGTTTGTCCTTAGGATAATTTAGGTTAAGTAGTGTGTAAGCTTAGGGACTGATAACCTTAGCAGTTAAGTCCCACAAGATTTCACACACATTTGAAAATTTTTTGTCAATTTGTACCTCTCTATCTACGTTATTCCGTGATTTATTCAGTTTTCAATTATATACTCACTTTTTGATCATCCGGTATATAATTGGGAGCCTGTCACAGACGATGGCAAGTGGGAAGTTACCGTCGCTGTGTTTTGGTTTATACAAGTGTTGCAATACAGATGCATTATCAATGCACTACTGGAAGCAGCCAGGTCTGTTCCTCGGCGTTCCAGATTGATAGGAGCGGCTATCGTCGAGAGATTTTTGGAGCTGACGAACGAAATAATTTTTCTTAATACTGAAGTACTATACCATGAAGACGAAGCAGAAGGTGATTCAGTGGAAGATATCCTTACTAGTGAATCGCAAAATGGTCATAATACTTCGGAAATCTCCACGTCACTGTGCTTCATCTGTTCCCGATGAGTATTACGAACCGGTTACTAAACGATTTAACTACAGGGCTATACCCCATGAAGTAACATTTTAGGCAGTAGCGCTAGCCAGGAATCATCCAAATTGGAAATTACAAACACTGCAAAAGAATGGAGCATCAACTGCCCTGAAAAGGAAGAAGGACTTGAAATTGTGGGAAAGTGATATTGTTAAAGGAGGAACAAGATACGACAAATACCAGGCGATAAGTAAGTGGACATACGATCGATTTGTCGAACCTCGTTGACGTAACGAGAATGTAACAACGAGAATACTTCAGGAGTGGGCTGCAGGTGCAGCTCTTCAGTATGCGGCCAACAAGGATTTTACGTTTGCTGTATCATTATCTTGGGCAAGAAATTTCAAACCGGAGTATAAAACTCGTCAACGGCACGTCACTAAATACGTCTCTCATAAGGAGGTACAAAATATAGAAGATATACCGAAAGTGGCGGCTCTTTTCAACAGGCAAACGGCGTCATTTATGACCGGTTTTAATTGTGATTACGTGATCAACACCGATCAAACATGATGCGAGTATCGGGTGAACATTCGACGCACTTTATCGCATAAGGGAGAAAAACGAACCCTTGTCGCAGTTGATAGTAAAAACATACTAACACATTCGTACACGGAGCAATATTCCATTACAGCGTCTGGAAAAGTATTGCCTAAGGTTTTCCTATGTTTACAAGAAACGAATGTTACATTTGGTCCTTGGGTTATAGAAGAGGTCAATCGTCTAACCGACTCGTTGAAAAATGTTTACATTACCTGCTCCAAACTGACGAATGTGATTTACAGAACATTTTTTGCGAATGTTTTGAAACTATACGTTTCTGATAACAAGTTTTGTCTAGTATTGGATTCCTGGAGTGAACAAAGTAATACCACAATATATGACACAATGTTTATAGATGGCGAGGGTCAGCCGACGTGCACAGTAAAAGTAATACCGCCAAACTGCACACCTGTGTGCCAGCCGTGTGATGTTTATTTCTATTGCCAGGTTAAAAACTTTATTTCCAGGCTTCAGAATTGAATTGTGCTTCTGGAAACCCAGCGGGAATTGCGCAAGCGCACGGATGCAATAACTATTTACAGCATAACTCATAACCAACTTTCAGCACCGATTTTTCAGGCAATGATATCGCATGCGTGGTACGCTTCAAAATTAATTCCCGAAAAAGACGTATTTTTAAATGTAAACCAAGTTTGTTTTCGGGCGACTCTTCGGAAGGAGCAGAGTAGTTTTCGAAAGATTGCATTCATTACATGTTCTTGGTGCCGTGAGTACATTTGTTTCAAATTTTTTTATGACAAGCACCATCCATCTATTTGTTCGGCGAAAAGTGAGGACACGTAACAGTGACTGGAAGAGCCATTGTAATGTGACCTGGAGTAACATTTTAGTTGTTTACTACCCCAAGAGGTTTGAGAAATTTATTTGCCTACCTTATTACTATCATTCCTTATTGATTTACTTACTTTATTAACCCACCTGTCCCTATCAATCGAGATATGGAAAAATACAAACGAAAACAATAACATCCACTAGGTTCCTTCGAGATTCGAACCCGGGTTCTCCTATTCCCAGCCAGTTACCTTTTTTTTTATTTCATTTTGTTCCATTTTGTTCGTTGCATCTGCTAGGGGCGGACGTCGTAAGACATCCGTTTAAGTTCGTTGGTGATCGATTAACTCAGTTTTTTTATTGCAGAGGGAGCTAACCCTCTGACCGAACACGCTGAGCTACCGTGCCGGCTTTTTTTTCGGTTTTGTTCGTTGTATCTGCTCGGAGCGGACGTCGCAAGACACCCGTTTCAGTTCGTCGTTTATCCATTAACTCAGTTTTTTTTATTACAGAGGGCTGCTAACCCTGTGACCGAACACGCTGAGCTACCGTGCCGGCTATTGATGATGAAAAATGCTCTATTTCCAATTATCTATCGACCCCGCCAATTTTGAGTCCATTGCTCTTCATAACTTTTAGGGGCGATTTTCTCAAAAACGCGGGGTGTTGACCCAAAATATCGTAGATTCCTACGTTCTCGACGTATGGTCGTGGCGCATAGTACTGCATCTGCAGCAGCAATCTGAGCAGCAGTTGGCGTCGCAGTGACACGAAGAACTGTTACAAATCGGTTGCTTCAAGAAAATCTCTGAGCCATACGACCTGTAACGTGTATTTCAACGACCCCAAACCACCGCCACTTGCAACTTTACTGGTGTAAAGCGAGAGCTCATTGGATGACAGGGTGGAGATCTGTGTTGTTTCGCCGGCCGGTTTGGCCGAGCGGTTCTAGGCGCTACAGTCTGGAACCGCGCGACCGCTACGGTAACAGGCTCGAACAGGTTTAAGTAGTTCCAAGTTCTAGGGGACCGATGACCTCAGAAGTTAAGTCCCATAGTGCTCAGAGCCATTTGACCCAATTTGTGTTGTTTCCTGGTGAAAGTTGGTCCTGCTTCAGTGCCAGGGATGACCGTGTGTTGGTTAGAAGGAGGCTAGTTGAGGGCCTGCAACCAACATTTCAGCGTGCTATACACACTGGATCTTGATATGGAGTTGCAGTGTCGGATGCGATTTCGTATGATAGCAGGAGCACTCTCGCGACTATCCGACGTAACCCGGCTGCATATTTTACATCAGTCCACTAGTTCGACCTGTTGTGCTGCCATTCACGAGCAGCATTCCAGGGGCAGTTTATCAACAGGATAACGTTTGCCCACGTACCGCTATCGTGACCCAGTGCTCTACAGAGTGTCGACATGTTCCCTTGGCCTGCTCGATCAGCAGATCTGTCTCCAAGCGAGTGAATATGGGACGTCAACGGACGACAACTTCAGTGTCATCCACAAACTGCATTGAAAGTCGCGATTTTTGTCCGTCATCATATCAAGACGATTATGATTGGTTGATTTGGGGCAAGGAGACCAAACAGCGATTATTGGTCCCATCGGTTTAGGGAAGGATGGGGAAGTAAGTCGGCCGTGCTCTTTGAAAGAAACCACCCCAGCATATAATTGAAGCGATTTAGGGAAATCACAGAAAATCTAAATCAGGATGGCCGGACGCGGGTATGAACCGTCGTCCTCCCGAATGCAAGTCCATTGTGCTAGCCACTGTGCCACCTCGCTCGGTAAGACAATTATGTGGTCTTACAATGACATTTGAAACGTGGCAAGCACTTTGCGTACCGGTTTCATTAATAATTATAAAGTATTTATCATTCTGAGGCTGACAGCACGGAAATAAGCAACAGAAACGTTAATTAAATCAAGAAACACGGAAAATTAGATGGTGTTGGAACCTACAAGGGGCGGCAAGCACTGGCGTCCCACAGTGACCGCTGGCTGATATGGTACGGCCTCAGGCAGTTCGACGCCACGTGTGTGAGTTGGGGGATTACTTTTCCATGTTCTCCAGATTTATTTTGAAGATTAATTACAGTCGCTTGTAGAAAGCGAAGGCCACTGGGTGCAATCTCTAGCCTTGTAGCGCTCCTCTGTGAATTTTCATTTTCCTTAGTGTTCGAATTTATCTGTCTTTCTAATCCTTCCATATTTTACCTCCAAGTATTTCTCTCCGTGGTGGCTGTATTCCACGTATTCCGTCTTTTCATGCGAAAATCTGAGAATCCTTTTTCCAGCGATTTCTTCCAAGACCTCCAGCATACTTTACACATCTTTCTGTTTTCTGGCTATAAGGGTAAGTTCAGCAGCAAAGGCTTAACACCAGACTTCCAAGTCATTTCCTTTGGTCCCAAGGTGCATTCCACTTATTCCTTCCAGTTTCAGAGTTTCTTCTCATTTTGAAGAGAGATATGGGTAGTCCATTTCCTTTCCTGAGCCTTGTTTATATTTCAGAAGGATCACAGATTCCTCCAAAAACACGTATTTCGGGATGGTGTCTGTCAGGGTTTGTTTTATGATTTCTCCGGTTTTCTATCAGTTTCAAATTCCTCTAAAACTCTAAATTCAGTTTTTTAGTCATTTGAGACGTTTGAGTTTTTTTTAATCGGAAAATTTACTACTATGTTCTGGTTTCTTATTGCTCTACTTCTCAGAAGGCTCTTGAAGTTGAATATCTATTCCATGCACGACCTGCCTTTTCGGAAACCAGTTTTGATACTCTCCAGTGAAGAGATTGGTTTGTGCTTCAACGCCTCTTAGCAGGACCTTGAAGAGTGCCTTATAATCAAGTGAAAGTAAGCAGTGCGCTCTACAGTTTTTCGGATACGTTCGGTTGCCTTTTTTATGAAGAGGGAGTATGAGCGCACATTTCCCGTCTGTAGGTATCTCTTTAGTGTCCCATATTTCATCTTTAAGGTGGTATATTCCATTTGCAGCGACTTGCTCCCCAATCTTCCACATTTCTGCCAAAATACCATCGCCATACGGTGCCTTATTACCTTGATTACCTGCCTGATTTCACGGGGGCTTGGTGATTTGGAATCTACCTTACCGAGGATTTGTTTCTGAGAATCTTGTATTTCTAGAGAATCTTCACAGTTTAATTACACTTTGGAACAGTCAGTCAAGAGCTGACAGCTTTCTTTGTCATTTGTAACTATACTGCCATCCTTTCGCCTAAAGCACAGCTCATCTTTAAAGATGCTTATATCCGGCTTGGGTCTTTGAGATGTAGTAGTCTGAGTCGATGTTGGAGTTCTTTCTTACCCTGGGGTTTAGTATTTCATTCAGATTTTTGGCTGTTATTGCAACACGGTAAATTTGGAACTCTCATAGCGTTGAACTGGGAGAAAACTACGTGTTCTTCTTCGTTGGGATGGCTTTGAAGTATGTGGACATCAGCTCCACTTTGAAATGCCTGAGGAATGCAGTAAGTCTCCCCACATTTTGTTGATTCTGGTACGTGCCAGTCTTCCACTATTGATCTCCATTTCTTTTCCCTACCCACTTGAGCACTGAAGTCACCAAACAAGATTTTAACATGACAGTGACGAATTTTAGACGCTTTGTCTTCGAAAGTTTGCCAAAAGTTGACAACTTTCTCTGGGTTTCTCTTGTTTCTTCATTTATAGGGACAAGTGTTTTGATAAAAGAGTACGCTCTATTTCCTGGCATAAAGTGGATAAGTGAAATCTTCTCTGACGTGACGTAAAACTGATGTTCTTCTTACTACAAAGACCGTTCCTAGGGTAGTTATGTTGTAGCTATTTTTTACTGCAAGTTTTCTGTTATAGGTTCTACATCTACATCTACATGGTTACTCTGCAATTCACACTTAAGTGCCTTGCAGAGGGTTCATCGAACCATTTTCATACTACTTCTCTACCATTCCACTCTCGAATGGTGCGTGGAAAAAAGGAACTCTTAATTCTTTCCGTTCGAGCTCTGATTTCTCTTATTTTATTTTGATGATCATTTCTCCTTACGTAGGTGGGTGTCAACAAAATATTTTCTCATTCGGAAGAGAAAGTTGGTGATTGAAATTTCGTAAATAGATCTTACCGCAAAGAAAACCGCGTTTGTTTCAGTGACTGCCACTCCAACTCGCCTATCATATCAGTGACACTCTCGCACCTATTGCGTGATAACACGAAACGGGACGACCTTCTCTGCATCTTTTAGATGTCCTCCGTCAATCCTACCTCGTAAGAATCCCACACCGTGCAGCAATATTCTAGCAGAGGACGGACAAGTGTAATGTAGGCTGTCTCTCTAGCAGGTTTGTCGCATCTTCTAAGTGTTCTGCCAACAAAGCGCAGTCTTTGTTTCGCCTTCCCCACAATATTATCTATGTGGTCTTCCCAATTTAAATTGCTTGTAATTGAAATTCCTAGGTATTAGTCGAATTGGCAACCCTTAGATTTGTGTGATTTATCGTATACCCGAAGTATATCGGGTTTCTTTCAGTACCCATGTGGATGACCTCGCACTCCTCTATGTTTAGTGCTAATTGCCACTTTTCGCACCATGCAGAATTTCTCTCTAGATCATTTTGTAACTGGAATTGATCGTCTGATGATTTTACTAGACGGTAAATTACAGTATCATCTGAAAACAATCCAAGCGGGCTGCTCAGATTATCACCTAGATCATTTATGTAAATCAGGGACAGCAGACGGACTATGACACTACCTTGCGGAACGCCAGATATCACTTCTGTTCTACTCGATGATTTAACGTTTACCACTACGAACCGTGACCTCTCTGAGAGGAAATCACGAATCCAGTCACACAACTGAGACGATACTCCATATGCACGCAATTTTATTAATAGTCGCTTGTGAGGAAAGGTATCTAAACCCTTCTGAAAATCTAGGAATATGGAATCGGTTTGAGGTCCCTTGTCGACAGCACTCATTACTTCATGGGAATAAAGAGCTAGCTGTGTTGCACAAAGAATGATATTTTCTGAATCCGTGTTGTTTATGTATCAATAAGTCATTTTCTTCTAGGTGACTCATAATGTTCGAGTATAGTATATGCTCCTTGTACCTTTCTCAGTATACTGGCTACTCATCCAGGTGTCTGCTCTCTTGCAAAGCCAGTAAGCAGATGTTTCTATCTTCCATAACACTCATCAGTTGCTTTAATTTTCCTGTTTTCACGAGCGTTTTGATTTTCAGAATACCGAGCAGCTTGTCTCGATAGGATCGCATCCTCTGTGTTGAGGTTCCTGGAAGCTCCTACTCTTTCCTAGATGTTTCCCTAAATTCTCCAGAATCAGACGACCCGGTTGCACCGCTCATGATGGTGGAGGATTTCAATTTTTGGTTACCTTCTATAATAGTATTAACCGAAAGTATTTCGATCGTGCCGTAAGTTGAATATAGTTGAGTGGGTGGGCGTAGCCGATTCTTCAGATTTAAAACTAAGGTTGTAGGCCTTGGACTTAACTTTAGGCCGCCCCTAACTTCCGAGAACAGATGCCTTTGCAGGCAATCCTAATCTGGATAACTGACGCTACTCGGCTTTTATTTAGTGTTTTGATTCTGCTGAGTTTTTATGCTACTCCCGAAAGTACGGTTGCTTAATCCAACAGCTTCGCCGTTCCGATGATCTCCGTGTTCGCCTTCACTGGCGTTGAAGTCTTGGCTTCAACCGTGGTTATGGGCGCTCAAAGGGTACTATCAACCATAGCAAGAGAACCAAGATTTTTTTCCATTCTCAACCAGGCTTGGAACCGGACATGACGTAGTTTTATTTCCACACCACTATATAATTTTATGTACTTATTTATGTGTTGGGTAATCTTGGCTTTCATGCTATTGGCAGTGCCTACTTTCATTGCTGGTAACTGACACATTCAGTGTTCAGCTGTTATATTTCAGTATTTCTGATAACGAGTTTTGTTCGTTAAAGAGAAAACCTGATGACTGTGAACACTATTTTGAAGTAAAGTTTCTCTGTTTTGCATTATTGCGAAGTGTTCAGCGTCTCTTTTTTTTAGTTTCTAGTCATTAGACTTCTGTGAATGGTTTGATGCAGTCCACCATGAATTCCTCTCCTGTGCCAATGTTTCCATTTTTATCTCAGAACGGCACTTGCAACCTCCAACGTCCTCCGGATGTATTCCGACCTATGTCTCCCTGTGCAGTTGTTAGCCTTTGCAGTTTTTGCACCATCTCGCATTTTCAACCGAGCTCTTGCACTTGCATTGACCGTTATCACTTACAAAAGTTTAAGTGATACACTACTGGCCATTTAAATTGCTACACCAAGAAGAAATGCAGATGATAAACGGGTATTCATTCGACAAATATATTATACTAGAACTGACATGTGATTAAATTTTCACGCAATTTGGGTGCATAGATCCTGAGAAATCAGTTCCCAGAACAACCACCTCTGGCCGTAATAACTGCCTTGGCATTGAGTCAAACAGAGCTTGAATGGCGTGTACGGGTACAGCTGCCCATGCAGCTTCAACACGATACAACAGTTCATCAAGAGTAGTGACTGGCGTATTGTGACGAGTCAGTTGCTCAGCCACCATTGACCAGCCGTTTGCGATTGGTTAGAGATCTGGAGAATGTGCTGACCAGGGCAGCAGCCGAACATTTTTTGTATCCAGAAAGGCCCGTACAGGACCTGCAACATGCGGTCGTGCATTATCCTGCTGAAATGTAGAGTTTCGCAGGGACCGAATGAAGGGTAGAGCCACGGGTCGTAGCACATCTGAAATGTAACGTCCACTGTTCAAAGTGCCGTCAATGCGAACAAGAGGTGACCGAGACGTACAACCAATGGCACTGCGTATCATCAAGCAGGGTGATACGCCAGTATGGCGATGACGAATACACGCTTCCAATGTGCGTTCACAGCGATATCGCCAAACATGGATGCGACCATCATGATGCTGTAAACAGAACCTGGATTCATCCGAAAAAATGACATTTTGCCATTCGTGCATCCAGGTTCGTCGTTGAGTACACCATCGAAGGCGCTCCTGTCTGTGATGCAGCGTCAAGGGTAACCGCAGCTATGGTCTCCGAGCTGATAGTCCATGCTGCTGAAAACGTCGTCGAACCGATCGTGCAGATGGTTGTTGTCTTGGAAACGTCCCCATCTGCTGACTCAGGGATAGAGACGTGGCTGCACGATCCGTTGCAGCCATGCGGATAAGATGCATGTCATCTCGACTGCTAGTGATACGAGGCCGTTGAGATCCAACACGGCGTTCCGTATTACACTCCTGAACCCACCGATTCCATATTCTGCGAACAGTCATTGGATCTCGACCTACGCGAGCAGCAATGTCGCAATACGGTTAACCGCAATGGCGATAGGCTACAATCCGACCTTTGTCAAAGTCGGGAACGTGATGGTACGCATTTTTCCTCCTTACACGAGGCATCACAACAACGTTTCACCAGACGACACCGGTCAACTGCTGTTTTCGTATGGGAAATCAGTTGGAAACTTTCCTCATGTCAGCACGTGGTAGGTGTCGCCACCGGCGCCAGTCTTGTGTGAATCCTCTGAAAAGCTAATCATTTGTATATCACAGCATCTTCTTCCCGTCGGTTAAATTTCTCGTCTGTAGCACGTCATCTTCGTGGTGTAGCAATTTTAGTGACCAGTAATGTAGTTAAGTCAATTCAGCTTCAAGCTAGAATACTTAGTTTCGTAATTTTTGTACTTAAGTGCTTAAGTGGATGGTGACCGTACTATTTCCTCAACGGCTTCAAATGGTTCAAATGGCTCTGAGCACTATGAGACTTAACATCTTAGGTCATCAGTCCCCTAGGACTTAGAACTACTTAAACCTAACTAACCTAAAGACATCACACACATCCATGCCCGAGGCAGGATTCGAACCTGCGACCGTAGCAGTCCCGCGGTTCCGGACTGCAGCGCCTAGAACCGCACGGCCACCGCGGCCGTCCAACTTCAACGGCTTCATATTTGCTAAATTTCAGTTCATAGTTAGTAATACTTTTGTTAAGTAATTAAACTCATTCAACACTAATACAAAATCCTTCTGGTTTTCGAGCGTTATTAGTGCAATATATTTGGTTAGCATTATAACTTTCAGTAGTACATTTATTTGCATTCTGTCGGTAAAAATTCTTAGTAGTTGACGCCTTTTCAGAAATTACAGAACATTAATTATCAGAAAGTGTGGGCGTATCAGAAGCATTACAGCTGCAACCGGAAACACTCTAAAATGAAATTGGTTTTCTTACAGTCTGTGTGGTATTACTTGTGTGTGTATTCGTACTGCAGCCACGGCGACCGCGTGGGCGTTGTGCGGTCAGTGAGCAGTGCTGGTCTGACGCCAGCCGAGCCACACCTGATGCCATCACTGCCTCCCATCGATCAGCCGCGCCCACCCGTGCGTTACGCACTTAATTACGACGTCGACGGCTCATGGAGGCGCTGTGCGGGCGGTGCAATTTTCGTCCGCGTTGCCTAGCAACAGAGAGCGTACACTGGGAGGCGCGCCGAGGAAGGGAGGTAGAGACGACGTTCCAAAGTTCGTCTCGCTATGAGAGAGTAAGTGCTTCTTCTTCACGCTGGGAAGGGGACGGACAGTGAAGAACGCAGCGTGCGTAGTTGTGTTCCCCTGTGAACAGCCACGTGAAACGGTAGCTCGCGTAATCTTTAACCTCGCAATTCTCACCATGTCAGAACGTGAAATATGTATGTACACAGCGGAATGAGTTACGGTGTTAACTGATTGACTTTCTGACGACACACGGTTGGGCAGAAGTCATAAATGGAAAGTATTCAATTAACTTAACAAATACTTTCGCGGTTACATGGATATGGAGATGTGTCCTGGGTTGGAAACAATGTTCCTTGTCCTTAGGACGTCATTCTTCTGGTAAAGGTCGCTCATATTACACCCAACCAAGAGAAATTGGCTATGGGTCAAATTACAACTACGCAGACGTCACTCTATGAAAATACGGCATGTGGTCGTGTAGTTTTGCTTGCGGTTCTGGCGACTGCTACGGTATGTGATCATGTTCTGTTTGGTACCAAGGCGATACTGTTGTAGAGATTTGACTTATAATGGTGGATATAAACAGATTCTTAACTGAAGAACGCCTTCTTCTTAGCGTATGGGTGCGTGAAAAGGAACGATCAGGTGAGGCATATGATACAGTTAGGATAACTTACTTAATCTTTTCAAGAAAGAAGCCCAATCGGAGGCTAATCATCAGAAACTGTAAAGAAAGCCCTTTGCAGCTGGATCTGTGACAGATGCGCCACGCAGTGGAAGATCCTGGAAGTATGGCAACGATAATGAAGTCACTGAACGCTTAAAGGGAATTAGATTAGGAGATGAGACACTTAAAGTAGTAAAGGAGTTTTGCTATTTGGGGAGCAAAATAACTGATGATGGTTGAAGTAGAGAGGATATAAAACGTAGACTGCCGATGGCAAGGAAAGCGTTTCTGAAGAAGAGAAATTTGTTAACATCGAGTATAGATTTAAGTGTCAGGAAGTCGTTTCTGATAGTATGTGTATGGAGTCTAGCCATGTATGGAAGTGAAACATGGATGATAAACAGTTTGGACCAGAAGAGAATAGAAGCTTTCGAAATGTGGTGCTACAAAAGAATGCTGAAGATTAGATGAGTAGATTACATAACTAATGAGGAGGTATTGAATAGAATTGGGAAGAGGAGGAGTTTGTGGCACAACTTGACAAGAAGAAGGGACCGGTTGGTAGGACATATTCTGAGGCATCAAGGGATCACAAATTTAGCTTTGGAGGGCAGCGTGGAGGGTAAAAATCGTAGAGGGAGACCAAGAGATGAATGCACTAAGCAGATTCAGTAGGATGTAGGTTGCAGTAAGGACTGGGAGATGAAGAAGCTAGCACAGGATAGAGTAGCATGGAGAGCTGCATCAAACCAGTCTCAGGACTGAAGACAACAACAACGAACGCCTAAATGCATCACTGGATCGTTCACCAGCAAAATCGACATGGAAGCGGTCGTCGGCGGAGACTAACATTTTCAGAACCTCCGTATGTCACTGGATATAGAAAGAAAGATGCGTTTATTTCGATCGAGCAATGTCAATAATCACCTGATCATCATATAAATCCGTGACATGATTCATGTCAACAGTTGCCTGCATCTTTTCCAACATTAGCGTTTGGACGTAGGATATGACGAGAGCTGAATGCCCTGTGTATCTTAGCCCCTAGTCTCGAAAAGATTATGTTCGAGTGAAAGAGCCCTTCGTCGAGAATGGTCGTCGCCATACACAGCGAATCTGAAATGCGTAAGTAGTATGTAAGAACATATGCTTCTGTGTTATTCCATTCTTGCATGTTCTATTTCTGTCATATTCAATTTCTGCTAGAGGTAGGGAGTCGTCTCGCGTTCCTCCTTGGCCTTCATGTTGCTTCTTTTTTTTAATGCAATGACATTAAACGTTTCCAATCGTGGCTTCCGGAACACTCTGTACACTGTTTCCGTCGCGTTTCTAGCCACACCCATTGTTTTTCGGACATCAGGGATACAAGGCACTTAAATTCTATTTACGTCACTAACACTTCTTCATCTTCTTAAATGTTTGATTGCGATGGTTTGTAACGCATATCCTCCTATATCGATCTATTGTACTACACATTTTTTCCTTATTTTGTTATCTGAAGATATGACATTTCTGTGTCTTTATATATTGTAATTGTTTTAATATTTGTATATATGTACATATATGTGTATATATATTTATGGATTTATGTCGATGTATAATTGGTTTGTTTTGTAAATACTATTTGTATTTTTACGCTGGGTCTTGCCAAGGGAAAACTATGCTATCGAAAGATTACATCAATAGGTCGTGTCGAGAATCAAAGTGTGTAGGATCTTTGGTATTGTTAACGCTGCCGCGTGGAGCGCGGGCAGAGCAGAGTCTGGCTGGAGTAGGGTGGTGGAGCAGGTGTGTTGAGTGACGCTCCCGCGAGTTGCCGCGCTTTCGGGGTTTGGCAGCATGTGATTGCGCTCGACTTGCTATGATAGTTTCTGACACGGTGTCGCGGACGGGAAGCGTTAGCTGGCGCACATCAAGAGCCCGTTTCGCCTGGTGACCGTGTCGAGAAGAAGGCGCGCCAACATCCAGCTTCTGCAACAGCGACGGCCGACAATGAGTGACTGTCGCCTCCTACCCGATCGACGACTGCAAACCTTCGATCAACCAACAAGGAAGACTAAAAGCATGTAAAGTTTTAGAACTGTATGGCAGACCTCAGCTTTTCAAACTGGTCAACATGTGTCACCAAATTACAGCAACTTAGCATGGACCTTTGTTGCTCATTGTCCCAATTGCATTACCAAGCAGGGTCCCTTCCTTTTCCGGAATGAACCTGAGTGTCGTTGATATTCAAACGCCAGCATTAAAGTAATATCATTCCATTTCACTGCTTTAATTTCAAAGTTCAGTTACAGTATTCATAGCTGGCTACCATATTTAGATTACACAAGCACAATTAAGAGTGCGAGTTTTGTTACCATAGGTCCGCAGCTCGTGGTCGTGCGGTAGCGTTCTCGCTTCCCACGCCCGGGTTCCCGGGTTCGATTCCCGGCGGGGTCAGGGATTTTCTCTGCCTCGTGATGTCTAGGTGTTGTGTGATGTCCTTAGGTTAGTTAGATTTAAGTAGTTCTAGGTTCTAGGGGACTGATGACCATAGATGTTAAGTCCCATAGTGCTCAGAGCCATTTGAACCATTTTGTTACCATATTTTAGCTTACCTGTGACTGCAGCTCAGCTTGGTAAGTACTAAATTTTACTATTGTTAATTGTTCAGAATCATTTAATTCAAGTTCAAAGTTAAATCTCTTATTTCTAAATTGCGTAGATTCAAGTAGCTTTTGAAATGATTGTTGAGGTAGCCCAAGACTAACCTTATTTTATTGAATTTCGTAGTGCTTCAGAAACTAAGTTCACTATTAGTTTCAGTCAGTAAATTAACTTTCAGTTTTCCGGTTTTATTAATTCTGTTGCTAAATTAAGTCAGAGTGTAGCGAAATTTATTACTTCTGACAAACATTCAGTTTTCACACAACACGTGTCAACTTTCAGTTGCCACGCTTTTAGTGCTAATTGTATGTGCAATAACCTTTCTTTTTCAGTTATTGTAGTACTGGCGACCGTAATTTTCCCCAAATCTCAAATATCTAATTAACGTCAGTTAATTGTTAACGTAACGACCGCACATTTACTTTCTTTATTAACTTTACCCCTTTTCAAAATTAATTTCAACCAATTTCATTTGCATTTTTCCTTTCATTTAGATGTAAACCTTTCCTCCCTCTTTGCCGACAAATTAACTTCGGTGACGATTGCTTTTCCCAAATTTCCATTAGGTGCACGCGGTTTAATTTTTCACTGTCATTAAGGTCGATAAGTGAGGGGGAGGTTACAGGTTGTTTCCAGTAGTAGCTATCCCTTTCCACACCTGTCTCTGCCTTCCTCTGAATTTCCGCATACGTAGTGCATTTCACGTAATACATAATCTGCTGCATGTCTGATATCATTGATCGTACCCTACGATGCTTTCCCTCAATAGTTACTTCTGCTATTGTTCTAATGACGTTATTGTACCTCAAAATTCGTCCTATGAGTTCTTCTTGTTCGGGTACGCCCCCAGAGCGATCTTTTATCCCTAAATCTTCTCAGTAGCTCTTTATTGCTAACTCGATACCTTAAGCTACTCTTCATCCTTCTCTAACACCAAATCTCCATGGCTTCCAACAATATTCTCTCTTGTTTTCCCATCGTCAGTGTTGCGCCTCCTTATAGGGTCACACTTCGAACAACTGCTATCATGATGCGTGTCCTCATTTCCAGGCAAATTTTATTGCTGGAGAGTAAGTTCTCCCTCATATGAAATTGAATTTTGGACTGCTCTATTCTCGCCACAATTCATTTCCGGCGTCTACCATCAGCTGTGACTCTGCGTCCCAAATAAGTAAATTCATCCATCACATCTAGCCCCTCACTTCCAATTCTTGTCCTTAGAGGTTCATATTCTTCTACATGACTACATAACATCACTTAACTCTTTCTCTTGTTTTTATCATACCATACTGATAACAGAAAATACTTTTTATTGTGCTGAGGTGCTTCTGTAGATCTTCTTTCGTCTCCGTGGGCACAGCGATATCATCTGCATAACTCATCACGTCCATTTTCTGCCCATTTTGATGCCGACCTCAGCAAATTTCCTAATTTTTTCTATGAATTAAGTTATCACCAGTTTGTTGTCCAGTAGTGAGGATCGTATTAGTTTCACATCGTATACCTCGGGCGCTGATGACTGTGCAGTTGAGTGCCCCACAAATACATAATCATCATATCGTACACCTGTTGAGTAAACGTCTTGGCTGCTGCAAGCTCTGGGCTTATTTTTACATTTTTAATGCTGTTTTCCTTACAATTTTTTTACCGTGAGGTTTACACAACGTGGTCAGAAACAGGCTGGAAAATCTGTAATGGTGTTGCAGAGCAGGTTATGTTAAGAAATAACTGTCAAAACATAATTCGTTACTTAGCACCGTTGGCATTGTAGTTAGCTAATCAGGCAGTTGCATGTGTAAACTGAAGCGTCCCACTAGACACAGTGTCGCCAAAGGTGTTCCTCGTTTGGTATCCTAAAATCGAACAACAGAGCGAAAAATAAAAACAATAGGACATGGGACGGTAGTAAGGATCGAACCCGACCCAAAGCCTGAGCAGTATCGTGCGCTATTATGTAGTATATGAAAGAAACTGACAGTAATTGTATCTGGCTCGCCTCTTGAATTTAAGAGTGCAACGGCCTCATTGGCTAACTTCAATGCTACCCCGGAAACGTTGAAACCTATCCAACTTCTTTCTAAAAATTATTTCTCAGCACAACCTATCCTTACAAGCTTCCCAGACAGTTTCTGACCACCCTGTATACGCCACATTATACTCATACGTAGCATCTCAAGTTATGTGTGATATTCTTGTAGGATCAATGAACAGCCGATCATCTGGAAAGTAGATGGTTTATTTAACATCTTTACCAAGGTTTCAATGGTTAAAGAAACGTCTTTTTCAGCAGGAAATAGTGATAACCTATTTTCAGCATTTCCAACGAAATGTCTATACAAGTAGAAACAGCCTTTGAGATCTGGACAGCTTATCACTACTTCCTGCTAAAGAAGTTGTTTTTCTAAACATTTAAACCATGGTAAAGGAGTTCAAATAAATCTTCCATGTTGCGATTGATTGCCTGTTTATTAATTGTACAACAAGACTTCATTCTACGTTTGATATTCCAAAATTTTAAAAAGTGGATTCGTTGTAGAAGCTTAGCATTATAAACTCCTACAAAACACCACTTCTAAAACACAACAGTGCCATCGCAATACTTTTATATGACCACAATATTGTCTACACAAACATTAGTTAAAACAAATCGTCACTTAAAATAGTGTAACAATGTGCTACAGAACGAGACGGATGCAGTAATCGAAAATAATAATAATAAAGAATTAATCTTCGGAATCATTTTTCCGAAATTACTGCGGTGGACACTTGTACATCTGTCTGTACGTCTCCGTGAGTTACAGAGATTATGAAGCCGTTACGCACCCAGCCATTTTAAGTCATCATAAAAAAAATACAGTTGTATCACACACAGTCACCAGACGAAGTCTTCCAGACATGAATTTTAAAAAGTTGTTTCAATCTACTGTTTCAGATCAATGTGGCTATTAAACTTTCGTTGGTTACAAGACAAATACTGGAGCTCGCAATACGCTTCTAATTACGTCCAATTGGGCTATCGTCATTCCTCACTTTCATGTCGCTTTGTATAAGGCTGAAAATGGAACGAAGTTTCACAATGGGGCCGATTTCCAACAGGATGACCTACTGCTTGAACTAAAGAATATGTATCACGTTACAATATATTATAGTACAAAGGACAGGGTGTTTATAAATGAATATCGGGGTTTTAACGCTTTATAATATTGAGTATATTAAACTTGGAGTTGTAAATGATGTGTCAAATAAAAGAGCAACTCAAACAGTTTTACCAAGAACTTCGTAAATGTTCAACGTGTGCACCATTTGTCACACGGCACACAAGTCTATAGCCGAGTTCTTCCCAAATGTTGATAAGTTGTCTCTTCAGTGATTGTAGCAACAGCTGCTTCCGTCCGGTTTCTAAATTCAGGGAGGTCTGCTGGTAGCGGAGGCACGTACACACGATCCTTGATGAAGCCCCAAAGGAAAAATTCGCATGGCGTTAGGTCGGGAGAATGTGGAGGTTATGCAAAGCAAGCCCTGTCATTGGGCCCCTTCCCGCCTATCCAGAGCTTGGGTACAGTGAAGTTCAACCAACTGCGTACTTTGCCGCGGAAACATTGCGCGCTGCGCGTGCGCACTGATGCCAAACACAAGTGTTTGAGTTGCTCTTTCATTTGACATATCATTTATAAGTATAAGTTTAATGTAATAAATATTATAAAGCGTTAAAACCAAGATATTCATTTGTAAACACCCTGTATAAAACTTGCAATGATGTTGACATGTTTTTAACAGTAGTTCCTCTGTGGAAGCGTAGAAGCAATATCTTTTCTTACAGTAAACGAGTTTTATCTCTAGGTTCAACTTTGTCACGTTAGCTTGTCATAATAGCTGCGAGAGGACATATTGTCACGCTCGAACAAGACCGCAAACTGTTGATTTCTCATTCTGAAACTGGTTAAGTATATCAAAGTATTTGCGAAAATTGTAATGTCAATGTGTCTGTACCTTTAAGTTACAAGTGTGACTTAGGAAAGAGAAAGGAACCACTGTTCAGTAGCAACCACTTGCATTAAATTATTCTATGACCGACGTAAGTGTTACATCCAACAGGACATGAGACAACACGTCAGTGTCCGAACTGTATTGCGGATAAAAGTAACAGTTAGGAACCCCAGATCATTTACTCTCATTGATGAATGTACCACACTGTTGATGGAAAAAGGCCATTTAGTGTATTGCAAGGTTTAGTTACTCTTCATGTATTACATAGTTATGTCCAACTAGCTCAAAAGATATCGGTTAACTACATGAAAAGTAATAAATACAACCAATAATTCTAATTTCAATGTAGGAAAATTTTAATGGACCGTGAGGTATACGAGTATGTATCTTTTTGTAATGAAAGGACAAAAGGAGGGGATGACACAGACGGCTGAACCTACAAGAAAACGTTGGACGATAAGCATTCAAAGTGATTCAGGGTGAGGAAAATAGAGTGAAACGCACAACAGCTGGAAACCATAATAGTTGTACTGACCTGAATGAGTCTGACAACACATCATAAACTTCGTCCTCTGGTTTTAAGCAGTGTTCTGAGGCCGGAATGCTTCAGAGACGTTCATAATTTCTGCCCACAAGTTTTAAAACCAAAATTGGGAGCTGCATTTACAAACACACTCGAAGATCTTTTAAGATAAAGAAAAGTATTCTTTAGGTCCAAGGTTATAGGAGGCATGGCCCACTTCTTCGTCAATATCCTTTTCTTCCTGCGAAATGAGAACGCTGCTATATGAGGTGTACAGTTTAAAACGGAATCCCAGACGACATGTGGTGTGACGTTATTCCCAGGGTTTTTCCAATTCTAAAGTAAGACTGGAGGAAATACTGTTATCTTTGCCTCCATAAACAAAAGGAAAATGAGTCCCTTAATCAGCATGGCTCACTAACAGCAACTACAACTTATGAATGTTTATATATGTAGCTTTGTCAGATCGAAAATGGGCAAGTAAAAGACATAGGATGTTTAAAACACGGTGTGCATATGCGTACAAGGTATGGAATGTAAATGAAGTCCCATGCTTCTTGACAGAGCATAGGGGAACGATGCGGGAGACCCCTATTGAAGTACCAGGCAAGGTCCTAATAGGGGTGGTTTGCCGTTGCCTTCATTCCACCGTAATGGGGATAGTTGATGATGAAGAAGACGACACAACAAAACCTAGTTATCTCGGGGCTGGTGAAAATCCCTGACCGCGCCGGGGACCCCGTGCTAGGGAAGCGAGAACGCTACCGCGAGACCACGAGCTGCGGACCTTACAAGGTATATCGTTAGTAAATAAAATACCAGTTAGGAATCGCAGTTCTTTTAGTCTCATTGTTGAATGTACAGATCGGCTGATGCAAGGAGAAGCTATATCGTGCTTTGTTTGACAACAGAACGTGACTAATAAACGTCCTATACCATTAAATACTGAACCTATGAAACACAAGTAAAATATCGTTTGATTAAGAAGTTATTTATTTACGGACATAGTTTGTTACTACTTCGTCATAATTTGGAACAATATTGCCTGTAAGACTATAGCATACATATTTCTCAAACTCCTTGTTTTTGGAAACACGTAGGAAGACAAGCAAACTGCTTTTTATCTATACGTCCCTTCATGAGTTCGTGCTATGAAGAAAAGGAATACTACTTAAGAAGCAAGTTTACCGACTGTTTTCTCAGCATCATCAGTTTCGCACTGCCTTAGAGTCAGTTTTCGCGCAACATTTTTCCTGCAAAGCCCCCTACTGCGTCCCTACATATTCACAGTAAAGAAACAAACGGTATTTTTCAGTATTTCTAGCAACAGAACTGAAGTACTAGGAGTCAAACATTGAGAAGGAAAATCTTCTGTTGAGCACGCTCTTAGACTAATGTGTACGTCTTGTGCAAGGCTTAGATGTACATTGATTTATCGTCGGTGCCATTTAAGTCATTGCTGAATAGGAATCGTGAGGTGTGAAGGAAGTTGTGACACGATTAAAAGTACAACAGCAACAAATGCAGTACTTAAGAGGTCGTTACTTAGTTTTAATAACTTGGTCATGAACTATGTGGCATAATTTCTGTTCAGTGAGTTTGAAACGTTTTACGTTTGGTAAGGTTTTTATTTTTATGTTTTAATTGTTTTTAGGAGAGTTCCCTATAGTAACATGTCTGTCTTGAAAATAGGTTCTAGACGGTTGTCAAGCCTGAGGACTGACTCAAGGAAACACTATTTGTAACGTCTAGTCACCACGTATTTCCTTGGAGGGGTAAACTTAAACATTTATTTGTTCTATCTGTTTGATTCACTTAGTCACCTGGCCATGCAGTGTTGTAAAGTTTACCTAAATTTTTTGTGAACATATTAACTACAATATTATTTTACTCTCATAGCAGTGGCAAGATCCATTCCCTCGGGCCAGCATTTTTTAGATTAATAGTTGCTACCTTATTTTATAATGGATTTTTGGGGATTACAGCCATGATCTCCTCAGTAGGTGACGATTGTTGTCCATGTAATCAATATTTCTGTAGCCTGTATCTCCCCTACGCGGTATTCGTTAGCAGCGCCTCTTAGCCTTCTGAAGCTCGAGCCCGACATTTCAGGGGCTGCTGGCCGCGAGGCCCTGTTGCTGTTGCCCCTGCACGTGCCTTCCTCCTGTGTTTGACACGAGTCTGCTATTGCTATATTGGAACTTCTCAACCTGGCGCCTTGCCTTCTTTAAGTTAAGTTTCGCCTTTCCCTTCTTAAGGTACTGCTGTACTTGCTTGAACTTTTAAATATTTTGGCTAAAGGCCTACATGTGAGCGATGCTGTAATTAAATTTTGAGGCCGTTTCTTTGAATATATACTTGGTATCCTCAGGAGAATTTTAATCTAATTTTCATCCTATTGACATCTCCTTGGATTTCTACTGTACTACTTTATCACTCACTATTGTTTGCTTGAGCTTTATTTGTCACTGTATCCGTTCTTCGCATGTAAGAAAATTGGTCAGATCTGTCATTCTTGGGTGTGTATTCTAAATTACCAGTTCTTAATTTACCTACTGTCACTGTTCAAGGTGATTGTGCAAGAGTTATTTTTTGCTTACTTTCTGTTAGAGAGATTTTAGTATGACTTATTTTTTATTTTTCGCTGGTACTAATTCCTTGAGGTCAACCTGTGGTTAAAATTTAACAAGGATTATTTTCTTTTAACAACCTCATATGCCAGAAAATTGTGGTGATTACTGTATTTTATTTTGTGCTATTATGTGCACTGTAAATAAATCTGATCATTCAAAGGACAAATTATGCAACAACTGTAGACACAACCATCTATGTGATTCTTTTCTATCCCAACCAGTATGTTGAGGTTTCAATGGTAGCAGCGCGTGATTACAATCCATGAACCTCTGGGTTATGAACACAGCACACTTCCTCAACCGCACTCGGTAACTACTGAAACCTCAAGATTCTGCCTAAAGGAAATAAATGTTAAATCACTGAAGTACAAAAATGTAATAATTAACGTCTGCCCAAATAATTTAGGTAGAATTTACACGAACATTGCATGGTCAAGTGCCTACTCGAAACAAACAGATAGGAAAAATAAGTGACTAAGCTTAACCCTCCAAGAGAAATCTAACGGAGCAGAAACTTCCAAACTAACAAAGACGCAACTGTCCCATATGGAATGCCCAGTAACTGCCACATGAACGCTGTGTTCTCCATTTTTGCCACTCACTGTGCTGACGACAGTGCGGTGGAGCAACTATTGGAAGCGGGAAGTGGCTGGATGTTCTGTTGCAGTAACTTCTTAATAGAGTGTAATTCATTTATTGACCGACTAGCTTTTTCCCTGTAGTTTTGTCCACAGAAAATTGTGGTGATTACTGTATTTTATTTTGTGCTATTATGTGCACTGTAAATAAATCTGATCATTCAAAGGACAAATTATGCAACAACTGTAGACCGAACACACTTCTTTTTCCCTCTCTCTGTGTCCATCTGTCTCTGCCTCTGTCCTCTCACCTCATCCTCTCACCTCTATTTATCTCCTCCTCCCACATTCTCTGCCTGTGCATCTGCTCCCTCTCTCATTGTCCACTTCTTCCCCCATCTACCTCACGACTACTTCCTCTTTCACTCCTCTGACCATATCCTCCCCCTCCTCTCTCTTTCCATCCTGTCCTCTAGCTATTTGAATTTATTTCCAGGCATTCTCATCAGCACTTACAGCCCCTGCAATACAGTTCAGTAGAGCAGACCAATATTGCTTCTACACAACATGCATGTCATGCAGGGCTGCCAACATGTCACAATGTGGAAAACTGTTTTCAGCACTTGCAAAGCACGTTGATTTGGCAGGCTTCTGATGATGTGCAGGACTAAATAAACATGTTGTCCCGTGTCTCATCTAGTACTGGAGCTAGGGGCATAAATCTCACTGTGCTGATACTCGGGAGTCCCCCTGTTTGGGAGCCAAATTTAGCTGAAATCGATCCAGAGGTTTGGAAGGAGATACACAAATGAGAATGGACAGTGAAAGTGTAGACGACATTCATTGACAGAGCTCACCTCAAAACCAAATTAAAAAAAATACCCAGTAAAATCCGACACCCTACCGACAAACTAAGGGGATAAAATTCATAGTGGAGTCCACTATCTACATATAGTGCTGCCTGAGTAATACAGAATGGTAAAGCATTCAAATCCAACAGAAGTGACAATTTCATTGTACTGGGCACACCTCCTTCAGCTAGATATAACAGCGCGTTCGTTTTGTTTCACTGAGTAGTCACTAGGTCTTATAACTAGGATAGTAGTTTTGCCTCACTCACCTGCACTACAGCCAGAAATTATCGCAGTAAATGCTCGCTCCCGTATCTGTAGAGGCCGAAAACACGCCGCAGAAACCAATTCTTCACTCCCGGCTGCGTTGCATTCCCTGCATTACCGTAGGCCAGCACCGTTCTGTTCTCCAGCAGGAACGATGCGTTGTGCTGACAGCAAACGCCTGTCAGTGTTTCCTGTCCGTCTGCCATCCTGCGTCGCTGCTCCATTTCTGTAGAAAATTGTCCCCACCTTCGAAGCTGCTAGAAGTATTCCGTTCACTGGCGGTTCTCCATCTATATCCGCTCAACCGTTGCTGCCTATTGCCGACTGTTATTGGCACTGCGAACACCTGCTGCGATCTGCTTGGGAAGCTTCGCGAGTTCCGCAGCGGAAAAAATTTGAACACGCACTACCAGTCTCGGGAAAGCTGTATGTGCCACCAGTCACGGCACGACAGTTTATAAAAGAATCTTGTTTGGTTGTACGATTGTCTCTGTAACTAGGAAAATAAGTGACGATCCTAATTTATGTATTCATATTGTTGG
Organism: Schistocerca americana; assembly: GCF_021461395.2. Taxonomy (NCBI): domain Eukaryota; kingdom Metazoa; phylum Arthropoda; class Insecta; order Orthoptera; family Acrididae; genus Schistocerca; species Schistocerca americana. The sequence goes on from NC_060122.1 coordinate 655,255,142, forward strand.
TCTTGTAGAAAATTATTTATGTATTTACGATCGAAGAAATGTCGAATACAACAACAGGAACAGCGAAGATAATCCTTGAGAAAGAACTGCAAGTGAAATAACAGACAGGTTATAATTAATCCAGTCCTGTGGGAACTTTTGCCCAGTTAACGTAATTTACGGTACCACCTAAATTCAGGCCAGATCTGAATTGGTTTTTATATGTAAAGTCTGTAATCCATGTTTGTGCATGTTTATTCAATTTTTGATTTATTAAATTTTTTATCGTAAATATAATTTTTCATTTAAATATCGATATATTTTCAAAATATGATCCTACACTATGAAAATTATTGGGAAGTAACCAGCAGCACATTTAATAAAACGAAATCTACTCTAATTTTGCTATGTTTACCATTCGGTTTTAAGTGGACATAGAACATGTGTTCCTATTCATATTGTTGTTTATTTTACTGACTATAAGTAATAGATACAACACAACAGGAAGTTCCTAAATTTTATATTTACTGTTTTTGTAATCTTTTTCATTTGATATTACTACTAAAAATCTTTACATGAATACATATCTTTAAAAACAGTATTTAACCCAAGTTTGCTTAATAATATAAAGGACTGAAAATATATACATTGTATTTTGACTAGTATTGCTCTAGAACAGATACACATTTACTTGGAGCCAATTTCTTCAGTCTGGCATCATGTTTTGAGGTAACATCCAGAAAAGCTCTTTGAACAGGTTTTGGTATTTACCAGTGATATTCTAAAACACTTGTGAAACATTACGTGGAATTTTAAATAAACAACGATGCACAACTTCAAAACCGTTAACTCAAGCTTGAGTTATTCAAGAACTCTGGACCTGGATACCAAGCAACGACGTTTTCCTATATGGGGTAATCAAGCTGACCTGAAAAATCAAGTGAAATTTTTACTGTTGTTTGATGTTACTTTCCTTGCACTTAAACATTCACTGCCTTTCATAAGTTACATTGTTTTGTGCAATGTCAACATAATTTATAGCTTTAAAATTGTTTAACCGTAGCACGTGAAGTGTTCCATAAGGTGCAGTAACTGATATTGATTTCATTCTTTAAGAAAGAGAAAGAATATATAGAAGAAAAGAGAAATATGTAAAATGTTTTTATACAAAAGAGACCTCAAATTATTTTTACTGATTTCTTGAATGTAACATAGTATCTCCCCACTCACACAAAAAATTATATGGGTTAGGACGCTGTACATAAGACTCTGATCAGGAATGTCTCTCCTGGAATCGGAAACGACAACAGACAACGAATTTCTCTTTTGGAACATGGAATGTCAGGAGCGTACACAGAGCAGGAAGTGTGCAGAATTTGACCAACGAACTGGAGAAATACTAGCTGAAAGTAGTACCCTCCAGGAGATTAAATGGAAGGACACAAGGTTAATCAAGATGAACGCAGGAAATATACTAATGGAGACTGTGGCGAGCGCCATGAATTAGGTACTAGTTTCTATGTAGGCCTACATGACTCAATAATGAAAGCAGTGAAAGAATTTAAATCTATTAACAACAAAATCTCCTACATTTCAATCGTAGGGCAAAGTAGTGATATACCCTTTATTAATGTACATGCACCATGTGAGGATAAGAATGACTACATTCAGGAGGAATTTTGTACTGAATTAGACAATGTATATAAGTCACAGCCAAATCACAATGTCAAAATAGTATTGAGAGATACTAATGCCAAATTGGGTCAAGGAAACTTCTATAAATTGGTGGAAGGTAATGCAAGCCTACATCAGGAAACCAGTGACAATGGCATCCATTTGATCAGTTTCACAATTGACAACAATCTCTGCATCGAGAGAACAAGGTTCCATCGTAAAGACATTCATAAAGGAACATTGATGGCACCAGATAGGCATGCAGTAAACCAGAAAGACCATGTATGCATTCAGAAGTGTTATGCAAATAGCGTCAAAGATTCACGAACCTATAGAGGAGTAGACTGTGACTCTGATGACTTCTTGGTGATAAGTAAAATGAACATTAAATATAAGAAAGTGTGCAGAATATCTAAGAAGATTGTACCTTACAACACAAATAGGTTAAAAGTTATAAAGGGAAGAAGAAAGCTTGAGTCAACAGTTACAGAAACCTAGAGAGTTGTGATGAGTTGGAAAGTGCCAGTGATGTGAACAATGACTGGTCTCAAATTAAGGAGACAGCAAATAGTGCGGCCTCTAAGATACTGGGTAAACGGGAAAAGTCCAAGGAAGTGTATTTCAACCAACTGTGTCAACAAAAAATTGAAGAAAGAAGGATGGCTAGGAAGATGTAGTTAGAAAGTCTGAGAGACCACTATCTCAGTGACAAGTACACCAGAATAAGAAAGGAAACAACTACTATACTATGGCAGGAGAAACGGAAGTATTACAAGGAACTAATAAAAGAGGCAAATGTGGATTGTATTCATCAAAGGACAATACAGATGTACCAAAAAGTAAGGAGAGTAATACAAAAATATAAAAAGAGAGAAACCTTTATTAAATACACCCAAGGTAAAATCCTCACAAGTGATGCTGAAGTATAACAGCGTTGGGCAGACTACTTTGCTAATTTACTAAACTGCGAAGACCACACTGAACCTCTTTTAAAGTAAATTTGTTGCAGCCAAACTGGCCATTTAGTACGTGAAGTACAGGAATTATTCTCTATTCACTATTATTATTCTTAATCACTACAGCTCGAGCCTGGCTCGTGAAAACTGGGTGTTGAACAGTTTGTTGTGAAATCCATGCACGGAGAGTCTTGTCACTATGTGGCGGAGTTCGTATCCTCCCTGCGTCCATTCACGCTTTGTTATGGCGTCTGTAACACAGAAATCCTTCAATACCTTGCGTTTCTTCTCGTGTAGTTCCGTCAATAAGTACTGGTACGCTGTCGTTACTGATAGTAAATGCTTCAGTCGCAGGACTTCTATGAAGAAGGGCTCTCTGGCCATTTCATACACAAACCGCGAGAGTGTGTATTTGGAGAGACATGGCACCCTTTGTAAGTAAATAGCCTTCAACTTCTCTATTCTTTCGAAATCTGTCTTCTTCAAATGAATCCATATGTTTCCCGATCCGTAAACTGCAACAGGCTCAAATTTGAGTTCAAACAGCCGTAGGGCTGTTTCCAGCGACAGTTTGCCTATCGACTTGATATCATTTATGGCTCTCGTTGCGGCGCTGGTTCTGTAGTTTGTGGCGTGTGTATACTGTTCGCTGTGACTGAAGGGTGACTCCTAGGGTGACTGACTTTAGCGAAGTCTCGCCGACGTAGAAAGTTCCGGGTCTTCCTCATCTTCTGAAGATCATGGAGACTGTCTTCTGTTCATTCAAGGATAGGTTCTTTTTTCGTGCCTAGTACACTAATTGGTTGAAGGCTTTCTGCAAGTCATCCTCAGAAATTGAAGTTAAAGCCATGTCGACTGCATACATAAGTAGATTTACATTTTCGGGTTTTATTCTGTCAATGATATCTGCCGTAGGTGAGATGAAGAGTAAGGGGCTCAGTGGGTCACCTAGCAACACCCCAACTGTTTGCTGTATCAGGATGGACTTATCTATACCATCATGTATTTCCATCCATTTGTTAGTGAGAATAGCTCTATCAATTGGCAACAGGTAATGTCTTGGACCTAAGAAGGTTTCCAGTTTCTTCATTAGAATGGATCTATTGATTCTCTTGAACACCTTGGTGTAATCTATGAAAATTTGCATGAAGCTTTCCCCCTCGGTTCGCTAAGGTCATTTCTATATCGGTTTGGGAACTGTGTACAGCTTGTGTCGCTGATCTCCCATAACTGAAACCAAACAGTGAATCGGGGAGTTTCTCATCAATGATATCGCTAAGACGCTTGAACAGTAGTGCTATAAAGATCTTGAATAGGGTGTTCTCTAGTGCAATTCCCCTGTACGCATTTGGGTCAGCTGTGTTACCTTTTCCCTTGTACAGCATTATCACCTTTGAATGTTTCCAATTATCCGGTACAATCCCTTGTTTCAGGCATTCATTGAGGAACGCTGTGAGTGGAATCACTAGTACAGGGAGCGTAGTTTTCAGGTGCTCGTTATAGATGACATTCCAGACATAGTAGCCATCAAAGCAGAGCCACCCAGTGAAGAAGAAATACAGGGAATAATTAAACATTTAAAAAATAACAGAGCTTCACGTGAGAATAAAATTGTGGGTGACATAGTCAAGAATGGAGGGCCAGAACTCGTGAAATGAATTGCGAAATTGATAAGGAATGTTTGGGAATATGAGAAAATGCCTGACGGCTGGAAAACGGCCATAATCTTCCCCATTTTAGAAAAAAATTACCCTCTGGATTGTGATAATTGTAGGGGGAGTTCACTCCTTAATGTAACCTACAAAATCTTGTCACAGTGTCTACTCAAGAGAGCGATACCACTAACTGAAGAAATTTTAGGTGACTATCATTGTGGTTTTAGGAGAGGCAGGTCATCCAGTAATCACCTCTTTACTCTCCGACAGATAACTGAGAAAGCATGTGAACATAATGTTGACATCCACATGCTATTTGTTGAATTCAAAAAATGTACGACAGCATACACAGGAGTACAATAACCAGGGTTCTCAAACAGTTTCAATTTCCTGGAAAGTTAATTTGCCTAATATAGATGTGCTTGGAGGAAACCTATTGCAAAGTAAAGATCAACACAGGAGTGTGAAAGAAGTTTGAAGTTAGAATAGGCCTTAGACAAGGAGATGCTTTATCTCCAATACTTTTCAATCTGGTTTTAGAAAAGGTACATAGAGAACGCCAAAAAGTAAACCCAGTTGGAGTAACGATGGGTAGGAATGAAGTACATCGTCTTGCTTATGCGGACGATATTGTCCTAAGAAGTGGAAACAAAGAAGAACCACAACTCGTGACAAGTTCCTACAGAAACATTGCAAGGAAAGCAGGATTACAAATTAATGAGAAGAAAACAGAGTACGTGGTCGTGAGGAAGGCACCCACTGATGGTAGTCCACTGACAATTGATGATCTCACTTTTAAAAGAGAACGGACCCTTTAAATATTTGGGTAGTATCATCAATGAACAGAATAAAATGGAAATTGAAATTAAAGCGAGGATAGCAGCAGCGAATAAAGCTTATGTTGGCTTACAACAACCAGTAGAGCTCTTTCCAGAAGCTTCAAATTTAGGCTATATCAGAGTGCAATTCTGCCAGTAGCTCTATATGGGTTAGAAAGATACACATTTAGGAATGTAGATGAACAAAAGTTATTAGTTTTGGAAAATAAAATATGAAGGAAAATTTTTGGATCCAAGAGAGACCCAGAAACGCAGGAGTGGATAATACTTAAGAAACAGGAAGTGAAAGAGCTATATCAACAGGGTGATATTAGTCAAAGGATGAAGAGGAGGAGACTGATGTGGGCCGGCCATCTAATTAGGATGGAGGAGGAACGACTACCTAAAGTAGCATTCTCAGGATCTACAGGGGGCAGAAGAAAGAGAGGAAGACCACAAACCAGATGGAGGGACGACATCGACGAGGACGCGGTGGCAACGGGCCTGAGTAAAGGAGAATGGACTACAAAAGACAGGAACCGAGAGCACTGGAACAGGAATGTAGAGAACGCGTATGGTCTCCAAGGCCCGAGCGACAGTTAACAAGAAGCTAAGAAGAACATAATCTCAGATACTTTCAGTATGCGGTTCTGTGCTGCAAACACGATTCTCCTGTTAGACTCGGAAAGAAACTGCAAAGACGATTTTTGATTTGCATTTTGATGCTAATTAGTCTGCTTTGGTTTCCTAGGTTTTGATGTGAATTCTCAATAGGGCGCTCTCCTTTCCTCTGCAAAAGATGACTGTGTATTCAGCGACACTCTGAAGTTGGTATCCTCTTTCGAAATTGATGGCACAATCCTTCTTGACAACAAATGAAATATATTACTCGTAATTTTGTAAACTGAATGAAATCTTCTGGGATACATATTCAACTGTTTAAACATCGTAAAGATATTACGTTTGCTCACTTTACTATAGCAGTAACGACGTACGCAACACACTTTCTTAGACTTCCTTTGATTAAGATTAAGTTAACTAAAGTAGGAGCAGCTTCACCTTCCAAAGAAGACAGTTGCCGCGTTACTAACGCTAAATCACTTCTACTGTCATTGAGTCACTCGCAGGCCACGCCACTGCGGAATATCTGCCACACAACATGCAGGTCTGGATCTAGAGGGGGGGGGAGCGGGACAGGAGATGGGGCAAACAGGGTTATCTGCCCCGGGCGGCAATTTCAGAGGGCGCCAAATTCATATTCCTGAAGAAATAAACTTTCTTTCATGGAACGCCGAGCATCCAGCGCACGTTGGTCTATCGATTATTCATATGATTTTGAAACGCATCCCTGTTCGTATTTTAACATTTTTGACCACATTCTAAGTTGATTTTTGAATGTGTGCATAGTGTACGTAATGTGTTGGCCAAGGGAATCCCCATCGCATCAAAAACTTAATAATTTTCCCGCGGACAAATGGGGGCGGGGTTATAAGAACTGAGCTGAATAAATCCGAACAATACCAATCGCTGTTTGTTTGTGTGGTTGATCGTGTGTGCGAATGGTCAGCATTGTTATAATTAGTATCTAAATTTATACATTCAGGCTAACAGAGTGGAAATAAACGAGTAGCAGGAATAACAGGTAAGAAAGATTACAATCTTCCAGTTTCGACAGAAAATTTTTCCTAGATTGCTACACTACCAGTTGTACAGTCCCCGGTTAGCAGCCGCTTTTAGTTCTACACTCGGAACAGCGCGGAAAACGCGCTGTACGAACAGGTAATCTCGCCTAACCGGAGAATAAACGCGGGATAGATGAATCTGTGGTTCTGGCAGGGTTAGTGCAGTTGATCGGAAAATAAGTTTTGACAAGATTGTTTTTTATAGCGAGAAAGGAGAAGAAACGGGAACATCATCCAAATTACATAATTTATATAAATTATATAGTTTATACAAAAATTTCGTATCACTTCATTTCGATGTCATACTTGAGAAACTGAAGCGTATGAATGAAATTTGAAACTATTTCGCCGGCCGCGGTGGCCGTGCAGTTCTAGGCGCTCAAGTCCGGAGACGCGCTGCTGCTACGGTCGCAGGTTCGAATCCTGCCTCGGGCATGGGTGTGTGTGATGTTCTTAGGTTAGTTAGGTTTAAGTAGTTCTAATTTCCAGGGGACTGATGACCACAGCAGTTGAGTCCCATTGTGCTCAGAGCCATTTTGTTGAAACTATTTCTCAACATAAAACTTTTTGCTTGTAGTAGGCCTAATACGCATGTGATGTAGGTATTTAGTGAATTATGTTCTGTCCTGTTATTTACGTAAATGGGGTACATAAAAATGAGCATTTGTGCCAAGACTCTTTCACTTATTTGAGGTGTGTTACAACTGCTGCACTATTACAAAGACCCATTTCGTTTTATCTTGCAGACAGTGCCAAAGTAGACGTAACCTAATGGAGAAACCACACCAGTCTTGGATACTACTCGTATTAAGAGCTTTTCAGTATTAGGCAACTTAAGTTTTTGTTTTTCATGCAGAAAAACGTTTAACGCACTTTGACGAGGTATAGGAGTCTTTCGCAGAGAAGAACGCACCGTCATGTAAGACAGTAGCAAGATTAGAGAGAAAAAAATGCTGGGACCTAAGGATTGAAGAAATGTATACTTTCTTGCTTGTCTTTTGTCTTTACTGGTTTTATGTCTCCTGTGTTTAATTTTATGTCTTCTGAAAAGAGAAATAGGCAACAAAAGAGCAAATTTTCTGAAGAGTTCTTATTCTCCAGTGCTCAAATAATCTCACACAGTATTAACTGTGAGGGTGTTTAAAAAAAACGAAAAAAGGAAGAAAAGTGTGTGTACGATGTCAAACCGGACGACTGGGAGCTGCAGAGGCACAACAGGACACTTTAATTTCCAGTGTCCTGAATACAGATTCGATGGCTTCACGTTTGAATTCCATAGACCGAAATACAGTGACGTGCGCTAGAAGAATGCTGTGACGAGGCGTGGCACTGCACGTTGGCACACTTAAGACCGAACAATATTCTTACATTTCCCCGAACATATACGTTTTTATATCTAACTCTTCACAGAGATGTGCGCTACCAAACGAACATATTTTTCAAAGATAGATTTTTTTAAAATTTTTGACGTCCTGTCTCAAACGGGGGAGGGGACGGGGGCGCCACTATCAAGTTTTTGCCCCTGTTCGGAAATATTATAGATCTGGGGCTGACAGCGCGTAACTTTGTTGTCACGCCACGTTGGAGGGCACCCCGCCTATGACTCACATCAGACGAGAAGGGCTATGCCATCGCGAACCTTAGCGTTAAGATAAAATACACTGACGAAAAGAACTGCAACGCCGAGAAGGCGCTGTGCGACATAAACGAGTAGTTAGGCGTGTTTCTACACTTCAAAGGTAATGTGTGTTCCAATTTCGAGCGTGGCGGTAGTAGTGCTATTACGAGTATGCAAATCAGATTTGCTTTAAATACGCGCTGTAACGGTCGTAAGCTCTAGTAACCTTTGAGATTGAACGTGGTGAGCTGATGTTAGTCAAGAGTGCCTTTAAAGCGAAGTGATCTGCATTATCAACATCTCGCTGAGTTTGAACAAGGTTGTTTAATAGAGCTACAAGAAATTGGATGTTTCTTCTGCGATATTGCAGGAAGACATGGCAGGAATTTAGCCACTGCACATGATTGCTGGCTGCGGTGATCACGACAATGTACTGTGGCAAGAAGAATGGGTTCCGGACAGCCACGTGGCACTACTTTCGGCGAAAGGCTCTGCCGCATCGTACTGCAACTGCAGTGGCCATTTGAGCAGCAGTGGGCACCGCAGTGACAGAACGAACTGTTATAAAACGTTTACTTCAGCGACAGCTCCGATCCCAGAAGCCAAGTAGCGTACATTCCACTGTCCCAAATCCGTCACCATTTGCGACTTCAGTGGTGTCAAGCTAGAGCTCGTTGGAGGGCAAGGTGTAGATGTGTTTTCTGATGAAAGCTGGTTCTGCCACGGGGCCAGAGGTAGCCGTGAGTTGGTTAGAAGGAGGCCTGTTGAGGACCTGCACCTAACCTGTCTGCGTGATAGACACAGACCTGGAGTTATCGACTGGTGTGCGATTACATGTAACAGCAGGAGCACCCTCGTGGTCATCTCACGCACTCTAACTGCAAATTTGCACGTCAGTCTGGTGACTCGATCTGTTGTACTGCCATTCATTAACAGCAAAATGTTCAAATGTGTGTGAAATCTTATGGGACTTAACTGCTAAGGTCATCAGTCCCTAAGCTTACACACTACTCAACCTAAATTATCCTAAAAACAAACAAAGACACCCATGCCCGAGGGAAGACTCGAACCTCCGCCGGGACCAGCCGCACAGTCCATGACTGCAGCGCCTGAGACCGCTCGGCTAATCCCGCGCGGCTATTAACAGCATCCAAGGGGTGTTTTCCTACACGATAACGCTCGCCCATATACCGCTGTTGTAATGAAACGTTCACTACAAGGTACCGAAATGTTGTCTTGGCCAGCTCTATCACCAGTTCTGTCTCCAGTCGAGCACATGTGCGTCAGTATCGGACCACAGTTGCGGTGCCATCCACAACCAATGTTAATTATATTTACCGACCAAGTGCAGCAGGCGTGAAACTCCATCCCACAAATTGACATCCCGTACCTGTACAACACAATGCAATTCTTGACTTCAACATTCTGCTGGTTAAAATGGTTATTAATGTACCATATTCCAAATTTGCAGTGGTTAATTCCGCACTTACATTAACCTGTCATCTTGCAATGTGAATCACTTAAATACGTTACCTAGTCAAAAATATTTCGGAGATTTCATTGTTGTCGTTGTGGTCTTCAATCCCGAGACTGGTTTGATGCAGCTCTCCATGCTACTTTATCCTGTGCAAGCTTCTTCATCTCCCAGGACCTACTGCAGCCTACATCCTTCTAAATCTGTTTAGTGTATTCATCTCTTGGTCTCCCTCTACGATTTTTTCCCTCCACGATGCCCCCAATACTAAATTGGTGATCCCTTCATGCCTCAGAACAAGTCCTACCAACCGATCCCTTCTTCTAGTCAAGTTGTGCCACAAACTTCTCTTCTCCCCAATCCTATTCAATACCTCCTCATTAGTTATATGATCTACCCATCTAATCTTCAGCATTCTTCTGTAGCACCACATTTCGAAAGCTTCTATTCTCTACTTGTCCAAACTAGCTATCGTCCATGTTTCACTTCCATACATGGCTATGCGCCATACAAATACTTTCAGAAATGACTTCCTGACACTTAAATCTACACTCGATGTTAACAAAATTCTCTCCTTCAGAAACGCTTTCCTTGCCATTGCCAGTCTACATTTTATATCCTCTCTACTTCTACCATCATCAGTTATTTTGCTCTCCAAATAGCAAAACTCCTTTACTACTTTAAGTGTGTCATTTCCTAATCTAATTCCCGCAGCATCACCCGACTTAATTCATCTACATTCCATTATCCTCGTTTTGCTTCTGTTGATGTTCATCTTATACCCTCCTTTCAAGACACTGTCCATTCCGTTCAACTGCTCTTCCAAGTCCTTTGCTGTCTCTGCCAGAATTACAATGTCATCGGCGAACCTCAAAGTTTTCATTTCTTCTCCATGGATTCTAATTCCTACTCCGAATTTTTCTTTTGTTTCCTTCACTGCTTGCTCAATATACAAATTGAATAACATCGGGAATAGGCTACAACCCTGTCTCATTCCCTTCCCAACCACTGCTTCCCTTTCATGCCCCTCGACTCTTACAACTGCCATCTGGTTTCTGTACAAATTGTAAATAGCCTTTCGCTCTCTGTGTTTTCCCCTGCTACCTTCAGAATTTGAAAGAGACTATTCCAGTCAACATCGTCAAGAGCTTTCTCTAAGTCTACAAATGCTAGAAACGTAGGTTTGCCTTTCCTTAATCTAGCTCCTAAGATAAGTCGTAGGGCAGTATTGAATCACGTGTTCCAATATTTCTACGGAATCCAAACTGATCTTCCCCGAGGTCGGCTTCTACCAGTTTCCCCATTCTTCTGTAAAGAGGGTATTTCACCTGTCTCATACATCTTGCTCACCAGATGGTAGAGTTTTGTCAGGACTGGCTCTCCCAAGGCTGTCAGTAGTTCTAATGGAATGTTGTCTACTCCCGGGGCCTTGTTTCGACTCAGGTCTTCCCGTGCTCTGTCAAACTCTTCACGCAGTATCTTATCTCCCATTTCATTACGCTATATTAATTAGTTTTTGGTATTGCGATTTGTTACGTCGGTGTAGATATATTCATCTATGTCGAAAAAAGACCAGTCAAACGGTGTAGTAATTACACGAAAACGATGACGTCGTGAATGCCGTCTGGTGACGTAGCCAGCCGGTAGAGGGAAACGGCGGAGTCCCCTTTCTTCCGCAGTGAAAACGCCGCATGGCGCGTGGCGTGCTGCGCGCTCGCGTGTCTGCCCGTGACAATTAATTAAGAGCCGGCCCTTTTGCGGGAAGACGGAGCCGCGGTCCGTGACCCACACACTTTGTCTGCCTCCTCCGCCTCCAGAGGCGGCTGCCGCTTTTTCACCGCAGCTGCAGCTACCTGCCAGCCGCCGCACGCTCCATCGCTGCCTCCACAGAAACCGGCTGCAAGCATCTCTGCAGGACAATGGCGCTAAGGTGGGCGCCCTGACAGCAGGAGTAGACTCAACGCTCTCTAGACTTGTGGGCACATTAAACAACTGCTGGGGCAAGTTTCTCGTGATTGTGTCGTGCTTGCCGACTTATTAACTTATTTCATTGTAGTCTCTATCAGAAACATGCATATTATACATAGTTACGATTATATTACTTTTGTCCCAAAACCGGCCACATCCAATGCTTTTTGTGCTCCTTTATGATCTTCTGTGAAGGAGGCTGGACACATATGATGAACAATTTGATCTACTCCACAGTCACATTAAATATCGTCTTGATCAGTGTCGCCCCATCTTGCCAAATCAACCTTTTATCTGCCAACTCCAGATCTAAATCTATTTAGCGAGTTCCAAGTCTTCCATTACTCGTCATAGCCAGGACGTAGAGTTTCTCTGAAAGTCTTGTATAGCCAGCGGGGTAAGTAGGCGGTAGCCCTCAATAGCATTTTGAGTAGTGGTTCTAAGTGCCGTCGATTTCTAAGGAAACTCCACCTTGACTTCAGTCGTTGCGAGTGCGGTTGGCGCCCATGCAGAGGACGCGTTCACCCTTGCTAAACTTTCTTCCTTTCCTCATCCTCGGTTATTTTTCTTCGAACAGGGGGTGATACTATTCTTATGACATAGTAAACTCATTAGAGTAGAGTGAATTCCACACAACCTGTTGTGATGAACAACAGGTATCCAACTGTATAGGACGAGTTACTATCTGCGATAAGTTTGAAAGAACAATAGGGTATCATATCGTCGATCTTGCAAGTAATAGTAAATTGTGAAGGTACTGGATTTACTTTTAGGACAAGTGAGATTTATATCCATGTTCTAGTGTCCTTAAAGCCAGTTTAGGAGAACATCGAGGTGATTCGTTGAAAAAGGAATCCGGTTTAGCGGTCTATGTCTAATAATCATTTCGTCAACGAGAATTTATCACTAATCCTTCTTCCTTACACTTTATCATATTTAATAAAATGCTCTTTCACTGGAATACTATATTCGCTACAATTCCGTCGCAGATCAAATTAATACGTTTCATTTCTTAGACTTTCCCGGCGATTTTGTGACATCTCGTTCCTGAAGCAGGAAGCACCTGATGAAGACGCCGAGACAGGACGTCGAAATATTGTGTTAGATAAACGCACACCACCGGCAGTACACCCAATTCACCGAGACGTCTATAAGTTTCATGCTCGTATACTACATTCTTCTCGGAGAGCAAACGTTTCCGCTGCGCGGGATTAGCCGAGCGGTCGGGGTGCTGCAGTCATGGACTGTGGGGCTGGTCCCGGCGGAGGTTCGAGTCCTCCCTTGGGCATGGGTGTGTGTGTTTGTCCTTAGGATAATTTAGGTTAAGTAGTGTGTAAGCTTAGGGACTTATGACCTTAGCAGTTAAGTCCCATAAGATTTAACACACATTTGAACATTTTTGAACAAACGTCTCCTTAATAGCAGTCAATGGATTTCGTAAGAAGTGATCTTTCGAAAACTCTTCTCATTCATGGAGATCTAGAGGGCCGTAGATTAAGTTGCCCAGGATGATGTGTTCTTAGACTTACTCTAAAAATTCCTCGCTAATGATTAGTGAACTAAATACCAGATTACGTTATGCCATAGTAGCTATGTGACTTAATTCAATACTTCATAGTAGATGTAATTTAAATCATCGTTCTTAACAGGACTGAATCGTCATACGTAACAGCCTCTTCTGGAGTAATCTGAGGGAGTACGGCCGCCTGCCAGCTGGATATAAATGATGTAACTGGTAACGTCAGAAATGCTGTGAGACTTTTCGCGGATGACTCTGTTGTTAACAGATAGTTTACAAAGGCAAAAGGCTGTAGGAAATGATGGAACACCTACAGAGTATTGAAGTATTATACAGAAATCGTCAGCTGACCTTCGACTTAACATACGAAAGGCGTAAATCAGAAGTAGGTGGAAATATCTGCCATTATTCGATAAAACTGTCGCCTCTAAATCACTGAGTACAGGGACATCGATAATATATGTATGAGTATACGGTCGCTACAACCTCGATGTGTAAGAACCTTAAAAAAATGGCTCTGAGCACTATGGGACTCAACTGCTGTGGTCATAAGTCCCCTAGAACTTAGAACTACTTAAACCTAACTAACCTAAGGACATCACACACATCCATGCCCGGGGCAGGATTCGAACCTGCTACCGTAGCGGTCGTGCGGTTCCAGACTGTAGCGCCTTTAACCGCTCGGCCACCACGGCCGGCCTGTAAGAACCTTAAACAGTAGTTGTAGGAGAAGGGTTCAGTGAGGGAATCGTAACGAAATGAAATAGGATTAACAGGGGAGATAAGATGCAAAGAGGAGTAAGGCTTTCCATCACAGGTACATTATAAAGCGCGAAAGCTATACAGGGACGCTTTTAAACTTCTGTGGCGAACGCTACAGTAGTCATTGTACATGGTGAAGAAGTTTACTGTTGAAATTGCAAGAGCGTATGGTCCAAGAAGAGTTGGCGAAATATTAAGTCCTTCTCTACACAACTAACAACATAACGATGACGGCAAAAACACAGGAATTAGAGCTCATGCGGAGGCCTAACGGTAGTTTGTAACGAAAGTACACAAAACGCTACATTTAAGTTAATGATTTCAATTTTTCTTTTCTGTAATAATGTTGTTATCATGATTTGAAATATTTATGTAATCGTTATCTGCTGTACGACTATTTATTTCCGAGCGGTTCTAGGCACGTCAGTCCAGAACCACGTGGCTGCTACGGTCGCAGGTTCGAATCCTGTCTCGGGCATGGATGTGTGTGATGTCCTTCGGTTGGTAATTTTGAAATAGTTCTAAATTTAGGGGACTGACGACCTCAGCTGGTAAGTCCCATAGTGCTTAGAGCCATTTGAACCATTTTTGAACTATTTGCTTTGAAAATCCTGATTGTGATTGTAGTGTTACCACTGGTATCTTGCACAGTTTAGGCAGACCAACTTTTCATTTATGTAATGGACATGAGAGAAACAATGTAGAGACATACGAGAAGAACTTATCTTGGGGGAGGTTGGCAAGGAGCGCTAATTAGGCGGAACACAAGATACAAGAGTGGGGCAGGAACACTTGAACTGAGCAGCCGTGTAAAGCGATGCTATGTGCACCAAAGAGATTGTGGTGGACGTGAGATAAAATCTCCACAGAAGAACAGTACTTGGAAGGCTGTAGCCACTTTCAAACTAATACATTATCACTAACTGTGTCTGTGTGTGAGTAACTCGCTAAATCAACAAGTTACTTCAACTCGACAGAAAGCTTACGAAAATCTGCTACACATCAATGCAGCCGGTACTAATCATTTATGAACTTGAGACACAAGATCTGTGTATGGTTCCTTGCCTTTTCTTTCACTGGTCTGAGAAACCTCCAATTTTGACAGACAGTAAATATTCCAACGATTATGGCAAGAGTAATAATTGCTTCACTGCACTTCAGTGCGCTTGCTAAGTACAATTGTGAATCACTATCAAACTGATATATTGACAAATGTGATTAGTCAGTCAGTCAGTCAGCGGTTGCCGGCCGATAAACAGCAGCAACAGTGAAGTAAGCGATTATGTGACATTTAACAAGGCTCTACCCGGAGCGAATTATATAGTTTCATTTGTGTGCTTTGGTAGTTTAGTTTCTGAATCTCGTGGTGTTAATTTAATATTTAATAGAATAGTTCTCGTGTTTCCGTTTGTGTCGGAAAGTAAACCGATTTTGTGATATTTTACAAGTACCTAACCAATAGAGAATTATTGAGAGGTTTGGTAGTTTAGTTTTTTAATCTCTGCGTATTAATGTAATTTATTAGACACATTTCTTGCGTTTTCCTCAGTGTCTACAGTAGAGTTATGTAGCTCATGTCGATAGTCGCTTATCTGTCTGTTTAGAGTAGTTTTTCAACAGTCTTTCGTATGGATAAGGCTGTGATTGCTGTTTGCGGATGTGAGCTGAGTTGTCGACACTTTGGTCTCATCTCCAAGCTGTGATGCCTTTGGTTCACAGCTTGAGGCTGCAGTGGATGGATATGACTCTTGTGGGCCGGCCTTGGCGACCTGAAGGACGTTCAGTACGACACACGAGAACAACGATAGGTTGTACCGATGGTCAGCTCAATTACTGCTCGCATTGAAGTTGACTGCTCACCTGTGGTCGAGCAGGAGGCTTCCTTGTGGCATGGCGGGCTGTGAAAGACTTCATGGGGGTGGGGAGGTGGGGGGGGTAAGGGTGGTGGGGGAATGTAAGTCCTCCCTGGTTGGTCTGACAGGTTCCAGGAGTTGTCTGTGGATGACACTGTCCTCAGAAAGATAAAGTTCCCAAAGTTCCTTGTCCTGTTACAGACGGAACCTCTCAGCCTGCAAGATACAGGCTGTCACAGAGGGTGAGATTATTGGTGATTGGAAGTTCGAATGTTACGCGCGTTATGGGGAACCTTATGGACATGACTGCAAGGAGGGAAAGAAGGTCAGTGTGCACTCCGAGTACATACTGGATGGAATCATTCCAGACGTGGAACGGGTTCTTCCAAATGCCATGAAGATCGCAGGGTGCAGCTAACTGCAAGTGGTGGCTCACGTCGGTCCAACGATGTTCGTCACTTTTGATTGGAAGAGATTCTCTCTGGGTTCCAGCGACTGTATCGAGTTGTAAGGGCTGCTAGTCTTGCTTGTGAGATGAAAGCAGAGCTCACCACTTACAGCAGAGTCGACAGGACTGGCTGTGGGCCTCTGGTACAGAGCCAAGTGGAGGGTTTGAATCAGAGGCGCAGACGGGTGTGCAACAATGTAGGCTGCAGATTCCAAGACTTGCGCCATATGGTGGGGGGATTTCAGGTTCCGATAAATACGTGTAGGTCAGGAGTCCATTACACGCAGGAGGTGGCTACACGTGTAACAGGGTCTGGATGGCATGAAATGGGCGGTATTTTGAGTTAGACAGTCTCACGAAAACATAAAAAGGGCTTCAGCCTCAATAGGCGCAGGTCGAACACACGACGAACATAGATCTATGAACCATGGACATACAAGAGCTAGTGTTGTTGCTGTGTAGGGAATCCACGAGAGGTCCAAGCGCTTATAGAAAGCACTGATGCTCAAAGCTGGCTAAAGCCGGAAATAGGTTCCGCCGAAAGTTTTTTTGAAGGTCCTAACGGTCTCAGGAAGTGTAAACTATATACAGTTGGCGGTGGCGTGTCTGTTGCTGTCAGATGTAGATTACCTTGCAGCGATATTGAAGTAGGTAGTTCCTGTGAGCTAGAATCGGTAGACGCCATTCTTGGCAATAGGAGTAGCTTAGTTATTGGATCCTTTCATTGCCCTTACAACTCAGATTATATATTTTCTGAAGGTTCAAAGATAACTTGTGCCCAGTTTCAAACAGGTACCCCCCTGATACAATTACAGTTCCAAATGCCATGAAGATCGCAGGGTGCAGCTAACTGCAAGTGGTGGCTCACGTCGGTCCAACGATGTTCGTCACTTTTGATTGGAAGAGATTCTCTCTGGGTTCCAGCGACTGTATCGAGTTCCGATACCCTCGATATGTTGGCGAAAATTCATGTTTAAATCCAGAGGTACACTTAAAACATAATCCGAAATCGTACGAAACGCGTTCTCTGAAAATTATTTTCAGCAATTAGGTCATGAGTCCACTCTGATAGTGAACAGCTGTGAAAAAACAATTGGCCTCTTAGCAACAAATATACCTGAGCTAACAACGAGCATTAAAGTGGACACAGGGATTATTGAACACAGTGTGTCGCAGTGAGACTGATTAATGTAACACCCAAATCCATTAAAAATAAACGAAAAATATATGTATTCAAAAAGCAAATAAAAATTCGCTTAAGTCCTTTCTGAGAGAATCTCATCTTCTTACAAACTAACAATTTAAACTGTAGCCCAGAGGTGGTTTGAATGCAAAGAAATAGTAACAGTAGCAATTGGGAGATTTATACCAAATAAAATTACTAACGATGGAGCTGATTGCCCATGATACTAGTACAAAAAACAGGTCAGAACACCGTTGCACAAACAAAAAGCGTGGCAAATGTAAACTAGAGCAAAACCCCAAAGATTAGTGATCTTCTATAGATGCTCGAAATTTAGCGCAGACTTCAATGCGAGACTCTTATAATAGTTTCCATAATGTAACTTAGTCTCGAAACCTGACAGAATATCCAAGAAGATTCTGCTTGTATGTAAAACATGCTAGCGGCAAGACACAATCAATGCGTTCTCTGCACGATAGCAATGGAAATAATATCAGCGACAGTACTTCTAAAGAGAGTTACTAAACACAGTCTTCCGAAATTGCTTCACCAAAGAAGACGAAGTAAATATTCCAGAACTAGGATCAAGAATAGCAGCCACCATGAGTAACTTAGAAACAGATATCCTCGAATTCGTGGAGCAACTTAAATCTCTTAATAAAAGCAAGCCTTCCGGTCCAGACTGTATATCAATTAGGTTCCTTTCGGAGTTTTTTTTTTTTTTTTTTTTGGTCATCAGTCTACTGACTGGTTTGATGCGGCCCGCCACGAATTCCTTTCCTGTGCTAACCTCTTCATCTCAAAGTAGCACTTCCAACCTACGTCCTCAATTATTTGCTTGACGTATTCCAATCTCTGTCTTCCTCTACAGTTTTTGCCCTCTACAGCTCCCTCTAGTACCATGGAAGTCATTCCCTCATGACTTAGCAGATGTCCTATCATCCTGTCCCTTCTCCTTATCAGTGTTTTCCACGTATTCCATTCATCTCCGATTCTCCATAGAACCTCCTCATTCTTTACCTCCTAATTTTCAACATTCGTCTATAGCACCACATCTCAAATGCTTCGATTCTCTTCTGTTCCGGTTTTCCCACAGTCCATGTTTCACTACCATACAATGCTGTACTCCAGACGTACATCCTCAGAAATTTCTTCCTCAAATTAATGCTGGTATTTGATATTAGTAGACTTCTCTTGGCCAGAAATACCTTTTTTGCCATAGCGAGTCTGCTTTTGATGTCCTCCTTGCTCCGTCCGTCATTGGTTATTTTACTGCATAGGTAGCAGAATTCCTTAACTTCATTGACTTCGTGACCATCAATCCTGATGTTAAGTTTCTCGCTGTTCTCATTTCTACTACTTCTCATTACCTTCGTCTTTCTCCGATCTACTCTCAAACCATACTGTGTACTCATTAGACTGTTCATTCCGTTCAGCAGATCATTTAATTCTTCTTCACTTTCACTCAGGATAGCAATGTCATCAGCGAATCGTATCATTGATATCCTTTCACCTTGTATTTTTATTCCACTCCTGAACCTTTCTTTTATTTCCATCATTGCTTCCTCGATGTACAGATTGAAGAGTAGGGGCGAAAGGCTACAGCCTTGTCTTACACCCTTCTTATTGCGAGCACTTCGTTCTTGATCGTCCACTCTTATTATTCCCTCATGGTTGTTGTACATATTGTATATGACTCGTCTCTCCCTATTGCTTACCCCTACTTTTTTCAGAATCTCGAACAGCTTGCACCATTTTATATTGTCGAACGCTTTTTCCAGGTCGACAAATCCTATGAAAGTGTCTTGATTTTTCTTCAGCCTTGCTTCCGTTATTAGCCGTAACGTCAGAATTGCCTCTCTCGTCCCTTCACTTTTCCTAAAGCCAAACTGATCGTCACGTAGCGCATTCTCATTTTTCTTTTCCATTCTTCTGTATATTATTCTTGTAAGCAGCTTCGATGCATGAGCTGTTAAACTGATTGTGCGATAATTCTCGCACTTGTCAGCTCTTGCCGTCTTCGGAATTGTGTGGATGATGCTTTATCGAAAGTCAGATGGTATGACGCCAGATTCATATATTCTACACAACAACGTGAATAGTCGTTTTGTTGCCACTTCCCCCAATGATTTTAGAAATTCTGATGGAATGTTATCTATCCCTTCTGCCTTATTTGACCGTAAGTCCTCCAAAGCTCTTTTAAATTCTGATTCTAATACTGGATCCCTTATCTCTTCTAAATCGACTCCTGTTTCTTCTTCTATCACATCAGACAAATCTTCACCCTCATAGAGGCTTTCAATGTATTCTTTCCACGTATCTGCTCTCTCCTCTGCATTTAACAGTGGAATTCCCGTTGCACTCTTAATGTTACCGCCGTTGCTTTTAATGCCACCAAAGGTTGTTTTCACTTTCCTGTATGCTGAGTCTGTCCTTCCGACAATCATATCTTTTTCGATGTCTTCACATTTTTCCTGCAGCCATTTCGTCTTAGCTTCCCTGCACTTCCTATTTATTTCATTCCTCAGCGACTTGTATTTCTGTATTCCTGATTTTCCCGAAACATGTTTGTACTCCCTCCTTTCATCAATCAACTGAAGTATTTCTTCTGTTACCCATGGTTTCTTCGCAGCTACCTTCCCAACTCCTGTGATGGCCCTTTTTAGAGATGTCCATTCCTCTTCAACTGTACTGCCTACTGCGCTATTCCTTATTGCTGTATCTATAGCGTTAGAGAACTTCAAACGTATTTCGTCATTCCTTAGTACTTCCGTATCCCACTTCATACCCCTTTCGGAGTATGATGATGAAAAAGCTCAATAATCGTACAACCGCTCGCTCGACGAAAGTTCGGTACCGAGAGGCTTAAAGGTTGTACAGATAGCTCCACTCAAGAAAGTAACATGAGTAATCCACTAAATTACAGACCCATGTCATTAACATCGATATGTTGCAGGAATCTGGAACATATATCGTGTTCTAACATTATGAATTACCTTGAAGAGAACGGTCTATTGAGACATAGTGAACACTTATTTAGAAAACTCTTTACTCACACGAAGTGATGAATGCTATCGACAAGGCAATCCGAAATCACTGACGAGACCGGGTATAAAAAATTTTCATTTGCTCCACTAAATGAACAGAATTCTCATAAAATTAACAGAGAGCAACGTTCTGTAAAATCTATGCAAAAGTAAGTATATTGACGCTAACACTGTGGGGAGGGGGAACTACAAGGCGTGTTCAGAAATTAAGTTCTGATCGGTCGTGAAATGGAAACCACAATGAAAATCTGATAAAGGTATGCACAGATGTGTGGCTCGGTGTCTCTTGGGCCCGTCGATCGTCACGTTGCCCTTTGCACTACTCAGCGCACGTTGAGTACGTAAAGATGCCTAGAAAATAGTGTTTCCGGCCAAATACAGCGTGTTTCAGAAGTGAGGGCCAATATTCAAGCCTATGACAGGAATAATTATTCGAAACAAAAAAGTTAAATAAACGTAGGGTCTAAAACGCATACCTTACGAGCTATGAGCAATTCTTGATCTTCGATTCTATGAAGCAAATCTCATCTACTGCAAGCTCTTTGCTTTCCATATTTTGGGAACCAGTAAACATGTGCCCTAAAACGCATAATTTAAGAGTTATGAGCACTTGTTCATCTTCGCTATTTTGAAACACAACTCTTCCAAAGAACAAGTGCTCATAAATAACTTTTAAGGTGTGCATTGTCGAGAAGACGTTTACAGGACATTTTTTCTTGTTTTGGTCCGTACTACCACTTCCCAAAACATGGAAAGCAAAGAGATGGCAGTAGAAGAGATTTGTTTCACAGTATCGAAGGTCAAGGATTGCTCAAAGCTCTTAACGTATGCGTTTTAGACCCTATGTTTACCCGACTTTTTTGTTTCGAATGATCATTCCTGTTATATCCCTGAATGTTGACCACCACTTCTGAAACACCCTGTATAGATGTCTGTCGGGAGACGTGGCTCCCTCTTTCATCTTTTCTCACATGAACCGCTGACTGTGCTGACAATGGGCTGCAGGGCCAGCGTGGAGAATTTGCGAAAGAACAGGCAGTGGCCTTGTTTGACGAGGGCATTCGAAAGTTGGCACAACGCAGTGATAAATGTCTAAGTCAGAGCAGCGACTGTGTAGAGAAGTATCTGTAAGGAGTAGCCAACTATTGCAAATAAAACATTTCTGATTGTCGTTGTGGTTTGCATGTCGCGGCCGATCAGAGCTTACTTTCTAGACAACGCTTGTACATTGTATGGAAGAGTTCCTCGTCTGGGCATCTCCTGAATTCAAAGTAAAGGAGAAAAAAAATTATAGTCAATTAGGTGACACAAGTTGTAAACCAAAAATAATATGCAAGATTCCTAGAAAAGGGATTGCGCTATCGAAATTGCGACATTTACATTTCTCCAAACTCAACTAACGTGCAACGATCAACATCATTTCCACGAAACTTAATTCACATCCGTCAACTGGAGAATGTTAAAAAAATTGCAACTGGAGGGGGCAACTGAACACTGTTGACACTGTGACGAATCAGAATATCGCTTGTTTCACATAAAAACTGGGGAACGCAAGGGAAACATCCTACTACTCAACTAGAGGTTGGTACTGGAGTGAAGAAGTGTCCCACCGACTGATCAACCTCTTAGCGACAAACACGCTAGCACGGGCGACTCACTTAACTGGATACGGCAAAGTTATGGAGCGGAAGTAACCGACTTTCTGAAACTACTCTGGTTGTGAAACAGCGGCCTCCTCTTAGGCGACTAAAGACAGAGCAAAATATCATGCTCAGTTATTCGTTGGAGATAGCAATGGTGGTTTGCCCCCAGGGAGGGCAGACGCCGGCTCTCACCAAAAACCATGTCCAGTTCTCCGAAATCTACTTAAGTCCCCTGGAACACTACCCCTTCCTGTTTCGATTCATTGACAGCTTTATGGCGCACCTTCCCATCAAGAAATACACTAAATTTTTCTCCTTAACAAACATGCCCACTACTCTCAATGCAACAACCGCTAAATAATGGCAGAAAATGATGCAATGTCGCATAGAGATATTTGGCAGTCAGGTGGGTACTAAAAGACAAGATAACAATGCATTACGTACATATAACATTCTACACCTACGTCTAGATAGCTACTCTGTATATCACACTTACGTGCCTGGCAAAGTGTTCATCGAAGCACCTGCACAGCAGTCCTCTATTATTCAGCTATAGAACAGCCCACGGGAAAAAACGAATGCATATATCTTTCCGTGTGCGCTCTGATTTCTCTTATTTTATTGTGTTGATCGTTTCTCCCTATGTATATCGGCGTCAACAAAATGTTTTCGTATTCGGAGAAAGCTTCTTGAGAAAATCGCGCAGCAACGATAAACGCCTCTGTTTCATTTAAGTCCATCCCAAAACCTGTGTCATGCCCGTGACACTCCTCCCCTATTTGTCAATGATACATAACATGCTGCTCTTCTTTGAACATTCTCAACGTACTCCATTAATCCTATCTGGTAACGATCCCACTCCGTACAACAGTACTCCAAGAGGACGGACAAGCGTAGTGTAGGCTGTCTCATTAGTAGATGTGTTGCATCTTCTAAAAGAGTTATGCCAATAAAAAGCAGTCTATTGTTCGCCTTCCACACAACGTTTTCTATGTGTTCTTTGTATGTAAAGTTGTTCGTAAGTGCAATTCCTAGATATTTAGTTGAATTTACGGCTTTTAGATTTGATTGACTGATTGTGAAACCGACGTTTAACGGATTACTGTTAGCATTCATATGAATGACCTCACGCTTTTCGTTATTTAGGGTCAGTTACTAATTTTCATATCATACAAACATCTTTTCTAAATTTATTTGCAAGTTTTTTGATATTCTGATGACTTTAGTGGACGATAACCGACAGCATCACCCCCAAACAACGTAAGACAGCTTCTCACATTGTCTCCTAACTCGTTTACATAGATAAGGAACAGCAGAGTGCCTGTAACACCACATTGGGGGAAGCTACAAATCACTTCTATTTTTCTTGACGACTGTCCGTCACTTACTGAGAACTGTGTCCTCTCTGACAGGAAATCACGAATCCAGTCGCATAACTGAGGCTATATTCCATAAGCACGCATTTAGATTACAAGCCGCTTATGAGGGACCGAGTCAAGAAAATTTTGGAAATATAGAAACACGAGCTGATTGTGCGCTCAGAACTGGAAAGTACGACGTGATGCGATCGACGGGCGTACTAGAGACAGTGCCCAACACATATGTGCAAAGCTTCATCGGAATTTCGTTGAGGTTTCCATTTCACGACCGTTAGAAACTTACCGACATGGTAAGCGCTACGGTCTACGCCGCCTCTTGTAATGAATCTCTGGAACTCCCATAGATAGTTCACACTCCCATATCGTCTTCTTGAGGTTTTACCGTGAGTACACTTGAAAATTTTTCTTTTCAATACTTTTTCATGTGAAATATTTCCCCGTATGTAACCGGGTTATTACCGGCGACAGAACGGAATTTTACCGAGGTTAGTGGCTCTCATAATGGAAAGGCTGCTTCTAATGCCACTTACGTTTTGAAGACTTAGTTACTATGATATTCACCCTATTTCTTGTCTGTAACCATCCCACTACATACATGAAGTTTTGACTGAAACATCTGCACTTCGACGAGAACCCCTAACCGGCCGTCGTCTCGGTGGCAGAAAATTTCTCTTGAGGTACGAAACTGTTTATTTGAAGGCATGAAGGAAGCAATGATTATAAAATCCGGCAAATTCAGACGGATATCTTTGTCATTCCATCAGTAGACTTTCGCAAATTCTGCAATTAGCGTGAATTTATAAGATTTTACGAAACAAATCTAACTCAAACAGTTCTCAAACTAAACTCTACGAGTTGTTACGGAGACTGGTTTGATGTTGCTCTTCATGCTACCTTACCTTGTGCAAGCTTCTTCATCTCCGAATAGCTACTGCAACCTACATCCTCCTGAATCTTCTTAACGTATTCACCTCTTCGTCTCCCTCTACGATTTGTACGCAGCACACATGCCTCCAGTGCTAAACTGGTGACCCGTTGATGACTCAGGAAGTGTACTACCAACCGAGCCCTTCTTTTAGGTAAGTTGTGCAACAAACTTCTCTTCTTCCCAGTTCTATACAGTGTCTCCCCATTAGTTATACACTCCTGGAAATTGAAATAAGAACACCGTGAATTCATTGTCCCAGGAAGGGGAAACTTTATTGACACATTCCTGGGGTCAGATACATCACATGATCACACTGACAGAACCACAGGCACATAGACACAGGCAACAGAGCATGCACAATGTAGGCACTAGTACAGTGTATATCCACCTTTCGAAGCAATGCAGGCTGCTATTCTCCCATGGAGACGATCGTAGAGATGCTGGATGTAGTCCTGTGGAACGGCTTGCCATGCCATTTCCACCTGGCGCCTCAGTTGGACCAGCGTTCGTGCTGGACGTGCAGACCGCGTGAGACGACGCTTCATCCAGTCCCCAACATGCTCAATGGGGGACAGATCCGGAGATCTTGCTGGCCAGGGTAGTTGACTTACACCTTCTAGAGCACGTTGGGTGGCACGGGATACATGCGGACGTGCATTGTCCTGTTGGAACAGCAAGTTCCCTTGCCGGTCTAGGAATGGTAGAACGATGGGTTCGATGACGGTTTGGATGTACCGTGCACTATTCAGTGTCCCCTCGACGATCACCAGTGGTGTACGGCCAGTGTAGGAGATCGCTCCCCACACCGTGATGCCGGGTGTTGGCCCTGTGTGCCTCGGTCGTATGCAGTCCTGATTGTGGCGCTCACCTGCACGGCGCCAAACACGCATACGACCATCATTGGCATCAAGGCAGAAGCGACTCTCATCGCTGAAGACGACACGTCTCCATTCGTCCCTCCATTCACGCCTGTCGCGACACCACTGGAGGCGGGCTGCACGATGTTGGGGCGTGAGCGGAAGACGGCCTAACGGTGTGCGGGACCGTAGCCCAGCTTCATGGAGACGGTTGCGAATGGTCCTCACCGATACCCCAGGAGCAACAGTGTCCCTACTTTGCTGGGAAGTGGCGGTGCGGTCCCCTACGGCACTGCGTAGGATGCTACGGTCTTGGCGTGCATCCGTGCGTCGCTGCGGTCCGGTCCCAGGTCGACGGGCACGTCACCTTCCGCCGACCACTGGCGACAACATCTATGTACTGTGGAGACCTCACGCCCCACGTGTTGAGCAATTCGGCGGTACGTCCACCCGGCCTCCCGCATGCCCACTATACGCCCTCGCTCAAAGTCCGTCAACTGCACATACGGTTCACGTCCACGCTGTCGCAGCATGCTACCAGTGTTAAAGACTGCGATGGAGCTCCGTATGCCACGGCAAACTGGCTGTCACTGACGGCGGCGGTGCACAAATGCTGCGCAGCTAGCGCCATTCGACGGCCAACACCGCGGTTTCTGGTGTGTCCGCTGTGCCGTGCGTGTGATCATTGCTTGTACAGCCCTCTCGCAGTGTCCGGAGCAAGTATGGTGGGTCTGACACACCGGTGTCAATGTGTTCTTTTTTCCATTTCCAGGAGTGTATTATCTACCCATTCGATCTTAAGCATTCTTCTGTAGCATCACATTTGAAAAGCTTCTATCCTCATCTTGCCATAATTGTTTACCGTTCATGATTCTCTACCGTAAATGGGTACACCCCAGTCAAATACCTTCAGAAAATACTTCATCACACTTAAATTTATATTCGGTGTTAACAAATTTCTCTTCTCAAGAAACGCTTTTGTTGCCATTGACAGCCTACGTTATATCTCCTCTCTGCTTCGGTCGTTATCAGTTATTTTTCTGCCCAAATAGCAAAACTCATCTACTACTTTCAGTGTCAGGTTTCCTAATGTAATTTTTCACCATCACTTGGTTTAATTTGACCACCTTCCATTATTCCTGTTTTGGTTTAGTTGATGTTTATCTTATATCATCCGTTCAGCACTCTGTCCAATCGGTTCAACCGCTTTTCCAATTCCTTTGTTGTGTCTCATAGATTTACAATGCCATCGGCTAACCTCAAAGTTTTGATTTCTTCTCTTTGAACTTTACATCCTTCTCCAATTTTTTCTTTGTTTGCCGTTGCTGCTTGCTCAATGTGCAGACTGAATGACAATGGGGATAGACTACAAATCTGTCTCACTCCCTTCTCAATCACTGCTTCCCTTTCATGCCCCTCGACTTTTGTAACTGCTGTCTGGTTTCTGTACCTGTGGTAAATAGCCTTTCGCTCCCGGTAATATACCCCTGATACCTCCAGAATTTCCAAGGGGATGTTAAAGTCAACATTATCAAAAGCTTTTTCTTAGTCTACAAATGCTACAAACGTGATTTGCCTCTCCTTACTCTTTCTGAGATAAGTCGAAGGATCAGTATAGCCTCGCGTGTTCCTACATTTTTCCATAATCCAAAGTGATCTTCCCCGAAGTCAGCTTCAACGAGCTTTTCCATTCCTCTGTAAAGAATTTCAGTTACTGCTTTACTTCGGTCAAATTCTTCACGCAGTATCTCCCATCTGATGGTCATCTACGTCCTCTTTCATTTCGATAATATCGCCTTCAAGCTCATCTCGCTTGCATAGATTCTGTATATATGCTTTCCACTTCCCAGCTTTCCCTTTTTTACTTGCGCTTTTTTACCATCTGTGCTCTCGATATTCAAACAGCTACTTCTCTTTTCTCCAAAGGCCTCTCTGTTTTTCCTGTAGGCAGTATCTATCATTCCCGTCTTGAAACATGCTTATGCACCGTACATTTGCCCTCCAGCCCCTCCTGTTGATTTGTTTTGCTCTTCATGTTAACATCATTTTTTAGACATTTGTATTCCATTTCGCCTGCTTAATTTGCTGCATTTTTGTAATTTATCCATTCATGAGTTAAATTCGATACTCCTTTGTTATCAAAGGAGTTCTACTAAGTCTTGTCTTTTTACCAATTGATCCTCTGCTACCTTCATTATTTCATATGTTAAAGCTACTGATTCGTCTTTTACTGCATTCGCTTTCTCTGAGTTAATCAACCGCTGCCTAATTTCCATCTAAAACTCTCAGTAAATTTCCACTGCTTTCCCTGTTCGAATTTGGTCCTTTACACTTCATTGCAAACAAGACAACGATGTTTCTGCGATTTGCTAACTCCCACCCTATTAGGTAAGTGGCTGACACCTCCTGAGCATTTTGCAGACTGGCTGACTAATGCCCCCACTCAGTGAAGTCGCCTTGGTAACACGGCGGCTAACGCACATTCCTTAGAAGTTGTCTTTGTCGGCATGGTGAGTGAGATGTGCTGTTGCGCGCTCATCTAGCGCGCGTTCATTTCGTTTAGTATCCGGTAGTTAATTCGTAGTTCAATGTAGGTGATCATTTCAGTATTTAAATTCAACCACCAGAAGAATAGACGTTCTTTGGTGATATATGAAGTCATGATTCCTTCTAAAACCTGTTGCTCTTCTCTGCTTTATAAATATGAGTGTGATCTCATGGATCAAACTATCATCCTAACAATTATGAGACGGTTCGCTGCTGAGTAGATCGAATACCGGGATCGACATCCTAATGTGCGTGTGACTATTTTTACCATTTCTCTACGTTTTCGGCTGAAGGAACTTAAGGTGATGGACCATCCACAACAGCAACATACCGTCGTATTCTACATGCGTAGTTTATTGATCGTTACGAATGCTTGCAAGTCAAGGAAGATACTGATAGTTGCCATTTGTCTGAATTACTCGAATTTTCGCAGCATGGGGACTTCTGGCCCTTCATTGATTCACCTGTGATGATGCTGCTTGTTGGTCTACGTTTCCTGAAAAACCATCCCACTTTAAGGAAACATATCAATAAGTTCGTTCTGCTTTTGGTATGTGATGAGCAAGTTAAGAAAGGGGAGCCTACAAGCTAGAAAAATTTTTAATTTCATGCGACGTAACTCGATTTTCTTTTCTCTTCGAGTGCAGCTCGGCTATCTTCCTAAATACGCTGTTAGAGCGCTACCAACAGTAAATCCCTGCTTGAGAAGTGATCATGGGAAGTTTGGTATAATCCTTTCTCTGCACCGCTGCATTGAGATAATGAGATACACTTTCGCTGCGCACATGATACAATTTTATTGTCCATATTCCTTTAAAGATTTCTCACGACATTTCAGTCAATGAAAGCAGTATATAGCGAGGCCTTGCTTACTCTAACAGTTCAAAGTAAAACAGGAAATTAGGACAACTATTAATTTAAATTTAGTAAAATAACATTGGTTCAAATGGCTCTGAGTACTATGGGACTTAACTTCTGAGGTCATCAGTCCCCTAGAACTTAGAACTACTTAAACCTAACTAACCTAAGGACATCACATACATCCATGCCCGAGGCAGGATTCGAACCTGCGACCGTAGCGGTCGCGCGGCTCCAGACTGTAGCGCCTAGAACCACTCGGCCACTCCGGCCGGCCAAAATAACATTCCAGACTTGGTGTGTTGCTTATGCCGGACTACTGCTACCGATTTTTTTGCTTAGCTATAGCACTGAATACGCCTTGTCTTAAGAAAATTACAATCAAATAGCGAAACAATTCCGTCAGGTACAACAAGTAGTGTTGCAAGTATTCCTTCCCAACCTCTGCTCACGAATATGGGAGTAAGGGGCGAAACGGTTATAGTTACACAAGTGTTCAGCGCCAGCACCGTGTGGTGGCATTGATAGTAGACATTAGACATTTAGAAGAAATTAGATTGAATAAATCAAATCTTAATATTTTATCCTAAATGAAGCTAATTCGTTACGAAGGAAAGGGGAGCGGGCAATAAAAAAGATCGCTGGCATCACGATTTTGGGCCAGCACGGTAGGTCAGCATGTTGGGAACTAAAAAAACTGAGTGAAATTTTCGTCAATGGTGTGATGCGACATCCGCACGGGAATGATGACGAATTAACGAGAAAAAAAACTAATATAATGACACAAAAAGTCTGATATCATTGCCTCAGTAGCAAGCTGAACATAATTAAATGTTTCACTACAATATATTTTGTTGCACTCAGATTTCTGTTACACCCGCATCCCCGTCACATCCATATTTCCGTCAGAGCTACGCTTGCATCTGAATAAAAATAAAATATTTTTACGTATTAGGTTGAGTCATTCCGATACACTAAAAGAGTCATAAAATCGATATTTTCTGATTCGGTGAAACGTCAGTTTTATCCCAGCGAAGTGAAGTTGAATCATGTCATTGAAACCTGAACACTTATACTAGGTTTGTTTTATCTATTACTTCATAGCATTAAAGTCGTTTCTGGACATACGATTATAACTAACACTACGAACGAACCGATTACGGTGTCATGAAGCGGAGTACCAGATAATGTGAGCCATTCGATTGAAACGTACAGTAATGTTGAGGCTGTGTGTGGAACACTCCATACAAAGCTGAGCTGTACACCAGATTCAACAGACTACACCCGTATTGCTTAACGCTGTCCTGTAATTTGTTTTTTCCATAACAAACTGGCAGTTTTTTTGTTCATATGTTTCACTTCTGCACTTTGTTACAGTTACTCCGTATATCGATATTTACACATTTTGAGAGACAAATCTTTGTGATCTGAGAACTTTAGAGAATTTTTTACGTAAATAATGCGGTTAAGGTTCACTTTGTCTTTGTGAATAGATAATGGACCCTACCGTCTTCATGTATGTATGACTTTGTACAACACTATCATTGTACGAGGGTTGTTCAGGAAGTAATGAACCGCATTTTTTTTTTCTTCAAGAATTCTTTATTGAACATATTGAGAATTACATACACGAAACAATGTTGTTTTATCTACACACCATATTTTTCGACGTTATGTCCATCCCGTTTTATGGCCTTCCTCCAGCGCGAAACAAGGGCGTGTGTGCCCTCTCGGTATCAATCCCTGTTCTGCTGGCGGAGCCAGTGCTTCTCTGTGTGAATCACCTCCTCATCGTCCTCAAAATGTCTTCCACGAATGGCATCTTTTACTGGCGGAAATAAGTGGAAGTCCGAGGGGGCTAGGTGAGGTGTGTCAGGTGTGACAACCGTGGATGGTCTCTGCAACTGCTGCAAATCGTGGAGCTCCGCCGAGCCGCCTTCTGATGACATCATCCTCCGTGCCCAGCGACTAACTGTACTTTTGTAGACAGCTGATGATCCATAGACTTTGCACAAGCATTTTTGAATATTCCACACAGTTTGTTTCTCTGCAGTGAGAAATTCAATGATGGCACGATGCTTATAACGCACATGACCTACAGACGCCATTTTGAAACCGTCCTGCAGCTACGCTGTCTGTCTGAAGTGACCGAAACTTGACGCGCTCATTGAGGAGACTTCAAATAATACATACGTAACGCCTCACATACGAGAGTTGTTTTCGGCTGAGAAAAAAAAAATGCGGTAGATTAGGTTCTGGGAAACACTCGTATTTGTAAATTAGTAACGGGTTTATGTGTTTCTAGTCCGACATAATTTATAATCAATTTATGGTTTGAGCATGTCAGGCATGCCGTTTGTGTAGACGTGCAGAATATATGGCTGTGATGACGGCTGCTATGCCCAAACACCAGTCGAGTAAACAAATGTATCTGAAATGCTACTCAACTCACAGTATACGATAAGTTGTCCTTCTTCAAATCTACCTGTGATTCGTGCGAATTATAGCCAACTGTTCAGATAATTCATTTTTGGAGAAATACTTGCTATCCATATAAAAATTAAGTAACTCCGCTGTACAGCAATAATTAGTTTACTAAATCTGTGAACTGTTAAATTTCCGAATTACATTTTATCTGCGAAATATTGCACCACAGTGACATTAACAAAGGGTGCTAATGTTTGTCACTAATTAAGTAAAAGTTTTGTTGAAAGTGTGTAGACGAACTTTCTCATTTTTGATATCTTATATGTGCTATGACCTTGTTATCGGTTAAGAGTTATGACCCAACGTAAGAAAATAATCTGTCAGAGACATCCACAATGTAGCCGACGAAGAAATCAAAATTTACTATAAAAGTTGTTCGGAACCTACAAAATTTTATTTCTTTTTTGTGTCCCGACTGGTATTCAAAAGTCCGATTGCCAGGTTATGAAATTAAAATCATTCAGTAAACAACAGAGTTCGCTAACGTATTATGGGTGTCTGCAAGCATTATAAAAGTAAAAGCCACATCGTGTAACGCAGCTGGTACGGCGTGGGGCAGTGTTTTTACGACGCAGTCTTTGCTCAATGTGCGATCGTAATGGCTGACTTGAATAATTCCATGGAGCCGTGTAGGCTATAGTTGTAACCTAAGGAATCCCTCTGCACTGCTGCAGCTGATAGTGTTCGCTGTCGCTGACCCTTGATTGCTCTCGGGCAACGACCGACAGCAAGGAGAATCACGCAGCCCCACGGAGCTGTGGGCGACCGCAACTCGCAATCACAGTCGTAGCGGCTGCCGTGTCGTCTGCCAGGAGTCGTTCGCACCCAGGGACGCCCTCACCGACTACAGCTGTGCCATCGTCGCCGCTTAGGCACGTGAAATCCGACATACGCATTCCGAAACGCAGGAGCTGTGTTAGCTAGGGCATGTAAAATGTGTGAAACGTTTTCCAAATCGTTCCAGCAAAGTGGGAATTGCGTTTATAGATGAAACAATCAGTTTTTGTTTATAACGCATTTTTGTTTATAACGCATTTTTTCGTTTAACCAGACCACTTAAAACAGCGGAATATAACCGGTTTCTCAAAACAACTGATTTTCGTTTTTTTATTACTTTTATTTCCAATAAGAAAACGTATACATCGAACAAAGGTTCAAATATTCTGAGTCTCAAAAATTTTTGCGTCATACTTTTCAATATATGTATAATCAAAATATCAAATGAACTAGGTAAATAAAAAAAATGTTTGCCAGTCCACGGATCGCTACTTTTTTCGGGACGTAAATGTGAGATTCAATATTATAAAATATCGCCAGATTTTAATTTTTGAACCTTCGCTCAAAAATCATTTGTAATAATGGATCTTACCATTATTTGAGTATTGCGAATAGTCAGTGCTTAAGGGTGAAAACTGCTGTTGGAGAATTCTATTTTCCGTGTTAAGTTTTTCATGCCCAAGTTTCCAAAGGGATAAAGGCACTTTATGTAGACCCTGGTAGCAGATCAGCTACATTTTGACTTCATTATAAATTGTGAATGTTTCTTTTTTTTAAATTCTTAACTTATCACTGTTGCCATAACCTACTATCATTTTTATTATTTCTTAGATGTGGCACACAAATAAGATTTTACAATTAATAAAATGGTCCCGGCTATTGTGCCGTGGTCGAGTGGATTTCACCTTAGAACCCAATGTTTCGTCCCCATCTCCGAAAGACGTTTTCAAGGGAGATGGTAGCTTCTTTGAATGTCCGATTCACACTCTGGCTCGGTACTGACTACAGCAAATTTCCGCTTCCGCGTGGCGTGACGTCACATGATTTGATGCGCGAGCTCAATTGGTCGTTGTCGACTGCCGTCATCCGCTGTTGCTGTCACCCCATGGTCCATTTCAAACCTTTCTCCTTCCTATTGAAATTCCTGAGATGTTTCACAACCTCTATTGCCTCTCTGTATAACCTTTCATGGTGTCCGCTTATGGCTATCAGTACCTGACTCCTAAGACAAGCCGCGCAGGTTTAGCCGAGCGGTCTAAGGCGCTGCAGTCATGGACTGTGCGGATGGTCCCGGCGGAGGTTCGAGTCCTCCCTCGGGCATGGGTGGGTGTGTCTGTCCTTAGGATAATTTAGGTTAAGTAGTGTGTAAGCTTACTGACTGATGACCTTAGAAGTTAAGTCCCATAAGATTTCACGCATTGCTAACAAAATGAACGTGGAGTTCTCCCGGCTGCAAAGCATGTTCCGCAGCAGCTGATAATTCGACAATACTTGTACTCTACAAGTCATTTTTTCACTGTTGTTTTCGTAGCACCCATGTACAACTCCCCAGGACTAATCGGAATTGAATGAACTCCTACTTTATTCAGCGGTTGGCCAGCATCCTTGGCCGATTTTAGGCAATTTTGTATCTTCTGGATGGGTTTGCAGATTGCAGATTGCCCTCTGATATGATTCGTCACAAACACACGTTCTTCACATTCTTTGACGTCTTATTACTGATTAACTTTCTCATCATCAGCGAACGGTCTACCCGATGGGAGGCCGTAGCCACACGACATTTCCATTTATCGGACCTAAGTTTGGATCCCATACGCAGCATTATATTTTACTTAATAAACAGGATATATGCCAAAATCGAGAATTCAAAGTAATTCTTATATGTTATAAATATGGATGTATACACCATGAATTACCCAAGATTTACACCGCTAATATAGAGGAAATGGAAAGTGATATTCCTGTGCGGTTTTCACAGAACGTATTGGACATCTGAGGCACGTATTGTTAGCCAATCAACAGATCGTAATAATACTCAGAATTTTTTTGTGCAAACATAAACTTTTTTAAATGGAACACTGCCTATTGACGTTAACAGACTATACGTAGGTTAGAGTAGAATGTCAGTGCTGTTAGGTGTACAATTCTAGTGCGAGTTGTTTACGAGACACCGTATCTTGAAAATTTCCCACAGCGATATTTGTACAACGCATGTGGCAGCATACACTAAAGAACAACTCCCTGCACACTCTGGTTATATGGAATGTGACCAGTAAAGAGACAACAGACCATCACAAGTTATGTTCAATATGACCACCGACAGCGGCAATACAAGCTTGCAGTCTGGCGTGGAATGTTTGCTGCACACTTGCTAGCATTTTAGCATCCGTGTAGACAGTGTGTTGGTTTTCCGCACAGAAAAAGTCTATAGGCGTAAAATCTGGGGAGCCAGCCAGCTCAGGTACAGGTCCTCTGCATCCAGTCCAATGATTTGGAAATAATTCGTGAAGACATGCTACTGCATATAGTACACTATGGGCTAGACAGCTGTCACATGTTCCACTTAGTCTGCAGAGGAACGTCTTCTATCATCCCTCGAAGACGGTCTGTTAGGAGGCTGTGATACTAGCGTTCAGTGTTCCATCTGTGAAAAGCAGGCCTATGAGCTGATGGTTCACTATCCCACGCCACATGTTTACACTCCATGCCGCTGACCTTCCACCCGATGAAGCCAATAGGCTATGTTTCGGCAGTGTACACGGGCATCAGTCGTAAAAGTGGTTTCATCAATAAACAAGATACTTGATTCATCTGCAGTATCCTGTCTTAATGCCCATGTTCAGAAATTAACACGATTATCACAATCATTTCCATGCAGATCTTGATGGAGAGAGGTATGAAAGGGATAGAACTTATGTCTATGAAGAATGCATAGGACACTTGTCTGAGTCATGCCACTTCCTCGTGCGACAGTGTGGGAACTAATGTGCTGATCTACTGCAACAGCAGAAAGAATATTATTTTCTCCCTCTTCTGTCGTCACTTGTTTCTTTCTGTTAAGTTGTCTAGATGTTTCACTACTACTTTCACGTGACTAGCTAAAGAGGCTGGTAAATAATTGTCAAAATGGTTAACGTCGTTTGGGACATCTTGCCACGTACACTGTACAAGAATATACTGCAATCTTTCTAGACTTCCATACACCATGAGAATGTCGGCTTTCTCTGCATTGGTAAGTCTCATTGTCCACTCACTACCTTCAGTTTAGACACTAACTGACTAGCAAGTCACAATGTATTCAAGGAACACACAAGCACGCTGTAAGTAAACATAAAAGCATGGTACTTAGCTGGTTGAATGACACAAACAACTGTCGGTGTGGAAACTTTTCAAAACACGATATCTCGTAAACGACTCACACTAGAATCCTGCAACAAGCACCAATGACATTCTAAATACGCTAATTTTATTTTGTTAATGTTAACAGGCATTTTTCCATTTTAAAAATTGTATATTTGCACAAGAAATACACTTTCTAAGTGTTATTACAATCGGTTTATTGGTTAACAGTACGAGCCCTTGACTATCAATCCATTCTGTGAATATCGTAAATCATTTGTTCTCCCCACGTCGTGCCGTGCAAGCTTTAGGTGATTCAACAGGTATATGTGTGTGTGTGTGTGTGTGTGCTCCACATCGCCTAAACCACTGGATCGATTTTAACTGAACTGTAAGGGAGCAATCCATGACTGGGATAATTACGACTTATCGATCATCGTTAACGAGATATGACGTCATAAACACTTATATGAGTGAAAAAATGCTGCGTCATGTATAAAGTTTTAATACATTTATTCTTTACTGCTAAGACACTACTACATTCGAGTCAAATTAAGGAAATCCCTGACACTAGTACCGCATTGTGTGTGTGTGTGTGTGTGTGTGTGTGTGTGTGTGTCTGTGGTATGAGTGTGTGCGTGTGAATTTGTAAGGGATCAAATTGCTGAGGTCATCTATCCCTAGACTTACACACTACTTTACCTTATGCTTACGACAACACACACATCCATGCCCTACGGAGGAACTGCGTAATATAAGGTTATCAAAGAACATACACACATCAAAAAGTTTTGCATCACCCAGGTTCCCAGAACTCCTGAAGATACACGATCACTGTGCATATTGTATCACAGGCACAGTCTCTTTGACTGTTCAGGGATGTCACAAAAACCGCCCAAACAAGTAACCAATCATGCATGAACAGCGCCTATTAGACGGAGGGGGTCCGACAGCCGATCAGTTCCAGTCATTCCACCATGGAGGAGGTACACGGCTCGTGTTGGCTGTGGTTCAACCATGCCTAGACGGTCAATACCGCAGTTCGATAGAGCCCGCATTGTTACTTTGTACCAGGAAGGGCTCTCAACGAGGGAAGCGTCCAGGAATCTCGAAGTGAACCAAAGCGATGCTGTTCGGAAACGGAGGAGATACAGAGAGACAGGAACTGTCGATGACATGCCTCGCTCAGGCTGCCGAAAGGCTACTACTGCAGTGGATGACCGCTACTTACGGATCGTGGATCCGAGGAAGCCTGATAGCAACGCCACCATGTTGAATCACGCTTTTCGTGCAGCCACAGGACATCGTGTTACGACTCAAACTGTCCGCAATAGGCTGCCTGATCCGCAACTTCACTCCCGACGTCCATAGCGAGGTCCATATTTGCAACCACAACACCATGCAGCGCGGTACGGATGGGCCCCAACGACATGACGAAAGGTCTGCTCAGGATTGACATCACGTTCTCTTCACCGACGAATGTCGCATATGCCT
The DNA here is from genome assembly GCF_021461395.2 of Schistocerca americana. Taxonomy (NCBI): domain Eukaryota; kingdom Metazoa; phylum Arthropoda; class Insecta; order Orthoptera; family Acrididae; genus Schistocerca; species Schistocerca americana. Next base: position 655,292,087 of record NC_060122.1, read on the forward strand.
GCAACCAGACAATCGTCGGAGACGTGTTTGGAGGCAACCCGGTCAGACTAAACGCCTTAGACACATTGTCCAGCGTGTCCAGCAAGGCAGAGCTTCCCTGCTGTTTTGAGGTGGCGATGTACGCCGCTCGTGGTCACGGAAGGCGCCGTAACGGCTGTGCGATATGTGAATGCCATCCTCCGACCGACAGTGCAACCATATCGGCAGCATATTGGCGAGGCATTCATCTTCATGGAGGATGATTCGCGCCCCCATCGTGCACATTTTGTGAATGACTTCCTTCAGGACAACGACATCGCTCGACTGGAGTGGGCAGCATGTTCTCCAGACATGAACCCTATCGCACATGCCTGGGATAGATTGAAAAAGGCTGTTTATGGACGACGTGAGCTATCAAGCAGTCTGAGGGATCTACGCCGAATCGCCATTGAGTATTTGGACAGTCTGGACGAACAGTGCCTTGATGAACTTGTGGATAGTATGCCACGATGAATACAAGCATTCATCAATGGAAGAGGACGTGCTACTGGGTGTTAGACGTAGCGGTGTGTACAGTAATCTGGACCACCACCTCTGAAGGTCTCGCTTTATAGTGGTACAACATGCAATGTATGGTTTTCATGAGCAATAAAAATGGCGGAAATGATGTTTATGTTGATCTCTATTCCAAGTTTCAGTACAGGTTCCGAAACTCTCGCAACCCAGGTTATGTAAATTTTTGATATGTGAATTAAGAGGATGGTGAAGTAACTACCGTCCTGAAATCCTTGCAACAAATTTATCTTTCACGATCTGAAGATAGTGTACTAAATCGAAACAATTCTTTCCTAACTCCATAATTTCTATGAGATCAAATGCGATTGAACTGTTGATTGAATGAAAGGTGCGAGATCATTTCTTTCGTTACTTCAGCATGAGGCATTGGTGAAAGGCTTCATGGCTGCTCAGTGCCACCATCAAAAATGGTTTAAATGGCTCTGAGCACTACGGGTCTTACCATCTGAGGTCATCAGTCCCCTAGAACTTAGAACTACTTAAACCTAACTAACCTAAGGACATTACACACATCCATTCCCGAGGATTCTAACCTGCAACTGTAGGAATGCCGTGGTTCCGAACTGAAGCGCATAGAACCGCTCGGCCACCGTGGCCGGCGTGCCACCATCACATAAATATTTAATTAAATCGATGATGGAATGAAACGTAAATAATGAAATGAGATTCTCTTTACTCTGACAATTATTACTGGATTCCAACACTAGAAAGGTTTTACATAAAATAGTAAGATTAATTTCCATGATGTTCGTGATACCCTAGGCATTATTCCACAGCGCTGATTTGAAAAACATATCAGACGAAAATGGGGTAAGCTATAGGGAAATACGTGTAATATACAATGATGTGTTGGTAAATGTGCCAATACCTTGTAGATAGAGGCGGCCTAAATGCACGCTATCTAACGCAGACGGGCGTGAATTCTGGAACAGGATAAGGAGTGAATGCTAATAAGAAAAGTATGCAGCTCCTCGAATACTTAACTTTATATCGTCCTTGTGGTACATCGCTCTTGATAATACAGATAAGACTATCTTCAGATACGGTTAATGGCGCCTTGCTAGGTCGTAGCCATGGACTTAGCTGAAGGCTATTCTAACTGTCTCTCGGCAAATGAGAGAAGGGTTCGTCAGTGTAGTCGCTAGCAAAGTCGTCGTACAACTGGGCGAGTGCTAGTCCGTATCTCGAGACCTGCCTTGTGGTGGCGCTCGGTCTGCGATCACACAGTGGCGACACGCGGGTCCGACATGTACTAAATGGACCGCGGCCGATTTAAGCTACCACCTAGCAAGTGTGGTGTCTGGCGGTGACACTACATACAATATGTTCCAAGAGGGAACAATGGAAGTGGAAGACCAAGAACGAAGTGCTCGGATTAAAAAGGGTGTAGAGCAGGGAGTAGTCTTTCGCCCAAATTGTTCCATCTACACATAGAAGGAGCAATGAAATAAATGCAAGAAAGCTTCAACAGTGGTATTAAAATTCAGGGTCAAATTATTTCAATGATAAAATTTGCTGATGACTGCTACCCTCAGTGAAAGTGAAGCTGAATTACTTGATCTGTTGAATGGAATAAATAGGTTAATGGGTTTAGGATATGGGCTTAGAGCAAACAGAAGGAGATGGCAGTAATGAGAAACAGCAGAAATGAAAACTGCGAGAGACTTAACATCAGGATTGGTGATCACGAAGCAGACGAAGTTAAGGAATTTTGCTACCTAGGCAGCAAAATAACCCATGACCAACGAAGTATGGAAGAATTAAAAAGCAGACTAGCACTGGCAAAAAGTGAATTCCTGGACAAGGGAAGTCTGTTAGTATTAAACAAAAGCCTTAATTTGAGGGTGCACATAGTCGTTCTGTTACAAGGGAAGAAATTTCTGAGAATGTACGTTCCGAGCAAAGCATCATATAGTAGTGAGATACGGACTGTGGGAAAAGAAGAGAACCGAGTCGTTTCAGTTTTGGCGACACAGAAGAATCTTTAAAATTAGGTGGATTGGTAACATAAGGAATGAGGAGTTTCTCCTCAGAATTGGCGGGGAAAGAGACATATGGGAAACACTGACGACAAAAAGGGACAGGTTGATAGGACATCTGTTAACATATCAGGGATTAACTTCCACGGTGCTAGAGGGAGCTGTAGGGGGGGGGGGGGGGGGGGGGAAGGGAAAGGTTGTAGTGGAAGAAAAATATTGGAATACATTCAGAAAATAATTGAGGAGGTAGGTTAAAATCGCTGCGCTGAGATGAAAAGGTGGGCACAGGTGAGGAACACGTGGGGCGTCGCATCAAACAAATAAGACGACTGATGATTGAAAAAAAAAAAGAGCGAAAAGCTTTTGGTGAATAAAATGTCGGCTTGCCTAAGAAATTTTAGTATCCCAGTATTTTTCGTCAAGCTTGTAGCTGTAGAGAAATATAGAGTGGACACACGAAAAACAGCTGTATATGCACTGAGGTGTCAAAATTAATGATATACCTCCCAGTATCATTTCGGACCTCCTTTTTCCCGGCGTACTGCAGCAACTCGACGTAACATAGACTCAACAAGTTGTTGGAAGTCCCCTGCGGAAATATTGAGACATAGCTGTGGAAGTGTTGCCGTTTCAGGCTGTTTTGAGCGAACTGATTTTTCCGTTATGTCCCATAAGTGTTCGACGGGATTCGTATTAGGCTATCAGGGTGGCCAAAAGATATGATCGAATCGTTCATAGTGTGCTTCAAACCAATCACGAGCCATGGTTGCCCGTTGACATGGCGCACTCATCCATAAAAGTTCCAACGTTGCTTGGAAACATAAATCCCATGAACGGCTGCAAGTGGTTTCCAAGTAGCCGAACATAACCATTTCCAGTCAATGATCAGTTAAGTTGTAATGAGGACCCAGTCTATTCCATCTAAACACAGCCCACACCATCATGGAGCCACCACCAGCTTGCACAGTAAGTTGTTGAGAGCGTGGTCTATAGCTACGTGGGGTCTGCCACCACATTCGAACCCTACTTGCTCTCACCAGCTGAAATTGAGAAGCATCTGACCTGGCCACGGTTTTCCAGTCGTCTAAGATCCAACCGCCATGGTCACGAGCCCAAGAGAGGCGCTGCAAGTGGTGTCGTGCTGTTAGCAAAAGGTTCTCGCGTAGGTCACCTGCTGGCATTTCCCATCAACGCCAGATTATACCTCACTATCCTAACGCATACATTCGTTGTATGTCCCACATTGATTTCTGCTGCTATTTCACGCTGCGTTGCTTGTCTGTTAGCACTGACAACTCTAGGCAAACGTCGTTGCTGTCGGTTATTAGGTGAAAACCGTCGGGCAGTGCGTTGTCTGCAGTGAGAGATAATGCCTGAAATTTGATATTCTCGGCACACTCTTCTCAGAATATTGAATTTATGAAGATAGTAACTGTTCTCGAAAGAACAGATACCATTGATGACCGTGCAGCTTCTCTAGAACAAATGATAATTAATTGAAACCCTCAGCTGCCGTCAGGTGTTGACAGCTGAAAATGTGTGCCTCGACTGGGACTCGAACCCGGGATCTCCTGCTTACACAGCAGATGCTCTATCCATCTGAGGCACCGAGGACACAGATAAATAGCGTAACTGCAGGGACTTATCGCTTGCACGCTTCCCATGAGACCCACATTCCCAACTGTCCACAATCTACATACGAAATGTTCCTAATAGCTTCTTTGCCCATCCACTCATCACGGTTAAAATTTTGTGACAAGTTTTCTCCTCCCTGTATGTCTCCAGGAGACCTGTAGCTCTGCTGGAACAGAACAATACATTAGACGCCAAAGATGGTTCAGACTCCTTCCAAGAAGAAGCCAGTTACTTTTGTGTGGCAGCAGATGTCTGCTTTCCCCCCTCCCCCCATCCACCACTTGTGTCAAAGGGGATTACGATCTACAGGTTCCTTCTAAGAAGGACTATGCCCTTGTTCTCCTCACAAAGGAGCAGCGAAAGTATGCAGTTACCTCAAAAACCCAAATCTGCAGTTACCTCCTCCTTTGTGTGGGAACTGTGGGAACTCACAGTTTTGTCTGAAACGCACCATTTTATCTAGATAGCGATCTATCTCAAAGAATAAATATATTTGCAAAAGGCTTCCAGACCACCCACAAGAATGAGAACATAAAGAAGAAGAAGTCAACAGGTCAAAGACGATGGAACACCTGCGCAGTGGAAGGTTCAGCAGGTTCCTGTCTGTAGGACAAAGACTTATAATGCTATTTTTTATTTATTTTTATTTACATGTCAAGTTCCGTAGGACCAAATTGAAGAGGAAATCTCCAAGGTCATGGAACGTGTCAGTACATGAACTTACAACATAAAAGTAATAACAGATAAAAACAAATGTTCATAAACCTGAAAGAAAATCAGTCCATAAGTTTAAGCAAACGCTATCATCAATACAATGAGAATGAACTTAATTTTTCAAGCAACCCCTCGACAGAATAGAAGGAGTGACCCATGAGGAAACTCTATAGTTTCGATTTGAAAGCACGTGGATTACTGCTAAGATTTTTGAATTCGAGCGGCAGCTTATTGAAAATGAATGCAGCAGTATGCTGCACACCTTCTTGCACAAGAGTTAAGGAAGTCTGATCCAAATGGAGGTTTGATTTCTGCCGAGTATTAACCGAGCGAAAGCTGCTTATTGTTGGAAATAAAGTAATATTGGTAACAAGAAACGACAGTAAGGAATATACATATTGAGAGGTCAATGTCAAAATACCCAGACTCGTGGACAGAGGTCGACAAGAGGTTCGTGAACTAACACCACTTATTGCCCGAACCGCCCGTTTCTGAGCCAAAAATATCCTTCTAGAATGGGAAGAGTTACCCCAAAACATAATACCATACGACACAAGTGAATGAAAATAAGCAAAGTAGACTAATTTACCTGTCGAAGTATCACTCGCTTTCGATACCGTTCGAATAGTGAAAATGGCAGTATTAAGTCTTTGAACAAGATCCTGAATGTGGGCTCTCCACGACAGCTTACTATCTATCTGAACACCTAGGAATTTGAACTGTTCAGTTTCACTAATCATATGCCCGTTTTGTGAGATTAAAACGTCAAGTTTTGTTGAATTGTGTGTTAGATACTGTAAAAACTGAGTCTTACTGTGATTTAATGTTAGTTTATTTTCTACCAGCCATGAACTGAGGTCATGTACTGTACACTTGAAACCGGGTCAATGTTGCACACAACATCCTTTACTACGAAGCTAGTGTCACCAGCAAACAGAGATATCTTACAGTTACCCATAATACTAGAGGGCATATCATTTATATAAATAAGAAACAGGAGCGGCCCCAACATTGATCCCTGGGGCATGCCCCACTTGACAGTACCCCACTCAGATCCCACATCACAGCCGTTATCAACATTGTGAATAATGACCTTTTGCTGCCCGTTGCTAAAGTAAGAGGTGAACCAATTGTGGGCTACTCCCCTTATTCCGTAATGGTCCAACTTCTGGAGCAATACTGTGAGATCAACACAGTCAAATGCCTTTGTTAAATCAAAAAATACGCCAAGCGTTCGAAACTTTTTGTTTAGCCCATCCAGTACCTCACAGAGAAACGAGAATATAGCATTTTCAGTTGTCAAACGACTTCTAAAGCCGAACTGTAAATTTGATAGCAAATCGTGTGATATAAAATAATCAATTAACATTACATACACAGCCTTTTCGATAACTTTTGCAAACACTGATGGCGTAGAAATAGGTCTAAAATTATCTACATTATCCCTTTCTCCCTTTTTATAAAGCGGCTTTACTACTGAGTACTTTAATCGCTCAGGAAACTGACCATTTCTAAAGGAAAAATTACAAATATGGCTAAATACAGGGCTAACATGTGCAGCACAGTACTTTAATATTCTACTAGGCACTCCATCATAACCATGAGAGTCCTTAGTTTTCAGTGATTTAATTATTGACTCAATCTCCCTCTTGTCTGTATCACAGAGGAGTATATCAGACGTCATTCTCGGAAAGGCATTTGCTAAGAAATTTATATGATTTCCTGTAGAAACTAAATTTTTATTTAATTCAGCAGCAATTCTCAGAAAATGGTTGTTAAATACTGTACATATATCTGATTTATCAGTAACAGAAATATTATTACTGCAAACTGACTTTATATCATCAACCTTGTGCTGCTGACCAGACACTTCCTTCACAACTGACCATATGGCTTTAATTTTATCCTGTGAATTAGCTATTCTATTTGCATACCACGTACTTTTTGCCTTGCTAATAACATTTTTAAGCACCTTACAATACTGTTTGTAATAGGCTATCGTAGCTTGATTGTGACTACTTCTAACATTTTAATATAATTCCCGCTTTGTTCTACATGATATCCTTATCCCACTAGTCAGCCAAACGCGCTGTCCATTACTGCTGGTACCCCATTTAGAATGTTCTAATGGAAAGCAACTCTCAAAGAGCATGAGAAATGTGTTATGAAAAGCATTGTATTTATGATCTATATTATCGGCACTATAAACATCTTGCCACTCTTGTTCCTTGACAAGTTTTGAAAAACTCTCTATTGCTGTTGGATTAACTTTCCTACGTAGTTTGTAATTAAATACGACGTGGGTTTGAGTACAAAAACCTTTTAATGTTAAAATTTGTGCATCATGGTCTGAAAGGCCATTGACCCTTTTACTAACAGAATGCTCATCTAGTAACGAAGAATGAATAAAAATATCGTGTATGACTGTGCTACTGTTCCCCTACACCCTAGTTGGAAAAAACACAGTTTGCATCAGATCATATGAATTTAGGAGATGTACCAACATCCTTTTTCTAGCACAATCATGTACAAAATTAATATTGCAGTCACCACATATAACTACTTTCTGGTACTTCCTACAAAGTGAATCAAGAACCCTCTGTAGCTTAAGCAAAAATGATCAGAAGTCGGAGTTAGGGGACCTATAAACAACAGCAATTAGAAGCTTAGTTTCACTAAATTCAACTAATGCTGCACAATTTTCAAATATCTGTTCAGTGCAGTGTCGTGATACGTCTATGTACTCAAATGAAATACTGTTTTTTTACGTACAGAGCCACTCCCCCACCCCGCAAGGAACTCCTTGAGAAACAGCCAGCTAATCTGTAGCCTAATAATGAAAGCGTCTGAATTATCAAATTATTTAAGTGGTGCTCTGATATACCAATAATTTCAGAGTTAACATCTATTAGCAGTTCACTAACTTTATCTCTAATACCTCATATTTTGATGAAATATGCTAATTCCTTCTCTACTTGGAAACATTACATCCTCTGGAGATGAGCCCTTAGATAGAGGCACTTCCTTTAAGCACGTATACCTGTCAGCTGACTTCAGCCTAAAAAAGGTGCAGCTCTAACACCAACTACTACAGGAATTTTTCCATGAGTGATACCACTATCACCACCACCACCCCCTACACTGTCACCTATAAGCTTAGCCAGCCTCCCCTTCCCATACCTATTGAGGTGCAGGCCATGCCTAGTGAAACACCATCTACTGATAGACCCAACTGGCACCACTGAGATGTGATCCATGCCCTCCGCCATCACAACCCTCCCCAGCCCCACATCAACGCGCCGATCATGACGCTGAAACAGTTGCACGAAATGCACATTAGTGCCACCAGTTTGAGTAGCTATCTCAACCAAGTCACCGCTGACATAATCCATATCGAGACTGTTCCCTGCTCCACCCACTATCACTACCTGATCCTCTTTCGTAAAATTCTTACATAACTCCGCTATGCTTTCAGTCAAAAATTGGTTCAAATGGCTCTGAGCACTATGGGACTTAACATCCGTGGTCGTCAGTCCCCTAGAACTTAGAATTACTTAAACCTAACTAACCTAAGGACATCACACACATCCATGTCGAGGCAGGATTCGAACCTGCGACCGTAGCGGTCACGTGGTTCCAAACTGAAGCGTCCAGAACCGCACGGCCACACCAGCCGGCTGCTTTCAGTCACCTGAGCCAATCCTGCACTAGGCTTCACAATGCAGGTGACCTGGTACTCACTCCCCACCACTTCCTGCAACTGCTGGCCCACACCTCTACCGTGGGAACTACCTAGCAGCAGAACCTTCTTTCTGCTAGACTTTGCAGCTAACCTAGGCCTCCTAATTGCTGAGGACTGATGCAAGTTACCTACATCTACAGCTACACGAGGCTCCTCTCCACTCAACTCTGACAGTTGGTCGCATCTATTGCATGTATGCAAAGTAAAACTGTCTGAATACCTCCTCTTCCTACCTACCTTCTTGCCAACTGCCAGTTCCCATTCCCCACCACCCTTCAACCTCGTCAACCTATCTAGTTCCTCCTTTGCGCATTGTAACTGCACCTGAAGGGCCCAGATCTTACGCTCCTGCTCCTCTATTAACTTGTTTCTACTACAGATTCTACATTCCCAGGAGAGGATCTCGCTATTAAATTTAATGGGGACTGATGACCATAGATGTTAAGTCGCATAGTGCTCAGAGCCATTTGAACCATTTTTATTAAATTTAATAACTGTATTACAGAGCACAAATAAGTTTGTCAGTACTTAGCTTATATCCGCTACAGCTGCAGTGCACGCCGCAAAATGTAAACACACTACTGAGGCACGAGGCTTGGACGAACGACGAAAGCAGACTCACAAATAATAGACCACTCGAGTCAATAACACAGGAAGAAAGGCTGAGATTAATGAAAATCCAGTAATAAGTTAATTTTACGGCAAATATTAAAAGAAATAAACTTTAAAATAAGTAAATGAAGTCTAAAGTTTATAAAATATTAACGAGCTATTTCAACAGCAGTGCAGCACACGTGACGTCACACCAAAGAGTTGTCCTATCACACCAAAGAGTTGTGTGATCCATTCATCTGCTGACCTTTACTAACTTGTTGGTCACCATTCCTACATTCCTGTTGGCTAGCACGGAATCAGTGAACCTATATAACCTATGTAAACCTCTTCCCCCACCACCAAGTGATCCCCATACTGCTCTCATCTGTGGCTGCATTAGGTTGTCTGTGTGATTTTCCAGTCTTCGTCTTTTTGCTCTCGTGCTACTTGTCTTTCTTTACTAGTTAGCTATTGCAAGATCAAGCGGCCATGCATAGCAAACATCAGACGCTCTAGGCAAGGAGAATTAGCAGGCAAGCACATACATCCATCGATAACTGTGACTTACTTTTCAAAATTCTTTCACTAAGAATTTCGTAGTATTGGATACCTGTCTATTGTTTTAGAGTTTAGCCATGAAATAGTGGATTGGCTGGAAGCCGTTGCACTAGCAGTAGCATCAGCATCATAAATATATATTTTATTTCTCCTAGTGCTGTGTGTACCTAATATTTTGATGAGACAGATTCTCTTCATTAGAAAAATTTGTTGTCTGAGGAATATTCCTTTTTGTTGCAGATGATTTTGAGGCAGCGGAGCAGAGATGGACAGTGGTTGTCATACCTTCACCGGCGCAGCTATTTTGTAAGTGTACATTCAACAAAAATCTTAATTTACTGTGTGTACATGCTTTTATTAAATCAATACATTGCTGTTGTAGATGATATACGGGAGCTGAATCACTGGATCCATCGTAGTTCAGGTGACAATGATGAGATACCACAATGTATGGAACAGAGGGAGAGGCAACTGTTTCGCCGTGAGGAGATGCTGCAGATGATTCCTATTGACCTGAGGGATATGTCATGGAGCCAAAGCAATATAGGTAATTTATTTACATGCTTACACTGCTTGCGTGAAATGTTCTTCTTTCCTTGCAGCAGCAGCAAGCAATGACTCGAATATTGCACTTCATTCTTGTTTTGTTAGTCTTTTTCTTCCAAGAGATGTCTCACTACAATACATCGTGGCACGGTTATCGGGGATGGTGAAGAAACCACCATGCAGACACGGTCCTGTGCAGCACTCACAAACTTGAACGAATGCACTGATCGCTGTGCAGGAAGTTGCAATAGCTGGAGCTACCCTTGACGCCATCTCCCCCACACCAGCTCCACTCTGTCGTTTGTAGGCCTGCCTCCCTCCAGAAAGGGGCTCAGGGTTGTCGCAAAAGTCACCTCCACAGCCACAGCTGCAGCCAGGTTGCTCACACTGGGGCAACACACCATCTCCTCCTCCACACATTCTTGCCTGAACTGGAAGGTATGTGCACCTACCTGCTCCTTGTCATAGGTAGCAGCAGCAGCGCAGTTGTCAAATAATTGTAGTTGCAGTGACAATAGTAATTTTGTGCCTGGGGGCAGTTCCCTCCCCAATCCTTTTAGTGAAGGACATCAGACTGGTAACATCACACCACAATTAGAATATGGGACTTGAGCAAATCTCGTTCACTAGGATCGAGAATCCAGCAGGAGGGTATTGTTACTCCTAGGGTTTCTGAAAACGTGCCTTCCTGTTCCTCAAGCTTGTTAATCGTCTGTTGTAACACGTCATTAAATGCAGCACTTTGCTGTGCATCGAACTGTTACAACCCCCCTCCCCTTCATCAAACAGACCTCTGGCACAGAAGAGACAATTTTCACTACCTTTGGGAGGAAAATATTACAGAGCACATAAATCACCAAGTGCTTTCATTGGTCCACCTTGAGTGCTATACTGGACTAGTCTTTTAAGATCGAAGATAGATAAAGCACTCAGCCAAACACTACACCTTGACATCGATACGCATTTCCATGATCAAGTAAATATCGAGCTTCCTAAGTATATAGCTGATAAGAAGGCATGTATTTATGTCAAAAATAAAACCGACGAGGCTTTTACTGTATATTCAATCCTGTTTTGTTAGAGAAATTACTGGGTTCATCCTGAGCGTCCAATTAGGTACGATGTGTGTAAAGACACTTTCCCCAGAGTGTGTATCTTTGATGGTATCGAGTTTCCCGTCAAGATCCAGGACCAACTAAATTTGAGGAGACGAATACTGGAATAGCAGTTTATTTTTTACGGCCTGGATAAATGCAAGTCAGATTAACAGAACGAGAAAGATAAACATTTAGTCGTCGGACCCCTAAATTTCTCAAAAAATTTTTGGTGAACATAACATGCATGTATACATGCTGCTATTCTTAGGTGAGGAAAATAAGAAGGAAGGCAATTATCATTATGTTTGTGTCAAGGCCATATCCCACCTTTCATCCCAAATGGGTAAACGTAAGGGTAAACAGCATATTTGTTTATGGTTCCTCAGACTAGTTATTAGCAAACTCTGCTTCCAAGGACCCAGTAGTGTTATTATTCCTACTGGCGAAAACAAATACATATAATTTAAGAATACTCACAATCAGGAGCGATGCCCAGTTGTAGTGTATGCCAACTTAGAATGCTTCCTCCCTCGTGTGACCCAGTGTGAAGGTGAACCTACAGCCTTACATACTACCTTCACAGAAAAACAACTACCGTATGTGGCAGCATACCATGTCCCATCACCCTACGATTCGAGCCTTAAGTGATACAAATCATTTTTTGGGGATAATCCCCGATAAGCCTTATAGCGACAACTTTCCCAAGATCATATCGAAGGACAATGAAGATTTCTAAATGGAGGTTGTTAATGCCGTATTTTTGGGATGCCGTTACCAACATCATCTTATGAGGTAGTTCCTTGGCGCCGCCCATAACACATGCAACTTGAAGTATCAATTACTGCGGCTTATACCCCTTTCCTTTCACAATATAAGTGGATATGATTCTCATTTTCTTGTTGAGCACTTGGCTAATTTCGGTGTGGAAGAGAAAGAGGTCAGTGTCCCGCCTGAGAGTGTTGAGAAGTATATTTCATTCTCCAAACGAATGACGCCAAGAATTATCCTTCGCTTTGTTGACTCGCTACGTTTTATGCAGGCATCACCCGTTGAAACTGTGCCTCAGAAGAAAATACTTATCACCTGAGCTTCATTCCCTGATGAGGAAAAGTTTCAACCTGTAACTAGGAAAGGGGTTTTTCTATATGAGTATGTGGACAGTATGTCCAAACTCAACGAAACCAGCCTGCTCAACACAACTACAGTCTCCAGCAACCCTACAGGCGATCCCATATCGGGTGCAGAGTATGAGCATACTGTGAATGTCTGACGGGAATTCAACAACTCCGCTTTAGGAGAGTACACAGTTTTACAAGGACACAGACATGCACTTCCTCGTGGATGTTCTCGAGAAATTCCAGAGTCTGTTCATGGTCACATATTCTCTGGATTCCAACTTTTATTACAAAGCACGTGGGCTGTTCTGGGACACTATACTCAAGAAAACAAAACAAAGCATCGAACTATTGTCCAATGCTGACATGCTTGTTTTCTTTTAGTGACGGATCTGTGGCAGACTTTGTCAGTGTGTCCATAGACACACGAAGACAAATAACACATCTATGGGATTCGTGCTATATCATATACTTTGATGACAATAGCCTCTACAGGCACACCATGCAATGATCACAACCAATCGGCAAGTTTTGGTGAGTGCCCAAAACGAAGTAAACACATTATCGGACAAAATCGCTTTTGGTTTGCCGAAATGCAGAAACTACTACTCTCGCCTGACGGTATGACGTCAGCCTTAACCTCGCAGATGTTGTGATCTTCATAGCTTTCAATTAGTCGTGCCCGGTCGTCGTCGGTTAACTCATCTAGCCACTCTTCAGAAATTTCGCTTCGGTTTTCTTTAGAATCAGCGTCGTTGGGTTTGGCCACTTCGATCACTACATTTGAACAAGCCTGCCTTGTCGATACAGAGCTTTGCTTTTCTTCATTAACATTAATTTCATGTGGGTTGAGAAGCATCAAACATTGTTCGCTCTTCCCATTAGAACGTCTCCCATACTGTCTTCCATAATTCTTCAGTTTGTCGTATACCCGACTGAACTGACCTAGCCACACCTTCTCTCGTTCCGTGTTGCCCTGCACAATAACGGAAATTTTAGCACTGTATTGGAGCATGCTGTACCGTTGTTGCTTTAACAGCGGCCCACTCTTGCTTAAAGACCGGTACTCTACTTTCATTGTTACTACGGACAGTGAGTGCTTTGTCGACTGCCGTTTCAACTTCAATTATTGTTACCGCGGGTGCGTTACTCGCTCTGTCTTAGTGCGCATTCTCCCATACCAAACTTATCATCTCGGATCTGCCATAGCGACATTACCTAGGCTTTATTTTGGGCCGCCATGGTCTTCCCACTGCCAATGGGCCCCAAACCGACACGGCTAATGGTTTCCCTGATAAAGTATGACAGGCCCGTTTCTATCCGCCTGTCGCAATTGCTGATTTTTGTACTGCCAATTATCATTTTGCTGACAAGCACGTACCATATTCACTTAATACTGGCCTCTGTCATTTCTACTATTAATATTCCCATTATGCTTTTGTTATAGTGGTGTGAGTTATTATCACCATGGTGGTCGTTACCTCTATTGCCAGGGTTAGCGTTACTATGGTTGTTGCTGTTGTGGTAACTCTTGCTACTACCACGACTTTTAAAAGTTTCGCAGTTATTCCGCCAATTATCGTCATCTTCGAACTTTTCTAAGAACGTCGTCATTATTCTGCAACTACTGCCTATGCACTTCTCGGAATCATCTGGAATCTTCATCCACGACCCCCAGAAAAAACCCAATTCAGTTTGTCGAACACGCAAATATTCTAATTTAAGGATCCAACTATCGCTAAATGCTTTAACTGAGCTGCGCGAGTTTGCATCATAAGATTCTGAAGTCGCGCCAATCGCTCTCCCACTTCTGCTCTGACCAATATTCTTTCAAGAACGCATTCTTAAATTCTTGAAAGCTCTACTTCACAACATCGAGGTTTAAGCCCATCTTTTGGACTCTCCCGCTAGCACGTCGATTGCAGAGTTAATTTTTCTCTTATCCGCCCACGATTCTGGCAATACCCTTTCGCAATTTTTAATGAAGACGTTAACGTGCAATCCACACTGCTTCTTGAGAAGCTCCTTCTTCGCTAATATTTAGTAATATGAACGTTGCATGACACGTAGTGCAGCTTTTCGTCTAATCTGTTTCCTAGTTCGGTTACTTTTGTAGCCACTTTGCTAGTGGTCGTCGCTAACGTTTCCACTTCCTTCTTTTTCTCATCACACGATCAACTATTTCTTCACTATAGTACCTACGTCTGATATTAAGATTTGCAAATTCGTAACCTATTCGCTGTCGTCTTTTCACGTTAATTCTACCTTTTGAATCACTTTATTTTCAACAATGGGAACAACAGTATGTTCTAATTTCTATTCGATCCTCCCATGCTCCGTTTGAAAACGACTATTTATGCTTTCTATTTTTATGTCCTGTTTAAGATTACCGATTTCGATATTGATTACTGTTATTTCTTTTTTGATTTCATATACTTTCGCGTTAACAATTTCAATATTATTGTTAACAATATTGATTGCTTTGGCCTGATCATACATTTTACTTCACTGTGCATCAGTTTTACTGTTAATTCATTCGGATTGAGCTTTAATTGATTCAGATTGAGCTTTTATTAATTCAGACTGAGTTTTAATTTCACTGATCGACATACTCAACAAATCGTTTGTATTTCCAGCTATTACTTTTTTTGACTCTAACTCTGGTTATTTCTTAATGGTTTCCTTGTGTTCACCGTCAATGGATTCGATTTTGTTCTTTATTCCGAATTTCGTAACATCTGCAAATTCCAGGAATTCCATTTTAGTTAGTTTCAGCGGCAGCGTCTGTGATACTAGCCACCGGTTCCTCAACAAAGGGTAACGCTGCCAGCGTTCCCCTTTGTTCTATCAATTGTTCGCTGTTAAGTGCAATCAGATTATCAGTTTCGTTTATGTTCATCATATTGACTTTTTTTCTGATTTATGCAAATTTAGAAATTGCCCTCGAACCACACAGGGGAAAAAGAGTACCAAGTAATATTAAATACAAAAGATGCTGATTATTATTAATAAAGGATAATCAAACGGTTGCCAGCCCACTAGGGCAATTGATATCCAAAACCCTAACAAAGGTAATGGCAGAGAAAATCAGGCAATTAATCACACAACAGAAGACCGCCACGCACTTCAACGACACAAAACTTCACTAGAAAACAAATTAATTAGAAAGCACTGAGTTTGCAGCTACTTATTCTGTAATACTAACTTTTAAAACTGAAGTTACATGAATTTTCTGGTTAAAAAATGACTGTAACTGAAACTTCGTCACATAAAAATGACTTCAAGTAATCTCAACATAACGTAATGCAAAATTTGGAGAAAGGAGTTTACTTTTAATTATTGGAAGACGGAATTTGCTTTAAGAAAACGAGCGACTGATTTAACATAAGAACTATAAAATACATATAAAGCCAGAAGAAGTCAAATGCTAAGCTAAATACAGAATAAACGAAATTGCGCACTCTTAATTTATGTTGAGTCTTTAGTTATTAGTTTTGTCCCTGAGCCGGCAGGGGTGGCCGAGCGGTTCTAGACGCTACAGTCTGGAACCGCGCGACCGCTACGGTCGCAGGTTCGAATCCTGCCTCAGGCATGGATGTGTGTGATGTCCTTAGGTTAGTTAGGTTTAGTTAGTTCTAAGTTCTAGGCGACTGATGACCTCAGAAGTTAAGTCGCATAGTGCTCAGAGCCATTTGAACCATATTTGAAAGAAAACCGGCAGTAAATAATCGTCTTTCATAGTTTTAGAGCACTCCGTGATTGGATGAAAAGGAAAGTTTCCCTGCTTCGTCATAATGTCTGAGGACAACGACAACACACGTGCACTACAAATTTTGATTGCAGGTTATTATTCAATAAAGATAGTTATTAAAGTATGTCAAAGAAATGTGACTGGGTAATACCTGCACAATATTAGCTATACTTTTAAGTTAACAAAAAAAAATGGTTCAAATGGCTCTGAGCACTATGGGACTTGACATCTGTGGTCATCAGTCCCCTAGAACTTAGAACTACTTAAACCTAACTAACCTAAGGAGATCACACACATCCATGCCCGAGGCAGGATTGGAACCTGCGACCGTAGCAATCGCGCGGTTCCGGACTGAGCGCCTAGAACCGCTTTTAAGTTAACAGTCTTACGATGTTGTAGCAGTGTGGGCGACGGAGAATGTAGCTGGTGACAATGCTGAGCTGCTACTGTTGCTGCTGGTTGCGATGCACTTGTCATCGTTAGAGCCACGGATGACTGTGGGACAGGCAATAGTTAGAATTGAAGCTTCCTCCTCCACTCTTATCGCGCTGTCAATACTCGCGGGTTAACAGATTAGGTGCGCAGGTGCGCCTACACCAGTGCGACAAGAGCTGCACACCGCGTCTGCGGGAACGCCCAAGAAACACTTCCTTACTCCTCCAGGACTCAAGCTGCTCTGTGTCCTCTCTGCTCACAGCGCGACAGAGACTATCCATATGCAAAAATAAACAACGGCACGGCTACTCTCATTTCATCGTTGCTATCGATATCTTTAAACCAAGTTCTCTTGGCGATTACCAAGCAATTTACAAAATTTACATTATAATTACAATCAGTTATGTAAGGCCACAAATAAATGCACTATTACATCCATTACATATTAAATGTAGTTTCTATAATAAAGCTTACAGTTTAAGAATCAGTACTATATTACGATTTATTACCAGATATTAAACGACAAAATGTTTTAGTGGTGTAGAAGGTATTTCATGTGCATTTTCGGTGTTACAAGCTCCTTTTCCTTAGGAAATAGCAAACTTAAATCATTTATTGGGCTCCTACTCGGTGATTACTAATATCCAAATCAGTCGGTAGTGTTTCATCACCTAGCAATATCTAAATTCACAGTTCCACACACTCTGGATCTCCATATGGTCTTCGGTAATGTATCCCACATAAACACGCCATGGAATCTTGGAATGCTGCATTTTTCCTTAACCAACTTCAGCAGATCTGTTTTTGTAAGTGTTCTATCCGATAGAATAGACCACTGGTGTAGTCCTTTCCCAACGTCCTATCCTTCCACCATCGGTTACGTCTTCTTGCTTCCCGTAGCTGTTCCTGGGTGTTGTGTGCGTTTATGAACTGTTCTGGATATCGAAACAGCACCAGCAACCAGTGAACCCATCGCTACGAGACCTGCGTCGACGGGAATGAGGAAGGGGATAATTCCGCCTGAGGTCTTCGGTATTCGCAGAACTTGGGGTGCTTTATCCGGTACTTCATGCTTCTGGGCGCTTTTAGCTGCATACATCGCTGTCATACACCCCCACACTGGCTTCATTTTCTTCTTATTCATTGTTTTCTTCTTCTTCTTCAACGCACGACATAAAACATTCATAACTTGCTTGAAATTCACACGCAAGTCCAACTTAATTTTATCACGTACTGATTTATCAACTGCAAATTCTGCATTGCGCTACCCTATACCAATATCCTTTCTTGCACATATTAACTTGGCTTTATCAGCTACAATTTGATCTGCTGTGCCACGTCCTAAGAGAACTTTACGTTTTTCGTATGCTGTGTCTTCTTCGAAACATGCCTCGTCTGACTGGTTAATCTCCTTATCACCACAAAACAAACGTGTTTGAGGCTTTATACCAGGTCCACATTAGTTATATCCAGAAATGTGCAGTTTGACTGGAAGAATGTCGAGAACATCTGCACCTAGGATAATTTGTCTCTTACCGTGCATGTTGTGCTAGTGTGCTGGCGGTGCTCTGTGCACCATATTATACAGAAAATCGTCAACGTCTATCCAGCTGTTTTGTGTTGCAGCAAAACAAATACATTTAATTAATGCTCTATTCGATCGCTATCTTATGACACGCTCTATGAGAAACAGTTGTGGTTCTGAGCTCTTCTGCCATTCATCTGAGCAAAGGCATCTTGAAATTTCAGTGTCTCTGCTATCCTGTAAGATGTAAGTTCTTGGATTCGTTCTCTGCAGTTTTAGAAACTGTAAAAATGTAACTCGACTAGTTTGGGAGGTGTGACTTCTCAAATGCTGTCTTGTGTTTTGAGATATGCACAAAATCACCCACATTAAATTTTTGTTTACATGGATCCAATATTTTATTACGATGTATAGCGCATCCGTGAGTCCATTATCACGAACATCTATTGGTCTCATTTTTATTGTGTTATGTTTAGTTCGATTATACTGTGCAGTCATTTCTGAGAGGATATCTGCCTTTTTGTATGAGCTGCAAAGATCGAAACGCATCCACATTTGACCTCTTAGTGTTCTGTTCAGACATTCCACCATAGTCGCTTTCAGGTGGGTGAATGTTGAGTAGTGATAAATTCAATACCACTGCATTTTGGTCTTGAAATACCTATTGTAAAACTCTCCTCTCTCTCATCAGTTTGAAGGTTGTCCAGGCATCGATGTTTTCCTGCCTGCAAAAAACCATTCAAACTCCCCCACGATATTTCTCCCCATTTTCGTTTTAACAGGTAATGTCTGGAAAAATTTGGAATATGAATCAATAACCATAAAATATATTTGAATCTATTATTTTCATATGAATATTCCCATGTGTCTACAATATCAGTCTGGCGTAAGTCAATAAAACTTTAAATCATAACGTGCCTTTGAGGGTACTAGTTTGTGCAGTTCTGAAACTGCTGTCTCCATATATCTTCGATTATACCTCTCTCTCTCGAAGCTCAGAGATTACTGAAAAAAAAAAAACTCATTCCAATTGACGTATTACCACCAGCAGCTGATGCCACGAACAGCCGCAGTACATCTATTAGCTCATGGGGATCGTCGTAGTGTATGTACAGTAGAGATAGATTGCTGACTCAAAAGAGTCAGCTGGACAATACCATCACCAATGCTGTGTCAAGCAGCTGTTATTAGTTTTATAATTGTTGCGTATTTTGCAATGCACCAGTTCCCCACTTTGTTATGAACACCAGTCAAATGCAATATTTTGCTATTCATCTCCAAACTTTTGGTCGAATAATTTATAATTTTTGTGGGATTTAGTAAAATGAGGTTCATTAGACCCGTTGTTCTTCGTAATTCTCTATCAGCAATCTATATATTTTTTTAAACTTACAGGCTGTATGCCAAACATGTATGGTTTTTCACCACTGATACCGAACGTTTTGTCTATCCTAGCACTTATATGGCAGTTAATGAATTAAGCAAAGCTATGATCATTGTGTATTTTCGCTGAGAGTTCGTTGAGAGATTCAGCAATTGGTTTCATCTCTTCCCTAAGTGTCTGCCTTCGATCCAAATGTCCCAACCTTAGCAGTTGTAACTTCTATGGAACAGCCTTCCATTCTGCCATGACCTTATGGTTGATCGACGTTTTGTTATACACTAAGTGGACTCCTTCACAGGGTACTCCTTATAAACATTCCTTTCAATTCTGCCAGCCTTTACAGTTAAATCATGTACATTCGTCTCAATTTCATTAACCTTTGCAGCTTCGTCATCTACTTTCTTTCTTAGAGTCAAGTGTATGAGTATAGTTCCTTAACTGTAACTTCTAAGTTATTGATCACTCTATACACACCTGTCCTCCCTGGCTCAGTGCACGATGTACATGCGATCTTCGCCTTGGTTTCATGTAAGGTAACGTGCTCATCGCGTTTTTCGTAGATATATGTAAAGAAACTCCTGGAAGTTCAGCCTATACCTACCATCATTCAATTTTTATGAATTATCAACAATGAGAAACATGTACTGAATTCCAGCAATCTGTGCATATCGCTGCAAGACCACTGAATGACATGTGAGTTTGTATGTACTCGTGGTAAATATGTTTTAAATTCAAATTGTCTTGTTTGAAAACTATAATGCTGTTTGCATTAACCTTCACCAGCTGTTTTGGGATTCTGGAATATGTGTAACTCAAACAAAATATGTCAACATCCATATGAGGATCAAAACACATATATCATGAAATTTGATCATGGTTTTCCACAACAACATTATCAAATATGAACATGGTGTTTGGCTTTCCTTTGTCTGATGGAGAGATTCGAAAGCTTTGACTGAAAGTTGTGTATGTTACACCATCGACATCTTGAAGTATCTTTTGCATTTACTGGTACGTGGGCTGAATCAGAATTTTTGAAAATGTACACACATGCTCAAAGCAGATTCAATTTGGGTGTGTTGGTAGTCTTTCTGCAGCTGAATGGACATACAATTATCATGGGGTAGGAGTATCCCATTGTTGTTCCTCAACTTCTGGTGTTCTTCTGAACCATCGCAGGACCAGTCATTTACAACAAAGCTCCGTCTCTAATGACCTCGTTGTCGACGGGACGTTAAACACTAACCGCCACCACCACAACAAAGTGCTGATGTTTCTCTCAACCCATCACAATGCTGACTACAAAGGTTTGATGTGCAATGGGTTTTTATAGAATTATGTATCTCATTAACTAAGCTATGGGGTATATATAGGCATGAATGTACAGTCTATCATTCATTTATCAATGACTGAAGACATTGACTGTGGTGACAACATGGTTCAGACAGCTTGGTGCTGTTGCTGTGGCGAACAAGTCTGTTTCGTTAGAGTGTTGCAGATGAATGGATCAACCTCCAGTCTCACCATGACTGCAGCACCATCATACAATGATGTTAAAGACAGCATCCACCAGCACAGTAAATTTCTAGTGGTGGATGAGATGAACAATACTCAGAAGTCATCTGTTGAATGATGCAGGGTTCACCACAACACAATTCATCCCATTCCAACTCCCTAAACCGACCTTCAACACTTCTTGATGCATTTTCAATCTCTAACTCAACACTCCAGTCACTGTCCATTGACTTTTCTACACAAATATCTAAACACTTTGACCAGCTAGCTGTTAAATTATAATTTGAAGCGAATAGCATTGTAGCAGTGAGAGCAATCAGCATCTTCTCATCCACCATAACAACAATCTGTCCTTGCAGTAACAACAGAACGTTTTTGGATGTTGTCTATGTCCAAGACCAGTGTTGACCTAGTGAAGTAGGACCCCTCACCCCCAGCACAGTTCTTCTGAGAGTTGAAAACTGGATAATAGCGGCTTGTTGTTCCAGTCCAACATACCTATCAAGTGAGCTACAGGATTCCACAGTGGTGGTGGTGCTGCTGGCCTCAGCAGGTCAGAGGTCTCTGCCACTTGCTCTGATGCCCAAGATGAAGTGGCAGTTGCCAGCAGATCGTGGAGCCAGCTACATGTTTTCATTTGCCACACTGCCAGTAGCCAGCAGGTGGGTGTCCAGGTGTTTTGTATCCCCATGCCACATAGCCCAGCACCCAGCAGAGTGGACACTGGGTATTGTTGTCTATACATGATCACCTTTATGGGTGGTTCTGAGTATTGCATTAGCAGCAGAAGGATTAGCCTCCACTGCAGTAGCAGCCAGTAATTTAGAATGTTGTTATATATTTGTTAAACTCCTTGGGAAACTTTTTTTTGTATATGTATACAGCTGTAATTGATAGACAAAGTTTGTCTATCAATAGTTAGTGATAAGCAGTCATTTCTAGCACAGTGAAGTGTAAGAATACTTATTTTGTAGAACAGTGTTAATACCAGTAGCATTTATTTTTATGATAACAGCTTAGTAGTGGTGAGTGGTATCAGGTTTTGTATGTGTACTCTGATTTTAGCCTCCACTCTAGTGATAATTTGTGCAAAGTTTTTGATATGCAGACCAGTTGGTAGTAAGATTGTTTCTGTTACCGTTTCAGCAATCTCCTGCCAATTTTAAGTGTTATTGTCACCTAGGGCATACAGAAAGATGACCATATACAGACGTTATCGGAAAGATTGGCGGCGAGGGCAGTGGAAAGTGGGATGATGGGAGGTGGTGTGTAGGAATGAGGGGTGGCTGAAGGATAGTTTGGAGGACAACCTCACACCCTCAAACATTAATGAAAAAGTAGATAAAGACACTACCTTATAACCTTCCTCACTGGCAGCAATTCACAGATTGAGTCTTTTCCTGCCAATATCCAGATGGGATGGGGAGGGGGAATGTGGGCGATGGGAGGGCAGGGCTGGGGATTTCCCAAGAGCAGGAGGGGGGGGGGGGGCAAGTGGCTCAGAACTGAACTGTGGAGGAGTGACAAAGCAAGTCTTCCTCTTCCCAGAAAGGTGGGGAAGAAGAAGGGAGGCAGGGGAGCAGTGGGGGTTTCTCAAAAGGATGGATTATCTTCAGAGGGTCATAAACCAAACCATAGGGGGCCAGAAAGTTGCTCCCAGGGTGACATAAGCCACATAGCAGAACAGTAGGTTAAGGGGTGATGGGGGGAGAAGGATGGTTTAACTGGTTAGCGTTCAAGCTTGATATCAAAAATGTTCCAGAACTCTAATTTCCTGGCCCAAAGGAAAACTACACTATCCTGAGATGGCCACTGGTGCCTTTTCAGTACACTGCCTACCAGCAGCGTACGTAACCTTCAAGACATCCCCCATTGCTGTAGCAGTACATATAATTGTGGGTCGACTCGACACAGATTTAGCTTGTTGGAACAATGAAGAATTTTCAGGAACACCGTCTGTCTTGCGGCAGCCACCTTCACCACCGGCAGATTTGAGTAGTATCATATCAAACTGTCAAAAACCCCCCTCCCACCCAATGTCAAGATGGGAGAGCTGAACACCATCCCGACAACCTGGAAGAACCGGTCTGCCATCAATCACTGTTTGGATCACTTTCCCCCATGCCTCTAAAGATCCATCGGCAATCCAGTTTTGGTAAACTGTGGACAAAACGAATCAAGAACAGCGAGAGCAGTTTCTGACATTGCTCTAACCAACATGAAGAAAGGACGAAAGGGTAGAGTTGAACGTCCAGTTGGCGACGAACGACTTCACTAGAGACCAAATAGTATCTCGGCATGGAAAATAACAGAGAAAGGAATCGGTAGGATCCATTTCAGTGGTGCCATCCCGGTATTTGCATTTTGCGATTTTGGAAAAATCGGACAAACCTAAATTTCGATGGCCTAGAAGTCGTTAAACTAGTCTGCTCATAAAATGATACTTTTGTTATAAATTGGTAGGGGTGGTTTGTCGGAGGAGCAGTAGTATTTGGAAAGGTCTTTTAACAAGAACTCGTGCTGACAAGTAAAGCAGCTTCTCGCCTCGAGATTCGCGTGAGTAAGTGCATTCTGAGGAGTGAAACTTGCATTAAATAATAACGCCTCCCAAAGCATTCCCTACAGTCCTTAACCACATAACCTAGATCAATTAGGTCAACAACTTTTCTTCGGCTGTTTTTTCTTTTCGAATTTCGAGGGTTTATTGTGACAACTTACAAAAAAAGTTACTATTCGAAGTATTGGCCATCGCTGCCACTGCTTTCTCCCATCTCTTGTGCTGCGTAGGAGTCCTGCGATGGAAGAACTGGTTGTCATTTAAGGAGAGCCGTCAATCGATCCAATTTTAGACTTCCGTTTTACGCTTGTTTTATATTTGTTCAGCCACGCCGTGTGCCATAGGCTGAAAAAGGTGGAAGTAAGAGGGACCGATGTGTGGAGAATATGGCGGATGGGGTATTACTTTCCATTTTAACTTTTCCAAGTATGTTATGACGGGTTCTGTGACATGGGATGGAGCACTGTCATGCTGCAAAATCACCTTTGCATACCCATCGCTGTATTGTGGCCATCTGTCTTTCACACTAGCTATAGCGATCACCGCTGATTGTTTCCATTGGTTTCAGTAGCTTTTGAAACTTTCACTCTCCCACCAGCATTCCAGCCTTGGACAACAAAACTCACCATTCTAGAAGTGTTGAATTCTTTTTCTGCATGTTCTTTCACTAATAGGTGTCTCACCTAGGTCCTACCCAACATTTTATGAGCTTCAGTTGCAGATTTCTTCGTATTAAAACAGAAAATTAAAACTTCCTGCAAATGACTAGAACTGGTCTCGTAAGTTGTCATATAAGTTGTCATATTCAATTGACAATGATGCAATCAGATAACGATTAATATTTTGATGGCGTTATGTTATAAGTTATTGTATGACACTTACGATGCACGGCCTGCACCATCACTTCCTGTTGGTACCACCTACCGGAAAACTGCGGAAGCAAAATTGTAGCGCCGGCCGCGGTGGTCTCGCGGTTCTAGGCGCGCAGTCCGGAACTGTGCGACTGCTACGGTCGCAGGTTCGAAT
Source organism: Schistocerca americana (assembly GCF_021461395.2). Taxonomy (NCBI): domain Eukaryota; kingdom Metazoa; phylum Arthropoda; class Insecta; order Orthoptera; family Acrididae; genus Schistocerca; species Schistocerca americana. The sequence continues at coordinate 655,316,815 of NC_060122.1, forward strand.
CCTGCCTCGGGCATGGATGTCTGTGATGTCCTTAGGTTAGTTAGGTTTAAGTAGTTCTAAGTTCTAGGGGACTGATGACCACAGCAGTTGAGTCCCATAGTGCTCAGAGCCGTTTGAACCATTTTTGAACCAAAGTTGTAGACCTAATAAATAGCTAGGCGAGGTTATAGTAGCCTGCTACTCACGAATATTGACTTAACTACAGGGAAAACGAACGGGAAGCGACAATGATGTGCACGAGAATTAGAATATCGTGCCGCACACATGACATTGATTCGGTGGGCGTAAATGTAGATACAGTGGGAGACGGTTCTCGCCGACCTTTTGTAAGGACAACGAATCTTTGATACATACGATGTGCCCTGCTCGTTTGACACAATTCCTGCACTGTAGAAATGAGGCAGTGGTTTATGTCGGCGTAGCGTAATGAAACTGGCCAAGAGAACTGTATGGAAGCAGCTCGTTGCTGTATCGCTCCTGGCAACAAAGAAACAAAGCGGTGTAGTATAGTGGCTGAGCGGCGACGCTCTCCCACGTGGTGAATAATTCAGCGCCACGAGTGAGTCCTCGCTGCAGCCCGTAATACTGGGCTCCTTTGTTCCGCTCGCTCTTCACGTTTTCGAAAAGACCAAAACTTCGTCTCACTTGGACGTAGTATGTGCTTTAGGGACTGACACAGTTGTCTCTATTACATTATTTCAACGGTCGAGTTACCAAATACATTCCGCGCAGGTGATTAGTACACAGAAACATCGCAAAATTACATCGTCCATTTTACCTCGTTGTAAATAATATCCTAATTTCTACAGGATCGTATTTCACTTTGCCCCAACCCCATTTTCCATCTCTGGTGCTTGATCCTGAATTCTAAAGGAAGAGAGGTTATCGAATTGACTAATAACTATGTGGTTACTCAGGCGGTTTTTAGTACCCATTTAAGCGCCAATGGTTCACTTTCTTTGAGCAGTCAAAAGCTAATGACAATTTCTTTTAAAAGAAACATTTTATTGGCAAAACAACATTGCATGTAACTTCTAACATCAACCTCAACGTACTTGGTCCATCTCTTGGCAAGCTCCCTAACTCCGTCCTGCAATATTTTTTGCAGCACTCCTACTATTTCTCGTTCTCTAAAGCCTCCTCATCCACCGAGGACTGGGATTCACGCAGGTGCTTCTTTGTCGACCGAAAAAGGTGAAAAACACTTTTGAGTACATCAGGACTGTACGGCTTGTGCTTCAGCAGCTGGACCAAGAGTTTAGGTGCAATGGATTGTTTTCCCGGCTATAAGACGACATTCATTATCCTGGAGAATAATCATGCTCTGAAAGCTTCCCTCTCTTCTTCTTTTCGATTTTGTGTTTTAAATCTCGGAGTAGCTCTCGCTATTCGCCGTTTGATCGTTATGAGTGTAGTGAATCATCAATCGGCGTTTCATATCGAAAACACCGTTATTATCAGTTGTTTGCAGAAGCTTGACTTTTGAACATTTTTACCGTAGGTGAAGTTATATGTTTACATGTTAAGCTCTGCCGCTTACAGTTCGATTCGTAGCGATGGAAATACGTCTCATCAACGATTTCTATGCGACTGTGGAAATCTTCTTCTTACTTATCAGAAGGCCTTAAATACGACATCGACATTTCTAAACGTTTATGTATTTTTCTCTCAGTTGACTTGCTACAATTGAGACCAAACTTTCCTGCAGTATATAGATTTACGGACAACTGCAAATGCTGAACTGTCGCTATTGGCCAATGTATGAGCGATGCTATCAAGTCCTGCACGACAATCACTACAAATATTTCGTGCAGCTGTTTCGATGTTACTGTCTGTTTTCGAAGAGGATAGCCCACCAGATTGCTCTTTATCCCAGATAAAAAACTTCCACTTTTAAAGTGGTTTATATACTCGTAGACTTCTTGGTTGGTGCAGTCAGACAACTCGCACTCATAACAAAAGGCCTTGAAAAACAATTAATATAGCTATTCACGGAACTAACACAGCTAACAAAAACACCAGTAAGTTTAAGGCATGTCATTCTTGAGTCAGTGCAGTCAAAATATGGAGCAGAAAAAAAATTGTCTTCACTTACTAACTTGCCTCGCACTTTAGAGTCATCCCTGGCTAACCAGTTACATTAGGCAATTTTCACTTCTGAAACTTAACGTATTGCCGCAAAGGGAATCTACTACATATAGTACTTATATTTATGTAAGTACGTTCCACATCTCCTTCCTACCCACTTCAATGCGACTTAGTACCCCTATCATTTACTAACAGCCAAGAACCACTGTAGGAGTTATAACAACTACCTCTCACAGCGGTAGGGATAGGGGTAAAAACGGACATGACGTAGGAATTTCTAGAGCAACTTCAAGCAGTCTCATTATTTGCATCAAGTGCTGTGGTAATAGGCTGCCCCTGCTACCCCTAAGGATGAGGGTGGGGATGAGAATGCATGACAAGTAACGGTATTCGGAGACGGCCTGTTGGTAATTCTTTCCTACATTTAGTTAACTTAGAATACTTTAAAAGTATGAACCAAATTTTTTCCCTCACGACGGGGTAGCTTTATAGAAAGAAAATGCTGTTGTGGGTTTGAAGAAAAGTTTTTACCCAATATAGTTCCCCTGGAGCTCATAACATTTGTGTCATGTTTGTTCTAGTTCCTTAAATAAAAGTCGACTGTGGTGCATACAAATTCTCCGTAGTCTTTCTGACTTCTTCATTGTTCAGAAATCATCTTCCCTTGAAATGCTTCTGGAAGTTTGACAATAGATAATAGTTTGGGGGTACCAAGTCAAGTGCATAGGCCAGCTGTTTCAGGATTACAGAGTGAAAGTCTGGCAATTTATGCTGTGTGATGGCAGCCTACCGAGGAAGGTCATTGTCTAGCAGAAACAAGATTACTTTTCTGAACTTTCCTCAACATTTAGAGACCGGCTGATGCTTACTTTCTCGACAAGTTCAACACAGTACTTTATCGTGATCGTTATACCATGTTGTCAGTAATGAATAAGTAGGATTCCATCATTATCCTAAACGGCGGATGCGACCAACCTCTTAACTGACCTTTCTGTTTTGAACTGCTTTTGAGTAGACAACAATTGTGATTCCATTCTTTGGACCGTTCTTCTGTCTCTGGATCATACGTGTGTTTCCATTATTCACTCATGGTGACAGACGATCTAAAAAATCACACCATCCCGGGGAATTTGTACAAAAATGGATGAGAATAATCGATTCACTTGTGGTTTCGGACTGCATTGAGAGCTACACTACTGGCCATTAAAATTGCTACACCAAGAAGAAATGCAGATGATAAACGGGTATTCATTGGATAAATGTATTATACTAGAACTGACATGTGATTACATTGTCACGCAATTCGAGTGCATAGATCCTGAGAAATCAGTACCCAGAACAACCACCTCTGGCCGTATTAACGGCCTTGATACGCCTGGGCATTGAGTCAAACAGAGCTCGATGGCGTGCACAGGTACAGCTGCCCATGCAGCTTCAACACGATACGACAGTTCATCAACAGTAATGACTGGCGTATTGTGACGAGCCAGTTGCTTTATCACCATTGACCAGACGTTTTCAGTTGGTGAGAGATCTGGAGAATGTGCTCGCCAGGACAGCAGTCGAACATTTTCTGTATCCCGAAAGGCACGTACAGGACCTGCAACATGCGGTCGTCCATTATCCTGCTGAAATGTAGTGTTTCGCAGGGATCGAATGAAGGGTAGAGCCACGGGTCGTAACACATCTGAAATGTAACGTCCACTGTTCAAAGTGCCGTCAATGCGAACAAGAGGTGGCCGAGACGTGTAATCAATGGCACCCCATACCATTACACCGGGTGATACGTTAGTATGGCGATGACGAATACACGCTTCCAATGTGTGTTCACCGCGATGTCGCCAAACACGGATGTGACCATCATGATGCTGTAAACAGAACCTGGATTCGTTCGAAAAAATTACGTTTTGCCATTCGTGCACCCAGATTTGTCGCTGAGTACACCATCGCAGGCGTTCCTGTCTAGGATGCAGCGTCAAGAGTAACTGCAGCCATGGTCTCCGAGCTGATAGTTCATGCTGCTGCAAACGTCGTCCAACTTATCGTGCAGATGGTTGTTGTCTTGGAAACGTCGCCACCTGTTGGCTCAGGGATCGAGACGTGGCTGCACGATCCGTTACAGCCATGCGGATAAGATGCCTGTCGTACCGACTGCTAGTGATACGAGGCCGTTGGGATCCAGCATAGCGTTCCGTATTACCCTCCCGAACCCACCGATTCCATATTCTGCTAACAGTCATTGAATCTCGACAACGCGAGCAGCAATGTCGCTATACGATAAACCGCAATCGCGATTGGCTACAATCCGATCTTTATCAAAGTCGGAAACGTGATGGTACGCATTTCTCCTCCTTACACGAGGCATCACAACCACGTTTCACCAGGCAACGCCGGTCAACTCCTGTTTGTGTACGAGAAACCGGTTGGAAACTTTCTTCATGTCAGCACGTTGTAGGTTTCGCCACAGGCGCCAACCTTGTGTGAATGCTCTGAAAAGCTAATCATTTGCATATAACAACATCTTCATCCTGTCGGTTAAATTTCGCGTCTGTAGCACGTCATCTTCATGGTGTAGCAGTTTTAATGGCCAGTAGTGTATTTTATAGTGAATTTGCTGTTTTCTTTCGCTACTGATACGTGGCACTTACTGGAATTAAGGAAAATGTGGAAGGGAGAACCCACCAATATAACTTTCTTTATACGCATCCTGTTTATTTAACAATATATAAACTGTGTTTTACAGATAATCGAAGCATTTAACCACAAAATTTTGTTTAACAAAATGAACTAATTTGCAAAATTCTTTTGACATTAAACCTTAACTTGAATAAGCTTTTAACCCTTGCAAAAGAAATCTGAAGTGTTGTATTGCAAAACAGCAAACAATATGACAATGATCACAAGACGGCCGGACCTGCAGCCCGTCCGTTATCGGGTGAAACAGCGATGTTTACTACCGCGCTGGACACAGTCTATCTTGTTAAATGTCCTTCTGCAACACATGAAACTATGTGATGTCAAGAGTGATTCAGTTACTCAAAACAGATAAGTTTTAATTTGAAAGCTGTATGTCAAAAGATTCGGAGTTAAGATGCGCACCTGTGCTTAATGGTTAAACAGATTATCAAACAATATGACAATGATAAGGCTTACTTCAAAGCAACCAACCTCTTAATTTCATTCGGCAACCAAGGTGCGACTGGATCTCAACCCGACCCTTCTGACAATTTCCTTTTTTTACTAAATGCCTGGTAACAGTCGGCTGTTAATATTTTCAAAGTTAAACTGATTGTCAGTTATCAAGAGCGCTCTGAAGGAACGTCTTAAAACATTACTTGTGAACAGTTATTACAAGAGAAATCACTCGGTGGAACCACAAGATCCAGCTAAAATACACCACTAATGAGCCGGTCTTTCAAACACAGAAATGAACAGCTTGGTATAACAGGTTGTTCAGATTATAACTAATGACTGAGAAATTCAATTACAATCAAAGAACTCAACCGGTTAACAGCTAAATTTAACTACAAGGTTCCTCCTTTGTTTGACGGCAACCTGTGCCTTTGTGCAATTGTTACCGCTGTATTTACGACCAAGAGTTGATTATTTAGAACACCGATGATCGGTTACAAACCAGAAAGTAAAGGCAATATATCGGCGGCACAAATTTTCAAACGAGAACTAGTGACTTAGCACAATACTACTGCCTATATATACGACCAACGAGCCGACCGAGTGAAACTCTGAGAGTCGGGTACAAACCAAAAAATAATAAGGAGGGCAAGAAGACAATGAATATTACTCCCCTTTATCAACAAGCAGTTCTATAGATCCACGGTGCGTCGCAGTGGTTACTGAGTGGTACCAATGAAAAAGAGAAAAGGGCAGCCAGGCCACGAGCGGTCGTGTGACACGAATGTTGCCAAACAGCCGACAGGATATCGGCCGGCTGCTTGTAATCGAAGCTGACCCCGGTAAAGTACTCCGGTATCTTCGCTCTGCGTAGACCCTCCTTGCGCAGCTCGTGGTTTCGGCCGCTCGGACCTCGTGACCACCTCTTATCGCGACGTTACCGCCAATCCCCAACCCCCCCCCCCCCCCCTTCCCCCTCACTCCACACACACACATACATAGGGTGGTCCATTGATAGTGAACAGGCCAAATATCTCACGAAATAAACATCAAACGAAAAAACTACAAAGAATAAAACTCGTCTAGCTTGAAGGGGGAAAGCAGGTGGCGCTATGGTTGGCCCGCTAGATGGCGCTGCCATACGACAAACTTATATGAACTGAGTTTTTTTTTTAAATAGTTGGACCAGTTTTTTCGCTTTGTGATAGATAGCGCTATAATAGTCGCAAACTTATAAGTACGTGGTATCACGCAACATTCCGCCAGTGCGGACGGTATTTTCTTCGTGATACATTATCCGTGTTAAAATGGACCGTTTACCAATTCCGGAAAAGGTCGATATCGTGTTGATGTATGGCTATTGTGATCAAAATGTCCAACGAGCGTCTGCTATGTATGCTGCTCAGTATCCTGGACGACATCATCCAAGTGTCCGGACCATTCGCGGGATAGTTACGTTATTTAAGGAAACAGGAAGTGTTTAGCCACATGTGAAACGTCATCCACGACCTGCAACAAATGATGATGCCCAAGTAGGTGTTTTAGCTGCTGTCGCGGCTAATCGGCACATCAGTAGCAGACAAATAGCGGGAGAATCGGGAATCTCAAAAACGCCGGTGTTGAGAATGCTACATCAACATCGATTGCACCCGTACCATATTTCTATGCACCAGGAATTGCATGGCGACGACTTTGAACGTCGTGTACAGTTCTGCCACTGTGCACAAGGGAGATTACGAAACGATGACAGATTTTTTACACGCGTTCTATTTAGCGACGAAGCCTCATTCACCAACAGCGGTAACGTAAACCGGCATAATAAGCACTATTGGGCAACGGAAAATCCAATATGGCTGCGACAAGTGGAACATCAGCGACATTGGCGGGTTAATGTTTTGTGCGTTTTTTTTTAAGAGGAAGGATAATTGGCACCCATTTTGTTGATGGGAATCTAAATGGTGCAATGTATGATGATTTCCTACACAAAGTTCTGACGATGTTACTACAAGATGTTTCACTTCATGACAGAATGGCAATGTACTTCCAACATGATGGATGTCCGACACATAGCTCGCGTGCGGTTGAAGCGGTATTGAATAGCATATTTCATGATAGGTGGATTGGCCCGCACGCTCACCGGATCGGACCTTCCCGGATTTCTTTCTGTGGTGAACGTTGAAGGATATTTGCTATCGTGATCCAGCGACAACGACTGACAACATGCGTCTGTGCATTGTCAATGCATGTGCGAACATTACGGAAGGCGAACTACTCGCTGTTGAGAGGAATGTCGTTACTCTTATTGCCAAATGCATTGACGTTGATGGACATCATTTTGAGCATTTAATGCAGTAATGTGGTATTTACAGGTAATCACCTTGTCACAGCATGCGTGGTTAGAAATGATAAGGTCACAAAGGTACATGTATCACATTGGAACAACCGAAATAAAACGTTCAAACGTACCTACGTTCTGTATTTTAACTTAAAAAACCTACCTGTTATCAACTGTTCGTCTAAAATTGTGAGCCATATGTTTGTGACTATTACAGCGCCATCTATCACAAAGCGAAAAAAGTGGTCCAACGAACACATTCGTAGTTCCTATTTTAAAAAACGCAGTTGATATCTGTTCGACGTATGGCAGCGCCATCTACTGGGCCAACCATAGCGCCATCTGGTTTCCTCCTTCTACATCTACATTTACGTCTACATTTATACTCCGCAAGCCACCCAACGATGTGTGGCGGAGGGCACTTTACGTGCCACTGTCATTACCTCCCTTTTCTGTTCCAGTCGCGTATGGTTCGCGGGAAGAACGACTGTCTGAAAGCCTCCGTGCGCGCTCGAATCTCTCTAATTTTACATACGTGATCTCCTCGGGAGGTATAAGTAGGGGGAAGCAATATATTCGATACCTCGTCCAGAAACGCACCCTCTCGAAACCTGGCGAGCAAGCTACACCGCGATCCAGAGCGCCTCTCTTGCAGAGTCTGCCACTTGAGTTTGCTAAATATCTCCGTAACGATATCATGGTTACCAAATAACCCTGTGACGAAACGCGCCGCTCTTCTTTGGATCTTCTCTATCTCCTCCGTCAAACCGATCTGGTACGGATCCCACACTGATCAGCAATACTCAAGTATAGGTCGAACGAGTGTTTTGTAAGCCACCTCCTTTGTTGATGGACTACATTTTCTAAGGACTCTCCCACTGAATCTCAACCTGGTACCCGCCTTACCAACAATTAATTTTATATGATCATTCCACTTCAAATCGTTCCGCAAGCATACTCGCAGATATTTTACAGAAGTAACTGCTACCAGTGTTTGTTCAGCTATCTAATAATCGTACAATAAAGGATCCTTCTTTCTATGTATTCGCAATACATAACATTTGTCTATGTTAAGGGTCAGTTGCCACTCCCTGCACCAAGTGCCTATCCGCTGCAGATCTTCCTGCATTTCGCTACAGTTTTCTAATGCTGCAACTTCTCTGTATACTACAGCATCATCCGCGAAAAGCCGCATGGAACTTCCGACACTATCTACTAGGTCATTTATATATATTGTGAGAAGCAATGGTCCAATAACATTCCCCTGTGGCACGCCAGAGGTTACTTTAACGTCTGTAGACGTCTCTCCATTGATAACAACATGCTGTGTTCTATATGCTAAAAACTCTTCAATCCAGCCACACAGCTGGTCTGATATTCCGTAGGCTCTTACTTTGTTTATCAGGCGACAATGCGGAACCGTATCGAACGCCTTCCGTAAGCCAAGGAAAATGGCATCTACCTGGGAGCCTGTATCTAATACTTTCTGGGTCTCATGAACAAATAAAGCGAGTTGTGTCTCACACAATCGCTGTTTCCGGAATCCATGTTGATTCCTACAGAGTAGGGTTTCCAAAAACGACATGATACGCGAACAAAAAACATGTTCTAAAATTCTATAACAGATCGACGTCAGAGATATTGGTCTATAGTTTTGCGCATCTGCTCGACGACCCTTCTTGAAGACTGTGCTCTTTTCCAACCATTTGGAACCTTCCGTTCCTCTAGAGACTTGCGGTACACGCCTGATAGAAGGGGGGCAAGTTCTTTCGCGTACTCTGTGTAGAATCGAATTGGTATCCCGTCAGGTCCAGTGGACTTTCCTCTGTTGAGTGATTTCAGCTGCTTTTCTATTCCTTGGACACTTATTTCGATGTCAGCCATTTATTCGTTTGTGCGAGGATTTAGAGAAGGAACTGCAGTGCGGTCTTCCTCTGTGAAACAGCTTTGGAAAAAGGTGTTTAGTATTTCAGCTTGACACGTGTCATCCTCTGTTTCAATGCCATCATCATCCCGGAGTGTCTGGATATGCTGTTCGAGCCACTTACTGATTTAACGTAAGACCAGAACTTCCTAGGATTTTCTGTCAAGTCGGTACATAGAATTTTACTTTCGAATTCACTGAACGCTTCAAGCATTGCCCTCCTTACGCTAACTTTGACATCGTTTAGCTTCTGTTTGTCTGAGAGGTTTTGGCTACGTTTACACTTGGAGTGAAGCTCTCTTTGCTTTCTCAGTAGTTTCCTAACTTTGTTGTTGAACCACGGTGGGTTTTTCCCGTCCCTCACAGTTTTACTCGGCACGTACCTGTGTAAAACACATTTTACGATTGCCTTGAACTTTTTACATAAACACTCAACATTGTCAGTGTCGGGACAGAAATTTTCGTTTTGATCTGTTAGGTAGTCTGACATCTGCGTTCTATTACTCTTGCTAAACAGATAAACCTTCCTCCCTTTTTTTTATATTCCTATTAACTTACATATTTAGAGATGCTGCAAGGGCCTTATGATCACTGATTCCCTGTTCTGCACTTACAGATTCGAAAAGTTCGGGTCTGTTTGTTATCAGTAGCTACAAGATGTTATCTCCACGAGTCGGTTCTCTGTTTAATTGCTCGAGGTAATTTTCGGATAGTGCACTCAGTATAATGTCACTCGATGCTCTGTCCCTACCACTCGTCCTAAACATCTGAGTGTCCCAGTCTATATCTGGTAAATTGAAATCTCCACCTAAGACTATAACATGCTGAGAAAATTTATGTGAAATGTATTCCAAATTTTCTCTCAGTTGTTCTGCCACTAATGCTGCTGAGTCGAGGGATCGGTAAAAGGAGCCAACTATTAACCTAGCTCGGTTGTTGAGTGTAACCTCCACCCATAATAATTAACAGGAACTATCCACTTCTACTTCACTACAGGATAAACTACTACTAACAGCGACAAACACGCCACCACCGGTTGCATGCAATCTATCCTTTCTAAACACCGTCTGTGCCTTTGTAAAAATTTCGGCAGAATTTATCTCTGGCTTCAGCCAGCTTTCTGTACCTATAACGATTTCAGCTTCGGTGCTTTCTATCAGCGCTTGAAGTTCCGGTACTTTACCGAAGAAGCTTGAAACACGTATGTTGTGTGACGGCGATGGCGAGGCATTGCAGAGTCTCTGACCAGAGAGCCATTTATCGTGGCTAGTCTGCGCTTGACCGCGCGAGAGTTGCGAGCGGTACTTTGTCAGTAGTAGTCGTGCAGTACAGTTGCGAGCAGTGTCAGTGGGCAGTCTGTGAGCAGTGCAGTCTGTCGGTAGTAGCAGCCCAGTGCAGTTGTGTGTGAGGAGTCGGCGGGCGTCGACATGGCACTCTGGTCAAGATTCAGGATGAGGTATATTATTTTTAAATGCGCTCAGCTAATAATGTAAATTAACTGTAACTAATTTGTGCAATAATCGCCCCAATAATAATTTTGGTTTTCAAAGCAATATTTTTAACAAAAGAACTATTTAATTGAACGAACGATTTCCTTCCATTTCCTTTAAAGAAAAGTTTCAATTAAATATAAAAAAAATATTAAAAAAAAATAATACTTGCAATGCATTTCCTCCAAGCCGTGGCCAACAATAGGAGCAGAACTTTGACATGCAGTTTAGAATGAGGTAAGAAATTAATTATGATTTTTTTGCACAGGGCCAAAGACCGATATTTTGGTTTAATTGAGTTTACATTGTCAATAAAGTCTCATTAGCATTGAATTGTTTTTTTCATCATTTTCGTGACAGCTTACACCTTGAGTCACATTGCGATTCTCATTTTTATTGTCATTAAATTTATTTGCTGGGAGCTTACGTTAGGTTGTATTCTAGTTAACATTCAATTATTGTGTTTCAAAAAATTCTCTGGGAGGTTACACTTAGCAAAATGTCCATTAGCATTTAAAATAATATCTTTTAAATTTCGGTGGGGAGGTTACAAGCTTCGACAGTTTACAATTACAATACCGATTGCTGCTTGGCCCCCGCATGTCCTGACTTTGCGCCGCCCCCTTTGAGGCTGCTGCCCTTTCTGTACTTGCCCGAGGCCATCTAACCTAAAAAACCGCCCAGCCCACGCCACACAATCCCTGCTACCCGTGTAGCCGCTTGCTGCGTGCTGACCTATCCAGCGGAACCCGAAATCCCACCACCCTATGGCGCAAGTCGAGGAATCTGCAGCCCACACGGTCGCAGAACCGTCTCAGCCTCTGATTCAGACCCTCCACTCGGCTCTGTACCAAAGGTCCGCAGTCAGTCCTGTCGACGATGCTGCAGATGGAGAGCTCTGCTTTCATCCCACTAGCGAGACTGGCAGTCTTCACCAAATCAGATAGCCGCCGGAAGCCAGAGAGGTTTTTTTCCGATCCATAGCGACACACATCATTGGTGCCGACATGAGCGACCACCTGCAGATGGGTGCACCCTGTACCCTTCATGGCATCCGGAAGGACCCTTTCCACATCTGGAATGACTCCCCCGGTAATCACACGGAGTGCACATTTGTTTTCTTCACCTCTCTTGGTGCCATATCCCTAAGGGGCCCCATTAAGCGCCTGACGTTGGAGCTCCAAAACTACCAGTAAGCCCACCCTCTGCGACCGCCCGGATCTTGCAGACTGAGGGGCAACCTCTGGAACAGGACAAGCAGCCATGTCCGGCCGAAGATCAGTATCAGTCTGAGACAGAGCCTGAAACCGGTTCCTCAGACAAACTGGAGAGACCTTCCGTTCAGCCCTCCGGAATGTCTTTCGCCCCCTGCCACACCTCGAGACGACCTCCCACTCTACCACAGGTGAGGGATCAGCCTCAATGTGGGCAGTATCGCGGGCAGCCACAGTCGTAGTCCGATCGGGGGATGCGTGGGACGAGCTGGTCGTCCCCGACAAACCCCCATCCGGACCCCCACAGTGATGCCCATTGGCAACAGCCTCAAGCTGTGTGACCGAAGCCAACACTACCTGAAGCTGGGAGCGAAGGGATGCCAACTCAGGCCTGCATCCGAACACAGCAGTTGCAGTCCCTATCCATGCTAAAAACTGTTGTGCAAAGAACGTCTGAACTAATCTACAGAGAGCACAAACAATTCGACACAGAATTTAAACGGTTATTAAAATACAAGATTGCCTAGTAAATGCAGTAATGCTGCTACTTGCGCACTGCTGACACACTGCTCGGTGGCGGGAGGAGACTACGCGATTTTACACTATTCAGGTACTAAAACGCGATGCTACAACTCTCAAATACGCCCGAAATTTATGAATTAAACAATGCAAATATCAAAAACACGCAAAGATATTAAGAATTAAACTATGTAACAAATAAGTGAGCTAAGAGTATACGACTTGCTGCTGCAGCTGCTTATCCAACGGCGGCAGGGAGCTCACTCCCTAGCTCAAGCTAGACAGGTTTCTTTCTTTGTACCTTTTTTCGTTTGACTCTTGTTTCGTGAGATATTTGGCCTGGTCACGGGATATATATATCGTCAAGCAAAGACCTTCTAAGGAAACAACCCACAATACCAACTCTTTATCATAGATACTGGCAATGGGGCCGCAAGATGGATAGTCGATACTACACCTGAGCCAGTGGCGCCAGACAGAACAGTCTACTAACTCAATGGCGCCACAGCTCACCTACCTGCACTTCAAACAAGCACAGAAAAATAAAACCCGGTGTCACTGCTATCCAATTACTATCACATATCACGTACGGAACAGGAATTAATGCCAGATCATTATTAATCTACATCGATCTTAACTCTCCTATTAAGTGATTACAAAATAGAGTCAAACTGACAGTGGATTTAGCAGTATAGACTTAACTTGTTACTATACATTGACTCTCTGTAGCCTGGATGCATGCCCTGATTCAGTCTAATGGTTTCATAAAACCACTGTATTCTGACTAAAGGCAAGTTGGTCTGTATGCTGGCACAGGAGTGGATTTGACGTCAGAGCTGGTCCTACAAATGTTCTATTGGGGACAGATCTGGAGATCTTGCTGGCTACGGGAGAACCTCAACATCACGCAGAAAGTTCGTACAGAGACGTACTTCATGTCGACGAGCTTTCTCCTGTTGAAAAGTGACATCCTGGTACTGTCGCATAAGATGTACAATATGTCCGTGATGTACCATTGTGCCGTCAAAGTTCCCTCTGTCGCTATCAGCCGTGACTAGAAGTCATACCCGTTGGTTCTCCACAGCATGTCGCCAGGATTGACACCGTTGTGCCTCTCCGAAATATTGGAAGAATGGGACTTCTCCTTAGATCGCCGCAGTAGATAGCATGTAGTGCAGCACCGTGATTCATCGATGAACCCAATGCCACACCACTCATCGGCAGTCCGTGCTTCCCAGTCACAGCATCACTCAAAATGCAGACATCTGTGAAGTTGTGTTCACGCTAGGGCAGGCAGGGAACGTAATTCCGTAACCTGGCTACTGACAGTTACTGGCCAATGGTGCGGCATGACACACATTGTTGCAAGGAGTGCATTACTTGTTCTTGGAAGGCTGGTGCAGATATTAACGGATTGTGGCGTGCTTGGTGCACAATATGGCGATCCCTCCCTGGTGGTCGTCAGACGTGATGGATCTGATTCTTGACAACAAATATGCCTGCCCTCATGTTACCATGTAGTCTAACATTGGGCTACTGATACAACCGAATGTCAGACAAGTCTAGGTATTGCATGATGAGACCAATCAATCAAACGGAAACTCCTAATGATATGCCTTTCAAACCCTGTCAGTTGCTGATAACGTTGACTCACAGGGTATGCAGCTTATAAGCGTCCTCCACCCAACGTCTGTCGCTGTTCACAACTCATTATATCTGTGTGCATACACACCTGGGCCAGGGTAATCCACCTGGGCCAGGGTACTCCACCGCTAGTAGGAGGTTGCCTACGAAACGGATTCCAGGCGCAACAAAAATCTGATTTTCAGTGTTTCACTTGCGAGGGCTATTTGGAAAGTAAGGTCCGATCGGTCGCAAAATCAACCCCACTCCGAAAATAAAAAAATATTTATTTGAAATCTTTAGCTACACCTTCCAGCTGCTTCTCTACATAGTCGATGCCCCGACTTAGACATTTGTCGAAGCGTTGTAACAACTTTCTAACACGCCCGTCATAGAAGGCAGCGTCTGTGCTTTCTAACAATTCTCTACGCTGCTTTACAGCTTGCTGTATGTACCAAAATTCTGTTCTTCATAGCCAGTGGCTCATGTGAGCAGAGATTAAACTCAGGGGGAGACAATTATGAAATACATTGCGGGTGATCAAAGATTTGCCATCGAAAACTGTGCCAGAGCATTTTCATTGCCCCTGCAAAGTGCGGCCGAGAATTGTAGTGAAGAACGAGACGTGCGACTCTTATGTTACGTGGGCTGCATGACATCAGGCGAAATTTCTCATCAGGTCCTCATACTTGAACGGACTCACTATTTTCAAGGCATCTTCACGTGTTCTCTGTGCGCTCAGTACTGAAAAGAGCGGCATGACCCGATCGGCAAGTATACTAGAAACACTAACACATCTATGTAAAACTTCATAGGATTTTCACTGTGGTCTCCATTTTGCTCCTGATTGGACCTGATTTTCCGAATACCCCAGTAGTGATTGATCGAATTTACAAATTTAGAACCTTGTCATAATCTACTCTTTAAGAGGTATAATCATAAGATCATACCTCTTAAATAGTAGATTGTGTTAAGTACTGAACATGATGACACATTAGGGTTACAATCTTTGTATTTGTCTTGAGGTATGCTAAGTCTCAATGCGCAAATGGCCGGAATACATTTACGCATTTTTTGAGAATGAGAGCATTTAGTGACTTCCAACACACTTAGAACATAATTTTAAACCTTCCCGAAAAGTCTTCTCGCTGATGCCTCCCACAAAATGATTAAAAGAAAGAAGTTTCTCACTTCCCTGCATTTATGCTGCTTTTCCAGGCGACCTTCAGCATCTCGTATCACGTTGTAATTGATTATTTCTTTGCTAATAGGTGTACTCAAAACACACATTGCAGAGAGCATCTGCAATTGTTACTGAATGTACAAGCAAAATTACGTCACTTTACGACACATAGTTCTGGAGATATGACGTCATTTGCACCGGGATACCTGAAAAATATTCTTTTTCTTAAGATGGAGCCCAAATTAGCCAGACTATATTCGTCCAGTGTTTCGCAATTAGAGCACTAAGCGACTATCAACATACATCAAGCATGATTTCCAACGTTGTCTAAACTTCTTTTTGCTTGCATGCTTAACATCAAGTAAGTAACACATTAACTCAATTGCGAAGCAAACAGTAGTTTGAAGCTTATTTACACTTGGGAGTTCGACTGTTTAAGGAATCTGTGTTTTACTGCTGCTCTACTGATTCTGATAACAACGCCAAGCCCAGAAATGCTAATGGACTCTGTTGGTGGTCCTACCTGTCACAGAGAACTCCAACTCTTCATTTACATAACCTCCGATGAAGTGTGCGTGTAAAAAACTACAGTGACATCCAACCACATCTTCTGGATGCCTCACTTTCTTGTCAGGAAGTGTGTACGCAGTCCACCTCCGTAGTTGGGTAGTCAGTGTGGACGGCTGTCAAGCGGGGGGACCCATGTTCGATTCCTAGTACTCACCAGAATTTACACTAATGTCCAAAATGAAACCAACAAAACACTATTCCCCCATCTTGTGTCTAATTCACGGTGTAATCGTACAAACTGTCAACAGATGTCCGTACGACTGTACCCTGCACAGAAGATGGCATTCCGGTCAAAGGACAACCACGCCAACAATGACGTCAGGACATCTATCAAACAAGATAGTGTTTTCCGGGTAGCCCCACATCCACAATCGCTGTGTAACAGTCACAGATGGTACAGTATGGCACAGAGAAGACACCTACCAGGCTCTGTCGTGGAAGGCCTTGGGAAGAATAGAAGCAGAACAGTTGCAAACTGATGTGGCCCCACGGTTTAATGTGAATAGTTTCGGTGTTTCTAGGGGGTGGCGACAGAGACCGAAACTGTATACCGAAGACCAGGGGACGGCAGACATCGTGTGGCATCAGAAAGGGAGGACCGTTATTAGGCCATAAGGGCATAATGGTACAGCCTTAGTATTGCACAGCAACTGGCGTCTGACCTCGCAGCATCCACTGGGCACGTTGCAGCGAGACAAACGGTGTGCAGATGGCTTTGGCACAGTGGTCTTTATTGTCAGAGACCTGCTGTATGTGTACCTCTGACCCGTCTTCAGAAGGGAACGTCTAGAATGGTTCAAATAGCTCTGAGCACTGTGGGACTTAACTTCTGAGGTCATCAGTCCCCTAGAACTTAGAACTACTTAAACCTAACCAACCTAAGGACATCACACCCATCCATGCCCGAGGCAGGCTTCGAACCTGACACCGTAGCGGTCGCGCGGTTGTAGACTGTAGGGCTTATAACCGCTCGGCTGTCTAGAATGAAATCATCAACATGCCACCTGGACAGTCGAACGGTAGCCAATATTCTTTTCGAAGATGAGTCACGATTTGGTGTGGACAGTGCTTCTGGGGGGAATCGCATCTGGGTGGAAGGTGGAACACGATTTTGGAGTCCAACCATTGCGGAAGAAGACTGATGTGATGATGATCCCTAATGGTATGGGCAGGGTTTATGTTGACCAATCAATCACCTTTTCACGAAATTGTACTGTTCAATCGGCAAGGTTAAACTGCTGTCAGGTACCGTGAGGAGATCTTGGGACCTCATGTGCGGTTCTAGCGATGTGCTGTGGGTGCAGACTTCGTATTGCTGGACGATAGTGCCCGTCCTCATAGAGCACGTGTTGTTGATGTTTTCTTGGAAAAGGAAGGTACTGCACGCATGGCGTGGCTCTCCCGATTTGAGTCCCATAGAGCATGACAGGGATGTACTAGGGAGACGGGTTGCATCACGTCAGTATCTACCAACCACTCTCCAAGTCTTACGAGGAGCGCTGTAAGGAGAGTGGGCGTTATTGCCTCAACTGCCTTGGGACAAGGAACATAGAATAAAAAAGGTATGCCAGATTGGCTTAGTGCGCTCTCTTTGGTCAGCGACCTGTTACGTCACCCGGCAGCCAGACGGCAGCAGTCTCCGTTTGTAGAATATGAGAGATTGCAAAATAACTGTTTTCATGTCTCTTCTCTTCTCATATAACTTAAAGTTTCGCGCTCACAGGGTTGAACACACTTCATGTAAATATTTTATACAATGTTTCCGAAAGAAATACGTTAAATATTAGTAGCAATGATGATATATCGCCACGCAAAACTAGTGGCCGAAGTTCGCATCCGCATTCATGCTCGTGTTTTAGGCATCTGACTACGGTAAATGTTTTACAGTTGGGTACTGCCTATTTTACACATGTTTTTGTAAATAAAAAGATAGTAATCTTCGAACTTACCTTACAAAGCTGATGCAGAAGCTACGTCGAAGATGCTGAAGGCGACGCTGACCAGAGCCGATTCTTCCTTGCCGAATTCCGTTTCGTTGCATCAATTTTGGCTCTTTTGTTTAAATGTCTAATCCGTATAAAAGTTCTTGTTCTGACATATAACTGAACTATTTTGCTATTAAGTTCGGGAAATTTCGCACTTATACGATCTGCTAAGGTTGCCATCACTCTATTAAAATGAGAAATATTTGATCCATGAAAAGCAGCAAATATAATTTCTAACTCACGTATTTTCGCAAACCAGTCAGTAGAGGGAGAAATGAGGCCCCCTTTTGAAATAATAGTAATCCAGTCTTGCTTCAGACTTAATTCTGTATCAACAACACACTGTCCTGCTGTATTTCCCAAAGAACTGTCAACGTTTTTGCACTTGAATGCTATATATCCTGCTAGATATTTAAAGCATCATCATTCACGTCTTCACTGGTACACATTGAATCACTGAGCTCGAAATCTAAGAGCAAGTTTTCGTCATCTGTAGCGACGTCAAATGATTTATCACTTACTCTTATACATAATTCACTCGAGAGAAAACGTGCAAAATCTTCCTCAGTTTCATCAGCTGGTGTTGGGTAGTTTTCAGAAGCATAATTTTCATTTCTGATCTCTGAAGTCGAAGCACCAGAAGGCAAAGGTATTACACTTGCACTTCCAGTCAGTAACAATAAACGAATTCTGTTTTTCACCTCGAAAGGAGTGGGATTGTTGTAGAAGACACCAAGGCCACGGATTCTGGAAAAGAAATTTTCCAGTCAATCTTGATTAAGTCTGGCTGTCAATATATAAGTAGCTCCGGAATTCTTCGTATCATTGTAAAGTCCAAAAAGTGAATTTATTGATATAATGAATCCCTTCTGAAATGGGAGAAGACTGTTTCTTTTTCCTACTCGCATATTAGAACACATTTCAAGAAATCTTTTTAGAGAGTTTTCCTGACTTCTGATATTAAACGCGTAACCACTTCTAAGGGTAGCTTTCTCATCTTGAGGGTATCTCGAATTCAGCACATCGAAAACATCGTTCACGAGCTCAATGAAGCTTCCTTCGCGATCTTTATGAATATCTCACAGCTTGGGCAGTGCGACGTGAAAATATCTGTGCAGCCCTTCGGACATTCTGATGATCGCGTCCACTAACGTTAAGATGAACCTCCGATACGTGGTGATTGATCGAAAGATCGCCTTTCTGATGTCGAAGAAGATCTTCTATAACCATTTTTGTAATCACAGTACCATCAGGCAAAGTGATTCCGTCATCAAGAAAATGATTTCTTAATAACTTAAGCAAATGTGGAACATCAAAAATAACCCAGACTTTTCTGCTATGATCAGCAGGGTTTGAAAAGAATGTCTTGGATGTAGACACACCAAGCTGCTTCCACACATTCATATTTTTTGGTTCCATGTCACACATAACAGCTACGATTCGGATTCCTGCTGTTTCAACTTCTTTCATGACATTCTGCAACAAATCATTAGACATTGCAACATCAAAGTCATAATACACTGGCTGCTTCCATTTTGAAAACAAGCTGCGAACCATGACGACTTGGACATTGTTGTGTGGTCCGAGTACTACATCGTCGGACGAATCGTAAGTCACACGACCGTCAATGCTCATCTCGTCGAAGCTTAGGACACCAGTCGCCTCTAATGATGTGAACGTTTCTGACCTACCCTTAATTAACTCCAAAACTGGTTTCAAAATACCTGGTTGGCACTTGAACTGTTTCGTCCATGTCTTGAGTGTTGGCCTGCAGGGAAAAGGATAATTCTTCCTCCTCAGGTAGGCATATGCTTTAGGAGACAAAGCTCTCAATGTGAGAGCATTTGCAATGTCCTCTGAGCACCACTTTACTTGCTTCCTCTTCTTTAACATAGAACGAATTTGTCCTGGTGTGAAACACTGAGAAAGTGTACTTCTCACATCCGAGCATACACATTTGTGCTTCTTAGTGTGAGACACATTACGTTTTATAGATGTAGCTTGCTTTATAACTTCTTTCAAGGACTTAACTCTTTGTTCCAGTCGAACATTTTTAATCTTCAAACTAACCAATTCTTTCTTCAGTGCTTGAATTTCCTTGTCTTTAAGTGAAATTAGCGGATCAGTAAAAACGTCTGTGTTGCTGGATTTGTCCAGCTTACTTTTCTTGGGAGATAAAGCTTTCAACGTTGAAAGAGCTCTTTTTTTTTACTGTTCTAGTGTCACAGCGACGTTCTCTCTCTGTTAGAACACTACCGGTAACATTCGCGGTGCTGGGACCTGGAACCTCGAATACATTTCCGTGCCAGTTTGGTATTTTTAGAGACGGAACAGCATTATCCTGTAGCAGTTTCCGTGTAGGTAGACCTAACAATTCATTCTGCAAGTCTCGTTTGTAATCGCTTTCACAAAAATGTTCAGAACAAACTCTTGCATTATTAACATTAATTTTGTCCTCTCGTTTACAACGAGCAATCCACTTACGCTGTAGTTCAACATTTTTTGGAAAACGATGATAAATTACGCCTTCAGTCTTACGTCCACTATTACTACATTCAGCAATTGCACAATACGACGTATTTGTAGACATAATTCCAAGAACGAAGCTACAAGACTCACGGAACAATTCCTTTCCAACTGAACACTAGGCAGGACAAGAATTACACACAAACTAACGTGTAACACGAACTCACATACACGCCTTCGATAGAAGCACTGAGCGACACCGTTGTAAACAAACTGCAGTAGCTGCCAGGTGACGTCACAGCTCGAGATTCATCATGGCGGAGAATGGAGTGGGAGGTCGCATTTGCACTCACGTGCCTTGGGAGGTCACACTCCATACTGAGCGCATTAACCAATTATCGCAATGTGTGTGCAAAGCCCTTAAGTTGGAGAAAAAGAGAAGAACATTTGTGTCTACCGTTATGAATGTTGTATTTGCTTACATTCTGTATTCTTTATATTGTATCTACGTCACAATCACTTGGTGATATTGTTTCGTGTCAAAATAAACACAACCTGCAAAAATTTCGATTTGTTGTTTTAACATTAGATGCCAATGCACTTTAATTGGTGGAAGGCGTGGATTGGGATGCATTTGGCCTCGTTATGGCTATTGAGGAACGACTTTATCATTTTTGTTTTATTTGTTTATTTTTCTTTTAATGGACTTGTAGCCCGGGGTGATATGTTACAATGCAGCATCGCCGGTCTATTGCGTTCTAGCTGTGTCGGTGAGGCAGTGGGTTTCCACAGGGCAGTGACTGCGTCACTGCAATTCACTTTGGGGGTGCAGCGGTGGGACTTGAGGTCCCGTACCATCCTCTGACGGTGATGGTGCTGCAGAGTCAGGCAGAAAAATTTAGCCTAACATGGGCGAGTGAACGTGTGGCAGTAGTCCCGTACTCGGGATGACTTCAACAAGTAATAGCAGCTTTATGGTTTGGAAGGCTGCAAAACGGCTGCGAGAGCGGTGTGCTGGCCACATGCCTCTGCATACTGCATTCGCTTGATATTGAAAGACAGAGGGTGGCGCGGCAGCCGACAGGCATTCCTTGGGCCTTTACGGCCTGGCGAAGTGTTCCTTTTAGCGTCTACGTGACATATGTACGCGGGTGAAGGCATCTGCAAAAAGATAGTAAAGAGCTACTTATCGAGACGTATCCTCCACGTCTGTTTCCATCTTCTATTGTGTCCTTACTTTGTTTCAGGCGATAAACTTATTTTCAGTGGAGAAACAGTCTGTTATAGACTAGTTTTTGCCATCAGAGGAAATGTGTTGAGTACGAAGGTAACAGAAAAATAACAAGTCACCTATTCCAAAGTTTTTGCACTTAAAAATTTGTTTATTCGATGGTGACCGCAATGAAAATAGCACCAATCTCAGTTCATACAAGTCCGCATTCGTTCCGTCGACATTTTCAGACCTTCCCTGTCGATTACCGCAAGGTTCCGCAGTGCGTTTTGTCTTCCACTGGAACGCTAAAATATATCTATAATCCGCAGTTCACACACTGTCATTCATGAAATCTCCTTTTGTGAAAACTGTCAGAGCGTAGGAACACAGTTAGTGTTCGGAAAACACAACACAGTTCACTAATATTCCTTGACAAATAGCTGCTAGGTAATAAATGCAGTCTTGCTTCCCTATTGTACCGGTAAACAATATAACGTATTTTGAGCTTGTATGAAGCTAACGCATTGCCACACAAGTCATAAGCTAAAGGCGGAGATCGGAGATCACGGAGGGTACGCTGGCTTATGACTGATGTTTTGTTACATTCAAATCCGTCAGCAGGTGCCTTCAATTAAATGGGAACTACTACGTTTTTCTTGAAATCTAAAGTTATTTCGCCTGTCTCATTCATCTTGAGTAACAGATGGGCTAGGTTTCTAATGGAATATTCTCCCAGTGATCTCAGTAATTCTGCTGTAGTGCCGTTTATTGGAGTTGGCTTGTTTCGACTTAAAACTTCCAGTGTCATGTCCTTCTTCTTATAGTATCGTGTCTCCAATACATTTTTTTTTAAACAGTCTTTCAATACATTCGTTCCAACGTTCACCTTCCCTTTCTTTGCTTAGTACTAGCGTGCATCTGAGCTCTTCATATACATACGGCTGCTAATCCTTTCTTAAAAGTTTCTTTCCTTTTGCTGTACCCAACATCTCATTTCAAATCTATCTATTCCTGCTTCCTGCCAATTTGTAGTCGTGGCAATCTCTTTATTATGAGTTTGGACTTCCTTTTGCGAGAGTGAAAGCAGTAGTAGTACAGTCATCAGTCTCTCATATAAGACAATAAGCGATCCGATATTACGGTGATGAAGTAAAATTGGGCTGCGAGTATGTGGCCTATGTGAAAATAACTTCATTCGAGAGACTAAGGTTCAAATGGTTCAAATGGCTCTGAGCACTATGGGACTTAACTTCTGAGGTCATCAGTCCCCTAGAACTTAGAACTACTGAAACCTAACTAACCTAAGGACATCCATCACACACATCCATGCCCGAGGTAGGATTCGAACCTGCGACCGCAGCGGTCGCGCGGTTCCAGACTGTAGCGCCAAGAACCGCTCGGCCACTTCGGGCGGCGAGAGACTAAGGATATTGCTTGTTCTGAGCCCCCTAAATGTCAGCTAAAATTGGAACCAGGACAATCTGAATCTTGTAAACTGCAAACGTTTACGATTAGAAATGTCAAACTTATTACAATATTTGGGGGTTTTGTGTTTTGGCCGTAAGGATTTCTTGTTGAGACCCAACGCTTCGCCCCATATGCGGAGAACATCTTCTAGTAGAACTGCAGCGTTTTCGAAAGTCCCGCGTACCCACTGCCTCGCTACTGAGATGCCCTTCACAGACGGAGAAAGAACGTTAGGTTTCAACAAGTAATTCATCCAACCCTGTGATAATATCCAGTAAACTTTTTAGAAATAGCTGAAACTTCCTACAGCTCTTCTGGAGTTAACATCTCAAGGTGATTCTACTATATTAATGTGTGTGTCAGTGCACGGATTAAGATTTGTATGCGTTCTCACTTCGTTTTACTGAATGATGGGTTGTCGTTTGTTGCTTATTTTAGCCGATTTTCTAAATTATGTATTAGTTTACATAAGCAGTTTCTCTTTAATTCGCGTCAAATGTGAGGCAATGATGGTGACGTCCTAATTGAAACGTTCGAATAGTTTTAGCTTAGTGTCTTATTGAGCTAAATATCAAAAATTACGTGAAAAACGACTCTTTTTCCAGCACTCAGCAATCTGTGGCGGTGCAACGAGCTTGGCAGTCTACGTACGTTGCGGTTGAGCAGCCAAGCCAAAACACGTGCCCTCGCCACACGTCAGCGAGCGGCAGCAATTCGACACCAGGTTAATGGAATTAATTAATCGCTGGCGCAGCTGCGCTCACATCGTGACGGGCTCGCTAATCAAGCCCCTCCCTCCACTCGTGCCTCAGCCCGTTCTGACCCAGCGGCACGTGGTGCTTAGCGCACAACTGGCACACACTCGCAGACCGTTTCCCAATGATGGCAGAGCCGTAGTGAGCCATCAAAATGGCGTCTGTGGAAGACGTTAGAAGAAATGGGTGACGAGACTTGCTGTTACCAAATTGCTGGTTACGTGTGTTTTCCACAGACGCCATTTTCTTGCTTCACTACGGCTCTGCGATCAGTCGAAATTATTTGGAACTTTGCACATCCGTTGTTCACTGTTGTTAGTTCAAATAGTTCAAATGGCTCTGAGGACTATGGGACTTAACTTCTAAGGTCATCAGTCCCCGAGAACTTAGAACTACTTAAACCTAACTAATCTAAGGACATCACACACATCCATGCCCGAGGAAGGATTCGAACCTGCGACCTTAGCGGTCTCGCGGTTCCAGACTGCAGCGCCTAGAACCGCACGGCCACACCGACCGGCTTGTTAGTTCAAAAAAAAAAAATGGTGCAAATGGCTCTGAGCACAATGGGACTTAACATCTGTGGTCATCAGTCCCCTAGAACTTAGAACTACTTAAACCTAACTAACCTAAGGACATCAGACACATCCATGCCCGAGGCAGGATTCGAACCTGCGAGCGTCGCAGTCGCGCGGTTCTTGTTAGTTCAAATTGTAACTGTAGTTACTCGCTGACGTCGCTTATAGACCAAGAATAAAATCAGTCTCGAATCTTTTTGGATGTCTCATACACAGTTACTCGTGAGACGAGACATTCAGTGTTTTCTATTGTTGTTTTGAAATTTTCACTACCTCTGTAATTCACGCTCAGCGGCCAAATGCCGGCCGGAGTGGCCGAGCGGTTGTAAGTGCTTCAGTCTGGAACCGCGCGACCACTACGGTCGCAGGTTCGAATCCTGCCTCCAGCATGGATGTGTGTGATGTCCTTAGATTAGTTAGGTTTAAGTAGTTCTAAGTCTAGTGGACTGATGGCCTCAGCTGGTAAGTCCCATAGTGCTCAGAGCGATTCGAACCATTTTGAACCGGCCAAAATACACTGACGGAATAAAAATCAGAACATCGACAAGGAGCTTTGTGACATTAACGAAAGTTGGTAGACGTGTTTTTACATCTCAAACATGACATATGACAAAATTTCGCACCAGTAGCGTAAGAGTGGCGCTAGTAGTGGCACTATGAGGGTGCAAATCAGGCTTACTTTAGATACATCTTGTAACGGTCGTGAGTGTTAGTTACCTTTAAGATTTGATGTGGTGAGTTGATGCCAGTTAAGAATGCCTTTAAGATGAAAAAGACGCCATCATCAACACGTCACTGAGTTTGAACGTCGTCGTGCAATGGGGCTACGAAAACCGCATGTTACTTCTGCGATACTGCAGAAAGAGTGGGTAGGAATATGACTGAGGCAGGACGGTCATGAGAATGTACGGTTGCAAGAGGTCCGGAACGCCACGTGACACTACCGAGAGGGAAGAACATCGTGCTCGGTGTATGGCTCTGGAGCCTCGTACTGCATCTGAAGCAGAAATTTGAGCAGCAGTTAGCACGACACTCACACAACGAACTGCTACGAGTCGGTTACTTCAAGGAGAGCTCCGAGCCAGACTCCCTGTAGCGTGCATTCCACTGACCCCAAACCACCGTCAGTTGCGAGAGTTCATGGGAGGTTGGGGTGGAGGTCTGTTGTGTTTTCTGCCTCAGTGTCAGTGATGGCCATGTGTTGTTTAGTAGGAGGCCAGTTGATGGCCGGCAACTAACCTTTCTGTGTGCTAGACACACTAGGCGTATACCTGGTGTTATGGTATGTGGTGCGGTTTCGTATGACAGGATGAGCACTCTCGGGGCTGCATTGTACCTCAGTCTGGTATTCGACCTGCTTTGTTGCCATTCATTAACAGCATTCCATGGCGTGTTTTCCTACAGGATAACGCTCGCCCACATACTGTTTGCAGCCACGTAACTTGGTTCAAAAGCAGTGATTGTGAAAAGCTACTAACCGCCAGGACAAGAGGCGAGTATCTCGTCTTGTAGGTGACGCTTTGAAGCACGACAGACTGTGTTCAGTGAAAGAACGTCCATATCAACCAATTCCTGAGGGAAAAACTGAGAAGAGATTTGCACTCAACCGGCCGAGGTGGCCGAGCGGTTCTAGGCACTACAGTCTGGAATCGTGCGACCGCTACGGTTTCGAATCCTGCCTCGGGTATGGGTGTGTGATGTCCTTAGGTTAGTTAGGTTTAAGTAGTTCTATGTTCTAGGGGACTGATGACCTCAGAAGTTAAGTCTCAAAGTGTTCAGAGCCATTTGAACCATTTGAAGAACTGCACTCAGTAGACATTTGGAATCTAATACCTTGCGGAAAGCCATAGCTCAGATCAGTATAGAGGCCAGCACGTCTTCAGTGGGCCGAACAACGCAGAAACTGTACGTGAAAAGGAGGCGCGCAATGTTTTGTGACAATTGGCCAGTTTGCCTCGTTTCAAATGATGAACGTGAAGAGTTCTCTGGCAGCCCAATGAGGAGTCTAAGCTGCACGCTGTTGTAGAGTTGACGCTGACACTGTGGAAGTGATTCTGTCATATTTGGGGGATTTTTTGTATCATAGCTTTGGCTCCGTCATTCAGATTACCATGATTTATTTCAACATTCTCGGTGACCATTGACCTTTCTTCTACATCTGCATGATGAGTGTACCGCGAACAACCCATTTCCGAAACGACGACAAACGAATTTACAGGGCTGCATACACATTATGTTGGTTTGTCAAACATTCAGGCAACATATGGCACATTAGACAGTCTCGCTACAATAAACCAGCAGATCCTTATTTCATAGAAAATGTGTGCGGTCAAACATAGCAATCCCCACATTTTGGTAGGTCTACGGATCTTATCATCAGCGAGGGATCTTCGATGGATATGGCATATCTGAAGAAACTTGTGGGAATGAGACCACCGTCAAGATTAGAGATGGTGTTTAATGGTATTAGCATGAAACATCTTGGGGTGAGTGTGTCCGTTGTGCCCGTACGCAAGAAAGTAAATAGTGCCATGTGACATCTGAACTACCATACACTGAATAATAATTGCGTTTGTTAGTTTATTGAGTAGGTTACTTCCCACGTCGGTATTACGTCAGACAGCTTTCCATGTGTAGCGGAGAATATTTGATGTACCACACTCACTTCCCTCCCCTCCCGTCTTCCGTACCCGTTCTCTAGTGCATTACCCTCTATTCAGTAGTGGCTAGTTCCAATTACAGACTGAAGTGGCCTACTTACATACAATGCTTTCCATTTCTTCATGCTGACAGTGCTGCCATTCTCTGCATCACACAACAGTCTACGACTTTCGGGCGTTGGGACTTTCCTGCACGCAACGCGTCAACTCGTGAAAAGATTCTTGGAGATTCCTTCGTTATCCAGCAGTCGTTTATGCATATTGCAACACCAGGAAGTATAGCAAGTAACACAATACTATTTATTGTGCATAAGGAAGAGTACATAATGACAGATGTTGGTAATTTGTGAATAGGTAAGGTGCAAGATTTAATACACTGAGCTGCCACTTCCGATAACCACTAATGGTCCTGATCCAGCTTGGCATCAAGTCGAACTTGATTCAGATGGTCGGTATGGATACGTCATTCCACTCAGCTTCCATACAAGAGTTTATAAAGCTTAGTGAGTGGCTTGTTCTTGGTTGTTAGTCTTTCGGAAACTCATGGCTAAATGTTTTCTTCTTTTCTATGAGGGAGAGATCTAGAGAACATGCTAGCCACTGCAACAATCAACTTCTGGTACGGCAGCCAGGCAGAGAAGGGTGGTTAACATGCGGTCTTGTGTCACGCTGTTGAAGGGTAACGTCGCAGAAACTTTGGAAGGCAAGACTACAGTTAGAAATGTTGTGGATGCCGTCTACGTCTTCGGCTAAGAGAACCAGATATGATTTTGTTGCGCACTCCATAGATCGTGTACCCAATAGCAACCAATGGTACACTACTGGCCATTAAAACTGATATACCAAAAAGAAATGCAGATGATAAACGGGTATTCATTGGACAAATATATTATACTAGAACTGACATGTGATTACATTTTCACGCAATTTGGGTGCATAGATCCTGAGAAATCAGTACCCAGAACAACCACCTCTGCCCGTAATAACGCCTAGGCATTCAGTCAAACAAAGCTAGGATGGCGTGTACAGGTACAGCTGCCCATGCAGCTTCAGCACGATACCACAGTTCATCAACGAGTAGTGACTGGCGTATTGTGACGAGCCAGTTGCTCGGCCACCATTGACCAGACGTTTTCAATTGGCGAGAGATCTGGAGAATGTACTGGCCAGGGCACCTGTCGATCATTTTCTGTATCCAGAAAGGCCTGTACAGGAACTGCAACATGCGGTCGTGCATTATCCTGCTGAAATGTAGGATTTGGCAGGGATCGCGATACGATAAACCGTAATCGCGATAGGCTACAATCCGACCTTTATCAAAGTCGGAAACGTGATGGTACGCATTTCTCCTTACACGAGGCATCACAATAACGTTTCACCTGGCAACGCCGGTCAACTGCTGTTTGTGTATGAGAAATCGGTTGGAAACTTTCCTCATGTCAGCACGGTTTAGATGTCGCCACCAGTGCCAACCTTGTGTGAATGTTCTGAAAAGCTAATCATTTGCATATCATAGCATCTTCTTCCCCTCGGTTAAATTTCGCGTCTGTAGCACGTCATCCTCGTGGTGTAGCAATTTTAATGGCCAGTAGTGTATTATCCCAGGTCCTGGGCCGACATTATGGTGACGAATACAACTTAGCAGTTGTCCTTCATCTCGGAAGACTGCGATACGTGCATCCTGATGTGTGTGGCGTCGAGGCTCGCGTGAAAAGACGACGTGGTGTCACTCTGTACAAAGTGTTGTCGCTGGACGTAGCACTGTAAGAGCGCCTCATTCTACTGTCGCATCAATGAAAGCCGCAACTCTGGTTTCCTCACTGACTGTCTTTAGTGCTCCAGACGTCGAAGCAGTGACCGTGTCAAGCTTCTACAGTATTAATAAAAGCCCTTTAGCGACCAGCTTGGTATCTACGTGTGTGAACCGTACAATGAGAAAAGTGGAAGCATGATGGCGTGGAGATACAAGCCAACACAAAAAAAAAGGATCTGATGATACAGAAATCACACAGGCATTTTATCCTGAACGTTCTCGGTGAGATATATGAAAAATTATTCGGCGAAAGGTTACAAGATAGTGACCGCTACACGAGATAGGCCCTCAGCAGTACAGGATTTATAAGATACAAGTCAACCGCAGTCGCAGTAAATAAGGCGATTTCGCTATGTGTACTGTTTCTCCTGGGTGGACATGAATGTTACCTTATATTGGGAATCAGGATGAAACCACGATTTTGAGTTACGGAATTTATTGTTGTACAGTGAACGGACTGGTGAAATAATCTCTGATGCTATAAGCAAACGACATTTAATTTGACGTCGACTAGGCATATACTGAGTAACAGCTGTGGTGTTTTAACAGTCAAACAAATGAGTATTTAAAATTCCGGAAACCCTGAGAACTGAGATAGTTTACTGAGTGCTTATAAGCGTCGGGCAAAATTAAACAACATATTACACTGTCAATAATATTCCTACATTAGTTACTTCTCTTTTATGCTGAGCCATTGTATTAATGTGTGTTTCTTTTTTATATAAGTCACAGCTCATATTCATTCTACTACATTACACTGACAGTAAAGAAAAAGAGTCACAACTATTTTTATTTTATTACGTTACACTGACGTCGGCAGTAAGTGTTCTGCAGCATGTGTAACTAAATGTTCAGAGATAATCATTATCACTAAAGAACTTACGTTTTGCGTGCCAACAGTGCTGTGCACATACACCAACAGCTGATTGCACTGAATACTTGCTCGTGGGGTCGAAATTGAAACTAGAATCCTCTGATCGAATTTAATTGTTGTCATTGATTAAATGTATGTATAAAAGCACACAGTGAATGGTAACTAATGAACAAAATGTTTCCGTTACATGTATCATACGCACGGGAACGACGACAAGCTGACAGAGAATCTGAATGAGTGATCGCAGACCCACGCTGTTCACTACATCCAAAACAGACTGAGAGCCAAGGAATCGAATGCACGCGACCAGGTTTCTAATTGAAGTTAGTTTGTACCACGTGGCAGCATGCAATGAATGACAAACTTTGTCCGCAGCTCGTGGTCGTGCGGTAGCATTCTCGCTCCCCACGCCCGGGTTCCCGGGTTCGATTCCCGGCGGGGTCAGGGATTTTCTCTGCCTCGTGATGACTGGGTGTTGTGTGATGTCCTTAGGTTAGTTAGATTTAAGTAGTTCTAAGTTCTAGGGGACTGATGACCATAGATCTTAAGTCCCATAGTGCTCAGAGCCATTTGAATAACAAACTTTCAACAGAGTATTTGGGATTGTGACTATTAGTATACAAAGTGCTGTTTAGTAAGTGTCTGATTTTTGTGTGACGGGATTGACATTAGCTAGCAACATGGTTAGACCAAACACTAGGCGTAACCGTGTAGACGTAGAAAATTACGAGAGCGACGAACAGCTTGAGACCATTCCGGGATTGGTAGGAGGAAATGTAGTTACTGAGGCTGAACAAACCACCATCCCACCGGATAATGTAGGATCGCAGACTGATATTTGTCAACAGAATTTACAATCGCTGGTAGCGGTTTTTTTTTTTAATGGACTTGTAGTCCGGGGTGATATGTTACAATACAGCATCACCGTTCTATTGCGGTCTAACTGTGTTGGTGAGGCAGTAAATTTCCACAGGGCAGTGACTGCGTCACTGCAATTCACTTTGGAGGTGTGGCGGTGGGACTTGTAGTGGGGGGAGACGGCTAGAGACGGTCGTACCCGCGCGGGAAATCAGCTGCGAGAGAATAGACGAAAGTGAACGAACGCAGGTAGAGCTAGTGAATCCAAACGAATGGTCGCAGCGCTGTTCCAGAGATTGGAAATAATGGAACAGCAGAGAAAAAACAACAGGAAATAATGGAACAGAAGGAAAAAATAGAGCGCGAGGAGGATGTACAAAGTCAGACTGCGATTTTGAAAAGGTTGAGACTAACATAATCGCCAAAGTGGACGAGATGCCAGTCAAACGCTAACAAGCGTTAATACAGAAAATTAATCGTGCTCTAGATGACAGGGATCAACGTATATTAGAACACGTTAATAAAGAAATAGAAAAGGTAGAGTCGGAAGTATCTGAAATTGAGAAAAATTTGCAGGATTTGCCCGACTTTTAACTTGACGTCGACTAGACATATATTGAGGAATATCTGTGGTGTTTCAATAGTTAAATAAATAAGTATTTACAATTCCGTGTCACCCCTGAGAACTGAGCTAGTTTACTGAGTGCTTACACGCGTCGGGCTAAATGAAACAACATATTACACTGTTAATAATATTCCTACATTAGTTATTTCTCTTTTATGTTGAGCCATTGCATTAATGTGTGTTTCTTTTTTATATAAGTCACGGCTCACATTCATTGTATTACATTACACTGATAGTGAAGAAAAAGAGACACAACCATTTTTATTTTATTACATTACATTGGGATGGACTTTCATTCTATGTACGCTCCAGCGATGATGATAGATGTTACTGCCGTTTTCGATGACCTAAGTTCTATGTCTTTCTTTTGTCGCCTAGTGCAGTTTGAGTCTCCACAGGCGTTGTGCAACTGTCTGAGAGACAACTGTCACGGGCGACATGCGTCTTTAATATGTCAGAAAAGATAATAACGAAGACCATATATAAAGACTATCCACAGGGATTAGTTTGTAGTCTAGAGGTTTGGGACGTAGCAACAAACAGTTGCAAATGCTGTTTATTTTTATGGTACGGTAATTGGTTTCAGACGTACATAGGCCACCTTCAGACCAGTATTGTCTCGACTGGTAACGTGTGGAGTCTGCGCGTGGAGCCTTTGTAAGTGCAAGAAGCACCAGACGTCAAAAATGGTTCAAATGGCTCTGAGCACTATGGGACTTAACTTCTGAGGTCATCAGTCCCCTAGAACTTAGAACTACTCAAACGTAACTAACTTAATGACGTCACACACACCCATGCCCGAAGCAGGATTCGAACCTGCGAACGTAGCGCTCGCGCGGTTCCAGACTGTAGCGCGTAGAACCTCTCGGCCACCCCGGCCGGCAGCACCAGACGTCAGCTGAACAGTTGACGGCAGGTGCTTCTTATATTTACAACGGCTCCGCACGTCGACTACACGTGGCAACAATGGAGAAATTACTGGGTTGAAGATGGTCTGTGTACGACTGAAGTCGGTTATCATACCAGAAACATTGCGATCTGGACTGACTGCTTTACGTTACATTACGGTAAAACATTGCTGACGTTTCAATTATGAGTTCAATAATTATTTGGGCATTGAAGCTTCTACTATTACTATTTCATGATACCAGTAAGGTAAGTGAACCGGTGGCGTTTGTAGATTGTTTGTTGTTAGTCATTAGAGGTGGTTCGGGAAGAATTATAGAAAAAAGTAATATTTATGTAATACTCCGTCCGCAGCTCTTGGTCTTGCGGTATCGTTCTTGCTTCCCGCGCACGGGGTCCCGGGTTTCGATTCCCGGCGGGGTCAGTGATTTTCCCTACCTCGAGATGACTGGGTATTGTTGTGTTGTCTTCATCATCATCATTCATCCCCATTACGGTCGGAGGAAGGCAATGGCAAACAACCTCCGCTACGACCTTGCCTAGTACGGCAGTGTGGGTCTCTGGCATCGTTTCCTACGCTCCTCGGAGTATGGGACCTCATCATCACGATGTAAAACTCCGCCGGCTCTTAGAGGAACATGGACATATCAATGGCTTTAATATAAAGTACTGATGTTCCACAATAGTATTTATTAGATCGCTATGAATAGGTTTTCGGCTTCACAGTCCATCGCCAAATAACTTAATACTAGACATATAGTCCACTCAACTTCATCGACAATTCATAGCTGTACAAATATTGCTGTACAAAGATATGTGACATTGTACGACTATATCGATAAAAACATAAGCATAATGTAACACTTAAAGAAACTCTGAAGAAATGGATCTTATATTACATCTTATTCAAATATTAAAACAATGTGAAAGTATAAGACAAAAATTTTCTACAAATGAGTAATGACACAGTCTGCTATGCTATATGCACAAACTGATGATTGTTACAAACAGAGCAAATAACTTGAGGGGGAGAAATAAGTCTATAGAATGTGTATGTGGAACAACTGTAACAAGCTTTTAGCTAATGGTGAAAGAAAAAGTAACTGGCTGCTACTTTAATAAGGGTGAGCCAGTTATTATTTCTCTCGCCATTACGTAATAAGCTTGTTATAATCGTTTCACACCCACATTCCACAGAATACATTCTCCAACTCCTTTCATTCGATCAGTTCATCACATTCACCAGTTTGTCCATATGACGTAGTAGCCTGTGCCATTTACTCACTTGTAGAACATTTTTGGCTTTCACATTCACGTAGTTTTAGTATTTGAATAAAATGTCATAAGAGAACTATTCTTCAGAGTCTCTTTAGGTATTACATTATGCTTCTGTTTTTATCGTTATAGGTATAAAGTGTCACATATCTGTGTACAGCAATCTATGTACAAATATGAATACTTGCCGAAGTTGTATGGACTATCTGTGTAGCATTAAGTCATCTGATGATGGCCTAAGACGCTGTGAGCCGGTTCATAGTGATCTAGTAAATACCACAGTTGAAAACTAATACTTTGTATTCAAGTTTTTGATAAACAAATGCAATTCTGCGTTCCACAAGTTGGTGCTGAAATATCAAGCTACGTACGCATTGAGAAATCCAGGGGTTTTCCTGAATGAACGTCGTAATTTAGCACATCATGTAAAGGAGATAGGCAGAAAACCATCGCAAATAGGCAAATCAGTTTCCCTTATAAACAATCACACTACATCACCTACCTATATTAGCGTCAGTTGTAGGACATAGTACAACAGTTTGGAGTCAGATTACAGCTTGAGAAGCCAACATCATTATAAGAGTTCAAAAAGTAATGCTAATGTGTACCGAAAACGTTCCACTCTTAATAATAGTAAGAATACGCCCACTGAACTTAGGAAAAGGAGCGCCCTTTGTTGATCAAAGTAAGGCATTCAAACTGATGTACTAAGGGTACTTAAAACTTACGTTAGTACGAAGAACGTAATACAAGACCGCATATTACGAGTACAGCTGTGGCAAAATGAATGTAACATTTCAGGTACAGTCAAGAGGCTGTAAGAACGTCTCTCAGACATCAGGAAGAGACTAAAAATCAGATTTGTACACCCGCAGAGCGGACTTATGGGATGAGCCCTTCGTTCGTGGTGTTTATGCTTTGCATCTGTACTAAATCAAAAGACAGTTGATCGAAAGGTGTGTCCGCAACAATATGGGCATTTCATAGTACACATTGTGTACTTTGCTCTCTACAAAGATGCAGCCGGTAAGGGTCGCCTGACATGAAAGACACTTGATCCAAATAGTTCAAATGGCTATGAGCACTATGGGACTTAACATCTAAAGTCATCAGTCCCCTAAAACGTAGAACTACTTAAACCTAACTAACCTAAGGACATCACACACATCCATGCCCGAGGCAGGATTCGAACCTACGACCGTAGTGGTCTTGAGGTTCCAGACTGAAGTGTCTAGAACCGCTCGGCCACACCGACCGGCTTACACTTGATCCCAAAGCAGCACTGAGTAATGAGTCGACATGGCAAGTCTTGGACGATACGGCAGTCGCAGACAGCACGTTTTTTTTTTTTTTTAAGACATTGGTCTCTCGACTGGTTTGATGCTGCCCTCCACCTTCTCTATCTTGTACTAACGTTCTCATCGCCACGTGATCACAATATCCGACGTCGTTTACTTTGCATGTTCTAGTGTCCCTCTCCGTCTACCAATTTTCCACTCTATCGCTCCTTTCAGCGTATCGTTAATTATTTCCATACTGCGTAGAAAATATCCCATTTCCCTATTATTTCTACTCGTAAGGGTCTTTCGTGGACGTCTAATATTCTTTTTAGCACTTCTCCATTCCATTCTTTGACCACCAACTTAATTTTTAACACTTTTCGATAGCACTAAATTTCAAATTTTCTAAGTTTCTTCTTCTCGGTGTTTATTGCGGTTCATGCTCCATTTCGACACAGTGCTTTAATCCATACTCACATTTTTAGGAACTTCGTCTTTAGTTTCAAGTCTGTTTCTGATACGGTAGATCTATTTCCCTGAAGAAAGCTTTTCTATACTTTTAGTACCAAACAGTGAATTATCAACAATCTGCTCTTTTTCGGATGGCGTGAAGAACACGAAAATTCGCAGTGAAAAATCGTTGTGTATTAGAAAATCCATCAAATGTAAATTTAACTGTTAGTTTGCCTAACACGTCAGTACTATTATTCGCGTGAAAAGATGTTCTAAGTTTTTATGAAAACAGGACTTCATGTTCGTGTATCTCTCTCTGAATCGATCAGCGACGTCATTAGCGTGCAAACTGGACAGTTTGAAACAAAATGTAAAAGTAAAGACAAAAAACCCGTGACAACAGTACATGTGAAAGAAAAATAAATATTTTTGTGTGTTCACCGAGCGGAAAATTTTTAGAATAAACGCTGACATATTCGCAACAGAATTTAAACCGTTGTAAAGCGCGTGTGCGTCTGGCATTAGCAGACAAGCTGGAATCTGCATAAACCCAATTCACATTCATGTCTCGGCCCCACTACAGAAGCAGCCACCACTATCTACGAAACGCAATGGTTAGACAGTCCTCCGAGGCATACAGAAGTGAGTTCTTTACCCGGGAGTTTTCTGCTATATTTTCTTTGAAATAGAAAGTTTTTGCTTTCAGTCACCTTGTTGAGTACCTTAATCTTAAAAAATTAACGTAAACTGATTTAGACGAAAAGAATTAATTGCACATAATACATTGGATGAAGTATTCGGTTGGTCATGTTAAGAACGGCGGTCGCCTCTTTGGTAAAAATTGTAAAAAGTAGTTGTGGTGTGACAAGAGTGCAGCCATACATCATTTACACTTCCGTACTGCAAAACACCGGCGTCGTCAAAAGTAAATTTAAGTAGTATATATGATCGTGTAGTCAAGTGGTGACCTAATTCCATTATGTTACAGTGAATGAACTCTTGAGTGTTACTTATCAGTGATTAGTTCCTCGTGTGGGGGAAGTTCACTGGCTAACCTAAAATAAATATAATTAAACTCCTATATGATATGATAAGATCGATTACTTGGCAGAATTTTGGAAAAGTGTTGTTCTTCTGTAAAGGATGAGTCATATAGGAGGCTAGTGTGATCCTTTCTTCGGTACTGCTGTAGTGTTTGTGATTCACGCCCCCTCGGATTAAAGAAAGACATGGAAATAATTCAGAAGCGGGCTGCTAAATTTGTTACCAGTACATTTGAATAACACGCAAGCATTAAGGAGATGCTTCGGAAACTGAAATGGGAATCTTTGAAGGGAAGGCGGCGTTCTTTTCCAGGAACACTATTGAGAAAATTTAGAGAACCGTAATTTTAATTTGACTGCAGAACGATACTACTGCCACCAAAATACATTTTGCATAAGAACCACAAAGACAAAATATGAAAATTAGGGCTCATTCAGAGGCCAATAGACAGACGTTTTTCCCTTGCCCTATTTGTGCGTGGAACAGGAAAGGAAACGACTAGTAGTGATACAGGGTACCCTCTACAAAGCACCGCACGATGGTTCCTGTAGTATATGTGCAGATGTAGATGTAAATAATCTTATATTGCCCTGTACCTTTACTTGCACATCAAAAGCGGTACCAATAAAATGACAGAAATGTCATTCTCTGATGTTAAATATAATTCCCACAAGTATATTGTAACATCATTGTTGAACAATACGTCTGTATGGACCCAGAAACGAGTTCACTTGCTCGAAATTCACCTACGTGCCCAACCTTACAACTCGCGTAGTATTGTAAATAAAACCAGACCCAAAGACTTGTACACCAGCTTTCAAATTCGAATATAGCATAGTTCTAACATTGGCCAATATTATTTCCCATCATTAATTGATATTGTAGAGCAATGTTTAAATATTTACATTGTATGTCAACTGCTATTGTATCGCTCAATAGGTCTGCAGCAGTATTGGGACACCCTATGTTCTGAGACAGAGTACCGTTGTGCATTCAAGTTCTAAGGTCTCCGATTTTTTTTCTCCAGACTGGAGATAGAAATTGTTTTAAAATGAGGCCGCGTTCATTGTCAATACGTCCCAGAGATGGCAGCACCATACGGCAGATGGAATTTTACCACCAGCGGCGAGAATGAGAACTGTTTTAAATACTTAAAATGGCGACGTTTTCCTTACTTGAACAGCGTGCATTCATTCATTTTCTGAATTTGCGTGGTGTGAAACCAATTGAAATTCATCAACAGTTGAAGGACACATGTGGTGATGGAGTTATGGATGTGTCAAAAATGCGTTCATGGGTGCGACAGTTGAATGAAGAGAAGTAACGCCAGTTTCATCAATTTCGGGTGAGTAGTTAATTAGAAAAAAAATTGGAGGCCTTAGAACTTGAATGCACCTCATAAAATATGGTGGTAATGACGTCACATGTTTACACAAGTACCATTAGACCTGTGACGTCACAGACACACCCCCAAGATGGCGGCCGTGACGTCACGTGATGATGCAAATACCATTAGATCTGTGACATCACAGACACCCACCCTAAGATGGCGGCTGTGACGTCACCCAATCCCAACCTACGTTTTGGCACAAAGTAACGTTATTAGAGAGGGCTGAGAAGTAACACACACCCCTGCCACACCCCCCAGACACACCCCCATGGTGGAAAGTACAATCGTAAGAAAATCGCTGGAAGATAGGTCAACTGATCGCCACCTCTTCCTAGGAGCTGGCGCCAAGTTTCAATTTTGGCGGGAAGATAGGTAAATTGTTCTACTTCTGCCACCCTAAGAAAATGACGTGAAAGATAGCACACTTCGACTACCTCCACTAATCAAAGTCACCTGAATGCCACCTCCTCCTAAGGATTCATAGGAATGGAGAGAGTAAGGAGTGTACTTTATTTATTTTGGAACAATTTATTTAAGTATGGAGTATATTTACCACAGTGATACAGAACACATGCTCTGATATGCCACATAGCCTACAGACATGCGAACCACTAAAAAACTCAGCAGAAATGCTTGCTAATCGTCAACTGTTGAAATCATGCACCAATCTTTATTTAAATAATTAGAGACAGCACCACCATCCACTGTGTCACCAGGAGGTCCGCAATCCAAATGACCTAGTACACAGTACCACCACCAGAGGGTGCTGTCATCCATTCCATGACATAATCCAAGATGGCAGCCATGATGGCAGCTGATGACACAAGTACCGTTACCCAATATGGCGACAAACAGCATATTCGCCATGAGGTCTAGACCTAGTACACACTACAATGACCAGAGAGCACTGTTGTCCATTCTGTGATATAATTCAAGATGGTGGAGTGAAATGGTGAGACAAGGACTCTGCTTGTGATGGGCATTAGTCTTTATTTTGCAGGCTGCCTCTCCACCACGAGATCTAGAGTCCAACTGATATAGTACACAGTACTGCCACTAGAGTGTATTGTCATCCCTTCCGTGACATAATCGAAGAAGGTAGTCTGGAGGGGGAAAATGGCACGAAAATTACTCTGCCTGTGCTGGGCTGCTGGTGAGAGTAAGGAAGGAGTGTACTCTATTTATTTTGGAACATTTTATTAAGGGATGGGGTATATTTATCACAATGACACAAAACACTAGCCCTGATGTGCTTGAGGTCACAATACACAGCCTGCAGACCTGTAAACTACTTCTAAATAACGTGCCCCAAACACGCAAACAACTCCTAATTTACCGAAATAATTTCAGCTCAGACATGCAAACTCCTCCTACATAATGCAGTACAGTGATGTGCAGACATGAAATCAACTCCTAAACTATCCAAATAACGCTTAACACAGCCTACAGACCTACCCAAAAAACAATCCAACTGACGCAATCAAAACACACAAGCACCATCCGCCACCCCCTGCCCACTGGACCGCACAGGAGGTTAGTGGCACTCAGAGCGAAGTGATGTGCCTGTCAGATGTCAAACTATACACAGGTGCTCTCGAGCATGAGGTGTCGACATCCCTTTCATACTTGACACCTGAGAAACTCCTCTCCAAATATGTGTTCACTTAGACACCATTGCTGACGCGACTGGGTGGGGGTGCAGACGCTCCAGAGGTGGCGTTCAGGCACCGTCACAACCATGAGCATCCGCAGATGCAGGTGAAAGCTGCCTCTATTTTCAGGTATACAGTCAGCATTATACTGACATCACAGAATTCCAAGGCGCACTCACGCAGCTCCCATATGCTAGACACCTTCGGGCAGCACAAGTCTTTAGCATTGATGATAGAGTAGCACAGGGCGCATTGTTCCTAGTGCAACATGAGAGAAGTGTCTAAACATACTTAGCCGGCCGGTGTGGCCGTCGTGGGGTTGTGGAACACTGCGGCTGCGGCGGGGACGGAGCCTCTCCGGTTAACATACAATACAATACATATAATGTCCGAAGTAGTGCTGGAGGGAATTGACACCATGAATCCTGCAAGGCTGTCCATAAATCTGTAAGAGTACGAGGGCTGGAGATCTCTTCTGAACAGCACGTTGCAAGGCGTCTCAGATACGCTCCATAATGTTCGTATCTGGGGAGTTTGGTGGCCACAGGAAGTGTTTAAAATCAGAACAGTGTTCCTGAAGCCACTTTGTAGCAATTCTGGACGTATGGGGTGTCACATTGTCCTGCAGGAATTGCCCAAGTCCTTTGGAATGCACAGTGGACATGAAGGGATGCAGATGAACAGACAAGATGCTTACGTACGTGTTACCCGTCAGAGTCGTATCTAGATGTGTCATGGGTCCCATATCGCTCGAACTGTACACGCCCCGCACCATTACAGAACCTCCACGAACTTGAACAGTCCCCTGCTGACATGCAGGGTCGATGGATTCATTAGGTTGTCTCCACATCCATACACGTCCATCCTCTCGATACAATTCGAAACGAGACTCATCCGACCAGGCAACGCTTTTCCAGTCAGCAAGAGTCCAATGTCTGTGTTGAAGGGCCCAGGCGAGGGGTAAAGCTTTGTGGCCCGAATTCATCAAGGGTACACAAGTGATCTTCGCCTCCGAAAGCCTATATCGATGATTTTTCGTTGAATGATTAACACGTTGACACTTTTTGATTGCCCACTCATTGAAATCTGCAGCCATTTTGCGGAAGAGCTGCATTTCTGTCACGTAGAACGATTCTCTTTAGTCGTCGTTGATCTCGTTCTTACAGGATCTTTTCCGGCCTCAGCGATGTCAGAGATTTGATGTGTTACCGGATTCCTGATATTAAACGTACACTCGTGAAATGGTCGCAGTTCATCGCTGCCTCGAACATTCTGTGTCCCATCGCTCGTGCATCACAATAACACCACGTTCAAACTCATTAAAATCTTGATAAACTGCCATTGTAGCTGCAGTAACCGATCTAACCGCTGCGCCAGACACTTGTTGTCGCAAATTGGCGTTGCCAATTGCGTGTTTACATATCTCTGTATTTGAATACGCATGCCTATACCAGTTTATTTGGAGCTTCAGTGTACAATAAATATCTGGTCAGTAGCCAGTTGTTCTACTTTTCCTAGGATTAGAGTTCAGATACCTATTCTGATTTAAGTTAGCATATTATCTCAACTTTGGGAACTAATTCACACGTTACTCCCAGTTGCAGGATGACAATGGCATGACTAATTTAATTTGCACAGCATACAAACCGTACTTAATGGTGTATGAAACTCAAGGATTTTCAAAATCTATTAAAAACTGTGGTAAAAATTGAGGTCATCAACTATAAAATTTGTGTGTTTTCTAAACATAAAGTTTAAAATATAACAGCTCATTCGTTTTTTCATAAATTATATTCTAGAGTTTTATACACCTGTAAGTATGGTATGTATGCTGTGCAAAATTCATCGAGGAGTCTCTCTAACTTATGAAGAAAAGTGTACCTATAGCAACAAATGCTGCCATTAGCAAGTGAAAAAGATAATGAAATTTGACACGTAAAAAAATTTATTTCGTTATGTTTTCGAACTTCCACTGCAATGAGTGTGAATCCTGAATGCTTCCTGGAGATGCTGACAAAGTTTTATGAATTTATTTGTAAACGTATAGACATTGGTTATTAAAATGACCTGTGATGCCTCTCCTGCTCCAAGTCGGCCCTTTGACGTGCTACCACCCTTAAAAATTTGGAAGATTTCAGAGGGTGTAGTTCGAAGCAT
Source organism: Schistocerca americana (assembly GCF_021461395.2). Taxonomy (NCBI): domain Eukaryota; kingdom Metazoa; phylum Arthropoda; class Insecta; order Orthoptera; family Acrididae; genus Schistocerca; species Schistocerca americana. Next base: position 655,358,344 of record NC_060122.1, read on the forward strand.
TTTGCAATAAGGAATCTACAGCCGAAAATGTAGCATAAAGTTTCTGCAGCGCCGTACGTTTTCTATGGATTCAACAGCCTAAATTAAGCACCAGAAAACTGTGGTTCAGAACACTTTTATACACAAAACAGCAGAATAGGTCAAATACTGTAAACCGAATCTGTTGATTCACTGCTTTGGATTAAATGTTCAGTGTGAGATTACCAACTTTCTCCGTAACGTACAACCAAGAGCAACGTTTTCTCCAATTCTCTGTGAGATTACACGCTCCCCTCTGATGGTAATGATGCGCTGAATAAGCTGAGGTACCTTTCATACTGGCGTTGAGTACACAAGGGGCATTACATAAGCCCAGAGCAGAAAGTGAAGTGAGATGAGATGAGGAGAGTGGGCACGCCGAGAAACGGTCTGAAGTTGTCTCTGAGATATGCGCTCATCTGACGACCAAAGTGAGCTGCAACGCCATCGTGCTGAAACCACAAACTATTACACAGCTGCAAGGTGGTGAGATCTGTGATCCAGGGGTTCGTGTCCTCTCGTTGCAACTGCCTGATGTGTATCAGCTGACGTGGTTCCTCTCTGCCACAGTCGACGCTCAACTTTGTTGAATAATGGGCTATAAGGAAGGCGTCTGTCTGGGCATTTTCCCGCGTACAATCGACAACCACTAAGGTAATCACACAAACCTCACCACAACACAAACGCACAGAAGAAAATTCTCCAAATGCCTAATTACGCTCCAGGAAATAAGAACTGAGCCACAATACATAAAGCAAGTAAACAGACACTAAGCAGACAACTTTATACTAACGCACACTACATAGCTGTGTGTTTATAGTACAGCACCAAGGGATGGAATGGGTGAACTGAAGGACGACAAATGCTAAGTAAACAAGTTCCTTCACACAAACTGAGGTAGACTACTGTAGTAGTATCTTTACAGTCTTCCATCTGAAGCAATAACATAACATCAATGGACTGAATGGTTACTACCATATGCTACGAGGTCAAACAACTCCTACGGCTGTGGAAATTTTTATCTCACATTTATGGCTGGACGTTCCGTATTCCAAAATGTTCTGAATTTCATCCTCTACAGTCCTGCACATTTTAAGATGTCATTCTGTAATACCCTCTACATCTATCTCAATGTCCCAATTTTATGTGTTTATTTCATAATGTACCTGTTTACGAGGGATTTAGATCGGTTTTGCTAAATGATACAGTGATGTGTAGCTTTGAGAGTACACCGACCCAAAAGACCGCTGAAATTTGAAAACGCACTATTTCACGGAATAATGCAGGTAGAGAGGTAAAAGTTGATACACATACCTAAAATGACATGAGGTTTTATTGAAACTGAAAATGAGTGAAAAAACTGGCTAACAGATTGCGCTGGACAGCAACAGGTCAGTGCTGCCGCATGAGATTCGTATATAAAACGAGCTGCAGTGAGAGAGCGACTCAGATCATCCCAAGCCTGGCTGAGTTACAATTCTGGAAGGTACGACGTTTATGCAGGGTAGTGCGCCGCACCATATTACCACACGTGTGGACGATACTTTGCTCTCATCGTTCGGTGAGGATAGCGTGCTGAACCGCCACATCCTTCACGTTTGGCCTCTCAGATCCCCAGAGATCAATGTGTGATTACTTTTTGCAGGGTTACCTCAAGTCGCAAGTTTACCACGACTGTCCGACCTTATTAGGGACACTAAAAGAATAAAGCCGCCTGCAGTTTCTCACCATTCCTACAGATTATGCTGCGCAGTGCTGTTCACAACAGTGTCCCTCGATTACCAGTACTGTTGATGAATGACAGCCGACATCTTGAGAAATTGTTATAAAGAACATCGTCTACGCTAAAAGTAATCGTTATGCAAATTATTGCTTTCGTATTACATGAAGCGCTATCTGTTGCTCATGTTGTCATTTTAAGCATGTGTGGAAATTTGTACCTTTCTACCTACGTTATTCCTTGAAGTACTGAATTTTCAAATGTTAACGGACTTTTGGGTCATGTGATACATTGCTGTTTGTTTCTGGCTTCAAAACTCGACATGCATTTGCGCGCGCGCAGACGTGCAGCTTGTGTTGTGAAGTCGTCTGTGTGAGAGAGATGCTTAGCGTGTGAATGCGTGTTCAGGAGGTTAATCGCGTTTGCTGGTGCCTTTATTGTCTATATTGGGATTGCCGAAAGAAAATCTCTGACAGCTACAGCGCTGTCACCAAACAAGCAACTGCGAAGAGTAAACGGCTCCTGGGGAAAACAATAATGTTAGAGTCGCAACGATTCCGAGGCGTTGCCATAGAGATGAGTACAAAATCGCGTAACGTGATTGGTTGAAGCAGAAAGCAGCTACGCCATGCGCATTGCACCTGTCAAGGACTCTCCCTCGTCGGCTCTGCTGCAATGTGAGTTATACTCTCCCTCGTCGGCTCTGCTGCAATGTGAGTTATATTACATGTACCAGTGGTACATGGTTTTTAACCATCTATAGACGAGTTCGACGACTGTGTAACGCTTACAATACATTCCCGTATCTGAATACCGAGAAGTATTTTCTCGCAGTCGTGCATAGCAAATTCGTAACAAGTACAGAAAGTGGCGTCGCGCTAAGAGATTTTCTTCAACTACTTCAACAGTTGTATCTTGAGAATTTTGTGCAGCATAGACGTTGTTGATATTACTGATGCATGAAAGCGTAGGTTATCAACTTTAAGTAAATATTACGTGACAGAGGTAATTTTGAAGTGTAACTGTATAAAAATGATTATGATAGTCATTAGTTCTAGAATTTGTTAGCGATTTTTAAACGTCACAAATCTGTCTACTTAGGCATTCAAAAGCAAACACTTTTTTTAAGTGATGAGTTCTGCAGCATTTCATGGAAAGGAGTGTTGTCGCTCGTGAGGTTGGTGGAGGGAATGATAACAGCAGCGTTAAGTTCCCGTTCTGGGGATACCACTAAGTAAAGGAGAGAATCGATGGGATAAGAAGGCCAAAGAAGGGCTTGAATACTGTCGAACAACTATTCTTCTCTATAACCAATAGTTTAGAAACACCAATTGTATAACACAGAATCAACGTCATATCGAAGAAGTACTACCATCAGCTATTATTTCACTTCCTTGATATGGTGGTAGTAAACGAATGGTTATTATACAGAAGACACTGTGACTCTCTCGGTGTACCCAAAAAGAAGCAGAGACCATTGTTCAAAGCTGAAATCGCTGTACCTTGTGCAAAATAAACAAGGACATAAGTGGGGGGAAGAGGAGAAGTCCTTCAAGTGTAGATAATGAATACGCAAATTAGAAGAACACAGGGCATACATCAAAGACAGTTCCCGAAATGGTTGTTCATGAGGGCAAAATGCTGGACATTGGGCACTTGTGTCTGAGGGGAGAAGTAGATGTAATATGAAAGACTGTAAAGGAAGCCCATCAGTTATCTACCAGAAGTGTAATGTTCATTTGCGCATCGAAAATCAAAAGGAATTGTTTCCTACATTCTCATACAGAATAAAAACTGTGAGGGTCAAATGTTTCAAATTCTTAAATATTTTCGTATGTCAGAAAAAAATATATATATACATTTATATCTTGTGAATATATATATACATATATATATATATATATATATATATATATATATATATATATATATATATATATATATATATTCACAAGACAATATTTAATTCAGGTGCATCTATAAGTCCCCATTGTAACAAACACGTAATGTTACAAAGTGTATTATAAAAACTTGGCTGATCTTCTTTTTGCCAGTGCATGTTTGTTATGATCCTTACGTAACACAAATCTAGCGTTTAGAATTTTTTGTCTATATTGATTAATAATTCTGTCCACAGAGATTTTAAGAAATCAACTGTCGTAATGGACGTTTGGTATGAACGAGACGGTGAAAGATGGCAAGAAACTGTCTCACTGTAGCTACTCTATCGGTCAGATTAATAGTCATATTTTAGGTCATGATCTCCATGTTCCCCAATACTACATTTGGTATGTGTGCCGTATGACTTTTTTACACGAGGAAATTGTGAGCAGAATGTTCTTATAACTGCATGTGTAGCCTGTAGAGAACTTGCACCCAAAGGGGCCGTAGTAGAGGCGTCAGAGAACAGGGAGAAAGATGGATTGTGGGCCATCAATGTTGTGTCCAGCGACCTGGCTGTGCGAGTGATTGGGGGAAGTAGCGCTCTGTGAATTGTACCTGTAGAGGGACCTCGGGCCGTGGCACTGGATATGTGAAAATCGCGCCCAGTGAAAATCGCACCCAGCCAGATATCTGTGAAATTCGCACCCAGTTTTGCTTGAAGCTACCTGCTCAAGGGCAGAGCCTACCTGCGCCCCCGGGAGTCGTCATCCACCGGAAAACCGGAAAAAGTCACTGTGTGGCACGGCCTACTTGCACTCGCGAAGTCCTCGTCCACTCAAGTGACTGACAGCTTGGCTAGTCACTGTCAGTGTGAGTCTAACTTTCGGAGTGTTCGCTCGTTCGCCTTGTGGCTCTGTGTGCTCATACGTTCGAACTGTCAACAACCATCCACAGTAAACTATGAGCCCACTATGCTGGTTACTTGTACATCGTAAAGAGAACCATAGCAGATGGGACTGTGAAACGGTGCTGTTCGTAACATAGAACAATAGATTGCTGAGGACTGCTGAAGACCAAAGACTGTATCGTACTTAGTTAAAACTAGCATCAATGTGGAACACCGGACGATGCTCGCTTAGAGATTAAAAGGAAGTTGAATCAGTCGAAGAAGAGTTCACGAGAGGAAGAGACTTCGAGTTCTAAAATATATAGCGAAGAGTCAGGCGGCTTGCACAATCGAAAGTATGATTTTGTTACCAAAATGTTAGAACAACAAGTAATGTAGAGGATATTATACTTGCAGTGGGCCAAATCACACGGCAATCAGAAAGAGCCAGAAACACGACAAGAAATTGATCTCCAAGCAGAGATATTAACCCTGAATGACGGCAGCAGTTTTCTCTTAAGTGATGACAGATTTGCAGACTGGATCATAGTTTTTAGCGGGAAAGCAGGAAGAAAGGCTATGAAGACTATACAAGACTTTTTTATGGATGGGATCTTCAAATGCTGTAGCAAGTAATTTTCGCAAATATGTACTACTTATGGAGACTTCGGAAAATCAGTGCACGAAACAAACATCTATCCGGTGGCTTTTTGCATTCTTCTTCTCCCCAATGTTGAGGATAATGTACCAGAATGGAAACCTATTAATGTCACCGTTGATTTCGAATCAACTGCGATTTCTGGGCTAAAAGTTGTGATCACGTCGGTTAAAGTGCATGGCTGCCATTTCCATATGAAGAAATCTTTCTGGAGTAAAGTGCAAGACTTGGGACTTACTTGCGAATACAGAGAAAACGAAGAAGTATGGCTACAAATTCGCATGTGTGCTACTCTGGCGTTCCTTCAACCTGACGGTATCTGCGATGGCTGGCTCGTGGCGCATTCAAAAGCAGCAGATGTGGCCAAGCTTTCTCAGTTTTTCGACTATTTTGTAGATAGATGGCTAGAAAATGACGAAAACCTGATAAGACTTTGGAACTGCTACAGACGGCGCCATCGTACCATCAACTCTGTAGAAGGTTCTTCTCGGAAAACCGAATCCTAAAATTAAAGACTTGATCGAGAGTATGAAGACAGAAGCAGAGAACTCTGCATGTGCATTAATGAGGTCAGAATTAAGTATAGAAGGCAAATGAAAGAAACCGACTTATAAGAAACTTGATGAAAGGCTGAAAAAGTAGTAGAAACGTATGAAGAGGATGATGACATGAGGACTTGCTTGAAAGTAATATCTTATGTCGAATAATTTGAATGAAGCCAGGTATTAGTGCTTGACGAAATATATGAAAAGAATGTTCAAAATGTAAATACTCATAGTAACTTACAAATTAAAAATAAAATGTAAAATTTAAATAATTAAATACAGAAACATAAAAAATATAAAAATATATAGAAAACCTGATTTTAAACACGCCTAAATGACTGTTTCCTCTTGCCATTTAGCCAGTCCAAAGCCCGGATAAAGTGTGATGGGAGTCTGTTTATTATGAAAAATCCATAGACACAATATTATGACTTCCTATAAGGAGCGGCGTTTCATGTATGGATTACCATGACTGACTGTTTGATATTTTTTTTATTTTTTCTCTGACGCAATCACAAGATTTTCACTTATGGCCTCTATCAGCCAACGTCGTCCTCCCCCAGAAACAATGTAAAACGTATACCGTATATAAAATTACAAACATATAATTTAAAAATCGTATCTCTTCTACTTCTCAAAAGCATACTTCAAAGTAAACATAAAATAAAGTATGGCTCATAACTACGGATGATATATATATATATATATATATATATAGGGTGGTCTATTGATCGTGACCGGGCCAAATATCTCACGAAATAAGCGTAAACCGAAAAAACTACAAAGACGAAACTTGTCTAGCTTGAAGAAAAAACCAGATGGCGCTATGGTTGGCCCGCTAGATGGCGCTGCCATAGGTCAAACGGATATCAACTGCTTTTTTTTAAAAATAGGAAACCCCATTTTTGTTACATATTCGTGTAGTACCTAAGGAAATATGAATGTCTTCGTTGGACCACTTTTTTCGCTTTGTGATAGATGGCGCTGTAATAGTCACTAACATATGGCTCACAATTTGAGACGAACAGTTGGTAACAGATAGGTTTTTCAATTAAAATACAGAACGTAGGTGCGTTTGAACATTTTATTTCGGTTGTTCCAATGTGATACATGTACCTTTGTGAACTTACCATTTCTGAGAACGCATGCTGTTACAGCGTGATTACCTGTAAATACCACATTAATGCAATAAATGCTCAAAATTATGTCCGTCAACCTCAATGCATTTGGCAATACATATAACGACTGTCATGCAGTGAAGCATCTTGTAGTAACATCGGTAGAATATTACGTAGGAAATCAGCATACATTGCACTATTTAGATTGCCATCGATAAAATGGGGACCAGTTATCCTTCCTCCCACAATTCCGTACCATACATTAACCCGCCAAGGTCGCTAATGTTCCACTTGTCGCAGCTAGCGTGGATTTTCCGTTGCCCAATAGTGCATATTATGCCAATTTACGTTACCGCTGTTGGTGAATGACGCTTCGTCGCTAAATAGAACGCGTACAAAACATCTGTCATCGTCCCGCAATTTCTCTTGTGCCCAGTGATAGAACTGTACACGACGTACAAAGTCGTCGCCATGCAATTCCTGATGCATAGAAATATGGTACGGGTGCAAATGATGTTGATGCAGCATTCTCAACACCGACGTTTTTGAGATTCCCGATTGTCGGGCAGTTTGTCTGCTATTCATGTGCGGATTAGCGGCGACAGCAGCTAAAACACCTGCTGCAGGTCGTGGTTGACGTTTCACATGTGGCTGAACACTTCCTGTTTCCTAAGAACGTAACTATCCGGAGAACGGACCGGACACTTGGATGATGTAGTCCAGGATACCGAGCAGCATACATAGCACACGCCCGTTGCGCATTTTGATCACAATAGTCATACATCAACATGATATCGACCTTTTCCGCAATTGGTAAACGGTCCATTTTAACATGGGTAATGTATCACGAAGCAAATACCGTCCGCACTGGCGGAATGTTACGTGATGCCACGTACTTATATTTTTGTGACTATTACAGCTCCATCGAGTTTCCCCCTTCAAGCTAGATGTTTCGTTCGTTGTAGTTTTTTCGTTTGATGTCTATTTCGTGAGATATTTGGCCCGGTCACTATCAATGAAAGTACTTAACATGTGTTGTCGAATAATGTGCGAAGATGAAGGCGCTCTGTACAAGGGCTGCGCGCATGTAGCACTAGGTGTTAAGTGAGAAGCCGTGAGAAGCCGTGTACCTATATTCGTGCTTTACCCTGGACTTTTAGTTAGTATGACAACGCGTCTTAGGTACATTACTTGCACTATATGCTCATCCACGGCTGTGGACCATATTTTACTATATTTTAAAGTATTCTTTGTGAAGTAGAGGTGGTTACATCTTTAAATTCTGTGTTTCTCAATTGGTTTTTCTGATTTCGATTGTGGTCTCTGAAGATATAGTACTAAGTAAAAATCATTTAACAGAAAAAATGATCACTTCTCGTAATAAGTAATGTGGCATTATGAATCTTATTCGATCATCACTAGTCCCCTTCACCTTTACACACTCTAAAAGTACGTTTACACGGACTGTAAAAATTGACTATTGCTGACAGTATAGGCCGGCAATGTTGTCTGCCAATATCACGGCCACACAAATTACAGCCAAATGTACGGCAACATCGCCGACCATTGTTGCCCAGCAATGTTTGCAGTAAAACATTTCCGGGCCAAATGTGTTTACTCGAGCACCGCTATGGCTGTTGCGTAATGAACAAATACAAGGTAGTGGATGTGAGTGGAGCTCTCCTAAATTTGAATTCTACAAGGAAAAAAATTAGCAAGAATAAAGGAAACAGGGCATCATGGATGCGTTCTTTTTTAAAGTAGGCGAACTGTTTCCGAAACTTTAGCTTGTTAACTGATACTGGAAACACACATTTCCCAAAATGCTGAAATCCGATTTCCAATATATCGTTTAGTAGTAATGTGTCCGGAAACTGGTAAAACCAATACCACGAGTTGTAACTGTTCCGTTTTCGGCTAGTGGGGGTTAATACAGAGGTCTGATATTTCTCTTTCAAGAGCTGAAAGAAATACATTTTTAAAAGTTTACACCAGAGCTGCTTGTCATTTAGTGCTGACTGACAAGTTTCGGGCTTTGTCTATTTTCAGATGCGACCTGACACAGAGAATGAAATTTGTAATGAGTCGAATGTGGATACTAAATAATAGTGTGGTTCATATAGTAACCACTTACATATTTTGTATTTAGGATGTGTTTGGTGTGGTCAGATCTATTTCTGTCATAACACTTACATGTATCTCAGATCGGCTTTAAAATATTTCACAATTATATTTACACCTTACTGTATTATGTTAACATATCTGCTTAAAATATATTTTCCTTAATTGCTGTGCCTTCATAACCCAGAATGGTGCCGGCCGAAGTGGCCGAGCGGTTCTAGGCGCTACAGTCTGGAACCGCGCGACCGCGATGGTTGCAGGTTCGAATCCTGCCTCGGGCATGGATGTGTGTGTTGTCCTTAGGTTAGTTAGGTTTAAGTAGCTCTAAGTTCTAGGGGACTGATGACCTCCGATGTTAAGTCCCATAGTGCTCAGAGCCATTTGAACCATTTTGAACCCAGAATGGTGTCATTCACGTGACAACGATATTTTACATACAATGGAGAAGTTCCTCAACGAACTATACTGTGGGTCACGCTGCCTTATTTGTCGTAAATGTTATCACAATTCTGACAGATGTAGATTCAACAAATTTTATTATGTCTTATATAATGTTTGATGTATTCAATGTACTCTGCGATTGTAGTAAGATCACTGACTACATCCATTGTGTAACAGTGTTCCATCACATCGTAGTTGAAGAATAAATATTTCATTTCCTTTCAGCACTATTTGAGTGCAAAAATATTGTTTAATTTGAATTTGAATGAAATCTACATACAATAGTATTCTATCGCTATAATTCTCACCGTATAGATTGCGGTTCATATGCTGATTAAGGTACTCTTTAAGGATTCTATGAATCGTTTGTAGTTGCGTATTTGACGATTAATGCATGATAGAGTGCTTTTCATGTGCTGAGTAAAGTGCTACGGAAATTTTCTGTGATTTTTCTGCTCCGCGATTCTGTTTGTTTATTTAACATTTATTCTGGGAGCTTAGTCGTATGAATGTAGATTTGTACAGATATTTCTTCTAGCATGTCCATCAATTGGACTTTGAAGACATCCATTTTCAATGGAGTGTATGTTATTCTCTGTGGTTCGTGCTGCAAATTGAAAGCTTATTTTCGCTTCTGTGTATGTATGCTGTATATCTTGTTTTAAGGGGTCCTGGAGTTCAATGGACTGCATATCTACGCCTCGCTTTCATCGCGTGTTACTCTTGATCTACAATTCGAAGGAAGTTGCGATTTTGTACCAACACTGATTGACATTAACCAAAGTTGTACGAGGATAGCTATTTAATTATCTGTCATAATTTAAGAAATACGACATTCGGTATAATAGACGGTTCACTTTGGAGGAATTGGGTGAACATAGCATATATCATTGTGAAGGTATATGTACCTAATGTATTCAAAATACAGTTTCGAGAAACTGAGAAAAGATTGTTCTCATTGTTTGTGACTCGTCATATGCCTCTCTCAGAATATTCAAGCAGCATTATTCTTGCTGGCCAGCTGCTTCTTAATCCTCTGTAAACTTATTCAGGATACGTTTCCTTACTTTGGACAGTTAGTGCTGACTTTCGCAACCCTTTCAGCTTCAACTGCTTGCTGAGAATCTATGGCAGTCAGCACAGATGAGACGTGTGCGACTCGCGTTCTTGCTCTTCTTAACTTGGCGTTTTGTGATAATGGTAGTGACGTCTCTTTCCTTCTTCTGTTAATGGCACCACTGAGTTTGCTAGTATTGTTTGTCCGCGAGTGGCAGCAGCAGCAGTTATCGATAGCCAGTACTGTGGTACTATCTATGGTGCGACCGCTTGTATTTTTCCGGGTCGTCACGTGTGTCAGGCAGTTCGGCTTTGGACGGAGCAGCGAGGTGGCCCTCAGCGCGAGGGCTGGCGGCGTGCAGGCACTGTCTGATTGAGGGGCTGTAGCTGACGACCGAACCCAGGACGTTTGAAGTTGAGTGAACCTTATCCAGTACTGAAACCTCCACTGTTTGAGATCTCGCTGTTCTTTGCGTGTTGCTGCTCCCAGGGTCAGTGAGACTAACCGCAAAAAGTAGAGTCTGTCAGGCTGATGGAAGCTATTATCCACCTTCTACTGTTTGATATTAGTTTGAATTTGGTGTAATTATCGGTGAAGTGCAACCAGCGGTATCTTACTGCCTAGTGGCCGATAATGCCCCATTTACCTGCCCTGGATGTTAGCGTAACTTTCGGCAGTGCACTTTTCCTCGTCTTACCGATGCTGTCCGGCATGGCGTGTAATTTGACAGCTTCCTTGATTGGGGCATGGATAATCGTTTTCCTTGTCTGCCTTGGTTATAGTGTTTCCTTCTGCCTTTTGGTGTTTTAAGCACTGGACTCTGGAGATGCAACGCTGCCTGACACTTCGCCCTCACCTGAATTATTCCATCGTTGTACTGGTTATCTGGCATTGGGAGGATTTGGTAAGGAGGTTGATCGGCGTTTAAACCGTCTCTAGTTTGAGTTGCCCTCCTTAGGTGAACATAACTCTTGGCTGCCAGTCTCACCACTTACACAGCTGTAGTGACCTTCCTCAGGTTGATCCATGGAGCACTATCTGTGGATCACTCCATCTTACTTGGTCAAGATGTCATAATTGTTTTAAATTTACCTTCATGTTTTAAGGTGTATTTGCTTTCCTCACTCGTAATTCAGGCCTTCACCCGTTAATTGTTTCTGACATTGCTTGTGGCCTACAGGCAACTAATAATTTTCAATGTTGTCTTAATAAGGCCTTCAGCCGTCACTATAGACTGTTATAGTTTGTTAGGATTGTTTAAAAAGGTTTTAGTATTTTTAACGTGTCATTGTCTTCCTTACTTGTAATTAGGACTTCAGGCGTTGAGTATTCTGAAATTGCTTGTGGTCTTCAGCCGACAAATAATTTTGAATCCTTTCTTAATCAGGCCTCCAGCCATTAATTGTTTGTAACATTGCTTGTGGCCTTCATCCGACAAATAATTTGGAATTTTTTCTTAGTAAGGCCTTCAGTTGTCAGTGCTGTAAATTCCTTTAAATGATTGTTGAAAATTATTTCCTCAAATAAAGTGTATGTGTTTACTGTAGCCAACGGCCCCATCCACAATCGTTGCTTTATGTGCTTCTCTCTGACTACCAGGTTACAAGTGCTATTATATTATTTCCTGGTTGGATGCCTAATTTGTCCATTAGTTTTGTCTTGCTAACTACACCTTCACTGAAACAGATGACTGCATCCATTACACCTTAGTACTGTCAATCAAACGAACACTGATTTTGGTCATCTTTGCCACACACAGCTGTTGAAGCTCTCATTAGGGTTTGGTGTATGGGCATGTAGACATGTGTTAAGTAATTTTTTATCTGCAAGAGCGTTTAAGACGAAATCAACAATTGAAAAGTAGATAAAAAATACATTTCTTGAAACAGGATAAATCTGTCATTTAGATGGTGACAAAAATAAGTCCAGGTCCCCTTAAACGTCCATCTGTCCAACATAGGCTTCATACATTCGTTTCTTTCCTTTTTTTTTTTACTGTCGGGGTAGTCATATCGTCATGTTTTGGCTACCTTATTAATGGTGGTGTTGTCGAGTGTGTTTCTGTCAAAATTGCGATAATGCCTGCAGTAAATATACCACCGTAATCCAGTGAGAACAAATTCTCCACTGCATATAAAATGTCGTTGTTACGTCGATCACATCATGCTTGGTAATGAAGGTATCACATTTATATACATATATTGCACACACATAAACATAATACGGTGCAGTAAGGTGTAAATACAATTGCGACATCTTCCAACGCTGATCTGAGATACATTCAAGTGTGGTGACATAAATAGAGCTGCCCACACCAAACACATCCTAAATACAAAATGCGTAAATAATTACCATATGAACCCTATTATTTACGATACCTGTATTATCTAGAATCAACGCATCCATTCGTAACAGATTTTGTTGAAAGTGGGCGAAGTCCGAAACTAGTCAACCAACACTAAATAATTAACTAACAACTTTGTTTTAAATGTTTGAAAATATCTTTTATTCTACATTTTTAGCAGCCAGACGTGACGCACTGAAAAATTTTATGTCTTTTAAGTTCATTTCTCATCCATAGGCTTCTTGGTACAAGGCATTTGCAATGCTTTGGTGGAAGGGCTCAAAGAATTTATTAAGGTAGTAGACCAGAGTTGACCAGAGTTATAGGGCGTGCAAAGTAATGTATACAACCATCGCAATAAAGTAATAACAGCTGGCAAATTGATGATCATTTAAAACTCGCGATGAAGCTTCAATACCGATGAAGAATACAAATTTCTGTTCAGTACTGCAGATCGTCTAAAGTGATAGCAGTAAGAACGTCCTTTGTATCCATTACTTTGTGTTTCTTTCGCTCTAGTTATAGATCTATTTATCACGTTCATAGTTTTCTCGTTGGTTGTTTTGTTACCCGTAGCTGCTTATGTATTCTTGGAGCAGTCGTTCGTGTAATTCATTAGACGGCTGAGGAAGAAGAATCGAGGCTGAGAGTGAAAGGCAAACACATACAGACAAGAACCGAGACGGATATGGCCTGGGAATTTATGCGTCTCAGCAATGTTGCTGGCAACACTATTGCGGCCACACACTGGCGTAAAATAAGGCCTTCGGCTCTCCTACCTGCTGAGCGGCGATTCTACCTGCTGGGCGGAGATTGGAAGGAGAGATTAGAGGACCTTTCCTCGAGCTTTTGTGAGTGCGAATTTCATTAGGTGCAAATTTGTTTCAAATTCTTAAATATTTTCGTATGTCAGAAAATTACATACATATTCACAAGCCAACATTTAAGTCAACTGCATCTGTAAGTCCCCAATGTAACAAACACGTAATGTTACATAATGTATTTTGCAGACTTGATTTATGTTCTTTTGTCTGTGTATGTTTGTTTTGGTATTTACGTAACGTATATTTTAGAATTTTTGTCTATATTAATTCGTAATTCTGTCCACAAAGGTTTCAAGAAATTAACAACTGTCGTAATGTTTCGTATGAACGAGACAGTGAAAGGTGGCAAGCCACTCTCTCAATTTAGTTACTCTGTCATACCATAAATGTTGCTTCCAGCGACGTGGCTGTGCAAATGATTCGAGGAAGCAGAGCTCTGTGAGCTGTACTTGCAGAGGGACCTCGGGCGTGGCACTACACTCTTCCCACTTAGGGTCGGAGCAGGAGGGTGCCGGCTCGCAAAACGTAATACCTGGGCCAGGTGACAGGCCGTCGCGAAGGCCTGCAGATGGCGGAAAGTTGGTGGAGGAAACCTAAATACGTCACTGATCTCATTTAGACTCCCTCAGCCATTGACTGTGTTTATTCTATTGTGGTGGTACATGGGTACACCAGCAATTGAGAATGCAATCGTATTAAATCAGTTAATCTGATGATTAACTTGCGTTCTGAAAGTGACATCAGACAAAGGCAACAAAAGTGCCACGAATAAGTTTACAGAGTTCGTATATAAAAAATAAGGATGTAGCTCACGATTTGAATATTGTTGAGAAGATATTACTTTTTTAGCATCACGTTGACATATATTTATCATAAAATAAGCGACCTCTTGCAACGGAATCACATATGTCGACTTCTTTTTTTTTACCTGTGACCTTTAGAGACCTTTCCTGAACATGGCATAACAGGACCCTACTTTGAAATACAATTGTTTGTTCGCCAACCATGCCCAGCCTACGTTAAGAGGAATACCAAATTTTATTCGACGTGTGGATAATGGGTGAGCGGCTTACAGAGTCTTACGGACTGTTAATTTTTTTCGAGTCGCTAAGGATTACACGCCGTGCTGCCAAGTGCAGCAGGATGTTAGACATCTCCCCTGGCGGGAAACGGCGTGCTGCCGCGCCCGTCCTGGTAAGTCGTACGTTCGCCGTCTGCTGGTGCACTCAGCGCGCGGCGCGCACCCCGTGCAACGGCCAGCCCAGCTGCGGCACTCTCCCGCCTCTTGCATAATTCAGCCCGGCAGCCCAGCTGGGCCTCGCTGACTCGCGGCTGTCAACGGCGTGTTCGCAGAAGTACCGGGCCGTCAAGCTGCCACGTGTTTGGCTTTACGTTACGCACTGACCAGATACTGAAGAAGGGTGGTGGATGGTGGAGGGAGGGGGTGGGGGGTGTGTGGGCTGGCGGGGGCGGATGGCGTTTAATGAGCCTCATTTAAGTCCGAAATATTCTGTAACTGCACGTTTGTCTAGTTCAGGCAAGTTCACCGTTGTGCTCGTGCGAGCTACCTCGCACTCACGTCACGGCAGAGAGCAACCAGCTATGTAACAGTGGCTAATGATGAGGAATGTGTAGAGAGGGGAGACGAGGGAGGAATCTGAACATGGTAGCTCAGCACGATAAACTGTTATCTACGAGTCGATTCTATGGGCATTGAAGTTAATTCTGCTAAAACATATCGCTTCATGGTGGCTAATTAATGCTTTTTGTGGGCAAATTACTTGCCAGCGCTGTTGCGTTGATGACAAATGACAGTGAAATGAAACTTACACTTATCATAATTCATGAAGAGAGGAAAAAGTGGCAGATAAGTACGAAGCATGATATTTCTCACGACTGATGCAGCATTGTGATGAATGTAGTTTTCGGACGAACTTGTATTTCATGACTCTTTTATTCACAAGTTAAAAGTAAAAACAGTAGATACCAATGAACAAAACTAGCTCTGATTTTTACTAGAACAATAATCTTTGATCCGACTTCCTGAGCACTACTGATTCGAAGATAAACTTTCAAATTGAAGCATGTGATTGATCTTATGTGTATAGATCTTAATCTCTCCACCGCTGAAAAAGTCTTTCTCGTATAAGTACATAGATCCAGACGCCGACACAAGGGCAGATGCAAGCTTGCATAGTGCCGAAAATTTATGGTATCGAAGTTTTTTGTACATGTCCATGAGGTTTAATTTAACACGAAACTTCTCACACAACTGCCTATCACACTGTAGGTCTTCTAATTCTAACTGTAACTTAGGTAACATACACTTGAAAGGGTACAGTACCGCCCGACATTGAAAATAGGTACAACGTTCTTCGTTATTCTTGTCAGAACAACATACTTTTTGTAGTAATAACTCAATTTCACTTAACACACCGAAGCCGGATACCAGTGTAGGAAAGAATGACAATTTATTTATTTAATTGATCACATGTGCACTCCCACAAGATAAATCCCTACACCCAATTTGGTGAGATCTGTGAAATGAATGAACGTATGGCCGTCTGCCAACCGCAGATAGTGAATGTGCAATATATGATCATCTTCGAAACGGTCCTTTGGTCACCTTTGGTGGAACCAAAGAGATGAAATTTACCTGAGCTTTGAGCACCTGAAATGTGGCTGACCAATACAGTAGCAAGGTGCTCCCCCACCTAGATGGAGGTGCGAGCTGACCTGAAGAACGGCCATGTTTCAGCAGTCTGGCGGTGGATCTTGTGTTGGTAAGACCTGTCTTAGGTGTGCTCTGTAAAGACAAAAGAGTGGAGAGAATGGTATGCATGAGGAATACTTATGAGTAGTTTAGAATCACAATTTCTCTATTTCAGGAACTTTTGTGGGGAGAATTAAATGTCAGGCAGGTAATATTAAGGGGATCGTAGTAATCTTCGGAAGTGACCAACGGTCACAATGAAACCACGTGTAGCAACAAGTTGAAATACTTCCGAGTGCTAAAGTTAAGGCGAAATACTGGCGTGTGTATTATAAGTTGGAAATATTTAAGAAATGGCGTATGCAGGACTTGAAATTAGAGACGAGTACTTCCACGTGGTGAGTACTGTATGAGTCTCAATCTGTGTATGAGACAAAAGATAAAGAGAAGTAGTCGTCCATGGTATCAGTTGAGGACTCGCGTGTGTGACGAGTATGTTCTTAATATTACTTTGCGTGTTACGTTTCCGTGTGACGCTTGATTCAAACTATAATACTCTGAGAGTGAAGCAAGGTGAGTCAGCCGTCTATCCAGCAACGCCACTTGGCTTGCATTGCACAGGAAGACGTGCATATATCCTCCAGAGTTCATAGTAAGAAAGAAATGTTACGAAGTGGGGCAGTGTCGTGTGAAACTGGGATGAATACTAATTGAAGTGGGAAAGCTGAAAGTGATGTGATTATAACGTTGTGACTATTGCTTGTGTTGTATTCCATGTTGCCAGTATGGTGTATTCCATGTAATTTGAGTATGTGTGGTTTGCATGGGAGAGTAACAAGATAGGTTCAGAGGCAGTGGGTTATGCATGTTCCTTTTGTACCGCTCGGTCTGGGGGAAATTTTCGTGATGATGGGTGTGAGAGTCGAAGTGTGAGATATAGCAAAAGATCCACCATCCTATCCAGAAAGTGCACTGTAGTGTTAGATAATTACGAGACCATAAGATAGAGAATCACCAATGTAAAGCAATGCCCACTGGGCGGAGTTTCTCATGTGTAATTGTTGTAGAAAATGTAATGGTGTGTTTAGGTTATAGAATTTATCGGAATAAAAAAGATAGTGAAAAGTAAAAGATTGGTGACCTTTTCCTTCGAATAGTATGCTGTCATGATATCCAGAATTTATAATGTGTGCGCCATTCATAATCAGTGCGATGGCCACGTGCTAATCAAAGCCGTTGGGTAAGAAAGAAAATGTGGTATTGCTAGTGCGTAGTGAACAGTCAGAGTTGTGTAAGTTACTAATAGTCAGAAGTGCGTTGTCCGTTTCCGTTGCGTATTATTCAAACAGGAGAATAATTTGTAGCTTAATTAGAGTATTAGAGCTCATGTTACTCGATAAATAAGAATGAATCCACTCTCTTGGCAGACCACTCATCTTGCAAGCCTGACTGCTTGATGCCACAGTATGAGCAAGGCATGTGGGTGCCTCTTACACTGACTTGCTATACATTTACCTTCGTTTTCAAGCTCTTACCCGTCATGATGCTGCTTTTCGTAGATTTAAAATGACTTACTCTCAGTTTTAAACACTGTGTCGTAAGTGAATACTCCTCCGGCTAGCATTACGCGAATTTAACGCATTATCATTCCTCTGAAGATAGCGAACAGTTTGCAGTTCCCCTGATTTACATAACAAAATCTGACAGCCCCATTTTACGACGAATGCTAACTTCCCAGGGGGGTCAGCGAGCGTGAGCGTTCCTACTCCCCCAGCCGCATTCTAAACAGCCTAGTGCGTAAAATTTTAAGTCAAGAACATTGGATCGCCTTCCTTTCAGGATTCAGGACTTAATAGTACACCAACAACACAAACAGAATTCCACGTAACGGAGAGACAGTGACAGGAGTGAAAGATTAAAATGCAATGATCATGAGCAGTTGGAATGTAACAGCAGAGGAAGGAGAAAGCTCTTGCCAAAATTCAGGGAGCTTACATCCGAAGAAGAGTAAGGCAACATATTGCTTCCTCCTAGATGTGTCTCTCGAAATTATCACGACGAAATAATCAAAGAAATTAGGGCTCATACGAAAGTTCACAAACAAACGATCCTGTAGTGAATCATTCACTAAGGAACAAAAGGTTGGGTTGTATGGTACTACACTATTTATTAAAAAGCAAACGAAATATTGACATAATAGTACACATGTACAAATAGGACGGGAGAAGCTAAGGAATCACTAATGAAATGTAGATAACAAGAAACACATTAATTAATGTATGTATTATAAAAGACCTCTGAAATTACCAAATGTTTCAAAGTTATATAGTTGGACATTCTGAAAATAACATATTTTTGTAACATTCCCCTTTCCTTTATTCTGAAGATAATGGTTCAGCATCTTGAGTTCCCCAGAGGATAAATCTACGCTAAATAAACTATATTCCTGGTAATTAAAACACATGTATCAGAAATCATACCCCACGCAACTGTAACTGAATTACAACAACTAATTCGAGGATTTGGGTTTCAAAACTACGATTTTGATGTATCTAGTGTCCTAAAAATTTATTATTTACTTCTTTTATTTCATTCTTTGACTAAGTTAATTTTTAGGTTCAGGCGTTTTATGAGATACACTGAACTGCATGTTCTGATTATTGCCAAAAGTTTATGATAATGTACATTGAAGCGCACAAAGAAACTCGCATATAAATGTATATTCAAATACAGAGATTTATAAACAGGCAGAGTAAGGCGCTGCTGTCGGCAACGAGTATATAAGAAACATGTCTCGCGCAGTTGTCAGATCAGTTACTCCTGCTGCAATGGCAGGTTATCAAGATTTAAGTGAGTTTTAAGGTGGTGTTATAGTCGCACGAGCGATAGGACACAGCATCTCCGAGGTAGAATGAAGTGGGAATTTTCCCACATGAATATTTCACGAGTGTACCGTGAATATCAGGAAACCGGTAAAGTAGTTTTCGGCGCTGGGCCATCAACGTGTGTCAGCATCCGCATCCGATCCATTCAACGAAACATAGTCGGTATGGGCTTTCGGAGCCAAAGGCCTACTCGTGTACTCTTGATGACTGAGCGACACAAAGCTTTACGCCTCGCCTGGACCCGTCAACACGACCACTGGACTGTTGATGACTAGAAACATGTTGCCTGGTGGGACGAGTCTCGTTTCAAATTGTTTCAAGGAATGGATGTGTACGGGTATGGAGACAACCTCATGAATCCATGGACCCTGCATGTCAGCAGGGGACTGTTGAAGCTGGTGGACGCTCTGCAATGGTGTGGGTCGCGTGCAGTTGGAGTCATATGGGTCCCCTGATACGTGTAGCTACGACTCGGACGGGTGACACGTACGTAAGCATCCTGTCTGATCACCTATACCCACTCATGTTCATTGTGCATACCTACGGACTTGGGCAATTCCATCAGGACAATGCGACACCCCACACGTCCAGAATTGCTACAGAGAGGCTCCGGGAACACACTTCTGAGTTTAAACACTTACTCCCCAGATATTCAACATTATTGATCATATCTTGAGATGTTTTGCAACATGCTGTTCAGAAGAGATCTCCACCCCCTCGTATTCTTACGGATTTATGGACAGCCCTGCAGAATTAATAGGGTCAACTCCCTCCAGCACTACTTCAGACATAAATTGAGTCCACGCCACGTCGCGTTGCGACATTTCTGCGTGCTCGCGGGGAGCCCTACACGATTTTAGGCAGGTGTACCAGTTTCCTTTTCTCTTCACTGTATTTGCTTTTGATAAAGTAAACTTCGCAGCAGCACTGGGCTGTGGAGTGGAACTATCTGAGAGTCTTGAGGGTACAAGTACGTATTTCAGTAGGTAACATAATTTTGTAGTAAAAAGTGAAGTAAGTGACATAAGCATGCCACATGAAGCACAGCCGAAGGACACAATCAGCCCATTCAATGTAAACTTCAGCAAAACAGAGGACTCTCAATGAAATATGAGTGTTTCACTTGGGGAACCTTAATTACAGGCACAGACACTGCCTGTTCAGTTAAACCGCAAGACTTCCGCAGGCAGCGAGAACAAACTTGGCCACAACGCTTTTGTCGGCACCACCGGCCGCTGTGGTCGAGCGGTTCTTGGTGCTTCAGTCCGGAACCGCACTGCTGCTACGGTCGCGGGTTCGAATCCTGCATCGGGCATGGATGTGTGTGATGTCCTTAGGTTGGTTAGTTTTAAGTAGTTCTAAGCCTATGGGACTGATGACCTCAGATTTTGTCCCAAAATGCTCAGAGCCTTTTTTTTTTTTTTCGTCGGCACCTATTTGTTCTCCATCCAGTTCGACAGCCACTCAGCTGCCCCGTTGCCTGTTACTCCTCCCACTAAGGCACCAGCCGCTAAGCGTCTTCCTCGTGCCTCTGGCCGGGTAATTCCCTCGTTCCGCTTCACACGGTCGCCCCTGTCACTACTTCCTAGCCACATGTGACGCCAATTGCGACCGCCTTTTATGATTCCAACGCCCTCTTGCTCGCAGCTATTGTAACAACCACAACGCTGTGCTATTGTACATATAAGTAAATTTTTTTTCCATCCGATTTTTCGATAAATTAGTGTAATCGATGTTCTGATTTCATTTCTTTTTTGTTTCATGTCATTGTGTTAAGAAAACTGTAAACGAATTTCAATGTGAATATTAATGTTTATGTCAAATGTCAAGCAATATTGTAATAGAATTGAAATGAAACAAATGTTGAAGCTGTTGTAACATGTTTAAAATTGTAACTGTGCGTCTGGTCCATACGTAGGCAATGTATTAGGATATGTAGAATGCAAAACCTCGGGTGAATACCCTGTCTGTAAGGGAGCGGTAAAAGGTGGATGGCAGGCGAGCGCGGGAAAATGCACGCTGGCGCTGTACGGCATAACGGGCTCAGCAGTAGTAGTTGGAGTTTGGCATTGGTCTGAGCAACACGTTCTGGAGCTATGAGGCTCTCCTGAAAGAAGTAGTTTCACTGAGCCTCGGGTATGCCGTTCCAACGCCCATACAGCATGGCAAAATTCCATAGGCACTAAACGGAAAAGTATTGCGACGCTAAGAAGAATTAAAGAGCCGATACGTCAAGAGCCATAGCTGTGGTTGTATGTGTGCTCTGTGCCTCGCCATCTCGCCGTCTGCCAACCGCCGCATCGATACAAACAGGTTGAAACCTTTAGTACTGTATTCGTATGGACCAGTGTTACTTTTGTTCCATACTGTTCAATAAAAACTTAAATTTTACCAGAACTTTCCTGTCATTTAATTATCCTCACAACTAACCTAGATAGGGTCCTTTCCAAATGTTGTGCAATCCGAGTGTCCCGAAATGAAAAATTTAATTTTGTGTTAATAATAATTACTTGCAGACCCAACTATGTTAGAATGGTGTTTAAAGACCTGTTTTGTTAATGAACCAGTAAATGAATAACGAAGGTCTGATAAAGTTGGAAGATAACTTTAATATTGATTTAGTAATGAAGTTTGATTATTTCGAGACAGATATAAAGGTATTTAAATGAGTAGGATATAAGATAAAGAGAGTAGTAACTCAAATATTGGAAATCTTGAGCGCATAACGGCGTCAGTAATTAATTTATTTAATACTGTGATCATAACAGTTTCAAGGTCCCCACCCTTCCTTTTCTTTATTCATTTGAATTCTGAAGTGTTCTAAATTGGTTTGACTAGCAAAAGTTAAAGTCAATATATATGTCAAAAGTTATCAGTGTTTTATCTTTATTAAAATTGGCATTTTGTTTGTGGCTCGAAATTACTATTTCTAGGGTAACCTATGCGCGATTTTAATCAGTTCAATAGATTTTCTGGTTCCAAAATTTACTATATTATGCAGTGTTACTACGTGTTGTTTTGCATGAATATACACCAACTTGTACAGGGAAGAAACTCAGTTAATGCCTAATTAGGTTGGCGACCGTATTATTAGCAAATTGGTAGCTTCTTCTGTGTTGTTTTTTGTCCGTCCTGACGTGTAGTTGCATTTCGGACTTACTTGACGTATCATTGTTAGTACAGAGTGGGTGTAAGTCTGATTAGCCACCATTCAGGTACACGCGGTCAATATCTGCACAAAAATCCTGTCTTGTAAAGTGAACCCCATTCACTTACCATAGTACAGGCTTTAATGAGTATTGTGTGCCCCGCTCGCACGTTACACTATGTGGTGCCACCTGTTGAACAGCGTTGGATCTCTACGATTATCACGGCACACCTTGAACCACACACATACAACCTTGCTCGCGCTTTGAATGCTTTCAGACGTTCCACCATCTGACTTTTTAGAGAGCGGACCTGTATTGCTTTTTATTCGCAGACTTACGCCATCTTCATTCAATATAAAACTTGTATTTTTAAAAATACAAGCAGAAAATCGTAATGAGTAAATTTTGCATCACATTGAGTCTAGTCGTAAGACATTGTTAAAGAAAGAAAGTTACAGCAAAAAGTGGTATGTGCAGCTGAGTATAACAATGAGATTTCGTATAACGCTCTTGCGTAAACATTAATTACCCACACCCTTAATCGACATTGCCAATGAAAGTTAGAGAGATGAAGTTTCACAAAGGGGCCCTCTGTTGCGCAGTGTGTCACGAAATCAAAGCATGACTCATTATTGAGGACAATACAGTCAAGGTTGTTTTAAAAGCTCGGCTCCTCACTTGACTGTATTCTGTACGTAAAGTCCTTGTATTCAAACACTTGTTATTATTACTTTTTATTATCACATTTTTCCCATGGGGAGTCTAGTTGGTAATTAATAGCAGATACGAGATAGCACGTCAAGTAATACTCAGGTCCTGGAAGAATAAGAAAGGCATGTTGTTGGTCCCGAACAGTGTAGTTGGAACAGTGCTAATAACTCCCAGTTTCGTACGGTACTACATTTCTGTAAGTTGTGGCGCTATGTAGCCACGGAAAAGAGTTCCACTTGCAAAAGACGTGATAATTCGATTAGAATTTGATCAGGACATGAGATGTTGACTAACTGATAGCAAAAGGACAGGAAGAGACACGTGATCTAGAATTTCAGCGTGGAAAGTCTTATGGTACCTTATGTAGCCCAGTCTACTGGGCTTCATTGTGAATCCGTGTGGGGCGCTGGATACAAACGAATTAAGAACATAAGCTCGTAACCCTAAATGTTTGAGTTTTTATATTAGGACCCTAACCACCCACATCGTTATGGAATAGTCACTGATATGATGCGTAGTGGTAGGAGGGGGAATACTAAGAACAACGAAGAACGTCATGCGGAGGACCAGGTCATGGCCCCGACCGCATCGTTTCATTTCCACAAATGATCGTAACGCAGAATACCAAAGAGGTAACGTTGAAATCCGACATTATTCGCTCATACTAATCAGTTTAGCTTGACTTCATGTGTAAGTTTACAGTTTATGTGGTTGCCGGTAGGTACGTCCGTGGCGCAACTTGCTCGCTCGTCCTTTTGTTCATGTTTGTAGGTAAAGCAGGAGAAGGAGCTTTTTTCACAAATAACAAAACATGCCGAAAATATGAATTTTCAACACTACAGAGCAACCATGGGCTTTCACTTGCATGAAATATTAATTCTTAACAAATTTTCTCAACGATGGATCAATCGTAAGGAACGCACGGATTTCGCATTGCTCCATTGGCTTTCTGGGATCGCCTGGTCTCACGAAGTCTGATTTTTTGTGGTGGTTTGTGGATTATACTACCGAAAAAAATTAGATCATCTTGAAAGATGATCTTGGATTTGATCCGAAAGTAAAATGTGCCAGCTGGGGTGGGAAAATGGTAAATGTGCTGATAATAGTATAAACCTAGTCCGCCAGCAGATGTCATAACGGTGTGGCTACCACAACAGCACCTGTTTCTACCCTTTAAAATGGAGGGCCCATGACCTTAGGGTTTAGTGAGGTAGAGAAGTGAAACGTAAGCAGGCACCATGCCAATGTGACATACTCAGGCTTCCAAAAGCCATCTCAATGATTTTGAGAGGGATCAAATTGTGAGCTATCGAATGGCACGATGGTTGTTCGTGGACTTGTCACATAAGTTGGACGTGCCACCGCAGGTGTGTAACGATGCTGGAGCCAGTGGACACCTGATCTCTCTCACAGTCGTAGGCAAGACCGTCGTATTGTAAATCCAACAGTAGCAGATCGTGCAGCTGCCACAGCTCAGAGAAGAGCATATCTTCCCCTACAACGGTTCACACGAGCTTTTGCGAATCGGTTAATAGCAGTAGCATTACGGACACGCACACTTCTAGCCAATGTACCACTCACGCTCCCGCGTCGGCGTGCACAGCTCGACTCTTACCATCAGAGAATCACCTGGAGGATAGAGTGGAGCACTGTGGTCTGCAGCGACAAAATCAAAGTCTACCTGGAAGAAAAGCGATGATCGTTCGCACGGACGACATAGATCTAGTGTCCGAGACTCACTGATCCGACCCAAGGACCTACTGTCTGGGGTGCGAATAAACTAAAACGGTCGTTCACCCTCGGTGTTTGTGTGGAGAACACTGACCAGCGCTTGATAGGTGCAGATAATTATTTCACCAGTTGTTCTGGTGTACTTTCAACAGGAAGATGATGTGCTGTT
Source organism: Schistocerca americana (assembly GCF_021461395.2). NCBI lineage: Eukaryota > Metazoa > Arthropoda > Insecta > Orthoptera > Acrididae > Schistocerca > Schistocerca americana. Next base: position 655,383,318 of record NC_060122.1, read on the forward strand.
CCAAAAGAGTAATGCTCATCCATATACAGCCCGTGAAAAATCAACATTTCCTGCAAGACTTGAGCCGTTCTAGGCGCTTCAGTCCGGAACCACGCTGCTGCTACGGTCGTAGGTTCGAATCCTGTCTCGGGCATGGATGTGTGTGATGTCGTTAGGTTAGTTAGGTTTAAGCAGTTCTAAGTCTCGGGGACTGATGACCTCAGATGTTAAGTCCCGTAATGCTTACAGCCATTTGAACCATTTGCAAGACTTGTAGGAGCTTCCCTAACCAGCACGATCGGCGGACCTGTCTCCAAACGAACACAAATGGGGCACGATGGGACGAAAAGTGACTCACGCGCTCGTCCTTCTGTAACTGACGAACAGATATATAAGATGAGGACGTATCCCAAGGCCATATTCGTCACTTTTATGATCGACTGCATGGCAGAGTCAGTGCCGACGTTGTCACTGTGGTAAATTTGGTGTTTCAGTCCACACATAATGTCGGAACAGCTTGAGCAATAGTTCTGTAAATTTCATGATTCCATGCGCCCCACATGTGTTATTCCTAGAATAAAGTTTGAATGAATTTTAAAACGCTCAGCGGGTGCGCACCTTTCTCTTTCGGCGGTGAACTTCATATATCTACTTCCCCTCCGACAACTATAGATGAACTGCTCCGCTGCAAAGCAACAGCAGTGAATAAAGAAACTCCGGACACGCTCGAAACAGTACAGGACGACTTTGACTATCGTGTCGCTCTTTGTGTACGTCCTGTGGAACCCACGATAGAAATTTGTGAAAGATAAGGTTTGCATATTACCGAAAAATCAGTTTAATAGGTCATGACTGCAAAAATATTAATACGAATTCTTTACGGAAGAATGGGAAATTGTTAGAAACTGACTCGGGGAATGTCAATTTGGATTCCAGAGAAATGTAGGATCGCTCGAGGAAATACTGATCCTACGACTTCTCTTAGAAGATACGTTAAGGAAAGGCAAACCTACGTGTATAGCATTCGTACGCTTAAGAAAACCTTTTGACAACTTTGACTGGAACACTGTCTGTGGAACTATGAAGGTACCAGGGGATGAATACAGTAAGTAGATTCAAGAAGATGTAAGTTGCAGTAGTTATTCGGAGATGAAGAATCTTGCATAGCACAGAGTAGCATGGAGAGCTACTTCAAACCAATCTTCGGACTGAAGATCACAAAGAAAAGGAGTTGTAAAAATTTATCGAAGGCACTACCTCATGTATGTTAGAGACGTACCTGTGTAAAATCAGATAGTTCGTGAGAAAATGGAAGCAATGCAGTTCTATGCGTACGTCGATGTTAACCAAGAACTTCTGTCTTCATTCATGCAGAAGATACAGTCTTATAAAATCGAATAAATCTTTTGAAACAATCCTCATTGACAAACAAGCAGGAACCCCATTTCGGGAGGAACATTCATGATCATCGTTTCTCATTTTAATGAAAAGTTACCGTTCTAATTTTTACTTCTCAGTTGTCTAATTGGCGAAGTATCAGATTAAAAACCCAAAGGTTTGGGTTGTTTGGGGAAGGAAACCAGACAGCGAAGTCATCGGTCTCATCGGATTAGGGAAGGATGGGGAAGGAAGTCGGCCTTCAAAGAAACCAACCCGGCATTTGCCTGGAGCGATTTAGGGAAATCACGGAAAACCTAAATCAGGATGGCCGGACGCGGGATTGAACCGTCGTCCTCCCGAATCCGAGTCCAGTGTCTAACCACTGCGCCACCTCGCTCGGTCCAAAGGTTTGGGGTTCAGTGCCCAGTCTGATTTATGATTTCTTCCTCTCGCTTCTTCTGCCTTTTGCAAGGATTAGTGTATGTGAAAAGTCCATAGTTGTCCCAGGTTCGGGGCCTGTGTAAGCCACTCGAAAGGTAACATAATGCAAGAGAATGTTTTACCTCCAAGTAAACCACTGTGGTGTTCAAACAAAGCTTAAAGTTTATGACAGATTTACCTTTTGCTTTACTTTAAAGTTTTAATTCATATATAAAGCCGAGATTTCTCATCCCGTCGGGAAACCTGCACGTGTTAGCACACCGCTTCCGGAGTTCGAGCAGGAGCGCAGGCCTAGGACCGAAACCGGTGCACCAGCCAGTCAGGAAGCGTCGTTTTCCTTATCCGACTAGATAAATACCTAACTGGTTCAAATGGCTCTGAGCACTATGGGACTTAACTACTGTGGTCATCAGTCCCCTAGAAATTAGAACTACTTAAACCTAACTAACCTAAGGACATCACACACATCCATGACCGAGGCAGGATTCGAACCTGCGACCGTAGCAACCTAACTGGTACTCACATCCCACATCTGTTATATGATTCGCGGATGTTTCTAAAACTCTCACGCACTCACACGGGTAACAGTAGATGCAAATAGATGGGGTATACAATCTACGTCCCAGGAAGAGGAGGGGGGGGGGGGGAGGGGTGCGTTGACGAAGACGGGGTGAGAGGGACGGAGCTGTATTAGAAAGGGCATCCGGTCACTCTATACTACTAACATTTTCAGATCCAGAATAATATGCCGACGCAGTGAAGCACCTGGGTAAAGGAAAAGAAAAACATGAAAGCCGAGGTACAGCCGGACACTGTGGCCGAGCGGTTCTAGGCGCTTCAGACCGGAATCGTGCTGATGCTACGGTCGCAGGTTCGAATCCTGACTCGGGCATGGGTGTGTGTGATGTCCTTGGGTTAGTTAAGTTTAACTAGTTCTAAGTCTAGGGGACCGATGACCTAAGATGTTAAGTTCAAAATGGTTCAAATGGCTCTGAGCACTATGGGACTGAACATCTGAGGTCATCAGTCCCCGACACTTAGAACTACTTAGACCTAACTAAGCTAAGGACTTCACACACATCTATGCCCGAGGCAGGATTCGAACCTGCGACTGTAGCAGTCGTGCGGTACCAGACTGAAGCGCCTAGAACCGCTCGGCCACAGCGGCCGGCCAGATGTTAAGTCCCATACTGCTTAGAGCCATTTGAACCATTTGAAAGCCGAGGTACTCTGATCCTGACACCGATACTTGGGCAATCGGAACCATAAATCAGACACAAAACTTTCTCTGGAGTCTAACGCCATCAAGTGCTTAAAATGTCAAGAGCTTTCCGCTAATATCCGCAAACAATTGTTAAGTGGAGTGATTGCTGGTCAGTTGCTGGTGCGCCATTGTATACTCTGACTGCCTTCTGTGACGTCACTGTTGCCTGCGCTATCCCCTTATACGGGCGTATGTCAATTCCATGTTCGATGCGCCCGCATTAACCTCACGATCGCTGAATACCACGTCTCGTTTAGCTGTACCCCAACGTTTCTTTCAAGTTTTTTAGTGACATGCCCATAATATTACGTTGTTTGCAATATTAGAATGAATGCCATGCCCGCAATACCTAGGGCACAGCATCTTAGTGAGGACTGCCGCGCCAATAATATTACGGATACAGGAACATGTGCCAGAAATATTACGGCCTTGGCACGCTTTCCAGGACTGAAGTAAACGTAATATTACGGGCATGGCAATCAATGTAACTTTTATTTCTGTTCCTTCTTTTATTGTACTGACCCAGAATCCGTTCTGTGAGTCGTGATAGAGGCGTCGTCAGGTTTGTTCTGGTGACCGTTTCCTAGAGCATACTCAGCTACAGTTAATTTTTCGGGATAGCGAAGGCGCTAGTTCAAATGGCTCCCCTAGACTTCTAACTACTTAAACCTAACTAACCTAAGGGCATCACACATCTCTGCCCGAGGCAGGATTCGAACCTGCGACCGCAGCAGCAGCGCGGCTCCGGACTGAAGCGCCTAGAACCGCTCGGTAACAGCGGCCGGCCGAAGGCGCTAGTGTCTCTCATACTACTTTCTGCATTGAACTACCATGCGCAATGTTCATTCGACGTAAGACTGGCAGTATTCACAGGATATTTGGTAAAACAGGTTTTCTAAGCCCAGCTAGATCATTAACTGGGCTCAGTAACTGCCGGATTTTCGACGGGGACCTGAAGATTCATTTCGTGTTTCTTCGGCAGGTGGCTTACGTCTCACGACATGGAGCCACAGCACGGCAAACTTTCTAACTTATTATCCTGTTCCTTCTCTACTGTCTTATTGTGAGTCTTACTTGAGATTATTTTCTTTGTTTGGTGATCGTTGTGGTCGTTCCTGAAGATTTTGCGTAGGTGGCTCAGATCCTTTTACACTCACGGCTGGAAGTCCGAGAACATTTTATTCAGTGTTACCTACGCGAAGCTCTGAATTCGTATATCAATCATACCGACTAAAATAAAAAAACAACAAAATTAAGTAATTGTCTTTGCCTTTCATTATACGATAGAGGATAGGAGGCATAAGCGATTTAAATATATGTACGTACTGTTAAAATCATTGAGGAACTGGAAATAATTCGCTGAATTCAGAGTGCAAATTAATATTTATCACTGAAATGTGATAGCAATGCCCTTCGGAAATTAATCGGAAATGCTGCTTCCGTTTTTCATGCGTTGTGTTTGTCAATTACACCATTCGTTTCCAGGATTTTCTGGCTTTTTTTCTGCATGCGCGAGCTTTATTTTGCCACAGAACATACTGTATTTGTATGAAACTGAATCAGTTAAACTCTTGTAACATTAGTTTCAAAATACTGATCTAAATAATACAACAGTAATCATACTCAGCACGAGTTTAACAGAGTACGCGTACAAGTTCGGAGTAAAAATGATGGAGGATTTGTTTAGTGTCCTTGTTACTATACTAAAGCTTGTAAAAGCTTTAGTATAAGTATATTTTGCTGCGGTTCTGTTAAGTTATTACAGTTTCGTTGTTTTGACATTAATACTTCACATAACTCTGAGTTTGAAGTATAATATTTGTCTCTGTATTAGGATGTTCTACATTTATTTATTTTGTGAAGTTTGTTTTCGACTTGTAAGATCACTGTTGTAGTCGAAACAGGATTGTAACTGGGTAAATTCTTGTGTATATGAATTTTTGTATTTGTTCTTAAATTGTAATATAACAATGAGTCAAACACCCTTTCAAAAGCGATGTACACAAGAATAGAACACCTCCTCCTCCTCCTACTACTACTACTACTACTACTTCTATTACTACTTCTATTACTACAATAGCACCCAACTCTCTCATGACTACTGCAAGGACAGCAAGCTGACGTTTAAATTTTGGGGAGCTATTACATGTGAAATATTTTTTCGAAGAACTACGGAATTCGGGAAGAATTTCAATACCTTCTTAATAAAGCAGCAGTAATAGTCCTCGCACAGATAACGGTCTTACGTCAAGGTCACTTCCGATATCAGATTTCACCTGACGCAGTTGTGCTTATTATCTTCTACGTCACAGTGATTCCCTACATTGCAGATGCAGCATGGGCAGTTGCGTGTGGTAAATTCTAGGTCAGTTATGCGCTTCTGATAAAATCCTTCTCTTCCATCGCACCTTGGGACATTTGGTGACCAAAAATGGTGGGAAAATGAAACCAGTATGTGTCGAGGTCACTCGTCATGACATTTTTGCCTACACCTCTAGGGAAATTGTGTGTGTTAAAACCAGTGGGATATCCTTACCGTCCCTCCTTTTTCTGACTTTGTCAAGAAGAAGCAAGCTCCCCCTCTTCTTTATTATTACTAGAACAATGGAATTAACCTCTCAGTTACGAGCTGTGCGCCATAGTGAGACAATCAGGTTTCTTAGGGATCAGGCAGTATTTTCTGTGTTAATAACAGTAACAAATTGAGCTCTGGAATATTACCAACAACGTTCAGCCTCTTGTTTTTTCCTATTCTCTGTAGAGCTAATGCCGGCCGCTGTGACTGAGCGGTTCTAGGCGCTTCAGTCTGGAACCGCGCGACTGCTATGGTCGCAGGTTCGAATCCTGCCTCGGGCATGGATGTGTGTGATTTTTATTTATTTATTTATTTTTTTTTTTTTTTTTTGAGCTATGGCATGGGCGTAGTCATTCGTGCACCTTAGGGAAAGAATTACGACTGTTTGTGATTGCAGTACTTTCTGTCAATAATAACCTTGATACACCAAATTAATATTTGCCTTTTTAACAATAGTTTTTCAAAGTTTCTTTTGCAATACAATGTTTCTTGTACTTCATTATATTACTTATATACCTTTATACAAACACCTATACTTCTGCCAGGTACAGAGATACATCTTGTGTACAGAGAGAGAGAAACTATTACATTAACCCCAGTAATGGAAAAGAACCTCTCATAATCATATTCAGTTTTATTTTTACAACAATAGTTTATTTCCTGCGACATCTGTCATCCTTTTCTGATTAGTTTTTGCGTAATAAATGCTCTATAGTACATTTTCTTTTTCACAACAAAATTTTTTCTGTGTACAGCTGTTACTCTTTGATCAATAAACTAGGGTTAGAACATTTACAGGCAAATGGGGATATGCCGCGCAATGTGGTATCATTTGGTTTTTCCTCCGAATTTAGGTATTCATCACAGGCTAAAACTTTGCATCACTGGGAAGAGCAGATCTGGTGACGTGCATGTCCTCGTGACACATTATCGCAGCAGGTTTCTGAAAACGCGTATATAATACAAAATGATTCCAGGAAGTGAAGTGTACTGTCCTTCGTGATTCGAATGAAGAGATGTACTTTTCGACGTTAGCAGGTAGGACACTAAACTTGTCACTGCTCATACCGAAATCTCACTAGTGCTCAACAAAGGAAATGAGCATCACACCTGCTCACATAGTGGAAGAAAACGGGTTTGTGTTTTGTTGTATTTCAAGTTGCATGCATTGTGTGCTAGAACGCAGAAGTTCCCTGTTCGATGACAGTGATCTCGGCATGGAGTCTCCTCTTCTCTACCCAGTGATAGCCCACAAATATGACGGTCAACTGTCTGCTCGTATAAGGCATCATTGTCCTGTGAGTTGATCATTGGAATGTTGGTGCGATAAATCTAATCAGTTTTCCTTTCAAGTCATCTGAGCTCAGAGACGATTGAGAAGTTGTTCACGGTATATGATTAGAAATGGTTAAGACTCGAATAATACGGACATACGACTTGATAGGCGACCACATATGGTATGTGTCATTCTGTGAAGGTACTAAAGGAGGCACTGCTGTCACCTTTACAATGTGACACAGAAGCTAGGAGGCACTCAATCTCCGTAAACTGCAAAGTGGCAGCACTTCAGGTGTTGGACTTTCTTAAAACTCAAGAATTAGTTTACTTTCGGCAGGTATTTCCACACACACTGGTTCCTGGCTACAGCACTCAGTTGCTTTGTTAAATGCTTGCTTCTAGTAAGTGAGCTGAGTCATCTACACCAAAAGTCACACACCGTGGTGTTTTGGCGATTGGGTGGAAAGTAAGAGCAACGTGCTTCTGATTCAGAAACAATGTTATATCTCTCCCACAGACAATAACAGAAATCTACATGTTTGTGGCGATGACCAGCTACTTTTGAAACTTGGATGGTTCTGACTGCTTTATAGTTTGCATGTTTCTTATTCTGCACAGCGTGCTCTTTGTTTATTTCCAGTTTGCTTTTGTCTACCACCAAGTGTGAACGTGAAATAAATAATCTGGATTCTCCCTCTCAAATTACGGAAGGTTATTAAGTGAGGAGATGCCGTTGAAGTTACAATGCTCACAATAATTAGATGTTTGGTATGTAGTTGTATGGTCTACATCCTTCTTCTACTTTCTGTTTGAAGCCAGAAACGACAATGCAAAGCAAAATTCATTATTTTGGACACTAACACTTGTTTTTTTAACAGGAACATCTTTTGGAAGAGGCTTTGAAAAATATTCCATTTATTAGAGCATAGACTTTCAAATACACGTCAGGATCGAGTACACGGCTGATTGCCTCTTCCCTGCATTTTGGAAAATAACCCAGTATGAAAGTCATGGCAAAAGTTCTGAACCAATCTGAAATAGAGTTGGACTACGATATCACGCCACTTTCCTCACCAGTGTAGACAAGGGCCTTTTCTTCATTACCATTACCATCCTCTTTCAGAGGGTGTATGAGTTCACAGGATGCCACAGATTGTCAACGATTCCGGAAAGCCCGCTTCCAGAGGGTGTTGACCTGCATTAAGGATAGTCGCAGTGTCCCAGTAGCCAGCACTAGAGTTGTCTATACCAGCATATGTTCATTAACGGGATAGGGTGGAGGACTACTAATAAGTCCAGGATTACGTGATTGCTGATGTCGAGGTGATGACTGATGTCGAGGTGGTCCAGGGCACAGGGGACACATCATGGACAGTCCCAGCTGAAGTCAATGAAGCATTGGCAGGGCCATGTGTGAAGTTGGCAGGCTTGATAAACGATTTATTGATAGGTGCTGATACGATGTTGTTTGGGAAAGCCTGCCTCCGGACTCTTCCAACACTCCTGCAAAGGAAGAAAACCAAACATTATTCATAAGCGTCAAGTGTAGCTATTCTGAATAGACATATGCAGACGTCGCTATTAATTTGTCGACGACCATGCTGTTGAAATACAAAGCCCAATCCCTTCATCAATCAGTGTACTGCATCTTAGCTGTTTTTCCAGATCATAATCGTACTCGCTATGGCAGTATTAACACTGAGCATACACATAAATAAAACGGAAATCTCGTAACTAACTCATGAAAGAATGTGAAAATTATTATTTTGATAGAAGAGAAAATGAACTACTATAATTAATTTATTTAACCCTCAACGATCAGCATCATTACTCATGGCCTCATGCTGGAGAAAAGCATCACTGTTTGAGATGGGTGTTTTATTGCATCTGCACAGCCGTGTCCCCCCATCCCTCGCCCATACCTATATCACATCGGCAGCTCCCAGGAAGACACAAGATCATGTCGTAGGTAACACAAACAAGTCTCAACAATAGCAGACGAATAAAAAACAATATCAGTTAATACATAAGTATGGATTCCTTTATAATAAGAAGCACTCCCTGAATTCAAACTAGAGACAATGTGCCATAGTTTGAGATGGGAAAATCTCACAGTTTAGTGTCATTTTAGCGGCACCTACCCTGTAACACATCTCTATAATATTGTCCAACTCTCTTAGGAAAATCCATAAGCATTGTATGCATGCATAATTATGTGACACTCTTAAGCGAATTCTAAGACCACAAACGTTTAAAAGTCTATAGGTTGAGTCTGTTCCTGGGAAACCACACGAGGGACATGGTATCAACCCAAGGTACTTCTATAAAAAAATCATGAGACACGATACTGTATAAGTACCATACGTACAAATTTGCCTTGCTGCACTGCTGCACCTGGACTGTGCATTGAATAAACTTCAATCACGGGTTGCGGGGTGTATGTACTCTGGGAGTGCAGTCATAGTGTTGCACTGGCCTTCATCCCTCCTCACCCCTACCCCAGACTCAATGAAAAAATCTACAAGGAAAAATGCATCATGTTAGTCAACAATATTATCATTATTAGCCACACACACAAAGTAAAATGATATACAAAAAGCCTACACATCCTATTACAAAATTTGCCCGATAAACGTTCTGGCTCGTCAGTTTATTCTGAGCTATCTAACACACTCAGAAGTGCAAATTAACACCACCAAGTCTTGTAATATATGTGTACTGTGCTGCATTAGAGGTGATGGTATACTCCAGGATTTGAACAAAATGAAGTCCTTCAGATTGCAGATGTATACAGTGGACACATACACAGACATACACACATTGAAAAGTCGTCTTTGACACATACCAATATCACCGAGGACATTTGCAAGCCTCTATAGATGTATCACATTTCTGCTGTAGCACTCGTACTGTGACTTTATCGCAGCTCAAATTATCTTAGGAATGCATTCTGCTGGCAAAAGGCTCTTATTTATAACCAAAAAACAGTTGTATCTGGATTCTGTGCTAGTTTGAACAAATATAAATCGAGGATTGTTGATACACATTGTGCGAGTACCAGAAAGGTTGCTGCTGCAAACTTGTAATCAGCGTGTACTTCAGCAGCAAGGTTACACAGATGCAGTGCCTACTTCCGTTACCTGACCGTGCTTTCGGCACTGTCGGCACTAGTCAAGATTATATTATTATACTTCGTAAAGTCGCTCAGTTCAGGAATCACAAGAGGAGGAGCTATACTTGGGAAAGGCCGGGCAGTACGGCAAGATTTCTATTAGATTACATCATGGTTAGGCAGAGATTCCGAAATCTGATACTGAACTGTAAGATGTACCCAGGAGCAGATATAGACTCAGATCACAACAAAGTAGTGATGAAGAGTAGGCTGAAGTTTAAGACAATAGTCAGGAAGAAACAATACTCAAAGAAGTGGGATACGTAAATACTAAGGAATGACGAGATACGCTTGAAGTTCTCTAAAGCTATAGATACAGCAATAGGGAATAGCTCAGTGGAGAGTACAGTTGAAGAGGAATAGAAATCCCTAAAAAGGGCGATAACAGAAGTTGGGAAGGAGGAGGAAAATATAAGTACAAAGAAGGTAACTGCGAAGAAAACATGGGTAACAGAAGAGATAACTCCATTGATCTAAGAAAGGAGGAGGTACAAAAATGTTCCTGGGGACTCAGGAATACAGAAATACAAGTCGCTGAGGAAAGAAATAAACAGGGTGCAGGGAAGCAAAGACGAAATGGCTGCATGAAAAATGTGAAGAAATCGAAAAAGAAATGACTGTAGGTAGGACTGACTCAGCATACAGGAAAGTCAAAACAAACCTTCGGTGACATTAAAAGCAAGGATGATAACATTAAGAGTGAAGCGGGAATTCCGCTGTTGAATGCAGAAGAGAGAGCGGATAGGTGGAAAGAATAACCTGAAAGCGTCCATGAGGGGGAAGATTTATCTGATGTGATAGAAGAAGAAACAGGAGTCGATTTTGAAGAGATAGGGGACCCGGTTTTAAAATCAGAATTTAAAGGACCTTTGGAAAACTTAAGATCAAATAAGGCAGAAAGGATAGATAACATTCCAACAGAATTTCTAAAATCGTTGGGGAAAGTGGCAACAAAACGACTCACGTTGGTGTGTAGAATGAATGAGTCTGGCGATATAGCATGTGACTTTCGAAAAAACATCATCCGCACAATTCCGAAGACGGCAAGAGCTGACAAGTGCGAGAATTATCGCACAATCACCTTAACAGCTCATTCTCACAATGTAAAATGCCCCAAGATGTTCGAAATTCTGAGAGAAATAGGGGAAAGCTGTAGGAAAAGACGGGTCATATACAATATGTACAACAGCCAAGAGGAAATAATAAGAGTGGACGACCAAGAACGAAGTGATCGTATTAAAAAGGGTGTAAGAAAAGGATGTGGTTTTTTGCCCGTACTGTTCAGACTGTACATCGAGGAGGCAATGATGGAAACAGAAGAAAGTTTCAGGAGTGGAATTAAAATTCAAGGTGAAATGATATCAATGATTCGATTCGCTGATGACATTGCTATCTTGAGTGAAAGAGAAGAGGAAATATTTGATCTGCTGAACGGAATGAACTCCTAATGAGTACAGAGTAAGGATTGAGAGTAAATCGAAGAAAGACGAAGGTAATGAGAAGCAGTAGAAATGAGAACAGTGAGAAACTTAGCATTAGTATCGATGGTCACGAAGTAGATGACGTTAAGGAATTCTGCTACCTAGTCAGATTCATAACGAGTGACGGACGGAGCAAGGAGGACATCAAAAGCAGACTGGCAATGACAAAAAGGGAATTCCTGGCCAAGAGAAGTCTGCTAGTATCAAACATAGGCCTTAATTTGAAGAAGAAATTTCTGAGAATGTACATCTCGAGTACAGCATTGTATGGTAGTGAAACATGGACTGTGGGATAGCCGGAACAGAAGAGAAGCGAAGCATTTGAGATATGGTGCTACAGACGAATGTTGAAAATGGGGTGGACTAATAAGGTAAGAAATGAGGAGGTTCTTTGCAGTATCGGAGAGGAAAGGAATATCTGGAAAACACTGATAAGGAGAAGGGACAGGATGATAGGACATCTGTTATGACATGAGGGAATATCTTCCATGGCACTAGAGGGATCTGCAGAAGGCAAGAACTGTAGAAGAAGTCAGAGATTGGAGTACATACAGCAAATAATTGAGGACGTAATTTGCAAGTGCTACTCGGAGATGAAGAGATTAGCACAGGTGAGGAATTCCTGGCGGGCCGCATCAAACCGGTCAGAACACTGGTGACCCCCAAAAAAAAAAAAAAAAAAAAAAAAAAAGTCGCTTCCATTGCGGCACCGCATGACATGTCGTTATAGGTTACAGATAGTGTGGATAACTTTCTCTACTACGAGGTCGTACATATGTGTCTGTTGATATTATCTACATCTACATCCATACTCCGCAAGCCACCTGACGGTGTGTGGCGGAGGGTACCTTGAGTACCTCTATCGGTTCTCCCTTCTATTCCAGTCTCGTATTGTTCGTGGAAAGAAGGATTGTCGGTATGCCTCTGTGTGGGCTCTAATCTCTCTGATTTTATCCTCATGGTCTCTTCGCGAGATATACGTAGGAGGGAGCAATATACTGCTTGACTCTTCGGTGAAGGTATGTTCTCGAAACTTTGACAAAAGCCCGTACCGAGCTACTGAGCGTCTCTCCTGCAGAGTCTTCCACTGGAGTTTATCTATCATCTCCGTAACGCTTTCGCGATTACTAAATGATCCTGTAACGAAGCGCGCTGCTCTCCGTTGGATCTTCTCTATATCTTCTATCAACCCTATCTGGTACGGATCCCACACTGCTGAGCAGTATTCAAGCAGTGAGCGAACAAGCGTACTGTAACCTACTTCCTTTGTTTTCGGATTGCATTTCCTTAGGATTCTTCCAATGAATCTCAGTCTGGCATCTGTTTTACCGACGATCAACTTTATATGATCATTCCATTTTAAATCACTCCTAATGCGTACTCCCAGATAATTTATGGTATTAACTGCTTCCAGTTGCTGACCTACTATTTTGTAGCTAAATGATAAAGGATCTATCTTTCTGTGTATTCGCAGCACATTACACTTGTCTACATTGAGATTCAATTGCCATTCCCTGCACCATGCGTCAATTCGCTGCAGATCCTCCTGCATTTCAGTACAATTTTCCATTGTTACAACCTCTCGAGACACCACAGCATCATCCGCAAAAAGCCTCAGTGAACTTCCGATGTCATCCACAAGGTCATTTATGTATACTGTGAATAGCAACGGTCCTATGACACTTCCCTGCGGCACACCTGAAATCACTCTTACTTCGGAAAACTTCTCTACATTGGGTATGACATGCTGCGTCCTGTTATCTAGGAACTCCTCAATCCAATCACACAATTGGTCTGATAGTCCATATGCTCTTATATGGTGCATACCAGCTGGCGGCAGGGACTGGTGCATAAGTTGCACACCCATCTCCATTAGTGCACAAAGGCTGCAACAGGGGTTGTTTTTATCAGACGTGCCTGTGGTAATAGAAGAGAAGAAACTGCATTTTCCAGATGAAGTGCTTACTCCACTTCACACTATAACTAGCCCACATTTCGCTTACAAAGCAGCACAGACAGGTCCTTGGCAACAGGCAGCTATGGACTTTTACCATTTACAGTGTCATATAGAAGAGATAACTAGCATTTTCTCATCTTCCCTCGATGAACTCAACTCCATAGGCAATGTGTGATACGTACTTACCTGAAACCTATCAGCAGTACCTGAAAAGAAAGCAAGTATTGTACAAGCTCAAATATATATTTTTTTAAATTCATTAACTATTTTTTCAACTTTGAAGTATCCATACATTATCTAAGGCCCACATAAAACAATTATGGTATGCCCCATACACCTATTTGAGCTGTCAAATAGGTGGACATATGTGTGAATCAAGAATCCAAATAAATACTTTCTTCATCTGACAAATACAGGACATTTTCTCATGGCCTTTGACGAAAACGATGCTACCTGTGGTCAAATATTCGGAACGATCTTACCCTAACTTCATACATCACTTCAGAATCGTTCCAGTGAATTTCATGATGGAAACGCGTTAGCCATGCCATGGTTTTAGGAGTCTTGGCACTCTTTGCTGTTCTACATGGTTTTATTTATGCAAAGAACGTACAGACTATCTTATTACATGTTCAGCATCTCTGATTGTGACCAATGCAAAATTAAAAAAAAAAACCGTCCACACTCGTTGTAAAAGCGTTGTGTGTCTACTATGATGTTCACACCCTGAGGTGGTGTCGTCATAAAACGTGTCCAATGCGAAGCAAAACCTCTACATTTATATAATTAGCTGTGGTGACCAGTTTATCGTAATATTCGGATGATCGCATAACAATAATACAATATCGATGCCATTCGGCTCATTTTGACACGTTTGGCTACTGGTTTGATGCAGCTCTCCATGCTACTTGATCCTGTGTAAGCTTCTTTATCTCTGAGTAACTACTACAAGACAAGCGTGTTGTCAGAGAAACAGTTTGGTTTTGCTAGTGCAGAGACGGTGTAACAGTATCTTCACAGGCCACAGAATATAGACCGAAAACAATGGTATCTTTTAATTATAAGAACAATTATTATTATCATTGAGATTTTGTTGCATTATTTCTTCTTCATCGAGCAGCCACGATGCCAGCAAGGCGCACTTTAATCTGCCGCCAATGATAAAGTCTGGTATTATTATTATTATTATATAAACTACCTACTGCAAATTATTGGAGAAAAATAGAGAATAATATTATTCAAGTTTATGTCATATTTTCTGTAACAATATTACTAATTTTGATCCGCTGCATTCCATCCTTGCTTCCCTGCCGACGAGCTGCAACGCCGTCATTAGCGGTAATATATTTATGTGATTTTATTCGGAAGAGTTATAGTTTTATTTCAGATTTAAAATGCTGAGAACAATTATTTAATGCTGATTAATGTTTTTTCTAATCGAATTCAGTCAGTTATTTTCATGTTATCGGAACAAATCCATTCTGTGATACACCGATGTTCATTAACTGCTGCCATTTAATGAAAGCTTTCCGCGGCGAATATAATTGCCGAATAATTCAGGCATATATATTTGCCGTTGTAAGAAGAATCCACGTAAATGTAACTTGATTGTATATCAAAATCTATGCTATGAGAAACTATTTTAACATATACCATTCTTTACTGGTGTCGGAGGGTAAAGCTTTCTCAAATCTCAGAAATCTTTTCAGTAAAATTCGCCGATTCCAGTGTTGTGTGCTTCCGCGATATAAAAGTGAACTAAGTTTGTATGAAACTAATTTAATAGTTGTAAACAGATACACTTCTTTACAGACAACATATGAAAACAGTTAACGACAGTTTAGAACTGTAGACATATTTAGATATTCGTGTTGGACGATGCTAAATTTACACATTCACAACACGATTTAAAAGACAGCACAACCTGTACTAGACTGGTGGTCCCTTGATGTCCCAGAAAGCGTTCAAAATTCAAATGGGTCTAAGCACTATGACGCTTAACATTTGAGGTCATCAGTCCCCTAGACTTAGAACTACATAAACCTAACTAATCTATGGACATCGCACACCTCCATGACCGAGGCACGATTCGAACCTGCGGCCGCAGTCGCGTGGTTCCAGACTGAAGCGCCTACAACCGCTCGGCCACCGCGGCCGGCCCCAGAAAGCGTCCTAGCAATACATCCTTTTATTAGCAACGCTGCGGCACAAATTTCTTTTCTCCCCAATTCTATTCAGTACCTCCTCTTTAGTTACGTGATCTCCCCACCTAATCTTCAGCGTTTTCTGTTGCACCACATTTCTGAAATCTATGTTCGATGTTAGCAAAATTCTCTTCGTCAGAAATGCTTTTCCTGCCAGTGCCAGTATACGTTTTATGTCCACTTATCCTCTCTACTTCAAACATCATCAATTACTTTTCCGCCCAAATAGCAAATCTCATCTACTACTTTACGTGTCTCACTTCCTAATCTAATACCCTTAGCATTACCTCATCCTCGCTTCGTTTTTATTGATGTTCATCTTATATCCTCCATTGAAGACACTGTCCATTCCGTTCAACTGCTCTTCCAAGTCTTTTGCTGCTTCTGACAGAATTACAATGTCATCGTCAAACCTCAAAGTATTTATTTCTTCTCCATGGATTTTAATGCCTACTCCAAAATTTTCTTTTGTTTCTTTCACTGTTCGCTCACTATACAGATTGAATAAGATCGGGGATAGGCTAACACCATATCTCACTCCCTCTTAACCACTGCTTCCCTTTCATGCCCCTCGACTTTTATAACCGCCATCTGGTTTCTGCACATATTATAAGTAGCCTTTTGCTCCCTGTATTTTCCTATGCCACCTTTAGAATTTGAAAGAGGGTATTCCATTGGCAAATGCTTTCTATAGATCCACTAATGCTGTAAATCTAGGTATGCCTTTCCTTAACGTATCTTCTAAGATACGTTGTAGGGTTTGTATTGCCTCGTGTGCTTCTACATTTCTCTGGAATCCAAACTGATCTTCCCTGAGGTCGTCTTCTACCAGTTTTCCACACCAGTTTCTCCATTCTTCTGTTAAGAATTCGTGTTAGTATTTTGCAGCCGTGACCTATTAAACTTATATTTCGATAATTTTGACACCTGTCACAACCTGCTTTCTATGGAGCTGGAATTGTTATATTCTTCTTGAAGTCTGACGGTATTTCGCCTGCCTCATACATCTTGCTCACCAGATGGAGGAGTTGGGTCATGGCTGGGTCTCCCAAGGCTATCTGGAGCTCTAACTGGCCGTTGCCAGCTCTCAGGGCCTTGTTCCGACTTATGTCTTTCAGTGGTCTTTCAAATTCTTCACGCAGTATCATAACTCCCATCTCATCTTCACCTACGTCCTCTCCCATTTGTATTACATTACCCTCAAGTATATCTCCCTTGTATAGATCCTTTATATACTGCTTCCACCTTCCTGCTTTCCTATCTTGCTTAACACTGATTTTCCATCTGAGCTCTTGATATTCATACAGGTGGTTCTCTTTTCTCCAAGGCGTCTTTAATTTTCTGTAGGCGGCAATTGGTTTTCCCCTAGTGATATATGCTTCTAAATCCTTACATTTATCCTGTAGCCATTACTGCTTAGACATTTTGCACTTCCTGTCAATCTCATTTTTGAAACGTTTGTATTCCAATTTCGCCTGCTTCATTTACTACTTTTTTTTCTCCTTTCATCATTTAAACTCAGTATTTCCTGTGTTCCCCAATGTTTTCTACAAGTCTACTGTTTCCAGGTCTCTTCCACATATACAACAGTCTTTCATGACACTTAAACCAAGTTTTAGCTACGATACATTACTATGTGCAAAATTCTACCAGGTGAGTTCCTCTTCAATTCCTTTCCCCAGTTAGTATTCACTTACTATTTTTACTTCTCTTCCATTTCCTACTGTCGAACGCTAGTCGCCCATCATTATTAAATTTTCATCTCCTCAGCTATCTAAATAATTTATTTTATCTCATCATTTATTTCTTCAATCTCTTCACCATCTGGCGAGCTAGTTGCCATATAAACTTCCACTACTGTTGTCGGTGTGAACTTCGTTTCTATATCTTGGCTAGAATATTGCGTTCACTATGCTGCTTATAGTAGCTTATCGGCGTGGCTATTTCTTTTTTCTCATTATTAAACTTACTCCTGCATTACCCCTATTTGATTTTGTATTTATAACCGTGTATTCTCCTGACCAGAAGTCCTGTTCCTCTTGTCATTGAACTTCAGTAATTACCGCTATACCCAGCTTTGACCTATCGATATCCTTGTTAACTTTTGTAATCTACCTGCCCAGTTAAGGCACCTGACATTCCATGCTCCGATCGGTAGAACGCCAGTTTTATTTCTCCTGATAATGAAATCCTCCTGAGTAGTCCCTGTCTATAGATCTGAACGAAGGACTATATTACCTCTAGAATATTTTATCGAAGAGGATGTCATCATCATTTAACCATACAGTAGAATTGTATGTCCTTTTGAAAAATTACAGCTGTAGTTTCCCCTTGCTTTCCGCTGTTCGCAGTATCAGCACAGTAAGGCCGTTTTGGTTGATGTTACAAGGCCAGATCAGTCAATCATCCAGAATGTTGCCCCTGTAACTATTGAAAAGGCTACTGCGCCTCTTCAGGAGCCACATGTTTGTCTGACCTTTCAACAGACAACTCTCCATTGTAGTTTCACCTGGATTGCAGCTCTCTATATTGCTGAGACATGCAGCCCTCCCCAGGAACAACAAGGTGCATAGTTCACAATAATACTAGTGGTAATTCTTTTAATTGCTGTGGTTTGAGTATTCGTCCAAATTCATTGCCCTCACAGTAAAAAGAGCGAAACTATGCTCACCTGTTCATACTGTGGGCCAATATTGTTACTATTCCAGTTAAGCTGCAGTTCATCATATGGGTAAAATTCAGAATTCGAGTAAGCCATTTTACATGGTTAGAATACACTGGTCGTATATTGTGGAATCCTTTTTCATATTTCCCCTTGTGGCAATTTACAACACGTGAATAATGAATCAAGTGTTTCAAGTTGAACTTCTGCTATAGTGGTCATATCTATCTCAATGTCATCAGCAGAATTAGATATTCAAACAGTTCCCATGAAATTAAATTAAATGGCAGTTGAATATTTGAATGCAGTACATCTAAAAATTTCAGATCATCCTGGTCTGCTGCAGAAGTATGACGCATTTTCCACATCATTTTTTCCAATACAATTATATTTTTTTCTTGCTCTCCTGTAGTCTAATAGTTAATATCTATTGCACTTCAAAACCAAAATAACTTGTTGTTTAGTTTTCATGATGATGTCCTTATTGTCTTCAAGGAACCCAATAAACATTTTGAGCGGAATACACAAACTAAGTTGATCACTTACTGACATGTACATGAACCATACTGCAGTTTGTTGAAAATTTGAGTCTGAGGCTGAAGTGGAAATGTATGGTTTGAGAGTCAATCTGATTCCCACATGCTTCATGCGGTTGAGCTAGATACCATTAAGATTGTGTCTTATTTCTTAAGACAGAAATGTGAATGCAATTCTTAAAATTACAATGTTACTTGGGCTTCTTCATAAATGTTCTTCCAGGTATAGAGAACTGTTGCTCGGAATTGTTGAATCACATTGGTGTAGAACGTCAATCCTTATCTCATAATTATTTCAAAATGTCGCTGGAAGCATAGGGTTTGTGGCTAAAATATTCCTGGTGAAATATTAGTGTCATTTTCGATTGTGACTCTTTTATTAAATGATATCATTGTGTGGTTTCAGTCTTTTCGAATTGAGAAACTTTTAATTCTCCTCTGTTATTTAATTGTGCTTCCAACACAGAGTGATATACTGATGTCTGAATGTGTCAATTTTATACACTTTATCCTTGCTTATGTGTCACAACTGTTGCTACAAAATTCTGCTATTAGTGAATGTCTGGTAGCAATCTCCACTGATTCTATGCAAAATCTCCTGCAGTACATGGTATTTGGGCTAAAGTAAAATTTTTGAAAATACATGTACTTGCTCAAACCTGATTCCCTCAGGGTGTGTTACAATAACAGCTTTCGTCTTCACAGAGTCAGATGCTGCTACAATTATGGCATATATATATTGATCCGTTCTTCTTCTTCTTCTTCTGGTTTTCAATATGAAACATTGAATTGTAGGCAGGCATAACGAAAAGACAGTTACACAGTCACAGGAAATAAAAGAAGGAATGGGCACTGGGAAGAGTAATGCTATTACGCTTCATAGTATCCGTTCTTTTCCTTCTTTCCTGTAACTGTGTTACTGTCTCCCCATTGTGCCTGTCTGCAACTCAACGTGTAACCTCTACAGTGAGTGGTAAACTGAAGTTTTTATTGTTTGTCATTGCAGGATCAGTCAGTTACTATGAGGCCCTAATGGCAGGGGTGTTTCGTCCACTCATTGACAGTTTTGACTAATATTTAAACTAGGATATTTTTTGTTTCTGTTTATAAATTCTTCCATATAGCCAGGTATATGAATTTATTTAAATACGAAAATAGTTATACGTCTACATCTGGAATACTTGGTTCACACATATCTATAGGTATAGATGCACAACAAGAACTGTAAGTTTGTCATGGTACTTTCACATGAATAAATGGTTTCGTGCTCTAACTCCAACAGATTACTCCATAATTTCTTGTATAAACAGTACACATACAGCTTCCAGCTTACTCGACTGTCTGGAGCGTGCTGAGAAATGTAACTGGCGTGATTTAGCTTTTTAAACGTGCAGTTCTTCAGATTAAAGAATTTAATTGTATGTGGGAAGTCCGAAGTAGTAACTGTAAAATCAGCCAGTCTCACTGAGGGATAGTGCCCATTTCCATGCAATACGAAGAGAATTTGAACTGATGTGTCACACAGACGAATCATCTCTTTCATGGATAATCTGACTTTGGTATCATTACGCTAAAGATTTCTGAAAGCAATCATTGGGTAGAACTTGTGATCGGAGATTATTCCCACACTGACACGTTTACTGCTGCTGATATTTAACTTATGAGTCACATCAAACACCATGTTTTCACATCATATGGCTGCTGTGATGACTTCACCTCACTTGCACAGATAAAGCAAAAATTAAGAGTTACATACATTTTTAACTTCTTTATGAGCGGATAGTTCTTTATTATCATCAGCGTAGTGCTGATGATAATAAAGAACTACAGCTTCCAGCTTACTCGACTGTCTGGAGCGTGCTGAGAAATGTACTTGCTCAAACCTGATTCCCTCAGGGTGTGTTAACAATAACAGCTTTCGTCTTCACAGAGTCAGATGCTGCTACAATTATGGCATATAGATATACGCTGATGATAATAAAGAACTATTTGGTCGTATAACCGTTAAAAACATTTGCACTCTTTTATATGGTAGCTATCTTCCAGTGTGTAGTGTTGATATGCATTTCGGCATGTTTATACTTTGAGGGTCCTAACACGTCTGGGTGAATGATTTATCAGTTACAGTAAATATATATCATTTGAGCATAATTGTACACAAGTATAAAAGATTAAAAATATTATATCATCTTTGTTTGCGGTATAAAAAAAATACGCTGGACTCTACAGTCAGTTCATTACTGTCGCTCATGTAAAATGAATAATATATTTGCCTCTAAGCCCCATAAATGCAGAGCAACTACACTGATTGTTAACTTGTAAGATGACAGTGAATGTCTACTGCAAGTCTGAAACGCTGAAGCATCTGCCCACATTTTGCACACATCCACTCTTAAAGGAGAATGGTGACTAACGGTATTTGTTTATTCCAGAAATCTGCTGACCCCAAACAGCCTAAGTATTCTGGATAGGTTTGATGTATTCTTCTGATAGGTTTGATGTGGCCCACAATTAACTCCTGTATAGTGCCTACCTCTTCAACTCAGAATAGCACTTGCAACCTAGTTTCTTCTTACCCTCTATTGCTCCCTCTAGTAATGTAGGAGTTATTCCCTGATGTCTTAACAGGTGTCCTATCATTCTGTCCCTTATTGTCAGTACATTGCATATATTCCTTTCCCCGCCCAGTACTGCGGAGAACCTCCTCATTTTTTATCTCATCAGTCCCCTCAACTTTCTACATTCGTCTGTAGCACCACATCTCAAATGTTTCTATTCTCTTCTTTTCCGGTTTCCTACAGTCCATGTTTCACTAACATACAATGCTGTGTTCCAGACATACGTTCTCAGAAACTTCTTCCTCAAATTAAGGTCTATGTTTGATACTAGTAAACTTCTTTTGGCCATAAATGCCCTCTTTGACAGTACTAGTCTGCTTTTTACGTTTTCCTTGCTCCGTGCGTCGTGGGTTATTTTGATACCTAGGTAGTAGAATTACTTAACTTCATCTGACACGTGTTCAAATGGTTCTGAGCACTATGCGACTTCACTTCTGAGGCCATCAGTCGCCTAGAACTTGGAACTAATTAAACCTAACTAACCTAAGGATATCACACATATCCATGCCCGAGGCAGGATTCGAACCTGCGACCGTAGCGGTCGCTCGGCTCCAGACTGTAGCGCCTAGAAACGCACGGCCACTCCGGCCGGCCGTGATCAACAACAACGTTCATGTTAAGTTCCTCGCTGTTTTCGTTTCTGCTACCTCTCATTACTTTCGTCTTTCTTCGATTTACTCTCAGTCGATACGCTGCACTCCTTATATTATTCATTACATTCACCAGATCCTGTAATTCTTCTTCACTTTCACTGGATAGCAATGTCATTAGCTATCTTTGGTATCATTTCATCTTGAATTTTAATTTGACTGTTGAACCTTTCTTTTATTTCCTTCGTTCCTTCCTCGATGTATAGATTGAACAGTATGGGCAAAAGAATGTCTTGCACCAGTCTTGGTATTCCACTCTTACTGTTCTTTCTTTGTTCTGGGACCTATAGTATATTCTATCTCTTCGTATAGCTTACCCCTATTCTTCCCATATTTTCGAACATATTGCACTATTTGACATTGTCTACCACGTTTTTCAGTTCGACAAATCCTATGAACATGTCTTGATTTTTCTTTAGTCTTGCTTCCATTATCAGTTGCAACGCCGGAACTGATCCTCTGGGGCCTTTACCTTCCCTTGAACCAAACAGATAATGCAACATATCGTCAGTTTTCTGTTCCATTATTCTTTATATTATTCTTCTCAGCGACTTGGATGCGTGAACTGTTAAGCTGATTGTGGAATAACTCTCGCATTTGTCTGCCCTTGTATTCTTCAGCAGTGTGTGGGTGATGTTCCTCCGAAAGTCTGGTGGTATAGCGTCAGTTTCGTGGATTCCACACACCAACGTGAATAGTCATTATTTGACACTTTCCACAATGATCTGAGAAACTCTGATGGAATTTTATATACCCCTTCCGCTGCGTTTTATCTTAAATCTTCCATAGATTTTTAAAATCTGATTCTAATGCAGCATCCCCTGTCCTCTCTACATTGACTCCCGTTTCTTCTTCTTTCACGTCATCAGACAAATTTTCCCCTCATGAAGACCTTCAATGTGTTCTTTCCAGTTATTTCCTCTCTGCTCTGAAATTCCCACTGCACTCTTAATGTTACCACCCATGATTTTAATTTCACCAAAGGTTGTTTTGATTTTTCTATATGGTAAATAAGTCCTTCTGACGATCATTTCTTTTCGGATTGCTTCACATTTTTCATGCAGCTATTTCGCCTTAGCCGCACTGCATTTCTTATTCATTCCACTCCTAATTGAAATTTACTTCCATTATCATGAATTTCCCTGCAAATTTTTGTACTTCCTTCTTCCATCGATCAGCTGAAGTATTTCTTGTGTTACCCATGGTTTCTTCACAGTTATCTCCATCGTGCCTATGGTTTTGTTTCCTTCTTCTGTGATTGACCTCGATAGAAAAGTCTATTTCTCTTCATATGAGCTATTCATTATCACATTATCCATATCCTCAAGAAATTCAAGCGTGTCTTAATCTCGTAGTACTTCTGTATTCGACTTCTGCGCCCACTGATTCTTCGTGACTAGTCTCTTAAACTTCAGCTGTTCTTCATCCTTACTAATTTGTGATCTGAGACTATATCTGTTTCTGAGCACACCTTACTATCCAGTGCCTGATTTTGGAACCTCTGTCTGACCATGATGTAATCTAATTAAAATCTTCCTGTTTATCCTGGCCTTTTCCTAGTATACCTTCTCCTCTTTTTATTCTTGAAAAGAGTATTCACTATTACTAGCTGAAAGTTATTGCAGAACGCTATGGATTATTATCTGTTTCCTACACAATTTATACATTGTTATCTAATATTTTACTCAGATTTTACGTACTACCTCAAGTGTTTCAAAGTGATATTCTTTTTGTAAGGATGATCCTTGCTATAGGCAATATGTTGTGAATGTATGGTGTCAGATTGATGGCCTTCCTGTTACTAAACTTCACTGTGATGCTCGTGAGAAGAAACAAATAGAAAGTTGTCTCTCATAGTATTATTTTCCTTTCTTAAAAATAATGATATGTGTAGTCATAAAAAATAATGATATGTGTAGTCATCGAAGCTTAGAAATTTGATAGGATTATGGCAAGGGGAAAATATTTCCTTTAAGGAATCAGACACCATACATACTCACCCAGGATGACTATTTATGGACTGGTAGTTCACATTTGAGTAGTGCAACAATAAGGATAGCCGCGCGGGGTAGCCGCGCCGGCTGAGGCACCTTGGCACGGTTCGCGCAGCTCCCCCCGTCGGAGGTTCAAGTTCTCCCTCGGGTATGGGTGTGTGTGTGTTGTCCTTAACGTAAGTTACTTTAAGTAGTTTGTAAGCTTAGGAACCGATGACCTCAGCAGTTTGCTACCAGTAGCCACAATTTTCAAATTTCCAATAAAGACAAATCTCAGAAAGGCAGGCCTAAACTACGAGCACTAGCAACAATGAACATGAGTAGGGAGTAACAGGGAGAGAAGGATATATTTCGGATGTATTTAATGTTGTAATTGTTATGATTTTTTTATGGACAACGACCTACTACGAATTCATATCCGTTGGAGATAAATCGTCCAAACAGAGAATTAAAACGATTTTCTAGTTACTCCATCCCAGGCAAACGTACACCACTTCTACAAACTGTATTAAATAAATGTTATTCAGAGAAATGTAGCTGACATTTGATATACGTTACTGCGCAACATCTACCAATAAAGTATTACCCATATTTCATTCATATCAAACTCATGTCTGTGCCATCCTCGGTAGTTAACACTCGACTTCGAACTGAGATGTATGGCTGGATGTATGAGAATCTGAAATTAACTTTTCTTCTATTTCTTGGAAGAAGGCTGCACAGTCAACACTTTTGATCATTGCGACGTATCTTCAGAGACCTTACAGCTATATTAAGATTAATGATGGATATTTTAGCTGAAGGAATCCTAAGCAAATGTAGCTTGCAGATAAAGACTAAAACCTACCAACCAGCCGAACATTGTGACTATACCCAGCGAACATCAAGCATGCCTACAAGCCCCCATTCATCCCTCATTCAGTACGCAAATGTTGCACGGGTCTTACTGTTTCTAAGTTTTTAAAATGCGTCCAAATCCTTGAGTGTCATGTACTCCTTCTCGCGTTTCATATCTGATTACACTCCCCCACTCGTGGCCTTCCCACACCTCCTAAAACACATGGAATACCTTAGTCAGTTCTGTATTTCTCACAAAATGCAATCGCGACGCTTCACAGTATCGCTCAGCCTTGTGAACCGTCGTCTGCTACAGTGCTTCATCACCAAGTCACGTCTCCCTAACATCTCCATACTATTCATGTCCTTTGACCTGGTAATTTCAACCATCTTCCCTTCCAACAACATGAAATAATTTCTGTGACATCACTGCAATCCCATGAACCTGCATCCACCTACAATCCGTCTACTAAACGTCTCAGCATACGTCCTAACTCCTTGCTCATATCGATTTTCATCCATTTCCAGCTGTAGCCATATCTCTTCCCTAGAAAATCTTATCAGGGGCCTACAGCTCCATCATATGATTCAAAACTACACACAACACCAGCATCTCCCAGAGCTTTAGAATATCGGTTTTATTCTTATCAATGTGTTTTTATACCTTTTAAATTCAGTACTGAAAGACTGACGAGCGGTAGTATGGCTTCTGCCAGTCCACACGCTGGTGGGGTATGCAAAACACATAAACAATTGAGGTCTTATTCTAGAACTGTCTGGATATTTGTACAATGTCGCTGTTGCGTGGTGAGGTGGTAACTTCTTTGTGACACACTGAGTGCTTTTTATCAGCGCTATACAGCCTCGATAGTCTGAGACTCAGTTGAAGAACGAGCACAGTACTTTCCGTGCTACAGTTCTGCGCAGCCCACGGCCTTTTTGACGGAGGGAGCGGACCAGGCCAGACTTTTTCTCCGCTGAAATCGAATTCGCGCGCCGAGTGCACCCTCATCTTCACCCTCGGCCAACCGAATGAGCGCCGGAACGAGATTACGTCCTGCGACGAAAATATTCGCTCGCTGCGTACAGCGTCTTTATGAACCTGGCAGCGCTGCCTCATCTGGCACCATTCCTGGGTATCTTTTCTTTGATTCGGCTGTATTAACTCACTTCAGTACTCACTTAAGCGAAGTCAGAAGGTAGAAAACTTTCTCCGCAATCATTCAGCATTCACAAAAGCCAAGCCGCTCCGGTTTAGCTATTCTATATGCTGTGTATTAGTTATTTGCGCTCGTTATTAGATATACTCTTCTACTGACTTCCAAGGTTCAGCCTTTTCGATTTCCCCACAGTATTCTGGAACCTTTCACAGCTTTTTATTCCGGAGGTTTGTAATTCAATATTTGTTTCGTAATAATATTCTCTTGCACTCGTAGAACATGTTTTTCCTAATTTATTTAATGTCACTTTCACTATTAAAGATAATCACTCTTTATTTAACATTTTTATATCTTTCTCTCTAAAATGTTACCGATCTGAGGGTTTAAGTTTCAGCTACTTGTATTTGCTTAAGGTCTTTCTTTCTTCAGACCCACATCGCTAACGGAAATAAATACACGGTGAGCCAAAACATTATGGAAAGCGCCGGCCGAAGTGGCCGCGCGGTTCTGGCGCTGCAGACTGGAACCGCGAGACCGCTACGGTCGCAGGTTCGAATCCTGCCTCGGGCATGGATGTGTGTGATGTCCTTAGGTTAGTTAGGTTTAACTAGTTCTAAGTTCTAGGGGACTAATGACCTCAGCAGTTGAGTCCCATAGTGCTCAGAGCCATTATGGAAAGCAAAGCAAAACTCCGAGGTTCTGTCCTTCGCCTTGGACCGACCTATCACCGGGTTATCCTCAACCAACAGCGACATTTGGTTGCGGTATGGAGGGCCGTGGGTTCAACACACGGCCCTTCCGGACGTTGTCGAACTTATAGACATTGGAGCCGCTATTTCTGATTCAAGGAGCTCCTAAAGCGATATCACGAGACTGATTAAAGTTCGTTTCACTCCATCCACCGAGGTAAAATCCCTGAATGTACCGGAAATTGAACTCGAGTCTGCGTGGCAGTAAGCGATCGCTGACGAATCGCTAAAACACTAGATCACCTGTTTAATAGCCCACTGGTCCACTTTTGAAACAGAATACGGCAGCGATTCTGTGGGACATGGATTCGACAACTCTTTGGTAGGTTTCCGGAGATCCGTGGTGGCAGATGTCTAAGCACAGGTGACGCAATTCCCGTTGGATTGTTGCTGCGGAGCTGGCATGCTATGAATTCTCAAATGTATTCCGTCGAGTTCTAAACGATCGAATTTGTTGGACAGTATATCAAAGAATGTTCACTATGATTCTCCTTGTTATCCTCCTGGAAGATGCAACACCGTTGGGGAAGACTTGATGCACGAATGGAGGAAAGTGGTTGGTAACAATGTTCACATAGACCACAGCTGTCATGGTTGAAATGGTTCAAATAGCTCTAGGCTCTATGGGACTTAACAACTGAGGTCATCAGTCCCCTAGACTTAGAACTACTTAAACCTAACTACCTAAGGACATCACACACGTCCATGCTCGAGACAGAATTCGAACCTGCGACCGTAGCAGTGGCGCAGTTCCGGACTGAGGCGCCTAGAACCGCTCGGCCACCGCAGCCGGCTCATGGCACTTTCGATTACTACGATAGCCGCACGTATGTCCAAGTGCATGTCCACCATATCATGGTAGTCTTCAGTCAAATACTTATCATTTCAGCAATCAAATTGACGATGTAGCGTCAACATGGTAGCATGCCGGTGTCGTCTGGTGTGGAGGTTGTCAAACAATGTGTGCTGAATTTTGGGCTCCGAAAAACTTGTGCCTGCACCAGCAATGTCTACTGTCGCCGGGTGTGCATGCGTGTCGTGCTGCATGTTTGGAGCAGCTGTTGGTCTATACGACAGGGCATCCTGACTCGACCATCGACTTGATGTATCAATGGTCGTGGTTCGTATGACCATCTTGCATGTTCCGTGGTCCACAGTCAAAGGTTGATGATTTCAGAAATCAAATTGAAGATGTAGGGTCAACATGGGATCATGTCTGTGTCGTGTGATGAGAAGCCCCATGTTAAACAATGTGTGCTGAATTTTGGGCTTCAGAACACGTGTGCCTCGACCAGAAGTGTGTGCTCACGTTAGATCTGCCACATTTCACCGCCTACCCTACTTTGCAGAGCCGGTCAGCTTCCGAGGTGCTCGTTCCCAGGCGTCAGGCCATAAGAATCGATCGTTTGCAAAAATTGTTCATGACAGTGGATTTTCCCATTCCGACTCGCATCGTATCTACAATAGTATCTTTTCCGTCCTGCTCCGTTTATATACACTGCACAACATAATTAAAGGATCACTTTTTCGAAAACCTGTAATTCACACCCATTACGACTCTTAAGTTTGAAATTTGGCTCTGAGATGCGTACAACCATTTTTTGTAACGATCAAAAGCGTGGCGTCCTGCGACATCACCCTGGTGCTCGAGGACGCTTCAAGCAGGAAGGTGTCGACAAATGCGAAAAATTTATAGGAGACATCATATTTACGCCAGTGGCTGTAACACTTTCTTCATTTCACGATTACAATTTAGGCCTCAGGCCATTATCAAGTGCAGATTTTTCTGGCCTTAAGCCATGTTAACTTAAAATGAGTTGACATGGCTTAAGGCCACAAAAATCGTGTGATGTCTTTTATAAAGTTCTACATGACTGTGAATCTCAGATATAAAAAGTTAATCAAATGCGAGAAAAGTGCTACTGCTCTGAAGTTCATGTTTAGTGTAAGGTGGATTAATGATGTCACACTGGTACCTCATTTCGCCACAATTCTGTCCAATGTCACCATGGATGCGTCACAGTATCACAATGCTGTCATAAGACCCCTCACCCACAAGTCACCCCTTCTTTCCACGTGTCTGCGGTGGAGATCAGGAGAGCGACGTCTAATGGCCGTAATGCAGCAAAATCTTTACGTGGTGTTACAAGTAAAAAAAAAGCGAAAGCTAAGAAAGCAGCTTATTAGATGAGTTGCATATAGTAGAAGCAGTCCACCAAAGTTTGATTCTGCCGCGCGACAGGTTTACAAAACTACAGAAGTACAATGAATATTCATATTTTATAGACGTAGAATTTGATACTTACATAACTCAACAAGAAGATTTAGAACTTCATCGTTTAACGTTGTTACCAAAAATCACGAAAGGTTCTTGACAGATTTGCTTCAAGTTTTTTCTGGATAATATATATTTAAAATACATAAAATATATATGAAAATATATAAAGGTCGTCACCAGCCTTGAAAACTTCTCTACCGATTTACTCGGTTCTGTGACGGTCACGGCTGCAAATTTCTGTACCTATGTTACAGTGTCCCGACTTGTGAGTCAGGGGTGCACTACAAAAAAAAAAAAAAAAAAAAAAAAAAAGAGCTAGGCACCGATGAAAGCTCGCCAGTTGATATGCAGAGAGTGAAATCAGATTGTTTACAAAGTTGATAGACACTTCCACTGTATTTTAACAGTAGAATATCGAAGCATTCGTAACAAAGTTCTCGAATTTATTACCCTCCAGGAAATTTTTCGCTCTCAGAAATATTCTCGGGCCAGAGAGCTGGGTAAAACTCGAGCTATCAACTCTCTCTCCATCCGAACAGGCCTTGGAAGGCCCAACGGTACCGACCAACCACCGTGTCATACTCAGCCCATAGGCGTCACTGGATGCGGTTATGGAGGGGCATGCGGTCAGCACACCGCTCTCCCGGCCGTATGTCAGTTTACGAGACCGGAGCCACTACGTCTCAGTCAAATAGCTCCTCAGTTTGCCTCACAAGGGCTGACTGGACCCCGCTTGGCAACAGTGCTCGGCACACCGGATGTTCACCATCCAGGTGCTAGCCCAGGTGCTGATGGGAACCGGTGTTACCACTGCGTCAAGGCCGTTGGCCAAGTTATCAAGCTATGAGATATTTAGCGAGCTATGAACGTATATCGGAAAGACTGATCACATGGCATCGAAAGGGATTTATTCATTACAGCTGAGAAAATATCGTCTCTATTACGATCGAGTTTGGGTATGACAGTGACGTTATATTGACGTATGTAATAAATCTAGATGAATTCAAGTTCATTGCTGGGTATTCTTGTCGGCCACAAAATTCAGATGTGACAGTTTTACAGTCATTCAAGGACAGTCTACGGTCAGTGTCGCGGAAATATCCAGATAATGTAATATCAGCTGGAGGTTGTAACCTCCCCCTCACTTATCGTCCTTAATGACAGTAAAAAATTAAACCGCATGCACCTAATGGAAACTTGGGAAAAGCAATCGTCACCGAAGTTAGTTTGTCGGTAAAGAAGGAGGAAAGGGTTACATCTAAATGAAAGGAAAAATGCAAATGAAATTGGTGAAAATTAATTTTGAGAAAAGGGTAAAATTAATAAAGAAAGTAAATGTGCGGTCGTTACGTTAACAATTAATTGGCGTTAATTAGATATTTGAGATTTTGGGAAAATTACGGTCGCCAGTCCTATGGACAACTACTATAATAGCTGAAAATGGAAGATTAATGCACATAAAGCGTGGCAACTGAAGGTTGACACGTGCTGTGGGAAAACTGAATGTTTGTATGAAGTAATAACTTTCACTACACTCTGACGTAATTTAGCGAAAGAATTAATAAAACCGGAAAATTGAAAGTTAATTTAGTGACTGAAATTAATAGTGAACTTTGTTTCTGAAGTACTACGAAATTCAATAAAATAAGGTTAGTCTTGGGCTACCTCAACAATCATTTCAAAAGCTACTTGTATCTACGCAATTTAGAAATAAGAGATTTAACTTTGAACTTGAATTAAATGTTTCTGGACAATTAACAATAGTAAAATTTAGTACATACCAAGTTGAGCAGCAGTCACAGGTAAGCTAAAATATGGTAACAAAGCTCGCACTCTTAACTTGTGCTTGTGTAATCTAAATATTGTAGCCAGCTATGAATACCTTAACTGAACTTTGAAATCAAAGCAGTGAAATGGAATTATATTAATTTCAACGACACTCAGGATCATTACAGAAAAGGAAAGGGCCCTGCTTGGTAATGCAATTGGGACAATGAGCAACAAAGCTTCATGCTAAGTTGCTATAATTATGAGCAAATTTTAAAAGCTGAGGTCTGCCATACAGTTCTAAAATCTTACGTGCTTTTAGTCTTCCTCGTTGGTTGATTGAAGGTTTGCAGTCGTCGATCGGGAAGGTGGCGACAGTCACTCATTGTCGGCCGTCGCTGTTGCAGAAGCCTTCTTCTCGACACGTTCACCATGCGAAACGGGCTCTTGATGTGCGCCAGCTAATGCTTCCCGTCCGCGACAACGTATCAGAAACTATTACAGCAAGTCGAGCTCAATTACATGCTGTCAAACCCCGAAAGTGCGGCAACTCGCAGGAGCGTCACACAACACACCTGCTCCACCGCCCTACTCCAGCCAAACTCCCTCTGCCCGCGCTCCATGCGTCAGAGTTAACACTACCAAAGATCCTCAACACTTTGGGTCTCCACACGACCTACCAATGTAATAATTCGATAGCATAGATTTCCCTAGGCCTACACTCCTGGAAATTGAAATAAGAACACCGTGAATTCACTGTCCCAGGAAGGGGAAACTTTATTGACACATTCCTGGGGTCAGATACATCACATGATCACACTGACAGAACCACAGGCACATAGACACAGGCAACAGAGCATGCACAATGTCGGCACTAGTACAGTGTATATCCACCTTTCGCAGCAATGCAGGCTGCTATTCTCCCATGGAGACGATCGTAGAGATGCTGGATGTAGTCCTGTGGAACGGCTTGCCATTCCATTTCCACCTGGCGCCTCAGTTGGACCAGCGTTCGTGCTGGACGTGCAGACCGCGTGAGACGACGCTTCATCCAGTCCCAAACATGCTCAATGGGGGACAGATCCGGAGATCTTGCTGGCCAGGGTAGTTGACTTACACCTTCTAGAGCACCTTGGGTGGCACGGGATACATGCGGACGTGCATTGTCCTGTTGGAACAGCAAGTTCCCTTGCCGGTCTAGGAATGGTAGAACGATGGGTTCGATGACGGTTTGGATGTACCGTGCACTATTCAGTGTCCCCTCGACGATCACCAGTGGTGTACGGCCAGTGTAGGAGATCGCTCCCCACACCATGATGCCGGGTGTTGGCCCTGTGTGCCTCGGTCGTATGCAGTCCTGATTGTGGCGCTCACCTGCACGGCGCCAAACACGCATACGACCATCATTGGCACCAAGGCAGAAGCGACTCTCATCGCTGAAGACGACACGTCTCCATTCGTCCCTCCATTCACGCCTGTCGCGACACCACTGGAGGCGGGCTGCACGATGTTGGGGCGTGAGCGGAAGACGGCCTAACGGTGTGCGGGACCGTAGCCCAGCTTCATGGAGACGGTTGCGAATGGTCCTCGCCGATACCCCAGGAGCAACAGTGTCCCTAATTTGCTGGGAAGTGGCCGTGCGGTCCCCTACGGCACTGCGTAGGATCCTACGGTCTTGGCGTGCATCCGTGCGTCGCTGCGGTCCGGTCCCAGGTCGACGGGCACGTGCACCTTCCGCCGACCACTGGCGACAACATCGATGTACTGTGGAGACCTCACGCCCCACGTGTTGAGCAATTCGGCGGTACGTTCACCCGGCCTCCCGCATGCCCACTATACGCTCTCGCTCAAAGTCCGTCAACTGCACATACGGTTCACGTCCACGCTGTCGCGGCATGCTACCAGTGTTAAAGACTGCGATGGAGCTCCGTATGCCACGGCAAACTGGTTGACACTGACAGCGGCGGTGCACAAATGCTGCGCAGCTAGCGCCATTCGACAACCAACACCGCGGTTCCTGGTGTGTCCGCTGTGCCGTGCGTGTGATCATTGCTTGTACAGCCCTCTCGCAGTGTCCGGAGCAAGTATGGTGGGTCTGACACACCGGTGTCAATGTGTTCTTTTTTCCATTTCCAGGAGTGTATATATATATATATATATATATATATATATATATATATATATATATATATATATAAAAGGAAAAAAACAGGGGAAATGCATATGCTCAAAACATCAAGAAAATTTAACATTTGTCTAATTAACCATAAACCAATTTTTAGACCATAATAATTGAGTGGGGACTCTCCTAACCTTATTCCACTCTGTCATCTTACACAAAATTAAAACAGGTTGACAATTTATTAAAATTCATAGAAAACATAGATAATGGTTTAGCTATTCTAAAATCAGCAAAATTCCTAACAGTATCAAGAAATGGAATACTATTTACAAAATTAATCAGAGTACATGGTCATAAAAACAGGTAGATCAAAATACGCAAATTAATAATTAAGTACATAGACTACACATTTTGATATAACCTTTACATAAGTAATACTCGTGTCATGAGAGTCCACTTATCACTGAACAAGAAAATAATGCACAGCAGATCGAAAAAAACATACATATTGACAGCAGAATCCTTCACATCAGCTGTCCGGGAAGGAAAACAACTCCGCCTTCCGTACCCGCAAGTACAAAGAATGCCGATAGCAGCACAAGAGCCGACAGCGGCTCCGCCTCGCCAGGACTGTTGCGCCCGCCTGTGCGGCACACTTGATCTCACTCGCCTGTGTAACGGCATTTCCAGAACGTCCGTTTCACTGAATTCTTTCGGAAAAACTCACTCCCGAGTAATCTCAAGGAGTCCATTAATAGTATCACAGTGGATAACTCAACACTGTCCATCATCACACGCATGTACTAACCTGAAACTTAAAACTCATCGGCCATGAATTTCAACGACACTCAGGATCATTACAGAAAAGGAAAGGGCCCTGCTTAGTAATGCAATTGGGACAATGAGCAACAAAGCTTCATGCTAAGTTGCAGTAATTTTGAGGCAAATTTTAAAAGCTGAGGTCTGCCATACAGTTCTAAAACTTTACGTGCTTTTAGTCTTCCTCGTTGGTTGATTGAAGGTTTGCAGACGTCGATCGAGGAGGTGGGGACAGTCACTCATTGTCGGCCGTCGCTGTTGCAGAAGCCTTCTTCTCGACACGTTCACCAGGCGAAATGGGCTCTTGATGTGCGCCAGCTAATGCTTCCCGTCCGCGACAACGTATCAGAAACTATTATAGCAAGTCGAGCTCAATTACGTGCTGCCAAACCCCGAAACCGCGGCAACTCGTGGGAGCATCACACAACACACCTGCTCCACCGCCCTACTCCAGCCAGACTCTCTTTGCCCGCTCTCCATGCGGCAGAGTTAACTCTACCAAAGATCCTCAACACTTTGGTTCTCCACACGACCTATCGATGTAATCGTTCGATAGCATAGTTTTCTCTAGGCCAGACCCAGCGTAAAATACAAATAATATTTACAAAGCAAACCAATTAGACATATATATATATATATATATATATATATATATATATATATATATATATATATGCGTTTCTGGCGTTACAAGGTGACTTTAAGCTACCGAGTGCAGAGTCGAACGTCTATAGTTTACTGCAGGTATGCGGACAGACAGTCTTGTAAAGTGCTTCTGAACACGTTTTCTGAAAAGCGTCTTGAACTGCTACTTACACAACCCAACAATGGAAATATTTTAGACCTTGTACCTACAAACCGGCCTGCCTGACCTCACCCACAGTGTCAATATAGAAAGAGAGATTAATCGTGATATCTTAGCGACGATGGGTCCTATTGTCAATAAATTCATCAAGAAGGGCAGGAAGTGTTTGTACTAAGAAAAGCAGAGAAGCAGTTGTTAGCACCACTCTTAAAAACGTAGCTCCAGTATGACGGATGCAGACGGATTATTGGCCAAATTAAAAGTGATTGTAAACCGCATTCTCCAGACGTATATGCCAATAATGTGGATTAAGAATGGAAAGGACCCACCACGGTTTAACGGTCAGCTTCGAAAAATGCTGAGAAAGTATTGTTGCACTCTCGGTTCGAAAAAGACCGCGTAAATATTTTAAGGTAAAAGTTAGTAGAAATTCGTGCGTCCGTAAGAAGGGCAATACGCGAAGCATACAATTACTTCCACCGTCATGCCTTAGCGAGAGGTCTTGGCGAGAGCTTCTAAAATCCTGGTCACATGTAAAATCACTAAGTGGGTAGAAGACTTCCGTTCTGTCACTTGACAAGTCTGGGGTGGCAATAGAAGACAGCAAAAGGAAAGCTGAAGTTCCAAATTTCGTTTTAAAGAATTCATTCAAGCAGGAGTGCCGCACAAACATAACATCGTCTGATTGTATTAAGGATTCCATCATGGAGGACACAGAAATTGGCATCCGTAAAGTAGAGAAGCAGTCGAAAGAGCTGAAAACAAATAAGTCACCAGGTCCAGATTGAGTCCCAGTTCGATTTTACAGAGATTGTTGTGTGGCGTTGGCCCCTTACTTATCCTGCATTCATTACAAATATCTCGCCCAGCGGGAAGTCACAAGCCAATGGAAAAAGAAAGAGCGGGTGACTCATGTATTTATACGGACCAACATGCTTAAGATCGGATTGTTGTAGAACTCTTGGACACATTCTGGGTTCCAATAGAACAGAATTTCTGGAGATAGGAAATCTTATGTCCACAAACCAGCGAGGATTTAGAAGGTATCGCCTGTGCGAAACTCTGCTTTTCCTTTTATAAAATGATACCCTACAAATCGTAGATGGGGCCAGACAGATTCCATTCGAGGGTGAGCAGCAGTTTACGACTGTTTGCTGATGATGCTGTGGTGTTCGGAAAGGTGTCGCCGCTGAGTGACTGTACGAGGATACAAGATGACTTACACAAAATTCTTAGTTGGTTTGATGAATGGCAGCTTCCTCTAAATGTACGAAAATGAAGTTTATGCAGGTAAATAAGAAGACAATAGAACACAACGTGAGTAGAGCGCAGCTTGACGAAGTCACTTCGATAAAATATCTACATGTAACATTGCAAAGCGATATGAAATGGAATGAGTTCGTCAGGTTGATAGCAGGGAAAGTGAATGGTCAACTTCGTTTCATTACAAGAATTTTGGGAAAGTGTAGCTCATCCACAGAGGAGATGACGTATAGAATGCTACTGGGACCCATTCTTCAGTACTGTTGAAGTGTTTGGGATCCCCACCAGGTCGGAAGACATGGAAATAGTTCAGAAGCGGCTGCTAGATCTGTGACGGATAGGTTCGATTATCACGCAAGTATTATGGAGATGCCTGCTGAACTCAAATGGGAATTCCTGGAGGAAGACGATGCTCTTTCTGCAAGACAATATTGAGCAAATTTAGAGAACAGATATTTAAGCCAGCCTGCAGAAAGATTCTCTTCCCGCCGACGTACATTGCGCGTAAGGAGCATGAAGATGCAAGAAATTAGAGCTCGTATCAAGGTTTTGTCGTTTTTCCCTCGTTCTAATTGCTACTGGAGTAAGAGAGGAAATGACAAGTAGTCGTACAAGGTAACCTTCGCAACGCCCCGTACGGTGGTTTGTGGAGTATGCATGTGGATGCAGAAAGTTTTGCACAATACTCAAATAACAGTTAGGCGAACATGCGCCACAGGGTTTTTTATTATATATGGTATATTAGATAAGTTTTTGACCAACTTACTTCAAATTTGTACACTATAGTGTAATGAAAATTCCCACGGATACGTGCTACATATTTTTAATGCACGTAGTATAGAAACATACATTTAATACTGAAAAAGGAAATGATCAGGGCGCAAGCACGGAAGCCAGATTGTAATAACGAAGAAATGTGCTACCAAAGGACCTGGCCCAGCACCGGTCTCATTCTCTGTCGTACGTGACAAGGAGTGACAAAACAGTGGCAGGCCAAGCCCGCAAAAATACAGCCCACTTCAGTCGTATAGTATCGGAGTCATGAGGTGCACCGAAGTCCATATGTCGCCGAAATGGTACCTATTTGGTGCCACCTGCCGACTGCCCTCTATTGACCGCAGGTCGCTGACGCGGGGCTCCATGGTTCCTACCCGGGCCTGACTTGCTCCCGAGTCGCCATTGCCTCTTGTAGGCGCAATCTGCGATTGCAAATCGATGTCGCTCCTGCTTACTCTGGAGTCCTTCTTTCTTCACTGCGTACTCGAGTGTTTTCTGCTCTGAGCAGCAACTCCGTACCACAAAATGTGGCCAACCTTCTCAGGGGGTGACATAGCTGCCTGCTGCCAAGCCAGGGGTCTGATCCTAACGGCGTGGCTCTACTTGCCGTAGCATGCTTTATGCTGTGAGCTGGCTGTCATCGAAGACACGTTTTAGGGCCAGTGACCGACTCTGGCAGTTGGCTGCAATAACAAAACAGCTGTACCTGATGCAATAATAAACGATAGGGACCTCCGCTTGAAACCAAACTCGCAGCCCAGGTATCCACACCACCACAGATATTTGTGGTGGGATACTCCAGCCATCCTGACATCCCGCTACACCGCATTCCGATGCCATACGATTCATTTTCATACAATGCTATGCTCCAGACGCAAACATCCATTAACCTCTTTCTCAGTTCAATACAAATACCTGATATAACTCCTATTTTTATCCGTGCCAGCCTAGGTTTGATATCTTCCTTGTTTCGGAAATCCTATGCAGTCTTGTTTCCCAGAAAGGAGAATTCTTTCACTTCTTCAACTACTGTGTCGCTTCAAATTTTGACGCCCTCTGCCTCTAATGATTCACAGGACGTCCCCTAACCGGGCTGCATAAGAAGATTCTGCCTTGCGAGGATAGATTTCGTCCGTTCTCACAGGAGCTAAGCGCTGAAGCAGTAGGTCGGCATTGAGCGTGTAAGCGATGTAAAGCTCCGCATGCTGCGCATTTTCAGGGCTGGTCCTCGCATACAGCCGGTGTTTAAAAGGAACGATTTACTGAGAAGTATGAAGCAACATGCTTCTTCAAAGTTACCCACACACCTCGCATACAATTATATTGAGTAAAACGTCTCTTTGCCGATCACTCCTCCTTAAGTATTTGCAGGACAGATTCGAGAGAAGCTAGCGAAAGTTGTACAGCCTCATTGGGCGTCTCAAGAGGCAAGCTGTAAACTTCAGCGGTTTGAAGCCCAGATTCCTCCATACGTCAAGATTGGCTTTAAGTCACTCCGGTCGATATAAAATAGTCAACTTTGCCGCCAAAGACGCCAGTCCCTCTTGGTCACGTCATCGTTACTTAATTTCAGATATTAATCGTTCCATTCATAACAGACGGCATCATGAAGATTGCGACTGATAAATAAATATAAATAAAACAACCTGCGGAGTCATGCAATTATTATTTTCAATATGCGTTTCAGTTCTTCACACCACCATATTTCCTCAACTGACGATGGTGTTTTTTTTTTGGTTATGGTTTGCGCCCTAAAACCATAACAAAAAAAACCACCATCATCAGTAGAGAACATACACTATGTGATCAAAAGTATTCGGACACCTGGGTAAAAATGACTTACAAGTTCGTGGCACACACCATCGGTAATTCTGGAATTCAATATGGTCTTGATCCACCCTTAGCCTTGATGACAGCTTCCACTCTCGTAAGCATACGTTCAATCAGGTGCTGGAAGGTTCCTTGGGGAATGGCAGCCCATTGTTCACTGAGTGCTCCTATGAGAAGAGGTATCGATCTCGGTCGGTGAGGCCTAGCACGAAGTCGGCGTTCCGAAACATCCCAAAGGTATTCTATGGGATTCAGGTCAGGACTCTGTGCAGAACAGTCCATTACAGGGATGTTATTGTCGTGTAACCACTCCGCCACAGGCTGTGCATTATTAACAGGTGTTCGATCGTGTTGAAAGATGCAATCGCCATCCCAAATTGTTCTTCAACAGTGGGAAGCAAGAAGATGCTTCACGACCACACCGTAACACTACCGCCTCCGAATTTTACTGTTGGCACTACACGTGCTGGCAGATGATGTTCACCGGGCATTCGCCATACCCACACCCCTTCATCGAATCCCCACATTGTGTACCGTAATTCGTCACTCCACACAAATATTTTCGACTGTTAAATCGTACAATGTTTATGCTCCTTACACCAGGCGAGGCCTCGTTTACATTTACCGGCATGATGTGTGGCTTATGAGCAGCCGCTCGACCATGAAATCCAAGTTTTCTCACCTCCATTCTAACTGTCATAGTTCTTGCCGTGGATCCTGATGCAGTTTGGAATTCCTGTGTGATGATCTGGATAGATGTCTGCCTATTATACATCACGACCCTCTTCAACTGTTGGCGGTCTCTGTCAGTCAACAGACTAGGTCGGCATGTACGCTTTTGTGCTGTACGTGCCCCTTCAAGTTTCCATTTCACTATCACATAGGAAACAGTGGACCTAGGGATGTTTAGGGGTGTGGAAATCTCGCGTACAGATGTATGTAACAAGTGACACCCAATCACCTGAGTTACGCGGAGCGCCCCATTCTGCTCTCTCACGATGTCTAATGACTACTGAGGTCGCTGATATGGAGTACCTGTCAGTAGCTGGCAGCACAATTCACCTAATATGAAAAACGTATGTTTTTGGGGATGTACGGATAATTTTGATCACATAGTGCACTTAGTTAGACTCATAATATTAGTGAGAAAGGCAGAGCAGCAGATCCAGTCAGAAACAGGCTTCTGCTAGCGATCATTTTTTTTCAGAATTAGCATTGCTAAATTGAAAATCATAAATTATGCAATAGTGTTGTTTACTTACAGGTATAGTGGACCCAAATAGATGCTGTGTACTGCTAGTTGTGTATAGGATCATTGATGTAGATGAGGCGTTACACTGTTTCTTCACTTTTTACCAAGATGCACATATCAGATACATGGCTATATTTACCTTATGAACAAAGGAAACTGACAGATGTAATTGCTGGAACTTGATCGTAGCCTTTCAAAAGGATCTTTTCTGAGGCTTAGGGGAATCTCAGAAATCCTACCCTCCTTAAAAATTATTATATCTTTTTCATTTACGTCTGAACTTTGCAAGCCATCCTACGGTGTGTGGTGGATGTTACGTAGTTCACTCAGTCGGGGTGTCCACTCTTCCTCTTGTATTCACGGATGGTACACGAAAAAATGACAGTCGCTTGCTTTCTCATATTTAATCGTCATGATCACTAGGCTAGGTCAATGTTGGTGGAAATTTTGATGCTTCTTCGTTAAGGAGACTGCGATCTCGGAAATTTCTTTAGTCCATATTGGTAACAATCACAGTTAACACTGAAGATACGGTGGAATGACGGTTTTCTGAGCGACGTCATTCGTAGGTGGATTACACTTCTTCAGGATTTTCATGATGGATATATCTACGTTCTGTTTTCCCCACGTCTTGTTATATGTCACCAAAAAGTTTCTCTGATAAACCTGAAGCTAATTCCCCTAAAAGATCACTGAGTGTGTACATTCACCACGGACTAATCATCTGCAAATCTCTTCTTGTTCCGTCACAGCTCTACAGCGATGTGACATCTCTTTATATGACTTCTGTCGATACCTCGCCACTAAGAATGACGCACTTGTTTCTGTTTGGCACGGGTCTTCCGTCCTTACCACTTTTCAGAGTATGGCTCTCTTTTTACAAATACATTTAATGCATACGCTTCCAACAGTATCTTATTCTATTAGTGAAGCTAAAACAACCGTGTTTACGAAAAGAAACTAGCTCTACAACACGCTTGATATATTTACATATTGAAAGCCCGTGAATATTTTAACGAACTCTTCCCTCCTATTGTGCAGAACAATAAAAGCGGCAGATGGGAAACGAGCACTGATAGTTTGTGATGAACACTATCACTGTTGTTGTTTAACATCGTAATCCACTTATTGCTGTAGAACTCTTCCAGAATAATCTATATTTAGTGAACTTCAGCTTTTCAAACCC
This sequence comes from Schistocerca americana, assembly GCF_021461395.2. Taxonomy (NCBI): domain Eukaryota; kingdom Metazoa; phylum Arthropoda; class Insecta; order Orthoptera; family Acrididae; genus Schistocerca; species Schistocerca americana. The sequence continues at coordinate 655,424,354 of NC_060122.1, forward strand.
AAATTTGTCGTACCTATTTCTTTCTGCCATCAGTCTTCCATCAGGTTGTGCAGTAAGTATTTCTTTATAGAGATAAATTGGACATAGGACTCCTTAGCATACCATAAAGTGGTATAACGTAATGCACGAAAGTAGGCCAAGTGATCCATCACTGTTCCATTACGCTACAGGCGACAAAATATCAAAAATATCCAAGAGTAACCACACGGAGCGACCTAAAGTGGAATAACCACATAAAATAATGGTAGGGGAAGTACCGGAATATACACTCCTGGAAATTGAAATAAGAACACCGTGAATTCATTGTCCCAGGAAGGGGAAACTTTATTGACACATTCTTGGGGTCAGATACATCACATGATCACACTGACAGAACCACAGGCACATAGACACAGGCAACAGAGCATGCACAATGTCGGCACTAGTACAGTGTATATCCACCTTTCGCAGCAATGCAGGCTGCTATTCTCCCATGGAGACGATCGTAGAGATGCTGGATGTAGTCCTGTGGAACGGTTTGCCATTCCATTTCCACCTGGCACCTCAGTTGGACCAGCGTTCGTGCTGGACGTGCAGACCGCGTGAGACGACGCTTCATCCAGTCCCAAACATGCTCAATGGGGGACAGATCCGGAGATCTTGCTGGCCAGGGTAGTTGACTTACACCTTCTAGAGCACGTTGGGCGGCACGGGATACATGCGGACGTGCATTGTCCTGTTGGAACAGCAAGTTCCCTTGCCGGTCTAGGAATGGTAGAACGATGGGTTCCATGACGGTTTGGATGTACCGTGCACTATTCAGTGTCCCCTCGACGATCACCAGTGGTGTACGGCCAGTGTAGGAGATCGCTCCCCACACCGTGATGCCGGGTGTTGGCCCTGTGTGCCTCGGTCGTATGCAGTCCTGATTGTGGAGCTCACCTGCACGGCGCCAAACACGCATACGACCATCATTGGCACCAAGGCAGAAGCGACTCTCATCGCTGAAGACGACACGTCTCCATTCGTCCCTCCACTCACGCCTGTCGCGACACCACCGGAGGCGGGCTGCACGATGTTGGGGCGTGAGCGGAAGACGGCCTAACGGTGTGCGGGACCGTAGCCCAGCTTCATGGAGACGGTTGCGAATGGTCCTCGCCGATACCCCAGGAGCAACAGTGTCCCTAATTTGCTGGGAAGTGGCGGTGCGGTCCCCTACGGCACTGCGTAGGGTCCTACGGTCTTGGCGTGTATCCGTGCGTCGCTGCGGTCCGGTCCCAGGTCGACGGGCACGTGCACCTTCCGCCGACCACTGGCGACAACATCGATGTACTGTGGAGACCTCACGCCCCACGTGTTGAGCAATTCGGCGGTACGTCCACCCGGCCTCCCGCATGCCCACTATACGCCCTCGCTCAAAGTCCGTCAACTGCACATACGGTTCACGTCCACGCTGTCGCGGCATGCTACGAGTGTTAAAGACTGCGATGGAGCTCCGTATGCCACGGCAAACTGGCTGACACTGACGGCGGCGGTGCACAAATGCTGCGCAGCTAGCGCCATTCGACGGCCAACACCGCGGTTCCTGGTGTGTCCGCTGTGCCGTGCGTGTGATCATTGCTTGTACAGCCCTCTCGCAGTGTCCGGAGCAAGTATGGTGGGTCTGACACACCGGTGTCAATGTGGTCTTTTTTCCATTTCCAGGAGTGTAGTTTGTTGTGAGGATATTAAAGAAACAGTAGTATATCTATGGGACCTCCAGCAAACTTTGACCTTTTTAGGATCTCCCGAATGTCTACATGTGCATCACATAAACAGATGATGTCATCAGTGATCTTGAAAGGTGCATTCATGACGTCAGCAATGAATTTAAATGCATGACGTTATCAAGAGGGTGGAAGAATCAAAGATTATGGTTGGTCAAAATATTAGAAGTTAACGGTGGAAGATGGCAGTTACTTTAAAAATCAAAGATGGTAGAGTTACCCCAGTTTTGTTTTATAACACCTACCTCTCCTATTCCCTCCGTTCTCCTCTAATCAGAGCGTGGTATTCCACAGACCATTAACATGATACAGCCAGTCAGGAAGTAACCTTAGGGCAACTTTCTTTGTCACGCTCAAAATATCTGAACCCTCTCAATCCTTTTTTGCGTAATATTCAAAATTAATTACCCAGAAAATTATGCAAATGTTGTACCTTTCAGAATTTCCAGATCTATAAGTATTTTGTATGTTAAAATGAGTCAGTGAACGATTCTGTACTACCTTGACTTTGCTTAATAGTATCCGAATTCTCAGATCTGTTTGCATCAAATTCAAAAGCATATATCCAAGAAGTTACCCGAAAAGTTGTAATTTGCAGTATCTATACAACTAAAAATACTTTACAGGTCATTCAAATGAAACAGCCAATCACAAAATAGTAATTTTGGCCGTACTCAAAAGTATTCCATGTACGATTTTTACACCAATTCAAAAACATTAATCAGAAAGATTAGGAGAGCAGCACTTGTATATACGCAAAGTATTATTTTTGTACCACAGATGGTGTAAAGCACAGAAAAGCCTCAAATTAATTATTTTTAAATCTATATTGTTCTACGATACTTGTGAAGTGTCGCAAGACAAGTAGCCAAGTAGGTAGTCATTGTCTTTATCGACACATGTTGTCTTGCTGACAACAAATGCTATTAACTTTCGGTTTAGCATAACATGACACACATACTGCATAACAATGCGCACGTTGGCGCTACTGCTGACCTAACTTGCAGATTAAAGTGCATTTGTCAACGATAATTACCAAAGTATACAATGTTATTCTCACCTCTAAATTCATAAAAGAAACTCGTCTCTAAAACCTGCATCGAATTCAGCCAAACGTTTAGTAACCTAATGCTAGGGTATTAACTTCGTGCAATACGTTTGTCATGTTCTGATCTCACACAGTGACTAACTATGCGACACTTCAGTTGAACAGCATACTGAACACTAGTAATATACATTCATGTAGATAAGAAAAGAGGGTTGAATGTCTTTCAAAGTCGCCCCATGCTTGGGTGTTAAATCTGTCTTGTACTAAAAAAAGTTTGTCATCTTCTGCTGATAATCCAACATCATGCTGTCACACAGTGCAAACTACTATATTTGAAGTGAATATTTTTTCAGAAATTTTGTATATGAGAGTTGTTCTGGGAACTTCGCACAGTTTACTAGCACTTGCTGTGGGACGTCAGCTACTGTCGGAGTCAGTTACTTGGATTGTCTCCATTGTGCCTGACACCATCAATTGTACAGAAATCGATCTTTGCATGTTCGCAAATGCTTTTTACATAATACTTTGGATCAATACTTCTGAACATTGTGCAAAATATTCACATTGTTCAGATATATCTGAACACAGCCTAGATGAGTATACTGCGTTTGCTGTTTGATTTTAATTCCCTGTAAAGCACTTTTAGATGTGTAAATATTGCAGGTTGCGCCCTTAAGGTACTTTTTCTGTAAATAAGGTTGAACATGGCGCAAATAATTTCAAAGTATTCGGATATTTTCAAGAGCACTCAAGATGGCCACACTGTCACTGCTGTTTCATTTTAATGGTCCACAAAGTACTTTAAGATACGGAACTATTGCAAGTTACATGCTTATACCCTTTAAGTAATATTTTGCATAAATACTTTTTAACATGATGAAAAAAAATACAGACTTTTCGGGTTCCGTTGAGTGCGGCAAAGATACCTGGTCTGAGGCTACTTCGTGATTATCTGCTTCATTCTAATTACTTGCAAAGTACAATTAGATACGGAAATGTTGAAAATTACGTCTTTGTGTAACTTTTCAGATAAATATTTTGAATAACACGCAATAAAAATGGAACGCTACAATATTTTGAAATACAGCCCAGATTGTAATTGGTTTTTTCACTTTAATGCCTTCAAAGTACTTTCAGGTGCGGAAATGCTGCAAGTTACACCCTCAACGTAATAGTTTTCATAAATACTTTAGAAAATAATGCAGAAAGAGTCACAGCGTTCAGATACCTTTGAACACAACCGAGATGGCTTGCTCTGAGGATATATACTAATTGTCTGTTACATTTTATTGCTCTGGAAAGTAGCAGGCTATGACTGGCAGGGTAAGGAGGCGTGGAGAGAGGATGAAGAGGTATTACGAAGCACCGTTAGATTAATTACACCATTTTTTTTTAATTTTTCTCCTTTGTCAGTTTTAATTTTTAAATTTCGCTTCATTCGTAAACTTTAATTTTTAAAATTGTCATTGTGTCGTGTCTTGATGAAATCATGCATTCGAGATCTTTGATGATGTCAGGTATGCAAATGTCAAGTTGTTTGATTATGTGATGTGTGCATGCGATGGTCACATGATGACTTGCAGTAGATGCTTGAAGGTCAGCATTAGATGGAGGCACCGTAGATGTGCTGCTGAAACTGTAATTCATCAGCGTCGGAAGTGGCTTAGAAATCACTCATTTGACCGATTCTTGAAAACTGTCCATCATGCTGGAACCCTTACAAAGTCCTACGAGTATTAATCAATGAGATAAAGAAGATCAAACGACGAACAGCTAGTTTCTTCTCGGAATCGTTTACTCGATGGGAGAGCGTGATGGACATAGTCGAAAAGAGTCTACGTTCCAAGAAGAATAGGGAAACATATTAATTCCTCCCAGCTACATTTCGTGAAATTATCGCGATTAGTATATCAGATAATTCAGATGTCATTTGGGGCTTTAGGGATAGTATTTTTTTCCATGCTTCATTCGTCATTAAAACAGGAAAGAGGGGAACAATTTCGTACCAGAAATACCCGTCCGACACAATTTTATATGCTGTTTGCGCATTAAATGTTGATTTTTCACTTCCGTGTTTCAGTGTTGGCAATATATACACTGACTGCAGTCCTTCTGTTTCGGGAACACACTTCTGAATACAGCTTCCAGTTTCCCAAATGAACTCGTAGCCGTTTTTAACCTTCTGCTTATTTCATTAGGCAATAAGGACGAACGTCTTTCAGAGGCCGTGAGTGAAAAACAAAAGTATCATCTAACATTGATTTACTCTCTTAAATATCAAGAAAATTGAGACTAGAAAAACTTTTGAGTCCGTGATGAGACTGTGACGTGTATTTTACGCCGCTAGGGAAATTGCGCTATAGGATTAGAATTCACTCACTGAAATTATTATGGAGCAATTACATTGACCTCAATGGGGAGGACGTCGAAAAATAAGTGGATTTTAGCGTAAAACTGTAGTCTCACATGGTCAGTTGCTGGCCGGTGTGGCCGAGCGGTTCTATGCGCTTCAGTCTGGAATCGCGCGACCGCTACGGTCGCAGGTTCGAATCCTGCCTCGGTCATGGATGTGTGTGATGTCCTTAGGCTAGTTAGGTTTAAGTAGTTCTAAATTCTAAGGGACTGATGACCTCAAATGTTAAGTCCCATAGTGCTCAGAGCCATTTTTTTGAACATGATCAGTTACTGCACGCTTGCTATCACTAGAAGCACATAACATCGCTTCTAGCTGTCACAAGTGTTCTCTCCCCGTACTGAGGCTAGTGGGAAACCACTAACAGAAAAAAAATTCTGAATGGCGGGCAGGCAGCTTACAGTAATTACCAAAGCACAACAGAAAGCTGCTGGTTCGACACTATCATTTCAAGAGAGACCTCACGCGCTATATAATGTCCGGTAGGAACAGCATATTTTTGACCTACTGTACCTGCAACATTACCTCAAGAGAACAGAACAGCCAACAAGATTTACCACGGTACAGTACACTGAATATACAGATTTTGACTAACCTAAGCACGACGTAAAAAGGCTTTTAGAAAGAAACAATTGTTTAAGGTTTGCTTTTTATAACACGGGAAACGAGGAAGTGACATAACATCTGTAACACTAGCTAATAAATAGTTTGAGTTATGAGACGGAATCCAAGATGGTCAGTCAGATGTGAGGACAATCTCATGGACAGTTTGGCAGAACGCTGTGGCTGAATGATACTCGTGGTGTTGAACACTGTACTGCTAACGCTGATGTGACGGCACCCAAACGAAGTCATCCCTCTTAATGCTGTTCCTCTTAATGCAACAGGCTGTTGCCACAAAAACAGAAATGACGCTGTTCATAGTTCCTGATATAAATAAGCCTGCCGCACATGCCATGAAAATGAAATCCAGTAGCGTAGCTATGTAACAGATAGCCTGCGAATGCCTTGTTTGTCTCGAAGTAATGATTATTTTATTTTTATTGTAATTTTTTGTTATTAGTGAATTATGGAAGGTGATAATCGCTTCAGATACGTTTTGTAATGGGTAACTATAACCAAGGTGAGTTATACAATAAATCTGTTTTGTGAAAACAAAAACAATTATAATACACTGTAATTACATTCCTGCATAACATAATCCTTTTGGTATTGATTTCAAATGTTACAATGAATTGGTTTAATTGTTTTTACACGTAATAATGTAAATTAATTTTTCAAGCTGGATAGTGTAATAAATAAATTATCAGTTAAGCTCCATTTCCCAAACAAAACAAAGTAGCGTCTCCTCAACACGAGGTCTCACTTGGTCTCTCCAAGTAACTACGGCTCAAAATTATTCGTTAGATCACTGTAAAGTACTCTTCAATGTTACTGTATATTATGACTTCCACGAACATATGGAATTCGTCTAGTATGATGTTTTCACTACTATAATTCTACGAACACTAAACTTGAATTTTCTACGATATTCCTTTGAATGTATCAAGTACACTTTTTCCTTGAAAGTAATGACAGGAAATCATTCCATAAACTGTACCAGGGTTCGTCAGTGACGATATATAACTACCTCAGTATGTCACAGCGATCCGGATTCCCCGCATAGCCGGTGTATCGATTTGGAAGAGAAGAATTTGATACGGATGGCGCTGTTGTCGTGGGTATGCCACGTGGGCATGTGCACTGACTCTAGAAACCGTACGCAGACAACAGAATGCGTTACAAGATGTTCCAAAACGGCACGCGCAAAAACGGGATTTTCCGTAGTTCATACTTCTGGTTCTATTGGTGATATAAAGAAAGAATCAAATGTTCTGATAGCCCTTGGTCTAGGGACCATTCGTATACCGAACAGAAAAATCATCTTACTATACGTATGCTACAGTACAAGGTCTAATTTTGTATATTGGCTTATGGAAATGGAGCAAATCTGTTGGTTCTTTCCGCGTTAGATGTGGTCGACGGCGTGCGTTAAGCGGCTCATGGAGACCACATTTAATTGGGCGATTCCCGAGAAATCCTGAAAAAAGCGTCTTGCATCGTTTTACGAAGTCAGCGGCTGATATCTCAATAACTAACAGCAACAATTCGCTTAAATTTTATATGGCATATGCTCTAGGCATTTAGCTAGAAGTTCTATGATCCAGTTTTCAAAAACCTTTATCCATTATCGAGAAACATCCCAAAAACGTGATTTCTGCGTGTCAAAAACGATCCACTAATCCCAACACTGCTATGTACAGCAAATGGCTGAATTTCTTGCGATATATTCCTACCATACCGATTTTGGACATTCTTGAGAATTTTCTTGATATCTTAATCCGTTTCCGAGATACAGAGCTTTAAATTTACACTGCTTGTACAAGTAAAATGAGCACTTAAGATCCTGTGTGAGGTGAAAACTTGGTTTATAAAGTGACAGAAGACGGAAAATATGCTATAAAGTGTTTCTGTTATCATCACAAGGGTTCTGAGAACCCAGTGTTGTACTACAGAAGAGCGTGCAAGTTCTTTTTGCACGATAAATGTGTTCTAAGGTGTAATCGTAGCTAACAAGAAAATTTTACTGCCCCATACACTTATTTTTACATGAGTGACGTGCTCTGCTATAGCAGGGAAAAGAAAGTGGGGCACCAGCTGTCTCATTCTACCTTCGTTACCACCTTCAAAAATGTTCCTAAAAATTTTGGCATGGGAACCTATTCGCGTTTTTTTTTTTTTCCCTTATACTGAGAGAGGAGATAGCGGCAGTATTGAACGATACTAAACAGTATGAAGAGTGAAGGAGAGAATGGCAGTGTGAGAGAAAGAGAGGGACTCAATGAAACATTATTGACAGTGGCAAAGCAGCAGTAGGAAAAGAGCGAAGAAAACAGAGCTAATGGGAGAGGAATAACAACAAGGAAAAAGTGTACGTGATAATGAGAGACAGTCTTTACGACAATAATGGCGAGGGAGAGATAGTGACAGTGAGAACAAACAACAGGAGTTGGAAGTAAGGGATGAAATTGTAGCAGTAAGGCAGAGCAAGAGCGAGACGGTGTCAGTGACAATGGAAGGAGACATTCATAGTTGAATAGGCCGAAGGAGACTGTGACCGTGAAACAGAAGACAGTGACAGTTAGAGAGACACAGAGATAATGGCAGTTGAGCTGAATGAGTGAGTGGTAATGGGCAAGGTGGAGTAGACGGATATAAGCGACTTACAGCGATGGACTAGAGGGCATGAGCAAGTTAACAGTGAGGGGAGCTTACGGGAGTTAAAGGTTTGTAGCATATTAAAAAGAAGACGAATATGTTCGCATGGCAATATTATTGGGAAAATTTTTGAAGCTGCTAGGGAAGGAAGAATGAGGCATCTTGTACCCCATTTATCAGTCAGAATCATTTATAAACAGAAGCAGAAATGCCTTTCCTGTGCTCCGGTATGAGTATTTTTCCTTTGGTACCGGTCTATACAGCACTTCAGGCGGCGTAGAAGAAGGCCCCATTTTTGTTTCCCCACACTGATGATTCTTATGCTATATGATCTCATGGTTGAAAAGAACTCTCAGAATTTCTAAGTTTTCCGAAATATATTAATACGAGGTTCACTATGGAAAAGGAGAAAAGACGTGAAATTTCAACGCGATGGAACTTTAATGAACGAGGTCTACAAATTGCCAATTATGTAGATAGATATCTTTACAGGAAATTGTAATCAGCATCCAAGATAGAAAAGAGGAATTATCAAATCATGGATGGATCAGGATAAAGGTATCTGTGAGTCACAGCTCCCGGAGAATCAGCTCACTCATATAAGAAATGCCTTTAGGACAGACGCCTACTCTGACAAAGAGATAAATAGGCCACTGCACACTAAAAGAGCTGGAGATTCTAATGAAAAAGAACGAACTGAAGGGAAATTTTTCCGCCTATTCGTAATATCGGTCACATATCACACCAGCAGAGTAATATTGACACCGTGTTTAAACCAACAAGGTGCAGTGGCAGTAGGGAACGACTGAATTCGTTTTTCTGATACCATGCTTTAATCAAGATCGAAATACGAGATTAGAATGGACAGAGGGGTTACAGAAGTTCTAAGGCACAAAAACAACTTTAGCAACATAGAAAAGAACTGAAATTAGACAAGTCGTAGGCCTTCGTACTAAACAAAACTCGATAACACCCGTCGACGAGACTCCGCGATCTTAAAGAAGAATCTGATGATGTCACGAATCAATCGTTACGTGGATAAATGTTAACTATTCGGCTTTCTGAGTGTATTTGAGTTTGTCACTGCTTTTTGAGGTGTTATCCACGCTGTTGATATCTCCAGCACTGGGTGGCGAAACGTTAGGCAGGAAAACATGCATGGGACCAGGGTGTAATATCCATAAATCCGATACCACTAAGAACGCTCCGCGGCCGCTTTTGCGCAAGCCCACTACGGCTCTTGCTCCCCTCTGGACGTTGATTCTGGCTAGCCGTTCGCTTGGTGAACTCCGCCGTCATCGAGCACATGAACCGCCTGTTTGATCCACCGGTACCCGCCTCACTGCCTGTGAGAGTGATCACAAACTGAATTCTGCCTGTTTAGAATAAGACAGATAATTCACGGCCCAATAAAGATGATGCTCGTTCAACAGCACATCTGTACATCTCTAGCCGGCGGCTGTGGCCGAGCGGTTGTAGGCGCTTCAGTCCGGAACCGCGCTGCTGCTACGGTCTCAGGTTCGAATCCTGCCTCGGGCATGGATGTGTGTGATGTCCTTAGGTTAGTTAGGTTTAAGTAGGGGAATGATGACCTCAGATGTTAAGTACCATAGTGCTTAGAGCCCTCTTAACCAATTTTTGTACATCTCCGTGAGCAGAACATACACTGTAGGATGTGGTTATTCATTATTTATTTATTTATTTATTCCATTGTAGCCTGTTACCTATAATTTAAACACAGGCTGAATTGATTTTACACAAATTTTGCAATAGACAGTAGTGCTTAATTACCGTACACAATACTAACACCCCTCACCATAACCATTCCTACTATTAACGATAATAATAATTAATTAAATAGCTATTTCTCTGTAAATAAAAAGGATACCTACTACCAAATTCACGTCTACTACTATCACAATAACTTCACTTCTTGTCTGTCACGTCCCACAAGTCACTCCCTCATTCCCCAGTCCATGGGCACCCACTGCCGTTTCCTTGGGCGCTCTGTCCCTCTTTCATTCTTTGTTGCTTCCCTGCAAGGGACAGTTTCCTTGTTCGGAGGGAGCATCGTTGTCGCCGCTACGGGACGCAGCCACACGCCGACTCACGTCACCCCGGCTCCAGTTCCTTAGGTGAACAGATACGGCCCACTGCTGAGTCGAATGTGTAGGATACAGACCAGTTGTCCTCAGTCTCAGATTCACAGAGCGGATCAGGAGATTTCAAGCCGTTATACAGCTTATCTGGCCGTTATCTTGAATGTATCGTTAGATCTTTCATTTCATGTCAGATATTGGTGATCAGACCTGTCGGGGAGTGATTGACTTGGTCAGTTTTGTTGTGATTCTCAGCGTGTGGGAATAGTTCCCGAATTCCTGCAATGAGACTGTGGCATATTCGTATACCATTGAGACTGTTACATGTTCCACAAGTTCTGCTAGCCATTCTTCCTGCCAGAAACTGGCCTGAATGTCGTCTTTATGATCTTTAGTCGTTTACCTCACTTGATTAATACGCACTCGCTGCCAAGATCTTATGCACGAGTCGTTGAATTACATCTCTGTTCGCAGCAGGCAGCGATCATATTTGTGACTGTGGTTATTAACGTAGGTGAATATCTTTCGCATTGAAACACACACTCAGAGCAGAACACAATTGATTGGCCAGTTTTTTTTTTTTTAATTTTCTTTCGCTCGAAGTCTCACAGCATCCAACACTTTCCAAAGGAGCCACCAGGCGATAAAATTGTCGACTTATCGGTGGCGGCTACTCTTTTCCCCTTCGGGCTCCTGATAGGTCTAGTTTATACCGCTTTTTATACAGTGTCTTTCGCTTCTTCTATGCTGTGAGTGCACTCTGTTTTAAATACAAATTTTGAGTTTGAACATTTTTTCACTTCTTTCGTGAACTTCTTCTTGCCGTAATGGTGAGAAAAAAGAAAGCATTGAAAGCACGGTTTTCGACTGTCGAAAACCTAGTGTTTGTAGTGAAATGAATATCGGAATGTAACGCGATTGACGGCTAGGAATGGGAAAGAATGGGAGAGGGTGAGGAGGGAGGGGACGACATTCTCCGTGTCTGTTTCGAAAAAAACCATCCCAGCACACATCTATATACTGTATTTAGGGAAAACAAGGGAAAATTTAAATTTGGATGTACAGATGGGGATGTGAAGCACTGTCTTAACTTCATGAATGTGTGTCCAGTGTCTTCTCACTACACCGCCCGGAAAGGTGCAACTGCTTACGAATCTGTTGTTAACGAAAGTTGCCATTGTACCATCTGCACGCGGAACCCTCGCAGAATCTCTTTCCAGAATGCTTCTGAAAGATCCGTTGTGTTTCCGGTGGGGCCATTTCACAGGAGACCAACTGTTACAACTAGTGGAAGAGACGAAGAGACCATTGGATGATGATGATGATGATGATGATGTTTGGTTTGTGGGGCTCTCAACTGCGCGGTTATCAGAGCTCGTACCAGTTCCAAACCTTTGCTCAGTTTAATCTCGCCACTTCCATGAATGATGATGAAATGATGAGGACAACACAAACACCCAGTCATCTCGAGGCAGAAGACCAATGGACCTTTGTGAAAAACCGTCTCTCATGTGTCCCCAAGTTGCTTGACTCTCTGTAGCACAACAGTGTTCTCAATACTCTCTTTTTCCGTGGCAATCACTGCACGTCCTACTTCTCGAATCTTACCACCGGAATAACACCTTCCACCGGCGCACCGGGCACGGCATACCAACACGGCGCCACACCTTAGCTGGACCGCCGTAGAGGTCTGTTGTTTGCACGCAGCTGTATGTGCAACAAGGTCTCTACGCGTATGACACAGCACCATTTACGTGGAGCGTAAATGCTAAACTGCTGTGGCAGGGACTACGTGAGACTTTGTTACGTGCTCCCTGCGTTGGCAATCAAAAGGAAGCTTGCGCTTTACGACGCTAAAGGACAGGCGATGAGCAGACATGCTACTTCGTGGGCAGCTCCATGGCGTCGTCCAGGACTGACGTCGGACAAGCTGCTTTAACTGAAAGCAGCCTGGATGTGCCATTAGGAGTAAGGCGTGGGACGACTAGATACCCCTGAACTTAATCCGCAGTCAGTGCTGCCTGGTACAGATTTCCGGAAGACCCCACCTTCACGCAATTTATTGTTTTTGGATTTTGACCGATCAGATTTCATTCAATTTTTGGTATTTCTAAAAAATTTATATTCCATATTGCAAAAAAAGTTGGTAGTAACTGAATACTTAAAAGGAACGTATCATACACAGAGTGTGCACTTGATTGTTATCTTTCTGCTTGCAGTTACCTTTCTGCTTTCTGCTCTGAAAAATAAAACTATTACGGACCGAGGGATGGAGTGAGCTGGGGTTACAGGTGACGTATTTTGGACAGGAAATTGCTACGTTGGAGTAACCATATCTTAGAATTACAACGAAAACGAAGATCATTGCGGTTTAGTGCAGAAAGAAAAAAAGTAAACTGTAGACCTAAGAATACCAACTACAACGTCGCCTCCACATCTAGGTCTACTACCACTGTTTCACCCATTTCAGCGCCATCGACTCTTCCATTTAACGCCTTAAAAACTTCACCTGGACAGTCTCTGTTTAAATTATAGATCTTGTGGTTCAATTTGTATTTTCACGGGTAAAAAATCCTCAGTAAACCTTTTACCTTAGGCTATGTATTAATTTTGGATTTAGTAGTTCAGTTCCTATCTTGTGCCGATCAACATATTGGATAGATGATCTTTTCAAAAAGAATAATAAAAGTGCTCACGACAGTAACTGATTACGTACGCCTTGTTGGCTTATGAACGAACCGATGCGAAACACCACCATTTTGCGGCCAGCGATGTTAACAGTCCTTCTCCGACTAAACACAACAATGAGCGAAACGCTACGCTAGCGACAGTTCAGTTGGTTTGCCTTCCTTGTTTACACACTACATGCATTTCTTGTTTTCCTACTTGACCAAGTTTACAAGCGTCAACCGATGTCTCTAGGCAGATCTGTCCTCTCGGCACGTCGGACAGGGTCCACCTGGCCTACGCGTAAATCATGCCCAATGTCGAGAACATAGAGCCATGAATGTCGGAATGATTCTGCCTTGCGTGTTAACGACTAAGGAACTACACAAACGCATTAGTTTTACACAAATCGCAGTACTTGATCAATTGAATGATCCACTACATGAGCAATACTATCTTTCGACCGGTTGTCATACCCGCTGCGGCGCTCAGCACACACTGCAGCAGAAGACAGCGGAAAGGAAGGTCTAGTATAGCAGACGACCTTTTATACAGTGACACTCTGAACAGATACCACTCACAGGAGCTTGAACTGCGGTACCACTGAGGGATCTTTCGAAGAAATGTGGATTGCTGACTGCGGAGTGTGAGCATTTTCTTTATTCTTTTTGACCGATGTAGGGCCTTCTGCGTCATAATGTTAATGTACGTTTTGATGTGTAATAATAGTAGTTGCAGTGCATTTTGTATCGATAAATTTATACCTGTTTCGAAAAAAATTCCTTTAGAACGTTGCATGTTCTTTCTTCTATATCCTCTGTACTAATATCTAAAGTCGTCACAAGAAGTCCCGCTTACTAATGTCTCATAGCAGGTATACTATTGTCCAAAGGTTACAGTGCAAGAAATATCAATTGCGTCTAACGTTTTTTCTTAAATCCTTCCTACTAGAACTGTTCCTGTTTTCTCCGGACGTGTTGACCCAACACACAATAATCACTTCGAAGGGATCCTGAGCCATACACTGAAGAGCCAAAAATCTGGTACAGCTGCGTAATATCGTATAGGGCTCCCGCGAGCATGTTGAAGTGCCGCAACACGGCGTGGCATGGACGCGACTAATGTGAGTTAGTGCTGGACGGAACTGACACCATGAATCCTGCAGGGCTCTCCATAAATCCGTAAGAGAACGAGGGGTGGAGATCTCTTCTGAACAGCACGTTGCAAGGTATCCCAGATATGCTCAATAATGTTCATGTCTGGGGAGTTCGGTGGCCAGCGGAAGAGTTTGAACTCAGAAGAGTGTTCCTGGGGCCACTCTGTAGCAATTCTGGACGTGTGGGGGGTCTCATTGTCCTGCAAAGTCCGTCGGAATGCACAATGGAAGTGAATGGGTGCAGGTGATCAGACAGGATGCTTACGTACTTGTCGCCTGTCAGAGTCGTATCTGGACGTATCAGGGGTCCCACATCACTCCAACTGAACACGCCCCACACCATTACAGAGCCTCCACCAGCTTGAACAATCTCCTGCTGACATGTTGAGTCCATGGATTCATGAGGTTTTCTCCACAGTCGTACACGTCCATCCGCGCGATGCAATTTGAAACGAGACTTGTCCGACCACGCAACATGTTTCCACTCAACAACAGTCCAATGTAGTTGTTGTCGAGCCCAAGATATGCTTAAAGCTTCGTGTCGTCATTAACGGCACACGAGTGGGCCTTCAGCTCCGAAAGCCGATATTGACGATGTGTCGTTGACTGGTTCGCATGCTGACACTTGTGATGGCCCAGCACTGAAATCTGCAGCAATTTGCGGAAGGATTGAATTTCTGTCACGTTGAACGATTCTTTTGAGTCATCTTTGGTCCTGTTCTTGCAGAACTTTTCTCCGGCCGCAGCGATGTCGGAGATTTCATGTTTTGCCGGATTCCTGATATTCACGGTACACTCGCGAGTTGGTCGTACGGGAAAATCCCCACTTCATCGCTATCTCGGAGAGCCATCACTCGTGCGCCGACTGTAACACCACTTCAATTTCACTTAAATGTTGATAACCAGCCATTGTATCAGCAGTACCCGATCTAACAATTGCGCCAGACACTTGTTGCCGCCGGCCGAAGTGGCCGTGCGGTTAAAGGCGCTGCAGTCTGGAACCGCAAGACCGCTACGGTCGCAGGTTCGAATCCTGCCTCGGGCATGGATGTTTGTGATGTCCTTAGGTTAGTTAGGTTTAACTAGTTCTAAGTTCTAGGGGACTAATGACCTCAGCAGTTGAGTCCCATAGTGCTCAGAGCCATTTGAACTTGTTGCCTTATATAGGCGTTGCCGACCGCAGCGCCGTATTCTGCCTGTTTACATATCTCTGTATTTGAATACGCATGCCTACACTAGTCTCTTTGACGCTTCAGTGTTTTACGAAACGATAAGAGACGGGAGAATCCTGTTCAAGGAGATGGTGAAGTTGAAGATAAACATAGCTTTTATGACACAGCTAAACATAAGTAGCCGACCAGCTTAAATTGTGTCATTTGATATACAAACAGGCATTAGATAACGAATTGCCAATGTTGTTTGAGAAATTAGATGGTTAAAAAATACGTGAAAACTATGGTACATTTACACTCACAGTTCCAACAACATTCTCAGATCAGCTTCTGGTCCTCTTTATGACATTTTGGACTCAGTAATTGTGATTGTTAGACCGTGTTTAGGTTGGTGTTTAAAAATCAAGACATTTGTAGATGGATGGTCTTTCGTGTATAATCAATGGACCAATACAAGACAGATCTTTTTCATACCATAAGGCATTTATTCCTGTTTTCGTGATCCCTGTAGAAGCAGTGTTAGGTAGATGTAGAATGTCCTACACTAATTTAAACACCTTATGAACTCTTCGTCATTCACGTTTATGAAATATTCCATTGGTACATGGAGGACCATAGACATAGCAACAATGTTCCACAATAATATTTATTTAATAGTTGATTACTAACCGGCATTGTGCTTTCTACGCCATCCTTACAAAACTTAAGACTAAACAGATCATCCACACAACATTAGCCAGATTTCATAGCTGTGAAAACATTGTTTTTCGAAAGATATGTGATATTTTACGACTCGCCATCGACCCAGAAACACAAGCGTAATGCAGTTCACAAAGAAAACCTGCACAAATAAATCTTACATTGTTTTATACTGGAAGATGAAGATTAAAGGAATGTATTAGCCAAAAGCGGTGTACAAGAGAGTATTGGCACAGACTGCTATGTTATGTCCAAACTAACGTATGAACGTAAGGAACAGCCCGAAAGATTTGGGGGGGGGGGGGCTGAGAGGACATATGTGTCTATGAAATATAGATACGGAAAAGTTCTAACAAGCACGTTAAATAATTGTCAGAAAGTTATACTGGTCAACCAAACATTATGACCACCTACCTAACAGCCGGTATGTCCACATATGGAACGGACAACAGCGGCTACGTGGCCTGACATGGAAGCAACGAGGGCATGGTAGGTCGCTGGAGGGAGCTGACGCCATATCCGCTCACAAAAGTCACCTAATTCCCGTAAATTCCACTGAGGGATTGTTGAGCTGACGGCAATCAGACGTGTTCGATGGGGTTCAGATCTGGCGAGTTACGGGCCCAGAGTATCAATTGGAACCGGCCATTGTGTTGTTCTAACGCTCCTGGCCTTGTGGCATAGCGCATTATCCTGTTGAAAAATGTCGCTGCTGTCAGGATAACGATCTTCATGAACGGGTGTCCGTAGCCTGCAACCAGTATACGATACTCTTTCGCCTTTATGGTGCCTTGCACGAGCTCCATTGGACCCATGGATGCCCATGTGAATATTCTCAAGAGCATAATGGAGTAGCCGACAGCTAGTCTCCGTCCCTCAGTACAGGTGTCAAGGAGCTGTTCCCCTGGTAGAAGGCGGATTAGCGTCCTCCCATTTGCATGATGAAGAAGGTATCGGGATTCATCAGACCATGCAACGCTCTGCCATTGTGCCAACATCCAGTGCCGATGGTCACGTGGTCATTTCAATCGTAGTTGCCGATGTCGTGGTGTTAATATTGGCACATGTATGAGTCGTTGGCTGCGGTGGCCCATGGTTAGGAGTGTTCAGTGCACTGTGTGTGTTCGGAAACACGTGTACTACGACTAGCAGTCTGGTGTTAGTCCCGCCACAGTTCGCCGCCTGTCCTGTTTTGCCAGTCTGATCAGCCTACGACGTCCGACGTCTGTAATAATGGGTGGCCGCCCACCTCGAGTCTCCTGGACGTAGTTTCACCTTGGTTTATTTTTGGCACGTGTTGAAGACACTCACCACAGCACTCCTCGAATACCCTACTAATTTGGAGGACTGATGACCTTAGCTGTTTAGTCCCCCTTAAACATACCAACAACCACCACCACCACCACCCTACTAATTGCTCAGTTTCCGTAATGCTCGTGCCGATCCTCTGGGCCATCACAATCTGCCCTTGGTAAAACTCAGCTAAGAATGCACGCCGTCCCCATTCCATACACGTAGAGCACGCGGACGGATGCTACATACATCGGGCGTTTCTATGACTAGCAGTCATTCCTCGACAGGCGACGCTGCTATCGCCTGGACGGGCTTATGACGATAGTATGTCGGTGGTCATTATGTTCTGGCTGAGCAGTGTATTAACTGGCTGTTGCTACTTTACTAAAGGTGAATAACGAAACTGTGTTTGGTCATTCACAATTAGGTCAGGGTTCTTTTGTTGGTTTTTATCGATAGCCATTTTTCGAGTAATCCTAGCTCTCTGTTCTTAGTTCCTCTGTGAATAACTCCACATTTAATTTCATACGAAAGATACTCATTCAGAGCATTTTCAGGAAATATGGAATCTTTCTTTTCCACTCTCCAACTCCTTTGATGCTCAGTTTAACGGTTCGATGATCTGTATATAATTTGCTACACAGACTGCAGAAAATTCTAGAAATTCCACACTGTTTTAAAGATGGAATGTTGTCTTCATTGTTGATTAGAATGTAGGCAACTGAATTCCTACGTGTTAATCTCCGTTTTCCTATCCAACATAGCAAGAGCAACACGGTCCTGCCACAGGTGCCACATTTCATGCTTATAAGTTTGTACCAAGTGATTAAAGCAAATACGAAGAACTTCGGACAAGAATCCGTTCAGCACTGCATTAGGTCTATTAATGAACTTATTTTTCCACATGAGCACATGGAACAGTGAAAATATCGTGATATGTGACACACAAAACAAAATATTACTTCATTTCAAATATGAATTACAGCGCAAAAGTCCAAAAATCCCCCTGTGACTTGATGACATACACATCCGTTTTATTAATCTCATATGGCATCTTGAATTACGAAGAAGGAAGTTACTGTGACATCTCCGTCGGGATGTCCTTTATTAATTCTAGTCGGTTTCATATGACTAATTCTCCGTCTCCAAGCATTTTTAAACATAACTATGTTACAGAAAGTTGGTCAATATATGGTTGTTCATTAGGCTTCTATGGCTCGCAGGTGGACTGTGTTCGGAGATAAGGTTTTACTGGCCCCGTTTAAAATTATTATGTGGTTGGCTTTATTCAACTTTCTGGTCAATTTTGTTATTGAATGTCAGCCTGATGCTTTTTGACATGTGGTAATTTAGGAAATAATTGCTTGAAGTTAATTATTATTATATTGTGCATTGATCTGAAACGTTATGGACAGAAAATGTTTAACTTTCACAGTTAGGTGTTCTTATGAAGTGCCATGACCCAAGGAAAACTTATCGTATGCCACGTGGCTGTGATTCTCCACATTATAACATGTCCGTGTACATTTATGAAGGTTTTATTTTTTGATATAATTGTTACTGTAATTAATTTCATTCAATTTGCAACTGGAATGGCCCAGTAATGTAGAAAGAAGGAAGAGTAGAGTTCAGCGTCCCATCGACAGCGCGGCGATGAGAGACGTTTCACAATGTAGTTCCGTTTGAAAAATGCCTCAAAATCGACGAACAGAGTCCCCAAAACTAGTAAACCAGTAGCTGCATTAACAAGGAACATTGTGAAAGACGAGGCACTTGATTTACTAAATCTGATGATTGCCATGAATACGTCTCAACATGGATGTTCTTGTTAAATCAATATGAGACAATATAATTACACGTCACCTGAATTATTAACAAATTAATTCACTTGAACAGGACCCAGTATTTCCGACGGCCTTAACGGGTCTGTAGAGTCTGAAAGAGAAAGGATTTGATACGCAAGACGAGGTAAAAGACAAATACTGGCATAATTCAGTAGCAAAGTTGAGAAATCTCATTTCATTTTATGGGGCAATTCTGAACCATTAACTTGCAAACTATCCCACGTCACGGTAAGCATAATTTGCTTTTCGCAGAAATACAGGCTACGCTGTGAGAAAATCGTCAGAGAACACGAATGCCCCGGAGACTATCGCAACTGGCAGTGGCAGGTGATCGCCGTACTGCGCTTCCACGTCCCGGTGAACGCTCTTCAGTTTCAGCACGTGTGAGTTTTAATGTTGCAGGGAGGGTAGTCTACTTCTATATTTATACATCGTGTAATAAACAACACAGACGACTTCTGTTACGTTGCGTTGAAACATTGTGAGCAGGTTGCTCTGCAGGAAGTTAGTTTACTAGTGACATCAAGGCATGTTAGGTTTATTTACCTAACATGCCTTGATTCGAAAAGCCAAGTCTTATTACAGATAAAGCTATCACCCATGTAACTTATTTACGAACTACAACTTCATAAGAGAAAATTCCCTGAGCAGTTAAGACTTACTTCAATATCGCAACTGTAAATAACAGGGATAACAACAGGAAACTAAAGTGAGTACGATAAAATCATCTTTACTATTTCACAAATAGTTAATACGTTTTAGCAAAGTCGACTTATAGTAACTTAATGTGCGCTGGGGATGTGAACCCCGATTTATAATTATAACAGTCAAATATGAAACATCGAATATACACACTTCTTTATAGTCAAATACAGCGACTGGGCAAGCCACCTCAGCAACAGGACTTAACCTGTTTGCTGATAAACTCGCGCAAAAAGCGACATAAGTAATCTCCAGAATGGTGTATCCTATCATTCATGTGACATTATGAAACACTTTCAATGTATTAACTTGTACACCGTACTGCATTCGTCGATCGTCTTATGGTTGCAAAGTTTCATTTAAGCGAATGCATTTGAACAACAGATAAATCACGAGGGATGTAAAAACAAAAGAGAATATTTAAATATCAGTCATACAATTGACTTTTGAAACCAAGTGAACAGAATAATACATGCCCTCTTCGTAGACGAACGACAAATGATAAGTAAGGTCCAAAGGCATACTCGTCATACAAAGACACGACGAATTTGATAAGTTAAAAGGGTAGGAAAGGGTGGCAAAATTGACTTTAATACTCTTCTGATTAACTGATATTCTTTATCAATTCTTTTAGCTACTGTTCTCATAAAGAAAAAGAAGTTTAGCAACGGCACAGGGAACTTAAGTTCCCTCGTGCTGTTCACAGCAGTCTCGCAATGACAGTTAATGAAAATTTTAACCATAAAATGTCAGTACTCCACGAAAGATTAACGAAGCAATATTGCATGAACTACTGATAGCCTTGGGAGAGCCAGTCCTCACAAAACTCTACCATCTAGTGAGCAAGATGTATGAGACAGGCGAAATACCCCCATACTTCAAGAACAATATAATAATTCCAATCCCAAAGAAAGTAGGTGTTGACAGGGGTGAAATTTACCGAACTATCAGTTTAATAAGTCGCGGCTGCAAAATACTAACACGAATTCTTTACAGACGAATGGAAAAACTGGTAGAAGCTGACCTCGGGGAGGATCAGTTTGGATTCCGTAGAAATGTTGGAACACGTGAGGCAATACTGACCCTACGACTTATCCTAGAAGATAGATTCAGGAAAGGCAAACCTACGTTTCTGGCATTTGTAGACTTAGAGAAAGTTTTTGACAATGTTAACTGGAATATTCTCCTTCAAATTCTGAAGGTGGCAGGGATAAAATACAGGGAGCGAAAGGCTATTTACAATTTGTAAAGAAACCAGATGGCAGTTATAAGAGTCGAGGGACATGAAAGGTAAGCAATGGTTGGTAAGGGAGTGGGACAGGGTTGTAGCCTATCCCCGATGTTATTTAATCAGTATATTGAGCAAGCAGTAAAGGAAACAAGAGAAAAATTTGGAGTATGAATTAAAATCCATGGAGAAGAAATAAAACCTTTGCGGTTCGCTGATGACATTGTAACTCTGTCAGAGACAACAAAGTACCTGGAAGAGCAGTTGAATTGAATGGACAGTGTCTTGAAAGGAGGGTATAAGATGAACATCAACAAAAGCAAAACGAGGATAATGGAATGTAATCGAGTTAACTCTGGGGATGCTGAGGGAATTAGATTAGGAATTGAGACACTTCAAGTAGTAAATGAGTTTTGTTGGTTGGGGAGCAGAATAACTAATCATGGTAGAAGTAGAGAGGATATAAAATGTAGACTGGCAATGGCAAGGAAAGCGTTTCTGAAGAAGAGAAATTTGTTAACATCGAACATAGATTTAAGTGTCAGGGAGTCATTCCTGAAAGTATTTGTATGGGGTGTAGCCATGTACGGAAGTGAAACAGGGACGATAAATAGTTTAGACAAGAAGAGAATAGAAGCTTGCGAAATGTGGTGCTACAGAATAATGCTGGAGAGTAGATGCGCAGATCACATAGATAATGAGGAGGTATTAAATAGAATTGGAGAGAAGAGGAATTTGTGGCACAACTTGACTAGAAGAAGGGACCCGTTCTGAGGCATCAAGCGATCACCAATTTAGTTTTGGAGGGCAGCATGGAGGGTAAAAATTGTAGAGAGAGACCAAGAGATGAATACACTAAGTAGATTCAGAAGGATGTAGGTTTCATTAGGTACTGGGAGATGAAGAAGCTTGCTCAGGGTAGAGGGTAGAGTAGCATGGGGAGCTGCATCATACCAGTCTCTGGACTGAAAACCATAACAACAACAACAACAACAACATTGCAAGGTTTGCAACGCCTACGGACAGTCCCAATGATATGAACCATCTCACCAACAGCGACCCAGTGACCACCGTATCGAGCGGTCTAAGGCGCTGCAGTCATGGACTGTGCGGCTGCTCCCGGCGGAGGCTCGAGTCCTCCCTCGGGCATGGGTGTGTGTGTTTGTTCTTAGGATAATTTAGGTTACGTAGTGTGTAAGCTTAGGGACTGACGACCTTAGCAGTTAAGTTCCATAGGATTTCACACACATTTGAACAATTTTTGACCACCGCATTCAACGCCAAACAAGTCTTCCTCTTATCACACCACGCCTCCCAGAAATGTGTTTGAAAGCTATGTTCCAGCGTCGACGCTCTTATTGCTGTGGACACGTGGAGGTGCCCGACCATGCTTGCCGTAAACTTCACAAAAAAACCTCCCAAAGGTAGCCAATGTTTGTAGTCGATACTGGTTACAAAATCATATTTCCAATTCTGCTGCTATAACAAGCTTGCGAAATAACTGAACTGTAAAAAAAGAAAAAGTGGCGATTTAACAATAAGCCTTCAACCCCTTTCTGGAAACGGCAACCTTCGGCGTACTGGGGCGACAAAGTTTGAGGGCGGCAGCTTCAAAACTTCTTTGTATAGTGAATAAAATGTCAGCTGTGCCTCTGTGTCTGGCAAGATAAGCCGCTTGTTGAAAAGAAACAAGGTCAAATCAATCTTCATGCCTCCAACAAAGATCCGTCAATTACTGTGACCAGTTAAAGAAGCAGTAGGTCTCAGAACACCTGGAGTCTACGAAATACCTTGTGAGTGTGGCCAGAAGCACATCGAACAAACAGTGGGCACTGTGGAACAACGCAGGATAGAACATGAGAGGTATTAGCGACTACGCTATCCAGAGAAATCTGCGTTAGCTGAGCATGCGTTAGAAAACGGTCACCACATAAAATTTGACGATACCTGTGTCGTGGCTCGCCCTAACGGATTCTGGGACAGTTTAATGAAGGAAGCTTTTGAAATAAAAATTACCGCAAACACCCTGAATAGAGACGGTGGCTTGCAGCTCAGCGCCGTGTGGGATCTAGCGATCGCGCGGTTGAAGAGCACACATTGAACGCCGACTCAAAACATGCCCGTATATGGTAATGTCACGGGCACCAGTGACGTCACAGCCGGCAGCTAGCGTATATAAGGGCGCACCAACAGCCCACTGGAAGTCGTATCACTTGACAATGGCCAAGGAGTGCTTGGCCGAATGCTCGTGTAGTTTTAAGCAATTGACGCGGTTGGCAACCCGAGAACATTTTATTCAATGTTATCGCCGCGAGACTCTGCATTCATACATTCTTTGTATAGTGTTTCGTCCCCAAATTAATCATGCAACCAGGTAACAATAGGTGTAGCGTGGACTGACAGACTGTGCCTTAGAAAAGCTTCATATTTTAGCAACAGGTGAAGTAATCACTGTCCAAGAAGGAACTCGTTTCCAGAAATTCATGGATTGTTCCCTGTGCGGCATCAAACTCAAAGAACGGTTTGTTATGCTAATGGGTTAGTGCATATGATCCGTCCCTTGCTCTGATGCCTACAATAATCGTAGTAACAAAGGAATTAACAAACTTCACGAACTACTTACATTGCATGCAGTGGCATGATAAACGCATATTAGCATGAACAAGTGCAGGCAGATTAATAAAAGTCTATTATTTCTGCATACTTCGTGCTCGTTGAAATTGTGGTTGGGCTGTTAGTGTAGACGCTAGATTCACCTTCCTGGCAGACACAGTTGCGTTGTACCATGTACGTTGAAATAATAAGTAATATTATGATGCATAAACGCATAAACTTCTAATGAACGTCAAACTTGTTTTAACATTGAGTAACACATAGTGCAGCTTTACAACATCTCAGTTCTGCAAAACAGTTACTTCATATTGTTGGCATCATAGAGCAACCCTGACAGGTCCCAACTCCTTCCTGCCCCATAACTGTGCGACAAAGGGACTCCAGCTATATCTTCATTTTTCGTATTTTTTCCTTGTTACTCCATAACTGCACGACAGGCAGACTCCCATAATTGTTGAGAATAGCAAAGATGTAGTTGGAGTCTGTCTGCCGTGCAGTTATGGAGTAACAATGAAAAAATGCGAAAATGCCATCCCTGCTATCAACTGTCCAATTTCTTTTACTCTACTGATCTGCATTTACTAAATGGTGTAGAATATAGAGTTTTCCACGAGTATCTCTGGGATTTTAGAAAACTATTGCTCGAGAACTACAAGGTATACAGAGAAATCATTCATATCAATCGGGATTGTCAGTGAACAAAGCATCCCTCGAAGTTTCGCATAGTAATACGCACCGTAGCGTAGTTGCAGAGCGCAGCACTAGGACGCAGTCGTGTCAGAACACGTAGACAACTCATTCACTCCCTGCTGTCACATCGAATTATTTCGCTACCGAGCGACGTGGCATACCGCCAACGCCACATGTTTCAGTTTACTGAGCATTCGTAGGACGTCTGCAGAAATTCGTCACAAACGAGAATATTACGTGGAGCGAAACTGGAGTTGCAGAGCTGTGCGGAAGCCGTTTTGGAAATTTACCGAGAACGTCGCGCATTACGGGCAGAATTTTACGATTATAGCGGAGCGTAAAACTTGTTGGCGTTTCACGGGAAGCGTTCTGCCCCTGCGCTGCACTTCATTATGCAGCCACTAACAAAGGCGTCCGCTGCGGTAACGTAACTATCTCATGCACTTCTGAATGCGTTTCTTCATTTTATGTTTATTATATTGTCGTAAAATTATCAATGAATATATCAAGTTTTGTATAATTTAATATCTCGCTTAATGTCCCGTTGTTAATGGATGAAAGACAATGATAATACCGTAACCGTTAACGCTTCATCAAAGAAACAGCTGAACAGAACAGTAATTACAGTTCCATAGAAGACTTTTATTTAAACACGAAGTAACTACAAAGCAAAACTTCTTTGAAGTTTTAGGACATGTTTCAGCAATGGTAATTATCAGTTGTATTGCAGAGTAACTATATTAACGTACATATAATTTGGCAAAATCAGTCAGAGCATCTATTCTTTGAGCCCTTAGACGTTTATAATCGACATAATAAATACAGTCGTGATAATATCAAAGTGACAATTGAATGTGGCAAACACAGCCAAAATGATGTGCGACTAACACAGATATTACTTACACAGAAGATATAAAAACGTATTAGGTTTCAACTCTAGCTTTGCTGAAAAATTTTACCGAAATGCGTGCACGTGCGTTTCGTTTCCCCACACTACTGTTTCGGAAATTCGATAATGGGCATTGGCCATTATCGAATGGCCAAAATATTTCCAAACGTATTAATTAATGACAAAAACATGCTATTCAGAATATTATCACACTATAGACGTTTGAGAAATTGTTGATAACGCTTGGGAATAATTTAGGGTTTGATTTGATTCATAAAAGAAACTGAAACTGTTACGTTTTTTCATGGATAGCGAGAAGAGTCTCAGGAATTTATCCCCATTTTCAAGTGCAATTCCTGAAATGTGTTATGCTATGCACTAGCAAACGTAATTGGTGTAATGTTCTATTACTGAAAGCATTAATGACACAGATGAAGGCTTTCGAAAAACATCGATTATGACAAATGATATAAAATTGTTGTATACTTTACGTTATGTTAATCTGTTCCATAATACAAAATGAACCTGCCAATCATCTACAGTTCCAGTCCTCATATTAACGTAAAAGTACAGCTAGTCTTTAGCTGGAATTGCGTAAGAGGATTTTCATCCGCCAGCAACTACTTGTCGTGAAAATTTGTAATTGCGTCTCTAAAAAATATTTTCTCATTTGCAAATAACTCTGAAGATCGGCTGTTGTAAAAACTTACAGAAAAACAATTTTCTTGTCGTCGGTAAGTGGCAGACGCTACACTTTTCACATACGCATACACATCGATTTCTATCATAATGAATTTTAATTTCTTGTTACAAATTTCAGTTATGGAATTTTGTTTCACAGCAAGTTGAACCTAAGCTTTCACTAACAGCCTTAAGTTACAGAAATTCAAGTTCTTTACATCTCAACGTAAGAGGTGGAGACACTAGTGTTCCTACATTGCAGACATAACGTCGTGATAACGTTCGTAGCTCGACCTACCACAGACCGATTATTCGTAGTACAGGCAATGACTGCAGAGGATACAACTAGAGCTGCTCCTACCGAAAACGACGCAGGCTATCGTCAGAAGCACGGGTTTAGAAAATTATGTTTTTTGTGAACAAGCCTTTCTCTTTATTCAGAAGTAGTAGTGACTGCTACCGAAAGATGACTTAAATTTATTACATTTTTATAGATTTCCAGAAATCTTTTGACACCAATTCTCACACGTGATTTCTAATCAAATCGCGTGCCTATTGCGCAACTACTCAGCTATGCTACTGAATTCCTGATTTCTTGACAGAAGCCGCGCGGGTTAGCCGAGCGGTCTAGGGCGCTGCACTCATGGACTATGCGGCTGGTCCCGGTGGAGGTTCGAGTCCTCCCTCGGGCATGGGTGTGTGTGTTTGTCCTTAGGATAAATTAGGTTAAGTAGTGTGTAAGCTTAGGGACTGATGATCTTAGCAGTTAACGTTTTCTTGACGGAAAGGTCATAGCTGTCGAAATTTATGGGAAATCATTTAGTGAAAGAGAAATTATATCTGGTGTCCCCGAATAATGCGTTACAAACGTTTGGTGTTGTTAATCTATGTAAACAATTTCGGAGACAATCTGGCCTGTCCCCCTTAGAATGTTTGCAGGGCTCGCCTACGAGTTTACCAGGTTGTTTAGAATATGCTGCAGAAGCGTCTCATACTTCAAACAGTCCAGCTCTCTCCCTATGTGATATCCATATTTTTGGAACCCTGAAGGAAGACGTTCGTGGTCGTCGATTGGCTTCGGATAAAGAGGTGCGCTTCTGGGTACAATCATGTTCCGGTAAAAATTCGCAAACCTTTTACCATGAGGGTACTGACTGCATTACCTCACAGTTGGAAAAATACATTAACAGTTACGGCGCTTACTTTTTCAAATAAATACAGTTTCTTATTCTTTCCATTTGACTCTTCATTTAACTGCCCCTTATACTGTATCAAAATCTGGGAAACTTACGAAAGCCTTTCACAAGGAAATAATGACTGATGTGATGAAACCCTATGTGCAGGAGAAAAATTTCTGCTCTCCATTGACTCAACGGGATAGCTAACTATACGACAAGATTTTTCAAGATGAAAAGGGTTGCCATCTTGTAGTATTAAAGTGATCCTCCTAAAGCGCGTTCCGGTAGTGCAACTTCGCAAGATCTGTTTCTATGGTGAGGTAAAGAATTCTATCAAATTGCCTCATTACTGATGTTATCGAGAGGTAAAAAGATATCACATCTCGAGGAGCCAGAATGAAAAGACATTCCATCACCAGCTATACTCCGCAATATTTGGCCAGATGATGCAGTACCGAGGCTTACTGACAAACGGTGCGATGAGAGAGAACCATTTTCGTATGTAAACGAGGTTTGTTTTTCTATAGAAACTTTAAAACACCCATGCTGCAAATGCGACGTTGATAACGTGTGTAAGATGCAGAGAAAATTATTTCTTTCTCTGTTTTTTACGGTGAATATCACCGCAGCTGTGTAAATTATTACAAAATTTAAAAGTACTTAGTTTCACACACTAAGTTCTCGTGTACACCATATACCCCTTCCTGGAAATTTATTTGTATCCCAATTTTTCTTTTTCCTTTACTTTCCATGAATTTTACGTAAATCTTAATAAAAACAAAATACTGATCGTCAATTTGGTTTGTTTATAAACTGTGTAACGCAAGAATTGAAAATAAGAAAGAAAATAACTGTTTCCGCATAGGAAGTGTACACCACGTCTCTCGGATTGCCATTCTGCATTCCCTCCGGTGCGCCATCCGTTGCCTGAAAACAACGTTACCAACCAAGGCTCATGTCTGCCCGAGCCGCTATTTTTTTTAAACGCCTACCCACCTGGTGCTTCCTCTTTCGTCACTTTCCTCTCTGGCCAAGAACTGTGTACACCGTACTCTCAGACGAAATCGTTGATGAAGAGCAGGCGCTGTCTTTTGTAAGATCCAAAAGTGGTTCTTTGGATAGCTGGAGGCTCTCATTACGCGGTAAAAGTATTCCTTCCATTTTAACTCGTCTAGTTAGCTGGGGGGGATCGATTCTCATTGTTAGCGACGCAGCGAGGTGTAATGGAAAGCATGTAAATATTGCAGCTGCACTCACCGAGCGGTACGCAACGCTCGTCTTGCATAATGGACTGCAGCCGGCGAATATAACGAAGGGCTTCCGGCAACGCGCGAAAAACCACGCACGCACCAACACACACACACGCACACACACACACACACACACACACACACACACACACACACAGATAGAGAGAGAGAGAGAGAGAGAGAGAGAGAGAGAGTGTGTAGAGAGTAGAACTTGGCTCCAAACCATGACACGCCCTGGGCTGCCCCACCCCTTCGGTAAATAAGTCACGGTCCGACAGTCAGCGAGCAATTCGTATTAATTAGGGGCCAAACTTTCCAAGTTGTCCGCGGCTGGATTCAGGGACTTGTGCCCGCTAAGCTACAGC
The DNA here is from genome assembly GCF_021461395.2 of Schistocerca americana. NCBI lineage: Eukaryota > Metazoa > Arthropoda > Insecta > Orthoptera > Acrididae > Schistocerca > Schistocerca americana. The sequence goes on from NC_060122.1 coordinate 655,453,344, forward strand.
CGGGCCTCTTGTAATTAGGCGAGCGCCGGCGAAAGTGTACATTCAGCACTGGAGCTTGTTTGCGAAGCCGGCGCGCGCAAACATGGATGTGGAGCTCTTTTTTACGTAGCGGACCCGGAGAACGCGAATAATTTTTGCTTTCTTTCTCACATGTTGCGTAACAGGAACGCCGTTTGGAATAACTCTCACAGACTCAACCAGATACTTGTGTGGTTAACGGAACAGAGTGCAACAACTCTCTCTTTCAATGATACGGAGTTACCAACTATATCTCAATGATAACAAAGTGAGGTTATATTTAGTAAATCGCAGTAATGGCAACACCTGAGAAACATTAGGCTCTAATGATTAATTTAGTTGTGGCTGTGATTTAACATCGATTCACTCATGCAGTAGGTGCAGGATCCTGTTGTAATTCTAGTGATTGAAGGCAAAATAAGCATTACAGTGTTCATTTGCAGCAAATATATTGTGAAAATTTATTATTTCTCTGGTTGATGTACAGATGCAGCTCTAATGGAAGCGTGTACTTTTCCTTAAAATCTAAGAAATTATCTGCAAAAGTAAACCACAATACACTAATATATGTTTTACTATTTTTGAGCTACACTCTTACAAAGGTGAGAAAATGATTTTCACAGATCTCTGTATAGACTTGAACAAACTGTCGAAGAAAATAACTTAAAAATTTCAGCATCTAAATGTAGGCTAATGACATTTCAGGGAAAATAAGCAGTCTGTTAAAAGGTATTCATCGACAGAAGAAAGAACAAATCTCGAGTTTCCGTTATCTAGCAGTCGATAGAACTTTACAGTAAAGGAAAGTGCTTATGGCATTGTTGGGGAGAAATCCCCGACCGTGGGATTCTATCATCTGTTGGAAATCATTTTACTTGATGCCACTTGGGTGATTTGCATGTCGATGTGAAGTGATGATGGGAACAACAAATACACACCGATCCCCAGTAGGAGGAAAGTCCTCGACTTAGAGTGGGATCGAACCCAGGCTCCATGATCGAGAGTCAGAAAAGCTGATCACAAAACCAAGAGCTGCTGACAGTTCGCAATACAGATCGAGATGCTTAAACTAAGATGCAACGTTGTTAACACGCATGTGGTACTACTAACAGAACTCTGAATAACGGGACAAGAAAGAACATGAGTGAACCGTGAATTTACTTTCAAAATCTTTTCTTAAAGAATTTACTTTATTTACTAACGATTCATCAAGAACATCAACACATTTAATCACACTATGTGAGCGTGGAAAATGTTGCCAATCGGTAACTGATGGAACAAATTAAATTTCAACAAATGGAAATTTTATTCCTAAAAGAAAGCACCCTGTAAAAATCAAGTTACAATTTATTCAGAGGCCGAACAGAGGCAGAAATAACAATTTTTTTATTTTTTTTCTATTTTTTTATTTCTAGCTTGAGCTTTCGGGCTGAGAACCTTGCCGCTCCCTTTTGACACAGCCGTGGTCACGACCGCTCACAACAACCTCTGAATCACTACACTGGTGAAAATATCCAACACACAAGATTACTTTAAATTAAAAATTTTAACAACTCACACAAACACATAAAGTATGCACCCCGTAAGAGGGATGGAAATGGTACAAAACACTCACATTAAAAATTATTTGCCACCGAAAGTGCAACTTGTTTTTAAAAGAACTCTTACGGTGAAAGGGTGGCAACTTTATATACTAAAAATATCATTTAAATAAAATCCATGAAATGCAGTTTTGTATAAAATGCTCTACATTACACATATACCACCTCGCAAGATAATAGGCAAGATAAAAATATATTTCAGGAATTCGGCCTTTACACCTTAAGCAATAAATTCGTTAACACAGAATCCGACAAAAATGACAGAGGCAGCTATTAACGTACGGCAGACCGACCGACAGACAGACAGACAAACTCTGTCTGCCTAACAAATGCGGACGAGAGACAGACGAGCAAGCTGGGGACGAGAGACTGACCAAGAACCCAAGTAGAATTTAACACGGAAATGAAACTAGATAACACGAATCACTTAACCTTTAATAAACTGCGATGTCTGGCGAAGACCTGGCGCAGCACACACAAAACGCTCTCCCGAACCGTCCGCTGCCAGCCGCTTCAACGGACGCAGGAAGGCGCGCTGATCTCCCGTCTCACGGGTCGCAGCTCGCGCCGGCCAGACCGATGTCGTGGATTGACTCTAATTGCTCTCGGATCGACCGCGAAGCCACTACCAATTTCTATACGGCGCGGCCCACTGGACTGACGTGGTGACCTCACTCAGATGCGCCGACGCTCCAGACGTACAAGTCATCCTGTGTCCCAGTGCGCGACCGACCAACGGATCGATCCAACCGCCAATGACCATTGCCTGAACAAACTCGAGCAGAATGGCGGCCTAACACATACTAGCACTCCGGACAGACACTAACTGCCGCACAAACGCGAACGAGAGTCAAACCAGCAACTGTGACGCGAGACTGACCCAGCCTCACTCCGACTGACCAACTGACCAGACTCGCCCGACTGACAGACTGACCGCACTGGCGAGCTCATAGCCCCCTTAAATGCACGTGAACAGGTAACATTTCCCCTTTCCCACAAGAGGGAGACACCGAACCTGCGATAGCAACAGCGCCGCCACCGCCAGAAACGGAAGGCGACAGCTTCATACACTCCTGGAAATTGAAATAAGAACACCGTGAATTCAATGTCCCAGGAAGGGGAAACTTTATTGACACATTCCTGGGGTCAGATACATCACATGATCACACTGACAGAACCACAGGCACATAGACACAGGCAACAGATCATGCACAATGTCGGCACTAGTACAGTGTATATCCACCTTTCGCAGCAATGCTGGCTGCTATTCTCCCATGGAGACGATCGTAGAGATGCTGGATGTAGTCCTGTGGAACGGCTTGCCATGCCATTTCCACCTGGCGCCTCAGTTGGACCAGCGTTCGTGCTGGAAGTGCAGACCGCGTGAGACGACGCTTCATCCAGTCCCAAACATGCTCAATGGGGGACAGATCCGGAGATCTTGCTGGCCAGGGTAGTTGACTTACACCTTCTAGAGCACGTTGGGTGGCACAGGATACATGCGGACGTGCATTGTCCTGTTGGAACAGCAAGTTCCCTTGCCGGTCTAGGAATGGTAGAACGATGGGTTCGATGACGGTTTGGATGTACCGTGCACTATTCAGTGCCCCTCGACGATCACCAGTGGTGTACGGCCAGTGTAGGAGATCGCTCCCCACACCATGGTGCCGGGTGTTGGCCCTGTGTGCCTCGGTCGTATGCAGTCCTGATTGTGGCGCTCACCTGCACGGCGCCAAACACGCATACGACCATAATTGGCACCAAGGCAGAAGCGACTCTCATCGCTGAAGACGACACGTCTCCATTCGTCCCTCCATTCACGCCTGTCGCGACACCACTGGAGGCGGGCTGCACGATGTTGGGGCGTGAGCGGAAGACGGCCTAACGGTGTGCGGGACCGTAGCCCAGCTTCATGGAGACGGTTGCGAACGGTCCTCGCCGATACCCCAGGAGCAACAGTGTCCCTAATTTGCTGGGAAGTGGCGGTGCGGTCCCCTACGGCACTGCGTAGGATCCTACGGTCTTGGCGTGCATCCGTGCGTCGCTGCGGTCCGGTCCCAGGTCGACGGGCACGTGCACCTTCCGCCGACCACTGGCGACAACATCGATGTACTGTGGAGACCTCACGCCCCACGTGTTGAGCAATTCGGCGGTACGTCCACCCGGCCTCCCGCATGCCCACTATACGCCCTCGCTCAAAGTCCGTCAAATGCACATACGGTTCACGTCCACGCTGTCGCGGCATGCTACCAGTGTTAAAGACTGCGATGGAGCTCCGTATGCCACGGCAAACTGGCTGACACTGACGGCGGCGGTGCACAAATGCTGCGCAGCTAGCGCCATTCGACGGCCAACACCGCGGTTCCTGGTGTGTCCGCTGTGCCGTGCGTGTGATCATTGCTTGTACAGCCCTCTCGCAGTGTCCGGAGCAAGTATGGTGGGTCTGACACACCGGTGTCAATGTGTTCTTTTTTCCATTTCCAGGAGTGTAGTTCGCGCTGCGGCGCACTTTTCAAAACAGCAATTTTTACCACGGCTCAACGAGAATAAAAGTTTATAATATAACTAGCTGTTACCCGCTGCTTCTCTCGCATTATTAGTAGTTTTGATATGAGAGGTGATGGCGAGGATGTAAGCTAGTAACTTTACGAGATATCTGTGTATACATTAGACGTGTTGTTGTTGTGGTCTTCAGTCCAGAGACTGGTTTCATGCAGCTCTCTATGTTACTCTATCCTGTGCAAGCTTCTTCGTCTACTAGTACCTACTGCAACATTCACCATTCAGAACCTGCTTAGTGTATTCATCTCTTGGTCCCCCTCTACGATTTTACCCCCCACAATGCCCTCCAATACTAAATTGGTGAGCCGGCTGCTGCGGCCGAGCGGTTCCAGCCGCTTCAGTCCGGAAGGTTTAAGTAGTTCTAAGTCTTGGGGACTGATGACCTCAGATGTTAAGTCTCATAGCGCTTAGAGCCATTTTTTTAACTAAACTGGTGATCCTTTGAAGCTTCAGAACATGTCCTACCAACCGATCCCTTCTTCTAATCAAGTTGTACCACAAATTTCTCTTCTCCCCAATTCTACTCAGTACCTCCTCTTCAGTTATGTGATCTACCCACCTAATCTTCAGCATTCTTCTGTAGCACCACATTTTGAAAGCTTCTATTCTCTTCTTGTCCAAACTATTTATCGTCCAAGTTTCACTTCCACACATGGCTACACTCCATACAAATACTTTCGGAAACGACTTCCTGACACTGAAATCTATACTCGATGTTAACAAATCTCTCTTCTTCAGAAACGCTTTCCTTGCACTTGCCAGTCTACGTTTATATCCTCTCTACTTCGACCACCATCAATTATTTTGCTCCCCAAATAGCAAAACTCATTTGCTACTTTAAGTGTCTCATTACGTGATCTAATTCCCTCAGTATCACCCGCCTTAATTCGACTGCATTCCATTATTCTCGTTTTGCTTTTGTTGATATTCATCTCATATCCTTCTTTCAAGACACTGTCCATTCCGTTCAACTGCTCTTCCAGGTCCTCTGCTGTCTCTGACACAATTACAATGTCATCGGTGAACCACAAAGCTTTTATTTCTTCTCCTGCCCGGAATTTTTCTTTTGTTTCCTTTGCTGCGTGCACATTGTAAACATTGAATAACATTGGGGATAGGCTTCAAACTTGTCCCACTCCTTTCCCAACCACTGCTTCCCTTTCATGCTCATCGGTTCTTATAATTGCCGCCTGGTTTCTGTACAAACTGTAAATAGCCTTTCACTCCTTGTATTTGACCCCTGCCAATTTAGAATTTGAAAGAGAGTATTCCATTCAACATTGTCAAAAGCTTTCTCTAAGTCTACAAATGCTAGAAACTTAGCTTTGCCTACCCTTAACCTACCTTGTAAAATAAGTAGTAGGGTCAGTACTGCCTCACGTGTTCCAATATTTCTGCGGAATCCAAACTTATTTTCCTGGAGGTCGGCTTCTACCAGTTTTTCCATTCGTCTGTAAATAATTGGCGTTAGAATGTAGCACCTGTGACTTATTAAACTGATAGTTCGATAATTTTCACATCTGTCAACACCTGCTTTCTTTGGGACTAGAATTATTATATTCTTCTTCAAGTCTGAGGGTATTTCGCCTGTCTCGTACATCTTATTCACCAGATGGTAGAGTTTTGTCAGGACTGGCTCTCCCAAGGCTGTCAGTAGTTGAAATGGATTGTTGTCTAATCCTGAGGCCTTGTTTTGACTTAGGTCTTTCAGTCCTCTGTCAAACTCTTCACGCAGTATCATATCTCCCATTTCATCTTCATCCTCTTCCGTTTCGTTAATTTTGTCCTCAAGTACATCACCCTTGTGTAGACCCTCTACATACTCCTTCCACCTTTCTGCTTTCCCTTCTTTGCCTAGAAGTGGGTTCCCATCTGAGCGCTTGATATTCATACAAGTGGTTCTCTTTTCTCCAAAAGTCTCTTTAATTTTCCTGTAGGCAATATCTATCTTACCTCTTACCCCTAGTGAGATATGCCTCTACATCCTTACATTTGTACTCTAGCCATCCCTGCTTAGCCATTTCGAACTTCCTGCCGATCTCATTTTTGAGACGTTTTTATTCCTTTTTGCCTGCTTCATTAACTGCATTTTTATATTTTCTCCTTTCATCATTTAAATTCCATATATCTTCTTCCACCCAAGGATTTCTACTAGCCCTCGTCTTTTTACCTACTTGATCCTCTTCTGTCGTCACTATTTCATCCCTCAAAGCTGCTCATTCTTCTTCTACTGTACTTCTTTCCCCCATTCCCGCCAATCGTTCCCTAATGCTCTCCCTGAAACTCTCTACTGGTTCTGTCAGTTTATCCAGGTCCCATCTCCTTAAATTCTCACCTTTTTGAAGTTTCTTCAGTTTTAATCTAGAGTTCATAACTAAAAGATTGTGGCCAGACTCCACAGCTACCCCTGGAATTATCTTACAATTTAAAGCCTGGTTCCTAAATCTGTGTCTTACCATCATATAATATATCTGAAACCTTCTGATTAAGTTAGGCAGAATTTTACCAGGCGGCTTCCTCTTTCATTTCTTACCCCCATTCCATATTCATCTACTACGTTTCCTTCTCTTCCTTTTCCTACTAGTGAATCCCAGTCACCCATGACTATTAAATTTTCGTCTCCATTCACTATCTGAATAATTTATCTCATTATACATTTTATCAATCTCTTCGTCATCTGCAGGGCTAGTTGGCACATAAACTTGTACTACTGTGGTAGACGTTGGCCTCGTGTCTATCTTGGCCACAATAATGCGTTCACTATGCTTTCAGTGGAAGCTTACCCGCACTCCTATTTTTTTTCATTTGACATTTCACGCTCTGATCCGTAGAACGCTAGTTTTCTTTCTCCCGATAACGACGTCCTTCTGAGTACTCCCCACCTGGAGATCCAAATGGGGTACTATTTTAACTCCAGAATGTTTTACCCAAGAGGATGCCCTCATCATTTAACCACACAGTAAAGCTGCATGCCCTCGGGAAAAATTACAGCTGCAGTTTGCCCTTGCTTTCAGGCGTTCACAGTACCAACACAGCAAGGCCGTTTTGGTTAGTGTTACAAGGCCAGATCAGTCAATCATCCAGACTGTTGCCCCTGCCACTACTAAAAGGCTGCTGCCCCTCTTTAGGAACCACATGTTTATCTGGCCTCTTAACAGATACCCCTTCGTTGTGGTTGCACCTACGGTACGGCTATCTGTATCGCTGAGGCTCACAAGCCTCCCCACCAAAGGCAAGGTCCACGGTACATTGGGGGGGGGGGGGGGGGGGAAGGCCTTAAGGCCCTCTCTTACATCTGACCAGGAACAACACATACAGATATATTACCAAAACATTCATGAAAATGGTAACAATTTTAGAGATGATAATAAGCATAACAATAGTGATAATAATAATAATAGTTGACAATAACGAAAGTAAGGATAAATAGCAATAATAACAGTAATAATAAAAGAAAGTGTATTGAAAATAATTTAGACTAGTTTAGAACAATTTAAATCATGTTTAGTATTGTCAGGAAAATAAAGGATGAAGAACAAGAAAATTGGAATGACCGTGATAGTGGCTGTTAGGAGCGGACTTTATTTAAGTAGATAACTCTGTAAGCGTGGAGAAGGGAAAAATTGTAGGGGGAGGGGGGACTGAAGAGTGTTTGCTGCAGACCAGTAAGAGGGAGAGGTAGCTATTGCGAGGAAGGTGAGCCATTATCTGCTTTTTGAAGTCTGGAAGTGATTTAATTTCTGTGATATTTTGAGGAAGATTGTTCCAAAGTCGGGTTCCGGATACAGAAAATAATTTAGAAAACACGACTGTGTTGCGTGGTGGTACTGAGAGGATCTCACTTTGATGAGAACGAGTATTTCTGCTGTGCTGTTCAGATAGTAATGTAATGGCTGAAGATAAGTAAGAGGGAGTCTAAGAAGACAATGGAGTAAACATAAAGTTTAGTAGTAACTACTTTTATCAGCACGTAGCCACGACAATTGTTCATAGGCTGGAGTGATATGATCGAAAGAACGAACGTCACAAATATATGATACGCAAGCATTCATCGCCAGTACGAAAGTTTTTGAAGAATAGCATCGCTATAGTCGAGAATAGGGAGAGTTAGAGATTCTGCAAGCTTCTTCTAAAGCTCGAATAAAAATACTTTTTTCTTTTATATTTCTGTAGACAATGAAGAGATGCAGATACTTTGTTACAGACTGTAGTAGTGTGTTCAGTCCAGTTTAAGTGGTGGTCCTGGATTATCCCCAAGTTCTTTGCAGAAGGACAAAAGGTTATTTCGGTGTCATTTAAAATTAAGCATGGAATAGATTCTCTGTGCTGTGTTGTAATAAGTCTTTTGTGGGCAACTAAGACTGTTTGCGTTTTGGAAGGGTTTAGTTTCAGGCCTAAGTTCTACGACCATTCTGATAAAGTAAGTAAGTCAGCATTTACATGATCGATGACTGTGTGCAGGCTTGCTGGACTCGCACTGAGATATAACTGAAGGTCATCAGCGTATAGGTGGTATCTGCAGTGGGAAATAATGGCTGACACATCATAACATATAATGAGAAAAGTAATGGGCCCAATACTGATCTTTGTGGGACCCCTGATACGACATCCTTCTACTGCAACCTTTTAGTACATACCATTACACACTGCTGGCGGGGTGTAATGTGTGAGTGGAACCACTGTACAGTGCTTGAAGAAAAGTTTTGAAGTGTCATTTTAGCTAGCAGAATGTCAAAGTTAACAGTGTCGAAAGCTTTACTGAAGTCCAGGAAGCACATACGAGTAGCCTGTTATTTGTCCATGGCATGTTTTAATACGTCAGTCACTTTTATAAGAGCAGTCGTTGTACTGCGATTTTGCTGGAAACCAGACTGGTATTCATCTAAGAGGTTATTCAGTGTTAAATAATTGGTAACCTTTTCGTGAACTATGTATTCTAAGGCCTTGGACAGTGCTGGTAGAATTTAAATGGGCCTGTAATCAGAAGGGTGTCTGGCAGATTCCTTCTTTGGTAATGGTTTTATGAGCCCCTTCTTCCGCACTGTGGGAACAATGCTGGACGTCAGAGAGCGGTTAAAGATGTCAGTTATTTTGGGCAGTAATGGGTCGACAAGAAAATTCATCATTTGCACGATTATATTACCATGTACTACAACTGCCGAATGAATTCTCGCTGTGGGTTTCCTGATCGTGATAGGGCTTACGGGCTGAAGAAAAATATTTTCGATTGTACCACATACTGAAACGTTAAGGCCCAGGGCATCTATGGTTCGAGCACTTATGCCTTGGTCGAGTGGAGATGTCGTGGCAAAGTAATCATTTAGGTTCTCAGCTGTAACGAGAGGTTCATCAGCAGATTTAGGTTTGCCTATATCTACACCTCGAAGATTTTTGCACAAGACAGCAGGCCTGTGGATGTCCGCAGTTAGCGAGTGGGCATATCTGAGTTTTGTATTTCTCACAGATTGACTGACTCGATTGCGTAGTTGCTTGTAGGTGGAATAGTTATCAGGGGTCGAGTGCCGTTTGTATGTCCATGTCTTTAAACCATGGAGCAGGTTTTCTCCTTACTCTCACTGATTTTTAGGGATCATGTTCATCATACAATTTATTGATACTCTCAGTGAATAAGACAAATTGTTATTTATGTCGGAACTATTACCAGACATTGCCTGCCAAGAGATATCATAGGCATCAGTTATAATCTCAGACATATTTATGCGCTTAAAATCCCTAAAAGCAGCCACTTGCAGTTTGGTTTTCGGGCATTGCAGCGAATAGGTCATGAATATTATATCATGGGCGGACAGGTCAGGTGCCGAGATCTGGCACGTGGGAATAACTCTATCCGTAATTTTAGTAGCGAAAATATCTAGAAATGTGTGAGTGGCTACTGTATGGTGAGTAGGTCCGAGCGGAATAAATGTAAGATTTAAACAGCAAAGAATGTGCGTGAATTTTGATGCTGAAGAGCTGTTGTTTAGTAAATTCATGTTCACATCTCCAACTATTACTGATTCAAAATTATAGAGCACTCCAGCTTTAGCGGAATTATATATAACGCAGACAAGACATTTTCTGTTTAAAGTTTCATTTTCAATGAGCATGTATTCACGCTGTTTGTCTTCGTTCTGAGACATGAGCACAATCTTGGGGAACAAGTTTGCTCTTGTAGATGCTGCTACGCCCCTCCCCCCCCCCCCCCCCCTCGTCCCCGTCTCCATCATCTGTCATGTCTCAGGAAGACGTAACCATCAAGATTTACACAGCCAGAAGGGCTTGAGATCCTGGAATATGCAGCGGAACACAATTTTGCAATTTTCGGATATTTAAAACAAATTTATAACTAAAATTTGTTTGTCTCCGAGGGGGACATCAAATGATACCAAATCTGACGAATCTGTGGTCAAATTTGTTATAAATGGATGTCCCCTTCCGAGAGGAACTAATTTTCATTATGTTTTCTTTTGGCTCTGTATGTCGTTTTCCAGAGATTTCAATGTCTCCAGTTAAAATGTACACCCTTTATAACATAATCAGTGTTTATAAATTCGGAAATATTCCATCTTTAGGGACTGTAATAAAACTTTTATTTATACCAGAGTCATTTCGCTTTTTTCTAAAACGCTCTGATTAAAACAAAGTTGTCGAAGTATACACAACTGAATTGTGGACGTAATAAAACATAGAAACAAAAACATATTGTCAGTGAGGCGCAGTACGCAAGCAATTTGTGTTTGTCACAACCAACAGCAACTACTTGCCAAAACATAGAGCAGTCGACGAAAACATTGAATATGATGTTGCCAAAGCAACGAAGCAAAGAATTGTGTCAGACAATCAAGTAGCTGGGCAATGTACGAGTCGAAATTCTGCTCTAAATAATATTTTTAATACTATCGCAAATGAAAACATCTCAATATGAATAGTAAAACAGCGACTGTGGAAGAGGAGATATACAAACAAAACAGATAACATGAATATTGAATGTGTGCCTTTTCATTGCTTTTAATTGCTGTGAAAAGAAATATTAGTGGACAAAATTAGAGAAACCGAAAACTTACGATTGTAATGAAGAGACAAAGCACTAGAAATTAAAATTAAATTAATATTAAGCACCAAACAATATTTGAACTCAAATCCTTCCGCTTAGCACCTTACCCAACACGCTAACGCAGATCGTTATTCAATGATCCTCCTGGAGTACTTTATAAAGTATCACGCAAAATTCCGACAAACACTGTTGGTATGACTATGAATTACTCACGTTTCGTCGAAGCACAATAGGAAATAAACAATTTCCGCTGTTCTTTATTGCGGAAAAGCGGTTCGTGAGAATGATACACAAACACCTTTCCTTGCTATCGCCTGCATTAGGAGGCTTATTGCTTGTTTGGTTTAATTAATTAATAGAATAAGAAGTAATTGGTATAAAGAATGCTTTTTCCAAACTTTCTGTAAGAGAAAGTCTGGTATCAAGACATTGCTTTTTTTCAGTTACTTCATTTATGATTGAACGTTTCTAAAACTGAAGGCACTCGTCCGTGATCTGCACTGCAGTCGAGCTCTGGCAACGTCGTTCTTTGCTCATTGGCAGCCTGTGTTTTGTGACTTCAAATGCCCAGAACGAACCTAAACTCGGCCGCCATCGTAAATGACGTGCACTATAGCTGAGCAGCGGGTTTCCTTGAATCGCTGCCAGAGGTCACTGCACAAGTCGACGGTCTCGCCTCCTCAACAAAGTGCGCCAAATCGAGAAAGTGTACTGTCAATCGGGAACGCCGCGCGTGTTTCGTAGTTACAGACAAGTGCGTCAAGATTCTTATTAAAAATTTAAAAAGTCAGTAAAAAAAGGAAAAGAGATAATAAACCCAGAAAGAACTTATGTATGTAGTACCATATTTCTGCATATTTACTAAAACTTTATGAACATTTTCTAAAAGATATATGCATTTGAACAGACTTTTAAAAAACAGGTACACAATGACAGTAAAGTTTAAAGTGTATGTACCAAACATTTTCTCTAAAAGAACTGTCAAATGGAAAATATGTTCTGTTTATGATTATGTTGTAATATGAAATTTCTTTACTCCTTTCTAATAGAATGCATACTAATCTTACCACAGCTGAACCCTTGCTTTGTATTTCTAGAGACAAAATAAGAAACAAGTGTTCAATGGAGGTAATGAAACCTCGTTTTTTTGAAAAATTAATAAAATATGCCCAATCGTTTAATTATGGCTAAAATAGATTAATAATTTATTTTTTCTGTGTAAATAAATCCGCAAAGTAAGGAGAAAAGGTCACAATTCAATGAAAGGAGTGTATTTTATTGTTGTTCAGCTAAAGAATTTTCTAGAGAAACGTTTACGTATCGAAACTGTAAAGCAAGTTCAAGGCAGTCGCCCTAACATGTTTTTGGATTATATAAAAGCAGGAGCTGAGAGCTCTCTGTTTGTTTTCGATGGCTGTTTCACAAATGTAAGTGTCGCTCTGTAACGTCTGGCAAATAATTACGCTAATTTAATTTCAAAAGCCGTGTTTCAATTGAGACGGTACTTTCCTTTTTCATTAATTCCACATATCAAATATTATGCATCCTTTTTAGAACTTTTTGAGGCTGCAATGAAGGAGAGTTGCCGACGAGTTGTTTGGTGGCCACATCCGAACGCACTCGTGTTCAAACCGGCTATTACTTTATCAAACTGTTTTTCAGCGTTCCTGAGATATCTTTTCCGATCTTTTCTATCAGTATCTGGGCACTTTAATTATGCAAACTGCGCAATTTTTAGATCGGTCACTGGTCTCTAAAGAATGCCGTCGTACAACGTTCTCGTCGGTCTGATGGGAATCTGATGCTGGTTGGCGGAATATACAATTTCATTATCCACAAGCCAAAATTTTCTATGCAACATTTTATCATTTTAGAAGCTTTCCATCAGCAAAAGAGATAAATATATTATTACGCTATTTTGTAAGCTAAAAGTAATAGTATACTTCACAGCATTCCGTACAATGTTGCTAACATCTTTTACATGAATCACATCAGGTCACTACTAATGTATAGCCTATACAAGACAACATGCATATGATTTCACGGTATAGATTTGTTGTTACTAACGTAAAAGTTATTAACAACGGTATAATTAAAGACCCATCTTACAGATTTGGCCATGAAACACATTATATCATATATTTTAGGTTCTGGCATGTGCTGAATCACAATTATTTCCATATTAGATTAGATTAGATTAGTACTTGTTCCATATATCATGAATACGACACTTCGTAATGATGTGGAACGTGTCAGGTTAATAAAAGGTGTCTATACAAGATCTTACATTAGACAAAATATTACATGACACTCAATATTTTTAATTTTTTTTAATTTTTTTTATTTTTTGTGGGAGCTGGGAAATTACCCACTTACTATATCCAAAAATTAATCTAATGGCCGGCTGCGGTGGTCTCGCGGTTCTAGGCGCGCAGTCCGGAACCGTGCGACTGCTACGGTCGCAGGTTCGAATCCTGCCTCGGGCATGGATGTGTGTGATGTCCTAAGGTTAGTTAGGTTTAAGTAGTTCTAAGTTCTAGGGGACTGATGACCACAGGAGTTGAGTCCCATAGTGCTCAGAGCCATTTGAACCATTTAATCTAATGAGTAGAAGGAGTTGCCATTAAGAAATTCTTTTAATTTCCTTTTAAATGCTATATTGCTGTCTGTCAGAGTTTTGATGCTATTAGGTAAGTGACAAAAGACTTTTGTGGCAGCATAATTTATCACCTTCTGAGCCAAAGTTAGATTTCACCTACAGTAGTGAAGATCATCCTTTCTCCTAGTGTTGTAGCCATGTACACTGCTATTACTTTTGAATTCGTTTGGATTGTTAATAACAAACTTCATAAGTGTATATATATATATATATATATATATATATATATATATATATATATATATATATATATATATATAAGATTTCTAGCTCTTTAAATAAGTGCCTGCAGGATGATCCTGGATGAGCTCCAGCTATTATTCTGATTACACGCTTTTGTGCAATGAACACTCTTTTACTCAATGATGAGTTACCCCAGAATATGATGCCATACGAAAGCAGAGAATGAAAATAGGCGTGGTAAGCTAATTTACTGAGATGTATATTGCCAAAATTTGCAATGATCCTAATAGCATAAGTAGCTGAACTCAAACTTTTAAGGTGATCCTCAGTGTCTTTTTTCCAGTTCAACCCCTCATCAACGCATACACCTAGAAATTTTGAATATTCTACCTTAGCTACCGATTTCTGATCGAAGTCTATATTTAATAGTGTGGTCATTCCATTTACTGTGTGGAACTGTATACACTGTGTTTTGTCAAAGTTTAATGAGAGCCCATTTGTAGAGAACCACTTAATGATTTTCTGAAAAACATCGTTTACAATTTCACCAGTTAATTCTTGTCTGTCGGGTGTGATGACTATACTTGTATCATCGGCGAAAAGTACCAGCTTTGCATCTTTGTGAATATAGAATGGCAAGTCATTAATATATATTAAGAACAGCAGAGGATCCAAGACCGAACCTTGCAACACCCCATTGTTGATTGTTCCCCAGTTTGAGAAATCACCAGTTCTTTTGCATATTATGTGAACTGTTTATTTCAACTTTCTGCACTCTTCCAGTTAGGTATGATATAAACCATTTGAGCGCTGTCCCATTCATACCACAGTACTTGAGCTTATCTAGAAGTATTCCATGATTTACACAATCAAAAGCTATTGATAGATCACAAAAAATCCCAACGGGTGACTTCCGGTTACTGAGAGCACTTAATATTTCATTAGTGAAAGTATATATATAGCATTTTCCGTTGAGAAACCCTTCTGGAAACCAAACTGACATTTTCTTAAAACTTTATTTTTACAAAGGTGTGAAGCTACTCTACAATACATTACTTTTTCAAGAATATTGGATAAGGCAGGCGGAAGAGAGATTGGGTGGTAGTTGTTGACATCAGTCGTATCCCATTTTTTATGCAGTGGTTTAACAATGACATACTTCAGTCTATCTGGGAAAATGCCCTGCTTCAAATGGTTCAAATGGCTGTGAGCACTATGGGACTTAACAAAAAAATGGTTCAAATGGCTCTGAGCACTACGGGACTCAACTGCTGTGGTCGTAAGTCCCCTAGAACTTAGAACTACTTAAACCTAACTAACCTAAGGACATCACACACATCCATGCCCGAGGCAGGATTCTAAACTGCGACCATAGCGGTCGCGCGGTTCCAGACTGTAGCGCCTAGAACCGCTAGGCCACTCCGGCCGGCTGCCCTGCTTCAGAGAGCTATTACATATGTGGCTAGGAATCCCACTTATTTCTTGGGAACAAGCTTTTACTATCCCGCTGGAAATGCCATCAATTCCATGTGAGCTTTTATTCTCGAGAGAGTTTATTGTCTTCCTAATTTCAGAAGGAGAGGTGGGTGGAATTTCAATAATATCAAATGGTCTGGGTAAGGCCTCTTCCATTAACTGTCTTGCTTCTTCTAATGAACATTTAGATCCTATTTTCTCTACAACATTTAAAAAATGGTTATTCTAAATGTTTTCGACTTCCGGCTTGTTGATTATCAAGTTTCCATTCGCTTTGATGGTGATGCCATCATCCTGTACTCTTGGTTGTCCTGTCACCCTTGTAATAATATTCCAAATTGGTTTGATTTTGGTATCAGAGGTATTAATCTCAAACATCATGCACTTGCTTCTGGACTTTTTAATAACCTTTCTTAATGTAGCACAGTAGTTTTTATAATATTTGGATGTTTCTGGGTCATTACTGTTTCTTGTTGTTAGATACAGTTCCCTTTTTTGGTTACAAGATAATGGTCACATGGACGAAGTTGTAATAGGGGTTTGTGAAAATAAATAATTTCGAACTAACAAGGATACCATGACATCAATTACAAAAATCGGAAAGGTTTCAACACAAGCCGTATTTATAGTTGTGAATTCATGCCAAATGCTCATTGTACCCATTTTAAACCCCTTGAAGATCTACTGTTGAATATCCTTTACTATTTTGTCTCCTCAGTCTTTGAGAACGACTTCATTGCGTTTGTGCGAAGGGAATTAGTCATACGTCGCGAAACGTAGAGAAACATTACAGCTTTCCGCCGATAACAGAATTAATCTTATTAAGTTGAGTTATTCTCGTTCCAAAGCTTAACCAAAATCATTGTTCCGGAACACATGTTGTCGAATTACATACTTATACTTCTATGTTCACCATTATTAATAAACTAGCAGCGCTTGCGAATCCAAACAACAAAACTCCAAAACATTATCTTTTGCGGTTTTGTAAGGCGGAATCCGAACGTGATGGCTTTTTTATTTGTACATGTATAAAGTCTGAGCTACATACTTAGTTGAGCAAATTCCACAGTGCCTAGGAAAGGTTAAATATTAGCATTCATATCCCAAATTCTCTTAATTCTGCCCCTCAGCTTCACTGACTCATTACAGAAACACTTATGAAACATGATATTGCAGTGTCCGTGTTGATACGAAGTACGATATAAAGCATATAGGGTGATTTTTTCCACCGTGTACAAACTTTAGTGATCGATCGAAGAGAAGGTACGGAACGAAAGAGGTCCAATGAATTTATGTCCGGAAAAGCATGCTTTCCATGCTAGAGATCATTTATTCAATCATACACTGTTGCAGTGATTGCAGTCCAATACGCGTTGTACTTTGCAGCTACAGTTACAGTATGTGTCGAAAACGGTTTTCATGTACCTCGACGCACGAGTGCACGCGCCGTAGCAAGTTATGTCTCACACACTCACATCGGTCAGGTTGCATTAGAACAGTGTCACAGGCTGCATGAATATGCTGCTCAAGCGTCTCAACATCTGGAATGGCCTCTGCATACACGACATTTTTCAGGTTCACCAATAACCAGAAATGGCACGGGTGGAGACCCGGTGAACGAGCAGGCCATGCAAATCGATCCCCTAGTCCGATACATCGACCAGGAAAGACACGACGTTAACGGTGAAGTGGGCTGAAGCACCATCATGTAGCAGCCACATAACTCTTCGAATCACAAATGCACTTCTTCCAGCTGGGGATGCAAAATTAGGCGTCAGAAACGCCGATAGTTCCGGGCTGTTAGGTGACATGGAGGGAAGACTGGTCCCAAAATACGAAAGCCAAGTATTCTGTTCCACTCATTCCGGCTGCACCGAAGCTGATGATTCGCTGTCACCCATGGGGGCTCTGCATACTATCCCACAGACGACTGTTATGAAATCAGAAAATACCACTCCGTGTAAAGGCGGCCTCATATGTGAGTAGCTTGGATGACACGGATCCCGCAAACGTGGTCACTTAGTGAGAAAACCAGTGATAAACCTGATTCCGATATAGAAAGTCTGTAGCTATTAAGCACTGCACACGCTGCTAGAGGTAAGGACAGTAAGAATTGTCATGGAGAATGTTCCTCACGGTCGTCTTGCTTAACCTGTACTCTACTGTCAGGCTAACTGCCTGGTACTGACACCGCAGTAGCCTTACACAATGCCGGCCGGAGTGGCCGTGCGGTTCTGGGCGCTACAGTTTGGAGCCGAGCGACCGCTACGGACGCAGGTTCGAATCCTGCCTCGGGCATGGATGTGTGTGATGTCCTTAGGTTAGTTAGGTTTAATTAGTTCTACGTTCTAGGCGACTGATGACCTCAGAAGTTAAGTCGCATAGTGCTCAGAGCCATTTGAACAATTTGAATCTTACACAATGTAAATGACATTTTCCTCCAAGTCTGGTGTCCAGACATTTCGGGTACGTCCTTCATGATTTCCTTCTACCTGAAATGACCCTGTCTCGGACATATGTGGAAACACTGTTCCAAATATTGAATGCTGTGTTTGTTGCCTGCGGGGATAGATGTCCTGATACAACCTTGCTGCCGCCACCCGTTTCAATTTGCCTTATCGTAAGTAAATGTGTAACATTAACAACGCTCTGCTATTGTACATATAAGTAAATTTTTTTCCATCTGATTTTTCGATAAATTAGTGTAATCGATGTTCTGATTTCATTTCTTTTTTCTTTCATGTCATTGTGTTAAGAAAACTGTAAACAAATTTCAATGTGAATATTAATGTTTATGTCAAATGTCAAGCAATATTGTAATAGAATTGAAATGTAACAAATGTTGAGACTGTTGTAAGATGTTTAAGATTGTAACTGTGCGTCTGGTCCATACGTAGGCAATGTGTTAGGATATGTAGAATGCAAAACCTCGAGTGAATACCCTGTCTGTAAGGGAGCGGTAAAAGGTGGATGGGAGGCGAGCGCGGGAAAATGCGCACGGGCGCTGCACGGCACAACGGGCTCAGCAGTAGTAGTTGGAGTTTGGCATTGGTCTGAGCAACACGTTCTGGAGCGTGGAGGCTCTCCTGGAAGACGTAGTTTCACTGAGCCTCGGGTATGTCGTTCCAACGCCCATACAGCATGGCAAAATTACATAGGCACTAAACGGAAAAGTATTGCGACGCTATGAAGAAATAAAGTGCCGGTACGTCAAGAGCCATAGCTGTGGTTGTATGTGTGCTCTGTGCCTCGCCATCTCGCCACCTGCCAACCGCCGCATCGATACAAACAGGTTGAAACTTTTAGTACTGTATTCGTATGGACCAGTGTTACTTTTGTTCCATACTGTTCAATAACAAATTAAATTTTACCAGAACTTTCCTATCATTTAATTATCCTCACAACTAACCTAGATAGGGTCCTTTCCAAATGTTGTGCAATCCGAGTGTCCCGAAATGAAAAATTAAATTTTGTGTTTATAATAATTACTTGCAGACCTAACTATGTTAGATTGGTGTTTAAAGACTTGTTTTGTTAATGAACCAGTAAATGAATAACGAAGGTCTGACAAAGTTGGAAGATAACTGTAATATTGATATAGTAATGAAGTTTAATTATTTTGAGACAGATATAAAGGTACTTAAATGAGCAGTAAATGCGATAAAAAGAGTAGTAACTCATATACTGGAAACCTTGAGCGCACAATAATTTCAGTAATCAAATTTTTTAATACAGTGATCACAACATTTTGAAGGTTCCCCCCCCCCCTCCCTTTTTTTTATTCATTTGAATTCTGAAGTGTTCTAAATTGCTTTGACTAGCAAAAGTTAAAGTCAATACATATGTCAAAAGTTATCAGTGTTTTATCTTCATCAAAATTGACATTTTGTGTGTGGCCCCAAAGTGCTATTTCTAGGGTAACCAATGCCCGATTTTAATCAGATCAATAGACAGTACGAAGTTTGGTAGTATACTTTACAGTGTAGTGTTATGTATTCATGGTTTTTCCATATCAGTACAGAAAGTGAAACTATCAGTTCAATAGATTTTCTGGTTCTAAAATTTACTATATTTTGCAGCGTTACTACGTGTTGTTTTGCATGAATGTACATCAACTTGTACAGAGAAGAAACTCAGTTAATGTCTAATTAGGCTGGCGACTGTATTATTAACAAATTGGTAGCATATGCTGTGTTGCTTTTTGCCCGTCCTGACGTGTAGTTGTATTTCGGGCTTATTTGACGTATCATTGTTATTACAGAGTGGGTGTAAGTCTGATTTGCCACCATTCAGGTACACGCGGTCAATATCTATACAAAATACCTGTCTCGTAAGGTAAACCCCACTCACTTACCATAGTACAGGCTTTAATGAGTATTGTGTGCCCCACGCGCACGTTACAAACGCGATGACGGTAATCCCTCGTTTCGAATGGAGAACCATTGTGTACAACGCTGTATCACGTCCGCTACAAGGTGAGTCAGCAAGAGAAGTGAATCGGACACAACATTACCAATTACTACGGCAGGAGCGTGCTCTAGGGCTTAACGTATAGGGAACAGTACCACCCTCTAGGAGGAAACCATACATACTGTAAATGTGACTTTATGGTACAGCGTGTATTAGACCGCAGTCTCTGTAACAAAGTATGATGGATTAAATGGTCTCCGGCATGGAAAGCTTGCATTTACGAACATAAGTTCATTAGACCTTTGTTGTTTTGTATCCTCTTGACAACAAAGGCTCTGCAATATCGTATTTATCCGTCGATACCCGGCAACCACTTTCAATTATAAAGCCTCCCCCCTGCACATAAATAACGTAATGCGTGCGGGTGCAGGTCGTGATGCATGAATGACGACTTATGGAAGTTTGGGTATGGCCGTCAAACGTGAGGGGATAGGCAAAGCGGTTAAGGCGACGCTCGAGTAAAGTGGGAAATCCGAGCTCGAGTCTTGGTATGACACAAATTTTCATTGTAGTCATTCCAGAATACAATGAGGTGACGAAAGTAATGAGATACCAATTAATTTCGTGTCGGACCTACTTTTGCCTGGTGTAATGTAGCAACTCGATGTGATATGAACAAGTCGTTGGTGGTCCCCTGCAGAACTACTGAGCCATGTTGCCACTGCAGCTTTCCATAGCTGCGAAAGTGTTGCCGATTCATGATGTTTTGCACGAATTGACCCCTCGATAATGGTTGAAATGGCTCTGACCACTTCTGAGGTCATCAGTCCCCTAGAACTTAGAACTACTTAAACCTAACTGACCTAAGGACATCACACACATCCATGCCCGAGGCAGGATTCGAATCTGCGACCGTAGCGGTCGCGCGGTTCCAGACTGCAGCGCCTAGAACCGCTCGGCCACCCCGTCCGGCCCCTCGATAATGTCCCATAAATGTGCTATGGGGTTCATGCAGGGAGTTATGGGTAATTATACCATTTGCTTGAACTGTACAGAATGTTCTTCAGACCACTAGCGAGCAATTGCGGACCATTGAAACAGAGCATTGTCATCCATAGAAATTCCATCGTTGTAAGGGAACACAAAGTCCATGAATGACTGCCAATGGTCTCCAACCAGCCGAACGCAACTATTTCCAGTCAATGATCAATCCGGCTGGACCAGAAAACCCAGTCCACCTCGTGTACGCAAAGCCCGCACCGTTGTGGAACCACCACCAACTTCTACTGTGCCTAGTTGGAACTTGAGTCCATGGCTCTGTGGGGTCTGAGCCACACTCTAACCTTACCATCAGCTCTTACCAACTGAAACCGGGAGTCGTCTAACGTGGCTACAGTATCCCAATCCCGTAGAGCCCAAAAGATATTGTCACGTGCCCAGGAGAGACGCTGCAGATGATGTTGTTCTGTTAGCAAAAGCGCTCTCGTCCGTCTTCTGTTACCATAGCCCACTAATGCCATATTTCGTCGCATCGTCCTAACGGACACTGTAGGTCCCACATTGATTTCTGCGGTTATTTCACGCGATATTGCTTCTGTGTTAACCCTACGCAAACATCGCTGCTCTAGCTCAGTAAGGGAGAGCCGTCGGCCACTGCGTTGTCCGTGATGAGAGCTAACGCCCGATATTTGGTATTCTCGGCACACTCTTGACACTGAAGATCTCAGGAATATTGAATTCCCTAACGATTTCCGAAATGCAATGTCCCAAGCGCCTAGCTCCAACTACCATTCCGCGTTCAGTCTGTTAATTCACGGCGTGCGGACAGAATCAAGTAGGAAACCTCTGCACGTGAATCACCTGAGTACAAATGACAGCTCCGCCTCAGTATTGCCCTTTTATACCTGCCATCTGTATATGTACACATTGCCATACGATGACATTTGTCTTCTCAACATACAGCCGATAGTGGTTCATATACGCAACTGCGAATAAATTCCATGTATTTCATAACGCCTGTAGTCTCCCCACTGACAGTTCTTCAGGATATGCACGGATGTTCGAAGGAACATTGCGTCGTACTTCTTGACAACACAGGCAATGTCCTATTTATTCGCCGATATCAGGAAACGACTTTCAATTAACATGCCCTCCCCCCCCCTCCCCTCTCATATACGGGAATTACATAATATGTGAGAGTGCGGTCTGTGACTCATGAACAACGACGTATGGAAGATTGGGCCTGGCCGTGGGTCGTGCACGGACAGACAAAGCAGTTAAGACGACCGACCGCGAAATCGAGTCCATGGTACAAATTTTCACCGTCCCAATATACAGCCAATGGAGGTTAATATTCGCAACTGCGAATTCATGTCAAGTACTTATGAGACACTCCATAAATTCTGTGGAACGACGACGATGCATAATCAGCTCTTTAGCTACGTCAAATATGCATCATTACTTTCACTTCTCTTCCATATGCAGTGGATGCACCAATATCTACTTGCTGCTGAAATTACACGAGTTGGAAAAATCCAATCCATCACTATGTAGGTCTGAAGGAGATGACATATGTGAGACTAGTCGTAGTTACACCGCCTCGAGCCTCCTAGGTGTGCGCTGTTCTTTGCACGCACATTCTCTCTGTGCCACGCCTAGCGTTTCTAGGCGCTTCAGTTCGGAACCGCGCTGCTGCTACTGTCGCAGGTTCGAACCCTGTCTCGAGCGTGAATGTGTGTGATGTCCTTAGGTTAGTTAGGTTTAAGTAGTTCTAAGTCTAGGGGACTGATGACCTCAGATGTTAAGTCCTGCGGTCTAAGGGGCTGCAGTTATGGACTGTGCGGTTGGTCCTGGCGGAGGTTGTGAGTGTTTGTCCTTAGGATAATTTAGGTTAAGTAGTGTGTAAGCTTAGGGACTGATGACTTTAGCAGTTAAGTCCCATAAGATTTCACACACATATGAACATTTGTTTTGTTAAGTCCCATAGTGCTCAGAGCGACCAGACGGGCACGCCACGACAGTGTACACTGAACATACGGCACAATAATCGTATTCTCATTTCTACGTTGGTATTAAATACTTACACGTCAAACTAGTTGTAAATGCTGTGTAACACTTTAGAAGCCAGTTGTCACGTCACGCAATCGAAAATTAGGGATTAACTAAAGTACGGCTAAATCCGGAATAGAACTCTCCAACTGGAGTATTCTACCTGCTGCACCAACAGGGCGGCACAGCTGGAGAGCAATGACTCGAGATACTTGTCGTACATGTGATTCCAGTATTACGAAATTTCCATTTTATGCAAAAAATTTGCATGTATGGGACAACAATACGTTAGCGAGGTTTTTGTACTATTAGTGAGCAAATTATAATGCTCTGTAATCAGAGTGTCCAAACTTTGGTTCACCCTGTACATCCAGACCACAATAATCGTGTGTGCTAAAGGAAAGAACCACACTGTGTGACTTAGTAAAGAAAGTGAAATGATTGGAGAAATTTTTTAAAAGTAATAACTGTATCACCAAATGAGATACAAATACGATCGATGTGTCAGTTTAAACAGACCAGTGAGATACATCTACTGAGATACATATTTGGCAATGTCATTTATCGCCGGTGTGGGCAAATAGGTGAACCATGGTCTAGGGGACAATCGAGCCTTAACAGTCGAGCGGAGCGAACGTGCTTTGTGTTTCCACCTGCATCGCGAGATGGATCGCTGTGTTTACTTCCTTCAGCCTACAGTAACGTCACGCCTTAGCGTAACATGATCATGGCGAATCAATACAGAAAATCAACACTGTAATTTGTTTTTCTAAATGAATTTACCAGGCCAAAAAGCACTCAAAGTCGAGCGTTTTTTAAAGGAGGAGACCAAGACGCTGGCTGTCGACATCATCGGCATTCATTCTTCAAAAATGGTTCAAATGGCTCTGAGCACTACGGGACTCAACTGCTGAGGTCATTAGTCCCCTAGAACTAAGAACTAGTTAAACCTAACTAACCTAAGGACATCACAAACATCCATGCCCGAGGCAGGATTCGAACCTGCGACCGTAGCGGTCTTGCGGTTCCAGACTGCAGCGCCTTTAACCGCACGGCCACTTCGGCCGGCCATTCATTCTTCGATCTTATGCAGTATGGCCTATGTGAAACGTACTAACGACGCTACATGCGACTAGATTCATCGTGAGATGAAGCAAGGAGTCCACTTGTGTCACACGGACGCATATGTTGACAACATCGAAGTTGTCGTGTGACTAGGGTCTCCCGCCGGGCAGACTGTTCGCCAGGTGCAAGTCTTTCGATTTGACGCCACTTCGGCGACTTGCGCGTCGAAACATTAACAATGCCATACTGGCACTTAGAGTATACACATATTGGAACTACTCTTCTAAATCCTGCCATCAAACGTCAACGCGGCGCTCCGCCCCTATGCCCCCTCCTGCCAGTTAGTGAACTGGTTGTGTGTGGAACAGACGTGGCAAAATATCGAGTGCAACCACGGATCGTATGCGTGATAGTGCGCCAAAGCTAACGCTGGGACTTGAACCAGCAGGAACATACCCATGTAGCGTCAAAATTCTATCGTGTGGTACTGATCCTCACTCCACCAGCCATGATGCGTCGCAGACTTCAGGCGGCCTTCAGTTATTACATGACATACATTTAAAGCACGACACCCTCAGGCTCCGCCTGCACGTCGGAGGGCTCGGAATGGTTAGCGTCTGCCCTCTATATGAGTAATATGTGGAAACGATGGACCAGCCGACACTGCTCCCTCACGTGTCGTCTATTGCGGGTTCTGACGCTGTTCTCCCACGTCCCCTCGATGTCAGTGGCCGAATTCATGACACAAATTTCCCACATATCGACATTCATTCTAGAATACGGTTACGTGATGTCGGATGTCCCCGCGACACGCCCGCGGATGGCGTGAGGGCGTTTCCACGTAATATGGTAGAAGCCAAGTTCCCAACTGTCTGTCCATTGGACGCGAGCGTGGAAAACGATCCACCTCCACGTCCGGCCCACCACCACGCGCGCCACGCAGTATCAAGTCGCCAAAAAACAATATGCGACGAGACATCAGCTCCACGCTATGGGATTAACATATTCCACCCTTGGCTCTAACTGTCGCCGCTTTGACACCGATGAACATCACTTCAGGTGCGTGTTATCGTCTAGTGTTTAGCGACTGACACAGCTTATCTCAGCTTGTTACCTCAATGTCACGATTGGCCTGATTGAACCTTGGACCCTCCTCTGCCACCAGTAAATATCATCCGATTAAATGGTTCATGGGAATGACCATCGATTTTGTCTTCGGTGAAGGAGAGAAAGTGGAGCTTGATTACTGATGGTACCTGCAAAACGCTCACAACGCCCTTAAACGCACACCGAGGTGCATTAAGTTCTTCACAAATTATGAACGCAGCGTTTTCATTAACTTCTACCCCCACCCTCCCTGCCTCCCAATTGGGGAGTAACAAACTCAGTTTGACGTTCCGCGCAGCGTCAAAGAATGTTCAAATGTTTGTGAGTTCTTAAGGGACCAAACTGCAGAGGTCATCGGTCCCTAGACTGACACACTACTTAAACTAACGTATGCTAAGAGCAACACAAACACCCATGCCCGAGGGAGGACTCGAACCTCCGGCGGGAGGAGCCGCGCAGTCAGTGGCAGCGCAGCATCAAATTGAAGACAAAAAGTCCTGAAGTTTAAGCAGTGAAGAAGGAGAGAGATTGGCTGTTTAATGGAATGCTGCATTCACTGAGGCGTTAGCGAAGCAGAATTAATCTTTTACACATGTTCGTACATAGCATTGTTGGAGATAGAAAACGCCAATGGCAATGTACAAGAAAACTCCAGTTCTTGATGCAGAATTCATTTAGCTTTCAATTTTCTTTTTTCTTGGTCCATTCGTAACTGGATTGGTACAATACAATGAATTATAGTAAAGAATATAAAAGATTTCATACAAACTCTCGACGCTTGAACATGGTTTTCTTTTTTTTAAAAAAATGTCATTTCCTGTATTTTTAACCGTGTTTCTTCTCTCTGGGTTAAATCGGACTTCATGAAACGACGGCACCCGAAGACGATGGTGGATCGAGCTAGACAACTTTTTGCTTAAAAGTACGGACCCTTTTGCCATGCCAAGTCACCCAACAGTCTTACAATGACTAAATATACAAAATGAAACGTACATAGGTTGGTAATAACAGTATATTCTGAAATAAAAATACAATTTAAAGTACGACACCTACATTACTCAATTATGAGTGCTGTTTGCTTGCAACTCGTAAATGTATTAACAAAATAATATAGTATTAATAGCGGTATGGCAAAATGGTTCCGATCTGGATAAGACCTAGAAAACAAAAGGTGGCTCTTACTCTAACGATATGACGATCAAAAATCTTCAAATGTTTCCAGCGGCTGCATACAATATTTATACAGCCGTGGACTATGTCTATGACTCAAATTATTTCTTTATTTCATTAATTGTAATTACGTTTTCAGCTAATAAAGGCTACGCATGCTAATGTGCCTTTAAACTGCCCCCTAAGGGACTGATGACCTCAGATGCTAAGTCCCATAGGACTCAGAGCCATTTGAAACTGCCCACTGAGTTGCGAGGCCAAAGGACACACCTGCAGGCAAGCAACGCACTCCAACGACATTGCATACATAAGTCTACAAATACACGTACATATCATTATAAAACACACATATCATAACATAATATTTATACAAAACAAATTTTCAATGTTTGAATGTGGCGCGTACGCCTATAACAGTTTTATGACGGCATTGCGCCTATTGCGCATGCGCTGTCCGTAAAGTTCAGGACTAGCGCGGTCGTTGCGAAGCGAGTTCATCACACGACACACAGTTTATACTCAGTCCGTGTATTCATGTGCACAAGACGTCGCAGAGACAACATTTATCATCATGGATTTCACAAATGTCGATTAACATGTAAAACAGGTACAAAATCCTAGAGATACAACATTCGTTAACATAAAATTCCAAATTCTTATTGCTGATAGTCTCTTTCGCACAATATTGCGCTTGAAATGTCTTTTCGTTTCAGACATAACGTCTTTTCACCATGTATCGTCGTTCACAGTTCCATGAACCCAAGACATATGTTAACATTATAAAGGTGATCATTGTTTATGGCAGTTAAATGTCACACTTCGCAGTTTTCATACAGATGCGTGTGCGCGATCACGCGTAGCACAGTTTATATTTTTGCACTGGTTACACTGTTTATTTAGACTGATGTCACTTTTTTTGCCCTAGGTCGTACATCGCCTGATAGAAGACCGTTGAATTCCCATTCCACAGCATAAGTTCGTGAAGGCATGGAAGCAGGACCTCGGACGGCACGATGCTGACATAGATCCTCGTTTAGACCAGGCAAGTGTGTCCGTCATTTCCGAGAACATTTTGTTCCCTGAGGACCCGTCCAAAATTCCTCCTCCCGTCGAGTGGTCTTCATCGTTTTGGAGCAAAGCGACCGTAGGTGCAGTAGTGAACCAGTTCTTGCTATTCAGACTTGCAGAGATGCAAATACACAGAAATGCAGCGCAGTAAATGTCAATTTGCGATGCACTCAAAAATGCCTGAGCACTTCACTATGACAGTTCTTTCACGTACTCAGTTTGTCAGGCGATGTACAAATATTCGTACACAAGTAGTTATGAAGTAGAACAGATGTCCGTTGTCAAGTCTTTACGCAAACAATTCGCAACACGACTTTACATTGACAGTTGGTAAACAAATTTCAAACATAAATCTTTCATCGCGTCTAAATACATAGTAATATATTATGAATAGTCTTTCTCAATTATGCGGCTTTGCACACCATTTTCCCCATAGTTACAAGTTCAGCGACGTGTAGTACACGTCCACAAATAGTTTCAGGTTACGCAAGTCTCATAACTTTTCCCATATGGGCACTTGTAACAAGTACAGATACTATATACAAGTGAGCATATATCATTTAGCTTTACCTAAGTACAGACTAATACATAGAAACATGTTATATACAGATTTTTACATAGGTACAAATACATACAAACATATTACATATTGGCTTTACATAAATATGGAAATATATTTCTCTTTTCTTCACACAAGTATGGTTGGTCACATAGAAAAATTTTTCATATAGCTATTTATAAGTTTACAATATTTACAGTATTCACAATCATTACAAGTTTAGATCAAATGATGTCACCTGGAATAGAGGAGGATTAGACACGGCATCCCACACCAGCAATAAGACCAAGCTCAGAACTACAAATAAGCAAACAAGAAAAGCAATGAGCCAAAGTCAAACACAAAAAATACTGGCGACACGAGTGTAAGTGTGCAGTGTAAGCATGGCCTTAGCTTCTCGTAAGTGTGCGTGTTCAACGGTGAGATGTGTATCCAATCAGTTTAAAGGTGAAAGTGTAGGGGTGTAGAATGATTAAGTATCCACGTCAATCAGTCGTTGGTAATCGAAGACTCACGGTGCAAATAGTCAATTTCGTAGGCTGAAAATATATCTTCTTCGCACCTGTACAAAAGTTAGTATAAAATTTGCTTTAAAATTTTAAGTGGCTGCTATAAGTATTCGCGGCAGACGAATCTCTTCTTTCTCCTTCTGCCGCTGTCAAGAACAGCTGAAATAAAACTCTTATACTACGTAGCTTCTCTGTAGAAGCATTGTGAAGTACGTGAATTTAATAGTTGTGTATAACTTAACCATGCTACATAGATGTGTTTGCCGTTGAGCATAGTATACTCTAAGATCACAGTGAGTATATAGTCCAATAATTGTGTTTGTTTTAGGATGCTGCAGCAGATATACAGCAGGATGTGGAATACTGACAGTAACATAAGGGACCGTCGTACAGCAGACGCCACTTCGCGTTGCTGAAAATAAAGTTTAGGTAAGGACGTTGTCCGATCGTTGTCTTCTTTGCGATCGAACATGAGCTCATTAGGAGTGTACAGAGATTCATAAACATTGAGGTTATTGTGTACCTCTTCAAATAAAGACAAATATGTTACCCAACTGGTAAATTTGGTAGAAATATTGATTCTCATAAATCTGTTAACCCCATGGAACACACGTCATTGGGATTACACTGGAGAATATACCTTGAGATAAAAATACTGTTAATACTATTGACTTTGAGAAATTTACGCCTCTTGTACCCAGTATAGTCGGATAAAATACACTACTGGCCATTAAAATTGCTACACCATGAAGATGACGTGCTACAGATGCCAAATTTAACCGACAGGAAGAAGATGCTGTGATATGCCGTTATTACGGCCAGAGGTGGTTGTTCTGGGTACAGATTTCTCAGGATCTATGCACCCAAATTGCGTGAAAATGTAATCAAATGTCAGTTCTAGTATAATATATTTGTCCAATGAATACCCGTTCATCATCTGCATTTCTTCTTGGTGTAGCAATTTTAATGACCAGTACTGTAGCTTTTGATTTTCCCACGTGAGGAATGTAGTCACATGAGAAACAACGAATGATGGCAGTGGCAGTAGCAGACCTTATAGCATACAGTTTAACGTTGTTGGAGAATACATCGTAAAATGCAAAAATATATTTCACACCACCACTGCTTGTGGGTTGCGGACCACTTATGTTAGAACTTACAATCTGTAGACGATTACTGCATAGAATAGAATGCAAATCAGTCTTCTTAGGCAAGTTAAGCGGTTTAGGTTTTTGACAATCCATGCATATTTTGAATACACTGTGTATCTTACCTCCCATATTGCTAAAGTAACAATAGGTACTAAGCTTTGTTAGGCACTTCTTGGTACCATAAGACCCCAAATAAATTGAATGGCCCAAATTAGGTTGCGTTCAGAATCCTTAGGAATACTTGACTCGTCGTTATCATCATCTGTCAACGCGCGCTGGGGAATCGCACCGTTTATTGGCCTCCAGCCTGCTCAAGGCAGTTGACACCGCAAACGTCGTTCCAGCTGGCTGCTACAATGGCAGTTCGCCACCTGTTGTGGGTCCAGGACCGGCTCTATCGCGATGCTGCAGCACTGACTGATGGTGGCGCTCTCCCCCTTCTTCCCTCCCGCTCACAACCCTTCTTTATCATTCTTCGTTCCGTGATGACGGCTGCCGTGTATCTGTGAAGTTCGACCTGACTGGACTGCCATCCAGGTAGGCCCTATTGAGTCTGCCGGAATGTCAGGTTACGCTGGTGTCCTGATCCTGCAGGAAAGGGTAGACCTCCAGGTCCCGGCAGTCTTTGGTCATGACTGCTAAGCGCTTCGTATTACCGAGGTATCAGTGGTTTTCCTTCTGTCATGCTTGCTTAACGAGTTCGTTTTAGTATCGAACTTGTTTGCAAAATCAGTTGGTACCATTTGTTGCATTCGCCTTAGCCTCACTACTACTGAGGGCAATTTTGATATCAGTTAGACAGGCACAATAAATTAAATTGATCATTTAATTAGCTCCCACCCCCACACTCCACCCACCCACACATCATGTCATGTGTTTTCCCCAGCGGGTTCATGGGTCTCCATCTCATCCCACTCCCCACACCTAATCCACCACCTCCCCTACCTACCCTGTTGGCGGAATTTCGAATTTTGGCGGGAAGTTCGAATTTTGGTGGAAATTTAGAATTTAGGGCGGAATTTCAAATTTAGGTGTGAATTTTGAATTTCGGCGGAAATTACGAATTGTGATGGAAATTTATTTGTGTCAAGGCTGTAATTATGTCCCACCCTACTCCCCACCCTCCCATTGGCAGGAGATCAAAAATGGTGGTGCGCTTTCTGGGATACACCCCCCAACAAACGGAAACTGCCCAGAAGCATCAGAGAAAGGTTAGGCTAGCGTACTTTATTTACTTTGGTTGGGAAAATGAAATAAACATCAGTGTTAATTACATAATTAATCATGAAGATCAGCCCAGATATGCATGGCGCTACACAAGGAGCGCCTAAAATCGTAATACTGCTCAAAAATTGATGACTCCATACAACAGGTCTGATGGGAGAAAGTTACACAATACCATTAGAAACTAGTGACAGATGTACTCATACTCTATCCTCCTCCTACAAACTGGTGAGAAAAAGGCTGGAGTGGAAGGCCCTATCTTAATTTGTGACGGGAACTGTGTTCAAGTGACGAGATGCTGGTGTTGAAGAGCGAGGAATTTAATCTGTTTATTACCAGTTTGTAGGAGGAGGACAGAGTATGAGTACATCTGTCACTAGTTTCTAATGGTATTGTGTAACTTTCTCCCATCAGACCTGTTGTATGGTGTCATCAATTTTTGAGCAGTATTACGATTTTAGGCGCTCCTTGTGTAGCGCCATGCATATTTGGGCTGATCTTTATGATTAATTATGTAATTAACACTGATGTTTATTTCATTTTCCCAACCAAAGTAAATAAAGTACGCTAACCTAACCTTTCTCTGATGCTTCTGGGCAGTTTCCGTTTGTTGGGAGTGTATCCCAGAAAGCGCACCACCATTTTTGATCTCCTGCCAATGCGAGAGTGGGGAGTAGGTGGGACATCATTACAGCCCTGACACAAATAAATTTCCATCACAATTCGTAATTTCTGCCGAAATTCAAAATTCACACCAAAATTTGAAGTTCCGCCCTAAATTCTAAATTTCCACCACGAATGGAAAACCTGGTAGAAGCGGACCTCGGGGAAGATCAGTTTGGATTCCATAGAAATGTTGGAACACGTGAGGCGATACTTACCTTACGACTTATCTCAGAAGAAAGATTAATAAAAGGTAGACCTACGTTTCTAGCATTTGTAGACTTAGAGAAAGCTTTTGACAACGTTAACTGGAATACTCTTTTTCAAATTCTGAAGATGGCAGGGGTAAAATACAGGGAGCGAAAGGCTATTTACAATTTGTACAGAAACCAGATGGCAGTTATAAGAGTCGAGGGGCATGAAAGGGAAGCAGTGGTTGGGAAAGGAGTGAGACAGGGTTGTAGCCTCTCCCCGATGTTATTCAATCTGTATATTGAGCAAGCAGTAAAGGAAACAAAAGAAAAATTTGGAGTAGGTATTAAAATCCATGGAGAAGAAATAAAAACTTTGAGGTTCGCCGATGACATTGTAATTCTGTCAGAGGCAGCAAAGGACTTGGAAGAGCAGTTGAACGGAATGGACAGTGTCTTGAAAGGAGGATATAAGATGAACATCAACAAAAGCAAAACGAGGATAATGGAATGTAGTCAAATCAAATCGGGTGATGCTGAGGGAATTAGATTAGGAAATGAGACACTTGAAGTAGTAAAGGAGTTTTGCTATTTAGGGAGTAAAATAACTGATGATGGTCGAAGTAGAGAGGATATAAAATGTAGACTGGCAATGGCAAGGAAATCGTTTCTGAAGAAGAGAAATTTGTTAACATCGAGTATAGATTAAAGTGTCAGGAAGTCGTTTCTGAAAGTATTTGTATGGAGTGTAGCCATGTATGGAGGTGAAACGTGGACGATAACCAGTTTGGACGAGAAGAGAATAGAAGCTTTCGAAATGTGGTACTACAGAAGAATGCTGAAGATGAGGTGGGTAGATCACGTAACTAATGAGGAGGTATTGAATAGGATTGGGGAGAAGAGAAGTTTGTGGCACAACTTGACTAGAAGAAGGGATCGGTTGGTAGGACATGTTTTGAGGCATCAAGGGATCACAAATTTAGCATTGGAGGGCAGTGTGGAGGTTAAAAATCGTAGACGGAGACCAAGAGATCAATACACTAAGCAGATTCAGAAGGATGTAGGTTGCAGTAGGTACTGGGAGATGAAGAAGTTTACACAGGATAGAGTAGCATGGAGAGCTGCATCAAACCAGTCTCAGGACTGAAGATCACAACAACAACAACAACAATTACCTGTAACCATACAGCTGAGAACAGTATCCGTCGGTGATTGATGTCAGAGTTCGCTACAGACGCCTCCCCCGGCATTGCTCGTCAATCATTCTGCAGCCCAGGTAATGGAAGCCAACACACGCTACCACAACTGATAGAAAATGCTTCACTGTTCTAATTGCGCATCGAAATTGTCGTGAAAAGAAAAAGCAGCACTCGTAAGCAATGAGTCATAATGCAACACATGAAATAGGGACTAGGGCAAATCGTTGTCCCAAAAGAATCTCCAATTTCGTCACTGCGAGGCTTGGTGTGAAAGTGAAGGTGCCTTTTCTCCTAAACGGGAACGACAGTGTGACAGCAAGGGAGCTGCCAGAGAAAAATCGTCAAGTAAGCATTAAAAATAAATTCGAAGAAATATAAAACCTCTGGTTGTACCACATAAAGTGGAATTAGCTGTGTTAAAACAGATGTTACAATGGAAGAGTTTCCTGGAATACTGCGACAGGTAAGTGCAAACGACTACTAACTATTGGATTTGGACGTAACGCAAGTCTTTTCCGGAATTTTTAATATAATGGAGATGTGCGACTGCTTAATATTAAACCACGACTTCTGCACTGAAGGAGATCGCGGGGGAGACAGCAATGTGATTGTGTACAGCGATTAGACAGTTGGAATAGATTGTCTAATGTGGTTGAGCACCAATTGTTGAGTAAAGATACATAGTAAACACATATGTCATATCACAAGTCCTGGAGTTTCGGAGATTTTGGTAACAACTTTACAGATTTTATAAAGTGTCCTGAGATGCGACTACGAGAAACCTTTAGGTCTTTCTTGGCTAAGCAGCATGTCATTACCAGGCTGGATGCTACAATATACAACTACAGAATGGATCGTGTATTTGACTTTGTACAAGAGTGTTCGTGTATGACACGCCAAAAAACAATATTTACAGTGTGCCCAATTTTACTCTGAGCAACCTGCGTCCTTGAGGCGTCAAATGACAGAATACTTACGGAACAGTTGTTGTGTTGTGTTTAATGATGTTCTGCAGTTTGTGTACTGGGTAATAAGAGTACCCAGAAATTGACAGGTGCACCAGTATGTCTTCCACATACTCAACGCCGAGAAAAGCTCATCAGCTATGATCTGTCTGCATACAGTACCTGTAAACTACGTGGAGCTTCTTAACTCTGACTGCAACAAAACCGATATAAGCATTATACAGAAGTGTTATGGTATACCTAAGCTCAGTCTAGAACATTGTTCTCCACAGAACCGTCCAATATAGACATTGCAGATTTAGGACTGGCTGACACGGACAGTGTCATACCACAAGTCCTAAGGAAAAGAACCAATGTGTCGAATGGACTTAAACCATTCCCCGTTAAAGAAATTACGACTTCACGTACAGTTAATGTACAATGCGCACGGAAAAGGAAAACTGAAATCGAGGAGATCGAAGTAAAGAAAATAAAACTGGAGTATGTTGAGAAAACGTGAAGGAAGAATATAAACTGAAATTGAAAAAGGAAGAAGCTATTGTGGATGAGCAGACCAGGTTTACACATGGCTTTAACCACACTCTATGTAGAAATCTGTCTACGACTAGGGAATTCAAGATAAAAGCATTTACTGTAAAGAGTAGTGGTAAGTGGCCATATGTTGGAGTATTTGCCGAAAACGGAGGACTGGAGCACGTTTATTATGTTAAAGGATACACGAAAAACCTGTTTTTCAGACTTCATTCCTCCTTGGATCTGCTTAAAAAGGATGGTTACATCATATCGAAATTTGGTAGGCTTCATATCATACACTCAGCAACAGAATAACTGTTTGCAGAGCTTAAAACCAACGGATTAACAACCTTCAATGGTAGTTCGTTCGCAAAAGTTGTAAACTTAAAGTTCTTCAACAAAATTCCACAAGGATGTGCAGCAGAAGATCTTGCAGTCTTCGCGCAGGAGGATGTGGAATGTTATAACGACAGTGTTATGCAGGTAATAAGAGGAAAAACTAAAATCCCCGAAGCACTCTTCTAGAAGAACTGCCAGAAGGAACAGAACTAATTGTTAAAGGAGTAAAAGAGGTAGTTTATAGGAAAAAATTAGATACATACTTGAATTCGAGAATACACCTTCTCTGTATTTGCCAAATTACTGGTTGGAGTAATGTAGGTGATTCTGATGTGTTCAGTTATAAGTTAAAAACTGAATTGGGCATTATTAAGAAAAATAAGAAAAAAAGTGGTCTTCTGTATGTAAATGTATATGCCAAAGGTAACAAAGATTTTGTACTAGAATATTTGGTTGTCTTATTCGCTAATGCACCAAAATTCCTAAGATATGTCCTGTATACAATGATCCATGTACACGTATTTCGAATGAGGGAAGTGGGTAGTAGGATGACCTAGAAAAGTAGTTGAAAGTACAGTAATCCCCTTTTCTTACTTACATGAGGGAGAAAAAGGTTCTGGGGCAAACAGATAGACGGACTTTATGAAATCATCCCGACCACGCGTGGCGCGTGCAGCACCCGGCAGAGCATCCGCATTATACGATGTGATCGGAAGATAAACAAAAGTATCCCTGTCCTATGAAAGGCGAATTTTGTCCTCTGCAGTGCTTAGTTCACCAATTTCCTGTCCTCTGAATTTCCTTGTTCTATGAAATCAAATTACGTCCTCTGCAGTGCATAGTTCCTTGGTTTCCTGTCCTTTGAATTTTTTGGCTTCTACCACCTGTCCATGTTTTATAAACAGATTGTGTTTATGTTATGTCCTCAGATTTTACAACTGAATTTTACAGCGAAAATTGGATTTTACAGTGTAAATTTGAAATTCCCACCAACAGGGTAGGTGGGCGAGGGAGGTTGTGGAGAGGAACGTGGCGGGGACACACGTGCCAGCTGGAGAAAACATATGACGTCATCTGGGGGTGGCAGTGGGGTGGGGTTGGGTAATTAACTGATAAATTTACTTAATTTGAATATCATTTCGATATCAAATTTGCGCTTGTGCAGCCATCTTCCTACTAATAACAGTCTACTTTTTTTCCTCATCGCCAAAATCTTGTGTATGAAATCGCTTAATGCTACTATTAATTCGGTTCAAACATACTTAGTAGCAGAAAAGAGTTCCTCCATTATAGCTTCTTAAAGATGTTTGATTGTACCCTTGCCAATTGCACACTTGTTTGAGAGGGAGGTACTATAATACAAATGTGACAACACAATAACAAACAACACGTTTCCAGCTGGCTTCATCAGCTTTCTGCCTCCTTGCCTGAAGGTCTGAATATTTAGTGGGTGCAAGCGTGTTGCTCCCTCTGGGATTCGCCATCGACGCTGTGGGAAACCCATGCAAAATCACAGTGAGAGGGCGACAAGTCAACATTTGCCATGTCCGTAGGATGGTCTGAATTGGAAAGTGCGATGTCCATTTCCGACGGTTCGTCGCAGGCTAGATGCAGATGGAGGCCACTGCTGGAGTCACTGGCGTGGTTGGTTGCTACCTACACCGTAAATGCTCTGACGGTTAGTTGCGTACAGGTCTTCTGATCCTGTAAAGTAAAGCAGTCTAGGAGTTCTGTCTATATGCATTATGGTGCGACTTAGTAAGTTTGGATAGTAATCACAAAGAAAACACTCAAAACGTAACATTATTTCCGTACATAATTGGTGTCAGTCCACCAATATCTCCTTTCGTAAACCTGTAGTGCAAGTAGCTCGTTAGAAAGTGCAATCTAGACACAGTTAATTTAACATATCACTGAAAGCATGACCATGAGGTCGTACACCATTCACAAAGGGTCACAGTAAAAAGAATTCGTAAACCTGTACTGCAAGTATATGGTGAGAAAGTGCAATCTAGACAGAGTTAATTTAACATACCACTGATAGCATGATCATGAGGTCGTACCATTCACAAAGGGTCACAGTAAAATGATATAAAATTCTCACATAAAAGCTCACTGGTTCTATTCATACTCAATTAATTAACTTTGTAGTGTGTGAAATATAACAAGGGAACATAAATTACACTGGTTTAATATAACATGTGGCCACAGGCGTGCCCCTGTGGTTGGATGCAACTCACAAAGAAAATAGCGTAAGTTAAGCAAAATTTCCGCACAAAACGGGGTTTTCCGGAAAGATATTAAACTGAATAACCTTCTATTGGAGTCAGACGACTTTAAAATGTAATCTGGGCAAACTTAGGGGAGCATAGGACAAATTGTGCGAACATGTGTTTGAACACACGTCACAAAAGTAACACCAAAATTTCTATAAAATTCCCCCCTCCCCTCCCAACACACAGTCGCACACATAGTATGGTTGTAAACATATTCACTGAATTACATTTAGAAAATAGTCGGAAGCACACTCGATTGAAATTGGAACGTCTGTTGGATGGATATTAGTTTAGCTTTAAGAAAAGTAACCGTATCAAGACAGCTGACCTTTGTTTTCCTTTATGAATAAATAAAGAGTTCAGAAAAAAATAAGATATTTTCGTAGAATATTACTATACAGAATACCTATTCTAAATGTAAAATCATACAAAATGTTTGAAACACTTGAAAAATATGTAAAGCAATTTTGAGAGACGGGTAATAAACACAACGTTAACGTATCTAAAGGAAGCAATGAAAATGAAAGACGAAGATGTAAGGTCTCGGATAAAACAGAATGATCTGTATGGATGCAGTCTTTCTCCTCTACTATTACACCTGTAAAAAGAAGAAAGTAATTATAATTCAAGGTGACAAGATATCAATGATGAGTTTTCTTGATAACATAGCTACACTTTGTGAATGTTAGGGACAATTACAGGACCTGAGGAATACAATAACCACATTACTGATTATATAATATGGCTATAGAGTAAACAGAAGAAAACAAAAGCAATGAGGAGGAAAAGGCTTTAGATATGTGATGTTGGACATTTACGATGAAAATGAACTGGTTAGATAAGAAATGAATTGGTTCCTACAAATTTGGTGAGAAACGGAATATGTTGAAACGTAACTAAAAAAAGGAAAAAATGATTGCGTATGTTTCAATACAACTGCGATTAGCCTCCATTCTAGAAGCACACATAGAGAAAAAAAACTGTCGCAAAAGACCGAGGTCGGTTCATATGGGAAACCTAATTGACTTCAGTTAGTTAGTTAGTTGGTTGCGTGTTCCATTGATCAATATCACGGTAAGGTAGCCGTAATGATGTGGAACGTGTCAAGTGCACAAGAAATGCACATATGAAACAAAATTTTTAGTATATATATATATATATTACAATACAGAGTTAAAAGATTAATATTTCTATAATTTCCCCCTTTCCCTTAAATGGCACAAAATGCATATACTATATTTATAGATTTATTTATTCCTATTTAAGAATTCATCTGTGGTATAAAAGGAGTTGTCAAGGAGATAGGATTTCAATTTATTTTTGAAGCTATTACTGCTATCTGTCAGGCGTCTTATTTCATCTGGTAATTTGTCGAAAATTTTTATAGCAGCATGTTGTACCCCTATCTGTGCTAAAGATAGGTTGAGCAAAGGATAGTGTAAGTCTTTCTTTTTTCTGGTTTTATAATCATGAATTTCACTGTTGCTTTTAAACTGATCCTTGTTGTTGAGAAAAAATTCCATTTGAGAGTAGATGTGTTGTGAGGCTGTTGTAAGAATTCCCAGTCTTTTAAAAAGATGCCTACAAGATGTGCGACTATGAACCCCACACATTATTCTAACCACTTTCTTTTGAGCAGTGAATACTTTTTGTCTAAATGTTGAGTTACCCCAAAATATTATTCTGCATGACATCAGAAAGTGAAAGTATGCAAAGTATGTTAGCTTATTAATTTCTATATCCTCAAAATTGGCAATTATTCTGATCGCAAAAGTTGCTGAACCTAGTCGCTTTAGGAGATCCAAAATATGAATTTTCCAATTAAGGTTCTCGTCTACATGTACACCCGAAAACTTGCTATGCTCTAGCCTGTCTACTGACTTCTATTGATGTGTTATATTTATTGAAGGAACTGTACTTTTTGCAGCAGAAAATTGGATGTACTGTGGTTTTTCAAAGTTTAGAGCAATCCCATTTTCAGAAAACCAGTTAATGACTTTTCCAAAGGCCTTATTTGTATCATTTTCAAATCGACTTTCTTTTACTGGATTAATAATGATGCTTTTATCATCAGCAAACAGTGTCAGTTCAGCTTCCTGTTTCAGATAGGAAGGGAGGTCGTTCACATGTATCGAGAAAAGAAGGGGCCCATGATTGAACCCTGTGGAACACCTAATGTAATATCATCCCAGTTAGATGAAGTGGCAAACCTATTTAAGTCACTTCACCCATGAAAGGAAACTTCTTGCTTCATGTTCTGTAGGTACGACTTAAACCACTCATATGCTATTCCATTTATATCACAGAACTGTAATTTATGTAACATAATGTCATGGTTGACACAGTCAAATGCTTTGGACAAGTCACAGAAAATTCCTATTGCTGACATTTTACTATTTAAAGACTCTATTATGTGGACAGTGAAACTGTTTATTGCTGTCTCAAGATATTAAGGATTGTAAATGGAAAAACACAGCAAATGCTCAATCTGAAAATTTTATAATTTATATGTAAGAGACCAACACATTGAACTAGCGACCCATGATGCAGAACATTTAGAAATGTAAAACTGTTGAAGTTATAAAACGTAGTACACAAAGTAGACATGTTACCTAATTTCCTTGTAGCATAGCTAACTGTGAGGCACTATATGCCTAACTTTGTGTTAATCTGATTAATTCCGTGATAATTTTCTTTTGCATTGTTAAAATTCACTTAACACGCTGTTCATTAATTTTCAGCATCGGTGTCACTGTCGCTAATGCCTGCACAAATATTGCACTTAAATACTGTGTCAGCAGGTGATCGAGGGACTGACAACTTTCAAGTAATCATCACACACAAAGACACCACTGAATCTAAGCACTTTATTCTTTCCACAGCTATATCTCTCTTTACAAGAGGCGCAAATGCCATTATTTCTCTTGGTTTGTGCCTTTCGTTTTCACTGTCCTATGTGGTTAGTGAATTATTTGGTTAACGTTCAGGTCAAACCCTACTTCCTGCATTTGTATTAAGAAAATAACTAAGTTAACTTCCAGTTCATTCGTAAGGGCAAACGCTATAACCATTTTTGCAAACGTCACATTGTGTTTGTCACCATCTCTGCGGGCTATATAGTCTTTTGAAGTACTCCAAGGAATTCATAAACGCTTAGCACCTATGGATCTCGACTACTTTCCTCCAATACGTTCTGAACTGCTCCCCAAATGCCATCAGTTCTCTTGCACACATAACCCGTTTTTGGCTTCTTCTTCTTCTTCTTCTTCTTCACATATTTGCTTAGAGATTGAGCCATGGTTTGTGAAGTGGACAAGAACTTAAGAGATGGTGCTGTTTTTCTAATAGAATGAACGTGTAATAAGGCATTTAAATCCAACTATGATGACTAAGTTTATAAGTATGTCCCATTGGTAATACAACTGCATGTAATTGTCTAAGCAATTACTTGAACAACTTGCCATACTGAAGCTGTATTACAGGACCAATGTAGCAAGTGGCGTATTTCCTTCTTCACAACTAACAATACACTACATGTTCCGCACACAGCGTTCATTCCTGCCCAGAATGTCTTTCCCATGTGAAGACATACCTGCGATTTGATGAGGGCGGTCGGAACTGTGTGTAGAAGGCCAAGCTTGCTTAAGGAGAAAGAACTTATCAGCATCATAAAATCAAATATGTCACAGAAGTATGTTGGTTTACCCTATAGAACAAATGAGAACTTCGATGGTGACCACTACTCTGATAATATGATGAAGAGACTGGCACAGAAGAAGAAACCATGGCGGGTCGCATCAAGCGATTCAGAAGACCGATGACGCAGAAAAAGTGTCTTACTCAGTTTATGTCAACGACAGCGTGCGTGGACTAGACCGAGGTCAAAGGTAGGTGAACTACTGTCTCCCTAATCCGAGGCACTATTTGCAGAGCGCCCCACTCCGCCAGATAACATGAGGCTGCAATTTACACCGGGTCACCTGATGGGTTCGATAAGCGACGTGAGGACAGCGAGGCTATAGGGCTCTGGTGGGCGCGTTCGCTATTAACACGGTAATCACTGGCTGCTGCCGTAACTCAACACGCGCGCCCGCCCAGCACGTGCCCCACGACCGTGTTAATTTACACGGCTACAGGCTGGCCGCTGCGAGGCGCACAATACGTTTGTCCACATCTCTCCATCAGCACCAGAGCGCAGTGCAAACGTGCAGAAGTGCTGTGTCGCTAACCCCGAGGGTTTTCTATTGAATGTGGATGTATTCTCTGGCAGCAACTGCGTACTGTCCCATAAACAAAATTAAACTGTAAGTGCCTATTCCAGTAACTGTACCATAATAGTTATTGTGTAAGACGGCTTTAGGGCAGGTAAAGGCAATAGAGTAGCCGCTCTGACGTCTTGCTTGATAATGCAAGGAAGAAAAGTCGAGACGTGTTTCTAGTATTTGTCGACCCAAAAAGCATTCGACATTATAAAATCCTGCGAAGGGCGTTCTGTAAGTATCGCAACATCTTTTTTTCTGAAAGCAGGATGGTTTTATTCATGTTTCCAGTACACCATATTATTCACCAATCTTTTGGCTATACAGTCCTATTTTTCACCACAATCTCCGTTCAGTGCGACGTACTGACTTGGCAGGAAAGCATAAGCAATTCTGGTCTTATGTCAAAGCGGCAGGTGGATCAAAACAAAATGTCCAGACACTCTGTGACCAAAATAGTACTGAGACAGAGAATGACAGACTAAAGGCCGAAACACTAAATGTCTTCTTCCAAAGCTGTTTCACAGAGGAAGACTGCACTGTAGTGTCGCACAGATAACATAATGGTAGATATCGAAATAGATGACAGAGGGATAGAAAAAGAATTAAAATAGCTCAAAAGAGGAAAGGCTGCTGGACATGATGGGATATCAGTTCGATTTGACACAGAGTAAGAAAAGGAACTTGGGGCCCTTCTTGCAGCAGTGTATCGTAGGTCTCTAGAAGAGCGTAGCATTCCAAAAGATTGGAAAAGGGCACAGGTCATCCCCGTTTTCAAGAAGGGACATCAAACTTATGTGCAGAACTATAGACCTTTATCTCTAACATCGACCAGTTGTAGAATTTTGGAACGCGTATTTTGTTCGAGTATAATGACTTTTCTGGAGACTAGAAATCTACTCTGTAGGAATCAGCATGGGTTTCGAAAAAGACGATCGTGTGAAACCCAGCTCGCGCTATTCGTCCACGAGACTCAGAGGGCCATAGACACTGGTTGCCAGGTGGATGCCGTGTTTCTTGACTTCCGCAAGGCGTTTGGTACAGTTTCCCACAGTCGTTTAATGAATAAAGTAAGAGCATATGGATTAACGGACCAATTGTGTGATTGGATTGAAGAGTTCCTAGATAACAGAACGCAGCATGTCATACTCAATGGAGAGAAGTCTTCGGAAGTAAGAGTGATTTCAGGTGTGCCACAGGGGAGTGTCGTAGGACTGTTTCTATTCACAATATATATAAATGACCTTGTGGATAACATCGGAAGTTCACTGAGGCTTTTTGCGGATGATGCTGTAGTATATCGAGAGGTTGTAACAATGGAAAATTTTACTGAAATGCAGGAGGATCTGCAACGAATTGACACATGGTGCAGGGAATGGCAGTTGGATCTCAGTGTAAACAAGTGTAATGTACTGCGAATACACAGAAAGAAAGATCCTTTTCCATTTAGCTACAATATAGCAGGTCAGCAACTGGAAGCAGTTAATTACATAAATTATCTGGGAGTAGGCATTAGGAGTGATTTAAAATGGAATGACCATATAAAATTGATCGTCGGTAAAGCAGATGCCAGACTGAGATTCATTGGAAGAATCCTAAGGAAATGCAATCCGAAAACAAAGGAAGTAGGTTACAGTACGCTTGTTCGCCCACTGCTTGAATACTGCTCAGCAGTGTGGGATCCGTACCAGATAGGGTTGATAGAAGAGATAGAGAAGATACAACGGAGAGCAGCGCGCTTCGTTACAGGATCATTTAGTAATCGCGAAAGCGTTACGGAGATGATAGATAAACACCAATGGAAGACTCTGCAAGAGAGACGCTCAGTAGCTCGGTACGG
Source organism: Schistocerca americana (assembly GCF_021461395.2). Taxonomy (NCBI): domain Eukaryota; kingdom Metazoa; phylum Arthropoda; class Insecta; order Orthoptera; family Acrididae; genus Schistocerca; species Schistocerca americana. The sequence goes on from NC_060122.1 coordinate 655,496,453, forward strand.
GCTTTTGTTGAAGTTTCGAGAACATACCCTCACCGAGGAGTGAAGCAGTATATTGCTCCCTCCTACGTATATCTCGCGTAGAGACCATGAGGATAAAATCAGAGAGATTATAGCCCACAAAGTGGCATACCGACAATCTTTTTTTCCACGAACAATACGAGATGGAGTAGAAGGGAGAACCGATAGAGGTGCTCAAGGTACCCTCCTCCATATACCGTGAGGTGGTTTGCGGAGTATGGAAGTAGATGTAGATGTAGACGTGCGCAACCTTACTGAGAGGGCCTATATGGCTGCTTGGTATCACTCTACTGGTCGACGTCGGACCGAACGTCTTGCTGCGTCAATAATCTCATCATCCACGTACTGCTTCCTGCAGAGTGCATCCTTTATTGGGACAGCAGATGGAAGTCGGAAGACGAGAAATCCAGCAGGCACAGGCATTTGAGTACACCAACTGGTGGACGAGTGTGGTAGCACTACCAACAGAGACGTCTGGATGACCAGTGATGTGTTTCTCTACCATCCTTCGATCATCTTGATGTTGGAATGTTTCCGCACATTCAAACATTACAGGAGTTACGGCTGTTTACTGCCGGCATGCACTAGGGAGATCGAACAGGTTTGCACATCGTTGTTGCGATGATGGCTGACGCCTCGCCCAACGACCCACAGTGGTTTTGTTCACTGCCAGGTCTCCGTAGATATTCTACAAGCGATTGTGAATGTCTACAATGCTCTGCTTTTCCACCAGAAGGCACTCAATACAGCTCTCTGCTTGGAACGGACATCCGTTACAATCGCGATTTTGGTGGCTGCGTAATGCGCACCACTCTGTGACATTCATGTAGCTATAGGGGCTGAAGTGATATTCCACGATGTCCCACGACGAAGTCCACATTTTTTTTTTTCGACCTAACGTGGCTGAGAAAAAAATGTGTTGCATCACTTATTGAACGCCCCTCGTAGATCATCAACAATATACACTCCTGGAAATTGAAATAAGAACACCGTGAATTCATTGTCCCAGGAAGGGGAAACTTTATTGACACATTCCTGGGGTCAGATACATCACATGATCACACTGACAGAACCACAGGCACATAGACACAGGCAACAGAGCATGCACAATGTCGGCACTAGTACAGTGTATATCCACCTTTCGCAGCAATGCAGGCTGCTATTCTCCCATAGAGACGATCGTAGAGATGCTGGATGTAGTCCTGTGGAACGGCTTGCCATGCCATTTCCACATGGCGCCTCAGTTGGACCAGCGTTCGTGCTGGACGTGCAGACAGCGTGAGAAGACGCTTCATCCAGTCCCAAACATCCTCAATGGGGGACAGATCCGGAGATCTTGCTGGCCAGGGTAGTTGACTTACACCTTCTAGAGCACGTTGGGTGGCACGGGATACATGCGGACGTGCATTGTCCTGTTGGAACAGCAAGTTCCCTTGCCGGTCTAGGAATGGTAGAACGATGGGTTCGATGACGGTTTGGATGTACCGTGCACTATTCAGTGTCCCCTCGACGATCACCAGTGGTGTACGGCCAGTGTAGGAGATCGCTCCCCACACCATGATGCCGGGTGTTGGCCCTGTGTGCCTCGGTCGTATGCAGTCCTGATTGTGGCGCTCACCCGCACGGCGCCAAACACGCATACGACCATCATTGGCACCAAGGCAGAAGCGACTCTCATCGCTGAAGACGACACGTCTCCATTCGTCCCTCCATTCACGCCTGTCGCGACACCACTGGAGGCGGGCTGCACGATGTTGGGGCGTGAGCGGAAGACGGCCTAACGGTGTGCGGGACCGTAGCCCAGCTTCATGGAGACGGTAGCGAATGGTCCTCGCCGATACCCCAGGAGCGACAGTGTCCCTAATTTGCTGGGAAGTGGCGGTGCGGTCCCCTACGGCACTGCGTAGGATCCTACGGTCTTGGCGTGCATCCGTGCGTTGCTGCGGTCCGGTCCCAGGTCGACGGGCACGTGCACCTTCCGCCGACCACTGGCGACAACATCGATGTACTGTGGAGACCTCACGCCCCACGTGTTGAGCAATTCGGCGGTACGTCCACCCGGCCTCCCGCATGCCCACTATACGCCCTCGCTCAAAGTACGTCAACTGCACATACGGTTCACGTCCACGCTGTCGCGGCATGCTACCAGTGTTAAAGACTGCGATGGAGCTCCGTATGCCACGGCAAACTGGCTGACACTGACGGCGGCGGTGCACAAATGCTGCGCAGATAGCGCCATTCGACGGCCAACACCGCGGTTCCTGGTGTGTCCGCTGTGCCGTGCGTGTGATCATTGCTTGTACAGCCCTCTCGCAGTGTCCGGAGCAAGTATGGTGGGTCTGACACACCGGTGTCAATGTGCTCTTTTTTCCACTTCCAGGAGTGTAGGTTATTGCACATTTTTAATCCGTTACGCTCCCGTCTACAGCTATCGCCTGATATATCGTCGATTTTTGCAGATGACACGCGCTCAGCCGACCGCGTTCTCAAGTTTATTAGTGCCAGTGAAATGACTTCAGTCATTTGAAGCTTTTTTTGGGGGCAACCAACCCCTTTCTGTATTGGATTTTTAAGCCTTCCTTCTGCTTTTAGTTTTTCCAATTTTATGACTTTCGTTCCCATTGCTGCTGGTTTTCAATTTCGGCTTTTTACTGTTTCCTAAGCCACGGACCGGGCGCTAATGACCATAGAAGTTTTGCGCCCTAAAACCAAAACAGAAAAAAATTTTTTTTTGACGTTGTTTTTGTATTACCGGAAATACGAATTTGATTGTTTGTTACGATGATCTGAAAATGGATCCACGTACGGAACCAGTCATCGAGCGAATAAAAACAGTGAAATCTGCGACTTTGGATGGTTTTTCGTTGTACTGAATATAGGTGTAAGCTATATGGAAAGATGTATAATATACGGTATATTCAAGAAATAAGAATGGACGCCCAGGAACAAGATGCTAAGGTTTTGAATGGTTAGAAGACAGGGATGTATTCTTTTTCCTCTATTGTTCAATCTGTACATCGAACAAGCCATGACAGAAATAAAAGGAAGTGTCAAGATTGGAAGTTAAATTCAGGGCAAAAGTTATCAACGATTATATTCGTTAATGACTCAGCTGTCCACCGTGGAAGTGAGGAAGAGTTGTAGAACCTGCTGAAAAAAAAGAACAATCTAATGGTCACACTCTATGAACAGAGGGCGAACCGCAGAAGGACAACGGTAATGAGGAGTAGCTGAAATTAGATTTTCAATAAAATAATCAAACCTGGGGATCAAGAAATAGGCGAAGCGCAGAAATTCTGCTTCCCTGGACGCGAAAAAACATACGACGGACGTAGTAGGGTAACATAAAGGCAGAATAGCGTAGTTAAAGTCATATTTCCTGGCGAAAGCTATGTACCACTATCAAATAAAACCCGTCAGGTTGGTGCTGATCTGTTCTCTCGTTTTGTATTAAACTAGACTCTTTCTAATCCAGCCTTTCCTTGCACATATGGGTGCCAGATTAAAGGAAATGCCAAATTATTATCTTAAATTTAGTGTAAACTCACAGGGATTATGCTTTATTAAATACTAATATCCATTTATTTTCATAGAACACTTAATGTGTGTGAATTCATAAGGGACCAGACTGCTGAGGTCATTGGTCCCTAGACTTACACACTATTTAAACTAACTTACGCTGAAAATAACACACATACCTATGCCCGAGGGAGGACTCGAACGTCCGGAAGGAGGGGCCGTGCAGTCCTTGACATGATGCCTCAAATCGCGCGGCCACTTCGCACGGCAGAGCATTTAGTCCTTTAGTGTGAACATATGCAGTTGTATCACACTATGAAACATTCCTCAAACTGTTGGTTGTCGCAATCATGGTATGCGACGGCAGCATGCTTAAAATACAGTGGCTTTAGAAGCTTTACATCGGTATGAAGCTTTTCTGATTGTCCATTGTGTACTGTACGAAGATGTCTGTCCCTTCAGCACCTACAGTGAGAAACATATTCGTTTTCTCTCCTCCTATGTCCTCTTCTTTAGCATTTTCAACATCTTTGATTATCTCTTCGTCTCTTAAAGTTTGGTCATAAACAGTTGCTTGTCCAACACTGTTCCCAGCAGCAATGGCATTCTGTGAAGAACCTCATTTCAGCTCGTCTATAATTTCGAGTTTCTGTTGAGGGCTAGCACAACGTGTTTGCTTATAGAAAAGGTCGTACTGAACACAAAAAATTTAGAATTCCCAATTTGTAAAGCATATGCATATATATATTAGTAGTGTGTTGATAAGTTGAGAATTTTGACCTGACGGGAGACGTGACAGGGTAGTTTGTGCAGCTGCGATGACCACTATGACTGTATGACGTAGTGGTCAGAGCATCTACCTATTAAGCAGAAGACCCGGATTCGGGTCTCGGTCCGGCACAAATTTTCAAATTTCCCCACTAATTTAATCAGTGCCCATGTCTGTAATTCCCCCCCCCCATATATATATATATATATATATATATATATATATATATATATATATATATGGGGGGGGAGTTACAGACATGGGCACTGATTAAATTAGTGGGGAAATTTGAAAATTTGTGCCGGACCGAGACCCGAATCCGGGTCTTCTGCTTATATATATATATATATATATATATATATATAAATGGGGGGGATTACAGACATGGGCACTGATTAAATTAGTGGGGAAATTTGAAAATTTGTGCCGGACCGAGAACCGAATCCGGGTCTTCTGCTTAATAGGTAGATGCTCTGACCACTACGTCATACAGTCATAGTGGTCATCGCAGCTGCACAAACTACCCTGTCACGTCTCCCGTCAGGTCAAAATTCTCAACTTATCCACACACTACTAAAGATGTGCCCGTTGCCCATTATCCTCATTACTCGTGGTATTTCGCCGATTGTCGTAAGAGTTAGGGTCTGGCGTGCATCTGTACTGAAGTGATCACTGTCCGTCCCTGCCTTCGCTCATGATCTCTTCAGTGTGGACGCACACCTGTCTTGCACTCTTGTGGGAAATGAAGAAATGCCACGAGTAATAAAGATAATGGATGGGCAAGGGGCACTACATTAGTCTTGTGAGGATAAGATGAGAATTCGGGTCTCATGGGAAGCGTGCTAGACTAGTCCGTACAGCTGCGATGACTATTCTGTCTGAAGGGCGCACTGGTCAGCGCATGTTCCTAGTAACCAGGAGACTCGGGTTCGAATCCTGGTGTGACACAAATTTTCAACTTTTCCCAGTTATTTAATCAATGCCCATTCTTAGCAATTCTCTGTAATTGTGTCTTAATCATTTAGCATTGCTTAACGTTGTAGTTAACTAACAACTTTGTTGGACATGAGAATTCATTATTGTATGTCATTTCTTCTTAAGCGACTAGAGGCTGGATGTGAGCCGGATTACTGATAGGTCGGATTAACGATATTTTAATGTACTATCAATCATTCTTCGATCAGGTAACAGGTTTTTTCGAGATTTGCGAGCAACGCCGGTTTTTATATTAATATTGGACAAAAATGATTGTGGAGGCCAATGGTGCCCGAAACAGTGTAAAGAGTGAGAGACCAGTTTCTGTTTCCTGAGAAACAGGAAGAATGGGCGGTAGAATGGGAGTTTGCCACTAAATATCAATAAGAGATTGGCTAGCGATTAAATAAACATTTTGGAGGAGAGAGGGCAACGTTTTTACATGGTATCATATTGGGAGTGCAACTAAGAATCTTAGTGATTGTTTTCGGCAGCTTCTCCATGGAGAACTTGGAGAAGAGTGACTTTGGAGACAGAGAGATGTCTCATTTCTGATAAGAGACATCACTTGCGAGTTCAGAAACATGGATTTCGGTTTGTGAGAGAATGCAACTCACTTTTTTGTGATGAAGAATTATGATAATATCACACTGCCACGGCAAATAGGGAATAAAATTGGTAAGAAGAACTAGGCGCATTTCTCTGTAATAGGACCTGGTCTTGGAAATCTTTAAGTGCTCAGTGTCTCACTCTTCATTCAGGCTCTTTTGCCCCATAGCAGGTGGACGGGGCCATCATGTTCAAAGCAAAATCGTGTATTTGATTTACCTTGGTGGATCACAGGTTAATTAGCAGACCGTTTTCTCTACCATAATCCTGTGGGCTTTGCCTTTCGGAGATTACGCTTAATTGAACTTATTGCAAGGACATTGTGTCTAGTTTCTTTTTATCTCAGTTGGTTTGGAAAAGACACTGTACCATTTCTGAATCATGTTTTTGTCCATTAGCTTTTTTATAACAATAAATTATCGTCAAAGGAGACCTGTCTTTAATTTCAATAGATAGATGAACCCCATAACTTCCTTTATTATAATTACAATTTGTTACGGTCATTAATTTCCAAATAGTTTCCGTTGCGCACGGTGCAGATCAGGGAGGCAGTGTTTATACGTAGCCATAGTTCAGCGCCGTCTTGCACAAACGTCGGCCTTGTTTTTAAAGATAAATTTCCAACAAATTTTGTGAGTAGCACACCGTTGTATGGAAGTGAACCACAAACTATGATAAAATAGGAAATAAGAGAATCGAAGTGTTTGAGATGTGAATGGGATGTTGAAAATTAGTCAGACTGATATGTAATAAGGCGGTTCTCTGTAGAACCGGCAAGGAGATCGACATATGGAGTACATTAACAGGACGATAGGACATATTTTAAAACATCAAGGCATAATTTTCATATCGCTGGAGGGAACTCTAGAATGTAAAAGTTGCAGTGGGAGACGTATCCAACAAATTATTGCAAGTATCTGCCTAACAAATAATTGACAATGCTGGGTGCGAGTGTTACTGTGAGACAGGAGTGGAAATCGAAGAGCGCCGCAGTGAAATAGTCAGAAGGCAGTGTTTTACATAAGGTTCTAAGTGTAGTGATAGTCATCCTGAGACTGTTATTAGGTAGGATCTGTGAAATGGGGATGACACAAATACGAGCAGCTTGCTTCATCATGGGTTCATTTCGTAAACGTTAAAGCGTCAAGATGATTTCCATCCAACTCCACTTACAGCGTATGTGTTCTGCTATATCACTACCAGTTAGCAGTGTAACTAATCTGTCCCTTATGCGTTCAACTTACTACATAAACTCCCTACCTCTACCAATGACTAAAGCCCACAGCTCATGTGTTTTAGCAAACCATCTTATTGAACAAAGCCCTGAAATAGTTTTATTTAGGGCAACGTAATCTCTCCGTAGACCTACTCTCCAACTATGGGGCTCAATGTGTGAAGGCACTTACCTTGTAAGCTGAAATATAGTAAGTGAAAACTAATCTATATAACGAACTGCGAAAAAGGGAAGCAGCTGGAGCCTAAGAAGCTCCGGAAAGGAAGTGAGGAGAAATGTTGCCGGATCATTCAGGTCAGTGGTGGTTAAAGTAATGTGCTTTGGAGTTGTAAGAATAATGGGGATCCAACATGTATCAATATTCTTTATACGGCTAAAGGCTAACAAACACGTGGCCATGTGTTGCTGAAGGCAGAAACTGAACACTACATCAGACTAACGAAGTTATTATAGCTATTGCAAGTGCGTGAAAAAAAGTAATATCAAAGAAATATTAAACGCCGGCCGGAGTGGCCAAGCGGTTCTAGGCGCTACAGTTTGGAACCACGCGACCGCTACGGTCGCAGGTTCGAATCCTGCCTCGGGCATGGATGTGTGTGGATGTCCTTAGGTTAGTTAGGTTTACGTAGTTCTAAGTTCTATGGGACTGATGACCTCAGATGTTAAGTCTCATAGTGCTCAGAGCCATTTGAACCAAATATTAAACAAGCTGGACAAGAATTCATTATATCAGTTGTGGCTGACGAACTGTGAGTGTGATTTAAATTGGAAGTCCATGTACAACCAGTCGTTGTTCGAAACAAGTACGATTTATTGTACCATTCGAACCACTGCAGGCTCATTAACAGATGGAGATATTACAGGAATTTTGCATCTGGGGCCAAGTACGGCTAGACGTAACTACCGTGTTGCTGGCGAAGATAATGAAAATAAATTGACGAAATGTTTACGATGCGAAATGGCTACACTTTAGGATAGTTACACTGCAGTGCTCTATGGCATCCATGACAGATTCATTCCGATAAATTACATTTTACCAGTTGATACACACGCATACACACACAAACACACACACACGCACACACACACACACACACACACACACACACACACACACACACACACACACATGCATTTTAACTATCACCCTTCGCTACAGCGCGAATTTTGACATGAGATGCATTAATTTATAGACTAAATTATTTACGGACATAGGTAATGGACTCAAGCTATTAACGCACGATGGAAGTGTTTTCATACGTCCGTATGGATATTATTTGAATCAAAATTTACAGATAACCAAATTGCGTGAGATATTTACTACATAATTAAAGAGTGAATGAGTAAATATAGTATGCGACAAAGATGACCTTGGAAAACTGTAGGAGTGTACATGGCCTGAGGTTCTGTTTGTGGAACCATGATAATATAAAATAATAAAAAGCAAAACAGTTACAGTAAAATTAGCACAACGAAATATTTGTTACATGATTGAAGGGGAGAAAGAGATACAAACATACACGGCAGACACAAATGTACATGAGAGCTTAGACGAGTACTTAAGGTACTGGTTGTTTATTGGCAGGATAGTAAGTTAGGTTGCAGAATGAGTATATCTTTTTATTGTGTTTCTTGGAAGTGTTTTGATATAGGGACGACACGAAAATCTTGTAGTAAAAAGTTTCGTGTTGATTCAGTTTGTTAATTAAGTCCGGTATGAAATGATTTTAGCTTGTCAATGTAAATCTCTAACTGTTCAAGGAGATCCAGCAGAAGCACCTTGTTTAACAATGTGTCACTGATTTCTAATGGAGAAGATTGTCATCCCAATTAATTAAAAAGAGGATCATTTCCACAGCAGACTGGAAGTAGAAAATGTTAACATAGCATTAGACAGATCCAGGATAATCATTGGAAAGGTACCAGAGCTAGTCATGCTTACAAACGGCAACAGTATATACAGTACTTGGACAGAAAGCTCGCTAGAATCAGATGTTAACAGGAGTCAAATTCCTAATCACGCCTCGAATGTATATCTCAAATGTAGATTAAACGCCGTTCATAGAGATGTGTTTACAGGAGTATAAAAACGCGATAATATCTAATGAGATTAGACAGACTCCTAATGCAAAATAATATGGGTGATCCAACATGGTCATCGGATGCTTTTATGGCGCCAGGGGCTGTACTGGTGGGACATTTGAGGGGTAACTTAAAGAAAATTTCGCGTAAATTTACGTGGACATTTGAACTTACCAGCTGTAAACTTCGGGATTCGAGCTACTAAGTTGGGTAACAAGAACAGGGAACCATTCGGAATTCTTGTAAATGCCTTTTTCGAGAAGTACCTTGAACAACTAATCACTGAACCGACTCGAGAAAATAGCAAAATTAGATGCCCTAGCAACCAACAGGTACGAACTGTTATACTCAGTTAGCACAGAATAGGGAATCAGTTACCGCATCACCGAATACGGCTGTAAAAAGGATACAAAGAGAGACAGGCCGATTTGCTTAGCAAGAACGACATTTCAGAGCGATATTTCAGATTACCTGCGCGGTCAACATGAAAATTTCATCTCTAGCACTACAATGTTGAGCGTTAAGGGACAAAAATGATGAACTTTATATAAATACATCTTAGATAGGTACAAACCGAGGAAATTTGCCAGGCTTGGAAAAGACCAGATGTTGTTCGACAGCCGTATTAGAAAGCTTCTATGAAAACAAAACAGCTTCACTGAAGATTTAAACCCTATCAAGCAAACAAAAGCTGTACGGAAAGCACCGCCAGAAAAGCAATGCGTAAAGCTTTCTACGAATTCGAAAGTAAAGTTCTATCTACCAACTCTGCAGAAAATCATGAGAATTTTTAACATTATATTAAATCAGTAAACAGATCGAAGCCAACCGTCCAGACACACTGTGACCATAATGACATCGAATTGAAGGACGACAGACAGAAGGCCGATATACTAAACGTCTTTTCTCAAAACTATTTCACTGAGGAAGATCGTAATGTGGTTACTTGTCTGAAACGTCACACTAACGCCACAATAAAGAACAAGAGATAGAAGAGCACTTGAAATCTCACAATACAGAAAAAACCTCTGGAGCTGACGGAGCACTAGTACGGTTCTACAAAGAATAGTTGAAAGAACACTCTCCTCTTGTAACAGGAGTGTACCATATGCCGCTGCAGTAGTGAACAGTTCGTAGTGATTGAAAGAAAGTGCAAGTCATTCAAGAAGGATCATCGAACAAACGCACTTTGACATCAGCCTGTTAAGAATTTTGGAACATTTTTTAAGCTAGCGTACGGATTATCTGACCAGGAGTGTAACTGAATCGAACAGTTTCTATGAAACACAACACGCCGTTCTCAACGGAGAGAACTCTTCAGACGTAAAAGTAACTTCGGGAATAACCGAAGTGTTGTTATAGGACCAATACTGTTCACGGTATTACAGGGTGATTTTTTCCGTCGTGTACAGACTCTAGGGTTTGATCGATGAGAGGATACGAAACAAAAAAGGTCTAGTGAACTTAAGTCCAGAAATGTATGGTTTCAATGCTAGAGACCTTTTATTCAATCACACTTTGTTACAGAAGCTGCGGCGTAATACGCGCTGTACCATGCAGCCACAGTTGCAGGACAGTATACATGGTTTCCTCCTAGGCAGTGGTACTGTTCCTCATACCTCATGCCCTATCGCCCTCTCCTGACATGATAATTGGTAAAGTTGTGAAGTTGTGTCCGATTCACTACTGTTGCTCTCTCACCATGTAGTGGATGTGATACAGCGTTGTACACAGTGGTCCCGTATTCGAATCGAGAGCTTGTCTGTCTGAGACAAGGTCATTTCCGGAAGCAGGAAATCATTAAGGACTTACCCGAAATGTTCAGGAAACAGACTCGGAGGAAGATATTAACACTGTTCAAGACGACCGCCGTGACAGTACAGGCAGTTGGTCCGTCAGTACAGGGTAGGCCCGACGACCGTGTTACTACCCTTACCACTTACAGCGTGTGCAGGGATTACTGGCGACAGACTTTACACATCGGAAGCTGTCTTGTCACTGGTTTCTTCACCAGGCAACCAGATTCCGATATTTTTGTCAGGCATCCCATTCACAGATGAGGCCACCTTTCCACGAAGTGGTATCTAAAACTTTCATAACAGTCTTCTGTGGGATAGTATGCAGAACCTCCGACGATATGGTGACAGCGGATCATCAGCATCGGTGCAGCGGAAATGTGTGGTCCAGGATAGTTGGCTACGGTATTTTTGGACCTGTTTTCCTTCCCCCACCTAATAGGCTGGAACTATCGGTGTTTCTAGCTTGTGGCTTTGCCTCCCCCGCTAGAAGAAGTGCGATTGACAGCTCGAAGGGTTATGTAGCTGCTACATGATGGTGCTCCAGCCCACTTCGCCGTAAACGTCCCGACGCATCTCAGTCATGTCTTCCCTGGCCGGGGTGGTCCAGTTTCGTGTCCTGCTCATTCACCGGATTTCAACCCATACAGTTTCAGGTCATGAGCCCGTCTCAAACTATCGTGTATGCAAAGCTCATTACAGATGTGGAGACACTGGAGCAGCGTATTCATGCTGTTCAGATGCAGCCTGACCGATGAACGTGTGAGACAGAACATGCTACGGCGGGTTCACGCATGCATTGAGGCACATGGAAATCATTTGCGACACCAACTGTAACAGTGACTCCATAGTACAGTACATATTAGACCGCAGTCTCTGTAACAATGTATAAATGTATAAATGGTCTCTTGCGTCGAAACCACGCATTTCGAGACCTAAGTTAATTAGACCTTTTTTGTTCCGTATCCTCTCATCGATCAATCCCTAGAGTTTCTACACGGCGGAAAAAATCACCCAGTATAAGTGGCCTAGTGAATAACGTCGTCAGTTCCGTGAGGCTCCTCGCTAATGATTCTGTTGTATAGAGACAAGTCGCATCGCTAGAAAATTTGAGCGAAATGCAGGAAGAACTGCGGAGGATCGACACCTGGTACAAGGATTTACTGTTGGCCCTCAGCATTAAAGAAATTCAATGTACTGTGCATAAACAAGCGGGAAGACGCATTTTTATGTAATTATGCTACTGCAGAACAATTATTGGATGAAAACACATTCATTAAATGTCTATGACTATGCGTACGGAATGATTTAATGTGGAAGGACCACATACAACTAATCTCTGATAAGGGAGAATTCTCAGGAAGTATAGTCAATCCCCGAAGGAGGCAACTGGTAATCCCTTCGTTAGAGCAATACTTGAATATTGCTCGTCAGTATGGGATCCATATGGGGGCAAGACAATCATCCAGCCACCCCATAAACTAAACATACCGAATCCATTAATAGCCACGCCGAACCTGCGTCGATGATGATGATGATGAAGTCTGAGCATGATACCGCATAGGAGTGATGAACAATATAGAGAATGCTTCGATATACAGTAAATACTTACGCAAAGGGAAATTAATTTGAAGACAATGATATACAAACGGAAGAGGAAGTAGATGAAAACGAGATGAAATACCAAGAAACGAATCTGGGAGTTCTGAGAGATCTACGTCGAAGCAAGACCACTGGAGTAGACGGCATTCCCTCAGACTGTATGAGATCCTTCGGGAGCCAGCCAAGTCAGAACTCAGATCATGTGTAAAATATACGAGAAGGGCGAAATATCGCCAGACTCCAAGAAAAAATAATTATTAAAGAAAAGGGGCAATTGCTGATGGAAGTGGAAATTACCGATCCAATAATTTAATAAGTCATGGTTGTAAAATCGGACACGTATTATTTGCAGAAGAATGGAAGAAATGGTAGAGGCTTACATCGGCGTAGGTCAGTTCGTGTTCCGGAGAAATGTAGGGATACACGTGGCAATACCCTGTGACGTATCTAAGAAAGTAAATTAAAGAAAGACAGAACTTACAGTAGTAGCATTTGCAGATTTAAGAATGCCTTTGACAATGTGTCGACTACACCATTTGAAAATGTGAAGGTGACAGGAAAACAGCACAGCGAACGAAATATTACGTGAAGCTTCTACACAAGCAATAATACAGGCCTACGAGTTGCAAGACATGAAAGGGAAGCAGTAGTTGAGTCGGGAGAGAAAAAGATATGTGGCCCATCCCCGACGTTGTTCAATCCGTACATTGAGCAAGTAGTAAAGGAAACCACGGAGAAATTTGGAAAGGGAACTGAAAATCGGGGAGAGCAGCTGAACAGAATGGATGGTCTTGAAATGAGGTGATAAGATGAACACCCACAAAATAAAATCTTCCCGTTTTTCAAGCCGCGTCAATTCGAATAAAATTCTTAAGCTTTCGATGGCCATTTCTGTAAGCGTCGTCAGGAGTGAAACAACTGACTGCCGGGGATGGCATGGTTTTCCGCGTATATAGCCAAGATTGCGGCCTCATAGCGGCTCAATCACCTTCCGCGCACGCGTCGTTTCGGCCATCTCTGATTGGTGCCAGAGGACGCAGTAGTGGATGTACACGCGGAAAGCCGTGACCGCCTGGCCACAGCAATTATTGGAGTTCCTTAACTGGCACTGACAGAGTCGCTAGGTGCTACTCTTCCATATTTGGAATCTGTTAGTCAAAACCGCTCTATTACTGCATCGGACTGTCAGCGCCGACGCGACATCCATCGTCAGCAGTGTTTACAGAATCGTCGCCGAGATGTCAGCTTGTTCTGTCGCGGACGGACGCTGTCTGCATCGCCGGACTGCTATAAAACTAAGGTTTCAGAATGAAAACATCCCCCGGTACTGCTGCCACGACAAATACAGCTCAATCCACACAACACCGCCTTCTACCCGCACAACAACATGGGCAACAAGTACCTGTCGAACGTCCGCAGGACCTGTTAACAACACTCTAGCACCACCAACAGCGCCGCCGAGCCTAAAACATAGCACCATCACCATCAGATTTCTCAGCACCAGCCGCATCATCACCAGCAGCATCATCGGCCGCAGCATCGTCAGCAACAGCAGCAACCACACCACCATCAGAAGCAGCTACATCACCAGCAGGAATAGTCTCAACAGCAACATCCACATAATCACTAGAAACAACCCCAACGCCGCCAGCCACACCACCAGCTACAACGCATACTCTAGTACCAGCAGGTAAACATTCCCTACCCCCAGTCATTCAACAACTTTTCTTCCACACGCAGCCAAAACCAATCGCTAAAACTAACAAAAGATCGAGTGACAGTGATCGTCAGGGTAAAACTATAATGATCAGCTAACTCTCCCAGATACTGACGACATGAAGGACGAAATTATCCCAGAACAGCAACACCTAGTACATTCCTCCTCCTTTTGCTCAGCACATGTGACACAACATTTTTCAATCCTAAGACACCGTTAACTCACATTTAGCGCTACACAGCAGCAATGAAAATCCAGCAACTAATCTCTCACAGAGGTTCAGTCACCAGTAAAAATGGCTCTGAGCACTATGGGACTCAACTTCTGAGGTCATAAGTCCCCTACCATTAAAACTAACAATCTTTATGCCCATTCGTCTCTCCTCTCAGTTACTTCCTCTTTTGGTGGAAATGCTACAAATTCAGCCCTTGCAAACTCTTCGCCTAAACAACCTCAAACCCACCCCCGCCACCCACATTCACAGCAGTGTTCTTCAAACATGCCAAGTTAGAGTACACCGACGAAGAGATCGAAAGTGAACTCAACTCGCATATAGGAATGAATGTGCGAGAGGTAATCGGCATTCAGTGTGATAATGGAGCTCACCTTTCAATACTAGCGTTCTCCGAAGCACCTAACACCGCTGATACACTTTTGAAACATGAGGCCTTCATTTACTGCGGGAACCTTCCTGTAGTAGCACCTCTATCCAATACACAAGTGTGCAGATGCTGGAACCCACCTGCTTGACCTCATTACGAGCAAAATCACCTTCACAATCAATGTCCGAATGGAAACTCTCCACCCACCTGCAGCACCTGCAACTTGCCTCACACCATCTACTCCAATTAAGGCAAATCCAAGCTTTCTCCCCAAAAGCCTAAACATCCCCATACGCACATTTGGTCAACCGTTCCACACAAACAACTCCCTTCGTCCTCCACCCTCCACTGGAGATGTGATCCATTTCATAATATTAATCTTGCAAAACATCCATTCTTTTGAAAGACCTCACCTACTACAACAAATAACCCTCGTCACGCCACCTACATCACTTATTCAAAAAATCAAGTCCATTTCATTTTAGATCGCCTGGAAAGACTAGTCTATCCTACCCCTCTAACCGCTTGTTTTACTGAAAATCGCACAGCAGCCCTACAACATTCTTTACCAAAATCTCCATTCCCTCCACTCCAATAAACATCTTCTTATCCACTGCCTCCTACAACATCAAATCCATGCCCTTCTCCTCAACAAAATCTTCCTCCATCCCCGTCACATCGTTTGCATGTCTCCTTACATCCTACATCGCACTGATTATACCCATCCTATTGCCCATGGCAGAGTCGCCATCGCCCATCTGCGAAATATCTCCCCTACTCCCTCAACCGTTCCTCAATCACCTTATTCTCACTATGTGTCTCCCAAAACTCACATAACTCTTGCCACTATTTAAATCCGCTCTAACCATCTCATCCCTTACGATTATCTGACCCATGTAGACCAAACCTGTACCACATAACATAATCGCAACATACATTAACCTTTCTCTCACACCCGATGCAAAACGGTTGTGGCTTCAGTTTATCAACATTCTCAATGGACACAATATCTATCTATCTGTCCACACCCATTCTGACACAGACACCACCAACGATGCCATTATTGTCTCCCCCCAACCTATTGAGGCGGCCCACAGTAGAAGTCCTTGATCCAACTGGGAGTGATCACCAAAATCTCCTCCTGATTTCATATCATGTACCCAGCCTAACCCACACCACTCCTAATCAACCTCGCTGACATACCCAGGATTGTTCCCATGTAGACTGGAATACTTAATATGCCCAAATTCAGACCTTAATCGAAAGCCATGATTCAAACCCCTAAAATCCTGACGACGTTTGAAATGAGTCTGACTTCCTACAACACACCGTCTCGGAGGCTAATTCCAACAATATCCCACTCCGAACTCTCTACTACAACCGTCCTAGTCTTCCTCCACCTGCTCTTGCCATACTCCAAGAATCCCATCGACATACACGTAATTCTTTCCTCCTCGTGACCGAGACGCACGCACACGCCACCGATGGCTCCAGTGACATGTTCGCAGTTACTTACAAGCCAAACGACGTGGGACTGGCAAATGACATGTACTCAACTAAACGAAATACCCATAAACTCTACAAAGTATTGGAAAGCATTCTCTGAAAACAATCCCACTCTCACATAATCCAGTCTACATAACAATGAACCACTTCCAGACAACCTCAACAAATCCAGCCTCTTCGCGTCCTACGTGGAAGACACATTCACCATCCCACATGATCCCAACTTTGATTGAACTCTTATATGTATGAATGTGCCAAAACAACTATCCCACCCCTTACATCAAACTTCCAGTACTTATACAGCACTCCACGAATAGGACTTAACACGCCTATAACAGCTGATGACAATATACACACCATCGCTAAAAAGTGGAGCACTGATCCTGATCGCGATACAGTTACCTACCGCCACCTCAAGGAATGTCCCAGAGCTTATCACGAAACCCTCACCACCATTTAGGCTACCATCCTGTACACAGGTTGTTACCCAGAACATTGGAAAATGCTTTTTCAACAAAAGCTTTGAAACCATTCTTACCCACTGAATCCATGAACACCTTCCAACTCGCCTACCTATTCCCAATACTCAGTGAGACTTTCGTCCCAACTATTCCATCGACGATCAATTTCTTTACCTTACCCACATAATCGCCCCTCAACTAAATAATAAATTTAAATAAACTAATAAAGTCCGCCGTCCTTGTCTCCCCTGATATCCAAAAAACCTTCGACTGGGTATGGCATTCTGAGCTGCTCTTCAAGCTACAAATATATACACTCCCAATTCACTATGGCCACCTCATAGCATCCTTCCTTCACCACTATCCTACATATGCCACACTCAAACATATTTGCTCGCATCTTTCACCAGCTGCAGGTGTGCCACAATGCTCTGTCCTCTCACGCCTCCTTTATATCTTGCTCACTGCAGACGTTCCGAAACCGTCTCCCCCCGATGTACCTCCAGCAATATGCTGATGACACCGCCTAACTAGCCACTCATCATACCCTTCAACCCTCCCTGCATTCCTCCAACGCCACCCGAATTTCCTTGTCGAGCAGACGTAATACGTGGACACTTTAAGCCAACCTGCAGAAGAGCCAAGCCACCATCTTTGGTCACACCACTGGCGTTTCTGTGCTCCAGATTTCCATCCCTCCATCTCTCCATCTACAACCAACCCATCCCTCTAACTAACACAGTGAAATATGTTGGACTAACTAATGACAGAAAAGCGGCATAGAGCGCACATCTCCTTACCATCCAACAAAAAGCCCAACACTGTCTATAACTACTAGGAGGCCAGAAATGGGATCTACATCCTACTGGCATTATCCTCACCTGTAAATTGCTAATCTACCCCATCTTAACCTACGCTAACGTGTCTGGAGCTCTGCATCTTCAAATTATATAAGTCCGTTGAAATCCTGAAGAGACATGCTCTTCGCCTCGCCTTCTGCATCCACCGACCAGACATGCTCTTCGCCTCGCCTTCTGCATCCACCGACCAACCCCAATTCGAAACTGTAACAACACAATCACTTCTTACACTTTCTTCTCTTCGTAGAGCACCTTCGGATCCAATACATTAATCGCAAAACCCAGTTCCAGAACCCAGTTTCCCACCCACGAATCACCAATATATGTACCTGCTGCGCCACTACATCCATATTACACCCTGCATGCATCTCCATGCCTTATCCAACCCCTCCCGCCGGAATTTTATCCAACTCCCACTCCCCAACGATGAAATCCGTCCCGAGACGTAGCCCTCTTTACAACACTAATCAGAACGCTCCACCTCACACTATCCCCCAATTTTCTCAGCCCCCTTTCATTTACATTGCTAACTTCTAGTCGCTAGACACAGTCATACTTATCATTGCACCATCATCATGACAATTTTATCGTGTGTCACCTCGCATCACCATTACACCACGGCATCATTCACGTTGAAGAGTGACTGCATTTTAACTATAATATAAAATCGCTATCACTATTTTCATCTATGTTTATCTAACAAATCCTCATTTCTTGTTACTTGCTTCTATGCAAAAATCGTCACTATCGTCCAGCTATGTATTTTTCACAATATGGTCTGTTATTGTAACCATTTATTTGTTTTAACCATTTTAAAATACAGCTTTTGTAACCTTAAGTGAAGAGCGGTTGCCTGCCGTTGTGGTCGAGTGGTTCTAGGTGCTTCAGTCCAGAACCGCGCTAATGCTACGGTCGCAAGTTCGAATCCTGCCTCGGGCATGGCTGTGTGTGATGTCCTTATGTTAGTTAGGTTTAAGTAGTTCTAAGTCTAGGGGACTAATGACCTCAGATGTTAAGTCCCATAGTGCTTAGAGCCATTTTTTCTGAAGGGTGGTTTTTGTGTGCTGTCCGCCCCGTTGTAGGGAACTGCAATAACAATAAAGAAAAATAACCGCCCTGACATTAAGTGGTTTTATTCCTGGCGACGACGATGGAGATGGCCATCGAAAGGTCAAGAATTTTATTCCAATTGACGCGGCTTGAAAACCAAGAAGATTTTATTCAGGCATGCCGCCACGAAAGACTCTCAGGACAAGCATCAACAAAGGTGAGGCAAGGATAATGAATGGAATACAGTAGAATTAAATTAGCTAATGTTGAAGGCATTACAGTAGAAAATCAGACAACAAAGGCAGTAGATGAGTTTTGATATTTTGACAATGAGATAACTGTTGAGGGCCGAAGCAGAGACAATATAAAACCCAGACTGGCAAATACACTATATCTGTAAAGAATAAATCGACAATTGTATTTTAAAATAAGGGAATAATGAAATAAATCTTCAGTTTCCTAGCTCTCAGTCGCTCGTTTAATAACAGTCCGTACCAGACGCAGTACTTTATTTTGGCTTTAACGTCGCTACTGTACCGTACATAACGGTTAGTGGATTCCTTACAGCCAATCAACAAATAGCAACAAAATATTTGGAGAGCTTTTAAAATTTTATCACTTCTGTGATAATCAGTGACTTCGAAGAGGGTCTATCATCATCTAGAAAGACAGAAAATGTGAGCGATGATCGTAATACTGTCTGACACACGGCAACGAGTGCAAGTACTTTTAGTTCCTGCCAGCCAAAGTAGGGACATGATGGAGTAATTACAGGAACAGATTTTAGTCACAGGAGCGGCAAAGTTAATTGCGACACGGAGTTGCGTGTGTCACAATTATTCAAATGCCGCAGTTAAAATGAGAATTCCGGCTTTTAACCCCGGCGGCTTTGACGTGGTTAACGCAGTTGCGTGTGGACAGGCGCTGCAGATTGCTTGTTCATTGCATTTACTTTATAAAGCTGTTAATATGCAGCAGCCGACGGTATTAAATTTCAGCAGAAAATTAGATCGGACAACAATAGCCACATTTTTCGCTGAAATTCGTTCACTGGTGCGAAGGGTGGACTACTCAAACTTTTATTACTTGCGAATCCATTCTGGGCGATTTTTTTAATATTGTTCAGTAGGAACTCTAGGGAACACACTCGTTATACCTCTCTGCGCTGACTGGTAGTTTCACTTTACTTGCAAAGAACCATTAAGTACCCTACACTTGATTACGTTATCTTACACGCAGCGTAATTCTCCTAGTTGTCCACGGACGTCATAGGGCTGATTTCGCCTTTCTGCTTGAGCTGTAACAGCTGAGTTAACTTGGAGACACCTTTGTGAGGGCTGCACTCGTCGAGGTATTCCAGGACTGCTCTTAAATGTCTGCAGCATTTTAAACCAAAATTCGTATTCATTTGAGTTAGTGTTGTATTTGTCTTCAGTCTGGTAACTGGATTGTGCAGCTATCCATGCAGTTCCGTCCCGTGCAACACCATTTCTTTTTGCCAACACACATTTGAACCTGATCGCTGTGGTCAAGCCTTGGTCTCAACCCACAACAACCACCTCGACTTCCCCCTCCCCCCCCTTTCCCCCGTCTCTCAAAAAAATGGCTCTGAGCACTATGGGACTTAACTGCTGAGGTCATCAGTCTCCCCTAGAACTTAGAACTACTTAAACCTAACTAACGTATGGACATCACACACATCCGTGCCCGAGGTACGATTCGAACCTGCGACCGTAGCGGTCGCGCGGTTCCAGACTGTAGCGCCTAGAACCGCTCGGCCACTCTGGCCGTCCCCGCGTCTCTCACTTAGTAAACTAACAATTTCTTGATGCTTCAGGATGTATCCTGTAAAAACAAGTAAAGTTCTTCCAAACATTACTTCTCTTCCCAATTCAGTTCACAACCTCATCGTTAATTTCCGATCCACCCACGTAATATTCATCATTCTTCTGTAGAGCCACATTCCAAAAGCTGCCATTCTCTTCTTGTCTCACTTCCGTACAAAGCTACACTCTGACAAATACCTTCAGGAAAGTCTTCCTAAAATATAAACATATATTCGAATGAGCACTAAAAGACAATTGCTGTGCGAGTAAAATACTCGAAGTACTAGTATTTGTGAGGGAAGAGGTAGTAAAGCGGCAACCTTTTTCCACATCTCTGGAACGGCTAGGACAATTTCAGCTATCTGAACAAAATAAACTCGTTAGACAAGGCAGTCCTAGGACTCATACGGGCGGAGTGGCGGCGAAAAATTTCCAACATTGTTGCAATTGCGTAGTAAACGAAAAATATCATATTACACAAATTGGACATTTTTCATTGAAAACTAAATGGCGACTGACTTTGGCATTGTCAACTGCGACTATTTAATGACTGTCTTAAGAGTGTTTTACAAAATACCTAAATACAAAATAAGTGGATATAACACAATAAAGAGCAAAGATGGAAACGATGGATAATGATTATACAAATGTGACCACGAACGTACTTTGTTTAATTTGATCTGTATACACATGGTATATGTCGTCAGTAGTTGAAACAAGGTTCTGTTTTAATGAGCTGTAAAGAGAAACATCCTGCTAAGACAATTTTTTTTTCTTTTTAGTCACCAGTCTTATGGATGGTTTGATACGGCCCACCACGAATTCATCTCCTATACTAACCTCTTCAGCTCAGGACAGACCTTGCAACTTACTTCCTCAATTATTTGCTGGAAGTATTCCAATCTCTGTAGTCCTCCACAGCTTTTACCCTCTGTTGCTCCCTCTGGTACCACGGAAGTTATTCCCTGATGTCTTAACAAATTTCCTATCACATTGTCCCTTCTTATTCCCAGTGTTTTCCATACATTCCTTTCCTTTCCGATTTTGCGCAGAACCATCTCATTGCCTACCTTATCAGATCATCTAACTTTCAACATTCGTCTCTAGCACCACATCTCAAATTCTTCGATTCTCTTAAGTTCCAGTTTTCTCACAGTCCATGTTTTACTACCATACAATGCTGTGCTCCAAACGTACATTCTCAGAAATTTGTTCCTCAAATTAACGCCTATGTTTGACACTAGTAGACTGCTCTTAACGAGGAAGAACCTATTTAACAGTGGTAATCTGTTTTTGATGTCGCTCTTGCTCCCTCCGTCACGGGTTATTTTGCTGCCTAGCTAGCAGAATTCCTTATCTTCATCTACTTCGTGACCACCAAACCTGATGTTAAGTTTCCCGCCGTTCTCCTTTATACTTCTCATTACTTTCGTCTTTCTTCGATTTATTCCAAATCCATGTTTTGTACTCATTAGACTGTTCATTTCATTCAGAAAATTCTGTAATCCTTCTTCACTTTCACTGAGGATAGCGAATCTTATCACTGATATCCTTTCATCTCAAATTTTAATTCCACTCTTCAGTCTTCTCGTATTTCCATCATTGCTTCTTCGATGTTGATACTGAACAGTATGGTAGCAAGACTAAATCGTTGTCTTATACCCCTTTTAATGCAACCATTTCGTTCTTAATCTTCCATTTTTGTTAATCTCTCTGGACTATTGTACATGTTGTATATTACATTTCCCTCCCTATAGCTTTCCCCTATTTTCCACAGAGTTTCGAACGTCTTGCATCATTTGACATTATCGAACGCTTTTTGCCGCGCGGGATTAGCCGAGCGGTCTCGGCACTGCAGTCATGGACTGTGCGGCTGGTCCCGGCGGAGATTCCAGTCCTCCCTCGGGGTGTGTGTGTTTGTCCTTAGGATAATTTAGCTTAAGTAGTGTGTAAGCTAAGGGACTGATGACCTTAGCAGTTAAGTCCCATAAGATTTCACACGCATTTGAACATTTTTTTGAACGCTTTTTAGATGATAATTAATCCTATGAAGGTGTCTTGATTTTTCTTTTGTCTTGCTTCCATCAGCAGCCGCAACGTCAGAATTGCCTCTCTGATGCCATTACATTTCCTAAAGCCAAACTCCTGGTCATCCAACACATCCTCAATGTACTTTTCTATTCCTCTGTACATTTTTCTTGTCAGCAACTTGGCAGCACGAACTGTTAAACTGATTGTCCGATGCCTCTCGCACGTTTGAGCTCTTGCGCTCTTTGATGATATATTTCCGAAAGTCAGATGGTATATCACCAGACTCATATATTCTACACGCAAAGGCGAACTGTCGTGTTGTTGTTACTTCTCCCGATGATTTTAGAAATTCTGATGGAATGTTATCTATCCCTTATGCTTTATTTGGCCATAAGTCTTCTAAAGCTGTTTTAAATTCTGATTCTAATACTGGAACCCCTATCTCTTCTCTAACGACTCCTTCTTCCTCTTCTACCACGAGATCAGACAAGTCTTCCCCCTCATAAAGGCCTTCAATGTACTCTTTCCACCAATCGTATTTTCCACTGCATTTAACAGTGGGATTCCCATTTCGCTCTTACTCATCCTTGCTTTTAATTTCACGGAACTTCGTTTTGACTTTTCTGGATGCTGAATCAGTCCTTCCATCAATCACTCCTTTTTCTATTTCTTCATATTTTTCATATAGTCATTTCGCCTTAGCTTCCCTGCACTTCCTATTTATTTCATTCCTGAGTGATTTGTATTTCTGAAGTCCTGAGTTTCAAAATGGCTCTGAGCACTATGCGACTTAACTTCTGAGGTCATCAGTCGCCTAGAACTTAGAACTAATTAAACCTAATTAACCTAAGGACATCACACACATCCATGCCCGAGGCAGGATTCGAACCTGCGACCGTAGCGGTCGCTCGGTTACAGACTGTAGCGCCTAGAACCGCACGGCCACCCCGGCCGGCTCCTGAGATTCACTGAACATTTTTGTACTTCCCTATTTCACCAGTCAGCTGAAGTATTTCTTCTGTAAGCCATGGTTTCTTCGCAGTCACGTTCTTTGTGCCTATGTTTTTCTTTCACACTTCTGTGATAGTCATTTCTAGAGATGTCTGTTCCTTTTCAACTGAAATGCTCAGTGAGCAATTCCTTACCGCAGTATTTATATCCATAAGGAACTTCGAGCGTATCTCGTCATTCCTTATTATTTCAGCATTTTACTTCTTTGTGTACTATACTTCCTGATTAGTGTCTTAAACTTCAGCCTATTATATATTTTGGTTCAAATGGTTCAAATGGCTCTGAGCACTATGGGACTTAACTTCTAAGGTCATCAGTCCCCTAGAACTTAGAACTAATTAAACGTAACTAACCTAAGGACATCACACACATCCATGCCCGAGGCAGTATTCGAACCTGCGGCCGTAGCGGTCGTACGGTTCCAGACTGTAGCGCCTAGAACCGCTCGGCCACTCCGGCCGGCTATTATATATTTTGAATTGCGTCTATATCTGCTCTGGGGTACGCCTTACAATTCAGTACCTGACTTCGGAATGTCTGTCTGATCCTGATGGAATCTAACTGAAACTCTTTTCAAAGTACAACTCCTCCTCTTGTGATTCTTGAACACTAATGAAGAATGCTACCGCTACATGACAGGTGCAATTTACTTTTATATTCATGGTATTTTTTCAGCTAACACATTGCTTCTGGTGAAACTATACAGTTTTGAATACATAAATTTGA
Organism: Schistocerca americana; assembly: GCF_021461395.2. Classification (NCBI taxonomy): domain Eukaryota; kingdom Metazoa; phylum Arthropoda; class Insecta; order Orthoptera; family Acrididae; genus Schistocerca; species Schistocerca americana. The sequence continues at coordinate 655,520,847 of NC_060122.1, forward strand.
GATGCAAGATAGTAATACTATATTTTTGAAAAGTTTGCATTCTAAAGTTGTCAATAATTATTCAAGAACTTTTTTTTGGTTGTATAATGTTTTTAAGATTACGATTTTTTTAAAATAATAAAATATTTGCTTTACGTAGAAAGCGTTTAAATAATTACGTCCCACCAAAACAAATATTTATTGGCAGAACTGGATGTTCGTGTGCACATGATATTTCCTGCCTGTAAACAGCCAACCTGTTGATACACCACAAATACCAGCTGCTTGCCTGCAGATGCCTGGCACTACTTTAAAAGCTCATATTTTTTCAAATTCTCAGTAAAGGCGAGTGTGTGCCACCGAACGTGTTGCTGAAGTGGGGAGAGGGGGGGGGGGGGGGCGGGGGGGGTTCTTAGACGGATCCTTTCCTGTCTCATTCACGCCTGTGTCAATGTTTCAGAAAAGGTGAGTAAATGCCATCGAACGTGTTGCCGAACTGGGGAGGGGGTCTCAGAGAAACCCTTTGTTGTTTAATTCACGCGTGTTTCAATGTCACTACAGGACGGCGAGAAACGGGAGTGTTAACAAAACTTTTGCACCATTTGCTGCTTCGGATAACATTCAAATTTCGTCGAATGGTTGTGAACGGTCCCAAGTGTTTCCACCCTGCAAAATTTGCAGTCGTGCTGCACTCCAAAGGGAAGAGATCACATTGAATTGGTGTACAGCCCCACAGTCTCCACAGAGAGGAGTTGAAGCGCCCTCAGGTGTCAGAAGAATCAAAGACTACAAAAAATGTCGTCCTATCCTGAGAACTGTCTCTTACGACCGCGAAATATGAGGGAGTAAACGCCCCGAAGAAAGTGGTGGCTTCATTTACGCACTTTATTTGCCCAGAGAGTTCATTTCATGTCAATTCGGTGCGTGTAAAATCTTTTCCTCGGCAACCTTTAAAAAAAGCGCGTGTATGAACGCAAACTTCGCTGTTCTGACGTCCATCGCAGAAGCGTTAAAAGAAGGGGTGAAATGTAGCTAACAGAGGGCGTGACGACTTCCTAATAGTGTGACACGTCCGCGGTGGCGTTGGGAGGAATTGCGGTGAAATTTGGTGTCAGTGTGACATCATTAACGCGCATTACGTGTCACATGAACATCTGAGCTCCGCTCATTTTTCGCATGTGTCCTCACCGTGCTGTCCTAAGTGTCGTCGAGCTCGAGGTTTAAGTCGCAGGACACCACGCTTTTACATCATTACAGAAGGTAGTTGTACGCAACTTTGAGCCAAATTGTCAACTTATAACTTATAATGCTGGAGATTCGAAAAGGGGTTCTCTAATTGTGTTGTGCAGTTATATTTGCTTGGTGGCAGAAGTTAGGATACCTTTTGGGGAGCAAGCATCACTCACACGTGGCAAAAAGTTATGGCTACCTAGTTGAAGAGAGAAATCATGAAATGCTCTGCTTTGACGGAAAATATTTGTAAGTAGTGGTAACTGATATTTGCTCAAAGTTTCTGAAGACCTGTCGTTGTAGCAGCTTTCTTGCCTTCTGCATATGTGTCAAGCATTTCTTCACTCAAGGTGGCGGCGATGGTGCGTGGTTGCTAGCACTTGAGACGCCAGCAGTGGACATCTCGCTGCGGATTTCTGCCAGTGACAGGTTCAGCTGGAGCAGCACAGCGGCTTGCAGAATACCGGAAGCCCATGAACGGCCTGCCGTGCCGCCGTTCCGCTCTCTATGGGCGCGCACTCGACACGAGGACTTGCGGCTGACAGCTGAATGCACCCAGTGGCACAGACGGACTTAAGGCAGGTCAACAGACAGCCGTGGGACTGTGTGGCGGACTGCGAAAGCTTCCTGTAATCTCTTCTTCCATCCTGTATAGCTGTAGCGCCTAGCAGTCAAACAATTCACCTGTACACTATCACACAGCTATCAAATCTTCTGTTGTATTTTGACACAATACGTTTTTCACAATGGACGCCTTCAAGTTCATTGGCCGGAAGAAAAAGAAATAGTGAGGCGAACGTTGCTGAGACGAGACAAGGAGACCGTTATTTGTGGGAAAACTGAGAGTCCAGTTAAAACAGCATTGCTTTATGTCAATGCACAGGGCGAGGCAGAAAGGATGGACGTTTTTAGAACAGCTAGTATTCAGGCTCATGCGGTCGGAGTGGTGGGAGTGATGTGGTAAAATGATCGGTAGCTCCTGCCATTTTTTTTAGTCAAGGTCATGGAGCCGTGGACTGTACAACATCGTGTGTTTAACTACGATACTTTTGTGTGCAATAGTGAGTCTATCGTTACAGTGCAAAGTGAGTTTCGTCAGCATTTCAGTTTCGCTAGACGTGATAGTGTTCCTACTCGTAGCACCATTTGACATTCGGTAGAATCATTTCGAACACGAGGAACAGTTATGACCAAAAGCCACCTGGAACTCCTCGCTCAGTTCAGACACAAGAAAATGTGGAAAGAGTTCGCCAAGCCATACTCCGCAGTCCTGGTCGATCTGCTAGAAGAGACTCGGCTCAGCTGCGCCTCAGTAATTGCTCGGTAAGGCGTATTTTGCATAATAACCTAAAATTGCATCCCTACAAAATGGCCATTGTGCAAAAATTAAACCCAAGAGATTATGAACAGCGGCTAAATTTTGCATGAGAAATGGAGGCCATATTTGAGCAAAATGACAAAATTATTTTGCTTATAAGTGATAAAGCTCATTTCCATTTGAGTGGAATAGTAAATCAGCAGATCGTTATTGGGCCAGTGAAAACCCAAAACTACTGCATGAGAAACCATTACATAGTCCCAAGGTGACTGTTTGGTGTGCCTGTTACAGGTACAGATGTTATTGGTCCATACTTTTTCCAAGACGAGAACAGGAACAGCTGCAGAGAGTTGAAGCCAACTTCCAAGAGCGCATTGAGAAGTGCAAATGGTTCAAATGGCTCTGAGCACTATGGGACTTAACATCTATGGTCATCAGTCCCCTATAACTTAGAACTACTTAAACCCTAACTAACCTAAGGACATCACACAACACCCAGTCATCACTGAGAAGTGCATTGCTGAAAACTGCCGTCACCTGGGAGATCTACTATGTTATTTATTAGTACATGTGATTGTAATATTTTATTTCAGAAAATTTTTGTGTTATTCAGAGCCACTCAAGGACCTAAATTACTTATGTAAGATAGTAGGGTGGTGGGCGACCAATGAGAACCTTTCTTGTTGGGAGCCAAAAAGCGGCTAAAGAGAAACGGGAGTGGTGGGTCCTCTGTGACAGAAGCAGGCAGCAAGTTACCAGACGCAGAGGCTCTCCACTGTGCGTGGGCAAGATACGGGACAGCAGTAGCAGCCAGCGAGGAAGTAGCCACACCTCGTTCTGCTTTATGCTGCTTTCGTAGGTGACGCATCCACTGCTGTTTTGGAGACATCACTAAGAATTACTGCCTAATTTAGCTCGTAGCTACTAGGCTGCCGTGATTATGTGAATACCACTCTCGAAAGTAGATATGGCCGCCATTTCCTGCGCCATATTAAGTAATAAACCACATTCATCTTCTGAAACGATCGCAGTAGCTGCTAAGCTACTGCAAGGACAGTTTATTAACTGGTCTTAATACTGTAGCATGGTTCAGATCTGTACTTGCTGGAGCAGCCACGTTTACTGTGAATACATCACTTATAAAAGGCTATTGAACCAATGATTTGTAGTCTCCATAGGTAATTGTAAATAATTGCCCCTACTGATTGCCCCTACTGCTTGGCCCTACTGCAAACCTTCCTCCGGCAAATTTAGTGGGAACAATCATCTGCTGAAATTACTGCTGTGTAGACATTACAAGTGAATTCCCCGACTACACAGAGTTCTCACGAGCATACTTTCAAACAAGTCTTACCTGTTTCAGTTACGTTTTGCTTGATTACTTCTGTCACTGTGGTGGCTTGTTGCCGGAATACTAATTAATATTTGCTTTCATTAATAGATCTGTAGTAAAATTTCTACCAAGTTTTTACTTTCCATCTCATTCGTGTATATGTGGATTCGGCTTCTTGCATGAAATCGAGAGTCACCTTTCAGCGTTATTGGACAAATAAACGTGATAAGAGGTCAGGCTAACGTTCTGTAGCGTCATGAGTGTAGCAAGTTTTTCTTCGCAAAGAGTCAGATTCATCTGCAGTGACAAAACGTGAGGAGGAGTGAGGAAGGCTGAAGAGAATGGCTGTGATCGAGGTTGCGGCCCCGACTGTTGTCAGGATCAGAGAGTTTTTTATGTGGTTTTTACGAGCCTAGCATACGAGGAACAGGTAACGCCGTCTTAAGTAGAACGCGTGACCGTGTAGATGTTTTAACACCGAATCTGACTCCATACCGTAACTAAAACCAAGCTGTGCGGTATGCAAAGATAATAGTTGTGACCTGAAAGAAAAGGAAGTTCTGGTGACACATAGCGCTTGGTTCATTATAGGGTGGTGATTTCAATATCCTAAGAGTTAGTAAAAGTTACTGCATCTACCAGCATAAATGTAGTGGCTGTGTAACAAATACCCATGATCCAAAAACGCTCACTTCTTAGAAATGACTTATCCAACTAACTACTTCATTACATTTCAGTTTCACGAGTATCTCCACTGTGGGGTTCGTACTCTTCTGGCTGCATTAGGAGTGGAGATATGGGCAAAAAAGTGTATTTCGCAGTCACTGGCGTATAGGCTGCCCTGAACAGCAGGCATGTTGTGTGGGAACAGTATCAGCCTGTCAAATCAACAGGGCTTGCAAGGCTTCATATATGTCTGAGGCAAGAAACGGTTTTCCGTTCCCTGATTTGTAGGCTGCCCAGAATGACAGCTGTATTGTGATGGAACAGTATTCACTAGTACTGGTCTAGTTAATCAACCCGCTTTACATTAAGGCATACAATTACTGTCAGTTGTTCTCATAGCGTTGGTGACAGCGCTTGAGACTGCTCATCCTTTGGTTTGGGTTCGATCCTTAGTGCCATCCCATAACCAATATTTGTATCACTCTCTTGTTTGGTTTTAGGAAACGAAACAAAGAACACATTTGGCGGGACGCTTGAATTTCCGAGCACAATAACCTAAGTTTCTAACTTCATTCGTAATTAACTCGCAGATGATGCAACGTATCGAAATTTTTTACCAACTGTTATTTCTCCATATAACCTACCCTGGAACATGTTTACAAACATAGCCTGTTACGTGCTATTAAGGCAAATGCTCAATAGCAGTGAGGCTTGCTTTTGAACAAAAGGACGCACACGGGCAGCACGAACAGCTTACAGAGTCAGCATAGCAAAAATAGCCGCGCCCATCGATCGAGATGCAACCTGTTTCATCCTTTGTACTAGTAGAATCGCAACTGAAATTATCGCGAGCGTCCTAGTCAGAAACTGTTGAACGAAACCAAGCTGGTCGATCCATGGCTGCTAGCACATAACGGAAGCAGGCTCATAGTTAACAGAATGATGATAACTCACGCTTTGGTGTTACCACAAAGTGACTCTAGCCTAGAACTACAGCGAACTGTGGCCCTGACAGCAGCTGTCCACACTTTTATGAATTCAGATGCTTCTCCCCATTAAGCGTTCGCAGGCAGAAGCAAGTTCCCACAACAGGTTGTGGGTACAATCTGTTCTGGCCAGTGACGACGCGGCCTTCCAGTTCAGTAGACGGAGAGATTGAATGACACCGGTTCTGCAAAACCGGACAAGACTCGTATCCTTGCCCGTCGAAGCAGCTGTAGCTCGAAATTCAAAAAAAGGTCTCGAAAAGTCTGCAGAATTTCTCAATCTTATTCATAACTAACAATAATTAATATGTGATCTTGAAAGTTTCTCTACCACCACAAGCCGATAGTTCTCTAATCTGACTAGTCATCGTTGGTCTTGGAATGCAGGGGAAAACTGATTTAACTCTGCATTCTCTGTGCAGTTCCGTAGCACGCACATTGTTTCCAATGGTTTACAGTACAATTCGACTTCTGTAGACTGTTTTGCCTGTCAGTACGACATTAGAATCTCACACTGTCCGAACATTATCAAGAACGGTTGTCAGCACGGCAAGTTGCCCACCATTTTGGCGTACAACACAGTGACGTCATTCGAGCATACATCCGTCTTTCAGAGAGACACGACATAAGATATATGGCTCGTAGTGGTCGCCTGCCCTCAACAACTCAGGCTTATTATCTCTAAATTATCGTTCATAGGTCACTCGTGGTCCAACGGTAACGTCTCCGACTCCTACACAAATCGTCATCGTTCCCGGTTATGAGCGACGTCGCAGCTTAAATTTTAAATAAAACGTCGTCGGAAATGGTGGCCAAGGACTTCAACTACAAGACACCTTCGTTCTGTCAGTGGCCTTACCTAGGAGGGAGAACGAGCGACAGAGTTTGGGGTGCATCCTCTTGCACTTGGGGTGGGAACATGTCCCTGAAAGCGGAAAAATCAGCTGTAAGAAACGGCATGAAGATGCGGAAAGCAATGGAAACCATGGCTTGAAAGACACATAGCCTGTATCCAGAATACATGTAGCCTGTAATGGAAAACTTTCATTATGACTTCCTCATTGGCAAAAGACTCTAGATTAATACCCCACTGGGAGCTATGGGAGGAGCCTGTTAAGAAGGAGATAACTACGAGAAAAGGATTGAACAGTCAATGAAAGGGTTCCCTTCCACGAGTCAGAGCGTGTAATATCAAAATTCTGAATGTGGTAGGGAAGCTACAATATCTGAAAAACGGATATACAAATGCTCAGTCTAGTGTATCAGGGACACAGGCAGGGGCGCCGACCCCAGATCGAATCCTTCCAGTGTGCCGGACAGACTGGATATGGTTTTCAGGCAGTTTCTCACATCCAAGTATGGGAATATCGGGCTGGTACCCACACCCCACCTCAGTTACACAATGCGAAAACATTTAGAAAACATTCTCAAGCTTCCAATGAGATAATACTAGGTGCAGACAGAAGAGGCACAAGAATTCCGTCACGGAAATGGGGGGGGGGGGGGGGGGGGAGGGGTGGTGGCGTCAGAAAAGGCATCCTACCACCCACTACCACTAATAATGCAAACTCCCCGTGGGGACACGTTGGAAGACCAAGTAGAAGGAGAAATATATACATGTAGTGTGGGTCAGTGACTTGAAATGGAAAGAAGGTACATATTTCTGGTGAGGCTGATATCAATAGCGGTGGATAATGTTAAAACGGGAGTAGTTTGCGTTACGAACACGAAAATAAAGAAGAGGGTGAGTTACTGCGAACAACTCACTGATACAGTTATTCTCTTCAGAATCGACTACGAACTACCAAAAACAACAAAAGTTCAGCAATAATTGCCGACGTCAGAAGCAGAAGATATAGAGACAGAATTCATGAGGCCGTTAAAAGGGCTACACAGTATGCATAAGAGACGCAAATTTAATAGTGAGGGAGTCGGAATGCTGTAGCAGGGGAAGGAATAGAAGATAGAGTTATAGGATAATGTGGTCTGCGTAGTAGGAATGATAAAAGAAGAAGACTAAGCGAACTCTACAAATAAATTGCAGCTATTAATAACCAATACACTGTACAAAAATCACAACAGGAGAAGGTATATTTAGAAAACACATGGAGACACGAGAAGATATCACCTACATTACGTGTGGGTGAAACAGGGATTTCGAAATAAGCTATTGCACAACAAACAAGACCCAAACCTAGTGTAATTATAATCCAAAAACTGAGAGAGCAAGATGATACACACCAAGGTGAGAAAAGTATGGGACAGAGATATGCACATATACAGATGGCATTGCGTAAGACTTTGCTGTGCATTGGCGACTGCTACGGTCGCAGGTTCGAATCCTGCCTCGGGCATGGATGTGTGTGATGTCCTTAGGTTAGTTAGGTTTAATTAGTTCTAAGTTCTCGGGGACTGATGACCACAGCTGTTAAGTCCCATAGTGCTCAGAGCTATTTGAACCATTTTTTGCTGTACTCAGGTGATTCATGGGAAAAGGTTTCGGTCGTGATTATGGCGGCACGCTGGGAATTAACACGCTCTAAACGCAGAATAGCAGTTGTAGGTAGACACATGCGACATTCGATTTCGGTAATCGTTAGCGCATTCAATACTCCGAGACCCACGACGTCAAGACTGTGCCGAGATTACCAAATTCCAGGCACTATCTTTCACCACGGACAACGCAGTGACCGACAGCCTTCGCTTAACGAACGGAGCAGCGGCGTTTGAACAGAATTATCAGTGCTAACAGATAAGCGACACTGCCTGAAATAACAGCAGAAATCAATATGGGACGTGTGACGAACGTACCAGTTGCGACAGTCTGGTGAAATTTGGCGTTATTGGGCTATGGCAACAGACGAACAATGGGAGTGCCTGTGCTAACAGCACGAAATCGTTTGCAGCGCCTCTCTTTGGTTCGTGACCATATCGATTGGACCCTAGACGACTGGAAAACCGTGGCCTGCTCAGATGAGTCCCGATTTCGGTTGGTGAAAAGAAATGCGTGTGAAATCTTATGGGACTTAACTGCTAAGCTCATCAGTCCCTAAGCTTACACTCTACTTAACCTAAATTATCCGAAGGACAAACACACACACACCCATGCCTGAGGAAGGACTTGAACCTCCGCCGGGACCAGCCGCACAGTCCATGACTGCAGCGCCTTACACCGCTCGGCTAATCTCGCGCGGCTTTTTTCATTTAGTAAGAGGTGACGGTAAGGTTCGAGTGTGGCGCAGAAGTCATGGACCCAGGTTGTCAACAAAGCACTGTGCCAGCTGGCGGTGGCTCTATAACAATGTGAGCTGTGTTTACTGAACATTGACTGCAAATGGTTGTGTTCAGCTACATGGGGACGATTTGCTGCCATTCATGGATTTCATGTTCCAAACAACTATGGAACAAGTATGGATGACAATGTGGCATGTCACCGGTCCACAACTGTCCGTGATTGGTTTGAGGAAGACAATTTGGACGAACTATTTGGCCATCCCGTTCGCCCTACGTGAAACCCGTCTAATATTTGTTGGTCATAATTAACAGATCAGTTCGTGCACAATATCCTGCACCGACAGCACTCTTGCAACCAATTATGGTCATAGAGCCAGCATGGCTCAGTATTTCTGCGGGTACTTCCAACAACTTGTTAAGTCCAGGTCACGTCGAGCTGCTGCACTAAGGCGGACAAAAAAAAGTCCGATATGATATTAGGAGGTATCCCATGACTTTTAGCAGCTCAGTGTATATTATTTCTTAAGTCAACAACCCTCTTTTTCAACAGGCACTAACCGTACCAGGATGAATGCGTTAATGTTAGGATGGTTTCTTAGCCGCCTTCTAATACTGAATACCGATTTTGCGCTAAAACTTTCGATTTTTGTCAAATTTTAGATAGAAGAGAGTTTTAACTATTCTAGGGGAAAGAGCATGATGGGTGCCCACGTTCATACGTATATTTTACGAAATTACGTTATTAATCACGAGTAAGGGACTCCCTTTTCATATTATCTTATTACCAACACCATTTGATTTATTTTAATGTACTTATAGCAGGTTAATTTTTACACAAAATTGCCACAAATAGTAACCGTGACTACTGCGGTAGTCCATTATCTCTGCCTGTCGTACAAGTTGCCTGTTCTAAACGAATATATTTCCCAAAAGACAGACATCCTGTAAAATTCTCACATTCATTAGATCCGTCGGGATTAGCACCAAGTAAACTTATACCGTAGAAAAACACTATTGTCGTGTGATAAGAAACCTGGAACTATACAGTGCTTAGCAATGGAGCACACATGGTCGTAACCAAACCCAATGAATTTACAATTAAAGCTCAGATGCCTGACACCTGCAAACTGCTGTAATACCACGGTTAAACTTAACATCATCTGATCCAAGCAAGACTTTTCAGCTGAAAAGAAGATAGTTGCCTATTAAAATTGCATTTGTGATCGCTATAAACAAGTGGCAGGGACAAACGTTTCAAAGAGAAGGATTGTATTTACTGAATCCCGTCTTTACTCATGGACAATAGTATGTAGCCTTTTGAAGGGTAATCGAATCAACTAACATTTTTGAATCCCTTAAGGAAAATTAAAAACAGAGTGTACACAATCATTACAGACTTACAGTCTTACACCGGGTATTATAATTCCCTTAATGCTGTCTTAAGAATTTTGTTCAGAATTATTTTCATGGAAATTCTGGTATGATTTTTAGTAATTTAATTGAAAGCTTTGTTGGTTTGGTAAAGGTAAAATTGGTTCTTTTTGTCGTGACAGAATAAATTACTATTAATCACACCAGATTTGTCGGAGAACAGCAGCAACATGTTTAATTGACCCAGCTTTAAGAAATTCTATTACCTTTTAGCGGAAAATTCGTGCGGTACTCTCCGACGTTAGAAAAGTCGTGGTGTTCCGTTCGGAGCAGGAGGCGGCTGTCTTTTCTCATTCGCGATATCGAAAATTACTAAAAAATGAACAGAAATTTTTTTTTTTCGGAGGAAGATCGCGCGGAGAAAACAGACAGAAGTTACATGAAAAAAACCTAAGGGACCAACTAATTGGATTTGTACGAACATATAAACGGAACTGAAAGAACTTGGAATAAATACTATAACGATGTCGTCACGACAGCCTCCTGTTCCGACAGAACACACGCTGGATCATAAGCTGCATAAATCTTTTAAACAGGAAAGATTATCACAAGTATAATTAATGAAAATAAGGTTGAGAGATTTGCTTTGAAATTAAATAAACTTCAAGGCTTCAAGTATTATATTATGAAACGGAAACTTACATTAACATGGCCACCCAATGTGGCGGTGGAGCGAATTTTTCACGATATACATTCTCGCTTGTTTGTGGCTACATATATTTTTAATCACTTAAACTCTTAACTTTACAATAAAATGATTATGTCAGTATGGAGCACAATACTTTTGCGTCCGACTCGCAACACATTCACAGAAGAGCTAGACAGCGACACGGCTCCCTGCAGAAGTAAAAACTGGCAATTGTTATTTTGAAACATAGGTGCATCGTTTTTTTTTTTTTTTTTTTTACTGATCGATAGCAGCGTATAACAGTTTATAGCTATCGTGATATTCTGCGCTTTTCAGGAGCGCGGCAAAGATATCTGGTTACAACATTCATTGGTATATGTTAGAAGTTCGCACATACTGACGCAAATACAGAAAAAAAAAACTTTTACATGTTAAAAATCGCAGTGATAAAGGCTGTAATGTCACAATGCCTCCCATGTGAGGCATGATGATTCCGGAAGGATCATCAGGACTCACATGTAGTTTCAAGACACTACTGTGTTTTATCATCTGTTTACTTTCGTTCTAACATAAAATTGGAATGAGTTTGTCATCTAGTTATTTTATGCTTCCAGTACAGTTATGAAAACAAATAGTCTTTCAGTGTCTTTTGTGCACTTTGGCACTTCTCTCAGTTCATTGTAAGGTGTCCTTGCACTGTCATCTTAATTGCTGTTACGGTGAAACAAAATATGAAAAAAAAAACAATCTTAAGTCTAACACACACAAAGATAAATGAATAATACTCTATATAGAAAACAAAACATGTCAGTAGACAAACATACACAGATACATTGAAATAATTACTTAAACAGTCCTCTAAAATTGTCTGTGACCTGTTTGGTCTCGTAATGTTCTTTTTATCCGTTTCATTAGATTCTTTTAGAATGTCGTTGTTAATCAGGACGTTTCACTTGACACTACACTGTACACTTTTATTTGTCACGCGCTCACTTAACCGGAGTCTGCAGCGTCTATTCTCGTTCGGTGAGCGGCGTCGTCCGAGAGGTCACGACCCTGGGTAGCGTCCTTTTTTTTTTGTGTTCGCTCGTGTTGCCTCTCTAGTGTCTCGCATCAAGCGTCATGTCGTTTACATGCAAATAAACAGAAAGAAACCTGTGTTAGGTTCGTGCTATAATGTAGACTTACAGGTAAAGGTTTTATAGGATTCTGGACAGGATTGATAACCTTCCCCTCCAGTTAACGTTTCAGTGCTCAGTAATGCCTTGTCTTTATTTAACTATCTATCGCCAAATATCCGACGTGACTGATTAAATGGAAATTAATTTGAAGCTAAGACTTCTCGTTTTACAGAATAAATAAAGTTCATAATTAAGTTTCACTGTGATAGCTTTAGCAATGTCTCTTGCGTAGTTGTGAGACGGAAAACATTCTAAGGTCAATGACACGCCTCCACAGCGCGCGCGTCGGTTGTGTTTCAAATGTAAATTGTTGAGTCCAACTGCAAGCAGCTCCGCGCTGTTGCCGGTTACTAGTCCAGTGCAACACGCGCTCGTGTATGCTCGTATGAAGTTTAACGTGTGTCACTCGCGCTCTGCTAAAATGAGAACACGCGGAAAACACACGTCTAGTGTCCTTTCTCCATCGTCGATCAGCGTATCGAAAACTTGGGTAGAAAATACCACCGTCTGTTTCGAGGATTTCACACGGCAGTCCCTGCGACCTGCCATGCTGCTTACACACAGGTCAGTGAAGCCAACGTTTTACATATAGTTTGCAAAATGCTTTGCTGTGATCGCTGTCACTAACTGCACTTGCGTGTACACATGTCACTGCACACGTATTTTGTACACTTTATCACTCGCATTTTGTTTAGAACGTCTTAGTGTCTGCAAATTCACATCTCCCATCTCACATTGTGATTTCAAAATTCACAGTTCAAGTTACTCACAGGTAAATACATTACAAGATTAAACAATGTCCATAAATTACATACATAGATACATACATTTCTTAAGTTTGCTTACAGTCACAAATTCTGTTAACCTTTTCAGTCACGCCACGCCGGATTAGCGTATTGAAAACCACTACTTGTGCATCAAGGCACGATTATTTCGGTTATTCTCTCTCCCTTTTACAAAGGTAAAATTTTTTTAAAAAAACAAATCTTTTAAGCAGCTTGTTATTTCGTTTCTCTTCAAAATTTAGTGTCACTGTTTATGTAGAGCACAGATTGAACAAATTCTATCTCTACTGGTCGAGCATACTCATGCATTTCTCTCCGGAAGATTCATGCTTCATAAAGTTACTGGCTGCAAGTGCTACTCGCGGGATGTATTATAATCTCTCAACATTGCTACTCGCGATACGCGATTAGAACAAAATTTTCGCTAACGGATCTCTCCCACAAATTTCGTTTCCACTTCAACCGTCTAAAGAGCACTCAGATGAGCCTGTCAAATTCTAATCCTCAATTTTTTTTTTAATGGGATAGGATGGGGAAGTGGAAGAGGAGAGGATCAAATATGAACATAAATATACTATATACATATACAAATTCTAGCACAACTACACTAGGATATTTTTTTTTTACCTTAGATGCATGACATGCGTCACGTGTGCCTTCAAGTGGCTATTCTTTAATCTAATATCAGATCTTAGTTTTATTATTATAATGTGAGTCATATCTGGTGACAGCTTTCTACTTTATCACGCTTCCTTCTGGGCGATTGTCGGGCTTGGCTGTGAAATAGCTAATTACTTTAGTGCATCTTACATGTTTAAAGAAGAAACATTTACCATCAGGAATACTCCAGGCTTGTCAGTACGACGTATATGTTTCGATGTAGTGGCACTCTCGACTACATGACCTAACAGCTGTTGTAAAACACAATAAAGGAAATGCTTTGTTGCTTAGCTATTAAATCTTTATGAGGCTTACTGTTCGTAGATGATATTTTGAATCTGAGATTGAATCTCCTGATAACTATCAAATACTACGTGATACTCTATCTGTTATTTACTGCTTTTGACAGTTCAAACACTTGGCTACACAAATCTGTTTAATTCTAAAGATCGCTCTAACAAAAGGTATAGTTCATGGCGGTGTTACAATAACGCACAGTTTACACGCAATAGGCTGTACTCTGTACACTTAAAGACTAACATTCCATCTTGAGGGCTGAAAAAGAAATTGCTTAACCTAATATTTCATATATATATATATATTCATTGGAGTTGGAAGGTGGCAATCTGCTACTTCCTTCCGTATCTCCTTTCACCAATAACGGCATTCCTCAATGCCAGCAGCCAACTTGGACTGCTTACACCTATGACTAACTTAAAACTAACTGAGAATCTATCCTCTCAAATGGAATGTGCTTTCTTTTTCGTACGCCATAATAAATCAAATCTTCAATTACCTCCATAGTTTTTCGCCAAAGTGTGAGTACTCGTATTGGTGTGTTTGAATACCGAAGTGTTTCGCAGGTTAAACCTTAGGCTAATGTTCCTTTGCTCGTTACTTTGCCTCGTTATACTTCTTGAGATCCTGGTGGTGATACAATCCTTTAATTCTGCCAGATGCTGGATCCGCCATTAGATAACATCCTGTATGTGGTTTTCTAATTACTACAAATGGTCCGTCGTACAATAGCCTCCATTTCCGATTTCTTTTCAACAACTTCGATGGCTTAAAATGTGTCCGTAAAAGCACCTTTTCATTAATATCATATGTAAGGGCCTTAGATACTTTCTTGTCATAAGACTTCTTGCGTAGATTCGCCTGTACAGCTAAGGATACCAATGCTTGCCTAAGTTTTGCATCTAAATCTAATTCTGGTTCTACAATTTTAGGTATGGGATCTAACCATTCATTTCTTTCCCGATGACTCGTCATTAGTTCCGCAGGTGTAAATCCAGTTGAGAAGTGTGGAAGATTGTTGACAATCTGCTCGAATGAAGATACAAAGTCAATCCAACGGGTTTGTCTATTAGGTATGTAGGTTCGAATGAATCTATTGAACTCTTTGAAGATACGTTCGGTGGGATTAGATTGCGGTCTGAAACGAGATATAAGTATTTGATGCCATGTCTGGCAAGAAAATTGCGCCATTGTCTGCCAGTGAAATTCGATGCATTATCTGATAGAATGGCCTCCGGCTTGCCAAATCGAGGAAAATAGTCTTGTTCGATTCGACGGATGATCGGAAGTGCACTGGATGATTTCACTGCATAAAGTCTCACATGTTTTGTGAAAAGATCCAACAATGCGACTAGGTATTTCACCCCTCCCCTCCCTTGCGGCATGGGGCCGGCGAGATCAAGGGCCAGAACTTGATTTGGTCTCTCAGTAATAATTGGATTCAGAGGAATTAGGTTCGAATGGTTGAAGGGTTTTGCCTTCTGGCAGATAAGACATGTACTTAACAACTTATGGATTCGATGGTGCAAGTTTGGTACATAGCAATAGGCAGAAATCTTTCGTTTGCATTTTTCAGGTCCATAATGACCCCAGGAAAGATGTGTGTACCAGATAAGGTGTTCAACGTATGCGTGTGGTATACACACACACCATCTACCAGAGAGGAGAGAAGTTCGATGGAATAAAACATCGTTGTGTAGTTTATAAAATTTGGACAAGTGGTGATCGGGTTTTGTTAGAAGAAGTTGTTTGATCTTACGCCATTTGGGATCTGTTTCTTGGAGTATGCGCATCTGCTTGCAGAGCTGAAGGAAATACTTTCTATGTAGTGGGTCTTTCATTAGAAGAATTCGGTAGTTAGACATCTGCTCGATAAGTTCACTGGACTCGGGAAGTCCTTGCGGCATGCGTGACAAAGCATCCGCGATAATGTTGTTTTTACCCCTGATGTATACTATTTCGAAATCATACTCTTGCAAGAAGAGACTCCATCGTGTAAGACGAGGATGAAGAAGTTTACACGAGAGCAAGAAACTAAGAGCTTGGTGATCAGAAAAGACCTTAATTTTCCGACCATGGATGTAGTAATTGAACCTTTTAAAGGACCATACAACGGCCAGAGCCTCCAACTCTGTCACCGAGTATGACCTCTCACATTCTGTGAGAACCCTACTTGCAAAGCTGATAACTCTTATCTCTTCTTTTCCATCAATTACTTCTATTTGAAACAAACAAGAACCAAGCCCCTGAAATGAAGCATCTGACGAAATACAGAATTCTTTATCCACGTCTGGATGGAACAAAATATTGCTGTTAAGAAGTGCTTGTTTAATGCGATCAAAATCTGTCTGACACTCTGGCGTCCAATGCCAGTGAGTGTTTTTCTTTAGAAGATCATGCAATGCTTGACTGTTCATCGACTGGTCCGAAATAAACTTTCTGAAAAAGGAAGTCATTCCGAGGAAGCCTTTCAACTGGCGTTTAGAAGAGGGCACAGGAAAGTTTTTAATAGCTGCTAGTTTGTCTGGATCTGGGGTAATTCCCTGTGATGATACAAGATGTCCTAAAAATTTAATCTCGCTTTTACCAAATTTAGACTTATGTAGATTAGCTGTGACTCTATAGTCAACAAACCTCTGGAAAACTTTGCTTATTATGTCTAAATGTTCTTCCCAAGATTTCGTAGCAATCAGTAAGTCATCAACATACACTGTTACTCGATCCAACAGTTCAGGTCCTAATACATGATCAAGTGCAGCTATGAATACGCCTGAACTCACATTCAAACCAAATGGAACTACTTTGAATTGGTATGATCTACCTGCAAATATAAACGCTGTATATTTTCGAGACTGTGATGTCATCTTGACCTGCCAGTAGCTCGATCTCAAGTCTACGGATGTGAGGAATTTTACTCCATGAAACCTTTGTAATTGTTCATCCATAGCCTCAGGTCGAGTTCTTACTGGAATAACTATTTTATTTATGTTTCTTGCATCCAAAACTATACGTACACTACCATCCTGCTTCAAAACTGGCAATAACGGACTACTGTAAGGTGAGTCTGACGGTTCAATGATCTCCCACTTAAGCATTTTACGTATTTCATTTTTCACAGCCTCGCGCCTTGCATACGGAACAGAGTACGTTGTCTTGCAAAAAGTAGAATGGGGAGCGACCTTCATGTCATATTCGTAGTCACGTATTACTCCAGGTTTCGAAGAAAAGACATGAAGATACCTCATAAGTAAGTGCAGTAAATCTTGCCTTTGTATGTAATCAAGTTCACTTGATTCGCTTACTTTATTCAAAATCTCTTCTCTAGTCGGAAGTCCGTCATCAGTATCAAAATCCGTCCAACTGTTACCCTGTCTTGTCATGTGTGCTTGGTTCAAAAACATTCGCTGTACCAGTCTCCGTACCTTAACTTTGTGCTCAGTGTTGACTCTTTTGACCTTGCCGCGCAACAATTGCAGCGTTACCTCCTGTTCACCTACTCGGATTGTACAGATACCCTTTTCTATATCAATCACTGCCTTATTCTTCCTCAGGAACTCCATTCCTAATAAGCATGACACTGACAAATTCTTAACTACTAGAAATACACACATGAAAGAAGTAGAATTAATCCTTATCGGTACCTGAGCTTGCAAATTGACTCGCTGTGATAAAGATCCTACCGCTCCTGTTACTGAACAACCTTGTACTGGTAACGTTAAAATTTTCATCCCTGCAGAAACTTTCTTAAACATACATAGTGATAAAGCATTTACATTTGCACCAGTATCAATAATAGCATCTATTGGTGTATTGGCTATGTAAATTTTAGTCATTGCTTGTACTTCGTCTTCCCATACGTCATTCAAGTCTGTCTCAATATTTTCCTGCAACAAATCGTCTCTCAAGTCAGTGTCGCGATCATAACGTATTACGTTAAGTCGTTCAAGGTCGAGTTTGCCCCCATTATGTCCCGCAGCATCCCCAAGGAGGCGAAAAGGTGCTGCCTTTAGTTTTCCGCTTTCTTGTGATGCGACTGATTTGATTCTTCTGTCACATCACTTGACCATTCTCGCTGGTTTTTTACCCATTGTGTTTGTTGATTTGTATCAAACCCTTGTTGGTAATGCACTTGATTACCAGGCTGAAAAATCGGTACATTACTTGCCTGCGTAAAATATACCGGTGGATTGTATTGTTTCCTTGGTTTATTGTTATTGTATCTAAAGTCCTGTTGTGGTGCCGTGTACTGTTGTTGTCGCATGAATGGTTGTTGCTGAGGCGTGTATTGCTGTTGTTGCTGGTGTTGTGTCTGCCCATAGGGTTGTGGTGGAGGTAGCTGACCTCCGCAATTTTGATTGTTGCAACGTTTACCCTTGTATTTGTTCCCATTCTCGTAGAAGTTACTACCGTTATTGTTTGATTGGTATGGGGCATTCCCGTAATACTGTTGTTGCGTGTTGTATATTGGATTGTACCGTTGGTTGCCGTAATGCTTGTTTTTGTGTTTACCATTACGGTAACCATTGTTTCGGCCTCTATTGCGGTTATTGTACTGTTTGTTTCCGTATTGTGTTTCGTGTGAACCATTTCCATTACTACCGTTTCCATTCGAATACGTGCCTGCGTTGTTGTTCTTACGGTTAGCATTCGCACGCGCGTCTTCGTGTATAAGATCGAGCGAATCAAGGACGGATAAAAATGCGTCCTGATCTTCCTCTGACACGTTCACTAATTTCTCGCGTATGGAAATGGGTAGTTTTGACTTAAGGATCATAATAACATCTTTTGTTGTTATGGGAGTGTCCCAATATTGTATCTTTCTCAAGTACTTCTCAAAGTACCGGCGAAGTCCGCCACTGTTCGAATGGAAAGGTTCGGCGTTATAGACCTCTTTGCGTAGGCGTTGCTGAACACCTGCGCTCCAAAATTTGCTTAAAAAGTTTTTCTCAAACTCGCTAAATGTTTTGCACTTATCAACCATCTCGGTTCCCCATATAGCACTTTCTCCTTGTATGTATCCGGTAATGAATTGTATTCTCTGTTTGTCATTCCAGGCAGCTGGAAAGACTCCTGAAAAGTTCTTTAGGAAAACGACTGGATGAATATTTCGCTTTTCCAGTTGGAATGGTTGAAAAACTCTGTGTTTCAATACACTCTCCTCTTTCATGAGGGTTGTGAGTGTCAATTGTTCAGTGTTGTTGTTGTGTGAATCGTTAAATTCATTTTTCAGTCGCGGAATGTACTGTGGTGTGTTGTGTTGTTGTGTTGTCTGGTATTGATGTTCATCTGGCTCAGAAGGTAGTGAGTGTTTCCCGTCACTCTGGTTATCATACTGTAGTGTTTGAATTTGCTGTTTCAGGTCGGATATCTCATCTGTTACTTGCTTCCGCCATTCCGGCAAATCCCGGGTAAACACTCGTCTAATTTGGCCTAGTTCAGTACAAACAGTGTCTCCTGAACTGCCGGGTGCAGATAATATGTCTAAGGTTGCGGATTTAACAACATCTTTCAAGTCACGTGTAACCTTCTCCTCAACTAGCTTCTCTTGTACATCAATCCATTCTTTGTAATGTTCGGTAAGTGCTTTAGTGTGCGAAGCAACACTACTGTTAACTCTTTCGTCAATAGTTCGGTCCGAAATGTCATTCGCCATTGCACTTACTTTTGATTCTACAGTGGCTACCGCTGTCGCTAACTCGTCTACCTGTCGTGCAACTGTTTTATACGCAAGTTTTACCGAATCGGTTTCTTTGCGACACGCTTCGATTTGAGTTGTGAGATTCTGACCGATGTTCTCAATTTTGTTATTCAGAGTGCTTATCTGGGTTGTCAAAGTGGTTACTTGCTCGGTGACGTCACCCTTAACCGAATCTATCTGTGCCGTGACGTCACCCTTAACCGACTCTATCTGTGCCGTGACGTCACCTTTAACCGACTCTATCTGTGCCGCGACGTCACCCTTAACCGACTCTATCTGTGCCCTGACGTCACCCTTAACCGAATCTATCTGTGCCGTGACGTCACCCTTAACCGACTCTATCTGTGTTGTCATATCCGTTTTCAGCTCTGATAAAAACTTGTCTCTGTCTTTCTCACGTTGTTCGCGATCACGTTCGCGCTGTTCCCTCTCCTGTCTGTCTAATATCAATTCCTGTAACATTTTGACAATGTCAACTGATACCGTTATCGGGGAGGTGGGTGTTTCCTGCTGAGTGTCGTCCACGTTAGCTACCTCTTGTCTGTCGTCTGTCCTGGCCGTCGTTCCGCGTGAGCGGAGTCGGTAATGTTTGTTAACAGTGCCGTCGCTTTCGTCTGCAGAGTTCGCGCTCGATTGTCCGTCCGCCATAATGAAATTCAACTATTGCCAACTTAAAATGGGTACTGCCAACTGAAATTCTGATTATCAATTATTCTTGCCGCGCAAGTTAAAGTCGCGGCGCGTTCGTCAAATGTCTAATGTTACGTGGGTAATAACTGACACACGTCTGTAGCAAAAAGACAAGATGGAGTCAACGCCGTTGAAACAATTGATTGCCAACGCTGTTACACAGAAAAGACTGAAATGGCATCCATCTTGAACTTACACGAGAATACTAACTACAGTATAAAACAAATAGGCCAAGCAAAAGGTTACAGAAAATTTTCAAATATTTACGTAGAAAAAAAAAATGGTTTTTTACGTTAAGCTACAGAAAGGATAGAGTGAGGTCGAATTTGAAGGTCAATGAGCTACTCTTTAGACAGAACTATGGCAAACGAAAATTTGGTACTCACTCGGCGTTGTCTTCAAAACTGCAAATCTGCGTCTTATTAAATCCCAAGATATTTGTGTAAATACCGCGTCCTTCAAGATTGCGTATATTTATTGCTCATCCGTAATTTTATGCAGCAGTGGGTTCCAAAGAGCGATACATGAAATAAGACAATCATATATTAGTACCGTGACACATTCAATATTTTAGTCAAGTCCCTGTTCGGGCGCCAGATCTGGTATGATTTTTAGTAATTTAATTGAAAGCTTTGTTGGTTTGGTAAAGGTAAAATTGGTTCTTTTTGTCGTGACAGAATAAATTACTATTAATCACACCAGATTTGTCGGAGAACAGCAGCAACATGTTTAATTGACCCAGCTTTAAGAAATTCTACACTCCTGGAAATTGAAATAAGAACACAGTGAATTCATTGTCCCAGGAAGGGGAAACTTTATTGACACATTCCTGGGGTCAGATACATCACATGATCACACTGACAGAACCACAGGCACATAGACACAGGCAACAGAGCATGCACAATGCCGGCACTAGTACAGTGTATATCCACCTTTCGCAGCAATGCAGGCTGCTATTCTCCCATGGAGACGATCGTACAGATGCTGGATGTAGTCCTGTGGAACGGCTTGCCATGCCATTTCCACCTGGCGCCTCAGTTGGACCAGCGTTCGTGCTGGACGTGCAGACCGCGTGAGACGACGCTTCATCCAGTCCCAAACATGCTCAATGGGGGACAGATCCGGAGATCTTGCTGGCCAGGGTAGTTGACTTACACCTTCTAGAGCACGTTGGGTGCCACGGGATAGATGCGAACGTGCATTGTCCTGTTGGAACAGCAAGTTCCCTTGCCGGTCTAGGAATGGTAGAACGATGGGTTCGATGACGGTTTGGATGTACCGTGCACTATTCAGTGTCCCCTCGACGATCACCAGTGGTGTACGGCCAGTGTAGGAGATCGCTCCCCACACCATGATGCCGGGTGTTGGCCCTGTGTGCCTCGGTCGTATGCAGTCCTGATTGTGGCGCTCACCTGCACGGCGCCAAACACGCATACGACCATCATTGGCACCAAGGCAGAAGCGACTCTCATCGCTGAAGACGACACGTCTCCATTCGTCCCTCCATTCACGCCTGTCGCGACACCACTGGAGGCAGGCTGCACGATGTTGGGGTGTGAGCGGAAGACGGCCTAACGGTGTGCGGGACCGTAGCCCAGCTTCATGGAGACGGTTGCGAATGGTCCTCGCCGATACCCCAGGAGCAACAGTGTCCCTAATTTGCTGGGAAGTGGCGGTGCGGTCCCCTACGGCACTGCGTAGGATCCTACGGTCTTGGCGTGCATCCGTGCGTCGCTGCGGTCCGGTCCCAGGTCGACGGGCACGTGCACCTTCCGCCGACCACTGGCGACAACATCGATGTACTGTGGAGACCTCACGCCCCACGTGTTGAGCAATTCGGCGGTACGTCCACCCGGCCTCCCGCATGCCCACTATACGCCCTCGCTCAAAGTCCGTTAACTGCACATACGGTTCACGTTCACGCTGTCGCGGCATGCTACCAGTGTTAAAGACTGCGATGGAGCGCCGTATGCCACGGCAAACTGGCTGACACTGATGGCGGCGGTGCACAAATGCTGCGCAGCTAGCGCCATTCGACGGCCAACACCGCGGTTCCTGGTGTGTCCACTGTGCCGTGCGTGTGATCATTGCTTGTACAGCCCTCTCGCAGTGTCCGGAGCAAGTATGGTGGGTCTGACACACCGGTGTCAATGTGTTCTTTTTTCCATTTCCAGGAGTGTATTACCTTTTAGCGGAAAATTCGTGCGGTACTCTCCGACGTTAGAAAAGTCGTGGTGTTCCGTTCGGAGCAGGAGGCGGCTGTCTTTTCTCATTCGCGATATCGAAAATTACTAAAAAATGAACAGAAATTTTTTTTTTTTCGGAGGAAGATCGCGCGGAGAAAACAGACAGAAGTTACATGAAAAAAACCTAAGGGACCAACTAATTGGATTTGTACGAACATATAAACGGAACTGAAAGAACTTGGAATAAATACTATAACGATGTCGTCACGACAGCCTCCTGTTCCGACAGAACACACGCTGGATCATAAGCTGCATAAATCTTTTAAACAGGAAAGATTATCACAAGTATAATTAATGAAAATAAGGTTGAGAGATTTGCTTTGAAATTAAATAAACTTCAAGGCTTCAAGTATTATATTATGAAACGGAAACTTACATTAACATGGCCACCCAATGTGGCGGTGGAGCGAATTTTTCACGATATACATTCTCGCTTGTTTGTGGCTACATATATTTTTAATCACTTAAACTCTTAACTTTACAATAAAATGATTATGTCAGTATGGAGCACAATACTTTTGCGTCCGACTCGCAACACATTCACAGAAGAGCTAGACAGCGACACGGCTCCCTGCAGAAGTAAAAACTGGCAATTGTTATTTTGAAACCTAGGTGCATCGTTTTTTTTTTTTTTTTTTTTTTTTACTGATCGATAGCAGCGTATAACAGTTTATAGCTATCGTGATATTCTGCGCTTTTCAGGAGCGCGGCAAAGATATCTGGTTACAACATTCATTGGTATATGTTAGAAGTTCGCACATACTGACGCAAATACAGAAAAAAAAAACTTTTACATGTTAAAAATCGCAGTGATAAAGGCTGTAATGTCACAAAATGTATTTTTTTATACAAGGATGTAGTGTAATTACATTACTACTATTTCACATCGTTCGGTTCATTTTTCAAGATGTTTTATCTTCCTACCCTTATCTCAACGACTACACTTATTTCAAACACTGTCATTACTTAAAAGCATAATAGTGCGACGGTTTCGCACGTTTCCCATTTTAAGGAATAAAAGGACATGGCCCATAGCATCCAAAACAAAAGAATTATTTTACCAAGGGCTAATCACAGAATTAAAATACACCACAATAAACAAAATTTTATAATAAAGCTCAATGCTGATGGTACCACAGAACACAATTAATTAACGTTAGACCCTAGCCACAAAATGAACAGAGTAATTGGGCCCAATCCGTCATGCTCAAATCGCTACAAAATATCAGAATGAAATAAATCAGTCACCATACACTATTTCACCAAAAAACAATGCCATCTGTCAAGTGCAAATATATTACCAAATGGAAATGGAAATGAGCGTTTGGCGTCATTGGCAGGGAGGCCTCTAACGGGGCAGGTCCGGCCGCCATGGTGCAGTTATTGTTACATTCGACGCCACATTGGGCGACCTGCGCGCCGGATGGGGATGAAATGATGATGAAGGCAGCACAACACCTAGTCCCTGAGCGAAGAAATTCCCCGACCTAGCCGGGAATCGTACCGGGGCCCGTAGGACGAAAATACGCCACGCTGACCGCTCAGCTATCGGGGCGGACTATCACCAAATCAAATATATAAATTTAATTCATTCAGTACTGCTACAAGAACTGCGAAATAATGGTAACACTGTGATGATCACACACACATACGCGCGCGCGCGCACACACACACACACACACACACACACACACACACACTTAGGTAATATCAGTGTATGAACGTTGTCACCTGTGCATAGAACCATTGCCTATATACGCTACATAACTCTAGTGGCTGGACTGTTTCCTGTAAGCAGAAACTTCACAACAATTCATACTTGACCTTGGGGAGCTCTGTATGCGCAACGGGAAGAATGTCTCACTGTAGTACAAAGAGAGATTAGATCACTGATTTCCCTCTTAAGTTAGCAGCAATTTACAACAAATCCCAGAGGAAAGCGATATGATTTAACAGCATATTTTACACTTGCGAAATATGAACACACCAATTCCTTGCTGCTTGAATTTCCTTTTAAAATAGCAGTCACATGTTTACAGGCTTTGAAATTAAAATAGCCCCGTCCAGAACTCGAGATTAGCCCCGTATTATAGATGACATCCAAACGGATATGCAACTTCACCCCATCCATCTGAACACGCAATGAAGTGGAATTAGAAGTGACATATGACACCGGATCCAGGATCAACTCTGGCCACACACATTGAGACTGCTGGGAACGGAACCAGCTTCCTCACAAAACTCTGACATAACTACTTACATGTGTCTAAAAGAGAGCAAAGAGGCTCATTATTAACTTCGCAGCATATGAACGGGGTTTGATGTCCGCATTGTGCCTGCAAATCTTCCCCTAGCCCAATGCTGCAAGCATCCTAGTCACTCGAGTTTCTCCCTTAAGATACTGCCACCTTGCTTCCACCTTACCTCGTTTCCGTTGTGAACAATCATGCCTGAAGTGTCCCTGACCACCACACGAAAAAAGCTGAAACATTATACCCTAATACATCCGGAAACATTATTATCTCCCAGATGAAAATGTATCATAAATCACAGATCTTAAATTTGGTTCCCTCAGTACTTCTGCAAGAATTCTCCGAAATTATGTTACTCGTTAACTCATAACCATTCGTAATAATCACACAGAAACTCAGTTATCAGCATTGTAAAAATACAGGTTTGCTTGGAACCACTGCCCAAATACATTACGTACCACTAGTGACTGCTCTGTTGCCCGTAAATACAAGACTGGCCGTAAAGGGGCAGACTCCACTACAATTTGCACTGAGCTTCGCGTACCTTCATATGCACGCCAATACCCAGCAAGACACTACCCGAGTCAGTGCTCTCCAGGAACAAGAAGCGTCTTGGCACCGTGACATCACGACACCTCGTTCTTCCAGGTTTCAGGCCCACATGCTCGTAGTGTCTGCTACCAACCACCACTCCGCTGCTCGGGATCCTCTTCCAATCCGCCCTGTTCCACTGCTCCACAGCACACAAAATACCAGCAGCCGCCATGTCCTCCATACGTATGGGGTACACTCCATAAGGCGTACCCAGGAGCAAACATATTCTCAGTTCACAATTTCTTAATGATAAAAAGTAGGCTCAAGTTTTAGAGAATCCTCAGGAGGGGTCAGTGTAATAATATATAGGATACTGAAGCACTGGGTTTGACATTTGAAACTGTCTAAGACACTCACAATCAAGAAGTTGGACACACAAATTCGAGGAAGGTAATTCAGAAGATACCTTGAGTGGTACAGAAAATTCTGCTACTGATCAACGACAAAGGAAGTACGAAATATTTAGGAAAAGACAGAAGCACAGTAGAATAAGCTAATCAGGGTGAAATAAATAGGGAGTACCCGGAGGCTACAGCGAAATGGTTGCAACACAAATGTGAAGAAATCGAAAAAGAAACGGTCTTCGAAAAGGACCGATTCAGCAGAAGAATGGAGAATAAAATCGAGGTTGTGTTAGATGACGATCAGTTTGGATCTAGGAAAGTAAAAATATTGGAGAGGCAATTGTGACAATGTGTCTTATTATGGATGCAACGTTTAAGAAACACATAGAGACTTTTATAGGATTTGTCGAGCCAGGTAAAGTATTCAGTAATGTACTCATAAAATTTTACACCATATTCGAAGACAAAAACAGGGTAAGTTAAAGAGAGGGACGGGTAATGTAGAACGTACATAAGAATCCAGGACAAAGGATGAAGAAAGACATTAAACCAGAGATGTAGTCTTTGTGCCCTACTATTCAGCCTATGCAACGAAAAGGAGTGGGATTAAAATCCATGGTGAACGAATGTCAATGATAAGAATCGCTGATGACATGACCGTAATCAATGAAAGTAACGAAGAAGTGTATTGTAATGTGTACACCGAAGGAACTGAGAGTATTAAGAGAAACGCGAAAGTACTGAGTATTTGCAGAAAAGAAATTAGTGATAAACGTGACATTAAAATAGGGTACCACGAAGTACACGATGCTATTCTGCTAGCTTGGAAGCAAAATAAAACGTAAGGGACAAAACAAGGAAATAAGAAATCCGTTTGCACAACCAGAAAGGGCACTATGCGCTAAAATAAATGTACTTTTACGAAGCATAGGCCTTAATTTCTAGACAAAATTTCTTAAAGTATGCGCCTGGGTGAGAGCATAGTGTGAAAATCAATCCTGAAGTATGGGACATCGAGAAAAGAAAATCCAATTATGAAGTGTGGGACACCCAGAAAATAGACTCTAAGCGTTTATAATTAACTGGGCCGTTGAGGTAAGAAAAGGGGCAGGTCTCCACAGAATCGGGAAGACAACGAGTATGTGGAAAACACTGAGTAGATGAAAGGCCAAGTGTTAAAATGTCAGAGAATAACTTCCACGGTACGAGAGAGAGGTGTAGGGAGTAAAGTAAGTAGAGGAAGTTATAGATTGCGGTAAAATGAGAAAATAATGAGGACGTTGACTGTGCTACTCTCAGAAGGGTACCATAACTACTTGTCACCACCGATTTCGTCCAAATTATCTATCTATATATAGGGCTTGGACATAAATGACAGTGGCGCAAATGGGAGCTCCAGATGGCGAAGCATTTCGAAAGAGAATTGTATTTTTGCCTCTGTTCGGGCGTCTCTTTCACCTTATCACTGACACCTAACGTAAGCAACGTACATCTTTGTTTCGTAGCGTCTTTGTAAGCTAACGGTACATGTTATACCTGTGAGGTATATGTGAAATCACATTATTCGTTGTAACAGCTCAATGGTGACAGCACTGTGTCGGAATTGCCGCCTATAGCTTCACGTAACTAGTTCTGTTAGTAACAGACGCAGCCCCGCCCCAATACGAGAAAAAATTCAGAAGAAAAAATTTTAAGTAGTATTAAGAATTATGATTTTTAATGGGAAGGAACCCAGTGGTAATACTCTCGCTACACAGAAGTTCAGGTTCTGGGGAATTGCAATTGAGCCCAAAAACGGCAGCTATTTGGGTAGATTTCTATCGATATAATTTTTAAATACCTTTCCATTATGTGTAATTTTCATGTTAAGGTAACAAGCCGTGACTTTTAGTTGGCAGTTTCTCCTGAATTAACATCAGCACACTAATGGGAAAATGCAATTGCGTATCGTACACTATCCAGTAATATCAAAAATTAAACATAATAAACCGACAGAAATTAATCTGAAATTATTTTGTCTAAACACGTATGTAAGGGGCAGTGCTCTGGAAGTTTCTGTGACAGAAATAATTTAATTTTCTTACTTGTAACCTTATAGAGTAGCCAAGAATCACTACGAGCATTGCAAACGTCAGACCTTAAATGCACTCACTTCGCGATTGAGCTTTCAGCAATATCAGAGGAAAGGATGATATATTTTGCTCCCTTCTTACTTACGCGTACTACCTTCACCAAAAATCATAAAGTTTCAAGTGTATGAACTCTGACAGATACTTTCAGCGGTTTGTTTTGTTGCTACGGCAACGCCCGTCAATAATATAAACATTGTCTCTGTCTTTATGTTACGAAAATACGCTCGTAAACTTCTTTAACTTCAGAACAAAATTAAACCAATCGCTCGTATTTTCTTTGCTTTTAAATAGATTACTCACTCTGACATCGTTTTAAACATAAACAATAGTTCTAATTAATTACAATTTTATCAATTAGATGATCTTGAAGTGAAAATTCTTTAACTCGCGAATACTTTTGATTACCTATCTTGCTTTCATTTGTTACTCAGGAACCTCTGACTTTGACTGCTTTCGTTAATCTCAGAAATACCTAGACCAGCAATACCGTATACATTACCATTGGTGTCACTGAAGCCAGCAGTTTAGTATCATAATACGGTGGCGAGCGCAAAGGAAGTGTAAGCGTAAAAATGTGGATGAAGTGATGTAGATGCTTTACCTTTAGAGTTCTGACATAATGGTAAATACATGCGTCATGTTTGGCTGTAATTTTTCGTACAGTAGACGGCAGATAGAAGAAAAGGAGCATGTCTCAATGTAAGCATAACTAGAAACATCTTACGTGTTTTTGCTTTTTTATCGTATGTAATCGTAAATACTTACATTACAGTCCATCTTATCTGAAAAACGGAAGTGTTTAAGGATTTCACGCATATTTTAAACGGTTTAATCAATGAAGTATTAACAGAAGAAGGTCAGTGATGTGCTTTTAGCCAGTTCTGATCAACTTCGGCTTTTCTTCGAATAGTATAGTCGTCATGCAAGTGCTTACAAATTTTTATATGTTCCTTTCCCCATAATTTATTTGTCTCGTGCTGTTTCAATAGAATGAAACGAACCCTTAAAAAGTTACATCACCAAAACGTGCGAAATCATATTGTCCCAGCACATGACCTACCTTTTACTGCTCGTTGTTGAGATTGTGTTTATAGCTCTGGAACACGTTTACTATGATGGTAGTAAGTGGAACATGAAAAATTAGAGAAACCCGAGCCTTCAAAGCTATCAGTATACGTTCACTTTAAGTAATGGTGCTAAACAGACATTATGCATTGTCCAAATTTAATTTATCTTCATTTCGTTTATGAATAATTATCAGTTAATTTATTTTCACGATAGGGCATCGTAGCAAGCAAAACAGTCAATATGTTATAAGCGATTCACCCTGTAACAGATGATGATGAACAATTGTTAGAAACCCCTAGTGGATTGGATCAATAAAATTTCTTAACACAAATCTTTAAATTAGAGGTTGGTAGCTGTAACATGTCCTAAATCTAAATTTCCTATTCGCTTTCGCACCTGCAGAGCTTAGTATGTTCTCTCATATCTCGTCGCTTCTTAATATTATCCTTAAATAATCAAATATTATGACGTGTTACAGATGTAATAACTACCCACGCAGTTGGATAATATAGCTTCTTTCTCCTGAAAATGAGATCTTAGATTTATCCATACTTCAGGAGAACTGTTATTTTTTGCTCTGGTTTCCTTACGATTACCCAGCTACAATGATCATCTCAGTAATTGCTCAAGTTAATCAACGAACCTCAGTAATGTTAGATGTACGCCTGTGTAATGTGGTGGCCCAGTATCAGTTTAACAAAGTCAGCAGCACAACCTGAGTAACGTAATGATGATGATAAAAGACAGATGAACTGATTTAAGGGAAAGACGAAAAGAGGTCATACATCGTTCTCTACTGAAACAACGCGCTTTATGCATCCATAACTTTTGCAATGACAGGATGCTCCGGCATCGGTTTAACAAAGTTAGCAGCACAGCCTGAGTAGCGTCTTGACGGTGATAAAAGACAGATAAAGCGATTTGAGGGAAAGACGGAAAGAGCTATTAAAACAGTCGCTTTATATTTCCGTAATTTCTGCAATGGCAGGATGCACACGACTACTGACGAAATTTCGGAAGCTGTTGAATGACATTTTCTGAATATTTAGCTATGAGCGACACCTGGTATGCTGTAATTCGCAATAGAGTAATAATGTAATAACGATTCATTCTATTTTTGTTTGCGTAATTTCCTTTGTCTCTATCAAAATAATTCAACAACAGTGACTATGCCATCTAAAACGTACTACATGGAGGTATCCAGTTTTCGTAGGCGTTTATGTAGAAATATAGAAGTACTGTGATGTGGTGTCGTCCCTTCAGTAACAGCTGAACATAAAGTCATTGTGCCACTGTTCCATCACATTCGCTGAAAAGATACGAGACGTGCACACTCGGTAACCTATTCCTGATACTACGTGTCACTGTAAACACATGTATTTAACACTGGCGGAAATGGAAACCGAGGCATAACCGAACAATACTGTATGCAAGCATGAGAACGGGCCATATTGTTTTCAGCTGCAGGTAACATCACTGGATAGAACACTTGTTCCGAAATAAGATACACAGTGCATAGCGTCGACATGTGGACTGTTTTGCAGATATTTTCAGTGAAGTGCATACACATAGATAAACTCGGGTAAAAAATTAAACAAACCGCTAGACACTACTGTTCTTACAGCAAAATACTCAGAAAATATCCCTAAAAAACCACGAAAGTTTGTCGAAGAAGTCCCATTTCACCCTGTATTCAAACATCCAGCTAGAAATTAGTTTAATACGCTTGTTCCACTCAACTCTGTTGATGAATATTTGATTGAAATGACTGACTCTGAAATCGCACAATGTACTGTTTGTTGCCTGCAATGGAGTACTGGCAGTCTGTTACTGAGAATAGCAGCACTGCTGCAATGTTGCTGTTAACCCGCCTTCCCTCCCCCTCCCCTCTGCAGCTAATCAATTGCGTTTTCCAATTTTTGGAGAGACGCGCGTTATTCGATAGCTTTTTGCGCCGCGTTCGCCCCGAAACCCAGCCCCGCCACTGACAGATGGACAATGAGCTCGCGAGTAATTACATGCTCCAGCAACGCACCATTCCTGGCGCATCGAGGAATTAAAACGATTTTACGCTTGCAACATCGGTCACGAACACCTAGATAAACCGGATTTTTTTATTTTTTGGGAACTGTTTACCCGTTTCGCATACTGATTTTTCACGACTGTGTGAGCGAGTATTTACGGCGGCTCCGATAGGTTACATCGGATGTAATATTTAGCGGAACGCCATTCCGTACTTTTTTAA
Source organism: Schistocerca americana (assembly GCF_021461395.2). Lineage (NCBI taxonomy): Eukaryota > Metazoa > Arthropoda > Insecta > Orthoptera > Acrididae > Schistocerca > Schistocerca americana. The sequence continues at coordinate 655,551,844 of NC_060122.1, forward strand.
AGTCGCAGATTTTGTTCACTGTATAATTGGACTCTGAGTTTGGCGATGTTGCCGTGACGCTGACAGCAGTTGTTAATTCTGCTGCTTACAACTGTAATTTTTCATTTCCATCAATATACGACGTGTTTCACACTGTGTAAATTTACGAGTTTCGTCTGTTCAGTAGCTTCATTTTCTCAGTGTTTAAAGTCCAACGCTATAGGCCCCAATTTGGATGTTATTTCTTCATTTAATAGAGGTGATATAGAAAATGTTCGTTCAGCCATTACAGGAAAAGCGACTAACATTTCCAGTGTAATTTATAAGCCTACTAAAAGTACTGTACACAAATAGTGCTGCACAGATTCAACAAGCCGAACCAACACTGTGGAGCCTATACAATCTGCTTAATAAACATATTCATTCTTAAAAAAGTTAATTATACACCTCTATTTCACTAATCACTGTAAGTAGGTATCAGACGGTGGCTTACAGTATTGATACTTCACAGTGGAAATCAGAATAGTTAATGAGACCAGGAAAATTGTTTTTAAGAATAGTTTACAAGAGATGACTGGTGGAAATTTATAATCGACAAAATGCTGACTTGAAATTTAATCTATTCCATCATTATTTGAAAACAGCTTTCTGCATAAGTTAATCAGAAACGACATTAAACAGCCATGTAAAAATCCATGAATCACTACAGGGATTAGAGTACGTTGTGAAACAAAAAGGGAAATGTGTCTGTTGTCAGGAACAAGTGAGGAACCTGCAGTAGTTTCTCACTACAAAAAATACTCAAAGCTACTAATAAGAATCATTAAAAAGTCAAGGAATATGCACAATATGTCATAAATCAGTAATTCTGATAACAAATTTAACACTATATGGAATGTATTAAACGAGAGATAGACTGTCCAAACACAGAACAGGATAACATCCCTACTGAATTAAATGGATAATCTACGAATGATGAGTCACATGTAACAGATATAATTAAAAATCATTTCTGAAATATAGTAGAAAATATAAGGACAAACATTTCTAGAGAAAAATCAGAGTGGTATGTTGAAGAAGCAACTCTCACAAAATTCAGTTACGTTAATTTACCACCAAATTATCGTCCTGAAGTAAAGAAAATAATACATTATCTCAAAAATAACACCTTTTCTGGATTTGATGGCGTTTAACAATACAGTATTATCGATTTGTTCCCTTGAAATAAACCCAGTCTTATACGAAATATATAATGCAGTACAAACTAAAGGCAAATAATAGCCTCTGTAAGTCAAGGTTTTGGTTTCAGCAGAGTTGCTTACTGCAAATATCATTTACATGTTCACTCACCAAATTTTACAAGCACTAAATAACAAAATAACACTTGTTGGTATTTTCTGTGACCTGTCTAAGGCATTTCACTATTGGGCCTCAATGTTCTCTAGATAAACTGAATTTTTCATGAAATTGATGGTTTTTGCAATCAATGGATGGTGTACTACCTAACCAAAAGAATACAGAAAGCTATAATTCAACCAATGTAGCTTGGGGACATTATTCTCACTGGGGAGTAACCATGTATTGTGTCCCATAAAGCTCAGTCGTAACTCCGCTATTCCTCCTCAAATACGTAAACGATCTTCCATGTAAAACAGAACAAACAGAATTAGTTCTTTTTCCAGATGACACTAGTATTGTAATCACTCCGAGCATACATACAGCAATGGTAAACAATGCTCTTAAAATTATCGTTGACTGGTTTTCTGCGAATGGCCTCACCCCCATGTTTACAAAGTTACAACATATTCAGTTTCGCACACCTAGGGGTGCTATAATAATGAGAGGTAGAATATAATTGGTAAGGGAATAATAGGGTGGAAACTTTAAACGTCTGTGTCAATATTTATCTGAATTTAAACAGGAAAAACCACATGTTGGAACACCGAAGACAACTTAGTTCTGCCACATTTACGCTTGGAATGACCGCAAATCTCGGGAAGATTCAAATCAGTAAGTTGAGATATTTTGTACATTTTCATTCAATACTGTCATGTAGAGCAATGCTTTGTGGTAACTCAATTTTAAGAAAAAAAGTCTTCATTATTCAAAAACATCCTGTAAGAATAATATGTGTTGTTCACCAACGATCATTCTGCAGACATCTGTTTAATGAGCTAGCCATTTTCACTTCAGCTTTAGAGTATATTTATTGCCTTATGAAGTTTGTTGAAAATAATCCACTACATTTCAAAAGAAAGTATGATGTACATTGTATAATTACAACACCAGAACCAGAAATGGCATTAATTGTGCATTAGTGAGGTTATCGTTACCACAAAATGGGTGCACAAAGATGGAATCAAAATTTTTCTTACCGAGTGGTATAAAACGTCTAACAGACAGAAAAGTAAAATTTGAAAATAAAGTGAAAACTTTTCTCCTTGAAAACCCCTATTCCGTAAAAGAATTTCCAACATTGTAATGCATAAAAGGTAGGAATTAAGAACTCGTATCTGTATCATGTCCATTTTTATAAAAGAAAGGAAGAAGAGATAAAATACGTATATATACTTGTAAATGGTCAGCATGTAGGCATATTTACAAAACAATCTGTGTTGTGAATATAAAATTAGTCGTTCTACATTGTTACAATACATTGTGGAAATTATCCATGGAACACAAATACAACTAACAAATTAACATCGTGATTTTACTACCTAATACCGTCGTTATACGCGTTTCACATTACCTGCTCATCTTCAGTTGTTATATAATGATCGTCCCGTTATTCAGCCCTTATGAGACGCGACTGTTCACTGTCGACTTCTTTTCAGGCGGCTCGGTTAGCTGTAAAGCTGGCAGAAAAAGCCTAATGGTCGTTTTTGATTTACAGTTCAAAGAAAGTAGCCTGGAAATTTGCTTGAAGAAGGAAACAAGCTCTTTCAAGTCTAGATAGTAAAAGACCTCTCAAATTCTGAAGCTGTCCCAAATTTCAGTACGATAATATAACAAGACAAACTGTAAGCATTCCAAATGAAAATGCTCATAAATTTGTCACTTCTCAAGACCTGGAAGGAAAGACTACATGCTTGCAATATAGGCCTGCAGTTTAATAGTCATCATGATTTAGTGAGCGAATGTCGACAAATTATTAAACAAATGAAATTGCCCATATATGATGTAAACACCAAGTAACGACTTCTATAAATGTTGGGGCATAAACAGGTGTCTTTTAAAGTTAGGACAAAACAGTATGTCGAGATCAAAACACCACATCGGGACAGCACCAAAATTCCAACGTACCATGCAGCTGTAGTGCAGCAGACAACTTCTACAAATTTTTCCGTCGGTATCAGTGTCATTAGAGACAGAAAATAATGTGGGGAGGAATCGGTCTCGTTCTTGAAAGATGCATTCCACGTGGTCCACATATTAATAATTATAGCACATACAGCAACGAATATATTTCAGGTTCATCAGTTTAATTAACACTTCGTTAAATAATTTCCTCACAACGGTTTTTTATGCGGGCAATGATGTTGAAAAGAAATATAGAGCAGTGGTAGATGGAATTCAACATCGAGAAGATGAGGATTGAGGTATTATAGAATAACGTTTGTAGATGGGATAGAAGAAAAACTAGAGAAGGATTAGGAAAGCGTGGATAGAGTTGAAAATAAGGCAGAAGTACTGGTTCACTGTTGAATAGAAACGATGACAGCTAGGATATTTTGAGAGAGAAGCTACCACGATGATTATAAGTAAAGCCTGAATCTAATCTAAATGCAGAGTTGTTATGAATGAGACTTACTGGTTAGTTTGTTCCAGAGTTGTGTGGCTGAAACACAGAATGAGATGGATCAGCCAGGATGCTGGACGTATCAGATGCTTTATTATGAAAGTTATTTGAGAGGCATGAGAAGATATCAAGGACACCAGTGACTAAAAAACCTAAAAAGACAGCAGAGCAAGTGAGTATCTCGCTTGTCTGGTCGCATGCATCCTAAATGAGCAGAAGGACTGATCAGACATCCGACTGTCACACACATGTCTCACGCAAGCCTCCATACCCAGCTCGAGTCGTCTCGAATTTTCACTATTTGCGCCGTTTTGAACATCACAATAATATAAATTTGGCAGAATATTTTTTGGTTTTGGGTACAATCATATTTCTAAATTTTTGTACTGCATGTAGATAAAAGAAATATTTCCTGCATGCTGCGACAATTCGTTCTTCTCAGTGTACAAGGCCATCCAAGATTTTGTCGAGCCCTTTTATTGGTCTTTGATAAAGTCCGCTGATCATCGTTGAATGTTTTATTAGATGACCAGTAGTGTCTTCTTAGGATTTAGTTTAAGACCGATAGTTTTGTCCATCTTGAGGTCGCCATTCATTCTTGATGAAGCAATAGTAATTATTTTAGAGATGGGGCTCAATTAAAAATGTCATCGGAAATGTCAGTAACAAATATGTAGCGAAGATGTAATAACATTTCTACACAGCGAGAAAAGCAGTGGGTAAAGACCTGACCCTGCAGAACTCAAAGATGGTCACGTTTCCATTAAGACATTTCCGAACCGCAAACTACTCATTGAAAGCTGATTCTAAGGTAGATTTCAAACTGCAGTATGTCACCATTTGAGGAATTCAGCTGTTTCATTTTCATAAGCAATGTATATCGATTTTCAACTAGCTTGTTGAAGTTAAGCAGTGTTAAGGGGATACGGAATCGGATTTTGGGTTAAAAAATCGAATTTTTTTTTATTGGCGTATTATATTCTGCCATGTTTCCTCTTTAAAATGACGTATCATACATAGCTCTACTACAATTATAACTATTTTATTTTTATATATTTGTGAGATCGGGTATTGCGCTTTAGTTATACACGTCTCTCGTGGCTGACCATGAACTTTTTGGCAGTACCTTTAAAGTGACATGAATTCAAATATCCCGGTTTCCAGCGACTATTTATACACTAGTTGCCCGAAAATGTTTCTCTCTGGTTTCCTCAAGTTACTCTTTGACTTTGTGGCGGGACTGTTTTGTAAACAGTGTGATATAAGAAAGTAGTTGTTGTTGAGTTATTTCGTATTTAGTGCTTCATTTTTCGCAGTGAAAATGCCTAGAGCTAAAGCAAAAGTATTTAAAAAGCGTGTGAACTGGCAAAAGAAAAGAAATAATGATTCATTAGCAAAGCAAAGCAGTTCATCATCATCACTGTTGGAAAATGTGAATCCACTTATTACTGATTGGCCGAACGAACTTACACCAAATGAAAACAGTGCTTCTCATAAAAAACTAAGAGATTTGGAAGAGAAATATAATTTACTTGATAGAGGGAATGAAGTTTTTGAACTCATTGATACGAATATATTGTGTGAAGCTCTTGAAAACAGTTTGTGCTGCAAAAAATGTCATGGAAACGTTTCTCTGAAAGTAGAATCCCATGTTGGCCTGGCTGCCCAGTTTAATTTAATATGCAGTGTTTGTAAATACAGCTGTAAGTTTCCAAGTTCGGTTTCAGTAACTGTAAATAATGGATACAAGAAAACTGAACTTTATAGTGTAAATATTAGGTTAGTTTATGGATTGCGAGCAATTGGTAAGGGCAAAGCAGCTGGTGATATGCTATGTGGTGTTCTAAATCTTCCAAGTGCACCTTCAAAGTTTGAAGCTTACAATTATGTACTAGGATCTGCAGTTGAAGATGTAGCACAGAAGTCAATGCAGGTTGCTGTGGAAGAAGCAGTGGAAGAAAATGACGGCAGTCGTGACCTCACAGTGGCGTTTGATGGCACGTGGCAGAAAAGGGGCCACACCTCCAACAATGGTGTTGTAACAGCAACTAGTGTTGATACTGGCAAGGTTATTGATGTTGCAATAATGTCTAAATACTGTAGGTGCACAGGCAGGCTGAAAAATGAACACAGTGATGACTGTATTGCTAATTATTATGGTAGTAGTGGTGGCATGGAGGTTGCTGGGGTGAAGAAAATTTTTCATCGCTCTTCACAGTGGTATAATGTTCGCTATGTCAAATATCTGGGAGATGGTGACTCTAAAGCATTCAAAGAAGTTTTGGAAAGCAAACCATATGGGAACAGTGTAAATATAAGCAAACTTGAATGTATAGGACATGTGCAGAAGAGAATGGGTGCCAGGCTGAGAAGGTTAAAATCAGTTATGAAAGGGAAAAAACTAGATGATGGGAAAACCTTGGATGGCAGAGGAAGATTGACTGATTCCATAATAGACCACATTCAGAATTGCTATGGCCTTGCAATCAGGCAAAATACAGGCAATCTTGAAGAAATGAGGAGAGCTATATGGGCTTTATATTTCCACACCGCATCCACGGATGAGCATCCACAACATGGTTTGTGCCCCAAAGGTGAAAACAGCTGGTGTAAATACAATAGGGGACTAACAACAGGAGAGAAATACATTCACCACCACAGTCTACCATCAGCCATCATGGCAGAAATAAAGCCCATTTTCAGAGATCTGGCTGACAGAAGTCTTCTGATGAAATGTCTTCACGGAAAAACGCAGAACCCCAACGAGTGCTTGAATAGTGTGATATGGCATCGTCTCCCAAAAACAGTGTTTGTCGGAATTAATACACTACATTTTGGTGTGTATGATGCTGTGGCAACCTTCAATCTTGGAAATATAACTAAATGCCAGGTCCTTCAAAAGTTGGGTATGTGTGTTGGTTCCCGTACGGTACGTGCTATGTTCTTTTTAGATCAGCACAGACTAAGGCATGCTGATAATATAATCAAGACATTAGTGAAAAAAGCAAGACAGGTGCAGAGGGGTGCCAAAAGAAGACTTGAAGATGATTATGAAGACTGTGAAGGGGGTATTAGCTACGGATCAGGAATGTTTTAATCTTCTTTCTCCGTTTCCCCTAAGTTTACTTTTTACTTCATCTAGGAACATTATCTCAGGTACTGGTCAACCTAGAAGTCTGAAATTTTTATGACGTAGTGACATAGGTCCCTATTACATACTGAAACAACGATTTTTTAATTACTTGATTTACAAAAGACTTAGGGGTGATAGTCTAGTAAAAAGCGATGGAAAAAATTTACTTAAAAATAAATGTACAATATCTCTGTAAGAAAATACTTTGACAATAAACTGTTGTTTCAGTATTGTTGTAACATATGAATGCACATACAGTAAAATTTTTACCTCTCTGTCTCCTGTAGTTTGTGAGAAAATGTTCCCTATAGTAGGCATATATTAACATTGCGGGGATAGGTGATTCCGTATCCCCTTAAAATGATTGTTTCACGTCCGTACATGGAATGTTTGATGTCATCAGTCACACTACTTAATGTAACTGCTGCGTTCATGAAGAATGTGTTGCAACGGTAACCGTATTGTCTTAGATAAAATAATTGTCAGTTCACTGAAACTTGTTTATATGTCACAACTGCGAAATTATACACACACGACAGGTTCAAACATCCATATTTCAGTCGACAAGATATAAGTCAGCTCATGTACATGCATTAGCAATTCTGACGGGCCTTTTCATATGTATTCATCAAGCCTTGCACTCGTTACTACAGCAAAAATGACAGCACAAAAAAAAGCCAGGAAAATCCACACAGTCACTATATTTCTAGAGGCTGGTTTTATAATTACACTTCTGACCCTGAAGACGACATTGGCATGTTACAGGATCGAGACAGCTATAATTGGGCCGGTAGATATAATTCGCACCCAACAACAACGGTAAACGAAACATATACAAACTCTGCAATCCACGCTGATAACCATAGACTACCAAATTCGCTACTGCATTCCCACACTTAGAGTAGTAGCCATCAAAAGGTTTCTGTTTCAGTTTTCCTGAATGGAACCATTATTATTCCTGTATACTAACAGACGTATGGCCTTTACACCCACATCGTATGAACTCTCGATAGGAACTAACCACTTCTCATAAGTGACAAACGTTTTGTATCGTTCAGCATATAAATGTTGGTTGGAAGAACCCCATTTATTTCGTAAAAAAATACAAAATGATACATGATTTTATGACTTGTTTGAGCTGTTAGAGGTCGACTTCACATCTCGACTGGCTGGTTATAATTTACCAAGTAACAATGGAGACTCTATTCTATTTATTCCATAGTCAAGTTTATCACTTTGCATCTCTGACTGATGTGCACACAGAGTACAGAAGAACACATACATGGGTTGAGAAAAGGTAGTATCAACACGGTTAGAATTCATACCAGACTTTATTGACAGACGCTGACCTTATTGCATGCCCTCAGTGTGAGCTTCGCATCTCGATCACCTTCCGCCACAAAGATGGAAGACGTCAAACACCATCAGTGCATTCACCTCAACTGAGGTCTTACAAGGATCGCCCTAGGGCACGGATGATGTCTTGTTTCCTGTAGCGTTGCCACGAAGAGATTCCTTCTCTTTGGCGAACAGGTCGTCATGGCATGGACTCATAGGTGCCGTGCATCTAAATCTTCCGCAAAGTTTGGTATTTTTCGTGTTTTTGGCTGTCTGGTGGAATCTCTGGTTGTGTAGAATCTCTTTGCCAGAGAGGATTGTGGTGAGAATGTGGTCCGCGAGGTGGCATGTCTCGGGGAGGGGTGAAGTCTTGAGTTAGCAGCGGCATGAGGAAGGTGGCTCGAGGGGCACTTAAAGCTATTAAGGAGTAGTAAGGTGCTGGGCTAACACGAGTTCAAACATCCTTTGAAATAAATTTATAAACAACCAATTCTTACGTAACAGTTATTAGAAAACATACTGTCCGACCCCTGTACTTTGTTTTACATTTTGGTTAAAGGCTATCTATTACAAGGCTTACTCTTAATAATATTTACATTGATCCAACACCAAGGGTAAAATAACAGTGATATATTAGTGCCAAATTTGAGCCCAAAGCAATTATAACATCAATTGAAGATTTCATTTTAGGCTCGATAACTATTTGTTATAATGGGTTTAAAATGCCCAAGACTATTGCAACCCGTAGGAACCTTTATATAAATTTATAATAACAAACTGACAGCAGTTCAAACCTAAAAACAGTATTCAAATAAATCCAATTTGGCATAAGCACTTTAAATACACGACAAATTACAGCAGGACTTGCTATCACAAGTTTTGTACATGCCAGTTTTTCTCGTGGCACAGTTTGAAGTCTGCTTATTTACTGTTCAGGAGTACCGAACAATTTCAAAGCAGTTTAGCTGAAAACTTCTTCAGATGAACGCCAAGTTGAGAGGCTTGAATAGTTCAATTATAAAAGGTAATTACTCAGCTCAAGAACAAATCTGCAGCATTAGAATTCATTCGCAGGTAGCTAAGTGGTTTTACGCAGCCGTAATCTTGCCATCTCATTTTATTTCACACCTTAGTCTTGCCTACACTTCCTGGCAATACATTACACACATCATTAAACTGGCGTGATAAGACCTGAAACATAAATCAGTTACCGCTAGTCCCACACATGCAAACAAATAATGGGCCCCACCAGGGCAAACTCAGTGACAACATCGTAATATGAAGAGTTGAAACAATCAAATGACCAGCCAGGAAATAGTGGAACTAATTGGGCTCCGCAAGACCAGACTCTATTACGATTTTGCAAGATGAACAACTGAAACACACATATGGGCAAGTACTTAATAATAAGGTTACTCAGCTTCACTTGGAGTTATCCAATATTTGTGTGTCAATGCAATCATGACGCAGTGACAGTATAGCAACAGCTGTACAGACCTCCAACCGCTGCTTTAACCGTCGATCTCCTTCGAGTAGCACCAGTATTGTGCAACCGAAGCGCTCCTGCTTGCAAAGAGGGAGCTCCCTTCCAAATTACAGCTTCCCAAATAACAGCTGCCAACTAAAACTAGGCCGCTCTACCACTTCAGGTGCGGCCAGGTCGTTTTGCGGTACATACTAGGGCTGCTCCCAGCACAGTGCCCCGCTCTCCACCTTCTTCGTGCCGCTGCTAACTCAAGACCCCATCCCTCCCCGATCCACGCCACATCGCGGACAACATTCGTACCACAAGCCTCTCTGGCAAAGAGATTCTACAAGACCGGCGATTCCACCACACAGGCACAAAGTTGAAAAATACTGAACTTTGTGGAAGATTTCGACGTACTGCAGAACAACGGATTTTTCAGTACCCTCCGAATCCCAAGTACGTAGGGGTTCGCCATGTGGTATCGTGCGTTGTCATGAAGGATGATGGGATGTAGTGCCAGAAGGTGCGCTCCAACCACGTGCCACTTCTCTCTCGATCCACACACATTGTTCTTGTTTCTTAAACATAGTGTCGGGGCACTCGAACCGGCCTCCCGCACTTTCAGACAGTACACAGATTAAATGACTCAAACACAGCCATCGCCGCTCGCTGTGCAACTTCATGATCTTCTGCTATCACCTTCAGACAGCAGGTATGCCATGTGACGCACATGTTTCATGTTACGGCACTATTGCCACCACTTTTTATCCAACCCAAGTAATAAGATGAGAGTCATGTTGGGATCTAATCCAGCGGAATTATCCAGATAATCAAAGGTCGGAAACGCCAACATTATGGGGCCATGGCTATAAAACGGCAGGCAACCAACAAGAAGTGCATAAAAGTTTGTGCTTTTAATTTGCCTGCCTAGTACCTCTTATGCTAAAGAGTGCAGTAACTAGTGAAATTCACACATTAGATTCGCACCTGCGGCTGGTTTCACTGCAGATGATTTGTGTGTGATGTTCAATGGCTAACGTTTAATTAATAAATTTAATTAGTTTAATTAATAAATTTAATAAGTGTAATTAATAAATTAACTTGGCTTGCAGTATCTTAATGTAGTTCGTTTGTCAAGGCAATAAACTGCTCTAGAGAAACAGTATTGCATTAAGGCAATCAATTTGTGCAATGTTTTTTAAGAATCGGAAGCAAATACCGCGTGTTTTAATTTTTCTTATTGCGAAGAAGGCATGAATGAAATTTTATTTCCAGTGAGTGAACCAGTAAATTCAAATTAAATCAAAATTGAAAAAGAAAACATGAAATAAATTTTAAGCACCGTTAAATTCACATCTCTTACTGTAAGTTGTAGAAATGTAAGTCTTTCAGATAGCTACAAAGATATCGTGATCGAAGATACGATTTGTGTACACTGTCGAAAACTCCTGAGTTGTTAGGGGATATTGAATGGCCTCAAACGGTTGTTGACTTCCAAGCTCGTTACTGACCGGGTGCTCTCCTATAACCACAGCTCCAGAACGGTACGCTTTCGACCTATGGTCACCTGAAAAAATTTTCTTCGTTCAACTTTCTCTACCATAGTCTGACATACTTCCCATTTTTTTGCAACCGTCTTTTTAAATAGTTTTGAAATAAATCTGATCAGTATTACGAAGTTCTTTCCGACCAACTTAATGAAATTACACATAGGTCATCCTTCGTGAGGACATGCACCTGTCTATAAAGGTGATCTCGACATCTGAAATTAGAGATCTGATAGACGATCTCGAAAAATGCACGCTATACACTATAATTTACCCCTTAGTCATTAAACTATGACAAACCTACAGGTATTTGTAACTGGGTAACGTTTGGAGTGCGCCTCACCCATGTGAGATGTTTAAAGACGATGATGCTCGCTGATGACACAGATTACTGGTAAAAGGCCCAAAGACATCCATACCAGCCGGCCGCTGTGGCCTAGCGGTTCTAGGCGCTACAGTCAGGAACCGCGCTGCTACTACGGTCGCAGGTTAGAATCCTGCCTCGGGCATCGGTGTGTGTGATGTCCTTAGGTTAGTTAGGTTTAAGTAGTTCTAAGTATAGGGGACTTATGACCTCAGATGTTAAGTCCCATAGTGCTTAGAGCCATTTGATCCATCCATACTAACACAGCCAGAAGAATAATGGAACAAGTACACAAATGTTTCACAGCTGACAGTACATCATTATTCTTAAATAAACTCAAATTAGGCAGTTAAAAACCAATAATTGAAATCAAAAGCCACACATCTGATTAAACTCCTTAGCATTGTGAAGACATTGCTAAATCTGAATGGTATTATAATTTTTTTTTCTATTTTGCTTTCTACGTTACTGCAATACAGGTCACATTTATATGCCTGTGCTCGCTCACGTGCTTTGTCAAATAGTAAGCAGTAAAACTGTGCTGTTATTGGGATTTTTAATCTTGGGTGTGGAATATTTCACTTTCAGCTAACATGTTTTGCAGCAACTGCACTAAATGGAACTGGTATACTTGCGGTCGACTGATAGTTCGATTATTGGAGGTTCGAACAGTGATTGTGCGGGGAAGTGTTCGCGGGAGGCCGAGAAGGTAGCACGTCCGTGTCATGTCGGAATATATGAAATTGTTATTTTATGAATACTGTATGAGAAAGTATCAAACTAATTCAGATACTAAGAACTTCGTGAAATACAACGGATTGCATTAACAAAACATACGTTGGTAAGTCGTGATTGCTACTTTGTTGGACTGAACTGTTTCCTGTGGCGTGACTTTCAAAAATTGATGTGATTTTCGGGTTTTAAAAACAACTAAACAATTTACTGTACGTGAATATTATCCATAAGTTGACCTAACAGGCGTGACACCTGTAGTATAAACGGACGAAATGCAGTTTCATATTCCGCGATTTGTGGTCTTTGGACACTTTAAAAATTGCGAACTTGACATTCACAGTCGTATCATGGGTCAGAAATGATATCGTCGTGCATATACTAAAGTCAACGAACTACAATACTAGTGGCTTCCGAAAAGTATGCCTCCAGCGACAGTCGACAGCGGAACATTTTCATCCTACATGGATTATGCACATATCAAGACGATGTAACTGCTGCGTTTTAATACTGACAGGTCGTTTTGTCGAGTGTGTTGCGGTGTATGTATGTTCAATGATGTTGTTAGTTAATTTTACGGATTTAAATGTAGTATTTAGTAAAATTCGTGAGAGATGTGACGTGTGTCATTAGGTTTCTGACTCTTACCAGTAACAACAAAGCAGGCTATTTCTCATTGATGCGAAGTTCAAACGCAGTGGGGATTTTATATCTGACACCTGTATGATGGCAGGAACTTACGTATACATTTTGGAACTCGTCATGTAGCAGCGTTCCCACGTCGAGAGTGACTTTATATACCTCTGTAAATATCTTTGGGTTATATTACGATTTGTTTGTCTTATGTTACAGAAGAATTCCTGGAATATTCGTAACTCATATTCCTTTCTGTTTTTGTTGGCTATAAGCGGACGTAACTTTTACACTGTTAAATATTTAGACACTTTCATGTCAAAAATCGATTGTTTAAACCCATAAGAGCTGGTTCTTTCCTGTATGCAGACGGGTAACAGACTTATGAGTCAACAACAGACTCATAAATTAACTTAAAAACCGAGTTCTGTCTAGCATGAACTTCAAATCGTTCACTGTGCTTGGTCGACGGATGAGAGCGCCAGTCTATCATGTAAACTATAATGCTTCATCGCTGGGCATCACGGATATGAGTGACGCTTTTGCTGCTTCCAGTACGCTAGATTTTGGGTCTTTTCCAGAAGACAAGGCAAGGATGGCTTATTGGAAGGGTGTGTCTCACATGGGGAAGAATCACTCCGTTTAAAAAAGTTTCAGGTCAGTGCACATTCCGCTGCAGAGTGAAAATGCTTCCTGACAGCCTGGCTGAGCCACATCTCAGTAATATCTCTCTTCGAGGGATGTTCGTTCTGTATGGTATGAAGGAGAGCTTCTGTGAGGTTTCGGAGGCAAGAGATGAGACCCTGGAAGAAATAGAGCCATGCGCGGGGAGGGATGAAGAGTCGTACTTGTATAGCTCAGTCAGCAGAGCACTTTCCTGTGGAAGGCGAAGGTTCTCGTCCCCAGTCGGGCACACAGTTTTAATCTACCAGCACGTAATAAATCAGCGGACACTTCTCTTTAGAGCAAAAATTCGTTCTGGAAACACTCTGTTTAATGCTGATAAGACAGTGACCTGCATATGCTTGAATGACGCTTAGCCTTTTCCGTAACAAAGTGGTGGGTTTCTTGTCGTGTGGCAGCTTTTTCGACAGTTCTGGAATGCAACGAAACACTTGAACAATTCGGTGGGGAGAACTGTCTGAAGAATAGGGTAAGCAAGAATCAACGATTGTTCGCCGACGACGCTTTAGTGACGGGCAACTCACGTCATTGAGTGCTCTAGGACGGTACAGGATTACTTTTAAGGAATTCCTATTTGGTGTGGTGAATGGCAGCTTGCTCTAATAGTAGAAAAATAGAAGTTAATGCATTTAAATAGGGACAAATGCACGTGTACAATATTAGCGGTGTGCTTTTTCCCACAATCACTTCTATTAAATACTAGGAGTAGCGTTGCAAACCGGAATGAAATGTAACGAGCACGTCAAGATGGGAGCAGTGAAGGCGAATGGTCTACTTCGGCCTATTGGAAGAATTCCAGAAAAGTGTTGGTTATATAAAATGGAGGTTGATTATAGAACACCAGTGGAACTTATTCTTGAGCTCTGGATGTTTGGAATCTCCACCAGGTCGGACTAAAGAAAGACATCGGAGCAATACAGAGGCACGCTGCTAAATTCGTTATCTGTGGGTTCGACCATCACACGAGTATTTCGGAGATGTTTTGTAAAATCAAATCAGTCAGTAGAAGAAAGACAAGTCCTTTTCAAGAAACACAATTGCGTTTAACTGTTTGTAATCATCTTTAGGGGGTAATTACTCTGAAGATAGCCTCACAGTAGCTGAAATCAATTTGCATTAAACAGATTAAAAATTTACAACAGATGCTGCCCTTCCTTTTATTTCGGAGTGTTGAGAGAATTTAGACTACCGAAATTGGGCCCTGACAAGACAGTGCTTTTACTCCTACCAACGTACATTTCGCATAAATACTGCGAAGACGGAGGCATACAGGTAATTATTTTCCCTCGCTCCATTTGCGAATTGAAAAGGAAAGAAAATGACTGGTAGTGGTATAAGATACCCTCCTGTATGCTCTGTATGGTGGGTAGAGAAGTAATTTCCACGAGGTGACAAAATCGCGGGGTAGCTACAGGCACATATACAGATGGTGTTAGTATCGAGTAAACAAGGTATAAAATGGCAGTGCGTTGGTGGATCTGTCATTTGTGCTCAGGTGATTCACGACAACAGGTGTCCAATCTGATTGTGGACGCACGATGGTAATTAACAGACTATGAACGATGGATGGTAGTTGGGCTAGATGCATGGGACTTTCCATTTCTGAAATCTTTAGGGAATTCAACATTCCGAGAACCACAGCGTCAAGAGTGCGCCGAGAAATCCAATTTTCATGCACTATCTCTCAAAAGACAACACAGGGGTGGGTGGGCTTCACTTAACCACTATGTGCAGAGGCGTTTGTGTAGAGTTACAAGTCTTAGCAGACAAGCAATAATGCGTCAAATAGCCGCTGAAATCAATCTGGGACGTTGCGACACTGCGGCGAAATTGTGCGTTAATGGGCTATGGCAGCAGAAGAACGACGCGAGTCCATTTGCTAATAGCACGACGTCGCGTACAGCGCTTCTCCTGGATTTATGACCATATCGGTCGAGTCCTAGGCGACTGTAAAACGTTTGCCTGGTCAGATGAGCCCAGATTTCTGTTGGTGAGAGGTGCTGGTAAGATTAGAGTCTGTCGTAGACACACAAGTTGTCAAAAAGGGACTCTACAAGCTGGTGGTGACTCCATAATGGCGTAGTCTGTGTATTCTGTGTATACATGGAAAGGATTGGGTCCTCTGGTTCAATAGAAACAATCGTTGACTGTAAATGTTTCTGTTCGTTTACTTGGAGACTGCTAGAAGCCGTTCATGGACTTGATGTTCGCAAACAACGATGGAATTTTTATGGGTGACAGTGAGCAAAGTCAGCGGGAGGAATCATTCAGGATTGGTTTGAAGAACATTCTGGATTATTATATTTTGTCACCCAGATAGCCCGACATGACTCCTATCGAACATTTGAGGGACATAACCCAGAGGTCAGTTCGTGTCTAAAATCCTGCACGTCAACACTTTCGTAATTATGGACGGCTATAGATGCAACATTGCTCAGTGTTTCTACAGAGGACTACCAGTGACTTGTTGAGCTCATGCCACGTCGAGTTGCTGCACTGTGCTGGGCAGCAGGAGATCCGACACGATATTGGGAGGTATCCATCGACTTCTTACACCTCAATGTATGTAGATGTCAGTAAACTTTCTAGAACTAGAATAGATGAATAAATGCGGAGATATCATTTGGCTAATAAGATAGGATAACAGAATTCAGATCGGAGTTATAAGGAGTTGAAGGACGTGAAAGGAGTGTTGCCATGTACGAATGTGAAACGTGGATGGTAGGCAGTTCATATTGGAAGAGAGTGAACGCTTTTCAAATTCATTGCTACAGAAGAATGTTAAAAATTTGATGAGCACATCGAATAATTAATGAGGAGGCACTAGATCGAACTGGGTAAAAAAGAAATATATGGGACAAATTGCCTAAGAGGAGGCCGACTGGTAATACGTCGAAGAATAGTCAGCTGGTTATGGAATGAAGCATCGGGTGTGAAAGTTCTAGAAGGAGACAATACGATAATCAGGTTCACATAGTACACGTTGTGGTAATTATGTAGACGTAAAGGGGCTTGTACAGGGTAGACTAACATGGACAGCTGGATCAAACTAGTTTTTGCATTTACGACCTAAAAAAAATAATATAATGGAAATCGCAATTTAATGAAATCATTAGAACATGAGATATGGTCAGAGATTTGTGTCGTCGGGTAACGATACAAAAGCAGTACGGTATTTTGCATTACCTGAGCGGCAGCAAGTATGGTGTCCTGAATTGGTAACGGTAGTACTTTTACTATCACTGAATTACTCACCGAGTAATCATAAGACTGATATGATGGCTTGTCAAAATGATAACCTTTGCTAAGTGAGCCGGTGAATTTCTTCCAGCGTTGCGCTTAAATACATGCTCCATGTGATTTTCTGACAGACTATACCGGTTGCTTGATCTTTTACTGCAAGTTCTTAGCCTTCCTAAATGTATGGACGTATGGAAGACGATAGGTGAATGAATGAAAGGGTATTTATAGTGACCTAAAATGTTCTAGGCGCTTCAGTCCGGAACCGCGCCGCTTTTTACGGTCTCAGGTTCGAATCCTACCTCGCGCATGGATGTGAGTGGTGTTCTTAGGTTAGTTAGGTTTAAGTAGTTCTGAGTCTAGGGGACTGATGACCTCAGATGTTAAGTCCCATAGTGCTCAGAGCCATTTGAACCATTTTTGACCGAAAAGTAAACGATTTTTTTAAACCTAAATGATAAATTACTTCATTGGTAATCCTAGAAATTTTCTCCTTGCATTCGTACATACGACTACTGAAGCGTAGAAGTTATCTAGCGAACACAACTCTTCTGTGGCTAGTTTCAAACGTTGCCTCAAAGACGCCCTCTCCTCCTTGCGGTAATCGAAGCATTAAACTGAACAAATTAAACAAGAAGTAGCTCCGGTGTCAATAGCACTTAAAATATGTTAGTTTTTATGGCTCTTTCGAAGCAATAACGGGTTAACTCTATGGCAGACTGCCTCACGGGAGGATTACTCAGAGCAATATCCCGTGGCCACTGG
The DNA here is from genome assembly GCF_021461395.2 of Schistocerca americana. Classification (NCBI taxonomy): domain Eukaryota; kingdom Metazoa; phylum Arthropoda; class Insecta; order Orthoptera; family Acrididae; genus Schistocerca; species Schistocerca americana. Next base: position 655,569,526 of record NC_060122.1, read on the forward strand.
CGCTCTGGAAGCGCGCAGTCCGGCGCACTGTGGCGACGTTTACTGCTGGCGGAGCTTTGTGCCGTATCTGACGAAGTGCCACGCCGCGCCTCCTAACTGAATTGTGGCAGCTTGGGCGGCTTCCCGCTAGCTGCCGCCGTATATCGCCGCTTCCGACACTTTATGGCCACAATTTACTTCCGCGCCCCGTTGTCGGCTACCCGCCTGCCTGTTGTGTCGTGTGGAAAGCCGGCCTCTCAGTGACTTCTCCTTACGTCAATATTGTGAGCTCTGAGCGAGAAAGTTTTTAAGACGGTTAGAATAAATTTATTGTTTCCTCGTTGTATTTGCACTTTGTCACGTAACTCCTGCGTCTAATTCCTCAGTTACTTACTTGCTGTAACTCTGCTTTCTCTGCCACTGTTTTCGGACTTTATATAATATTTAGAGATCCACTTTTTGTTTTTTTTTCATGCACACATCATGCAGTGAGAACCACATCACATAAGCAGTTAATCAAATTATTAAACGAAATTTATATCAATATTTAACAACAACAGTAGCTGATAACAACAAAAACACATCATGGTAACGAAAGAATCCAATTCGTTTAAATTATCGAGTGAAAAATGTAAAGAATCGCACAAAGGAAAGGACATTTTAATAGTGCAGTCTCTTAAAATGTTCACAACGTTTGGGTAAGATGCTGCAGTTCCTGATGTCATAATATATTCTTGACAGATCTAGTTAAAAATTTGAAAGACGTTGTAATGAACATTCATTAATACACATTTTAATGCATGTTGTTGTTGTTGTGGTCTTCAGTCCTGAAACTGGTTTGATGCAGCTCTCCATGCTACTCTATCCTGTGCAAGCTTCATCATCTCCCAGTCCTACTGCAACCTACATCCTTCTGAATCTGCTTAGTGTATTCATCTCTTAGTCTCCCTCTACGATTTTTACCCTCCACGATGCCCTCCAATACTAAATTGGTGATCCATTAATGTCTCAGAACATGTCCTACCAACCGATCCCTTCTTCTAGTCAAGTTGCGCCACAAACTTCTCTTCTTCCCAATCCTATTCAATACCTCCTCATTAGTCACGTGATCTACCAATCTAATTTTCAGCATTATTCTGCAGCATCACATTTCGAAAGCTTCTATTCTGTTCTTGTCCAAAGTATTTATCGTCCATGTTTCATTTCCATACATGGCTACACTCCATACAAGTACTTTCAGAAACGACTTCCTGGCACTTAAATCTATACTCGATTTAACAAATTTCTCATTTTCAGAAACGCTTTCCTTGCCATTGCCAGTCTGCATTTTATATCCTCTCTACTTCGACCATCATCAGTAAATTTGCTCCCCAAATAGCAAAACTCCGACTTAATTCGACTACATTCCATTATCCTCGTTTTGCTTTTGTTGATGTTCATCTTATATCCTCCTTTCAAGACACTATCCATTCCGTTCAACTGCTCTTCCAAGTCCTTTGCTGTCTCTGACAGAATTACAATGTCATCGGCGAATTTCAAAGTTTTTATTTCTTCTCCGTGGATTTTAATACCTACTAAGAATTTTTCTCTTGTTTCCTTCAGTGCTTGCTAAATATGCAGATTGAATAACTTCGGGGAGAGGCTACAGCCCTGTCTCACTCCCTTCCCAACCACTGCTTCCCTTTCATGTCCCTCCACTCTTATAACTGCCACCTGGATTCTGTACAAATTGTAAATAGCCTTTCGCTTCCTGCATTTTACCCCTGCGACCTTCAGAATATAATATATAAAAGTATCGATACCACATAAAGGGGAAAGACTATTACCAAAAATCTCAAAAAGATTCTGACCGACACTTCAACAAAGGTTTGAACGAATCTAGGCACTGTTTTACTTCAAATTTTTAGTGATACCATTATACACATTCAGATGAGCATAGACCATATTTCTTTTTAAACAACAGTGTACAGGTTTTCTGTTAAAACTGGCTGTGGGAAGGATAATGCTCTGCCTTGCTGTGAAGTAAAAGTGTAGGATTTTGTTTTCTTTATCGCAGCCAATTTTAACTCTGATAGAGAGGCAGTTATATTATTAAAAAATAGTTTCTCCCATATTTATTTTTCCCCATTATATATAATCACTGAGGTGCAAAAATCACGGGATAGCGTTATACACGTATACAGTTGGCAGAAGTATCGTGTAGAAAAGGGCAGTGCATTGGCGGAGCTGTCATTTGCACTCAGGTGTTTCCTGTGGATAGGTTTCCGACGTGATTCTGGCCTCACGGCGGAAAATAATAGGCTTTGAACACGAAATGTTAGTTGAAGCTATGGTTCCGAGATCTACAGTATCAAGAGTGTGTCGAGAGTACAAAATTTCATGCATTACCTCTCGCCAGGTCAACCCAGTGGCCGACGGCCTTCACTTACAACCGAGAGCAGCGGCGTTTGCGTAGAGTTGTCAGTGCTGGCAGAACACTGAATGAAATAACCGCAGAAATGAATATGGGACGTACAACTAACGTATCCATTACGACAGAGTGACGAAATTGGGCGTGAATGTACTATAGCAGCAGAGACCGACGCTAGTGGATATGCTAACAGCACGACATCGCCTGCAGCGTCTCCTTTGGGCTCGTAACCACATTGGTTGGGCCCTAGACGTCTGGTCAGATGAGTTCCGATTTCAGTTGGTAAGAGCTAACGGTAGTGTTCGAATGTGGTGCAGGCACAACGAAGCCATGGACTCTAGTTGTCAAAAAGACACTGTGCGAGATGATGGTAGCTCTATAATGACCAACCTCGCAAATTTTCCGTTTCTTGCATTAATTTTGGACACTAGTGTATAGATGAACGTTTGCTCTGGGTAACAGTGCACACAGCCTCTGCCAAAATAACACGGTGAGAGAAATCAGAAATGTAACAAAGCTTAATAAATTTCATTGCAGTCGAAAAATACGAAAGTATGAGAGAACGTTTTCAAATAACACGCTACACAGTTTTAGACCGAGTACTCGAAAATAGCAGTTATGTGGAGCAGCCGTAACAAGGGTTTGTGAGGTTCACAACTCACTCATCGCAAAAGGAACCAGAACATTAACTACAATAGTTGAACGAGGGCACCGAAATATGAAAAAGCTTTTCTTTAGTGAGGCGTGCTTACATCACTCAGCAAAAGATACAATGACCGAGCACCACTGCACAACTGGCCGAAGGGACTATAGTGCAAGTACTCAGAACCAGGGGTAACCTATTACAAAAATGCTTAACAGCCACACAACAATAAATAATCACCATTTTCACAGACTAATGACCTATGTACGCACCAGTAGCACAAGTAAGACACTAGTCGCATAAGAAAAGGTTTAAAAACAACAAGAAATGAGGGAGGCGCTGTGTGACAAACATGCTCACATAGCTCACGACTCTGCACAAATTTGTGCTTTCCACGAACCATCGCGTACAGACTGCGCTATAGTAAAAACGCACAGGGCGTGCCGCACTTAACGCTGTTCGGCAACCAATCGGTGATTTGGCAACGGCTACACAGGCGTTCGGTCAAATCCGTCCCGTTGGACTACCCGGTGGTAGTCAAGGTTTACCTCTCGCGTTACTCGCTCAGTCGCACTTTCAGCTCTGCTCGATGTGTCCTGTTGTTCTCGCACGCCGACTTAACGCCAGCGTTGGTGTCGTGTAGCCTCTCTCGTAGCAAGTGCCCTAATGGAATCGAACTGACGCAATCTCATTCTGTACGCCTGGCTTTCCACACTGCTGCGGCTTAGTGACGTTTTCTGACGGCACAATATTCTTATTAAAATTACTTGTATTTAAGTACCTAACCTTCTTGTCATAAGATAAGCCTGGAAAGACATTTATTGCTTTAAAAAATTTGTATTTAAAATTAAAAGCTTAAGAGATACTCAGATTTTCAAGAGTACCTCATTTTAAGGTCGTGCCATGTCCAATTTCAGTTGGTTTCTGAACTCATATCAATATGAGAAAGACGTTATATGTCATTTCCTCCATTTATTTGTGAATTTTTTGAACTCGCCGAAGTTGGCAAGAGTGTAAATTTATGGTAATACGGACGAAAACAAAACTGGGAATAAAATCTGTTGGTAATCAACAATAATTGTATTAAAAGTTTATGTGCGAATGCAGTTGTGTATAAAACCTGAACCATAACTGAAAATGACCATACTACTAGACAAAAAGAACCTTAACAATGGTCTCAAGACAAGTACTTTCAATATTATTTTTGAATTGCACGTTGTTACTTGATGCAAGAGTCTTCTTACATTTACAAGCAGGACAATGTAAAATACAGTCGTATTCTGTGAAGAATCATTATTTAACTGTTAGCAAGTAAAATTATAGTCTCATTAATTATGCTTTATTTAAGATCAGTGAAAAATTCTGTTGTAAAAAGAGAAAAAGGATATGGGTTACAACTCCCAGAGTGAATTCACGAAAATCTACAGTTGTCACTATCATGATGATCTCGTAGCAACTGAATCCTACATGGTTTGGAACCTAAACGTCGCCAAACAGTACACCACACACAAACATGACAAGAGACTCTTAGTTGACAAGTCGATTTCACTCATGTGGATTATTTACAAAACTCTGTCGAATGCACTTTACGTGTTGAACAAGAGCTATGTCTTCACCTGTAGGTGCCCCTTACATAAACAATCAGTGTCTTAAAACTTCTGCTACACTTGTCGAAGACCTTAAGCAGCAGGCTGTGCGGTAGAGCACTCACGACGACAACTTCATCCCACAGTTGTAACTGAGTGGCAACTGTTGTTAGAGGAGAAAGGAAAACACATTTTGTTCAGAGGAGGAGAGCAGGAGAGCTTCTGTAAAGTTTGGAAGGTAGGAGGCGAGGTACTGGCAGAAGTAAAGCTGTGAGTACCGGGCGTGAGTCGTGCTTCGGTAGCTCAGTTGGTAGAGCACTTGCCCGCGAAAGGCAAAGGTCCCGAGTTCGAGTCTCGGTCGGGCACACAGTTTTAATCTGCCAGGAAGTTTCACATTTTGTTCAATTTCTGTCGCCATCTCGACTATATACACTTGGCCCAATCGATGAGCAAGCGCCATAGCTGGTTGCACCAGGGACACCCAGCGAATATCGGTGGTATTTCATATAATTAACAGATTACACAGGAAACAAACGGAACAATCAAAACAATTTTTAAAAGCCTTATGACACATGTATCAGTAGTGCGGACAGTTAAAAAGACTGACGGCAACTGAGATCAACTTTGGAAGACAGTCTGCAGGTATATTCAGGAGAGAAAGGGTCAGAAATGGATTCACCAGGAAGAAAATGTATGCCTCGTGTTCAGTTTTTGGAAGTAAAACAACTAATATGGTATGGACACATCATAAGGATGTCATACCGGGTGATCAAAAAGTCAGTATAATTTTGTAAACTGAATAAATCACGGAATAATGTAGATAGAGAGGTACAATTTGACACACATGCTTGGAATGACATGGGATTTTACTAGAACCAAAAAAATACAAACGTTCAAAAAATATGCGACAGATGGCGCTTCATCTGACCAGAATAGCAGTAATTAGCATAACCAAGTAAGACAAAGCAAAGATGATGATCTTTACAGGAAATGCTCAATATGTCCACCATCATTCCTCAACAATAGGTGTAGACGAGGAATAATTTTGTCAACAGCACTGTAAGTCATGTCCGGAGTTATGGTGAGGCATTGGCGTCGGATATTGTCTTTCAGCATCCCTAGAGATGTCGGTCGACCACGGTACACTTGCGACTTCAGGTAATCCCAAAGCCAATAATCGCACGGACTGAGGTCTTGGGGCCTGGGAGGCCAAACATGACGAAAGTGGCAGCTGAGCACACGATCATCACCAAACAACGCACGCAAGAGATCTTTCACACGTCTAGCAATACTTTTTTTTTTGTTCTAATAAACCCCCATGTCATTCCAAGCATGTGTGTCAATTTTTAGCTGACTTTTTGATCACCCTATTGCAAAGATTGCCATGACTGAACGTGGAATGGGAATCACTAGAAAGGAAGAAATGAGGGAGGTCACGTCACATGAATAAATGAACCCGGACATTAATTATAAAATGAAATACTGAAGGAAAAAAATGGACACGCACAAACAGAGAATGAAATTTGATGTATAATCCTTGCTTGCCGAAAAGTGTAGACATAAACCGGGAATAATAATGACTGTAAATGACTGATAAGGCGAAACCGGTCAAACCACTCCGTTATCTATACAAATATTTCACTGCAGTATATTTTATTACTCCAATAAGAATCAAAAGCCGGCTAGTGTGGCCGAGCGGTTCTATGCGCTTCAGTCTGGAACCGCGCGAACGCCACGGTCGAAGGTTCGAATCCTGCCTCAGGCATGGATGTGTGTGATGTCCTTAGGTTAGTTAGGTTTAAATAGTTCTACGATCTAGGGGACTGATGACCTCAGATGTTAAGTCTCATAGTGCTCAGAGCCATTTGTACCATTTTTGAAGAATCAAAGTTCGAAGAATATACTTAATTTTGTAAGTATGTTGTCAGATTCCGTCGTTCAGTTTACAATCTTATCGGATACGGGGTTGAAATTTACCGATATTGTTTACTGCAATGCCCTCATTCTGGTGACAGCCGTTATAGTCACGGATAAAATACACGCTACTGTAAAACTTCCTGGCAGATTAAAACTGTGTGCCGGACCGAGATTCACACTCGGGACCTTTGCCTTGCCCGCGAAAGGCAAAGGTCCCGAGTTAGTGTCCCGGTCCGGTGCACAGTTTAAATCTGCCAGGAAGTTTCTTATCAGCTCACACTCCAATGCAGGGTGAAAATTTCATTCTTAAAGTGCTATTACTTGGAAAAGGCAGATCATGTTTACTTTGTGGTAGAATTCCAACTGTCTATTGACTTTCGCACTAAACCTCATCCTGGCCAAAGTATGAAATACAGAAACAAAAGTTTTAAAATTTGTGGAGAATATCCATGCTATTTTAAATACTAAAAAGGAGAAGGGACTTTTAAGTTCTGTCGGGCAGTAAAGCTTGAAGGATAGACGACATGTACGATTTTGATGATTGATAAAATGTCTTTGCCTCATAAACGAAATGGTTCAGATAAATTTCCATTGAATATAACTTACTTCTCAAAACACCTTAAGTTCACATATTCACTGTGTGATCAAAAGTATCTAGACACCCCCAAAAACATACTTTTTCCTATCGGGTGCAATGTGCTGCCACCTACTGCCAGGTTCTCCACATCAGAGACCTCAGTGGTTATTAGACATCGTGAGAGAGCAGAATGGGGCACTCCACGGAACTCACGGACTTTGAACGTGGTCAGGTGATGGGTGTCACTTGTGTCACACGTCTGTAGGCGAGATTTTCACACTCCTAAACATCCCTTGGTCCACCGTTTCCGATGTGATAGTGAAGTGGAAACGTGAAGGGACACATACAGATCAAAAGCGTAGAGGCCAACCTCGTCTGTTGACTAACAGAGACCGTCGACAGTTGAAGAGGGTCCTAATGTGTAATAAGCAGACATTTATCCATACCATCACACAGGAACTACAAACTGCATCAGGATCCACTACAAGTACTATGACAGTTAGGCGGGAGGTGAGAAAACTTGGATTTCATGAACGAGCGGCTGCTCATAAGCCACACATTACGCCGGTAAATGCCAAACGACGCCTCCCTTGGTGTAAGGAGTGTAAACATTCATCAATTTCTGGGTTGGCGGGTGGAAAATTTTCTCCATTGTTGCCGTTCTCAACACAGGCTCTCTAACTACAATGTTGGCAACCAGAAAGTGATTAGCAAAAATGTGATGCCTGTAATTAAAGTTCACTGTGCCCACTTTGATGAAAAATAAAGTTATTGGTTATTGATCATGGAATTTCATTATGCTGAGGATTTAGGATGATGTCTGGCGGAGGTTCGAGTCCTTAGGACAATGTAGGTTAAGTAGTGTGTAAGCTTAGTGACTGATGACCTTAGCAGTTAAGTCCCATAACATTTCACACACATTTGAACATTTGATGTCTGGGATTCATAGAAAATGCAGTTTACTATAACAATTTTCACTATATTCTGAAAACGACAAAGCGCAAAGTTTCAGACAAATGTTTACCCAAGCAATGCTACTATCAGCTATTTTACTACCAGAGCTGTTCAGAGTCTATTGCGCGGATCCTATTATCCCTAGATAACGAAACTGTTCAATAATCGTTATCGATGTAAATGTTCAAAGTGAATGCTCGCCAAAATTTGATGTTAATACTCATGAAATGCCACGCTAGTAATGGTAGAAGGTCTGTCCTGCAGTGACATGTGAAAATACGACATACGCAAGCTGAGAGTAAGTCACTGATGTCATTCCGCAATTAACCCTTTACCACAATGCGAACTCATTTTTACATGCATACCGAGTTACATAACATGGCATCCAAGGCTGTTCCTTCCAAATGCACAGACGCGACGCGGCTTCCGACACGGAGTGCACGCTGATACGAATCTAGAAGAGAACTGGGGGCTGACTCTAGCCCGCAGGGCTCTTATTTATATAACTGGGATGAAGACCGCTGAAGGCGCAGCCAACAACATTTGCCTTCCTGACTAGCCACTGGGGCTAGCAGAACACCACTTGAAGTTACTAAATACTTAATTGCTTCATTCTCTGAAGGCCAATGGAGCTCTCAATTTATATGTGCAATCAGCACACAGGTAAGTATTTGTAATAAAATTCTGATGTGGCTGGGTTCAATACTTTTGGTGAGAGAATTATTTTAGTTGCACTTCACGTAATAGATGAGCTCTGAACTCGCCCTTTGGAGAGATGCTACAGCTATAATTTTATAGCTATCTTTTGGTAACTTCTCACATCTTTGTAACTATAGAGTATTTCCATTCTACCTAAATGTAAACATCCTAGCTTTATCTAATCACTTAATAAATCTATCTTGCTTCCATACTTTTAGGACACAAAAACAGAAAATCACGAATTTCAACAAAAAATATTACTTTGTGAGATCCAGCATGCTGTTTCCATTAAATTACAATGAAAAATGAATCCGAATATAAATTTTGAAGTTTCTAGGTTCTTCCTGCTGCGCCGATGATTTTCACGTAAAACATCCAAATTTCGAAAACGTTACTAAACGGAAACTTAACACATTATTATTATAGAATCATTTCTGGCATGCTATTAAGTTTTCAGATCATTTACTTTACTTTTAAGGTATTGCGGAACATTCGGGACGTTATAGCTAGAGCAGACTAGGCTGGCACACAATGGAAAGAATATGAATTCTATATGGCGTGAGTAGGCTGCTTCCCTACAGATTGAACAGTGGAAAACCGTTGTATGGAGTGACGAATAACAGTACACAATGTGGCGATCTGATGGCAGGGTGTGGTTATGGCGAGTCCCTGGTGAACGTCATCTGCTTGCGTGTGTAGTGCCAAAAGTAAAATTCGGAGGCGGTGGTGTTATGGTGGGATCGTGTTTTTTGTGGAGGAGGCTTGTACCCCTTATTGTTATGCGTGGCACTATCACAGCACATAAAAAAACAGTATGAACAGGTGCTAGTGAAGTAGACCAATCTAAAGAACATAGAAGATCGTCAACTGCAACATGCACAACGGTAGACAACTTAACGTATTTCCAAACACATTCTGACAACTGGTTAATGTGCTCAGTATGGGATGAGACCACCTGTGACACGAATACGGGCCCGACAACGACGGGAAATGCTGTGAATGATGTCATCAAACTTATGTTGAGGCAATATTGCCCATTCTTCCTGCAGAGCTGCTCACAAGTCTTGGAGAGTGGTTGGTGGTTGCTGACGTGTTGCACCCAGTCCCCCTGGTGCATCCCACGCATGCTCTATAGGATTCAAATCCGAGCGAGCAGGCCACGCGAAGCATGCCATATCTTCCGTTTCCAAAGAAACATCTACAACCTGTGCTCTATGAGGTCGAGAATTATAGTCCATCAATACGAAGCCTGGATCCACAGCACCTCGCAATAACCGCGCATGAGATCCCAAAATCTCCTCACAATTCCTGAAAGTACCTGAAAGCAGTTAAATCTTGCTGATTCACCAGTACAATATTGTAAAGAATTGTTCGAATGGTCAACATAATCCCAGAACTGACCATTGTGGGTCCTCCTCGATGTCGGTTTCCTTCCACAACGTTTGCGTCCCAAAATTGTGGTCCACGTGCACTCCAGAAGCGAATCCGTCGAGAATCACTCTCCAGACCGAATCGAGGCTCATCTGTGAAAAGAACATTGAACCACCATCTGACCGTCTAGGTGGCATGTTGACGGCTCCACTCTATAGACATTCCCTTTTGTGAAGACCCGCCAGAGCTTCTGACGTAGTGTCAGAGAGAGACAGAAACTATGGCAGGGGTAAATTCCCATACATCAGCCACTTACACATCGCCACTCCTGGCTCTGCCCTACTGCCTCGCCTCATACATCGCAATAACTTAAACCAACGCTGCAGTTTCCTGCCTCGCAGTTGCTAAATCGCACGTGCAATATGCCGCTGCGGCTCCGCGCCATATTTACCCTGTCTGGCCTACTGACTGCTGACTATTGCCTCACACTGCCGGCAGCTCCAGACTTCATCGCCCCACAGCGCTTTTACTGAATTTCAACAAATTCCCTACTACTAAGACTAATACTAGCGCAGCAAGATGAAGACGATGTTGTCTGTGGTCAGCCGTCTGCAGCCTGCAGCCATGGGTAACAGTGACAGCAGAGATATTGGTGCTCATACGAGGCACGATTCCGTATCAATGTTGGAACACACGAGGCAATAAAGACCCTACGACTTTTCTTAGGAGATTGGTTATGGAGAGGTAAATCTACGTTTCTAGCATTTGTAGACTTAGAGATAGTTTTGATGACGTTTACGGGAATACTCTCTCTCAAACTATGAACGTGGCAGGGGTAAAATTCTGGGAGGCAATGGCTACAATTTGTACAGAAACAACATGGCAGCTATAAGAGTCGAGCGGCACGGAAGAGAAGCAGTCGTTCAGAAGGGAGTGCGACATGATTGTTGCCCATCTTCGATGTTATTCAGTCTGTATGTTGAGCAAGCAGTAGAGGAAACAAAAGAAAAATTTGGCGTAGGAATTAAAATCCATGGAGAAGAAATAATAACTTTGAGGTTTGCCGATGACATTGTAATTCTGTCAGAGATAGCAAAAGGACTTGGAAGAGCAGCTGAACGGAGTGAACAGTGTCTTGAAAGGAGGATATAAGATGATCATCAACAAAACGGAAGAACCATAATGGAATGTAGTCTAATTAAATCAGGGGATGCTGAGGGTATTAGATTAGGAAATGCGACACTTAAAGTAGTACATGAGTTTTGCCTATTTGGGGAGCAAAATAACTGATGATGGTCGAAGTAGGGAGGATATAAAATGTAGATTGGCAGTGGCAAGGAAAGCGTTTCTGAGGAAGAGAAATTTGTTAACATCGAGCATAGATTTAAGTGTCAGTAAGTCGTTTCTGGAAGTATTTGCATAGACTGTAGCATTTATGGAAGTGAAACATGGACGATAGCTAGTTTAGACAAGAAGAGAATAGAAGCTTTCGACATGTGGTGCTACAGAAGAATGCTGAATATTACATAGGTAGATCACGAAACTAATGAGGAGGTACTGAATAGAATTGGGGAGTAGAAGAATGGTATGACACGTTCTAAGGTATCGAGAGCATCAAGAGATCACTAATTTAGTGTTGGAAGAATGCGTGGAGGGTAAAAATCTTAGAGGGAGACCAAGAGATGAATACACTAAGCAGATTCAGAAGGATGTAGGTTGCAGTAGGTACTGGGAGATGAAGAAGCTTGCACAGGATAGAGTAGCATGGAGAGCTGCACCAAACCAGTCTCAGGACTGAAGACCACAACAACAACAACATATGGGGCACCGCAGACGACGCTTGTTGGCCTACAGGCTCTGCTGCCGAGGCACCTTCCAGCGTACCCGACTTGGAGCGGCTGCCCATAATACAAAGTGAATGGCAGCTTGTAACGCATTCTCATCGATCGGAGCAGAGAATAAATTTGGTGACTTGCTCTTCCAAGTCCTTTGCTGTCTCTGACAGAATTACAATGTCATCAGTGAACCTCAAAGTTTTTACTTCTTCTCCATGGATTTTAATTCCTACTGCGAATTTTTCTTTTGTTTCCTTCACTGCTTGCTCAATATACAGATTGAATAACATCGGGGAGAAGCTACAACCCCGTCTCACTCCCTTCCCAACCACTGCTTCCCTTTCATACTCCTCGACTCTTATAACTGCCATCTGGTTTCTGTACAAATTGTAAATAGCCTTTCGCTCCCTGTATTTTACCCCAGCCACCTTCAGAATTTGAAAGAGTATTATCTATAGAAGAGTATTATCTATAGAAATCGAAAATGAGTCTCATTTCGAAACTCTATGGACGCCTACGTGTACTCGAGGTAGTCATCGGATGCTTTTATCGGTTTCCCGATTTCGTCGTAACAGTTGTGGAACCATTCAAAGAATTCCTTCGCTCAGAAGCATGAAAATATCTCTGTCCTGCTGTATTAGTTGGAAGTGAAATAAATCTACCGAGTGTGACGTCTGAGGATTCACTGCAGATAGTACAGATCTTGTGGAGCAGTTCCAAACACATTTTTCGGAAGTTGTTTTTAGTAGATAGTTACAGAACCCACACACAATAGAAATATTTTAAACTTTATTCTTACAGACAAGCATGACCTAATCAACAGACAGTACATACACAGGAATTAGTGATCATAATTTCATATTAGCGACGATGGTTACCGCAACTAATACATCGATAAAGTACACTACGAGAGTTTTTCCGCTGGAAAGATAAACAGTCATTAGCCTCCTACTTAGACAATGAATGTTACCATTCAGTTCCTATATGACGAAATTGTAGATATTCTGAGCAGAGTTTAAACTGATTTTAAATCGAACTCTGGAGAAGTACAGGGTGGGGCAAATGAAAGTTGTAACGCCGGAAATGCACATCCTCGTATTTCCATCTATTGTACTATAATTTTTTTTCCTTGTTTCGTTACCTCAAGATATGACATTTCTGTGTCTTTATATATTGTAATTGTTTTACTATTTGTATATTTATATATTTATGCATTTATGTCGGTTTATAATTGGTTTATTTTGTGAATATTATTTGCATTTATACGCTGGGTCTGGCCTAGGGAAAACTATGCTATCGAACGAATACATCGATAGGTCGTGTGAAGAACGAAAGTGTGTAGGATCTTTGGTAGTGTGATCTCGGCCGCGTGGAGCGCGGGCAGAGCAGAGGGAGTCTGGTTGGAGTAGTGCGATTGAGCAGGTGTGTTGTGTGACGCTCCCGCAAGTTGCCGGGCTTTCGGGGTTTGGCAGCATGTAATTACGATCGACTGGCTATGGTAGTTTCTAGCACGGTGTCGCGGACGGGAAGCATTAGCTGGCACACATCAAGAGCCCGTTTCGCCTGGTGACCGTGTCGAGAAGAAGGCGTGCCAGCATACAGCTTCTGCAACAGCGACGGCCGACAATGAGTGACTGTCGCCACCTCCTCGATCGGCGACTTCAAACCTTCAATCAACCAACAAGGAAGACTAAAAGCACGTAAAGTTTCAGAACTGTATGGCAGACCTCAGCTTTTCAAACTGTTCGAATCGCAATATTACAGCAACTTAGCATGAACCTTTGTTGCTCAGTGTCCCAATTGCATTACCAAGCAGGGTCCCTTCCTTTTCCGAAATGAACCCGAGTGTCGTTGAAATTCAAACGCCAGCATTAAAGCAGCATCATTCAATTTCACTGCTTTAATTTCAAAGTTCAGTTTAAGTATTCATAGCTGGCTACAAGATTTAGATTACACGAGCACAAATTAAGAGTGCGAGTTTTGTTACGGTAGTTTAGCTTACCTGTGACTGCAGCTCAGCTGGGTACGTACAAAATTTTACTATTGTTAATTGTTCACAATCATTTAATTCAAGTTCAAAGTTAAATCTCTTATTTCTAAATTGCGTAGAGTCAAGTTGCTTTTGAAATGATTGTTGAGGTAGTCCAAGACTAACCGTATTTTACTGAATTTCGATGTGCTTCAGAAAGATAGCTCACTATTAACTTCAGTCACTAAATTAATTTTCGATTTTCCGGTTTTATTAATTCTTTTGCTAAATTAAGTCAGAGTGTAGCGAAATTTATTACTTCTGACAAACTTTCAGTTTTCACACTACACGTGTCAACCTTCAGTTGCCACGTTTCTAGTGCTAATTATATGTGTAATAACCTTTCTTTTTCAGTTACTATAGTAATTGTCCTTAGGACTGGCGACCGTAATTTCCCTCAAATCTCAAATATCTAATTACCGCTAGTTAATTGTTAACCTAACGGCCTCACATTTACTTTCTTTATTAACTTTACCCCTTTTCAAAATTAATTTCCACCAGTTTCATTTGCATTTTTGCTTTCATTTAGATGTAACCCTTTCCTCCCTCTTTACCGACAGATTAACTTCGGTGACGATTGCTTTCCCAAATTTCCATTAGGTACACGCGGTTTAATTTTTCACTGTCATTAAGGTCGAAAAGTGAGGGGGAGGTTACAAAGTGATCCGGAGAACATAGTTCCAGGCTACAAAGAAACACGGCGGAGGAAAGGAAATACTGACCTAACTATGGCAGATGTTGAAGCTGACCACTATTCACCTCTCGGCATTTTTGGGCCCTGGTCACCAAGTTGCTGAGGGTGGATCGAGACTGGACTGCTAGAATTGTTGCAGTCTCATCCGAAATGTTCTAACGCAGTACTTTAAGATTATGAGGGTTATTGCGATACACCTTACTCGAGGGCTTCCCACACAAAGTAATCGCACACTGCCAGATCAGGTGACCTGGGTGGCCAGTTAGGGCCACGACCAGACTGACCTCTGCTGACAACGAAGATTGTGCAGATCTGCTCCAAGGTTCGGCGAACTGTATGGGCAGCTGCTCCATCTTGTTGCGCGTCACGGGGTGTAGTTATGTGCATACATTCAAGTTTAATCGTATGCACTCGTCCAGTCCACTTTTATTTGCCCCACCCTTTATGTGACGAATCACTGGATTAAGGGTGAAATGCCCCATCGTGGTTTAATAGAAAAAATCGGAAAATACCAAGGAAGCAGAGTTGGTTACTCTCTCGGTTCAACAGAGAACGCGAAAATGTCGACAGGTAAAATTTGAAAGAAATTCGTGCGTCTAGAAAAAGGTCGATGCCTGAAGTACACAGTAACTTCCAACGTACACTTAAGCGGAAGGTCTTGCTGTGATAAGCAGTTTTAGGATACTGAAATAAAAGTGTAACTTCTAAATTTTGCATTTAAAAAGTCATTCACTCATGAGGAACATACAGATATTCTATCTTCTGACCGTCGCACAGACTCGCGCAAGGAAGACGTAGCAATAGTCTGCCATCCCTGGCATTGAGGAGAAACCTCAATCTTGGGCGAGTTAACGATACTTAAATATCCCATAGACCTGGTGTGTGCTTGGAAGTGCTTAGGTTCCAGGCGACTTGAAATACTAGAAAGAAACCGAAATGCTTCCAGCCAGGTGCAGTCGCTGGCAGTGTACAGCAACAGCATTCCTTAGCTCTAGAAGAAGCTCTTAAAGGAATGAAGAATAAAGAAATTTTGTTTATGCCAGTCATAATTGTTTCCCTTGTCGTTTCCCGTCGATAAATAGCAATAGTCTCAACTCATTTTTACTAGAAAGTAATTTCAAAGTAGCAAAGATGTCTTTTACTTGATAACTACCCCTCGTGATTTCAATTACATTACGGATCTCCTTTTTTAATTTGCCCTCTTATACTTCATGAAATGTTTGACTGAAAAGAAAAAAAGCACGACGGATTTTTGTCTGAAATTTTCACAACCAGACAGGGAGCTGGAAATAAACAGATAGTGCAGCAAATTGAGCTGCGTGAAGTGTAGTTTTGCAAAAAACGGAAAGAACAGCATTCGAAATTTATCAGAGTAATCAAGAAAAACCTTCATTTGTAACCTTCGAAAAAATTTCTTTCCGTATTTTCGAAGTCAAATGAAACGTGAGAAATGGATAAATGGGGTATCTAATTGCCCAGCGTGAGACTTACTTTTGTAGAAAACAAAAATTGAAGAAATCGGCCGAATATTATGTGAAATGATTTGTCTACAAGTAGTGAATAAAGCACTTTAGAGAAACATTTGACGCGCCTTTGAATGTTGCTCAAAAGCTTGTATAAGGGATGGGGAGAAAGGTTAAGAACTTGAAGTTCCATCAGTCACCTATCCTCAGCACTCTTTAAAATTCTAAGATTTGATGTCAAACACTGTACTTTAAATTCTCAATGAGCTCCTCATTTGATGTACAGGAGTTAGCGTACCATGCAAACGTACGTGAAAGTTCCTCTGATGTATTTTGTTCAGATTTTCTTTAAAATACTTATTGCCTTTTATTTGTTACACATGATAATGTAACGGAACGTTTTAAATAAAAATATGTGTGTATGGTGAGAGTAACGTCTATGTTCGTCTTAAAAGGCGAGAGTGCTTCTTTTTTAAGGGAGAATCAAAATAAAATTTAACAATTAGAATTTCACATTTCGCTGATTATCCTTTCATATAACATATAGGAAACAGCACACACAGAGTTTACAAACCATTATCTTACTTTCGTTTTTCTTTTTACCAGTGTGACGTAGTGGTAGGCGAGTGGTAGGGTACGGCTGAATAAAATAAAGGCGCCGTCATGGGTAATGCAAGAGCCTCGTGGAAGCGGGTCTAACAGGGGTCGGCCAGGCGCTTGCATCGGCAGCGGCCTGCTGATACAACAAGTAGGGGAGACGTACCTTGCAACTTATTCAGACTTTCGCCTCTAGTCATCACTGTACCTTTGGACTTTTACAGACTTTGACCTAAAGTCAGCATTGTATTAGAAGTTTATTATACTTTCTTGTTCTGTTTTGAAACGCTAGGCTTCCCTATATGTTTGCTGCAGTCTTTTCTTGAAACTACTCAGGGAAAAGTAAGGTTTTTCCCGATGTGAAAAATTGTTGTAGGGTACAACACTGTCGTATACTTAGGAATAAATGTCCTATTTGAATTTAAAACCAGTTGAGAAAAACTTTCCAGTACTGCATTTAATAGTCTGTGTTATACTATTACTCTACTACACAGCAATAAGCAGTGAGTGAAATCAGATCAAGAGGGATTATTATCAAAAACTAGTTAAAAACATTTTGCAGTAGAACCTAATGGCAACTAACACAAGTTTCTAGTCTCAAGATATGGAAAATTATTAAGACAACAAAGAAACCCACTTATTTCCAAATATCACGTTTTCTATAGCAGAAGACCCTGTTCTGGTACAAGGTACGAGGTACAGAGTATGACTGACGAACATAGGATATCAGCGGGCAGTCTGTGAGATAACGATCTTAATACAACTGCTGTCGTAATATTCATATGGTGTTAGGTTACCCCTTTTTGGCTTCTTGGTACTGCCACTCCTCCTCACCCGGAGAACCACCAAGAGTTGATCATGGTCACCCAATGGAACGCCCCAGTCAATTGTGCGAGTATGTTCAAGGTCATGACGAAACTTGATAGTGGTCATGTGGTCGTACTTTCACTTCTAACGCAAGTTGGCTCGATACTGGTCACATGGTATGTAATTAGCAGGAAACCGCTCTCAACCGATGGGAGCACAATAAAATGGTGGGAAACTCCTCCCTTCCCGCTGGACCAATGAGGATCAAGTAGCCCCTCCTCCCCCTTTACCAGGCACACCCCCACCTTCAGCTTACATAAATGTGATACTGGGTGGGTGAAGCACAATCAGGAACTGGGCAGCATAGGAGAGTAACAGGCTGTGTCTATTTGTTAATAACAGATTAAGTTAAATCAGGTAACTTGAGTTCCGACCACTGCCTATGTGTTACCAACAATTTTCTCGTGTTACATAATTCGAAACACCAGCAGAGACCACACCCTGGCAGATATATAAGTACTCTTATTCATTCCCTGTTTTGCGTATTTTTCCATAATTTTTTGTATTTTCCTCAATTTAAAGTATTTTTTAAACAATTTCATATTATTGGCACATTTTCCGTAATTATGTGAATTTTTCACATTTTTTCGTATTTTATCCCACTACGCAATATCCATCCCATTATTTCTGAAGTCGCGTCGACATAATGTTGTTCCCAGCCAACCAGAAGGCAAAATGTTTCCGAATTACTTATCATTGCTATTGAAGCACCCCATCTCCCTCCTCAATTTTCATAATTTCGAAACGTGAGTGGCCACCATCGGCAGAGGCTGCAGGCTGTGTCTATAAATTATGTCACTCAAGGTCAATTTGTTAACGTAATGAAATATTTCGTCATTCGAGGCCCCACACTGGAAAGAATGTAATAACTGTAATTGTCCACATTTTTAAGCATTTTACCTAATTCTGTGCCGACGTCGCATCAATATCACATCACCTCGTGTCGCGTGATGATATCACGTCAAATCGATATGTTCTGTTGCAGCTCATGTCGCTTCACGACGACGCCTCAACATTGCATCACTTTGTATCGACGTCATGATACTCGCGTAGGATGGTGCGATATACTTGTCACTGTTTGGTGACCACCATTACTAGTGAGTGTAATGTCTTAGTAAAATTCTGATGATTCCAAAAAAAGGTACGAGGTGCATCACAGCGCTACAGTAGATACGCACCTGGAGATAGAGCTGACCGGTAACTGCGACAACCACAGCGAAAATTATGTCGCTTGCAGGATAGTCTGCCCCTCAAACTTCGATGAGTCAGGTATAGCCACGCACACTGGCACTCAAACCACAAACGGCCGAGAAAGTTGCGATGTAATCGTCTCCGGGCTGACGGCCGACACAACAGGTGCCAGAACACTGCATCCGCCTGGCGAATCCGCGTGAGCAGCGTTCGTCTATGCCACTCGTTATGCACACGCACGCAGAATCACGCGCTTGGCAATTCACTCACTCGTCCGCAGCTCGCGGTCGTGCGGTAGCGTTCTCGCTTCCCACTCCCGGGTTCCCGGGTTCGATTCCCGGCGGGGTCAGGGATTTTCTCTGCCTCGTGATGACTGGGTGTTGTGTGATGTCCTTAGGTTAGTCAGGTTTAAGTAGTTCTAAGTTCTAGGGGACTGATGACCATAGATGTTAAGTCCCATAGTGCTCAGAGCCATTTGAACCATCACTCACTCGGCATCACGCGGTGCTCACTCACAGAATGACGGGCAACAGCTGGGTGCCCATGCAACGTGGGCACGGAAATACATCCTGTAACTATACAACTTCGACACAAGCGCCTGGCAAGCGTTCCAATGCATTTATAATTAAAATTTGATTTTAGCTGTCGATTTTCCATGTTTCCTATGGAATTAGTGAGTGCTCTATACCTGAGATTCACCATGTGTTACCACAGTATAACCAAAATTAAAGTGATAACTGAATATTGAGTGTTACTGTAGGTCAGTGTTTCATTTGTGGAATTGTTTATTTCTGTGAAATAACAGCTGATGAATTAATACTCGCTTTCGTCAGTTTCTAAAATCGCACTGATATTGAGACGCATTTTGAACAGAATAAATTAAAAAGATTTACATCTAGAACGTCACAATAGACTATAAACTTCTACTTTGTTTATAATTAACAACAACAAAAAATCAGTCCAGCTGCAACGTAAGCTTTTATGACTAAATCGAGCAAACAAACTAGTAGGATTCATTACAGCTGATAATATGAGCAGAAAGAGAAAGGAAGCGTAAAGTGTAGTGGTGAAAAGAGAAGGGTATTATTCGAAAAGAAGTCTATCTGGATATTTATTCGAATAAGCAGAACATTTAGACAAACTCATTCGCCAATAAATTATCTGCAACTTATATAACGAATAACATATAATACCTCCGTATTTTCATCGTTTACTTCTTGTACAGAATTAATGTTTGCTCCCTTGGCTCAGTGCAGTTTCTGTAATGATAAATAACTTATTAATGGTTTGTCCAGAAATGTGCATTTGTGGCTCAAGGGCTTAAGTTCCACACTACGAAACTTAGGCTCACGGTTCGATCCCCGGTTGCTTCACTCATTTTCTCTGTTATTATCCCTTCTTCCACCGCCGACCGTTGTGGCCGACCGGTTCTAGGCGCTTCAGTCAGGAACCGCACTGCTGCTACGGCCGCAGGTCGGATCCTGCCTCGGGCATGGATGTGTGTGATGTCCTTAGGTTAGTTAGGTTTAAGTAGTTCTAAAGTCTATGGCACTGATTACCTCAGATGTTATGTCCCATAGTGCTCAGAGCCATTTGAACTTTCTTCCACCAATAACAATGAGAATACGTCGGTTCAGAGGTGGGAAGAAATCAAGGGCACACCACAATGCCTAGTAAAGCACTGCAGTGCTGAAACCACCTTCCAGATGAATATAGCTGTATTTGATCGATAGCGTAACAAACGAAACAAAAAATGCTTATAGGCGGACCGCCTCAGAAGTTTGGGCAATAATGCACTAAACAGCCACAATGTCGAGTAGCTAGCTTAGTCGACGAACTGACGATCAGTCATGACCGATCATCCGAGCGAGGTGGACTTGTAATGTGCTATGCCATTTTTCTCATAATAAACGTTCTTTACTGTAACTATAAAAATTATTTTTACGTCGGTTTCCTTGCCTTATGCGTTGTGTATTATAAGTTCACTTACATATATGTTGGGGCATATATAAAATATAGCAACTCATCTATTTTCTTGCAATTAATTTTGCATGAAAATCTCGTTAGTAAAAATTCACGAATGTAAGAGATAGGTCCTGTACGAACAAGGGAGTACCTATGCCGTGTGTCTTTGTCACTGATGAGACATCTGGTATATCTGAAAATTTAATGCTTGCTTACGGCGGAAGGAGTGTAACAAACAGTGAAAGAACCTTCAAATGGCAGTGCAGAGCCATGAAATCTCAGTGCACAGCTGCTCGGGCTTCAAAGCACGTAACTTTTTATTGGCTGCCGCAGGCGGCCAGCTAAGTACTTTACAGCCCTTAGAATACCGACTTGGCCCCCTTCAGCTGTCTCTGCACCTGCCACTACGTCTCCCCTTCCCACTGCTAACCTAGCGCTACACGTCTAAATAAGCAGCTAGCGATGAGAATCCAGCCAACAAAAACTCTTAGTGTTGATCACATTTCTTAGACTGCTAACACTAACGGGTATGCATGTCTCCTTGATGTAATCAGGCAATTCGTGGTTGTAGTTCTACAAAATGATTTAACCAAGCAAGAACACCGTAGTTTCTAACGATTAACATCACCGGACGTTTCATCTAAAGTCTCCTAAAATGTTTACGGAATGCTGCTAGACGTCCAAAGTCATCCAAAGTGTTTGAGGGTTAACTCTATGTTTGCTGTTAGAAGATGGAATAATTTTTCAACCTGAGTGTGTAAAAGAGCTTGCAGTATTGCAGCACACTTGCAACTTGTGAATTGTGAAAGTATCAAGAGACGATTTGGAAGACGTTTTCCACGTTTCTACAAAAATCGCAAAAAATGCAGTATAATCTTATTAAAAACAAGTATTTGACCCCTATTGTTGCCCATGACCAAGCAAGGCTTACAACAACCTTCAGACATATAATACCCAAAGAAATGTCGAAAAAGGACGGGTCATGAGTTTTGAATGACTTTATAATGTAAAAAGAAGGTTTTATTTGGAATGTGATTTGAGATGTGAAGTTAAAGTGGAATCACAACGAATTATTTGCCAAAAACTAAAGCAAAATTGATGATTTCTCAGTTTTTGCTGAAGAAGATTGTGAGCTGGAAGTCATATGTCGGTAATTCCTTAGATGACATAAAGAATCTGATGAAACGTTTCTAAGAAAGAGCTGTTATGAAAACGAAAAGTACATTCGTTTAACAAATCACAAGGAACTGGAGCAATAACTACAGTTTGATTTCAGATTTGTCTGTTACTGTAGACACTTTTATTCACAGATGATAAATAATTATTTTTATTAGTGTAACTGAATAATATTTCGAACAATATCTGTCGTTTACGAATAATAAATAGTACTTTATATATGTATTAATTATTCGTCATTCGCATAAATTTCGACCAAGTCTGATGCTAAGCGAAGTGGACAGTGCATTTGAAAACTGGAAATTCGCAACCTACGTGCAATCGGCAGCAGACGCTTGAAACCCGCATGGCTGCGGACAAGCCCACACGTGGCTGTGCAGCCGCGTTGCCGGTGTACGTGCGTTCACGCTGCTGTCATTAGCATCGGTAATATTCGGCAACTTTCGTCAACATACACGAAGCGTATTCACGCTCTATCTCGCACACCGCTGGCGTGTGTGGGCCACGAACCCATGCTAGCAATTACAAACAGTTCATAACACGTTGGTGGAAATTTCTAAGACTGCTACAAACACATATCTAGATTATGAGGAATTCGATCTCCCACCATCTGCATTCATCAGACAGTACAAGAGGAACGAGTCAAGTGAGATACTGGTAAGGTATGGAAATCCTCATGTGCCCATGGCCACCATTGCACAGATGGCTGCGAACGAGAGACCTCCACATATCCTGCCCAATACTAGCCAGAACGTCTCCCAAGGCATCGTAGAGAAAGATGCATGTTTATGGGTGTAATTATCTCTGCCACAAAAGAAAATCACTCACTCAGGAAGAGGGCATACCAACTAGGCACACCAGACTTAACTGCAGACACCTACACACTAGAAAGAGAAAATATGTGGACAAGTTTACAGATAAACGTTACAAACAGTTTAAGCTCCAAGCACGCCCTTCCCAACCCCCTTTCTCTCCAGACCAATAAGAAACAAGATGCCTCTTCTCCCTCTACCACGTTCCTAAAACTTGCGCTTATGAGCGGGAGAACCAATTCCCAGCTCCACACCATGCCTAGGTGGAGCGAGTGCACGTAATTATAATTACAAAATAAAATCTGCAACGTTAATAGTTTGCGGCGATACCGTAAGACTCATATGTACAATCCTGAAGTAATGCAGACTGCTCATGAGATCTGCCATGGGTCGCAGGTTCGAATCCTGCCTCGGGCATGGATGTGTGTGATGTCCTTAGGTTAGTTAGGTTTAAGTAGTTTTAAGTTCTAGGGGACTGATGACCACAGTACTTAAGTCCCATAGTGCTCAGAGCCATTTGAACCATTTGAACCATCTGCCATGGGTCTCTGACGTAGCAAAAGGTCTTGTGATATTAGTAATGCGACATCACATTAAAATTCGTAAACAGATGTGGGAACAATCGAAAGTACACTACTGGCCATTAAAATTGCTACACCAAGAAGAAATGTAGATGATAAACGGGTATTCATTGCACAAATATATTATGCTAGAACTGACATGTGATTACATTTTCAGAACAACCACATCTAGCCGTAATAACGGCCTTGATACGCCTGGGCATTGAGTCGAACAGAGCTTACATGGCGTGTACAGGTACAGCTGCCGATGCAGCTTCAACACGATACCACAGTTCATCAAGAGTAGTAACTGGCGTATTGTGACGAGGCAGTTGCTCGGCCACCATTGACCAGACGTTTCCAATTGGTGAGAGATCTGGAGAAAGTGCTGGCAGGGCAGCAGTCGAACATTTTCTGCATCCAGAAAGGCCAGTACAGGACCTGCAACATGCGGTCGTGCATTATCCCGCTGAAATGTAGGGTTTCGCAGGGATCTAATGAAGGGTAGAGCCACGGGTCGTAACACATCTGAAATGTAACGTCGACTGTTCAAAGTGCCGTCAGTGCGAACAAGAGGTGACCGAGACGTGTAACCAATGGCACTCTATACCATCACGCCGGGTGATACGCCAGTATGGCGATGACGAAAATACGGCGTTCCGTATTACCCTCCTGAACCCACTGATTCCATATTCTGCTAACAGTCATTGGATTTTGACCAACGCAAGCAGCAATGTCGCGATACGGTAAACCGCAATCGCCATAGGCTACAATGCGACCTTTATCAAAGTCGGTTAAATTTCGCGTCGGTAGCATGTCATCTTCGTGGTGTAGCAATTTTAATGGCCAGTAGTGTACATACGTCCTCGCCACACACAAATCAGACTGAGCGAGGGCCACAGTGCAGGTACAAAGTCAATGACTCACAGAGGTTACAGTGTCTCTCCCATTGTGCTATTTAAAAAAAATCTAATCTTAGAAAAGCGTAGACTTTGAAGAGTGTCTGCTGGTAAACCGATTCTCCAAAGACTCAGTTACAATTACCCTGCAACTGTATGGTTTCAAATTACGACCATCACACACTCAATGTCTACCGGAAAAAAGAGCTCCACTTACCTGATAACTGGACGAACACCATCATATGTATGATGAGGTGCTACGCATCACTATTGCCACTTCCACAACAGCGGACTACAGGAGTCGCAGTGCCAATGCCGGCACTGTGAGCCTAGGGAAAGTAAGCAGACTACAGACGTCCATTACCTATCCGTATATTCTGACACTATCCTGGAGAAGAGCCATCTGCGTTTTTGTCAGGGTCTACAGTAGATTTGTGCAGCACGTGCCAACAGTCCATTTATCTGCATAGTTTAGTTTTTCACTGTCTGTAGTATGAACAGGGGCTGCGATTGTTGTGTGTGTTGGTAAGGCGGGTACCAGGTTGAGATTCGTTGGGAGAGTGCTTAGAAAATGTAGTCCATCAACAAAGGAGGTGGCTTACAAAACACTCGTTCGACCTATACTTGAGTATTGCTCATCAGTGTGGGATCCGTACCAGGTCGGGTTGACGGAGGAGATAGAGAAGATCCAAAGAAGAGCGGCGCGTTTCGTCACTGGGTTATTTGGTAACCGTGATAGCGTTACGGAGATGTTTAATAAACTCAAGTGGCAGACTCTGCAAGAGAGGCGCTCTGCATCGCGGTGTAGCTTGCTCGCCAGGTTTCGAGAGGGTGCGTTTCTGGATGAGGTATCGAATATATTGCTTCCCCCTACTTATACTTCCCGAGGAGATCACGAATGTAAAATTAGAGAGATTAGAGCGCGCACGGAGGCTTTCAGACAGTCGTTCTTCCCGCGAACCATACGCGACTGGAACAGGAAAGGGAGGTAATGACAGTGGCACGTAAAGTGCCCTCCGCCACACACCGTTGGGTGGCTTGCGGAGTATCAATGTAGATGTAGATGTAGATGCGAATGCGAGCCGAGTTGGTGACACTTCGCTCTCCGCTTCAGGCTTCGGTTACACAGCTTGAGGCTGCAGTGGATGGGCACCACTGTTGTGGGCCGGCTGTGGGGATCAAACGGACGTCCATCACAGGTGGCCAACCCAGTTACTGCTCGCACTGAGGCCGACCCCTTACCTGTGGTCGAGTGGGAGGTCGCCTCAAGGCGAAGCAGGCATCGAAAGACTTCCCAGGCGGCCGCACGTTTATCTTACAAACAGGTTCCAGATTCTGTCAGTGGCTGACACTGTCGCTGAGCCAGATGCTGTCGCCTGTCCTGTTTCAGAGGAAACCACTCAGCCTGCTAGATCTGGGCAACCACAGAGGGTGGGATTATTGGTAGTTGGGAGCTCCAACGTTAGGCGCATTATGGGGCCCCTTATGGACTTGGCTGACAAGAAGGGAAAGAAAATCAATGTGTACTCCGTGTTCATATCAGGTGGAGTCATTCCAGATGTGTAAGGGGGCCTCCAGGATGCCATGAAGAGGACAGGGTGCAGCCAACTGCAGGTGGTTGCTCAGGTCGGTACCAATGATATGTATCACTTTGGATCAGAAGAGATTTTCATTGCTTCCGAGCCGCTAACAGAAGTGATAAACACTGCCAGTCTTGCTTGCAAGATGAAAGCAGAGCTAACTATTTGCAGCATAGTCGACAGGACCGATTGCGGACCTCTGGTACAGAGCCGAGTGGAGGATCTGAATCAGAGGCTCAGACAGTTCTGCGACTATGTACACTGCAGATTCCTCGACTTGCACCAAAGAGTGGTTGGGTTTCGGGTTCAGATGAATAGGTCAGGTGTCCACTATACCCAGCAGGCGGCTACATGGGTAACAGGGGCTGTGTGGCGTGGACTGGGCGGTTTCTTAGTTTAGAGGGTCTCGGGAAAACACAAAAAGGGCTTCAGTCACAAAGGGTGCAGACCGAACACAGGAAGAACGTAGATGCAGGAACCACTGGTATAACAGTTGTAAATTGTCGTAGCTGTGTTGGGAAAGTACCAGAGTTCCAAGCGCTAATAGAAAGCACAGATGCGCAAATCGTTATAGGCACTGAAAGCTGGCTAAAGCCGGTTACAAGCTCAGCCGAAATTTTTGTGAAGAACATAACGGTGTTCCAAAAGGATAGGCCAAACTCGGTTGGCGGTGGCGTGTTTGTTGCTGTTAGTAGTTTAACTTTTCGCGAAATTGAAGTAGGTACTTCCTGTGATTTAGTATGGGCAGAGGACATTGTTGGCAACCGGGATAAAATAGTCCGCAGCTCGTGGTCTCGCGGTCGCTTTATCGCTTCCCGAGCACGGGCTCCCGGGTTCGATTCCCGGTGGGGTCAGAGATTTTCCCCTGCCTTGTGATGACGGGATGTTTGTGTTGTGCTCATCATTTCATCATCATTCATGAAAGTGGCGAGATGGGACTGAGCAAACGTTGGGAATTTGAAAGGGCGCTGATAACCGCGCAGTTGAGCGCCCCACAAACCGAACATCATCACCATCATCATCGGAACAAAATAATAATAGGATCCTTTTACCGACCTCCCAATTCAGATGATACAGTTGCTGAAAGGTACCAAGAAAACTTGAGTTTGGTTTCACGTACCCGAATCATACGATCATGCGATAGTAGTTGGTGGTGACTTTAATTTACCGTCGAAATGTTGGCGAAAATACATGTTTAATTCTGGAGGTACACATAACATATCATCCGGAATTGCGCTAAACGCATTTTCTGAAAATTATTTCGAGCAGTTAGATCATTAGCCCACGCGAATAGTAAACGGTTGTGAAACCACACTTGACGTCTTAGCAACAAAAAATCCGGAGTTAATAACGACTCAGGGGTTAGTGAACGCAGAGTTGGCGTAGCAAGATTGTATATTGTAATCCCCAAATCCTCCAACAATAATCGAAAAATATACCCTTTCAAAAAAGCAGATAAATATTCACTTCGCTCCTTCCAGAGAGACAATCTCCACTCATTCCATATTAATAATATTCTAACATTCTACGTGGTTTCTGTTTGTTCTAAGTAGTGTCTCCCTACCACGTTAGCGCAACGACGCTCTGAGCGTGTTTTTTAGGGAATTGACTAGTTTGAACCTGAGAGCTGTTGCTGGTAAGGAGACTCCAGACCACACATGACATGTAGAGTTCAGAAGAGTTCAGTGAGACTAGCGATGATATAACCAAATACTTAATGATTTCAGCGTTAGCTCCATTGCACTCCCTGTAAAAGAATCTTAATGCTAACTAAAT
The DNA here is from genome assembly GCF_021461395.2 of Schistocerca americana. Lineage (NCBI taxonomy): Eukaryota > Metazoa > Arthropoda > Insecta > Orthoptera > Acrididae > Schistocerca > Schistocerca americana. The sequence continues at coordinate 655,597,106 of NC_060122.1, forward strand.
TTAGTGGAAGGGGTTCAAGGCTTTCCTATTTTTAGTTAGCTGGTAAAATAACGTCGAAAAAGCAGTTAAGTTTATCATTGGAAATTTTATTCTACTCACAAAACATTGTTTACAAATTGCACTATTGCTTGATAAAAGGAAATGTTTTAATACAGGATGATTAAAACCAAATGCATTCAACAGAAATGTGAACGAATATTCCCTGAATGGGTTTCCAAGTTCTACAATGGATTGAAGGATGACCTATACCATATCACATCTATAATCTAGGTTTACATTAAGTTTCACAAAAGACAAAACTATCAAAATGGTCTACAGTGACCCTCAATTATCTTTAATTACTTATCTAACTTGTCGTAAATTACAGTGGCTGATGTGGCTTCTCAATAATTATACAACAGAAAAATCATCGCGTTTCAGATTTTAACTTACGTAGCAAATGTGAATACCATGATCTTTAATTGACGATCGACACTAGTATTACGCAAAATGGGGGTGTAACAGATGAGACTTTTGCAGTTCTGAGTGAAGCTTTATGCACTGTTATGCGGCATCGCGTGCGTTCATTAGCTTGTCGTTGGTTAGGCAGTGTCAGTGGGCGTCGGTCAGCATAGCTCCACGCACCTCGCCGACTCGGAAGCAACTCTCTCCTAACTTCTCCTTACTACAATTTACCGAAGTTGGTTTTAAAAAAAAACTGTCTGGGTGTATTTTCATCTGATCAATCAGGGTCTCAATGTTAACCTTAAGCTCCGCCTACAAAAATTCTGTCTGTCCAATGAGAAACGTTATACTTTTCGTGGTGGGGCAATGTTTTTAAAGTTTGCAACGTAACAGAGACGCGCAAAAGTCTCACACTAAAACTTGCGGCTGGTGTGGCCCTTTTTGTGTTATCGTGAGATCTATACTGTTCTTCTGGAGGGCTCTAGCTTTAACATGGGCTGGGGCTGGTGGTTAGCTGGCTACGTGGGTGTCCATCCCTTATCGTAGAGCCTTGTAGCTTAACACGGTTCTGCTCTCAGCTTCTGTTCTCGTTTCTCCCCTTGGAACTGCGTCTGTCTCACGGTGGGAAGGTATGACATGCATTTAGGCATTATTGTGTTAGTCTGTGGTATTCCATTTGCTCACTCGTTACTCGTATTACTTTGGTTAATTTAATATCACGATTTATTCGGAGCTATGTGACATACTATTGGATTTGCTTATCATGTCAGGGTTTTCATGGAAGGTGTTGGATTTGCCTGACACCTGACATATCACCACCTTTCGAACTTAATTTCTGCACTGAATTAAGGCAATGATTGAATCGTTGTCTAAGTCAGTAAAAATTATTCCCTTTTCTAAATTTTGTTGCCTACTGTTCAACCACATTGTTCTGGTTCTATGCTAGTTTGTATTACTAATTTATATTTTTATATTCTTCCACATTATTCTCAAAAATATGTTTATATTGACAAGAGAAGAATATTTTTATTCTATTATAATTACAATTTTTTATTATTTTCTTTCTTTATTTAAGTGTGAAATTGGTTTTTTAAGAAGTTCGTTATTGAAAGTGAGGAGTCTTTCACATCGATTTTCTTAGAAATATTGTTTTTATAAATGTAGTAATTAAGTAAAATCTATTCCTAACACATTTTCTAAATATCATGTACAAGTAAAATGTTTTTGTTTCTAGACTCTCATTTCAACTTTGTTACACTAACAAATAAGAATTATTTCCAAGAATTGCGTTGACAGAGAAATATACATACACAAGTATTGAGATATTATCCTAACAAATGGTACAAATGCTAAAAGAAGGGGAAACCATCCAACAAGATAATTTTTTATTCTTTTTTTTATAAGGAGAAAATCAGTAAAATATAGCTATTCTTCTATTTTTATGAGGAGAAAATTAGTGGCATATAGTTTTATTTTTTATTATGCCTTACTATTGTTCTTTATGTACTGCCCATTTCAGAACTAATGACTTATTTTTATCGAATGTATATTTTTTACTTAAGTCCATAGTCAATGACTTTTATTTTGTAGTTTATTAGCTGTCTGGTGCGCTTAACTTATTTAGTTTTTCACACATTTCTTTTGCACAATTCCTACATCACATAATTTGATTTCACACATTCACACAATCCTATGAATGTTTAAGCATGAGGTTCGCAAATGTTTTTGCACGAAGGTGATGGACTTGAGCGAGATGGATGTGGGCAAGTATTTGATGTACAGCTTCGTTCGTCGTTCCTTGTTGGCTTTGCAAGTGTGTGTTGCTGTTGTGGAGGTCCCATAATGGAATGGAGCTGTGAGTGCAGAATCTAGTGGTTTACTGGCTTTGTATGCGTGAAAGTCATCGTTATGTGTCGCTGAAAGCGGTCGTTTTTTGTAGTAATACTTCGGAGACGATTAGTTTACAATAGGATAAAGATTTGGGAAGGTATGTCGTCTATTCGTCACCCATCTTCTTTGTTGGTCTCAATCTTGCGAATCTTCAACTTCTGTTCTTCCTGCTTTTTCTCTGCTTCTTACTCGATTCTTGGTTCTTTTCTGGGTAGGATATGGAAATATTTATTGATAAATAGTCGCTATGAAGTTCTCCTCTTAGTAACAGTTTGATAAATTGTTTGGGCATGTCATTTTTACTTTGTGGAAGTTTTCTTCAGTTTCGTGCATCAGTGTGCTGTTTAATAGCAGTATTGTAACTTTTACACGTATTTTTTTGCCAGTGGTAGCTTGCCCAAGCGGTCTTCTCGTTGGGCCGTTTTTTGCTCGCTCCACTGAGACGGGGTGTTCCAAGACCCTCTTGTCCTTCCATGTTCCGCCACTCTGTGGTTCCGTGTTCTGTCCCAGCAGGGTTCCGCCACCCTGTGGTTCAGCAGATTTACAGTCCACTTGGGCTACCCTTTGTGGGTCTCACTGTCCTTTCCCTTCTCTCGATGCTTCTCCTTGTAGGAATCGAGTCTTGCTAATTATGTCCTTTTCTTTCTTGATACTTCTCTCATTGCAACTTGTGGGTCATTGCATCTCGTCCTTGCTGGAGTTTTTACAATGGTTCATACAAAAAATTTTACTTATAATCATCTAACATATGTCTAGTACCTACATTGTTTTACGCCTTCTTAAAAAGCTTTACAAATTTTGGCGCCCTTTCCGTGTTACAAGTCTAAGATATTTTGAGTCTTAACGTCTACAAGTATCCTCAAATTCGTTTTTTATTTTTTGTGTAGTGTCGTGTTGTATAGCATTTTAGTATTTCATGCTGTTAGACTATCTACACTTTATCCCTTCACCTTAAGCTATGGTACTATCGGTGCTATTTTTGTTTTTGTTTTTATTGAAATTACTTTCTTTTTCCCACCTTCCTCTCTCTTCATTCTTCTTCCTCCTGACGATCTTATCTGCAACATAATCTTGAAATATGGTGCTGATTATTTACCGGTAATAAAATTAATCTTCAAACTTTTTGATATGGCTCACATGGTGAAGTCCTAAGGTTTTGCCTGTTTTAGTTCAAACTTGTACTGAAAGTGTTTAATATTGCCAATCTTAGGTAAAAATACCTCTGCTTTATCTCGTAAAATACCCTCTAATTCTCTTTTACTGTGTTCCGAAATACCTTGAGCTTCTTGCAATTTTTCGTCGATTTCTTTATGGACTTCTAACATGAGTTGAGGCGATTCCCCCTTTTGTGCATACCATTCTAATTCTTCATCCTCTTTATCTCGCGTCATTCTTAATTGTTTGTTTATAACTGGTATTTCTTCTAATTTTAGCTTTTGCTCAAAGAGAAATGTGACATTCCCGAATGTTATGCTACCTTTCCCCATATCTATTATCGCTCGTCTCTCATTTAAAAAATCTGCACCTATAATCAAATCTACAGTTAGTTTAGGTATAATCACGAAGTTGGCTTCGATCTTTTGACCTTGACACGAAAGAGTTAACCTTGTTTGTCTCGTAACTTCTGCAGCATTGTTTCTAATAGGACCTTTTACCTTAATCTTACGTGTTTTCAGAAACGGCAATTCCTCATTGGCATTACACTGCATGAATAAATTTTCTGAGATTGCAGTCAGTTCACTTCCGCTATTAATTACAATATTGACTGGGATATGCTTTACCATGGCCTTCACAATTGGTCGAATTTGAAAGGGTTGGTTCTGTTCTTCTTCTTCTTGTATCAACGAATCCTCAACTGAATCGTACATGAGTCTTTTCAGGAATTACCCTGTAGGATAAGCTTCGACTGCTACTTCTCTCTATTTTATTTCCTCTTCTCTATTTCTTCCTTCATTTACACTTTCTTCAACATCCTCTAATTTTTCCTCATCCTCGTCTATCTTCCTCTTCTTCGTCGCTACTTCCACATAATCGCGTCTAAATGCTCTAATTATCGCTACATAACTTCCTTCATTATATACGTTGGGTTGCGTGCCCATTAGTAACTTAGTTTCAACTTCTGTCGTCTGTGCATTATCCTCATTGAATTCGCTTTCCCTGGTTCCCATCTCAAATAGCTCTGCAATACTTATTACTTCGTCCTTTCCTCCTACATTCGTTGTGCATGCCTCTGGTAATTCATCTTCCTCGTCAGTATTCTCCCAATTAATTTTTTCCTAACACGATATTGTTATTTTCCTGTCTTCGTTTTCATCTGATCCCTGCAGATTTGTTTCTTCCTTCTTCTCTTCTCGTGATAAGGTATTTACTTCTCTGTTCAAGGTGCTGCAATTGTCCTGGGTCGGTGCGTCATTTTCTTTGGCATGGGCGCTTAGCTGTCAATTCGAACGTTTATCGGGGTTTGGTGGTCTTACTTCCACCTCATCTATCTGTATTCTCTTTTCTTGCTCTGCTTGTTGATATTGGCTTCTTTGTTGATAGTTTGTCGGTCTATTGGCGCTCCAATACCCGTTCCGGCTGTCGTTATTCCCTCTGTAATATTTGTTGCCGTTCCTGGGTGAATTATAGTTATTACCATATTCTCTTCTAAATCCATAACCGGTTCTTTGTTGAAATCTATTGTCGTTTCTTGGTGCGAAGTTATCAAGTTTATTTGTAATTATTGTTTCTTCGTACTGTGTCTTGTGGATTCCACTGCTTTTTGCTTTCGTTTTCACGTGCGCTTCGTCTTTTTCTTGCGTCATCCTCCGAAAATATGAACTCTAGTTCCCTTAGAATACCTTTAAATGCTTCGACGTCATTGCCTCCGCGCTCTACTAATGATTGCTAGTATTTCAATGGTAACTTCATCGCGCATAATTTAATCAACTCTCCGTCACTGTATAGTACATCTAAGCATTGATTTTTGTTTGCCATTACTTCGAAAAATTTCACGGGACTCTTCTCTCCTGAATTTTCAAAATATGGATTCTGTAATAATTCGTGCTTCACTCTGTTCTCTGCTTCGCTGGACCAATATCGTGAGAGAAACTTCTCTCTGAAATCTTCGTACGATTGGCATGTCACTGCAACATTTTGCATGGTTTCTGCGACTGTTCCTGACATGTGTGCACATATAAAGTCTAATTTGTGTGCTAGCGTCCAGCGTTCTGGTATTCCTACTCGGAATTGATCAATAAAAGTTCGTGGATGTATTGAATTTCCTTCTCGAAAGTGTTGAAATTTTCTGACTGTGAAGAAATGATCGTTGTCGTACTTCGTCATAGTTCCATATGAACTTTTGTTTCTGATCATTTCTGCCGTCGTTCTTTCCGGTTGTGGTAGATCCATTGGATATTGTCCACTGTAACTTTCGCCTACCCTTGCGTAGTATCGTTGGAGTGGTACGCAATAATTTTCTTCCATCGGTTGTGAACGTGTAGCTGAATGCATTTCACTGTACTCTTCGCGACCTGGCTTTCCATTGTCAGGTATTGGTTCGGTATCTTGTCTGGCTAACCTTGCTGCTTCATTGCACGATCCAAACTGTCTTGAAACATACATTTGTGGTTCCGCATGTGTTTGTGATGCCGTTTGTTCATCAATAATTTCGAAACGTGTTTGTTGCTGTGCAGGCTGTCTGATTTCACGTATGTTACTTTCCGCCTGTGATTGGAATCGCAAATGCGTAACATCTTCGTTAATTTCTTGTTTTTCCGGTGCTGTTACAGATACGGATGTGGTTGCGGACTCAGTGCTTGTTCGATCCTGCTCACTACGCTCTTCAATGATTTGCAACAACTCTGTTCGCAATTTCTGAAATTGTCGCTCCTTTTGCGCTTCTATTTTGACTATGTGGTTATCGTATCTTTTCAGCGCTGCTTTTGTGATACGTTTGTGTAACACACTGTTTTCAACAATTCCACGCGCTGTACCTGCTGCTTGTCTAGTAATTACGTTTATCTGTTTCTTGACTTCTCCTTGGGTGTTGTTACGTAATGTTTTGATCTCGTCCTGAGTGTCATCACGCAATGTTTGTACTTCCGCTTGTACCTTGTCAATGTCTGTTCTCAATTGATAGTGACCTGTTACTAAGTTTCCTATCACTTCTCGAGATTCTTTTCCCTCGTCTTCAATATGACTTAGGTGTAAATGAATTTTTTTGTTTTGTTCTTTAATCTCACGCATTTGTCTCGTGGTTTCTGCAATTTGTTTCGTCGTTCCTGCATTCTGAATTTTAATTTGGTTCGCAATTTCTTTATTTTGTCTTGTCATGGTTTCCGTCATTAATTGTAATAATTCTGCCAGACTGGTAGGTCATATTGCGTTTTCTTCCGACGTCCTACGCTCTGTGTATTCGCCCAATTGTTGGTTTGCAACCGATTCCATTGAACTGTGCGGTGACACGTTTCTGCTCGCATTCCTTGTACTCTGTGGTGAGGGAGCTCTGATTACTTGTACTATGGGTTCTACGTATTCAAGGCGCAAGTTAGAATCCTCATCGGCTGTCTCTCTACTTTCCTGCTCCTCTGTCGTATGCTGACTTATGTTTTCCATTCCTTGACGTACATTATCATCGTTATGGTGCGTTATCTGTCCTATTTCTCGCGATACTGCATCATCTGTTGTACTGTCCTCTATTCTCTGTCCGTCTTCATGTTGGGTCTCTACCTCAGTTTGGTCAACGTCTCGATCTGCCATTGCTAATCTTTCCGAATCCCTTATTTTCTGTTTTAAAAGCAATTCACGTACCCAAGTTCGCGTCAACATGCTCTCATACGATCAAACGCATTTCATAAACTTTTTGCGCACACGACTTGACAATCCATTCACTTACTTGTTGGGTCAGAACCAACTTGTCAACGATGTATCCGCCACCTGTGCGCTTGCATTCGAGAGAAAACTTAATTCTAACAATATTAAAGTTCATAACTTAATTATGCTATTGTACCTGCTAGAATGTCTCACGTTCTATTGATTACTTTCTTACTATCTATCGCTACAGCTACTGTTTTCGACTATGTATAACATTAAGAAAAAAAATTTTACTACGAAAATTTTTCAACAGGATATTTTTCTGACCTAGTTAGGCATGTGGTCGCCCTTCAATCATGGTATTTTACCATCCTGGCAGGGTCGCCATTCTCTAAAATTCTGCGTGGTTTCTGTTTGTTCTAAGTCGTGTCTCCCTACCACTTTCGTGCAACGACGCTCTGAGCGTGTTTTTTAGGGAATTCACTAGTTTGAACCTGGGACCTGTTGCTGGTAAGGAGACATCAGACCGCACATGACATGTAGGGTTCAGAAGAGTTCAGTGAGACTAGCGATGATATAACCAAATACTTAATGATTTCAGCATCAGCTCCGCTGCACTTCCTGTAAAAGAATCTTAATACTAACTAAATTTAGTGGAAGGGGTTCAAGGCTTTCCTATTTTTAGTTAGCTGGTAAAATAACGTCGATAAAGTAGTTAAGTTTACCATTGGAAATTTTATTCTACTCACTAAACATTGTTTATAAATTGTACTATTGATAAAAGGAAATGTTTTAATACAATATGATAAAAACCAACTGCGTTCAACAAAAATGTGAACGAATATTCCCTGAATGGGTTTCCAAGTTCTACAATGGATCGAAGGATGACCTATGCCACATCACATCTATAATCTGGGTTTAAATTAAGTTTCACACAAGAGAACACTATCAAAATGGTCAGCAGTGATCCTCAATTATCTTTAATTACTTAATCTAACTTGTCGTAAATTACAGTGGCTGATGTGGCTTCTCAATAATTATATAACAGAAAAATCATCGCGTTTCAGATTTTAACTTACGTAGCAAATGTGTATACCATGAGCTTTAATTGACGATCGACACTAGTATTACGCAAAACGGGGGTGTAACAGATGAGACTTCTGCAGTTCTGAGTGAACCTTTTGCCGGCCGCGGTGGTCTAGCGGTTCTAGGCGCGCAGTCCGGAACCGCGCGACTGCTACGGTCGCAGGTTCGAATCCTGCCTCGGGCATGGATGTTTGTGATGTCCTTAGGTTAGGTTTAAGTAGTTCTAAGTTCTAGGGGACTGATGACCACAGATGTTAAGTCCCATAGTGCTCAGAGCCAGCCAGTGAAGCTTTATGCGCTGTTATGCGGCATCGCGTGCGTTCATTAGCTTGTCGTTGGTTAGGCAGTGTCAGTGGGCGTCGGTCGGCATAGCTCCACGCACCTCGCCGACTCGGAAGCAACTCTCTCCTAACTTCTCCTTACTACAATTTACCGAAGTTGGTTTTAAAAAAAAACTGTCTGGGTGTGTTTTCATCTGATCAATCAGGGTCTCAATGTTAACCTTAAGCTCCGCCTACAAAAATTCTGTCTATCCAATGAGAAACGTTATACTTTTCGTGGTGGGGCAATGTTTTTAAAGTTTGCAACGTAACAGAGACGCGCAAAAGTCTCACGCTAAAACTTGCGGCTGGTGTGGCCCTTTTTGTGTTGTCGTAAGATCTACATTGTTCTTCTGGAGGGCTCTAGCTTTTAACATGGGCTGGGGGGTGGTCCTCGCGGTTACTTTTCGTGGTGGTGCAATGTTTTTTAGGTTTGCAACGTAACAGAGACGCGCAAAAGTCTCACGCTAAAACTTGCGGCTGGTGTGGCCCTTTTTGTGTTATCGTAAGATCTATTTTGTTCTTATGGAGGGCTCTAGCTTTTAACATGGGCTGTGGCTGGTGGTTAGCTGGCTACGTGGGTGTCCATCCCTCATCGTAGGGCCTTCTAGCTTAACACGGTTCTGCTCTCGGCTTCTGTTCTCGTTTCTCCCCTCGGAACTGCGTCTGTCTCACGGTGGGAAGGTATGACATGCATTTAGGCATTCTCGTGTTAGTCTGTGGTATTTCATTTGCTCACTCGTTATTCGTATTACTTTGGTTAATTTAATATCACGATTTATTCGGAGCTATGTGACATACTACTGGATTTGCTTATCATGTCAGGGTTTTCATGGAAGGTGTTGGATTTGCCTGACACCTTACAATATAAGTGTAGACCAGATATGGCTTAAATTCAAAACAGCTCGTGGTCGTGCAGTAGCGTTTTCGCTTCCTGCGCCCTGATTCCCGAGTTCGATCCCGGCGGGGTCAGGGATTTTCTCTGCCTCATGATGACTGGGTGTTGTGTGATGTCCTTAGGTTAGTTAGGTTTAAGTAGTTTTAAGCTCTAGGGGACTGATTACCATAGGTGTTAAGTCCCATAGCGCTCAGAGCCATTTGAACCATTTTTTAAATTCAAAGAAATAGTCTCGGAAGCAGTTGTGAGATTTATACCAAATAAATTAACAAACGATGGAGCTGATCCTCCTTGGTACAGAAAACGGGTTAGAACACTGTTGCAGAAACAACGAAACAAACATGTCAAATTTAAACAGACGCAAAATACCCAAGACGGCAGTCTTTTACAGAAGCTCGAAATTTGGCGCGAACTTCAATGCGAGATGCTTATAGCAGTTTCCACAACGAAACTTTGTCTCGAAACCTGGCAGAAAATCCAAATCGTCGTATGTGTAGTATGTTAGCGGCAAGAAGCAATCAATGCCTTCTCTGCGCGATAGCAGTGGAGATACTATCGAAGACAGCGCTGCCAAAGCAGAGTTACTAAACACAACGTTCCTTAATGACTACACAAAAGGAGACGAAGTAAATATTCCATAATTCGAATCGAGAACAGCTGTCAACATGAGTAACGTAGAAGTAAATATCCTCGGAGAAGTGCAGCAACTTAAATCACTTAATAAAAGCACGTCTACTGGTTCGGACTGTATACCAATTTGGTTCCTTTCGGATATGCTGATGCATTAGCTCCATACTTAACAATCATATACAACCATCGCTCGGCGAAAGATCCGTACTCAAAGACTGGAAAGTTGCACAGACCACACCAATATTCAAGAAAGGTAGTAGGAGTAATCAACAAAATTACAGACCCATATCGTTAACGTCGATATGCAACAGAATTTTGGAATACATATTGTGTTCAAACATTATGAATTGCCTCCATGAAAACGGTCTATTGACACACAGTCAACATGGGTTTAGAAAACATCGTTCCTGTGAAACAAAACTAGCTCGTTTTTCACATGACGTGTTGAGTGCTATTGACAAGGGATTTCAAATCGATTCCGTATTCCTATTTCCGTAAGGCTTTTGACACTGTGCCACACAAGGGGCTCCTAGTAAAATTGCGTGCTTATGGAATATCGTCTCAGTTATGTGACTGGATTTGTGATTTCCTGACAGAGAGTAATTGACGGAAAGACATCGAGTAAAATAGAAGTGATTTCTGGCGTTCCCCAAGGTAGCGTTATAGGCCCTTTTCTGTTCCTTATCTATGTAAACGATTTTGGAGACAATCTGAGCAGCCGTCTTCGGTTGTTTGCAGATGATGCTGCAGTTTATCGGCTAATAAAGTCATCAAACGAACATAACAAATTACAAAACTATTTACAAAATATATCTGAATGGTGCGAAAATTGGCTGTTGACCCTAAATAACGAAAGGGTGAGGTCATCAACATGAGTGCTAAAAGGAATTCGTTGAAATTCGGTTACACGATAAATCAGTCTAATCTAAAAGCCGCAAATTCAACTAAATACCTACGAATTACAATTACGAAAAACTTAAATTGGAAGGAACACATAGAAAATGTTGTGGAGAAGGCTAACCAAAGACTGCGTTTTATTGGCAGGACAATTAGAAAATGTAACAGATCTACTAAGGAGACGGCCTACACTACGCTTGTCCGTTCTCTTTTAGAATACTGCTGCTCGGTGTGGGATCCTTACCAGATAGGACTGACGGAGAACATCGAAAAAGTTCAAAGAAAGGCAGCACGTTTTGTATTATCGCGTAATATGGGAGAGAGTGTCACTGAATTGATATAGGATGGACATCATTAAAAGAAAGGCGTTTTTCGTTGCGACGGAATCCTTTCACGAAATTCCAATCACCAACTTTCTCCTACAAATGCGAAAATATTTTGTTGAGACCGACCTGCATAGGAAGAAACGATCAACACGATGAAATAAGAGAAGTTAGAGCTCGAACAGAAAGATATAGGTTTTCGTTTCTCCCGCGCCCTATACGAGTTGGAATAACAAAGAATTGAGAAGGTGGTTCGATGAACCCTGTGCCACGCACTTAAATATGACTTGCAGAGTATCGATGTAGATGCAGGTGTGGTTGACCGATGGAGGTCTAGCGCAAAGTATTATCTATCTCTCCATAATTTTTAATTATTTGTCATGGAAATCGATTAAGCAAAATCGTGCTGCTGGTCATCCTCATATCAGAAAAAGTGTTATGAGCCATTTATTACTACTACAGAGGTTGCATAAGGACTGGGTTGAGGACCTATATCTAGATTATCCATATTTATTTATCAAAAATACACGGGTTTGTTTTACTTATAACGAAATCAACGTCATCCATATACACTCCTGGAAATGGAAAAAAGAACACATTGACACCGGTGTGTCAGACCCACCATACTTGCTCCGGACACTGCGAGAAGGCTGTACAAGCAATGATCACGCGCACGGCACAGCGGACACACCAGGAACCGCGGTGTTGGCCGTCGAATGGCGCTAGCTGCGCAGCATTTGTGCGCCGCCGCCGTCAGTGTCAGCCAGTTTGCCGTGGCATACGGAGCTCCATCGCAGTCTTTAACACTGGTAGCATGCCGCGACAGCGTGGACGTGAACCGTATGTGCAGTTGACGGACTTTGAGCGAGGGCGTATAGTGGGCATGCGGGAGGCCGGGTGGACGTACCGCCGAATTGCTCAACACGTGGGGCGTGAGGTCTCCACAGTACATCGATGTTGTCGCCAGTGGTCGGCGGAAGGTGCACGTGCCCGTCGACCTGGGACCGGACCGCAGCGACGCACGGATGCACGCCAAGACCGTAGGATCCTACGCAGTGCCGTAGGGGACCGCACCGCCACTTCCCAGCAAATTAGGGACACTGTTGCTCCTGGGGTATCGGCGAGGACCATTCGCAACCGTCTCCATGAAGCTGGGCTACGGTCCCGCACACCGTTAGGCCGTCTTCCGCTCACGCCCCAACATCGTGCAGCCCGCCTCCAGTGGTGTCGCGACAGGCGTGAATGGAGGGACGAATGGAGACGTGTCGTCTTCAGCGATGAGAGTCGCTTCTGCCTTGGTGCCAATGATGGTCGTATGCGTGTTTGGCGCCGTGCAGGTGAGCGCCACAATCAGGACTGCATACGACCGAGGCACACAGGGCCAACACCCGGCATCATGGTATGGGGAGCGATCTCCTACACTGGCCGTACACCACTGGTGATCGTCGAGGGGACACTGAATAGTGCACGGTACATCCAAACCGTCATCGAACCCATCGTTCTACCATTCCTAGACCGGCAAGGGAGACAATGCACGTCCGCATGTATCCCGTGCCACCCAACGTGCTCCAGAAGGTGTAAGTCAACTACCCTGGCCAGCAAGATCTCCGTATCTGTCCCCCTTTGAGCATGTTTGGGACTGGATGAAGCGTCATCTCACGCGGTCTGCACGTCCAGCACGAACGCTGGTCCAACTGAGGCGCCAGGTGGAAATGGCATGGCAAGCCGTTCCACAGGACTACATCCAGCATCTCTACGATCGTCTCCATGGGAGAATAGCAGCCTGCATTGCTGCGAAAGGTGGATATACACTGTACTAGTGCCGACATTGTGCATGCTCTGTTGCCTGTGTCTATGTGCCTGTGGTTCTGTCAGTGTGATCATGTGATGTATCTGACCCCAGGAATGTGTCAATAAAGTTTCCCCTTCCTGGGACAATGAATTCACGGTGTTCTTATTTCAATTTCCAGGAGTGTATTATGACGATCATAAGGTAGCATTATCACACTCTACCATATGTTAGATAGTGTATTTTGGAGCTGCGTCTCACACATTTTTATACACTTGGAGGATGATACTTTAATAACCACACGCCGTTAAGTATGCATTTTTGGCGGGCAAAGAAGCACTACGCATGTTGCTTGTTGTTAGCGAACTACACACCGCCATCCAACAGGTAGTGCGGTATCCACATCATGGCACACACACGATATAGTGCAAAGCGTTTGCTGTTGGGGGTCATATTGCCATGCTATGACACAGCCCATTGTGTTTCATTTCTATGAATACTAAGACAGACTGACATCTTCTGGATAATTAAATTCCGTTTATGTGGATTACTGTGCATACTTTCCTTGTAATCAAGTCCAATAACTGATTATAAAGCTATGCTCTGTATATCTATATTTTTAATTATTTGATGTGGAAATCGATTATGTGAGCGACCAAAAACCGTTGCTGACAGTTATACCGTGGGCTATATGGTTGGATGACTGTCTATACGTCATAAACAATCCAGTGTGGGATAAATTACCTCCCCAGAGGCTTTTTTTTTTGCTTTGACAGTGTTAATAATATGCACAAAAGAGCTATGCATCTGTAAGAGTCTGACTGTCTTACGGGCAGAGACGTAGAACAAATTATACTCTCCTGATACGTAAGGAAGGCAATGTCCATCAAACAGACTTTGACCGTTACCTGTTAAAATTATGGTACATTCAGTCCTGAGATCATTCTGCAATTTGCCTACTGGGGGAGTACTACTAGCATAGAAATTGTTGATCATTACGTCTTTTTACTGTTATAATGCCCAAAATTACAATACATGGGAGCTACTTTTTTTAGCTGGATGTGTATATGTTGTGGAATAGTATTCGGTAATTTCAGGATGCAATACCTCGATACTCTACTTAAAAAAACCAATCATGACATATAATGGTTTATAAAACTATGTGCTGCATGCCTTTAGTTCAGATTTGGAAATTGATTACACAAAAATATTGATACTGTTAGCCCTTTTGTAACGTATCTAATGGTGGGATTCAACGCTACTCAGCCAGAGTCAGAGCAGAGTACTGTGTCGTCTAAATTGGAACCTTTCGAGAATTAATATAAATATCGTCGACTTGTCTGGCTGCCCATATATTCCAAATAATCATGTCTGAAATATTGCTTATAACGCAATGCTATGTATGTCTATAGCTTTAGTTATTTAAAGTTATTACCGAAGTAACACCTTCCCACATCACCTTCAAAAAACACAAGACGGGAAAAGTCACTTTATTATTCCCTTGAAGCTATGACACGCAGAAACATAGTTCTTGAGATGTGTTATGCTTCCACCACGCAGTGCTAATTTAAATATGGTGTTGTAAACAAATACCTGTGATTGGCCTCCGAATTTATAACTATTATATACAAAACATGTATAGAATTTTCGTGTTATGTTACAACAAAATATGAAATTTGATTACCAGTCTGAGACACTTATCAGCTTGTGGACTATAATTATCGCAAGAAATACTTCCATAGATGCGTTTTTACTGACAGTCCAATGCTTGCGATATGTATATTTTTGAACGAATATTAGACACACGTTAACTGGGTGTCTTAAATGCTTGTCCGAAATCTAGGTCGTTCATCAGATAATCCTAAAAACGTAATGGCACTCTTCCCAACACACAAACACACACACACACACACACACAAACACACACACACACACACACACACACACACACACAAAGAGACATTTCTATCAACTGCTAATTTCTCTTATGTTAGGTGAAAATGTATGTTGGCTGTGAATGTCACTACTCAATAATATTTTCCCAAAAAGAGCATTGTCTGAATTGAATTCAGATGATATCAGCATTTTAACTGAACCTAATGGTACCACATCCACCAGTAAGTTACTCGTTTTCGAGCGGTCTTCTACTTAGTACAGGTTTTGTTACAATCAACAAAAGATTCACTGCTATGAAGTGTGGCCATCTTCTGTTTCAATTTAACATTCGCAGGGTAATCTCAGTCTGCTGGACACTGGAATCACAGGTGGAGCAATGGAGTTTCTTGACCATTACAGCTAGTGACCTCACAGATCGGGAATCCCATCCATTTATCAAGGCGTATTTTTCCATAGTTAGTTGACGCCAATGAGATGGCTCTTCCCCAAGATTGGCACCAGCATATATGGATAAGTTATGGATGGGCCATGGTCTGGTCACTTTCCCCAGGGATAGCTGCAGGCTCACAGTTTCGGCGTCGGCGTTGCGGCCCCCACGGCCTGCTGCCGGAGAAGTGGCGGTACAGGTGTGCAGCATCTCCTCATATATACGGTGGTGTTGGTATTGTTCTCAAGTATGTATAGCGCACTTCTTTTATTTTTGACTGGTAGTGACTGTGTGTGTGTGTGTGTGTGTGTGTGTGTGTTTGTGTGCGTGAGCGTGTGTGTTAGGTTAATTGTAACTGAGTCTTCGGGGAATCCGCTAATCAGCAGACAATGCATGAACTATACACTTCTCTAAGATCAGATTTTCTTGTTTCGTGTAGTGGGGTGACCGTGAGTCATCGACTTTCTATGTAGGAAAAGCTTAATTTTTCTGCACTGTGACCATTGTTCTGTCTCATTTGTGTGGTGAGAAGGTATATACTTTCAATTATTTCCACATCTATTTACGAGTCTCATAGTCATGACACATCACTAATATTGCAAGACCTTTTACTCTGTCTGAGGCCCCTTTCAGACTTCCTCAACAGCCAGCAATCCAAGTCGTATAGCGTGGCCACAAAGTATTAATATTAATATTGCAGATTATATTTTGATTAGATACTGTAATTATAATTACATGTATATTCACTCCACCTCGTAGTGCTGGCCGGCCGGAGTGGCCGTGCGGTTATAGGCGCTATAGTCTGGAACCGCGTGACCGCTACGGTCGCAGGTTCGAATCCTGCCTCGGGCATGGATGTGTGTGATGTCCTTAGGTCAGTTAGGTTTAAGTAGTTCTAAGTTCTAGGGGACTGATGACCACAGTAGTTAAGTCCCATAGTGCTCAGAGCCATTTGAACCATTTTTTTTCGTAGTGCTGCCCGGCTGAAAATGGGGTCACCCGAGCATAAGCGCAAGTTTTGAAAGCATGATCGTCGGGTGAGAAGCGGTATCCTGTTTATTAGTGGATTATAGATAAATCGGTCTGGCGAGAGGAGCGTTTGGTACTTAATGTTAGCGTGTTTGTTTGCAAAGGTGTCCACAGATTTCCAGTGGCGAGCCTGTAGCTGTCTGCGAGATACGACTGGTTTGCCGAGGGGGTATGCACTCTCCCTGAATGATTATCTTTTACGCCAGCCATAGGGCTGGACACGATTACACACATAATTATAAAACTTCTTTACCATGCCTGGGAGAGGATTTAGCTAGCGTTGAGAAGAGACGTAGAGGTCTCTCAGTCGCAGTCTCTCAATCACGGCCATGGTTTCGGTGGTGGACGTCGCCTCTCTAGGATTTCCGTACCTTACCAACATCTCACGTGACTTGCATTATCTGTCGAATGCAGGTGGAGGGACAGGAGTTGGGGAAATTCCTCTTAATCTAGGTGCTTATTTGTAGCAGTCTTTCATATTTACACCGAAATGTTGGAACCTGTTTGCCCTTATGATCATGGGCAATAGATGCCTCAGTAAGAACCTTTCGTGTCAGCCTCAAGGCTGAAGAGGATTACACCGTATCTTTCTCATACAATGATATTGGCTATATCCGTAAGTTCGAGGGGTGGCTATCCTGCAAACACCATTCTCTTTGCTGTGGTTTTTGCAGTTACTGGTCAGTTATATCTCTAACTGAGAGTTACAGTGTTACGCAGTTACAGTGTTACACATCGAGTCTTTGGTTGGAGTTAGCGGAATTTTACTACGACGTCACATCATCAATAGCAGCATCACGAAAATAAGCCGCTCAAGTTCGACTCACTCACTTACGGTAACACCAGTTAGTGTTTATTTAAAATGTTATTAATAACTGCGAAAAAATATTAGATGTCGCAATTTTTAGTACAGAATATTATGCGTACTTTCTAAAAGAAAATTCTTGCCAGCTACTACGAAAAAAAAAGCCAGTATTACAATAAATTTTGAAGAAAAATATTTTTTTTATTTCGGCCGCGGCCTGCTGATAAAACAGCACCACTGAAGTATCTGCACTTAAATAGAATGTATCAACATTCTGAAAGTCTGTTGATGCAATAGGTATTTTACGGTGGAAACATAAAAGTATTCTGAGATAAGAAATAAATACCATAAGAAGCGTGGTACTCTTCCACCTGTCCAACGAAAAAATGACGTCGCTGACGAATTTACGATCTGTTGGACCGTGTAAAAGCATTCAGCGAGAAATATGCTAAAATAATTGTAAAATTAGTTTTGGTAACATCTGAGACAATGTTAGATAATCGTGTTCTTTATGAACGCATTTTATTTGCGAGAGAGTTCGTGTGCGGTAGCGCGCAAGTACTTGAATGCCACCGGCAGGAATTTGGTTCCGGCGGCTCGCCTTAATATGACCGAGAATATTCCCTGCCTCGCTCGCGGAAATTTTTTATTTTCATCTCTTTCTGACCCCTCATCACCGAACACATCACCCACACGCCGATATACGCTATAAAGAAGTAACTGCATATACTTTCACTCCAATATTTCGGTTGAAGTCAAACAAAACACTTCTGTGTATATGGTTTTGTGAAGGTCAAGTTTTATCGACGTATACTACAAGACTGTTTTCCTCAACAAGCAATAAACGCTTTGTACGCAAAACTTAGTCCTTGTGGCTGTAATGCCACTGCATTCCATTACCAGTTTTCGTCCTCCATTACACTTTCTGAATCAAAAACCAAGTGGCTGGAAAAGACAACGTGTCTGAACCAGAATAATGTTTTTCACCGTGATCATCATGTATTTTTCTAGCCGTCGGATACTCTAACCTTCTTATCAAAATAGTTTAGTTCCATAGAACTAGATTTCATTTATATCTCTTTCTTGGCGAACAAAACACATGCTCTCATCTAGAGAACCTGCCGACTTCACTGCACTGTTAACAGGGAATACAGTCACTTTAGAAGTACCATACGGCTTTGCTGTCATTTTATGAATCTGACCAAAAGTTATATTACTGCTGGTTTCTTTACTATTAACAGTATCAGTGTAAAGCTTCGGTACATTCGATGCAACAATTTTAGATTGTTTTCGAATGTTTTTGCGCCTTCTACGCAGGCTCTTGCTTCTGCATTTCACTCAATACCATACCCACGTCAATGAACCGTTCCACGTAAGACTGAAACCAAACGTGAACACTGAGCATTCAGAGGTGGCGCTGTCCTACAACACTTCCAACAATGTGGCTTTATTGCCAAACCCATGAGGCGGACGAATCACAGTGCGTAGCGCCTGCGGACTGCAGGCAACGGGCGTGACCTTTAGGTGTCTGATTTCGTGGCAGCCACTCTAGTGATGTCGTGGGGTTTTATCTGTCGCGGTGTTGTGTTTCTTAAGCATACAGCATCATTGGTTAGAAATGGGTTGCGCTGACAGGAATTGGTTTGCCATCGTTTATGTGATGTGACGACATTATTTCTACTAATGTCTTCGTTCAAACTATGGCGTCACACGTACAAGTAATGTCTTCGACCTGGAATCTCACTGACTGGAGTAGAATTGTCGTCAGTGACGAGTCCCGCTTCGACCTGAGCTCCAATGACCAGCGTTGACGTGTCTAGAGACGCCGCAGATAGCGGTCGGGCACCAACCTGACTGACGCCCCCCATACGGCCTGACGAGCAGTAGTGGTGGTCTGAGGCACCGTTTCTTCTAATAGCAGGACCCCTTGGGTTGCCAGCCGTAGCACTCTTACAGGGCACCGGTACATCGACGATATTCTACGCCCCGTT
The DNA here is from genome assembly GCF_021461395.2 of Schistocerca americana. Classification (NCBI taxonomy): domain Eukaryota; kingdom Metazoa; phylum Arthropoda; class Insecta; order Orthoptera; family Acrididae; genus Schistocerca; species Schistocerca americana. Next base: position 655,616,325 of record NC_060122.1, read on the forward strand.
TTGTTGCCCTTCCCGGCAAGCCGTCCTAGACTTACATTCAGCAAGATAATCCCGACTGCAGGTGGTGAGAGTTTCTACTACTTGTCTTCGTGTTCACGAAACCCTACTCTGGCCAGCAACTTCGCCGGATCTCCCTCCACCTGAGAACGTCTCGAGCTTTATGGGAAAGGCCCTCCAACCACTCAACGAGTAACAAGTATGATAGGGCCTTTATACAAACTAGATAGTATTCTCGTCCGATTTTTACGCCGAGCAATGTCATAAATGCCGGCCAGGGTGGCCGAGCGGTTCTAGCCGCTACGATCTAGAACCACGCGACCGCTACGGTCGCAGGTTCGAATCCTGTCTGGTACATGAATGTGTGTGATGTCCTTAGCTTAGTTAGGTTTAAGTAGCTCTAAGTTCTAGGGGACTGATGACCTCAGAAGTTAAGATCCATAGCGCTCAGAGCCATTTGAACCATCTGAATGTCATAAAAAAAAACCACTGAAGTCCTTGTCATTATGTAACACAAATTACATGACTCGATGTGTGCTTTTTGATGATGAGGAGTTATGGATTGCTCTCTCGTAGACTTATGGTGACGGAAAGTAGCAGCGTAGAGTCAGCGGGAGACATTGCAGGTCGAGATACGTGTAAACTTTTGTATCTGATGTGTATGGATTCTCCACCCTGGCATCTGCAGTGACTCGGTTTTGGTCTCTGGAAGCTACTTCAACCATTCCCGCATTTTAAGGTGTGATATGACATTTTTCACCCTCCTCTAGATTCTTTATTACCTATGTTTTGTCAGTTACCTTTGAGATGCCAGTGGCTTCTGCAGCATGAGCGGTCGGACGTCTGCATACTCTTATATGGATATTGCAACCCTTAATTACTTCAGTCAATTAAAGTTAACACCATCACTTATTTGAGTTCCTCAGTTTTACGTACTTGTTGATGCAACTCTTGCGTAATATTGGCTAGAAAGCCAGGAGCAATGATTCCGCGGAACCCACTTTTACTGGCAAAACCGTGCCTGAAGCAGGGCTGTACATAATTTCTATTCCTGATAGCTGTTGCCGAAGGATGCTTTTGATTGTGACTGTACCATTTCATCTGGTGTCACATTCCCTCGTTGTCTAGCATGAGAAGATGGACGCAGAAAGTAGCTATGTTTGTTGTGCAAATAAGGCCGAAAATTTATCTGTAACGATAGAGGAGATTTTTTATTACAATGCAAATTGACTGCAAACTGAAGGATTTATAAGGCAACGCTTTTGATAAGACACTGCTCCGATCGGTTAAGCGTAGGCCTACTGACCAGGTGCAACCAGTCTCGCTCATTTGACGAAAGAGGACCTGTGTGTAGCTAGCGAAACTTTGATCATTTATAGGCTAGCAGGTGATTTCTGAAAATTTTTGGAGGATACCACGCTTCTGACTTAGAACCTATCGCAGATGTTGTTGATGCTTAGCAAGGAACTAAAGAAAGCGAGATTAGGGTTTAACGTATCGTCGACATCGAGGTCATTAGAGACTGAGCACAAGCTGAGATTGATTCAGAGATGGTAAGGAATCGTCCATGCCCTTTTAAAGGAAAAACCCCGTCATTCTGGTTGAGTCGTTTAGGGAAATCACGGAAAACCTAATTCAGAATGGCCGGACGCGTATTTGAACCGTCTTCCTCCCAAATGCGAGTCCAGTATTCTAACCACTGCGCCACCTCGCTCGGTTACACTTAGCAGTATTTTTGCTGCTGGTTTGGTGGACTGCATTTCTGAAATACTGCGTGTTGCACTGGATTTGGAAAATTTTCATCTAGTTTATCATACGTTCAGTACTTACAAGTCTTCCGTATGCGTTAATGGAACAAGAAAATTTTTCGCAGTGAGTTAAGTGCACTTTTAAAACGAATGACCTTGTGGATCACATCGGAAGTTCACTGAGGCTTTTTGGAGATGATGCTGTGGTGTATCGAGAGGTTGCAACAATGGAAAATTGTACTGAAATGCAGTAGGATCTGCAGCGAATTGACGCATGGTGCAGGGAATGGCAATTGAATCTCAATGTAGACAAGTGTAATGTGTTGCGAATACATAGAAAGATAGTTCCCCTATCATTTAGCTACAAAATAGCAGGTCAGGAACTGGAAGCAGATAATTCCATAAATTATCTGGGAGTACGCATTAGGAGTGATTTAAAATGGAATGATCATATAAAGTTGATCGTCGGTAAAGCAGATGCCAGACTGAGATTCATTGGAAGAATCCTAAGGAAATGCAATCCGAAAACAAAGGAAGTAGGTTACAGTACGCTTGTTCGCCCACTGCTTGAATACTGCTCAGCAGTGTGGGATCAGTACCAGATAGGGTCGATAGAATAGATAGAGAAAATCCAACGGAGAGCAGCGCGCTTCGTTACAGGAATATTTAGTAATCGCGAAAGCGTTATGGAGATAATAGATAAACTCCAGTGGAAGACTATGCAGGAGAGACGCTCAGTAGCACGGTACGGGCTTTTGTTAAAGTTTCGAGAACATACCTTCACCGAAGAGTCAAGCAGTATATTGCTCCCTCATACGTATATCTTGCGAAGAGACCATGAGGGTAAAATCAGAAGCGTACCGACAATCCTTCTTTCCACGAACATTACGAGACTGGAACAGAAGGGACAACCGATAGAGGTACTCAGGGTACCCTCCACCACACACCGTCGGGTGGCTTGCGGAGTATGGATGTAGATGTAGACGTAGATCGTGGATTGCTGAGTTGAACTTAATGATCATTTCGCGGTTTTCCACGAGTGGTAAAAATCGAGTTTATTTCACAAAGTAACGCAACTTTAATTTGAGCAATGAACTATTGAAAATCAGAAAGGTTAGTCACTCAGCCGCAATAGCAGCCGCAATAGCAGAAACGGAAAAGTATATTAGGGAATGTGAGTGGCATGAGGCTATTTCCTAGATGCGTTTGAGACCATCCAACATCAAAAGCAGGTCTCTCACTTTCATTTAGCCTAGGTGTGTCAGGAAGAACAGAACATAACAAACGGAACGTCGAAGCAATGCAGCCATTATCGCTGATCAATGCGGCGTCCTACACTGTCGGCAACCAATTCGAACTATAAACTGTCTATAACAGCTGATTCCAGTCAATAATATAAATAAATCTTCTCTGCTGTGACTGTAACAATTAACCAGTTACACTTTCTTTCATAAAACATTATAAACTTCACGGTGCAATTGGTATCTCGTGTCTCGGGAAAATCGAAAAGAGTTTAAGGACATAGTGACTCAAAGGCTGTTTTCTGCCTTTGGAATCATTCACTAACAATGATGATAAGTATACGGGGCTATCATTGTCTCAAAGAGAGAAGTCTCATTCTTGAATGTGACAAGTGACTGATGCCATCTCGTAGGACTGGCATACGAAATGTTATAGACAATGATGTTGCGTTTCGACGAGTATTTTAATGGTAGTACATTCGTCGAGATCTCAGGGAGACTTAGTCTTTTTGTTAATTTCGTTTTTATAATGGTAAGAAAAAACAATGGGCCATACAGGACTGTAGAATGATCGCATAAAGAACCCGCAGGTTTTTTTAGAATTTTGTGGTCACTGACGCCAAGTTATGAGGACTTTTCAGGACAAAATGACGATATTTCATTCTCCTGGAAAAATCACTACGTGCCATGTTGACTTTGGCGATCCGTGAAATTTTGCACGGTTCGGACTGTAACTGATCCAAATGGTTCATGACTTTTTGGGAATTTAGAAGGGTCGATGATTTGCTTCCTAGCTCCCCCAGCGCCGGTCCCATGCCCGGGGCCTCACCTTGCAAGTGGTGAGGAAGGAGGAGGGGGAGGAGTAACAACCTCGTTCAAAAACCTGGCTACATCTGGCACCGGATGGTAGTACCCTGTAAGGCCCCTCGCTAGGGTGACAGGAGAAGACGGACAACGGTTGGAAAGAGGAAGAGGATTTTACAAGTCCCAACGGTAGAAAAGCGGAAGAATTGCCTTCATATCCTACTTCCCGTAGCGTCTGTACTCCAGAGGGGTGGCTACAAACGGCGTCTGTTCTCCATGTTAGGAGCGGCCTAAACATATGCTGGCAGCAGCTCTAAAATGCCTTTGGCAGTGGCGACCCCATCGTATTATTAGCCTACATATGAAATGGTACTTCAAAACCAGCATCGGAAAAGGTTAGGGCGTTCCCTGCAGGCGACGCGCAGTTCTTGGGGTGCTGGGGGAACTATGGGGAGTGGGTGACTAGGCTCCAACACATCTACATCTACATTTATACTCCGCAAGCCACCCAACGGTGTGTGGCGGAAGGCACTTTACGTGCCACTGTCATTACCTCCCTTTCCTGTTCCAGTCGCGTATGGTTCGCAGGAAGAACAACTGTCTCAAAGCCTCCGTGCGCGCTCTAATCTCTCTAATTTTCCATTCGTGATCTCCTCGGGAGGTGTAAGTAGGGGGAAGCAATACATTCGATACCTCAGCCAGAAACGCACACTCTCGAAACCTGGCGAGCAAGCTACACCGCGATGCAGAGCGCCTCTCTTGCAGAGTCTGCCACTTGAGTTTGTTTAACATCTCCGTAACGCTATCACGGTTACCAAATAACCCTGTGACGAAACGCTCCGCTCTTCTTTGGATCTTCTCTATCTCCTCCGTCAACCCGATCTGGTACGGATCCCACACTGATGAGCAATACTCAAGTATAGGTCGAACGAGTGTTTTGTAAGCCACAATGAATGTGGGTATCATTAATGTGATGACCCTTATTGGGAAGGTGGAAGAGTTGAAAGACTTCATGTGAAAGGAGAACATAGAACCGATGGGATTTAGTGAAGTTAGATGGAAGGGAAGAGGAAGGAGTAAAATGAGGAAAGGCTACACACACTACTGGAGTGATGGACAAGAAGCCAAAAATGGAGTAGGTATCATAGTAAAACCAAATCTAGAGGAATTTGTGGGCGCAGTAGAATACACAAGTGAGAGGGTGATGAGACTCGGCTGAGGATAAGGAATGCAGTGAAGGACTTCATTCAAGTATATGCACCACAAACAGGAAATAAAGAAGATAACATAGAGGATTTTCTAGAGGTATTAGGGAGTATAATTACAGATGTGGAAGCAATAGTAATGGGTGACCTAAATGCACAGGTAGGCAGAGAAAGGCTAGGGAAGGAGGAGATAATTTGCCCATATGGATATGGGAGGTAAAATGAAGGAGAGAAACTGGACGCTTTCTGTGAAAGAAACGGGCTGATTGTGGGCAACACATGTTTCTCTAAAAATAGTAGCCGTAAGATAACGAGATATGGATGAGGTGACAGACGGACAAAGATAGTCATCGGTTACTTTCTGGTGGAAAAGAAAAATCTGTTGACAGATGTAACTACTCTCCCAGGAGAGGCTTTTAATGGAGATCATCGAGTGGTGGTGGCAAAGATGAAATCCGACGAATTGACAGACGTTAAGGAAGAAAGGGAAAGGAAAATAGAAGTGTGGAAACTAAAGGATGGCATGGTACAAGAAAAGTTACTTAAGCGTAAAATCCCTGCCACCGAGTATGGCAATGTGGAAGAGGAATGGGATAAGTTCAAACAAGCATTTGTACGCTCTGCTGACAAGACCTGTGGCAGAGTGTCCAGAAGGGTAAAGGAAAAGGAGACACCATGGTGGAATGAGAGGATGAAGGAGGCAGTAAAAGAAAAGAAGAAAGCCTGGCATGAATGGAACAGGGATCGAATAGCTGAAAGTAAAAGAAAATACCAGGATAGTAAAAGTAAGTGTACCAAAATGATAGCCGTAGAAAACAGAAAAAGCTGCTAGAAATTCACCCGAGAGTTGGAAAAAGATGTTACTAGTGGTAAGACGATGATATATGGAATTACAAAGAGTATGAAGAAGAAAAAAATACACAAATCTAGTGAAAGGGGAAAGCGGAGAGCTATTAACGCCACCAGAGGAGATAAGGAAAAGAAGGAAAGAGTACTTTGACAAACTACTAAATGTGATGAATGGCAACGGAAAGGGAATAGAAGTACGGCTGGGGGGCATGGTTCTGGAAGAAGAGGAAGATATAACGCTGTTAGATGTGGAACTAGCTCTGAGAAAACTGAGAACAGGAAAAGCACCTGGAATAGATGAAACTACTGTGGAGATGATAAAGGCAGCGGGACCAGTTGGACTACAGTGACTATATAGACAAGCAAGATGCATTTGGACCCAAAAATGTGTTCCTGAAGAATGGGGAAATGGAATAATAATCCCAATTTTCAAAACGGGCGACAGTAAAGTATGTGACAACTATCGAGGGATCACACTCATATCCTAAGTAGCAAAAATAATGGAGAGGATACTGGAAAGAAGAGTGAGAGAAAAAGTGGAAGGGCAGTTAGAAGAGCAACAGTATGGCTTTCATCATGGTAGATCAACAGTGGACCCAATCTTTAATATGAGACAGTTGATGGAAAGACATTGGGAGTACGGGAAAGATCTCGTGATGACGTTTCTCGACCTAGTGAAAGCATATGACAGTGTTCCCAGGGAAAAGGTATGGGCAACGTTGAAGAGAAAAGGAAAGCAAACGCTTGAAGTCATTCAGGCAATGTATGAAAAAAGTTGTAGTTGCGTGCAGACACCAGTTGGAAGAAATGAATGGTTTATGAATGTTACGGGACTAAGACAAGGAAGTGTGGTATCACCACTACTATTTATAATGGTTCAAATGGCTCTGAGCACTGTGAGACTTAACATCTGAGGTCATCAGTCCCCTAGAACTTAGAACTACTTAAGCCTAACTAACCTAAGGACAACACACACATCCATGCCTGAGGCAGGATTCGAACCAGCGACCGTAGCAGCAGCGCGGTTCCAGACTGAAGCGCCTAGAACAGCTCGGCCACACCGGCCGGCCGATGAAGCTGTTACTATTTGCTGATGATATTGCGGTGTGGGGAACAAGCAGTAAGGAGGTACAAAAACAGATAGACATCCTAAACTCTAAGGTCGAGAAATATGGAATGAAATTTAGTGCGGAGAAAAGCAAGACCATGGTGGTAACCAGGGGGAATAGAGATGGCGAGGGACAAATTCGTATTAAGGGACGAGATACTGAAATAGTGGATAACTTTAAATATTTGGGAAGTGTATTAATAGGGAATGCTCGTTTGGAGACAGAAATCAGCAAAAGAATACAACAGAGTAATACATTTTACCAGTGTATGAGGCGCTTGGTGTGGGGAAGGAAAGTGCCAATAAGGTACAAGCTGGTGCTATACAAGACTTACTTCACACCTATACTAATTTACGGCTCAGACAGATACTTGGACTATGACTAGAAGAGAGGAGAGTAGGATACAATCCAGTGAAATGAAATTTCTGAGAAGTATGCTAGGCAAGACGAGGAGAGACAGAGTGAAAAATGAAGATACTAGGAAGTAAATTGGAGTGGAGAAGTCGACTGAGAAAATTGAAAAGAATAGATTAAAATGGTTTGGGCATGTGAAGGGGATGGGAGAGGGAAGAATACCAAGAAGAATTTTGGAGCTTAAGAATGAAGGCAAGAGGCCAAGAGGAAGACCGAGAACAAGATGGATTGATACAATGAAGATGAGTTTAAGGAAAAGAAACCTGCTATGGAACCAAATTGTGGAAGAAGAATGGTGGAAAGATTGAGTAAAGTGGCGAAGTATCATTGATACCACAACCCGACCAGATGTTGGATGGAGGGGAAACGAAAATGATAATGATGATTTGCTTTCTACGGACAGTGTTTAGGAAATTCAGTTACTCGCTTTCTTCGCGTGCTACGGTCGATTATCTTACGTGTGGTCGCCTTATAGGTTCCACATACACCGAAACGTGCGCTTGGTAGGAGCCGTCTTTTACTCCAAAACTTGGCTCCCCGGTAACCGGTAAGTTGATGTGATACATGCTTACAGTTAATGAAGCCCTGATGGAAATGTTCTAAAATGCGATACGTTTAGACAAAAGTCTTTCTAGTGTATTGTACCAGCGTATTAAAATGGTCAATGTATGTTTCAACGTCTGTGCTTTAGTTACGACTTCAAGTCAAAGGCTGCAGAATAGGTATTTTAGAAAATCTCATGTGGCAGCCTTAGTCCATCTTGAATGAAACGATATAAAATAAATTTCGTGGGGGACTTTATATTAATGTTTACTTCTGGGTTTTAAGCGGGTTTCTTTCGTTTCCTGTAGAATATTTCGACTACTGACCGAGCCGTCTCATTCACGTGCTGCAGGTTTTGCTGCTATATGTACTCACCACCCGAACTCCAACTGATTGGAGTCTAGGCAACGTGTACACGTAAGAACAAAACTCGCAGCACTTGAATTAGAGGGCTGGGAAGGTAGTCGAAACTGTGGGCAAAAAAACGAAACACCCGTAAGTACAGCATTAATCCACTGCACGGAGAAAACCTAAGCCTCCCATACAGGACGATTCCGTGATGGTATTACAAATTTTCAAGAATGATGCGGGAAGGTAAATGTATCAGTCTGAAGTGAGGAACACTGGTCTGGAATTGAAAATCGTTCGGACACCACTGACCTTTGGAATAGAAATGCCAGTACTATTGTTGCTAATACTGTAGGTAGGAAACTATCAGAGATGGTAGTATGTACTAAAACAAGAATGAAATCCTGGTAAATATGTTCTCTAAAATACATACCTTAGGAGCTATGAGGACTTTTTCATCTTCAGTACTGTAAAACATCTATCTTCACTGAAAAAGTGCCCATAGCTCTTAAGGTATGCATTTTAGAGTTCATAAATACTGGATATTTTTCCTTCGTTTTGGTGTACGCTGCCTCTTCCAAAAATATGGAAACCAAAGATTTTTCAGCAGGAGTGATGAGTTTCACCGTACCGAAGATGAACAAGTGCTCATTGCTTTTAAGGTATGCATGTTAGAACTCATCTTTACTAGAACGTTTTTCCTTGCTTTGTTGCATGCCAGCTCTGAATGTTGCTTATCCTAAAATCTTACGAACAACAGTATCTGTAAATGTATTCCAATGTCAGAGGTATCAGAACGATTTTCACTTACACCTTTTGATTCGATCGTTTCAATACCAGGGTCCCTTACCTCAGTTTGATACATTTATGCTTCTCCATCATCCTTGGAAGTCTCTGCCATCATCACAAAATCACCCTGTATATCACGATGTGACTAACATTGTTGTCCGGTTCCCTTCATTTCCATTTCTTTTCTCCTTGTTTGCTCCCTCTCTCATACTCTCTGGCCAGACTGATCTGTAGGTTCTTTAGAAAAGAGCTGTGTTACATTATCGCATCAAAAATGGTTATTAAGTCTTATATTCGTAAACAACGCCCAAGTACCTGATCCTATACGGAATCACATAGATTATTCAGTGATATATGTTTTGCTACAAATTATGTTAAATTCCGCGTGTAATTCTGTTAAAAAGAACAATCGATATTGCAATTTTTCCCATGGAATATTTAATTAAAATTTGTTTAAAGAATATGATTTTATGTGACAACCTTTAGTGCATTCAGCTGTATTTACTAATGCCGTTTGTTTGAAATATTCCATTAAGGTATGATGTGCATATTTACTACATGTTATTAGCTTCGGAGTAATACAGCGTGACTTTTCGATAAGAACGGAAATGCTGCGCTTATAAATACAGAGAAATTGCAGACCAAACTTCTCATTTACTTTTTTTCTCTGGCCAATAGTTTACTGAAACCTATGGCGCATTTTGCGACCAATGGGCTTCATTTAAACTGATTATCTCTATGAAATATTTATAGTGTGCTCATTTTGTGGAAGTACCAGTGTTATGTTCAACTTATTTGTCGTTTGTAATGTACAGAAGAGTAAAGACGGTTCCTTAAATACTGGTTTATAGAAAAAATTATATGCAGCTTTTCGATTCCCGTCTGCATCACCATTTTTCTGCATGAGTATGTAAAAGCCCCCCCATGAACCATGGACCATGCCGTTGGTGGGGAGGCTAGCGTGCCTCACCGAAACAGATGGCCGTACCGTAGGTGCAACCACAACGGAGGGGTATCTATTGAGAGGCCAGACAAACGTGTGGTTCCTGAAGAGGGGCAGCAGCCTTTTCAGTAGTTGCAGGGGACACAGTCTGGATGACTGACTGATCTGGTCTTGTAACACTAACCAAAACGGCCTTGCTGTGCTGGTACTGCGAATGGCTGAAAGCAAGGCGAAACTACAGCCGTAATTTTTCCCGAGGGCATGCAGCTTTACTGTATGGTTAAATGATGATGGCGACCTCTTGGGTAAACTAGTACGGAAGTAAAATAGTCCCCCATTCGGATCTCCGGGCGAGGACTAGTCAAGAGGACGTCGTCATCAAGAGAAAGAAAACTGGCGTTCTACGCATCGGAGCGTGGAATGACAGATCACTTAATCGGGCAGGAAGGTTAGAAAATTTAAAAAGAGAAATGGATAGGTTAAAGTTAGATATAGTGGGAATTAGAGAAGTTCGGTGGCAGGAGGAACAAGACTTCTGGTCAGGTGAATACAGGTTTATAAATACAAAATCAAATAGGGGTAATGCAAGAGTAGGTTTAATAATGAATAAAAACATAGGAGTGCGGGTAAGCTAATACAAACAGCATAGTGAACGTATTATTGTGGCCAAGATAGACACGAAGCCCATGCCTACTACAGTAGTATAATTTATATGCCAACTAGCTCTGCAGATGATGAAGAAATTGATGAAATCTATGATGAGATAAAATAAATTAATCAGATAGTGAAGGGAGACGAAAATTTAATAGTCATGTGTGACTGGAATTCGAGAGTAGGAAAAGGGAGAGAAGGAAACATAGTTGGTGAATATGGATTGGGGGTAAGAAATGAAGAGGAAGCCGTCAGGTAGAATTTTGTACAGAGCATAACTTAATCATAGCTAACACTTGATTCAAGAATCATAAAAGAAGGTTGTATACATGGAGGAATCCTGGAGATACTAGAAGGTATCAGATAGATTATATAATGGTAAGACAGAGATTTAGGAACCAGGTTTTAAAATGTAAGACATTTCCAGGGGCAGATATGGACTCTCACCACAATCTATTTGTTACGAACTGTAGATTAAAACTGAAGAAACTGCTAAAAAGTGGGAATTTAAGGAGATGCGACCTGGATAAAGTGGCTAAACCAGAGGTTGTATAGAGTTTCAGGGAGAGCATAAGGGAAGAATTGACAGGAATGGGGGAAAGAAATACAGTAGAAGAAGAATGGGTAGCTCTGAGGGATGAAGCAGTGAAGGCAGCAGAGAATCAAGTAGGTAAAAAGACGAGGGCTAGTAGAAACCCTTGGGTAACAGAAGAAATACTGAATTTAACTGATGAAAGGAAAAAAAAATAAAAATGCAGTAAATGAAGCAGGCAAAAAGGAATACGAACGTCTCAAAAATGAGAGGAAGTGCAAAATGGAGAAGCAGGGATGGCTAGAGCACAAATGTAAGGATGTAGAGACATATCTCACTAGGGGTAAGATAGATATTGCCTACAGGAAAATTAAAGAGAGCTTTGGAGAAAAGAGAACCACTTGTATGAATATCGAGAGGTCAGATGGAAGCCCAGTCCTAAGCAAAGAAGGGAAAGCAGATAGGTGGAAGGAGTATATAGAGGGTCTATACAAGGGCGATGGACTTGAGGACAATATTATGGAAGTGGAAGAGGATGTAGATGAAGTTGAAATGGGAGACATGATACTGAGTGAAGAGTTTGACAGAGTACTGAAAGACCTGAGTCGTAACAAGGTCCTAGGGGTAGACAACATTCCATTAGAACTACTGACGGCCCTTGGAGAGCCAGTCCTGACAAAACTCTACCATCTGGTGAGCAAGATGTATGAGACAGGCGAAATACCCTCAGACTTCAAGAAGAATATAATAATTCCAATCCTAAAGAAAGCAGGTGATGACAGATGCGAAAATTACCGAACTATCAGTTTATTAAGTCACAGCAGCAAAATACTAACACGAATTCTTCACAGACGAAAGGAAAAACTGGTAGATGCCGACCTCGGGGACGATCAGTTTGGATTCCGCAGAAATGTTGGAACACGTGAGGAAATACTGACCTTACGACTTATCTTAGAAGAGAGATTAAGGAAAGGGAAACCTACGTTTGTAGCGTTTGTAGATTTAGAGAATGCTTTTGACAATGATGACTGGAATACTCTCTTCCAAATTCTAAAGGTGGCAGGGGTAAAATACAGGGAGCGAACGGCTATTTACAATTTGTACAGAAACCAGATGGCAGTTATAAGAGAGGAGGGGCATGATAGGGAAGCAGCGATTGGGAAGGGAGTGAGACAGTGTTGTAGCCTCGCGCCGATGTTATTCGATCTATATATTGAGCAAGCAGTAAAGGAAACAAAAGAAAAATTTGGAGTAGTTATTAATATCCATGGAGAAGAAATAAAAATTTTGAGGTTCGCCGATGACACTGTAATTTATCAGAGACAGCAAAGGACTTGGAAGAGCAGTTGAACGGAATGGACACTGCCTTGGTAGGAGGATATAATATGAACATCAACGAAAGCAAAACGAGGATAATGGAATGTAGTAGAATTAAGTCGGGTGACGCTGAGTGAATTATATCAGGAAATGAGACACTTAAAATAGTAAATGAGTTTTGCTATTTGGGGAGCAATATAACTGATGATGGTCGAAGTAGAGAGGATATAAAATGTAGACTGGCAATGGGAAGGAAAGCGTTTCTGAAGAAGAGAAATTTGTTAACGTCGAGTATAGATTTAAGTGTCAGGAAGTCGTTTCTCAAAGTATTTGTATGGAGTGTAGCCAAGTATGGAAACGAAACATGATCGATAAATAGTTTGGACAAGAAGAGACTAGAAGCATTCGAAATGTGGTGCTACAGAAAAACGCTGAAGAATAGCTGGGTAGATCACGTAATCAATGAGGAGGTATTGAATAGAATTAGGGAGAAGAGGAGTTTGTGGCACAACTTGACTAGAAGAAGGGATCGGTTGGGAGGGCATATTCTGGGACATCAATGGATCACAAATTTAGTTTTGGAGGGTAGCGTGGAGGGTAAAAATTGTAGAGGGAGAGCAAGAGATGAATACACTAAGCAGATTCAGAAGGATGTAGGTTGCAGTAAGTACTGGGAGATGAAGAAACGTGCAGAGGATAGAGTAGCATGGAGAGCTGCTTCAAACCAGTCTCAGGACTGAAGACCACAACAAAAACAACAACAAAATGTATAACGTCTTTAAACAAAACCAAACGTTGCTTTAAAAAATTAAAAATATTAAAAAACTAATTCAAACCAAGCGAGGATGACGTGAACATTACATGCATTAAGGAAGAAGCATGTTTAGTGAATTATATCACTCTTAAGGTAGGTATCTTTGAGGAACTCTGCATACACGCAATTATCAGCGTAATGAAAAGATATCTAATCTAAATCTTGTTGGGAGGGAAGTGATCCACGCCTCATCAACGACAATGTCAGAGCGCTAAAACGAATTGGAGCGACTAGGTCGATATAGAAAATTTGCTGTGCCGCTTTCAAAGAAACTATCTACGCTTCACCTTAAGCAGCTTAAGTAAACCACAGAAAACGTAAATGTGGATGCGTTGATCTAGGTACGCTGTGAATGGAAATTTGGCGTCGATTCGCTGTAAACAGCCTTATGTGACTGTGTCTTCGGACAAGAAGTACACACTGCAGATCTTACAAGTAAACCTACACAAGAGATACACTCCTGGAAATGGAAAAAAGAACACATTGACACCGATGTGTCAGACCCACCATACTTGCTCCGGACACTGCGAGAGGGCTGTACAAGCAATGATCACACGCACGGCACAGCGGACACACCAGGAACCGCGGTGTTGGCCGTCGAATGGCGCTAGCTGCGCAGCATTTGTGCACCGCCGCCGTCAGTGTCAGCCAGTTTGCCGTGGCATACGGAGCTCCATCGCAGTGTTTAACACTGGTAGCATGCCGCGACAGCGTGGACGTGAACTGTATGTGCAGTTGACGGACTTTGAGCGAGGGCGTATAGTGGGCATGCTGGAGGCCGGGTGGACGTACCGCCGAATTGCTCAACACGTGGGGCGTGAGGTCTCCACAGTACACCGATGTTGTCGCCAGTGGTCGGCGGAAGGTGCACGTGCCCGTCGACCTGGGACCGGACCGCAGCGACGCACGGATGCACGCCAAGACCGTAGGATCCTACGCAGTGCCGTAGGGGACCGCACCGCCACTTCCCAGCAAATTAGGGACACTGTTGCTCCTGGGGTATCGGCGAGGACCATTCGCAACCGTCTCCATGAAGCTGGGCTACGGTCCCGCACACCGTTAGGCCGTCTTCCGCTCGCGCCCCAACATCGTGCAGCCCGCCTCCAGTGGTGTCGCGACAGGCGTGAATGGAGGGACGAATGGAGACGTGTCGTCTTCAGCGATGAGAGTCGCTTCTGCCTTGGTGCCAATGATGGTCGTATGCGTGTTTGGCGCCGTGCAGGTGAGCGCCACAATCAGGACTGCATACGACCGAGGCACACAGGGCCAACACCCGGCATCATGGTGTGGGGAGCGATCTCCTACACTGGCCGTACACCACTGGTGATCGTCGAGGGGACACTGAATAGTGCACGGTACATCCAAACCGACATCCAACCCATCGTTCTACCATTCCTAGACCGGCAAGGGAACTTGCTGTCCCAACAGGACAATGCACGACCGCATGTATCCCGTGCCACCCAACATGCTCTAGAAGGTGTAAGTCAACTACCCTGGCCAGCAAGATCTCCGGATCTGTCCCCCATTGAGCATGTTTGGGACTGGATGAAGCGTCGTCTCACGCGGTCTGCACGTCCAGCACGAACGCTGGTCCAACTGAGGCGCCAGGTGGAAATGGCATGGCAAGCCGTTCCACAGGACTACATCCAGCATCTCTACGATCGTCTCCATGGGAGAATAGCAGCCTGCATTGCTGCGAAAGGTGGATATACACTGTACTAGTGCCGACATTGTGCATGCTCTGTTGCCTGTGTCTATGTGCCTGTGGTTCTGTCAGTGTGATCATGTGATGTATCTGACCCCAGGAATGTGTCAATAAAGTTTCCCCTTCCTGAGACCATGAATTCACGGTGTTCTTATTTCAATTTCCAGGAGTGTATATTTACGTTTTCATTAGATTTGAATACGTTAGAGTGTAGAGCAAAATAAGCGATATGTTTTTATACACACATAAAAAAAGGCTTTTCATCACGTCGGTTCCGAGAATTCAAAAACCTGTACAGAAAATTGTAATAGAGATCAACATAAACATCATTTCTGCCCATTTTATTGGTCATGAAAACCACACATTGCATGTTGTACCACCATACAGCGAGACTTTCAGAGGTGGTGGTCCAGATTGCTGTACACAACGATACATCTAATACCCAGTTGCGTTGATGCTGCCTGTATTCATCGTGGCATACTATCCAAAAGTTCATCAAGGCACTGTTGGTCCTGTCCATTATAATTATCCGGGCTGTTATGCCGTGGTCGGTTGATGAATTCTGAGGTGATTCCCAACGTTTCGTCTCCGACTGCGGGAGACATCTTCAAGGGGGTCCGTAGCTTGATGGAAGGTCCAACACACACACTGGCTCGCTACTGACTGTTGGTCCTGTTTGTCCCACTCCTCAACCGCGATTTGGGGTAGATCCCTCAGAGTGTTTGGTGGGTCACGTCGTCCATAAACAGCCCTTTTAAATCTATACTAGGCATCTTCGATAGTGTTCATGTCTGGAGAACACGCTGGCCACTCTAGTCGAGCGATGTCGTTGTCCTGAAGGAAGTCATTCACCAGATCTGCACGATGAGGGCGCAAATTGTTGTCCATGAACACGAATTCCTCGCCAATATGCTGCCGATATGGTTGTACTATCGGTCGGAGGATAGCATTCACGTATCGTACAGCTGTTACGACGCCTTTCATGACCACCAGCGGGGTAAGTCGGCCCCACATAACGCCACCCCAAAACATCAGGGAACCTCCACCTTGCTGCACTCGCTGGACAGTGTGCCTAAGGCGTTCAGCCTGACCGGGTTGCCTCTAAACACGTCTCCGACGATTGTCTGGTTGAAGGCATATGCGACACTAATCGGTGAAGAGAATGTGATGCCAATCCTGAGCGGTCCATTCGGCATGTTGTTGGGCCCATCTGTACTGCGCTGCATGGTGTCGTGCTTGCAAAGTTGGATCTCTCCATGGAAGTCGATAGTGAAGTTGCGCACCACTAACAGTTTGAGTCGTAAGACGACATCCTAGCATTACTCAACATGGTGGCGTTGGTGTCAGGGTTCCTCCGTGCCATAATCCGTAGGTAGCGGTCATCCACTGCACTAGTAGCAGCCCTTGGGTGGCCTGAGCGAGGCATGTCATCGACAGTTCCTGTCTCTCTGTATCTCCTCCGTGTCCAAACAACGTCGTTTTGGTTCACTCCAAGGCGCCTGGCATGGTTTAACTATAGACAACACGAGCCGTGTACCTCCTTCCTGGTGGAAGGACTCGAACTGATCGACTGTCGGACCTCCTCCATCTAATTAGCGCTGCTCATGCATGGTTGTTTACATCTTTGGGCGGGTTTAGTGACATCTCTGAACACTCAAGGGACTGTGTCTGTGATATAATATCTGCAGTCAACGATTATCATCAGGGTTTCTGGGAACTGGGGTGATGCAAAACGTTTTTAGTGTATGTATAAGTGCCAATATGGTGGTGAAGCACCCCTTGAAGAAAATTAGATTTAATGTTCTGAATGAAACCATTGAAACTGTAACAGCAATAAAAAACTAAAGTCTGTCTTGCGATATGTGTCCGCTTCAGTGCCAATTTTCAAGTTGGGTTGTTTAATAAGTCTTTCCCTGGTGCTCTAAATAGTATTCTCCATATATTGATCCACAAAAAAAAAATTATTTTTTTGAAATGTAAAATATTTTGCTTATGTTTGTGTTTTCTTTATACATTCAGTGTATTTCGTTTGTTTTCAAGTAGTAACTTTTTCATAATTAATTAAATAATATTTGAAACTGTTTGTACATTATTGTTGTGACATTATTGTAAATCTGTGCAATATAAGGAAGTGCAGAATTGTTCGGATCAAAAAAGGCTGGATGCACTTTACTTTTGCGTTCTAAGCACGTGGGACAACTACGACTCATGACAGGAGCAAGAAGGAAGAGTCGATTTCCCCTCTCTTTACCTCAGCGGACCGGTCGACAAGTCGTGTGACAGAAGACGCGATTAAAATGCTATTCACAATGACATACACTCCTGGAAATTGAAATAAGAACACCGTGAATTCATTGTCCCAGGAAGGGGAAACTTTATTGACACATTCCTGGGGTCAGATACATCACATGATCACACTGACAGAACCACAGGCACATAGCCACAGGCAACAGAGCATGCACAATGTCGGCACTAGTACAGTGTATATCCACCTTTCGCAGCAATGCAGGCTGCTATTCTCCCATGGAGACGATCGTAGAGATGCTGGATGTAGTCCTGTGGAACGGCTTGCCATGCCATTTCCCGCTGGCACCTCAGTTGGACCAGCGTTCGTGCTGGACGTGCAGACCGCGTGAGACGACGCTTCATCCAGTCCCAAACATGCTCAATGGGGCACAGATCCGGAGATCTTGCTGGCCAGGGTAGTTGACTTACACCTTCTAGAGCACGTTGGATGGCACGGGATACATGCGGACGTGCATTGTCCTGTTGGAACAGCAAGTTTCCTTGCCGGTCTAGGAATGGTAGAACGATGGGTTCGATGACGGTTTGGATCTACCGTGCACTATTCAGTGTCCCCTCGACGATCACCAGTGGTGTACGGCCAGTGTAGGAAATCGCTCCCCACACCATGATGCCGGGTGTTGGCCCTGTGTGCCTCGGTCGTATGCAGTCCTGATTGTGGCGCTCACCTGCACGGCGCCAAACACGCATACGACCATCATTGGCACCAAGGCAGAAGCGACTCTCATCGCTGAAGACGACACGTCTCCATTCGTCCCTCCATTCACGCCTGTCGCGACACCACTGGAGGCGGGCTGCACGATGTTGGGGCGTGAGCGGAAGACGGCCTAACGGTGTGCGGGACCGTAGCCCAGCTTCATGGAGACGGTTGCGAATGGTCCTCGCCGATACCCCAGGAGCAACAGTGTCCCTAATTTGCTGGGAAGTGGCGGTGCGGTCCCCTACGGCACTGCGTAGGATCCTACGGTCTTGGCGTGCATCCGTGCGTCGCTGCGGTCCGGTCCCAGGTCGACGGGCACGTGCACCTTCCGCCGACCACTGGCGACAACATCGATGTACTGTGGAGACCTCACGCCCCACGTGTTGAGCAATTCGGTGGTACGTCCACCCGGCCTCCCGCATGCCTACTATACGCCCTCGCTCAAAGTCCGTCAACTGCACATACGGTTCACGTCCACGCTGTCGCGGCATGCTACCAGTGTTAAAGACTGCGATGGAGCTCCGTATGCCACGGCAAACTGGCTGACACTGACGGCGGCGGTGCACAAATGCTGCGCAGCTAGCGCCATTCGACGGCCAACACCGCGGTTCCTGGTGTGTCCGCTGTGCCGTCCGTGTGATCATTGCTTGTACAGCCCTCTCGCAGTGTCCGGAGCAAGTATGGTGGGTCTGACACACCGGTGTCAATGTGTTCTTTTTTCCATTTCCAGGAGTGTATTTACGTAACATCCGAGACTAAGGCTTGAAATCGAAACTGCTATTTCAGATCCTATGCTAATTCAAGAAACTGTCTTCTGAACACCATAACACACAGTTATATTTTCAGCTCATTATTCCTGCAAGCGGATATTGAATATCTCCCTTGCTCATAGTTTTGAAAAAAAAAAATTAGCAAAATCGAACCAAAAGTCGAAAAAGGATTAGACAAAGCAGACAGTATCCTAATATTCACTTCTACACCTGGTAAACTGACATCGGAGCTGATAATAAAATGATTTGATCAGGTTTATATACTTAATATGAATGAAAAACCGGTCTTGTGTCTACATTCTTGGACCAAGCAAAGCGAAAGAATATTTAACACTATTGGTAAACATGTAAAACAGGTGAATACTTTAACGATTCATGTCCGAAATATCGATATGATTCAGCCATTAGATCTATATATATTTTTACTGTGGAAAAATTTCTTGAAACATATTTCAAATGTTTCACACAATTACGATGTTAACTTGCATTTAAGAGATAAGATCCCAAAAATTCAACCCCTCATTCACAATCAGTTTTCGTTTCCCAGATTCGTCAACCTTATAAATATGCATAGTACAAGAGAACAGAAATCACCAAAATTGAGGCGCCTGTTCACTATTGTTTTAAAAACTTTCATTCTGTTTGTGACTCCTGTCATGCCATTGCAATTATCGTATGTGCTAGGTGCGCAAAATGAAAGTTATTCAGGAATTTGACCCGAACTATTCTGCACTTCCTCATTATTGTATAGATTTACGATAATGTTACAATAATTTACGAAGAATTTCAAATATAATCTGAAAAGGTTACAACTTGAATACAAATAAAATACACAAAATGTAAAAATAAAACACAAATACAACAGAAGATATGTATATTTCATAAAATTATATATATATATATATATATATATATATATATATATATATATATATATATAATACCATTTGTAATATATTTATCTGGGAATGATTTAGTAGGTAACTCAACTTGAAAACTGGGATTGAAGCAGACACATACCGGGCGCGCATACAGCGAAGAAACGGTATTTCTAGCTTATCTGTGAGAAGTGCATCTTTGGAACCACTTCATCAAATGTGACTGAATATGGTGTTAACGATGCTAGACGTTTTGCTATTAGACAAATGTTGAAATGAAAAACAAAATAGTGGAGGAGAGAGGGGATTACGACAAATCTTGGTGCACCACTCTAATGTCCACTAAAAACCATAGAACTTTTATTTGGAGTTCTTTGTTTGTATAATTTATCGTTTCAACGGTATTCATTCAGAGATATAAAACATATTTTTTTTCAGGGGGATGTCTCCCCTCCTTAACGGCCGTATGGCATGCATAAAAAAATATGTCTCTTGTATTTTACTCTGCACTACATATTCAAAGCCAATTAAAATGGAAGTGTATACCATAGATACGTCTGCTTGTTAGTAATCGCGGGTAATGTAATCGTAGAGCAGTTTTTCGGAATTTATAGCGAGATCAAGAGTCTGGGAATAGTCACTTGTTGCTATTTGGAACTTGTAAAACATTATAACAACGAAGGAGAAACTGAATTTTTATTTCTGTGTTTTCTATGAAATCTGAAAGGCTCACACATACATTAATTACACAAAAATTGGAGTGTTTTCTCCAGTAGAAGGGAATGATCCTTATGAGGTACTGACTCATACCAGCGAGTAGAAGCGATCAATTGCTACCGAGAGACTGCATTGTGTAAGATGTACACAAATGAAAAAGAGACTACTGTTATACGTAAAAATATTTTAATACACTACTGGCCATTAGAATTGCTACACCACGAAGATGACGTGCAACAGACGCCAAATTTAAGCGACAGGAAGAAAATGCTGTGATATGCAAATGATTACCTTTTCAGAGCATTCACACAAGGCAACACCTACAAAGTGCTGACATGAGGAAAGTTTCCAACCGATTTCTCATACACAAACAGCAGTTGACCGGCGTGGCCTGGTGAAACGTTGTTGTGATGCCTCGTGTAAGGAGGAGAAATGCATACCATCACGTTTCCGACTTTGATAAAGGTCGGATTGTAGCCTATCGCGATTGCGGTTTATCGTATAGCGACATTGCTGCTCGCGTTGGTCGAGATCCAATGACTGTTAGCAGAATATGGATTCGGTTGGTTCAGGAAGGTAACACGGATCGCCGTGATGGATCCCAATGGCTTCGTATCACTAGCAACCGAGATCCGCATGGCTCTAACGGATCGTGCAGCCGCGTCTCGATCCCTGAGTCAACAGATGGGGACGTTTGCAAGACAACAACCATCTGCACGAACAGTTCGACGACGTGTGCAGCAGCATGGACTATCATCTCGGAGATCATGGGTGCGGTTACCCTTGACGCTGCATCACAGACAGGAGCGTCTGCGATGGTGTACTCAAGGACGAACCTCGCTGCACGAATGGCAAAACGTCATTTTTTCGGGTGAATCCAGGTTCTGTTTACAGAATCATGATGGTCGCGTCTGTGTTTGGCGACATCGCGGTGAACGCACATTGGAAGCGTGTATTCGTCATCGCCATACTGGCGTATCACCCGGCGTGATGGTATGGGGTGGCATTGGTTACACGTCTCGGTCACCTCTTGTTCGCATTGACAGCACTTTGAACAGTGGGCGTTACATTTCAGATGTGTTACGACCCGTTGCTCTACCCTTCATTTGATCCTTGCGAAACCCTACATTTGAGCAGGATAATGCACGACCGCATGTTGCAGGTCCTGTACGGGCCTTTCTGGATACAGAAAACGTTCGACTGCTGCCCTGGTCAGCACATTCTCCAGATCTCTCACCAATTGAAAACGCCTGGTCAATGGTGGACGAGCAACTGGCTCGTCACAATACGCCAGTCACTGTTCTTGATGAACTGTGGTATCGTGTTGAAGCTGCAAGGGACACTGTACCTGTACACGCCGTCCAAGCTCTGTTTGACTCAATGTCCAGGCGTATCAAGGCCGTTACTGCGGCCAGAGGTGGTTGTTCTATGTACTGATTTCTCAGGATCTATGCACCCAAATTGCGTGAAAATGTAATCACATGTCAGTTCTAGTATAATATATTTGTCCAATGAATATCCGTTTATCATCTGCATTTCTTCTTGGTGTAGCAGTTTTAATGGCCAGTAATGTAACAATATTATAATTAGGGTTCATGTCGAACAGTACAGTTACGAATAATTTCCGCTGACACTGATACACCAAACCCAGCACGTAAGTAGGAGGTGTGGTTGCTGAGCGATCCACTTTTATACAATATCCTGCATTTTAGAGAGTGTTTTAAGGGGTAGAAGATATGAAAGACACATATGGAGATACCGGGGCTGTAAAAAGGATGTTTCAGGATCTCCCATCGAAATTTTTGAGTGATCTCCAGCGTCTTCTTGGGCACATGTTGCCTGGAGTTTTCCAGCAAAAGCGCTGTCCCAGCGGAGAGCCCTTTCACTTCTTCTTGCGGGTCTGTTTGTGCCCTGGAATATGTTGCAACACTGGTCATTGTTAACTGTTGCACTCAATGTTATCCTGGAGATTAGTGGAGGTCCTTCTTCGCCGAAATCACTTTTCACGCCTTTGGGGCAGAGAGGGTATTTTTTGAATGGAATGAGCTGGGATGTACCTTCTCCCTGCTCATCAGTTTGGAGGCAGGGTCCAAGCGGTGACACCTCGTTTCACCGTATGCCACAGTCTGAGCAATGAAATCCATTCCATGCTCAAAGGGTCAGGCAAACAGCCATTCTAGCTCTCTTCCTAGTCTCTGATTGATGCTTGGGCGCCCATTGTGCACAAACTTTGCCAAAACAATGTTTCGGGTAATTATGCAATGCACAGTTCCTTTGCTTGTCGACAGTTCAACAGGAGTGCCAATGTGGTGATCGGACGATTCATCCGCGTGAAGTCCTCCACAGCCTAAATCGTGGCACCGCTGATGACGAGCATCTGCCCAGGACGTGTCATGTCCTAGATCATTACACCTGGCGCCTCTAACGCTAACGAAGCTGGAATACTGTGCACTCTTTGGGACACTTGCTCCCTGTACACCTCTTTCATCTTGCGATGAATTTATGGAGCTTGCTCCTCTTCTGTGCGAAGATGTTTGATAACCGCTCTTTGAGCTGATCGGGAGGTATCCATTATTCAACGAAACGCAGAAACAGCTCTCCAGAAATGTGGAAATTACTAAGAAGCCGTTAACTTCGTTTGTGCAGTTGGGAGTACCATCACACTACCTCTAGGCAAACACATTCACACACTTCGATTAAATAAGACGCCACTGAAGTGTAGGTCTCCTTTTCAACTGGGCATACCTTAAAGCTCTCACACACGCACCAATTTATCGGCCGAACGTGGTACTCAATGATTATAGCACCGCCTTGTTCCTATCGCTGTTAGCGAGAAGCTTGTTGGTTTTACGCAGGAACACAAACTGATATTTTCCTTGGCTGTTTTAAAGGCAATAAGGCCAAAAAAGCCGAATGAAAGCTGTGGCTAATGCGAAGAAAGAAGGTCACCGACAGTCTGTTAGTTTAGGAGGTGGGAGATGATCATTTTAGTAAGTAAATAAAAATGAACGAAACATGCTTTTCGGAGTTGCTGAACATCATCAAACCATTCTTAATGAAAAAGAATACAGTAATGCCGTAAGCTACGAGGAGAGGCTATTAGTCACATTGTGGTTGCTACCCACTGGCAGAAGTTGCGAGGTCCTCAAATTCAGTGTAGTTGTATTCCCACAATTATCATCTAAAATGATACCTGAAACCTCCGACATGGTTATAGTTGCCCGAGGTAATATATCATGGTAAAGTAAAATAAATAAAGTCATTAAAGATGTTCACGTAAACGTTATTAATTTGTATCTGTAGAATGAATTATGTCCACCCATAAGTTTAACGAATTCACTTCTAACTAAAAGAAGGAAGAGCACAAATGGTGGTGGCACACTTCCCCTAATAATACAAAAGAAACATAGTCCGCCTGTTTATCTGTGTGGTAACGTGCTCGACTCCCATGGAAGCGGACCTGGGTTCGAATGGTTCAAATGGCTCTGAGCACTTGGGACTTGACATCTGAGGTCATCAGTCCCCTAGAACTACTTAAACCTAACTAGCCTAAGGACATCACACACATCCGTGCCCGAGGCAGGATTCGAACCTGCGACTGTAGCGGTCGCGCGGATCCAGACCGAAGCTCCTAGAACCACTCGGCCACAGCGGCCGGCCCGGGTTCGATTCCCCGCCGGGTTGGAGATTTTCTCCGCTCATGGACATGGTGTTGTGTTGACCTCATCATCATTCCATCCTCATCGCCGGCACGTAAGTCGCCGAATGCGTCGTCGACTGAAATAAAACTTGTAGTTGGAGGCCGAACTTCCCCGAATGAGGCCTCCCGGCCAACCATGCCATATGCTCAAAAACAAATACAGAAACATAAGAAATGAAGCATTCAGCAACTGTTACAACTGTAAAAAAAATTCTACACTTTACTCTTCAGAAGGCTTGGCTATGGCTGGACATTTTTTAACGCTTCTAACACGAAGCAAGCCTTGTGTAAGTCTATCGACTGTCTACATTTCGATCTTTAAGTTTTATTTCTGATACTTTTCGGAAAAGCAATTTGAACTCTAATTTGTATTTCATTTCCTTAAGTACTGGAAAAATTGGAAAAATCAAAATATATAAGTTCGTCTGACATTCAGTCGTAAAAAGTATGCCTTTTAGTCTCTCGGTGCGCCACATGAAACCAATATGAAAAAGGCGAAAATGAAACAAGAGCTTTACTTCTTGTCTTTCTATCGTTGTACTCGTCACACGACGTGTCTCACAAACCTCTGCAGTCTTCAAATTTCTCTCGAAACTATCATTAAATTTTGGGAATTTGTGATAAGGTCTTATGGGACCAAACTGCTGAGGTCATCGGTCCCTAAGCATACACACTACTTAATCTAACTTAAAGTAACTTACCATATGGACAAAACACACACCCATGCCCGAGGGAGGGCTCGAACCTCCGACGTGGGGAGCCATAGACGTCGCGGCTACCCCGTGCACCCTATCATTAAAGTTTGGTCCACCTTGGTCCCTGTCATGTTCGCGTATATTAGAACAGCATTTAATACCAGGAGCAGTGAGAGAAGACGAACTTTTGTCGGGCGTTGTCACGGCAGCGCTATGCACGGTATAATTTATCAGGTGACGTGGGGATGGCGCGGGGGTGGTCGGCTGTCGACTGGTTGTGCCCAACCGACAGCCAGTCGATCGGTCGGCTGGCCCAAACGCCTACACACGTCCAGTTTGTGTCGGTCGGTGCGCATGTCTTCTGTTATTTGTCATAAGACGCTGCGAGTGATGTTCCTCCGTTGGTGCTGTTGATGGCGGTTATCGCTGAAACGAACGGTTTTGGTTGTATCGGTTTTTCCACAGCCATTTAACCGGTGTGTTAAGAACGCTGAAAATAATCGGCTTCTCAAGTAACCGAAGTTACCATTTTTTTATCCCCATCACTTCCTGTAATAAACGTAGAAATCGAACAATGACTGAAAAATCCCTCAGTTTGAAGTTACAAAATATTAAATTAATTAAACAAATTAAGGCAAACAAAGTCCGTCCACCATTCGATGCTCTGCTCGGAAAGTGTTTAATTATTGACTATTACAAAAATCATCACTATTCCCCTACTGATTCTAATTTCTTGGAACCCTACTGAAAAATCATTTTACACTCCTGGAAATTGAAATAAGAACACCGTGAATTCATTGTCCCAGGAAGGGGAAACTTTATTGACACATTCCTGGGGTCAGATACATCACATGATCACACTGACAGAACCACAGGCACATAGACACAGGCAACAGAGCATGCACAATGTCGGCACTAGTACAGTGTATATCCACCTTTCGCAGCAATGCTGGCTGCTATTCTCCCATGGAGACGATCGTAGAGATGCTGGATGTAGTCCTGTGGAACGGCTTGCCATGCCATTTCCACCTGGCGCCTCAGTTGGACCAGCGTTCGTGCTGGACGTGCAGACCGCGTGAGACGACGCTTCATCCAGTCCCAAACATGCTCAATGGGGGACAGATCCGGAGATCTTGCTGGCCAGGGTAGTTGACTTACACCTTCTAGAGCACGTTGGGTGCCACGGGATACACGCGGACGTGCATTGTCCTGTTGGAACAGCAAGTTCCCTTGCCGGTCTAGGAATGGTAGAACGATGGGTTCGATGACGGTTTGGATGTACCGTGCACTATTCAGTGTCCCCTCGACGATCACCAGTGGTGTACGGCCAGTGTAGGAGATCGCTCCCCACACCATGATGCCGGGTGTTGGCCCTGTGTGCCTCGGTCGTACGCAGTCCTGATTGTGGCGCTCACCTGCACGGCGCCAAACACGCATACGACCATCATTGGCACCAAGGCAGAAGCGACTCTCATCGCTGAAGACGACACGTCTCCATTCGTCCCCCCATTCACGCCTGTCGCGACATCACTGGAGGCGGGCTGCACGATGTTGGGGCGTGAGTGGAAGACGACCTAACGGTGTGCGGGACCGTAGCCCAGCTTCATGGAGACGGTTGCGAATGGTCCTCGCCGATACCCCAGGAGCAACAGTGTCCCTAATTTGCTGGGAAGTGGCGGTGCGGTCCCCTACGGCACTACGTAGGATCCTACGGTCTTGGCGTGCATCCGTGCGTCGCTGCGGGCCGGTCCCAGGTCGACGGGCACGTGCACCTTCCGCCGACCACTGGCGACAACATCGATGTACTGTGGAGACCTCACGCCCCACGTGTTGAGCAATTCGGCGGTACGTCCACCCGGCCTCCCGCATGCCCACTATATGCCCTCGCTCAAAGTCCGTCAACTGCACATACGGTTCACGTCCACGCTGTCGCGGCATGCTACCAGTGTTAAAGACTGCGATGGAGCTCCGTATGCCACGCAAACTGGCTGACACTGACGGCGGCGGTGCACAAATGCTGCGCAGCTAGCGCCATTCGACGGCCAACACCGCGGTTCCTGGTGTGTCCGCTGTGCCGTGCGTGTGATCATTGCTTGTACAGCCCTCTCGCAGTGTCCGGAGCAAGTATGGTGGGTCTGACACACCGGTGTCAATGTGTTCTTTTTTCTATTTCCAGGAGTGTATAATCGGGAACCACGCCACTATTTGGGCATTACGAACAGCCAGCGCGAAAGGGTGAAAACTGAGGTTTGAGAACTATTTTACGTGTTAAATTGTCCGCTTTCAAGGGGTGCCATCCGATACAGCTATATCATGTACACACAGACAACGAAACAGCTACCTGCTATTTTTACTGTAAACTATGCGTGAACTGTTAAGTTTTAAGATTTCTCCTTATATGATGTCGCAGGTTTGTTGCGGCTCCTCCGGTTCTTAATATTTTAAAGCAAATGAAGTATTCACGTCATTGAAACTGCACTTCGTAAAATACTTACAGACTAGGAATGGTGCCGTTCTGTAATACAACTGATGCCCGACGACAACAGCGACAAACTACCATATAGACCAGACAGGGTAAGGTACCGCGTACCGTCCAATAATAGGTACCGCCACGTGATGAAAGGTATATTATTGTCTCAGCAGTGCTCTACCAGCTCTTATACCGTGTGTTTGTTGCTCGTTTCTGTCGGCATTATTACTAAAATAGCACAGACCGCTTTTCACATTTTCTATAATAAAGCGATATTTCAAAGCAGTTGAAATTTTACGAATAAAAAAGACTCGTTTATTTTAAAAAATATCAAAAACAGAACATTTTTGCGTTGTTGCTGTGGCTAAACGATATTTTGTTCTTTCACTTGGTTATTAGTAAGAAATAAACACCTGTTATAAACGGCCGCGCGGGATTAGCCGAGCGGTCTCAGGCGCTGCAATCATGGACTGTGAGGCTGGTCCCGGCGGAGGTCCGAGTCCTCTCTCGGGCATGGGCGTGTGTGTTTGACCTTAGGATAATTTAGGTTAAGTGGCGTGTAGGATTAGGGACTGATGACCTTAGCAGTTAAGTCCCTTAAGATTTCACACACATTTGTTATAAAAGAGACCAAACAAGTACGGAAAGGCACCGGTTATTCAGAAGTAAAATTGCAGGTTCGGTTTTAACCGGTCGGTTTTCCTAACCCTGGTTGATGCCAACGTAATCTCTAGCTGCAGTGAGCACTATGACATTATTTACATCCGTGTGAATCCATAGTTTCTCCGACAGTCACCTGTTTTCCTGACAAAACCAGTGTTTGCTGTCGTAGAAAGCTAGGACTTGCATACTCGGCGTGACAGATGCAGCGAGGACATACAGTACTGTTGTTGTGGTCTTCAGTCCTGAGACTGGTTTGATGCAGCTCTCCGTGCTACTCTATCCTGTGCAAGCTTTTCATCTCCCAGTACTTACTGCAACCTACATCCTTCTGAATCTGCTTAGTGTATTCATCTCTTGGTCTGCCTCTACGATTTTTACCCTCCACGCTGCCCTCCAATGCTAAATTTGTGATCCCTTGAAACCTCAAAACATGTCCTACCAACCGGTCCCTTCTTTTTGTCAAGTTGTGCCACGAACTCCTCTTCTCCCCAATTCTATTCAATACCTCCTCATTATTTATGTGATCTACCCATCTAATCTTCAGCATTCTTCTGTAGCACCACATTTCGAAAGCTTCTATTCTCTTCATGTCAAAACTATTTATCGATCATGTTTCAGTTCCATACATGCCTACACTCCATACAAATACTTTCAGAAACGACTTCCTGACACTTAAATCTATACTCGATGTTAACAAATTTCTCTTCTTCAGAAACGCTTTCCTTGCCATTGCCAGTCTACATTTTATATCCTCTCTACTTCGACCATTATCAGTTATTTTACTCCCTAAATAGCAAAACTCCTTTACTGCTTTAAGTGTCTCATTTCCTAATCTAATTCCCTCAGCATCACCCGACTTAATTTGACTACATTCCATTATCCTCATTTTGCTTTTGTTGATGTTCATCTTATATAATCCTTTCAAGACACTGTCCATTCCGTTCAGCTGCTCTTCCAAGTCCTTTGCTGTCTCTGACAGAATTACAATGTCATCGGCGAACCTCAAAGTTTTTATTTCTTCTCTATGAATTTTAATACCTACTCCAAATTTTTCTTTTGTTTCCTTTACTGCTTGCTCAATATACAGATTGAATAACATCGGGGAGGGGCTACAACCCTGTCTCACTCCCTTCCCAACCACTGCTTCCCTTTCACGCTCCTCGACTCTTATAACTGCCATCTGGTTTCTGTACAAATTGTAAATAGCCTTTCCCTCCCTGTATTTTACACCTGCCACCTTCAGAATTTGAAAGAGAGTATTCCAGTTAACATTGTCAAAAGCTTTCTCTAAGTCTACAAATGCTAGAAACGTAGGTTTCCCTTTTCTTAATCTTTCTTCTAAGATAAGTCGTAAGGTATTATGTAATTGCCTGTGACATATGTTACAGTGAAAGAGTAATCACGCAGTTCCAAAAACTCCTCGAGTGTTAATTGGGTTTGTCCGTGAAGCAGAGCTTTGCAGCAACGCGAGCATTACCCCAGTAATGGCGGCAGAAACTTCCCGACGCGGCGCACGGCCGCGCTAACGCTGTTTATTTGGCGAGGCGCGAGCTGCGAGATACTGACTGACCCACAAAACTTTCCGCGGGATTGGCTCTAGGCCCAAGCGCCCCACCACGTACATATGGCGCCCTCGTCCTCGACCGCTGCTTCGCGCAATATCGCCGCGCGTCATTTTTATTTTAACGGGCGCGGCAGCCGTGCGAAAGGGATTGTATTGCTTCGGAATAAAAGCCGAAGAAAAAGGAGCGAGTGAATTCAGGAGGAGAAAAAGGCGAGGAATCCTCTCCTTCCGAGCAGAGATTGTGTAGAGTAAGCGGCAGCGTTTCAGCTTCTTCTTAGGAGTATCTCCAAGAGAAGAGGCATGACTTTCTTTATGTTTTCTACATAATAAATCTATACGCAAGGCTTTAATATAAATTTCACTCCCTTGAAGGACTTCACTTTGTTAACTTTCCAGTGTAGCACATAAACTGTCTTGGAAACTCGACTAAAAATATAATAACAGACGCAACAGCAACTGGCTTGAGTCGTAATCTCGTTTAGATATGTGGAATGGCTGGTTAGTTGATTTAGGGGAGGGGACCAAACAGCTACGTCATCGGTCCCATCGGATTAGGGAAGAACGGGGACAGAAGTCGGCCATTCCCTTTCAAAGGAACCATCCCGGCATTTCCTGAAGCGATTTAGGAAAATCACCGAAAACCTATTCAGGATGCCCGCAGGTGGGTTTGAACCTTCGTCCTCCCGAATGTTAGTCCAGTGTGCTAACCACTGCGCCACTTCGCTCGGCCTATGTGGAATGACAGAGACCATTCGACATTAATACTCAAATTAAAAGTAATAATCTGATCTTTCAGCAAAAAAAAAAAATAAATAAATAAATAAAATTAAAAAAAATAAAAAATAAATTTATGAATGTAGTCCACCCTAAAAAATAATAAATTAGTTCCAGCTGAATAAAAATTTATTTAAATACTTCTGAGAAGCGAAGTGCTTGCGAGGTAATTAGATGTATTACATCGCCCATATAGTACACAGGGTGTAAATTTTAAGTAGACAAATCAGAATAACTCGAAAAATAAGCTTCACACGAAAAAATGTGTGGAATCCAAAGTTGATTTTTTTCTAGAGAGACATCTGCTGGTGTTAAAATTAGCCCCTCCACCCCAGCCCCCTGGGAGTGGGGCCGGAGGCCACATTAAACTTTCACATGGGAACCCCCATTTTTTATTGCAGACTCAGATTCTACATCGAAAAACTACGTACATTTTGTCGTAAACATTTGTTTTGTTTCTTTGTAGTTGGCGCGTTAATTGAAGAAAATCCTGTTCTCATTTTTGCGTGGAAAATGGTTACGGATAAATAAAAAATACTTAGCCTATTTACTTTGTAAATTTTGATTCGCTAGAACGAAAACTCTCCCTCTCTCCCCGCAAATTAATATTTGGGTCAACATTTTTAAAACTCTAATTCCTCTCTCTCAAAGCCCAGCCTATGGGGGAGAGGGAGAGTTTTAGTTTTAGCGAAACAAAATTTACGAAGTAAATAAGTATTTTTTATTTATCCGTAACCATTTTCCACGCAAAAATAAGAACATGGATTTTGTTGAATTACAGCACCAACTACCAAGAACCAAAAAAATAATTTAAGACAAAATGTACGAAGTTTTTATGTAGAATCTGATTCTGCAATAAAAAATGGGGGTTCCCATCTGAAATTTTAAAGTTGTCTCCCGCCCCACCCCCGGGAGGCTAATTTTAGCACCAGCAGATGTCCCCCTCGAAAATAATCAACTTTGGATTCTACACATTTTTTCGTGTGAAGCTTATTTTTCGAGTTATTCTGGTTTGTCAACTTAAAATTTACACCATGTATATTATTGGATATTCGTAAATGTTACAGTTTTATTAAGAAGACAATATAGCACTACTGCAGGGTCAACAGCAATCATAGCAGTGTGTTCAAACATTTCCATATCAGCCAATCTCTTGTGTAGATACGCTAGTCTGTTGCGATTAATTATCTGAAAGTTCAACTAATTAAAAGTACTTAGCAGTTAATAGGGGGACCGATAACTCATTTTATTAATGGATGGTAAAGCACACGGGTCACCTTTTGCTGTTATGATGTCAACCCCAAAAGTTACAATAATGAGCTAAAGACTCCACAAACGCATACTTCCCATGGTTTCAGCACCAGAGAATTAAACAGAATTTTTAGACAGAATTTCACTCACCACATGTTTCTGATAAGCAGTATGCGCGGCTTTATCTCTCTACTGTATTCCTCTGGAGTGGGTCCGTTTCAAGGCATTGGAGAGTTGAGCACGATTTATGCCATCATATGTAGACTACTGAATACTACATATCTAAAGGCACTGTTATATTGTACTGATTACGTAAACAGAAAAGAAAATATACAAGAAAAGGTTGAAAACTTCTTTGTTCTTGGAATTCTTATGTGTAATTAGCACCTTAATTCTCCTCAATTATTAATCTTGAAATTTTGTGTGGTTAAGATAAAATTTATCATGTTTCAAAAATAATATGTTGCACGTCCGCGGATACTGATTTCAGTGGAAGGTAAACTACTATCTACCTCTGTGCACCAAAAGCAATGTATCAAAGAAAAAAGCGTGTACTTCAAATTTTTGTTGTTCCAAAATTGATTCTGAATAATTAGCATTGACACCCTAGATCAGGGGCGGGCAGGAATCCTGCACATGTGCGGTGTACTTGCACGCGTGCAGTTAACAGGTGTTTCGCGTGCACACAGGGGCAAGCTGGCCACCCGCTTATCTCCCATCCCCACCATACCTTCTGTCCACTCCTTCCTCTGTAATGCGTTTTGTTTCCTAGCTTGCTTTATTGAGTGTATGAATAAGGTTAGTAGGAGTGCTCGAAAGAAATCATGGTTTGAAAAAAGTACCTATTACCTACGATACGTTTTATTTAATTATCACAGGTGGAGTTTACAAAACGTTTAATATCTGGAACAAAATTTCTACATACAGACAAACACAAACAGTTACGTAAATTTTCATCACTGATGTTTGCTCTTAACCGAGACTTATTAATTCAGCAAATGGTTTTCCAGCTCTCGCTATATTAAGTGCAGTCTTATAACTTACACATACCGCTGGGCTATTATTGTTGTCGTCCTGAAAACTTGAAAACAGTGCTCCATAAAATGTTAAATCAGTTAGATGAGAGACATGACGAGAGAAAGTCGCAGATCTCTCGTGACAACAGCAACTACGACAAATTCAAATGGCTCTGAGCACTATGGGACTTAACTGCTGTGGTCATCAGTCCCCTAGAACTTAGAACTACTTAAACCTAACTAACCTAAGGACATCACACACATCCATGCCCGAGGCAAGATTTGAACCTTCGACCGTGGCGTTCGCGCGGTTCCAGACTGTAGTGCCTAGAACCGCTCGGCCACTCCGGCCGGCCAACTACGACAGATTCATCTGGTATCGTCAGATCGCTCTTCTTAAGCTCAGTGAATTCCCCATCCGCTCAGAATCCGACAATAAATTGTACTCGTCCTTGTGAAATTTATTATAATGGCCTTCAATACTAAACTTCCGTTGACCAGCGAGAATACTGCCACATATTAAACATTTCGAATTTTCACGTTTTTGCACAAATAAAAAATAATTCTCCCATTACTTTTCAAAACATAGCAAATCTCCACTTCTCCGTTTCTTGATATACAACGTTCACTACATAGTGCTCGCTTCGCATCAACGTCCGCAGCTTAGCCTGGCACTGCACTGCCGCAACCTGCCGGCTGTTGCCACAGCCCCGGTCGACGCCTGCACGCGAGCAGCACACGTGCAGCGCTGTGTGCTCATGAGCCGCGCGCAACGTTTGCCCGCCCCTGCCCTAGATAAATGAATGGAAACCTGAAAAAATATTGAAATGCATAAATAGTCTGTGTAAAATATAAAATAGTTTCTGCGGACACGACACTGTTTTCTGTAAAATACTGCACAAGGTTATTCGATACTATTTGTGGCCTTCTCAATAGTCAGACCACATCGTCTGTAACGTATGATTATATTCCCGTCCCTGTTAATATTACACCATCGTAGTCCGGTTGTGATGTTACATATGGTCACTATAAAGCGGTATGATATAAATTTATTTTCGCCTGTGTTTGTTCTCTGTTGTAATTCAGTGGACAAGCTTTAAATTTGAAGCACATGTTGCAGGTGAATCAAAACACAAAAGTGGACTACATGGTAATTTGAAGTTTATAGTCCTAACATGTTTACGATCACTCGTATGCAGATCGGGAAAGCAGGTCAAATAGGTACAATCAGGATGAAAGTTTGAGTCGGTTCTTGTGCATGCCTGAATGGCTCATATGGTGAGAGCATCTCAACTGGAATCAAAGTTTCAGGATCTTTTCGTTTCACTTAACTTACAACCGGCGTTCTGATTTTACAGGATCGTAAAGTTTTAACTGTCCATGGAAGACAAATGTTCGGATTAATCTTGGTCTTGCAACATCTTTAACCTGTCATAAAGTTACTGATATTGCTCGGATCGACAGATAGTTTTTACTGTGTATTGTTAATATTAATTTTATTCTCATCTGTACGAAAGAGCTCTTACTTCTAAATCAGAGAAGGGAAAAAATTTTGTGTTTGATTTTGTTTTCTACTAGATATCTGGATAAGTGTCTAGATTCATTAGAATGACATTTGTAAACCTTACATGGCCAAGACTGAAATGAGTTTTAAGAGAAGTGAGTATTTAGCGCCTGGAGTCCCCATCATCTCGTATTGTACTAAGAGATTGGAGAAATTTGGAGGCGTGCTGCCAGGTTTGTTGCCTATCGGTTCGATCAGTACGACACTGTTAGGGAAATGCTCCCTAAACATAGGCGGGAAACCGTAGGAGAGAGAAGATACTGTTTTCGCACAACGTTATCGATAAAGTTTAGAGAAGCAGAACGATTACACTGGCAACACCAGTCGTCAGGCAATGATTTTTCTCTCACTCGATTTACCACAGCGAAAGCAAATGGAACGTACAGTAGTAGTACAAAGCATCCACCGTTACACATTGTACGCTGACTTGCTGTGTTTGTCTATAGGAATTAGAAGTATTAGAAGTAGGTGCAAACTGGCTATATCACAACACAGAAATCTTTAGGACAGCAACCCTGTGAATGATCGCTTACGGTGAGAATCTAATACATCTACATATGTTTTGCAAACCAGTGTGAATATATGGCAAGGTACGTCTCACTTATCACATAATAGAATTTCTTCCCGTTCCGTCTACATCTACATCTACATCTACATCCATACTCCGCAAGCCACCTGACGGTGTGTGGCGGAGGGTACCTTGAGTACCTCTATCGGTTCTCCCTTCTATTCCATTCTCGTATTGTTCGTGGAAAGAAGGATTATCGGTATGCCTCTGTGTGGGCTCTAATCTCTCTGCTTGACTCTTCAGTGAAGGTATGTTCTCGAAACTTTGACAAAAGCCCGTACCGAGCTACTGAGCGTCTCTCCTGCAGAGTCTTCCACTGGAGTTTATCTATCATCTCCTCCGGAATGACTTATTTAGAGGGCTCCGTGCATGCCGCAATTGTGTTAATATTGTCTTGGTAGTCCCAATGGCTGCGATACGTAGGCGGCTGTAGTGTGTTTCCAGTTTCCTCACTTAATAATGAATTCTGAAAATCTAGAAGGCTGTTTTTGCGGCATCGTAGATGTCTGTCATCAAACGCCTGCCAGATCAGCTGTTTCAACATCGCTGTGGCGCTCTCCCGTCACGGAAACGAACCTGTGAGTATTTGGACTGCCTTTATAAACAAGTGACGTTCCGAAAGTAGGTTTCATCATTGTTTTTCATACTGGAACTTTATTGCAAACAAATACAACACGGCATCATGAACCCCCATGACCCTTACACCAGATTTCGACATAGTCGCCCACGTCATTGAGACAGTTGTCATAGCGTGCAGTCAGTTTGAAGAAACCACTCTGGTAAAACTCGATGCCCTGATATGTAGTGCATTGTCGCACAACCTGCCCCATTTCCTGTACCCTAGTCATGTTGATTCACTCACGGATATTGAGGGGCGCCCTCTTCGACATTCATCCTCCACAATCTGCGTTCCATCTCTGAACATGTAACACTTGCGACCAACCAATTGACAAGACATGACCACTTGATCATACACGGTCTATACGTTTACGGATGATGGACACTCTAGTTCCACGTGCTTATTCGTACCATACAACAACGTACACTCCCATTAGCAACCACGTTTTCAATACATGTCCATC
Organism: Schistocerca americana; assembly: GCF_021461395.2. Lineage (NCBI taxonomy): Eukaryota > Metazoa > Arthropoda > Insecta > Orthoptera > Acrididae > Schistocerca > Schistocerca americana. The sequence goes on from NC_060122.1 coordinate 655,652,050, forward strand.
TGCCATCGTGATGTGACCTCGAATAACCTCGAGCACGCCGATGTGTTGCTACTCTCTTTTCTTTAGCGCTCCTGGTGCGCATCTATCCGCCTTCGCTGACGCCCCTTCCGTTGTTGATTTCTATGGCGTGTGTTTGTCACCTGGTGTACCATCTTCTTCTTCTGAAACACTGACAAAACCAACTCTGCGAATGTCCTTTGTACATTCAGTATTCCACGTCGTACTTGGTGCGTGTCCCTCAAGCCTGAGCAGCATATTTGGATGGGAAGCACAAATATCTTTTAAGCAGTTTCCTTTGTACTCTGACTGCGTTTTCGCAATGTTTTAGCAATGAGCCAAAGTCTGTCATCTTCTTTACCTACGACTGAGTCTTTACACTCACTCCCCTTTATATCCTCTCAAATGGCCACCATCATGTGTTTGTATGAGTCGAGTAATTTAAACAATCCAACTCCCATGTGTGAAACAGCTTCAGAAGTTCTACTACTTTACAAATGAATTAATTTGTTAAAACATTTTACATTAGGAAATAAGCATTAAATGTTTAGAGAAGGTTTAAAGTTACGCTTAAAGTCTGTTGGAAACTACTACGTGCTGTCTTTATGAAACTTTGGTTGCACACAGTCTGCGTAATTCGCACTACGTTATCAGCGAAAGCCACTTTTTCATAGGTCTCAATGTTCATGACGTCATATCTCGAGCACCAGTTGTTTAGGGGCAGTCTTTGGCTAGCACTGAAAACATCCTCAATCCCGGGTTCGAACCTTGCCAGTGTTTAAATTTCGAATGAAAACCATCAGCAATGTCGGCCGAATACTACCAGTATAAGAAGCCACCCTCGTTCTGTCATCGGCCTTGTCAAAGAGGGCGGAGGAGCGGACAGAAGTTCAGGGCATTCTCTAGCCCTTGGGGTGGGAAACTGCCCCTAAAAGGCGGACAAATTAAGAATCCTCAGAGACATGAGAACGCAGAAGGAAACCACTGGATTGAAAACACGTAATAGGTATCAACAAGACATGTGGCCTGTAATTGAAAAAGAGTCATGATGGCCTCATCATTGACAAAAGATTCGGGAATAGGCCCCCCACTCGGATCTCAGAGAGTGACTGCCAAGAGGGAGGTGACAATGAGAAAAAGATTGAATAATCAACGAAAGTATAACGTTCCAGTAGTCTGAGCGTAGAATGCCAAAAGTTTGAAAGATAGAAAATCTGAAAAGGGAAATGCAAAGGCTCAATCTACATATAGTGGAAGTCAGTAAAGCGAACCAGAAGGAAGACAAGGTTTTTTGGCCAGACCAGTATAGGGTAATATCGACAGCAGCAGAAAATGTTATATTGAGAGTAGGATTCGTTATCACATTAGAACAGATCTGAAGATGGTCGTAACTGATCATCGTCGAAGGAATTCAAATTGTGTGCAAAGACTGAAATAAAAAACATTTGAAAGAATATAAGGATACTGAACGAGTAATTGCCACTAGGAATGAGAGAGGGTAGAGACTAAGTGAGCTCTGCAACAAATTTTAGCTAGAGCAAATACTCCAAGGCTACAAATACTGTGATAATGAATAAATTCAGTAGGTAGTTCAGTTGAAGAGGAATTCACATCTCAAAAAAAGGGCAATCACAGAAGCTGGAAAGAGAAACGTAGATACAAGGAAGGTAACTGCAAAGAAACCATAGATAACAGAAGAAATACTTCAGCTGATCGACGAAAGAAGGAAGTAGTACAATATTCAGTGCAATATAGGAATACAGATATACAAGTTGCTTACAAATGAAATAAATATGAATGCACTGACGCTATAGCGAAATGGCTGCACGAAAAATATGAAGAAATCGAAAAAGAAATAATTTTCGGCAGAAGTGACTCAGCATATAGAAAAGTCAAAACACCTTTCTGTGAAATTAAAAGCAAGGGCGGTAATATTAAGATTGAAATGGTAATTCCACAATTAAATGCAAAGGAGAGAGCGGATAGGCGGAAAGAGTATGTAAAACGGCTTTAGGAAGGGGAGGATTTGTCTCATGACGAGATGGAAGAAAAAATAGGTTTCGACAGAGAAGAGATAGGGGATCTAATATTACAATCGGAATTTAAAAGAGCTTTGAACGACTTAAGATCAAGTAAGTCGGAAGGGATGGATAACAATGAATAGGAATTTCTAAAACCATTGGGGGAAGTGGAGACAAAACGTTGGTGTGTAGAATATATGAGACTGGCGATATATCATCAGACTTGCGGAAAAACAGCATCTGCACAATTCAGAAGATGGCAACAAAAGAATAGTGGAAGTATTACCGCACAGTCAGCCTAACAGCTCATGCATTCAAGTTGCTGACAAGATTAACATATAGGAGAATGGAAAAGAAAATTACAGAACAGTTACATGACGATCAGTTTGGCTTTAGGACAGGTAGAGGTACCAGAGAGGCAGTTCTGAAGTTGCGACTGATAATGGAACTAAATAAAAATCAGCCCGCGTTCATAGAATCTGTCGACCTGGAAAAAGCGTTCGACTATGTCTATGGAGCCGTGTGACGGAAATTCTGAGACAAATAGTGGTACGTTATAGAGAAGACGGGTAATCTACAACGTGTAGAAGAACGAAGAGTTAATAACAAAAGTGGAAGACCAAGAACGAAGTGCTCGGATTGAAAAGGGTGTAAGACTGGTATGTAGTCTGTCGCCCCTTCTTCTCTATCTATTCTTTGAAGGAGCAACAGAGGAAATAAAAGAAAGGTTCAAAAGTGGGAGGGTGAAAGGATATAAATGGTAAGATTCGCTAACGAGTATCCTGAGTGAGTATGAAGAAGAATTACACGACATACTGAATGGTATGAACAGTCTAATGAATACAGATTATGTATTGAGAGTAAATCGCAGGAAAATGAAAGTAATGAGAAGTAACAGAAATGAGAACAGCGAGAAACTTAACATCAGAATTGATGGTCACGAAGTAGATGAATTTAAGGAGTTCTGCTGCCTAGATAGCAAAATAACTCTTGACGGACGGAGCAAGGAGGACATGAAAAGCAGACTAGCACTTTCAAAAAGGGGGCACCCCTAGCCAAGAGAAACCTACTAGTATAAAATATAGGCCTTAATTTGAGGAAGAAATTTCTGAAAATGTGATTTTGGAACACACCATTGTGTGGTAGTGAAACACAGACTGTGAGAAAACCGGAACAGAAGAGAAGCGGGGCATCTGAAATCTGGTGTTACAGAAGAATTTTGAAAATTAAGTGGACTGATAAGGAATGCGGAGATTTTTCGAAGAATCGCTGAGGAACGGAGTATAAGGAAAACATTGACAAGTGCAACGGACAGGATGATAAGGATATTATAATTAAATCCATACCATTAGCTGGTGACGGGCGTTGATATATATCAACGGGGACAGTTAAAAATGTGTGCCCCGATCGGGACTCGAATCCGGTATCTCCTGCTTACTTGGCAGACGCTCTATTCATCTGAGCCAGCGAGAGCACAAAGGATAGCGTGACTGCAGGGATTTATCGATGGCACGCTCCCCGTGAGACCAACATTCTCATCTTATGGTCCACACACTGCGTTCGTAGTGTCCCTGCCATTATACCCATTACTCGCGGTAGACAATCCACCGAGTCCCGTAAGAGTTCAGGCAAATCGTGTGCATCCGCACTGAAGAACTTAACGATATGAAGATGGCATCTGTCCTTTTGGGCATGTCGGAAAGAACAGTTGCCATCTTCATAAGGATGATAAGGTTTCTATTAAGACATCAAGTTTAACCCCCAAGGTACTAGAGGACGCTGTAGAGGGTAAAAATTCTAGAGGAAGAGAGAGATTGAAACACATGCCACAAATAATTGAGGATGTAGGTTGCAGTCTGAGATAAGAAGGTTGGCACTGTGGAGGAATTCACGGCGGGCAGCACCATTCCAGTGAGAAGAATGGTGAAAAAAAATCGTGTGTTATGTATCATACACTGATATAATTTTGCACAGACATTTTGTAACATATGTAGATCCTATTTGCAAAGCGTTAATTGAAGTTGAATTTTTACTGCGAGCCATTTCAAGCAAAAGCTAGTTTTTCGCGCATGTAAATGTCTATAACATCATTTCTTGTTAACTACACTGATCAGCCAGAATATTACGACCTCCGACCTACTATCGATATCCCCCCCTTCAAGGCGATAGCACTGTCACCTGGTGAGGAATGACTGCTAGTCAGACACGTGCGCGGTGCGCAGTGCATGTAGTGTGAGTGAGCGTACTGCCCGTGTGTAGAACAGGGAAGGCGCGCGATCCATCAGTGTGTAATGGAGGGCAGAGTATGACACCCCAAGGACTCGGCACGAGCATTTCCGGAACTGGACGACTTGTCAGGTGTTCGAGGAGTGCAGTGGTGAGTGTCTTCAGCACATGGTGAAACCAAAATGAAGCCACATCCAGACGTCGTGGGGTTGTTCAGCCACTCCTCAGTAGAGATGCCGGACGCCGTAAGCTGGACACACTGGTAAAACAGCACAGGTGGCGAACTGTGGTGGAACTAACACCAGCCTTTAATGATGGGCATTGTACACGTGTATCTGAACACACAGTTCCGGGAACCCCTAACAACGTGTCTCCGCAGCCGGGGACCCCTGCATGTGTCAATGTTAACACCATGACATCAGCAACTTCAACTGAAATGGGCACGTCACCATCAGCACTAGACGATGGCGCAATGGCAGAGCATTACATGGTTTGATGAACCCGATACCTTCTTCATCATGCCGAGGGGTGGACGCGAATCCGTCGTCCTTGACATCTGTAGGGAAGGACGGAGACAAGCTGGTGGCGGCTCCATTATGCTCTGAGAGACATTCACGTAAACATCTGTGGATCCAGTGGAGCTCGTGCTAGCCACCGAGGAGTATCGTACACACCTCTTCACGACGATCATGTTTCCCGACGGCAGTGGCATTTTTCAGCAAGAAACGTGCCATTTCACAAGGTCAGGAGTGTGGTGGAGTGATTCGAGGAACACAGTGGCGAGTTCCAATTGATGTGCTGGCCCCGCAGCTCGCCAGATCTGATCGCGATCGAACACATCTGGGATGTGATTGAACGTGGCGTCAGAGCTCATCGCCCCCATTCCCGAAATTTACGGGAGTTAGGGGACTTGTGTGTGCAGATGCGATGCCAACTCTCTCCAGCGACCTACCAAAGCCTCACTGTTTCAATTTCTTTCATTGCTTCAATGTCACATTATCCCCGCCATAGTGGACATACCGGCTATTAGGTAGGTGGTCATAATGTTCTGCCTGATCAGTCTATGCGTCGAATAATAATTTATCGCTTGCAGGTACATTCAGTGGAATATGTAGATACCGTCTACAAACCTTGTTGCGCACGCAATCGATAGTAAAGAAATAAAAAAGTAAATCATTTCTGATTCTGAAGTTTTACTACATGAACAGCGAGAATGTAATAAGCCAGAAACTTTTCTCCTCTCTTCGATTTGTAGTGGACATCAGTGAGAAAATATTTCTTAAATGTTTGAAATTGTGTGTAAATTTTGCTCTCATTGTCAAGTATTCGACGAAAAAAGTCTGGCTAATTACGCGACGTCCGTTACTCAGCTTCAAGAAAAGGGCACACTTTCTAACTATACTCGTGACATTCGTCTTATTGTGTTAAACTTTTAACATAAGATTGTAGCTCTTAGTAAGCAGATTAAGCGAGCATTTAAAATTTTTTAATACAGTTAGTAATCAAGCGAAATAATGAAAATCTAACTTTTGTTGCCCCAGGAAATCCTTAGATAGGCAACTTGCACCTTGTATTTGGAGTTGTATTCCGAGATAGCCACCTAATAACGTAGATTATACAGTATAATATCCGTATTACGCGTGCTGCAATCGAATCCTTCAATATAGTGGTATAAATTCAAAAATGGACTGGATACATTTCTGGAGAATCATACTCCCGTGATTTCTGTGCTCGTTCACGAGGTGGTTGCGTGCACGAGTGAAGCTGGTCGTTATTCGGAAAATGCACGCACGTTACTCGCCACATGTTGTATGGCTTTGGCCTGCAGAAAAATACTGCCATTGGGGATACATGAAGGAGAGACAATATCTAGGTCTTTAAAACTTTCTTAGTATATGTGTTGTTGTTCAGATCACCTTCAGTACAGAGGTGTAAAACCCTCTTGTGGTTTCTAATAGTGTACAAACGAAATACACTTGTCATTTGTCCGATATACAACTCAACCATACACATTACCATGGTGGTATTAGCATTTAATATAGGTTACTTCAACAAAATCTCATGGAGCAGAGGTGCTCTAGAGCGTCCGTCAGCTGGCATGCGAGTAGGCGCCGGAGGGGTAGGCTACCCACGAAGCGTTTGAGTGTTCATCTTAGACGTCATTCGTGGCAATTGCATGTAGACATTTGCTCAACGAGTGGTGGAATAAAGCGGCAGGAACCACGATTCATGGTTCCGCCGTTAATACAGTGATACATCTCTCAGAGTCAAATGATAGAAGAAAGCAATGTGGTAACAGGCGTAGAGTCATTCCTGAAATGCTGTCTTGCAATAAACAATATCTGAGACGCATTTAACTGAAATTGCTCCACAGTCCCATATTGTGACACACACGAAATGTGTAATAACATTTTAAAAATGGATTACATACAGTCTCGACCGCAGTAACATTTATTTCGACGGTACCTGTTTTTTTGGTAGAGACTGTTACTTTAAGCCAGATCGCTGTTTCTCCATAAGAAATGTTCTCAAAAATTAGTGTAATGGCATTGTTGTCTCCATGATACGGCTCCATTATGTTTTCCTGGAAATTATACAAATATATTCCCGACCCGAAAATTTTCGTACGGTCCCGTAACTTAAGATACCATTCCCAAGCACTTGATAAGATTCAGCTAAACACTAAGGATATTATATATTACGTACAGTAACGTCAAATGTGTCCCTAGAGAAGACTGTCTTAGCCACTGCTAGAATAGAAATGACAACAGTATATCGTACAATCAAATTAGCGGTAAAATAAACTTCAGATCGAGTTGACACGAAGTTAACCACAGGGAAGTAATTTTCGAAATCTCACACGCAGTTGTTTATATGCAACGTGTTACAAAGCTACACATAAATGTCACACAATTTCTGGCAACAAATAAATAATCTAATTACTTAAATACTAGAAAATAAACACAGGCGTTGAAAACCGAGTTCAATTTTACCATCTCCGTAGCACCTCTGTCAGTCTAGGAAGAACGACAACAGAACACGTCTTACGGCCGATTCACTCTGGACGGCAATGGACCGTCACAGGACCGAACGGATAACAACGTTATTGCCAATTGACCACGTGTTCTCGCTAGATCAGTGGTTGTGTAACTGCGGCCTGCGGGATGCATGAGGCTCGAATGAAGTATTCGTGCAGCCCATTGTTTTCAGCCATATTTTATAACAATATGCATCTGGCAACTAACAGCCGAATCCAATAACATCAATTAACTTTAACAGCTTCATAAGAGTGTAGTACCCAGTAACAAATAAAAATACTTACCGAGACAGCAGTATAATAAGTTGTGCATAATTTTAATAGACCCAAGTGAATTCGGCTGTGAGCTAAGTAAAATTGGCCGCTTACTTCAGGGGCAGTTGGGTAAGTAGCGCATCCACTGCTGATTTAGAGGATATGAGAGGGGGAACGCGTTATTGTTTGTCTTTCAGTGGTGACTACTTATAGGCGTATGTGGCTCGTATCTACTACGACATAAATTTCAGAAGAAAGGAATATGGATTTGTGGATGCACATTATAGAGGCGATCGTCTTCAAATGCGGTACACATTTGCAGCGACGAATATGAAGGTAAATCAAGACTGTTCTAGTATGACGCAACGAATAGAAATAAAATGACATTCAAAACTCTTAGTAACGACCTTGATCGTGTCTTACACTGTATAATGCACTTCAACGTAAGTGCATTTACTTTATTAATCAATAAATCATCTGCTCAGGCAGACAACACAACAATATCTCGTCAGGGAATTACTGCCGGCCGGGGTGGCCGAGCGGCTCTAGAAGCTACAGTCTGGAACCGCGTGACCGCTATGGTCGCAGGTTCGAATCCTGCCTCGGGCATGGATGTGTTTGATGTCCTTACGTTAGTTAGGTTTAAGTAGTTCTAAGTTTTAGGGGACTGATGAAGTCAGAAGTTAAGTCCCATAGTACTCAGAGCCATTTGAACCAATTACAGTGCCACTGCTTTGGGGTCGCTGATGGCGGCAGCAGCTGCCATAGAACAATCGACCCAAAGCGTTCCGAATGGCGCCAGATTTTAACGATCAGTACTTAGGGGCTCTCCTACTATATTAGTCTATTCCAGGCTCATTACGTACTAATTTACGTAGGATACCAACGAATAATAAGATCGGCCTGATGCGCCGGCCCACAAAATCAGCTTGGGCTCTTGAACAAAGAAGTTTGATGATCTTTTCACTAGGCGAATCATCAACATATCTACATGTTGCTCGGTGCACTACTGAAAGCTGAAAATTAAGTTATGGAGTTCAGTCCAATTTACAAGTCGCTAAACGGTGCTGAGGAGAGGGAAATAGTTGTAGAGTTTATTAATGCTGAAGGCAAAATTGGTATTGTACTGTATGTTCTTGATGTAGGTCCTATGGTAAAGCCTACGTACTGATGGGAACTAAATATAAGTGTTGTATAAACATTTCAAACTGTCAAGATAAATTTTCTCTAGAAAATATAGGCTAATTTAAAAATCCTATTACTGGCTTCTGGGGTTTATAGAGAGGACTTAGTACATGAAGCTTTGATCCGGAACTCGTGTCTGGAAAAAAATGTGCAAATGTGTGTGAAATCTTACGGGACTTAACTGCTAAGGTCATCAGTCCCTAACCTTACACACTACTTAACCTAAATTATCCTAAGGGCAAACAGACACACCCATGCCCGAGGGAGTACTCGAACCTCCGCCGGGACCAGCCGCACAGTCCATTACTGCAGCGCCTCGGACCGCTCGGCTAATCCCGCGCAGCACGTGTCTAGAAATGAACCGTTTGGATGTAAAATCACTTAAGATCGGATCCCTTTCCAGTCTTCCAGGTCACGGTACGCACACAATGGAGAGAATGAGTTCTGACCTGTGTGATGTAGGAGTACGTTGCATGCGTAGAGTTTCGAATATTTGTGCTGTGATTCTCTTCTACGTGACGAAGGACGTCCTCTTCAAAGTTGAGAGTGCAGCGAGGCAGTGGAGCACCACAGTCAACTACTCATCGGTGATGTAAATGCTCGTGACAGGCAAACGTGGTGCCGAAGCGATGAAACCTAGACTGTGGAACATTGGGAGAATGTCATTTGGTCACAGAAATGTTGCAACCGTTTTCCAACTTCTGGCCGAGTTTACGTCCCATGGGTCAAACTGGGCAGGGGTTCGGTGATAACATCTACATCTACATCTACATTGATACTCCGCAAGCCACCCAACGGTGTGTGGCGGAGGGCACTTTACGTGCCACTGTCATTACCTCCCTTTCCTGTTCCAGTCGCGTATGGTTCGCGGGAAGAACGACTGTCTGAAAGCCTCCGTGCGCACTCTAATCTCTCTAATTTTACATTCGTGATCTCCTCGGGAGGTATAAGTAGGGGGAAGCAATATATTCGATACCTCATCCAGAAACGCACCCTCTCGAAACCTGTCGAGCAAGCTACACCGCGATGCAGAGCGCCTCTCTTGCAGAGTCTGCCACTTGAGTTTATTAAACATCTCCGTAACGCTATCACGGTTACCAAATAACCCTGCGACGAAACGCGCCGCTCTTCTTTGGATCTTCTCTATCTCCTCCGTCAGACCGATCTGGTACGGATCCCACACTGATGGGCAATACTCAAGTATAGGTCGAACGAGTGTTTTGTAAGCCACCTCCTTTGTTGATGGACTACATTTTCTAAGCACTCTCCCAATGAATCTCAACCTGGTGCCCGCCTTACCAACAATTAATTTTATATGATCATTCCACTTCAAATCGTTCCGCACGCATACTCCCAGATATTTTACAGAAGTAACTGCTACCAGTGTTTGTTCCGCTATCATATAATCATACAATAAAGGATCTTTCTTTCTATGTATTCGCAATACATTACATTTGTCTATGTTAAGGGTCAGTTGCCACTCCCTGCACCAAGTGCCTATCCGCTGCAGATCTTCCTGCATATCGCTACAATTTTCTAATGCTGCAACTTCTCTGTATACTACAGCATCATCCGCGAAAAGCCGCATGGAACTTCCGACACTATCTACTAAGTCATTTATATATATTGTGAAAATCAATGGTCCCATAACACTCCCCTGTGGCACGCCAGAGGTTACTTTAACGTCTGTTGACGTCTCTCCATTGATGACAACATGCTGTGTTCTGTTTGCTAAAAACTCTTCAATCCAGCCACACAGCTGGTCTGATATTCCGTAGGCTCTTACTTTGTTTATCAGGCGACAGTGCGGAACTGTATCGAACGCCTTCCGGAAGTCAAGAAAAATAGCATCTACCTGGGAGCCTGTATCTAATATTTTCTGGGTCTCATGAACAAATAAGGCGAGTTGGGTCTCACACGATCGCTGTTTCCGGAATCCATGTTGATTCCTACATAGTAGATTCTGGGTTTCCAGAAATGACATGATACGCGAGCAAAAAACATGTTCTAAAATTCTACAAGAGATCGACGTAAGAGATATAGGTCTATAGTTTTGCGCATCTGCTCGACGACCCTTCTTGAAGACTGGGACTATCTGTGCTCTTTTCCAATCATTTGGAACCCTCCGTTCCTCTAGAGACTTGCGGTACACGGCTGTTAGAAGGGGGGCAAGTTCTTTCGCGTACTCTGTGTAGAATCGAATTGGTATCCCGTCAGGTCCAGTGGACTTTCCTCTATTGAGTGATTCCAGCTGCTTTTCTATTCCTTGGACACTTATTTCGATGTCAGCCATTTTTTCGTTTGTGCGAGGATTTAGAGAAGGAACTGCAGTGCGGTCTTCCTCTGTCAAACAGCTTTGGAAAAAGGTGTTTAGTATTTCAGCTTTACGCGTGTCATCCTCTGTTTCAATGCCATCATCATCCCGTAGTGTCTGGATATGCTATTTCGAGCCACTTACTGATTTAACGTAAGACCAGAACTTCCTAGGATTTTCTGTCAAGTCGGTACATAGAATTACACTTTCGAATTCAATGAACGCTTCACGCATAGCCCTCCTTACGCTAACTTTGACATCGTTTAGCTTCTGTTTGTCTGAGAGGTTTTGGCTGCGTTTAAACTTGGAGTGGAGCTCTCTTTGCTTTCGCAGTAGTTTCCTAACTTTGTTGTTGTACCACGGTGGGTTTTTCCCGTCCCTCACAGTTTTACTCGGCACGTACCTGTCTAAAACGCATTTTACGATTGCCTTGAACTTTTTCCATAAACACTCAACATTGTCAGTGTCGGAACAGAAATTTTCGTTTTGATCTGTTAGGTAGTCTGAAATCTGCCTTCTATTACTCTTGCTAAACAGATAAACCTTCCTCCCTTTTTTTATATTCCTATTAACTTCCATATTCAGGGATGCTGCAACGGCCTTATGATCACTGATTCCCTGTTCTGTACATACAGAGTCGAAAAGTTCGGGTCTGTTTGTTATCAGTAGGTCCAAGATGTTATCTCCACGAGTCGGTTCTCTGTTTAATTGCTCGAGGTAATTTTCGGATAGTGCACTCAGTATAATGTCACTCGATGCTCTGTCCCTACCACCCGTCCTAAACATCTGAGTGTCCCAGTGTATATCTGGTAAATTGAAATCTCCACCTAAGACTATAACATGCTGAGAAAATTATTTGTGAAATGTATTCCAAATGTTCTCTCAGTTGTTCTGCCACTAATGCTGCTGAGTCGGGAGGTCGGTAAAAGGAGCCAATTATTAACCTAGTTCGGTTGTTTAGTGTAACCTCCACCCATAATAATTCACAGGAACTATCCACTTCGACTTCACTACAGGATAAACTACTACTAACAGCGACGAACACTCCACCACCGGTTGCATGCAATCTATCCTTTCTAAACACCGTCTGTACCTTTGTAAAAATTTCTGCAGAATTTATCTCTGGCTTAAGCCAGCTTTCTGTACCTATAACGATTTCAGCTTCGGTGCTTTCTATCAGCGCTTGAAGTTCCGGTACTTTACCAACGCAGCTTCGACAGTTGACAATTACAATACCGATTGCTGCTTGGTCCCCGCATGTCCTGACTTTGCCCCGCACCCGTTGAGGCTGTTGCCCTTTCTGTACTTGCCCAAAGCCATCTAACCTAAAAAACCGCCCAGCCCACGCCACACAACCCCTGCTACCCGTGTAGCCGCATGTTGCGTGTAGTAGACTCCTGACCTATCCAGCGGAACCCGAAACCCCACCACCCTTGGACAGCTACATCGTGGTTTTCCACAGACCCCGTGGGTACTCCGCACGTTCACGTTACGTGACCACTTTGGCTAATCAGGTCGATCCCATGCTAAAATTATTATCCCCCAATGATGATGCTGTGTTCCAAGGAACAGGGCTCCTCTTCACACTGCTCGCATCATCCAAGAATGCTTTTACAATTACGTCTCTCCCAGCTACCACAGTCACCCGAACTCAATATTACTGAACCTTTGTGGTCTGCTTTGGTGAGACGGGCACCTCCGCCATCGTTGCTTGAACTTGCCACTATTTTCCAGGAAGAATGGTGTACGATTGCCTTGAAAAACACACAGCATCTGTATTTATCCATTACGAGACCACTAGAGGCTGTTTTGAATGTCAGCGATTTTCCTTCACCGTATTAGGCATGGTAACGTATTGTCTTTTTGTTGTTACATATTTTTCTCCATTCCCTTTGTTATCTTATATGTGCACAGTGTGCTTTTGTTTTGTCCATAGTTAACTTCAACGATTTTTCTCTTTTAGATATCGGATCACATTTGTGGGAGTAGACTCACAGGCTTAACACAAGACGTGAACGTACAAGATCGATTACTGAGAGGAGCAAGAAGAAGTTAACTTCCAGTATTAGCGAACGCGAACGCTAAACGCTAAAACGTTCTTCTCCATAATCCTTTTCGATGAAATCAAGGTGGGGGTGTGATTGGGTGAATGAACTCGCATTCGAAGGAAGGTGGTTCAAGTCCCCGTCGAGCCATGCAGATTTAGTTTTCAAACGCCTTCTAAGTAACTTGAGGTAGATGCCACGGTGATTATTTTAAAGAGACTCGGCCCATCCATCTTTCAATCCAAGCTTCTACTTCGCCTGTAATGACCTTGTCGCCCAACAGCCTTTAAATCCTAGCCTCTTTTTGTTCCTGACGTTAATGTGCTCGTGGAGTTGACAGTTGCTATGAATGGTGGCGTCTGAAATGCACTGTCAGATGCTTTTACATTTCGTAACGTGAGGTTCTGTGTTAATAAACTTCTAATTAAACTGTGTGCCACTGAAGTTGCGTGGATGGATTCGTGATTTCCTGTCAGAAAGGTCATAGTTTGGAGTAACTGACAGTAAGTCACTGAGTTAAACAGAAGCAACATCTGTTGCTCCTGATCTACTGAACGATTTAGGTGATAATTTGAGCAGTCCTCTTGGATTGTTAGCAGACGATTCTGCGTTTACCGTCGCATAACGATACAGATTATCAAAACAATTTGCAAATTGATGTAGACATGATATCTGTGTTGTGCTATAACTAGCAATTGACTCTAAATCGTGAAAAGTGTGAAGCCATCCACACAAGCACTAAATAGAATTCGCTAAATTTCACTTACACGGTAAATCACACAAAAAAGGCTGTAAACTCAACTAAAGAGTTAGGAATTACAATTACCAATAAATTAAATTGGAATGATCACATAGATAACGTTGTGGAGAAAGCGAACCAAAAACTGCGATCATTGGCAGAACAGTAAATGTAACAGGTCTACAAAACGAACTGCTTCACTACTCCTGTCCGCTCTGTGCAGTGTGGGACCCACATCAGATTCACAGAGGTCATCGATAATATTCAAAGAAGGGCAGCTCCTTTTGTACTGTTGTGAAACAGGGGAGAGAGAGCCACTGATATGATACACGAATTGGGGTGGTAGTCATTAAAACAAAGGCGTTTTTCGCTGCAGCAGGACCTCCTCATGAAATTTCAATCACCGACCGTCTTCTCAGAGTGTGAAAATATTTTGTTGGCGCCCATCTACATAGGCAGATCATTATAATAAATGAACAGAAATCAGAGGACGCACGGAAAGATTTGTGTTCGTTTTTCTCATGTGCTGTTCTAGAGTAGAACGGTAGAGAAGTAACTGAAAGGTGATTCAGTGAGCTCTCTGCCAGGCACTTAATTGTGAACTGCAGAGTAGATATAGATGTAAATGTTAAAAGAGCGCACAAAGTGTCTATCACAATACATGCACTTAAATCATAGCAGTACACAAAGCATTTAAATGAGGCCCTGTTGAAATGAAAGTTGAAGAACTTGCACACCAGAGGACAATGAGAATCATGTAGTTAAAAAGTCTCGTTTACACAAAAAGTTGAATTTAAAATCAACAAGAGAAATTAGATGCGTCGCCGAGTGTTTAACAAACCTTTCTTTCCTTTGGAAAATCGAGTAACTTCCTGTTTCAGCCTCATTCTCTTATGTAAGCAAACTTAGTCCATCCGAATCTGCGAGTTCTTCTCGGCACAACGGTACAGTTACTTCATTTTAGCTCTTCGGCCTCTTTCACTGCTAGGAGGTGCGACTGCTGTCGACACAGTCCAAGTTTTCTTTCCACTTTTCGTTTATCTGCTTCTCATTTTCGAAAGAAACTTTCGAGATAGGCATGCACTTCACAATACCAGAGAGACCCATTCTGCTTGAATACTGCTTTCTCTAGCCAACTCCCAAGCCTTTGCTTTTGTAATGCGACGATATCTGAATCATAGTATAACAAATGCTCTCCCTTTTTGTCTTTATGTTAACACAAAATAAAATTCATCCACTTTGCTTTTGGCTAAATTTTTCCTGTTTTGAGACGACTGATTCAGTTAAAATATATCAAAAATCAGTCCGTCGACGGGAAATACGTGCCTTTCCTGTGGGTGTATCTCCAGCGAATGTTAAACACTAATCCTGACCAGCCATCGATGTGACATGCAAACTACATTCAAAACAAAGCCAAAGGAGATGAATGTTATGTCGTAATACACGAAGCTGCTCATGTGTACATTTCTCTCGTTACAAAAATATGTAGTGAAACTTTGCTTGCGAATGTGGAAACTGCATTTATTTCGAAAATTTTAAGGGTAATTTTACTCGAAATTTAAAGGAAATAATTTTTAAAACGAATGAGAGAGATATTTGCGGAAGCAGAACAACTATGTACTACAGTGATTACAAGGGACCAGAAAACTTCAATACAAGGAAAATCCACAACTGCTCCCCCTAAACACGATGGAATATACAGATGAAGTACGCATTTCTTAGTTTTTTATATTACTTCTGATCACTTAATATTTAATGCTCCTACGACACATTATTCACTGCTTAATACGTGTTGCGGCACTTAATATGGTAGTTTACTGAACCAAGAATAACGTAAAGAGAGATCGTTAAGGTGAGAGTTCTGTCTTAAGTGTATATATTCAGTGTAGGTGACTGTACTGCGTAGTGTCATGGTTTTGTTTTATGATGATGAAAGAAGGGAGAGGGCGAAATCCGGAACCAGTACACAGCCTCACGGGTACCCGTAGGACAGTTTGTAGCAGACTTGGGACTAGGGCTGGACGTATGGAGTGTTTCTAATATTTTGAAAGAAATGGTGACTTGTAAATAGCATAAAGTTCCAGATCCGATTCTGTTAAAAATCTGCATAATATCGACTTTTAAATCATTTTCTTGGAGAAACAAAAAGACAGTAAAAACTGGCTACACTATACGTTTTCCTTTCCCTGAGAGCTAGGGGGAGGGGGAGGGGGCGGCTGCTCCTTGTCCCCGTCCTTGTACAGCCTGCTCCACTCAATACCACCAAGGGTGTAGCCGAGTGTAACCGTATTCGTCCAGCGGCCGGTTCACTGTGAATAGCGTCACATGCTCGCACTCCGTTAGACGCTTGGGAGAGGACTGGAGTTTAATCCAGGACATCGGTGCGAATTCTTTACCTCTCCTCCCTTTGCCATCCAAAAACTGGTGGTGAATATTTCTTCCATCACAGATTTCGGACCGATTACTTCTATGTTGTGTGACACCGTATATGTGTAAGTTAGCGTCCACGGTCGAGAAAACGAGTTAGGAGCACCAAGATACGAATATAGAAAACAAGAGGTGAGTGAATGAGGACATTTGTTACAAAAATGTGAAAAACTACACCAAAATGTAAAGAAAATAAGAGCATCCAAATGAAACACTAAACGCCCTACTGTGGTGAAATAAAAAGTATTAGGTAACAACACTCAAGAATAAGAGAGAGAATAGATATTGCTATTGACGGGAGTAATTCAAAGAAAATGATTCAGATGATATGGAAACATTAGAATAGGATTTTGTAAAAGTGGCCCAAGAGAATAATCCCCCAGGAAGAAAGAGATGAGGATAGCCTAGACGAAATTGGGGAATGGAAGTTCACCTAATAGTGACCATAATTTTTCGATTAAGGATCGACTAGTATAAAACTTCAGTCTAAGCCTCCTCCCCTCCCCTCCCCCCCCCCCCCCCAAGTATAAATCGCAAACTAATATCAAATGTCTGCTGCAGGTACGGACACACTTTCGGGTTTTAGACATTTCGAAAATATCTGGAGTGGAAACGAGATTTTAATTTTCTTCTCTGGAGATCAAGAGTATCACCAATGAATGCGATCAGTTTGATGTATTCTGTTGAAAGTTATTGCCACTTATTTAATGAAACGAACTTGTAGTAATATAAGTCGAGCGAGTGCAGTGCTCGTTGTTATCACAGGATAACAAGTAAAACTAAATGGCACTGTTGCAAGACAAGCAATTGAAATGCTTTACGTTCACAATCTAATGAGTAAATTATACTTGTAGTTGTGCACAAGGATAAGTTAGACACAATTAAGTTAACCAACTGAGAATACACTGATCAGGAAGAACATCATGATCACCTATCTAATAGCCGGATAACAGCGGCGACGCGCCGTGGCGTGGAAGCAATGAGGTCTTCGCAGCTCACTGGAGGGACACATCTGCAAACACAAGTCACTTAATTGCCGTAAATTCCGGGCAGATGGACAATGAGCTGTGACGCCACGTTCTTCCAGATGTGTTCGATCGGATTCAGATCTGGCGAGTTGGAGGGCTAATACCAACACAGTCCTGATCTTGTGACGGCCCATTATCTTGCTGAAAAATGCCGCTGCCGAAGTGAAACATGATCGTCATGAAAGAGTGTAAGCGGTCGGAAATCAATGTGCTATACTCGTTGGTCGTCATGGTGCCTTTCACGAGCTGCACTGGTCCCACGGATACTCAATTGAATTTTTCGCAGAGTATAATGGAGCCGCTGCCAGATTGTCTCCGTCCCGCCGTACAGGTGGCAAGAAGCTGTTCCTACGAAAGACGACGGATGCGCGCCATCCCGTCGGCATGGTGAAGAAGACATCGGGATTCATCAGATCATGCACCACTCTGCCACTGCACCAACGCCCAGTACCGATGGTCATGTGCCCATTTCCGTAGTAGATGCCGAGGTCGTGATGTTAAGATTGGTTCATGCATGGGGCGCTGGCAGCAGAGGGGATTGTTAGGAGTTTTGGTGCACTGTCTGTTCAGACACACTTGTACTCTGTCCAGAATTGAAGTGCTGTTTTACCAACATGCCCAGCCTGCAACGTCCCACACCTGAAAGAGAGTGGCCGAACAACCCCAGGACGTCTGGATGTGGTTTCACCTTGGTTTCGCCCCATGCTGAAGACACTCACGACAGCATTCCTCGAACACCCGCAAGTCATGCAGTTTCCGAAATGCTCGTGCCGATCCTCACGGCCATCACAGTCTGTCCTCCGTGAAACTCAGATAGATAGTGCTCCTTCCCTATTATACATACGGAGAGCAAGTTCACTGATACGACGTGCATAGTGCGTGTGTCTGACTAGCAGTCATTCCTCGCTTTGTGACTCTGCTATTATGTGGACGGTCTTATGTCAATAATAGGTTAGTAACCACTATGTTCTGGCTGATCAGTGCATAGTATGTTATATTTCTATGTAATGCATCGCCTAACTAGGATAGGTTAATGGATCTTGAAATCTAGTGAAAACTGAGTTTAGCAGTTATTTATATGCTCTAATGATTGACATATATCACAATAAAATTACCTCCCCAGGGGACACGGCCTTAACGTAGCACTGACCGTGCAGGCTGTGAGGTTTGCATGCTCCGGTGAGGCGGGGCTATGTCTGTGGTAGCTTAGCTGCTGGTAGGGTCACCTATGCCGAACAGGTCCTGGCTAAGAAACCAGACGAAGCATGTCCCATAACAGCCTGTCATTCCTATTACTTTACTTATCCGCAAGAGACAATGAGAGAACTAAGTAACTCGGACTGTCTTGCTACCCCTAGTCATTCTTTGCCGCTTTCTTCACCAAAGGGTAGGAAGAACTCTGAGGCGTGGTGAAGTCAATCTTCCTAGGGAAAGAAAATCCTGATTAAAAATCATATTCTTCTAAGGTGGTAGTTGTGCAATGGCCAGCTGCCCATCTACAGAAAAAGATAGCCAGCTAAAATACCCAGCGATATGCCTGGGTTTTCTAGAATGGTTTTAACGGAGTTCGGCAACTGAAATGAAAATGGACTGTGTTTTGGTATCTGAAATATATGACATCCGTAATAAACAACAACATGGACATAAGACAGCATAACATTGATGTAGCTGTGCTTTCCGAGATAAAAAAGAAAGTTACTAGTTGTGAATATCCACTGGAGTTCAGACATTAATTTAGTGGAATGGACAAGAGCAGTAGGGCGAGAGAAGAAGTATCCATCATTCTGAACAAATGGTAGTCAAAATATGTAACCTCGTGGTAAAATGAACTCTTCTACGTCGTAAAAAATTATTAATTAATTAACCTTCTCTTTGACTTTTTGTCTTTGACAAAGATAAGACAAGTAGTGCATTAAAAAACTCTCGAATTTTTTCTTAGATGCATACATATTGAAACTTTTACCTGTCGAATACAAACACTCTGTGAAAAAATTTGACTATCGGTGAATGTGTTTTCTTTGTGGCTGCTGTAAGGAGAGAACGGGTTATGTGTACTGGATGAGTTCGCGATCGAATGTTTCTGCTTCTCCGGTTCTCAGAGAACGCCAGCCAAAGTCGGAGAAAACTGCTACAACTCACGATAAAGACGCCGCCTCCCTTATCAGCTACAATATTCTCAGTCGCCGTAAGATTTTCATTTCTGGAAACACTTTCAGAATGATAAGTTTGAACAACAGTGGCAGTATGCTATCTTTTGACTAAGAAACTGGTCGCTTAGGAAACGTCTTGAACATATCAGATGACGGCGAAATATTGCGCGTCGTTCGGACCGTGATAGTAGCAGATTCACCCAGTATTATTAATTCGCGAAGAAATCACTATGCACTGTATTGCTAAACGCACTAATAGTTTTTTATGAAGGTCCGAGGATCCAACGTCGAATAAAGGTTACCTTCTTTTCGTCAATAAGTTCAATTTTTACTCTGCACTTCAAATTACTTCTACATACAAATATATCTCTAACAAAAAACACAATGTCCAATCGGCAATACTTATTTCCAACAACTACAAGAAAACATAGATGCTCCTCTTTTTTTCCAGTGACGCATCATCGCTGGTGCTCGTAGCCGGAATATTGTAATCATATTACATTACGTAGGGTCGTTATAGTAATAATCTGCTAATCAGGGAGGCGCAGAAAGCGATGCGCAGGAAGCTACGTGTTTTCTCAGTTGTGTGCATAATGCCATTCGAATTATGTGTGACTGTTTTTGTTGTGTTGTGCTCGAAATACTTAGCGATAGTGGACAGCGGGATCAACATTGTGTTCGCCAGCTCTATAGTTTATAGTTATAATGCCATTCGAATTATGTGTGACTGTTTTTGTTGTGTTGTGTTCGAAGGAGTATTTTGATTGAGCTCTTTCCTCTGAGGTACTCAGTCAACAGCGGAAACATTCGGAATTCGGGAGTGTTAAAGCTTTGGCTGTAATTGATATTTGATTCGGTACTGAAATACTTAGCGATAGTGGACAGCAGGATCAACATTGTGTTCGCCAGCTCTATAGTTTATGGTTAGTCCTGTGAAATTCTTATTGGAGAATCTACAAGTGAGTGAGAAAATTAATTTCTACAATGCCAGGCTGTGCTGTTACGCACTGTTTTCCCTACAACCGGAACACAAAGGGAACCGACGAATCACTCGTGTGCTGGGAAAAATATTTTCACCCAATCAAATAAAAAGTTTACTAAGTGACTCAAAAAGGGTTAGATGGAGTAATGAAGACATTTGTAAATCAATTACTCTCCGTGCTATATCTCGGAAATGTTATAATTTTCTGAGGAAAAAAATCGGGTATCCTCTACCAGCTGTGTCGACGTTGAGGGCCTGGATAAACCGCTCTTTTAGTTGCAGTTCTAGCATTTTGAAAGCTGTTTTGATTATGATGAAAATGCAGGCTAAAACATTCACTGACAGGCAACGTATTTGCGTTTTGTCCTTCGACGAAATGAACATCGACATTAGGATTTGCTATGATCAACAAGAGGACAGGGTGTTAGGACCTCACAGTAATGTTTTAGTTGTTATGGTGCGTGGACTGTTTGCAAGTTGAAAATAACCTGTTTATTTTTATTTTGATGTTCTAATGACAGCTGCCCTCTTGAACAAAATTATTGTCTTCTTAGACAGTAATTCGCTAATGGTTGTAGCTTGTGTAGCAGACATGGGAACAAAAACCGCTTGCGTTTGGAATGAGCTTGACGTGACGCACTTAAACAGTTGTTTCCCTCATCCTAGCGACACACGGAAACGTGTGTGGGTGTTCGCTGATGTCCCACATTTGCTTAAGCTGTTACGAAATCATTTGCTGGATGCAGGTAGTGTTGTAGAAATTAAGGCAGTGACGAAATCCGTATTTGAGAGACTTTTGGCTTTAGACAGTGGGGAAATGAAAATGTGCCCAAAGTTAACCCAGCAACACATCACTGTTGAGGGAAGAGACCGACAGAGAGTGCGTTTAGCAGCCGAATTGCTATCTCACGCAACTTCACAGGCCGTTCGGTATTTAACGCCAGAAGAAGGACACGCTAGTGACTTCATACAGCTGGTCAACGATACTTTAGATGTCCTCAGTTCAAGGACCTCCGAAAGTAAGAAACCTCTGGCATGTGGATTCGGAATTCATTTTGAAGCACAAGAACAATGTCTGCGCAAGTTCTACAACTGCTATCAGAGGATGCACATTGGATCATCAAGGCATTTGTTACCTTTTCAGAAAGGATTCATGAAGTGTATTCGGTCGATGTTAGGTCTATTCAGTGACTTAAGAGAATGCGATGTCAAATACATACTTACTGTCAGGCTCAGTCAGGACTGTCTCGAAAACTTCTTTTCTCTTGTAAGGGGCCTGGGACATTTTTATGACCATCCAACTCCGATAGACGTCTATTGCTTCTTTTGTTGAACCTGATGAAGAAGGAACATTTGTTACTGCAGCAGTGTTCAGCAGCGTTCTTCCTGATATGTCTGAAGCACTGTCGATGATTGAGGGGCTGAAAGAAATTGAGGTGATAGAACTGACTGCAGAAAGTTATGAGACTTCCTCAGCATCCGTGGGTTCGGACTGTAGCGTGGAGGGATTTCAGTACATGGCCGGATATATAGCCCATCGGTGCAGGCAGTACGACAGAACATTAGCCACACTCACTGAAGAGCTAATGTCGGTCCCAGGGGAAAAACGAGTCAGCCAGCTGTGTACGATTCCTAAGGGAAGCTTACTTGTGCCATCAGAAACTTGGCTTGAGACAATAAGTCAATTCGAGCTTACTTTTGCTCAGCTCCATGGCAGTGAAAGTTTGTCTACAGAAAGAGGCATAATTAGTAAGCTGTGTGCAGTACTTGTTGAGTGGTTCCCCAATATGCACAAAGAAATAATTAAAATATATGCTAGAACTCGCACATTTATTCGTCTACGCTGGCTTTCTTCAAAAGACAGAGCAAGAATATCTGAGGCAGCTCAGAGAAAAAAAAGGGAGAAAATGGCATATGTCATCAAAGTAATCAATTCACTACGTAGTGTAACTGTTTTGCAAATGCCGGCCGAAGTGGCCGTGCGGTTAAAGGCGCTGCAGTCTGGAACCGCAAGACCGCTACGGTCGCAGGTTCGAATCCTGCCTCGGGTATGGATGTTTGTGATGTCCTTAGGTTAGTTAGGTTTCACTAGTTCTAAGTTCTAGGGTACTAATGACCTCAGCAGTTGAGTCCCATAGTGCTCAGAGCCATTTGAAGCCATTTGTTTTGCAAATAAGAGTTGTGTATATAGGTACGTACATTTTTGACAGACCAATTGGATGTAGAGTGTCGTTGCGTGTGATATTCTGTTTGTAAACTTCTCCCTAAATTGTCATGGTGTTACAAGACATGTTACGAATGCTTCTGTGTATTTGGAACACTGCTCCGCGGCTTCACTGCAGAGGAGAAATGGAGAGTAAACTTGTTTTTTTTCTTTATATAATGCTAATTTAAAGTAATTATGCTCTTAAATAAATTCATTTCAATGCGATTAAATGAACAGTTTCTGATTTATTTGAACCGAGGTTTCGAATTTCAAGTGTGTGTCAGTGTGGTTGTGATCTGATATTTTACCGATGTGTAATGCATAAGCTGCGAAAGAATATAACTCATCAGTTTTAAGTGTAATATTTTAGCAGTAGAAAAGCAGTTTAGACATCTCAATTCTGGTGTAAACAAAATCTTCCCCCAAAACCTTGACGTAAACGCGCATGCCGTGTCGTCTGCTTGTGAGCGCTTTCTTCCACGCTGACGTCACTAGGCCAGCCAATGGCAGAGCAGAGCGCTTACTGCCCAACCTTATTATTTAGTAACCTTGCTGCTAATGAAAGTTTAACAAAGCTCAGCATAAGAGCTAGAATTATAAACTCAATGACAACGGAGTATATGCCTTTTCTGAAGACTCGCTGTTGGAGGTGAACGACGATTTTCAACAGATTCTATTAGATACCACACTATGGGAGTGTATGCCGCTACTGAAGACTCGCCGTTGAGGGTATCAGAATATTTGTAACAGATGCTGATAGAGACCATGGAAGCCGTTCCAAGTGGCCGTGAATTGATACCGGCAGGAGATGTTAATAGTAGAAAAAACTGGCTCTGAGCACTATGGGACTTAACTTCTGAGGTCATCAGTCCTCTAGAACTTAGAACTAGTTAAACCTAACTAACCTAAGGACATCACACACATCCATGCCCGAGGCAGGATTCGAACCTGCGGCCGCAGCAGTCGCGCGGTTCCAGACTGTAGCGGCTAGAACCGCTCGGCCACTCTGGCCGGCTTTTAATAGTAGACTAGGAAAAGAAATGAATAGTAAGGCTACTGGGATGTGTAGGGAGGATGCTATGAATCAGAATGTGAAAACATTGGTGGATTTTCTGGAGCAGTACGAATTATGAGTAGAAAAATAAAATCTTTGCTCACAAGGATATACATAAATTTACGTGGTATAACCATACAAGAGGGCTGAAATCAGTTACTGATTGCCTAATCTTGAGGCAAAAGTCCAGCTTAAAAATTCTGGATGTGAGAATTGAAAGAGGGATAAATTATGGAAATGACTATCATCTGATGGAATGTAAGAATTATGTACCTTATGCTTTCATGACTAGTGACGAACAGAAGAGGGCGCAATATGCTGACCAGATTGAGATCATAAAGTATAAAGGAAATTAGTACTAAGCACTGTTACCAACATCGACTGGTAAACAAGTTGGAGACCGCAGAGAGAATAGTAGAAGAGCAGTATGAACGTATAAAGAAGACTATGTATGAGGGCGCAAATGAACCACTTGGCAAATGTGAGAAGAAGGTGAAACCAGTTCGGAGGGATGTAGAAACAGCAGACATGGTTGAAAGGAAAAAAGAATCTCATTTGACATTCCTGAATGTGAATGACAGAATAAAGGTACAGGGTGTTTCAAAAATGACCGGTATATTTGAAACGGCAATAAAAACTAAACGAGCAGCGATAGAAATACACCGTTTGTAGCAATATGCTTGGGACAACAGTACATTTTCAGGCGGACAAACTTTCGAAATTACAGTAGTTACAATTTTCAACAACAGATGGCGCTGCAAGTGATGTGAAAGATATAGAAGACAACACAGTCTGTGGGTGCGCCATTCTGTACGTCGTCTTTCTGCTGTAAGCGTGAGCTGTTCACTACGTGCAAGTGTGCTGTAGACAACATGGTTTATTCCTTAGAACAGAGGATTTTTCTGGTGTTGGAATTCCACCGCCTAGAACACAGTGTTGTTGCAACAAGACGAAGTTTTCAACGGAGGTTTAATGTAACCAAAGGACCGAAAAGCGATACAATAAAGGAGCTGTTTGAAAAATTTCAACGGACTGGGAACGTGACGGATGAGCGTGCTGGAAAGGTAGGGCGACCGTGTACGGCAACCACAGAGGGCAACGCGCAGCTAGTGCAGCAGGTAATCCAACAGCGGCCTCGGGTTTCCGTTCGCCGTGTTGCAGCTGCAGTCCAAATGACGCCAACGTCCACGTATCGTCTCATGCGCCAGAGTTTACACCTCTATCCATACAAAATTCAAACGCGGCAACCCCTCAGCGCCGCTACCATTGCTGCACGAGAGACATTCGCTAACGATATAGTGCACAGGATTGATGATGGCGATATGCATGTGGGCAGCATTTGGTTTACTGACGAAGCTTATTTTTACCTGAACGGCTTCGTCAATAAACAGAACTGGCGCATATGGGGAACCAAAAAGCCCCATGTTGCAATCCCATCGTCCCTGCATCCTCAAAAAGTATAGGTCTGGGCCGCCATTTCTTCCAAAGGAATCATTGGCCCATTTTTCAGATCCGAAACGATTACTGCATCACGCTATCTGGACATTCTTCGTGAATTTGTGGCGGTACAAACTGCCTTAGACGACACTGCGAAACCTCCTGGTTTATGCAAGATGGTGCCCGGCCACATCGCACGGCCGACGTCTTTAATTTCCTGAATGAATATTTCGATGATCGTGTGATTGCTTTGGGCTATCCGAAACATACAGGAGGCGGCGTGGATTGGCCTCCCTATTCGCCAGACATGAACCCCTGTGACTTCTTTCTGTGGGGACACTTGAAAGACCAGGTGTACCGCCAGAATCCAGAAACAATTGAACAGCTGAAGCAGTACATCTCATCTGCATGTGAAGCCATTCCGCCAGACACGTTGTCAAAGGTTTCGGGTAATTTCATTCAGAGACTACGCCATATTATTGCTACGCATGGTGGATATGTGGAAAATATCGTACTATAGAGTTTCCCAGATCGCAGCGCCATCTGTTGTTGAAAATTGTAACTACTGTAATTTCGAAAGTTTGTCTGCCTGAAAATGTACTGTTGTCCCAAGCATATTGCAACAAACGGTGTATTTCTATCGCTGCTCGTTTAGTTTTTATTGCCGTTTCAAATATACCGGTCATTTTTGAAACACCCTGTATATACATAGGACACAATCTGAGAAGTAAAAAGAGAACTGTTAAAAAAGAAAAGCAAAGCACAGGAAGATAGATGTGAGAACGTAGAGACGATGACTGGTGGGACTCGTAGCACTGAGGCATCGAGAACAAACAAGTCAATGCAATTGTCAATCAATATAAAGTTTTATCATTATAATATTAGTCATGGTCTATGGACAACGTATTATCAGGATTTATTCCAGGAAAATCGGTCTGAATCTTCACATAAATGTGAAGTGATGCTCCAACAGAAGGAATTAGGGCGTTTAGATATGAATGTTCTTCAGTAGGCTGTGAGAAGCTGTAATATAAAGCAGGCACCAGGATATGGATTAATATATCCACAGCTGGTAAAGTCTGGGCCACCGAAGTTTTTAGATGTGCTAAGGAGGGTTTTTGGAAGAGTGTTAAATGGAAATTATGTTCCATGGGAATGGAAAACACATCACATAAGACCAGTGCATAAGAAAGAACCACGTAATGATCCATTTAATTATAGGGGAGTGACAGTGACCCCTTTAATGGGAAGGCTGTACTCGAAGGCACTGAAAGATCTGGTAAAGAAAGAAACAAGTTCATTGCGAGCTGAAAGAGCGGTAATGAACAACATCTTCACAATAAAACTAGTACGTGAAAAAGGCACACAAGTTGGACTGGAGACGCACGTTGCACTGATTAACAAAGAGAAAGCATACAACTATGTACCCACCCACAAACTGTGGGAAAAGCTGAAAGGACAGTGTGTAACCTCCCACTCACTTACCGACCTTAATGACAGGAAAAATTAAACCGCGTGTACCTAATGGAAATTTGGGAAAAGCAATCGTCACCGAAGTTAATCTGTCGGTAAAGAGGGAGGAAAGGGTTACATCTAAATGAAAGGAAAAATGCCAATGAAACTGGTGGAAATTAATTTTGAAAAGGGGTAAAGTTAATAAAGAAAGTAAATGTGCGGCCGTTACGTTAACAATTAACTAGCGGTAATTAGATATTTGAGATTTGGGGGAAATTACGGTCGCCAGTCCTAAAGACAATTACTATAGTAACTGAAAAAAGAAAGGTTATTACACGTATAATTAGCACTAGAGGCGTGGCAACTGAAAGTTGACACGTGTAGTGTGAAAACTGAAAGTTTGTCAGAAGTAATAAATTTCGCTACACTCTGACTTAATTTAGCAAAAAAATTAATAAAACCGGAAAATCGAAAGCTAATTTAGTGACTGAAGTTAATAGTGAGCTTTCTTTCTGAAGCACATCGAAATTCAGTAAAATACGGTTAGTCTTGGACTACCTCAACAATCATTTCAAAAGCTACTTGAATCTACGCTATTTAGAAATAAGAGATTTAACTTTGAACTTGAATTAAATGATTCCGAACAATTAACAATAGTAAAATTTAATACGTACCAAGCTGTGCTGCAGTCACAGGTAACTAAAATACGGTAACAAAACTCGCACTCTTAATTTAATTTGTGCTTGTGCAATCTAAATATTGTAGCCACCTATGAATACCTTAACTGAACTTTGAAATTAAAGCAGTGAAATCGAATGAAATTTGAATTTCAACGACACTCAGGCTCATTTCGGAAAAGGAAGGGACCCTGCTTGGTAATGCAATTGGGACAACGAGCAACAAAGGTTCATGCTAAGTCGCTGTAATTTTGTGATGCAACAATTTTAAAAGTTTGAAAAGCTGAGGCCTGCCATACAGTTCTACAACTTAACGTGCTTCCAGTCTTCCTTGTTGGCTGATTGAAGGTTTGAAGCCGTTGATCGAGGAGGTGGCGACAGTCACTCATTGTCGGCCGTCGCTGTTGCAGAAGCTGGATGTTGGCGAGCCTTCTTCTCGACACGGTCACCAGGCGAAACGGGCTCTTGATGTGCGCCAGCTAATGCTTCCCGTCCGCGACACCGTGTCAGAAACTATTATAGCAAGTCGAGCGCAATTACATGCTGCCCAAACCCGAAAGCGCGGCAACTCGTGGGAGCGTCACACAACACACCTGCTCCACTGCACCACCCCCGCCAGACCCTCTCTGCTCTGCCCGCGCTCCACGCGGCAGAGTTAACAGTACCAAAGATCCTAAACACTTTGGTTCTCCACACGACCTATCGATGTAATTTTTCGATAGCATAGTTTCCCTAGGCCAGACCCAGCGTAAAAATACAAATAATCTTTACACAACAAACCAATCATACATCGACATAAATACATATATATATACAAATAGTAAAACAATTACAGTCTACAAAGACACAGAAACGTCATATATTCAGCTAACAAAATAAGGGAAAAAAATTATAGTACAATAGATGGAAATACGAGGATATGCATTTCCGGCGTCACACGTGCCCCACATTGTCTGAGGATGTTCGTGTAACCTAAACAGACTCAGAAAATAAAAAAAAAAAACAGCGGAAATGCATATACTCAAAACATCAAGAAATTTTAGCATTAGGCTGATTAACCATAAACCAGTTTTAGACCATAATAATTGAGTGGAGACACTCCTAATCTTATTCCTCTCTGTCATCTTACACAAAAGAAAACAGGTTGACAACATACTAAAATTCATAGAAAACATAGAAAATGGTTTAGCTATTCTAAAATCGTCAAAGTTCCTAACAGTATCAAGAAATGGAATACTATTTACAAAATTAATCAGAGTACATGGTCATAAAAACAGGTAGATCAATATACGCAAATTAATGATTAAATACATATTATACACATTTTTATGTAACCTTTTCATAGTTAATATTCTCATCATGAGAGTCCAATTAACGCTAAACAAGAAAATAATATTCAGCAGATCGAAAAAACCGTAAATATTGACAGCAGAATTCTTTCAGCTGTCCGGGAAGAAAAACAATTCCGCCTTCCGTACTCGCAAGTGCAAAGAATGCCGAAAGCGGCACAAGAGCCGACAGCGGCTCCGCCTCGCCAGTATTGTCGCTCCCGCCTGTGCGGCACGCTTGATCTCACTCGCCTGTGTAACGGCATTTTCAGAACGTCCGTTTCACTGAATTCTGTCGGAAAAACTCACTCCCGAGTAATCTCAAGGAGTCCATTAACACTATCACCGTGGATAACTCAACACTGTCCATCATCACACATGTACAAGCCTGAAACTTAAAACATCGTCTAAGTACATCGGCAATGACTAGTAAAACACATATTCATGAACTCTTACAGCTTGTTACAAAATCATATTTACATTGCTTCATCTACTGTGACTCAGCTGAAAACTTAAACTAGCAGCTTGGATTTTTCAATTGACTTACGAGTATAATGACTCTCTCTTAAATCATTTAGTAAAAATTAATTACTTATTAATTACACTTATTAATTACAACTTCTTTAATGTCCTCTTGGTCAAGCAAAAGCATGGCAATCTAGCAAATCGTTTAAATCTTACACTCTATATTTACATACTGTACAAATTACCCATTCTGTGGTATTAATCAATCCTAGGTTGGTACGATTTCAGGTCTACAATGTTCCGTATACCTAATAGTTTTCCAGAGCTTGGATATTCTAAGCAATAAGCAATAAGCATTTGTGTGAGGTATACCAATGACTTTATATGGTCCATTACAAACAAACTTAAGTTTAGAGATTTCATTGTCTATCTCGCTCGATTTCTCATGAGCTTTTACAAGTACTATGTCTCCGATTGCAAACTTTGCAAAACGCGCTTTAGCGTCATGACGACGTATGCGAGCATCGGCTTTTAGCTTCATTACTTCTCGAAAACGACCTTTTTTCACACCGATACTAATGTCAATCCGTGGAGGGAATTTGATTACCTCTTCCAATTCACTTTCTACACTTTTGTCAATGCCGAGATTCCTCACGTTACGGCAGTTCAAATTGATTCCTACGTCAATGTCATCCGGCCAGTTAACAATGTGTATAGGCTGGTATTGCCTATGCACACCGTCTCCTGGTTCAAATTGCTCTGAACACTATGGGACTCAACTGCTGAGGTCATTAGTCCCCTAGAACTTAGAACTACTTAAACCTAACTAACCTAAGGACATCACAAACATCCATGCCCGAGGCAGGATTCGAACCTGCGACCGTAGCGGTCTTGCGGTCCCAGACTGCAGCGCCTTTAACCGCACGGCCACTGCGGCCGGCCACACCGTCTCCTGCCTCGTCAAAACTAACTACTATTGTTTTATCTTGTGACGTACATGTCAAAGTTTTGCTTTCGCAATTAATCACTGCACGGTACTTTAATAGCCAATCTAACCCGATAATTACTTCCGTAGTTAAGTCTGGCACGACGAAAAACTCTTGTTCAAATCGTGCCCCACATATCTCGACGTTGACAAAAATCTGTTTTGTGACCGGTTTACTGGCCTTCCCAGTAGCACCGATAATTTTCACTCCTGTTACTGGCATAACTACGATGCCGGGTCTGTCTTTCAGTAACTCAAATATTTTTCCAGATACAGCACTCAATTCTGCACCGGTGTCAATCAACACGTTTAGTTGTAGGTCGTGCGTATTAACAGACACTACTATCTGTCTACACTTGTCCTCGACTGTTTCTTTATTTTCCCACAGTAAATCCTCGTCTATATCCAGGTCATTCCAGAAAAAACCATCCGGCTTTGAACCTAAACCCTGCTTATCTGGCGGCTTTTTCAGCCTCTGTTCACATACAGTTTTAATTTCAACACGTTTGTCCTGAGGCTTAGTCTGTAGCTTCGCCTCCAATACCGAAACATTTTCCTGTAACTCGTCAACTAGTGAGTGTTGCTTTGCTATGAATTCACTAATTGCCACCTTCGTTACTTCCACTTCGGTCAGATTGATCTCATCTGCCAATCTACCTGGAGGAATGTGCCCAGTAGTATCTGCAATTACTTCCTCTGGATCTGCGCAACCCACACTGCTACCGTCTGACCATATAATGTCAGCTCTAACCTCATACACGCTGTAATCTACGTGCTTTTCTACCAATCGTGTCCGGCTATCACTAAAATTTTCGTAATCTTTCTCCTTAATACTCTCGCAATGTTTAAACTGGAGGTTTGCGTCGGATGGGTCGGCTACTTCTACCACTACAACTTTCGGTAAGGTCTGCCGGTTAGGGCCAGAACTTTCGGTTACTACTTCAACATCTAACTCCTGCGTGACAAAATACGACGAATCTTGCTCGTGCTCCCCATTAACATCAACTGTTTCTGGTAAAGTCTGCCGGATAGGGCCAGAACTTTCTATCATTTCACAAACACTATCTTCCTGCGGGACGAGACGCGGAAAATCCTGCGCGCGCTCCCCATAAACACTTCTCCCATACAGGGCCCTATAATCTCTTAGTTCGTCGTATAAGCGACCGAACTGCCTTAACCAGACCTCATCCCTCTCTGCATCCCCTCGCTCGATGACGGACGTTTTATCCGACATCTGATCTTCTCTCAACACTTGCGAATCATTCTTAAACTCAATCTCCAGTTCCTCTGTGGGTATTACAGCTGCCACTTTATAATCGATTTCCGGAACACTACTTAAATTGTTCTCACTGACAGTGAATGTACTTTCTACTGCCGTGTATACAGCTGATCCACTACTCGTGGGCGCACTCTTTTCTCCTAACACTGGCACACTCTCCCGCCGTTGATTATTCCACACGGAATTTTCATAACGACGACATCTGGGTTTTCTCCTGTTATTGGGCCGCCAAAATTTCTCCACGCCCGGTCGGCCCCTCACCGGCGCGGCTAATGGTTTCCCTGTCTCGCCCCAGCAGATACGCTCCCCAGATACTGCTGAGGCGGCTGGTCACACCCTCTGGCGTTATTACTATTCTGTAAAGCCCGTATCACGTTAGTATGATATTGGTTTCCGTCATTCCTGTTATTATTTGCATTGTACCGATTGTTATTACGGTCCGAACCATTATTGTTATTGCTGCCCTGGTTGCGGAATGCATTATTCCCATATTTATCATTGTTGTGGTTGCCGTGGTACCCGTTGTTGTTACCACGGCCTCTACCACTATCGCGATTATTGCGCCAATTGTCCTCGTCCTCAACTCTTTCCAGGAAATCATTGATTGTCCTGTAATTACTTCCTACGTAGCGTTTTGTATCATCTGGAAGCTTCTTGTAGAGTTCGTAGACTATTTCGGATTCCGTGCGGCGATCACGCAAATATTCCAACTTGCGGATCCAGCCCTCACAAAACTCCTTCATCGAGCCGCGCGAAATCGCATCGAAAGGCCTCGATACGACAAATTGGCGCCAAACACTTTGCTGTGTTTGCTCTGACCAGTATTCAGCCAGAAACAAATTCTTAAACTCGTCAAAAGTCAGGTTCGTAACGTTGAGGTTTAAGCCCCAACGCTTGGCAGCAACACATCAATAACCGCATTAATTTTTCTCTCATTAGTCCATGATCTGGGTAAAACTCTTTCACAATTTTTAATGAAATCCGTCGCGTGTATACCGCCTTTTTTCAAGGGGTCGAACCGCTCCTCTTTCGTCAACAATTCCGAACTATGTGCGCAGATTGGCACATAGCTCTGTTTTTCGTCAAGTTTCTTTTCTAATTCCGACCCTCTCGTAATTACTTGGCAAGTGGTTGTCGCAAGCGTTTCTACTTCCCTTTTTTTCTCTTCGCAGGTATTAGCCTGCTTCGTCACTTTGGTATCTACTTCGGATACTAAAGCCTTTAAAGTTTCCACCTTCTTTCGATCCTCTTATTTCACTAATTGAATTTGTTCCGTCACCTTATTCTTGATGATCAGAGCAACTGCTTCTCCTACAATTTTCTCGATTCTGCTAATTTCGGAATAAAAACGAGTATTTATGCTCGCAATTTCCGCCCGAACGCCTATCATTTCCTGTTTAAGATTACCGATTTCAGTATTAATCACAACATCTTCTTTGATTTAACAACTTTTGTGTTAACAACTTCAACATTGTTGTTGAAAACATTAATAGCTTTGTCCTGATTGTCTAGCTTTCGTTCAATTTTTTCAGACTAAGCTTCTTGCTTGGCAGCCTGAGCTTCTTGCTTGGCAGACAGAGCTTTAATTTCTGCCGATTGACTCTTGATTTCGTTAATCAAAACATTCAATAAATCAGTTAAATTCCCGGAAACTACCGGTTTTACTTCCGTAGCGGCTTCCTCTTTAATTGTCCCCCCGTATTCGTCATCAAGGGATTCAGAATTGATTTTCATTTCCGATTCCGAAACATTTTCTAAAGTTTGAAATTCCATTTCTGCTCTTCGTTGCGTTTCGGCGGTCGCATCTTCCATGCTAGCCGCCTGCCCCTCAACAATGGGTACCGCGGTGCGCGTTTCCCACTGTTCGACAAATTGTTCCGTATCCAAGTCTACCAAATTTTGGAAATTGTTGCCTTCACTCATTTTAATAATTTTCAATATAAATGCCAAATCTCAAATCTAATTAGGATACCTCACACTAATATTCTCGCTGACGTATCGACCATTTCGTAACCAGTACTTTGTTACGAGATTTGCACAACGCTAAATTCGTGTCCAGAACAACCTCAAATCCGAAGATTGTCCTGTCACAGTCACCACGTGTAGCCTCCCCCTCACTTATCGATCTTAATGACAGTGAAAAATTAAACCGCGTGTACCTAATGGAAATTTGGGAAAAGCAATCGTCACCGAAGTTAATCTGTCGGTAATGAGGGAGGAAAGGGTTATATCTAAATGAAAGGAAAAATGCCAATGAAACTGGTGGAAATTAATTTTGAAAAGGGGTAAAGTTAATAAAGAAAGTACATGTGCGGCCGTTGCGTTAACAGTTAACTAGTGGTAAATAGATATTTCAGATTTGGGGGAAATTACGGTCGCCAGTCCTAAGGACAATTACCATAGTAACTGAAAAAAGAAAGGTTATTACACATATAATTAGCACTAGAAGCGTGGCAACTGAAGATTGACACGTGTTCAGTTTGTCAGAAGCAAGAAATTTCGCTACACTCTGACTTAATTTAGCAAAAAAATTAATAAAACTGGAAAATCGAAAGCTAATTTAGTGACTGAAGTTAATAGTGAGCTTTCTTTCTGAAGCACATCGAAATTCAGTAAAATACGGTTAGTCTTGGACTACCTCAACAATCATTTCAAAAGCTACTTGAATCTACGCTACTTAGAAATAAGAGATTTAACTTTGAACTTGAATTAAATGATTCCGAACAATTAACAATAGTAAAATTTAGTACGTACCAAGCTGAGCTGCAGTCACAGGTAACCAAAATACGGTAACAAAACTCGCACTCTTAATTTAATTTGTGCTTGTGCAATCTAAATATTGTAGCCACCTATGAATACCTTAACTGAACTCTGAAATTAAAGCAGTGAAATCGAATGATGCTGGCGTTTGAATTTCAACGACACTCGGGCTCATTACGGAAAAGGAAGGGACCCAGCTTGGCAATGCAATTGGGACAACGAGCAACAAAGGTTCATGCTAAGTCGCTGTAATTTTGTGATGCAACAATTTTAAAAGTTTGAAAAGCTGAGGCCTGCCATACAGTTCTACAACTTAACGTGCTTCCAGTCTTCCTTGTTGGCTGATTGAAGGTTTGAAGCCGTTGATCGAGGAGGTGGCGACAGTCACTCATTGTCGGCCGTCGCTGTTGCAGAAGCTGGATGTTGGCGAGCCTTCTTCTCGACACGGTCACCAGGCGAAACGGGCTCTTGATGTGCGCCAGCTAATGCTTCCCGTCCGCGACACCGTGTCAGAAACTATTATAGCAAGTCGAGCGCAATTACATGCTGCCCAAACCCGAAAGCGCGGCAACTCGTGGGAGCGTCACACAACACACCTGCTCCACTGCACCACCCCCGCCAGACCCTCTCTGCTCTGCCCGCGCTCCACGCGGCAGAGTTAACAGTACCAAAGATCCTAAACACTTTGGTTCTCCACACGACCTATCGATGTAATTTTTCGATAGCATAGTTTCCCTAGGCCAGACCCAGCGTAAAAATACAAATAATCTTTACACAACAAACCAAATATACATCGACATAAATGCATACATATACAATTAGTAAAACAATTACAATATACAAAGACACAGAAACGTCATATATTCGGGTAACAAAATAAGGAAACAAAATTATAGTACAATAGATGGAAATACGAGGATATGCATTTCCGGCGTTACAAGTGTTCGATCGAAGATTGCCAAACACATTATGAAATTACATTTAAATAACACAGCAAGAGTAAGGTGTGGAAAACACTAATTATAATGGGGTATTATTTAGTAAACAGTGCGCAAGAAGTGATGAAATCACTAGTAGGATTAATAAAGGTGAACTGTAAAAAGGGTAGTGTACTCTGTTCAGTGGAATAAAATGATAACACGAACAGTGCAGATTGTAGTTTCGTACAGGGCAGAAGCCTTAGCTGTTAGTAAAAGAAAAAGAAAAGAAAAAAAAGCGGGGTCTGCATACACTGCTTGCCATTGAAGTGGATTACTAAGACGAAGTTCAGCCTGAACTAGAATGGACAGGATAAGAAATAACGTATTCCGACAAAGGATGACAATTATCAGGGAAATCTGTGACGACATCCAGCATAAACAGCTGATGTGGTATGTCGACGTGAATAGGATTTTACGAAATAAAAAAAATAATATTTATATATTTATTATGTAAAAATTGAAAATGAATGAAAATCGATTTGAAAATGGAGAGAAGAAATGTTGCTTTAAATATTTTTGTTTTTCGCTCTTTCAGTACAAACTTTGTTGTAGAACCCCTTATTTACGTGTGGTAATAAAAAAAAAATCATTTAGACAGAATTAAGCACATTTAAAATTACGTGAACCTTAGCAACCCTCTCATGCTGATAAATTCATACTAACTGATTAAGAACATTTAGCTGAAAATTGTATAAATTAATTTTTTTTTAATTTATTTCGGCCTTGGCACACATTTTCTAAATGAAGTGGTTTTCTAAATACTTACTGAATTCTTTCCCGGCGTTAGCTATGGAACACAAGACTGTCTCTGTTAGCAGAAAATGGTTAAATATTGCCAAGCCGACCTGAACGTTTAATTATCATTGACAAAACACACTTCTCTATACGTTTAAGTTATTTACTTCAGAAATTGAAAGAACCAACAGAATAACAAGTTCAATGTTAATTATCCGCCTATGAATGCACAAATGTAAAACCAGTAATAAATTCCGTCAGCCTCAGGATCGCTGTAAAAGCAAAATATTTCGTAATTCACTGCTAATTTTATCTGCTCCCGATTTACGGGTTTGGTTAATTTTTTTAGCGGAACAATTTTTTAAATGTGCCGCCGCTGCAAATCGTTCCGTCGCGGCACAGCCCAGCAACACCAACGATAATCGCTAAAAATGCTGAAAATTCCTTAAAACAATATTATATATGACATGGGCAACCTAATTTACATTAGTAATACACAATTTTGATAAATTATAATGTACTTAGACGACAACAATAATTAAACTTATATTACTTTGTAATTTCTCCTCTAATGGCGGCTAAAGACAGATATAGACAAAAGAAGTCTACTCATTCATAAAATGCTACGTCACAGGTTCCTCTCTCTCTCAGCTCTCGAGGAAGACGACAAAGAACGCACATTATGTCTCCCTATTTATACTATTGCTGCTTGTTAATTTCTCTTTGAAATCTCACAACATTATTTTCCTCTGTGGCTGTATTTTAAATTTTTTTTATCGCAGATATTAACATATTTCGCAATTACATTATGAGTATTGAAATATTACAATCATAAATACATCGCGAATATTATTACAGAAAATATTTCAATAATAACGAATGTCCTTTATACAAAATTAAATAATATTTTTTGTTGAACAATTACAGTACACACGAATTGCTTCATAGGCGTACATAGTACAATTAAATGTTATTTCATTTTATTAATAGTGTGTGTGCTGCCAGGGAACGTTACAGGATGAATACAGATAGGTTACCAAATAATAGCCGGCTGGGGCGGCCGAGCGGTTCTAGGCGCTACAGTCTGGAACCGAGAGACCGCAACGGTCGCAGGTTCGAATCCTGCCTCAGGCATGGATCTGTGTGATGTCCTTAGGTTAGTTAGGTTTAAGTAGTTCTAAGTTCTAGGGGACTGATGACCTCAGAAGTTAAGTCCCATAGTGCTCAGAACCATTTGAACCCATTTTGAACCAAATAATATTCTACGTTGTGTACCATCCAGCGGAAGAAAAAAAAATGGGTTCAAATGGCTCTGAGCACTATGGGACTTAACTACTGATGTCATCAGTCCCCTAGAACTTAGAACTACTTAAACCTAACTAACCTAAGGACATCACACACATCCATGCCCGAGGCAGGATTCGAACCTGCGACCGTAGCAACAGCGCGGTTCCGGACTGAAGCGCCTAGAACCGCTCGGCCACTCCGGCTGGCGGAAGAAAAAGGATCGCCAACTACGAAACTGGCAAAATGATGTTGAGGAGGCAATGCAGTCAAGAAACACGTATCATGAGGAAAGTCAAGACAAAAGACGATTGGGACTGGGTGCAGAGAAGCGGCGCCAGCTGTAGATAATCCGTAGAAGAAGAAGAAGATAATAAAATTAACGAAGAGAACAGTTCTGCACAACTCAAATCAAATTACATAATCACGCTAAGACAGTCACGCAGTACCAAAAAGGCTATATGGATTAACCGAAACAATATTAGCTTGTATGGGCAGCTCGCGAAATCAACGTTAATCTTACAAGAAGCCATAAATCATAACCAAATCAAGTATCACAGGATGCATGGCAAATTAAGCAAGTAACGAGATGCACAGACTATGGATTTCACTAATGCAATTGCGACCCTTCAGCCGTTGTCACATGGGACAAGTTAGCTAACGTTTACATTGCACTCTACAAGTTCTATGATGTCAGTTCCTGCCATTTCATGTTGAGGACCCATTTCGTCACGTGAAACACAAAGCAAGTTCGCATTTCAAGCCCCTATTAATACACGCTGAGATAAGGCAAATCTCTTTCACTATTTTCGTATCCAAGGCTATTCTTTAATGTCTTTCTTACTCCCTCGACATCATTTTCTGTGGGACAACAGGAAGTTATCAACACGAGCAGTTGTTGAGGGCCTGCCGGGTTGGCCGCGAGGTTCTAGGCGCTACAGTCTGGAACCGCGCGACCGCTACGGTCGCAGGTTCGAATCCTGCCTCGGACATGGATGTGTGTGATGTCCTTGGGTTAGTTAGGTTTAAGTAGTTCTAAGTTCTAGGGGATTGATGACCTAAGAATTTAAGTCCCATAGTGCTCAGAGCCATTTGAACCATTTAGTTGTTGATGGGAGCATGCGCAGTGTTAACGCACGTGGGACCTTAATGGTTGCTCTCATTTTAATAGCATTTTCTGCAGTTAAAAAAAGCGGGTGCTTTGGCTATTTAACAGTAAATCTTGCAGTGGGCATTTGGGGCTTCAAAGCTATGTACAGATGCTAGGGAGAGGAACATCTCAAAGCACTTACTGATCCCAACAATATCTTGCAACGGAGTGTAGACAATGCTTTCGGCAGAACAGGAGGAAAAAACAGCCTACCTGGATCTACTTGGCCACGGTAGGGCCAGGGGCACAAGAGAGAAAGTAGGTCACCTGGCCAAGGCATTTGACCATGTCGTTAACGCCCATTGTATCCCATTGTACACTCCTGGAAATTGAAATAAGAACACCGTGAATTCATTGTCCCAGGAAGGGGAAACTTTATTGACACATTCCTGGGGTCAGATACATCACATGATCACACTGACAGAACCACAGGCACACAGACACAGGCAACAGAGCATGCACAATGTCGGCACTAGTACAGTGTATATCCACCTTTCGCAGCAATGCAGGCTGCTATTCTCCCATGGAGACGATCGTAGAGATGCTGGATGTAGTCCTGTGGAACGGCTTGCCATGCCATTTCCACCTGGCGCCTCAGTTGGACCAGCGTTCGTGCTGGACGTGCAGACCGCGCGAGACGACGCTTCATCAAGTCCCAAACATGCTCAATGGGGGACAGATCCGGAGATCTTGCTGGCCAGGGTAGTTCACTTACACCTTCTAGAGCACGTTGGGTGGCACGGGATACATGCGGACGTGCATTGTCCTGTTGGAACAGCAAGTTCCCTTGCCGGTCTAGGAATGGTAGAACGATGGGTTCGATGACGGTTTGGATGTACCGTGCACTATTCAGTGTCCCCTCGACGATCACCAGTGGCGTACGGCCAGTGTAGGAGATCGCTCCCCACACCATGATGCCGGGTGTTGGCCCTGTGTGCCTCGGTCGTATGCAGTCCTGATTGTGGCGCTCACCCGCACGGCGCCAAACACGCATACGACCATCATTGGCACCAAGGCAGAAGCGACTCTCATCGCTGAAGACGACACGTCTCCATTCGTCCCTCCATTCACGCCTGTCGCGACACCACTGGAGGCGGGCTGCACGATGTTGGGGCGTGAGCGGAAGACGGCCTAACGGTGTGCGGGACCGTAGCCCAGCTTCATGGAGACGGTTGCGAATGGTCCTCGCCGATACCCTAGGAGCAACAGTGTCCCTAATTTGCTGGGAAGTGGCGGTGCGGTCCCCTACGGCACTGCGTAGGATCCTACGGTCTTGGCTTGCATCCGTGCGTCGCTGCAGTCCGGTCCCAGGTCGACGGGCACGTGCACCTTCCGCCGACCACTGGCGACAACATCGATGTACTGTGGAGACCTCACGCCCCACGTTTTGAGCAATTCGGCGGTACGTCCACCCGGCCTCCCGCATGCCCACTATATGCCCTCGCTCAAAGTCCGTCAACTGCACATACGGTTCACGTCCACGCTGTCGCGGCATGCTACCAGTGTTAAAGACTGCGATGGAGCTCCGTATGCCACGCAAACTGGCTGACACTGACGGCGGCGGTGCACAAATGCTGCGCAGCTAGCGCCATTCGACGGCCAACACCGCGGTTCCTGGTGTGTCCGCTGTGCCGTGCGTGTGATCATTGCTTGTACAGCCCTCTCGCAGTGTCCGGAGCAAGTATGGTGGGTCTGACACACCGGTGTCAATGTGTTCTTTTTTCCATTTCCAGGAGTGTATATGGAGATGGCTGGCGTCCATAAAAATCTGCGACTTTCCATGTTTGCCTTGGACGAGACGCTACAGGCACAGCCCTTAGGTGGTGTCGTCTCTCTGCCTTCTGAGTTTCTTGGGAAGCATCAGCAATTCAGAAGAATTTTAGGACAGGACATACCATTTATGGCGGCTCTCAAATTTTCTATATTAGGACATAGATGCACGTCTCCCGGTTTACCTGACGCACCTAGTCGGACATGCTACAACATTTAGCCTGTCAAGATAATGATCTCTGCCATAAGTGTGTTGTTCACTTTAGGACTAAACGAAAATTCTCAAAACATGTTGCCTAAAGTTTCTGTGGAAAACACAATTCTGGAGCATAACATCTTTTCTATCCTGCACAGAAATTTATGAGTCAGGAATTGGCTGGTTCTCTAGCAGTTGGTACAGAGGTTGAGCAGACGAGCTAGAGGGGAGGCATGGTGCTCATGGAGTCTTGTGATGGCAGGAAACCTTGTGGAGACAGTTGTGGGTGTCTCTTTTCGAGTTTACCAAGTTCTGATGGAAAGGTGATGGGTGGAGAAAAGCACATCTGATTCAGACTCCAGTATGGAGAGGACATCCTTGTCTTGACTCTTGTTATGAATGGTCTGCACTTTGGACACTCTTCCTGAGCATGACTTTGCAGAGGCTGTGGTCTTGACTGGGGAGCCTGTGGTGAAGTCTTAGCTGTGCCAACGTCAATAATCTCGGTCAACTTGCTGCGCCGAGGAAAACGTCGTTTGATGTGTACTGCCGTACAAGTGAGTCAAATTGGTCCGTGGTATGACTGGTAAAGGGGGCTGTCACTTGTTGGAGTACGCCGAGATTTCGGGGCTCTCTAAGGGAGTGACTGCAGTCCGTCTGCTAGATCTCTTGCCTGCAGCTTGACATCTTTCGTGCCCACAATAACGAATCACAACCGCCGAAAGTCGCTACTCTGCCGACTCTTGTGTCACGAACGTCATCTAAGACGGGGAAGGGGAGTAGGACCACTGCTCCGACTTGTCAAAGCAAACAGAATCACAGCCTCGCCACTTGTCTTGAGCTACACCAAAGTAGTGTAACTTCTGTGTAGAATAAACTCATCAAAGAGTATTCAGCGTCAGATAATTTTAGATTGCGTTATCTATGTTTTGAGCCAATTACACAGATAAACCTTACTCTTTACCAACCGAAAGCCACCCAGTGGAACGTTAATTATTTGTTGCTTCTTTTTCTGTTGCCAATGGTTCACGATTTATTTGTCATCTCATTTAACTTGTGTTGTTTGTCCCATTTGATGATTAATAAACTCTTGCCATTTCATAAAAAATTAAACCCGTGTTAGTATAAGTTAATCACCCATCACTAATTGAGTACAATAATGATCAATAATTCACTGCCACCTTTTAATTAAATTTTCTCAGCATTCAGTTTTTCTTTCAGATTCCGATAAAAGTGCAGGCAGGCTAACAGTAGCGACCACTGTCAGAGGTCACATTTAATTTAGCAAACGCGTAGCCAGATAAACACGTAGAAGGCCTACAAGTTAAAGTGGCTACTGCTGGGTTGTAAATCTGCAGTCGCCAGTAGTCTTTCAAATCAAACTACAAGATTAGTGTAGCATTGCAATGTTTATTTTTAAGCATCAGCACATTGAATCTCTCGAGAACGCAACGTTATTCGTGCGATTTTCTGTAATAAAATGACGGGGAACGTCGTATTGACGGTTAGAGATTTTAATTTTTAGCTATTGTGGTGTTATAACTGCATGTCATGAAAGTACAGGTTTTTAAGGCAATAGAACATTGATCATACATCAAAAAAGTATCGCTATCAATAGCATTTGTTGTAATTAAATGTAAGTTAATAACATATGAGTGATTAAAGCCTTCAGAAGAACGTAACATAAATTACAAATTCAGCCACATCACAACTCCAGTGTAACGTAGTTAATATGTGTGGCACGTACAGAACAGTAGGTAGCAGGTTCGCGTACCACTAAAAACACAATTTTTTTTCTTCACCTCCATCTTTTCTAAAAGTCTGTGGGTATTTCTCAATTCGTTAATGGAAATAATTTCTGCAATATTTGAAGTTAAGTAAATACAAGTGCGCTCACTGTGAGGAGTGAGTTTGTTCGATTTTGTGAACTTATAAAAGCTGATGTTCTATTGACTGTACATGTATCTCTTCTTTCTGTCTTACTATATGTTCATGGATATTGAAGTTTTTATTTATGTATGCTTCAGCCAGAACGACACGACTAGCGTATGTACAATGGAGGCAAAACACGCCTTACTGGGGATGATGTAGGAATTTTACGGGTGTTCGTTTCTGTAAACAAACTGTGTGGTTTGCGAGCCAAATAAAACCGACAACTGCCGCTTGAGAGCACTGACAGCGCAGAATCACTTTAACCAGCTTGTCCCGTGTGACGACGTCTTTGAATTCGCCTAAACCGCTAACATACGCCGATCTGCACCAGACAGTGGCCCAGAAATGAATTACCCAGAATCTTAGTTCTCAGTCCCCAGCTCTCTAGTTCCGAAAAACTCTACATGGTTGGTGTAGGCTCCACACCACCCACACCCTCTTAATGCGACAATATGATCGATCATGTACACCTAATTAATTTGATTTTCAATAAGCCTATCGTCTCTGAAGACACAATTTGATCGGTTAGTGGAGAGAAGTGTGCAACAAATCGTCCTAAAGAACAACCTATTCTACTCCAGCATTTTCTACTCACATGGATTTTGTTTATTACTTACAACAGAGACATCGATCACGAGAAATATGAAACGAAAAGGGTTACCACATGGCTCAAAGAGCCCACAGCGAAAGTACGCAAATAATACAATAATTAAATAAAACAATTGCCAGCCCTATTTTGCACTGTCTGCCCAATATCTGATCGATAATGAAGACAGCAACGAATACGTAACCGTTTGGCTTCATTCTGGCACCAGAAGTTTGACATACGTTTCTGACAACGCAATACGTTATGAAATAACAATGAACAAAGAAAGCAATGGTTAATACTCAGATACGTTAATTTGTAAGAGATATTATGAACTCGTTGTTGAAAAGTCAATTATTTACTGAAGATACTTCTTTTGTTTCAACAGTAATCATTGTAATTTCAGATTAATATTCACCTACGTGCACTAGTTTCCTGGATGTGGAAAGCTACGTGCATTGAGTAGAATGTAACTGCTACGAACATTCACTGCATCACATAACCAACTGTTGGCTTTCAACAAACTGACAACGCCGAAATACCAACCACGCCAGTACAGAATAGCATTATTACAATAGAAGCAGATGTGAAATACGTGAATATAACTTATTATTTTCTTGGATTTGAAGTTGCCAGAATTACTTTCGTTTTATGTTTCGTTACATTACTTTGTTTTCACTCATCTAACAAGAATGACTTTGACTCTAAATAATATTTAGCAACACTGTTCAATTATTGAGGCTTCATTATAAACTTTTATCATCTGTCTTTTATAAACCAAAACTGGCACAGACAATCTTTAAATACTTTTCTTTTTAATATTTAAACAACGATACGCGGGTATTCAGTAACTGTAAAGGAATGGGACCCTGTGTAGGTGACAATGACCAAGAAGGTGGCAATGATAATGAGAGGATCAGGTGCCTACAGTTTTCACTTATAACACTTACTAGTGAAATAAAATTCGCTACGACTGCCACTGTCGCAAAGTTCCTAAGGTGAACGAAAGTGAAACAGCTTTACAGATTGTTGCAGATGTTAAGCCGTTGTCGTCGTTATCGTCTACAGTCCTCCCACTGCACCATGTAATATTGCAGGCACACACTGATTCACAATGACCATTTATGGGGCAGGATCTCGATGTTATTCGAACCTCTCGTATTTGCCCACATTCGTCATGCACTTGGCGCCGCGCTAGTAAAAACTGCACCTCACGTAGACCCGACAGTACACATCCCTTGCATTTATTCATTCTCACGTCTCACAGTCAAGTAAGTATTACGTAAATTGAAGGTGGACGGGGGAGAAAGGAAAGGAAAGGGAAGGAACTAATGATATCAACTGGATCAAGGCTTAACGTGGAAACAGCGGAGACAAGTGAAAATGTACGTTGAACCGGGACTCGAACCCGGGATGTCATGTTTACTAAGCAGATGCGTTAACTGCTGCGCCTTCTGAACACAGTATTATCGCAAAATGCGTGCAGACAATCTCGCCACGCCCCCCGGCCGACCCACATTTCCACCAAGTGCCATCTATCTGCAGCCCCCGTCCGTCTCTTCCATGCTCGCTAATTCTACACTACTGGCTATTCAAACTGCTACACCACGAAGATGACGTGCTACAGACGCGATATTTAACCCACAGGGAGGAGATGCTGTGAGATGCAAATGATTAGCTTTTTAGAGCATTCACACAAGGGTGGCGCCGGTGGCGACACTTACAACGTGCTGATTTGAGGAAAGTTTCCAAC
The DNA here is from genome assembly GCF_021461395.2 of Schistocerca americana. NCBI lineage: Eukaryota > Metazoa > Arthropoda > Insecta > Orthoptera > Acrididae > Schistocerca > Schistocerca americana. The sequence continues at coordinate 655,696,488 of NC_060122.1, forward strand.
CGACTTCTCAAACACGAACAGCAGTTGACCGACGTTGCCTGGTGAAACGTTGTTGTGATGCCTCGTGCAAGGAGAAGGACGAGAAATGCGTACCATCACGTTTCCGACTTTGATAAGGGTCGGATTGTAACCTATCGCGATTGTGGTTTATGGTATCGCGACAGTGCTGCTCGCGTTGTTCGAGATCCAGTGACTGTTAGCAGAATATGGAGTCGGTGGGTTCAGGAGGGTAATACGGAACGCCGTGCTGGATCCCAACGGCCTCGTATCACTAGCAGTCGAGATGACAGGCATCTTATCCGCATGGCTGTAACGGATCGTGCAGCCACGTCTCGATCCCTGAGTCAACAGATTGGGACGTCCGCAAGACAACAACCATCTGCACGAACAGTTCGACGACGTTTGCAGCAGCATGGACTATCAGCTCGGAGACCGTGGCTGCGGTTACCCTTGACGCTGCATGACAGAGAGGAGCCCCTGCGATGGCGTACTCAACGACGAACCTGTTGCACGAATGGCAAACGTCATTTTTTCGGATGAATCCAGGTTCTGTTTACATCATCATGATGATCACATCCGTGTTTGGCGACATCGCGGTGAACGGACATTGGAAGGCTGTATTTGTCATCACTGTACTGGCGTATCACCCGGCGGGATGGTACGGGGTGCCATTGGTTACACGTCTCCGTCACCTCTTGTTCGCATTAACGGCACTTTGAACAGTGGAGGTTTCATTTCAGATGTGTTACGACCCGTGACTCTACCCTTCATTCGATCCCTGCGAAACCCTACATTTCAGCAGGATAATGCACCACTGTATGTTGCACTGTACAGGCCTTTCTGGATACAGGAAATGTTCCACTGCTGCCCTGGCCAGCACGTTCTCCAGATCTCTCACCAACTGAAAACGTCTGGTCGATGGTGGCCGAGCAACTGGCTCGTCACAGTACGCTAGTCACTACTCTTGATGAACTGTGGTATCGTGTTGAAGCTGCGTGGCCAGCTGTACCTGTACACGCCATCCAAGCTCTGTTTGACTCAATGCCCAGACGTATCAAGGCCGTTATCACGGCTAGAAGTGGTTGTTCAGGGTAATGATTTCTCAGTATCTATGCACTCAAATTGCGTGAAAATGTAATCACATGCCAATTCTAGTATAATATATTTGTCCAATGAATACCCATTTGTCATCTGCATTTCTTCTTGGTGTAGGAATTTTAATGGCCAGTAGTGTAGATTCACTATCCAGGTCGAACTTACATGTGCATCCGCACTAAAGGCCGTGGATTCATTGCCGATAGAGACTGATCAGTTATAGGAAAGTGTGGTTTCTGTTCTTTCGATATGTCCGAAAGAACAGACATGACGCGGACTCCGCAGCTGTGATACATGTCATGTAAATTGTGGAGAGAAGAGAAAGGAAAGGAAACGGAAGGAACTTATGACATCAGCTGCATGCGGACTTTAGATGGAATCAGTGAGAAACAGTGAAAATGTGAGCCGGACTTAGATTCGAACCCGGAGTAGTTGTGCCCCAAGATGTAATTCTAGTATTGAGGCACTGATTGTACGAAGGATAAGTTCTGACTAACAGAATAATTGATAAAGAACAACACTGCCGGACAGAAGATTGGATTTGGAAACATTAAATCTATTGTTTCTTGTGGAAATCAAAAATGGTCTAGAACACACCCCAGACGTTGACCTACGTTTAGTCACAGACTGTGGATATATTGTAAAAAAGGATAAACGGCGGACCGCAACTAGGATATGATATTACGAAGAATACTGGAAATTTAGTGTCCTAATAAGGTGTAAAGAGATATACTGCGCATGGACCAGTGGTGGTCTGGTGGATGAGAAGAGTAACTGCAGAAGATGAAGACAGCAAGAGATGACAAAGATTTTATTGACCTCTGATTGGACAAGCAGAGATACAACACCCACAGGAGGCGGTCGGTGAACACAAGCTGGCGCTGGTTGGCGATGTTTCGCTGGTGTCAGCAGTGTCGTCCGTACGGCTCAGCAACTGCCTTCGTAGTGACGCATAATACTCCCTCGTCACTGCGTCAGGTGACGGCAGCTCTGTTCTCGTAACTGCCTCTGCAACAAGCCATCGTGTGGCCCCAGAAATAGTCAGCGGAGGACCAGGGTCTAACTTGGGTCCTGTGGCTCGAGGGCTCAGCCAGGTGCTGCTGGGTTGCGTTTGGCGGTTCAGTCAGCATGGCGACATCGCGACGGAATGCAACATAGTGGACGCTGATTCAAAGTATACCTGTCGCAACACACCAAGCTCGTCAGACGACCAGTTATTATGCATGACAAGGCAGGTTTTCTTGCAGCGAAGGTCACATATGTGGTCTCCCAAGCGCCTCTGAAGTGCCTCGAAACGCCGGTTATAGCTCGAGGACTCGGGTTGTAACTGCAGAGCCGCTGGCATGGCTTAAATGCTGATTTAGCGGGTGTCAGCAAGCACCTGGAATTCGGCATAGGTTTGAGCCCGATAAGAAATGAGGAGGATTCCACAGAATGAGGGAGAAAAGTAATATGTCGAAAACAGTAACTGGAAGAAGGGACAGTTTAACAGCACAGGCGATACGATGTCAGAGATATCTTTGGTACTAGAAGAAGTGGTTGCAGCGTAAAACCTGGGGGGAGGGGGGAAGCCCGAAGATTTGCAAATATTCGACAAATATTTGAGGACGCCATGTGTTTCTGCCATTCTGAGAGAGGCCAACATCTTTGCGGATGTAAATGAATTGTCCCTACTCTCTACACTACTAAGAGTAAAACAACAACTTGCGAATAAAAGGCTTCGTGTGCTAGTATATGGATGAAATACACTAGAACAGAAATGGATTCTAAACGGAAGGAAAAAATAATCCTACGTCAAATAATGCACACGGGAAAACCACCCTATTCAACATATTTGGCATACTCCTGTTTTCTGCTTAAGCAGATACCAGAAGGGATTGTAGCTGGAAAACATGTTGAGTTCAATGAAATTGTGGCTGCCGCAGATGTGTATTTTGTAGACCTAGAGACATTACGTTTTAGGGCCGAAATGAACTCACTTGAAGAACACCGAAAAACGACTACATAAAAATAATAATTTCTTTTTCAATCCTAGAAGGTCGAGAATGAGAAGTCTTCATTTTGTAATCTTCGGAGATCAGCTTCTGCATGTACAGTGAAGAGTGAATTCCTTGAGTGATAAATGATTGTAAAGTAAAATACTTGCTCCGTTTCTTCGTCACATACGGTTACAAGTCTGAAATTTGCTGGGGACTGTATATCCCACGATTAATGCAAATATGCTTCAGCATCTGTTAGCAATCAAGGCTTGCGGAAGTTTACAAAAAAGTGAAATTAAATATAAAAATGGACATGTCAAAGGACATGTCCGAAAGAACAGACATCATTTCGACCCATTAGCCACTATGAATTAAAACACAAAGGAATTGCAGACATTGGCTATGAGAGGGCATTGATTTAAATCAACGGGGAAGTTGAAAATTTTGTGCCGGACCGGGATCCGAACCCGCGTCTCCGGCTTACTAAGGAGATAAGCTGACCACTAAGCCATCCAGACACAGTGGCAGTGCACGTGCTCAGATTACCCTAGAACGCCTGAATGCCTAGGAAATATCTAAAAGAACAGACATCACATGCATATAACTCAGGGGAAGACGGCCAATGATCTCTTCAGTGCCGACCGATGTGGTCGAGCTGTTCTAGGCGTTTCAGTCTGGAACCGCGCGACTGCTACGGTCTCAGGTTCGAATCCTGCCTCGGGCTTGGATGTGTGTGATGTCCTTAGGTTAGTTAAGTTTAAGTAGATCTAGGTTCTAGGGGACTGATGGCCTCAGATGTTAAGTCCCATAGCGCTCAGAGCTATTCGAACATTTGATCTCTTCAGTGCGGATACACACCAGGCTCGAACTCTTACGGAAATCGGCGAAATACCGCGAGTGATGAGAATTATGTGTAAGGGGCACTACTTTAGTAGTGTATGGAAAAGTTGAGTATTTGGGTCTAACGGGAGGCGTGCTAGAGTAGTCCGTGTACTTGCGCTGACCACTGTCTCTGGATGGCTTAGTGGTCTGAGCATCTGACTCGTAAGCAGGAGACCCGGATCGAATCAGAGTCCAGCTACAATTTTCAACTTTCCTCATTGATTTAAATCACTGCCACTCACAGTTAATGTCTATACTTCCTTCCTGTCTTAACACACTCAGTTGACCTCCTCGGATATGGCTGCACAGAACAGAAATTTCCACAGCGTGCCGCCCTGATTACCTAAGAAGTAGATATACTGTTGAAAAAATGGAAAATAAAATCGAAAATTGGAGAGACTCCGATCCAAAATAATGCTGTCCGCTACACTTCGTAGTGAATGTTCAAGTTTTTCAAAACGTATTATTACAAGACACAAAGAGAATAAACTCGCTGTAGTTGAGATTTCTTCAGAAACACGAAATAGAAACACTTTTTGCTGGCTGCGTCCTATATTTTTGAAATAGCTCAGAAAAGACATCTTAAAACCACCTAAAAGCGTAATTTTTTTGTTATTGTTATTTGAACCTAGTTTCTATTTTAATCTTCTCCAGGTGGACAAATTTTGCTAACACAATGTGACAGAATAGTTTGTTGACAATACAGGCAAAACTGAAGAGTTCACTCTATGGTTTTACAGTTTACTTCAGAGTGTTGACTTAAGACGAACAAATTACGAGTGCTCTTGACCATCAGTCGTCTAAGATTGTGTGTTATGTCAATACATCCCTCTACCACAATCAATACAAGATGTTTTCCGGAAGAATGAGATGCACCCCATAGCTTCGGTGAAATGTTTTGCGTAGCAAAAAGAAGCTGGAATGTCCCTCCCCTTGCTATTAATAACGAATCTACACTTTGCCATAAATCATTCAATCTCGTCAACATCTGGCTCCGCTGAACGGTTAGACTGGACCGCGAGGCGTTGTCTCTGAAGCCATACGGGGATACGGAAGGACGGCCTGAGAACAATGTGCTAATTAGTGCCTGTCCTCTGGCAAATATTTAAGTCATCCCCGAGTAAAGTCCGGGCTCTGGCCCTTCTGGCGTACTGAGGTCGATATTTCGCTCCGTTTGCCCTTTTAATGAAGTAAAACAGCTGCTGGTTACGTAAATTTGCAGAACAGTTAATTTCGTTCATCTATATCTTTCATTTTTTAATTGTTTTGTGAGAGAGCCGCCTGGCCCCGCGCTAAGGAATAACTTAATGAGCAATAATTTCAAGCTGTTCCATTGGATTTAAAGCGCGGCAGCAAACCTGATATTAAACATTCCTGCCCCGTAATCTCTCGGACAGCGGACATTCCAAACTCGCATGTGTGTGTGTGTGTGTGTGTGTGTGTGTGTGTGTGTGTGTGTGTGTGTGTGTCCTGCCAAGCAGACCTATACTGCTCCTAGCGCTGGCTCGTAATGTAGAAAAAGGTTCCAGGCAACACATTCCTCCGCTAGCCGGAGAGTTCCCAGCAAACATACGTTCTGCTTAGGATGGCTTAACAGTTCGGAATAAAGCAAATACATTACGCACTTTACCACAATTACGACGAAAAACGCAATACGTGACAATGCTTAACATGAAAAATCTGGAAACACGAAATGTTGCTATGGTACCAACAAAATAGCATTTAACTTCAAACTTATTTTTCTCTTTTAACGTGAAACGCAAATCGCTTAACACGAAAATATTTATCTTGGTGGACAAAGAAATATATCTCTTTTCTGCAGTCGCGACGTCGCCAAAATCCTTTATTCTTTTTTCGTTACGCCAAGCAATGTAAATAATTTTTCAAAATGGTTCAAATGGCTCTGAGCACTATGGGACTTAACATCTGACGTCATCAGTCTCCTAGAACTTAGAACTACTTAAACCTAACTAACCTAAGGACATCACACACGTCCGTGCCCGAGGCAGGATTCGAACCTGCGACCGTAGCGGTCGCGCGGTTCCAGACTGAAGCGCCAAGAACCGCTCGGCTACAACGGCCGGCAAATAATTTTTGTTACTGTTACTGTAGCAATACTATCTTTGGGCACCGCCGTTGTCAAGACTGAAGTAACTTTTCGGATTCCGTAATGCGTGAGTCGAAGCTGTTGAACTGTGTGCCGAAATCAGTGGATTTAGTCACAACAACGTTTCGTGCGTTTGTTTGCAAATAGACGTGCTGTAAACTAATTTTTATGTGAAACGGTTCAGCAATCAGAAAAATTTCTATATTATTACACTGCCCCACAGTATCACTGGAAGCATTTCATGCAAGCGACGATGATGTACGTAGAGCTCCGATTATGAAAGACGAAGAAGATGTTTTGAATATCATTCAGAGCTTGAGAGATATCACTGCTGTACAGGAAGGCGAGTTTGACTATAGAATCAACATTCCTGTTCCTTTCCCCTTTGAAACAGAAATGCAAAACATCTTGTTAAGTATGACCATCTACTTGGATGCGCAATCGTATGACAAAGTGAATAGAAATACGAACGATATCGAAAAATATGTCAAGAATTTGATTCTTGCAAACACGATACGAAAAACAATAACAAAGTTGCTGCAAAAGGCGGTAGCATGCTGCATACTGTGTTTCAATGTATAGTACATACCTACAAAAGAAAGAATCGGTGTGGTCTAATATAATTAGTTGAGATCGCGTGTATTACTTAATACGAAATTCTTTTAAGGCGAACATTTTATTTAGATTCCCTCAGTTTATTTTTAAACATTTTTTATTTTAAGCGTATACCTCTATTTTCGGTCGTCGCTTGAATTTTACAGTTAAATAGCTAACTAGAGATTAAAAAATAAAAAATCAACCATATCCAAGCAACAAAATATTTTCAAGCATTAGAAATAATCATAACTTTTATTTAATTGTCGTGATTGAAAAGTTTCCTAAGTAGAACTATCGGTTCTGGCTATGTAGTAGTAAAACTTCAGATTCTAGAATAGAAGTAAAAGAAAATAGATTTACTAGCTACAACATTAAGAGATCAAATGCAAACGACAGAAGTTACCACAAAAGCTTGATATACCTCTGATTCCTGTGCACTGCGAAAAATTATAACACGTAAAAATAACACGAGTCATAATTCACATGAATGCTTCAATTTGTATACACGATGCAAAACTATCCTGAAGGTTGTTGATGCACGTATATTGTACAGATAATTACGCAAAATAAATTCATTTAAAAGTACAGTTCTTTAATGTATTCTCAGTTTTATATACCGAATGAAGATTTTTTAAAATGTTTTAATCGTATTAAAAATCTATTCGTCTTCTGGGGGTTTCAAGCTATCCAAAATTTAACGTATGTTCAAAAAATAAAAGTAATTACAGATATCGTTCTAAAACTGAAAACACTGCGATGTTTCCTTTTACTTTAATGTTACTGCAATTCCCCACAACTGGGGCGGGCTTCCGGTGGATAAAACCCGCTCTTCAGCAAAACCGTATTTAAAGGTTGTTAAAAAATATAAGGGGAGACAACAACGGATAATTTTGTAAAATATACATAGGTGGACGACATTGACGGTTTCTACGTAAAAACAAGTTAAGATGAACGAGAATTTTGTGAAACACACATAGAGGGAAAATATTGATGGCTTTTAAACTCGTGTGGTGATTTTATATTACAGTCAAAATACACTGAAGAGCCAAAGAAACTGGTACACCTGCCTAATATCGGGTCGGGCCCCCGCGAGCACGCAGAAGTGCCACAACAGTACGTGACATGGACTCGAATAATGTCTGAAGTAGTGCTGCAGGGAACTGACAACATGACTCCTGTAGGGCTGTCCATAAATCCATAAGAGTATAAAATGGAAATTTGTGGAAGCTCTTATGGAACCAAACTGCTGAGGTCATCGGTCCCTAAACTTACACACTGCTTAATCTAATTTAAACTAACTTACGCTAAGGACAACACACACACCCATGCCCGAGGGAGGACTCGAACCTCCGACGGGAGAAGCCGTCACGCAGGCCGTGACAAGATGCGTAAGTCCGCGTAGCTAGCCCGCGCGGCCTCCGTAAAAGTACGAGTGGGTGGAGATCTCTTCTGAACAGCACGTTGCAAGGTGCCCCTGATGTCTTCAATAATAGTCATGTCTGTGGAGTTCGGTGGCCAGTGGAAGAGTTTTAACTCATAAGAGTGGTCCTGGAGACACTCTGTAGCAATTCTGGCCGTGTGGAGTGTCGCATTGAGCTGCTGGAACTGCCCAAGTCAGTTGGAATGCTCAATGGACATGAATGGATGCTGGTGATCAGACAGGATGCTTAAGAACTTGTGACCTACGACATCTCTAGAAGTATCATGGGGGGTCCCAATCACTTCAACTGGACACGCTCCACACCATTACAGAACCTCCACCAGCTAGAACAGTCCCCTGCTGACATACAGAGTTTATGGATTAATGAGGTTGTCCTCATACCCGTACACATCCATCCGCTCGACGTAATTTGAAACGGCACTCGTCCGACCAGGCAACATGTTTCCAGTCATCAACTATCTAATGTCGGTGTTGAAGGGCCCAGGAGAGGCGTAAAACATTGAGTGTGCAGTCATTAAGGGTACACGAGAGGGTCTTCGGCTCCGAGGGCCCATATCGAAGACGTTTCGTTGAATGGTTCTCACGCTAACACTTGTTGATGGCCCAGCATTGTTATCTGCAGAAATTGGCGGACTGGCTTTACTTCTGTCACGCTGTAAGATTCTCTCCTGTCGTCGTTGGTCCCGTTCTTGCAGGATCGTTTTTCGGCAGCAGCGATGTCGAAGATTTGATGTTTTGCCCGATTTCTGATATTCACGGTACACTCGTGAAATAGTCGTACGGGAAAATCCCCAGTTCATCGTTACCTCGGAGATGCTGTGTCCCATCGCTCGTGCACCGACTCCAACACAACGTTCAAACTCACTTAAATCTTGATAACCTGCCGTTGTAACAGCAGTAAGCGATCTAACAACTGCTTCATACACTTGTTGTCGTATATAGGCGTTGCCGACTGCGTCGCCGTATTCTGCCTGTTTACATACCTCTCTACTTGAATACACGTGCCTACACCACTTTCTTTGGCTCTTCAGTGCAAAAGAGTAATAAATGTGAATGATGCTGTCGTGTAATGGTGATGCGAGGTGACACATTCAAATTTTGTCATGATGAAGGAGCGATGATAAGTACGACTATGAGGCCCTGTAGAACAGCAGATAGAGTCTAGAAGTCAGCAAGTTGGATGAGGGGGAAAGGGAAAATGGGAGGATGGTGTGAGGCGGAGCGTTGTGATTAGGTCTGGAAACAGGGCTGTATCTCGGGACAGGTTACATAGTTGGGGAGTTAAAGTTGCTTAAGGAGAGGATAGAAGGCATGAAAGTTCATGGAGGGTGGAATGTGGATGTAGAAGCGCAGCAGGTCATCTGGATTGGTTATTAGTGGATAGAAAACCGAATGCTGGGACAGAACGTCTGATTAATGGCTCTGAGCACTATGGGACTTAACATCTGTGGCCATCAGTCCCCTAGAACGTAGAACTACTTAAACCTAACTAACCTAAGGACATCACACACATCCATGCCCGAGGCAGGATTCGATCCTGCGACCGTAGCAGTCGCGCGGTTCCGGACTGCGCGCCTAGAACCGCTAGACCACCGCGGCCGGCTGTCTGATTAATGTATTGGATCTGAACGTGCTCTAGGAAGAGATGTAGATGTGGGAAGTGGATGATTTGGTACAGGATGCGAGCTGTGGAAGGACAATTCTTATGCAGGAAGCCTCCGGCTGCCGCTGCTGCTGATTTTTCATTCAAAATTTAAGCGCTTGCGGGTTTTGAACACGGCACGGAGGACGTTATGATTACTAATCAAAGCCGCTACCCTTTTTCTCTCATTTTGTTCGTTATTGTTCGCTACGTTTGGTCTGGGCGGATGTCCCATCACAACAAATTCATGGTCATTGTTGATCGAGTTGCTCAGTTTTCTTATTTCACAGGGCAGCCCCTGCATTCCAGAATTAAATAAAGATATGAACATTACCTCCGGAATGTCATTTTATGCTAAATTCTATTGGAATTAATCATTCCGTACAACAGATACAGTACATGAACGGAATCAATCAGTATTAAACTATCAATCTTTAATAGATAGATTTAAGAATATCTTACAGCTGGGCAAATTGCAATACTTAAGTGAAATTGTTGAAGTTTTATGGCTACATATGAAAACTAAGAAAAGGAAATGCAAGAAGGAACGCAAACTCACGTGGAGCAGATATAATACAAAATAAGTATGGTATCACAAAAGATAAAACTACGACAAACGAAGTGGCTGTAAAAGAAGGATCTTGCGCGTCTGACACTACGATAACTGCTGGCAAATCTAAAACACATAAACTTCGGGAAACAGGGAAGAAAAAAGATCAATGGAAAATTCTAGAACTAAAAATGCGAAAATGGAATTGTAATGTAGAATAAATTAAAGGAAATATAATCGACACAGAACGACGACCACAGGTAGGAACAGGAAATTGCGATTTCTGTTTTATCATCACTTATATAGAACGAATAACATGTGACTCACGAATAAAATTCTGAATTTTTTACCGATGAAGAACGAAAAATTTGCTAACACAATCTAATGAAGAGCTCAAAGAAATTACCATATATAAAGATATGTTTCAAAGGTGAACAAAATCCGTAATCATAATTAAAATCAAAAATCTGTTAGTAATAGTCATCAATATGCTACACGGTTGAGAAAAACTACAAAGAAAGAAACACGGTTAAGGCATGAAGAGATTTTGGGAGGTAAATAAGGAAAGAAACGCGCTCTTCTGTACGCCACTACGAATTTATTAGCACAATTATTCAGGCATCGCTTATTTCGTTGCTGCCCAGACTTAGTATCCTCCTCCTTACCGCTTTTAATCGTGAATTGTGTACTCGTTTGTTGAGGTATTCGGAGCAAAGGCACACAGTCGTTGGCTTAGAGAAATACCTTTAAAGTCGCTCCCTCCTGCCACGTTCACGCCCCCCACCCCCCACTTCCCACCCCACCCCTCTGTCATATGATAACTTCTTACATGAAATACTGTGGTGTTTCAATCTGCATTGCGTTGCGTAATCATTGGAGATGTGTCACATGTCCTCAGATTTACAAGGAAACTAATGGATAATTCCTTAAAATAACGCTCGATCTGCCTTTATTTTCCACAGGTGTCATGTAAATTTCCGCTTCATAGTCCATTAAATATCGGTCATGCAGCCATGCAAATGAAACTTCCTCCATTGATATTTCGGGTATGTATCGTCCGGCTGTCCTCAGAGTGAGTCACAAGGTTGAAAACAAGATTTATTTTTCTTTTCCCTTTATTGTGTTTCAATGCCCCATCTGGGGTGGGCTGGCAGCAGCGTATACACTGTTCTTCAGCCCAAAGACAGTAATTATACAAAGAAGTCATTTAAAATAACAGAATGGAGAAAATATGACGTACATAGATATAAAGATTGGGAACAGTATGTAAGAGGACAAAAAGGGAGCGATTGTAAAATGGAGATAAAAACAGAAAAAAAGTAATGCACACAAAAAACCACATACTGGGACAATTGAAGAACACAAAGCAAAGTATGACCAGAGCATAAGAGTATTGAAGAGTATGTACAAGACCAGCACATAATTAAAATCACAGCTCTAGATGCACGTGAGAACAGCAACAAACACAACACTGACATAGCACACTGGTTACTACGAGCATACTGAGAGGATCTGCACAGGTTCATAGAGATGAGGAAGTAGGGAAGAAGGGGGGGGGGAGCAGAGTGGGCAGAAAGGAAGAAGAGTGGGAGGTGAGGAGAGGAGGAGATGGGTGGGCCAAGCTCCAAAGAGGGCCGAGGAGGTAAGGATGTGGCAGGGAAGCGGTTGAGGAGGGGGTGCAGGGATTCAAGGGGGAACGAGGAGGTAGAGGAGATGGAAAGGGGGGCCCAGGAGAGGGGGGGGGGACACAAGGCCAGGTTACAAGTGGAGGGAAGGGTAGAGATCAAGGCTCTATAAAGAACGATTTACTGCATCATTGGGTGTGCATCAGATTCCTTGAGGAAATTGTGAGAAGTCATACATAAGTCAAACAACTCGCACCGTTCGTGAGAGATGTCTGGAGCATCGAAGATACACATACTTATCACTGCCAGACAAGTCATCTGTGGCTGAACATTGTATTGATACAGGGCAAATAATGAAATAGTGTGAAAGTGTTTCAAATGTCTGCGAGTCATGTAACTGAGGTGGGATGTGAGTGGGATGTGGAAAACTGCCGAAAAACGACATCCAGGCTGGTTGGCACACTGGCCCATGTCGTTAATCTGCCAGGTGGATTAGATACAGGGCTGGCGCGCCTACCTGAGTCCAGGAATCAGCACATTAGAGTTTTCGGCTAACCTGGTGGGTCCAACAAAAAATTTTCTAAGAATTAAAATTCGAGATTTTAACGAAAGTATCGGATACTATGGGCCATACAACAAAATACAGGTCGCTAAATAGAAAAGGTGTTTTTTTGCTTTGAAAACAAATGTAATCCATGTGTCCATGTGTATTATAAAAATGTGTGTGTGTGTGTGTGTGTGTGTGTGTGTGTGTGTGTGTGTGTGTGGGAGTGCGTGTGCGTGTGTGCGTGCGTGCGTGTGCATGTGTTCACATCTCCTCATAAACCAGTGGATCGATTTCAACCACAGGTGAAACAGTGTCCAGTATTTAAGAATGAGGGCACACAGCATTTTGTACAAACTTGACACACAATTTCAAACCTTAACTTAATCGCTTCTCTAACAACCACAAAAAAAATGATGAAAGAAGAAATGTTTATCGCTTTGAAATTTTCCGCTGTTCTTATAGTGAAAGTACCGCATGAGTTGCGCCGTCATAATTTATTACTTCCCTACTAGCAATTTTATTCGCGACACACTGCACAGTATGCACATCTACCACTGAATGTAAGATTAAAATTATATCATTTTACGACACATAGTTCACGAGGTACGACGCCATAAACATTTAGGTGAATGGAAAACTTAGTAGTTCATTGCTACAAACTCGATTCGCAAAACATTTTGCAGACAGAATCCATATATGCCGCCGAATGTATCTACAAACGTATGTACAACAAAATGAAATGATTGTATGGCATTGTTGGCCAGGAGGTCACAGTCGGGTTCGGCCACCAAGTGCAACCCTTATTTCAGTTGGCGCCACATTGTGCGGCTTGTAGCCAATGATGAGGATGAAATGGTGGTGAGGACAACACAACACCCAGTCTATGAGCGGAGAAAATCTCCAACCCAGCCGGGAATCGAACTGGGGCCCGCTGCTCGGGAGGCAAGTACGTTACCACGCAGCTAAGCAGGCGGACTGCAAAGGAATTTCGCTTCTTTCAGATGATGCAAGTTTCGGCTAACAATCTAGCCATCTTCAGATATAAGTCATAAAACAAGGTTTCCCCATGTTGGCAACATACAACAGCTTACAGAACTGCACCTAATATTGCAGCAGGGTTCAAATAATATATACGATTTAATTACACTTGCCCAATTTTTAAAGTTGAAAGTAAGAAAAAACTGTTTTCATCGTAATACATTCAATCTTCAACGTCTGCACAACGTTCATGTGCCTAGAGATCCCATTTCTCATACTGGATCCAGTTTACCTCAAAACATCACCCCAAATGACGTTGGTTTGAAAACCCCATTTGAGGTGCCTCATGGATGTCTCCTGATTCCCTGCAACTGATTTAAATCTCCTTTACAGTGTAGTTCTAGGATCATTAAAACGACATTAACTATTTATAAATGAAAAAGAAACAATTACATTAGTGAACTCTGGAATTTAATGATACTAATAATAATTGTGAAGGACGGCCTGTACCAGCTTCTAAGGTACAGGTCATTTGTAAAAAGCTCCAGCCGTGGGGGCCGAGCGGTTCTAGGCGCTTCAGTCTGGAACAGGGCGACCGCTAGGGTCGCAGTTTCGAATCCTGCCTCGGGCATGGATGTGTGTGATGTCCTTAGGTTAGTTAGGTTTAAGTAGTTCTAAGTTCTAGGGGACTCATGACCTCAGATGTTGAGTCCCATAGTGCTCAGAGCCATTTGAACCATTTTGTAAAAAAGCAACCAATACAGAAAATAAACAAAAATAACAAATCATGCTTATTGGCATTGTCAACGAGGAGATACGCGACCTCTTGTAATTTTCTATTTGTGTTATCGAGTGAAAACCCATGAAATCAAGACCGCACATTAAATCTTCTTTATTTGGCTTAATTTCTAGTTTCAGTTAACAATCTAGCCATCTTCTGATCTAAGTTCAAATGGCTCTGAGCACTATGGGACTTAACATCTGAGGTCATCAGTCCCCTAGAACGTAGAACTACTTAAACCTAACTAACCTAAGGACACCACACACATCCATGCCCGAGGCAGGATTCGAACCTGCGACCGTAGCGGTCGCGCGGTTACAGACTGAAGCGCCTAGAACCGCTCGGCCACAATGGCCGGCCTCTGATCTAAGTCATAAAACAAGATTTCCCCATGTTAGCAACATACAACAGTTTACAGAACTGGACCTAATATTGCAGCAGGGTTCAAAATAATGCATACGATTTAATTACTGAATACAAACTACGAAACGTTCTTGATTAGTGTTAGTGCCATTACAGCTTCACATACTGTTAAAATCTATCTTAAAGTGACAACATCCATACCTGACACAATTAAAAATAGCTTTTCATCGTTAGTGATCAGTTTAACTGAACGATGGTCATAAAACTGAAAATATACATTAATACGGCTAAGAAGCAGTGAAAATAAAACAATGAGGAACTATCCACTAAAGTGACTAAATGTAGAGGATATAATCTTACCAAAGGCACTCCCTCGCTGCAACTTAGTAATCGACACAACCAGTATTTGCATGATCGTTCGGCCACGAACAGTGAAATTCTATTTTTAATTATATGCGGATGTTCTTATTTTAACTATGTGTGAAGCCAAAATGGGACCAATACTAATCACGGAGGTTTTTTGGTATGTATTCTGTAATTAATTGGTGTATACACTTTTGAGGCGTGCTATGAGGGTAATCCCAAAAGTAAGGTCTCCTATTTTTTTATAAGTACAGAAGTCTGTTTGTGTGGCAGTTGGTCACACTGTTATGAAGAGTGCTTCACGCGCTGTGCGTAAACATGCGCACGCCACACTGAGGTTCAAATGGTTCAAATGGCTCTGAGCACCATGGGACTTAACTTCTGTGGTCATCAGTCCTCTAGAACTTAGAACTACTTCAGCCTGACTAACGTAACGACATCACACACATCCATGCCCGAGACAGAACTCGAACCTGCGATCATAGCGGTCGCGCGGTTCCAGACTGTTGCGCCTAGAACCGGTTGGCCACTGCGACCGGCACCGCGCTGAGTGGCTCAGTCTTGCATTGGCAGCCGTTGAGAACGGACCTCCCGTTGGATGTTACTGCCAAGTGCGAATTGCTCGCAGTTATTCTGTTTCTGAATGCAAAAGGCACTGCGCAGATTAAAATCCATAGCCAATTGACGGAAGTGTATGGTGAGTCGTGGATGGATGTCAAAAATGTTCGTAAGTGGTGTAGAGAGTTTGCAGCTGGTCGGACCGTAATTCACGACGAACCAATGAGTGGGAGATCGCCAATTTCTGAGGAGACAGTGTGAAAACTTGAGCAAGGCATGCGTGGAGATCGGCGGATCACCCTGGATGATCTCTGCACGTTGGATCCTGAGGTTTTCCGAAGTACCGCTCACAGAATTTTAACGGAAACATTGAACTACCGGAAGGTGTGCACAAGATGGGTGCCACGCATGCTGACTGAGTACCACATGCAACAACGAGTTGATGCTTCCCGCGCATTTCTTCACCGCCTTGCATCCGAACAGGACAATTTTCTGGACTCAATTGTCACGAGTCACGAAACCTGGACATACGACTTTACACCTGAGACCAAGCAACAATCACGCCAGTTCATAACTTTCTGAACAGCATGGCGACGACCTGGTATGACATGGGCATACAAAAACTGCCACAGTGTCTACAAAAATGCATCGACAGAAATGGTGATTATGCCGAAAGATAGCTAAATGTTCAAGATGTAAACTGTTGTAAACCGTTGTAGAAATAAATAGGTCTATGTACTTATAGAAAAATAGGAGACCTTACTTTTGAGATTACCCTCGTACAATATTAGGTGCAGTCCAGTAAGCTGTTGTATGTTGCTAATATGCAAAAATTCTGTTTTACATCTTAGATCTGAACAGGATTAGATTGTTAGCCGAAACTAGTAACGAGTCTAAATAACACTTTGTGTCTTTTCAGTCTCTAACATAAATAAAAAACTACAAATAAATTCGATTTGGTAGTAAGATTCAGGAATTTATAAATCAGAAAAGTTTCAAGGTGTAGAGCTCGCAGCCAACTCTCTCTACAGAGCAGTCTTCCACCTCGGAGCTCTGCGAGTTTCGAAACGGCCGTAGGACAGACGGTTAGGCGCCGCCCGAAGTGCAATAAGGGTCAGCGCCGACAGCTTATCCGACAGGATCGGCCGCAATTGCGGCAGTCGTGTTGGCGAGGAGGGATACGCCGCGAGAGCCCTCATATCCGCCGTGTCTTGGAGGATTCAATTTCGCAAACTGCCTTCATCAGTATGGATATGGCGCGCGCAGCCAGCGCGCGTCGTTTCGGCCGGTCGGCGCGCGCTCCTCATCTGCAGTCAACACCTCCCGCTGGCGTCGTTCCAGCGCGGGGACACGCCTTCTTTGTATCGTGCAACACTCTCTGATGGCCGCCTCCAGAGCCTCTCCCCATGAATGTTCCGCTACGACTGCGAGGATGGCTGTCCTCCCTTTCGTGGTGTCCACTTCTCAGCGACAAATACAGGGAGTTTCAGAGGAAATAACCCGATTTGGTATGAACTGAATAGAATGTCATAACCAATAAAAAATACTGAGTAAATCTCACAATTTTGCGTGCTCATATTAATTTCTTCTACGTGTTTCATACCTTGCTTCACGATGGCAGTTTCTTTGGCACAACTCCGTTGTCTACTAGTCATTGAGGTAGAGAAGACATAAAGCATTTGACAGACAGGGCGGCTACGGGTACAAAGCTGAGAGAGGAATCAGAATTTAAATTTTTTTCTTGCACAGTGGTCTGGCATGGGATTGTGTTACGGATCAATCACGTCAGCAAAGTTCTACAAAGACTTTCTGTGAACCTACATAGTGCTGTGGATCTAGCTACAAGTGTTGCAGTTCTTTGAAGATGATGAAATCAGAAAAGGGCTTTAATAGTGTAATAACAGGTACAAAACTGAGGTTTAAGAGTGGAAGGAAGTGGGATGCTGAGGAATGATGAGACACGTTTGAAGTTCGTTAAGGACGTGTGTACCACGATACGGAATATCAGTGTAAGTAGTTCAGTAGAAGAGAATTGGACGTCTCTAAAAATGGCAATCACATATACTGGACAGACAATATAGGTATAAGAAAGATAGGAGCGAAAGAGCTTTGAGTAACAGACGAAATACTTCAACCGATCGATGAAAGAAGGAATTTCAAAAATGTTAGGGGAAAGACAGGAGTACAGAAATGCAAATATCTTAGGAATGAAATGAGTAGGAAGTGCAGGACAGAAAAGACGAAATGGTTGCACGAAAAAGGTGAAGAACTTCGAGTGCAAATGATCATCAGCAGGTCCAACTGAACGTACGTAAAAGTAAAAGCAACCTTCGGTGAAGCAGAAAGCGAGGGTGGTAATATTAAGAGTGCAATAGGAATTCCACAGCTAAATGCAGATAAGAGAGTGTGTACGTAGAAAGACTACACTGAAGGTTTCTGTCTATGACGCGAGGGAATTTCCGGATGTCATAATAGACGAAGAAACTGGATGAAAATGGAAGAGACAGGGAATCTTGTATTAGAGACAGAATTTAAAAGACCTTTGAAAGACTTGTAATCAATTGAGGCAGAAGAGACAGAGATAATATAGCACAAGAATTTTTAAAATAATTGGGCAAAGTGCCAACGAAACGACTATTCAAGCTGGTGTGTCGAATCTTTGACACTGGCGACGTAACATCAGACTTTCGGAAGAATATCATTTACACAATTCCGAAAATGTCAATGGCAGATAGATGCGAGAAATATCATTCACTCCATTTAACAGCTCGTGCATCCAACGTGCTGACTAGAATAATGTGCAGAAGACTGGAAAAGAAGACTGAGGATTCGTTAGGTTACGATTAGTTTGACTGCAGCCAAGGTATAGACACTGAAGAGGGAGTCTCCCATCGCGCTTGTTAATGGAAGCAAGAATGAAGAAACATCAAGACATGCTCATAGTGTCTGTTGACCTATAAAACACGTTTGACAATGCAAAGTGGTATGTAAAACAATCTCGGTTTCCTTGCCGCGTCAATTCGGGATAAAATCTCAAGCTTTCGACGACAGCCTCCGTCGTCATCGTCTGGAGCAACTGACTGTCTTCACAGCTTTTTTCTTTTTCTCTTCTTTATTGAATTTCAGTTCCCCATCCGGGCCAGGCTGGCAGCAGCATATGCGCTGCTCTTCACCCAAAAGACAACAATGATACAACAGAAGACATTTAAAATTACAAAGGAGAAAATATGGCGGACAAAAATATAAAAAAAGGAGGAACGTATTGGAAGAGAACAGACAACAAGGGGCGACTGTAAAATGGAGACAAAAACCTTAAAAAAGTATTGTGCACAAAAAACCTCCCACTGTGACAGTTAAAACAACACAAGGTGAAATATGACTGCAGCATAAAAGTATCGATGGACGGCATAGCACATAACGATCACTGACAGTAACGCTATGTACAAGTCCAGCGCACATTTAAAATCACAGCTCTTGACGCACAGGAGAACAACACCAAACACAACACTGACGTAGCACACTGATGACGACGAGCAAAACACAGGAACTGCCAGGGGAATGGAGATGAGGGAGAAGGGAAGAAGCGAGGGGGAGTACAGGGGGGAGATGGGAGGGGGGCGACAAAGAGGGCTGGGGAGAGAAGGACTTGGGAGGGAAACAGTTGAGGAGGGTGTGCAAGGACTCTGGGGGGGGGGGGGGGGAAGGAGGAAAATCACGCTCTGGGAGAAGGAGGGGAGAGGAATTGGAGAGCCATGTCACGGCGAAGTTCAACATCCAGGAGCAGGAGGTGCTGGAAATTGCCCTGATGAAGGAGATGGAGGTGAAGAGAGGGAGGGAAACAGCGATGGAGGCGCGGCAACGGGTGGGGGGTGGCGAGGAAGGAGGAAACCAGGGGGTTTTCATTGATGCTGTGGTGGCCTTATTAAGCCTGTGGATGGCTTCAGATTGGTCGGCTTCTGATTGGTCGGCGACTACGTACTGCTGTCCCAGACAGTGTCAGTATCTGCGCTGGTGGCGCCACCACTTCCATGGGAACGTAAACCCTGCAAGGAATGTCTCTTCTGCTTCTCATCGAGCGTTCGTTTCCATGCACTGCTCAGATAGTTTCCGCTATCACAGTTAAAGTTTTTCTCTCTCATTCTTATTTCAACAGCCTCCTTAATAACAGAATCCCAGTGTGTGGAGGCATGGGTCAAAATTTTTGTTTCATCAAACAATATTTTATGTTTGTTCGTGAGGCTTGGCTCCGCAATTGCCTATTTCTCTAGTTATCTAATTTTAATATGCCGCTGGTGTTCTGTACAGCGTCGGAAACGGTAGAAATAGTCTGACCTAAATATTTGCTTCCACAGTCACAGGGGATACTATGAATTCCAGGGACCAAGGCCGAGACTGTCCTTAACAGGATGCATCATCTCCTTAATTGTCTTCCTATTTTGCGGCATAGGAAGAACCGCAATCGGTGTTTTATCCTGTGAGTGTGCGCATTTTCACGTTTGCTTTTCCTGGAGAACGCTGCCATTATATCCCGTGAACCATAGCCATTCTTTCGGAACACCTTCTTCAGATGGTTCGTTTCGGAATTCAGGTGGTCCTCGTCAGAAACAGTTTTTGCTCTATATACCAACGTGGATTGTTTTCCTCGTGACACTATAAAGTTGTTCCAGCTTGTGATGACGACCACCTGCTTCTTGTATGGAAATAAATTTTATGAAATGACGGACGATATGGTAATGAGCTCTCCGTTGTCTCCATCACTGACTATTGTATTGTATTTTATGGAACTGGGGACCTAGAAACGACGGAGAGACTTCGTACCTGCCGTAGCCCTCAGTGGTTCACAATCCCACAACGGGCTACAGCAGTCCACTCACCCCATCGCCACCCGACACCGAACCCAGGATTAATGTGCGGTGCAGCCCACAGTGGAGAACCCCCACCTACCCCCCCCCCCTCCCCCCCCTCCCCCGAGAAAGTCTCACACTAGACGAGTGTAACGCCAATTGTTCAAATGTTTGCATGGTAGATTAATTATGGTGTACCTGTACGTGGAGACAGTGTGTTGCAATCTCCGACGTAGCGTATTTGTGGCGGAATAAGGGGAACCAGCCCGCATTCTCCTAGGTAGACGGAAAACCGCCTTAAAAACCATCCACAGGCTGGCCGGCACACCGGACCTCGACACTAATCCGCTGGGCACATTCGTGCGGGGGACCGGCACATTATTGGCTAACGTTTTTTTGGAGAATTTTAAATTCGGCTCCCCTCCGTCCATCCTTATCTTATCGTTATGTTGACGATACGTTTATGGACTGGCCATACGGCGCAGAAGCTCTCGAACAATTCGAGGAACACATGAACAGCATACATCTGAACATCATGTTCATTCTCGAGTTGGAGAAGGAAGGAAGGTTGCCATTGTCAGACGTTTTAGTACAACGGCAGGTCTCGGCCATTGTGGGTACCGTAAGCCGACGCATACCGATTTATACCTTAATGCACAGAGATTCCATCATCCAGCTCAGAAGAGAGCCGTTTTGAACACATTGGTATACAGAGCAAAAACTATTTCAGAAGAGGACCACTTTAAGCCCGAAATTAATCACCTGAAGTACGTGTTCCGAAATAATGGTTATGGTGCACCCGATATAAAGGAAGCGTTCTCCAATAAAACCAATACCCACAGGATGAAACACCGATTGCGGTTCTTCCTTTTTGTGGCACTATATGCAACAAAATAGGAAGACAATTAAGAAGATGAGGCATCCTGTTAAGGATAGTCTCGGCCTTAGGGGCCCTGGAATTCATAGTACCCCGCGTGACTGTGGAAGCAAATATATAGGTCAGACTATTTCTACCGTTTCCGACGCTGTACAGAACACCAGCGGCATATTAAAATTAGACAACTAGAGAAATAGGCAACTGCGAGGCAAGGCCTCACGAACAAACACAAAATACTGTCTGATGAAACAAAAATTTTGTCGTATGCTCCCAAATACTGGGATTCTGTTATTGAGGAGGCTGTTGAAATAAGAATGAGCGGGAAGAACTTTAACCGTTATAGCCGATACGATCTGGGCGGTGCATGGAAACGAGCTCTCGAAGCATAGAAGCAGCAGAGACATTCCATGCAGGGTTTACGTTACTCCGAAGCGGTGGCGCCACCAGCGCAGAAATTGATACCGTCTGCGACAGCAGTACGTAATCGCCGACCAGTCACAAGCCCACCAATCACAAGCCGTCCACGGGCTTTATAATGCCACCTCAACAGCAGCAGCAGCGAAGGAAGTTAGATGCTTCTGACGATGACGATGGAGGTTATCGTCTAAAGCTTGGCATTTTATCCCGAACAGACGTGGCAAAAAAACCGATAATGTTTTACATATCAGCGCCGTCGCGAAAGACTTCGATCTCAGTGCAAATTGATGCAAGATTTTCAGAATTCCGAGGAAAATAGGAGTAACATCTACATCTACATCCATACTCCGCAAGCCACCTGACAGTGTGTGGCGGAGGGTACCTTGAGTACCTCTATCGGTTCTCCCTTCTATTCCAGTCTCGTATTGTTCGTGGAAAGAAGGATTGTCGGTATGCCTCTGTGTGGGCTCTAATCTCTCTGATTTTATCCTCATGGTCTCTTCGCGAGATATACGTAGGAGGGAGCAATATATTGCTTGACTCTTCGGTGAAGGTATGTTCTCGAAACTTTGACAAAAGCCCGTACCGAGCTACTGAGCGTCTCTCCTGTAGAGTCTTCCACTGGAGTTTATCTATCATCTCCGTCACGCTTTCGCGATTACTAAATGATCCTGTAACGAAGCGCGCTGCTCTCCGTTGGATCTTCTCTATATCTTCTATCAACCCTATCTGGTACGGATCCCACACTGCTGAGCAGTATTCAAGCAGTGGGCGAACAAGCGTACTGTAACCTACTTCCTTTGTTTTCAGATTGCATTTCCTTAGGATTCTTCCAATGAATCTCAGTCTGGCATCTGCTTTACCGACGATCAACATTATATGATCATTCCATTTGAAATCACTCCTAATGCGTACTCCCAGATAATTTATGGTATTAACTGCTTCCAGTTGCTGACCTGCTATTTTGTAGCTAAATGATAAAGGATCTATATTTCTACCCACAGGGTAAGACGGGTAATACACGATATGGGGAAGAACCCACAGGAAACAATGAAATCGAAAAATCAAGAACGAAGGAACAAGGAAACAACCAAGGCGAATAACAATAATCAGGTTATTGGCTCCAAGTACCATCTGCAACGAAACTCTCGTTACCGGCACCTAGACTGGCAAAACAGACGACATGAACAATGATGTTTTCTGATTTGTTGTTGTCTTGGTAAATGCGGTGTAGACTAGCAGCTTTCAGTCACTTTGTTTTCCTGATCCAAATAGAGGGAAGCACGGAATGCGAACATTGCCTATTGCTGCCTCTCTCCTCTCCAAGCAGCTCCCTGCCGCTGCACAGATCGCCTGTAGTTCGCGTCCGTGAGTAGAGAGACAGCTGAGCCGTGACGTCACGGTAATCTCATCAGTCCGCGCCGAGTAATTCGGCTGACTGCACGACCCGGATGGCGTCGCGCGTCGTATTTTTGGGGCCGGCCCCTCCGCGCGCTCGTATGTCAGGCAATAAGCCCGCGACGCCGCGTTCCACCTGCGTCCCACACGTCATTCGAGCGCAGAGCCGAGCTGTGGTGCTTACGTCTGCGTCGCGGAGAGGCGGACTAGGGCGGTAACGCCCGGCAGGATACAAAAGGATCGCAGCAACAGCGACGTTTTGTTTCGCTCTTCCCTACTTGCTTCTTCTCACACTCTGCTTCAATCGCTGTAAAGACGCCAACTGCTTCCCAGCATCTTCGCGCCCGTTGTTGTCGACTATTTAGAAGACAGTACCAACTGTTTTATGCCAAATTACGTCATTACGTTTCTGTAGATCCCTAAACTAGAACTCAGCTAACTCCAAACTTGCATTTTCGGTCTATTTGACGAACATTTTATTTTCCGCGTGGTAATTATACAGTTGCCCGTCTCCCTCCTCCGACCTGAAGATAAATTGCCATAGACTAATGTACTTAGCCGGCCAAGGTGGCCAAGCGGTTCTAGGCGCTACAGTCTAGAACCGCGCGACCGCTACGGTCGCAGGTTCGAATCCTGCCTTGGGTATGGATGTGTGTGATGTCCTTAGGTTTGTTAGATTTAAGTAGTTCTACGTTCTAGGGGACTGATGACCTCAGAACTTAAGTCCCATAGTGCTCAGAGCAAATTTGAACTAATGTACTAATTCTCAAGAATGTTCTACCCCATAAGGATGTACCTCAAAAAATCATCGTTCAACCGACTTTTATTACTCGCTTCTGTGGGACTCTTTTCAGATAGACCTAGAGGTGCACTCTACCATACGGTACGGTAGTTCTGGTAGAGTACATAAATGACCTACTACAGTAAATGGTAGGAATACCGGCAGTACTGGTAGTGAAAGAAACGTAAATGAATGTGTGAGAGAGACTAGAAGCCGATGACTTCTCTCTTTTTTTTTTGCACATAATTGGAACTACACATCGGCAAGCTTTAGTGCTGAGTGTATTTTTTATCCTTGCAAAATAGAAATTGCATTTCACAAGCAAAAAAATTAGTTGACCACGTAACTTCTTCGCTATTTTGCAGTAAAAGCATTTGCTTCTGATGCAAGTATAGTTCACATGCCCAAACACAAAAAACCTATATAGTTACTGTTATTTTGTACTCAACAGAACGTTCTTCATCGTTAACAAAGCAAGAGTTTGCTGTTATTATTGACAAGTGCGAAAGTTGTTTAGCAATAACAGAGACATGTTTTATATAAGCCCGACGAAATACTGAATCGATGTTTGATATCTTAATGTCAAATGTCTTCTTTTTTTAATTGTACTTTTTTCTAGGAAACTGCTTTGGCTGTAGCTACACGATAAATCTGTAATGTCTTTCGTTTCTGTGTTTACAACACACCTCTGTTTCACGCCACAAATCAGACTCTTCGAATAAAACCTAAATTATATACCGACAGATTCAATTTTGCTATAAATACTGTTTATTTTCAGTAGCAGACAGGAGGATAACTATGTGGAACAAAAATTTCCTTTACGCTACGCAGCAGTTAATATATGCTCACTCATGGTTCACTACTTCCAATTTTCAGGGGTATCTAACTGAAGCGCCAAGGAAACTGGTATAGCCATGCGTATTCAAATACAGAGATATGCAAACAGGCAGAATACGGCGCCGCGGTCGACAATGCCTATATGAGACAACAAGTGTTTGGCGCAGTTGTTAGATCGGTTACTGAACTACAATGGCCGGTTAGTGAGTTTGAACGTGGTGTTATGATAGGGGTATGAGCGATGGAACACAGCATCTCCGAGGTAACTATGAGGTTGGGATTTTATCCTCGACCATTTCACGAGTGTACCGTGAATATCAGGAATCCGGTGAAACTTCAAATGTCCGACATCGCTGGATATCCTGCAAGAACGGGACCAACTATGACTAAACAGATCCGTTCAACGTGACAGAAGTGCGGACATTCCGCAATTTGCTGCGGATTTCAATGCTGGGCCATCAACAAGTGTCAGCGTGCGAACCACTCAACGAAACATCATCGATATGGGCTCTCGGAGCCGAAAGCCCACTCGTGTACCCTTGATGACTGCACGACACAAAGCTTTACGCCTCGCCTGCGCCCTTCAACACCGACATTGGAACGTTGATGATTGGAAATCTGTTGGCTGGTCTGACGAGTCTCGTTTCAAATTGTATCGAGCGGATGGACGTCAACGGGTATGAAGACAACCTCGTAAATCCATTGACCCTGCATGTCAGCAGGGGAGTGTTCAAGTTGGTGGAGGCTCTGTAATAATGTGGGGCGTGTGCAGCTGGAGTGATACGGGAGCGCTGATACGTCTAGAAACGACTCTGGCAGGTGACAAGTACGTAAGCATCTTGTCTGATCACCTGCATCCATTCATGTCCATTGTGCATTCCGACGTACTTGGGCAATTCCAGCAGGACAATGTGACATCCCGCACGACCAGAATTACTACCGAATGGCCACAGGAACACTATTCTGAGTTTAAACACTTCCACAGGCCACCAAACTCCCCAGGTATGAACATTATCGAGCATATCTGAGATGCCTTACAACGTTCTGTTCAGAAGAGATCTCCCCCCATCTCGTACTCTTACGGATTTATAGACAGCCCTGCAGGAGTCATGGTGTCAGTTCCCTCCAGCACTCATTCAGGCATTAGTCGAGTCCACGCCACGTCGTGTTGCGGTACTTCTGGGAGCTCTCGGGGGCCCTACACGATATTAGGCAGATGTACCAGTTTCTTTGGCCCTTAATTGTAGTAAGGATCTGACCACTTACTGGAACAAAGCGATTGAAATTAGGTAATGCCCGATAGCTCAACTTTGGCTGCCCTGGCGCAAGGTCACATACGCTTGGATATTGAGCTTGTGTCTATAAGTAATTAAATCTGTAATAACTGTCAATGAAGTTAATGTTACGCCGTAAGAAAGAGTCTGTTTCATATAATCTATCGAAGGTTTCAGTCGTTTCAAAGTATTTCTTGAAACAAACAAGAACATACCCTAAAGGCCGGTATCCGCGTACTTCAGACGTAGGTTTGCATACAAATTGAATACATTTCTTTAAGTATTAAGTGAAGAATTTAGTTTGTTTTCGTTCCACATATATTTTACAGTGTCGTATGTACTCGGGGAATTAAAGGTTTCAACTTCTATCTTTTATTTCCTTTCAAACGCGTAAGGCACGTATCGCGCATAAACGATCTTAGGCCCAATTTTTCGGGTATACAAGTTTTGATTTTTAATGTTAGTACATTACGTTACTATATTAGTTGTATACACCTATATTAGTGTTCCATATAACTTTAGTGACCTTTGTGATATGTAATTAATAGAATATTACTGTTATTGCCTAGATAAATTTTGTAAAAATATTGTAAACAACCATGAGCGAGAAGTGTTTGAGCTGCCACAGAAAAGTCAGTTCTGGTGTTCTGTTCAGCTGTTGTGGCAGATGGTTGCATTAGGGTGAATGTATTGGCATGGGAATCGGGGAAGTAAATGGGACTCTTCCATGGTATTGCAGAGTATGTTCAAGGGATAGGAAAATAGCGGAACAGGAAGGGAAGGTTACAGCCCTTAAGGCTGAACTCTATAGTGCTACGGAGGAACTGATGAGGTTAAGGGGGGTGGGGGGAGAAGGGTGAATACAGGTTGGAAGTGGTAGCAAGGAACAGGGGCCGCAGAAAGAGAACAGTATCTGACAGTTTCATCATTGACACAAACAATAGATTTGCCTTACTTCCTCAGTCAACTAAGGAAGAGGCTCAAGTAGATGTCAGTGTAGTCAGCTCTCAACAGACGTTCACTAAGAAAGCAAATGTTTCAAAAATAGGAGCAATTAGGAGGAAAGTTCTGTTGTTAGATAGTAGCCATGGAAGAGGTGTGGGCCACATCTTTCAAGAAAAATTAGGTGACAGGTACCAGGTCACAAGTATTTTCAAGCACAGTGCATGTCTTATCCACTTATAGATGATGTAGGATCATTGTGCAAGGGTTTTACAAAGCAGGGTCATGTTGTGGTTGTGGGTGGAGCGGGAAACAATTTTGATGTGGATCAGGGCAACAATATTGAGTGTGACCTGGTAAAAATAGCATCTGCAACGAACCATCCAAATGTTGGCTTGGTTCCTGCTTATATGCCGTACGATCGGCCCCCATTGAGCGGCTCTGTCAGGAGGATCAATATGGAGCTAGATCAGCTGCTTTGGGTGGCTACTTTATCAGGCATAGGTTTGGTTCCTGTTGACAGTATTGGTAGGTGGGACTTCACAAGACACGGCCTGCATCTCGATAGGGAAGGAAAGGGTAAACTGGCTGGGATGATTGCAAAATCTTTAATGGGTGGGGGGGGGGGGGGGGAGGGGGGCACGGAAACTCATGGGATTACTTCTTTTTTAGGCTACGATAGGTGTCCAGTCATCCAACATGGACTGAAATGAAGCTTAGTGAGAAGCTCAGACAGGAGGGTACAAGAGATCTTAAAATATCACAAGATTCTCATAACAGTACAGTGAAAAATAATGTTAGTATATTGCATCAGAATATCAGGGGATTAAAAAATTAAGTAGATGAGCTTCTTGTATGTTTAGAAGATGTAGAAATTGAGGGTGGAATAGATGTACTATGCCTGTCTGAACATTGTATAGCCACAGCTATGGAAATGGTAAATGTAGGTGGATATAAGCTTTCACCACATGTAAGCAGAGACACTATGGACAGAGAAGAAGTTGCCATATACGTTAAAATCTGTCATATTGTGAAAAATTTGGAAACTTGGAAATTGTGTGTAGAGCAACACACAGAAGCATATGTTTGTGAGCTTAAACTGAATAATGGTTATTTTATAATTGTAGCTGTGTATAGGTCCCCATTAGGAAATTTTCAATTACTTTTCCAAAACTTGGATTCTTTGTTGTGCTGTCTGTCAGACAGAGGGAGGTAAATTATTGTTCATGGGAATTTCAATGTACGTTTTCTGAAAGAGTCTGATAGAAAGCTTGATCTTGAATTGTTGCTTGGTTCTTTCAATTTCACATCAGTTATTAATTTCCGTACTCGGATAGTAAAGAAAGCAGCGCACTGATAGACAATGTTTTTATAGACCCAGATAAATTTAATCAGATCAAAACATTTCCTCTTAAGAGTGGTCTGTCTCATCTTGATGTACAGTTAGTTGCAGTATATAACATAGTTCCACACAATAATGCAAAACAGTCGTCCAAAATAGCGTGTTCAGTTAACAATTTAACAGTAGAAAATTTTAGAGAAAGCTTGCAACAGTTACACTGGGATGAGGTGTACCGGTAACCTGATGCTAGTTTAAAATTTAACGTATTTTATGATAACTTTGTGAGTATATTTCCCTAAGAAAATAGCGAAATATAATTGAAAGAAACCATGTAAAAAGCCATGGCTTACCAAAGGGATAAAAAATCTTGTAAACAGAAAAGGGAAATGCATCTTATAGCTAGGAGGAGTAATGATTCTGTAACAGTAAAACATCATAAAAACTACTGCACTGTAATAAGAATAGTTATTAAAAAGTCGAGAAATATGTGCATTATGTCTGAGATTAGCAGATCTGACAATAAAATTAAAACAATTGGCAATTTTGTTAAAAGGGAAACAACGCAACCGAGAGCACAGGAAGACTGTATTTCTGTTGTTGTTGTGGTCTTCAGTCCTGAGACTGGTTTGATGCAGCTCTCCATGCTACTCTATCCTGTGCAAGCCTCTTCATCTCCCAGTACCTACTGCAACCTACATCCTTCTGAATCTGCTTAGTGTAGTGATCTCTTGGTCTCCCTCTACGATTTTTACCCTCCACGCTGCCCTCCAATGCTAAATTTGTGATCCCTTGATGCCTCAAAACATGTCCTACCAACCGATCCCTTCTTCTAGTCAAGTTGTGCCACAAACTTCTCTTCTCCCCAATCCTATTCAATACCTCCTCATTAGTTACGTGATCTACCCACCTTATCTTCAGCATTCTTCTGTAGCACCACATTTCGAAAGCTTCTATTCTCTTCTTGTCCAAACTGGTTATCGTCCATGTTTCACATCCATACATGGCTACACTACATACAAATACTTTCAGAAACGTCTTCCTGACACTTAACTCTATACTCGATGTTAACAAATTTCTCTTCTTCAGAAACGCTTTCCTTGCCATTGCCAGTCTACATTTTATATCCTCTCTACTTCGACCATCATCAGTTATTTTACTCCCTAAATAGAAAAACTCCTTTACTATTTTAAGTGTCTCATTTCCTAATCTAATCCCCTCAGCATCACCCGATTTAATTTGACTACATTCCATTATCCTCGTTTTGCTTTTGTTGATGTTCATCTTATATCCTCCTTTCAAGACACTGTCCATTCCGTTCAACTGCTCTTCCAAGTCCTTTGCTGTCTCTGACAGAATTACAATGTCATCGGCGAACCTCAAAGTTTTTATTTCTTCTCCATGAATTTTAATACCTACTCCGAATTTTTCTTTTGTTTCCTTTACTGCTTGCTCAATATACAGATTGAATAACATCGGGGAGAGGCTACAACCCTGTCTCACTCCTTTCCCAACCACTGCTTCCCTTTCATGCCCCTCGACTCTTATAACTGCCATCTGGTTTCTGTACAAATTGCAAATAGCCTTTCGTTCCCTGTATTTTACCCCTGCCACCTTCAGAATTTGAAAGAGAGTATTCCAGTTAACGTTGTCAAAAGCTTTCTCTAAGTCTACAAATGCTAGAAACGTGGGTTTGCCTTTTCTTAATCTTTCTTCTAAGATAAGTCGTAAGGTTAGTATTGCCTCACGTGTTCCAACATTTCTACGGAATCCAAACTGATCTTCTCCGAGGTCCGCTTCTACCAGTTTTTCCATTCGTCTGTAAAGAATTCGCGTTAGTATTTCTGTATTTCTATCAAACTCAATTAAAAATTTGTTAACAAGAATTTCATAAGAAGAAGACATTTTTATAACCATTTTTAAGTGTTGTAGAGAAAATAGAATCCAGTTATTCATTAGAAAATGTAAGGCAGTATATGGAAGAGTCAATACCTACACCATTTGATAAAACTGAAAGTCAACCCACCTGTCCTACTGAAGTTAGGGAAATAATAAAGTAACTCAAAGTTAAACTCACATGGAAGTGATGGCATTTCCACCGGAGTACTAAAAACTTGTTCCCAACAAATAAACAGGATTCTCAGCACGTATGTAGTAGCTCACTGAAACAGGCATTTTTCCAGATAAACTAAAATACAGTATTGTTAAACCATTGCATAGAAAAGGGGATAAGTCTGATGCCAACAACTACTGCCCAATCTTACTTCTGACAGCTTTATCCAAAATTCTTGAGAAACTGATGTATTCAAAAGTAGTCTCACTTTTTTCTAAATGTCAGTTTGGTTTTCAGAAAGGCTTTTCAACAGAAAATGCTATACATGCTTTCATTGATGAAATATTAAATGCATTGAATAAGTGAACGTTACCCATCGGGATACTTTGTGTTCTCTCAAAGGCTTTTGACTATGTGAATCATGAAATCCTTCTACTTCTACATCTCTACAAATCACATTCAAGTGCCTGGCAGAGGGTTCACCGAACCACCTTCACAATTCTGTATTATTCCAATCTCGCATAGCGCGCGGCACGAATGAACACCTATATCTTCCCGTACGAGCTCTGATTTCCCTTATTTTACCGTGGTGATCGTTCCTCCCTATGTAGGTCGGAGGAGATAGATGGTGATTCGAATTTTGTGAGAAGATTCTGTCGCAACGAAAAACACCTTTCTTTTAATGATTTCCAGCCCAAACCCTGTATCATTTCTGTGACACTCTCTCCCATATTTCGTGATAATACAATAGCTGCTGCCTTTCTTTGAACTTTTTCGATGTACTCCATGCGGGCGTTCAAAACGACTACGCACCCTCCGACTCAGAGTTGCAATATGAAAAGTTTTGGCTGGTTTCGTTGTCTAGGGGGTGGGATACGTAGTTGCCGCATTACAGGCCACATACTGCTGAGTCTACAGTATACAATACGCTCACACACATGAATCGAATGGTCGAAGGTTCCTATCACTCTGCGAATTAATATAGAAATTTATAAGTGAATCTGCAGGTACTATTTCAACGACTTAAAATGGTGGTTACGATAGGAGAAGTACTTTTGAGAATGACGTATATTTCTGCAAAAAACTTATTGGTATCGATGGTCCACGAATGAAATAAAATATAAGTTGAATAACAGGGAAACAATAGATTCCTACAGCACGTAATTAGTTTTGAACAACAACACAGTTCGCGAGATATTCACTTCTAAACGCACACTACGTCTTCACCGTAGAAGCCACGGAAATCTGACAAGTTCACAAGTCCGCACTCCGAAGTATTTCTATATCTCGCGACCAAGAGCAAACCGCTCTAAACCCCAAGTCTCTGCCGCCACCGACCGTCGCGCTGTCTGCGCCCAGCACTCACTCCCCTGTCCTCTGCCGTACACCAGAACTGCCGCACTCTCTTAGTAACGAGCGCTGTGATTGGCCAGAGCGTTCCTGCCATGTCTCCAAGCCGGCGTGCACTCACAAACATATTGAAACACATACCAAATACTGGATTTACATTTAAATAACTTGAAATTAAATAAATATTCCTACGGCTGGACCATAAACACGCTCTAACACACATTATTAAATGCATAAACAATTAAACAAACATATATCAAAAGAAAAGAAGCAAAAGGTAGGCTAGGAGCCTAATGTCTCTGTGCTTTCTAACACACAGTAAATATTTAACCAATTTCTTCATGAATATTGTGTATCGGATATAAGCAAATACTAGTCGAACAAATATAATTATTAGCATGCAACTACCGTTTTTTCATGTAACTGTGGACTATTTATGGCCTGACGCGATCGATAGTAATCGACCACTTTGACCTCCAATAACTCATGTACTATTCAAGTTACATACCTGTAATTCATACCAATTTAGGTATACACTAATAGCTTTCTAAAGACACGGCGATCGACAAAATCGGATAAAGCGCTTATATTTTGGAAATTCTTTGCTGTGTGTTACTTGCATAACTTACAGTCAGACCCTAAACCTTAAACTAGTGAATATATTGAAAATCTGATCACACCATCAGAATCGTCGTGCTAATAATGGTAATGTACACGTTTCTTTTTGAGGTATCACGATTCATCTGGCTACTATTAATTTCTGTATGAACTGTGAAATGTCTGCCATTAAGGTTTCACAAAGTCCGCCACCTTTGGCACTCCCAGCATAGAAACCTCCTTCATCGACACCAGGCACCGTCCTCGTCATAGTGGAATTCCCAGCCACGCGGCTGGAGCCCTCCTGCTTCGGCCAGCGTTTGCCACCACGTGTTCGGCCTGCCGAGCGGTCGGCACCCGCCAAGCGGCCCGTGCGGCCACTGCTTCCTCCGAACTTTGAGTATATCCAGGGCGCGACGTCTCGCCCGTTACCTCACACCCTTCAGTCCTATCTGGTAAGGATCCCACAATGCGCAGCAAGTATTCTAAAAGAGGACGGACAAGCGAAGTGAAGGCAGTCTCCTTAGTAGGTCTGTTACATTTTCTAAGTGTCCTGCCAATAGAACGCAGTCTTTGGTTAGCCTTCCCCACAACATTTTCTATATGTTCCTTCCAATTTAAGATGTTCGTAACTGTAATACCTAGGTATTTAGTTGAATTTACGTCTTTTAGATTAGACTGATTTATTGTGTAACCGAAGTTTAACGAATTCCTTTTAGAACTCATGTGGATGACCTCACCACTTTTCGTTATTTAGGTTCAACTGCCACTTTTAGCACCATTCAGATACCTTTCCTAAATCTTTTTGCACGAAGACGGCTGCTCAGATTGTCTCCCAAATCGTTTATATGGATAAGGAACAGCAAAGGGTCTCAACACTACTTTTGGGGAACGCCAGAAATCACTTCTGTTTCACTCGATGACTTTCCGTCAATTACTACGAACTGTGACCTCTCTGACAGTAAATTACAAATCCAGTTACATAACTGAGACGATATTCCAAAAGCACGCAATTTCGCTACGAGCCGCTTGTGTGGTACAGTGTCAAAAGCCTTCCGGAAATCAAGAAATACGGAATCGATCTGAAATCCATTGTCAATAGCACTTAGCAATTCATGTGAATAAAGAGCTAGTTGTGTTTCACAGGAACGATGTTTTCTAAACCCATGTTGACTGTGTGTCAATAGACCGTTTTCTTCGAGATAATTCATAATGTTCGAACACAATATGTGTTCTAAAATCCTACTGCCTATCGACGTTAACGATATGGGCCTGTAATTTAGTGGATGACTCCTACTACCATTCTTGAATCTTGGTGTGACCTGTGCAACTTTCCAGCCTTTGGGAACGGATCTTTCGTCGAGCGAACGGTTGTATATGATTGTTAAATATGGAGCTAATGTATCAGCATACGCCGAAAGGAACCTAATTGGTATACAGTCAGGACCAAAAGGCTTGCTTTTATTAAGTGATTTAAGTTGCTTCATTACTCCGAAGATAATTACTTCTACGTCACTCATGTTAGCAGCTGTTCTCGACTCGAATTCTGGAATATTTACTTCGTCTTCTTTTCTGAAGGCATTTCAAAAGGCTGTGTTTAGTAACTCTGGTTTAGCACCACTGTCTTCGATAGTATCTCCATTGCTATCGCGCATGGAAGGCATTGATGGTTTCTTGCCGCTAACATACTTCTCATTCGACCAGAATCTCTTTGGATTTTCTGCCAGCTTTCGAGACAAAGTTTCGTTGTGAAAACTGTTGTAGGCATCTCGCATTTAAGTCCGCCCTAAATTTCGAGCTTCTGTAAATGATCGCCAATCTTGGGAATTTTGCGTCTGTTTAAATTTGGCATGTTTGTTTCGTTGTTTCTGCAACAGTGTTCTAACCCGTTGTATACCACGAGGATCAGCTCCGTCATTTGTTAATTTACTTGGTATATATCTCTCAATTGCTCCCGATACTATTTCTTTGAATTCAAGCCACATCTGGTCTACACCTATATTACTAATTTGGAATGAGTAGAAATTGTCTCTTAGGAAGGCGTCAATTGAATTTTTATCTGCTTTTTCGAACAGGTATATTTTTTGCTTATTTTTCGAGGATTTGGGGATTACAATATTCAATCTCCCTACTACAACTCTGCGTTCACTAATCACTGAATCGGTTTTGATGCTCGTTATAAACTCAGGATTATTTGTTGCTAAGAGGTCAGGTGTGTTTTCACAACCTTTTACTATTTGCGTGGGCTCATGAACTAACTGCTCGAACCAATTTTCAGAGAATGCGTTTAGCACAATTTCGGATGATATTTTATGCGTACCACCGTAATTAAGCATCTATTTTCGCTAACACAAGAAATGGCAGCAATAAATTATTCAGTTACATATGTCAGTGTTAGTGGAGATTTGCTAAGATGAACTTCATAAAAATATTCGGTTTTAAGGAAAGCCATCTCCATGGAAGAAAAAATTTTCGTGACATTATTGTATACCATCTGTCTAATCAGTAGCTAATTATTGGTTGTTTACAGTGAAATTCACGATATTAGCTGCGACTGCAGTGTATGTACAGAAGTAATTTTCCTGTTTTATTTGAAAACTACTTTATTTTTAAAATAAAATTTAATGTTAGAAATAAATATCACAAAGCAATTAATAAATAATTCCCTAGAAGAAGTACAAAAGTAATTTCGTTTATTTACATCTCATTTTTCACAATAATCCTACCATGACCTAATCTTAGGTCCTTAACATCACTTGCTGCAGCAGGAGAGGTAGCTGCTCTATTTCAGTTTGGAAGTAGATTATGAAGAGAACTCCTATATCCCTGATAGTGTTGTGTGGTTCTTGTGATTGTAGTGGGATTACAGGAACAGACTTTGAGGAATTGATCTGTAACTTCCACATTCTTTAGTCTGCCAGTGTCCAGAAAGGCATTATTATAAGTAGTGTGAATGTGACTAACTGCACTTCACTAACGATCCTCATAATTCCCAACTTTTTTTTCAGTTCACACTTTGAGTAGCCTTGAGATGAAATTTACCAAATTGATGATCTCAACAAACTCTCACAGGTCAAATATTCGATGTCAAAACTGTCTACAGTGTTCATAAGGGCTAAAAAACTATGTATAGGTGAACAGCAAGTAGTTCTTGGCAGCTCTGCTGGAGTCCTGATGTGGTACCGACCATAAGTCGCCAAATGCTCCACTGGCAACACTGCTGCTCTACCAGGCTTTCCAAAAGTACATCACGGTGCCACCTCTCCTAGGAGAGGTGACACACTTAAGTAAGTGTCAAGTGTAGGAGCCTTTACTGCTTCCCATGCATTGTGTCTGGCCTCTCTTCCAGCAGGTCTGCTGTAGCATTCCAGTATACTAGGACCCCTTAGTGTGGTCAGCACTGAGCACAAAAGCGGGCCGGCCACAGATAAGGCATGGAATTTTCCTAATTAGTTCTGGAGCTCACGGTGGTTCCAAATCCTTGGTCAACGAAGTGTGACTCTGCAGCTATGGAATATTAAACACAGATATTCTAAAATTGAGGCTAATGGACCGAAGTAATAAATGAGGATATGGAATCACATGTCTCCTCTTATGAGTTGAATGTGGCATAGCACGATGCTGTACGAAACCTTCTGGTACACAGACACCGATTTTTATAAACAATGAACACAAAAACACTTTAAATAGTGTAAGACGTGTAAATTTCTATTGTAAATTGTCAAACCACAATTTATGAAAGATTTTTATATTTTGTTAATAGGATTAAGTAGAAATAATTAATATTTGTCATGTTGGAAGTAGTTGTGTTAGCAGGGAATGCCTGCACCAAAGTATTGTTGGCAAGAGAGACCGCACATTGATATAATTTTAAAAAGGGCGGGAGAGACAGCGTATGGATACATTTTAAGAAAAGAGCGGGAAAGACCGCGCATTATACATTTTGTAATGGTAGCATGGATTGCCTGCACCAGAAAATATTGTTGGCAGGAGAGACCGCACTTTAGCGTTCGTAGGAAATCAGTAGTAAGCGAGATGTGAAGCAAGTCGGTAGCAGGTCTGAAGTGAGAGGTTGAGAGGAGCGGCGTGCCTGCCAGCCACTAACTATGATTTACAAGAGATTATAAACGAATGTACAGAGATATCAGGTAACTATTATCATAAGAGTAACTAATATTATTGAATTAATTTTTTGAGGAACTCAAGACTACTGAAGGTATGTTTGCGCATTGCTAGTTATGAGATTATTGTAAAAAGTAAGTCCCATTTGAACGTTTGTAAAATCATTTCATTCAGAATATAATTAATTCCTGCCAGCAATATTGCATTACTGATTATAATCCATCTCAAAAACCATCAACGTAAATCTTCGTAAAATTTTATTGTTGTCAAGAAAAAGTTTAACTATGAATTACATAACTTCAGTTAAATTAATTAAAGAATAACGTCAGCTTTGCTATTAAAGAATAACGTCAGCTTTGGTAATAAATACAGCCACTTTTTATGACAGCCCACCAGCAGCTAATAGTAAAACAGAGTAAGTATATTCATGTCACAGTTCGATGTAGCTGTCAGATGGTGATCCAGTAAGAGTAAAAAAAGTAAGAAACAGTTTTGGGTTATTGCAGGTAACGAATGAGGGCCACGACGACGACACATTCTATGTTTCGTCGAAATAATCAGAAAATAACTTTCAATAAACAGCATTTAAATTTGTATGCGATGAGTGAGAAAGAGAATTAATTTCAAAGGGAAGATTTCATTTGTTGTTATTAAGCAAGAGCTAGAAATCCGAAGGGAAGGTTTCATAGGTTATTGTAAAAGAAAGGTTGCGTAACAAAAGAGACATATAGAGGAGACGGGAAGGTTTCAACAACACTATTGATACACCACTAATGCACGTTCATTAACAGTGTGTGAAACTGGTGCCGAACCATACAGTGAACAAATACTACAAAATTTCATTCTGGTACATTACTGAATCCAGAGTAATGAGAATCTCTACACTAGGCAATTGACTAGAACTAAATGAACTCGACAATCATACATACCATGGCGTCAGCATGTGTTACACTATACCTTTATGACTGACCTAAAAGTGTTTGTTTCTACGCAAGTAGGAGGCAGCTTTATTAAGACAGACCACCAATTAAATGATCCCTAATTCACATTTGATGCAGCCTACATAAAAATCAACTACACCTCATAAGCAAACAGGATACTAGGTTCTATTTCAAGACACACAGGATTATATCAAAATGTTTACTTGTACTTTCTTGTTGTGAAATTTGTACATGGCGGAATCATACCGTGTTTTTAGTGATGTACGATATATATATATATATATATATATATATATATATATATATATTAGAATATTTTGTAAAGTCGGAAAGTGACCAGTGTGGGGAGATGGTCATTTCAGTGTCTTTAGTTGTAACGAAGAAAATATATTTCCAACTACAGTCATTTTAATGTAATTTCGTAATAAGTTATGAATGTATCTAGGACAGTCTGGTTACTGAAGTGTCAGAAACTTGGTCTTTTCCATGTGGTCTTCAGGCAGTTATGGGCAGGATATACACCCATTTTGTAACTAAATGTTGCACTGATGGCCCAGATCACATGCTAAGAGGAAACAAATGATGGAATATTATAGCTGGCTTGTTTAATTATTCTATGACCGTGAACTTTAAATATCTCAGGTGCAGAAATTTTGTTCAGGCTGGTAAGCTAGACTTTGTGGCTATAAAAACAAGCAGGTTCTACATAATTACTACAGTTAGTAGTTACGTCAGTGAGACAGCGGCATTGGCTACTGAGCAGATCAAGTCAAAGCTGGCCAATTCTGATCATGAAGCAAACTCACCAACACGTCCAAGGGATGGGCTGTTAAAAATGTGTGTACACTTGTAGCATTAGGTTCAGGAAAATGAAAAGATACGTTGCACTATATCTCTTTTTGGTAATTCTTATCATCCCCATAAACTTACGTGGTTATGTCTGTACAGACAGAGGCTAGGACTAGAAGCGATAACGAAAGAAATCACAAGAAAAGGTAATCAGAAAAAGAAAAAAGTGTTTCACAGAGATATTTTCAAAGTTATCAGTGTTTTAAAGTTGCATTCTATGCAGTTCTGTTTTCATTGTGAAAGAAAATATGTTGCTCTAATACATTTTTATGACTGTGTGTGTAAAATAATTCATGAAAGGAAATTGTGTCTTTCAGAATGATATTTTCACTCTGCAGCGGAGTGTGCACTGATATTAAACTTCCTGCAGACTAAAACTGTGTGCCAGACCTTTTGTGGGCAAGTGCTCTACCAACTGAGCTACCCAAGCACGACTCATGCCCCGCCCTCACAGCTTTACTTCAGCCAGTACCTCGTGTCCTACCTTCCAAACTTTACAGAAGCTGTCATGCGAACCTTGCAGAACTAGCACTCTTGAAAGAAAGGATATTGCGGAGACATGGCTTAGCCACAGCCTGGGGGATGTTTTCCAGGATGAGATTTTCACTCTCCAGCGGAGTGTGCGCTGATATGAAACTTCCTGCCACATTAAAACTGTGTACCGGACCGAGACTAGGACTCGGGACTATTGCCTTTTGCGAGCAAGTGCTGTGGCTAAGCCATATCTCCACAATATCCTTTCTTTCAGGAGTGCTAGTTCTGCAAGGTTCGCAGGAGAGCTTCTGTAAAGTTTGGAAGGTAAGAGAAGAGATACTGACAGAAGTAAAGCTGTGAGGAGGGGGCGTGAGTCGTGCTTGGGTAGTTCAGTTGGAAGAGCACTTGCCCACAAAAGGCAAAGGTCCCGAGTTCGAGTCTCGGCCCAGTACACAGTTTTGACCTGCAAGAAAGTTTCGTATCAGCGCAGACTTCGCTGCAGAGTGAAAATCTCATTCTGGAAAACATCCCCCAGGCTATGGGTAATCCATGTCTCCGCAATATCCTTTCTTTCAGGAGTGCTAGTTCTGCAAGGTTCGCAGGAGAGCTTCTGTAAAGTTTGGAAGGTAGGAGACGTGGTACTGGCAGAAGTAAAGCTGTGAGGAGGGGGCGTGAGTCAATCTTGGGTAGCTCAGTTGGTAGATAACTAGCGCAGGAAAGGCAAAGGTCCCGAGTTCGGGTGTCGGTCCGGTACACAGTATTAATCTGCCAGGAAGTTTCGAAATTGAGTTGTCGGCGAGAGATGAATTTAGTTTCTGAGCGACACTGTTTCAAATTTTATTGGAGATAGTATCTGAGCAATGCGTGCTGACTTAGACAATTACTTTTTCATTTCCAGTGGTATACTCTTTAACATGATGCGATCGTTAGTTTACTTCTTGATGGACTTTATCAGACTGCAGAGCAGAATCTCTGATGTACTTCTACGCTAAAGTATGGCCAGGAGATGTGATTATTCTTCCTTTCGAACTAACTAATTTAATTGGGCAATCTGCCCAATATTATTGGTGATTTCATGCAACCTTAACTACACTTACCTACGATTTCAGTTCTGTATCTCAAGGTGGAAACCGACAAGCAATTAATAATTTCTTCTAAGACCATCACATTTCCTTTTGCATTGTTGTTCCAAATAAAATATTCACTGCTCAACTTAACTTCATCTCTGTGTTTTGTACCTATTGCGTTCCTCACATTATTTTCTTATTTTATTGTTTTTTAATCACTGCTGCATCTACCAGATTTCATGTATTTAGTCTCTGGTTACTTGACAAAACCTATTATAAGCAACTGGGAATAATGAGCCACAGGTTTATTACCTGACAATCCTTTCTTTTTTTCCTTTCTTAGTACAGTACAAGTAATAAGTGGGCAAGTCGAGCGCACTAAGGGATTACTTAACGATCAAACCAACACACTCATGACAATAAATATACAAATTCAATCAATAAAACTATATTTAAAAATTTAAACCTACAGCCTCCTCAGGATTAAGAGGTTAACTGCACTAGGAGATAATTTAATGACCAAACCAACCCACCAACAACAATAAATACAAAAATTAAATCAATCAAAATTATTTCAATCTTATTAAATTTATTAAATAATTAATAATTTTAATACGCATAAAGCATTGCATCATAATTTTCTAGAACTACTCTTTTATCATACTGAAATGAGAAATCTTTCTTAGCCTGTTTGTTGACTAGATTTTTAGTATCAACATCTCCAGTGATCTGACACTATTCTAATTGTATCCTTTACTTCACTTCACTTCCGATTAATCCTATAATCAATGTGCCATTCAGCTTTTGAATATTCTTATAATTTAACCTGAATCCATTTACATTCACATCTGTAGTTTTATCATTTTCCTCATAACTGACAACTTTCTGGGTCAGCTGAAGCCCAATGTGTAATCCAGTTATTTCCTAATGCATTAATCCATTCACTTATTGTACAAGCGGTTTCCACAACATTTTCACCCCTATCAATACCAACTATACTATCTGTATCAAAATATATAACAAATTCTCCTAGTTTATTTAACATATTATACAATCAAACCCTTTCATTTGATGTAGTGAATGCAGCTGTAAAAAATTTTGTATCTGTATTATTTTCCACATAATAATACTTAAAACTGAACTACATCTGATTCATATTCTCTCAATACAGTATACATCTATGTTATCTAATCGATCATCCAATAGTATCTCATAAAGTCATTGAAAATTTGTTACATATTCTGTTTGGCTAATGCTTTGCCTTTGCCCATATTTTCCCCATAATAAATTGAGATATATCTTAGCAATGGTTCGTTTTACTGGATTTTTAGTTATTGTATTAGGATCTAAGTCAATAGCCAACTGTTTTGATGCACTCTTAATTAGTGGCAAAATCATATGGACTGCTTTCTAATTTTATTTTCATACAATTTTCCACATGAGTTTTAAACAGCATGTTGCTTTTATTTCTAAATCCTCACACTTCAGAGGCATCAAAAATTTTATATCCTTTTTGTACAGCTTTCTCCACTTTGTCACTCGTCCACATTCCAATAAAACTTCTTTCATCATCGTTGTGTTCTCATTTATCAATTTTTCCTTGAGCACATCTGACACAAGGGAAACAACAGTTTTTCATTTATTCCTACTGGTATGACAGGTTGATACAATCCTTTGGGGCGCACTACTTCACATTTTATTAAACCATACCAATTTTTGGAATTGGCACAGTGGGCTAAAGACTCCATATGTCATTGTATTTCATTTATGTGCTAACACCACCTGCTTCAGCTCTTAATTTTATTACATTTGTTTGATGTTCCCGAAAAGAATTTCTTGAATTCAATGGTTTGACAACTTCTTTAACTGTTTTAATTTTTTAAGCATCTTATACTCTGGAGAGTTAAGCCAATCACATTCCACATCACCACTAACTTACATCCCACATTCTGTATTTCTGCCCTTCTTTTTAAAGTGTTTTGATAAAGGTTGACCATTGTTTCTTTACTTTTATTGTTAGTCATCTCACTGTTAAAACATTTTTACAACCATACCAAAACCAGTTGTGGTACTGATGAAGAGTATTCGTTTCTTTATCAAATACATGTATTTTTGCAATGGCTATTTTTACTCCTCCACCATTAAGAACATGTGAGATATAATTATTGTTTAAACTGTTTAACCAGCCTACAGATTCTTTACTATAATTTTATTTTTGTTCATTATTCAATTCAGTAGTTGTATTTTCCTGTGAATATTTCTATCTGTAAATAGCCATACAACCACTTGCAATTCTTAAATAAAGAAATGGGTCAATATAAGCTATCTCTAGAATTTTTTTTCTTAATTCCAAACAACCTCTTCTAAATATATGTACACCAGATTTTCGGTACTCATTAATTTATTTCTTCATATTGAGCACATAATTTTCTTTTTCTCTGGAGCTATGCCTTTTGGGAAACACTTCTCTATCTTGTAAATAATAGATTTCAGCTATCAGTCTTCCTTTTTAAATTTTATTGGCAGATCTAGATTTCAGCTAGAGACTAGCCATATTCAGTGCACTAGCATTTTTGATGAATGCATGTAATGCTTGTTGGTCAGACTTTGTCTACAGTTCATTGAACATATAACAGTATCTATTTCAGTTTTCAGAGCATATCTTGTTTTCTAGTGTCTAGTATAAAGATTTATTTTTCTATTTTGCAGTTATGTTTATACTGTTGTCATGTGGTTTGTTAAATTTAACAGAGAAGTATCAAGAACCCAAGAAAGCTTTCATACTGTTAATTACAACAAAATTGTTTTCATTTTTAATGAGATATGTCTTTATTTCTTTCTGAAGGCCACTATACATAACTAAATTGAAATTCTCTGCACATACAACATTTATTTGAATTATCAAGAATTCATCAATATGTTGTCATCTAAAATGAACTCTTTAACATTGTATTCACCTAATTGTTTACAAAATATGTCAGTTAACTTTTCTTGTAATTTGTATTTATCTCCTTCATAATTTTCTTAATCTCATTTGTAGTTTAGTTCTCTACCTAAAATATTATGTGTACAGTATGTTAATGCCACTACTACAGCTCTAGAACATAACACATTATCGTTTTTATTAATTCTTGTGTTACATCCCTTATTATTTTTGTCTTCAGCTAAAGTTATTAGATTTTACCTCTACCACCTCTGCCTCTAGGAATCGCTATCATCTCAATATTAAATTAGGTATCTGCTATATCGATAGTCTCATTGGATGTTATTATATCTCTGCTTTTATTACACATATCTTGAACTGATTCACAAGTATTAGCTGATGCTTTACATTCTGTAGAAACTGGATAAAACATTTTGGGGTTTTCGATGTTATATTCAACCTATCTCCTTTTCAAAACTCCAAATATTACAGGAAAAATAATGAACTATATTGCGACAGAGAAGCTATAGTAATTCCTGTTGATTACCACATTTTAAAAATTTAGAAAAATTTATTCATTCAAAAAATACATATTCACATCACAGCAGATGTAATTCTAAATAGAATTAGTATTGAAACTCATGTAAAAGTGCGTAAGGATATAAAAGAAGATAATATTCTGAGTGTACTAGGATTTAATAATCAAATTATTAATACAAATGAGAAAATTGTTGCTAATGATGTTCCTAAAATTATTCCATTCGAATTAATTAATATAAATTTTAATGTAACTGATGGGATGTTTGTAAAGCGTACTGATCATTATCATAGAAAAACTAATATTATTTCTTTATTCAAGCCTAATGCAGAATTTGGTGTACCACTAATTCATGAACCAAATTATCCTACATATATTCCAAGTTTTGAACCTATTCAGGATTTAGAAATTACTTTAACTGATGAAAATCATAATTTGATTGACTTTAATGGCGTTTATGTAACAGTAATTTCAGAAATGTCTTAATAAATTTTATTCTTATTAAATAATGAATAAAATCGAGACTTACCAGTTCTACTCATTCTCAGTGAATCACAAGACTGAAAATAATCTAAATCTCTGCAACAAAAACACAAAGATTAGCATAAATATTGGAGGTGGTTGAGTTCATCCTAATATACTCAGTTGTACATGAGCTTAAGTATTATTGGAGCAGATGCTCATGATTTTCCGTCATATACTGGAAAACCAATAAAAAATTAATTGATAACTATGTGGCAAAGCATTCCAAGGTCAAAACTATAATAAAAGGAAACATGATTTTGTCTCAAATGGAACATTTATTCATTTCCTGATATGTTCTTATGTGATTGACTTCTACTATAGCTTGTAAGTTAACCATGTGAGGTCATATTC
Organism: Schistocerca americana; assembly: GCF_021461395.2. NCBI lineage: Eukaryota > Metazoa > Arthropoda > Insecta > Orthoptera > Acrididae > Schistocerca > Schistocerca americana. The sequence goes on from NC_060122.1 coordinate 655,740,495, forward strand.
TTCATAATGGTAAGATAAAAAGCAAGAAAAATAAAGTACTTTTTCCACCAGATTTGTTTGGTGGATTTTTAAGAGGCTATAAAGAAGAGATACACTTCCAAAAGAAGGTAAAATTGTAGTGGGATTTATGGAAATTCGTGTTGCTGTCATAAAATATCAACGTGAATATTCACTAGATCCAGAAGAATAAAGACTAAAGAATCAAAAATTCCAGTTTCTTTCTTTGAGTCACAAACAGTTGAAATAGCCAGATTAGATGTAAAAAGAAGTATTGAACTAGATATCACTAATTATGATCGTTATTCAGAGTTTGATATGACTTATTTTATTTTTGTTGTGTTTCAAAATAATCGAAAAAATAATAAGCTAATTGAGTCTTCTTTATTCAATAATGTTAAGTTACAGAATATCTATATAAAGAATGAAATAACGAAGTTTTTCTTCAAGAAATGTGGAATCTAGATCCATCAAGTAATTATCTGAAAGCAAATCTGCTTTCTTTCGTTTTAAGAGAGGTGTTCGATTGAATAAAGATGTCATTGTAAACCTCTTCAGTTTTATTCAAATTATCCTATTTTTGTCATAAATATGTCTAGAAGGATAAATGTATTACCCAAGCAGAAAACTGCAATGAAATTAGTTGTCATTTTTAGTGATACCATTCTGAAAGATAAAACTGCTTACATAGTCAGGTCTGGTAATAAAAAATTTGCATATGATCCTCACTATAGAATTTTGAGTGAATATTCTTAATATTACTATTTTTTATTCTATATAAATGAATTCTTAGTAATGCAAGCAGTTCTACTTTGTTTAAAAAATATTAGTGAACTAAAAGTAAATGAAATGTATCACATTACAGGATGTGAATATTTAAAAACTAGATATGGAGAGAAAATTCGTAGGGCGCTTGACAGTAAATTTAAAATGATTTTCCCACATAGGTTTAATAAAATGATAACTATCATGGGCATTCAGCTTTTTAAAGATGGTAATATCAAACTAAAATATGAAGGAATGAAGAGAACTAAACATAATTATATCGAATTTCACGTTCTGAAGTTCATTATGTGAGTAATTTTTGGTTGATTTAATATTTATATTTATTTCAGCAGGTGGAGTGCGTTTCATCATTAAATAATGCCTTAGGCGCTGAAACTGCCCACTTACTACTTGCCCACGTGAGTGACTTACCAGTATCTTTACCTAAAATAAACGATAAACTACGAAGCATTCTTCCAGGATAGATTGTCACATGTGTTAAACATCTCCAAAATTTTTGGGATGACAAACCGTGAGCATACGAGGGTAATCCCAAATGTAATGTCTCCTATTTTTTTATAAGTACATAAAACTGTTTATTTCTACAATGATTTACATCAGATTACAGCTTGAACATTTAGCTATTTTTCGACATAATCATCATTTCTGTCGATGCATTTTTGTAGACGCTGTAGATGCGTGGCATCCATCTTGCGCACGCCTTCTGGTAGTTCAATGTTCCCGTTAAAATCCTGTGAGCGGTGCTTCGGGAAACCACAGGAACCAACGTGCAGAGATCATCCAGGGTGATACGTTGATTTTCACGCATGCCTTGCTCAACCTTCAACCTTCAACACTGTCTCATCAGAAATTGACGGTCTCCCGCTCCTTTGTTCGTCGTGAATTTCGGTCCGATCAGCTGCAAACTCTCTACACCACTTACGAATATTTTTGATTTCTGTGCACGACTCACCATATACTTCCGTCAAATAGCGATGGATTTCAATCGGTGCAGTGCCCTTTGCGCTCACAAACCAAGTAACTGCGTGCAATTCGCGCTTAGTGGTAACATTTAACGAAAGCTCCATTCACAACGGCTGCCAAGCCAAGACTGAGCGCCTCAGCGCGGCGTGCGCATGTTTACACACAGCGCGTGAAGCACTCTTCATAACAGTGTGACCAACTGCCACACAGAGTTCTCTACTTATAAAAAGTAGGAGACTTCACTTTTGGTATTACCCTCGTACATTTCAGACAAAAACCGAGGTGGAAAACGGACCTTGAACCTAACCTCAATGGTTATGCAAAATAACGTAGTGCCAATGCAAAATAATATAAGTGGCGATCAAAAAGCTTTCGTTTGAGGACGTTGCTACAGCGTATATGAAACTTATGGCGATTCCCATGTTGGTATATAACTACCGACATGTAGGCAACGTGTCTTTACTACGTCTGAGCTATAAGTGCCGAAACGTGAACTATGGCGACGTTATTACCAAATGCGTCCAAATAGGACCAATGTGTTGTTGTTCATCTTGGCTGCCGAAGGACAGACACCGGTACATATCCTTCGGAGAATGAAGAATGTGTGTGGAACAGCATGTCTCTCGAAAACCAGCTTTGTGAAACGGTACGTCAACTTCATGATAGCGCACCTTCCTATATCTCAGATGCCGTAATGCAGAAGTTATGCCAAGAGACGCGAATCACAAGTTTTGTTACTATAGTAGAAAAAAGTCAAGTGACCGTACTTGAATGTTTCGAAACCAGAACGTCAAGTTTTCTAAAATTTAACTCTTAAGTTTAACCTAATTACAACTGAGTGATGGGCCCTACGCAGGTCATTAAAATGAAGGATAATATTCTCACAAGGGATAGCATTAGTCAGAACTAAAACGAATTCCCACAACCAAAAGACGACAACAAGTGTGTGTTAAGATATAGGCCATCATATTCCTGTGACACTGCAGGAGTTTCTTAATGTGACTACTACTCACTCGTACACATCCCTTAGCACTCCTCAAAGAATTACAAACTCTTGCAAACATGCCTGGCTGCCCTTATATTTGGCATCATACATGTGACAAACGCTCCTCTAACAAATGCACATTTTAATTTTACCCTCTGTCTCTCTCTTTTTTTATCTCATGCAGATGTCCCGACAGAACAGAATGAGTGATCTACTGGAAAATTCTTCAGTTCTTGACTGTAAAGTGCGAGAATTATTGTTAAGACTTTTTTTTAAATTTTTGTATAGCTTACTGCAAATGAATGCAGCAGAATACTGGACGACTTTCTGCACAAGAGTCAAGAAGATGTGATACAAATGCAGACTGGATTTCTGTCTGATATTATCTGAACGATAGCTGCTAATTCCTGAAAGTAAGCCCGTACTGTTAACAACAAACGATATTAAAGGAAATGAATAATGGAACACTGATGTCAGACTTGCCAGCCTCCTTAACAGGGGGTCGACAAGCGGTTTGAGAGATTACGACAAATATTGTTAGTGATGTGTTGGCAGATGTGCCAACACCTTGTAGATAGAGGAGGCCTAAATGCACGCTATCTAACGCAGACGGGCGTGAATTCTGGAACAGGATAAGTAGTGAATGGTAGCAAAAAAAGTATGCAGCTCCACGAATAATTAACTTTTATTCTATCCTTGTTGAATACAGCATTCTTGATGAGACGTTTCATACGATAACTATCAAACTATGTAAGGCTAATGGCGCCTTGCTAGGTCGTAGCCATGGACTTAGCTGAAGGCTATTCTAACTGTCTCTCGGCAAATGAGAGGAAAGCTTCGTCAGTGTAGTCGCTAGCAAAGTCGTCGTACAACTGGGGCGAGTGCTATTCCGTATCTCGAGACCTGGCTTGTGGTGGCGCTCGGTCTGCGGTCACACAGTGGCGACACGCGGGTCCGACATGTACTAAATGGACCGCGGCCGATTTAAGCTACCACCTAGCAAGTGTGGTGTCTGGCGGTGACATCACAGTTAGAACTGGTCGTTGCTGAATAAAAAATATCCTTTGTGAATGGGAAGAATAAACCAGAATTTTATGCCTTGTGACGTAAGCGTATGACTAATTTTCGTGTTGTACTATCATTTACAACAAACGCTGCTCAGATGTCAAATGTAACAGCATTCAGCTTTGGAATAAGTTCCTGATCATGGCCTTTCCATGACAGGTTACTGTCTACCTGCACACCTAGGCAGCTTGCTAATGATATGCCCATTCTGCGTAATCAAAATGTCAATTTTAGTTTAATTGTGGATTACAAGATGTAAAAACTGAGTCTTACTGTTTTTAGCATCAATTCATTTTCTACAAACCATGAACTTACGTCTTGAAATGCACTGTTTGACATACAGCCTATGTTGCACACAACGTCCTTTACTACCAATCTAGCAAACAGAAATTAAGATTACCTGTCACGTTAGAACGCATATTAGTTACATATACATATATAAGAAACAACACATATGGAATGTCTCCATAACAAAATCCCTATGGACTCTATACTGCCTGACCTCCCAGACAAAGCCATCACTCACCAAAAGTTTGTGTTAACTAGAGGTAGAAAACGGGGTGGTGTATAAATCTCATTCGTTGTCGTTCACTAAGGGTAAAGTTAAACACCGCGAGTTATTTGCTATGTTTCGCGCAGAAACTGGCGGTAAACAGCGTCTGTTCATTTGATGAGTAAAGCGTGCAGCCCTGTGAGTGTCGCCGGCAGTTTCTGCTTACAAATTGATACCAAACAGAAGCTGATACTGTGTCTGCTGTTTCTCGCATGCAATAACAGATTCTATTTCAGGTTTACGTTGTTCACACTACATGGAGTTAGTAATTTTGCTCTGATGCAAGCACAGTCTAAAAACAATACTTACAGAATGAGACACGTAGGAGACACTTCGCGTGATTTTAACAATGTAGGTAACCACTTTTCACGTAAGACACAGTCTGCAAAAAGAGGATATCTAACGCATTACTACTGGAATGTATGTAAAAGCTCTCGTAAGCAATCTCGAAATAACAATGTATGATAACACTGACTTGGAGCGAAATTATCACTGGTATTCACCATAAAAGTAAGTAAGTTCCCACATTGGCTATGAAATACTGCAGAATGTCAAGTTCTGAGATGTAAACAAATGCTACTCAAAACTTAACTGCCAACTTCGAAGCTTTGGCCTGGACCTACTCTTTACTGAATGATTGTACCCAGTTGGTTTAATGGTACATCCTAAATGATGTGCATATCTTAACTAGATCATTACTTAAAATACCACTTAAATTCACATGAATTTTATACAAACACAAAAATTAGGGAATCACAAACACTGCAAATACAAATTTATATACAGGACGAGTCACCTTCATTTTTAACCTCAAATTAGGTTGACCTGTTAAAGACGTTTGTAATCTGTTTTCTATTTGACGAACAGTGACGAAGGGCTCATGAAATAAACAACAACGTGTTCTTGCAGCTCTTTATAAATAGATATACAGGTATCAATTTTGGTTTTTCTAAGTAATCTATGCTATTTTTGCAACCAAAATGGCATATCTTGGTGAGACAAATACACCATTATAACTTTCTTTGTAGATCTTGCTAGATCAACAAAGAATTGAATACAGGGATTTTTGTGCAGTTATTGTAGCCGTTGAATGATCGTCCACCAGATAGCTTACATCACACTCCAACGAAACTCGCGCCGCTGTGATGTTTACCCTACTCTCTACTGAAACTCGTGTTGCCGAGGCAAGAGATACTTCACCGGTTGTGTGTTGTCCTTCGAAAGAGTTAACTGGAGTGCAGTGGAGCCGCTGTCTGTGTAGAGCGGGTAAACACCGTTCAACTCTTGACACCTTGGTTACTGACATCAAAAAATTCTGAAAGTCAAAGTTTTGCCTGCAGAAAATTTATAAGGAATGAAGACTGCTACCAACGAAGCTTCAGAAGTAGGGTTCCTACAGTTACTGCACTAAATCTCCAAGCCAGTTCTCGTCTCAAACACAAAGAGAGGCAGGCATCTGTCAAAGAAACTGTCTGCGTAATCTTTGTAGGTATAAATATCACTCATACCATATTTCTCTACATCAACAGCTGCATGACAGTGATTTTCAGCTTCTCTCTGAATACTGTCAGTGGATTCCCCATCAAGATAATAATTTTGTTTGGAAAGTACTATTTACTGATGAGGAAACGTCCAAAAATTATGGGAGTGTATATTGTAGAACGATGGACTAATTGTAACCTTCCAGTATAAAATTAAAAATGATTTTTTTTTGTTAATATTTCAACCCGTGAAAACTGATTAATTTTGACATAAGCAGCGCCAAGCTATGGTCCTGTAAAATCCATCAGAAAAAATCTTACCTCATGATTGTGTCGCCGGATAACGTTGTCTATATATCTGCTGGTAAATGGCACAGCTTAGTGCAATTCCTGGCCTATCTACTAATACTGGACAACATTTGTCTGAGATCAGAATTATTAGGAAAACTAACCTTGCTTGTTGACACAGCTGCACAGCTAGTAGTCTGATTACTAAAGAACACATGAATATGATCTGAGAAAATTTCTGAAATATTTAAATTTAAATAAATGACTGGATCGGGACTAGTAATGATTCAAGTCAAAATTGTTCCTTCCTTTTTTTTGACTTGTAAAAATTATACTCAGAAAATGTTGTACATTATTGATAAAGATCTCCATTCCATTATACACTCCTGGAAATGGAAAAAAGAACACATTGACACCGGTGTGTCAGACCCACCATACTTGCTCCGGACACTGCGAGAGGGCTGTACAAGCAATGATCACACGCACGGCACAGCGGACACACCAGGAACCGCGGTGTTGGCCGTCGAATGGCGCTAGCTGCGCAGCATTTGTGCACCGCCGCCGTCAGTGTCAGCCAGTTTGCCGTGGCATACGGAGCTCCATCGCAGTCTTTAACACTGGTAGCATGCCGCGACAGCGTGGAAGTGAACCGTATGTGCAGTTGACGGACTTTGAGCGAGGGCGTATAGTGGGCATGCGGGAGGCCGGGTGGACGTACCACCGAATTGCTCAACACGTGGGGCGTGAGGTCTCCACAGTACATCGATGTTGTCGCCAGTGGTCGGCGGAAGGTGCACGTGCCCGTCGACCTGGGACCGGACCGCAGCGACGCACTGATGCACGCCAAGACCGTAGGATCCTACGCAGTGCCGTAGGGGACCGCACCGCCACTTCCCAGCAAATTAGGGACACTGTTGCTCCTGGGGTATCGGCGAGGACCATTCGCAACCGTCTCCATGAAGCTGGGCTACGGTCCCGCACACCGTTAGGCCGTCTTCCGCTCACGCCCCAACATCGTGCAGCCCGCCTCCAGTGGTGTCGCGACAGGCGTGAATGGAGGGACGAATGGAGACGTGTCGTCTTCAGCGATGAGAGTCGCTTCTGCCTTGGTGCCAATGATGGTCGTATGCGTGTTTGGCGCCGTGCAGGTGAGCGCCACAATCAGGACTGCATACGACCGAGGCACACAGGGCCAACACCCGGCATCATGGTGTGGGGAGCGATCTCCTACACTGGCCGTACACCACTGGTGATCGTCGAGGGGACACTGAATAGTGCACGGTACATCCAAACCGTCATCGAACCCATCGTTCTACCATTCCTAGACCGGCAAGGGAACTTGCTGTTCCAACAGGACAATGCACGTCCGCATGTATCCCGTGCCACCCAACGTGCTCTAGAAGGTGTAAGTCAACTACCCTGGCCAGCAAGATCTCCGGATCTGTCCCCCATTGAGCATGTTTGGGACTGGATGAAGCGTCGTCTCACGCGGTCTGCACGTCCAGCATGAACGCTGGTCCAACTGAGGCGCCAGGTGGCAAGCCGTTCCACAGGACTACATCCAGCATCTCTACGATCGTCTCCATGGGAGAATAGCAGCCTGCATTGCTGCGAAAGGTGGATATACACTGTACTAGTGCCGACATTGTGCATGCTCTGTTGCCTGTGTCTATGTGCCTGTGGTTCTGTCAGTGTGATCATGTGATGTATCTGACCCCAGGAATGTGTCAATAAAGTTTCCCCTTCGTGGGACAATGAATTCACGGTGTTCTTATTTCAATTTCCAGGAGTGTATGAAAAATTCAATATTACAAATCTTGGTCAATGGTGCTGACAAATCAAAAAAAGATTGAAACAAACTCATATTAACATCTCAGGCAAGTGACTTAACTTTGCGCATGCCAATGAAAAACAATAAAATTTACCTTTTAATACATGGCTGTGAACTGCGGTGTACCAGCGATATACTACTACTGCGTTGTAGCAGCGAGCGACAGCAACAACTTCCGAAACTGCTCCGACCTGCGACTCTATTACAGCAAAGATATTTTCTGTCGCAGGCAGCGCATGAGCAGTACATCGAAATTACATTTGCTCCAGCAGTGTGGTGAACCCCTTACATAATGGTCAACGTAATCGAATTTTGGATTCGTCGGGTGATCAAACCAACAAAAGTGAAGTGTGAACTGTGTGGAGTGACACAATCTAATAGCTCGTGATCGGCCCTTATTTCGTTGAAAGTATGGTGGACAGTAAAAGTACAGAGTCTGTTGATAAATATTTTACGCTAATTATTAGAAAATATATCATTGAGGACTCGTCAGATGATGTGGCTCCAACATAATTTGAAGCCATATTGACCGTTAATAGACCGTGACTGTTTCAAAACTTTGGGAAGGTTTTCAGATACCACTACCACTCACAAAATTTGTTTACTACTCAATTATTTATTTTTTGATGTGATAAATGTTTTTTAGTGCCAGATCATGAGGTATCACCTCGAAACATGACGCAAAATAAATAATTTAGCTGTCAACAAATCATGGGATCGATAACGGTATCTGAAAACTTTTTCATATGGTTGCAGCATGATGGATATCCTGCACTTAATTAGTCAGAGGCAAAACCAGCTTACTTCAAACCGATGCCTATAAAGAGGCAGTCCTGTTCAGAGGCACGCAGCACGATTTCCTGACCAGGAGCTGTTGTTTTTCTTCCTCTGAGGTCATGTGAAGCATGTAGTCAACAACGAGGTTCCAAGGACTACGGAAGACTTAAGATAGCGAATTACTGCAGCGTGTAAAGCGATTACTCCAGTTAATTCGACAACAGTGCATTCGTCAGTGATTCAGGGCGAACGAAAGTGTCCCATTGCAAATGTTTCTGTCTTTGCACACGTCATTTAAAAAATTCGCCACTAGAAATGTAACGCAACACTTCTTTATTACTTCTTTTTATTACGATCACTAGTTAATTTTGTGTGTTGTAGGCTTGCTGTACTAGTTTAGTGTACGATTTTTAATCCTACTGATGTTCATGCTTTATGAGTGGACATTGCAGCTCAAACTGGTATTCGACAGCTATAACGACCAGATTTTTGAACTAATTATTTGAAATGAGTATTGAAATACACTCTTAGAGAAAAAAGTAAAGGCGACGAGCACCACGAAGGAATTATCCGGATGCAGTGGAAATCGGAGAGTCAGACTAATGATTAAAATTTAGAAAAAAATGGATTTATTCAAGAGTAGGACCTTTACAAGGTGGACAAGTCAAAAAAATTGGATTTATTCAAGAGTAATAACTTCACAAAGTTGCCAAGTCAGTAACGCATTAGTCTGCCTCTGGCCTTATGTAGCATAATACACCTTAGCCAGTACCAGCTGTCACGAGTTCTGGATCAATCAGCTGATCGGTTTAAGGACCATCCTATCGTTATCAGATTAAAGTTAACATATATTGCGAGGTGGTGCGTTTCGTCTGCCCGATTGAAATATTAATTCCTTGACTTCGAGTTGCTCTATGGAGAGCGAAGAAAAGGAAGAAAATCGGGATGTGAAATGACTTTGTTACGAGACAGGATAACGAGAGGACGGGCATGATGTGTGTGCAGTGAAACAGTCATTGTTAGGCACCATTGCATTTCAAAAGTAACTGCGCTTATTTAATTTTGATCAGAGGATTCTGTGATGAGGTGTTATGTACTACAAGCTTGTATAGGACTTGTAGCATTTGGTGGTCGATGTTTGCTGTTGAACCTGCTTCAGTAACACTTTCAAAACCGTCGAGAAAGTTTTCTCTGCTAAAACGAACTCATATCACTCTCAGACAATCATCTAATGACCAAATGAGAATGGCAGTGTTCTAATTCGAGAAGATACTCTGTAATTTTTCTTTCTCTTACATTTCAAGAATTTTACAGGCAATAGTCGCAGCTACTTCTAAACCACGCTAGTAGCTTATCTACAGGTACAAAATTATGTATAGTGTGGGAGTAGTCGACGCCGCTCGGGATATTGTCCCTCACAGACATACAAACAGAGAGACTACACACCCTAGTTCAATATAACGAAGTTAATATTGCCAGCTTAAAACGTTTAATGTCTTCTTTTGAGCAGCAGTAATATTATAGCAAGCAACTATTCGGCATGCCAATGATTAACAGAGTTGTTGGGTGACGTCATAAGGTATATCACGCCAAATTCTGTCCAATTGGCGCTTCTGATCGTCAAAATCCCGAGCTGGTTGGAGGGGCCCCCCAGAATGCTCCAAAAGATTTCAATTTGGGAGAGATCCGGCCATATTGATGGCCAAGGTAGAGTTCGGTAAGCATGAAGACAAGCAGTAAAAAGTCTCTCCGTGGGAGGGGGGGCATTCTCTTTCTGAAATATATGCCCAGGACGGCTTGCCATGAAGGGCAACAAAAGGGGGCCCAAAATATCGTTAACGTACCGCCGTGCTGTCTGAGTGCCGCGGATGACAACCTAAGGGATCTTGCTATGAGAAGGAATTGCACGCCAGACAATCACCCCCAGACAATCATCACTCGTGTGTAGTCTGGCCGTATGGTGGACGACAGTCAGGTTGGTACCCCAACGCTGTCTGGGACTTCTCAGGCACGTTTTCAGCGTGGAATATCATTAACTGGAGTAGAATTGTTTTCAGTGATGAGTCCCACTTTGAACTGAGACACGATAACCAGCGAAGACGTGTCTGCAGACGCCCCCGACTGGTGTGGGACACCACCCTGACTGTCGCTCCCTATATGGCCCAACAGCCAGGAGTGATGGTCTCGGGTGCCATTTCATTTCACAGCAGGAGCCCTTTGGCTGCCATCAGCAGCACCCTTAGAGCACGGCGGTAAATCGATGATATTCTACGCCTCGTTTTGTGGCACTTCAACGCAAGTCGACCTGGGCTTCCATTTCAGCAAGATAATGCCCGCTCCCACACGGCGAGTGTTTCTTCTGCTAGTCTTCATGCTTGCCAAACCTTACATCGGCCAGAAAAGTCACAGGACCTCTCCCAAACTGAGTACATTTGGAGCATTACAGGCAGGGCCTACCAACCAACTCGGGAGTTTGACGAACTAACGCGTGAGTTGGACAGTATTTGGCACGATATCCCTCAGCGAACATCCAAGAACTCTGTGGACCACTGCCGAGCCGAATAACTGTTTGTACAAGGCCGAGAGGTTGACCAAAGCGTTATTGACTTGCTCACCTTTTGACGTTCTTTCTCGTGAATACATCATCCAGTTTTGTTGAAATTATACTCATACGCGGTTCGAGGCGCTTCAGTCCGGAACCGCGCGACCGCCACGGTCGCAGGTTCGAATCTTGTCTCGGGCATGAATGTGTGTGATGTCTTTACTTTAGTTAGGTTTAAGTAGTTCTAAGTTGTAGGGGACTGATAACCTCAGATGTTAAGTCCCATAGTGCTCAGAGCCATTTGAATCATTTGAACACTTCGGGCACACTACCTACCATGCACTGGACGCTTGTTGGAGTTCTGTGTGAGGGGCACGTGGCAGACCTCGTGCAGCTCAGGCACTGGCTAACGTGAACCAACCATACGAGTCGTCACGAAGTTGCGGGGAAGCATGGTCAGCCGGAAGTTCCACGCTGCCGCTTTATTATGTTTAGTTCTGACGTAACTGGAACCGATTTGCGTACTATCAGGTGTTGGACACTGGCTGTGGTTTTGTTCATGGCGCATCACACTTGGGTGAGATTGTAAATTGCTCTTAGATTAAACAAAAGTTTCACGTGTATCCAAATGCACTCATGTTGGTCCATTTCTTTTTTGAATCATGGTTAACCACCGCAAATTCTCGAGCGGGGTTCTTGATCAGTTGAAGTGTAAAGTAGCCTTCCTTTGTGATCAGTTCACAATCATGTGCCCACATGAATAGCGATATACAGTCTTAATTTGTCAGTATGTAGCATCCAATCCCTCCCTGTTTCAATTATATATGAGCAAATTGCTGTAATGAAAGTACTTTTGCGAAGATTTCGAAAACTTGGTATATTATATTGCTTTGTTTAATGTCGGACTTTAGTCATAGTCCCCTTTGTAAAACTCCTTGTTACGTGTCTCAACTAACGAACATTATACTGAATTTTCAGGAGTCTTCGCATTCGTCTGTTTTGTTAAAGCGTCCTTTGTTCGTCTTTGGAACCACCAGGTATTTCAAGTTCACGATCAAAACTGGTCATACCTGAATCTGCCATGTTTAACGGCTCCGTTTAAACTGGAAAGAAACTCGTTTTCTACCCCTATTTTTACGTAATATTTCAGTTTTCTGGTTGTTATTTTTGTTGCAGTTCGGTGATGAATGTAGTTCTACCACCGGCTCCGTTTAAGATCAGCTGCCTTAATAAGTTATTTCGAAAAATCACTGGAACTTGGAGATTAATATTTTTTAAGGCGGTTTATCAGATTTCTGTGCCAGTTAATATCTAACAAATGGAATGTAGGCACTGCACAAACATTCGCCTATAAGGCGAAACGTTTTTAAACTAGGAATCTATTATATGGGTGCCAACGGTTAAACAGATGTTTCAGAAATTAGCTGACTATTTAAATTAAAGTTTCAAGACAACCTTTAGCTTCCAGCATTTTACAGTGTACAGCTGAAAAAGGAGGAAACCTGCTCGGTATTTATTAAACGGAGCTCATCCGGTCGAGATCGAATACTAGTGATCAAAGGGCTTCTGGTATGCAAATGTGTGCATGAAAGTCATCATACAGAGTGATTAAAACTGAAAGCTAATTATTTATTATAGAAAAAATGATTACTGTTTCCTCACAAATTGTAACTAACATTTCATTGATAGTTATTTTTAATTTATTATTTACAAAACTAATAAAGCTATTTAATTTTGTATTGGTAACAACGAGGTATGTGTAAATCCGAAATGTGTATTTTGTTGCACACAAAGACGCACAGCTGATAGAATCATATATTAATTTTCATTCTAATGATTTTATCTTGTCTTACTATATTCCTCTTCGTGTGTAATTTCTGATATCCATTAATAAATTCCTCATATCTTTGTTTGGTTGCCTTTATCACTACGAGGCATTTACTGTGCATTACAATCTACAGTAATTTCGACTGTATTGAGTATTGCAATTAAATGACGTATTAGCGCCTCCTATCGCAACATTTTTAGTGACTATTGACTTGTTGAATAATTTAAATTGCCATTGGTTTTGAAAACATCTGGCCAAGTCCGGAAGACTGTTGTAGTTATTTCTATGTCATATGGAAGTGGAAGAACGTGAAGGATTCAACGACCCGTCGATGACACCATTAGAAACGAAGCACATGCTCAGACTGAGGAATGAGAGTGAAAGAACTCAGCCAATCCTAAGTAACTAACTCAACATTTTCGTTTAGCGATTTACGGAGAGCACACAAACACTCAGTCTAGAAGACCGGACGGGGAGATGAATCCCCTTTCCTAGGGGAAGTGGTCCATCTCCTATGGAATGTGGTCCAGCTTCTTAACCACTCAACCAGCTCATTCGGCGAAGCCTTAGAATAATCTGTTCCGAGACAGAGAATATTAATGGCCAAAATGGCTACAGTCGTATCGCGAGCAAACGCCAGAAATCACACTGTGAAATCGAAGTGTTAGAAAACGCTCTATATGTGATTCGAAACAAGAAACACACTTAGAATCGGCAATTTTCAAATCCACTCTAACACTTTCTTCCGAAGGAAGTTTCTACATATGGCATTCTGACGACGATGACTTCATGGGCTACGGGTAATGAAACACTCATATTGTGGTCGTTTGATGCCTGGAACGGAAGTTTCAGCTTCATGTGCATTGCTTCGTTGGTGGAGTACGGCCCCGAAACAAACGCTCGATAACTGATTCCACACAAGAAAGACAGTTATAGTGTGTCGTTCTCAAATTCCCTCTAACACCTCCTTCAAAATGAGGTCTCTCCACACAGGCTGTTAACAGTGACAGTATGAACTACGGATAATGAGATGCTAGCAAGGAGGAAATGCTTCTCCACTCTCGGCGAGTTAAAATGAATATTAAATGAAACTTTTATTAGGAAACGATTGCTTATATAACGAAAATGAGAACGGACGAGGTGAATAGACTTCGTGAGCGGCGAGACAAATGGATTTTCCATGTAACGCTTTCATGCCGCTGTCGCACCTATTGAGTGTTGTCTTTCGGCTCTCGTCAGCAACCCTACGTGTAAATGTTTATTAACGCCCAAACTAGCTGAAAGGGTGTTAATTATTTACGTTCAACTAGAGTGCAACGACACACAGAAGATCTAACACAATCTCTCCGAGTTTTCCAGTAAAGAAGTGCTGCCTCCTCAGACAGAAACCCTTGTCATACTTCACCCATCTGATATGTTGTGGAAAATAAATTGAAATGTGGAGGACATCGGACAAACTAGAGAACTTTCAGTTTTTGCTCTTTCGTATATTCCTATGCGGTGTGTAACAGAATGCAATTACTTATTTATAATTGTGATCAATGTCATTGACGTGCTTATTCTGCAATAAGATGAATGAGATGAACATACTCTTTTTTGTAAGAGATGATCTAAGTTATTAATAACCTTCTGATGGTCAAGGTTAAGCAGTCCGCCGCATGTCAAGAATGTATCTGTTACCAACAAGAATGAAATATCATCAGATTCCTGTGTAACAATGAAAAATTAAAAACTAAAATGTGTATGTGAACAATTAATATAATCAAGTGAGAGGAGTACTGGCGGAATGATTGACGTATCTGGATTTAGTATGTATTCACGCCAGAGCAATTAAACAAGAAGAAAGGATGATACATGAAGGATTCACGATGTAACTGAAGGTAATCGGAGAAATAACTCACAAGTGTCTTGTAATCCTACATCAGTTGCCTACGTGGCCTATATACGCCCTGGAGATCAATGAAATCATGTATAAAAATACGTCGTAGAAACCAGCTGCTTACAGATCAATTACACAATAATCAAGGATTTTACCTGCTCCATATTGCAATAAATAAAGTATATGAGTATTTTGAACGGGTAATCTAGTACGTAAAGGGTAATGAAAATCTAATAGTCATGATGGATTGTAGTGCAGTTGTAGGGGAAGGAGAAGAAGAAAGGATTACGGAATAAAATACGCTTGGTACTAGGAGTGAGAGAGGAGAAACACTAATGCGTTCTGCAACAAATTTCTGTTGCTAACGGCGAATACTCTGCTAAAGAACTACAAGAGGGAGAGGTATACTTGGAAAAGTCCGGGAGATATACGACTATTTTAGTTAGATTACACTATGGTCAAGCAGAAATTCTGAAATCAGACACTGGATTGTAAAACGTACCCAAGAGCAGATGTAAACTCAGATAACAATTTAGCAGTGATAAAGAATATGCTAAAGTTCAAAACTAGACAGAAAAAATCAATACGCAAAAAAGTGGGATACGGAAGTACTAAGTAAAGTAGACATACGCTTGAAGTTCTTTAAGGCTATAGATACTGCCATTAAGAATAGCTCAGTAGGCCGTCCAGCTGAAGATGTAATCACAGAAGTTTGAAAGAAAAACATAGGTACAAAGAGGACAACTGTGAAGAAACCATGGGCAACAGAGGATATACTTCAATTGATCAATGAACGAAGGAAGCACAAAAATTTTCAGGGAAATTCAGGAGTACAGGAATAAAAGACGCTGGGGAATGAAATAAACAGGAAATGCAGAGAGGCAAAGACGAAATTGCTGCATGAAAAATGTGATGAAATCGAAAAAGAAGTGATTGTCGGAAGGACTGTGTCAGCACACAGAAGAGTCAAAACAACCTTTGATGAAATTAAAACCAAGGATGGTGAAATTAAGAGTGTAATGGGGATTCCACTGTTAAATGCAGAGGAGAGAGCTCATAGGTGGAAAGATCACATTGAGAGGGAAAGTTTGTCTGATGTGACAGAAGAAGAAAGAGGAGTCGATATAAAACAGAAAGAGGATCCAGTATTAGAATCAGATTTTAAAACAGCTGTGGAAGATTTAATTTCAATAAGTCAGAAACGATAGACAACATTCCATCAGAGTTTCTAAAATCATTGGGAAAAGTGGCAACAAAACAACTAGTCACGTTGGTGTATAGAATGTATGAGCTGCGAGAGCTGACAAGTGCAAGCAGCATCCAAGTTGCTGACAAGAATAATACACAGAATAATGGGAAAGAAAACTGAGAATGTGCTAGATGACGATCAATTTGGCTTTCGGAAAGGGAAAGAAACCAGAGTGGCAGCTCTGACGTTGCGGTTGGTAATGGAAACACAACTAAAGAAAAATTAAGACACGTTCATAGGATCTGTCGACCTGCAAAAAGCGTTCTGCAGTATAAAATGGTGAGAGATGTTTGTAATTCTGGTTAAAAGACACTGCTAGCTAGGGCATAACCACCTATGGTAAACTAACATACGCAAACAGAGACAAACGCCGGCAAGCCCCTGCATATCAGCAACACTGACTGGTAACTACCAGCTGCTATTAGAGCCGACCAACAGGCCACAGCAGGGACACCGACGAGCTCGCCCACAGACGCACGAACAATCTGCCAACACTCCCTCACACTGTGCCTCCGGTATATGACCTATCGGACACAAGACCGATAACAAACCTAACTGTTGCAGGTTGCAGGACGCTGAACGAGGACTCTGTACCAGCACCCAGCGCCAGCCGCCGAGCAGCACAAACGCACAACGTCAAGGTATCGACATGCATGATACCCACTACTAACAAAGCCTATCCTTGCACAACCTATCGCAGGCAGCAAGACAACCGCTACTGCTCTTGCCGCCCGACCTAACTTTCGCAGAGGTTTTTTTCCCTTGGCTCTTGCTTTGGCACTTTTTTTCCTCTGCCCTTCAAACCGCTACCCTTCGTCAGATTTCGACCAATCTATCTCCAGATGAGCGCGTATTAATGGTTAATCCTAACCAGACGTACGCAAACATCGCAGTACCCACATCCTGCGACACCTCACTTTAGTGAATACTAACCCTTATGCAGAGATGGCAGTGGACCTTTTGTGTTGGCCATCATGCCGGTGTGGGCGTGGAGGGGCTCCACCTCTTTTTCTTTTAAAAAATATGTAATTCTGGGGAAAATAGGAGTAAGCTGCATGGAGAGACGGAATAAGACTGCAAGACAAAGAACGAAGTGCTCGGTTTAAAAAGTGTGTAAGATAGGAATGTTGTCTTTCTCCCCTGCTGTTCAATCTATAGATCTAAGAAGCAATGACTGAAGTAAAAGAAAGAGTCAAGAGCAGAATTAAAATTCAAGGTGAAAGGATATCAATGATGCGATTCTCTGATGACATTGCTATCCTGAGTGAAAGTGAAGAAGTATTAGAAAGTCTGCGGAATGGAATGTCAGTCTAATAACTACAGGATATGGACTGACAATAAGTCGAAGAAAGAGCAAATTTGTGAGATGTAGCAGAAATGAGGACAGCGAGAAACTTAACATCACGATTGATGGTCAAGTATTAGATGGAAGTTACGGAATTCTGCTACCTAGGCAGCAAAATAATCTATGACAGACGGTGCAAGGAGAACGTCACAAGCAGACTAGGCAAAAATGGCATTTCTGGCCAAGATGATTCTATTAGTATGAAACATAGATCTTAATCCGAGGAAGAACCTTCTGAGAATGTACGTGCGGAGCGCAAAATTGATGGTAGTGAAATATTGACTGTTGGAATACCCGGAACAGGAGAGATTCGAAGCATTTGAGACGTGGTCCTACAGACGAATGTTAAAAATTAGTTGGACTGATAAGAAATAATGCGGAGGTTCTGCACAGAACTACAGAGGAAAACACTGACAAGAAGGAGGGACAGGATGATAGGACTTCTGTTAAGACGTCAGGGAATAATTTCCATCGTACTATAGAGAGCTGTACACAGAGATTAATATATAGCCAGCAAATAATTGAGAACGTGCTACTCCGAGATGAAGAGGTTGGCACAGAAGAGGAATTTGTGGCGGGCCGCATCGAACCAGTTAGAAGACCAATGATTCAAAAATGAAAAGAAGACAGAGAGAGAAAAGTAGATGGTCCAATATGTTGAGGGACGTTTCGTCACGGGATCGTTCAGTGACCTCGAAAGTGACACGGAGGTGATCCATCTCCAGTGGTAGATGCCTCAAGGGAGGCAGCGGGGAATATGGAGGCTGCTTTTATTGAAATTTCGAGAAAGTGTGCTCCAAAGAGTGTCAAGCAACATATTTCGCACAAGTTGGCTACGCACAATTGGCCAAGGAAACAGGAATAGGGAGAGATCGTTGTATTACCGGAAGTACCCTCTCCACACATCGTGAAATGAGCAGCAAAGAGTAGATTTAATATCTTACAAACTAACTTTATGGGGTAGCTAGTCTTTAAGAAAAGAAAGGAAGTTTTCATTGCACATTAATGTGCTGTAAAAGTAATATCTGGTTTGCCGCCATGCTAACTACTAGATATTTTTTTAAGATTTGAATATTTTCACTGATGCTTCACAGTTTATTCCATCATGAAGATTCTTGTAAGTAACTCACTGCGATTCAGGAGGAACGAACATGCCCGTAATTACAAACCAGAAGAAACAATGACATTCAGTACTCCGCGTTTGAGGTTGTCATTCGCACAAAAAGAGGGCAAAAGCTGCCAAAAAAAAAATTGATCACGTACCCAGTGAGATACAATTCACGACGGATAGCAGAATTAAATTTGAAAACAAACTGAGAAAGCTTCTCATTGACAGCTCCTCCTATTCCGCAGAAGAAATTCTATTTTTTGTTATATGTAAGAGATGACGAACAGGAGTTACTAACTCACGTGTGTATCTTTTTTTTTTTAAAGAAAAACTTGTGAATGGTCATCACGTAGCCAAATTTATGTACGAGTGTGAAATGTGAATGTGAAATTACTCGTTCCACATCACTACGATTAATCGTTCAAAGATCAATGGAGCTTAAAACTAACAACAGAATTAGGCATACATAGCCTAGAGAAAGGAATATCTGCAGTCCGATACGACAACCAATAAAATACAAGGGAGGTAAGGTTTTATATTTTGTCGCTGATGATGATGTATAACATTCTAGTGGGTATGGTACCAGAATTTTGAATCTTCTTAGCGCAATATATCAGTAACCTAGCTAGTTATCGACAGGTACTTCCTGACGTACTGAAGCATCGCGAGACTGACTTTTCCTTACAAACAGTCCCGCCCATCTTTCAGTACGCCATGGTGCACCTATTGGTGATGACAAGACATTACATTGTCGAAATATTGTGCCAAGCACATTCAACAATCTGGTAACACAGTGCGAGAGTGTTAGACAAGGAACAATTTCTTTTCGATATGAACGGTGATGAGGGCGTAGGAGCGGACAGGGGTTCAGTGAACGTTCTTGTCCTTGGGATGGGTTGGACGCCATTACGACGCAAAAGGCAACGGTAACTACTGCATTGGAGACACGTAACATGTATTCACAGCACATGTGGCCTGTGATTCAAAAATTGTCATCATGATCTCTCCAGTTGCTAAAGATTCCGGAATAGTCCCCCTTTCGGATCTCGGGGAGGGGCCTCCCACGGAGGAGCTGACCATGAGACGAAGATTGAATAATCAATGAAGAGATGCCGTTCTACAAGTCGGGGCGTGGAATGACAGAAGCTCGAACGAGGTAAAGATTATAGAAAACCTGAAAAGGGAGATGCAAAGGCTAAATACAGATATAGTAGAGATCAGTGAAGTGAAATGGAAAGGAAACAGGGATTTCTGGTCAGATGAGTATAGATTAATATCAACAGAAGGAGAAAACTGTATAATAGGAGTGGGATTCGTTTATGAGAAGGATGGTAGGGCAGAGAGTGTGTTAGTGTGAGCAGGTCAGTGATAGGGTTGTTCTTACCAGAATCGACGGCAAACCAACATCGACAACGAAAAATGGTTCAAATGGCTCTGAGCACTACGGGACTCAACATCTGAGGTCACCAGTCCCCTAGACTTAGAACACTTAAACATAAGGACATCACACACATCCATGCCCGAGGCAGGATTCGAACCTGCAACAGTAGCAGCAGAGTTGTGTCAAACTGGAGCGCCTAGAATCGCTCGGCCACCGCGGCCGGCGCCGACAACGATAGTTCCGGTATACATGCCCACGTTGCAAACTCAAGATGAAACGATAGAGAAAGTATATGAGGATATTGAAATGGTAATACAGCATGTAAAGGGCTTTGAATATCTAATAGTCATGGGAGACTGGAATGCAGTTGTAGGGGAAGGAAAAGAAGAAAAATTTCAGGAGAAAATGGGCTTGGAGCAAGAAATGAGAGAGGAGAAAGACTGATTGAGTTCTGTAATAAATTTCATCTAGTAACAGCAAATACTCTGCTCAAGAATCACAATAGGAGGAGATATATTTGGAAAAGACTGGGTGATAAGGGAAGATTTCAGTTAGATAACATCATGGTCTGACAGAGATTCCAAAATCAGACACTACATTGTAAAGCTTACCAAGGGGCATATGTAGACTGAGATAACAATGTAGTAGTGATGAGGAGTAGGCTGAAGTTTAAGACATTAATCACGAAAAATCAATATGCAAAGAAGTGGGATATGGAGGCACTAAGGAATGAAGAGATACTCTTAAAGTTCTCGATGGCTATAGATATACTAATAAGGAATAGCTCTGTAAGCAGTACAGTTAAAGAGGAATGGACATCTGTAAAAAGAGCAATCACAGAAGTTGAATAGAAAAACATAGGTACAAAGAAGGTAACTGAAAAGAAACCATGGGTAACAAAAGAAATATTTTAGTTGATCGATGAAAGAAGGAAGTACAAAAATGTTCAAGGAAATTCAGGAATACAGAAAATCAGGTCGCTGAGGAATGAAATAAATAGGAAGAGCAGGGAAGCTAGGACGAAATGGCTGCATGGAAAATGTGAAGAAATCGAAAGAGAAATTATTGTCAGAACGACTGACTCAGCATATGGGAAAGTCAAAACAATGTCTGGTGAAATTAAAAGTAGTGTTGGTAAATGTTGGTAACATTAAGAGTGCATTGTTAAATGAAGAGGAGAAAGCGGATAGGTGGAAAGAGTAAATTAAAGGCCTCTTGGGGGATGGGGGGAAGGTAGTATTGGGGCAAGAGGGGTGTAGACCAAAGTACCGTTATCCAAGATGGCGGCGATGACGTCATCCAAGATGGCGGCTGTGACGTCCTCCAATATGGCAGCTGTGACATCAATCAAGATAGGGGGCTTTGAGCAGGAATTTTGAATTTTGGCAGGAAAGTGCCACGCCCACCTCCCCTAGAAAAATGACGCAACGTTCAAATTCCTACAGGATAATGCACCTCACCACACTTATCTCTACTAGGCAAAGGAAATGGAGAGAGAAAATGATACTTGTACTACCTCCACTAACCTAAGTTGCCCAACCGCTGCATTCTCCCACAAACTGGCACCAATTTCAACCAGGTGTGTTCGCTACATGATTCGACTTCATAGAACCTAGGACTTGGAATCAATTTTCGCAAATGCCACACCCACCCGGACTTGGAATCAAATAGTTAAAGTCTCCACCACGATTCTCAACATAGCACCTTGTCCTCATATCAATCCGTGTTGGTGGACTAATGTGCACTAACGAGCACTAAACTGTACTAATATGTACTAACGTGCACAGTGCATGTCGTCATCCAAGATGGTGGGACGAAATGGCGGGAAAACAGATCTGAACACAAGCCTTTATTTTGCAGGCTGTGTCTCCACCACGAGATTTAGTGTCCAACTGTCCTAGTACACATTACTGCCACCAGATTGTACTGTCATCCCTCCTATGACCTGATCCCAGATGGTGGTCCTTAGAAGCGAGAATGGTGCCAAAATGACTCAGGCTGCGCTGAGCTGCTGGGAAGATTAAAGAAGAAGTGCACTCTATTTATTTTCGAATATTTTATTTACGTATGGAATATATTTATCGCACTGATACAAAACACATTCTTGGGGTCACGTCACACAGCCCACAGATCTGGAAATTACTCCTAAATAACGCTCTCCAGACACACAAACAACTCCTAATGTACCCAAATACACTCCTGGAAATGGAAAAAAGAACACATTGACACCGGTGTGTCAGACCCACCATACTTGCTCCGGACACTGCGAGAGGGCTGTACAAGCAATGATCACACGCACGGTACAGCGGACACACCAGGAACCGCGGTGTTGGCCGTCGAATGGCGCTAGCTGCGCAGCATTTGTGCACCGCCGCCGTCAGTGTCAGCCAGTTTGCCGTGGCATACGGAGCTCCATCGCAGTCTTTAACACTGGTAGCATGCCGCGACAGCGTGGACGTGAACCGTACGTGCAGTTGACGGACTTTGAGCGAGGGCATATAGTGGGCATGCGGGAGGCCGGGTGGACGTACCGCCGAATTGCTCAACACGTGGGGCGTGAGGTCTCCACAGTACATCGATGTTGTCGCCAGTGGTCGGCGGAAGGTGCACGTGCCCGTCGACCTGGGACCGGACCGCAGCGACGCACGGATGCACGCCAAGACCGTAGGATCCTACGCAGTGCCGTAGGGGACCGCACCGCCACTTCCCAGCAAATTAGGGACACTGTTGCTCCTGGGGTATCGGCGAGGACCATTCGCAACCGTCTCCATGAAGCTGGGCTACGGTCCCGCACACCGTTAGGCCGTCTTCCGCTCACTCCCCAACATCGTGCAGCCCGCCTCCAGTGGTGTCGCGACAGGCGTGAATGGAGGGACGAATGGAGACGTGTCGTCTTCAGCGATGAGAGTCGCTTCTGCCTTGGTGCCAATGATGGTCGTATGCGTGTTTGGCGCCGTGCAGGTGAGCGCCACAATCAGGACTGCATACGACCGAGGCACACAGGGCCAACACCCGGCATCATGGTGTGGGGAGCGATCTCCTACACTGGCCGTACACCACTGGTGATCGTCGAGGGGACACTGAACAGTGCACGGTACATCCAAACCGTCATCGAACAAATCGTTCTACCATTCCTAGACCGGCAAGGGAACTTGCTGTTCCAACAGGACAATGCACGTCCGCATGTATCCCGTGCCACCCAACGTGCTCTAGAAGGTGTAAGTCAACTACCTGGCCAGCGAGATCTCCGGATCTGTCCCCCATTGAGCATGTTTGGGACTGGATGAAGCGTCGTCTCACGCGGTCTGCACGTCCAGCGCGAACGCTGGTCCAACTGAGGCGCCAGGTGGAAATGGCATGGCAAGCCGTTCCACAGGACTACATCCAGCATCTCTACGATCGTCTCCATGGGAGAATAGCAGCCTGCATTGCTGCGACAGGTGGATATACACTGTACTAGTGCCGACATTGTGCATGCTTTGTTGCCTGTGTCTATGTGCCTGTGGTTCCGTCAGTGTGATCATGTGATGTATCTGACCCCAGGAATGTGTCAATAAAGTTTCCCCTTCCTGGGACAATGATTTCACGGTGTTCTTATTTCAATTTCCAGGAGTGTATTTTAAGTACAGACATTCAGACACCCCCTAAAGAATGCAGCACAGTGATGTGTAGACATGCTTAGTACACATGAACTGTCCAAATAACGCATAGCACAGCCTACAGACCTGCTTGCAAAATAATCCAACAGATACGCAACCAACATACACAGATACTGCCCCCAGTCCACTAGAGCGTATAAGAAGCTAAAAACAGCCACGCCAAGTGACACGGCCGTCAGCTATCAAACCACACACAGCTGCCCACAGGCATGATGTGTATACATCCCTTTTCATACTTGACACTAGAGAAATTCCTAACCTAACATGTGTTGTAAGTAGGCTGTCTAGGTTTTTATATTGGTAACGCCACGTAGCGCTCTGTATGAAAATCACTGGCTGTGCTGTGTGCAGTCTGTGGCTGGGTGGCATTGTTGGAATTTGCTACTGTAGTGTTGGGCTGTTGGCTGTTAACAGCGCGTAGCGTTGCGCAGTTGGAGGTGAGCCGCCAGCAGTGGTGAATGTGGGGAAGTGAGATGGCGGATTTTTGAGAGCGGTTGATCTGGACGTGTGACCATCAGAAACAGTACATTTGTAAGAATGGATGTCATGAACTGCTATATATATTACGACTTTTGAACACTATTAAGGTAAATACATTGTTTGTTCTCTTTCAAAATCTTCCATTTGCCAACTATGCCTATCAGTAGTTAGTGCCTTCAGTAGTTCGAATCTTTTATTTAGCTGGCAGTAGTGGCGCTCGCTGTATTGCAGTAGTTCGAGTAACGAAGATTTTTGTGAGGTAAGTGATTTGTGAAAGATATAGGTTAATGTTAGTCAGGGCCATTCTTTTGTTGGGATTTTTGAAAGTCAGATTGCGTTGCGCTAAAAATATTGTGCGTCAGTTTAAGCACAGTCATGTATAATTTTTCTAAGGGGACCTTTCGGTGTTCATCTAGACGCCGATGATGACACGATCGGACGGGAGTGAAGACTCACAGACAGAGCGCAAATGCTTCAAGTTTACCATTCGCACGTGCGGTTGACGCGGACGACGCACGTGAAATTTGCGTCTATACAGCTTCCCTCATATCGACGTCACAGATCTCCAAGGCGCAGCCGCCATACTTGAGACACCTCAGGCCAGCATTGTCTTTACCACAGATGGCTGAATAGCGCAGGGTGCTTCCATCTAACGGAACATACGTGATATGTTCAGGTGTGCTTACCTGGTCAATCATTCAAGCATGGCTCACGCCGCATCCAGCGAAACGTCTGCATGGCAGCTCGCCATCTAACAATGTTCCCAGTGTTATTGTTACGTCACATGGCTTTGTAAAAAAAAAAAAAAAAAATAGTCAAGTCGACCTCTTGGGAATTGTATATTTTCCCAGAAATAGTTTACGCTAGCTTTCTAGATGTCTCATCTTGTATGCACGGAAATTCCTACTCTGACAGAACCTGTTTACGAAAATAAAATGGAATGCACTCATCCCAGCGCTCCTAACGTCTTACCCCTCCAGATTTCAACATATGCAAATGTTCCCTCCGCTGTGTACAGACCCCTATATCCAAGCACAAACGATGTCAATGAATCGAACATTCTGATTGGCTCTTATCGAATTTACATGCCGAATTACTTATGCCGCCTGTATTGAAGCACCATCCACCTATTCTTTCTGTGGCTTTCAGCGCTTATTTTACACAGATCGCTAAATTCCATTGACAGTTAAATTGTCTCCACATTATCAAATACATACCACACTCACAAGAATATTTCAAGCCAGGAAGATATTTACCACTGTAACTACAATTAAATATTACTGTTGTTGCTACAGTCTGAAGGCAATCAGTGTACAGGCAATCTCTCCTCTTGACAACTGTGGTTCAAATGGTTCAAATGGCTCTGAGCACTATGAGACTTAGCATCTGAGGTCATTAGTCCCCCTAGAATTTAGAACTACTTAAACCTAACGACATCACACACATCCATGCCCGAGGCAGGATTCGAACCTGCGACTGTAGCAGTCACGCGGTTGTTCACTGAAGCGCCTAGACCCGCTTGGCCACCATGGCCAGCTGACAACTGTGCTTCAGTATCTATGGTGCATATAATTTTCCACTTAAAAACTCTCACTCATACCATCGTCGTTATCAGTCTGCACAATCTATACATTCCTCATGATAGGACACATAGTCATCCTCTCTAGTCATGCCATATTATAAACCACCTAAATTTACAATGCAATATATACACGTTTTACACACTGTGAGCCACACTAACTTTACAATACAATATATACACATTTTAGATAAACAGTGCAATTATCTTGTATATCTGTACAGCACACAAAAAAATTATTGTACGCCTACACTCACACTGGTTATCTGTTACCATGCTCCCCAGTACTATGAAAGTGCCCTCAGCATTTTCTTTCTTTCTACAGACGCGACATTCAGCCATAGTAAACTACTTTACGCTGATCACCACTTTGCACCGACAACTAAATTTCGCAAAGTGCCATACATAGCGTCAAATACGTAAACACACCTACTCACTTACACTCTACATTTACATCTTCATGGATACTCTGCAAATCACATTTTAGTGCCTGGCAGAGGGTTCACCGAACCACCTTCACAGTTCTCTATTATTCCAATCTCATATAGCACGCGTAAAGAATAAACACCTATATCTTTCCGTACGAGTTCTGATTTCCCTTATTTTGTCATGGTGATCGTTCCTCCCTATGTAAGTCGGTGTCAACAAAATATTATCGCTTTGAGAGGAGAGAGTTGGTGATTGGAATTTCGTGAGAAGATTCCGTCGCAACGAGAAACGCCTTTCTTTTAATGATGTCCAGCCCAAATCCCATATCATTTCAGTGACACTCTCTCCCATATTTCGCGATAATACAAAACGTGCTGCCTACCTTCAACTTTTTCGATGTACTCTGACAGTCCTATCTGGTAAGGATCCCACACCGTGCAACAGTATTCTAAAAGATGACGAACAAGCGTAGTGTAGGCAGTATCCTTAGTAGGTCTGTTACATTTTCTAAGTGTCCTGCCAATAAAATGCAGTCTTTGGTTAGCCTTCCCCACAACATTTTCTATGTGTTCCTTCCAATTTAAATTGTTTGGTATTGTAATACCTAGGTATTTAGTTGAATTTACAGCTTTTAGATTAGACTGATTTAGTGTGTAACCGAAGTTTAATGCGTTCATTTTAGCACTCATCTGGATGACCTGACACTTTTCGTTATTTAAGCTCAACTGCCACTTTTCGCACCATTCCGATATTTTTTCTAAATCTTTTTACAGTTTGTTTTGATCATCTGATGACTTTATTAGTCGATAAACGACAGCGTCATCTGGAAAACAACCGAAGACGGCTGCTCAAATTGACTCCCAAATCGTTTATATAGATAAGGAACAGCAAAGGGCCTAGAACACTACCTTGAGGAACGCCAGAAATCACTTCTGTTTTGCTTTTTTACTCTCCTCCCGCTGGGGCCAGGAGCTTGAATATTAGTGTGTGAAACCGATCTCCAACTCAGCAATATATCAACACATACCGTATCGATATAGTAAACATACAACTCATATTCTACACCATACAAAATCACTTATTGTACTTCAGAAAGCTGTCAGTGAATCGAAGTCACTCTCAGAATGATGTACAAAGACAGACTCGTTTTCCCCTCGGTACAAATGCGCTACTGTTTCTGGTCCGGATCTGCCTGCTTGCTTGCGTTTCTACAGACATCTCCAGACTGTGGGTTACAGGAACACACCTATTTTCGCCATTATACTCTATCATTTTCGCCGTACTTCTCGATAACAAGCACACAGCAGTAGCCTACCGATCGCTAGCGCAACATAATTCCGAAGATATAGACTGGAAATTATTCCTCTACGAGTCCCAAACTTTAGCGAGGTGCAGCGTGCTGTAAACCACTGAGTAACTAGAAACAAATAGAGCAAGCTGATATTTCCACTCTCAAATACCGATGTCGGTGATGTAACAGATTCCAAACCATCCCTGTAATTTACAAGCCAACTAAGGTCTTTTCCATGTCTAGAGAAAAGGCAACCATGTCTTCCACATGCCAGATGCACACACCACAATTGAACTTCTCTCAACTAAATAAAGGCGCGAAATGTGCAGAAGGAGTGAATGGAACAATTTACATGGCACCAAATAACGGTCGAGCGCAAACGCACCTCCATACACAATCTTCTCAAATTTCCGCTTGATGACGAAAGCCACCAAGCTTACAATCGTGGTCTCAATTAAGCGTCATTCGACAATGAGGCAAGTATCGGAAATACACCATGCTGTCGGCAGTCGCTCTCGAAATACAAAAATCAATACCTTTCTTCTGACTCGATATACTCTTCCCTTTGCTATCCCAGTACTCCAAGTCAAATCCATATCCTCCTTAAGACTGGACATAGTCATTTCGTTTGGACAAACACAAACTTTATAAACCTTATGCTCAAATGCGAACATATCACACACACACCATTACTAATTATAATGCTTTGTCAATGGATGATTGCGTAGTATAGTAAATAATGTTGACCCAAATCCAATGATTTGTGTGCTTGCCTCTTAGATTTCTTCCTGCGAGTGCTATCACCGTGTTTTAGAAAAATAGACATAATTGGCCAGATGTTAAAGAAAAAACTCGATTACAGCAACTATCGTACGTTACTGTCACCACCGATCTTAGTTCTACAGATGCACACAAGTATCCGGGTTAAAAGCTATACCTGCTTTACAAATGGTGGTACGACATTACTTCTTAATGAGGTAGTTTTATTCAGAGAACTACCGTGACAGTGATCATATGAGTGTGTAAGTTCACGATGCACCCCCGGGATCAAATTACCACGTTTTGAAAGTTATTCGGCTCAGGAACGTAGTATTTAAGCGGTATTTCCCACTCCCTCAAACGGATAATTCTATACTATTTCAAGCGCATTCGCTGTCGATACAATATAACACGTTCCTTGATATATCTACGGAGTTACAGTCGATGACTGATTGAGGAGGAGCACAACCAGTAGTAGTAGATGATGTGCGGATCGAAGTCGTAAGATAATGTACACTAGCTTCACAAATCTCTAGTGTTACACTATCCGCTATAAATCATGTCCATCATTTGCAAACTGGTCTTTCTATTCAAGTACATACCTTCATATGCTCACAGCAACAAGTGAATCATATTTCAGGCACTCTCAAATCTTTAAACGAATCACCTTCCTTCTGCTACAGTAAAATTACAACATGCCTTTAGTCACAACCTACACATCTTTCAGCCGCACCCATTTCTGCAGTTTCGCGCATGTGGTCGCTCCAATTTAAGTCAGAACTGCGCATAAGTCGGGAAAGGACATATACAACACATTTAGCACTCCATATAGAAATAGAACGACCACATTTACTGCAACACAACCGTGTTTTGACCATTCGACGGAAATGCGCGCAATGTCCTACGTCCCCAAACTAGACACAAGTACTACAGATCCGCATCCATTCAAATCAATCACCCAGACATCATATACTCATTATTCTCTACCCCCCAACATAGAAAAATTATGAACTATAAAAGCTCATCCTATTTACAAGTCACCTAGGCAGCGATGAGCGTGCAACGACGTATAGCTGCGGTGGTCCTCCAGTGCGGAGAAAGACATTTCACAATGCTTCCCCAGAATAGCGTAGCATGCAGTCATCCAAACATTCCTAACGGTGTACCCAGACCCCCGCATTAAAATGCTACTGCTACTGCTGTTGTCTCTATGACACAATCCTATTAAATATACAGACACCGCAGAGACTACTTTAAAGTTTGTTCACCTATAGATCAAAAATCGTATGAGACGCTCCCTCTGGTCCTGTTAGTTGTTTCAAACACTGTTTCCTAACAAGCTTTTGTACAACACCAAACATTTCATTTTTTCTGCAACGACTTCGATGCCTGTGTCAGGCTCTAAACTGACATTAAGACGCTCTGATCGACGGCCTCTCACAGAAAACTAGACACCTCACTGTGTAAATCATTTTCTTACTGTAACTACGATAACACGCGACACACAGTGGATGTTTTAAATAAAAGACACTTACAACATAAGGAAACTAGAAGACTTTGGTTGTGTTGTGGGGAATTTCCAAATTGATGTCCGAAAGTTTTTGACGACCTCTACATTTAAACTTATATGTCACAATGACGGAATATAAGATGGCTCTGCATTTCATTTCGAGTGATTCATCATTTTGCACTCATGTACGTGATCACTGTTTCACTGCTAGCAACCCCCAGAAGCAGTCACCCAATCACAAAACTCTTTCCCGAGCTCAAACAAGACTTGTCAGTCAATCATTATGTGGTAACCAACAGCGCACCAATGCACGGATGGGATGGAAAAGACACCACCCATGTACTGTAATATTAAGCAACCAGTTGATAGTGCGAACAATTTTACAGTAACTCCAACACTGGCCAATCATGTGACAGCATGTTTCTCTAATTTCAGTATCATAGCTAAACCATCCCTTCTCTACTTTCCGAGTATCATTGCGGACATGGATAGATCACTGCTCAGTACACCCATTCACTGTTAATTCTCAAACTCATAAATCATCAAAGTATACCAGACAGCGCTCTACATATTTCTAAGACCTCGAGCATAGTACTTAATTTACGATCCATCTTTCTGTGTATGGGAGTCACATAGAATTCTCCCTGTCTTACGGTAAAATTAGAGAGTGAAAGACCATCCTCACACCGTCAATGACCAACCTGCCATGTAGCACCGTTACCGAATTAATCTGCAACTGATCAGAAGAAGAAGACCGCTACACTCCACGTCTCGTGAATTAATCGAGCTTTCCGAGTCCTAACCCGTCCGAGTATACCAGTTTTCTCGAGATGGGACCATGTCGACGATCTTAGCACTCCTTACCGATGTACAGTAACATATTTCAAAGAGCCATAATGTAACAGCAGATATTTGAGAAGAACAAGAAAGTACTCATGTTTACACACGATGTAGTTCCAGACGGGTGGAGTTCGACACATTTTTACGTAAATCATCCAACCTATCAAGTCGAAAGTATTGTTCTAGAGTCTAGGATCGGTACGTGGAAGATGTTGGTAAGAGAGAGGACATGAACACACACACTCCTAAGGCTACAATGTTCTGCACTTAAAATGGGTCTATAATGTTAGATCGCCTACGTTTCCGACCTATCAGTCGTATGGAATGTAGCATTGTTAATACTGCATTGTGAGAAATATATTTAAAAAAAATGGTTCAAATGGCTCGGAGCACTATGGGACTCAACTGCTGAGGTCATTAGTCCCCTAGAACTTAGAACTACTTAAACCTAACTAACCTAAGGACATCACAAACATCCATGCCCGAGCCAGGATTCGAACCTGCGACCGTAGCGGTCTTGCGGTTCCAGACTGCAGCGCCTTTAACCGCACGGCCACTTCGGCCGGCAATATATTTCAAGTGCATAACATACACCCTTCTTCCTGGTCTCTCTACGATGAACTATCTTATCGAACCACAAAACGAAAAACAAAGTACTTCCGTAAAACGCTCGCTCTGCGTGATACGAGCTCAATATAGCCTTATGGAGACGTATAGCGTCCACTGTTCACATCCGATCACGGTTCAGAAATTATACGATCCCTCCATGAGGTCTACATAAAACGATCGTTAGCAGTGGGGGATACATCCTACATGGAAATAGATAAACGCATAGCAGCAGCGTCCTACAAGTGAAAATTACAAGTCATTCTGTCACTAACTCTGTGAGCTCCACATCTGTCGGGCAATTGTGTACACAGGGATTGCAGCGCCTCACAAAATCCTATCGCTAACTTCTTTTCACAGTATCCACATCTTCACTGAAATTCAAACAAGTCTCATCATTCCTCTGTACTACATTATTCACTTCTACCCACGTTGATTCTTCCAATCGATTCCCTTTGCCTTTAATATACTTTTATCATTATTAAATTGTGATTTGAATCTATATCTGCTTCTAAGTTCGCTTGACACTCCAGTGTCTGATTTCGGAATCTCTCTTCAATTACGATGTAATACAGCTGGAGTCTTTCCATATCCCCGCCTCTTTCCAACTATACCTCCTCATCCTTCTGTGATTCCTGAATAGAGTTTGCGCTGTTACCATCTGAAATTTATTGCAGAATTTAATCATGCTCGTTTCTCATTCCCACTGCCAGACCACACTCCCCCAGAATCCTCTCTATTCCTTACGCTACAGCCACGTTCCAACCCACAAAATTATTAGATTTTCGTCTCCCTTTAGACATTGAATTACCTGTTAAATATCCTCATACACCTCGTCTTCTGCTTGCGAAGTCAGCACAAATATCTCAGCTATAATTGTCGGCGTTGGATTCCTGTCGAATCTGATGAGGAAAACCCTGCCACTGAACTGTTCACTGCAGTTCACTCTCTGCCCTACTTTTCTGTTCGTAACTCAGAATAGTGTTCCTAGAGCCACTCTGTAGCAATTCTTCGTTCATAACAGTGATGATCTAGTGGGTATGAAAATTTTTGAAGGTGCTGAAGAAGTAGAAAGAGGCATATGGCACCACATTTTTCAATCAGTGTCGTTTAAAGTAAACATGAACGTATTCTCATTCTCATTTTTTTGTGCTCCGTTAGGAGCATTTTTCCGCTGGTTTGTATTATTCTTCAGGCTATTGATTATGTTATTATCACGCTGTGATGTCTTCCATACCTACCTTTAGTTGGAAAGTGTTAATGATCTCTCCAGTGACTAAAAACTCCGAATTAGTCCCACATTCGGATCTCTAGTAGATGTCTACCAAGGTGTAGGTGGTAAAAAGAAAAAGATGGAATAACCAACGGAGAGGTAATATTCTACGATTCGGAGCAAGGAATATTCAATTTTGAACGTAAAAGGAAAGCTAAAAAATCTGAAGAAATGCAAAGGCTCACTCTAGATACGGTGGTGGACAGTGAAGTGAAATGGAAAGACATAAATGACTTCCTGTGAGATGAATACAGGGTAATATCAACAGCAGTACAAAACGGCGTAATAGAAGTAGAATTCGTTACGAACAGTTTAAACACTTCCGCTGGCCACCAGTCTGCCCAGACAAGAACTTTATTGAGCATATATGGGATGCCTTGCAACGTGCTCTTCAGAAGAGGTGTCCATCCCGTCGTACTCTTACGGATTTATGGACAGCCCTGCAGGATTCATTGTATCAATTCCCTCTTGCTCTACTTCAGACAATAGATTCTATAGTTGCAGTCTCTCCACTTACATTGTTTGACACGGGCTGAATGCAAGTATTCATACACTATTCTAATTGATTTACATTTACACTATCTATGTGCAAATACTCTTCAAAGTCGTAGTATGCAGGTCTGACGCACGAACACCAGCTCGACTTAGTCCTGCGCCTTCAGTACCTAAAATATGGGTGAAAAGTATGACGAGACAAACGGCTTAACTATTTCCTACTCTAGCGTCTGTTCAATAAACTATGTCAGTTGGTTCATCAAGAGTGGAGAGAGCCGATAAGGAGGAAGCCTAAATTGTATCTGGTCCATGAGCTGAATTTTGTATTCGCTTTGCTTGGCCAACCGTAATTTATTGGCAGCATTGACTTGTATGACTTCCACAAGTAGGTAGCTTTTTGAGGGAAGAGGTAATCATATTCAAACTCGTCGCAGTGACCAACGTTAACCAAATCAAGCAGAGCTGCTCACGCTTCTTACTCCCCAAAGTGTGCTTCCTTAGTTAAGGAATGTAAAATCTAGGATCATTGGCTCAGCGTTGACTTTTAGAATCGTACAAGTAAATTAGACTATGTGGGAAATACGTTATCTTCTCTTGTAGTTTCTCAATGTCCTCGACTCCCCACACACCG
Source organism: Schistocerca americana (assembly GCF_021461395.2). Classification (NCBI taxonomy): domain Eukaryota; kingdom Metazoa; phylum Arthropoda; class Insecta; order Orthoptera; family Acrididae; genus Schistocerca; species Schistocerca americana. The sequence goes on from NC_060122.1 coordinate 655,774,105, forward strand.
CTGGAAAAGCAGCTCCTCCTCTGGAATCAACCACAACGGGGCTTTCTTGCTGAAAATCTACAGTACAACGACCTGACGCCAGCAAGCGGTTGAAGGGAGCTTGGGCTTCTCATAGTGGAGAAGCCCATACAAAAGTCCTGACCCTCTAAAGTAGTTAAGGAAGGAAGAAGAAATCTCGTAAGAATGCCACTCCACAGACTCCAAAACAGTAAGATCCTTCCACGGCATCTAACTCAGAATTTATATTCGTCGTTATTGTTCCACCACCAGCAGTGGCAGACATCCTGTGGCTAGCATGTCCTCTTAGCCTCTTCACGTCTGACCAGAACGACTTTAGTGTAATAGTTCAATTAAAATACAGTGGATATTAGTATTACTTGCCTAAGCTGTGACAGCTAATGTCTTTCTTTTCTTCTTTCTATGTTACCGTGCCTTCTGCTGGAGCCATATAGACCCTAAAATGAAGATCTGGAGGGGTCTATATATTGGTATATTGGGAGTCTGTAGTTGGTTTCCCCACCCTACAGCAGTGGAATCTGCAACGTCTATTTATCCCAAGATTGACACTTATGCACATTGAGACAGCCAGATTAATTCAATAATTCTATTCCCGTTCCTCCTAATTGGCGACCTCGTTTGACACCACCCTCGGTGGAGGAGTACCATTACATCTGATAGGGGCCTCCTGATTGACAAATTTCTCTCCAGTCCTGATGTATGTTTTCCAAATGACAGTACCCGTACACACGTTAGTCACTCATGGCACCTTTTCGACCAGCAATCCCACGATTTATTATCCGAATCTCGCGGTGCTATATAACGATCTTTGTGACGGTTATCACTTCCCAGTGATCCTGTCACTTCCTTATCGCCACCGACAAAACAACGGCCATACCGGTATCTCTGGTAATTCTATATCTCTTCTGTCAGCTTCACCCCCTCTCCACCACGCGATATCGGCGACACTGTTATAGAGATCTCCAAGAAGATCCCCGCTCCACTGGGACTGCTATTCGTCTTTCTACACGACCCTCCATTGGCAGCCGGTATAATGGCCCTCCAAATATATTACAACAGCTGTTCAAGACCGTCAAAGGGCTCGCCAACCCTTCAAGCGACAGCCTTCACGGACTGTCATCACGCTTAAGTTACTTCGCGGAAAGGCTCACTATCTAATTAAACAAAGAAAGAAGAAATACTGAGAGTGCGACGCCTCCTTGTTGAAAATGTAAGCCTCTTCATCTGCAGCTGTCGGCCAAACTCCGCAGTTTACTGGACTGCCGAAGTATAACAACTGTTCTGGGTCTCTTCTTCCACGGTGGTGTTTCTACAAATACTTCGGTTCTTGGCACGTTGTGTTGCGGCACTTCTGCGAGCTCGCGGGGTCCCTACAAGATATTAGACACGTGCACCAGTTTCTTTAGCTCCTTAGTGTATGTTCCATTGGAACTGTGTTCCTCTCGCTCTCTCTCACCGTCATTATCTCTTTCTCACCTTGTATAAAACAAACACTGTCTACTGTCTTCCAGTATTTATTACCTTTACGTCTCTTTGCCACTGCCGCTGTCTTCTTCTCCCCAACAATGAAAAAGCGCGAATGTGTTCGCATACCAAAATTTTTGGGAAAATTTTTAAAGTTCCGAGGCTGATAGACTGCAGCAGCTGGTACCCTACTTTTCAAACAGAGACTTTTAAAGTAAGCGGGAACATATCAGTGTTCCGATAGACACATTTTCCCCTTGGTTCCCTTCTTTTCCCTGCTGCAGTAGGGCATATAACACACATGTAAAGAAATTTATCGGTCTCTAAAATTTAGAGAGTTCATATATGAAAATGAAATAACGCAAAAATAATTTCAGACCTCAGACCGGATTTAACGTACAAAAAATTTTGCATGCGCTGCAGTATTACAACATGGGGTTCCTAGGTGATAACGGAATTACTTCATATCATATTTCTCCGTGCTGTCACTTTATAAATTACGGTTTGGCCTCACACTGCATTTTATGTGCCTATTTTACTTGTACAAGTAGCGGAACTTTTAAATTATTTGTCTTGAAAATGGATGCAGATATGAAGAATCTCCGGAATGCATAGTAAAAATTACAGCCATTTGCTTCGCGTAGCCGTCTCGGAATCTGCGGCTGTGTGTTGGTACACAAAAAGCAATTTTTGGGGGTGTTTCTCGATAACGGATAAGAATTTTGAAATCGGGGAGATGTCTCTTCTACATACATGGCTTGAGAATACACCGTTAAAATTTGAGCAAACTGCTGTGGTTATGTATTATTTAGATCTCGCTTAGTGCCTTAAGTGGGGTTATTTTGAACCTCGGTATGTTCGAAACACATCGTAAGAATTTCAGCAATTTGCTGTTTGTAGCCTTCTTGCAACCCTCGGCTGGGTCACGGTGAAACAAATCATCATACGGAGAACCAGAAAGAGATGCAAAAGTCGTATAGGCCAGTCGCAGAGTTCCCAACGAGAAATACCAACAGCATAGCTGAATCTATGTACTGATATGGCTTGTTACGAATAACATCATAGAGACCACATTAGTACACCGTATCAGATGGCTTCATACAGTGATCTCCGGCACATAACGAAACTTCTTGCCCCTCCTTGCAGGCCGGCCGCTGTGGCCGAGCGATTCTAGGAGCTTCAGTCCGGAACCGCACGACTGCTACGGTCGCAGGTTCGAATGCTGCCTCGTTCATGGATGTGTGTGATGTCCTTAGGTTAATTAGTTTTAAATAGTTCTAAGTTCTAGGGGGCTGATGACCTCAGATGTTAAGTCCCATTGTGCTCAGAGCCATTTTGCAGGGCATCAACCCTAGGTCGCTGTAACTTGGAGACGATACCATTTGTGTTGTGGGCAAACATATTACAACCTCTCACATACGTCTCATGAAGTGGCTGCAATAAGAAAATGAAGTGTTAATACGAAGATTTTTACCGAGAGACAATCAGCAGCAGATGTCATGTCTTTCGTTTTCTCGATAAATAAAACATTCTTTCAGGAGTTTTGTGTGCCTATAAATGGATGGACTGACATCTTAATATGTAGATTGAATTTCCATCTATTTGCGTACTTCGCAAGTCATCTTACAGTGCGTGGCAATGGGCACCCTGTACCACTACTAGTCATTTGCTTCCCTATTCCACTAGCAAATCGAGCGAGGGGAAACGACTGTCTGTATCCATCCATATGAGCACTAATTTCTGGTATCTTATCTTCACGATTCTTGAGTGAAATGTATTTTGGTGGCAGTAGAATCCTTCTGCAGTCAGCTTCAGACATCAGTTCTCTAAATTATCTCAATAGTTTTCCCCAAAAAGAACATCGCCTTCTCTCCAGGACCTCCCATTTGAGTTGAAAAAAACATACACCAACTATTTTGTCAGGAACCAATAGAAACTCTTCTAAAGAGCTGTATTTTGAGGGAAGCTCAAGTCTGTAGGATCATACATACTTGGGATGGTGTGGAATCTATACAAATATTTTATTATTGTTCATTGGGTCAGCCTCTCCGGCATATATCGAAAACACATCTCAGGATGTTTCGATTTGCAGACGGGATGAGAGGAAGCACATTGTTCAACATCTTGGTACTTAGCCCAGGGACATTTAAGCTCCTAATCCTTCTCAGAAGGATAGGACAACTTTTGCGAGTCTGAAATCACTAACATTTCTCAGTGGCTTGTCGGCTGGGAGTGGTACAGCCCTGACATACAGGTGGAGGTTCGCGACCAATAGCAGTGGTGGCACTTGTTCACGTGCTGTCCTATTGTAGAGGCCGGGATGGGGCTGGAGGTGTTGCAGGGGTGGAGAAGGGAATGAAAAATCCTAGTGTCTACAAAGACCGACAGATGTCAGCAGTATTAGTCACGGAGCAGTAAACTGAAATTCTATATGACTTACTTCCACCAGCATGACATGACAACCAACAGGCAGAACTTAATTAGCATTGGATGTCTTCAGCTACCTGATGATGCATATCACCAAATTTGTTATCGGAGGAAGTGACTACCTAGCCTGTGGGGAGCCCACAGAGATATCAAAGAAGCATTTGTAGTGGCTACCCGGCGAGTGTAATCCAACTGGAGAAAAAAATTACTCACCATGCAAAGGGACTTCCATGATCAGTTTAAATTATTAGTCAATTAACTTCATATCAATGACGGGCTGCTGGGTGGGTGAAATCATGGGCGACAGTATCACGGATATAATTTGTGAGTTGGAGAAGTGGTACTCAGGCGTTTTTTCTAACCAGTACGCTGGTTGAGCAGCAACAAGAGCAAACATATGTGTCAGGTTTTTACATGGGAATTTGAGAAGATTCAAGATGGTCATTATTTGCGCTGGACGATTATTCCCCCTATGTAAACTGATCAGTTGATGGCTGGGCGGTCGTGGTGACAGTCTCTCGTCTCTGAGCATCTGGTACAGCCTGGGTACACAGCTGCCAGTGTGGCTGACACGAGTTCAGGCCTCATGTCCTCTACCGGCTGATGTGGCCACAGCTCCCATCATTCCTGCAGTCTGTAGGCAGTGTGTGCTTTGCAGTCATGAGAGTGTGTGATCAAATTGTTATTTTGGCTAGATATGTTCAGTGTAAGATCAAACATTGTGGTGGTGATGAGTAGGACAGGTCATGGAGGAGGGTGCTTGTTTTCTCAAATGTTGGTGCACACAAGACCTCAGATATGCACTATTTAACACTATGGAAATTTAGTAAGTCAATTTGCAGACTGTATGAGTGTGATTCTCAAACGTTGAATATACGTTTTATAACAAAGAAGAATCATTGTAAGATGGTGGTGAGAGTTTTAGCGATCTACATGATTTACATATTCCAGAGCTTCTTTCCCTACCTCGTGTCCTGTAAACTGTTGAAAAACTAAAGGAAGTAACCACCTGAGAGAGAGAAGGTGAGAGAAAGAGACAGAGAGACATAGAGAGAGAGAGAGAGCAAGAGAGAGAGAGAGAGAGAGAGAGAGAGAGAGAGAGAGAGAGAGAGGGAGCAAGAGAGAGAGAGAGAGAGAGAGAGAGAGAGAGAGAGAGAGAGAGGGAGAGAGAGACCATCGGACTGTGTCGTCACTGACAGTGGTTTCTCTGTGTGCAGTGTGATCTCGTACTCACCACAAAGTTCACTGTGCAACCTCTGACAGTGGTTTCTTTGCAATCTCGCAGTTGGCACAGTGCACCCTCAAACCATTCCACAGAAAACCATTCTTTGTTGAAAAGTATTCCCCCTACACTTGTCCATTACCACCTCCTTCCATTCCTCATGTAAGAGGCTATCGATGCAGTCTTCATCTGTATGGTTTCAGGCAATACACATATTAAACTTATCTCTGTTCAACAGCAACATCTCATCATGTGAAAACATTTCCCACCAAAAATAAAGACCTCGCCTTACTCGCCAGCTTTTTTTCCTACCAATTCAAAAGTGGGGGACGGGAGGGGAAAAGGGGATAGGGGAGTGGGGGAGGAGTTGGAGGGCGGGGGAAATTTCCCAGGAGGGGGGAACATGGCTCAGAACTGTATTGTGGAGGGGGTGCAAGAAAAAGTGTCCCAGGATAGGCATCCCTTTTCCCAGAGAGCTGGGGGAAGAGGAGGAAGAGCAGGAGGGTTGGGGGATTTCTCATAAGGACAGACTATCTCCAGGGAGTCATAAATCAACCCTACAGGCTCATTAATCAACTAGCATATCAATAGGTTAAGGGATGGTGGCAGTGGCATAATTTGCCCCAGATGGTTTGCTTTCACCTGAACGTATGCAGTCCTCACAAATAAAATGCACCACAATCGGCTTTATCCCACTACTGGTAGCGCTGTTGACCTTTGTCGAGTAATCAGCAACAGCAGAGTGGTCGACTAGCGCATTCTGTGCGTCTGCAAGTTGACAGGTTTCTAGCCTAAACAATATATTTGGCTCATTACTTGCAGATTGCTATGGTGGTTGTATAGAGTGACTGATTCTACCCTTCATTCACACAGTGCAGTTTATGACAGATTTTTAACTGCGCTGTGTCTTTCTAGTGGTGTTCTCTCCCGATCCTTTCTGGTGCTAGTTAATGTTATCTCCACACCAGGTGTTGGTTATCTCAATATTTGGTAGACATTATAGAGGCCCATGTACTCCAAGATTCATTCATATTCAATTTTGATGTATTACTTTTTGGGAAGTTAGTTTCAAATTGTTTGGGTTTTTGATTTGTTAAAGGTATGTTTGTGAAGTCTGTCTCGTAAATAATGTTGTCTAACGTTTTGTATAGCGTTGAATGACTAGAGCGATTAAGTTAGTTACCTGTAGGAGTTCTACAGGAAAGAAGTTAGTTAGAATGCGAAGAAATGGTGGGAGCCAGAAGTCGTCTATGTGTTACGGTGGTAGGATACCGTGACACAAGTCGATCGGCGGAGCGAGTTAGGCAACACGAAGGGGAATGTTGTATCACCAGCCAGCGGAGGACGTGACGAGAAACAACTCGCCACACACTGGGGTACCAACATCGAGTGCAGTAATTGGGTCAGTTACGCCAGCCGAGCAACACCAGTGTGTCCCACCGACCTACAGGTGAAGAAGAACAGCAGACATCAGCGGCGAAGAGCCATATTTAAGGAACAGCAACGAGCTTGTCATCATCGTGCGTCATGAGTCGTTGATGTGTCGCAGAGCCTGTGTCAGCGTCGTCCTCGAGAATATTACACCTTCCGAAAGAGCGATTGTTATTTCAAGTCACGAGATGCAAAAATTATAGTAACCTCAAAATCAGTTAATATCACGAATACTGAAAGATTAATGAAAATAGTAAATAACAACTTACAGGGATGTGCGAGCACTCATTAAAAACTTTCGTCGTAGCGGATCGAGTGCCGTAGTCGTATGTTAATATACATAACTAATTAAGTCCGTAAAGACCAATAAACAGACTTTGAGGGAAAATTATTTACAAAATTCAACAGAAAATTCATGACGTAAAGAATGGCACTATATAATATTTTGGGTGGCATCACAAGTATTTTAAACTAGTTGAGTTATACTATACCCTTAACTTGCAATAGTTTTCAATGTTTGCAAATCATTATCAACATTTATCGCCAATAATTAATTAATTATTATAGATATGATGCAGCGCAATGTATAGATCGCTATAGATTACGAGTAAAAAAGGTGCTATATGCAGTTCTATGTTAAAACTTTGCAGCACAGATGTCAACAAACAAATCTGCGCTAACTGGCGAAATTTTGCAGAAACAAACTTTGTTTACGGGCGATAGAATAATCCTAGAAATTAATGTAACATAGTAAATAAGATGTACTTTTTAGCGTGGTTCCGATGGTGTACATATTTCTGTCGAGGGATGTATGTATAAAAATTTTTAACCTTAACTGGTGAGATTGGTACTTAAATAACCAGGGGGTTGGACATCCGAGCCTATGTAAGCGAGCGGCCATCTTGGTCAGAGGGCAGTCGTTGGTCACTCGTTTTGGAGGGTTGGTGGCGAGCAAGCCCCACTTCAGGGTGACCCATGTGGTCGTTTGAGAATTCTTTTTCGCGCCGATTTATTTCGACGAGGAGTATTGTATAACAGTGCAAGTGTGCAAGCATATATTTAGTGAACTGGAAGTGCTACGATTATTTGTGTGAGTACGATTTACAAGGTATACATCGTCGTAAGTGAACATGTGGCGAACTGTGATTTCGCGCCAAAACTGCTAGAACAAAGAGGACAGTGGGACTTGTGGATCTGTTCGAATTGAGTGAATAATTTTCGTTTATAGCAGCCTACATTACTGCTATTGGGGGCTCGGAGTCAAATTATTATTAAAGAAAAACTGTAAACCGTTTCAACAGTGCTAATTCCATTGTGTGAAATAAAAGGACAACGCCAATAAATAGTAACTGAACTGTGTCGTGAAAAACTGATTTTGCTGTAATAATCGCCTAATTTTTGTTCCCTAGCATAAATTGTACTCATGTCTGAGTGAATAATTAATTCAAAAACTATAACTAATGCGCGGGTGTGGAACAGTGTACTAATGCACCAAGTGTGGAAATCATCCCCTGAGACTTACGTGAGAGCCAATATTTTGCAATATCATTTTAATCAACATTTGTGTATGCACATTCGTGTGAACTCTTCAACCGCACTTCTTTATTTTACCGCCCCGTCGCAGCCCACAACCAATGTATTACAGTTCGTCAATAAATGTTGTTATTCTGTCATCAGGAGCCATCAGTGGACACACCCTCACCATCTTCTTCCTCTCTCCCAGAAGAGGACCCGCGTTCGAATTCGGCTACAGGTAGTGGAGTCCCCTGGCTGTTAACATGGTAGGTTTACACTGGTGTCGGAAGTGGGAAGTTTTACTAAGTGCACTTAGTCATAGCTAAACTCAGTCTAACTCATACTAACGAGATGGCCTTTTAAATACTGGTAAATTTTTTGTAACCCCACAGGCCTGATAAACTAAGTCCCAGTTGTAAATTAAACCCTGTACCCGGCTGAAGCTCTGACGGAGTGTTACGGTGACAAGTTCATACCAATTTGTTGAAACAGAATAGCACTCAGAGCTGGTTGTGTTGTTTTAAATAAAGTGGATCATTTGTTATTTTACTGAGGGATGAGACTCCACCAAATACATATTCGATATTATCTGCGAAGAATGTAGGTTTAGTAGATAGAAAGAACTGGGTGCAAATCAGGTTCTGAGGAGAGTGAGTTTCTGAATTTCGGTTGATTCAGCTTTCCTCCCACGTCCAGCAAGGGAAAGTTCTTTAGATTGTAACGATCTTCATTGAAGCACTCAAGCCTCGTGACCAAATGCGTAATATATCCGCCATGATACCGCCTACTCTAGACGAGGGCACTCCCACAGGCACCACTATGCCAGGGGAATGGACCCTTAGCTTTATGTCCATTGCCCCGAGGCCCAGTGCCTTCCCAAATGGAAGGAACTCACTCCTCAGCATGTGTGTGGAGCTAACGGCTTGCCCAATAAATGTATTGTTCGCTACATAGTCACGCTTCTTCCACGGTGCAGGTATCTGATGACACCAACATATGCTGGCTACCACTGCGCAATCTCCACTGCGTGGTCCACACTATTGTTTTCTTTAAAACCAAAAGAGAGAGAGGGAGAGGAGACAGAGAGAGACAAAATATATGGTCTAAATAAAAAAAGTGGAAAAGGATAATCGATGTTCTACAGGCAAGCTATGTTTTAACAGGAAATCTGCCCTGGAGATGAAGTCTGTGAAAAGATACAGAGCATAACTGCATCAAAAGAAATGATGAAGCGCTGCAACATCTTACGGCCCCGTGCTCGCAAAGTACGCACTCACAATGAAGTTGTGAACTGTCTGGGGGGGGGGGGGGGGGGGGGGGAGGGGAATTCACTAGGATCGTGGCCCATGTGGATCACTGGATCACATCGCATAGCCCCATTTGATGCTTACGGTTCAATCGGGTCGGCATCTGCGTTGCTCTCAGAGATGTAGCAAAATCTGTAGCGCATGTCATGCTGCTGTTTGACGCATGCTAATGGCACCAGCAAGACAAACACAGATATCGTAGTTGTCAACAGTAAATCTGTACCAGGTGGGTCCTAATAAACTTGAGGCTTTACTATTTACAGCCCATAGTCTCGCCAGATTAATAAAGGATGCTTCATTGAACAAGTTAGTGTTCTCAGAACAGTATGTATCATTCATTAAATTTGCATGGGACTTTCAAGTTTAGTTGCCGTATACCTATTACCCAGTGCCGCTTTTGGATTATTAGAGGCGAGAACAACACAGTACACGATACAGACAATGAATTCCAAGCCTAACTTGGTATCGATCTCGGAAGCGCTGAAGTTGAACTCTCAGACCCAACAGAGGCGCCTGTAATGTTGTTACCAACTGTTACAAAATGTATCATTTTTCTATTACGTCTACAACTTTGCTTCCGCTATTTTGCAATAGATGGCAGTAGTGGCAAGTGGTGATGCAGGCCGTAGGTCGTAAGTGTCATACAACAAGCTTAGGCATTTGTAAACATAACGCCATCGACATATTAGTCGATTTGTGATTGCATCTCAACTATGAGGCCAGTTCTCGTCATTTGCAGGAAGTTTGGATTTTCCGATTTAACACGATGAAATATGCGTCTGGGGCTCACAAAATGCTGGATAACACCTATGGAGGTGCACATATTTGTGAAAGAACGTGCAGGTAATAGTTTCAACACTTCAAATTCGGTGATTTTGACACCAAAGACCAGTATGGTGATGGAAGAGGAATGGTTTTCGAAGCTACTGAAATCGTCGAAAACAATTACCGGAGACCGTTATCGAAAGAAACTGAACCGTTTTGGGCCGAGCACTGTAAGCCGAATGGCCACAAGACAGCGGTAGACACGAAAAGGTGATTTTACAGCACGACAATGCACGACCTCATGTCGCAAAACCCGTCAAAACATGTTTGGAAACGTTGAAATGGGAAGCCGTATTCTCCATTGCTCCCTCTGCCAAACGCCTATTTCGATCAATGGCTCAATGCCTGGCTGAGTAGCACTTCCGATCATCGATTCATATCAAAAGACACCCAGTTCTTCCGTCGCCTGATCTGCATGCTGCCTGAAAGGTGGAAGAAAGTAGTGGCCAGTGTTGGTCAATACTTCGAATCGTAAATATTTTTGTATGTTTTTCAAAATAAAAAAGGAAGAAAAGGGCGGAAGCAAAGTTGTAGCCCTAATAGACTCGTGTCTGCTTGGCTGTGGAACATTTCCAAGAAAAGATCTGGTTGGCGTTCGTGCCTTTGGGGCTTTGAACGAGGAGCTGTTTATCAGCGGCGCGGTACACAACCTCCCCTGCCTCTAGTTAGCACCGCGTTACAAATCGGGCTCCCCGGATTAGCGCTAATACCCTGTAGCGGCATCCGCTCTCAACGACCTGAAAATGTGCTGCACTGTGAAACAACCCTGCCTGACGATAACATTACACGAAGCTGGATAGGCTAAATTTACGTTGCGGTTGTTTTATTCAGCGGTGTGTATTTCACTCTATAACCTAACAGCCTAATTTTCGAAAACATTGTATGTTGATACCGCACAATAATCCCGTAAATCAGTTGTACCATGTTAACAACTGTGTTCAGAACGTAGGTTAGATAACTTCTCAAGTGCGATGTGCAAGTGACCACGTGATGTGTGGAAGAGGTCGCATGGTATATCAGAATCGTCTTTCATCTGTTCCCTACTAAAACAAAACTGTGGTTGGAAGTTTTTTTTGTGTCCGATAAAGAGGTCATGGCAACTCTAGAAGGTCACTCTGAAGACCTTCTATAGTAGCACTTGAGGGATGGAATCCGCTTGCTACAAATATTTGCCACAGTACGTTGTCCTAAAAAGAAAACTGTATAGAAAATTACTTGCACTTTAAACGGCTCTTAGGTCTCGACGTTGTCAAGCACAGTTCATCACCTGGAAAGTCTGCATTTAAACTTAAAACAGAAGAAAAATAATCTTACTACCTACTCGATCAATTACTTCCTCTCGCTCTTATCTCGCAAACAATGTGATATCATTGGACTGGGAGTGTTATTGGTACTTCTGACCTAGTGTACGCACGTACGCTAAAAGATGACAGTACCATTCCAAAGAGAAAATATTAGTGTATGATCTTCTCAATGTAATTTTCAAAGCCTCCTATTCGAAACTAATAAGGTTTGAAATGTCGGTGATGAGAGTAAATTAATAGATATTACTTTTTTAAAAGCAATTATTTATTACAGTTACAGTTATAGGTTGACGAAGGTGAACATACCCATCTTTGGGTCTGAGTGCTTGGTTACAGTGCAAGAACAGTAAAGTTTATTACAGTTAAAGCCCACGTAATATATTTCTGTGGCGCCATCGGTTTCCGCGTGTCAGTTACCCACAACAGCCCATTAGATAATTAGGAAGCACCCATAAGTGACGAAGTTGGACATATTATGAAGCAGACTTACCACAGTCATCATTCCATGCGATGTTGTAAACGGCAGTCCTGTTAAAACCGATACAGCCGCAAAAATATTTTATGCGGGTTTTGACTGGAACTACCATATTCGTCCAAAAGTTGTTGAGCGAAGGTGTTTTAGATGTTGGTTCCGTCAACATTTAGATTCCTGAATGAATTTAATACCACGAATAGATTAAAGCTGTAAGCCAAACCGAACCTCATCTAGGCCGAGCGGGATGGCGCAGTGGTTAGCACACTGCACACGCATTCGGAAGGACGACGGTTTAAATCATGTCCGGCCATCTCGATTTACGTACTCAGAGTAAATATCGCGTTGACGCGTTGTTGAGACACTGGACCAACATTCGCGAGGACGGTTCCCTACCAGCTCAAAAAAATGGTTCAAATTGGTCTGAGCACTATGGGACTTAACTTCTAATGTCATCAGTCCCCTAGAACTTAGAACTACTTAAACCTAACTAACCTAAGGTCATCACACACAGTCATGCCCGGGGCAGGATTCGAACCGGCGACCCTAGCAGCCGCGTGGTTCAGGACTGAAGCGCCTAGAACCGCTGGGCCACAACGGCCGGCTCTTTGCCAGCCATCCGGATTTAGGTTTTCCGTGATTTCCGTAAACCGCTTAAGACAGTGACTGGCATAGTTTCTTTGAAAAGAACACTACTCATAAACCCCGTATTCTTTCCCAAATCTAGTTCCTGCTCCGTCTCTAATGACCTCGTTAAACCTTAATTTTCCTCATACATTTATTTTCAAAGTGTACTACATTGTAAAAGAGAGAATTCCACAATTCTAGTTACCATCACGCCTAATAGCTCTCTACTCAGTTTAAGCTTAATTCAGAACGACTTCTAACCAGCCAGTATAAGAAAACTGAAGTGTTTATTTTTGTTCATATTCTCACCTTACCCCGTGTTCTGTATGTGCTGTAAGCGTCAACGAGTCGCAAACACAAAAATCACTTACCCAAAATACTGATACGCATCATGTGCAGTGGAAAGAACTGAAGTGTTTCACCACATAAATTTATTCATCACATTTCTACACGTCTTCATATGTCGACAATGCTGTGTCGATAACGCCTTTCGTTCACCAACATTTTTTCTTACCGGAATGTTTCGCTGGGTCCTACGGCTTTCGCTGGCGTGAGAGACCTGCGCACCAAAGTGAGGACCTGGAGAAGCATTACGAAACGATAGCAACAGCCGTAAGTTTACTTCCAATCTTCATCCCAGTTAATGGCCGCCGTACCGACGAGCGATCGACGGCGGTCGCTCTCTCGCACGAACGCATAATCGGATCAGAGGAGCAGCGTGAAAATTCGCGCCTCCGCGCCCCCAGAAGCTTGCACGGCGCGATAACGACGTGTTGTGCGAGCACCGTCGTTTGTTTGTTCGTCGCGCCATCACATCGTCCGGACGCTTCCGGCTGTGTAAGCAACATGCTCTGTTTAACAAGTTCACGCGAGCTACACATAATGTAAATGCGACAAATAATGTATATATCTATGATGGCATGAACAGTGCGTGCACGTCGAACAGCTAACAGTTTTAATATTTTTGCAAGAATACAACAGTAGGAAAGAAAATTAAATCAAAAATTATTTCATAGCCTGACACCGACGCGATTGAAAAAAGTTTTAAAAATATATTGAATAAATCTAGTAGGCATTCTCATTTAGCACTAACATTTAGTGTGTAACTGTTTTAAGCATACGTTCCGTATCTTTCAAAGATTATCTTCAGTGTTTTAATGTGCCCTAGTTATCAAAATCCTAGTCCAGTGGTTCTCAAACGGCAGGTTGCGACCCACCATGAGAGGCAGGAAAGCTGGGAGCAGGGCGAAGGTTTCAAGGAGGGGCGGCATACTAAAGAAGAAACAAAAAATCTTAGTAATAAAGAATTACGTTTATCTTTTCCTTTTGAAGAACTTGACAAAGCACTGAAAGACTTAAGTCGAACGAACGACCAGGGAGTAGATAACATTCCGTTAGAGCTACTGATAGACGTGAGAGAGACATGACAAAACTCTTCTATCTGGTGAGCAAGATGTGTGAGACAGGTGAAATAGAGTCAGACTTAGAGAAGAACATATAAGCCCAGTTCGAAAGAAAGAAAGTGCTGCCAAGAGTGAAAATTACCGAACTATCAGTTTAATAAGTCGCGGCTGCAAACTACTAAATCGAATTCTTTACAGAAGACTGGAAAAACTGGTAGAAGCTGGCCTCGGGGAAGATCAGTTTGGATTCCGGAGAAATGTAGGAACACGCAAGGCAATACTGACCCTACGACTTGTCATAGAAGACAGGTTAAGGAAAGGTAAACCCATTCGTAGCATTTGTAGGCTTAGAGGAAGCTTTTGACAATGTTGACTGGAATGCTCTCTTCCAAATTTTAAAGGTGGCAGGGGTAAAATACAGGGATGGAAAGGCTATTTAAAATTTGTACAGAAACCAGACAGCATTTATAAGAGTCGTGGGGCACGAAAGGGAAGCAGTGGTTGTGACACCACAGCTCTTATGCTGTATGGATTTTTTTTTTTTTTTTTTGCTTTTGCTTTATTTAATGTCACATTGTTGATCTTTTGTAAATGTGTTTGAACAGATAACACAAAATTGTATACTCTTTTCTTTGTCAAACCTTTGATGTCGTGATTTGATTCTATGCAAAGTAGTGTATCTGCAATTTATATTATTTGTCCCATTTGGAGGGAACAAAACTTACTGTATATAATTGTAATTTTTGCGAATAATTTTTTGTAGAAGTGTCAATATGTGAAAATGTTCTGTTTTATTTAATGTGTTTGTTTGCTCTTATGTAAACTGCTGACCTTCACTTGGGGCTCTTAGTTATTCTGTATGTAAAAGGTGTAGTGGTTCCCCTCGGGAACGGAACTGTGTAGCGCGCGCAAATTGTGGTTGGCCTAGGTAGAAAAGGTGGAACTGATAGTCAGTCGGGGACGAGCCAGCAGTCGGAGACGAGCTACGAGTCCGTGCTCTGCCATGTAAAAGATGCATATTGTGCTGATTCTGAGAGAGGCTTTTCCTGCTTCTTTCCAAGGCCTCGGATGGATGGATAAATAGCTGGGACTATTCTGGAGTTTGTATCTATCATCGCCACCAAGAAATGACAGAGTCTAGCAATTCTGCCTAAAATTCCACCTACCAACATGCAGTTGCCACCACATTGCGCAATCATTGCAACGTAATACTATAATGATGTACAGTGAAGGATCAGCTTAATGGACGTGCTAATGTGCTGAAATATAAGGTAATTTGTATCTGAATTTATGTACCTACCTTGATTTTTCTCCTCATCATAACACCTCTCAGGTTCCTCTCCGTTTGAGCTAAAGTGATATCCGAGGGTCCTTACTAAAAGAAATTAAAGCCTAGAGTTTTTTCTAATTAATGCCCCTTGAACATAGTAAAGAGAAAGTTAAAGTTAGTGTGGCAAGAGAGTGAGTTAAAGTTAATGATGCTTGCTGAAATAATTTTCCTAGTAAAACTGCTTATTAATTTGTTGTTGCCAACTTCAAATTAAAATTTCATAAGACTGAGGCTTATAAAGCAAATGATCACATAGTTGTCTGTAGTAAATTCTAAAAGGTGAGTCAGTTTCTTCCAATATTGTCAACATTGTGTTTCGATGTAGTTAAAGTGAGAAAGCTGCAGTTGTGAAACGTTATATACTCATGTTTGCTAAGTGTTTGTGTATATTGTGTATTAGAAGTGCATATTAATAGTAATGTTATAAAGACCATTCACTATATGTAAGCCTGAAAGTAATAGAGTGTTTCGGTATCTCTTTTAATTTTGCAAATAGTTTGTGCTGCTCTAACTGCTAGTTTCAATCTTAAAACATATGTGTGTGTCAGAGTTCATTGCACTCGCGTGTGGCCAAGTCTAGGTTGTGTTTGTCCATTATAGTTACTTATACCTACTTTCATAAACGAGAACATTAATCTTTCTCTTGCCTAATTAGGCTGGCGACCGTTTCCCTTATTCTATAAACAGTATAGCTAGGCAAAATTTTGTTTGTTACTATTCAAGTATTTACGTAATTCTGACTTTCATTTCCGATAAGCCACCTCCGTTAGGAACAACACTGTCAACCTAGCACAATTCCTCTCAGAGGGTAACACTGTTCTGTTGCTTTATACCATTATTAATCTAACAAAATAATTCTGTTTTGCAAATTGCCTCCAGTTTTGAGGTTATGGTATAACAGTAGCAGACAGGAGTGTTATATGGTTGAGAAGGGAACGAGACAGGGCTGTAACCTATCCCCGATGTTATTCAATCTGTATATTGAGTAAGCAGTAAAGAAAACAAAAGAAAATTTGGAGCAGGAATTAAATTAAAGGGAGAAGAAATAAAAACTTTGAGGTTTGCCGATGACATTATAATTGTCAGAGTCAGCAAAGGACTTGGAAGAACAGTTGAACGGAATGGGCAGTATCATGAAAGGAGGATATAAGATGAAGATTAACAAAAGCAAAACGAGGATAATGTAGTCGAATTAAATCAGGTGATGATTTGGGAATTAGATTAGGAAATGAGACACTTCAAGTAGTAAATGAGTTTTTCTATTTTGGAAGCACAAAAACTGATGATGGTGGAAGTAGAGAAGGTATAAAATGTAGACTGGCAATGGCAAGGATAGCGTGCCTGAAGAAGAGTAATTTGTTAACATCGAGTATAGATTTAAGTGTCAGGAAGTCCTTTCTGAAATTATTTGCCTGGGGTGTAGCCATAGATAGAAGTGAAAAATGGACGACAAACAGTTCAGACAAGAAGAAAATAGAAGCTTTTTTAATGTGGTGCTACATAAGAATGCTGAAGAATAGGTGGGTAGATCACGTAACTAATGAGGAGGTACGGAATAGAATTGGGGATAAGAAAAATTAGTGGTACAACGTGACTAAAAGACACATTCTGAGGCAGCAAGGGATCAGTAACTTAGTACTGGAAGGAAACATGGGGGACAAAAATCGTAAAGGGAGACCAAGAGATAAATACAGTAAGCAGATTCAGAGGGATGTAGGTTGCAGTAGTTACTCGGAGATGAAGAGGCTTGCACAGGATGGAGTTGCATGGAGAGCTGCATCAAACCAGCCTTTGGACTGAAGACCACAACAACAGCAACATCTTTTTTTCGAGCAAAGAAGACAACGTTGGTACGAATTGGATTTCACCCGATGTCGGTGTTAAACGCGCCACGATCGACGACAGTGAAACCGCGGTGATACTTTCAGCGTTGTTTGAAGCGATGTCACAAGCTGGGCGACGTCGGTCGTCGGCGGAATTACCGGTTGTAGGCTTCATTGGGACGCTATGCATCCGTTACTACTGCGCACAATGCAGGCTTTGGCTCCTGTATCTCGACACCTTCTTACGATCTTTCACTTATCCCGAGCAAGACTTTACTGCATTATGAAGCGGTTCCTGTTTGAGGGGGAAACTCCAAAGGCGAAAACGGGAAGGTATGGCGATAACTACTTATTGCTAGGTTTCGCTAAAACGATAATCAATGGTGAAGAGCATCCTCTGTGGGTAATCTGTTGAACCATTTCTGCTGCCGATAGTAGGCAGTCTGAGTTAAAGAAGCTTCTTGAATTAACCGGAAAACAAAAAGAATATTTTGTTAGGAAACTAAATGTTTTATTGTCTACCCAGAAGCACTTTGCCAAATTGCCGAATGTGACTACTGAGGTGCTAAGTTGAGGAATATAGCTGCTAAGATCCTTTTACCCTCTTGGCATATTTCGCACGGGATTGATAAATAAAAGAAAACACATACGGTTGTAGGTGCTCTCTGGTTTTATCAGCAGAGACTGAATAGTGTCAGCAGTGTGTGGTGATTTCTAATGACAAGGTGCTAAAAGTACTTTAAAACTTTTTGACGATTTACTCGAGCAGTTAATCGATATATTGTGTAACAAATATTTTTCACTTCAAGTGGATGAAGGGACTGGTAGTCATAAAAATGGCCCAATTGATTGCTTATGTTCCTTTAGTTGACAAGTTTAACATTCTAGAGAAACTGTTTTCTGCGAGCCAGTACTGAAAACAGTTATATCTCAAAGCCTCTTTGATATAATCAATATTTTTTTCAATCAAAACGGTTATCATGGAATAGGTGGATTGGAGTATGCACAGATGGGGCTCGCTCACTCTGGAATTCGTGGTGGAATACAAGCGAATGTTAAGGCTGCGGTTCCTGATGCAGTGTGGACTCACTGCATAAGAGATCGGAAGGCTCTGATCGCTTAACAACTTAGCCCACACCTTCACGAAATGATGCAACCGGTTATAGAAACAGTTAATACACTCCTGGAAATGGAAAAAAGAACACATTGACACCGGTGTGTCAGACCCACCATACTTGCTCCGGACACTGCGAGAGGGGTGTACAAGCAATGATCACACGCACGGCACAGCGGACACACCAGGAACCGCGGTGCTGGCCGTCGAATGGCGCTAGCTGCGCAGCATTTGTGCACCGCCGCCGTCAGTGTCAGCCAGTTTGCCGTGGCATACGGAGCTCCATCGCAGTCTTTAACACTGGTAGCATGCCGCGACAGCGTGGACGTGAACCGTATGTGCAGTTGACGGACTTTGAGCGAGGGCGTATAGTGGGCATGCGGGAGGCCGGGTGGACGTACCGCCGAATTGCTCAACACGTGGGGCGTGAGGTCTCCACAGTACATCGATGTTGTCGCCAGTGGTCGGCGGAAGGTGCACGTGCCCGTCGACCTGGGACCGGACCGCAGCGACGCACGGATGCACGCCAAGACCGTAGGATCCTACGCAGTGCCGTAGGGGACCGCACCGCCACTTCCCAGCAAATTAGGGACACTGTTGCTCCTGGGGTATCGGCGAGGACCATTCGCAACCGTCTCCATGAAGCTGGGCTACGGTCCCGCACACCGTTAGGCCGTCTTCCGCTCACTCCCCAACATCGTGCAGCCCGCCTCCAGTGGTGTCGCGACAGGCGTGAATGGAGGGACGAATGGAGACGTGTCGTCTTCAGCGATGAGAGTCGCTTCTGCCTTGGTGCCAATGATGGTCGTATGCGTGTTTGGCGCCGTGCAGGTGAGCGCCACAATCAGGACTGCATACGACCGAGGCACACAGGGCCAACACCCAGCATCATGGTGTGGGGAGCGATCTCCTACACTGGCCGTACACCACTGGTGATCGTCGAGGGGACACTGAATAGTGCACGGTACATCCAAACCGTCATCGAACCCATCGTTCTACCATTCCTAGACCGGCAAGGGAACTTGCTGTTCCAACAGGACAATGCACGTCCGCATGTATCCCGTGCCACCCAACGTGCTCTAGAAGGTGTAAGTCAACTACCCTGGCCAGCAAGATCTCCGGATCTGTCCCCCATTGAGCATGTTTGGGACTGGATGAAGCGTCGTCTCACGCGGTCTGCACGTCCAGCACGAACGCTGGTCCAACTGAGGCGCCAGGTGGAAATGGCATGGCAAGCCGTTCCACAGGACTACATCCAGCATCTCTACGATCGTCTCCATGGGAGAATAGCAGCCTGCATTGCTGCGAAAGGTGGATATACACTGTACTAGTGCCGACATTGTGCATGCTCTGTTGCCTGTGTCTATGTGCCTGTGGTTCTGTCAGTGTGATCATGTGATGTATCTGACCCCAGGAATGTGTCAATAAAGTTTCCCCTTCCTGGGACAATGAATTCACGGTGTTCTTATTTCAATTTCCAGGAGTGTATTATTAACGTAAAATCTATAAATTCGAGGCATTTTAAAGCGCTATGCGAGGAGGTAAGTGCTGAACACACTCATTTGCTCTGTTTTAGTAATGCTTGGTCGCTTCCAAGGAGTAAAGCACTAAAAAGAATGTTTGAACTGGGGAAGACGTATTCTGTTTCCAAAACAGATAAACGTTGCGTTCTGGCAGACTGTATCAGTAACGGAGATTTTCTACTGAAAATGGCTTATCTCACTGACATCTTCGAGAAACCAAATATTCTTAACAAATCACTTCAACGTAACCAGGTGAAGCATTGTTTTAAGATTGCATATTGCGTGGGCATTGTCTCCGAACTGCGAATCTGCTGTTCTCGCATCTATCAGAGGCAGTCTCCACAGAACTGATAGTGGAGTTTAATTACTAAGGCTCTTAAATGAGAAATAGTTCCGGAGCCAATATTATTTAGAAATCGATGCATTTTTCTTTGTTGCGTATCAGACGCAATACTGAGAAGGCGCGCAACCATCAATAATGATTGTTGCCATAGTGTTCAATGAGAAAGAAACTATACGCATTTCACAATTTGATTTTCACAAATTCTGTCATTTTGTTTCAAATATCGGACAACAACGCGTCATTCTTGCTCCCCACGTGGGAGGTGAGATACAAATTTTTTGTATGTCTAATGTATGTTCTATTTTCCTTTACATGTATCCAACATGCGGGAAGACCAATCTGATGTGAAGATATTGTTGTCCATTGATGTTAGATGGATACGTATCAAAAATGAAAATTTACTGTCGACACGACAAATTAGCTGTAGTGGAAAGGTAAGAGGTGCTAGCACATCTATGCCGCCGTAGGATCTTCGACAACTTAAAGATTCGAGCAATTAATGTATGGCTCATATTTTAAAGTTTATAAAAATCTATTTATTGCCTTGAAACTGTAAGTTATACAAAGCATTGATAAAACTGAAATTGTCCAACATGGTCGCTATAAAGCAACGCATCGACAAAGTGGAGTTCTAGTTATACTTCCGTATTTTAAATGAGCGAACATCTTGTCGTGTTAGATTACGTAATATTTTTGCGGTGCACGTACTTTTAAGTGTAACGTGGATTCAGTCATCAGCCTTTCTTTCGTTTTGCAAATAATATTGAAATTCATTGACTCATTTTAATGGTATGATAAAGTCGAGAGAAAATATAGATGGATCCCGACACACAAAAGCAAATTCCAGTCGATGGCGACAATACACCAGAGGCGATTAAGGAAATGGCATATTCCGATATTTCTGTTTATGACCATTTGTGTCATTCGGTATTGCTGACGTTTTGTTATACAGATTTCTGCATTTCGTTCTGTTAGGAGCCTTATATGATGCTATTGGTGGACCTACAGAACCTGATGTCCTAACCTTTCCTATAAAAGTAATTCCAGTTGTAGAGTACTGGGCCAAGACAAAAGTATCTGACCGAAATGTTCCACACATTGTGAACTGCAAATATGTACGTGTTCTCATTGAAGAAAACAAATGGTATAATATCACTGTACTAGAGACAAAAAACTTGCATATTGAACTGTATCCTGTAAATAATTACCACGATCTGCTCTAATAACAAAAACAGTATTAGTTCCTCAAAAAAATCTGTGTTGGATGCAAACGTACAGACAATGTAAATAGGAAATGTACTTTCGGAAACAAGATGGGCAATCAAAAATTCACTGCAATTATTTTAGAAGAGAACTTTTAATGCAGCAGGATGACGAAAAAATCAGGCTTTTATCTCCATTTATCTGTTTCATGTAACAGCGTCACTAGAAAGGTGAATTGTGGCACCTCTTTATGAACCGCTTAGTAATTTCAGAAGGAACTTCATTTTTCAAACTAATTCTACGTATGTAATGGAAGGAACTGTATTCTACAGTGTTATGATTTATGTGAAGTGTCATGTTTGTCTAAGAGTAAGGAATACAGTAAGGAGCTAGGGCTCTTGGTTTGTTTCATGTTTAAGTATATACAGCTATTGACGACGATGACCGTCCAGTCGATGATGCTCCACTCTGATATGTCTGTCTTTATGATTACCATTGCGGTTGTTGCCTTTGTTCTGATGCATCTGTTTCTTATTGAAATAATAACAATTGAAAAGATTCTTTCAACCGGCTTTCCGTCATTTCCTATCCCTCACTGTTCCAAAACATTAATGTTAAATGTGGCCACCGCAGTTGTACCAGTGGAAGCTAGTGCTGTTACACACAGGACGTAGTTTGACGGATAGTGTGTGCTGTGTAGGGCCAACGGGTTAGTTTTTTTTTTGTTACAGACAGGGCTGCGGAAGTGTATAAACAGGGTTCAGTCTCAAAGAGATCAGATCATACACAGGACGAGAGTAGAACTAGGAAATCTTTGTTTACAGTTATAAATTGTAGTATCTGTATTGGGAAAGAACTGCATATCCAAGCTCTCATAGAAAGCAATGAAGCATAAATATTTGAAGGCAGTAAACCCGGACATACGTTCAGCAGATGTTTTTACCAAGGAATTTATGGCTCTTAGAAACAAAACTCAGTCCGAACAGATCTTGAAGGCACAACGTACCGACCGACCGCTGCGTCATTCGCAGCCCATAGGCGTCATGGGATGGTAATAAGGAGGAGCATGTGATCAGCACATCACTCTCCCTGTTATAGTCAGTTTTCCTGACCAGAAGTGTTTAGGAAAAGTAGATTAAATTTCAGTTGGTTATTGCGCGTCTGGTTTGTTAGAAATAGTTTATCTGGTTGAAGGACATTCTGTCATTTAGTGTAGTTAGTGGTTGTAATTGACAACCGGAATAAATTAAAAAGTGGTGGACCAAATAGGGAGCATAATTACGGATACAGGGATTAGTTATCACAATAATGTTGTACCCATACTGAATACCGTATCATCTACAGCCACGAACATAATTCGAGAGTAGGTCTGTTTAAAAAAGCAGATAAAAATTCTCCTGACGCCTTCCTAGAAGACAATATCCGTTTCTTCCAAACTGACTATCTATGCGTAGACCAGATGTGGCTTGGAATGGAAGAAACAGTATCAACGGCAATTGAGAGATATATACCAAATAAGTTATTAAGATATGGTACTGATCCTCCGTGGTATATAAAACAGGTCATAACGCTGACTCGGAGGCAACGTAAAAAGCACACCAAATTTAATAGAACACAGAATCTGCAAGATGGTGAAGATTTACTGAAATTCTAAATTTAGTGCTCGCTTCAATGCGAGATACTTTTAATGGTTTTCACAAAGAAAGTCTGTCTCATAATCTGGCAGAAATTCCGACGAGATTGTGGTCGTGTGTAAAGTACATCAGCAGCAATACAAAATCAATACTTTCACTGTGCGATAGCAATAGCAATGTTACCGATGGCAGCACTTCTAAAGCGGAGTTACTAAAGACGGTTTTCCGAGATCCCTTCACCAAAGAAGACGAAGTAGGTGTTATAAAACTCGAACCAAGAAAGGTTGTAAACATGAGAAACCCGATGTAGCAAAGCAGCTAAAATGATTTAATGAAGGCAAGTATTCCAGTCCACATTCTATGCCAATTGTTCCTTTGACAGTATGCTGATAAAACTGCACCATGCTTAGCAGTTATATACAACCACACCCTCGGCGAAAAATCCGTACCCTTAGACTGGAAATCTGCACAGGTCGCACCAACAATCAAGAAAGGAAATTGAAGTAACCCTCTGAATTAGAGATCTATCTCACTGAAGTCGATTTCCAAGAGGATTTTGGAATATATATACTGTGTTCGAACATTATCATTCAACTACAAAACTAAGAGATGTTTTTCACCCGACGCATTGCCCTTTGTTGAGGTAAAGCATCATCAGTAGTCTGCAACTAAGTTATTTATATTTTGATTACCTTTTAGATCGAAAACCAGTTCGTTAAGAATATGTTGATTTGTACTTATGGTGATTTTCGCTTCATTTCTCGCTTGGATCGGGAAATGTCGTCTGTTTGCACATCGTTGTTTTTCTGCTTTAGATACTGATAATTTTTGTGTAATTTTTAATTGTTCTGCAGCATTATGCATGTCTTATGTTTTTTTACAAAACACTTTTATACACACCACTGTATTCTGTTTGTTCTTGCACTTCTAAGTATGTGTTGTGGTTTTATGTTTTGTAATGTTGCCAACATAACCTTTCCACTACTTTGATTTTCGATTTAAAAGCAAATCAAAATGTAATTAAGTTAATTACAGACCACTGATGATGCTTTACCTCAATAAAGCGAAACGCGTCTGGGGAAAAAAATCACACATTTTTGTAGTTGCTAAGACATAACAAAAATATCCTCAATAATTGTAAATCAACTACGGACACTATGGCCACACAAATGAAGAATATATTTATCATTCAAATAGAAGAAAATGTCTATTGACACTGTCAGCACGGGTGCAGAAAATATCGTTCTTGTAAAACACTACTTGTTCTTTATTCGCACTAAATAGTGGGTGCTATGGACAGGGCATCTCAAATTGATTCCATGTTTCTAGATTTCCAGATGACTTTTGACACTGACCCTCACAAGCGGCTTCAATCAAACTCCGTGCCTATGGAGCATCGCATCAGTTCCGCGACTGTCTTCTTGATCTCCTGTCAGAAAGGTCACAGTTCGTGGTAAGTGATGGAAAGTCATCGAATAGAACCCAAGTGATACATGGCGTTCACCAATGTATTGTTATAGTCCCCAAGCTGTTCCTAATCTACATAAATTATTGAGATGACTTTCTAAGCAGCCCTCTTACATTGTTGGCAAATGGAGCTGCCTTGAAGGCACAATGTACCGACTGACCGCCGCGTCATTCGCAGCCCATAGGCGTCATGGGATGGGAATAAGGAGGAGCATGTGATCAGCACATCACTCTCCTTGTCGTAGTCAGTTTTCTCGACCAGAGGTATTTAGGAAAAGTAGATGAAATTTCCGTTCGTGATGGTGTGTCTGTTTTGTTAGAAACAGATTATCTGGTTGAAGGAGATTCTGTCATTTAGTGTGGTGAGTGGTTATAATTGACAACCGGAAAAAAGCGAAAGATCGATAGCTGCTACATTGTGGAGATCTGCGGCTGTGGCTCCCTGGAGGAGGCTCTGGAGGCTGCCTCTTGGAGAATATGGTGCTGTACATCCTGCGATGCGGGATGACTGGCGTATAAGTTGTGATGGTGGCATGGGTGGGACCAGTGGCATCAGTTCATCTTCATCGGTTGCCATCAGCTGTTGGGGAGACACCGAATAGGGGCCGGGCAGCTGGTCTGTCAGCTGCAGCTGCTGTGTTGGTGGTGCTGGTGGCGGCGACTGATGCCCTGAAACGTTACCCATGCAACGATAAGATGGCATTAGTGAAAGGGTCTGTGTACGTGGTCCAGAATGGGTTGTAGAGGTGGTGTTGATCCATGTCGTAGGGTGTGGTGCAGGTGGCGCAGGGTAGCGAGGACGCAATTTATTTCGATGGCGACGGACTATGTGGCCATCCAAGACGACATCAAAAAGTTGGCGACCCGGGGAACGCTGGATGACGGTGGGCAGCCAACCTGGGTTAGTGCCAAAACCTCGGGTCCAGACTAAGGAGCCAGGGAAGAACCAGGACTGTCCAGGAGGAATCTGAATTCTCGGAGAGGGCAATAGAAGATGTAGGAGGGTCCTGGGTTGGCGGCCATTGAGTGCTTCCTCTGGGCTTTTGTCCCCTATTGGAGTGGCTCGATAGGAACTAAGGAATAGCGTCAGAGCATCTTCAAGGGAGTGGTCTTTGGTATATTTGAGCATTTGTGTCTTGAAAGTTCTGACCAGGCGTTCCACTTCCCCACTGGATTGGGGATGGAAGGGCGGGGTAAGAAGATGCTGGTTGCCATTGTCAGTGCAAAAGGAGAGGAATTCCTGGCTTAGAGATTGTGGTCCATTGTCCCTGAATATGGTTTTCGGTAATCCTTCCAAGCAAAATATTTTTGTGAGGGCTGATAAGGTAACGTCCATGGTGATTGCTGAACACCAAACGATATATGGGAAATGGGAAAATGCATCCGTGACCAAGAGCCATTGGTGGCCCAGACAAGACAAGGTGGATGGATTCACGGGGACCGTTCGGCATAGGCGAGGGAAGGAATTTTTGTGGGGGACGGGGCAATTGTTGGGCACAGACGGTACAGCACTGCACCATCTCTGTGATGTCAGATGTGAGGCCGATCCCTTCTTGTGAGGGATTTGGTGTGAACGAACCCCCAATGCCCTTGGTGAGGAATGTGGAGGATCGTCGGCTGCAGGGATCTCAGAACAATGACCCTCGGTTCTGCTGAATCTAAGCAAAGGAGGACTCCATCCAACACTGAAAGTTGGTGTCGGATGGAATAGTACAACCGGAGGTGGCGTTTATCCTTAGGAGGCGGCGAGGATGGCCAACCTTGCAGAACGTGGTGTTGAACAATTTGGAGAAGGGAATCTGCTGCAGTGGCTGCAGCTACTTTGACAGCTGTAACGGGAAATGACTTCAGGGCCTTTTGGACATCATCATCAATCTGAAAAACGAGGAGGTCCAACTGGTCAAAAGCAGGGTCCGGACCTTGGTGGTAGACGCGACAAGGCGTCCGCGTTGGCGTCCTGGAAGGTGGAACGGAAATGCATGGTGTAGCGAAATTGGGATAGGAACAACGCCCAACGCTGGAGACGTTGGATGTTTTAGTCGGTAATCGCGCGGAAGGCGCAAATAAAGAGAGGAACGGTTTGTGGTCAGTAATAATGTGAATGGACTTGCCATAGAGAAAGGGATAGTACTTGGAACAGGAAAAACCATGGCAAGTGCTTCTTTCTCGATTTGGGAATATTTGATTTGTGCCTTGGAGAGAGCTTTTGAGATGTATGCTATGGGGCACTATGTGCGATCCGGCAATTTGTGAGACAGGACGGCGCCCACACCATACTCAGAGGCGTCGGTAGCAAGTATAAAAGGAAGATTTGGAACAGAAAGTATGAGACATGCAGCGGATTGGAGCTGCTGTTTGAGGGTATGGAAGGCGGTCTCGCAGGCTGGGGTCCAACAGAATGGGACATTTTTGCGGCAGAGGTGGTACAGGGGCGCTGCCACTTGAGCTGTAGAAGGAACGAAATTCTGGTAATACGAAATTTTGCCCAAGAAGGATTTCAACTGATGAAGGTCACAGGGACAGGGCAGGTTGTTAATGGCGTCGATATAAGAGAAAGATGGAGAAATTCCATCCTGGGAAATGATGTGACCCAGGTAGGAAACAGATTGTTGGAAAAATGAACATTTAGACATATTACATTTCAGACCTGCAGTTCAGAGGCAGAGGAAGAGGAGGTGGAGGTTGGCTATGTGCTATTCGGAGGAGGACCCTGTGACGACTATGCCGTCTAAGTAATTTGTACAGCCCGGGATATCAGCGAGAAGCTGTTGAAGGTATCATTGAAAGGTTGCAGGAGCACTGGCTAAATCGAACATGAGTCGATTTAGTTGGGAGAGGCCAAAAGGAGTATTAATAAAAGTGTATTGTTGGGAGAAAAGATCAAGAGGAATTTGGAGATATGCTGCCGCTAGGTCGAATTTGGTAAAGTAGGAGCCCCCTGTCAATTTGCGAAAAAGATCTTCTGGTCGTGAAAGGGGTTAGTCGTCAACGAGAAGCTGAGGGTTGACTGTTGACTTAAAGTCACCGCAGAGGCGAAGGCGGCGGCCTGGCTTCTGCACGATGACTAAAGGCGTGGATCACAAGCTGAACCGCATGGGCTGGAGAACCCCTTCATCTTGAAGACGTTGGAGCTCTTCTTTCAGCGGCTATTGTAGTGCCACTGGTACCTGGCGTGCCAGGAAGTAGCGGGGCCGGGCGGTGAGACGGAGTTGCAGCGAGGCCTCAAAGTCCTTGGCGCAGCCTATGGCTGGTGAAAACAGGTCCTGGAATACATTACAGAGTGCATCAACTTCAGGAAAAGGAACGCACTGAGACGCTAGGTGAACATCGTCCGCAATGGAAATTCCGAATAAGCGGAAGGCGTCCAATCTGAATAAGTCTGCTGTGGAGGAATGGTGGACAACCAGAAACGTGACTGGACAGTGAACCGATTTGTACTTGACTTGAGCCATGAATTGTCCTAGGAAAACTATCTCTTGCTTATTGTACGCCAGTAGGCACTTAGGGGCTGGAGAGAAGGGTGGTGAACCAATGTTGGCACATGAAGTGTAATTAATCAAGGATACTGCTGCGCCTGTGTCCACTAACAGACGCAGAGGCTTGTCATTGATAGTGACGTCTATAAAAATTTTTGATGTCGAGGAGGTGTCTACCTGGTTGACGCCCATTGGGGTGTTGTTCAAGCCGTCTGGATATGGCCTGGGCTGACGGTTGCTGGAGTTGGTTGTTTTTGCGTGACAAACGGACGCTAAATGGCCTTCCCCGCCGCAGTGCGTGCATTGCGCCCAGCGGTCTGGGCAATGTTCTCTATCATGTGTTGAATAGCAGGTGGGGCAGGAGGGCAGCCGGAGACGATTCCCACGACGACGTTGCTGGTTGTGTTGTTGCTGCAGTAGCTTCTGGCTCCGGCCGGGATGGTGCGACTCGCCGTCTTGTTGTGGAGGCGGTCTCCGACCGCGGCGGCGGGAGGAGCGCGGCGTTAAGCCCTGGATTGCTGCGACATCTTCGGTGTCCGTCGTGGCGTCGTCACGGATTGCTGCTATCTCTGCCCAGGATTCCAGGCGACGATCGGTGGTGGTAGAAATTTCGAACATATACGCTAGTTCTATGACCTGCTCGAGGGATGGGTCTTCTAACTTGAGGGCGTCGTGGCGGAAAGCGGCGTCTGGTGCTGCCTGTATCAAGTGGTCACGCACCATGTCATCAACGTAGGATTCCTTGGAAAAATGTGTGTGAAACTTACATTTCCTGCTGAGACCCTGCAGCTCGGCGGCCCACTGACGATAAGTCTGCTCGGGTTTCTTCCGGCATTGGTAGAACTCGGCGCAGGCTGCTAGGACATGATATCGGCGTTTGTAGTAGGCATATAGCGTCGCACAGATGGCGGTGAAGGTGAGGGAGTCGGGGTCTAGCGGCTGTAGTTTAGTGAGCAGGACATACATCTTCGATTGGTTCCATGACAAGAAAAAAGCGCGCTGCCTGTCTTCTTGGGTTACTTGATGAATCGTGAAGTGTTTCCGGATACGACGTTCGTATGTTTCCCATTCTTCAGCTTCATCTTTGAACGCTTGGACCGGCGGTGGCGTCGCAGAGGGGTGGAGGCTTCGAATTTCGGCGATCAGTTGTGTCTGAGTTTCCAAAATCTGGTGCAGAAGTCCTTGAAAGAATTGTAGCCACTCCATAGGTGCTGCTGTCGTAACCATGATGATCGTCGGTTCGTTCCACTATACTCGTCGCCACTGAAGAATAGTCAGTATTGTAGAACACTCAGTATAATATCGTTTATTGAAACTAAACTACACTTCTCGAAAAATCGCTATATACACACAAAGAAAACAAATAACATGTAGATGACTATTCAACAAGAGCGTCGGTGAGGTCCGTTGGAGCTGGTCCTAGCTCGGCTGCTGCTGTACGTATGCTGCGTTGGCCTTACAACGCCGGCGGCGGTCAGCGGAGTACTCCAACTTTCCCTGTGTCTGTGAGGCGATCTCTGCAGAAAAAGGTTCGCATTAGCCTCTAGCAAGTTCTGTTTATTTTGAAGCATTGTTTTCCTCTTGGTTGCGCCTGCAAGTGCTTGTGTATGTTATATGGTACACAGGGGTGTCTTGAGTATAGTCTGCTTGGCAGGGGCCATCTGTGGCAGACGTAACAATGATTCTGCTGGATCCCACTCCATAGGGAAAGTTCAGATGGGTATAAGGGATTTAAAATCTAGTCCCTTGAATATTTCAAAGTAAGCAGTAACGACACCAACTTTGATACGCTGGGCTAGCAGACCAGAAACTATAAGCATAGTTGGAGATTTATTGACGTTCCGAAGTCTCCACCAAACATAATTTGTAAGAGTAAGAAATACAACGAACAATGTGCAACAAAAGCTCTTAAAACGTAATAGTACTCTTTTCAGCTTCAATATGAAGAACTGCGAAGAATTAGGGTCTTATAATCTGAGGGTATAGGCGATAATGCGTCATAAGACTCCTTAGGAACGGCAGTGGTAGAAAAAAATGTGGGAGATTAGGCTTTAACGTCCAGCAGGCGGCGGGGTCATTTGAGACGGAGAACAAGCTCCGTTAGAAGAAAACTGGGTAAGGCAATCGGTCGTATCATTTTCAAAAGAACCATTCTGGCATTTATCTCAAGGGATTTCTTTTTGGGGGGGGGGGGGGGGGGACATAGAAAAACTTCAACCTGGTTGGGAGGAACATATGTATAAGGGGCAGTCATATGGAAACGAATCACATCTAAAAAAAGTAAGTGCACTGTTTATTATCTGAAAAGTAATCGCCAGAACTGTTAACATAATTACCCCAGTGTGAGACAAGATGGTCAATGCCTTCATAGAAAAACGTTTTCTGTTGTCTACGAAAACATCATTGTAGTCAGGCGTGCACCTCTTCGTCTGATGCAAATCAGGGGCCACTGTCTTTCTTCAGTGATCCAAAAATATTGGATTCGCGTGTGGAGGGATCGGGACAGTATGGATGACGTGTAAGGGATTCCTAGCGAAACTTCTGCAGAGAAGTCGAAGCAACCTTGGCAACAATGGGGCGGCAATAAGTCGAGGTTGTTTCGACTACCCTGTTGAAGCTTCGCTGGGAATCCCTTACACATCTTCCATACCGTCTAGATCTCTCCCGACGCGATTCCAATATAGTATAATGCCTGGAGGAAGAAATGGAATCCATCGATTTGCTTCCGACGAAGAGCTGCACGTTGTGGCCGAGCGGTTCTAGGCGCTTCAGTCCGGAACCGCGCGACTGCTACGGTCGCAGGTTCGAATGCTGCCTCGGACATGGATGTGTGCGATGTCCTTAGGTTAGTTAGGTTTAAGCAGTTCTAAGTTCTAGGGGATTGATGACCTCAGCAGTTAAGTCCCATAGTGCTCAGAGCCATTTGAACCATTTTTGTCCTCAAGATTACGACTCCACTGTTTTACCACTGCGACATAGGCTATCATTCTGTTGTTCTCAGAAATAGCTGGCGCCAAAGGATCATGCGCCAAACTACATGAGGAAACTTTCAACGTACGTGAAATGAAGGCCATTGAGCGTAAATTTCCTAACAAAGGATTTAAAACACACTTCAACGAGGCCTGTGATGACGAGAGGCTGACAGAACTCGCAACTGACCTTCGAGTAACACCTTTTCATCCAATGATTGACAATGTTCATTCACAACTAAATATTCAGTTTTATGGAAATGCGTATGTTACTGATTTTCGGATCAAGTTGGTACAGTAGCATCGCTTCATCACAACATCGCTAGATGGACAAAGCAATTCAAGGAGATAGAATGCACATAGATGGAGAAAACAACAGGATGGCTATCTGTCAAGACTGAAGTGGTGGATAAGATTCATACAAGGCCCCGGACATCCACACTTCGTGCCAGCAGAAAAGTGAATGTGCCGCTGACAAAAGAGTGTCGCAGAAGTGATTGCAATTCAAGACTTATAGAATTCAAATGTTCCAGGTGCTAGAACCAGCCAATAAACCGAAACATAAACAATTATGCATTGATTTTTAAGTGGCATAGCAAACAATAATAATTTGAGAACATGGGGTACACAAAACCTGCTTGGTTCTCCGAAAGTTAATATTTCCTGTGCCATAACCAACTGCAGAGTCTTTGGTCCTTCCTTCTTCGCAGAATCTACCATTACAGACTTAAACTACCGCGATACGCTTTTTCTCTAGTTGTCGACTCAGCTGACAGAAGAGGAAGGAAGGGGTCCCACCGCATTGGTGTAACCTTGATCGTAGTCACCTCAACGAACATCTTCCGCAGCGCTGTATTGGTCGTGCTCGGTCGAATAATGTACCTTTCACGTTGTGGTGCCCCAGTTCAAGTGAACTTACTCCAATGGATTTTTTTCGTTTGGGACTGTGTGAAGGACATTGATAATGTACTCTCATTTCCGCAGGACTTACCGCAATTAAGTCGCGAGTGAGTCGGTGTAGTAGCTCGATTGATCGGGCTGCGTTGGAACGGGCCTGGAAGCAGATATAGTAGTATCGGATAGACAGCTGCCGTGTCACAAATGGATCCCATATCAAACATCTCTGAATATACGTAGAAACTGTGAGAGGTGACATTTCAGTCCGTATGAGGATTTCTAAAATAAAATCGTTTATGTAGTCACAGTAATACTTCCTATTTGTCCCATTCTTATTGAATCGCCTTCTATTTACAAAAAGATACTTACATTTTGTGAGTCAGCAATGGTTTGCAAATACTGTCAATAGGAGGAAGGTGGCACGACTGGCCACAGATGTATATAACTGGCAAGAAATTGTAACAGCGATACTGAAAAACATTAAGTGGCAGTACTGGAAGCAATAAGCCGGACTTCTCTAAAAAGTGTGCTTGAAAAACTGCAAGCCTCATCTTTCAACGTAGAAAGTGCGAATTTTCTTCAGCCGCCTACCCACTAGAGACTGCAGGTAAACTTATGGAAATAGCTCTCACAGAGGCGCAGAAGCATTCAGTCTCCCCACACACCACTCGCGAATGAAAAAGGAGCAGACTCTAATGTTGTTGAGATTGTGGTCTTCAATCAGAAGACTGATACGATGCAGCATTCTACTCCATCCTGTGCAAGCCTCTTCATCTCCGAATAACTACTGCAGTTTACATCCTTCTGAACTTGCTTACTCTATTCATTTCTTGGTCTCCCTCGATAATTTTTTTCCTCAACACTTTCCTCCAAATCTAAACTGGAAATTCCTTGAAGCTTCAGAACGTATCCTATCAACTGATCTCTTCTACTGTAGCACCACATTTCAAAAGCTTCTATGTCCTTCTTCTTTAAACTGTTTGTCATCCATGTTTCACCTCCATTGTTGGCTACATTCCATACGGTTACTTTCAGAAAAGACTTCTTAACACTATTTATTCGATGCTAACCAAGTTATTTTCTGCATAAAACGCTTTTCTTGCCATAGTCAGTGTACATTTCATATCCTCTCTAACTTGACCACCATAAGTTATTCTGCTCCTCAAACAACAAAACTCGTCCACTACTGTGTCTCGTTTCCCAGTCTTATTCCCTCAGCACCACCTGATTAAATTCGACTACAGTTTTGCTTTTGTTGACGTTCATCCCATATTACCTGTTCAAAACACTGTCCTTTCCGTTCAAGTGCTGTTCTAAGTCCTTTGATACGTCTGACAGAATTTCAATGTCATTGGCAAACCTCAAAGTTCGTGTTTCTTCTGCCTCAACTCTAATTCCTACTCAGGATTTTTCTTTTCTTTCCTTTACTACTTGCTCAGTGTACAGATTTAGTAACATTCGCGTTAGGCTACAACCCTGTCTCACTCTCGTCTCAACCACTGCTTTCCTTTCCCTTTCATGCCCTTCGACTCGTAGCTGCCGTCAGGTTATTATATAAATCGTAAATAGCTTTCCGCCCGCTGTATTTTACCTCTGCTACCTTCAGAATTTGAAAGAGATTATTCCAGTCAACAGCGCCAAAAGTATTCTCTAAGTTCAGAAATACTATAATCGTAGGTTTGCCTTTCCTTAACCTATCTTCTAAGGCAAGTCGTAGGTTCAGCATTGCCTCGCGCGTTCCTGCATTTCTTCGGTATCCAAACCGATCTTGCCAGAGGTCACCTTCCACCGGTATTTCCATTCTCTTATAAGTAATTCGTGTCAGTATTTTGCAACCATGACATATTTAACTGATAGTTCGGCAATATTCACACCTGTCAGCATCCGCTTTCGCTGCAATTGGAATTATTACTATCTTTTTGAAGTTCTGAGTGTATTTTTCCTGCCTCATATCCATTGCACACCTGATGGAAGAGTTTTGCCATGGGTGGCTCTTCCAAGGCTATCAGTAGTTGTGATGGAATGTCGTCTACTACAGAGACTTACTTTGACTTACGCCTTTCAGTGCCCAGTCTCCCATTTTATCTTCGTCTAGCCCTCTTACATTTCTAAAATACTGTCTTTAAGTTCATCTCCCTTGTACAGACTCTGTATAAACTCCTTCTACCTTTCAGTTTCCCATTTTTGCTTAATACTGGTTTTCCGCCTGAGCTCTTGATATTCACATATCTGTTTCTCTTTTTCCCAAATCCGTCTTTAACTTACCTGTAAGCGGTATCTGTCTTTCCCCTAGTGAAATAAGCTTCTACATACTTAAATTTGTCCTCTTAGTCATTCCTGTTCAGGCATTTTGCATTTCATGTCAATCTCACTTTTTAGACATTTTTATTCCCTTTCGCCTGTTTCATTTACTGCACTTTTATATTTTCCCCTTTCGCCAGTTAAATTCAATATCTCCCGGTTATCGAAAGAATTCTACCAGGCCTTGTATTTTCACCTATTTCCTGCTCTGCTACCTTCACTATCATCTCTTCAAAGCTTCCCACTTGTCTTCTGCTGCATTCCTTCCGCCCTGTTCAAGTCAATCGTTGCCTAATGCTTCCCTTGAAACTCTCAACAACCTGTTGTTCTTTCAATCTATCCAGGCCCCATCTCCTTAATTTCTTTAATTTTTGGAATTTATTTAGTTTTAATCTACACTTCATAACAAACAAATTATGCGCAGAGTCCACATCTGCCCATGAAAAGATCTTACAGTATAAAATCTAGATAAAAAATCTTTTTCTTGCCCTTACATAACAGTCTTAGAACAAGTGTTAGCTATGATTAAATAATACTCCATACGAAACTCTACCAGGAGGCTTTCTCTCTCATTCCTCTCCCCCCCCCCCCCCTACCCCTGCCCCCAGTCCATATTAACCTACCATTTTTTTTCTCTTCCTTTTCGTATTGTCGGATTCGAGTTCCCTATCAATAATTTTGGTCTCCCTTAACGATACGAATAATTTCTTAATCTCATGATACATTTTCATCATCAACGGAGCTAGTTGTCATATAAACTTTTACTACTGTGGTAGGTATTGGCTTTGTCTCTATTTTGGCTACAATAATGAGTTCACGATGATTACCCCATTCCTATTTTTGCAATCATTATTAAACCTACTCGCGTATTACCCCTATTTGATTTTGCATTTATAGCCCTGACCAGTTGCTCTGATCCTCCTGCTATCGAACTTCACTAATGTTCACTATAACTAACTTCCATTTCTCTGTTTAGGTTTTCTAGCCTATCTGTGCGATTAAGGGATCTAATACTCCACGCTCTAATCAGTGGACCCCAGTTCTCTTTTCTTCATGATGCCACCCTCCGTAGAAGTCCCCGGCCGAAGATTCGAATGGAAGACTATTTTACCTCAGGAATATTTTACACAACATGATGCCATCGTCATTTACCCATACAGCTAAGCAGTATACCCTCAGGAAAAATTCCCCTTGCTTTCAGCCGTTCGCAGCATTGCAAGGCCGTTTTGGTTGATGTTACAAGGCCAGATCAGTCAGTTATCCAAACTGTTCCCCTGCAACAACTAAAAAGGCTGCTGCCCCTCTTCAGGAACCACACGTTTGTCTGGCTTCTCAACAGATACTGTTGCTGAGGCACGCCACTCCACCAACAGTAAGGTCCATGGTTCATGGAGGGGACTTTAATGTATGGTTCTGTAAAATTATACTCTGCCAAGCAGTTTTCTGTGATCTGCAGATTTTAGATGAAGCTGTAGATGTATGAGTTATGTATAAAATGGAAGAGGCCGAAATATTGATTTTTTTAAAACAACGGACCATTCTGCACATATATGAAAGAAGAAAAGCTCTTTTAAACGAGATAAGAATTCAGATCATTAAGCATATAAAGTTCATTTGCAGTTTACTTTCTTACATGAATATTAAAACTTACGTACCACTTTCAAATTATTTAGTCATTATTGTTTTTACACATCTCCAGAATTCCGAAAGTGAATCAGCGCTGCACCTTTACCTGTAATGAAATAAATGGTTGGTTGCGTTAGGAAGTCTCTTTTATTTTTTCATGGTGACTAGTTTCGGACTTACGTCAATTCCTAAACCATACTATTGGAACAGAATTACAGCAGATGTTCCAGCCATTTATTTCATTGCAGGTAAGGTTGCGGCTTTGCTTGACTTCCGGAATGCTGGACATGTTAAAAACAATAATGACTAAATAATTTGAAAGTAATACATAAATCTGAATATTCGTGTAAAAAAGCAAATTGCCAAAGAGTGTGTAATAGTTCATATTTCAACATAATACAAACAAGGTTACATACAGCCTTAATAAGTGATTGAATGA
Source organism: Schistocerca americana (assembly GCF_021461395.2). Taxonomy (NCBI): domain Eukaryota; kingdom Metazoa; phylum Arthropoda; class Insecta; order Orthoptera; family Acrididae; genus Schistocerca; species Schistocerca americana. The sequence continues at coordinate 655,810,265 of NC_060122.1, forward strand.
AGTTATTTATGCATGTAACAATTGAAGCAAATAAACCAAATGATAATACAGTACTTAAGTATACTGTAGGCAAATAGTGCGAAGAGAACTAGTGCTGGAGGTCACCAGCAGCTGCCAAGTGGTAGCGCCGGAGGCTGCTGGTGGTGTTGAGTGCGTGGGAAAAAATGTTTAATACCTAGTAAACAGTTCTAACACTGTAATGTTTTCATTACAAATTATGTAACAGTAACTGAAACATATTGCAACCACCTATTGCTGGTAACCAACCAAAGCTCTATTAAAACAATAGACTGCAATAAGATATAGCGCCACATGCAGCGTGATTTGCAAGTACATACTCAGGTTACAAAATGTGTAATATAATAAATGAACATTACAAAATAACATACTATGTTAAAAAAGAATGCCACACGCGGCGTTGTTCAAAGTACACATTCAGGTTGCCGTTCAAATCAGTTACGGGGGATATCATCAAACATACAACAAAAATAAATCGGCACCAAGAGTTAACATAGGTCTTATGATGTTACAATGGCGTAACATACAGCGTTATAACACCTGTATGATTTAGTCCATATTTACAGGCACCATATTACTCATCACTGGATATCAATGTTTTTAATGAAATAAACAGTAAAAAATACTAAAAATATTTGCACACTAGTGATTAATAGTTGCCACTATTAGCGGTTTATCCAAAGATCCAAATATTTATTCTACAGCCAATCATCACTTTTGTTAAAAGGCCACACCTCAAAAAAAAAAAAAAAACAAAAAAAAAAAAAAACACGATGGCAAGTGCAGTATGACCACTTTGATCTCAGGTCGACCTAATATCCACTAAGGTTACCGCAAATCATAAAAGACTGTTCAAATGGCTCTGAGCACTTCTGAGGTCATCAGTCCCCTAGAACTTAGAACCACTTAAACCAGACTAACCTAAGGACATCACACACATCTACGCCCGAGGCAGGATTCGAACCTGCGACCGTAGCGGTTGCGCGGTTCCAAGCTGTTGCGCCTAGAACCGCTCGGCCACTCCGACCGGCCATAAAAGACTGTAATTATTGTTTTGTCGTGCAGCACAGTATCAGATATTATTCCACTTTTTGTGTCGTTGTTGAGTTTGTCATTTAATCAGTTTTTAGGGTTTTATTTTGTATGTAAGAAGATTCTCTTACAGTTTGGTTTTATATTAAATCAAAATTTAGATAGCACTCTACGTTTGTTATGTGCAAGAGTGCACCAACGAATAGCTGCTTCAGTGATAAATAAACGGGCGGATAAATGGTTGAAATTATATTTCGTTACACCAAAGTATTTAAAATAAAATGGGATGTAATTTTTGTTTTTTTTTTACTCAAGTGGGAGGAGGCGGGCGCGGAAATCGTGTGTGTGTATGTGTGTGTGTGTGTGTGTGTGTGTGTGTGTGTGTGAGGGGGGAAGGGGCAGGGGGGACTGGGGTGAAGTGGGAGTTGGTATGTTGGTGGGGGAGGCCCAAATTTGTGTACTTGCTCCGGGACCCCCAGGAGTGCACTTCGTGCTTGAAGCATAGTACGATGGATCGACGAGCCATTGCATTGTGGACTAAAAGGCATCGGCTTCACGATGTATCATGAGGCATCATGCAATAGCCCATTTAGTACTGACGGGAAGTGCGGTGGAGGAGAATGGTGGGAAGGGAGAGAGGGGTGGCGGTTGTAGAGAGAGAGACCAAGGCTCGATAACAGTAGGCCGGTTCTAGGAAATGGAGGTTGCAGTAGTATTGCAGAGATTTGGTGGCTGGCAATGGACGGACTAGTGGAGTTCTACTTCAAACCAGTCTTCAGACTGAAGCTCACAAAAACAACAATAAATATTTCATTGTCATTGCGTAAGTTACTGTCCAAAAAATTAAGCTCAGTCGCATACAACTGCAGATACGAGTCATAGTGGCTGGTTCTGTATAGGTCTTACTAAGCAATTATTTGCCACTGCAGGCCTCCACGATATGGTTACTCTCAATTTTCTAGACGTGTAAGAAAAGTTTGGACCTCCTCGCCTGTCGACACTACATGGACCTAGCAGAACCCTCATAAGCGCGGGAGAGAGATGAAACATGGGTGGATGTGTGCGAAACGATGTTCTGCTCGTTGAGAAACCCAGAAAGCCAAGCGCTGCCTGCCTTGAGTCGCGAAACTGGTATGGACCCTGCTGTGCTTCGTTTACGTCACGGCACGAGGTACGCTCTCCATTCACGCAAGGCTTCCCACGCCTGCTGGAAGACCCACCTGTGCGTGATGTTTGTGCCACACTGCTTTCAATACGAGCAGTGTATTTCCTCTGTAAACAGGAAGACAGCCGTAGCTTTGTGAGGATCTGCTCGCTTTGTTAGCTAACAGTGGTCTGACACATATGCAAAATATCATTCGTTTATTTCGCTCTATACATTTCAAATTGTTGAAAACAGGGGTTGGAGAATATAAGGAAACACCACGAGAAATTAAAGCCTGACAATAAATGCGATTGACAGCCAAGCCTTTTGGTAGTGCAGATGTGTTTGACAACGAGCGGTAACTGCAAATGCCCTTAATAAGTTGAAAGCGTCAGTCGTGGTCATAACAGAGTTCTGTGTACTTTTGAATGGATTATATTGAAACTAAAAGACTTCGAATATGGTAAAATTGTTGGTGCTCGCATAGTTGGTGCTTCAAAGTTACAAGAAGTGTTTTGTGTTGTAAAACGCACAACATCGAAGATGTATACAGCATACAAGAAAAAGGAAAGCATCATCCACTAAGTCATAGCGCGGACGAAAGTGTGAGTTGAACGATAGAGAGAAATGGTCAGTGGAGAGGACTGAAAATAAGAGGGCGTAAGCTGCAAAAGTCACTACAGAACTGAATGTCGCACTCGCGAACCCTGTTAGCATTACTACAACACCAAGGACGCTCCATAATACGGGAATCGCAGAGCAAGCTGGAATTTCAAAACCGCACATCAGTGATGCAAATGCCCATAAGAGGAACATTTGGCGCAGAGGCCATACAATCTGGACTATGGATAAATGGGTAAAATTCATTTGGTCGGATGACTCTTGTTTCAACCTGTTTCTAGCTGCTGGTCGAGATTACGTCCCATTCTGGGGTTCGGTGATTACCTGAGCAGCCATACCGTGATATTCCATTGGCCTCGTGGTTACTCTGCGAGACATCATTACTGCCAAAGGCTACGGTATCATTTTCTCTGATCAGATCCATTCCATGGTACAATGTTTGTTTCCCAACGGTGATGGTGTATTCCAGAACGGCAGGGCCCCTATCCACATTATCCACGTTGTCTGGGACTGGTTTTGTGCGCACGAGGATAGCTTGTTGCTTTTGCCCTTGCCGCCTCAGTCACCAGATCTCAATATTACTGACTCTATGTCAACTACTTTGGAGTCAAAACGTGCGTGATCGCTGTCTACCTCCATCAACGTTAACTGAGCGTGCCACTATTTTGCGGGAAGAATAGTATAAGATTCCCTTGAGAACCATACAGGACCTCTATTTGTTCATTCCTAGGCGACTGGAAGCTGTTCTGAGTGCCAGTGGTTCTCCTACACCGTATTAGACAAGCAGATGTGTTGTGAATTTGGTGTTCCATATTTTTGTCCATTACGACAAGAAAAAAGGAATAAAAGTGAGATAGTGTTAATACTTTCACCCTTCTTTACCTCCTCTTCATTACTGCAGATGACGTGTCACTGAGCACATTTGTACTGTGCATGCAGTACACGTGAGGTGCCTAGTTGTTTCCACTGCCCCGTGTGGAATACATAAGTTCTTGTACGCTTCAATAACCTGCTGTCTTCATGATGATGATGTCCCCAGCGCAGAAAACAACACGCAGGTCGTGGATTCTTTTTCTTGAGGCTGAAACTAACTTCGCAAGGAACTGCTGCTACGAATAAGCTATAACTCATTTGGATGCCACTCGCGTTTTTATTGATATAGACACGAGAAACTATTCTTGATCACAACGTATTGAACACGTCTTTCCACAGTCATTATATCTGGTTAAAATAACATGAAATACATCCTGCCACAGACAACATGTCTGTCTACTGGAACGTCAGAACTGGAGAATAAAAGTACATGAATCAAATACTACTACCACAGACAACATGCCTGTACCCAGCGACGGTCGCAACTGTAGTAAATAAAATTGCATGAAACAAATACTGCTATAACAGACAACATGTCTGTCTACTGGAACGGTCAGAACTGGAGAGCCGGACTGCCCGAGACACTTCGCAGGCCACCAAAGTGCATCGGCAGTAATATCGTCAGTCTTTTGTTTTTGTAATACTTTGATTTTAATAATTTTGAAATGACTGATTGATAGCTGGCTGTTGAGAGATGTTTATTCAAAAAATGAAGTAATTTGGATGACAGGTTTAATTAATAATAGCAACTAATGTTTAACGTATTGGCGCCCTACCGTCGAACACAGTAGCCAATCACAGAGCAGCAGCATCATGCAGGCGGTCTTTCTCACGGGAATGGTACGGAATCTAACATCTGTCACCGGTACCTCATCCCACATTGCGTCATCTCTATGCTTCTTGCATCTCCACTGCCCTGGGAATAGCTTCCTAGAGCCTAATATGATGGCTGAAAAATCAGAAATATTACACCATCCCCGAACGTAATGCCATAAATGTGAAGCATTTCGATGAAACAGGAACGATCTATTAAGGCCACATTCATTTCTTTTTTTTTGGGGGGGGGGGGGGGAGGTCGGGGGGAAAGTAATTTCATTTTCACCTCTAAAAGAATTGAAGCCGTATAGTTAGCCATGTACGATCGCTGTGTACTTCCAATTCGCCATCAGTTTGTCAATTAACAAAACCATTAGTGACACTGATTACAAATTTAAATGTAAGAAGAAAAATAGAAATGTCTTATCCGCGACAGGAGCTGCTCTGATGGTGGAAACAAAGTGTAACAAGTTAACGACAGATATTACTTTCAGGAGAACTCCGCTTAAAATCGACCCAGCACACGTGCGCAGGGATAAAAAATACGAACGGTGGTTATGTGTTGCGAGTATGTGGCGAGAATATGTACTATCATTATCAATGTAGCTGCGGTCAGTCCAACAGGGCATGTCAATAATAAAAGCAGCGCCGTAATTTTGTCACTGTGTCTTTTTTTTTTAACTGACCAAATTCTACAAAGATTTCAACATGCTGGAAGCCATACGCCGCATAATTTAGTACTCAGCCAGAGAGGCTAGTATGGCAGACCACAGCTGAGCGCAGCAAAAGCAAACATCTACGTGTATTCGACGCAGTGACAACACGGACATGTGTTTTAAACGTGTGTTTTATTCCAGAAGCCAAGTATTCCATTCTCTAGAGATAAAAGATAACAATCTTCCTGTATTAAAACGTCGACACATACTTAGATTCAAAGAGATTTTGAGGAAACTGTACACTTACAAAAATGAATTATTCAAAGAGCCGTTCGAACAAGCGAGTTATCTCTTAACATATTTTAAAACTAAAAATAAAGGAGAAAACTTACCATAAAAGGTCAAATTACAGTTATCTACTACGACGAAAGTAGTGTGGACTGGAGAGGCGGAAGTTCTTCACGGTTTGTAGCTAGTTGACATTATACGTTCCGTTACCATTTAAGCATATTTGTCACATCAATTCTCTTGCCTTTGGCACTCACTGACTGTTCCGTCGGTTCTTGATAGAATATTTTGAACATCGTTAGTTAAAACACGCGCGACGCTAATATAATGATCTACAATATTCATCATTTTTACAAACTGAGTTTCCGTTGTCCATCACAATGTACAAAGATAAATATGCGTTGGTGTGCAATTTTTTAGGATGAAAGATTTTAGACTTTTACTTCAAGAACACGAAGGGGAGAGGCGACCTCTACCTTATGCCACACGGCGACGAACGCTCCTGAATCCAACTATTCTGTATATGAAGTAGAGGCTCTGGCCGTTGTTTTTGCCTTGTAAAAGTTTTGTTTCTATTTGAAGCATAACGAATTTGTATTAGAGATGGACAACCAAGCATTAAGATGGGTCTTGGCTAGGCTGAGGATGGCTGGCCGAATTGCACGTTGGGCAGTCCGTATATTGCCTTTCGTTTTCAAGTCAGACATTAAACCCTCGGATAATGCAATGGCCGATGCTCTAAGTCGTGTGTTTACACCTGAATCCCAGGAAGGTCAGGAGCAAGGCGAACAGGACATAAGTATTGGGGCGATTTCGTCCAACCTTCCCGTTTGGTGGGCTTAAGGAGAAGCTGGCGTAGGACCCGTGTTGTGGTCCGATTCGAGAAAGGGCCATGGCTGGGGTTTCGGTGCTGGGTTATTGCCTCCAACAAGGAGTAAGCAGGGTAGTGATGATCAACAATGGAGGGTGTTTACCAACTGAGTTAGCACCGATGGTCTCCTGGTATTATCACGATTCTGTTCTTGGCGGCTATTTGAGCTTGTATAAGACCTTGGCCAGGATCCACGAACATTTTGTGTGGCCCTCTCTTTATCGCGACATTAGGCGACTGGTTGGGCACTGTGATCTCTGCAAAAGGGCGAAGCCTGATTCTGTGGTCTCTCATGGACTTATGTTCTCGCAGAGGGAGCAGTATCCCCTCAATAAAGTTTTTATCGACTATATTGGACCGTTGCCCCGGACAAAGAAAGGCAACCGTTACGTCTTGGTTGTCGTGGATGCTTGGATGATTTCCCCCAGTTAATATGGCTGCTTCCTACTCAGGGGGTCACTGTGGAAATCACGACCCAGCAATTGTCGAAGGTCATATCCTGGTTCGGACCACCGAAATCATTGGTAAGCGACTATGCACCTGCCTTTCTGTCTCGTGTGCTTAAGGCCTTCCGTTTCAGTCAGGGTATTAGACATAATACCACCACGCCTTATTATCCTAAGACGTCATTTGCTGAAAGAGTTAATCGGAATTACAAAACAGCCCTAACCATCTAGCATGCCCAGTCATCTGGTCGATGTGATGTCACCTTGCCTTAGCTCAATCAGGCATTTAATACGGCCAAACATGAGGCAACTGACATGACACCCGCTGCGGTAATGTTTGCCTATACAATTAATTCTCTGTTATCAAACTTCTAGAGTATAAACGACGTCGTAGCAACGTCCATTACCCCTCAGTCTCATTGAGAATTGGCAAAGGGCCAGACAGAATATCCATGCAGCCTACTGGCGACAGCAGCTTCGATATAACAAGGGTCGTAGACCATTTTCGGGAATGATTGGGGACCTGGTTGTTATCAGTAACTTAGTGGCTCCGTCTAGCCAGGATACCAAGGGAAAATTGAAACCGAGATATTGGCAGGTGAGGGAGATCGTGTCGGGAAATATGTTTATGGTACATCTCAGCTAGGTTAAGCTGAGATGAGTAGACAGGGTCTGTACCACCCCTGGGCAATGTCCTTTCGCTTAGGAGGGCGAGGCTGAGCCGTGGCGAGCAGGCGCCAGTGTTTTTATGCTCATGTGTCGTTGAGATCGATTGTGGTTGAGCTAAGCTATCTTTGCTTCTCGCATGTCTTGTCTTCCGGGTTGGCAGGCCAAGCGATTTGGTTGTTAGCCTTCGACAGGTAGCCCTCGAGATCTCGTGACATTCGCTGGGAGACGAGTGTCAACGGCTGCCGAACGAGCGTGATGACCGTTATATGTTGTTGTGTGAAACTGGTCGGGAGTTTTGGCGACATGGGCAGATATACATGTACTCTGACTTCACTGGGAACAAAATTTGGAGTGAAGTGGTGTAGCTGTGGAACCCGCACCTTCGTATTGCGTACGTGATATGAAGTCAGTGGTCGTAATTGTGTGTTTTGTTGACCGATGCACTCAGAGGCATTTAAATTTTATTATTATGGTGAGACTTTCATGGTCGAACTTTAAGTTGGTGTGGAAGAGATCAGCTGCCCTAGTTAAATGGTGGCTGTTATTTGAAAGTTTTCTCAGAAGTTCTAATTGTGCTCTGTGTTTCTTGTAATCAAGTGATTTTATGTTGGTGTTTTCAAAGCCTGCACTCTATTAATACAGTTGTACATGTGTAAAATGCTTAAGGTCAAATGAAAGTTGCGAATTTCTCATTAGTGTAATGTGTTGCTTTATGCGCTTACCCATATATCGAGTCAAAGGTTCTGCCGAGTGTTTCTATGTTTCAGAGTTACTGGAATGTCTTTGTGATTCTGGGCAAAAAACCTTTGATTGTGTCAGCGCCTTGGCGGGGAGTGCAATTCATCAGAGATCTTGGGCTAGCAGTGTGTAAGAACCTGTCCACTACCAGGAGTTCACTTACTGCCTTCCAAAGTTTAGTATTTATCTCACTTCCGCCAAAGCGGGTTAAGCTGGTAGATATATAAATATATATTGCATGTAACCTGATCCTTAAATATTAGCGACTGCCAACTGGAAAAACTTTAAATTGCATAGCGTCTGCTGAGTTCCTTGTTCTGTTCTTTCTAGTAGTCTTTTTTAACACGTGTGAGCACGTGAACATCCATTTTTAAAGATCACTGATTCTGCTGTAGTTTTTTTTATGTAAGTGGTTCTATCATGATAAGTAACTGGATCGTAGCTTGTCACTAGTGATGAAGTGTCATTAAGTCACCCTTTATTGGTAACTGTTTTCATTGTACGTATTTTGAGGGAACTCCTATATGGGAGTTGGAATTTCTGAAGTTTGTCAGTAATTCTGTTTTCTTAAAAAGGGAAAATAAAGCGAGGGGTACTAGTGCCCGGCAACGTTAAGTTTGTAGTTGATCTTTTAACAAGTGCTTCTTCAACGGATTGAAATAGTAAGTTTGTAAGGGTATTTTAGTGAAGAATATTCAGGTGTGGCCATCTTCCTGTAATAATTGGTTTTAAGGAGCTTTATGAATTGACTATGTGAAGTAATTGATAATTGGTATGCTTAAGGTTTCTATAAATGCCTGTCAAATTGAGTTTTTTATAGCTTTCTGTTATAGTACTGTTCATTTGAGTACGGAGTACGTTGGGTTTCTAACTCTATTTGAAAAGCTTTATCTAGTGGTTCGTCCACAATTTTTAATTGTCAAATTCCTTAAAAGGCTTAATGTCAATAAACTGTCTTAATTATAAATTGTAACTACCAACCATGATACCATCCCGATTCCTCTTTTATGGTATCTAAGATATGGTGGGTAAGTGTGGTACGATTAGGGAACCCACGTACCAATTACAGCAGTGTCGTGCGTATTTTCATTCATTATCTTAACTTTTAGTCTGGTTTGAACCCTTACTGTTTTAGATAATTGCCAATAAGAAATACAGAAGATAGTTTTATTACATATTTCCGAGAAATTTTAGTTGTAACAGCAAACAATGCAATACTGAAAAAATATTTAATTTAGTCTGTAGCCGGAATTTATTTACTATAATTGGTCTCCCCTTATTCTGTCTCTGTAGCGTTCATGTTGAAATGTTCCGGTGGTAAAATAATGACATCGTGACTCATAGCCTTTCCTACTTCATCTATAAATTAACGGCGTACACCGCTAACATGAAGCTAAGTATTTTGAGCGTAATTGCAGTAAGTAACTTTGTTTATTTTTATCAGTTCTTTTAAGTCCTGCTCTTTATATCCTGTATTCATTCTCGTCGGCATAAAACTATACATTGTTCATGATTATAGGGGTTGTGGGCACTACTGTCAGACCATCAAGTACGCATCCTCCAAAAAACCATACATGCTATAAGTGCAGTAAATTACCTTCTACCGTCCGATTTGTATCAACTATGACATGTCAGTCACACAATCTGAGTGCATGTCCTGCAATAATTCAAATCTCATCAAAGAAACAATTTTTACGTTTCTCGCATCTTGAATCTGACTTTGGTTCAAATGGCTCTGAGGACTATGGGACTTAACAGCTATGGTCATCAGTCCCCTAGAACTTAGAACTACTTAAACCTAACTAACCTAAGGACATCACACATCACCCAGTCATCACGAGGCAGAGAAAATCCCTGACCCCGCCGGGAATCGAACTCGTGCGTGGGAAGCGAGAACGCTACCGCAATCTGACTTTGATAACGCCTCTTTCACACACTAGTATGGCGTCAATTTGTTATGACACAATTTCTTTTCGTGTTTTCATACTGAAATCAAAATCTTCCAGTAACATGTGTAAACTAAATCTGTTAAAAGTAGGAAAGTCATTATCGTGTTTTGCCTTAGGTAGTACCTTATTCATTGTAAGTGCTTTATTTCTGAAGAAAAGTTAGTGTAATGCGCTTCCCACAGATTCACAACATTTTCCCACACATGACTACCTTGTTACTGATTTTCCCGGAGTGATCAGTTTACTCATGTTCAATTTTGCTTTCTGCACATCTGTTATTTTCGCAGTCTGATATGTTGGTAACAATGGAAGCTCTTTCCAAAAGCTTCTCTAAAACATTTTGGACAATCTGTCACTTTTAAGCAATTTTCTGCGTCTGTATTTCACTACAGAACATAATGCATCCTACTGACCACTATAAGGAAGATAATCACGCAGACAAATGGTTGAAAGAAACTAAGTGAATTCATGCTGGTGTGCTACGTATGTCTTATGATTCCATGTTACCCTCCACATCTTAACGTGTAGAGTATCGCCACAGCAAACGTTTTATTTTTTACAGATCTCGATCATCTCTTAACTTCTGAATGTTAGTATAAATATTCATAAAAATGATAATAATGAGCGTACCTAGGCTGGGAGCCCAAGCTGCACGGATCCCGGCCACCTGATGCAATTGTTTCTAGTTGACACCACTTCGGCGACTTACGTGTCAGTGAGTATGAAACGATGATGAAGACAACGTAACACCCAGTCACAGAATGGAGAAAATCTCAGACGCAGCCGGGAATCGAACCTGCCGCCCTCGCACGGGTCTCTGCCGTGCTGATTACTCAGCTATGGAGGCGGACATAGAAATCAAACGAGATTAATGAAGGTGAAAACTCAATTTCTTGTTACCGAATTTTACTACTTGTCGACATGTTGTCTTACTTGCATGTTGAACTGATAAACGAAGTCTATCAGTAGACCGGGTTTCACTAGTTAACCGCTTATAGATTTTGACTCTGAAATTATTGGTATATAAGAGGACCACTTAAATGATTTGACAATTCAGAGGTTTCCTTTATCAGGAGACAGATTAGCTGTCTGTTTCTCAAGGAGTTCCTTGTTGAGTGGGGGAATGGCCATGTACGTAAAAAACAGTATTCCGTTTGAGTCTATAGATGTATCACGGCGCTGAATGAACAGATATTTGATTGTTTTGCAGGGGCAGTTGAACTTAGTGAAACTAAACTTCTAATTTTTGTTGTTTATAGGTCCCCTAACTCCGACTTCAGAGCATTTCTGGTCAAGCTAGAGAACTTCATAGGACATACCAGAAATAAGTTATATGTGATGTCTTCAATATTAATTTTTTCTATGACTGTGCGAGAAAAAGGGTGTTGGTAATCTCCTGAATTCATATTATCTGATGCAGACTGTTTTTCCAGTCATGGTGTAGGGGAACAGTAGCACAGCCACAGACAATTTGGGCATTCTGTTTTTAAAAGAGTGAATGACTTTCAGACCATGATGCACAAATTTTAACACTAAAAAGCTTTTGTACTCAAACAAATGTCACATATAATTACAAACTATATAGGAAAGCTAATCCAACGGCAATAGTTTTTTAAACCTCGTCAAAGAACAAGAGTGACAGGATGTTTATAGTGCCGATATCATGATGACAAATATAATGCTTCCCTTAACACATTTCTCATACTCTTTGAGAGTTGTTTTCCATTAGAACGTTCTAAACGGGGTACTAGCAGTAAAAGGCAGCCTGGCTGGCTGACTAGTACGATAAGGATATCATGTAGGATAAAGTGGGAATTACATCAAAATGTTAGTAGTCACAGTCAAGCTACAGTAACCCATTGTAAACAGTATTAAAAGGTGCTTAAAAATTTTATTAAGAAGGTACGGAAATAGAATAGCTAATTCATAGGATAAAATTAAAACCGTATGGTCATTTGTGAAGGAAATGTCCGGTCATCAGCACAAGGTCGACGATACAAAGTCAGTTCGTAGCAAAATTGTTACTCATAAATCAGATATATGTACAGTATTTAACAATCATTTTCTGAGCATTGCTGGGGAGTTAAATACAAATTTATTTTCTACAGGGAATCATATAACTCTCTCGGCAAATGCCTTTCCGAGATTGATGGTGAAATACTTCTCTGGGATGCAGACAAGGGGGGAGATTGAGTCAGTGATTAAATTACTCAAGACTAAGGACTCTCATGGATATGGAGTGCGTAGCAGAATATTAAAGTACCGTGCTGCACATGTTAGCCCTACACCTAGCCGTATTTGCAATTTATCCTTTAGTAACGGTCAGTTTCCTCAACGATTAAAATACTCAGTAGTAAAGCCGCTTTATAAAAAGGGAAAGGAATATTGTAAACAATTTTAGACGTATTTCTATGCCATCAGTGTTTGCTAAAGTTACTGAAAATGCCGTCTATGTAAAGATAATTTATCGTTTTAGATTATATAATTTGCTAGAAAATGTACAGTTCGGCTTTAGAAGTCGTCTAACAACTGAAAATGCTATATTCTCTTTTGTCTGTGAGGTGCTGGATGGTTAAACAAAAGTTCCGGGCTAGACATATTTTTTAATTTGACTAAGGCATTTGATTGTGTTGATCACAACATATTGCTCCAGAAGTTGGACCATTACAGAATACGGGGCGTAGTTCACAATTGGTTCACCTCTTACTTCAACAACAGACAGCAAAAGGTCATTATTCAGTGTTGAAAATGGCTGTGATGTGAGGTCTGAGTGGGGCATGATCAAATGGGGATCAGTGTTGGGGACGCTCCTGTTCCTTACTTGTATAAATGCTATGCCCTCTAGTATTACGGGTAACTTCAAATAGTGCAGCTCATGACATAGGTTCATGGCTTGTAGAAAATAAACTAACGCTAAATCATAGTAACACTCAGTTTCTAACAAGAAAACAAAACCCGACAATTTAATTTCACAGAATGGGCATACGATTAGTGAAACTGAACAATTGAAATTTCTAGGTGTTCAGATAAATTATTACGGAAAGCCTATATTCAGGAGCTTGTTCTAAGACTTAATGCTGCCATTTTTACTAATGGAACGCTATGTGAAGTGTTAGTTCGACACAAAAAGTAGTCTATTTTGTTTATTTTCACTCGCTAATGTCGTATGGGATTGTATTTCGGGGTAACTCCTCCCATTCTCAAAGGATATTTTTGGCTCAAACGGGGAATTCGGGCAATAAGTGGTTACGTTTGCGAACCTCCTGTAGACCCCTGTTCATTGGTCTGCATATTCTGACATTGGCCTCTCAATATACACATTCTTTACTGTCGTTTCTTGTTAACAATATCGGCATATTCCCAAGAATTAGCAGCTTTCACCCATTTAATACTAGGCAGAAATCCAATCTACATTTAGATTGCACTTCCTTGATTATTCGGCAGAAAGGTGTGCAGTATACTCCTGCATCCATTTTCAATAAGCTACCACAAGAATTCAAAAATCTTAGCAGTGAATGAATGTCGTGACTAGGTCCTCCCGTCGGGTAGACCGTTCGCCGGGTGCAAGTCTTTCGATTTGACGCCACTTCGGCGACTTGGGCGCCGATGAGGATGAAATGATGATGATGATAACATAACACCCAGTCCGTAAGCGGAGAAAATCTCCAACCCAGCCGGGAATCGAACCTGGGCTCTTAGGATTGACATTCTGTCGCGCTGAACACTCAGCTACCTGGGGGGGGGGGGGGGGGGGGGGGGAGGGAGAGGGGATGGGGAGGGGGAGGGGGAGGGGGGCTGAAGTCTTATCAATAACCCACACGCTTTCAAATCAAAACTGAGGAGTTTCCTCATGGGTCACTCCTGTTCCATTGAAGTTCCTTGAAAAATTAAGATGCTTCTTATGTTGCGTTTACTTAAACTTATGACTTGACTTTCTTTTGGGTTCATAGACATTTTACTTTTATCTGTTATTACTTTTACGTTGTAATTTCCTGTACTGATACGTTCCATGTCCTTGGAGATTTACTCCTCAATTTGGTCCTACAGAACTTGACGTGTAAATAAATATATAAACAAGTTAAAGAACACTAAGAAGTATTAGGAAGATGGTGATGAAGACATGCAGAAGCAGTAAAACGCTTCTGAGTAACATAATTTCGTGTCTGGAATTAGAAAAGACTTGAATTGTTGGATGTATTGGAAAGCGTACGTAGCACTGGATTTAGATTAAAAATAGACCAAGCAAACACGTAAATGAAGATTGGTCACCATGAGAACAACTAGTTTGTAAAACCCTGCCGCTGTGTAAGTGAACGTCACTGGCTCGGATTTAATCATGACATCGACTCGATGCTGAATTAATGCGCATAAACGGGTTTATTACCGCTATGAAATATTGTGGATCTAGCACTGGTTCTTAATGTGATGAATTTCCATGTTATTAGTAAAGAGTTAAATCTGACAATAAAACGAGATCTAAATGACGTGTTTAGTTTATTACAAATTAAAGAATTAAAAAGAAGGCGCATCTCTGTTAGTGCTAATCCACCGAAGTTACAAACATAAAATTAACCATGAGATTTAGAAAATTGAGACTATCGCTTGGCAAAGTTTCTCAAAGGGTTCGAAATTCCTGATAATAACGCATCTGACTTTGTGAAATTTATCTCAACCTCCCTACACATTAGAGTGATTGTGTCACAGAATCAAAAAGTGAAGAAGCCTATGTAACTGTTGATGCATTGACAAATGTGGGACAGTAATTCCTGTTATGAACACGAACTACAGACCTGGAATTGTCTTAACATTCCAGGGGTGCTAGGTAAGCTCACCATAATCTTCAATTGAAGACAAGGTGAGCTGCAACACCATGTCTGGCTGCCATGAAGTACAGCGCTAGAACGCACTTCCAATTTCTCGAACACGGGACGGCAGTCAGAAGCTCCAGTTTAGAGGGCGGCCTGTGGAGAGTCGATACATCCACCGCCAAACACATTCTAATACAATAAAGCACAGACTGCTGCTTTGTTCCACCAGGAATCCTCTTAAAGTTACATCTGTCCATCAATGGCATAATCATTTCTTTGGCAAAATATCCCACCAAGTAGAGGCGAAACGTTGAAAAACCTATTAACTCAATTTCTCGCGTCTTCTCTAGAAAAACTTCCCTCGGCATGGTACATCCTCATGATGTTACATAGATTTCACCAATCGGTGTCCCCTCATCCAGCAGGTAACCTCGCATCATAGGTACTGGGCATCACAGTACTGGGAAAAGCTAAAAGACTGTGGTCGAGGCTAACCACCTGTTCTGCAGCATCTTCTATCCTTTTAGTGTGTCAGAGCTGCTTCGTCGTGTTTTTTTGGAAAGTGAGAGATGTTTATTTGTTGAATGCACATTTCCTAACACGGTCAGGGTGTGACAACCTCTTGCTTGCAAAGTTCCATCATTATTCAGAACGAATGCTTTCAACTCAGCCGTCAAGGGTAGAAACATGCCATAAACAACCCAGCTTGGCGCTCGCCGAATCGACTTCCACCCCAACAACATACGATCCGCTATACCTCAAGCTTCCCTTGTCCATGGTTCTGTAATCGTCCACGTTCCTTCGGCTCACCAGGATGCATTTATGCCGTGCCTGTGACTCCTGCCCCACATCCTAAGTGCTTAACTATTCTAAAGCTCACCCAGAAAAGAAGTTAACACAGCCTACACCAGGTTAAATTAGATCATTTTTTTTAAATGAAGTCACTAATACGATCCTGAACACGTTATTGAATGGAAGTGAAATAAACCACTTTGGGATATCCATAGAATACACTGGATGCCTTTTGAACTGTGATCTTGCAGAATTATGTTAAAGTTAGATAGAACGATAAAATACGAAAAGATAAGGTAGCAGAAAAAACGAAACAAACTTTGCATTTACCTATCAGAAGAAGGTACTTATACAATTCAGTGCGAGATCCGCTTTAGTACATCGAGGAATAGCTGTCATGGAAACGAAAGGATAGCGGTAAAACAACATTAAGTGTCTACAACAGGTGTTCATTTTATGGATATAGCGTGTTCAGAGTTGAAACGATCAGTACAATGTAGAAAGAGGTGTAGGGCGGTATAAAACCCATTCCATAGGTAGACACCTGGAAAAACGTACAAGTAATTTTATTTATTTGTAAACAGCGGATCATTTGTTATGTGATGTCGGCTCTTAGCAGGTACGTATTTGTCTGATTGCGATTCATACGACGAAATTTCTTATTAAACTGCGTTGCGAGTTTCACGAGAGATTCTGCTTTTAAGGAAGTAAAAGAAGATTAAAGTTTAACGTCTCGTTGACGACATGATCATCAGCGATGGAACAACCTGTGGAAGGACAGAGAAGGAAATCTGCCTTGCCCTTTTAAATGAACCACCCAGCATTTCCTTAACCCTTTGAATCCCAATAACATAAAAGATTAAGATTAAATTTATCACAAAATTACTTTTATTATCATAGTAAGCAACGAATGTAAGAAGAAACTGATAAATAACTAACCACTGGAACTTATAATTTTGTCCCAACTATCATTTCATGGGATGTATTTGAAAGCAGTTTCTCATTTTTCCTATATACAATCCCACATTTCGAAATTTATATGAACTCATCATGCCTAAAATAAATTATATTTCGAAATAAAAAAAAACTGGACTAAATTTAATAAATGTATATCAAAAGCACATAATGCTCATGTGGTGTCATTTCGAAACTACTCATAACTGGTGTAGTACGAACTTAGACTTAACTTACGATAACTCGTTCTTTTGAACATATTCCAGAAAATGACTGACAGGTAGAAAAGCAAGTCTTAAATCTAATCTAAAATCTTTTCTCCCAGACCACTCCTTCTTTTCCATGGACGAATTTCTGTTTAAATACTGGCAGCCTGAATGAAAAGCAACTCTTAGTTTTTTTACGAGTAGTTGCGTGAGTGAGACTAAAAAATAACGTGTTCACTAATGTTAACACTAATCATGTGTACGCATCCCGTGCAATGAATCTTTCCACATCATTTCGATGAAAGAACAGTTCAGATGGTCTATGGAAGATGTAACTAACTAACCAGCTCTAGAGAACAGGGCGGGCTCTTGTGGGACGTGGCTCTATTGAGCCAAATATCCCAGCAGACTGGGAGTTGGGCAGAGAAAGTGCCAATTAGGAATACTTGGGATGTCCAGTTCCGACATTCGCCTGATGACCCAGGGAAACCTCCCAGAAGCCCTGGTCAGACAGAGATTGGAATGATTGTAGAACATCTAAAACGGAAACAATTTCCAAATGCCCGTTATCTGTAGATCAGCCCCAAAGTGTGAAAAGTGCTTCTCCCTTAGAAACACACTACTCGTAACGCTGTGTTGCAGACGCCTTGATCCTATGAGAATACCATGGTAAAAGGTATGAGAACTTCACTATTTATTCAGCAAGAGGCGCTGTGTCCCACTTGCTAATGTCCTCGCAACAGACAACAATAATTATCCGCGAACAAATCTCAGCTATTCAGAATGGGCCCCGGGAGACCTAGCACCTAAAGGCTTTCTCAAAGTTACATTGCACTTTACGTGAGAAAATTTACGGGAATGACGTTATCTTGGGAAGTTAAGTACTGCTCATTTCTCACTTATTACAGCGCCAAGAGCCGGCGGAGCTAAACAGAATAATACGCTATGTACGACGACATAGCTCAAATAATTCTCTTTTACTGCGCAGCTTTACTTTCTTTATAGGGCAAAAAATGAATTGTTAAAGACTTAACGTGAAAAAAGTCTGAAAGTGGAGATGGGCAAATATCCTTTAACGTTTCTGTTTATGGTCGGCGCAGACTTACGGTCTGGCAAGATTCTATTCAGTTTCCAGCTTAGGAATTTAGTAATAAGCATTACAAAGGATAATCACATTATCCCTCCGATAGTACCAGCAAAAATAATTGCTACGGAATAGCAAACACAGTCAAATGGACGCGTTGTATGATACAGTAAGTCACGGTGACACCATTCCATGAGTTTTGGAATTGCAGGGGAGTGAGTTCGATTTCTTTTCGTAATATTTCCAGTGACAACCAGGTCTCTCAGTATTTGATTTCGATACTTTTGCGCATTAGCCTACTTTCTTGTAAGCATGGGCATCGTCAGCGAACAGTTTGGTGGGTACTGCTTAACCTATTTGGAAAATCAGTTGTACCGCATACGAGTACACTAAGAATATTAGAAGTCCTGTAACTGTTCTTTGGGGCAATCCCTATGATACTTCTGCTTCTGTAGATGTAGACACTGTATTGAATGAAAAGTGTCGATATTTTACTCATCGGTAGGAAATTAAAAGAAAATAAAAAACTACCGTACCCATAAAAATACCGAATTAAATATATTGTTGCCTTGTAGATACTTACCTTTGGTAAAAAGTTATAGTAAATATTATCGATTCCAATCTCGCCATCTATATTTCTAAAATCAAGTCTGTCTATAAGAGAGAGGTAATAGTTTTTCACAAGTTTTACTTAGAATAATACAAGTGTTAAATCAAGCTATGTTTCTATTTTTGTTACATATTACAACTTCTATAAATTGGGAACGGAACGGCCACCAAGGGCGTGTACCTAGTTAGAGAACGCAAACAGGCAGCTCCTAGAAAAGGGTTGGGGAAAAAAACAGTGAACATCTTTTTTTTTGTACTACGTATTTCCTCCAAATATTTAATAATCAACAAGAAATTATTTTTCAAAACAGTAGTAAGGTATAAAAGAAAACATTGACGTATCCTTTTCCAATTGAAGAAGTGAAAAATATTAAAGATCAACTTTAAGAGAAATTACTGAACTCAAAGTATCAGATGTTAAATAATCTACAAATTCTTCACAATTCTAAAAGTATTACAAAAGAACAGTCACAATAAATAGAGATGAATTAAGAGTTGCCACCCTACGTAGGATCGGGGCACAAACCCGTTGGCAGCACAACGGGTGCCAGGCATAGACCTCCGGCCCCAACCCCGGCGGCAATAATGCAAGCGAGAATAAGTTGACCGCACACAAACACTCTTAAAACAAGTGAAAGGGTAAAACAAAACTAAAGCCTTTGGCCCAGCTCTGAAATATTTCACACTTAGAGTAGGTATAAACGCGTAAGAGACCTAAAATCAAAGGTTATTTATACTTTAAATGTAAAACAAGTATTTGAGCAGCATATAAAATATTATACTTATTTCACTAAAGAGCAAGGAGGAATATATATAACTGCTTATAGAAACCAAGTCACTGCAACAGATTAAAGTGGATCCCCTTTCTTAAATACAACATAGTAGCAAGATGAAATCCAAATTTAAAACTGAGCTCAGCCTGTAACAACAACGCCTCTGTACTATTGTACATTTAAGTAATTCTTTTCATCTGATTTTGCGATAAACTTGTGTAATTGAGGTACTGATTTAATTTCTTTTTGTTTATTGCCATTGTGTTAAGAATACTGTAAATAAGTTTCAATGTGAATATTAATGTTTATGTCAAATTTCAAGTAATATTGTAATATAATTGAAATGTAACAAATGTTGAAACTGTTGTAAGATGTTTAAAATTGTAACTGTGCGTCTGGTCCATACGTAGGCAATGTGTCAGGATATGTAGAATGCAAAATGTCGGGTGAATACCCGGTCCGTTAGGAAGCGGTAAAAGGTGGATGGCAGGCGAGCGCGGGAAAATGCACGAGGGCACTGCACGGCATAACGGGCTCAGCAGTAGTTGGAGTTTGGCACTGGTTCGAGCAACACCTTCTGGAGCGAGGAGGCTCTCCTGGAAGACATAGCTTCACTGAGCCTCGGGTATGCCGTTCCAACGCCCACACAGCATGGCAAAATTCCATAGGCACTAAATGGAAAAGTATTGCGACACTAAGAAGAGTTAAAGTGCCGATACATCAAGAGCCGTAGCTGTGGTCGTATGTGTGCTCTGTGCCTCGCCTTCTTGCCGCTCGCCAACCGCCGCATCGATACTAGTAGGTTGAAACTTTTAGTACTGTATTCGTATGGATCAGAGAGTGAACTGTTTGTTTGGTGCAATAATAACATAAATTTTACCAGAACTTTTCGATCATTTAATTATCCTCACAAGTAACCTAGACAGGGTCCTTTCCAAACGCTGTGCAATCCGAGTGTCCCGAGATGAAAATTAAAAATTGTGTTAGTAATAATTATTTGCAGAAATAGCTATATTAGAATGGTGTTTAAAGAAATGTTTTGTTAATGAATCAGTAAATGAATAGCGAAGGTCTAACGAAGTCGAAAGATAACTTTAGTATTGATATAGTAATGAAGTTTATTTCGAGACAGATTTAAAGGTATTTAAATGAGCAGTAAATAAGATAAAAAGAGTAGTAACTTATATATTGGAAGCCTTGAATGAATAATAAATTCAGTAATCATTTTTTTTAGTACAAGTATCTTAACATTTTGGCAACGGCCTTGTCACAGTGGATACACCGGTTCCCGTGAGATCACCGAAGTTAAGCGCTATCAGGCGTGGCCGGCACTTGGATGGGTGACTATCCAGCCGCCATGCGCTGTTGCCATTTTTCGGGGTGCACTCAGCCTCGTGATGCCAATTGAGGAGCTACTCGACAGAACAGTAGCGGCTCCGGTCAAAGAAAACCATCATAACGACCGGGAGAGCGGTGTGCTGACCACACGCCCCACCTATCCGCATCCTCAACTGAGGATGACACGGCGGTCGGATGGTCCCGATGGGCCACTTGTGGCCTGAAGACGGAGTGCTTTTTGCTTGATCTTAACATTTTCAGGGTCCTCCCCCCATTCATTTTAATTCTGAAGTGTTCTAAATTAGTTTGACCAGCAAAAGTTAGTCAATATAAAAGTCAAAATTTATCAGTGTTTTATCTTTATCAAAACTGACGTTTTGTGTGTGGCATGAAAGTACAATTTCTAGGGTAACCTATGCCCGATTTCAATCAGATTAATAGACAGTATAAAGCTTTGTAGTAAACATTATAGTGTAGTGTTATGTATTCATGATTTTCCATATCAGTACAGAACGGGAAACTATCAGTTCAATAGATTTTCTGGTTTTAAAATTCTACTATATTATGCAGTGCTACAACTTGTTGTTTTGCATGAATATATACCACCTTCTGCCGGCCAGAGTGGCCGAGCGGTTCTAGGCGCTTCAGTCTGGAACCGCGTGACCACTACGGTCGCGGGTTCGAATCCTGCCTCGGGCATGGTTGTGTGTGATGTCTTTAGGTTAAAGTAGTTCTAAGTTCTAGGGGACTGATGACCTCAGATGTTAAGTCCCATAGTGCTCAGAGCCATTTGAACCATATACCACCTTCTACAGGGAAGAAACTCAGTTAATGCCTAATTAGGCTGGCGACCGTATTATTGGCACATTGATAGCATCTTCTGGTTTAATTTTGAGCCATCCTGACGTGTGATTGCATTTCGAACTTACTTGACGTATCATTGTTATTACAGAGTGGATGTAAGTCTGATTTGCCACCATTCAGGTACACGTGGTCGATATCTATGCGAAAAACCTTTCTCATAAGGTGAATCCCGCTCACTTACCATAGCACAGGCTTTAACGAGTACTGTGTCAGGGATTACAAGCCCACAAGGCCTCTAAATCAAAGCCACAAGGACACAACGGTCTGAAATTTTGCTACTTCAGATTGGGCACACGAAATTAAAAAAAAAAAGTTATCTAAACAGATAAGCCTCTTGCCACACAGGAGAGAGTTGAGCACATGCCAGCCGTACCATCAAATAATCACCAACTACATGCGAAATGCTGGAACTTAGCACACATGAAGTTGAGAACCAAGGGGAGGAAAAGCGCCAAGCTGCTTCAAACAAACTACAGGCAACCTAGGCAAGTCTCAGGCGAACATTAACAATGAGACTCACCCAGAAAAAAAAGGAGGCAGGACGTGAATCTGTCCTCTATCGGAAAACCTAAGAAGGTGTCCGCCTAGTGTCCTGCAAAATCCCACGATGGAGTCCCAAGCGAATAGGGCAGCCCAGGGCACGATCCGTGGGTTTCGCTGAATCTCGTCGGCTTCTGCAGGATGAACCCCCATAGCAACCGAACTAGTGCCGCCAAGAACCTCCTGTCAACAACCGCACTGTCCTGTGCGTTAAACACCAGCTCACGGCGCTCGCACCTCAAAAAATCCGTGCGCCTGCAATATTGGCCAGTTGCATCCCAAATAGCTCATACCCACCAGCTCTGGCCACCTTCTCCTCGAATGCTCCACTCCTTCTTTCCTACCACAGAGAGAGACCAAAGATCCTTGAACCTGCAAAGAAAGTACTCAGCTCCTCGGACGGGAGCTATCGACCTCGCAGCACGGCTCAGCCTCCTCCCTGTGAACTGAACTCCCAGGATGGGAGGTCAGTAAGGGAAAACAAAATTGTATCAATTGGTATCAGCAGGTTTAACCTGACTCAAACGTGCCCTTTGCACAAGGTTGGATGCCTCATCCATAACTCGCAATGTGACTGGAAAGGGTACCTCAAGGATGCACTGCACCACAGACCCACAAAACGTGGCATAAATTTTCTAGATACCTTGGCGTCTTTGTCACGAGTTCCAGAGTTGCTAATGCAAACTTTCCCTCAGTTTAAAACTGGCAGGCTGTCTCCCACAGTTGTAGCGCACCGCTTCTCTTTTATGGGACCTCGCAGTGTTTAGTCTCGCCCTCCACCACTTGTCCCTAAGGACCTTGAGAGTCACCTGATCAGGAAGCAGGTCCACTACTTCCCACGAGTTGGTCAGTGGTGATTTAACAGGATCGGCGAACTTTAATGACATCGGTACGGCCTGGTAAACTTAGTGCCTTTGAAAGCAAAAGTCAACAGCAGGAGGGAATGATCCACCTCCACTGCACCTCTGAGTGGTAAGTAATAAGTGCAGTTTTCAAGTTCCTATTAACCCTCTCCGTGAGAAACGGTAGAGAGTAATAGAGGGTGGTAGTTAAGCGACGGATCCTATACCGAAAACAAAACCTACAGAATTCCCGAGACACAAAGCATGGGACGTTATCGCTGACTAGAGTGACAGGAGAACCAAAGAGTGAGGTAAGGTCACTAAGTTGTTTACTGTTGGCCCTCGTGATTATCCTCTCACCCGGCATCAACCATACAAGCTGCGAAAGGTGTCCACTGCTACGAAAATATAACGGTAACGTCACCTGAGTCCAGGAAATGAGGCTGACGTAATCAGTGAGAAGAGGTTCCACATGACGTAAGGCGAGGATGGAATGCAGCAATCGCTCTTAAGGTCCGAACTTGGATTTGCCAACTTACATTCTTGGCCCTACCCAACCAGCGATCTTATATCTTTGTAGAGAGAGGACCACGTCCGTGTTGCATGATCTTGTGTATGGTTTTGTAGATATCTATGTTTCCACATAGCCGTGATTGATGATAACATGTTAAGACGGCAGGAATGAGAACTGGAAGCAAACAAATTTTCCACTGATCATCACCCCTTGTCTGCAAACACAAAATTCCCTTTTTAAGCAGGCACGAGGACACTTCGTCCCTAGACTGAAGATACTGTTTAATATGTGACACCCCAGGTCGGAATTTTGTTGATGACCAAGGTCACCAAACAATTTAGGGACCTCAGTCAAGATTGTACTGAGAGTGGCTGCATGGTTGGACACTCATCCAAATGAAGTGTGCTACTGGCCTGACTGAAACATACGACTTAGTGCGTCACTGACGTCGTTTTCGCGGTCACTTATGTGCTCTACTAAGAACCTGAATGCAGAAATACGCACCTCCCACGTTGCAATTCGCTCCGTCATAAGGGCGCACACTAGCACCCCTGATTGAACTAGTTTGTCAGTTTCTAAACTAAACTGACTGTGATGTAAATAAAATTCTAATTCTTTGGTCCCAGATTCGGCAGTGAGGGACTCAAGCTTGTAGGTCGAATACTTGGCCTTTGGAGTCGTTAAAGCACATGACGCATAAGCAGTGGGGCAACATTCTCCATCCTCTATCCGCAGCAACACGGCTGCTATTCCCGAATTCGAAGTTTGCGGTTTGCGAAATACAGCGTAGGTCAGTATTTCGGACGATAAATACTGAGGGGACTCTTCAGTGCGTCAAAGGCAGGATGCTCACTTTCGGTCTATCTGATTTCTTGCCCTTTTCTACGCAACAAATTCAATGGTGACGCCAACTCGGCGACCTTAGGTATGTACATAACAAAAAATTTATCATACCTACAAACCGAGCTATTCCCTTTTTTGGTTATATGAGAAAGAAAACCGTGAATAGTCCTAGTCTGCGAATGGCCCTATCAGCCGAAATTAAATGACCCAAAAGGAGACTTCAGACCACACTAATTTAACCTTTGAGGATTTCACAAGTACCCCTACCTTCCTCACCCCTTCCAGTGACTGGCGGAGATGCTGCAAATGTTCAGAAGAAGTCTTACTGTAAATTCATCCAGCTAATTATAAATGAAATGGAACTTGATATAGTCTAAAACAGAATCGAGCAAATAGGAAAGGACCGCTGCTCCGCTATAGAACTTGAAAGGGACATGGTTAGATTCACACAGATTTCAGACTGTAACAAACGCCATCACAGATTTCGATTCCTCCACCAGGGAAGTTTGATAATAGGCTTGGTTGAGGTCCAGGATGATAAACTATCTTGCCCTGGCAAACCATGTGAAACAATGGTGCAGATCAGGCAAGGGGTCCGATTCATGTACCACTTGTCATTCAAAACACAGTAATCAAAAAGGGAACTAATCCCTCCTCCAATGGGCTTTTTCACTAGAAAAATGGAGAAAGCATAAGTTGAAATGGATGGTCGGATGATACATTTGGCCAACATTTCCTGTTTCCTGGTGCAATGACTTCGTATTCGGTAATGCCAGGTGGTAGGGAGACTGCCTGGTGGGAAGCTGACACATCAATTGGATCCAGTTCTCGAGCCTATTCGTCATGCCCAATTTATCGGCAAGTACACGAGAGAAATGGTATAGCACTGCGCATACCTGCTTTGCCTCTTCAATTGAGAGGTCGAAATCACACTACCTCTACTAAACCACCACCGAATAGACGTCAGACTTACAGGCATGCCAGCAAAAGGTAGTTTTACGGAGGGCACGAAATTACGATGATAATGCCATTGGCCAGTCTTACTAATAGAATCACAGTCCAATTGGAAATCTACATTCAGACCTTTGATGACCAAGACTTGAACACGACAGGAAATAAATCACCTACCCCACAATAAATTCACAATGAGCCAAGGCCAGCTAGCTGCTCCCCATTAAAGGTAGAACAACCGTCAACCACATTTTGTAACTGCCAAAAGTTTCAAATAGCGTGATACCTGAGATACCATTCATAACTGAATAAGGGAACCGAACTACCAGAATCAAGACGACCACACGCAGGTTCATAGTTAATACTTGTGCAATCACAGGGAAGGGATTGCAAACTGGCTGCACCTAGGTGGTTGCAAGTGTGGGGAGTAGAGACTGGGCTTCATCGTCTCTTTGTCCTCTGCCGTCAGGTATTTTGCGTCGATTTAGATTTTCGGTGTTATTTATGGGCAAAATGTCGCAGCTCTCCTCAATAGAAACGCCATTCCTTAATGTACGTTACGTTTTAGTAGCTGTAGTCCCATAACCCGGAGGATGCCTGGCTTCCCAAACATGCTCATGTCTAGCATCCACTTGAGTAATGCCGGCTTCAGAAGCCAGGCTAATCTTGTTCTTGTCAGACCTTCCCGGAAACAAATCCAGGGGCAATCCTCTTCATTAATGCTATGTGAAATGGTAGTCACTACCTCTGCATCCTAAAGATGCACGTTGAACGCAAGGGCGGCAGTACGCATTTTCCACATGTAATCAGTAAGGGGTTCCCCAAACTGCTGTATGAGAAACACAAATTGGTTAATTAACTCCTTCCTGAACCGAGCAGACAGTCTTTGCTGAATGATCATGGAGCATACCTCACACCTCACACATCACCATTACGAGCCAGCACACTGTTCACCATTTCAGCTAAATAATCGTTACAAAAGGGGTAAATCACCTGAAATACCAAATCGCATGTACTTTTAAGTACAATGACTTGCTTCTCTGCCTTTAAAGAGTAACACAAAAACTTCACGAACTATAGCAAGATAGTCTATTGCCTTTGGGCGACAAGATTGGGAGGGAGGCGGTGGGTCGTCGCCATTCGCGCATCTTCTGGCAGCTGCAAGTTTTTCCACGCCCTTCCACGCCCTTCGACGTCTACTGACGATGTTCGTGTCAGGAACTTCAACAAAATTGTGACTGACTGTCCTACAGACTGCAGAAGACTGTAACATTTCAGTTGCGTCATGTCATGAAAGCCTGATACACCATCTTGGAACGTATGGTGTTGCCGCCAAGTTCGTCCCACGCCTCTTGAGTCAAGACCAGAAAGGACTTCGCTTCGCAATCCGTGAAGAGCTTTTGAATCGCGAAAATGAGATCGAGATGTTGCTTGCGAGAATCATAACTGGTGATGCGACATGAGTCTACGGTTATGAGGTTGGGATCAAGGTTCAGTCTTCACAATGGGTCAGGAAAGATTCTCCAAGATCAAAAAGCGCTCGTCAGGTCAGGTGAAATGTCAGAGCAATGCTGATAGTTTTCTTTGACTGTGAAGGATCAGTTCACCATGAATTCGTGGAGATCTCTTCTGATATACTTCACCTTAAATTTTAATTCCACTCTCGTACCTTTATTTTATTCGTATCATTGCTTTTTTTATGTGTGGACTGAACAGAAGGGATGAAAGACTATGTTCTTATCTTACATCCTTTTTAATCTGAGCACTTTGTTTTTTGTCTTCTACTCTTTTTATTCCCTCTTGGCTGTTGTACAAGTTGTATATTACCCTTCTTTCCCTATAGCTCACCCCTATTTTTCTCAGAATTTCTTACATCTTGCATCATTTTACATTGTCGAAAGTTTTTTCCAGGTCGACAAATCCCATGAACGTGTCTTGATTTTTCTTTAGTCTTGCTTCCTTAATAATCTCAACATAAGAACTGCCTCCCTTGTGCCTCTACCTTTCCTATAGCCAAACTGATCGCCTTATAATAAGTCCTCAATTTTCTTTTCCATTCTTCTGTATATTATTCTCGTAAGAAACTTCGACGCATGAGCTGTTAAGCTGATTGTGAGATAATTCTCGCACTTGTCTGCTCTTGCAGTCTTCGGAATTGCGTGGATAGTATTTTTCCGAAAGTCAGATGGTACATCGTCAGGCTCACACAGTCTATACACCAACGTGAATGGTTGTTTTGTTGCCACTTCCCCCAATGATTTTTGAGATTCTGTTGGAATGTTATCTATCCCTTCTGCCTCATTTGCTCTTAAGTATTCTAAATCTCTTTTAAATTCTAATTCTTATACTGTAGCCCCTGACTCTTATGTATCGACTCATTATTATAAGAATAAAATACGTACACAACCTTCCTCGTAAATCGTTCTATTAGTGCCAATTGTATCAAAATCCCTACAGTAATTTCTGAGACTGCCTTCACATACAGACAGATAAACGCCGCTGGGTACTTTAAATTATATCTACATAAAGATATAATGTTGGCTGTTTTATTAAAAAAGCTTGATTCCTCCTGGTTAGGTGATCAATAGAGAGTTCTATCGCGTGGTTCTAAGGTATTTGAGGGAGAACATCAAGAGCAGGCGTCCGCAGAAGTAGCGTACGAACGACAGTGAACTCCATCACGAAAACGCGCGACTACGGAAGGCGTACATTATTCAAGAATTTTTACTAAAAGCAACATGGGGGTTCCTCATCCTTCGCCGTAGACACATTCCATGATTCTTCATCTTCCCCAAGATGAAAATCAATTTGAAAGAGCCTAGATTTGATAAAGTGGAGAAAATCGAAATTCAACAAAGTAAGGCTTCCAGAATGCATTTCAAGACTGGCAGAAAAGTAGGGTTCGGTGTAGTCACAGACAATGGCACAACTTTGGTGATGGTGCAGAACAACGACTGGACGTATTAATTTTAGTTAATATATTGTTAGAACTTTTGGATATCACCTCGTAATTTTGACAGCCAACGGTGTATGAAATTTTATCAGCAGACTGTGATACAATCATCTCGTGTAGCTGCAATGAAATTTAAAGTTAAAAAGGTGTGAAATACGGAATAGATTAAAGAAAACGGTTTGATAGTCTTTATATTGTTCCACTGGTTCTATTTATCCTAGTCTGAAAGAGATCATGGAGCAAGAGATCATATATCTAGTTGAGAATTTTTGTTTTTCCGCTGTTCCTGCAGCCGACAAGAGACAATAACGTATTACATCCAACAGGTTCTTCGCTGCAGGAAAGATATTACTCCGCTGTCCCTGCAAGTCACTTTCAGAGGCTGCGAGTGCTTCCGTCTGTCCATTTCCTAAGTGGGACAGAGAAAAACAGGAAGAAAACAACACTGAGGCATGGCAGACGGTGATCGAGGGTGTTCTTCCATTACGCTGAAAGTCGACTGTTCGCGACAGTTACTGCGCAGTATAAAACGGATGCAGCCGACACTGATTCTCGTGATGACCTAAGCTTGTAAAGTGAACCGGCAAATTTGAGAATGCCTTCAGAGGATTTCCGAACACATCTAAATGACTCTTAGATTCACAGTGCAACAAAGCCCTATTTCAGACATCATGTTGACTTTCTCGCACCATAACTACATTAATTTTAAAAAAAAAAAGAATACTCCAACAGAAAGGAGTGTTTCGGGAATCATTGCCCATCTTCAGGTACTTACACACGTTTGTATAAATATTGCAGATAGCCAAAATTTTATAATCAACTCATGTCTTCCGTATATAGAAAGCTGCTTTGACAAATGTTTATCGTACACTATTCCGCCAGTACAGCACAAGTCTGATGACAGTTGAGACACACGTGGAATTCTTTATCAGATAAAACGTTGAATTTAGCAAACTGAGCCCGGAGACCTATTACGATGCATGTAAAATTATCTCCCTCCCAGAAATAATTTCCTCGCAAAATCAGTTTGAATCAATGAATGCATTTACATCATTATTATTTTTTAATTCTATAGCAGATTTCATTACGCTTGGTAGCTGGCGTAATTTCACGCGCTGTGCAATGTGTGTATCGTTGCTCAGCTAATGGTTAACGCCAAAAGGTTGTAAGTCGTTAGTAGGAAAGAACAATGACGTAATTCGCAGGCTCTAGCGCGCTTTAACATGATCCAGCAATTAATACCATACCACACATGCTGTTTCATGTAACAGAGAAATGACTGATGTTCAGGTTTTTAAATCTCAATAAAACAGTTAACTACGTGAAGTAGTCGAACCACAGTGATTATCCCACCAATCTTTTATGTATATGAAGAACAAGCACGTCAATATTATCCGTGCAAATACAGCGAATACATTTGGACAAAACGGCGGTATATGCCTCTAATTATGAAGATGTGTATCTCTATCGAAACACAGAGCTATAATAAATACTTAACATATTACTTTTTTTGGTAAGAAATCGTTTATGCCCCTCAAGCCCGTGGCAAATGTTGTTATAGGCCTTACAGTGGTATTACTCTATCTGACGACCTCTTCAGTGCATCCTCTAGTTACCATAGTGAGAATTCGTTTTGGCTGTTACAATTAATGACTCTTGTGCTCTTGTGCATCTTAAACTGTACAGTGATCGTTGCTCCCAAGTTTCTGGTAATCGGTTATGTATTATTATCGCTTTCCGTAGCAAACAGCTCAGTCATATGGCTGTATGTTACTATCAGAATCTTTTTTATGTTAATAATTGCGATGTAATTAATGGTTCCCTAGAATGCTCTAATCTGGTGACTCCTCTGTCAATATTACCTTTTATGCAGATATTATTGTATAGTGATTTACATTTTCGACCTTACGCTAATGTCATGGCTGTTACCCCTCAGTACTCTGGCATTTTTATTTATTTATTTATTTGCCACTCCAAATTCTGTTCTCTGAATGCTGCTCTTTCTGTTCAGCGGGTCCTGTAGTCTTTCTCACTTTCATAGATAACAGCAAAGTCAACAATGAACCTTGTCTTTGATATCCTTTGACAATGAATGTTAATTCTTTTTCTGAACTTCCCACTATTTACTTCACTGCTTCTTCGAAGTACAAGTCGAAGAGTAAGTGAGACAGACTGCACCCCTGACTTCTGTGTGTTAATGCCTCAGAATGTATCCTACCAACCGATCCTTTCTCTTAATCAAGTTGTACTACAAATTTCTCTTCTCCTCAGCTGAGTTCCGCACCTCCTGATTAATTATTCCATCTGTCCCACCAATCTGCAGCATTCTTCTTTAGCACTCCATTTTTTTCAGTCATCAGTCGTCTGACAGGTTTGATGCGGCCCACCACGAATTCCTCTTCTGTGCCAACCTCTTCGTCTCAGAGCACCACTTGCTACCTACGTCCTCAGTTACTTGTTGGACGTATCCAATTTATGTCTGCCTCCATAGATTTTGCCATCTACAGTTCCCTCTAGTACCATGGACGTCATTCCCTGATGTCTTAACGGATGTCCTATCATCCTGTCCCTTCTTCTTATTAGCGTTTTCCACATATTCCTTTTCTCTCCTAGTCTCAGCAGAACCTCCTCATTCCTTATCTTATTGGTCCAGCTAATTTTCAACATTCGTCTGTAGCACCACTTCTCAAATTCTTCGATTCTCTTCTGTTTCGGTTTTCCCACAGTCCATGATTCACTGTCACGCAATGCTGTGCTCCAAATGCACATTCTCAGAAATTTCTTCCTCAAATTAAGGCCTGTTTATGATACTAGTAGACGTCTCTTGGTCAGGAATGGCCGTTTTACTAGTGCTAGTCTACTTTTGATGACCACTTTGCTCCATCCGTCATTCGTTATTTTGCTGCGTAGGTAGTGGACTTCCTTAACTTCATCTACTTCATGGTCATCAATCCTTCTGGCTGTTCTCATTTCTGTGAAGAAACCATGGGTGAAGCACGACATTACATATGCCTTTCTTGGCTTAACTGCTTGCCATCGCGTTTCACATCCGTTCAAAGCTTGACTCTAGACATTTAGCTTTAGAAATTTTTCAAAACCAGTTTCCTTTCTAGAAAAATAATATATTTATATAACCAGTTACACTACTATGAATGTTATTTTGTTTGAACTGCAGACCTATTTAAACTATACAGCCATCACCATGTTATCTATAACAGAACATCGTTTAAATTTTGGTACACTTCTTGTTCTACCTCTAAGTTATAGTAGTATAATATGATTTTACATACGTTTTCAAGTCCTGAGTTCCAAAAAATGTCGTTGTTTCTGTTGCTGCGTATCTATTACTGGCTATATTTTACGTTACTGTAGCAGCAATAATCAGTTCTGTAGTATGTTCTGACTTCTGTTTTAGTAGTGAACAGAAATAAATCTTAGTCTTTGGTGACATTTAGTGACAGCTGTTGTGACGGATTAGCAGTGATTTTGTTATTTCTGTTGCTGTCTATTTATTTACTGATTACATTCTTCCGTTGCTACTCAGGAACACAAAAGGATTGACAATACAAACAAAGAAAGAATATATTCACTAAAGAAATAGATAGCAACATAAATAACAAAATCACTGATCATCTGTCACAACGGCTGTTACTATATGTCAATTAAATATTAAGATTTATTTCTCACATCTAAAGAAAAGTACGAACATTCTACAAAACTGATTATTACTTTCAGAACAACGTAAAATATAATCAGTAATAGCCAGGAACAGAAAAGATATTGCGAGGAAGATACTAAATTTTTTTATGTCTTTCATCCGATCTTCAATTTCTTTTCCAAACTTCTCCATGATTTCCTTAACGTCTTGCTCGCTGACATCGCTGACTAACGGCCTTTTTAATCGGAGCAAGTATCTCTTTCTGCCCTGTTCTTTTTGTTCTGTCTTTGATCTTATGCATAGTGTAACGAAATTACGATCAAGAAAAGAGACCGCAGACGTCCGTAGTGTTAACTCCAGGCGAGGAACAGGAGGTCAGCCACACGCAGGTCGCAGCCCGCCGGCTCGGCCCACGGCGCTGGCGGGCTTATCTGCAGCCAGCAGCCAGCAGACACCAGAAATAGCGGCCCGCCGCCGTCACGGAGCATTTGTCGGCGGCTCCGGCCGGCTCCTCCTGCGCTCCCGCCTTCCGCGTCCACGGCTGGGTGGCTTCACGTGGCACAATGCCAGACCACCGCCTCCTCGTTCTCCATGCACACTTCTCGCGGTCAGGCACTCGGTTACTGCCTGGCACGAAGCGGTAGATGACAGACAGAAGACTGCAATAATTGTCCATTTACACTACTGGTCATTAAAATTGCTACCGAGAAGAAATGCAGATGATAAACAGGTATTTATTGGACAAATATATTATACTAGAAATGACATGTGATTACATTTTCACGCAATTTGGGTGCTTAGATCCTGAGAAATCAGTACCCAGAACAACCATCTCTGGCCGTAATAACGACCTTTATATGCCTGGGCATTGAGTCAAACAGAACTTGGATGCCGTGTACAGGTACACCTGCCCATGCAGCTTCAACACAATACCACAGTTCATCAAGAGTAGTGACTGGCGTATTGCGACGAGCCAGTTGCTCGGCCACCATTGACCAGACGTTTTAAATTGGTGAGAGATGTGGAGAATGTGCTGGTCAGGGCAGTAGTCGAACATTTTCTGTATCTAGAAATGCCCGTACAGGACCTGCAACATGCGGTCGTGCATTATCCTGCTGAAATTGGGGTTTTGCAGGGATCGAATGAAGGGTAGAGTTTTCGGTCGTAACACATCTGAAATGGAACGTCCACTGTTCAAAGTGCCGTCTATGTGAACAAGAGGTGACCGAGACGTGTAACCAATGGCACGCCATACCATCACGCGGGGTGATACTCCAGTATGGCGATAACGAATACACGTTTCCAATGTGTGTTCACCGCGATGCTGCCAAACATGGATGCAACGGTCGTGATGCTGTAAACAGAACCTGGATTCATCCGAAAAAATGACGTTTTGCCATTCATTCACCCAAGTTCTTCGTTGATTACACCATCGCAGTCGCTCCTGTCAGTGATGCACCGTCAAGGGTAACCTCAGCCATGGTCTCCGAGCTGATAGTCCATGCTGCCGCAAACGTCGTCGAACTGTTCGTGCAGATGGTTGTTGTCTTGCGGACGTCCCCATCTGTTGACTCAGGGATCCAGACGTGGCTGCACGATCCGTTACAGCCATGCGGATAAGATGCCTGTCATCTTTACTGCTAGTGACACGAAGCCGTTGGGATCCAGCACGACGTTCCGTATTACCCTCCTCAACCCGCCGAATCCATATTCTGCTAACAGCCATTGGATCTCGCCCAACACGATCAGCAATGTCGCGATACGATAAACCTCAATCGCGATAGGCTACAATCCGACCTTTATCAACGTCGGAAACGTAAAGGTACGCATTTCTCCTCCTTACACGAGGCATCACAACAACGTTTCACCAGGCAACGCCGGTCAACTGCTATTTGTGTATGAGAAATCGCTTGGAAACTTTCCTCATGTCACCACGTTGTAGGTGTCGCCACCGGCGCCAACCTTGTGTGAATGCTCTGAAAAGCTAATCATTTGAATATCGCAGCATCTTCTTCCTGTCGGTTAAATTTCGCGTCTGTAGCACGTCAGCTACGTGGTGTAGCAATTTTAATGGCCAGTAGTGTATTTTACACAAGCGTTATGTCGGTTTTATAACCATTCTTTCTTAAGTTCATGTTGAACTTAAGTTTAATGAAGTGTACATATCAAACAGTGTAGAGCATAGGAATAAGAAGTTATTATGTATTTGAAAACATTACTGTGTGACTGTCTGTGACATTTCATCGTCGAGAAAAACGTTTTTCTCATCTCATTGATCAGCTGCCTTATTACAGAATATTAATACATATCGTAGATATTCGTACTTAATATGACTGGTATTGCGCACAGTGAAATACCATAAAAACACAGTATGGCGTGTTTAACTGCCAATGTATTCCTGTGACCTGCATTCGTCACTTCTGGTCATCAACTGACGTTAACACATGTGAAAACAGTGGAACAGATCGTAACAAAGCGGCACCAATGTGTGAATCATATGATCTTGGCATTACCAGAGGTATTACCAGAATCGGGAAGATGGATATTTATTTACCTAAACTCTTCTCAGAGTATAAATATAACCATTTTCAATGCACAGTAAAATTTTGATCTCAGAACGGTGTTGTGGCTGCAATATTATGAAATCGTAATTCACTGATTCACGGAGACTTACATAAGAGACAACTTATACGACCCACTCATGTCCAAGTTCTGTTTTTGTTTCCAAGTTTTTTTCTCAAATTTCTTCAACATGTACCTATAGTGGATACCTATAGCGTATTTCTACAAAGAGCGTCTTAGATACATCCAAGATAGTCATTTCCGTAGCTATGAGTTTGTCAAAAACCGTGTTAAATCTACTTAGATCAATATGAACAAACTTTTTCTGAAATAAGGCACTGTGCTTGAAACTCTGGCTTGCAGTCAGAGAAGCAGCTCTATGTCCAACTTCCCACTCGTTTTTCACAAATTCTGTATATTTTTGGCAAAAATACTGTTATGCGTTAGTTTGACAAAATCCTGGGAATACAAAAAATTGTTTTTACTAAAATGCAGGAATAGATCACAATTTCAAGCAAGCTGATTAACGTAGAATAACATTTATAAAATCAGTAATCGTTAGACTTTGGATGGTAAGGGACATGCAAGTGTGTGAAAGCTACCACAGATTAATTCAGCCACGTGTCCGTCCATCTAGAGACGCAAGCTTCCATTAAGACATTGATAGTGGACAAGATACATATCGAGAGAGAGTGTATCTATTAGAAGTGTGACGTGACATTGAGACAATCACTTGGGATTCAAGTGGTTGTGGGTCGCTGTCCCGAGGGTATATATCTTCCCCGTTCCCTGTCTTTAAGTTTTTGAACTTAATTGCGGAAGAGAGATAATTGAAATGTTCTCATTTACTTTGACCACATGTTAAGTTCTAACCTCCATTGTTTCTGCAGTCGTTTAGCTAGGTGCCCCGTAGCAACGTTAGTGGACTTGGTTTCAGAAGAAAGATTTTGGATGTCTATTCTATCGGGTGGTGTTTGGTCGGAAAGAACACCCTAAAAATCGTAGTTTTAACACTGGTAATCAAAAATCTACTCACATGGCAAAATTAGGATAACTATGACGTCTCATGAAAAAATTATTAATCTAGATGACCAATCCACCACTCCTGGAAGGAGCATACGCGAAAGTTACGATTCTGGAGTGACTGTGCCATCATGTAAGCAACAGCTATGGGAACATGAAAACCTCTGTAATCAGAAACTGAAATTTAAGAGTAAATATAAATTTGCAGCGTAAAATAACTCGCTCATCTGCGGAGATGGGAAACTCCAACAAATAAACTTTTCAAACAGCAACAGCATCCCGCTAGCAGCCATTCAATAAACAAGGTATGCTTATTCTGTGAATGGCTCTCTGTTTCACCAATCAATTGCAAGATTAAATCTTACCCAGTATTCAGTTGTCATGCACCAACAAATGAAGACAAAGAAAAACCGAGACAAAATAGGAAACTTCTGGGAAGATCTGGAAAATAGGCTGTCAAAAGTTTGCCAAAGCAACATAATATTCATAATGGAGGACTTTAATGCCCAATTGGGTCACGAGAAATCATTTCGAAAAGTTACTAGAGACCATCCAGCTCATAAGGCAACTAACACAGACTGCTCGAGACTAGTACATGTGGGAAAGTCATTCGAATTTCATATTATGACAACACCAATAAAAGTACCTAGTAAGCAAATACCGTGGATTTCATCGTAGCCCAACTTGGGAGAGTTTCTAATTCATAATGTATCCATCTCCCGCTATAATTTTCAAGAAATCAATAACATTAGAATCCAGAATGAGATTTTCACTCTGCAGCGGAGTGTGCGTGATATGAAACTTTCTGGCAGATTAAAACTGTGTGCCGGACCGAGACTCTAACTCGGGACCTTTGCCTTTCGCGGGCAAGTGCTCTACCAACTGAGCTAACCAAGCACGACTCACGCCCCGACGGAGCCGCAGCACGAGGCGCCTGGTGGATCGCGCTATAGTTTTAACTAAGCGCGATCCGCTGGAAAGACCTGCTTCCGGTGCCGCCATTGCAATTTATCAGGGCCTCACTTCCTGCCAGAAAGTTTTAACATTAGAATCAACAGAGAAATGGATGTTGATTCAGGTCTCTACCCAACTGAGATTCACGTGAGATTTATTCCAAAAAATAAACTCGTGACACAAACCTTTACAACTGATAGTATTAACAACGAAATTTTTAAGGGTAAGAATAGGATCTTCAGAAGAAGCTGAAGGGAGTGAATACTGAAGCCAGCAACCTTATAGAACCAATTAAACATATTCTATTTGTTATAGCTCCTGAGAAGAAAGTGCAAATGGCGCAAAACTGAATGTGTAAAACCACTTAGACAAAAAAGAAGAAAGCCTGGTATAACTGCTATATGAGGAAAACAAACGGTAACTGGAAAATCGATTAGTACAATAATCGTATGAGAAGACATGAGCAGATAAAATTATTAGGGGACAAAAGAGTTACTCTGAAAGAGAGTAACTTAAAAGGATCGAAGAACACTTTAAAAATATAACATACAAGAGAATTACAAAACATTTAAGAACGGCATGTCTGGGTAAATTCCGCAGTCGCTATGCTTCAGGAAAGACTTTCATTTAACAATGAAGAAAACTGTAGGATACTTGCACCATATTTCGACAGGTAATTAAACTGTGCAAAACGACCACCAAAAATCCAGAATTTAGGATAACTTCCCAGAGGAAATTTTAAAACCATCAAGTATCAATATGATTACAAGCTATACTAAACAACTGATACACAACAAAACTGCAAGTGAAGACATTGTCACAGTAGAAATTATAAAAGCTCGTGGAGATCTAGGTGTTACTGTTATAAAAGAAAAACTAGAACAAATCTTGGACGTTGAAACAACTCTTGGTAACTGAAAGGTTGCATTTATCCGAACAGTTTATAAAAAAGGGGACAATAGAGATATCAACTGTACAGCAATTTCATTACTACCCTTAGAATACGAAATCTCTTTTGGACTTATTAAATCTTCAGTTACATAAACAAATTGGAGGGTATCAAGCTGGACTTAGGAGTAACAGATTCTGTCCATACCAATCATAAATCTTAAACAAATAAGTATGTCTATGACAACATCAAATAAAAAAATGGTGCTACTATTAGTCGATTTTAAAAATTCAAATAATTCTAATAGACAGCGACTGTCTCCTGAAAACCCTTAAGCAAATTCTTCCAAACACGATATTTTAATTTAAATTTCTTGGAAGAGATCTAGTCCCTCCCAGGTCGTGTCAGGAGTGAGACAAGGAGATGTTTTAACATCATTATTTTTCAGCTGTTTACTGGAACCTCAAAGAATGCAAAAAAAGCATAGAACTTCTGAAGGAAGGTCTACAAATATTGTTTGGAAAGTCAGAATACATGACGATGAAAGTAACTCAACAACAATTTAAAAACAAAGTACGGTAACATGAAGAAAATTGACAACTTTAAATATCTGGATGAACATATAAAAATATGAAGTGAAAAAGAAGTAATTAAAGTCAGGACTGAATAAATGAACAAAGCTTACACGAAAGTGAGAAATATGTACAACAAACACTGTTTTTCTATCTAAGGCATGTAGCTAAAACGCTACTTTTATCTGGATGCAAAAGGCATTAAAAGATTTGGTTGTGATAGAGAGAATAATACTGCGAAAAGTATTAATTTCAATAAAGAATAAAGGTCACAATTAGGTTTCAAGACCAAATTAGCGAATATACTCGTCCTGTTTTAAAATAAGACACGAGCAGGAAAAGTGTCTTAACTCTACGCACATATGCAAAGAATGAAGGAAGACAGACTAACAAGAAGTTCCAAGCATTCTTCCAAAATAGGAAAACAGACAGAAAAAGGGTGGAGAGGCAAGACAAAAAAGGACTTACATCAGAAGAAATACAGTCTGAACAGAAGACCTTCTTCAACAGAGAAAAATTCGGACCGGTTTTCAGGACGCTAAACGAGCAGGAAAACAACTGGTGCTAAATAAGTGGAAAAGTTCTCATTCTGGGAAAATGAAGGAGTTCTGGATGAAGATAAAGGAAATGAGACATAAATAGTTATTTCGACGTAGTAATTAGTTGGCTTGTAACGACATAAAAATAATAGATACTGTAACGAGAGCATGGAATTTATAAAACATCAGTCTTATTAACATTGTTTCAGGAAAACTACTCATTGCGTCCTTGGAGAATGTGAGTGATGACATCCAACAGCACAGAATGAAACGAATGTGGATATGTTGTCTAGTGTGAAATGAGGAACAATAGAGTTACTTTAATGGAAGAGATGGTAGGAAGAAAATAAAAATAAGAGTGAGGAAAGCACAGACAGATGGTAGTATTGACAATGTGACTGGACACTGATTCACTGTTGGACAGAAAGAAAGTAGCTAACTGCGTTATGCTGAAAGGGAAGCTATACTGGTGATGATGCAGGTTTAATCTTCTCTTAAAGGCTGAGCAGTTCCTCGTAAGAGGCTAGTTACAGAATATTTTGTATCAGAATCGTGTAGCTGAAATGCAGAAGGGGACAGAGAGAGATTTAATATGACGCAGAGACAGAGTCAAGTTGCTGGACGTATTCAATCTGGCACTGCAGTTACGAAATTATGATAGATATCTGATACGATGAGGTACCAGTGAGTAAGAAGCAGAAGAAGGTAACAGACCGTGTTAAAATCATCACCTGTCTGTTCGCATCCAACCTAGCAGAGCTGGAGAATGACTTACACGATTAAACAACTGAATGTTGCACGCATACCCCACGCAAACATTCACGCTCGAGTCATCTGGAACTTTCGCTGTTTGTGTGGTGTTAGACTACGTCACACTAGCAAAGAATAGACAAGATTAAAGCGTGTACTAATAATTGATTTACCTGAGGTGGAATTTTTTTTAAATGTTTGTATTGCATTAAGGCATGAGAAAGGTTTATTGCATGCTGTAACTATTTGTTTTCCGGTTTAGGATGCTCATCCAAGTCTGTGCTGAGATCTTTAGTTGCTTTTTGACAGAGATATTGGATACCTACATGTAGGATCGTCGGAACAGTTTCACAAAAGTATATCTTTCGGAGTGATATGAGAACAATCGAAGATTTAATGAAAGAAGTAAGAATAGTAGTGAAATTCAGGGTGAAGAGAAGTAAATGATGAAATTCTCTGAAGACAATGCTACCCTCTGCGACAGTGAGACAAAATTACAGAATCTGCTAAATGGGATCAAATATAGAGCTCAAACATAGATTGAGAATACACCAAAGAAAGACGAAAGTATTAAGAAACAGCAGAAATGAGAGTACTGACAACGTTGACATAAAACTGGGGTCTAGTGGTATTCTGCTATGGTGGAAGCAAAACAACGAGTGAAGGGACGAAGGAAGGAGGACATAAGAAGCAGACTAGCGCAGGCGAAGACAGCATTACTCGCGAAAAGAAGGCTACTAGTATTATAGACCTTCGTATGAAAAAGTAATTTCTAAGAATGTGAGAAAATCGGGAAAAAGGAGAAACAGTTGTTTGAGATACGGTGTTGCAATAAGATGGTGAGTTGTAAGTGAACTGATATGAAAGGAAGAGACTCGCTGCAGCATTAGCGAGGAAAGCAATAAATGAGAACACATTTATTAGATAGAGGGGAAAGATTATAGAATATTTGTTAGGCCGCCAGGAAGTAGCTTCTATATTACTAGAGGCTACGATAACAGACAAAACCTCTAAGAGAAGACAGAGATAGTAATAGATAAAACAAATGAGGACGTTGGTAGAAAGTGATACCGTGAGGCAAGGAGATCAGCATAGAAGAGGAGTGGAAAAGGCGGAGGAGAAAATTAAATAAATAAATAAAAATAACAAAGAAAAAAGCAGACCGTACTGCGAACGACGCGCTCATCCTACCTTTCAAACCGATTGCCGTCCAGGGTCCTCGTGAATAAATAATTTTTGACGTCATTGTGGAACCACAGCGATCTAAAGTTAATCTTTAGCAAAGAGAAACACTCCAGATCCCAATAAATTATTTATTTTTAGTCCAGTATTCGGTTTCGACCATCTTTAGATAGAGGTTCGGATTTTGTGAAGCCGGTACACAGAGCTGACGTGAATCCCATTTGCTACCTGTCGCCAACTGTTCAAAGAGGTAGCGGTTGATGCAATAGTTCCTTTATTGGCTCCTCACTTCATCAGAGCCTCTGAACATCGAGACCGAAACCGGTTACGGAAATTAAAAATAAATCATTTGTTGCGATCTAGACCGTTTTCCTTTGCTGAAACTTAATCCTCGGTAACTGCCTCAGCAAAAGTGAAAACAGCGGTCGCAACGTTTCATAGCTGCTTCAGAAGAGAACATAACGCGACTCCACAAGGTGCCCCAGAAAGAATGATCAATATGCAGGGATATATCAGAAACAGAAAACTTTATATAGATATAGCTCTATTCGGTATGGTTTGTGAGAGAGATAACATTTAATGTACATTTGCTTTTGAGCTACTGGCAGGCACATATATCTTACCCACCCAATGTCTTTGGCGTTTTATTCATGTCCAAACTATATCGTAGCTTCCAGCGTCTTAGTTCGAGATGTGCTTCTGCCATTAAACTAGCCCATTAAACACACAGTTGTACATTTTACCAGACCAGTGAGTGAACATCTCAACCCTAGTTATCTTAATTGCTGGATTGGGCACGGTAGTGCAATTAATTGTCCACAAATATTGCCAGACCGTACACCGTTACATTTTTGTTTATGGGGTTGGATGAAGTGTGAGATGTACACATGAAAGGTGTATGCGCTAGATGAACTACAAGGCCGCATCATGGACGATGCTGCCCACATTAGGAGGCGTCCAACAGGCAACACATCATGTTCTCCCAAGAGTGCATAAACGCACTGAAATTGTCGGTGGGATATTCAAACATTTACTGCGAACTATATAACACCTGTAATGTGACATGAATGATAACGCTTACAGGTGAATGTGTTAAAAATACGTATTTTGATTGATAGTTTGTAACACGCATTTTTAATGTTTACTTACTGTTGTATATGTAAACATTTGCAGGCCTGACAAGGTAGTGAATAATGCAGAGAATAAATGTCAATGTACATTAAATGTGTTTTATCTCACTAACCATTAGAAAAAGGGTATAGGACCGCACGATTTTTTTTCTTCAAATGATCTTTCTTGTCATCCCCAGAATAATGACCATTCCGAGGGAGGAACTCTGTATATTCGTACTAACGTCGTTGTTGATTTAACGCGGATGGCGAAACTTCCTCAACAGTAAAATCTAACGAGGACAAAAGAGTGGATGTGAATGCCTGTTCAAAGGGCTTCTAGTGTAATCTGGAAATGTGGGACGCCACGCACTTCGGAAATTCTATTTTCTGCCCGCCGATATCTTGCTAATACCGGGCGGTATTTGTTTGCAGAAACGCCTGAGAATTCACTCTTCGCTTCCAGCCAATCACAACATCCTGTTGTCATTTCGAGGGCGATGGACTGCGTCCACGCATTTTCGTCGAGCTGGGTATGTTGCTAAAGATAACATCTCGGGCTACTTCTAAATGTACGAACGAGTCCTGACGGATCAACAGAATGGTGATAAAGGGCCTACGATTTGAGGTGCTGTTAAAAGATGGCTATCAAACTATGTAACGGGAAAGCACATCACAGAAGATGTTGACCCCAATTGGAGAAAATATACAGAAGAGAAATGGGTAAACGACTGAAAGTCAGATTTGACTGTTACGTGTCATCCATAATCTCCTTAGCAGCTGCACGGGAATTATTCGAGAAGTCTCCATACAAATATACAAAAATAAACAAACTTCCGGAGAAGAATTCCGCTACCGTCAATGTCTTTTAGTGACTAACGCAACCAGCCACAAACAGTTTTAAAATGCTTCCCTCTCAGAGCCATAACAGGTTTCGGACATATGTGCCCATTTTCTGATAGCTCACGTTTCCAATTATAAAAATGTTTTCAACTGCAGCACGTCGACTCCAGCACGGCATAAGAATATCTGAATATTTAAAGACACTTTTGCAAAAACATGATAAAATGTCTGAATTCATTTAGATATAAGTTGAAACAGTTGTGGGCACTTGCATTAGACGCAGATTCGTCTTATGATGGCTGCTATAAGGTTCCAGGACAATATACAAGCTGTTGCATTGTTCCAAACAAATCACTGTGACACGTGAAACACATTTCTTCATATCACTTTGAGCTTCACATATGTGCTTTACATGAGATGTTTTTGTTTACTAAGCAAAGATACCATTGATTTCTTATTGAGCGAAGATCTTAGTTAGCAAAGAAAATATGTGGAAGGTGCTATCTACATCTACATTTATACTCCGCAAGTCACCCAACGTTGTGTGGCGGAGGGCACTTTACGTGCCACTGTCATTACCATTATTTCCTGTTCCAATCGCGTATGGTTCGCGGGAAGAACGACTGCCGGAAAGCCTCCATGCGCGCTCTAATCTCTCTAATTTTACATTCGTGATCTCCTCGGGAGGTATAAGTAGGGGGAAGCAATATATTCGATATCTCATCCAGAAACGCATCCTCTCGAAACCTGGACAGCAAGCTACAGCGCGATGCAGAGCGCCTCTCTTGCAGAGTCTGCCACTTGAGTTTGCTAAATATCTCCGTAACGCTATCACGCTTACCAAATAACCCTGTGACGAAACGCACCGCTCTTCTTTGGATCTTCTCTATCTCCTCCGTCAACTCGACCTGGTACGGATCCCACACTGATGAGCAATACTCAAGTATAAGTCGGATGAGTGTTTTGTAAGCCACCTCTTTTGTTGATGGTCTACATTTTCTAAGGACTCTCCCAATGAATCTCAACCTGGTACCCACCTTACCAACAATTATTTTAAATGATCAATCCACTTCAAATCGTTCCGCACGCATACTCCCAGATATTTTACAGAAGTAACTGCTACCAGTGTTTGTTCCGCTATCATGTAATCATACAATAAAGGATCCTTCTTTCTATGTATTCGCAATACATTACATTAGTCTATGTTAAGGGTCAGTTGCCACTCCCTGCACCAAGTGCCTATCCGCTGCACATCTTCCTGCATTTCGCTACAATTTTCTAATTCTGCAACTTCTCTGTATACTACAGCATCATCCGCGAAAAGCCGCATGAAACTTCCGACACAATCTACTAGGTCATTTATATATATTGTGAAAAGCAATGGTCCC
This sequence comes from Schistocerca americana, assembly GCF_021461395.2. Classification (NCBI taxonomy): domain Eukaryota; kingdom Metazoa; phylum Arthropoda; class Insecta; order Orthoptera; family Acrididae; genus Schistocerca; species Schistocerca americana. The sequence goes on from NC_060122.1 coordinate 655,853,926, forward strand.
ATAACACTCCCCTGTGACACGCCAGAGGTTACTTAACGTCTGTAGACGTCTCTCCATTGATAACAACATGCTGTGTTCTGTTTGCTAAAAACTCTTCAATCCAGCCACACAGCTGGTCTGATATTCCATAGGCTCTTACTTTGTTTATCAGGCGACTTTGCGGAACTGTATCGAACGCCTTCCGGAAGTCAAGGAAAATAGCATCTACCTGGGAGCCTGTAACTAATATTTTCTGGATCTCATGAACAAATAAAGCGAGTTGGGTCTCACGCGATCGCTGTTTCCGGAATCCATGTTGATTCCTACAGAGTGGATTCTGGGTTTCCAGAAACGACATGATACGCGAGCAAAAAACATGTTCTAAAATTCTACAACAGATCGACGTCAGAGATATAGGTCTATAGTTTTGCGCATCTGCTCGACGACCCTTCTTGAAGACTGGAACTACCTGTGCTCTTTTCCAATCATTTGGAACCTTCGGTTCCTTGCGGTCCACGGTTGTTAGAAGGGGGGCAAGTTCTTTCAAGTACTCTGTGTAGAATCGAACTGGTATCCCGTCAGGTCCAGTGGACTTTCCTCTGTTGAGTGATTCCAGTTGCTTTTCTATTCCTTGGACACTTATTTCGATGTCAGCCATTTTTTCGTTTGTGCGAGGATTTAGAGAAGGAACTGCAGTGCGGTCTTTCTCTGTGAAACAGCTTTGGAAAAAGGTGTTTAGTATTTCAGCTTTACGCGTGTCATTCTCTGTTTCAATGATCTAAATATGCTGTTTCGAGCCACTTACTGATTTAACGTATCACCAGAACTTCCTAGGATTTTCTGTCAAGTCGGTACATAGAATTTTACTTTGAATTCACTGAACGCTTCGCGCATAGGCCTCCTTACGCTAACTTTGACATCGTTTAGCTTCTGTTTGTCTGAGAGGTTTTCGCTGCGTTTAAACTTGCAGTGAAGCTCTTTTTGATTTCGCAGTAGTTTCCTAACTTTGTTGTTGAACCACGGTGGGTTTTTCCCGTCTCTTACAATTTTACTCTTCACATACCCGTCTAAAACGTATTTTACGATTGCCTTGAACTTTTCCCATAAACACTCAACATTGTCAGTGTCGGAACAGAAATTTTCGTTTTGATCTGTTAGGTAGTCTGAAATCTGCCTTCTATTACTCTTGCTAAACAGGTTAACCTTCCTCGCTTTTTTTATATTCCTATTTACTTCCATATTCAGGGATGCTGCAGCGGCCTTATGATCACTGATTCCCTGTTCTGCGCTTGCAGAGTCGAAAAGTTCGGGTCTGTTTGTTATCAGTAGGTCCAAGATGTTATCTCCACGAGTCGGTTCTCTGTTTAATTGCTCGAGGTAATTTTCGGATAGTGCACTCAGTATAATGTCACTCGATGCTCTGTCCCTACCACCCATCCTAAACATCTGAGTGTCCCAGTCTATATCTGGTAAATTGAAATCTCCACCTAAGACTATAACATGCTGAGAAAATTTATGTGAAATGAATTCCAGATTTTCTCTCAGTTGTTCTGCCACTAACGCTGCTGAGTCGAAAGGTCAGTAAAAGGAGCCAGTTATTAACCTAGCTCGGTTGTTGAGTTTAACCTCCACCCATAATAATTCACAGGAACTATCCACTTGTACTTCATTACAGCATTAACTACTACTAACAGCGACAAACACGCCACCACCGGTTGCATGCAATCTATCCTTTCTAAACACCGTCTGTGCCTTTGTAAAAAACAGGAACAGCTTTTATTCGATGAATGAACTTACTGTATTGTAGGCTAAGTTATTTTCAGCATAATTTTCTTAAAAAACAACTGGCAGCGGATATTTTAACAAAATATTATGAAGCCATCAGATAGCAAGCTTCATTCACATATATAATGTATGGGCGGCTATAGTGGCCAGGGCGGGTAAAATAGCCACTTGCTTTTATTCCCTTCGAGAGTGATGTAGCCTAGTGGAGATCACTTAAAACTATTCAAAGAGACTTCTTTGGTATTGACAGGGAATCTCGTGGAGATAGACGGGCGCACTCGTCTGCAGTGACATATTTTGTGTTTTCTGGGGGTCAGGGATTTTCTCTGCCTCGTGATGGTTGGGTGTTGTGTGCTGTCCTTAGGTTAGTTAGGTTTAAGTAGTTCTAAGTTCTAGGGGACTGATGACCATAGATGTTAAGTCCCATAGTGATCAGAGCCATTTGTGTTTTCTATACGTCTGATGCAAATATTGCATATATTTATTATGTATGTAGTGCGACATTTAATTGTTATAGTGTTGCTAAAACGCTATATTTTAACCATGGGAACTATATTTTTATGAATTTGGTAGTTACGTATTGTCGTTTTCAGACAACAATCAGTGTAATTTCGTCCAGTCGGGTGAAATGTCCAGTCATCTGGCAACCGGCCACTTTGCCCGAACATACTCTGTATAACTTGCTCAGCCTATTTATTTTAAAACAACCGATTGATAATAAGAAAATTGTCAGAAAATACGTAGGTATACTGAAGCATTAATATATTAACCGATATTTGAAAAGTATATTCTATTATTAAAGGAATGTACTAACATGCCGTCAAATTATTTGAGAAAATCACTGCAACAATCGTGAGATTCCCAGGCTATGCAACAGGCACCGGAAGCTGTAAGAAAAGAAATGATGCCCTTTGCAACCGCAGCCAAACAGTTCAATGTTCCAAGAAACAACTTAAACGAAGATTCCAGAAGAAAAACCGTGATGCTATTGAAAATAAGAACATTCTTGGAAACTTTAGATGTGTTTTCAACGACAAGCAAGAAGAAGATCTTGTCAGCCATATTTTTGACATGGAACGAAGATATTATGGCATATCAGTAACTGATTTACGACACTTGGTGTTTCAACTTGCTGAGCGGAATAGTCTACCACTCCCATTTAATAAAGAAAAAAAAGATGTCAGGCAAGGACTGGGTAGCACAGTTTCGGAAAATACATCCAAACATAAGCCTTAGCAAACCAGAATCCACTTCAGTGGCCCGGGCTCAGGGCTTTAATAAAGCTAATGTGCATAGATTTTTCAAAGTTCTCCAGGAAGTGCAAGAAAAATACTTTTACCCTGCTCATAGAATCTACAATGTTGACGAAACTGGTCTAACGACAGTTCAGTCTAGAAATTTCCAAGTTTTCTCTTGTAAAGGCAGACGCCAAGTTGGTGCTATTACGTCAGCAGAAAAAGGTTTGCTTTCAACAGTAGCCATATGCATGTCAGCAGTGAGGACATTTATTCCACCCTTTGTGATATTTCCCAGACAAAGAATGAAAGTTGAACTTGAAGATGGTGCTCCTCCAGGAACCACATTTGCCTGCCATCACAGTGGATGGATGCAGATGGATATTTACATTAAATGGTTTGATCATTTCTTGAATTACACAAAAACCTACGGCTGACGACCCAGTTCTGCTTATCCTGGATGGACACGCCACCCACACCAAAAATATCGACTTCATAGAAAAGTCAGAGAAAATCATATAACGTAGTATGTTTGCCACTACATTGTAGCCACAAACTGCAATCTCTAGATGTATCATTTATGGCCCCTTTCAAAACATCCTATGCCAGAGCTTGTGAAAAGTTTCTCCGAAACAACCCAGGAAGGGTAATAACACACTTCCAAATCTGTAAGCTTCTTGGAGAGGCATTTCTACTGTCAGCAGTACCGTCTACAGCGATAAATGGATTTCGTAAATGCGGGATTGTCCCCTTGGACCTGTCTATATTTTCAGATGCAGATTTCGTTGCTGCAGAGGTGAGCATATCGGGCATAGGCATAATCTGTGGAGAAAACTTAAATGATAGTAGAAGGGACACAGTAAATGAGACAAACAAAGGAACTGAAGGTGTTAAAGAGGTAGTTAACAGGCCTATGCAAATTGAATAAGATGAATTTGATGTTGTAGCAGCAAATAGCGAAGAAGCAATTGATAGTCCTACTAATGAAAATGAAGCTGTGCAAGAAGGAGAAGTGAGTGCCTATAACATCTTTTGCAGTAAGCCCAAAAGACATTATAGGCCTACCTTTACCAAAATTAAAATTAGGCTGCAGCAACAACAAAGAAATAAAGGGCAAAGAAGGGGTCAGACAACGATAATAACCTCTAGCCCTTACAAAACCGAGCTGTTAGAAGATAAGGCGAAGAAGAAAAAGCAGATCAAGAAAAGAACAACAAACCATGCAGAAAAAGAAGAAATGACTAATACGTCTAAACCAGCTGATGAAATAAAAAGGCCTAATAACAAAGCAAAAGTGCAGATAGGAAAGCTAAGAGTAAAGTGCAAAAAGCAGCTTTTTGGAGAATACAGTGAAGAAGAATACAGCGAGTAAGATAATGACACTGAATGTTTTTATTGTAATGAGGCTTTCTCTAAATCTAAAGACATTGAAGGTTGGATTAGATGCTCCGATTGCAAGCTGTGGGCTCATGAAGAATGTGCCGGGTGTGTTGAAGATGACGACGTGTTCGTGTATGAATATTGTAGAGATAAGTGACTTATGACCCTCATTTGACTTTGATCCCACGACAAATGATGCACTGTAATTTGGAAAAGTAAAACTATTAACGTTTTGTATAATTCGTTAAATTGTTAATAAGTTTGAATATTTTTTCTCAAATTTTAATAAATTTCATTCTGTAAATGAGTAGACTACGTTCTTCATTTCGCAATTCCTTTATATTCACAGTGTCCTAAACTTGTACTTTGAGTCTCTTTTACCTTTTATCCACCTGTGGCCACTTTGCCCTACCTACTGGTTAAAGTGACCATTTTGCAGACATTAATTTAAGCCCACTTCTCTACTACAGAACAAGGTATTCTAATACAAGGTTCTAGAATGTACATAGCTTAATAAGATACATTCTACATCTTTATATGTCAAATAAGGTAAATGAAACAAAACATTTTTCTTAGGGTGGCCACTTTACCCAGCTTTCCCCTAAATATGCATATCTATTTTAGATTATAATTATTGTTAATAAGTTATTTTGTAAGGCACATTTGCTATGCTGTGCTATGGGCGATCAGTATTGTTGGAAATGAAGACACTTAGAACGCCACAGTCGCAGTGCAGAAACTTTTATCGAACAATAAAACTGCCTACACTGCAGTCGCGGCTTATGAAGTGTGTTCTTCATTACCAGCTTTATAAGTTAGTTAACGCAATAAAAGTCAAAGATGTAGAGGTGTGACGAGGTCTACACAGCTACTCAATGTTAGAGCTTATGCTTAACTTCATGTTAACGTCATAAACTAGTTATTTCATATGTACATATTTGTATGTTGTACTTACAATATGTTTTATGAAATGTTCAAAATTAAAAATATAATGAGTATAAGCCACAAATTGTTTACCTCCTTTACAATTTACCTCCTTTATAATAAAACTGAAGGTACAAAATTACCTTCGGTAAATTCAAAACCTCCAGCAGAAAATAAAATATTTGCATGGATTCCTTTACTATGCACAGTAATTCCAAGTAGTAAATCTTAGAAGTTCACATAAGTTTCCAAACCAATGAGACTTTTTAACATAACACAGTACAAAGCAGCAAAACCACCAGCATACTCTCTGAAAAATCGTTAATGTACACGGTACACGGTACACGGTAGCTTTTATCTTGGACAGACCAGTAGAAGGTTCAGTACAAGTTACTGCAAACACATGGTTGCCTTAAGACTAAATAACTTCAGTAACTTTACAATCGTCACTCACATGTATAAACGTGGACAGTCTGTTTCTAACATTAAAAATAACTTACAGATATTACACTCCACCAACAAAGATACGAAAATGGATTTACTAGTAGTATTAGAGTTGTACGTTCACGCCCTCAATTTACACAATATGTTGTAACTGAGCTAATAATGAATTTCTATAGAATTCCCTTGGGCTGTCCACACAAATTAAACACAATGCAGATCCCCAACTGTTAGAAATGGGAATACGAGTATCCTGTACCGCATAACATAATAAGAGCTGATATAGAACGAGAGTAGCAGAAACCAAAATCAGTACACAAAATAGACCTCTAGAATGCCACGTCAACGAATATTTTTAATTTTTTACATTTCCCAAAACATACTATAACTTTAATTTGACTATATTTGTTTTTGAAATAAACTAATAAACTGTGTGTGATGTCAGTATGAAGTTAATTAAATCTAAACCCTAATACTAAACAGCTGTGTTAGCCTCCTCCCAGCTTCCAACTTTTTAAGTTTGTGTTGCCTTTAATTAACTTACAAACTCTAATGAGCAGTAAACATATAATCAGGGTGAAGAAAAACTGGCGCACTCAGTCTTTGCAGCGCCATTCCTCACATACTGGCAATACAAAAATGACTGTCACAGAATTTCGTCCTGCGTATATTTCGGGCAGTAAACGGACGTTAAAGATTGGCAAACTGGCAATACTGTAATCACATGTACGGTAGCAACCTCTGTCAGCAGTTACATCAGTGCTGTGCAGTTGGTACAGTAGACAGTATTTTGGTTTGGCATGAAGGAGGCCGAGGATTCGATTCTGCGTTGAGGATCATTTATTTGTATTTGCTAAAAGTAGTCTGCGTGGCATGCTATCTGGCCTCTTAATAGTCATACAGCGATTACTGTGGGTCTTCTACAAAACGTCTGGAGTTACGTTTACTTTAACCCAGCTGCATCAAGTGAGCTGACCTTGGATGACCTTACGAAACTACAATCGTCCAGTCGTTACTACGTGTTTTTTATTGCTCTGAGAGATGATTGACCGGAACTACAACACATTAAATATTAGTTTACTTTATTGCAAGAGTGATAAAATGATTTACTTAGCGTTGTGTAATCCATAGCCACAGGAGTGTGCCAAATACTTACAACTGCCTTTGAATATTAAAGCATCACTTCTCTCGAAATACGAAATTCTCAGTGTTCAAAGTACATTACCATCTAAGACATCGGTAACACATGAGCCCTAACTAGTCTGCCTGATCAAAGTTCACAAACTGGGGCTGAGCGACTCCGTGCTCGACTGTATGTCGGCTTTATGTGGTGGTGCTGCAGCCCTGGGAGTGAGGTTGTGGCTCCGCCAGCGCCCCCATTCGTCGGTGCGAATTTCAGGGAGACACCGCTAACTTCCATAGTATCGATGTGAGTTGCCAATTTTGGTATGGCACCGCCATCTTTGGACGATAGCATGAATCCATACTGCTTCAACTCTGTGCCAAACTTAATCAATCATAGATGTTGGCGACTGGTGGACTGCCAGTCTCTCAGCAGCCTATGACCTGAATTTCCAGTGGCCAAGAGATCTGAAGATCAGAGTAACAGTCGATTACCCTCTGTATCAAGCACTGCATGGGTAAAATGCGAACTTGTTGAAAGGTGATGCCACAGGGAAAACTAAGATAGGGCACAGTGACCGGCATTAGCACGCTAGGACTGTTACAGCTGCTGTCCGAATTAGTGACTACGCAATCTGGAAGTGATCGTGTTACACTCACACCAGGTGATAGGTGCTTGGGACGTACGACGACGACATAAGCAATCTGGCAACGATCTTTGTCTTTGGAGCCTCCACACATGGATGTGTTAATCGCGGTGCTTTATGCAGAATCGAAGCTCGTTTGCCCAGTGTTCTCTCTAATGGCCTATCAGGAGAAGTTGCAACACTGGTTACCGCCCTGACCATCTGTGGTGCTGCAGACGTCATGGCAATGTGCATGTCGACACCTCTCTTGGTGAAAACAATCCCGATTCCTGACTCATGGTACGCGACATAGCTAAATGATGCCGCACAGCGAGTGAACACTATATCCATTGTCACTTTGCACTAATAGAGTGGGGCCAATGGCTGCTGCATCTGCCGGCGTATCAGGAGAAGCTGCAACACTGATCACCGCACTGACAATCCTTGGTACCACAGACGTCATCGCACTGCCCGTGTAGATACCTCTATTGGTGCAAACGATCCAAATTCCTGACTCATGGTACACGACATAGCTGTACGATCCCGCAAGGTAAGTGAACACTATGTCCGTTCTCTCTTTGCTCTGATAGCATGGTGCCAATGTCTGCAAGGGCTGTCAGGCTCTGAACCGTGTTGCGGCTTGCGTTGGTATCATGTAGTAGCGATAGTGGCGTCTCGTTTTCTTCTTGTGTTTACTGGTGCCACTATGTTTGCTAGCATTGTCTGTCCGTGAGTGGCAGCAGCAGTGGTTATCGATATCTAGTATGGTGGTACTATCTTTGGAGGGACGTCATGTGTTTTCTGGGTCGGAGTGTGTCGGGGAGTTCGGCTGGGACGGAGCAGCAGTGAGGTCCGGCAGCATGAGTGGATGCTGGGACCGCTGGCGGCACGCAGTCAGGTACGGCCAGATCGAGGGATTGTAGTTGCGAGGGCCAACACCTCGTTGTCCACCCTACCCAAGACGTTGAACATCAACCCAGTAGTGAAACCTCCACTATTCTGAGATCACGCCATATTTTCGCGCGTTGCTGCTCGCAGGGTCGCTCAGACGAAGAGCAACGTGTGGAGTGTTTGGAGTTAACGAAATTAATTAGCTGTCCTCCACATCTTATTATTAATCATTGAATTAAGTGTGTGATTACTGGTGAAGTTCAACCAGCGGTATTTTTCTGCCTAGTGGTCGCTAATATTTTAATTTTGAATTATTACTGTTTGGGCCTTCAGCAGACAAAGAGTTTGAATTTCTTGTTAATAAGACCTAAAGCAGTGAGTGTAATTTGTCTTAAGAAATTTTAATTACACAAAATATCTTAACACTGAAATGTTGATGATTGTTCTTTAAATATTTCTCGAAGAAGTTTGATTTCTTCTCAAAAATTTGCTATCCAGGCCTTCAGCCATCAAATTGTTTTCTAAGTTATTAATATTGGGGCCTTCAGCCGACAAATAATTCGAATTTCTGGTCAATAAGGTCTTCAGCCGTGAGTGCAACTTACTTAAGACGTTGTGTCTTAACAATCAAATTTGATAATTGTTCCTTATTGTCAACTGCATTTATTATTGTTTCCAAGTAAAGTGTAAGTGATTTAAAAAGTAATTGAGAAACCAACGGTGACTGATTACGGCCCCGTCCACGCCGAATCCTGCCTTTCCCTAAGTACCAGGTCTCAGGATCGTCTGCCCAGTGTTGTCTCTGCTGGCGTACCAGGACAAGCTGTAACACTAACCACCGCACTGACAGTCCATAGTGTTGCAGACGTCGTCGCACTGTCCGCGTCCACACCTCTCTTGGGGCAAACAATCCAGATTCCTGACTCATGGTACACGACACAGCTGTACGATCCTGCATGGCAAGTGAACACTACGTCCGTTCTCTCTATGCACTAATAGCGTGGGGCCAATGTCTGCAGGGCCAGTCAGGCTGGCCGGTCAAGCACACGTGAATGTCATGCAATAGAATGGGTAGCTCGAGTACATGTTAAGACGTTACACAATCTAAACAATATTGAAGCATTTACTTTGATATCGGGAAGTCCCGTCGCTCCAAGGGGACGACGCTTCACTTCTGCTTTATACTGGAGTCGGATGATATGACTTTTCCACAGGAAACAACAAAATAATTGCATCAATTTTGGCGCTATCATCGCAAAGGGAGGAAATGTTAGTGCCACAAAATGCCCTTTGCTGAAAATGCAGGAATCTCCAGGAAACGGCGTTCGTGTTCCCGAGCAGGCCCTTGAATACGATACGTCACTTGCCGTCAATTAAGTGCAGCCATTTTCGTTGGGCAGCGATCCACGATCATCCCCAACGATTTGTGGCGAGCAACCACCATTGCACATGGAAATGGAATGACAATTTAATGAAAACTCCGGCTGGTAGCTAGGTACATTTCCTTTTATTATTGATGCGGGCCCCAGAGAGAAAACAAAAGGAATGCAACATATTCTTGAGCAAGGATATGTCATCGTTAGGACGTAGGAAGGTTTCTCCCAATATCTTCCAGTCACACAACTGATCAGCAATACGGCGAAACACAGGATCTAGGGACAAGACAAAAAGCGATATAGGGAGGGGGCTCCCTGCAGTAAGCCCCGTCGTATCATAACCTGGGGAAACGTTGTACATTCACAGTAACAGACGCTTGAACACTAGTAAAAAGACTGGACAATACTTGACACGCAGTACGATTGAGACCGGTCGCCTCAAGCACCTGCATCAAGAAAGTGTGACTGACTCCGCCAAATGTCTTATTAAAATCTGTAGAAAGTAATGTTCCAGAAATAGAAGTAGCTGCAGCCACCAAGGCGACCTCCCGACTGCGGAAGCCAAGATCGTGCATCCAGGCACAAAGATTTGGTGAACTGCAAGAATTTTCTCTAGCGATATCGACAACGACTATAACCGCCCGCACGACAGTTTCGTGATCGAAATTAAGGAGTGTGATCCGGCTTAATTTATCAATGCTTGGATGACCTTAACATCAACCCCTTCGAGGGTAAGAGATCAGCAAGGAACACTTCACTTCGCATGAAGCAATAAATAACAATTTTAGCGATTAACAAGGAGTCCAACGAATGATGACAATTCCCAAAATTTATTTACAACGGACAACAAGCCCCAAGGAGTCCAATAATACTAACAATAATAATTCGCCCGTAGAAGGAATAAGATGATGACAATATTGGGAACGCCTCGATCCAGGAAAACGAGCATCACAATCCCTGCAACTTTAAATAATTTTGAGCAATACGTGATAATCGCTACTAGCGGGGACAAGAGACCCCATACTCTTTGTGGATACCACTGGCGAAATTCTTCACGTCCACAGAAAATTTCAATAAAGCATTAACATATGAAACTTTTATCCTTTTATAAACACAGGGTGGTCCATTGATCGTGACCGGGCCACATATCTCACGAAATAAGCGTCAAACGAAAAAAACTACAAAGAACTAAACTTGGCTAGTTTGAAGGGGGAAACCAGATGGCGCTATGGTTAGCCCGCTAGATGGCGCTGCCAAAGGTCAAACGGTTATCAACTGCATTTTTTAAAATAGGAACCCCCATTTTTATTACATATTCGTGTAGTACGTAACGAAATACGAATGTTTTTGTTGGACCACATTTTTCGGTTTGTGATAGATGGCGCAGTAATAGTCACAAACATATGGCTCACAATTTTAGACGAACAGTCGGTAACAGGTAGGTTTTTTAAATTAAAATACAGAACTTAGGTACGTTTGAACATTTTATTTCGGTTTTTCCAATGTGATGCACGTACTTTTTTGAACTTACCATTTCTGAGAACGCATGCTGTTACAGGGTGATTACCTGTAAATACCACATTAATGCAATAAATGCTCAAACTGATGTCCGTCAGTCTCAGTGAATTTGGCAATACGTCTAACGACATTCAACAGCGAGTAGTTCGCCTTCCGTAATGTTCGCACATGCATTGACAATGCGCTGACGCATGTTGTCAGGCGTAGTCGGTGAATCACGATAGCAAATATTCTTCAACTTCCCCCACAGAAAGAAATCCGGGGACGTCAGATCCGGTGAACGTGCGGGCTATGGTATGGTGCTTCGACGACCAATCCACATGTCATGAAATATGCTATTCAATACCGCTTCAACCGCACGCGAGCTATGGGCCACAGATCCATCATGTTGGAAGTACATCGCCATTCTGTCATGCAGTGAAACATCTTGTAATAACATCGGTAGAACATTACGTAGGAAATCAGCATGCATTGCACCATTTAGGTAGCCACCGATAAAATGGTGGCCAATTATCCTTCCTCCCATAATGCCGCACCATACATTAACCGGTCAAAGTCGCTGAAGTTCCACTTGTCGCAGCCATCGTGGATTTTCCGTTGCCCAGTAGTGCATATTATGCCGGTTTACATTATCGTTGTTGGTGAATGGCGCTTCGTCGCTAAATAGAACGCGTGCAAAAAAATCTGTCATCGTCCTGTAATTTCTTTTGTGCCCAGTGGCAGATCTGTACACGACGTTCAGAGTCGTCGCCATGCAATTCCTGGTGCATAGAAATATGGTACGGGTGCAATCGATATTGATGTAGCATTCTCAACACCGACATTTTTGAGGTTCCTGATTATCGCACAATTTGTCTGCTACTGATGTGTGGATCAGCCGCGACAGCAGCTAAAACACCTACTGGGCATCATCGTTTGTTGCAGGGCGTGGTTGACGTTTCACATGTCGCTGAACACTTCCTGTTTCCTTAAATAACGTAACTGTCCGGCGAACGGTCCGGACACTTCGATGATGTCGTCCAGGATACCGAGCAGCATACATAGCACACGCCCGTTGGGCATTTTGATCACAATAGCCATACATCAACACGATATCAACCTTTTCCGCAATTGGTAAACGGTCCATTTTAACACGGGTAATGTATCACGAAGCAAATACCGTCCGCACTGGCGGAATGTTACATGATACCACGTACTTATACATTTGTGACTATTACAGCGCCATCTATTACAAAGCGAAAAATGTGGTCCAACTAAAAAACATTCATATTAATTTATGTACTACACGAATATGCAATAAAAAATGGGGGTTCCTATTTTTAAAAACGCAGTTGATATCCGTTTGACCTATGGCAGCGCCATCTAGCGGGCCAACCCACTTCGAGCTAGACGAGTTCCATTCTTTTTAGTTTTTCCGTTTGATGTGTATTTCCTGAGATATTTGGCCCTGTCACTATCAATGGACCACGCTGTATATAAATACAATAGTAAAAATATACGAATCTCTATGTACAACTCGTAAGTATGGCAAAATAAATTAAAACGTTTTTTATTAACATAGAATTTAGGGACCACTTGGAGAGCACAAGGTATTAAAACAAACACTCAAAACTGTGTCAAAGACTCAGAGGGGTAGCACAAAACCAACACAACTTATCTTACATATGAATTAGGTGCATGGAGTCGGCTCCGATAACACCTTCGCACACGGCAAATACAGCTAATACTTCCCTAGCCCGACCGCTCGACAGCTGGCGGAAGGACAAACTGTGTACTGCTTGACTACTGCAGTGTGAAACAAGGGTCACAACCCCCAACCAGGCTCCCCACAAGCAATCGAGTTCAGCGTGGACACCTGGAGTACAGAGCATACCTTAGTAAGCATTAAGTTACGCAAACCCCAAGGGCGTCCATACAAAATCAAATTAACACAACTAAGCCCAGAACACCCCAATGAACCCCTAAGTGCTGTGACACAATTTCAGCTGAGTGTAAGAAATATAAATTACAAACACATGGAGGACCTACAGCCAAATCGAGGGAATAACCCAAAGAAACTTAAATCCTAAAACGCTTCCGTCAAAACACATCAAAATTACCAAGAAACTATTTCACAAAATATCCAGTTATAAATTTGCCTTATAGTCATTGTTTATTCGGTATAGAGGGAACACCCAAAACTCCTCAGACGGTATCCGGTGGAATAAAAAGGCTGTCGAATACGACCTCTGCTCGGCTATACCCCTGCTCAGCCTTGAATAGATTAAACGCCAGTACTGAAATGTAGACGTGGAGGAGAACGGAAAAAAGTCGGATGAATAGGTACTGAGTAGAGTGGGAATGTAGCGACAACTACTGAATTTAATAAAAGGAAGGAAACTGGACTTGTTAGAAGATATATTAAGGAAGAAGGAAGGACTTACCAAACCAGTTTTGGAAGGATGTGTGGAACGGAAGGGGAGGCGTGGAGGGAAGAGATTTCAGTTGCTGGATAAAGTGCTAGACGGCAATACACACATCGAGGAAGCGATGGAACGCAATAAGTGGAGATCCAAAAGTCCTGCTAACGTAACAAAAAACTGACAATACGTATCAAAACACTGCGAGTGATCTTCTTACATCTTGCTCCCCCTCCTAGTAACTGTTATGAATAAATGGAAAGAAGAATTTAACATAATTACACAGAATTGGACATAGACCCGAACGTCCTCCCCAGAAGCCCTAGGCTGAATTCTTGCCTCTTGTGTCGGCGGACGTTGCGTTCAGCTTAGGTCTCGGATTGCCGAGTGATCGTGTTTAAGCACCTGTGCAGTCGGGCGGGCCATTCGCTTCCCCTCGCCTCCTCGCTGCGGTCACGCCGCCTGTTACACCGGCCCGGCACGCTGCCGCGTCGCATCCCATCCCGAATTCCGAGGGCGGCGCGCGCATGCGCACAATCTCCCATCATTCAGTCGCGGGGATTCCCGTGAAACCGCCACAAGCCTGCTGCATACGAATCGTGCCGAGCAAATCGGAGTTTCGTCGGCCCTAACCGCGTCGGGCAGCCAGCCTGCTCTGAAGTCCTCGCAGTAAGCCACGAGGCGCGGACATTGGCGCGGCGTGTGGCGCTGAACGGGTGAAAGCAGTCGTCGCTGAAATCAACGGCAAATCCTACACAGCGGGCTTACAACCTGTGCTCCACTTAGCCAGTGATCATCAGCCCTAACAAAAACAAAAAAAAAAAAAACAACAAAAAAAAAAGAAGGCAGGGAGGAAGGCAGAGGGAGAGGACGGTCTTTTCAACAGAAACACACAGCGCTCACCCAAAAAGTTCCGATACTGATTTTATTCCTGGCGTATAAGCGACGACAGCACAGCAGTAACTATTGTAACAGCTTGAGCTAACGATTATGAAAAACGTATGTTTATTTGACCAGTCAGTTGTGAGCAGGCAATTTTAAGTAGTTGACATGTGACTGTAATGTGTCAACAAAGCTGAGCCACAAAACGCAATGAAGTAACAGCTCTGGATCAAGTGATCAAGAGATTCTCCACAATGTTTTGAAGAAGAGAAAAATGTGTGGAAAGTTTAGTCGGCATGTATTGACTCCCAAACAGAAACAACGACGCGTGCACACAAGTGAGACGATGTAGAACACCTGAAACACTAGAACCACCATTTTCTCTTCTCTGATTTTTTATTAATGCAGTCTCAAAACTTTTTGGATATACATAGTATGGCAACTGAATCAGAACATTTGTTAAACAGACAAATTTCAGACATCTAAGGTTGTCTATGACAGGGATTCTAGGACTCTAGTTTCTTTGCCCAATGTGACCATTTTACCTCAACCTATTCTCAACGCTGAAGGCTTAGACCGCTATGCATTCCATGAAAACAAACGTACAAGTACACCTCATACTGGAAAATTATTTACTTTTATTCATCGCACAGTTTTTTGGCGTATTGAAAAAAGTAGAATGTACAAATATTTACAATACAAAATCTTACAAAATAACATCTAGAGCATTGATGTAATCTATCGACCTCGGAGTCGCCTGCAGGAAGCCTTCTGATCCACCATCGTATGATCTCGTGGGGCATTCTTCTGTGACGTGGCCGATGGCCTGTGGTTCTCCGCAGTTACAGAATGGGCATCTGCCCTGTTGGCTTTTAATACTGTTTAACATCGACTATGTTTTTCCTGGCAAGTGAAATACCAATGGTTTTTGGATCATAAACGTCATATTATTATTTCGGTGTCCAGTCCATTCTTGAACTCATGTTCCACAGTGACACTTGCTGGTATTGTTGGTGATCGGCTAGAGCAGAGTCGGTTACTCTTTGTATCTTCGACATCTTGATGGATTAGTAAGTTTTTATCCTCGATGATATTTTTTATACTTGTTCGTGAGAGTATTTATGCGTCGTTGTTGAAGGGGTGGGAATGTGGCTGATTTACTGTAAGCCATTCTGAAAGCGTTGATTTAATAACGCAAGAAGTCATTCTGATGGCATTATTTAGCATGTCCTCTATCTTTTGTACATATGTGGTGTTTAGCCAGCGATTCAGGGATTAAGAAGATAAGACCAAGAGCAGAAGGTGGATACCGATGCTTCCCAGGCTGTACCACTTAGATTTTGAATGATGTTGTTACTTATTTTAAATATTTAGGCTGTTTTCGTTAAATGCTCCCTGAAAGAAGGATTTCTATCGTGGAATATCCCCAGGTTCTTTTGTGTTTTATTATATGTGTAGTGTTTTGAAACTACGTTGAGTTTTTCTTCCGGAAAATTTATTATTTAAATGGAAGTAGTAAACCTCAATTTTAGTGGCACTCCGTTGGAGTACAAAGGTAATTTCTCACTACATTTAGGTTCTCCAATAGTATTTCTTCTGACTGTTCACTTGACGTATGCATTGTCGCAAGTACCCAGTCGTCGTGCTAACCAAACTTCGTTGATTTTACTTTTGGCATGTCAGCAATGTACAAGCTGAAAAGAAGTGAAGGAAGGACCAATCTGTTTGGTAGACCATTGTTTTTCACTTTATTGAGGACCTGATATTGGATCCCATGACTGCTAGGAACAGCGGATCGTTTTGCATATTTTCTATTAGGCGAGAGACTTGTTTCCCACGAATTATGTGAAGAAGCTCGAATTTGATGCCTTCCCTCCGCATTGTATGACGGGCTGCTGATAAGTAAATGAATTCAACTGTATTTTAAGCTTTCTTTGAAATCCTACCTCGATGTAGGTGACGAATGACGGAATTTGATTGGCGTAATCTGGTTGTGCTGTTTCTCTTATAGATAAGTCCTCCTAACAGCTCGAAGGTCAGACAGCAAGGCTACAGGTGTGAAGCTTTTAAAGTTATAGCCTGGTTTGCTAGTTTTTATACAGCGGCTATCTTCGATCGTTTAAATTCTTGTGGTACATTGCCGTCTGCGAAATGTCTGTGTAGGAATGAGCCAACATTACTTTGGCGTACTTGCCACAATTTATTAGGAATTCAGCGCGGGTATTGTCAAACACTCGAGTTTTTCCTGGCTTAACGTATTTTATATCTGTTGAGCTCTCTTCAAAAGTGAAGGGGCAGAAATGTTCGCTTTCTGTGGCTTCGACTTTTATGGCTCTGTGTTCTCGTTTCATCCTAATGGTATATGCTTTACCTTTTGCTGCTCTGGTTTTCATTACTGTACATGAAGCTTTGACATTTTCGTTCACGTTGGGCCCCCAGTTCCTACTTCTTTGGCAACGTCTACACTTGTCTACTCGATGTTCGAATATTCAGGCTTTCTACTGCTTCCACCCACTTTTTCTGTCTTGCCACATATAGACTGTGTAGTTCATTTAAAATTGCTTCATCACAAGTAACGATGGAGTTTTGGTACAACTCCTCCCTGTTTTGGGACCTGCCAGAGATGTATTGCTTCCGGTAGCCTCGTGCTCTCTGCAGACCCAAATATAATCTAATCTTTTGTAGTTTCTTCTGGTAAGAGGTATCCAGCTTAAGCACATGTCTAGTTGGCCTCCCTTAGATTCCATGTCGGGTGAGGGATAGATGAGATTACAGGGATTTGTGTCCCTATATCTACTGTGGGTCTGTGATCTCTGTGTGGGAAGAACTCCTTTCGTCTCCTGTATCAGGTGGAAGATGCATTAATGGAAGTTTTATCTTCTTTTGTTCAGAGTGTGTCCTAACTAACAGCGAAAAACGACGTGAGTGACAGTGTCTAGAGCCATCCAAACGTTCTGTGTATAGCACTCCTGATGGTAAGGTTTCAGAACTGGAGCAGCGAATAGTACAGTTTTGTTTATATTTATGAGAATGTAAAGGGATGTTTGAAAGAATTCGTGGCTCGTTGCAGAAACGAGAGGAGAATCGCATCCAAATTGCTAGGCTATCATATGGAACACCTCCTATAGGAGACAGGAGTGAACATTTAATTGTAAAATGTAATGTGCCCAATTATAGTCTGATTAACATTACTTCACTGTTGACGTCTGTCACTAACCGCTACGGTGTTGCCATATCTGCTGCCGGCTACCACTGGGCTACAAGCGACGCACAGAAACACAGCAGGTCACTTCAGAAATGTTGTTACTGTGTTATGCGAAGCAATAGTGTAAGCGACCGCCACGAGATATGACGGATAATGCGAGATGCTTTGTCCGCAGCAGATATTAAGTGACCCCAATGACTAAACTGCGGCAGACGACACGTTTTGGAGCCCTGAATTCAAACTTTTGCCCTAACCTAACCACAGCTTCGAGATGTGCAATGTATCCGAAAAAACGACGGTCAAAAACCTGCTGCAGAACTACAATCGGATTCGCTTTGTTCGTTGCGATTAAAAGCTAACCTCTACGAGCAGACTCAGAAAAAATTCAGTTTCAGCCCTAAAACCAAACTGTAATTTCTCGCTGTCACTGGTTTTCTGAAGCTGTCCTCACATTGGCTACACGAGCTGTCGCGTTGCAAATCGATGGACAGTCCAGGTTGGAACTTGTTTGTAGATTATAGGCGACACAGGCAGATCCCAAGTGAAAATATAGCAACAGGGAGCCAAATAAAAGCAAATAAAAAAGTTAAGACGATAATCAAAAAGATTCCAGTAATTGAATAAAAATAATGATTTGAGTCTTTCGATTAGATTTAGAAGTATATTTTTAGTTTATTTTTGGAGGATACTGGAGTTACAATGTTTAATCTCGCTACGACAACCCTGTGTTCACTAGTCCCTACGTCGTTATTAGTTCAGGATTATCTGTCGCTAAGAGGTCAAATGTGTTTTCAAAAACGTTTACTATTCGCGTGGGCTCGTGAACTAACAAATGGTTCAAATGGCTCTGAGCACTATGGGACTTAACATCTGAGGTCATCAGTCCCCTAGAACTTAGAACCACTTAAACCTAACTAACCTAAGGACATCACACACATCCATGTCCGAGGCAGGATTCGAACCTGCGACCGTAGCGGTCGCTCGGCTCCAGACTGCAGCGCCTAGAGCCGCACGGCCACTCTGGCCGGCCGTGAACTAACAGCTCGAAATAATTTTCAGAGAATGAGTTTAGCACAATTTCGGATGATGTTTTTGGATTAAAACATGTATTTTCGCCAGTATATCTAGGGTAAATTAAAGTCACCACTAACTGTAATTGTGTGAGTCGGGTGTGTGTTTGAAATTATACTCATATTTTCTTTGAATCTTTCAGCAATTCTGCCATCTGAGTTTGAAGGTCGGTAAAAGCATTCAAACCCACAACCCTCTGTACGTGAAGTTTGTACGCTAACCATTGCGCTACTGTGATACGACGAGTTGTAGTCTTATATTTACGAGTTTGGTGATCAGTCGCAAACATGAACTAAACTTTCAAAAATTAGGCTTCAGGTATTGTTGAGCGAAGCCTATCTAATGTAAGCCGATCTCTGTGATGATAACAACTGCACATGTGAAGCTGAGTCGCGGCTTGTCAGAAAGGATCCATTAGTGTCTGCTTCGTACTTTGTATGAAAGGTGTGTATTCCATTAGCATCGTTGAGAGCGCGTGTTGTTTTTGGTGTGATTATCTTGTGTGACGAAATACTAAATAAAAGGTTCAGATATAGGATTCGAAATCCAAGCACGTCAAGAAAGAAAGCCGGACAAGGCGAAGGATTCGGGAGTGACGCTGAGGGGTATCTGTACGCGAAGAATCTGGCTGGGGATCAGCGCTCGTGATGAAGGTGTCCACAAAAATGGGGTATCTATTGACATGGAAGTTGGGAACATATACATGAAGGAAAAACGTTTGATGTTTAAATGAACTGAGTTGCCTGGTCTGCACACTTATGATAGTTGAATAAATATTAAATAAATAACTTGGCCATATTTATCGGTTGCACAACGGATAGCAGTAGGACGTAAAATGTAAGTTTGAGAGGGAATACGTAAGGATGTGCTGTGTTAAAAATATCACCTTTATTCAAGAGCAACTGTACAAACTAATAAGCTAACCAACCACTAAATGGGTGATGGTTGCGGTTCTTCATAACACTCTCGGTTGAATTACAAAATTTCATTTACAATTGCGTCTTGAAGATCCCAACCCAATTTATCATTAATTTATCATTAATTATGAAAGGTTCTGAGGAATCTTTCAATGGCCACATTGACGCACATGTAATAGATATTCAGGACAAATATAAGAATAAAGAAAATCTCCACTAGCATGCACGTGGTTGGCAAACGGTCGTTCCCTTGGCTTGAGTGCACTAAGCAAGTGAACAAGAATTCATCGAAAAGCATAAACTGTTGATAGTTGCATCATAGAAGAAATTCTGAAACTAATTTGGAAGTTTTACCCCGAGATTCGATAATTATGACACCTAACGATTCTCATAATTCATGAACACGCAGTTGTCGCGAACAAAAATTCTGCATAAAATGAGTGGTAAAATTCAGAACAGCTGACCAAATTGGAAAGGATACATTAGTGCGAGACACGATCTGCGAACTTAAGGCTATCAGATCGGTACAGTGCTGAGACAACAAAGACATGTGGGAACTAGATTGAGAAATGAAATCGAAATTAGCGAAGTTTCAGAAATCTGTTCATTTATATTATTCTCGTGAGATCCTTATATTATACTCGTGAGATCACCAACGAGCTAAATCAGACTGAACTGAGAAGATACATCACGAGTCCACAAGTTTGAACAGAGGTAAAGCAGAACAATGGCTTGTATGAGTGGCTAAGTGCAACTGGTTATAATGTTCTGAAATTAACAAGCAAAATTCCGTATACCGCTCAACGAGCAATGAGCGGTGAGAGCAAGGTTAATTTTGACTGAGCTGAAATCTGCAAAATTTAGATTGTGGATTAATTATGAATAGGCACACTCACACTGAGTAGGTGTCGCCAGTCTTCCGTGTTCCAGAACCCTGGAGAGCGAGCTCTTTTGGATCACACGCGGTCTGTTCCTCCAGAAGTGCCCAGAGAGTTCCCTATTCAGTGGTGCCAACCTGTACAAGAGCTTCCTCCAAGGCGAACAGAAACCTCTTTGCTACCTGGTACGCGCTTTATAGGGTTCGCTATTCTGCCACAGTAGTAGACTACTTTTAATCCCACAGATCTAGATATTGAAATTCATATTGTACACTCTCATTCATGCTTTTCGTTCACCATGTGAGAGGAGGAAAGAATATATGTACTGACATATTGCACATAGATGTATTGAATATACGTGTGGAGCTCCACTAGTTACCAAAAATCTTAGTAAACTGTGAAGTGAAATAATGATAGTACAGTACCTTGTGGCCACTACAGACACACTAAGCTGCTCAGTCTTTTTTATGTAGTTTACAGTATGCGCCCAGATTTGACGTGCCAGAGATGGGTACGTGAAGTTAAATGTTAAGCGAAATGATGGAGGTTCATGTAGAGACCCCTCAACGCTGACCGCTCTGATTGGAGGAAACCATCTCCGTCGCCTGAAGTGTAATTTTGATGTTACTATAGTACGCCGGCCGCTGTAGCCGAGCGGTTCTAGGCGCTTCAGTTCGGAACCGCGCTGCTGCTACTGTCGCAGGTTCTAATCCTGCCTCGAGCATGGCTGTGTGTAATGTCCTTAGGTTAGTTAGGTTTAAGTAGTTCTAAGTCTAGGGGACTGATGACCTCAGATTAAATCCCATAGTGCTTAGAGACATTTGAACCATGTTACTATAGTACTGTTTTCTTGTTAAGGTAGGTCATGAGTGAAATTTCAGTCCAGTTGGATGGAGAGTTAATCGAAAAGTTTACATTTCAAATTACGTTAGTACTAACAGGATATCATTTCTTACCAGAGTCAGCGGCGGTTTGTAACGACACATTGACAATTTTCTCCCAAACCGGCTACTTTGCAAACCTGTGTGTAATGGCACGTTTATGCTGTTTCATATCCAGTATTATGTTCCTCTTTTTTTACTTAAATGTCGGTGTGCGACCTTTTCTTTTTCATTTTGTTTAATATAATTCTGTTGATTATCTTTGTATATACCCCTGTACAAGGACGAAGTAGAGGACCGACAGGAAAACTCAGCTGAACGTGTTTAATTACCGACTGTTACTTTGGCATTCAAGAAGGGGACCGAAATTTCAGATAACAAGTGGAAAGCTTCTGGAGGAGGCAGTCTGTTTCCAAGGCAAGCAGGAGGTCGAAATAGGAGACAAAGGCGATCGACAGGTAATTAAAAAAGAACAAGCTGAGCGGTAGGTGTCTGACCTAGATTCAGTTCTTGGTACACCCAAGGATTTATCTTTTCTGAGAGAGACGGCGCGGGGTGTATTCATCCGCATGGGGCCACCTGAAGAGCCACTAGCAAGAGAAAAAGTTACTCCGAGTTTTGGAAAGCTGAAAGATTTTGGGGAGGTCCATATGCTGTCCGCATTCCCCTCCATACAACATCGCTGTTGCCGTCTCTGAGTATCACATGCTCTTCATTATCTGATCGTGCTTTTTCTCCTTACACACCATGGCCCTCTTTAGCATAAATTAGTTGTTTCTGAGAAGTGGAATTATGAGGTCCTGCTCTCGAAAGTGCGTATGAACTCCAAAAGCTCATGTAAGTCGCCGTCAATTATGCGCCTTCACTTATTCTGGGCGTCTCACTTCATTACTTGCCCTGCACTACAGGTGTGTCAGAAGAAACTGAAGAAGTTTGCAGATAAGTCAAATCATGCCGATGCCACAGCCTTACACTAGAACCGCGGCTGCGTCACTCGTGTCCCACTTCTCAGTTCTCGCGTTTGTCACTCTTCTGCGCTATTGTCTATAGTGCAGAATTTCTGTGGCTTTTTATGAAATAAGGTAAAAACCGATTATACTTAATTTTACATTTTATGAGAAAGCCTTAAAAGAGAAATATGAAGATTCACCTAACCGCGCACTGGTCAGTTCTGAACCCTGTGCTGCAGCCGCTATAACAACCGCATTTTTCGTGTAGCTTCGTCCTGTATCTTTAGATTCTGTTTGATCAACAATCACAAAACTCCCTATTATTTTACTGCTTGATGACGTTGCAATTTTCCAGCAGGGGAGGAGAGGGAGACCAGGTTGAAACAAGTCTGACCTTGTATGCAAGTAATGCGCAGCCAGTGCTTTGCTTCATGAAATACGGTTTTAGTAGTGCATTCCAACTGTGTAAGTAGTGCGCGCAGCACACAAATTTATTATGGCCAAACGTCAACGAACAGATACGCTAAATGAGATTTTGGATCGTGAATCTGAGGGCGAGCCGCTCGAGGAAAAATTACCATCACTTGTAGTTCCAGATTGTTCATCAGAAGATGATGTTACTCCTGAGGATTTTCAACTGAATATTGATGAGGATGGTATGCATGTTTATGTGTTTGTTTTTATAATAGTTACTGTTCACGTGCGTGCTGCATAGACGCTGATCTCGATTGCAACGCTTATGTTTATACGTTGTTGCTTTCTTGAATTTTTACAAATCTTACATTACATTTACGAATGTGTGTTTTTTGTTCTAATATTCCAAAATATATTGAATACCAGTAGGTGTTGTAATATTAGTTACTACTATTACAGCAACAGCTGCCGAAAAGACTAGGTCAGCTCGTGGCCTTTGACGTCGTGGACAACGAAATTATCAAGGTTGTGGACCATTTCAGTTTCCTCCAGGTAGAAATATTGTAGCACCAGATGAAACGACCTGTAAAGTGATAGTTATAGGCGACTGTTCAGCTGCAGATATGGACAACAGAATGTTTTCAAAGACCATGCAGGACCATCACTGCAAGCAAATCGAAATGTGAATGAGACTTGCTACAGTGCTTGACATGGATTTACATGATGGGCTATGAACGTTGAAGAACTGGAAGATTTTGTAGCTATATTATACGTCCATGGTGATATAGGAGTGAAAAGCTTAGAACTAAACACATTGTTTCAATGATGTGGGAAAATAATTTTGCGAAGTCAACAATGGCTTGTGACAGATTCAGGGAGATAATACATTATCTCGCCTTTGACATTGGATCCACAAGACCAGAACGACTGAAAGAAGACCGTGTGATAGTGCACTACCTGTGTTATTCCGAATACGTTCCTTTGGATATGCATGAATGTCCAAAGGAACAGGCACTGCGACGACTACAGCCGTTATGAAATACAGAGTGAGCACAAAGTCATGCCCTGATTTTAACAATTTATTACAGAATAACCGTTTGACATCACAATTTACATTTGATGCCGTTACATAGGTTAGTGTTACTAGTTTGTTGTAAGACCACTTACGTTAGTAAACCCCAACGTGTGCTTCCTTAGTAGCTCGGAGGATGTCGAGGCGGTATTCCAGTTCCCGCCAGGTGTTTCGTAACATGTACCCACAGCAGCTTGTATTCTAGCCTTCAGTTCGTCGACGTCAGCAACTGGTGTGACGAAGACTCTGTCCTTGATATAACCACAGAAAAAAAAGTCAAGGGGCGTAATGTCTGCAGAGTAGGGTGACCTGGCCTTCCAGTCCACCGATCCGGAAATGTTTCATGCAGGAAATCACACAATATCAACTATCAAAGCCCAGCGGGGAGGGGGGGGGGGGAGGGGGGGGGGAAGGGAGGGGTGCTCCATCTTGATGGAAAATTATCCATGGTTGATATTCTAACTATGGGGCAATTAACTGCTGCAAAACATCTAAGTAAATGGATTTTTCCGCGAAGAAAAACGGTCCAAAAACCTTGTTATGCATGAGGCCGCAGAGTAGCAGACTCTGAACCCCATATACGGACTTTATGCATATTTACCATTCCACTGACATGAAAGTGGATTCATTGGTAAAGCATATGCGATTTAAATAATCGTTAGCGCCATCAATCCTGCTGAGAATCTCCGTTGCAAATTCAGCACGTGTCAGCAAATCATTCGGTTGCAAGGCCTGCACGATTTGCACTTTGTATGCATGCAACCTAAGCTTTTAAGGAACAATCCTCACCACATTTGCTTGCGGTATTTGAAGTTCACGTGATGCTTGACGAGTTGATTTAGACGGACTCCGCTGAAACGATTGCCGAACACCATCAACAGTTGCTTCACTCACACGAGGCCTGCCACTTCGAGGACGATCTTCAACGCTGCCTTTTTCGTTAAACGTTGCATACCATCGCTTTATTGATTTAACGTCAGAAGGGCTGCGTCCACAGGAAGCCCGAAATTGACAATGAACACCGATAGGAGAATTCGTGAAACCAAAGCACAAATTGCGCATTCTCCTGCTTCGACGCCATTTCGCCAGCAACTAACGTGACCTAAGAGACCGCGTCGGTGTTCTGGAGCACTAGCGCCATCTATTGATAACAACAACTAGTAACACTAACCTATATAACGGCGTCAAATGTAACTTACTATGTCAAACGGTTATTCTCTTTCAAATTTTTATTATCTGGGGAAGACTTTGTGCTCACCCTGCACATTAAATCCATTCGCAATTGCGAATAATGACAACTATCAGCTGTAGAATAGAATTATGAAAATTTGTGCCGGGCTGGGACTCGAACACGAATTTCCCACTTACAGCAAGCGCTCACCTTAATAGCTATCCATGCATGATTTACAACCAGACCCAAACTTCCACATGTCGTCAACCATGCGTCTACTACCTGGACTCGTACATCCATTATGTATATTGTATTATAGGTCAGACGTTATACTTGAAAGTCGCTTGCCAGATATCGACAGAGAAATGCGATATTGCAGTGCCTGTGTTATTCTGATTACGATGCATGCATGTCCAAAGGAACTGTGTATCGTAATCAGAATAACACAGGCACTGCAATATCGCGTTTCTCTGCCGATACCGAACAAGCGACTTTCAAGTACAACGTCTGACCTATAATACACTATACATAATGGATGTACGAGTCCAGGTCGTAGACGCATGGTTGACGACATGTGGAAGTTTGGGTCTGTTGTAAATCATGCTTGGATAGCCAGCTGGTAAGGTGAGCGCTTGCTGTAAGTGGGAAATTCGTGTTCGGGTCTCGGCCCGGCACAAATTTTCATCATTCCATTCTAAAGCTGATGGTTGTCATTATTCGCAATTGCGAATGCATTTAACGACAGAAGACAAGTTTACTTTGGTATCAGAAATATGGTACGAGTTCATAGCGAACGCACAAATTAGGTACATACAGGGTCCATGTATAACAATCGACGAAGAAGTTTTTCCTTAAAAGAGCCGTTGTAGATCCACTCAGTTCATGGCCTCAAAGCGTGAAAAATTCGGGCAAAAGTATTGGACGGCAGTAGATAAAGACTGCAAAACACTGAAGAGCCAAAGAAACCAGTACACAACTCGACGTGGCATGAGTCGACTAATGTCTGAAATAGTGCTGGAGGAAATTTACAGTTCACACCATGAATCCTGCCGGGCTGTCCTTAAATCCGTAAGAGTACAAAGGGATGGAGCTCTTTTCTGAGTAGCACGTTGCTGGGTGCTCCAGATAAGCTCAATAATGTTCATATCGGGGGAGTTCGGTGGCCAGCGGAAGTGTTTAAACTCAGAAGAGTGTTCCTGGAGCCACTCTGTAGCCCAGGCGAGGCGTAAAGCTTTGTGTCGTGCAGTCATCAAGGTTACAAGAGTGGGCCTTCGGCTGCGAAAGCACATGTCGATGATGTTTCGTTGAATGGTTCGCACGCTGACACTTGTTGATGGCACAGCAATGAAATCTGCAGCAGTTTGCAGGAAGGTTGCTCTTCTGTAACTCTGAATGATTCTCTTCAGTCGTCGTTGGTTCCGTTCTTGCAGGATCTTTTTCCGGCCGCAGCGATGTCGGAGATTTGATATTTTTCCGGATTCCTGATATTCACGGTACACTCGTGAAATGGTCGTATGGGAAAATTCCCACTTCATCGCTACCTCAGAGATACTGTGACCTATCGCTCGTGCGCCGAGTGTAACAACACGTTCAAACTCACTTATATCTTGGTAACCTGCCATTGTGGGAGCAGTAACTGATCTAACACCTACACCAGACACTAATTGCCTTATATAGGTGTTGCCGACCGCAGGGCCGTATTCTGCCTCTTTACAAGTCTCTGTATTTGAATACGCATGCCTGTACCAGTTTCTTTGGCGCTTCAGTGTATATTGTGAATGGTTTCCCATATCTAAGAAAGGATGATAGTAGGCCAAGTGACGAACGTCTTGGCTATTTTGTTGAGAAAAACATGATGCAACCTTATCTCCGTAAAGGAAGAAATGTCACATGTGACCTCCTTGGCTCTCTCTGAAACCTTGAAAGCAAATGCTACAAGTCTAGTGGGCACCGTAAATCGATTTCGCAGGGAAATTCCAGCCGTATGAAGAAGGAAAAGGTAGTGTTATGCAGCACAGTATTGTTGAGAAACCATGATACCACGCTGACAGTTTGCCAGGGAAAGAGGAACAAAAATGTCCCGATTCTCAGCACTATGCATCCTTATGTTAAAAATGAAGATGGCTTGAAAAAGAAACCAGATACAGTTACATTTTATAACGGCTCTAAATACGGAATGGGCGTGGTCGACAAAATGGCTCGCAAATACTCTGTCAAAGCACTTTCAAGACATTTTACAGCTTGCTGTATTTGGCAGGGATAAATGCCAGGGTTTTGAAAAATGCTCTAAAGGAGAAAAGGTTGAAACGCATAGATTTCATACTTGAGATGGGGGAGGAGGGTGCTGAAAAGTACGCAGCAACCTGGAAGAAGAGTACCTTCGTCACACCCGAAGACATTCCTGAAAAACAAGAAAAGCGAACACGTTGCCTTCTGAAGTCTAACTGTGAAAGAAACAAATCATTTGTTAAGTGTAGTATGTGCAAGAGTACTGTCTGCAACAAATGTACCTCAAAAGACTATTATTTGTGCTCACTACGTGATTGTATGCAGTGAAGCCACCCAGTAAATGTGTGTTAGTTTTTTAAAACCATAAATGATAAATTGCGAAAAACTATTTTTTCATCTTGAGGTTGAAGCTCTTTTGTCCGTGCTTGCTTTAACAACACGTATGTTTTTGGATGGGGTCCGCGTTTAGCAGAACACAATTTTGATTTTTCCCAAACATGTTTCCCTGCAATTGCAGCATTATCAGTGGGCTTTTATTTTACGGCTGTTAAACATATAGAATGTACTTTACTGTTTGTATACATGTAAATAAATACTAGTTCTCAAAATCGTAATTACAAATTTTTGAAGAACACATAAAATTATAAAATTGTCTATTCATACCTTTTTTACCACATGGTGTGGCTTTCCTGATGTGTTATATTTTTATAGTACCTGTTTTCTTTCACAGATACAGAATAATAAAAGGGAAAGACACGCGGATCGTTAGTGACCCAGACGTGGTTCTAGGTATGTCCAAATATCAGCGGTTCTAGTGCTAAACTACCAACATCGGCTTACCACATAAGCAAAGAGATGGTTGTTCACCGCTAGAACTTGGCGACTCGTGTGGCACATGCACTCAGGTCACTTTCCTTTTACCACTGCCCCTAGCGGACACTTTGTGGCGGAGCCATAGTGGGTAGGCTGTCCGTGGAAAGGAGAAGTTTTGAAATGCTAAAATGAACATTAAAATTATTTTATAATACTATGGAACGCGTAGCAGGTGTGACATGAAGTAACATATATACTAGCCTGTTCAAGTTCAACATTCGACACTTTAATAACTACACGTGAGAGCATTATTTTATTATAGGATTTAATAATTGTATCAATTTCAGTATTGCGACCTTCCCAAAGACCATGTGGAGTAGTGTATCGTCAACGCCACCACCGCATGCCTGTCTACAAACATATTATTAGTCTTGAAAATAAACTTGAAGGAAATGGAACCGCACAGGCAGTTATATTGAATGGACCAATATTCTTTCGTGGGTGCAGGGTGAACTTTACTTTGGATGTGGCTACCGAAAATTCTGGTAGTGGTTGGTTTACTCTATCTATCGTTCGTTGTGAAAACGCCTCCCTTCCTGGACTTGAATCTTTCGCCAACAGAGATGTAATCGCCTACAAGACCTGGCATTGTGGTATTGACCCGAAGGCTCAAAGTAGACCTAGTTATGTTTATAGAAATATGCCATTTACAATGTATACAGGCTCTTGTAGAAAAGTTAGCAATGATGAAAAAATACATGTATGGATGAAAGGACTTCGAGTTCTTGCAGAAAATGTAACTGTAACTGGAGATATTACTCTGTATTATAATTATTAATAATGTGTGATCCCTGACCTCTGTAACCGGGGAGCGTACATCGCGAACCGGGGGGGCTCAAGGATGCAAGGCTAGGTCTACTTTGAGTCTTCTGATCAATACCACAATGCCAGGTCTTGTAGGCGATTACATCTCTGTCGGCGAAAGATTCAAGTCCAGGAAGGGATGTGTGTTCACAACGAACGATAGATAGAGTAAACCAACCACTACCAGAATTTCCGGTAGCCACATCCAAAGTAAACTTCACCCTGCACCCACGAAAGAATATTGGTCCATTCAATATAACTGCCTGTGTGGTTCTATTTCCTCCAAGTTTATTTTCAAGGCTAATAATATGTTTGTAGACAGGCATGCGGTGGCGGCGTTGACGATACACACGTCGACGACGCATAGCGCTTCAATGTTGTTGCAGATAGAGCTCACAGCAGAATGATTCCGCGGGCGTGCACTGCCCGCTTATATAGGAGACGAGTGACCTTGATTACGCAACGCGCTGTTAACAGGCTTAGACTCTGCAGGCACCAGCTAGAGTGGCTTATCCCTACAGCGCGCTCCACTGTTGCGCCGGCCTGGCGCCGAGCCAAGTCAGGCGGGTTGCGTCACCGACTGGCTAGGCGCTCGGCGGGCAGTGCGTCACTATGTTTTCGAATTTTTTCAAACTGTTGCATCCTTCAGCCCCCGGTTCGCGATGTACGCTCCCCAGTTACAGAGGTCAGGGATCACACTTTATGAATAATTATAATACAGAGTAATATCTCCAGTTACAGTTACATTTTCTTCTATATAAGCGGGCAGTGCACGCCAGCGGAATCATTCCGCTGTGAGCTCCAGCTGCAACAGCATTGATGCACTATGCCTCGTCGACGTGTGTATCGTCAACGCCGCCACCGCATGAATGTTTACAAACATATTATTAGCCTTGAAAATAAACTCGGAGGAAATGGAACCGCACAGGCAGTTATATTGAATGGACCAATACTCTTTCGTGGGTGCAGGGTGAACTTTACTTTGGATGTGGCTACTGGAAATTCTGGTAGTGGTTGGTTTGCTCTATCTTCGTTGTGAAAACGCCGACAGAGATGTAATCGCCTACAAGACCTGGTATTGTGGTATTGACCCGAAGACTCAAAGTAGACCTAGTTATGTTTATAGTAATATGTCACTACTTTCAAGGTTGTAACAGCAGCTGGATGCTATAAGAATACATGGAAGTCTCAGGTTGTATGAACACTACTTTCTTTGATTATGCATTTCGATTTCTACATAATCGGATTAAAAAAAGTTAGGGAGAACACGTCATACCTAGGTATAGAGTCATATGTCCTGTCCATAAGACAATGGGAAACTTGTCGTTTTGTTTTATGTATAAAAACACGCGAAACTTTTCGCATTGTCTTATGAATAAGATACGTGACTCCATACCCATGTATAACGTGTTCTCCCTAAATCTGGTTAATCTGACGATGTATAAACCGAAATGTGTCATTAAAGAAAGTAGTCACAACGCAGCCTGTGATTTCCACGTATTTTTATAGCGTCCATTATAGTTCTGATACAATCTTCAAAGTATACCACACCTCAACTTCCAGATAACTACCAGTTATTTAAATACATTTTTCCCGAAATGTCGAAGTGACATACAATAGTAGCATAGCGATTCTGAGACCATAGCTTGAAGCAGTTTCCCTTTCTAAGGAAGAAAATTATTACTGATTTCTTTCCTTGCTTCTGTGGCATGTCACTTCTATTTAACCCTCAAACATCACGTGGACAGTATGTAACAGGACATTGGCGCTAAGTTTCTCGACCAGGAACACAGTACCACCTCTCATCAGCATATTGATCCTATATTGAGGATGATAATTTCTGTCAGCAGCAGGACTCGAATCGGCTATATAACAGCGGCGTTCCAAAAGACAAGCGTGCATTAGCGACACTGTACACGGAAGCGATTTCGTAGTCACAGAATACAGAGAAACACCAGCCAGGAAATTATAGCTCTGGTCAGGTGTGCTGGCGGAGGGCTATTGACCGCTGTTGCCATACCGTGAGTCACATGCACTTCATAGTCACGACACCTCTATTACTCCTTGTACTGTTTTCTGTATTGGTAAAAAGCTGTAGAGTTGCGTTTTTGATGTCAAATACTGAGTTAGGCCTTGTCAGTCATATCGTTATGTAAGAAATGTAAGTGTACATTATTTGAATTTAAAAAACATTTTAAAATCCTTGTCATTCAATTCCTTATTTGCCACATACTGTGTGTAAAATTATTATAGACAACATTAGGTATTGTATATTTACATGCAGTGGAAATGTCTGTAAATCTGAGACAAAAATGAATATCGGGATAAAAATATAACTACGGAAATTTGAAGCAAAATAGCACGCTAACGAAACTGCATAACTGATCTATATGACATATTCTAAATGCATTGATGTCACCTTAAGATATGTAAAATCTAGATGCAGTTTAACCGGGCTATTGCGCGACTGATTACTGTAAATGCCTGCCTTGTTTTCGAAGTCTTTGTACAGTCGTTAAGCACACTAGTTCCCTATGAAATCCAGTCTGATATGGGTCTTGGACGTGAATGAATACAAAATACTAAAAATACAGCTTGTTTCCAATACAATATTTTCTAACATTTTTAATACGAAATGTTGATGTTATAACACCATGATAAATTGAAAGAAAAGTATAAAATGTGGCGGGTGTCCCATCTTAATTGTATTCACTGGGTTCATCCTCCTCATCCCATTTTACTTCTTATTTTTCTTCTTTGCTGCTCTCATCGTCTGTGATTGTAGAGTGTTCATTGTAGTTGATGACTATAGGCTCTGTTATTGTTTCTCAGACAAATTCTTTCTCAGAATAATCTTTCTGCAATTTTCTGCATTCTGAACACATTTCTGCCAGTGTTAGATTCTGCCATTTTTCAAGGCCTCGTGAAGTAAGCGTTTAACATCTGTGCTTTTAAACGTGTTGTTTTTGTCGGCTACTACTCTCTTGACTTGGGCCAGATGACGTCAGTCGGGTTGTGGTGGTAATGATGAGGTGGTGTTCCCTTCCACATGGCAGTACATCCAGCTCATAAACAGTTTCTTCTTCGTTCAAGCAAACCTTATCCAACATCTCAACTCTTGTTTCTTAAGGTGAGAAAGTAATATTTTTCGCGGTTAGTCAGGCTGCTATGTCAGCCCTCTGTATTTTCGTTGTTGGAGCTCGGTTTGTGACTACTGAATGATACTTGGCATTGTCCATAACGATAATGGAATCTTCCTCCAATTAATTCAAAATATGTTCTCAAACCAATTTTTAAACTTAGCGGTGTTCATTTCCGAATGATAATATTCTGACTTGCTAATGTTTCTACACCTGTAAACTAATTTACTTTCGTATTAACTGGATCATCCGTCGGTTCTTGGTAGAAGAACATCATAATAAACGAAAAGCGGTAGCTTGCTTTTGTTCTATAGTATTAATTTTATTGTGTTAATCGGTTTTCTGCTTACAGGGCCATCTTCAAACGTTTACTTACTACGGTCACCAAAGAAGTTACATTATTTGTAAACAACAAAATGGTTCAAATAGCTCTCAGCACTATGCGACTTAACTTCTGAGGTCATCAGTCGCCTAGAACTTAGATCTAATTAAACCTAACTAACCTAAGGACATCACACACATCCATTCCCGAGGCAGGATTCTAACCTGCGACCGTAGCGGTCGCTTGACTCCAGACTGTAGCGCCTAGAACCGCACGGCCACTCCGGCCGGCTGTAAGCAACATTGGAAAAGAAATTACACATCTAGACTGTAGCATAAATGCACAGTAAATGACATATTTGACAGTGTGGTGGTAATGCAGTGTAAAAAGTTGAACAATAAATACATATAAAGGGAGTAAACAGGCAAAAAATTATCACAAAACTGGAATAGCATGCCTACATACCAGTTTGTATTAATAAACAAAACCAATAAAATAAAATAAAATTAGTACTTGACAAGGATACTTCAGGAGGTATAACACATGAAGAGTGATACAAAAACCAACTAAAATAAATAATTATCAGTGTAATAACAGGATATGTGAAGAACTTAAGCAATATCAATAAGATAAACAGAAATGAATAAATGCAGGAAAATTGAGAAGTGTGAGGGAACATACAGTAAATACCATCTTTGGAAGTGAGGTTGTACTATATTTTAAACAGTAAAAAGTTGAACAATGTACAAATATAAAGGAATCAAACAGGAAAAAGCATTGTCACTAAACAAAAAAACTGTGCTTATGTAACAGTTTGCATTGCATAATTGCACAAAGTAAAATAAAAACAGAACTTGACAACTCCAACAGGTATTAAACATGTAAAATGGTACAAGTACCATTTAAAAGAAAGACTTAACAGTAAAATTAACTCAATGAATACAGGAAATTGGGAAATATAAAAGGACAGCCGGTGTGGGAAGTACTGAGAAACAGAGGATTATGTGAAGTTTAGGAGAAGGGAAGCATTAAGCTGTGTCTTGTCCATTAAGATTATATCTGTACTGTGAGATAAATGTTTGTTAATTTCCAGGGCTTCTAGCAGATTGAGTTTTTGGCCTTTTTCTGCTACATGAAGGACAGGAGGCTCTTTCTAGTAGTTGTGGCCCTCCTCAGTAATGCTCAGCACATGTGGTGTCAGAATTCTGCAACTGCATTCATGTTCATCCAGCCTAGTTGCTATGTCTCTGCCTGACTGACCAATGTAAACCTTGTCACAATCAGAACAGGTAATTTTCGATACCACACTTTTGGTTAATAACTAGATCTTATCTTTGCTATTGAAAATAAACTGGGCTGTGGTGTTCTTAACATACTAGGAAAACTTATACTTACAGGACTTCAGTGTTTTTGCTGCGATCAGTGATACCTCTCCTAGATATGGTAATGTACAGCAGTTCTTGCAGACAGTGGAAGGGGCAGCAGATGGGACTTAGAGTACGGGTATAATTTTCAGTTTTCATTTCCTATGTGTAGGATAGTACGTAAACCAACGTTGCAAGCTGCAGCACAAATAGTGCGTAAATTTAGCAAGTTTTTTTCTTGCAATCGGATTTTTTCGGTAACATCTCACTGCATTTTTTATGTCATCGCTGTTGATTATGTCCACGTTCCGTAGATCGTTCCTAACAAGCGTTCATGTGCATGTTGACACTACACTATCAGTATCTACAAGATGTTTTAAATATTTATAGACATTGTGTATTATGGATTTGCTTGCCACCAGACCTCGTGTCCTTCCAGTTGCCAAAGTGCGTCTTTTTGGAGTTGTTTGTACGCTCGACCCACATGCCTTAGGGGAAATCTCTCTTCCTTCCTGCTCTTCCATTTTCTTCTTACACAGACACCTCCACTCACTAAATAAAGTGCACAAATAATACCACAGATACACTTTTTTACGTCGAGCCAAATAGCCGAAATAATAACTCAATAAAGAATGGAAAACGAGAATTGCGCAAAATGAACATCCCGTCTCGCTACTGACGCATGGACGGGATAACTAGCCATTTTCAGCGTTGCCATTTTTGAAGGTTAGAGAAAGTGCGCTACGCGAGACTAGGCGTACATGCGGCATCAGTGCGCTTGCAACCACCCGTCAGTACTTCTGAGCAGAGCTAATAGTATACGGAAATCACCCCGAACAGTTATTCAGTGAAAATGGCTGAAAATCGACTTGAAGAGTGACCACAGAAATGGATGAAGCTTGGGGCTTAGGTTAACCTGTGGATACTTAAATCGTAAGGGGTAGATCAAAATATATGACAGCAGAAATCGGTCGCATTTAAATTTCGATCTTCAGGTAAAAGATCTAAGCGCCATTCTGTAGGGATGGTACCCAAATTGAAATAACATTATCCAGTAATTCATACTAGTAACACGTAATCAGGAAATAAAATTCTGGCCATAGCAATATGTACGTTGTAGAGGCGGCATCTACATTACAGAAATAATTCCATTCTCTGGGAGAAACAAACAGTTAAGGACGCAGTTATCATTTAGTCTATGAAGTTCTTCAAAAACCTATGAGACTTTTCACAAAATGATTGCCGACGAGCATTGTACATAGGGTCGTATCGTACACGTATTATGTTAAAGCTATGCAGTAATTTCAAACAGGCTGTACTATTAGGGTTAAAGTAATAAGCATAATTTCCCTGCCGTTCAGAATCGCCAGAGGATTATGACAACGGTGGTCCATGGTAGTAATATTATTTAAAAACTATTACAGAATGCCCTTAGGAGATGTAGAGAAAAATGCTGTCAAATTGGGATGTCCAAGAAAGATGGAACATTGTACGCTCTTATCTTAGCTATTCTAACCATGCAAAGAAAAAGACAACGCCAATAATATTTGTATTTGTTTTAGAGTGTATGGCTACGAATGGTGCAGAGACATGGTAGCTGAACAAAAAGCAGAAAGGAAGGAGGTGGTTGTACATGGAGAATAAGTGCCATTTACAGGAAGGACCATGTGAAAACTTGTCTATCAATACGGGATTCCGTAAGATGATAAGGCCAGTATTACACTATCAAATATCTTTATCAAAGATTTGATCAAAGATGTGATCCAATATTCCGTCAAATATATTTGACAAAGATCTTTGACGTAGCGCTAGAAGGGGTATTACACTGCCATCTTTTTCGTCAAAGTTCAAGACGGCTGACAACAACAACTTGTTATTAACTGCAGCAGTTGCAAGTACCACAACTGCGTTGTGTGCACATACGGAAGAGAAGCGAGGGAAAAAAAGGGAAACGTACCCGGGGGAAGCCGTGGGTTTTACGACAACACGGTTAAAGCATTCAAAGAAACTTATTACATGAGCTTGTAGTGGAGGACGTCAATTACTTAATAATGGATAAGCATACATTTCTGGCCGGCCGGAGTGGCCGAGCGGTTAAAGGCGCTACAGTCTGGAACCGCACGCCCGCTACGGTCACAGGTTCGAATCCTGCCTCGGGCATGGATGTGTGTGATGTCCTTAGGTTAGTTAGGTTTAAGTAGTTCTAAGTTCTAGGGGACTTATGACCACAGCAGTTGAGTCCCATAGTGCTCAGAGCCATTTGAACCATACATTTCTGTATGTGTTCAGTGAAGTATGTATCGCAAAGCATAATAATCACTTAATAACTGCTATATCTGCAGAAGATAGGCTCACTGTAACACTGATTTCTTGCTACAGGAGAGAGTTAGGTTAGGTCAGGTCAGTTCTCCAATCTTCTCAATCTATTTTTGTATTCAGGGTGCATCACGTTGAAAAGCGCCTCATCAGCTTCATACATCTCTATTCATTTTGTAGTTGTTGGTACACACCACTTGTATTTACTGGCAATGTTTATAAAACACTACAGATGACAGAATGCTGCAGCGATTCTAGCGCTCCACGTAGTAACATGTCACACTGCAGTGAACAGAAGACAAGCGACTTCTTTGATCAAATCTACAGCGAGGCCCTAGATTTGATCAAATATTTGACGACATTTGACAAAGTTTCCTATTACACCATCAAATTTCTTTGACACAGTTATTTGACAAAGATATTGGACAAAGAAATTTGATGGTGTAATACCGGCCTAAGTGATGCAATAAAAACCAAATCGTTGTTGTGTCTCACCCAACTAGAGAAGATCGATCAAGCCTGGTGGCCAAATCGAATTTGGAAATGAACTCCACAAGTGAGAAGGAGGCCAAGACGCCACTATGGACAGGAAAGGCAGGCGTCTAAGAGTCAGTACAGCCAGAAGACAGCAGGGAGGAGACTAGCTGAAGAGAAAGAGGAGGAAGATGTGAAGCGAAAAGCCGCTACAGCCATAAACAGCACTCGTAACATGATGATGATCGTCTGCGTGAGAGTAATAACTCGATTCCTACAACGAAGACGAGCGGATCGATTCTGGATGCAGGAGGAAGAGGGGGCGATGGGGAGGAGCGCTTGGTAGGTTAACTAGTGAGGCGCGAAGTACGTGGTTAGAGACTGGGATACACGCGGCAGCTGCGATTTCTGGAAAGACTGACAGACGATCTCGGTGGCGCCGCCCCAGGCCGCAGTAAGATTCTCTGCATTAGTCAGTGTCGAGTAGATAGATCCCCCAGAAGTTCCCTTTTTCCACTTCCAAAGTTAAATGAGAAGTATCTTCATTTGCAAAACTGAAACTAAGCGAATCAGCACCCAGAGGAAGCGGAAGTCTATCAGGACACTAGGAAACTTGGGATGACAGTAACAGGAATAAATGAAAAGCACTATACCGCTTATGTTCACCAAATTTATTTATTCAGGGTAGCAAAACTTAAGCTTATAAGACAATCATCAGACTTTAACTGTCGTCGCCAAAGAAGTGAGAATGTTTGTAAGCAACATTGGAAAATAACATTTGTTGGACGGTCATCCACAGCCAAACTTATACTTGTTGAATATAAATCGTTGCAGCTGTTGTTGATCCTTTATTCAAAAAAGGAAAGGAAAAGAGCCGTAGGACTGCTTCGGCCCGGGGTCTATAGCACATTTGATCTACAATACTCGCCGTGCATGAGAATGGCGCAAGGATCGTTTCTTATCATAGGATTCCGTACTATGGAACGATTTCAAGCAGAATGGGTATACAGCTGGCAACAAAAGATACTGTCCCAGCATACTTCATTCCTAAGATTAATGGTCTGAGGTTTAAAACACAGGGAGAGGACGAAATTGGAGCCCCAGAAGGCGCCAAGCGTCCACATCACCCTTGATGATTGCCAGTCTAGGTATAAAGGCCAAACTGGAAGGCTCTTTGAGTTTAGGGTGAAGGAAATTATTTCTGCTTCGGGGTCCAGTTCTGCCTTGAGTTCACATGTATCCTAACGGGGTCACTCAGTTTCTAGTATTACATCTGGTAATAAAATTTTGCATACGGAACGCAATGGTAACGTTCTTAATATCTTGAACAACTGGAGATCTTTCTTGCCTTAAGAAAATTTTCGAGCTGAACACTTAGCTCTCGAACTTAATTAAGGCACAAAGATATTTTCGCTTAATTTGATTACTTTAATGAACAGCCTCGTTCATTTGCCCCCTCCCCATGACCTCCTCGTCCTCGGTGCCTTTACTAGAATTTTTGTCATTCTTGAAAATTTAAACTTCTAACTTTTTTATTTATTTATTTTTTTATTTTATATTTTTGAAAGCTGTAGGAATGTTATGCGTATAAATGGCCCACAGCTGGTTCTAGTCTTTTATCCCCGTGTCTACGAGTTATTCACTTGACATTTTCTATGTTTATTAATATGTTTATTTTTGTACCCCCGGTTCCCAACCGTTTCCTTAAAACATTCCGTCTAGGCACTAAGAGGCACTGTTTACTTTGTATTTCATCTTTTCCCTCTGCCCCTAACCCTCCCACCTTCTTTCCAGTGCGTTATATAATGTTTACTCTCGTCCCATTTATTCATAGGTTCCAATTTCATTGCCGTTTATTAATACATGAAAGTTTTCCTTTTGCGAAATTTTCCAAACTTTCAACGAATTCTTGGGATCGAACTGTAAAACTGGCTTGTCCACTGTAATGTACAGTAAGTATTCAGTATTGCGGACACCTTTTATACTGTGATACGGTCTTTCAGTAAAGTTGTTTACGGTCTCTCTTTTTTTTCCTTCTATTTAGATTTGTATTGATGAAATTACGAAATCGGTGGTGCTTTTAATAAAAGATTTACAACAGTTGCAGCGGTTCTTATTTAACAAGAAGTGGAAAAGACGTGACTTATTTAGATTCAGGCACAAACTCACAGTAAACGTCATCGT
The DNA here is from genome assembly GCF_021461395.2 of Schistocerca americana. Classification (NCBI taxonomy): domain Eukaryota; kingdom Metazoa; phylum Arthropoda; class Insecta; order Orthoptera; family Acrididae; genus Schistocerca; species Schistocerca americana. Next base: position 655,892,749 of record NC_060122.1, read on the forward strand.
TGACAGTGTGGTGGTAACGCAACTTCAAACGTAAAAATTTGAAACTGAATAAATATAAAATGGGGAAAACAGTAAAATAAGATGAAATTAGTACGTAACAATACAACTTCATGAGGTATCACACACGAAAAGTAATACCACACATGAAAAGTAATACAGAAACCGATTAAGAGGAAGAATTAACAATTGCAACAATATATTGGGTATCTGCAACCACCACAGAATCAAACGCAATGAATAAATACAGGAAAATGGAGGGTTATGAAGGAACAGTCGGTGTGGGAAATATTGGCAAACGAATAGGATTATGTGAAGTTTAGAAGAGCGGAAGTGTGAAGCAGTATTTTGTCATTTAAGAATAAATCGGAACTATGGGTTAGATGTTTGCTGATTTCCAGGGAGTTTTTGTCCTTTGATAACTGAAGGACAGGGGCCTATAGCTGGTAGTCGTGGTCGCTACTACGAGAAGCATTCAGCAAGTAATGCAACACTTTTTCCTGAAAGCAAGTTGGTTTTCTTCAGGATTCCAATAGATCATATTATTCCCCAGTCTTTTGGCTTCAAGCCCAATTTTTCAACATAATCTTCGTTCAGTGCGATGGCCTTAAGCCTTTAAGTTCGCATAGTACCGCTCTACTGGTCGACGTCGGAGCCAACGTCTTGCTGCATCAACAACCTCCCCAAAATCCACATACTGCTTCCAGCGGAGTGCATCCCTCTTTAAGCCAAACAGATGGAAGACTGAAGGTGCGAGAGTTGAAGAGTGGACGAGAAAGAACAGTTCAATGAAGTTTTGTAAGGTTCTCTCGAGTGAGCAGACTTTGTTGAGGCCTAAAGTCATCATTGAAATGAGAAGTTCGTCTGCATTTTTGTGGCAATGAACACGCCAGGGTCGTTTCCTGAGTGTGGCACAATACACTTAACAGTTGACCGTTGCACCATGAAGGAGGACATCAGACTGCCAGAAAAACTGTCGTCACGACATTACCGGCTGAAGGTGTGGCTTTGAACTCTTTTTTACCGTAGGAGAGATGGTGTGGCGCCACCCCATGAACTGGAGTTTTGTTTCAAGTTTGAAGTGATGAACCCATGTTTCCTCGCCTGTGATGATGTTCAAAAAAAAGTTTTCAAGATCAGTCTCGTAACGCGCAAGCAATTTCGCACAGATAGTCCTTTGTTGCTCTTTATGGTCTCCTTTTCGACAGCAAGGAACCCGGAGAGCATACACCTTTGAGTATCCTAACTGGTAAACGAGTGTTTCAGCATTACCAACAGAGATGTCCAGTTGAGCAGCGCGATATTTGATTATAATCCGTCGATCACCTCAAATGAGAGTGCCGCACGTTCTAACAACCCAGAAGTCACAGCCGTGTGCAACCAGCTGCAGATAGGAGAGGTTTGCGCGAACTTGTTGCAATAATGACAGACGCCTCGCCCAACGACTCATCCTGCTTTTGTTCCCTGCCAGGTCTCCGTAGACATTCTGCCAGCCGCTATGAATATCTGCGACGCTCTTGTTTTCCGCCAACAGAAACTTGATGACAGATTTTTGCTTGGAATGTACCTCTGTTACAGAAACCAATTTTAGGGCTATGTAACGTGCTGCCATCTATCAGAACTTCATGAAACTACAGGGGAGGAAGAAGGAATATTCCACGATGTTCCACAAAAAATTCTGCTTTCTTTTTCCAACCGAAACTGGATGAAAAACAAGGTGCTACATTAATTACTGAACTCCTCTCGTACATGCTCAGGAAAAGTTATCATAATTCTCCAAACGTTTATGTTAAGACAGACAAGTTGCTAACGAAGTATGGGAAAAGAGAAACTGTATAACAACCCTTGTATGCTGCTGAAGTATTCCCTTGGCCAGCAACGTCCTCAGATTCGCTCCCGATTGATCATGTGTGTTACCAACAAGGACATCAATCCAATCCTTGCTCCCGTGCACCCAGGACATCAAGGACCAGTTACAATAGCTATGGGGCGGTTTGCCTCAGGAGACGATGTAACGGCCTTACAGTTTTCTTTCCAAGTAAATCAGTACACGCATCCAGCCAGAGGGGATGAAACATCACGCTGATAACTGAGCTTATATTGCTGAGTTCTTTGTAAATGTGACGGAATATCATGTTCATTGAAACATCACACGCACTCAAAAAGCGTGAAGCTTCATATCGATTCTTCTTCCCCGTCTGTCGGGCAAAAAATATAGGGTTTTCAGAAATTCCCGTTACAAACTTGTATAACTTGTATAAGGGAGTGAGTACATAATATTTTGAATGGCAGCCCACGTCTGCAAACGTGCCGTTTCCATTTACGACTGTTTCAGTTCAGATGTGTAAAGCGTCCACTTCAGCTGAGGGAAAGAGAAAAGTCTCACAATTGTTTGTCCTGGTGCGCAGTAGCGTAGGCACGATGACGTGTACAATGTCTGTACCAACATTAGTGGTCGCCACATCGAGCCACTGTTACAAGACATCGGTCCTGTTCTGTGCGTTCAGTGTGCTAGGTTCTTTTTTGTTTCTGAATAATGTAAAGACGTAATGTTTAAGTGTTAATACAAAAATGGGCTTAAATCATAAATAGATATTTCGTTGTGTTTCCTTTCGAATTGTACCGGTACCTAATAACTGTACTGCGTCACGCCAATTTCAGTTCCTCAAGCAGAAGGGGGATGAGTTAAGAATCTGAACTGAAACCGTCGTAGAACGGAAACGGTTCGTTTCCGGGAATGGGCTCCTATTTAAAATATTACCCACTTACTACACTCTAGAAGTCCTAGAAATTTGTAGCGGGAATTTCCAAACATCCTGTATAATACCAGGAGGTCCGTGCCAAATTTCGCAATTTTTTTTTGTTTTAAAGAACGACAGTATTTGGCATAAGTGTAGTCATTGGCATAAGAGCAGTTGTGGGAATAAAGCGAAAACATCATTAAAAATCAACAGATAGACGTGAAATAATAATCACGAATTCATGATAAATCTTTGTATATACATTTCCATGTGTTCAGAAACTTGTTTTGCGCTCGTAATGTTGGTGCCGGGTTGTACGATGGGCAGAGGTCAGGAACTGTCAGCAGGTCCACGTAACCTGTAACTTTGACTCGACGAGCGTTTCAGTTACAGTAACCACGTTAGACCGTAGTAGCAACAGGTAAATAACAATTCAAGGCGACAATAGGGTACCCCGTTATCACTGATAACACAAAGAAAACTCTGATTAGAAAAAAAGGGAGAATTAAACGTTCGCCAGCCCGCTAGAGGAATGAATCTCTAGAATCTTGAGAAAGCTAATGGCAAAGTAATTTAAGCAAATAATCACTGGCATGGCAACAGGAAGCTATCACGCTTTTTCACAGCTCAACACTTCACGAGAAAATAAATGATTCAGAAAGTACTGAGTTTGCAGTTACTTATTCCGAAGTAGTAAATTTTGAAAGTAACTGTAGATGAAATTACTGGTTGAATAAATGACTGACTTGACTTAAACTCTGTTATGCAAAAGAATAACTTTCAATAACCTCAGTGTGAGGTAAGGCAAAATTTAGAAAAAGGCAAGCAATTTACTTTTGATTATTGAAAGATTCAACTGAATGTACTTTAAGCAAATAAGCAATAGGTTTTACTTTTAAAATAACAACAATAAAATACATACGAAGACAGCAGAAGTGACTCGCTAAGATAAATACAGAACAAGTGAAATTGCGCACTATTAATTTGTGCTATATCTTTAGTTATTAATTTTTCCAGTAAAGTTTTACTCTACTTTAAGTAGTCTGTTCTGCAATACAAGAGCTGGGCCCAATGGCCGAGTGGTTCTAGGCTCTTCAGTCTGGAACCGCGCGACCGCCACGGTCGTAGGTTCGAATCCTGCCTCGGGCATTGATGTGTGGGATGTCCTCAGGTTAGTTAGGTTTTGAGTAGCTCTAAGTTCTAGGTGACTGATGACCTCATATGTTAAGTCCCATAGTGCTCAGAGCTATTTGAACCCTTTTGCAATACAAGAATGAACAGCTACTGACGCAGAAAATACAGACTGAAACTGGTCTTAAGTGAACACACAAACTGGCAGTAAACAGTTAATCACTTTTCATATTCTTACGACGCTCGGTGATTGCATGGAAAGGAAAGGGACCCTGCTTGGTAATGTCTTAGGTCAATGGCAACACAGACACCCTACAAGTTTTAACCTTTGCATGTTATTATTCAAGTTATTCATACTTTGAGGAAGAAATGTTGCTGGGAAATACCAAGTTGAGTTTACAATTATTCACTTAACGGTCTTACGATGTTGTTTCTGTGCGGACGAAGAAGAATGTAGTCGACGACAATGTTGAACTGCCGTTGTTGTTGCTGCTGCTGCTGTTGTTCGATGAGAACCCCGAGTCGTCCCCAGAGCCACGGATAATTAAGGGACAGGCAATAGTTGGAATTGCAGATTCCTCCGCCTGTCCACTCCTACCGTGCGCTCAATACTTGCGGGTTAAGGAATGGTTCAAATGGCTCTGAGCACTATGGGACTTAAACATGAGGTCATCAGTCCGCTAAAACTTAAAACTACTTAAACCTAACTAACCTAACGACATCACACACATCCATTCCCTAGGCAGGATTCGAACCTGCGACCGTAGCAGTCGCGCGGTTCCGGACTGACGCGCCTAGAACCGCTCGGCCACAGCGGCCGGCGGTTAAGGAATCAAGCGCGCCAATATTGGCGCGCGCATAGCTACAAAGCGCGTCTGCGGGAGCTCCCAACAACCACTTCCGCACTCTTTCATGACTCAAGCTGCTGCGCCTCCTTTCTGCTCGCAGCGCGACAGAAACTCTCCATACGCAAACAACGGCAAAGCTACGACCATTTCGTCGTTGCTGTCGATACATTTCAATAAAGTTCCCCTGGCTATTACCCAACAATTTACAATATTTTCATTGTAATTGCAGCCAGTTATATACAGTCAAAATAAATATCCTGGTGCACCGATTACGTGTTAAAAATAGTTTTTGTAATACAGCTTACAGCTTCAGAATCAAAAGTTCAGTGCAAGTTATCAACGGATATTAAACGGCGAAAATTTTGGAAGCTGCAGAGGGTATTTTATCTGCATTTTCGGTGTTACAGCGAGACGTCTAATATCATCCCAAAGAGGTCGCGCAAACCTGTTCGAGCTCCCGCGTGCCGCCCGGCCGCACACAGTTGTGAGTCCTGCTATGTTGGAACGAATTAGCTCGTTCGTCGCCACAAAAAGCAGACGAACTTTCCGTTCTTCATGATAACACAAGGCCTCATATAAGCCTGCGCATCCCAGAATAGCTCACAAAACTTCATTGGATGTTCCTCTTCATCCACCCTATAGCCCGGATCTCGCACCTTCCATCTGTATAGTCCAACGAAGGATGTACTCCACAGGAAGCAGCACGTGGATAAAGGGGACGTCGTTGATGCAGCAAGACCTTATCTGCGACGTCAGCCAGGACAATGGTTCCATATGGACATACAGGACCTCCCAGTAAGTTAGCGTAAGGCCGTACCACTGAACGGAGATTATGTTGAAAAGTAGTGTTTTGTAGCCAAATTAGTGAGGAATGATATGGTGTATTGGAATCCTGTATAAAACCAATCCGCTTTCAGAAAAAAAAAAAAATGTGTTCGTTGCTTATCCTAACGCCCCTCGTGTTTTTAGCCTATATTTACTAGTCATTTTTCTTGTTTTGGCATATACTGCTGTCTCTCAACATATGGAACATTTTAACACCCCATACACGGGCATATAATCCATTGCACGAATAAGCGTAAGAGGAGGAGCTGGAGGAATGTGTTTCTCAAAATCATTTCGTTTGATTCGTGTCTGTGAGAATGTTCCGTCAGATAAGTAGTTCTAAATCTCAGAGAAACTGACATGTGGTACCGTCCTGACGAAAATAAGTTACATCCCCGTCTGCAAAGAATTCCTTAATAGCCAAATGTGTACTGTGTGTAAGGCAGCGTTTCAATGAAAGTGTCGTTATAAGTTTTTTCTATATTTTAACCAAAGGCTCGAAAAGGATGTCACGTTTAAAGTGTGACAGATCCACGTTTTACTTAAAATGCAGTTTCTGTATGCACCAGGAGCAGACATGATTTACGAACATCAGTAATTAGAACAGAACGTATGTATTTTTTTTTATTTTCAGTTAAGGGCAGTGGCTTGTGTCTGCTCTTCGCAGGGGACCATCTGCTGTGTTTTACGTTCGTCAGACATGTAGAATGAAATTAATAAGAGCAACACTTGACCCGAATGCGAAATGACGCCATTGTGCATTTTAATGTGACGTAATGAGGCCAGCCCTTGTAGTGGTCGTTGTTTCGCCCGTACGTAGTGTTTGTGAAACAACAGTGCCGTCATTCATTTCCTCTCCGGCGGTACAGCTCGTGTTGACTACTTGATGTAGCCCATTCTCTTCCGGCTTCGCGATTGCCCATCATTTTTCTGACGGCGCGGAGTCACACGCACCGTTCGACAAATAATTGGCAGCGTTCTGAATAGCGGGAAAGATAAGGCAGTGAACAGAGCAGCGATCGAGGCACGTTTCGCGTACATGTTTACGGCACTCGGACAAAGGACAGAGAGGGAGTAAATGCGAGCTGCGAATTCTGTGACTTGAAATATTACGGCCGACGGTTCTACGAAGCTGGGAGTCGGTTTTTTTAATATTTAAATAAGTCTGCAGGACCAGGATATTAACTGCGCGGATGCGGAGGTGCGTAAAATACGTGAAATGCGACTGTTCGTGTGTTAACTCGCGTACAGACACACAAACACGCAGACACAAAGCGAACGTTAATACAAAAGAATCACGCAACCAGCAACCATCCAGACTGGCAAGTCTCAGAATTCGTCCCGTTTTCATTTACAACAGTACGTCGTTACAAGCCTTTGTTTCATTTCATGTACTGTATCTGGCCCGTGCTATACAAATGACGTAGAATCGGAGAAAGGTATGGCGAAGGTAGTATTAGTTTTGAGATTTCCTGACAGATGACACTGGATATAGTTATTCCCCGAAGGTGTCCATTACATGCTATGGCTTTATTCAAACCGATTTTGAAACTACATTTTTTTTTCTTTTTTAAGAGACGGCAACTGCCCTTGCCTGTCATTCACGAGGTACTCCCTTGCTCCATTATTACACGCCAAAATAAGTTGAAACAGGACTTACTGGAGACAACTGTTTTAACAGAAGAAATGTTTTGTGAATATTTACTTTTTCCTTTGATTCTGTTTACATGAATTTCTGACCATTTCATGATGTTGAAAGAAGCTTCTTCCAATCACGTGCCCTCTTCGTTGCGAAATGTGCGTCCTGATATAATATTATCGTTGCTATCATCATTTCTCTTGCTGCTTCGAGTTCTCACTGGTTACAACTATTTTACATATTTTGAAGGACCTGAGAAATGGTTATTATCTTACCAAATTTAGGCACACGTGACTGCTATACAAACTTATTTCTCACAATACATGTTCTGGACGAAGAGTTAAGCTCCATTTTCAGCAGTCATTTTAATAAGATAAAGGAACAAGAGCCTAAATTAGCACGTGACGTCACTAGGTGAATACTAATTCGGCAGTCTCATGGTGAGGAGAGGTACAAATTCAATGAAGAAACGCATTTTGAATCGCAGCCGTACGTATACACCTTTATTCTCAACCTTTTGCAGTTTTAGCAAGCACCATGACGGAGGAAAAGCCTTACAGCGATGTATTCGGTGTACAGCACTTCTTCCGTGTAAGTGCTTGCTAAAACTGAAGCACGTTGAGAATAAAGGTGTATACGTAGAGCTGGTGGATCAAATTGCTTCTTTTCAAATACCTAACAGCCATAAACTGTTACCTAAAAAAAGTTCTAACAAATTAAATGTTCCTTCCAGTCGGAATGCTGAATGAATGAGGTCTACAAGCTGACGCAGGTTGTCACAACTGTGGTTAGACACTGAAACGATGTTAGCAATATTATCATGAAGGTAGATTTTACTAGCAAAGTGTGTAGTCCTCTCTACATCTGCAATACAACAAAGTGTGAATTTGGTACGTACAGCTAAGTTCAGCGTATGTGTTGTGAGGCAATACGAATAATATTGATCTTAGGCACCCGTCTTCCCATTCGTGTCTTTATGGGATGGCCGCCAATAACACTTACATAGGAGAGTGAGTGTAGTGCTCACAAGATGGTAAAGATTAAGGGAAGATAAAGGAATTTAGCACATTTAAGTGAATTTTGTAACTAATCACAAGATCGTTTTCCTAAATCGTGGTATTTGTTCCTAAATTTTCATCTGCGTGACCACAATGCAATGTCAAGGTAGAATGGATTCTGGAAGACGAAATTTTACATGACACCACGTCTATCCTAATTTTTGCATTGTACCGTTTTGCCTGAACATGGCGATAGAAACAACACATGAAGTGGCGTTAAATAAGGCACTCCAAGATGTTTAATTTCACACTTTGTGTAGTTCGCTTACACTTTCATTTTGTTTTGATTATCAAAATTTATAATTGTGCTTAATACAAAAAAGACTATATCATTCTAAACTACAGGAACAAAGCATTATTTCCACTTCAACTGAAACTTGAGAAATTAATTTCTTGCGTAAACCCAGGTCATGTAAATAACTATATGGGCTGCATTCTGAATGATTCCAATATGACCAGGATATGTATCTGTACCAAACTACTCCGTCTCTTTTGTGGAATTTATGACACAACATCTTGTTTCGAATCAGCATTTATATGATCAAATTCATTGTTATCACAACAGTTGGTCAAGTCTGCCTCTGTTTCAGATGACAAAAATATTCAAGTTTTTTCTTGTAATTTGTACGGTTTCTCTTAGCAGGACTTGCTTTCTTCGTAACTTTTTGTTGATTTCTGACTTCGCATTTAGTTTCACCTTCCGCTTCTAGCATTTGAATTCCTATTTACACGGTCTGACCGTCAAAATCTGGGTGTGCTGCTCTTCTCCGCGTTTATGCATCTGTCACTACATGAGCCACCGTATAATTATAATAAAAATAAAGATATAGTGCTGTGGGATTATATGACACACACAGACATTGTGCGTCACATCAGCCCAGCGGGCACTGTTTGATTAAATATGTTACACAGAACGAGCATCAAACACACGCCACTAAACAATCTCTCTCTGGATGTAAAAACATGTGTAGAATATTCCTTTTATAGTCGGATTTAGTAGTAAATTACACAATCGGTCTCACACTTTAAAATTCACAGTACAAAATTACAGCAAACGGTGACGAAACATGTATTCTACATCTACACCTACATTTACATCTACATCTACATCAATACTCCGCAAGCCACCTGACGGTGTGTGGCTGAGGGTACCTTGAGTACCTCTATCGGATCTCCCTTCTATTCCAGTCTCGTATTGTTCGTGGAAAGAAGGATTGTCGGTATGCTTCTGTGTGGGCTCTAATCTCTCTGAGTTTATCCTCATGGTCTCTTCGCGAGATATACGTAGGAGGGAGCAATATACTGCTTGACTCCTCGATGAAGGCATGTTCTCGAAACATCAACAAAAGCCCGTACCGAGCTACTGAGCGTCTCTCCTGCAGAGTCTTCTACTTGAGTTTATCTATCATCTCCGTAACGCTTTCGCGATAACTAAATGATCCTGTAACGAAGCGCGCTGCTCTCCGTTGGACCTTCTCTATCTCTTCTATCAACCCCATCTGGTACGGATCCCACGCTGCTGAGCAGTATTCAAGCAGTGGGTGAACAAGCGTACTGTAACCTACTTTCTTTGTTTTCGGATTGCATTTCCTTAGGATTCTTCCAATCAATCTCAATCTGGCATCTGCTTTACCGACGATCAACTTTATATGATCATTCCATTTTAAATCACTCCTAATGCGTACTCCCAGATAATTTATGGAATTAACTGCTTCCAGTTGCTGACCTGCTATTTTGTAGCTAAATGATAAGGGATCTATCTTTCTATGTATTCGCAGCACATTACACTTGTCTACATTCAGATTCAATTGCCATTCCCTGCACCATGCGTCAATTCGCTGCAGATCCTCCTGCAATTCAGTACAATTTTCCATTGTTACAACCTCTGGATATACCACAGCATCATCCGCAAAAACGCCTCAGTGAACTTCCGATGTCATCCCCAAGGTCATTTATGTATATTGTGAACAGCAACGGTCCTACGACACTCCCCTGCGGCACACCTGAAATCACTCTTACTTCGGAAGACTTCTCTCCATTGAGAATGACATGCTGCGTTCTGTTATCTAGGAACTCTTCAATCCAATCACACAATTGGTCTGATAGTCCATATGCCCTTACTTTGTTCTTTAAACGACTGTGGGGAACTGCATCGAAAGCCTTGCGGAAGTCAAGAACCACGGCATCTACCTGGGAACCCGTGTCTATGGCCCTCTGAGTGCCGTGGACGAATAGCGCGAGCTGGGTTTCACACGACCGTCTTTTGCGGAACCCATGCTGTTTCCTACAGAGTAGATTTCTAGTCTCCAGAAAAGTCATTATACTCGAACATAACACGTGTTCCAAAATTCTACAACTGATCGACGTTAGAGATATAGGTCTATAGTTCTGCGCATCTGTTCGACGTCCCTTCTTGAAAATGGGGATGACCTGTGCCCTTTTCCAATCCTTTGGAACGCTACGCTCTTCTAGAGACCTACGGTACACCGCTGCAAGAAGGGGGGGGAAGTTCCTTCTCGTATTCTGTGTAAAATCGAACTGGTATCCCACCAGGTCCAGCGGCCTTTTCTCTTTTCAGCGATTTTAATTGTTTCTCTATCCCTCTGTCGTCTGTTTCGATATCTACCATTTTGTCATCTGTGCGACAATCTAGAGAAGGAACTACAGTGCAGTCTTCCTCTGTGAAACAGCTTTGGAAAAAGACATTTAGTATTTCGGCCTTTAGTCTGTCATCCTCTGTTTCAGTATCATTTTGGTCACAGAGTGTCTGGATATTTTGTTTTGATCCACCTACCTCTTTGACATAAGACCAAAATTTCTTAGGATTTTCTGCCAAGTCAGTACATAGAACTTTACTGTCGAATTTATTGAACGTCTCTCGCATAGCCCTCCTCACACTACTTTTCACTTCGCGTAATTTTTGTTTGTCTGCAAGGCTTTGGCTATGTTTATGTTTGCTGTGAAGTTCCCTTTGCTTCCGCAGCAGTTTCCTAACTCGGTTGTTGTACCACAGTGGCTCTTTTCCATCTCTTACGATCTTGCTTGGCACATACTCATCTAACGCATATTGTACGATGATTTTGAACTTTGTCCACTGATCCTCAACACTATCTGTACTTGAGACAAAACTTTTGTGTTGAGCCGTCAGATACTCTGTAATCTGCTTTTTGTCACTTCTGCGAAACAGAAAAATCTTCCTACCTTTTTTAATATTTCTATTTACGACTGAAATCATCGATGCAGTAACCGCTTTATGATCGCTGATTCCCTGTTCTGCGTTAACTGTTTCAAATAGTTCGGGTCTGTTTGTCACCAGAAGGTCTAATATGTTATCGCCACGAGTCGGTTCTCTGTTTAACTGCTCAAGGTAGTTTTCAGATAAAGCACTTTAAAAAATTTCACTGGATTCTTTGTCCCTGCCACCCGTTATGAACGTTTGAGTCTCCCAGTCTATATCCGGCAAATTAAAATCACCACCCAGAACTATAACATGGTGGGAAAATCTACTTGAAATATTTTCCAAATTATCCTTCAGGTGCTCACCCACAACAGCTGCTGAGCCAGGGGGCCTATAGAGACATCCGATTACCATGTCTGGCCGGCCGCGGTGGCCGTGCGGTTCTAGGCGCTTCAGTCCGAAACCGCGGGACTGCTACGGTCGCAGGTTCGAATCCTGCCTCGGGCATGGATGTGTGTGATGTCCTTATGTTAGTTAGGTTTAAGTAGTTCTACGTTCTAGGGGACTGATGACCATAGATGTTAAGTCCCATAGTGCTCAGAGCCATTTGAACCAATTACCACGTCTGAGCCTGCTTTAACCGTGACCTTCACCCAAATTATTTTACATTTCAGATCTCCGTCAATTTCCTTCGATACTATTGCACTTCTTATCGCTATAAACACGCCTCCCCCTTCACTGTCCAGCCTGTCTCTGCGGTATACATTCCAGTCTGAGTTTAGGATTTCATTACTGTTTACGTCTGGTTTCAGCCAACTTTCTGTCCCTAGTACTGTATGGGCATTGTGATCGTTTATAAATGAGAGCAGTTCTGGGACCTTTCTATAGACGCTCCTGCAGTTTACTATTAGCACATTAATATTGTTATTCCCTGTTGAATTTTGCCTACTCCTACCTTGCCACGTCTCAGGAGGCGTCTTGTCGGCCCTAGGGAGGGAATTCTCTAACCTAAAAAACCCACATGTGCACTCCACACGTACTCCGCTACCCTTGTAGCCGCTTCCGGCGTGTAGTGCACGCCTGACCTATTCAGGGGGATCCTACATTCCTTCTACGCACCAGATAAGCGGCGACTGATGGCTTCTTCATCCTGTCGATTCATCTACATCTACGTGATTACTCTGCTATTCACAAAAAATGCCTGAGCGAGCGGTTGTATATAATTGCTAAATATGGAGCTATTGTATCAGTATACTCCGAAAGGAACCTGATTAGTATACAATCTGGACTGAAGGTCTTGCCTTGATTAAGTGATTTAAGCTGTTTTGCCACACCGAGGATATCTACTTCTACGTTTCTTATCTCGGCCGTTGTTATTGATTGGAACTCAGACATATTTACTCCGTCTTTTATGGTAAATGAGTTAGGGAAAACCGTGTGTAATAACTCTGCTTTAGTGGCACTATCATCAATGACTTCACAGCTGCTATCGCGCAGTGAAGATATTGATTGCCTCTTGCCACTGGTGTGCTTTATGTATGACGAGAATCTCTCTGGGTTTTCTGCCAGATCCATAGAGTTTCGTTATGGAAATTATTAAAAGTCCTCGCATTGAAGCACGCACTATACTGCGAACTTCTGCAAAAATTTGCCAACTTTTAAATTTGGCGTGCTTTTTTTTGTTGCTTCTGCAACAGCGATCTGGCCCGTTTTGTGTACCATGGGGGAGCAGTATCATCACTTAATAAAATATGTGGTATATATCTCTCAAGTGCCGTCGATACTCTCTCTTAGAAAACATTCCATGTCTTTTCTGCGCTTACATGATCAGATCGGAAGGAATGAAGACTGTCTCTTAAAAAGGCCTTAATAGCATTTCACCAGATTTTTTAAATAGATGTACTTTGCGTTTCTTTTTGATGGTTGTGGGTGTTACGGTATTCAGCCTAGAAGCAACTGCCTTGTGTTCGCTAATCATTGTATCCGTCATAATGCCCCCTATTTGTTCAGGATTATTTGTTGTTAAGAGGACGAGTATGTTTTCGCAACCATTTACGCTTCGAGTTAGCTTATGAACTAATTGTTCAAAATAATTTTCAGAGAGAGCATTCAGTACAATTTCGGATGATGTTTTATGCCTGCCGCCGGCTTTAAACGCATGATTTTTCCGGCGTATCGAGGGTAGATTGAAGTCACCACCGACTATAATTGTATGAGTGGAGAACCTATTTGAAATGAGACTCAAGTTTTGTTTGAACTTTTCAGCAACTATATCTTCTGAGTCGGGGGATCGGTAAAACGATCCAATTAATGGTTTAACCCGATCGTCAGGTATAACCTCCCCCATACTGTTTCGAAGGAACTATCTACTTTTCACAGCATTAAATACTCCACCACCAACTGTATTTAATCTATCCTTTCTGAACACTGTTCGGTCATTTGAAAAAATTTCGGCTGAACTTATTTCCGGCTGTAGCCAGCTTTACGTTCCTATAACTATTTGAGCTTCAGTGCTTTCTATTAGGTCTTGGAGGTCTGGTTCTTTCCCAGTGCAGCTACGACAATTTACAACTACAATACCGATGGTTGCTACAACTACCTTACTGTGTTTTAGCTGCCCCCAAAAGACGGGCGCCCCTTCTGTGGTTCTCTGAGACCCTATAACCTAAAAAACTGCCCAGTCAGTTCCACACAGCCCCTGATACCCCTGTAGTCGCCTCCTGTGTGTAGTGGACTCCTGATCTATTAAGTGGAACCCGGAAACCCACCATTCGATGGCGCAAGTCAAGGAATCTGTCGCCTACACGGTCACAGAACTGGCTGAGCCTCTGATTCAGACCTTCCATTCGGCTCTGCACCAAAGGACCACATTTTGTTGTATCGACGGCACTGCAGATTATGAGCTCCACTTTAATCTCGGAAGCAAGACTGGCAGTCTTTACCATTTCTGCTAGCCGCCCGAAACCAGAGACAATCTCCTCCAATCCAAAGCGCCACACGTCATTGGTACCGACATGAGCCACCACCTGCAGTTGGCTGCAACCTGTAATCTTCATGGCATCTGGAAGCCACCTTTCCACATCCGGAATGACTCCCAGTATGCACACAGAGTGCACACTGGCTTCCATCCCCTCCTTGGCAGCCATGTTCCTTGTGGGCCGAGAAGCTTCCTCTGGAATAGGGTGGACGACTGCATCCAGGTCAGAGACTTCATCAGCCACGCCCAAAACCTGTTTGTGGCACGAACCAGGGAGGTTCTACTATCGGCCCTGCAGAAGGTCTTTCACTGCCTGCCAGACTTTGGAATGATCTCCCACTCGATGACAGGTGAATGGTCAACCTCAGTTCAGGTAGTACCTGGGGTGGCCACAGCAGTTGACCGACCGGGAGACACGTGGGACGTTTTCGGCGTCCCTCAGATCCCCGCTTCCGACCCCCGAAAGTGATTCCCCTTGCCAGCAGACTCAAGCTGTGTCACGGAAGCCAATACTGCCTGGAGCTGTGAGCGAAGGGTCACCAACTCAGCTCTCATCTGTACACAGCAATCACAATTCCTATCCATTACTGAAGTCGCTCCTGTTTGAAGCTTGTAAAAATATGTAATGAACGAATTGTGTACTCGGGTTTTTAGCAGCAGGAACTCGAGGTGCTCTCTCACTGACAGTCCAACCGATTGTATCCACAACCACTATGGGCAGGTACTTTCTGGAGCTTACTAGTTTACAAAATTACAAGGTAATAGATATGAGTCAGATTCCTCTCCCACATCAAATTCCCCTACACTTCCGTAAACGTTCACCAGAATATATGAAAATGATTGCTCCTCGTCTTAATATAATTTTGAGTCGGTACTTGAAATTCTGACACTGAAAAATTGTAACTGTAACTGCCACACGTGACATTCGATAGTTTCTACATGCCTGCCGCGGTGGCTGGGCGGTTCTTGGCGCTTCAGTCCGGAACCGGGTGACTGCTATGGTCGTAGGCTCGAATCCTGCCTTGGGCATGGATGTGTGTGGTGTCGTTAGGTTAGTTAGGTTTAAGTATTTCTACGTTCTAAGGGACTGAAGACCTCAGATGTTAAGTCCCACAGTGCTCAGGGCCATTTGAAGTTCCTACAAAACATAATGTGGACTTCAGATTTCTGCTACATGTTTTGTTCACTTGCATATTCTGGACTATTAACACATCGGGAAATCGAACTTCATCGCGCAACCAGTAGGTCATCAGCATGTGCGAAAACTTAGCAACATCGAAAAACTCACAAAAGCCAAGCACGAGAATCTCTTATTTATTTCATAGTAGCAGCGTCTTGACTACAGTATGGGAATATCAGCACAGCCAAACTATATTCATTCACCAGATTAAAATCATTATCCGATCGACACACAACAGACCTGTATACACGCGGCTCTAAGTCCCTCAGATAGTCACAGACTCTTTGGAAGACTTGACATAATTCCTGAACGTCGTTAACAGTTGTTAAAGTTCGTTACTAGCACTGAAGATAGCATTTTACAGAACGGTGCTTGACACGTTCGAACGCTTTGAAAATTGGTTCAAATAGTCCAAATGGCTGTAAGCACTATGGGATTTTAATATCTGAGGTCATCAGTTCCCGAAGCTTAGAACTACTTAAACCTAAATAAGCTAACGACATCACACTCATCCGTGTGCGGGGCAGGATTCGAACCTGCGACCGTAGCAGCAAGGCAGTTCCGGACTGAAGCACCTAGAATTGCTCGGCCACTGCGGTCGACTTGAAAGTTGGTCATCGACTGCCGTCGACTTGCCTCTTCTACCCCACGTATACGTGAGGTTTTTCTGACTACAGAGTAAATTATAAACATGATATTGCATGCATGCCCATATTGCATGCATACCTGAAGCAACATTGTATTGTGTATCTTAACAACACAGCCTCTGCAGTATCGTGTTTATATTAACCGATATCAGGAAGTGACTTTCAATCATAATGTTTCCCCTAATTCCTGGATTGCAAAACCGGCTAAGCCCACCGCTCGACCTCTCGAGTACCGCTGGAAATCCGGCTTCGAGTCCCGGTGCGACACAAATTTGTATAGTCGTCATTCCATTGTACAGCTGATGGCTGTCCGTATTCGCAACTGCGAATACATTTCATGTAAACCATGAACATTCTCAATACTGTACTGGTCACTTTTCCACAGACAATGTGTCGGGAATATGATGATCTATCCATGTCGACATCCAATTTATTAACTACCTGAATTTATCAAAGTGAAGTTGATCTTTTGTTGTTTCGTTCCCATGGTTATTACTTCATTTTGAAATTAAGTAAATGTTAGGTAACCTGAAGAGTTAATTAATCAAATTGCACTATTTTTTGACTCTGTATATCTCCACAGAAGACTACTGTGACTGCGCTTTTCCTGGCGTCACTCATGATATGGTTTTCCGCACAACCACTTCCACCCACGAGCGTTTTTTATAACCTTGCCTCCCTGTAGCAACCTATTGCCTTCTCTACGCATATCTCTGTTCATGGCTGCATGCCGCATCGCAACTCCCTGTGTCCTACACAAATTTCTCGGTGAAAATTGAAGAAACTATTAGTTCACATAGTTACAGTGTTACCACTTTTAGACATACATTATGTGATCAAGGGTATCCGGACACTTGGCTGACTTACAAGTTCGTGGCGCCCTCCTTCGGCAATGCTGAAATTCAGTATGGTGTTGGCCCACCCTTAGCCTTGATGACAGCTTCTACTGTCGCAGGCATACGTTCAATCAGGTGCTGGAAGGTTTCTTGGGGAATGGCAGCCCATTCTTCACGAAGTGGTACACTGAGAAGAGGCATCGATGTCGGTCGCTGAGGCCTGGCACGAAGTCGGCGTTCCAAAACATCCCAAATGTCTTCTATAGGATTCAGGTCAGGACTCTGAGTAGGCGAGTCCATTACCGGGATGTTGTCGTATAACCGTGCATTATGAATAGGTTCTTGATGGTGTTGAAAGATGCAGTCGCCATCCCCAAACTTCTCTTCAACAGTGGGAAGCAAGAAGGTGCTTAAAACATAAATGTAGGCCTGTGCTGTGATAGTGCCACGCAAATCAGCAAGGGGTGTTAGCTCCCTCCAGGAAAACACGACCACACCACAACACCACACCGCCTCAGAATTTTACTGTGCGACTACACACGTTAGCAGATGACGTTCACCGGGCATTCACCATACCCACACCATGCCATCGGATCGTCACATTGTGTACCGTGATTTGTCATTCCACACAATGTTTTTCCACTGTTCAATCGTCTAATGTTAACGCTCATTACACCAAGAGTGAAGTCGTTTGGCATTTACCGGCGTGATGCGTAGTTTGTGAGCAATCGCTCTACCATGAACCCAGGTTTTCTCACCTCGCTCCTAACTGTCATAGTACTTGCAGTGGATACTGATGCAGTTTGGAATTCCTGTGTGATGATCTGGATGGAAGTCTGCCTATTACACGTTACGACCCTTTTCAACTGTCGGCCGTCTCTGTCAATCAACAGACGAGGTAAGCCTGTACGCATTTGTGCTGTACGTCTCGTTTCACGTGTGCACTTCACTATCACATCAGGAAGAGTGGACCTAGGGATGTTTAGGGGTGTGAAAATCTCGCTTACAGATGTATGACACAAGTGACACCCAATCACCGATAACTCGTAACGAGACGTGTACGTACAAACGAGAATTGCACCTCCTTCTGGAAGCCACTATTATGGAGTCTTAGTGTTATTAGGCCTACGATGACAAGAAGTCAAGAAGCCTGCTGGTAATTTATTATGGCTGTACTGGCTGAACTTACATATGTGTTGACACTCTAATAGCTTGTCATCAATTGAACCACAATGAATTTTTTAGAAGGTGTTTAATTTAGTGTGCGACTATTAATCCTTATCTCTGGTGCCATATGTCATTCCTGTTTGTTTGAAACTGTATAATGTTACTGTTTGTGAGATTAAGTCATAGTCTTAGGGGTGAACAGCTTTTAGGCCCGCATAATTATCATCTCAGCTCTGACTGTTAAGGCTGAATTTGGATTAATTTATTCGTGTTATCAACTAATATAACAGTTTCTAGACCGACCTTTTAAGACACTAGAATGTCATTCACGTAGATTACGAGCAAGAGCGGGCCCAGTAGGAGTCCCTGTGAGTTACAACGTGTAACGTTTCCTTAATCAGAGGTTTACTTTCATGCTTGCGATACAGTCGGTCGAAGAGAACCTCGTTTTCTGTTACCGGAGTGAGACTCCTTCCGTAAATATGGTTGCACTTGGTAACAAGTTTTGCCTGTCAACTTAGTAGAGCCATCATAAAACTGCTCCCACTTGGCACAAACGTAAAACTGATGCCAATGTATTTTTTTATATATATATATTGGTACAAGCCACGCTCTAACGGAAGTTTCAACCTGAACTACGAAATGGATGCGTTTATAAGAAGTTTTGAAGCAATACCATGGCGTAACAAAATTATTTTGGACTGTTTATCGCCAGCGAAAATGCGCCCGAAGTTGGTGAAGTTTTATAAAGAGTAGCGTCCTGCATAATAAACAATGAAATGGGTGGCTGGATTCAGATGTGGCTGTTTCTTTTCAAGATGACGTTCATAAAGGAAGTCCGCAAGAACGCTGCAATCACTGTCGAAAACATCGATTATGATGATGATGATTATGTCTGGTTTGTGGGGCGCAGAACTGCGCTGTTAATAGCTACCGTACAAACTCCCAGGTTTTATACAGTCCAATTTTTTTTTTACAGAGTCCAATCTAGACACTGTCACGTATGATTAGGATGATGATGAAATGATGAGGATAACACAAACACTCAGTCCCCGGGCAGAGAAAAAAAACATCGATAAGCTGCTTACGATTAACAGGCGATTAAATGTTGTGGACCGGCAAGACAGCCAATCCACAATGACGGGTAGCCGAAAGGCACGCGTTTAAGCTCACGCAGGATGGCGTGAGGTCTGGAACAGGTCAGGGATATGAGACTAGCAAAAATAGTACGTATCTGTTGGAATACTTAACTTTAATCCACAATTGGTGAACATCGGTCTGACGGTACATGCATTACAAGATAAATAGCAATTGATAATGGCGCCTTGCTAGGTCGTAGCAAATGACGTAGCTGAAGGCTATGCTAACTATCGTCTCGGCAAATGAGAACGTAATTTGTCAGTGAACCATCGCTAGCAAAGTCGGCTGTACAACTGGGGCGAGTGCTAGGAGGTCTCTCTAGACCTGCCGTGTGGCGGCGCTCGGTCTGCAATCACTGACAGTGGCGACACGCGGGTCCGACGTATACTAACGGACCGCGGCCGATTTAAAGGCTTCCACCTAGCAAGTGTGGTGTCTGGCGGTGACACCACATTAAAAATGTCTGAAATAGTAGATACCGTATCCAAAGGAGAAGGAAAAGTACGTTACATTTTAGATGTTGAAGCAATCACGAGAAAATTTAATGCAAGATGGGAGCCATATTTATTGAATGCTGGCCTAAAACAGATGTGGAAAACAGTTTCTCGGCAATGTTAGAATCATTTTACAATGGAAGTCAACCTTTACTGTGTATCGATTTGTTAATCCTGCATCACCCAGGCGGGTTGTTGAATGCGAGAATTGCCCATTATACGTATCTTCAGTGTTTTAAATAGCACGTATATGTTAAGTTACAATTTCATAGTATCCTGCGGTTTAAATCTCGTTTATTTCCTTCAGTAGTAAACATGGACCCACTAATGATAATGGAATAAGACTGATCCCTTTCGCAGTCTCCCCGAATATGATAGTGGGATCTACCAGGTTTCCCCATAGGAGATACACAAGCGCACGTGGAAGTCACCCGATGGTGGAACCATTAATCAAATTGATCATGGACTGATCGACCAGAGGCATAAATCTAGCTTGTTGGATGTTCGAACCTTTCGTGGCCCTAATGTGGATTCAGATCATTTTCTTGTAATGGCCAAGATAAGAGCATGGATATAAACGCTCAGAAACAAAGACATACTAGGAAAGAACACTACGATATTGCCGCCCTGCAATTGACAGAAACTTACGAATCGTACTGTCAGAAAGTTTCTCAGGCCCTAGAAAAAGAACAAGAAACAATGCGAGACTGTAATGAAATAGAACAAAAATGGCTGACTATAAAAAGAGGTATAGACATTTTACCTAAGGAAACACTAGGGATGGAGAGAAAATCAATAAGGCTCACATGGTTTCATAAAGAGTGTAAGAGAGTCACTGAAGAATGTATAGAATTATCCAAGAAAAAGAATGAAACAAGACAGTTCTTTACAAAATTAAAAAATGCTACGAAGACAATTTGCTCCAACAACCAGCTTCATTAGAGATGAGGAAGGAAACATAATAAGTGAGAGTAAACTGACTCTGGAAAGATTGCGAAGATACTTTAATGACCTGCTGAATTGAGAGATAGAGCAAGCATAGGATATGCCAAGTGATTGTGAGCAATGATTGGATGATGAAGAGCCACTGGGTGGCCTACGGTTAGAGGACGTTAAAAAAGCTTTAAGGAAACTGAAGAATAACAAGGCCCCCGGCACCTACAGCATACGTAGTGAATTGCTAAAATGTGGAGGAACAACATTAGAACAGTCTCTCTTTGAACTTATCACTCTCATGTGGGAACAGTAAATGATACCAGATGAATGGAATGAAGGAATATTATGTATCATACGTGAAAAGGACGACCACCGTGGAATCACCCTCCTCAACCTGGCGTACAAGGTGTTATATTATTTTTGATCGGGTACTCCCACAGGTGGATAAAGAAACTGGAATATATCAAAGCGGATTTCGACGAGGAAGGTCAACAGTAGACCAGATTTTCAATCTGCGCCACATTTTGGAGAAAACTGTTGAATATACAATTGGAACACATCACTTTCTCATTGACTTTCAGGCTGCATACGATAGCATCAATAGAAACCAGTTGTTTCATGCCTTGCAGGAGATGGGGATACATGGAAAGCTCCTGAGAATGGTTAAAATGCTGATGTCTGACGCAAGAAGCTGTGCGTTCAACGTCGTGGAAATTACTCAGACCACCTGGAAATAAAAAAAATGGGTTACGTCAAGGAGATGCATTAGCATGCTTATTATTTAATGTAGCACACGAAAAGGTGATTAAGCAAGCAGGCCTACAGACCAGGGGCACCATCTCCTACAAGTCAGTGCAGATTTTAGTATATGCAGATGACGTAGACATCATAGCACGGACAGTACCAGCATTGAAAGAAGCTTTTACTGCCTTAATTCAAGCAAGTCAGAAGATGGGTCTTACGATAAATGAAGATAAAACTAAATACATGGGGTGTGGGAGCTTTCAGTGTGTATGGATACACATTTGAAACAGTTGATAGCTTCAAGTATCTTTGTTCCACAGTCACTTGCTTTAATCACATCTCAACTGAAATTAAGATTAGGCTGATATCAGCAAGTGAGGCATATTTCGCCTTGAGTAATTTATTCCGATCAAGACTCCTCGAGGCACCCAACATAATTCGCTATTTATAAAACCGTTGTTAGAGCAGTTCTGACTTATACTTCGGAAACATGGACCTCGACGGAAACCAATGCAAGGCTGCTCGACGTATCTGAGAGGAAAGTTTTAAGGAAAATAATTGGACCTGTGAATGATAGAGAACAATGGATCAAAAGATACAATGCAGAATTGCACGCTATGCATTCATCGTATTTATCGGCGTTTTCGTTTGATGGATTTACTGCAGTATTTAAAATTTGATTTATAATTTTGTTTATTGAACTGTAAGGATGGAGGCTTTTTGTGATGCTTAATATTATAAAAAAGTTAAGTAAATTCGTATGGCATGATTTTCTTGGAGTCCCTCAAGAGGGATATTGAGCCACCTGTTCGCAAGTTCTTTCAATTGGATGCCACTTCGGCCTAAAGTTTAACGTGGAATCCGAACCACGACTCGTTCTTGGCGTATCTTCACATGATTGAGAGGTGAAGGCTAGCACGAGAAAGACTTAAAGACTCCTATGCTCCGTCCATGTTTCGTTCCCGCAACCGCTCAGTTTCCAATCAAATGAGTTACCACTAAACTACAGGGCCATACTTAAGAAAATATATACTGATGAGGACATATATTGCTGCAGACGCCAAGGTTATTATTGAAAGCCGGCTGCGGTGGTCGTGTGGTTCTAGGCGCTCCAGTCCGGAGCCGCGCTGCTGCTACGGTCGCAGGTTCGAATCCTGCCTCGGGCATGGATGTGTGTGATAACCTTAGGTTAGTTAGGTTTAATTAGTTCTAAGTTCTAGGGGACTGATGACCACAGCAGTTGAGTCCCATAGTGCTCAGAGCCATTTGAACCATTTTTATTATTGAAATAATTATTTAAATAAAAATCGGACTAAAAAGTATAAAATAGTTTCTCCTAACCCCAACACATTCCTAAGCCTATACAGATAATCCTGAAAATTTGTGATTGTGAACTTTTAATAGCTGTGAAAATGTTTTTAAAATTTGTAGTAAAAACGTGTGCGCGTCCAAAAAAAAAAAAAGGTTGGAATGGCTCTGAGCACTATGGGACTTAACACCTGAGGTCATCAGTCCCCTAGAACTTAGAACTACTGAAACCTAACTAACCTAAGGACATCACAGACATCCATGCCCGAGGCAGGATTCGAACCTGCGACCGTAGCGGTCGCGCGGTTCCAGACTGAAGCGCCTAGAACCGCTCGACCACACTGGCCGGCGCGCCTCCAACACATAATAGTACTATGGCGAACTATTCATACAGCTATTACGGATTGCACATTCCCTATGTTTTAATTATCTTCTGCTTTTAGACGATTCCAAAAGTTATGTATATGCCGATGCTCCTGTAATAAAAATAATACTGTCAGGAAGGATAAGATGGGCAGGTCATGTGGCAAGAATGGAGGAGTCTGAGGTGATAAAGAAGATTCTCTTTGGTAATCCAGAAGGACGAAGAGGTCGAGGTCTACTTCGAGCAAGATGGCTGAATGGAGTGGTAGAAGACCTACGGAAGCTCGGATGCAGAAACTGGAGGAGGGTAGCTTGTGACCGTGATGGATGGCGGAAGCTCGTTGGGAAGGCCAAGGCTCATCCTCGGCTGTAGCGCCACAGAAGAAAGAAAAAGATTACTGAAATGTTTCATCAGTAACTTGTAACTTCGATGTACTCGATATTTCTTGTCCAGTCAGACTTATTTATTCGTTACCCAACTGCCATCTTCTCTTTTACCAGCGGTTCCCAACAGCTTCCCACTGATTGCTCCACAAGAATATTTTAACAGGTTTTTAATAAGTCTCTTTCTTGTCTGTTCTTTCGAAGTGGATGATAATATGATGCTAACTCGACTTTTTGTCACTTGACCACTGCCATTGGCCCCATTCTTCCTGTTCCAGACGTGCGTGGCTCATAGGGAGAACGATTGCTGGTAAAACCCCACGTGAGCTCGAATCTCTCTGATTGCTAGCTTCTAGGTCTTTTAGGGAGATATACAGAAATATATGATTCACTCAGGTGAAGAGAAACTGAAATAAACCTGAAATTTACAGGTGCCTGTGTGATGATTTCATCAAAATGTTTGGAATCGATTGAAAAATTTCTCAGAAAAGTCTAAAAGCAGAAGATAATTAAAACATAGGGAAAGTGCAATACAAAATAGTTGCGTGAATAGTTCACATCATTGCTATTATCTGTTGCACGCACTCATATTTTTTATTACAACTTTTAAAAATTACAACTTTTAAAAACATTTTCATAACTATTAAAAATTCACAATCAGAAACTTTCAGGATTATCTGTATAGGCTTAGGAATTTATTGGGGTTGGGAGGCACTATTTTGTATTTCTTAGTCCGATTTTTATTTCAATAATTATTTCAATAATAACCTTGGCGTCTGCAGCAATATAGATCCGCATCAATATATATTTCCTTACGTGAGGCCAGGTAGTTTAGTGGTAACGCATTTGACTGGAAACCGAGCGGTTGCGGGAACGAAACATGGACGGAGCATGGAAGTAACTTGCATACAAATTTAAAACTCAGACCAAAGTTGACAGGGCGTAGACATGACTCAGTTATTAATGCTTAGGAGGATGGATGAATCACCGTGGTGAGTGGTTGTATGGTGGTGTGGGCGACAGAAGCCTCGTAGCTGCGCGGCAGCGATTTCGCAGTCTGTGTTCCTCCAGCTTCGCAGTGAGGCCCGGCCCGGTTTCTGCATTGACTGCCCGCAATTGTAGCGTTGCACAAGCAGCGTTATCGCATTGTGTGGGAGGTGAATGTCAGGCCACGGAACTGTAATGTGCAGTCTCTCTTAAATGATCTGTTGGGTTTCTTAAACTTATGGAAATACATGACTAACTTATGTACAACCCCAATACGTCAACGAAACTAACTCTCACGTAATGGAGAATCTAATTATATATTTTTGAAAGCTGATTTGATTTAAGTCGTTCCAGTATGCAACATTGTGTCCAACTGCATTTCAGTCTGACGAGGAACAATTCATCAGTTTTGTTTGACATATTCTCACTCAACTCCAGAAAACTATGTTCCCTGTGAATTTCTGTTTCCAATTAGTAGCGTTGTTTAGCTACAGAGGTGTAGTTACAACACCCCCCGCCCCCCCCCCTCACTACTTCCAACAAAGGTCTCTGGCAAGTTCCACTTGGTCATCACGCAAATACTGGAACAATCCCCACTCGAATATTCCCCATTCGAAATGCGTTTGCTCTACTGCCTCGAATGAAAGAAAAAAACTACGACAAGAGCTCGCCCCGTCCACATCAGAAGGGAATATTGTTGTCGTGGTCTTAAGAGCAAGGATTGGTTTGGTGCAGCTCTCCACGCTAGTATATTCACTCCAAGCCTCTTTTATCTACCAGAGTGCCACATCCTATATACATTGGAAGCGGTTTACTGTATTCATGCGTAGTTTTGCCTCTACAGTTCTCCCTCCCCCCCTCCCCTACCGCCGACTCAGGGCCCACACTGCTCTCCATTACCATATTGTGGGCTCTCTGATGCCTTAGGATCCCTTCCTTAAGTCAAATTGTGCATAAATTCCTCTTTCGCCCAATTCGATTATCTCCTCATTACTTACTCGATGTAATCTTCAGGATTATTTTGTTGCACTGCATTTCAAAAGCTTTTATTCTTTTCTTGTCCGAATTGCTTATCGTCCACTTTTCGCTTCCCTACAGCGCTGCCCTCCGGACAAATGCCTTAGATTTCTATTAGATGTTAATAAGTTTCTCTTTATCGGCAACGCTTCTCTTACTGTAGCTAGCTACATTTTATATCCTCTCTACTTCGACCATCAACTGTTATTTAGGTGGCCAAATATCAAAACTTATCTAATGCTTCAATTATTTCACTTCCAATTCTAATTCTAATTCCCTGAGCATCGCCTGATGTAGTATGACTATTGTTTTTCGTGGCTGTAACTAATGGCATGTTAATTTTAAGAAGCTGATATGGGGTGATATCGTCCCGAAACATGTTGTGTTAAATTGTTACCCAACTCATACGTCTTACTCTTTTTTGACAGCGTTCCATTACGCTTATTTTACTTTCGTTGATATACGTGTTTTAATTTTTCAAGCTCTATATAGAGTCCGTTAAACTGCTCTTACAAGTTCCTTCCTGCCTCTGATACAGTTAAAAAGTCATTGGCAAACCTCAAGGCTTTTATTTCATCTCCCTGGGCTTAAATTCCCTTCCAAAATAACTCCTTCGTTTCCTTCACTACTTAGTCAATGTAAAAATTCAGGAACATCGGGAATAGGCGACAACGCGCTCTGAAGGGGCAAAAGACGTAAAGAAAGGGTATTGCGTGAGTTGGAAAGGTTGTAAAACACGCAACACATAATTGCTCTTTCCGATACCGTAGTCAGTGATACCCGGAACTGCATTTTGTTGATCCTGTGGTAGTTGCTTCAAATTGTGATGGTTTCCATTACCGTAACGTATGCAGAAGAAAGAGAAATACTTTATTTCCAGGTTGTCCACCAACGTGCTGCATTAAATTACAAGTGTCTTAGGAGCGTCTTGCACGTAGAGGGTGTAAGGATTATGGTGCTCTGCCTGACAGAAGCGGATTTTAAGCTCGACTGCCTCCTTATCGTTAACTGGGAGGAAAGCGTTCTATGTGAAAAGAAGGATCGTCTTTCCGGCTTCTGTTCATTTTCCCCTCGTCTGCAACGGAAGCGTGTAGCAGTAGGCTACACACTGCTTAAGAGAGTACTGTAGCACTAGGAACTCTGCGCTTACAAGTTTTTCTTTTTTTTTAGGAGACTCGGTTTCTAAGTGTGGCCGCTAAAGCGCTGCGATCTGCACGTGTTTGCTGAGTACCTGCTCCTATTAGCTGGACACGGATGGTAGAAGACGATATCCCTTGTCCGTCTGTCTACTTTCTATATCTACATCTACGTCCATACACTGCAGACCACTAAGAAGTGCGTGGCAGAGGATACCTCCCATTGTATTACATTCACGTATGGATGGTGAGAAGAAAAACTACTTAAACATCTCTGTGCGAACTATGGCGAGTCTAATCTAGTCTTCGTGATTCCTAAGAGAGTGATACTTAGGGTGTTGTGACATATTTATTTATTCATTACTTAGAGTTAGTTCTTGGCACTTATGTAAGTACGCTTTCACGGAAAGTTTCCGTAAATCTTCAAGTATTTCCCAGTTTAGTTCTTTCAGCATCTCTGCGTCGCACTGTCATGGACCTAGCAGGCCTGTGTCCATTCGTGCTGGGCATTTGTGTTTACATTCAATACGTCCTGTTAGTTCTATCTGGTACAGGTTCCACACATTTGGGCAATAATGTGGGACACGTCGCACGAATGTTTTGTAAACAGTCTTGTTTGAAGACTGCGGGCTTTCAAAGAACGAGCGCTGTGATTGGCTAGAGCACTCCCGCCATCTCTCCAAGCCAATGCTCACTCACAAACATATTGAAACATATACGAAATACTGAGTTTACATTTAAATAACTTGAAATTAAATAAATATTCCTACGACTGGACCATAAACACGCTCTAACACACAATATTAAATACATAAACAGATTAAATTAACATATATCAAAGGAGTAGAAACAAAAGTAGGACAGTAGCCTTATTTTATTTTATTGCAATACATATTCCGTAGATCCAGTTCTAAGTGTTAACGCATGGATGTGGAACGAGTCAAAAACATTTAGTTCGTTATTACATTAGTTTCCATAAGGCCAGTAAACAAAGATTAATAATACAAGTTGGAAACACAATCGGTAGGATAAAATTACTCTCACAAGCAGAGTTCCAGAGACAACATTCTGATTTTATCCAAATCATTTTTTTACAGATCACATTTAATTCATTATTACATTAGTTTCCATAAGGGCCATAAAGAAAGATTAATCATATAAGTTGGAAACACAATCGGTAAGATAAAATTACACTGACAAGCAGAGTTACAGACAATAGCATTCTGATTTCGTCCAAACTATTTTTTACAGATCACCAATTAATCTGATTAACACAGCAAGATATATTGAAGCAGGAATATACAATAGTATTTTGGAAATAAAATTAGCTATCTCTGCTATACAGTTCTTCTAGAGAATAGAAACTTTTTTCAAGGAAGAACTCCTTTAGCTTGTTTTTAAACAAGTACTTTTTTATCTCTTAGGCACTTTATATTACTTGGAAATGAGTTGAAGATTTTTGTCCTTGTATATTTCACACCTTTTTGCACCAGGGATAGATTTTTCAGGTCACAGTGTGTCACATTTCCTCCCTGTGTTATGGTGATGGTACATTTCATTTGTTTCATATTGTAAAAGATTTTGAAGCATGAATGTCATGATTGAAAAGATATATTGTGAAGTAGTGGTTAGGATCCCTATTTGTTCAAAAAGATTGTGACATGAGATTCTTGGAGGCACTCCACACAAAATTCGGACAACCTTTTTCTGACTTGTAAAAACCTTTTTCGATAGTGGTGAACTGCCCCAGAAGATTATCCCATAACACATAAGTGAATGAAAGTAACCAAAGTAAACAGATTCTGAGACATAGATGTCTCCGATTTTGGCGATTATCCGAATGGCAAATGTTGCTGACCTGAGGCTTTTCAGGGTTTGGTTTATGTGCTGTTCCCAGTTAAGCCTGCTATCTGTATACATATGCCTCTGTGAATTTTAAAACACAGTAAATATTTGACCAATCTTCATGAACACTATATATCGGGTATAAACAAAGACATAGATGAATAAATATATTTATAAGCTTGCTGCTACCGTTTTGTTGCGTAACTGTGGAATACTTCTGGCCTGACACGATCAATAACAATCGTCCACCTTGACCTCCAATAACTCATGTACTACTCAAGTTACATGCCTGTAATTCATACCACTTTAGGTTTACACTAATATCTTTCTAAAGACACGTCTACCGACAAAATCGGATGAACCGTTTAGATTTTGGAAATTCGTTGCTGGGTGTTACTTGTATAATTTACAGTCAGACACTAAACTTTAAACTAATAAAGATATTGAGAATATTTTTACACCATTTGAATCGTCGTGCAAATAATGGTAATGTACATGTTTCCTTTTAAGGCTGGCTGGCTCTGAGCACTATGGGACTCAACTGCTGGGGTCATTAGCCCCCTAGAACTTAGAACTACTTAAACCTAACTAACCTAAGGACATCACACACATCCATGCCCGAGGCAGGATTCGAACCTGCGACCGTAGCAGTCGCACGGTTCCGGACTGCGCGCCTAGAACCGCGAGACCACCGCGGCCGGCTCCTTTTAAGGTATCATGATTCATATGGCTACTATTAATTTCTATGTGAACTGTGAAATGTCTCCCATTATGGTTTCACAAAGTCCGCCATCTTTGGCACTCCCAGCATACAAATCTCCCTCAGCAACACAAAGCACAGTCCTCGACACAGCGTCAACACGGAACTCCCAGCCATACAGTCGGCCTGGACCACGCGCTGGGGCTACCCCTCTTGCTCCTGCTAATGTTCGGCACCACGCGGTTGCTGACGAGCCCCTGCTTGCCGAGCGGCCTGTGCGGCCACGCCAACTCCGAACGTAAAATATTTTCAAGGTGCCACAACTCGCCCATTGCCTCACAAGACTGATTGTACTTCCCTATTTCACTCTTGCACTTCCAAGACTGCCATTCGCTTTACCTATGACTGTGCCTCTGAGATCGCTCCATTTCACATCCCTACAAGCTGCTACACCCATGTATTTGTATGAGTTGACAGATTCCAGTTGTGACTCTTCTATTTTGTACTCATAGAAACATTTAATGGAAGTTGCCAATCTTTGCATTACTCTAAAATTTTGTCAAGAGGTGACTGAATATTTGTGCAACATTTTTCAGGCAGTATTTCATTATAAATAAATGCATCGTCTGCGACAGGTCTGAGGCTACTATCAGTATTGTCTGCAAGATCCTCATTATACAATATGAACAAGGATCCCAACAAACTCCCATTGAACATGTCTCAACTTACAAGGAGCATTAAATAAGTAATGCGAAACATTTTTTCTGGAATCAGGTTGTACTTATTTGGGATTCCAATACACAATGTTATTCCCCACTCTTCTGGCTATAAAACACTATTTTTCAACATAATCTCCGTTCAATGCGATAGCCTTACGCCACCTTATTGAGAAGGCCTGAATGGCCACGTGGTACTGAAACTTCTTTATTTAAATGTATGCATCTGTACTTAAATTGCTGAATGACTGAGACCCACAATATCCTAGCGCAACACCATCTGACTGCTCAAATAAAAGATAAACTGACTTCAAATAATTAATTCAAAAGAATGGCCCTGTCTAAAAAGAAATCCTAACAATAACTTATACATTTCATTAAGCACTTACCTCACAAAAATCTTCATTACGCGAACTACTGCAATACAGCGAGCGTCAGTACTGCCAGTTAAACAAAAGATTCTAACTACTAAGTACTAATAGGCATGTGGTTAGCAAAGGAAAAATTTTGTTGCAAACAAAATAATGTATTTCTTTTACCTTAAAAATGTGACATCCAATTCAGACACGAATATAAATCGTCACTGACATCTAGTACAAAGGTATATAATCATGAATAATATTCAGTCTCAAGTCGAACATGTACAGATCGTTAGCCTACGCTAACACTTCAAACCTCTACACTCCATCAATGCTAACTTCTCTGATTTAACATCCATCACTGCTGGCTGTTCGCCTCCAACAGCCCAACAGCGCTTCCATCACTGCTGGTGACTAACTTCCAAGTTCCCAACACTACTGGCGATTAATTTCCAACGAGTCCTACCAGCCACAGAGTGTCTTGCAAAGAAAGCGCAGTCAGAGGTCCAATGCAAAGCGCTACACAGCGCTGCAAACACAGAACCAGCCCACTCATAGTACCTCTCAACCTCTTGCTGCATCCTTTTAGTTCGTTCGACGAAAAATTGTCACGATCGGCTTGATGGAGAGCAAGCAATTCCGCGCAGATTATTCTTCACTGCTCTTTGAGGTCTTCTGTAAGACGGCGAGGAACCCAGAGGGCACACACATTTGAGTACCCCAGTTGGTGGACGTGTGATCATCACTAGCAACAAAGACGTCTAATTGTGCAGCGAAATGTTTTTCATACGTCTGTCACCTCGAATTAGAGTGTCCGCACGTCCCAACATTGCAAGAGTCACAGCTGTGTCCTGCCGGCCGGCGTGCGGAATATGAGACAGGTTCGCACGACCTTCTTCCGACCGTTACGGACGCCTCGTCCAACTATCCACAGTGCTCTTCTTCACTGCCGGGTCTCCGTAGACATTCTACAAGCACCTATGTATATCTACGATGTTGTGGTTTTCCGCCAAAAGAATGATACAATTTTGAGTGCTACCTACCGGAATTTCATGAAACTATAGGGGCTGAAGTGAGAATATTCCACTATACCCCACAACAAATTCAAGGAAACATGCTGCGTCCTCCCTCCCATGGAAGACCGGAGTGGTCGAGCGGTTCTAGGCGCTACAGTCTGGAACCACGAGGCCGCTACGGTCGCAGGTTCGAATCCTGCCTTGGGCATGGGTGTGTGTGATGTCCTTAGGTTAGTTAGGTTTAAGTAGTTCTAAGTTCTAGGGGACTGATGACCTCAGCAGTTAAGTCCCATAGTGCTCAGAGCCATTTGAACCATTTTCCCTCCCATGAAATCGTTAATACAGTGACAAATTTCGCCTGATATCTCAGATGACCTCGCTTTCGACAATAAGTATGTGTGTGGTATTGAGTGCGTCTGCCTCCTTAGCTGAGTGGTCGGCGCGACTGACCACCATGCGCCTATCTTGGGTTCGATTCCTGGTACTGCCAGGGAAGTTTTTCTTGGTGGACGGACTGAAACGAGGTGCATTCAGCCTTGTAAATCCAATTTACAAGCTACTGGACCGAGTAGTAGCGGCTCCAGATAAAGAGAGCAGACAACGGCCGGTAGAGCGGTATGCCGATCCCACGCTGCGGCATAGCTCATTCAGTGAGGCCATTAGCAGAGGATGACACGGCAGTCGGCCGGTTCCGATGGGTCCGCCAGGGCCTGTGGACGGAGCTCAGGTGAGGTGATACTTAGTGAAATGCTTTTTAGAATACAAGAAGTACTGTATCTACCTGACTGTCTTGATTCCAGGCTCTCATGGTATCATGTGCGAAAAGTTCGACTTGGATTCCGCATTATCGATGTTATAGAAATCCATGCTGCTTGGCATGGAGGAGACCATTATTTTCGAGGTACCTTATTATGTTTGAGCTCAGAGTATGTTCTAAGACCCTGTATCCCTTGTGCTGCCCTTCTTGCAGGCGGGTGTGACCTCTGGTTTCTTCTAACCATTTGGCACAGTTTCTTGTTTGAGGGGTCCACGATTTATTATGAGTAAAAGAGGGTCTAAGTCAGCGTCAGATACGGTGTAGAACTTGGTAGGGACCAAACGAGCTTTGAACTTTGTTTAATTTTAACGATTGCATCTGTTTATATTTGTTTTTGTTTATTTACAGTGCCTCAATTAATAAAAAATAGCACCGATTGTGTAAAACGTCATTGGTTCGTTTTATCTGCTTCAAAAGACGTGAATCCGCTGACTGGTGAAGTCTATCGAGAAAACTGTATCAGCAATGGCGGATCAGTGTTTAAAGAGGTCGTACTAAAATGTTCATAATGAAGTACGAAGTGGGAGACCGTTTGTCGTCACTAAGGAGTTGGTGCAGGAAGATGACGCTTAAGTTCAAGAAGACACACGTCTTACGATTTCATCCTAATGTGTTTCCTCCAGAAATTAAGATTTCGACAATCAGCGCCATAACGATGGACTAAAAACCGCCGTTCAATTCTGACTGGCAAAACTGATGACAAACTTTCACGATAACAGAATTCTGAAGTTGGTTGTTAGTCATGATTAAGTGCCTTAATACTGACGAACATTATGTAGAAATGTGGGTCAAGAAATAGGCTTACATGTAGTAAACTGTTCCATAAACTCACTTGTGTGCATTTACTACAAAAAACAGCACTTATTTTAAGAAGAAACACATCTTAAATATAACGTAATTTTGCATGTTCCAGTCCTGTGTTTCAGAGATTTTCGGTTATCTGACTCCATCCCATGGCGTCAAAAGCAACAGAAGCAACAACCGCATGTAAAATGCTACTATTGATTTTTTAATTACGACAGGGAAAGAAGGAAAATTGGAGTTTAACGTCCCATCGACAGCTCCTTCATTAGGCACAGAGAAGAATCTCAGATCACGAAAAGAGGAGAAAGCAAATCGGATGTGCCTTTTTCAGAGAAAGCATCTCGGTATTTGCTTGGAGCAATTTAGAGAAATTACGAAATTTATAAAGGTTATTCGTATTTTAAGCAACAAATCGACACAAATTCACAATTCACTTCTTGGAATGGTCTGGGTGCTGCCCCTAAGAAGTCAAACAGCAGGTTCCATTAGGTGGAAATTCTTGTGTTCTCTAAACATTGCGTAATGTAACTAGGTCTCTTACACCAGCACCTGACTGAAGTTATCCCAAAGATTCAATTCACCATGGACAATAAAGGAAACTACAAATTGTGCTTTTTGGATGGGGGGGAGCAGTATTCAAGAAAGGAGATGGTAGCCTAATCCTCTAAGATGTGTAGGAAAGTAACTGAGACGTGGCGGCTCGGTTTGCTGGCCTAACTACCTCTGGCACCGGTATCGATAGTCACCTCCCTTGTGACTTAACTTTGCTCTCCTGGTTGAGGTGTGGAGGCTCGGCGCGGCGGAGTGAATCGTAAACGGCACGTGACGGAAGGAGGAGGGCTGGAGCAGCTGTGCCTGGCGGCGGGGTGTGGTTGGGCAGATTTGGGATGGGCAACGCCTGTATCCAGCCGGATCGCCGAGCGACTTGTCGAATGTTGGGCAGCCGGTAAAGTAGGTGACGAAGGTTGCGCTCTGGAGCTCTGGTAACGGGGGGCCACATCCTGTTATTTGAAAAGGAATGAAAAGGATAATTGACGGTGGGGAGACTGCACCGTAATATACTGCCTATGGATATTCTGGACCTGTGGTTTTATTGTTTAAATGAAAATTGGCGCAATATTATTGTGTCTTGTTCAGTGAATAATATGTATTTGTTTGCTCTGCAGTGTGCCTTGGTTTGAGAGTGGCCAGTGGTTCTTAGTGCGTCTTCTTTGAAGTCATGTGATTCTTTCAATTGGCAAACCGCTTGTGTGCACCCACTTGGGGTGTGATGTTATGAATTGAAGAGGTAACACCGGTGAGTGGCAGTGTACCCAGTGGCAATGTCATGGTGCCGTATCAGGTACTGGGTATGAATTTGAAATCTAATTGTGATTTAGTAAAGTTTATTTATTCTAACTTACGTTAATGTGTTTCAGTCATATTTGAATGATGTAGGGCTACTACTGAGTGAAATTTTCTGCCATGATTAAAGGTTTAAGGGGAGTTAGAAAGGAAAAAAAAATTTTCCCGTTTTCGGATTTTTATCTTATTATAAAATTTGCAACTTTCCGAATTATGTATACATCACTTATAAACACACATGGGAAGTATTTTATTTTAATTTTTTTAAATTTAATCTACATCGGTTGAAAATGTTAAAATTTTTACGTGCGTGACTTCAATGTCTAATAAAACCAGTATTTTTTTTATTTAGAAGGCTGTGGATTGCTGTGTTATAAAGGTTAACATGTAAGGTGTCAGACAAATCCAACACCTTCCATGAAAACCGTGACATGATAGCAAATCCGGCAGTATGTCACATAGCTCTGAATAAATCATGACATTAAATTAACCAAAGTAACACGATCAACAAGTGAGCAAATGGAATACCACAGAATAACATAAGAACGCCTAAATGCATGTCATACCTTCCCACCGTGAAACAGACGCAGTTCCGAGGCGAGAAACGAGAACAGAAGCCGAGAGCAGAGTTGTGTAAACTAGAAGGCCCTACGATAAGGGACACCCACATCGCCCGCCGACCGCCAAAACCACCCCGCGGCCCATGTTAAAAGATAGAGCCCTCCAGAACAACAGTATAGATCTTACAATAACACTGAAAGGGCCACACCAGCTGAAAGTTTTAGCGTGAGACTATATACATCTCTGTTACGTTGCAAACATTAAAAACATTGTCCCACCACGAAAAGTATAACGTTTCTCATAGGATAGACAGAATTTTTGTAGGCAGAGCTTAAGGTTGACATTGAGACCCTGATTGGTCAGTTGAAAACACAGCCAGATAGCTTTTCTTAAACCAACTTCGGTAAATTGTAGTAAGGAGAAGCTACAGAGAGTTGCTTCCGAGATGGCGAGGTGTGTGGAGTTGCGCAGCCCACCGCCCCCTGACGCTGCCTAACCAACGACAAGGGAATGAACGCATGCGATGTCACATAACAGCGCATAACGCTTCACTCAGAACTGCAGAAGTCTCATCTGTTACACCCCCTTTTTACGTAATACTAGTGTCGATTGTCAATTAAACTTCGTGGTATTCACATTTACTATTAGAAGTTAAAATCTGAAACGCGATGATTTTTCTGTTATATAATTATTGAGAACCCACATCAGCCACTGTAATTTACGACAAGTTAAATAAGTAATTAAAGATAATTGAGGGTCACTGTAGACCATTTTGATAGTTTTCTAGTTTATGAAACTTAACTTAAACCTAGATTATAGATGTTATATGGCATAGGTCATCCTTCGATCCATTATAGAATTTCGAAACCCATTCAGGAAACATTCGTTCATATTTTTGTTGAACACAGTTGGTTTTTATCATCCTGTATTAAAATATTCCCTTTTATCAATAGTGCAATTTATAAATAATGTTTTGTGAGCAGAATAAAAATTCCAGTGGTAAACTTAACTACTTTCTCGACGTTATTTTACCAGCTAACTAAAAATAGGAAAGCCTTGAACCCCTTCCACTAAATTTAGTTAGTATTAAGATTCTTTTACAGGGAGTGCAGTGGAGCTGAAGCTGAAATCATTAAGTATTTGATTATATCATCCCTAGTCCCACTGAACTCTTCTGAATTCTACATGTCATGTGTGGTCTGGCATCTCCTTACCAGCAACAGGTCCCAGGTTCAAACTAGTCAATTCCCTAAAAAACACACTCAGTGCGTCATTGCGGGAAAGTGGTAGGGAGACACGACTTCGAACAAACAGACGCCACGCAGAATGTTAGAAACAGTGTTGGTCATGTCCAGAAGAGGATGAGCACTAGGTTGAAGTTGAAACAACTTTTGAGAGACAAGAAACTTTCTGATGCTAAAACCATAAGAGGCAGGCTGACAGACAAAACGATTGATGAACTGCAGCAGTATTATGGGATAGCCATTAGAAATAATAATGAGGATTTGTTGAAAATGAAACAGGCAGTATGGGCTACCTTCTTCCACAGACTGTCAACTGATGAAAAACCAGTACACCACCTTTGCTCTCCTGGACCTGATTCATGGTGCAATTATGGCAATGTCCAGTACTCAAACAGTTCATACAGTCATACAGCCATTCCATCCCAGCAGCAGTCATGGATATCATAAAACCTTTTTACAGAAACCTGGCAAATCCTGAATCACTGAAGAAGTGTCTGCATGGTCAGATTCAGAATCCCAGTGCAGTAGCAGTACTCCGTCTTCAGGCCACAACAAGTGGATCATCGGGATCGTCCGACCGCCGTGTCATCCTCAGATGAGGATGGGGATAGGAGGAGCGTGTAGACAGCCGACCGCTCTCCCGATCGATATGATGGTTTTCTTTGACTGGAGCCGCTATTATTCGGTCGAGTAGCTCGTCAGTTGGCATCACGAGGCTGAGTGCACCCCAAACCCAATGAGTTGTTCAATAATCTTATATGGACTCACTTATCAAAAAATGTTTTTGTTGGAATGAAGACACTAAATAAGGGGGGTCAGTGATGCCGTTATTGCTTTTAATGATGGCAACATTGGTAGGGTGAAAGTGCTACAGCATATGGGAATTAATCGCCAGCCGCGGTGGCCTAGTGGTTCTAGGCGCTCAGTCCGGAACCACGCGGCTGCTACGGTCGCAGGTTCGAATCCTGCCTCGGGCATGGATGTGTGTGATGTCTTTAGGTTAGTTAGGTTTACGTAGTTCTAAGTTCTAGGGGACTGATAAAATGAAATGCCGTGAGACGAGGGCCTCCCGTCGGGTAGAACGCTCGCCTGGTGCAAGTCTTTCGATGTGACGCCACTTCGGCGACTTGCGCGTCGATGGGGATGAAATGATGATGATTAGGACAACACAACACCCAGTCCCTGGGCAGAGAAAATCTCCGACTCAGCCGGGAATCAAACCCGGGCCCTTAGGATTGACAGTCCGTCGCGCTGATCACCCAGCTACCGGGAGCGGACCGGGGACTGATAACCACAGATGTTAAGTCGCATAGTGCTCAGAGCCATTTGAACCATTTTTGGGAATTAATCCTGGGGCAACCTGCATCAGAGAACTTGATCGCATGGTCATGGTTCGCACTGATAAAGCAGAGTATGCAGCACAGTTGGCCACTAGGGAGTCCAGAAAGAAAAAAAGGGGAATAAACTTGGGAAAAGGTCAAGAGGATGATATACAGTATGGTGCAGGGTGCTTCTGAGTGACTAAAAATAAAAAATTAAGCATATATTGGAGTGAGTTAGAGTCTTTTGAAACTACAGAAGCCGCTCCTGAAAATTTACATTTTCTGTTGCATTTTTCCATTTTTCCTAAATGTCGGAAACCACTTCGAGTAGAACACTCAGATTTTCAGGGAGTGATAACATACATATCCTGAGTCTACTGAACTAAAGGAAGAACATAATGTTACGTATAATTAAAATTATTTAGGATAAGGTGCAAAAAAGTACTCAGAATTTTAACTGTGTAATTAAAAAAATGTATTTCCGAAAGCAGTGGCTGAAATTAAATTATTGCAGTTCAGTAGACTCAGAATATACAGATTAATGTGCTGTAAAAGCTTCTTGTCAATGGCTGCAGTGGTTCCTGAAATAAAGGAAAGCCAATTCACTAAATTTAGCATTGTCGGGATAGGGCCGTTCCAACTCCCCAACTGCAACTGCTCTGTTTGTACCTGCACTCGCTTATCATCTCACCTAGACAGAGGCATATGTATTTACTGTTAACGAAAAAATAAATTCTAATTATCTCTGTCAGTCTTAGCGAGTTTATTTTTGGTTTTAACTATTTGTTTTGTCTAAGGTTACGAGCTGTATTTATCTTGCTAAAGCGAGTCTCATCATTTGTGAGTGTATATTCTGTTATTGTCTGAGGGTACTGGCTCGCGTGTGATTTATGTTCACAGTTGATTGCAAAACACGCGAGTCTACCTAGGTGTTTGCAGTCGTGACTTCTGGGCCGCTACCTTAGCGGCACCACGCCCAGCGCCCGAGGTCTAAGATATTGCCTTGGGAGCGCTTTGCCGCCTCATCTGTCATACCTAGCAAAAGTTGAGTACTTGTTTTGTTCCTTGGAGCTATAACTGGGTTGAGCGACTGTCGCCAGGGTTGTAGGCTGTGGAGTTCGGCGGGATTAATTTTGTAAATTACCATTCAAATTTCATTCTTACTGTTATAAACTCAGATGCTTTGCGTTTCTTGAATGCTGTTTCCTTTTGCTTATATTGGTAAATTTCAGTAGTTTGTCACTTTATGTGTCACTATAATTCTGATGGTTTTCATGTTGTTATTAAACTGGAATTTAATTGAGCAGTATGTTTTTCTTAAGTAAATGTTAATTTGGTAAAAACGACGAACGATCCGACGGGTCTCCCTTGCACGTGTTGATGTTTGATCCTTTCCTATCCTGAACCTGTTACCTGGGTTTCACTAACAAAATCACCAACTGTTGCATACATCGAGATTAGTATCTCTACCCCTTGGAGATGCATGGGATTTTAAAAAAGGTTAGCGGACAAGACGACAAAATTCGGTGCATACAAGTTGCTTAGTGATGTAATGCATTCCTTCATCAATTTTAAGTTAAAGAGTGGTTATTCGTCCTTCGACCTACGATGAGTGTTACAATAGACACATTAAGCCACAGCAGCACCCAGCCTCAATGAAAGCTATGGTCTTTTCAGCCTTCACACATGGCACAGAAAAGATCTTGGAGTAACGGCGAATTACTGTAATGTATAAATCCATATTGAAGATGCAGGATCTTTGAAGCTTGGTCAATAATGCTCGACAGTCAGTTAAAAATGCAGGAACACGCAGAATACTGTTTACTTTTGGATAGCTATACGTGGGTACTTCGAAGAGAGCTGTGGAAAAATGAACAGAACAGCTTAAAGGAAATGTCGAAGAAGACAGTCGGATTCATTAACTCTAACAGATCACGTTTTACAGTAAGAAATCTACAGGAAATTCAAGGATATTTATTCAAATCGAATGGCTCTGAGCACTATGGGACTTAACTTCTGAGGTCATCAGTCCCCTAGAACATAGAACTACTTAAACCTAACTAACCTAAGGACATCACACACATCCATGCCCAAGGTAGGATTCGAACCTGCGACCGTAGCGGTCGCGTTATTCCGGCTGAAGCGCCTAGAACCGCTCGGCCAACGCGGCCGGCGATATTTATTTAACTTTCGATAGCTATGAGGAAATGCACAGCGGGGGAGTAGTACCACCGGCAACGGCTAACTGCACTCGAATGTGAAAACAAGTGACGTCTCATCCCGGAGCGGATGCATCTCATTAAGCATTTCACTTGAGTCAGCAGAGAACTACTGCGCAGTACAGTGAATCTAAACCACGACCTTCTTCTTCCCTTCCGTCGTACGTAAGGACGAAACGTGGTGTTTATAGCGGATATCCATTCCATTGTGACATAATAGCAGAGGAAAATTTTTAATAATCGTAACATTTCCGATTGTGAAACCTTAAATTTGTTGATCATCACAAATTACCGCTTGATTTGTGCGTATGTGTGTTTTTTCTGAATAGTACTGTAACGAGAAAATGAGTGTTGGATGTATCCCACATACTTGATTTCGTCGTTTCTCCTGTGCAAGAAGGGCTACTTTTCAGTTTGCTCCGTAAAATGTATTAATTGACAATATGTTCTCCCTCAAACAGAGGCCGCTTGTTTTACACGATCGACATTGCTGGACTTGTGTGTATAAGTACCCGTTTGTTTACTGTGAGCCCCGTATTTGCATGCGCATCGTATGTTCACAAAAATTGTAGTTTACAACAACGACAACGGTGACATGGAGGCATACAATCTGTTAATAAAACGCAAACGGTTATCCAACACCCACATGGACAACCTCTAAATTTTTATGTAGAGGAAGTACTCTGTCGTCTAGAACATGGTATTATAATTTATGAAAACACCGCAAATACTTTCTAAAGCTTCAAGCTGACTAACAAAATAAAATACAACCTTCATGGCGTAATCTGAACTCGTAAACTAGTTTGGTGTAAACGTACTCCATTAATGTCGTCCTTTAATATGTAGTCGCCACTTGGCGACGTTCCTTTCAACACAAACAACCTAGTAACAGATTTAATTAATCTAGAAGGCCTTCTGAATCAAAAGGAAACAGCAGGTATTCTTCTTAGGTACATAATACAAATTTTTACTGTCAATTAATGGCTGCATAACATTTTATTTCCGACGGTTATGACCAGATTATATAATATTTACTCGCAGCTACTAATAAAAAGAAGAGAAATCAAAATTAGATAAGTTGATACGTTAACTAGTGGCAGTGTATTGACTGAGATTTGAAAAGTGGCACTACATCTGCGAAGACTGAATACCACGGCAGAAAACATCTTGTTTCCCAGTAATTTCTCAGAGTGTTAAAAATGAAGAGCGACCAATGGCAGTGACAATAGTACTTCATAAGGTCATAATATTGACAGAAATGCCACAGTCTTCATGAACACAGACTTAGAAAACACCAGTCGACAGAAGAAACAACTCGCTTCCGACGTTCATTGAATCTCTGTGTACCCATTGGTGCTGGCGATCGATATTACGTATGCTTAAAACAGCCTCTGGTGGCCTCCTTCTCCGAAATACTGATGGAGATGGTAGTGCCCAAAGTTGTTCTAAAAATGACTGAGGAACTACTGCAGTGGTAGAGAAACCCCTTTTTGTCTTAGCGGGTGATTGTGTGGTCCAAAACTGTCAGACGTCACTCTGGAGGTCATGTTAAGGAATTTATACGATGGTCTTAATCTTAGTGGAATGGTGGGGTTTGCAGACGATGTTCTGTTCGTTTTAAGAGGCAAAACTAAAGAGGATAAGAAGATTGGTGTAATGCTGTAATTCGTGAACTACAGCTCAGTCTTCAATTGCCATGTCACATCATAAAAGCTACGCACTGGTCATTGAAAGGCATTCCTAAAAAAAAAAAAAATCCAAAAACAGAGTAAACCATTTCAATAGTAGAAGAAGCAGTGCAACAACTTCACGTGTTATATGTAGGAGGAAGGAAGATGACGAAGGAAGTTATTGTACAACACGATAAATGTTGCCGATAAGCAATTTCGGCTTTGATTAAAAGCAGTCAAAGTACACAACCTATCTCAACTAGGATCTTCTGAGGAGCAGTGCGAGAGTATATTGCAGCCTGTTCAAATGGTGCAAATGGCTCTGAGCAGTATGGGACTTAACTTCTGAGGTCAGCAGTCCCCTAGAACTTAGAACTACTTAAACCTAACTAACCTAAGGACATCACACACATCCATGCCCGAGGCAGGATTCGAATCTGCGACCGTAGCAGTCGCTCGGTTCCGGACTGAAGCGCCTATAACCGCTCGGCCACAGCGGCCGGCTTGCAGCCTGTAAAACCAGCTTCAGCTCTCAGAAGAACGCAGCGATTGATTTGTTGAAGTTAACAAGTGTCTTCTCTACTACATGAAACGAAGATTTTTCTGGTCATTCAGGTAATATGTCTGCCTGTCCAAGAGAACAAAGCAAGTCATGTCTCGTATTCGCTTAAGTTCATGGGATATTTGGATCTGATTGTATAAGAAATCTAAAACTGGTTTCTCAATACTCGTGCTTTTGGTAACGTAAATATTCTGGAGCACACAACCAGAAAGCCTCAGTCGTAATGGAATTTTTAAAGTGTGATTCTCACTTGTTTTAGCTTGAAAGCTAAGTTACATATTTCATTCTGTCTCGTGTAATTATAAGGCTATCTTTCCTTTCAGGAGATATCGTTTTGATGGATAAAGTCGAAATTTCTTTGTTGTTTTATCCTCAATTGCATTCCTCCCGTGGGGAAACAAACTGGAAGATACGAACATGTTCATCTTTAATTTTTCTTTTAAGTAAAACGAATGTTAAAAAAAAAGAAACTGGTGACACGTGACAAAATGCAGATAATGTGCCTTCTCCTGATTTGTGACAATGATGATGAGGGGGCTCCTGGCAAATGAACGTAGCGTTTTGGGTACGGAAGGTAATGCAGAGGATTTTATATGAACAAGAATCTATTATGGGTATGAGGCAAAGCACTCATAGAACCGGTGTAGGGATTAGGAAATGAGTAGGATTGCAATTGGGTAAGAGTAGGGTGCATTCGAGGCTACATTTGGGATAGAACTGTTAGAGTACGTTACAGTTGCCAGGACAGGTAGACCCAAGAGAATACTTCACTTTCTTGGAGACGGAGGCGGTTAAAATTGGTCGATACGTGATGCAGTTTAAAGATCAAATGTTTTTTCCGGTCCACAATCTTACTAT
Organism: Schistocerca americana; assembly: GCF_021461395.2. Lineage (NCBI taxonomy): Eukaryota > Metazoa > Arthropoda > Insecta > Orthoptera > Acrididae > Schistocerca > Schistocerca americana. The sequence goes on from NC_060122.1 coordinate 655,935,519, forward strand.
CCGCTGATGGAGTGGAAGGCAGTTAAAGTTGCCGTATACCTGATACCGTTGAAAGATAAAATAAAGATGTGTTGGTTTCTTTGGTCACCAGTCTTTTGACTGGTTTGAATCGGTTGTCACAAAATCCTCTCCTACATCAATCTATGTTCATCTCAGAGTAACACTCACACGCAGCGACTGCAGTTATCGGTTGGATGTGTTCCAGTCTTCCCTCCCTCTACAGTTCCTTGAAGTACCGTTGAAGTTATTTCTCATATGTCCTGCCCGTTCTGCTTGTTCTTGCTTTCATCTTGTTCTAACCCTAGTTGATTTTGCAGAGAAGTTCCTCATTTCTTATCAGTCCACCTAATTTTCAACATCCTATAACACCACATATGAAACGATTCGATTACCTTCTTTTCCGGTTCTCCCACATCCATACGGTGTTGTGTTCCAAACATCCCTTTTCAAGAAAGTTAAGCTTGCAATGTAGCATAATTCATTAATTTCATCTACTTGTGATCGTTAATTTTGAAGCTGAGTTAATCGCTAACTTTACATCTGCTACTGCTCATTACTTACGTGTTGATACACGTACGGCAAAAATCCAAGGATCTCAAGAACGGCGGACTTGAGAGATAATTTGTATTCAAGTTTATGAGATACTTACGAAACACGTAGTACAGGTAAGGTGTCGTCTGTTTTTAAAAAATTTTGACAACTTTATGAGCTTCTGCAGGCGAAAGGCGTCTGTTTGGTGACTCTTTCATTTCCTCACCACCTGCTTGCCTTTTTCAAGATCGGTAATATTTGTTTTGAATAGAGTGGTATGGATAAGATTCTCTTTATGAGATTGATAAGACTGTAATTTGTGTTAATTTTAATGAGTAATAAGACACTTATTATTAACATGTGTTGCAAAGTGATTTACCAGAAAGACCGTTCCCTATATTCATTCTTTATTTAGACGTGTGTCAAAGATACCGGTGCCATTTTGTCGTAATTGCTCGTGGTAACTGCGGAGGCTTGACATGAACCATGGAATTTGCCGTTGGTGGGGAGGCTTGCGTGCCTCAACGATACAGATAGCCGTACCGTAGGTGCAACCACCACGGAGGGGTATCTGTTGAGAGGCCAGACAAACGTGTGGTTCCTGAAGAGGGGCAGCAGCCTTTTCAGTAGTAGCAGGGGCAACAGTCAGGATGATTGACTGATCTGGCCTCGTAATACTAACCAAAATGGCCTTGCTGTTCTGGTACTGCGAACGGCTGAAAGCAAGGGGAAACCACGGCCGTAATTTTTCCCGAGGGCATGCAGTTTTACTGTATGCTTAAATGATGATGGCGTCCTCTTGGGTAAAATATTTCGGAGGTAAAATAGTCCCCCATTCGGATATCCGGATGGAGACTACTCAGGAGGACGTCGTTATCAGGAGAAAGAAAACTGGCGTTCTACGGATCAGAGCGTGGAATGTCAGATCCCTTAATCGGGCAGGTAGGTTAGAAAATTTAAAAAGGAAAATGGATAGGTTAAAGTTAGATATAGTGGGAATTAATGAAGTTCGGTGGAAGGAGGAAGAAGACCTTTGGTCAGGTGAATACAGGGTTATAAATACAAAATCAAATAGGTGTAATGCAGGAGTAAGTTTAATAACGAATAAAAAAAGTTGGAGTACGGGTAAGCTACTACAAAAAGCATAGTGAACGCATTATTGTGGCCAAGATAGACACGAAGCCCACGCCTACTACAGTAGTACAAGTTTATATGCCAACTAGCTCTGCAGATGACGAAGAAATTGATGAAATGTATGATGAGATAAAAGAAATTATTCAGGTAGTGAAGGGAGACGAAAATTTAATAGTAATGGGTGACTGGAATTCGAGAGTAGGAAAAAGGGAGAGAAGGAAACATAGTAGTTGAATATGGATTGGGGGTAAGAAATGAAAGAGGAAGCCGCCTGGTAGAATTTTGTAGACAGCATAACTTAATCATAGCTAGCACTTGGTTAAAGAATCATGAAAGAAGGTTGTATCATGGAAAAACCCTGGAGATACTAGAAGATATAAGATAGATTATATAATGGTAAGACAGGAATTATGGAACCAGGTTTTAAATTGTAAGACATTTCCAGGGGCAGATGTGGACTCTGACCACAATCTATTGGTTATGAACTGTAGATTAAAACTGAAGAAACTGCAAAAAGGTGGGAATTTAAGGAGATGGGGCCTGGATAAACTGAAAGAACCAGAGGTTGTACAGAGTTTCAGGGAGAGCATAATGGAACAATTCACAGGAATGGGGGAAAGAAATACAGTAGAAGAAGAATGGGTAGCTTTGAGGGATGAAATAGTGAAGGCAGCAGAGGATCAAATAGGTAAAAAGACGAGGGCTAGTAGAAACCCTTGGGTAACAGAAGAAATATTGAATTTCATTGATGAAAGGAGAAAATATAAAAATGCAGTAAATGTAGCAGGCAACAAGGAATACAAACGTCTCAAAAATGAGATCGACAGGAAGTGCAAAATGGCTAAGCAGGGATGCCTAGAGGACAAATGTAAGGATGTAGAGGCTTATCTCACTAGGGGTAAGATAGGTACTGCCTACAGGAAAATTAAAGAGACCTTTGGAGAAAGGAGAACCACTTGCATGAATATCAAGAGCATTGATGGAAACCCAGTTCTAAGCAAAGAGGGGAAAGCAGAAAGGTAGAAGGAGTATATAGAGGGTCTATACAAGGGCGATGTACTTGAAGACAATATCATGGAAATGGAAGAGGATGCAGATGAATATGAAATGGGAGATATGATACTGCGTGAAGAGTTTAACAGAGCGCTCAAAGACTTGAGTCGAAAGAAGGCCCCCGGAGTAGACAACATACCATTAGAGCTACTGACAGCCTTGGGAGATAAAGTCCTGACAAAACTCTACCATCTGCAGAGCAAGATGTATAAGACAGGCGAAATACCCTCAGACTTCAAGAAAAATATAATAATTCCAATCCCAAAGAAAGCAGATGTTGACAGATGTGAAAATTACCCAACTATCAGTTTAATCAGTCACAGCTGCAAAATACTAACGCGAATTCTTTGCAGATGAATTGAAAAACTGATAGAAGCCGGCCTCGGGGTAGATCAGTTTGCATTCCGTACAAATGTTGGAACGCGTGAGGCAATATTAACCCTACGACTCATCTTAGAAGAAAGATTAAGGAAAGGCAAACCTACGTTTCTAGCATTTGTAGACTTAGAGAAAGCTTTTGACAATTTTGATTGGGATACACTCTTTCAAATTCTGAAGGTTGCAGGGGTAAAATACAGGGAGCGAAAGGCTATTGACAATTTGTACAGAAACCAGATCGCAGTTATAAGAGTCGAGGGACATGAAAGGGAAGCAGTGGTTGGGAAGGGAGTAAGACAGGGTTGTAGCCTCTCCCCGATGTTATTCAATCTGTATATTGAGCAAGCAGTAAAGGAAACAAAAGAAAAATTCGGAGTAGGTATTAAAATCCATGTAGAAGAAATAAAAACTTTGAGGTTCGCCGATGACATTGTAATTCTGTCAGAGACAGCAAAGGACTTGGAAGAGCAGTTGAATGGAATGGACAGTGTCTTGAAAGGAGGATATAAGATGAACATCAACAAAAGCAAAACGAGGATAATGGAATGTAGTCGAATTAAGTCGGGTGATGCTGAGGGAATTAGATTAGGAAATGAGACACTTAAAGTAGTAAAGGAGTTTTGCTATTTGGGGAGCAAAATAACTGATGATGGTCGAAGTAGAGAGGATATAAAATGTAGACTGGCAATGGCAAGGAAAGCGTTTCTGAAGAAGAGAAATTTGTTAACATCGAGTATAGATTTAAGTGTCACGAAGTCATTTATGAAAGTATTTGTATGGAGTGTAGCCATGTATGGAAGTGAAACATGGACGATAAATAGTTTGGACAAGAAGAGAATAGAAGCTTTCGAAATGTGGTGCTACAGAAGAATGCTGAAGATTAGATGGGTAGATCACAAAAATAATGAGGAAGTATTGAATAGGATTGGGGAGAAGAGAAGTTTGTGGCACAACTTGACCAGAAGAAGGGATCGGTTGGTAGGACATGTTCTGAGGCATCAAGGGATCACCAATCTAGTATTGGAGAGCAGCGTGGAGGGTAAAAATCGTAGATGGAGACCAAGAGATGAATACACTAAGCAGATTCAGAAGGATGTAGGTTGCAGTAGGTACTGGGAGATGAAGAGGCTTGCACAGGATAGAGTAGCATGGAGAGCTGCATCAAACCAGTCTCAGGACTGAAGACCACAACAACAACAACATAGTAAAATTATTATGCCTCCAACCATAGATACTGTATTTCTGCAATTTATCTCTGGAAAGAATCGTCCAATATCTGTGACAACCCCAGCGAAAATCATGTCGCCTTTGGAGGTAGAACACCCTCTCAGACTCTGGCGTGGTGTGGATAGTCCAGAGCACCACCAGTTATAAACTAGGAAAATTGTGGAAAATATGTAAAATTGGGGAAAGTGTGAAAAATATGGAAAAATACGTAAAAGTGAGAGTGCTTACATATCTGCCTGTGTGTAGTCTCAACTGGTATCACGGAATATTGTTATTCAAAAATAGACGTGACTTAACGTAATTTGTGACTAACAAACAGACACGTCCTCTCCCTGTGCTCACTAACTCCTGAGTGATCCCTTGCACTCAAGTGGCCCAATTATAAAAGATGAAGGTGTAGAGGGGGTGCATGATCCTCATTGGTCCAGAAGAGGTACCCGCAATTTTTATGTCACGTGACACAGTCGCCTGGATGATTTCCCCAGGTGACCTTGATCATTTCCCGGTGATTCCCTGGGTAAGAGGGAGTGGGGCGAGCAAGGTGTCTAAACCGACACCGGATGTGTAATATGACACCAGATGACCTCAGCCAGATTTCGCAGTGTACTCCCACAGTGGAATACCTGCCTGATTTCGCCCACCGGGAGTGACTGTCTGGGGTGCCATTTCCTTTCATGGCAGGACCCCTTTGCTTGTCATCGACGCCACCCTTACAGCCCAGCGGTATGTAGACTGTAGCCTTCGCCCCGATATGTTGTTCTTCGTGGTAAGCCGTCGTGGGCTTACATGGCAAGATTTTCTACTGCTTGTCTTCGTGCTTACCTTGGCCAACAATCTCGTCGTATCTCTTCCCAATTCAGAACATTTGGAGTACTATAGGTAGGGCCCTCCAACCAGCTCTGGAGTTTGACGATGCAACGCGACAGTTGGACAGAATTTGGCACGATATTCCTCAGGACGATATCCAACAACTTGACGAATCAATTCCAAGAGGTGTAACTGTTTTAATAAGGGCAAGAGGTGGACCAACGCATTATTGATTTGTTCTATTTGTGAACCTTGAGTGAATCATCACATTTTTCCGACATGTCAATCATTTGTTTGTCTATGCATGTACATCACATCCACCGACTTCCGTCCTATTTCGATAATTCCTTTGTGGTTCGACCCATTTTTTGTCTTAGAGTTTATTTCATTATGATTAATTCAGTTCATCTCAGTCTAAGTCACACTTCTGACGATTAACAAATATTTAATGCTGATTATGGGTAATAGCAGTGATGCCAGCCGATAATTCATATCTTAACATTTCCTCTAATCTGGTGATACTTCGCGTGTTGCATACTTTAGAAGTTGCACGTCTTTAGCTGTGTCATGGTAAGACGTGAAGAGCAGAGGCAATGACCTGGACCTCCAGTAGTGCTCACAGGGGAACCCGGCTCTCAATAGATAATGCGCGAAGGGTGGTGTCCTGTCTAGTCACTGACAGCAGCCGTTGTCAGACCGGGCACCTGGCCATAGGCGCCCGCAGTTTCTCCGATAGTCGTGCCCTGCGCAGTGTGTCTTCAGAGTTTTAACTGAAGAACTACTAGAGCCGTGACGAGAAGCTAGACCTGTGCGGAATATTTCCTTTCTATAAGCCATGCCATCCCTTCAAAGCAAAGTATGTATTTTTCTCCAGCTTGCTGCTTCCTAGAAGGCAGTCGAGTGAAAGTCCAATCGTAATAACAATCTCTGTTGCCTCCTGGGAATGGATGCACCTGTGTTCCGCTTATACATTCTTTCTCTTTGTAAGGGTGGTGTACCGACATCACGTTGCGGCTCCATACAGAATGAACAGCTTCACATCTGAAAAATGGTGGCAAGAGATTTTGTAGGGTAATCCTAAAAACATAAGAGTGGGGGTAGGGCGCCGTCTTCTGAGAATTTCAGGCACGGGAAATCAGTGTACTGGCTGCACTGAAGACGTAACTGAAGAGTGGAAAGTTTACATCAAATTGCTTAAAAAGGCTGTACGCAGTAAGGCAACCGATTACCTAACGTCATAAAACTTTTACCTGGTGGGAGTTAGTTTTTTAAGGATAATATCATTGGACAAAATGTAGCAGAGCTTTTTCAGTGGCAAAGGAAAAATTATCTGTGCTTCGCAGAGGGCAGAGAGCAGGGAGTTCTGCTCAAGACACATTAAAGTTTGGAACAAGGTCTCGCGCATTTCCTTCTGGGACACTTCAAGCCTAGGGTTTCAACTTGGGAGAAAGACAGACTTTATTCTGAGGGCCTTTAAAACATCCATCAGCTGATGTGTTATTTGCAGCAGACCATATCAGTCGCTGCTTCCAACCTTCCATTGCGCATGGTATGGTGAAAACTTGCAGCATAGGTGAGCAGAGGAATGAAAGTCATTGTTTGTAGATGCGTTGTTTCGGATGATCAGTTTCTACAGTTTTTTCTACGTCCTTTCTTAGGTGACTGAGGATCTATCAGCCGCGCGGGATTAGCCGAGCGGTATGAGGCACTGCAGTCATGGACTGTGCGGCTGGTCCGGCGGAGGTTCGAGTCCTCCCTCGGGCATGGGTGTGTGTGTTTGTCCTTAGGATAATTTAGGTTAAGTAGTGTGTAGCTTAGGGACTGATGACCTTAGCAGTTAAGTCCCATAAGATTTCACACACATTTGAACATTTTTTTGAGGGTCTATCAACAATCCAGATAATTGCTTACGTGCAGTGATCGTACCCCTTCTGGCGAAAGAGGAGCAATCACTGTGCACCTATCCCCGTCTTGTCCTTTCATAAATGACTTGCGAGATGGTCATTCCATTCACCCATCCCACTCAGGCTTTGGTAAGTTATTCAATTGTTGGTTTATCTGTTCAGTGATTGTTAACACAGTATCCGCACTCACCATTGATTATCGATCTCAGTAACGTTCTGTCACTGATTCTTGTTCATGTGTGTGGGAATAGAGAATGTTATAATAAACTGGGGTTGACTTGCACCGATCTACCATTTCATTAATTAGATGGTCCGGTTTGTTATATTGTGTGAGAATCAATACTCAGGACTCATTTCACAGGGGCACACTTTTCCATGTATTGTTCCATCTCCCGACTGTTTTCATGATGGCATCTAAGTCTATGGGGAACTATCTGACTTTCAGGAGGTCCAACCGACAATTCTGCAACAGCTAAAGGCACATGTCGAGAACTCAATTGGTGTTTTGCATAACTGGCAATCTCTGCATAGGATTTTGATCACTTCAGATAGTCTAATCCGTAGTCAGAACACCTTGCATAAACATTCAGAAACCTGTATAGTTTGCAATCCGACTATTTTCGTAACTCATTGTGACACTCATAGTGTCATTGATTCCCATTCGCTCGGATGAAGTTATTGTTGGGATTTAATGATATGATTGCGAACATCATAAAATCGGTAACGTTATTGTAAGTTGCTTGTGTATATAACTGTTGTTGTTGTGGTCTTCAGTCCAAAGTCTGGTTTTATGCATCTCTCCTGCTGCTTTATCCTGTGCAAGCCTCTTCATCTCCGAATGACTACTGCAACCCACATCCTTCTGAATCTGCTTACTGTATTCATGTCTTGTCTCCCTCTACAATTCTAACCCTCCAGTACTAAATTGGTGACCCCTTCATGTCTCATAATGTGTGCTATCAACTGATCCCTTCCTTTAGTCAGGTTGTGCCACAAATTTCTTGCCTAACCAGTCCTATTCAGTAACTCGTCATTAATTACGTGATCTCCCCATACAATCTTCAAAGTTCTTCTCTAACACTACATTTCAAAAGCTTCTATTCTCTTATTGTCTAAACTGTTTATCGTCCATATTTCACTTCCATACTTGGCTACACACCATACAAATACCCTCAGAAAAATCGTCCTAATACTTATGTCTGTATTTGATCTTAACAAATTTCTCTTCTTCAGAAATGCTTTTCTTGCTATGTCAGACTACATTTTGTATCCTCTCTACTTCGGCCATAATCAGTTAGTTTGCTGCCCAGATCGCAAAATTCATATAATACTTTATGTGTATCGTTTCCTAGTCTAATTCCTTCAGCATCACCTGATTTAATTCGACTACGTTCCATTATACCTGTTTTGCTTTTGTCGATGTTCATCTTATATCCTCCTTTGAATATACTGTCCATTCCGTTCAACTGCTCTTCCATGGTCGTTGCAGTATCTGACAGAATTACAATGTCATCCGTAAACCATAAAGATTTCTGTTTCTTCTCCCTGAAGTTTAATTCCTATCAAAAATTTTCTTTGGTTTCCTTTACTGCTTGCTCAGTGAACAAATTGGATAATATCTGCCGGCCGCTGTGGCCGAGAGGTTCTAGGCACTTCCGTCCGGAACCGCGCTGCTCCTACGGTCACAGGTTCGAATCCTGCCTCGGGCATTGTGTTTGATGTCCTTAGGTTAGTTAGGTTTAAGTAGTTCTAAGTCTAGGGGACTGATGACCTCAGATGTCAAGTCCCATAGTGCTTGGAGCCATTCGATTTTTCGGATAACATCTCGAATAGGATGAAACCCCGTCTCTCTCCCTTCTCAGCTTTCATTTCATGCCCATCGACTCTTATAATTGCCGTCTGGTTATAAATAAGTTTTTGCTCCCTGTTTTTTACCGCTGCTACCCTCAGAATTTCAAAGAGAGTATTCCAGTCGACATTGTCAAAAGCTTTCTCCAAGTCTAAAAATCCTATAAAAATAGGTTTGCCTTTCCTTAACCTATCTTCTAAGGTAATTCGTAGCGGAAATTTTGCCTTTTGTGTTCCTACATTTCTCCAAACTGATCTTCACGGATGTCGGCTTCTACCTGTTTCTCCATTCTTCTATAAAGAATTCGTGTTAGTACGTTGCGACCATGACCTATTAAGCTGATAGTTCGTAATATTCACAAGTGTCAGCACTTGCTTTCTTTGGATTTTGAGTTATTGCATTTTTCTTCAAGTCTGATGGCTTCTTGCCTCTCTCATACACCTTGCAAACCAGATAGAAGAGTTTTGTCATGGGTAGCTCTCCCAAGGCTGTCGATAATTTTGACGGAATGTCCTCTACTCCCGGGACCTTGTTTCGACTTAGGTCTGCCAGCTTCTATCAATTTTTTTTCCTTTATCATATCTTCTATCTCATCTTCATCTACGTCCTCCAACATTTCTATAATACTGCCTTCATTTCCGTAGTGGAGATCCCCCATATGCTCCTTCCAACATTCAGTTTTCCTTTCTTTGCTTAGCAGTCGTTCTCCATCTGAGCTTTTGATATTTATACAGCTGCTTCTCTTTCCTCCAAAGGCCTCTTTAATCATCCTATAAGCCGTATATATGCTTCCCCTAGTGACACACGCTTCTAAATCCTTACATTTGTCCTCAAACAATCCCTGTTTAGCCATTTTGCACTTCCTGTTAATTTCATTTTTTAGTCGTTTGTGTTCCATTTCACCTCCTTCCTTTGCTGCCTTTTTATATTTTCTCCTTTTACCAGTTAAATTCGATACCTCCAGTATTATTGAAGGGTTTCTACTATTCCTTTTTTCTACCTAGTTGATCCTATGTTGTACTTCATTTCTAAAGTTACCCATTAGTCTTCTGCTGTATTGATTTCCTGTTTTCTAGTCAAGCGTTGCCAAATCCTCCCTCTTAAAAACCCTAAACAAGCTCTTGTTCTTTCGACTTGTCCAGGTCCCATCTCATTAATTTCCTACCGTTTTGAAATTTCTTCAATTTTAATCTACAGTCCATAATTAATAAATTGTGGTCAGAGGCCGCATCTGCTCTAGAAACGTCTTGCAATTTAAAATCTGGTTGCGAAATCTCTGTCTTATCATTATACACTAAGGTGATAAAAGTCACAGGATATCTTCTGATATCGTATCGGACCTCCTTCTTCCGACTTAATTGCAGCAACCCGACGTGGCGTGGAATCAACAAGTCGTTAGAAGCCCCTGCAGAAATACTGAGCCGTGCCGCCTCTGTAGCCGTCTATAATTGCGAAAGTGTTGCCGGCGAAGGATTTTGTGCACGAACTAACCTCTCGATTATGTCCCATAAATGTTCAATGGGACCCAAGTCGGGTAGCCAAATCATTCGCCCAAATTACCCAGAATCTTCTTCGAACCAATCGTTAACAATTACAGCCCGGTGATGGCGTATTTTCATCCATAAAATTCCTTCGTTGCTTGGAAACATGTAATCCAAGGTTACAAATGGTCTCCAAGTAGCGGAACATAACATTTCCAGTCAATGTTCGGTTCAGTTGGACCAGAGGACCTATTCCATTGCATGTAAACAGAACCCATACCATTATAGAGCCACCACCAGCTTGCACAGTGCCTCATTGACAACTTTGGCCATGGCTCCGTAGAGTTCGCGCCACAATCGAACCCTACCATTAGCTCTTACCAACTGAACTCAGAACTCATCTGATCAGTCCATGTTTTTCAGTAGTCTAACCAATAGGGTCACGAGCCCAGGAGGAGACACTGCAGACATCGTTTCGTTAGCAAAAGCACTCGCGACGGTCGTATATTGCCATAGCCCATTAACGCCGAACTTCGCCCCAGCGTCCTAACGGATAGTCCATCCCACGTCCCACATTGGTTATTACAGCTATTTCACATAGTGTTACTGGTCTGTTAACACTGACAAAAAAATGGTTCAAATGGCTCTGAGCACTATGGGACTCAACTGCTGTGGTCATCAGTCCACTAGAACTTAGAAGTACTTAAACCTAACTAACCTAAGGACATCACACACATCCATGCCCGAGGCAGGATTCGAACCTGCGACCGTAGCAGTCGCACGGTTCCGGACTGCGCACCTAGAACCGCGAGACCACCGCGGTCGGCTAACACTGACAATTCTACACAAATGCCACTGCTCTCTGTCGTTAAGTGAAGGCCGTCGTCCACTGTGTTGCCCGTCGTCAGATGTTATGCCTGAAATTTGGTACTCTCGGCACGTTCTTGACACTGTAGATCTCACAATACTGAAATCCCTAACGATTTACGATATGCAATGTCCTATGCGTCTAGCTCCAACTACCATACTGCGTTCAGATTCTGTTAATTCCTGTCATGCGACCATAATAACATCGGAAACTGTTTCACAAGAACACCCTAAGTAGCAACTCCACCAGTGTACTGCCCTTTAAAGCTAGTGTACGAGATACTAAGGCCTTCTGTATATATGTGTATCGTTGTCCCATCACTTTTGTCACCTCAGTGTCCAATCTGAAACCTCCCACTGTCTCCAAGTCTCTTCCACGTATACAACATTCTTTTGTGTTCCTTAAACCCAGTGTAAGCAATGATTAAATCATGCTCTGTGCAAGATTCTACCAGGCGGCTTCCTCGTTCATTCCTTTTCCCTAGTCCACATTCACCTACAACTTTTTCTTCTCTTCCTTTCCCTATTATAGAATTCCAGTCTCCTGTCACAACTAAATTTTCGTCTCCCTTAACTACGAGTATATGAATAATTGCTTTTGTCTCATCATACATTTCTTTAATTTCTTCATCATCTGCGGAGCTACTTGGCATAAAAATTTGTACTACTGTGGTAGGTGTGGGCTTGGTGTCTATCTTGGCTACGATAATGCGTTCGCTATGCACATATAGACACATCAAAAAAATGTTTTGCATCATCCCGTTTCCCAGAACTCCTGAAGACAGACGTTGACTGTGGATATTGTATCACAGACACAGTCCCTTTGACTGTTCAGAGATGTCACTAAACCTACCCAAAGATATAAACAACCATGCATAAGCAGCGCCCATTAGACGGAGGGGGTCCTACAGCCGATCGGTTCCAGACATTCCACCCGGCAGGAGGTGTACGGCTCGTGTTGTCTGTAGTTTAACCATGCCTAGACGGTCAATATCGTGGTTCGATCCCCTCCGCATTGTTACTTTGACCCAGGAAGGGCTCTCAACAAGGGAAGTGTCCAGGCGTCTCTGAGTGAACCAAAGCGATGTGGAGGAGATACAGAGAGACAGGAACTGTTGATAACATGCCTCGCTCAGGCCGTCCAAGGGCTACTACTGCAGTGGATGACCACTACCTACGGATTATGGCTCGGAGGAACACTGACAGCAACGCCACCATGTTGAATAATGCTTTTCGTGTAGCCACAGGACGTCGTGTTACGACTCAAACTGTGCGCAATAAGCTGCATGATGCGCAACTTCATCCCGACGTCCATGCGACGTCTTTGCAACCACGACACCATGCAGTGCGGTACCGATGGGCCCAACAACATGATGAATGGACCGCTGAGGATAGGCATCACATTCTCTTCACCGATGAGTGTCACATATGCCTTCAACCAGGCAATCGTCGGAGACATGTTTGGAGGCAACCCAGTTAAGCTGAACGCCTTAGACACACCATCCAGCGAGTGCAGCAAGGTGGAAGTTCCCTGCTGTTTTGGGGTGTCATTATGTGGGGCCGACGTACGCCGCTGGTGGTCATGGAAGGCGCCGTAACGGCTGTACGATACGTGAATGCCATTCTCCGACCGATAGTGCAACCATATCGGCAGCATACTGGTGAGGCATTCGTCTTCATGGACGACAATTCGCGGCCCCATCGTGCACATCTTGTGAATGACTTCGTTCAGGATAACGATATCGCTCGACTAGAGTGGCCAGCAAGTTCTCGAGACATGAATCCTATCGAACATGTCTGGGATAGATTTAAATTCGCCGTTTATGGATGACGTGACCCACCAATCACTCTGAGGGATCTACGCTGAACCGCCGTTGAGGATTGGGACAATCTGGACCAACAATGCCTTGGTAAACTTGTGGATAGTATGCCACGACGAGTACAGGCATGCGTCAATGCAAGGGGAAGTGCTACTGGGTATTAGAGTAGCCGGTGTGTACAGCATTCTGGACCACCACCTCTGAAGGTCTCGCTGTATGGTGGTACAACATGCAATGTGTGGTTTCCATGAGCAATGAAAAGGGCGGAAATGATGTTAATGTTGTCCTCTGTTTCAATTTTCTGTAAAGGTTCCGGAATCTCGGAATAGACGTGATGCAAATCTTTTATCGATCTGTGTAATTAATCCAAACATTTCTCTTTCAGTAATCATCAGCTTTTGTGTAGGTTTTCATTTGTCCACCTCGCCGTTTGTACTGGAGCTGCTACCAGCGTTGCACTATTTTGGAGGGGTAGCCGTATCAGTTTTATATGGAGGTTACTGAGTTGGTTTCATATGTGCTGTATGGAACAAGTTACAACTTTTCACTACTGGATTTACTGTTTGGAGATTAGGTGTTTTGTGCACTAACTTGAGGGCAAAGAAGACAATGGATAGACTGGAGGAGCAAAGAATTTAGCGAGAATGAATTGGAGGTAATACTTATAATTTAGAAACTGCTGCCAGCATGGTGAGCCAGCAGGAGGTCAACCTGCAGGCCACTATCAAAGACATGCAGGGAGAAATTTTCAGAATTCTGATAATGAGGCGTCCGGTACATCAGAAAAGCGGAGTGAGCTATTCCAGTTAGTAGCAAGAGGTAACTAAACTGACGTCTCGGTGATGAGAGGCCCCGCAGCCCATGTCCAGATCTTGGCCCCCTGGGTGGCTTGTCCACTCCCTCTGCTTCAGCATTTGACTTGGCTATCCTTTGCAAGTGTTTTAGAACAAATATTTAAAGAGAATGAGCAGTTCGTGGGTATAAGTAAACAGAATGAGGAATATAATAAAATTTTCACTCTGCAGCGGAGTGTGCGCTGATATGAAACTTCCTGTAAAACTGTGTGCCGGACCGAGACTCGCACTCGGGAACTTTACCTTTCGCGCGCAAGTGCTCTACCGTCTGAGCTACCCAAGCACGACTCACAACCCGTTCTTACAGCTTTAATTCCGCCAGTACCTCGTCTCATACCTTCCAAACTTCACAGAAACTCTCCAGTAGACCTTGCGGAACCAACACTCCTGGAATAAAGGATATTGCGGAGGCATGGCTCAGCCACAGCCTGGGGGATGTTACCAGGATTAAATTTTCGCTCTGCAGCGGAGTGTGTGTTGATATGAAACATCCTGCCAGTTTAAAACTGTGTGCCGGACCGAGACTTGCACCCGGGACCTTTACCTTTCGGGGCTAAGTGCTCTACCATCTGAACTACCCAAGCACGAATCACGATTCGCCCTCACAGCTTTAATTCCACCAGTAACTTGTCTCCTACCTTCCAAACTTCACTGTAGCTCTCCTGCAGAAATAGCACTCCTGAAAGAAAGGATATTGCGGAGGCATGGCTTAGCCACAGCCTGGGGGATGTTTTCAGGAATAAATTTTCACTCTGCAGCGGAGTGTGTGCTGATATGAAACATCGTGGCAGATTAAAACTGTGTGCCGAACCGAGACTCGAACTCGGGACCTTTTCGTTTAGCGGGCAAGTGCTGTACCATCTCAGCTACCCAAGCACGACTCACGTCCAGTCATCATAGCTTTAATTCCGCCAGTACCTCGTCTTCTACCTTTCAAACTACTGTGAGGACGGGTCGTAAGTCGTGCTTGGGTAGCTCAGATGGTAGAGCACTTGCCTGCAAAAGGCAAAGATCCCGAGTTCGAGTCTCGGTTCGCAACACAGTTTTAATCTGTCAGGAAGTTTCATAGAATGAGGAATAGTTTAAAGAGAAGGAGCAGAGCAGAAGTATAGGAGAATAAAATGCAGTTTGTGAACATTGATACGAAAACTGATGAAATACATGTCCAGATTATGCCCCAGTGGGTGACGTGTCAACTCCCTCTGTTTCAGTGTTTTATTTAGCTAACCTTTACAAGTGTTTTGAACAACTATTTAAAGAGAATTGGTAGTTGATGAGTCTAAGTAAACAGAATTAAGAATAATTTGAAGAGAAAGAGCAGAGCAGACAGATAAGAGAATAAAACACAGTCTGCAAATATTGATAAGAAAATTGATGAAATACAAATATAGAGTGCTAGTTCTTAGTAAGCAACTTGAAGAAAAGAAAATCGATGAACTGGGCCTTTTATTCAATAGGAAATTTGAAACTTTTGTCCAAGAGAACAAAAGGACAGTGCAAGAGCTTAGAAAAGAGGACGCAGGTTTGGAGACTAATCTTGTAGCAGTAAACATGTGGTTGTGAGACACTGAAGAAAAGATGAATACTATTAGTTATCGACCAGTACCCTTAAGTGAGGTGCACTGAAGGAAGGTGTCACAGTACGACATGACACTGGAGAATCGTGTCACAGTACGACATGGCAGTAAAATTACACTGCAGACCAGAGTATTAACTACAGCAATGGTATAGTTATCGTCATAATGTGATGCAGAGACTGATCAGATGCTACCAGTTGATCTGAGGGTGAGGAAACAAAACCACTGTTATAATTTAAAGAATCTCAGGCGGAGATCAGCTGAAGAAATCGGGAGGTTTTGCTCCAGCTTCAAAGTGATAGTGAGCGCAGTAGTAATACGGACAGCAGCACAAAAGATGTGGGATCGAGTATGTGTGAGGCACAAAATTGAAAGAAAGTGAAAATATTACATGACCTGAAGAAGATACTATGTCGCATTAGGGGCACATCATTGTCGCCGCCTCAAGTAGGAGCACAAGATATAATGATAATGGCAAACATGAAAGCCGTAGGCATTTCGTATCCTTTCAGAAGTACTCGCTCTTTCCAGACCCATCAAATAACCTGCATTCAAAGATCTGGATAGACATCGCCAATGAATAAAGATGCACTAAAGACTAATTCTGTATGCAGGGAGTTGGACAAAGAAGTTGTGGTGTGTGTTTGTCTGATTTCGATAAATACAACGAAATCAAGAGTGCTTTTCTGGCCAATACTTGGTAAAAAGTGAGTCAAAATCAGGTTACGTTCGACATATTAATGACGGATCCGCAGTATCAAAATCAGAGACAATATCTTAAAGAAATGATCTCAATGAACTAATTCTGAAACATTGCTTGTATGGGTTTACCTTATTAAATTACACAATAGCAAGAAGGAACATGCGTGATTTCAAAGCATTTATGAGATTATTACGAGAACTGAGTGATGATTGCGATGCATGGATGCAGGTATCAGTGCATTTTGCACAAAACAAGTTTCCACCAGAAAGACAAGAACCAGATAACCATAACTGGAGATCCAATGAAGGCTTTCACGAACGGATGGTACTGTTGTTGATAATTCTTCTACTCCTAACGTTTCGTCCAATACTACGTTATACATCCTCAGAGGTATGGCTGGTCCTGCTGAGTCCTGCCGGCTGACGAGTCGGGCGTCGGAGAGGTCCTAAATACCGAGGAAAGTGGGCGTGGTCTAGCTTGCACATAGTAGCAGAGAGAAAACTAGTCAAAGATAAAATGTAACTATCGATAATAGTCCGTCATAGATAAAAATCACTTATCGATTCTGTAAGGCTACTGTCCATATCTCGCTTAATTTCAAGACCTCTTCTTTTCTATTAAAATTATCTTCATGTTTATAAATTTCAATAGCCTCCCTATACAGTCGTGGATAATAGTTCGTGGTAGCACTTAAAACTGTAGTTTCAGAAAACTTAACTACATGATCACCTCATTGAAGTGCATGTTCCGCAACGGCCGATTTATCTATTTTTCCCAGTCAGCAAAGACTTTTATGTTCCTTTACCCTCGTATTCACACTTCTTTTCGTAGTAGCAATATAGACCTTGCCACAAGTACAAGGAATTTTATACACACCGCTAGATGATAATGGTGGCCTTCTATCTTTAACAGAACGAAGTACTTGTCCTATTTTTCCGGTAGGTTTGAATACCGGTTTCACTTTATGTTTCAGCAAAATTTTGCCTATTCGATCTGTAACCTTACTAATGAAAGGTAAAGACACCGTGTTCTTCCATTGCTGTGTACCATCCTTGTCCTTTGGCCTGCTGTAATTAGGTCTTAAAACTCTATTAATTTCTTTGTTTGAGTACCCATTCTTTTCGAAGGCCTGTTTCAGATGATTCAGTTCCGTATCCAGATGCCCTGGCGTACAAATCCGTTTTGCCCTGTCCAATAAACTTTTGATTACACCTCTTTTTTGTTGTGGGAGATGATTGGAGTTATGTAAGTATCTATCAGTATGTCTGCTGTTCCGAAACAATTTATGTTTTAGACTGCCATCGGTCTGTCTCATGACTAACACATCGAGAAACGAAATAGCCTGGTCTTTTTCCACTTCAATGGTAAACTGAATTTTAGGGTTTATGCTATTAAGATAATCAAAAAATTCGTCTAAGGCTTTTTTACCGTGTGTCCAAACCACGAATGTGTCTTCTACATAACGATATCAACAACATGGTTTCTTATTTGCTTTATTCAACGCTAATTGTTCAAATTCCTCCATGTAAAAATTGGCAATCGCAGGGCTCAACGGGCTACCCATGCTAACACCATCCACTTGCTCATAAAACTCGTCATCCCACTGAAACTGGCTAGATGTGAGACAGTGACTAAACAGAGCGGTCAAATCTTCAGGTAAAACTTCCATTATGTAAACCATAACTTCATTGACCGGAATCATAGTAAACAGAGGTACAATATCAAAACTGACCAGAATGTCTTCAGGAGCCAAGGTTAGACCTTCAATTTTCTCAATAAAATGACGTGAATCCCTCACATAAGAATCAGTCTTACCAATATATGGTTGTAGAAGAGTAGCTAGATACCTATGTATTTGATAAGTAGGGGAATCAATCGCACTAACAATGGGTCTCAGAGGGAGATTTATTTTGTGAACTTTAGGTCTGGGACACTTAGCTTCACTCCTTAGCAAAACTTTTTTATCCTTATGTGGAATGGAAGTAGAAGACTTTATCAACGTATTAGTTTTCCTCAAACTAACAGCCGTTGGGTCTCTTCTAAGTTTATTGTAGTGTCCCGTCGCTAATAGATCCAATATCTTACTTCTGTAGTCCTCTTTGTTCATCACCACAGTGGCATTGCCTTTGTGAGATGGATGAACAACTACCCCTTCGTCCGCATTTAAATCCCTGAGGGCCTTTCTCTCCCCCTTAGTTAAATCACTCTCCAATGGCTTATTATGGCATAAGAGCCTTGTGATTTCAATTCGAATTGCATTAGCAGTTGCCTTAGGGAGGATTCGAATCCCTGCTTCCACATTCGCAAAAAACTGGCATGATCACAACGCAAAATTAAAATTGTTGCTTAATATCTTCAAGGAACATGGGGTTACAGTCAGCTTACTGAATTCAGAGTTTGGCTACAAATAGACAAGCTTCCTGGGGCATATTTTATCGTTAGGTGACATCTGCCCAGCCCTTGAAAAACTTGAGGCTAACTACTTATGAAGAAACAGTCACGATCGCAAAATATCATTTATTTCAAATGACCGGTTTCGGTACAAATAACAGCCCATCTTCAGACTGACTGCACCATTTGCTGGAGCTGACGACGTGCTGAGTAGCTGCGTGTTGTTAAGTCGATAACTGCTGTTTTTTTATAAGCAATCATCACAAGTAAGATTGCTGGTACTCCCAACCATGTTGGTTAAAACCATCGAGGCTGTCTGAAATTTTTCTATGTCAAGAACGAATCGTCAGATATGTGTGTATTTAAGCCTAATGAATCTTTACATAAGGATTATAAAGGAGATAATTACTACAATAAATTTGTGGTTCTAATGATGGAAAACTGACCCACGAACGCCCCGCCTGCTGGGCACTATACCTTCATGAATTTCGATTTCATCTTTTTGTACCAAGAGAAGAAAATATCATGCCAGATGTGTAATCACATGTCCCCACTGGTTTAACATGTTTTAGTGATAATGAATTAAAGGATACTATCTTTCACATGGTGTGTTTTAAACAAGTACCCTTCACAAATTTCGCAGGTATTGCACACGAACAAGAGGGGGAGCCCATTCTCAAGGATGCAAAAATGAAGTGGTGCAATGATGTGTATGCTAACTTTAGTCAGTACTACCTAATAATCAATTATGTCTTACTTATATGGAGGCATCCGAATGAATGTGACTGGATGCTGTGCGTGTCTGAGGAGTTCATCAATAAGCTGATTTGATAGACTCAAAGTTACGCTCACTTTGATCCACACAAGTTCTTCAGGAAATTACGAGAGTTTATTCCATTAACATGGGGAGGTATATAGACACATCAGGAGAGGTCTCACGACTTTTGGGTCAAGCCAAAAGGCCTAACTGACTATAGTGGCACATCATGCACCACTTTTTTCAAAATTACCAACAAATTTGCATAAATTGTCTGTCACATAAATATTCTGGCATAACGGAAGGTCTAACAAAACATCTTCGTAATTGTGGAACTCACATCCAACTTTTCAAAATTCACGCTGCTCCAACGTGCAAAAGGAAAGATAATAACAAGTACATTTGCACACCATTTTTCAAGTGTAATCGAAAAGACGAATAGGGTAATAACGGATAATGGACAGCAGTTTCGTTCATGGAGTTGGGATACCTTTTTGAGACAGAGTGCAATAAAGACAATTTACATATCGAGATAACCCAGCCTCCAATACAGCCAAGTGAATAAAAAAAGGGGTTGTAAAAATGTGCCGGCTGCATTGTAAATGCCACCATCGAACATGGAAGAAGTTTTTGGGTGACTTTCAAGGTATATTAAATGAGTTATCTCGTGAAGCAGTAAATATGGCATGGTGCTGGTTCTTAAAAATCGTCGATTTATTGATGGGATATGGGAATTGTTGAACTGCCCAACTGCCAGACGTCGGCGGCGTAGACAAGTTGTCCAACTCGAATGCATCCAGGGGAAACCCGAGAAGTAAGGGGAGAAACAAAGAGGGCCAATGAGAAAGTTTAAATTAACTGTCAGCGACATAGAACTTTTGCTTCTAAGAAGTCTATCGCTGTAACAAATTCCTTTACATTTACTGTGGAACTTTCCAGGTGAGAAGAATCACACATAACGACGCTGTAGAACTTGAAACAACTGGTAGCGGAAAATCAAAAGGTTTAAAAAATAAGAACTGTGTAGATATTCAGACGTGCAGTGCTTTTCTCGCTATCTGAGGTAATTTTTATTTTAAATTTTTGTAAAGAGCATATATTCATGTCATTATTTGATATCAGTCGTCACTGTATTGTTTGTAGTGGTTACTGCATGGGGCAGATTTAAGCAATAGCTAGGATCGACTCGTAGATGCAAGTTGGACAATATATGAATGAGTGAACTACAATGTTAGTCAATGGATGACAATGCCTAAAATGAGAACGATTTATGTGTACATGTTAAGAATTTTGAGAGATATTGACGTTTTTGATGCCGCACAAATTGAGACGTGAGAGGAAAGAATTAATGGAGGCAGTTGTCGGTAACGCACTGTGCCAGTGCTGCAGCGAATTAATATTGGTGCATTAATGCGGATTTGAAGCCGTATAGGCTGTGAATCCAGTGGCGAAGTCATGTTTTCATTGGTAGTGTTTTAGTTTCCTTTTTAGACAGGAAGTGTACCCATACGAAGAAGGAGCACCATTCTGTGGTTAATTGTAAGAGAATGACGTTGTGAAATTAGTTATTGTACACAGTGAATGAGGACCATTCTTAAACAAGTACCAACATGAAGATGCAGGCAGATGAAGGTAAAGTCTTGGAGAAGAAGCATGAGGAATTAGTCACTCCAAGCTAAAGGTGTTGATAAGAAATAACGTTTGTTAGGTGGTATTATGCGTAATGTGTGCCTTTCATCCCTGTCTAATAATGAATCTATGATGACAGGGTTGTTGTATTCTTCTATCAGGTTGCAGTTAAACAATAATATTCAGCCACGACCGCAGAGTTGACAGTCACGTTTTTAAGATGAGACGTTCATTAAGGAGACGTTTTTAAGATGAGACGTTCGTTAAGGAGCGAGAGAGTTACAGAAAAGCCTTGACCAGAATCTTGCCAACGAGTTGGATCGGATGCTGATAAAAACAGAGGAGGTTTTGTGGAGTTTTTGTAGTAGATTGTGGGACCAACATTAGTTGTGGTTGCCTTTTTGTTATTGGATTTCCACAGACTGCAGAGTCTCGAAAATATGTTAGTGTGATTTCTGTACCTATATCAAGGAACATCTCATAATGACCAATGTAAAAGATTTGCAATTATTGGCATGAAGAGAGTAGATGGTGGTAGAGTACAGAACCCCTAATTTCCTATGAATTTCCCCCGTCCTTCCAATAGCTACAGATGTTGTATATAACAGCAGTTGGATTTATTCATTCACTGAATTGTATCCACTTTAAGTTTTATACAGGTTATTCTTTCCGTATGGAAATAATACGGAAATCAACGACATTGTTAGTAGAGGTAGAACTTATTCACTTTGTTGTTAAGAACCATGCACTTGGCAAGACTATGTAGTTAGTATTTTTGAGTTTAATCACACTTTCCTTGTATCAATCAATAAAATTTTGTTCATTATTTATGTGAGTTTTATGAACAACTACCATGAAGAACTGCATATTTAGCAATTATATACAACCTCTCACTCACAGAAAGATCCGTACCTAAAGACTGGAAAATTGCTCAAGTCACAGCAATACCCAAAAAGGGAAATAGAAGTAATCTGCCGAATTACGAGCCCATATCACTAACGTCGATTTGCAGTAGGGTATTGGAACAAATACTGATTCGAACATTATCAATTACCTCGAAGAAAATGATTTATTGGCACATAGCACGGATTCAGAAAATGTCGTTCCTGTGAAACACAACTAGCTCTTAAACTCATGAAGTAATGAGTGCTATCGACAGGGGATGTCAAATTGATTACATATTTTTAGATTTCCAGAAGGCTTTTGACACCGTTCCTCTCAAGCGTCTTCTAACCTAACTGCGTGCCTGTGAAATATCGCCTCAGTTGTATGACTGGATTCGTGATTTCCTGTCATAAAGGTCACCATTCCTAATAATAGGGGGAAAATCATCGAGTAATACAGAAGTAACATCTGGCGTTCCCCAAGGAAGTGTTACAGGCCCTCTATTGTTCCTGATCTGTATTAACGACATAGGAGACAATCTGAGTAGCCCTGTTAGATTGTTTGCAGATGATACTGTCATTTACCGTCTTGTAAAGTCATCAGATGACCAAAACGAATTGCAAAATGATTTTGATAAGATATCTGTATGGTCCGAAAAGTGGCAATTGACCCTGCTTAAGGAAAAGTGTAAAATTATTCACATGAGTACTGAAAGAAATCCTTTAAATTTCGAGTCACACAAATCTGAAGGCTGTAAATTAAACTAATTACTTACAGATTACAATTACATACACTCCTGGAAATGGAAAAAAGAACACATTGACACCGGTGTGTCAGACCCACCATACTTGCTCCGGACACTGCGAGAGGGCTGTACAAGCAATGATCACACGCACGGCACAGCGGACACACCAGGAACCGCGGTGTTGGCCGTCGAATGGCGCTAGCTGCGCAGCATTTGTGCACCGCCGCCGTCAGTGTCAGCCAGTTTGCCGTGGCATACGGAGCTCCATCGCAATCTTTAACACGTAGCATGCCGCGACAGCGTGGACGTGAACCGTATGTGCAGTTGACGGACTTTGAGCGAGGGCGTATAGTGGGCATGCGGGAGGCCGGGTGGACGTACCGCCGAATTGCTCAACACGTGGGGCGTGAGGTCTCCACAGTACATCGATGTTGTCGCCAGTGGTCGGCGGAAGGTGCACGTGCCCGTCGACCTGGGACCGGACCGCAGCGACGCATGGATGCACGCCAAGACCGTAGGATCCTACGCAGTGCCGTAGGGGACCGCACCGCCACTTCTCAGCAAATTAGGGACGCTGTTGCTCCTGGGGTATCGGCGAGGACCATTCGCAACCGTCTCCATGAAGCTGGGCTACGGTCCCGCATACCGTTAGGCCGTCTTCCGCTCACGCCCCAACATCGTGCAGCCCGCCTCCAGTGGTGTCGCGACAGGCGTGAATGGAGGGACGAATGGAGACGTGTCGTCTTCAGCGATGAGAGTCGCTTCTGCCTTGGTGCCAATGATGGTCGTATGCGTGTTTGGCGCCGTGCAGGTGAGCGCCACAATCAGGACTGCATACGACCGAGGCACACAGGGCCACACCCGGCATCATGGTGTGGGGAGCGATCTCCTACACTGGCCGTACACCACTGGTGATCGTCGAGGGGACACTGAATAGTGCACGGTACATCCAAACCGTCATCGAACCCATCGTTCTACCATTCCTAGACCGGCAAGGGAACTTGCTGTTGCAACAGGACAATGCACGTCCGCATGTATCCCGTGCCACCCAACGTGCTCTAGAAGGTGTAAGTCAACTACCCTGGCCAGCAAGATCTCCGGATCTGTCCCCCATTGAGCATGTTTGGGACTGGATGAAGCGTCGTCTCACGCGGTCTGCACGTCCAGCACGAACGCTGGTCCAACTGAGGCGCCAGGTGGAAATGGCATGGCAAGCCGTTCCACAGGACTACATCCAGCATGTCTACGATCGTCTCCATGGGAGAATAGCAGCCTGCATTGCTGCGAAAGGTGGATATACACTGTACTAGTGTCGACATTGTGCATACTCTGTTGCCTGTGTCTATGTGCCTGTGGTTCTGTCAGTGTGATCATGTGATGTATCTGACCCCAGGAATGTGTCAATAAAGTTTCCCCTTCCTGGGACAATGAATTCACGGTGTTCTTATTTCAATTTCCAGGAGTGTATAACCAAAATTGGAACGATCACATTGATAGTGTTGTGGGTAGAGCAAACCAAAGACTGCGATTCACTGCCAGAACACTTAGAATGTGCAATGGGTCTGTTAAAGAGACTGCATACACCACGATTGTTAGCCCTATTTTGGAGCACTGCTGTGCGGTATGGTTATCGGCGTCAGGTGGGACTGACTGATGACATCTAAAAAGTTGAAAGGAGGGCAGCTCGTTTTTTATTATGGCAATGTAGGGAGACAGTGTCACAGACATGATACGTGAACTGGAGTGGCAATCATTAAAACAAAGGTGTTTTTCATTGCCACGGGATCTTCTCATGAAATTTCAATCACCAGTTTTCTCCTCCGATTGTTAAAACATCCTGCTGGCACCCACCTATATAGGGAGAAATGATCATAAAAATGATAAAATAAGAGAAATTAGGGCTCGCACAGAAAAATTTAAGTGCTCGTTTTTCCCGCGCGCTGTTATTGAGTGGAACGGTCAAGAGACAGCTTGAAGTTGGTTCGTTGAACCCTCTGCCAGGCACTTTATTGTGAACAGCAGAGTAACCATGTGGATGTAGACGATTTTTGCGTAAAATGAGGTGTTAACGTAAACTTTGTACACAATGATTAATGTTCATGTATGTGTTAATAACAAAAGCTGTTTACATACATTCTGTCACACTGTTTGAGGATTTACAGGAGTGGACCTTGTGAAGATATGCTTGTGAGTACTGTCTGACCAAAGTTCGTCCATTTGTGGCGGACCCTATATAGGTGATGCGTTGGCAGGAGCTTCACCAGGCTGAAGCTGACCGTATGTTGACAAGCCGTCTCCGATGCCAACCTGATCCTCCCTCTGTGCCAAACAGCTGATAGCGTCGGGTGCATGTCCCCATCACTGTCCGCTAGGTGAGGCCTGCAGCATTCCTGCAACCCGCCGGACCAACTCACACGAAGCGAACCGGGGTACGCCCTTCCCCTATCGAGCAACTCGAGAACATGCGGTGCATAGCACTGGCCTGCGCTCTGCGAGACCCTGCTACTTGAGCAAATGCGGCAGAGTTAGTCTCCAACAAGAATCTGTCCCGAGGGTGGTGCCTCACGCTAGCTGTCCGCTGTCGGTGGCTCCCTGTCTACTTACTTGGTTCAAATGGTTCAAATGGCTCTGAGCACTATGGGACTCAACTTCTGAGGTCATTAGTGCCCTAGAACTTAGAACTAGTTAAACCTAACTAACCTAAGGACATCACACACATCCATGCCCGAGGCAGGATTCGAACCTGCGACCGTAGCGGTCTCGCGGTTCCAGACTGCAGCGCCTAGAACCGCACGGCCACTTCGACCGGCTACCTACTTGTCTGCTGTGATGCAAATTTCACCACCCTCACAACAAACACGTTTACACTCTGTACTGTTGTTATAATTTCTGTGTCATCATGGAGCCTCCATCAGAACACTTAATATTTTTGCTGCCTGTGGGACCACTATCAACTGGATCATTTTTCCGTGTTGAACATTCCAACAATGGAAAGGGATAGTGATTCCTATGGACTGAGTAAAGCGTTTTTCAAAGATTACTGTAGAATCGAGTCAGAGCAGATGCGGATGGTGACAGGTACTTCGGGAAGACAATAATCAAGAATTATCACGTCAGACGATATTTACCAGGGACAATATTAGGTATCTCACTATGAACATTGCTATCAATAGTACACCACTCAGGAGAGTGAGAGGACACCAGTACAGTTCCAGTCGTTCCTGCCCATTGGAAATTGTCATGTGCTATACGAAGCCAAGTTTATACTCCTGGTACATGTTGTAATTATCTGTGTGTAAGCAGTGGGTGTACTGGTGTTACTTGATGACAGAAACGAGTTAAGACAGTGGTGATGCATATGTAAGACTGAGCATCGTTACAATGGCCTAGCTTCGCAACTGACTGCAGAGTGAGGGGAAAGTAATTAAATGACTAGATGGTGACCTACGATGAAGGTAGATGAGAGAGACTTTAAACCAGCATCAATCATGCAAGGGGTACTACTGCTGCGCGAAGTACTTCTAGGCTGTAGGTAAAATGCACCCTGCCCCCCCCCTCCCCCCTCCCGTCCCCAGTGAATCATGACTGTCGATAATTTTTGAATTCAAACAAAGAATAAAGCGCGACAAATAGGTCTTGTGTGACAAACGAAAAGCGCTGAATAGGTGACATAACGTTTGCAAATAACAGAGCACAGCAATCAGTCGTCTTTTTCTTGCAGGTTTATCTGGCAAGTCTTGAAAGAGCTGTAACAGAAGCCCGAACAACAGGGAATTGACATATTAGAACATTCATTGATACTATTAAATGGTGCATTGATAATTGTTAGGCACTAGCCGAAATCTAGATTTGCCGAATAAAACCTGCAAGAAAAGGACGACTGATTGCTGTGCTCTAGCATTTGGAAGTCATATCACAGTCACTGAGTGCACCCACGTTCCTAATGGAAGGTAACCTGAGGTTTTATATTGTATTTCCATTCAGGTATTGACTTTGATTGATAAAAGTTATTTGTGTTGTAAAATTCTTGTATTAGTATTAGTTTCTGTTGTGATTTCTGTCATTGCTAATTTTGCGTGATTAAAAACTCTTCATTTTCCTGTATCCATTCATGACACTGTGTGCCGTCAGTTGCTGTCATAGATTTTAAATTAATCGTAATCTTAATCTTGTCTGTTAATCTCAGCGAATAATTATTGGTCAATAATGGTTTAACATCATTGTCGTTGATATGAGCCTGTGCTGTGGCGCTGGTGTACTGTACTGAATTTCATGTCATTTTAGACTTCATTTGTCACGCACGCTATACTCAGAAACATGTTGATACTGACATATGTATGTATGTATTTGTCGAAAATGTCGATAGAATTGTTACATTAGCTGTTCTTTAGTTGTTCTGACTTATATTACACTAATAAACTTCAATTTTTGGTATACATAAGCCTCCATTCACTGACAACAGCTATTCCTGTCGGTATAGAGTTGTAGGGTCTGTTCTGTCAGACATATCCAGCAAAGCACATACGACTTCGTGGTATTTCGGCGGTATGGATTACAAGACATTTATAACTTAGGATTGTCGCTTTCTACAGGCCTTGTAATAAATCAATGGTGAAGGTTGAAAATTTGTGCCGGTCCGGGACTCGAAGCGGGCTGCTCCGATTCTCTAGAATTGCCTGAACCGCCTCAGCCATACGGACGCGAATACCGTCCGACCCAAATTCGCAACTAGTTGTGCGCAAATAGCGCCCCTATCAGTTACCCGTACTGCTCGTAGCGTTGGGCCATGTCCCACAGGGGTTCAAGGATTAAATTGCACCTTTATGAGCGAGGACGACTCTTACTACTTTCTGTGCGTGTGCACGTTAGCTTCCGAACCCCTGCGAGACAGCACAACGCTGTGAGTGCGGACGCTGAATAGGGTACTTGTGCTTAATAGGCTGAAAATTTGGATCGGGCGATACTGGTGTCCAGAGCCCTAAGCAGTTACAGCACCTCTTGTAGATAAGCAGAGCATAAGGTTTCGAGTCCTGCTCCACAAATTTTCAGCTTTCACCATAGATTAATTTCAGTGCCTGTAGACGGCTGACGGTTCTGATTTCTAAAAAATCTTGCATTCCTGTCAGTTTTTAAACCGATTGTCATCGGCAAGGCGTGGGAATCCTGTGCGTTAGCACCTTGCCTTCAACCATTTTTCTTAGGTCGTGTTAAAGGCTAAGAGTGTTACATCATTCCGTGTAGTCATGTAATCATTCCACGTCGATACACCAACAAATCGGGTAACGTCATTGACGGTGGGATCATGGGCACGTCCAAACACGACAGCTCCTACCTGTCATTACGTCACGTCTCCACGTCTTACTGTGCTGATTCTACACAAAGGACTGGAACACACACACACACACACACACACACACACACATTTGTCTGTAACGACGTACGTGGAGGGTCACGTGACCGCCTGGTATCAGTTCTACACCGTCTACGAAGCTTCAAAACGACTCACGTATTCTCTTAAGCTAGTCTACATCTACATGGTTACTCTGCAATTCACGCTTAAGTGCCTGGCAGAGGATTCGTCGAACCATTTTCATACTACTTCTCTACCATTCCACTCTCGAATGGCGCGTGGGAAAAAGGAAGACCAGTATCAGTTGCAAAGCGATTTAGAAAAGATTGCTGTATAGTGTGGCAGGTGGCAGTTGACGCTAAATAACGAAAAGTGTGAGGTGATTCACATGAGTTCCAAAAGAAATCCGTTGGAATTTGATTACTCGATAAATAGTACAATTCTCAAGGCTGTCAATTCAACTAAGTACCTGGGTGTTAAAATTACGAACAACTTCAGTTGGAAAGACCACATAGATAATATTGTGGGGAAGGCGAGCCAAAGGTTGCGTTTCATTGGCAGGACGCTTAGAAGATGCAACAAGTCCACTAAAGAGACAGTTTACACTACACTCGTTCGTCCTCTGTTAGAATATTGCTGCGCGGTGTGGGATCCTTACCAGGTGGGATTGACGGAGGCCATCGAAAGGGTGCAAAAAGGGGCAGCTCGTTTTCTATTTTCACGTAATAGGGGAGAGAGTGTGGCAGATATGATACGCGAGTTGGGATGGAAGTCATTAAAGCAAAGACGTTTTTCGTCGCGGCGAGATCTATTTACGAAATTTCAGTCACCAACTTTCTCTTCCGAATGCTAAAATATTTTGTTGAGCCCAACCTACATAGGTAGAAATGATCATCAAAATAAAATAAGAGAAATCAGAGCTCGAACAGAAAGGTTTAGGTGTTTGTTTTTCCCGCGCGCTGTTCGGGAGTGGAATGGTAGGGAGATAGTATGATTGTGGTTCGATGAACCCTCTGCCAAGCACTTAAATGTGAATTGCAAAGTAATCATGTAGATGTAGACGTAATTCCTAAGTATTTAGTCGAATTGAGAGCATTTAGATTTGTACGATAAATACCCAAAATTTATCGGATCTTTTTGTACCCATGTGGATGACCTCGCGCTTTTCTTTGTTTAGTGCCAATTGCCACTTTTCTCACCATACATAAATTGTCTCTAGATCATTTTGTAATTGGAATTGATCGTGTGATGATTTTACTAGACGGTAAATTACAGCGCAGTCTTTGTTTCGTCTTCCCCACAATATTATCTATGTGGTCTTTCAAATTTAAGTTGCTCGTAATTGCTGTGTTCGGATGAGGGCTGAGTTGGCATCCCTTCGCTCACAGCTGCAGGCGGCTGACTTCGGTCGCGCAGCTTGAGGCTGTTGCCAATGGGCACCATTGTGGGGAGGCGGACTTGGGTATCACGGTGATGTCAACCTCGTCCCGTCTGTCCCCAGATCGGTCTGCCGCTGTGGTTTCCCCGGTTGCTGCCTGCAGTGGAGCTGAGCCCTCGCCTGTGGTTGATTGGGAGGTCGTTCCAAGGCGTGGCAGGCAGCGAAAGACGTCCCCGGAGGCTGATCAGAAAGCATCCCCGGTGAGTCTGACAAACAGGTTTCAGGTACTGTCTCTGGCTGAGACAGACGCAGCTGCCTGCCCTGTTTCATAGGATGATTCTCAGCCTTCAAGATCCGGACAATTGCAGAGGGTGGGCTTATTGGGAGCTCCAATGCTAGGTGCCTAATGGGGCCCCTTAGGGATATGGAAATCCAGTGTGCACTCCGTGTGCATTCCGGGTGGAGTCATTCCTGATGTGGAAAGGGTCCTTCCGGATGCCATGAAGACCGCAGGGTGCAGCCAGCTGCAGGTGGTGGCTCATGTCGGCACTAATGACGTGTGTCGCTTTGGATCTGAGGAAATTCTCTCTGGATTCCAGCGACTATCTGATTTGGTGAAGGCTGCCGGTCTTGCTTACGAGATGAAGGCAGAGCTCACCATCTGCAGCATCGGTGACAGAACCGACTGCGGACCTTTGGTGCAGAGCCGGGTGGAGGGTCTGAATCAGAGGCTCTCCTTGACTTGCGCCGTAGGGTGGTGGGGTTTCGGGTTCCGCTGAATAGGTCAGAAGTTCACTACACTCAGCTGGCGACTACACGGGTAACGGAGGCTGTGTAGCGTGGACTGGGCGGTTTTTTAGGTTAGAAGGCCTCGGGAAAATACGGGGTGGGCTGCGATCTCAAAGGATGCATGGCAAATGCAGGACGTGCTTGGATCAAAGAACAGTCGGAATTGTAGTTGTAAATTGTTGTGCTGGGAAAGTCCCTGAGCTTCAAGCGCTAATAGAAAGCACAGAAGCTGAAATCGTTATAGGTACAGAAAGCTGGCTGAAGCCTGAAATAAGTTCTGCAGAAATTTTTACGAAGTCTCAGACGGTGTTCAGGAAAGATAGATTAGGCAGAATTGGTGGTGGAGTGTTTGTGTCTGTCAGTAGTGGTTTATCTTGTAGTGAAGTCGAAGTAGATACTCCGTGCGAATTGGTATGGGTGGAGGTTATACATAACAGCCGAACTAAGTTAATAATTGGCTCCTTCTACCGAGCCCCAGACTCCTATGATATAGTTGCTGAACAGTTCAGAGAAAATTTGAGTCTCGTAACAAATAAATACCCCACTCATACGGTTAAAGTTGGTGGGGACTTCAACCTTCCCTCGATATGTTGGCAAAAATACTTGTTCAAAACCGGTGGTCGGCAGAAAACATCTTCCGAGATTGTCCTAAAAGCTTTCTCCGAAAATTATTTCGAGCAGTTAGTCCACGAACCCACGCGAATTGTAAATGGTTGCGAAAACGCACTTGACCTCTTAGCCACAAACAATCCAGAGCTAATAGAGAGCATCATGACTGATACAGGGATTAGTGATCACAAGGTCGTTGTAGCTAGGCTCAATACCGTTTCTTCCAAATCCGTCAGAAACAAACGCAAAATAATTTTATTTAAAAAAGCGGATAAAGTGTCACTAGAAGCCTTCCTAAGAGACAATCTTCATTCCTTCCGAACTGACTATGCAAATGTATACGAGATGTGGCTCAAATTCAAGCAGCAGCAATTGAGAGATTCATACCTAATAAATTGGTAAGAGATGGAACTGATCCCCCATGGTACACAAAACAGGTCCGAACGCTGTTGTAGAGGCAACGGAAAAGCATGCGAAGTTCAGAAGAACGCGAAATCCCGAAGATTGGCTAAAATTTACAGACGTGCGAAATTTGGCACGGACTTCAATGCGAGATGCCTTTAATAGGTTCCACAACGAAACATTGTCTCGAAATTTGGTAGAAAATCCGAAGTAATTCTGGTCCTATGTAGAGTACACAAGCGGCAAGACGCAGTCAATACCTTCGCTGCGCAGTGCCGATGGTACTGTTACCGACGACTGTGCCGCTGAAGCGGAGTTATTGAACGCAGTTTTTCGAAATTTCTTCACCAGAGAAGACGAATGGAATATACCAGAATTTGAAACAGGAACAGCTGCTAGCATGAGTTTCTTAGAAGTAGATACCCTAGGGGTTGCAAAGCAACTCAAATCGCTTGATACGGGCAGGTCTTCAGGTCCAGATTGTATACCGATTAGGTTCCTTTCAGATTACGCTGATACAATAGCTCTCTACTTAGCAATCATATACAACCGCTCGCTCACCGATAGATTTGTACCTACAGATTGGAAAATTGCGCAGGTCGCACCAGTGTTTAAGAAGGGTAGTAGGAGTAATCCATCGAACTACAGACCTATATCATTGACGTCGGTTTGCAGTAGGGTTTTGGAGCATATGCTGTATTCAAACATTATGAATCACCTCGAAGGGAACGATCTATTGATACGTAATCAGCATGGTTTCAGAAAACATCGCTCTTGTGCAACGCAGTTAGCTCCTTATTCGCACGAAGTAATGGCCGCTATCGACAGGGGATCTCAAGTTGATTCCGTACTTCTAGATTTCCGGAAAGCTTTTGACACCGTTCCTCACAAGCGACTTCTAATCAAGCTGCGGGCCTATGGGGTATCGTCTCCGTTGTGCTACTGGATTCGTGATTTCCTGTCAGGAAGGTCGCAGTTGGTAGTAATAGACGGCAAATCATCGAGTAAAACTGAAGTGATATCAGGTGTTCCCCAGGGAAGTGTCCTGGGACCTCTGCTGTTCCTGATCTACATAAATAACCTGGGTGACAATCTGAGCAGTTCTCTTAGATTGTTCGCAGATGATGCTGTAATTTACCGTCTAGTAAGGTCATCCGAAGACCAGTATCAGTTGCAAAGCGATTTAGAAAAGATTGCTGTATAGTGTGGCAGGTGGCAGTTGACGCTAAATAACGAAAAGTGTGAGGTGATTCACATGAGTTCCAAAAGAAATCCGTTGGAATTTGATTACTCGATAAATAGTACAATTCTCAAGGCTGTCAATTCAACTAAGTACCTGGGTGTTAAAATTACGAACAACTTCAGTTGGAAAGACCACATAGATAATATTGTGGGGAAGGCGAGCCAAAGGTTGCGTTTCATTGGCAGGACGCTTAGAAGATGCAACAAGTCCACTAAAGAGACAGTTTACACTACACTCGTTCGTCCTCTGTTAGAATATTGCTGCGCGGTGTGGGATCCTTACCAGGTGGGATTGACGGAGGCCATCGAAAGGGTGCAAAAAGGGGCAGCTCGTTTTCTATTTTCACGTAATAGGGGAGAGAGTGTGGCAGATATGATACGCGAGTTGGGATGGAAGTCATTAAAGCAAAGACGTTTTTCGTCGCGGCGAGATCTATTTACGAAATTTCAGTCACCAACTTTCTCTTCCGAATGCTAAAATATTTTGTTGAGCCCAACCTACATAGGTAGAAATGATCATCAAAATAAAATAAGAGAAATCAGAGCTCGAACAGAAAGGTTTAGGTGTTTGTTTTTCCCGCGCGCTGTTCGGGAGTGGAATGGTAGGGAGATAGTATGATTGTGGTTCGATGAACCCTCTGCCAAGCACTTAAATGTGAATTGCAAAGTAATCATGTAGATGTAGACGTAATTCCTAAGTATTTAGTCGAATTGAGAGCATTTAGATTTGTACGATAAATACCCAAAATTTATCGGATCTTTTTGTACCCATGTGGATGACCTCACGCTTTTCTTTGTTTAGTGCCAATTGCCACTTTTCTCACCATACATAAATTGTCTCTAGATCATTTTGTAATTGGAATTGATCGTGTGATGATTTTACTAGACGGTAAATTACAGCTTCCTCTGCAAACAATGTAAGGGGGCCTGCTCAGATTATCACCTAGATCATTTATGTAAATCAGGAACAGCAGAGGGCCTATGACACTACCCTGCGGAACGCCAGATTTCACTTCTGTTCTAATCCTTGATTTACCGTCTATCACTACGAACTGTGACCTCTCTGAGAGGAAATCACGAATCCCGTCACGCAACTGAGACGATACTCCATATGCACGCAGTTTGATTAATAGTCGCATGTGAGGAACAGTATAAAAAGCATTCGGGAAATCTAGGAATATGGAATCGATCTGAGATCCCTTGTCAACAGCACTCATTACTCCATGGGAATAAAGAGCTAGCCGTGTTGCACAAGAACGATATTTTCTGAATCCGTGTTGGTTATGTATCAATAAGCCATTTTCTTCAAAGTGATTCATAATGTTCGAGTGCAGTATATGCTCCAGAATCCTACTGCCAATTAAGGTGACTAATATTTTGTCCAGTCAGATTAAGTATGCCTCTCTTAAAAGCTGTTACCCTCATCAATGCAAGCAGAAACATAGTGGTGCTTCTACGCCGGTGGCTAGGTAATTACAGAGATGGAGTTCAGTTCAGCAGGACAATGATCGTCGTTTAGTATCCCTGCCCTTCATTCACTTGAAGTGAGTTACAGAAACTGAATGAGGTTAACCGAGTGAAGATTGAAAGCCAGCTGTTGCCGAACTTGAGTTACGTTCCCTGGGCAGTATCTCACTTCCCTCGATCTCCCGGAATGGACATTATCAGCTGTGATAGTACTGGGTAACACTGCACCCCATGGAACAGAGGGCGTAATTAACCGTCTCTCTTACATCATAAATCGTTGTGGCATAACCGCTAGCCCCTGTTGGAAGTGGACAAATTACTCACATTTGTCACATGATAAATCGCCACGACCTAAATGTATCCACTGCTACAGCAAGTCTGACGACAAACATTGCAGGCCGTTGATAAATTCGACATTCACTCTACAACGAAGAGCGTTAATTGTAGAATTTATTTGAAGAATATATAAGAAATATAATCGGTGCTTATGTTTCCATGTTACATGTCACCGAATGTCACTGACCTGATCTTAAACTTTATTTTTCTATTGTTTGGTTGCAATAATACATTTTTTTAATCACGCAGAAATTATTCAGAGACACGTTAAAATTCGTTATCGAATACCTTCTCTCTTAATGTAATATCCACAAAAAATGTGGTAAATGTGTGGATACATTCTTCCGGCACTGAGCAGTTTCACCCTGTTATCCGATAACGGTAACGACATTTTTATATAAACTAATTCCCTGTTAGCAGTAAAATGTTTTATTCAGCTTGTGCTGGTCGTATCTCTTCAGTACAAGCTTGTTTCGTCCAGTATGCCGCTGTCAAGTGTACCTGGAGGCCCAGCATAGAAGAGATAATGGGAGTATTTGCCGCGATGGTACAGAGCAACAGGAAGTGGCCAGAATGCAGTACGTAGTAACGTATCAGTTGCTCATTGCAGTTTACTGACTCTATGGTACACATGCCAAAGGAACTGAAACTGCATCGAGCTGAGAAGATTGGCGTTCCCTTCACGAACAACATCAGTCGGATATTTTGATGAAAAGTACGTCGGTCTAGTAATAAACATGAAATCTCTCTCTCTTCTCTCTCTCTACCCCCCCCCCCTCTCTCTCTCTCTCTGACACACGCACACACACACACACACACACACACACACACACACACACAGGGAGAGAGAGAGGTGGGTTAATGAATCAGTAAAAAATTGAGATGTTTCCAGAATGAGATTTTCACTCTGCAGCGGAGTGTGCGCTGATATGAAACTTCCTGGCAGATTCAAACTATTTGCCCGACCGAGACTCGAACTCGGGACCTTTGCCTTTCGCGGGCAAGCGCTCTACCATCTGAGCTACCGAAGCACGACTTACGCCCGGTACCCACAGGTGTACTTCTACCAGTATCTCGTCTCCTACCTTCCAAACTTTACAGAAGCTCTCCTGGAGACTGTATCTACTGTCTATCAGTATCTATGATGTTAGCATTGCAATGCATTACAAAGAATACTGAAAAATACTGAAGCAAGTGATCCCAGAAACCTAAGTACCTTTAATACGAGAAAAAGATAATTACATCAGGAAACAAAATGGGATGCAATGAAGACAGAGGCAGGTGTGGTCAAAAAGGAAGTGGCACAGATAGCTCCAAAAACAAATGAGACGTTGCTAACAAGTGCATGTAATGTTGCGAACTTATTAAACAAGTACTTGGTTTCTGTTGCTGTCAGAAGGGGTTACCAGGTTCAGTAAACAATGAAACGGAACGTCTGAGACCAGTCTTTACAAATAACTTCAGTAAAATGAAAATGACACTCACACCTCACAAAGAAGTAGTATCCATCAAAACATCCTTAAAATGGAAGTACTATAGTGGTTATGGTAGCATATTAATGAAGTTAATCAAAGAGTGCTCATGTGAGTTGTGTTCAATCTTAAGCTGTTTGTGTAATCAATGCCGGCTGGTGTGGCCGTGCGGTCTAGGCGCTTCAGTCTGGAACCGCGAGACCGCTCCGGTCGCAGGTTCGAATCCTGCCTCGGGCATGGATGTGTGTGATGTCCTTAGGTTACTTAGGTTTAAGTAGTTCTAAGTTGTAGGGGACTGATAACCAGAGATGTTAAGTCCCATAGTGCTCAGAGCCATTTGAACTATTTGTGTAATCAATATCTTGCAGAACATGTCCATATTGGCTAAAATATGCTGAAGTTAAGCCTCTTTACAAGATTGAAGATAAGGAAATACCGTCAAATTATCGACCAATTTCATTTTTGCCGGCTTTTTCAAAAATATTTGAAAAGGTTGTGTTCAAACATCTTCTTAAGCGTCTGATCGCAAATAACATTCTGTCCAAGTCACAGTTTATGTTCCTTAAGGAAACCGATATAAACAAGTCTATTTATATATACAGTCAGAATGTACTTAATTCATCAAATGATAAATTAGAGGCTACTGGCATTTTCTGTGATACGTCAGAAGGCTTTGACAGTGTGAATCACAGCATCCTCTGAAGTAAATTAGAATATTATGGTGTCACCAGCAGTGCTTTGAAATGGTTTGAGTCTTACCTAACTACCAGGAAACAAAGGGTATCGCTGCGAAATACCTGCAGGGTAAGCAGTCAGTCTTCATCTGATTGGGAATTAATCACATGGGGTATACCTGAAGGTTCCATCTTGGGTACCTTGCTTTTTCTTGTGTACATTAATGACTTCTCCTCTATTATATTGCCAGATGCTAAGTTTGTTTAGTTTACAGATGACAAAAACATTGCAATAGATAGCAGTTCAAGTACAGATTTATAAATGGCTGCTCATCAAATTTTCACAAACATTAATTGATGTTTAAAGCTAATTCACTGGCATTAGACTTTGATAGATCCATTACATGCACTTCATAACCTGTAAGAGATTTCCTTGCAGCATGTGTATGACTTATGAAGACATGCAGACCGAAGAGGTTGACAGTGTTAAATTGCTTGAATTACAACTCGATAATAAAGTCAGTCGGGAAGGGCGTACTACAGAGTTACTGAAGCGCCTAAACATGTCTGTATTTGCAATGAGAATCATGTTAGATGCTGGAGATATAAATATAAAAAAACCTGCATTCTTTGCTTAACTTCATTCTGTTGTGTCGCATGGATTCTTATTCTAGGGCAGGGGCGGGCAGGAATCCTGCACGTGTGCAGTGCACTTGCACGTGTGCAGTAAACAGGTGTTCTGCGTGCACACAGGAGCAAGCTGGCCACCCGCTTCTCTCCCCTCCCCACCATACCGTCTCCCCGCTTCTTCCTCTGTAATGCGTTTTGTTTTCTGGCCTGCTTTATTGAATGAAGGAATAAGGTTAGTTCGAGTGCTTGAAAGAAAACATGGTTTGAAAGAGTACCTATTACCTACGATACGTTGTATTTAATTATCACAGGTGGAGTTTACAATACGTATAATGTCTGGAACAAAATTTCTACATACAGACAAACGCAAACAGTTACGTACATTTTCATTACTAATGTTTACTCTTAACCGAGACTTATTAATTTTCATAACAGAAAAAAAATCTCTCGTAAACGTATGTCGAGCCAAACATATTATCTTCGCGGCTTCACGATGGAGACGAGGAAACTCTTGCTGTGGAAAGTTGTGATAAAAACCTATTACACGCCTTGCCAAAAGGGACTTGTCTCTCATACGAGAATTACGCTGTAGAATCTACAGTGTAGATCTGTTAATTCCATTTGCAAACTGGGATGAATATCATCTACAGAAACAGCAAATTGGCCGTCCGTTGCGGCCGTGCGCTTCTAGACGCTTCAGTCTGGAACCGCGTGACCACTACGGTCGCAGGTTCGAATCCTGCCTCGGGCATGGATGTGTGTGATGTCCTTAGGTTAGTTGGGTTTAAGTAGTTCTAAGTTCTAGGGGACTGATGACCGCAGAAGTTAAGTCCCATAGTGCTCAGAGCCATTTGAACCATTTTTGAAACAGCAAATTGTCTCGAGAACTATTCAAAACCTTGAAATAAGTATGATATATCGCCAAATCGCTTGAGAATTTCCTCTTTTATTGCACTAAGTACGGGAACATACTGAAATTTATTATACAGGCGTTCAATATTAAACTTCCACTGACCAGCGACAATACTGTCATTTCGAATTTTCACGTTTTTGCACAAAGAAAAAATGATTCTCCCATTCCTTTTTAAAAGATAGCAATTCCTTTTTAAAAGATAGCAAATCTCCACTTCTCCGTTTCCTTGATTCACTCTGCATTTTCCGGTTCTTGAAATACAACGTTCACTACGTAGTGGTCGCTTCGCTTCAAAGTCCACAGCTTAGCCTGGTACTACACTGCCGCACCCTGCCAGCTGTCACCATAGTCCCGTTTGACGATTGCACGCGAGCAGCACACGTGCAGCACTGTGTGCACATGAACCGCGTGCAACGTTTGCCCGCCCTTTTCTAGGGTGACTCGTCAAACGGAGAAAAAGTTAGGACTCATTTTTTATTTAAATTCAAGAACCTCGTGTAGAAACCTGCTTAAGAAACTTGGTGTTCTAACCACTGCTTCTCAGCATATTTATTCCTTCGTGAAGTTTGTTGCAAGTAATATGTCTCTATTTCCAATACATAGAATCAATAATAGGAATATAAACAGTCTACATAGAGACCTAAAATCACTCACTTTGGTCCAAAACGGGGAGAACTATTCAGGAACACTTTCAATAAATTTCCGGCAACCATTAAAAACTGGGTTTCGGATAAAGCACAGTTTAAACAGAGTTTGAAAGACTTGATACGCAACTGGTTCTGTTCTATAGATGAATATCTTAACAGGGACTGTAGACCAGCTTAAGTAAAAATGTTTGTTAGATTTCAGTTTTGACAGCAGTTGGTCACTACAGTCAAGATTAGGTATTTTGTGTATGATAAGTATATTAAAAGTGCATAACTATATTTCATTCTGACAGTGTATTAATTCTGTAAATATTAATAGTTCCAGTTTCTGTAATGTGTTCATGTATTTTGACAATGTCCTGACAACTGATCTGGGATGTGATACTATATTAAAATGTTTTACGTTTCGTATGTTATACTGTCTGACTTGTTTCACACCCACGATAATCATCTCATTTTTGGGTCTATGGAATGAAAACTGAATCTAATCTAAGAGAGACAGAGAGAGAGAAAGAGAGAGGAAGACATTTGTCTTATTAGTAATAATCAATCAAGTCTGACGAAGTATTTATTTTAACTAGCAAAGTGTAACTTTTGTACAGGTGGTGGGGAGAGGGTAATAGTAGCCAGAATTTTAATACATCGCGTCTTGTGCTTGTATCAAGTGCTGCTTGGGATTCATTGTAGGACCTCTCCTGAGTCAGTCCGGCACCAGTCGTCACCTGTTAACGACGAGTGTTGTTTC
The DNA here is from genome assembly GCF_021461395.2 of Schistocerca americana. Taxonomy (NCBI): domain Eukaryota; kingdom Metazoa; phylum Arthropoda; class Insecta; order Orthoptera; family Acrididae; genus Schistocerca; species Schistocerca americana. The sequence goes on from NC_060122.1 coordinate 655,974,765, forward strand.
TGCGACAGTTCTTTATGTTTCTCTTTAGTGTGCTCATGACACGAAGAAACGGCTGACTCTCACCAGCAATGTGCAACTGTGAAGTTTTGTTATTTACTCGTCTAGAACGTAGTGGAAACTTTTGTGATATTCCAAAGCGGACAAATAACATGCCCTTAATAAAACTCAAGGTATAACACTATTTGTTTATGGTTCATCTACACTTTTATAATTTTTTTGCTTTAAATATTCGCATATTGATGCTATATTTTTTGTATCTGTAAAGTAAAGTGTACTATGCTGGAAGTTGAAGTCCTCTGCATCGTACATCAGCAATTTATGTAAAATACTATGTAAATTGTTTATTATGTTAAATAATTTTCTGATAAGAGTTTTTATTCAAAAATATTTGTGTGCATAAACTGTTCATGTTGATGTATATTTGACAATTGTAAGAAATGGTCACGCTTAGGAACAATTTCAGAAATAGGTGTTATGTGACAGTCAGTTTGTTTTTGTTTGAAACGGAAGTGGCCCTGGGGAGTGGAAAAGGTGGCAAGGGAGAATTGGCACGCTACCTAGAGCAAGCGCGGGAAGTAAGTCACACAGTCTGTAAGCAGCAGTGATTGAGACAACACCTTTGTGGAGCAAGAGAAGCTTTGCCTGCAAATTCGCACAAAAATGCCTCGGATGAAGAGTGCAAACGGCTTACAGCATAGCTGCGGGTTGTTGGTTGGTTCAAATGGCTGTGAGCACTATGGGACTTAACTCCTAAGGTCATCAGTTCTCTAGAACTTAGAACTACTTAAACCTAACTAACCTAAGGACATCACACACATCCATGCCCGAGGCAGTATTCCAATCTGCGACCGTAGCGGTCGCGTGTTTCCAGACTGTAGCGCCTAGAACCGCCGGCTGCGGGTAGTTGGGCTCCTACATGTAAAATTGAACGTCGCCAAGAAGAGAAATTGAGCCCAAACAGCAAGACACTTGCAGACCGTACTGTGGGAGTGTAGCCGTTATAATTGTTCGCCACTCTCAAGCCTACGGCCACCAGATAAGATTTTTTTTTTGTATTCTGTTTTTGTACAGTGTGAACTATTAACTTTAACTTCATTCTAGTCATACACCTATATAGGGTTCCTTCCAGGTGTTTGATTAATCCGAGTATCCTGTTTTACAGACATAAGTTTTTGTGCAGATAATGGGAAAGTTTTCTTAACTATTGCAAAGTATTATAGTAAAAGTTTGCTTACGTAAAATTCAATCAGAGTGAAGCCAAGTTACTAAAATATGCTAAATGACTATACAGAGTCAGTTCAAAGAATAATTGCTTTTGAAAGTAAATTCCAGTAAGAGAGAGGTTTTCTTGAAGTGAAATGTTCAGCATAAGAAGTGTGTGATTTAGTGTCTAAGTATTTTAGTATTTAAGTTTCTTGATTATATAAAGTGTTTTTCTAAAGGTCGCCCCTGTCCAATTTTTTTATCTTCTTGAAGTTACCTGCTAGACATTTTCCTCTTTTAAAATCGTAATGTATAAGGGCGTAGTGCAACATTGTTTAAGTGGAGTAATATTAATTTGAACAACCAAATTGATCAGTAGCAAGAAAGTAGCCAAAATTCATACTTCTGCTTTTCCAATACTTCACTGTTTCATTGCCTTGATAGGCTGGCTATCGTTAGTACATATTTTAAATCACTAAATGACCTTGGAATTGAATTGTCCAATTTTTTTATCTTCTTGAAGTTACCTGCTAGACATTTTCCTCTTTTAAAATCGTAATGTATAAGGGCGTAGTGGAACATTGTTTAAGTGGAGTAATATTAATTTGAACAACCAAATTGATCAGTAGCAAGAAAGTAGCCAAAATTCATACTTCTGCTTTTCCAATACTTCACTGTTTCATTGCCTTGATAGGCTGGCTATCGTTAGTACATATTTTAAATCACTAAATGACCTTGGAATTGAATTGTCCTAGCTTCAATATAATACTATTCATACTGCATTTCTTTCTAACCGCTGGGTAAGAGCTTAGGAAAAGAATTGAATAGTCTGATTTACTTATCCATTAGACACAACACACGGTCGAATCCTGTAAAAGGGGTAACACTATTGATTAGCTTTCTCTGTTAACAGGACTATCCTCCCATAGTGTACTTTATTTGGAAACTAAGTTAAATTTTAGTAAGAGGGTTTTCTGTTAATTAGGTAAAAGCATACTAAATTACAATAGTAATGGTAGGATTATAAGGGGGGCAAATGGTTTTCTTGGTTTAAAAAGCTGTAAATCATCACTGAAATCAGCCGTGTTCGGGCCGCCCTCCAACTGTTAGAACCTAGGAGCACGTCTCCAAAATTCGTAATTTCATGTGTGGAGACGGGCAAAAGACAATAGGCGAACTTGAAGTCTCATCCTGGTTGTCCTAGAGCACAATTCAGCGCATTCTGAAGACTGATTTTGGAAGATAAAGAAAATAAACAAGTCAATTTAAAGCCATCTGGCTCGCCTCGTCCTTCAAAATGCTCATCAGGTAAAGTCGAATGTGAAAACGTATCTAATGTGTTAGCTTTTTTTCCTTGTAAAAGGCTGTAGAGAAAATTTAGTCGAAAACGTCTGGCTTTGTGGAATTCCAGCGAATGATTTCTGCATCATGACAACGCTCCTGCACAGTCGACTTTCCGTGCTCGCCAGTTTCTGACGTCAATGAAACTACTTCTTTGACCCACGAACCCTTTTCGCCAGATTTGGCTCCCCCAGACATCTTCGTGTTCCCTAAGATGAAAAAGTACTTGAAAGGAAAGCGTTTTCTCGATTCGACGACGTGAAACGCAATACCAGGATGGAGCTATCAGGAATAAGAAAGACATACTTAAAAGATGCTTCCTACACTGGAATGTAAGTTTGGACAAGTGCATTATAGCTAACGGAGAATACTTTGAAGGAGATGAAAGTTACAATGCAAAGAAATAAAGTACATGCTTTCTATAAAGTTCGGTTACTTTCGAGTCCGCTATCGTACTTCATGAAACAAAGTTGCAAGAGTAACTGATTACGTTTTTAGGTGATATGTCAGAAACCATTGTTTCAACCCTTCTGACAGTCGAGTCCAACTGATCTTGATTTTGCCGGCCGGGGTGGCCGAGCGGTTCTCGGCGCTACAGTCTGGGACCACACGACCGCTACGGTCGAAGGTTCGCATCCTACCTCGGGCATGGATGTGTGTGATGTCCTTAGGTTAGTTAGGTTTAAGTAGTTCTGAGTTCTAGGGGACTGATGACCTCAGAAGTTAAGTCCCACAGTGCTCAGAGCCATTTGAACGGTTTTTTTATCTTGATTTTCTGCTTTAATTTTATGCCAGAATTCATCAGCCATAGTGGATCTTCAGTGATGGATTATTAGCCTCTCGGCAACACATCAGGATATGCTTTCACTGGATGAGAGGGCTGAAGGACGTACTCACCAACGCAACAGTCAAGCCTCGTTTATATCGATATAGGACAAGGCAATGCATGCAATAGGCGGTCTCGCGTTTTCTGATTGAAAGATAAGTTTATGAAGGCCACAGAGCTACAGCACTTTCACCCGCCTTAGCATGAACGAGCATTACGGGCTACGCGAACCAGAGCTGACTGTATTGTGTGTCAAATGGCACCACATACCAGGTGGAAAAATTAAAGTACAGCTACTTACAGAGGTCTAATGTGGGTTGTAATTACTGTATGGTGGAGAAACTTGGTAGATACTCAAACGTCGTATTGCGGAATTTATTTACGCTTGATAAAACTCTAGTTCCAATTTTGGCCAACAGAAGCCGATCTGGCGCTGTGAATGCAAAAAAGACATGCACTGGTGTCCAAAATAAAGCAACAGACGAAAATTTTGCAAGATTGCGTTTATTTTTCTGAAAAACACTATAAACAGGTGATAGTAAGGTTGGAAAAAAGTATTGAATTCAGAACGTAAACAACTGCAACAAGCATAACGGTAGGCGAAAATGTTCTTCATTTTATCCAACTCAACGGGTTTGCGCACATATTCCGACTACTGGTTAATATGCACACTATTGGATGTGACCACCTCTGGCAGCAATATAGGACCCGCAACGACGAGGCACGCTGTGAATGATATTATCAATCACACGTTCAAGCAATAATACCCCCCCCCCCCTTGGGGTTCGGGGATTAGAATTGGCCTGCGGTATTCCTGCCTGTCGTAAGAGACGACTAAAAGTAGTCTCACATATTCGGCCTTGGTCTCTTGGTCCCATATCGGCTTTGACCTCCATCTCTTCCAAATTTCTGTTGCTAGTGCGTGCCGTTTGGGGAAGGACGTCTTAGGTGGTGTTTTTTGTTTGTCCATCATGCACCAAGATCTCTCATGCTACTTATTGTCGTGTGGAGTGCTTTGCACCCAATTTCTTCCGGGTCTGCAGCTCGTGGTCGTGCGGTAGCCCTCTCGCTTCCCGCGCCCGAGTTCCCGGGTTCGATTCCCGGCGGGGTCAGGGATTTTCTCTGCCTCGTGATGACTGGGTGTTGTGTGATGTCCTTGGGTTAGTTAGGTTTAAGTAGTTCTGAGTTCTAGGGGACTGATGACCATAGATGTTAAGTCCCATAGTGCTCAGAGCCATTTGAACCATTTGAATTTCTTCCGGGTTGCCTCCTTCTCGTCTCCTGCGCTGTAACATCCTTCACGCTTATGACAATTCTGGACCATTTCGACACCCAAAATCCAGCGCGGTTGCCAGTCCATCGTGGTGGGATCGTTATGTACGCTCTTGGTGGTAGCCCCTTGACCCTAGCCGACCGGAGTGGCCGTGCGGTTCTAGGCGCTACAGCCTGGAGCCGCGAGACCGCTACGGTCGCAGGTTCGAATCCTGCCTCGGGCATGGATGTGTGTGATGTCCTTAGGTTAGTTAGGTTTAAGTAGTTCTAAGTTCTAGGGGACTGATGACCTCAGAAGTTAAGTCCCATAGTGCTCAGAGCCAGCCCTTGACCCCACAGGGATCGCACTGCCGATTCATGAGCTGAGACCTGCCTGCGTATGCCAAGGAGTAGGTGCCCATCCTTCTGGGGCAGCAGGACTCCCACAGGGTGTACACGTTGCCATGGAAAAAATTCCCGGGTGATTCCCGGATATCCCGTTTAAAAAATATACTTTTTCCTAGGCGAAAATACACTTTTTCGGTGCCTAGTGACAGTAGGTTTTCTGTAGATTTTTCCTTTGGAACTGTAACACTTACCACTCCTTTGAATGGTTAACGTTTTATACACTAGCGTAGAACTTCCCGGAAGAAAAAAAACGGGTGATAGAAAATTTGGAATGACTTTTGATGAAAAAAAAGGAGAGAAGTTTCGGAAAGACCTTTGATGTGCAGCAACCTATACGCTGCATATTTTCGTATTACGAAAGTATAAATTCGAGCTGCACCAAACACAGCACCTTAGTTTCCGAAGCGTTGAAGTCGAGATTGCCATGTCCTTTTGTAAGCCACGTGATTTCGCCAGCCGATGACAGCAGATATTCAGCGCATAGGACACGTGTTATAATCAGTCGCTAGCAAGATCACTGTTCGTATGTACAGGGTGATTCAAAAAGAATACCACAACTTTAAAAATGTGTATTTAATGAAAGAAACATAATATAACCTTCTGTTATACATCATTACAAAGAGTATTTAAAAGTTTTTATTTTCACTCAAAAACAAGTTCAGAGATGTTCAATATGGCCCCCTCCAGACACTCGAGCAATATCAACCCGATACTCCAACTCGTTCCACACTCTCTGTAGCATATCAGGCGTAACAGTTTGGATAGCTGCTGTTATTTCTCGTTTCAAATCATCAATGGTGGCTGGGAGAGGTGGCCGAAACACCATATCCTTAACATACCCCCACAAGAAAAAATCGCAGGGGGTAAGATCAGGGCTTCTTGGAGGCCAGTGATGAAGTGCTCTGTCACAGGCTGCCTGGCGGCCGATCCATCGCCTCGGGTAGTTGACGTTCAGGTAGTTAGGGACAGATAAGTGCCAATGTGGTGGCGCTCCATCCTGCTGAAATATGAATTGTAATTGAATAGCTCTGCGAGTCGATTTTCCTGGGCTGCGAACAAATGCTTGCTGGATGCGTGCTACATTTTCATCACTCGTTCTCGGCCGTCCATAACTTTTCCCTTTGCGCAAACACCCATTCTCTGTAAACTGTTTATACCAACGTTTAATACACCACCTATCAGGAGGTTTAACACCATACTTCGTTCGAAATGCACGCTGAACAACTGTCGTCGATTCACTTCTGTCGTACTCAATAACAACCTACACACCATACGGCGCACAGTCATACTCTTATAGACGTAATCGCAACGAAACAGACTGACAAAGTAAGAGATTTTGGCCAAACATCGGCCCCTGGCCTCTCAGCACATGATGTAATATTCCTGGCCTACTCTGGGCAGCCCCCAAGGATCAAATCGCGTTACATAACTTGTAGGAACATGAAACGTATTGACCTTGACGCTCTAACAGCCGATTGCTCAGAAATCTCATGGCATCAAATAATCAGAAAACCCACAATCGACGGCAAAATTAATGAACTTGGTGATGAACTCACTGCCCTCTATGACAAACATGCACCTGTGCGCACAATCCGTGTAAGAAAATCTCCTGCTCCATGGCTGACAGCTGAATTACGTCAAATGATGACTAATAGGGATGCTGCCCACAGGCGCTTCAAGGCAGATCCAAAACCCGAGCGTTTCGAAGAATATAGAAAGCTACGGAACAGAGTGAAACAATGCATTCGCAATGCTAAAATCAGGCACGCTCGCTCCCTCGTATGCAGCGATCTGACGCCCACGACTCTATGGAAGAATCTCCGTAGCTTGGGGGTCGGAAAGGCAAAATCGGAAACTACTTTTCACGTGTCAGCTAACGAATTAAATGAATTCTTCTCTGCACCTCTGAATACCAGCACAGCTGATAATTACCGTCCACAAGAATCCCCAAACAGGATAACTAACAACGATACCTTCCATCTAAAACATGTAACAACAAATACGGCAAGAAAAGCAGTAATGAGAATCTCTTCTGATGCAATAGGCAACGACAGTATCGGTAAAACCATGATTAAGAATGTTGCCGATATCTTAGTACCTGTCTTAACTGACATAGTTAATTTTTCCCTCGTGAGCGGAATATATCCCACTGCATGGAAAAGAAGCCTAATTCGACCCATCCCTAAGATCGAAAACCCGCAACTGCCTAGTGATTACCGACCAATTAGCATACTGCCTGCTGTTTCCAAAGCACTTGAATATATTGTTCATGACCAAATCACTGAACACTTGCATGAATTCAGCCTATATGACAAATTTCAATCCGGTTTCCGTAAACATCACAGCACAAACACTGCTCTAATTAAAGTAACTGATGACCTGAAATATGCCTTCGACAATCGAAAGGCAACAATATTGACGCTACTGGACTTCAGCAAAGCTTTTGACACTGTTAACTTTGACATATTGCTCGGAAAAATGCAACAGCCTAATTTCTCTGATAGTGCAATGAGATGGTTTGAAAGCTACTTAAAAGACAGACAGCAATGTGTTGTCTGCGTAAATGAAAAGTCTTCCTGGAAACATGTTTCCTCGGGAGTGCCACAAGGATCAGTCTTAGGACCACTTTTGTTTTCTTTATATGTCAACGATATTTCGTCGGTTCTGTCCTCCTGCAAATATCATTTCTATGCCGACGACCTCCAGCTCTACCTAAGCGTCAGACCTGAAGATGTAAACACTGCAATCGCTCAGATGAATGATGATCTGTCTTCAGTAGTGACATGGGCGAAAAACCTGGGGCTTAAACTAAATGCAAAAAAGACGCAAGTAATCTTAATAGCCCATCAGAAATTAATAAGTTCAGATTTCCGCGAACGGCTACCTCCTATTCTGCTCGACGGTACTCCAATACCATATCAGAAAACAGTGAAGAACTTGGGTGTAACTTTGGATGAGCATCTCAACTGGGCGGAGAATACAGAATCTGCTTGTCTCTATGCTCTCAAAAAGTTTCGGAACATATTTCCACAGGACTTGAAACGCCAGCTCGTGCAAGCACTCGTTCTACCGAACCTCCACTATTGTGATGTGATTCAACAAGGCATGAGTAGTGAAAACAAAAGACGGCAAGAGCTAACCATGAATGCCTGTGTGCGTTACACCTGCAACATTCGCCGATATGATCATGTTAGTGCTTCATACTCCGAGCTAGTGTGGCTGCGGCCGGACAAATTGCGTGACTACCACACTCTATGCCTACTCCACCGAGTCCTCGTCGCGCAAGCACCCCACTACCTTGCTTCAGAGATTAAAAACCTGTCATGTCATCATAATCGAAACATGAGGTCACTCTTATTTGGTATCCTAACTGTGCCCACTCACAAAACAAAAACTTTTGCAAACTCCTTCTCAGTTGCCGCTGTCCGCCTCTGGAACAAACTACCCCTTACCTTGCGCAAAATTCGAACTCCTGCTGCTTTTAAGAAGAAGTTGAAGCATTTCCTACTATCATCCTCATAAAGTTCTCCACAAAATTAATGTACAAGGACAATCCCCTCATCTGTCAAATAGCAAAGCTAGCGTCCCCTATCATGCTCCTGAGATGCCTTCCTCTTCATCTATCTCTACTAGCCACGCAATCTTGTTTCATCATGTCTCTATTCTTCTCCTCCCTTCACCATGAGTCTCCCTCATACTCCCTGCTGCCAGCACTCCTATCTAAAATCTGTCTCTGCAATAATGTCTAATTATAACAGTACTTGTGACCTAAGAATATAAACTCTATATGTATGTATTTTTCCAGGTGTACCTTTCAAATTGTTTATCTCACTTTTTGTACTAGATGTAGTTTAACATGCCTACTAAAACATATGAATGTAAAATAAGTAGAATGCCTGGTTACATGTAAGAGAGGGCCTGATGGCCCTAATCTTGCCAGGTTAAATAAATAAATAAATAAATAAAATAACACAAAAAGCTTCCTGTTAAGCGGTCGCCATCTTAGCATCAACTGACGCTGACGCCTAGTCAACAGCGCCTCAAGCGAACAAATGTACAACTAAATGAAACTTTATAGCTCCCTTAATTCGCCGACAGATAGTGCTTAGCTCTGCCTTTTGTCGTTGCAGAGTTTTAAATTCCTAAAGTTGTGGTATCCTTTTTGAATCACCCTGTATAAAGCACTAAGAGAGCTTATGTTACGCCATAAAAGAAACAGGACATCAGAGATTATGTGCAGCACTATATTTTCTTTCATTTGTGGCTCATTTAGCGATTTGTTTTATGTTGTTTAATATTACCCGGTGCACTATCAACAGTGTTTAATATTTGTGTCATTATCTAGAATATTGGCACTAGAGCACATGTCAATCACTGTTTTTTAACTCTTCCTCTTTTTAACAATATTACTTTTGTCGTATTCTTCTTTTTATCGCTTTTTATTAGTGTAATGCCTTTTATACTTTATAAGCTTATAAACAGACTTCAACTATTGTATCCCCCTTTATTTTCGTTGTTTCAATTAATTATTAAAAACTAGTGTCTGCCGACATTAGCGACATCTGGTGAACTTACAACACAAACATCTTGTGGCTACTCTACGGCAGCTTGTTTTAAACAGTAGTATTACAGACAACATGACTCGTGCATGTGATGTGATTTATATGTATTTGACGATGCTGGTGCTGATTCCGCATTTTACATTTGACGATGCCATTATGGCTGCAGTACTTTAGGACTTTGTCTTTATGAAAGAGGTATACCTCTTCATATTTAAAGCACACAAATGTAAGTTTTGTCAGTACAACTTTTCAGTATGGTCTATGTATTGTTCTTAAGCTGTATACAGTTTGCGAGTGTATTTATATTTTTTCCATTTTTGCTGCAGATCTGATAATGTTCATTAAAGACCGAACCCGGAAATCTGTTAAAAAAAGATTGTGACCATAGACGTAAATTAAAGGAAACTTAGTACATATACGGGCCACTGTGTTTTTTCGCGACGATGTCGCAGCTTGTGAAATCAGAGGATATTCCAAAAGCATGGGAATTTCGTAAACCATACTAAAATGTACAATTCGGCTTGAAGTGCACATTGGTTTTTTGCAGATTCACAATGGAGTAGGTCCCATCTGATATTAAGCTTTTCAGTGTGCTTATTGGGATGCAAATTTTCTTGGAGTACCAGTACTGTACTTTCTCATATTTGGTTCTTTATTATGGCATAATGCCATACATGGCAGAAGATGAAAACGTGCACTTGAAATTCAGCGAACAATTGCAACTAGCCAATACTGTGGAACGAAACACTTCGTTTCAAATAAATTGATTGCTCCTCGGAAAGATTAATAAAGCCAAATTTCTTTAGCAAACTGACAAAAATAATTTCATTGTTCTGCAAGTCGATTAATCCTTGACTGCTAATAATTTGGAAATAAATAAAATCAGAAAACTGAAACTAATAACATATTTTTGTCCCCCGTAATTACGTGACTGTATTATAATTCACTTGATAACTCCCGGCTGCAGAAATCCGTTTCGTTTTCATTTGACATTTGGCAGCTAGGGCGAGCGAGAAAAATTTTTCTCGTTTGCATCCGGCTGCTTGCTGCTTACTGCCGATACAGCTAACAGCCACACTTCAAGTCACAGGAAGCAGGAGAAGGTGCTGCTCATACGCGAGTCAACTGCGAATGCACATGAGCCCACTGGCAACTGGTCAAACGAACCAAATGTAAACAGTTGTGTCGTCACGCTCATAGAAAACAGTTTATTGTTACTAAGTATTACACAGTCTTCGTCCTAAGGGCTTTGAAATATTTTTGCCCCCGTTGGCGATGGCTGTCCCTATAGTTGTTAAACCTCAAGTTGGCCCTTAGGACCACCCCAACTCTTCCCTCATGCCCGTGATGGAGGACCCTGCTTCTTCTGGTGCTCCCAAGGTACCTCCCTTGGGAGGCCAACCCCCCCCCCCCCCCCCCAAAGTTGATGTGAATATCGGACCCAGCCTCCTCTGGCTTCTCTCGCGCAGAAAGGGTCCCTTAGGAGTCTACTTCTAAGGCATCCTCCAGCATGACAGCTGACATCAGCCAGTGGCTCAAAGAGCCACTAGTGGCAGATCAAAGAGTTTCCTGCTCTTCGTCTGTCCCTGACCCTCCTTCTGAGACTCCCACCCAGGTTGCTCCTAAGGAGCAGCAGGTGGAGGGGCAGATGAAGAAGAAGAAGAAGAAAACGCTGGGTAGGAAGGAAGAGGTTCAGGTTGCCTGTGTGCCACCTGTTACTACTAGCTGTGTATCTGAGGACGATATGCAGCTTTTGGCGTCCCCCAACGACCTCGATTTCGACTCTACCTCAGATGCAATGGTTCTCGATTCTGGCTCTCCTTCGGAGGTGGAAGATGATCCAGTGGCATAATCTACCTCCTCAACCCCTTCACGCCATTTTCAGTGGGGAAAATGTCATTCTCCAGTGGAATTTCAGTGGCTTTTTCCACCAACTTGCTGAGCTCAAACAACTTCTCAGCCTCCACCATTTCTTCTGCATTGCTGTCCAGGAAACTTGGTTTCTGGCGATGTGAACCCCCTCCCTCCATGCCTATCTGGGTTATTATAAGAAGGTATCTGGTGGAGTCTAAGTCCATCCTTACCTCTCTTTGCAGTCAGTGTATCCTTCTTTAAACACCTTTCGAGGCTGTCGCTGTTCGGGTTTGGACGCCTCAGGCTGTTACTGTCTGCAGTCTCTATCTTGCACTGGATGGTGATGTCTTGCAGCATGTATTGGCTGCACTGATCGCCTAATTGCCTCTACCATCTCTGGTGTTGGGCGACTTTAGCGCCCATAACCCTTTGTGGGGTGGATTGGTGGCAAAAGGCTGAGGCACTGTTGCTGAGCAAGTGTTGGCACAGCTTGAGCTTTCTCTTTTAAATAATGGTGCCTCCACACATTTCAGTGTGGTGCATGGCACTTACTGAGCCATTGACCTACTGGCCTGCAGCCCTGGCCTTCTACCGTTTGTCCAATGGAGTGTGCATGACAACTTGTGTGGTAGTGACCACTTTCCGATCTTTCTGTCACTGCCCAAGCGTCACTCACCTGGGCACCTCCCCAGATGGGCTTTGAATAAGGCTGACTGGACTCGTCCGCCTCCATTGCCACTCTTGAGCCTCTTTGTCATGACGCCATTGGTGTGGTGGTTCACATGATCACCACTGGCATTGTTTCTGCAGCACAATCTGCAGTTCTCTGCTCTTCCAGGTCCCCTCATTGGAGGACTGTGCCTTAGTGGTCACCCGAGATTGCTGAGACGATTAGAGATTGCAGGCAGGCCCTCCAGCGTCATAAGTGGCACCCATCATTGGAACACCTCATTGCCTTTAAACGGCTCTGTTTCCAAGTTCGCCACCTTATTCGCTGTCGGAAGCAGGAGTGCTGGGAAAGTTATGTCTCCACCATGGCATACGTACCTCTCCATTGCAAGTTTGGATCATGGTTAGGCGACTCTATGGGTATCAGCACTCGTCAGCATCACTGGGCTTTCCCTGAATGGAACGGTCTGTACTGAATCAGACACAATTACAGAACTCTTAGCAGAGCGTTATGCTCAGAGTTCCGCTTCTACGAATTACCCACTAGCCTTCCTCTCCCTGAAAGAGCGGTTGGAACATCGGACCCATTCATTCCATATGCACCACCCCAAATTGTACAATGCTCTGTTCAGTGAATGGGAATTCCAAAGTGCCCTCGCTGCTTGCCCTGATACTGCTCCTGGGCCAGATTGAATCCACTATCAGATGCTCCAACACCTCTCCGTGAACTGCCAGTGACGCCCACTGGACCTTTTCAACCACATCTAGGTTGAGGGTGAGTTCACGTCTCAATGGCAGGCAACCATTATCATATCAGTGTTGAAGCCTGGCAAGAACCCCCTGGAGGTGGACAGCTACCGCCCCATTAGCCTCACCAACGTTATGTGCAAGTTGCTCGAATGCATGGTGAGCTGGAGGTTGAGTTGACTACTTGAGTCTCAGGGCCTTCTGGCTCCATGTCAGGGTTGATTCCATAAGGGCTGCTCTGCCACCAAAAATCTGGTCTGCCTGGAGTCTGCCATCCGTATGACATTTCGCCACCATCAGCATCTGGTTGCCATCTTTTTTGACATGCAGAAGGTGTATGATACAACATGGCGACACCACATCCTCACCATGCTGCATGGGTGGGGTCTTAGGGGCCCACTCATGATTTTTATTAAAAATTTTCTGTCACTTCATTCCATCCGCATGCAAGTTGGTCCCTCCCATAGTTCCTCCAGAGTCCAGGAGAATGGGGTCCCACAAGGTTCTGTCTTGAGTGTCTGCCTCTTTTTAGTTGCTATCACTGGGCTAGTGGCAGATGTGGGAACATCCATACCAGCTTCTTTGTATGCTGATGACTTTTGCCTGTACTATAGCTCTACTGGCATTGCAGTTGCTGAACGGCAGCTACAGGGCACTATCCACAGGGCGCAGTCCTTGGCCGTTATGCATAGCTTCCAGTTCTCGGTTGCCAAGGCCCACGTCATGCATTTATGCCAGCTTCGTACTGTTCACTCTGAGCCATGGCTTTATCTTGACGACGAACCTCTTGCCATGGTGGAGATGCATCGGTTTTTGATGCCTTGTTCACTTGGCTCCTCATATCTGGCAGCTTAAACAAACGTGCTGGCGCCATTTTAACGCTTTTCTTTGCTTGAGACACACCAGCTACGGTGCTGATCAGCCTACCCTTCTCCAGCTGTATCAGGCATTGATTCAGTTACATCTCGATTATGGAAGAATGGCTTACGGTTCGGCATCGCCTTCCGCATTGCAGTTGCTTCACCTCATACTTCACAGCGGGATCCGACTCGCTGCTGGAGCTTTCCGCACAAGCCCTCTAAACAGCATACTTGTGGAGGCTGGTGTCCCTCCACTGCAGATCCGGCGTCAACAACTATTGGCTGCTTACGGTGCACATACTCCTCAATGGCGGCGCCGGTCAGGTTGTACGATCGTGGTTCGTGCCCGGGCTCTTCTCTCTGGGCTTGAGTTTTTCCCTCACCCACCTCTTTTCTGGGCCCATATATGTATACTATAAGGTACCCATGGTCTAGGGGTAGCGTCTTGGTTCATAATCAAAACGTCTTCGGTCCCGGTTTCGATCCCCGCCACTGCCTAAATTTTGATAAATAATCAACATTGGCGGCCGAAGACTTCCGGCATAAGAAGTCGGCCTCATTCTGCCAACGGTCTTGTCAAAGAGGGCGGAGGAGCGGATAAAGGTTCAGGGCACTCTCTTGTCCTAGGGGTGGGAAATTGCTCCTAAAGGTGGAAGAATCAGCAATGATCAACGACATGAGGATGCAGAAGGCAATGGAAACCACTGCATTAAAGACACGTATCGTGTATCCACAGGACATGTGGCCTGTATTTGAAGAAGTGTCATGATGATCTCTCCATTGGCAAAAGATTCCGGAATAGTCCCCCATTCAGATCTCCGGGAGGGGACTGCCAAGGGGGAGGTTACCATGAGAAAAAGATTGAATAATCAACGAAAGGATAACGTTCTACGAGTCGGGGCGTGGAATGTCAGAAGCTTGAACGTGGTAGGGAAACTAGAAAATCTGAAAAGGGAAATGCAAAGGCTCAATCTAGATATAGTAGGGGTCAGTGAAGTGAAGTGGAGGGAAGACAAGGATTTCTGGTCAGACGAGTATCGGGTAATATCAACAGCAGCAGAAAATGGTATAACAGGTGTAGGATTCGTTATGAATAGGAAGGTAGGGCAGAGGGTGTGTTACTGTGAACAGTTCAGTGACCGGGTTGTTCTAATCAGAATCGACAGCAGACCAACACCGACAACGATAGTTCAGGTATACATGTCGACGTCGCAAGCTGATGATGAATAGATAGAGAAAGTGTATGAGGATATTGAAAGGGTAATGCAGTATGTAAAGGGGGACGAAAATCTAATAGTCATGTGCGAATGGAATGCAGTTGTAGAGGAAGGAGTAGAAGAAACGATTACAGGGTAATATGGGCTTGGGACAAGGAATGAAAGAGGAGAATGACTAATTGAGTTCTGTAACAAGTTTCAGCTAGTAATAGCGAACACCCTGTTCAAGAATCACAAGAGGAGGAGGTATACTTGGAAAAGGCCGGGAGATACGGGAAGATTTCAATTAGATTACATCATGGTCAGACAGAGATTCCGAAATCAGATACTGCATTGTAAGGTGTACCCAGGAGCAGATATAGACTCAGATCACAATATAGTAGTGATGAAGAGTAGGCTGAAGTACAAGACATTTGTCAGGAAGAATCAATATGCAAAGAAGTGGGATACAGAAGTACTAAGGAATGATGAGATACGTTTGAAGTTCTCTAAAGCTATAGATACAGCAATAAGGAATAGTGCAGTAGGCAGTACAGTTGAAGAGGAATGGACGTCTCTAAAAAGGGCCATCACAGAAGTTGGGAAGGAAAACATAGGTACCAAGAAGGTAGCTGCGAAGAAACCATGGGTAACAGAAGAAATACTTCAGTTGATTGATGAAAGGAGGAAGTACAAACATGTTCCGGGAAAATCAGGAATACAGAAATACAAGTCGTTGAGGAATGAAATAAATAGGAAGTGCAGGGAAGCTAAGACGAAATGGCTGCAGGAAAAATGTGAAGACATCGAAAAGGATATGATTGTCGGAAAGACAGACTCAGCATACAGGACAGTCAAAACAACCTTTGGTGACATTAAAAGCAACGGTGGTAGCAATAAGAGTGCAACGGGAATTCCACTGTTAAATGCAGAGGAGAGAGCAGATAGGTGGAAAGAATACATTGAAAGCCTCTATGAGGGTGAAGATTTGTCTGATGTGATAGAATAAGAAACAGGAGTCGATTTAGAAGAGATAGGGGATCCAGTATTAGAATCGGAATTTAAAAGAGCTTTGGAGGACTTACGGTCAAATAAGGCAGAAGGGATAGATAACATTCCATCAGAATTTCTAAAATCACTGGGGGAAGTGGCAACAAAACGACTATTCACGTTGGTGTGTAGAATATATGAGTCTGGCGATATACCATCTGACTTTCGGAAATGCATCATCCACACAATTCCGAAGACGGCAAGAGCTGACAAGTGCGAGAATTATCGCACAATCAGCTTAACAGCTCATGCATCGAAGCTGCTTACAAGAATAGTATACTGAAGAATGGAAAAGAAAATTGAGAAAGCGCTAGGTGACGATCAGTTTGGCTTTAGGAAAAGTAAAGGGACGAGAGAGGCAATTCTAACGTTACGGCTAATAATGGAAGCAAGGCTAAAGAAAAATCAAGACACTTTCATAGGATTTGTCGACCTGGAAAAAGCATTCGACACTATAAAATGGTGCAAGCTGTTCGAGATTCTGAAAAAAGTAGGAGTAAGCTATAGGGAGAGACGGGTCATATGCAATATGTACAACAACCAAGAGGGAATAATAAGAGTGGACGATCAAGAACGCTCGTATTAAGAAGGGTGTAAGACAAAGCTGTAGCCTTTCGCCCCTACTCTTCAATCTGTACATCGAGGAAGCAATGATGGAAATAAAAGAAAGGTTCAGGAGTGGAATTAAAATACAAGGTGAAAGGATATCAATGATACGATTCGCTGATGACATTGCTATCTTGAGTGAAAATGAAGAAGAATTAAATGATCTGCTGAACGGAATGAACAGTCTAATGAGTATACAGTATGGTTTGAGAGTAAATCGGAGAAAGACGAAGGTAATGAGAAGTGGTAGAAATGAGAACAGCGAGAAACTTAACATCAGGATTGATGGTCACGAAGTCAATGAAGTTAAGGAATTCTGCTACCTAGGCAGTAAAATAACCAATGACGGACGGAGCAAGGAGGACATCAAAAGCAGACTCGCTATGGCAAAAAAGGCATTTCTGGCCAAGAGAAGTCTGCTAATATCAAATACCGGCCTTAATTTGAGGAAGAAATTTCTGAGGATGTACGTCTGGAGTACAGCATTGTATGGTAGTGAAACATGGACTGTGGTAAAACCGGAACAGAAGAGAATCGAAGCATTTGAGACGTGGTGCTATAGACGAATGTTGAAAATTAGGTGGACTGATAAGGTAAGGAATGAGGAGGTTCTATGCAGAATCGGAGAGGAAAGGAATATGTGGAAAACACTGATAAGGAGAAGGGACAGGATGATGGGACATCTGCTAAGACATGAGGGAATGACTTCCATGGTATTAGAGGGAGCTGTAGAGGGCAAAAACTGTAGAGGAAGACAGAGATTGGAATACGTCAAGCAAATAATTGAGGATGTAGGTTGCAAGTGCTACTCTGAGATGAAGAGGTTAGCACAGGAAAGGAATTCGTGGCGGGTCGCATCAAACCAGTCAGTAGACTGATGACCAAAAATATGTATACTCCCTTGTTGTGTGCCCCATGCCTTCGGCTGGATTTGGCACAGGGCCCGAAGGACTCAGTCCATCCTCTGGCCCTCCGCCGCTGCTTTCTTTCCATCCTTGCCACGTTTCACGGCTCTGACGTTGTCTATACCGACGGTTCGATGGTTGCTGGTCGCTTTGGTTATGCTGTTACTCTTGGGGATCATTCTGAACTATGCTCATTGCCAGCTGGCTGCAGTGTTTTCACTGCCGAGCTGGTAGCCATCTCTCATTCCCTAGAGTACATCCGCTTCTGCTCAGGTGAGTCCTTCGTGATCTGAAGTGACTCCATGCACAGTTCACGAGCTATCGACCAGTGTTTTCCTCGCTTCGTCTGGTGATGGCTATCCAGGAGTCCATCCATACTCTTGCCCATTGCAGCTGCTCTGTGGGTTTTATTTCGACCCCGGGTCATGTCAGCATCCTGGATAATGAACGTGTGGACGCACTAGCCAAACAGGCTGTCAGTGCACCAGCCCTGAAGATTGGCCTTTTGGAGTGCGATCTCCAGTCATTTTTGCAGCAGAAGGCACTTGGTACCTGGAGTGATGAATGGCGCACCCTGACTTCACCCAATGAACTTCTGGTCATCAAGGAGACTATCGGTGTGTGGCGCTCCTCCTTACATGCCTCTCACAAAGACTCTGTTGTCCTCTGCCAGCTGCACATTGGCCACACCTGGCTGACCCACTGTTATTTATTGCACCGCGAGGACCCACCTCTCTGTCACTGTGGTTCAGCGTTGATGGTGGTCCACATTGTGTTGGACTGTCCGCTTTTAACTGTGATCAGGCAGACGTTTGCGCTGCCTGATAAGCTCCCTGCTCTTTTAACAGATGACGCTGCAATGGCAGGCTTACTTTTCAGTTTTTTTTTTCGTGAAGGGAGCTTTTATCCCTCGATCTGAGGGTTTTTCTCTCTTTTTTTGTTGAGTCTGGCCTTTGGCCTACGGTTTTAGATTGGGGTTCTTAGTGTGTCTCTTGGTGGTTGGCTTTTCCTTTTTTTTCCGTGGTCGGCCAACCACTGTAACACTCTGTGTGCTTTTAATTCCTCTTTTTTGGTCTTTTCCTATGTATTTCTCGTTCTGTGTCGTCCCTTCTCATCTCTGTTGCTTGTTTTTCCTCCTTCTGGGTGTTTCATGATCGTAGAAAAAGGGACCGATGGCATTTGTAGACTGGTCCCTTAAGAGCTGCTCACAAGTCTGGTTGGTGGACGCTGGCGTGAAGCAACCCGTCTCTCTATTAGTACATCCCAAACGTGCTCTATGGGATTCAAATCGGGAGAGGGATCAGGGTACACCAGGCGTTTCCAAGAAAACATCAACCACCTGAGCATAATCGTCCTTGAATACGATGTCTGAGCCCAAAGCACCTAGCAACAGCCGTACATACGGTCCCAAGATCTCCTCAAGATACCTGACGACAGTGAAACCTTGCCTTATCGTTCGTAAAATTTTCTAAAGAGGTGTTGGTGTGGTCAACATAATCCCTGCCCACACCATTAGGTACCCTCCTCAATATCAGTCTCTTTCCCCAATGTTTGGGTCCCGAAATCGTGTTCTGTGTGGCCTCCAGATATGAATCCATCGAGAATCCATCCTCCAGACCAATTCAGGATATATATGTGAAAGGAACATGGTCCCTCTTTTCACTTGCCCAGGTGGCATGTCGACGACTTCACTCCGGACGTTCCCTTCTGTGAAGATGCGTCAGAGGTAAACATACAGCAGTCTCCGACAATAAACGCCACTCTGTCGAAGCCTTCTGCTCACCGTTTGCCTCGATGTAACACGTCGAGTGCTGCGAGGTCAGATGCCTGCTGCTCTCTGCTCTGCAGTACTAAAGCGGTTAGATACAGGACGGGGAAACAGCGGTTTGTTGCTTTAATTTCGGACACCACCGTAAAAATATAATGTGTCAGGAACGGGACTTAGGGAGGAAAACTCAAATAAATGAGAAAGGCATTATTTCGATTTTATTATTAACCACCGTTTGCACAGTTTGTTCAATATGAGCATCGGAAACGCCGATGAAACGGTGCATCCGTGAAACGACGCGATCAACAGTTGCTCACAGCAGTTCCGATGGAATCTGAGCACCGTGTTTCTGTATACTGGCCTTTAGATCAGGCAGAGACTGGACGTGTCCCTGGTAAACGAGTTCTTTTATATACCTCCACAGCCAGAAATCTCTTGGATTCAGATCAGGTGATGTTTCAGGCCATACATCTGGACAAACTCCGGAGATAACACATTCGCGGACGGTTGCTCTAAGCAGATCGTTCACTGGGGGAGCGACATGAAGTATTGCCCCATCTTGCATGAAAATTGTGGTTTCCACACAGCTGCGCATTTTCAAAGTAGGAATGACATGCAGTACAAGGAGGTCTCGATAACGTGCAGACGTTACCGCACATCTGACAGCTCTCTCGGCGTACTGCTTTCAAAGGTGAACGGACCCAGAATAAAGGTACATGTGAATCCACACAGCACAGGCATATACGGCGAATGCAATGGCACTTTGTACGCAAAACGCGGTTCAAAAGTACTCCAAATTCAGCAACTCTGTGTATTCGCTGCAACCGTTAAAATGCGTCTCATCATTCCATAGAATATTGCCCCGCTACATGTCATCAACTTCGATGCGTGCCAGAAACCAAAGAGCAAATTCAGAAAGTTGGTGCGGATCGTGGGGTTTCGACCACTGCACCGCCTGGGTCTTGTACAGGTGCCAGTGTAATACACCGCGAAACTTTCCCTCCTATTGACCATAGGACGGATAATTCGCGTGACACTGCACTAGCTCTAGCACTACCTTGGGCACTGCCAGTGACAGCAACAGCAGCCTCGTCAATCACAGGAGAGGGCGCCTCCCTCTTCCGGGTGCCACACCAAGCTCACCTGTGTTTCCGAATTCTGAATTCTGTTACGATGTTCTTTAAACCATTTTAACGACCTCGACCCTCTCATCAGACCTCTTAGTCGGTATTACTCTCTCAAGATATCCCTGTGATTGCTGTCGTTCACATAAGGGAATTTCATTAATAGCCCGCAGTCTCGCTTCTCGACGACCATATTGTTCACTCACGTTATGGCTTGTCAAATGACAGCGTGGATGTCATACTGTGATAGAGTGTACAGCGCAAATTTTCATCTTGTGGCCGAAATCGAAACTACTTTTTTTTTCCTGCGTAAATCGGTTCCGCATTAACGTATCAGCATATCTGCCGAGTTTCTCTGCATATTACAAATACAGCCTACCCTTGACTTCCATTACCATCTGGTACCTTCATCACAATATCTGAGCCAGCATAATGATGACGAACGCCATTTAGCAAGGTCCGTTCTCCTCGGAGCCCCTACACACTGAAACGTCCTTTATTGTTCTGCACGCAGAATTGCAACTTGTCTAAAACTACCATAAGCCGCCACTCGTGTGTCCAGTGCCGCCGCTGGATGCACCACTGTCGGCATGTATCCCTCTGCTGCCGCTTCAACAGAAGCCACAACATTGGTCCTCGTGCTGACACTCCGTTGTGCTCTAGACGTATCCGCATTTCCTAAGTAACATACTTGACATGACGGTCCTTCACTGCCGAATGCTCTCGGGTGTTAGACAGGCAGGGTTCCTACATGGCACTGAGAATGACCCTCCTGATCCCGTCAATTCCATATTTGCATGATGTTTGTGGGATCTAAATCTACATGATTACACTGTAGTTCCAGTTAAGTGCTTCTAATTACTCCTCAACCGTTACACTTTCGAACTGCACGCGGAAAAACGAACACTTCGTACTTCCGTGCGAGCTCTGATTTCTCTTATTTTATTATGATGATGATCTCGTCATATGTATCAGGGTACCAACTGATTTCTCTTATTTTATTATGGTGATGATCCTGTCCTATGTATCAGGGCACCAACAAAATACTTTCACGATCTGATCAGAGAGATGGTGATTTAAATTTAAAGAGAAGGTCCTGCTCCAACGCAATATCCCGTTGTTTTTATAACCGCCACCCAAATTCGTGGCACTTACCATATGTAAGTTGGCGATTGAAATTTCATGAAAAGATCTCGCTGCAACGAAAAACGCCTTTGCTTTAATGACCGCCAATTCAGCTCGCTTATTAAATCTCTCCCCTATTTGAGGATAATACACTCCTGGAAATTGAAATAAGAACACCGTGATTTCATTGTCCCAGGAAGGGGAAACTTTATTGACACATTCCTGGGGTCAGATACATCACATGATCACACTGACAGAACCACAGGCACATAGACACAGGCAACAGAGCATGCACAATGTCGGCACTAGTACAGTGTATATCCACCTTTCGCAGCAATGCAGGCTGCTATTCTCCCATGGAGACGATCGTAGAGATGCTGGATGTAGTCCTGTGGAACGGCTTGCCATGCCATTTCCACCTGGCGCCTCAGTTGGACCAGCGTTCGTGCTGGACGTGCAGACCGCGTGAGACGACACTTCATCCAGTCCCAAACATGCTCAATGGGGGACAGATCCGGAGATCTTGCTGGCCAGGGTAGTTGACTTACACCTTCTAGAGCACGTTGGGTGGCACGGGATACATGCGGACGTGCATTGTCCTGTTGGAACAGCAAGTTCCCTTGCCGGTCTAGGAATGGTAGAACGATG
Source organism: Schistocerca americana (assembly GCF_021461395.2). Lineage (NCBI taxonomy): Eukaryota > Metazoa > Arthropoda > Insecta > Orthoptera > Acrididae > Schistocerca > Schistocerca americana. The sequence goes on from NC_060122.1 coordinate 655,996,908, forward strand.
GGTTCGATGGCGGTTTGGATGTACCGTGCACTATTCAGTGTCCCCTCGACGATCACCAGTGGTGTACGGCCAGTGTAACAGATTGCTCCCCACACAATGATGCCGAGTGTTGGCCCTGTGTGCCTCGGTCGTATGCAGTCCTGATTGTGGCGCTCACCTGCACGGCGCCAAACACGCATACGACCATCATTGGCACCAAGGCAGAAGCGACTCTCATCGCTGAAAACGACACGTCTCCATTCGTCCCTCCATTCACGCCTGTCGCGACACCACTGGAGGCGGGCTGCACGATGTTGGGGCGTGAGCGGAAGACGGCCTAACGGTGTGCGGGACCGTAGCCCAGCTTCATGGAGACGGTTGCGAATGGTCCTCGCCGATACCGCAGGAGCAACAGTGTCCCTAATTTGCTGGGAAGTGGCGGTGCGGTCCCCTACGGCACTGCGTAGGATCCTACGGTCTTGGCGTGCATCCGTGCGTCGCTGCGGTCCGGTCCCAGGTCGACGGGCACGTGCACCTTCCGCCGACCACTGGAGACAACATCGATGTACTGTGGAGACCTCACGCCCCACGTGTTGAGCAATTCGGCGGTACGTCCACCCGGCCTCCCGCATGCCCACTATACGCCCTCGCTCAAAGTCCGTCAACTGCACATACGGTTCACGTCCACGCTGTCGCGGCATGCTACCAGTGTTAAAGACTGCGATGGAGCTCCGTATGCCACGGCAAACTGGCTGACACTGACGGCGGCGGTGCACAAATGCTCCGCAGCTAGCGCCATTCGACGGCCAACACCGCGGTTCCTGGTGTGTCCGCTGTGCCGTGCGTGTGATCATTGCTTGTACAGCCCTCTCGCAGTGTCCGGAGCAAGTATGGTGGGTCTGACACACCGGTGTCAATGTGTTCTTTTTTCCATTTCCAGGAGTGTATAAAACTAGCTGTCCTTCTTTGAACTTTTTCGATGTCCTCTATCAGCCTTATCTGATGCAGATCCCACACTATACAGCAATACTCCAGAAGACAGTAGTGTGAACATTTAATGTGCCCATGTCGTTGTTGTTGTTGTGGTCTTCAGTCTAGAGTCTGGTTTGATGCAACTCTCCATGCTACTCTATCCTGTGCAAGCTTCTTCATCTCCAAGTACCTACTTCGACCTATATCCTTCTCAATCTGCTTAGTGTATTCATCTCTTTGTCTCCCTCTACAATTTTTACCCTCCACACTGCACTCCAATACTAAATTGGTGATCCCTTGATGCCTCAGAACATGTCCTACCAACCGATCCCTTCTCCTAGTCAAGTTGAGCCACAAATTTCTCTTCTCCCCAATTCTGTTCAGTGCCTCCTCATTAGTTATGTGATCTATCCATCTAACCTTCAGCATTCTTCTGTAGCACCACATTTCGAAAGCTTCTATTCTCTTCTTGTCTGAGCTATTTATTAACTATGTTTCGCTTCCATCAAAGCCACATGCACAAGATAAAAGTTGGTCACAGTATTAAAAACATATCGGAACGACGCCACTTTAAAACTACTGCACAGGACAGAGCCCATACTACGGTAAAAACTGCCGGTAAGGATCTGGCAAGGGAGGGGAGGACTGAGAGAAGGCAAGAGATGGGAGAAGAGGGGACATCATGGGAGGGGGTGCTGGAGTGGGGGAATGAAACAATGGGGTGGATGGTGCACCGAGGGCAGGAGACGGTGGGGGTGGGAGGGGGAAAGCAAGCCAGGAGGGAGCGCAAAGACACGAAAGGGGTCCGCTGGAAAGGAAGAGGGCGTAGGAGGAACGAAAAAACCACTCAGGGGAAAGGAAAAAGAGGGGAAAGGGAGAGCTGAGGAGGACAGGGGAAGGTGGGATTAGAGTTGGTAGGAGAGGTAGAAATCAGGGCAATGCTCATCAAGTGGGAGGGGTTGGCTCCGGGAGGTGTATTGGTAAAGCAGGGAGAGGGTGGGGAGATGGAGTGAGGGTAGAACACAATGGTACAGGTATGACAATGGGTAGGGGTTAAAGAGGATAGGAGACACCAGGGGGAGAGGGGGGACTGAGTCTGCAGATGATGTATAGGGTTTTGATGTGTCAAGGAAAAGGAGAAGATGTGGGAAGGGGATGAGGTCATATAGAATCCAGGTGGGGGACAGGAGGTAGATACAGGAAGCGAGGTGGAGGGCATGGCAATCAAGGATTTGGAGGGCTTTATAGAATCAGGGTGGGGCAGACGCTGGCATAACGAAGAATGGGATGGATCAAGCATATGTAGGTGTGAAGGATGCAGGCTACATGTCTGGCCAGACAGGAGTTTCACGAGGCCTGTGTGAGGTGACGGTCGAGAGTGAGGCCAAGATATTTCAGGTTAGGAGTAAGGTTGATAGGACGACCATAAACGGCAAGGTAAAAGAGCTTGCTAGTTCATGGTGTCGGCTTTATGGCAAAAATTGGCACAGAAACGCATGCGCATTTGCAGCCATCACAGGAGCGTCCTTTATTGGAATACTGTTCCAACTGTGGTGTGCAGGCACAAGCGTAAAGTTGAAACTACATGTCCGCACTCTGTCAGAAATGGCGCTCACGTCGCTAAAAACAAACGTCAGATGACAACAGATACGTCATTATGAATAAAATGTTTTCTCTCAGAAGAAATTAAAGAGATCACCGGGTCCCACAACTTGTCCAGTTGAAAGCCGCCATCAAGATTTATAAGATTTTGTGCTAGACGTGCTAGACGTATTTCCACAGATTCTTTGTTCACTGAATCCCAAAAGGACCTCACAAGAGCTAAGGTTTTTCTGGCACAACAATCCATGGAGTGTCATCTGGTAATACAATGCTCAGCTACAGCCGACTTACTGGACTGGTAAAGGCGAGTGTGGCTCACATGTTTAATGCACTTTTCGTGTACCGTGCATATCGTCTGACATATGTACTCTTCGGCACACTGGCAACGAATTTTGTAAATCCCGGCCTTCCTCAGACCCAGGTCGTCGTTTTCTGAACTGAGAAGGACACCAATATTCGTCGGTGGCTGGAAGTTTATTTGAACTTGATATTTCCTTAGGATCCTGCCTACTTTAGACGAAAGGTTTCTGACATATGGAAGGAATACCCTAGACTCTAACAGCTCCAAATCTTCTTGATGGAGTGAATGGTCACGTTTCTTCCTCCTTAGCGCTGTACGTATGTGGAAAGTAACCATTACCTTTGAACTCTGACTATAGGTATTCTAGCTCATGTGTAAGGCAGTCTCCATCAAAAATAATATGAGCCCGCTGCACCAACATTCGAAGGACGCCAGTAGTTTGTGAAGAGTGATGGCAGGTTGACACTTGTAGATAACGGTCCGTATGCTTGGGCTTACAGTACACAGAATTCCCTACTGAGCCATTCACTCTTCTTGTAAATAAGATTTCCGAAAACTGTAAGCAACCATCCTTCACTATAACAGGACGTTCTTGGTGATTGAATACAGATGTTTCATTAAGCTTGACTGACACTTCTTCTTCACCATTGAGCCGCACTACAGTAGTGTCATCTATATCGCCAGAAGACTCTCAGTTTATGTTCTACCGAATCAAGTGCCCCTTCCTCAAAATCTTCTACAAAAAAGTTTGCTACCAGAGGGAAGAGAGGACGGCCCAAGGCAACACTGTCGGTCTGCTCGATATACCAGTTGTTAAATAAAAAGTAGGTCAAGGAAAGGACATGTTGAAAAAGTGCTGTTACATTGGCCATGAACTTACTGCATACCCTACAATGGTCGCAGCGCTCCCTCCAGAGCCGGCCGCGGTGGTCTAGCGGTTCTAGGCGCGCAGTCCGGAACCGCGCGACTGCTGCGGTCGCAGGTTCGAATCCTGCCTCGGGCATGGATGTGTGTGATGTCCTTAGGTTAGTTAGGTTTAAGTAGTTGTAAGTTCTCTGGGACTGATGACCACAGATGTTAAGTCCCATAGTGCTCAGAGCCATTTGAACCATTTAGAGCTCCCTCCAAACCCACCTAGACATGTTTACTGCTTGGTGCAACCAGTAGCTCCTTTGGATCAACCCTTCAAAAACGCAGGTAATCATCACAGGATATACCACCCCCTCCTTTCAGCTCCACGATTTTTACCTCACCATCTATGAACATCCTATACAACTTATTCTAACCTTGAAATACATTGGCCTTGCCCTTGAGCGTCACCTCATGCTAACTCCCCATCTCCTTATCATCCAACATGACTCTGTCTTCTGAAACTCATGTCCAGCCAGACAAGGGGACTGCATCCTTCCACCATACTTTGTACGTAAAAATCCTTGATCCATCCCATCCTTTGTTATGCCAGTGTCGCCTGGATCTCCACCTCTCCTAAACCAAAGACCTCCAAATTCTGCCGTTCCCCATGAGGATAAAAAAAAAATCTTTCAGCATCTCAATGTGTAAGATGATGTACTTCGCCCGATATTTATCCTTCCTTCAAACTATGACCCTCCTCTTCCTCTCACCTCCTCCCTAGGGCTACCTCTCCTTTCCCTACCCGTCTGCTGCTTCGTCCCTCCTACCCCCCTGTCCTTCTCGTTTCTCCTGTCCCATTCCTTCCTGGATTCCTCCCTTCTCCACCCTCCCTGTCTCCTCTCCCTTGGTGTTACTGGCTCCCCCCTTCCACCCCTTCCTGCCTTCCTCCTCCACTGACCCGCCCTCTTCCTCGTCTTTCCCTCCTCTGGCTTCCGCTCCTTTGGCAGGTCCTTCCAGTTTTCGTCCATTTACTATCCATCATGTTTTAGGGCTCACTGTATGAGTTACATAAGTGGAGTGTGATTCCAGTGTTGTTCTCCCATATGGTTTTTATATAGTGAACGCCATTTTAATCGTGCTCCCCGTGCCTCCAGTATTTATGTCCTCCGTCCTCATCGACTGTCATTTTATTTATACGCGGATTTTATGCAAACGTATCTCGTTAAACTACTCCTTTTTTATGTATTTTAACTCCAATTGTTTCCCCTTCTCTTGTGTCAACTTAATCTTTTATCCCCATATTACATGTATTTAATGTTTCTCCTATGATAATTTATACAGTCTCTTGGCTGAAGAGAGACGAATTGTGCCGTTGCCAGCCCACAAGGGCCAGAGGTAAGAAATCAGAAAAAAAGCAAAACTAGCAGCCTTCAATGCCGGACACTCACCTGAAGATGGCTGGATGGTTGCCAGCCGACATATTGTGGTAAGAAGTCAACATGAGGTGGCTGCAATCCCGAAACCTCATAGCCGGGAAAACTTCAAGAATCACATGTTTTATATGTTATTCGGAAATGTGATAGTGTTTCAGTTTGTTATTATTATGTTAATTAAAGATAGCTATTATTGTTTCAGTGAAATTGCCTACATGTGGCGTAATATTGTTCCAATTGATAAACCAGTAAGGTAACGCTGCAGTTATAGTGGAGCGGCTTCACACGATCAGAGCAGTGCGGCGTGGCTAGCGCAGAGCAGTGATGACGGAACAAACCTTTGTTGGCCGGTGTGCCGGGACGCCGGAAGTGGGCCGGCGCGGAGCACAGCAGCACTGAGCGAATTAAATGTGTTTTGTTTTCGAACGCGACGACCGGAGTGATTCTGGCGGTGGTCGAGCAACACCGGCAGCATTCGGCTGTCGATGCGGGTAGCAGTGTCAGTACTGTTTCCGCTACTTATGTGGTTTTTTTTTTTTTTTTTTTTTTTTTTTTTTTTTTTTTTTTTTTTTTTTTTTTTTTTTTTGCTGTTGAGAGAATGGTATCAGCGGAAGTTTTGATAGCGGCTGTCTCTACTTGGCGTCTCTTATGGGACCCCTCAAGACACCTATCATAACAACTGATTCACTTTGGATAAGTTATTTGATGAAGCAGCATAATTACATACTATAAGTACAGAAAGCATTGCATTATCTCTTATTTCTTTCACTGTGTTACAACAAGAGGCAACAACAAAGGTGAAGTAGAATAGCTGAGCAATGCATGATAATCGCGTTTTACTATATGAGGAAAAGTTGTCAAAACTATCTCATTCGGACAGCTTCATCTGAAGGTCTGTTAAAGTTTTGTCCTGACTGATAAGTGCCTCGTATAGAACGATCGATGTCTACTGCATATTGCTCATCGACACTGAGGGGTCCTTCTAGGTCAATAACAGCGCTGTGGATGACACGTAGTGCGATTGAATGAAAATTTTTATACACTATGTGTCATAAGTATTCGGATACCTGGCTGAAAATCACTTACAAGTTCGTGGCACCCTCCGTCGTTAATGATGGAATTCAGCATGGTGTTGATCCACCCTTAGCCTACACTCGCAGGCATACGTTCAATCAGGTGGTGGAAGGTTTCCTGGCGAATGGCAGCCCATTCTTCACGGAGTGCTGCTCTGAGGAGAGGTATCTATGTTTGTCCGTGAGGCCTGGCACGAATTTGGCTTTCCGAAACATCTCAAAGGTGTACTATAGGATTCAGATCAGGACTCTGTGCAGGCCAGTCGGTTAGAGGGATGTTAATGTCGTGTAACCACTCCCCCACAGGCATTGCATTACGAACAGGTGCTCGATCGCGTTGAAAGGTGCAGTGGTCATCCCAGACAACAGTGGGAAGCAATAACGTGCTTGAAACATCAATGTGTACCTGTGCTGTGATAGTGATACGCAAAACAAGAAGGGGTGCAAGCCCACTCCATGAAAAACATGACTACACCATAACACCACCGTCTCGGAATTGGCACTACACGTTCACCAGGCATTCACCATACGCACACCTTGCCATCGTCTCGCACATTGTGTACCGTGATTCATCACTCCACACAACGTTTTTCCACTGTTCAATCGTCCAGTGTTTACGCTCCTCACACCAAGCGAGAAGTCGTTTAGCATTTACCAGGGTGATGTGTGGCTTGTGAGCAGCCGCTCGACCATGAAATCCATGTTTTCTCACCTCCCGCATAACTGTCATAGGACTTACAGTGGATCCTGATGCAGTTTGGAATTCCTGTCTGATGGTCTGAATAGATGTCTGCCCATTACACATTACCACCCTCTTCAACCGTCGGCGGTCTCTGTCAGTCAAAAGACGAGGTCGGCCTTTATGCTTTTCTGCTGTACGTGTCCCTTCACGTTTGCACTTCACCATCACATCGAAAGAGTGGACGTAGGGATGCTTAGGAGTTTCGAAATCTCGCGTACAGAAGTATGACACAAGTGACACCCAATCACGTGACCACGTTCGAAGTCCGTGAGTTCCGCGGAGCCACCCATTTTACTCTCTCACCATGTGTAAAGACTACTGAGGTCGTTGATATGGAATACCTGGCAGTAGCTGGCAGCGCAATGCACCTAATATGAAAAATGTATGTTTTTTGGGGGTCTTCGGATACTTTTGATCACTTTGTGTAGCTATAAAGCATTGTACCGGAATTTTCTGGGCGTTTTTGACGAATGTACTTTCAGTCAACATCATTGAATGAAACTGGGACGTCTTGTATGTTATGTAAATCGTTATTAGTATTTATAAAAAGCATTTTTTTGCATCCCGCCTATCCAGGGATGCTGCTGTGAACTGCTTCTGCAAGATAGGCCGAGAGTTCAAATGGTTCAAATGGCTCTGAGCACTATGGGACTCAACATCTTAGGTCATAAGTCCCCTAGAACTTAGAACTACTTAAACCTAGCTAACCTAAGGACATCACACACACCCATGCCCGAGGCAGGATTCGAACCTGCGACCGTAGCAGTCCCGCGGTTCCGGACTGCAGCACCAGAACCGCTAGACCACCGCGGCCAGGCCGAGAGTGAAGGAAGCGAGTAGAAGCAGGAGGGGTGAAGCACTTTGGTACTGCATGTAACTTTAACAACTTTTAATATAGTCAAAAACACAAATAAATATCAAATTCATACATAGCTTTGGCTAGGATGAGCACGTATGTGTGAAGTCGTAGTCCATGCCTAATCCTGTGAAGTTAGGAAGACTGTTCTGTATAATCTCAAAACCAACAAATACTAGTTGCTGTCCAAACTTAAACTGAACTTAACTAATACAAAATCTCAATAGCAAGCTAGCCCACTCGGTAGTAGAAGCGATATTTCCAGGCCGTCTGCTCTTGATGAAATGGGCAGAAATCAAGACGGCACTCCCTCAGCTCCACACCGTCGGCCAGAGGGCGCTGTGGTCAACGTAGTTAGTCCCCTCTCGTAGTGCCAACGAGACCGTGCACCTACGTTGTGTCGACGCCACACATTTGAATGTGGTGTAGCTGGAGGCAATCCCACAACATTTCGGTAATTGACTCACAATACTTACAATTGTTGTAAATCCTATTGTGATTGTGAGAGCCATGCCTCGAAACTTCTTCTGCTTTCTAAGAACCTGTAACAATTCTTGTCTCATCAGCTATCTATGGTCGTTAAAATGATGTTATTTCATTGGATAAATCTGTAGTAGCTTGAATATCAGTTAGATACGAAAGTTTCGCCTATCAATCATACAGCAAAATATTCTCCTTTTTGCATACAATCATTTGCCAAAATGGTGTTTCGATATCTCAAACCGTTTATGAGATATGAGGAACGTTACAAATATTTCATTCTGGCTTTTTCGTTGTCGCACGAGTTCGGGACGAAGTGCTTTAGATAGAATCGATTTTCTTAAGAGATAGATAGCAAAGTCCTTCTAAGATTAAAGAATAATTCAGCACATCAGGTACATTCCATACGTAGAAACATACGGCCTAACATGTACCAAATGCAACTTCATACGGACCCCTCTTTCCCAACGAAAACATTCCGAAATTCTTGCAGTAGTTTACTTAATTTTGAAATATCACAATAACTAAACAATTAATGGAAAGATAGTTTTAGGTTTCAGGAATTACTGCAACCAATCGCAAAGTTTATCATGAGGTTGATGAGTAAAGCTATGAGATGTGAGAGAATTACAATTTTTCAGCAAGTAGTTTCTTAAAATCGTGTGAGAAAGATTGAAGATCGCCTAGTTTGCACGTTGGCCGTCCACTCAGTGAAGCCAGCCTGCCGGCTGCCGCGCCGCTCCCTGCCCTACTACGGCCGCACGGGAAGCTGCAGTGCGGGAGCTGCCCGACGCGCTACTCTGCCATAATCCGGGACTAAGCCACATACGATCGATTACGAACACATTAAAACACAACCAAATTCAATTATTCGTGAAAATAAGTATGCTTTTAGCTGTCACTTTGCTTTTCAACGTGCTAGGTCAAATATAATGTTCACTTTTTGTAACGAAAGTCGTCATCCTTTAGGTGTAGTACAGGCCAGGGCCTAATTCCACACAATAGCTTAAAATGACTGGCAAATTAGTCATTAAACTTGTTAGTTCAGCTCTCCAGCTTTGTTAGAAGAAACATTTTTAAAATAATTTGAGATGACAGTAACGCACATCTGAAACAATAATATAAATTTTAGATATGCTGCGTAATGATGGCAAACTACAGAGCTCCTGCGATGCTGTTTTCTCTCCTCTATAGGCAATATTATTTAATATATTGGTATGGGGGCGTTATAAGCAGTCACTTTAGTAGACTTCTTACATTTTCTAAGTGTCCTCTCATTTACAGTCTGTGTTTGCTTTTCTCACAATATTATCTATTTGACCAGTCCACTTCAACTTATTCGTAATTGTAATCTCTCAGTATTTAGTTGAGTTTACAGCCTTTAGATTTGTGTGATTTATCGTGTAACTGAAATTTAGCGTATTCTTTTTAGTGCCCATGTAGATGATTTCACACTGTTCATGGTTTATAGTCAATTGCCACATTTTCAGCCATGGAGAGATGTTGTCTAAATCACTTTGCAATTCGTTTTGATCGTCTGATGACTTCATTTAACGGTAAATGACAGCTCACTAGTAAAGAATCTAAGATGATTGCTCAGATTATCTCCTAAATTGTTCATGTAGACCAGGAACGAGGAACGCCAGATGAACTGTGACCGTTCTGAGCGGAAATCAGGAACGCACTCACAGAACTGAAACGGTACTCTCCATAGCTACACAATTTAATTAGAAGTCGCTTGTAAGAAACAGTATCGAAAGCCTTCTGAAAATCTAAAAATATGGAATCAATTTGACTACCCCTGTCGATGTCACACATTATTTCGTAACAGTGAAGACTAAGTTGTATTTCACAAGAAAAACATTTTCTCCGTACCTGTTGGCTGTTTGTCGATAAATCGTTTTATTCGAGCTGATTCATCATCTTCCAAAATCTTACTGCAAATCGATATTAGTAATATGGTTCTGTAATTCAGTGGATTATTCCTATTTCCTTTCTTCGGTATTGGTTTGACTTGCGCAGCTTTTCAGATCGAGCGAGCGGTTGTATTTGAGTGTTAAGTATGGAGCTATTGTATCAACATACTCTGAAAGGAACTTGACGACTATACCCTCTGGACCGGAAAGCTCGTCTTTCTTAAGTATTTTAAGGTGCTTCGCTGCACCGAGGATATCTGCCTCTAAGTGTAAGTTGGCTCTTGTTCTTGATCAGAATTCTGAAGCATTTGCTTCGTCTTCTTTCGAGAAGGAATTTCGGAAAACCGTGTTTAGTAACTCTGTTTTACTGGCGCTGTCATCAGTAACGTCACCATTGTTATGGCACTCTGAAGGTATTGATTGCGTCTTGCCACTGGTGTACTCTAAATATGAACAGATCGTCTAAGGGTTTTCTGCGAGATTTCGAGACAGAGTTTCTTTGTGGAAGCTATTACAAGCATCTCGCATTGAAGTTCACGTTTTTCATTTCGAGCTCCTGTGAATCTTCGCCAATTTTGCTTTTTAATTTTGCGTGCTTTCTTCGTTTCTTCTGTTATAGTGTTCTGATCAGTTATCTATACCATAGGGGATCAGAACATCTCTTATTTGTTTATTTGGTGTATATCTCTCAGTTCTCGTCGATATTATTTCTCTGAATTTAAACCACATCTGCTCTACGCTTACATAGACTGGAACGAGAGGGCACTGTCGCTTAGGACGGTGTCAAGCGAATTTTTATCTGCTTTTTTAAATAGGCATATTTCGCGTTTATTTTTGGTTGGTTTGGATGCTACGGTATTCAGTCTAGCTATAACAACCTAGTGGTCACTAATCTCTGTTCTGTCACGATGCTCCTTAGATGTTCAGGGTTATTTATTGAAAATAGTACAAGTATGTTTTCGTTACCATTTACACTTCGAGTGGGCTCCCGAATTAGTTGTTCGAAATAATTTCCTGAGTAGGCATTTAGTACGACTTCGAACGATGTTTTATGTCTACCACCGGCTCTAAACACGTATTTTCGCCAAAATATCGAGGGTAGCTTAAAGCCACCACCAATAGTTATTGTATGAGTGGGGTATCTGTTTGAAATAACACTCAAATTTTCTTTGAACTGTTCAGCAGATGCGTCATCTGGGTCAGAGGGGCTCAGTGAAAGAAACTAGTTATTAATTTATTTCGGTTGTAAATTATACTCATACTAACGCACATGAACAAACTACGTAACTACAAAGTAAACTACTTCTGACAGCCATAAGCACTCCACCATCTACTGTATTTAATCTATTCTTTCTGAACACGGTTAGGATCTTTGTAAAAAAAATTCGGCTGAACTTATTTCCTGCTGTAGCCAGCTTTCCATACCTTCTACGGCTTGAGATTCAGTGCTTTCCATTACCGCTTTGAGCTCTGCTTCATTTCCAACTCATCTATGAAAGTTTACAATTACAACATTGATTTTCCTTAGTCTACCCTCTGTCCGTGTCCATCCTGTCATCCTGTGCCCTTTGACACTAAAGCCCTTCCTGCAATTTTTCCGAGATCCTCTAACCAGAAAAAAAAAAAAAAAAACCAGGTCCCTCCACTCATCCCCTGTTACCTGTGTAGCCGTTTCCTGCATGTGGTGGGCCCTTGACCTACTGAGCTGAACCTGGAAACACACCACCCTATCGCACAAGTCGAGGACACCTGCAACCTACACAAGTGCAGAACTCTCTGAGCCTCGGTTACAGACGCTCCACTCGATTCTATTTCAAAGAACCACAGTTGGTTCTGTCGACGATGCAACAGATGGTGATTTCCATCTTCATCTTACAAACGAGACTGGTAGTCTTAACTACTTCAGCTACCCGCCCAACACCATAAAGAATCTCTTCCAATCCAAAGTGACACACTTTGTTAGTACCAACATTAGCTGCCACCTGCAATTGGCTGCGCCCTGTGCTTTCATGGTATGTGGAAGCACCCATTCCAGATTTGCGCATAGAGTACACATTGCATTCCTTTCCCTCCTTCGCAACCATATCGCTATGTGTCCCCATTGTGCGCCTTATGTTGGAGCCTAAAATGACAGTAATCCCATCCTCTGCGAATGACGGGACCTTGTAGGCCGAGAGGATTCCTCTGGAACAGGGCGAATGACTTCATCAAGCTCAGGGACTTCGACAGCCACAGACAGTGTATGAACCCTGTTCGTTAGATGAACTGGATGTGGCCTCCAATCGGTCTCTTGGAAAGTCTTTCTTTGCTGGTCACACCTTGAACGACCTATCACTCGACCACGAGTGAGGAATCAATCTCAGTGTGGGCAGTACCTGGGGCAGCCACAGTAGTGGACCGATCGGGGGACACATGTGTCGTGCTGGTCATCCCTCTGATTGCCCCTCTGGCCCCACCAGTGATGTCCATTGGCAACAATCTCAAACCGCGTTACAGACGCCAGCACCTTCTGTAGCTGTGATTGGAGGGTCACCAACTCTGCTTAAATCTGAACAAAGCAATCACAGTTCCTACCCAAACTGAAGAAGATATGATATATACACAGACACGAGCGAAATATGTGACTAGCTAAAGGACACGAAATTTAAAATAAGTCGCTTTCTTTGAGAAGCTGTGTCAACTCACAGTACTCTGACGCACTGCTGCTAGTGCAGCTATCACTCTCGAACATGGTAGCCAGCAGTCTCGTCGAAAGGTAAACAACAGTCTTGTTAGGCCACTATTCTGTTGCTAACGAATTCCGAGAAGTGTTGGTTGACATGTCTCATTCGTGCATAACGCATATGTAATCTTCAGAAAAACAAAGCTCAAATACGATTTCTGAATCAGGGAACTGCTATTTAGAGTATAGATGGCGTTACTGCTACCTGCTTTTTGTAGTTGCGCTGAAATGCTAATTATTTAAGTATCCAAGTACATGATGCCAGTCTTACGCTTCTTACACGCTGCCTTCATGGTGTTATGATACATACGAGTAGGGTGTAATGGTTGTAAGTACTGATATTTTTATATGTGTTACTTTAGTACGTATACACATCGGTGATTTGGTTGTTCCTTCTCTGCGTCAAACAGTCTTCCTAAAAATACCTCACAAACTTTATGATGTGATGTTTTTCTCCACGGTCTTCAGACTGAGAAGTTTATGTCCATGAATCAACACAATTTTAGGAAGCATCGCTCGTGCAGGCAGCTTGGCCTTTTCTCACATGGCACACTGCGAACTGTGGATGAAGGGAAACAGGCAAATTCGATGTTTCTAGATTTCCGGTAAGCATTTGACTTGTGCCACATTGCAGGTTGTTAACCAAGATACGAGCGTATCGAACAAGTTCCCAAATATGTAAGTGGCTCAAATACTTCTTAAGTAACAGAATCCCGTACGTTGTCCTCGACGGCGAGTGTTCATCGAGACGAGGGTATCGTCAGGAGTGTCTCACGGAAGTGTGACAGGACTGCTGTTATTTTCTGTATACATAAATGATCTGGCGGACAGGATGGGCAGCAATGTGTGGTTGTTTGCTGATCATGCTGTGGTGTACAGGAAGATGTTGAAGTTGTGTGATTCTAGGAGGATACAAAATGACTTAGACAAAATTTGTAGTGGGTGTAATGAACGGCAGGTAGCTCTGAATGCAGATAAATGTAGGTTAATGTGGATAACTATGGAAAACAAATCAATAATGTTTGGGTACGACGTTAGTAGCGTCCTACTTGACACAATCACGTCATTTAAATATCTGTGCGTTTCGTTGTAAAGCTGTATGAAATGGAATGAGCGTTTTAGGATTGTAGTAGGGAAAGCGAATGGTCAACTTCGTTGTATTGGGATAATTTTCGAAAAGTATGTTTCATTTGTAAAGGAGACTGCATATAGGACGCTAGTGGTCGACTGGGAGAGTTTAAAGAATCGGCATTGGAAGCTGACTGCAAGCTGAGTCTACTCCCGCCAACATACATTTCACGTAAGAACCACGAAGATAAGAGATGAGAAATTAGGGCCCGTACGGAGGCATACAGACAGTCGTTTTTTATTGTCCTACCAGCGAGTGGAACAGGAAAGGGAATGAGCTGTAGGGGTAAAGGGTATCCCCCGCCACGTACCGCACGGTGGCTTGCGGAGTATGTATGTAGATGTGTACGTAAATGTAGACTACACGTGCCAGTGTAGAAGAACCGTTTTGCGTCCATGTGTCCACACTTCGACACTTGACCTGCTGCCGAGAGGAAAATAAACTTTAATGGCTCGCTTGTGCCACTCATACTTGGAGGTGGTATGTAACCTAAAAACTGACAAGTTGTAACAGCTATAATAATTAGTCTACAAACGACGTAAATCCTGATTTAATGTTATTCAGTATACCGTCCTCAGTCACCAGTGGAAATATCTGCACTTATGCCCATTAAACCTTGTACACAGATTGGTCCGAAACAGTCTGAAAAGCTTGTCAGGGTACTGCAAGTTAGGTCGTTCTTCGAAATAATTGTAAAGAAATAAATTTGGTACGTTCGCATTTTCAGAGTTAATTAGCATTGAAGTTACCCATCCAGGCCATTTCAAGCGCAAAATTAAGCGGCCGACCTGGACAGTGACGCCAAACGTATCCTCCGTTTGGTTTCCTAAAATCGAATAAAAGATTCCTTCAACAATTGGGCATGTGACGGTAGTAAGGACGAAACCAGAGCCAAAGGCTGAACAGTCTTATATGCTATGTTCCACACTATGAGAACAATCGACATTAATTGTATCTAACGGGACACTTTCATTAGCGCGCAGTGACCTGATCAGCTGACCTCAGTGCTAATTAACTATAAAAACACGTAACGTACCGTATATTATTCTTAACGATTACTTCTCATTAAAACCTAACCTGAAACATCCTTACAAGCTTTTCACACTGTTTGCGATCAGACTAATAGATATTTATATATTTCCAAGTATAATGATTTTCTACATTTCCTGAGTTTACTCTTCACAGTTTAGCGATACCAAAGTAGCCTTTCTCCTAAATATCCCTTACAAGTCTCCTGAGCGTCACTTTTACACTTTCATATGTGATACACCGACCTGCTGGACAGTCTTAGCAGGCTTCTATTCCCATTTCCTGGTACATATTTTACATGTTTGTCCCGTTTAATATCGCTTCTTAGCATTTCCTCCATATATGATATGCTCCATAACGTTACAATCGTTTCAAACATGCTGCTACACTGTTACAGCTGTTGCCAATCACGTCGTATAAGAACTTGAAGTAATCGTGCTAGTAGATATAAAATGGATTGAACACATATGTTCAGTTCAAAGAAAAAAGTCGCTGCAATTTTTGTATGAAACAGACTGCTCTCAGAAAGAAATGACATACTATGACGAAATTTTTTGAAATGTAAGAACGCGAATCAGCCTGGATTCACAAAAGAGATATCGAGAACAGATTCGTATTAACAAGAAAAACGAAAATGGTGACAAGTTTTCATCACACGCGAGAGAGTGTGATCTCTGATGCAAAGGCGGTACTATCAGGTGAGTGACGAGAGACAACAAATTTGTAGTGAAAGTCTACTTTCCTATAAGCCTTTTTCAGAGCAGAGCCTACAAATATTCTTCACCCTCCTGTATTTCCTCTCGTAGAACCCATCAAATGACAATTATTCCAAAATCACTAGCGGGTAGCAATGTCTGTACAGGGTGGTCCATTGATAATGACCGGACCAAATATCTCACAAAATAAGCATCAAATGAAAAAATTACAAAGAACAAAACTCGTCTAGGTTGAAGGGGGAAACCAGATGGCGCTATGGTTGGCTCGCTAGATGGCGCTGCCATAGGTCAAAAGGATATCAACTGCTTTTTTTAAATAGGAACCCCCATTTTTATTACATATTCGTGTAGCACGTAAAGAAATATGAATGTTTTAGTTGGACCACTTTTTTCGCTTTGTGATTGATAGCGCTGTAATAGTCACAAAAGCATGAGTACGTAGTTCACGCAACATTCCGCCAGTGCGGGCGGTACTTGCTTCGTGATACATTACCCGTGTTAAAATGGACCGTTTACCAATTGTGGAAAAGGTCGATATCGTGTTTATGTATGGCTATTGTGATCAAAATGCCCAACGAGCGTGTGCTATGTATGCTGCTCGGTATCCTGGACGACATCTTCCAAGTGTCCAGACCGTTCACCGGGTAGTTATGTTATTTAAGGAAACAGGAAGTGTTCAGTCACATGTGAAACGTCAACCACGACCTGCAACAAATGATGCTGCCCAAGTAGGAGGTTTAGCTGCTGTCGCTGTTAATCCGAACATCAGTAGCAGACAAACTGCGCGAGAATCGGGAATCTCAAAAACGTCGGTGTTGACAATGCTACATCAACATCGATTGCACCCGTACCATATTACTATGTACCAGGAATTGCATGGCGACGACTTTGAACGTCGTATACAGTTCTGCCACAGGGCACAAGAGAAAATACGGGACGATGACAGATTTTCTGCACGCGTTCTATTCTGCGACGAAGCGTCATTCACCAATAGCGGTAACGTAAACCGGCATAATACGCACTATTGGGCAACGGAAAATCCACGATGGCTGCGACAAGTGGAACATCAGCGACCTTGGATGGTTAATGTATGGTGCGGAATTATGGGAGGAAAGATAAATGGCCCCTATTTTATCGATGGCAATCTAAATGGTGCAATGTATGATAATTTCCTACGTAATGTTCTACCGATGTTACTACAAGATGTTTCACTGCATGACAGAATGGCGATGTACTTCCAAAATGACGATTGTCCGGCACATAGCTCGCGTGCGGTTGAAGCGGTATTGAATAGCATATTTCATGACAGGTGGATCGGTCGTCGAAGAACCATACCATGGGCCACACGTTCACCGGATCTGACGTCCGCGGATTTCTTTCTGTGAGGAAAGTTGAAGGATGAGACCTTAATTTTTCCCGGTGAATTGAATGTTCAAATAACTTAAGGATTTGCTACCGGGTGACGTCGTCGACCACCGCCGATATTTCGACAGGAACAGACCCTGCCACAACTGCAAGGAATACGATAGACACCAACCTTACGCAAACCAAGATTTCCAACACGATTGGCCGTAATTTGCGGAAATATGACGTGAAATGTGTTTTTCGACCACCTTCTAAGATTAAGGACCTGTTGGCGTCTGTAAAAGATGATCTTCTTCCAGCGCTTCTGCCATGGATGGTAACATTTATGGAACTCATCTTCTGTAATATCCTCCATGACCCTTGTCACAAATTTTTGGACATCTTGTGTTGTTTGAAAATGGTGTCTCTTGACCGCCGTTTTCAATCTTGGAAATAGAGAAAAGTCACACAGAGCGATATCTGGTGAATACGGTGGCTGTGGTAGTCCTGAAATTTGTTTTGAGGTTAAAAATTGATGTACTGACAGAGCAGTATGGGATGGCGCAGAATCCAATTAACAGCAGTGTTGCGACGGACACAAGGAACTCTTTTACGAAGTCTTTCTACAATTGCTTTGTAGTAATATCGTTAACTGTTTGTCCAGGATGCACACACTCTTTATTAACAATTCCCTCAAGCACTCAAGCATGCATTTCACTTTTGACTTTGACATGCGAGCTTTTCTTGATCTGGGTGATCCCTTTGAGCACCATTGCGAACTTTGGCGTTTTGTTTCTGGATCGTATTGAAAAAACCAACTTTCATCTCCAGTGATAACACGGCTCAACAATTATGGATTCATTTCCGTTTGCTCTAACAGATCGACAGCCACATTTTTCCGTGTTTCTCGCTATTGTGGTGTGTTATTTTTGGAGACCATTCTTGCACAAATCTTCAGTTATTATTAGACGAACTGTTTCTCGATTGATGTTCAGTTCTTCTGCAATCATTTTCACGGATAATCTTCGATCAGATCGTACGAGTTCACGCACCCTGGCCAAGTTGACATCTGTCCGTGAGGTGGATGGTCGTTCACTGCGGTCTTCATCTTCAACAGATGTTCTGCCTTCACTAAACATTTTATGCCATCGAAAAACTTGAGTTCTTGACATAAGCTCGTTTTCAAAAGCCTTCTGAAGCTTACCGTAAGTTGTCGTCGCGTTTTCACTCAGTTTAACACGAAAAGAAATGGCATACTGTTGTGCAATATTATGAGGTTCCATTTCCGTGACGAGAGACACAAACACGTGTTAACTTATTACAGCACAACTCACAACTGAGCAGTTGTATCTATGTGCTCCTTGGACTAGAAGCAGCTTGTAGACCAAGATCAAAGATATTGTGCCTAAGCAAGCATGCAGGGTTGCCACATCTTGCAAAGAAAATCACTCTCATTACTTTATTGTTGCACATCGTATATATACCTCAACTCATCAGCTTTCCAGTCTGCTTCTTTGGCTTCCTTCTATATGTCCTCAAGACTTGTGTAATGTCAACTGGCAATAATCGATGAGGAACAACAGAAGAGTCAAAGTTATTTTGGAAATGCCCAATGACAGATATCATCTGCTTCAAGTATGAAAAGTTCAGTGTCTGACGTGCACTGAATGGAGACACGAGTCGAAACGGAGGAGAGAAACAATTATATTATAATATCGTTAGAGAGAGGGAGAGAGAGAGTTCCAAGCAAAATTACTGAATTTCTTCAACAAAACTCATCAAATTGTGATAATGAACATTAGAATGTCATTCAACTAGAGAAACGTATGATAAAACACCAAATGTGCATTTTTTTATCTGTGTAAATGACGCAAAACATGGACTGTGTAAATACAAGCATATGTTCACAAAAATAGAGAAAATGATAAATATGAAATAAGACATAGTATTAAATAATTTTTATAATTTTTTATTTACCATTATTTTTGTGATAACGACGGACTGAAAAGATTTCAAAACATTTTTGCACATTGAATAAATTGTCAAATAGTTTCGAGTAAACATAAATGAAAATAAAAAATGTCTGGTAAGTAAGTTCAAAGTAAATTAATTTATTTTTATGGAAAGTCCGTTTTTGCTTATTAACATAAGTTTTCTTAGGACAACTTTTATTCATGTTTCACTCCATCTCTCAACATCACTGAAGTCAGTCCCTTTTCTAAGTCATACCATTGGTCTAGTGTGGTTCTTGTCTCTTTCAAATCACCATCTGACTTATAATATACTATAATAAACTCCATTCCCCAAACTTGCATTCCCAAACATCTGAAACACCATCGTGTCTGGGATACTATCTGAATGATGGTTTCAACATTTTTCTGTCCTAGGGCATTTTTAGGTTCCTGAGTTACTATGCCAATGCATAGAAAAATGAAAGTAACTTCCACTTCAGGAAACGTTAAACATGACATAGTAGAACTGTTGTTGTTGTTGTGGTCTTCAGTTCTGAGACTGGTTTCATGCAACTCTCCATGCTACTGTATTCTATGCAAGCCTCTTCGTTACCCAGTACTTACTGCAACCTACATCCTTCTGAATCTGCGTACTGTATTCATCTCTTGGTCTCCCTCTACGATTTTCACCCTCAACGCTGCCCTCCAATGCTAAATTTGTGATCCCTTGATGCCTCAGAACATGTCCTACCAAACGGTCCCTTCTTCTTCTCAAGTTGTGCCACGAACTCCTCTTCTCCCCAATTCTATTCAATACCTCCTCATTAGTTATGTGATCTACCCATCTAATCTTCAGCATTCTTCTGTAGCACCACATTTCGAAAGCTTCTATTCTCTTCTTGTCCAAATTATTTATCGTCTACGTTTCACTTCCATACATGGCTACACTCCATACAAATACTTTCAGAAACGACTTCCTGACACTTAAATCTATACTCGATGTTAACAAATTTCTCTTCTTCAGAAACGACTTCCTTGCCATTGCCAGTCTACATTTTACGACTATATCCTCTCTACTTCGACCATCATCAGTTATTTTGCTCCCCAAGTAGCAAAACTCCTTTACTACTTTAAGTGTCTCATTTCCTAATCTAAATCCCTCAGCATCACCTGACTTAATTCGACTGCATTCCATTATCCTTGTTTTGCTTTTGTTGATGTTCATCTTATATCCTCCTTTCAAGACACTGTCCATTCCGTTCAACTGCTCTTCCAGGTCCTTTCCTGTATCTAAAAGAATTACAATGTCATCGGCGAATCTCAAAGTTTTTGTTTCTTCTCCATGGATTTTAATACCTACTCCGAATTATTTTCTTGTTTCCTTTACCGCTTGCTCAATATACCGATTGAATAGCATCGGGGAGAGACTAAAACCCTGTCTCACTCCCTTCCAAACCACTGCTTACCTTTCATGCCCTTCAACTCTTATAACTGCCATTTGGTTTCTATACAAATTGTAAATAGCCTTTCGCTCTCTATATTTTACCCCTGCCACCTTCAGAATTTGAAAGAGAGTATTCCAGTCAACATTGTCAAAAGCTTTCTCTAAGTCTACAAATGCTAGAAACGTAGGTTTGCCTTTCCTTAATCTTTCTACTAAGATAAGTCTTAGGGTCACTATTGCTCACGTGTTCCAATATTTCTACGGAATCCAAACTGATCTTCCCCGAGATCAGCTACTACCAGTTTTTCCATTCGTCTGTAAAGAATTCGCGTTAGTATTTTGCAGCTGTGACTTATTAAACTGATAGATCGGTGATTTTCACACCTGTCAACACCTGCTTTCTTTGGCATTGGAATTATTATATTCTTCTTGAAGCCTGAGGGTATTTCGCCTGTCTTATACATCTTGCTCAGCAGGTGGTAGAGTTTTGTCAGGACTGGCTCTCCCAAGGCCGCCAGTAGTTCTAATGGAATGTTGTCTACTCCCGGGGCTTTGTTTCGACTCATGTCTTTCAGTGATCTGTCAAACTATTCACGTAGTATTGTATCTCCCTTTCCATCTTCATCTACATCCTCTTCCACCTCCATAATATTGTCATCAAGTACATCGCCACTGTATAGACCCTCTATATACTCCTTCCAACTTTCTGCTTTCCCTTCTTTGCTTAGAACTGGGTTTCCATCAAAGCTCTTGATATTCAAACAAGTGGTTCTCTTTTCTCCAAAGGTCTCTTTAATTTTCCTGTAGGCAGTATCTATCTTGCGCAAGTGAGATAAGCCTCTACATCCTTACATTTGTCCTCTAGCCATCCCTGCTTAGCCATTTGTCACTTCCTGTCGATCTCATTTTTGAGACATTTGTATTCCTTTTTGCCTATTTAATTTACTGCATTTTTACATTTTCTCCTTTCATTAATTAAATTCAATATGTCTTCTGCTACCCAAGGATTTCTACTAGCACTCGTCTTTTTGCCTACTTGATCCTCTGCTGCCTTCATTACTTTATCCCTCAGAGCTACCCATTCTTCTTCTACTGTATTTCTTTCCCCTATTCCCGTCAATTGTTCCTTTATGCTCTCCCTGATACTCTGTACAACCTCTTGTTTATTCAGTTTATCCAGGTCCCATCTCCTTAAATTCCCACCTTTTTGCAGTTTCTTCAGTTTTAATCTACAGTACATAACCAATAGATTGTGGTGAGAGTCCACATCTACCGCTGGAAATGTCTTACAACTTAATACCTGGTTCCTAAATCTCTGTCTTACCATTATATAATCTATCTGATACCTTCTAGTATCTCCAGGATTCTTCCATGTATACAACTTGCTTTTATGATTCTTGAACCAAGTGTTAGCTATGATTAACTTATGCTCTGTGCAAAATTCTACCTCTTTCATTTCTTTCCCCCAATCCATATTCACCTACTATGTTTCCTTCTCTCCCTTTTCCTACTCTAGAATTCCAGTCACCTATGACTATTAAATTTTCGTCTCCCTTCACTACCTGAATAATTTCTTTTATCTCATCATACATTTCATCAATTTCTTCATCATCTGCAGAGCTAGTTGGCATATGAACTTTTACTATTGTAGTTGGTGTGGGCTTCTTGTCTATCTTGGCCACAATAATGCGTTCACTGTGCTGTTTGTAGTAGATTACCCGCACTCCTATTTTTTCATTCATTATTAAACCTACTCCTGCCGGCCGCGGTGGTCTAGCGGTTCTAGGCGCTCAGTCCGGAACCGGGCGACTGCTACGGTCGCAGGTTCGAATCCTGCCTCGGGCATGGATGTGTGTGATGTCCTTAGGTTAGTTAGGTTTAAGTAGTTCTAAGTTCTAGGGGACTGATGACCACAGATGTTAAGTCCCATAGTGCTCAGAGCCATTTGAACCATTTTTTGCACCTACTCCTGCCTTACCCCTATTTGATTTTGTATTTATAATCCTGTATTCACCTGACCAAAAGTCTTGTTCCTCCTGCCACCGAACTTCACTAATTCCCACTATATGCAACTTTAACCTACCCCTTTCCCTTTTTAAGTTTTCTGACCTACCTATCCGATTAAGGGATCTGACATTCCACACTCCGGTCCGTAGAACGCCAGTTTTCTTTCTCCTGATAACGACATCCTCTCGAGTAGTCCCCGCCCGGATATCCGAATGGAGGACTATTTTACGTCCGGAATATTTTACCCAAGAGGACACCATCATCATTTAACCATACAGTAAAGTTGTATGCCCTCGGGAAAAATTATGGCTGTAGTTTCCCTTTGCTTTCTGCTGTCACAGCACCAGCACAGCAAGGCCGTCTTGGTTAGTGCTACAAGGCCAGATCAGTCAATCATCCAGACTGTTGCCCCTGCAACTACTGAAAAGACTGCTGCCGCTCTTCAGGACCCACACGTTTGTCTGGCCTCTCAACATATACCACTCCATTTGCTTGCACCTATGGTACGGCCATCTGTATCGCTGAGGCATGTAAGCCTCCTCACCAACTCACCAACAGTGAGGTCCATGGTTCATGGGGGGGGGGGGGGATAGTAGAATTAATCTACATAAATGTACATATGCAACTACAAGCACAATACTTTCATTCTATAAACCTCCAAAAAATATAATGAGTATATATTCCTTTTTGTTATTGAAACAGAGGAACTTCATTCTCAAAATCATAAATTTTATATGCTTATTCTTAGCAGATATCTTGCATTTGTAAATGAATAGGAATTTCATTTTGATTAATATGAGATAACAGTATAGCCTACTAATGTTTTAACCTAACAATAATGTTTTATTTCTGCAGAGGTGGTTTTATTAATAAGAGAGAAAAGTTATACACCTTAAGTTAGATTAAATTGGCAAAGCTCTGAAAAACTAGTAAAGGTGTGTCACTCAGCTAGGATAGAAAATAGAAACGTTTTATAACAAAATTGCTATGTACAACTTCCAGAGGAATTTCACTCTGGGAAGTGAAGAGAATTTCTCCAACTCATGTACTACATGTAACTTTCATCATCGTTTTACATTTAAGGATAAAGTGTCTTCATATTCAACTTCCAACATTCAACCTCTGTACATATGTACTAACCCAACAGTGGTGTTTTACTTCATCAGATTTAGCCATTGTATCATTCACATAGAGAGCTAGGTAAGAGTCAGAAATGATAATTCTAGTGACTTTTATAATATTTCAGAAACAGCAACAAAAATTTTTACTTAGAAACTTTTTTCTGTCATAGAATGTGACATAGCAAAAAATGGTAAGCTTACAAACAACTTTTCAAAATCTTTTCATGTAGAAATAACTTCATCCGGCATCACATCCTACTTAGTTTCTTATCACCTCTCTGAACCACAAACTTTATAAGTAATCTCGATAATGACCATTCAAAATATCTGGATCTGAATTCAAAGCATAGGTAAAAGCATAGGTAGCGACAAAAATTATGTTACTCTTCGACAGTTGAATAAAAGACATACATATGAACATCTATAAAATATATACAAGCAATAAAGAATATGTTGTATAATCATTCAAATTTTACCACTGTAGAATAATTTTAACCTAACAATGATGTGTTGAAACCAGTGGAGGTATTTCACTTTGCTTGTAAAGCTGGAGAGAAAATCTTTTACAATAAATTTACTATATGAAACTGCCAGAGGAATTTCGCAATGTGAAGTAATGAGAAACAAAAGCAGAAGATAATCATGATATTTTTTTTTAACCTAGTAACAGGACATTAGGAGAATAGCGAAAAATAATCTTATGATAATCACAAAAATTTGCTTTTGATGTTACTATGTCATAAAAATTATGTAAAGAAAAAATTCTAAAATTTTGTAAAAGGAATGTATATTTATTGGAAAACATAATCATTAAAGCTGCCAGAAAATCGTTGATGTAAAATGAACAGTGAGGTTCTATGAACGTGTTTCGTTACTCTCTTCTTGGAGGTGGTCTGTTGCTCTGTGCTGAAAAATATGAGCAATACAATCCACATGCAAATATACAATATAAAACACACAAGCATTTGCGGATTTATTTATCACCTAGTACTGGGTCATGTCAATTCCAAGTGAAGAAGATTTAACAGTACTTACACCCGATTTGCCTCCATTATGGCTGACGCGAAAGTAACTGTGAAAGGAATGGGGACATAATAAACCACACAAGAAAACACAAGAAGCCAAATGCAAGATCAAAGTACATAATATTTACGAACACTGTATAGTATTAATGCGTTGATGAACCGATGTATAGAGCTTCTAAACATAGGCGACTCGTAATTTTACATAAGAAGTGCGAACATTTCTCTTATTAAAAATGGCCTAATTTACTTATATATGTATGAATGTCTTTTCCTTGTGTGGTCGTCAATATTGTTTTATTAATACGTTATAAATTTTCTTCATCTAAATTACAAGAGCAAAATTTTTTAACAATTTTCCAACAGCAGCAATACACCCTTTCATCTTATTTCTTTTCCCATTCCCTTTTTTCTCAGTTTTACTTTAATTTCATTTCAGATATATCGGATGTCGTTTGAAAAGTTCAGCCTCATTGTAATTATCTATAGTCAAATACTTCACTAATTTATTCAAAACTTCGCACAGTTGACGATCTTACTTTTCTTGTCTCAATAACATGTCATAATGACCAAGCTATTACCTCAAGTTCCAGATGATTCAGAACCATCAGACCCACAATACGTACATTACAGAATCATATTGGTGTTGACAGATGAAGTTACTTCAATAGATAGTACAAAATCAACTTCCTCTCCGTTCAAAACATATACCAAGTTGACACAACACATATGAAACACTACTTCTCAGAACACAAGAAATCCATAACCCATCATCTGCCCAACAGCATAATCACCGTCATCATCATTGTTCCCAACAAGATCATAACTATTCCAAAACATTACACATACTGACGAAAATCATACATACATACACATAACTTCCAAAACTCCATAAGCTTCAACATAATAGCTAAGTTACAAAAATGTTCTGTTCATAGCTTCAACACAACATTCATGACCCCACAGTACGTATTCCAGACAAATGGCCTCTCTCGGCTTTACCATATCAGCTCTTCCTCAAAATTCTTACATAAGTACCAATATATCATACAACTTTCCAACATTTCTTTCGTCTGACAAACAAATTCTTTCATCTAACGATCATTAGGTTTTAACTCCCATAGGGGTAAATATCAGAGCTGGCACAGTTTAGAAAAATATAGCTCAAAAGTCTCAATTCTCTACAAAGTTTCGTACCAATGCTTCAAATATTTCCACAGTAATCATACTTCCAGCTGATTATACTCACAGTGGTACAGTAAAATACCATCAAATCTAACATCCTAGCAATTAACAAATAATTTAGGCAAATTCCAAATTTCTTGAAATATGTACAATAGAAACCTTAACATGGCCACCTGCTAAGATACTCATGCGTGTTAAAGTGCTGCTTCCAGGATGTAGAGGTGTGCTAGCTCTGGATCAAATCCATATGGCGGATTAATGACGAAAATCGGTGTGCCTGCCAGCCTGTATGTGTTTTTAGGCTTTTCCTATTTGGCTGAAATCGAAGTCCTGCTTCAGTTCCACGATCCACAAACATTCATGACTAATAGTACACACAAATGGTTGGGATGTACGTATTTGGCCCCAGGTGGTAATTGGTGGCGACAGGAAGGGCATGCGCACACCTCTTAAACTAATCAGGCCAGACTATTTCATAACAGTGCCGCCTCTACGCTGTTGTCAGACAAACGCACAGGAAAAATACGAAGAGTTCTTTAAACATGGCCAAAATCTATATAAATTTCCATCTATGTACTCTACCAATTTTCACAAGTACAGAATACCCAATCTTTGGGAAAGTTATTCAGAAGGAACATAAAATCACAGGTGCGACAAAAAGTCGTTCCTCACAGCCCACTGGATGAAACTGGGCTGGTGCCAAAGCCCTGCCTCGGTTATACGATTCGCAAATGTTTAGAAAAACTTTCACTCACTTTCACATCAGTAAATATACAAAAATATGAACAGTTTTCATGATGACACAATATGGGACTACATTTTAACTCTAATCACTCTTAAACTGTAGAGGGACTTAAGAGAAACTGACCATAAAAGATAAAATCCTTTTGAAAAACACAGTATTTGTATAAAAATAGTCACATTTCTTTATACAGACATAAATATTTTCTAGCATATCTAATATTTCATCTATACAACAAAAAACTTTCAAGTAAAGCAAATATTTCATCACACGATCTTTCTTGGCTTCAAACATCCAGAAATACAAATACACTAAAGTCCTTACATCATGCAGCAGTATTTTCAAACAAAGATAATAAGAATAATACTCCTTTCCAAAAATATCAATGGATTTCTCGTTAAACATACGAAGCTGTAAATAATTTTCTTGTCGTACTATGGGGTCCCATTTCAACTCCAGCCACTATCAAACTCTCGAGAGAAGTAAGACAGACAGTAGAAGATAATATGGAAATTTGAATAGAGAAGTAGGAGAAGACAAGAAACTGTCATTACCATCACCACACATGCTTTTAATATGTATGATGTAAGTCTCACACACTTCTATATAAAATCTTTCTCTGTAGCAGTTTTGTAAATCTTCCTTAACAGTTTGTTATTTTGGAGGTCATTAATCTGTAGTCATCTCAACACAAGTGTTACTTGGATTAAACTGAGCATCACTGTTCAAACTTTTGTTATGATGGCTGTCACAAAATACATCGACATTTGATACAAGGAAGTGACTGTCCTCCTCATTATTGTCATTTCCAAGGAACAGCCTCCTTTAATTCCTGAATTAGTGAATTCAGTAACAGCATACGTTTTAGGTTCTGCTACCTTTATAATGCCCAATTCAAGATTTTTTCAATCCTTCACAATATGTTTTTGTTTTCTTTCTTTAACGCGAAAACTGTTCACTGTTTTCTGCCAATGTCAACTACAACAGTTCATTTCCTTTTTTTAAGTTTTGCATCTAATTTTTCACTAGTATTCCAAATTAATTTTTATTCTAGTAGCTCTAAATGTTTACTGTTTTCTTCGTCTAGCTGTTCAGTTTTTTGAAGAGTATTTTCTTTCATTTGTAAAAAAGCACTCGAACATTTCTTTTGTATCTAATTTTTTTACCTCTCCTGAACGGTCTATAGATTGATCCAGCCCATTTCACGTCACGACACTGTCAACCAGTATTTTTGACCTCTCCATTTTTGTCATAATAATTAAAGTTTCCAGATGAAATTCGAAGAAAAAAATGGAAGTTCAAAGTCATTTATCCTTCTGCCTGAAGTCCAATTCACCAATTGTGTTCCCATTCCTGCTCGGTTTTCCAGAATCTTCCATGTTCCATACACACAATTTTTCTTTAGTAGTCTTCCATTTTACATTTTGGTATTTACATATGCTGCTAAAAAAGTAATAGTATTTCAGTCTGTGATTTTCGTTCCCAGTTCCAAATATGAAACATCACATGGTATCAAAGTCAATAATCAGATAGAATAGTGCTATGCAATTGTAATTTGAAAACTGCAACTGCTGCATATTAATTAAAAATCCACTGCAAGAGTGTTATATAATATTGTTTGGGTTAACTTGTCTTTCATTGGCACAGTCATCTAGAGGCTGAAATAATCAATTTAAACTACACAATATTCAGGTCCATGTTTCACCAACAGCTTGAAACACACTTTTTACTCTTTTATTTCAATATCTTCATCCAAAACAATATTGACATATCACAAAAGGAGGTTCAAAAATATTGCACTTCATTCCCAATCTTGCAACAGTTATATCAAGCAGTACACAACTTTCACCTAATTGTGAGCAGCAATGGCCACCTATTTTTGGGGCGATGGCACAACCAAAGACAATAATGTACAACAGTTGAATTTCGATCTGACAGCGAGCATAGAAACATAGACTGCATTACTCATTGTGTACAATAATAGTAAAACTCATGTTTCAAAGTGTAATACATAGTTATTTTATATTTCAAAATCTATTATTACTTTAACTTTTATTTATATTACATGTAGAAGTATAAGGATGACTCACTTCCTGTAGTTTCCATACTCTTGCATCCTAAGCGTACAAAATGTCCCCCTTTAGTTTCAAATAGATAAATGAGCTGCAACAACTGAAAAGTACATGAAAATACCAAGCTCCACTGCAAAAACCCAGTATCATACAATTTCTACCAAAAATGGCATCTGAATATTCATATGAAAATACGATGTCACTAGAGTCAGTTTTGATGAGAAGTTAACAAGGTAGAATTTTTATACAAATAAATATACTAATTCTATCATTATTACAAAGATTATTAAATTCAATCAAGAAACTTAACATAAAACCTAAAATAATTATAAAATCAAAATATAAAATAATGTACTAAAGCAATCTTAAAGATCGCTCCCTGCTATTATGTTTAAAAAAACAAATTATAGGTTAATAACTTTAAAGTTTATCCCTTAAATAATAAATAAGTTAACATTTATACTTAAAAATGTAAATAAAAAATTAACTTTAAAAAATTAAATTTTTTCTTAAGAAACTAGCTATCGTATGAAACGATTAACATTTCATTTCTATAAATAATTTAACAATTATTATGACACATTAACTACAATTTATTACAAAGATTATTAAATTAAATCCAGAATATTCTTACAAAATATTATCTGTGAAAACCACAACTGCTGCATATTAATTAAAAATCCACTATAAGAGTGTTATATAGTATTGTTTGGCTTAACTTGTCTTTCATTGGCACAGTCATCTAGGGGCTGAAATAATCAACTCATACTACACAATATTGAGGTCTGTGTTTCACCAACTATGCACATCTGTGTGACTTCCAAGCAGGCATTGAAAAGGCAGGTTACTTGATTAACCACGTGGCAGTTTCATAAAGACAGTCATAGTTTGTTAGCAAGAAACTAGATAGATGTTACCTGTTATTATCTATGTATGAAGTTTTATCTAGTGACATATGAGTGAGTAGTGTCAGACGGCGTTGCTGCAGAGTGGTAGGTAACACAGTAACAATGTCATGGGACAGCAAACAGATAAACAAAAGAGAAAGCTGTCCAAACAACAAACTTTTTCTTCTTTCGATTACGCCTGTGTCCCACAGTTTTCGTAGGGTCGGTGTTGTTGCGATGTATTTAGCGAGGTTAATGTGAAGGGGTGGCTGGGTGGCTGGATGCCCTTTCTGCTGCCACCCCATACCCCCGGGACTCAATTAGTCTACCCCAGCTGTCTGCATCTAGTGTAAATCATGAAATAGTGTGAACGTGTTCCAAATGTATGGGAGCCATGAAACTGAGGCGGGACATGGAGACCAGCCTGGTATTCACCTAGTGGGATGTGGAAAACTTCTTAGAAACCACATCCAGGCTGGCTGGTACACCGGCCCTTCGTCGTTAATCCACCAGGTGGATTCTATCCGGGGCCAGGGCGCCTAACCGATTCCGGGAAGCAGTGCATTAGCGCTCTCGACTAACCTGGCGGATCCAAACAACATTACTACTGCCGTATAATAATTCATCGCTACAGAGTGATATACACAATCAGGGCTCTCCTATTCTCATGCAAAATCTGTGACCTTTTCCCGTCGGCTCTTGGCGAGCAGTGTATGGTAAAGCATATGCCCCACTCCTTTGTCGTTCTTCTGACTGCCACCTCTCAAGGAAAATGACGGATAAGTCGGAGTCGGGTTAGCGACTGAAATATTTCATGCAAGTATTTGACTGAATAAGACTTCATTATTTATTGAAATGTGCTCGCTGCTGCTCTGCGCCAGTTACATGGCAAACATGATCCACATGATTGAGCACATTATCGTGCAGGATGTAGGTACTCACACAGATGAACACTGCTTTAGCACAGTTAGCTAAGCTTTCTAGCGACATTATCCAAATTCATCTTCACGTGTCTTATTTCCAGTTCTTCACGGAGAACCACCGGAAAGTGTATCGTGCTTGCAGCGCTGAGGCGGGTCTGGTCTGCGCCAGTTGCTCACTGTCAGCAGCGACAGGCAGTTTTAAGGGCCGCGCGGCGCTGGGGCCCATCTAACTTGGGCGTCCCCAACAGGGAAACCCGCCCACCAACTTCCGGCGCGAGGCGAGCCCTGCCACTGTTGGTGGTAGTGACGCCTGCTGCCTGCTGTAAACCACACACCCCGTGAACGGTGTGTGTAATGTGCCAATTTGAAATGTACCGTGAATTATGGATTCAAATTCTAAAGCTCATTATAGTGTCACACAGCAGCGTTTACAATGCTTTATTTCTAAATTTAACGGGAATTCATTGTGTCAAGTTGTTAAATGTTCGTTGTACGAGGGCAGTTCAATAAGTAATGCAACACATTTTTTTCTGAAACAGGGGTTGTTTTATTCAGCATTGAAATACATCAGGTTATTTCCCAATCTTTTAGCTACACAACACTATTTTTCAACGTAATCTCCATTCAATGCTACGGCCTTACGCCACCTTGAAATGAGGGCCTGTATGCCTGCATGGTACCATTCCACTGGTCGATGTCGGAGCCAACGTCGTACTGCATCAATAACTTCTTCATCATCCGCGTAGTGCCTCCCACGGATTGCGTCCTGCCCGCATCTCGTGGTCGTGCGGTAGCGTTCTCGCTTCCCACGCCCGGGTTCCCGGGTTCGATTCCCGGCGGGGTCAGGGATTTTCTCTGCCTCGTGATGGCTGGGTGTTGTGTGCTGTCCTTAGGTTAGTTAGGTTTAAGTAGTTCTAAGTTCTAGGGGACTGATGACCGTAGATGTTAAGTCCCATAGTGCTCAGAGCCATTTGAACCGTTTTTGATTGCGTCCTCCATTGGGCCAAACATATGGAAATTCGACGGTACGAGATCGGGGCTGTAGGGTGCATGAGGAAGAACAGTCCACTGAAGTTTTGTGAGCTCGTCTCGGGTGCGAAGACTTGTGTGAGGTCTTGCGTTGTCATGAAGAAGGAGAAGTTCGTTCAGATTTTTGTGCCTACGAACATGCTGAAGTCCTTTCTTCAATTTCTGAAGAGTAGCACAATATACTTCAGAGTTGATCGTTTGACCATGGGGAAGGACATCGAACAGAATAACCCCTTCAGCGTCCCAGAAGACTGTAACCATGACTTTACCGGCTGAGGGTATGGCTTTAAACTTTTTCTTGGTAGGGGAGTGGGTGTGGCGCCACTCCATTGATTGCCGTTTTGTTTCAGGTTAGAAGTGATGAACCCATGTTTCATCGCCTGTAACAATCTTTGACAAGAAATTGTCGCCCTCAGCCACATGACGAGCAAGCAATTCTGCACAGATGGTTCTCCTTTGCTCTTTATGGTGTTCGGTTAGACAACGAGGGACCCAGCGGGAACAAATCTTTGAATATCCCAACTGGTGAACAATTGTGACAGCACTACCAACAGAGATGTCAAGTTGAGCACTGAGTTGTTTGATGGTGATCCGTCGATCATCTCGAACGAGTGTGTTCGCACGCTCCGCCATTGCAGGAGTCACAGCTGTGCACGGCCGGCCCGCACGCGGGAGATCAGACAGTCTTGCTTGACCTTGCGGCGATGATGACACACGCTTTGCCCAACGACTCACCGTGCTTTTGTCCACTGCCAGATCACCGTAGACATTCTGCAAGCGCCTATGAATATCTGAGATGCCCTGGTTTTCCGCCAAAAGAAACTCGATCACTGCACGTTGTTTGCAACGCACATCCGTTACAGACGCCATTTTAACAGCTCCGTACAGCGCTGCCACCTGTCGTAAGTCAATGAAACTATACGAGACGAAGCGGGATTGTTTGAAAATATTCCATAAGAAATTTCCGGTTTTTTCAACCAAAATTGGCCGAGAAAAAAAAGTGTTGCATTACTTATTGAACTGCCCTCGTATTTATGATGTTGTAGAAAGAATAAGACGTGG
This sequence comes from Schistocerca americana, assembly GCF_021461395.2. Classification (NCBI taxonomy): domain Eukaryota; kingdom Metazoa; phylum Arthropoda; class Insecta; order Orthoptera; family Acrididae; genus Schistocerca; species Schistocerca americana. The sequence continues at coordinate 656,029,500 of NC_060122.1, forward strand.
GAGATTACTTCCCGAATGTGGACGAGATCAAAAATGACCACACGCCACGCTTCCATACGGGAAAGATGCTGAGGGGTGGTCAACAAGCTGGGCACTGTCCGACAACGAGGCAGCCACGAGCGAAAATCCATTAACTGTGAACAGTGTGGTTAATGCTGTTCATTTACTAGCCTAAATGGTTCCAAATGGTATTACATGGGTTACGTAGTAGTGTGGTTTTAACTACGGTGCGACTAGGAGTCACTGGTACAATCAGTGAGGTTACATCTGTGTTATAGATAGAAACCCCTCAAAATAACCGATTTATGAATTAATCGATTTTGCGTTATTTATTTCTATTATTTCCTGCAATAAACGTGGAAATCGAAAAAATATTGAAAAATTTTGACTCTCCCAGTTTCAAGATATACGGAACCAACATATTAAATTAAATATTGAAATAAAAACAAAATCGTAATCCGTCCACCGTTCGCTGCTTTTCTCGAAAAGTAGCGACTGAACGCTAAAAAAAAAAAAAAAAAAAAAAAAAAAAAAAAAAAAAAAAAAAAAAAAAAAAAAAAAACAGCAATTGATTCCATATTTTGAAACTCTGCTCAGAAATCATTAGCAGTAGACTATTGGGCTTTACGGATAGTCAGTGCTAAAGGATGAGAACTGCGGTTGAAGAAACTCTGTTTTTCGTGTTGATTTGTCCGTCTTCAAGAGCTAGGAGTAGATAAAGGCATGTTATGTAGACACAAGCAGCAGATCATCTACTTTCTGCCTTTGTTGTGCACTATAAATGAATAGTTCTTAAGTTTTTAATTTATTACTCTCTAGTGCCATTATGTCCTTCCTTTTCTTATATTTCATTGAAATGGCAGACAAATTTTTAATCTTTTATTGTACATGAAGCATTATATATCATTGCTACGCCACTTCGTAAAAATATTTACGGAGTAGGGTTGGTGCCATTCTGCAATATAACAGATATCCGGCGACAACAGCGAAAAAGTACCGTATAGACAGGGTGGGACAAGTCCCCGCCGGCCACTGGTGGCCGAGCGGTTCTGGCGTTACAGTCTGGAATCGCGCGACCGCTACGGTCGCAGGTTCGAATCCTGCCTCGGGCATGGATGTGTGTGTTGTCCTTAGGTTAGTTAGGTTTAAGTAGTTCTAAGTTCTAGGGGACTTATGTCAGCAGTTGAGTCCCATAGTGCTCAGAGTCATTTGAACCATTTTTGAACAAGTCCCCCACACTGGACGTACACGCGTACCCTAAGCCACAGCACACGGCAGCAGGTACATTATTATCTCAGCAGTGTTGTACCAATTTTCATGCCGTGTGTTTGTTGCTTGTTTCTGTCGGCACTGGTATTAAAACAGCAGTGATCACTTTTTCTATTTTCTGCAAAATAATAATGTAATATCTCAGACCAATGAAAATTTTACGGATAAAAATGACTCTTTTTTTAAAAAAGGTTTATTGGAAAACGAAAACTTTAAGGACTGCAGCTATCGGTAGTTACAAGGTGTACAACTTCGCTTCCGCCGTTTGCCAACAGGTGGCGACAACCGTAAGTAGCTGTCGAAAGAAATAGACCGCAGTCGTCAGGCAATTTGCTTGGACCTCGGTCAACATAACCTCATTCAAACATTAGTCGATTTGTGTCTGCATCATAAAGTTGTTCCAATAGAGAATATCAGTTTACGAGCCTAATTCTCGTCATTTGCAGGAGGTCTTACTGTTTTGTTTCAATATGAAGAAAACAGCGGCTGAGTCTCATCGAATTCTCTCAGGTACGTGTGGTAAGGACGCTAGTAGTGAAAGAACGTGTCGTCAGTGGTTTCAACGCTTCAAGCACGGTGATTTTAATGTCGTAGACCGGCATAGTGGGGGAAGAGATAATGTTTTCGAAGATGCGGAATTGGGGACATTGCAGAGTGAAGACTCGCGTTAAACTCAAGAAGAATTGGCAAGATTAGTGGGAGTGACACAGCAAGCCATTTCAAAAGGTCTCAACGCTATGGACACGATTCAGAAAGAAGGAAATTGGGTCCCTTGTGAGCTGAAAAAAAGAGACAGTGAACGGAGTTTGTGTCTTTGTGAACATTTGCTTCAGAGGCAAAAACGGAAGGGACTTCTGCATCACATTGTGGCCGGGAACAAAAAAGGGTTCATTACGATAGCCCTAAACGCAAAAAATCATGGGGATATCCCAGCCATGCTTCCTACATTTGGTGGGACCAGCTCGGCGTCATGTACTATGCGGTGTTAAATCCAAGAGAAACAATCACAGGTGCTCGTTATCGAACGCAATTAATGCGTTTGAGCTGACCATGAAAAGACAAACGGCCGCAATACAGTGAGAGGCACGATACTGTGATTTAGCAGCATGACAACGCTCGACCGCACGTTGCAAAACAGGTCAAAACGTACTTGGAAACGTTAAAATGAGAAGTCCTACATCAGCCGTCGTATTCTCCAGACATTGCTCCCTATGACGATCACTTGTTTAGATTAATGGCGCGTGGCTTGGCTGACCAACACTTCCAAACTAATAAAGAAGTCACAAATTGGATCCATTCGTGGATCGCTTCAAAAGATGAACAACACTTTCGACGCGGGATTCGTACACTGCCCGAAAGATGGCACAAAGTAGTGACCAGCGATGGAAAATATACTAGTGGCCATTAAAATTGCTACACCACGAAGATGACGTGCTACAGACGTGAAATTTAACCGACAGGAAGAAGATGCTGTGATATGCAAATGATTAGCTTTTCAGAGCATTCACACAAGGTTGGCGCCGGTGCCGACACCTACAGGGTGCGGACATGAGGAAAGTTTCCAACCGATTTCTCACGCACAAAGAGCAGTTGACCTGCGCTGCCTGGTGAAACGTTGTTGTGATGCCTCGTGTAAGGAGGAAAAATGCGTACCATCACGTTTTCGACTTTGATGAAGGTCGGATTTTAGCCTATCGCGATTGCGGTTTATCGTATCGCGACACTGCTGCTCGCGTTGGTCGAGATCCAGTGACTGCTAGCAGTATATGGAATCAGTGGGTTCAGGAGGGTAATACGGAACGCCGTGCTGGATCCCAACGGCCTCGTATCACTAGCAGTCGAGATGACAGGCATCTAATCCGCATGGCTTTAACAGATCGTGCAGCCACGTCTCGATCCCTGCATCTGCAGATGTGGACGTTTGCTAGACAACAACCATCTGCACGAACAGTTCGACGACGTTTGCAGCAGCAAGGACTGTCAGCTCGGACACCATGGCTGCGGTTACCCTTGACGCTGCATCACAGGCAGGAGCGCCTGCGATGGTGCACTCAACGACGAACCTGGGTGCACGAATGGCAAAATATCATTTTTTTCAGATGAATCCAGGTTCTGTTCACAGCAACATGATGGTCGCATTCGTGTTTGGCGACATCGCGGTGAATGCATATTGGAAGCGTGCATTCGTCATCGCCATACTGGCGTATCACCCGCCATGATGGTTTGGGGTGCCATTGGTTACACGTGTTGGTCACCTCTTGTTCGCATTGACGGCACTTTGAACAGCGGACGTTTCATTTCAGATGTGTTACGACCCGTGGCTCTAACCTTCATTCGATCCCTGCGAAACCCTACATTTCTGCAGGATAGTGCGTGACCGCATGTTGCAGGTCTTGTACGGGCCTTTCTGGATATAGAAAATATTCGACTGCTGCCCTGGCCAGCACATTCTCCAGATCTCTCACCAACTGAAAACGTCTGGTCAGTGTTGGCTGAGCAACTGGCTCGTCATAATAGGCCAGTTACTACTTTTGATGAACTGTGGTATCGTGTTGAAGCTTCATAGGCAGCTGTACATGTACACGCTATCCAAGCTCTGTTTGACTCAATGCCCTGGCATATCAAGGCCGTTATTACGGCCAGAGTTGGTTATTCTGGGTACTGATTTCTCAGGATCGATGCACCCAAATTTCGTGAAAATGTAATCTTAAAAGTGGCTCTGAGCACTATGGGACCTAACATCTATGGTCATCAGTCCCCTAGAACTTAGAACTACTTAAACCTAACTAACCTAAGGACATCACACAACACCCAGCCATCACGAGGCAGAGAAAATCCCTGACCCCGCCGGGAATCGAACCCGGGAACCCGGGCGTCGGAAGCGAGAACGCTACCGCACGACCACGAGATGCGGGCGAAAAATGTAATCACATGTCAGTTCTAGTATAATATTCTTGTCCAATTAAAACCCGTTTATCATCTGCATCTCTTCTTTGTGTAGCAATTTTAATGGCTAGTAGTGTACTTTGAATGATACATGTGTAGCCAATGTGTTTCATTAAAGCCTCAAATGCTGTAGAAAAAACAGCGGAAGCAAAGTTGTAAGTAGTGGCACAAAGTATGTGTCACCCCACTCTCCACTGTTGCCAGCTGTATCCAAGATGGCGGCGATTACGTCATCCATGATGGCGGCCTGTAGACTTGGCAACAGTGCATGCTATTATCCAAGATGGCGGCCATGACGTCATTCAAGATGGCGGATTTTGGCGAGAAGTTTGAATCTCGGTGGGAGGATAGGGCAATTGGGCTACCTCCAGTAACCTTACCCCACAGAAAAAAATTGGCCAGAAATTCAAATTCCAGCAGGATAATGCATCACACCACGAGAATGGCGGGAAAATAGACCAATTGGCTTACGTCCACTAGCCTAACCCCCAACACCCTAGAAAATGGCGGCAAGTTAAAATTCCAGCACGATAATTGCGGGAAAACCGGATTTGTCATAATTATTATTTAAACAATATCATGCAGGTGTGATAGCAACAAGGCCCGGACTCCAACTGGCTTAGTTCATATTCTTGTCAGCAGAGGGTGACACCTTTATGTCAGATCTACACGCAACTACCGTTATTCAAGATAGCTGCACCCAGTCTGTGGTTTCCACTGGGTCAGAACGCCAACTAACTTAGTTCATATCGCTGGGACCCGACAGCGCCACCGCGACGTTTGAACATGACGCATTTACCGTTATTCAAGATGGCTACACCCACTGTGTCCACCACCACAAGGTTCAGAGTCTACTTCACATCACCGGCACCACAGGACGCCATCGCGTTGTCGGGTGATGATATAAGGTCGTCTGCTCCCTCTTGCGCATGTACATTATAACCGGACACACGACGCACAACTGGTCCACGGGCGTCCGACCGCTTACGTCATGCACCCTCAGCCACCTCTTCCATACACATGCCGGACATAGTCTTCTGTAATTATGCTAACTAAAGAACACCGACATTGTGCATCGAACCCATCAATACTTAAGTACTTAATTAGATTTCAGTTTTAATCATATCAATAATTAAATTTACAATTTCAATATTCATTGATCAGATGAAAACTTCCACATTTTCTCACTATCAGCACGGTGTTCTTTCTTGATCTAGCACCCTCCTCCCACCCCCAACCCCTAGAATGCGGCACTTCTATTAGCCACATGATTCGACTTCATGTAGGTATGAAAACTATCTAGTTTCAACTACTTTTCAAGCTCCGGACCGCTACCACTTCCTAGGAAGCGGCGCCGAGTTTGAATTCTGGCAGTAAAGAAGGTCGCTTGCGCTTTCTCTACCGTTCTAAGAGAATTGTGCGAAAGAAAGGACACTTGTACTAATGACAAACTGCCTATCGACTTCTGTCTCGTGTTTTTCGGCCGACGTTCTTCTAATGATTTTACTGACGTTTCGCCAGCACGAGTGGCTGGCATTATCAAAGCTTCACCCTCCATTGCCAGTGGTGAACTGGACCTGAGCTCGCGCCCGCAGACTATAGGCATTGTCACTGAAACATTATGTGGTAACCAATGCGCGTACGTAATGGAAAAGAGAGCATCAATGTACTGTAATATTAACCAACAGAATTGATAGCACCAGACAATGATGATACAGCATGTTTCCCCAATTTCAGTATCATAGCTAAACCACGTCCTCTCCATGGTACGAGTATCATTTCCAACATCGATAGATGACTGAGTAGTACGTTTATTAACTCTTAATTCTCAAACACATAATTGATCAAAGTATACGAGACAGCGTTCTACATATTTCTATCACCTCGAGCATACTGTTTAATTTACTATCCATCTCTCAGCGTATGGGAGTCACAGAGCATTCTCCCAGTCTTAGGGTAAAGGACCAACTTCACACAGTCATTGACCAACACAACCTACAGTGCCGTTAGAGAATTAATTGCCACGCGGGATTAGCCGAGCAGTGTAAGGCGCAGCAGTCATGGATTGTGCGTCTGGTCCCACCACAGATTCGAGTCCTCCCTCGGGCATGGGTGTGTGTGTTTGTCCTTAGGATAATTTAGGTTAAGTAGTGTGTAAGCTTCGGGATTGATGACCTTAGCAGTTAAGTTCCATAAGATTTCACACATATTTGAATATTTTTTAGAATTAGTCTCCAAGCGATCAGAAGAAGAGCTCTACACTCCACGTCTCGTGAATGAATATAGCTTTCCAAGTCCTAACCCATCCAAGTGCATGAGATTTCTCAAAATGTTACCATGTCGAGGATCTTAGCACTCCTTATCGATGGATAGTAACAGATTTCAAAGTGCCGTAATCTAATACATACGGTTTAGAAGAACAAGAAAATACTTATTTTTGTACGTGACAGAGTTCGAGACGAATTGAGTTAAACACACTTTTACCTAAATCAACGAAGCTATCAACTCTAAATTATTGTTTTCCAGTCTAGGACCTGTACCTGGAAGGTATTGGTAAGATAGAGAACATAAACTCAAACACACTCGGAAGACTACAACGTTCTGCGCTTAAGAACGGGCTATAATGTTAGATCGAATATCTTTCCGGCCTATCAGACATGCATCCTTCTTCACACTTTCTCTACGCTGAACTATCTCATCCAATCGTAAAATATCTGCTTTTCATGACAGGAGCGCAATATACACTACTGGTCATTAAAATTGCTACACCAAGAAGAGATACAGATGATAAATATTATACTTGAACTGACATGTGATTACATTTCAACGAAATTTGGGTTCATAGATCCTGAGAAATCAGTACCCAGAACAAACACCCGTGGCCATAATAATGGCCTTTATACACCTGGGCATTGAGTCAAACAGAGCTTGGATGGCGTGTACAGGTACAGCTGCCCACGTAGCTTCAACACGATACCACAGTTCATCAAGAGTAGTAACTGGCGTATTGTGATGAGCCAGTTGCTCAGCCAACATTGACCAGACGTTTTCAATTGGTGAAAGATCTGGAGAACGTAATGGCCAGGGCAGCAGTCGAACATTTTCTGTATCCAGAAAGGCCCATACAGGACCTGCAACACGCGGTCGTGAATTATTCTGCTGAAGTGTAAGGTTTCGCAGGATCGAATGAAGGGTAGAGCCACATCTGAAATGTTACGTCCACTGTTCAAAGTGCCGTCAATGCGAACAAGAGGTGACCGACACGTGTAACCAATGGCACCCCGTATCATTATGGCGGGTGATACGCCAGTATGGCGATGACGAATACACGTTTCCATTGTGCGTTCACCGCGATGTCTCCAAACACGGATGCGACCATTATGATGCTGTAAACAGAACATGGATCCATCCGAAATAATGACGTTTTGCCGTTCATGCACGCAGGTTCGTCGTTCAGTACACCATCGCAGGCGCTCCTGTCTATGATGCAGCGTCAAGGGTAACTGCAGCCATGGTGTCCGAGCTGATAGTCCTTGCTGCTGCAAACGTCGTCGAACTGTTCGTGCAGATGGTTGTTGTCTTGTGAATGTCCCCGTCTGTAGACTCAGGGATCGAGACGTGGCTGACGATCTGTTAGAGCCATGCGGATTAGATGCCTGCAATCTCGACTGCTAGTGATACTAGGCCGCTGGGATCCAGCACGGCGTTCCGTATTACCCTCCTGAAACCACTGATTCTATATTCTGCTAACAGTCATTGGATCTCGACCAACGCGAGCAGCAGTATCACGATACGATAAACCGCAATCGCGATAGGCTAAAATCCGACCTTTATCAAAGTCGGAAACGTGATGGTACGCATTTCTCCTCCTTATACGAGGCATCACGACAACGTTTCACCAGGCAACGCTGGTCAACTGCTGTTTGTGTATAAGAAATCGGTTGGAAACTTTCCTCATGTCAGCATGTTGTAGGTGTCGCCACCGGCGCCAACCTTGTGTAAATGCTCTGAAAAGCTAATCAATTGCATATCACAGCATCTTCTTCCTGGCAGTTAATTTTCGCCTCTGAAGCACATCATCTTCGTGGTGTAGCAATTTTAATGGCCAGTAGTGTAGCTTTGCGGAGACATATAGTGCCCACTGATCACGTCTGCCCAAGGTTCAGAAACTATACAAAGGCTGCATGAGGCCTACATAAAATGATAGTTACTAGCAGGGAACACATCCTACAAGGAAACAGATAATCGCATAGCAGCAGCGTCCAACATGTGAAAATTACAAGTCATTTCGTCACAAACTCTGTAAACAGCGCAACAGTCGGGCAAATGTGTACACAGGGATTGCAGTGCATGACAAGCTCTTACCGTTAAGTTAGTTATGACACTGAAGTCTCGATTTTACACACATGATGCGACAGGTGCGATCACATAAATCAAAGCTCCTTTAGAGGAGTGTGTCAAAAAAAATGGTTCAAATGGCTCTGAGCACTATGGGACTCAACTGCTGAGGTCATTAGTCCCCTAGAACTTAGAACTAGTTAAACCTAACTAATCTAAGGACATCACACACATCCATGCCCGAGGCAGGATTCGAACCTGCGACCGTAGCGGTCTCGCGGCTCCAGACTGCAGCGCCAGAACCGCGCGGCCACTTCGGCCGGCGGAGTGTGTCAAGTTTCTTCACACATGAGGTGGAAATCCTCTGATGACCGACAGGTTTACCGTTAACGATCACAAGTAGACAGTGCTTTAAAACACATTCGGAACACATAGCTGTACACGAGTAGAGCGCAATATATGTCACGTGACTGATGCATCTAGAGTCACTGGTGCCTCAATAGACATACAGTATAATGCAACCTCAATGGGAAACAATTGACTACCTCCGTTATTCCCTTGGTTTCTATGTCCTCGTTTCTGGGATTCCTCCTGTTGCAGCATACTTGGTCCCATATACAAAGTCTGTCTATCTATCTATCTATATCCGAATCCCGCTCCAGCTACTGCTGGGTCTGGGTGCTGACGAGTCCTCTCCATTTGGCTCGGTCCTCCCACCACTTTTCTTCCTCCACTTGCAGCCAGGTCACACCTCTCCTTTCTACAGATATTTTCACTCTCACTTTCCACCGTGTTCTTGGGCGCCCTCTGGGTCTTTTCCCATCCATCTTTAGTTCTCCCATAATTTTGGGGAGTCTCTGCTCATGCGTCCTCTTAACATGCCCATACCATCTTAATTTCTTTCTTTTAATTTCTTCAATTAAAAGATTACATTTCAACGCAATTTGGGTTCATAGATCCTGAGAAATCAGTACCCAGAACAAACACCCATGGCCATAATAATGACCTTTATACACCTGGGCATTGAGTCAATTAATTTCTTCAATATCATATATATATTGCATATACAAAGTACTTCCTTAATTTCACCACATTAGGCTCTATATTCGGTCAATATATACCTATTCCCTCATCACTTTTCGTAGCTTTATCGATTTGAGGTCAGATCTATATATGCGAACATGACATAAAATATCATTCCGTGCTCTAAAATTGATTATAAATGTAGCACAGCTGCCACTACCTAGCCCAAATGCATTGATCAAGACGTGTAATATAGCACTACACTCGACTGTATCGTGAATGGTTCCCAGGACCAGCAGTAGACCTGAGTTAGCGTTCGACTGTGGATCCACCATGTGCTATATCTGGATCGGTGTAGAGATGCAAATCCACAATATGCCTTGCATGGGATAGGGTTTGGAGTTGGACCAGTCATGTTCAATGTACATAGTGTTGTTGGGATGCAGATCCACAATCTACACATCCGAGTTAGCGTTCAGGTGTGGATCTGCTGCGAAGTATATGCAAGAACTATGTTTGGAGACAAATCCACCATGCACCACATCTACGATAGGATTCGTGGGTAAACCAACCACGAGTTGGGTCCAGACATGTATTCTATGTTCAAAGCTTCGTCCGCCAGCGGATTGGGCTAGGTCCTGAGAGCCATCCACGAAGCGTGCATATACACAGACATACAGAAAGCAGAGCAAATGCTCTCCGAATGTGGAGGTGACTGGATGCAGTCGAGTGCAGTGCTATATCACACGCACCGACCAATGCATTTGGGCTAGGTGATGGCAGCTGTGCTACATTTACAATCAGTTTTAGAGCACAGAACAAGATGTTACATCATGATAGCTTATATAGATCTGACCTCAAATCGACAGTATTGTGAAAAGTGATGAGGGAATAGGTATATATTGACTGAATATAGAGCATAATGCAATGAAATTGAGGAAGTACTTTGTTATCTTCTGGTTTCCGCTGTACAATGTGTATATGGGACCAAGTATGCTGCAACAGGAGGAATCCCAGAAACGAGGATATAGAACCAAGGGAATAAGGGAGGCAGTCAATTGTTTCCCATTGAGGCTGCATTATACTGCATGTCTATTAAGGCACCAGTGATTCTGGATGCATCAGTCACGTGACATAGCCTGCATTCTACTCGTATACAGCTACGTGTTCCGAATGTGTTTCAAAGCACTGTCCACTTGTGATCATTAACGGTAAACCTGTCGGTCATCAGAGGATTTCCATCTCATGTGTGAAGAAACTTGACCCACTCCTCTAAAGGAGCTTTGATTTATGCGATCGCCTCTGTCACATATTGGGTGGAAAATCGAGAGTTCAAGGTCATAACTAACTTAGCGGTAAGAGCTTGTGATGTGCTGCATTCCCTGTGTAAACATTTTCCAGACTGATGCGCTGTTTCCAGATTTCGTGACGGAATGACTTGTAATTTTCACATGTTGGAAGCTGCTACTATGCATTAATCTGTTTCCTTGTAGGACGTATCCCCTGCTAGCAACTATCATTTTATGTAGGCCTTATGCAGGCATGGTATAATTTCTGAACTGTGGGCGGATGTGAACAGTGGCCATTATACGTCTCTGAAAAGCTATATTGCGCTCCTATCATGCAAAGCAGAAGTTTTATGATTGCATAAGATAGTTCAACGTAGAGAAAGTGTGAAGAAGGATGTATGTCTGATAGGCCAGAAAGATATTCGATCTAACATTATAGCATGTTCTTAAATGCAGAACGTTGTAGTCTTCAGAGTGTGTGTGTTTGTGTTCTCTGTCTTACCAATACCTTCCACGTACAGATCCTAGACTCTAGAACAATAATTTACAGTTGATAGCTTCGTTGATTTAGGTGAAAATGTGTCTAACTCAATTCGTCTCGAACTCTGTCACGTACAAAAATAAGTCTATTCTTGTTCTTCTTAACTGTATGCTATTACATTATGGCACTTTAAAATCTGTTGCTATCCATCGATAATGAGTGTTAAGATCCTCGATATGGTAACATTTCGAGAAATCTCATGGACTTGGACGGGTTAGGACTTGGAAAGCTATATTCATTCACGAGATGTGGAGTGCAGCGCTCTTCTTCTGATCGCTTGGAGATTAATTCTCTAACGGTGCTGCAGAGTGTGTTGGTCAGTGTCTGTGTGATGTTGGTCTTTTACCCTAAGACGGGGAGAATGCTCTGCGACTCCCATAAGCTGAGAGATAGATCGTAAATTAAACACTATGCTCGAGGTGATAGAAATATGTAGAGTGCTGTCTCGTATACTTTGATCATTTATGTGTTCGAGAATTAAGAGTTAATGCATGTACTACTCAGTCATCTATCAATGTTCGCAATGATACTCATACCGTGGAGAGGGCATGGTTTAACTATGATACTGAAATCGGGGAAACATGCTGTCACATCATTGGCTGGTGATGAACTTAGTGTAAAATTCTTTGCATTATCAAGCCTGTTGGTTAATATTACAGTACATTAACGGTGTCTTTTCCATCACATCCGCGCATTGGTTACCACATAATGAATCAGTGACAATGCTTGTTTGAGTTGGGGAAGAAGTTTTGGCGGCTGGGCTATACATTCTGGGGTGATTGTGTACGTGAATTCAGTGTGATGAATGAGTCGAAATGGAACGTAGAGTTATCAGCTATTCCGTCAGTGTGAGAGATGAGTGTAAATGTAGAGCTCGTGTATCACATTTCGACTGTAATTGGGAGACTACACAATGCGAGCAAACTCTTCCGATTTCCTTATGTTGTATCTGTCTTTTATTTAAAATTATCTGATGTATGGCATGTATGGTATCAGCCCTAAGAACATGATTTACACAGTGCAATGTCTAGTTCCCTGCGAAAGCCCGTGGATCAGAACTTCTTAATGTCAATTTAGAACCTGGCAGCGTTTACCATGTGGGTACAGAATCGGCAGTTGTAAAAGTTTGTTTCCTCGATTTCTGGAAAAGTTTGCGTTTGCGGACCCCATACCTGATGATGAAAAATGCTCTATTTACAATTATCTAACGATCCCGCCAATTTTGATTTGATTGCTCGTCATAACCTTTAGGGGTGATTTCCTCAAAATTGCGGGGGTGCTGACTCAAAATATCTTAGTCCTTCGCTTTGGGTTGTACACAAGCGACCTGCCAATTTTGACCCGAATCGGTTGGCCGTGTCTGAGGCCTTCCCATTGTGAGCGTGTGTTCTGTGATTGTAAGTAGGCTGTTTATGTTTTCTTATTGGCAACGTTACGTAGCGCTCTGTATGAAAATCACTGGCTGTGCTGTGTGCAGTCTGTGGCTAGTTTGCGCTGTTGTCTGCCATTGTAGTGTTGGGCAGCTGGATGTGAACAGCGCGTAGCGTTGCACGCTTGGAGGTGAGCCGCCAGCAGTGGTGGATGTGGGGAGAGAAATGGCGGAGTTTTGAAATACGTAAGACTGGATGTGATGAACTGCTATATATATTATGACTTTTGATGACTATTAAGGTAAATACATTGTTTGTTCTCTATTAAAATCTTTCATTTGCTAACTATGCCTATCAGTAGTTAGTGCCTTCCGTAGTTTGAATCTTTTATTTAGCTGGCAGTAGTGGCGCTCGCTGTATTGCAGCAGTTCAAGTAACCAAGATTTTTGTGAAGTAAGTGATTTGTGAAACGTGTAGGTTAATGTTAGTCAGGGCCATTCTTTTCTAGGGATTTTTGAAAGTCAGATTGTGTTGCGCTAAAAATATTGTGTGTCACTTTCGTGAATGTTTGAGTATGTTCAGTTTTGCTCAGCTGTTTGAAAAGCAAATAATGTAAGAGGCTTATCAGCACAGTAATTCAGAAATTTTTCTAAGGGGACGTTTCATATGGTGACCCTGCCAGGATACCCCACTGGAATCTTCTGATTTTTTCTTGTAGTTTGTGCAGTTCATGCAGCCTTTGTTTGTTGCTAGCACGTAATTGTAGAGAGAATCTCCTTTGTAGTTGCAGTCTTTCATTCTTGTATAGTAAAACAGTTGTGGCACGCATGTAGATTTGCACCAAGTATTTTGCAGCTGCACTTGCAATTAAGTAGATATTATTTTCAGTGCTATGTTAATGTGTTTCCTTATTTTGCTCTTCAAATTGTGCTTTTCTGTGTTGTCGTGTGAAATATTGTGACAATAATGGCATAGACAGTGAAACAATTAGTGAACAGGGAAGCATTATCGATCGATCGGTCGGCAATAGCTCGCCTCAGGAATCCAAAATGACAGGACACAATCTCGCAAATACTGTAGATTCAGGTTTTGGGTCCTCACCATTTTCTCAAATAAGTCAAGACACAGTTTCTGCTTGTCAAAATGTGAATGTTGCCGGTGCAAATTCACTGCCGAATAGCACTGAGGAACATGCTTCAGACACCAGTGCATTGTTATTACAGTTAATACAACAAATGGGACAAAGGATACAAAAGTTAGACACAAATGCTTGAACAAAATCAGAAACAAATGGGACAAAATCTTCAAAAGTTAGACACAATGGAACAAAATCTTCGGAAGTTAGACACCACACTTGAACAAACACGTGAAGATTTAACTACTGAGTTCCATAACATTGAATCGAAATCTCAAAAAGTCTGTAATGACGTCAAAACACAAATTTGTGAGCATTTTCAACCTATTTTTTCGCGGTATGGAAATGCATTACAGAATCACGAAGCAGCCATAAAAGAATTGCAAACCATTGTTCATGAAAATCATGAGACCTTGTGGGCTAAAACTGACTCAGTTGCATCTACCGATTCGGTTACGCTACTTGCAAAAACTCAGGAAAACTTAAAGGACACAGTAGATACTCTGAAAATCGGTTCAGAAAGATACATGGAGGAAATTAGTTCATTATCAGAGAAAGTAGTCGAACTTTCGGGTCAGCTAAATAATTTATCTGCAAAGGTAGATGATGATTTGAATGACACAAGACCTGTAGCCATCACTGACACAGAAGAGTATGAACAAATTAAGAAATTCAAACAAAATCAGAATCAAATTAATACGCAACGCCAAAGAGAAATCCGGGAAGTACAAGATCAGATGACACAGGTAATACAAGAATTACATACTTCAGAGGACACTCGCTCTCCAATACGGGAAGAGGGACATAGAAATACGGAACAGTTACAAAATAATAACACAGGGCATTTCGGAAATTATGAAAGAAATTGGCAAGGTGCAACGAATTTTGAAATGGAACCACCGAAACGACGTAACTGTGACCAATATGCGACTCGCCGACATGATGATTTTGACTATAAGCTGTTCATTACTACACGTAAATTTAAAACATTTAAGAATTCTGGCAACGACATTCATCCACAAGCGTGGCTCCATCAATTCTCTCATTGTTTTCCTCCCAACTGGTCATTAGAGCACAGATTAGAATTTATGTGTGGCTACTTAGAGAATGAACCAGCTGAAAGAATGCGATCGGTCATTCACGACTGTCACAGTGAAGGAGAATTTTATCATGCCTTCCTCTCAGCATATTGGTCTCAAGCTACACAAGACCGAGTAAAACATAGCGTCATAATGATGAAACATTTCGAACAATCTTAATTTTCGAGTCTTGTGAAATATTTTGAAGACATGTTGCACAAGAATCAGTACCTGTCACACCCATACAGCCCCTAAGAACTCATCCGCATTTGCTTAATCAAACTACCTGAAAATTTACGACATATTATTTTGGCAGGACGTTGCAAAGATGACATTGAAGCTTTTCAGGGACTGTTACAAGAAATGGAAATTGACACTGACAATCGTGGAACGTAGAAACAGGAACACAACAATTACAGGTCACATCCGTCACAATTCCGCGATGAAAGAAATAATAACTGGACACGACAAGGCTATTCTCACAACACAAATCGTGACCAAAACAGACACCACCCGTATGACAACAGTTGGCAGAGTATTAATAATTACAGGGAAAGATCACCTCTCTGCAGTAGTGACTATCACAGAGACAATCAGAGAAACAGACAATATGGGAACCAAAATAATTATTATCAAGGTAGACAGAATAACTTTAGACACAACGGTCCAGCGTGCAGTTACGATTCAGGGAGAAATTATCCACCACGTGACCGACAAGAAAGAAACTACAGGAACTACCGACATAATCATAACAACAGACCAGAATTTAACCAAAATTCGCGTGGTGCAAACAGGGCAGGGCCCTCTCGGCAAGGTGAGTTTGTAGAAGTTAGGTGTCCTAATCCCAATAACGACGCGCGCCAACAAAGAGACAGACAATGACTCGCACCGCAGGCAGCCACGTGCGGCGGCTGGCTCAGAGAAAAATAACATAGACGATAACCTCGAGAAAAATTCCAGTATTCTTTACCGACGTATACTGCATGATAATTGCGTTCAAGCTGAAACTTTGAGTACTATGAAGAGTAATGGATTGCGCCACACTTCCATGTAAAACCGCTTATTGAGAGATAATCTGCTTTTTAACTTTGTCTTTGCTATAAAACGTTTCACTTCACATTTCTAGTATGCTTTGTCAGACTTAAGAAACTGTTACCATGCAACAATGTTTGAAGTTAAATATCCAGTCAAGAACCAAGAGAACTTATTTAAACAGAAATTACGAATGCATTGTTGTAGTGAACAGATGACACAGTGTTGTTATTTGTACATTCTTGCTTGTTAGTTGCACGATTACATAACGACTCTAAGGCTTACATACTTAGAACATATACTGGTACTGCTAATGAGATTTTAATGCAACATTTTGGTTTACTTGAAAATACATTCTGGATTTAAAGTGCTTTCTGAGAGATACCAGATGACACAGTGGTTAGTTTATTTGACAGCTACATGACTATATCACGACGCTACTAATGTGTGACACAATTTACATTGTTGCTTTTGTGTTGTATCTGCTTTATATCTGCACAGTTTTTCTGAATTATTCTGGAAAGTAAAACATGTTTTAGTAGTAACTTTTGTGGTATAGCTACAATGAGACAGCCTTTTCCGTAGCACAATACGTTACAGCACAGTACTTTGTTCATCACGGCATTAAGCGTAATAAGTAAGACATCTATACGCAAAGCATTTCACTTTTGTTTATCACAAGGTAAGTGCATTGACTTCCACAGAACTTTGCTTACGGACGACGATAATTACGACACTTGGCACATTTTTTACCCTTAAGTAATGACAGAGATTATGTTACAACAAGACACACAATTTAGCACTACAGGACACGCATTTGAGTGATTAATTTTGCACTTAAAACATTTATTTTTAAAGATTTTCGAATTACAATGATACAAAGGTTTTCTGTGATACATTTCATTCCATTGCTGTAATCTGCAACACCTGAGGGCATAACTACATTAATCCTCGGGGGGGTACACATTTACTTTGTGTACCATGTGTTTGGCAAGCACAAGGAGCCCTAGCTAATATGGTATTTGCTTATACACATTTGCACATCGGTACGATATTTCTCTAACACATAAATTACACAACTAACTGATCATTTAACTGAGAGAGACCAACATTTATTTTACTACATCAGTGACACATGTTTACGTAATTACACAGTTGGATAACTTCACACTTATGAAATTGTATTTTGTCTGTACTTTGTGAACTGTTCATATTTTTTTGGAACCATTGTGATACTATGAGAGCTTTGAATGATGTATTTGGTATCGAATCATGATTTTTAAAGTACGTTTGAGGTAGATGACACTATTGAAAAGAGCAGAGAATTTTTTTTAGGTTTTGAGATTATTGGAGGAAGCTATGACGATTCTGAGATTTGACCGAGGTGTTATGATGCTATTTTTACGACGACGATGTGTATTATGCTGTTGAGGTATGTCAATGATGAATAAGCTGATGTTATATGAGGAATTTGATTATGCTACGTATTTATTAAGATGAAATATTGAAGAAGTGTCGACGAATATGTATATTTGTAATAAGGTAAGGAATAATGAGTAGTGGTTAGGGACTCTGACTTGTGGAAAAGGATGTTGGAAACCTAGAATCGTACTTTAAGAGTTATGAAATGTGTGTAAATGCGTGAATGTATCACAATGCAGGCGAAAATTTTTTGCACACTGTTATATTCATAGGATTTGGTTTCTACACATTTGCAACGCAAATTCTCGACCTGTGAAATTTTTAATATCAGACTGTCACTTAATGCAAACTGGTGTAAATATTTCAATAAGAAAGTTAAGTGACCACCTTCACGTAATGAGTCGTGGGCACCCAGCTGCGCAACAGTCGCCTGGAAAAAAGCTATTAGTGTGTGCCATTCAGAGGCACAGGTGGAGAAAAAAGTAGGCCATTATCGTCGCTATTGACATTTCTTTGTAGAAAGCATCGAAAATGCGACACGCTCAAACTTGAAAAAATATGATTAGACTGTGGAGCTCTTAATTTATGATATTTACTAAAATGCCTAATGAAATGATGAGAAACATTTTACATCTATTGTCTTTCTAGTTGAGAGAATTTTTTTGCCTTTGGAGACGCCATTTGCCTAGTGAATGACATTTCATATGTTGCTTTATATATATATTTGCTCATTTTGTTTAATATCAAGTTTCTAGCTGCACTGCAGCATTGGTTATAATAAAATTAAATAGATGTACTAATATCACTATTTTCTGTCTACAGACCCAGTAAAGAATAATTTTATGATGTACTTTCTTAGAAAAGAGAGCACAAATAGACATTTCCCTTCACAGGAACTGCATAAATAATTTTTTTAATGATTTGATAACTTGTCTGCTACAGTAACTTATCGTGATGCATCACTCTAGTGTTAAGATTTGACATAGGTATTAGACATGGCCATCTTTACTGTAATATTTTTCTGCTTGAGCTTTGCCATGTTTAGGTATAAATTATTGCATTTGCTGCTGCTGTGTACCAGGCATAGTGCTACTGAATTTCACTTTGTATTACTCTGTTAAGCCAGTTTTACTATTGATTTATTTTTCTTGTTGCTGCAGATTGGCTCATATTAGTGATAATGTTGCATTTGCTCTCCAAATTTAGATTTACTGCTGCTTGTTTTGCCAATTTGCATTTTTTTGTCCTTGCAGTTTGTGTTAATTTGTTATGTGCTGCTGCATTGCCTCGTCCATTGGTATATATATCTGAGCTCAGTATATTTAAGTTAGCTTAAGAGGAAAATGTTATCTGTATTGTTATGTTCTTTAATGATGTATTTTGTACCTTTGTAATTGTATTCTTATGTTATAAAATTGTAATTGAGCCAGTTCATCATATTATTAACTTGTAAGTTCCATTTCACTGCACACGTTTCTGTTGGTCATAGTATATGGGCAATATGTGAGAAGTAGGGATTGTTAGTGTTTGCACATGTGTTAATAATTCAGCAAAGGATTGGATAACAGCATTGCTGGTTCGAAGGACAATTCCAAAAACTTTGTGAGTCCACAAGTGGTGGTTATGAACTTGCTATATTATCCGCAATACTCTTAAATGGTGATTGTGCACCTGCACAGTCACAACAGATGGCTGCTGGCCATCTCTACAAAGACTACAGTGGGTCTGCATCTTTGATGACCCACCAATGCCATTACTTCTACAAGGACTACAGTGGGTCTACACCTTTGCTGACTCACCAGTACCATTATTTCTACCAGGACTACAGTGGGTTTGCACCTCTGGTGGCCCACCAATACCGTAATCTCTACCAGGACTACAGTGGGTCTACTCTGTGATGACCTACCTAGCAATATTCTTCAAAACTTCGATTGACTCTGGTGTGGGTTTGCTCTGTTGTGGCCCATTACCTGTCTGCATGTCGAGAGTCAGCACTGTCTTTCCGTTTGAAGGACAACACTACTTCTTCAAGACTGCGTGGAAATCCACTACTTCCGTGTTTATTTTCTTTTACTGCTCAGACTTTGAGAAAAACACTGCAATTTTACTGTGATGAATGATCAGGACTGTCTTTGTGGACTGTGAGAAAATTTTAGATTTTGACCAACATTGTACCAATAAGTGTGTGCATTTGATATTTTTGTTATTGTAATTATGAAAAATTTTATCAAATCGTTATTGGCCACTGCCCAAAACAATATGTAAAATTTTTTATGGGGAGCATGGGGGCTATGTAAGTAGGCTGTTTATGTTTTCTTATTGGCAACGTTACGTAGCGCTCTGTGTGAAAATCACTGGCTGTGCTGTGTGCAGTCTGTGGCTAGTTTGCATTGTTGTCTGCCATTGTAGTGTTGGGCAGCTGGATGTGAACAGCGCGTAGCGTTGCGCACTTGGAGGTGAGCCGCCAGCAGTGGTGGATATGGTGAGAGAAATGGAAGTGTTTTGAAATTTGTAAGACTGGATGTGATGAACTGCTATATATATTATGACTTTTGATGACTATTAAGGTAAATACATTGCTTGTTCTCTATTAAAATCTTTCATTTGCTAACTATGCCTATCAGTAGTTAGTGCCTTCCGTAGTTTGAATCTTTTATTTAGCTGGCAGTATTGGCGCTCGTTGTACTGCAGTAGTTCGAGTAACCAAAATTTTTGTGAGGTAAGTGATTTGTGAAACGTATAGGTCAATGTTAGTCAGGGCCATTCTCTTCTAGGGATTTTTGAAAGTCAGATTGCGTTGCGCTAAAAATATTGTGTGTCACTTTAGTGAATGTTTGAGTACGTTCAGTTTTGCTCAGCTGTTTGAAAAGCAAATAATGTAAGAGGTTTATCAGCACAGTAATTCAGAAATTTTTCTAAGGGGACGTTTCATGATACATATACTCCATCCATAAATAAATAGCTCCCAAATAAATAAAGTACACTCCTTCCTCTCTCCATCAGTGTAGTGCGTGCTGAGACCTTTTACCACCTGCCCCTAGGAAGAGGTGGCGGTCTGTCAACTTAGGTTAGTGGTGGTGGTGAGCTTCGTTTGCACCAATTTCCTTACGTTTGTAGCGAAAACGCAAGTTAGCTTTGCTTACTGGCAGAATTCAAACTTGACGCCAGTTCCTAGGAGGAAGTGGCGGTCGGGTGGCTGAAGTTAGTACAAGTGTCCTTTCTTTCGCACAATTTTCTTAGGTTGGTAGAGAAAGCGCAAGTGACCTTGCTTTACTGCCAGAATTCAAACTCGGTGCCGGTTCCTAGGAAGAGGTGGCGGTCTGGACCTTGAAAAGTAGTTGCAACTAGCTAGTTGAACACCTTTTCATACCTATATGAAGTCGACTCACGTGGCCAATAGGAGTGCAGCATTCTAGGGGTATGGGGATGCTAGGTCATGAATGAACACTGCACTGATAGTGGGAAAATGTGGAAATTCTCATTTGATCAATGATTATTGAAATTGTAAATTTAATTATTGAATATGTTTAAAATTGAAATCTAATTAAGTACTTAGGTAATTGAGAGGTTAGATGCATGATGTGGGTGTTACTTTAGTTAGCATATTTACAGAAGACTATGTCAGTTGCAGGGCAAGGTTCATGCCAGCTCACTCTGCATTGTTGCCAAATTTATTCAATATGGCGGCGAGGACGTCATCCAAGATGGCGGCTTGTAGACTTGGCAACAGCGCATGACGTCGTCAATATGGCGGATTTTGGCGGAAAAATAGGTCAATTGTCCTACATCCACTAACCTAACCTCCAAAAAAATGGTGGGAAGTTGGAATTTTGGCGGGAAAATAGGCCAATTGTGCTACATCCACTAACCTAAGCCTCCAGAAAAAATGGTGGGAAGTTTGAATTCCAACAGGATAATGCATACAAAACCTTACTTTTCTTTATTATTATTCATTATTATTCATTATCATTTATTATTATTTATTATCATTTATTATCATTTATTATTATTGACCTGCATCCACCAGAAAATTCCCTCCAAATTCAAATTCCAACACGATAATGGCTGCAAAACCTTACTATTGTTTATTATTCATTATCATTTATTAACATTCGTTATCATTCATTATCATTTATTATTATTGTTATTATTATTATTATTATTATTTATTGTAAGCCTATCTCCACTAGAAAATTGCGCCAAATTCAATTTCCAACACGATAATGTCTCTAAAACTGTACTTCTATTTATTATTATCATTTATTATTTATTCAAGATGTCCGATTTTCTCGGCGAGAAAGCCATTTGCTTTTTATCCATAGCAAAAATCTATCCCAATTTCAAATCATCACACGTACGAACTTTCGCCGTCACTTATCTTTTTTCACTGGTAACCTATCAGAATCGCTTTAAATAATAAAGTACACTTATAGTAACTTAAGTCACGTCCTTTGATTTTGCTGGGGGGAAAGGACTGAAGACTTTATTTCAAGCAGTACGGTCTTCACTTGTTCTCCAACACAATCAGCACACATCTTTGAATTAGTTCAATTAATTTTAGTGTTGAAAGTGCGAGAAAGATGAATTGATTGGTGTTTAGATAGAGGCTACGTTTGTAATTCGTAAAGAGGGGATGAGAATGGCAAATTGATTGATGGACATGGTTTGTGGGCTGATACATGAGTGTCAAGATAGGGTTGAGGACGTTTGCGTATGATGATGGTGGAACGGGTGTGAGGTTAGGTGCGGCGGGAGGTGTAAATTAGATCTTATTTTTAAAAAAAAAAAATGTTGTAAAGTAAGAATAATATTGAGAAAGTTTTTAGACGGCTCGTCACGCGCCGAGGCGAGAGCAGGGATGTGTAGTTATGTTTGGTTCAAGGGCCGTGTAACATCATGTGAGGAGCAATGTGCAGTGTGCTACAGTGTCATAGGAGGTAAAGACATGTGCTACTATGATGTGTCTAGCGTATGGGGGCTGCGCTTTGGAATTATGCTACATTGATATAAAGTCGACTTTCACCCGCGTTCGGTGGTCGTGGCTTGGGATCGTGATGGATCGCGGTCCTGGATGGACGTATGTGTGTGCTTTGACCGCTCATGAGCGCGTTGACCGCACCAACTCAGGCTTTCAGAAGCCGAGGAGGGGCTTTGCGAGGTCTGAAATCAGACGGATGGGTGACTTCACAATCCT
This sequence comes from Schistocerca americana, assembly GCF_021461395.2. NCBI lineage: Eukaryota > Metazoa > Arthropoda > Insecta > Orthoptera > Acrididae > Schistocerca > Schistocerca americana. The sequence continues at coordinate 656,052,138 of NC_060122.1, forward strand.
GTGGGTAGGGTGCAGAGTGGGTGGTACCTGCGCACGTCTGCTGAGTTATTTTGCGAGTGGATCTGCAGACTCTGCTATGCGTTATTAGGATAGTTATCGAGTTCTGAGCATATCTACACATCTGTGTGAATAATTATTTAGTAGCAGTTTGCTATAGTATGTACTGAAATTATGATTGGGTGTGTGTCTGTGGGCTGTGAAATATGGTCCAGGGCACACCTGGTTGGGTGTTTTGTGATAACGTGATTAGATACAATGTATGGTTAAATAAGTTGTTCGAAAAAATAAATAGAGTGTTCTCAATGATTACACACGCCTTCAGCACAGATCAGAGTGATTGGTTTCCCGCCACCATCTCGATTGCATGCGAGTAGTAAATGTTTTCCCAGCCGCGTTAATCGTGTGTGTCAATGAGCTATGGGCTATTCCGACAATAGACGTGAAGGCAGGTCCAGACCTGAGACGCCGGCGGTATACGTGAGAAGAACGATGCGGCTTTGACATGTGTCATAGGAGAGTGCCCTTTCTGGTCGGCTGTCACGAGTGCTCAGAAGCTGAACTTGGCTGGAGGCTCTGGAACCCCCACCCCCGCCGACCGCACGCGCGCGCGGCCTGCCTTGGAGCGTAATCTAAGGCGCATAGGCGATATCAATTTCTCCGGTGTTAGGCGCGAATGCGACTGTGTTGAGGTCATGTTTGGGGGAGGCCGAGCAGAGACTTTTGGTCGGTTTGGCAGCTGTGGGTGTTTGGACACGTCTGTTGCACTATTTTGCGAGCATGTTTGTGCACTGTGCTGTGCTTTATTTGGAGAGTTTAAGAGTACAGAGCTCGTCTGCTGATATTGTGTACTGCATTATTTAAGAGCTGTTTTCTATTGTGTGGTGAAATTAGGAGTTGTTTACGTGTTTGTGGCCTGTGTCAGATGACCACAGTCGGATCAGTGCGGGTGTTTTGTGACAAATATACTCCACGACTAAATAAAATTGCTCCAAATAAATAGAGTGCAGCCCTTCCTTACTTCCCCGAGCAGCACTGCGCAGTCTGAGTGGATTTTGCGCAAAAACTGCAATCTGGTCAGACTGTGAGTGAGTCAACAAGTAACTGGACAAATTTATCTGTAGCGGAGTTAGAGGTGTGGATTGGAATGAATATCTTGAAGGGTGTGGTTGTGTTGCCACGTGTAGTGCAGTACTGGTGTTCTGAACCTGCCTTATGTCAGCCTTACATATCGAAACCTATGAGATGCAAAAGTTTCAAAAAGATATGTCCCAAATAGATAAAGTGCACTCGATCCACCTTCCATCAGCCTATGGACTGAAATTATTTACGAAAATTAGGAGTTGTTTGGCTATTTGGACATAAATGTTTTGCATTATTTACGAGCAGTTCGCATGTATGTAGGCTGTGCTATGAATTATTTTTAACTGTTTACAATTAGCAAGCATGTGTCTAGAGCATTACAAATGAGTGATGTAGGAGTGTTTTGCAGGTCTGTATGGTGTAGAACATGTCGGTTTGATACATATACTCCATTCCCAAATAAAGTAAATTGGTTCCTCCATCCATGGGCCTAGTGCAGGGTGGGTCCTTTTAACAGAAACGTGTAGGAATAGGTTGAGTGCTGGTGGCTTAGTTTAGTGGTGATGAGCTCCATTAGCAACAGTTTTCTAAGCTTGGTGGCGGAAGCGCAAGTGAGCTTTGTTTACTGGCAGATTTCAAACTTGGCGCTGGTTCCTAGGTGGAAGTGGCGGTCAGGTGGCTGAGGTTAGTACAAGTGCCGTTACTTTCCAACAATTTTGTTAGGTTGGTAGAGAAAGCGGAAGTGACCTTTCTTCACTGCCAGAATTCAAACTCGGCCCTGGTTACTAGGGACAGGTGGCCTTCTGGTCCTCGAAAAGTAGTTGAAATTAGGTAGTTGAACACCTTTGCATACGTATATGAAATTGTAAATTGAATTATTTAATATGATTAAAACCGAAATGGAATTAAGTACTTAGGTATTTACAGAAGACTATGTCCGTCGCATTTCGCATTTATGGAGGGTGTGTGACGTAAGCAGCTCGGCGGCGCAGCGATTGTACAGTTATAATGCGTGCGCGAGAGAGAGTCAATTAGTGAGCGTTCTAGTGCGACCAAGCACGCTGTTATACTGCCATGGCGGATTCCACTATCGAGCAAACAAGTGCAGCACTCCGTTCTTGTTCACACAAGGACACGTGGTGGACGGTGAGCGGTAGGCATCGACAAGTTTGAAAGTGCCCAGGAAAACAACTTTGGCGCCAAAAGTGTGATTCAGCTCCGAGTCAAATAATTTTGGGGGCAAACGTGTGGAGGCGACAAATAAACATGGTGAGCGGACAAGGGACCACTGTGACGTCAAACTCAGCAAGTTGCAGCCTGTCCAGAGAAAACATGTTTACAACGTGGTAGTGATCGCTGGGCTCGCCCCCAACGTACCGACAGTCCAGCGCAAGCGGCCGGCCTCATCACATGACAGGCGTCTGCAGTGTCTCCACGCGCTGGCCAGGGGGTGGCGAGGATTTGAACTAATTCAGTTGAAGCGCGGACGTCATGGCGACTGCACTGCGATATCAAAGAAGCGTGCTGATTGTGTTGGAGAACAAGTGATGACCGTACTGCTTGAAATAAAGTCTTCAGTCCATTCCCCCTGCAAAATCAAGGGACGTGACTTAAGTTACTATAAGTGTACTTTATTATTTGACGCGATTCTGATAGGTCACCACTGATAAAAAATAAGTGACGGCGAAAGTTCGTATGTGTGATCGATTATGGTGTTATGATTTGAACTTGGGATAGATTTTTCTTATGGATGTAAGGCAAATGGCTTTCTCGCCGAGAAAATCGGACATCTTGAATAAATAATAAATGATAATAATAAATAGAAGTACAGTTTTCGAGACATTATCGTGTTGGAATTTGAATTTGGCGCAATTTTCTAGTGAAGGTAGGCCTATAATAATAAAAAATAATAATAATAATAATAAATGATAATGAATGTTAATAAATGATAATGAATAATTAACAATAGTAAGGTTTTGCAGCCATTATCGTGTTGGAATTTGAATTTAAAGAGAATTTTCTAGTGCAGGCAGGTCAATAACAATAAATGGTAATAATTAATAATAAATGATAATTAATAATAATAAATGATAACAAATAATAATAAATGATAATGAATGTTAATAAATGATAATGAACAATAATGAATAATAATAAAGAAAAGTAAGGTTTTGCATGCATTATCCTGTTGGAATTCAAACTTCCTGCTATTTTTCTGGAGGCTTAGGTTAGTGGACGTAGCACAATTGGGCTATTTTCCCGCCAAAATTCGCCAGCCTTGATGATGTCATACACTGTTGCCAAGTCTACATGCCACCATCTTGGATGACGTCATCGCGACCATCTTGGTTGAATTTGGCAACAATGCAGAGTGAGCTGGCACAAACCTTGCCCTACTACTTATGTCCATGGCGTGTATGGAAGTGGTGGCTGAGGGTGTGTGACGTAAGCGGTCGGATGCCTGTGGCCCAGTGGTGTTGTGTGTGTTCGGTTATAAACCACTCATGCAAGAGAGAGCTGACGATCTTGCATCATCACCCTACATCGCGGTGGCGTCCTCTGGTGCCAGCGGTAAAAAGAATATTCTGGACCTCGTGGTGGTGGACACAGTGGGTGCAGCCATCTTGAATAACTCTATTTGCATCATGATCTGACGTCGCGGTGGCGCTGTCTGGTCCCAGCAATATGAGCCAAGTCAGTTGGAGTCCAGACCCAGTGGAGAATACAGACTGGGAGGAGCCATCTTGAATAACGATAGTTGCGTGATGATCTGATGTAAGGGTGTCACCCTCTGCTGACGAGAATATGAACAAAGCCAGTTCAAGTGTGGACCTCATGTCTAACACACCTGCCTGATATTGTTTAAATAATAATAAAGACGAATCCGGTTTTCCCTCCACTATCGTGCTGAATTTTGCCGCGATTTTCTAGGGGGTTGGCGTTAGATTAGTGGACATAGCCCAATTTGTCTATTTTCCCGCCATTTTCGTGGTGTGATGCATTATCTTGCTGAAATTTGAATTTCCCGCCAATTTTTTTCTGGAGGGTTAGGTTAGTGGAGGCAGCCCAGTTGCCCTATCTTCTTGACAAAATTCAAGCTTCCCGCCAAAATTCGCCATCTTGAATGACATCATGGCTGCAATTTTGGATGACATCATGGACTGTTGCCAAGTATACAGGTCACCATCTAGGATGACGTCATCGCCGCCATCGTGGCTACACCTGGAAACAATGGAGAGTGGGTTGACACATACTTTGCCCCACTACTTTTGTACACCTTGTAATATTTCATTTCTTTTCTTGGTTCTAAGGACAACGAGATCACACAAACAGCCAAAAATACCATTTGTTCAGAATTAAAGTGCCACTATTGGTTTAACCGGTTGGTTTTTCCCAGCCCAACTTCTGCCTGCTCTAAACTAAACCCCTTCTACTGATTTTATCGAGCAAGGTTGCTCACTGCTACCACATCAAACTCGTGTTCTGGAAGATAGCAGTTCAAATCCATATCCGACCACCTCGATTTACAAAACCATGTCCAAATAGAAACATGTGTTTATCGACTCTGTATGTACAGAACAGGGAATCAGTGATCATAAGGCCGTTGCAGCATCCCTGAATATGGAAGTTAATAGGAATATAAAAAAAGGGAGGAAGGTTTATCTGTTTAGCAAGAGTAATAGAACGCAGATTTCAGACTACCTAACAGATCAAAACGAAAATTTCTGTTCCGACACTGACAATGTTGAGTGTTTATGGAAAAAGTTCAAGGCAATCGTAAAATGCGTTTTAGACAGGTACGTGCCGAGTAAAACTGTGAGGGACGGGAAAAACCCACCGTGGTACAACAACAAAGTTAGGAAACTACTGCGAAAGCAAAGAGAGCTCCACTCCAAGTTTAAACGCAGCCAAAACCTCTCAGACAAACAGAAGCTAAACGATGTCAAAGTTAGCGTAAGGAGGGCTATGCGTGAAGCGTTCATTGAATTCGAAAGTAAAATTCTATGTACCGACTTGACAGAAAATCCTAGGAAGTTCTGGTCTTACGTTAAATCAGTAAGTGGCTCGAAACAGCATATGCAGACACTACGGGATGATGATGGCATTGAAACAGAGGATGACACGCGTAAAGCTGAAATACTAAACACCTTTTTCCAAAGCTGTTTCACAGAGGAAGACCGCACTGCAGTTCCTTCTCTAACTCCTCGCACAAACGAAAAAATGGCTGACATCGAAATAAGTGTCCAAGGAATAGAAAAGCAACTGGAATCACTCAATAGAGGAAAGTCCACTGGACCTGACGGGATACCAATTCGATTCTACACAGAGTACGCGAAAGAACTTGCCCCCCTTCTAACAGCCGTGTACCGCAAGTCTCTAGAGGAACGGAGGGTTCCAAATGATTGGAAAAGAGCACAGATAGTCCCAGTCTTCAAGAAGGGTCGTCGAGCAGATGCGCAAAACTATAGACCTATATCTCTTACGTCGATCTCTTGTAGAATTTTAGAACATGTTTTTTGCTCGCGTATCATGTCATTTCTGGAAACCCACAATCTACTATGTAGGAATCAACATGGATTCCGGAAACAGCGATCGTGTGAGACCCAACTCGCCTTATTTGTTCATGAGACCCAGAAAATATTAGATACAGGCTCCCAGGTAGATGCTATTTTTCTTGACTTCCGGAAGGCGTTCGATACAGTTCCGCACTGTCGCCTGATAAACAAAGTAAGAGCCTACGGAATATCAGACCAGCTGTGTGGCTGGATTGAATAGTTTTTAGCAAACAGAACACAGCATGTTGTTATCAATGGAGAGACGTCTACAGACGTTAAAGTAACCTCTGGCGTGCCACAGGGGAGTGTTATGGGACCATTGCTTTTCACAATATATATAAATGACTTAGTAGATAGTGTCGGAAATTCCATGCGGCTTTTCGCGGATGATGCTGTAGTATACAGAGAAGTTGCAGCATTAGAAAATTGTAGCGAAATGCAGGAAGATCTGCAGCGGACAGGCACTTGGTGCAGGGAGTGGCAACTGACCCTTAACATAGACAAATGTAATGTATTGCGAATACATAGAAAGAAGGATCCTTTATTGTATGATTATATGATAGCGGAACAAACACTGGTAGCAGTTACTTCTGTAAAATATCTGGGAGTATGCGTGCGGAACGATTTGAAGTGGAATGATCATATAAAATTAATTGTTGGTAAGGCGGGTACCAGGTTGAGATTCATTGGGAGAGTGCTTAGAAAATGTAGTCCATCAACAAAGGAGGTGGCTTACAAAACACTCGTTCGACCTATACTTGAGTATTGCTCATCAGTGTGGGATCCGTACCAGGTCGGGTTGACGGAAGAGATTGAGAAGATCCAAAGAAGAGCGGCGCGTTTCGTTACCGGGTTATTTGGTAACCGTGATAGCGTTACGGAGATGTTTAATAAACTCAAGTGGCAGACTCTGCAAGAGAGGCGCTCTGCATCGCGGTGTAACTTGCTCGCCAGGTTTCGAGAGGGTGCGTTTCTGGATGAGGTATCGAATATATTGCTTCCCCCTACTTATACCTCCCGAGGAGATCAAGAATGTAAAATTAGAGAGATTAGAGCGCGCACGGAGGCTTTCAGACAGTCGTTCTTCCCGCGAACCATACGCGACTGGAACAGGAAAGGGAGGTAATGACAGTGGCACGTAAAGTGCCCTCCGCCACACACCGTTGGGTGGCTTGCTTAGTATCAATGTAGATGTAGATGTAGATGTAGATCGTCTGTCCGCCGGTCGTGGTCTTGCGATAGCGTACTCGCCTCCCGCCCACGGGGTCCCGAGTTCGATTCCCGGCGGAGTCAAGGATTTTCCCTGCCTCGAGATGACTCGGTGTTGTGTTTTCTTCATCCGCATAATTCATCCCCATTACGGTCGGAGGAAGGCAATGGCAAACCACTTTCTGCTAGGACCTTGCCTAGTCAGTGGTGCGTGTCCTCCGCATCGTCCTCTACACTCCTCGGAGTATGGGCCCTCATCATCTTATCGATCGACTTGGTTAATAACGGCCATAGCACTGTATTGGCCTTCTGTAAGGCCCAGATTTTAATGACCTCAAAAGAGGGAAGGCCGCTGGACCTGATGGAATACCAGTTCGATTTTACACAGAGTACGCTAAGGAACTTGCCCCCCTTCTTGCAGCGGTGTACCGTAGGTCTCCAGTGGAGCGTAGCGTTCCAAAGGATTGGAAAAAGGCGCAGGTCATCCCCGTTTTCAAGAAGGGACGTCGAACAGATGTGCAGAACTATAGACCTATATCTCTAACGTCGATCAGTTGTAGAATTTTGGAACACGTATTATGTTCGAGTATAATGACTTTTCTGGAGACTAGAAATTTACTCTGTAGGAATCAGCATGGGTTTCGAAAAAGACGATCCTATGAAACCCTGGTCGCGCTATTCGTCCACGAGACTCAGAGGGCCATAGACACGGGTCTCAGGTAGATGCCGTGTTTCTTGACTTCCGCAAGGCGTTCGATACAGTTCCCCACAGTCGTTTAATGTACAAAGTAAGAGCATATGGACTATTAGACCAATTGTGTGATAGGATTGAAGAGATCCTAGACAACAGAACGCAGCATGTCATTCTCAATGGAGAGAAGTCTTACGAAGTAAGAATGATTTCAGGTGTGCCGCAGGGGAGTGTCGTAGGACCGTTGCTATTCACAATATACATAAATGACCTTGTGGATGACATCGGAAGTTCACTGAGACTTTTTGTGGATGATGCTGTGGTATATCGAGAGGTTGTAACAATGGAAAATTGTACTGAAATGCAGGAGGATCTGCAGCGAATTGACGCATGGCGGAGGGAATGGCAATTCAATCTCAATGTAGACAAGTGTAATGTGCTGTGAATGCATAGAAAGAAAGATCCCACATCATTTAGCTACAATATAGTAGGTCAGCAACTGGAAGCAGTTAATTCCATAAATTATCTGGGGGTAGGCATTAGGAGTGATTTAAAATGGAATGATCACATAAAGTTGATCGTCGGTAAAGCAGATGCCAGACTGAGATTTATTGGAAGAATCCTAAGGAAATGCAATCCGAAAACAAAGGAAGTAGGTTAGAGTACGCTTGTTCGCCCACTGCATGAATACTGCTCAGCGGTGTGGGATCCGTACCAGATAGGGTTGATAGAAGAGATAGAGAAGATCCAACGGAGAGCAGCGCGCTTCGTTGCAGGATCATTTAGTAATCGCGAGAGCGTTACGGAGATGATAGATAAACTCCAGTGGAAGACTCTGCAGGAGAGACGCTCAGTAGCTCGGTACGGGCTTTTGTTGAAGTTTCGAGAACATACCTTCACCGAGGAGTCGAGCAGCATATTGCTCCCTCCTAAGTATATCTCGCGAAGAGACCATGAGAATAAAATCAGAGAGATTAGAGCCCACACAGAGGCATACCGACAATCCTTCTTTCCACGAACAATACGAGACTGGAATAGAAGGGAGAACCGATAGAGGTACTCAAGGTACCCTCCGCCACACACCGTCAGGTGGCTTGCGGAGTATGGATGTAGATGTAGATGTAGAATATGCAAGCATTTAGAACCTAAAACTTACGTAAATATGACCTCAAACAATAAAGTATGATTTTATATAAGTTTATTTCAAAAACTCTTGTTGATTTTTTATAGCATGTAATACAAAATTCACTTCCGAGTAAAATTTAATTATAGTACTTATTTTTTACAGTTACTGAAACGAACTAGCCCTTACTTTTTAAATGTCTGCATGTGTCTGAAAGGAATACGAAGTAAAGTGAAAACAATAACAGCTATCCAACCAATAAAACTATGTTTTACTACTGCACACCTCGTGCGTCCTGTCAGTCTTCAGTTTTCGTAGAGCTGCACTGGATCACAAGGTGCGTTTACAAGTTTTCCAGTTTAAAAGATCCACGGCTGTAGCTGAGGATAGTTCTGTACCTGGAAAATCTCCTCTTCACTTCATAGGACGTAACAGGAGCGTATTTGTAGGCAGCGAGGTTATTGCAGCCCAGCTTTGGTGTACACTCATCAAATGTTGTGGTATTCCCAGATGGACTGTCACTAATTTTGCACATTATAGAGTATCCAGGATTCCGCTGGAGGGCACTTAGCATTTTGTTGTTCACATCGTCAGCCGTGTGACAACGAGCTCGACCCAACTCACTCTGCACCCGTTGCACAATATCCAGGACGTCACACAGTTGGGGACCAGTAGCTTCCAGTCGTGTGATGGCTTTTGATACCGCAGAAAACTTGGTATTGATGTATGCGAAGATTCCGGACAAGGTATCTGTAGAAACCTCTTTCATGGTTTTGATAGCACTAGAATCATCGATATCAGCCTCACGAAAGACTGTCTTTTTTTTTTTTTTTGATGGAGTTGGTGCAGTAATACTCAGCAGCATTAAGCTAAAAATCCCGTGTAAGAACAGATTGAGGGGGCCACGGGGAGGGGGGGGGGGGAGGGCAGTGAAGGTGTTTGTTCCTTGAATCTCTACACCGGTAGCGGAGATTTCATATAGATTTTGTTGCCACAGGAAATTAATTTGTCCTCATCAAGGTAATTTGACTGAACCTCCTCAGCAACTCTTTCTGTCACACGTCAAAGCGATGACCTACAGCATACTAATGGAGAGAATCTGAATGCCCTTGGCTACTTTAACCATGTCTGAAGTACCAGATGTCACCAGCAGCAAAACTTTGTCATCCGACCACACAGTTGCTTCATAGAGATGTAAACAATATGGAAACTATCAAACTGCTTACTCTCTCGAGATTTTCACATCTTAAAAACATTTCTCCAGGTCCGACAATTTTAGAACACCAACAACATTTGCAACAACGCCCACTCAAATGGGTGCTTTCACCTGTGGACATCCACACCTTTTGGTCAGCAATACTAATTCGTATACTTCCTCGTAAAACACGGGTAAGTAGTTTTTTTCTCAATGTAGATTCTTCTGGGACTGGATGTGTTGTGTGCGTCTCCAAGAACTGTCTCGAGCAGTGGTTCCTCAGCTCCTCCATAGGGATGTTGCAAGATATCACCACCTCACACAAGTTCTTGAAGAATGACTTGACAGTTGAATATAGTTTTGCCTGCTCAAGTAACAGCGTTTGTGTGTTTCCATTTTCAGCACTTTTCTTTACACGGTTGCTATGTTTGGCAGCATTCCAGTGTTGTTGTAAGTTAAGACGCTTATCTGCTCTAACTTAAACTTCACATAGTTTACAAAATTACATTTCCCCGCTTGTCCTCAAGAACGTCTCTCCAAAATCATGAACAAGAGCTCACAACTTCATGCTGTCGGAACACTTTACTTTCGGCTTGTTGAATCAGTCAAAGTTTGTATTCAAACAGCATAATGTGACCACATGTGCGATGTATATTACGTCGGAAGCCGCCTCTGTTGATTTCTAGAGCGTTTTATTGGTCCCGTGCAAGAATGTCTTACGTTAGCGACGGCTAGTGTGTTACCCTGCTTGCCTATTATAGCCCTCATAAATAAAGGTTTTGTGGTAGTTGTATTTATTCGTGACAACATAACGTGAGTAACATTTTCATGTTTTTACTCCTGTCTCCTTAAAGATACAACAAATATATGCATTTTTGTCAGAAGTTCGCCGAAATATAACCTACTATGGTAAAAGATGGCCGAATTATGGCCTATTACTAAAGAAGGTGTAAAAAAGATTTTATATCCACAATAAAAGCAAATTTTTGGGCACTGCAATACATGCATTCGCGTATAAGTTGTTCAGGAAAAAAATATGACGCGTCATTAAAAATCTGGACCCTAGGCAAACTGAGGAGCTACTTGATTGAGGAGTAGCGGCTCCGGTCTCGGAAACTGACATACGCCCGTGAGAGCGGTGTGCTTACCACATGCCCCTCCGTATCCGCATCCAGTGACGCCTGTGGGCTGAGGATGACGGGGCGGCCGGTCAGTCCTGTTGGGCCTTCGTGGCCTGCTCGGGAGGAATTTAGCTTTTGGCCGTCACTAGCAGAGCACAGTACGTTGGAAAGTGTCTGTTGTACGTAATGTTAGCTGTAACACCTGTTTTCAATTCGCACTGAGATCTTATAAAGCGACATTCATATGGCCATATATTTAGTGTTGTAATACTTCGATTTTGATATGTCAGTAAGACATATCGGATATTTAATGAACTTGTTTTCGTCTTTGCACTTGATAAGGGCTATAAAGACGAAATCGCGATAGTTTGAAGTAAATGAATAATAAAAAACTTACAGTAAAATGGCGGCAATTTCATTCAAGAAGTAAGAGGGTTGGAACTTACATAGTGGCAACTATTTATTCACAACCGACACAGAAGAGTTACATGTTTGCACCTGTTACTGTCCTTCAAAGTAGTCACCAGCGTTGTGTAGAACCTGTTGCCAGCGATGTGGAAGGCGCAGACTGCCGTTAGCAGAGCCTGTTCTGTTGATGGTGCGAATGGAAGGGTCTAAAGTTATGGTGATTCTCGTGTACGACTGTGATTGTGTTATCATAACGCATTACGTTCCTCCACGGCAGATCATCACAGTATTACTGTTCGTGTTTGGAGCTTCACCTCCGACCAGCTTTGCGAAAGAAGCGGCGACACTTGCTGCGCAACCCACCAATCATTTTGCACGACAATGCGCGGGCGCATACAGCGCAAGCTGTGGCTGCTCTGTTCGGTCGTTGGGAATGGGAAGTACTGTACCATCCACCATATTCCCCGGACTTAAGTCCTTGTGTCTTTGATTTAATTCCGAAGATGAAGGAACCACTTCGTGACATTCGCTTCAGAACTGTTCCAGAGATTCGACAGGCAGTAGATCGCTCCATTCGCACCATCAGCCAGAACAGGCCCTGCCAAAGGTATTCTACGCCACCCACCTCGCTGGCAAAGGGTTCTACACAACGCTGGTGACTACTCTGAAGGACAGTAACAGGTGCTAACATGTAACTCTTCTGTATCGGTTGTGAATAAATAGTTGCCACAGTTTAAGTTCCAACCCTCTTAAGTAAAGGAAGAAGTATCGTAGCCTAACTCTGGCCTGATACTAGTCTCTAAAGGCCAGAATATACAAAGGGTACGGTTAATCATTTTGACGCTGCTTGTGAAACGTAGCAATTACACGAAGGCGTGGAATTTGTTCTGCCGGACATCTCCGAAAGAGCATACACCACGCATTCATATAATTGATTTCCCTAGATGAGCAATAGATCGACCTTCTTCAGTGCCGATGCAGAAGTACGTCTGAGCTCTCGCGGGGATTTCAGAGTGGCGAGCACGGAGGAAATAAACAGGGACGGCGGATAGGTGCTGCTAGGTGGGGACGTGGATCGGCCATGAGGCGTGCCGAGACAGTGCGCGCAGTTGCGATAACACTGTGTACCGGATGGCACAGTGGTTAACGCGCCTGCCTAGTAAGCAGATTATCCTGCGTTCGAATCCCGGTCCGGTACACATTTCACATGTCGCCGCTGATTCTGCATAATGTCCCAATGGAGCTGACATCAGTAATCCTTTCCCTTTCCTTCTCCCTCCGCCACATTTAATTACCATACAAAACATAGGGATACCACATTTCGAAGTGAAAACCCGGAGGAGGGATGGGAGCCTAATACTAATTACAAAATGACTTAGATACGATATCTGCATGGTGTAAAAAGTCGCAGTTGACCCCGAAAAACAAAATGTTTGAGGACCGCCACCGGATATCTAAACAAATTACATTGGAAATGGAAATGCCGTGTGGCTAGGAACTCCCGTCGGGTGGACCGTTCGCCTGATGCAAGTCTTTCGAGTTGGCGCCACTTCGGTGACTTGCGTGTCGATGGGGATGAAATGATGATGATAAGGAAAATACAATACCCAGTGCCTGAGCGGAGAAAATCTCCGACCTAGCCGGGAATCGAAGCCGGGCCGTTAGGGACGACATTCCGTCGCGCTGACCACGCAGCTACCAGGCGCTGACAACAAATTACATTGAATTTCGGTGATACTCTAAGTCACACAAACTTAAAGACTATCGATTCAGCTGAATACCAACAATTACAAACAACGGTCACGGAGATATAATTTTATGGCCGAGAGGCACCGACGGCTGCATTTTATAGGCAGAATATTTAGAAGATGCAGCCAATGCAGTAAAGAGATTACTGCAAACTCTTCATTTGCCCGTCGTCTTAAGGAGAATTGCTACGCGGTGTAGAGTCCTTACCAGAAGGCCAGGTCGGTGTGACGGAAGACGTCGGAAAACTTCAAAGAAGGGCAATTCATTTTGTATTGTCAGGTAATAGGGGAGAGTGTGTTACGGACGTGATAAGCGGCTTCGTGTAACAGTCACCAAAAGAAAGGTGTTTTTTCGTTGCGACTAAATCTTTTTACGAAATTACAAACAATAACTTTCTACTTCGTATGTCATACAGTTTGTTGACTAAGTTATCACGTAATATGGGAGAGTGTGTCACGGACGTTATAAGCGGCTTCGTGTAACAGTCACCAAAAGAAAGTTGTTTTTTCGTTGCGACTAAATCTTTTTACGAAATTACAAACACTAACTTCCTTCTTCGTATGCCATACAGTTTGTTGACTAAGTAGGAAAAAAAGATAATCGTGATAAAATAAAAGAAATCAGAGGCCGCACAGGGAGGTACAAGTGTTCATTTTCCCCCGTGTTCTATTCGAGAGTCGAGAGGTCGATAAATAATCGCTTAGTATTTCTATGGAACCTCACCGTTACGAATGTTTATAACAGCAAATGACAACGACATATACGAGGGCTGTCCAGAAAGTAAGTTACGATCGGTCGCGAAGTGGTAACCACTGGGAAAATCCGGTAAAGCTTCGCACAGATGTGTTGGTCAGTGTCTCTAGTAAGCCCGTCAATCGTGTCGCGACGCTCTTTTTGGTTCTGAGTGAACAGTGAGCACGTAAAGATGCGTAGGCAATAGCGTCTCCCGCCAAGCATGAGGGCCCGGTTAGAGATTTCGCCTGTGTCATGCAGCCCACATAACACAACTGTCGACCAGTTCCTTCTTCAAGGCAATTCTCGGCCGCACACTGCAGGGGCAATGAAGAAGCTCCTGCAGCGTTTCCGATGAGAAGTGTTTGATCACCCACAATACAGTCCGTAATTGGGTCCCCCTGAGGCTCATTTCTGCTCACAAAAACCGCTGGCCATGAAGACAAAATTTTTCGACAGACAACGAGCTGCAGACCTGGCCGAAAGCACAGGCGGCTGCTTTCTATGACGGGGATATTGGAAAGTTGATTCAACACTACGACAAAACTCGAAGTTGGTGCGGCGACTATGTAGAGAAGTAGGTGGAAGGTGTACCTAACTGTCGCAAATAAAAAGTTTCTGGTTTTCACTGTGGTTTCCGTTTCGCGACCGATCGTAACTTACTTTCCGGACAGCCCTCGTAAATGTGTCAGCTTGTATAAAGTAGACATGGCTTAAAGCCGAAACATGTGCACTTGATAATGGGTAAGGCCGAAATTGTAATAGTGGAAAGAAGATTCAAGAAGTTTCACATGAAAAGTTATTTTAAGTTTGAACTGCAGTAATCGTATTCGTACAGATGTAAAGTATCCGTTATGTAAGTCTAGATGTCAGTACGCCCAAATGAAGTGCCTCATTACGAACGATTCTAGAATTCTCTAGAGTACGAAATTATATCCATGATACATTTATACGAGCTTGTTGCTCCTGTTTCAGGTAATTCGCGTTGCATTAAAAATTATTATTTAAACGCGGCAGAAGTTGTGATATTTTTTCCTGTTTAAATCGGCATCAAGATTTAAATTGCAACGAAGATTCGATTTACTTACCAACATGGGAATACACGCCCTATTAAAACATCAAAAACCAGAAAGTTCGAATCGTGTTTCAGATCCAATTAAACTAATCCCGCCAGTATTTCGGCTTAATCTCCCTCCGATGGCCCCCACAACAAATGTGAAACATTCACCAGCTACCAGCCGAATCCTCTGGAATAGCAGATTATCCAGGATTAAAACAAAAAGGCTGCTCAAATTCGTCACGTTCGATAAAAATCACGTATGTTTCACAGTTGCGATAAAAACGCACAGTTGGAACGAGCACTCAGGTCTCCCTTCGAAATCAGAATTTAATAAACGGACTGTCTTTAGTAATAGCTGAGTGATCGCCGGCACGATAGCTCAGCGTGTTTGGTCGGAGAGTCAACTGCTCTCTGCAATTTAAAAAAAAAAAAAAAAAAAAAAAAAAAAAAAAAAAAAAAAAAAAAAAAAGACTGAGTCAACGGATCAACTATGAACTTGAACAGGTGTCAAAGGACGTCCGCCCCGGACAAATGCAACGAATCTTAACGAACAAAATGAGATAAAAAAGTGATCAGCCCGACGAAATGCCATGCAAAGGGACCCGGGTTCGATTCCCGGCTGGGTGGGAGATATTTTTCCGTTCAGTGATTGGATGTTGTGTGGTCTTCATCATCATCTCATCATCCCCAACGACGCGCAAGTCGCTGGAGTGGTGTCAACTACTTGCACCAGGCGACCGGTCTACCCGAGAGGAGGCCCTAGCCAAACGACGAAACCAAGGTTTGTGAAATAATACCTACTAATTCATTCGGTAAGGACGAGAAAATTTTTTATACAATCTCAAGGTAAATTTCTACAGTTGAGGGCCGTGTTCACGTGGAATGGACAAGGTTCTCTGGTCCAACTGAACCGATCATTAACTGGAAAAGCTTATGTTCAGGTACCTGAAGATCATTTGCATTCATTCATGGACTTCGTGTTCCCAAAGAATAATGGAATTTTTATGGATGACAATGCGCCATGTCACAGGACCACAATTGATCGCGATTGGTTTGAAGAACAATCTGGACAATTCGAGCGAGTGATTTGGCTACCATATCGCCCACCATGAGTCCCACAGAATATTTATGGCACATAGTCGAGAGGTGAGTTCGTTAACAAAATCCTGCACCGGAAACACTTTCACAATATGGCTGGCTATAGAGGCAGCATGGCTCAGTGTTTCTGCAAGGGATTAACAATGACTTTTTGAGTCTACGCAACGTCGAGTTGATGCACTACGCCGGAAAAGGGAGATCCAACACGATATTAGGGATATTAGAAGATATCCTATGATTTTGACATCTCAGTGTATTTCACAAGAAATCGAAAGCCTTGGGCAGCCTTTCTGATCTACGGCTGTTCATCTGTTACCCACAACGCACGGAAACTGATAAGATCAAGATCCCATGCGCGCACACCTCACTATGATGTTCTGGTGTTAAAAACCGAATAATGGTTTGATGCAGCTCTCCGCGCTAAATTATCCTGCGCAAGTCTATTCATCTCCGGATAACAATCCCAACCTTCACCCATTTGAAATTGCTTATGGTAGTCTATTCTTATTGCCCCATATCCCAGCATCGCTCCATGGCGTCCCAGATAGTCAAACAGCTTGTGTTCAGATGATATGGGGTAGAGGAGGATGGAGGCGGGAGATTGGTTAGAAATATACGTAGGCTACACACCTGAATCTCAGATATAGAAATAATAGGTCTACAACCTTGCTTCCGCCGTTTTTTCTCGAAGTTCGCGGCTTTATTGTGAAAAACTTACAAAAAATTATGATTCATATTATTGCCCATCGCTGGCCACTACATTCTCTCATCTTTCGGATAGCATACGAATCCCGTGGCGGAACAACTGGGCGTCTTTTGTGGGGATCCATGAACCGATTCAATTTTGCACTTGTCCGTATGATCGGAAGTGCTGATCAGCCACACTGTATGCCGCTGATCGAAAAAGGTGATAGTCTCAGAGAGCAACGTATGGAGAATACGGCGGGAGGGATAGGACTTCTCATTTCAACGTTTTCATGTATATTTTGATAGGTTTTGCGACATGGGGTCGAGCACTGACCTGCTGCAAAATTACCTTTACGTGTCTATCGCTTTATTGTAGCCGTTTGTGTTTCAGTACTGGGCTCTAAAGCATCAATTGCTTTCGATAATGATGTCCTGTGATTGTATTCGTATGTTTCAGTAGCTACGAAAACGTTCTGTCTTTCACCGCCACGCCGGTCTTCGACAGCAAACTCCCCATCCTTAAGGCGACGAAAACATACTCTGCACGTTCTTCCATTAATAGTTCCCTCGCCATTGCTCTTATCCAGCATTTTAAGAGACACAGCCTCAGATTTCTTCACGTTAAAGTAGATAATTAAAACTTCCCGCAAATGGCAAGAAATGGGTACGTAAGTTGTATTTAATCGAGAATAACCTTAAGATGCAATCACAAATCGACTAATATTTTTATGGAATTATGTTTACAGATGCCTAAGCTTTTGTATTACACCTATGACCAATCCCCCGAACCCCACTTGCCGCTACTGCGGTCTGTAGACCTAACAAATTTTGTATTTGATTTAATATCTTTAACAAATTACAGCAATAGTTTTGATAAATAATCGAACTGTGTGCCTGTGGAGTATCGCTTCAATTGTGCAACTCGATCAAACAGTTCCTCTCATAAAGGTCGCAGTAGGTAAAAATTGATGGAAGATCGTCGAGTAAAATATCCGGCGTTCCCAGTGCTATAGGCTCTCTGCTGTTCCTAATCTGAATAAACGATTTAGGATTTAATCTGAGCAGCCACCTTAGGCTGTTTGCAGTTATTGTCTAGCAAATCACAACCAACTGCAAAATGACTTGGTCATGATACCTGAATGATACTAAGAGTGGCAACTGTCTCTAACAAGGAAAAGTGTGATATCATCCACATAACAATAGACCTATATCTCTGACATCGATCTGTTGTAGAATTTTAGAACATGTTTTTTGCTCGAGTATCATGTCGTTTTTGGAAACCCAGAATCTACTCTGTAGGAATCAACATGGATTCCGGAAACAGCGATCGTGTGAGACCCAACTCGCTTTATTTGTTCATGAGACCCAGAAAATATTAGATACAGGCCCTCAGGTAGATGCTATTTTCCTTGACTTCCGGAAGGCGTTCGATACAGTTCCGCACTGTCGCCTGATAAGCAAAGTAAGAGCCTACGGAATATCAGACCAGCTGTGTGTCTGGATGGAAGAATTTTTAGCAAACAGAACACAGCATGTTGTTATCAATGGAGAGACGTCTACAGACGTTAAAGTAACCTTTGGCGTGCCACAGGGGAGTGTTATGGGACCATTACTTTTCACAAAATATATAAATGACCTAGTAGATAGTGTCGGAAGTTCCATGCGGCTTTTCGCGGATGATGCTGTAGTATACAGAGAAGTTGCAGCATTAGGAAATTGTAGCGAAATGCAGGAAGATCTGCAGCGGAAAGGCACTTGGTGCAGGGAGTGGCAACTGACCCTTAACATAGACAAATGTAATGTATTGCGAATACATAGAAAGAAGGATCCTTTATTGTATGATTACATGATAGCGGAACAAACACTGGTAGCATTTACTTCTGTAAAATGTCTGGGAGTATGCGTGCGGAACGATTTGAAGTGGAATGATCATATAAAATTAATTGTTGGTAAGGCGGGTACCAGGTTGAGATTCATTAGGAGAGTCCTTAGAAAATGTAGTCCATCAACAAAGGAGGTGGCTTACAAAACACTCGTTCGACCTATACTTGAGTATTGCTCATCAGTGTGGGATCCATACCAGATCAGGTTGACGGAAGAGATTGAGAAGATCCAAAGAAGAGCGGCGCGTTTCGTCACAGGGTTATTTGGTAACCGTGATAGCGTTACGGAGATGTTTAGCAAACTCAAGTGACAGACTCTGCAAGAGAGGCGCTCTGCATCGCGTGTAGCTTGCTCGCCAGGTTTCGAGAGGGTGCGTTTCTGGATGAGGTATCGAATATATTGCTTCCCCCTACTTATACCTCCCGAGGAGATCACGAATGTAAAATTAGAGAGATTCGAGCGCGCATGGAGGCTTTCAGACAGTCGTTCTTCCCGCGAACCATACGCGACTGGAACAGAAAAGGGAGGTAATGACAGTGGCACGTAAAGTGCCCTCCACCACACACCGTTGGGTGGCTTGCGGAGTATAACTGTAGATGTAGATGAAGATGATAACAAAAATAAATTAGCTAAATTTCGATTACAAGATAAATCACACAAATTTGAAGATCGTCATTTCGACTAAATACCTATGAATTAATTACGAACAACTTCTTTTGGAACGTTCACGTAAACTAGGTAATGTTGTGGGAAAGACAAACTAAACACTAAGTTTTACTAGCGAACTTAGAAGATGCAACAAGTCTACTGAAGAAACTGGCTCCATTACACTTGTCCGTCGTCTGCAAGAGTATTGTTGTGCGGTATGGGATCCTTACCAGTTAGGATTGACGGAGGACAACGAGAAAGTGCAAAGAAAGGCAGCTTGTTTTGTATTATCACGAAATAGGGGAGTGTGCGTCATGAGTATAGTAAGCGAGTCGGTATGGCAAACATTAAAATAAAGGCGTTTCTCGTTGCAGCGTGATCTTTTCATGAGATTTCAATCACCAACCTTGTCCTCTGAATGTGTCAACCTACATAGGGAGAAAAGACCATCATAATAAAATAGCAGAAATCAACGCTCGTACTCTATGATTAGTGTTCATTTTACTCACGAGCTGTTAGAGAGTGAAATGGTAGAGAAATAATTTCAAGGCGGCTCGGAGAACTCTGCCAGAGGCTTAAGTGTAAACTGCACAGTAGTCACTCAGATGTAGTTGTAACAGAATTAAGTGGATCAGATTGTTCACTTAAGTTTATCTAGACCTAGTAGATCGGTTAAGCTACTTATGAGTGTCGATTTATGATGACGTACATTGGATGTTTGTAAGCAGTAATGTGCTACTTAGGTACAATAATTAAGTCATCGCCTGTAATTCAACTTTCATCATCAGCACTCCGTCTTTCATAGCCAAAAGTTGGTGACCCGTCACACAATCCTCTTAACAGTCTTTCTCCATATTCCCCTGTCTTCTCCATCTCGGAGTTGCTGGCCCCAGGTTTGGTGTCGCTTCTCCTTTATCTGGTCTTCCCTGCAAATTTTTCAAGTTTGCTTGGATGACCATCTTTCCCAAGTTATCACCTGTCGCCGAACTATGTGACTAAATAACTGCAGGATTCGCTGGAAACAAACATTGGACACCCTCTTCTGCACCCTGAGTACTTGAAGGACTGATTTGTTGGTCCGTTTGTCCATTCATGATACTCTCAGTAACCTCCTATATGCCCACATCTCAAAAGCGTCAATTCTTTTGCGGTCCCCTTCAGTCACGTTTCATATTTCAGCTCCACATAGGAAAGCTGGAAACACTAGAGATTTCAGCACTCTGACTTTAGTGTGTCTTACTAGGGTTCGGTCTTTCCAAACCACTTCAGCTTGGATTAAGCATGCCTATGTGGAACACTTCTGTGTCGTATATCGTACGTAGAGCCACCCTCTTTCTGAACCGCTGGGCCCATGTAGATAAAGTGAACAACTTCTTCGTTTTCCGGTAGCACATCAATAGCTGGCAATGACTCACCTCCATTAATTATCATGATCTTGGCCATTTTCTCATTAAATAACAATCCAAGTTTCTCGCTTTCTATCTCAACTCTTCATTTCCACTTGTGATTCTGTGCGCAGAGTGGAGTGATCGGCAAATCTTAAAGTAAAGCAATTAAGACTTTTTCTCATATCTATTCTCCATAGATGTTAAATGGAACCGGTGATACAATGCACCCCTAACTAACTCCATTACATGGTTCAAAAGGAATTGAAATAGTTTTATCTAGTCTACCAGAGTATAGATTGCTGATAGTGGTAATAAGATGATAAGGAACGTCCACTTTTGCTAGTATGCTCCGCGTTCTTCCCGTCTAACACAGCCGAAAGCCTTGTAGTCCAAGAAAAAAAGAACTACTGTAGCACTGAAGTCCCTAGATACTTCAGTTAGCTGTCTGATCCTGATAATCTGCTCTCGCGTTCCTTTATTACGCACAACTCAACCTTACTCTGGTGGTATACCTTTATCTAAGCAGGTTCTCAGGCATTCATGGATAACATACACTACAAGAGTTTTAGAAGAATTTTGCTGGCACGTGAAATTAATGTATTGGTTCTGAAATCCTCATAACCCAGTGCGTTTCCTTTCCTATGAAACGGAATCATTACCGAAGCCGTCCAGTAATCTAACCACCTTCCGTTACTCCCTATGTTGTTACTTGTTTAATGCATGATTTCCAAACCAAATCCCAAATGCTTTGATCATTTTAGCCGTAATAAGGTCAGGCACAGGTGCGTTGATATTTTTCATTTTAACTATAGCTTTTCGGATATTAGGTTCCTCCTCTACTGCAATGTTTGCTCGCCATGTTTTCCATTTTTATCCGTCTGTAACTCGTTGCAGTATGTTCTAAACCGATCAACAGCTAGTTCTGCGTAGGTTATAGGTGTTCCATCTTCTTCTGCCACCCATGTTGTTGGTCTGAAGGATCTTGTTAGCTCCTTTATTTCGTTGAACATGCACCTAGTCACATTGGAATCCTGGAATTTTTCACTTCTCGCACAAGTTGCATTGATGTAATTATTTTTAGTCTCTTCGGCAGATTTTCTGTATTAATGCCGATAACTTGCGGTACTGCTGCGTACCCGGTAACTCTCTCACCTTCGGTATTTCTCTGTCTTCAATGATTTGTATGGTTTGGTTATTAATCAAGCTGTTTTGGTTCTTCACTTTTTTGCTATTCTTGACTACCTCTACAGTTGTTTTAACTAATTCAACTTTATTCAACAAAAACTTACTACTGTATTCCGCATGCAGTTTTAAACAGACACTTCCTACGCAAATAAAATAAAATTCTGTAAAGTTAAGTATGTCATAAATATTATTAGATTGATCAGTAAGTTCGTAGCTTTGCAGAACGAAATTCAAAGTTGCCATTGGCACACATCACCGGTATCAATATTCACATGTTCTGCGCACTTCTTTGGAACATCACACTGTTTTGCTATCATCAGTAATGATCTCTTTCATGACAGTGCACATCCATGCTATGCTGTCAACATGATAACTGATGACACAACATCTAGAGGCCACGCATTTCCTAAACAGGTATATGTGACTAATGGTGCAGCATCTCATTTTAAAAACCGCATTCAGCTTTATGAGTTTGCTCAATACTGTAGTACAGGAGTTAAGACAAAAATATGGATATTTTGAGCCACGGGTATGGAAAAAGGGCATCTGATGGGGTAGGAGGTTTCTGTAAACATCTTGTAACAAGATTTAGTCTCCAGCATAAAACAGCTGTTGATGCTACAAGGGTACTGCTGGATTTGTACACACCATATCAACATTAGTAACGAACTAAAACTCTTAATTCTGAAAGAAAGTACATTAATGGAATTCAGGTTAAAAAGGAGAGTGGTCTGCCATGAAGTCTGTGGTAGGAATTCGATCACGTCACTACTGGGTTGCATCCCAGAGTGACCAATCCATTGCAAGAACGGTTCTCCACGAAGTGCATCCTGTTACTGTGTATGAAATGCAGACACCACAGTGCACTTTAGAAGACTTTGTAGGGAGCCACTTCATTTCTTGTGTGTATGACTATCAGTGGTGATTGGGATAGATGATAAGTCTCAAGAGCTGCAAGATGTAACCGTCTTCTTTATGACACCTCACGATCCTGCTAAAGCTTTCAAATGGCCATGATCAAAAGATCACTGTGCACTTGCTGTTTCCCAAATACTGCTCTTTTTGGATCATGCTTGTTCATGTGCAAATTCAGCTTAGCTATACAAGTTCAATGAGAAGCATATGAAAAAAAAAGAATAAACTCTTTTCAACAGTGCAGTGTTGATTGTTATAGTGTAGGAAATTTTAATTCATGGAAAGTCATGAAGAAGTAAAATCATGACAGAAAACAATAACAATTTGTGAACAATATCATAAAAAGAGAAAAGGGTATGAATATCCTCTACTTCATTTTTGTTATAAAATGCTTTCGAACAAAATTATGGACTTTCCCACTCGCTTATAATATTGTAAAGTAATTATTTTGATTCGTATACACTAGTTTTGCATGACATTTGCTTAAAATCAGCGATCAATTTAAATATTTGAATGTCCATGATTTTTTTGACCTTGATGGTAGAGCTAGGTCTACCTAAAAAATTTCTCACATTTTGTACAGGCAAGTACTTCCAATCTGATTTACAGTCCCTAAGTACAACTACCGACTAATTTACCATGAGAGTTTTAGAACTTTTAGGATGGGGGTTTTGGAGAAAATAATTTTTAAATAACGAAAAAATTTCAAATTCTTTCATCTTTATGTACAAATATTTTTACAGTTTAAGAATTTCATGCATCAATGAAATAACTGAAAATGAGCAGTCTTTCCACTTCATCATTTCTCAGGACAGTTAACATCCTGTAACTATTGACATTTTCAAAACGTAATTTTGAAATTCGCAAAAGTTACAAATTTTCAAAGTTTATTTTCCAATTAACGAAAAAAGAAAAAAGCTCAGAAGTGTGTATGTCTTAATGACGTCTCATAGTATTGGGAACAAATTATTTATTGGAAATAAATTCAGATCTCTAGCACTTTTGGTTTCTTTATTGCAATTTTTCAATTTTCACAAATACCCTCATTTAGAGAGGTCTGTAGATTTTCAACAAATCGTCAGAAAATCAAAATATTGTAGTTTTGGAGAATTGTCACGTGGAACTTCAACAGACATTTTTTAGCAAGCTTCAAAATAGTGATGTGACATATTCACTATTTGCCGGTATGGTTTGAGATGAAATCGCCCTAAAGAGACTGCCTCCACTACTCTTATCCGTCCTCTGCTAGAGTATTGCTGTGCGGTATAGGATTCTTACCAGATAGGACATCGGAAAAGTTCAAGGAAGGGCACCTCGTTTCGTATTGTCGTGAAATAGCAGAGATACGATAAGCGAGTTGGGATGGTAGTCGTTAAAACAAAAGCGTTTTCCGCTGCGGCGAGAACTTTTCATGAAATTTCAGTCTCCAACTTTCTTGATCAGTGCTCGTACAGAAAGATTTAAGTATTCATTGTTCCCACACTGTTTTGGAGAGTGGAAAGGTAGGGAAATAGTCTGAAGGTAATTCGAAGAACCTTCTGCCACACACTTAAGTGTAAATTGTACTATAGTGACGTGGATTTAGACGTAGATGAATATGTAGCAGAATTAAGCGGATCAGAGAGTTCACTAAAAGTTGTCTACATGTGTATCAATTAAGCTACTAGTAAGTGTCAATACAATGATGACATACATGGGATGTTTGTAAACAGTAAAACCGCTACTTATATATAAGAATTGAACCATCGACTGTAATCCAACTTTGTTTAATTGGAATTGATCTGTTTCGTGTTCAGATTTAAACAAACACTTCTTACCTATTAAGAAATTCATGTTAACTTTGCTCTAAAGAATTTTATACAATTATTCCGACCAGTTTCGGTTTTAAACTATCATCCAGCAAAAGCAAAAAACAATACGAGTTTTACATTGCACATATCATGTTACAAACGAATGCAATACTGCAAGGCATATTGTGATACACATCAACAACTACCAATGAAATACTGTAACTCATTCAGCTGCAGTAGAGAGACTTTTTGTGTGTCATATGCCCTGCAGTACGTCATTAGTCTACAGTATATCATTAGTCTGCAGCGTGATACATGTGAAGTAAAAGTAGTATTGATTTTTGCTTTTCCCAGTATGATGACTGAAAATTGACACCGGTTGGAATTACAGTGTAAAATTCGGTAGAGCAAAGTTGACACGCATTTCTTAAAACATATTCAAACTAAAGATTTTTGTCTAAAAGATGTTTTATTAAAATAAAATTCTGTAACGAAAAGCTAGTTAACGAAAAGCTAGTCACAAATATTATTTTTGTAATTTGTTAATCGATGTGAATGAACTAACCTGTTTTATAATGTTAAAAAATTTATTGATAACTTTTCATATAATCTTACTGAAATTCAGGCGTTTGTGAGCGATTACAATTGTGATGTTCATCAAAGCAAAACGAAGAATTTTCTTTGTAAAAGAAATAAAATAACTATTAGAAAAGTAGTTAGTTAAAAAATAATTACAGGATAGAAACAGAAATTGATGAAATTTATTGATTAACGTGTCTGTAAATCTTTAAATTGCATTCATTTTTCTTTGTTTTGGGGCCATGATTAGCAGCTGAGACTCTGTACAACTTAGTTCTAAGATAAGGCGTGTTATGAGAAGCCCTTAAGGAGAGATCTTGGAGTAGAGTCTAGTGCAGAGCTCATGGAGCGCTAGTAGTAAAACGTTACTTGAATTGTAAATGTGTAATACCTCGTGAACGAAATATCTTTATGATTTTCTTTTTCACCAAAGTGAAAGATTTACAACACCATAACAAGTACCTGATTTCTTCGATTGTTACACGTTTCACATTAGTTCCTGGAGAGCATTATCTTCAAGAATTTAAGTAATGTAACCAGTGAATTCCTCAATCTTAGCTTTATTGTACTAGTTCGCACTTTTCAATTTTGGAAATAAATTTGTTAACACGTTTGAACGTGTAAGAAATTATGCAAGGAAAGTATTGGCTAGTTACATTGCGTCTATGTGCAAATACTGTCCTCAAACAATCTCAAATCCGCAAACTTCTTATGTACTATTATCCTGTCACCAGCTCTCTTCTGTCCAAGCGATGCTAAATCATATCATATTTAGTATAACGGACGCTCAGTTTAGCTCTATGTCAGCTGTGTTGCAAAATGTTAGAGATATCGTACATGTATCACCAGCTTAATTAGTGTCCCATTAGTTAACGCCCTTCTGCATTTTTCATATGAATGTGTTAAATTTGTCTCGCGTAATACTACGCACCTGGAAAATTATACTGGGTCTAATTCTGCTGAAAGTTGAAGCAGGACCTTGCGCTCAGCACATCACTGCAGGAGAACGAGAAAGCAGCTTTCATTAAGCGGCTCACGTTTCCATGCCCCTTCCCTCTCCATAGAGAGATACGTCTAAAGTCTGTCACAGAAACTGTTTACCTGACCACAGAGTAATTTACAAAGTCTACTTCACCTGTGCACTGTCCGGGAATTCTCTCTCAAGCGATCTTTCCATGAAAAACAAAACAAAAAACAAACTAAAACACAACATTCGAAGTTTTACGCAACGGACCAGAAGAAAAGAATTTACCTGTCCAGTACAGTGGAAAGCTTCCTTTCTGTGATGCCATATAAGGAAAATCTATATCACAGCATCCATAATAAAGTTTCCAGGTCATTATAAAGTAAAATGTAGATAAATCTGTCGGGTGATTTTTCAGATACAGGGGGACAACTATTGGGCGTTAATTAGTTACAAACTACGGCGTGCACACAAATGTTCAAATGTGTGTGAAATCTTATCGGACTTAACTGCTAAGGTCATCAGTCCCTAAGCTTACACACTACTTAACCTAAATTATCCTAAGGACAAACGCACACACCCATGCCCGAGGGAGAATTCGAACCTCCGCCGGGACCAGCCGCACAGTCCATGACTGCAGCGCCCGAGACCACTCGGCTAATCCCGCGCGGCGCGTGTACACACTTTATTCAATATGTAGATGTCACTAAAGATATTCGGATTTAGGTTATGACATGTTCGATATGCCTGCCATCGTTTGCGATGATGTGGCGAGGACGAATAGCGAAATTCTTCATGACGCGCTGAAGTTTTAGGTTTTTTTATTGGTAACGCCACCTCTGTATGAAAATCACTGGCTGTGCTGTGTGCAGTCTGTGGCTGCTTTGCATTGTTGTAATACTCGCCATTGTAGTGTTGGGCAGCGGCAGCTGGATGTGAACAGCGCGTAGCGTTGCGCGGTTGGAGGTGAGCCGCCTGCAGTGGTGGATGTGGGGAGAGAGATGGCGGAGTTTTGTAATTTGTCATGAATTGCTATATATATTATGACTATTAAGGTAAATACATTGTTTGTTCTCTATTAATATCTTTCATTTGCTAACTATCCCTATCAGTAGTTAGTGCCTTCCGTAGTTCGAATCTTTTATTTAGCTGGCAGTAGTGGTGCTCGCTGTATTGCAGTTGTTCGAGTAACCAAGATTTTTGTGAGGTAAGTGATTTGTGAAACGTATAGGTTAATGTTAGCCAGGGCCATTCTTTTATAGGGATTTTGGAAAGTCAGATTGCATTGCGCTAAAAATATTGTATGCCAGTTTAAGCACAGTCTTGTATAAATTTTTCTAAGGGGACGTTTCAAAGTGTCGACACATCTATGCTGTCGATGACCTCCTGAATGCCTGTTTTCAGCTCAGCAATGGTTTTGGGTTTTTTTCTGTACACCCTGTCTTTAATATAGCCCCACGAAAAGCAGTCGCATGTGTTCAGATCTGAGGAATGTGGAGGCCAAACGGGGCCCATGCCAGTGGCCTCTGGGTACCCCAGGCCCAGAATGTGGTTCCAAAGTGTTCCTTCAGGACATCATTCTCCTGGTTCGATGGGGTCGAGCTCCGTCTTGCATGAACCACATATTGTTGAAATCATCTTCCGAAACCTTCACGTACCGTTCGGCAGTAACAGTGCCATCAAGAAATATCGCACAGATTATTCCGTGACTGGATGCTGCACACCACACAGTCACCAGTTGAGGGTGAAGAGACATCTCGATCGCGAAATGCGGATTCTCAGTCCCCCTAAATGCCCCGAATTTGATTATTGAAGAATCCATCCAAATGAAAGTGGGCTTCGTCGCTAAGCCAAACAATACTGTGCATACTAATGCCCATCATTCCCTGCGACCAACCGTGCAGTCTGAACGTCCTAACGCAAAACGTTCAGAAGTTATGCCGATTTTATTTCATATAGGTCAATAATTGTCACCCTGTATGTACACAGGATTTTTGACAACATACATAACTCTCAGGTTACGTGAATTTGGCAATTCACACTCTGCCTGCGCACTTCGAATGTCATTACGTTGCTAGCACACACAGCTCCCGTTCTAAAGTATCGTGGATTTTGTAAAACCGTTTCGTAGGAACCTGAACATATAATATTAGATTAGAGCTTTGAAAACGTAAAGGTAAGGTTATGTCGGTTATTTGCAACAGATATGACACCTTTTATGTCACTATTTTTATTTACTTCTTTTGCTACAGGAAATCAGGGGATTGCCAAGACTATTTTTTAAGTTCTTGCTGCACCTCATTGTATTGATGAGTCTCTGTTTCGATAAATGATGTTGCGTTCGCGTAACGAAACGGCTCCCGAATATGCCAAAGTGTAAGTTCCCGAAACACATAGAATATGGAGCTATTATTTGCAGCAAAATAGCGATTTATGTTCGTTCAGTATTTTTTATGAATTTTTCTTCACTTAATTTTCTTTTTATCATAGGTAAGCCAACAACTACGTTTTACATTTTACCATATTTAATCGGTGCATTTCAAGCATAAATGTCCACTACATTATAGAATAAATATATGAAAAATTCAAACATAGACACACACACACACACACACACACACACACCTAATAAAGTTGCCATACAGTCACATAAATTAACCATACGAAATTACCTCATGCACTCTGTCTCGATATTTTTCAACACATAGTGCTCTCACTAATACGATAAGCATAATTAGAGCTTTGTGGTAATTTACTTTGCAAAAAAAATCATTTTTCCATTGATATATTTCAGTGTACATCTGTAGCAGCAACATCTGTACATCACTGCTGTTACTGCTACAGTGTAAGCATGTGGGGTGGAATTCGCGCAACAATTCAGGTATATCGGAGATACGTGCAGTAGACTATGCTCAATTAACATATATTCTTATTATAAGCTAAAAGACAGCGTAGTTTTACTTCCAGCTGAAAAAAAGCAGTTCGTCGTCATTGCAGAGAGTGTGTAGTAGAACATCTTGTACCTTAGTCTCGTTATACATTAGCTATGCGGAAAAAAATGACGCAGGCGTTCACAAAGGGATTCCTGCAACACTTTAATAGTGCAGATATTAAGCTTTGCCGTAATTATGTAATTAGTTCTGGGCTTAGTAGTTGACTCAGCACCCGTCAGCAGCTTTTTATCATCGCATTCCGGGATTCCTAACAACACCATCGTGTCATCGTCCTGTGAAGGTCAGCCCCCGTCCCCTGCACGCACCTCTAACCCTTCCCGCCACCCTGACCCCCTGCCACACCCAGCAGCCCCGCTCCCCGTTCGTAGCCGTCATTATGCTACTAATTGCATGCAAGCTCCCACCCTTCGAACATCTCTTTTTTTTTTTTTTTTTTAGATATATGTAATTGGATGCAGAGCAGTTTGTCCGCCGCTGTGTTGTGGACGAGCTGTGATTGGATAAAGCCGTCTATTGCGACGATACTATAATAACTTAATATGTATGATATTTGTAAAATGCGTAAGGCTGCCAGGAGCACAGTCATTTCTTAATTGTCTGTACGTACGTCTAGGTCTCATGTGTTCAGTTGACGAAATCCCTATGTCGACCAAAGAATAATTTAGCAAGTACATTTGTTGCAAACATCTACACGGGAAATTTACTCACAGCTTTCAGCATCAAGAATGGAGAATACAGGAGGAAACGTGTTCAAAAAATAACGACAATGTACCAGAATTGTAAGAAGATGCATTACCAGACTGGGTCCACCAACACAACGTTGTGCACATGCTGAAACTGTAGACACTTTTTAAAATATATATCCACCCTTCCATTACGCAAGAAACCTTATCGACAAAATAACAGAAATTGCAGTAAGTATACATACATGTACAATTCTCATAATTATTGTCATGTGTGAATTGGGCCGCCTAATATGTTCCACAATGCTGTGAATAACACAGGATTCTACTGGAGCTCATACCTCTTCTATTGGTGTTGTGGATAGCCCTTGGGCAGGAATCATTCGTATACCTAACAGAAGGACCGTCGTAGTGTCACTGTCCTATAGCACAGTGTCAAAGTATGAATGTTACACACTCCTGCTTAGGCAAATGGAACAAACTGGTCGATTCTTTTTGCGTTTGGTGTGGTCTACAGTGGTACTTAAAGGGCCTATGGATACACGTTTATATCATGGGCGGTTCCTTAGAAAACGGCAAAACACAGTTTTTTTACATTTTCCTCGTACCAGAACCGAGCTACGGATTCGAAGACGACTCTACACAGCAAATGGCTGACATTTTTACGATATACAGTATTTCTAAGATCATAATCTGAAACAAACTTGAAAATTTTAGTGATTTCTTTCTCTGTTTCCGAGATACAGAAGTTCAAGTTTAGTTCACATGTACACGAAAAAAACACACGTGAAATCCGGTATGAGACGAAATCTCAATAGTGAATAACCACAAGAAAGTGCTGAAATTTTAACGGTATACACTCTAGGCATTTATCAAGAAGTGGTCTCTTTCTGTTTCCTACAATCTTCACCCCTCATCGAGAAACACCCCAAAAATAGTTTTGGATAACAAAATCGAGCCACAGATCCCAAGACGGCTATGGACAGCAAATGGGTGTCATTTTGATTATATATGCTTAATATCCTGATCTCGAACAACATTATTGAAAATTTGCTTTTTGTCTTTATCCGTTTCCGAGGCGCTGAGGTCCAAGGTTACCCTACGTAATATACGAATGTAACATCTGGTGTGGACGAGAACGTAGTTTATTAAGTGAAGTGGCATGGAGAAATAAGTTGTAAGGTGTCTCCATTATACCAGAATGGTTCTCGAAACCCCGTGTTGTAGTACTGAGGCAGATGCATTCAAATTTTTGCTCACTAAAAATCCTTTCTGAGGTGTAAAATTAGTTA
Source organism: Schistocerca americana (assembly GCF_021461395.2). NCBI lineage: Eukaryota > Metazoa > Arthropoda > Insecta > Orthoptera > Acrididae > Schistocerca > Schistocerca americana. Next base: position 656,083,129 of record NC_060122.1, read on the forward strand.
TGTTTTATTTCAGTATCAAATAAGTAAACGATTAAAATTTTATTGACCTATAAAGTTCATTCTTTACTGTAGCAGGGAAAAGAAGGAGTCCAGTGGAGAAATACCTCTATTGGAGCACGAAAAAAAGCTAATATGTTTCTGTTTAAAAGACTCTGACTGAAAGATGGAGTATCTGCTTCTTCATTCTACCTTTCTCAGCACCTTTAAAAAATTTTCCAAACTTTTAGGATACAAACGAATTCGCGCCTTTTTACGCTTTATAAGGAGGCAGTGGTAGTGGGAAAGAGACAGAAGAGTAATACATAGTGGAAAATAGTAGACAGTGGTTGTGGTGTACAAAATCGAAACAGACAAGGGCAGTGTGAATCAAATAGAGGGTTGGAGTGGCAGTAAAACAAAATTGACACTGACAGAACAGTGGCAGGAAAAGAGTGAAGGAGACAGTGTCAGTGGGAGAAGAAAAAAAGAGAAGAAAGAAATAAAAGTGGAGACATTCAGTGGGAATGAGAGACAGAGTCCACGACAATGAGGACGAGGAAGAGAGAGACTGTCACAGTGAGAAGCCATCGCAGCAGTGGGGAAGAATGAGTGAGATAGTAGCAGCAAGGGAGAGGAAGAGGGAGACAGTGGCAGTGAGAGACAGTAGTAGTTGGTCAGAACGAAGGAGACTGTGGCTCTGAGACACGAAACACTGACAGAGAGATGGAAAGAGATAATGACATAATGAGTGAGTGAGTGAGAATGGGCAAGTGGGAGGGGATGCGTATGATGTACCTGGGGTGTGAGCGAGTTACATTTAGGGGGCCTTGTGGGAATTAGAAGCGAGCTGCATGACAGAAAGAGCAAGAATATATTCACACGCCAAAAGTTTTGGGAAAAGTTTTAAAGGTGGTGAGGAAGGTAGAATGAGGCATCTGGTACCCCACTTCTCAGTCATAGTACAGCATTTTCCGCCGCTGATGACGTTTCACTTACGGTTTTTGTTATTGTTAGAGCGCTAGCAGAGCTACTACTGGGCCAGAAAATGGAGGTGTGCACAGCAGCAACAGTCTGCAAGTATGTATAGCAATCAGGACGGATACTTAAAATTGTTGCGATGTTAAGAGTCTTGCTGATAAGCACTATAATATAGGATATGTTCACTGATAGATGTAACAAATCTATATACACAGCGCTATGCTTGTGATGATATCACAATAATAAGAGTAACTTCAAATGTGGAGTGCCGAGCAGAAGTAGAACATGGTGCACTGTGTGAATGTGTTGCCTCTGACTCTGAGGCGCTTATCAGTCATGTTGTTGTTGTTGTTGTTGTGGTCTTCAGTCCTGAGACTGGTTTGATGCAGCTCTCCATGCTACTCTATCCTGTGCAAGCTTCTTCATCTCCCAGTACTTACTGCAACCTACATCCATCTGAATCTGCTTAGTGTATTCATCTCTTGGTCTCCCTCTACGATTTTTACCCTCCATGCTGCCCTCCAATGTTAAATTTGTGATCCCTTGATGCCTCAAAACATGTCCTACCAACCGATCCCTTCTTCTAGTCAAGTTGTGCCACAAACTTCTCTTCTCCCCAATCCTATTCAATACCTCCTCACTAGTTACGTGATCTACCCACCTCATCTTCAGCATTCTTCTGTAGCACCACATTTCGAAAGCTTCTATTCTCTTCTTGTCCAAATTGGTATCGTCTATGTTTCACTTCCATACATGGCTACACTCCATACAAATACTTTCAGAAATGACTTCCTGACACTTAAATCTATACTCGAAGTTAACAAATTTCTCTTCTTCAGAAACGATTTCCTTGCCATTGCCAGTCTACATTTTATATTCTCTCTACTTCGACCATCATCAGTTATTTTACTCCCTAAATAGCAAAACTCCTTTACTACTTTAAGTGTCTCATTTCCTAATCTAATCCCCCCAGCATCACCCGATTTAATTTGACTACATTCCATTATCCTCGTTTTGCTTTTGTTGATGTTCATCTTATATCCTCCTTTCAAGACACTGTCCATTCCGTTCAACTGCTCTTCCAAGTCCTTTGCTGTCTCTGACAGAATTACAATGTCATCAGCAAACCTCAAAGTTTTTATTTCTTCTCCTTGAATTTTAATACCTACTCCGAATTTTTCTTTTGTTTCCTTTACTGCTTGCTCAATATACAGATTGAATAACATCGGGGAGAGGCTACAACCCTGTCTCACTCCTTTCCCAACCACTGCTTCCCTTTCATGCCCCTCGACTCTTATAACTGCCATCTGGTTTCTGTACAAATTGTAAATAGCCTTTCGCTCCCTGTATTTTACCCCTGCCACCTTCAGAATTTGAAAGAGAGTATTCCAGTTAACGTTGTCAAAAGCTTTCTCTAAGTCTACAAATGCTAGAAACGTAGGTTTGCCTTTTCTTACTCTTTCTTCTAAGATAAGTCGTAAGGTTAGTATTGCCTCACGTGTTCCAACATTTCTACGGAATCCAAACTGATCCTCCCCGAGGTCCGCTTCTACCAGTTTTTCCATTCGTCTGTAAAGAATTCGCGTTAGTATTTTGCAGCTGTGACTTATTAAACTGATAGTTCTGTAATTTTCACATCTGTCAACACCTGCTTTCTTTGGGATTGGAATTATTATATTCTTCTTGAAGTCCGTGGGTATTTCGCCTGTGTCATACATCTTGCTCACCAGATGGTAGAGTTTTGTTATGACTGGCTCTCCCAAGGCCATCAGTAATTCTAACGGAATGTTGTCTACTCCCGGGGCCTTGTTTCGACTCAGGTCTTTCAGTGCTCTGTCAAACTCTTCACGCAGTATCTTATCTCCCATTTCATCTTCATCTACATCCTCTTCCATTTCCATAATATTGTCCTCAAGTACATCGCCCTTGTATAAACCCTCTATATACTCCTTCCACCTTTCTGCCTTCCTTTCTTTGCTTAGAACTGGGTTCCCATCTCAGCTCTTGATATTCATGCAGTCGTGCTGCACAATATTCAGTGCTCAGTGCAAGTCATCAGGTCGTTGTGACCGAGCGGTTCTAGGCGCTTTAGTCCGGAACCGCGCTGCAGCTATGGTCGCAGGTTCGAATTCTGCCTAGGGCATGGATGTGTGTGATGTCCTTAGGTTAGTTAGGTTTAAGTAGTTCTAAGTCTAGGGGACTGATGACCTCAGATGTTAAGTCCCATAGCGTTTAGAGCCATTTGAGCAAATCATCACTTCTGGTAACAGATAAAGCTGCGATTTCAGCAAGTCACTTCGCTGCACAGACAGACTGCCTAGAATACTTTCTGCCCTAAAAAATTGTTTTAGTCGTGCACAGACATCGGTAATTAGCTTCAAATGTATTCGGTGATTTATATGTTGACAATGAGCACCAACACTCTATTTAGTAACAAAGGTAATAATAATAACATTATTCGTTTTCATAGTGATGATGAACTGACTGCAGCACTCGTGTATTCGTTTTTTAACAGGTTGTAAATAGTATATATTTACAATGATCGATAAATAGTTCACCCATTTGTAAGAGAAACGTCAAAGAGTAAAGATAGTCGAGAGGTATATCAGTTCTCCCTGCTTCGAGGCAGTGTATTAGCGCTGATCTTGCAGAATGGGAATGTAGCCGAAAAAAATTCTTAACTAACAATTCTTTCTCCTTGCAGGCGAATGAAGTCACTCCAGCAGCAGCCCCTTGATGTGGTAATAATGCTCTACAATCGAACCTACATTTTAAATACCTTCAGCTACAAGCACGTCAGTGCCAGTGTGATACCGAATCGAGAGTTCTATCCAGTGGTAGTATTTGAAAACATATAATTGTTAAGAATTTAATGTGTACCTGCTATGCAATACAGCATGAGCTAGAGTATCGATAAAAGGTATTAGCCACATGCCTACCGATTCTGTGAGACGTTGTGGAGTAGTATGCTGGTGTTAGCTCGCCAAACTCTCCTCAGATGAGAAGAAACCATAGCTCATCTCTACAATTCATTCTGTGCATTGATGGAGATAATAATTTATGGATCAACTTTGCTAGATGTTGGCACAGAACTATGATTTTATTTAAGATTGTTGATATACACCGCAATATGTGTTTATAAATTTAAGACAGTTTAAGAGCTCTACATTTGTTATTTATTTTCCTATAATATCCACTGCATCTTAATGTAAATGAACAGATGGCACCAGGACCTAGAGGACAAAGCACACTGATCACAAGGATCTTGTAGAAAATGAGTGGTCCTGCAACGATACCGGTACCAGAAAAGAAGAAGAAGAAGAATAGTGTACTACTCCCTACGAATATATGTGCTTTGATTGTCAGACCATCTGGTTGTGTGAAAACTAATCTTGTCTGTTATTTTTAACACATCCTGAAGCGATACACTTCCAGCACATATATAGTTTTTTTCAAAAACTCTTTTTCAGCTAAAATATTAGCTATTACAGGAGATTTTTTGTGGCATGGAGTAAGAAACATACCAGCCGTGCAGCAAAAGCAGTGAAATGCACTGCATAGAAAAAGTAAAACCAAACAGTGTATTCATACTTGATGACGTTGCAATGGAAAACCAGGATGAGATACAGATATTTACATGGTGTAATATAAATATACCGCACAAATTTCAGGTCACATTCCTCACACTTAGACGAAGAAAATATGTTATATGAAAATGGGCCTGAAAACGCTTTTTCTCATGTTACAACTCATTTTCGCCAACTCATTCATCGTGGGAAACTCACAAGAACAGAACGTTATAATCATGGGGAACATGCTCTCTTGGTGAGGTCTCGTTACGTTGTACACCGCCAGTGTTTTGCTTTAAATGTTCCTGTTGCCATGCAACATACGTCATTGCTTGTTTAAGGGTAACATCAACTGTTCCAGCGATCAGTACGGCCGTTACAAGCACACGGGTTACTATGTAGAATTAATCGCAGACTTGCTTCATGTAGTGGAAGTGTACACGACTGCAGAAACGTCAGGTGGCCATTTCACGTATGGATTAGCTGACGGCATGGCGGTAGCAGTCCACATGGTGACAAACGGATGGAAGGAGATGGACCAATTGTCTGGCTCCACACTCTCCGGAGCTAAACCCACTCGGCTTTTGATTCGTAGGGGCATTTGAAAGCTCTTATGTATGGATTACCAGTAACAGATTTTCAGAGGCTCCCTGCCTGTACTATGGAAGGCTGCAAAACCTTGTGCAGTACTCCAGGGATACATCACCGCATCCAAAATTCACTACAACGCCATGTTGGTGCATGTATCAATGACCCTGGAGGGCTTATTGAACATCTCCAGTAAGAAACAGTTGCATGTGACATGCTAGTACGTTCTGTTCCTGTGCGTTTCCCATGGTTAATGAGTTGGAGAAAATAGGTTGTAACGCGGAAACAAAGCATTTCCAGACCCATGTTCAAATAACACAATTTATTCGCCTATGTATGAGGAATGTGTCCTGAAGTTGGCGCAATACATTTTTGTTACGCCCTGTACTTTTGCTTTGGCCACCATATGCAAGTAGATATATTTTATTTGAGCCAGACACACTTAAGGACCCCAAAGCAGTAGGTCTGGGATACTGTGAACCTTATTATTGCGTTCAAACACGGCAGTACCAATTTAAAGCATACAACAACTGATATGTCATTCAATGAATTTGTTGCCACACATGAAGACACTGCCATAATAACATTCAGTATGGCTTCCTAGTTATAGACAACACAAGGAAACTGAATGATGATAGATATAAGCGAAACTTCCAGGAGTTCCTACTTGAAACGTATTCTGCCACTATGCAAGTGTTAGTATACTGTAGATCATAGATAAATTTGCACATGTCTCACACATTCTTTTGAGGGTGCAAAGCATATGCAGCTATACGTTGTAAGATCTTCTAAAGTCATAATATTTGATGCAGACTTTGTTTGCAACCAGGCTGCAGGTGAACAGTAGCACGGCCATAGACAATATTTTTATTCTTTCTTCATTACTGGATGGGCATTTTGTTAGTAAAAGAGTGAATGGCCTTTCAGACCATGATACATAAACTGTAACACTAAATGGCTCTTGTATCCAAACAAATGTTATATATAATTATAAACTACGTAGAAAATCTAATCGAACGGCAATAGAGAGTTTTTTAAACCTTGTTAAGGAACAAGAGTGGCAGCAAGTTTGTAGTATCGGTAGCATAGATGACGAATATAATGCTTTTCTTAACACATTTCTCATGCTCTTCGAGAGTTCCTTTCCATTAGAACGTTCTACACTGGATATTAACAGTAAACAGCACCATGGATTGCTGACTAGTGGGATGATAGCATGTAGAACAAAGTGGGACTTGTATCAAAAAGTTAAAAGTAGTCACAATCAGGCTACAGTAGGTAAGGTGTTTAAAAATAGTATTAGGAAGGCAAGGAGTATGTGATACGCAAATAGAATAGCTAATACCAGAATGAAATTTTCACTCTGCAGCGGAGTGTGCGCTGATATGAAAATTCCTGGCAGATTAAAACTGTGTGCCGGGCCGAGACTCGAACTCGGGACCATTGCCTTTCGCGGGCAAGTGCTCTACCAACTGAGCTACCCAAGCACGGCTGACGCCCCGTCCTCACAGCTTCATATCAGCGCACAGTCCGCTGCAGAGTGAAAATTTCACTCTGGAAACATTCCCCAGGCTGTGGCTAAGCCATGTCTCCACAACATCCTTTCTTCCATGAGTACTAGTTCTGCAAGAATCGAAGGAGAGCTTCTGTGAAGTTTGGAAGGTAGGAGACGATGTACTGGCAGAATTGAAGCTGTGAGGACGGGGCATGAGTCGTGCTTGGGTAGCTCAGTTGGTAGAGCACTTGCCCGCGAAAGGCAAAGGTCCGGAGTTTGAGTCTCGGCCCGGCACACAGTTTTAATCTGCCAGAATGTTTCAGAATAGCTAATTCACAGGATAAAATTAAAACGACATTGTCAGTTGTGCAGGAAGTGTCTGCCAGCAGCACAAGGCTGACGATCTAAATGCAGTTCATAGTAAAAATAATTCTGTTACTGATAAGTCAGATATATGTACAGTATTTAACAATAATTTCTGAGCATTTATGGTGAATAAAACAAAAACTTAGTTTCTACGGATAATTATATAACTCCCACGGAAAATGCCTTTCTGAGATTGATGTCTGAAACAGTCTTCTGTTAAATCTACAAGGGGAAGATTGAGTCAGTATTTAAATCGCTGAAGACTAGGAACTGTGATGGGTATAATGGAGTGCCTAGCTGAATATTAAAGTACTGTGATACGCATGTTCTCCCTGCAATTAGCCATATTTGTAATTTTTTCTTTAAGAATGATCAGTTTCCTGAACGATTAAATTCCACTGCCGTAAACCCACTTTATAAAAAGGGAGGAAGGGATAATTTAGATAATTTTAGGCTTATTTCTATGCCATCAGTGTTTGATAAAGATATTGAAAAGGCTATGTATGTCAGGATAATTGATTATTTTATATCACATAATTTGCTACCAAATGTACAGTTCGGCTTTAGAAGTGGTTTAACAACTGAAAGCGCTATATTCTCTTTCCTCTGTGGGGTTCTAGATGGACTAAACAAAAGGTTTCGAACGCTAGGCATGCTCTTTGATTTAACTAAGGCATTTGGTTGTGTTGATCACAAAATATTTCTCCAGAAGTTGGACCATTCTCAAAGGATATTTATGACTCATAACCAGGCAGTTCGAACAATATGTGATGTAAGTTTGCAAACCTCTTGTCGACCCCTGTTCACTAGTCTGTGTATTCTGATATTGGCCTCCCATATATATATATTATTTACTGTCGTTTATTGTTAACAATATCAGCTTATTCTCAAGAATTAGCAGCTCTCACTCAGTTAATACTAGGCACAAATCCAATCTGCATTTGGATCACACTTCCTTGACTCTTCAGCAGAAAGGGGTGCTATATACTGCTGCATCCATTTTCAATAAGCTATCACAAGAATTCAAAAATCATAGCAGTATTCCAAGCTTTTTCAAATCGAAACTGAAGACTTTACTCACGGGTCACTCCTTTTGTTCTGTTGAGAAGTTTCTTGAAAAATTAAGTTGATTCCTACATTATATTGTTGATTGCATTTGCTTAGACTTATGACTTGTCGTTTTTGGATTCATAAAAATTTTATTTTATCTGTTATTATTGTTATGTCGCAATTGCATGTACTGACTCCTCAATTTGGTCCTACGGAAATAGGCGTGTAAAACAAAATAAAATAAATTCGAGGTAGTAACACTAAATTACCGGAACTGGAAAGTCTTATCAAGGGGGCAGCTAGAAATGATCAGGTAATGGAAAGGATGAATGTTAGAATCGAGCTAAATGAACTATGTATCAATAGAATATTGGTGCAGTCAGCACAAAACTAATGGATATGCATGGATATGTCAAGGCAATAGCTAAGGCACTTCACTCCCACCACCAGCACCACCGCCGCCGCCACCACCACAAGGAGTCTCAGTGTATGCACAAGCTATACACTGTCTCAAAAACGGTTCAGTATACAGAAGCATGTCGACGACAAGTTATTTAAGCACAGTAATCTGTTTGACAGAAATTATTATTGTTGAAAGTAGGACAGCTGCAGTCAGATCAATACCTCCTGCAAATATTTAAACTATTGACAGGAAGCCTGAAAAGGTTCTCATTCACTATGGACAGAGGCAGAAAAGAAGATGAGGAAAGAGAAGCAGGTGGAGTCTGTGTTATTACTGATTTCATTAACCACTACAGTGACGATGAAGTAGACAGAACATATGTGGTCAGCAGAAGAAACCATATCGTTAGGTAATCATCCCATACATGTAACTGTAAATGCAATACATGTTTGGGGTAAGGAATTTGAAAGAACACATAGTTTATCAGAGTTAATATTCTTAACAACTTTGAACACTTGAAGGAATTTCCTGAAAGAGACAAAAACGTAATTTATGGTGTAATGTTAGGACTAATGTGTATACGAATGGCAACACCTCACAAGGATGAATGGAAGTCTCAAATAGCAACAAGCACAAGAACATAATTAAACCCATGTTAGCAGCAGAACATAGTATTGGCAAAGCTTTGCATAAAATACAGAACATTCTACATTTGAAGTACGTATATAATGGCGACCCAAATCATAGAATGATTACAATTACTCACAACATCAGCTGCTGTAGGGAATATAGGATATATAAACAAAATCATGTCAATCATTTCAGAGCTTCAAGAAAGACATATCATCAGTTGTTCTTGAGGTCCACAGGCCGACACACAAAACATTCCAGTGGAGACATGTGAGAACACAAGGATTGGATGATTTAAGGCAGGTTGACCGTATAGAGATCCTAGAATACTGATGATCAAATAAAGGTTTTAAGATCATTTCAGTGGGCATAGAAATTTGTTCCAAATTCCCACGGGCTTTACCTCTGAAGATAATGATGGCGAAGGAAGCTACAGAGGTTCCTGAACAATTGCTGTAGACGACCGCATTTGTTTCCTAACAATCCCCAAATACACCATGAAGGCGAATTATGCAGTAGGCATTTCAAAGCAGCATTGAATCAGTATGAAAAATAACTCCTCAACTTTCACCCATTATAGCAGTATTGGACAGATAAACACTACGATCCCAAAAAAAAATATGCATGTAATTTAATTTTTGAGGGTCACACAGATGGCTGGATGTCCCACCACAAATTATTGACAAGTGTAATCGGAATATTAATCACATAATTAAAATGAGGTCTATTGATATCCATGGTGACAGTCTTCGAAATACAATACACAGTCATGTCAAGATGGTGGATTTACACATTCAGAAGTTCACCATTGGTGATTTGGTACATATTTCGAAGAAAAAAATGCGCGTTTGAGAAGTCTTATCTGGCAGATTAAAACCGTGTGCCGGAGCGAGACTCGAACTCGGGACCTTTACCTTTAGCGGGAAAGTGCTCTACCAATTGAGCTACCCAAGCACGATTCACGCCCCATCCTCACAGCTTTACTTCCGCCAGTACCTCGTCTCCTACTTTCCAAACTTCACAAAGCTCTCCTGGGTACCTTGCAGAACTAGCACACTTGGAAGAAAGGATATAGGGGACACATGGCCACAGCCTGGGGGACGTTTCCAGAATGGGATTTTCACTGTGCAGCGGAGTGTGCGTTGATATGAAACTTCCTGGCAAATTAAAACTGTGTGCCAGACCGAGACTCGAACTCGGGATCTTTGCCTTTCGTGGTCAAGTGCTCTACCAACTGAGCTACCCAAGCACGACTCACGCCCCGTCCTCACAGTTTTACTTTCGCCAGTGAAACGTCCCCTTTGAACATTTATACACGACTGTGCTTAAACTGACACACAATATTTTGTTAGCGCAACGCAATCTGACTTTCAAAATTCCCTACAAAAGAATGGCCCTGACTAACATTAAACTATACCTTTCACAAATCACTTACCTCACAAAAATCTTCGCTGCTCAAGCTACTGCAATACAGCGAGCGCCACTACTGCCAGCTAAATAAAAGATTCAAACTATGGAAGGCACTAACTACTGATAGGGATAGTTAGCAAATGAAAGATATTAATAGAGAACGAACAATGTATTTACCTTGATATCATCATATATAAATATAGCAGTTCATGACAAATTTGAAAACTCCACCATCTCTCTCCCCACATCCACCACTGCTGGCGGCTCACCTCCAACTGCGCAACGCTACGCGCTGTTCACAGCCAGCTGCCTAACACTACAATGGCGAGTATTACAACAATGCAAAGCAGCCACAGACTGCACACAGCACAGCCAGTGATTTTTCATTTTCATACAGAGAGCGCTACGTGGCGGCGGCGTTACCAATATAAGAACCTAAACAGCCTACTTACATAAAGAAAACATAAACAGCCTACTTACGTAAAGAAAACATAAACAGCCTACTTACATAGCCCCCATGCCCCCCACAAAAAAATTTTACAAATGGTGTTGGGCACTGGCCAATACAGATTTGACAAAAATTTTTCACAATTACAGTAACAAAGATATAAAATGCACACACTTATTGATACAATGTTGGTCAAAAGCTAAAATTGTCTCACTGTCCATAAAGACAGTCCTAATCGTACATAACAGGAGAATAGCAGTGTTTTTCTCAAAGTCTGAGCAGTAAAAGAAAATGCACACAGAAGTAGTGGATTTCCATGCAGTCTTGAAGAAGTAGTGTTGTCCTTCCAATGGAAAGACAGTGCTGACTCTCGACATGCAGACAGGTAATGGGCCACAACAGAGCAAACCCACAGCAGAGTCAGTCGAAATTTTGAAGAGTATTGGTAGGTAGGTCATCACAGAGCAGACCCACTGTAGTCCTGGTAGAGATTACGGTATTGGTGGGCCACCAGAGGTGCAGACCCACTGCAGTCCTTGTAGAAATAATGGCATGGTGGGTCATCATAGATGCAGACCCACTGTAGTCCTTGTAGAGATAATGGTACTGGTGGGTCATCAAAGATGCAGACCCACTGTAGTCCTTGGAGAGATAGCCAGCAGCCATCTGTTGTGACTGTGGAGGTGCACAATCACCGTTGAAGAGTCTTGCGGATAATATAGCAAGTCCATAAACCACCACTTGTGCACTCACAAAGTTTTCGGAACTGTCCTTAGAACCAGCAATGCTGTTATCCAGTCCCTTGCTGAATTAGTAACACACGTGCAAACACTAACAGTCCCTACTTCTCACATATTGTCCATATACTATGACCAACAGAAACGTGTGCAGTGAAATGTAACTTAATTTGAAGAACTGGTGTCAATTACAATTTTATAAATTTACAACATGAAAATACAATTACAAAGGTACAAAATACATCATTAAAGAACAAAACAATACAGATAACATTTGTAGTAACACAGGCTTTACAAAAGAATAGAAATAAACATATACATCAGTGGAATTATGACATGAGTACATACATAAAAGATCACAATAACTTTTGAAACATCAACTTCACACATGAGCATTAAACAGAACAGAATTAATAATGTCTAACATCTTTACAAAGTAAATAACATATTATTAATGCCAATTATATTCGAGGATAACAGTATTCCTCATCATAGTGAATGTAGCTTAATATTAAAAGAAGAAAGAATTCTATGAAACTACACAGACAGGAAGAAAACAAATACACAAGGGTACACAAAGACATAGTGGGATAACGCAAGGAAAGGACAGGGTTTGTTTTACTGCAGTATTTGGCAAACAAAACTTTCTTTGCTTCTTGGAGATCTCACTTCAGTCATCATTATTCCCAAAAAGTCCTACCTATACCTCCTTCCGGTATTCTATTCATATTTCTTTCAAAATAATTATTTCTGATTGTACAATACTTATTTGGGCCCAAATCTTTTTCATATAACTTCGCAATGCATTCTTTACCTATTCTCCATAGTCAGTGTCTTATATAGTCTACCCCCTCTTAAGCTACCTTAAATCTTCTGAGCTCAGATATATATACCAAGGGACGAGCCAATGCAGCATCACATAAAACAATTAATATAAACAGCAATGAAAAAAAACGCAGATTTGCGAAGCAAGCAGCATTAAGAAATTAGCAAAAGTCAAATTCAATAACACTATGCCTGGCAAACAGCAGCAGCAAATATAAAAATATAAAAAATATGAAACTTATATCTATACATGACATAGCTCAAGCAGAAAAATATTACAGTAAAACAACAACACAGACAAGGGAAATGCATATTCACATCTTAATGTCTATGTAATTAAAGTGGTGCACCACAACAACTTAGTGTAAAAAAAATATTACCATGTACTTGAAAAGAAAATTATGTGTTACTGTTACCAGTTCCTCCTTATTGTTCTTTCCTTTCAAAGTGCTCCTTTTTTAAAGAATGTGGATCAAAAAAATAATTATTTAATAGATCTGTTGACAGAAAGTATTCACATTAGCAAATGCATTTCATTTTATAAAAGCAATGCTGCAACACAGCTGGAAACCAGACATCAAATGAAATAAGCAACTACGAAAAGCAAAGCATAAAAATATCATTCAATAGTCATGTGGCATTTCGTAAGTCAGTAGCTCTCAACTCTCATAGAAAGACACTTGTCATAATCAGGTGTGCAGATGTACGAATATTTCCCATCAATTCATAAGCATTGCAGTAATTAGCACAAAGTACAAGTAATCATATGTTTTCAGGTAATGAGCATGTAATATTTGCGATGCTTTCTACAAAGGAATGTCAATAGCAAGGTTAATGGAAGTAATGAGGGTGTCGCATTTGCAATATTTTCTCTAAAGGAATGCCAATGGCGAGGATAAAGGCCTGCCTTTTTTTCTTTTTTTTTTCTACCTGTGCTTCCGGAAAGGCACACCCCAATGGCTTGTTCTCCAGGTTTTTGACACAGCTGCGTGCCCACAACGCATTACATGCAGGTGGTCACTTAACTTTCTTACGGAAATATTTACGACACCAGTTTCCGCTACAGTGACAGTCTCACATAAAAATATTTCACAGGTCAAGAATTAGCGTTGCAAACCTGTAGAAAGAAAATCCTATGAATATAACGTTGTCCAAAAAATTTTCGCCTGCATTGTGATACATTCACGCACTTACACGCATTTCATAACTCTTAAAGTACGATTCTTGGTTTCCAACATCCTTTTTTACAAGTCCAGAGTCCCTACCCACTATTCATTACTCCTTACCCTATTACACATATACGTATCCATCGACACTCGTCAATATTTCGTCATTATAAATATGAAGCATAATCAAATAACTCATATAGCCTCAGCCTATTAATCGTAAGCATACCTCAGCAGCATAATACACATCATCGTCGTAAAAATAACATCATAACACCTCAGTCAAATCTCAAAATCGTCGTAGCTTCCTCCAATAATTAAAAAAAATTCTCTGCTCATGTCAAAAGTGTCATCCGCCTCAAACGTACTTTAAAAATCATGAATCCATACCAAATACATCATTCAAAGCTCTCATAGTATCACAATGGTTCCGAAAAAATATGAGCATTTCACAAAGTACAGACGAAATACAATTTCATAAGTGTGAAGTTATCCAACTGTGTAATTGCGTAAACATCTGTCACTGATGTAATAAAAAAGTTTATCTGTCAGTTACATGATCAGATAGCTGTGTAATTTGTGTGTTAGAGAAATATGCTACCGATGTGTAAAGTTGTATAAGCAAATACCATATTAGCTAGGGTTCCTTGTGGTTGCCAAACACATGGTACACAAAGTAGGCGTATACCCCCCTGAGGATTAATGTAATTATACCCTCAGGTGTTACAGATTACAGCAATAGAATGAAATATATCACGGAAAACTTTCTTTGTAATTCAAAAATCTTGAAAAATAAATGGCTTAAGTACAAAATCTCTCAAATGCGTGTCCTGTAGCGCTAAATGTGCGTCTTGCTGTAAGATAATTCTGTGGAAGTGTCGTACTTATCGTCCTCCGAAAGCCAAGTTCTGCAGAAGTCATTGTACTTACCTCATGATAAACAAAAGTGAAATGCTTTATGTATAGATATCTTAGTTATTACGCTTATTGCCGTGATGAAGAAAGTACTGTGCTGTAACGTATTGTTGTGCTACGGAAAAGACAATCTCATTGTTGCTGTACCACAAAGGTTACTACTAAAACATGTTTTACTTTCCAGAAGAATTCAGAAAAACTGTGCAGATATAAAACAGAAACACTGCAAAAGCAACATTGTAAATTGTCACTCATTAGTAGCGTCGTGATAAAATCGTGTAGCTGTCACATAAACTAACCACTGTGCCATCTGGTATCTCACTGAAAGTACTTTAAATCCAGAATATATTTTCAAGTAAACCAAAATGTTGCATTAAAATCTCATTAGCAGTACTGGTAAATGTTCTAAGTATGTAAGCCTTATAGTCGTTCCATAATCGTGCAACTAACAAGCAAGAATGTACACACACAATAACACTGTGACGTCTGTTCACTATAACAATGCATTCGTCATTTCTGTTTAAGTAAGTTCTCTTGGTTCTTGATTGGATATTTAACTTCAAACATTGTTGTATGTTAACAGATTCTAAGTCTGACAATGCATATTAGTAATGTGAAGCGAAAAATTTTATGGCAAAGACTAAGTTAAAAGGCAGATTATCTTTCAATAAATGGTTTTACATGTGAAATGTGGTGTAAACCTTTACTCTTCCTAGTACGCAGAGTTTCAACTTCAACGCAATTATCATGTGGTATACGTTGGATTCTGTAAGGTCCATTGTAAACTAGAAAGAATTTGTGACTCAAGTGTTTCTTCTTATGTGACAATGAATGAGCTTTAATGAGAACTTTCTGACCAATATACAACTTCTTTGCATTTGCTTTACCGTGTAGTTTTCTCCTTTTGTCTGCTGCAGATTTTATATTTTTAAGAGCCAAATCAATTATGTCTTTGTGTCGAAGTTTACGTGTATTCGGGAAAGGTACAAGCTCTCTGATTCTGTTCGGTGGTTCTTCATTCTTCAGTACAAGAGTAGGTGGTAAAGCAGTGGAGTCGTGAGGCATTTCATTCAGCACGTTTTGAAATAAGTGTAAATATCTGTCCCAATGCTGATGCTTTCTGTGACAATAAAGTCTGCAAAGCTTATTGATTTCTTTCATAATCCGTTCAGACGGGTTGCAATGTGGTGAGTACAATGAAATAAAAACTGGTTTGATTTTATGGTTGCGAAGCATGCGTGACCAAACAGCAGATCTGAATTGCGGTCCGTTATCTGAAATGACTTTACTAACGTGTCCAACTTCACGTAAGAAATTTTTAACAAAGGCGTTGGATACAGATCGTCCAGTGGCTTTACGTAACGGAATGAAAGAAACAAATTTTGAAGTAAGTTCAACAGCGACTAGAACGTACGAAAATCCATTAGATGTTCTGACAAGCGGTCCCAAGAGATCAACAGCAGCAAATTCTTTTAATTTAGAAGGAATGATAGGATACAACGGAGCACGATGTGAGACAGTAGATGGTTTCGCCTTTTGACAAAGTTTACAAATAGACAAGACTCTTCGAATTCGCTTTTCCATATTGTTAAAATAACAAGTCGTTCGAAGAATATGATAACATTTTCGTGGGCCAAAATGTGCGTAGCTGAAATGAATGTACCAAATGAGCTTATTAACAAAATCGTCTGGAATGCGAAGTACCCATAGCTTGTCATCAACAGTGCAGCGTTTGAAGAGTATGTTGTTTCTAATCAGGTAATAATGCCGAATCTGTGTGTGTGTCTTTTCATGCCATTTGCTCTTGACGTCTTTCCAAATCGGATCTTTATCTTGTTCATGAGCAATGTCCTTTAAAGATGTGGTGATGAAGTTTTCAAAGGCGACTTTCTGAATGTAAAGAATACTGAAATTTTTCTCAATGTTGCCTTCTGTGTTACTTTTCTCAAGCCCAGCCGGTGCGCGTGACAGTGCGTCCGCAACAATGTTCTCCTTGCCGGGAATGTAGACTATTGTGAAGCGGAATTCTTGCAGAAACAATGCCCAACGTTTTAACCTGTCATGATTTAATTTTGAAGACATAAGAAATTGTAATGCACGATGATCACTGTATACTTTTACGTGCTTACCAGAAAGAAAGAAACGGAATTTGTTAAATGCCCAAACGATTGCTAAAGCTTCTAATTCAGTAACGGAATAATTTTTTTCAGATTTTGTTAGGACTCGGCTAGCAAAAGCAATGGTTTTCTGAACAGTAATGTCATTTTCTATGGCTTCTTGAAATAAATGGGCACCAAGACCGACTTTAGAAGAATCCGTGCTAAGGCAGAAATCTTGTGATAGATCTGGATGAGCTAATATTGGCGCATGAAGTAACGCTTCTTTTAAAGAATCGAATTCCAACTGTGCTTGTTCGTCCCAGTTCCAAATAGTATTTTTTCCAGTGAGAGAACAAAGTTTTGGTGTAACAAGAATTTGCATATTCAGAAAACGACGGTAAAAATTTACGAGACCTAGAAAACTGCGGACTTGTCTTTTTGTGGATGGAACTGGAATGGCTCTGATTGCGTCTAACTTTTCAGGATCCGGCTGAATGCCTTTAGAAGAAATAATATGTCCCAAAAACTTCACCTTTGTCCGACCGAATTCAGACTTTTCCAAGTTAACTGTAATTCCAGATTCTGCAAAAATACGTAACAAACTGTTGAGGATGCGATTATGTTGTTCCCATGAAGCTTCTGCTATTAGAATATCGTCCACATATAAGGTGATGTGACGTTTTAAGAACTCAGGCAATATGGAATTTAGCCCGCGAATGAATGCTGCTGAAGAAATGTTCAAACCAAAGGGAAGTTTCCGAAACTGATAACAAACGCCGAAACAAAGGAAAGCTGTGTATTTTCTACATTCTGGATGAAGTTCGATCTGATAAAAGCTGGATCTGAGATCAATGGAAGACAACACTTTTACACCATTAAAATTTTGAAGAAGTTCTTCCAACGTTTGCGGCCTGTCTGTTTCAGGAATAATGATAGTATTGATTTGTCTCGAATCTAAGACAAGTCTGATCGATCCATTTTTCTTCTCAACAACATGTAATGGATTGTTGTATGAGCTTACTGCAGGCTCAATAATGCCCTCATCAAGCATAGATTGTACTTCTGTTCTAACACGGTCCCCATAATGCGCCGGAATTACGTATGGTCTAACACAAAATTTAGTATGCTCACGAACACGAAATTGGTATTGAAATCCCTTGATTGTTCCTGTTTTGTGAGTAAAAACTGTGGAATGTGCTTGTAAAATCTCAAAGAGGTCCTGCCTATCAGTGTCATTACAATTCTCAATTGTTTGAATTTTATTCTGAATTTACTTATTAGTTTCAAATATGCCGTCGACATCATCCCTGTCAGTACTTGCAGAGTGATTGTTAGTGTCAAGTTCCGTTGAAAATTCCGAACTGTTGTCTAACAGGAGGTAAAGCCGATTAATTTCTTCGTCATGGTTTGAGAGCCAATCTTCAAATTTCAAAGCTACTGACTTACCTTCTTTTTCTAAACTTATTTCAGCATCGTGAAAGCTTAAGATTGCTTTGTATTCATTCAAAAAGTCTACTCCCAGTATAATTTCCGTCGACAATAATGGAACAATAAGAAAGCTCATAGAGAAGCTGTGGCTTTGACAAAAGAATTCTAAGTTGGTTTGTTGGCGTACATCTACACTTTTTCCAAAGATTGCACCTTGTAATTTAATCTTACGTAACGGAAGTGTGGGACAATCGTTCGATTTGTTGCATTTGCTAAAGGCTGTTTCACTAATTACTGAAATGGGACTGCCAGAGTCAAGTACTGCCGTAAATTTTACATCATTTACTGTAATGTGAATCACAGGATATGCAATGTTGTTATGTTTTATGTCGTGTTCCTGGAGTAAGATGTCCCTAATGTCTTCCATTTTTATGTAATTACTAGCTACGGCAGCTGCGTCGTCAGTTTCATAAGTATGTTTTGTGGCTGCCAGCGGTGTGAGTCATTGCCTATTGTCTCTTTGTTGGCGCGCGTCGTTATTGGGGTTTGGAGACCTAACTTCTACAAATTCACCGTGACGGGAGGGCCCTGCTCTGTTTGAATCCCGCCAGTTCTGATGCAATTCAGGTCTGTCGTTACGATCACATCGTCTGTCGTCATGTCGGTAGTTCCTGTAGTTTCTTTCTTGTCGGTTAAGTGGTGGAGAATTTCTCCCTGAATGGTAACTGCGCGCTGGACCGTTGCGTCTCAAGTTATTCTGTCTCCCGTAATAATAATTGTTTTGGTTCCCACATTGTCTGTTTCTCTGATTGTCTCTGTGATAGTCATTACCGCGGAGAGGTGATCTTTCCCTGTAATTATTACTACTCTGCCAACGGTTGTCATACGGGTGGTGTCTGTTTTGGTCACGATTTGTGTTGTGAGAATAGCCTTGTCGCGTCCAGTTATTATCGAGGAATTGTGACGGATGTGACCTGTAATTGTTGTGTTCCTGTTTCCGCATTCCGCGATTGTCAGTGTCAATTTCCAATTCTTGTAACAGTCCCTGAAAAGCTTCAATGTCGTCTTTGCAACGTCCTGCCAAAATAATGTGTCGTAAATGTTCAGGCAATTTGATTAAGCAAATGCGGATAAGTTCTGAGGGGCTGTATGGGTTTGACAGGTACTGATTCTTGTGCAACATGTCTTCAAAATATTTGACAAGACTGGAAAATTCAGATTGTTCAAAACGTTTCATCATTATGATGCTTTGTTTTACTCGGTCTTGTGTGGCCTGAGACCAATATGCTGAGAGGAAGGCATGGTAAAACTCTCCTTCACTGTGGCAATCGTGAATGACCGACCGCATTCTTACAGCTGGTTCATTCTCTAAGTAGCCACACATAAATTCTAATCTGTGCTCTAATGACCAGTTGGGAGGAAAACAATGAGAGAATTGATGGAGCCATGCTTGTGGATGAATGTCGTTGCCAGAATTCTTAAATGTTTTGAATTTACGTGTAGTAATGAACAGCTTATAGTCAAAGTCATCATGTCGGCGAGTCGCATATCGGTCATTGTTACGTCGTTTCGGCGGTTCCATCTCAAAATTCGGTGCACCTTGCCAATTTCTTTCATAACTTCCGAAATAAGCTGTGTTATTATTTTGTGGTTGTTCCGTATTTCTAAGTCCCTCTTCCCGTATTGGAGCGCGAGTGGCCTCTGAAATACGTAATTCTTGTATTACCTGAGTCAGCTGATCTTGTACTTCCCGGGTTTCTCTTTGGTGTTGCGTATTAATTTGATTCTGATTTTGTTTGAATTTCCTAATTTGTTCGCACTCTTCTGTGTCATTAAAGACTACCGGTTTTGTGTCGTTCAGATTATCATCTACCTTCGTAGATAAGTTAGTGAACTGATCCGAAAGTTCAGCTACTTTCTCCGATAGTGAACACATTTCCTCAATGTGTTTTTCTGAACCAAGTTTCAGAGTGTCCATTTGTGTTGAAATCGAATCTACTGTGTTCTTTAAGTTTTCCTGAGTTTTTGCAAGTTGCGTAACTGAATCGGTAGATGCAACTGAGTCAAATTTAGCTTGCAAGGTCTCATGATTTTCATGAACAATAATTTGCAGTTCTTTTATGGCTGCTTCGTGATTCTGTAATGCCTTTTCATGCCGCGAAAAAATAGGTTGAAAATGCTCACAAATTTGAGTTTTTACGTCATTACAGACTTTTTGACATTTCGATTCAATGTTATGTAACTCAGTAGTTAAATCTTCACGCGTTTGTTCAAGAGTTTGTTCCAATGAGTCTAACTTTTGAAGCTGTTGCTGTGTTTGTCTCTGATTTTGTTCCAGTGTGTCTAACTGTTGCTGTGTTTGTCTCTGATTTTGTTCCATTTGTTGCATTAATTGCAATAATAATGTATTAGTGTCTGGAATCTGTTTCTCTACGCTTTTCGGCAGTGCATTTGCACCGGCAACATTCACATTTTGACAAGCAGAAAACGCGTCTTGACTTATTTGAGAAAACGGTGATAACCCAAAAGCTGAATCTACAGTATTTGCGAAATTGTGTCCTGTCATTTCGGATTCCTGAGGCGAGCTGTTGCCGACCGATTGATCGATAATGCTTCCCTGTTCACTACCTGTTTCACTGTCTACCCCATTGTTTGCAGCCCGCTCCATTTCCCTATGCACAATTACCAAATTACTACTTTGAACATCAGTTAATTCATTACTCGGTGGCGCTAACACACTGCTTTCGTCTTCACTGTCATTTCTCAGTTTACTTTGGAGCCGAGTATTACGTTTTTCACACGCCATTATTGTCACAATATTTCACACGATAACACAGAAAAGCACAATTTGAATAGCAAAAATAAGAGAACACATTAACATAGCACTGAAAATAATATGTAGTTAATTACAAGCACAGCTGCGAAATACTTGGTGCAAATCTACATGCATGCCACAACTGTTTTACAGTACAACAATGAAAGACTGCAACTACAAAGGAGATTCTCTCTACAATTACGCGCTAGCAATAAACAAAAGCTACACTAAATACACAAACTACAAGAAAAAAATCAGAAGATTCCAGGTTCGTATCCTGGCAGGGTCGCCATATGAAACGTCCCCTTTGAACATTTATACACGACTGTGCTTAAACTGACACACAATATTTTGTTAGCGCAACGCAATCTGACTTTCAAAATTCCCTACAAAAGAATGGCCCTGACTAACATTAAACTATACCTTTCACAAATCACTTACCTCACAAAAATCTTCGCTGCTCAAGCTACTGCAATACAGCGAGCGCCACTACTGCCAGCTAAATAAAAGATTCAAACTATGGAAGGCACTAACTACTGATAGGGATAGTTAGCAAATGAAAGATATTAATAGAGAACGAACAATGTATTTACCTTGATATCATCATATATAAATATAGCAGTTCATGACAAATTTGAAAACTCCACCATCTCTCTCCCCACATCCACCACTGCTGGCGGCTCACCTCCAACTGCGCAACGCTACGCGCTGTTCACAGCCAGCTGCCTAACACTACAATGGCGAGTATTACAACAAAGCAGCCACAGACTGCACACAGCACAGCCAGTGATTTTTCATTTTCATACAGAGAGCGCTACGTGGCGGCGGCGTTACCAATATAAGAACCTAAACAGCCTACTTACATAAAGAAAACATAAACAGCCTACTTACGTAAAGAAAACATAAACAGCCTACTTACACCAGTACCTCGTCTCCTACTTTCCAAACTTCACAGAATTTTGAATATGGTGAAATTAACGGAAAAACTAAGCGGATTTTAAAATTGGGAGTTAATGAAAGTGGAAAAATTATAAGTGAATGAAAAGAATGAACTGTCGCGATCCCAATTGGAAATATTAATTTGGTAATATATGTTTAAGAAAATTGAATATTGGTTATTGAAGTTAGTTTCGATGAGATTTCCCTTTAAGTACCACACAAGATATAAACTGACACAGTCACTTTGAACTGTGTGTAGCAGCAGTTACCAATAACACACACACCAGTGAATTACAGGAAGCAAATTTGTCTGAAACTCTTACTAATGACATCTTCACTCAAGATCATTACTTAATCAAATATTGAAATGTTACTGCATGAATTGCAGAACTAAATTTGGACATGAGGGGTTTTTATCTTAACTGATATGAAAAAAAAAACGAATAAAGATGAGTAATATCATAAATACACAGTTTAAACTCCTCTACATATAATAGTTTTCCTTAGCAACAGTAACAGTTCAGTTTTCTTTCCAGTAGGTGGAGAATATGATGGGGACCCATAAACTAGTACAGTTTCACTAGTCAGCCTCTCTGATTATTACAGTAGAAAAGACTAATTCAAAAAGGTAATCATTTGCTTCACTTGAAGTAGTTCGTAATTTACACTATTGGCCATTAAAATTACTACGCCACGAAAATGAGGTGCTACAGACGCGAAATTTAACCGACAACAAGAAGATGCTGTGATATGCAAATGATTAGCTTTTGCTAGCATTCACACAAGGTTGGCGCCGGTGGCGACACCTACAACATGCTGACATGAGGAAAGTTTCCAACCGATTTCTCATGCACAAACAGCAGTTGACCGGCGTTGCCTGGTGAAATGTTGTTGTGATGCCTGGTGTAAGGAGGAGAAATGCGTAACGGATCGTGCAGCCACGTCTAGGTCGCTGAGTCAACAGATGCGGAGTTTGCAAGGCAACAACCATCTACACGAACAGTTCGACGACGTTTGCAGCAGCATGGGCTCTCAGCTCGGAGACTATGGCTGCGGTTACCCTTGACGCTGCATCACAGACGGGAGCGCCTGCGATGGTGTACTCAACGACGAACCTGGGTGCACAAATCGCAAAACGTCATTTTTTCGGATGAATCCAGGTTCTGTTTACAGCATCACGATGGTCGCATCCGTGTTTGGCGACATGGCGGTGAACGCACATTGGAAGCGTGTATTCGTCATCGCCATACTGGCATATTACCCGGCTTGATGGTATGGGGTGGCATTGGTTACACGTCGCGGTCACCTCTTGTTCGCATTGATGGCACTTTGAACAGTGGACGTTACATTTCAGATGTGTTACGACCCGTGGCTCTAGCCTTCATTCGATCCCTGCGAAACCATACATTTCAGCAGGATAATACACGACCGCATGTTGCAGGTCCTGTACGGGCCTTTCTGGATACAGAAAATGTTCGACCGGTGCCCTGGCCAGCACATTCTCCAGATCTCTCACCTATTGATAAAGTCTGGTCAATGGTGGCTGAGCAACTGGTTCGTCACAATACGCCAGTCACTACTCTTGATGAACTGTGGTATCTTGTTGAAGCTGCATTGGCAGCTGTACCTGTACACGCCATCCAAGCTCTGTTTGACTCAATGCCCAGGCGTATCAAGGTCGTTATTATGGTCAGAGGTGGTTGTTCTGGGTACTGATCTCTCGGGATCTATGCACCAAAATTGCGTGAAAATGTAATCACATGTCAGTTCCAGTATAATATATTTGTCCAATGAATACCCGTTTATCATCTGCATTTCTTCTTGGTGTAGCAATTTTAATGGCCAGTAGTGTACTTTGCAAGATAATAAAATACAACACTGGGCTCAATAAAATAAAAAAGGGAACGCTTCATGATAAAAAGCAAAAGCAAACTGCTTTTTAAATTAGAGTAACTTATTTGCCTTTTTATCATCTGTAAAGTACGTATTCTAGACAACAATGTTTACACAATCTTACATTGCAATCCCACAAAACTATATTTTGTAATAAATTAAAGATACTTTTACAAAAGCCTGTCCAACTTCACTTTTTTGGTTTTAACATTAACTTTTACTACTCCTTTTATATTACATAAAAAATCACTTTTAAACACTTGAATGCAAGAAGTGTTCATTTAAATAAGGATACTCGGTTTTAGTAGCATTTAGGTGAGGACCCTTTATAGGTTAGTGATCAGGATAGAAAATATAGTTCCAGACACGGATTTATAATGTTGTGATTATTATTAAAAACACACACAAATTAAATGGTCCATGCCCATACACGTTATGAAGTTAGTGAAGCAGTGGCGAAGATTGGTGGCAAGCGACATGGCAACTAACTGTACTCACTGCTCTTGATGTTCGAATGCTCTATAAAATTTCTTCTTGGCGTCGTATTTTCAACATATTATAGCCATTCCTTTATGCCAAGAGTTATAAATAATAGCCAGATCCACATCCGAGGCAAATCCTTTATAAAGCAGCTTCCAAATGCCTCTCTTAGCACAGTCGAAGTGTACCGTGCTACTGCTAGTCACATACTGCGTACCGTTCACACAAAGGAGCCGCTCAGTTGGACCGCCAAAACCACCTTGTACATCGCGCCATTCCACTTCCGTTGTGGGGGGACTTACCTACAGCTTTTGCATGTTATAAATACAAGTGCCCTATGCATGAGCCAGCTTTCAATAAATATTTAATTTTTATGGACATGCACATATTATTATAATTTAACATTTTAAAATACCCGTTTGCTTTTTTCATATATTCATTACGAAACTCTAATTTTCTTGTCACATATCAGGGAGTTTAACTAAATCACAATATACACTCCATAACTGCACATACACATTACATCATATAAACCTACTTCTAATAGGTATAAGTGTTACAAAGTGTACCAGTTTCTTCGGCTCTTCAGTGTAAAATATAGTAAATAACTTTGAGAATAGGATTGTTACTGACAATAAACGATAATTTAATTTGTTATATCAGCAGGGACAGGAATGTGCTGATGCTGGTGTTAGCAAATTCCTGGCTCATGTTACCACAGCTGTAAGGGAAATAGCTGTTTTTCAACGGAAATGCTACAGCTTGTATTACCTAAAAACTTCGTGCTTTGGCACTTATTAATATTTAGTTACATGATCTCAGTTTATTGGTTATCAGAATCTTGGTTCCAACCTTCCTTCTACTGTCTCTGTCCAAAATGTTTCTGCTACTGCCGTACGTTTATCCACTGAGAACTTTCTATTGCCTTTATTCGGCTTATGAGACAGTATCTACCACACTTAGTAAAGTTATAATAATCTTCTTTCATTTTTTCGTGAAGGCTGTTTCTCTATGTGGTTTCCTCCTTCAATTCTTCAATAAATACGCATCCGCTTACTTTTCATTCGTGCCTTCGACGTCACGCTGCAGCCTGAAGCGTGGCTCAAGCCATTTTTATTGCTTGGATCGTACTCGTTGATGACTGTACACAGTTATGACACTAGAGATGGACTAGAGCAGAGGATAAGTAAGAGATAAATACCCTCCTACCTAACACCCAGTACTGTTTTCATGTCTGATAATATTTGTCATTAACAAACTGAATATAAATGGCTCTAAGGACTATGGGACTTAACATCTGACGTCGTCAGTCCCCTAGACTTAGAACTACTTAAACGTAACTAACCTAAGGACATCACACACATCCATGCCCGAGGCAGGATTCGAACCTGCGACCGTAGCAGCAGCGCGGTTCCGGACTGAAGCGGCTAGAACCGCTCGGCCATAGCGGCCGGAAAACTGAATATATTATCGTAGAAACGAGACTTCTCGGAAAAACCTGCCAGTAACGCAAAGTAAGACAGCTAATCAAATTTAAAACTGCAGTGACGGTACCTAAATACGAACCTGTCTTCATGTCTGGGCATATAATATACAATAATGAACTGTCCATCGTGAGACTGAATGCCACTTGATAGCGTTGCTGTAAGGAAAGTATACAAGCATAGGAATGGGGAATCATACGAGGTGCATTCAAGTTCTAAGGCCTCCGATTTTTTTTGTCCGGACTGGAAAGAGATAGAAACATGCGCATTGTTTTAAAATGAGGCTGCGTTCATTGTCAATACGTCCCATAGATGGCAGCACCGTACGGCAGATGGAATTTTACCGCCAGCGGCGAGAATGAGAACTGTTTTAAATACTTAAAATGGCGACGTTTTCCTTACTTGAACAGCGTGCAATCATTCGTTTTCTGAATTTGCGTGGTGTGAAACCAATTGAAATTCATCGACAGTTGAAGGAGCATGTGGTGATGGAGTTATGGATGTGTCGAAAGTGCGTTCTTGGGTGCAACAGTTTAATGAAGGCAGAACATCGTGTGACAACAAACCGAAACAAACTCGCGCTCGCACAAGCCGGTCTGACGACATGATCGAGAAAGTGGAGAGAATTGTTTTGGGGATCGCCGAATGACTGTTGAACAGATCGCCTCCAGAGTTGGCATTTCTGTGGGGTCTGTGCACACAATCCTGCATGACGACCTGAAAATGCGAAAAGTGTCATCCAGGTGGGTGCCACGAATGCTGACGGACGACCACGTGGCTGCCCGTGTGGCATGTTGCCAAGCAATGTTGACGCGCAACGACAGCATGAATGGGACTTTCTTTTCGTCGGTTGTGACAATGGATGAGACGTGGATGCCATTTTTCAATCCAGAAACAAAGCGCCAGTCAGCTCAAGGGAAACACACAGATTCACCGCCACCAAAAAAATTTCGGGTAACGGCCAGTGCTGAAAAAATGATGGTGTCCATGCTCTGGGACAGCGAGGGCGTATTCCTTACCCATTGCGTTCCAAAGGGCACTACGGTAACGGTGCATCCTACGAAAATGTTTTGAAGAACAAATTCCTTCCTGCACTGCAACAAAAACGTCCAGGAATGGCTGCACATGTGCTGTTTCACCAAGACAACGCACCCGTACATCGAGCTAACGTTACGCAACAGTTTCTTCGTGATAACAACTTTGAAGTGATTCCTCATGCTCCCTACTCACCTGACCTGGCTCCTAGTGACTTTTGGCTTGTTCCAACAATGAAAGACACTCTCCGTGGCCGCACATTCACCAGCTGTGCTGCTATTGCCTCAGCGATTTTCCAGTGGTCAAAACAGACTCCTAAAGAAGCCTTCGCCGCTGCCATGGAATCATGGCGCCAGGGTTGTGAAAAATGTTTACGTCTGCAGGGCGATTACGTCGAGAAGTAACGCCAGTTTCATCGATTTCGGGTGAGTAGTTAATTAGAAAAAAAAATCGAGGGCCTTAGAACTTAATGCACCTTATAGTAGTGATGATACAGGTTGTAAATGAGGGAGTTCATTGACATAAGAGACTTTGAAAAAGCGCAGTTTGCTATGGTCTGGTGCTTGGGAACTATCATCTCGGAATGCCGGGAGCTGATCGGCTGTACGCGTGTTGCTGTCGTGAGCAGCTACGGATCTTGCTTGAAGGACAGTGAAACCACGAGTAGGGGAGTAGATGTTGGACATCCACGTCTCGTCACACAACGTAAAGGTCGGAGTTTTGCCAGCTCTATAAAGCAAGTTAGGCGGCGATCTGTGGCAGACCTGACGACAGCGTACAACGCTAGTGCAATCACAAGTGGTTCGGAGCATACCGTTCAGCACATTCCAGAATGAGATTTTCACTCTGCAGCGGAGTGTGCGCTGATATGAACCTTCCTGGCAGATTAAAACTGTGTGCCCGACCAAGACTCGAACTCGGGACCTTTGCCTTTCGCGGGCAAGTGCTCTACCATCTGAGCTACCGAAGCACAACTCACGGCCGGTACTCACAGCTTTACTTCTGATGTATCATCACATTACTTCAGCACATTGTTCAACATGGAACTCCACAGCGGACGACTCTTACGACTCCCATGTTGACCTATCGACTTCTTCAGTTTCCATTACAGTGGACACAGGACCTTAAAGATTGGATCATGGGTCAATGAAACCCGTCACCTAGTCACATACTGTTTCTTGTCACACCAGGTACATGGTCGTGTTCGGATATACCGTCGCCGCCACGATGCCTTACAGGAGAATTCGTCGCCGTTCTAAGCAGACAGTGTATAAAACCATCGAGAACATCGAGTTCGCCACAACATCTGGAGACAAGAAGAACCGAATACCAGTTAAGAGTGTTGCTGCTACTGCACTTGTCGACGGACCTTGTGTTTTCTGTGGTTGTAGACTTAATTTTAGTATTGATATTAATGATACATTCGATCATGGTAATGGTTGGCTCACTGTAGCCATTGTACGTGGAGGTACGGGAGTTCCTAACGTACCTGGACTTGAAAGTTTTGTAGATAGAGACATTATTGCCTATCGCACCTACCATATGGCAGAACTTGCTAATAAAGACTTTGGTAAATCTGCTTATTTCTCGCTGCTTGAAGTAGGCGCCGCACTACGGACGACACAGGCTGAGAGGGGCAATTTCATGCTATGACAGACTTTCGCCTTTCGGTCCATAGGACCTGTGGAAGTAATCTAACGCTCTAGGACAGCTGTGGACTACATGAACATTTCTGTGGATCACCTGCATCATTTGGTGCTTGATGTCTTCCCCGCTGGCGACGAAATCTTCGGCCAGCCGGTGTGGCCGAGCGGTTCTAGGTGCTTCAGTCTGGAACCGCGCGACCTCTACGGTCACAGGTTCGAATCCTGCTTCGGGCATGGATGTGTGTGATGTCCTTAGGTTAGTTAGGTTTAAGTAGTTCAAAGTTCTAGGGGACTGATGACCTCAGATGGTAAGTCCCATAGTGCTCAGAGCCATTTGAACTGTCCGTCTCACATAGCCAGAATCGAGCTACAGTGCTTCGAGGAACATGATAGTGAAATCACGTTCGTTGTCTTGGCCACCAAATTCGCCCGATCCTAACCTGATGACACATATCTGGGACTATATCGGACGCCACGTCAGCTGCACGACCACAAGCCACCGGCCTTTAACTTAGGGAATTGCGTAACCTGTGCTTATACACCTGGTGGTATATACCTCTGGATACGTTAAAAGAACTTGCTGAAAGAATCATTGCTGATCTGTGTTCCAGCCGTGGACTAACACGTTATTAATCAGACGCTACAAAACGTTTCGGCTTATCACTGTAAACCTCATTGTTAACACTCCATATTCTTAAGCGAATATTTTAGACTGTGAACACTTCCAACGCAACTTCTGCACTACAAACCACCACTCACTTACTGATCTTTTCACTGCAAAGATCCCAGAAAGGTATATACTACAAGACCATGTTTTTTTCACGAGATCTGTCCGGCCTCAATGAAGGCCTAATGGTTTTTACTTACTGGTTACAATGTCGTCAGAATGAATCACAGCTCGTCTCCTAACAAAGGAAGATTGAATTTTAATGCCCTGTCGATGAAGTGGTCATGAGAACGCAAACTCTAAATGCTGAAAGGTGATAAGGAAAACAATCACATCATTTTAAAAGGAACCATTCCGGCAGTCGCCGTAAATAACCTTGGGAAACCACGGCAAACGTAGATCTATTTGGCCTTAAGGGTATACGAACCGCTTTCGCCCAGAATACGAGCCTAGTGTCTTGCCACTACACTTCCTTGCTCAGTTCGTCTAATGTAAACACGTTTCAAGCACACTGATAGATTTTATTTACTAATGACAGCTTCCAACTATCCCGTGACAAACCATTACATCAAACTCTCCCGTTACATAGAGGGAAAAATAGAAATTCTGATGCCGGCCCGTGTGGCCGAGCGGTTCTAGGCGCTTCAGTCTGGAACTGCGCGACCGCTACGGTCGCAGGTTCAAATCCTGCCTCGGGCATGGATGTGTGTGATGTCCTTAGGTTAGTTAGGTTTAAGTAGTTCTAAGTTCTAGGGGACTGATGACCTCAGATGTTAAGTCCCATAGTGCTCAGAGCCATTTGAACCATTTGAATAGATATTCTGAGACTGAGATCTAGGATAGTTATGTCTCGATATAAAGTCCAGACGGAAACTAATCCCGATGTGCTTGTCTCCTCGTTAGTCTAGGCCGACTCTTGTGGCCTGTGTGCCTAGTGGAATGATTACCTCGGCATAAATAGTTTGCTCTGGTAAAAATGCTGACTGACAAGTACACGCGCACCTCCACAACAGCTGGTAAGGAGCGCGGGAGGAGCTTTATGTGTTGGCTGAGAGATGCGGTCAGAGCGAGGGACTGCAAGACTGTGTCACCGGCTCTCAGCGAAGCATGGCGTCTTTCCCCACCTCTCTGTCCTGACTGTTCCCGGACTTGGTTCCGCTACCAAACGACACCTGCTATGGCCATCCTGACTGGTTGGTGGTCTGTTCTACAACCCCAAGGCGCCTCTGCTTGTACTCGGTCAACTGCGATATAGTATGAATGCTTTAAAATTCACCCTTTCATTTCAAATTTTACGTTTCGATGCTCACTTACCTGGAAAGTCCTCAGTTCATCACCCTGCACTCGTACACCGTGGATGGATGAAGGCGTACATTTCCTAAACAGTGTGAGGGATTCTGCGAGCAGGATTCACTAACGAGTGAGTACTACAGAAAACCACAGCTCATATAAAAATTTACGCAGTGTGTCACCCAGGCGCTGCGAAACGTTAGGTTCAGATATGTTCATTGCAACTTCCCGAAGGACCTTAGGTCAGAACGTTTCTGGAAAAAAAGCTGTGTAGTCTAGGGATAAAAAAACTTGTACCTATAAAAGATTATGCATTACAACATGAAATATAAAGAAACATTAATCCACATCTTCTACTGTATTCGGTATACTGAAGTGCTTATGTCTGTTTACCTTCGAACTTACTGGTTGAACACCTGCGCGCCCTTACTTTCTTACACTACTTTCGAATTTAATGAAAAGCTGTTTACTTGAACTAGAAACTGGTGGACCGGATATGACGTTGGAATGATAGCGACAGGTAAAAAGTGCCGTTAAATGCTGGATACATACTGATCATTTGTTTCTGGCTGATTACTAAGGTATACAATTTTAAATACAGCCGTGTGATCATCACATGCATTAGACAGGTTCGAAAAATTACGCATGAATTAATCTGACTATTAAAAAAAACGGAAGGGCTTCTAGAAGATCTAGCGTACGTTACAAAAATAGTTACACAGAACAAGAGAATAGGACCAGTCCTTAGTCCTGGTTACGTGCCTCTGCAGCACCACTAACAAACAAAGGACATTGATCATAATCTTGCATCAAAATAATTTGTAGTCTACAAATTTCATTCATATACCTAAATATGCTGACTATTACAGGTCCAGAATAACTGGCAAACAATTTCTCTCACAGAATGAACCATGTGGTAGATCGAACACCGCCAACAAAGGTATGTTATATAAATAAAAAGATAAAAAAAATCATCATTCACATTAGAAACGTAATTTATAAACCAAATGCATATATACCAAAAATAAAGCGACAGTTAAGTGGTTTACATCATGAATTATCTTAAAGTATAATGTGTGACTGAGAACCATATAATCATGTGATAGTCAAATACATGAATGAACAATGTGTTAATAGCCGACTGCTTCACTCTGGAACCACGTGACCTCTACGGTCGCAGGTTCGAATCCTGCCTCGAGCATGGATGTGTGTGATGTCCTTAGGTTAGTTAGGTTTAATTAGTTCTAAGTTCTAGGCAACTGATGACCTCAGAAGTTAAGTCGCATAGTGCTCAGAGCCATTTGAAGCCAATAGCTGACTGATGTAACAGTCTTTCTTATGGTCTTCACTGAGAAGATTGGTTTGAAACGGCTCTCCAATGCTAGTAGTATGCCTTTGCAAGTCTCTTTGTGTTTGATCACCTCCTTCCCTCCTCCAGACAAGCATACTTCCCACACCATTACCAAA
The DNA here is from genome assembly GCF_021461395.2 of Schistocerca americana. Lineage (NCBI taxonomy): Eukaryota > Metazoa > Arthropoda > Insecta > Orthoptera > Acrididae > Schistocerca > Schistocerca americana. The sequence goes on from NC_060122.1 coordinate 656,114,931, forward strand.
TTCATGACTCCTTGGTGTATCGGAGTGTATCCTATCATACGAACCCTTCTTTCAGTAAATTTGTGCCATAAATTTCTTTATTCCTCAATTACATTCAGACCTGTTTACTAGTTACTCAGTATACTCATTTAATCTTCAGCATTCATCTACAGTACCGCTTTTTAAAAGCTTCTGTTCTCGTCTTGTCTGAAGTGTTTATCATCCAAGGTACACTGCCGAACAAGGCCACTCTCCAGACAAATATTGTAAGGAAAGAATTCCTAACATTTAAATTTACATTCAATGTTGAAAATTTCTCGTTCTAAGAAACACTTGTGTTGCTGTTGCCAGTCTGGATTTTATATCCTCCCTGCTGCGTCCACAGCGCTTATTTTTCTGCTCAAATAACAAATCTCATCTACCATTTTAGCTTATTTCCTAAACTAAATAGTTGCACAGGTCCACCAATATTCAAGAAAGTTAGTAGGAGTAATCCACGTAATTACAGGCCCATATCATTAACGTCCATATGCAGCAGGATTATGGAACATAATGAATTACATCCAAGGAACGGTCTATTGACACACAGTCATCATGGGTTTAGAAAACATCGTTCTTGTGAAACACGACTAACTCTTTATTCGCATGAAGTGCTGAGTGCAATTGACAAGGGATTTCAGATCGACTCCGTATTTCTGGATTTCCGGAAGGCTTTTGGCACTGTACCACACAAGCGGCTTTTAGTGAAATTGCGTTCTTATGAAATATCGCCTCAGTTATGTGACTGTATTTGCGAATTCCTGTCAGAGAGGTCACAGTTCGTAGTAATTGACGGAAAGTCATCGAGTAAAACAGAAGTGATTTCTGGCGTTCCCCAAGGTAGTGTTATAGGCCCTTTGCTGTTCCTTATCTATATAAACGATTTGGGAGACAATCTGGGGAATCGCCTTAGGTTGTTTGCAGATGACGCTGTCGTTTATCGACTAATAAACTCATCAGAAGATCAAAGCAATCTGCAAAGCGATTTAGAGAAGATACAGAAGTGGTGCGAAAATTGACAGTTTACCCTAAATAACGAAAAGTGTGAGGTCATCCGCATGAGTGCTAAAAGGAATTCGTTAATCTTCGGTTACACGATAAATCAGTCAAATCTAAAGGCCGCAAATTCAGCTAAATACTAAGGAATTACAATTGCGAACAGCTTAAATTGGAAGGAACACACAGAAAATGTCGTGGGGAAGGCTAACCAAAGACTGCGTTTTATTGGCAGGGCACTTAGAAAATGTGAAGATTTGCGAAGGAGACTGCCCACACTACGCTTGTCCGTCCTCTTGTGGAATACTGTTGCGCGATGTGGGATCCTTACCAGATAGGACTGACGGGGTACATCGCAAAAGTTCTAAGAAGGGCAGCATGTTTAGTATTATTGCGAAATATGGGAGAGAGTGTCACTGAAATGATATTGGATTGGAGCTGGACATCATTAAAAAAAAAAAGGCGATTGTCGTTGCGGTGGAATCTTCTCACTAAATTCCAGTCACCAACTTTCTCCACCGAATGCGTAAATATTTTTTTGACACCGACCTGCATAGGGAGAAACGATCACTACGATAAACTAAGGGAAATCAGAGATCGTACGGAAAGATATAGGTTTTCATTCATTCCGCACGCTATACGTGATTGTAATAATAGAGAATTGTCAAGGTGGTTCGATGAACCCTCTGCCAGGCACTTAAACGTGATTTGCAGAGTATCCATGTAGATGCAGATGTAAATCCCTCAGTACTGGTTGATTTAATTCCGCTATATTCCATTATCCTTGGTTTTCTTTTATTGATGTTCATCTTATAACTCCATTTCAAGAAACTATCCATTCAGTTCAACTAGTGAATGGAATGGAAACGGTCTGCTCACTGTACAGACTGAATAACTTGAGGGATAGCTAACTGTCTCACTTCCTTCTCAACTCCTTGCTTTTCATGTCCTTCAACTCTTATAGCTACAGTCTTGTTTCACTACAATTTGTAAATCTTTTTTGATCACTTTTGATTATACCTTTGATCTTCATGCTACACATGTAATTTTCCCTTTCTTTAACCAATCTCCTGTCAAAAGTCATAGAGAATATTGCCTCGCATGTTGCTATACAGGGTGATTCGGCCGCCCTATTGCTGTTTCTTTTTTGGAACCTTTTGTAGAAAATCTCGTTAGAGGCCATAGTTTTTCACGCTTGTCAAGAAAAGTGTACGAAGTTATTGAATAACTCGAAAACCATGGTGTCCAACGAAAACGTATCCCAGTGCACCGTATGGAACGTATCCGGCCAAAACGTATCCCAGAGCGGAAGTGATATGCAACCGAGGCAGCTAAGAGTGTTATGCATTGCGAGGCAAAACAGCCGACGGGTGTTGCGATGCGGAACCAGTTGGGCATTGGTACAGCAACAGCCGACGCTGCAGTACGCTAGCGGAAAGACGGAGGCATTTCTTACTTTCCACCGCTGGAGGGTTTAGAGTCCGTGCCTTAAGCTCTATACGGACATAGTCTGGAGCACACACGTTCTCAGCTATTCGTGTACCAAAATATTCTCGTCTCAGTATTACAGTCTTCATCACAGACTGTGACACCCAGGGTGACATCCGAGAATGCAGCACAGGGTCCACAGTTCGACCACGGGATGAGGACCGCCTGTTCTGAGTCACGAGAGCAACCGCCACTGGAGGAGAGACACGCCTCACGCCTGCTTGCTGGAGGGAAGTCACGGCCGCCTTCGCGGTATCGTCAGCGGCGCTGCCGCACTGTCATCATGGTTGCAGCCGGAGACATTGCTGACAGTGGCATTCGAGAGATGCTAAGTTTAGCTCCACTCTTTGTGCTATCAGCAATGCCGGACATCCAGAGCCAGCCAGAAAAATGTATACCCCCTTTGTCAGACACTATCGAGATATCGATACTGTCGTTCGATTTGAGTTACAAGTGTGTTGTAGTATGGTCTTTGGCTCGACAGATGTTAGTACTTTGATCTCGGTACTGAAGAAAAAGGGGGACACTTGACATTCGAGCAACGAAAATGTATTGTGAAGTGGTTTTCAAGTTTGATAATGCCGTTGAAGTGCAACGTCAGTGGAGATGGGAGTTGGAAGTAGAGCCGCCAGCCCACCTAACAATTAAACACAACACTGACAAGCTTGAATTGCATGGAACCATTTGTGATATTCACAAAGGAAGATCAGGAAGACAGCGTACAGTCAGAGTCCTGCTTCGTCGGCTCTCGTGTTTGAAACTTTTGTTAATTCTCCACAGAAGTCTGCTACGTAATGTGCACGTGAAGTGGGGGTTAGCAGAACAAGTATACGAAGAATTCTGAACGCTGCAAAGTGGAAAGTTTACGTTCCACGATTACTGCACGGAATTGATCATGACGATCCTCATCGCAGAAGGCAGTTTTGCGAATGGTATCAGCAAATGGTAACTGATGACGAAAACTTTTATGACGAAGGTAGTGTGGAGTGATGAGGCACAATTTAAACTTAATGGAACCGTGAATCGACATAACAGTGTGTGCTGGGCACCGGAAAATCCTCATGTTTATGTGGATTAAGCGGTCAATCTAGCAGGGGTTCATGTGTGGTGTGGACTATCGTCTAGGATCCTGGTAGGATTGTTTTTCTTTGATGCTACTGCCACTGGAGAAGTTTACCTGGAAATATTATGCGCATCAATTTTGCCAGTGTGGAGTGACGAGGCACAATTTAAACTTAATGGAATCGTGAATTGGCATAACAGTGTTTACTGTGCACCGGAAAATCCACATCTTCATATGGATAAAACGGTCAGTCTACCGGGGGTTCAGGTGTAGTGTGGACTATCATCTAGGGGCTTACTAGGACTCTTTTTCTTTGATGCTACTGTCACTGGAGAAGTTTACCTGGAAATGTTATGCACATCAATTTTGCCAGGTATACGTGTGCTTTATCAAGCTGATGAAGAAGTCTTCTACCAACAGAACGGGGCGCCACCACACTACCACTTAGCTGTACGAGATTTCCTGGATGAAAACTTTCCGGGGCATTGGATTGGAGGGAAAGGGCCCATTGAGTTCTCCCCACGGTCGCCAGATCTAACGCCTATGGACTTTTACTTGTGGGGAACTGTGAAAGATTACGTGTATCGGCGTAAGCCACATACGCTGGAGGAACTTCGCCAGGGGATTACAGAGACATGTGCAGCGATCTCCACTGTAACACAGACTGACATATTTGCGGCGATCACCCGTCGTTGTGTTATGTGTATAACAGCCAGCGGTGAACATTTTGAACATTTAAAGTAACCATGGGCTGAACTCAAGGTTGTACAACATGTGTCATCAATTATTAAATGTAAAATAAACGCATAAGTAATACTTTTGGTTCCTTAAAGTGTGTATACATTTTTTGGCGGACTGTATTATATCGCATGAGAGGCATTTGGACGCCCCCACCAAGTTGTTTCTGATGTTCTACGGCTGAGGGCCGGAGTAAAGAAGTTAATTAAACAAATCTACTGTCTCCTGACGTCTCACTTCACTCTCAGGGCGTGAAAATACATAGGTCGTCCAACACTGGTCTCAGAAGTGGGATATCAGCATTGTACCATAATCGATCTTCGGCAACATAGGGTGGAACTTGAGGGAAAAGTGTTTCAGTTACCGCTAGTCGCAAATTGAGACGCGGATAGCGTGTGTGGCGTGGAACAGGACAGCGCGCATTTCTGTAACTTCACAGGTTCAATTAGGACTGCGCAAACTGGAATTCGACATGGTGCGGATGTGACACGCGGCTGTGCCAGTTCGCGCGGCGCTTTGTTTGTGGTAGTTTCCAGCGCCACGCCCCACGCGAGCACTTCGGGAGGGGTGAGCAAAACATTTCACCAAATTTAATACATCAGGATACTCACACTTTCAGAAAAATACCAATTGCATTTTTCATTGGTGTTGTGTAATTAGTTTATCAATGCTGTTAGCCTGTGTACAACCACTGAAATGCTTTTTCTCTGCACTATGCGCCAATTAAAACATTGTCCGTCTTGGGGGTTTCTCGTCTGTTCCTAGCTTAAGGGTTTCTCGACTGCGGGAAGCGAGAAATCAGTCCTGCCATATGCTCACTTCGGCACCGCGCATACGGGCAATGGTAGTGTTGGCCATCCGAAATTTATAGCCTTACTGTATACTGAATTTCCTTGACACTGAGTAGTGTTTCGTTTTTCACCATTGAAGCGCACCGACTTTTTTCCTTAGTTCATAATATTTTTCTGTTATTTACATCTGTATAGCTCTTTCGTTTTGCTTTTTCTTTTGTCGAAAATAATGCACAGTACAAAAACTGATGAGTCGTTTGCCACAGGGATTATATCTTCTGCCTCTACAATCTCTTCAAATTGCAAGAAGGGACAGACGATTCATCGCGAGGGGAGTGAAAGATAAAGTAATGTTATAAATTCATTTCATTAAGAAGCAAGGCAAGAAATTTTGAATATTATATAGTGAAACAAGGTTTGCTACATGCTGCCTATGCTGACATTCCTATACGATTTGTTACAAGAATTCGTAAAGTGGGAATTTCCATACAAATATCTCCTTTGTTCTCCTGCTAAAGAGCGTCCAAGATTTGAAATGTATGAGTTTCAAATGGTTCAAATGGCTCTGAGCACTATGGGACTTAACATCTGAGGTCGTCAGTCGCCTAGACTTGGAACTACTTGAACCTAACTAATCTAAGGACATCACACACATTCATGCCCGAGGCAGGATTCAAACCTGCGTCCGTAGCAGCAGCGCGGTTCCGGACTGAAGCGCCTAGAACCGCTCGGCCCCACCGGCCGGCTGATATGAGTTTGTCCGTGATTACTCGGATATGGACGTAACAACAGACTTTGTATTACATGTAAGCAGACATAAAATTTTCACTTTAAGCTACGAACAGTCGAGAAACACTTAAGCTAGGAACAGTCGAGAAACCCCCATGACGGACAACGTTTTAATTGGTGCATAGTATAGAGAAAAAGCATTTCAGTGGTTGCATAAAGGCTATCAGCATTGATAAACTAATTACACAACAGGCTTCATCAATGAAAAATGCAGTCGGTATTATTCCGAAAGTGTGAGTATCCTGATGTATTAAATTTGTTGAAATGTATTGCTGACAAAGACAGGGTCCACAGCTCGTGGTCGTGCGGTAGCGTTCTCGCTTCCCACGCCCGGGTTCCCCAGTTCGATTCCCGGCGAGGTCAGGGATTTTCTCTGCCTCGTGTTGACTGGGTGTTTTGTGATGTCCTTAGGTTAGTTAGGTTTAAGTAGTTCTAAGTTCTAGGGGACTGATGACCATAGATGTTAAGTCCCATATTGCTCAGAGCCATTTGAACCATTTGACAAAGACAGACCTACATTAATAACAATGTTTTTCTCTAACGGCATGGACTCTTCCCCACACAAGGCACACTAGCCTAGCTTCCGCATTCCTGTCGCACGCATTATTCTCAGTTGCTCACAGTACACTAAACATCGTGTTGTGTGATGCACCAGTTGTTTGCTTTTCCTCAGTAACAGCTACTTTATTAGTGAATCACACATTGTCAGTTGGGCAAGCTGTAGGTGGGTAACCGGCGTCTGGCATGTGCGCATCACTCCGCATGAAGGACATGGTCGTCATTATTTTAATATTGCTCAAATGAAGAACAGGGATGAAATCCTTCTGTAAGTCTCTATTCCAGTCGCTCAGTGTTAAAAATACGATGGGTTACAGGAATTCCATCGAAACTGCAACAGCATGGGCGATTTATTTTTGTGTGAACTGTTAACCTTCTCTCATATGAAGAAACATCACCATTTAAAGTAACGGCTACATTTCTCTTGTTGGCAGGTTTAATTTTGCTTCTTTTTCAAAAACACAGTACAATTTCCACGAACTCACCTTGCAACAAACTCTGCGACAGAATTCCGTAACAGAGTGACTCGTTAAACATGCAGTGCCTGAAAAATTAGTAACAGACCAAGGAACGAATTTCATGTCAGATCTAGCCAGAGAAATGTGTAAATTATTGAATGTGGAAAAGTTAAGGGGAGTCCTCTCCACCAACAAGCCAATGGAAGAACTGAAAGAGTGTATAGGACAATCGGGAAGATACTTGGATACTACGCTCACTTACATCACACCAACTGGGATATCTAGTGAAATATATCGTCTCTGCATACAACTCAAAACAGCATAAGAATACAGGTTATCGCCGTGTGAAGTAGTATAAGATCGCAAAATTCCTATCACCATTCGATATAATGAAAACGAAGAAAGTGAAGATTGGTGAGTCTTCTAAGTAATTTGCCAAAATGACTAGGGACATTTGGAATAGAGTACGGAAGGTAAACACACTGTAGGGAAGCAGCCTTCTCACGCCGTATAAAATTCACATCAGTCTTTCCATTGTGTGCCAGCCAGTCCGCTGTAACTAGCTCTGACGCCATAAATGTTGCGCAATACTTTAAAAATCAAGTAAATAACCTGAATCGTTTCTAGCATGTCAGGAGTAACACTAAATCAATATGTGTTGAATATCAGTTCAATAAATTTAACCATTTTCGAAATTTGGACATTTTTCTGTAAAAATCATTGGCGCAACAGAAAAGAGCTAGAAACTTAAAAATTTATATTTAGATTCCTTTTTCATAATAATTTAGTAGAAACAGTATTCTGGATCTCACAAAATTGAAATTTTAGTTGAAATTCATGATTTTCTGGTTTTTGTCTTAAAAAATTAAGGAAGCAAGACGGATTAAGTAGGCGAATAAATAAGGCTAGGATGTTTAAATTTAAGTAGAAGGGAGATCCGCTATAATCATAAAGATGTGAGAAGTTTCAACTGGATAACTATAAAACTATAGTGATAGCGTATCTCCAAAGGGCAAGTTCAGAGCTCGTCTACTGCGTGTAGTGTAATTAAATTAATTCTCTCGCCTAAAATATTTGTCTTAGCCACGTCAGACTTTTATTATGATTACTTACCTATGTGCTGATTGCACATTTAAATTGAGAGCTTCATCGGCCATCAGCCAAAGAAGCAATGATTTATTTGATAACTTAAAGTGGTGCATTACCAGCCCAGCGGCTAGTCAGGAGAGCCGATTTGATCAGGCGTTCGCCCGCATCTCGTGGTCGTGCGGTAGCGTTCTTGTTTCCCACGCCCGGGTTCCCGGGTTCGCTTCCCGGCGGGGTCAGGGATTTTCTCTGCCTCGTGATGGCTGGGTGTTGTGTATTGTCCTTAGGTTAGTTAGGTTTAAGTAGTTCTAAGTTCTAGGGGACTTATGACCACAGCAGTTGAGTCCCATAGTGCTCAGAGCCATTTGAACCATTTTTTTTGATCAGGCGTTCCCTTAGCCGTCCGCACCGTGGCTTTATATATAAGAATGCTGCAGGAGAAAAAAAGGCCCCAGTTCTCTCCAGACGCTGGTTAGTGCACCATCTGTGCGGGAGTCACGTCGCAGCGGTATCATTGCTATAAACAGCCTCGGATGCCGTAATAAGTTACTCGGGATACGCGTAACCATGAAATCGTTTTCGAGTGAAGTGTTAATTCTGGGATGACTTTAATGATCTATCTTCAGTTTGCGTATGTCGTATTTTCACGTGCCGCCGTGGGACAGACATTCTACCATTATTTAGCGTGGCGTTTGATGAACATTATCATAAAATTATGGCGAGGATTCACTTAAACCTTTAATTTGAACAGTTATAGTTGCATCAGCGCATTAGACTCTGAACTGCTCTGGTAATTGGATTGTGGATTCTTTTTTTTTTCTGTGACTTTCAGAATATAGTGAGCATTTTAGAGAGAATCGTTTTTGATTATGAATCCCAGACACTCTCCTAATTCCTCAGAGCTATAAGATGTAGCTATAAGTGTATTTCTCAGATGAAGTGGGAACTAGGTATTCTAATTACAGGCTTCACGTTTTTCTAATCACTTTCTGGTTGCCAATATTGTAGTTAGAGAGCCAGTGTTGAGAATGGCAAACAACAACACAGCATTAAATAAATAATAGGAACATTTCATTAACAATTATTCCACCACCCGCCGCCCCACATATGGTGCAATGGCCGGGAAAGAAACTGAGTAAAAGTGAAAGTGATTTTTGAATATTCGGATTCGGGAGTGAAATGCGACACGCAACTGAGTAATAGAACAGTGATAGTGTTACGTGTGCATGTGGATGACACAATTGGATTAACAACGCTACTGGATTGATGGAGCTGGCACTGAGTCTAGCGGCGCTGCTGGCATCGCAAGAAGCCAGTTTCGCCTCACCACAGCAACCGGAGCCGTGCCTGCAGTTGCGGGCCACACAGCAGCCGTCGAAGTGCCGTCTGCAGTTCAACGCGCCGTGTCGCATCAGTAATCCTGGTACGCCCCGCCGGCAACGCCGTACGTCGTGCAGAAGGAACTAAGTTAAGAGAAAAGCTGTTAAAAATTTTGATAACTTGCACTAAAAGACTGTCGGCGATGGAACTGCCAGAAGAAAGCAAGGTTAAACTTAAATCAGAACCTATGTCGGTTGAGGGAACTGTAAATCCAGACAACGGTTCAAGCGTAAATATGGTTGAAAATAGTAATGTTAAAGTGAAATATGAAGTAGTGTCTCCTGACAGTAGTGCAAAAAGGGGCAATGATCCAATAATAGAGACACCTGTAGTAAAGCAGAAATTAGAAATTGTTAATTTATTGGATGATAGTTTATCTGATGAGTTAAAAACGAAACAGTCATCAGAGGTGGTAGAGTTTAAAAAGGATAAGTTAGATATGACTGATCGATCAGAAGTTTCATATAGTTTTGATGATTCTGGTGTTGGAGCTAGTTTTTCGTCACCTGAGTGTGATAAAAAACCAGCTAGTGAGCAACCCAAAGATACTGGGGCTATTGATTTAAATTTTATATTACAAGCAATAGCTGCCAGTGATGCAAAATTGTCAGCCAGTAATGCTGAATTAAAGTATGAGATTGTGGCCAGCCAAACTAATTTTAATAAACGATTGGAGGTAATGGACAATACCTTCAAGGCTGGTTGCAATAAGTTGAAAGAGGATCTGGACAGTTTGAATTATAAAATTGATTACAATCATGAGGATATTAAGAAAAAGGTTGCTCAACAATTTTCTGAAATGTATAAAACAGTAATATCCGAAGTTGCTGAGGGTCGCAAAGACTTCCAAATGGAAGATGCGAAGCTGGAGCACAAGTTAACAGAAAAGATCGAGGCGGAATCTGAACTGTGCTCAGATAGGTTTAACGATGTTAATATAAAAGTAAACATATGTCAAGCAGAAGTAGATGCAATCAAAACTGATACTACTCATATTGTGCAAAGAGTAGATAATGTTGAAATGAGAGTAGAAAATATTAGTACTAACATTGCTAACATTGAGAGTGAAGTAGCTTCAGCAACTTCTGGTAATGGTAGTATACAACAAGTTGTAGCTGCAAACGCCGCTTTTATCGGGTGTCGGCAGTTCTTGAGGTTCGATCCATATAAAAATATCCACCCGCTAGATTTCTGGAACGATTTTGAAGATGTGATTCCACCAACTTGGTCTGAACGAGAGAAAATCTCATTTATTAGAAGCCATTTAGCAGGTGACGCCATACGTTGGTCAGCTGATGTTATGTTGAAGTGTAAAACATTAGCGGAATTTAAAACAGCTTTCATTAATGAGTATTGGTCTAGCAATAATCAAAATGAAGTGTTGAGAGAATTTTGGAGTGGAAAACGCTTTAATGCAGGCAAGGAATCTATTAAAGAGTTTGCCAGGTCATGGATCTCACGTTTGTCACATTTGGCCGAAAAGCTAAAACCTGAAATGATTATACTAGGTCTTGAAGCCAAACTGCCATGGTATTGGTAAACTAGAATTATATCTGCCCCTAGAGATAATATGGATCGTTTCATCGAATATTTGGAACGTGTAGAGCGTGTTGCTGCCAATGAGGAGCAAGCACGTAACAACAGAAATGCTAATAACACTAGTAGTAATTTTAAGAACGAGCAGAATGGCAATGTAAACATCAGAACAGTAGGTGTTCGCCATTCTAAGAGAGGTAGGAATTGGAGAAATAATTATGAGAACCAACAATGGCATCCAAATGATAGGAATTTTGTTACAAACAAAATTATGCATGTAAACAACAGTGCGGAAAACAATGCTGTGCCAGTTAACTACAATGGAAATAAAGGAAACAGTAGTAGGCCGAGGCAGGAAAACTAGTTCCCGTCTATGAGGACACTGGCGCTCACCAGGCGGTTACTTTCCCTAAGCCAGTAATTACAGTAATTGGTAAGACAGATCAGAATACTCAGACTGAACATGTGGATGAGGGGTTGGTAGCATCTAAGGATACAGCAGAAATATTAGATCACTCTCAGTATTTGATAGATACCGTGTTAGAGACTCTTTCTAAGTGGGAAGAGAAAGAGAAGGCGCAGCAGTGTAACGGTAGGGAAGAGCTACAAAATACTGAATTGTCAGGTGAGGAAGCAGAAGAAATTCATGCTTATATTTACGTTGAGGATGATGTGATCTTATCTAAAGTGCCTGTGCGGGATGTTGATACCGTACTAATAGATTTAGGAGAGGAGTTAAGTGAGAATGTAGAGGATAGCCTGTTGGGGGTCGATGAACCCAGGAGCTGTGACCAGTTGTCACTTGAGAAGGAACCCGACGATAATAGTGAAAGTGGTTTAGCTGTAACTAGTGTTATGCCCGGTCTGGAGGCGCAGAATCGCTCAGACTACAGTAATTTGGGTCATGTTCAGCAAACTAAATGTAATGAAGTAGTGCGGTGTTTCGATTTGAAATTAATAGATCGACTGGAAAAGCCAGCTGAAAATGTAATTCAGGAAACCCCTACACACTTTGACCTAAATGTAATGAAGACAGATGTCGATCACTTTACTTGGAGACAAATCCAAAAGGAACTATTGGATGAGTTTGAGGAACCACCTGTACAACCTAGAATAAACCACCCTATAGTAATAGTGAATATGTTTGGTATCAATGTACGTTGTCTCTTAGACAGTGGAAGGGAGGTAAGTGCGATATCTCAGTCCTTCTTTGATGCATTACCTGGTAAAGACAAGCTTACAGTAATGAGGGTATCAGGACTAAGAATAATTGGTGCTACTGGCAAAGTGTCAAAAACGGTAAAGCAAGAAGCTTTGCTGCCCTTTGATATTAATGGTAATTTAATTGATCATCCATGCTTAATTGTAAACAATCTCAGTATTGAGGTTTTAATTGGCATAGATTTCTTGTCGAAATATCAGAGTGTTGTTGACTTTGAAAGAAGCCAGATAAAAATGGTCTTGCCGATAACTGGAGTAAACATGTAGTAACTAATGATGAAACTTGGGAGCTGCCTATAGGAGTTCTGAAAAATAGGAGATATTGGGACGAAGGTGTTAATCTTAGTAAATACCAAGGACCTTTCAGGATCATAGGAACACCACATGCCAATGCATATAGGCTAGAGTACCCTAAGACTAAAAAGATATTACGTCTTAGGAACGTGATCGACCGAAAGAAGTTCATAGGTAGTGAATGAATTCTGTAGGGAGGAGGTTGTTCTGTAACCTCTACACAGTGTGGCTACTGTGCAGTCCCAGCTGTGTGAGATCTTCTTTCCCATTTCAGATCTCACTCATTCTTCATCTTTTCTATCCACCAAAATTGCGGCTCTTACTCTCAAATACTAAAATCTTCCGGTACGACTATCAAGCCAGCATTAAACTAATGAATTCTGTAGGGAGGAGATTGTTCTGTAATGTCTACACAGTGTGGCAGCTGTGCAGTCCCAGCTGTGTGAGATCTTTCCTTTTCAGGTCTCACTCATTCTTCAACTTTCCTATCCACCTAAAATTTCGACCTCTTCTCTCCAACACATTAAATTTTCCGTTATGGTTATCAAGCCAATAATAAACTAATGAATTCTGTAGGGAGGAGGTTGTTCTGTAACCTCTACACAGTGTGGCAGCTGTGCAGTCCCAGCTGTGTGAGATCTTCTTTCCTTTTCAGGTCTCACTCATTCTTCATCTTTCCTATCCACCAAAATTTCGGCTCTTACTCTCAAATACTAAAATCTTCCGGTATGACTATCAAGCCAGCATTAAGCTAATGAATTCTGTAGGGAGGAGGTTGTTCTGTAACCTCTACACAGTGTGGCAGCTGTGCAGTCCCAGCTGTGTGAGATCTTCTTTCCCATTTCAGATCTCGCTCATTCTTCATCTTTTCTATCCACCAAAATTTCAGCTCTTACTCTAAAATACTAAAATCTTCCGGTATGGCTATCAAGCCAGCATTAAGCTAATGAATTCTGTAGGGAGGAGGTTGTTCTGTAACCTCTACACAGTGTGGCAGCTGTGCAGTCCCAGCTGTGTGAGATCTTCTTTCCTTTTCAGGTCTCACTCATTCTTCATCTTTCCTATCCACCAAAGTTTCGACTCCTTCTTTGCAATACAAAAATTTTCCGTCATGGCTATCACACCATGAGTTCTGTAACCATTCTATCCACCGATTAGTGAAAAAAAAACCTAATGTGACAAACCTAACAGTGACATAAACAACAGAGAAGTATGATGTAATTAAGATACAAATGTATTTGAGTAACAATTATGTATAGAACCCTGGTAATATTGTAAGTACCAAGTGTTGTTTTATTTGAAATGGTCCACCAACAGTAATTTAAAAGATATACAAATTCGTGTACAAGCAGGATCTGAAGTGGTAGTGAAACCTATTGTATGCTGTAGAGCTAACTAATTAATAGTAAAAGAGATTGCTTAGTGTTATGAAAAATATGCAGATAAGTTGTAAAAATGAACTCACTTTGTGTAGCAAGGAATGGCGGTGTCATAGAATTGAACAGTGTTTATGGTTGAGACGTGAAGGACACGTCCTTGAAATATTTGTAATGTTGGAGCTGGCCATTATTTTGGTGTTGGGTGTGCGGTGACACACCTACAGATATTGAGGTTATGAGTTGGAGGCGTGAATGCGACCGTAGGTACCCTTATGTTAATTGAGACAGAGTAGCTCATGGTGTCCTATAGGTTTAATGAATTTAGCATTACGCTCGTCCATAATTACTTAATGCACTTTAGTGGTAGGTCGAGAGAGACTACCTATGGTTTCAGCGTCCGATCGAGTGGAAATGGATTGCCACGTGAGCAAGCTGATCATCTGCAATACACTATAGATATGAAATAAATGTGATATCCTATGCGTTAAATGTTAATAGAGTGAGTGTTAAATAAGTACATACACTAGCAACATAATTGAATAACATAATGGCAAGTGTGAAGCATTATTTGTAGCTCAGCATAAATACATGTCGATGAAGTAAGCACATAATTGCAGATGTGGAACTGACACAGCAGCAGAGGACCAGTAAGTGGATTTAGTAGTCAACTAAACGTAGTGTGTTTTGAACACTCAGAACTGTACTATTACCACAAGTTACATGTACAAAGAAGCTGAGAAGACAACTACTAATCAAATATACTCATACTATCTCTAAGAATAAGGTAATCGAAGACGAGACAGTTAAGTAAATAAAATACAGATTTGTCAAGAATGTACCGAGCAATGGTTCAGTGTTCCGGCACAGAAATAATAAATTGAAATTAAATAGGATTTATGATTGTATGCCTTGAGCATAAATTTTGTCTAGTACGTGACTTAAAGTGGTGCATTACTAGCCCAGCGGCTAGTCGGGAGAGCCGATTTGATCAGGCGTTCCCTTAGCCGTACGCACCGCGGCTTTATATATAAGAACGCTGCTCGAGAAAAAAAAGCCCCGGTTCTCTCCAGACGCTGGTTAGCGCACCATCTGTGCCGGGAGTCACGTCGCACCGGTATCATTGCTATAAACAGCCTCGGATGCCGTAATAAGTTACTCGGGATACGCGTAACCATGAAATCGTTTTCGAGTGAAGTGTTAATTATGGGATGACTTTAATGATCTATCTTCAGTTTGCGTATGTCGTATTTTCACGTGCCGCCGCGGGACAGACATTCTACCATTATTTAGCGTGGCGTTTGATGAACATTATCATAAAATTATGGCGAGGATTCACTTAAACCTTTAATTTGAACAGTTATAGTTGCATCAGCGCATTAGACTCTGAACTGCTCTGGTAATTGGATTGTGGATTCTTTTTTTTTTCTGTGACTTTCAGAATATAGTGAGCATTTTAGAGAGAATCGTTTTTGATTATGAATCCCAGACACTCTCCTAATTCCTCAGAGTTATAAGATGTAGCTATAAGTGTATTTCTCAGATGAAGTGGGCACTAGGAATTCTAATTACAGGCTTCACATTTTGCTAATCACTTTCTGGTTGCCAATATTGTAGTTAGAGAGCAAGTGTTGAGAATGGCAAACAACAACACAGCATTAAATAAATAATAGGAACATTTCATTAACAATTATTCCACCACCCGCTGCCCTACAACACGAGTACTGGAGAAACAGGAGGAGCAGTGGGCCTTATGGCAAGACTGCTACAGTATAAGGTTGATCAGCGGGTGATGCTATCAAGTTCCTACACCCTGAAGGAAAAGTCAAAGAAGTTTTTTTTTCAAAGTATCATGGGCCATACAAAGTAGTACAGCATACGTCACTAGTAAATGTCAAGATTCAATCGCCGACGAGAATGACAGTTATACATGTAGGACGGCTGAGACCTATTCAGCTGTCTGTCTAAAGGACTTGAATACATGCCCAACGTTGATGCTCCTAATAACTAGTAAACCCGTCCCTCCATGTGCCTGCTCAGACCTTGCTGAAGCAGGGGTCACATCGCTACTTAAGGGTGAATGGGCGATGCCAGACTGCCAGTCTCCACATTGGCTCTCCACCTCAAGCGATGCGAACGCGTTACTACCCATCACTTAACCTGCGGGAGGATCCGCCACGTCGTCTACACTAGGAGACGCCTCGGCAGCAGAGTCAGTGGACAAAGCAATCGACACCAGAGGTTTCCCATGCGATGCACCAGATTCTCTGCCATCGATACACCTCAAGGCAAGAGCCTGAATGTGACTGACCATAGCCAAGAGGACATTCAGCTGTTTGCGAACTGCGCCCCTAGCAATCCTACAAAAACTAACCGAGGAAGTAAACTAGAAAAGCAGACAGAATCCAAGTTATAAAACTTGCTACCCTCCTGATGTGTCACTAACGGACACTTATGCGTTAATGTGCTATGTAGCTGGCTGTTCAGTGAGCAACTATTGCACTACAGACTGGATGAATTTATCCTTACAAAACTTTGAGATTAAACCTATTAAGCAAAACAATATACACGAAATTTAAAAACTCTGCTATGAGAAACATACAGAAAAAGATAATCAATTAACTTGGCACTCAGTAGATGTACATCAGACGAGAGCTGCGGTCAGACTGACGGGCTTACTAAACGAACTGACACTTGTCTTCAGAATGCAACAAATGAGGGGGATACTGATCTTCGTCGGGGTGGAAGCGTTACGGAATCAGCACCTTGTTTGTCAAACAGGAAGACGTAGTGATCACCATTCATCGCTGGTTGATACAACGCATGGGAGATGCGTAATGAGGTGTGAAGATTTGAAGAAGCATTCGACAAATTCCGTCACGGAACGGAAAGGCACTGGATACTCAAACGTAGCGCCTTGGTATGTGAGAGAGTAGACTGAGCGTGCGAGAAATTAAGGAGTGAGATATCCCAGGTGCTAGGAGTTATTCCACATGCGCGAAGGATGAGGGGTTGGATCAAAACTTGAGGTCGGCTTATGAAGATGAGGAAGACATTCGAAGGATGATCGACACCGTAGAAGAGGTTAAGAAGTAGGCAAAAGGGAACAAAGCTGTGAGTGACAGGCATACTATGCAGATTGCTAGTTTAGAGGAGGACGTATCGAATAACACACGATTGCTACGACAGCTGACTGGAGAAGTAATGCAGTATGCCAGAGCTGCACAAGAGGCAGTTAATCAGATTATCAGAGAACTACAATCCGAAGTTGAAGTCTCAGATAGGGAAGTAGTATTGACAAAGTGATTGCAGGTCCGTAGAAGACAGTGTTTGGGAAGCATGAGGGAAAGTAACAAAACTACAGGAGGCTATGTAGGAGGCTGTAAGCGGTCATGTAGGGATAAACTTGTTCTCTCCAGAGCAGTATTTAGAGGATCGAAGGATAGTACAGAAGGAACTACTGCCGGGTAATTGTTTTTAGAACCCAAGCACAAAAACGTACCTTTTAATTTCAAGGTAGCCACAGTATTGGTGAGAACTGATAGACTGAATATTTATTATGTCCTTCTTTTGGTACGTAGAAGGGTCAGTTCATTTTTCTGTAGGACTAATAGTTTCTGCACAGTAAGCAAAAGAATATTAAAATCTTGTACGTGGTATCTGAGAGTGTTGCAGGTTGCATAAACCACAATGGTAAGGGCAGGTGAATGACTCCGTATTTCTCAGGAAACCAAACTGATTTTCTCCAAGGCCGCCTCCACCTGTTCTTCCATTCTTCTGCATTTTTTTAGAAGGAATTATTACATTTTTCTGAAAATGTGAAGTTATTGCGTCTATCTCACAGATCTTGCATACTAAGTGGAACACTGTTTTCCTGACTGGCTCTCCGAGTGATCTCAATAATTTCGGGAAATTTCATCTAATTCAGAGGTTTAGTTTCGAATTACATTTATCGGTACTCTATTGAATCTCTCTCACAGTATCAAAAAGCCCAACCCGATTACATCTATTTCCTTTCTATAATACTATTTTCAGTTTCCTTTCCTAAGGTCAGACCTTCTATATATTCCTTGTACCTTTGAGCTTTCCCTTTCTTGGTTAGTACTCCTTTCCCATCTGAGCTGTTAATACTCACACAGGGGTTTCTCTGTTTGTGAAAGATCCTTTAATATTCCTATAGGTGGTGCCTGTCTTTCCCATAACCATGAGTGCCTCAACATCCTTGCAATTCTCCTCTAGTATTCCTTCTTTGTCATTTTGTATTTTCTGTCAATCTCATATTTGACGTCTATAACCACTTTTGTCTGCTTCATTTGTTACATTTTTAACTTTACTCCTTTTTACAGACAGCGTCTGACTCATGGTGAGGGGCTGACTTTAGGCTGGGCATCCTACCGCCTATGTGGAAAGTAACGGAAAACTACCACATTACATTCCCAAGCAGTACATGGTATGTCTCTCCATGTGAAAGATTCCGGAGTTAAAACTTCCCCTCATTTGGATCTCTGGGAGGGGAACACATTGAGAGTAGACATATTTGAAAGGAAGAAAGGGACAGTGAAGAGAGGAAAGATACGGATTGGAACATGGAATGTGAGGACACTTCTGCAAACAAGAAAGCTAGAGAATGCAAAAATGAAAAGGAACAGATTAGATGCTCTCGGTTTGTGTGAAATGAGATGGGGAGAGAATTGGGAGATAGAAAGTGGAGATTATTAACTCTTTTACTCAGGGGAAATCAAGAGTGGTGAAAACGGAGTAGGAATATTGATAGGGCAAAAGTTAAAAAATAAGGTAATGAAGGTACAATATATTGATGGAAGACTGATGATGATACGACTGAAGGGTAGTTCAAAAGTTCTGATATTAATACAGGTATATATGCCAACCAGGCAGCACAGAGATGAGGAAGTGGAAGAATATTATGAGAAAATACAAGAACTCATCGAGAAACAAAATAGAAATGCCTGCATTATCATCATGGGGGACTGAAATGCAGTGGTGGGTGAAGGAAGAGATGAAGATACAATAGGAAAATTAGGATTAGGAATAAGAAATGAGAGAGGTGAATGACTAATTAGTTTCTGTAAAGAAAATTCATTAGCAGAGGGTAACACATTATCTGAACACCACAAAAGGAGACGTTACACATGGATATCAAATTTGAATAGGGAAAGATATCAGCTGGACTACATCCTGATACAAAAAAGGTTTAGGAACTTTTTGAAGAACGCTAAAGCTTATCCACGAGCGGATGTAAATTCAGACCACAGCCTAGCGATGGGAGAAATACATGTGAAGTTGAAAAAAGTCTGGAGAGGTAAAGCAAAGGAAAGACTAAACATAGAAAGACTCAGAGAGGTAGGAAAGGCACCAGATTTGGAGAACAGATTTATGGAAAAATGGCAAAGAGGTAATGTTGATGAAAGTGTTAATGACAAGTGGATAAAAATGAGGGAAGGACTCATGGACTCTGCCAAAGAAGTACTAGGAATTAGAGTATCCCAAAGCACCAGGAAAGAATGGATAACAGAAAACATGTTGAAAAAGATGGAAGAGCGCAGAAAGTGGAAAAGTTTAGAAACTGAAGAAGGCAAAAACAGGTACAGGTAACTGAATAATGAATTAAGAAGAGAAACTGAAGAAGCAAGAGGAAAATGGATGAAACAGAAATGCGATGAAATAGAGAAAATGGAGAGAGAGGGAAAGTATGAAATGATGTATAGACTGGCTAGTGAATAGTTTTTTAACGTAAAAGAAAGAGGAATAACATGGAAATAGAAAGAGCGGATGGTACTCAGAAGAACCACAGGAGGTTTTGAACAGATGGCAAGAATATATTGAATGTCTGTATAAGGGGGATGAAATGCAAAGCGAAATTAAGGTTGAAGAGGAGCAATATGTGCCGGAAGATGGAAAGGGATTTACCATCTTGGAAGCAGAAGCATAAAAGGCGCTGAAGGAGATGAAGAATAAGAAGGCAAGTGGAATAGATGATTTGCCAGCAGAACTGTTGAAGAGTCTGAGAAACAAGGGAAGAAAAGAAATAGTCTACCTCTGTAACGAGATATATGACAAAGGGGAATGGCCTGAGGACTTCGCAGCAACAGTTATGATACCAGTAGAGAAAAAGAGAAATACTAAAAAATGTGAAGAGCACCGGATCATCAGTCTAATTTCTCATGCAGTTAAAGCCTTGCTGAGAGTGTTGAATAGAAGGTTATATGGCAAGCTGGATAGAGGCATTGCAGAGGAGCAGTTCGGATTCATAAGAGGAAAAGGAACAAGAGATGCTATTGGCCTGCTAAGAATTATAGGGGAAAGATATATGAAACAGGGTAGAGAAATCTTTGCTGTTTTTATAGGTTTTTATAGATTTAGAAAAGGCTTCAGTGGAACAAGCTGATGGATATCTTGAAGAGGAAAGGTGTAGATTGGAAAGGGAGACGACTGATACAGAATCTATATTTACACCAGAAAGTAAGGATAAGGATTGGAAATGAAATGTCAGAAGGAAGCAGCATTGGACGAGGTGTTAGACAAGGTTGTTGCCTGTCCCCACTGTTGTTTAACGTATACCTTGGAGAGATTATTGCGAAAGGTTTAGATGGGAAAAGAGGAATATGTATTGGTGGAAAGAATATAGAAAGTATAAGATTTGCTGATGACATGGTTTAGTGGCAGAAAGTGAGCGGACAGAGAATAACATGCTCAAAGATCTGAATGAAGCTTGTGTGGAATACGGGATGCAAAGAATCACAGCAAAAACAAAGAGTATGGTCATCAGTACAAGATGCAGACTGTCCAATATTAAAATAGGACAAGCTACCATTAGCCAAGTAAGTGAATTTAAATATCTCGGAAGCACAATAACTGAAGACTTTAGATGTCACCAGGAGGTGAAAACTCGAATTGTCATAGCGAAGGAGGCATTCAACAGAAAAAGGAGACTCTTACGTGGCAAATTAGATAAAGGACTATGGAAAAGGTTTGCCAAATGTTTTGTCTGGAGTGTGGCACTATATGGGGCAGAAACATGGACCCTGAGACGAGAGGATGAAAAAAGGTTAGAAGCATTTGAGATGTGGATGTGGAGGAGAAGGGAGAGAATAAGCTGGATGGAAAGAGTGAGTAATGAAAGAGTATTGGAAAGGGTTTGTGAGAGAAGATGTCTGCTGAAGGTTGTAAGAGAAAGGAAAAGGAACTGGTTGGGACATTCATTGAGAAGGGAGTGCTTGCTAGTAGATGCTTTGGAAGGATTGGTTTGTTGGAGAAGACTGAGAGGAAAAGGAGATACAAGGTGATAGACGACATAAAGGGATGAGGAAATTATAGAGACCTGAAGAGGGTGGCAGAAGACCGGACAGCCTGGAGAACTACCATGTGAAAACTTGCCTTTAGGCAGAACACTGATGATGTCAAATTAAGTTTAATTTCCCCATTCTTATAAAAGGGTCTATAGTGGGTCTGGTTTGTTTGCTTACATGATTCCCTGTTGCCTTTATTATTTCATCTTTCAAAGCTGTCCATTCATTTTCTATTATATTCATCAACCCCTATTTCAGTCAATCGTTGCCCAACACCCTCTCTGAAATTCTGAACAACCTTCGTTTTAACTAACTATAGTTCCAATGATTTAATTTTTTAGATTCCTGTAATTTTTCGGATTTAATCTGAAGTTCATAACTAATAAATTAGGGGCAGAATCTAATCTTCGCCTGGAAATGTTTCCGTTCCAAAATCTCAGTCTTATTATTACGTTGTCTGTCTGAAGCGATGGTGAAATTACACGCTGTGTAAAGTTCTACCAGACTGTTTCCTCTTTCATCCCTTTCCCTCAATCCACACTCAGCTACTATTTTCCCTTTTCTCGTTCCTTCCTGTTTCAAATTCCAGTTCCCCATTACAATTACATTTCCTTCCCTCTTAAACATCTTAATAATTTCTTTCGTTTCACGTTACAGTCTTTCAATCTCTTAATCATCTGCGTACATAGTTTGTAAGGTGTCAGGTAAATCCAACACCTTCCAGGAAAACCCTGACATGATAGCAAATCCGACAGTATGTCACATAGCTCCAAATAAATACTGACATTAAATTAACCAAAGTAATGCGATCAACGAGTGAGCAAATGGTTCAAATTGCTCTGAGCACTATGGGACTCAACTGCTGAGGTCATTAGTCCCCTAGAACTTAGAACTAGTTAAACCTAACTAACCTAAGGACATCACAAACATCCATGCCCGAGGCAGGATTCGAACCTGCGACCGTAGCGGTCTTGCGGTTCCAGACTGCAGCGCCTTTAACCGCACGGCCACTTCGGCCGGCTGAGCCAATGTAACACCACAGACTATCACAAGAACGCCTAAATGCATGTCATACCTTCCCACCGTGAAACAGACGCAGTTCCGAGGGGAGAAACGAGAACAGAAGCCGAGAGCAGAATCGTGTAGGCTAGGAGGCCCTATGATAAGGGACGGACACCCACGTGGCCAACTGACCGCCAAACCCCCCCCCCCCCCCCAGCCCATGTTAAAAGATAGAGCCCTCCGGAAGAAATGTATAGATTTTACGATAACACTAAAAGGGCCACCCCAGCTGCAAGTTTTAGCGTGAGATTTTTTCGCGTCTCTGTTACGTTGCAAACGTTAAAAACATTGCCCCACCACGAAAAGTATAACGTTTCTCATTGGATAGACAGAATTTTGTAGGCGGAGCTTAAGGTTAACATTGAGCCCCTGATTGCTCAGTTGAAAACACAGCCAGACAGCTTTTTTAAAACAACTTCGGTAAATTGTAGTAAGGAGAAGTTAGGAGAGAGTCGCTTCTGAGACGGCGAGGTGCGTGGAGCTGTGCCGCCCGCCACCCTCTGACGCTGCCTAAACACCGACAAGGTAATCAACGCACGTGATGCCACATTTTTGAGCGCATAAGGCTTCACTCAGAACTGCAGAAGTCTCATCTGTTACATCCCCTTTTTGCGTAATACTAGTGTCGATCGTCAATTAAAGCTCATGGTATTCACATTCGCTACGTAAGTTAAAATCTGAAACGCGATGATTCTTCCGTTATATAATCATTAAGAAGCCACATCAGCTACTGTAATTTACGACAAGTTAAATAAGTAATTAAAGATAATTGAGGGTCACTGAAGACCATTTTGATACTTTTCTCTTTTGTGAAACTTAATTTAAACCTAGATTATAGATATGATATGGCACAGGTCATCCTTTTCTATCCATTGCAGAACTTGGAAACCCATTCAGGGAATATTCGTTCACATTTTTGTTGAACGCAGTTAGTTTTTATCATCCTGTGTTAAAATATTTCCTTTCATCAATAGTGCAATTTATAAACAATGTTTTGTGAGTAGAATAAAGTTTTCAGTGGTAAACTTAACTGCTTTTTCGACGTTATTTTACCAGCTAACTAAAAATAGGAAAGCCTTGAACCCCTTCCACTAAATTTAGTCAGTATTAAGATTCTTTTACAGGGAGTACAGTGGAGCTGACGCTGAAATCATTAAGTATTTGAATATATCATATCTAGTCTCACTGAACTCTTCTGAACTCTACATGTCATGTGTGGTCTGGCGTCTCCTTACCAGCAAGAGGTCCCAGGTTCAAACAAGTCAATTCTCTAAAAAACACGCTCAGAGCGTCGTTGCGTGAAGGTGCTAGAGAGACACGACTTAGAACAAACAGAAACCATGCAGAATGTTAGACGTTGGCATAGAAACCTGCGCAATAGAGGATTTTGGGTTTGAAATTATCTTTACTACGATAATGCGGTCACTTCGCTATTCGTTGTAATTTATTCGCGTTTATATTTTCTTATTCATTGTTATAGCTACTCCTGCATTACACTTCTAGATTCTGTGTTTATAACCATTTACTCACTTGACTAGAAGCTCTGTTCTCCCTGCTATTGAAATTCACTAATTCCCACTCTATCTAAGTTCACCCTACCCATTTCTGTAATTAACTGATCGATAATCTGCTAAATTTGGGAAAAGCAAGTAGCAGTAGAGGTAGATAACTGCACAGATCATGCTGATATTCTACCAGATACTTGCTATCTCAGGGCACCGCCATGATTCATTCAGCTGCCAACTGTAACCGGCTTCCAGGGACCAAAGCGAAATGCTGCTCAGGTTGTATGAGTTTCACTCACTCACAGGCAACAGCCTAGAGATCACCTTGCCACAGAGTGATTTTCGGTCGTCAAAGATTTTAGCGTGACCGTAATTGATAATGACATGCCACGATATAGTTCGGAGAGAGAAAAAATAACGTTGTTAAATTTATATGGATAGGGTGGAAGAAGTTTGAAGATGAAGGGAGGATGATTCATGTTATGTGCTACTAAGAAATCCTTATGGCTGTTTTTCAATTCTATTAGTAGCTAGATTCTGTATGTCGTTGTCCAGCTATTGAATAATGTATGTTTCTGGTTACTGCACACCTTGCTGGACTAGAATGAGAGATTTGAACTGTTCACGAAGAACGAAGAAAGGAAGATTCGGGTGTTACGGCCCATTGATGATGAGGTCATTAGAGCCGTAACTTGAGCTCGGTTTGGCGACGTATGGGGAAAGAAATCATCCAGTCAAAGGGAAGCATCCCGGTATTCGCCTTAAGTGACATAGATAAATCACGGAAAACCTAAATACGGATGACTGGGCGAGGATTTGAACCGCCGTCCTCCCAGATACGTGTCGAATGTCTTACCACTACGCTATATCGCTCGGTTTTATGGAGGTTGTTCTAGCTCCTAATAATTTTTTCGGGACTGGAGCTGCTGGTTTGAACGAGAGATATATTACTTCTGGCAAGTGTCTTAACGCGTGGTTTCGAAATGACATCAAGTGCAGAAGACTTTAGGCCTAACTGCCTTATATTGGTTTGCGTGTCTTACTGTCAATGAGAGTTTCAGGGATCTGAGCGGATGGCTGAGAACAACCTGTGAAGCGTCCTCGACGCTCTGAAAACAGTGCTGGAGTTCAATCTTTTTATTCGCTATGTTTGCAACTCTGAGCTTTCCGTACCAGTGTCGACTTACGTCTCATTCAGCTACTCGTAGGATTACTGCTGACGTCTGTTTGGTCAGATCAGCTTCTGTTCGCTCAGGCAGCTGCGTTAGCAGTCTCGATGTCGTACTGGCTACTGTCTGACAGGCTGTGGCCATTGCCACAGCGCGAATATTTGCTTTCGCGCTGGTTGTTGGCTGTACTCTGTCCCACATCGAATTCTACGGTGATTCTCAATGACCCACTAACAGTGTACTCGGTGTCGGTAGCTGTGGGGTTGGTTGATCTCCATAACAGTGTGGTAGGTCTCAGCACCCGGAGACGCACGAGTGATGAACAGGAATGGGGACCCCAAGAGGCCCTCACCTCCGACTTGGCGGCGAAGTTAGTGCGATCAGAACTTCGCAGTGGGCTGGTGGAGGTAGCCAGTTAGTCTCCCTGTCGGTACATAGCAGACAGTGAGGAGCGTAAAGTTCACCAAGCGTAAATCAACATCTTAAGGACACCTCCGACTAGTTCATGGGAGATGCTGAAACATCTAGCACATAGATTCACTATACTGTTATAATCACGGAATTGAGTGCTATTACTGTGAAGCCATCGATCCCAAGATCAACTCGCCTTTAGAGTTGGAAAGCTGGGCTATTTAAAGGGAATAGCGCGAGGGTACAAGTAGTTCAGTTCGTAATGACCAAAATTCTCCGTCGTATTCTGTACTGGCAATTATCCTCGATCTACAACCTTCGCTTCACAATCCGTTACAAGTTGTTAACTGCTGCATCAAGTTCGCACTATGCATTCTTGCATAGGAC
This sequence comes from Schistocerca americana, assembly GCF_021461395.2. Classification (NCBI taxonomy): domain Eukaryota; kingdom Metazoa; phylum Arthropoda; class Insecta; order Orthoptera; family Acrididae; genus Schistocerca; species Schistocerca americana. The sequence goes on from NC_060122.1 coordinate 656,140,564, forward strand.
ATATTATTTCTCGCGTGACGTCTTACGTGCTAACGAATATGTCTTTCTCTCTCAGCTTTGGTTTTCTATCTCTGTCACCTATCTGTCGGATGTGTACTCGGCGCCTGGCAGCTGGGGATGGTGATGGAATGTGTAGCTAGGTCTGACCCACTTGCGACATTACCGCTTCTCTTCCATTTCAGGCACTATACTAAATTTTGAAAAAAAAATCTAATTCACTTCCTTTATTATTAATGAAGACAACTTTTTCACTTTTATTCCTGTATTCACTCACATTCTGTATTGGAAGTTCAAGGAAGTATGAAAAATTACAGTAATATATTAATATTCCAGAGCACGTTGCTGAAGAACCTGGCAAAGTAACAACAATGGCAACGGTTAGCGTTGTACAGTTACGAAATACATTAGCCCCACATCTGATTTCTTGCGTTCTTACTTGAAGTTTTCTGTCTTTCCTTGCAAAAGTTCAGTTCCACCTCGCTGAATCTAGTTTGGTTCAGTTCAGTTTAGTTACCTCCATTTTGTATTACCCTCAACTTCGATCTCTCATTATGCTGCGGAAGAAGTCAGTTTTATAGTTACAGTACACTTTCTCATTGGAGAATGTGACATCGTGCTGACCAGTTACGTGACTGTTTTAAGCACCCGTCTTTTTTATTTGGTTGCATACTGTGTGCTATACTTCGTTCAGATTTCTGTCTCTGTCTCTGTCTCTCTCTCTCTCTCTCACACACAGACACACACACACACACACACACACACACACACACACACACACACACACACACACAGAAACACACACACACACACACACACGTACACACAAGCTTACACACACTACATTATTATAAACAGTGTAAGTCATTTCCACTTCAAGTATTATGTATATGAATGTGATTTACTGCTTTTTAGAATTGTAATTTACTGTTGATAATAAGCTTTCTATGTTATAAATGTATTATGGGGCTATTGGAAGTATGCTTAACTCTTCGAAGAGCTGTCTACAAGATGTTCAGGAATGGACACTACACTTTGTCCTTATTATACGCTTTTGTGTTACATACACCTTTTCCTTCAGTGACGAATTATCCCAGAACAAGACACCATAAGACGTTATAGATTGAAAACAAGAATAATAAGTCAACTTTTTCACATTTTCCACTGCAAAATCTGATATTGTCTATAAAGCAGAAGTGGTGCACCATAGAGGTTTAACAAGATCTGTAACATATCCCTTCCAGTTTACGTTCTTATTGATGTAAACACTTAAGAAGTTAGGATATTCTGTCTCGTTTCTTGATTCTTCATCATGCTTTATTTACATTGAAGGGACAAAGAAAGTGGTACGTCTGCCTAATATCGTGTAGGGTCCCCGCGAGCTCGCAGACGTGCCGCAACACGACGTGGCATGGATTCGACTAATGTCTCAAGTAGTGCTGGAGGGAACTGCCATCACGAATCCCGCAGGGCTGTCCATAAATTCGTAAGAGTAAAAACGGGATGGAGATCTCTTCTGAACAACAGGTTGCAAGGCATTCAGTTATACACAACAATGTCCATGTCTGGGGAGTTTGGTGACCAACAGAAATGTTAAACTCAAAAGAGTGTCCCTAGAGCCACTCTGTAGCAATTCTGGACGTGTGGGTTGTCGCACTGTCTTGCTGGAACTTCCCAAGACCGTCGGAATGCACAATAGACATGAATGGATCCAGGTGATCAGACAGGATGCTTACGTACTTGTACCTGTTAGCATCGTATCTAGACGTATCAGAGCTCCCATAACACTCCAACTGCACATGTCCCACATCATTACATGCCCTCCACCAGCTTGAACAGTCCCCTACTGACATGCAGGGTCCCTGGATTCATGAGGTTTTCTTCATACCCGTATACGTCCATCCTCTCGATAAATATGAAACGACACTCGTTCGATCAGACAACACGTTTCCAGTCATCAACAGTCCAATGTCGGTGTTGACGAGCCCAGGCGAGGCGTAAAGCTTTGTGTCGTGCAGTCATCAAGGGTACACGAGTGCTCCCAAAGCCCATATCAATTATGTTTCGTTGAATGGTTCGCACGCTGACACTTGTTGATGGCCCAGCATTGAAATCTGCAGCAATTTGCGGAGGGATTGCTCTTCTGTCACGTTGAACGATTCTCTTCAGTCGTCGTTGGTCCTGTTATTGCAGGATCTTTTTCCGGCCGCAGCAATGACGAAGATTTGATGTTTTACCGGATTCCTGATATTCACAATACACTCATGAAATGGTCGCACGGCAAAATCCCCACTTCATCGCTACCTCTGAGATGCTGTGTCCCATCGCTCGTGTGCCGACTGCAACACCACGTTCAAACTCACTTAAATCAGGGTAAGCTGTCATTGTAGCAGCAGTAACCGATGTAACAACTGCGCCAGTCACTTGTTGTCTTATATAGACGTTGCCGACCGCAGCGCCGTATTCTGCCTCTTTACTCATATCTATATTTGAACACGCATACCTGTACCAGTTTCTTTGGCGATACAGTGTATATTGATGTAGTGAGGCCTGGTACAGTAGAGAATTGCGTCAATTGTCTTTCATGTAGCTTTACTGGAAGGCCATTTACAGAGATCCAGTTATCAACTTGCAAAAACGATCACATACATTTTCAATCGCTGAAGTTAGGCTTCATTATGATAACTGTGTTATGAGCCAAGAAATTTCTTCTTCTTGGATGTATGATGACGGATTACAAATATAAACAACAAGCTTGGACCTGTATAGATTCCTGTGGTACACTTACTGTGACTGTTACCCATTCTAAAGGTGCTGTTTCTTAATGGAACATCCTGCATTCTTTTCATCAGACAGGAAAAATGCCAGTTAGCAGCAAGACTTGCGTTATTTGAGCTTCTTTCGGAGAATGCCGTGACTGCACAATCCTAAGCTTTTGACAAGTCGCAGAAAATTGCAGACTGCGACTGTCCAGCTGAAACGGACGCTTGCGTGGACATGAGTGTACCTTATCAGCATGTCGTCAGCCCTTGGTGCAGATTTAGACCGATTGGAAAAGTTATCTTTGGAATAGAACAGCCTCCATACACACACACACACACACGCACGCACGAACGAACGTCGCACTTGAAGACAGACGCACCGCAGAGCCACGCAGCCGGCTCCTGGGATTGGGAGCGAAGCGCCGGGGGAGGGAGGGAAGGACATGGTCCGGTGATTTGAGAATAATGAGATTGGTCCGGGTTGCAGCGCCGCCTGCGATCTATCTCCGGGCGAACAGAGGACGGCGCCGACCGGTCGGTTGGCATGGCGACGAGGTGGCACCGTGAGGGAATCCCCGACAGCGGTCTGCAAGTTCTGTGGAGGAAATGACTGAATTTTTGTAGCACGACTTGAGACATCGCAGAAACATATGTGGAGTCACCGCAACTCTTCGAGGTCTAGGTGAACCACCCAAGAGGGAGGAGTGTCCAGCACCACCAGAGGGGGCAGTTTTTGTTAGTTCACAGTGTTTAGTTTAGTGCTTTTTTTTTAAAGAACTTTTGACGATAAATGAATATTATCTGTGTTTTTATTTGCGTGTCTAGTGTTTGTTGACATTTAAAGCTTAGATGTTTATTTGCTGCAGTAGCTTTTGTGAACACAGTCTCTAGTGACAAGTAACTGTTGATATATCTGTTGTCAACAGATAAATTCAGTTCCGGATCTTGCGATATTAGGCTACAGTCAGATCTCTCGGAGCAGATGTCAGTGATTGTTTATTCTTCTGGTTTTTGTAATCTGTAGACATCCCAAAATCTGTAGCGCCACAAGTCGGTTAATTTTCTTTTTTGCGGTGGCCTGCTTGATTTTTCTCACTTAGTCCAGACCATATTCTCTTAAGGTTTGAAGCTCCTCTTTTCGTTCTTCGCGTTTGCAATTTAAAAACTGGGTTGTTTAGGAAATCAGCCTTATGTAAACACAATTTGTTTATTTTTATATTTAACCAGACGTGTTTCGTCACTAACGTGTCATCTTCTGTGGGTCAAATTTTTATTTCTGTAAAGTACAATATCACATTTGTAGTAATTTAACTACTGTAGGCCTAAGAAATACAATATTTGCATTTTGCTTCGTTTTGTTTAGACACTCACCTCAAAATTACATCGCCAGCTGAACATCTATTTTTGTGCGAGTTTTCGCAGGTTTTTTTTTTTTTTTTAACTAGCCATGAAGTAAATTATCGCATATTTGTGGAGAGCTGTTTCGAGGGTAGAGGTTATGTATGTTTCTGTACTTACATTTTTCGTCCTGTTTCGTGTCCCTGGTTGGTGTCTCAATCAACTACTATTTAGATCATTGTTTTCACTCAGTTTTTCACAAATTTCCGCTCACTACTTCATCTCATATGCACTTACACGAAATGTGGCGGAATGTGTTCTGAGCAAACACTTCTGACAACACAGTTGGTCTTGTGTTTGTTATGGCCCTGATTTTGAATGTGTGTGTGTGTGTGTGTGTGTGTATATGTGTGTGTGTTGAAATGCGTATGTATTTAGTACAGCGATGGCGAGGCATGACAGAATCTCTGACCAGAGAGTTATTTATCGTTGCTAGGCTGCGCTTGACCGCGCGAGAGTTGAGTTGCATGTAGGGAGTCGGCAGTAGCAGTTGCGAGAAAGTTGTTGTACGTAGCGAGTCGCGAGAGCATGTAGTAGCGCGCGAGAGACAGTCGGAGTTGTGTGTGAGGAGTCGGCGGGCGTCGGCATGGGTCTCTGGTCAAGATTCACCACGAGGTATATTTTTAAATAAGGTAATGAAGCAGCATTGCGCTCATCTGATAATGTAATGCATCTTAAGTGTAATTAATTTGTTCAAGAATCGCCCCAATAATAATTTTGTTTTCAAGCCAAGCTTTTTAACAAAACAAACATTTTATTGAAAGAAAATTTCCCATGCATTTCCTTAAAGAAAAAATTTACTTAAGTTCAAAGAATTTTTGCGATGCATTTCCTCCAAGCTATGGCGAAAAATAAGAGCAGATGCAATTTTTACTGATGTAAGAACAGGGCCTAAGATCGACATTTCGGTCTATTTGCGTTTTCATTGTCACTGAGATTTCATTTTTTATTGAATTGACTTTCATTTTTGTGGGGAGCTTACACATGGCTCAGATTGCTATTTTTCATTTATTGTCATTGTCATTAAATTCCATTGCTGGGAGGTTACACTTAGCTCTATGTCCATTGTCATTTAAAATATTTTCTTTTACATTTTTGCGGGGAGGTTACACTTGGCGACACTCGGTCCAGGATCGTATTTCGTTGAGAATCTTTTGAAAAGTAGTCAGATTTTGCTCTTATTTGCTTAAATATAATTAGGATTTGGAGCAACCCTTTTACTAATTTTATGACTTTCTTTCCTCAGATCATCGGCAATTCGTTGCTCTGTTGTATTTGTGTTTGTTGCCTTTTGCATTTGTGCTTATTTGTTTTGTGAATAATTGTGACTATTGTAAAAATGCCGCGAAAGACTGCGAATAGTGTATCGCGAGGTATTATGAACGAAATAACCGACTTAAACAACTTCTCCAATGGTACTAGTGACACGCAGTGTAATGATGACAATCCTGCGTTCACTGACAATCAGTGCGTTCCAACCACCAATAATGATGTAGATCTTAATGATGAACAAACGAACTCAATTGTGTCCTCTGTTAATATGACGACAATTGATGACGCGGGGCGTTCTATTGTAATGAGCGCTGCCCAGTTTAACACACCCGGTTTGGAAAATTCACGTAACGGACAGACGAATTTTTCTAATGAAAATGAACAGGATACTCAAAGTAGGAGAGATTTATTTAATTCCGAAATAGTGACTGACAGTGTACATCCGACTGGGAAACCTTTTTGTAAATTACAGAATGGCCGAATGGTCACACAAAACGCGACAATGGCAGAATACATCATCAAACAGTACAGAAAATAGAGTGGGTAATGCTACCTTGGAACAAATTATGGCAATATTGCTTCAACATGGTAAAAAACTAGACAATAATAATGAAGATCTCAAACAACTTAGTGAAAAACAAGACAACAATTCCAGACAGCTTTGTGAACAGATCAAACAGCTTAATGAAAAACGTGACAGCCTTAATGAAAAATTAGACAGCAGTTCTAGACAGCTTAACGAGCAGATTAGAGCCGTTGCCGTACAGTGTCATGATACTAAGGAACAGTTACGCGAGGAAATTGAGGCTTGTTCAAGAAAAAGTAGCGAAGAAATTAGATCTGTTGCGCAAGAATTAAGGGAAATGCAAACAGCTACAACAGAAACACTGAGAGAGGAAATTAGCGGAGTCGCTAAACAATGCTCTGAAAAGGCTACACAATTACGCGACGAGTTTAAAGCAATGACAGCAGAACTTTCGCGCACAATGGATGAAAAGATTGACGCGAAATTCGACCAACAGAACACTCAGATTGACGAACGCTTTAATCTTCACATACAAGACAGTGATACGCGTTTCCGCAAATTTATTCAGGATCAAAATAAAGTAAAACGTCAAGTAATGGAAACAATCACTGCACAGAGACAGGAAGACAAACGTAAAATGTTTGCAAAAGCAAAAACATAAGTAGACAACAATATTGCTACAGTGTCCGACAAAATTAATACCATCGAACGGTTGAACGCGGAATTACGTGATGAAATTTCTGATCTTAAATCAAAAACAGATACACACACAGCAGATATTCAGACAGTGACAGACAGATTTGAACAATTAGAAATAACGCAGGATTGCGATGTCATCAAAGCTGATGTTAAAAAATTGAACGAAACCACACATAAATTACAAAAACAGATTAATACTTCTGACACTAAAAGCGATGATCAGGTGAAAATACTGACTGAAAAATGTGATGAATTGGCCAGTCGTATTGACGCTATTGAAAGTAATAATGACAGCAAATCAGACGACACTTCACCGGTTTCATTTAATCAAACACCTGAATTTCAAAATCTACAGCAGACAATTAATGAGATCGATTCGTCTAATAACACGTTGCGTAGAAAATTGTCAAGTTTACAGCAAGAGGTAACACAGATAAAAAATGTTTCAGCGTTTAACACATCACAGCAGACGCCACTTTGCGAACATTTGTCAGACTCACGCAGTGCGTATAATTTAGGTAATCAACAGAGAGTATACGACTTAGATTCCGAACAGACACAGACAAATAGATTCTCTTACAATCATGAACCTGTTCCATCATACAGAGACGATAATTTTGATTATAAACTTTTCTGTCAGTGAGAAAATTTAAAGAGTTTAAAAATGACAGAACACAGATTCACCCACTGGATTGGATAGAACAGTTTAGCTTTGCTTTTCCACCGACTTGGCCCGTTACGCATAAACTTGAATTTATTTGCAGTTTTTTGGAAGGCGAACCGGCAACTCGTATCAGACCGATCGCGAGACAATGTTATTCGGTAGAAGAATTTCAGAATGCTTTTCTATCAGTGTATTGGTCGAAGACGACACAGTGAGGATTTAAAGATCAGTTAATTAGTTTACCGAATTATGAGAACACCAATTTTCCCAGTGTCACGCAATTTTTTGAGCACATGGTGCAACAAAACCAGTACCTAAGTGAACCGTACAGTGAATCTGCACTCATTCAATTATGTATTTCTAAATTGCCACGATCATTACGTGTGTCTCTTTTAATGGGTCAACAAAAAGAAAATATTTCAGCATTCAGAGATCTGTTACAGCTCTTGGAAGTACAACAATCTGATTATTCCTTTGTGAACAAAAACTTTTCATATAACAACCAAGGTCAACAAACATACAGTAATTACGATCAGTCACGTAATTTCAATAGCAAAGGTAACAGACGCTTTAGGAACGACAACCACCAGAACTTTGGTAACAGACAAAACTTTGATTATCAATATCGTCAAAATTTTCAGGGACAGGAACCATATTTTAGTAATAATAGAGGTTTTTCGCAACAACAGCAACAAAACCAGCCGGTTAGCATACCTAACCAACAATGTAATGCACAAGGTCAACCTAACTTTAATGTTTCGCCGCGTGAACGTATAGTCCCTGGTACAACAACTACGTACAGAAAACACAGTATTTCAATTCCTATCGCAATACACCGTATAGGAATGACTATTACGACAGACGTAAAAATGATGAGCACAATTATCAGCGTACATATAATAACAGTCGGTCCTACCAACAGCAAAATGATCAGCAACAACATATTCTCGTGTATGAACCCGACAGTAGGCATAATCCAGAGCGTAATACGTCTGGAAGAAGTAATTGAACAGTTCAAATTATAGAAATGTTACAACATCCTCCTGACAATAATAACACGTCAGATAGAATTTGACTAGATACAGTTCAGGACGCATCTTCCAGTAACACAAACACTACTTTAGACACACAGAATGTTATTCACGAAAATGTAATTACTTTTGATGATATCAGAGACACTCTTTTACAGGAAAGACCAGTTGTTCAGAAAACTATTTCACATCCTGTCATCGAAATTGAAATTGGTTCATCGAAATTTTCAGCAGTAATCGATTCCGGATCACCTATGTCAGTTATAAATGAGGAAACTTTTAACGAGTGTAACAAAGAGAATACCTATCCCACATTACCATTAGGCAAAACGAAAGTAAAAGGAGCAGTATCGAGTAAAGGTGTAGACGTTAAATTACAGACGCATTTATCATTTTGTATTGCAGGTCACACGTTTCACTCAAATTTTTGGATTGTTCCTTTATTGACAACAGACGTTATTTTAGGCACTAATTTTCTCGTACAACACGACGGAGTTACTGACTTTCAGAATTGTTATTTAATGTTGAAGGATGAAAATGTGCAATTCGCTTTAGAATTTCAGTATTCCTTATCTGCGGAAGAACAAACAATTAATCGTGCAGAGGTCATTTCCGCAACACGTAACATAGACTGTAATTCCGCATTGTTCACAGACACGTACGTACATAACTATAATACTCCAGACGAAGCTGACTACGACGTAATACGGATGATTTCTGATAAAGTTAAACAAAGCAGTGCAAATACAGACGACGAACGCACGCAACTACGCAAAATTCTTTTACATCAAGCTCCAGTTTTCGACAACGTTCCTGGTACTATGTCCGGATTTATGTATGAATTTCAAGTCAAACAGCACAACACATTTAAAGCTAAGCATTATCCCATTCCGTATATCCATAGAGAACAAGTTAAGAAAGAATTGCAAGATATGCTTGACCAAGGAATTATAGAACCAGCAGTTAGTCCGTACATAAACCCGCTACATATTGTTAAGAAGAAAGATGGCTCACTTCGCCTCGTACTTGATTCACGTCACATCAATGACATAATTATTAATGAAACAGATCGACCACAGACATTAGAAGAACTACTACAGAAATTTCATGGTACAGCTATTTATTCCACATTAGATTTGAAATCTGGATTTTGGCAAATTCAACTTCATCCGAATTGCAGAAAGTGCACAGCTTTTCTCTGTTTTGGTGACTGTTATCAATTTTGTAAATTACCGTTCGGCTTAACTATTTCCTCTGCAGCTTTTATTCGCGGTTTGAACACAATACTTCCGACAGAACTTAAAGACAGAATTACGACGTACGAAGATGACATTCTTATCACAGAAGCTAACTGGACTGAACACAATCTCATTCTAGAACAACTGTTGCAAGGACACGTGATTTCAGCAGAAGGCATTGCGCCTGATCCGGAAAAACTTCAAGCTCTGCGTGACATTACTGTTCCTACAACAAAGAAACAACTGCGCAGTTTTTTGGGCTTAATTAACTTTTTTCGCAAATTTATTCATCACTCTGCCTTAGACACACCTAGATTATGCCAATTAACAGGTAAATATGCTATTTGGTCCTGGGATAAGCAAGCACATTCTGAATTTATGAACCTGAAACATGCTTTGTTGAATGCTCCACTTTTATCGCACCCAGATCTTACCAGAAATTTTTCCATTGCCACCGACAGTTCCAACACCGCTTTAGGCGTACACATTTTTTAGGAAATTGAAGAAGATGGCTCAACAGTAATTAAAAACATCGCATTTGCAAGCCGCATTTCGTCACCTGCTGAACGATATTACTCCGTTACAGAATTGGAAACGTTATGTGTTGTTTGGGCTTTTACGAGATTCAGGCATTTTCTTTATGGCAGACATACCACCGTTTACACAGACCATAGAGTGATACAGTTCTTACTTTCGGCTAAATTCACTCATGACAGATTAAGCAGATGGAAGCTTTATTTACAGGAATTTAATTTTACAATTGTTCACATTCCCGGCACACAAAATGTTATAGCAGACGCACTATCCCGTTCTCTCAGCAACAATCAGCAAGACGTCGCAGCCAACTTCTGCAAAGCAAATTTCAGCGTAATGTACATCCAACAAGTTGCATTTGAAAATTTTATTTCGTCGTCATTACAGGACACAGCAAAAGAGCAAAATAAAGACAACGTGTGGAAAGAAATTAAACACCTTTGGCAAGATAAGAATAATGTTACGATTAGAAACCATTACACTGTACGCAATGACATTCTATTTCGCCGCTCTCATCTTGACAGCAACAATTGGTTATTTTGCATTCCTGACGAACTGGTTAACAAATTAATCTGGTATACTCATTTAAGTTACGCACATTACGGAGCCAGAAAATGTTTTCTTATACTGAGACAGAACTGTTATTTTGCCAACATGGAGAAACGTATACGACGAGTTTTAGCGTCATCTAAAATTTGCCAGAAAGCTAAGTCAGACACCACTTCACATATTCCTCCATTATATCCCATTGTACCTGTTAAATTAAGACATATGGCCGCTATAGACATTTTTGGTCCACTTTCGAGAACTAACAGAGGTTTTTGCTACATCTTTGTCGCTGTTGAACTCACTTCAAAATTTGTTACTTTCGCTCCGTTACGCAAAGCTACTGCTAAAACTGTTTCGAGAGCATTTGTAAAATATTTTCTATTTCATGTAGGGCATGTGTTGAAAGTAATTTCTGATAATGGATCACAATTTCGATCTGCTATATGGACACGCATGTTACGAGCTAGAAGCATTTCTCCGATCTATATATCAAGGTACCATGCTTCTTCGAACCCTTGTGAACGATTAATGAGAGAAATTGGTAAACTGTGTAGAATATACTGCCACAAAAGACATATTGATTGGGATACACACATATTCTCATTCCAAGATGTAATTAATTCCATACCAAATGAATCCACTATGCTATCTCCGTCTGTTATACTGAAAAATGCTGAACCACCTAACAAAACTAAAGAATTAGTAAACTTTCCTACATCTCGTCGATTACGACACCACGAAATAATTAACATTGCGCTGAACAACATCAAACGTGTCGCAGAGCGCCGAAGAAGACAGCAATAACAGGTTTGTACACGCCGTGACTTTCACGTGGGACAAAAGATATTAGTACGTACACACTATTTATCCAGCAGAATAAAAGGTAAGTGCAGTAAATTTGAACTTCTATACGCAGGTCCATATCGGATTCGCAGCATTCCTCGCCCCAATGTTGTACACGTCGAAACTTTGAAAACCAGGAAAAGTAAGGGCAACCACCATGTGTCGAACATTAAACCCTTTATTGAATGAAACCACTTTATGATTTAACGTGCTATGATGCCACTTATGACCACTTATACAATTATATTCACGTGATTAATTATTGATGACTATCGTATTTTTTTTCTTGGCAAGTGCCCGGCAAGGTAAGGTTAGCAGGTCGCTCTTCTTGTCGTTACACATCAGACCGTGCATATTTTTCCAGACAAACTTACGTATTTTATGAATGATTATGCAATTCTATGTAGTGACGTATTAATTTCATCAAATTCTCTCTCCATTAAAGTCTTTAATTCTCGCCTCTATTAACTACACTACATACAAGCTGAACACAACGAACGTCACATTTTGTCTTTCTTATGTATGTACGATTGTTTTGATGTTTTGTTTGTATGCACTGTGAAATAGTTAAGGTATAACACACACCAGTTGACTTTGACATTTTTTGCCCTATGATATCTCAACATCGTGACTGTTTTACATTTTTCTTTTTTTGCTGCTGCATTGTGATATTCTCTGTACATTTTTGCCTTTGAACACTGTCTATGCTTTTGACATATTACGTTTTCTGTCATGTTATGCTGTATGCTTAATTATGTCACCATAAACCAGTCATTATTTAGTGAGTATATGATGTAAATGCAAGACATTAATCTTTGCTCATCATTTTCAGAAAGAAATAACGTGTAAAGGAAATAAATTAAACAGAAATGGGAATTTCAACTACGGAATAGACGAAAGAAGATACAAAAACCTTATGAGGAAGAGTAAATGGATCTGAATTAACAAGCATTAACAAGAATATACTATACACATCTTAGAATAGCAGTCTTAACTAATATTTTCTTTCAGAATACAAGGCGATTGATGCAGGCTGTCAGACAGAACTACACATCTTAGTTTTAGTGATGAAATATGCTAGATATAAGGAATAGTTGTGTTATGAGTAATGAAGTGATTTTTTGCAGATGATAATGAATGCTGATGAATAATAATGACGAATATGCTACTATGAATAATTAAGTTTTTCTTTACAGGTGATGATGATAATGGAGTTATGATGATATTGATAATGAAGTTTTCTTTACAGATGAGGATGATGTTGAGGTTTATGTATTTATGCTATGTAGTTATTTAAGTATTTGTTGCAGTTTGTTTTGACAGTATGTTTTATATCGTATGGTATGATGACTGAAAGTTTTGGAAAGGACAGCTATGGAACACATTTTTTATACACATTTCACTACCTGTTAATTCGATGTTCAGTACTTTTCAGCATAGTATGCGTTTCTTCTTTCAGCTCAATAATCCATTTTGTATTTTTTCCAGGAGAAGCCTTTCATGATACTTACTAAACTTGTTACTTATTAAACCTGTACTAGTACTTGCATTTTTTTTACCCAGTTGTGTCTATCATTTATAAATGTGATCACATATACTTCCTTGTTTCATAATCTTGCTACAGCTGACTCATGACGAATGACGTTACACATTTTTCATTTACAGGAACAACCCAGAAGCAATTTTTTTTCTTTTTCTCTTCTTGCTTTCCCTTATAATTACCCAAAGCAATGCATTGCTAACAAAAAAAAATGTATCACCAGTTTCAAATAATGCTACCCATTTAAGAGAGTTCTGAATAATACTGAATGATGAACAATGTTTTGTACTATTCAATACTTGCTTGCCAATGAGTGCCAATAATTAGTGTAACTAAATGAATTATGTTAATACTATGCCATTCATTAGCTCCTGTTTTCAATGATGACTTTTGATGTTTTGTAACTGGCCACTGAGTGCCAATAATTAATGTAACTAAATGAATTATGTTAATACTATGCCATTCATTAGCTCCTGTTTTCAATGATACTTTTGATGTTTTGTAACTGGCCAATGAGTGCTAATAATTAGTGTAACTAAATGAATTATGTTGATAATATGCCATTCATTAGCTCCTGTTTTCAATGATGACTTTTGATGTTTTGTAACTGGCCAATGAGTGCCAATAATTAGTATAACTCAATGAATTATGTTACTGCTATGCCAATAATTGACTCTCCTTTTCAATGACTAAATATGCTTTGTAACTGGCCAAGGACTGCCATTGTTTATTGTAATACGATTACCCATGATGCCAATAATTGCTATAATCAGTTAATTTTATGAACATTATTCTGTAATACTAAATACATGGTACAGAAATGTTCAATAACTGGGCTATGAATGCCGCAAACTACTAATGTAATTCTCAATGAAGACTACTATGTGACTTAACGTCCTTCACCTTCTGAGCTAACTACCCTGAATTACTGCAATATCCATTTGTCCTATCCATCCTCATGATCATGGAGCACTATATTTGGTTTTTGCACTAATTCTACGTTGGTGTGCCTTGTAAGAGCGTGGTGTTGACACGACATGCTGTCCACCACCGTGAGCGATGAAGACGTTATTATGGTCCCACTGTTTGGTGTACCCGATGTACTGCCAAAATGGTAACAGGGAATATTACTACGACATTTCAGTGTCTTGGATACGCTGATAAATACTTCTGGGAAAAGAACTGCAAATTGTCTCACTTGGTTTTGTATTTCTGTGGAAAGATATGGACTTTCAGTGCAGCTGCGTGCAACCTAAGTGCTACAACCATGACGCAGTCCTTCCTATTCCTTCCCTAATTCTTGTAAAATGAAAAAGTCATATACAGTGCGTGTGCACTTCCTTTCATTTGTTAATAAGATCAGTTATCCTGAAATTACTAAAGACTTCTATAGTGCATGTGCACTTTATTACACTCCTTGATTTGTTTGTTTGTTGTAGAAAAATACTAGAGAGTACTACAGTGCGTGTGCACTTTTGTCATTTGTCAATATGATTTGTACTCATTAGGTTTATTTGTCGTAAAAATATTAGAGAGTTTTTCAGTGCGTGTGCACTTTATGCCATTTGTACTCATTACGTATATATTTTGTGGTTTTCTGATATGTTCTGTACTACAGTGCGTGTGCATTTTTGCCATTTATTAATACATTTTGTGATTTGCTGATATATTCTCAACTGCAGTGCATGTGCACTTATGTCACTTGTCAACATGATTTTTTACCATTGCGTTTATTTGTTATGAAAATGCTAAAGAGTTTTTCAGTGCATGTACACTTATGTCATGTGTTAATATGTTTTGTGCTGAACGTCAGTAACTGTGCACTTATGTCATATGTTCTGTACTCATTGTCATTGTCTGAAATGTTTTGTACTCGGTGCATGTGCACCACATTTAATTCATGTACTACATCTGAATATTCTGTAAATTGTAAAAGTTAATTAACTAAGAAAAAATTTGTTGCTCATGGCAAGTCCAAATGACTCACCGTCGCTGCCAAATTTTTGCCCCCCCAGTGGAGGGTTATGAAACGCGTATGTATTTAGTACAGCGATGGCGAGGCATGACAGAATCTCTGACCAGAGAGTTATTTATCGTTGCTAGTCTGCGCTTGACCGCGCGAAAGTTGAGTTGCATGTAGGGAGTCGGCAGTAGCAGTTGCGAGAAAGTTGTTGTACGTAGCGAGTCGCGAGAGCATGTAGTAGCGCGCGAGAGACAGTCGGAGTTGTGTGTGAGGAGTCGGCGGGCGTCGGCATGGGTCTCTGGTCAAGATTCACCACGAGGTATATTTTTAAATAAGGTAATGAAGCAGCATTGCGCTCATCTGATAATGTAATGCATCTTAAGTGTAATTAATTTGTTCAAGAATCGCCCCAATAATAATTTTGTTTTCAAGCCAAGCTTTTTAACAAAACAAACATTTTATTGAAAGAAAATTTCCCATGCATTTCCTTAAAGAAAAAATTTACTTAAGTTCAAAGAATTTTTGCGATGCATTTCCTCCAAGCTATGGCGAAAAATAAGAGCAGATGCAATTTTTACTGATGTAAGAACAGGGCCTAAGATCGACATTTCGGTCTATTTGCGTTTTCATTGTCACTGAGATTTCATTTTTTATTGAATTGACTTTCATTTTTGTGGGGAGCTTACACATGGCTCAGATTGCTATTTTTCATTTATTGTCATTGTCATTAAATTCCATTGCTGGGAGGTTACACTTAGCTCTATGTCCATTAGCATTTGAATAAGAATACTTTATACATTTTTGTGGGGAGGTTACAGTGTGTGTGTGTGTGTGTGTGTGTGTGTGTGTGTGTGTAGGGTGAGAGAGAGAGAGACGGAACGAGGGGAACACATTCCACTTTTGCAGACCATCTAATACAAGAAAACCACCACCCAAAAAAACATGGAGACTGATCTTAAGATCCTCAGAGAGAGCAACAGTCTCTATCAAAAACTCATAGTAGAGGAGAACTACCACACACAAAAAGCAATAACACAGGGAAAGGGAGTCCTGAATGAAAATACAACACTGTGCAACAAAACACTGTTTGGAACGCTCAGTCAACTATACAAAGGTGACTCACCACAAAAAAAAGCATAAGAAAAGAAAAAAATCTTCTGTTTTCTCGGTTCCCTCCCCACCTCTCTTTCCATCTCTCTGTCTGTCTCTCTCTCTCTCTCTCTCTCTGTCTCTCTCTCTCTGCCGGCCGGTGTGGCCGTGCGGTTCTAGGCGCTTCAGTCTGGAACCGCGTGACCGCTACGGTCGCAGGTTCGAATCCTGCCTCGGGAATGGCTGTGTATGATGTCCTTAGGTTAGTTAGGTTTAAGTAGTTCTAAGTTCTAGGGGACTGATGACCTTAGAAGTTAAGTCCCATAGTGCTCAGAGCCATTTGAACCATTTTCTCTCTTTCTCTCTCTCTCTCTCTCTCTCTCTCTCTCTCTCTCACCCTACACACACACACACACATTCAAAATCAGGGCCATAACAAACATAAGATCAACGATGAACAAGTGAGCAACGACAATATTATAACTCCTCTCATTGAGTGTGTTGTCAGAAGTGTCTGCTCAGACCACATTTCGTGTAAATGCATGTGAGGTGAAGTAGTGAGCGGAAATTTGTGAAAAAACTGAGTGAAAACAATGCACTAAATAGGAGTTGTTTGAGACACCTCTTGGGACATGAAACAGGACGAAAAATGTAAGTATAGAAACGTACATAACCTCTACCCTCGAAACAGCTCTCCACAAATACGCAATAATTTACGTGGCTAGTTTGCAGATGACATGCTGTCAAAAAAAACGTCGAAAACGAGCACTAAAATAGATGTTCAGCTAGCGATATAATTTTAAGATGAATGTCTAAGCCAAACGAAGCAAGCTGCAAATATTGTATTTCTTAGGCCTACAGCAGTTAAAATATTACAAATGTGATATTGTACTCTACAGAAATAAAAATTTGACCAAAAGAAGATGACACATTGCTGTCGAAACATGTCTGGGTAAATATAAAAATAAACTAATTATGTTTACGTAAGGCTGATTTCCAAAACAACCTAGTTTTCCAGACTACTTTGTTTGTAATTTTATACAGTACGATATGAACATGTACTTTACATGTTGCCTTCGGACACAAGTGGAACTGGCCACAGTCCGTAATCAACTGGGAGCTGCGTGCCACGTTCAACAGCTTTCTGGTTACTTCTCAGTGCTGCGCCACCATCAGGCACCACATACGAGACCTGTGACTGGTGATGTTGGAATGCCGTTGTGACCCCGTTGCTGCTGCAGCTTTCGAAACTCAACATCCGAGACATGTGTCTTTACTCGAGGGTGAGTGGCGGACTTACGCCTTAGCAACAAGTACTAGGCGTTACTCAGTGTAGATAACACTTCTGAGCCAGCACAGAATGCCTCTCCTGTTGGGGCAGTGGCCTATTTTCATACCCAGCCCGGGAAAATACAGAGGGCGGGTACGCTTGTCATAGGGAGCTTGAAAATAAGGTGGATGATGGAGCCCTTCAGGTAACTATCACGCAGGACGGGAAAGAATGCCAGTGTGCATTCGTTACGTATGTCTGGCGGTCTCGTCCGAGACTTGGAGGAGGCTCTTTTGGTGGCTATAGAGCGCACTGGGTCCAATCGGCTGCAAACTGCTGGTCATGTCGGTACGAATAACGTCTGCCTTGTGGTTTCTGAGGCCGACCTCTGTTCCTACAGGCGGTTGGCTTTTTTGGTGAAGACAACTAGCAGTGAAGTGTGGTGCGGGGCTAAGCTCGTTGTTTGTAGCATAGTACCCGGTGTCAATCGCAGTCCTCTGGTTTGGAGCAAAGTGAAGAGTCTAAACCAAAGGCTCGCATGCGAATTTCTCGATCTCCGCTATCGAGTGGAGAGATACAGCGCTCCCCTTAAGAGGTGCCGGCCGATGTGGCCGAGCGGTTCTAGGCGCTTCAGTCTGGAACTACGCGACCACTACGGTCGCAGGTTCGAATTCTGCCTCGGGCATGGAAGTGTGTGATGTCCTTCGGTTAGTGACGTTTAAGTAAAATTTAAAAAACGTCGTTCAATATGCCTTAGATATGTTCCGAGCAAGGTCTTAAGGGCTGGGAAAGATCCTCCGTGATTTGATAGTCGTGTTAGAAAACTGCTACATAAACAAAGAGAATTTCGTCGCTGATTCAAAAGAAGTCAAAACTTAGCTGACAAACAAAAGTTAAACGATGCAGAAATGAGCGTAAGGATAGCAATGAGAGAACAATGACTAAGTGTAAAATATTGTCTAATGATCCGAGTAAAAACGCTAAAATGATTTGGCCGGCCGTTGTGGCCTAGCGGTTCTAGGCGCTTCAGTCTGGAACCGCGCGATCGCTACGGTCGCAGGTTCGAATCCTGCCTCGGGCATGGATGTGTGTGATGTCCTTGGGTTAGTTAGGTTTAAGTAGTTCTAAGTTCTGATGACCTCAGATGTTAAGTCCCATAGTGCTCAGAGCCATTTGAACCATTTGAACTAAAATGGTTTGGACTTACGCAAAATTAGTAAGCTGCTTGAAATCATCTATTCACTCACTCAGTGACCATGATGGCATCCAAACGGAAAACGATAGAGAGAAGGCCGAAATACTGAATTCGGTCTTCCAAAATTGTTTCACTGCGGAAGACCATAATACGATCCTTCCTGACAATCGTCGTACTTACTTCGAAATGGCAGATATAGAGATAACTGATCACCGAATAAAAAAACAATTGCAATCGCTTTGTAGTGGAAAGGTATGAGGACCAGATGAGATCCGTTTAAGATTCTACAGAGATTATGCGAATGAACGTGCTCGCTTTCTTATAGCAGTTCACCGTAGGTCGCTGGAGCAACAAAGGGTACCTAGTTATTGAAAAAAGTTGCAGCTCATTCCCTTTTTCAGAGATGATAGTAGGGCAGATGCACATAATTATAAGCCTATATCGTTGCCGTTTGCAGCACAAAAATCTCCTGGATAAAAATCAACACGGATTCCGTAAACAGAGGTTTTGTTGAAGTCCGCTTGCGCTGTTCCTCCATGAGATCCACAGCGCTGTAGACATCGGGTCTCAGGTTAATGCCGTTTTCCTGGGTGTCCGTGTGTATGACGAAACCCGGGAGTTAAAATTTTGCACTGCTATTTGATTAGAGCTAGTCAGTGCAGCGATGATGTCATGAGAGGCTGTGTCTCGGGAATAGTTGGTTACAGTATTGATTCCGTTGCGCATACGAAAAGTAAAATTACAGAGTTTATAGGCCATAATTTATAGGTCATTTGTTCGGGGTATTACCAGCACAAAATCAGTTGTTCGTGATGACACTTCGATATGATGCATTGCCGCTGGGAGCACTAGTATAAATGTGACTCGCTTGTCAAGTCACATGCCTAGTGGTTGTCCGCTAGATACACAGGAGAGTCAAGGTTGTAAACTCCCACTTTGACACTGCCAGTATACAGTAACTTTAGACAATCAGTTGTGATGTTGGCAGATGAAACTGAGTAAAGCAGAATTAATCAAAACACAGCGTAAAATTTTAATTTCGGGGTTTCGTCATACTACAATTTTCATGCCACTATCGCATATAATTTGCTTATGGATGAACAAGGAATACGTGATCGCATGGCGGTAAGCAAATGGCTACTGACTGGAAGTGACAAGGACCACTATCTTAGCTCACTGATTTACACTTATTATTCCCACAGTTCAAATGTGCCTAAAACAATCTAATGCGCACATTATTTACTGGTTTCCAGCGGGCATAATTTGTTCGTTAACATTACAGTTCAACTTGATCTATTCTAATATACTGTGGTCTAGTAAAATCAACGCCTACAGCGCACACCTGGGGATTGGTTTGGGATGTCCTCCGTACCATAGGTGCTCTATTAACCTACTAATTCAAACACTCTCTCTCTCAGCTACCATACTCATGCACCAAAACAATCTCATTCTCATCGACTGCCGAACAAGAAAACTATATTTTTCTATCTTGCATGCATAGCCCGTCAGAAGACATACTAAATCAATAGGGATTAACCTGGAAGTGTTAATTTTACTGCTATGGATCTCAACAAAATACTGAATTATCTATCAGTACTGTTTCTCATCTACGTATTTTAATCCCAATATACACGTTACTTGCCAGCCACGTAGTGATCATGGCAACTTATTTATATACCGTATATCTTGGTGCTATTTTCTATCAGTCTTTTGTACCACCATTATGTACCATGATCAGACTCGCTTCACATGCTGAGTACTCCGCATACCATATTTTTTTAACAAAATTAATTTTAATCTCTGAGCAATCATGCGCATTTACCGGTGCAATGCGACCCTCTTGTGATGCCGCTGGGGAAATGGCACCGAGCGAGGTGGCGCAGTGGTTAGCACACTGGACTCGCATTCGGGAGGACGACGGTTCAATCCCGCGTCGTGCCATCCTGATTTAGGTTTTCCGTGATCTCCCTAAATCGCTTCAGGCAAATGCCGTGATGGTTCCTTTGAAAGGGCACTGCCGACTTCCTTCTCCATCCTTCCCTAACCCGATGGGACCGATGACCTCGCTGATTGGTCCCCTTTCCCAAAAACCAGCCAGCCAGCAAATGGCTAATACACTCACCTTATTTTGCTCGTAGAGTACAAGTTCAAAAGCTCACGGGATATTTCTTATCTAAATTAGTTTAATGGATGATTATCAATGCTGAACTCGCCGTATTTGTGGTGAAGACAAGGCATATCTTTGATCTCATTCCATCAAAAAACTTAATTTGCTGAATATGGTAAGAAAAATTAATTTCACACGCAAATGTATACAGCACATACCCAGTCCTGAAATTAAGAATGGTTCAAGCACCTTTGGTCTGCTTTTTCTATGAAGCTCACTATGACAACGACTGTACGTAAATTTACTCATCCTTGAGGAAGTGCTTGACCTAATCAAAAACCTTCACACGGCTTTCTTAAACAATCTCAGCTTATAAACTAACACACGCTAATATTTCAACTTATAACACCTGCAGCTACACTGTTTTTTAATCATATGCAACAAAGATGGACCGTTGGTCTAAAACAAAGAATCCTAACATTCTCAAATTTACCTACCTAAAAATGGATCAGAATTTCGAAAATCTCTCCTCACCTGTTTGTCATAATTATCACCCTGAAAATAAAAAACATTATTTCTAACTACAGGCATAAGAATTTCACATATTCATACCAATCTGCAGAAAGATATTCGGAGAACACAACGGAGTCAACCGTTCAGTTCAGGAACTAGCGTCAGTGTGCCGGAATAAGGCTGCCCACAAAGGAGACCATCTGGTAAGTGGTGTGGCCATCCTCTTCCTACATTGGCGAACCGTAGTCCAGATTCTCCACTACCTTGGATGCCTTCTTTGGTTTACTTTAAACGAAGCAAGCAAAAGACTGGGCAAAGATTACCAGTGACTACACATGCACTATCTATGGTCTCCTACATCTGTCTCCATCCAGAACACCCACACCCACCCACACACCAACCCACACACCCACCCACACACACACCCTCACACCCACCCCACACACACACACCCACACCCACACCCACACACACCCACACACACCCACACAAACCCCCCCCACCCCCCCCACACACACACAATCCAATACAAATAAATCATAAAACAGTACAAATGAGAACCAACTGGTATAGGATGTGCACATTCAAATTAGAGAACCCATACCATCATTCTTTTCTACTTCGACCACCGATAACTAATTATTAAATAAGTACGCCAAAATCTTCTTCCGACAAGAACAACGATGCTAATAAATAAGTGAAGGTTTAAACTGTACCCTCTCACTATAAATAAGTTTTGTCGATTGCAATGCAGCTTATCGTGGAGGATGTTTTTAATGCTGAATACGACCTAGTGACTACCATATTATTGAATTATATACAATTCCATGTGTTGCATGAGAGTGCTGGTGTGATGGCATAAATGTGTACGTGAATGTTTCGCTTTCAGCATTCTCAATTGCAGTAACTCGAAACAGATTAATACTCGCGTTTCTAAATAACACTTTATCTCAATCTGTGGTGGTCTTTTGTCTTAGTACTGTGGTAGGGCTTGTGTGTAAACAGTAAAGTAGATTAATTAAAATGGCTTCGTCTGAACTACGGCGATCGACTGTTGAAAAAAATCAAACTAGAAAATCTAATCAAGGTAGTTTAGAAAAGTACTGATTATAGACAAAATGATGGGGAACCATTTTATCATCGCTAATTAATTGATGTAACTGCAGTGCACAGTTGCAACGACTTTAAAACTGGTCCATATTCGTACAATTGCTTGAAAGTTAGCAAATTAGACATATAATTACGGCATGCTCAATTTTCGTATGTATCGCTCCACAGCAGTTAATTTCAGTTAGCCGGCCGAAGTGGCCGTGCGGTTAAAGGCGCTGCAGTCTGGAACCGCAATACCGCTACGGTCGCAGGTTCGAATCCTGCCTCGGGCATGGATGTTTGTGATGTCTTTAGGTTAGTTAGGTTTAACTAGTTCTAAGTTCTAGGGGACTAATGACCTCAGCAGTTGAGTCCCATAGTGCTCAGAGCCATTTGAACCAATTTCAGTTAAGTGCATAGTGTCAATAAAGTGGTTTTCTACAGTACATAAAGATTATAACATGTGTAATTGAAGGAAACGACCTCGTTCCTAGATGTAGTTATTGTAAGCAGCAAATCAGTCTACCTGTTTACAACCTGTAGCTACAATGTGTA
The DNA here is from genome assembly GCF_021461395.2 of Schistocerca americana. Taxonomy (NCBI): domain Eukaryota; kingdom Metazoa; phylum Arthropoda; class Insecta; order Orthoptera; family Acrididae; genus Schistocerca; species Schistocerca americana. The sequence goes on from NC_060122.1 coordinate 656,163,398, forward strand.
GTAATGAATGCAATGATACTTTCAATTTTGCTGAACATACTTCTCTGGGGGTAGCGTCTTTGACTACTTGTCAGAACGACCTGAGTCCCGAGTTTGACTCAGCCATTGTTTACATTTTCAATAAAAAATCATCAGCAATGGGGGCCGAAAACGTCCGGTATCAGAAGCCACTCTTATTCTGTCAATGCCCTTGCCTAAGAAAGCAGATGAGCAGGCAGAGGTTGGGAGTGCCCTCTAGTCACTGGGGTGGGAAATTGTCTCAAAGACGGAAGAACCAGCAGGATCAATGGTATGGAGATGCAGAAAACAATGGAAGCAACTGCATTAAAGATACATAATGTGTTTCTATATGACATGCGGCCTGTAATTAAAAGTGTGTCACGATAACTTTTCCAATGACAAAATATTCATATAACTGGGAGAAGACTGCTATGGGTACGTAACCATTTGAAGAAGATTCAATAACCAATGTAAAGGTAATATTCTAAGAGTCACAGCTTGGAATTATTATACGACAGTTTCTCCCAAAACTGTCCCGTAACTAATATAAAGCCAGAACTAAAAAGGCTAGTAGTATCAGAACAATTAATGCCTACTGATTAATAAAATGTATACCAGTACTTATGAATGTCAGTAGCTAATCAATGTAGTTTACATTCTTATACTGTATAGCACTTTGGGAACATATTAAGTTGAGCTGCAAGCCAGCAGGTGCCGTTAGGTCACGCAGGCTGACAGCAGGAGAGGCCCACCACTGGACGAGTTACTTGGCTAACCAGCTTCCCTCTGAGGAGATGGCGAGGGAGCTCGTCACTGAAGTTAAAATAGCATCTCCCTTTAGGGACACCAGCAGAAACTAATCTACGACTCGGACGTGGAAGGAGGTCCGGATGGATGCTTTTGTGGGCATAACGTAGAAAACAGGGCTTACTTCAAAATATACAACCCCCTGGAGATAAAGATCGAAACCTGGAGTACAACCTGTATTCACATTTGTGAGCATGAGACGCTGCTGAACTGCGACACTGCAAAACCCGAAAGTTTAACACAATGTGAGAGCTTCCAGGACTGGCTAATGTACATAAATCAGAAGTACACTATGTGATCAAAAATATCCGGACACCTGGCTGAAAATGACTTGCAAGTTCGTGGCGCCCTCCATCGGTAATGCTGGTATTCAATATGGTGTTGCCCCACCCTTAGCCTTGATGACAGCTTCCACTCTCGCAGGCATACGTTCAATCAGGTGCTGGAAGGATAGTTGGGGAATGGTAGCCCAGTCTTCACGGAGTGCTGCACTGAGTAGAGATATCGATGTCAGTCGGTGAGGCCTGGCACGAAGCCGGGGTTCCATAACATCCCAAAGGTATTCTGTAGGATTCAGGTCAGGAGTCTGTGCAGGCCAGTCCATCACAGGGATGTTATTGTCGTGTAACCACTGCGCCACAGGCCGTGCATTATGAACAGGTGCTCGATCACGTTTAAAGATGCAATCGACATCTCCGGATTGCTCTTCAACAGCAAGAAGCAAGAAGGTGCTTAAAACATCAATATAGGCCTGTGCTGTGATAGTGCCTTGCAAGACAACAAGGAGTGCAAGCTTCCGCCAAGAAAAACACGACCACACCATAACACCACTGCCTCCGAATTTTATTGTTAGCACTAAACAAGCTGGCAGATGACGTTCACCGGGCATTCGCCATACCACACCCAGCCGTCGGACCGCCACATTCTGTACCGTGATTCGTCACTCCACACTACGTTTTTCTGCTGTTCAATCGTCCAATGTTTACGCACCTCACACCAATCGAGGCGTCGTTTGTCATTTACCGGCATGATGTGTGGCTTATGAGCAGCCATTCGACCATGAAAACCAAGTTTTCTCACCTGCCGCGTAACTGTCATAGTACTTGCACTGGATCCTGATGCAGTGTGGAATTCCTGTGAGATGGTCTGGATAGATGTCTGCCTATTACACATTACGACCCTCTTTAACTGCCGGAGTTCTCTGTCAGTCAACAGACGAAGTCGACTAGTACGCTTTTGTGCTATACGTGTCCCTTCACATTTCCACTTCACTATCATATCGGAAACTGTGGACCTAGAGATGTTTATGAGTGTGGAAATCTCGCGTACAGACGTATGACAAGTGACTCCCAATCACCTGACCACATTCGAAGTCCGTTGAGTTCTGTGGCGCGGCATTCTGCTCTCTCACGATGTCTAATGATTACTGAGGTTGCTGATATGGAGTACCTGGCAGTGGGTGGCAGCACAATGCACCTAATATGAAATACGTATCTTTTTGGAGGTATCCGGATACTTTTGATCACATAGTTTAGACACGGCTGTGTTCTCGAGGACTCGCACAAACTGGCCATAGAGAAAGGCAGAGAGAGACAGAGAGCAGAAAGTATTTTTTCAGCACCAAATGTTAGAAAAGTTTTACTGATTAATGGCCTGAAATCAGAGATGGAGAGGGAACTAGTTTCTTTTAAGGCCTCTTCTTACTAGTTGACGTTAGGAATATCCACAGCTCAGCCAATGAAAAATGATGTAGACAATGAAAAAGCGAGAACCCGAAAAAAATGGTTCAAATGGTTCTGAGCAGTATGGGACTTAACTTCTGAGGTCATCAGTCCCCTAGAACTTAGAGCTACTTAAACCTAACTAACCTAAGAACATCACACACATCCATGCCCGAGGCAGGATTCGAACCTGCGACCGTAGCGATCGCGCGAGGACCCGAATTTTCCTTTTCGGAAGCAGACGGAACAAAATCACTTCATTGTCAGACTTCATCACAAGGATTCATCTCCAACCTCATCGCCAAGGTCCAATAGTACAGCCGAGCAGCCGGGTGCCTCTCTGAGCAAATGAGCTAAAAGACTTGGTGTATTTCGGACTGCGTTGCATTTAGCCCAAGCGCAGCTTATTGCTGCGAAACTGAGTCATTTTGCAGTCACTTTAGCCTCCATCTGCAAAAAAACATGGTGACATCTAGGCGTGACAGTTAGACGAACCATAGGGAAAGTCAAATCATTACTACTGAGTTTCAGTCATTTTCAAGCTTCTCTTTCAAAATTTGCTTGCAGGCTTTTATGATCAATACGCTTTCAATTCCGGCCGCAGACATAAACGCACACCCTCATATAGCATTATCTACTTTTTAATAGGAACATTTAAGAAATCACGAAATGACTTCGCGAATATTATTGTTTCATACCTAGATGCGATTATTAGTGTAACACCCCTTATCGTTTAGCCACATTTGCCAAGTTAATAGTCTGATACTGCCAAAGTGTGTCGGACGACTTAATGCGCATTTTTATGTACTGAATTAATTCTGATTCTTGTTTAATTAGTACGTAAGGGTTTTCGCGGTTATTATTAAGGAGGGACTACGATTTATTGGTGTCAGATTAACAGGTCTACTTTTTCACAACTTTAAGTCAGAAACCCAAACGTCATCTAAGAAGAGTCAGAAGCCTGACTGTGTTACGAAGCTACTGAAACTGAAAAGGGAACTACAAAGGCACAATTTACACAGAGTGAATCACCTATAACTTGCAGTTCAAGTATTGCGGAAATGAAATGTGGTATCGATGTGCGGCTTTCACAGAATGGATTGATACTCACGGGCTCGTATTGTTAGACAATAAACAGTTTCTAATAATACTCTGAAAGAGTATTTTTGTTAAAACATATATTTTTGAATGGAACTCTGCCTATTGACATAAAAAACTGAAAATAGGGCAAATTATAATCTCAGTGCTGTTTGTTGCAGGATTATAGTGTGAGTCTTTTACAAGATATCGTAGTTTGATAAGTTCTGACACCGAAACTTGTCTGTGCCATTCAGTCCGCATAGTCACTAAGTGCGATGTTGTATTTGTTTCCAGAGTGCTTTGTGTTCCATGATTCCACTGAGACTTACTAGTCCGTTAGTATGTCGTGAGCGGACGGTGAGATTTAGCAATGCAGAAAAAGCCGACAAGCTCATGATGTGTGGAGAGTGTAGGATGAATGGAGTTCGTACTTGTACGGTGCATGCGGCAAGATATCCCAAGAGACGTCAACCGTCTCGGCACAGTCACAGAAATAGGACAGCGAAATACAGGAGTAAGGAATGTAACTGCAAAGAAACCTTAAGTAAAAGAAGAAGTCTTCCAGTGGTCGACGAAGGAAGTACACTAAGTTCAGGAACAGACATGCTTGCGGAAATATACATCGTTTAGGGACGAGACAAACAGGAAGCGTCAGGAACACAAGGCAACAGGAAAAATCAGAAGAATCGGAAAAGAATGGTCACTGGAACGACTGAGTCATTGTATAAAAAAAGTCAACATAGCCCTCGTCGAAATTAAAAGTCAAGGCGTGAACAATAAAAGAGGAAATCTACTGTCAAACGCAGAGGAGAGAGCGGATAGGTGGAAAGAGTACATTGACGGCCTGTACGAGGGGGAGGAACCGTCTCACGTGATGGAAGAAAAATTGGGAGTCGATATGGGTGACGTAGCTGACGCGGTATTACCGCCAGAGTTTGACAGTTTTGAAAGACTTGCAATCAGGTACGGCAAAGGACTTGTATACGTTATTTCGAAACTTGTAAAATCGTTGGGGGAAGCTGCAAACAAACGTCTATTCAAGTTGGTGTGTGGTATCTATGGAACTAGAGACATACCATCAGAATTTCGAAAAATATTACCATCACAATACCTAAGACAGCATGGGCAGGTAAGTGCGAGAACTATCGCACATTTATCTAAAAATCTAACGCATCCAAATTGTTGACAAGAACAATACACAGAAAAATGGAAAATAAAACTAAGAATCTCTTAGATGGCGATCAGTTTGGTTTTAGGGAACGTAAGGGCACAAGAGAGTGAGTTCTGACGTTGCTTCTGATAACGGAAACAAGGCCATAAAAAAATTACGTGTCTTCATAAGATCTGCGACCTACAAAAAGCATTCGACAATGTAAAATGCTGCAAGATGTTCGATATCTCATAGAAATGGGCATAACCTACAGGGAAAGACTGGTAATGTACAACTGTGTAAGAACCAAGAAAGTACTCTAAAATGGCTGACCGAGAACAAAGTTATACGATAAAAAAAAGGTTATAAGACAGGGATGCAGTCTTTCTCGCCTATTGGTCAAGCTGTACATCGAAAAAGCAAGTAGGATTAAAATTCGGGGTGAAAGAGTATCAATGAAATGGCTCGATACTAACATTGCTTTCCTCAGTGACATCGAGGATGAATTAAAGGATATAACAAACGGAGTGAACAGTTTGTTAAGCACAGAATATCAGAATATGGGCTCAGAGTAAACTGAAGAAAAAGTGAATTTTATGTTATTATACCCAGATTCACGACATTTCTCCGGCACGTACAAACAAATTATCCCTAGTCTCCGATGGTATATGTAACCTACATCAAAAGCATCGTGCTTTGATAGAAGCACTGCTAACCGATTTTTCTACCAATGTCCTACGTTCGTGAACCAATAATCACGTTCACGTTCGACGCAACAAACACCCATGACGAGTAAAAGAAATGTGAAGATAAAACGACGCCAACTAATTTCCGAATTATCTGCGGACATCCTTTCCATTGCACGCACATATCGCCACAGAATTTAAGTTTCCTTTTAAAGCACTGTTTAATATCACAAGCGGAGAGAACCATTTCGTGAAGCACAGAACGGAAGTTCTCTTGAGAAATACAGGGGTGGCGAAATAATGCTGTCGCCAACGCAAGGGAGAAACGGAGCACAGAAGCAGAAAAAAAAGGAATACAATGGAAAAGAGAAATATCCTGGACTGCATATTTTTCCCGGAATAAAAGCCAGAGAATCAAAGACCATTAAACATTTCGCGTAACCCCTGCCTACCTAACCCCGAGTTTTTTTCTGTGCACAAGGGTTGTGTTTTCGTCTCAGCGCACACCGTAACTTTTGATACAGGACTTCTGTAGAATCTGCAGCTATACCGTTTGCTTCAGTACCGGTAGTTCCAAATCACAGCAAACTTCACCTTTTCGAAACAGTTCCTGGCACTCGAACCTAGGTTATTTAGTCCGCGGGCATTGTTTTATGCATTTGAGACTGCCAAGTGTTTCTCAGTAACAACGGGTATTGAGTTGGCTGAGTGGTTTAAGGACAGTGGACTCGCTTTCATGGGGATTGCAGTTCAAATCCCGGTCCGACCGGCCAGGTTCGGTTTCTTCTTGCTTTTACTAAACCACGTAAAGTAAATGAGTAGGTCCACTAAAAAAGGACACTGCTTCTTCCTTCTCAAACCTTGCCCATTCTCAGCGTGTGCCTCGAAGCTTGCAAGCTCGTAGTCTACAGTGCGCTAAGCACTGATCTTCCGCCCGCATCTCGTGGTCGTGCGGTAGCGTTCTCGCTTCCTACGCCCGGGTTCCCGGGTTCGATTCCCGGCGGGGTTAGGGATTTTCTCTGCCTCGTGATGGCTGGGTGTTGTGTGCTGTCCTTAGGTTAGTTAGGTTTAAGTAGTTCTAAGTTCTAGGGGACTGATGACCATAGATGTTAAGTCCCATAGTGCTCAGAGCCATTTTGAACTGATCTTCCTTTGTCTTTCTCAGCAACCGCGGACCTTAGAGCGGAAGAGGGAAGGCGGGTGATGCGGTACGCTCTCTCCCCTTCTCTACCAATTTTATTTGACTAAAAACGTGCATGAACACTGAAGCGTCAAAGAAACTAGAATAGACATGCGTATTCAAATACAGACATATGCAAACAGGCAAAATACGGCGCTGCGTTCGGCAACGTGTATATAAGACAAGTGTCTGGCGCAGTTTTTTGATCGGTTACTGCTGCTACAATGGCAGGTTATCAAGATCTAAGTGAGCTTGAACTTGGTGTTATAGTCGGCGCACGAGCGGTGGGACACAGCACATCCGAGGTAGCGATGAAGGGTGGATTTTCCCGTGCGACCATTTCAAGAGGGTACCGTGTATATCAGGAATCCAGTAAAACATCAAATATACGACATCGCTGCGGTCGTAAAAATACTGCAAGAACGGGACCAACAACAACTGAACGTGACAGAAGTGCAACCCTTCCGCAAATTACTGTAGATTTCAATGCTGGGCCGTCAACAAGTGTCAGCGTGCGAACCATTCAAAGAAAAATCATCGCTATGGGCTTTCGGAGCCGAAGGCCCACTCGTGTACCTTTGATGATCGCACGACACGAAGCTTTACGACACGCCTGGACTCGTCAACACCGACATTGCACTGTTGATGACTGGAAACATGTTGCCTGGTCGCACTAGTCTCATTTCAAATTGTATCGAGCGGATGGACGTGTAGGGGTATGGAGACAGCTTCGTGAATCCACGGACAGTGCATGTCAGCAGGGGACTGTTCAAGCTGGTGGAGGCTCTGTAATGGTATGCGGCATGTGCAGTTGGAGTGATATGGGACCCCCGATACTGCTAGATACGACTCCTACAAGTGACACGTACGTAAGCATCCTGTCTGATCATCTGCATCCATTCACGTCCATCGTGCATTCTGACATACTTGGGCAATTCCAGCAGGACAATGCGACACCCCACACGTCCAGAATTACTACATAGTGGCTCCACGAAGATTCTTCTGAGTTTAAACGTTTCCGCTGGCCACCAAACTCCCCAGACATGAACATTATTGAGCTTATCTGGGCTGCCTTGCAACGTGCTGTTCAAAAGAGATCTCTACCCCGTCGTATTCTTACGGATTTATGGACAGCCCTACAGGATTTATGCTGTCAATTTCCTCCAACATTACTTCAGACATTAGTCCATGGCAGGTCGTGATGCCATACTGGGGTCCCTGCACGATATTAGGCGGGTGTACCAGTTTCTTTGGCTCTTCATTCCACATACTAGGTGGTCAAAAACAGTCTGAAGAACTTGTAATGGGAGGTTGCGCTGAGAAATAATTTAGAACTGCGATGAGATGTGGTTTTACAGTTGTGAAACTTCATTGTACATAACTATCAGCTGTTTATTTTTACGCTCAGTTTTGCCGATTCTATAAACAGAACATTATCAAGCCGAAGCAAAGCATAACCAGCTTTTCAGTACAAAATTCAAAGTGAACGACTTGGACGAAGGCAGAAAAACATAGCTTCTGATACAATAAATAACAGAAGCCATGATTTTCTACCTACGTCGAAGTTGTTCACTTCAAATTTTTTATTGAAAAGCTGGTTTCTCAATGAGAAATGACTGTTAAGAAAAGAGTTCGTTACACTGTGCCGCTTACGAGTTATTTAGCATTGACTCCGCGTGTGCGAATTTATGCAGCCTGCGAGAGACAGTGTTGCCAAACTTGTTCTCCTTGGTTTCCTCAAACCGAACAAAGGTAGATTTTGCTTCTTCCGAAAATGGCACATTTTGATTGGTGATCAGCATCTGGACAACCGGTAACTCACGGACCCACAGATGTCTGTGCATTAGCATATTTTAGTGCGTGAAAGTAATCGAAATTGCGCCTGCAGCGACCTGACTGGATAACTTCAACGCTAAGCAAAGTATAGAATACTCTTTTAATGTTTGTTTCTCAGCACACCCTCCACTTCGAAAACCTTACAAGTTTTTCTGACTGTTTCAGATCAACCTGTACATATATAGGACGTTTCACAATTCATGTTACACACGTCTAGAGTTTGTGGAGGGGACTTAGATGAAGTTTTACATAGGAACCCAAGACCGGAAACGTCATCCAACGACGCTATAGAGTGTCAGAGTTATAGACGCCTGCGCCTTTAGACGTATGTACATACAAAGTGATTCCGTATCGATGCTAGTAACTTTCACGGATGATGGAGGCCGATAAATGTTCCGGTTTGAGGTAAGCGCCGGTGGTTCGGAACGAGTCGAAAGTTACAAACGGAAATCATTCTGATACCTCTGAAAGTGGAATACATGTACCAGTACTGTTGTTGCTAAAACTTTATGGTATGTAGCTTTCAGAGTTGGTAGTATGGACCTAGACAAGGAGAAATGGGCTCTAAAATGCCAGCTTGAGGGGCTATAAGCACTTCATCTTCGCTATTGTGAAACATATCTCTACTGAACAAGTACTCACAGCTCTTTTGCTGTGCATATTATAGCACATGTTTACTAGACATTTCTTCTTGTTTTAGTCCATACTACCACCTCTGATAGTTACATTCACCCTGCATTCTTAGCAACAATCGTACCGCTACGAGTATTCCCCTGTCAGAAGTATCAGAATGATTTTTGCTTGTAATTTTGACTCGTTCGTTTCCGAACCAGGGACGCATTTCTTAAATTGACACATTTATCCGTCTCCATCATCCTTGAAAGTTTGTAACATCGTCACGTAATTATCCCATATATACATTACATTTACAGGCGCCCAGCACCTATAACTTTGACTCTCTGTAGCGCCGTTGGAAGATCTTGATCCCTTAAGTCCACTCTGCAACCTCTAGAAGTGTGTAACGCTAACTGCGAAGCACCCTGGAGACCCTGATGTGCAGAAATTAAGGGCGAAACTAAGTTTCGCATAATGCGTTACTGACAATAACATCCTTCGATGAAACTTGGATCCCATACGGAAGGAACTGCAACATTATACTGCAGTAGGTTACCATAAGAAATACGCAGTGAGAGGAACAGAAATGGCACTTCCATTGTATCGAAGTCACGGCGGTTCATGATGGACCCCTGGACATAATAGAAGGCAGAAATATTTTTTAATGGGGTGTGTGGTCACCGCGAACGACAGTGCACTCTTTCCAAAGCGCTCGTGTGCTGGTCACAAGATTGTAATAGGACGTTCCATTTCTCCATAAACGAGACTGACAGCTGTCGGCTGGTCATAAGTTCATGTGTACGTACTGTAATATTTCTCCACATCGCATCCCACACATGCTCGGTGGGATTTAAGTCGGATGAAAGGGCTGGCCATTCCATTCGCCGAATATCCTCTCCTTCCAAGGGCTCCTCCACATATGCTGTTCGATGCGGTCGCAGTTGTCATCAATAAAAATGAAGTCAGAACCGAATGCACCCTCGAAAAGGCGCATGTCGGTCGTGAGTACAGCATAATAAAAACGTTGACTGGGGAGCGTACCGTGTTCAGAGATCTGAAACTCAGTACACCCTTGCAACATTTTGCGTCCCCGCACCGTAACGCCTGAACCACTAAAACGTTCGTGTTCTACGATGTTTCTGGGTGGCATACGTGAGGTGAGAAACATCTTGCGAACCATGGATGAAGGGTATCAGACGGATGCCATATTCCTTGATTTCCGGAAAGCTTTTGACTCGGTGCCCCGCTGCAGACTCCTAAGGTACTAGCATATGGGATTGGTTCCCAAGTATGGCAGTGGCTCGAAGACTTCCTAAGTAATAGAACCCAGTACGTTGTCCTCGATGGTGAGTGTTCATCGGAGGTGAGGGTTTCATCTGGAGTGCCCCAGGGAAGTGTGGTAGTCCGCTGTTGTTTTCTATCTGCATAAATGATCTTTTGCATAGGGTGGATAGCAATGTGCGGCTGTTTGCTGATGATGCTGTGGTGTACGGGATGGTGTCGTCGTTGAGTGACTGTAGGAGGATACAAGATGACTTGGACAGGATTTGTGATTGGTGTAAAGAATGGCAGCTAACTCTAAATATAGATAAATGTAAATTAATGCAGACGAATAGAAAAAAGAATCCTGTAATGTTTGAATACTCCATTAGTAGTGTAGCGCTTGACACAGTCACGTCGATTAAATATTTGGGTGTAACATTGCAGAGCTATATGAAGTGGGACAAACATGTAATGGCAGCTATGGGGAAGGCGGATAGTCGTCTTCGGTTCATTGGTAGAATTTTGGGAAGATATGGTTCATCTGTAAAGGAGACCGCTTATGAAACACTAATACGACCTATTCTTGAGTACTGCTTGAGCGTTTGGGATCCTTATCAGGTCGGATTGAGGGAGGACATAGAAGCAATTCAGAGGCGGGCTGCTATATTTGTTACTGGTAGGTTTGATCATCACGCGAGTGTTACGGAAATGTTTCAGGAACTCGGGTGGGATTCTCTAGAGGAAAGGAGGCGTTCTTTTCGTGAATCGCTACTGAGGAAATTTAGAGAACCAGCATTTGAGGCTGACTGCAGTACAATTTTATTGCCGCCAACTTATATTTCGCGGAAAGACCACAAAGATAAGAGATATTAGGGCTCGTACAGAGGCATATAGGCAGTCATTTTTCCCTTGTTCTGTTTGGGAGTGGAACAGGGAGAAAGGACGCTAGTTGTGGTACGGGGTACCCTCCGCCACTCACCGTATGGTGGATTGCGGAATATGTATGTAGATGTAGAGATCTCGCCATATGAGGGCACGTTCGGAATCACTACACAGACTGAATCTGCAATCATCCGAGAAGAGCACGCGGACCTTCGTCGCTGGTTCAGTCCCTATGCCTTTGGAGCCATTGCAAATAGTGCCCCCATGTGCGAGTGCCAAAAGAATATAACGTACCGGTCGCCGGGCAAAGAGACCACTCCCATGCTGTCGCCGTGCCTCTGTGGAGCGTAGGATCGTATGATCTGAGTACTCCTCAAATGTAGCTGCAATTGGACCCGCTGGGTCCCTTCTTGCCCGTTGCAGAATATAGCGGTCATCTGCTGCTGTAGTTGAGCGAGGTAGACCACCTCCTTCCTTAGGATAGCAGGGCCTTGGTTCGGAATGCTCCCCGAGGATGTGAAACAATGCTGTACGTATCAATTTCCATTTTTTTACATAACGTTCTGAGAATAAATAGCGTGTAAACTAAAAGTCTCGAAAACGGCAAGGAATTCTACAACAAGTATTTTTAACTCAGACTACTTTTGAAGTTGATTACATGAGGGATACCCCAAATGGATGGGCCTGTGGTCTGACAGCCTGCAGAAAACATTCAAGAGAAGTAAAGGAGGCCATTCACTGGCTGTACCCGACGACAGCAACGACTTCGACACGTTTCGTGAGTTCAAAGGTGGAACCGGAAAACAGTAAGAAGTTGACTAAGACAAAGGAAGGGAGAGGCCATTCACTATTAAAAAAAAGAGAAACTCATACTTTCATGATGGTAGACGGGAATGACTGTAATGACTGTAGGAAACAGCATTATCTACATGCACATCTGTAACTAAATAGATTCTCCGCAGGGCGCGCGGGATTATCCGAACGGTCTCAGGCGCTGCAGTCAGGGACTGTGCGGCTGGTCCCGGCGGAGGTTCGAGTCCTCCCTCGGGCTTGGGTGTGTGTGTTTGTCCTTAGGATAATTTAGGTTAAGTTGTGTGTAAGCTTAGGGACTGATGACCTTAGCAGTTAAGTCCCATAAGATTTCACACACATTTGAACATTTGAATACTCCGCAGGCCACCGTACGGTGCGTGGCAGAGAGTACTCTGTACCACTATTCGTCATTTCCCCTCCTGTTCCATTCGCAAATAGAGCGAGGGAAAAACGACTGTCAGTACGCCTCCGCATGAGCCCTAATTACTCGTATCTATTTTCGTGGTCCTTACGTGCGATGAACGCTGCCGGCAGTAGAATCGTTCGGCAGTCAGCTTCAAATACCGGTTCTCTATATTTTCTCAATAGTGTTTATCGAAAAGAACGTCGCCTTCCCTCCAGGGATTCCCACTTGAGTTCCCGAAGCATCTCCGTAACAGGTGTTGTTCGAATCTACCGGTAACAAATCTAGCAGTCCGCCTCTGAATTGCTTCGATTTCTTCATTCAGTCCGACCTGGTACGGATGCCAGACATTCGAGCAGTACTCAAGAATAGATCACACCAGCGTCCTATAGTTGGTCTCCTTTACAGGTGAACCACTCTTTCCTAAAATTCTCCCAATAAACCGAAGTCGACCATTTGCCTTCCCTAGCACAGTGTTCACATGCTCGATCCACCTTATATCGCTTTGCAAATTTACGCTCAGATTTAAACGACTTGACTGTGTCAATCAGGACTGTATCCGAACATTACAGGTTTGTTCTTGCTGCTCATCCGCATTAACTTACATTTTTCCACATTTAGGGCTAGCTGCCATTCAGCACACCAATTGGAAGTTTTATCTAAATCGTCTTGTAACTTCCTAGGGACACTAAACTTCGGTACCTTACCGTACACCACGGCATCATCAACAAACAACTACAGATAGCTGCCTATCCTATCCGCTGAATCATTTATGTATATAACGGTCCCATCACACTTCCCTGGGGCACTACCATCGCCTGCATACCTCTGTCAAACAATCGTAGAGCTAACATGTAAGTGAAATATGATGTCAGACTCCGTAGCTGAGCGGACAGCGTGGATGGCTGCCTTGAGGATCCGTTTTCAGTGTCCGGTGCTCACAGGGATTTTTATTTGATGTGAGGACTGAAACGGCGTGAACTCAGCCTCGTGATGCCTACTGAGAATCAGCTTGAGTGAGAAGTATTGGCTCCAAAGTTTGGAAAGCCTAAAATGACCGGGAGAACGGTGTGCTCGTCCCGTGCTGTCCACAACGCATCCGCATGACGCCATCTGGCAGAAGATGTTCTAATTTGTATAGCATATAACTTATTAAAAATACTTTGTTGCGAACTGGATTTGGTGTTTTATTTCCATAAGCAAAGATGTATATGTTTTGTGACTGTCCAGCATGCGAACAGGCCACATGCAGAGCAAGAAACACGACTGTTTTAACATTTACTCCTTAAGATTTGAATTTTTGCTCTTGTCCTTTATGATAGTCAAACAGTACTCCAATCTTACCTGATATTGGAACGATTTAGAGCTGAATAGTAACTAAGTTGAAATGAGCGAAATTCTTGGTATGAAAACTGAATTGCCTTTTCATTTTCTTATCAATATTTTCACTTCTTTGATGTTGTTTATTGCGGAGGGATACTGAGAACGTTGAGTGTATTTAATAGTACTGTTGGATAGTTTACGCTTTCGTCATGGTTCATCATTATAAGACAAGATTTTAATATTTTTCCCCTTGTGTTACGTTCTGTATCCTCCGATCTGTTCGCTGAAAAATATTATTTGTTTGTTACTGAAATTTTTCGCTCACATATTCATTGTTTGCGTAAGATGCTTCTATAAACGGATACATTCTTTCGATAAGGTTTTTCCTCCGATTTTACTGCGTTGCACAAGTAACGGTTAAGACGATTTTGCCTGAGTGCTGATCAACGAAAATGTGCCGTTTCCAGTTTGTATTGTTGAACATACGAGAGTATTCTATAACTAACAGAAACATTCGGGAATATTCGTAGGAGCTCGAGAACATTATACAACAATCACAAAAAATTTTCCCTTGAAAAAAAGAAAACACTGAGATGTAAAAGATAGGTCGTGGTAACCACAACGATATCATGGCGGCCACTTCAAACACACATATTTCCACAACCACTACACTTCTCACCACAAAACCACTGTCGTGCACAACGGGAAACCAGTGTAGCAGCAGACACAAAAATCATTGATTGGCAGTGTCTAGTTTTGGAGGTAAAATTAGCTTCACTCACTAACACTTTGTACACATCATTCCTACTACTACATGGTATGTTAAAAGTGATGGTTGAAACAAAATACATTTTTCTGGTGCGGGTGTGTGAGGTGATTGGGGGAGGGAGAGAGTTGGAGGCCCGTGCTTGAACACGTGATCGGCTCATATCTTCTGCCTTTCCCATTAGAGCTAGTCCTGTACTTTATTTTCATTCATTTCTCTTATTGCAATTTTTAGCGGTTGTTACTTTGTGGTTCTATAATAGTTGGTACAGATACCAATTCGAGAACATTTGATATGCTAAAGCAGACTTACATGATCAAATGAACCGAAAAATTTTAAAAATTAAGTAATTAAAAAATAAATGAGGCAAACTAGAAACGTCCAAAACGGAACTGCTGTTTTAGAAGGAATTTAAAAGAAAAGAGAGGTGAAGATTAAAGACGATCCGCAACCATTGATGACAGAGGATGAAAGGCTCGGAATTTACCTTACGTCAGCAACTCCTGACCAATCTATGAAGTGCTACAACTGCGTGGGATTCGGATTGGCTGTATTCTGCGTAAACGCCATGTAAAGTGTGCTTTTCGACCGCTATCTAAGATTGGGCCCCTTTTAGTGTATGTAAAGGATGGTCCTGGTTTGCATAAGATGGGTGTCTAGCGATTCCGAAACAGTTCTGGCATGTCACACACTGGTCAGACCTTCACGACCGTGGAAGCCCGTTGTATAGGCATAAATTTGGAATGTGCTTACAACGACAGAGCTAACCTGCTATTATAAAACATTGCCTTCATACCAGTAATCCTATGTAATATCACAGCACAGAGGTTCTGGCGAGCACTTCCAGCTATTGGGATAGTGTTACTGAGACGAAATTAGCGAGTGAATTTATAAACTCAGACAGAGGTTTTTCTGAGATTCTGTAGGGACATGAAATGGAATCATTAGACAACCTTAGTTGTAATTATAACTGATGGTAGACTTCGGTACATTGGAAGATTCTAGGAAAATTCAGTCAGTCTACAAGGGATACTGCTTACGAAACATTCTTGCGACCAACTCTAGAATATTGCTCAAACGTATGAGACCCATACCAAATGGGAGTAGCAGGGGATACTGAACGAATACTACGAAGGTCAGCACGCGCAGCAATCGTCCATCCCGCGCACCTTACGTAAATGGGACAGAAAGCAGTTCTAATAACGGATACATGCATTATGTACTAGTTTCCAGAGTATATATAACTGAAGAAACTGCAAAAAGGTGGCGATTTAAGGAGATGGGACCTGGATAAACTGACTAAACCAGAGGTTGTACAGAGTTTCAGGGAGAGCGTAAAGGAACAATTGACAAGAATGGGGGAAAGAAATACAGTAGAAGAAGAATGGATAGCTTTGATGGATGAAGTAGTGAAGGCAGTAGAGGATCAAGTAGGTAAAAAGACGAGGGCTAGTAGAAATCCTTAGGTAACAGAAGAAATATTGAATTTAATTGATGAAAGGAGAAAATATAAAAATGCGGTAAATGAAGCAGGCAAAAAGGAATACAAAAGTCTCAAAAATGAGATCGACAGGAAGTGCAATATGGCTAAGCAGGGATGGCTAGATGACAAAGGTAAGGATGTAGAGGCCTATCTCACTAGGGGTAAGATAGGTACTGCCTACAGGAAAATTAAAGAGACCTTTGGAGAAAGGAGAACCACTTGTATGAATATCAAGAGCTGACATGGAAACCAAGTTCTAAGCAAAGTACGGAAAGCAGAAAGATGGAAAAAGTATATAGAGGGTCTACACAAAACGATGTACTTGAAGACAATATTATGGAAATGGAAGCGGATGTAGATGAAGATGAAATGGGAGATATGATACTACGTGAAGAGTTTGACAGAGCACTGAAAGACCTGAGTCGAAACAAGGCCCCCGGAGTAGACAACATTCCATTAGAAGTACTGACAGCCTTGGGAGAGCCAGTCCTGAAAAAAACTCTACCATCTGGTGAGCAAGATGTATGAGACATGCGAAATACCCTCAGACTTCAAGAAAAATATAATAATTCCAGTCCCAAAGAAAGCAGGTAGTGACAGATGTGAAAATTACCGAACTATCAGTTTAATAAGTCACAGCTGCAAAATACTAACGCGAATTCTTTACCGACGAATGGAAAAACTGGTACAAGCAGACCTCGGGGAAGATCAGTTTGGACTCCGTAGAAATGTTGGAACACGTGAGGCAATACTGACCCTACGACTTATCTTAGAAGAAAGATTAAGGAAAGGCAAACCTACGTTTCTAGCATTTCTAGACTTAGAGAAGGCTTTTGACAATATTGACTGGAATACTCTCTTTCAAATTCTGAAAGTGGCAGGGGTAAAATATAGGGAGCGAAAGGCTATTTGCAATTTGCACAGAAACCAGATGGCAGTTATAAGAGTCGAGGGACATGAGAGAGAAGCAGTGGTTGGGAAGGGAGTGAGACAGGGGTGTGCCCTCTCCCCGATGTTATTCAATCTGTATACTGAGCAAGCAGTAAAGGAAACAAAAGAAAAATTCGGAGTAGGTATTAGTATCCATGGAGAAGAAATAAAAACTTTGAGGTTCGCCGATGACATTGTAATTCTTTTAGATACAGCAAAGGACTTAGAAGAGCAGTTTAACGGAATGGACAGGGTCTTCAATGGAGGATGTAAGATGAACATCAACAAAAGCAAAACGAGGATAGTGGAATGTAGTCGAATTAAGTATGATGATGCTGAGGGAATTAGATTAGGAAATGAGACACTTAAAGTAGTAAAGGAGTTTTGATATTTGGGGAGCAAAATAACTGATGATGGTCGAAGTAGAGACGATATAAAATGTAGACTGGCAATGGCAAGGAAAGCGTTTCTGAAGAAGAGAAATTTGTTAACATCGAGTATAGATTTAAGTGTCAAGTAGTCGTTTCTGAAAGTATTTGTATGGAGTGTAGCCGTGTATGGAAGTGAAACATGGACGATAAATAGTTTGGACAAGAAGAGAATAGAAGCTTTTGAAATGTGGTGCTACAGAAGAATGCTGAAGATTAGATGGGTAGATCACATAGCTAATGAGGAGGTATTGAACAGAATTGTGGAGAAGAGGAGTTTGTGTCTCAACTTGACTAGAAGAATGGATAGGTTGGTAGGACATGTTCTGAGGCATCAAGGGCTCACCAATTTAGTATTGGAGGGCAGCGTGGAGGGTAGCAATCGTAGAGGGAGACCAAGAGATGAAGACATGAATACACTAAGCAGATTCAGAAGGATGTAGGATGCAGTACACACTGGGAGATGAAGCAGCTTGCACAGGATAGGGTAGCATGGAGAGCTGCATCAAACCAGTCACAGGACTGAAGACAACAAAAACAACAACAACAACAAGAAACAGTATATGTAGAGGTAGAAGGTTTAGGATCAGTAGGGAAACGAGATAGTCTCTTTGACAAATAACTGTAGCCTTTTTTCATTCCGAATTCTTACAAATACTACTACCAATCTATACTAAACAGCAAGTTGACTTTTCCAATGCGCAGTTCTTGGTATAAATTAAATGTTTATCAGGATCTTCTTCTGTTAGGTTCAGTCAAACTACATACTCTCACTAAGTATCTACATCGAGATAACGGTCTTCTGAGTAGAAACCCTAACAAACTTTAGTGAAAGTTTCATGTAGAGTTCAGTGGTTCGATTTTCTCACCAGAACCATAGATAACTCCTCACTTCTTAGTCAACTCGTGTCTCTAAGGAAATTCTGTATAATACGCCACGCCGTATTACGATGCATAGTAAGAAGGCAATTTTCAATCTAGCTAAGAAAACTCTCAGAAAAGTGATCAAAATTTGTTACTAGCAACCAAATACTGTCTTCTAACACACTGTTCCTCTCCGAAATGACTTATCCACCACTTTACAAAATATTTACAGCAAGTGGAGACACATACCTCCTGTATGTCAACTAGATCCCGACTCTCAGATAATTCTTTTATGTAAACAGTTCACATTCGGTCTCCAGATCGTGGGACGCGCTTCTTTTCTGATTGGCTGTGGCAAGCTATGGCCAAAGAGCAATTTTGCTGTCTTCTTATGAGTAGGTACTTCCCCTAATCGACAAATAAGTCAGTAATTAAGTACCGAAATCTGGTAAGTTAAATGCTCACGGAAATTCAGACAAAACGTTAAATAATAATGTCTTTACGCTTCTGAAAGACTGGAGATAAATTACTCATTCCTCGATATAAATATTGGTTGTTTTATAAAATACTTTTCACAAGTCGATGTACGTGATCCACTACAAGACTGCGCAACATAGTATACACTTTCATTTTACTTTATACCTTCTACTGTCTAAGTACACTCTCCATTTACTCCACTATACATTCTGACCACATTACAGCTGTATGTTAATAACCAAAATTAACAAAAAATGAAAAAAATATTTCTAAATATTTGCACCAGTTACTTATTTTTTTATGCTTAGCACAACGCCTTTCGAGAATTTATTTTCATTTTCAACGGCATTTGTTTGCATGAATATGTTTGGAGATGTTTGCATTTTTGATAGCCAAATAACCAAAATAGCATACAGCAGCTCTTTATATGGGTCAGCGAACATAATAACGCACGAACACACAAAATTTTTCAGCCTTGATTGTACTTTATTATTTCTGAATCTGACTACGCGTTTCGGCTAACTGTCATCATCGGATCAAATGCTTGGAAACATCAGTACAACATATTTCGTCAAATAGTACATACTCGTACACATTGTAGATGTATACTCACCACACTCACCTACTCTAAGTGTATGGGACGATCTGTTTGGTGAAATATTTTGCTCTGGTGTTTTCTAGTATTTGATTCGATGTTGACAGTTTGCCAAAATGCATAATCAGAGTCATAAATAATAAAATGTGACCAAGAATGAAAAATTTTGTGTGTATTTACATATGACGAATCCCATCGACATTACCAAACACGGCACTACCCTGTGGCCTACGAGAAAGCATTCCTGATTTAACTTAACTGTTATGCCAATGACAAGACGTTCATAAGATGTGACCTGGAACGTCACGTCACAGTTTATTGCGGCCCTTGCTGGAAGAGCAAATTTTTGTTATGTGCACCAGTAGTTAAATTGAGTTGCAAGGACTCATGGGAAGAATTTTCCTATTTGAAGATGTGTCATCTATACTATCTGTCCAAAAAGTACCGAGACTGAATTTATTCCTAGCGTGTAAGCGACATCAGCACAGTAACAAAGGTAGCACCTTGAACAACAGCTGTGAACAACAGATGTGCATTCGACCAGTCACTTGAGAGTAGGCAGTGGCAAGTAGCGGATGTGCTGTTGTAGCGTATCAACGTTGTTGTGCCATCAATCTCCATGTAACAACATCTCTACACCGAATGTTGAAGACTTTCTCCAGAATGTTTTGAACAAGCCAAAAATGTGTGCTAGGTTTGGACCACATATCTTCACTCCCGAACAAAAATACAGGCTTGTAGACGCTTGCCGTGATATGATTGGAATGCAAAACGTCGATAATTCTTTTTTGAAAAAAGATAATCACGGGTGATGAGATTTGGTCTTATCAATATGAATCTGCCACAAAATGACAAAGTGCAGAAATCCACATGAAGGGTCAACGTTTTGGCGATATATTCAAGCCAGTATGGCGCGCGAATTCACGACATTCCAAAGAAGGAATAACGGTGTCACATGGTTGTATGAACTTCCTTGCGTGGTACTGAAATGGGCGGAGACAATGTAGAACATCTGAAGCCTTAAAACCACGATCTTAACTCTTCTGTATTTTTTAAATCCAGCCTTGAGATTTAAGGGCTGAATTGGGGGCGGGCGGTTGTATTTATGACACAGACGTGGCGCGTGGTGCGAATATAGGGACAATATCTGTGCAGTCTGTTATACACACGAGTGTAGGGAACATGGCAGAGTGTCGTTAGTTAAGCAAGTTTGATGGAATGATAATTACTACAAGACGCAAGGGTAATAGCATATCTGAGATTACACAAGGATTCGGCTCTTAAATATCGCGGTTACCAAGTCTCCACATGGGAATGCTCCTTCACCAGACGACCAGAAGTGTCTGACAAAAGGCGAACCGATGTCATGACACGTTAGCAGAGGCAATGGGGGGAATGATAGTTTACTGTGTCAGGTGACCGCTGATTTGAATGTGGGGTTCAGGTAAATACTTCTATAATGGATGTATGGAGGAAAAATCACCAAAAATGTTCAAATGTGTGTGAAATCTTACGGGACTTAACTGCCAAGGTCATATTCCCTAAGCTCACACACTACTTAACCTAAATTATCCTAAGGACAAACACACACACCTATGCCCGAGGGGGGGACTCGAACCTCCGCCGGGACCGGCCACACAGTCCATGACTGCAGCGCCTTGGACCGATCAGCTAATCCCGGACGGCGGAAAATCACCATATGGGCTTCAGCAGCCTACGACTGACTGGTGTCCCTCTGCGACATCTGGACTCATAGACAGCGAGTGGCACAGGCCCAGTAACATGGACCACAGGTCAGCAGCAGCATGTAGCATGGTCTGATAAATCCCAGTTTCAGCTGTAGTGAACCGAAAGGCGCAAAAAGAATGTAGCAAATGCTGCACAACCCTACAAATCCTGCATGTTAACTAAGCTGCTCCCAGGCACAACGTGGTTCAGTTATGGTCTGTATCGTGTCAACCGTGTTCCAGTTAAGCTCCATTGTCTGGCTCCAGAAATCAATGACAGTTGCAGGTTTTGCAGACATTCTTGTAGACTTTCTTTATCCCTTTCCTAGCACTTGAGTACCATGATGGATATGTCGTGATTCAACAGGAGAATGCGACATGTCACTGCTCTTCAGTTTCACACTGGTAGCTTGATGAACAATCTGGCGAATTCATCCATGGTTTGAATCCCTGCCCTCACCCTCCTACCCCCCTCCCCAATTATCACCCAATCGTAACCCAATCGAGCATTTATGAGATGATCAATAAGTCCAGCACCAATTGTGTGTTGAAATACAAGCTACATGGATTAGTATCTTAGCAGAACGATTCCAATACCTCGTAGAGTCCACATTTCGAACCATTATATCAGTTTTGAGAGCCCGTGGAGGAGAGATTCACTCTGAACGTCATACCCAGTGCCTTGCCATTACTTTTGCCGCTCGATGTATATTCTTCTGTTTACGTCCGACCTGTCTCTGCACACTTTGACAAATGTATTCGTTACAGAAAGAGACCTGAAGCTGGGAGCACTGGAATGAAACCGACGCTCACTTGAGCTCGCACTGTCCTGTTTCCAGTGTGCCACATGGAGCCAAGTGCCCCGTGTCAGGCTGACGAACTGCGCGGGATGTGCTTCCCAGCGGCCTTCGCGGTGAAAAGTCGCGGCCGTCGCCAGCTTTATGCGTGAGTCATTGTGAGAAGCACCGCCGTGTGTCACCAGCCACCTCGTTAACGTTTTTGCGCAGTCTCTCTGAGCGCACGCCCCATAAAGCAGCGTGCCGCATAAACACAGGGGTGGGGGGCTGGGTGACGACGAAAAATGGCTGCTCGCGCCCTTCCGGGGTCAGATTTGCGAGGCAGGGGTTGACATCCGCGCATCGCGTTACCTGCAGCTCCGCAATGAACTGGACGCTGAGTTGTCACGTAACTTCTAAATAAATATAAACACGGTTCTATTTAGGTCTATTTAATCCTCTCGCTAAATGGCTCAATCGCATTAAGCATCCACAAGCATTTACACTCGTAAATACTCATTATAATGCCATACAATACGCTGTCCGTGAAGTGGACAACGAAAACTAAAGAAAATAAATATATTCAGTAGTCAGTTGACATGTGGTATCTACAGACAAATATAAAAATCAAACGAATCGGGTTACCCGAAATAGGAGAATGATGAGGATGCAATCAACGAAAATGCGAAGAAGTAAGATGTCAGCGAAAAGCACTGATAAATAATGAACCAAACATCTCGTTAACCTATTGACACTACTGAAAATTTGTGACTGACCAGGACTCGATTCAGATTTTCTGCTTTACGAGTAGTCACTTCAACAACTTTTTCAGTATATCATAACAGTTTATTCCAAACTGATGAGAAGTAAGCCTAACTGCCGACACTGATTATTTTGGACAGAAATATCAAACTAAAAAAATTGTAAACATTAAAAATTGATATACATCTACTAGACAACTCAGACAAATTTGGCGTAAAGGTAATTATATCTCCATAATACCATAAGAACCATTAAAAAACCTTAAATGCCTTAATTCTAATAATGACCACAAAACATCGTAGTTTAGACCACGAATTGCAGAATACCATTTAGACAGAGCCACACACAAATTGTGCTTCAACAGTTAGTGGAAATACGTGCTTTAGAAAACTTGTATTCTCTTCAGCAAGATCACTATACAAAACACTCTAAATGGATAAAAAAATATAGTGGTTGCTTCACTCACAACGTTACATTTGCTGCAGCCACTCAAGCTTTAAGTGGAGTGCACAGCAAAATGCCTTTAAACATGGCAGTGTTATATGGGTTTATATTCAAATTTAAGACCGTGAAAACTAGCTAGTAATGCAGTTAGGAATGTGACACTTCCATAATGCCACCTGCTTCATGTAAACATGTTCACTCTGTGTGCTGCGACTAACGATTCTATCGAGAAACATCCTCAAATTCGAGGCGTATCTGAATGAGCACGCATTAAAAAATACATATACTCATATCTTGACCTATACCACAAAATATTCAAAGTGTATCGAAATCGGCGAGTGGCACTTGGGTAGTGTTACTTGTCAGATGCAGAACTCTTTGAAAACGTCAGTAAAGTGATATGCGATGACTTAGAAGGAGTAACTAATGACATTTCAACAGTAAAATCTACAGTAAAAGACACGCCAGAATAGGTTAAAAAACTGACAAATAATTTTGATACAATGTGGTGAGAACACGCAACACTACAGTCCACAGTTCAACAAATAGTCAAATAAGTAGATGACACAATAACAAAACTTTAAAAAGGGTGATGATCTTTTACGAGAGAAAGAGATTTTAATTGATAACAGGCTAGAGAGAGAATTAGAGAAGGCTGTTGGGGAAACGATTACCAATGTGTACACAGAGTGGAATACATCTGTATTAAATATATACAAACTCAGTCAGGTCGGATACAAAGAACACTTGCACGGAATTTACCTAAGTGGAATGATAATGTGCAAACACAAACAGGAGCACAAATGAAGAAACTAGAAGAAGAAGGCAGATGCAGAAATTAGAATAAAATGGAATAATGTTAAGGAAGAAGTAAGAAATGATAGTAGCTATACAGGTAGGAGTAATGATGAACGTCATAGTCCAGTTTCTCATATTCTCTGTTCATCTAGTTATTTTCAGTAAAACTTTTAGAAGCGCGTTGCTACAGCCTGGTCTGAACAACAAAAGATCCAGTACGCATGAGGTTTTATACAAGGAGGCCGTGCTTTGGGCATCTGCGCCAGCAGATAGCTGTCAAACATTAGCACAAGTTGAAAATGCATTTCTTGCGAAATGTTGGTTGCGCTGCGTGCACGAAATACAAAGAAAACAAATATTTAATCCAGAGCCTTACATCAGGCAGAGGATGTTAAGGAAATACTTCGAGAAATACATAAATAAGACTCGTTTCTAGGATGAACCCGTGGCTCTTAGTGAAGTTCTACACATTTTGAAAGGAAAAGTTCCATTTCACATTAGAGAAAAACTGTTACAGGTCCCAGAAACTAACTTAGAATACGTTTTGTCGGTCCTCGATTCTGTTGACATTATAAACGAAGATATGAAGGCTAGTAATAACAATAATAACCATAATGTGTGTCCAACAGTCACTAGTGAGCATCTGACGCGCCTCTCGAGTTTGTTGACACTCGGCTGGCTGTGCCGAGGTCAGTACCAGGCCCAGCTGGCGGCAGCTCTCGGAATCATAAAAAGGAGACGTCTGAAGGATGACAGGGGAACGGCCTTGCCGCAGTGGATACGCCGGTTCCCGTGAAATCACCGAAGTTAAGCGCTGTCGGGCGTGGTCGGCACTTGGATGGGTGACCATCCAGGCCGCCATGCGCTGTTGCCATTTTTCGGGGTGCACTCAGCCTCGTTATGCCAGCTGAGGAGCTACTCGACCGAATAGTAGCGGCTACGGTCAAGAATACCATCATAACGACCGGGAGAGTGGTGTGCTGACCCCACGCCCCTCCTATCTGCATCCTCCTCTGAGGATGACACAGCGGTCGGATGATCCCGGTAGGCCACTCGTGGCCTGAAGACAGAGTATTAATGATAACAGGAGTCACCCTCGTTATTCTAACCACGGTAACGGCAGCTGGAATGATCAGGACAATAGAAGCCAGCGAGGGCAACAGCCAAATAGTCTCCCACAGTACAGTACGAATAGGAATTTTCAGAACCCGCAGTGGCAATACTACCACGGAAACTAGCCACGATTTAATTAGGGAGGAAACGCATACGAGCAATCGAATCCGCATGGAGAGCCGCAGTGGGAAAATCCAAATTCAGTGGTGATTATAATCAGTGTCACCGATAATCCACATTCGATGGCTAAGAATACATCAGACTAGGCGTGTTTGAGCAGGTCTTTAACAACATTCCGTCGTCTAATACACCTTATACAACAAAAGATATAATACACAAAAACAAGGAAAAGGACGAGCGGGTTACAATCAATTCCTCATATGCCTAGGGAGGAAGTACTCTTTGAAGAAAATCTAAGGCAGGTGTCACTGTCTTTAACAGAAAAGTCACGGTGCAAAAGATTCATTATGACACGTAGCTATCTAGGGTTAATCAACTTTCCGTTGGGGAAAGTGTACTGCTAAAGACGCACTGTAAACCATCACTGCTACAAAAGGAAAACAAGAAATGGCAGTTGATGTATTATACCGATCCTTTTTGTATTGTGCAGATATCGGACGATGGAATCTATTTACATGCTTCCCCACAGAACGGGAAGCTAAAAGTTTTGTAAGCACATCACGACTCAAGAAAGTACTTCCAGTAGGAAAAGGTAACGAAAACTAACAGCAGAGACAGTGCTTGTGTAGCTAATACTAATGCCAAAAAACAGTAACAAGAAAGTAAGGCTATGGATTCAGAGCAAAAGATTAAAGAACAAAATCATAACGGCACAAACATACTGCTGCTATTCTATCTTTTACACAGTACTTAAGTAAAATAAAAAAAATATTACACTCATGTGGCAAATGACACTGGATTATAAAAAGTAAATTGGGCTAGGATACTTTTATCACTAGCAGATAAGAAGCGAGAAAATGTAATTGTCAGGCAAGATATCATATCGATCGAAGTAGATAAGGTTAAGTAATAGTGGGCACAGACGACGCAAAGTATTTTACTACAGGCTGATCAAGATGAGTGGTCAAAGGATAGGACAAAAAACGTACCTCCTTAAAGGAATAGAATAGGGGAATGGATACAAGTAGATTTTTCTTGTCTTGGATAAATATAGGTAATCCATGCGACTTTCAACGCTAATATTACCCTTGACGCCAATAAAGACTAAGTGTTCGAAACATATAGAAAAGAACGAATACTATTAAGCACAGTAGTCTAATTTTACCATTATTTTTAAGAGAATTATACGAGTGCTCAGGTCTAAATTGTGGATCTGGGAAGAAAAGCCACATGTAATATACAGAAGAGTAGAAGTGAAAAACCACTTGAGAAGAACCAGCAAAGAACTTTGTTTTGTAGTGAGAAGCAGGACACAAATGTTTATGCATTTTTATGAGGCGTGTTTTTTAAGTAAGTACCGTTTTGAAATTAAAAAAAGACGTGGTAAGATATCTCAATAATTTTAGTTTTACATGAAAACCTGTACCTTAATCTACGCACTGACGCCATTACAGCCTGATTCTTCCTTGTTTACGTTGTGTACTGAGTGTTTAAGATGCCTCCGATAATCGTGAGTCCCGCCGACTGTGAAGTACGGGCTGTTATAAGATTTCTTAGTGCTAAAGGCCGAAAAGCGATCTATATTCATCGTGAGATCTGTGCAGTTTACGGAGAAAACATTATGAGTGATGGAATGGTAAGAAAGTGGGTGAGAGCATTTAAAGATGGCCGCACAAATGTGCATGATGAACAACGTAGTGGGCGTCCTTCGGTCGTTAATGAACGTTTGGTGCAGGAAGTGGACAATAAGTTGAGACAAAACAGCCGCTTTACGATTTCCTCCTTGCGGGATGACTTTCCTAATGTTTCACGTAGTGTTTTGTATGGCATTGTGACCGAGCACCTGAGTTACCGAAAATTGTGCGCACGTTGGGTACCGAAAATGTTAACGGATGTGCACAAAACCATACGTTTAGACAGTGCACTGACTTTCCTTGAGCGGTACCACAACGACGGTGATGATTTATTAAACCTAATTGTTACGGGCGGTGAAACATGGGTGGCCTACATCACACCAGAATCAAATCAACAGTCCATGGAAGTTGAGCAATGGCATCGTTTTGCTGCAAGACAATGCCCGTCCGCATGTGGCGAATCAGACCAAAGATCTCATCACCTCTTTTCTGTGGGGAACTCTAGATCATCCGCCTTACAGACCCGATCTTGCGCCCAGTGACTACCATGTGTTCCTGCACTTGAAGAAACACCTGGGCGGTCAGCGTCTTCAAGACGATGACGAAGTCAAAACAGTCATGATGCAGTGGTTAACAAGTCAGGCGGCAGACTTCTATGAGGAGGGTATTCAAAAACTGGTACAACGTGTAAGTAGGCTGTTTAGGTTTTTATGTTGGTAACGCCACGTAGCGCTCTGTATGAAACTCACTGTGGGCTGTGCTGTGTGCAGTCTGAGGCTGGTCGGCATTGTTGCAATAGTCGCTATTGTAGCGTTGGGCAGTTGGCTGTTAACAGCGCGTAGCGTTGCGCAGTTGGAGGTGTGCCGCCAGCAGTGGCGGAGTTATTGTTAGTCAGGGCCACTATTTTGTAGGGATTATTGAAAGTCAGATTGCGTTGCGCTAAAAATATTGTGTGTCAGTTTAGTGAATGTATGAGTACGTTCAGTTTTGCTCAGCTGTGTGAAAATCAAATAGGGTAAGAGTTTTATCAGCACAATTATTCATAATTTTTCCAAGGGGAGGTTTCAAACGCTATGACAAGTGCCTCAATATTGACGGAAATTATGTAGAAAAGTAGATTAAAGTACAGGCTTTCATGTAAAAATAAAATTATTGATATATCTTAGCACGTCTTTTTTTAATTTCAAAACGGTTCTTTCTTAGAAAACACGCCTCGTAACTTACACTGGGGTTTTGATAAAAGCATAGAAACGAATGAAGAGACATAAATACATGTAGGGACACGATAAGAGCTCAGCTTTACCATACGCTATTTTTATTTAATAAGTATTATCTAAGCAGCAAGTTGCAGAAGGCGAGTTGTCATAAAGGGAAGTAAAAGACGCAATGAAATAAATATGAACCACAGACTTCACTGAGACAATTGAATAAGAAAATACGGTGAATCTAGCAGGAGAGTAACAAATGATACACACATAGATCCAAAACTGTATATGTGAAGATGTCACTAACTACGAAGGAATAAGGAAAGAAAGTTAAATAATCTTCTCTAGTCTTGATTTGTCAGTTTGTATTAAGATTTGAACATATCAGTTGGTTATTACCGCAAAGCTGCACTCTGGGTTCTGGGTCTCGTGCAAATGAAATTCTTCCTCCCCCCCTCCCCCCCCCCCCCGAAATTTGTGGTAAAAATAGTAACTCACTTTTCAAATTTGAGATAGCTCCGAGCTCTTGACAGTGCAACGAATTTTTTTTGCTAAAGTAACCAAACTATTAAGCAAACCGCATTTATGGTGCGACAAATGAGTACTGTAACTTTACAAAGCGTGAATTCCAGGCGACCCGCGTATACACGCAATTTGCGTTTCGGTATTCTAGAAGCAAAAGGCAGTCTCATGTAGTCCGTTTTTGTTTACGCCCTCAATAATAGTGAGAGGGAGCAATACCTCAAATAATTGTATTGAAAATAAATGCTTATGCGGCTGGTGATGTTCGCAAACAAATAAGGCTTGCGGTCATGAGCGACGGGAGTATTAAGGGAGATTATAACGAAGTTAAATTAAAAAATGATCATAAAACGAGTGGATGCCTTCGAGTAGCGCAAATACATTGAAGTGAAAACTGTGGGTTCCCGTTGAAGAGGAAAGGTTGATCCGGACCTGCAGCAGTGCATGACGCATCCAAATAAACTTTAAGCTGTGTTGCTTACCGAACTATAGAGTAAGGAAGGGGCTCTCGACTTCTTCAAGAACCCTGCTACTCTGGGGGTGGTGGAGCCCGGTGCACGTAAAATCACGGTGAATGTAAGCACTCGGGAACCCATGCTCGCAACACACGTATGGCACGTACGCCGCACCATTCAACTGTGGAGGACAAGAAGACCAGTTGCCGCTCTGTGGCACCGTACAGATTGCTGCGTATGCATTCGTGTAAGCGCCAGCATTCTTTCCGCCCAAAGGACGTACGGACAATGCGAATTTTAAAATAGGGAGCGACCTTCAGAAAGACATTTATGCAAATGCATATTGAGAGAATTTGTAGAGAAAAGAATAAATATAATATCACTAAAAGCTCACGTGTTAACACAAACGGAGAAATCTCGAGACATCCCAGACCTCATATTACTGTGAATGAATAGATGATGCAATGAAGGAGAACGTAGTATTTTTGTGTATGTGTACATATGTATGTAGTTTAAGATATCTAATTTATGTCAAAATATTTGTTTTATGTGAACTGTCATGTGAGAAAGAGGTGGACATTCCTCAAAAGCATTAGGTACCAGCCGGGCGAGATTAGCCGAGTCGTCTATGGCGCTTCAGTCATGGACTGTGCGGCTGATCCCGGCGGAGGTTCGAGTCCTCCCTCGGGCATGGGTGTGTGTTTGTCCTTAGGATAATTTAGGTTAAGTAGTGTGTAAGCTTAGAGACTGAGGACCTTAGCAGTTAAGTCCCATAAGATTTCACACACATTTGAACATTTGAACATTGGGTACCTTTGGGAGTCTCAGGTACCAAAAAACTACGCTTTGAAGGCCTTTTCACGGATGGATCATAGGGCAGTCCAACTACTGAGACTATTCCTGATTCATTCTATGACTGTAACATCCAATAAGTCACCCCAAAAGAACATACACCTAGGTAGGAATCCTCTGTTTTCATTTCTGACATTGGAAAAACACTTGTTTTATTGTATTATTGAAGTATGAATTTATAAAATACACACAAAGAGAGAACTTACCTTGTATGAAGCCATTGTGATAAGAGAGAAGTTATACGATGTAACTAGATAAGTTAGAACGATTTCTTATGTGAATACAAAACTGTGTGTGTTTCTATAGTTGAAAGAGCAGAGCGAAGGACCATTTCACGTTACTGTAAAAACTGATATGTGAAAGAACCACATACGAGATCAGCGAATCTCATAGCAACGTGGACAATAATGAATACCAAGATTTTAAAACACCCGAGAACACTCTGGCACAAGTGGAAGGCAGTATGTGACAAACATTTTGTGAAGTTTAGTGATTGGGCTCAGCCCTGTGAACGTGAACTGCACAGACTTCGCCCAAGGGGACGGTGAAACGTTACAATAGATCATCTTGAAGTTGAATGTCTTTTGTCTGTGTTTCCTTTAACAATAACATATGTTTCTGGGTGGGATCTGCATTTAGCAAAACAAAGTTTTGTTTTTTGTCCTAGACATGTTTCACTGCAGTTGCAGCATCATCGGTGTTTTTTTTTTATTATTATGGCCATTAAACATAAGGAATTTTCTTTACTGTTTAAATATATGTAAATATTAGTTTCTAAATCGTAATTACAGATTTTCCAAGAGCTCATAAAAATACATAATATTACGTGCTCTTCAGAAATCTGTAATTACGATTTAGAGACTAATATTTACATGTATTTAAATGGTAAAGAACATTCATTATGTTTAACAGCCATAATAATAATAAAAATCCCACTGATGATACTGCAACTGCAGCGAAACATGTCTGGGACAAAAAACAAGATTGTGTTGTGTTAAAGGCGGACCCCACCCAAAAAGGTATGTCACGATAAATAATTTCAGTGTCGGATGGAATATTATGATCTTTGTAGACAAACAGTAGATATGTTAAGATTGATCTTGTTATGTGACATTCTGGTATATTTACTTTTTAGCGTTGGATAGAGTTTGGGCAGAGGGAAGTATTACTTACTAACAATCAGTCAAGCGAAGGAATCAATGCCCATAATTATTGTTGGATCTTTCACTTAAGAGAAGGTGTAGGAGTATAGCTGTTCTTCGAGACTGTAAAAGGAGGTTAAGTGGAGTCTGATTAATTCCTGGCTGGCTTGGACTGTGTCAAAATGGCCACTTGCACGGTACTTAAAAATTAACAGAGTAATTCTCTCCCTTTTCGAGAGCTTGCAGTCTTCGACTTTCCGATTTCAAGGACAAAACATGAAGGTAACAACAGTTTTCTCCATTTCAGTTCATCAGAGATGCCCTCTGCCCGTGCAAACTGATCTAAAGCAAGACACGTACTTTTTTCCTAGAATCAAGAAATATGGCACTATGAACCTCTCTATCACTAATGTAAATCCGTTTTGTGTGCTGTGACTGACGGTTCTATCGAGAATCACCGTCAGTAAACGCAAGTCATACAGAAGGATATTTTACAATTTACATGCTTGATACTGTTGGGTGAACTGTCCTGCATTCTCACACTTCGTGACATGGTGGTGTCATGTCACTATTTCCATTAGTTTGCGAGGTGAGCATGGACTTTAAGTTTGAAAGGTATAGAAAGATAACTGCATAATCGTAGAGAAATTCGGCTTATATTTAATCCATAATCGATAGATAATTGCATAATCGTAGAGAAATCAGCTTATATTTAATCCATAATTTCTTTCCAAATCGTTGAAGAGTATACACAAAGAAATCCAAGGTTAGCATGACATCACCATTAATAGTATTCTTTCTAATTATTGCAAAAATGCAATGCCCAATTAGGACTGTACATGTACAATTAAGGACGACGTTTGACCGATCTATGGCGAAGAGAGAATATAACATTTTTATGCAAAACTTGTCTAGAGTTTGTAACAGATCCAGCCTAATGCTGGCATATTTTGAGGAGCGCCACAATTACGTATTTGGAAACCGAAACTAAAAGAACTAACTGTGAACTTGCGGTTCAGGACTGAAAATATTGTTACATTGGTGGACTGATAACTGTGGTGATCTGCCCATAATATAATTCTCATTTAGTGTTCAGTAAAATAACTTCACTGGCGGAAAAATTATCGGTCAAACGGTGGAAGTACATTCGTCATACCAGTTGGTATCTAAAGCATCTCTACTACTTCTTACAGTGCGAGTTTGCAGTTCAACTGCCGATGATACTGAATTTTACGACCTAGCGAACAATGTAGTAGGTGCACTGATGGACTGCTCCTTCGGTTCTTGGTAGAATATTTGCTACATTTTGAATCTAAATACACACAACATCGATGTAATGTTCTAAATAATGCAGTAGCTGTCCTCGAAACGGAAGGCAACAGTGACATATGGAATACGTGATGTTTTCGTTTCCCAGTTTTCCGGACTTTGATGAGTTTACCACCAAATTTTCTGTATGGAACATTGATCTCTTCAGACGTTGTCCATAGTTTCCAGTCAATTCTTGAGGACAATTTTTTAACGCTCTTAACCGAAAGAGGTAGAATACCAGAAAGAGACAACTCCGCAACAACAATAAACTAAATGGATCAACCCACCTCCATGTTTTATGTCGCTAGGATGAAGACCAACGGTGCAGAATGGTGTTGCAAAATACCTAAAGTAATTAACAAATAACATTCAACCGTTAAACACTTAAAATATACATTGTCTCTCAACACTGTCATAAACACCTATGTAAATACTGTGGACCCATTCAGTCATTTGCGTAACAGTCAGAAGTAGAAGATACCGTCTAGATTATTCAGTTTATTATTAGTCTTCATGTGTTACAATATACCCATTTCGACATGTATCCAGTGTGAGAAATGAAAACGTGAGGATAATTAACGTTGGAGAGAGTCACCCGCTGCTAGTAAATGACCGTTTTACAACCAGCATCTAGGTCAGTCAAAGCACATTTCGCAGAACGCATTGCACTCAGGCCAGTAATATCTCAGATGGCAGGTGGAATGGGAAACAGTTTGAACAGAGTTCTGTCTCTTGTTGCTTCGAGGGAAGCGATGCTATTCAGTTTCGTTTAGTGTGTTTTTGGTCTCCCAGGGCATACAACTTTCATCAACATGACCTCACCCTGTTGGTGTGAGGATTTCTTCCACCAATAGACGGTGGATGTTCTTGTTGACTATTCTTAAAAAATAATCGGGCCTAGCAGACTACGAGCTGACTTTCAGGAAATTCTGTACGTGGGAAAACCAGGGATTGGCAGACTAAAACAGAAATCGATGATGTAGGACAGCCAGATAGAATGCTCATGCAACGCCGTTGGTGGGAAGCGTTTGGAGAACTCACGTTGATAGCACGGCTGACACTTCACAGAAATTGCCACTTCTTATTTATTTGTTGAGTAAATTACATATGTGTGTTTCTGAAAAACTGTTGCTTGCTTACTATTATACTTTATTTACTGACAAAAGATATGCCTTTCTTTTGCGTCTATTAGGACAACAACTTTTCAATATAGCAGATGAAGGCCATCAAATACAAGTCTGTAATGTCAAAAATTAAATGTCTTTCAGATTTCATTTTAGCCAGCTAAATACACTAAAAATCTCTTCACTCTTGGTATGCAGTTGCCTATTGCGTACAAAAGACAACAGATATACCCTAAGTCAGTGGGGACGACAACTTATTACTCGTCCAGGATTAAAGACAGATGTATCAAGAACCAGACAAAAGAAAAAACAGTCCATCCATGAGCTTCAGAGGATCAACTGTACCTTTATCCAATTCCATGTTTACCAGGTTGTATTAAAAGTGGTGCCTGGTAACGAGAAGTAGCATTACGGGATTTTTAGGACAGCTTATGTTCACTGGGTGATGTAGCTGGATCAAAAAGGTATATAGAATTTTACGTGAAAGAGAAAATACCTGCCTAAGATGACTACAAGTAATATCCCGGTCTATAACTCTCCAAATAACTCACTCACTTTCACCAGATCAACTGGATTTCGTTTTAGTACCAATTAATGACACACCTTAATTTTCTGTGAACAATAATTACAAGTAATTTATCCATAAACGTCTGTCATGTGCAATCGTCATGCCGGATCGGAAAAGAAATATTAAGTCCTACCATGAATCTAATTAAACAAACGCTACGCAACGGTTACTCAAGGTCCGACCCACAATGCAACGACATGATCCAATTTTCATTATTTTCTTTACAATTATCACGAAACTCTTAACAAGTGCTTTCCAGATTCTCATATGTGAACTATTTCTTGGGAAGGCGGGAGGACGGGGGGGGGGGGAGAGAGAGTGGGAGTGACACCCACATTAAAAAGGAGATTTCATATGCAAACATCAAATTTTAGTACACAAAGTGTCTTCCTTTTGGGTACAAATGACAAGCAAAGCTATTTATTGTAAGTCACTATATCATCTAACAATAATCTAATCTCTCTGGATACCACCTCAGCAGTGGTATCTCTCTTGAAAAAGGATAAGGTAAAATGAAAAAAATGGAAATGAGCGTTTGGCGTCATTGGCTGGGAGGCCCCGGGAGGACAAGGTAAAATGATTAGACGGTAAAAGGAGGGTGCGTGCGGGAACTTTACCTAGAGGAAAGAAAATTACGATAGTACTGCAAAGAACTGGGAATAATAAGTATGCAGACTAGGTCGGGAGGAGAACTCGCTACCGGACGGCTAAAAGAACGAAGTGGCCTCCTTCCGCATCTTTACGTAGCTTTAGCGCTGATTCTTCATGCGATTCTCGGAGCATTTGAAAGCAAAGTTATTGCTATTAACGTGAACACGAAAACTACTCAGTTAACTCCACTAAAAAAAACGAATTATCCACTCGCCAAGGGATCTCAGGGTCGCGCAGAAAACAACACTCTGTCTCCTGATAAAATCACTCTGTAATCCTTGTTTAGCACAAATATTAAAAAAAGGGGGAGGGGGAAATCATTAGTGACAACACTGACCAAAATACATACGAAAGACGTTACTTACGGTGGGTACGCAGTGGGTCCACGTGTATGAAAATTGAATAACACAGAGCCCAAATAAAGTCAAAACTAGGTGAATTTCACAAGAAATAAGTGGAAAAATACGCAAAGAGTTTATAGGGGAACGAGAAAGTGCGGATGTTTTCAATTACATTGATTTATTAACTCAAACACAACGCGATTTAATCCAGTTGCGTGTCCACTAGAAACACACATACATACCGACAAGAAGGCTTGAAAACAACTTCATAACAAGATCAACCTTTGTCCCGTGTTAAGAGCGGAGGCTGAAATTTTTAGGAGAGGGAGAGGACGCCCGTCCATTTGCCATTGAGGATGGACAGAAAAGCCGCTACAGCTACCTGCTGTTTTAACAGACGACCCGAACGAAGCTACAAGGAATGTGATTCGCTACAGTTGGTTCGGGGATACACCTTTGGGCACCAAAATTACCTGAAAAGCGACCTTCTCGGATGGTACTGTTACTTGGAAGAACAAGCAATGGGACTTCTTTGGTTTCTATAGAGCATTCAGACCACTCACCCAAGCTTTCAAACTAAACGGTCAAGGTGGGAAAAGTAAATCATTTTGACCACATGGGAGAGATTGCTGCATTTAAGAGAAAATGAAATCATATACCTTGCTCCCATCCTCCCTCACGCATCAGCAAAATAAAAGCAACAGGATGATGCCATCGCAAAATTAAAACTGAATTAAATTATGAAAAGAGTGCGAAATAAGCACATGTCTTTCAGTGTATAATAAAGAATACATCATCAGTGCACCTTTGTGTTTACTTTAGGAAAACGTATTTAGTACCACACAAAATGAAATCACATCTTTCTTACATTCTAGTTGTCTCTGTAAAAGTTGTTCTGAAGTTACTCGTGATGAAACTAGTTCGCATTCAATTACTTAAAGATGGATAAATAAATATATAAATGTAAAAATAAAAATACCGAAATGTTTAACTCACAACTTCAAAGAAGAACACATGGATCAAATACGGAAATTCCGACACACACATCAGGTATAATACGACTAATGTCATCCAGTCAGTGAGATGTGCAACGAAAATCCTAGCTGATGTTAGTAAGTTTACGAGATCAACACGACCTTGTACGCCCACATAAAACTTTTATCTACTAAATTAGTTTAATGATCTACAGATCCAATTTTTGCGCAATGATTGTCCTTGACCGTTTGGATTTTACGGTTCAGTACCACAGAGTGATTTAAACTTAGCACAACATGCTTTATATATACAGGACAATCATTCATATTACAAATTATATCCTGAGCAACACAATTATAGAGACACTTTTTCGAAATCTCGAATGCATAAATTTGAAATTTGGCTCAGAGGTGCCAAAAACCTTCTTCTGCAATGGTGCAAAGGCGTGCGCTATGCGACGTTACCTCGGACTTGGCGACGCTACAGATAACAGGATGTCGGCACATGCGAGAAAGTGAGGCCAGATATCAGAAGTTCATTTAATGTGTAATGGGTTAATGATGCCATGTTGCCACCAAATGTCACCATAATTCTGCCCAAGACCACCTTAGAAGTGTCACTCAATGGGAAGGTCGTCACATACCCTCTTGCCCACAATTCATCCCTATCTTAACGCCTCCGTAATTGAAGTCAGACCCGTGAGGCCCAGCGTTGAAATGAGTAATTTTCTTGTGGATGATCCAGGAAAACATTTCAAACACACCTCTGCTCAGAATTGTCATGGAAAGGTGTCAGGAGGCGGCATGAAGTGCGTCAATGAAACCACCGCTATCCTTGTAGCGTTGATTCCATAGATTTCGCGGTCGAAAACGACAGTTCGCAGTGCGGTGAGTAACTAGACGACGTTTTTGATAAGGCTGTTCTACCACCTGAGGGCAGGCAATCTCTCCCACTCCCCTTAGATTCTGCATGTCTGCCGTCGGGCGCTAGAGCAGATTTGGAGCGCCGCTAAGGGGAAAGTGTGTCGAAGTCTCTGTAAAGGACCACTCCAAAGGGATCAGATCACGTTCAGTGGAATTGCAGACCCGTGATATTCTTACAGAAGAGCTGAATAGCCCGGCGGCTGTCGGCAGTGTCGAACCTTGTCAAGGATGTCATCCTGTTGCTCATCAACCAGCTAACTGTCGTTTTAGATCGAGAGAAGTGTGGGAATTAACGTCCCAAGCGAATGGTCGATTTCAATGACGCACTTTATGCCACCTCCTGAAGTCTTTTCGTGTCGATTCCGAGCGGTGGTGTGACTGAAATGTTTTCCTGGACCACCCATAAGAAAACCGTGTGATTTCGAAGATGGGCGTCGTAGACCTGACCTCAATGTCGGAGACGTAAAATGAAACAGTGATATGTGAGTAAGAGGAGGTGTGACGACCTTCCCATCGTGTCACACGTCCACAGTGGCGTTTGGCAGAACTCTGGTGAACGTTTGCGCTAACGTGACATCATTAACCCATCTTGCGCCTCACATAAAGTTCTGGACTTTTTTTTCTCGCAAGTGCCGACACCTTGCTGTTCGAAACGTCGCCAAGTCAGAGGTGATATCGCAGGGCACCACGCTTTTGCACTATTACAAAGAAAGGTCGTAGGCACCTTTGAGCCAAATTTAAGACTTATAGCTCGAAATGGGAGACAATTACCGTGTTTCGCAAAAGTGATCCTTTAATTGTGTTGCTTAGGTAGTTTAAAACAAGTAACTACACTCCTGGAAATTGAAATAAGAACACCGTGAATTCATTGTCCCAGGAAGGGGAAACTTTATTGACACATTCCTGGGGTCAGATACATCACATGATCACACTGATAGAACCACAGGCACATAGACACAGGCAACAGAGCATGCACAATGTCAGCACTAGTACAGTGTATATCCACATTTCGCAGCAATGCAGGCTGCTATTCTCCCATGGAGACGATCATAGAGATGCTGGATGTAGTCCTGTGGAACGGCTTGCCATGCCATTTCCACCTGGCGCCTCAATTGGACCAGCGTTCGTGCTGGACGTGCAGACCGTGTGAGACGACGCTTCATCCAGTCCCAAACATGCTCAATGGGGGACAGATCCGGAGATCTTGCTGGCCAGGGTAGTTGACTTACACCTTCTAGAGCACGTTGGGTGGCACGGGATACATGCGGACGTGCATTGTCCTGTTGGAACAGCAAGTTCCCTTGCCGGTCTAGGAATGGTAGAACGATGGGTTCGATGACGGTTTGGATGTACCGTGCACTGTTCAGTCTCCCCTCGACGATCACCAGTGGTGTACGGTCAGTGTCGGAGATCGCTCCCCACACCATGATGCCGGGTGTTGGCCCTGTGTGCCTCGGTCGTATGCAGTCCTGATTGTGGCGCTCACCTGCACGGCGCCAAACACGCATACGACCATCATTGGCACCAAGGCAGAAGCGACTCTCATCGCTGAAAACGACACGTCTCCATTCGTCCCTCCATTCACGCCTGTCGCGACACCACTGGAGGCGGGCTCCACGATGTTGGGGCGCGAGCGGAAGACGGCCTAACGGTGTGCGGGACCGTAGCCCAGCTTCATGGAGACGGTTGCGAATGGTCCTCGCCGATACCCCAGGAGCAACAGTGTCACTAATTTGCTGGGAAGTGGCGGTGCTGTCCCCTACGGCACTGCGTAGGATCCTACGGTCTTGGCGTGCATCCGTGCGTCGCTGCGGTCCGGTCCCAGGTCGACGGGCACGTGCACCTTCCGCCGACCACTGGCGACAACATCGATGTACTGTGGAGACCTCACGCCCCACGTGTTGAGCAATTCGGCGGTACGTCCACCCGGCCTCCCGCATACCCACTATACGCCCTCGCTCAAAGTCCGTCAACTGCACATACGGTTCACGTCCACGCTGTCGCGGCATGCTACCAGTGTTAAAGACTGCGATGGAGCTCCGTATGCCACGGCAAACTGGCTGACACTGACGGCGGCGGTGCACAAATGCTGCGCAGCTAGCGCCATTCGACGGCCAACACCGCGGTTCCTGGTGTGTCCGCTGTGCCGTGCGTGTGATCATTGCTTGTACAACCCTCTCGCAGTGTCCGGAGCAAGTATGGTGGGTCTGACACACCGGTGTCAATGTGTTCTTTTTTCCATTTCCAGGAGTGTATTTGTCGCCCGCCCGGTTGGCCGTGCGGTCTAACGCACGGCTTTCTGGGCGGGAAGGAGCGCCTGGTCTCCGGCACGAATCCGCCCGGCGGACTTGCGTCGAGGTCCGGTGAGCCGGCCAGTCTGTGGTTGGTTTTTAGGCGGTTTTCCATCTGCCACGGCGAATGCGAGTTGGTTCCCCTTATTCCGCATCAGCTACACTATGTCAGCGATTGTTGCGCAAATAATTTCTCCACGTATGCTTATACCACCATTACTCTACCACGCAAACACAGGGGTTACACTCGTCTGGTGTGAGATGTTCCCTGGGGGGTTGCGGGTTCCTACCGGGCGCCGAACCGCACAATAACCCTGGGTTCGGTGTGGGGCGGCGGAGGGGTGAAGTGGACTGCGGTTGTCGTAGTGGGGTTGTGGACCACTGCGGCTGCGGCGGGGACGGAGCCTCTCCGTCGTTTCTAGGCCCCCGGTTAACATACAATACAATACAACTATCCATCTCAGGAAATTATCTGCCTTCTGCATTTAATCTGTATTTTGCAATGTAAAGGAAAATTATATCGTACACTTTGCAGAAATACGGGAAAACATTGTTGGTCTACATAGACATTCCACAGATATTAAAATGAGCCACTGACAGGTGATATTTCTTTGGGCGTGGATGGAGGTGGCAAAACGATTACACAGAACGTGGTATATGGCCGTGAACGAGAGTTTTGTAAGGAAAAATTTAGAACTGACAAATGAACATTTTGTTGGAGACAGGATAAACAACTGTTACCAAAGGATATTAGGATGCTGCTGTAGCAGCTGCACTTTCGCTTTAGTTAAGGTATCAATGCCTCAGTTAGACGCAGGAAAAACATGAATCCGGAAAAGACAAATGAAGGTAGTTGCGTTTCATGGTGCCCCAACACCTACATCATTAGTGCCTTAACCAAAGTCAGATTATTGGTAAACAACAAGTAATATCACAAATATCAGGAAATTAAATAAAACAGAACCAAGCAGCAAAAAAAACCACAAAGAAACAGATAAGGATGACTAGGTGTAACCATATAGAGCCTCAGTAACAAAGGTAGGAGAGTAACAATAAATACACATGCATCCGCTTCAAAACTGAAACACATCTCAAAAGAGCAATAAATACTTTGCAATCAATCAATGCAAGGCCAAACAAACAAACACGTATTTTTTTTACTTTCTTTTTATAACAAGCAATGATATGACCCCAATTCACATGAAAGTAGTGTAACGAAATTTGTGCATCAGTGTATAACACAGCTCGTTTTATCACAAGTGAGGTGCAGCACCAGTACACATTCATGTGGGGTTTCCGAAGGTTTTGCAGCGATGTGAGCAGCCCTGAGTTAACACGGCTGTTAGCCACGTGAACAAACAGCTGAGCGATTGCTTTTGACTGAAACTAAGTCTCCTGTCCGTGTCGTGCCTGTTGGTGCAATTGGGAGATGTGTATACACACGGCCTGCACCTCAATATGAGAGAGATGGAAATGTTAAGTCAGTATCTTGCAGAAAGTGTAAGGGGGGGGGGGGGGGGGGGGGAGGGGGGGCATTAGCACACAAGACAAAATCCCTGTGATTACTCGAGTCAAAGGGAGACATTTTTTTAGTTAGAGTCTGGTTACTGATAGATGGTATTGAAACTAATTAGGGCAGAAACGGACCATATGTAACGGTTAGCTGCAAAATAAAATTAACTTCTTTCATCAAAACTTTAGAGGGTTGAAAAACAAGATAATTGAGCTTCTTGTATGCCTAGAAGATGTGATAAACTGTGAAGTAATAGAACTTCTGAGCCTCTCTGAACAGCACATTACCACAGGGCTGGAGAAGTTAAATATCAGGGATTATAGACTAGCATCATTTTCTTGTAGAATTAACACGGAAAGAAAGGGGTTGCATCATACGTAAAAGCTGGATACAAGTCAAACATACTGCAACAAGTAGTTTTTGTGTTGATCATAACTTAGAAGCATGTACTCGTGAGTTGTTACTGCAGAATACTACTTCTCTGATAATCATAAAACTCTGCAGAAGCCCTCTAGAAAACTTTCAACCATTTATGAGAAATCCAGATGCAGTATTCATCTACACTCTCAGACAAGAAGATCTAATTTCAGTAGTCGGTTTTCCAACTCGTATGCAGAAAGAAAGTAGGACGCAGTCTGAAACTAATCATGTGGGGACCCAGTTGTAAATGGGCTATCTGGCCAAGATACACAATTAATTGAAATAAACACTTTGGCACCTTACAACCCTAAGGAGGGTTCATACAAAGCAGTGAGGCTTCTTAATGAGAACAAGATACAATGTCTTAAGAGTAATTTTAAATGGGTAGTATGGGATGAACTGTATACCATACAGAAAGAGATGCTAATTTCAAATTAAATTTTATCCGTAGTAGATTTTGTGTCAATATTTGATAGTTTCTTTCCTAAGAAATCATCCAGAAGATCCATTTAAATAAACAAGCAAGTCATGGAATACTAATGGAATTAAAATCACATGTAAAAGATTTTTATGTAAAACCACAGAAAGTCGGGATCCAACATTACTTGAGTATTACAAAAAATATTGTAGTATTTTAAGAAGAGTCATCATGATGTTCAGAAGTATGCCTATTTTGACACAAATAAGCAATACAGATAAAAATATAAAAACTATGTAGGATATTGTCAAATAGGAGAAAGGACAGCCAGTCAATGTACAATTAAACTAAATGTCAATGTTGTGACTGATAATTAACACTTTGCAAGTACTTTTAACAATCACTTTCTAAATGGAGCAGCAAGAATAGGATTAAATGATTCAGTTCAAGAAACAAGAGAATATATTAAAGGTGTTATTCCCCCAAACTTTAAGTTGCTAGAAGTAATACCAACATCCTTCACTGACACTAATAGAATTACAAAAATTCTAAAACACTAAAGCTTACGTCGTGTTGATGGAATTTCAAACAGAGTTCTTTAATGTTCTTAGTTTTATATGTTGTAACGTATATGCAACAAATTTGCAGCAGCAGCGGCTAAATCTAACCTGCATAACACTGTGTATCTGTTGTATGAGTGTCAGTTTCACTGTCATTTAAGCCCTCAACAGATCGTTACATGAAAAACTTAGAACTAACATTTGGATAAGCTATCTGACTGCGTATTTGAATATGAAAAACTGCAGGAAAAAATTAACCGGTAACAATGAATACCTAACCTACCTGACTGCGTTTTTGAACAAGAATTTTCAAGTGATCCAGAATCTGACTTGTGCAACGGAATTTACTGGACTAGAGTACATGACATGTTGTGGTGTGTCATTGTCTCTTTTTTGGCCCTACGTTTCGCACCCACCTCTTTAGGTGACTGCCTTTTTCTATGAGGTTTACAGCAATATGCAGCGGCATGCAACAGCAGCGGCTAAAGCTTATTGTTACTAAGAATGAATTTAATAAAAAGAAGTTTGCTTGGGTCCTGTTAATTACTAAATAACTTTTGAAAAGGGATTTCATTAAGTCTTTTAAAACTTCAGAATCATCATGACCAATGGTAGACAATGACAATGACAATGACATAGGTATCAATAATGGCTGAGTGCCAGATTAACAAATTATTTCAGTTTCAAAATTGCAATAACGTTTAGTAACCACAGCATATTATTTAGATGTGGAGAATAATTATTATTATTTGGAGGATAAGGCGGCTTCCTTTACTGACAAGCAAAACACCGGATTATTGCAAACGCGGAATAACAATCACGAGCTAAACCCTTCAATTGCTTTTGCACTATGCTTGTGAATTTCACCTTGAATTCCATCTTCAAGCGTAGTTAAGCCATCTAAATCTCTCCCAGCTATATAAATGAAATCAAGCCTTGAGTGTGGTAAGATCTGCCATAACCGACGTGAGGGCAGCATGACACTTCTTCTGTCTCCAAGCTCTCGACCGACACTACGACATCCACTCTCGCAGACAAACCTCGTCTCACAACAATGCTTTGAATCGCGCTCTCATGTTCTCCCTGTCGCTTCTTTAAGAATTTTAAAGGGTCTTACGTACAAATAGGTCAAAAGGAGAGAAGTTCTAGTAATGTTAATTGTTTACTACTGGCTCATTTATCTTGTGACGATTTTGTGAGCCTTTTAAAATAAGTAATAAGGCACATTTTAATACACGATAAATTTCAAACTCTAAAGTTTAGATATATAATAAGAAAAACATGTAGAGTGTTCTTGTTTTGTAAAAAGGGTATGTTCACTGCACAAGGAGTTTTGTATGGTTTTGCACTTTGCACACTTGTAGAAATACGAGAGGAGAGGAAACATCATAAATTGTGTGTAGAGGTGTGTGTAGTGTCTATATCACTAACACCACAATGTAGAATCATAGTGTGTAGTAGAATCATGCAGCGGTGTGTACAGTGTCTATTTCGCTGACACGCTTACTTGGAGATACTGCATTTTTGTTGACACAGCGGCTTGTATTGTCAGTGTAATTTCACTAAGACAACACTGTGAAATTGTGGCTTTCGAAGACAAAGTACAGTATTTTTGACACAGTGGCTTGTATTGTCAGTGTCCTTTCACTGACACAGCACTGTGTGATTGTGGCTCTCGAAGGCAAGGCTCAGCATTCGTCGCTGATTGCCACTCAAGAACAGGTACCTACTGCAGACATCCCTCATTAAGGCAGACCACCTAGGTTGCTGCCATCATTGGAAGTGGTATCATTCCTGCAGCCATCAAGTGTGCATTTGCATTTTGTAATTCGTTTGTGCCCTGGCACATCCCAGTTACTTGATAATCTACGAACAGAAAATACTTATCGTAACAATTTCACTTGATTTCTATTATTATCTGAAAATATTTCATTAGTGACATACATATATGAATTATAAATTCTACAGCGCTGTATTTTTCTATGTTTACTTGTGACAGTGAAAAACTATATGAGACAAAGCTAAATCTTACCTTGTTCCACGATTTTAGTTTTACCTTTCTCCATAAATGTTACGTAGCATTTCCGCCTCTTTTTCTTTTTAGAGCTATGCCCTGAACTATTTCTGTGAGACTCCTTTGAAAAGTTTGCTTAACCTAGAATAATCGATTTATTAATAATATAATAATCGAAGTGTCTTCCACAGACCTTCTTACGAAATATTTAACACTGGAGGCGTCTACAATGGACTCTCTAGGCATCTTACCTTCCATTACTTACTTTAAAATGGAGGAATTCCTTTTAATTCTCTTGTACTACTTAACACTAATCTTTTTATGGGAGTGCTGTCATCTTGTTGTGTTTATTTTGCTTTCCGAATCTGTTCCTACTGGCAGCTCATACAATTGATAAGTGATATTATGCATCAACTTCTGGACTGTTCTGAAAACTAACATCATGCTTTAGCAAGTGGAAATTTCTATACGTAACATGTCTCGTGGTGATCTGCGAGAATAATCATCTCAACACTTAGCAAGCGCAGGACTGTTTTAGGACGCTAATGATGCAAAAATGAGTATCGTTTATTATTTAAAGGTGGAAGGACAGAGGAAATATTTGCCGTGCAGACAACAGCGAAAACTTCTTTTCACAATGTAGTAGACCTGTTCCTCTCTTAAAAGGAACGCTTCAGCAAGGGTTGTGAGGAAGGTTTACGAGCTGTCTGTTGGGGGTACACACAAAAAAAGGCGAACTGGTAACAGCGTCCTAAGCTGGGCGACGAACTTTCCCGCTAATGCCTTTGGCCTTGACC
This sequence comes from Schistocerca americana, assembly GCF_021461395.2. Classification (NCBI taxonomy): domain Eukaryota; kingdom Metazoa; phylum Arthropoda; class Insecta; order Orthoptera; family Acrididae; genus Schistocerca; species Schistocerca americana. The sequence continues at coordinate 656,208,156 of NC_060122.1, forward strand.
TACCTTGTGGCCAGTTGCGTCAAGCTAAAGGAAAAGAATAAAATGCTTCACTCTAGCCACCCTATCTCTCGAAAGCTTATTGTGGCGTCGTAGTTTCTTACCTTGAATGGACACTTGTTGTTAACATAATGACGAAAATACATCTTAAAACTAACACATAATACAGAAAATATACATAGAAGAATACACTTGAAAATGCACAGCTTATTCAATGAATGGCTTCATGTGCGAAATATGATATAAGCCTGCGAGTACGTAAAGTTCCATGTGTTTTTTACAACAGGTTGTGCTAGTAACAGTGCTCTTTCAGAGGAATTGTTTCGAGGGTCTGGTAAATAATAATAATAATAATGGCGTGTGACGAGGCCTCCCGTCGGGTAGTGACCTTATTTCAACAAATTCACGCTGATTTTGCTGCTTTACGTCTGGTTTGGATTGCCAGTCTGTTGCTGACGGTTGCGGTTGTCTTCTGTGAGAAATGGAAGCAGAATTATTATGACTATTATTCTGGGCAGAAATTGTTCAAACTTAATTTGCATTGCCCTGACTATTACATGGCAAATCACATTGAGTGTTGTAGCTATCTGGTAGATGGTTATCACCATTTTCAATACTATATGGATTTGCATTATTATAAGGCATGTTCTGGGGAACATTGTTCCCCTGGAAACAGTCACTGTAATAATAAATATTTCTCCTACTACCCATGTTTCTAAAAATTTTCTTATCATTAAAGTGTCCATTCTGGAAATTTCCATTGCGTTTGTTTCTTTGGAAATTACCAGAGTTGCCACTGAATTGTTGATTGTGTAACGCCGGAAATGCATATCCTCCTATTTCCATCTATTGTACTATTATTTTTTTCCTTGTTTTGTTACCTCAAGATATGACATTTCTGTCTCTTTATATATTGTAATTGCTTTACTGTTTGGATATATATATATTTATGCACTTATGTCGATGTATAATTGGTTTGTTTCGTAAATATTATTTGTATTTTACGCTGGGTCTTGCCTAGGGAAAACTGCTATCGAACGATTACATCGATGGGTCGTGTGAAGAATCAAAGTGTGTAGGATCTTTGGTAGTGTTAACTCTGCCGCGTGGAGCGCGGGCTGGGCAGTCGGAGAGTCTGGCGGGAGTAGCGAGTGGAGCAGGTGTTGTGTGACGCTCCCGCGAGTTGCCGCGCTTTCGGGGTTTGGCAGCATGTAATTGCGCTCGACTCGCGATGATAGTTTCTGACATGGTGTCGCGGACGGGAAGCATTAGCTGGCGCACATCAAGAGCCCGTTTCGCCTGGTGACCGTGTCGAGAAGAAGGCGCGCCAACATCCAGCTTCTGCAACAGCGACGGCCGACAATGAGTGACTGTCGCCACCTCCTCGATCGACGGCTTCAAACCTTCAATCAACCAACAAGGAAGACTAAAAGCACGTAAAGTTTCAGAACTGTATGGCAGACCTCAGCTTTTCAAATTGTTCCATTTGTCTCGCAAAATTACAGCAACTTAGCATGAACCTTTGTTGCTCATTGTCCCAATTTCATTGCCAAGCAGGGTCCCTTCCTTTTCCGAAATGAACCCGAGTGTCGTTGAAATTCAAACGCCAGCATAATTCCATTTCACTGCTTTAATTTCAAACTTCAGTTAAAGTCTCAGAGCTGGCTACAATATTCAGATTACACAAGCACGAATTAAGAGTGCGAGCTTTGTTACCGTATTTTAGCTTACCTGTGACTGCAGCTCAGCTTGGTACGTACTACATTTTACTATTGTTAATTGTTCAGAATCATTTAATTCAAGATCAAAGTTAAATCTCTTATTTCTAAATTGCGTAGATTCAAGTAGCTTTTGAAACGATTGTTGAGGTAGTCCAAGACTAACTGTATTTTACTGAATTTCGATGTGCTTCAGAAAGAAAGCTCACTATTAACTTAAGTCACTAAATTAACTTTCGATTTTCCGGTTTTATTAATTCTTTTGCTAAATTAAGTCAGGGTGTAGCGAAATTTATTACTTCTGACAAACTTTCAGTTTTCACACTGCATGTGTCAACCTTCAGTTGCCACGCTTCTAGTGCTAATTATATGTGTAATAATCTTTCTTTTTCAGTTACTATAGTAATTGTCCTTAGGACTGGCGACCGTGATTTCCCCAAATCTCAAATACCTAATTACCGCTAGTTAATTGTTAATGTAACGGCTGCACATTTACTTTCTTTATTAACTTTACCCCTTTTCAAAATTAATTTCCACCAGTTTCATTAGCACATTTCCTTTCATTTAGATGTAACCCTTTCCTCCCTCTTTACCGACTGGTTAACTTCGGTGACGATTGCTTTTCCAAAACTCCCATTAGGTACACGCGGTTTCATTTTTCACTGTCATTAAGGTCGGTAAGTGAGGGGGAGGTTACACGTGGCGACCTGGTGACAGGACAATCTTTGGATTTGAGGTTGTTCTGGACACGAATTTGGCATTGTGCAAATCTCGTAACAAAGTACTGGTTACGTACAGGCCTTTACGTCAGCGAGAATAAGTAGTGGGAGTAATCCTAATTACATTTGAGATTTGTCAGTTATATTGAAAATTATTAAAATGAGTGAAGGCAACAACTGCCAAACTTTGGTAGCCTTGGATACGGAACAATCGGTCGAACAGTGGGAAACGCGCACCGCGGTACCCATTGTTCAGGGGCAGGCGGCTAGCATGAAAGACGCGACCGCCGAAACGCAACAAAGAGCAGAAATGGAATTCCAAACTTTAGAAAATGTTTCGGAATCGGAAGCGAAAATCAAATCTGTACCCCTTGATGATGAATACGGGGGAACATGTATAGAGGAACCAGCTACGGAAGTAAAACCGGTAGTCTCCGGGAATTTAACTGATTTATTGAATGTTTTGATTAATGAAATCAAGAGTCAATCGGCAGAAATTATAGCTCTGTCTGCCAAGCAAGAAGCTCAGTCTGAAAAGATTGAACGAAAGCTAGACAATCAGAACAAAGCTATTAATGTTGTTAACAACAATGTTGGAGTTGTTAATACAAAAGTTGATAAAATCAAAGAAGATATTGTTGTAATTAATACCGAAATCGGTAATCTTAAACAGGAAATGATAGGCGTTCAGGCGGAAATTGCGAGCATAAATACTCGCTTTGATTCCGAAATTAGCAGAATCGAGAAAAGTGTAGGAGAAGCAGTTGCTCCGATCATCGAGAATAAGGTGACGGAACAAATTCAATTAGTGAAAAAAGAGGATCAACAGAAGGTGGAAACTTTAAAGGCTTTAGTGTCCAAAGTAGACACTAAAGTGAGGGAGCAGGCTAATACCTGCGAAGAGAAAAAGAGGGAAGTGGAAACGCTTGCGACAACCACTTGCCAAGTAATTACGAGAGTGTCGGAATTAGAAAAGAAATTTGATGAAAAACAGAGCTATGTGCCAATCTGTGCACATAGTTCGGAATTGTTGACGAAAGAGGAGCGGTTCGACCCCTTGAAAAAAGGCGGTATACACGCGACGGATTTCATTAAGAATTGTGAAAGAGTTTTACCCAGATCATGGACTAATGAGAGAAAAATTAATGCGGTTATTGATGTGCTGGCTGGTGATGCCAAGCGTTGGGGCTTAAACCTCAACATTACGAACCTGACTTTTGACGAGTTTAAAAATTTGTTTCTGGCTGAATACTGGTCAGAGCAAAAGCAGCAAAGTGTCTGGCGCGAATTTGTCGTATCGAGGCCTTTCGATGCGAATTCGCGCGGCTCGATGAAGGAGTTTTGTGAGGGCTGGATCCGCAAGTTGGAATATTTGCGTGATCGCCGCACGGAATCCGAAATAGTCTGGGAACTCTACAAGAAGCTTCCAGATGATACAAAACGCTACGTAGGAAGCAATTGCAGGACAATCAATGATTTCCTGGAAAGAGTTGAGGACGAGGACAATTGGCGCAATAATCGCGACAGTGGTAGAGGCCGTGGTAACAACAACGGGTACCACCCCAACCATAACAACGATAACCATGGGAATAATGCATACCGCAGCAATAACAATAATGGTTCGGACCGTAATAACAATCGGTACAATGCAAATAATAACAGGAATGACAGAAACCAGTATCATACTAACGTGATACGGGCTTCACAGAATAGTAATAACGCCAGAGGGTGTGATCAGCCGCCTCAGCAGCATCCGGGGAGCGTATCTGCTGGGACGAGACAGGGAAACCATTAGCCGCGCCGGTGAGGGGCCGAGCGGGCGTGGAGAAATTTTGGCGGCCCAATAACAAGAGAAAACCCAGGTGTCGCCGTTACGAAAATTCCGTATGGAATAATCAACGGCGGGAGAGTGTGCCAGTGTTAAGAGAAAGGAGTGCGCCCACAAGTAGTAGATCAGCAGTATACACGGCAGTAGGTAGTACATTCACTGTCAGTGAGAACAATTTAAGTAGTGTTCCGGAAATCGATTATAAAGTGGCAGCTGTAATACCCACAGCGGAACTGGAGATTGAGTTTAAGAATGATTCGCAATTGTTGAGAGAAGATCAGATGTCGGATAACACGTCCGTCATCGAGCGAGGGGATGCAGAGAGGGATGAGGTCTGGTTAAGGCAGTTCGGTCGCTTACACGACGAACTAAGAGATTGTAGGGGTCTGTATGGGAGAAGCGTTTATGGGGAGCGCGTGAAGGATTTTCCGCGTCTCGTCCCGCAGGAAGATAGTGTTTGTGAAATGATAGAAAGTTCTGGCCCTAATCGGCAGACTTTACTAGAAATAGTTGATGTTAAGGGGGAGCACGAGCAAGATTCGTCGTGTTTCGTCCCGCAGGAGTTAGATGTTGAAGTAGTAACGGAAAGTTCTGGCCCTAACCGGCAGACCTTACCGAAAGTTTCAGTGGTAGAAGTAACCGACCCATCCGACGCAAACCTCCAGTTTAAACATTGCGAGAGTATTAAGGAGAAAGATTGCGAAAATTTTAGTGATAGCCGGACACGATTGGTAGAAAAGCACATAGATTACAACGTGTATGAGGTTAGAGCTGACATTATACGGTCAGACGATAGCAGTGTGGGTTGCGCAGATCTAGCGGAAGTAATTGCAGAAACTACTGGGCACATTCCTCCAGGTAGATTGGCAGATGAGATCAATCTGACCAAAGAGGAATCAACGAAGGTGACAATTAGTGAATCGATAGCAAAGCAACACTCACTAGTTGACGAGTTACAGAAAAAGGTTTCGGTATTGGAGGCGAAGCTACAGACTAAGCCTCAGGACAAACGTGTTGAAATTAAAACTGTATGTGAACAGAGGCTGAAAAAGCCGCCAGATAAGCCGAATTTAGGATCAAAGCCGGATGGTTTTTTCTGGAATGACCTGGATATAGACGAGGATTTATTGTGGGAAAATAAAGAAACAGTCGAGGACAAGTGTAGACAGATAGTAGTGTCTGTTAATATGCACGACCTACAACTAAACGTGTTGATTGACACCGGTGCAGAATTGAGTGCTGTATCTGGGAAAATATTTGAGTTACTGAAAGACAGACCCGGCATCGTAGTTATGCCAGTAACAGGAGTGAAAATTATCGGTGCTACTGGAAAGGCCAGTAAACCGGTCACAAAACAGATTTTTGTCCACTTCGAGATATGTGGGGCACGATTTGAACAAGAGTTTGTCGTCGTGCCAGACTTAACTACGGAAGTAATTATCGGGTTAGATTGGCTATTAAGGTACCGTGCAGTGATTAACTGCGAAAGCAAAACTTTGACATGTATGTCACTAGATAAAACGATAGTAGTTAGCTTTGACGAGGCAGGAGACGGTGTGCATAGGCAATACCAGCCTATACACATTGTTAACTGGCCGAATGGTATTGATGTAGGTATGAATTTGAACTACTGTAATGTGAGGAATCTCGGCACTGACAATAGTGTAGAAACTGAATTGGAGAGTATTGTAGACGGTATGTCAAACGTAACACACGAACAAAGACGAGGCCTGTATGAAGTGATGATGCGGAATAAGAGTGTGTTTTCAGACAAACCGGGTCTTGTGGAAGGATATACATGCAAGTTGCATGTAATTCCGCACGAACCATTCTTCGTGAGACCGTATGCTATACCGCTGTCCAAAAAGGAAGCAGTGCAACGGGAGATAGATAAGATGATCGAATGGGGAGTGATTGAAAGAAGTACAAGTCCATACAATAACGGTTTGGTCATTGTAGCAAAACGGGATGGTAGTGTGCGTATTGTGATTGACGCACGCACGTTGAATAGGGTCGTTCAACGTGAAACAGACAGACCAGAGAGTATGGAGGAGATTTTTCAACGTTTTCATGACGTTAAGTTCATGACTAGCCTCGATCTGACGGCTAGTTACTGGCAAATAGAACTCGAAGAAGAATCTAGGCCATACACCGCCTTCTTGTTTGCGGGCAGGTGTTATCAGTATAGAGTACTGCCGTTTGGACTTAATATATCTGTGTCCGTATTCATCAGGGCCCTAGATAAAGTGCTAGGACCGGCTTTGAGTTCAAGATTAACTGTATATGTTGACGACCTATTGTTGGCCAATGCCACTTGGCATGACCATTGTGACCTGTTAGATGAAGTTTTTAGAGCATTGCGCCGTGGCGGAATGACTCTAAAGCTAAAGAAATGCGAATTTGTGAAGCAGGAACTGAAATTTTTAGGGCATGTAATTACCACTGCTGGTATTACGAAAGACCCAGAGAAACTAGAGGCAATAAGGAATTGTCCTCCACCCAAGTCTAGGAAACAGTTGAAAAGTTTTCTAGGGCTCACAGGATTTTACCGTAAATTTGTAAAAGGACAAGTGTTTAATGATGAAAATTTGAATAACCTCTTACGCAAAAATGTTCCGTTTGTGTGGACTGACTGGTGTCAGACCGCTTTCGAGAGATTAAAAGACGAGTTGTTAAGATCTAACATACTATTTCATCCTGATTTATCGCTACCCTTCCATCTGGGAACGGATTCGTCGAATTACGGGGTGGGGGTAGAACTGTTCCAAGAAGTTGGTAAAGGAGAGGATAAGGAACACCGGACGATAGCGTTCGCGAGTCGAACTTTATCAAAAAGTGAGCGAAACTACACGATTTCTGAGAAAGAGTGTCTCGCTATCGTGTGGGGATTCAAGAAGTTCAAGGGTTACCTATGGGACCGTAAGGTGATTATTCATACGGACCATAAGGCGCTCACTTATCTGAAGGATTGTAAACTACTTCACGAAAGACTGACTAGGTGGTCGCTGTATTTACAGCAATTTAACTATGACATCTGTTACGTAAAAGGGACCGACAATTGCGTAGCGGATGCGCTGTCGCGGTTGCCCGAGTCTAATCAAGGTCTATTGAAAGATGAGGCAGATGGAGTGGTCAAATTGTACTATTTTAAAGAAGTTGAGGGACGTAAATTAATAATGAACATTTGTAAGAATCTACGTCGTCATCAGAACGAGGATGGTTGTTTAAATATGGTGAAAACCCGATATGATGAAAAGAGTCCAGAAGGAGAGAAATTAAGGAAGTATTACAAGATATACGATCATATCTTGTACATACGTAAGGGTGAAGATAGTAATATTTGGCGGGTATGCTGGCCCAGCAAATACGTCACGGAAATAATAGACTACTACCATTTGGCGTATGGTCACTGTGGACCAAAGAAATGTACGGAAAAGCTGAGTGAAGTAGTGCATTTCAACAACATGTTAAAACGAGTTACTGACAGAGTGAAAACTTGCGATTTATGTCAGAAGGTGAAGGTTACCAACTGTACGAGTCGTGGTCCCATGCAAAGTATAAGGCCTAACGACACCTTTGAATTACTGTGCGTGGACTTGTACGGACCTTTGCCCAAGTCATCAGGAAACTTTGCCTACATTTTAGTAGTGCTAGAAGCTTTTTCCAAGTTCATCAAGCTATACCCGATTAGGAAAGCTACAGCCAAAGCGGTCTATAGCAAGCTTGTGAACGATTATTTTGTTCATATTGGTAAGCCCAAGGCGATTCTATCAGACAATGGGGCATAATTTACTTCTAAGTTGTGGAATGAAGGCATGGAAAGTAATGGGGTCGAGGTGATCCATATTTCAGCTTATTGTCCGGCTGGGAATCCCGCTGAGAGGTATATGCGCGAGCTAGGCCGACTGTGCCGTACCTATTGCCATCACAACCATAGGGCATGGGGCAAATATGTAGCAGTATTTGAGAGAATTATGAACACCTTGAAACATGAATCTACGGGATTTTCTCCAGAGGAAATCCTGTTGGATGACAGAAGTAAAAGTTTAGTGGAAGAGATAATCAAATTCCCCCCACGGATTGACATTAGTATTGGTGTGAAAAAAGATCGTTTGCGAGAAGTAATGAAGCTTAAAGCCGATGCTCGCATACGTCGTCATGACGCTAAAGCGCGTTTTGCTAAGTTTGCGATCGGAGACTTAGTACTTGTAAAAGCTCATGAGAAATCGAGCGAGATAAACAATGAAATCTCTAAATTTAAGTTTGTTTATAATGGACCATATAAAGTCATTGGTATACCTCACACAAATGCTTATTGCTTAGAGTATCCAAGCTCTGGAAAGCTATTAGGTATACGAAATATAGTCGATTTGAAATTGTACCAACCTAGGATCGATTAATACCACACAATGGGTAATTTGTACAATATGTAAATATAGAGTGTAAGATTTAAGGTTTGCTAGATTGCCATGCTTTTGACTGACCAAGGTCATTAAAGAAGTTGTAATTAATAAGTAATTAATTTTGATTAATCAATTTAATTTTAATCAATTTAATCATGATCTAATCAACTGAAAAATCCAAGCTGCTAGTTTAAGTTTTCAGCTGAGTCACAGTAGATTAAGCAATGTAAATATGATTTTGTAACTAGCTGTAAGATTTCATGAATATGTGTTTTACTAGTCATTGCCGATGTACTTAGACGCTGTTTTAAGTTTCAGGCTTGTACATGTGTGATGATGGACAGTGTTGAGTTATCCACTGTGATAGTGTTTATGGACTCCTTGAGATTACTCGGGAGTGAGTTTTTCCGAAAGAATTCAGTGGAACGGACGTTCTGGAAACGCCGTCACAAGGGCGAGTGAGATCAAGCGTGCCGCACACGCGGGCGCAACAATACTGGCGAGGCGAGCCGCTGTCGGCTCTTGTGCCGCTGTTGGCTCTTTTGGGCCGCTGTCGACATCCTTTGTACTCGCGAGTACGGAATGTGGAGTTGCTTTTCTTCCCGGACAGCTGATGTGAAAGGATTCTGCTGTCAATATTTATGTTTTATTTTATCTGCTGTATATTATTTTCTTGTTTAGCGTTAATTGGACATGACGAGAATATTAATTATGAAAAGGTTACATAAATATGTGTATTCTATGTAATTAATTATCAGTTTGCGTATTTTGATATACCTGTTTTTTATGACCATGTACTCTGATCAATTTTGCAAATAGTATTCCATTTCTTATAGTGTTACGAATTTTAATGATTTTGGAATAGCTAAACCGTTTTCTATGTTTTCTATGAATTTTGATATGTTGTCAACCTGTTTTATTTTGTGCAAGATGACAGAGTGGAATAAGATTAGGAGTTTCTCCACTCAATTATTATTGTCTACAAATTGGTTTATGGTTAATTAGACGAATGCTAAATTTTTTTGATGTTTTGAGCATATGCATTTCCGCTGTTTCTTTTTTGGGACATTTTCTGAGTCTGTTTACGTTACACGAACATCCTCAGACAATGTGGGGCACGTGTAACGCCGGAAATGCATATCCTCCTATTTCCATCTATTGTACTATTATTTTTTTCCTTGTTTTGTTACCTCAAGATATGACATTTCTGTCTCTTTATATATTGTAATTGCTTTACTGTTTGGATATATATATATTTATGCACTTATGTCGATGTATAATTGGTTTGTTTCGTAAATATTATTTGTATTTTACGCTGGGTCTTGCCTAGGGAAAACTGCTATCGAACGATTACATCGATGGGTCGTGTGAAGAATCAAAGTGTGTAGGATCTTTGGTAGCGTTAACTCTGCCGCGTGGAGCGCGGGCTGGGCAGTCGGAGAGTCTGGCGGGAGTAGCGAGTGGAGCAGGTGTTGTGTGACGCTCCCGCGAGTTGCCGCGCTTTCGGGGTTTGGCAGCATGTAATTGCGCTCGACTCGCGATGATAGTTTCTGACATGGTGTCGCGGACGGGAAGCATTAGCTGGCGCACATCAAGAGCCCGTTTCGCCTGGTGACCGTGTCGAGAAGAAGGCGCGCCAACATCCAGCTTCTGCAACAGCGACGGCCGACAATGAGTGACTGTCGCCACCTCCTCGATCGACGGCTTCAACCCTTCAACCAACCAACAAGGAAGACTAAAAGCACGTAAAGTTTCAGAACTGTATGGCAGACCTCAGCTTTTCAAATTGTTCCATTTGTCTCGCAAAATTACAGCAACTTAGCATGAACCTTTGTTGCTCATTGTCCCAATTTCATTGCCAAGCAGGGTCCCTTCCTTTTCCGAAATGAACCCGAGTGTCGTTGAAATTCAAACGCCAGCATAATTCCATTTCACTGCTTTAATTTCAAACTTCAGTTAAAGTCTCAGAGCTGGCTACAATATTCAGATTACACAAGCACGAATTAAGAGTGCGAGCTTTGTTACCGTATTTTAGCTTACCTGTGACTGCAGCTCAGCTTGGTACGTACTACATTTTACTATTGTTAATTGTTCAGAATCATTTAATTCAAGATCAAAGTTAAATCTCTTATTTCTAAATTGCGTAGATTCAAGTAGCTTTTGAAACGATTGTTGAGATAGTCCAAGACTAACTGTATTTTACTGAATTTCGATGTGCTTCAGAAAGAAAGCTCACTATTAACTTAAGTCACTAAATTAACTTTCGATTTTCCGGTTTTATTAATTCTTTTGCTAAATTAAGTCAGGGTGTAGCGAAATTTATTACTTCTGACAAACTTTCAGTTTTCACACTACACGTGTCAACCTTCAGTTGCCACGCTTCTAGTGCTAATTATATGTGTAATAATCTTTCTTTTTCAGTTACTATAGTAATTGTCCTTAGGACTGGCGACCGTGATTTCCCCAAATCTCAAATACCTAATTACCGCTAGTTAATTGTTAATGTAACGGCTGCACATTTACTTTCTTTATTAACTTTACCCCTTTTCAAAATTAATTTCCACCAGTTTCATTAGCACATTTCCTTTCATTTAGATGTAACCCTTTCCTCCCTCTTTACCGACTGGTTAACTTCGGTGACGATTGCTTTTCCAAAACTCCCATTAGGTACACGCGGTTTCATTTTTCACTGTCATTAAGGTCGGTAAGTGGGGGGGAGGTTACAATTGGACATAATACCTTGATCATAATGTGTCTGCTGATGGTTTTATTGGTCGTAATTGTTGCAGTCGTTAGGGATACTGCTAAAATCTTGCTTGGTTTGATTGTTCTCCGCAAACTGTGGGTTCTTTGCAAAGCGTTGCGAATAGTCATGTTGGTATGCACTATTTTCCTAATTATAATGGTCATTTGAGTGGCCAGTATTACCGTACTGGTTCGCAGAAGCTTGCATTTGCCTTGCAAAAGATGTGTGAACTCATCAATATTATCTGTGCATCTAGTAGCTGCAATGACATGTTTTATCTAAGTGGGCAGATACCCATAAGCTCTGCGAGACTGTGCGGATTGTCCAAATACTGGTTTCTATGCACCATGTCATCAAAGCACAATGTTGGGGTGGTAAATTCAGATCTTTCGAACGGGTTCTGGTTTAATATGCTGGTTTTTACGTGTGACTGCGTTGTGAGAGACCATTAAGCCGTCAAAAAGGTGTACTGAAGTTTTGCCAATGATCGGCATTATTGCGCTATTCAACACATTCTAAAAGCCGCCTCATTTTGCAATTAAGAGCACGTGAAATCCAACTTGTTTGGAATCAGCCATTCAGGGGGTAAAGAACAATGGAATTGATCAAGCCAGGCCCTTGCGTGTATTTCTTGACTAGCATTACGAAATGTTTTAAATTTTCGTGCCTGAAGGAAGTGTTTGTAAGTTGGACATATTGTTTTATGTAATGGAGAGTCCTGACACACTTCTTATAATGTAATGCATCACTGATGCATATCTGTTTTACAGACCGGTTCAAATATGCCGTTGTTAAACCTCTTCATAAGGAAGGTGACAATATGTACTTAAGCAATTGTCATCCATTTTCCTTACTGGCTTTCTTCGAAATGTTCGAAGAATTAATGTACTCAAGAATAGCCTCACACTTAAGTGGCAAAAATTTACTTAGCGTATCACAGTTTGGACTCCAGGAAGGTTACTCGACTGAGAATGCTATTTGTATATTCACTCAGAAAATAATACAACAGTTAAATAATAAAATATCGGCAGTTGGTATTTTTTATGGCCTTTCCAAGGCATTTGAGTGTGTTGATCATGTTATTCTCTTAGAAAAACTTAAGTTTTATGGAAATTGATGGCTTTAAGCATAGCTGGCTTAAATCACACTTAACAAGTAGTATGAAAAATGTTTCGCTTGATAATTCAAACCATGTCAGAAGGGTAGAAAATTTTAGTGACTGGGGAGAAATCACAAAAAGTGTCTCACAGGGTTCAATTTTGGATCCACTCCTATTCCTTACATATATGATGACCTCCCATTTAACATTCAACAAAGAGAATTGGAACCTTTTGCAAATGATACTAGTGTTATATCAAATTCCATGAGAGAGAAAGCAAGAGAAGATAAACGATATTTTCAAAGAATAGTTGGAAATAGACTCTTCCTCAATTTTTTAAGAAGACGCTGTATTCAGTTCCCTACAACACATAGAATCATAGCAATAATTGACGAAGAAAAAAAGTAAAGTAAAGTCGTATGGTACAAATGGTCAGGAGATCCCATAGGAAATGTTCAGCTGCCTAATCAGAAAGGTTTACTCTATCCTTCATCCGCATAGACATCATTCCATCGCAAAGTATGAGATCCGTGTGCGTATGTGTAACTGTCAAGTGTAGGAGACTGTAGTGGGTGTTTTGAGGTAACGGGAGAGTTGTGGTCCCTTGAAAATATTCTAAGTTCGGAGTTGGCGTGGTTGCACGGGCCGCTCGGCAAGCCGGGGCTCGTCAGCAACAGCGTGGCGCCGAACGTTAGCCGGAGCAAGAGGGGCAGCCCCAGCGCGTGGTCCAGGCCGACCGCGTGGCTGGGAATTCCATGTTGACGACGTTTCAAGGAATGTGCTTTGTGTCGATGGAGGATATTTGTATGCCGGGAGTGCCAAAGATGGCGGACCTTGTGAAACCATAATGGCAGACATTTCACAGTTCACATAGAAATTAATAGTAGCCACAGGTATCATGATACCTAAAAAAAACATGTACATTACCATTATTTGTACAATGATTCTGATGGTGTAATCAGATTTCCAGTATCTTTATTAGTTTAAAGTTTAGTATCTGACTGTAAATTATACAAGTAACACCCAGCAACGAATTTGCAAAATGTAAACGGTTCATCCAATTTCGTCGATCGATGTGTCTTTAGAAACTATTAGTGTAAACCTAAATTGGTATGAATTACAGACATGTAACTTCAATAGCACATGAGTTATTGGAGGTCAAAGTGGCCAATTACTATTGATCGCGGCATCAGGCTATAAGTACTCCAGAGTTATACGAACAAAACGGTAGCAACATGCTTATTAATATATTTATTCGTCTATGTCTTTGTTTGTATCAGATATATACTATTCATGAAGAAATTGGTCAAATATTTATTGTGTTTTTGAAAGTCCAGAGACATTAGGCTAATGGCCTACTTTTGTTTCTGTTCCTTTGATATATATTTATTTAATTTGTTTGTGTATTTAATAATGTGTGTTAGAGCATGTTTATGGTCCAGCGATAGGAATGTTTATATAATTTCAAGTTATTTAAATGTAAATCCAGTATTTCGAATGTGTTTCAATATGTTTGTGAGTGAGCGTTGGCTTGGAGACATGGCTCTAGTCAGTCACAGCGCTCGTTACTATGGTAGGCGACTACTGAAGTCAATGGAGAGACTGTATGGAAGTGGGGCAGGAGCATCGGGTCGCATGGGACACGGGGGAGTGTTGCAGAGTTTGAGCGTGGTCGCGGGATATAAAAATATTTCGTAGTTTCGACTTGTGCACTTGTGAGATTTCTGTGGCTTCTGCAGTAAAGACGTAGTGTGCGTTTAGAAGTGAATATCTCGCGAGCTATATTGTTGCTCATGACCGATTACGTGAAGTAGGACTATTGTTTCCCTGTTACTGAACTTACATTTTATTTAATTGCTGGACCATGGACACCAATAAGTGTTTTACAGTCATAAATGGCATTCATAAAGTACTTCTACTATCGCACTCATCATTTAAAGCCGTTAAAATAGTACCTGCAAATTTTATTTAATTGCAATCTTTCATTTATAAGTTTCTATGTTACATTCAAAATTCGTAAATGCTGAATGATACGAACCTTCGACCATTCGATTCATGTGTGTATTCATATTGCATACTGTAGACTCAGCAGTATTTGGCATGTAATGCAGCAACAACGTATTACAGCCAAAACTTTTAATATTTCAACTCTGAGTCTGAGGGTACGTAGTAGAGGGCCACCATTAATTTCACGTTCGTCCTGGAGATGACGAGAAAAATGAGATAGCGAAATCCTGCGCCAGCACATAGCCTACTTCTCTTGAATAGCACCAAGAGAGCCGCTGAGCTTACCCATCCGGCAGCGTCACATGCCCTCACTTCATGAGACACTGTGGAGAAGTTTGGTATTTAAACCAGGACATTGGCGCATAGTCTGGTGATCAGCAACTTCACACCACCACCTTTCCTCCCACAGGGCAAATACTGGCAAAAAAAATTGTTCCATCAGCAGGATTCGAACTGCCTTACCTCCAGGTAGAGCACCAGCACACAGGCTTGCGTTGGCAATCTCTGCCATGCTGGGGTCATTCGTTTACATCATGAGCAAGAGTCAGTAATCAGGGTAGAATGACCCAAATTTTGGGATTACATACTGATGAAAACTTGAACTGAAATAAGCATATTACTGAGCTTCCAAACAATTAAGTTCAGCTATTTTAATATAATTGCTAATCTCTGAAAAAAAAAGAAACAATCTCCTGATATACATCGAATAGCCAAATAAACTGGTACATCTGCCTAATGTCGTGTCGAGCCCCCATGAGCTCATAGAAGTGCCGCAACAAGACATTCCATGGACTAGACTAATGTTTCAAATAGTGCTGGGGGGAATAGACACCGTAAATGCTGCAGGGCTGTTTATAAAAGCGTAAGAGTATGAGGGGGGGGGGGGGGGGATATCTCTCCCAAACAGATGTTGTAGGCATCCCAGACAAGCTCAATAATCCTCATATCTGGGGAGTTTGGTGGCCGGCGGAAGTGTTTAAACTCAGAAGAGTGCTCCTGGGGCCACTCTGTAGCAATTCTGCACGCGTGGAGCGTTGCATTGTCCTGCTGGAATTGCCCAAGTTCCTCGGAATCCACAACGAACATGAATGGATGCAGGAGATCAGACAGGATGCTTATGTGCGTGTCAAGTATAAGTGTCGTATTTAGAATATCAGGGGTCCAATATCACTCCAACTGCACACGCCCACACCATTACAGAGTCTCCACCAGCTTCAAGAATCCCCTGCTAACATGCAGGGTCCATGGATTCATGAGGTTTTCTCCATACTTGTACACATCCATCCGCTCGATACAATCTGAAACGAGACTGGTCCGACCAGAAAACATGTTTCCAGTCATCACCAGTCCAATGTCGGTGTTGAAGGACCCAGGCGAGACGTAAAGCTTTGGGTCATGCAGTCATCAAGGATACACGAGTGGGCCTTCGGCTCCGAAAGCTCATTTTGATGATGTTCCGCTGAACGGTTCGCATGCTGACACTTGTTGATGGCCCAGCATTGAAATCTGCAGCAATTTTCGGAAGAATTGCACTTCTGTCACGTTGAACCATTCTCTTCAGTCGCCGTTGGTCCCGTTCTTGCAGGATCTTTTTCCAGCCGCAGTGATGAAGCAGATTCGACGTTTTATTGGTTCCTGACATTTGTGGTACACTCGTGAAATGGTCTTACGGGAAAATCCCCACGTCATCGCCACCTCGGAGATGCTGTGTCCCATCGCTCGTGCGCCCACTATAAGACCACTTTAAAACTCACTTAAATCTTGATAAACTGCCACTGTAACGGGACTAGTCGATCTAACAACTGTGTCAGTCACTTTTTGTCTTATAAAGGCGTTGCCGACCGCAGAGCCATATTCTGCCTGTTTACGTATCTCTGTATTTGAGTACGCGTGCCTATACCAGTTTCTTTGGTGCTTTAGTGTATTTGGCATATTTGCACTCAATGATATCTTATGGAATTAATTTCTGGGGTAACTCATTTCTTAGAAACGAAGTACTGATTACACGAAAGCGAGTAGTACAATTAATATGTGGTGTTCATCCATGGACTTCAAGTATGTACCTCTTCAGGAGCTAGATATTTTAAGTATGCCACCACAATATACGTATTGGCTAACGTAATTCATCATAAATAATCCACCCCAATTTCAGAAGAGCAGTGAAGTTCATTGCTACAATACTAGATAGAAGTATGACCTTTATTGCACATTATTAAAGCTGCGAGTGGTTCAGAAAGAAGTTCGGTATGTAGCAACAAAAATATTTTATCTTTGCCCAATAAAAAAAAAATATCTGACAGATTGCAAAGAATTTTTTAAATCCAACTCGAAATAATTTCTCCTAAATAACTACTTCTATTCTGTTCAAGAATTTTTACTTAAAACTACGAGCTTCAAACAGGAGCAGCTGCAGTAATGGATAGGAACTGTGATTGTTGTGTACAGATGCGAGCTGTCAGCGACCCTTCGCTCACAGCTCCAGGCTGCTTTGGCTTCCATCACACAGCTTGACGATGTTGCCAAGGGATGTCACTGTGTTGGATCGAGTGCGGGGATGCAAGGGACATCGAGCACGTCTCGCTTGACCTCCGATCACTCCACTGCTGTGGCCGCCTCGGGTACTGCCTGCACTGAGGTTGACCTCTCACCCGTGGTCGATTGGGAGATCATTGCAAAGTCTGGCAAGCAGCGAAAAACTTTCCGAGGGGCCGATCGTAGGGCCTCCCCGGTTCGTTTAATGAACTGGTTTCTGGTGTTATCTCTGGCTGACGATGTCTCTGAGCCGAATGCAGTCGTCCACCCCATTCTAGAGGAAGCTTCTCGGCCTGCAAGGTCTGGGCATTCACAGAGGGTGGGTTTGCTGGTAGTTGAGAGCTCCAACATTAGGCGTGTAATGGGGCCCCTTAGAAACATGGCTGCCAAGGAGGGGAAGGAAGCCAGTGTGCACTCTGTATGCATTCTGGCGGGAGTCATTCCGGATGTGGAAAGGGTGCTTCCGGATGTCATGAAGAGTACAGGGTGCAGCCAACTGCAGGTGGTGGCTCATGTCGGTACCAATGACGTGTGTCACTTTGGATCAGAGCAGATTCTGTCTGGTTTCGGGCGGCTAGCGGAAATGGTAAAGACTACCAGTCTTGTTTCCGAGATTAAGGCGGAGCTCACCATCTGCAGCATGGTCGATAGAACCGACTGTGGTCCTTTGGAGCAGAGCCGAGTGGAGGGTCTGAATCAGAGGCTCAGACGGTTCTGTGACCGTGTTGGCTGCAGATTCCTTGACTTGCGCCATCGGGTGGTGGGTTTCCGGGTTCCACTTAATACGTCAAGAGTCCACTACACACAGGAGGCGGCTACACGGGTAGTGGGGGCTGTGTGGAAGAGACTGGGCAGTTTTTTAGGTTAGGGCGTCTCAGGGAACCACAGAAGGGACGTCCACCTAAAAATGGGCAAGTAAAACACAGTAAGGTAGTTGTACAAACTATTGGTATTGTAGATGTAAATTGTCGTAGCTGTGATGGGAAAGAACCAGAGCCCCAAGCCCTTATAGAAAGCATTGAAGCTCAAATAGTTGTAGGTACACAGGGCTGGCTAGAGCCAGAAATAAGTTCAGCTGAAATTTTTTCAAACGATCTAACAGTGTTCAGAAAGGATAGATTAAATATAGTTGGTGGTAGAGTATTTATTGCTGTCAGAAGGAGTTTGCCTTGTAGCGAAATTGAAGTAGATAGATCGTGTGAAATACTATGGGAAGAGGTTATACCTGACAATCGGACTAAACTATTAATTGGATCGTTTTACTGACCCACTGATTCAGAAGATATAGTTGCTGAACAGTTCAAAGAAAACTTGAATCTCATTTCAAATAAGTACCCCGCTCATACAATAATAGTCGGTGGTGATTTTAATCTACCCTTGATATGCTGGAATAATTATACGTTTAAAGCCAGCAGCAGGTATAAAACGTCATTCGAAATTGTACTGAATGTTTTCTCAGAAAATT
Source organism: Schistocerca americana (assembly GCF_021461395.2). Lineage (NCBI taxonomy): Eukaryota > Metazoa > Arthropoda > Insecta > Orthoptera > Acrididae > Schistocerca > Schistocerca americana. Next base: position 656,226,670 of record NC_060122.1, read on the forward strand.
ATTTTGAACAATTAGTTCATGAGCCCACTCGAAGCGTAAACTGTTGCGAAAGCATACTTGACGTTTTAGCAACAAATAATCCTGGACAAATAGTGAGTATTGTGACGAATACATGGATTAGCGACCACAAGGCAGTTGCTGCTAGGCTGAATACCGTAACACCTACAACCATCAAAAAGAAACGCATATATCCATTTTAAAAAGCCGATAAAAATGCTCTTAACGCCTTTTTAAGAGACAGTCTTCACTCCTTCCGATCTGATCATGTAAGTGTAGAAAAGTTGTGGAATGGTTTCAAAGAGATATGTTGTTGTTGTGGTCTTCAGTCCTGAGAGGGGTTTGATGCAGCTCTCCATGCTACTGTGCAAGTTTCTTCATCTCCCAGTACCTACCGCAACCTACATCCTTCTGAATCTGCTTAGTGTATTCATCTCTTGGTCTCCCTCTACGATTTTTACCCTCCACGCTGCCCTCCAATACTAAACTGGTGATCCCTTGATGCCTCAGAACATCTCCTACCAACCGATCCCTTCTTCTAGTCAAGTTTTGCCACAAACTCCTCTTCTCCCCAATTCTATTCAATACCTCCTCATTAGTTACGTGATCCACCCATCTAATCTTCAGCATTATTCTGTAGCACCACATTACAAAAGCTTCTATTCTCTTCTTGTCCAAACTATTTATCGTCCATGTTTGACTTCCATACTTGACTACACTCCATACAAATACACTCAGAAACGACTTCCTGACACCTAAATCTGTACTCGATGTTAACAAATATCTATTCTTCAGAAACGCTTTCCTTGCCATTGCCAGTTTACATTTTATATCCTCTCTACTTCGACCATCATAAGCTATTTTGCTCCACAAACAGCAAAACTCCTTTACTACTTTGTCTCATTTCCTAATCTAATTCCCTCAGCATCACCCGACTTAATTCGACTACATTCCATTATCAGCGATTTGCTTTTGTTAATGTTCATCTTATATCCTCCCTTCAAGACACTGCACATTCCATTCAACTGCTCTTCCAAGTCCTTTACTGTCTCGGACAGAATGACAATGTCATCGGCGAACCTCTAAGTTGTTTTTTTTTTCTTCTCCATGGATTGTAATTCATATTCCGGATTTTTCTTTTATTTCCTTTACTGCTTCCTCAATATACAGATTGAATAACATCGTGGATAGGCTACAACCTTGTCTCACTCCCTTCCCAACCACTGCTTCCCTTCCGAGTCACTCGACTCTTTTAACTGCCATCTGGTTTCTGTGCAAATTGTAAATAGCAGATTTTGAAAGAGAGTATTCCAGTCAACATTGTCAAAAGCTTTCTCTAAGTCTACAAATGCTAGAAACGTACGTTTGCTTTTCCGGGATCTATTTTCTAAGATAAGTCGAAGGGTCAGTATTGCCTCACGTGTTCCAATATTTCCACGGAATCCAAACTAATCTTCCCCGAGGTCGGCTTCTACCAGTTTTTCCATTCGTCTGTAAAGAATTCGCATTAGTATTTTGCAGCTGTGACTTATTAAACTGATAGTTCGGTAGTTTTCACATCTGTCAACATCTGCTTTCTTTGGGATTGGAATTATTATATTCTTCTTGAAGTCTGAGGGTATTTCGCCTGTCTCATACATCTTGCTCACCAGATATTAGAGTTTTGTCAGGACTGGCTCTCCCAAGGCTGCCAGTAATTCTAAAGGAATGTTGTCTACTCCCGGGGCCTTGTTTCGACACAGGTCTTTCAGTGCTCTGTCAAACTCTTCACGCAGTATCATATCTCCCATTTCATCTTCATCTACATCCTCTTCCATTTCTATAATATTGTTCTCAAGAACATCGCCCTTGTATTGACTCTTTATATACTCCTTCCACCTTTCTGCTTTCCCTTCTTTGCTTACAACTGGGTTTCCATCTAAGCTCTTGATATTCATACAAGTGTTTCTCTTTCCTCCAAAGGTCTCTTTAATTTTCCTGTAGGCAGTATCTATCTTACCCCTAGTGAGATAGGCCTCTACATCCTTACATTTGTCCTCTAGCCAGCCCTGCTTAGCCATTTTGCACTTCCTGTCGATCTCATTTTTGAGGCGTTTTTATTCCCTTTTGCCTGCTTCATTTACTGCATTTTTATATTTTCTCCTTTCATCAATTAAATTCAATATTTCTTCTGTTACGCAAGGTATTCTACTAGCCCTCGTATTTTTACCTACTTGATTCTCTGCTGTCTTCACTACTTCGTCCCTCAAAGCTACCCATTCTTCTTCTACTGTATTTCTTTCCCCCATTCCTGTCAATTGTTCTCCTATGCTCTCCCTGAAACTCTGTACAATCTCTGGTTTACTCAGTTTATCCAGGTCCCATCTCCTTAAATTCGCATCTTTTTGCAGTTTCTTCAGTTTTGATCTACAGTTCATGAACAATAGATTGTGATCAGAGTCCACATATGCCCCTGGAAATGTCTTACAGTTTAAAACCTGGTTCCTAAATTTCTGTCTTACCATTATATAATCTATCTGATACCTTCTAGTATCTCTAGGCTTCTCCCGTGTATATGCAGTGTCGTCGTAACTGCCGTCTGCTTCACGTCTGCTGTGCAGCGAGCTACCTTAATTTAAGTATTAACTGTATTTTTCTTACTTGTCACTTCTTCTTCAGTGTGTTTTTGCTTTTAGGAAGCTTTAATTGTCGAGTGCTAGTAATAGTGTTCAATAGATTTCTTGTTTGTTTTGAATACAATCAGAGAGAGTCCCTTTAGTCAACCATTGTGCCAGTAGTGCTAGTGTTTGTTTTTAATACAGTCCAGAGACAGGTAGTGCTATTTTCATTGTTTTCTACAAGGAGTGGCTAGCAACCACAGTTTAGTCAATAATCAGCCGCCTTTAGTGAATTAGCAGTCTAGTTAAAAGTTGATTAACTCTCTACAGTAAATTGATATCTTAGAATGGATAGGACGTGTGACTGCTGTGTACGGACGCAGGAGGAGCTGGCCACTGTTCGTGAACAGCTGAACGTGTTGATGGCCGCGGTCAGCCGTCTTCAGGCTGCTGCCTCGGAGTGTAGCGGCAGTGGGGAGGCTGGTGCGTCGCATGGTACACCCCAGGTGGTTACATGCTTCACCCACCGTCCCTGCTGTCGAGACATCTCCGCGGGTACCGGGCGCGGTTGGGCCACCTTCTCCCCAAGGGGAGTGGCGGGTTCAGCGGCGTTCGCGGCGCACGAGGCGGAGGGTAAATGTGGAGGCTGTCCGTGTGGCATCGCCCGCTCTGCCTGTGAGTGGACATGTGGCCGCTCCTTCAGCAAGGTCCGAGCAGGCACACGGGGGGAGGTGTTTATTAGTTATTGGGAGCTCCAACGTTAGGCGGGTGATGGAGCCCCTTAGGGATATAGCGGAAAGGTCGGGGAAGAAGGCCAGTGTTCACTCTGTCTGCTTGCCGGGAGGTCTCATCCGAGATGTGGAGGAGGCCCTGCCGGCGGCGATAGAGAGCACTGGGTGCACCCGACTGCAAATTGTTGCTCATGTCGGCACCAATGACTCTTGCCGTCTGGGTTCAGAGGTCATCCTCAGTTCGTACAGGCGGTTGGCGGAATTGGTGAAGGCGGAAAGCCTCGGTCGCGGGGTGGAATCAGAGATAACTATTTGTAGTATCGTTCCCAGAACCGATCGCGGTCCTCTGGTTTGGAGCCGAGTGGAAGGCTTAAACCAGAGGCTCAGACGATTCTGCGAAGATCTGGGGTGCAAATTTCTCGACCTCCGCTATCAGGTGGAGAAATGTAGGGTCCCCCTGAATAGGTCAGGCGTGCACTACACGCCGGAAGCGGCTACAAGGGTAGCGGAGTACATGTGGAGTGCACATGGGTTTTTTTTAGGTTAGAGAATTCCCTCCCTAGGCCCGACAAGACGCCTCCTGAGACGCGGCAAGGTAGGAGTAGGCAAAATGCAACAGGGAATAACAGTATTAAAGTGCTAATTGTAAACTGCAGGAGCGTCTATAGAAAGGTCCCAGAACTGCTCTCATTAATAAACGTCACAACGCCCATATAGTGCTAGGGACAGAAAGTTGGCTGAAACCAGACGTAAACAGTAATGAAATCCTAAACTCAGATTGGAATGTATACCGCAGAGACAGGCTGGACAGTGAAGGTGGAGGCGTGTTTATAGCGATAAGAAGTGCAATAGTATCGAAGGAAATTGACGGAGATCCGAAATGTGAAATAATTTGGGTGAAGTTCACGGTTAAAACAGGCTCAGACATGGAAATTGGATGTCTATATAGGCCCCCTGGCTCAGCAGCTGTTGTGGCTGAGCATCTGAAGGATAATTTGGAAAATATTTCGAGGAGATTTCCCCACCCATGTTATAGTTCTGGGTGGAGATTTTAATTTGCCGGATATAGACTGGGAGACTCAAACGTTCATAACGGGTGGCAGGGACAAAGAATCCAGTGAAATTTTTTTAAGTGCTTTATCTGAAAACTACCTTGAACAGTTAAACAGAGAACCGACTCGTGGCGATAACATATTAGACCTTCTGGTGACAAACAGATCCGAACTATTTGAAACAGTTAACGCAGAACAGGGAATCAGCTATCATAAAGCGGTTACTGCATCGATGATTTCAGCCGTAAATATAAATATTAATAAAGGTAGGAAGATTTTTCTGTTTAGCAAAAGTGACAAAAAGCAGATTACGGAGTACCTGACGGCTCAACACAAAAATTTTGTCTCAAGTACAGATAGTGTTGAGGATCAGTGGACAAAGTTCAAAACCATCGTACAATATGCGTTAAATGAGTATGTGCCAACCAAGATCGTAAGAGATGGAAAAGAGCCACCGTGGTACAACAAACGAGTTAGAAAACTGCTGAGGAAGCAAAGGGAACTTCACAGCAAACATAAACATAGCCAAAGCCTTGCAGACAAACAAAAATTACGCGAAGCGAAATGTAGTGTGAGGAGGGCTATGCGAGAGGCGTTCAATGAATTCGAAAGTAAAGTTCTATGTACTGACTTGGCAGAAAATCCTAAGAAATTTTGGTCTTATGTCAAAGCGGTAGGTGGATCAAAACAAAATGTCCAGACACTCTGTGACCAAAACGGTACTGAAACAGAGGATGACAGACTAAAGGCCGAAATATTAAATGTCTTTTTCCAAAGCTGTTTCACAGAGGAAGACTGCACTGTAGTTCCTTCTCTAGATTGTCGCACAGATGACAAAATGGTAGATATCGAAATAGACGACAGAGGGATAGAGAAACAATTAAAATCGCTCAAAAGAGGAAAGGCCGCTGGACCTGATGGGATACCAGTTCGATTTTACACAGAGTACGCGAAGGAACTTGCCCCCCTTCTTGCAGCGGTGTACCGTAGGTCTCTAGAAGAGTGTAGCGTTCCAAAGGATTGGAAAAGGGCACAGGTCATCCCCGTTTTCAAGAAGAGACGTCGAACAGATGTGCAGAACTATTGACATATATCTATAACGTCGATCAGTTGTAGAATTTTGTAACACGTATTATATTCGTGTATAATGACTTTTCTGGAGACTAGAAATCTACTCTGAAGGAATCAGCATGGGTTTCGAAAAAGACGATCGTGTGAAACCTAGCTCGCGCTATTCGTCCACGAGACTCAGAGGGCCATAGACACTGGTTCACAGGTAAATGCCGTGTGTCTTGACTTGCGCAAGGCGTTCGATACAGTTCCCCACAGTCGTTTAAAGAGTAAGAGCATATGGACTATCAGACCAATTGTGTGATTGGATTGAAGAGTTCCTAGATAACAGAACGCGAAGACAAGATTAGAGAAATTAGGTCTCGTACAGAAGCGTATAGGCAGTCGTTTTTCTCTGGATCCATTTTTGAGTGAAACAGAAAACGAAATAACTAGTAGTGCTGCATGGTACCCTCCTCTATACACCATACCGTGGCTTGCAGAGTATGTGGATGTAGATACAGACCATGTAAAGTCAGTATTAGGGAAGGCGTATGGAAGACTTTTGTTTTTTGGAAGGCTTTTGGGAAGATGCAATGCATCTCCAAATGACATCTATACAAGAAATTACTGCGACCAATTCTCAAGTATTGTTCCTGTGTCCGGAATCTTCATGAAGCACTTGTGACGAAGACATAGAATGAAACCAGAGTGGCACTGCTAGGATCGTAACAGGTCGATATTGCCTACACGAATGAGTAATACATGTGCTCGGCAAACTTACTGTATATCTCGCGTAGGGATAAAGAGGATAACAAAGATTAAGGCTCGTACAGAGACATGTGGACCGTCATTTTTCCCTTGCTGTGTTCGAATGGAACAGGACATAATATCTATTAAATTGGTGTACGACATACCTGCGGCATGTATCGAAAGGTGGCTTGTGGAGTACGTGTGTAGATCTAGATGAAATGTGACAAGTTAGTATCACATCAAGACACGAATCCGAATACCTGCCTCGCGTGATACAACAATGGGATATCTATCTTGAGACAACAGGGGGGCCAGTTTCCACATCATAACCATCCTCCCATCCTTCAGAAGAGATGGAGGTAAACCTGGGTACAGTCATAACATCTGAATCTGTCCTTGAGACATCCTCAGGCATCTGAATTGACAATATAGTGCTCGAGAAAAGATAGCTGAATGTCGATCAAATGCACAGACTCATGTATTATGGGGATTCTGCTCACGATTTCCTGTGTTCTGGAGTTAGAGCTGATTCTGCAATGCTCTGAGGTTCTAATAACTTTGTATAGGGTGAGAATTACGTCAAACAAGAGTAAGTCCATGGTACTTGGAATATTTTAGAACGATGTATTCGTAGGTCTGACCCACGTCCTGTGGTTGTTTTGAAACCGTTTCTGATACTAAATTAAGAAGAAAGCTCGTGGGTCTGGCGTTCGTGTTCACTTTACGACTGGAAAATGATGTACAGTGTGCGAAGAAGCACCGGCAGGTTATTAGAAGCAAGTATAAATGCTCTCAATGGCTGAGATATTAATGGTCACAATGTGGGATCCCCTAGTGACGAGGTGGGAATAATAGTTGAGTATAATGGGAGTGAGACTCGTAGCTCAGTGGCTAAGATGTACAAATATATCACGGCTACATGATGTCTCAGATCCTACCCAGTCCGGAACCGCATCCATTACTATACCGACAGCGCACTGCGCCATACACTGTACAGTGGCTTGTGGGATGGATCCCTCTATATCTGCGTCAAGCTGCGGCCCACGAATCGCATGCCGCCCGAATGAAGTATTGGTGCAAATTTCAAATGGAAGCAACATGGATTCGTGACTATGCATTATAAAGACGGTCATCTTCAACTGAGCTACACATTTCTAGCAAGGAATATAAAATTAAATTAAGACTGTATTGTAATACAGTGCAATGAGCATTAGAGAAATGACATTCAAAACATTTATTAAACAATTTTTATTGTGTATGACGTAACACAATGCATTTAAATATAAGTACAATAACCGTTATTAATCAGTTAATCATTGGCTCTCACAGACAGCATAACAAAACTTCGTCAGACAATTTCAGTGTCATTACTGAGGGTGGCAGCAGTCTGAAACAGAGGACAGCCGACACAGAGTGTTCCGGATGGTGCCGACTTTTAACGATCAGTGGAGGCCGTTAGTCAACTTACCACACACTTATTACAGCTAGTCCGTTGAGGGCACGTAGCATACTAATTTAAATAGGTTACCAATTAATAACGAGACAGGTACATATGCGGCCAGAGGTCCCGTGCCCTGCCACAATATCAGTATTGACTCTAAAACAAAAAAGTTTGACGACTACTGCTCTACATCTTTCTTATTTCTACCAACCTCCTTTCCCAGAATTACCAGATATTGGTCATCACGTTCGATAGTCATCTGGCAGGCTGATCAGTTTCACCGTTGTCCATAACTGCTGCTGGAGCATCAGCTTCAGCATCACTTTCATCACTAAAGTCACTTACGTCACTTTCACGATTGAGTTCTACTGCCAGTTAGTAAAATGTCATTCCTACGTGCCACTTTCACATAAATGAACTTCACACTGCTCAGAACGGCTACACAATGTGTACTCCAGAGTTACAGTGACCCTTCAGAAAATATTTCTGTCAAATTAACTAAGCAACAGTGCCTCACAACTTCGAACGTCTTCCCCCTACTGGATCTCACTGAACGCTAAATTTGCATTCATGGCAGCGGGCTGTGTTCACTGATCAATCCGAACATTATGACCACCTACCTAATAGCCGATATGTCCACCTTTGGCATGGATAACAGCGGTGACCGAAGTAATGAGGCCTTGGTAGGTCGCTGAAGGAATTGGCACCACATTTGCACACAAAAGTCACCTAACTCTCGTAAATTCCGGGAAACGGTGTGATGAGCTCTGACGCCACGTTCGATCGGGTTCAGATCTCGTAAGCTGGAAGGCCGGCACATCAACTGGAACCACTTCACCAGCCGGCCGTAGTGGCCTAGCGGTTCTAGGCGCTTCAGTCTGGAACCGCGCGACCACTACAGTCGCAGGTTCGAAACCTGCCTCGGGCATGGATGTGTGTGATGTCCTTAGGTTAGTTAGGTTTAAGTAGTTCTAAGTTCTAGGGGACTGATGACCTCAGATGTTAAGTCCCATAGTGCTCAGAGCCATTTGAACCATTTGAACCACTTCATCACACTTCTGAGCTTGTGACATGGTGCATTATCTTGTTGAAAAATGCCACGTCGTCGGGACACATAATCGTTGTGAAAGGGTGTAATTGGTCTGCAACCAATGTACGATACCCCTTGGTCGTCGTGGTGCCTTGCACGAGCTCCACTAGCCCATGATTGCCCACGTGAATGTTCCCCAGAGCATAATGGAGCTACCGCCAACCTGTCTCCGTCCTGCAGTACAGGTGTCAAGGAGCTGTTCCCCTGGAAGATGACGGATTTACGCCCTCCTATCGGTATGATGAAGAAGTTATCGGGATTCATCAGACCTTCTGCCGCTTCACCAACGTCCAGTGCCGATAGTCACGTGCCCATTTCAGTCGTAGTTGCCGATGTCGTGGTGTTTACGTTGGCGCATGCATGGGTTGCCGGCTGCGTAGGCCAATCGTTAGGAGGATACACTGTGTATTCAGATACACTTGTACTCTGCCCAGCATTAAAATCTGATGTAAGTTCAGCCACAGTTTGCCACCTGTCCTGTTTTACCAGTCTATCCAGCCTACGGCGTAATCTGCCCGACCTCAAAACGTGTGAACGTGGTTTCACCTTGCATTCTCCACGTGTTGAAGACAATACCACAGCACTCCTCAAAGACCCGACAACTCGTGCAATTTCCGAAATGCTCGTGCCGAGCCTCCGGGCAATCACAATCTGCCCTCAGTCAAACTTCCCCATTCTACACACGGAGAGCATGCTCACTGATACCACATGCACCGTGCGTGTGACTGACAAACAGTTATTCCTGACTAGCAGTTTTTCCTCGCCAGGTGACGCTTCTATCGCCTGGACGGGCTTATATCGATAGTAGTTCGGGTGGTCATAACGTTCTGGCTGGTCCGTGTATGTGCAATGGTGCAAGTACAGTAACCAACCAGGTGTATGACATCTGCTACACCGATTTCAAACTGTAAATATTTAGAGTAGTACTAGCAGGTATTGTCAAGCATAATATCGAAATCATTGTTCACGCTCCTGAAAGACAAATGAAAGAATGTTCTGGTATCTGCTAACATGTATGTTGAGCTGGCCGCGAAATATTGACTCATCGGTCCGCGTAAGACGGAACAGTCAGCTTGTAACGCCTCTACGTCATTAGAATGAGCCTGGGTGAGCTCATCACGGAAGCAGAAGACACCGAGTAAGGTCATGTTTCCACATCTGAGCCGGTGAGATCTGCTTTGGTTCCGCTGTTAAGCTGAAAAGAACTGAGAATGAATGAAACAGTCGCAAAGAAGCAATCTACGCCGCTCAATACATTTCATTGCACTTTAAACTGTGTGTACAGAATTTTGTACTGCCACTCGTCACAGTCCTGTACTTATTTATTTGAACAACAACAAGATCTACATTCACCAGTGTGTACCTACAGCGAGAAAACGATGGCTAATTAACGACGAAAGGCGAAGAGCAGGCCGCAACAATTTTTGAGACTATGGCAGTCATTCGCAACATGTTAAGAAGATGGGTGAACCAAACACTTTTTCAAGGGTCTCATCTTTGTAATGATGTTGGAGACAATAATTTCCAACATTCACTCAACAAACAGATATTTGGGAAAACAAGAGAATTTAAAATTTTGTTTCTGTTTTATGTGTCATCACTGTCTCAGGTCACAGCTGTTCATCTACTAGTCAGAAGAAAAATTCACTCATACGCTCTGTACCTAAGATAAAATTAAAATACGTGTCATTTTCAGCTTTCATTTTTAAAATCACATTAGCTCGTGCAGACTATCCTTCTGCACCCCTCATTCCGCCTCACTACACTATGTCGGCAATTGCTGCGCAAACATGTTCTCCACGTACGCGTACACCACCATTACTCTACCACGCAAACATAGGGGTTACACTCGTCTAGTGTAAGACGTTCCTTGCGCGGGGGTCCACCTGGGGCCGAACCGCACAATAACCCTGGGTTCGATGTGGAGCGGCGGAGGGGTCGTGGAGTTGTGGACCACTGCGGCTGCGGCGGGGACGGAGCCTCTCCGTCGTTTCTAGATCCCCGGTTAACATTCAATACAATACAATGCTTCTGCAGAGCTGTTTCTGTAGAGCAGCTTTTCAACTCAACATATTAATAGATTTACGGCACATCCAGCGTGGATGAACAAAAGTCGACAGTAAAATCACAGTATAATCATTTCTAACAAAACAAGTGACGAAAACTGAAGGCTGCCTGTTGTTGACTGTTCGGATTAAACAGCTACCTTGAGATACACTGAGGTGACAAAATCCATGGGATGCGATATGCACATATACAGATGGCGGTAGTGTGGCGCACCAAGTTATAAAAAGGGAGTGCATTGGCGGAGCTGTCATTTGTAAACAGATGATTCATCTGGAAAGGTTTCCGACATGATTATGGCGGAACGATGGGAATTAACAGACACTGAGTGCGGAATGGTAGTTGGAGCTAGAGGCATGGGACGTCGTTAGGGAAGTCAGAATTGCGAGGTCCTCAGTGTCAAGAGTGTGGAGAGAATACTAAATGTCAGGCATTGCCTCTCATCACGGACAACACAGCGGACGACGATTTTCAGTTAACGACCGAGAGTGGTGACGTTTTCGTAGAATTGTTAGTGTTAACAGACAAGCAATGCTTCGTGAAATAACAACATAAATCAATGCGAGATGTACAACAAACGTATCAGTTAGGACAGTAGGGGGGAAATTCGGCATTAATGGGCTGTGGCAACAGACGACCGATGCGAGGGTCTTTGCTAGCAAAATGACGATGCCTGCAGCGTCTTTCCTGGGCTCGTGACCATATTGGTTACATCCTACACGAATGGAAAACCATGGACTGATCATATAAGTCCCGGTATCAACTGGTAAGAGCTGATGGTGGGGTTCGACTGTAGCGTAAACCCCATCAGGCCATGGACCCAAGTTTTCAACAAGGCACTGTGCAAGCTGGCGGTGGCCCCATAATGGTGTGTCTGTGTGTTTGCATGAAATGGAGTGGGTCCTCTGGTCCAACTGAACCGATCATTTACTGGAAATGGTTATGATCGACTACTTGCGGACTTCATGTTCCCAAACGACGAAATTTTTACGAATGACAGTGCGCCCTGTCACTGGACCACAGTTCTTCGTAACTGGTTTGAAGAACATTCTGTACACTTCGAGCGATTTAGCCACCTAGATCGCCCGACACTAAACCCATATTTGGGACGTGATCGAGAGGTCGGTTCGTGCACAAAATCTGAGCGGCAACACTTTCGTAATTATGGAAGGCTACAGAGGCAGCATGGCTCAATATTTCTGCAGGGGACTTCCGACGACTTGTAGAGTCCACGCCACCTCGACTTGAGGCACTACTCCGGGCAAATGGAGATCTGACACGATATTACGAGGTATCGCATGACGTTTGTCACCTCAGTGTAATGTAACCAATACATTTGCTCGTTAGTACCAAAGTATTATCAGCGGTAAGTTAGATTTAAAGAACGAATATCACGCGCTTGTTACTGGTTGGCTGCCTTGTATGTTCAATTATCGAACAAATGCAAGGGTGGCTGACATAGTGTTTAGTGTATCTGGGATTGTAAAACAGTTAAGATCCTTAGATGCCAGGAAGGCATCTGGTCCAAACGGTATCCCCGTAAGATTATATGTTGACTATGCTACAAGTGCAGCACCATTCTTACCCATCATCTATCAGAAATCATTGGAACAGCGAAAAGTCCCATGGGACTGGAAGAAGGCCCAGGTCGTAGCAATCTATAAAAAGGGTAGAAAATCGGATGCACATAATTACCGGCCAATTTCACTGACATCGATTTGTCGTAGAATCATGGAACACATTTTCTGTTCAGACATAATGACCTTAATAGACTCTGAGAAGCTCATCTGCAGCAACCAGCACGGTTTTGGGAAACAGCGGTCATGCGAGACACAGCTTGCCCTCTTTGTGCATGATATACAACAGGCTCTAGATACCGGCTCCCAGGTTGATGCCATATTTCTCGATTTTCGAAAGGCGTTAGACTCAGTTCCGCACTGTCGCTTACTCCAAAAAGTGCGCGCTTACGGTCTATCCGAAGACATATGCGGTTGTACAGAAAGTTTTCTAACAGACGGCGCATAACTTCAGGTGTCCCCCCGGGCAGCGTAATAGGTCCGCTGCTTTTTTACGATTTACATAAACGATCTGGTTGAGTGTATCGACAGTGGCATTAGATTGCTAGCCGATGATGCTGTAGTCTACAGGAAAGTAGTATCACACGAAAGTTGTGAACAAATCAATGAGGATTTGTAGAAAATAAATGTGTGGTGTAATGTCTGGCAGTTATCTCTCAATATTAGTAAGTGTAACCTACTGCGTATAACAAGTCGAAAATCACCATTACGAGTACAAAATAAATGCCCAGTCTTTGGAAGCGGTAACATCGGTCAAGTATCTGGGTGTGACTATTAGAAATGGTATCGAATGGAAAGATCAGATTACACAAGTAACGGGCAAGGCGAACTCGATTGCGGTTTATTGGGAGGATCCTGAATCGATGCAGTCCTTCAACAAAGGAAATTGCTTACAATACGTTAGTTCGGCCAGTCTTGGAGTATTGCTCGTCTTTATGGGACGCTTACCAGCTGGGTGTGATTCAAGAGATTGAGAAGGTCCAAAGAAGAGCGGCAAGATTCGTGGCTGGTACATTTAGCCATCACGAGAGCGTTACAAATCTCGTAGAAAGTTTGAAGTGGGATTCACTTGCAGAGAGACGACGCTCTAAGCGGAAGGGGCTGCTCACTAAATTCCGACATCCGATCTTCGCCGAGGATGTAGAGCATATATTATTACCACCAACTTTCAAATCACGAAATGATCACCATTCAAAGATAGGGAAAATTAGAGCTCGTACTGAGGGTTTCAGACAGTCGTTTTTCTCTCGTGCGATCCGCGAGTGGAACAGAGGGGGGAGAAATATGACTTTGGCACGAATTGTGACCTCCGTCACACACCGCTTGGTGTCTAGCGGAGTATATATGTATATGTAGATGTATGACCGTGAGTCCACAACGGTGCAAGCCCGACGTATGGTTATTGAACAAATTTTGCTCTACTCGACACCTTCTACCTTGCTCTGATCCTATTATGTTTTCCTGGGAACTTGTAGTGTGTCTGTCTATTATGGTATTCTTACTCGCGTAAGTATTACTGTCAAATGATTAGGCGATGAAGATGGTGAAAAGGACGCCTGAATGAATGTGCACTTCCCAATTCTATTTATCCTTTCCAATAATTTTTACTGCACTCTGTTAAATTGTGTCGTAATTACAGAGTCGCCTCTTTATGTTATTTCAGTTTATGTCTGTTTGCATTAGTGCTAAAGCGTTACTGTGGGTAATCACAATTTTCCAGTGCTAATATTATGGTAATATTGTTTAAGCTTTCACGGTATTTAGTTTTTTTTGCGGACGTGGCGGAGTCGCCCTATTCGATTATTCCATTATCTATCACTGCTGCGCTAAATCTGATTGTGGTCAGATTAAATTATTAGGCCCAATTAGCAGCCTGGCTGACGTATTTGCGTGTCTCTTCACTGGAATTTTAGTTAAACATACACACAGCTAATGAGAACGGTTCACGGCAGGCCGAATTTATTATGAGGTGTTTATTGGCTTACAAAAGGTTTAGATTCCAGTTAGCGAAATTAGACGGCCGTATCTCGACGTAGACGCAGAATCAGGAGTTCTCCGTTAGAATTGGTTTTCATGAATATAGAATTGTTTCCCTATTGGACAACTCTTCTCACGTGTTTCCCTTTTATAGTTAGTTAATTTATGAGAATACTGTATTTACAATGTACGTAATTTTTTCTATTTTTATGGTGGGCAACGGAGTAGTCAGAGTAATGTTGACAGACACATTACTTGTTGTACTTTGAAAGACGTAATAATTGTTACATATATAACAAAAATGGGTAATCGACTTAATTTTATAAGTAGAACTAACCATGTTAATAAATGGTAACCTATAACAGTTTTGTGCGAAATTTTAGTAATTGAATATGTTAGTTAAATCTGATGTATCTCCACGAACAACGTAATAAAAAATTAAATTAATTTAGTATCCAACTCAAAATTCATAAACTTGATTGATTTTACCTTGCCCTATATTCTTATTCAAGCAATAAAAATGGTTCATAACCGATGAAAATATGGATGAAAAAATAATGTCAGTATTGTTATGTGACATTAAATTTTGAATCCAAAGACTTACAGCACAAGTACTGATCTAGACCATGGTTCGTGGAACCTCATGTTCATTAACATATACGAAAACGCTATGTAAATACAAACTATTTGTGTAAAATTGAACAGGGAACAGGGAGCATGTTTCTCCTAACAGTACGTCACAAACGTCTTTGGCGTTGGCAGCGTTTTACATCTTGGCTCGATTCCAGTGTTCTCTGGCCACAATTATTTGCATGCTGCCATTTAGCAATCTTGATTTTGAAAACACTAACTCTATAGTCTTCATCCGTCCATCGCAGCAAATTTTCCGAGTCTTGTTCTCTTGGTTTTATTGACAAAACTTTAATATTGTTGTCTTTCGATTTCAAAATCTACACGTAGTGAACACGCAGTACATGGGTAATTACGAATCACAATTGCACGAGCACTCCCCGCATACCATAGTTCATACGGAATTGCTCTGTCAGTTTAGCTACATAATTACACAATAAAGTTTATGCACAGTTACAGTCCTCGTAATATTCACATTATAATGCCCTTCATACACTGTTTCAACTAGGAATATACGTTCCCCTGTTCGTGATTCCCGCGAAGCTGCCCTTTTCCATTCAGTTGAGAATCACAGTCCACAGTTTATTGGGCGATAATTACTGTCTTCCTTTAGTCTGTATTAATACAGGTAGCACGTTATTTTCATCATTTCAGCAGCGTCGTTACACCCGAAAGCAGCGAGTAGTCATGCGGTTCCAAAACGTTACCGCGTCCGACTCTGTAGTATCGATAGTTCATCCTCGACTCTTGAAACTATCACAACAAAGATCACTATTTCGTACATTGAAACCATGAAGGTGTAATAAGGGGAGGTGGCGCTAAGACTTACTCCCTATACATTACTTTGAAGTCTGTGACGTGGGGTTAGTAACCGCTAAACATTAGCAGACTAGTGTTTGCAATTGCTCCTTTTTCTTAATTTCGTGTCCACGCAACATTTGTTTTAAATAGCAAATGCTACAGTGCTTCCGTGAATAGCACAGCGTCGGGAAGGCATTTTCAGACTTTTTTTGTCTTGAAGACATTTTTGATCCAGTAATAAGCCGCATTTGGCCTCGTTAATGTAACTTTCTCTTTGTTACCCGTAGCGAGTATCTGATGAGAAAAAGGATGCTTTGTAATTCTGCATTTTCCTTAGTAGGGAATTCAGAGAGCTCTTCGAATTCTACAGATACGAAATCTAAAGTCAAATCACAGAAATAATACCACTGCAATAAAAGTAACCAGCGCAACCTAAATTCATGTAAAGAAAAGAAAATATCGCTTGAACGAGTCCACTTACGAATGACATACATTTTAGACTATATTCAGAACCAATAATACATCTGTAAATGATGCAAGCAGCCATTTTTTATCAAAACACTTCTACCAGATTACTTTTGAATATATTGTGGGAGTGAACAGTGATCAGTGTTGTTCCAAATATTTACTATCAAAAACAGTCTTGATCATAAATTATTTATTCCGGTGACCGGTTTCGACCACAACTGTGGTCATCTTCAGACCAATGAGTAAGAACCTCCTTCTGGTGGTAAATCACTGCTAAAGTGAGTAGTGACGCGTGTTTTCAGACATAAGTTGTTGGCGTCATAGACACTATAGTTTTCACTTAATGCGCTAGGAGCGCTGATGTTGCATCACGTGACGAGGTGGTCCGTGAGCTTCAGTAAGCGAACAGCACCTGCAAGTCACCTTAGGTTGCCCATGCCTGTGGTAGACAACGATTTATCGGTCAGTGATCTCTATATTATCTTTTCCATCTTGGGGGAATAATAAGGGGAGATGTCCTGCTGAGTGGTACTTAATATAAGTAAATAAATTAGTGAAATCAAAGTGAAGTAGAAATTAGAAAATAAATGAAAAACTTGATTTAGTTTAGAGAGGTACATACTGGCAAACAGCGGCCAGAGAAGAAGAGACAATGACCGTGAAGTCAGCAAGTTCCACATTAGCGGACGCCACATCCAAGGTATCACCGTCCGATGCACGACTTCGCTCTCAATAATTAAACGGGCCACCTCGCGCTGCGCGCCTCCAGTCAACTGGGTGAGACGGCGACACGAGATAAACATTGCCACGCGTAATTAGACGCCGCCGCTGCCGCAGCAGAAGGCTTCGCAAACGACACAGTTGCCGTTTTCCGAGCCAGAACATCGAGTAAGGAAACAGTTGTACGAAACTTGCAATAAAAGTTATCTTATGTAAAAATGCTGTTTCATTCCACCTCATACCCGAGCCAAGGAAGAACCAACCCTGCCCACATGTTGTTAAGAGAGAAAAATTAATTTATTTAGTATTTTCACCCTGACATAATGCTTTAGAATGCTCATCCTGACAATTGACTAGCATCAAAAGAGAAAACCCAGTTACATTTAGTGACAGAACTGTTACATTTGGTGTCAGATAAAAAACCCTTGGCTCACTATGAGGTGTGAATGACAGTCACTAAAGGTCCACAGTTAGTATCGTTTAATGTGTAAAAGGATAGGAGTTCGCATAGCAGTCGTAATATTTTCTTTATTTAGAAGTGTATTCTCCCCCTATAATTTTAAGAGTTTTTCGAAAATATTTAAACATCTTTTGAATTCAATGTAGTAAGATTGTGTAACTAATAGTTTGTAAAATGATGACACGAAATCGTACAAAGTCAGAGTCAGCACCACAAGCGGTTTCTACTGAGGAAGCTATTCAGAGCTTAGTTAATCAGATGGCACAGCTTAAAAATGATAATAATACATTATTTAAACAGTTGAGTGAGGTTAGGCAAACCAGTTCACTCCCTCCCACCCTAGATTCCTCAGCAGCAGCCTTGGTAACTCCTTCTTCAGATAAACCTGGCGAGGACATAACCGCCTTTTTTGATGATTTAGTAGCAGTTGCAAAGTTAGCATCATGGTCAGATGAAGAGCTCTTACAAATGACAAAGTTAAGATTGCTAGGAGAGGCTAAAGCGAACTATTATACCATGAAGAACTACGGAATGCTCCAACATTTGAGGAATTGAAGAAAGAATTGCTTAAACGTTTTCAAAAACAGAACAACTGTAACAGTTCTGTCACTAAATGTAACTGGGTTTTCTCTTTTGATGCTAGTCAATCGTCAGGATTAGCATTCTAAAGCATTATGTCAGGGTGAAAATACTAAATAAATTAATTTTTCTCTCTCAACAACATGTGGGCAGGGTGGGTTCTTACTTGGCCTGGGTATGAGGTAGAATGAAACAGCATTTTTACATAAGATAACTTTTATTGCAAGTTTCGTACAACTGTTTCCTTACTCGATGTACTGGCTCGGAGAACAGCAACTGTGTCGTTTGCGAAGCCTTCTGCTGCGGCAGCGGCGGCGTCTGATTACGCGTGGCAGTGTGTATGTCTTGTCGCCGTCTCGCCAAGTTGACTGGAGACGCGTAGCGCGAGGTGGCCCGTTTAATTATTGAGAGCAAAGTCGTGCATCGGACGGTGATACCTTGGATGTGGCGTCCCAGTGTTTCTCTTCTCTAAGCGGTCGCGTGTGACAGTGTTGTGCGTCGGCCAGGGGAGCGGCGCGGCGGGGGAAGGCCAGTGTCCCAGACTCAAACAACGGACTCCCGCTTGCCAGTCTTCGGCTGTCAGATCTTCATCCCAGTTCACAGGTGACTGCTGATGTGAGGCCGTCTCCTTCCCGTCCTCACGAGTCATCCGGGTACGTAAAAATCAGTCTTCAAATACCTTTTAACTTCTGTCTTCTGGCGGCGAGGCTGCTGCTTGCTATTCCATTACAGCGGCGGACTTGGTGCGTCTGTGCATGATATAGTCTCTTCTTGCATGACGGTCTTCAGCACCGAAACTGAGTGAAAACTACTGCTACTCTTCTTCACTTCTTCTTTCGTCTGTCGGGCCCACTGCGTCTCGCGTATTTATTCACTTCAGTTTACTGGAGGTGAACGACTTCACGGTCATTGCCTCTTCTGTCACGTTGAAAAGCTTCTCGAAGAATCTTCTTAACGTCGGTCATTGGCTCTTGGAATGTAGGCGAGGGCCTTTGATCACATGTGACGACTGAGAAACACGTGAGTCGGTCATTGCCTCTTCTGTCACGTTGAAAAGCTTCTCGAAGAATCTTCTTAACGTCGGTCATTGTTTCTTGGAATGTAGGCGCGGGCCTTTGCTCACATGTGACAACTGAGAAACACGTGAGCCGGTCGGGCGATGCCCTGACGGCTGAATCGACAGCGTCTGCTAATGTGGAACTTGCTGACTTCACGGTCATTTCTCTTCTTCTCTGGCCGCTGTTTGCCAGTATGTAACTCTCTAAACTAAACCAAGTTTTTCATTTATTTTCTAATTTCTACTTCACTTTGATTTCACTAACTTATTTACTTATCTTAAGTACCACTCAACAGCCCTGACGTCACAAACCTGAAGCCTCACTACTAAAGTGAGTAGTGATTTACTATCAGAAGGAGGTTATTACTCACTGGTCTGAAGATGACCAGAGTTGTGGTCGAAACCAGTCACCGGAATAAATAATTTGTGACCAAGACTGTTTTTGATAGTAAATACTTCTACCAGAGGCTAGCTAATGTTTGGAGCTACAACATGACTGACGTAGGCTTCCGGTTTATGACATCAGGACATCTCCCATTATTATACCCCCAGGATGGAAAAGATAACATAGAGATCACTGACCAATAAATCGTTGTCTACCACAGGCATGGGCAACCTATGGTGACTTGCGGATGCTGTTCGCATACTTAAGCTCGCGGACCACCTCGTCACTTGATGCGACAGCAGCGCTCCCAGTGCATTAAGTGAAAACTATAGCGTCCATGACGCCAACAACTTATGTCTGAAAACACGCGTTGTTGAGAGTACATTCATTTTATGTTCACCCGAAATTCCTCCGCGGGCCGCGTTGAAACCAATTGCCGTCCGGATGTGGCCAGCGCGCCACCGGTCGCCCATCCGTGGTCCAACGGATGGATTTGCAGTTATTAAGAATACTGGCCCTAACAACTACAGCATTATAAAATAAAATTAAAAAGCACAAAGAGAAAAGGAAAAAAGTACTTTTTAAATAGGCTCCTCATAACTATATCGTTGGATACCGCTTCATCTTTTTCATCTATACTCCCGAAAAAAATTAGTACGTCGTTTCTGAAGCTTCCAGTTCACGCAAGATTTACTGTTGCAAGAGTACTTATGGAATACATGAAATGATATCATTTATGTATCAACAGCACCAGCGCTTCTGAGGTATCAGGTATCGACACATGCTGCAACATCTACATAAGTATATGGTGTAGCCTTCACGGGCGCCAATGGAGGCGCTGATTCTGGCTTTCAGTCGATCGTACAGATTGCGAATACTGTCCTAGGATACATTACGTCACGCTGCTCGACCTGTTCACGTAGTTCTGTAAGAATTGTGAGTTGACAAGTCTCGCGAATGACTTCTCATTCCATCATATCCCAAACGTGCTCGACTGGAGACAAGTCCAGAGATAATGCTGGTCAGGGAAGTTGCTACACGTCTTACAGAGCACGTTGAGTTTCATGCGCAACACGTGGGCGAGAATTATCCTATTGGAACAACACACACCTTCTTGTTGCAAGAATGACAAAAAATGGATCTAACAACATTTTTCACTTACCGAGCGCTGCCGTCCAGAAACACCAAAGGTCTTCGAGAATTGTAGCTCGTCGGATCCCAGACCTTAAGGTCTGGGATGGGGCCAGTTTGTCTTGGGCGAGTGCACTTCTATAATATGCGCTCATCAGGTCAACATCGTACGTCGAAACGACCATTACTTGCATGCAGGCAGAGTCTGTTTTCATCGCTGAAGACAGAGGCACTTCATCTTCCAAGTGATCCTCTGACATCAGCAGTCGAGTCGCATCCGCCAATGCTGTGGCGTGAATGGAAGACGGACTAGAGGTGTATGTGCCCGTAATCCCACTGCTAATAACCAGCTCGCGACAGTTGATGTTGACACGTCTGGGCTCAGAAGCCCTCTTATCTGTGCTGTGGCAGCTGTAAAATCTCCAGCAGCTACCCTTACAGTGCGACGATCACGGCGAGCGTCTGTGCTGCGTGGACGTCCAGAACCTCGCCTACGGGTGTGAGAACGTTCACGTGTCCACTCATACCAACATCATCGTACAACTGATGCAGTACGCCCAACTTGTGTCGTGATTCTCCGAAAGGACCATCCTGTCACCAGAAAGGCCACAATCTGACCCACTTCAAACTCGCTCAGTTGGCGGCAGAAAGCACGATTAGCGTCTTCACGGCATAGTTATTTGCTTGTTTCACACATTTGCACCACACTCAGTCTTCTGTCTGTGAGCGTTCCCTATTAAAGGGTAGACACGGCGCTCTGGCAGCTATTCCACTGCGCTACCTATTGGTGGACGACGCTGAAACCATTAAATTACATCTACCATCCCGCAGGTGCCGTATGCCGTCATCGGATCAAAATGGGCGTCATCTTTCGAGGTGTACTAACTTTTCTTCAGTGTATATTATCGAAAACCTTTTGCTGACATGATCTACTATGCGATTAATGGACTTATGGCACAACGGTAACAACACGTATCATCATTACAACTGCATGCTACGCGGAAAATTACTTGCCAGCTGTTGAACTTTTCTTACCAATACGTGGTCAAGCCAGATCTAGTCTCACATCTCACATTCTCCTACATTATTCAGATACGCATGTGACAGCATACAGGATCGCTACAAGAGTGATCAAACGGCGCTCAAATGAATCAAACCCTAACTTTCCTGTAAAGCATATCTCACCATTAAGGGACACAGTGAACCTGCTTACGTAGTTTCTCATGAATTTTTAATGGTTCCACATTATTCTAGTTTCGTAGATATCACTGTTTCGCGACGTCTAAATGTGTTTAAAATGGTTCCAGTGTAGGGTCTGAAGGAACTGTAGATGTGATAATATTACATCGTCCTTGTTTCTGTTGTAACTCCTATATTTCAAATCATACGTCCATGCTTCGCTCAACACTAACGATAGACGTTTCGCTGTCATTTGCAACCCGGGAACTGCATACTTGCGCAGCGATCATTCTGTTTCACGTTCTAAAAGTGTGTATGGGTGACGCAGCCCAACGTTCGTTATCACTACTTACGACTTATGACCGGGCGTACACTGTCTGATAAATAGTATCCGAGCACCCCTATGTAATGTGGAATTGACGACTACACTGTACGTCACGAGAGGCGGAACCGCCAGTGTGAAGGAGGTGGGGATTGTCGCGTTGTCAGCCGAGAAGCAGTAAAAGCAGAATGGGTGGCTCAGTGGCGCTCAGTGACCTCGAACGTGGACTAGGCGCTGGATGTTACCTGAGTAAAACACCGATCACGGAAATTTCAACGCTTCTAAAGATGCCCCAGTCGGCTCTTGGTGATGTGATTGTGGAAAAGCGCAGGAACAACTGCAGCTAAATCAACACTCGACAAACTTTATACAGGTTGGTCCATTGATCGTGACCGGGCCAAATTCCTCACGAAATAAGCATCAAACGAAAGAACTACAAAGAACGAAACTTATCTAGCTTGAAGGGAGAAACCAGATGGCGCTATGGTTGGCCCGCTAGATTGCGCTGCCATAGGTCAAACGGATATCAACTGCGGTTTTTTTTAAATACGAACCCCCATTTTTATTACACATTCGATTCGTGTAGTACGTAAAGAAATATGAATGTTTTAGTGGGACCACTTTTTTCGCTTTGTGATAGATGGCGCTGTAATAGTCACAAACATATGGCTCACAATTTTAGACGAACAGTTGGTAACAGGTAGGTTTTTTAAATTAATATACAGAACGTAGATACGTTTGAACATTTTATTCCGGTTGTTCCAATGTGATACATGTACCTTTGTGAACTTACCATTTCTGAGAACGCATGCTGTTACAGCGTGATTACCTGTAAATACCACATTAACGCAATAAATGCTCAAAATTATGTCCGTCAACTTCAATGCATTTTGCAATATGTGTAACGACATACTTCTCAACAGCGAGTAGTTCGCCTTCCGTAATGTTCGCACATGCATTGACAATGCGCTGACGCATGTTATCAGGCGTTGTCGGTGGATCACGAAAGCAAATATCCTTCAACTTTCCCCACAGAAGGAAATCCGCGGACGTCAGATCCGGTGAACGTGCGGGCCATGGTATGGTGCTTCGACGACCAATCCACCTGTCATGAAATATGCTATTCAATACCGCTTCAACCGCACGTGAGCTATGTGCCGGACGTCCATCATGTTGGAAGTACATCGCCATTCTGTCATGCAGTGAAACATCTTGTAGTAACATCGGTAGAACATTACGTAGGAAATCAGCATACATTGCACCATTTGGATTGCCATCGATAAAATGGGAGCCGCTTATCCTTCCTCCCACACATTAACCCGCCGAGGTCGCTGATGTTCCACTTGTCGCAGCCATCGTGGATTTTACGTTGCCCAATAGTGCATATTATGCCGGTTTACGTTGCTACTGTTGGTGAATGACGCTTCGTCGCGAAATAGAACGCGTGCAAAAAATCTGTCATCGTCCCGTAATTTCTCTTGTGCCCAGTGGCAGAACTGTACATGACGTTCAAAGTCGTCGCCATGTAATTCCTGGTACATAGAAATATGGTACAGGTCCAGTCGATGTTGATGTAGCATTCTCAACACCGACGTTTTTGAGATACCCGATTCTAGCGCAATTTGTCTGCTACTGATGTGCGGATTAGCCGCGACAGCAGCTAAAACACCTACTTTGGCATCATCATTTGGCACATGTGGCTGAACACTTCCTGTTTCCTTAAATAACGTAACTATCCGGCGAACGGCCTGGACACTTGGATGATGTCGTCCAGGATACCTAGCGGCATACATAGCACACGCCGTTTGGGCATTTTGATCGCAACAGCCATACATCAACACGATACCGACATTTTCCGCAATTGGTAAACGGTCCATTTTAACACGGGTAATGTATCACGAAGCAAATACCGTCCGAACTGGCGGAATGTTACGTGATACCACGTACTTATAGGTTTGTGACTATTACAGCACCATCTATCACAAAGCAAAAAAAAGTGGTCCAACTAAAACATTCATATTTCTATACGTACAACATGAATATGTAATAAAAAAAAAGTTGATATCCGTTTGACCTATTGCAGCGCCATCTAGCGGGCCAACCATTGCGCTATCTGGTTTCCCCCCTTCAAGCTAGACAAGTTTCGTTCTTTGTAGTTTGTTTCGTTTCACGCTTATTTCGCCGCGCGAGATTAGCCGAGTGGTTTAGGGCGCTGCAGTCATGGACTGTGTGGCTGGTCCCGGCGGAGGTTCGAGTCCTCCCTCGGGCATGGGTGTGTGTGTTTGTCCTTAGGATAATTTAGGTTAAGTAGAGTGTAAACTTAGGGACTGATGACCTTAGCAGTTAAGTCCCATAAGATTTCACACGCATTTGAACATTTTTGAACATTTGACGCTTATTTCGTGAGATATTTGGCCCCGTCACTATCAATAGACCACCCTGTACACTGAATGAGAGGAACCGTCGAGCATTACTAAAGGCGGCTGTAAAAAATAACATGCAATCAGTGCAACGAATCACTAATATTATCGACAGAGCTACCATCACAAAGACTGCAGATAGGGAGTTGAAATGAAGGCGTACAATGAGGGAGAAGCTCTTCAGAAACAACACATTTCTGTAGTCATTACTAACAAGAAACCCCTTTAGTGCCAGGTCGCAAGTTCAATCTTTAGTACGGCTCATCTGAAAATGTAATGTTAATTATGACAGGAAAAATATTAGAATGACTCAACATGAGCACAAGGAGGGCGATATAAAATGTACTACTCTTCATAAAATGGACATCGTCGACATTCAAGAAATGTTCAAAACAGACCATTAACTCACACCATGAACACTGAATGAAAAATGGAGCTCCAATGTGATCACAAATGTTCGCACCATTAAGATCGAAGGCGAACTCTTTGGGAATTACAAACTGTGCAGGGCGTTCATCTAGCTATCCACTCTTAAAGAATGCATCTCAATCATACTGGTGTAACGGGGTGATGAAAACTGACGGAATGTGACGGCATGCAACCGAATGCGAAACAGACTGTCGTGGAACGTATCGTGGATTTAGCTATCCTTTAAGGCGTAGCTGCAGAAAGTGTTGTAATGTGATTTATATGCACGGAAACTACAAACATCCAGAGGCTGAATTTGTCCAATGTTTCCAGGTGGTATGGACTGCAACGTCACGTACTTTTCAGGAAGGATAGTTTGCTCTAAAGGAGTCTGATTTTTATACTCAGGCCAGGAATCAAGCAAAAAGCAAGTTATTTTGACGAGCTATTGATCAAAAGCAGAGCTCATACCATAGTGGTAATTCTCTTACGCCCATTTTCTCACTCTTTTTTGATGTGACGTAAACACTCCCTACTGCCCTTGCAAGATCAGCACACGAGAAAGGATCGTAGGAGGTCGAGCACTCCAACTTCTTGCGGCACAATAAATAACTTTCCAGCCAATCTACCATCCAGATTGACAGTCGGCACAATTGAATAAGAATGTGTTAAGGGACTGATGTTAGTTGCTCTTGATACAACTGTCTTCGTACCTCTAATTTCCTGGCTTCTTTTCATATGAATTTCCTCTTCAAATCCCGATCGATCGGAGTTGAAAACAGATTCCTTATTGAACTATGGTATCAATACGTTTATCTCAGCTCAAATTTTTGGGCCGATGCCGCAGCTTGCTGTACATGGTCAAGTTGACACTTTGTTTGAAATTTCTTTGTCTTACGTCTTCCAGTTTATCTCAGCTAAAAATTTTCGGGCCGATGCCACAGTTTGCTGTGCATTGTCAAGTTGACGCCTTGTTTGAAATTTCGTTATCTTACCTCTTCCAATTCTGTATCACTGTTTGAAATTATGCAACCATCCACTGCTTCCCCAGAAATCACTGTAACCTCTTTCGCGAGCAGTTTTTTGTGCTTAACATGGTCACTACCTTGCACATCTTACAGACTGTATCGAGCATCTTTGAAACGCGCAAAGACCGGTTTTTGTAGCTAGTGCGCTTTTTCCTCCCTTGATGAATATCCGTAGTTTTTCTTAGGTACTACACGGTCATATTGCTTCTGACTTTTTCGATATTTCTTCATAACAGTCTTTTTTACTATGCTGCGGATGATCTTCCATGTACCTAACTATGTTTAGACCCCACTCTTTGGACAACGATAGTCCTCTACCACGTTGCACTGGAGACGGGATTTGTGACTTCCTGCCCGACAAGGATAATAAACTACATTGCTCGACACCTGCTTCGATATCGCTTTCACTCGTTAAGCGGGTATTGTTCTCCTCGTGTGTATGGTCTGTACAATTGAGCTTATACGACACCACACATTCCACTGACTCATCTTGCAGAAAGCTGATATTTCATCTGACACTTCTTTCTCACTTTGCGACGTTCCGTGGGTTCCTTTCTGACTAAATGTCGAATTCGGAAACTGTTTTTGTAGATATGAGCCAATGTTTGCTTTGTTTATCGTAGCCATTGCTCTGCTTTGTATCAACTCCATTAGCACTGTAGCACTGTCGTGACCCACTCGTCAACTAGGAGGTTCAACTACGCACCGTAGCCTCATATTGTGCTCACCATTGGATACCTCCAATCCGGCGCCCTGTTACCATTAGCAGCCATTCTTGTGGTGGACAAAACGTCGGTTGTCGAATGCCGTAAGCATCATTGGCCTTATGAAACCTCACAATCAAGGGGTTCACTGCAAGCAGTGTGCAAAAGTAGTGCAAAGAGTGACGTGACTGGACAACAGATGACTGGAAATGAGTGACTTGGAGTGATGAATCACGTTATTCCCTGTGGTACTCCGACTAAGTTAGGCGAATGCTTAGAGAACATTATCTGCCAACATGTGTAGATCAAACACTGAAGTACGGAGGAGGTGGTGTTATGGTGTTACGGTATGGGACTGTTTCTCGTGATTAGAGTGTGACATCTTTATTGCACTTAAGATAACGGTAACTACAGATGGATAAGAATACATTTTATTGTACTGTGTACTACGTACTGCAGAGAGACATTTTGGAGACGACGATCTGTACCTATTATAAACCAGTATCTCCGAGGAAATTGCTCATGGACAATAAGTTTCCTGAAACAGATTGACTGGCCCAGACTCCATATCTGAATCAATTGGAATGCCTTTGGTATGTGTTAGAACGTCGACTCAGCTCATGACCCCAGCCTCCAACATCACTACTTTCCATGGTTCGACCATGGAGGAAAAATGAGCCTCCGTGATCCACAGATATTCAGACACATCATTGAAAGTCCTCCAGCAGAGTTCAAGATGAAAAGTTGATACACCCCATATTGGTGTCCTTTAAGAGGTGTCGAGATACTTTTTATCAGAGAGAGTGTATATCATACATACATTACATACTTATGAGTCAGAGGAGTGGTAGGCTCTTTGTAGAGGAGACCAAAGCATGCAGTAATCTGTGTAATATAGTAAAGGAAGGTTTATCACAGGGCGGGTGTACGCAGGTAGTTTCCTTGAGATACAGTTTCAGTACTGAAGTGGACGTGGGGGTGACAGTCCACTTTTGCACAGAACTTTGCAGTAGCGGAGAGTCATGGCTAGAAGGAGGCCAATGGCAGCTGAATAAAATAAGGTCAGTCACTTTATTAAAACCAATGAACCTACACTCAGATGCCACAGAGTAGCAGCCAAATCCCTCTAGCCACATGGTTCATAAAGTGTGCGCTGCACAGTACTGGCTAGTGCCCAGCCAGTAAGCCTTGACGTATGTGTCCCAGAATACTGACGCCCGCTGGCCAGCTAGCAGGACATGAACCAGACACGCGTGCCACAGCTGCTTGCGGATGCAGTCAGCAGCGTGGAAGGCGACCGCACAGTTGCAGATGATGCCAGCCACCCACAGGCAAATCCTGCCTCTGCAAGTAGCGGTGCAAGTCGCCACAGCCCCTGCACCAGCATAGAAGGGACAGAAGCTGTGCTGTCCCAGTCACGACCCTCTGTCCCCTGGGTAGGATTCCAACTGCTGCTGGAAT
This sequence comes from Schistocerca americana, assembly GCF_021461395.2. Classification (NCBI taxonomy): domain Eukaryota; kingdom Metazoa; phylum Arthropoda; class Insecta; order Orthoptera; family Acrididae; genus Schistocerca; species Schistocerca americana. The sequence continues at coordinate 656,254,752 of NC_060122.1, forward strand.
GAGCCTGGAAGTGCCCCAACAGTGGATATGCACCAAGTTCGGCAAGACCACGCTTGCAGTTGCTGCTTGCTGGTCCATGGAGAAGCGGTGCCCTTCATAGCCTTGACGTCATAGTCAGTCTGTCAGACCCTTCAAAATCGTCCAGGATTTTTATTTATTCATTCTGAGGCAATTGGAAGCTGTTTTGATTGCCATCTGTTTTCCTATACAGCGTTAGGCATGGTTATATGTTATGTTTTTGGTGTCTCCAAATTTTTGTCCATCCCCTGTGTATGCATCTGACCATCTCTTCCACAACATTTGCAATACCACGATCAACATCAAAAGCTTTCAGTGCTTTCCTCGTAATATCTGCAATAACCTCATCATCTGCAGTGTCACTCTGCTCGATGTAAAAATCAGATCTGGCCCAGGCTCCAGAGGCTGAAAGCAACACCTATTAGCCCAAAATGGGGTATATGCTGTCACACTTAAACTACTGGTGCTGCTACCCACTCACTTATTCGCTTTGGTACAGTCCACACTCACTTCGTCCGACAAATGGTTCAAATGGCTCTGAGCACTATGGGACTCAACTGCTGAGGTCATTACTCCCCTAGAACTTAGAGCTAGTTAAACCTAACTAACCTAAGGACATCACAAACATCCATGCCCGAGGCAGGATTCGAACCTGCGACCGTAGCGGTCTTGCGGTTCCAGACTGCAGCGCCTTTAACCGCATTCGTCCGACACTACAGCTACTTTAGACTCCACAGTTCCACTTGATATTGCAGCAGATATTTCCAAATCTCTCCTTTCAATATTCTCATTGTTAGTACTCCACGTATTGTGCAAACTCTCAGGGATATGCACAACACGAGTATCCTCTTTATTAACTTCCTTCATTTTCCCACTTAGAAGATTGTCCTATCAGCAGTCAAGTTTTTCCCTACTCTTCACGTGATTGACAGGCTTTCCTACATCTACAGCAGTTGTAGATAATATGGGAACAGGTAAACTAGATCCAGATCTGTTCCCCTACCTTCCAACTTTGTCCTTTTCCACTAACTCCCTTTCCTTTCTTTCCATCATATCCAAAAACTTCCTATTCCTCGCCTCCCAAAGTCCATTTCCAACTCACCATTCGTCCAATCTTCTCTGTCTCTCCTCCACATACTCCTGAATACTGCGAAAAGCTATTTCCTTCTCCAGAGCCCAATGTGCTTCCAGTCTCTCAGACACTTTTGCATTGTCCGCTTGCATCTTATCTACTTCGGTTGCTAAAATTTTTGTCACCTCCTTCACAGTAGCTCCTTGTGGTACCGAAGACTCTGCTTGCAGTGGTACTGTCCACGACATGATTACCCTTTATCAATTACACAAACACAAACGACAAAGACACTTACACGTACTACCATCTCAATACTCTCAATGCTTTACATGTTTACATACCGACCCATTTTCCTTGCTCAACACTATTGCCCATTCCCAAAGAGAAAACTAATAGCATTTGCTACAAGTCTCAGACTCCGCGCCGCGAAACTGCTATTCAATAAAAACAACACAGCCAAAAAGAAATCAGTTTATGAGAAGGATACTTAACCGTAACGCTGTCATAATACTTCTTGCCACAACTTTACTACTGTGCCCTCATAGCTGCTAGTAATTACTACTTTACAATCTGAGAACAATGAATGCTTCTCGACAGCATTCAGCTTCCCTCATGAATAACAACACAAGGTTACCATCTTATATACTCCTAGACAATGAGCGACACCCTTTGCTCGTGATAACACATATTCCAAAACTACCATTCTTATTTACACATCCACAAAACAGGTTCTGCGATTACCCTACACAAATTTTCCTTACCAATACAATTACACATTTGAAAACAACCTAATTTATTCTCAATGACAACTGCAGCCAAGAAAAACATAAACAAAGACACTGCACTGTATATGTTTAGAACAGGCGCCAAATAGTTCAAATAGCTCTGAGCACTATGGGACTTAACATCGGAGGTCACCAGCCCCCTAGAACTTAGAACTACTGAAACCTAACTAACCTAAGGACAACACACACACCCATGCCAGAACCTGCGACCGTAGCAGTCGCGCAGTTCCGGACTGAAGCGCCTAGAACAGCTCGGCCACCAAGGCCGGCAGAACAGGCTCCTTGGACAACATTTGAAATTTACTAGGTTTCACTGGAGATGGGTTTTGTGGCTCATCATCCAGCACGGATGATGAACTCCATGGCACGACGCCTGTTTCATTTGTTAAGCGTGTATCGTCATCATTGTATTCATCATGTACATTGTCGAGCATATACAACACCACACATTCCACAGACTCATCTTGCAGAAACGTTGTCTAAACTGTAACCCCACAGTAATCAAGCCATATTATTCATGCACGGATGGTGGCTATAGCTTTTGTTGATCCCTCTTCTACCGCCAACTGGAGTGGACCTGGGAGTGACAGGCTACTTCTGAACAAGATTGGGTGGCAGTGGAAGATTGTGGTAAGGAGCAGACTGGTGGTAGCTTAAAGAAGCAATAGCAGCAAGTCAATCATTTTATTACAAACCTTGCACATACACCCAGTTTCTACTGCGTGGTGGCCATCCCTCGGCACTTACTGCGCTACGTGCACGCTGCAAGGTGTTGGCTAGGGCCCAGAAGCTAGGCCCTTATGCATTCACTCCAGACTGATGACACGCACTGGACAGCTAGCAGCAGGTGACTCAGTTAAGAGTGCCGCGGCTGCTTGCAGCTGCTGTCAGCAGTGTGGAAGGCGACTGGGACACGTGCAGAAGAGGCCAGCCACCCAGTGGGAAATCCTGCCTCTGCAAGTGGCGGAGCAAAACGCGCGGCTCCTGCACCACCATAGAAGGGAGAGCAGCTGTACTGCCCCGGTCACAACCCGCTGCCTCTGGGCAGGTGCTGCTGGAATGAGCCTGGAAGTGGAGAGGTTCCACGTCCTAGAAGGAGGGCTCGGTGCTGCAAGATGGTGCAGCAGTGGCAGCTGACGGGGCTCACAGTGGCAGCAAGCTGGCCCATGGCGTTGCAGTCCCTGGCATAGCCCCCTCGTCATAGTCGGCCTGCCGGGCTGTGAATATTTCTTCTAAACAGTGACCTCTATTATACGGGATAGTGTCTCACTTTTTGTGCTAATGCGCCACTTTCAGCCATCCTCTTGACGTTTCCGTTGCCTGCTGGTGGAGAAACCACTTGGACCACCCTTACGAACCCTGTCTCATGGCTGTGCTGGCAGGTTCGCGATGTCATACTTGGTTTGTGTCGCAGTTCATAAACAGCCCTGTTGCTTTAACTAGCCCGCCGACATCCTTCACTCACCAGCTGCTTGTGGCTTCTGCCAATGCTGCACTGCTATACTTCCACAGTAATGCCGACAACATGGTGGCAGTGCTACAGCATCATGAATAACACACTACTGGCCATTAAAATTGCTACACCAAGAAGAAATGCAGATGATATTCATTGGACAAATATAATATACTAGAACTGACATGTGATTACTTTTTCATGCAATTTGGGTGCATAGATCCTGAAAAATCAGTACCCAGAACAACCACCTCTGGCCGTAATAATAGCCTTCATAAGCCTGGAGATTGAGTCAAACAGAGCTTGGATGGCGTGTACAGGTACAGCTGCCCATGCAGCTTCAACACGATACCACAGTTCATCAAGAGTAGTGACTGGCGTATTGTGACGAGCCAGTTGCTCGGCTACCATTGACCAAACATTTTCAGTTGGTGAGAGATCTGGAGAATGTGCTGGCCAGGGCAGTAGTCGAACATTTTCTGTATCCAGAAAGGCCCGTACAGGACCCGCAACATGTGGTCGTGCATTATCCTACTGAAGTGTAGGGTTTCGCAGGGATCGAGTGAAGGATAGAGCCGCGGGTCGCAACACATCTGAAATGTAACGTCCACTGTTAAAAGTGCCGTCAATGTGAACAAGAGGTGAGCGGGACTTGTAACCAATGGCACCCCATACCACCACGCCGGGTGATACGCCAGTATGGCGATGACGAATACACGCTTCCAATGTGCGTTCACAGCGATGTCGCCGAACACAGATGCGACCATCATGATGCTGTAAACAGAACCTGGATTCATCCGAAAAAATGACGTTTTGCCATTCGTGCACCCAGGTTCGTCGTCGAGTACACCATCGCAGGCGCTCCTGTCTGCGATGCAGCGACAAGGGAAACCGCAGCCATGGTCTCCGAGCTGATAGTCCATGCTGCTGCAGACATCGTCGAACTGTTCGTGCCGATGGTTGTTGTCTTGCAAATGTCCCCATCTGCTGACTCAGAGATCTAGACGTGGCTGCACGATACGTTACAGCCATGTGGATAAGATGCCTGTCATCTCGACTGCTAGTGATACGAGGCCGTTGGGATACAGCACGGCGTTCCGTATTACCCTTCTGAACCCACCGATTCCATATTCTGCTAACCGTCATTGGATCTCAACCAACGCGAGCAGCAATGTAGCGATACGATAAACCTCAATCGCGATAGGGTACAATCCGACCTTTATCAAAGTCGGAAACGTGATGGTACGCATTGCTCCTCCTTACACGAGGAATCACAACAACGTTTCACCAGGCAACGCCGGTCAAGTGCTGATTGTGTATGAGAAATCGGTTGGAAACTTTCCTCATGTCAGCACGTTGTAGGTGTCGCCACCGGCGTCAACTTTGTGTGAATGCTCTGAAAAGCTAATCATTTGCATATCACAGCATCTTCTTGCTGTCGGTTAAATTTCGCGTCTGTAGCACGTCATCTTCGTGGTGTAGCAATTTTAATGGCCAGTAGTGTATGTACGGCTGTATCATTATTTATAACGAAAACAGACATGGATGGTACTACACAATAACAGAAATCCAGTAAAATAAGGATCCAGAAATGAGCCACTTTCAGGATAATAGCAAATCTTTACTAATAGGCTAGCACAGGCTTTGATGTGAAATATTATCCTAGCTAGTGCAAACGTAAAATGTAAACTCTTTGATTCCACAATTCGGCTAAAATGTTATCTTTTACCTACTGTAATAGGAAGGGTAGCATTACTACCACACCTTACATGCTACAGTTTATTGTCCACGTGCACCTTTTGGAGAAGGTGTTTCAAATGCATCTGAATTGACCTTCCTCTCAAACATCCTTGAGATCATCACGTAAATCTTGAAAAAAATTGTTCAGTTGCTGCTGCAGTTATTCAACTGTGTTGGTGATAGTACAGCACACTTCTTTTTTTTTTTAGGTAACCCCAGACAGAAAAATTCAGAGCTTTGAGTTCATGCGATCTTGGAGGTCAACTTACAGTTTCTGCACCATCTATCAATTCTGGACCATATTGACACGTTAGATGTCTTAAATCAGCAGCAAAATGTGCCGGCGCTCCATCAAGCACATTCCCCAACCACGGGCCAGGGATGTCTTAATTAAAATGTTCATATTTCTTATACATTTCAGCTAAATAGGACAATATTCCACAATGATGTCAGTGGCGGCTCATGTCAGTACAGTCACGATTATCTCGAAAAAGGTTCGTTTGTGGATCCGTATATGATGGAACACTTTTGCTTTATTGCCTTATATTTCCATTCGTATCAGGTTTTGCTATTAATTGACATACACCCGTTACAGACGTAGCAAAGTCGTTTTCTTTCTGGAGCTAGAGCTGATCGTAATCTTCGGTACAAATGTGATCTTTGAATCAGCTGGCTGTCATTTCGAGTCCGGTCGAATCTGCCAGAAAGATTCATATCCGTGCACATTCCGCTGCAGAATGAAAATTTCATTCTAGTAAGATGGCGTTATTCAATAAATATTTGATCGCTCTAAGGCGTGGAGAATCACAAGACATTTATAATAAAAGTACTCGATACATGAAACTTCCATTTATTTTCATGTTGCTACTTACGTTTGGCGATCTGGTTCGAAAAGTGTTGGTGGTATCTCTAATGCTAACCTCACATGGTTCAAATGGCTCTGAGCATTATGGGACTGAACATCTGAGGTCATCAGTCCCCTAGAACTTAGAACTACTTAAACCTAACTAACCTAAGGATATCACACATATCCTTGCCCGAAGCAGGATTCGTACCTGCGAAAGTAGCAGTCGCGCTGTTCCGGACTGAAGCGCCTAGAACCGCTCGGCCACCGCGGCCGACTCTAATCTCACAAGTTTGTTTTCACGTAGTCGCAATTTTTGTGGAAACGATTTCATCTGACAGGAAGAACACATTGTTTTTAGGGGCTGTATGTCACACAGACCCGGTAGTGCAACTTGCCGGCAGAAATTCGCAGCACTGTATTTATGTAGAAGGTAACGACCCGCAGAAAGCTCCAATTACGCGGTACGGCTCCGGCGCATTTGGGCGCAGCGAGCGGTAACAAATAGCACCAGCTCAGTACCAGATGCGCAGTCCCGTAGCCTCCGCCAGCTGCTGCACGAAATATTTGTTGGGAGCAGCCGTAGGCTCCCGTTTTTATTCGCGGCGCTAAGCCCCTTCGTTACTGTGGATCCCGGAAGCTCGCAGCGCGATAAGTTGGTAAAAACGCTGATGCCAGATTTACGCGGAGCGGCGACACCCGCCACTGTGCAGAATTAGCGCTAATCGCTCGATGGCGAGATACCGGCCAATTACTGGCCCGTCAGCCACTTTTTAAAGCTGTCCCGAGCGCGCGCCATTAAACAAAGTGATGTACTGCAACTGATAACATGCGGCGACGCAGCTCTGAAAGCTGCCATCAAAACTGGCGGCCCATCCCAATGGGATTACGCGCAGCGCAAATGGTCCGCTGCGAGTCCCTGTAAACAGATCCGCAATTCGGCGGTATCTCATTTCTAAGATACAGGAGTTGGCCGGAGCAGTATGGTTTATACAGCTCTATGTACGACTCTAGGAGCTGATATCAGATAGTCCCAGAAATGTAGTAATTAAAATTAGTAAGTCTTACCTAAGTCTTATCCTGCACCTTAGCCTACAAAGTAGTCAGCTTGGGAGAAAACGTGGTCCCAACTTTCTGTCCCTTTTGAAATTCTACCTAGGAGTCGGTCTTTGTGGAGGTATTTAGGACCGTCAGATATTCCGCTAGAATATTCTAAAGGCACCGTTGTCGATAACTTTGCGAAACAATCGACTATAATCACCCATTTCCCGTAAAAACCATATCGCTGGACTATTGTAAGGTTCCAGAAAGTAACAGTTCGCGCCAACAGGCGGGGAGTTCCCGAATTAAATCGCGCACACTTGGTCTGACGCAAGAAAAATAGTTCAGTCGGACATGGGCGGCAAATTATGACGGTCGGGTTGTAGCTCTGGGGTAGGTCGGCTTATGCTAATTTGAAGAAATATCTGCATGACTAAGATTCTGAGAAATTCAGTAAATAGAGGAAGTAATTCTATAATTGTGGAAGAAGTTTTGTGAATATACACTAACGCTTAGAAAAAACAGAACACATTGAACGACTAGAGATAGAACGTTCATATTCACAGGGCGCGTACATTAGTATGTACTGCAGAAATGATTAGCATTTGAACCATGTCGACCCGCGGATTCAAGATCAGCATCGATATCGCGGTGCAACACCACCTACCGGTAAAATGTGTCTGCAGCTCTCGTTGTCGCTGTAAACCGAAGATAATGGATCAGTGTGGCTTGAGCAGACGTGCAGGATGCCTCGCAGATGCATGCGCGAACCTTACCATCAAATCAGTGAGTTTGAAAGAGGGCGAATTGTTGGCATGAGAGCATGTGATGCATCCATACGGGAAACTGTTGTTCATGTGGGACGAAGTGTTTCGACAGTGCAACAGGTGTGTTCAAAAATGGTTCAAATGGCTCTAAGCACTATGGAACTCAACATCTGAGGTTCAAAAATGTTCAAATGGCTCTGAGCACTATGGGACTTAACTTCTGAGGTCATCAGTCCCCTAGAACTTAGAACTACTTAAACCTAACTAACCTAAGCACATCACACACATCGATGCCCGAGGCAGGATTCGAACCTGCGACCGTAGCAGCAGCGCGGTTCCGGACCGAAGCGCCTAGAACCGCTCGGCCACAGCGGCCGGCTCAACAGGTGTGTGCTGAATGTACGGAAGGCCGTAGAACACGATGGGATGGATCAGGTCGCAACACCCCCCCCCCCCCCCCTCCCGAGAAGATCGGTCGCAACAGTAGAACAGTGTAACACATGCTACACTACACTATCGGGAATGACAGTCCGTCGCCGTTTATTACAGCATGGGTTATGTGCGCGTCGTCCTCTTCTCCGCCTACTTTCACGAATGTGCAGAAACATCCTAGATGGCAATGGTGTATGCAACGACGTCACTGGGGATGGGAATGGCAACAGGTAGTGTTTTCGGACGAATCCAAGTTCTGTTTGTTTGAAAATGATGACCGCATTTTGGTTCGCCGCAGACAAGAGGAGCGGCATTACAGTGACTGCATTCGCACAAGACATACAGCGCCAACTCAAGGCCTTATGGTATGGGGTGCTGTTGGGTACAACCAAAAATCACAGTTGGTGCTTGTCTAGGGCACAGTGACCAGTGTTACCTGTGTGAATGACATCCTGCGGCCTGTTGCCGTACCCTTTCTCCACAACACTCCTGATGTCATTTTTCAGCAAGACAATGCATGACCACATGTTGCTGCACGAACACGTGCCTTCTTGGTGCACAGGATGTCAGACTTTTTCCCTGGCCAACCAGATCACCAGACTTGTCGCCACTCGAAAGCGTGTGGGATGTGGTGAAACGACAGATGCAACGCCGTGAACCATTGCCAAACACCGCTGATGAACTTTGGAACAAGGTGAATGTAGCATGGATGGAGTATACCACAGGTCACCTTCCGCGCCTTATACGCGTCGATGCCGTCACACATGGAACAAGTTATCAAGGGCCCAAGGTGGAACCTGTGACTGCTAGGCACCAGACACACACTGGATCGAGGTGACTGAAAGGCTGATCATTTCAGCAGAACATACTAATGTACCTGTCCTGAGAATGTGAACGTCCTATCTCCAGTCGTTCAAAGTGTTCTGTTTTCTCTGAACATGTGTGTATTTGCAAGGAACTGAAAGATACGAGTGTAAATGAGATCACTGAATATCACGTGTCCTGCCACTATTATGCCACATGCATGTTTAAGCTTTGATAATGTGACCGTGGATATTGTCAGATATTTGAAGGAATTATGCTGTGTGCCAGTGAGTCAGTTTTACCCTCCGGGACGTGATTTTCAAGTTAAATTTTACAGTGTGGCTTGACGGAGTGAGTGCTATGATTCTTCGTATGAGACGGATTAAGGACCATTCTTTTGTCTCAAGAACTAATAAACTGTATTTCCATAGAGTGACTTTCATCCTCTCCAAAAACATTGTTAAATACAGATAACTTTGAGCTTAGGAAGTTGGGTGTAGGTTTTTTTTCAGGCACACGATAGAATTCAACAACGGTCTAGTCTCATATCTCTATAAAAAAAAATTACATTGTCATATGGTATTAAATTGGTAATCATCAATATTTTGTCATTTTGGACACCACATGCGAGGTATGAAAACAATTATTTTAAAGGAATCGAACGTATATAAAACATGTTTCGCTATTCATGAACAGCTTTCGCATCTATCAATAATAACATGAAATCTTCTCTTGATGGTGATGAACATTCCATTAAGTTCAAAATAACAACAATAATTATATTTTTTATGTTGCGCATTAAACTGCACCTGCATCAAAAGTATTTGCTTTGGTTACATAAAAGCATAGAAGTTACAGGATCAGCTGATTTTTATTACTTATAAAATGCTATTTATATTGCTTAAAGATATAACATATACAGTGAACTAACACCAAATGATGTACGACTCTAATTATGTGCAAAAGAAACAACCAAATGAACAAAATAACAAAAGAAAGTCGTCGGATCCCATTTTCTTTCTTAACCGTTCATTTATATTTCCCTCTCTACCCATTCTACCAATTCTGCTGGTAATTCTACCATTTACTAAATCATTTACACGGTGTACCAAAACTGCCGAACCACAGTTTTGGTATAGCGCAACTCCACTCGCAGTGGATGTGTTCCATCTCGTAGCAATATACTTGCTATGAAACTCTTAACTGCCGTCAGTACTAGTTCTCTTGAATTTTCGCCACATATGTTCCACGTATTCGTAGTTAGTTTGGAGAGTGTGGAGACTGTCTTTTAGTAAGGCATCAAGAAAATTTGTATCTACTTTTTTAAATAAATAAGTTTGGTGTTTCCTTTTGATGGATTTGGCTTTTACGATATTCAATCTCACTACAAAGACCTTGCGGTCTCTGATCCCTGTATCGCCGGCCGCTGTGGCCGTGCGGTTCTAGGCGCTTCAGTCCGGAACCACGCGGCTGCTCCGGTCGCAGATTCGAATCCTGCCTCGGGCATCGATGTGTGTGATGTCCTTAAGTTAGTTAGGTATAAGTAGTTCTAAGTTCTAGGAACCGAGCGAGGTGGCGCAGTGGTTAGCACACTGGACTCGCATTCGGGAGGACGACGGTTCAATCCCGTCTCCGGCCATCCTGATTTAGGTTTTCCGTGATTTCCCTAAATCGCTTCAGGCAAATGCCGGGATGGTTCCTTTGAAAGGGCACGGCCGATTTCCTTCCCCATCCTTCCCTCACCCGAGCTTGCGCTCCGTCTCTAATGACCTCGTTGTCGACGGGACGTTAAACACTAATCTCCTCCTCATCCTCTAAGTTCTAGGTGACTGATGACCTCAGATGTTAAGTCCCATAGTGCTCAGAGCCATTTCAACCATTTGATCACTGTATCGATCATGATTATATTTCTCAGAACTGTTTGTGGCTAAGAGATCCATCTTGTTATCACAACCATTTACACTACGTGCTCTTGAACTAACTGCTCAAAATAATTTTTGGAGAAAGTATTTCGAACAAATTCGGTTGATTATTTTTGCCCACCACCAAGGCACAATACAAGTCGGTGGTGGGCAAAAATAGTCATCCGAATTCGCTCGAAATGCTTTCTCAAAAAATTATTTTGAGCAGTTAGTTCAAGATCGCACGCGTACCAACATATCGAGGGTATACTGAAGTCACCACCAACTATTATGTATGAGTTGGGTACCAACTCCAAATTAAACTCAAGTTTTCCTTGAACCTTCAGCAACAATATCATCAGAGTTGGAGTGTCGGTAAAGGGAACCAATTATTTATTTATTCCAGATGTCGAGCATAACCTCTGTCCACAATAACTCACGGCAGCTATATACTTCAGTTTCACTAAAAGATAAAGTACTTCTAAAAACAACAACCGTGCCACCACCAATGAGTTTCATCCATCATTTCTGAACACCGTTAGGTCCTTGGCCAGAACTTCGGCTGAACTTATCTCTGACTTTAGCTAGTTTTCAGTTCATAGAATGATTTATGCTTCAGCGCAATTCTAAAGGATTAGTAGTTAGTGTCAAATGGGGAAAGAGAGCATTTCGAACTTGCTCTTTAATCATTTTTGAGTACTGCAGATATTAGTTTCCTACATGCACTCAGCACAGTCTAATATGTTTGTGGTTAATACTTCATATGCCGCAGTAATATTTCATCAAACCGCGCTTTCGTAAAATAGTAGATAAATGCGTAAATCGAAGATTCCACAAAGCCTTCTAGTTTATTTGACGAATGAAGCAGGACTAATCTCTGATATTGTTTGCGTCTCCGAGGAGAGGAGGATATCTGAAAATCCAGAGAATAAAAATGCAAATCCCTTTCTTGCTAAAAATTGCGAAGGACAACACAGTTAAATATCTTAAGGAAAAAGTACTTTCTACCCTGGAGGACCTAAGATGTAACTGAGATGTTATTCTGTGTATCTGAATGCAATCGCCAACCGTCTTCTTTTATCTGTCCTAGAGCCAACAGAACTACTACATATAGCAGGCCGGTGTGACCGAGCGGTTCTAGGCGCTTCAGTCTGGAACCGTGCGACCGCTACAGTCGCAGGTTCGAATCCTGCCTCGGGTATGGATGTGTGTGATGTCCTTAGGTTAGTTAGGTTTAAGTAGTTCTAAGTTCTAGGGGACTGATGACCTCAGCTGTTAAGTCCCATAGTGCTCAGAGCCATTTGAGCCATTTGAACTATTACATCACAAAGAAGATGGCTGCAATCTTCTCCAATCAAATCTTCATTTATTTATTCACATATCGTGTTCCGTAAATCGAATCATGCAGGGGAGGGCTCAGGGATGTGGAACGAGTGATTATGAACAGGCACAAGCAACCAGTACTGGCTGCCTCTGAACAGTATACTAACGATAAATTATTACTAACGCTCAGTTGATCAGGCCTGCACATGGCCAGCTAAATTCTTGTTCGTGGGCCAGAAAAGTGTCGAGGCGGTATGATGCAAGCCACTAGGCTGGCACAGTGGAGCGATGGTTTACCTCATACCACGCTGCCGCGGGCCCTGTACGTGCCCAGAAGCGGCGCCTTGTCAAAACTGAATCTACATGAGCAAGAAAGTATAAATACTGCCCAATGTGGATTAACAGTACCAGTAGGTAACTGCTGCTACTCCGAGAACTACGCCACCCAAAGTGTCGACCAGACACGAGTCATCCAGTCTCATTTAGATGCGGCTGTTGGAATACCCTGGCCATTGGTCTACGGGGCTGCGCTTGGATGTGATGCTGCCGGGGCCTGAACTGGCACCCTCTGGCTGAGTTCTTCTGCAGGTTGCTATCAGACTCCTGGGCGCTGCTAAGGCCTCTAGGCTGCACCTCGCACCTGACATAATTTGAGCAGATGGCTGGTCGGTGCATTAACTCCTAATAGTTTGCTCGGCTTACGCGGGGGCTTGTTGTCTCTGGAAGCCTCACGTCAGCAGGGATTTGCCTGCCAACACGGCTCTAGTGTACCAGCAGTCTGCAGCCTTTGGATTTGCGCCTGCCGTGAACAAGGCGCGCGGTGGAGAGTACAGCTGTGGCCGACAATGTTGCCTGTGGTCAAAGCCCCCAATCGGTAGGCCATCTACAGTAGCTGTATGAATTCTGCTGAATAAAGTATGTTGTTGTTCCACTGCGTTTGAGATTCCACGACTACCGGGAATGTGGTGGCTCTTCGCACTTACCTCCAAAACTACCTTCCTGAGACGTCATCTTGATATTATATGTTGTCAGTCGCGCTCGGACCTATCTGGCATCGTAATAGTAATTACTTTTAGATCACTTTATTAATGTCTGTTGGGAGAAAAAACAGTTACTTTGAAAATGACCCCTGTTCCTTCTTCTGTTCTAAGCCACTCATCTGCTGTTCTTTTTTTCTTTTTTTGTACTTCAAACAAAGTATCAATGTAACGTGAGATGGACCATTGCTGTGAGCTGTCTGTAAATGGCAAAGTAAGAGTGTAATAATAGAATTACATGTAATTTACATTCGTGAGTCTAAATATTCTGCTAAATTGTAGAAAGAGTAGCTACTTTGTTTTTAAAATACTTCAGGATTTTCAGCTTCCTACCCGATATCAACTGGCATCCTATTATATACTTTTGTGCTTGAATATAAAACTCCGTTCTAAATCATACAGAGGAATATGAGAGAGTGCCGAATAATGCCTCCCAATTTTATATGCGAAAACTTCCTGAATTAAACAAACTTTGTTAACACTCCACATCTTTATTCTCCAAGTCTCAATATTTGCAGCCCCCTGCCGCTAGAGGGCTCCACATTTTAAACTGTTTCAGAGGAACACTCTCGGCCTACATGGTTCGTGCATTCACAGAGGTGGTATAGTCGGTAGTTGTCAGAAAAAAATGGTTCAAATGGCTCTGAGCACTATGGGACTTAACATCTGTGGTCATCAGTCCCCTAGAACTTAGAACTACTTAAACCTAACTAACCTGAGGACATCACACAACACCCAGTCATCGGTAGTTGTCAGCTCCAATGCTCAGTGCGTGATGCAGCCCCTTAGGGATACGGCTACCAAGGAGGGGAAGAAATCCAACGCGCTCTCTTGTGTGCTTACGAGAAGGAGTCATCCCAGAGGTGCAATGCGTCCTTCAGGATACCATGAAGAACAAACGATGCAGCTAACTGCAGATGGTGGCTCATTTCGATATAATAACGCGTGACCCAGCGTAGGGTACAGCCAACTGCAGGTGGTGACTCATGTCGGCATCAATGATGAGCGACGCTTTGGTTAGGAAGATACTCTCTTTTTCTAGTGTTGTCTGAAGAGATAAAAGGAGACAGTCTTGCTCGCAAAATGAAGACAGAGCCCACCATCCGCAGTATCGTTGAGAGTACCGATTGCGGACCTTTCGCACAGAGCTGAGTGGAGGGATTAAATCAGAGGTTCAGAAGGTTTTGCGACTGTGTACGGTACAGATTCCTTGATTTGCCCCTTAGTGTGGAGAGATGTCGGATCCGCTCAAAAGACCAAGGATCCATTACATACAGGAGATGGCTACATGGGTAGATAGGGCTGTGTCGAGTTGACTAGGCGGTCTTTTACTATCTCAGGAATTTTTGGGAACTCAGGAAAGTGCAAAAAGGGGGTTTAATTGGTGCAACTCAAACATAGAGTAGACATAGGAAATATTGGTACTATAATTGTAACTTCTTGTCGTTGAGTCGAGAAAGAAAAAGAGCTCCAAGCTCTCACAGAAAGCACTGAAGAATAAATCATTCTATCTACTGAAAACTAACTAAACTCAGAGATAAGTTCAGCCGAAGTTCTGGCCAAGGACCTAACGGTGTTCAGAAATAATGGATGAAACTCAGTTGGTGGTGACACGGATGTTGTTTTTAGAAGTAGTTTATCTTTTAGTGAAACTGAAGTATGTAGCTGCCATGAGTTACTGTGGGCAGAGGTTATGCTCGATTCCTGGAATAAATTAATAATTGGTTCCTTTTACCGACACTCCGACTTTGATGGTATTGTTGCTGAAGGTTCAAGGAAAATTTGAGTTTACTTTCGAGTTGGTATCCAACTCCAACATTATAGTTGGTGGTGACTTCAGTCTACCTTCGATATGTTGGCACGCGTGCGCTCTTGAACTAAGTGCTCAAAATAATTTTTGGAGAAAGCATTCCGAGCGAATTCGGATGATTATTTTTGCACATCACCGACTTGTATTGTGCCTCGGTTGTGGGCAAAAATTATCATCCGAATTTGCTCGAAATGCTTTCTCCAAAAATTATTTTGAGCAGTTAGTGCAAGAGCGCCCGCGAAGCGTAAATAGTTGTGATAACAAGCTGGATCTCTTAGCCACAAACAGTTCTGAGAAATACAGACAGTCATGATCGATACAGGGATCAGAGACCGCAAGGTCGTTGTAGTGAGATTGAATATCTTAACAGCCAAATCCATCAAAAAGAAACGCAAAACTTATTCATTTAAAAAAGTAGATACAAATTTTCTTGATGCCTTACTAAAAGTCAGTCTCCAAACCCACCAGCAGAATTGGTAGAATGGGTAGAGAAAGAAATATAAATGAGTGTTTAAGAAATAAAATGGGATCCGGCGACTTTCTTTTTTTTTCTTTTTGTTCATTTGGTTGTTTCTTTTGCACATAAGTAGAGCCATACATCATTCCGTGTTAGTTCAGTGTATATTTTATATCTTTAAGCAACATAAATTGCATTTTATAAGTAATAAAAATCAGCTGATCACGTAACTTCTATGCTTTCATGTAACCAAAGCAAATACTTTTTATGCATGTACAGTTCAATGCACAACATAAAAAGTGTATATAATTATTGTTGTTATTTTGAAATTAATGGAATGTTCATCACCATCAAGGGTAAGATTTCATGTTATTATTGATGGATGCGAAAGTTGTTTATGAATAACGAAACATGTTTTATGTACGTTCAATGAAATATTGAAGCGATGTTTTATATACTTTTGTTTGGGTTCCTTTAAAAAAAATTACCTTTTGAGGAAATAGCGTGTTCTGGCGCTATATGATAATGAATGTAACTCCATCTTCTGGTGGAGTATGGGAAATCTGTATTGTTTTCTTTATTTTTACTGCAACATCCCTCTGTTTCATGATACACCTGAATTAAACATTTACAATTGCAGTTCTGCTATAAACGTTGTTTTTCCTTAAGTAAGAGACAAGAGGATAACTATACAAGAAAAATGTCCTGAATTAAACATTGACAATTGCAGTTCTACTATAAACACTGTTTTTCCTTAAGTAAGAGACAAGAGGATAACCACACAAGAAAAATGTCCCGTAGGTTATGTGGCCTTTGTATATCCTCGCTCATTTTCTAGACGACTCACCGCTTCTAGTAAGATACTGACTGCGTATGTAAAGAAAGCGATCATTATCAGGTAACACCTGATAGGTATGCTACACACCCAAAGTGCGGGTAACGTGGTTACGACGTTAACTGACTTAAGCTACAAGGAAAACTACCGTAGTCTACGCTTACTCATGGTAGCCTACGGAAGTTCAAAAATGGCTCTGAGCACTATGCGACATAACTTCTGGGGTCATCAGTCGCCTAGAACTTAGAACTAATTAAACCTAACTAACGTAAGGACATCACACACATCCATGCCCGAGGCAGGATTCGAACCTGCGATCCTAGCGGTCGCCCGGTTCCAGACTGCAGCGCCTAGAACCGCACGGCCACTCCGGCCAGCCTCTACGGAAGTCTGCGGTAGTTTTACACCTCTACCTATGACACACGGAATAGGTATACGAGACTGAAAAGAACGCAAATCTTAGAAATGTTTAACAGAATCTCTAAATTTAACACGGAATTTAATGCGAGATGTTTTTAATAATTTCCACAACGAAACTCTGTCTCGAAAACAGGGAAAAACTCCAAAGAGTTTCTGGTGGAATATAAAGTATATCAAAACCAATACATTACTGCCTGATACCAACAGTAACGTAACGCCACTAAAGCGGAGTCAATAAATACGGCTTGCCGAAGTTCCTTCGAAAGGCAAGTCTTTGAGTGCAGCATATATACCATTTAGGTCTTTCAGAGTATGCTGATGAAATAGTTCCATTTTTTGCAGTCGTATACATCTGATCGCCTGGCGAAAGATCTCTACCTATAGACTGGAAAATGGCATAAGTCACACCAATGCATTCGAATGCAGATAGAAATAGTCTTCTGAATTACAGACCCATATCACTAACTTCGATTTCCAATAGGACTGTGGAAAATATGCTGTGTTCGAACATTATGAAATGCCTTGACGGAAACCATCTATTGACGTATAGCCAGCACAGATTCCGAAAATATCGTCCCTGTGAACCACGACTAGCTCTTTATTGACGCGAAGTAATGAGTGCAATCGATAATGGATCTCAAGTTGATTCTATATTTCTACATTACCAGAAGGCTTTTGACATGGTTAACCAAAATGTGTGCCTATGAAGTTTCGTCTCAGTTATTTGACTAGTTTCGTAATTTCCTGTCAGAAAAGTCACAGTTAGTGGTGAAACGGAAATGAGCCTATGGCATCGTTGCCCTGGAGGCACCATTAAGAGAAGTTCGGCCGCCAAGTTGGTAACTGAAGGGAAATCATGGAGTGAAACTGAACTGATATCTGCCGTTCCCGAAGGAAGCGTTACAGGCACTCTGCTGTTCTTAATCTATAAAAATTATTTCGGAGACCATCTGAGTAGCCATCTTAGATTGTTTGCAGATGATGCTGTGGTTTATTGTTGAGTAAGCAAACCAGAAAATATTCTTTTTGAGTCATCAGCATTCTGACTGGTTTGATGCGGATCGCCACAAATTTCTCTCCTGTGCCAATCTCTTCATCTCAGAGTAGCATTTGCAACCTACGTCCTCAACTACTTGCTGGATGTATTCCAGGCTCTGTCTTCCTCTACAGTTTTTACCCTCTACACCTCCATCTAGTAACATGGAAGTCATTTTCTAATGTCTACACAGATGTCCTATCATCCTGGCTCGTTTCCTTGTTAGTGTTTTCCAAATATTACTCCGATTCTGCGCAGAGCCTCCTCATTGCTTACCTTATCAGTCCACCAAATTTTCAACATTCATCTTTAGCGCGACATCTCAAATACTTCGATTTTCTTCTGTTCCGGTTTCCCCTCAGTCCATGCTTCACATCCATACAGTGCTATGCTTTAAACGTACGTTCTCAGAAACTTCTTCCTCAAATCATGGCCTATGTTTGATACTAGTAGACTTCTGTTCTCCAGGAATGTCCTTTTTGCCAGTGCTAGTCTGCTTTTGATGTCCTCCTTGCTCCGTCCGTCATTGGTTATTTTGCTGCCTAGGTAGCAGAGTTCCTTAACTTCATCCACTTCGTGACCATCAATCCTGATGCTGAGTTTGTCGCTGTTCTCGTTTCTGTTACTTCTCATTATTTTCGCCTTTCTTCGATTTACTTCAATCCATATTCTGTACTCATTAGACCGTCCATTCGCTTCAGCAGATCATGTAATTCTTCATTTTGACTCAGCATAGCAATATCATCAGCGAATCGTATCACTGATATACTTTTACCTTTAATTTTAATTCCACTCCTGAAGCTTTCTTTTATTTACGTCATTACTTCTTTGATTAACAGACTGAACAGTAGGAGTGAAAGACTACATCCCTGTCTTACACCCTTTTTAATACAAGCACTTCATTCTTGGTCGTCCACTCTTATTATTCCCTCTTGGCTCTTGTACATATTCTATACTACCCGTCTCTCCCTACAGCTTACGCCTGTTTTTCTTAGAATTTCCAACTTCTTGCACCATTTTACGTTGTCGAACTCTTTTTCTAGGTCGGTAAATCCAGTGAACGTGTCTTGATTTTTCTTTAGTCTTGCTTGCATTATCAACCGCAACGTCAGAATTGCTTCTCTAGAGTCTTTACCTTTACCTTTACCTTACCTTTACCTGTAGACTTTACTGGTCTAGCACACTGTCAATTTTCTTTCCCATTCTTCTGTGTATTATTCTTGTCAGCAACTTGGATGCATGTGGTCTAAAGCAGATTGTGCTATAATTCTCTCACTTGTTAGCTCTTGCAGTCAAGGGAATTATGTGCATGATATTTTTCCAAAAGTCATATGGTATGTTACCAGATTCATATATTTTACACACCAACGTGAATAGTCGTTTTGTTGCCACTTCCCCCAAATATTATTGGAATTCTGATGGAGCGTTATCTTCCCCTTTTGCCTTATTTGATCTTAAGACCTCCAGAGCTCTCTTAAATTATGATTCTAATACTGGGTCCAGCATCTCTTCTAAATCGACTCCTGTTTCTTCTTCTATCACATTAGACAAATCTTCCCCCTCACAGAGGCCCCAAATCCATTCTTTCCACCTATCCGCTTTGTCCTCTGCATTTAACAGTGGAATCCCCGTTGCGCTCTTAATGTTACCAACCTTGCTTTTAATATTACCAAAGGCTGTTTTGCCTTTCCTATATGCTGAGTCAGTCCTCCCGACAATCATTTCTTTTTCGATTTCTTCCCGTTGTTCATGCAGTCATTTCGAAGTACCTACCCTGCACTTCTTATTTATTTCATTTTCCAGCGAGTGGTATTTCTGTATTGCTGAATTTCCTTGAACATTTTTGTACTTCCTTCTTCCATAGATCATCTGAAGTATTTCTTCTGTTACCCATGGTTTCTTCGCAGTTAGCTTCTTTGTACCTATGATTTACTTTCCAACTTCTGTTATTGCTCATTTTAGAGATGCCCATTCCTCTTCAACTATACTGTCTACTGGGATATTCTTAACGGCTGTATCTATAGCCTTAGAGAACTAAAAGCATATCTCGTCATTCCTTACTACTTCCGCATCCCACTTCTTTGCGTTTTGACTCCTCGTCACTAATCTCTTGAACTTCAGCCTATTCTTTGTCACTGCTCCTGGGTACGCCTCGTAATCCAGTATCTGTTTTCGAAATCTCTGCCTGACCATGACGTAATCTAACTGAAATCTTCCTGTATCACCCGGCCTCCTCCTCTTGTGATTCTTGAAAAGAGTATCCACTATTACTAGCTGAAGTGTACTACCAAACTCAATTTGTCTTTCTCCTCTCATTCCTTGTCCCAAGCCCTTATTCTCCTGTAACCTTTTCTTCTACTCCTTCCCCTAGAACGGCATTCCAGGCCATGACTATTAGATTTTCATCTCTCTTTCAGTATTGTATTACCTTTGCAGTATCCTCATGCACTTTATTTCTTCATCTTCATTTTGCAATGTCGACATGTCTACCAGAGCTATCGTTGTCGGTGTTGGTTTGCTGTCGTTTCTGATAAGAACAACCCTATTGCTGAACTGTTCACTGTAACACACTCTTTGCCCTACCTTCCTATTCATAACGAATCCTACTCCCGTTTTCTGCTGCCGTAGATATTACCCTGTACTTATCTGACCAGAAATCGTTGTCTTCTTTCCATTTCACTAACAGAGACCCCTACTATATTTACATTAGGTCTTTGCATTTCCCTTTTCAGATTTTCTAGCTTTCCTACCAAGTTCCACGCCTCTACTGGTAGAATGATATCCTTTCGATGTTTATTCAATCTTTTTCTCATGGTCACCTACCCCTCCTGGAGATCCGAATGAGGGACTAATCCGGAATCTTTTGCCAATGGAGATATCATCAGGACACTTTTTCATTTACAGGCCACATGTCCTGTGGATACACGTTATGTGACTTTAATTCAGTGGTTTCTATTATGTCTTCTGCATCCTCATGCCGTTGGTCATTGCTGATTCTTCCGCCTTTAGGGGCAGTTTCCCAGCCCAAGGATAAGAGTGCCCTGAACCTCTGTCCGCTCTTCCGCCCTCTTTGGTTCTGAGAACTATGGGACTTAACACCTGAGGTCATCAGTCCCCTAGAACTTAGAACTACTTAAACCTAACTAACCGAAGGACATCACACACATCCATGCCCGTGGCAGGATTCGAAACTGCGACCTTAGCGGTCGCGCGGTTTCAGTCTGAAGCGCCTCGCCCTCTTTGACAAGGCTGTTGGCAGAATGAGGGTGACTTCTTATGCCAGACGTCTTTGGCCGCCAATGCTAATTACTAATCAAAATTTAAGCGGTGGCGGGTTTCGAACCCAAACCAATGGCGATAGGTGGTATTCGGTGGGAATGTGGGTCAACTGTGAGTCGAGCCGAGATGGTTCACGCAGTTGTGTTAGTAAAAAACTAAACTCCTCCCGACACAGGCCATGAAGGCCGAACGGTACTGACCGGTCGCCGTGTAATCCTCAGCCCACAGGCGTCACTGGATGCGGATATAGAGGGGCATATGGTCAGCACACCGCTCTCCCGGCCGTTTGTCAGTTTCCGAGACCGGAGCCGCTACTTCTCAATCAAGTAGCTCCTCAGTTTGCCTCACAAGGGCTGAGAGCACCCCGCTTGCCAACAGCGCTCGGCAGACCGGATGGTCACTCATCCTAGTGCTAGTTCAGCCCGACATCGCTTAAGCGCGGTGAACTGACGGGAACCGGTGTTACCACTGCGGCAAGGCCGTTGGCAGTTGCGTTAATACTGTGTCCTATATGGCGCAGTGGTTAACACACCTGCTTACTAAGCAGGAGATCCCGCGTTCAAACCCCCGTCTGGCACACATTTTCACTCCGCGCCGCTAATTCTGCGTAATGTCCAGATGCAGCAGACTTCAGTACTCCCTCTCAGCAGGGCGGGGTAGCCCAGCTGTTTGAGGCGTCTTGTCACGGTCCGTACTGCTTTCCCCGTCGGAGGTTCGAGTCCTCCCTCGAGCATGGACGTGTGTGTCGTCCTTGGTGTAAGTCAGTTTAAGTTAGATTAAGTAGTGCATAAGCTTTGG
The DNA here is from genome assembly GCF_021461395.2 of Schistocerca americana. NCBI lineage: Eukaryota > Metazoa > Arthropoda > Insecta > Orthoptera > Acrididae > Schistocerca > Schistocerca americana. The sequence goes on from NC_060122.1 coordinate 656,276,604, forward strand.
TACCTATAACCTCAGCAGTTTGGTCCCGTAAGACCTTACCAGAAATTTTTTACTCCCTCTCATTTCCTTTCCTTCCCCTCCCCCCCCCCCCTCCCGCACCATCAATTTGTATGTATGTATCACATGTGCCCTAGACCACGGGTGCAAATGAAAAAAAAAATGAAATGATCTATATAAAATATCTGTATGATGTAAAAAGTAACAATTACCTCTGAACCAAAATAAGTGTCATGTCCTGCACAGGAGTACCAAAAAAATTGTTTAAATTCCGGTTACACGATAAATTACAAAAGTTTCAAGATTGTTGATTTAATTTCATACCTACGTATTACAAACACAAACATCATACACTGGAACCATCACGTAGGAAATGTTTTGGGGAAGGAGAACCAAAGACTGTGTTTTATTGGCAAGTCACTTAGAAGATGCAACTTATCTAGTAAAGACACTGGCTACACTACACTTGTCCGTTCTCTTCTGGAATACTGCTGCACGGTCTGTGATCCATTCCACATAGGACTAACAGACGACACGGAAAACATTTAAAAAAGGGCGGTTTGTTTTGTACTACCACGAAATAGGATAGAGACTGTCACGGATGTGATAAGGGAGTTGGGGTGACAACAATTAAAGAAAATACTTTTTTCGGTAAGGCGAGATCTTTCGACGAAATTTCAGTCAGCAACGTTCTCTTGCGAATGCCAAAAATTGACGGATGTTGAAAGTTTTAAGTAGTCGTATGAGCCTTTGATGCAAGCTATTATGATAGCAACAGGGTGTTGGCGCAGTTGTAACACTCTGTCTCGCAACAGCGAGATATCTTGAGTAAATCACTTTGCTAATCATACTAATTTTCTTCTTACTTTACTAAACGGTAAACAACAGTATCATCTGCGAACAGACTAAGTGGGCTGCTCAGATCGTGCCCCAAATATTTGTACAGATTATGAACAGCACAGGGTCTATATCTTTTCCTTCAGGAACGCCATATGTCAGTTCTGTTGCACTCGATGACTCCCCGTAAGTTACCATCTGCACATGTGGAAACGACCATAGTGGTAAAATAAAGAAATCATGTTTGTGCGGAAAGATTTACATGTTCATTGTACCCACGTGCTATTCGAGAGTATAAGTGATGGGAAGTTGTTTGAAAGTGTTCTATGAATCCTCTGCCAACACTTAGGTGTGTGCAATGCAGAGTAGTCGTCTGGATGTAGATATATGTACATGTAAATTGGAGGTAGAAGGTGGGGGGGGGGGGGGGGGAGCGTAGAAATGAAAAGAAAGGGATTAATGTTGTCAGCTGCATCCGGACAATATACGGAATCAGCGGCGATGAGTGAAAATATGTACTGGACCACGATTCGAACATGGGATCTCATGGTTAGGTTTTTTTTTTCCTTAAGAATCTCATTTTTTTTTCTTTTGGTTCGTTGCGTTTGTTCGGAGCGGACGTCCCATGACATCCGTCTAGGTTCATCCTTGATCCATTCACTCAGTTCTTTTATTACAGAGGGCAGCTAACCCTCTTACCGAACACTCTGAGCTACCGTGCCGGCAGGTTACTAGGGGGCTGCATTAACCACTGCTCCATCTGGGACACATTTGAAACCTGGTAGTCAAGGGAAGGCAGGATTCGCTTACGATTGTGGACGAGGCCGTAATCAGTTACTATTGGTTGCCTTTTTCACTTACACACAATTTATTTTAAATCAGCAATTCCAGACTCAACAATAAATAAAATACCACACGTTACTAATGAAGGAATAAAAAACTGTGTAAATAATAGTGTTTTCAGTGACTTACAATTTAGCAAATTACCATTAAATACAGATACAGCAGATAATGTTTTAAAAGCAAGCCACTGCGATCCAGGCAGAAAGCGCTACAGGCCAGGAATGGCAATAAGTTAAAAATTATTTAAGACTCGCTGCAACACATAAATTACAGGTGTTCAAATATTAAAGGCAAGTCGCCACAAACACAGCAGAAGGCATCAGACGCCAGGAATAGCAGTAAAAAGGTTTTAAAGGCTTACTGAATAAACACAAATACCAAATTAGAATTTTAAGGCAAGTTATAAAAGTCACGGCTGAAGGCCTTACACGCCAGGAACGGCAACAAGATAAAAATTTAGAAACCTGCTGTAAAACAGCAAATACAATAACGAAGGTTAATTAAAAAAAACAAGCAACTGCTCACCAAACAGATGAAATAAGATGACGGTAAACTTTGTTACACAACCCATAAAATCCACTGAACACTACGCTGCTAGATTTATTCCAGAAGACGACCACAACGATTAACTAGACATATATAACATTTAATGTAGGCATTACAAGGTATTGTTATAAATAATACAATAATAAAACACAAGGACCAGTAGATAAGTTCCTTAAAGGGTGCTGAGGCAGATTATACCCGCAAAAGGCATGGGCTGAAGGAGCGCTACACTGAACTACTGCCCATCAGACCTTCTTTAGGAACACACACCTCTTACAAGAACCAAGGGGCCACAGACTGTGCTCCAGGAATCGACCTCTGAGAATGTCAGACAACAAACACTTCGCGAGCGATGAGATAGGCAGTCAAGAGTTGCATTCACTTCACAAGATGGTAACTCAGACTAGTGGCAGTCTAGCGAATGACTAATGATTATCTTGCTGAAGCTACTTGAGGTCCGACAAACCAAATGCAACGACTGAACAATACGCCAAAACAGCAACCAGTGGTCTGCACTATGTCCCCAGAAAACTGTGTTTAAAACGCTCGGAACGAGAAAGGAATCACTACCACCAGAGTAGTAGAATCACCACTCGACCTACAATCAAGAAAGCTGTCAAAACTACACGCCTTACCAGACAGCAGCGGCAAGGCGAGGAAACGTACACTGCCGTTACATGCACTAACCACCATGGCAGGTAACTGGGGCGTTAGCGGCCACCAGGCAAGAAAAATTACCGCTGGTTGAAGTTAATAAATTGTAACAAGTTGAACGCAGTAAATAGTAATAAGAAGTCGAGGAAAGCTAATCAGATCCGCCTTCCCCAAGAACTCCAGTCGTTGCTCTTCGCCTCGGCGACACTAAGAGCAGCAACACGAAACCAAGTCCCTGGAGAATCGTGAGATATCAATATGGTGGAGGTTTCTCTACTTGGACTGAAAAGCACTCATCTTAAAACTTGCTGGATCCGGTTTACGACGAGGTCGTGCACCCTCGTGACCACAGCCCTTCCATCCGGCAGTCCATGCGTGCCGCCTGCGGTCCTGTCGTGTTCTGGCACTGCGCCGATTTGGCTCCTCCTGAGTCCCCAAATCAACTGACCCTCTGACACGATCTGGAAAAACAACGCGGTTCGCAGTACAGCTTCTGTAAAGTTTGGAAGGTAGGAGACGAGGTACTGGCAGAAGTAAAGCTGTGAGTACCGGGCGTGAGTCGTGTTTCGGTAGCTCAGATGGTAGAGCACTTGCCCGCGAAAGGCAAAGGTCCCGAGTTCGAGTCTCGGTCGGGCACACAGTTTTAATCTGCGAGGAAGTTTCATATCAGCTCACACTCCGCTGCAGAGTGAAAATCTCATTCTGGAAACATCCCCCAGGCTGTGGCTAAGCCATGTCTCCGCAATATCATTTCTTTCAGGAGCGCTAGTTCTGCATAGTTTCCAGGAGAGCTTCTGTAAAGTTTGGAAGGTAGGAGACGAGGTACTGGCAGAAGTAAAGCTGTGAGTACCGGGTGTGAGCCGTGCTTCGGTAGCTCAGATGGTAGAGCACTTGCCAGCGAAAGGCAAAGGTCCCGAGTTCGAGTCTCGGTCGGGCACACAGTTTTATTCTGCCAGGAAGTTTCATATCAGCGCACACTCCGCTGCAGAGTGAGAATCTCATTCTGAAGATATCATATGTTGATATGGAAATGACGAAGAATTTCTTGAAAGAGTACGCTTGGATAACAGCATTTTATGGAAGAGAAATGTGGTTTATCGAAAATCTGGAGAGAAACAAAGTGGAAGCATTTGGAATATGATGCTATGAAAGAGTGTTAAAAATTAAATGGACTGATAAGGTACGAAGTTGGTTCAAATGGCTCTGAGTACTATGGGACTTAACTTCCGAGATCATCAGTCCCCTAGAACTTAGAACTACTTAAACCTAACTAGCCTAAAGACATCACACACATCCATGCCTGAGGCAGGACTCGAACCTGCGACAGTAGCGGTCGCGCGGTTCCAGACTGAAGCGCCTAGAACCGCTCGGCCACCCCGGTCGGCTAAAGTACGAAGTGAAGAAGTACTAAAAGGAATAGAGGAGAAAAGAAGTCTGTACAATGTCCTTATCAGAAGGAGTGAAAGGTTACTGGAACTTATGCTACGACGTCCAGGAATAGTTCAATGGTTCAAATGGCTCTGAGCACTATGGGACTTAGCATCTATGGTCATCAGTCCCCTAGAACTTAGAACTACTTAAACCTAACTAACCTAAGGACATCACACAGTCATCACGAGGCAGAGAAAATCCCTGACCCCGCCGGGAATCGAACCCGGGAACCCGGGCGCGGGAAGCGAGAACGCTACCGCACGACCATGAGCTGCGGACAGGAATAGTTAACTTGTCGCTGGAAAGAGCAGTAGAGAGCAATAATAGTAGGAACAGACAAATAATAGGGTATGGAAACTCATTATAGAAATTACAGGGAAACATGAAAAAGCTATTGGGAGACAGTAAAATATGAAAGACAGCATCAGCCTATTCGAGAGACTGACGATTTTATTTGATCTTTTTTTAATATTCTTACGCAATACTGGTAGCTATTATTGTCCTGCAGTTATATGTAGAGCTATGTAAATATCAAGACTACTTAACGTAACTGAGAGAGCGACCGCCCTTCTTTTTTTCCGAATATCAATCTTGATGTTAAATCGTCTCTAAGAGTTCACCTTTAGGGTGGAATCTAGGGAAAACGTTGAACAGGCGAATGAACATTGGGAGTGCTCTCAGCGAATGCCGCTGAAACGTGGCGGTTACTGCGAGTGAGGACAGTTATGGAAGCCATGAGCGGAACTAACTGCTCGACTACGGCAGGCGACGCCATTTTCGAGACCAGATCAGGTTAACTGCTCGGCGCGGCAGGAACATTTTCATTAAGAGGCGCAAAGAGGGCGCTTTGACACTGTTCGCGGTGGGCTTCTGCCCCCTGGCCGTCGGAAAAGATTAATCACACGTGAAACTGAACTGTTGCGTCCCCGCTCTGTGCCTTAATTGCTGCCCTTCCGCTACAACCGTAAGTGCACTTCCGTATACCTCCATCCGTTATACAAGGCATCCGAAAACCTTAGGAACAAAATTATACGAGGGGCTGTCATGAAGTTTTAAATGTCACTTGGAAAAATATCGAGCTGCGCCCATGAAACTTCATGGAGAGTCATCCTTCGCAGATTCACCCTTCAATTCAACACGATTTTCCCAGTAATGGATGATTTGGCGGAGACTTTGGCTGTAGAAGTTAAATGTTCGACATCGAAACCACTTTGTCGTCATTCCGGAAATGCCTTCCCCGCAACGATTTCTTCATCCGAGGAAAGAGGAAGAAGTCAATAAATACCATGTTATGGGAATACGGTGACAAGGGGGCTGGGGCGTGAGCAAAATTTTTTGATCGTCCAAAGAAGCAGCAAGTGTGACTCTGGCCACTACACAATGAACTGAGGTGTTGTGTAGGGAAAAAAAAAAGGAAAATCTTTGGACAGCTTCTCGTGATATTTTGTGTTGATGGCCTCCCGTAACCCTGTCAGAAGGTTTCAGTAGTACCGTAAACTGGGGTGAATAGGGACAGAATATCAGGTTTTTAAGTAATAAATCCAGAAATACAATCTGAATATGAGTTTTTAATCATTAAAGTGGAAGATGGTATGGTCATTCAACCTTGAAACTAGGTATATTTGGTATTGCTTAATATAATACATAGTAATTAGCAATTATAAAGTGTCCCTATTTACCCCTTGGTAGGGGTCAATAGGGACAGTGATAAATATAACTCGCAGAACCCTATTTCAAGAGGCACAGGGGTCAAAAGGGACTCAAAAATGGTTTTTAAAAATACAAATTAACCTCTAATACTTTAGAATATTAAAACATCATTTAAACATATGTATTATTAACGGTTCTTTCATGACTTGAATCACTTGAATAGAATCAAATTCAGATAGATCTTCTACAACTGGGAGAACATAAACACTATTGTCTTTGGAGTTTTGTCTCAAAAATGATGCCACATATGTTTTTCCTTCAAGCATAACTTCGGTAATTCTACCAATAAAATATTTTGGAGTCCCCTTTACGCTCTCAAATTTCACTTTCACCTAATCCCCAACGTGTGACGCCCTATCAGTAGACAGTTCTTCTGGTTTCTGAGTAGGTGTGGAGTCATCTCTCTCTTCATAACTGTGATCACTGTTGTACCATCACTATCTTCTTCTGATTCATTCACTGAATTCGACAAGTCATGTGCGTGAACGCTTCTGCCAGGTGGTAAGTTAAGTTTCCTTTTTCTACCTCGTTATGGAAAATTATCATCAGGCCACCTCTGATGCCTTAAGAATTCAACCAAGCTGTCATTAATAGTGCCAGTGCTGCCTTCTCCACTTTCTTCAGATGGCAGCATTCCAAGAACTTGGTTTGCATTAAAAAGATAAATACCAGTCTTCTTGAAACCTGGACAAACGTTTTTTTCTATGGTTGGTGATAACATGTCAAGGGTATCTTTCAAAAGTCGAAGAAAGTACTTCTTATCAATTCCTGAACACTTATTGTTAGTTCTGCTTTTCCATTACTCCAGAACCTTTCGCCAAGCCTGTTTCAATGGCCTAAATATTGCGACATCTAGAGGTTGTGTAAGATGAGTTGAGTTCGCTGGTAAGAAAACAAACTCAATGTCATGTTTTTCGCACAAATCAGTGACAGCTGGAGACAGATGAGAGCTCAAGTTGTCACCAATAATGACTTTTCTTCCCTCAAAACAACAAAAATATGGTATCACTAAGGACTTAAACAAATCAAAGAAACAGCTGCCGTCCATCCAGCCTGATTTACTTCTGTTAAACCTTCCCCAGCAGGATTACCTTCACTCCACAGATCGTATAGGTGTTTAGCTTTATATATCACGTAAGGTGGCAATAGTGTGCCATCGCCTGTAGCAGCAAACATCACACAAACATTGGATTTTGTTTGATTCTTAACCCTGTCAGGATATTTGCTGTCTCTTTTGTACAGAAGTTTTTTCCTTCCAGGTTTGTCTCATCGTGATTTAATATTTCCTCTGTGGAAACACCATTAATAGTTATTTTCAACTCTTCAAAATAACGAATAATATCCTGTGAGGTAACTTTAACCCTGCTTTAGGTATATTTTGACATATTTGTGGAGAAATAACTTTGTGTCTCTCGATGAAAGATTGTGCCCGATCTGGACCCGGAAGATTGTTTTTAAATTGCTTTATTATTCTTCCTTCTCTGTCCAAATAGTACTTCACAAAACATCGTACGTCAAACATGCTTACTGGATATCCCCATCTTCCACAAGTAACAATACATTCCACAATCTTCACTTCAGTTGACACACCAAGAACCCAAGTGCTGTTTGTCGTCCCTTCTTTATTTCTATTTTCAATTTTCTGCTTAGACATATTGCTGTACCTTCGCAATGCAGATTCCGCAATTTCAAATTTTTTTAAGTTTTTCGGAGTGACATCCCTTTTCTAATGGCTTCTATAGCCCTTTCCATGTCCTCTTGTGTAACATGTTTGTGGCGATGACCTCTAGGATCACACTGATATTTCCTAACCATGCTGTCTCTATTCACCACTGAAAGTTAAAAAAAAGCTACAGCATAAGAGAAATTAAATTACAGTTTCTAAAAAAACACGATTGTGTCATAAATCTCTGAGCATGTCTCTTCTGTATAGTGATAATATTTACCTGGAAACTTTTGAAAAGATTTCTCAGAAGTACGTAGCACGTACATCTGAAGCTGAAGCCAAAACAAAAACAACACAAACAGATGAAGAGTTTGAACAAGGCTGTCAACTTCTGAAATAAGTCAAAGATAATAGTAACCAACTATTTCTGAGAAACAAACTCATAAGGTGTTTCGGACATCAGATCTCACTACAGACAAATGATTTTTCGTTGCGTTAGTAACACATATTACTTTTTCCTGAACTGCTGTCCCTATTCTCACCTGAGTCCCAATTCACCCCAGTTTACGGTATGCTCCTGTGACGTTTCACGAAGACATGACTTTACACTTTGTTGTTTGTCATTTAGTCTAGTTTGACCACAATGCAACTATCTGTGACACATAACCAGTGTGTCCTGCATGTGTGATACATTGCTGCCATTACCATCAACTCTATATGGATTGTTGCAGCGTTGTTCCCTAACAGACGTAGAAAAAGATCTACCGCACAACACTCGACTTTATCAGTGGGCTACGTCATTTTGTTTTGGTTCTTCCAGCAATATGCTACGACATTGTGGTGTAGAGATATCAGTGTCTGTCAGGATTCCAATCAGGTACCCGCAAAACAATTAATTTCGTAATTTTATTTTTTCGAGAACTGCTGCTTCTGCTTTGTCGGCCTCAGTTCATGGATGTAATGGACCAACTGCTGTCCCATCTCTTATGCGCTCGTCTGGGGAGTTGTTTCCGTTCCTGGCGTCCACGTTTACAAATTTTAACTATTCTTATGGAGTACATCCTTTCCGCATGATCCTTTTCTTTTTCTTACTTTCATCCATTTATTTATATTTTGTATTTCACACTGATCCCTTATCAATACAATTATCCTCTTGCCCCACATTGTTACTCTTTAGATCTGTCTTGGTACCTTCAGTTCCAATGGAGATAATTTTTGTTTTATCTTTCTAATTTCTGCTCCAGTATCTGCTACATATGTCGTAAAAGACGCAACAATGTTTTTTTTATATCTATTTTCCCCTCAGTTGTCTTAAATTTGTTTCTCCATGCAGTGTCTCCGGCTAACCTCACTGCCTTTGAGACTTCGTTTTCCACTTCCATGTGTTTAAGTCTTTAGAGCTAGTCCCTATGTAATTAAAGCTCGTCATGTGTTCAACTGACACACCATCCGCGTCTTAATTTCTTCTTACAGATGTTTTTGATATTATCATACTCTTTGATTTTTTAAATGAGATTTTCAGGTTATATTGCTTAGCTGTTTTATTGAATTGATAAAGTAACCTTTACAAAGAATACTCATTATTTGCAATCAGTACAGCATCATCACCGTAACATACAATATTTATCACTTTATTTCCCATTTTGTACCCTGGTTTCTTTCTTACAGCATCAGTCATATGTTTTATTACTAAGTTGAGTAGGAGTGGGCTTAATGAGTTTCGTCACCTAATTCCTTTATCTATTATCACTTAATCTGTCAATCCTTTATATATATATATATGTGTGTGTGTGTGTGTGTGTGTGTGTGTGTGTGTGTGTGTGTGTGTGATTTTTTACTATACCCACCCTATCGATTAAAGTGTAGCCATCTTTTTAACGCTATGGACGGCTTTTGACAAGCTACAAAACGCATATCGGCGGTGTTATTCATCTTTGTGAATTTCTCCACAACCTGTCTTAGTGCGAAAATAGCAATTATTGTGCTCCTGTTTTTCTTGAATCCATGCTGTTCTCCTGCTACTTCTACACTTACCTAATATCGTGTACGGCCCCCGTGAGAACGCAGAAGTGCCGCAATACGACGTGGAATGGACTCGACGAATGTCTCAAGTAGTGCTGGGGGGAAATGACACCATGAATCCTGCAGGGCTGTCTATAAATCAGTAAGAGTACGAGGGGGTGAAGAACAGCACGTTGCAAGGCATACAGATATGATCAATAATGTTCATGTATGGGAAGAATGGTGGCCAGAGGAAGTTTTTAAACTCAGAAGAATGCTCTTGGGGCCACTCTACAGGACGTATGGACGTGTGGGATGTCGCATTGTCATGCTGGAATTGCCAAAGTTCGTCTGCAGGCACAATTGACATGAATGGATGCAGGCGATCAGACAATATGCTTACGTACGTGTCACCTGTCAGAGTCGTATTTAGAAGTATCAGGGGTCCCATATGACACCAACTGCACATGCCCCACACCATTGCAGAGCCTCCACCAGCTTGAACATCCCCTGCTTACATGCAGAGTCCATGGGTTCAAGAGGTTGTCTCCATACCCGTACACGTCTTTCCTCTCCATACAATTCGAAACGAGACTCGTCCGACCAGGCAACATGTTTCCAGTCATCGACAGTCCGATGTTGGTGTTGACAGGCCCAGGCGAGGCGTAAAGCTTTGTGTCGTACAGTCATCAAGGGTACACGAGTGGCCTTTGGCTCCGAAATCCCATATTGATGATGTTTCGATAAATGGTTCTCACGCTGACTCTTGTTGATAGCCTATCACTGAAATCTGCAGCGATTTGCGGAAGTGTTGCACTTCCGTTGCATTGAACGATTCTCTTCAGTCGTCGTTGGTCCCGTTCTTGCAAGATCTTTTTCCGGCCACATCGATGTCGGAGATTTGATGTTTTACTGGATTCCTGATATTCTCGGTACACTCGTGAAATTACAGGGAAATCCCCACTTCATCCCTACGTCGGAGATTCTGTGTCCCATCACTCGTGCGCCGACTATAACAACACGTTAAAACTCACTTAAATCTTGATAAGCTGCCATTGTCGCAGTAGTAACCGATCTAAGAACTACGCCAGACACTTTTGTCTTATATATGCGTTACCGACCGCAGCACCGTATCCTGCCTGTTTACATATCTCTGTTTTTGGATACGCATGCCTATACCAGTTTCGCCGACCGGAGTGGCCGAGCGGTTCTAGGCACTTCAGTCTGGAACCGCGCGACCGCTACGGTCGCAGGTTCGAATCCTGCCTCGGGCATGGATGTGTGTGACGTCCTTAGGTCAGTTAGGTTTAAGTAGTTCTAAGTTCTAGGGGACTGATGACCTCAGAAGTTAAGTCCCATAGTGCTCAGAGCCATTTGAACCATTTTTATACCAGTTTCTTTGGGGCTTCAGTGTATGTTCTGTCTCTAATTACTGATGTTAACCGTTTTAATGTGGTATCAAGCAGAGTAATTCCCCAGTAATTATCTAATACTTCCTTACCTCCTTTTTTATATACTGGAATTGTAATACTTTTTTCTAGTCTATTGGTTTCCTATCTTCCTTCATAAAACTGTTAAATAATTGCCCTCCCATGTTTTATTAATTCATTACACAGGACGGAGAAAACTTGCGTCGCGAAATTTTAAACCTGGATAGCTGATGCCAGTAGGAACCAAAATTACTAACGTTGTGCAGGTCGACAACGCATAATTTTTAAACTACGGAAACTTGGGCGCGCGATTGCCCTGTTTCCGGATGCTCAGGACAACGCATGCCCGCGAATGCTTTGCCTGCTAGAGATCGCCATGTATCCGAGGCGGCCCGCACGCTCGGTGGTAGCGCACCAACCTTCCAGTGTGCGAGCCTGGGGGCGAATCCGCCGGAGTCCCGACACATCCATTGTAGTTTTATTATAAGACATACGGGGAATAAACCCGTCAACAGCTGTTAGTTCGCGAACAGAAAGCCTTTTACAAATTGTGTCGGCCCCGAAAAGGGCCTTTTTCTACCAAGAACAATGTTTACTTAAAGCAGGTGCTCGATCTGGCGACCCTCTGACGCGACCCAAGCTTAGTAACATCGGTCTTTTGCCGAACTCATTCAAAGATTGCATTGCCCTGATGTGATTGACGGCATGTTGAATGCGATCAATTACTTCCTCTTCGTTTCTAGGTGGTTCGCGCCCGGGTGGGCGAACTAGAACCTTGAAGAATCCCCACAGGAAAAAGTCCGGTGGCGTGAGGTCTAGCGATCTCAGGGGCCATGTCCTACGAGCACCTCTGCTGATTACCCGGCCGTCGAAGAGGTCATTTAAATATCCGCACACAGCACGATTTTTATGTCCAGGCGCCCCATCATGCTGCAACCACATGCGTAGCCGTATGTCGAGGGAAACATCTTCCAGCAGACCGGGTAGAGTTTCTTGCAAAAAGTGAAGGTAATTTGCCACTGTTAGTCGAGGAGGTAGACGGACTGGCCCAATCAGATGGTCACCCACAATGCCTGCCCAAATGTTGAGGGAAAATTGTTCCTGGTGTCCGTGGACGTACGTGACGTGAGGATTTCCCCTTTCCCAGTAATGAACGTTCGGCAAACCACAAAATGGCGGAGAAGTCGGGATATCTCGTGTAACACGTAGCAGAAACCACCGGCAAAACCCTGGCCTGTGTTCATAGTCAGCCACAGGATTTAGGTCTTGGAAAGGGTGGAAACTAAATGGATGCTGGCCGTCATCTCTCAAAACCTCCGAGACTAATCGGTGAGAGGCCTAAATGTCGTGTCCAACCGCTCGAGTACTTGTCGTAGACGCTTCCTCAAAGCGCTCGAGAACAGTCTCTTCAAATGCAGCATCCCGTCGTGTTCGAGATCTTCCAGCATCATCATGATATACCGCTAATGAGCCTTTTTTGCCAAGTCGCCGGTGAATTGCTGTAAACGTTTGCGAGAGTGGGTGGAGTCTTGCTGGGGACCGTTCCTCATCCAACCGCCGAGCTTCATGCGCATTACCGTCGGCTAGGCCATAAACAAAAACCATATATCGTTGTTCTTCAAATGAATACTGTGTCGCCATACTTATGACTAAATCGCAGGTGGCGTGTGTGTGCTCTGAAGCGAAGTTTACCTGTGAATGCCTCTGACGTGAGATGGAGACAAACAGCAAGACCTATTTGACACGTGTGCGTATCACATTGGGGCACTGACGGGGCGAGGGACGTTTGTATGTGTGAACCGACAACCATAGCGCTGCCCGTCAACCGACGAACGGCAACAGGGCAATCTCACGGCCAATCGGAGAGCGTGCTGCCAAGTTTCCGTAGCTTAAAATGGTGCGTTGTCACCCTACACAACATTAGCAATTTTGGTTCCTACTGGCATCAACTATCCAGGGTTGAAATTTCGTGATAGTTTTTCTCTGCCCTGTATATGCTATCTGGCTCCAGAGATTTTTAAGTTGTTTTATTGCAGTGCATATTTCCTCAATTGAGAAGTCTGTTTGGTTTCATTTTCTGTGCTTTGGTGTCCAGTGTCAGTTGCCACATTTGTTACGCCGTTTTACTCTAATCTAAAACAATTTTCCGCTCTAAATTTTGTCTACGTTCTGTATCTAATGTGTTCGTTAATATCCTTCTTTTGCTTTTATAACACCCTACGCACTTTGTTTTGCGTTCCATAAAGGTCTCGTTCCACACATTTTTTATATCGCTCCCAATAAACATCCTTTATTTTTCGAATATCCGACTTCACCCTATTAGGAATGATCTTTTACTCCACGACTTTGTCTGTTTTTATATTTTACGAATGCTTTCTTCTTCTGAATAGCTAATTCTTTAACGTCTTGGTTACACCATGGTGTTCTGTACGTAGTACTACTTCCTATCGCATTTCCCTTTCAGACCTAAAGCTTCATGTGCTGTCTTCCAATTAAGAGGACGCCTGTTAGAAACCATTTCCCTGTACATTCCTTCAACTTTCAGCTTTCAGCTTTTAGCTCCGCTGTCAATGAAATGCATGTTTACAAGTTCAAATAACGAATAATACTCTACATTCGACACCAAATCATGTAGTGTAAACAGTGCTGAACACCACCACAGGAATATTGATGTCTGTGGATTATTTTATCTGATCAAAAATATCCCTGTAATGCGGAACTGACTACTATATGTCACGAGAGGTTGACCCACGAGCATAAATGGAGGCGGGAATATTGTGTTGTCAGTAGGAAAGCAGTACAACAGAATGGGTCAGTGAAGAGAACTCAGTGACTTCGAACGTGGGTTAGTCATTGGATGTCACCTGAGTAAATCGACTGTTGGTGATATGATTGTGAAGTGGAAACATGAAGAAACACCCATAGCTAAACGAGACCAGGCGGAACCTCACGCACTGACGGACAAGGACCATCAAGCATTGCGGAAGGTGGTAGTGAAAAAGTCGCGTGAAGTCAGCGTAAGGAATCTTTAGTGAGATTCAAAGTGCTACCAGCAGTCCAGCTAGGATGTCAGAAAGAATGGTATACAATGGTCGAACACTTCCTCATAAGCCACCGATATCTACAGTCACTGCTAGGCGACACTTGAGGTGGTACAAAGAGCGACGCCTCTGGGCAGTAGATGACTGGAAACCAGTGATTTGCTGAATCACACTGCAACCTGTGGCAATCCAGTGGAAGGGTTTGGGGTTGGCAGATACCTGCAGAACATTATATGCCAACATGTGTAGTGCCAACAGTGAAGTACGAAGGAGTTGGGATGATGTTTGGTTAGTGTGTGGTCTCCTTATTTCACTTACGAATACGCTAAATGTGGAAAGATATGAACACGTTCCACAGCACTGTGTACTGCGCACAGTAGAGCAGCGTTTCGGAGACGATGATTGTATCAGCATAACTAAGCATTCTGTCATAAAGAAGTGTCTGTGAGGCAATGTGTTTTGTGGAAAATAACATTCCTGAAATGGATTTCCCTGCCCAGAGTTCAGACAAAACCCAATGGAACTCATTTGGGATGAGTTAAAACGTAGACTTAGCTCGAGATCCCAGTGTCCAACATCACTGCCAACTCTGGTTTCCACTCTTGAGGAATAATGGGTCGCCGTTCCTCCACACGCATTCAGACACCTCATTTAATGTGTCGCCAGCATCATAAAGGAGAAGTATGGACATGTCCTGTGTTTATGTCCACTAATGGGTGTCCGGATACTTTTGATCAGACAGTTTATAGCACATCTATCACATGAAACTATTACGAAACATCAACAGCTCACAAGACTTCATATCATCGGAAATACTGTCACGTAAAATAGGTATTCAAGTGTCGATGTCAAAGCAGTTAGTGCCAATAACAGTGGGTGGAATCATCGTTTGACAAGTAGGAAGAATAAAAATTGTGCCATATTTTAATAGAGTGTTAATAATGAAATCACCCGTTCAGTGTGCGGTAGATCTTTCTAATGTGACCTTTAAGTAACTAACAGAGAAGTTTAATAGATGCTGAAGTAAGGTGCTGAAGGCATATCGTACCTTTTTCTTCTAAGAGGAACGTAAGAGTATGTCGTACAAACAGGAAAACTTATTGTCACATATGGCAATGTCTGGAAGTCAATAGTTTGTTGTAGTAGAGCCATGTGGACAATCTAGTCTTTAACTGAAATTTTCGCAAGTTATAAAGACGTTAAGAAAGAAGATTGCAGACATCTGCATCAATTTACTGAGCACATTGCCCTTAACTTAGTGGATGAGCTTATGTGGAGGATAAGTGGTATGTATTTAAAATCCACCTATAAATTCTATAGATGATTTGTCTCGGCGTTTGCCACTGCAAGTCACATATTGTTTGTTATGATGCATAACGAGAAGAACGAAAACGTCATTAACAACTTTTTATGGTGATGTATGAAATTGAACTGAAATATCCAAAGAATCCATTTTACAAGCTGGATAGGCTAGTTCTTTGTCCAGCGTTTGATGGCAAAACACGATTGTATAGGAAGAAATATTTGACTGTTTTAAACTTCTTGTTACAGAAATGGACTCGATACTTCTTATTGTTCATAGTAACGTGACTGTCGATGATCAACCAGAACTGCCGCTTCGTACTGGAAGCACGTTTACTGCCTGCTACAGGCCGCTTATTCAAGTACAGAGATATGTAAACAGGCAGAATACGGCGTGCGGTCGGCAACGTTTATATAAGAGAAAAGTGTCTGGCG
Organism: Schistocerca americana; assembly: GCF_021461395.2. Taxonomy (NCBI): domain Eukaryota; kingdom Metazoa; phylum Arthropoda; class Insecta; order Orthoptera; family Acrididae; genus Schistocerca; species Schistocerca americana. Next base: position 656,292,497 of record NC_060122.1, read on the forward strand.
AGGTTGTTAGATCGGTTACTGCTGCTACAATGGCAGGTTGTCAAAATTTAAGTGAGTTTGAACGTGGTGCTATAGTCTGCGCATGAGCGATGGGACACAGCATCTCCGACGTAGCGATGAATTGGAGATTTCCCATGCTACCATTTCATGAGTGTAGCGTGAATGTCAGAAATCCGATAAACATCAAATCTCCGGCATGGCTGCGGCCGGAGAAAGTTCCTGCGAGAACAGGTCCAACGACGACTGAAGAGAATCGTTAGACGTGACACAAGTCCAACCCTTCCACAAATTGCTGCAGATTTCAATGCTGGGCCATCAACAAGTGTCAGCGTGCGAATCATCGATATGGGTTTTCGGAGTTGAAGGCCACTTGTGTACCCTTGATGACTCCACGACACAAAGCTTTACTCTTTGCCTAAGCCCGTCAACACCAACATTGGACTGTTGATGACAGCAAACATGTTGCCTGGTCGGACGAGTCTCGTTTCTAATTGTGTGGAGCGGTTGGACGTGTACTGCTATTGAGACAGTTTCATGAATCCATGGATCCTGCGTGTTAGCAGGGGGCTGTTCAACCTGGTGGAGGCTCTATAATGGTGTGGGGCATGTGCAGTTGGAGTGCTATGGGTCCCCTGATACGTAAGCATCCTGTCTGATCACCGATCACCTGCATCCATTCACGTCAATTGTGCATTCATACGAACTTGGACAATTCTAGTGCGACAATCCGACACCTCACACGTCCAGAATTGCTACAGAGTGGCTCCAAAAGCACTCGTCTGAGTTTAAACACTTCCGCTGGCCACCAATCTCCCCGGACGCGAACGCTATTGAGCACATCTTGGATGCCTTACAATTTGCTGTCCTCCACCCCTTCGTACTCTTACGAATTTATGGACAGCCCTGCAGGATTCATGGTGTCAGTTCCCACCCAGCACTACTTGAGACATTAGTCTAGTCCAAGCCACGTCGTGTTGCGGCACTTCTGCGTGGTCGCAGGGGCCCTACACGATATTAGGCATGTGTGCCAGTTTCTTTGGCTCTTTAGTGTATATTACACTAGTCAATAAGTAAGTAAGTCCCAAAATTGTCCAGAAATAACAGCGGTTCAATTATAATAACAGTAGGAGGTGGAAATCTAACTGGCGCCAGCAAAGACTGCAACAACTACAACACTTCTTTTACTAGTAACAGATACAACTTTTTACATAATGCATAATATAAACTCTTTACAACTACTAATCACTTCAAAAGGTAGAAATCGCACATACTAACTCACACAAATACGGAATGTTGCCATTAGCCGATGAAGTGAACTGATCTCTACAGCCAATCGTCGATAGTCACGTTACAATGAACAATAAGCAAGATCGAGTCCATTTCTGTAACAAGAAGTTTAAAACCGTCAAATATTTCTTCCTTTCAATCGTGTTTTGCTATCAAACTCTGGACAAGGAACTAGTCTACTCAGATTGTTAAATGTATTCTTTGGATATTTCAGTTCAATTTCATACATCACCATAAGAAGTTGTTAATGGCGTTTTCATTCTTCTCGTTATGCATCATAACAAACAATATGTGACTTGCAGTGGCAAACGCCGAGACAAATCATCTATAGAATTTATAGGTGGATTATAAATATATACCATTTATCCTCCACATAAGCTCATCCACTAAGTTAAGGGCAATGTGCTCATTAAATTGATGCAGATGTCTGCGATCTTCTTTCTTAACGTCTTTATAACTTGCGAAAATTTCAGTTAAAGACTAGATTGTCCACATGGCTCAACTACAACAAACTATTGACTTCCAGATATTGCCATATGTGACAATTATTTTTCCTGTTTGTACGACATACTCTTACGTTCCTCTTAGACGAAAAAGGTAGGATATGCCTTCAGCACCTTACTTCAGCATCTATTAAACTTCCCTGTTAGCTACTTAAAGGTTACATGAGAAAGATCTACTGCGCACTGAACGGGTGATTTCATTATTAACACTCACAACGGCACAACTTTTATTGTTCCTACTTGTCAAACGATGATTCCACCCCCCGTTATCGGTATTAACTGCTTTCCTTGTTTATATGTCCTTGCATGGCTACATCCAGTAACTTCGACCAGTACACCACGATAGATGACGTACAGTGCGCGACATTGCTTCCCCTATTCTCAAAACAGCGATCAATTGGTGCGGAGTAGACAACAGCTTCCTGTATCTCGATCTAGTTAGTGGAACTTCGTACTGCGGCGATTGTGGACCCTTGAATTCTGGTCATGTTTCCACGTGAACATTGTCACTGCAGGTGTAGTTTCACGGTTTGTCTCTTGGATTGGGGAAGGATGTCATAGATTGTTACTTTCTCTATTCCCCCCCCCCCTCCCCACCCCACATATAACATTACGTCACTTCTACTTTTGACGTGCCACAGATGTCTCGAAATTTTAATGAAATATCAATATAACATGTGAAATACTTTCATATGACAGCAAATCGATTAAATACAACAAGTTACATGAAAATGTATAATAAAAAAAATTTGCGTACATTGATGCTTAGTTAATCGCTTTCACTAAACTGCAGTTCAGAGAAATACTGTGAAACGTCTCCTTTGAAAAATTGTACAAGACTGTGCTTAAACTGACACACAATATTTTCAGCGCAACGCAATCTGACTTTCAAAAATCCCTGCAAAAGAATGGCCCTGAGTAACATTAAACTATACCTTTCAGAAATCACTTACCTCACAAAAATCTTCATTACTCGAACTACTGCAGTACAGCGAGCGCCACTACTGCCAGCTAAATAAAAGATTCAAACTACGGAAGGCACTAACTACTGATAGGGATAGTTAGCAAATGAAAGATATTAATAGAGAACAAACAATGTATTTACCTTGATAGTCATAATATATATAGCAGTTCATGACAAATTACAAAACTCAGCCATCTCTCTCCCCACATCCACCACTGCTGGCGGCTCACCTCCGACTGCGCAACGCTACGTGCTGTTCACATCCAGCTGTCCAACACTACAATGGCGAGTATTACAACAATGCAAAGCAGCCACAGACTGCACACAGCACAGCCAGTGATTTTCATACAGAGGTGGCGTTACCAATAAAAAACCTAAACAGCCTACTTACATAGCCCCCATGCTCCCCACAAAAAATTTTACAAATTGGTTTGGGCAGTGGCCAATACAGATTTGAAAAAATTTTTCATAATTACAATAACAAAGAAATCAAATGCACACACTTATTGATACAATGTTGGTCAAAAGCTAAATTTTATCACACTCCATAAAGATAGTCCTGATCATTCATCATAATAGTAATTACAGTTTTTTTTCACAAAGTCTCATTAGTAAAAGAAATTGCACACAGAAGTAGTGGATTTCCATGCAGTCTTGAAGAAGTAGTGTTGTCCTTCGAACGGAAAGACAGCGCTGACTCTTGACATGCAGACAGGTAATGGGTCACAACAGAGCAAACCCACAACAGAGTCATTCGAAGTTTTGAAGAATATTGGTAGGTAGGTCATCACAGAGCAGAGCCACTGTAGTCCTGGTAGAGATTGTGGTATTGGTGGGCCATCAAAGGTGCAGACCCATTATAGTCTTTGTATAGACGGCCAGCAGCCATCTATTGCGACTGTGCAGGTGCACAATCACCATCGAAGAGTCTTGCAGAGTAGATAGCAAGTCCATAAACCACCACTCGTGCACTCAGAAAGTTTTCTTTCTAATTGTCCTTAGAACCAGCAATGCTGTTATCCAGTCCCTTGCTGAATCATTAACACATGTGCAAACACTATCAGTCCCTACTTCTCACATATTGTCCATATACTATGACCAACAGAAATGTGTGCAGTGAAATGTAACTTACTTTGAAGAACTGGTGTCTATACAATTATAAATTTACAACATGAAAATACAATTACAAAGGTACAAAATACATCATTAAAGAACATAATAGTACAGATAACATTTGTGGTAATATGGGCTTTACAAAAGAATCGAAATAAACATATACATCAGTGTTACAGGAATTATGAAATAAGTAAATACATAAAATAATGAGAATAGTTTCGAAACATTAATTTCACACACGAGCATTAAAACAAAACAGAATAAATAATGTCTAAACATCTTTACAAAGTAAATAACATATTATCAGAAAATTCTACAACATAAATCTTATTAGCTAAACACATAAAGACAGGAAAAAGACAAATACGCAAGGGTACACAAAAACATAGTGGGATAACACAAGGAAAGGACAGGGTTTGTTTTACTGCAGTATTTTGCAAACAAAACTTTCTTTACTTCTTGGAGATCTCCCTTCATTCATCATTATTCCCAAAAAGTCCTATCTATACCTCCTTCCTGTATTCTATTCATATTTCTTTCAAAATAATTATTACTCATTGTACAATACTCATTTTGGCCCAAATCTTTTTCATATCACTTCTCAATGCATTCTTCCCCTATTCTCCATAGTCAGTTTCTTATATACTCTACCCCCTCTTAAGCTAACTTAAATCTACTGAGCTCAGATGCTAAACTAAGGGACGAGGCAATGCAGCAGCACAAAACAATTAACACAAACAGCAATGACAAAAAATTTAAATAGGCAAAGCAAGCAGCATAAATTACAACTAATATAAGGCAATGAGCAGCAAACAAGAAAAATAAATCAGTAGTAAACTGGCTTAGCAGAGTAACACAAATTAAAATTCAGTAGCACTATGTCTGGCAAGCAGCAGCAGAAAATGAAATACCTAAACATGACATAGCTCAAGCAGAAAAAATAGTACACTAAAGATAACAATGCAGATAAGGGAAATGTATAATCACATCTTAATGTCTAAGTAATTAAAGTGGTGCACCACAAGAAGTTATTCTACCAAAAAAGTTACCAAGTACTTGAAAAGTAAATTATGTATGCAGTTCCTGTGAAGGTAAATGTCTTTCTGTGCTCCCTCATTTTTTTTTTTTTAAATTATTATTTACTCGATCTGTAGACAGAAAATATTTATATTAGTACATCTATAAAATTTTATTTTAACCAATGCTGCAGTGCCACTAGAAACTAGATATTAAACAAAATGAGTAAATAAATACATAAAGCAAGCCATATGGCATTTTTCTCAACAAGCAAGACAATAGCCGTGAAATGTTTCTCATCGTTTCATTAGGCATTTTAGTAAATATGATAAATTAAGAGCTCCACAGTATAATTATATGTTTTCAAGTTTGAGCGTGTTGTATTTGTGATGCTTTCTTACAAAGGAATGTCGATAGCGAGGATAATGGTCTCCCTTTTTTTTTTTTCTTCCTGTGCTCTGAAAAGGCACGCGCTAATGGCTTTTTCTCCAGGCGTCTGACACAGCTGGGTGCCCACGACGCATTACGTGCAGGTGGTCACTTAATTTTCTTACGGAAATATTTACGACAGCAGTTTCCGCTACAGTGGCAGTCTCATATAAAAAATTACAGAGGTCGAGAATTTGCGTTGCAAATGTGTAGATACAAAATCCTGTAAATATGACAGTGTCCAAAAAATTTTCGCCAGCATTGTGATACATTCACGCATATACACACGTTTCATAACTCTTAAAGTACGATTCTTGGTTTCCAACAACCTTTTCCACAAATCAGAGTCCCCAATCACTACTCATTATTCCTTACCTTATTCGTCGACACTTCTTCAGTATTTCATCATGAGAAATACGTAGCATAATAAACATTCCTCAACAACATAATACACATCGTCGTCGTAATAATAACATCATAACACCTCAGTCAAATCTCAAAAACGTCGTAGCTGTCTGCAATAGTGTCAAAACCTAAAAAAATTCTCTGCTCATGTCAGTAGTGTCATTTACCTCATACGTACTTTAAAATCATGCTCCCTTACCAAATACATCATTCAAAGCTCTCATAGTATCACAATGGTTCCGAAAAAATATGAACAGTTCACAAAGTACAGACAAAATACAATTTCATAAGTGTGAAGTTACCCAACTGTGTAATTGCGTAAACATGTGTCACAGATGTAGTAAAAAAAATGTTTATCTCCGTCAAATAATCAGATAGCTGTGTAATTCTGTGTTAGAGAAATATGGTACCGATGTGTAAAGTTGTATAAGCAAATACCATATTAGCTAGGGCTCCTTGTGCTTGCCAAACACATGGTACACAAAGTAGGTGTGTACCCCCCTGAGGATCAATGTAATTATACCCTCAGGTGCTACAGATTACAGCAAAGGAATGAAATGTATCACGGAAAAACTTCGTATCATTGTACTTCAAATATCTTTCAAAATAATGTTTTAAGTACAAAATTAATCACTCAAATGCGTGTCCTGTAGCGCTAAATGTGCGTCTTGCTGTAAGATAATTCTGTGGAAGTGTTGTAATTATCGTCCTCCGAAAGCTAAGTTCTGCAGAAGTCAATGTACTTACCCCATCATAAACGAAAGTGAAATGCTTTGTGTATAGATATCGTAGTTATTACGTACATTACTGTGATCAAGAAAGTACTATACTGTAAAGTATTGTTGTGCTACGAAAAAGGCCCTCACATTGTAGCTTACTACTAAAACATGTTTTGCTTTCCAGAAGAATTCAGAAAAACTGTACGGATATAAAACAGATACACCGCAAAAACAACATTGTAAATTGTCACTCATTAGTAGCGTTGTGATATAATCGTGTAGCTGTCAAAGAAACCAAATGCTAAGTCATCATTAATTCCACAGAAAGTACTTTAAATCCAGAATGTATTTTCAAGTAAACCAAAATGTTGCATTAAAATCTCATTAGCAGTACTGGTAAATGTTATAAATATGTGAGCCTTATAGTCATCACGTAAACGTGCAACTAACAAGCAAGAATGTACACACACAAAAACACTGTGTCGTCTGTTCACAATAACAATGCATTCGTAATTTCTGTTTAAATAAGTTCTCTTGGTTCTTGACTGGATATTTAACTTCAAACATTGTTGCATATTAACAGATTCTAAGTCTGACAAAGCACACTAGAAATGTGAAGTGAAAAGTTTTATGGCAAAGACAAAGTTAAAAAGCAGATTATCTCTCAATAAACGGTTTTACATGAGAAATGTGGTGCAGTCCTTTACTCTTCCTAGTACTCAGAGTTTGAACTTGAATGCATTTGTCAGGCGGTATACGTCGGTAAAGAATACTGGAATTTTTCTCAAGGTTAGCGTCTATGTTATTTTTCTCTGAGCCACCTGGCGCACGCGGCTGCCTGCAGTGCGAGTCATGGTCTGTCCCTTTGTTGGCGCGCGTCGTTATTGGGATTAGGAGACCTAGCTTCTACAAATTCACGTTGTCGAAAGTGCCCTGCTCTGTTTGAATCCCGCCAATTCTGATAAAATTCAGGTCTGTCGTTATGATTATATCGTCTGCCGTCATGTCGGTAGTTCCTGTAGTTTCTTTCTTGTCGGTGAAGTGGTGGAGAATTTCTCCCTGAATCGTAACTGCGCGCTGGACCGTTGCGTCTAAAGTTATTCGGTCTCCCTTGATAATAATTTTGGTTCCCAAATTGTCTGTTTCTCTGATTGTCTCTGTGATAGTCACTACTACGGAGAGGTGATCTTTCCCTGTAATTATTACTACTCTGCCAACGGTTGTCATACGGGTGGTGCCTGTTTTGATCACGATATGTGTTGTGAGAATAGCCTTGTCGTGTCCAGTTATTATTTCTTTCATCGCGGAATTGTGACAGATGTGACCTGTAATTGGTGTGCTCCTGTTTCCACGTTCCCCGATTGTCAGTGTCAATTTCCAGTTCTTGTAACAGTCCCTGAAAAGCCTCAATGTCTTCTTTGCAACGTCCTGCTAAAATAATATGTCATAAATGTTCAGGTAATTTGATTAAGCAAATGCGGATGAGTTCTGAGGGGCTGTATGGGTTTGACAGGTACTGATTCTTGTGCAACATGTCTTCAAAATATTTCACAAGACTGGAGAATTCAGATTGTTCGAAATGTTTCATCATTATGATGCCATGTTTTACTCGGTCTTGTGTGGCTTGAGACCAATATGCTGAGAGGAAGGCATGATAAAAATCTCCTTCACTGTGACAGTCGTGAATGACCGATCGCATTCTTTCAGCTGGTTCATTCTCTAAGTAGCCACACATAAATTCTAATCTGTGCTCTAACGACCAGTTGGGAGGAAAACAATGAGAGAATTGGTGGAGCCAAGCTTGTGGATGAATGTCATTGCCAGAATTCTTAAATGTTTTGAATTTACGTGTAGTAATGAACAGTTTATAGTCAAAATCATCATGTCGGCGAGTCGCATATCGGTCATTGTTGGGTCGTGTCGGCCATTCCATCTCAAAATTCGGTGCACATTGCCAATTTCTTTCATAACTTCCGAAATGCCCTGTGTTATTATTTTACGGCTTTTCCGTATTTCTAAGTCCCTCTTCCCGTGTTGGAGCGCGAGTGTCCTCTGAAATACGTAATTCTTGTATTACCTGTGTCAGCTGATCTTGTACTTCCCGGATTTCTCTTTTGTATTGCGTATTAATATGATTCTGATTTTATTTGAATTTCTTAATTTGTTCATACTCTCCTGTGTCAGTGATGGCTACAGGTCTTGTGTCATTCAGATCATCATCTACCTTTGTAGGTAAGTTAGTGACCTGATCCGAAAGTTCGGCTACTTTCTCCGATAGTGAACACATTTCCTCAGTGTGTTTTTCTGAACCAAGTTTCAGAGTGTCCATTTGTGGTGAAATCGAATCTACTGTGTCCTTCAAGTTTTCCTGAGTTTTTGCAAGTTGCATAACCTAATCGGTAGATGCAACTGAGTCAAATTTAGCTTGCAAGGTCTCATGATTTTCATGAACAGTAATTTGCAGTTCTTTTATGGCTGCTTCGTGATTCTGTAATGCATTTTCATGCCGCGAAAAAATAGGTTGAAAATGCTCGCAAATTTGTGTTTTTACGTCATTACAGACTTTTTGACATTTCGATTCGATTTTATGTAACTCAGTAGTTAAATCTTCACGTGTTTGTTCAAGTGTGGCGTCTAACTTTTGAAGATTTTGTTCCATTGTGTATAACTTTTGAAGCTTTTGCTGTGTTTGTCTCTGATTTTGTTCCATTGTGTCTAACTGTTGATGTGTTTGTCTCTGGTGTTGTTCCATTGTGTCTAACTTTTCAAGCTTTTGGTCCATTTGTTGCATTAATTGTAATAACAATGCACTGGTGTCTGAAACATGTTCCTCAGTGCTTTTCGGCAGTGAATTTGCACCGGCAACATTCACATTTTGACAAGCGGAAAATGTGTCTTGACTCATTTGCGAAAACGGTGAGGACGCAAAACCTGAATCTACAGTATTTGCAAAATTGTGTCCTGTCATTTCGGATTCCTGAGGCGAGCTGTTGCCGAGCGATCGATCGATAATCCTTCCCTGTTCACTACCTGTTTCACTGTCTACGCCATTGTTTGCAGCCCGCTCCATTTCCCTATGCACAGTTACCAAATTACTACTTTGAACATTAGTTAATTCATTACTCGGTGGCGCTAACACACTGCTTTCGTCTTCACTGTCACTTCTCAGTTTACTTTGGAGCCTAGTATTACGTTTTTCACACGCCATTATTGTCACAATATTTCACACGATAACACAGAAAAACACAATTTGAAGAGCGACAATAAGAGAACACATTAACATAGCACTGAAAATAATATCTCTTTAACTGCAAGCGCAGCAGCGAAATACTTGGTGCACATTAACATGCATGCCACAACAACAATGAAAGACTGCAACTACAAAGGAGATCCTCTCTACAATTACGTGCTAGCAATAAACAAAAGCTACACTAATTACACAAACTACAAGAAAAAATCAGAAGATTCCAGTGAGGTATCCTCGGCTAAGGTTCGACATATGAAACGTCCCCTTTGAACAATTTTTACAAGACTGTGCTTAAACTGACACACAATATATTTAGCGCAACGCAATCTGACTTTCAAAAATCCCTGCAAAAGAATGGCCCTGAGTAACATTAAACTATACCTTTCAGAAATCACTTACCTCACAAAAATCTTCATTACTCGAACTACTGCAGTACAGCGAGCGCCACTACTGCCAGCTAAATAAAAGATTCAAACTACGGAAGGCACTAACTACTGATAGGAATAATTAGCAAATGAAAGATATTAATAGAGAACAAACAATGTATTTACCTTGATAGTCATAATATATATAGCAGTTCATGACAAATTACAAAACTCCGCCATCTCTCTCCCCACATCCACCACTGCTGGCGGCTCACCTCCAACTGTGCAACGCTACGTGCTGTTCACATCCAGCTGCCCAACACTACAATGACGAGTATTACAACAATGCAAAGCAGCCACAGACTGCACACAGCACAGCCAGTGATTTTCATACAGAGGTGGCGTTACCAATAAAAAACCTAAACAGCCTACTTACAACTGCATTTGAAAAATACTCGTCCTAAAATTTTAGAAGTATATGTTACAAATTTGTGTAAGAAGTATAACAGCAACAAACTCTCACATCTTTGACAGGGTCATCAGATACTGATTTCCTTGTGCCTTTGTCCCGCATCAGCAGAGGATCAGCATGGCTATTGACGAATTTCACATGGTTAATTTAAGAGGTAGCCAGATGTCCTTCCTATCACCACCGTGTTACCCCCATGGGACGGAGTATGCGCACGCCAATTGTCTGTGTGTAGTGGTTTCGTCATGTGAAAGTGAGTGAAAGTTTTCCAGATTTTTTACGAATCGTGTAACTGAGGCAGGACTTGGGTACCAGCCCAGTATTCATCTAGTAGGACGTGAGTAACCGCCTAAACACCACATTCAGGCTGACTGGCACACCGACCCTCGTCGTAAATCCTCTCGACAGATTCGATCCGAGGCCAACACACCTCCTCGTCCTCGAAGCAGTGCTTTGACGCACCATGTCTGGGTGGGTCTTTGACAGGGTCATAATTTGCACAACATACAATCGAAATCTGCTATCACCGTTATCAGTATTCCAATTAGCACTACCATCATGAACACAGATCTGCAGCCAGTGGTTGTGCGAACATGAAAATCAGATAAATTCATTTCTTTCAGTCATTTCTACCTAAGTTCGAGTTGTTAATGTTTCTGTTATTTTTTTCTCAGTATGGATCTTTCTCTTTGCGTCCTGCCTTTTTCATCCTCCTGTGACCCTTGCGCTGTCTCTCATCACCTAACGTCAACAACAGGGTGCTTGCGACTCACTGATTATTGGAGAAGGACTGTTATTTCTCGTATAGTTGCTGTTATGCCTGTGTGTTGCCTCGTCGCAGAAGCAAATCATAATATAACCAGTGGTCAGACGAACCCGCAATAATATTCATGTAAATCAAATATTCTTCTATTTAAATACGATTCTCCTATAACGGATGCTTTTCGCCAATAAGGAGTAGAGTCATGGAGAACATGGACGTACAATGTTAAATTACATCCCTGCGAAAAGTTTGCGATATTGTGAAACAAATGAATACTAGACTCCATACATCGATGATCCAACAACACGATAATTTCTAGGTCAATGTCATCTTTCATGCGTTTTTGTTATTACAGTACTTAACGGTACGCGCTTTCTTGAGCACGTAAATGTTTCAATAGCTAACTTCAAATGAGATCATTAACGCTCCTCGTCAATACACTTTAAATGTCAGTGTTCATGTCAGCTTTAATCTCAGTCAGAGATAACATTATTGCTGATAATCGGAATACTGAGTGTTTAAATATCAGTCCACTTCGATATTAATTCTGAATTGCAAAGCGCAAGTAATCTCCCAAATATCACAATTAGATCGTATAAGTTCTTAAACAAGCCCTAAGTGCTGTTAATAATTCTATTCACTTCACTCGGCAAAACTTCCATGCTCTGAAGTCACAATCGTTGTAACATCGTTCACTGATTTTCCTCTCACCATCAAATCTCTACTGAACTGACTAAACGAGGATTAACAGTTAGTAAAGCTTTATTAGAATTCAGTAGGCGTTGAATACCGAAGTGCAAAATAATCCGTCTAAATCTTCACAATATTAACTGTTCGAGATAATGCTACAATCCTGATACTTTTCTGTGCGTAAGAAAACTTTCTTCATTTAACTGTCAGTCTAAGTTTCTAATAAGTTCCACTGAGCTATAAGAATAGTCATTTGAAGTTGCCTGGCTAATCTTCATTCATCTAGAAAGACTCAAAATTAAAGATTGCCGTATCAACTTATTCTCGTAACTGAACTATCTTAATGTCTTCTCAGAATTTATTACGTACAAATCAGTCATCAACCCGTACAGATCTCATACATCACAACCTTTACATGCTAACGGTCGGACATAGATACAGAAATGAATAAAATTTTATGTTTATTTATTAGAATGCCAATTGTAACAAATTCAGTCTCGAAAATGCCTTCCAGGTCGTATGCCGCCCGTTGGCCGTCGGTTGGACCCCAATAGCGCCCGATACACCCGGTGCCGAGTCGTCAGAACAGCACTGGAACACCCAGCCGAATTCGATCGTGGATCGTGAAACAAATACAAAAAAACATTTTGAGTACATTAACTCGTATAAAATCTATTGTACAAAATTATAACATACAATCCTACTTGCCTGGCGTCGCTCAGTGGGACATACGAACTAGTCTTTCTCAGGATATATCGTATACACCACATTTTCCAGTAAGACTTGGGGACACACGCACCGTTTCTGTTTTGTTGTTTACAGCACATGCGGTAAGCCTGTGAACGGTCGCATTTCCCTGACTGGAGTGTGTGAATGGTCGCATTGTCCTGGCTGGTCTCTGCAGGGGGTCAGGTCGCAACCCCATCCACCTGAGCAAGAAGCAGCTGACACATATTCCATGTAAACATATTTTGTAATGATTAGAATTCCTTCCCATTGTCCAGGTTCTAACTTCTCAAGCTTCTTTTTTCTTGTAAGGTTAGCTGAGACATTTTGGAAGCTACTACACACATAAACATTTTGGCAGCGGGGGGAGGGGGGAGGGGGGGGGAGTATGAGGCCGTGGCCCCTTCCCCCTTTTGGATCTACTGGATCACTGTCACTGCGAAATGGAGATACTCCTGTCGTTATATACTCATGCTAGTCTTCATATTCCTTGTATTGGGAACCTCTATCGTCGATCTGCACCTCAGGACTGTGATAGCAATTCATGTGTAGTATGGTGTGTTAACTGTAAGTCGACCGACTTCGAGAAGGGGTTGGAGGGTGGGGGGGAGGAGTGGAGAAAGCAAGACTGGACCCTACATAGACTGCCACATTTGAGGATAGAAGCGGGGAGAGCAAGCCCTTCCTGCTTCCAACCCTATAGGGACCACAACCTGTGCTTCACGCTTAAGTCACAAACAGCTCTAAGGACAACTTAAATGTCGCTCGTAATCGAAATTTTGACCCTAAAGAAAGGAAACTCTATATCTCTAATAATTCGGCGTCTCTATAGCACATTAATTTATTTACATTGCCAGAAGGCTACTTGGTAATGAATGTGTCAAATGTCTATAAAATAAATAAATAAAAAATAAAATATTAATTATTAATTATGTATGATAGTGATTGGATGTAATTAATATTTGCTTATCTGGAACGTGGATGTTTAATTATTCGGTATCAGACGCTTGACAATGGCTTTTTCGTAAATGTAATGTTATTCGTAGTTGACCGTGAAATAAGACTCGAATAATCGGACTTCGTATTTAAATCGTTTCCAAAGACTGCTGCGGTAGGTGCGGACTCAAATCTAAATCTCAATATTAGAATAATTTTCCAGCCATATCAATACGTCGTACAGAGGTGACTGTCTACTAAACATAGAAAGTTTACACAGTTAGTTAAATCAGATATATTCAACGAATAAGCCTACAGTTAAATAATTCTACTTACTTTCATAAATATAAATTCTTTACAGAATCGAGTGCCTAGTAAGATTGCAACTCGCAGGGTTCTTATATAACATCAAATATGGCGGTGTGCCAGTCAATGAAATATACGTGCTTCCCGCACCACTTGTTCAAGACCTCTCCTTCTTAAAGAAACATAAGAGTATCGTAATTGTGTTTTTGTTTTATCAGCGACACAGCGCTGCAGTTCTGTGCCATAGGCTTTATTTATTTGTCACAGATTAATTATTTAATTAAGATTTCGCGTTTCCGAGGAAACTCACGCACGGCATGCAAATGTGCCTTTATATTGCCCCCTGAATTGCGAGGCGAAAGGGTACACCTGCAGGCGAGCAATTCACCTAAAGGCACAAGAAAATCTAAGTTATCTACAACTATTTACATGACTTACATTATACTGTATATTATATACAAAATTTGAATGACGCGCGTGCGCCGTAAAAGTTCTTATGTTGGCAAAATAGAGTGCGCGCACGCGCAGAAGCGTCTGTGTGACTCCGGCACTGCCGTTATATCGTAAATTTAGATCACGCGGCACAGTATTGCAGTTCATATTGTTCGTGTGCGCGCGCATTTCTTAGTCGTTGCACAAAGAAAATATTCCACCAAGATTACATATGAAGACTACATTCTATGACAGGTAACTTAGTCTTAAAATTACAATATTTGTTATAATACAATACAACTTTAGATTGTTGAATGTTCTTAGTTACATAGTATTGCATTGAAATGCTTCAAAGAAAAATGTCTTTTGTTTCAGGTGCGTTGACCTATACACATCGTGTCGTTATTACAGTTCATATTCATCTGCTGCACAATAATTTTTCACAGGTTATTGTCGTCGTGGTAAAGTTTTTTTTTTTTTTGATCACAGTAACATCGCTGTATAACAACGTGATTGATACATAAGCATGTACATTTCCTATTTCCATTGTAGTCGTTGTGATGCAGTTCGTTGTGACAAAAGGCATTGTTTATTACAGATCAGACCTGACCCGTCGAGTAATTGGTCCATATGCAGTTCGTTTTCGATATTCCGTGGAAGCTTGGTTGCAGAACCTCGAACGGCACATAGCTGGCGTCGATCCTTGGACAGTCCAGGTAAGTGTGTCCGTCACATTTCGAAAACATTCCATTCCCTGAAGTTCCAACCAAAATTCTTCCACTCGTCGTGTTGTTTTCTGGACAGGCACGTTGTGACCATTTAATCCAGTTAACATCTTGAAGTTAGATACTGTAGTAATGTCACTAGACGATGCACAAATTACGCACTTCACATTTTCAGTTTTTTGCTAACTATAGCTCACCTAAATGTTCGTAGTTACTTATCAAAGAAATCGTTCATCGCGTTTACAAAGGTACGATGCATGATGAATGTCATTAACAGTTTCTTTCACATAGGTTTCTGCGTAGTTGCAGACTTAGTAATGTACGTTAATGTCCGTGAACAGTCGTTCACTATGCAATTTTTTTTTTAAGTTTTTTTTTACATTTTGGCACTCGTTATCGTTCAAATTTTCACATAGTAACAGTTACATTACACATCATTTTTTAAAAAAACATAAGTAATCATACATATACACGTCACATATTTTCTTAGCATAAACATAATACAGTTACACATAAACATGTTTACATCATCATTACATAGCTATAAATTATTACATTGTGTCACATTTGATTACATGAATTGCAGATATTTACGTTCTCTTTAACGGTTTTGCTGGGATTTTATCGATGTTTTTTGTGATGTCATCTGAAATTAAGATAGGTTAGACACAACATTCATTACATCAGTAGGCAAGACCAGGCGTTTTCACTACTCAATAAATATTCAAAATAATAAGTGACGGAAAACTGTTCGATTCCTCGCGTTTTGTGCGTGTGTGTATAGTGTCTGTGTGGCCTTGGCTACTGGTAAATGCTTTTCTTGCTGAGAGATGTGCGTCTAATCTATTTCTCGAAGTAAAAGATCGCTTCACAGATGACGTCTGTCGGTTCGTCAGGTGTCATATCAAGTCAGTGGTACCTACAGTCACAAATGTTCCGTGAAAAATTAATATATCATTCACTGCTACGTAATCATAAATTTTACTTTAATATTCAGTCTTCTCGGTGGTGCCGCGGCGTTGAAAGAAAAGTTCTTCTGTCTTCAACTGCGTCACTGGAACCGCTGAAATGAAAATTTCTATACTACTTATTATCTGTGTTGTAGCAAACAGAGTTTTGCGAGTTGCTTAGCAATGTTTTCATGGGTATGACTTCGACATTATTTAGCATGAAATGCTCTAAGATCTCGGTGTGCGTATAGCCCAATAATTTTGTTAGTTCTAGGATGTTGTAACAGATACGCGCCAGGATGCGGTATGTTAACAATTATATAAGGTCCTTCATATAGCAGACGCCACTTTGCATTGCGTCGTTTGAGTGCTACAGGTTTATGATGAGTACGAAGTAGTACAAGCATTCCTACCTTGAATTTTTGTTTTCTTTTTATTATGTTTATGTGATGTTTGTTTCGTATCTGTGCGTGATGTGTCAGTGTAGTCAATACTTCTTTTATTTTCTGTTCAGGTGTGATTTCCCTGTCTGACAACTTAGGTAATGGTTCTATCCATTGATCGTTCTGTTTGCAATTGAACATGATCTCGTTAGGTGTGTAATTTGTATTGTAAATATTTAAGTTATTGTGTACGTCTTCGAAAAGACTTAGGTAGGACACCCAATTAGTATGTTTTGATAAAATATAGGTCCTCATGAATCGATTTAGTTCTCGGAAAAGTCTCTCAGTCGCGTTACATTGTGGACTAAACCTTGAAATAAATATACTTTTAATGTTATTGTCCTTCAAGAAATTTCTCCATTTGTACCCAGAGTAGTATGCTGCATTATCTGACAGAATTGCTTTAGGTTTTCCCACGTGCGTCAGGTAATCACTTGAGAATCTTCGTATTATAGCATTTGCAGTGGCGGATTTTAAAGCATAAAGTTTTACATGTTTAGAAAATATATCGTAAAAAGCTAAGATATATTTGACGCCTCCAGAGCTTGCTGGATGCGGTCCACTGATGTCAGTACACAGAATTTCCAGGGGTTTACTCGGTAAAATAGAATGTAAATCTGTTTTTGTGAATAAATTCTGAGGTTTTGATTTTTGACATTTGACACATGTTTTCAGTTCCCTGTAAATTTTTCTTCTCATATTGCTAAAATAACAGTATGTGCTGAGCTTTGCCAAACACTTTTTCGTCCCATAATGACCACAAACCAAGTGTGTGTGCCAAATCAAATTACGTTCAGACTCTTTGGGAATGCATACACACCAGTTAGTAGCATTTGGATGTCGGCGATAAAATAACACATCATTGTGTAACTTGTAATACCTAGTCAAAGGATGATTGTGTTTTTCTACCAGTAATGTTATTATCTTATACCATTGAGGATCAGATTTTTGTAATTTAGCCATGTTTCTGCACATATCAATATAATATTGGTGATACTGCTTGTCTTGCATTAAGAGAATCCTGTAGTCATTTATATTTTCTAAGTCACTGTTGGTTTCATTCATACCTTGTGGAAGTCTAGACAAAGCGTCGGCAATGGTGTTGTCCTTACCTTTTATGTACTTAATTTCAAAAGAGTAGTTCTGAAGAGTAACTGCCCATCGTGATAGTCTAGGATGTACAAGTTTACAAGTTAACAAAAATGTCAGGGCCTGGTGATCGGTATAAATTACTGTATGTTTTCCAAATAAATAATAATTGAATTTCTTGAATTCCCAGACTATGGAAAGTGTTTCTAACTCAGTAGTGGAGTATGTACGCTCACATTCAGTTAGAGTACGACTTGCAAACCCAATAATTCTTATCTGTTCCTTTTCTTTACTCTTTACAACTTGAAATAAGCAACAGCCCAAGCCAGTACGTGAAGCGTCACAAGTCATACAAAAATCTAAATTGAAATCTGGATGGCTCAATATGTTTGCATTCACTAAAGCATGTTTAATTGTATTAAAGTCATTCTGGCATTGTTCCGACCTGATCCAAACTTGATTCTTTCCGAGTAGACTTAGCAGATGTTTACTGTTCAAAAGTGGTTGTGGTAAAAAACGTCTGAAAAATGAACATAGAACAAGGAATGATTTTAACTGCTTTTTAGTTCGAGGGCTAGGAAAGTTTCTGATAGCATCTAATTTACTGGGATCAGGACGTATGCCCTGTGAATTAATGATATGTCCTAAATATTTTATCTCACTGCAACCAAATTTTGATTTTCTAAGATTGGCTGTGACTCCAGCTTGTGCAAATTTTTCTAAAGTTCTTTGAAGTGTGTCAACGTGTTCATTCCAAGACTGTGTAGCTATCAGTATATCACCTACATAGTGTGTGACTGTCTCAACTAAATCATCGCCAAGCACGGTATCCAGGGCTGTAATGAATACCCCAGAACTGACATTCAATCCGAAGGGTAGAACACAAAGCTGATAGGTTCGCCCCCCGAACATAAATGCAGTATATTTCCGAGAATCAGGAGTGATACCTACTTGCCAAAATGAATTAGCGAGATCTATTGTGGAAAAATATTTTGCATCTAGAAATTTCTGTAATTTCTCTTCTAAATTTTCGGGTTTTGTGTGAACCGGTAAAATTATTTCATTAATTGCTCGTGCGTCTAACACTAGCCTAATGCTACCATTTGATTTTTTGACAACAAGTAGAGGACTACAGTAAGGTGAGGTGGATGGTTCAATGACCTTCCAGTCTAACATTTGTTTTAATTCTTGCCACACAGCAGGTCGTTGAGATAACGGTACATTATATGTCTTGTGGTAGAAGATCTTGTGAGGCTTAACTTCAATCTTGTACACAGACGTGTTGATAACACCTAATCGTTTGGTAAAAACTTGTAAATATTTGGATAACACTTCCTGTAGTTTTATACGTTCATGTACACTGAGAGCTGTAGCTTCATTTATCTTATGATCAAGCAATGTTTTCATGTCCATTAGCTCTGTGTCAGATGAGTGTGTTTGCATGTCTTGAATGTCATTGTCAAGTACTAACTGAACCTTGTATCCTGTACAGTGTTTGTCATGCTTTAGAGTTCTCCTGTCCAAATCAATAATAATTACACTGCCTTTATCATTTAAAATACATTTACCTTTGGAGAAGTCTATAATGCAGTCCTTCTCGCTCATAATATCTATTCCTAATATGCAATTTGTCACAAGGTTTTGTACAACCAGGAATGGCCATTGTACGGTTCCATTACCTATTTTAGTGTTTACAAAAACTTGCTTCGTAACCCTACATGACTTATTACCTAGAGCAGTAGTTATTTTACAGTTTTGGGCGGGAAACTCAGGCACAGGCTCCAATTCACACATCTTTCTATAGAAATTAAAAGACAAAACGCTCACAGCTGCACCTGTATCTAAGATAATAGTAGTTGGAATCCCACCTACTACACCAGCAGTAGATGCTAAAACAATTTCATTTGTGTTTGAACGACATTGTGTACTGTCTTGCAAAAGTTCATCTGATATATTGTCATTGTGGTTGTATCTTATAAATAAAACAGGTAGTTTTTGTTTAGAATTATTAGGCATATCAATATTTTGTTGTTCAATTGTGGTGTCAAATAACTGATTAACATTGAAGTCGCCCCCCAAGAATTCTTCAGCCACGACCCGGGGCATAGAAGTGACAGTTTCTAGTTTGTTGGATTAGCATTTGAATTAGGTACTGACACAGATTGAGGTTGTGTATCAGGTGTCATTTCTATTATACTCACATTCGGATATTGCCTGTTGTGATCTCCAAACTTTTGCGGTTGTTGTTGCTGTTGCGCATTATAACTTACCTGTCGGTCGTAAGGTATGCTCCAATTTTGTCTTGGTGTCTGCTGTGGTAAAGCAGTGTTTGAATGAAAGTATTGATCGCTACGAGTCCAGCCTTGATGCTGTCTTGGCTCGTAGTTATTATTATTTCTATTTCTGTTTGTGTTTTTGTTGTTACATTTGTATCCGTTGTTAACGTTGTTGTTATTACCGCGGTGCCTTTTGTATGGATTGCCGCATGGAGTGTTATTACTGTTGTTTGTATTGGAATACGCGTGTTGATTTTGATTTCCGTATTGAGACGGCATGTGAGTTTGCTGTTTTTGCTGTACCGCGTACCCAACTGTGGGCGCGCCAGAATTGAGTTGGCAAGCCTGCATGTTTTGCATACCACTAGTATAAACATTGTGGCTGCTGTTTTGCCGCGCGAAGCGCTGATCTTCTAGTAACATGTCAACCGAATCTAAAGCTGTTAAAAAATAATCTGAATCGTCATCCGGAATACGTAAGAGTTTTTCTTTAATGTTGAAAGGCAATTTGGCCTTCAACGCACGGAGTATATCACGTGTTGCGACTGGTTCGTCCAAAAAATGTCCCATGTTCAAGTATTTTTCAAAATATCTGCGTAAGTTACCATTTTTACTGTTGAAAGTTTCAGGTTCTAAAATTTGTCTTCTGAGTCGCTCCTGGACGGATTGCGACCGGAATTTGTTCAGAAAGGCACGCTCAAACTCACTGTACGTGGTACATACGTCAGCTTGACTGTATGCCCAGACAGCTGCATCGCCTTGGATGTAACCGACAATATATGAAATCTTTTTCCGGTCACTCCAAGTGCGTGGAAATGCGTTACTAAAAGATTTAAGAAAAATCACCGGATGAATGGTTCGTTTTTCTGGGATAAAAGCCTGAAATTGCCTGTGTTTTATTAAGCTTTCTTCTTCCTTTGCATTATGATATGGATTTGTTCCACTGTAATTACTGCAATGTTCAGCTGGCGAGTAATTACGATAATGTTGCTGTGGTTTACCATGATAATAGCTTGTGTTTGTGGTTGCACGTTGTGGTATGTGTTGTAGTCGTGGTGTGTTTTGTTCTTGTGTGTTTGTCGTGTGCGGTATGTGTGCGTCATACTCGAATGTATATTGGTTTCTGAACTGTACATTTTGACTGATATTTTCGTTACATCCAGACTGTGGTTGATCGGTGAATTGTCTCATGGGTGCAGTGACGGATTGTACTGCGTCACTAATCAGCTGTTTGTTATTAGTGATGTATTCCGCTACGGAGTCGTGCACAATTGTTGGTAAATTTTCACGTATGCATCTATCAAAAAGTTTGTCTTTGTTCTCTACCCAATCGTGAAATTCTTTATTAATATTTTGAAAATGAGCTGTGGCATCAGATTGTAAGACGTCAGTCAGGTGTTGTTCAACATCGTCAAATTTTTTCTGCACGTCAGTAGTTCGTTTTTCAAGGTTGTCGTGTACTGAAGGATATGTTTGAATTTGTTCAGTAAGAGCTTCACACGTGACTTTAAGGTTTTTTAATTGTGTCTGTAAAAGTGCTACGTCATTTGTAGTCTTTTCTTGTATCGTATTAAGCTTGGAAAATTTCGTACTGAGTTCAGTCATCTGTTTGGTCAGTGTGGCGTCTATAAGTTCCACACGTTTACACAAAGTGTCACTACCTGTCTTGATTGCTGTGAGATCAGATTTAATTTCGTCATTTTGTGTCTTTAACTGTTCATTTTGTGTCTTTAAGGTTGCCATGTTTTCCGCGTTCTGCATCCTTAAGGTTGCCATATTTTCTGCGTTTTGTTTCATTAGCATTTGTAACATGTTGGCAATGTTTACTGTTTGCAAGGTCTCTGCCCCCGCCGCGTCATTAGACGTGACGTCATGTATTAACATGGGCTCTGACTGAGACTTCGAAATTTTTGTGGTGGACGGCCTATTGTCAAAATTTCCGTTAACACTTGCGTCAATATTTGATGAATCGTCACTACCGGTTGCTGTCGTAAAGTCATTTTCTAACATTTGTCTGTCGTCCGAGTCGGATTGCGTCTGACTAGTATGTCTTTGCTGTTCCATCTTTGCGTATTGTTTTTTAGTTATGACCATGCCACACGTGATATATGTTTCAAGAAAATAATGTTTGACACTGGTTTTAAAATAAAATGCAGTTGAGCATGAATCGCTCGTAGCAACAATGGCTGTTTGTTAATTTAAAAATGTAAACTGAATATGGGATTATTGTTAATGGCTGCTGTCCGTGTTACAACGTATCGTACAGAAGTCGGCCATATTGTACACTCGTGTATTGGTATTGTTGCAGAAGTTATTGTTTAAGGAAAAGTACTGAGAATGAAATTTATCACTGAAAACTGCCACACGCGAAAGAAATACTACAGAATCTACTGAAGAGCTAATACACTGAATTATGCGTCTGGTCAAGCCTGCCAATGCACAAATGTTGCGTCTTACCTTATTTTGCTGGAAGCTTCATTGCGTCTTCCCGCAAAATTTTAGAATTGGAAAATATCTTCAGATTTTTGTTATTTCTCATATATTCAAGTCCAGGTCCAGAAAGTTGATTTTTCACATGAAACAAAGAGAACAGTGTAACAAATGACAAAATAACAAGTCCGACACGCAGTCGCCAATATAAAATAAATAAATAAAAAATAAAATATTAATTATGTATGATAGTGATTGGATGTAATTAACATTTGCTTATCTGGAACGTGGATGTTTAATTATTCGGTATCAGACGCTTGACAATGGCTTTTTCGTAAATGTAATGTTATTCGTAGTTGACCGTGAAATAAGACTCAAATAATCGGACTTCGTATTTAAATCGTTTCCAAAGACTGCTGCGGTAGGTGCGGATTCAAATCTAAATCTCAATATTAGAATAATTTGCCAGCCATGTCAATACGTCGTACAGAGGTGACTGTCTACTAAACATAGAAAGTTTACACAGTTAGTTAAATCAGATATATTCAACGAATAAGCCTACAGTTAAATAATTCTACTTACTCTCATAAATATAAATTCTTTACAGAATCGAGTGCCTAGTAAGATTGCAACTCGCAGTGTTCTTATATAACATCAAATATGGCGGTGTGCCAGTCAATGAAATATACGTGCTTCCCGCACCACTTGTTCAAGACCTCTCCTCCTTAAAGAAACATAAGAGTATCGTAATTGTGTTTTTGTTTTATCAGCGACACAGCGCTGCAGTTCTGTGCCATAGGCTTTATTTATTTGTCACAGATTAATTATTTAATTAAGATTTCGCGTTTCCAACGAAACTCACGCACGGCATGCAAATGTGCCTTTATAAGACGTATATGGCTATTCAAATGTCCACGGTTAGTTCATCACACCCTTCCCTTACCCATAACACCGCACATTCGATTAACAACATTCTGTTGCGATTTAGCAAATAATTTATTTATCAATTCTATCCCTTACTCCATGTAAAAAATTGTGAGACGTCCCACTGAAAAAAAAAGTTTCGGCCGAGGCGTGTGCAGCCTAACCCAGCGCAAGATGGGAAAATATGTTGGTGATATTGGTAACACTGATACAGAATTTAGCAGCAAGTACGATCTCTCCAGGCGATTCAACACCTTCCTCTGCAATTCCTGGACGCACTGGCACCAACGACCGAGTGTCCAACGTGACAACGAATTAATATGTATTTCTGATCCATCACACTGCGTTTCCTTGAAAATGGACGGGCTGTAGGTCTGGTCGCATTACTTTACCGTCTGGCAACAGACAATGTGGGTTATGCGAGCAATCTGTCATGAAGGTGTCATGGTGCCAACAGACTTTCATACCTGGTCGTCTGCATGCAGCTCGATTTACGACCTCTATGCTGTTTTCCATCGTCTGTTGTACATGTAGCGTAGAGAATCGGCACTAGCAGTGCCCCTTCAGGTATCCCACCATTGACATCGTGGCCTGAGAAACAAGAAAAGGAGGGAATATTTGGGATTAACGTCACGTCGATGATGGAGTCATTAGAGATGGAGCACAAGCCCCGATCAGGGAAAGAAACGGAAGGAAATCATCCGCGCCCTTTCTGGGGAACCATTGCGGATGTAACACCATAGCTCTAATACTCTACTGATTTATTTTTCCTTTTTGTTTTATTTAGTGTTACATTGTTGAGCTTCTGTAAATGTTGTTTGCTTGAATCAATAACGCAAAACTGTATACTCCTTTCTTTGTAAGAACTTTGATGTCTTGGTTTGATTCTATGCAATGTAGTGTATCTGTCATTCAAATTCTTTGTCTCAATTGGAGGGAGACAAAACTTACTGTATATATTTGGAATTTTATTTAAATAATTTTCTGTAGAACTACCAATATATGCAAATGTTCTGTTTTATTTAAAATGTTTGTTTGCTGTTATGTAAACTGCTGACCTTCACTTAGGATTCTTAGTTATTCTGTATGGAAAAGGTAGTGTGGTTCCCCTCGAGAACGGAACTTAGTAGCGCGCGCAAATTGTGGTTGGCCTAGGTAGAAAAAGTGGAACAATAGTCAGTCGGGGACGAGCTACCAAACTGTGCACTGCCCATGTAAAAGTTGTGTATTGTGCTGGTTCCGAGAGAGGCTTTTCCTTCCGCTTTCCAATGCCTCGGATGGATGGATAAATAGCTGGAACTATTCTGGAACTGGTATCTATCATCACCACCAAGAAATGACAGAGTCCAGCAATTCTACCTGCGATACCACCCACCAACATGCAATCGCCGCCACATTGCGCAATCACTATAATGAAGCACTATAGTAATGTACAGTGAAGGATCAGCTCACTGGATGTTTTAGTGTGCACAAATATAAGGTAACTTATAACTGAATTCATGTACCTACCTTGATTTTTTACCTATCACAACACCTCTCAGGTTCCTCTCCATTTGAACTATGATTACCCAGTGTCCTAGTTTGTGGAAAAAAATGAGAGCGTCAAAGCCAAATAGTTAATTAAATAATGTTGTTTGATCTTTGGTAAGAAGGGAGTATTCAGAGTTACTGTGGATTTAGTGAAGTTGTGGGAGAGAGTAAATGTAGTTTTGTGAAAGTCTCCAGTGATGGAAGCAGTCCAATTTAAAGTTTCGTGGAGTTTCAAAGTCACCTATTTAATCATTTACTTGAAAGTAGAAGACTGTGGTAATAAAAAGAATTTGCTGTTTCTTTTAAAGAAAGAGGCTTATAAAGTTTTGCTTAGTTAATGGTCATAGTGCTGCCTGTAGTAAATTTTAAAAGGTGAGTCATTTTCTTGCAAATTTGTCAACATTGTGTCTCACTGTAGTAAAAGTGGAAAACTGCAATAGTGGAAAGTTATATACTCATGCTTGCTACGCACTTGTTTCTTTTGTGTATTGAAAGTGCATAATAATAGTGTAATAAGATCCACAGGTTATCCTTTATGCTCAGGATAAATAACAATTAATAGAAAGATCACTATTTATGAAAACAATAATTTCTTTATTCAAAAGATAGTGAGGAGTAACTTGTTAGTGAATTCCATTTAACTTTCATTTTAAATAGTAAAGTATTCAACTGAGAGAGACTTAACCTGTGACCAGTTCATAATTTTGCAATGAACTACATTTACAATTTTATGTCAGCTAGGAAAATGTTTGAAAAGTAGTACTGAACCTATGTCCAACTTGTGATTCTACAGTGTGTATTAACAGTAATGTCATAAAGACCATGCAGTTTGAATAAGCCCTGAAAGTAATAGTGTGCATTGTTATCTGTTATATTTTTGCAAATAGTTTGTGCTGCTCTAGCTGTTAGTTCCAACCTTAACGTTAACATATGCAAGTGTCAGAGTTCATTGCACTCGCGTGTGGCAATATATAGGTTGTGTTTGTCCGTTAAAGTTACTCATACCCACTTTCTTAAACAAGAATGTTAATCATTATCATGCCTAATTAGGCTGGCGACCGTTTTCTTTATGCTTTAAAGAGTGTGGATAGGTTAAATATCATTTATAACTGTTTAAATATTTACGTATTTCTGACTTTCGCTTCCAATAGCCACCTCCGTTAGGTATATCACGGTCAACTTAACAAAATTCCTCTCAGAGGGTAACACTGCTCTGTTGCCTTATACCATAACTACTCTAACAAAAACCGAGCGAGGTGGCGCAGTGGTTAGACACTGGACTCGCATTCGGGAGGACGACGGTTCAATCCCGCGTCCGGCCATCCTGATTTAGGTTTTCCGTGATTTCCCTAAATCGCTCTAGGCAAATGCCGGGATGGTTCCTTTCAAAGGGCACGGCCGACTTCCTTCCCCGTACTTACCTAATCCGATGAGACCAATGACCTCGCTGTCTGGTCTCCTTCCCCAAAACCAACCAACCAACCAACTCTAACAAAATAGTTCCATTTTACAAACTGCCTCCAGCTTTGAGGTTATGGTATAGCAGTAGCGGACGGTAGTGTTATACGGAATTTGCTTCAGCGATTCACTGAAATCACGGAAAACCTAAATCTGGATGGCTGACGGTGGTTTGAACTGTGACCTTTCCGAATATGAGTCCAGTGTCTTAATACTGTCCCACTGCGTTCACTCAGTCTGAGCAGTTTCCGTGCAAGACGTGGACGAGGAAAGTATCTCCTTGGAGGTATGTCCACAGGAGACAAATGTGTGACACAGGGACCCTCTGATTAAAAACGTCTTAAGAGGAGGCCGTCGTGTTACTCTGTCGAAAGCACGGGATATGCTCCGGAAGACGGCTGTAAAGAATTTCCGCCGATTCATTGTGTCAGTCACCTCCTCCACCAGCCGCGGAAGTTAATGACTCGCAGAACGTCTGCGTCCCAGCAGCGGGTATATCTATCGCGCATTGTCAGGAGATCCGCATCCGAACTGTCTAGCTTCTGGGGGAAAATCTAGCCGTTAGCAGTTCTGTGTTTACTGTTACGTCTATGTGCACATCACTGTGAACTACTTTTAAAACATTGGCAATAATACACTCCTGGAAATGGAAAAAAGAACACATTGACACCGGTGTGTCAGACCCACCATACTTGCTCCGGACACTGCGAGAGGGCTGTACAAGCAATGATCACACGCACGGCACAGCGGACACACCAGGAACCGCGGTGTTGGCTGTCGAATGGCGCTATCTGCGCAGCATTTGTGCACCGCCGCCGTCAGTGTCAGCCAGTTTGCCGTGGCATACGGAGCTCCATCGCAGTCTTTAACACTGGTAGCATGCCGCGACAGCGTGGACGTGAACCGTATGTGCAGTTGACGGACTTTGAGCGAGGGCGTATAGTGGGCATGCGGGAGGCCGGGTGGACGTACCGCCGAATTGCTCAACACGTGGGGCGTGAGGTCTCCACAGTACATCGATGTTGTCGCCAGTGGTCGGCGGAAGGTGCACGTGCCCGTCGACCTGGGACCGGACCGCAGCGACGCACGGATGCACGCCAAGACCGTAGGATCCTACGCAGTGCCGTAGGGGACCGCACCGCCACTTCCCAGCAAATTAGGGACACTGTTGCTCCTGGGGTATCGGCGAGGACCATTCGCAACCGTCTCCATGAAGCTGGGCTACAGTCCCGCACACCGTTAGGCCGTCTTCCGCTCACGCCCCAACATCGTGCAGCCCGCCTCCAGTGGTGTCGCGACAGGCGTGAATGGAGGGACGAATGGAGACGTGTCGTCTTCAGCGATGAGAGTCGCTTCTGCCTTGGTGCCAATGATGGTCGTATGCGTGTTTGGCGCCGTGCAGGTGAGCGCCACAATCAGGACTGCATACGACCGAGGCACACAGGGCCAACACCTGGCATCATGGTGTGGGGAGCGATCTCCTACACTGGCCGTACACCACTGGTGATCGTCGAGGGGACACTGAATAGTGCACAGTACATCCAAACCGTCATCGAACCCATCGTTCTACCATTCCTAGACCGGCAAGGGAACTTGCTGTTCCAACAGGACAATGCACGTCCGCATGTATCCCGTGCCACCCAACGTGCTCTAGAAGGTGTAAGTCAACTACCCTGGCCAGCAAGATCTCCGGATCTGTCCCCCATTGAGCATGTTTGGGACTGGATGAAGCGTCGTCTCACGCGGTCTGCACGTCCAGCACGAACGCTGGTCCAACTGAGGCGCCAGGTGGAAATGGCATGGCAAGCCGTTCCACAGGACTACATCCAGCATCTCTACGATCGTCTCCATGGGAGAATAGCAGCCTGAATTGCTGCGAAAGGTGGATATACACTGTACTAGTGCCGACATTGTGCATGCTCTGTTGCCTGTGTCTATGTGCGTGTGGTTCTGTCAGTGTGATCATGTGATGTATCTGACCCCAGGAATGTGTCAATAAAGTTTCCCCTTCCTGGGACAATGAATTCACGGTGTTCTTATTTCAATTTCCAGGAGTGTATATCACTGGCATAAAAGTCAGTATTTTCGAACGTTTGAAGAACACATTCGTTGGAATTCTACCATATCTCACGTATTAAAAATTGGCACTACAATTCTGTTAACATACTTTCTTAAACTATGGTCTGTTGTGCATCATTACTATCTTCCGCCACAATATTATTGACAGAAATTGTTCGGATTACATTGTCAAAAAGTTCGCTCAAAATGTGTTTGTTGATATACCACTGCACCAAACGACTTAGGTTGCTAAAAGAAACGGATGTACAGCCAAAAATTTCCTAGAATGTGACAGATATTCTTTTGAATTAATGTTAATCTAACTCACTTGCTGCTGTTTTGGCGATCCTGTTTCACATTACCCTAATTTCAAATTCAGCCACAGTATGCATTTGTAATGTTTGTCTAATTTATTCCAAGGCATTTCTGTAAGGTTTTCACACGAAGTCAGTTCAATAAGTAAAGGGAATTTCGCAGTTTCTATTGTGTTTGTTCGATTCGTTCAATTTTTTTCGTTGTTGAATGGTAAACATGTCTTAAATGTGTATCTAGTATCTACACAGTTAGCGATATGGGATATTTAGTCTGCTGGCAGCTGTCAGTAAGGTAAGCGGCTTGTAATCAAATTACTTATTTATGGAATATCGTCTCAGTTATGCACCTGGATTCGTGATTTCCATTCAGAGACGTCACAGTTTGTAGTAACTGACGAAAAGTTGTCGAGTAAAACAGAAGTGATTTCTGTCATTCACCAAGGTAATATTATGAGCCTTCTGCTTTTCTTCATACTAACCTAAGGACATCACACACATCCATGCCCGAGGCAGGATTCGAAACTGCGACCGTAGCGGCCGCGCGGTTCCAGACTGTAGCGCCTAGAACCGCTCGGCCAATCTGAGCAGCAGTCTTAGGCTGTTTTCAGACGATGCTGTCGTTTATCGTCTAGTAAAGTCATCAAAAGATTAACACAAAGTGCAAAACGATTTAAAAGAGATATCTGTATGGTGCGAAAATTGACCCTGAGTAAGAAAAAGTGTGAGGTCAGTTACATGAGTGCTAAGGATAATCCGTTAAACTTCAGTTACACGATAAATCAATCAAATCTAAAGGCCATAAATTCAACCAAATACCTAGGAATTACGATTATGAGCAACTTAAATTGGAAAGAACAAACAGGAAATGTTGTGGAGACGGCGAACCAGCGACTGCGTTTTATTGGCAAAACACTTAGAAGATCCAACAGATCTACTAAAGAGACTGCCAACACTACGCTCGTCTGTCCTTTTTTGAAATACTGCTGCGCGGTATGCCATCCTAACCATATAGGACTAGCGGAGTACGGTACATCAAATTGTCAAATGTATGTGAATTCCGAAGAGGCCAAACTCCTGAGGTCACCAGTCCCTAGGCTTACACACTACTTAAACTAACTTATGCTAAGAACAGCACACACACACACCCATGTCCGAGGGAGGACACGAACCTCCGGCGGGAGGGACCGCGCAATCAGTGACATAGCGCCTTAAACCACGCGGCCACTCCGCGCGGCAGGAGTACATCGAGAAAGTTCAAAGAAGGGAAGCACGTTTTGTATTATCGATAAATAGGGCACAGAGACATCATTAAAACAAAACCGTTTCTCTTTGCGTCGGAACCTTCTCACGAAATTTCAGTCATAAACTCTCCTCCGAATACGAAGATATTTTGTTGATGCCGACCTTCACAAGGAGAAACGATCATCGTAATAAGATAAGGGAAATCAGACCTTGCACAAAAAGATATAAGTGTTCGTTTTTTCCGCACTCTGTTGCAGCGTGGAATAACAGAGAATTATTGTGAAGGTGGTTCGATGAACCCTCCACCAGGAGCTTAAGTGTGATTTGCAGAATTCCATTTAGATGTAGATGAAGGTCTCGTGTTTTGTTAGTAATGACGATTATTTATTTTGTATAAAAATGGAGCATGGAATTTCTATTAGATTTTTTTCTAAGGGCGGATAAAGCGCAACAGAGTACTAGAGACTTTAAATATTGCTTTCAGAAAGTCTGATATGAGTAAAACAAGGGTTTAAAAGTGGTACACGAGTTTCGGATTATGCCGTGAAGACGTCGAAGATGATGAGCACCCTTGCCGCCCCAGCACATCATCGACCGATGAAATTTCGGCAAAAGGGGGAAAAAAATTATTATGAATGACCGTCGAATTACAATCATAGAAGTCGCTGATGATGCTGTAACATTTGTCTCAGGCCCTAACATTTTTAGCGGAAGTTTTGAGTACGACAATTGTGATAGCAAAATTCGTTCCAAAATTGTTGAATTCGGACAAGAAACAGCAGCGAATATAAGACGTTCGGGAGTTGCTGTATGAAGTCCACAAAGACGCAGAACTAATTCAACGTATCATACGAGATTGGTTTACAGGCATGACGTCGAAGCGAAGGCTCTACGTCCTAGTGGATGCATTCTGGGTCGCTAAGACCTAAAAAATTTCAAGTGCGACCAATTTGATGGTTACGCTCACTATGTTCTTTAATTTTAGCGGTATAGCACACCATGAATTCTTGTCACAAGGTCGGACGAGCAGTAAGGAATACTGCTAACATGTTCAACGCCGTTTGCGTTACACGATTCGAAAAATAGAGCCAGATATGTGGCGAAACAATTCATGGCTTTTGCACAATAGTGATGCACTTCTTCACACTTTGTCGCTGTCCAAGATGCTACTCCAGGCGGATGGAAAATGAATGTGCGAAGCGGAAAATACTGAACGCGTAAATGAAGATCTGGCCCTGTTTGACTGCCCCTGAAGCATATATTAGGATCTCTTAATAGTGCTATTATCTCCTCCTTCTTGCACTTTAACATATAAATTACAACATAAACATAAATGAATGATTAAGGGAACTAGTAACTAAAAACTGATAAATGTTGTTCCTGTTTATTCATTTATTGTAGATTAAAACCCCTTTATATATTATAAATGTTTATATATCAATGCCCAATGGACATAAAGATACAAATGAATTTCCTAACTAATAAGATTGATCAATTGCCCAAATCTACCTCTTTTTATGGCTGCACAATCTAATACACATAACGCGAGGTGACTGACATCATCTATGTACCAAACACTAGAAGACACTACTTTCAAAGATGATCTACAGTGGTGTGCAACCTCAGTGGAAATAAAATTTATGTGATCACAATTGTTAAACTTTATAGCCCTAAAAAGCCGAAGCAATTAGCAATATTACTGTATGTACTGCGTCTGGTGTGTCGGATTGATGGTTCTTGTGCACGGCAGAAGACAGACAGTCCTCTGACTAGTATAATCTAATACTGTCTTCTCCTCTCTGTGTTCTACAGACAAGAAATGCGAACTCCGAACTCCAGCCACAAGGACGGAGTTCAGGTAATGTCTCAACATGAGTATAGGCAGAAGAAGTGCACTCAACGCTGCGTACTGAACGATGACTCCCTACCTGGAAGCGAAGTCCAGAATCGTATAAGTTCTTAACAGTACAGTTCCTAAGCGTCCTACCTATAAAATCTCCTGAGAGCAAAGACAGCAAGCCTGTCTGTAGCAACAAAGCTGATACTGAGCGACCATTAGACACGGGCGCTCAAAACGGAAGATCTTCCACTGCTGGGTTCCCAGCAATGCTCGGCTCCCCTCCCTCGTAACTGCAGAAGGCAAATCATATTCTCGAAACCACGGAATATTCTCCTTCTCTACAGATTCTTCCGAGTGCCGACCAACCATAGTTTAGTCTTTTGTCGCCCAGCGCGGAAAGTTTTCGAGGAAATACCTATCCTCGTTAATTAGGAATACATACAACGGTACGCTTCTCAGAGTAAAATATTCTCGGATATAACCCAGCCTGCATGATTTCCGAGGTAACGTTTCCTCGTCCCTCTCTGCTGCGTCCAAGATTTTCAGAGTTTCCGGTTATCCTTCCGGCCTAGCTACAGTACTGGCCAGCCGCCATTCTATTGTGCTTCAGCGCTCAGTTTCCCCAACCGTCCGGCTAGGGCTACTTCCTGTGTTAAGCAGGACCAACATATCTGTGCAGGCTTTTCCAGCCAGGGTCTGAGTTACGCCTGCCATTTCATTTCCATGGCGTTCCAACCTCTACTATTATAGGCAATCATTCATTACGCCATTTTGATAATAAAGACACGCCGTCACCTTTCATGTAATAAGCATTAACAGCTATTTAGAAGATGTACGTGACAATGTAAGTCTTCTTTAAATATTCATGTATACGATGTACAATCTATCAAACGATTCCTAATTCCGGCTGCAAATCACGGCAAAGTATGTAGATGAGTGCTTTCTGGAGGTAGCTAAAAACTATCACAAAAATGAAGCTTCATAATTTTTTCGGTGTTTGGAAAAAGCGGTGACATAAATGTATAATATCTAATGTAGAGCACGTTGAAGCTAATAACATAGCTGTAAACGAATAAATAAAATTGTTTCGGAAACACAAAAATTCCATTTTTTGTACATACCTCCTACATAATTTAATGTTTAACTCACACAGTTACGGGAGTGTGCTCATTCTCCACCGGCGAATGTCACATACTTAGTTTTCTAGTTCCATCGCTAAACACAACTTGTATATTGCGACAATTTACTGAATGGCTTGTGTATAAAATTTTGTTCTAAAGTGAGGTCCAGATTTTATAACTTTATGTAACATATTTTACTCCGTAACGCGAACTGTTACAATTTATAAACAACTTCGATACAGTCTGTACAAGTCAGCGCTGGCAACGACGGACAGCTGTCAGTTCTGTTTGCAACTAATTCGGGCGAAGGTAAAACCGGGGAACAATGGCTTATTGGAACCAAGAGTATGAACCCATTGGCCACTTGTCATGTTCATTATACCAGAGGATTGAAATGGTAGCGACCCAAAAATGTTATGATGAAGAGACTTGTATAAATCACTTAACCGCCAACCATGAACCATAATCCAATTGCAGGTTGCCTATCTAACTGCTTCCAGAATTTTACCAGTATTTCGTGTAATTATTGACCGAATTTAAAATGCTGCCGTAATCTAGTCATTTAGAGCTGTAGTCCTATGCTGAAAGTTTAACACAGCAACACAAATATTAGTTAGAAGCTCTGTCTTGAGGCAGCGCAACAGATGATGCGCAAATACCCGGACTTTAATTCCTCCAGTGGTTGAGAATGAGATCGCTTAGCGACTTCCAGAAGACTGCACATAATTTCAAACTTTTACGAATTTTTTTCTCGCTGACCCCCCCCCCCCCCCCTCCCCTAGAATGATGAAAGAAAAGCAGTTTATCGCTTATTACATTTTCGCAGTTCGTGCTGTCATATTCGTGCTGTCAAACTTCAGTATTAGGCATATCGCCTTAGTTTATAACTTCTTTACTACCGACTCCAATCGTAACACAGTTTGCAGAGGGTATCCAAACATACCACTGAATGTACCTGCGAAATTATATCCCTGTACGACACGTTGTACAGGAGATGTGACGTCAAAAATATTTAACTCCACGAAAAACTAGCTTTCGCTTAAAATGGCGTGCAGTAAAACTTCACCATTACGAATGACATTTTAATTTATTGCTTCTTTACTACGAACTCTACTCGCAACATATTTTGCAGACAGTATCTACATACACCACTGAAAATATCTGCAAAGTGGTATCACTGTACAACACATAATACAGGACAGGAGATATGACGTTACCTACGGTCGCAGGTTCGAATCCTGCCTCGGGCATGGATGTGTGTGATGTCCTTAGGTTAGTTAGGTTTAAGTAGTTCTAAGTTCTAGGGGACTGATGACCACAGATGTTAAGTCCCATAGAGCTCAGAGCCATTTGAACCATGACGTTATAAACGTTGAGATACGTACAAAACCAGCTTTCGCTTAAAATGGAGCGCAAATTATCCAGACCACGTTCAACCAGTGTTTCATAATGAAAGTACATAGCGAATTCCAACAGAGTTTAAGAATAATTTCAAACCTTCCCTAAGCTTTTTCTCGCTTATATGCTCGAAGTCGATTAGTTAATGTTTTAACACATTAACTCATTCGCAAAGTAATCAGACATCTGAAGCTGCTTTATATATGGGAGTGAGATTCTTTAAGGGATTGTGTGGTCATTGGTTATTCGTGGCTGGGAACCTTTCCGGTTTTCCGAGAGTGCTAGACCCGGTGAAAGTAACGTAATGTGAGCAATGACTGTGGTTCCCTCACAATTAGAATAACATGCTGTACTTCATAACTACAAAGTTTAATACAAGAAATATGATTACAGTGTGACTATTTCACAATTTTCAGTTTTCCGCGAATGTTTCCTCAGTCTCAAATCTGTTTCTCTTACTCTCCGAAGTCATGTGCAGTATTAAAGAAATGCTTGTCTTGTGTTGTTCAACGTGGCGGCGTTAATCGCAGTCCTATCAACCGTTTTCTCCGTTGTCATATTCCTAAGTTAATGGAGAACTTCTGAACGATTACTTAGTCTTGGATTAACCATGTGCTGTGTAGTTAAATTTTCAAGGAAATGGTTAACATTAGTAAAAAGATAGCAATGTGTTCTAACTTACGAAAACACGACTGTATTTATATGTACACTGTGTGATCAGAAGTATCCGAACACCCCCTAAAATACACGTTTTTCATATTACGTGCATTGGGCTGCCACCTACTGCCAGGTACTCCATATCAGTGACCTCAGTAGTCATCAGACATCGTGAAAGAGCAGAATGGGGCGCTTCGCAGAACTCAAGGACCTCGAACGAGGTCAGACGTTTGGGTGTCACTTACGTCATATGTCTGTTCGCGAGATTTCCTCACTCCAAAACATCCCTACGTCCGCTGTTACCGGTGTGATAGTGAAGTGGAAACGTGAAGGGACACTTTTCAGCACAAAAGCGCACAGGCCGACCTCTTCTGTTGACTGACAGAGACCGCCGACACTTGAAGAGGGTCGTAATGTGTAACAGGCAGGCATCTATCCAGACCATCACACAGGAATTTCTAACTGCATCAGGATCCACTGCAAGTACTATGACAGTTAGGCGGGAGTTAAGAAAACTTGGATTTCATGGTCGAGCAGCTGCTCATAAGCCACACATCACACCGATAAATGCCAAACGACGCCTCGCTTGGTGTAAGGAGCGTAAACATTGGACGATCGAACAGTGGAAGAACTTGTGTGGAGTGACGAATCACGGTGCACAATGTGACGATTCGATGGCGGGGTGTGAGTATGGCGAATGGCCGGTGAGCAGCATCTGCCAGCGTGAGTAGTGCCAACAGTAAAATTCGTAGGCGGTGGTGTTATGGTGTGGTCGTGTTTTTGATGGAAGGGGCTTGCATCCCTTGTTGTTTTGCGTGGCACTATCACAGCACAGGCGTACATTGATGTTTTAAGCATCTTCTTGCTTCCCACTGTTGAAGGCAATTCGGGGATGGCGATTGCATCTTTCAACACGATCGAGCACCTGTTCATAGTGCACGGCCTGTGGCGGGGTTACCCGACAATAACATCCCTGTAATGGTCTGGCCTGCACAGAGTCCTAATATGAATCCTACAGAACACCTTTGTATTGTTTTGGAACGCCGACTTGGTGCCAGGCCTTATCGACCGACATCGATACCTCTCCTCAGTGCAGCACTCCGTGAAGAATGGGCTGCCATTCCCCAAGAAACCTTCCAGCACCTGATTGAAAGTATGCCTGCGAGTGTGGAAGCTGTCATCAAGGCTAAGGGTGGGTCAACATCATATTGAATTCCACCATTACCAATGGAGAGCGCCGCGAATTTGTAAGTCACTTCCAGCCAGGTGTCTGGGTACTTTTGATCGCATAGTGTACTTTTGTAAACAGAACACTGCTGTGCAACTGATTAACTAAGTGAGACCCACTAGTTTAGCAAGTGATCTCATTTACAGAAAAAATTAGGTAATGTCTGTAATTTGTCTCAGAAAACGATGGCTCTTGACTGCGAAAACCGGTAATTTCTTGTTGGAATGACATGACTGTGATATAAAGTAAACCGCTTTTTAACAAAAACTGGTAACTGTTTGCCGCCCGAGAAGCGGTCGTTATTTGACACTTGATATTAATTGTCTTAAGAATCACATGGTGGTTTGTACAACATTTAGCTTTAAAATTGTAACCGTAAGTTTCAAACCAGTGCCGATAACTGTCAGTGTATCACATTGCGCTGACCAGCACAACCGACTCTGAATGACCTGGGTTGCATCGAGACAGCTCTCTCCTCAGTTTTGACGTTTTACTGTTTTACTGCACGACCGCCTCAGCAGGTTACAGATTTCCAGATTGGAAAAAGACACTCAACATGAAACGATACTGAAGTATCTGTTTGTCTAAAGCATTTGTTTTTCCTTGCTATGTGAAGGTAGCTAGTTAAATAACTGTAACGACTAATTTTAGAGCTTTGACTGACATTCATTATTTTGATCAAACAATAGTTCAAAAATCAAAGTATTTGGCAATTGTTAGTTCTTAAATTAGTGAAACGAAATCTTTCTCTCGTGTGCCAACCTCTTCAACTCAGAGTAACACTTGAACCAAGCGAAGTCAGTTATTTGTTGGATATTTTTCGATCTCTGCCTTGCTCTACAACTGTTACATTTTACAGCTCCTCCAAGTAACATGGAAATTATTTCTTCTTGTCGTAACCCAAGTTCCATCATCCTGTTTCTTCTTCTTCTCCTCAATATTTGCTGCATGTTTGTTTCCTCGCTGATTCTACGGGTAACCGTATCATCTCTTATCAGGCCACCTAATTTTCAACATCTCACTATAGCGCCATATCACAAATGCTTCGATGCTCTTCCTCTTCATTTTCCCACAGACTATGATTTCCTTCCATACATCATTGTGCTCCAGACATGCTTTCACAGAAATTCCTTCCTCAAGTTAAGGCTTCTATTTGATACTAGCAGGCCTTTTTTCTTTGGCAGGAAAGCCCCTCTTTGTCTATACTAATCTGCTTTGCTTTTTGTGACATCCTTGTTTCGTACATCATGCGTTATTTTGCTCACAAGATAGCAACACTTCTTCGTCTACTTCGTGGTCCCTTATTGAGGGATTAAGTTTATCGCTAATCTCATTTCTGGTACTTCTCATTACTTTCCTCATTCTTCGGTTTACTCTTAGTCCACTTCTGTACTCACTATTTTTTTCATTTGATTCCTGCAGTTCTTTCTCATTTCACTCAAGACATCAATCTCACCAGCGATACTTAATCATTCACAGCCTTTCACCCTTAATTTCTATCCCACTCCTGTTTCTTTTATTTCCATCACTACTTCCTCGATTTATAGATTGAACAGTAAGGGCGAAAGGCTACAGTACTGTCTTACATCTTTTGTAATACGAGCACTTCGTCATTGCTCTTCGATTCTGATTTTTCGCCGCTAGGTTCTTATTCATATGTTGCATTACTCTTCTTTCCCTATGTTTTACACCTATTTTTCTGAGAGTTTCTACCATCTTGTATCATTTTACATTGTTGAACACTGTATTATAGGACGACAAATCCTATGCAAATGTATGTCTTGATTTTTCGTAAGTCTTGCTTCCCATATCAAGCATAACGTCAGAACTGCTTCTCTAAAGCCAAACGGATTGCCATCTAACAATTCCGATTTTCTTTTCCATTCTTTTGAATGTTATTCTTGTCAGCAGCTTTGATTCATGATCTGTTTACATTGATTGTGCGATAGTTCTAGCACTTATCTGTCTTGCTACTTTGTGACTGTGTGAATGAGATTCTTCCGAAATGTAGTGGTATGTCTCCAGATTCATAAATTTTTGCAAACCAGTTTGAATATACGTTTGGTTGCCATTCTCCCATTGATTTTAGATGTTCCGAAGAAATGTTATCCATTCCTTCCGCCTTGTTTGATCTCAAGTCTTCCAGTGCTGTATCAAATTCTGACTATAATACTGGATGCCCTCTGTCTACAATATCGACTCATATTTCTTCTTCTAATACATCAGGAAGTTCCTCCCCTCGTACAACCTTTCAAAGTACTGTTTCCACATATTTTCTCTGCGTTTATCCGTGGAATTTTTCTTGCAATCTTAATGTTAACGCCTTTGTTTATAATTTCCCCTATTTATCTCATTCTTAAGTGACAGTTTTCCTGTCTTTTCCTGAACTTCTTGTAATTCTTTCTTTCGTAAATCAATTGAAGTATTTATTCTGATACCCAAGATTTCTTTGCGGTTGCATTCTTTGTACCTACATTTGTCAGCCCACCTTCTGTGATTGATCTTAAACGTCCATTCCTCCTCAGCTGAATTGCCTACTGTAGTATTCATGAATGCAGTATCTACACCCTTAGAGAACTTAAAACGCACCTCATCACTTCTCAGTGCTTCAGTATCCCTCTTATTTCCACACTAGTTCTTATGGACAAATTTCTTAAACTTCAGCCTGCTGTTTATCGTTACTAAATTGTGATCG
Organism: Schistocerca americana; assembly: GCF_021461395.2. NCBI lineage: Eukaryota > Metazoa > Arthropoda > Insecta > Orthoptera > Acrididae > Schistocerca > Schistocerca americana. Next base: position 656,331,249 of record NC_060122.1, read on the forward strand.
GAGTCTGTATCTGATCCTGCATACGCCTTGAAGTCCAATAATTGATTTCAAAATATCAATCTAATAATATGTTACCCAACTGGAATCTCTTGGCCATTCCTCGCACACCTAACCCTCTTTTGATATTCTAACAGTGTATTCGCTGTTACGAGCAAGAATTTACTTCAGACCTCAGTCTTTCTCCTAGCTCATTCCTACTACCTAACTCATATTCTCCCTAATCCTTCCTTCTATAGTTTCCCCTACTGCCGTATTCACATCCCCCATGATTATTAGATTATCTTCTCTCTTTACATAATGTATTACACATTCAATATTTTCATATACATTCTCTACGTCTTCATCTTTTTTCTTGTGACGCTGGCATGTACACTTGAACTATTGTTGTTGACGTTGGTTTGCTGTCGATTCTGACGAGAACAAACCTATCGCTGAACTGCTCACAGTAATCCACTCTCTGACTTACCTTCCTATTCATAACTAATCCTGCTCCCGTTATATCATTGTCTGTGCTATTGATATTACCCTACAGTCTTATGAGCAGAAAGCCTTGTCGTCCTTCCATTTTACTTCATTGACACTCACTATATCTAGACTGAGTCTTTGCATTTCTCGTTTCATGTTTTATATCTTCCCTAACAAGTTCAAACCTATAGCATCCCACACTCCAACTCGCAGAATTTTACATTTCCGTCGGTCATTCAATCCGTTCTGTCTCCTCCCGGACATCCGAATGGGCAAGTAACCCACGTTTTGTGGATACACATTAAGTTTCTTTAATGAATGGTTTCCATGGCCTTCTGCATCAACGTGTCACTGATAATTGCCGTTTCTTGCTCCTATTAGGGGTAGTTTCCGACCTGAAGAGCAAGAGGGTGCCCCCAATCTCTGCTCCTCTGTCCTCTGACGAGGCCGAGGGTAACTCCTTCTAGAGAAAGTCTGCGGCCGCTGTTGCTGACGATCGTTACTCAAAATTTAAGAAACGTCTGGGATCAAACCCGAGATCCAGGATGTTTAGGTTCCTAGTCAAAGACGCTACCCCTAAACGACTTCCATATTACACCGAATAAAAAATAATGCTCAAAAAAGTATATGTGTACGTATTGCTGAGTGGGGGCCCCACATTTCATCAGTACTATGGGTCACACGCTACGCTAAACCGGCGACGCCGCATTAAAATCTGAAATACTGCTCGATGATTGTGTGTTCTGCTTGGATACGCTGCAGACGTCTCTACAAGCATAGCCCCTCAAATACTTTCAAGATTGCTAGAGTGGTACGTGCACAAGAAAGTAGGTTGAGGAGGAGGAGCGGGGGGGGGGGGGGGGGGGAGGGGGGGGGGGGAGCGCAGTCACAATGGGCAGTGTACCACATAACGCAAGAGCCAAGGGTGCCTTTGTGCCACACTTGTCCACAGCGTGCAATTTGTGCTGCTATTAGAACATTTAGCAGTGATTTTCATATTGTTAAGAATTGTGAGAATATTCAATCTTTGTAGCCAGAAAATACGAACTTAAAGAGTATCGAAGCAAATACCTAACTGAGTTAAGGACGTTCTGGCAGATGGAACTCAACACATCGCTATTAACGAAACAAAATCGAGAGATTTAAATATAATTTCAAGAATATCCTAAGGAAATGTGATAGAACCGTTGCTGATTTCAGTGTACAGTGTGTCAGGGGTATAAGTGCAGATATTTGTATTGATGACTGATGACAGAGTACTGAACAATATTACAGTATTTACTTCACTTGCAGACTAATAATTATAGCTATTACGAGTAGTATGTCTTTAGGTTGGTCAGTAAGCCCAATACACTGTATGTTAACGATCTAATGGATAATATTGAATGCTCCATGAGGCTGTTCATGGACCATGTTGTTGTCTGTAGAAAGGCTGCAATGCTGGAAGACTGTAGCGATGTGAGCATTGATTGACAGTCGACCCTGAACAAATATAAAGGTAATGTGTTGCATATAAATAGATAAAGAGATCACTACTCCTTGATTACACTACTGTGATGAATCATTCGGAACGGTAGCAACCATAAGTTACTAACCACTAGGAGTGACTTAAAGTGGAATATATACGAAGACAGTAACTTGTTCTCGAAAGAACAGTTAATGTTGATGACCGTGCAGCTTTCTCCCTGGAATAAATGATGACTAACTGAAAACCTCAGCTGCTGACAGGTGTTATTGATATACCTCGATGTGGACAGCTGAAAATGTGTGCCCCGACCGGGACTCGAACCCAGGATCTCCTGCTTACATGGCAGACGCTCTATCCATCTAAGCCACCGAGGACACAGATGAATAGCGCGACTGCAGGGACTTATCCCTTGCACGCTTCCCGTGAGACTCACATTCCCAACTGTCCACAATTCTACATATGTATATCAACAACACCTGTCAGCAGCTGAGGTTTTCAGTTAGTCATCATTTGTTAAAGTGGAATCACATAAAACAAATAGAAAAGAAATTGAGATGCCAGATTGAGATTCGTTGGGAAAGTCTTTTGAAAATGTAAGTCATCCATGAAAGAAGCAGCTCACAAAATAATCTTTCGACCGATTCCCGAGATGTTTTATCAGTCTGGGGCCTTTATTAAGCAGTAATAATATAAGAAATAGATAAGACTCAACGGAGAGCGGTGCGTTTCGTCACGGGATCTTTTACTCGACGCGAGAACGTTAAAAATATGTTCAAGTAACTCCACTGTTATACGCCACAAGAGATGGGTGGTGTATCACGGCGAAGTTTACTGTTGAAATTTCGAAAGCATACGTTCTAAGAAGTCTGGCAACATCTTACTGTCTCCCTCAAACGTTTGGCGAAGTGATCACGGAGCTTTACCGATAATAATTCTTCCCACTTGCCATTCTTGAATGGAACAGGAGAGGCGGGAGGAGGAGATACTGGTACAACAATTACCCTCAGCCAGACACCACAAGGTGACTTTCGGATTAAGTATGTACATGCAGATGTAGTGTTGCTTACGGGTGGGATAAAATAACGATAGCAAGTGTTGCATTAGAGTATAAATGTATTTAGGTAGGGTCGGAAGCAGAAACAATAGACCAACCTGGCGCTTACCCCAACGTTGCGAGTAACCGGCGTAGACAACGGCTGGAGCGCATGGCTTGGATCACAGACCACATTGGCGACGCCGCGAAGTATCACCCCTCTCTCTCTCTCTCTCTCTCTCTCTCTCTCTTTCTCCCTGCCTCTGTGTGTGTGTGTTGGTGGGGGGGAGGGGGAGGGCGCGTTTCATGTGGCTCGGTGGCCGAGTGCAAGTCTTTCAATTGGATGCCATTCTGGCGATTAGTGTGTCCTAATCTACCCTATCTATCGAACCGAGGAAAGAGAACGTACAGTTTAACGAGGATCCGAACTACGTGTCGTTACTGGCAACTCCTTAAATTGTTGAGAGGTGAAGTCTAGATTGAAAGTTTCCATGGCTTAGTCGAGATTCGAACCTGCAACCTTTCGGTTTCTAGGCAAGCAGTTTACCACTAGACCATCTGGCCCGACATTAGTACTGATGAAATAAGTGATTACAAGTTACCGCACTAAGACGTTAGAAGTTGCTTCTCGGGCCTGCTCTTCCCACACTCAATCCAACCGGCCTCTCTTCTGCTGCACGAATCAGTTTAATGCACCCAACTGAAAAGTGCTATTGTGTGTCTTCTTTTTCCCCTTTTTATGACTGAGTTCCACTGCTTCCCCGGAATCCGTCACGAACGAGCATTTCCCAAGCGCCGTAACTGGGTACGAAGTGGATGGGGCCACGTAATAAAATCTCGGCCGCCAATGCGAGTGCTCTTTACAGCCCGGCACTCACCGCCTGTGGCTATGCAGCGCCGCAACACACAGCTGGCGGCCGTTAGGAGCACACTTCCAGAGAACCGTTGAACGATGTGGTGCTTTAAGTAGCACACGGGTTTTAAACGTGCGTGTATCGTAAACTGGAACCAACGAAATCTCAGCAGTAACTCGGATAGGCCATCGTAAATATCTTGAACTACTTGCGCTTCCTGAAGGATGGACTCAGACAAAGGTCGTGGTTTCTATACGTGTCGACAACTGTCAAACTTAACCTCAAACAACGGTAGTAAAAATCTTCTTAAATAATGCACCTTACCGAATAAGGGCCGTTAGCATGCAAGACACTGTTTAGCAACTGAAAGAAACAACATTTTTCGCGCCCTTATTTTACCTAATCGTTTGTGACTCTCTCGCGAATCTTATTCTAGAGCACTGTATTGAGACACAACATCTTCTGGCTCTGGGTATCCTCACGACAGCGGACCAAATCTCTCATTTTCATTTATTAATCTTTGTTATGGTATAACTCAGATTTCATTGATGATCACAGTAATTATCCTCTTACTACTAAGCTATCATCCAAATCAATTCAGATTTCATTTTAATAACCACTTTTAATAACATTGGACAAACGATTTGCAGACGAATCAGTCCATGTGCCTTCGGCTCACGCAAAAGGCAGCCCGAGCAAAGTGAGTCGAGCTGCCCAGTTCGATATGACGCGAGACAGCGAACCGTACAGTTCTAATGACTTTTGGTGCAAGTAAGATATTGAGACTGTTTGAGCAATGCAGAGAGGAACAGAATTTTGCATGTGTAATTTGATTTGTGACTGCATTTTCTACAAGATATATAATGAACCAGGATTTTAAGCGTTATATATTTGAACTATTTTACGTATGACTTTGTAGGAGTACGTTTGTTACATCTCGTGCTAGCAGTTTATGACCGAGTGAGGGGCCACAGTGGTTAGCACACTGGACTCGTGTTCGGGAGGACGACGGTTCAAATCCGCTTCCATTCATCCTGATGTAGGTTATCCGTTACTTCCCTAAATCTCTTAAGGCAATTTCTGGGATGGTTCCTTTCAAAGGGCACGCCCGATTTCCTTCCTCATCCTTCCCTAATCCAAGCTTGTGCTTCGTTTATAATGATTTCGTTGTCGACGGGACGTTAAACACTACATTACATTTTACACCTGTTTTTCTTTTGTAAAATAGGAAGCGACTTGTTTGGAGACGCAACGATCCAGCTCCTTAAGCTCTCTATCGATAGTTATTTTATTATTAAAAAGTCAAGCCTGCGTCTTAAGGGGCTCTGGAAAGGCTCAAAATCATGAAAACCTCTCAAGTACACCTGCCCATAGCAGTCAAAGTGGGAAAGAAAATACTTCACAGAAGAAGCTTGGTTCAATGAGTGAAAACTATGAATGTTTTATGGGCGAATCGGATGTGAATGAAATATTTGATATGTCGGTTCTCAAAGGAATTTTTTCAGACTGTGTAAGATGTATTCATTGTAGTGAAGTTGGTCTGGAACTCTCCATAATAAAGCACGTAGGACTTGCTAGTGAAATACAACTGAAATCTGATAAGTGTTCATACATGACCACCTTTTGGAACAGTGTTGCAGTAACTGCAACTGAAGAAAATGGTAGCAAAATCTACGAACACAACAACGAGTGATGCTTGCTTTAGACAAGGAACGCCTTCGGGCTGCAGACAGGGCTATAAAGAGTCTAGAAATACAAGCAAGAGTAAACAGGAGGAGGAACAAGAGGAAGCTGGAGGAGGAGTTTGCAGAGGATGAAGATAATCCATCCTATGGACCTGGAATGCACTAAAAAGTTAATCCAATCTTTGTCGCTCGATTCCCAAAACTTTTATTTTCTCATACTAATTACATGTTTTCTAAGGATCTTCCAAACATATTTGTTTCAAACTTTCAGTAAATGTTACACAGTACCTTCTGCATAATTTAACACAGCCTTTTTCCAAAAAACTGTATATTTTTGAAGATATAAATAAAAAAATTGCAAAAAAATGTTGTGAATTTTCATTACAATTGAAAAAAATTCATCTTTAATAACTGAACTAAAATTTTGTAAAATCCCTGTGTTAAGCTGTAGCCCATATTCCAATAAATAATCTGTAAAAAGTTCAACTTCCTACCTCAAATACTTTGTGAGGAAAGATGTAATTTATAAGCACTATTTTAACATTGAAGGAAAGGGCGTTCCGGAGCCCCTTAATGCAAAATCGTATTAACTTTTTACAAAATAATTTCTTTTGTGTGAACATTAACTACTTACATGACATTCGTCACCAAGCGCATCATTAACTAACAATAACCTTTTAGCCTGAAGCTAATTTTCACTCAGTCTGTAAAAGTCAGTGAGTATAATATCGTTTGAATTAAAAATAATCGGGACTTAAAAGAATTTTAACTGCAAATGAGAAAAGATGCACTGACTCTTTTTTATTGCTCTTGGAGTGATTTTTTTTTTTTTGTCGAGACTTTACGATACGTTACGATCTGGAAAATTAATCAATTTACGCGAAAGGAATCACTTCACTGCTCTGATGTGGCAAAACACAAATAGCTCCCTCGCATGACCTGTAGCTCCATTACAAATAGGAACCATTATGTGCAGTTTTGTTTATTTATTTATTTATTTATTGTTTCGTGGGACCACATTAAGGAGAAGTCTCCATGGTCATGGAACGAGCCAATACATAAAATTATAACACGATTGTAGAAACAGATAAAATGAAATATAAGAAACATATTCAGGCGACACGTCATTAGTTTAAATAAAGAAAATCAAGAATGTAACACTGGAATTTGCTTAATTTTTTAGCTCTTCAAGGAGCTCCTCGACAGAATAGAAGGAGTGAGCCATGAGGAAACTCTTCAGTTTAGACTTAAAAGTGTTTGGGCTACTGCTAAGATTTTTGAGTTCTTGTGGTAGCTTATTGAAAATGGATGCAGCAGAATACTGCACTCCTTTCTGCACAAGAGTCAAGGAAGTGCATTCCACATGCAGATTTGATTTCTGCCTAGTATTAACTGAGTGAAAGCTGCTAACTCTTGGGAATAAGCTAATATTGCTAACAGCAAACGACATTAAAGAAAATATATACTGTGAGGGCAATGTCAAAATTCCCAGACTATTGAATAGGGGTCGACAAGAGGTTTTCGAACTTACACCACACATAGCTCGAACAGCCCGTTTTTGAGCCAAAAATACCCTTTTTGAATCAGAAGAATTACCCCAAAAAATAATACCATATGACATAAGCGTATGAAAATATGCGAAGTAGACTACTTTTCGTGTTGAAATGTCACTTATTTCAGATACTGTTCTAATGGTAAATAAAGCAGCATTTAGTTTCTGAACAAGATCCTGAACATGGGCTTTCCACAACAGCTTACTATCTATCCGTACACCTAGGAACTTCAACTGTTCTGTCTCGCTTATAACATCCCCATTCTGTCTGATTAAAATATCAGTTAATGTTGAACAGTGATTTAGAAACTGTAAAAACTGAGTCTTAGTGTGATTTAGCATCAAATTATTTTCCACAAGCCACGAACTTATTTCATGAACTACATTATTTGATAATGTTTCAATATTACACACAAGATCCTTCACTACCAAGCTGGTGTCATCAGCAAACAGAAATATTTTTGAATCACCTGTAATACTAGAAAGCATATCATTTATGTAAATAAGAAACAGCAGTGGCCCCAGCACCGACCCTTGGGGAACACCCCACTTAACAGCGCCCCATTGGGACTGAACATCATTAGCACTCTCAATATTGCGGAGAATTACCTTCTGCTTTCTGTTCTTAAAGTAAGAGGCGAACCAATTGTAAGCTACTCCCCTTACTCCATAATGTTCCAACTTCTGCAGTAATATTTTGTGGTCAACACAGTCAAAAGCCTTCGTTAAATCAAAGAAAGTCCGAAGGTTTGCAGCTGCCATAACAGTCCAATGTGCCAGACACTGTCAAACGCCTTTGTAACATCAAGGAGAACTGCGCCACAGAACTCTGGCTGGTTGAAGGTGTCTGTGATGTATTCCACTCCTTGGAGAATCTGCTGTGTGGTAGAATGGCTGCTGCAAAACCCAAATTGCTCTGGAGGAAGGATGTGGAGCTGCATAACCAGACATTGGAGCCGGCAGAGGAAGAGATGCTCAAAGAGCTTGCTGACATGCAGAAGCAAGCTTATCAGATGATAGCTAGTAGGGTGCTTCTTATTCTTCCCTGGTTTTGGCACAGCGATGATGACAGGATGCTTCCATGCAGCAGGAAAGGTGGCCGTTGTGATGATCCAGTTAAACAGGGCGGCAAGATGGACGATCGCCGAGCTGCTTCAGGACCCTGTCAGTGATGTCATCAGATCCAGGAGCTTTGTTGCTCAGCAGCATCTGAATGCCCACTTGTACCTCTTCAGGCATGACTGGAGTGATGGGGTTCTCTTCCTCAACATCTTCCTAAAGAACTGCAGCAACGTCTCTCTCAATAGCAGAAGCGCATTGAAGGTCAACTCTGTTGTGCAGTGGCTGAAAGTTGGCCTGAAACACATCTGCCAACATATCAGCTTTCTCACTTGGGTGGTAAGCTGTCCGATCACCAATTGTCAGGGGTGGTGTTCGCGTACTCCTGTTAGTGAAGTGGCTGACAGTTTGCCAGCCAAATGGGTCTGTGGTGAAGCTGCGTAATTTGTCAGCCCACCACAGGTTATAATGAGCTGCGATGTCAGCCCGTATTTCCTGCTTGATGCAGCATTTGAAAGCTGCATTGCGGTTGAGGCGCCACTAACGGCATAGTTCATTCCTTGTCTGGATAGAGGCTAAAATGCCCAGAGGGAGGCTGGGCTTCATGGGGCGAGGCGGCTGCAGCGGTGGTGTGGCCTTGCGAAGAGCGTCAGTGACGATTTCAGCGAATCTCTCAAACGAGGCTTCAGTGGCAGCTTCCTCCTCCTTGATGCGGTGACCGCAACTGCAAAGTTGACGTGAATGTGGAAGCAGTACCAGTCCATGTGGCACAGGTTGAGGTGTCCAGGCAGATGTTCTGTTGCCACCCTGAGGCAGAAGAGGACAGGAAGATGGTCCGAATTGAGTGCGTGAATCACCTCAGCATCTAAGAACTGCGGAATCCCCTTGGTAATGGCAATGTTGATGACATCAGGCACTCCTTGTGAAGGGTAGCGTGTAGGTTCATCAAGGCTGCAGGCATGGGTCAGTCTGTCCCGCAGCAACGATAGTTGGCAATGTTGCTGTGGATGCCCAGCTTAAGGAAAGTTTCATCCACGAGGCAGATGTCTATGTTGTGGTCGAAAAGGAACTGCTACAGCTTGGCAATATCGTGAGTGAGGTCGTTCACATTGTACACGACAACATTCAGTTCATCCAGCCTGGGTGCTCTAGCCATGCTGGGGTGGTGCGGTGACTTCAGTAGCTGCCTTGATGGCTCTGGAGACCACCAATTCATCTGCGGAGGCGATGGTGTTTGGTAGCTGCGTCAGCTGCTACATGACATCTGCTAACGTGGTGGCGACGTGCCGTCGTTTTGCGGAGCTGTGGGTGGTGGGTGACAAGGTCTCCGAGACGTAGGTTGGCGGGCCTGGGTAGCAGGACGACCTGCCGTTGCAGAGGGTGCAGCCATTGACTGTGCTGGTGATACTGCTGCGGCATATGCCATCATAGCTGTGCATGGGCCACGTTGCGTGCGTCTAGCAAAGGCCAGAGTGCCCGCCAGTGGGAGGCGGTGGCGGCAGTGGAGGTTGACGTCGGTGTGGTGTCACGGAAGTTTACCAAAGTGTGGAAGTCCTCTCCATTTCCGACTGTCTTCCCTGTGCTTTGGACAGGACCAGAAGTTGGCTGTGTGAGGGCCACCACAGAGCCCACAGGTAGGCATCTTGTCCTTCTTGAGGGTGCATGTGTGGCTATCGTGTGCACCACCACATTTCACACACATCAGCGGCATTGTGCAGAGATGGGCTACATGGTTAAAGCCCTGTGGCTTGCAATGCTGGTGACTACTTTGAAGGTTAGTAAAACTTCGAAACATATATCTATTTTATACAAGCTGTAAATAAATAGTTGCCAATGTTACAGTTACAACCCTCATACTATCATATTAACTGTATCAATACCTTTATGAACCATTGCACACTATCATCACGTCATCATCCGAGCATCAGGCCACTTCCAAAGATGCAAAAAAAAAAAACCATATGTATCCCAAGGAAAGGCCAGAACGCCTGCCCAATGCACAAAAAGGCACAACATACTCCTTGAGTTCACAAGATAATCGAAATGGTGTGTGCGTTCACAGCTCTCCCTGGTACAACAGCTGCCCAGTAGCTTGAATTACAGAAGTGTGCCACATCTTCCAGCCACAACTACTGTAATTCAAGCTATTGGGAGGCCATTGTACTTAAAAGAACTGTGAGAACACCCTTGGTTTCGGTCATCTTATGAGCTCCGAGGCATACATCATGCTTTCTTTTGCATCAGGTGTGCCTTCCGGCATGTCCATAATGGATGTGTGGGATTCTTAGCGTCTTTGCAAGTGGCGTCATGTTCATCAGGAGCCGTTATGATAGTGTGCAATGACCAGGAAACCATTGATGTATTACGTTAATATGTTGATATATACAGGGTGAATAATCTAAAATTTGCACCGCAAATGTAGCAGAAATGGGAAGTTCTACTGATATGCAGTTTTCCCAGAATGGATTTCTAGTTAGGAGCTGGCACTGTTAGCCAATCAACAGATTGTAATAGGGCTTAGAAAGTGTGGTTTTTGTGTAAACATGCATTTTTTTTAAATGGAAAAATGCCTATTGACATTAAAAACTGAAAGATAAATTAGATTGTCAGTGGTGTTTGTTACAGAACTCTAGTGCGAGTCGTTTATGAAATATCTTATTTTGAAAAGTTTGCACAGCAACACTTTTTTGTGGTATTCAACATGTGTAGTTGCTTGGTATGATGATGTTATGTTTGCCTATAGTGTGCTTATGTGTTCCATGAGTGCATTGCGTCTTACTAGTTAGTTAGTGTGTGACAGTCCAAGCAGTAGCTCGTGAGTGGATGATGGGATTTACTAATGCAAAAAAAGCCGACATGCTCATTGTGTATGGAGAGTGTAGGGAGAATGCTGTTCGTTCTTGTCAGGTGTGTATGTTAAAATATCTGAATAAATGTCAATAATCGGTTACGTGAAAGTGGTAGTGTAAGACATGGCAATGTAATAGAAGGCAAAAAGTGACGACAGAAACGGGGGAAATTAATTTTCTTGCTGCTGCTGCCACAGTTGATCCACACGTTAGCTCCGGTGCAATCGTATGAGGAGGTGGCATGAGTCAGGCAATTGTCCTACGCACTCTCCATCAACATAGGTTCCATCCCTATCACATCTCACTCCATCAAGAGCTGCATGGAGACAATTATGAGAATCATGTAAACTTCTGTACATGCAAATTAAAACAGAATATTACAGATGTATCTTGTTTTGTGATGAAGCCACATTTACCATTTATGGCCAAGTAAACTGCTTAACATGCACTGCTGGTCTGTTCCATTGACTTTGTCTGTTGGAATGCCAACATCCACATAGTGTAAACGTGAGGTGTGGGATAGTGAACCATCAGCTCATATCCCCTTTTATAATAGATGGAACACTGAACACATGTAATTTTCACAGCATCCTAACAGATAATCTTCCACAGATACTAGAAGACCTTCCTCTGCAGACTAGAAACCACCTATGGGACCAACATGATGGCTGTCCAGCCCATAGTGCATGAAGTACTACAGCATAACTTCACAAATTGTTTCCAAATCGTTGATTGGAAACAGAGGACCTGTATGTTGGGTGGTGCAGTCCCCGGATTTGATGCCTGTAGACTTATTTCCGTGGGGAAAGTGAAAGACATATCGACTACACCAATGATATGCAATGACGTAATAATGTAGCCTGCTCAGAACTCTCTGCTGAAATGCTAGCACCTGTGCAACAGTCATTTGACACCATGCTGCAAGCATGTATTACTGCTGCAAATGGTCATTCTGAACACAACCTGCGATGGTCAGTTGTCTTGCTGGTTAAAATCTACACAACTAGTGTATGTATTTGTGTGGTTCATTAGTGCGTGCTAATGCAGATATTTTACAAGTGTCAGAATTGGAACTTTTCAAAATACGGTATCTCATAAATGACTTGCACTAGAATCTTGCAACAAACACCACTGACTTTCTAATTTGCCCTACTTTCAGTTTCTTAATGTCTGCAGGCATTCTTCCATTTTTAAAAAGTGTATGTTTGCATAAAAATACACTTTCTAAGTGTTATTCCACTATGTTGATTGGTTAACAATACAAGCCCCTGACTATTAACCCAGTCTGTGAAAAATGCACATCAATAACACGTTCCATTTCCACAATTTCTACAGTACAAGTTTTCGGTGATCCACCCTGTTTACAATATAAGCTAAAGATGATAATGGCTAATAATGTGAAGAAAAAAACTGAAATATTTGCATACTCGAAAATAAATTCATATTGTAATATAAATAAAGTAAAAATGTAGCTTTATATTTTGTTCTCTAGGACAAAATTATAAATATTTTGAACCATCAAAGGTCCATACAAAGAGTGAAAAGCGGTGAAAGAAAAAAAAATTATCACTCGCAGTTTGGAATGGCTTCATGTGTGCCTCCCATTTTATCATGAGGTGTTCCCCAGAACCTCTTATGATAAAGTGTCTTTGCTACATACGAGACACGTGACTCCATAAAAGTAGTTAATGCTTCTGGGTGTACTTCTTTGTACTGTACCATTCAAAAATAATATTCGTATCATTAAAAATCAGTCATCAAATATGTCATGGAATATTATGAAACTTATGTAACAAAAAAACAGGTCTAAACAACCTTCTTACAGAGTAGTGGTGTTTAAGAAATCAAGTAATGAAAGAAACCATTAAGATTATGTTCTCAGTATTATCTCTAAGTAAAGTACGACAGGTTGCAAATCAGAATCAAACCAAAAAATTACAAAAATAAATTTATGTGATAACAATGAAGTGTACTTAGTCAGTTCTCATACCTATATTACATATCATATTTCTCCACACAAATTCGAGTGTACTTATAACATTACTACTTTCCACTTGACATTTATGGCTCTATATCACTGGATCACAGTCATAGTAATTTCTCATATGTTGTCTTAATGCACTCAAAAAATAGATTCCCTTACAAACTGTTATTCCATGTGTTTTTCCTGCTTTATCTCATATCTCTTGGGAGTCAATGCCCATCAGTGAGCAATAACAACTTGAATCTGATTGCCAAAACTACAAATTAATCATTTTGTCATATTACTACATATTTCACATCACGCATCATCTTACTTTTTCATTACAAAAATCAATATTTGAATCCGTTATAATGTAAAATCCTATATACTAGAACGTATCCTTAAATACCTGCCACAATTAAGCCAGCAATATTGGAACTGTATGCATCACCTGGATCGCAAGTCCTACATTCAGTAACTACTCCTCTCATCAAATTCACATCCTTTGTCTGTGCCACATTTACCTTATATGGCTACAAATGTACAACATTCTTAGGGGAAAGTTTACAAAACTGTGTCTTACTTAGATTCATCAGTTGTTAGCATGTTAAATTTTCTATTATTAATATGTTTTCTTTGATGTTTCACTTCAACTAGCCCACCTTGTTTCTTATGATGCATACCACTACAGTAATCATCACTTCCCACACTGTTAACTGATACTGCAATACATAATTTCACATTGCTTCCACTTTATTCTATACTGAATTCCATTCAGTCCTCTTGACTACATTACAGCAAGGTCCCTAACAATGTCAACCTGTAATATTTTTTAATTTTCTTCTTATCTCCCTCTTCTCTGTTTCTCTTTATCTCATAATCCTCCCATCATCATTGCTCATCTTAATTCATCCATTTTCTCACTAATTGTTGTATTCTCATCTACTCCATTTTCACTTCACTCATTACATAATACATTTCTTTAGTATTTCCCATCAAAATTCATGACTTAACCCAGCAATCGCTGCTTGCTGTTTCATTCATACACATTAGGAAAACAGTCACACTTCTCGGTTACCCTCCTCCACAAGCCTATTGTGCATAATTAATTCCTTCCTACCTCCAATCATTACTTCTACACACCACCAAAATACTCAAAATTATTTGTTATTTGTGTTCAAATTGCATAATCCAAACCAAATTTATTCCTATATTGTCATAGCACCACATAAGTCATGTTTTTGTCAGTAGTCTCCAGTTTCCTACATGATGCTGTTCACAGACAATTACCTTATTCTTGTTTTTCAAAACACTCAAGAACCACTAACTTGAACATTTCATTTCATCAGAAAAGAAAAATGACATTCGAAACATTTATTGGGACTTTAATTAATTCTCACTGTTTGTTGGGCATAAAATGTTTATTTTAATAGTGTGGTATAAGATCATTTACTGAAAGCAATGTCATCAGATGCAACAACCTTTTCCCACTTTTGGGGGGCAAATGGATTCTGTGATAAAAAATTTCATGACCTTTTGGAAGTTATCCACTCATGGAGCCAGTTTTTGAGAGTGTTAAAAGATGTGAATTGTTGCTGAGAAAGGCAATGTTGCATAGACCAAAGCAAATTGCAGTCAGAAGAGTTGATGATAAGTGGGCTAAGACATCCCGAAGTCTCTTCAAGATTTTCTTCACTCAGTTTGCAACATGTGGTTGGGCATAGTCATGAAGCTGAATGACTTCATCATGACTCTGCGTATATAGTGGGCATTTGTCTTTAAGTGTGTACATCAAATTCAGTAACCGTGCTTTGTAGCATTCAGCTTCCACAATCTGACCTGGTTCCAGCAGCTCATGGTGCACCACACCGACCAGGATGCATTTTGTCACCTGTTCAAAATCATTGTCTGTTTTCCTTATGCTACCACTAGCAAATGATGACTTTTCAAAGTAGATTTCTTGAAATGAAAGCAGAAGACTAACACTTCTCACAAATGTCTTTTGTATGCACAAAACTGAATGTGTTCGAGGCACTAAATAGGTCTGTTGTTCCCACTCCACTCTAAAGTCACAGACAGCTCTGAAAGCTTAATGTTTCTACTGTTAAATAGATCCAGTACTTCTTTCCCCTATGCTGCTCTCACTTCGTCAGCAATAAGACTTAATTCAAGCTCCCAACAGTAAATACATATGATCATGTCTCATGTTGCATGGAAATGAAGTCCCATGCTTCTTGGCAGAGCACAGGGCAATGATGTGGGAGACCCGCACTGCTGTACTAGGCAAGGTCCTAATTAAGGTGGTTTTCCGTTGCCTTCCTCTGACCGTAATGGGGATGAATGATGACAACACAACGACACCCAGTCATCTTGGGGTGAGGCCCTGTGCTTGGGAAGAGAGAACACTACCACGAGACAAAAGCTGTGGACTCATATTGCATAATGTCTTTAAATACAAGTACAGTTCCTGTTATTAATCAATTAATCATTCGCTCATGAAGGCATCATCGTTTCATCAGGCAATTACAGCATCACAACTCTGGGCTTGCTGAAGAAGGTAGCAATCTGAAACAGAGAACAGTCAACACTATGTGTTCCAAATGGTGCCAACTTTTAACGATCAGTACTTGAGAGCCGGTGGTCGACTTATCTTGTACGCTTACTATGGGCAATCTATTGGAGCTCATAACATATAATTTAGGTGAGTTACCATTTAATTATGAGATTGTTATGTATGTTGCCCGAGGTGCCACCTAACCGTATCGCTATTGACACTTCAACAAAGATGTTTAGCGACTACTGCTCTAGAATGTTTCCTCTATTAAAGAATGCATATGGAATGTGATCTCTCCCATGTAGGCCTACCTAGTGCTCCCTCGTTACACCGCAAATTCCAATTACTCCCTCTGTATTATGTTTTTTCTAAGTATTTCTATCAACCAATGTAGTCC
This sequence comes from Schistocerca americana, assembly GCF_021461395.2. Lineage (NCBI taxonomy): Eukaryota > Metazoa > Arthropoda > Insecta > Orthoptera > Acrididae > Schistocerca > Schistocerca americana. The sequence goes on from NC_060122.1 coordinate 656,347,128, forward strand.
ACAAATTATAATTACTATATAACAGAATCGGATATTTTATAACGGAGTACATGCTGATTCAGAAAGACTTTGCTACTACATTAGCAGAGTGTACAGCAGAAGTTGCCTCTGGGGCGCTATCCCCACATTGTGAAGCACTTTTTGTAACAGATAATACAGAATGTGGCAAACTGTTAAACGATATTTCTGAATTGTACTATATCTCTCATTTGCTAATGACACGTTACGCAATTTTCAAATTATGTGCATTCCGTGCAAACAAAGTTGTACATTATGTTACATTAAAATGGTTTCTAATTGTTCCCGCATAATTTATGGTGCCTAAACCTGGAAAAAAGTGATAGGGATGGAAACTTTAGGGATCTGTGGGATATCTGTGGTGCTTCAATAGAACTTACACATCGATTCTGAGTGACAACATGACGGTATTCCTTCACGCTTAAAGTACAATGCACGCTCCCAGCTACGTCATCTAGACATTGTGATCTTCACCTTATTTGTATTCATTACTGAAATTAATCAACTTACTGCCCATAAATTAGCTTTGGAATAATACACTACTGGCCATTAAAATTGCTACACCAAGAAGAAATGCAGATGATAGACTGGTATTCATTGGACAAATATATTATACTAGAACTGACATGTGACTACATTTTCACGCAATTTGGGTGCATAGATTCTGAGAAATCAGTACCCAGAACAACCACCTCTGGCCATAATAACGGCCACCACTGACCAGACATTTTCAATTGATGAGAGATCTGGAGAATGTGCTGGCCAGGGCAGCAGTCAAACATTTTCTATATCCAGAAAGGACTGTAGAGGACATGCAACATGCGGTCATGCATTATCCTGCTGAAATGTAGGGTTTTGCAGGGATCGAATGAAGGGTAGAGCCATGGGTTGTAACACATCTGAAATGTAACATCCACTATTCAAAGTGCCGTCAATGCGAACAAGAGGTGACCAAGACGTGTAACCAATGGCACCTCATACCATGACACCGAGTGATATGCCAGTACAGTGATGATGAATACACGCTTCCAATGTGCATTCCCCGCGATGTCACCAAACACAGTCTGCGACCATCATGAAGCTGTAAACAGAATCTGGATTCATCTGAAAAAATGACGTTTTGCCATTTGTGCACCCAGGTTCGTCGTTGACTACACCATCGCAGGTGCTCCTGTCTGTGATGCAGCGTCAAGGGTAACCGCAGCCATGGTCTCCAAGCTGATAGTCAACGCTGCTGCAAATGTCATCAAACTGTTCTTGCAGTTCTTGCAAATGTCCACATCTGTTGACTCAGGGATCGAGACGTGGCTGCACAATCCGTTACAGCCATGCAGATAAGATGCCTGTCATCTCAACTGCTAGTGATACGAGGCCATTGGGATCCAGCACGGCATTCCGTATTACCCTGCTGAACCCACCGATTCCATATTCTGCTAACAGTCATTGGATCTCGACCAACGCAAGCAGCAATGTCGCAATACGATAAACTGCAATCGCGATAGACTACAATCCAACCTTTATCAAAGTTGGAAACGTGATGGTATGCATTTTCCTCCTTACATGAGCCATCACAACAACGTTTCACCAGGCAACGCCGGTCAACTGCTGTTTGTGTATGAGAAATCGGTTGGAAACTTTCCTCATATCAGCACATTGTAGATGTTGCCACCGGCGCCAACCTTGTGTGAATGCTCTGAAAAGCTAACCATTTGCATACCACAGCATCTTCTTCCTGTCAGTTAAATTTCGCATCTGTAGCATGTCATCTTCGTGATGTAGCAATTTTAATGGTGGTGGTGGTGGTGGTGGTGGTTAGTGTTTAACGTCCCGTAGACAACGAGGTCATTAGAGACGGAGTGCAACCTCCGGTTAGGGAAGGATTGGGAAGGAAATCAGCCGTGCCCTTTCAAAGGAACCATCCCGGCATTTGCCTGAAACAATTTAGGGAAATCACAGAAAACCCAAATCAGGATGGCCGGAGACGGGATTGAACCGTCGTCCTCCCGAATGCGAGTCCAGTGTGCTAACCACTGCGCCACCTCGCTCGGTAGCAATTTTAATGGCCAGTAGTGTATCTGAGTGGAACGTAGAATAATAATCTGATTACATAACAAGACCTATCTAATCTCTGGCAAGAAAATTTAATATTAATGCTTGTCAAGTGCTACCACGTTTTACCAATGCTACAATTATGACTAAACATAAGCACAAAATATATTGAAACAACCAACTGTTATTCTAAGCTAAAACGTAAATGAGGAACACAGCGTTCCAACGATATACACTTCATTAATCCATGCCCAAAAATGAGACAGAATATGTTGGCAGCTGACTGCAGGAAACTTTGGCTAGTTTAATGACCCTGAACAACGCTATCCAAGACTTACTTGACGACGTGGAATACAAAACTGACATCTTAGCGTACGAAGACTATACAAAGTGAGTGAAATGGCCCATCCTGAAGGCAAAGTACAGTACTGAGGGAAGACCATCAGACGCCGTAGCTGACAGGATGACTTATGGGGTTTCTATGCATTCCCGCAATCACAAGTGGCTGACTACCACCGATCAACTTAGAGCCATATTCTAGTTTTTGGGAAAAGTTCGAATTCTCTATCGATTCAGAGCCAGACTTGTCAATTGAAAGAAACATATATTTTTTTGAGGCTATCTGGATGGTGAACCTGAGTTCGATACAAGACATTGCTGTAATGCAGCATGGAAATAAACCATGGAAATTTTGTGCGTACATTATTGTGTTAGAAATAGAATTATTCAGGCACATCTTGGTTATCTGTAAAATGTCATCTCTGTAACATCTGGCTCCCCAGAATCTCTTAGTAATTACTGAATGCAGTAAAAGCATTAGAGCTCTGCAGACACTACGGGAGAATGTAGAGGCTTATGGTCAAGCTTTAATTCTGAAGATACTTCTCAGTTTTCCAGAAGACATATGTAGACACTGAATCATTCATACAAAAAGGGTACAGTTGTGAGAAGGAAACGTCCTGAAACTGATGGATTTCTTGTCAGAAGAGGTATATGGGGTGGTGACACCTCATAACATTCATGGAGAAACTTACAGCCCTTAACGTTCAATGTATATCAGGATGTACATGAACAGTGTGGTCACTAGGCACAAGAATGAGAGTAAGTGAAGGATATTCAATGACAATCTCACAATTTTGATAGCTAGAAATAGGTGCTGTCTCTGTCTCAATTGGGGTCTCATAGTGAAATAATGTAGAAAGAAAGGAAAGTATTTTGTCTTTTGCATAAAAAACTCATCAAGTCAGCCTGCAGCAATTTGGAACATCTTACTTCATCAGTTACTCCCACTCCTCAGTAGGCAATGTGAAAACCAAATTTTTAGGATTCACCTGTCTCCAAACATCACATATGCATGTAAAAGGGTCAATGGTGTAACCAGGCTTACACATTGCAGTTTTGGTAGTGGCAGTCAGTCAAGCTTCAGCAGATTGTTGATGGTCAATTTAAAACTGGAAGTTGCTGCAAATCTCCCACTGGCAATCAATACCTTTTTGTCTTTATTCACTATGTCACACTTTCATCATCTGGTCTGTCTGACAATGAGAAGCACATGGAACAATTATCATATTACAGTTATATACTTCGAGAGTTTTCACCAGTTTTTGAGATATCTATCGTAACCTCAAGAGTCCAAAGGGCAACACAATAGTAATTTACACATGGCAGATATGATCTTCACTTTGAGCTACTAATTGGAATGGATCACTACTGAAAAACTGTTAAGGATACTGCACTGATACATGTATTCCCATCTCTGGTTTTAATGCCTTCACAATTCGGATGGGTCCTTAGTGGAAGCTGCCAAAAGATTTCTGAAAATTATGCCGTCACTAACCTCATTAAGCTGTCATTCAGTCAAGCACTTGACAACACAGTCCAAAAACATCTCGGATTTCGAAACAATAGGAATATGCAATTATCAGAAACATTCAATGAATGCAAGTGATTCAGCACTTCTCGAAGAGTTTCACATTTCATATTTTATCGAGGATCAGCGAAGAGTGGTCAGTGGCACACAAAAAGTCATTCTTCCAAATAACATCTATAATGTTGAAAAACATTTCCTTACTTTGTAGAGATGTCTAGAGAAGAATGACGTCCACAATGCTGTGTACGAGTTTGAGACAAAATCATATCCAAAATGAACACCTCTAACTGGCTCCACCACAAAATTCAGCTGACAACTCTTATTTGCCCCATAAAACTGTGATGAGAAAGGGACATGGAACCATAGAGTGGCAAATCATACTCAATGCATCTTTGCACAAAAACGGCTCTCAGTCATTTAATGTCTTATAAACAGGGACTAACCTTCTTCCTGAAGTAACTGCAGTACTCACATGTTTTAAAATGCAGCATTTTGCCATTACCACCTGGGTATCAATGCCTTTTTGCAGTTAGTTCTTCATCCAGATGACAGAGAACTGATGAGGTACCTCTGGTGTTGCGAACACAATCATGGAGAAAATGGGGCCAGCACTATGCAGAGCAGAGCTGTTGGCCAATTTAAATGACTTCCCTTTGAGCTTAAATGTAATGTGTTCCTATTTTCAGCTGCACTGAGGGATATGGCAAGCATGCATCATGTGGCGTCATTCAGAGATCACAGTGCCACAACAAAGTCATCAACGTATATCAACAGATGTTAGCAATCCACAACAATGTATGAGAGGCACTCCTGAAGACCCAGCCTTCCCCCCCATCACTGCATTGCCCCTACACTGAGGTGAATACATTGTTGTTTGACCTCAGTTACAGCAGTCATCATCATCCTGTAGGTCAGTGACAGATAAAGTGTACATTTTGTACTGCAAGAGGACAACTCAATTTTTTAACCTGGGCTTGAAGTGATGCTTTCATAGTAAATGACAACTGTAAATTAACATGCAGTCCTGTGGCAAAAAAATATGTAAAAGCTAAGAAACTCTTTTTTTTTTCATTAATGTAATAACGTAAACTAATGTTTCATGTGTTCCAGTTGATGAACCTTCTCCCAGAGCAATCAAAGAACCCACAGATATGACCGGATGAATGTAGTCTCACCTGGGCACAACACATCGTTTGCAATTTCCTCCTACAAGTGCCTTATTAGACCATAACACCTACATGGATGACTTTGCAGCAGGGGCTGAAAACGAAAATAGAAAGATAACTCTTTACAATGAACTGACTCCACTCATGAATCAAACGAAGCTACCTACGTTGAAATGGGCAACGATCTCACAGTGACTGGTTGGAATATAGAAATCACAAAGATAAGAGATCATAAGAACTGCTCACAAGTTGGTGATTCAGTGAGAGACAGTAGATCATATATTTTGTTTTGATCAACATGAAGTAGCGAACAAAAGACCCATTTGGCTTAGTAATCCCAGAGTCCACTGTAGAAAAACTTATGTATCAAGATACTTGGACTAGGGTGAGATGAACTTCTGCCTCAGCATCTTGTCGCTCATTGGCACATCTGTGTGTCAGTGCTTCCACGTCACACGTCACACATTTACGTACCAAGAGGGATGAAAGACTCCAAAGAGGGATGCACCTGCACCCATGTATTTTGTAATGCATCAGAGTGAGCATATTGTGTGGTCTTTTCTGTCAGGTGTGGGTCCCACATGCAACTGATGTGTAGCAAAAGCAGACTAGCATCCATAAAGAGGATTGCGCTGCCACAACTGGAACTGCTAGCATCATTAATGGGGATGAGACTTTTACGTTACTACTGCAAGGCTACTAACTCAGACATGAGTAGAACAATTCTTTGGACTGAATACATGGTGACACTCGCTTGGCTTAAAGGTAATCACAATACTTGGGAAACTTTTGTACGTAACACTGTCATGGTAATTCAAGGGTATACCTCGCAACCCCAGTGAAGGCATTGTCCAGGTAGAGACAATCCTGCAGATCATTTCTCCAGATGAAGGCTACCACAAACCTTACATGCAAAGGACATATGGTGGCACAGCCCACCTTGGCTTTCACAACATCCCTGTGGCTGGCCAAATAAATATCTTGCACATGCTACTTTGCTGGAAACTAAACACACACTCAGATCCACACATCCTTCTCATGGAGGCACCCCTTATACTAGAGATATTGAAAGGTTTAGTTCATTCTGGAAACTACTGTGAGTCACAGTTCATATTCTCCAACTGAAAAGAAAGCTTACAGATAAGTTCAATTTGCAGGTTGAATTTTTGGTAGAAGAAATGGCAGAAGCTTCACATTATTGGATTAAGGCTGCCCAACAACTATGGTTTTTTTTTTTTGACAAATCACACCACTGCCAACTAGATGGAAAATAAGAGTCCCAACCCGTTGCGTCTAGATGGTTGCCTGTTTTATACCGAATTAACCACAGAAGAAAGTCATCCACTTATCCATCACTTCACAAACTTTTTTTTAATTTTACATACTCACATCTGTTAATAACATCCTGGAGTAATTTTCCTTTCAGAGTTTCTTTTCTGCTTCTGGAAACCACACCTCCATTAGGCGTACAAAATATTGTGCGGTACAACCAGTCAGGAAATAGATGCTCCTCTATCAGTCAATTCCAAATGACTGACATTGATTTTTCAGGGCTGTTGCATGGCATAGTAGTTGTAAGAAGTGTGGTACTGGTAAGTGTATATACAGAATAATACACTCTGGTACTGAGTAGACAGTTCCATACTTTGTTAGGAGAGTAGTAAATGACACTGAAGTCATAGGTACAGAGTGAACTGAAATCAGAGTCAAAGATGTTATTATTGCCTGCTGCTTAGGGCAGTGATATTCATATAAACACTGAGAGATGATACACAGCTGGTGAGTTGCCACAGAGTTCCTGTGTCCCCCTGTAGTGCAAAGCATGAGAAGAAGTGAAGCAGTGTGAGATGGTGAAGTAGTGGTGTTAGGCAGTGGTAGTGCTGCGGCCACAGTGATGCCGGGGAGACCTCATAGTCCTGGAGGTGAGCAGGGGGTTGGAGAACACACCCATAAAGTGAAGTAGCCACGGCCGGTGCAATGGTGTTGGTGAGGTCATCGACATCGTCCGCATGGGAGGGGTGTCGGGTTATTTGATGCCATTGTCTTCTGTTGCCAGAACAGCTGTGGTGTAGGCCTAACATGATGATGATGGAGCCCTAAGTAAATAGAAAGGACAGCAACTCTGCTGTGTCCACATTGGATGGTATAGGAGAGTTGTGGAGGTTGCGATGTGAAATCATGCTGAGTACACATTTCCTGTTCTTATAAAGCACGGAGACAAGATTTTCATCGGTGAGTGTCACTGATGTGTCATCAGGGAAGAAGTCTGGAAGGTTTATTCCTAATGTGAAAGGGGTAGAAGAGGGTGGAGCAGGTGCAGATTTAGAGGGTGGCTGATAAGATGGGTCTGTGATGGTCCAAGCAGGCTTCAGTCTACTGACAGACACTGTTGATCATTCACCCCTGACCTTAATACCAAATGTGTTTGCATCACATATTAGCACTTCATGTGGGCCAGTATACAGCAGATGTACCATGGGTTTCACTGCAATGACACTTAGCATTACATGTGAGCAGGTGGAAAGGTCTTTATGTAAAAAGACCCAAGGCGTTGAATGGTGGGATGGAGGTAGTACATATAAGTTTTGCATACATTGTCTATTGCAGTGGCAGTTTGCGGTCAGCATGAGACACGACCTGCACAACTAACTCAGCGGGAAGTCACATTGCCTCAGCATAGAGGATTCGAGCTACGGAGAGATCAGGGTCTTCCTTAAAGATGGCACATATGTCAAGCATGACCCAGGGAAGGGCCTCTGTCCATGGTTTCAAATGGCACATTAGTGCCGCTTTTAATGTCTGGTGCTATCTTTGCACTAGTCCATTGGACTGTGGATGATATGTGGTGGTACGGAACAGTGACAGCAACAAAGATTGCACAGCTCACTGAATAATGAGGCTTCAGATTGTCTGCCCTAACCAGAAATGAGTGCTGCAGGACAACCAAAATGTGACAGTCTCACAGAGATGTCGGCAATAACATGACTTCACCAATCACTGAGATAATGTAAGGACATCCCCCTGAGTCGGGAAGAGATCTGATTGTGTCAATATGCATGTGCTGGAATCTCCCCTTGGGAAACGGGAATCTGACAATGGAGGAGGAAGCATAAGTGTTGGCCTATTTCACTGTGCTGGCAACAGACACATGGTTTGGTCCACATGGCACAGTTTTTTCGTATGTGGGGCCACACACTGTGCTCCATGGCTAAAGATATAGATGGTTGCACACCAGGGTGTGCAAGATTGTGACTTGAATCAAAAATCAGTTTGTGGAAATATTGCAGTACAACAGGTTGAACCCAATTGCATTACATGTCACACCAAATTGGTTTGGTGAAGCTGGGGAAGGTGCATTGCTCTACATTAAGGCCTATGTCCGGATCATGAAGGAGGTTTTGTAAGTCCTGGTCTGCATCTTGGCGATTTGCTCATAATCGAACTGGGCAAAAATAGAGGCAATGCACGACAGGTAGTCCGCAACCACATTATCCGCACTCCTGTTGTAGGGTACGTCAGTTGTGAACTGTGAGATGAATACAAGGTGACAAAACTGGCTGGGGGTGGAGTTCATGGATAGGTCACATATTATGTTGGCCATAGAGCAGTGGTCAATGTCTGCCCTCTGTATCATCTTGGAAGCAATGCACAAATTTCTAGATGGTAAGGAGTTCTCAACTGAATGTTGATCGCTTACACTGTGAGTTTGATAGTTCATGTAAGAAAAACTACTGAGGTTGAAAGACGTTGGCTATCTCTAGCAGTATAACAGTGACAATAGCATGGTCACTAGCATCTGATGGTATGGTAAAGTGTGCTTCAGGAGACGGATGAGCCAGTGTAGTCTTGTCCTGGAACTGATCAAAGGCAGTTTGCATGGATTGTGTCCACTTGAGGTGACATTTACCCAATGTATTCTTCCCACACAAAACTTATGTCAATGGAAGGAAAGTCTCAGCTGTGTGCAGGATATGTCTTCTGTAGAAGTTAATGAGACCAAAAAAATCTGCATAATTGATAATTGTTGTGTGGTAGCAAGACTCATACCTAATCAGTTTTTTCAGGTGTCAGACAGATGGCTGAAGTGTCTACTAGCTGGCTGATAAATGCCACACAAATTTCTCATAACCAACATTCATCCTCATTAATGACCTCGCAGGTAGCTAGTCTGTTGATGACTTGTCACTGTGATCATGCTCTTCTGATGAAGGTGAGAGTATAATGAAATCATCTAAACAGGTATAACAATACGATAAACTGAAAAAAAGTCCCTGTCAATAAATCATTGCTACATTTGTGTGGAATTTTTTCACCTGCTACTATTTGTGAGAAGTCCTGTAGGTTGGGAATGAGATAAATGTCTCTGTCCACGACAGTCTTCACCACTCTCAGTTTGTGGTGGGAAGGCATCAAGATCTATGGTGGATGGGAGGACCTGGTGCAGTAGCGATGTGATGGACAATACAATCATGAATGCACAAAGGGTGTGGCCTATCAGTGAGGAGCATACCAGGGGCTGAGAGCACAGCACATTGTAGAGAGGAATCATTGGTTAGGACAATCGATACACTGTCAGAATCACACAGTACAGTCGGACACAACACTTTAATAACCTGTTCAGTGTCCGTGCAGGTGGAAGCCGGTAGTGTGTTGGCATCCTTTGAGGTGGTGGATGAATGGTAAGTTGTTGCAGGCATTATAAGACAAAGAGATGTTGCTTGGCTGCACGTAGTGTGGTGACACTGTCCACAATGCACTGTAATAGGTCTATGTCGTCATGTCTTGTGATGTCATTTGTGGTGTGTAGCAAGTAGTGTACTACAAGTGTGCGAGTTGCATTTGCGTGAATGTGTGCATATATGTTGTCCAATTCTAATGAAGGCCAGTTTGGCTGAAAGCTTTATTCGACAGTCTTTTTGTTGTGCCTATTTGATACTCAGCATCTCTACAATATGGTGAGTAGCAACTATCTTTTTCATAATATTGGAATTATTCCATCCCAGATTTTCCATTGTTTGAATTAGGATTTTTTATGATATAGTTCTGATACTTTTTGTTTCTTGAGTACGAATAGTAACCTCTCCTAAAAATTTTGGGAACAATTTTAACAATATTCATGAATATCTACAAATTATGTAATTAACTCTTCTGCAATTGTAGAAGAATTTTCTGATTTTCTATTTTTCAATTTTTTTTGTAGCAAAATCTCTTTCAGAAAAATTACATTTTCTGCTATGGAGAGATGTAAGATATGTAGCTTCATGTCACAATCATAATGTTGCACAAGAGAACATGTGAATTTGTACCACCCACGGGAGTGCAAATGCGACCTCGCACTCCTTTATCCGCCATGATGAATCTCGAGCTGTGACGTCACCTGGCAGCTACTGCAGTTTGTTTACAATGGTGTCGCGCAGTGTTTCTATCGAAGGCGTGCATGTGAGTGCATGCTACACATTAGTTTGTGTGTAATTCTTGTCCTGCCGAGTGTTCAGTTGGAAAGGAATTGTTCTGTGAGTCTTGTAGCTTCGTTCTTGGAATTATGTCTACAAATACGTCATATTGTGCAGTTGCTGAATGTAGTAGTAGTGGATGTAAGACTGAAGGCGTAATTTATCATCGTTTTCCAAAAAATGGTGAACTACAGCGTAAGTGGATTGCTCGTTGTAAACGAGAGGACAAAATTAATGTTAATAATGCAAGAGTTTGTTCTGAACATTTTTGTGAAAGCGATTACAAACAAGACTTGCAGAATGAATTGTTAGGTCTACCTACACAGAAACTGCTACAGGATAATGCTGTTCCGTCTCTGAAAATACCAAACTGGCACGGAAATATATTCAAAGTTCCAGGGCTCAGCACCGCGAATGTTACCGGCAGTGTTCTAACAGAGAGAGAATGTCACTGTGACACTAGAACAGTAAAAAAAAGAGCTCTCCTAACATTGAAAACTTTATCTCCCAAGAAAAGTAAGCTGGGCAAACCCAGCAACACAGACGTTTTGACTGATCCGCTAATTTCACTTAAAGACCAGGAAAGCACTGAAGAAAGAATTGGTTAGTTTGAAGATTAAAAATGTTCGACTGGAACAAAGAATTAAGTCCATGAAAGAAGTTATAAAGCAAGCTACATCTATAAAACGTAATGTGTCTCACACTAAGAAGCACAAATGTGTATGCTCGGATGTGAGAAGTACACTTTCTCAGTGTTTCACACCAGGACAAATTCGTTGTCTGTTAAAGAAGAGGAAGCAAGTAACGTGGTACTCAGAGGACATTGCAAATGCTCTCACATTGAGAGCCTTGTCTCCTAAAGCATATGCCTACCTCAGGAGAAAGAATTATCCTTTTCCCTGCAGGTCAACACTCCAGACATGGACGAAATAGTTCAAGTGCCAACCAGGTATTTTGAAAACAGTTTTGGAGTTAATTAGAGGTAGGTCAGAAATTTTCATATCATTAGAGGCGATTGGTGTCCTAAGCTTCGACGAGATGAGCATTGATGGTCGTGTGACTTACGATTCGTCCGACAAGGTAGTGCTCGGACCACACAGCAATGTCCAAGTCGTCATGGTTCGCAGCTTGTTTTCGAAATAGAAGCAGTCAGTGTATTATGACTTTGATGTTGCAATGTCTAGTGATTTGTTGCAGAATGTCATAAAAGAAGTTGAAACAGCAGGAATCCGTATCGTAGCTGTTACATGTGACATGGGACCAAAAAATATGAATGTGTGGAAGCAACTTGGTGTGTCTACATCCAAGACATTCTTTTCAAACCCTGTTGATCATAGCAGAAAAGTCTGGGTTATTTTTGATGTTCCACATTTGCTTAAGTTATTAAGAAATCATTTTCTTGATGACGGAATCACTTTGCCTGATGGTACTGTGATTACAAAAATGGTTATAGAAGATCTTCTTCGACATCAGAAAGGCAATATTTCGATCAATCACCACATATCGGAGGTTCATCTTAACGTTAGTGGACGTGATCGTCAGAATGTCCGAAGGACTGCACAAATATTTTCACGTCACACTGCCCAAGCTGAGAGATATGTTCTGCATAAAGATCGCAAAGGAAGCTTCATTGAGCTCGTGAACGATGTTTTCGATGTGCTGAATTCGAGATACCCTCAAGATGAGAAAGCTCCCCTTAGGAGTGGTTACGGGTTTAATATCAGAAGTCAGGAAAACTCTATAAAAAGATTTCTTGAAATGTGTTCTAATATGCGAGTAGGAAAAAGAAACAGTCTTCTCCCGTTTCAGAAGGGATTCATTACATCAATAAATTCACTTTTTGGACTTTACAATGATATGAAAAATTCCAGAGCTACTTATATATTGACAGCCAGACTTAATCAAGGTTGTCTGGAAAATTTCTTTTCCAGAATCCGTGGCCTTGGTGTCTTCTACAACAATCCCATTCCTTTTGAGGTGAAAAACAGAATTCGTTTATTGATACTGACTGGAAGTGCAAGTGAAATACCTTTGTCTTCTGGTACTTTGACTTCAGAGGACAGAAATGACAATTCTGCTTCTGAAAACTACCCGACACCAGCTGATGAAACTGAGGAAGATTTTGCATGTTTTCTCTCGAGTGAATTATGTATAAGAGTAACTGATAAATCATTTGACGTCGCTGCAGATGACGAAAACTTGCTCTTAGATTTCAAGCACAGTGATTCAGTGTGTACCAGTGAAGACGTGAATGATGATGCTTTAAAATATCTAGCAGGATATATAGCATTCAAGTGCAAAAACGTTGACAGTTCTTTGGGAAATACAGCAGGGCAGTGTGTTGTTTATACAGAATTAAGTCTGGAGCAAGACTGGATTACTATTATTTCAAAAGGGGGCCTCATTTCTCCCTCTACTGACTGGTTTGCTAAAATACGTGAGTTAGAAATTACATTTGCTGCTTTTCATGGATCAAATATTTCTCATTGTAATAGAGTGATGGCAACCTTAGCAGATCATATAAGTGCGAAATTTCCCGAACTTAATAGGAAAATAGTTCAGTTATATGTCAGAACAAGAACTTTTATATGGATTAGACATTTAAACAAAAGATCCAAAATTGATGCAATGAAACGGAATTCGGCAAGGAAGAATCGGCTCTGGTCAGCGTCGCCTTCGGCATCTTCGACGTAGCTTCTGCATCAACTTTGTAAGGTAAGTTCGAAGATTACAGTCTTTTTATTTACAAAAACTTGTGTAAAATAGGCAGTACCCAACTGTAAAACATTTACCATAGTCAGATGCCTAAAACACGAGCATGAATGCGGATGCGAACATCGGCCACTAGTTTTGCGTGGTGATATATCATCATTGCTACTAATATTTAACGCATTTCTTTCGGAAACCTCCTATATAATATTAACATGAAGTGCGTTCAACCCTGTGAGCGTGAAACTTTAAGTTATATGAGAAGAGAAGAGACGTGAAAACAGTTATTTTGCAATCTCTCATATTCTACAAACGGAGACTGCTGCCGTCTGGCTGCTGGGTGACGTAACAAGTCACTGCCCAATGAGAGCGCACAAAGCCAATCGGGCATACCTTTTTTATTCTATGTTCCTTGGTACCACCAATGTAGGAAGTAGCCATTGTTGTGTCAACAATGCATAGTATAGGAGTGTCTCTATACATGTGCCACTTCTATTTGAGTTCTCCTGTGTCGTCTTTCACTAACTATTGTCTTTGTCAAGCACGTTCCTGCTTTAATACTACAATCAACACAGATACTTGTGAATATGGAGCAAATGGCAGTCCAGACCACATCACCTGGGAATGTGCCATTAGACAAGTTGTGACAGACAAGGATAGGAATGTCTTTGGCAATATGTCAGTCTACTCATATAACGTAATAAGGAATGAGGAGCTTTGGCACAAGCTGAACTTGATGGCAACCAAAATATCAGTTTATGAACTCCAACCCTACATGCTGAAAAGAAATCAAGAAGGGGCCATAGATTAAGACAAGAAGACCCACCAGAGCAGAACTTCCACCAACAACTACCTTCTGGGAGCAGCTAGAGGTTGAGCCCTGGGGACAACCAGGAAGGATTTCCTGAGACGCTGACAGGTGGCTCCCCATCTCTTCACCTTGGGTTGCATGGCAGCACAGCCCTTGTGATTCCCCACTTGTGCTTCAGCATGCCAAGCCAAACTACCCAGACAAACGATTAAATCTAGTTTTGTTCTGATACCAAGTACAATAGTGTTGTGCAGTGCAGCAGTGTAGAATAGTGCAGTAGACCAGTAGTATGTGCCTTCTGGATTCCGGATAAACATACCTGTGAGCCAGATGGCCAAATGGTGAAATAAATTTTTGAATTATTTACATTTATTGTTATTTTTAAGTACATATTGTATGTTTCCCCCCTTAACACCCTAATGCTTAGTTATACTAACTGTTTTTTGTTATTCTTATATATACTAATTCACATGCAACATTTGGTCTGCTCTTATATATAGACAATAGACAAAAAGAAAAGAGAAAATAAATACATAAAAGTTAGAATCTCTCTACAAGAGTTCGCCTTGTAAATATTCATAGAAAAGTTGCTTTACTCTTAAGCAGTTGTTTAATGGCATGATACAAATTGTGTCATGAAAAAGTCTTAATAAAATAAAAAGTCTAGTTGTACTGCAGTGCTTCTGTCGTTAATCACCCTCAAAATTGATCTTGCTGTGGCAACCTCTGAACGTGGTCTACATATTTAAGGCAAGGAAGTGTTACACATTGATACTTTTTGAAGCTTTAGACAATGCACTGAATACAAGAGCATGTGGCTTGCTATTTACTTGCTAAAACATCCATTTTACATTTTGAAAACTTATATGAGAAAATGCATATTCAAATATATCTTACTGTTTCAATTCACCATGGGCAAAGCAGCATTTACCTCCAATGTGTGAATGAACAAATGAATGAATGAACAAAGCTAAATCTTCTGACAGCACATTTCCATTTTTGTTCACAACTCGTTTCACAAAAATCAAACACTAAATACTTTCACAACATATAATGACTTACAAGTAATTCAACATTTCATTCCACATCATTCAATCCCATCTACATAAGACAAATGTTTATTCTGATACAGTATCATTGCTGCCATTTTTTTACAAGAGACTACAGTAGATGGAGGTTTTCTTCAGTAGACAATATCAAAATTATGTTCTGCACCTTCTTCTTTCTTTACTTTACTAAACATAACCTCTGGGAGATAATTTTCTAATTGTCAGGTCCAGTATCAATGCCTGTAAGCACTTGCATCTGCTTTGCCACATTGCTGAGAGATTAAATTTGAACATCCTAGTTTCTTTTTGATTGCTTTAACTCCTCTTCAGAATCTGTCTTTATTCTCAATTTAGACAGCTGTGTCAATTAAGTGTTAGTTTCTTCTTCCTGTTAAGAGTAATGTAGTGTTCTGCCTCTTCAGTGTTTCTGTGAGTATCAATACCTCTTTCTTACAACTTACATCACTTCCCATCACTAATAAATCATTGGCATCTCTTTCAGCTATGCTATGTTCAACAGAACTGTTCTTTTTCATTCAGCATATTACACATGTTATACTTGTTTGCTGAATCTGGACAGCTGCATATGTATTGGTAAATGCATGCCATCTACTCAGTACTTAATTTCACTTGACTCTTTCACTTGCCAAATGGTGTATATCTTCTTCACTTCTGAGGAAGCCACAACTTTCCAAGAGTCACTAATTTCAGAAACCAGAGTAGTTAACATTGTGAACTTATACTTTTGCTTTAGATGTTACTTGCCTTTATGCATGGTAATGAGGCACTCACAAACTGTCTCTCATGAAAGTCATAATGGCATTAAAAGCTTTATCAAGTCATCCTACATTTCTGCCATGCAAATAAACATATTTAATAGTTTTATGCATTTGCTCTGTGTGTATATTAGTGTCACCAATAGAGTGCAGAAAATAACAGTATGCCTAGATTTCTTTCTAATTATTATACACATTTATGAAATATTGTGCAAATTCTGAAGTATCAGTGTCTTCACATAAAATCTTCTGACAACTGTAGAACACATTGTGGTCTTTTTCTTTCATTAGTGTTTGGACAACTTTATACATTTCCATTTGCTTCTCTTTTGTTTTGACTTTTGAGAGATTTTTTCCTCCATGCATTTACATGCCAACTGCATAATAGTATCTTTTCCGGCACACCCATGGCAGCATGCTATCCACTATAAAAATAATCTGCCATGTCACACATAAATACATCTGCAACAATTTTATTTATTTTTTTCCTGATGCACTCTCTCCAAAGATACAGGCAATGCTGTCTGGTATGTCCTATTTAATATAAAAAAGTGCACTTGGGAAACCTTGTCTCAACTCTTTTATAGTGAATGTAGCCACAAGTTCATAAACATAATTATTTACATAATGCATAATGCCCATGCATCACCAGCATACTTCTGCAGCTTGCTACAGTGTACATCGCCCATTTTGGTTAATGCAAAAGAGTAGAGGGAAGTCTTCTTCTGGTGGTTTGTACAAAAAAGAAACATATAATTGTTTACTTTCTTGCACTTTGTTTACCCATGCAAATACACTTGCTCCAATGTCCTAATGTTCAACAACATTACAATTAGTACAGGTCTTTTTGTAAATGGCTGTCTAGCTTATCAGAAAATTTAATTTATGATTTTCTTCGATATTGCATCCACTGAAACAAAGGCACAATTTTACTAGCAGTTTCTTTTCTCTTGCTCCTTGAGGAGCAAATGACACAAATCAAATTGTGGACCGAAAGGAAGCATGACATGTTCCATCCATAAATTCCTCCACTTTGATGCCTGCTACGTTGTCATGTGCCATTTATTGGCAGATTTGGAGCATAAGTGCCTGGATGTTGACAATGGAAACTAAATTTTTGATCTATTGGTGTTTCCAACACCCCTCAATCTGATGTACAAAACACTACCCTCCATTTCAATTTCTTCTCTCCGTGATCTTAAGTCAGTGAATGACTGAAATTATATTTCCTAATACACTGAATGAGCATCAAGAATAATTTTAAAATGTTCAAGAACGTTCATTTTCCCCAAAGCAGAAAAGACACCAATAGTGTGACCAATAGCAATTCTACAGTCGCGAAATGAATCTCTGGCATAGATCTGAATTTCGTGCTGCCAAAGAGCTGACACCTGACTGAATCCTTTGTTACTCTAACTGCATACCTTCTCTTTCATTTTTTATTTTCTTTGGCACAATTTCTTTTCTTTCAAAGATCATGCTTTTTAAAAATATCTCTGTAACCCCCGTGGAGTCCATATTCCACTTGGCACATGGGACACATAAACATTATGTAATAGTATACACACAGCAACCACAAGCAACTAAGAGGGCAGCAAGTTCATGCTTGCAATATGGTGTGAAGTTTGCACATGGACACTTCTCGAGGGGCATGAGATACAAGCTACGTCTAGCCACTAGTGAGTCATAATCTCCCAACACCCACTTAACCCAAGATTGTATGCTGCCATCCTTTGACACTAAAACATTACTGCAGGTGGTATACTCTTCTCTTTCTCCACTTCCATGTCCTCCTGACTCACCCCGCTCATCAAATGAGGACTTGCAGTTTAGCATGGAATCCAGATCATAAAGGGATATATCTCTACACCTTCACATTGCATTATGGCAGGTGATAGTCACATTACCTACCAGGCAAAATTCTATGGGCAAACACGGATCAAAAACTGTGCCTCTGGACTTGTGGTTCAACACTTAACTTCTCTGCTACCAAGATCACCAACACACAGGATTTTTTTTTAAAAAAAAAAAAAGAATAACATCAAATTACAGAAAAGAATAACTCTTCCAAGAGGAAATAGTGAATACACAATTGCTTACATAACACACTGAACACAAAAAGACACTGTATCACTCATGAGACTGATTAAAATACAAATACATACACTGTTAGCTGCATAAAACTTGTTTTAGGGGTTGTTTTGATACTATTTTCTCACAGCGGGAGCACAGCACATCTTTTTGTTTAGAGGTATAACGTCGGCACCTTGGACATAGTTGATGTTCTGATGTTTCACATACAATTTCAAACTCATTATCTGATAGCTGCTTATTAGACTTGATCAGTTCCACAGCTGATACCTGCAGTAGTTCTGTCAACTCAGAAAAATCACTTCGACCTTCTTCCTGGAACAACTGCAAATTAAGTGCAACAAGATTAAATCAACAAGTCTATCCCTTTACTGTAAAGCAACAAAAGCCAGAATTTTTCCTGCACACATCAACAAATTATTTTCATGGCTATCACATGTCCCACTCCAGCATTACTACTTGATGCAGAATACCAAAAACTAATAAAAGCACAAATTCCTACATTCATACTACAAGCATATGACTCCTGAAGCAAAGGACACATATCTCTCCCGTAGGAAGTACGTCAAATACACAAACATCTAACACGAAAAATATATAATGAGGCTCAGTGTTTTGAAATTGTATTTGCTGAGAAAGTAGTAACATTAGAAAGTGTCATATATGTCCCTCACAGGGTGACAGTACTCATCATCCTCATCAGAATCCAGTTTATATTCATACAACATAGTTGTCAGTTGGCTCCTCCTTCCTGGCAATAGATGAGTAAAGTAAAAGTGCGCAGTTAAACAATGAGTCCGTACAGCAGATGGAATGTAAACAAAAAGCTGCTCTCCCCCAACATTGACAACTGTAAGCAGGAAAAGCACTTATTGCTACTCCTTCCCTCCCCTCCCCCTGTCCTCTGTGTCAAGCACTTTCATCGTGCTGGAGTGATGGTTGACATTCTGCCAGTTGAAACACCAATAACAAGCGAGCACTCCGTCTCCACACTGTGTCCCACAAAAACTGTTCATTGTAAATTCTGTCCAGACTGCTTTGTTGTCCGCATTGTCACACAAAATTAACTTTTTCACTTGCAACAAACCTGGGAACATGGCAACAAACCTGGGAACCTGGCAAACTATGTACCTCAGCAAATCTGTGACACAACAACAGATAGTCCAACTGCAATGTATTCAACTGATCACCAACTACAGGTCAAGATGCTAACAAAACTAATGCTGTCATTATGCATAAACAAGGGAGATGTCAAATACTAAATTGACACCAGCTCTGGCTATCTTTAATTAGGACGTTTACTGGCATAATGGGGCTCTGCCGCTACAATGGCCAAAAGATCCCACTGCAAGGACAATTATTGTAACAGCTAATTAGAATTAGAAAAATGTCTTCAGAAGAGCAACATTACTTCTAATAGCCTCTGCAGTAATTTCTAACAAATTTGACTAACATGTTATTTTCTTTACTTGGATTCCATATCACAGACCAAATTAACCTTGCATATAATTCAATGCTGATCTATGAAGGTTGTTCCAACGGTAAGTTCTGATGCTGTCATATGTATGAAGGAGTGGAGACTGTAGAGTGATTTCAGTTTTGAGAAGTGATTTCAATTTAGATGTCATACATCAGCTCAACCCACCAGCATGGAAACCTGGTTTTGCATATTAGATAATGTGGCAACTATCCTTACACATTGTTCCATATAATTAACTTTAAAGTGGTGTGCTTCTGGGTGCTCAGCCATGTTACTGGTTTTACATTATGCAAAATGTTTTGATGATCAATGCAGTCATCATCTTCAGAACTGCGAGTATACATATCCCAAAACTTACAGCACCTGAAAAAGATGTCTAGATCAGTTGTAATAATATTGTGGATAAAATGCAAACAACAACTTGACTGAACCACGCGATGGTGAACCACACCTTGGCTGAAGCACACCATCATGTAATCAAGCAGGAAAAACTTGAGACATCACACCTCAGTGCTTCAGGTGAAATCTTAATTAACAGAGATGGTATGCAAAAGAACAAGCAAATTAACAACTTAAAAAAAGCAATTGAGGGCACTAGAACTGAGATGAAACTGCAATGGACGTGACTGGAGTAGAGATCACAGTACAAACATCAACAGCAACTGTGCCTTCTACATGTTACCGAAGTCATCTTCCCATCCAGCAGGTACATTGAAATCTGTTTTACATTAGTTTAACAACCAAGAACTATTCTTAAAACAATTGAGGTATCTCCAAATATGAGTCATATAATCAAATTCAAAAATTACCTTCAATATCTGCAAAGTTTTATCTCCTGCAAAAACTTTCACATTTAATTTCAAAGTATTGGATTCTTCTGAGGTTTTGTGAAGTAAATCACGCAATTTCAATGCTGCTGACATTATATTGTCAATGTCAGCTTTCTCCCACTCCTTTAGAGGCTTCCAGACTCCAGATCGGAAAACACCTGTACCTGATGTGAACAAAAAATGTATTAAATTTAATGAATAAAAGGCAGTTGTTAATTGAGAACATATAATATAGTGTCACATAGCAGAAGGTTTATTCAGCACTTACACATACAAGATCACAGAGCAAACTGCCTCTGGCCAGAACACGTACAGTATATATACAGCTACACAACATTCCAGTGGAATGATTCTTGACATTTGTGGATACTCCTAGAATGTACTCAAACTGAGTACAGAAATTAAAATTGTACAGTCCAGGAAAGTTTTGAACTCACAACCCTTGATGCAACAGTTCAGTACCATAACCACTACACCATGGTGCTACTCAGCTTCTCATGCGACATTGCTCCCTTGTTAAGAGAACAGCTTCTCGATGTCACGTCCTAGTCCGGGAACACGTCATCAGTCCTGCATACTCCGACTCCCGATGACTGATTCTCACCCTGGCGGTGATCTTTTTAGAACTTCTGTTGCCGCTACGCCCTTTGTCCCCTTTCCGCTTGTTGCCTGTCGCTGGAGCTTCGAATTTACCCTGGGTTGCAGGACCCTTACAGGGCTTCATTCGGAGGACATGGACCGTATCTCTGACCTTTCGTCGTCTTGTGTCGGCATTGAAATCTTCAACTTCATAAGGAACATCCGACACTTGTCCTACAACCTTATAAGGTCCAAAGTAGCACCTGAGGAGCTTCTCAGAGAGACCAACCTTCTCAACAGGAGTGAAGATCCAGACGAGGTCACCAGGCTGGTAGACAACAGGACGGTGGCTCGTGTCATACCTTCAGCAATCATTTTCTTGAGTCTGCAGCATGCAGAGTTGAGCTAACTGCCAAGCTTCCTCAGCTCTGGTTAACACCTGGCCGATGTAGTCGTCGTCCATGTGATCAGGCTGTAACGGAATCACAGTGTCCATCCTCATAGTTGCCTCACGCCCATGCACGAGGAAAAATGACGTAAATCCTGTGGTGTCTTGTTTGGCGGTGTTGTAGGCAAATGTCACGAATGGTAGCACCTCATCCCAGTTGCTCTGCTCAACATTGACAAACACTGATAGCATGTCGGCCAAGGTCTTATTAAGGCGTTCAGTAAACCCGTTAGTTTGTGGATGGTAGGCAGTCGTCGGTGATGAGTAATGTTCCACCGATGGTTTATCTCTGTCACAAGATGCGATTGAAAAACTTTCCCTCAATCCGTAATTAACGACCTTGGGGCACCATGTTTTAATACAATGTCTTCCATGATGAATTTGGCTACCCCGGATGCCTCGGCTGTTTTCACGACTTTTGTAATGGCATAGCATGTCAGATAATCAGTGCAAACAATATTCCATCTACTGTCACTAGCAGACATTGGAAATCATCTGAGGAGGTCAATCCCTACACGATGGAAAGGCATTTCGGCTGGTGGAACCAGTATGAGTTGGCCAGGTAGTTTCTGAGGAACTGCCTTTCTCCTCTGACACTCTAGACAGTGTGACACACAGTGAATGCATGTGTTTAGGAATCACTGGGAGCCACCTCTTTCCAAACGGATCGAAGTTTTTCTTGCAAAGTAATTCATTAACTACCTTAAATTGCCCTTTCACATCCTCTGACCAATTTAAGGCAAGCATAATTTGAGATATCTTGGCATCCTTCTTCTGCTCAGCAGAGAGATCCTGGAGTGTAGCGAGACAATCACTATCTTCATCAAAGTCTTGATGGTCTTGCACAGGGTTTCTTGAGAGACAGTTGGCATCTTGGTGTTTTCTTCCACTTTTGTACACTATTGTAATGTCATACTCTTGAAGACGTAGTGCCCACATGGTGAGTCATCTTGTTGGACCCTTAAGGCCTGTCAACCAACAAAGTGAATGATGGTCTGTAAAAACTGTGAATGACTTTCCATAGAGATACTGTCGAAATTTGCACATGGCCCAGATCACAGCAAGACATTCTCTTTCTGTAGTTGAGTATTTTCTCTCACCTTTTGTAAGTATCCTAGAAGCATAGGCTATAACCTTCTCTTTTCCAACCGAAATTTGCACCCAAACAGCACCGATCCCATACCCGCTGGCATCTGTGTGTAGTTCTGTAGGTGCTCTCTCATCATACAGACCAAGTACAGGGTCAGTCGTCATAGCTTTTCGCAGCACACCAAAAGAAGCTTGTTGAGCTCCACCCCAGATAAATTTGGCATCAGCTTTTAATAACTCTTGGAGTGGTCTGGCTTTGATACAAAAGTCTTTCATAAAACAACAGTAATAATAACACTATCGGAGGAAGCTTCTCACATCTCTAATACTTTTAGAAATAGGAAATTCTGTTATAGATCTCACCTTTTCTGGGTCTGGCCACACACCTTCGTTTGACACAAGGTTTCCAAGTATTTTGATTTCTTTTGCTCCACAGAGACACTTTCTTGCATTAAGTTTCAGTCCACCTTGTTGGAGACACTTAAGAAAGGCCCTCAGTCTTTTTATATGTTCATCAAATGTCTCTGAAAACACTATAATGTCATCTAAATAACGAAGACACATCGTCCACTTCAGGTACCTTAGAAGATTATCCATCATCCGTTCAAAAGTTGCTGGTGCATTACACAAACCAAACGGCATTACCTTAAACTCATACAGGCCCTCAGGGGTGATGTATGCAGTTTTCTCACAATCAGCCTCATCTACTTCAATTTGTCAGTATCCTGAGTACATGCCCATGGTTAAGAAAAACTTAGCCCCCTTTAGACAATCTAGTGTATCATCAATTCGTGGAAGAGGGTAAACATCCTTTTTAGTTATCTTATCAAGCTTCCTGTAATCAACCCAAAAGCACCAATGCCATCCTTCTTCTTGACAAGGACCACTGGTGATGAACATGGGCTCTGTGGAGGCTGAATGATGTCATTCTTCATCATTTTCTCTACCTCATCGCAAATTATTTGATGTTCCATTGCTGACACATGGTATGCTCTCTGGCTTATTGATTGATGGTCTCCAGTGCTAATCCCGTGCTTCACCGTTGATCTGTCTAATTTGATCTTCGCCTATGGACTGAATCATTCACAGAACTCTTGAAGAATGGCAAGTAGCTTCTTCTGTTGTTCCTTAGTGAGATCTGGTGATAGTCGAGCTAGAAGATCTTGTCTCATAGTGGTAGTGCTAATTTCGCCCACAGACTCAGGAGGTTCCTATGACACTCAGCTGTTCTTCAATTAACAGCTCAGCATTTGCTACGCACACAGGTCTTGGAAGGATCTGCGGTTCTCAGCGACAGTAAACTATCCACAATTCACCAAATCCGTTCTCAAACGAGATGACAGAGGCTGGGATGACCAAGTTATTCTTCAGTGGTATTCTTCTCTTATATTCCACTACAAGATCCATGGGTTGATGCATGGCACGACTCGTGACAGTTACCTTTCTAGTGCTGAATGCAGGAATGGTCACTTCTTTCAGCACACATAGTCTCCACACACTCAAATGTGCATCTTCTTGTTCACAGTATCTCATCTCGCCTAGCATAATCTTCGTGCGACCACAATCTATAATTGCCTGAGAAGTTTTCAATAAGTCCCATCCGAGAATGACGTCATGACTACACTCTTGTAAGACAATGAATTCTAAGGGCTATCTATGGCCACTTATACCCACTTGAATGGTACATCTTCCTGTAGGTTTTACATATTTCCTATTAGCCACCTTCAGGAGAGATGTTTTGTTGTTGACGAATACGGTTTTCAGCAACTGGCGATGGTACTCCTCCGAAATGACTGAATATGATGCTTCAAAGTCCACAAGAGCTTGGGTTTGTCGGCCATCCATGAGGATATTGACGTAGTTCACTATCATTTTTGTAGTGATCGAAAGCGGAGGATTTTTCTCTTCAGCAGCCTCACCTCCAAGGAAGGTCGCACCCTTTAGTTTTCCAGGTTGCGTCGGCTAGGTCATTGGGTGGAGCTTCTAAACAGCGATGGAGACCTAGATCAGTTTGTGGAGGAATGTCCTCTCCAGCAGCTAGCTTGCGGCAATGGAGACCTTCATCATCCTGCCCCCACATCATCTTGTTCACCTTCGTCGTCCTGGATTTGGTGTCGGATAATATCAGTCTGCTGTCTTCTGGCAAGGGCATCATCAAATATCCACTGCCTTTCTCGACAATAGCGCACCACATGTCCTGATCGTCCACAGTGGAAACATACTGGCTGGTTATCCTGGGTCCTCCAGACGTCAATCTTCCTTGGTGCTCAAACATGTTCCTCATGTGGCATTGTAGGAATGTAACTCTGCCTGCGTCTCAACTTTTTCACTGTTTTAAAGGGAAATGAAGGACGAGAGATTGGGTTCAATGTCTGTTTCACTTCCTCCCTTATGACCTCTTGAAGCATCTCGGGTTTTTGCTCACCGTGCAATCCAAGTGCCTTCTGAACTTCCTCTCTCACTATTTGACGAAGTACAGTTGTGAAATCAGTTGCTTCCTCCATCACAGACATCAATATGAAGTTTGGAAGCCGTTCAAACTTCTTGCATAATTCTTTTTTGATACATTGTCTCGAAATACTGGCACCATTTTCTGAAGTCGTCTGCTGTCAAAACCTCCTTCAGGAGTAGGGAGGGCTTGATACATGTCCTCAGCAACAACCTTCACGAGATGTGCAACCTTATCTTCCTCCTTCATTCTAGGATCCACTATTTTATACAGCTCCAAGATGTCTTGAATGTAGGATGCTGTAGTTTCTTCTGGACACTGTACCCTGCGTTTTAATTTATCTTCGGCCTTGCACTTCTGCCATTGTGTGTCGCCGAAATACTTGCGCAGTCCTTCCTGGAATACTTCCCAGCTTGTGAACTTCTCCTCGTTGTTCTCATACCATTGCTTGGCAGGGCCCTCCAAGTAGAAGAATACATTAGCCAAACACACGGTGTCATCATTTGTTGAATTTGGCTATACGCTCATATACCTTCAGCCATTTGTTTAGATCTTGGCCATCGTCACCAGAGAACCCGGATGGATGTCTCATGTGGTGGCACATACTTGCTGTCATCGTAACATCCTCTTCTTCTTCTGTCTCCGATAGACTGCGGCTGTTGAATATGGCTCACAGCGAGTCCACCAGAATAATGTCACGTAGAAGAAGGTTCATTCAGCACTTGCACATACAGGAGCGCAGAGTGAACTGCCTCCGGCCAGAACACATACAGTATATATACAGCTACAGAACCTTCCAGTAGAATGATTCTTGACATTTGTGGATACTCCTAGAATGCACTCAAACCGAGTATGGAAATTAAAATCGTACAGTCCAGGCGAGTTTTGAACTCATGACCCTCCATGCAACAGTTTAGTATCATAATCACTACACCACAGTGCTACTCAGCTTCTTATGTGACAATAGTATAACACACAGTGTGTCTGTATAGTATGTAGAGTGTAAAAAAACTATGTATACAAGATTTTAATGTTTAGATTAGATAAAAAGAAACAAATTTTTGTGTGAGAAAAATGTCGTAGGTGTTCCATTTCACTGCTAGAGGTATATGAAGGTTTTATGCTAGTGATGACCAGAGGGTTGGGTTGATTTGGGGGAAGAGACCAAACTCCGAGGTCATCGGTCTCATCAGACTAGGGAAGGATGGGGAAGGAAGTCGGCCGTGCCCTTTCAAAGGAACCGTCCCAGTATTTGCCTGAAGCGATTTAGGGAAATCACGGAAAACCTAAATCAGGATGGCCAGACGTGGGATTGAACCGTCGTCCTGCTGAATGCAGTGATGATCAGAGAAAGTGCTCAAACTGTCATTTGATGAGTATTGTTTTAGAGATGATGGCCATCTATATTAAAGCACAACTGGCATCTGTGTGCTAATGATTGTCTAAAATGCTCAAAACAACCAGATGTTGCAATAAATAATGGATCAGCTTCAGATAAATGGGCCACGGGGTCTTCTTGAGTGTATACCGATGTCTTGTGCACCAAACACTTCACCTCCCTCCCACAAAAAGAAATCCATAGACCGTTAGCACCATCTCTACAATATTCATCACATAGCAGTTGGAAAACCACCTCTGACTAGCATCAAAACTTCAAGGACTCCTAATGAGAAAACAATGTACCTGTGACATTTTTTCACAGAAAATTGTTTCTTTTTATCTCCTCTAAACACTCTAAAATTTTGTGTAAGCAGTTTTCTATGTAATCCGCCACACACCATGTGGTGGCTTGCAGATTGCAAATGTACATATGAAACATCATTATAATAATTTTTTTAAAATTTTTTGCCTTTCAATATTCTGTATGAATCTGATTTTTTGTTTCATCTCATCATTAGAGAAAAGTGTTAGCTTTTGTCTAAAATGCATCAACCAAAAAACTGCTACCTTTTTTTAAAGTTTATCATGAGTATGCATTGTACTGGCACAAATTACTCTTAAAACAAGGTGAAAAAAGCACTTAGAAAACGCCTGTTGATCACACATTGGATCTCCTATGAACACCACTCACCCAATTTCCAAAAGATGCATACGGTGCAAAGAACTAAGTGTTCAAAGGATGCAACAGTAGTTTGTCTGAATCACTTATTGTAAGACGTGGAGCATTCATAGGGAGTTGCTATTCAGTCCATAAAAAGTGCCATTGGTCCCTTACATATGGACATGTTGTTTTTGCTTACTTTAAATAGGATGTTGTAGTATTCAAATATCAACATTGTATCATTTTTTCAGGTGGTGTGGGGAAAAAATAAAATTAAATAAATAAATAGGGTCAACAACTGGGCCTCCACATATCATGAGAAATAACAGATTTTGTATGGCAGTGTTTCACCAGGGAAACAATTTCAACAACCAAAGTTTGAGGTCATAAAAACTAACGTGCTAAGCTATGAAGACTTTCCAAGAACATTCTCTTTCTTGTAAGCTGCATTTCTATACCTGAGACTGTGATTTAAGTGTAGAAATACCCATAAAGTCCTCATCTGGTAGATGAAAATTGGTATTGGCATTTGTCTTACCACACGAAAACTTTATCTGTTCAGTTACAACCGTTACACGTGGTTGTATTAAATAGTTTCAAAATTATGACAATTTTTGTATACTTCCAAGTTAGTAAGATATGAATTGACTTAATACCAAAACAACATTTTATTTCCAAATAATCCTCATCAGTTATCCGAAGCTATTGATACATGTACACATCCTTCCAAATGCAGACATACAAGATGAACCACCTTGGTTCTAGACAACAGCTATTGCATAATAAACACAGCTACTGTAAAAGATATTACCTTCCTGCACATGTGGTGATGAAAATTTTGAAGCTCACAAAAAGTATATAAATATATTTACCATTAGTCATGACTAAGTTATCCCATAACTCCCTTCAGTATTTCAAAACTACAACTACATGAGACAAAAAGCAGTTAGCCTACATCTGTTATTAAGTACATCCCCTTCCCCTTTTACCAACCCCACAAACATAGAGTATTCCTATTCACATGTATACGGTGCTTCAGACCAGCTACTCCAACCATTTTTCTCAAAAATTGTGCTTCTGACCTTTTTTGGATGAAGTGCACTCATTCTAGACAAACCAGTAAAATTGAATTGAATGATGAACCTTAAACTGCTCAGAATCTTCTGAAAAATGAAGAGCAAGTAGCAACCTCTTCCCACAGCTGGCTAAATACTGGTGATGAACATTTCTTTCAACAACCAACACAAGGCTGAACATCAGCTCAGTGGCACACATTACTGACCTTGGGTAGAGATGCCGAAAAAAGGTGGAAATTACTGCTTATTTATGCATTTGACATCTGCTATCTTCAAAACAGGAGGATTAAATGCAGAAATGTACACATGCTCTGATCTACAGCGAAACTAGCATGAGCTGAAGTTTGGCTTCTGAAGTCTGGAAAGGCAGGAATGGAAGGTAGAGGAAGTTCATGGAAGGTTGCCTAGAATAGGGAGAAGGAGGGGTTGAAAGGCACAGTGGAGGAGGTGGTGAAATTACACAAGCAACCTCATAAACTGACTGAATGTAAATGAACAATTGAAGATAAATGATGATAAAGAAGCAAAGGCATAGAAAAAAAATATCGGCCAGGTGCGAGCAGGACTCGTGCTCTGAGGCTTCTGTAAAAACTTAATTATGTATACAGACAGCTCATCCATTCTGGAAATTGAGAGTCTTGAGGACTTTTGCCTGTCATCAACATTGCTACTAACAAGATATCAGTCCTGGAAATTCCAAGACTTTCGAGAATATTGTAAGTTTGAAGTCAGATGAAAAACGACAAAATAAATATATATTTCATGTGATGTAATTACAAATTAAAGATTTTATGACTTTTTTTCCTTTATTTGTACTGTGAATCCCTGCTTCTTCCAAATTTAATGATTCTACGTCAACAGAAATTACCTTATCGGTATTATGAGTGAGAATGGAAGGGTAATCACTGTTGTCAGCTGTAGCGGAACAGCAAGCAGAATCAGCAGTGATGAACAAAAATGTGTACCAGACTGGGATTTTAATCCGGGATCTCCTGCTTACTAGGCAGGTGCGGTAACCACTGCACCTTCCCGGGCACAGTGTTATTGCAACTGCACGGACTATCTCAGTAAGCTTCGCAGCCAATCCACACTCCCACTGAGCACCATCTATCTGCAGTCCCTGTCCATTATACTCCCGTTTGATACTCAGATTCCCACAGGAGGTTGGACATCTTTCATGCATTTTCACTGAAGAAAATGGATCCATTCTCCAGGCAGGCTTATCAGTTATATACATGTGTGGTGTCTGTTACTTTGAAAGAGCAGACACCACACGGATCCTGCAGCTGTGAAACACTATATGTAAATGGAAGAGGGATCACTGCTGTCAGCTGCAGCGGAACATTAAACGGAATCAGTGGCGATGAGCAAAAATGCCTGGGTGGGAAATGGATCCATTTTCACCAGTGCGAATGTACGAAAGACGTCCGACTCCTATGAGGATCTCTGAGTAGTCAACGGGAGTATAATGGAGAGGGATTGCAGATAGACGGTGCTCAGCAGGAGAGTGGATCAGCCACGAGGCATATTGAGATAGTGCATACAGTTGTGACAACCCTGTGTCCCAGATGGCACAGTGGTTACTGCATCTGCCTAGTACGCAGGAGATCCCAGGTTCAAATCCCAGTCAAGTACACACTGTCACTCATTGCTGTTGTTTCCACTTAATGTCCTGTTGCAGCTGACAGCAGTGATTCCCCTTCCATTTGCATATAGTATTTCACAGCTGTGGAATCTGTGTGGTGTCTGCTCTTTCAAAGAAACAGACACCATGTATAAATATAATATTATGAATGAGTTTGTGAGGGTCAAAATATGTGACGTAAATGACCATATATTTTGACAGTTGTGACTTAGAAGTTCCAATTTTTTTACACTAACAATGGATCTTAGATCTTAGTATGTGACATAAATTTCAATGTGATACTTCTACCCATTCCCAAAAAAGTGCATTTAACAGTCGGAAAGGCAGTCAGTCAGCTAAGAAGATTTTTTTTTTTTTTTTCTTTACTTGTTCTGTGAAACCTTGCTTCTTCCAAATTTCATGAGTCTATGTCAAGAGGAATTACCTTATAGGTTCTGATGAGTGAGTTTGCAAGTATCAAGATATGTGACATAAATGGCCATATCTTTTGCTTGCAATGACGTAGAAGATTCAATTTATTACATCGTCAAGGGATCTTAGACCCTATTATGTGGCATAAATTTCAATCTGATACTTCTACCTATCCCTGAAAAGGGGTTTTTAACAGCAGAGGATGAAGAGATTGAAGAAATGTATGATGAGATAAAAGAAATTATTCAGATAGTGAAGGGAAACTAAAATTTAATAGTCATGGGGGACTGGAATTCGATGGTAGGAAAAGAAAGAGAAGGAAAAGTAGTAGATGAATATGGAATGGGGGTAAGGAATCAAAGAGGAAGCCACCTTGTAGAATTTTGCACAGAGCATAACTTAATCACAGCCAACACTTAGTAAGAATCATGAAGAAAGGTTGTATAGATGGAAGAGGTCTGGAGACACTGGAAGGTTTCAGATAGATTATATAATGGTAAGACAGAGATTCTGAAACCACGTTTTAAATTGTAAGACATTTCTAGGGGCAGATGTGGATTCAGACCATAATCTATTGGTTACGAATTGTAGATTAAACTAACGAAACTTCCAAAAAGGTGGGAATTTAAGGAAGTGGGACCTGGATAAAATGAAATAACCACAGGTTGTAGAGTTTTCAGAGAGAGCATTTGGGAACGATTGACAAGAACAGGGGAAAGAAATACCTTAGAAGAAGAATGGGTAGATTTGAGAGATGAAACAGTGAAGGCAGCAGAGGATCAAGTAGGTAAAAAGATGACAGCTAGTAGAAATCCTTGGGTAACAGAAGATATATTGAATTTAATTGACGAAAGGAGGAAATGCAGTAAATGAAGTAGGCGAAAGGGAATACAAACATCTCAAAAATGAGATTGACTGGAAGTGCCAAATGGCTAAACAGGGATGGCTAGAGGCAAATGTAAGGATGTAGAGGGATATATCACTACGAGTGAGACAGATACTGCCTACAGGAAAATTAGAGAGACCTTGGAGAAAAGAGAACCATTTGTATGAATATCACGAGCTCAGATGGAAAACCAGTTCTAAGCTAAGAAGGGAAAGCAGAAAGATGGAAGGGGTAGACAGAGGGTCTATACAAGAGTGATGTACTTCAGGGCAATATTATTGAAATGGAAGAGGACATAGGTGAAGACAAAATGGGAGATATGATACTGTGTGAAGAATTTGACAGAGCACTGAAAGATCTAAGTCGAAACAAGGCCCCACGCATAGACAACATTTCATTAGAACTACTTGGGAGAGCCAGCCCTGACAAAACTGTACCATCTGGTGAGCAAGATGTATGAGACAGGTGAAATACCCTCAGACTTCAAGAAGAATACAATAATTCCAATCCCAAAGAAAGCAGGTGTTGACAGATGTGAAAATTACTGAACTATCAGTATCAGTTTAATAAGTCACAGCTGCAAAATATTGACACGAATTCCTTACAGACGAATGGAAAAACTGGTAGAAGCCAACATTGGGGAAGATCAGTTTGGATTAAATAGAAATGTTGGAACACATGAGGCAATACTGACACAATGACTTATCTTAAAAGCTAGATAAAGGAAAGGCAAAATGACGTTTCTAGCATTTGTAGACTTAGACAAAGCTTTTGGCAATGTTGACTGGAATACTCTCCTTCAAATTCTGAAGGTGGCAGGGGTCAAATACAGGGCACAAAAGGCTATTTACAATTTGTACAGAAACCAGATGACAGTTATAAGAGTCGAGGGGCTGAAAGGGAAGCAGTGGTTGGGAAGGAAGTGAGACAGGATTGTAACCTATCCCCGATGTTATTCAATCTATATATTGAGCAAGCAGTAAATGAAACAAAAGAAAAATTTGGAGTAGGAATTAAAATCCATTCAGAAGAAACAAAAACTTTGAGGTTTGCCGATGACATTGTAATTCTGTCAGTGACAGCAAATGACCTAGAAGAGCAGTTGAATGAAATGGACATTCTCTTGAAAAGAGGCTATAAGAGGAACATCAACAAAAGCAAAATGAGGATAATGGAATGTAGTCTAATTAAATCAGGTGATGCTGAGGGTATTAGATTAGGAAATGAGACACTCAAAGTAGTAGATGAGTTTTGCTATTTGGGGAGCAAAATAACTGATTATGGTCGAAGTAGGGAGAATATAAAATGAAGACTGGCAATGGCAAGAAAAGCATTTCTGATGAAGAGAAATTTGTTAACACTGAGTATAGACTTAAGTGTCAGGAAGTCTTTTCTCAAAGTATTTGTATGGAGTTTAGTCATGTATGGATGTGAAATGTGGTCGATAAATAGCTTAGACAAGAGAAAAGAAGCTTTCGAAATGTGGTGCTACACAAGAATGTTGAAGATTAGATGGGTAGATCATTTAACTAATGAGGAGGTACTGAACAAAATTAGGGAGAAGAGGAATTTGTGGCACAACTTGATGAGAAGAAGGGATCGGTTGGTAGGACATGTTCTGAGGCTTCAAGGGATCACGAATTTAGTATTGGAGGGCAGTGTGGAGGGTAAAAATCATAGAGGGCGACCAAGAGGTGAATACACTAAGCAGATTCAGAAGGATGTAGGGTGCAGTAGTTACTTGGAAATGAAGAAGCTTGCACAGGATAGAGTAGCATGGAGAGCTGTATCAAACCAGTCTCTGGACTGAAGACCACAACAGTTGGAAAGGCAGACAGTCAGCTAAAAAAATGACAAAAAACATTTTTTGATGTGATATAATAACAAATTAACTATTTTGGGAATTTTTCCTTTACTTTTATTGTGAAACCTTTTTACTTGCCAAATTTCATGATTCTAGATCAAGGGGAAGTACCCTATAATTTTTTGATGAATGAGTTTGAGAGTATACACGATGGTTGCACTGACTTAGAGACTTACATTTCTTACATGATCAAGGGATTGTAGACCATAGTGAGTGACATAAATTTGAACTACTAAGTCTCCCTACTGATGAGAAAAAAATTCTTAATAGTTGGAAAGACAGGCAGACAGATGGACAAAAAAGTGGTCCTATAAGGTTTCCGTTTTTACTCATTGTTTGCAGATCCCTAAAAAGGAAAGTCTAAGGCCAGCAAGGAGGAAGAATGGAAAATAGGTGAATGGAAGAACAGAGTTAGGTGAGTGAAGAGTAGGCAAAGTAGCAGGATGACAGAGACTAGCAGAGGTTCAAACGAGAAGGGCTGTACACCCATGGGAGGTATCCAAGAGACAGATGGCAATTTTACTATTCAGGAGGACTTGTGCTGGAGACTTGGAACTAGTACTAAGGCAGACTTGGAACTAGTAATAAAGCAGCTGTTGAAATCAACTGAGTTATGTACAGAAGCTTGCTCTGCAATTACATTATCTGCTTTATCCCTGTCAATGATTTTACAATGCCCATTACACTATTTGGCTTCATGTGCACATGTAATGCTGGTCAGCAGTTTTAATAGGGTTGATAGTCAGCTTGTGCGTGCAGTTCTATATTTATATCTAAAAACACAGATGATGTGACTTACCGAACGAAAGTGCTGGCAGGTCGATAGACACACAAACAAACACAAACATACACATGAAATTCAAGCTTTCGCAACAAACTGTTGCCTCATCAGGAAAGAGGGAAGGAGAGGGAAAGACGAAAGGATGTGGGTTTTAAGGGAGAGGGTAAGGAGTCATTCCAATCCCGGGAGCGGAAAGACTTACCTTAGGGGGAAAAAAAGGGGTATACACTCGCGCGCACACACACACACATCCATCCGCACATACACAGACACAAGCACACATGAAGTCTGCTTGTGTCTGTGTATGTGCGGATGGATGTGTGTGTGTGTGTGCGCGAGTGTATACCCCTTTTTTCCCCCTAAGGTAAGTCTTTCCGCTCCCGGGATTGGAATGACTCCTTACCCTCTCCCTTAAAACCCACATCCTTTCATCTTTCCCTCTCCTTCCCTCTTTCCTGATGAGGCAACAGTTTGTTGCGAAAGCTTGAATTTCATGTGTATGTTTGTGTTTGTTTGTATGTCTATCGACCTGCCAGCACTTTCGTTCGGTAAGTCACATCATCTGTGTTTTTAGATATATTTTTCCCACGTGGAATGTTTCCCTCTATTATATTCAGTTCTATATTTAATGAGATAAATCAGTATAGGGAGAGATACACAGGAACAGTATGCATGTCATACACCTGGGCCATTAAAAGCACTTAGCTTCATGGTGCACAGTTCTAGGGGCAGAAGTGGCACATGGACGAACTGCAATATCATAGGTTGGGAGCCCAGATAAAGTCTTGTAAAGAATACTCCTCAATTCAGGATATGATGATGAAAGAAAGAAGACAGGAATATCATGGTTTAACATCCTTTCTATAACACGATCATTAGAGACAGAGTACTATTTCAGATCAGCAACGAATTTGGCCGTGCCTGTTTCAAACAAATGAACATGGCATTTGCCATAAATGATCCTCCCACATATGAATCCACTGTGCAAATGGCAGAATCACCTCTGCTGAAGATTGTGGTTGAAATTCTTTGGATCTAAGTGGTGCTGGTAGTGGTGGCGGAATAGGAGAAGAGGCTGGAGTGGGTGGGGGGCAGAGGAGGAGGTGGAATAAGAGGAGGAGGAGGAGGAGGAGGAGGAGGTGGAAGAGGAGGAGGAGGAGGACAAAGTAAGGCGATATGAAACTGTAGATATACTCTGGATTTTCTGTGTGTACCAGGTGATAAGAGATTACTTTCTACAAGCGTTTTTTGCGATCTTTATGTCTTTTGACATGCTATTTCACCTTTTAATATTAGGTGGTATTTCTGCCTCAGTTATACATTTTAATACCATATTGTAACTGAAGCTCATTTTTAACTAGAGAACAAATGAAAATTCATCAGCATTACTTCAAAACTACCACACAATTTTATGAAACAATGCAATTCTAGGTTGGAATCCTGACAATATCATGAAAAGGATAGACAGCGTCTCACCACGTAGAGGTGGCATTAAGTTGCATACAGGCACAATGAAAAAGACTGCTAAACATTTAAGCTTTCTGACAAAAAAGTATTTTTTTTGTGTGTGTGCAAGTGTGTGTGTGTGTGTGTGTGTGTGTGCGCGCGCGCGTGTTTCCCATTTCCAAAGGAAGACTTTTTTGTCTGAAAGTTTAAAAGTTTAGCAGTCTTTTCATTGTGTCGGTCTGTGATTCCATCTCTTCTATATGTGTGGTAGCAACCTATCCTTTTCGTAACATAATCTTATGACATTTATTACACCAATATTCATGCTGTTTGTGGAATCACTCCACTTTAGTTCACCTTAGCTATCTGAATGACTGAATACTGTGAATTAAGAATATACAATTATGACCATTTGTCCTTACACACATTCTAATTTAGTTGCAGCTGATCTATTTCAAACAAATTTCTTGAGAAGCGCATGTTACATTAAAAAAGGGGGGGGGGGGGGGGGCAGTGAACAATCAGTTACATCAAACATGCAGAACAAAAAAAGATGAAGTTCAAGTAAATAACGCACTGTCCCACAGAGAAATTTCTCTCTAGAGAAATAATGCTAATCCATGGCCTCTACTGAACAACAACCTGCATCACGAAATACAACAAGAAGAAAACAGAGAGAAAGTTAGGCACTGAACTCACCGACAAAACAGGGATGGTGGAGATAAACTTCCTCTGCAAGAAATGGTAAAACTGGGGCGATCATATGTGTAACACCTTCCAGTATGTGGCTCAGCACCAACTGACAAGCTCTTCTCTTAGGAGAGTTAGATGATTCGCAATAAAGTCTGAAAATTATTTGTATTATTGCCTCTACCATTAGTTTGAGATAAAAATAAACAACAAAGAAAATGACTTCACCACTCACCTGTCTTTTATGAGATGACAGTATAGTGCTGATAGATCGTTGGTGACAAAGTTTGTCATGAGTTTACAAACATGGTTGAACTGATAAGTGTCATACATTGCCACAACCTAAAACAAGATGATCCTTGAATGTATCAGAATAAACAGATCTTAAGTCAAAAGTTGAACTTCCATAATAAAAGATTTAGTTGGGAACAAGTACCTCTTTTTCCAAACCAAAGAGCAGATTGAGCAAGTACTTGTCCAAGTTGTATAAATGTACAGCATCAGTGTCACTCTTATTCTGGAAATCATTTATGGACCCAAGGATAAAGCGCAGCACAATGCGTATTTTTTGGATAGAATCTGCAGAGCTGTCCAACAAATTGTTGCTTATACTTATGTTACCATGATGCGTACCATGCGAAGCAACCCACCACCTGTAATTGAAAGTACAGTATTTGGGGAAAAAGATGTAATTATTGCACAACATAAAATCAATATGATGAGTAAGTGAAATAAGACTGTAAAATGTGTCACATATTACTGATACTGACCAATTGATCAATTTTTAGAGTTTAAACACATTCATTCAACTGGTACCAAATTGCTGGATACAAGGTTCACTCAGAATGTTTTTAATGGAAGGCAAAATAATTTCATATCAGAGTACTCTCCTTCTAGATATGCACACTGTGCAATATGCCATCTGTGAAAGATTACACAGGAACATTTTTGTAAGAAAACAAACTGCTACTAGTGCCTAAAAATGAATGTGCACTTTGGTTGTTAAGAAAGTGATTGGAAGAGGCATGTGTTCTGTTCCTTCATAAACACACTCGAATAAGAAATATCTCTGATGTACATAGCTTTGTGTAGAAGTGGGTGCCAATTAATTAATGTAAACTCAGGGATGTTTTCAAAAGAAAATCACAATTTTCCTAATACAGGACAAACCAAAAGGGAATGACGAGACACTTCCTCAAGACAGATGGTATTACAAAGTAATTAAACTCAAACAATCAAAAATCCAAGATGGAATGTAAGAATAATTGTGACTCAGCATCTCCGCAATAAAGTAATTAAACTGCATTTCAAATAGAAAGCCATTACCAGAGCACTAAAATTTCTGAAATCTTTAATTTTGGAAGACACAGTCAGTTACTTACAATTGCTCTAAATACAAGCAATTCATTCAATTCGTAGAATTCAAAACACAAAATGAATACAATTTGCAGTGCAAAAGTGTTATCTTCTCATACATAAGCTGTGAGCGATCAGAACACGATACTAAAACTTAAAGCAGGCAAGGCACTAGCATAAATTTCCACATACTGTATGATATTTGGGTACACAACTGAAATTCATTAGCAGTATGATACAAACATGACTGCTGACTTCCCAACCATCTTATATTGTGCAATCAATCTGAAATAAGCTCATTTTTCACCAGCAATTGTAGCATTGTTCCCTCCAAAGACCCTTCCCATTTTTAATTCCCTACGATAATGTCCAAGGTATGAAACAACAGTTCTTAACCCTCCAAAATTATTTGAGGTCTCAATTAACTGTTAATGTATTATCAAGTCCATCGTCACTGTTGCAATGAGAAGAATATCATTTTGTGGTATGAACAATGGATCACAACAGAAATTGAATTCCAACAGAAAGATCTAAATATGACATGTGTACTGCGGATAATTTAGGAGTAAAGGTAACAAATCACTGAATAGTTGAAGCACTGATTCGAATTAATGCTCCACTATTCTGTAAGTCGTTACCTTTAATTCTATATTATTTACATTACGCCAGGACTTTTCATAACATGTGTGTAATCAGTTTAAACAATAATCCTCACCCCACGGACTATTCCAATGGGTTTAAAGTTGCTGCACTAGTGGTCTGTACACAATGCATCTACACAAAATGACAATAATAGCAGTAAGTTCAACATAATTAGAACTTCTTTAGAGTTTTTTTCCATACACTGCCTAAAAAATTATAGGCTGATCGTGCATCTTTTTACACTGATGACTGAAATATATAAGGGGTGTTCAATAAGTATTGCAACACATTATTTTCTTGGACAACTTCAATTGAAAAAATGTGGAATTTGTTGCAAGACAGGGTGGAATATTCCAATTTCAGCCACTATAGTTTCATTAAGTTCTGATTGGTGGTGGCACTAAAACTAGCCTCCAAAATGGCATCTGTAACAGAGGTGCATTCCAAGCAAAGAACTGTCCTTAGTTTCTATTGGCAGAAAAACAGAGCATCACAGACATTCATACACACTTGCAGAATGACTGCTGTGACCTCCTGCAGCAAACAAAAGCATGGTGAGTCTTAGGTGAGGTATCTTATCATCACACAAATCTGTCCGATCTCCCATGCCTCGTCCAGCTGTACACAGCTGTGTGTGGACAGATTTGTTCGAAGTGATCAACAGATCACAACGAAACACCAAACTGCTCAACTGGATGTCTCTGTTGGTAGTGCTGAAACACTTGTCCACCTGTTGAGTTGTTCAAAGGTGTGTGCCCACTGAGTTCCTCGCCGCCTAACAGAAGACCATAAAGAACAACAAAGGACCATCTGTGCACAATTGCTTGCACATTATGAGGACGATCATAACAATTTTTTGTCAAACATCATGACCGGTTTTAAAACATGAGTTCATCACTTCGAACTGGAAATAAAGTAGCAATCCATGAAGTGGTATCACACCACCTCTCCTCCAAAGAAACAGTTCAAGGTCACACCCTTAGATGGTAAAGTCATTGTAGCAGTCTTCTGGGACTCGGAAGGGTTATTCTGTTAGATGTCCTCCCTCACTGTGCAACTATCAACTCTGAAGTGTATTCTGATACCATTAGGAAATTGAAATAATGACTTCAGCGTGTTTGTTGTCACAAAAATGCAAACAAACTTTTCCTTCTCTGTGACAATGCAAGGCCTCACACAAGTCTGTGCACTTGAGAGGAGCTCACAATACTTCATTCGAATGTTCTTACTCATCCATCCTACAGCCCAGATCTTGTACCTTCTGACTAACATCTGTTTGGCCGAGTGAAGGATGCATTCCACGAGAAGCAGTACATGGATTTTGGGGACATAACTGATGAAATATGACACTGGCTTTGAACTCAACCAGTAGAGTAATAACAAGTGGCCATACAGCCCTTTGCAGTAAGATAGTGTGCACTGAATGGAGATTATATCAAGAACTAGAGTTTTGTAGCCAAAGGAGTGGGGAATAATACTGTGTATTGGAATCCTGAATAAAACTGACCTGCTTTCAGGGGAAAAAAAAATTGTTGCAATACTTCTTGAACACTCATTGTATTTCCAATATTGGCACCATCACTTATCAAACTACAGTAATCTTCAAAATCCGACCACAGACCTTAAGGCATGTGCTGCACTTAATTTTTAGTTTTGATTCATTGTTTCAGTTGATATGATCTAATACCTGAGAACATCAGTCCCATAAGCTGGTATGTGCTTGCTGCCTTCAGTAATGTCAACAGGATCTACAACATTTCCCAATGACTTTGACATTTTTCGACCATTTCCATCAACTGCAAATCCATGAACAAATATAGCCCTGTGAATTACAAAACAAAGGTACATTTCAATATTTTTTTTCAGCCTTTAACAATTAGATTTTGATTGTCTAAATTCTACAGATAATTATAATGTAATCTGTTCTATATCAGAGAATGACCTCTTTGCTTAATGAAACCCTGTAATATTTCTTACTAACACTAGTTTCATGTATGATATGAAAGTAAAATAAAAATTTGGTGAACGGATCATGTACCTTATTGAGCAACAATCATATCAGAAGGAATAAATGTAATCACTTGTCATATAATTGAAGTACTGGAAGAAAAAGCAAAACACCACACATACAGAGCTACTTGTGGCTACAATAAGATTAACGATTAACCTTGTGTGTGTGTGTGTGTGTGTGTGTGTGTGTGTGTGTGTGTAAACCACAACTAAATTTATAATTTTGACACAAACTGTTATTTTCATTTAAAAATATCTCCTTTATGGAAGACTCCCAAGAACCTGTTACGAAATTATTAACTCACCAGCTGAGAAACCTGGCATTGCCCAGGTATATATTTAAAGCTGTGCCTGACGCTTCGTACACGTGTAGTTTATTTTTTACTTATAAAGCTTGTCAGTACAATGTTTGAAGTTGTATGATTTAGGACATGAACAAAGATCTTGGTTGGTTCACTAACACAGGAGAGATGGCAGTAGGAAAACCAGCTGACACTAAGTTCCACACCAAAAACATGCAGTGTCTGGCCTTGTGCTTAGTTTATGGTATAACATAAGCTCACCAGGAACTGTACACATTTAAAGTAAAATGGTGAATTGTTAGGAATAAGAATAATTTCTGGTATAAAAACTCACTCGCCTGTGTCACTTTTCATCAAAATTTCTGCTTCTATGGTGTTACGCTGGAGAAAAGTACAAGAGGGAAAAAACATTAAGCCTTGTGGCTGAAGTATTCTGAAGATCAAACAATGGAAAATCCAGGCTGGAACTCAGTTCACTCCTCCATCCAATTGTGATCCACCCAGACTGCCCCCAAACCACTCTCTGTTAACTTTTCAGAATTTCTTAACCTCGAACCTTGCCTCACCATCATTCCCCAAATCCCTCAACATGCAAACTACACTATGTCTGCAGAAAGAACCGCAATCCACCATCTAAAAAACTGATCCCGACCTTATAATCCTTCCTGCGGACACAGGTTCCACCACTGTTGTTTTGAACCGCAAGGATTACCTGGTGGAAGGACTCCGCCAGCTGTCAGGTACTTCCACCTACAAACCTTGCCACAGTGACCCCATTCCAGTACTCCAGCAGGATCTCCAGTCACTACTCAAATCCATAGGCCCATCCCAGAACCTCTCCCCAGAGTCCATCTCTCTGCTCACCCATACCACTCCCAGCACTCCTTCCTTCTTCATGCTTCCCAAAGTCCATAAACCTAATCACCCAGGATGCCCCACTGTGGCCAGTTACTGTGCCCCCACTGAGAGAATCTCTGCTCTTGTAGACCAACACCTTCGACATATTACTCGGAACCTAACCTTCTATGAAAAAGATACCAACCATTTCCTCCACCGACTATCCACAATTCCTGTGCCTTTACCACACAGTGCCCTGCTCATCACTATTGACACCACTTCCCTGTTTACTAACATTCCTAATGGCCATGGCCTTACCACTACTGAACATTAACTTTCCCAGTGCCGGCAGATTCCAAATCAACAACCTCCTTCCTAGTTGCCATGACCAACTACATCCTCACTACAATTACTTCTCCTTTGAAGGCATTACCTACAAATAAATCCTGGGTATGGCCATGGGCACCTACCAGGGCACCATCCTATGCCAACCTATTCATGGGCCATCTAGAAGAATCCTTGCTAGAAACCCAGAATCCTAAACACCTCACCTGGTTCAGATTCACTGATGACATCTTTTCTATCTGGATCAAAGGTGAGGACACCCTATCCACAATCCTCCAGAACCTCAACAACTTCATTCCCACTTGCTTCACCTGGTCTTACTCAACCCAACAAGCCACCTTCCTAGATGATCACCTCCACCCCACAGATGACTGCATCAGTACCTCCATCCATATCAACCTACTAACCACCAGCAATACCTCCAGTCTGACAGCTGCTACCCCTTCGATACCAGGAAGCCCCTTCTGTACATCCTAGCCACCCGTGGTCATCGCATCTGCAGTCCCTCTCAAAATAAACTGAGGGTCTCACTGAAGCCTTCACTGATGATAACTATACTCCCAACCCTATACAAAAACAAATCTCTCACACCTTATCTTTCTGGTCTCACACCACATCCCACAGTTCCACCGTCCAGCCACAGAGGAGCATTCCTCTCGTAACTCAGTACCACCCAGGACTGGAGCAACTGCTTACATTCTCCTCCAGGTTTTTGATTACCTCTTGTCATGCCCCAAAATGAGAAATATCCTGCCCACTATCCTTCCCACCCCTCCCACAGTGGTATTCCACCGTCCACCAAACCTACACAATATACTCATCCATCATTACACAAGCCCTGCTCCCAGTCCCTTACGTCATGGCTCATACCCCTGTAATAGACCTAGACGCAAGACCTGTTCCATACATCCTCCCACCACCACCTGCTCCAATTCGGTCACTAACATCACCTATCCCATCAAGGGCAGGGCGACCTGTGAAACCATTCATGTGATCTACAAACTAAGCTGCAACTACTGTGCTGCATTCTATGTAGGCATGACAACCCACAAGCTGTCTGTCCTCATGAATGGCCATTGACAAACTGTGGGCAAGAAACAAGTGGACCACCCTGTTGCTGAACACACTGCCAAACATGGTATTCTTCATTTCAATGAGTGCTTCACAGCCTGTGCCATATTCATTCTTCCCACCAACACCAGCTTTTCTGAATTGTGCAGGTGGGAACTTTCCCTTTCCTATGTTCCCGTAACCCTCCTGGCCTCAACCTTCATTAGTCACTGTCCTCACCCATTCAGCCCTCCAGCCCCTTTTCTGTTCCCTCCAGCACTACACAGCCATCATTCCACCATCACACCTAGGCTTTTTATGTCTCTACTTTTCCACTACTTCCCCCCCCCCCCCTCTCCCCTGCCCTCCATCTAACCTGCAGCACTTCACTGTCTGCCATCCCCACCATACTATCCCTCCCCCTCCCCACTCCAGCCTCCTCCTTACCCCACCCAGTCGCCGCTCTCATCACACACTGGGGCTGCTGCTCCCAGTGTGGTTTCAGTTGCCGAGACTGCAGGTGTGTGTGTGTGTGTGTGTGTGTGTGTGTGTGTGTGTGCGTGCGCGCGCGCGCGCGCGCGCGCGCGCCTATCTGCAACTCAGCACCTCCGCTGTACGGTAAGTGTTCTGATGGGTGAGATAATTCATGATGCTCTTGATTAAAGTTACGTTGTGCCCTGCTATTGGAAGGAGTTTCTAAATAGCGAGTTACAGCTTGAAGTTCTCGAGCTGCTGTAAGTCTCACCTCATGATCTTCAATGGATTATTGAGACTGCACTGTCCCCAGTTTTTCAGCCTTTCTTGTGTATTCAGCAAGACTAAACTGTTCTCTACACACTTTTTTTCACAAACAACACTAAATCAAAATGTCATGAGTTGCCACCCAAGTCACAAAGCAAACTTAAGCAATCTATTTTTTTTTCTTAGCGTGCACCAGCCGGAGTGTTATGCCGGATGCACGCTGTAGTAGCTCTAG
Source organism: Schistocerca americana (assembly GCF_021461395.2). Classification (NCBI taxonomy): domain Eukaryota; kingdom Metazoa; phylum Arthropoda; class Insecta; order Orthoptera; family Acrididae; genus Schistocerca; species Schistocerca americana. The sequence goes on from NC_060122.1 coordinate 656,390,353, forward strand.
CAGCGCGCACCGCTGGTGCGTCCAGACCATGTGGCACCGAGCCAAATCGGGAACGTTGCATCACTGACTCGCTAGGCACTCAGCGGGCAGTGCGGCACTATGCTTGGTAATTTTTTTAACTGTTGCATCCTTGAGCCCCCGGTTCGCGATGTACGATTAGTGGTTACAGGAGTCAAGGATCACCCTTTATTAATAATTATAATACAAAGTAATATCTCCAGTTAGAGCTACAGTTTCAGCAAGTACACCAAGTCCTTTCATCCATACATGAATTTTTTCATCATTACTAACTTTTCTACAGTAACGTGTATACAAGGTAAAATGCACATTACTATAAACATAGCTAGGTCTACTTTGCATCTTCGCACTGAGTTAAAAAAAAATAATAATAATAAATAAATAAAACCTAAGAGCAACATCTACTGGTTCTTTGGTGTACTACAAAACTAACAGCATCACCTACTGGTTCTTTCGTGTATTATACTGTTACAATTAAGAATCCAAATTACTAAGCTAAGCAGATGATTTTACATAGAACTTTAAATTATGGTATATTTCTTTTGCAAGTTCCAGTTTTGATGAAATAAAGCCTATACATTGCCTGGAGCTATACTCAAGTTACCCGTGAAAGCCCCATGAAAATTCAGCTAGTAGTTTTTGGAGATTAGCATGTTCAAACAGACAGATGCGATGGTTCCACAGTTTCATTATTAGTACTGATAAACTTGAACAAAGAGCAATGATTATGTGTCAGGAAACAGAGTGAGCACTTTATTTCACTAACCGATAGGGAGGCTCCTCACGCAGTGCAACTGATGTCATTAGTGAAGACTGGAACCAACCAGTGATTTGGTCTACACCTTCCAAATATAAGTCAGCCACTTTTTGATCCAAAACAGAAGACCATGATATTCCACTATCAAACCAGATGTCCAAAATGTCCTAAAACAGAAAAAGAAAATATTAAATGTATCAAAAAAAGATAAACTGTGCTAATGAAGTCCAGTATTATATGTTACACACCTGACTTTTTTCTATGTCTTGTACATCTACATCTGAGACACAACCTTCAACAAGTTTCTCAGTAGGCAGTGTCCACCAGAAATCTGGACCATGTTCTTCCAAAAGATTACAGAAGTGATCGATCAGTGGTCTAAAAATTATTGTATAATAATATTACAAACTAATTATTAGGTCATGTATAATGAACATGTTCAACTGACATATAACACAAAAAATTTTTAGGCTCTACCTGGTTACGAAGATTTCCTGATTTGAATGTCGGTAAAGAACTGGGATCGGTACGCCCCAAACTCTCTGCCTTGAGATACACCAGTACGGTCGCCTGTCCAGCAGCGATATTAGCTGACCACTTCCACTGAATTTTTCTGGCAATATGTTAACAGCTCTCAGTTTGTTCTAATATTTAATAACATCAATCAGAGACTGTGTAAAACATTTAATGTGAGACAAAGAATTATAAAAAATGTTTTGCTCTAAGACTTACAATTGCTGTTTGTTTAATTGCATCAGTGTCAATAAACCATTGCTTGCTAGCTCTGATTATAACTGGCTGCTTTGTCCTCCAGTCATAGGGATAACTATGTGTATACTTTTCTTGATGCAAAATATCATTCTGCAACAATACCAACACTTTTTCATTGCCTGCAGACAACACAGGTAAACCTTCAAGCTCTGGCCCAATTTTAGACATAAAGCAGCCATCTTCATCAACCAAACACTCCTATAAGAGAAACAAAAGTACTGTATGAACTAACACACTGAAGGAAACATTGTTTGCTAAGATGCTCATTTGGTAAAAGGTATGAACTTTCACAAGTAAGTTGAATGGCTGATGACTACTTATCTTGAGGAAGTGAAATTTCAAGTTCTGTCAACAGACAAATATGAAAGTAGAAAAAAACAATACTCACCATGTACAGAAACACACATTTATCTAATTCCATTTACTAATGGGGGCAAGAACGGTCATGAGTACCACTGATACGTAACAGGCCAACCCTCTGTCATCCACTATACAGTGGTTGCCATTTACTGTGCAGAATCCTCCAGAATGGAGATATAGTTATAATTTGGACCCCATAATAAGTACAACTGAATATTGTAGTTTTGCATTTGTCAAGTTTTAGGAGTGAACATAGAGTTCCAGTGTTTCTGGTATTAACACCATACCATTTGCAAACCAAAATCTTAACTTCACATTCAACTCAAGGAAACTACGTAATGTCCCAAGATCATACAAATTTTGTTAATGGATTTGCAGTTGATGGAAATGATAGAAATGTTACACTTCATTAGTACAAGCTTATTATCTACATTATGTAGTATAAAGTGGACTGAAGGATAAACAGTGCCTGGGACAAGAAGTTGTTATAAAAGTTTACATTGTGCTTTTCGACAAATTACGGGGATTGCTCCTACTCTGTGAAGTTTACATAATATGTAATATATTAAATATTATTGTAAATTAATATAAAGGCTTTCTGGGTGTAGAGGGACATCATGTTATAAAATAGCTGTCATTATATGGATAAAACCAACATTTTGACCCCAGTTGCAGTGGGCTTTCTCTGGGTCTACTAATGTAGAAACTGATGAAGTGTATTAGTGAATGCCCAATAATATTCTGTTATGATTCCTCTTCTGCACATGGCATCATGTCACAGTTTCAAAAATTGCCAAACTGGCTTACTGGGCTGGAGGGAATGGGAATCTTATATCTGGCTGGTTTCCTTTAGTGGTCAGAGTGAAGATCTGGTGTTGCTGATTGCCTCATTCAATACACGCAACGACTGACAGGCACTTGACGAATAGGATTTTGACTACTATGAGTGTTATTTTCCTCATGTGGATTACTGGACACACAAATGCAGTTCCTTGCCAGTAACACTCATAAATCAAACTATCAGTGTGGCTTGTTGGGCTCTGGTGGCTGCCATATGGTATGGTGCAAACCTAAAGCATTCTTCTCTATCCATACTGTTAGGAAGTTTTAGTATGTCAATGGCCTCCTTGATTATACATTACATCATTCCTGGATGTTTGGCAAGTATACAACTCTGATTAAATTTTATCTACCTGGATTGCTCTTTCCAGCATCAATCAGAGCTGATTTGAAGTGGCATTTGAAAATACTGCTCATGTTCCAGGATTTGTGTTGCTATTGGCCTTTAATTATTCTTCTTCACATCTTGTACATGTCTGCAGTGAGCAAAGCATTTGTACAGTCACTGACCAAGAAGGTAGTACACACGATTTTAAGATCCTGTGTTCTATCATGAACATCACTGAGATTCTGTGTATGAGTCATCAACGAGAGGATCACCAAATTCTTCTGCAGTGGGTGCAGTTGGGATGTGGCACCTAAATACTTATCTGTGTGTGTTTGTATTGGCTTCTGGTATTGTCAGTGCCCTTGCCTGCCATCCAATGTCCTACATGTGTTCACATCTATAAATGGAATCACATCATGCTCCTGTAATTCAAACATGAACTGAATCTTTCCATGCAGGTTATGCAAATATTTGTGAATATTATATAGCTTTGATACACCATTGGACCATAAATTGAATCTTTGTTCAGAGACCTGAATGAGCAGTGTGGGTGTAATGGAATCAAACTCAGCATCAATGATCCAAAGTTGACTGTCAATATGTCAGATGCCTAATGGAGATATGGTGGGAAGCACTACTACCATCTGTCATGTCGTAGTTTTTTTTCTGCCATTCGAAGTGCAGATCTGAAGAGGATGGCAGAAGACTGGACAGCCTGGAGAACTACCACGTGAAAACCTGCCTTTTGGCAGAACATTGATGATGATGATGATGATGATGATGATGATTTGAAGTAAGCTGATGACAAGTTAGGAATATTTTTGTTATTAGTACATCGTCTTCAGTCGTGGTATTTAATTTTCTTGCTATAGCTCAAGATGTTTCATAGCTACAACTCCATTCTCAAGAACTGAAGTGACATTCTTTTTGCATGTCACATATACTTCAGTTTATCATCTTCATTTGAACATGAAATGTTCATTTCCTTCATCGGTGAAAAACTTCCATGTGTGCACATTACATTACTGGAATTGTAACTGCAACTGCGGAAATTTTTCACTGACCTAGAAGATGAACACTTCATGTACCAGTGAAGATGATAAACTTAAGCAAAAGTGATATATGGTTGATACAAGGACGATGTCCTCTTAAAATAGTTCATTATGCCTCAATATTTCATTGTGAACTATTACTTGACAATGGTCCACATGCCAAAATTGCAACCATAACTATACAAATTTAATACTAGTCAAGGTGAAACATATTGTGATTTGTGAAATGCTTAATCAATGGAAGAGAGGGCATAACTTTAAACAGTAAATAACATTTTTTTTATTTTCTTGCCACTTATACTAGCAAATTGCAACATACGAAAACGAAAAAGGAAGAACAAACCAAGGAAATTCCATGTTTTAAAGCAACCAAGAAATCATCGTGGCCATGGGCTGGAGATGTATGCACCAATCCACTGCCTTTGCCAGTTGAGACATGGTCTGAAGGAAGCAAAGGCAAGTTGCATCCTTGCTTTAGAGGATGCTCATAGAATGTATTCCTCAACATGTCACCTACAACAGTAGAGACAAAAGGATTTAAAACTGATTTGAAGTGTGCAAAAAGAAATAATAATCACTTGAGTTTCAAAATGTAAAGCTAAAAGTAATTTGAGGATACCAAAGAAATTTACCTTGTCTTAGGAATTCTAGATAACAATATGAGTTTTAATACTTGAGGTGATTTTGTAAATAACTTTTGCAGCCAGGGACAGATAACAATTGTTGCCAAAATTAAAGTAAAACAATTCAGTAATGAGAAACTATCATCATGCACAGAGAGAAACTTGTGGACTATTGTAGTCAGTTATTAGCAAGAAACATCACACTGGAGAATTTATTTATCTTCTTCTTCTTCTTTTTTTGAGGGGGGGGGGGGGGGGGGGGGGGGGAAGGCTGGGATTGATCATCCTTGCAGGAGACTTCATACAACACACACAATTCTACAATATTCAGGTGCTTCTAATGTATTTTTAGATTTACTGAGGATACACATCGTGCAGGTCAATCTTCTTCATTATTCACTGAAGATCTGTGCCTGCCTAACCACCAGAAACAATTACACTTGGTCCTAGCTAAACCTGTAATTCAAGTCTCTCTGCAAGATCAGATTAAAGTGAGGAAGCTATGATCTTCATGGACATCACACTGTGTGTGAGAGAAACAGGTGCTATGTCAGCAAGTGGCAGGATACAACCGAAAACAGGAGAGAAACAGTCATGACACAAGGCGAGAAGACTGCTTCTGAATGGAACTCAACCCCATGCCGGAGCTGAGCAACCAGGCTGACTGAACGGCAGACCTGAGACAACAAGACCAAGTCAATAACAACTATGCAACAACAATGTGCAATCTAAGTTCAATACAATGCTGTCAACAGGCCAAGTACGAGCCACAATCCAAAGGGAAGTTCTCTACGAATAGACAGCAGTACAGTGGAGATAGTGACAAACGCTATCAAATGAAGTACATGACTGACTGAGTGGTTGAGGTGCAGCGTTATTTATGCCAGCTAAGAGGGACACTATGGCCAATGTATTCAAGTGGTGAGATGGTGGCGCACTCACTAGGTGAGTGCAGTGCTGTAGCAACACAGTCCTCTATTGTCCATCGAGATCCATTTGCTCTGGCAGGCATTCAACTTCTGCGCAGCCTGATACCAGAACATGCATCTCTCAAAACAAAGTATTGCTCATAAAGTTCGGAAACCTTACCTCTTGCAATGTGAATAGCACTATTACAGGCACTGACAATGTAACTTGATGCCCCAACTGATTTGTGAAACAAAAAGTTGGTCAGTACACCTGTTGTAATCAAATATTCTTTGTCTGGCGAGAAGAGAAAGGCAGAGACCTATTTATCATAAGAGGAGCCTTGATATTTGTGATGTTGCACACAAAAGTAACATGAAATATGAAACATGCAACAATGCTTGCCTCTGTGACAGAGACCCTTAACACCATTCAGCCAAGACTTGGGCTCAAAATATAGTTCCTTTGTCAGGGCAACACCTCAGTGTAATGGTTCAGGATGTATATTGGCTGACTACAATTGGCTTCAAAAGCTATTGGTCATCATATTCATAAATCTGATCTGATTCTTTGTGACTCTTTCTTCTTTCTGAATGTAAAACATACCTAAAAAGACAAATTTTCTAAAAATGAAGACCCCTTCAGCTGCCAAATGCTATCTGAAAATACAGTAAAACTTGCTTTTTATACATTTCAGCAGACTGGCACAAAAAAGAGTAAAACACACAAAAGTGTACAATACAGGAAAGCATAGGAAACACAACAAGCTGGAGATTTTGTGCCTAAAGTTCTCTGTTTACAAAGACTGCCAACTTCAGTGTTTTAGCCAACATTGTGTTACAAGTTTTATTTGCCATAATTTTATAATGATTATCATAATAAGCCTCACAGTAAAACACAAATATTTTTTGAATGTAGGCCTAATGTCACAAAAGAGTTTTGCTTCTATCTTTTAGTTACACCATTGGACATGACTGGAACGAAGTAGGAAATGTGTTTTTGTGTGTATTAGCATTCAGCCACTACCTTCGTCATAGTCGCAATAGCAGTGGCTGAGTGCTGACACAAACAAACACGTGCAGAGGTTTCCCCCTTTGTTCTTATACTGTCCAATGGTGTAAAAAAAAAATGGAAGGAGAAGTCTTTTGTGAGGCCATATTAAAGAGATACTTGTATTCTCATGTGGGACTTATTACCGATAATCATCATAAAATTATGGTAAACACAACTTGGAACACAATACTGGTTATAACACTAAAGTTGACAGGAAACAGGAACAAGAAGCGTGAAACCTACAGCTTGCTGCTGACAAGGTCACTCGGTTTAGGGATATCCCGTGTGAGAGAGAGGGCAGAAATTCTCATCATGTTATGGACCATCTTTAGGACGAATGTTTACATCAGCCATCAGGTCATACTACCCTAAGACTGCATGCCTAGTACAGATTATCATACTTCATGTGGAAGTAACAACAATTCATATAAGAACATTATAGAGACAGCCATGTTCAAAAGCAACATTTATTTGTATAAATGGCTGTGAAACTAAATTAAAGCTGTTGTAATACAACGCAATGAGCAAAAGGAAGTTTGCTACTGGAGTCACTGTCATCAAATTGTGATTATCATAAGGCAGTGACTCAGCATACTTTCCCACCCTTCCAAACATTATGAACTTATAATGCAGGTGGTCATGTCCCAACACTCTAACAATGAAAATCTTGATTGCCGCAATAACGCTAAGTTATGTGAACAATAATTTTGCATATAATCTGCATTTTCTGCTTTATTCCAAGGCTAACTTTGAGTAGGAATACAATGCTCGTTTTGCAGAAATCTATATGAAAATCAGTGTTAAACATTGTGATATCATCAAAGAAAACCTAAAACCTGGGAAATGTTGTAACACAGAATCATTAATGATGGGAAAGCGCATTGAGACAACAGGACTTCTGCTGAGATCGACAAAAATGAACGTAGAAAGTGGGAAAACGTAAAATGTGGGAACAAAAAATGGGGTGTCACTGAACATTTTTGTGGGAAATTTCCAAGGACAGGTAAATACACTGAGTGAAAAAAGTAAAATAAATGTGGCTGTGTATCTAATTTGTTAGTAATCTTTATATAACAATGATACACACATGAAAACTGCAGATGTACAGAATCTGTCACAAGGTGCTTAAAAAAATAAGTCTGTTGACAACCTGAAGACTGGTTTGAACACAATGCTTTACTAGGCATGGTCCTGTAGGGGGCAATATGCCCCACCTCTCCCCAACATTTAAACTAGCTTACCCAGCCAGTTTTTCACACACTCACACACACACACACACACACACACACACACACACACACACAAAACTCAATGGTAAAAGAAGTGAAAGAAATTCCATGGTATGACTGAGGACTGAGCCACTACTTTTTGGTTTGTAATCTGACACCTATCCACTGAGCTACCAAGCCACACATAAAGTACTTATGATATTAATACTGAATTGTGCTATGACCATATTCTTCACCATATTATAGCAATACCATTTACATAGTCTGAGAGAAGTCTCTGTGTTTCTAGAATGCAACAATGGGTAAGATTAACACTGCAGAAGAATTATATCATAGTTAGGACTGTTTATATTTTATATGTTTTCCAAGGTCTTTCACAGTTTCTTCTGAAATTAAGCCTTTGACTGTTACAACAAACATGCATACTGCATTCCATGCTGAGGGCAGCTTTGTTGTTGCTAATACTGTTACCTGTGCTGAGAGATGGCATTTGAGCCGCTCCTGTGATTGGTTTTGTTGCACAGACTGGTTCGCCTGAGCTGCATATTTTTGGAGCACTGGGGATGATGACTGTCTGCCACTCTGGGTTTTGCCCCCACTCCCTCCAATACAAAATAAATATAGTTACTCTGACACCTAAAGAATGTCATTTTAAAGCTCCTCTAGAAATGAATTACTGCACAAACACAAAGGTATGTCAATATTGCATTGTGCCTAAGAATTAAATCTTTCTTATAGTTTTTAGTACAATTTTAGTAGTCTGTGATGAAAGCTCTGTGTCACTTTGGATTAATCTGAGTGTTCTTTCTTAGTTACTCTCCCATAACACCTGCTGTCCTCCATAAGGCCTTTTTCAAAAGTAGAGCACGCACGCACGCACGCACGCACACACACACACACACACACACACACACTCTCCATCAAGCAAACACAACTCACACTCAGTGAGCTTTCAGTTGCCTGAGACTGCAGTCACGTGTTTGAGTTGCATTTGCATGACAGTGTAATTCTCTAGGCAATCTCCAAAGCCATATAACCATGGTTTCTAAATACTTTTCACTTGTGTCCAAATAATAGTTGCATACTGAGAACTGGCAATTATATATAATCTTGTTACATTGAGACAATGAAAGCTGTGGTTTTAATTCTTGTATGTCACATACAAAATCAATGTTAAAGCATCTTGAAACTGTGACTGTTTTGCTTGTGATGCTTGTGAAAGCGGCAATTCGTCTGGATAGAAGTTTCAAAGTAAGAATGTTTTAAATGCTACAGTAGCTTCCACACCATCTGTACACATTTTCCATCCTTCTTTTGGATCCAGGCTTTGAACCAACACTAATAAAGTTAAAAATACTTTTCAATGTTTTTGTGTCTATTTTTTGTTTTTCATTTAGTTTTGGAGACATATCAGTGTATTGTCTCTTTCCTGTGTCAGTATCCAAGGTTAATAACATTCTTTCGTTTTCATTTTTTTGTTTTTCATTGAGTTTTAGTGGCGTTTCAATGTAATGTTACCTTTCCTGTGCATGTATCTGTGTTTAGTAACATTTTTCTGTCCTCATATTTTCTTTTTCATTTAATTTTAGAGACATGTCAGTGTAAACTTCATGTTTGCATTTTTACCTTGTTTCTTGATGCACTTTCTGTTTAAAGTAAACAGTGCATCTCTGCATTGGTATACTCTTCTTTGAATGTTCACTCTCAATAATACTTGGACAATGCCTCCAAGTAAATTGTAGAGGATTCTTGTCATCAATGCACTCCCCCCTGTCACCTTGCCTCCATTCTGTGGCATAAGCCTATAATTTCTCTTCCTGGAGCAAAGGGAAGTCTCCTGTTGACATTTTTTGCCCTGTTACTACACAGTGGAGAGCATGAGCATTTAAAACACATGAGTAGAGTAAGTGGGAAAGGAACTCTTTATACCTCCTCACCATCTTTCACACTGATTGGGGACTCATTAGCATATCAGTACAATCAAGTGTTCCTATGCTTGAGTTATAATCTGTAATATGTTGAGGTTTCTTGAGACTTTCACCAGAAACATCTACACAGTATTACACATGGTCAACATCCACATTTCTCTTTAGTCCCACCACTTAGGCATAAGCATTATATTGGTGAACACAAACTAGATCCTTCCTCATTTTAGTTGCGCATGTTCCTAAAAACAGTACCATATGTGGCCGTTCCATGGTTATGAAGCCAGAGGAACAGGCCTGGGCTTCAATACCAATTGTCAACATAAACAGTGCACCCCCATTTCAAATACGGCTTCATCAGAGTTACCACGAGTATCAGAAAGAAAGATTAGATTCTCCAGGAGGTGTAGTGTTATACCAACAACATCTGAAATGAATTTAAAGGTAAACTCTTGAGGACAAGATTAACAGGAGCGGTGGTGAATTTAAATTAATGATTGGCTGTTTGCAATGGCCACCTGATTCACAAACATCAGCCATATTGCCATTTCAAGACATCATCATCAACTTTGTAGCACAGATATGCCTTGTCTGTACAACCGGATTGGGGGGGTGGCTTTATACTACTTGCTGATATATAATCCAACTGTTGCTAAAACTTTCCTTAATTTGGTATGTGAAAGCAAGGAACACAGCATCAACCTGAGCAACGATATCTTCTTTCTTGGTCTAGTGGACAAACAGAGTGAGCACAGATTTTGTTTATGAAATCCACATTGATTCCTACAGAGGATATTTTCATGAGTGTAAAACATAAAAAATTCCACAACAGATTCACATCACATCACATCATAGGTACAGACCGGCAGTTTGTGCATCTGTTCGACAGCCCTGCTTGAAAATAGGAATAGCCTGCACTTATTTCCAATCACTAGGAACACTTCATTCCTCCAGACACCTACAGTACACTGCCGCTGGAATGGGAGCACTTCTTTCACACACACTAACGTGACAGGAAGGGCACCCAGCACCTAATTCATTAACAAAGCCAAGACATGTTTAAACAAGCCCCCCCCCCCCCATGACTGTACAGAATACAGGCACAAGAAAAATAAGAAGAAGATAGTATTATTCTATTTCTGGAGTGAGAATGGATCATACAGAGCTGGTGGAGCAATTTTGCAACCCTTTTAAAGAAAACAACCATTTGCACATAACACATACTTCACCAACCTTATATAGCCACTTCCTGCATATAGTGCACACCTGACCTACGAAGGGTGCTGGGTTGGGGAGGGCTGGGGGGAGGGGGGGGGGAAGGGGGGGGGGGGGAAGAGGAGATTCCTACAATTCTTCACTCAACAGCAAAGTTCAAGAAAGCAACATTCATGGTAATCACAACATTGTTTGAGCCTCTGGTTTAAACCTTCCATTCGGCTCCAAACTACATGATCAGCTCTGGAAACATATCACAAAACGCTAACTGTGGTTTCATGCCATGCGTAAGACTAATTGTCCTCACCAAAGCAGACAGCTGTCTGCAGCACTCGAAAACGGCCTCTGATGCTGACAAGCAAGTGTCATTCATGCTGATATGAACAATGATTTGCAGCTGTGTGCACTCAGTATGCTCAACTGCTGCTGGTAAAGCCTCCTCCACATCTTGGATGCAATCCCCCTCCCACCTGACAAGGAAACAGAGTTGACACTGCCCTTCCTTTCTAACCTGTCTGCTTTTTCCCTAAGGGGCTCCACCACCCACCTAACTCTTGAGCTTCCAATTACAAGCAATCCCACCCTCTACACTTGTTCAGGCCTTTTTAGGAAGGTTGTCTACAGTCCAAATGAGCAAGGCATTCCATACTGCCTCAGATGTACTTTCAGCAGAGGGAAATAACTCAAACTTGTTTTTAAGGTATAAGGGGACAGCTGCTCAGCCAGTACTAACTGTTACCTATAACACTGAGATTCGCAACCCTGCCACTGTTCACCATGCACCATCAGGTGAACACTGACTGAGAACAAGGATGCTAAAAGTCTCTGTGATATCAGGGATCCCATGTGATGCTGTAGGCACCCAGGTGCCATAACATTTGTCACAGGTCACCCAACACCACTGCAGCCCAGGACAGCACAATGAGGCCCATCCACTGTGGACAATACAGCTTTCTACTGTTTATGGACAGTGGCCAATTCTCCCCTGCATCCATACACAACAGATGCATTCTCTATCCATCAATGTTTGTCTATACCAAAGAACATATCACTAACCCAAGGAGTAATGTTGCTATGCTACTTCTGCCTTTCACATTCTCACAGCACTCCAACATTAGCTCACACAATGAAAATGTATTAAAATTTGTGGAAAAACTTACAATAAATTAGAATATGAGTAAATTAATATACACTAGTCAACACAGTTATATACACACAAGCTATTCACTTCCTTTCCAAGGCATGTGAGAACAAAATTTAAACCAAATTCTGCATATAAACAGAAACTGGTGCTGCTCCTAACACATCTGCTCGATTCTGCAGCTGTCGCCCTGTTAAAAAGCAGGTATAGAAAGTACAGAGAATTAATTTACCTTTAAAAGATGAGATAACTTCTGCTTGTGCTCCAGTCTTGTTTAGCAAGTCCTTCATACATTCAGAAGCTAAAATGTACAGTTCATCTTTTGAATTGTCCAAATGAATTGCACTGTATGTCATCTCTGGACTATAACATACTGCACTTGTCATTGGCAGAGTCCAAGGAGTTGTGGTCCATATTAACAAATACACTTGTGATACATGTTGGGGTGTAATTTTTTTCAGTTGTGGCGGTAGGTCCTTTATCAGGAAGCGTACCGTAACAGCCTGACTGCAGTGAGTTGGGTTATATTCCAGCTCAGCTTCTGCCAGTGCTGTCCTGAAAATTTTTGGGTGTTAAAACTAAATAAAAATGAAGTTTTCTTTGATCAGTATTATCTAAAGACAAAATATTCACTTGGCTGACTTCTGCAGTTTGGTAGTAACATGGGACTTTAAGGCAGGAGAGTTCAACATTGATATCTGGCTCAAAGAAGAATTATTCTCATCATGTAAGGGTCACATGCACAACTGTGCAGTTACACACAAACCAAAGTCAAACCCCTATGAAGGCACCTCATCAGAGTAAACACTTTAACTTTTAGTTTAAAATCAGTGCCAAAATTGGAGAGGTACCTATGTCCAAATAATCTACAGCTATATTAAAGTAATTTAATATTTCAATAACTCAGCTAAAAAATGGTACAGTGTCACCATTCTAAAGAGGAAGGATAAACGTCTATGCCAGCACTGCTCTGGCATTCATGCCAGCCAGAACTTTTGCTTTCACAGATTCAACACATATCTGTAAATGGAGTTATATCTCTGAGGGTAATTATTCAATATGAGTGAACTGTGTGTTTTTATGTGGAGAAGTGTATTAATTCCAAATCATCCTGGGCTCCACATGTTTACCTCAGAAACATTAAAATGACATGAGGCTACAAATTTAAAGAAACAAGGAAAGTTTCCCAATTTATTTTTAAATTATTGTGATGTATGTAACCAAAGCATCTAAATCACAAAAAATGGGTTATGAAGCACAGTACATAGAACTTTAAAATACATAATACGAAGAACACTGGACCTACACTACAAACATAGGCAACATCTGAGAAGGCTGGGTTGAGTATGGATGTGGATTTCATTTCTGATAAGATGGAGGGTGTGATAGAGGTGGGCTCAGTCCTATGCACCCCACTCAGCATACTCTGTTAACTGTACAGGCTAAAAGGGGGACTTCTACCAGGATCAATAAGTATTTTTAAAAATTAAAAAATTATATGCTATAAATGACTGATGCATTCACAATAATAACTATAATTTTGCCTAACACTGCTGTACTTTTTTACTGTGTGATGTCTCATTATGCATCCAGCTATGCAGAAAGCAACACAATGAAGTTTCATGTCTACTAAAACACATACATCCCTGTCTGGTTATTTAAAATTTTGGATCTGCCAACTGAGTGACATGGCTCACTCTTTGAGTCTTCTCTGAAACACACAGTGGATCATCATTACAGTCTTACTGTACCTTACTCTAGAAAATTCTGAGTGGAATACAATAATGCAAAAAGTAAAGGTAACTACTCACCATATAGTTGAGGAATAAAGTGGTCAACTGCAACTATCCCCGTTTGACTCCAGTGTCACAGCAATTGTTTGTGTGTTAGTCTGTTAGCTCCAAGAAATAGCCGTGATTTTCCATTCTACCTTCAGGCAAATGCCGGTACCGTTCCTCTGAAACGGCACAGCTGATTTCCTCCCCCATCCTTCCCTAATCCAATTAATCCAATTGTGCTCTATCTGTAATGCCCTTTTTGTTGATGGGATGTTAAGCACTAATCTTCTTCTCCTCCTCCTCCTCCTCCTCCCCCCCCCCCCTCAAGAAATAACATTGTCCACAATATTAGGGATGATTTCAGTCTTGTTTACATGTCTGTCAACTGCTCAATACTTCAACCACACCGAGCGAGGTGGCGCAGTGGTTAGCACACTGGACTCGCATTCGGAAGGACGACGGTTCAATCCCGCGTCCGACCATCCTGATTTAGGTTTTCCGTGATTTCCCTAAATCTCTCCAGGCAAATGCCGGGATGGTTCCTTTGAAAGGGCACGGCCGACTTCCTTCCCCATCCTTCCCTAATCCGATGAGACCGATGACCTCGCTGTTTGGTCTCTTCCCCCAAACAACCAACCAACCAACCAACTTCAACCATATGAAGAATAGTTACATTAATTTATTCAATTATTTTTGGTTGTAAAGAAGATATTTATAACATCTAAGACCACTTTTGAATCCATTTACTGGAGTTTAAACTTCCTTGGGAAATCTAAACAAGTTTAAACTTCCTTGGGAAATCAAAACTTGCATCAATAACAACCAATCCTGTCAAACATAGAAGATTTTCATTGGGTTATTTCCTTCTGTACTGGGGACCCATACTGTGGAGAGTTAGCATACAAACTGAAATGCCCTTTTCTCTGAACTTAAGCCAAAGTACAGCTTAACAAACAGTAACCTCTCTCTGACAGAGGTCATCTTACAGGTGCAGTATGTTGGACAGACAAGAGTGCAGAAAGAAATCATTCATTGCTTTGTTCACAGAACCATGCCAGCATTTGATTAATGCCATTTACAGAAACCATAAAACACACAAATCGTGCATGACTGGATGGGTATTTGAACCTTCATCTTCTCAGTTACGAGTTCTATTTCTTATCACCCCATTTGGCACTCGTTTAGAGGGTTACTTCATGGCAGAATAGGAAGCTTGTTTTACAACTATGAAGTCAAAATGTCAAGGCAAGAGACCAGAAAGAGAAGTGTCCTAACTGAAGAATCTGTCCCCAGCATTCAGCTAAGAGAATTCAGATCTAAATAACAGTGGTCCAATAACATTTGCATCCTGGTTTTATTTATACATATCGTCAACTGCACACAGCACCACCCTCTCGACTTGAGACGTACATTATTTACTGCTCAGTGGTTTGTATGTAACTGGTATTGCCAGAGGAAATCATCTGGTAAGAGGTCATATCATTCATTCAAAGTTATTCACAAATTCTATAAATTAAAACTAAATAAAAAGTTGGGCTAGAAAATAAAACATGGGTCATAGCACTGAGTTAATATTTCAGGTCACAAAATATAAAAGTGACCGTAAGTACAGAGCAAAGGAAGTTTTTACAATCTTACAAGACTGTGGAGCAGGACATGTTTGAGGAGATGAAGAAATCTTACAATTAGCTTTAATACAAAAAGCAGTAGAGGAAATAAAGATGTTATAAAAAATCAATGAGACGTTTTTACATTCACAAATTAGTAATACAAAAAATAGGTAAAAACAGGTATCACTAATGACAGATCTGCAGTGAGTAAAATTCTAATTTTTGTTTTCCATATACTACAATAATAAAAATGATATCACTATTATTATTAAAAATAATTTAGGAGTAAACTAGACCACTGCCTGAATACCAGAAGCATTGTGTCATCAAAAGGCACACTCCTGTATTAAATTATGTACATTTTTCCAGAACTTTCTTACTATAATAATAACAACAACAATAATAATAATAATAATAATAATAAAACTGTCTTCAACCTATAGGTTGGATGAGCACCTCAGTGCTTCACTGGCCATGGCCCTATTGGAGGTGATATGCTGTTGCCTTCCTCCAGTCTCTGAACTGATTTACCAGCCAGTTATAATGGAGCCTATAGTTGAGTATGAACATTGAGCCAGGATATATCCTGCCATTTTCACACACACACACACACACACACACACACACACACACACACAAAGTATTATCAGTTGTGAAAGAAAGCAATCTGTGATAGAAAAAATAATCATAAGACTAACTGGAGACTGGATTTGTAGCCATAACTTAAGCACCACACAACCACTTTATTAAGAAGCAGTAACAAATAAAAGCTACAGTTACACAAAACTGAGAAACATAAAAAAAAATCATTTCACTTTCATGGCTAATGCTAAATCTGTCTTAATATGTAACTGACACCATTTATCCCATATATTAGCTTAAATGTCACACATATAATAAAAAGAAGAAGTTACTTACCTTGATGATGGAGACCAGAAAACTGGTTTATATGCTCTATAGATCAAACCCTGAAAACAAATATTGCCATATGAAGCAAATGCAATAACATTTAAGAACATGGTCTTTTAACTGAATATTTTTCAAATGTATTGAAAGTAAGTACCTGACCACGTGTGGAAGTTAAAGAATAAAACTGTGTGTATCTGCTCCTGCTCTCTCTCTCTCTCTCTCTCTCTCTCTCTCTCTCTCTTTCCTCCAACTTTTAGCTGTTCTTAGCCCCTACATACAGAGCCTGTGGCACTGATAAATTGAAAGCACACCAACTTTTAGAAACACTCAATTTTAATCACATGTAATTACGTACAGTCATGTCATTATGTATTCTTCACACATTTCAGGGCAATAGCTTTGAATTTAACTACTTTTTCTGCAGATTGTTACCTATGTCTACCTTTGCCTATGCCCTAATGGCCACAGCAAAATTTTGCTTACTACATGTTAATTTGCACTATTCACACACAATGGCCTAGATCACAACCACAGCCATGTTTTGAGACTTTTATACAAAATTTAAAAAAAAGAAATACTGACAAGAGATGTGTGAACATTTCTTGTGCAAAACATATTGTCTTAATACTTGTATTTTTTCAAGGGCGCATGTTAGCATTTACATAATAAAACCAGGGATAAACATCACATGTCAAATTGCACTACAATAAAACTGTCATTGTTAAGTGTATCAATGGTGAAAAATGGCTATAATATCTCCATAAACCAAAAAAATTCTAAGTTAATTGTGTAATTGGATATATAAAAAATCTACTCAACAACTAGCAGCAGCACTGTACATAACAGAGGTGCGAGGGGGTTGGTGAAAAATAGATGGGAAAGATAATGCAAGGCTAGAAAACTAAAATGGAGTGAAGCAAAGAGTAGCTACAGTGAAGAAGTGCTGGAATGGAAAAAATTAATGTAAATTAAGGGTGGGTGGGTGTCGAGAACCAAGGACATGTTGTAGAGTTAGTTCCCACCTGTGGAGTTCTGAGAAACTGGTGTCTCAGGGAAAAATCCAGATGGCACATGTGGTGAAATAAGTGCCGAGGTCATGAATGTCATGTTGTAGAGCATGCTCTGCAACAGGATATTGCAAGTTGCTAGTATACACCCTCTACCTATGCCCATTCATCCTAATCGATAAATTGGTTGTAGTCATGCCAATGTAGAAGGCTGAACAGTGTTCATATAACAACTGCTACATGACATGTTGTCTTTTAGGTGGCTCTACCTTTGATAGTATATGTCTTGCCAGTTACAGGGCTGTTATAGGTGGTGGTAGGAGAGTGCATAAGGCAAGTCTTACAGTGGTGACAGTCACAGGGGTAGGAGCCATACAGTAGGGAGATGAGTGCAGAAGGAGCATAGCGCCTGACAAGAACAATGTGGAGATTGGGTGGGCAGCGGAAAGCTATTCTAGATGTGATGGGCAAAATTTCAGATAAAATGGATCTCATTTCAGGGCATGATTTTAGGAAATCAAGGCCCTGTTGAAGTGGCTAATTAACACATTCCAAACCAAGATAATACTGATTCACCAATAGTGTGCTCCGAATATGTGTTTTGGAGGGATCGGCAGTACCAGGATTGATGTCATGGCCCAGGATACCTGTTTTTTAACTAGGCTGGTGAGGTAATTACGTGCAGTGAAAGCTGAGTTGAGAATGGTGGTGTATTGCTGTAAAAAGTCTGCATCCAAACAAACACATTTGCTTCGGATGCCAAGGCTACATGGGCGGGAACGTCTGATGTGGAAAGGACAGCAGCTGTCAAAATATAAGTACTGTTGTCTGTTGGTAGGTTTAATGTGGACAGAAGTCTAGTAAATGACCTATATGCCTCATTAGGCCAATTTACACTCTATCAGACTTCTCTCCTTCTACAAAATCCTGAAGTTATCTGCCCCTCATGTTTCCTTGAATGCTATCATCAGCCTAGCCAACTTCAGACTGCAACAACATGTCAGACTTCACCTCAAAAAGCTATCCCACCTTCTCTTAAACTGCCTGAACAATGGTGTTTCCCTTCCTGTCCCTCTGTAGCTCCCTACACAGCCTTACCATCAACCACCAATCCTCTCCTACAAACCGAGCTTGGCCAATGACCTTCACATCCTACGTTCTTCACCATTACCTCCCAGACCAAGAATAACCCATAATCCCAAGAACCAGTCACAAACTACAGTGTCCTTAACCTCTCATCTAAAGCACTCTCCACTCCTGAATTATCTGTATTATCTAAGCGTGTCACCTTCAGCCCTAAACCTGCATTTGATCATACTGCTTTGTTGAAGGACCTACTTTCCTTCACACATAATATCCATCAGAAATATCACTTTGCAACCCATTTCCAAAACCTTTACAACAGCAAACCTGATATCGAACCCTGCCTTGAACAGTTCAGACCACAATCCCAACTTGATCCACCACCACTACCTCAAAATCATCCCTTACAAGCCTCCCAAAAATTCTTCACATCCAGCATTGCTTCGCAACCCTTCCTCAGGTTCCTACAATATGACCCTAACCTGTCCTCTGCAGAACTCCAGGCTCTATGTTCCCTAAAAGCTGATGACTCCACCATTATCTTCTCAGCAGAAAGAGGATCTAGTACTGTAGTACTTGACCGAAAGATGTATGTTAGTGAAGGTCTATGCCAGCTGTCTGACACCACTACAATACAGTATCTGCCATCAAGATCCCATCCCTGTGATTCAAAGTGACCTGCAGTCCTTCCTTAAAACCTCAGGCTCCTCACAAGGACTAACACCTCAATCCATAGATCTTCTCACCCCACCCAAACAACACACCTCCACCTTTTACCTTCTTCCTAAGGACCACAAACCCAATCATCCTGGCCGTCCTATAGTTGCTGGCTTCAAAGCATCCACCGAACATATATCTGCCTTTTTTGACCAATACCTGCTACCCATAGCACAAAGACTCCCCACATGCATCAAAGATACCAACTATTTCCTAAATCGTCTGAAATCTGTGCCTATCCCACTCCCACCACACACCTTGCTTGTCACCATTGATGCCACCTCCCTCTTCACCAATATCCCCCATGTACATGGTCTGTCTGCTGCTGAACTTTTCCTCAATCAGCACCAACCTGATTCAAAAATTATGACATCTTTCCTACTCACCTTAATCAGCTTTATACTTACCAACAACCACTACACCTTTGAGGGGCATACATACAAACAGATCAGGGGTACGGCAATGGTAACAATGATGGCTCCTTACTATGCCAACCTATCCATGGGTCACTTGGAAGGGACTTCCTGTGATCCGTTATTCTTTAGCCCCAAGTTTGGTTCAGATACGAACATGACATCTTTACCATATGGACTCATGGTCAGGCTGACCCACTACAATTCCTGGAATCTCTGAATACCTTCTCCCAATCAAAAATTTAACATGGTCCTATTCCAAATCCCATACCACTTTCCTTGATGTTGATGTCGAACTCACCGAAGGGCAGCTACGCACTTCTGTCCACATTAAACCTACCAACAAACAACAGTACTTACATTCTGAGCGCTGCCAACCTTTCCATGTCAAATGTTCCCTCCAATACAGTGATGGCACACAAGGCAAATGTATTTGTTCAGATGCAGATTCTTTACAGCAATACACCACCATTCTCACCTCAGCATTCATTACCCTACCAGCCTAGTTAAAAAGCAGATATCCCAGGCCATCACATCCAATCCTGGTACTTCTGATCTCTCCAAAAAACAGCTTCAGAGCACACAATTGGTGACTCAGTATTATCCTGGTTTGGAACGTGTTAATCAGCTACTTCAACAGGGCCATGATTTCCTAAAATCATGCCCTGAAATGAGATCCATTTTATCTAAAATTTTGCCCACCCCACCTAGAATAGCTTTCTGTTGCCCTCCCAATCTCCACAATATTCTTTTCATAGCTTGTGCTCCTTCTGCACCCATCTCCCTACTGTATGGCCCCTACCCACGTGACTGTCACTGCTGCAAGACTTGCCCTATGCACTCTCCTACCACCACCTATAACAGCCCTGTAACTGGTAAAACATATACTATCAAACGGAAAGCCACCTACAAAATAAAACATTGTTATGTAAACACTTTTTGGCCTTCTACATCAATATGACTACCACCAAATTATCAATTAGGATGAATGAACACAGGCAGAGGGTGTATACTGGCAACTTGCAATATCCTGTAGCAGAGCATGCTCTTCAACATGACATTCGTGACCTCGGCACCTGTTTCTCCACACGCGCCATCTTGATTCTTCCCACAGACACCAGATTCTCAGATCTCCACAGGTGGGAACTAGCACTATAACATGTCCTTAGTTATCGCCACCTACCTGGTGTTGATTTATGTTAATTTCTTCTATCCCAGTGCTTCTTCACTGTAACTACTCTTTGCTTCCCTCCGTTTCAGTTTTCTATGTCTTTCATTGTTTTTCCCGTCTATTTTTCACTGCCCCCCTTGCACATCTGTTACGTACAATGCACTTAGCTTTCCACTCTTATTAACTCACATCTGATGTTCAAGCATTAATGTCAGTCTGCATATTATCCTGTCTTCCACCTTTAAGCTCTCAGGTTTTCAAATCTTGTCAGATGCAGTCCCCAACACTCAGTCTTTCCCTCTCATCCTGCATGGTAAGTCTCCCCTGACCCACAGTTCTGGGTGACTTTCTGAAAATCTACCACTTTTCCTGGACATCTGCAGTCCTTTTCCTTCATCATTCTTCCTTCCCTTTCAACCCTTCTGCATGAAGAAGGAGGCACTGGCTCTGAAAGCTTGCTAATTACAACCATATTTTATGTGAGTGTTCTGCCGGCATTTGGTGAGTAGATATTTTATCTATCCAATAAAATAATTGTGTCAAATAATTGACTGTTTTTGTTGTTAAGTTAACTGTGGGCATCCCAAGCAGATACAATGAATGGCTAAATGATGAACATGGTCAAGACCTGATACCTCACATAAAAAAAAAAAAAAAAAAAAAAAAAAAGCACCAAGTAAAAGAAATTTCTATAAAAAGAAACAGCTGTCGATATCCAAAAATATAAACACTGAGAGGAGATTCGCAAAAAGTTACACTTGGAGCATGCCTCTGTGTGGGTGCAAAATGTGGACAAATGGCAAAGACAAATGAATGACAGAAAGCCTTAGAAATGTTGTTTACAGGAGACTGTTTGGGCAAAGTGGATCGATCAAGTTGAGAGCGAAGAAGATGGCAAGAAAAAATATCTAGTAAATAACACAATGAATCACAGAGATTGAATGGTTGGGTTCTGTTAAAACATGAGCTGATGCTGAAAAATTTATTTGAATGGATGATGGAAGGTAAGAAATGTATGGGCAGGGCCTATATAAGACAGATTGTTCATGCTGGTAGGATACAGCAGCTATACTGAAATGACGAGATTAGCTGGAGAGCAAAAATAAAAGTGAAGAAAGGAAATATAGTTTGAATCATTAAACACACAAAAACAGAACAAATAATAAATAAAAATGCGTCAA
Source organism: Schistocerca americana (assembly GCF_021461395.2). Classification (NCBI taxonomy): domain Eukaryota; kingdom Metazoa; phylum Arthropoda; class Insecta; order Orthoptera; family Acrididae; genus Schistocerca; species Schistocerca americana. The sequence continues at coordinate 656,412,440 of NC_060122.1, forward strand.
CCCTCTACCATAATTCTAGTACAATGATATCATTTGTTACTTCAGTTTATTAGTTCTACAGCAGTCTACCTCTCCCTCTACTTCCTTCCTTCTTTTCATCTTTCTCCTCCCCTGAACATAGTCCCTTGTCAGGTACAAGCTCACAGTTTATCCCAGACACCCCTCTATGAATAAAACAGACTCAGCACATATGTATTTAGATCAAACAAAAATGTGATATACATGGTGTTTACAATGCAACCAAACTTAGCAAAAATAGGAGGTGATAACTAAATAAGCTAGAGTGACAGCAAAAACAGTGACTTGCAAGTAGGCCTAAGTGGAGGAATCCACAATATAACATGCAAAACAATAGTTATACTCCAGTTAAAATAACTCTGACACTGAGATTTCAGTGAGTCGAGTGAGAGGACCAGCTAGCAAAGGTTGAGAGCAGCATGTGTACTCGACCCTATCCTCCATCTGCTTCTGTCTTCTGTCCCCTTCCCTGGTCCCACTCCAGTCTCACATACACCTTTTATATCCCCCCCCCCCCCCAACTCACTTGCATAGTCCTGTACCTTCTTTCTCTGCTTCTCACTACCACTACACCTACCCCTCCCCCCCCCCCCTCCCCCTGCTCCCTCTCAAGCACAACTCTCCCAATACTGCATCTAGCAGCCCACCAAACTGTCCCTGCCACATCCCTGCACACGGTTCGCACTACATACTACAGTATTGTCCCCTACCCCTAGCCTGCTATGCCACCCCCTTCCTTCCCTGCTGCTTCCGTGTCCCCAGTACCCACTTCAGCTGAGACTGCTACTCACATCAGGGGGCCACTGCATCCAGAGATGTCAGAGTGACTGCACGCACAAGTACTTGTCACTCCATCCCAGATGAAACAACAGATGCACATTAGCTACGAAGATCTAGAGCCACCGCACCCTCTTTGATGTACACAGGCAAGACAAGGATGCAGCATCCAGTGCATTTCTTTTCTTCTTTCCTTCTTCTTCCCTCCTATCTTATTTTTCTTGCCTCTTTTCTTATGTGGTTTTTTTTTAATAGTGCTCGACATTCATTAATCAATTCTTATACTTCTGTCAATATTTTTACACTTCCAGCATAATATCTAATTAAATATGGTAACTTCATCTTTCAAATTGCATGAAGCAGACAAGATGATATTCCGGGCTTTCTGAACAACACTGGTCACAATTATCTATGTCACTTTTGACAACATGTAAGTTACAGGTGGTGTTCCTCAACATGTGTCATTCTCCAGTGTTAAAAGTGCAAATGTTATACTACTTAATATTACTCTCTTTCAAATTCTGAAGGTGGCAGGGGTAAAATACAGGGATCAAAAGGCATTTACAATTTGTACAGAAACCAGATGGCAGTTATAAGAGTTGAGGGGTACGAAAGGGAAGCAGTGGTTGGGAAGGGAGTAATAGAAGGTTGTAGCCTCTCCCCGATGTTATTCAATCTGTATATTGAGCAAGCAGTAAATGAAACAAAAGAAAAATTTGGAGTAGGTATTAAAATCCATGGAGAAGAAATAAAAACTTTGAGGTTTGCCGACGACATTGTAATTCTGTCGGAGACAGCAAAGGACTTGGAAGAGCAGTTGAACGGAATGGACAGTGTCTTGAAAGGACGATATAAGATGAACATCAACAAAAGCAAAACGAGGATAATGGAGTGTGGTCGAGTTAACTCGGGTGATGCTGAGGGAATTAGATTAGGAAATGAGGGGCTTAAAGTAGTAAAGGAGTTTTGCTATTTGGGGAGCAAAATAACTGATGATGGTCGAAGTAGAGAGGATATAAAATGTAGACTGGAAATGGCAAGGAAATCGTTTCTGAATAAGAAAAATTTATTAGCATCGAGTATTGATTTAAGTGTCAGGAAGTCATTTCTGAAAGTATTTGTATGGAGTGTAGCCATGAATGGAAGTGAAACATGGACGATAAACAGTTTGGACAAGAAGAGAATAGAAGCTTTCGAAATGTGGTTCTAGAGAAGAATGCTGAAGATTAGATGGGTAGATCATTTAACTAATGAGGAGGTATTGAATAGAATTGGGGAGAAGAGGAGTTTGTGGCACAACTTGACTAGAAGAAGGGATCGGTTGGTAGGACATGTTCTGAGGCATCAAGGGATCACCAATTTAGTACTGGAGGGGAGCGTGGAGGCTAAAAATCGTAGAGGGAGACCAAGAGATGAATACACTAAGCAGATTCAGAAGGATGTAGGGTGCAGTAGGTACTGGGAGATGAAGAAGCTTGCACTGGATAGAGTAGCATGGAGAGCTACATCAAACCAGTCTCGGGACTGAAGACCACAACAACAGCAACAACAACAATAATATTACTTCATTAGCTGCTGATGAGAGTGTGTACTGTGCAACAATCTGATGTTACAAATCAACAGTACAAGGATCATTTTCACAATATGCCTAGCTTCACTCTTATCTAATGGAGATGTAGTCTTATACCTAAAAGACACAACACACAAATGCTGTGACAATGTTAATATATGTCAGGTGATTTTTAAGTTTTGACACAAGTTAAAGCATACCGTTTCCCCTTGATAATGGCCATACAAGCAAAACTGTAATAGTGAGAAGTTCAAATAAAGAATTTTATGGTCAAAGGTGGCCACGATGCCTTTTACAAAATTTCACATGACTATGAACAACATTTACGAGTACTTAAACAATAATTTATACACTATGTAATAACATACCTTCTCAAACATATCGTAAAATTTCTTAATCTGGTTTTTCACATATTTCTTGTCAAATGTGTGATAAGAATGGTCCCAATCACCCATTACTCCCCATGATTTAAAAGTTGTCTTCTGATTTGCAATAGCAGCTTCAGCAAATTTCCGTGCTGAAATGAGATAATATATACTCAAATGCTGCTCTTATTGTCAGCATAAATAACTTCAGTGAATAAAGAACTTTTAGTGATTTCCACAAACTATCTAGAGAAGAAAAAAATTTTGCAAATAAAAAAAAATAACATGCACTATTTACTTCTGAAAACAGAAATTCTTTCTCATATTTTCACAGCAAAATTGTACAAATTTCTCACTGCATTTCTGCAGAAGTTTTGTCACTTACAAAGAGGATGCACAGTAACTTCCCCGTTTTCAGCTTCTGGCATTGCACACAATAATGTCTGCTGGTGTTCAAAAAGTTTATCATGGAAATATGCAACTTATTGTCAACAACTGAACTAATAAAACAACATCACAAAGTGTCAAGCAAAAGGAAATAATGCAAGATTAGTGCTTAATGCCCTACTGACAACAAGGTCACTAGAGGTGGGGTACATGTTTGGACTGGGAAGGGGGAACAGCTGTATCTTTTGAAAGCAGTCATCCCAGCATTCACCTAGATCAATTTTAGGAAATCATGGTACTGCATCTGCTTGGGACTATAAAATGGTTCAAATGGCTCTGAGCACTATGGGACGTAACAGCTATGGTCATCAGTCCCCTATAACTTATTTTTTTTTTTGGTCATCAGTCTACTGACTGGTTTGATGCGGCCCGCCACGAATTCCTTTCCTGTGCTAACCTCTTCATCTCAGAGTAGCACTTGCAACCTACGTCCTCAATTATTTGCTTGACGCATTCCAATCTCTGTCTTCCTCTGCAGTTTTTGCCCTCTACAGCTCCCTCTAGTACCATGGAAGTCATTCCCTCATGTCTTAGCAGATGTCCTATAACCCTGTCCCTTCTCCTTATCAGTATTTTCCACATATTCCTTTCCTCTCCGATTCTGCGTAGAACCTCCTCATTCCTTACAACTACTTAAACCTAACTAACCTAAGGACATCACACAACACCCAGTCATCACAAGGCAGAGAAAATCCCTGACCCCGCCGGGAGCTTGGGACTATACTGCTCTGCATACCAGGCCAGTATTGTGGGCTGCTGGTGGCTCTCCAGAAAGATGCAAGTAAACAGCCCACATCAATACAAGTCACTGAACTGTTTACATGCCTAGTCTCAAACAGCTCGGATTGCTTACCTTGTAGCTTCACATAGCCTCTGAGGTGTCCAGTGGTGCCAACCTCACCAGTAGGCAGCATGCCTACTGTGGCAGAGAGCAGGCACCACTTCCTTACACCAAGTGACATGCCTATTCAGCACCAGGTAGGTAGCCGCCCCCTCCTCCCCCACCCCCCTCCACAGGTGACTTTTAAGCCAATGCAGAACCATGCTGTGGTCAGTTACCACTCCAGGCTTCACACTGGCTGCAGCAGCAGCCACCAATCGAGGGCATTAGCCTTATTGCAAGCACCTGTTGCCGATGCTATGCAGGACTGTTATCTGCCTTTCTCAGGTGCCACATCTGACCACAGGTTTTCCCATTCACCAGCGATCACCGTCATCAAGCCCTCGCCTCCGACAACTACCGACGCCCAACATCAGCAACTATCATCATCCATCATCGAGCCATCGCCTCAGACATCCGCCAATGGCCAGCATCCCAGAAGTACTGTCATCCCACCAGCAGTTATTGTCGTCAACCTATGACTCCAACACATGCAGAAATATGATGTCTCTGAAGCCTGTTGTTCTCGAGGACATACTCTGAATGTCAGGTTGGATCCTGCCATCAATCATCCCTGACCCCCCCCCCCCCTGCTCTGCCTCCTACCACCACTCATGGACCTCATTGTGTAGGCATATCACAGGGAACATCTAGGAGAGACATTACTGCTTTTAGTTTAGTTGTGTGAACATTCATCCATGGACATTGTATCTGATTTCTCTTTCTTGTATCAATGATAAACAGTTGTTTCCACACTTGTGCATTTCACTGGTAGTCCACAGCACCCCTTAGCCTCAGACAAAACACATGGAAAACATAAACCTGGATGGTCTGGTGGAGATTTGAACTGCAGTCCTCCCAAATACTAGTGCACCGTCTACATCTAGATCTGAGCTTACATTCCGCAAAACACTCATGGTGTTTGGCAGAAGGTAATTTGGATACCAGTGTCACTTCCCCTTTTCCTGTCCCAGTCATGAACAGTTTGCGGGAAGAACAATTGTTGGTAAGCCTCCGTGTGAGCTCAAAGTTCTCTGATTTGATCTTCCTGGTCTTTTCATGAGACACATGTAACAGGAAGAAATATATTGGTTGACTGTTCCAGGAACATACGCTCTTTTAACAATTAACCATACCATGATGCAGAATGCCTCACTTGCAGTGTCTGCGACTCCAGTTGGCTGAGCATCACTGTGACACTCTTGCGCTTACTAAATGAACATGTAATGAAATAATCTGTTCTTCCTTGGATCTTCTCTATTTCCTCTATCAATCGTATCTGGTATAGATCCCACACTGATGAGCAGTACTTGAGTATTGGTCGAATGAGTGTTTTGCAATCTACCTCCTTTGCTCATAGTCTACATTTCCAAAGATTCTTGCAATGAAACACACTCTGGCATCTGCCTAACCTGCAATCAATTTTATGTGGTTGTTTCATTTCACATCGCTCCACACACACACACAGAGAGAGAGAGAGAGAGAGAGAGAGAGAGAGAGAGAGAGAGAGAGACCCGCAATCAATTTTATGTGGTTGTTTCATTAAACATCGCTCCACACACACACACACACACACACACACACACACACACACACACAGAGAGAGAGAGAGAGAGAGAGAGAGAGAGATGCTTTATGGAAATAATTGTTTTGCAAACATGTAATCATACTTCAATACTGAGTCTTTCTGTTTATATACGTGCAATATGTTACATTTGTTTTTGTTGAAGGTCAACTGCAACTTGCTACAACAAGCGTCAATACTCTGAAAGTCCTCCTGCATTTTGCTACACTCCTCCAGCTTTGCAACTTCTCTGTACACCATACCATTGGCTAAAAACCTCATGTATCTTCTGACTTTATCCACACCATCATTTATCTACACGTATCATTAAAAGTAATGGTCCTATAAAGATCCTTGGGGTGAGATGGAAGTTACTTTTACAACTGAAGATTTTTCCCCATTGAGATGGCCACACTACGTTCTGTTTGCTAGAAATTCTTCAATCCCCTCACATAATTGGACTGACGTTCCATATGCTTGTAATTTGTTCATTAGTCAGTCTTCCAGAAGTCAAGAAACATGGCATCAATTTGTCCGCCTGTATCTACTGGTCTCGTGGATGAACAGAGAAAGCTGGGTTTCACAAGATCGTCTTACTGCGCCACCTCTCTCAGTCAATAACAGGCTACACAATGTGAATTTTCATATAGTTAACAGTACATGGTTACCACTTGAAAAACCTTTCTATTATCAAAAAATTCACTCTTCCTTGGTATTAAGATGTTATAAACTTGTGATCAATGACACAAATGTGGTAGGGAAGCTAGACAATCTGAAAATGGAAATGCAAAGGATCAATCTAGAAGTAGTAGGTGTCGGTGAAGTTAACTGGAAAGACGACAAGGATTTCTGGTCAGACGAATATAGGGCAATATCAACAGCAGCAGGAAATGGTATAACAGGAGTAGGATTCATTGTGAATAGGAAGGTAGGGCAGAGGGTGTGTTACTGTGAACAGTTCAGTGGTAGGGTTGTTCTTATCAGAATTGACAGCAAACCAACACAATGATAGTTCAGGCTGCAAGCTGAAGATGAAGAGATAGAAGAGAAAACATATGAGGATATTCAAAGGGTAACACAGTAAATAAAGGGATATGAAAATCTAATAGTCATGGGGGACTTGAATGCAGTTGCAGGGGAAAGAGTAGAGGAAAAGGTTATACGAGAATATGGGCTTGGAATATGGAATGACAGAGGCGAAAGGCTAATTGAGTTCTGTAATAAACTTCAGCTAGTAATAGCGAATACTCTGTTCTAGAATTGAAAGAGGAAGAGGTACACTTGGAATAGGAGTGTTACAGGAAGATCTAAAATTACATCATGGTCAGCCAGATATTCTGAAATCAGATACTGGATTGTTTGGCATACCCAGGAGTAGATACGGACTCAGATCGAAAGAATAACATAGGTGCAAAGAGGCTAACTGTGAAGAACCCTTGGATAACAGAAGAAATACTTCAGTTGATCGATGCAAGAAGGAAGTACAAAAATGTGTAGGGAAATTCAGGAATACAGAAATACAAGTTGCTGAGGAATGAAATAAGTAGGAAGTGCAGGGAAACTAAGATGAAATGGCTGCACGAACAATGAAACAAAATCAAAAAAGAAATGATTGTCGGAAGGACTAACTCAGCTTATAGGAAAGTCAAAATAACCTTTGGTGAAATTAACAGCAAGGGTGGTAACATTAAAAGAGCAATGGGAATTCCACTCTTAAATGCAGAGGAGAGAGTGGAGAGCTGGAAAGAGTATGCTGATGGCCTCTATGAGGGAGAAGATTTGTCTGATGTGGCAGAAGAAGAAACAGGAGGCGATTTACAAGAGATAGGAGATCCAGTGTTAGAATCAGAATTTAAGAGAGCTTTGAAGGACTTGAGATAAAATATGGCAGAAGGGGTAGATAACCATCCATCAGAATTTCTAAAATCATTGGGGGAAGTGGCAACAAAACAACTATTCATGTTAGTGTGTAGAATGTATGGGTCTGGTGACATAACATCTCACTTTCAGAAAAATATCATCCAAACAATTCCTAAGACTGCAAGAGCTGACAAGTGCAAGAATTACCACGCAATCAGCTTAACATCGCATGAATCCAAGCTGCTGACAAGAATAACATATAGAAGAATGGAAAAGAAAATTGAAGATGTGTTGGATGACCATCAGTTTGGCGTTAGGAAAGGTAAAGGTACCAGAGAGGCAATTCAGGTGTTGCAGTTGATAACAGAAGCATGACTACAGAAAAATCAAGACACGTTCATAGGATTTGTTGTGCTGGAAAAAGCATTTTACAATATAATATGGTGCAAGATGTTCAAAATTTTGAGAAAAATACAGGTAAGGTACAGGGAGAGATGGGTAATATCAAGAGCCATGAAGGAATAATAAGACTGGATGACCAAGATTGAAATGTTCAGATTAAAAAGGGTGTAAGACAGGAATGTAGTCTTTCACCCCTACTGTTTGATCTGTGCATTGAAGAAGCAATGATGGAAATAAAAGAAAGGTTCAGCAGTAGAAATAAAATTCACGGTGAAAGGACATCAGTGATACAATTTACTGATTACATTGGTATCCTGGATGAAAATGAAGAAGAATTACAGGATCTGCTGAATCGGATGAACAGTGTAACGAGTACAGAATATGGATTGAGAGTAACTGAGGAAAGATGAAAGTAATGAGAAGTAGCAGAAATGAGAAGAGCAAGAAGCTTAACATCAGGGTTGATGATCAGAAAGTAGATGAAGTTACGGAATTCTACTACATAGGCAGCGAAATAACCAATGACAGACAGACCCAGGGGGACATCAAAAGCAGACTAGCACTGGCAGAAAGGACATTCCTGGTCAAGAGAAGTGTACTAGCATCAAACATAGGACTTAATTTGAGGAACAAATTTCTGAGAACGTACATCTGGAGCACAGCATTGTATGGTAGTGAAACATGGACTGTGGAAAAACTAGAATAGAAGATAATTGAAGCATGTGAGATGTGGTGCTACAGATAAACATTGAAAATTAAGTGGACTGATAAGGTACGGAATGAAGAGGTTCTGCGCTGAATTGGAGAAGAAAGGAATATGTGGAAAACACCGACAAGGAGAAAGGACAGGATGATAGGACATCTGTTAAGAGATCAGGGAATGACTTCCACGGTAATAGAGGGAGCTGTAGAGGGCAAAAACTGTAGAAGACAGAGACTGAAATGCATTCAGAAAATAATTGAGGACACAGGTTGCATCAAGTGCTGCTCTGAGATGAAGAGGATGGCACAGGAAAGGAATTCATGGTGTGCTGCATCAAACCAGTCAGATGACTGAAGACTAAAAAAAAGATCAACGGCTATCCTAAATGAAAGTCTTTAGCCTGAAGATATAAAACATATTGATGAATTGGGAAGGTCTGACCACTCACAATTATCATGTGTTCTCTCACAAGAACAATTTCTTGGTTTAACTCAAGTGGGCAATGCTATGCAGGACATGCAAAGCTGTGATGGGATTGATCTTATGGTGGCATAATAATACATGAGTACTGACAGCCCAGTAATTGGTATAATTAATTTCTGTGATTGTTCATTCGTCATTACTAGAAGGGCATTCTGTTAGCAAAATGGTGAATGGCCTTTCAGATCTGGATGCACAAAGATTTTTGTGCTGCAACACATGTTAAATATAGTTACCAACTTTTTAGGAAAGCTGATCCAGTTGCTGTAGAGACTTTTGTAAACCTTATCAAGGAACAAGAGTGGCAAGATGTTTATAGTGCTGATACAGTAGACGATAAATATAATTCTTTCCTCAAGACTTTTCTCGTGCTCTTTGAAAGTTGCTTTCCGTTAGAACGTTCAAAACAGGGTACTAGCACAAATAGACAGCCTGGGTGGCTGACTAAAGGTATAAGAATATCTTGTAGAACAAAGTGGCAATTATATCAAAATGTTAGAAACAGTCACAATCTAAATGCAACAGCCCATTACAAACAGTATTGTAAGGTGCTTAAAAAAGTTATTAGGAAGGCAACAAGTATGTGGTATGCAGATAGAATAGCTAAGTCTCAGGATAAAATTAAAACCATATGGTCAGTCGTAAAGGAAGTGGCTGGTCTGCAGAGACAGGTCGAGGATATAGAATCAGTGCGTAGTGGGAATGTCCGTGTTACTGATAAGTCGCATATATGTACAGTATTTAATAATCACTTTCTGAATATAGCAGGTGAACTAAATAGAAACCTAGTCCCAACAGGGAATCATATAGCGCTCGTAGAAAAAAGTGTTCCGAGACTGTTACCTGAAATGCTCCTCCATGATACTGACAAGAGGGAGATTGAGTTAATAATTAAATCACTAAAGACCAAGAACTCTCATGAATACGACGGGGTATCTAGCAGAATACTGAAGTATTGTTCCATGTATGTTAGCCCAGTACTTAGCCATATCTGTAACTTTTCCTTTAGGACTGGTCGGTTTCCTGACCGATTAAAGTACTCGGTAGTGAAGCCACTTTATAAAAATGGAGACAGGGATAATGTTGATAATTATAGACCTATTTCTATGCCATCGGTGTTTGCTAAAGTTATCGAGAGGGTTGTATATACAAGGATACTGCAGCATTTAAATTCACATAATTTGCTGTCAAATGTACAGTTTGGTTTTAGAAATGGCTTAACAACTGAAAATGCTATAGTCTCTTTTCTCTGTGAGGTTTTGGATGGATTAAATAAAAGGTTGTGAAGATTAGGTGTTTTCTTTGATTTAACGAAGGCTTTTGACTGTGTTGACCACAAAATATTACTGCAGAAGTTGGAACATTATGGAGTAAGGGGAGTAGCTTACAATTGGTTCGCCTCTTACTTTAAGAACAGAAAGCAGAAGGTAATTCTCTGCAATATTGAGAGTGGTAATGATGTTCAGTCCCAATGGGGCACTGTTAAATGGGGCGTTCCCCAAGGATCGGTGCTGGGGCCACTGCTGTTCCTTATTTATATAAATGATATGCCTTCTAGCATTACAGGTGCTTCAAAAATATTTCTGTTTGCTGATGACACCAGCTTGGTAGTGAAGGATCTTGTGTGTAATATTGAAACATTATCAAATAATGTAGTTCATGAAATAAGTTTGTGGCTTGTGGAAAATAATTTGATGCTAAATCACACTAAGACTCAGTTTTTACAGTTTCTAAATCACAATTCAACATGAACTGATATTTTAATCAGACAGAATGGGCATGTTATAAGTGAGACGGAACAGTTCAAGTTCCTAGGCGTACGGATAGATAGTAAGCTGTTGTGGAAAGCCCTGTTCAGGATCTTGTTCAGAAACTAAATGCCGCTTTATTTACTATTAGAACAGTATCTGAAATAAGTGACATTTCAACACGAAAAGTAGTCTACTTCGCATATTTTCATATGCTTATGTCATATGGTATTATTTTTTGGGGTAATTCTTCTGATTCAAAAAGGGTATTTTTGGCTCAAAAACAGGCTGTTCGAGCTATGTGTGGTGTAAGTTCGGAAACCTCTTGTCGACCCCTATTCAATAGTCTGGGAATTTTGACATTGCCCTCACAGTATATATTTTCTTTAATGTCGTTTGTTGTTAGCAATATTAGCTTATTCCCAAAAGTTAGCAGCTTTCACTCAGTTAATACTAGGCAGAAATCAAATCTGCATGTGGAATGCACTTCCTTGACTCTTGTGCAGAAAGGAGTGCAGTATTCTGCTGCATCCATTTTCAATAAACTACCACAAGAACTCAAAAATCTTAGCAGTAGCCCAAACGCTTTTAAGTCTAAACTGATGAGTTTCCTCATGACTCACTCCTTCTACTCTGTCGAGGAGCTCCTGGAAGAGCTAAAAAATTAAGCAAATTCCAGTGTTACATTCTTGATTTTCTTTATTTAAACTAACGACGTGTCGCCTGAATGTTTCTTATATTTCATTTTATCTGTTTCTACAATCTACAACTGAATATGTTTCTTATATTTCATTTTATCTGTTTCTACAATCGTGTTGTAATTTCATGTATTGACTCGTTCCATGACCATGGAGACTTCTCCTTAATGTGGTCCCACGGAACAATAAATAAATAAATAAATAAATTGTGTGTTTGGCGTGTCACTAATATGATTACTACAGAGCAATGGAAATGAAACCTTAAGGGAGACCATTATCTGTGTAATGAAACATTTCATTGCTGAACAGCAAGATGTCAGTGTCCAAGGTGCACATTATTTCTGCAGACGATCATGTTGCTATCATCGTGTGTGCTGATGAACTGACTGCTTAGGAGCTGAGGCAGCACTTTCATAACCCCAATCCCTCTGATGTGCTGCTCTTTTCACAGTCCACAACCAGGGATGGCTGCGTGTCCAGTATCTCTTCCTCCTCCTCCCATAACAAAATCACACTGTCCATGTTTTGTGACAAGGAATATGTGCAGTGGCATCTCCGCTGCTCCTCCACCTGTCCCCAAAGTCAGTTCACTGTGGAATATATCCTTCTTCTGATTGTAGGTTCTCAGTCCTTACCAAGGATGTAGCCACTATCGTGACTGTTCAGCGGTTTCCTTACTCAAATCTTAACAGATTCTTTAATGACAAGTTAAGACATCTGTGTCAGTACCTTAGGATGGTCGTCATCCTTTCTGTGCAATACCAATAGGCAATGTTCCATGATTACTGGCTGGTGTACCATTGGTGTTGTCAGCAACAACCTTTAGCAGTATGCACCATCTAATATATATATATATGTCATGCCACAATGGGAGCATATCTGATTTCTGTGATCCAAGTTAATCTAAATACAAAACCAAGCAGTGCTGTGTTTCAGCTGGTGGGTGTAGAACTATCTTCACTTAGCATTTCCAGAGAATTCATCCTAGAATGGTTACACAGAGTGGCAAATTCGGATAGCCTTACATCCTATGCCAAAGGTACAACCAGTGAAAACAGAACAAGAATCTCAGGATGAAATGGCCATTGTGTTTATTCCATTCTGTGGCATGTTATGTGGAAAGACAGAATGAATTCTCTGGACACACTAAGTAGTTAGTTTCATGTTCCATGAATCATTTCCATAATAAACCATAATTATGTGGAATGAGTCATTTTACATTTACAACACAAATTATTTTGTAAATATGCTACATGCTGGTCAAGTTTTTGTTTTATTTATAATTATTAAATACAATAATATAAACTCTTCTATGGAACTGAAGGAGTTGTCAAGGAGAAACTTGTTCAGGTTGTCTTCAAATTTTATTTTGGTGTCTGTCAGACATTTTATATCACTGGGTAAATGATCAAATATTTTAGGTGCAGTACTGTGCACCTGCCTTATGCAAACAAAGATCATCCTTCACAGAACCTTAACTGACCCTAACATTAGATGGTTGTCAAAAAGACACATTTAACATCATACTTTGGCAATATACAACCAATCATTGTGGCACTGTTCCCTGAGTACGGCAAATGGGCTATAGACTTTGGAGCCACCTCAGTATTATCATCACTGACCTGGTGCACAGTAGGTTGATAGAGCAATACACATCTGATCTATCTTTCACTATGTGATGAGTGAAAATGTGTGCTGGACCGGGATTCGAACCTGGGATCACTTGTTTACTAGACAGTTGCATTAACCAATGTGCCACCCAGGACACACTGTTTCTTGCAAATGCACAGAATATCTCAGCATGTCTCATGGCCAACTCACATTCCCACCGAGTGCCATCTATCTGCAGTCCTTGTCCATTACCTCCATGCTTGCCACTCTGAGAATCCTGCAGGCGATTGGATGAACTTGTGCATCCCCACTGAAGAAGTTGGGTCCACTGCCCATCTAGGCATATCAGTTATATGAATGTGTGGTATGTGTTCTTTCGAACATGTCCAAAGGAGCAGACACCACACATTCATATAATCATGTATCTTGCAATCTGTTGAATCCACTAATAGGTTGGTGTGAGCATAACATTAAGAACGCAGGAGAGTTCTTATGCTGATTATAAGAAATGTGTTTGAATAACTCTGATACTCCAGCCACTTTTGATCTGGTCTCTCTCTCTTCACCCTCATTCCTCTGACTGATTCATTAAAGTGAAATTAGGTTAGGTTTGGTGTTGAATTAACAACCCTATTTAGACATATGACTTCCATTCTTATTCAATGGCAAGTACTATGAGCAGACAGATGGAGTTGCACTGGGAAGCTCGTTGTCACATATAGCTGCAATTTCTTTATGGAACACTTCAAGGAACATGACTTGGAGTCAGTGGCTTTGAATCCTGCATGTTTCTTTCAGATATGTACATGATGTTTTTGTTGTTTGGCCTCATGGCAGTTAGAATTTGAACATCTTTTTAGAACACCTGAATCAAGTGACCCCGATATTTGTGCCATGATGGAAGTGGAAAAGGATGGCTGCCCTCCATTTCTTGATATTTTGATCAGTAGAAAGACTGATAGTACATTGGAGCATGCCACTTATGGGAAGCCTACTCACACCGACTTGTATCTATAGGCTGATAGTTGTCACCATTCGGTTCAGTGTGAAGGGGTACTTCGCACCTTGGTTCACAGGACCCACTCACCTCGGACCCTGAGAGTTTGTCAACTGAGTTAGCCCATCTTGAGGCCACCTTCCACCAGAATGGTTAAAGCGAAAGGCAGATCACATATGTGTCGCAATATCAACCAACCATGCACCAGGTGTGTGACGATAATACCGAAGTGGCACCAAGGTCTATGGCTTTTCTGCCTTACTCAGGGAACATTTCCAACAGGATTGGTCATATTTTGCAGAAATATTAAGTTAAATAAGTTTTTTGACTGCCAGCTAAGATTAGGGTTCTTTTAGCTTCCTCAAAAGATGATCTTGGGTTGTGAAACGTGGATTTTTACGGTATTCCATGTAGTTGTGGCATGTCATCTATTGGTCAAACTATCAGGACTGTGGAGGACTGATGTACTGAGTATAAGTGACACACACGACTACAACAGCTGACCATGCACTGAAGTGCCAAAGAAACTGGTATAGGCACGCATATTCAAATACAGAGATATGTAAACAGGCGGAATACAGCACTGCAGTAAGCAATGCCTGTTTAAGACAACAAGCATGTAACGCAGTTGTTAGATCAGTTACTGCTGCCACAATGGCAGGTTAAAAAGATTTAATTGAGTTTGAACATGGTGTTATAGTTGGTGCATGAGCGATGGGACACAGCATCTCTGAGATAGCAATGAAGTGGGGATTTTCCCATAGACCATTTCATGAGTGTACCACGAATATCAGGAACCCTGTAAAACGTCGAATCTCCAACATTGCAGCAGCCAGAAAAAAATCGTGCAAGAACAGGACCAATGATGACCGAACAGAATTGTTCAACATGGCAGAAGTGCAACCCTTCCATAAATTGCTCCAAATTTCAATGCTGGGTCATCAACAAGTGTCAGCATGCGAACCATTCAACGAAATATCATCAATATGGGCTTTCAGTAACTTCCATTCATCTGCACTGATACTTCAAAAAGAACAATGAAAACACAGTCCCATTCTGTCTGCAGTTTCAGCACAAACGATGTTTATCTTTCTTCCATCTACAGCTTCAATGATAAATTTCTTGTAGTTGGAAGCAATTTCTACGAATACAAAAAAGAGTTATCACACAACACTTTTGACACAACAGCCACAAGATGATCATAAGTTTCAGTAGCTCTAGAAGTTACTTGGGCAGCAAAGTTGACATAGGCCTGATTTTACAATTTCATTTTATCCACTATGACATAAGCTTACAATGATAAAAATCAATGGTTTCATTATATCCTACAAATTTTTATTTACTTCGTGTAAGACATATTAAGACACTTGATTCCCATCATCAGATAAGTTTTCTGACTGTATTGTGACACTTTACGTGTGATGCTTCCTGTGTGTGAACTGCTGCAATGTGTTGACCGTAATGCTACGCAAGAACATGAAAGTTTTACAGTTTCTCAGTTTCTGATCTTTTATAGTTAGTCGCAAACAAGAAAGTAATGGTAATCAGGAAACATTAAGTGAACTGTGAAAGAGATGACAGCATGAGCGTTTCTGTATAAGAGGATGTACAAAATTTTGTAACTACAATCACTTCTCCATTTTCAGTATATGGAGAAAAAACACACACCATAATTTTTGTGTGTTCACACTACATTAAAGTCACCACAAAAGTGCAGCAGCTCACACACATGGTATCAAGCATAACACTTAAAACATGCACTTTACAATGGGGCTTATTTACCAAAATGAATTGCACATAGGATAAAGTAAAAAAGAAATCATGACTGGTAGCAGAAAATACTTTAATAAGTATGAATACTGGTATGAAACTACTAATTTTGAGAATAAGGGGCTGGTACATCAATAGTACATCTAGTATACACATTTTTTGTGCACTGTGAAACTAACTTTCCACATTTCTTCACAGATCTTATATGATCAGCAGCACTGCAGATTGTGACAAGTACCACATAAAAAACCTGAGAAGTAACATAGGAAACATCAATTATGTATGCAGTATGCTCCTATTGTATGTAGGTGATTTTTGTATTTCTCAATTTAAAGACCCAAGGCAAGATAAACCGGTTATTATGATGTACAGCGTGTAAAAAATGTGTACCCATATGCACAAAAAAATGAATATTCTAGATTGTGTATCTCTCACTTTGATAACTTCGTTTGCAAAATTTAAGGAGTACCAAAAGCAAATAGGAGACTTATGTCTGCACTTTTTCCCTACCAAAGAGATGCGCACAAAAATTGTCTGTTCTGTGCATAAGAGTTAGTGCACTAAACCTAATGGCTGATTTTCCTGTTATTTTTAACTTGCACGATAATCTGAGGCCTCAAAAGCAAATAATCTACCTCAAAAATATTTGGCACACAAAGTCCTCATGCATAGTATCTTTTTTCAAGAATTCAGTTATCCATGACAATATGGCTCGATTTTCCAAATTTCCTAACGGAATGTTTGAGGCCTCAACAGCTTTTTTCCAAAATTGTTCTTGTCTTGTGTTGTTCTTTTACCACTGTTCAAGCTTTCAACAACTAATGATTGATTGCATTGAGAAGCAGCAGCATTTTCTCACTGGTGAAGAGTGCTTCTCTGATTTTATGTGTCTCTCAGCATTGTCTTTTTTTCCCACCCCACTCCACAATTGCAAAACCTACACAATGCTATTTTCACGTCTGTAGCATATAAGTCCTAACTAGCATACCACTAAGGACTTTCATGTGATACAAAGTATTGTGGACCATATCTAACAACACTACAGAATACAGATAGAACCAACAAGGTGTTAGAAGTAGAACTGAACTGGATTATAGGTTGGTTGGTTTGTGGGATTAAAGGGACCAGACTGCTACGGTCATCGGTCCCGTTTTCCAAATACTAAAAACACCCACAGAGAATAAAAACGATGAACAGAATAGATCACAGACGACACAGAACAAGAGAAACTTAGACAAAGTCCACACAAAACGAACTAAAATAACACAGATGTTGACGGTGGTTGGCCGACCATAGAAATAAAAAAGGAAAAGCCAACCACTTAGAAACACATTAAAAAATCAGTTTAAAATCGTAGGCCAAAGGCCAGAATCAACACAAAACAATAAAATAAAACAGAAACACTCAGATTAAATGATAAAAAACCCCTGCCTGAATAAAACGTAAAACTACGTCAGCCATAGCAGAGTCATCTGTTAAAATGGCAGGGAGCGTGTCAGGAAGTGCGAACAACTGCCGGAGCACAGCTAAAAGTGGACAGTCCAATAAAATGTGGGCCACTGTCAAAATGGAGCCGCAGCGACATAAAGGTGGGTCCTCACGTCGCAATATATGCCCGTGCGTCATCCATGTATGCCCAATGCGCAGCCGGCAGAGGACAACAGACTCCTTGCGAGAGACCCGCAAGGAGGTGCGCCACACACCGGTAGGCTCCTTGATGGCCCGAAGTTTGTTTCGTGAAGGCAGGGCACGCCATTCAGTGTCCCAAAGGTCTAGAATTGTGCTCCATAGGAACGCCCGCAAATCTGTCTCCGGGAGGCCAATGTCCAGAGATGGTGTACTGGTGGCCTCTTTCGCCAGGCGGTCAACATTCTCATTGCCGGGTATCCCAACATGGCCTGGGGTCCACACGAAGACCACAGAGCGGCCGCAACAGGCAAGAGTACGCAGGGACTCCTGGATAGCCATCACCAGACAGGAACGAGGGAAACAATGGTCGAGAGCTCGTAAACCGCTCAGGGAGTCGCTACAGATAACGAAGGACTCACCTGAGCAGGAGCGGATATACTCTAGGGCACGAAAGATGGCGACCAGCTCAGCAGTGTAAACGCTGCAGCCAGCCGACAAGGAACGTTGTTCAGAATGGTCCCCTAGAGTTAGCGCATAACCGACACGACCAGCAACCACCGAACCGTCAGTGTAAACAATGCCAGAGCCCTGATACGTTGCGAGGATGGAAAGAAAGTGGCGGCGGAAAGCCTCCGGAGGGACTGAGTCCTTCGGGACCTGTGCCAATTCCAGCTGAAGGTGAGGGCGAGGCACACACCACGGGGGTGTATGCAGAGATGCCCGGAAAGGAGGCGGAAGAGGATAAGCCCCAAGCCTGGAGAGAAGCTCTCGGACGCGGACCGCGATCGTATATCCAGCCCTCGGCCTGCGTTCTGGAAGATGGACGTGCGACTGTGGGAATAGTAGCCGATAGTTAGGATGTCCGGGCAAGCTGAAAACATGGGCAGCTTAAGAAGCCAGCAAACATTGGTGGCGTAATCGCAGTGGAGGGACACCCGCCTCCACAAGTACGCTGTCCACTGGGCTGGTCCGGAAATCACCAGTGGCAAGGCGTATCCTGCTGTGGAGGATTGGGTCCAGTACCCGCAACGCAGATGGGGATGCTGAGCCATAATCCAGGCTCCCACAATCCAGACGGGACTGGATTAATGCCTGGTAGAGCCGTAATAGGGTAGATCGGTCGGTGCCCCAGCGGGTGTGGCTCAAGCATCTCAGAGCATTGAGATGCCGCCAACACGCCTGTTTAAGCTGCCGAATATGAGACAGTCAAGTCAACCAGGCATCAAAAACTACACCCAAAAACCTGTGGGTCTCCACCACAGCAAGGAGTGCGTCGGCAAGATACAGCCGCGGCTCAGGATGGGCTGTTCGGCGCCGGCAGAAATGCATAACGCGGGTCTTGGCAGCCGAAAACTGAAAACCATGCGCTACATTCCAAGACTGCGCCTTGCGGATAGTGCCCTGTAGCTGATGTTCAACAGCTGCAATGCCAGTAGAGCTGTAGTAAAGGCAGAAGTCGTCAGCATACAGGGAAGCGGAGACAGAATTTCCCACCGCTGCAGCGAGACCGTTTATGGCTATTAAAAACAGGCAGACACTGAGGACTGATCCCTGTGGTACCCCGTTCTCCTGGACTCGGGAGGAACTATGAGACGCCGCGACTTGCATGTGGAAGGTACGATACGACAGAAAATTGCGGATAAAGATCGGCAGAGGGCCCCGAAGACCCCATCCATGAAGCGTAGAAAGAATGTGATGACGCCATGTCGTATCATACGCCTTCCACATGTCGAAAAAGACAGCGACCAGGCGCTGACAGCGGCAAAGGCAGTACAGATGGCCGACTCCAGACTCACCAGATTGTCGGTGGCGGAGCGGCCTTTACAGAACCCACCCTGAGAGGGAGCCAGAAGGCCCCGAGACTCCAATACCCAATTCAAGCGCCGGCTCACCATCCGTTTGAGAAGCTTGGAAAGAACGTTGGTGAGGCTAATGGGGCAGTAGCTGTCCACCTCCAAAGGGCTCTTGCACAGGTTTCAAAACGGGGATGACAATGCTTTCCCGCCAATGCAACGGAAACTCACCTTCGACCCAGAGACGGTTGTAAAGGTCGTGGAGGCGTCGCTTGCAGTCCACTGAAAGGTGTTTCAGCATCTGATAGTGAATGCAATCTGGCCCAGGAGCGGTATCAGGGCAAGCGGCAAGGGCACTGTGAAATTCCCACTCACTGAATGAAGCGTTGTAGGATTCAGAATGGTGGGTGCGAAAAGAGAGGCTCCGACGTTCCATCCGCTCTTTAATGGAGCGGAAGGCCAGTGGGTAATTGGAAGAAGCGGAACTAAGAGCAAAATGCTCTGCAAAGCTGTTGGCTATTTCGTCGGAGTCTGTACAAACTGCTCCATTCAGGGAGAGCGCAGGGATGCTGACAGGGGTCCGATAGCCATAGAGGCGTCGGATCTTGGCCCAGACCTGCGATGGAGAGACATGGAGGCCAATGGTGGACACATACCGTTCCCAGCACTCCTGCTTGCTTTGGCGGATAAGGTGGCGGGCCCGCACACGCAGCCGTTTGAAGGTGATGAGGTGTTCAATGCAGGGATGACGCTTGTGACGCTGGAGCACCTGCTGGCGATCTTTTATCGCCTCAGCAATCTCGGGCGACCACCAAGGCACAGTCCGCCGCCGAGGGGACCCAGAAGAACTGGAAACGGCAGATTCTGTGGCAGTAACGATGCTGGTGGTGACTGAGTGAACCACCGCATCAATGTCGTCATTAGAGAGAGGCTCAATAGCGGCAATGGAGGAGACCAAGTCCCAGTCAGCCTTATTCAGAGCCCATCTGCTGGGGCAGTGACTGAAGGATCGGAAAGTGGTCACTGCCACACAAGTCGTCATGCACACTCCATTGGACAGACGTAAGAGGCGAGGGCTACAGATCGAAAGGTCAATGGTGGAGTACGTGCCATGCGCCACGCTGAAGTGTGTGAAGGAACCATCATTTAAAAGTGAAACATCGAGCTGTGCCAATAAATGCTCAATGGTGGCGCCTCGACCTGTTGCCACTGACCCACCCCACAGAGGGTTATGGGCATTGAAGTCGCCCAGTAACAAGAAAGGTGGCGGCAATTGGGCTATCAGCGCAGCCAGGACATGCTGCGAGACATCACCATCCGGTGGAAGGTAAAGACTGCAGACGGTAACAGCCTGTGGCGTCCACACCCGAACAGCGACAGCCTCTAAAGGCGTCTGGAGAGGGATAGACTCGCTGTGCAGAGTGTGAAGGACGTAGAGGCAGACACCACCGGACACACTTTCATAAGCTGCCCGGTTCTTATAATAACCCCGATAGCCACTGAGGGCGGGGGTTCGCATTGCTGGAAACCAAGTTTCCTGAAGAGCAATGCAGAAGAAAGGGTGAAGGCTGATAAGTTGTCGGAGCTCAGCTAGATGGTGGAAGAAACCACTGCAGTTCCACTGGAAGATGATATTGTCCATGGCTGAGAAAGGCGTGAAGGGACTGGGAAGGCAATTTACGCTGCTAGTTCACTCACTGCCACCGATTCAGTACCTATGCGAGTGACATCCATGGTATCTGAGGGACCGGCGAGATCAAGGTCCTCAGCGGACGCCAGAATCTCGACCTCATCCTCAGACGCAAAGCTCGAAGGGTGCAGTGGGGTCGGTGCCACTGCAAGTTCTTTGGCCTTAGAGGTCTTGCACTTGGACTTCTCTCGCTGAACCTTGGGTTTCACCGGCTGGGAAGGCCTCACCGAATCAGTCTCCGGGACAGAGGAGGATCGCGAAGCCCTACACCCAGCCACTGGTGGGGACTTATGCCACTGTCGGGCGTCATCCTTCCCGCTGGTGGAAGCCTGGGAAGGGAGGGTCCCAAGGGAACCCTTACGGGCGAGAGCAGCCAAAGAAGTGAGACACTTCTCCGGCTGAGAAGCGGGGATGGACGTCCCCGATGTGTGGGAGGATGTTGCTCCTGAGGTAGGTGGTGCAGGAGCAACCGGTTGGGTAGAGCCCCCCCCCCCCCCACAGGCAAGGGGGCAGGAGTAGTTGTACTGCTCATTGATCTGGCTGGAAGTCTCGAAACTGATGGGGCTAGCACAGTTGTTGTAGCAGCTGCGTAAGAAGACGTCATTCGCACAGGATGTAGTCTGTCATATTTCCTTTTGGCCTCAGTATAGGTCAGCCGGTCCAGGGTCTTATATTCCACGTTTTTGCGCTCTTTCTGAAAGACTTTGCAGTCTGGCGAGCAAGGTGAATGATGCTCTCCGCAGTTGACACAGATGGGAGGCGGGGCACATGGAGTATTGGGATGTGATGGGCGTCCGCAATCTCGACATGTGAGGCTGCAAGTGCAGCGGGAAGACATACGGCTGAACTTCCAGCACTTAAAGCACCGCATCGGGGGAGGGGTATAGGGCTTGACGTCACAATGGTAGACCATCACCTTGACCTTCTCCGGTAATGTATCACCCTCGAAGGCCAAGATGAAGGCACCGGTAGCAACCTGATTGTCCCTCGGGCCCCGATGAACGCGCCGGACGAAATGAACACCTCTACGCTCTAAGTTGGCGCGCAGCTCGTCATCAGACTGCAAAAGTAGGTCCCTACGGAAAATAACACCCTGGACCATATTTAAACTCTTATGTGGTGTAATGGTAATGTTAACATCCCCCAACTTGTCACAAGCAAGTAACCTGCGTGACTGGGTGGAGGATGCCGTTTGTATCAGTACTGACCCAGAGCGCATTTTGGACAAGCCCTCCACCTCCCCAAACTTGTCCTCTAAATGCTCGACAAAGAACTGAGGCTTTGTGGATAGAAAAGACTCCCCATCAGCTCTCGTGCAAACTAAGAATCGGGGCGAATAACTGTTACCTCCATCCTGAGACTTATGCTCCTCCCACGGCGTGGCCAGAGAGGGGAACGTTTTCGGATCGTACTTCTGAGCATTAAATTGAGCCCGAGAACGCTTAGAGACTGCTGGTGGCTGGCCGCCAGCGAGAGATGATGTACCACGCTTCATTGCGGGTCATCCGCCCTGATGCCACCTACTCCGACCAAGGGCCCTCCCCACGGGCGCCACCCAGCCGCAGCAATAGCCACCTGGCACGATGGCCATTGCCAGGAGTCCTGATGCTCCAGGGAGACGGGCATCTACTCCTTGGCATACGTGGGGAGTTAACGGCGCAGGCTTCAGTAGAGTGATCCCTGTGTTGTCAGGGGGCTACAACCAACAGGGTACATGGCGGCCCCACCACAACGGACTGGCTACCATACTGGATGTTAGGTGATATGTGGTCCATGGTCGCCGTCAGTGCA
Source organism: Schistocerca americana (assembly GCF_021461395.2). Classification (NCBI taxonomy): domain Eukaryota; kingdom Metazoa; phylum Arthropoda; class Insecta; order Orthoptera; family Acrididae; genus Schistocerca; species Schistocerca americana. Next base: position 656,435,233 of record NC_060122.1, read on the forward strand.
GAAAGTGGCACTGCACAGCACAAGGTGGAAAGTGCACGCAGGAACGTATCCATGCCCAAGAGATGGAGAGCGGGCAGGACTGCAATGCAACGACAAAGCTGGCGAATGGTCTGATCGCTAGATGGACACCAAGTAAGGCGCCCTTCCCCAATCGGCTCGCTCTTCGGAAAAATTTTGAGAGATGGAGGTCAAACCCAACAGGGGACCATCACATATGGCCGAAAAGTTTGAGACTCCTTTTAGTTGCCTCTTACGACAGGCAGGAATACCGCGTGACTATTCTAACCCCCGAACCCGCAGGGGGAGAACTACATTATATGTGCACATTCCAGTTAGACTTACACCATGGTGGCTTATCAGAATAACTGAATCAATAGAAATCAAATGACATAGTATAACTGAATCAATAGAAATCAAATGACATTGACCCATACTGATTGCTTACTGATCACCACCAATGCCAGCTAACAGACAAATCTATGATTAGGGCCAGTATGGCTACAAAATCACAAGCAACAAGGTGAATTAATGACACATAAAATGTTGAGTGTAATCGAATTTAAAATCACCTCATTTGTTGACAACTAGAAATCTCAACTATATTTGCATTTATCACAAATGCAGACTTTTCAGGTCCCAAACAATGATGTAATTACAGATATGTAGGCTAAAAACCAAATTAAACCATACATTGTGCAGAGCTCAAATTTGTGAAGTTGAAGGAACAGGAGATATTTAACATAATACAAAAGCTAACGAATAGACACTCATCTGGCTGGTATGGTGCCTCAGATGTGGTGGTAAAGGAATATATGTGTGAATGCAAGTGCCTTAAAAATAAGCGTGTCTATGACATGGCATAACAGGTAATAAAAGAGATTCAAATTATATGTACATGTCACTAACTCTCAACTTCAATAAAATACACTATGTGATCAAAGTATCTGAACACCTGGCAGAAAATGACTTACGAACTCGTGGCGCCCTCCATCGGTACTGCTGGAATTCAATACGGTGTTGGCCTACCCTTAGCCTTGATGGCAGCTTCCACTCTCAGAGGCATATGTTCAGTCAGGTGCTGGAAGGTTTCTTGGGGAATGGCAGCCCATTCTTCACGGAATGCTGCACTGAGGAGAGGTACTGATGTCGGTCGGTGAGACCTGGCATGAAGTCATCGTTCCAAAACATCCCAAATGTGTTCTATAGAATTCAGGTCAGGACTCTGTGCAGGCCAGTCCATCACAGGGATGTTATTGTCGTGTAACCACTCCGCCACAGGCTGTGCATTATGAACAGGTGCTCCGATCATGTTGAAAGATGCAATCGCCATTCCCGAATTGCTCTTCAACAGTGGGAAGCTAGAAGGTGCTTAAAATATCAGTGTAGGCCTGTGCTGTGATAGTGCCATGCAAAACAACAAGGGGTGCACGCCCCTCCATGAAAAACGCTACCACACCTTAACACCACCATCCCTGGTTTTACTGTTGATACTACACACGCTGGCAGATGCCGCTCACCGGCCATTAGCCATACCAACACCCTGCCATTGGATCGGCACATTGTGTACCATAATTTGTCACTCCACACAATGTTTTTCCACTGTTCAATTGCTCCAATGTTTACGCTCCTCACACCAAGCGAGGCATCGTTTGGATTTACCGATGTGATGTGTGGCTTATGAGCAGCCGCTTGACCATGAAATCCAAGTTTTCTCACCTCCCGCCTAACTGTCATAGTACTTGCAGGTGATCCTGATGCAGTTTGGAATGCCTAAGTGATGGTCTGGATACGCGTCTGCCTATTACACATTACGACCCTCTTCAAGTGTCGGCAGTCTCTGTCAGTCAACAGACGAGATCGGCCTGTACGCTTTTGTGCTGTGCATGTCCCTTCACGTTTCCATTTCACTATCACATTGGAAACAGTGGACCTAGGGATGTTTTAGGAGTGTGGAAATGTATGTCTGAACGTGAGCATTCAGACAATCACCTTGCCACTTTTAAAGTCCGTCCACTAATCAAGGCCTGGAATTCTTGCCTATCACGGAATAGATTAACGAAAGATCCAAGCACAGCCACTATTGTTATCGGACCATGAAATACACAGTGTTGTGGAATGGGGCATGCACACTTCAGGAACATTTTTAGACCTTAGTAAAGCTCTTTTTTTAAAAAAATAAATAAAGAGGGCATAACTGGAGGTATACAATGTCAAGTAAACATCAGTGCCACTTTTACGCCAAACTTTCATGTAAAACACTTAGTAAGGTTGTAACTTTCAAAGCCACCACCAAAACAATGATAAAAGGAGTCCCTCCACATTAACAAGGTAATTAACAAATGGCTCAAAATTATTTTGTGACTGAGCTTACTAGAGAAGTAACACTCCCATAAAAAGGCAATTACTGCCTCTCATTTATTCTGCCCCCTCTCATTCCCCATGTTCCAAAAATCCAGCCTTTCTTATTGTTTCTTGATTCTGTAACCTAAACGTAACAAGCAAATATGAAGAGCAGTTTCCAGATCAATCTGTAATTGCAATCTCCAGCAAAAATATAATACATGTTTAACTATTCCTACATTCTGCAATATTATTTGCTAATGCCTATGGGACCCACTTGCAACTTTCATGAAAACTCTGGTAACTGCAGCATTTCAAAAACGCGATAACATGCTTAGATTGCCAAATAGTTCATCACTAAAGATAATCTGAAGCCACAATGTAATGCATTAACAGCTATTCAAATCACCTTTATATCTTATTTCAACTGGTGTAAGCTTTGTTTCTTTTCCACATGAACTGGACACTGCTTTCAGTTCAATGGGCAAACCATGGCAGTCCCATCCCGGAATAAAATGCACTCTTTGACCTTGAAGTACCTTGTGACGCAATATTATGTCTTTCATAATCTGTAAATGCAAAACATAGAATTAATAGTATGAGATATTTTTAACAAATGAAAACTAAAACTATTACTATGTCTGGCAATTTTGCTATCTCTTACTGTTGATACAAGCTGCTTGGTTACAAACACTTCTTTGGATATGAAAACTGCAACAAAGTCAAAATTACTTCAGGAGGCAAGCTTGGGAGGCCTACTAGAACAGTTGGGTTTTGGGATGAAGTCTGCATAAATTTTCATCTCTGAATTAGCGCTACTTCTAGAGTGTACGATACTTCGTTCTTGACACATCCCTTTCTTGTCTAGCAATGTCCGTTGATGCCAATGTTCAAAAATCAAGAATCATCATCAAATGCTCGCAACAAGAACTTATGAAATAATCCACATTACTTTACTTACAAGGTATATGCATAGGAAGCGTACGCCTGTGAATCCACTGTCATGTAATATCTAACTTGCTTCAGCACTCCACTATGGTTTGGTTTGGCAACAGTAAGGAACCAGCAAGTTTGGAATTTACTCACTGTAACTGCACGCAGATGTCAGGAACAGTGGCCTGAACAGCAGTTCCCATCGCCTCCCCTTTTTACAAATAATCTTCAAGTGCAACATTGGGTGCTGGCCAAGATCAAGAACCATGTAAAGACCGATGGATTTAGAAATACTACACAGCAGACTCCAAGAAGTCATCTGCAGGGAGCAGCAATACCAGAGCCTCAGGAGATGAGAAGAAGACCGACTAGTGAGTTCCAAAGTCAACCACCAACAGACACTATCATAAACAGAAGAAGAAGAAGCTAGATGCAGGTATTCCCAGAACGACATGCAGGAAGCTGCAAGGACATGAAAGTAGGCAGACACAACATTTGTCACAACATTTGTATTTTCTGGGTTTCAGACAGTCATTGGAACAATTTCTGAGCAAGCCTGACACATGCTTTCACTAACAACTGTGACTTCAGTATTCATTTGCACTCAACTCCACAGGCTATTGCATTATCTTACAACTACCTGCATTTGAACTCCTTTAGTCAACCACCTACAGTGTACCTGACATTCTTACTTTGAGTCCTGACTGTTCTGCAGTCATTTGCACTGGCATTCGCCTGAACATTTTTACACTTCTGAATTCACAAACCTGTTAACAGCCAAACAAACTTTAAGAAAGTCTTTGTTTGTAAAAGCGGACACAGATGAATTTATCTCATTAACAAATGAGGAGACAAGGTATTCTTTATGTTCAAGTCTAAACTCTAATATGCACCATATTTAGCCACGGACATTACTGCACACTTTTAATATATGATGGATGCATCACAGATTACTGCATGGGTGTCATATATTGTTCCATGCAAATGCCAATAAATTCAAACAAACCACTGCATTCACAATCAAAACATGAAATGCAGCTCAAGTCAATTATGTGTTTGTCACAAAACAGCACCTGGTAACAATTTGTGCCATGCACATAAATTTTATGTTTACTCACATGGAAACAAATTTCACCTTATTAATTATTATGAATCATAATCTCTGCCAGCTCTTTTCAATTCTTGAGCCTGACTCTCAGAAAAGATGGCACCACAATTATAAGTGTGAGCACAACTTCTGAGCTGATTCAATTGCAACATGCGTTTCAGAAATGTTGGCACCTATTTAGCACTCTTTGCTGCACCCATGGGGCTGCAGCAAAGAGCCACCTGTGGTGGACATCACTTTCTTCCAAGGAATCCCATATAATAGGTCTAGTGTTGTACGACACAGAAGCTCAGAGAGCTTACACAGGCATTTACACAAATATGTTGCCTTTAAACTTTGAAGAAACACAGCTTATTCAGTTTTGCACAGTCAAAAATATCACACGTCTTATTAATCAAATATATGAACAAAGAATAATAAACAGAGCAGAAAGTACTATGCATTTAGGTGTTCATATTTATGAAAGTTTTATGTAGCCTTTGGAAATACAAAAGTCAGTAAGGTAATGTGTTCTGCAGAATAAGTCAAATTGTGGACTGTTGGATCTCTGAATTGTGGTAGGGAAGCTAGAACTCCTAGAAAGGAAAATGCAGAGGTTGAATCTACATTTAATAAAAGTCAGTGAAGTGAAATGGTAAGCAGACAGAGGTAAATTGTCAGGTAAATATAGGTTAATAGCAGTAGCATCAGAAAATTATACAATGGGAGTAGGTTTCACTACAAACAGGAAGGCGGGGCAAAGAGGTAGTTACTGGAAACAATTCAGTGAAAGGATTTTTCAGAACAGAATCAGAATCAAACCAATGCCAACAGCTACACTTCAAGTATACATGCTGACACTAACAGCAGAAGATGATGAGAAAGAGTGAGTACAAGAGGGGAACTGAAACACTATATTAGGGGAAGGAACAGCAGAAATGTGGAAGAATACAGGATTTGGAATAACGATGAGAGAGGTGTAAGACCCCTTGAGCTCTGTAATAAACATCAGTTAATAATAAAAAATAAAAAATGCGAAAATCACAAGAGGAGGGAGTAAATTCAGATACGGCTAAGAGCTAAAGGAAGATCCCAGATGGATTATGTCATGGGGAGACAGAGTTTCCAAAATTGGATACTACATTGTAAGATTTACCCAATAGCTGTCAGAATTTCAGATCATAATTTAATAATAATGAAGAGCACTTTTTCAAGAATTGTGAGGAAGTATTGAGGAATGACTAAGTGCATTTTAAGTTCTCTCACGTTGTAGGTACTAAAGAAATGAATATGAGAGCTGACAATTCAGTTGAGAAGAATGGACATCCCTAAAAAGGGTGATAACAGAAGTTGTATGGACAAATTTATGTGTTACTGCCCCGAAACTGAGCAACACAAGAAATACTTCAGTTAAAAAAAGTTCTGGAAAAGGAAGTGAAATAGCAGAGTAAGTTACTTAGTGTGAACTTATAATGCAATCGATATGAAGTGCAAGGAAGCTAAGGGAAAATGTTTGTCACGAGGACAGATTCAGCCTTTAGGAAAGTCACAATAAATTTCAGAAAATTTAAAAGCAGAGACGTTGCTGATATTCTAAAATGAGAAACTGATGTCAGTTTGGAGAATCTAAGGGGTCTAGCAAGAGAATCAGCATTTGACAGAGATATGGAGGACTTCTGGTCACAACACTTCTCCACAAGTTCTAAAATCAGTGGGGGTAGTGGCAACCAAACGATTTTTCTCAAGGTAACATGTAGAATGTACAAGGCTATAGACATATCATCACACTTCAGAAAGAATATCATTCATATAATCTGGAAGATAACAAGGGCAGATAAACGTGAGAACAGTGGCACAATGAGCTTGGCAATTCCAGCATTCATGCCATTAATGAGGAAAATATAATGAACAAGAAAAAGAAAATCAAGGATATGTTAGATGATGATCAGTTTCACTTTTGAAAATTTAAAGGCGCCAGAGAGGTGGTTCTAATGTTACATATGACAATCACAAAAATCAAGACTTTTCTGACAATCTATTTGCTGTGAAAGGAAAAAGCATTTGATACCACAAAGTAGTAGTGTAAGATGTTCAAAACCATATGAAAAGTGGGTATACACTAAAAAAAAAGACAAGTAAAATACAACATCTGAAAGAAACAAAAGTGGCAACAAAAATGGAATGCGAAGGCAGAAGAGCTTGAATTAAATAAGTATATGACAGGGACATGGTCTTTCTCCTCTACTATTCAGTATCTATATTTAGGAAGCAATAAGGGAAATAAAGCAAAGATTTGGAAGTGGGATCAAAATCCAGCAAGAAATTGTTGATAAAATTTGTTGAAGACATCAATATCCTCTTTCAAATACAGGAAGAATTCCAAGCACAGTGGAATGAACAGTCTACTGTGCACAAAATGTGGATTAATAGTAAACAAAACACAAAAGCATGGGGAAGGCTTAAGAAGTAGCAGAAAAGAGATTAGCATTGAATGTCACATCAAAACTGGCGTGCAGAGTTGACAAAAAGTGAAGAATTCTGCTACCTTGGAAGCAAAATTACATGTAACAGATGAAGTAAGGAGGACATAAGAAGCAGACTTGCACAGGCAAAGAAAGCACTCCTTGACAAAAGAAGTCAGCTAGCATTAAACATAGTTCTTAATTTGAGAAATAACTTTCTGAGACTGTACATTTGGCATGCAGTGTTCTATAGAAAGGGATCACAGAATATGAGAAAGATGGAAATGAAAAGAATCAAATCATTTACATGCAGGATTACAGAAGGATGATGAACATTAAGTGAAGTATAAGGTGATAGACTCTCCCCGATGTTATTCAATCTGTATATTGAGCAAGCAGTAAAGGAAACAAAAGAAAAATTCGGAGTAGGTATTAAAATCCATGGAGAAGAAATAAAAACTTTGAGGTTTGCTGATGACATTGTAATTCTGTCAGAGACAGTAAAGGACTTGGAAGAGCAGTTGAACGGAATGGACAGTGTCTTGAAAGGAGGATATAAGATGAACATCAACAAAAGCAAAACGGGGATAATGGAATGTAGTCGAATTAAGTCGGGTGATGCTGAGGGAATTAGATTAGGAAATGACACACTTAAAGTAGCAAAGGAGTTGTGCTATTTTGGGAGCAAAATAACTGATGATGGTCGAAGTAGAGAAGATATAAAATGTAGACTGACAATGGCAAGGAAAGCGTTTCTGAAGAAGAGAAATTTGTTAACATCGGGCATAGATTTAGGTGCCAGGATGTCGTTTCTGAAAGTATTTGTATGGAGTGTAGCCATGTATGGAAGTGAAACATGGACGATAAATAGTTTGGACAAAAAGAGAAAGAAGCTTTCGAAATGTGGTGCTACAGAAGAATGCTGAAGATTAGATGGGTGGATCACATAACTAATGAGGAGGTATTGAATAGAATTGGGGAGAAGAGGAGTTTGTGTCACAACTTGACAAGAAGAAGGGACCGGTTGGTAGGACATGTTCTGAGGCATCAACAGATCACAAATTTAGCATTGGAGGGCAGCATGGAGGGTAAAAATCGTAGAGGGAGACCAAGAGATGAATATACTAACAAGGGAAACTCCCCATCACACCCCCCTGAGATTTAGTTATAACTTGGCACAGTGGATAGGCCTTGAAAAACTGAACACAGATCAATCGAGAAAACAGGAAGAAGTTGTGTGGAACTATGAAAAAATAAGCAAAATATACAAACTGAGTAGTTCATGTGCTACATAGGCAACATCAAGGACAGGCAGACCTCAGGAGCGCCGTGGTCCCGTGGTTAGCGTGAGCAGCTGCAAAACGAGGAGTCCTTGGTTCAAATCTTCTCTCGAGTGAAAATTTTAATTTTTTATTTTCAGACTAATCTCTCCGCACAATTTTAGTGTGGGAGTAGACGTGATTACCATTCCTCCAGGTTGTACACCTCTTGTGCAACCGTTAGATGTGTTTGGTTTTCGGCAAGTGAAATACTTCGTGAAAAGATTCTATGATTTTGCGAAGCTGCACAGGTACACAGAGCAGTATTGTTTACGTGATCGTGTGTCAATTATCAAAGTTCAGGCACTCAAACATAATCAACTTCGCTCTCCAAAACTCCAGGACATGTTCAGATTTGCTTAGACATATGCAGGATTTGACGGTCTACACACGGAAAAATTTAAAAACGTTTTAACGTTGTGTGTTTTGACAGAGTACAGGGAAAACTGTGCGACAGTGAAACTGTTGCATTCATTTGTTGCACTTTATGTGACAAACTTATGTTTTTATCACTTTTTTGGGAGTGATTATCACATCCACAAGAAAACCTAAATCGGGCGAATCTTTTTACCCATTCGCCAGGTGTACAAGTTAGGTGGGTCGACAACATATTCCTGTCATGTGACGCACATGCCGTCACCAGTGTCATATAGAATATATCAGACGTGTTTACCTGTGGAGGAATCGGTTGACCTATGGCCTTGGGATCAAATGTTTTCGGTTCCCATTGGAGAGTCACGTCCTTTCGTCTACTAATCACACGGTTTTTCAGTGCGGTCGCAAAACACAGACACTAAACTTTTTACAGTGAACAGAGATGTCAATGAACGGACGGACGGATCACAACTTTGCGAAAATAAAGTAAGGAAACTTTTCGCTCGAGGGAGGATTTGAACCAAGCACCTCTCGTTCCGCAGCTGCTCACGCTAACCATGGGACCACGGCGCTCCTAAGCGCTCACTATACTTGATGTTGCCTATGTTGCACATGGACTACGCAGTTTGTATATTTTGCTTATTTTTTCATAGTTCCACACAACTTCTTCCTGTTTTCTTGATTGATCTGTGATCAGTTTTTCAAGGCCTATCCACTGTGCCAAGTTATAACTAAATCTGACGGGGGTGTGATGGGGAGGTTCCCTTGTAAGCAAATTCAGAAGGATGTAGATTGCAGTAAATACTGGGAGATGATGAAGCTTGCACAAGATAGGGTAGCATGGAGAGCTGCATCAAACCAGTCTCAGGACTGAAGACCACAACAACAACAAAGGTGATAAATGTGGTTCACTGGAGAATTGCCAAGAAAAGAAACATGTGGAAAACAAACTAGAATAAGGGAAAGGGTGAGAGCCAATAGGACATGTGTTAAGGCACGAGAGAATAGCTTCTATGGTACTAGAGCGAGCCACAGAGAACAAGAATTGTAGTGGTGGATATAGAGTGGAATATATACTTTTTCTGTTTTTTTAAGTCATCAGTCGTCTGACTGGTTTGATGAGCCTCTTCTGTGCCAACGTCTTCATCTCAAAGCAGCACTTGTTGCAACCTGTGTCCTCAATTATTTTCTGAATGCATTTCCGTCTCTGTCTTCAACAGTTTTTGCCCTCTACAGCTCCCTCTACTACCATGAAAATCACTCTCTGATGTCTTAACAGATGTCCTATCATCCTTTCCCTTCTCCCTGTCAGTATTTTACACATATTCCTTCCCTCTCTGATTCTGCACAGAACCTCCTCATTCCCTATCTTATCAGTCCACCTAAGTTTCAACATTCGTCTGTAGCACGTCTCAAATGCTTTGATTCTCTTCCGTTCCAGTTTTCACATAGTCCATGTTTCACTACCATACAGTGCTGTGCTCTAAACAAACATTCTCACAAATTTCTTCCTCAAATTAAGGTCTATGTTTGATACTAGTAGGCTTCTCTTAGCCAGAATGCCCTCTTTGGCAGTGCTAGTCTGCTTTTGGTGTCCTCCTTGCACCATCCGTCATTAGTTACTGCCTATGTAGTACTATTCCTTAACTACATCTACTTGTGGCCATCAATCCTGATGTTAAGTTTCCTGTTGTTCTCCTTTCTGCTACTTCTCATTACTTTCATCTTTCTTCAATTTACTCTCAATCCATATCTGTACTCATTAGACTGTTCATTCTATTCAGCAGATCCTGTAATTCTTCTTCACTTTCACTCAGGGTAGCAATGTTGTCAGTGAATTGTATCACTGATATCCTTTCACCTTGAATTTTAATTCCACCCCTGAACCTTTCCTTTATTTCCATCATTGCTTCTTCGAAGTACAGATTGACTACATACCTGTCTTACATCCTTTTTAAACTGTGTATTTCGTTTTTGGTCTTCCTATCTTATTATTCCTTCTTGGTTCTTGTACATATTGTATATTACTTGTCCCTCCCTAAAGCTTACCCACATTTTTCTCAGAATTTCGAACATCTTGCAACATTTTACATTGTTGAACACTTCTTACAGGTTGACAAATCCTATGAACATGTCTTCATTTTTCTTTAGTCTTACTTCCATTATTGGCCGCAACATCGGAATTGCCTCTCTAGTGCCTTTACCTTTCCTAAAGCCAAACTGACCGTCATCTAACACATCCTCAATTTTCTTTTCCATTCTTCTGTATGTTATTCTTGTCAGCAACTTGAATGCTTGAGCTGTTAAGCTGACTGTGTGATAATTCTCACACTTGTCAGCTCTTGGAGTCTTTGGAACTGTGTGGATGACATTTTTCCGAAAGTCAGATGGTACATCACCAGTCTCATACATGTTACACACCAATGTGTATAGTCATTTTGTTGCTACTTCCCCCAACTTCCCTCAATGATATTAGGAATTTTGATGGACTTATCCCTACTACCTTATTTGATCTTAAGACCTCCACAGCACTCTTAAATTATGATTCTAATATTGGATCCCCTATCTCTTCCATATCAACTCTCGTTTCTTCTTCTATCACATCAGACATTTCTTCACACTAATAGAGGCCTTCAATGTACATCCTCCACCTCTCCGCTCTCTCCTCTGCATTTAACAGTGGAATTCCTCTTGCACTCTCAATGTTACTGCCCTTGCTTTTAATTTCACTGAAAGTTTTCTTGACTTTCCTACAAGCTGAGTCAGTCCTTGCTATAATCATTTCTTTTTTGATTTCATTTCATTTTTCATGCATCCATTTCACCTTAGCTTTCCTGCACTTCCTACTTATTTTATTCCTCAGCGACTTGTATTTCTGTGTTCCTGAATTTCCCTGAACATTTTTGTACTTCCTTCTTTCATCGATCAACTTAAGTAGTTCTTCTGTTACCCAAGGGTTCTTCACAGTTAGCCTCTTTCCACCTACGTTTCTCTTTCCAACTTATGTGATGCCATTTTTAGGGATGTCCATTGCTCTTCAACTGTACTGCCTACTAAGCTGTTCCTTACTGCTGTATCTATAGCCTTAGAGAACTTAAAAAGTATCTTGTCATTCCTTACTACTTCTGTATTCCACTTCTTTGGATACTGATTCTTCCTGACTAATGTCTTAAACTTCAGCCTACTCTTCATCACTACTACATTGTGTTCTGAATCTATATCTCCTCCCAGGTATGCCTTACAATTCAGCATCTGATTTCGGAATCTCTGCCTGACCATGATGTGATCAGTAAAACAAGAAATTTTGTTCTGCAATTAGCCCAAAAGCATCTGGCAATTTTGACATTATCTTCATCCATTGGATGCTAAGTGTAAATTAGCAGGAGGTTTTTTGTGGAGCAATAGGTGGGAGGCAGCTGCAAGTTCAGACCAAGAGACATATCAAGATAACTTAACCACATATGACACCCTAGGTCGAGTCGGCTGCAACTTGATTACAAGTATGCACAGCTTCTTCCTGCGTATTACGAGCATTTCAATTCAATGTATGGATGTGTTTCTGGTGGCTGAACAGACCAATCCTGACACAAAATATTCATCCACATACATCACACAGAATAGTTGGAGGAGGGTAGAGTTGTAACTGACAGAGCTTCCTTGCCTGTCACTTGGCCTCTTCGCCGCATTTTCCTTCAGAAAAAGTTGACAGCAGTGGATGTCTTGTTCCTCCATAGTAAGCAGTCCACAGCGCATTCTTCCCATGTTTGTATCTTTATGCCAGTTGTCCTCGTGATGTGTTTTATCTGGTCCTTGAAACGCTACTGCCTGAGCAGAGTTCACCATAAAGGATTTGGCAGGGAAGCCTTGCATTACTCATGTGATGAATATGGCCTAACCATCTCAGTTGTTGAGCGATGATGGTTGCCTCAATGCCGCTTAGATGCGCTTCCTCAAGAACCGCATTGTGGGTAACGTGGTTCTCCCACTTAATGGTCAATATGTGTCTGCCTTTTTGCTGGGGGAAGTGTTCAAGTTTCTTGATATCATGGCAATAGAGTGTCAAAGTTTCACAGCTGTACAGCAACGCAGAAGTGACAACAGCTCTGTACACCATGAGTTTGGTATGCAGCTTTAGGTCTTTTTTTATGAAGACTCTGTTTGTTAACTGTCCAAACGCTGCATGGGCAACCCCTGTTCTTTTATCAACGTCTTCACAGGTAAAGGTTTAGAAAAGATGGTTCCGACATATAACAAGTGCTCAACTTGCTCTAGTGCTGTGTCTACGATAGAGATATTGAATTAAGGGAGAGTTAATTCTGAGTACCTTCATTTTCCCCGCATTGATGATTCAACCACAGCAATCATATGCAGTTTTAAAGCAGCTGACTGACAGCTGCAACTTTGGCGGTGTTAGAGGAGGAGATGCAGTGTCATCAACATACTGTAGTTCTGTCACCCAGGTAACCTGAACACGTCTTTGTGAACAAAGTCTTGCCAGATTGAAGAGACCTCCATAAAAACGAAATTTAATCATCATGCCTTGGTTGTTTGCAGATGACTAATACAGCATGGTAGCCATGAACAGAGAAAAGAGGGGTTGGAGCAAGCACACAGCGTAGTTTCAAATCCTGACTGACTGGAAACAAACCCAGCGCAGTGTTACCATGAAGAACTTGCCCAGACACGAAATTAAGTAGAGCTTGAACCATATCCACATAGTGCTCAGGACATCCAAAGTGTCCATTACCTTCCACATGGCAGATCTAGGCATATAATCAAAAGATTTTTCAAGGACATACAAAACTAAATATAGATACTACTGTTGCTCTCTGCATTTTTCATGGAGCTGTCTAGCACAAAATATCATATCTGTCATGCCTCCGGAGGTTTGGAAATCACACTGAGATTCTGCCAAAATCTTATCTTGGAACCTATTTAATAGAATTCTTGAGAGAATTTTACCTGCAACTGACAACAGCAATATATGATGGTAGTTTCCACACACACTACGGTCACCTTTCTTAGAGATAGTGCTGATAGTAGCATTCTTCCAGTCATCAGGTACTTCTCGAGTTTCCCAAATTAAGAGGATCAGTATAAAAAGTCTAATCTTGAAGGGTGTAGCTCTATTTTGTATCTGTTCCAGAGGAATGTTGTCAGGACCATGAGTCCTTCTTGGTCTCGACTGATTGAGTGTTTTGATAAAGTCTCTGTATGTGGGTGGAAGTGCATCCATGATGGCTGGGATTGCTGAGGGACATTATATAGAACATTGAAGGCACAGTTTAGAATCACAGAGTAATGTTCCTTCCAATACCCTAAGTTTTTATTCTCAGTTAAAATGATGGAACTGCTAGCAGTCTTCAGTGTTCTAGATGAAGATTGAATTGGATGATATACCTCCTTCACGCCTGCATAGAAGTTTTGTAGGTCACAGTCATTAGATAATTTTTGCAGTTCTTCAGCTTTTTGTAGCTACCAGTTATTCTTGATTTCTCTTTAGATGACTGAGAACTGAGTGCTTTCCGTGACCTGCCACACTTCCAACCTCACACCATGATTTAGGATGATTAAATAATACGTTGGGTGAAACCAATAATATGCCTGTCCTGGGTCAAATCACACCAACTACACCATTTTCCTTGCACTGTATATTCAAGAACTGTATACTCTCTCCTCCACGTATGACTCAAGTATTTATGGGCCCTTAGCTATTTATTTCTTGCCATTATTTTTACACTTGTAATTAGTCTGTTCTTACACAAATGCAATATGTATTGGAAGAGTGTAACATAAAATGCAGTGTATGATTCTCAATAAATGAATTAGTCAGGACCTCTTTTGTCATCGGCAACATATGTCTTCCTTTAAGTGCAGGCCACAACATGACAATACACTGCACTTTAGAGGACTTAAGATCAAATAAGGCAGAAGTGATAGATAAAAGTTCATCAGAATTTCTAAAATCATTGAGGGAAGTAGCAACAAAATGACTATTCACATTGGTGGGTAGAATGTACAAGACTGGCGATGTATCGTCTGACTTTCGATAAAATATCATCCACACAGTTCCGAAGACTCCAAGAGCTGACAGGTGCGAGAATTATCGCACAGTCAGGTTAACAGCTCAGGCATTCAAATTGCTGACAAGAACAATATACAGAAGCATGGAACAGAAAATTGAGGAAGTGTTAGATGACGATCAGTTTGGTTTTAGGAAAGGTAAAGGCACCAGAGAGGCAAATCTGATGTTGCAGTCGACAATGGAAGCAAGACCAAAGAAAAATCAAGACATGTTCATAGGATTTGTCAACCTGGAAAAAGTGTTCAACAATGTAAAATTTTGCAAGATGTTCGAAATTCTGAGAAAAATGTGGGTAAGCTTTAGGGAGGGACAAGTAATATACAATATGTACAAGAACCAAGAGGGAATAATACGAGTGGAAGAAGAAAAACGAAAAGCTTGGATTAAAATGGGTAAAGACAGGTATGTAGTCAATCTGTACTTCAAAGAAGCAATGATGAAAATAAAAGAAAGGTATCACACAACAAAATACTAAAGCACAATGAAAAAGAGTGCTAATGAAATAATCATGATTGTAATTTGGTTGTGTGCCTAACAAGGGCTACAAATTACATGAGTGAAAGGTTGAAGCTTTTTGAAAAATGAGAGTTAGACAGTTACATGTACCATCGAACATTTGAACAATTCGTTTATCAAAAAGATGTGGAACAAGTGAGTTTACAGAATATGTATATAATATTAGTGCTAACATTAACAAACACACTATTTTTAATCCTATTCATACAATTATACTTAAAAACTGCCCCCCCCCCCCCATAAACACAGTGAGTTTTAATTTAACCTTGATTATATTTTGTTAATGTAATTCTGTCTGAATACTACTGAAATGTAATTCTCAACAACCATTTTTTTGTTTCATGACTTTTTACTTTCCACAAAAAAAGGACCACTATCCTAAACATTCTACAGTAACTTTTGATGTTGTACACACATATAATTTTCATATATCTACAATAATATGAAAAATTGTTGATATCCCAATATGGACTTTCCACTGTTTAATTTTCAAATATGTTTACTCTACAAAGTGAGAAACATTAGTTTGACATTTCGCAGCTATGCTGTTACAAAAATATAGTTACATGCTTGTTAGGGGTCAAGGAAGTAAATAAATACAATGACAATTAAGTAAACAATAAAGTAGCATTTATTTTGGAAGAGACTGTTCGACATGTCTGCTTATTGTAATGCAAGTAAAATCAAGCAATACTTTCAGTTGCTTTACATTTAATTAATTTAAATATTTTATAAATAAATTATTTCACCTGATTTAATTAGCTTTAAAATACTTTTGCTACAATGTTAAGTAAATATTTTCTCTTTCACAATTAATATTCCCACCTTGTTAATGGCATGTCCCATATGTGGTTTTCCATTGGCGTATGGAGGGCCATCATGCAGTATGAACTCTGGATCCTTAGTGTGTTCTCTTTGCCATGAATATAAAGAGGAGAATCTGCATTTCTAAATAAAACCATATATTATGAGTATGATGAAAAAAGATGATACAGAACACTGGTCATCTTCAAAAAGATAGTACCTAAAATAGTTTATACTATCAGCGGCACAGCTGAGATAACATTTTCATTGTTCAACACAATATTTGATTATTCATCTAGTTGCCAAAATTTTCTGTAGAAGAATGGAATTGTCAACACAGCAGAATAACCAAAATATACAGGGCTATTACAAATGATTGAAGCGATTTCATAAATTCACTGTAGCTCCATTCATTGACATATGGTCACAACACACTACAGATACGTAGAAAAACTCATAAAGTTTTGTTCGGCTGAAGCCGCACTTCAGGTTTCTGCTGCCAGAGCGCTCGAGAGCGCAGTGAGACAAAATGGTGACAGGAGCCGAAAAAGCGTATGTCGTGCTTGAAATGCACTCACATCAGTCAGTCATAACAGTGCAACGACACTTCAGGATGAAGTTCAACAAAGATCCACCAACTGCTAACTCCATTCGGTGATGGTATGCACAGTTTAAAGCTTCTGGATGCCTCTGTAAGGGGAAATGAACGGGTCGGCCTGCAGTGAGCGAAGAAACGGTTGAACGCGTGCGGGCAAGTTTCACGGGTAGCCCGCGGAAGTCGACGAATAAAGCAAGCAGGGAGCTAAACGTACCACAGGATGGTGCTCCACCGCACTTCCATCATGATGTTCGGCATTTCTTAAACAGGAGGTTGGAAAACCGATGGATCGGTCATGGTGGAGATCATGATCAGCAATTCATGTCATGGCCTCCACGCTCTCCGGATTTAACCCCATGCGATTTCTTTCTGTGGGGTTATGTGAAAGATTCAGTGTTTAAACCTTCTCTACCAAGAAACGTGCCAGAACTGCGAGCTCGCATCAACGATGCTTTCGAACTCATTGATGGGGACACGCTGCGCCGAGTGTGGGAGGAACTTGATTATCGGCTTGATATCTGCCGGATCACTAAAGGGGCACATATCGAACATTTGTGAATGCCTAAAAAAACTTTTTGAGTTTTTGTATGTGTGTGCAAAGCATTGTGAAAATATCTCAAATAATAAAGTTATTGTAGAGCTGTGAAATCGCTTCAATTATTTGTAATAACCCTGTAAATTCTCATTATCTATGTATCTATCTATAATGTGAGACAGGTGTGGAATATAAGGTTTATTAAGTTACTTGTACAAAAGTACCCTTTAATTGTGAAAATGGTAAATAACACAAAAAATGTTTGATACAGCAGTGAGAGCAATATATCTTCAGGTTTTATTCCCACCTAACACTGTTAATTCCTAACAGCCCTGATAGGTGGCATGCGCAAAAGAATTATTCCAACAGTCATCATGGAGTTGTACAACAGTGCTACTGTTCAGAGACAATTTTGGACTAAATATTGCAAGTTGCCACCTCGAAGACAAACTGTTACTAATTGGTACAATCGTTGGAGAGTGCTGACCGATCCTAATGTCCCAAATGCAGCATGCTATGTGATGTACGTCCAGTTTCAGTGAAACAATTTCACAAATAACAGCTTGTCTTTGAGGTGGTGGCTTGTTATATTTAGTCCTGAACTGTTTCTGGAGCGTAGTAGTAGATTTGGATTTGTGAAAGCATAAACAACACTGTGCTCATTCTGCACTGTTATATGACTCCATGACAACTGTTGGAATAACTTACTCATGCATGCCACCTGGTGGGAACATTGGGAACTAATAGTGTTACGCGGAAATAAAACCTAAATGTATACAGCATTCAGTGCTGTATCAAACAATTCTGTAAGTTATTTACCCTTTTCACAATTAAAGATTACTTTTGTATACCTAATTTATAAACACCCTGCACTTAAAAATAACAGCAATGATTGTAGTACAGGGGATATCTCCATAAACCTGATGACACTTGAGCACACTGGGTGTGCTCCTTACGCCGTTGCAATTCTGTGATCAAAAATGTCATGTTGCTTCTATCAACAATCTAAGATATACACATTTGCCTTCCAGCAATATAAAAATTGACCAATTTCACAATTAATTCTAGTTTTTTTTCTCTTAAAATAATTGTTGCCTGTCTATACTTACTACCCAGGTCTCCAAATATGTGGAGTTTTCTTGTGTATATATAACACTAACCAAAATGACCTTGCTGTGCTGGTACTGTGAATGGCCAAAAGCAAGGGGAAACTACAGCCATAATTTTTCCCTACGGCATGCAGCTTTACTGTGTGGTTAAATGACGATGGCGTCCTCTTGGGTAAAATACTCCGGAGGTAAAATAGCCCCCCATTTGGATCTCTGGGCAAGGACTACTCAAGAGGATGTCGTTATCAGGAGAAAGAAAACTGGCATTCTATGGATCGGAGCGTGTAATGTCAGATCCCTTAATCGAGCAGGTAGGTTAGAAAATTTAAAACGGGAAATGGATAGGTTAAAGTTACATACAGTGGGAATTAGTGAAGTTCGGTGGCAGGAGGAACATGGCTTCTGGTCAGGTGACTAAAGGGTTATAAATACAAAAACAAATAGGGGTAATGCAGGAGTAGGTTTAACAATGAATTTAAAAAATAGGAGTGCAGGTAAGCTAGTACAAACAGCGTAGTGAATGCATTATTGTGGCCAAGACAGACACAAAGCCCACCACGGTAGTACAAGTTTATATGCCAACTAGCTCCGCAGATGACGAAGAGATTGATGAAATGTATGATGAGATAAAAGGAATTATTCAGATAATGAAGGGAGATGAAAAATTAATGGTCACGAGTGACTGGAATTCGATAGTAGGAAAAGGAAGAGAAGGAAACATAGTAAGTGAATGTGGAATGGGGGTAAGGAATGAAAGAGGAAGCTGCCTGGCAGAATTTAGCATAGAGCATAACTTAATCATAGCTAACATTTGGTTCAAGAATCATGAAAGAAGGTTGTTTACATGGGAGAGGCCTGGAGATACTGGAAGGTTTCAGATAGATTATATAATGGTAAGACAGGGATTTAGGAACCAGGTTTTAAATTGTAAGACTTTTCCAGGGCCAGATGTGGACTCTGACCACAATCTATTGGTTATGAACTGTAGATTAAAACTGAAGAAACTGCAAAAAGGTGGGATTTTGAGAAGATGGGACCTGGATAAACTGAAAGAACCAGAGGTTGTAGAGAGTTTCAGGAAGAGCATTTAGGAACAATTGACAAGAATGGGGGAAAGAAATACAGTAGATCAAGAATGGGTAGCTTTGAGAGCTGAAATAGTGAAGGCAGCAAGGCTCAAGTACGTAAAAAGACAAGGGCTAATAGATATCCTTGGGTAACAGAAGAAATATTGAATTTAATTGATGAAAGGAGAAAATATAAAAATGCAGTAAATAATGCAGGCAAAAAGGAATCCGGATGTCTCAAAAATGAGATCGACAGGGAAGGCTAGAGGGCAAATGTAAGGATGTAGAGGTATATAACACTAGGAGTAAGACAGATACTGCCTACAGGAAAATTAAATAGAGCTTGGAGAAAAGAGAACCACTTGTATGAATATCAAGAGCTTAGTTGGAAACCCAGTTCTAAGCAAAGAAGGGAAAGGAGATAGGTGGAAGGATTACATAGATGGTCTGTACAAGGGCGATGTACACTCATGCTCATGAATTAAGGATAATGTTGATACACTGTGACAACATTCTGGTGGGCGGTTTGCGGGTTTAAATCACCTTGCGTATGACCATGCGGTGCATTTGACCTGTGGTTGTCGCGCAGTGGTGCTGGCAGCAGTCGACATATGCAGAGGTGTGTTGGTACATGTCAGAGTACGGTGCAGCGAGTAAGTGTGCAGACGTTTTCAGACGTGCTAATGGTGACTGTGTGTTGAAAATGGCTCAAAGAACACATATTGATGACGTTATGAGGGGTAGAATACTAGGGCAACTGGAGGCTGGTCAAAAACAGCAGGACGTAGCATGAGCCCTCTGTGTGCCACAAAGTATGATCTCAAGATTACGGCAACGATTCCAGAAGACAGGAAACATGTCCAGGAGCTACAGTACGGGACGTCAGCAGTGTACAACACCACAAGAAGACCGATATCTCACCATCAGTGCCCGCAGACAGCCACAGAGTACTGCAGGTAGCCTTGCTCGGGACCTTACCACAGCCACTAGAACAGTCGTCACCAGACACACAGTCTACTGACAACTGAACAGACATGGTTTATTTCCCTGGAGACCTGGAATGTGCATTCCACTGACCCCTGGTCACAGGAGAGCCCGCAAAGCCTGGTATCGACACAGTACATGGTATTTGGAACATTGGTCCCAGGTTATGTTCACGGCCGAGTTCAGATATAGTCTGAACAGTGATTCACGCCGAGTTTTCATCTGGCATGAACCAGGAACCAGATACCAATCCCTTAATGTCCTTGAAAGTGCCCTGTATGGAGGCCATTGTTTGATAGTGTGGGGTGGGATTATGATTGGTGCATGTACACCGCTGCATGTCTTTGACAGAGGAACTGTAACAGGTCTGATTTAATGGGACGTCATTTTGCACTAGTATGTCTGCCTTTTCAGGGGTGCAGTGTGTCCCACCTTCCTCCTGGTGGATGATACACAGCCCCACCGAGCTGCCATCATGAAGAAATACCTTGAGACAGAAGTTATCAGACGAATGGAGTGGCCTGCCTGTTCTCCAGACCTAAACCCAATCGAGCACAACGGGGATGCTCTTGGTCGACATATTGCTGCATGTCTTCAAACCCCTAGGACACTTCAGGAGCTCCAAAAGGTACTGGTGCAAGAATGGGAGGCTATACCCCAGCAGCTGCTCAGTCACCTCATCCAGAGTATGCCAACCCATTGTGCGGCCTGTGTACGTGTGCATGGTGATCATATCCCATATTGATGTCGGAGTACAAGTGCAGAAAACAATGGCTTTTTGTAGCACATGTGTTTCAGTACGGATTTCTCAATTTATCACTAACACTGTGGACTTACAGATCTGTGGTGTGTGTGTTCCCTATGTGCCTATGCAATTAGCACCAGTTTTGTGTAGTACCACGTTGTGTGGCACCACATTCTGCAATTACCCTTAGATTTATGAGCATGAGTGTACTTGAGGACAATATTATGGAAATGGAAGAGCATGTAGATGAAGATAAAATGGGAGAGATGATACTGCATGAAGAGTTTGACAGAGCACTGAAAGATGTAAGTTGAAACAAGGCCCCGGGAGTAGACAATATTCCATTAGAACTACTGATATCCTTGGGAGAGCCAGCCATGCCAAAACTCTACCATCTGGCGAACAAGATGTATAAGGCAGGCGAAGTACACTCAGACCTCCAGAAGAATATAATAAATCCAATCCAAAAGAAAGCAGGTGTTGACAGATGTGAAAATTACCAAACCATCAGTTTAATAAGCCACGGCTGCAAAATACTAACATGAATTCTTTACAGATGAATGGAAAAACTTGTAGAAGCCAACCTTGGGGAAGATCAGTTTGGATTCTGTAGAAATGTTGGAACACATGGGGAAATACTGACCCCAAGACTTGTCTTAGAAGATAGATTAAGGAAAGGCAAACCTATGTTTCTAGCATTTGTACACTTAGAGAAAGCTTTTGACAGTGTTGACTGGAATACTCTCTTTCAAATTCTGAAAGTGGCAGGGGTAAAATATAGGGAGCGAAGGGCTATTTACAATTTGTACAGAAACCATATAGCAGTTATAAGAGTCAAGGGTCATGAAAGGGAAGCAGTGGCTGAGAAGGGAGTGAGACAGGGTTGTAGCCTCTCCCCAATGTTATTCAATCTATATATCAAGCAAGTAGTAAAGGAAACAAAAGAAAAATTCGGCGTAGGAATTAAAATCCATGGAGAAGAAATAAAAATTTTGAGATTCACTGATGACATTGTAATTCTGTCAGAGAGAGCATAGGACCTGGAAGAGCAGCTAAATGGAATAGACAGTGTCTTGAAAGGAGGATAGACTGATGACCTCAGTAGTTAAGTCCCATAGTGCTCAGAGCAATTTGAAAGGAGGATATAAAATGAACATCAACAAAAGCAAAACAAGAATAATGGAATGTAGTCGAATTAAATTGGGTGATGCTGAGGGAATTAGATTAGGAAATGAGACACTTAAAGTAGTAAATGAGTTTTGCTATTTGGGGAGCAAAATAACTAATGATGGTCCAAGTATAGAGGATATAAAATGTAGACTGGTAATGGCAAGGAAAGCACTTCTGAAGAAGAGAAATTTGCTAACACAGAGTATAGATTTCAACGTCAGGAAGTTTTTCTGAAAGTATTTGTGTGGAGTGTTGCCATGTATGGAAGTGAAACATGAATGATGAATAGTTTAGACAAAAAGAGAACAGAAGCTTTCAAAATGTGGTGCCACAGAAAAATGCTGAAGATTAGATGAGTTGACCACATAACTAATGAGGAGGTATTGAATAGAATTGGGGAGAAGAGAAATTTGTGGCACAACTTGACTAGATGAAGGGATCGGTTGGCAAGACATGCTCTGAGGCATCAAGGAATCACCAATTTGGTATTGGAAGGCAGCATGGAGGGTCAAAATCATACAGTAGTTACTGTGATATGAAGAAGCTTGCACAGGATAGATTAGCATGGAGAGCTGCATCAAACCAGATATCTGTGTGTGCGTGTGTGTGTATGTGTGTGTGTGATTTAGCAGGTCTCCCACTAAACGTATATTTTTTGGTATTTAGAGAAAGGTGTTTGTGTATATCTAACAGCCTCTTCAGTATCTGCAATAGCAACATACTGGATGACTGGCTGATCTGGACTTGTAACCTTAGTCCACATGATCTTGCTATATTGTTACTTTGAACATCTGAAAGCAAAGAGAAACTGAATCCATTATATTTCCTGAGGGCATGCAACTCTGCTGTGTGGCTTAATGATTATGCATCCTCTAGGATAAAATACTCTGGAGGTAAGAAAAAGTCCTCTGTTCTGATATCCAGGTGACAACTGTTTGGTAAGAAGTTTCCACCAGAAAAAATAAATCTGGTATTCTATAGGCTGTAAAGTGGAACATCAGATTCTTAACCATTCAGGTGGATTACAGAACTTTTGCAAGGGGAATGGATATGTTGAAGCTAGATATAGTGGGAAGTAGTGAAGAGCAGAGACAGGACGGCTAAGATTTCTGGTCAGATGAATATACAGCTATCAATGCAAAATCAAATAGGTATAACACAGGAGTAGGACCAATAATGAATAAAAAATAGGACTGCAGGTGACCTATTACCTGCACAGTGAACACATTATCATAGCCAACACAGACACAAAGCCAATAACAACCACAGTAGTACAAGTGTATATGCCTACTAGCTTTGCATATTATGATGAGACTAAATAATGTATGATGTCATAAAAAAATATTCAATTCATTAATAGAGACAAAAATTTAACTGTGGTCTGGGAACTAGAATTCAATAGCAGGAAAAATAAGGGAACGGAAAAACAATGGGAGAACATGGACGTTGGTAAAGAAATGAAAGGGGAAGCAACCTAACAGAATGTTAGGCCTATACATAATACATTTTAAACCTAGAAGAATGTTAGACCTATACATAACAATTTAATTAATTCAAGCACTTTTTTTAAAAAAGATTTGTGAATAAAGGTTGTACACATGGAAAGAGACCTGCAGATACAAGAAGACTTTGGATAGATTATGTTTTGGTAAAACACAATTTGAACTGCAAACATTTCCATGGGCAGATGTATATTCTGATCATAATTTACTGCTTGTAGACTATAGCTTAAAACTGGAGAAATTGCAGAAAGTAGGTAATTAAAGACAGAAGACCTGCATCATGAACTGAAACAGCCAGTGGCAGCTGAGCATTTCAAAATAAGTGATACGCGAAGACTGAATGAATCAGGAAAAAATAAGGAAACACTGACCATTCAGAGGAGAATATGTGCATAGCTATTAAACACAAAGTTGTCAGCAGTGGTTTTCCCTACAGGAAGACCCTTAAAAATTCAGTTTACTTCGGTATCAATAGTATTAAAAACCCTTGTTAAAGAGTGTTTATTTCAAAAAGCTCTGCTATCTTGCAGAGCAGGTGTTCCAACAGTAAATCATAGGTGTAAATATTAACTTTAGAAACATAAGGTCAGTGACCTAGAGGTTACTTGAAAAATTTTAACATGTTATTTCGTGAGAGTTTCTAGTCTTTGTTAGTCTCTGCCTTGCCATATTAAAATCGTTTGCTTCTAGTGCCGTGATGGCATACGTTAACCGGGTATCAGATCCACTTAAGTTGTTGTCAACAAAAAGTAATGGTGCACAGATATGTGGATCTATAACTGTCAGTTACTTCAGCTTCAAAAAAGGAGACAGAAGTTTTTCTTGGAACTGAATTTGCTCATTATCCAGTTACCTTTTTCTTACTACTAATTTCAGAATCTCACTGACATAACAGCCTTGGCCCTGTATCATTATTCTGTAGATGGTGTATAACTTCTCTGACTAACAGGCATATGTATCAATTCAGTATCAGTCTGAAGAAAACTACAGTAGGTAATGGATACTGGCTAGTAGCAAGAGTACACAGAGCCATATCTTGTGAAATACCACAACTACTGATCACAAGCTTTTACTTGGCCCCTGAGCAGTGGGTACTATGAGTGGAAGCTTGCAATCTGCTCTTAGCACATTGGCTACTGAGACAAGCCCCAACTTGTCCTCCCAGAGCAGGCAGCTCATGACAGAATTGACATGGATGTTGATGGTTAAGTCGTTAAAAGCACCAGCTACAGCATCTTAGCTCATATTTTTGTTAAATAATATTAACAACCACTATGCACAACACCACAATGGATCGACACTATATTCTCAACGGTTATTTATTGTTACGGCACACAATAGTGTTACACAGCTAAGGTTGGCAATGAGCGTAAACACTCCAGAGCAGTGTGAAGTCAGTCGACTTCCACCAATCATAGAGGAGCCAGGATGAAGTGTGTGACCAATTCCATCATTCTCTAAGCTCTATGAAACTTACTGCCCCCCCCCCCCCCCCCACCACCACCACTATGGATTCTTGGAATATTCTTAATTACCACAACATAGTATCAATGTTACACAGATTATTGTAAAGGTCAAATGATAGAACTGACTGCACAAAACTATCGTGCAGATTGCAAAAGTGTGCTCATAAAGGACAATATGTGGAACATGTTTCTGAGGTCTGGTAACCTCCTTAAAAATGGATAAGGACAAAGGAACGAAAGAAATCGCTAAAAATACATGTGATACATTGGTAGTGGGATATTATGAGAGTATGCCAATGGTGAGCTGGAAAAAATTAGAAGAAATTCAGCACAAAATTGCATCTTTGGTACTGAATGGGAAACTTTGGGAACATCCATTACATGAAATGTTTCCAAAATAAACAACTACCTGTAGACACCTAGGACTTTACTTGGATGAGAAATGACTGTAAGAGGATCCTAAACTGAATATACTGTAGAGCCAGCAAGCTAATGCACAAATTAACCATGGTCAGCTATGTGAAATACAAACTACACTTGTGAGCAGTTCAAATTTACCACAGATCACCCTACCAAATGACAATCACTTGGAAAAAAAACTTGTATCTAATGAAGATTATGATCTAAATATTACCACTGGTGGACCATTATCACATTTTTCAAACACAGTTTTAATGCTTCAGTGATATTTTTTATCATGTTATAGTATCTGGAATTATCAGTTAAAGTGTGATATTGGCCCAACTCTGAAATCTTAGTTGTGGTGACATACTGATCTGTAGTGCAGCCCAGGCTGGGTTACAGTGGCGGGTCACAATTTGGTTGTGAATTGGCAAAGTCAATGCATGTGAAAGCAGAAAATCTGGTTGAAGTAACAAACTGACCAGTAGTGAAGACTAACATTTATATCTGCATCATATCGGTAACTTGCAAACACTTCCTTAATTCCATCCACCACTACGGCAGCAAAATGTGAGAATCCCAGAAAGTTAAATTGTCTGTACAATAATGTAATATTATACCCAATAACAAAAAGAAATCGTGTCTGACAAAAGGAATAAGCCAAGATTATTCACTGTACTAAATCCATGTAAGTCTCCCTTTCCTTGACAACAACTACAGAACAACAGTGGTTTATTAGTTTTAAAGAACATGTGATGCCGACTGAAGATGCAGAGATGGGAATCAAACCAGTCATACGAAAACAATTACAGAGAAGTAAATTGCATTTATTAGGCATCGTTCTGTTCTTTCCTTTTGAATATTGCAGTTAAATAACTATTCACACTCAAAGCTACATTGCAGTTCAGCAAACAGGGAAAACCAACTCAAAAAGATCACAAAGTCCTATCCAGTATAAATACAAGCACAGTGGTGAAAATAAAAACATACCATCTTCTGGTAGGGGTTCAAATTCACTGTCCTTCATTAGTAATTTTAAATTAATAATATAATAATTGCTTTGAACATTCAAATTCTCCGCCCTTTATTAGTATTTTGAAATTAAAGAAGTATGTAGTCACCATCATAATATTCGATGTATTATTCATTTATGGTGGTGAAATGTTCTGTAATCGGGTAGCAAGTCACAATTTCCGTTGACTGAAAATCAAATGTGGTTCGAGCAAATGATTTATTCCCACCGTGACATTCCCGGGGCACCCACAACTAAGATAAATGCTGTTCAGCATCTTTTAACATGTCACGTGCAATTGCCAATAGCTGCAATTCCAAACAAACGACACAGTTTGTCTTCTTACGAAACATATTCCATGCGATAATATGAAACATGACTTTAGGCGTATCTACATAATGTCTCTTGTAGTCTAGCCTAATTGACGCAAATATAACAGAAAAATAATGAAGTGCGCAATATGGATACAACATTTTCAGGTGAGTCTAGACGAAGGAAGAATTCACCGGTACGAACATTACACAATGGCTGTTGTTTCAAGCAAGAACAACTGAGAAACATTTCAAGTATATAGCTAATAATGAGCCTCTTTTTAACACTTATAAGGCAATATGTATCGT
Organism: Schistocerca americana; assembly: GCF_021461395.2. Classification (NCBI taxonomy): domain Eukaryota; kingdom Metazoa; phylum Arthropoda; class Insecta; order Orthoptera; family Acrididae; genus Schistocerca; species Schistocerca americana. The sequence goes on from NC_060122.1 coordinate 656,462,364, forward strand.
ACTTCGTAAATAAACCTGTCACGCTCAGCTCTTTTTCTGCCTTCTATCCTTGCTGGAAACTTAGTGTTAGGAAGGTTCACTGTGTCCGAATACTTCTTTCTAACAGCCTTTCCTTCATGTTTGATGCTTGTATCAGAAGAACTGTAACGGTTCAACTTCTTGAAACAACGATAATGCACTGGCCTCCTCACTAAATAATTAAATCCAGTCATTTTGATGCATAGCACATCACAAAACCAAAATATTTACATTTGGATTTGAAATATACTTGGCAAAGACTTTGAAAGAAAGACACATACACATTTATACCAAAGAGTTTCAAGAACATCTAACCCCCTTGGTCTGTATTTTCATCTTTGATATATTGTGATACTCGATGTTTGAACCGATATTGTACAGAAATCACCAACTTCAGTTGCATACGCATTAATTATGCCCAGTTTTACACACAATGTAATTTTTTGGCGTTTCATAATAATGGAATCATTCCAATCTTGGCTATATTAGTGAATCGTTCTCGTGCACACGCGATAACCCAATAATGAATTCAGTTATTACAGAATAGCACAGCTTGTTTCTAAAATGTACGATAAGGCTTGCGTTCCACATGACTGGTACGACATTACAGCCTGAAGACTCTGGCTTGTGCAACGTGAACCGAAATCATATTCTTACGTATTTGCAGCTTTATTTTAATTCGTAAACACTAAATTTTGCATAAATTTAGCTACAATTTTTGGAGCAGATACACGTCACGAAAAGCACAATCATTTTATCGTCTCGAACCGCATAAAGTACTATATTGCAGTCTCATGCAGAAACGAAAATACGTACCTTAATCTGTGATGAAGTGATATAATGGAGTGAACTGAGACAAAATACAACTTTTGTTATAACTCTGTATTAGCAATACAAAAGTAAATGTTGGCAACAATGATGTTTCTCTGACCATTTAGGTCTATTCTAAAGCTGTGACAGTCTACTGATTTTTCCCGCCAATTTTGCTACTCAGTTGTGTTATTTACTCTGCCAGGTTATATTGTGCTTTTTCCCCCCCTAAAGTACTGGAAACTTTACTCAACTAACACATATCCTGCATTTGAATAAAGCTGAAGTTCTTGTTAAAGATAAGGAATACATCTAAGATCATTAACTTGATATTGTTATTACTCATTAAAAAAAAAAGGTTTCTTTAAAACTTTAAAAAAGAAATTGTCTTGCCTGGGGTGAAGTGGCACATGTATCATTTCACTCCATTGAACCTAAATTATGCGAATTCAATGTTTTTAATTGTTTTGGCTAGAAAAAGATGCCTAATTACAAGAGGCTCCCTGGGACAAAACCGTCGAATCAGTACAATGATGCTGATTTAGGTAAAGCTGTGAATGAAGTAAAAAGCGGAAAATTAACTTTGTGTGCTGCTCCAGAAAAGTATCACATAGACAAGATGAAAATATATCGAAAATGCAAAAACATCCATCAAAACTCTCACAGTGGGCAGACAATTTTGAGTTCTGTGGAAGAGTCTGTTTTGAAACGTAGGTTCTATTAATTTGCTGCGCTAAAGTACAGTAAAGTACCAGTTTCATTCTAAGTTATTAAACAGTTACTGTAGATAATTACAGTATAAGTATCAACATTGTAGATACCATGTTTAGGCAGAATCCAACTAGGCCAAGTGTCCTATACTAAAATTTAATTATCCAATAACACAAACATACAATGCTATTTAAACATTTTGCAGTTTCAAATAAAATCATTCTTCTCAGAGAATGGGGTTTTCCATTAACATATATGTATTTGCGTGTTGTTATTAAAGGATATTTGGACAAGCAAGGGCAGGATTGTAAAGAATTTCAAAAATAATCTACCAGGTAAAGAGTGGGTCATTTCCTCCAAATGTGGAGAAACCAGGGTAGCTGAGGCTCTCTGGTCTAAGATACACTTTCCACCTATGTTGAAGAAACTCATTGAAGAGCTGAGTGAAAGAAGTGGAGACAACATTAGGAGTGGTTTCAGAAAAATGGGCATTGTTCCACTATGTCACCAGGAAATACTGAATCTGCTGCCTAACAAAGGAGTGAACTCAAATACTGTTGGTATTGAAGAAAAAATGGATGAATCTGTAAAAGGTCTGCTTTGGGAGCTAAGCTATGGGAAAGAAACACTGAGACAAATAACAAGGCAGATGCAAAAGCTCCACATTGAACCAAGAAGAAGTGTCAAGAATGTTGGGGAAGATGAACCAGAATCAGAAGAAGAGTTGGAAACGTCTCATGACAGCAATGATGAGGATGAGGAATACTATATGGCTACCTCAGAAGAAAGTGAGAAAGAAACTGATGTAGTTGAGCCAATCACAGAAGTTGATTATGTGACCCTCACTGTAGGAAACTTTTCACTTGTAAAACTAAAATACCAAATCACAAAATGGACAAGTTATATTGTTTGCAAGTCTCAGGTGTGTCACAAACCAGCAGTGCTAGTAATAAGGTTATAGAAGTAAGTTTTCTAAAACAGTAGAGATGCCATAGAGACGGTTTTGTATGGCCAGAAATCAAGGAGTCAGGTGTTGTATATTCTCATGAAGTTATTGCATATCTCCCAAAGCCAGCGACTCTTCACTATGGTTGCCTTCAGTTTACAAAAAAAAAAATGTTTCTATAATTTTTTGTGAATAAATAGTTTTTTAGAAACATGCTATGTGTCTCAGTTCACCCCAACACTGTCAGAACATGATACAGCAGCCTTTCCATATGTTGTGTCACTTCACCCCCTTAACTGGGGTGAAGTGATAAAAGGGGTTTTTAAAAAAATAATAGGTAAAAAAATACAAAAATAAAAAGGATTGTATGAACAGATAGCATAGATCTAATAAGTCACTGGTATAAACAAATTTAAAAAAAATTAAATGTGTTAATACATTTTTAATTTTCAAACTGTATCACTTCACCCATCTTACAGTACTAGTTACTTTTTCAGCTGAACGTTTTTCAATATTTGGAGGATTCTAATTTTTCTAAATAATTCTTTGATAACTCAGATCTAAATACTTACTTAAGCAACATTTTTATTTACCTTTGAAGTAATGTCTATCATTCTGCACGGTTTGGAAGTCTGTTTCGTAAAATGCGAGTGGCATTTATAGGTATCTTGTTAGCCAAATGAAGTTGTCTCGCACATATATGATATTTCTAAACCCTATATTATGAGTATGTATGTGTGCATGTATGTATGTTCAACAAAACAGCATTGATACTTTTCATCCACATGGCTGTTTCAAATACATAAAGCAATGGAACAGTAGATAAATTTTGTTCTATGAATAATTTTTGTATACAAAAATCTTGGTGGCATGTTTTCTACACATGCTATATGCATGTATTTTAAAATGTAACTGTCCAGATCAGTGATAACTGAGCCAGTAAGTTGAAGATAGATATCATTTTATTTAGCTCTTTTGCAACTGGCACCCTCTTACTTTGAAAAATGTTAAGAGTTTCATATACTCAGCTCGCAGCCTACACAAATGCACAGACACATAGGGTGTAGAACAGTAGCTACTACCAGTCACAATAGAAGGTGATTTTACTTAACACACAACTAGTTTGCAGCTTCTGAAATCTTCATGTGACTTACATGAATTTACACGTTTTTGTTCTCAACACTGGGGATCACTGTTTAAATGAAAAGTAAATAATGTGTTGGCGGCTAAATAGACGCAATTGAAATAATTTGTAATCGCTAAATTGATTACTCTCTAGAGTTAAGGACATTTAAAAGGCAACTGGCTATTTTTATTCAAATAGAGGACATAAATAACGTAGCAATAATTGATTCTGAAGTCAAATTTGCTTCAGTTTCGACCGCCTTTCCACAAGGATTTCTGAAAATAAAATGGTGCCTACATTACCAGTCACTACATGTGGAATATAAGGTACTGCAAGTATGTGAAGTAAGACTGTAAAACTACAGGCCAGTCTGACAATAAGATTTAAACGACAGGTATGTAAAACACACACCCCCTTATCATTTACAGCTTAGTAGCTGATATTAGACTTCTCTGCAGTAAAATTTGTCTTACAACTGGCCAACCACATCATAGAGGCAGACTTACTAACTTCAGCTAATGCCAGATTCAGTTCTGTACTAGGATACAGGTAATGACAATGGGGACCAGAACTGGAGGCAATCGTTTTTGCACTGCAGACACTTGGCCTTTCAATGATTTAACCATGGGCATTACAAAGGGACTTATTGCATTGAGACACAGTAATAATAAACAGAATCTCAACCTGAAAGACACTCTAACCATTTAAATTCATGTTTTTCATAAAAATCCTGCCATAATAAATTGTTATGAGTGAAAATTCGATGCAGTGCAGCCAAAAAGTTCAATCTGCCATCCCACTCAATCCTTCTGGCAAAGAATACACTGTCTAAGGAAATAAAACAAATGCTGAAATATGAGAAGTATCTTGCATTGTAAATAAATATTTTTGTGCAATTTATGGACTACCACAAACCAGTGTACAACATAATTGAGTTTTTTCATGTTTTGTTGTTAATGTGTAAATATGCAGTTTATTGGACAGGCATCCACAAATAAATTTTTAGATGTTCATTAAAATCTACTACAGGCATTGTAAATCTTTCATTAAAGGCAAGTTTTGCATCATCAGGTGCAAATCTGAATAAAAAACGAACATAGACTATAAACAGTATTGCGCAAAGACAGTGTCACAGAGATTATAAGAGATTTACATACTGATCCTAATAATTTTTTAAAATCTGGGTAATTTCGCAAAAGTGATAATCATTAATTAAAACACAATGTTGAAACTGGATTCTATGAAATAATGGAACAAGAGGAAAGGTTGGAAAAAAACGCCAGAAAGAAGGGGAAGGGATGGAAAAGACAAAGTGTAGAATAAATAACACCTCAACTGAAGCTGCACCAAAATGGAGTGCTGCAACTGCCAAACACGATCTAGCATGATATCAAGATATAGTCCCTGAGCAAAATGGTACATGTGCAGAAGCATACATAATATCTGGTAAACTTTAAGGAAACAGAAACTGGGCATGCAAAAATAAGCAGGTTGAAAAGATAGCAAATGTCAAGTGAATAAGTCATAGACACAGGGAAAAAAGCCTAGATCCTGTGTACTACATTTATAACCATAACATTGATAATCAAAAAATTTTCAGGAATTTTTTTTTCAAAAAGGGGAATATCCCTAGTAAAGGTACCAAGGTAAAGCAGGTAAGGACGAGAGGGCAAACCAACGACACTTTTCCCTTAAGTAATCAAAGTTAGACAAAATGGCTTTATGCCTTAATTCAGTTTGAGAATTAAGTATCTGGTCTGAAGATTTTTCTAGCACAGAAAAAAATTCCAGCCTTTCCAAGATATTAGAAACGTTACCCGTGCATTCTGTATGTGAAATTGTAACACCAGATGTAATAAAAGAAACTGAGTGACCTGTTTCAGATGGACGTGAACTCAAGGTAGACATGGAGCCTGAACGAGAAATACGTTCCTTAAACCTAACTTCTAAGGATATTCCAGTCTGGCATGTATACTTAGACTGCATATCATCACAGGTGATGTTGTAAATAACTGACATCTTGAGGCTCCCGTTCTGTGCTCTGTTGTGTTTGATTTCCAGCCCATTATTCCTAGGAATGAAATGTACTGGGACATTATCTTTTGTAGCCAACTGTATATCCAATCTATTTGAAACTTTCTGTAGTATGGAATCCTATGATAAGAAACGATCCTAGGGTCATTTTCCTGTATGGGGAGTAATGTAGGTTAAATATGCTGTTGACTCTGGGCCAGATTAGTCTTATGGCTCTTCTTCCTTTTCTTTTTTAAAAGGCTCTTGCTAATATCTGGTACAAATTCAGCTTAGTGCCTATTAGAATGTGCTATGAACTGGATGACCCTATATCTACATTCATATGCTACTTTAGATAGTAATGTGTTATGTACTCTACAAAGTACTGACTGAAAAGCTCTCTTTTTATACTTTGGAATGTGGGAGGAAGAGGTGTGGCTGGCCAAATCCGTGGTTGCTGGTTTGCTATGAATGTCATACTGAAAGGAATTCCCTGAAATAGTGACTGATATGTCTAAAAATCGTAAATCCCATTAACACTATGTTATATTGTGAATTTTACAAGCTCATTGAAACAACTAAGACGATGGAGGAAGTCGTCACACTCCAGGGTGAATCCTTACATCGAAGAAAGTTGGCATCGACATAGAGTAAACAAAGCAGGACTCTATTATAGTCCACAGTTTACTCCCTGATGTCAATAGTCATAAAATAGTGCACAGGTTACTCACTGGAAGTATAATGTTCTATGTTAGTCTTAAAAACGTCTGCAAACAAAACGACAAAGGGGAATCCATGGCAAGGCCATGGGTCTGAATGTAGACATCAACAATAAATTGGAAATTGCTGAAATTTAAATCTAAATCCAGGAGTGTGAGACATCCTCCACTCCCTCTAGTGTCCTGCCACTATGATGCTTGAAATTGTCTGACAATATTTTGACCAGATCCACGGGGATACTGAAATACATGTTTTTGACAACTAATGAGACCACAGATGTACCTGGGGGCCTGTAGATCAAGAAGTTTGCTAATTAATTCTCCTCTATTAGAGATAGTAGGTTGAAGTGGCTGTTTGAAATTTTGTCTTTTAGATACTGTAAGAACACTCATAATAAAAGGAGGTAATCTGTTACACTAATATGGCCTGAAAGACTTAATGATTACTGTAAAACACTGAGGGTAAATCAAATAAGTGTTAATTAAATCCGTTTTTGGATAGTACTGGCCCACTGATTATTTACCCGGTAGCTCTTTCACATGCATACATCCTTGATGCAATGTGTACACCAGTTCTCATCAGATACCTAAGTTAACCTCTGCTGAGGGTGGCTAGCATTTGGATGGGTGGCTGTCCGAATCTTCCAAGCACCGTTGGCAAGTGGGGTGCATTCAGCCCTTCTGAGGCCAACTGAGGTGCCACTTGATTGAGAAGCAGCAGCTCCAGGTCACAAAAACTGACAATGGCTGGGAGAGCAGTGTGCTGATCTTGTGTTCCTCTATATCCCCATACAAAGACACATTTGGGCTGTGGATAACACTGGAGATGGTCGGTACAGTTGGGCCTTTTGAGACCTGTTCAGAGAGAGCTCTTTCACAGATGGAATCAGATGAACATTTGCACTATACTGATTATTAACAGCTGCTTTAAAATTGCCATAAATATGAATTGTATCTGCTTGTGATTGGAGTCAAAACACATGATCTACGTCTGCTGTAATATTTCCTTCTTAGTAAAAGGCTCTGCTCCAGCCCAGGACAAATGCAGTTTAGTGTTAGGTTTTAATTATAAGTGTACTTCAGAATGTTTGTGCATTACTCATATTACATTTAGTGTATTCCTTAAATAAGGGTCCAAATCACTAAATGGAATACTAGAACAGTATATATAAATAAATTTTGTATTTGAAATCCAAACCAGTAAAATAAAAAAATATATTATTTGCTACTGGTGAAGATACTAGAAAAATCGAAATGTATTTATGTGTTACACTCATATGTGACTTTACAAAGCAATAGGTCGATCACTATATGGTACAAGTTGATGTTTAGTGGCCTCAGAAGATAGTGAGCTAATAAACTACTATATTTCAGCATTGTGTGTGTGTGTGTGTGTGTGTGTGTGTGTGTGTGTTTGTGTTTGAGGTTTACGGGCGCTAAACAGCGTGGTCATCAGCGCCCATTCAGCATTACGTGGAGATACAAATGCTTCAGTATCCATTTCGGAATCCATGTCTATACTGCTGATGACCAGTAAGATCATGAGTTTCAGTGGAGTTTTAGTATTGACTGAGGGCACCAGCTTGATGCTGACCAGTGCAACACAGCTCTATGGGGAAGGATGTGTGTGGTTTGACAGACAACAGACACATTCCACGTTTGTTGCAGGAAAAACACATAGCTCACCAAGCAAGATATATGTTTCCTGTAGACGGCTAAAACACAGAGCCGACTCTATTAGAGGCCAAAGGGTTGAAATGCGGCAATGGTGTGTTAGGGCCTACATAACTGCTGCGGCTGTGTGGTCGTGAATAGAAGTGTTTGTTTTGGGCGCTAATGACCTCAGTAGTTGAGCGCCCTTAAACCCCACAAAAAAAAAAGAAGTGTTTGTTTATGTCCTTTTTCGTTGACTGCTTAGCCCGACTTTAAGTGAAATTGTGCCATACTGGACTCAGCGAAAATTCATAAATAGCCATAACTACAGGCAAAGACAAAAGACAATTTTAGCATGGTGTAAAATTCTGTGTAGTTTGGAGTATTTTTAACAGTTAACATTTATTTATTTTTACACATATATGTGCAGCTGTGTTATCTGAACGACTTTCGGCCATGTAATCAGAAGAAAGTTCTACACAGATCTTTATAATAATGTTTTGCATTCATAAATTTAATATGTAAATCTTATCCTAAGTGGTTATATGTTAATATTATGAATATTTGCATACATTCATCTCAATTCATAGACTGAATTTCGTGATGCCCAGGTGTTCCTACGAACCAGTCGATTGAAATTTTCAGTTGTTGTTATTATTACATAACAGAACTTTGATTTAAGGTGTTAAAAATTAATGCATCATTGTATTTGCAGATGCCAGAAAATATTGTGCTCCTAGTTGCGAGAGCAATTACAAATCCAGTATGGAAGAAGATTATATCTTAGTGCTTAGTGTCCCTACTGAAGAGCAACACAGAAAACACTGGAAGAAAGGCATCTCCAGAAGTGACTGGCATCCACCCAACACAAGTGTTAATTGCATTAAACAGTATGACTAACATGATGCATCAAGAGTGGAAGTTTATGATGACTCTGATGGGGACTGTTCTGAGAGAGGCCACTGCTTTTATCAGAAGCTGTGTCAAAATTATTCCCTGGATTACCATCGTATTTAAATAAGATTCAGCCTTCAGAAAGGTGTCATCCAGAAATCAGAAGGAAGCATACATACACAGAAGAGGAGGAAAGAATAAAGCCTGGTTTAAAGGAGGACATTATACCGAATTTTCATTCTTATGCTGAGTAACAGTGTAAACAAGTATAATGTTAGAGTTAAGAAAAAAATTCTTTTATACTGCAATTTTTTTTGAAGACATACATCAGGAGATTACTGACAAACACATTTGAATTGTATGTGTGAATGGTTTCATTCTGTCATATGAAGAACTCAGTTTCCACATTGTTTTGTATAATGGGAGGGTGTGTTGTGTACCTACAGTGAACGTCTATTATGCAATATTCTACATCACATAACCACCCTTAAGCTACAATACTGTGCACTTGATGGGGCATTTATAACCAAATGACTAATGTAGGCCCTAGCAGTGAAACTGAAGTCGGCACAATGTAGAATAATAACTCCTATTATCTCCCACATAAACGAATCAAATTATTAAGTGACCAAGGATTGCTATCTTTTGAAATAACTGGTGACATTCAAGATAACAAGAGATTTACTAAAAAAGAAACAAGAATGACACTGGACACTAATAGGCATCAGCAACCTTGCTCATATAAAAGCTCCTGTTCAATGAAATGAAATATGTCCCAATATACAGTTGACAGAGACTGGGAGTGATGGAAAATTAACTTTGACTCTTAACTATGGATAATGCAACCTGGCAGACTATCTTGTCATATAGTGATTATGAACTGAAAAGCTCCACGTTACCACAATATGCATTTATTGGACAGTGACTGCTACTGAAAGAGCACACTGTGGACAATGGAATTTCACATTAAAGGTTCCTAAAGCGTTAGAGCTGTGAAATGCTCACCACACACCTGCAGGGGTCTGCAATGTGGCTTCTAGTGTGTCTCTGCATTGTCCCAGACTATGGAGCTCTGTCCTCTTCTGTCGTCCCACAAACCATGACTGTGCCTCTGGATCAGACCCAAATATATGATCAAACTTGCCTTATGACCAACACCCAACTGAATAAACTCACAAGGCCAATAGCCTACATCAGTCAACCTGTGGCTAGAGCCTGAATCTATCTGCATGACTTCTCAGTCTCCCACAAAAACACTCCAGATGGAGACTCTTGAAAGCTAAAACAACGAAATCATACTGCAGCAGCACTTCTATACGCCAGTCAAATAATTCTCCACTCTCAGAACATAATCCGTTCCTCCAGTCCTATTGCTTTCTATGACATAAAACGGGTACCCACCTGTATGTCTTCGGACATCATTATCAGAGCCCAAATCAAGTCACTGCTTCTCCGCTCATGTGGAAAGCAGCTTGACGTGAGTGTCTATATGGCTCCAAAAGTGTAATGGCTGTCCTGACGACACTGTATTGAGTGTCCTGCCGTGGTGGCCCATTTCACCCACCATGGCGAAATCGTTTCATGATCTAACAGATACAGATCTCGCAGGATAATTTACAGGAAAACATTAGGTGCATACGGACAGAATCTGAAGACTGCATTCTCATCAACAGAGAGTAATGATCAGGGTGCTGCTTGATCGCTACTCAGCTAAAGAAGTTGAAAAAAAGTCTGCCAAACGCCTCTAGGACAATGAGCTGTGATCTGCTGAGAGCACTTCTCTCCCCGTGGCTAGGAGACCCCAGCTGCTCAGGCCGTGTCTGCCAGTGTTCGTTCTTCTGCATAAAAGCAGTGGCCTAGACTCCAAGGCCCAGTCGCTGTATTTGTGTCCAAGTCACTTCTTTGTTCTCCGAACTGACGCCAATAAAAAGGCCTTGATGCTATTTGACACTGGCAAGCTTCCATTCGCCCAGCTGATTAAAAATTACTCCATGCATTTAACTATCATGAACTCAGTACAAACCGCTGTCAACCCTCTTCAGTAAACTTCGTATTGGTCACAGTGTCATCCTAACTCGATATACGTGCCCTAATTGCATGTGCCCACATGAACTAGATAAATAAAATGAAAGAAGGGTGAGTCCAAAAGACTTGCAGCCTTTCACAGCCCTCTACCCACAGTAAATTTCTACATGGGGTGTGTTGCACTTAAATCATGGTAGTGGTGAATGGAAAAGCAACAACTTGAACTATATGTTTACTGTTACAAGAATTAATCAGAATAAATAATAGATAAGAAAAGGCATCAACTTTGCCAACCTTCAGACAGAAATGAAAGAAAATGATCCAATACCCAAGACAGAAACATCCTCACGGATGCCTACAAGTATTAAATATATACTTTACTGCTGAATACACACTGGAGGCCACGATGGATGTTGCTGGTTTTTTAATATGTAGACCAGATTGTCTATGCAAAAATCTCAGACAAACAGTGACACATAGTTGGAACATATCCAGAATGACAACACTCTGATTCCTTTAATGAGGACAGAGTAGAAATTACCTAATACAATTGATAAAATGTATTAAAACACCTCTGTATTCCTAAAAATACGGTCTCCTTGATTAGTGGTTGCTAGCAGAAATACAAAAGAAATTAAATTGACTGTAGGTCCAACCTTTCGACAATTCAATTCTCACCAGCAGTCATATACACAGGGCCAATGCAATAATATATATGTGTATGTGGTAAGTGAAGTGTGATATGTATAAAAAATAAACCTAAGTGAACAAATATGCAAGTACAAACTATGAATTAAGAAATGGCGAAATGACAGTGGTTCATCACTATACAGAAAAGTAAATATATGTGGTTCTGTGGAAGTGCTGTTCGCTAAAATCTAACACATACATGTTATGTGCGTTTCATGATGTTCACATCTGCTGTAAATTTTTTTATTATGTTTGATTCGTTTTCATTGCGATAAATATTTGAAGTTCTTTTCCACGATAACCGTTTCGATTTACTCCTGAGTCACACATATATTTGTATGAGCTACATTGCAGAAATTTATTTCCTTACGATGAATATCTTTGTTATTTGTTGTGTTATCTCATTCGAGGCGTAAAGCTTTTGTTTTCTATAGAATCACACTTCTCTTTTATTGACCTGTGATCGAACATCAAGTTTGGAACTAGAGTTATTTTCCAGTGCACAAAATTCACGTAATAAAAACTGTCATTTATGGTTCAGACCATGGTCAAAAATAGACAGTATGATCGCAGTAGTCGTTACGTATTCTGACATGTAATCATTTTGTTATTTACGTCCATGGCGGAATTCCAGACTTGATTCGAGACGTTACATTAGGAACACCGATTTTAGCGTGAGTAGTGAACGATATTCTTGTTCCAGGCGTTGCTGATGTTACTAACTAAAAGGAACTGAAAGTAGATGTGACGATGTAAAATCGTAATGCTAGCCATAATTATGCTGTCGAGAAGCCAGTGCTCTGGAGTACAGGTAAGTAAGTGTATACAGATCTCCGCTGTGATTCAACAGAGGTGTACATGCATTTCACTTCGTTTGCTGTACAATTTTATTGGTTCGAAATTATTAAAACTTAAGCAATTTAATTCAGGTGGAGCACAACGCAGTTTAGAGATTCCTTATGTCCACTGTGTGATTTTCTGTTTTAATGTAACTCTGTGGAGTTCATAGGTACAGATTTCTTATAGCAACACTAGAATACGTAAGTTCACAACACAGTCTACAAATACAGTCACGACACATCCTGCTGTGTAAGTTGTTAGTGTTTGACAAATGGAGCGACACTAGCGCTCCAAGCGGTGAGAAAGAAGAGTCACACGTGCGGCAAGGATAATGTATGGTTTTAATTATTTTCTACATAATTAACGTCCGCCCCCGGTAGCTGAGTGGTCAGCGCGGCAGACTGTCAATCCAAAGGGCCCGGGTTCGATTCCCGGCTGGGTCGGAGATTTTCTCCGCTCAGGGACTGGGTGTTGTGTTCTCCTAATCATCATCATCATTTCATCCCCATCGACGCGCAAGTCGCCGAAGTGGCGTCAAATCGAAAGACTTGCACCAGGTGAACGGTCTACCCGACGGGAGGCCTTCGTCACACGACATTTACATAATTAATGGAATAGTCGTTATATTTTTGCGTTCCATTCGTTAGTAAGCTACCAAGAAACATGAGTTATCGTCAACTGCATGTGAAACAGCCAAATCACACAGTGACGTAAGCTAAACTCATTCATGAAGAAATGCTTTCGAATGTGTCTTTATTTGCAGCTTATTCCGCTGAAAGCAAGAGAATATAAACACATTTCATGCATGAGAAAGATACATTTCTATTGTTGTTTGTGGTTTTTGTCATAGACGCTTCCATCGACAGTTAAAAAATTTTTATGGAGTCCAATCATTCGCCCTTTCTTACGCTTCACTACACCTTCCAATACACGAATATTTTTGTAAATGTAATTACTTTTGCTTCAAAGGCGAATGTGTTGAAGATTCCTGACGTTTGTGGCCCAGATTTAGCAACAATTGTCCGATTGGTTTCTCTGGTGTAGGTAACAGTTTTATTGCTTCTGACGATTTGTTATCACGTCTGTATGGTTCTCCCTTAAGCTACGTTCTTTTTTTTTGTTTTGGTTTTTTAGGGCCCAAAACTGCTATGGTCATTAGCGCCCGGTCCGTGACTTAGGAAACAGTAAAAAACCGAAAATGGAAACCAGCAGCAATGGGAACGAAAGTCATAAAATTGGAGAAACTAAAAGCAGAAGGAAGGCTTAAAAATTCACTACAGAAAGGGGTTGGTTGTCCCCAAAAAAAGCTTCAAATGACTGACGTCATTTCACTGGCACTAATAAACTCGAGAACGCGATCGGCTGAGCGCGTGTCATCTGCTAAAATCGACGATATATCAGGCGACAGCTGTAGACGGGAGCGTAACGGATTAAAATAGGGGCACTCAATTAAAAGGTGTCTTACCGTCCACAGCTGAGAGCAGTGGGGACAGAGTGGGGGAGGATCGCCGCTTAAAAGATGTCGATGGCTAAAAAGACAGTGCCCTATCCGGAGTCTAGTTAAAATTACCTCCTCCCGACGACGCGTTCGGGAGGAAGAGGTCCAAGCACAAGGAAGAGCTTTCACGTCCCGCAATTTATTATGGGTAAGTGTCGACCAATGTGCGTGCCATAAAAAAACAACACGACGACATAAAACGCTCCGTAGATCGGCGAAGGGAATCGATTGAATAGCTGGCCGAAGAAGAGAGACTGCAGCCTTGGCTGCTATATCGGCCGCCTCATTTCCACAGATACCAACGTGTCCCGGGAGCCAGAGGAACGCCACCGAGACGCCCCCCAGGTGGAGCAAGCGCAGACAGTCCTCAATCCGGTGGACCAGAGGGTGCACAGGGTAAAGAGCTTGGAGACTGAGGAGAGAGCTGAGAGAATCTGAGCAGATAACGTACTGTATCCGCTGATGGCGGCGGATGTAGTGGACAGCCTGGGGAACAGCGTAAAGCTCCGCAGTATAAACCGAACACTGGTTGGGTAGCCGAAATTGATTTGGGGTGTCGCCAACAATATAGGCACTCCCTACACCTAACGATGTTTTCGAGCCATCGGTGTAAATAAATGTGGCTTCCGTCATTTGTGCACATAGAGCAGCAAATGCCCGACGATAAACAAGTGAAGGGGTACCATCCTTGGGAAATCGACAAAGGTCACGGAGCAGGCAGATCCGGGGACGGAGCCAAGGCGGTGCTGTACCCTAAGTTGTCAAGAAGGTTTTGGGAAAGCGGAAGGAAAGAGAATGGAGCAGTTGACGGAAGCGGACTCCCGGTGGCGGTAGGGAGGAGGGGCGGCCTGCATACCCTACATCAAAGGAGGCGTCGAAAAAAATGTCATGGGCTGGATTAGCAGGCATGGAAGACAGATGGCTAGCATAACGACTCGGAAGGACTGCTCGCCGATTGGACAGCGGAGGTTCAGCAGTCTCAGCATAAAGGCTTTCCACAGGGCTGGTGTAAAAAGCTCCAGACACTAAACGTAATCCGCGGTGGTGGATAGAGTCGAGACGCCGAAGAATAGACGGCCGAGCAGAGGAGTAGACTATGCTTCCATAGTCCAATTTCGAGCGCACTAAGGCGCGATAGAGGCGGAGAAGAACCACTCGGTCCGCTCCCCAGGAGGTACCATTCAGGACACGGAGGGTGTTGAGGGATCGCAGACAGCGAGCCGAAAGATAGGAAACGTGGGAGGACCAGCACAGTTTTCTGTCAAACATAAGACCCAAGAATTTAGCGACGTCTGAAAACGGAAGGTTGACAGGTCCTAGATGTAACGAGGGTGGAAGAAACTCCTTACGTCGCCAAAAATTAACACAAACGGTCTTACTGGGAGAAAAACGGAAGCCGGTTTCGATGCTCCAAGAGTGGAGGCGATCGAAACATCCTTGAAGACGTCGTTCAAGAAGGCTGGTCCGTTGAGAGCTATAGTAGATCGCAAAATCGTTCACAAAGAGGGAGCCCGAGACATCAGGAAGGAGACAATCCATAATTGGATTTATGGCAATGGCAAACAGTACAACACTCAGCACGGAGCCCTGGGGTGCCCCGTTTTCTTGGGAGAAAGTACGGGAGAGAGTAGTGTTCACCCGCACCCTAAATGTGCACTCTGCCATAAATTCGCGAAGAAAAAGGGGCAGCCGACCTCGAAAGCCCCAAGAGAACAGTGTGCAGAGGATGCCTGTCCTCCAACAGGTATCGTATGCTCTCTCCAGATCAAAAAATATTGCTACTGTTTGGCGTTTCCGGAGAAAATTGTTCATGATATAAGTGGAGAGAGCAACAAGATGGTCAACTGCAGAACGATGCTTTCGGAATCCGCATTGGGCAGGTGTTAAGAGACTGCGGGATTCCAGCCACCAAGCTAAACGGTAATTCACCATATGCTCCAAAACCTTACAGACACTACTCGTGAGAGA
The DNA here is from genome assembly GCF_021461395.2 of Schistocerca americana. Lineage (NCBI taxonomy): Eukaryota > Metazoa > Arthropoda > Insecta > Orthoptera > Acrididae > Schistocerca > Schistocerca americana. Next base: position 656,478,275 of record NC_060122.1, read on the forward strand.
AATGGGGCGATAGCTAGAGGGAGATGTTTGTCCTTTCCAGGTTTCGGAACAGGAACGACGATAGCTTCCCGCCATCGTCTGGGAAAAGTACTGTCGGTCCAAATTCGATTATAAAGGCGAAGGAGGTAATGCAGACTATGGGTTGATAAATGCAGCAACATTTGGACGTGGATACCATCCGGTCCTGGGGCGGAGGAGCGAGAAGAAGAGAGTGCATGTTGGAGTTCCCGCATGGAGATAACAGTATTGTAGCTTTCGCGATTTTGAGAGGAGAAAGCAAGATGTCGCACTTCCGCTGCACGTTTCTTCGGGAGAAACGCTGGCGGGTAATTTGAAGAGCTCGAAATCTCAGCAAAGTGCTGACCCAATGAGTTAGAAATTGCGACGGGGTCCACTAATGTATCATGCGCGACAGTGAGCCCAGAGACCGGGGAGAAACTAGGCGCGCCTGAGAACCGTCGAAGCCGACTCCAAACATCCGAGGAGGGAGTGAAGGTGTTAAATGAGCTAATAAAGAATTTCCAGCTTGCCTTCTTGCTATCGCGGATGACACGACGGCATCGTGCACGGAACTGCTTATAGCGGATACAGTTGGCCAAAGTAGGATGGTGGCGGAAAACGCGAAGAGCACGTCGCCGCTCACGTATTGCGTCACGGCATGCCTCGTTCCACCAAGGAACTGGGGGGCGCCGGGGCAATTCGGAGGTGCGTGGTATTGAACGTTCCGAAGCTGTAAGAATAACGTCGGTAATATGTGTGACCTCATCGTCGACGCTGGGAAAGTGACGGTCATCGAATGTCGCTAGCGCTGGCCGGAGTGGCCGTGCGGTTATAGGCGCTACAGTCTGGAACCGCGTGACCGCTACGGTCGCAGGTTCGAATCCTGCCTCTTGCATGGATGTGTGTGATGTCCTTAGGTTAGTTAGGTTTAAGTAGTTCTAAGTTCTAGGGGACTGATGACCACAGTAGTTAAGTCCCATAGTGCTCAGAGCCATTTGAACCATTTTTTGAATGTCGCTAGAGACGAAAAAAGTGTCCAATCGGCTTGGGCAAACTTCCAGCGTCGCGGGCGCATATATGGCAGTTGAGGCTGCAGTCTAAGGACACATGGAAAGTGGTCACTCGAGTGTGTATCATCAAGGGCGAACCATTCGAAGCGCCGAGCTAGCGGAACAGTACCGACCACAAGGTCCAAATGAGATAAATTTGTCGTGGAGGCAGACAAAAATGTAGGGACCCCAGTGTTGAGGCAAACTAGATCCGCTTGGTGGAAGACGTCTAGCAATAGTGAGCCATGTGGACAAGGCTGTGGAGATCCCCAAAGCGGGTGGTGGGCATTGAAGTCCCCAACCAGCAAATAGGGGGGTGGAAGCTGACCAAGAAGATGAAGGAGATCAGCTCATGCCATTGGTGTGGACGATGGAATGTATACAGTACAAAGAGAGAACGTGTATCCAGAAAGGGAAAGACGGACGGCGATAGCTTGGAAGAAGTGTTTAAATGGATTGGCTGATAATCGAGAGTATCACGGAGAAGAATCATGAGTCCTCCATGGGCTGGAGTGCCTTCAACAGAGGGGAGATCATATTGGATGGACTAAAAATGAGGGAGAACAAAGCGGTCATGGGGACGCAGCTTTGTTTCCTGAAGACAGAAGATGACCGGCGAGTAGGATCATAAGAGGATCGACAATTCATCCCGATTGGCGCGAATGCCGCGGATATTCCAGTGGATAATGGACATAGGGTGAACAGAAAATGGAGGAATGTGACCAAGGTTGCTGTCAACTCATCGACTGTTCAGAGCTTGCGACCAACAGCATGGAATGGCATTCAGCTGAAGGCAGAAGATCCTCAGCCATAGGTTGTTCAGGAGCAGCTCCTGCCACCAGCGATCGGCCGGTTGATCGGCCGCCAGCAGTGCGCCTCGGCGACACAGAAGACGGCCGAGAGCGATTTCCGCCAGGTGGTGCTGTGGATGGGACATGCCTTGGCGGAGAAGGAGATGAACTGGGTTTCTTTGTAGCCTTCTTGGAAATATGATGTTTAGAAGAAGGAGGAACCGATGGTTGTGAAGTTGGGATACGTAAAAAATCTTCACGAGTATGCTCTTTTTTCGAAGTCTTGGTGTCTGACTTTTGGGCTCGAGATTTAGCAGAACCCTATGAAGAGTGAGCCATAGAGTGGGCAGGCGAAAGTTGTGAGATTGAACGGGCGATCTTTGCGCTGGCCGATCTGACGACCGTGGCACTAAAGGTGAGGTTGCAAGTCTGCGTGGCCGCCTCCTTTGTTGGCTGAGGAGAAGCAAGGACAGTGCTGTAGTTTCCTGTCTGAGGCACGGTGGGCTGTCGACTGGCGAATAATTTTCGAGCAGCAAAGGTCGACACCTTTTCCTTCACTCTGATTTCCTGGATGAGCTTTTCGTCCTTAAAAATCGAGAGGAAGCAGCGTGGTCACCCATACAGTTGATGCAGCGAGGGGATGGAGGTGGACAAGCACCCTCATGGGCATCCTTGCCACACGTAACACATTTGGCCAGATTGGAACAGGACTAGCTGGTGTGATTGAACCGCTGACACCGATAGCAACGCGTAGGGTTTGGGATGTTAGGGTGAACGGAAATTATCTCATAGCCTGCTTTGATTTTCGATGGGAGTTGAACTCTGTCAAATGTCAAGAAGACAGTGCGGGTTGGAATGATGTTCGTGTCAACCCTTTTCATAACTCTATGAACAGCCATTACGCCCTGGTCAGACAGGTAGTGCTGAATTTCTTCGTCAGACAATCCATCGAGGGAGCGTGTTTAAAGGACTCCACGCGAGGAATTCAAAGTGCGGTGCGCTTCAACCCGGACAGGGAAGGTGTGGAGCAGTGAAGTACGCAGCAATTTTTGTGCCTGGAGGGCGCTGACTGTTTCTAACAACAAGGTGCCATTCCGTAATCTGGAACAAGACTTGACAGGACCTACAATTGCGTCGACACCTTTCTGAATAATGAAAGGGTTGACCGTGGAGAAGTCGTGACCTTCGTCAGACTGAGAAACAACAAGGAACTGTGGCAATGATGGAAGAACTGTCTGTGGCTGAGACTCAGTGAACTTACGCTCCGATGGCGCGTTCCTCCCTTGTGGGGGCCCTCTCTGAGGGCACTCCTACCTTAGGTGATTGTTCACACCTCAGGTCACACCTCCCGACAAACGGATGGAGGGACCAATCGGCACTTTCGGAAGGTATCAGCTCGGGTAATCACCCCTCCCTGGGCTTGGCCATTACCAGGGGGTACGTACGTGTCCTACCTGTCTACCCGGGGCGGGGAATTACGCGTAACCCCGTCACCGGTTACGCACAAAAATGCGTGGGTCGGCCTTCAGACACGCACTGGGAGGAAGAAAGAGAAAGGGAAAAACAAAGAAAGAGGAAGGAAAGAGGAGAGGTCTCAAACGCCGCAGCGGAGAAAAGGGTAAAGAGAAGAGGTGAGGAAAAAGGAGAAGGACAAAGGAAGGATGAAGACATACAAGCAGAGAAGGCGAAGAATGCGGTACATTTACGAGTGTCCGTCTCTGGACGTAGGCACAAACCATACTCCCAGAGGGGGAGAAAGGGAAGGAAAGAGCCAGAGGTGAGGGGAGGAGGGGCGAAGATGGGGGAGAGGGAAGCATGCGGAAAAGGAAGGTATGCAGCCGGGAAAGGAAGGAGGGCCACATTAGCTCGGGGTCCCGTGCTCGCTACGCACATATCCACAAAAGAGTTGTGGACCCCCTGGGGGGTTAAGCTACGTTGTGGTGGTTTACTTAAGAGGTTAAATAATGTAAGTATTACATTTCATATAGGCTTCCTACGTTCCACATTCTTTAGCTTGACTGAAAGTGTCGCAAAAAAAAAAAAAAAGAAAAAAAAAACTCCGCTTTGTTGGAGAGATATACGATGTCTTTCTGTAAAAGGTCAGATCTTCCTTTGTTTATTAGCAATGTTCATTATTAAAGGCAAATGACATCATTCAGCAAATATGTACACGTTACAATAGAATCGTAAATAAACTGTCCTGTAATGCATCGTTTTGTATCTCTCAGGGTCCTTAGGAAACTAAATAATGAGAAAAATGATGTAATTTTTGAGTTATTGTCGATTTTTATGGCACTACCTACACTTTCTACTGTAAAAACTATGCTACAAATCAATACAAACGTTAATATTCGGTCTCATCCGATATTATATTCAGAAGTGTCACTTGCTGGTCGCTTGGGGCGTTGCTGTCACTGGGGGTAACAAAAATGAGACGGAGTGTCACGATTGTTATGTTAGACAGTGGGTCACATCCTACTGTTTCGGACATGAAAAGATATTAGACTCTGAGACGTGTTTACCGATTATAGGACACTTGTTTCGTTGTTTGGAGGCACAATAATTTTCCTTTCTGGGTGTATAAGTACATATTTTACTTCATCTACTATTCTTCTTTTGAAAGGTATTTATTTTTATCTTTTGTAACTTAAACAGATAAAGGAAGTATCGTAAGTAATTATTATTAGGAAGAAATGTGTATGTTTTGATTTCTACCAGTTGCTTGTTGGCTTAGCTTCGAGTACGAAGCAGTGTATACTATCACACAACACAATAGCAACAGTGTCCACATCCACTACTCTTACCTGGAGGAGTTAATTTCGAGTTTGTGTACTGCTGAAAGTGGTGTAGACTTCTGTTGGAAATATTGTTTATTGCTGGACCACGATTTTAGGAACTTCGTCGGTTTTCATGTGGACACGTGTGTGAAACTAGATTAAAAAAAAAGATCCACTTTGATTTCTCTTTTCAATTATATTGCACGTAATATAACAAAAGAACTGCAATCAGGAAAAGCACGTGGTTCGGTAGATATAAATTGAAGATACAGCAGAGTCTTATTTTAGTCTCTTAGAAGTCGCTGCTTGAGAAACTGGATTATCTACAAATATTGTTTGCAAATACTGCTGTTTCTGTCGTTATGTGTGTTGTGTGATTGTTATGTACTGTACATGTTTCAGCACCTCTATTTCCACAATTTGCGGTTGGATGGCAAAATGCTTTCTTGCAAAACTCTCATACCTTTCCTGAGACATAGCTACAATGAACAGCGGCTACAGTAAAAAGAGGATTGCTACTGGCTGTGTACATAACACATAGTATCGTCGATGATGAAGATCTGGATGATGAATAAGATAAGTTAAATTACTGTTATCTTATGTCGTTGTTGATGTCAACCGTATAAATGAAATCGATATCTGACGCCCTGACAGCTGCGCGCTCGACACCTATCACTTGCAAGTGATACTGGAAAAATTTGTTTACAAGGAAGCCCTGACGCCGACTACGAGCGCTTTCCACTTGCTGTGTTACGAGATAAGTAATTTAGCTACTAATTAATAATTTTTTCTGTGTATTCTATAGTATTTACGTGCAATAGTGTCAGAAAGGCTTGATAAATTGAGGATTTCAGTTTTTATTTGAGTCTGAATAGGAAAAGCGAAGTTTCTGTTTAAGACAGTTTCGAGTGTACGCAAACGTTTGTTTACATTTTTAACTGACATTAAATAAGCAGAATTATCAATTAAGTCAGTGTACAATACTCAGTATTTACGTTTATTAGAGTCGTTTTGGCACGATACATTGAAGGTAACAGTTTTTATACGTTTTATCAAGAAAAGTGATTCTGATGGTGAATTCTAACCTCACTTGTATACGTCTTAGTAGCGCAACGTGCGAGCGTTAACAGTTAATCAAACGTAAAATACGTGGTAAATTAGTGTTACACTACAATATCTGAGTAAATCAGTATTATAATACAACTTCTGAGCCCTTCTTACATACGGTTTTGTTAGCAGAAATCTATAACTCACCTCGCCGTCTGCTTAAATTCCTTAACTTGTCGTGAGCTTTAGTGATCGTGTACTGTAAGCCCATCGGTTCTTATAAAGTAAGAGTTCGTATTTGTGCTTTACATTCTGAACTCTTATTGTTAGCTAAAGGTTGTTTTGTACCTGTATCTGTCAGTGTACAATACTTAGTATTTACGTTTATTAGTGTAATTCAGTCTCGATACATTGAAGGTAGCGGTTTTTATAGTTTTATTAGATCATTTTCGCGTGTACGTAAACGTTTGTTTACATTATAAATATGAGGGATAATCAGTAGGTGTAGCTTACCTTAGGTTACTGTTTAATTCTTTGATAATATTTATTAGATAGCCCCTAGCAGTTTATGGTAGGTCACTGTTTTTTTCTTTAGTATTCACTAGATAGTATCTATCAGGAAAATAAGCACCAGATCCAGCCGCTACCACATATTTTTATTGTTTTTCATTGTTGAGTGGTCTTTCTGCCAACTAAAGTGTAGCTGTTAACCTTGTGTGGCAGTTTCTTATAGTAAATCACATATTAGGTACAGGGATAGGAACTGTGTCTGTTGTGTGCGGATGCAGAAGGAGCTGGCCACAGTCCAAATGCAGCTGGAAACTTTGTTGGCCACAGTCAACAAGCTCCAGAGTGCCACCTTAAGGTGCAGTGGGGATGGAGTGCCTGGGGCAGCCTCTGCTGTACTACATGTGCAGGGGGGGATGTCATAGCTCTCTGTCACTGAGCTGACCTCAGGGGCGAATGAGTGGGCCAGCCGACTCTCACCTCAGTGTGGGTGGTGGACTGTATCGAGGTCTCGAGCCCCAAGGCGAAGGCTGCATGAGGGATGCAGGCTCCTGCCAAATCCCATTCACTTTGCTAATACACTCCTGGAAATTGAAATAAGAACACCGTGAATTCATTGTCCCAGGAAGGGGAAACTTTATTGACACATTCCTAGGGTCAGATACATCACATGATCACACTGACAGAACCACAGGCACATAGACACAGGCAACAGAGCATGCACAATGTCGGCACTAGTACAGTGTATATCCACCTTTCGCAGCAATGCAGGCTGCTATTCTCCCATGGAGACGATCGTAGAGATGCTGGATGTAGTCCTGTGGAACGGCTTGCCATGCCATTTCCACCTGGCGCCTCAGTTGGACCAGCGTTCGTGCTGGACGTGCAGACCGCGTGAGACGACGCTTCATCCAGTCCCAAACATGCTCAATGGGGGACAGATCCGGAGATCTTGCTGGCCAGGGTAGTTGACTTACACCATCTAGAGCACGTTGGGTGGCACGGGATACATGCGGACGTGCATTGTCCTGTTGGAACAGCAAGTTCCCTTGCCGGTCTAGGAATGGTAGAACGATGGGTTCGATGACGGTTTGGATGTACCGTGCACTATTCAGTGTCCCCTCGACGATCACCAGTGGTGTACGCCAGTGTAGGAGATCGCTCCCCACACCATGATGCCGGGTGTTGGCCCTGTGTGCCTCGGTCGTATGCAGTCCTGATTGTGGCGCTCACCTGCACGGCGCCAAACACGCATACGACCATCATTGGCACCAAGGCAGAAGCGACTCTCATCGCTGAAGACGACACGTCTCCATTCGTCCCTCCATTCACGCCTGTCGCGACACCACTGGAGGCGGGCTGCACGATGTTGGGGCGTGAGCGGAAGACGGCCTAACGGTGTGCGGGACCGTAGCCCAGCTTCATGGAGACGGTTGCGAATGGTCCTCGCCGATACCCCAGGAGCAACAGTGTCCCTAATTTGCTGGGAAGTAGCGGTGCGGTCCCCTATGGCACTGCGTAGGATCCTATGGTCTTGGCGTGCATCCGTGCGTCGCTGCGGTCCGGTCCCAGGTCGACGGGCACGTGCACCTTCCGCCGACCACTGGCGACAACATCGATGTACTGTGGAGACCTCACGCCCCACGTGTTGAGCAATTCGGCGGTACGTCCACCCGGCCTCCCGCATGCCCACTATACGCCCTCGCTCAAAGTCCGTCAACTGCACATACGGTTCACGTCCACGCTGTCGCGGCATGCTACCAGTGTTAAAGACTGCGATGGAGCTCCGTATGCCACGGCAAACTGGCTGACACTGACGGCGGCGGTGCACAAATGCTGCGCAGCTAGCGCCATTCGACGGCCAACACCGCGGTTCCTGGTGTGTCCGCTGTGCCGTGCGTGTGATCATTGCTTGTACAGCCCTCTCGCAGTGTCCGGAGCAAGTATGGTGGGTCTGACACACCGGTATCAATGTGTTCTTTTTTCCATTTCCAGGAGTGTAGATTCAGTGTCGCTATGTGATGCTGGGGGGAAGGCTGAAGTGGATCAGAATGCACCTTCTGCCAGGATAGCGGCCGCTCCTTCAGCAAGGTCCGGACGGGCATGTGGGGATAGGGACTTGTTAGTTATTGGGAGCTCCAATGTTAGGCGGGTCATGGAGCCTCTCAGGAACATAGCAGCTAGGGCAGGGAAGAAGTCCAATGTTCACTCGGTGTGCTTGCCAGAGAGCCTTGTCTGGGATGTGGAAGAGGCTCTTCCAGTGGCTATCGAGCATGAGGGGTGCAGCCAGCTGCAGAATGTTGCACATGTCGGCACCAACGATGCCAGTCGTCAGTGTTCTGAGGAAATCCTTGGGTCCTTTCGACGGCTGGCTGAACTGGCGAAGGCGGCCTCCATCTCTCGAGGTGTGGAAGCCAAGCTGACGATTTGCAGCATCATACCGAGGGTGGACCGGGGTCCTCTGGTTTGGAGTCGAGTGGAGAATCTAAACCAGAAGCTACGTTGACTCTGTGCGAAAATGGTTATAGATTCCTCGAACTACGACATGGGGTGGAAGGTTGTAGTACGGCCCTCGATAGATCAGGGGTGCACTATACACAGGAAGCAGCTACATGGGTAGCACAGTACTTGTGGCATGCACATTGTTTTTTTTAGATTAGGTTCCTCCCTACGGGAAACAAACCATTGGCATGAAAAATTACCAGTTCTTGACACTGATGTGGGTGTGTCAGATGTAAAAATTGTTAGTTCGCCTAAACAGGTCATTCCAAAGGATTTAAATATGCTGTACTAACGCCAATATTGTATTAGGTACCGACAGCTGGTTGAAACCAGTCATAAATAGCAGTGAAATTTTGAACTCGGGATTGGACAATGTTTAGGAAGGATAGGACTGATGCTGTGTTCATTGCAGTTAAAACCTGTTGAGATCGATACTGGGTCGGACTGTGAAATAGTCTGGATAAAGCTGTCAATCAGACAAGGAGTGACCATTGTACTACGATGTTTTTGTACACCACCAGCATCCGCTACAAACGTCGCAGAACATTTCAGGGAAAGTCTTGAGTACACAGGAAATAAATATCCAAATTATCCATTAGTTATAGGTGGAGACTTAAATCTGGCGTCCATTGACTGGGAAAATTACACGGTTATCACAGGGGGCAGAAGCAAAGACTGGGGTGAAGTTATTCTAGGAATGCTCACAACATATAACCTTGAGCAGTTGGTTAGAAAACCAACTCGACATGGGAACATATGAGATATCATGGCGACAAACAGACCTGATCTTTTGGATAAGTTAATCTAGAAGAAGGTATTAGCGACCATAATGTCGTTGTGGCTTCTATGTCAGTGGAAGTTGCAAAAAAACCAGAGAAGCAGTGTAGAGTTTTCTTGTTTGGGAAAGCAAATAAAAGTGTCATTAATGAATATCTTCATAGTCAGCTCCAAGCTTTCACCGCGGGACACATAGGTATTCAGCATCTTTGGTCGGAATTTAAAGCTATTGTCCACAACGTGCTAGAGATATATGTGTCTAGCAAAAATATGGGGGAGGGAAAGGATCCATCTTATTTCGACAAACATATTTGGAAGTTGCTGAGAAAGTAGAGAATTTTGCACAGTCGTTTTAAATTTCGTAGTCACTGCCCCGCTGACAAACAGAAATTACGCGAAATGAAATCAGCTGTCAAAACGTCAATGAGAGATTCTTTTAACGAATTTGAAAGCAATATTTTATCTGCAGATTATAAAAATAACCCCAAAACATTTTGGTCGTACGTAAAATCTATGAACACTACAAATAATTCTCTTGCCGGCAGTACTGGTAATGTAACGGCTGTTGATAAACAGAAGACCGAAATTCTAAACATAAAGCTTTCAAAAAAACGCGTTTACGGTAGAGGACTGCAGCACCATTCCTCCTTTCAACCATCGAACAAACGCAAGGTTGGCTGACATAGGGTGTAGTGTATCTGGAATTGTAAAACAGTTAAGACCCTTAGATGTCAGGAAGGCATCTGGCCCAGACGGTGTCCCCGTAAGATTTTATGTTGACTATGCTACAAATACAGCACCATTCTTATCCATCATCTATCATAGATCATTGGAACAGCGGAAAGTTCCATGGGACTGGAAGAAGGCCCAGATCATAGCAATCTATAAAAAGGGTAAAAAATCGGATGCACGTAATTGACATCGATTTGTTGTAGAATCATGGTATATATTTTGTGTTCAGACATAATGACCTTTCTAGACTCTGCGAAGCTCATCTGCAGAAACCAGCACAGTTTTAGGAAACAGCGGTCATTCCAGCGGTCGTGCGAGACACAGCTGGCCCTCTTTATGCATGATACATAACAGGCTCTAGATACCAGGTTGATGCCGTATTCTTCGACTTTCGAAAGGCGTTCGACTCACTTCCGCACTTCGCTTGCTCCAAAAAGGGCGCTTACGGTCTTTCTGATGACATATGCAGTTGGTTAAAGAATTTTCTAACATACAGAGAGCAGTATGTCTTCCTGAATGTGGAGACTTCAACAGAAACAAGCGTAACATCAGATGTGCCCCAGGGCAGCTTAGTGGGCCCGCTGCTTTTTACGATTTACATGAACGATCTGGTTGATGGTACTGACAGCGGTATTAGACTGTTTGCCGATGATGCTGTGGTCTACAGGAAAGCAGTATCACACGAAAGTTGTGAACAAATCAGTGAGGATTTGCAGAAAATAAATGCGTGGTGTAATGACTGGCAGTTGTCGCTCAATATTAGTAAGTGTAACCTAATGCGTACAACAAAGCGAAAATCACCTGTAATGTACGAGTACAAAATAAATGCCCAGTCTTTGGAAGCTGCAACAGCCGTCAAGTATCTGGGTGTGACTGTTCGAAAAGATCTCAAATGGAACGATCAGATTACACAAGTAACGGGTAAGACGAACTCTAGTTTGTGGTTTATTGGTAGAATCCTGAAGTGATGCCGTCCTTCAACAAAGAAAATTGCTTACAATACTTTAGTTCATCCAGTCTTATTGTTCTTCTGTATGGGACCCTTACCGTTTGGGTCCGATTCAAGAGATTGAGAAGGTCCAAAGAAGAGCGGCAAGATTCGTGACTGTCACATTTAGCCATCGCGAGAGCGTTACAAATCTCATATAAAGTTTGAAGTGAGATACACTTGCAGATAGACGACGCACTAAACGGAAGGGGTTGCTCACTAAATTCCAAAATCCGATCTTCATCGAGGATGTAGAGCATATATTATTACCACCAACTTTCAAATCGCGTGATAATCACCATTCAAAAGTAAGGGAAATTAGAGTTCGTACTGAGGCGTTCAGACCGTCGTTTTTCCCTCGCGTGATCCGCGAGTGGAACAGAGAGGCGGAAATATAACTTTGGCACGAATAATGCCCTCCGCCACACACCGCTTGGTATGATGTACCCCCCCCCCCCTCGCTTTTGAAAAATGACATATAATGAGCGACATTTTCAAATCAAACAGGAGTATTTTACTTTGTCGTCAGGTAACACATCCCATAAACGTTTGCGCTCATTTAAACAGTACAGAGGTGCGTGAAATTCCGTTATGCATTAGCAGTCTTTACATAATTTTAACAAGCGGACTCTTACATGTGTGCATACTGGTTTATTTATTTGTTGAAATCCGCAATGCTAAAGCAGTTTGACAGTAGAGACATCAACTATGAAAACTAGTAGTTGAACCAAACCGCCCAAATGAAGTGCATTAATGTAGGTGAAAAAATGTGAAGTGTGGCTAGCTGCAGAAAAATATTGTGAAACACAGCTGATGTCCACCATATGGTATAAGAGGTCAAGATGCAACATTCTCGGCCTGACTTACGAGATATCGTCCATGTCACTAAAAAATTTTGTGTTCGCTGCATTGGAACTAGTGAAATTACATAAATCAAGTATAAACATGATCTGCAGAATATTTTATTAACATGGCTTTTAAAGTAGTTATGACATAAAAGTTGCACTCAAATGGATAAACTGGAATACTGAACCATAGTGAACTTCTTCGTTAAGTGATAGATAATGAATTTAGTAGGACCGAGCACTTTAATTCAGATTGGGACGTACTCTTTTTAAGGCAAACCACGTCTAGGCCGTCAGGAAACTTGTCACCACAAATGAAAACATCAAGAACGTGCAAGTCATTGGGTGATCTGTGACTGAAAATATGTGAAAGACATAAAAGAGGAAAGAATACGACACAGTTCATGCGAAGCATTAACAACGAGAAAACTTTGTACTGTACGGAAACCTTATTGAACGCTGACCAAAATCACATTCGAAAATAAATTTCTCAGCTTTATTTGGAATGTATTATAACGAAACCAACTGATTTTGTACAGCGATTTGTTTCATTGTGTATGACGTGGATCCACTACCTCAAATCAGGAGCCTAAAAGCAATGAAAACAATGCGAGAAACCGGTGGCTCAGCACCAGTAAACGTGAAGTCGCTTTCATCTGCTGGAAAGTCATCGCGTTGGTTCTACGGGATGCAAAATTCAGCCTTTTCTAAAATTTTGCAATAACCGGCGAATGCTACCCAAGCCGATGCCCGACTTACTCGCCCGTTTATTAACCTCCGGCAAGCCTTTGGTACGTGCAAGACTGATGGTGCCTCAGACGATTGTTGAAGAAATGCACTCTTAACTGTAAAGCATATAGGCGCAGCTCTCAGCTTACTTTTCTGGGCGTACTAGGCTCCGGTGGAAGGTCGTAGCGATGCTCTTGTTCTTTAATGCTTAAAACTAGCCAAAGAAGGTAGTTAAAAGAGAAGAGAAACGCTATAGTAGTTCATATATTACGTAGACATTATTTTATTTACAATCATAAATAGATATCCCCTAACATTTATAATGTCCTTTAAGTTCATTACGCTAGCAGAGACCATCACAGTGAGTTGGGAGCCGCCAAATGTTGGAGTAAGGATTACTGAAATGAGAGCTCACCCACTTGTAATGAAAAAAGAAAGAATTTAAAACAACTCTCATTTATTCTTAAGTCTCAGTTGCACATCTTAAATTGCATGACATCTTTCGATCACTCTGGATGCTCTTCAAATCCAACTAATTGCGTGAAGAATTCGTCTTCCCGTTCAGAACTCATATCAGAGATAAGTTCGCTGACGTTAGGTTCTGAAGAGAGAAGACAGTTGCTGACACAGTTGCTTAGATCTGAAGATGATCCAGAGTGATCGAAACATGTCATGTACTTTAAAATGTGTAACTGATTCTGAGAAGTAAATGAGAATTGTTGTAAATTTCGGTACAGTTGCTGATACGCACGGGACGAATATATCGGCTATAGAGAAAAGAAAGAATTCCTCTTACCTCATAGTAGTCGAGCTAATTTAGTTAGTTTCGTCAGAAAACGAAAATTATATAAGAAAATATAGGAAAGGCAGCCTTCGCTGGAGTGCACTCACTTACACAGACTATTGTGGTCCCTTCTCGGCTACCAACAAAGTAGGAAAGGTAAGAAAAGGCAGTGTTCTCCACGCGTCCAAAGACGGACCTGCTCCCCGCCAGCGATTCCTGCTGTCACCAAGGAGTGTACATCAGATGACGATCTCTTAGAAGATCGAAACCGGCCATCTAAAAATAAAAATGTACAGAATTGAATATAAACAGCCACAACCGCAACTGCCTTAGCGTTCGTGGAGCTGTAGCGCCTGCTCCGTTCACAGCCACCATTTACATCATGGTGTGGGTCTGAAGATGGTCTAAAACACGCCGAAGCCGGTCACCTTATATAAAAAATAAAAAAGTTTACTGCGGTTGTGACTGTTCATATTCAATTTTAAATAATAAATAAATCGCTGTACTCCAGAGAGACATGTTCTCAAAAATTAAAAATAACAACTTAAATGCGATCACTACTGTATTTATTGAATAATTTACAATATTAATAGATCGCTATTTTTCCTGAAACAATGTTCCAAAAAATTTTAACTAGGGAAGGGAATATTCTTACGAAAAAAGAGCGCAAAAACAATTTCTCACGCCTTGTTACTGAAGTCCACAGCTGCAACAGGCTCCAACGATTTTCCGTGATGTAGCAGGAAGGCCTGGGATAACAGCGGTGACGTGACACAGACGGCTTCACTTTGTCTTTAGTGTGGAAGGGGTGTGGGTGGAGGCTTACATAGCTTCTGTGGCTCATTGTCACGATCGCATTCTTTTCTGTTCTGTATTTTCGAACATTTAATAGCGCGTTCAAGATCTTCAAGACGCTTTTAGCACCTCAAGAAATTCATCATTTTCCATGCTGATCACTTCGTAATGAGGGGAAATGTAAGGCACTATTTCAAGGAACAGTGTGGGGTTTTCCTTTCCAAGTGACATCCCGGTGGAGATGCTATGCAGTTCGGTTATCTCAAGTTATAGTCCGTCACCAGAGACCTCCATCCTACTCACTATAATGACTCTTTCCTTAAGGGTACAATTTAAAAATAGGCTTCGTATTTGAATTAAACTACCTGTGAAATAGACATATTGAACGTTTTATTAAAACTAGCTATACGACCGTGTTGGTTGTTGCTTACCATCTCTCTTTATGGTTCCGTAACTCTGTTGATAAAAACGGAACACTTTTACAATCACTTTGTCAATACAGTCGCTTTTCATAGCCAAGAAGTCAAATGTAAATGAAACCTATCAAAATAAGCAAAACAGTTCCGTTGAGTTTTTAATACATAGAGAGAAACCAGTAAAACCGTGCATCCCAGCCAAGTAAATGGAATGTAAGTTTGTATTCGTAAAGTTCTCAATTCTGTCACTGACATAAACTCCCGAAAACACTTTTGTGACTGACAGCGCCATTTATTGTTTCTTTGTTGTACTACGAAACTAACAGCGCCATGTAGGTGTTGACATAGCTTATGTGTTGCAGAAGGTCAAGGGAGCGGAGGCGATGTTCAAGTCCAAACCTGATCCGTTGCAACAGCCGTCTGCAGTTAAGGGCCGCAGAGTGCCATAGGTCAGCAGTGAAATCGATGTAAAGGTAGCTTAAGGTATCTATCACGTTGAAGGGTCAACACTCCCCTCAGGTAGGCCTGACCGAGGTACACAGCTCGTGATATATGTACACTGAGGGAGCTGCCCGACGCCTCACCGTAGGTCGTCATCCACTCAAGCACTGCCTCGGTATCGTCAGCACTTCGAAGGGAGAGGACTAAATTGTCTGCGTAGGTAGTTCAGCGAAATCAGTGTTCACTAAGCGATATCCCCGTCAGTCATTGTCATAGTCCACTTAACAATGGTTCTAGGGCGAAGATGTACAGCAGTAGCGACAGGGAGCACCCCTGCCGCACCAAATGCCTGATCAGGATCGGTTGTGTGAGCCTACCATTATACAGCACCCAAGAAGTCGTGTTGTGCAGGAGACATATGATCACCTCAAGAATATTTTCTGGGTATCCCATATGACAGAGAACAGAAGTATGAAAGGAATGATCAGACGTCTGGTTGAAGTCTAAGGATTCCAAAGCCGTGGGCAAATGTTGAGATCGAGGGAGGACAATCAGATGTGTGTAGCTGCAGAGCGCAGTCTGAATGTTGTATGCTCTGACTAGTGACGTCTGATCACAGGACGCGATATGACGACCCATCCTCTTAAAAATTGTTCAGATGTGTGTGAAATCTTATGGGACTTAACTGCTAAGGTCATCAGTCCCTAAGCTTACACACTACTTAACCTAAATTATCCAAGGACAAACACACACACCCATGCCCGAAGGAGGACTCGAACCTCCAACGGGACCAGCCGCACAGCCCATGACTGCAGCGCCTAAGACCGCTCGGCTAATCCCGCGCGGCCATCCTCTTAAGTCGCACTGCCAAAACGTGGGTAACGATCTTCATCTTGCTATTTAGCAACATCAAGAGACGATAGTTTCTGGTGTGTGGAGCCCTGTAGAGTTTGTGTATAGGGACAATGCTGTCCTTTAGAAAGGCATCAGGGACCCTCACTGTGGGGGACATCAGTTCTCCACAGATAATAGACGATATGAGATGTCGGAAAGAATGATAAAATTCTAGAGGGACGCTGTCAGGACCAGATGACTTGTCAACAACTCTCACTTGATGTCATCGATAACTTTGTCTTCTGTTACTGGTGCCTCCAATGCTAATGCTGCATCCTCTTGTATCGTGCCGAATGTGAGCTGAGAGACTTCTTCAATGACAGCTGGTGAATGGGAGGGGTTAGTGTACAACCTAGCGTAACGGCCGTGACAGGCGCGTCCAATGCCGCGTTGGGTGTCATGTTGCCTGACTTTGTCATCAGTGATATTTCGAATCAGGTCCCGGCGCTGCCATTGCCTGTCTGGTACATCAACGGAACTTCCAAAACCATATAGTCACAAGCGTGGGCTCTCACCACCGTCCCTTCAAAGTGCAGTGGATGAGGGCTGTGATCTGTGATTTGATACAGTTCACTACTGTACTTCGTTCATGCGAAAAAGGCATCACAGAGCAGTCCCTCAGCAACTGGTAATAAAAGTTCAGGTACTGCCTCCTTCATGCTGCCGAATCTCTGCCATCATGGCCCAGCGGAGGGCAGGTTTTGCACAGGACAGAAACCGTGACAACGTAGATGGGCAAACGCCAAAGTGGCGGTGACATGAATCCCAAGTCACCTCGATAAGCTGCCGACAGCCATGAGACACCCATAAGGCCACATTCACCTTCTGCACACCACTTCCATGCTACACCCTCTGGCAGTCGATTGTGACTGTGCAGACATATGCCACATAATCGGAAAAAGCAACAGGCCAAACCTGATCCAATTGGGTTCCTCCCACCAGCAAGTGCGAGATATACTCGTAAAAGCGATCAAAGCCACTGGAATAATGCGCAGTGTAGTGCGTGAAACCAGGGCGGTCGCCATGAACGTGTTCCCAAATGTCCAAATTGGAGACAGTCTATTATCGTGGCAAGCTCTGTGCAAGACGAATGACGCTGAAGCTGATATTTCGGGTTGAGGGTGGAATTAAAATCACTAGCCAGCACCAGTGCATCTTGCCACCCCGTGAAAACAGGTAAGACAGTTTCCGCGAAGAAGGCAGAGCGCTCCCTTTGCCTTTCCATCCTGAAGGAGCATAGATCTTAATAATTTGGACACCGATGAGTGTGAGAGTGGTGAATCTCACATCCGGAAGATGGAGGTCGTCGATTGGTAACTCTTCACGGATGAGAATCGCCACACCGCTACCGGTATCTGATGGCTTGGGAAATTAAAGGGATATACCCAAATGGGTTAAGAAAACCCTCTTGTAAGAGGGCCACGTTTAAGTCCACTGCATGTAGTTAATGTTGGTCACAAACAGCGTTGACATTGATCACAGCTAGGTAACATGTCCGTTCTGGCGCTCCTGCTCTCGAAAGATGGGTCTACTAGAGGCATCCAGCTGGCAGAAGGCACAAGACGGTCGAAGCCGTGGCAGTCACTGTGATGAGGTAGCAGGGGACACAACCGATAGAACGTGCCCACCTACAGTATTCACAAACACTTCCGTTTCCTCCTCTACGTCGTCCACCCAAGAAACAGCATCAGTGCATTGTCCAGGGTTAGAATCACCAGGATGCCGCCACCTGTCGGCGTCCTCCAGAGACAGCTCGTTGACAGAGGGCGCAGGTGGTGGAGGACAAACCGTTGAGGTATGTGAGGAAGGAGGCATGCTCAATTGCAGGTCTTCCGAGATCGATGCAATTACTGACGTGGTTCGCAATCCCGAATGGCCATCCTGAGGAGACAATCGTCATATGATGTACGACTGCGTTTCATGCACATCCTCGGTGACTTCTGGTTTCAAAATATGTTGTTCCATATCGGAGTGGGATCGGCCATCATCCTACACCGCCCGAACCAGAAGGAAAGCAGAGGTTGGTACGCCACTAGAGTTGAAGTCCATCGCAACTGTAACTTCACTCTTCGGGTTCTGACAGGCCTCCGAGGGGCATCGTTTGTACCCGAAGTTATAGATAGGGAATCTGAAGACTCGCTGTCCCTCATTGTCCAGCAACGAAAGCAGACCGGAAGGAACCTGACCCGGTACATCTGGCACATTCGTAACAGCGGCGTAGATGACAGGGAGTATAGTCTGTCGGTAAACTGAAGAGTGAACGAGCGAGTCCCCACTCTGCCTACACTGCTACGTCACAAGGCGCTTCTACAGGCTGTTTCACAACGAAGTACCGTCCCTGCCGTGGCGCGCGCTTTAAATCTGTGTCGACGCCGTGTACAGAAACGTCTCGGCTACGTTTATTTTTAGACAAATGCATTAAGAGCATAAGGAAAACAAAAGACGATAGCTTCTTCGAAACAAAACATTATAGAGTAGATACTATTAACATAAGAACGGAAGTCAGGATTCTACTACCGAGCGAGGTGGCGCAGTGGTTAGACACTAGACTCGCATTCGGGAGGACGACGGTTCAATCCCGCGTCCGTCCATCCTGGTTTACGTTTTCCGTGATTTCCCTAAATCGCTCCAGGCAAATGCCGGGATGGTTCCTTTCAAAGGGCACGGCCGACTTCCTTCTCCGTCTTTCCCTAATCTGATGAGACCGATGACCTTGCTGTCTGGTCTCCTTCCCCAAAACAACCAACCAACCAGGATTCTACTACAAACATAGAACCTAATGCCTATTCATGTGAACGTATGTTCCTCTATTCGTAAGACGAACCAGATATAGTGCAATCAATCTGTAGAATTTAAGGTTTGTTCTTACTTTGTGTTTCTACTAAAAGGTAGAAATTTTCTTTGAAGGGCTGCATTGAAACATAACAATTCTTGCAACACGAAGAGTGTTTAAAAAGTAACCGGAAATTTATAATTTCGTGTGTTGTATTAGTTCGATTCGCACTGCTTTTTTTTGTCACTGTCTTCGTAAACATGTCTGAAAAGTATTTCCAAGTAAATCCCATTTCACACAATGTCTTGTGTAAAACATCTTTCTGCAAAGGAAAGTGTATTTTTTGTTTCACGGCAGTAAGTAATTTCCGTAATGTGGGCACTATTTTTTGGTTTATGCAAAAGTCCTCGATCGTTTGTCGAATGACCGATTTTGTGAAACTGTCTATAACGATGGGTTTCCTCCCTAAATTATTAGTTTTCTTTCGCGGCTATTCAAGTAAACCATGCGCCTTGTTTTCGCGTTCCTTCCTTGTGTGTCCTATTGTGGCGAGGCTGACGTTTGCATAAACTGCAGCCCTTTGATTGGGACTGGTAATATTAGCCAGCAGTTCTTTTTGTTTCGCCTCCCGAACACAGGCTGTAATAATGTTAGAGACGATAGAACGCCCGTTATTCCGCAAATACCTCATCCTCTTCGTATTCAGCACATTTTCTTAAAATGCGGGGCGATTATCCATCACTTCCGTGTACTGAAGTATATCAGTGAGTACACAAAGTCAACTGACTGACACTGGCAAACTAAGATCCCACGAACAGAAATGACGTATATCACTGCACGCCAAACTACACCGCTAGACAGGTAACGGGCAACTGATTTTGGGTGGCCCTGTAGGCCAGTGGCAGGGTTCTTCCGGCAAAGGCCACTTCCCCCACCAAAAGCGGTGCTCGCTCTTGAGTTTACAGACAGACTATATAGTAGGTGTCACAGGTGGTGCGACTGTCCTACTGGGGTCTGAATAGGCGTCTGCGGAGGCATTCCGACCAGACGTGGTCTTCCTGGTCACAGCCCGCAAAAGTTCGGGGCTGACCGTCATACATTACGATGGCCCGCATGCTGCCAATCATCAAATAAGAAAGCACTTGCTTCTTCAGTTCTAGTCTGATCTGACACACGCCAATTAAGAAGTAGTAGGTCTCGAAGGACTGCCATTTTTCTGCAACGTGACGTTCTAAAGTCGAAAGGCAGTAGCTACTACCATGTCTTCCGGTACCTCAAAAGGAAGTTTTAAACCACACAGGACGCTGAGGCTGAATGAAGCCTGCATGATCAACCGAAACAGCTCCGACAAGGCCAACAGGGTAATTGAATTTCTGTCGCCGGGTGAAACATTGTACAATATCAGCACAAACTTCTTCTGTCTGCAGTCTGATGTACATAACATTACTCGTGATGGAGAAGTGAATCCCTACAAGATCTTGAGGTGCGAGACGAAATTCGTCGCGTATAAATTATCCCACTTCTTCCGTTCGACGTCATGCAGGTTTTGCTTGAAAGGTGATCGTTATAAGCGTACTGCGGTAATATAACGCCATTGCAGGTCAGAACTTAAAGGAAGATAAAATTTTTTGGAACTTTGTTTTAGGAAACAGCTATGTAAAAATATTTAATTTCTTTAGTAAGTAAAGTCGTGGATGTGTGTAAGTTGTCACTTTTTATATCTCGAGCCACTAATAAAAAGTAACAATTTATACGCGACAACAACTGTCTTTAGGCCGGCTGGGGTCGTCGAGTGGTTCTAGTCGCTACAGACTGGAACCGCGCGACCGCTACGGTCGCAGGTTCGATTTCTGCCTCGGGCGTGGATGTGTGTGATGTCCTTAGGTTAGTTAGGTTTAAGTAGTTCTAAGTTCTAGGGGACTGATGACCTCAGAAGTTAAGTCCCATATTGCTCAGAGCCATTTGAACGATTTTGAACTGTCTTTACTACACAAATCAAAGGAAGATAGTGATGTAGTACCACGCGCTAACGTGTAAACAAAAACAGGCAGGCGGAGCGCTGCTCAGAGCACTGAGCAAGTCCGCCTGTGTCACGGCGAAGAGCCGAATGCACGTCAGTGGAACTCGTTACCAGCTAAAAGGTACATAAAGAAACTCGAAAACGGTCCAATATCTACGGATCGTCTATGGGACATTCCCCATCGCTCGCCAGGCGAGTGGGTACTGCCTGTTCCCAACTTTTCCGTAGCGCTGCGAGAGCTTCCTTTGTTGTGTGTCGTTTAAGTCCTAGTGTGCGCCACATCGTTGTTTGTCTTTCGGCGTCTCGCGTTTGTGATTCAGTTTTGACGTGGCATTGTCTTGCACCGTGATGTCATCCATGGGTTCCAGGAACATTCCACGCACAGGTACCGTCAGTTTATTTTTCACAAGATCACACGGAATGTGCAGTCAAGTTGGTTAAAAATTCATGATTGGGTTGTAGATACAATCAAGGTTACTTCAAAATAGATTCACACAGTTTACTTCGCTTCTGAATTGTACGTGTTTTGTGTCAAGTTTCCAGATCCGCTTCGGGTTGACAGGCTCCTTTTGTTGCGCGGAACCGGCCGCGGTGGTCTAGCGGTTCTAGGCGCTCAGTCCGGAACCGCGCGACTGCTGCGGTCGCAGGTTCGAATCCTGCCTCGGGCATGGATGTGTGTGATGTCCTTAGGTTAGTTAGGTTTAAGTAGTTCTAAGTTCTAGGGGACTGATGACCTCAGATGTTAAGTCCCTTAGTGCTTAGAGTCATTTGAACCATTTTTTGTTGCACGGACAACAAGTCCGTTTCACTCATTGCGATGGCTCTGATAGTATGGTTCTTCTGGTGAATGCGGAGGTGGAATATACGAATGTTAGGTTGTTTAACCTTCAGCCCGAAATCGATGACAGTTTCCTGAAGATCGTCCTGCTTCCGTCTGCCGACATACGGAATATATGACGGGAACGCTGGTCCGCTCAACACCGTTTACAAGTTTATAATGGGGTTCGATCCGTGAACATGATGGCCAAACGAAACATCCCCTCTCATTTGCAGATGCGTGGATGCTGGGTACATATAATTTACAGAGGATGAGAAGGGACCTACTTTGTATGTAATAAAGTGGACACCTTCGCACCAATAGGCCGCGTCGCGTCACCGTCTTAAAATCCATTTATGAACAACGTATAAGGCTAATTTCAGCGGAACTGGTTCACCAAATAACTGCCATTGTGCCTAAACAAGTTTCTGAGGGACAATACGGCCTATTGCGTGATGGACCTAGCGCATTTCCGCCGTTAATCTCGCATAGGGACTGTGCCACTCTAGCTCTCGCGCCGCCACCACCTCCACTTCAAAACAAGCGTGGATGGACGCAAGATGGTGAGGAGTCGGACGATTCCTCTTCCCCTGTTGGCTTTACTGAGAATATTCCGTTGCAGGAGGCCTTTCCTCTCCTCGAGTTTAGACCGGATGATGACATGTCTGTTGCTGTTCAAGATTCGAAAGCGTCCAGCACCCCCACCGATTGTCTCCCGAGACCGAGACCGCCTCTTCGGAAACACGTGAGGATAGACCTGTTCCGGAGCTTTGTTCTGTATCGACGGATAAGCCGGCCATCCCTAAGTCTGTAACGTATTTCCACCCTTCTTCTGCGACCCCGGATGGTGAAAGGATGCCACAGGCCGCTACTGATCAGAACCGGATCGGCACAAGCGTGCCAGTGGAACATGTGCTGATCGTAAAATACGATGGTGAGTCAAATGAAAATCTTAAATTTGTAATAACAAATCGAAATTTCGCGCCGTTATACTGTAAGTTGGTAAGCGTGCTACAAACAGCGTGAATAATGGCCTGTAGGTGGCAGCATAGTGCAGATGCACAAATACCGTCGCAGTATCACTATAAAGATGGCCGCCCCACTTGCGACTTGCACCAGGGAAGATCAGCGTTCTGTAATTCGGTTTCTGCATAGTGAAGGTGTGAAACCTATTGAAATTCATCGATGAATGAAAGTTCAATACTGTGGTGCATATTTGTCACAACACCAAGTCTACGAATGGAGTAGTAAGTTCGCAAATGGTGTGACTTCAGTGTAAGATGCTCCTCGTCCAGGTCAGATCACGAGTTGTGACTCCACAGAACATTGCAGTAGTTGAAGCCATTGTGAAGAAAAACCGCCGAGTGACACTGAATGACATTGCAGCATGTTTGCAGGTTAGTCATGGGTCATCACACCACACTGTGCATGATGTGCTGCAGTTTCACAAAGTGTCTGCAAGATGGGTGCCACGGCAGCTGACTCCTGAAATGAGAGAACGACGCGTTGATGCTTGTGAAGAACTTCTTCGGCGCTTTGAACGAGAAGGTGATTGCTTCCTTGCAAGAATCGTTACTGGGGACGAAACCTGGGTTCACTTCCACCAACCGGAAACGAAGATAGCGAGCAAGGAATGGCGCCATTCCTCATCACCAAAACCAAAGAAGTTTCGAACAGAATCATCAGCAGGGAAGGTTATGCTGACTCTCTTTTGAGACGAAAAAGGAGTCAATTTGGAGCATTACATGCCTAGAGGGACCACTGTCACCAGTGCATCATACACAGATCTCCTAAAAAATCATCTGCGGCCTGCAATCAAATCAAAGCGACGTGGATTGCTGTCAGCAGATGGCCTTTTGCAACATGGCAATGCAAGGCTCCACCGCACCCGTACAACAGTTGCGACAATAGCAGATCTGCATTTTGAGTGTTTTCCTCATCCACCATACTCACCAGACCTTCCCCCAAGTGATTTCCATATGTTTGGACCACTTAAAGACGCAATGGGAGGAAAGAAGTTTTCTGATGAAGAGGTACGCCACGCGGTGCATGAGTGGTTACGCGGACTACCAAAAGAATTTTTTTTTTCTAAAGTAATTTATGTACTTTGTAAGCGCTGGAGGACTTGCATTGACCGTGGGGGGGGATTATGTTGAAAATTGATTCAGCTTTGTACCACTTCTGCACAATAAATAATATTTTAAAAACCGAGCGAGGTGGCGCAGTGGTTAGACACTGGACTCGTATCCGGGAGGACGACGGTTCAATCCCGCGTCCGGCCATCCTGATTTAGGTTTTCCGTGATTTCCCTAAATCGCTCCAGGCAAATGCCGGGATGGTTCCTTTCAAAGGGCACGGCCGACTTCCTTCCCCGTCCTTCCCTAATCCGATGAGACCGATGACCTCGCTGTCTGGTCTCCTTCCCCGAAACAACCAACCAACCAATATTTTAAAAAATATTTAAGGTTTTCATTTGACCCACCCTCGTACGTACTGTCAGTTTTCGTTTTCACAACTCATCTGTGGAAGAGTGGGATGTATCCTCTGTACCTGATACTGCATTTCCGTGGACGATCCCTCATAGCCCCATGCAGCAGTCGCCTTGCCACACAGTCGTAACACACACACACACACACACACACACACACACACACACACACAGCGTTTTCAGCCTGAGTGCGCCCCCCCCCCCCCCCAAAAAAAAACAAACTTAACCTAAATTATCCTAAGGACAAACACACACACTCATGCCCGAGAGAGGACTCGAATCTCCGCTGGGACCAGCCGCACATTCCACGACTGCAGTGGCTTAGACCGCTCGGTTAATCCCGCACGGCCATTTTTATTCCTGACGTTCTACTTCCTTTTATGTGACTCCTGAACTATCTACCGATACTGCTTTATTTTACAGTGAGTGAATACCAGGAACTGATTTCGAAATTCTTGATAACGGCCGGGAATAGGCCGCACTTTTTGTGACCTTATTTTAAGTCTTCTTTATGCCCCTTCAGGATCTGGCAGTTCCACATATCGCGCACGTTTTTGTAAAGAACATATAGTTTATTTGTTTCGTAAAACTCCGCAGAAACTACTGTCAAGCGGAGATTGTAACTGTGTTCTGCGTCTTGTGGGTCAGATCCCTAAATTTAATTTCGGTAAGGAACTAGATGATCTGGTGCGCTCTTCGGAAATGCGCTATGCTTGGATCTGTCACTATCCCACTCTCGTCAGATATACTCGTTTTACAGCTACTTACAGCATCAGATTCGACCGCTTTTATCTTCCTAACTCTTTGTGTGGATAGCTGTTAGCGATAGATAAGATACCCACTTGTTTCACTGATCATTGTGCCGTAGCTGTAACTTAGGATCATGTGCCTCATCCAGTAAAACACATCCCTCTTAAAGGACCCTTCTCTAGAGATTGTCGTTAGAGAGATTTGGGCCGGTAGCTTGCATTCGCAGTACCGTTGTCCTTTTCTTATGGTATGGTGGTCAGGGCATGCCAAACCTTTGCTCCGGAAAGCGTTATTGCTGTACGGCGCTGAGGGGGCGAAGGTTTTCCGTCGCACCCAGGTATTTTATTATTCCGTCTTCCGACAACTTTATTACGGAGCCAGACAAGCTCCCTTACCGATTATGGACGCCCGTCATGTTAAGGTGAAGATTCTTCAGTTAAAGAGACAACAAATGGGAGGACTCATTGTGCTATCAAAATCCTTCTCGTTCCTACAGGATGAACTGATCTCCTTATATCATCTTATCCGTCGTCGGATGCGTCGAAAAAGAGCAAGTATCACGTCCCTTACTCACACCGATGGTCACGTTCTGACGTCCCAACGTGACGTTTCCAGAGCGATCTATAGCTACTTTACCAATTTCTACGGTGTCCCTGCTACTGACAAAATTGTCCCTGATGCATCTGTTCCTCTCCTCTATTGTGCGGTTACTCCCGCATTAAACGATGAGTTTCTAAGTGATTTTAGTCGCGATGAGATATATCGCGTTATTATTGATTCATGATCGCAAAAATCGCCGGGACTCGACGGTATTCCTTAGAAATTTTATGTACATTTTCGGTCTCTTATAGATGATACCATTACGTCACTGGCAAATGGGGTGATCCGGGGGTTTGACTCCTGACCCCTTCAAGGCTAGTAAAATCTTTCTAATTCTGAAGACAACCGGACGTCCAGACACTGATAAATGCCGCCCGATCATACGCCTAATTCCGATTACAAAACTGTCACCCGGACGGTTAACAGCTGTTTGTCGATACTGCTAGAGAAAATACTTGCTGTTCACCAAAGCTGTATGCCTGGATGCACGATTCTTACTTCTGTTGTCGAATGTCGGGGCGTTGTCTCGGTTGTTGCAGCGGCTTCTGTCTCTGGAGCCTTGTTTTGTATTGATTTTAAAAAGGCATTTGACCGATCAGTCACGGTTTCTTGGTGCAGATCCTCAAGGCCACAGGTCTCAACCAAGCTGCGTGTCAGGTACTATTCTATCTTTTTACTAGCATTCATGCATCCGACGTAGTGAATGGACAACTTAACTCCCTAGATCACCATCCGACAGGGCTTACTGGAGAGGAGCCCTCTCCATACCGCTTTTTGTCTTGTCCTTAGAACCTCTGCTTCGCCAAATTGCTGATCAGTTACGTAGAACCAGCCAGAAGCCAATTGACATACAAACAAGCAGCAGGAAGTGGTGATGGTTAGGACATACAATTAGAACAAATGAACATACTGCGAAGGAAGCATTTTATTGGATCCCGCAGGGACGATGGAGACGAGGCAGGCCCAAAATGACGTGGAGACGATCAGTTGAGGCAGAAGGTCAACAGCAAGGAATAGGATGGTAAGAAATGACGGTACTAGCAGAAGACAGTACAAGATGGCGATCCTCTGTTGCAGCCCTGTACTCCGCGTAAGGAGTTAAAGTAATTAGTACAAATATATGCATACAAATAAAAACTGGGTAATGGGCTGTCCCCGTTCTCTTCGATTGCATTTTAGAGGTCATCTGTGATGAGGAAAATAAATAAGCAAGGAGACCGTTAGTAAGCGAAGTTCACACTGCAGGTTGAGAGAACGGTGTTAAAATCAACTTCCTTACATTCACCGATGCTCTGGCGATCCTGTTGAGAAACAGAGAGGTCGCTGTGGAACCGAGAAACGCACTGCACGAACAACCAGAAAAAGCTGGCCTGCAAATTTATTTCGAGTAAACAAAATTACATAAGCGACATCCCAACAGTGCCTCGTCACCTAACAACAGAGTACGGTGGAGCAGAAAAATTGGACAGTGGAATATCGTCGACTTACCGTTGTGCTGTAAGGACGCCGCGGATGACAACCTAAGGGGTCCTGTTATGAAATGAAATGTCACCCCAGACAATCACTTCCGCTTGTCGGGCCGTATGGCGGGCGACAATCAGGTTGGTATTCCACCGCTGTCCAGGGCGGCTCCAGACACGTCATCGCTGGTCATCAGAGCTCAGTTCGAAGAGGGACTCATCACTGGAGACAACTCTACTGCACCCAATGAGATTCCAGGCAGAAGCGGTGACTTGAGACGCCCTGGACAACGTTGGGATAACAGCCTGGCTGCCGTCCTCCATACGGCCCGACAACAAGGAGTGATGCTCTGGAATCCATTTCTTTTCACAGCAGGACCCCTTTGGTTATCATTTGCGGCACTCTTACAGCACAGCGGTACGTCGACGGTATTCTACGTCCCGTTTTGTTGCCCTTCATGGCAAGCCATCCAGGGTGTACATTTCAGCAAGATAATGTCCGCCCGCACATGGCGAGGTTTCCTACTGCTTGCCTTCGTGTTTGCCCGACTTTACCTTAGCCCGCAAGGTCGCCAGATCTGACCCCATTTGAGGAAGTTTGGGGCATTACTGGGAGGGCCCTCCAACCAGTTCAAGATTTTGACGATCTAGGGCACCAATTGGACGGAATTTGGCACGATGTCCCTCAGGAGGACATCCAACAACTCTATGCATTAACACCAAGGCGAATAACTGTTTGCATAAGGGCCAGGAGTGGACCAACGCGTTATTGACTTGCTCAATTTGTAAAGCTCTTTCTCCTGATTAAATCATCGATTTTTTCTGCATTCACGTACATCTACCGATTTCCGTCTCATTCAGATAACTGCTTCGTGATGCGTCGTTTTTTTCTGTTAGATGTGCATGTACCGGGTGATCAAAAAGTCAGTATAAATTTGAAAGCTGAATAAATCACGGAATAATGTAGATAGAGAGGTACAAATTGACACACATGCTTGGAATAAAATGTCCAACAGATGGCGCTTCATCTGATCAGAAATAGCAATAATTAGCATAAAAAAGTATGTGCTTTACAGAAAATGCTCAATATGTCCACCATCATTCCTCAACAATAGCTGCAGTCGAGGAATAATGTTGTGAACAGCATTGTGAAGCATGTCTGGAGTTATGGTGAGGCATTGGCGTCGGATGTTGTCTTTCAGCATCCCTAGAAATGTCGGTCGATCACGATACACTTGCGACTTCAGGTAACCCCAAAGCCAATAATCGCACGGACTGAGGTCTGGGGACCTAGGAGGCCAAGCATGACGAAAGTGGCGGCTGAGCACACGATCATCACCGAACGACGCGCGCAAGAGATCTTTCAGGCGTCTAGCAATACTTCGTTTTTTTTTTTTTTTTTTTTTGTTATAATAAAACCCCATGTCATTCCAAGCATGTGTGTCAATTTCTACCTCTCTATCTACATTATTCCGTGGTTTATTATGTGACTTTTTGATCACCCGTTATTTGCTAGTGTGTGTAACGGAATGAAGTCGATAAACTGCTTCAGCTTGTGGGAAGGCCTCGGTCAGTCTACCAATGGGAGGGAGCTAACAAGTAAGTTACTGCCAGCTACTGTAGTGAGCACACAAACTTTATAGGTCTCCTGGACAGTGCTGTGTGATGATATTTTCAATTATTTCTACCATTCACGTAGAATAGCAGTTATTTATTTCCACATTACGCTGTTATGCAAGCTGCCGATCACTGTACAGGTATGTTCGAAAGCACAGCGCTTGTAGGCAGCGTGGCTGGGCTGGAAACTCCCGTGTTACCGGCTTGTAATTTTCCTCGAACCTGCTGGGGAACAGTAGCCCAGAATTAAACGGTACGTGTAGATTTAGATTAGCTGCGCACCTCTGGCAGAAAACTTTCTATATAGAAATACGCATTAGCATAATGTTCGAAATAAGGTTCATCGCCCACGTCCATCAGAGCGCCGACTGGACCCACACGCAAATGATCCATTTCTTAATAAGGTAGAAGATGCCCGCTACGGGAAGCAAATTACAGTAAGCTGCAGAGGCGTATTCGGCTCAATTATTAAAGAGGTAGTACTTTACAAGTGTCGATAATTTGAATAGTCGATATGTCGGTATCAATGCAAACAATCAGTGTAAGCGATGTAATTAATAAAATGAGCGATAAGCGCGGGCCGGCGGGCGCGCGTGTTTACATCATTACCCGTTATCAGGATTGGTTGACTTGTAAATTTTATTCAGACCCTTATGCTAATGGCGGCGTGGCGTGATGTCGGCAGGCCAGCTACCTGCGCCCATTAGGTTCCGTTTAATTAGCACGGACAGCAGTTGTCAGGGCTGGCTCTCTACGGCCGACCGCGTCTTCCTGCATAAGGGGCACACGGCCTCGCAGTCCTGGCCTCCAGCCTGCAAATTAATTTTAACCGCGGGGATAAATTACAAAGAGAGCTCGCCTACCGCCTCAACGTTAGACATGTTTACAGGAGCGCTCGGCAGCGTGGAAGCATAATAAAATAAAACTTTAGCGTACTTCATGGATCTTTAAACTCTGTTGCCGGACTCGCAGAAAATAAGGAATTCCCAGGGTACCGCCCTCTTGCAAGTACACAATTTATGTTTCTTTTTTTACCGGAGTATGCTTCACTGGAGTAGTGGCTTCGTTAGTGGGCATTACTGTACGCCTGTATCTACCGCAAATACAGATACGGGAAATGCGAGTGTATTCCACTTGCGGTTACTCCACTTGTAAATACGGACTGCATTATATCTTAAACTTCTTTGCAAATTAAAACTGTGTGCCAGACTCTTGCCCTTCGCAGCCAATTGCCGTAGTAATTGCGCTACCCACCATGATTCATAGCCCGCCCTCAGAGTTTCATTTCTGCCAGTATCACTCTCCTATCTTTTAAACATCACAGGAGATCTGTTACAGTTATATACTGCGCGGTGCTACGAGGGTGATTTGAACAGTAAGGTCCGATCGGACGCGAAATAGAAACCACAGTGAATAACAAAGGTTTTTTATTTGCAACAGTTAGCTACGACTTCCAGCTACCTCTATATACAGTCGCCGCTCCTACCTACAAGGGGAGGCCACGACGTTTGAAACGCGGATTTACTTCAAACTTAGTACACTCGTAGTACTCCGTTAGCACAACAAAATGTGTAAGCAGTAGCGCGTACTTCTCAAGCGTTATTGAGAAAATCGCAAGACAATTTCGGTCGTCAGATACATACCTGAGCGTGGCCGTTTTTGCATGAAGCGGCGGCAGCCGAGTGGGTAGCGTTCAACCCCCTAATCGCTGGATCCCTGGATCGTGTCCCGTTCATCAGTTTTTTTATTTTTAACACAGTCATTTTCTTTGCTATTTATATTACAATTGATATAATGGGAAAAATACGTGTAATAGGATGAACTTTTATTAAATTTACAATGTTATTTGGCAGACTACAAATTTTTACTATCACAAATAATATAATATTCATAACTATCGCCTAGTAAACGACCAAACTCATGAAGTGATTCTAAAAATGTATGCTTGTCCGTGATTTGAGAAATCCCTTATACCTGGAAGGAGCCCGAAACTTCTTGGTACCTCCAAGTTTTGACGAGCACAGACGGCTTTCGAAAGATGTACAATTAATTTTTCGACATTACGAGTACAGTGGCACGATGGTATTTTTCGTAAAAACATGGAAAACAAAAAACGGCACCAGCTGCAGTGAATAAATGCTGTTTTCGCATTCGCAAAGTCTTTTGAGGTTTTCCGGGAAAAAACAAACCTCGTAACATTTTCAAAAACCTCTCTTTCAACCGATAATTTGGAAGCAAACCATGCATAACGCAGCATTTCCTCTAATATCGGCGCTGATAATTGATCATGCAGTATCGAGCGTATTTTAATAGCGTCTTCTAGAGAAGCAATTCTCGTTCTTTTTCGATTAAATACGAACAATTTTGAAGACACGGACAAGCATACATTTTCATTATCACTTTATGCGTTTGGTCGTTTACTAGTCGATGGTTATGAATATTATATTATTTGTGAAAATAAAAATTTGTAGACTGTGAAATAACATTGTAAATTTAATAAAAGTTCGTCCGATTACACGTATTTTTCCCATTATATCAATTGTAATATAAATAGCAAAGAAAATGACTGTGTTAGAAATTAAAAAAAACTGACGCACGGGACACGATCCAGGGATCCAGCGATTAGGGGCTTGAACGCTATACACTCGGCTGCCGCCGCTTCATGGCAAAAACGGTCACGCTCAGGTATGTATTTGAATACCGAAATTATCTTGCGTTTTTCTCAATAACGCTTGAAAAGTACGCGCTACTGCTTACACATTTTGTTGTGCTAACGGAGTACTACGAGTGTACTAAGTTTGAAGTAATTCCGCGTTTCAAACGTCGTGGCCTCCCCTTGTTAGACAGCTGTCATAGCTATGTACCAACTTTCCAAAACCCTCGTCTTAGCCAAGCGGTTCTAGGCGCTTCAGTCTGGAACCGCGCGACCGCTACGGTCGCAGGTTCGAATTCTGCCTCGGGCGTGGATGTGTGTGATGTCCTTAGGTTAGTTAGGTTTAAGTAGTTCTAAGTTCTAGGGGACTGATGACCTCAGATGTTAAGTCCCTTAGTGCTCAGAGCCATTTGAACCTTTTTTTTTTTTTTTTTTTTTTTTTTTTTTTTTTTTTTTTTTTGAACCCTTCGTCGTAGAAGGTAGGGACATTCCTTTCCACCAGTCCTCTATTCTGGTCTGCAATTCGTTGTCTGTGCAAAATGCTGTCTTCTTAGACAGCTCTTCTTGTAAGCTGGGATGAACATCAGAAGTAGCCGCATCGGGAATATATGGTGGACGGCCAAAGATTTCCCTTCGGAAACGATGCAGGAGCGTCTTCGTTGCCCCAGCAGTGTGCTGCCGAAAATTGTCATGAAGAAGAAACTGAATGGCGATTGCCAATTGCGTTATGTGGGCTGCCTGGAAACAGACTAAATCTCCCAGCAGACACCCATACATGCTTAGAGAGACTACTTTCTTAGCATCTTGACTTGTTCACTGTGCGGTCAGAACTGAAAAGGATTATTTAAAGCGATCGACAGGCATACTACAGCCATTGCCCAACATACCTGTGCAAAGCTTCATCGTATTTTCCCTGTGGTGTCCATTTCGTGCCAAATCGGACCTTACTTTCCCAACTGCCTTCGTAGCATTCTTATGCTCTGGAAAAAAGGAAACTGCAGAGAAATAAAAAAATATCGAATCAAAACATTTTCAGTTGTCTAAATTTCCAGTTTTACTCGATTTGTGCAACCAGTTTTAGCGTTACATTGTGCCATCTTCCGGTCCCCTGACCGACGTGTAAAAACAATTCCATTTCTTGTACAGTTGAAATATGGGCCAGCATACGTTCACAGGTACCTGTAAATTTTTTCTTTAACAAGTGATAATCGAAGCGGTTACTGTGTTAGGAAGAAATCTACGGATGCCAGGAAATGTATGATGGCCCTTCTTTCGACTGTGGAATTCTTCCCACATGTCGGTCAGGGGGCCTGAAGATGGCGTAATGTTACACTGAAAATTGTTGCACGAATAAAATAAAACAGGATACTTAGACGGCTGAACGTGTTTCGATTCGACATTTTATATTGAAGAGCCAAGGTCCTGCAAACATCGTATATAAAGATGGACTTATAGAGACTGCGGGGAAATGGTTGAACCGGTGCCTACGGGATTGTCTCCAGAAAGAATCTTTCACTTTGCAGTGCTACTGTGAAACACAGGACTGTCTCCAGAATGAATCCTTCACTCTACAGTGCTACTATGAAACTTTATGGCAGATTGAAACTCTGTGCCGGACCGAAACGCGAACCCAGAACTCATGCGAAGTTTGGGAAGCGGGAGAGATTCTGATAGCTCAGTCCGTAACAGCATTTCCCGTGAAAAGCAAGGCTCCGCGTTCGAATCCTGGTCCGGCACACAGTTTTAATCTGCCAGATAGTTTCGCTATAGCACACATTGCCTTCTAGAGTGAAAGAATCATTCTGAATACGCTATACTCCTTTCTGATAAAACTTGCCTTAATTACATTATGTGTATCTTCGTTATGGGGTATCTACACTGTTTGACAAAAAAAGTAAAGCATCCAGAAGGGAAGGAGGAAACGAAATGAAACATGAGTTGAGAGAGTATGTGGTGTTATTACATTGATTACAATATCGAGTCAAATTTACAAATACGAGGGTGTGCTGGAAACTAATGCCTTCTAATTTTTCACGCAAGAGCCCTTAATCCTTTTTAAATAAAGCAAATGTTATTAACATTCTACATCTTTATTCTCCGTGTCTCCATATTTGCAGCCGTCTAACGCTAGAAGGCTCTGAACTGTCGCTTGTAACGTGGTGGACTGTAATTTAATTACGTTGCTGCCTCAGAGACAGCACGCCGTAATCGAATTTCGAAATCAAAGAGTTCGTCCACGTACGGAGCCCCCTCTCCTTCAGCATGATAACGCCAGACTGAATCTCCAACATTCCGACGCCTTCAGTTCAATGTCGGCGATCGTCCTCCATACGTGTCCCCATCCAATTTACATGTCACCAGAGGTTGAAAATACCGCTACAATTCTAAGGATCTTTTATTTAGAACACGACCGGCTTCGGGCTCTTACATGCCCATCTTCAGGTGTCGTAGCTTGGTGCTCTGAACCCGAGCGCCGCGGTGGACGAGTACAAGACGTGGTGTGCTACCAGCGAGCGTAGAGCACCAAGTTACGACACCTGAAGATGAACGTATAAGAGCACGAAACCGGTTCTAAATAAAAGAACCTTACAATTGTAGCAGTATTTTCAACCTCTGGTATAATGCTCAGTTGCGGATGTTCCTCCGACAGGATTGTTTGCGATTTACCTCTGTTTCAAAAACTTAAAGAACACCTTCGAGGACTTCACTTTCATAGTGATGAAGCGGTGCAAGCAGAGGTGAGGTCCTGGCTCCGTCAACAAACATTCTACAGTGACGGTACCAACAAACTGATCTCTTCTTTAGGGAAATTCGATCGTCGCGACGGTGACTCTGTCGAGAAATACATACGTGCTAGTGGTGGCCAGGAAATCGCGTATCTGTTACAAATCACAGTGATTGAAAAGTCACAGATATCACAATAACAACTTTACAGAATCTAACTCCGATTTCAGTCACAATTAGCAGTGGCAAGTGGCATTTCACATTCAACGCCGTGTGCCATCTGTTGCCCGAGTTTCGTACTGCTTTCTGTAAACCTGGTGTCATTCTATGGAATTACCTGCGATTACAGTGACAAGTCACGAGTAAAAGTCGGAAGTAGCAACTAAAAAGTTCAGTTAACAATCAAAGGCGTATGCCATCCATTGGCCAAGGTTCATACTACGCTCTTTCACTGCGATTCGCTATCAAGTCCAACTGCGATTTCTGCGACAAATCGAAACTAGAAGTCGCAATTAACAAGCGCAGTGTTTGCCGAGTGCCATCTGTCGACCGACGTTATAAGAACCTTGTGCATACTATATAACGACATGCCTATTCAGCATCAGTTATGGTTGGTCAAACACAGCTGTGACTCTGAATGTATTATATCAATAAGAAGCAACATTGCCTTTTTCTCCTGAAAATATCATTTAGAGGCAAGTAACCTCAAAAATGTGTGTGATGGTGCTTACACTATGACAGTTATCATTAACGCTCCACATGCCTACAGGACTTTGCAATGTTAAACACAGCAGAACTCAGACATTTATATAAGTGTAATGAAATTAAAACAATATTATTTAGTCAAATGACTCTGCAGAAAAAATTTACACCTGTTGTTCTACATGGCAACTGCACACACAAGAACTTTTTGCTGACGCAACAACCACTCCCCATCTGCCTTAGGCTTTGGTGCGTTATTCTCGTCTCTAATCTCAACCATTTTTTAAATTGTGCCTATGAACTTACTGTATGTCATTATTAACATCGTCAACCCCGTGTTTTTTCTATTTTAACTTCCGCAACTTTTCCGCCACTTTACTGTTTTTAACAAAGTCACCGTTTTATCACCTTTATTATCTTGTTTGTTATCCAGGGGGGGGGGGGGGGGGGGTGATCGAAATTCAATAAAGGAAAAAAAAAGCTACAACCACTTACACAAGTAAGCTTTTCCTGTGCTGCCTTCAAGTACTGCACTTAAACTATTCATGATTTAACTGGAAGATCCGTACTTTCCACTTTCATACCAACAGCCTGAAAATGCATACTCTAGAACTCGGGCTATGTTACAGGTCAGTGTCACCACATCAAGATTGGGTGGGGGGGGGGGGGGGCATGTCACTCACCAATAAGTCTTTACCAATAATTAAATGGTGGAAAATTTAATGGTATAAGACGGCTTAACATGGGGAAAATAAGATTTTTATTATTCACTCACTGTATTTAACATTTATTTATCATTCCTTTAAGACCGCATAATAACTTCAATCAAGCACAGTTCAATCACTCATTCTACACATTAATTTTCTTATTATGGCACTTTTAAGCTGCAAGTCCTCTACATCTACATCCACGTGATTACTCTGCTATTCACAATAAAGCGCCTGGCAGAGGGTTCAATGAACCACCTTCAAGCTTTCTCTCTACCGTTCCACTCTCGAACGGCACGCGGGAAAAACGAGCACTTAAATTTTTCTGTGCGAGCCCCGATTTTTCTTATTTTATCGTGATGATCATTTCTCCCTATGTAGGTTTGTGTCAACAGAATGATTTCGTAATCGGAGGAGTTGTCTTGAATCTTCACGATTCTCTCCCAAGAGTGATGATGTGGATAGATACGTACAGCTACCAGTAATCAGAGTCGGAACTGCGTCTGCAAAATCGCAAGAATTATTAAACATTTTTGCTGTCAGTAATTTCAAGCAATGTAATTAACAAGATTAATATTGTTAATATTTCCTTTAATGAAAGCGACACAATAGGGGATGTTTCACATTTGAAAGAACGATCTCACTTGAGTAATTGAGTTCATCGAAACACTTAGAAACAAACCTCTCATCCGACAAAGACAGCCTAAAGACACAGTGGCAATTTCTCCAGATCTGCTGACAATGATATTTTGAATTATCGCTATACTGAGTGACTGAAACGTAGTTCAGGTACCTGTGAACATAACAATACGATAGACTTCGTTTTCTAAACACGAACTATTACGGTACCGTATGACTACTTACGTATTAACTGCTCAATTAGTATTTTCACAATTGTTTCTTTAATATAAAATTAAAGCCAACGGAAGAACGACTGTAAAACATACTTACTAATGACAGTTTTCTTGAGATACAATTTTCTGTGTGGACAAGTGTAACTTTCTCATACGGTGATAAATCGCAGAAATCGCTAAAGTAGCAGAAATCGCAGAAGTCACAAAAATCACAGAAGTCGCAGAAATAGGAGTGGTAGAGAGAAAATGGATACAAGACTGGGATTCGTTAACTGAGATTCTGAACTGGGACACATCTCTGTTACAAATAACAGATACTGAAAAATAGCATTCACAGAAATCACCGATATCAGCAAGTTTAGCCCGTGACTTATATGCACACACGAAGAATACAGATACAGAAAGTTGATATCGTTTGTTTTATTTAAAAAGCTTTAAGTTTTCACTTACAAAATTCTGAGGCATTACTTTTCAGTACGCACTCGTAAGTTAGTAGTAGGACCCCACTTCCTATATATGACGTTGCACCCCCTCCGGCCTGGAATCATACACTGATTCCGTAGAGAAGAGCGTAAAAAGCCCGTTGCATCCTCTCCTGAGACGAACTGGCTCACAACTGTTGTAACTGGTCCTTGAGATGGTGGATATAGGCACTGGTATGGAGGTGAGATCCGTGGACAGACACACATTCTAGCAGGGACAGATCTGGAGACTTGCTGGTCACGGGAGAACCTCAACATCACGCAGGCAGTTCATGGAGACACGTGCCACGTGTGAACAAGCATTACCCTGCTAGAAAATAGCACGGTGGTGGAGTAGGATGGGAAGTAACACAAGAGAACGCAAGATGTGTTGGTGTGCCACTGTGTCGTCAGAATTTCCTCAATCAGTACCAACTGCAACGTACATTCATATACGTTGGCTTCCCACACCATCACACCAGGACTAACACCACTGTATCTCTCCAAAACACTGGAAGAACGGGACCTGTTCCCATGACGCCGCAATACTCTCCAACAGTAGTCGTTTGGGGCAGAGCTGAACTGCCATTCATCGTTGTCCATGCTCCCTTGTAATAGCACCTCACTAAATCACTGTGTTGTGGTGTTAATGGTAACCTACGAATGGGAAGGAAATACCCTAGTCCGGTCGCTGCTAGTCCGTAACCAATGGTGTGGAATGACACATAATGTAGCAGGGAGTCCATTACTTGTACATGTGAAGGGGTTGCGATGTGCTTTGTGTACAACAGGACGATCCTTCATTGTGGTGGTCAGACGTAGTCTACTGGACTTTGACGACGAGAATGCCTGCCGTCACGTTCCCTTGCAGTAGAATATCGAGCCACTATCGCATCTGGATTTCCAACCTGGATACTGCGTGATTCGACCAGCTGGGCAAATTGAGACCTACTATAAGACTCTTTTCGATCTGTAGCATGCTGATAACGCTGTCTCACACAAGTACGCGGAATTTCCATGTCGTTCATCGTGATCCCTCGACATCAGACACTGCTCGCTTCCCTTATACGAGGTGCGAAAATAAAGTAATGAGACTGATTTTCTTTGCAAAATGTGGCAGTCCTGCAGGATTGCATAGGCACACTATCTTTGACCTTGGTCTATAAGCTGCTTCTAGACCAAGCAGCACATCGATGCAACTGCTCAGTCGTGAGTTGTGCTGTAATAAGTTAACATGTATTTGTGTCTCTCGTCATGGAAATGGAACCGCATAATATTGCGCAAAGGTATGCCATTTCTTTTTGCGTTAAACTGTGTGAAAACGCGACAACAACTTACGGTAAGCTTCAGAAGGCTTTTGGAGAGGAGGTTATGTCAAGAGCTCAAGTTTTTCGTTGGCATAAAATGTTTAGTGAAGGCAGAACGAATGTTGAAGATGAAGACCGCAGTGAACGAACATCAACTTCATGGACAGATGTCAACTTGGCCAGGGTGCATGAACTCGTACAATATGATCGAAGATTATCTGTGAAAATGATTGGAGAAGAACTGAACATCAATCGAGAAACGGTTTGTCTAATAATAACTGAAGATCTTGATATGAGAAATATTTGTGCAAAAATGGTCCCCAAAAATCTCACACCACAACAGCGAGAAACATGGAAAAATGTGGCAGCCGATCTGTTAGAGCAAATGGAAATCAATCC
The DNA here is from genome assembly GCF_021461395.2 of Schistocerca americana. Taxonomy (NCBI): domain Eukaryota; kingdom Metazoa; phylum Arthropoda; class Insecta; order Orthoptera; family Acrididae; genus Schistocerca; species Schistocerca americana. Next base: position 656,516,681 of record NC_060122.1, read on the forward strand.
AGAATTGTTGAGCTGTGTTATCACTCGTGATGAAAGTTGGTTTTTTCAGTACGATCCACAGACAAAACGCCAAAGTTCTCAATGGTGTTCAAAGGGATCACCCACACCTAAAAATCTCGCATGTCAAAGTCAAAAGTGAAATGCATGCTTGTGTGCTTCTCTGATTCCAAGGGAATTGTTCATAAAGAGTGGGTGCCTCCTGGACAAACAGTTAACCAGAATTACTACAAAGAAATTTTAGAAAGACTTCGTAAAAGAATTCTTCGTGTCCGTGCCAACATTGCTGATAATTGGATTCTGCATCTCGATAATGCGCCATCCCATACTGCTCTGTCAGTGCAGCAATTTTTAACCGCAAAACAAATTTCAGTACTACCACAGCCACCTTATTCACCAAATATCGCTCCATGTGACTTTTTTCTTTTTCCAAGAGTCTAAATGGCGGTCAAAGGAAACCATTTCCAAACAACACAAGATGTACAAAAAGCTGCGACGAGGGTCTTGGAGGATACTACAGAAGGTGAGTTCCAGAAATGTTACCATCAATGGCAGAAGCGCTGGAAAAAGTGTGTGCAATCAGAAGGGAACTACTTTGGAGGAGACAACACTAAACTTGACTAAAAAGGTAAGCAACATTCTTTTCACATCAGTCTCATTACTTTACTGTCCCACCTCGTATACCTCACCATTCCTACTAACAACACTAAACATGAACAACACTAATTCACTCTTGTAGCAATTCTACAAGAGCTATTCGGAAAGTAAGGCCCGATAGGTAACGAAATGGAAACGGTAGTGAAAATCCAATGCAGCTTTGCACAGGCGTGTTGGGAAGTGTCTTTAGTATATCTACAGTCGATCGCATCACGTCATGCTTTTCAGTTCTAAGTGCACAGTGAGCACCCAAAGATGCCTAGAACAATAGTGTCTCCCACCAAGTGTGAGGGCCTGATGAGAAATTTCGCCTGAAACTATGCAGCTCACATAACACACCTGTCATGCATTTCCTCCTTCATAACAGTTCTCGGTCGCACACTGCAGCGTCAATGAGGACGCCCCTGTACCGTTTTCGATGGGATGTGTGTGGTTATCCATCATACAGACCAAACGTCGCTCCCTCTGACGTTCATCTCTGTTCACATGAACCGCTGGCTATGAGGGCAACATTTTGGCACAGACAACGAACTGAAGACCAGTGTGGAGAAGTGTCAGAAACCCCTGGCGGCTGTCTTCTATGACGAGGGTACTGGAAAGTCGGTACAACGTTACGACGGAGCTTCAAATATATAGAGAAGTAGCTGGAATGTGTAGCAAACTGCTGCAAGTGAAACATTTTTATTTTCACCGTAGATTCCATTTCGCGACCAATCGGACCTTACTTTCCGAATAGCGCTCGTACATGTCACAGAGAATTGCAACGTTTTATCATTTACATACTCGCCGATTGTGCGTATGTGTACGAAGTTTCATTGACATAGAACCATGTCTTCTGTGTGATTCTTGTTTTTGTCAAGCAATGAACTTCATCCGCAGGTCTACACAACACTTAAAACAGTTTAGTCAACGTCTGAATAGGAATCTTGTTAAAGTGCGTAATGAAATACGAAACATTGGTATTTATCAGATGTGGCATTTAATTTTGTTGTAGTAGACCTACTTTGAGTCATGCTAGTTCTTCTTGAAAGTGTAATTGCTGGTTTTGCATCTTTGGCGATGTCAGTGAAATGTAATATATATTTTAGATAATCGAGGAAAACCTTCAACACATTCATTCTCCTAAAAAAAATATCTGTTTCTTTTGTTACCCTTGGTTGAACCCAACAGCGCTTGGAAGACTTAATGTTTATATTACCAAGGAGGTGAGAATATGGAAAAGACCTCCAAGTGAAATATGTTCTTTCCTAAGAACTCTATTCAAACAATTTTAAGTTTGATCCCCGTTCCTTTGTATGAAATTCTGATGTTGCTTCCAGTTTCCAACAGAGTCACTCTAATTTCGAGCCTTTCTATTCTGTTCGTCCTTAAAAGAATACTTAAAATGTAGTTTATCCTAGAAGAGAAGGTACCGTACTTATGTGACGCTCAGTACTACTCCTCAAGCACAGTAAACATAATACAAAGTTGTCTGCTAACTACATAGGAAATTTCCATAGATGTGATTGGTCACGCTGTGGGAGAAATATTACATACATAGGTAATGTAGCTAGTGGAAGCACGGTGTATGATATAAAACTTACATGTGTTTCTTCGTTGTTATTATTTCACATAAAACGTTTCATTAGAGGTGATATTTAAATCATACAGCAGATAGTGCATATACGAATATTACGCGATGTACTAGTCACATACTATTACATGGAAGATATAAATTAAAGCACAACTATTTGCCGTTTGGCGTTACACAATTAGGTCTGCAGTAGCCTACTTGTAGAGACAGAAAATTGTACAATATATACCGTATAATCGCCTAGTAAAGAGACTTTTCAAATATTTGACACAAGACTGTGAACATAATGTGATAATAATTTTTTGATTACTGAAATTCATTTAAGGAATGTAATATAATTGATAGAAGTGTTACTAAAAGTAAAAATAATTATTGTCAGAATGTAACACTGTCGTATGATAATACTCGTATTAAAACCCACAATACTTGCAGTTTGAAATATCAAAGTAGTTCCATTTTACTGCTAAAAATCTCTTTTATTCTCCGCAACATGACAACACAACTTTTCCGTTGTAATGCTTGTCATGTAAAAACTTCTTCATACTGTTCTCTTTCAGTACGCTGCTCACATGTCACGTGATAAGCTTTTAAGGAGATTTGGAACGTAATTACATTACAGTAGAACATTTTCAACACCAGTCTCAAGTAACAATAGTTCCTGCCCATGCTGCATGTCCTTGAATTTCATTGAACATCCCATTCGGGATTTCTTTCTATCATCTTGTGAATACGCATGCTCCATGTATGTTCCACAACGCCGATCAAGAAATTCTTATCGTAAAATAAAATAGGAACATGTCAGCACCTTGCCAGTCTTTATAAGCAATATTGCTGCTGCTTGCATGCTCAGAGGTACCATTTACACAATTGAATAAAATAAAACCAAAGCCAAATTGAACTGTATATGCTTCGATAAGGCTTTAGATCAGATTAGTCTTGAACATCTAGTGGAAGAGGGGTCAGGAAACGAGTTATGGAGATGTATCATAAATTTCGCTTATAAGGTTTTGTTAAATTACTTCAGTTATCAGTGCCGGACATTCCGTGCATAACGCGTATCCTCCCTTAACAGCAGTGTTTGATATTGCCTTGGAGCAGCTACTGACCAACGTCAAGTCTGAAATATACTATCTAATGATGAAAATATTAGGATGTAGTGTCTAGCAGTTGGATGCGGTATTTGTGTAACCGTATTTTTTTGAAAAGACATCATTTAGCCAGTACACAAAATCAGAACCTTCATAGTGTTGTAGGAGACAAGCTAAGTGTAAGAAGACAATCCCAATAAACGTCATGAAGATACCTTACTCAGCATACACCAGTATAATATTAGAACGTCGTGCAAGTTGCTTGAGCAATTACCCAAAGCAGTGAATGACAACTGGAACTACATTTTAAACAAAATAGGATCGCTTATGAATATCCGTTTTCACAGTGGACTTAAGAAATCAAAGAGTACAGAGATGTGAACTGGAATAAAACTAAATCAAGTCGTGCAGACTTTCCCATTCCAGACTAACTGATGAAGAGCATCTACTACATTTAACATTAAAGTACTTATGTGGTATTCTATAGATTCTACACAGAGGGATCTCTGAGTGTGGAAAGAAGACAGGGATATACATTTTATTTAACAGAGATACTTCGAAATGGGCTAAAATTAGGAAATATTACTGCAATACAATGCTGACAGTAACTATAAAGTAATTTAAAATGTCAGTTTTAAACTTTTCACGATATGTATAAAAAACCTAGTACATAGTGTCGGAAGTTCCATGCGGCTTTTCGCAGTTGGTGCTGTAGTATACAGAGAAGTTGCAGCATTAGAAAATTGCAGCGAAATGCAGGAAGATCTGCAGCGGATAAGCGCTTGGTGCAGGGAGTGTCAACTGACCCTTAACAAAGACAAATGTAATGTATTGCGAATACATAGAAAGAAGGATCCTTTATTGTATGATTATATGATAGCGGAACAAACACTAGTAGCAGTTACTTCTGTAAAATGTCTGGGAGTATGCGTATGGAACGATTTCAAGTGGAATGATCATATAAAATTAATTGTTTGTAAGGCGGGTGCCAGGTTGAGATTCATTGGGAGAGTCCTTAGAAAATGTAGTCCATCAACAAAGGAGGTGGCTTACAAAACACTCGTTCGACCTGTACTTGAGTATTGCTCATCAGTGTGGGATCCGTACTAGGTCGGGTTGACAGAGGAGATAGAGAAGATCCAAAGAAGAGCGGCGCGTTTCGTCACAGGGTTATTTGGTAAGAGTGATAGCGTTACGGAGATGTTTAGCAAACTCAAGTGGCAGACTCTGCAAGAGAGGCCCTCTGCATCGCGGTGTAGCTTGCTGTCCAGGTTTCGAGAGGGTGCATTTTCTGGATGAGGTATCGAATATATTGCTTCCCCCTACTTATACCTTCCGAGGAGATCAAGGATGTAAAATCAGAGAGATTCGAGAGCGCTCGGAGGCTTTCCGGCAGTCGTTCTTCCCGCGAACCATACGCGACTGGAACAGAAAAGGGAGGTAATGACAGTGGAACGTAAAGTGCCCTCCGCCACACACCGTTGGGTGGCCTGCGGATTATAAATGTACATGTAGATGTAGAAGATACTCTTTACTGGAGTAGAAGGATTTTGGTAACAGATAGTTCTGTAACTGTGTATTAAGCGCCACCGTGTTACCCATAAGACATTTAATTTCGTCTGGCATGTTGTGAAGTATGTGTGAACCCATGTCTATACTTTTTGCTGTGCTAATTTTAAGCCGCAGAAATAGTGAATGTTTTGCGTCCTGATTATTTATTCGCACTTAATAAATAAAATGTTGAAGAGGCAAAAAAACTTAATTAATGTATGTATTGTGGTACAGCGGTTAAAATACTGAGATTTCTTTATGGATATCCGCAGGTTGTTCTAAAACTAAAACAAAAAGTCATAGCTGAACTAGCTTTACAATAAACTTGCTTCTCCAATTTTAAATTATGTTTAGCACAAATCATGCGTACTGCAAATATAGTTGCGCTAAGGTACTTCGTTAATTCAAGGATGTGAGTTTTCCAATTAATTTTGTGTTTTATCTGTAGTCTCCAAAAACGTAGTACCATTTCTACACCTTGTATTGCATTCTCAGTAGACAGGTTTTATAACATGTGGAGTTCCATGAGAGTTACCAAAACTTAACGATAATCCATTTGCACTGTAGCGTCTGTTGATGTTTCCAGACGCTTCATTTGCTGCAGTTTCAGTAGGAAGACAGTTACCATCCTTTATTCTTACACTTGTATTATCTACATCTACTAACAATACAAGAAATAAATCATTTATTACATAAAAGCAAATGACTCAAAATAGAACCCAGTGATACACTGTCTGATTGCTTCAGATTCTGCTGCTATATGATCGAACTGGAACAGTTCCACCTTATTTCCTACCATGTAGACAATATCAAAACCATAAACCTGCTCAAAAACAGTTTTATACTGTTTTAACATTTGCAAAAATATATTATGGTTTACGCACTAGATGGCCTTATTCAGATCACAAAATAGTTTAATTCAGAATCTGACTATGCATTATATTCTGCATATTTGTGGCGAAGGTTGCTTTACGTTTCAGTATTTTCCCCCTATCGTATTCCATTTGCGATTGGTGTGGCGGAAGAATTTCTCTGACGTACCATCATGGTCATTTGTCATGGTGTATGTGGGAAGGAAAGAGTGTGTTATGACAAAAATCAGAGACCACTATTACGCCCCAGAAGATAATTTGAAAACTCTGACTCGTAATGTTTAAAAATAGACTCTCTCTCTCTCTCTCTCTCTCTCTCTCTCTCTCTCACACACACACACACACACACACACACACATATATATATATATATATATATATATATATATATATATATATATGACAATATTAAAACACAAAGCAATTAGAAATGCCCCCATAATTTGTACATTTGTAGATTTTAAGAAAGCCTATGACTCAATTGACCGGCAATCTTTGTTTAACATTTTAGAGGAACTTGGACTTGACTCCAAAACACTAAGGCTTATCAAAGAATCACTGACAGACACTGTATCTAAAGTTAAATTCAGGGGAGAAATCTCTGAACCTTTTCTCATAAAAACTGGAGTACGTCAAGCTGACGGGCTATCTCCACTTCTGTTTAATATAGTCCTGGATAAAGTCATTAAGGAACGGGAAAAAGAATTAAAAAATCAATCCTACTGGAAACCAATCCATCTTGGTAGAACCAAAGACAACGTGGAGATATCTTGTTTAGCATTCGCGGACGACTTGGCCATACTTGCAGATGATGAAGAAATCTCCACCAAACAAATAGAGATCCTTAAGGAATGCGCGGATAAAGTAGGTTTACAAATTTCGTTTCAAAAGACAGAATTTTTCTGTACGAAATTCCATATACACAGTTTGAACACAAAATATGGAAAAATAAATAGAGTAAAACATTTTAAATACCTAGGTGAAATTTTGGAGCCAACCGGAGGAGAGAAAGTTGCACAGAAGATCAGACAACAGAAAATGAAGAGAGCATATGGTATGACACATGAAATATACAATAAAAAATGCATCTCCTCGAACACAAAAATCAGACACTACTGCGCAGTAATTAAGCCAGCAGCACTATATGCTAGTGAAACTCTCACACTCCACACAAAATGTGACTTAGAAAAAATACTAAAAGAAGAACGCAAAATTATGAGAAAGATCTTAGGTCCAAAATTAACAGAAGAAGGATACCGGATACAATCAAGAAGAACCACAGAAACTATATCAAACCTGGCAGCAGACATAAGAAGGCGAAGATTAAAATTTTATGGACATGTCACTAGACTTCCCCCCACACGACTCACCAACAGAATTCTCACTTACATAGAAAAAGTCAAATCAACAACACCATGGATTAGCCAAGTAAAATTAGATTTACAAAAAGCAAATATTGAACTTAAAGATGTCAAAGATAGAAAAACTTTTAGAAATAAGGTGGAAAAGTGGATTGTATTGTCGGAGAAGGAAGCACTAAAGAGACCAGGAACAAAGTGGACAGAAGAAAGAAAAAGAAAACATGGAGAACGAATGAAAGAAGTATGGAAGAAACGACGTCAGAAAGCTTTGCGTGATCCTTCTGGGTCCATTCGCGATAAGTAAGTATATATATACTGAACTCACTTCCATAATCCGGCACAACTTAATATCACACAGTAAGTACTGATTCATAAAGGTAGTGACCCAAATTGAACAAGTGTTGGTTTTCTGCTTATAGTGTTCAACTATGCTGTTGAGAACGTCTTCACATAAATACAAAGAATAATTCAGCAATGTAAATGAACATGTAAATCCTGAGACCTGCTTCTACATAACATCATAGTAATGCGTGAGATCACTTCACATGATATTTAATAAACGTCAATCCGAAAAACAGCACCCCACCGACCTACTTTATGCACAATTGAAACATGATACCATGCAAAGACTGCAACTCAGCATGTGATTTCCGATACGCCAGAATATTCATGGATCGTGAAGTGAACTCACAATATACGGCGAGATGACGGCCATGCAATTTGACGCCGTCTTATGCATTAATAACAAAGAATGATGAGGTATTGTATATATCGAAATAATTCCAACAGAAGTAGACTGATAACCGATTATATTATTGCTGAATACCCCATTGGGTACTCAAAACAAGTACGAGATTCAAATTCACGAAAGCAATCAGACCACCCTGTTCCCAATTCACAATTTTGAGCACAGCAATAACTATTTCATAATTAAGGAGAGGGTGAAAACTTTGAATTTATAGTATGACGAAGTGAAAAGATAATATACTGCACTATAATCAACTTCCATCCAATCCAATATGAGCAAACAACTGTTGTGACTTGGCAAGACAGCCAAGCAACTAGGAGATAGCCGAAAGGCACGCGTTTAAGCTCACGCAGGCTGGCGTGAGGTCTGGAACAGTTAAAGGAATTGAGTCTAGTAAAAAAAGTACGGAGCTTCTGGAATTCTTAACTTTAATCCATAATTGGTGAACATCGGTCTGACGGTACATGCATCACAACATAAATAGCAAATGATAATGGCGCCTTGCTAGGTCGTAGCAAATGACGTAGCTGAAGGTTATGCTAACTATCGTCTCGGCAAATGAGAGCGTAATCTGTCAGTGAACCATCGCTAGCAAAGTCGGCTGTACAACTGGGGCGAGTGCTAGGAAGTCTCTCTAGACCTGCCACGTGGCGGCGCTCGGTCTGCCATTTGGCCCCTTCGAAATTATATTACGCCATCAAACAAATGTCCCACCACCCATCAAACCATTATTATCACGGAAAAATTTCGCAGTTACAGTGGCAAAGTTCTTTGATTTCATAAAGTTCAGTTCTTATTGTAAAATAATATGCATTAAAGGGTGGGTCCTACATTTTTCGTGGCAAATTCTAAACTTTCCATGCCATCAGCTAAATTCTCTTCTTGTGTAACACAGAATCGATGCTGCAATGTATACCGACACGTAAAATTCGATTGAATGTGGTCAGCTACAAGTATGTGACACCAGCCACTGGCCACTCAACACTGGCTGCTGGACGATGGCTGCCGGCAGCCTGTGTGCTACACCGTGTAATTGTAATCTGTTTATGGCGACGTGATGTTTTCCCCTTGCAGTGACAGAACATGCTGGAGGCTACTGACTGCATATTATGACCTGCAGATTGTGTTCAAATCTGTTGGTGATTTCAGTTCAATTTTTCGCCTTGAAATGTCGTATACAAATATGGTATTGACCACTGTTCTTGTAGAATATATCATACTCTCCCATTATATGTATTTGACGTCTCCGATTCGACTTGTAAGTAAGTATTAAGATGTTTCACTCTAACGTTGCTGCTTCTTGCCTAGTACATGTAAGTTCAGGTGTTTGAAGGCTCTGTGATGCCTGGTTGTGTTATTGTCACTAAATAGTTACAGTCCATTCCCGCTACAATTCTGGTGAATTTTCCCCTTCAGGCTCATCGCACAAGTGTCCGCTTAAGTGCATTTTGACTCCCTGTCACTCGGGTTAAAGTAAAAGTGTGGTTCCCGCATTTTTCATCTTGCCCATCATTGTATCTCAGGTCACTCTGGGTTAGCTGTAGTGCTTTCACAACTTCATACTAACATTTGTAATTGGAACTTCTGTTCTACATTTGGCGTTAGGCAATTGAATCAGTAGTATGTGTGTGGTTTTGCTCTAAAAGGGGCCATCACTGATACATGGTGGAGTGACTTCAAGGTGACTTGGTTCTTAGCTGGGTTACTATAGACAGAGTGGTGGCAGAGTACTTCGTGACGTCTGGTGAACATGAACTCTGTGACTGCAGAATAGAGAGCTCTCCCTAGGAAGAAGTTGTTCTAATAAAGATGGAAGTGTTCCTCCAAATCAGCATACTTAGGGGGATAAGCTGGGGCAGCAGCGCATGGGTCCTTTCCTCCTCTCGGCGTGTGTTTAAATGAAGACACAAGTGGAGAGATTCAAACTTTGGAAAGGCAATATGCAGTGACTATACACTTTGAGTGAATAGTAACTTGGGAAAACATGCCAAGTTGGACTTCCTTTATCCAGCAGTCAGGGCTGGACCTGTACAATCGTCTTTTGTCTCTAACATTTTAGAGCCAAGACTAGTATTCCAGAACTCGATTATGACGACATCGAGTCTGTTCCAGTATGCCCTGATAGCCATGTTTTTTCGTCATCTTGTATTCTAGGTCACCCCATCTTGGATTCTAATATAACAGTAGAGGTACACCAGTAGCTCAAGTCTGGGCAAATAAGCTAGAATTCCAGATTGCTTTAAATAGCCCAGCTGGTCTAAGCTGGATTGTAACGTGATAGAGCCAGGGTCAGTATCCCAGCTCTGGGACAGTGCACCAGAATTCTACATTGTAATAAATAGTCCAGCAATTCTGAGTTGGATTTTGATATCATAGTAGAGCTGTGCTTGTACTCCAGATTGGAATCTGACCTCATACTAAGACTGTAAAAACATTCCAAATTCCGATTTCTAACGTCATAAGGCTTGTCCCATTATGCACTGGCCGCCATCTAGTATTTCAGGTCAGCTATGTTGTATTATGGCGTCATACTAAGGCTGTTTCAGTATTTCAGGTCTCTGAGTCTGACATCAGAGCCAGTGCCAGTATTCAAAGTCTTGGATTCTGATGTCATAGAACCAGTATTTCTGGTCAGCCGTCTTGGATTTCTTGCCAGTTATACTTAGGACAACAGCCCTACCTACAAAGGAGTGGGGGAAACACCGCAAAAATTTCTTGCCAAAATTTGAATTTCCCACCAGATTATCATAGCGCATTTCACCTTTGTTAGATGGAGAGGGGTGGGAGTGAGGAAATGCCACGACTCGTCGATGACGTCAGCACGCCAAAAAATGACGCCAGAAGCGGGCTTGTATATTTACTTTTCACAAGGATCTCTGCGACGCTTTTGTACTTACCAAAAGAGCCCTTGACGAAACGCACTTCCCTTCTTAGAACCTTTCTCTATTTCCTCTGTCAGTCCGAGATGGTAAGGGTTCCAGACTTAAGAGCACTATTCAGGAATACGTTAGACATGGGTCCCATCTCCTACCTCTTTTGTGATTACTTACATTTTCCTAGGATTTTTCCTATGGATCTTGATCTGGCGTCCGCATTTCCTACTTCCAGTTTTATGAGGTCGCTACTACATATTTTACGGTAGCTTCCATTTCTAGTGATGTGCTGTTTTTGGTGTAATGGATCAATAAATGGGTCTTTCCGCTTACCTGTGCGAAATGCATTCTTTTCTGTTTTGTTTAGGAGTCTACTGTCAGCCCCAGGTCCAAGCGCCGACTCTCTGGAGCTCTCTGCTTTCTGGAAATTTTCCTCTGCTTTCTGGCATTTCAGTATTACTCGGCACAACAGCATCAACCACGAACAGCTGCACCGAGATTTAGACATTATCGAACGGATCATTTATCTATACCGAGGATAGTAACAGTGCCAAATACTCTCTTGAAGTATGCCTACTTAACAATTACAGTTGACGATTTCGAGAAGTTAAGAATGATGCGATGAGTTCTATCCGCTGAATCCAGTCACAAAGTCTATAAGTTCATTTTTCGCTCATTAGGTGGCTATAAAACCTGTAACCAACATTTCACGAAAATTAAGCAACACAGATCCGTGTGGATACATTTGTCTACTGCTTTAGGGAACTCACAAAAGAACAGAGAGTTCTCAGTTTAATTAGGTCATTGTTTACGGAATCCATGTTGATTCCTACAGAGAAGATTCTCGACTTCCGGAAAGGTCAAATATGCAAGGTCAAAACGTGATCTAGAACTTTTTATCAGACTGACGTTATGTTATAGCTTTACGGTTATGTGTAACGCTTTTCCATCTGTTCCACCGAGCGAGGTGGCGCAGTGGTTAAACACTGGACTCACATTCGGGAGGACGACGGTTCAATCCCGCGTCCGGCCATCCTGATTTAGGTTTTCCGTGATTTCCCTAAACCGCTCCAGGCAAATTCCGGGATGGTTCCTTTCAAAGGGCACGGCCGACTTCCTTCCCCGTCCTTCCCTAATCCGATGAGACCGATGACTTCGCTGTCTGGTCTCCTTCCCCAAAACAACCAACCAACCAACCATCTGTTCCATGAGTGCTTATGTTGTTAAACGCATGAACCCATAAGATTATACGCTGATGCTGAAGAAAGAAAGGAAAAATTCTAAACATGATTAAATGTTGGAATCGTGCAGTCATACCATCTTGCTCAGTGTTCAATGGAGGGTGCTGGCGCCGGTGGTTTCATAACATTGTGGTCGAATCTAGGATGGCGGAGTGGCAGTCAGCTCTGTAACGAGACAGTACCGAATCGAAATGAGGAACGCGTTATGCGGAACTTCGCATTTATAAATTTTGTTGCTATATGAAATGGATGCTGTGAAAATTTGTTTTATTGTATTATTATAGAAATGTGTTAGGCCCAGTAATGACTGAATAGCGCTGTTGTGTCCATTGGTATTGCGTACATGATCATGAATCAGTGTTAGCTAGAAACTTAGTGCCACCAAATTCATCTCTGTCTCGGGTGTGCGAATGTTTTTACTCGCCATAAGCTTTCCAGTGTTTATAAATTCCGGCAAGGTCGCAATACATGCATAATTTGTATTCAGTAATGCACGATTAGAAGTTAGGACTGGTCACACACGTGTGATTAACTTCCTAATGCCACATGTGCAGAGCAATTGTTTAATTTCAATTTGAGACGCTATCAAAATAAACTTTAGTGTAATTCTGCACGGTTGATATGCTATTCGAAATTCGCTGTACTGCATTTGCAGTCAGCAGTCTTAGTAACAATCTGTTGCAGTGGAAACAATGACTACACCCTGTGTACCATGTAAAAGTGACTCGTATAAACTGTGTATTGTGTAACAGTTATGCATTAACGAAAGCACAACCAACAAACGCAACTTTAAATTCGCAATACCTCATGTATGGGCAAGCATTGTAACATTAACAATTGCCCTGCCATCACAAAGCGGATTTCGTTATCCAAGTGTAGAGGATATCATTACTGAGTTTAGCTTGTGTGTGTTGCGTATTAAAGCCGTCTCACGAGAATCCGGAGCGAAACGCTCATCCATCATTTGAGGCGTCCAGTTTCAAAACTAACCAAGTCATTGACGGCATTTTTTCAGTACGGACAGGAAACTTCTAGACATAAAGAAATGATGATTATAAACGTTTTTCTTTCATAGTTACATCCTTAATTGTTTAATATTTAAGTAAATTAAATCTGATACACAACAAACCAATTTTTTTGTTAATAAGCTTTGACTTGGAAATATTTGTTGCTGTTCATATAATTTTACTCTTTTTCTTAATAAATCTGTACTCTATTTAAATTCCAAAAAAACTTTTGGAAACAGCAATTGAAAGAAAATAAAATGACTTTGTAATTACTTTTCTTTATAGCAATTTCAACATAAAAAGAATAACGACATATCAAGAAGAACATCGTAAAATTGATGAGAATGGAATATGTTATTCCTCTTACTAAAATACTGAAGTTAATTTGGATCTGGAACATAATAAAAAGAAATGATCTCTGAATAATCAATGTTAACAGAATCATTATTATGGTAGTCACCGTTCAGACATACTGAGCAATATTGTTTCAGCCCGCTCGGTTAGCCGTGCTCTCTAACGCACTGCTTTCCGGATGGGAAGGCGTTCCGGTCTCTGGCACGAATCCGACCGGCGGATTACTGTCGAGGTTCGGTGTGCCCGCAAGTCTGTGGATGGTTTATAAGGCGGTTTTCCATCTACCTCGACGAATGCGGGCTGGTTCCCCTTATTCCGCCTCAGTTACACTGTCGGCAATTGCTGCGCAAGCAGTCTCATCGTACGCGTACACCATAATTACCCTACCACGCAAACATTTGGGGTTACACTCGTCTGGCGTGAGACGTTCCCACGGGAGGGGGGTGGGGTGGGGGTGGGGGGTGTCCTCTGGGCGCCGAACCACACAGTAACTCTGGGTTCGGTGTGGGGCGGCGGTGGGGTGAGTGGACTGCTGTAGCCTGTTGTGGGGTTGTGAACCACTGAGGGCGACGGCGGAGACGTAGCCTCTCCGTCTTTTCTAGGTCCCCAGTTTCATTCAATACAATACAATATTGTTTTAAGTCTTCAATTTGCTCTCATTTAAATTACAGTATCAGGAATTTCATACGAACCATTGGACTTCAGAGACTGTACTGAAATATTCATTAACAGCGCAAGCTGTTTCACAAGCTAATATATTTCTGCAGGAGATTTTCTATGCCTTTAGTTTTGTAGACACGAAGAGTAATGTTTTTGATCACTGTGTGGGGTGTCATTTACTCCAAAGATTTTCAATAAAAGAATATACCATACAAGGAATTATTTTACCTACTGATATGGTCACATTATTGTATAATCTGACAACACAAGATTAGAGACAAAAATTCTGTGACATGAAGATTGTTGCTTATTCCTTGTCATGGACAGTCATGCATCCATTGCCTGCAAGGCTTGGCCCATTTTGTTGCATGACCAAGAATTGACTTCTCAGCAACATGAAGAGTTGACCTATTTTGAATCATATTTTTCTTTCACGTAATATTACTCCTACTTTAAGTTGATAACTTGTGTGGTATCACATATCTATACCTCCCTACCGGTGCATCAAGCCGGCCACAGAATAATAAGTTTCCATCTGACACCAATAGCGTTCGTGCTGGATCCGGCAGACCCAACGGAGCACGCCCCCTGAGTCAAGCCTCCAGTTGCTCTGGACTACGACCGCCTTGTGCTGCTGCGGTATAGGATGGCCGACGGCAGCCAGTGAGCCCACTGGCTGTTGGAGTCACTATGCTATGACATCTCCGTTCTTGAAACTTCCTGGCAGATTAAAACTGTGTGCCGGCCCGAGACTCGAACAGCAAGTCTCATCCTTGTTGCCATTGTATGATCTGGACTCTAGTGCTCGCTGCGTCTTTTTAATGAGTCTTCGTTCACTTGGAGAAATACAGGTTAAGTAAATCTTCTGTTTGTTGTGTTAATTTGTTCGCTAATCATTTCTGCTCCTGTCCAGCTTTCGTATGACGACAGTGGCCGCTTCGATCTGTAGCCCATTTCTCCATACCATTGTGTACAAATCAGTACACAACAACTTGAGCTCATTTTCATAAATTTTGTGACTTGGTCGGTTTTAATAATAGACTCCTCATTTGTGGTCCTAGCAGAAGTTAGAATCGTTACGTGACAAAGCCATGGTGCTCACTTCCTTTTTCATTAACCTTTCGTACTGTTATCTGCCTGACTAGGAACGACTAGCAGTACTAAGGATGTAGCTGTAGAATGATAAAAATGAGTCTGTGTGTCAGCTAGGCTGTGAAAAGTTGCACGAAGATACACATCTAAGAACGGATGAAATAGTTGACAGTGGTTGTTATTGTGGTCTTCAGTCCAAAGACTGGTTTCATGCAGCTCTCCAGGCTAGTCTGTTCTGAGCAAAACTCTACGTCTATTCTTAACTACAGAACCCAACATCCATAAGAATCTGCTTACTCTTGTCAGTCTTGGTCTTCCACTACAATGTTCACCCCCAATACACTTCCTTCTGTTACTAAACTAACGATTTCTTGATGCCCCATGATGTGTTCTAACAACTGATCCCTTCTTTTAGCGAAGTTATGCCATAAAATTCTTTCCTCCAGAATTTTACTCGATACCTTCTCATTAGTTATTCGATGTACTCTTCTAATCTTCATGATTTACCTCCCGCACCACGTTTCCAAACCTTCTACTCTCTTCTTGAATGAGTTGTTTATCGTCGAGATTTCACTTTTGTACAAGGCTGCACTCCACAAAGATGCTTTAAAAAAGTCTTCCTCACGCTCAAATTTATATTGCCGGTATAGAATAGAGATAAAAGCACTCATAACAATAAATCAATATAAAATGTATATTTGCAAGCAACATCAAACTCGTCTTTGACTATATAAAATCAGGCAGCTTCACACTGAAGCGTTGCTGTAAACTGAAGTCAACTACATTAACCTTTGTCAAGTTATGAAACGTCAAACATACATAGCCATATCGAATATTAAGCCTCAAAATAACGATTTCTTCATTTCAAGAATAGTGATTCTGCTGTATCATTCGTTAAGGTACGTGAAAAATTGTCATTATTCACACAAGGCACTATAGACAGTTTCCCCCTTCGCTGTTTCGTAACGACTCCCAAAATTAATTAGACTTTTCACGTTTGTTATCTGCTTCCACCGGTACCACGATTGTCGTGCACTTCACCAACTTAGTTATTACTTCAATAAAACTGAAACATTTCAGTTATTTCAGTTAGCTTCTAGTGTACATTATGCAAATTACAAACACTCCTTTCATGTTACGTTTTCATTATGGAGATTAGTAAAGATCTCTCTTGAATGTAGACGGAAGACTGCAAGTAGGAAATGGTCAGCAATAACCGTAATTACTCATCTTAACAACTTGCCGAATGGTTGCTGAAGAACCGTTTGTTTGCCTTGTGTACCCTCGTGCAGGCGAGTCCCACATTTTAAGCCCGGAAGTAATTGCACGTGTGTAATTATGCGTGCAGTACATCATAGTACCCTCGCACAATGCTGGCATTTATATTCTCATTACGATGTCCCCTCTATCAAAGACAAATTCGAAAAATATAGTATGATTTTACACTCATTTACTTGTGATAAAACTTCATTAATCTGCAGTACAGAAATCACTTAGTGAACTTTCAGTTCAATGTTCATATACAACTGACGCACTCATCACAGTGACATGCAGTTTGAAATATACTCATCATACAAATAACAGTTCCGTGAAATTAATTTTTTCAGTACTGATTTTACTTATTTGTTCCTTTTACTTTACCCGTATATTTTATTGTACATATTAGTGCTAACTACCAGAAATCGTCTATCATCCCAACTACTTACCTACATGTCGCATACTCCTCTTTTTCACTGCTCTTTAATAACAAATCCTGGACTCCACACATACAACAGTAAATAACCTCAGGATCAAATATAGTCTAATAAGAGCTTAAAAATAATTATTTGTTCCCACCAACAAGTAATTCCTTGAGAATAGTTTCAAAAGTATAAAAAGTTGAGACGTGAAAATTTTACAGATATGGCATTTTTTGTTGGATTATAGTACTTTAAACTGTATATGTAGCATTCATTAATAGAACATAGTATCGTTGCTAGTAGGCATCACCGTAACATACGTGACTTATAGAAATTATTTCGAATGAAATGCTAATTGATGATAGAAGAAGTAATAATGTTCACAGTGCGGTATCCAGCTTACTCTATTTCCGTTGAAAGCTATGGTGACGATGAAAGTTCTAAATACGCTACTATTTCACAGTATCAATACAGAAGACGATCACAGAAAGTTCCTTCATAGACAGGTAGTGTGATGTGCTGTTACGTCATAAAATTTTCTCCTGGTGAGCTTAAAACAAGAAAGGACACATGTGAAACTTACAGCAATCAGTGTAGTACTACATGCATCAACATATGCAAATACTATTTTATGAAAGAGAATGTTAATGGTAGATTAGGAGAGACCATTTTGGTTTTAGAGCACTAGAAAAATAGTCTTGGACACTATAGCTAATAAGAGTGAGCAGATAGAGAGCAGATTTTGGGAGAACAAGGAAACGTATAATGCATTTGCACAGTTGGAGAAGGCTTTTGTTAATGTGTATTGAGCTAAATGTTTTATATTCTTAAGGCATTGTGATAGTATTTCAATGTCTTTATGGTAAATAGGCTGGAAATGTCAGCCCCGACTGAACAGTGAAATGAAATGACTGTATGGCACTGATGTCCGAGAGTTCCCTCCTGGGAAGTTCGGCCGCCGACTTGCAAGTCTTTTCAGTTGAAGCCGCATTGGACAACTTGAATGTCAGTGATGATTAAGAGAATACATCGCCCACCTGCCGTGGGGGAAAAGCCATGGCCCTGCCAGGGATCGCACCCGGGCCTGTCGCATGGCGCTCAGACGCGTTGACCACAGAGCTAAGGGGATGGACTGACTGAACAGTAAGGTCCAAAATCAAAAAGATTGTTAAGTTGCGTTGTCACCTACCTGCATCTGTACTCCCCACGCTACCTGGCGGTGAGTGGCTGAGGATTGCTCTACTACCGCTATCATTTACTCCCCTCTCAGGTGCATTCACGAATGGTGGATAGGAAGAAAGACTGTCCGCAAGCTTCCGTACGGGCTCTAATTACTCTGATCATTTCTCGAGATGTATAAGGGCGTGCTGAAAAGTAATGCCTCCGAATTTTTTATGTGGAAACTCCTGAGGCTTTCAATGTAAAACAAAAGTCATTAACATTCAACATCTTTATTCTTCATGTCTACATATTGGCAGCCCTCTGATGCTACTGGGCTTCCAGATGTAATCTGCAACATCTCGGTGTGTAACTGTGTCAGTGAGTGAGAAACAGTTTCGAATTCGAAGTGTTCGTCCACACATGGACCACCCCCTCCTTCAGCATGACAATGCCAGACCACACACGAGAGCTGCGACATCTGTAACAACCCCATCCAATGATCTCTCGTCAGTTGCACTGCCAGAAGCAGAGTTCGTTTTGTTTGCAGATGACGCAAGTATTGCAATAAATAGTATGCCGGGTGTAGTTCTAGAAAGATCTGCTAATGATATTTTCATGGATATTAATAAATGGTTTAAAGCCAACTCACTTACATTAAACTTCGAAAAGACTCACTGTATGCAATTCAGAAGCTGTAACAGGTTTCCACCCAGCATATGCATAAAGTATGAAGAAGAGCAGATAGCGCCGGCCGGAGTGGCCGAGCGGTTCTAGGCACTACAGTCTGGAACCGCGCAATCGCTACGGTCGCAGGTTCGAATCCTGCCTCGTGCAGGGATGTGTGTGATGTCCTTAGGTTAGTTAGGTTTAAGTAGTTCTAAGTTCTATGGGACTGATGACCTCAGAAGTTAAGTCCCATAGTGCTCAGAGCCATTTGAACCATTTGAAGAGCAGATAGAAGGGGTTGACAGTCTTAAATTCCTGGGATTAGAACTTGATAATAAATTCAGTTGGGAGGAGCACACCACAGAACTGCAGAAACGCCTTAACAAATCTGTATTTGTAATTCGAGTGTTAGCAGACATAGGCGACATAAAAATGAAAAAGCTTGCATACTTTGCCTATTTTCATTCCATAATGTCATATGGTATAATATTTTGGGGTAACTCTTCAACTCAAACTAAAGTTTTCAGAGTCCAAAAGCGTGTAATACGTATTATTTGTGGAGTAAATTCACGGACGTCCTGTAGAAACCTCTTCAAAGAACTGTGTATACTAACTACTGCCTCTCACTATATTTACTCCTTAATGAAATTTGTCCTAAATAATATATCTCTTTTTCCAACAAACAGCTCAGTTCATACATACAATATCAGGAAAAAAAAAAAATGATCTGCACAAGGACTTAAAAGCACTTACTTCAGTTCAAAAAGGGATCCACTACTCAGGAACACTCATCTCCAATAATTTGCCAGCAAACATAAAAAATTTAGTTACAAATAAAGATCAATTTAAAAGGATCCTGAAAGACTTACTAGTGGGCAACTCCTTCTACTCCATTGACGAATTTTTTAATAGAAACAAATGATGTATTGTATATATTCATGCTGTTAGTATTGTTATTTCAGCTAAAAAAAAAAAAAAAAGCGAGAAAGACTTGTTCCACATCCACGAGGATCTCATTAGCACGGATCAACGGAACGAAAAACTAATCTTACCTAATCTAATCTAATCTTGCTCAGTCTCATCGATCATCCACCATATAGTCCCGTCGTCACCCCATCCGATTTCCATCTGTTTCCAGGACTCAAAAACTCCTTCGAGGACTACACTTTGATAGTGATGAAGCGGTGCAAACAGAGGTGAGGCCGTGGCACCGTCGACGAAGCCAAACATTCTACAGTAACCGTGTCAGCAAACTGGTCTCTCGTTGCGAGAAGTGTGTTCTTGCCATGGTGACTGTGTTGAAACATAAATATGTTGACATTAAAAATAAAGATGTAGAATGTTACTAACGTTTGTTTTATTTAAAAAGCTTGAAGAGTTTTTACCTTAAAAATTCGGAGACATTACTTCTCAGCACGCCCCCGTAAACAGGAAGAGGTAATATGTTATCCGACTCTTCCTCAAACGCACGCTTTCGGAATTTCAACAGCAACTCTCTACGAGATGCCCAGCGCCTCGACCTAGCGATTGCCACTGGAATGTGATGAGTACACAAGAACCTCATCTATCCGGACTAAGTGGGACCGGATGTAGCCCGGATTACCAAAAAATCCAGATAACCCGGAAATATTCTGCTAGTTGTAAAAGTTGTAAAATGTATTACAATATACAAAACTTTTAAATTGGCACTAACAAGATGCACTATTTCGACACTTAAACTCTATAGTTACTTTGATTTTATCCATACTGGATGAGAGGTCGTGGTAGTGAATGTCAATGTTAAAAAATATATCGGCTCAACCACTTGTTTATAGTGTAAAACACCAAGATTGACGCGTTTCGGAAGTCAAGCTTCCATCATCAAAATAATAAAAAGTAGAAGAACCTGTTAAAACTCGCTAAAATGGAACGTGCACCAGGCACAATAAAATTGATAATAAAATTAAAACATCGTGGCTACTTCCCTTTTTGCAGCCGTGTCTTCCAAGGTGCATCCCCACATAGTCGTCAAAATATAAAAAACTCTAAAATGGTGTCGCCTATGGTGTTCAACATCTAACCACATGGCTCTCTCCTCTATCGTCGTAAACCGCCCGTGCGTCTTCTTTGATACCACACACCACGTAGCCAAACACGACACTGAAACGCGAGTGAGCTCACGCTCAAGTAAACAAGGAAGTCACAGAGATGTCTATACAAACAGAAAACGTATACATGTTCGAAGGACCTCATGAAATGATGGTATTCTGCCAATTGCTAAAAATGTACACTCCTGGAAATGGAAAAAAGAACACATTGACACCGGTGTGTCAGACCCACCATACTTGCTCCGGACACTGCGAGAGGGCTGTACAAGCAATGATCAAACGCACGGCACAGCGGACACACCAGGAACCGCGGTGTTGGCCGTCGAATGGCGCTATCTGCGCAGCACTTGTGGTCCGCCGCCGTCAGTGTCAGCCAGTTTGCCGTGGCATACGGAGCTCCATCGCAGTCTTTAACACTGGTAGCATGCCGCGACAGCGTGGACGTGAACCGTATGTGCAGTTGACGGACTTTGAGCGAGGGCGTATAGTGGGCATGCGGGAGGCCGGCTGGACGTACCGCCGAATTGCTCAACACGTGGGGCGTGAGGTCTCCACAGTACATCGATGTTGTCGCCAGTGGTCGGCGGAAGGTGCACGTGCCCGTCGACCTGTGACCGGACCGCAGCGACGCACGGATGCACGCCAAGACCGTAGGATCCTACGCAGTGCCGTAGGGGACCGCACCGCCACTTCCCAGCAAATTAGGGACACTGTTGCTCCTGGCGTATCGGCGAGGACCATTCGCAACCGTCTCCATGAAGCTGGGCTACGGTCCCGCACACCGTTAGGCCGTCTTCCGCTCACGCCCCAACATCGTGCAGCCCGCCTCCAGTGGTGTCGCGACAGGCGTGAATGGAGGGACGAATGGAGACGTGTCGTCTTCAGCGATGAGAGTCGCTTCTGCCTTGGTGCCAATGATGGTCGTATGCGTGTTTGGCGCCGTGCAGGTGAGCGCCACAATCAGGACTGCATACGACCGAGGCACACAGGGCCAACACCCGGCATCATGGTGTGGGGAGCGATCTCCTACACTGGCCGTACACCACTGGTGATCGTCGAGGGGACACTGAATAGTGCACGGTACATCCAAACCGTCATCGAACCCATCGTTCTACCATTCCTAGACCGGCAAGGGAACTTGCTGTTCCAACAGGACAATGCACATCCGCATGTATCCCGTGCCACCCAACGTGCTCTAGAAGGTGTAAGTCAACTACCCTGGCCAGCAAGATCTCCGGATCTGTCCCCCATTGAGCATGTTTGGGACTGGATGAAGCGTCGTCTCACGCGGTCTGCACGTCCAGCACGAACGCTGGTCCAACTGAGGCGCCAGGTGGAAATGGCATGGCAAGCCGTTCCACAGGACTACATCCAGCATCTCTACGATCGTCTCCATGGGAGAATAGCAGGCTGCATTGCTGCGAAAGGTGGATATACACTGTACTAGTGCCGACATTGTGCATGCTCTGTTGCCTGTGTCTATGTGCCTGTGGTTCTGTCAATGTGATCATGTGATGTATCTGACCCCAGGAATGTGTCAATAAAGTTTCCCCTTCCTGGGACAATGAATTCACGGTGTTCTTATTTCAATTTCCAGGAGTGTAGTTACAAAAAGAAACCAGTGAAATATTTGAAAAAAGTTATTTGTATCACCAGTTAGCTGTTCATTCAGTGTGTTCTGGTTTCTTTTTGTAACTACATTTTTAGCAATTGGCAGGATACCATCATTTCATGAGGTCCTTCGAACATGTATACGTTATCTGTGACTTCCTTGTTTACTTGAGCGTGAGCTCACTCGCGTTTCAGTGTCGTGTTTGGCTACGTGGTGTGTAGTATCAAAGAAGACGCACGGGCAGTTTACGACGACAGAGGGGAGAACCATGTGGTTAGATGTTGAACACCATAGGCGACACCATTTTAGAGTTTTTTATATTTTGACGACTATGTGGAGACGCACCTTGGAAGACACGGCTGCAACAAGGGAAGTAGCCACGATGTTTTAATTTTATTATCAATTTTATTATGCCTGGTGCATGTTCCATTTTGGTGAGCTTTAACAGGTTCTTTTACTTTTTATTATTCTGATGATGGAAGCTTGACTTCCGAAACGCGTCAATCTTAGTGTTTTATCCTATAAACAAGTGGTTGAGCCGATATATTTTTTAACATTTTAACATCTATAGTTACTGTAGTCTAATCAGGTTTATTTACCGAAATAAAGTGCTAGCTTCTTTTATTTTTCAAATTTGTGTGCCCTGTGAGTGTAGCACGATCGAGCAGATGTTTGACTATCAGTTCGGCCGAACTTGTTTCCGGCTGACGTTCTACGTCCATCGAAAGAATCGCGTTCTTTCGCTTCGAAGCCGCTTCACTCACCTATACTCAAAACACAAAAACACATAAACAGTACCGATAAGCTTTTTATGTCTGTAAGGAACAGATCCGCACTGACCATACTAATGGTAGCTGGAAGGGTAGGAACGGATGATATCTGTGATATATGCGGAGTCAACAGACCAGCTGTACATGCACCGTACCATACCAACAGTAAACCGCGCATTTTCACGTTAAAAAAAATTAAAAGCAAACGAAAAATGAATTCGGATAAACAGGAAAATCGGGTTAATGTGGGACGGATAAATGAGAGTCTTGTGTATCCCCGTAACGTTCTCGCGCCGACTAAATGATCCCGTTATGAAACATACCGCTGTTCGTTGAGTCTCCTATATCTCTTCTATTAATCCAGTCAGCACGGGTATTTATTTTGTGTGCTGTATAAGCTGTGAGGCGTGTAAAGGATTGTCTCGGCATGAGGGTTATTTGTCACAGGAATAAAGCGATCATGATGCGATTCGCTGAAAGTGCAGACGAAAGGAGTGGCGTACTTAATGAAGTGGAAAGTGTCCGTCGCGACGAAAAACGCCTTTGCTTTAATGACTTCCATCCCAACTCGCGTATCATATCTGCCACGCTCTCTCAACTATTACGTGATAATACAAAACGAGCTGTCCTTTCTTGCACCCTTTCGATGTCCTCCGTCAATCCCACCTGGTAAGGATCCCACACCGCGCAGCAATATTCTAACAGAGGACGAACGAGTGTAGTGTAAGCTGTCTCTTTAGTGCACTTGTTGCATCTTCTAAGTGTCCTGCCAATGAAACGCAACCTTTGGCTCGCCTTCCCCAAATTATTATCTATGTGGTCTTTCCAACTGAAGTTGTTCGTAATTTTGACACCCAGGTACTTAGTTGAATTTACAGCCTTGAGAATTGTACTATTTATCGAGTAATCGAATTCCAACGGATTTCTTTTGGAACTCATGTGAATCACCTCACACTCTTCGTTATTTAGCGTCAACTGCCACCTGTCACACCATACAGCAATCTTTTCTAAATCGCTCTGCAACTGATACTGGTCTTCGGATGACCTTACTAGATGGTAAATTACAGCATCATCTGCGAACAACCTAAGAGAACTGCTCAGATTGTCACCCAGGTCATTTATATAGATCAGGAACAGCAGAGGTCCCAGGACGCTTCCCTGGGGAACACCTGACATCACTTCAATTTTACTCGATGATTTGCCGTCTATTACTACGAACTGTGACCTTCCTGACAGGAAATCACGATTCCAGTCGCAAAACTGAGACGATACCCCATAGGCCCGCAGCTTGATTAGAAGTCGCTTGTGAGGAACGGTGTGAAAAGCTTTCCGGAAATCTAGAAATACGGAATCAGCTTGAGATCCCCTGTCGATAGCGGCCATTACTTCATCCGAACAAAGAGCTAGCTGCGTTGCACAAGAACGATGTTTTCTGAAACCATGCTGATTACGTATCAATAGATCATTCCCTTCGAGGTGATTCATAATGTTTGAATACAGTATATGCTCCAAAACCCTACTGCAAACCGACGTCGATGATATAATAGGTCTGTAGTTCGATGGATTACTCCTACTACCCTTCTTAAACACTGGTGCGACCTGCGCAATTTTCCAATCTGTAGGTACAGATCTATCGGTGAGCGAGCGGTTGTATATGATTGCTAAGTAGGGAGCAATTGTATCAGCGTAATCTGAAAGGAACCTAATCGGTATACAATCTGGACCTGAAGACTTGCCCGTATCAAGCGATTTGAATTGCTTCGCAACCCCTAAGGTATCTACTTCTAAGAAACTCATGCTAGCTGCTGTTCGTGTTTCAAATTCTGGAATATTCCATTCGTCTTTCCTGGTGAAGGAATTTCGGAAAACTGCGTTCAATAACTCCGTTTTAGCGGCACAGTCGTCGGTAACAGTACCATCGGCACTGCGCAGCGAAGGTATTGACTGCGTCTTGCCGCTTGTGTACTTTACATAGGACCAGAATTTCTTCGGATTATCTAAAAAAATTTCGAGACAATGTTTAGTTGTGGAACCTATTAGAGGCATCTCGCATTGAAGTCCGTACCAAATTTCGCGCGTCTGTAAATTTTAGCCAATCTTCGGGATTTCGCGTTCTTCTGAACTTCACATGCTTTTTCCGTTGCCTCTACAACAGCGTTCGGACCTGTTTTGTGTTCCATGGTGGATCAGTTCCATCTCTTACCAATTTATGAGGTATGTATCTCTCAATTGCTGTTGCTACTGTATCTTTGAATTTGAGCCACATCTCGTCTACATTTGTATACTCAGTTCGGAAGGAATGGAGATTGTCTCTTAGGAAGGCTTCTAGTGACACTTTATCCGCTTTTTTAAATAAAATTATTTTGCGTTTGTTTCTGGTGGATTTTGAAGAAACGGTATTGAGCCTAGCTACAACGACCTTGTGATCACTAATCCCTGTATCAGTCATGATGCTCTCTATTAGCTCTGGGTTGTTTGTGGCTAAGAGGTCAAGTGTGTTTTCGCAACCATTTACAATTCGCGTGGGTTCGTGGACTAACTGCTCGAAATAATTGTCGGAGAAAGCATTTAGGACAATCTCGGAAGATGTTTTCTGCCTACCGCCGGTTTTGAACAAGTATTTTTGCCAACATATCCAGGGAAGTTTGAAGTCCCCACCAACTATAACCGTATGAGTGGGGTATTTATTTGTTACGAGACTCAAATTTTCTCTGAACTGTTCAGCAACTATATCATCGGAGTCTGGGGGTCGGTAGAAGGAGCCAATTATTAACTTAGTTCGGCTGTTGAGTATAACCTCCACCCATACCAATTCGCAAGGAGTATCTACTTCGACTTCACTACAAGATAAACCACTGCTGACAGACACAAACACTCCACCACCAATTCTGCCTAATTTATCTTTCCTGAACACCGTCTGAGACTTCGTAAAAATTTCTGCAGAACTTATTTCAGGCTTTAGCCAGCTTTCTGTACCTATAACGATTTCAGCTTCTGTGCTTTCTATTAGCGCTTGAAGCTCAGGGACTTTCCCAGCACAACTGCAATTCCGACTGTTCCTTGATCCAGGCACGTCCTGTATTTGCCATACACCCTTTGAGATTGCAGCCCACCCCGTACTTTCCCGAGGCCTTCTGACATAAAAAAACCGCCCAGTCCACGCCACATAGCCTCCGCTACCTGTGTAGCCGCCAGCTGAGTGTAGTGAACTCCTGCCCTATTCAGTGGAACCCGACCCCACCACCCTATGGCGCAAGTCAAGGAATCTGCAGCCAACACGGTCGCAAAACCGTCTGAGCCTCTGATTCAGATCCTCCACCCGGCTCTGCACCAAAGGTCCGCAGTCGGTTCTGTCAACGATGCTGCAGATGGTGAGCTCTGCCTTCATCTCGTAAGCAAGACCGGCAGCCTTCACCAAATCAGATAGCCGCTGGAATCCAGAGAGAATTTCCTCAGATCCAAAGCGACACACGTCATTAGTGCCGACATGTGCCACCACCTGCAGCTGGCTGCACCCTGTGCTCTTCATGGCATCCGGAAGAACCCTTTCCACATCAGGAATGACTCCACCCGGAATGCACACGGAGTGCACACTGGATTTTTTGCCCTCCTTAGCCGCCATATCCCTAAGACCCCATTACGCGCCTAACATTGGCGCTCCCAACTCCCAATAAGCCCACCCTCTGCGATTACCCGGACCTTGAAGGCTGAGAATCATCCTCTGAAACAGGGCAGGCAGCTGCATCTGGCCCAGCCAGAGACAGTACCTGAAACCTGTTTGTCAGACGCACCGGGGAGGCTTTCTGATCAGCCTCCAGGGACGTCTTTCGCTGCCTCCCACGCCTTGGAACGACCTCCCAATCAACCACAGGCGAGGGCTCGGCCCCACTACGGGGAGCAACCGGGGAAACCACAGCGGCAGACCGATCTGGGGACAGACGGGACGAGGTTGACATCCCCGTGATACCCAAGTCCGGCTCCCCACAGTGGTGCCCAATGGCAACAGCCTCAAGCTGCGCGACCGAAGTCAGCGCCGCCGCCGCCGTGCTGGATCCCAACGGCCTCGTATCACTAGCAGTCGAGATGACAGGCATCTTATCCGCATGGCTGTAAAGGATCGCGCAGCCACGTCTCGATCCCTGAGTCAACAGATGTGGACGTTTGCAAGACAACAACCATCTTCGCGAATAGTTCGACGACGTTTGCAGCAGCATGGACTATCATCTCGGAAACCACGGCTGCAGTTACCCTTGATGCTGCATCACAGACGGGAGTGGCTGCGATGGTGTACTGGACGACGAACCTGGGTGTACGAATGGCAAAACGTCATTTTTTCAGATGAATCCAGGTTCTATTTACAGCATCATGATGGTCGCATCCGTGTTTGGCGACATCGCGGTGAACGCACATTGGAAGCGTGTATTCGTCATCGTGATACTGGCTTATCACCCGGCGTGATAGTATGGGTTGCCATTGGTTACACGTCTCGGTCACCTCTTGTTCACGTTGACGACACTTTGAATAGTGGACGTTACATTTGAGATGTGTTACGAGCGGCCCGCATCTCGTGGTCGTGCGGTAGCGTTCTCGCTTCCGACGCCCGGGTTCCCGGGTTCGATTCCCGGCGGGGTCAGGGATTTTTCTCCGCCTCGTGATGGCTGGGTGTTGTGTGCTGTCCTTAGGTTAGTTAGGTTTAAGTAGTTCTAAGTTCTAGGGGACTGATGACCATAGATGTTAAGTCCCATAGTGCTCAGAGCCATTTTTTTGTGTTACGACCCGTGGCTCTACCCTTCATTCCACCCCTGCAAAACCCTACATTTCAGCAGGATAATGCACGACCGCATGTTGCAGGTCCTGTATTGGCCTCTCTGGATACAGAAAATGTTAGACTGCTGCCCTGGCCAGCACATTCTCCATATCTCTCACCAACGAAAACGTCTGGTCAATGGTGGCCGAGCAACTGGCTCGTCAGAATATGCCAGTCACTACTCTTGATGAACTGTGGTATCGTGTCGAAGCTGCGTGGGCAGCTGTACCTGTACACGCCATCCAAGCTCTATTTGACCCAATGCCCAGGCGTATCAAGGTATCAAGGCCGTTATTACGGCCAGAGGTGGTTGTGCTGGGTAATTTCTCAGGATCTATGCACCCAAATTGCTTGAAAATGTAATCCCATGTCAGTTCTAGTATAATATATTTGTCCAATGAATACCCGCTTATCATTTGCATTTCTTCTTTGCGTAGCAATTTTAGTGGCCAGTAGTGTTGCTCAGCCGGGT
Source organism: Schistocerca americana (assembly GCF_021461395.2). NCBI lineage: Eukaryota > Metazoa > Arthropoda > Insecta > Orthoptera > Acrididae > Schistocerca > Schistocerca americana. The sequence goes on from NC_060122.1 coordinate 656,545,009, forward strand.
TCTCGGACGAGCACGCTTTTACTGTTAAAATCAGATATTTATCGGGACCCAGTGTAATAGGGAAGGGGTGATATAAGTTAACCTGCAACGCGCTCTAAGCTGAGTGGACAAGAACAGAGTTCTGCGAATGTTGAGGAGTATGGGTTCATCAGAAGCGGTTCCTTTGTAGCGTTCTTGAATAGTGGGGTAAACTGTTCAGAAACATCACTTATAAGATCAGCGAAACTAGAAGGAAAAATATGAAATACGAGTATATGATTATTTGAGATGTCCAAGAAAAAGTGAATAACGGAGAAGACCGATCTCGTGAATTGAAGGTATTCGAAACGAATACCCTCAGGAAAATAAATGGAAGGCAAAATACTCACTTGCAAAGACAACAGATACGTCACAGACGAAAAATGGAGCATTTACCACCTTTGTAAAGAACAGGAACGATGCAGACAGAGATATTCAGGAAATATAAAGACTTCTCACGGGAACTCTACCTCTGATATGGATGATACTGATGGCCATTTCCAGAGACTGTACAGAGAAGATTCGAACCTGCGACCGTAGCAGTCTCGCGGTTCCGGACTGAAGCGCCTAGAACCGCTCGGCCACCGCGGCCGGCTTTTGGTCCTGTCTCACAAAGAGTGAGCAAAATTCATTCAGAAAATGAGCGATGAATGATAGTCCTTAAGTTCGAAAAATGGTTCAAATGTCTCTGAGCACTAGGGGACTTAACTTCTAAGGTCATCACTCCCCTAGACTTAGAACTACTTAAACCTAACTAACCTAAGGACATTACACACATCCATGCCCCAGGCAGGATTAGAACCTGCGACCATAGCGGTCGCGCGGTTCCAGACTGTAGCACCTAGAACCGGTTGGCCACACCGGCCGGCTTAAGTTCGAAACTTCGAAACCAAGAAGTATAATTCATTACAGACCCCAATAATAACTTTATTATGTGCAGACTAAAAGAATAATGGCTCAAACAGAAGCAGCAAGACCGAGATCATCAGTCTTGGCCAAGCGTGATGATGGCAGGAGAGAATTGCAGAGATAGGCTTAGACATATAAGTACATGAGACAAGTCGCTGATAATGTAAGATGCGGAAGTTACGTTAGAATGAAAACGACAGGTGGTCGGAGACAGCACTGCATGTATCAACCTTGGGGTGATGACAGAAACAGCAAGATGTTGAGGGCTCCTGTTCCTTCGCGATGTCAGTCGGTTATCAACCAGCTGATTGCCAGTTGATGTTGATCCAGCTTATTCTACCGATAACATGGTGTTAGTAATTGTACGCGAGACAGTTATCAGTACTTTGATATAGTGAGCCGCAGCAGAGCCCTAGAAAATGGCGGCAGGTCTTAGCTTCTTAACGAGATGTGACCATGATACCCTCCGGTTCCCTACTCTAGCACTTCGGTCTCCATAATCACAAAGGTTTGCGCACCTTGTCTTTGTTCGTTTATCGCGCTCTTATCTGGTGGCTGCAGCTGTATCCCCACATAATCCGTGAAATACCCTTTTTGTTTGAAGACGTTCGTTTTGAAATAGACAAAAGCTTCACAAGAGGCTGTTTACTCACAAATAAACCGGTCCCGTGTCGGGCAGATATCCGGCTATAGCGGCGACTGCACAACAGAAGACACACAAATTATGTTAGAAATGAACTTATACATCGGCGCAGAATGTCGTCAAAAATTAGTAGTAAGTCTTAAATAGAAATGGCTGATTATTTTGATAACTACTCTTTTTACACTTTATGGAATGTACAGTGCGCTGTTATATGTCAGTTCGCATAGTCAGTGAAAATTATACCAACGTGAATGTTATAAATGTTGTGCAAACATTGACATTCAATTAACTATGGTATAACATACAACCGCAGTCGAAACATAAAACTAATGAGTGCATCATTCATAAATAATTGCAGCAGACATTTTTACAGTTTAACCTCTTGTATATTGACAAATGCGCCAATAAACAGCTAAATTGATTTGTACTCATACACGGAAGTCGTACTTATTAGTTCGGGCACGTACATAAGGTCCGTTGTATTTTTTATTAAAAGCGCAATAATTTACGTCGTAATTTGAGCTGCATGCAATTAAACAGATTAGCATTAGGTACTCAACTAGAGGTACGGGAATGTAAAACAGAAGTACAGTCCTATGTTGCACTGCCATATATGACCTCACTGTCATTTCCGCACACAGAAAAGGCAACATGTCATTACAGGTATAGTCAACGTGCAATCAAAGTAGCTCGGTCGACGGGCTGATCGAGCACGCTGACTGATTCGAAACATTCTACAGCTGCTAACATAACTTAATGTCACGAATGTTCTAAATGCAATTTACAACTATAGTTATCAACCAACATACACATATACTTGGTTCAGGAAAATCTGAGTACGAATATTAAAAGGAATTCACAATAATACACATGCAGTTACTGGGTTTAAGATTCTGAAAAATAAGACACCAAGCACAAAAATTATTCACCCACGTAAGATATCACGCTAATACCGTTTAATACCGCCTCTAGCGTAGATGATGTCCTCAGTTGTGTGAAAAGAGAGTTGTCAGATTTATTCAGATATTCCATAACAGCTAAAATTAGAGCCAAGAAAAGAAGCTAGACTACTGAATTACTGTATGTCGGTTGCTATGTTTTACTCATCATTTCAAAAAGTCCCACACATTTTCTGTCGATTTAAAATTGGGTTATACGAGGTATTTTTCAACCTCTAGTCGCTAGTGACATGAAAACCGCACGAAAATCGGAAGATTTATTCGCAACATTTAGCTACGCCTCCCAGCTATTTATCTACGTAGTCGCAGCTCCTAGTTAAGACATTTAGTGTAGCATGATATCAACTTTCAAATACTGTCGACATAGAAGGCAGCCACCTGTTATTCCCGCCAATTTCCTACGCTGCTCTGCAGCGTGCCGAAAGACTGTCCTCATAGCCAGTGGTTCATGTAGAAGAAATGAAAATCAGAGGGGCCGAGTCTGAGCTGGGTGGTGGGTGATCAAACGTGTCCCATCACAAAAGCTACAGGAGCGTCTTCATTGCACGTGCAGTATGCGGCCCAGAATGGTCGTGAAGAAGGAAATGCATGGCAGCTATGTTATGAGGGCTGCGTGAAATCAGGCGTAACCCCTCAGGAGGATTTCACACTTGGCAGGAGTCACTATTTTCTTGGCACCTATAGAACTGAAAAGTGCTACATGACACGATAGCTGGGCATATTAGAGACAATGTGCAACAAATAGGTGAAAGGCTTAATCTGATTTTTACTGTGGTTTTAATTTCACAATCAAACAGAGGTTGACTAAAATATAGCTCTCGTATAACAGGTCATCCAAGTGCAGTAGGGTGTCCAAGTATTTCTCGAAGCAGAAACGTATGCATGCTGTCCTGTGAACATATCTGTCATCATTTAGAGGACAGGAATGTTCAAGGTATACTTGTCTTGAAGATGTGGAGGCAAGAACAACAAATGATCACCAACAATGCTGAAATAAACGTGTTGGTTTATGTTCATGCTCAATTGCATGTCCCCGAGTCATGGCACAAAGAACACCACAAAAACATCATAGGACTACCTGTGGCCTGAGCTCACACACTGTGGGTTAAACTCTTCATTGGTCTGTAGCTGCACACGACACCTTTCAGCATTTCAAAAGGGGGAAAATTGTCACTCGTCGGATCACACTTCACACCTGTATTCAGCTGTATCCTATTAATGTGCTTCCTGGTGCATTGAAGATGTGCAATTTCATGTGCCACTCTGAGAATTTGCCTTTTGCAAGGTACCCAACTCGAAAAATCCGTTATGGTGACTTTTCCTTAGTAGCTGTCCCATAGCAAATGGTTGAGATGGATTTTATTCGCTGACAACAGCAATCGCTATGAGGTTTGAAACCAACTGTCACTGACAAGGCGTGACACTTATCTCTGGGTCCTGTCAGTTAGTATTTTTCTATGACGCACCATTCCGTTCATACTCCTTGATACACTAACAGATCAGATAATTTCATTTAGAGTGTGGTCGCGGTGAGCCGTGGTAAAAATTGCTGTTTTGAAGAGCGCGCCGCAGCGCGTTCTGTGAAGCAGTCGCCCTCCGTTTCTGGCGGTGGCGCCGCTGTAGCAGTCGCAGCTTTGGTGTCTCCCTCTGGTGGGAAAGGGTAAAGGTTGCCTGTTCACGTGCGTTTAAGGGGAGCTATCAGCTCGGCAGGGATCAGTCCGAGTGAGGCTGGGTCAGTCTCGCGTCACTAGTTGCTGGTCCGTCTCTCGTTCGCATTTGTGCGGCAGTGTGTGTCTGTCTATCGTCGGAGTGCCAGTATGGCTGTCGTTTGGATCAAACTTCAAAGCCAGAAAATGAGAGTCTTCGCCACTCCACCAGTAACAAGACTCAGCTAGTAGTCGCCCGGCCGGGCCTGTCTTCCTGCATCTGAGTCTGCGCGTTAGGCTGCCAGTCTGCTCGAGTTGCTTGGGCAACGGTCATTGGTGGTTGGATTGGTCGGTTGGTCGGCCGCACACTGAGACACAAGATGACTGGTCCGCCTTGAGCGTCGGCGCATGTGAGGTACCCACGTGAGTCCAGTGGGCCGCGCCATATAGAAAGGCGTAGTGGCTTCGCGGTCGACACGAGAGCAACAGGAGTCAAACCACGACATCGGGCTGGCCGGTGCGAGCTGCGACGCCGTGAGACGGGAGATCGGCGCGCCTTCCTGCGTCTGTTGAAACGACAGGCAGCGGACGGTTCGGGAGAGCATTGAGAGTGCTGTGCTAGGTGTTCGCCAGAAATCGCAATTTATTAGAAGTTAAGTGATTGGAGATATGTTGTTTCATTTACTTGTTAAATTCTACTTGTGTCTTGGTGAGGTCACCAGCCGCTTTGTTTGGGGTCGTCCCACCATTGTTCTCCGTTTGCCCAGCCGGGGGAAGGTGGTTATTTATGGATTGGGTGGTCCGTTTTCCCTTGTGGAGTTGGGGCGGGTTATAGCAATCTGCAGTTCGGATTGTTCAGTAATCCCCCTGTCAATCTGCCATACATTAATAGCTGCCTCTGTCATGTTTGTTGGATTCGGTGTTAACGAATTTATTGCTTAAGGTGTAAAGGCCAAATTCCTGAAATATGTTTTTATCTTGCCTATCATCTTGCGAGGTGATATATGTGTAATGTAGAGCATTTTGTTACATTTTATGTAAAACTGCATCTCATGGATTTTATTTAAATGATCATTTTAGTATACAAAGTTGCCACCCTTCCGCGTAAGAGTTCTTTTAAAAACAAGTTGCACTTTCGGTGGCAAATAATTTTTATGTGAGTGTTTGTACCATTTCTATCCCTCTTACAGGGTGCATAGTTTATGTGTTTGTGTGAGTTGTCAAAATTTTTAGTTTAAATTAATCTGGTGTGTTGCAGATTGGCACCAGTGGAGTCTTTAAGAGGTTGTTGTGAGCGGTCGTGACTACGGCCGTGTTAAAAGGGAGCGGCAATGTTCTCAGCCCAAAACCGCTGCCACTATAAAAAAAGCTATTTCTGCCTCTGAATAAATTGTAACTTGATATTTACAAGGTGCTTTCTGATTTTAGTTTTAAAACTGTTTTTTTTAAAGGCTTTAGGAATAAAATTTCCATTTATTGAAAAAAAAATTTAATTTGTTTCTTCAGCTACCATTGGCAACTACTTCCATGCTACTCTATCCTGTACAAGCTTCTTCATCTCCAAGTACCTACTACAATCTACATACTTCTGAATCTGCTTAGTGTATTCATCTCTTGGTCTTCCTCTACGATTTTCACCCTCCATGCTGCCCTCCAGTACTAAACTGGTGATCCCTTGATGCCTCAGAACATGTCCTACCAACCGATCCCTTCTTCTAGTCAAGTTGTGCCACAAATTCCTCTTCTCCCCGATTCTATTTAGTACCTCCTCATTAGTTACATGATCTACCCATATAATCTTCAGCATTCTTCTATAGCACTACATTTCGAAAGCTTCCATTCTCTTTTTGCCTAAACTATTTATCGTCCATGTTTCACTTCCATACATGCCTACAATCCATACAAATACTTCCAGAAACGACTTCCTGGCACTTAAATCTATACTCGATGTTAACAAATTTCTCTTCTTCAGAAACACTTTCCTTGCCATTGCTAGTCTACATTTTATATCCTCTCTACTTCGACCATCATCAGATATTTTGCTCCCCACATAGCAAAACTCATCAACTACTTTAAGTGTCTCATTTGCTAATCTAATTCCCTCAGAATCGCCTTATTTAATTCGACTACATTCCATTATCCTCATTTTGCTTTTGGTGATGTTCATCTTACATCCTCCTGCCAATACACTGTCCATTTGTAACACTACGCTACCGCGCACGATACTCTTTAAAGCCTGTCCTATGGTAAGTTAACGGGCTTCACCTTAAGAGAAAGGATTTTTGTATAGATTTTGACCGCGTGTACCTGAATGGAGGCAAAATCAGACTTTCACCCACTCAGTAACAACAATGATACGTCAAGCAAGTCTGAAGTGCAACTACACGTTAGGACGGACAAGAAACAACACATCAGATGCTACCAAATTATTAATAACACGATCGCCAGCCTAATTAGGCATTAACTGAGTTTCTTCCCTGTACAAGTTGCTGTACTTTCATACAAAACAACACGTAATAACACTGCATAATATGGTAACTTTTAGAACCAGAAAATCTATTGAACTAATAATTTCACTTTCTGTACTAATATGGACGAGCCATAAATACACAACAATACACTATAATGTTTACTACAAACTTCGTACTGTCTATTGATCTGACTAAATGGTTCAAATGGCTCTGAGCACTATGGGACTCAACTTCTGAGGCCATTAGTCCCCTAGAACTTAGAACTAGTTAAACCTAACTAACCTAAGGACATCACACACATCCATGACCGAGGCAGGATTCGAACCTGCGACCGTAGTAGGCGCGCGGTTCCTGACTGAGCGCCTAGAACCGCTAGACCACCACGGCCGGCCGATCTGATTAAAATCGGGCATAGGTTACCCTAGAAATAGCACTTTCGAAACACACATACAATGTCAATTTTGAAAAAGGTAAAACACTAATAAATTTTGGTTTTATATTGACTTTAACTTTGCTGGTCAAATCAGTTCAGTACACTTCAGAATTTAAATGAATAGAAAAGAAAAAAAAAGGGGGGGGAGACCCTGAAACTGTTATGATCACTGTATTGAAAATATTGATTAAAGGATTCATTAAGCACTCAAGATTTCCAATAGGTGAGTTACTACTCTTTTTAGCTTATTTCCTGCTCATTTAACTACCATTTTATCTGCCTCAAATAATTAAACTTCATTACTAAACCAATTTCAACATTATCTTCCAACTTTGCCAGACCTATATATTCATTAACAACAAAGTTCTTTAAACATCATTCTAACATAGATAGGTCTGCAGGTAAGTATTATTAACATAAACTTTAAATCTTTATCTCGGGACACTCGGATTGCACAAAATGTGGAAAGGACCCTGTCTAGGTTAGTGATTAGGATAATTAAATGATAGGACTGTTCTGTTAAAAGTTAAGTTTTTATTGAACAGTAAGGAACAAACGAAACACTGGTCCACACGAATACAGTACTAATAGTTTCAACCTGTTCGTATCGATGTGGCGGTTGGCGGGCGGCGAGATGGCGAGGCGCAAAGCAAACATACAATCACAGCTTTAGCTCTTGATGTATCGGCACTTTGCTTCTTCTTAGCGTCGCAATACTTTTCCATTTAGTTCCTATGGAATATAGCCATGCTGTATAGTCGTCGGAAACGGCACATCCGAGGCTCAATGAAATCACGTTTTCCAGGAGAGCCTCCTCGATCCAGAGCGTGTTTCTCAGACCGATGCCCAACTCCGACTACGACTGCTGAGCCCGTTATGCCGTGCAGCGCCCGTGTGCATTTTCCCGCGCTCGCCTGCCATCCAACTTTTACCGCTCCCCTACAGACAGGGTATTCACCAAGGGTTTTGCATTCTACATATCGTAATACATTGCCTACGTATGGACCAGGCGCACAATTACAACTTTAACATCTTACAACAGTTTCAACATTTCTTACATTTTCATTTTGTTATAATATTGCTTGCAATTTGACATAAACATTAATATTCACATCGAAAATTGTTTACAGTTTCTTTAACATAATGACATGGAAAGAAAAAAGAAATGAAATCAGAACATCGCTTACACTAATTTATCGAAAATCAGAAGAAAAAATTATTATATGTACAGTAGTTGTTGTTACACATTCCGTTAGACTGCTCTCACAGGTCCTTCGCTGTCTCTGACAGAATTACAATGTTATCGACAAACCTCAAAGCTTTTATTTCTTCTCGATGGATTTTAATTCCTACTCCAAATTTTTCTTTTGTTTCCTTTACTGCTTGCTCAATATACAGACTGAATAACATTGGGGATAGACTACAACCCTGTGTCACTCCCTTCCCAACCACTGCTTCCCCTTCATGCCCCACGACTCTTATAACTGCCATCTGGTTTCTGTACGTATTGTAAATAGCCTTTAGGTCCCTTTATTTGACTCCTGCCACCTTCAGAATTTGAAAGAGATTATTGCAGTCAACACTGTCAAAAGCTTTCTCTATGTCTACAAATGCTAGAAACGTAGGTTTGCCTTTCTTTAATCGCTTTCTGTAAGTCTACAAATGCTAGAAACGTAGGTTTGCCTTTCTTTAATTTACCTTCTAAGGTACGTCGTAGGGTCAGTATTGCCTCACGTGTACCAACATTTCTATGGAATTCAAACTGATTTTCCCTGAGGTCAGCATCGACCAGATTTTCCATTCGCTTGCAAAGAATTCGTGTTAGTTTTTTGTAGCCGTGACTTATTAAACTGATAGTTCGGTAATTTTCACACATGTCAACACCTGTTTTCTTTGGGATTGGAATTATTACATTCTTCTTGAAGTAGCACTATAAAAACTCATGTATATTTTTCTTACAATTGAAACATTTTGGTCGACTTTGTAACGGCTTTTCCCCATAAACACTAAAATACATGTTGTTGTCTTCATGTGATAACACTTGGTCAGCCGATTTTCCAGTAATCTGTGCAGTTATAACCAGTTTTGGCAAAGACAATAGTCGTTTTCAGATCATTTCAGGTCATCTCAGGTGTAAAATACACGTTTAAAATACATAAATTGTAAGCAAATAGTTTAAATTTCCTTGAATTTTTAAACGTTCTGTACGTTTTGGGATCTTTTTAACTTTCAGATTCGAAAGAATTTGAGAATCATATTAATGAAGTTTCGAATGAAGATGATGGTGATTTAGAACTCTCTGATGATGACGATGATACACTTGCAGATTTTGAGGTCGCTAATAAGAGGAAGATGAAAAAGAAGACTGTGGTAATTCCATTGCTTCTAACCATTCTTTCATTACAAAAACATTCTGGAGGAAAACTTTAACCTCAGCTCTATTCCCCTCAGTACCTGAATATGAGCAACCAGTTACAATTCTTGTGCACGTCAGTACTCAACAATATGTCTCCCTGAAGATGTCATTATTATACTACCTGACTGTCCTAACAAAAGATATTTAAAAGAAACTGGAAAACCTCTGAAATGTACGCTTGTGGAAGCGGAATATTTTTTTCTGCCACAATAACGATGTCATATCTGAGATATTTTACGGTTAGGATGTCCTGGGTCAATAAAAACAGAGGAAGTGCTGTTCCAGGAAAAGTCAGCTGTGACAGATATTTCATGATAAGGAAGCACCTGAAACTTGATGATAACGACAAAGTCGAACAAATCGATAGAGAGAGGTACAACTTTTGGAAAATTCAACCCATGTATGAATGCACTTTGAATGGACGTAGATTAAATCAAACACTTTCAAAAGTTGCAGTGGATGAGGAGATGGTCCCTTTCTGGGACCATGTATCAACCCGGCAGGTTACTAAAACAAAGACAAACCCCTGCAATGTAAATAATCTCGTCTTAGCCGCCCCTGATGGAAGACCACTGGATTTCTTTTTATCAAGGGGAAGGTGATCTGACTGTATGTGATGACTGTTATAAAAATTTGGATGTGGGTGGAAAAGCGGTTTTAAAACTTGCAGTAACTCTTCCTCCAGACAGAACAATACACAGAGTGATTCGGCGGCCAATACCTACGGGTTTTGTGCAACCCATAATGCTTTCAAATACCATGCGCAGATTTTTAGATTCTCTCGCTCCCTATCCGCATACTATTCGTCCTACAAAGAAAATTAACAGGAGCTTTCTTTAGGAAATTTAACGTAATTAAATTTTGTGCTGGGATACATTTTCGCTGGGGGTCGTAGTTTTCGAATTATTCAAGTAAAACACACAAAAGTGTCCTTATAACGCGATTTTCTTAAATAACTCGAAAACCATGGCCTCCAGCGAAACCGTGACCCAGTAAAAAATTTAACTGCATTTAATTGCCTACAAAAATGCCCTGCTCAATTTTTCTGTAGTCCTAATAATGTTTGCACATAGCGAGCGATAGAATATGGGCATCTTGCGCGTTGTTTTTTAAAGTGTTCCGAGTTGCATAAAACCCGTAGGTAGGGTCGGCTGAATCACCGTGTATATGGACAGATTTTTCACTTTTGAACATCTTTTGCACATGCTACGTAATGAAAGTGAGTGTCAGGGTAAAGGACCGTTTCAAAAAAGTAGAATTCTTCAGATGTCCTAGATCACGTATGACAAAAAGGTGCAGAAAATGTAAATGTGTTTCAGTAGATCAGTCCGTCAGATATGATGGATAAGTACCAGCTATGTAGTAGCTTGATAAACGCCCCGTGGTGTAGATGTCAAGCAAAGTCGATCCTGTTGGTAAGTGCCAGCGTTGGTACCACAAAGAAAATAACTATGTACGAACGTCGAAAAGGCAGATATTGAGGTGGCCGATCGCTGAATAGAAAAGCAGCTACAATCGCTTAGTAGTGGAAAGACGTCAGGACCAGATGAGATACCTATAAGATGCTACAAAGATTATGCGAAAGAACTTGCTCCTCTTCTAGCAGTAATTTATCGTATATCGCTTGAACAACGAAGAGAACCTAGCGACTGGAACAAAGCGCAGGTCATTCCCGTTTATAAGAAGAGCCATAGGACAGATGCAAGCAATTATAGACTTATATCTTTGACATCAGTGTGTTGTAGAATTATGGAGTATGTTTTACGCTACAGAATTATGACGTTTTTTGGGAATGAAAATCCCCTCTATAAAAATCATCACGAATTCAGCAAACAGAGGTTCTCCGAAACTCAGCTCGCTCTGTTGCTGCATGAGATCCACAGCGCCTAAGACAACGGCACTTAGGTTTTTGCAGTTTTCCTTGACCTGAGGAAGGCATTTGACACCGTCCCGCACTGCATACGTAAATTGAAACGTACGTAAATCGAAATATCGAGAGAGCACTTTTCGGGAAGAACCGGACAACATATTACTTCTCCCCACATACGTCTCGCATAATGACAACGAGAAGAATATTTGAGAAATTAGAGCCGATACAGAGGCTTACCGGCAATCATTCTTCCCACGCGCTGTTCGCGAGTGGAACGGGGTTGGATGGCTCAGTTATTGAAAAAAGATACGAGCTTATTGAATATGGGAGCAGATTTTTCACCGGATTCAAGACTTCCTTGCAGATAGAACTCAACATGTCACTCTTAATGGAATAAAGCCAACCGATGGAAACGTAACTTCCGGAGTACCTGAACTTAAATAAATCTGACATTTTGCACATACATAGGAAAATAAATCCAATAAGTTACAGCTAATCTATTGACGACAAACCGCTAGAAACAGTATCTATCGTAAAGTATCTTGGAGTAACTATCCAGAGCGACCTTAAGAGGAATGACCACCTAAAATAAGTAGTGGGAAAAGCAGATGCCAGACTCAGATTCATAGGAAGATCCTTAATGAACTGTAGCTCCTCCGCGAAACAAGTGACTTATAAGTCGCTTGTTGGAAAGATTCTTGAGTGTTGCTCATCTATCTGGGATCCGTACGAGGTAGGACTGCTGGAAGAGATAGAGAAGATCCAACGAAGAGCGCCGCGCTTCGTCACGGGATCGTGTAGGCAGCACGAGAGCGTTACGGAGATGTTCAACAAACTCCATTGGCAAATGTTACAAGAGAGGTGTTGTGCATCATGGAGAGATTTGCTATAGAAATATCGAGAAAGCACTATCCGGGAAGAATCGGACAACATATTACTTCCCCCCACATACGTCTCGCGTAATGACAACGAGAAGAATATTTGAGAAATTAGAGCCGATACAGCGGCTTACCGACAATCATTCTTCTCATGCGCTGTTCGCGAGTGGAAGAGGGTTGGATGGCTTAGTTATTGGTACAAAGGGTACTCTCCGCCATACACGACTGGGTGGCTTGTGGAGTATGAAGTAGATGTAGACGTAGAAGTGCCCTCACATCGAAAAGCGTACAAGATAAATATGGACAGTGTTGATTTCTTGGACAGGCTGATTAGCCTGTACAGAAAAACAAAAATAAAGCAATGAGAAAATGGACTGAATGAGTGATTATGCATTTTATCCATTTTGCAATCTGTGCGTCATGGTTAAAGGACGGAAATGACGAGGAGTAACTAGAAACCGCCAGGAAAGACATTTTAGATTGTCTAAAGTTTAGATAAAAATATGAAGAATGTCTCTGACACACTGTCTAAAACGATACGTCATCCGAGGCTGATTCAAGCTATGCGCAACAGCTGTCAGACCATTGTACCTCATAGAACGAACAGAACAAGCGCTGCATCTCCCAGAACTCCCCGAACCTGGCATCAAAAACCACTGTCGTTTGCCAGAATGTTCACCTATCAAAATACGGAACCATGATGCACCTCCAAAATGTTCTTGTGTTTACAAGACACAGGCAAATGTTTCAAACTTTATCACGAGCTTTGACTCTGGTTGGTTAAAAAAGTGAAAGAAGTTATCTTAAATTTATTTCAGTCTAGAATTATATACAGAAGACTTCGATTTAAATTCGTCCCTGTATTTTTGGTACAACTCAAAAATATTTATAACCAGGTCTTTATCTTCATGTGCGAGTTTAGGAAGGAAATTGCTCTCACATTTCATGAAGCACTTTAATTAATGTATAATCAGTTTCTACAAATACATCATATTCCGCAAGCCAAATAGCGGTGTGTTGTGGACGATACTTCTAGTACCAATAACTGATCTGCCCTACCTTGTTCCACTTTGGAAGAATGATTACCGCTAAGTCTCTGTATTAGCTCTAATTCTTGAATTTTCTCGACATGGTCATTTCGTGAGATGTATGTGGGAGGAAGTAATAATATATTGTACGACTCTTCCCGAAGAGTGCTCTCTCGAAATTTCAATAGTAAACCTCTCCTCTCCTTAGTGCACAACGCCTCTTTTGTAATGTCTGCAACTGCAATGTTGAGCGTCTCTGTAACTTTTTCGCGTCGACTATGCGAACCGTGATGAAACGCGTCACTCTTCCTTGGATCTTCTCTGCCTCTTCTGTCAGTCCTGTCTGGTAAGAGTCCTACAATGACGAACAGTACTCAAGAATAGGTCGAACAAGCACGTTGTTAGCCACATCCTTCGTGGGTGAGTTACATTTGCTTAAGATTCTTCGTATGACTCTGTCTGACATATGCTTTTACCATTATTTGTTTTATGTGGTCGTTCCACTTAAGATGTCTCTGAATAGTTACTTGTATATATTTTTCGGTAGATACTGTTTCCAGCACTTTGTCTTCACATGTGTAGCTGTGCAGTAGCGGATTTCTTTTCCTATGTACAAGCAATGTGTTACATTTATTTACGTTCAGGGTCAACTGCCAGAGCCTGCTCCATTAATCAATCCTCTGCAGGTCACTATGCAAATCGTTTCAAACTTCTGGCGTTGATACTTTGTTATAGACAAGCGCATGATCTAGGAACAGTTATAAAGAACTTCCGATGCTTTCTATTAGATCATTTATAAACATTGTAAATATTAACGGTCCTCTCACACTTCCTTGGGTCATTCCGGAAATTACCATTACATCTACCGACTTTTCTCCGTTAAGAGCGGCGACGTGTTGAGTTCTATTCTCAAGGAAGTCTTGAATCCAGTGGCAAATCTAGTCCGATATTCGGTAAGCTCGTATTTTTTTCTGTAAACAATAGTGCGGCATGGTATCGAATGCTTTCATGAAGTCAAGGAGCACGGCATCTATCTGAGCGCCGTTTTTACAGCGCTATGGATCTCATGGACTATAAGAGCGAGCTGGGTTTCGAAAGATCTTTTCGGAATCCATGTTAATTTTTATAGCGGAGATTTTAATTCTCCGAAAACGTCCTAATTATTCAGCATAAAACATGTTCCACAATTCTACAACAGATCGATATCAACGATATATTGCCGGCCGAAGTGGCCGTGCGGTTAAAGGCGCTGCAGTCTGGAACCGCAAGACCGCTACGGTCGCAGGTTCGAATCCTGCCTCGGGTATGGATGTTTGTGATGTCCTTAGGTTAGTTAGGTTTAACTAGTTCTAAGTTCTAGGGGACTAATGACCTCAGCAGTTGAGTCCCATAGTGCTCAGAGCCATTTGAACCATTTCAACGATATAGGTTTATAGTTGCATTCATCTGTCCTATGGCCCTTGCTGGAAACGGTAAAATCCTGCCCGTTTTTTCCAGGTACCCTTTCTTGCTGCAGCGATCTACTATGAGCTATCATTAAAACGAATAAATAACAGGAATTTAACATAAAATTTATTGTTAAAAAATCATTGCGCTTATTGAGTATTGTGGTACCTAGTGCCCTAACGTGCAATATAGGGGAAGGGCATGAGTTTTTGAAAGAAGCAGGACTTTTTTAAAAAAATTTGGTACCTTTTTAGAAAGTTATTAATCGTAAAACAAAATAAAATACCAACGTACTCCAAAAAAATCCGCGCACTGAGGAATGTATTACCAGTGTATATAGGATTCACTGAGTTTGAGATTGTTTTTGACACAGTTTCAACAAAATGTGTCGTTACTGCCCTCAATAAGAAGAGCATTGATTTAGTTTACTTTAGTACACTGAATAATATGTGAGTGAGTGCTGTAGCTTACATTAGGTTTGGCTACTCATCTATGGTGGCGCTTTGTAGAACGGAATCTCACACATAGATATAATGCAGTTCCCATACTACTCGTATTTCCTGTTAACTGTATCTAAACAAGAAAGCCACTTCCCCGCAACGCAATCTAGCGTATTGCAATAAAATGCTTAACATAAGGATTCTGTTTCTTTTTCCTTCTCTCTGGACTGACATTCTAATACTCGTCAGTTCCGTAACTTATGCACCATAGTCTTATAAAAACAACTGCATTGAAAGCACATTCCGTGGTTTTTTGACACAGACATTCTCTCTTCTCTTTTGCTGGTATCCGATGAAATTTTTAAGGAAAGGAAAAAGAGTCGTACGTCGTATAGTCTACGAGTCTGATAGGATTAGAGGGTGATGGTGTATGTCTTGGATGAAAAGTGTTAAAACCGTCGTCATGTTAGACCCCATGGGAATTATTGTGCCCCATGACCGTGACGTAATCTAGCACAGAAAGAAGGTCAGCCTCGGTCGGGATGACATTTGTCTTTTTTATTACATTGAATATCTAGATTTCAACTGAGAGTGCAGCTATTATCAGTGCGTTATAAGTAGTCATGTAGACTGAACGTACTTACGACACAAACTCCAGACTAACTCAGGCATGTACAAGCATTTATGTAATGGACGTTGTAGTCTTTCCTTAAAATGCTATAGTATTTTATTCGTATACAAGTAATGTTGGATCTTAACTTACTCTGGTCTTTACATAAATATCCATCTACCTCTTACATGAGATTTTAATTGGCTTAGTTGGCAATAGCTTCCTTCTCTTTTTTTTTTTTTTTGTTGGTCTTCTGGATATTTTTTTTGAAAGAAACCATCAAATAGTGACACAAATTTACTATACAATAATATTAAACTGACGTTGGGATCTCTTTTTACATATATCTCATCCCGTACCGACCCTTTTTAGCTTACTCTTAAAAAATTGTTACTGTTATCATTAATAAGCCTCACTTCTTTGTATGAACATGACTCAGGGTTGAAATCTCCTTTTCACAGATGATGCAGTTATCTACAATGAAGTACTACCTGAAAGAAGCTATACAAACCTACATCGACTGGCACCTTGCTTTAAACGTTAATAAATGTAAAACTGTGCACTATGAAAAACGAGAAAAGTAGTATTCTGTGATTATGATACCTATACCTCCGCTGCCATTTCACGCGCAAAATCTGTGAGAAGGTGCGGTGGATTATTGCATTAGCTGCAGCAGCTGGTTGGCGGGGTGTGTAGTCCTTTCGCTAAAGCAACAAAAATGTTGTTTTTTTTTTATTTTCAGGTGGGGTAGGCTCTCTTGGTGTAACCTCCCAGCACAACGGTAATGAGGTGGGCGGCGGGGGGGGGGGGGGGGGAGGGACAGGTAAAGGGGGGGTGTTGCTATGTAGGATAAACAGGTGTCGATTTTGTAGCAGATTCGTTACAGCAGTTTACCAGGACGAACGGGCTACGCCAGACTACAAGGCGACGTCAAGCCATGGGCTCGAGTCTTAATCACAGTACCAGTTGCCTGCGCTAAGATCTCCCTCTAGATTTGGTGCCACAGCTGTGCAGGCCTTCCTGGCTCAATCCAGCAGCAGCCAGCTAGACTATTGCTCAGAGGCAACGGGTTGTATCCCGGGCTCAGCAGCCAGCCTTCCGAGGACACGGTGGTGGTTGTTGTATCCTGCCTAGTTGTCAAAGATGGGGAGTCTAGGAAACCTGCTTCTCGGATCGCTAGACAACAATTCAAGCAAATTCTATTAAGGAGTTATGAATCGACGACAGTACTTAACTTATCTTTTCAGTATATACGTTTCCAGTACAAGTAATATAGTGGATGCTTCTATCCGGGTCGCTGGTGGTGGTGGTGGTGGTGGTGGTGGTTAGTGTTTAACGTCCCGTCGACTACGAGGTCATTAGAGACGGAGCGCAAGCTCGGGTTAGGGAAGGAGTGGGAAGGAAATCGGCCGTGCTCTTTCAAAGGAACCATCCCGGCATTTGCCTGAAACGATTTAGGGACATCACGGAAAATCTAAATCAGTATGGCCGGAGACGGGATTGAACCGTCGTCCTCCCGAATGCGAGTCCAGTGTGCTAACCACTGCGCCACCTCGCTCGGTCGCTGGTCTTGACGCTTCTGTAGAAGTCGTAGAACTGGACCTCGACCAGGTGGCGCGGCGCTTACGTCCTTTTCGTGTAGAAGTCGCTGCTGTCGCGTTGTCGTCCTGGAGAGAGGTCGGCCAGCATGCAATTGGCCTACGTCGTCCCACAGCCCTCTCTGCTCTAGCGTTCCAACCCGGCGTGCTGGCGCTTGGCTTTACGCCGGAACAGTGGTGCCACCACCTTGCTTCGGCAGTCCGTATGCGGTCATTCATCGCAGTGTTAGAAACATTATCGTATGCATACGGGAGAAGGGTGTCACGAAGGTCGTACCTGTCAATCTGTACAATTTTGGCGCCAATGAAATGAAGTTGACGAAGACGTTATTACTAGCGAGCTTGGACATTCTGGATTAGGAGGACTGGTGCTCGGAAGGTGTAAGCCATCTACATCTACATACATGCTCCAAAAGCTTCAATGTAGTGTTTGGCGGAGGGTGCCTTGTACCACTGTTGGTCATTTCCTTTCTTCCACTCGCTGTTCCACTCGCAAAGAGAGCGAGAGAAAAACGACTGTCTCTAAGCCTCCTTACGATCCCTAACTCCTTTTATCTTTGTGTTGAATGTTGGTGGCAGTGGAATCGTTCTGCGGTCATCTTCAAATACCGGTTCTCTAAATTTCCTGATTATTGTAACTTGAAAAGAACGTCGCCTTCCCTCCAGGAATTCCCATTTGTGTTCCCGAAGCATCTCCCTGAAACTTGTGTGTTGATCTCAGCTACCGGTAACAAATCTAGCAGCCTGCCTCTGAATTTCTCCGATGACTTCCTTCAATCCGACCTAGCGGATTCCAGACACCCGAGGAGTACTCAAGAATGGGTCACGCTAGTGTTGTATACGACGTATCCTTTGCAGATGAGCCACACTTTCCTAAAACTGTCCCAATACACCGAAGTCTACCATTCGCCTTCCCTACTTCAACCCTTACATGTTCGTTCCGTTTCTTATCTCCTAGCAGTCTTTGAGCTAGATATTTAATCGATGTGACTGTGACATGCAGCACACTACTAATGCTGTATTCGAACATTAAAGGATTGTTTTTCCTACTGAACCTCATAAACTTACTTTTTTCTGCATCTAGAGCAAGCTACCATTTATCAAACCAACGTGAAATATTATCTAACTCATCTCGTATCCTCCTACAGTCACCCAAAGACGACACCTTCCGGTACGCCACAGCATCATCAGCAAACAGCCATAGATTGCTTCTCATCCTGTCGTTCTGATAATTTATCTACGTAGAAAACAAGAACGGTCCTATCACACTTCCCTGGGGCACTTCTGACTATACCCTTGTCGCTGATGGACACACGCTGTAGAGGACAATGTACGGTGTTACGTTACCTAAGAAATTTTCAAGCCACTCACATATCTGGGAACATACCCCGTATGATAGTGTCTTCGTTAACACTCTGCATTTTGTTTGGTTTGTGGAGCGCTCAACTGCGCGGTCATCAGCGCCCGTACAAATTCCCTGTCTGTACACAGTCCAATCTAGCCACGTTCACAAATGATGATGGAATGAGGAGGACAACACAAACACCTAGTCCCCGCGAAGAGAAAATCCCCAACACTTGCCGGGAACCGAACCCGCGACCCCGTCATCCAGAGGTGGCAACGATAGCCACTAGACCACGAGCCGCGGACACATTCTGCAGTGGAGCACCGTGTCAAAGGCTTTCTGAAAATCTAGAACCATGGGATCTGGCTGTTGCCCTTCATCCATGGATCGCAGAATATCATGGGAGAAAACGGAAGGTGAGTTTCGCACGAGCAATGTTTCCTAAAACCGTGTAGATTTGTGGAGAGAAGCTTTTCCCTCTCAAGGAAATTTATTGTATTATAACTGAGAATATGTTCAAGAATTCGGCTGCAAAACGATGATAAGGATGTGAGTCTGTTGCGGTTTCGCTCTTTCACCCTTGTTATACACTACTGGCCATTAAAATTGCTACACCAAGAAGAAATGCAGATGATAAACGGGTATTCATTGGACAAATGTATTATACTAGAACTGACATATGATTACATTTTCACGCAATTTGGGTGCATAGATCCTGAGAAATCAGTACCGAGAACAGCCACCTCTGGCCGTAATAACAGACTTCATACGCCTGGGCATTGAGTCAGAACTTGCATGGCTTGTACAGGTGCAGCTGCCCATGCAGCTTCACCACGATACCACAGTGACTGGCGTATTCTGACGAGCCAGTTGCTCGGCCACCATTGACCAGACGTTTTCAATTGACGAGAGATCTGGAGAATGTGCTGGCCAGGGCAGCAGTCGAACATTTTCTGTATCCAGGAAGGCCCGTACATGACCTGCAACATACGGTCGTGAATTATCCTGCTGAAATGTAGGGTTTCGCAGGGATGGAATGAAGGGTAGAGCCACGGGTCGTAACACATCTGAAATGTAACGTACACTGTTCAAAGTGCCGTCAATTCGAACAAGAGGTGACCGAGAAATGTAACCAGTGGCACCCCATACCATCACGCCGGGTGATACGCCAATATGGCGATGACGAATACACGCTTCCACTGTGCGTTCACCGCGATGTCGCAAAACACGGCTGCGACCATCATGGTTAAAGAACCTGGATTCATCTGAAAAAATGACGTTTTGCCATTCGTGCACCCAGGTTCGTCGTTGAGTACACCATCACAGGCGCTCCTGTCTGTGATGCAGCGTCAAGGGTAACCGCAGCCATGGTTTCCGAGCTGATAGTCCATGCTGCTGCAAACGTCGTCGAACTGTTCGTGCAGATGGTTGTTGTCTTGCAAACGACCCCATCTGTTGACTCGGGGATCGAGACGTGACTGCACGATCCTTTACAGCCATGCGGATAAGATGCCTGTCATCTCGACTGATAGTGATACGAGGCCGTTGGGATCCAGCACGGCGTTCCGTATTACTCTCCTGAACCCACCGATTCCATATTTGCTAACAGTCATTGGATCTCGACCAACGCGAGCAGCAATGTCGCGATACGATCAACCGCAATCGCGATAGGCTACAGTCCGACCTTTATCAAAGTCGGAAACGTGATGGTACGCATTTCTCCTCCTTACACGTGGCATCACAACAACGTTTCACTAGGCAACGCCGGTCAACTGCTGTTTGCGTATGAGAAATTGGTTGGAAACTTTCCTCATGTCAGCACGTTGTATATGTCACCACCGGCGCCAACCTTGTGTGAATGCTCTGAAAAGCTAATAATTTGCATATCACAGCATCTTCTTCCTGTAGGTTAAAATTCGCGTCTGTAGCACGTCATCTTCGTAGTGTAGCAATTTTAATGGCCAGTAGTGTATATAGGAGTCACCTGTGCTTTTTTCCAGTCACTTGGGACTTTGCGCTGGCCGAGAGATACGTGGTAAATGCAAACTAAGTAAGAGAGAAATGCCGTAGGGTAATCTTTGTAAAACCAAACTGAGATTCCATTCGGACCTCGCAACGTATTTGTTTTCAACCCTTTCATTTGCTTCTCTACGCCAGGAATGACTATTTCTATGACCTCCATACAAGAGTCTGTGCGATAGTCAGACGCATGAACGATTTCTTAAACTTGAAATTTTAAATTTCAGCTTCCCTTTTACTATCTTCTGTTGCCATTGACTGGATAGAAGCCTTTGACTCGCTAAGCGATTTTGGCTAGGACCGGAATTTTCTCTTGTTCTGGTCAGGGTCTTTTGCTAAGGTGATAGTTGTTATGTACCTAGTGCATCGATCTTTTTAGAAACACGGATCGCTACTTTTACCTGTAGTTATTTGAACTTTCGGTTTTGAGTGCTGCAGTCACTAGTGGACAGTGTTTGTTATGAGAGAGCGGAAATGACCAATGTACAACAGGCTCTTCACCGTGGTTTGCATGAGCAACTAAGTCTCATCTTGCTGTCACCAGAACAGTGTCTGGTCAAGGTTGAGGAAAATGTTACTGTCATCGCTGAGATTGGCAGCAAAGTTCAGTCAGCAGAGTTCGCCTTTTTATTATCATAAGGCATCAGCGCCGGTGAGGACAGACGGTGACAGGAGAGAGGTTGGATAGACCCCAGGGGAAGTATTTTGAAGACTGTGTTTGGAACAGACACGCTAAGGGAGCTGAACTTGACAGCACAGGTAATGAAAGAGTTGACAGAGGATAACAAGTCAGTGGTTAAGTGACGTACCACGTAGACACAGTTAAACATACCAGTTGGGATCCAGGTAAAAGGCATGCATCATTTGGGTGCTTCACAGTTCACCCCTATCCGGGGAAATGAGGAGCCATTTGGAATTTGTGCAAGTGAGGAAAAGGGGTGCAGCTGTTATAGGCAAAACGGGGAGACAGGATTCTCCAAGGGATTTATTGAACCTACACCGTATTTCCAGCAAGCAGGAGTGCACTGTATTTATTCTGTGTACAACAGCATAGTAGTGGTAACGAGTCGCTACAAGCAAGGAAGGCTCACAGAAGCACGACAATTAGATCTATGAGGTAGTGGGTTGTTGATTAATGGAACGGTATTGGACATAACTGGTGCAACCTTACATCTACCAGCTTGATGACAGCAACTAATCACTTGAACATAACACAGCCGCAGCTGCACTGGCCAGAAAACCACTAGAGGTATTCCCAAAGCGGAATCAAACCGTCCTGAACCATATGTGGAAACCAGACCTGAACTATTCACGGAATCAGTTAACAGCCATACAAGAGTGGCGAATTTCTGCAGAACAGTTGATGAAACATTTTAAACAATATCGGGAAGGGCAACAAAGAGTAACCATGACATTGAGCAGCATAGCCTTCATCAATTTGGGGCAGCAAGCCGCCCAGGTAACCAGTCCATCAGTAATACAAATCCGTGTTGACTGGATCCCTAGAGCGAGAATGAGGAATCTTGTAGAGTAAATGTCAAGAGAAATATATTTCTTAACGTTTAAAAAGGTATAACGGTACAGAATAAACCATGCATATTTGAAAATAGTTGTCAAGGGTATATGACGAAATAGTGTGAGAAGTATAAAAGCACAAAGTAATAAATATTCCAGAGGAACTAATGAAGTGTTAAATGGGTAGTAATGAGAAACTAAGTAGTGTAAGAGGAAATGTAGCGCGTTCGGTTTGTAAGTTAATTGCGGACTGTAAGCTGCTTGACGTTAGTGTTACAGAAACTCGTGTGGTAAGTGTCATATGCTGTAAAGACCGCTCTTCAGGGAGACCTGAGTGGCCAGATCTTTTCCGTGAAGAGAGATAGTGTAGTGCCGCTACTATTTAGGGGCAAAGTCCGTGAGAAGGTCCGGTGGATTATTGTATTAGCTGCCAGTAGCTGGTGAGCCTAGTGTGTTGCCATTTGGGCTAAGGCAATAACGATGTTGATTTATTGCTAGACTGGCTAGGATTACTTGTTCCAATCTGCCAGCACAGCGGTAATGCATCTACATCTACATTTACATCTACATCTACACGATTTCTCTGCAATTCACAATTACGTGCCTGCCAGACGGTCCATCGAACCACGTTCAATCTATTTATTTACCGTTCCACACGGGAAAAACGAATATTTAATTCTTTCCGTGTGAGATCTGATTTCTCTCCTATGTAGGTGGGCGCCAACAAAGTGTTTACGCACTCTTAGAAGAGAAAGTTGATGATTAAAATTTCATGAGAAGGTCCTGCCACAGCGGGAAAGCGTTTGTTTTAATGACTGCCATTCCAATTCGTGTATCATATCCGCGACACTCTCTGTCCTAGTTTGCGACGATAAAAAACGAGCTGCCTTTCTTTGAACTTTGTCAGTGTCAACCGTCAGTCCTATTTGATGCTGATCCCCCAAGAAGAGGGTGGACAAGAGTACTGTAAGCAGTCTCCTTACTACTCCTGTTACGCTTTCTATCTGTTCCGCCAATAAATCGCAGTCTTTGGTTTCTTTCCCCACAACATTTTCTATGTGAGCGTTGCAATTTAAATTGCTTGTAATGATGATCCCTAAGCAATTAGTTGAGTTTACAGCCTTTAGATTTAGTGATTAGTCGTGTAACTGAAATTTGGCAGTTTCTTTTTAGTGCTCATGTGGATGACTTCACAATTTTCATGATTTAGAGCTCAGTTGCCACTTTGTGCACCATACAGATGACTTGTCTAAATGATTTTGCAGTTGGTTTGGTCATGGCACAGGTAAGGGGCTTTCTCCATCATCAGGGTTTCGTTGGTGTTGCTGAGTGTGTGGCCAGAAGCAGTGCATTGGAATGACTGTTGCGCTGCTATCTAGAATAATAAGTGTCTATTTTTAGCAGATTCATTCTGAGCCTAGTAGTCTACTAGGATGAAGGGGCCACGCCCGATGAGGAAGCATCATGGAGCTTCCAGCAGCAGCCACAGGTTCGGGTCTCTATCACAGTATCTGCTTCCTGCATTAAGACTACCCTCCAGACTTGGTGCCACAGCCCATCAGGCCTTCCTGGCTCATTCGAGCAGCAGCCAGACTCCTGCCCAGAGGCAGCGGGTCGCACCCCAAGCACGATAGTCAGCTTCAGAGAATGCTGTGGGAGAGCCATCTTGCTTCACGATTTGGCCGCCTTATTCATCGCAGGATTGTCTACCTCGCAAGATTCCTGTCCATATCCACATGCTGCTGACGCCGGTGCTGTGGCTCACGTACTAAAGTAGAATGCCAGGCACCGTGTGCATCAGCAAATCAAGGCTCGGGCACGTGTTGTAGCCAGCTGGCCAGTCGGTAGCAGCTGCCTGGCCTTCTACCGGCCCCCTCTCCGTGGGGTGGGGGCGTGATCGACCCCTCTCCCCATAATGATGCAGTGCTGATGTACAAGTAGAAATAAGTTACTGAATTCCCTCTCGGCGTTTATCGGCTTGCCATCCAGTCTCAACCCTCAGTAGTTCGACATCCTGACATAGCGATCCACCACCCCTGGAATCTGCTATATGTTAGTGAGTCACAGTTGAAATCAGTCAGCTCATACTAATAGCTGGGGTTTGCGCTTTTTAAGGCTCGGTCATGTGTAAAGCAGGTGGCAGACCTTCGCTTCATTAGTAGAACACTAGCTAAATGCAATCAGTCAACAAAAGTTACTAATCACTCGTGCGACCCATCCTAGATTATTGCTAAAGTGTGTGGGAACCAAACCAAACAGTATTATCCAGGGATACTGAACATGTGGAAAGAAAGGTACCACTGATGTTCACAGGTTTGTTTGGCGAGTGGGAGTGTCACAGAGATGCTGAAGAAAATGAACTCGCAGAATCTTGAAGACAGACGTAAACTATCCTGAGACAACCTGCTTACAAAGTTTCAAGAACCATCGTTAAATGATGCCTCTTGCCATATACTACAGCACCGTACTTATCATTCTCATACGGATCGTGAGGATAAAATAAGATTAATTACAGCGCACACAGAGGCATCTGAACGGTCGTTCGTCCTGTGCTCCATACGTGAATGGAACGGGAAAGATCCCTAATAACTGGTACAGTGGAAATTACTCTCTGAACATGGCTTTGCAGGGTATAGCTGTAGATGTAGGTGTAAAAGGTACACGTCCTGCTCGATCTACACATCCTGGACCACAGTGGCGCATTGGGTGTCGCGTTACATCAACAGCAAAATGTGCCGGTGCTCCAAGCATGTATCACATTCCCCAGTCTTAGGTGAAGTTGAATAGTAATCAGACGGAGGATTAATAGACGGTTCTAGGCGCTACAGTCTGGAACCGCGCGACCACTACGGTCGCAGGTTCGAATCCTGCCTCGGGCATGGATGTGTGTGATGTCCTTAGGTTAGTTCGGTTTAAGTAGTTCTAAGTTCTAGGGGACTGATGACCTTAGAAGTTAAGTCCCATAGTGCTCAGAGCCATTTGAACCATTTGATTAATAGAAAAGCTTACGTTTCAACTACATTTGCACTAATAACTTATACACAGTTATCTCGTAAACGGCTGGTTTGCTGAATTATGTTTACTGGAAAGTTTATGCTTCCTCTCGTGCACTTTCAGCCATATTACTTTTCGCTGTAATTAGCGATATAACCGGGATATAAAAGTATTGTTACGTTAATTATACGGCAAATTTCCAGCATTAAACAGCCCTTTCACAGTTATGAAATATGAAGTAGGAATAATTTTAATACAGAAATACATAGCAAGGGCTTATATCGGAAAGGTATGCCAAATAAATCGAAAGCAAACTTCAGGTGAATATATATAAATTAGGGATATTTAAGAAAAAGCTGAAAACGATGATAGAAAAATAGCTTTGCAGTTTGTGCAAGAATACTGGGATGTATTTTACTAAGACGCTCACATAACGGATATTTCTGCTGCTCCTTCTCTGTTCCGATTGTTTCAAGCGGTCAGATATCCAGAAAAATGTTGAACTGAACTTAAGAGAGAGCTATAACAATTACGTTAAATTACATGTGTGAAATGGTGAGTGGAGTGGTATCAGCGAGTCAGTGCTGAGTTTGTCTCTCTTTGTGTGTGTGTGTGTGTGTGTGTGTGTGAGAGAGAGAGAGAGAGAGAGAGAGAGAGAGAGAGAGAGAGAGAGCGAGAGAGAAAGAGAGAGAGCGAGAGAGAGAGAGAGAGAGGGGGGGGGGGGGGAGAGATGGAGAGAGACACAGAGAGAGAGTCTAGAATTGATAAAATGTGAATTAGAACAAAAGATCTTCATTGTATTGTTTCCATGTTACATTGTTACTTCCTATATCTCTTTCTGACATGTTCACATTATTGTAAAAATGATCAAGGGATATCTCTTTCCGACATGTTCACATTATTGTAAAAATGATCAAGGGGTTTATAGAAATCATTATTGTTGATTTCTTCCTCAGCGATCCATTCATTTCAGTGTATTTAATTCATTTCAGGAATGAACTACTCGGTAAATGAACGAAATAAAAATTCTGAAACAAAGACATACAATGTGGTGAAAGAAGTGATGAGATATCCCCTAATATCGTGTTCGACTTATTTTTTCCCCGCGTATCATAGTAACTCGACGTGGCATGGACTCCACAAGTAGTTGTAAGTCTCCTGCAGAAATATTGAGACATGTTGACGCTATAGCCCTGATAACTTCGAAAATATTGCCGAAGCAGGATTTTACTCATGAATTGACCTCTCGATTATGTCCCACAAATGTTCGATGGGATTCGTGTATGGTGATCTGAGTGCTCAAATAATTCGCTCGAACTGTCCAAAATGTTCTTCAAACCAGTCATAAACAATTGTGGCCCAGTTCAAATGGTTCAAATGGCTCTGAGCACTATGGGACTTAACTTCTGAGGTCAGCAGTCCCCTAGAACTTAGAACTACTTAAACCCAACTAACCTAAGGACATCACACACACCCATGCCCGAGGCAGGATTCGAACTGCACTGCGGTTCCAGACTGTAGCGTGTAGAACCGCTCGGCCACCTCGGCCGGCTGTGGCCCAGTGACGTGGTGCATTGTTAATCAATTAAACATCCGTCGTTGTTTGGGAAAATGAAGTCCATCAATGGCTCCAATTGGTCTCCAAGTAGTCGCACATAACCATTTCGAGTCAATCATCCATATAAACACAGTCCACCCCATTATGGAGCAGCCATCACCAGCTGGCGCAGTGCCCTGTTGACAACTTGGATCCACGGTTTTGTGAGATCTGCGCAACACTCGAATCCTGTCATCAGCTCTTACCAACTGAAATCGGGACTAATAACCAGACCACAGCTTTCCAGTCGTCTAGGGTCCAACGGATATGGTCACGAACCCAGGAGACCCACTGCAGGCGATGACGTGCTGTTAGCAAAGGCACTCGCGTCAGTCATACGCTGACATAGCCTATTAACGCCAAATTACGCCGCACTATCCTAACAGAAACGTTTGTCGTACGTCCCACATTGATTTCTGCAGTTATTTCACGCAATGTAACGTGTCTGTTAGTAATGACACCTCTACGCAAGTCCGCAGCTCGTGGTCGTGCGGTAGTGTTCTCGCTTCCCGCACCCGGGTTCCCGGGTTCGATTACCGGCGGGGTCAGGGATTTTCTCTGCCTCGTTATGACTGGGTGTTGTGTGATGTCCTTAGGTTAGTTAGGTTTAAGTAGTTCTAAGTTCTAGGGGACTGATGACCATAGATGTTAAGTCCCATAGTGCTCAGAGCCATTTGAACCATTTTTGAACCTCTACCCAAAATCTGTTCTCTCGGTCGTTACGTGAAGGCCGTCGGTCACTGCGTTGTCCGCGGTGAGAGATAATGCTTGAAATTCGGTATTTTCGGCTACTATTGACACTGCGGACGACGGAATATTGGGTTCCCGAACGATTTCCGAAGTGGAAAGTCCCTTGCGCCTAGCTCAACTACCATTCCGCGATCAAAGTCAGTTAATTCTCATTGTGCGACCATAATAACATCAGAAACCTTTTCATATGAATCACCTGAGTACAAATGAAAGCTACGTCAATGCACTGCCCTTTTGTACCTTGTGTACACGATACTACCGCCATCTGTATAAGTGAATGTCGCTATCCCATGACTTTGTGACAGTATACTCTTAAATACTATGGGAACTATTTGCATTTAAAAAAGAGCGTCATGAAACCACCAGAAGCTGTTATAATGTGTGTTTATTCACAGAGAATTAGTGTAAGTCAAGCGACAATCTGCAAGTCACGAATTAATGCTATATACAGTTTAAAAAGTTTTAAACTTCCTGGCCGATTAAAACTGTGTGCCAGACCGAGGTTCGAACTCGGCACCTTTGCACTTCGCGAGCAAGTGCTCCAGGAGTGCAAGGTTCGCACGAGAACTTGATAGGAAAGTGGGAGACAAGGTACAGACGGAGTTAAGGCTGTGAGGACGGCTCGTGAGTCTAGCTTGGGTATTTCAGTCAATAGCGCACTTTCTCGCCAAAGGCAAAGGTTCCGAGTTCGAATTTTGCTTCAGCCCACAGTATTACTCTGCCAGTATGTTTCGTATCAGCGCACATTCCGCTGCAGAGTGAAAATTTGATTCTTTAAGAAGACTGTTTGCCGTCAAATACATAACTGGTTGTAGCTACCGGTACTCTCACATACACATGCGTCTGTCATACATTTTTGACCAGTCGACAAGTGCAAAAAGCGACAGCCCGTTATGGTGTTAACCACATTGTCTGGCCAAACTCGAACCATGAAGTGATGGCAAAATTAGCTGATGTTTGTTTTCATTACAGATTCAGCTTTTGGTGGCTCCTTACGCCATTCCTTAAATACATCGAAGGTGAGCAGCGCCGTTTTCAGAAAATATTTCAGAATATTCAGTCTGCGCCTATGTGTCGTATGACTGGTTAAGAATAGTGTAGCTCACGTGTAGAGCATTTCCAAGGACCATAGTGAGATTGATCTGCTGTATCCTATTGACATTAACTCTGTTTCTGCTGCAGAGAGTGTATTTCTAAAGCGGTCGCTGTGATCGGTTGGCGGCTGTATTGCTTTTGCTAGCTTATATATAATTCAGCTTCCACTACGATAAGCAGGTCTTTGCAAATGAAGTTTCCCTCTCCTCGTTGCAGAACTCTTCGTGAGGCCACCACCTGCTCGCCCCATTAAGGATTCCATCAGGCGTTCCCCCTGGAGAAACTCGCCAGGAGTCATCAGAGCAGAAATCGGACGATAGACCGCCTGGACACGAATTCCGTCCACCTGCAAGAAGCGCTCGCCGAAGCACTAGATTTGTATTCATGAGAATCCGCTGGATCTCATGAGCGACCGCCTCGCGGTTCTTCCCCCTTCCCATCCCACTGGGGATGGACCGACCAGCCAGCTCTGCACACCCCGGCTAGCTGTGAGCATTAAATCACTCTTCTAATCTTAGTTGTACCGGAGCAACAGCGTAGCCATTCGTCAGTTAATCGTAGAAGCACGGTGACCACGTGAAGCAAGTAGTGAGTGGAGGGGGTTGTCCTTCTTTGCGAGGATACTACTGAAACGTAATTTACGAGGTACTTTACGGATTCTCAGGAGGACATTCTAAGAGAGCCAAGTGAAAAGTTGACGGCCTGGCAGTGAAATAATTATTTCAGGTAAAAAGTGCACTTTTTCCAATGAGTAGACCCCAACCCTGAAAGGTGTTTCTGGACGGTCTGCAAAAACCCATCACCTGTTGACATTATTTCTTCATTAGAAACAAGCAAGGTAACAAGACAACTGTCTTGCAGGTGCTGTATTTCATTCTGAAGCGCAGTTTCTCGCTATAGTCGCAAATCCACGTTTGTGTGCTGGAATTGGATTTAGAAGGATCAGGAGCATTAGGGCTTTAACGTTCAATCGACGACGAGTACATTAGATACGTAACATACTCTCATACTGAGGACGGTGAGGAAGGAAACTGACCGCTTCCTCTTCAAAGGAACCATTCTGAAATTTGCTTAAGTCGTGTGACTAGGGCCTCCCATCGGGTAGACCGCTCGCCTGGTGCAAGTCTTCCGATTTGACGCCACTTCGGCGACTTGCGCGTCGATGGGGATGAAATGATGATGATTAGGAGAACACAACAGCCAGTCCATCTGCTTAAGTGATTTATGGAAACCGCGGTAAAGCTAAGTTTTTCAATGTTGACTCGGAGGTAACCAGTTACAACCATCGAAGTGGAAGGAATATCATCACCAGTATTTGGTCGAGAAAGGGAGAGGAGGTAGTGGCGTACAGTTTGTTAGAATCAGACTTCGCGTTAAATTATAAATATCCGCAGAGTACCATGGGGCTACTGCTGATGGTTCTCTCTCAGTCAACGGGAACGTTAAGCTCGGCAGCCGCGATAGCACAAACTTTGATTGGGGATGCATGGGGATAGAAATCGTCCCGTCCTCTTTAAAGGAACCATTATGACATTAGTCTTAAATGATTTAGGGAAAAGATGAATAACCTAAATCTGGATGACCAGACAAGAATCTGGAGCGCAGTTTTTCGCTACGAACAAAATGTCTTACTACTGTGATAATTTTCTGCCTCGACTCAGAGATAGTTAAAATCCTCGTGGTGGAAGAAATTGGGTGGCAAGAGAGAGAAAGACGGCTAGAATCCTCGTGATGGAAGAAATTGTGTGCCAAGGGAGAGAGAGGTGATGGAGTAGGTGCTATTTATGATTACGAAGTTTTCTGCAGGTGTCTTGCACTAAATTACAAATCCACCGGCAGTGTCTCGTGAAGCGAATGTTGACCTTGTCCTCTCTTGGGGCGTTAAACTAGGTGGCTATCTTGGTGCTATTCTAAAGCATACGTAGGAAAATAATTCCACTACTGTACTAGTACAATTACACTGTTGATGACAAATTGCTGGAAACAGTATCTACTGTAAGATATCTAGGAGTAACCAGCCAGAGAAAGCTTGGGTGGAATGACCACATGAAGCAAATAGTAGGGAAATCAGATGCCGGACTAAGATTCACAGTAAGCATCTTAAGGAACGTACTTTATCCACGAAAAAAGTGATTTACAAGAAACTTGTTTGATCGATTTTTTAATATTGGTCATCAATTTGGGACGCTTACCAGTAGGACTGATAGAAGAGATAGAGTATATCCGACGAAGAGAGGCATGTTTCGATCAAGGGGTAGTTTAGACAGCGCGAGAGTTACAGAGAAGCTCAACAACTCCAGTGGCAGGCGTTACGGGAGAGGCCTTGTGCGTCATGGAGTGGTTTACTACTGAAATTCTGAGTGCGCACTTTCAGGGAAAAGTCACATAACGTATTAATTCCTCCCATATACATATCACGAAATTACCACCACTTGAAAATTCGGCCCCGAGGAGTGGCCGCGTGGTTAGAGGTGTCATGTCACGGATTACGCAGTCCCTCCCGCCGGAGGTTCGAGTCCTCCCTCGGGCATAGGTGTGTGTGTGTGTGTGTGTGTGTTTGTGTGTGTGTGTGTGTGTGTGTGTGTGTGTGTTGTTCTTAGCATAAGTTAGTTTAAGTAGTGTGTAAGTCTAGGGTCCGATGACCTCAGCAGTTTGGTCCCTTGGTCCCTTAGGAATTCACACAAATTGGAACTTTTTTTTTTTGAAAGTTCGAGAAACTAGAGGTAATACGGATGATTACCGACAACCAGTCTTCCCACACGGCATTCGGAATGAGGAAGGATACCAGCAAAGCCCTTTCAAAGGAACATCATGGAATATTTCGTAGCCAATGTAAGAAAAGCAAGAAAATCATAAATCTCGATGGCTGGACGGAAATTTAAACCGCTGTCCTCTTGAATACTAATCCAGTGTCTTACTACTGCGCCACTTCTTTCTGTTGGTGGGGAAGCTATTCAAGAGCAGTAAGCTATATTCCGGCACTCGGTACCGCCAATGTCTATAAATGTTGTGTGCATTAAATATTGTCACATGCATTGGTCGAATATACCGGGTGTTTCAAAATCAACATCGGGGTTTTAAGGCCTTGTAACATTTATTGCATTCAACTTACAATTACGTCCGCCCCCGGTAGCTGAGTGGTCAGCGCGACGGAATGTCAATCATATGGGCCCGGGTTCTATTCCCGTCTGGGCCGGAGATTTTATCCTCTCAGGGACTGCGTGTTATGTTGTCCTAATAATCATCATTTCATTCCCATCGACGCGTAAGTCACCGAAGTGGCGTCAAATTGAAAGACTTGCACCCGGCGAACTTTCTACCCAACGGGAGGCCCTAGTCACATGACATTTACATTTAACTTACAGTTATAAATAATACATCAAACACAGGAGCAACTCAAATAATTTCTCTTGGAAGTGTTCAATGTGAGCATCCCACGCAGCACGCGTCTAGTCGATAGGCGAGTTCTTTTCGTACCTTCATCAGTGTGTCTGGAGTAATTGTTGCAACAACTGCTTCAATCCTGTTTCTTAAATCGGGTAGCTCAGCTGTTAGCAGAGGCACATACATATGATCCTTTATGAATCCCCAAAAGTAAAAATGGCATGGCGTCAGATCGGGTGTACGTGGAGGCCATGCGAAACAAGCTGTCGTCCGACCTCCGGCTACAACGTCGTTTAATGTGTCGCATCCTGAGTTGTGCCAGTGAGACGGTGCACCACTTTGTAGCCAAATAAAGTTCAGTAGTTCAGCTTCTTTCGATTAAGAAAAGATTCATAGTTCTTTTACAGTTGCTTCGCCCAAAAAGAAAGACCAATAAACTTTCCGCCGTGATATAACGCAAAAAACATTCAATGCAGGGGAGTATCGTTGCAGCTATATCATATCGTGGGGATTTGGTAACCTCCAGATGCACACATTACGTGTGTTCAGATTTCCACTTAGGTGAAATGTCGATAAATCACTAAAGATGAGGCAGTGTTGCAAAGTGCCACGTAAACCGTACTCCCTAGACTTTAAGGCTTGTTTGTAACAACTGTAGACGATAAGGACGTAGTTGTGTCTCTTTAAAAGTCTTCACACATACGTCACTGGAATTGCTAATTCTCGACCAGCCTTTCAAACTGATTTCTTGGAGCTATGCATGAGAGACTCTCTCACTTGTCAAACGTCTGTGGATGTTATCCATAGTGGAGAAACTTCAGGATAAGGAAATCAGGCACAAGTACATAACAGCGATCTCAGAAAGGTACCAGTTAGTTGAATGTAGTCAATTACAGTCATTGGAAAAGGTACAGGGACACAGTACTCGAAGTGGCTAAAGAATGTCTTGGAACAGTAGTGTGTAAAAGTAGGATGAAGCAAACAGCTTGGTGGAATGACACAGTCAAGGCAGCCTGTAAAAGGAAAAAGAAGGCGTATCAAAAATGGCTACATACTAGAACTCAGGTAGACTGAGAAAGTTATGTTAAAGAAAGAAACAAAGCCAAACAGATAATCGCAGCATCCAAGAAGAAATCTTGGGAAGACTTTGGAAACAGGTTGGAGACTATGGGTCAAGCTGCTGGAAAACCATTCTGGAGTGTAATTAGCAGTCTTCGAAAGGGAAGTAAGAAGGAAATGACAAGTATTTTGGACAGGTCAAGAAAACTGCTGGTGAATCCTGTGGATGCCTTGGGCAGATGGAGGGAATATTTTAAAGAGTTGCTCAATGTAGGTGAAAATACGATCAGTAATGTTTCAGATTTCGAGGTAGAATGGGATAGGAATGATGACGGAAATAGGATCATATTTGAGGAAGTGGAGAAAATGGTCAATAGATTGCAGTGCAATAAAGCAGCTGGGGTGGATGAAATTAAGTCGGAACTCATCAAATACAGTGGAATGTCAGGTCTTAAATGGCTACACAGGATAATTGAAATGGCCTGGGAGTCGGGACAGGTTCCATCAGACTGGACAAAAGCAGTAATCACACCAATCTTTAAACATGGAAACAGAAAAGACAGTAACAACTACAGAGGTATCTCTTTAATCAGCGTTGTGGGCATAATCTTCTCAGGTATTGTTGAAAGGAAAGTGCGAGTATTAGTTGAGGACCAATTGGATGAAAATCAGTGTGGGCTTAGGCCTCTTAGAGGCTGTCAGGACCAGATCTTTAGCTTACGGCAAATAATGGAGAAGTGTTATGAGTGGAACAGGAAATTGTATCTATGCATTATAGATCTAGAAAAGGCATATGACCGGGTTCCTAGGAGGAAATTATTGTCTGTTCTGCGAGATTATGGAATAGGAGGCAAACTTTTGCAAGCAATTAAAGGTCTTTACATGGATAGCCAGGCAGCAGTTGGAGTTGACAGTAAATTGAGTTCATGGTTCAGAGTAGTTTCAGGAGTAAGACAAGGCTGCAATCTGTCTCCACTGTTGTTCATATTATTTATGGATCATATGTTGAAAACAATAGACTGGCTGGGTGAGATTAAGATACGTGAACACAAAATAAGCATTCTTGCATATGCGGATGACTTAGTTGTGATGGCAGATTCGATTGAAAGTTTGCAAAGTAATATTTCAGAGCTAGATCAGAAATGTAAGGACTATGGTATGAAGATTAGCATCTCCAAAATGAAAGTAATGTCAGTGGGAAAGAAATATAAACGGATTGAGTGCCAAATAGGAGGAACAAAGAACAGGTGGACAGTTTCAAGTACTTAGGATGCATATTCTCACAGGATGGCAACATAGTGAAAGAACTGGAAGCGAGGTGTAGCAAAGCTAATGCAGTGAGCGCTCAGCTACAATCTACTCTCTTCTGCAAGAAGGAAGTCAGTACCAAGACTAAGTTATCTGTGCACCGTTCAATCTTTCGACCAACTTTGTTGTATGGGAGCGAAAGCTGGGTGGATTCAGGTTACCTTATGAACAAGGTTGAGGTTACGGATATGAAAGGTGCTAGGATGATTGCAGGTACTAGTAGATGGGAACAATGGCAGGAGGGTGTCCACAATGAGGAAATCAAAGAAAAACTTGGAATTAACTGTATAGGTGTAGCAGTCAGGGCGAACAGGCGTAGATGGTGGGGTCATGTTACACGCATGGGAGAAGCAAGGTTACCCAAGAGACTCATGGGTTCAGCAGTAGAGGGTAGGAGGAGTCGGGGCAGACCAAGGAGAAGGTACCTGGATTCGGTTAAGAATGATTTTGAAGTAATAGGTCTAACATCAGAAGAGGCACCAATGTTAGCACTGAATAGGGGATCATGGAGGAATTTTATAAGGGGGTTATGCTCCAGACTGAACGCTGAAAGGCATAATCAGTGTTAAATGATGATGATGATGATGATGATGGTATTCACCGTCTTGTCTCACAGTTGGATAAATATGTTAACAGTTTTGGTGACTACTTTTGAAGTACTAAACAGTTTACTTACTTTTTCTCTATCTGTCTCGTTTTTATTTGACTGCCCCTCATAATGTTGTAGGCCGCGTGCCTACTGTGAACTATTCTTCCCTCGGAAGCTGTGGGGTTTCCGTAGCTGACTCATCGAGCTGGCGTACACTGCTGTGCTGGTGAGATAAAGCTACGCTTTGTCCCAGTATTAAGTAGCGGTGGACCTGGTGTAAAATGGGAGAGTGAGGTCCTAGGCTTTTCTATCCAGGGAACGATGGCGAGAGGCAGGGGTACCAATCATGAGTCAGTCTGCTGCAGAGAGATACTGGCTGTACCAGTCCTCTCGTTGGATTCAGTGGGTGGTGTCGTGGTTAGTTGTGAAGTCGTACTGCAGTGATAGATTTTCAAATATTGCATTTTTAACCATTTTCCCAATGACGGAAACAATTTTGGAGTGAATACAAACATCTGTCTGCTGTAAGAGTATGCTACCAGTAATGATTCTGAGTAGTCTGATGACGGACGAGTCCACAGATTTCATGTAGTTGTTAAACATGGTAATTACCGCTTATGACTATAAAAACTGACAGTCCCAAGTGATAATTACCGTGATTAATAAAGGTGCAACGGTGCAAGCCTCCTGCGCAGCTATTAAATATATAAATGAGAGGTACAAGGAACCTGAATTCTGTGAGTGAGTTATGTGTTGTGTACGCTGACCAGAGCCGGAGACCCGAGGGAGCGCTTACAAGCAGAAGCACTATCGCATTTTCTTGGAAGTCGCCCCAAGAAGCCAGAATATTGACACCGACGGGCACCAGTGAGCACCAGCGAGCGTAGGACACCAAACGGTGTACCCGCAGAGTAAGCGCCAAATACATCCCTAGCAAATCAGAGTCATACCCGTACATCAATTATTACATGGCTCTGAGCACTATGCGACTTAACCGCTGAGGTCATCAGTCGCCTAGAACTTAGAACTAATTAAACCTAACCAAGCTAAGGACATCACACACATCCATGCGCGAGGCAGGATTCGAACCTGCGACCGTAGCGGTCACGCGGTTCCAAACTGAAGCGCTAGAACCACAAGGCCACACCGGCCGGCTCAATTATTACAGTCACGTTTTGTAAGGAAAAACTGAAGCTTAAAATCGAGACAAAGGTGATTCATACAACAAATTAGGAGATTAATGAAAGTAAATACTGAGAAGTAATATTGACAGTAGCAGCGTGGAGGATGGCTATACTGTGATTGTGGGCTGCTTCCCAGAAATGCTTATCTAGCAGAAGGTGCCATCTGCCCATGATTCGCTCGCACTTAGTGAAGATGTAGTACAGCTCACTTGTCATTATTGATCGGCTGAACTGTTACTTTCCGTTAACAGAGCTTTTTGTTATTATAACTTTTTGGTAATTGGTATTTTTAGTTGTGAAACGTCACAGTTCTAAACTCATTTTACGAATCCACAACCTGTATCCTTCCCATCTCTACTCCAACATTAGAATGTTACTGCTGTTATTTATCACTATAGCTGTTACATTGTGATTAGTCACATGTGACAACCAAAACGAACAGGCTCTGGCGAGTATATCTCATAACTGGTATATCTGGCCAGGCGAATTGCGTCAGTGCAACGAAGTGATACGTTCCCACCTGTACAGACGGTTACAGGTCAGGACCTAAGGCTAGCGGTGTCAGTAACCAAACTGGAAAACCGTTGCGTGAGATGATATTGTTGATATTTACAACTGTTCCTTCTCTGTTGCCACGTGATGAAAAAAGATACATGAGAAGTGGACGCACTTGTGCACAGAAAAAAAATTGTCGCAGAAAAACAATCAGTAGTAACTGTGGTTCACATTTATTCTTCTTTTGGCTTTAAATTCTGTAGTAATGGAACAAGTACGAAAATATTAATAGTGTGGTCCTGAGAGTCATAACATAAATTTCCAGAGAGTACAGTATGAATTCGTGTTTAAAATACGGATTCTAACCACTTTATTGATCTGACAATTATACACTGTGAATAACATTGCTGGTAGATAATAACGATAGGAAAGTTTAATATTTTTTGTGATTTACTTAACGCAATTCCCGTTCTGATTACTTGCTGCCTTATGTATCCATCCACATCTAAGAGAGAGAGAGAATCGTGCAGATCCAAGATATACTTCGGTAGAATAAGACACTAAGTTCTTAGATCGTAGT
Source organism: Schistocerca americana (assembly GCF_021461395.2). NCBI lineage: Eukaryota > Metazoa > Arthropoda > Insecta > Orthoptera > Acrididae > Schistocerca > Schistocerca americana. The sequence goes on from NC_060122.1 coordinate 656,582,288, forward strand.
ACGAACGTTGGTCAACAAATGGCACCTCATTGAATGTTATAATGCTACTTTCAATTGTTACTAGCGACTCAACACTGTTCTTGAGAACAGTCGAAATAATTTGTAGCAGTCAAAATGGCTTCCAAGACGGTATGAACGCCGTAAAACAGACTAGATGCAGTCTAGTTGTGAGTGGAACTACAGTCAGATACTGATGACTTGTTATTACGGAGAACTCTGACTTCTCATTCACTTGTGGTGAGTAACCGTTAACGTGATTACATGCCCACTCCTACATCACATATAGGTTTGTTGACGTCCACTTTTAGCGAAGACTAGCTGAGAGGTAGCTGTGGAGGGCGGCGTGTAAAGATTAAAATGTTTTTTAACTTCGGTTGTCCTGTGCGATTTTTGGATACTACAGCCTTTTTACAACTGCGTCAAAACTATTTATGTGAATAGCCATCAAGCGCTGGAGAACGATCTGTTCAATAATCTTCAGTCCACAGGTCTACAATTCAGCTCGCCAAAACTGACATAAAATGTTCTCTCTCCAAGAATTATGCAGAGGAGTCAGGAACCACGGCTATAAATAAAACACTAATTTTTTTTTTACTGGGCTCCATATTCTGACGAAAGTTCACATGCATAAGAATTAGTTCTGAACATCATTAAAGCCCGTTGTATCATACTGAGCACGGTTCAGAAACGATATCTTCTCTTTGTCCCTTATTCTGTGAAGTTAATGGCTCGCTCTTAAGGTGACGAATAATCTCAGACATTTTTCACGCAGTTTTCTATAATATATCACACGAAACAGGACATCGAAAATGAAATACGTGTATTCCAGTTAAATTATTAATCCAAGTAAGTTCATTTTACATTGTTTCACAAGATGTACGTGGTATCTCTTTCACTCGAAAAAACAATCGTGTCAGTCGTCATTAACTCCATTGAGGGCTAGCGGACACGGACAAGTCATACCACATTCTGCAGCGGAGTGTAACATACTCTGTATCACTAAAGACGATCGAGGGACCACTGAAGTGCAGAAACGCCAGTTTCTATATACTTGCGGTGCGAACGGGGATGGAAACACTTGGCCTGAACTTGCTTCCAGCATTGCCAACAGCGCTCATCGAGTACCTTTTTTAACTAAAGCCAATTTTTCTCTAAGTAAATACAAAATCTGTACATACTTTATAATTTTTGAGCTCAATAACTTTTATAATAGAACCTCCAGAATTTTTTAAACGGCGATGTAGATAGTAGCCTCTGAACTGTCTATTTCTATGTTTTTGTGCCTTTACTGAATTGCAACATCATAATGAAAATGGAAAATTTTCATTATTACTTGTATAAAACCCTCTGCTGTCATTTTAGCTTTGAGTCTTGTTTACTAAGGTAAGTTAAGGAGAGCTAGAATGGTAAAATTTTTTTTTCACCTTTTCGGATTTTTATCTCGTTACAAAATTAGCAATTTCCCGAATAAAATGATGTATATGATGTATATATCACTCATAAACTCACGTGGGCAGCACTTTATTTTATTTTTTTAAACATAATCTACAACAGTTGAAAATGTTAAAATTTTTATGTGCATTACTTCAAGATCCAATAAAATCGGTAATTTTTTATATAGAAGGCTATGAATTGCTGCGTTATAAAGGTTAGCCTTTAGCACTGTCAAAAATATTAACGTATCGGTTCATAGTATAAACACGCGTTGTATGTCGAAATGCTAACGTTTCTCCGAGGAAAAGTTACGAATAGATTGGTAAATCTCTCAAAAAGTAAAGTATGACCCCAAAATCAAATGTTTTTAAGAAGCATGGGTTTCATGGTAATAGATTTTCGAATAAAGGGAAACATTGTGTTTAACGTGTGGTGTGTGCAGTTACAGACAATGAAACACATGCAAACTCGTCAGTATCTAGTACCCATTAGTGCTTCGAAGATTAAAATAAAACGAAAGTGATGTAAATGTTAGGTTAGGTTATGTTCTGATAGATTTACACATCCTAAGAAGGGTGTTAGGTGAATGTGTGTGTGTGTGTGTGTGTGTGTGTTGTAAAATATGTGGAGGGCCAGTTAGTTTACATGAAGACAGTGAGGTATCAAATGGACTATCCAGGAAACTTATTAATTCTGATAAGTGTAAAGAGAATTATTTTGAAGTAAATGTTAGGTGGTTTTATGGATTGAGAGCTATTGGCAAAGGAGATACTGCAGCAGAAACAATGTGTGCCGTGGTGAATATGCCGTGCCCACCTTGCAAAATCGACAAGTATGCAGAACTTATTGGAGCTGCTCTGGAATCTGTTGCATGTGAGTCAGTGAAGGATGCTGCAAACGAAGCTGTTGAAATAAATGCTGGTATGACTGACATGCAAGTTGCTTTTGATGGCACTTGGCAGAAGCGCAACTACAGTTCTAAGAAGTCTGTTGCTACAGTGACCGGTGTGGATACTGGAAAAGTAATAGATTTCCAGATTTTAACCAAACATTGTTATAAGTGTAAATTAGAGTATGAAGAAAGGCATATCTGTGACAGCAATTATGAAGGAACAACTGGTGGTATGGAGGCCTCTGCAGCTATCGAAATTTATAGTTGACCTGTGAACGAAAGGGGAGTGTGTTACACTAAGTTCTTAGGAGATGGAGACTCAAAATCATATAACAGCGTAGTAGCTGCTCGGCCTTATGGTGAGAAGATTATCACAAAACTGGAATGTGTTGGTTATGTCCAGAAGAGGATGGGCACCAGGTTGAGGAAGTTGAAACAAAGTTTGAGATATGAGAAACCTCCTGATGGTAAAACCATAAGAGGCAGGCTGGCAGACAAAATGATTGATGAACTACAGCAGTATTATGGGATGTCCATTAGAAATAATACTGAGAGTTTGTTGAAAATGAAGCAGGCAGTATGGGCTACCTTCTTCCACAGACTGTCAACTGATGAAAAACCAGTACACCGCCTTTGCCCTCCTGGACCTGATTCATGGTGCAATTACCGCAATGCCCAGTACTCAAACAATTCATATAGCCATAAACATTCCATACCAGCAGCAGTCACGGATATCATAAAACCTATTTACAGAGACCTGGAAAATCCTGAATTACTGAAGGAGTGTGTGCATGGTCAGACTCAAAATTCCAATGAGTCGTTCAATAATTTTATAAGGACTCGCTTACTAAAAAACGTTTTCGTTGGAATGAAGACGCTAAAGTGGAGGGGAGGGGGGCAGTGATGCTGTTATTGCTTCTAATGATGACAACAGTGGTAAGGTGAAAGTGCTACAGCACATGGGAATGAATCCTGGAGCAAACTGCATCAGAGAACTTGAACGGATGGACAAGGTTCGCATTGATAAAGCAGAGTATGCAGCACAGTTGGCCATTAAGGAGTCCAGAAAGAAGAAAAGAAGAAAGAACTTGGAAAAATATAAAGAGGATGATATACAGTATGGTGAAGGGTGCTTCTGAGTGACTGAAAATAAAAAAGCATATATTAAAAGTCTTCTGAATCTTTAGAAGCCGTTCCTCAAAATTTACATTTTCTGTTGCATTTTTCCCTAAATCTCAGAAACTACTTTGAGTAGAGTATTCAAATTTTCAGGGAGTAATAACATACATATTCTGAGTCTACTGCACTGAAAGAGGACCATAATGTTATGTATAACTAAAATTATTTAGGAGAACGTACAAAAAAGTACACAAAAGTTCAACTGTGTAATTAACAAAATTGTATTTCCGAAAGCAGTTGTTGAAATGCAATTATTGTAGTTCAGTAGACTCAGAACAGACAGTTTAATGTCCTGTAAAAGTTTTATGTCAGTGGTTACAGTGGTTCCTGAAATACAAGGAATTCAAGTCACTAAATTTGACATTGTTGGGATAGGGCATTCCAACTCCCCTTAATCCAACTCTTTTTTATAGGTTTTGGCAGTAAATTGTTTTTACTTAATAATTAAAAACGTAAAGCAGGGAACTTCAAGAAAACTTCTATCACATGTTTTTATGATAAACTGAACCTAATTTCAAAGGGAAATCTTTCTAATATCAATGTTATGCGACTTTAAAATTTAGGAAAATAGAAAAAACTAAAATAGTTAGCTTCATGAAAACTTCTACAGTCTGTTTTTATAACCAACAGAACCTAATTCCAAATTACAACTTCCTAAGTTTAGAATTACAAGCTTCTGAATTTTCGCAAAAACTGTATTTTGAAGAAAGTATTATTGGATCATACTGAGGCTCGAAACCTTTCACACAATCTAGCCAAGTTCTGTAATAATATTTAAATATTTACTTTTATGTAATATTGTCACATCGTGCCTTTATTCGCTGTGTTCACAGCAAGCGTTAGACTCTGCTGCCTGACCTTGGCCGAGAAATGGAGAGAAATCAATGTCTCCTCGCCACACTGGACATACCATTAAGTGCTAGCTTCCCCACAGTTGGAGTGATATGCAGGCTTGGTAACTACTAGCAGTATTGGATCTTGTATCTGTCAGCAAAGTTTCGTCCCTGTTTGTATGTCAACAACTGTTGTCGAACATACTGTGAGATATGTCTTGCTGCCAGCAACGTAGTGAAAGTTTGACATTTATTGACTTTTGTAATCTTGTATGAAAAGTTTTAGTAATGGTTGATTAATAAACATTAATATAACTAATCGTAGATTTTCTTCTAGTTTTCTCACTCCTTACTGCCTAGTGATAATAAACAAATAATAAATTTGAATAATAATAATAATGTAACTGTCATATTTTCAGCCAGTTCGGATGCTGACTACAGAGGACAACCTAGCTATATGCATTTAGGCAGTGGACTTTACTACCAGAGCAGATCATGTGTTATAATCAAAGGAGAACAAAAATGTTACATAACTGGAAACAGACTCTGTGGGGCTGCTTAGCGGCCTTTAGCTGCAGTATGGTGACAATAATTTCTTCAAACACTTCCACTTTTCATAACTCTTCCTCCAAATAAGGTGGTTCAGTGAACTTGAGTACTTTGCAACCAGTATTGTTGTCTGATGCTAACTGGACAACCCTAGAGTGAATGAGGAAATCAGCTATGGACTATTCAAATTAGGAGATTTGAAATCACATTTGTGACTGAATTCATATAAGTCATTTACCTCATCTAAATACGACTGTTTGGTAATATTTGATACTGGTGTATTGTAGGTGGTCTGACGCAACATTAAATTTTTTATGAAATAAGGCTGCTCCATGCTATCTATGATAGAGAATACTGAGCCAAAAGGATCCATCAATGCATTGATTAGTAATGCAACTAGTTGCTGGCCCAGCTGACAAAGTACTCACATGTGCCCATGTTTTCCTTGGTTTCGTTTAATGTTGGAAACAGAGGCGGGGTGGTGGCTGCCTCCTTCTGTGAATCTGGTACCTGAGGTGGGGAAGAGTCTGTAACTGTAGAAGTACTCAACTTGCCACAGACAAGATTTTAAAATATTTGATATTGGAAGCTTCCTGAGAGATTAAAAGTGTATGCTGGACCACGACTCGAAATAGGAAACTTAGCCTTTCGTGGTTCCATGTATTGCTGACTAACAAGGAAACACAGCCATTTTGACCTAATGTTTTAAGGAGAAAAAGCACACTTGCAAGATATCAAGCCCCATAAATCGTTTGTGCACAAAAAAGTTTGGGTTATAATGCTAATAGTGATCTTCTGAAAGTACCACATTACCGATAAACCTAGCTGAAATTAACATTTTATATCAGGCGATATTGCCATTGTTATCGTTGTGGACAAAGCGATATATTTACCAAAAGAGACATTTACAATATCTTTACATCAAGAGCCCAGTGTATCCCCATCGAAGGAAAATATCCTCACTCATAGTGGAATATCATCCAAGGAAACGAACATGATGTTAGCAGTGGAGCAGAGTGCATTCTGGAACAATTGGCCCTTTGTTCTTCTTACGTAAACAAACTGGCCACTTGGACTGGCCTCCTTTTGTAAACAAACAGCTCTCCAGTGAACATTGCTTATTTAAGGTAAGTTATGACTCCAATGTAAACAAACACACACTTGTGTTGTTGTGTTCACATAAGTCTTGTTCATTACCAGATACTTTTAGCCTTATCTTAATTACCACAATTCGTCGTCCAAAGACACATGTAGAGTATCATAAACAAAAGATCTTTTAGTGTTTAACAATTACCATAGTGCATTATTTAAACATATACTCTCTTGAAAATTCCTGGCAGATTAAAACCGTGTGCCGGACCGAGACTCGCAATCGAAAAGGTAGAGTCGAGGTACTGGCAGAATTGAGGCTGTGGGGACGGATCGTGAGTTGTGCTTGGGTTGCTCAGTCGGTTAGAGCACTTGCCTGTCAAAAATAAAGGTCCCGAGTTCGAGTCTCACTCTGGCACACAGTTTCAATCTTCCAGGAAGTTTCATATCAGCGCTCATTCCGCTGTAAAGTGAAAATATCTCATTCTAAATACTCTCTTGCTATGTACCAAATCTACGTCACTTAGGAAACTTGTGGTTGATTCGTTAGTATGTTAAAAACAATGGCCTACACGTTAGGTTGTCACTATCGCGATACTGTACTAGAGTGTGAGACTGTAGACTCATAAACAATGGGTGGGCGTGGGTTGGGGAATAAAAAGTCAAAGAAAAATCAGTTCTATAGAGAAGTATGTGCAGATAAACAAGATGTTGCCAAATTAAACTGCTATCCCACGTTTAAACAGTTTCCAATGCTAGTGCTGCTACCACCACTAGTGGCATAAGATAGGAATGGTAGAGGTATGCACTTTATCTAAAACAAGCAAAAAGTATCTTCCACGATCAGCTCCCATACGTGCTCGAAGTCTCTGGGACTGTCTCTCTGCACTGGACCACTCTACCTTGTGTTACATATACCCTCATCTACATTTACATCTATACTCAGCAAAACCACTGTGAAGTACATGGCAAATGGTATGTCCAGTTTGTCATTAGGGCTCTTTCCTGTTCCATTCATGTATGGAGTACAGAAGGATTGATTGTTTAAATGCCTCCGAGCATGCTGCAACTAACCTAATATTGTCCTTATGTGCAGGGGATTGTAGTACATTCCCAGAGTCGCCATTTAAAACCAGTTCTTGAAACTTAACAAGTAGGTTTTCTTGGAATAGTTTACGTCTGTCTTCAGTAGTCTGCCAGTACAGTTTCTTCAGAATCTCTGTGACACTGCCATGGACAAACAAACCTGTGACCATTCATGCTACCATTCTCTGTACACATTTAAAATCCACAGTTAATTCTATTTAGTAAAGGTTCCCCACACTGGAGCAGTATTCTAGGAAAAGTTGCATGAGTGATTTGTAAGAAATCTCCTTTGTAGGCTGATTACTTTTCCCAGTATTCCACCAATAAACCAAAGTCTACATCCCGCTTTACCCGGGACTGTGCCTATGTGCTTATTTAATTTCATATTCCTACCGATATACCTTGGTATTTGTATGTTTTAACCGATTCCAAATGTGACTTATTGGTATTAAAGCCATAGGATACTGCATGTTTTCTTTTTTGAGGGGCATTATTTCACACATATGAACATTTAAAGCAAGTTGTTAATCTTTGCATCACTTTGAAATCTCAACAATGTCTGTCTGAATATGTATGCAGCTTCTTTCACACACTACTTCATTATGGATGTATCAGTCACCACTAAGGCTCAGATATCAATTTTAGCGGTCTCTCAGCATTTGCACCAACAATCTCATACACAATTCTTTTGAGCTGTCATAATAATTTTTTTACATCCATCTGTCAACATAGATGGCAAAGTTTGAAACAGTATCAGATGCCTAACGTAGATCTCAACAATTCCATTAACAGTATACGCTCTTACTAATAGCACATTGTGAAGTAATCTCCCTCACTTCAAGTTAGTAATGATCACATATTTTTAAATAACACTTATGCATTCACGTAATGAATCTGATGCAATATTGTGATTACTTGCTACAACAGTGCTAAGGTTTTCAAGAATATGTGCTTTAATGTCATTGTTAGAGACCAGCAATATTCTACCTTAAGTACCTATACAATACACAAACTCTACCATCAATCTGCCAGGAAGTTTCTACCATCAAGGTCAGTACCTATGATAAGGCACTAATTTCTCTCTCTTGTAATTTCCAAAATGTTAACACTATCATAGTGATCAGAAACCTATAAACGCACTAATGGATTACGGCAAGCAACCTACATGTATTTAGTAGAAATGTAAGTGGGATTCCCTTGAGGAAAGGCAAAAACATTCTGAAACAGTCCTAAAGATATACTGAAAATCAAACATTTGTAAATAGTGTTATATCTCTATAATCCACTTCCACATGAGATAATTTAAACTAAAGGTGGGCAGAACACACATTTTCTTGGGTGTGTTTTATCAAGTCATATGCCATATTCCTGTGTATATAAGTACACTTTGCACTCCTTGAAAGTCTTACCGGATAGTATTAATGCATCCTTAGAGAAGGATGTGATTGATTTACCTTCCCCCTCTATACCTACTCCACTGGTGAACTATCTCTGCTGTCTAAAACATGTAACATTACACTTATGCTCCCTAAAGCAACTCTGGATAATAGAATTGTTTTTATGAGGCACTAAAAATAAAATGTGTAACACACACATGTCAGCTTACAGAATGTGGTGGAAAATATATTAACCCCATCCATCTCCATCTGTGAACAAAAAAGGATAGAAAACATAAATTTAAAAAAAATTAAAGCCATTGTTATATCAATACATAAGGCAGAGTTTTCTATTTCTGAAGCACAAAATCACTTGAGAATTTTGTAGCAGATATTGCTTCCCAATTATTCTGTGTATGTACACAAGAAAATCATAATTTAGAAATTCATAATTATTACAAACTTTAAATGAGGGAGAGTGCTATGTAATACACTGATAAGAGGATATACTGTTAATGGAATGGGGGAAATCTGTTATGCATCTGATTCCGTTTTACGTCTGTGTTGATGGGTTATTGTTGTAAAAAATTACTGTCATAGCTGAAAAAATGATCTGTATGCGTCTGTGGTTAGAAACACTTGAGATTGATGGTGTGTGACCGCTAAAGGTGATATGTAAACTTGAGTGGTGTCTGGTGACTGGTATACATGTATTGTTTTTAAATACCATGTAAATGACTTACAGGCTGTCAAATAGGATTACACTACAGAATGTAAGGGAGCTTACATCATCTGCCTATATTTAATGGAGACATTCTAGGAATGTTGTGGAAATCAATCACACATTAAAAAAATTGTGTTCACTTCTTAAAAGTTTGCAACCAAAGTGTTTGGGGTGAACTTTTCTATGTATAGTATGTATATCAGGTGACTGAATGTTACTAGTAACTCATCATTCCTAGTGACTAGATCGCTAAGAAGGAAACGACTTCTCAAACAAATTTTGTAATTAGAATGGCAGCTGTTGGCCTGGTCATCAGCATGTAGAAGAATGGTATACCTGTTCCCACTACAGCTGACATGGAAGTCTTGAAGACAAAGATCCACTTTTCTAGGCATGTGAGGTGAGAGTTTATTGTTTCTACAGCTAACCAACCACACTCTGTAGGCTAGTTACCACTACTGGTCAGTTATGTGAGTTACCATGGGCAAGGTTGCGTCTCACCTGTATCCATCAGAGTAAAGTGTTAGCCATCCCATGCACATCACACTGGAGACGCTGGTGTGTAGTGCAGCATGGCGCAGTCTGGTCTAAAGGATCAGTGAAGAGCCTATGTTCACTTATAGGATTGATCATTGAAGATATTTTTTGCTTGTTTTAAATCAAGTGCATACCTCTACCATCTGTATCCTATGTCATTGGTAGTGGTAACAGCGCAAGTGTTGGAAATTGCTTGAAGTTGAATACCAGTGTAATCTAACGAGGTTTTGTGTGTTGTACATACTTGTCTGTGGAAATGCTCCTACTTGGAATTTTTTATTTCCCATTACTAATTACAGATCTACTGTACTCTTTCAGTGGTAGCCTGATAGTGATGTCATTGAGTGCAGGCCATTGTGTTCAGCACATTATTAATGCAGAGAATAATCCCTTACAGTGAACCATGGACTTGGTACATAACAAGGGTTTGTTTGTTTAAATAATGCAATGAGGTAATTTTTACACTGTAGGATATTGCCGTAATTTGTATGTAGAAAGAACATATTTGTTTAAATAATGCACTGCTGTGCTTGTTAAACATTAAAAGTCCTGTATTTATGATAACCTAAACATGTCTACGGGTAGCGATCTTGAATTGCAACTGAAAATGCGTATTTCGAATACTGGGAGAAAATCGATCAAAAATATCAGCAAATTGCATAAAATTGTAATAAATAGCCTCAAAACTACACTAATGGAAGAAAGCCTCAATGTCAAGAGGGAGTCGTGCAACGTAAACGAAAGTTGGTAGCTGTGTTTCTACATCTGTAAGATGATGTCTATCCAAATTTCGCATAGAAGTGAGGATGCAAATCAGGTTTGTTTCAAATACATGCTGTAATGGTCGTGAGCGTTAGTTACCTTTGACATTGGACGTGTTCATTTGATAAGTTACTCAAGAATGGTTTTAAGGCAACAAAGACGCCATTGTGAACATCACATTGAACTTGAACAGGGCCGTGTAATAGGGCTACAAGAAGCTGAATGTTCCTTCTATGTTACTGACGAAAGATTTGGCAAGCATGTAACCCCTGTACATGGCCGCTGACAGTTGTGCTCACGAGAATGTACGGTCACAAGAAGATCAGGCTCCAGATGTCCAAGTGGCACTACCAAGAGGAAAAACCACTGTACTCAACGTATGGCTGTGGCACAACGAACTGAATCTGCAACAGCAGTTTGAGCAGCAGTTGGCGTCACAGTGACACAAGAAACTGTTACAAGTCGGTTACCTCAAGGACAGCTCCAAGTCACATGCCCTGTAGCGTGCATTCCAGTGACCCAAGACCACCACCATTTGCTACTTCAGTGGTGTCAAACGGGAGCTCGTTGGGGGGCAGAGTGGAGGTCTGTGTGTTTTCTGATGGACGCAGGTTCTTCCTTGGTGCCAGTGACGACCGTGCATTGGTTAGAAGGAGGCCAGTTGAAGGCCTGCAACCAACCTGTCTGCATGCTAGACATACTGAATCTATGCATGGAGCACTGTAATGGTGTGGGGTGCGATTTCATTTGACAGCAGGAGCACTCTCGTATTTATCCCATACAACTTGACTTCAAATTTTGTATGACAGTCTGGTGATATGACCTGTTGCTCTGCCATTTATGAACAACATTCCAGGGGCTGCTTTTTAGCTCGATAACGCTGGCCCACTTACGGATACTGTACCACAACGTGCTGTTCAGGGTGGCGACATGTTGCCTTGGCCTGTTCGATTACCAAATCTGTCTCCAGTCGAGTGCATATGGCACATCATCAGATGGTAACTCCAGCGCCATCCACAAACAGCATTAATTGTCCATTGACTGGCCAAGTGCAAGAGGCATGGAACTCCATCCCACAAACTGACGTCCTGCACCTGTACAACATAATGTAGTAATGTATGCATGCTTGCATTCGTCGTTATGGCAGTTGCACTAGCTATTAATGTGTCAGCATTTCACTTTTGCAACGGCTTGTCTTGCACTTACATTCATATGCGATCTTACAGCGTTATTCACTTAAATATGTTACCTAGGCGAATGTATTCTCAAAATTTCTATCCTATATTAATTACGTATAGGTGTTGATATTTATTTCTATCAGTGTATAAATATAAATTTTCACACATCCACTCTAATGTCAAAGTGTCTGACGTCAATTTTGGGTCATGAATGACATTAATTGTCTTAGAGGAGGACTGATCTTGAAGGCGGCTGTTTTGGACCATAAATTATGGTAATTAAGAAAAGCCTAAAAGCATCTGGTCATAAGTTAGACATATGTAAACATAACTCAACAGCACAAGAATGGGGTCTGTTTACGTTAGAGTAATAAATTACCTTTAAGAAACATGGAATAGTTTACTGGAGTGCTGTTTCTTGACACAAGGAGGCTAGTACATGTTGCTAGTTTGTTTCCGTAAGGAGATCAATGGCTTTATCGTTGCAGGGTGCACTCAAATCCATTACCAATATTCACCTCATGTCGACTGTCAAATCCATATGGAACATCATCGTCAGTAAGGAATTCCAGAGTAATGAAGAACTCCACAAAAGATATCTAGGAGAAAAAGATTGCATTTTATGTAGAATTGTTGATACAGTATCTACAGAAGTGAAATGTGTAGCTTCCTCCTGAAATTGACAGCGATTGACAGGTGACCCCTGAAAATGTAGATAAAACTATAACTGAGGTGATAGAACTGCAATGTCTTAGATAGCTGAGAAAAAAAAAACAACAACGCTGTAATCTGGTTGCTTGCACATACTGCAAGTGGCAAGATGCTACAACTTTCAAAACGAACACGGGAAATCGCGACATATTCCAAACATGTGGAAAGCTTTCGCAACATTCCAAAAATTACGATCACACCATAAATACAAGTAAGAGAAGGAGAGGCAGAATAAGAAGAAGAAGAAAAAGATGATGGTGAAGATGACTATCACCAACTGGTTGTAACTATACGGTGAAAATAACCTGTGCCGAATAACAAAGAAATTTTTTGGTGCTATTTGTTGCGGATATGCCTGTATTTTATCGACAAATTGTACATTTACAGCTAATAAATCAGTTAAAAAGTATAACTGCGGCCTGGTTTCTGTAAATGCTATAAATAACATTTCTCTACCTATATTTTATCTCTGCTATGTTCATAATTTCAAAGTACATATTTGAGTCAACTTTGTCAAAAGCTTTCTCTTAATCTGCAAATGGCAATGGCCTTGTTACAATCTTTCTTATAAAGTAAGTGTAGCAACGTATTGCCTCAAATGTTCTTACATTTCTCATGAAGCCAAATAGATTACTTGAGGTTTTTTCGTTTTTCCGTAACTAATTCATATCAGTAAACATGTTGTTAAATCTAAGTCGGCAAACTAAATCCATGAAACACTCACAAATAAAAAATAAAAGGAACAGTTCATAGCTGAAATGTCTAATCCCATTGAAACAAATACAGGTGCAAGGTAAGGTTACAGATTTTCTCCATTCATTTTCAGTAATAACTATTTGGACTCAGTAATCATCAAGAAATCTGGAAAAGAGGAAACACTATGTTGAAGATTACAGCCTGGTGTTTGCAAATGATTTTGCTGTACTGTCTCAAACTCTATTAGATCCATAATTTTAAGTCGATTTCTTAGGACATTTAGTGAGATATGAGAAACTTTGCAGAGAAATCTAAAATTTTTACCAACATAGAAAAGGTTGAGAGATAATCAAGAAAATGTCATAGATGAAAAGACATGTAAAATGGAAAGAGTATGTGAAAACTAGCGTTATTTAGAAAATAACGTGAATATTAAGAAACAGAATAATAATACGCCACAACATGGTGGTTAAACTAACATGATTATACGTTACAGAATACTTAGCACTGAATAATGTCAGTCAAAGTGTAATTATGAGAAAGGAAGGAGGAAAAGTTGAGGTCCAACAAGACGCACAATACCTTATGTTAAGAAATAATGTATATAATGCTTGTTGTTTAACCTCAAATTTTCTCCTTCCTTTCTCATAATCACACTTTGACTGACATAATTCAGTGCTAAGCGTTCCCTAACTTGTAGGCATGTTGGTTTAACCACCATGTTGTGGTTTATTGTTATTCTGCTTCTTAATATTCACGTTATTTTGTGAATAACTATAGTTTTCACATACTTCCTCCATTTTACATGTCTTTTCATCTGTGACATTTTTCTTGATTATACAGGGTGTTACAAAAAGGTACGGCCACACTTTCAGGAAACATTCCTCACATACAAATAAAGAAAAGATGTTATGTGGACATGTGTCCGGAAACGCTTAATTTCCATGTTAGAGCTCATTTTACTTTCGTCAGTATGTACTGTACTTCCTCAATTCACCGCCAGTTGGCCCAATTGAAGGAAGGTAATGTTGACTTCGGTGCTTGTGTTGACATGCGACTCATTGCTCTACAGTACTAGCATCAAGCACATCAGTACGTAGCATCAACAGGTTAGTGTTCATCACGAACGTGGTTTTGCAGTCAGTGCAATGTTTACAAATGAGGAGTTGGCAGATGCCCATTTGATGTATGGATTAGCACGGGGCCATAGCCGTGGAGCGGTACATTTGTATCGAGACAGATTTCCAGAACGAAGGTGTCCCGACAGGAAGACGTTCGAAGCAATTGATCGGCGTCTTAGGGAGCACGGAACATTCCAGCCTATGACTCGCGACTGGGAAAGACGTAGAACGACGAGGACACCTGCAATGGACGAGGCAATTCTTCGTGCAGTTGACGATAACCCTAATGTCAGCGTCAGAGAAGTTACTGCTGTACAAGGTAACTTTGACCACGTCACTGTATGGAGAGTGCTACGGGAGAACTAGTTGTTTCCGTACCATGTACAGCGTGTGCAGGCACTATCAGCAGCTGATTGGCCTCCACGAGTACAGTTGTGCGAATGGTTCATCCAACAATGTGCCAATCCTCATTTCAGTGCAAATGTTCTCTTTATGGATTAGGCTTCATTCCAACGTGATCAAATTGTAAATTTTCACAATCAACATGTGTGGGCTGACGAGAATCCGCACGCAATCGTGCAATCACGTTATCAACACAGATTTTCTGTGAACGTTTGGGCAGGCATTGTTGGTGATGTCTTGATTGGACCCCATGTTCTTCCACCTACGCTCAATGGAGCACGTTATCATGATTTCATACGGGATACTCTACATGTGCTGCTAGAACATGCGCCTTTACAAGTACGACACAACATGTGGCTCATGCACGATGGAGCTCCTGCACATTTCAGTCGAAGTGTTCGTACGCTTCTCAACAACAGATTCGGTGACGATGGATTGGTAGAGGCGGACCAATTCCATGGCCTCCACGCTCTCTTGACCTCAACCCTTTTGACTTTCATTTATGGGGGCATTTCGAAGCTCTTGTCTACGCAACCCCGGTACCAAATGTAGAGACTCTTCGTGCTCGTATTGTGGACAGCTGTGATACAATACGCCATTCTCCAGGGCTGCATCAGCGCATCAAGAATTCCATGCGACGGAGGGTGGATGCGTGTATCCTCGCAAACGGAGGACATTTTGAACATTTCCTGTAACAAAGTGTTTGAAGTCACGTTGGTACGTTCTGTTGCTGTGTGTTTCCATTCCATGATTAATGTGATTTGAAGAGAAGTAATAAAATGAGCTCTAACATGGAAAGTAAGCGTTTCCGGACACATGTCCACATAACATATTTTCTTTCTTTGTGTGTGAGGAACGTTTCCTGAAAGTTTGGCCGTACCTTTTTGTAACACCCTGTATATAAACATCAAAATATAGAAATAAAATAACAGCGACAATAAGGAAAAAAGTTTCATGTTTTAGAACATTATAAACTAATGTAAAAACAGCGGAGGGTTATCTTTAGACAGGTTACTGAAGAGGGGAAACAGCCTTTTCAGTAGTTGTGGGGGCAACAGTCTGGCTGATTGACTGATCTGATCTTGTAACATCAGCCAACGTGGTCTTGTTGTGTTGCTACTGCGAACAACAGAAAGCAAGCAGAAACTACAGTCGTCAGTTAAACCAAGGACGTGCTGAGCTAGTGTATGGTTAAATGATGATGGCATCCTCTTGAGTAAAATGTTCTGGAGGTAAAACAGTCACCCATTTCGGTCTCTGGGTAGGAATTACTTGAAGGATGTTGTCATAAGGAAAAACAAAACTGACATTCTACAGATCAGAGGGTGGAATGTTAGATCACTTAATCATCAGGTAGATTAGAAAATCTAAAAAAGGTAATGGATGGAATGAAGTCAGACATAAGTGGTTTTAGTGAAGTTCGGTGGTAAAATGAACAGGACTTCTGGGCAGGTGATTAAAGGAGTATAAATACAAAATCAAATAGAGGTAGTGCAGGAGAAGCTCTGATAATGAATAAGACAAGAGGAATGTGAGTAAGCTATCATACACAGTGTAGTGAATGCATTATCGTAGTCAAGATAGACGTGATTCCAACCCTATCATAATATTACATGTGTTTACGTCGACTAGCTCCACAGATGATGAAAATATTGAAAGAATGTATGGGGGGATAAAAGAAATAATTCAGGTAGTTAAGGGAGAGGAAAATTTAATCATGACTGCAGCTCCGTGGTAGGAAGAGGAAGAGAAGGAAGAGCAAAAGGGGGATATGGACTGGGGGAAAGGAATGAGATAGCGAGTTGCCTGGCAGAATTTTGCATAGAGCATAATGTAATCATCACTAACATTTGATGCGTTTAAGAGCCATAGAGACGCTGGAAGGTTTCAGATTGATCATAAAATAGTAAAACAGAGATTTTAGAACCATATTTTAAATTGTGAGACATTTCTGTGCCGTTCCACTGTGGATATCCAAAGAAATCGAGACTGTGTCTCTGTGTAACCTTCATTTCAGCATCTCACTAGGTGGCAGCGGGGGATAAGCACTGTATGCGCCCCGGCTCATGCATGTTCTTGTCGCTTCCAACGAATGAAAATGTTAGTGTGTTCTGTGGGCCAGCGAAAGAGCTATTCGTGTACTGAATTGATGCCGCGTGGTTGGCACAGTGTTACCTTGGACAGGAGCTCGGTGACGTCATTTATAGTATATGTTTCAAGTTATGTCCTGAGTCTAAAACGAAAATTGAAGGGAAGGTGTTATGATGGGAGAGATTGGGGAAGGGGGAGGCTACCTATTTTTCCGTCGAGATTACGAGCTGTTTATGCACTGCTGAATGCGTTGTCTGTATTATATAAAGTCAACAGGCGCAACGAGTGCAGTAGGTTTTATTTGCTGCTGTGAATGGATTTCGCTGCAATTCTTGTGGACTTCGTAGCAAGAAAAGAAGGAAGAATGCAAACAAATAAAATGGTTGGCTTTACAGTTTAGCTCGCAAACTCTTGTCAGATTATGGTATTAATGTATGCCATTGATTAACTTTCTTCAAAAATTTGTTGGTGTTTGGGAGCGCTTATGTACAAGTTGTATACTGCGAGTGGTACGCTGTGATGGCAGACTGTTAACCGATCTCTTTAGTTTGGATGAGTGACATTAAGCATTTTGATTATTCAGTTTGATGGTCATTGGTGAAGCATTTTTAAAATTATATATGATCAGGTACTTTTCTTCTTACTACATGTTTTCAAATACTTGAAATTGTTTTAAAAAGGAAATACATTTTCATAGGTTTACTCTTAGTTAAGATTAGAAACCTGTTTTTCTCAGAGATAGATTTTGGCTAGCTTGTGATTAATTTCACCCAAGGTGCTTTCGAAGACACATATTGCCAAAGCCTTTGAATTTTTTGTGTCTGGTATTTTGGCCAAGTATTAGTAAAGCCTTGTTTGTTTAAGCGCTAAATTTTTACCCAATGAGGACGTCTGATTTAAGACCTGTTCTAACACTGTTACTTGGTTTTCAAATTATCGTATCCAAAATGTTTCATTGTCTTTTACCAAGGGGCTTTTGTGTAAGGTATTCCCATACTTTAGTGTATAAAAGGTCTCAATTGCTTACTGTTTTAGGATATTTATTATAATAAGTTTTTATGTGTTTTTAAATCACTGAAGAGTGTGATCCCCTCCGCATAATAACTGATCTCTGTTTGAGAAGGGAACGTGTTTGGAATGCTGGAGCTGGCAGTTACTCTGTAAAAGCTGTTGCAAAATGTTGGACCTTCAAAGGAATTGTTACCTACTTGAATGTTTAAACTGTATGTGTCTTAAAGAAATATTGTTGGTCAGTGTTGGTGGCTTTGATTGTTGTTATTCAATTTCCAAGTTGGCCATTTTCCTTGCAGTTACTTGATAAAATAAATTTATGAAAAATTGTGCATGTTTATTTCTGATTATGTGCACTTGATACCTTCCACTACCGAATTGATTTAGTATCTTGAGGTAATTTTGAGATATCTCAGTTTCCAGGGGTAGATGTGGACTCTGGCCATAATTTATTGTTATGAAATATAGATTAAAACAGAAACACCAAAAAATAAAAGAAATTGAGCTTATGAGACTTGGATAAGTTGAAGGAACAAGAGCCTTAGGCAACGGTTGACCGAAACAGGACAAATACAGTAGAAGAGAAATGAGTAGCTTTGAGAGATGAAACAAGGAAGGCATCAAAGGATGAAATGCGTAAAAAGTCAAGACCAAGCAGAAACCCTTGGATATCACAGGAGATACTGAATTTAAGCGATGAAAGGAGAAAACTTGAAATGCATCAAATGAGGCAGCCAAAAAGGAATACAAACGTCCAAAAACAGAGTAAAAGAACGTGCAAAATGGGTAAATGGGAATTGTTAGGGGACTAATGTAAGTTTACAGAAGAATGTATAAGTAGGAGAAAGATACAGGACAATTAAAGAGGCCGTTTGAGAAAAGAGAAACAGCTGTACGAATATCAAGAGCTCAGGTGAAAACAGTACTAAGCAAAGAGAGGAGGAATGAAAGAGGGGAAAGAATATATATGGGGTCATACTAGGGAAATGAAACTGAAGGCATTGTTATTAAAGGGAAAAATGAAGTAGATAAAAATGAGATGGGAGATATGATACTGCGAGAAGAATTTGACAGAGCACTGACAGACCTATGCCGAGAAAAGGCTCACTAAGTAGACGACATTCCTTCAGAATTGGTAGCATCTTTGGGAGAGCCAGCCATAACAGCACTATTCCACCTGGTATGTAAATATACGAGAGAAAAGAAATACCATCAGTCCTCAACAAGAATGTAATGATTTCAGTTCTAAAGAAAGCAGATGCTGACAGGAGTAAATATTAGCAAAGAAATAATTAAAAGACGCGACGATACCTAACGGTACCTAATGGTTACTGCAGGTGAAGTTGCTCTTCCTAACAGCATTTCTTACGAGCCAAACAGTTGCGTCTTTACCTACGGTTACTCAAACTTCAAATACATGGGCTATGCTCTGTTCTGTTAAAAAGAATAGCTCAATGTAGTCACAGGGTCGAGTCGCTCACGTCTGCTTTCAGCCCCGCAGCTAATTCGCTGCGAATAATAACCTGTAGTTTTGGGCGTTTAGTCAAATAGTCTGTGTGTTGGCTAGAGCTGTGAATTAATAAAATACACAGAAATACAAAATAAAAGTTAAATCAATAATTTAATAGCATGGGTCCTGTTCTAACGTCTGTAACTGACATAGACGACACAAAATTAAGGTGAATAATTTTTATTCAAGAAAGGACGTCTCAAATAAAGCGCAAGTAGTCCTACGATATTCAATTTAAATAAAGACAGAAAATATCCTAAAGAGACAAAGGAATTACAGACACTGTCTCTGAATAGGTATTGAATGAAATCAGTGGGGGAAGGTGAAAATTTGTGCCAGACCAGGAGTCAAACCCAGGTCTCCTGCATACTAGGCAGATGCTCTGACGACTGAGCCATCGGAAGACGATGAACCTGTTCACATACTTACTAATGTAGTGCCCCATTGCCCATTATCTTCACAAGTCACGGCATTTCACCAATTCCAGTAAGAATTCGAGCTTGGTGTGCATCTGCACTGAAGAGATCACTGGCTGTCTCGCCTGATTTTTATGTATATATTGTGTAGACTAGACACCTCATACATAGAAAATAGCCTTATCAATTTCAGTAAAGTTACTTTGAGAGCGTTACGAGAATACTAGAAAAATCCCTAAACTCAATACTCATCGAAGATACGCCAAAACTAAGACCATTTCGTGATCAAAATACATGAAATATTCCTCAGCTTAAAATTGTTCATTGTTCTGCACAGTGATTTTCAAATTAACACAAGCGATACAAAGAATAGTAACTCATTGTCTGTCTTCAGTTCCATGATACAAGCGGAAAAAATTATAGTACATTCAGACCTCTCGAAATATATAGACGCTTCAGAAGTTAAAGTGTGATAGTAGCTCAGAATCAAACGCCTCCATGACTTAATACCACTTGTTACCATAGGCAGGTCTGTCTCCTTCCAAAACTCGCCTGAAAATGATCAGATCAAGCCCTTTAGCTCTTCACTTGAAAAAGTCTCAGTCTACACTTCACTTCCCTTAATGTTCCGCTAATGAAGGATTTTGCACTGGCTGAAGGCTGTCCCCTCCAAATCTACATCGTTCTTAAGTTCTACAGGCATCACTTGACTCGACTTGACCTCTTTCCAAACGAAACTAACATATCACAACAATATTCGAATAAAATATGTTATAAGCGTTCTGTGGCACTCAGGTCATTCACTATAAATATAAATAAAGTTCTGTCCATAAATAAATAAGACAGTAGTCATGTGTAAAATTCACTCACGATAAATGACGATTGATTGTCGTTAAATACTGTTTAAACAATCACTTACGCCTGCTTTGTCGGAAGCTTCTTTTGGCAGTCTTTTATAAAGGTGGTGTCAGGTTGTTGTTGTTGTGGTCTTCAGTCCTGAGACTGGTTTGATGCAGCTCTCCATGCTACTCTATCCTGTGCAAGCTTTTTCATCTCCCAGTACCTACTGCAACCTACATCCTTCTGAATCTGCTTAGTGTATTCATCTCTTGGTCTCCCTCTACGATTTTTACCCTCCACGCTGCCCTCCAATACTAAATTGGTGATCCCTTGATGCCTCAGAACATGTCCTACCAACCGATCCCTTCTTCTGGTCAAGTTGTGCCACAAACTTCTCTTCTCCCCAATCCTATTCAATACTTCCTCATTAGTTATGTGATCTACCCATCTAATCTTCAGCATTCTTCTGTAGCACCACATTTCGAAAGCTTCTATTCTCTTCTTGTCCAAACTATTTATCGTCCATGTTTCACTTCCATACATGGCTACACTCCATACGAATACTTTCAGAAGGTAACACATGCAAATGGCCAATTCTTAAATTACCATGGTTATGTATTATTAATTGTAATTAATATTTAAACAAAGTTACTGACAAAATGGCAAACTTTTCATTATATAAATACACAAGTACGACAAAATGTGATGTATTCATGCTGCATTCATTTCCTGCATAATTGTGGAGGACATGATATTCTGACAAACATTTACATTGTGAAAAGATGTTGTTGTAGTTGTTGTGGTCTCCAGTCAAAAGACTGGTCTGCTGCAGCTCTCCACGTTACTCTATTCTGTGCAAGCCTCTTCATATCCAAGTAAACACTGCAACCTACATCCTTCTGAATCTGCTTACTGTATTCATCTCTTTGTCTGCCTCTACAATTTTTACACCCTGTTCTTCCCTCCAGTACTAATTTGATGACCCCTTGATGTCTCAGAATGTGTCCTACCAACCGATCCCTTCTTCTAGTCAAGCTGTGCCACAAATTCCGCGCTGCTGCTACGGTTGCAGGTTCGAATCCTGCCTCGGGTATGGATGTGTGTGACGTCCTTAGGTTAGTTAGGTTTAAGTAGTTCTAAGACTAGGGGACTGGTGACCTCAGATGTTAAGTCCCATAGTGCTTAGAGCCATTTGAACCATTTTGAACCACAAATTCCTCTTCTCCCCAATTCTATTCAGCATGTCCTCATTAGTTATGTGCTGTATCCATACAATCTTCAGCATTCTTCTGTAGCGCCACATTTCAAAAGCTACTAATTATCTTCTTGTCTAGGCTGTTTGTCGTCCATATTTCAGTTCCATACATGGCTACACTCCATACAAATACTATGGGAAAGGACTTTCTGGCACTTAAACCTATACTCGATGTTAACACATTTCTCTTCTTCAGAAACGCTTTCCTTTCCATCGCCGGTCTACATTTTATATCCTCTCTACTTCGGCCGTCATCAGTTATTTTGCTGTCCAAATAACAAAACTCATTTACTACTTTAAGTGACTCATTTCCTAATCTAACTCCCTCACTATCACCTTATTTAACTCGACTACATTCCATTATCCTCATTTTGCTTTTGCTGATGTTCATCTTATATCCTTCTTTCAAGGCACTGTCCATTCCGTTCAACTGTTCTACCAAGTCCTTTGCTGTCTCTTGTCAGCAAATATGAAAACACAGTTAACCAAGAAACAAAATACTCCTGGTACAGATAAGTAGCTTTCAGAGCCGGCAGCTATAGTCCAGTGCTATCATCTGAGATTCGAATGTTGAAATCGCAGGAACCGTTTATTTTTGTTAATTGAGATGTTCGTTGTGAAAATGTTTATTCACTGTGAAATATTAACTTCTGTAGTTTTAAAGATACTGAAATACTGTTGTGTCATTGGATGCACTTCATTTTTCTGAGATTGCCGATGTAATCAGATTTGGAGCATTGTCTGTTCCCTTAAGAAGTCGAAGCGTCAAAACTGCCCACACTGGGTTTTAGCCACATCCGGCCGCTCTCCTCGACTCTGCACCTGGGGCTGTGCCGTACCGGTTGCTGCGGCTTGCCACGCCGCGCCCTGAGCCCCCCGCCAGCACAGGCAAATTCACCGTACCTCCCACCAGCTCTGGGCGGCTAAAGCGCTCTCCAACATACTCATGATGTTATATACCTCCACTTAATGTGGCACATTACCTCACTAACTTGGCCCATTAAGTCACACCTAATTTGACATCCTTACACAACACAATAAAAAAATACTGACCATAATAAATAAAACACTCTACCTGCATCTCAGAACAATAGTGTAAGTATCATTGTGGTGTTGTATGAAACAGTATGAGCGTCCTAGGATATGTCGCAACATATATTCTGCATCAATTTATGAGTTATGAATTTATTGCATGTTAATTAAGTGCCCTGAATGAAAAAGAATCATATAACGTTACGGAAAAGTTCGAGACAGCCCGACTCTTGCTCATTTCAATTTACATTTTGCTTTGAGCATTTCTTCGTTGCACTCCAATAACACGAACACAGCACATGATCGGTGTTCTGGGTCGAAGCGTGTATTGTTCACAGTCAACATACTACGCCGAAACATGCGTTAATCCGCAATCGCCATCAGTTCCGAAGGAAGATAGCTGTCGAAATACGACTGTGCTGCAGATACCAATAATAAAATGACTTCCTGTCTCCCCATAGATTAGATCCTCCCCAGTGGAATTGATGCATTCACAAAATTCAAATGGTTCAAATGGTTCTGAGCACTATGGGACTTAACATCGAAGGTCATCAGTGCCCTAGATCTAGAACCGGCATTATTATTCAATACGTACATTGAGCAAGCAGTAAAGGAAGGAAAAGAAAGATCTGGAGAAGTAATTAAAATTCAGGGGGTAGAAAAAAAAGCTTTGAGGTTTGTCGATGACATTTTAATTCCGTCAGAGACAGCAGAGATTTGGAAGTGCAGTTACGTGGAATAGATAGTATTTTGAAAGGAGGCTGTGAGAGGGACATTAACTAAAGCAAAAATAGTTTAGAAGAATGTCGTAGAATCAAATCAGGCGGCGAGACCAAATTAGATTAGGAAATGAGAAACTGAATGTAGTAGAATTGCTATTTGAGAGGAAAAGTAACTGATAGTGGCCGAAATAGAGATGATATCAGTCCATCCGGCAATGACAAGAAAAGCGTTTCTACAGAAGAGAAATTTTTTAATATCGAATGTAAATTTAAGGGTTAGGAAGTCTTTTCTGACGGCATCTGGAGTGTAGCTTTGCACTGAAGTGAAACGTGCACGATAAGCAGTTCAGACACGAACAGAATACAAGCTTTTGAAATGTGATACTGCAGTGGAATGCTGATGGTTAGATGGATATATCACATAATTAATGAGAAGATGATGAATATAATAAGGGAGAAAAGAAATTTGTGGCGTAACTTAACTAAGCTAAAGGATCAGTTGATTTGACATTTTCTGAGACATCAAGGAATCGTCAGTTTCGTATTTGACGAAAGTGTGAGGATAAAAGTAGCAGAGGGAGATCGAGAGACTTAGAAGCACACAACAAGCAGGGGGGAAAAAAAGTTGTCAGAACGAGAGTTTCAAAATTAGGACTCCAGCGTTGAACGACTAAGAAAACAGGTGTGAAGTACACTGGGAATAGAAAAAAAGGGGATGGCAAATTTAATTTGTTGCTTAAAAAGTATCGAAAGAACATTAAACAATAGATGAGAAAAAAAGCATGGAGACTACCAGAATAATTTTGAAATAAGTAATTATGAAACTCGGAACCCAAGACCCACCAGGAAGATGAGTGCGTTCACGCACGTTACACTGTACTAAGAAAGGAATGAAACTAGGAACTTGGAATATAAGAACACTAATAAAATCAGAAAAATTAGAGGAACTCTAAATTAATGTAAAAAATAGTGGCACTGAACTCTTACGACTCTGTAAAACAAATGGCAACGATGAGAAAACTTAAATGGTGGTTCTGCGAGGTTAGTGACTAGCAGAAGAGAAAAATAAGACAAAAACGAGACAAAACCCGAGAGAATTATTATCTGAATACCTCTCACGTGAATGAAAGAGTAATTATGATTAGAATTGCACTATACTCGCAGCCTAACGATTATACAGGTCTATTGTGCAGCTGCTGCGCACGTTTAATAACAGAATTAGAAAATGTATGAAAATACGGAAGAGTTAATCAAAGTAACGAATTACAAAGGTAATATAATCCCATTGAGAGATTTCAGTTTTGCACTAGGGAGGTGCGATTGAAAGAAGAAAAAGAGGGAGATTTGTATTAGCCATCTCTAATAACGTAAGGGAGCGCCTACTCGAGTTCTGCAAAAATCATGACATGATATGAAACGCCACCATCAAAGTGCATAAAACTAAGAGATACACATGGACATCTCCAGGAGACAAAAATAGGTGCAAAATTGATTTTGTATTAGAAAAGAGAAGGTACAGAAACCAAATAAAGCCTAGCCACAACAATCCTGGGTTAGACATGGACATTGCCTTCTGGCAAGACTGGTTTGGTGCAGCTCTCCATGCTCTGCGCTGTGGAAGTCTCCTCTTATTCGAATAACTACTGTATTCATTTCTCGCTCTCCCTATCTCCTCATAAAACATACTCTCTCTCCTCCCTCTCCCCCCTACGCCCCCCCCCCCTCCCCCACACACAAACACTTCAATCCAACACTAGTTTGACACTTAAATGTATATTCGTTGTAAACAAATATTTCTTCTTCAGAAATACTTTTCTTGCCATTGTCAGCCCACATTTTATATACTATCCGCTTCAGCCATCATCAGTTATTTTTCTACCCAAATAGCAAAACTCTTAATTAGTTTTAGCGTCTCCTTTCCTAATCTAATTTCATTAGCATCATCTGATTTAATTCAACAACCCTACATTGTCTTTGTTTTGCTTTTGTTGAAGTTCACCTTACACACTCCTATAAAGACACTGACCATTCCGTTCAACTGCTTTTTCCAAGTCCATTGCTGACTTTGACCAACCTCAAAGTTTTAATTTCTTGTCCCTGGACTTTAATTGATTTTCAGAATTTTCTTTGGTTTCCTTTACTGCTTGTTCAGGGTACAGATTGAATAACATTGGCGATAGGCTACATCCCTCACTCCCTTGTGAACCACAGCTTTCTTTTCTTGATCCTCGACTCTAATAACTGCCGTCTGGTTTCTGTACAAGTTGTAAATAGCCTTTTGCTCCCTCTGTTTTACCCCTGGTTCCTTCAGAATTTCAAGAAGAGTGTTCCAGTCAACGTTGTCAAAACCTTTCTCTAAATCTGCAAATGCTATAAACGTAAGTTTGCCTTTCCCCAGCTTAGTAGGGTCAGTATTTCTTCACGTGTACGTACGTTCTCCATAATCCAAGCAGATCTTCCCCGAAGTCGGCTTCTACCAGTTTTTCCATTCTTCTGTAAAGAATTCGTGTTACTATTTTGCAACTATAACTTACTAAACCAACAGCTCGATAATACTCACACCTGTCAGCACCTGCTTTCTTTGGAATACGAATTATTATATTCTTCTTGGAGTCTGAGGATGTTTCTCCTGTCTCACACATTTTTCACAGCAGATGGAAGAGTTTTGTCACGCCCGGCTCTCGCAACGCTATCACTAGTTCTGACGGAGTGTCGTCTGCTCCCGTGGCCTTGTTTCAATGTAGATCTTTCAGTGCTCTGTCAAATTCTTCTCGCAGTGTCATATCTCCCATGTCGTCTTCATCTACGTCTTATTTCATTTCTATAATACTGCCTTCAAGTTCATCTCCACTTTATAGACAGTATATATTCCTCCCACCTTTCACATTTCCCTTCTTTTTAGCAGTCTAACAAGGCGTAATGTAACATTTAAAAAGAAAAAAAAACAGGAAATCATTGTATGTGCAACGTGGATACAAAAATAAGGAATCGGCAATAAGAAGGGAATATGCAACAAGAACCAATATTCTGACCAGTATGTCTACATCTATCTGACTACTCCGCAATTCACACATTGTATCTAGCAGATGGTTCATCGCACCACCTTCAGATTATTTCTCTGCCGTTCCACTCTCTAATAGCAGATGGAAAAAATGAACACTTAAATATTTCCGTAGGAGCTCAGATTTCTCTTAATTTACTATGATGATCAACTCTCCCTATATAGGCTTGCGACAGTGAAATATTTTCGCATTCAGAGGCGAAAATTGGGGATTGAAATTTCGCGAAAAATTCTTACCCCCAAGAAAAATTCCTATGTTTTAACGATAGTCGCTCTAACTCGCTTATCACAGCCACGACACTCTTCCCCCTATTTCGCGATACTGCAAACTAACTACCCTTCTTTGGACATTTTCTATGTACCCTGTCAATCCTATTTGGTAAGGATCCCACACCTCATAACAATATTCTAGCGTAGTGTAAGCAGGCTCTTTAGTAGACCTGATGCATTTCCTAAGTGCTCTGCCAATGAAACGTACTCTTTGATTCTGCTGCACGGAGGCATCTGTGTGCACATGCCGATTTAAGTTGTTCGTAAATGTAATTCCTGGATATTTACTCTTAAATTGACAGCCTTTAAATTAGTCTGATTTATCGTGTAAACGAAATTTGCGGATTTATTTTAGTAACCCCATGTGGATGACCTCACGCTCTTCCCTGTTCAGAGTCAACTGCCAATTTTTGTATCACACAGTTATAGTATCTTGGACTTGCACGTGTCGTGCACTTGATTTTCTTCTTCTATGACTTTACTAAAAGGTAAATGACAGCATCATCTGCAAATAATCTAAGAGGGCTGCTCAGATAGTTTCGTAAACCGTTTATACAAATTAGGGGCAACCGAGTGGGACACCAGGTTTCACATCTGTTTTACTCGATGACTTTTCGTCGATAATAAGTACACTTTCTGACAGAAAATTACGAATCCAGTTCCAAAACTGAAACGACACCTAAACATCATGGAATAAAGTGAAACAAACTGTAACACTAATGACAGACAATGCAATGAACTTATTCAAAAAAAAAAAAATACATACAGCAAAAGATAGACAATTGAAATTCAAGAAAGAAATTGTCGTAAAGATCACCATTGCACAAAAATGCACAGATATGTCAGTAAAAGGGGATGGAAAGTATATGTAGCAATATAAAATTGATATAAAAATGGAATGAGTGATAAGTAATGAAGAAAAATTGACAAATTATAATTCTAGAAGGCCGGCCGCGGTGGTCTAGCGGTTCTAGGCGCGCAGTCGGGAACCGCGCGACTGCTACGGTCGCAGGTTCAAATCCTGTCTCGGGCATGGATGTGTGTGATGTCATTAGGTTAGTTAGGTTTAAGTAGTTCTAAGTTCTAGGCGACTGATGGCCACAGATGTTAAGTCCCATAGTGCTCAGAGCCATTTGAACCAAATTTAGACGGGGATCGGATTGACTGTGGTAAGAAATAAACAAGGAATCGTATTAATAAATACCCATAAGGCTGCCAACAAATGAAAGGAATACTGTGAACAACTTTACCAGGAAAACGGTATCGCCATGAAAGAGGAATACGTTGAAGACAGAGAATAAGTGCAAGTTGATAACGTAGGGAATTCAATTATGAAAATGGAATTTGAGCAACACTGAAGAAACTGAGACCAAAGAAAGCTTCAGGTTCCGATGAGAGGGCAGCTGAGATCTAGCGGAATTATGTATAAAAAAAAATAAGGAATGATGATATTTTCGAAACTGTAAACTATTGTTATAAGACTTTCAGACGATTTTACGCAAAGCAACTCAATATTCACTCATAAAAAAGGGGATGCAATAGTCTGCTCAAATTACAGAATTATAAACCTAATGTCAATAGCAAACGTAAATCGTTAGCAAATGTAGAACAGAATGCAAACGAAGACTAGTTGTTGAAGCAACTAAGTTTGGTCTGAACCAAAAATAGGGACTAAAGAAGCGATAGTAGCATTCAGTAGCTTGCTAGAGAGGAGGTAGGAATTACATTGGAGTACTTATGTTGCCTCTGTTGATCTACAAAAGGCATTTCACAGAACTGAGGTCGATTCGGACTGGACATCAACAGCGCGTAAAGTTGGCAATGTCACCGTCAAACGGAAGTATGTTAACACAAATGGAACGTCAACAGAAATACAATTTCCGTAGCCCAGTACTGAAGAGTGAAAGGTAATTCAAAACAATGTTACTCATTTGCTGAAGAAATTATATACCTACAATCACACAAAACAATATTTAGAAAGCAATTCGTTCAGCTTATGTATCGCTTCCATCATATTTTGTTTTCTTTCTAAGTACCAAATAGCGTCAAATGCAACTGTGTGTTTTGATTCATTAGAGCTAACTTATTTACTGTAAAAAAAGTTTTTTTAATGGAAAGTGTTTCAATATGTTCTTATTTGTTCACAGTGTAAGATTTTGCTTTGTCTATGTATTGTAAAACCTAAAGTAAGATAAGCAGGTGAAGTAGAATACGAATGGAATTGTAGAAACATAGTGGAAAATAATTATATTATAGGTTAGTTCCAATTATTAATGGTATTTGGACAGAGGAAAAGGTTTCTGATGTCTGAACAACTGCAGTCATGTACCTATGAATAAAAAGGTGTGATAAGTATGCGCAAAAGTACCAACTAAATGAAGTAAAATGCATGCAACAGTTCTGAAAAGAAAATTATAAAAATGGTGGACTGGAAGTTTGGAAAAGAAGGATAACGATTTAGAAAGGGGCTTTCACGCATAGATACTATAAGCAGTTAGTAGAGAAGATAACGTCACTTTCCTCTACATACACTAGTTTTAATGTTGAAAAGGCTCAATACTGCGTCGAAAGACTTACGATCTGGAACATATCAGAAAATCATTAAAATCCAAATAACGCAATAAAAGAGTTTATTTAGGCATTCAATTATTAGAATTAAGTGAGACTACAGAAAATATGGAGATACTACAGAAATTAGTGAAGGACTTAGACAAACAGGTGCTGCATTACTGCTATTGTTTATTACTCATGTGGACCAAATAAGCAAAGAAAGAAATCAACGTATTGTGTTTTTTTTAAAATCCTAAGTTCTGTGAATATTATTATATGCAGACAAATGGACAGTTATAGCTAAAAGTGAAAATGATTTACAAAGATATGTGTGCAACTTCAGAACATTCATACATGGTATTACTGAAAAAAGACTTAAGATTGAAAATTTCAGTCAATAAGAAAATTGTATCCATACCTAGCTGTTTGCAAACAAAACTGATGTAGGGAAGAACAGTATTATGAGAAGGAAAGGTGCTACTCACCATATAGCGGAGATGCTGATTTGCAGATATGCACACAAAAAGAATCTCACAATTATAGCATTCGGCCATTAAGGCCTTCATCAACAATAGACACACATGCGCACACACTCACGCAAATGCAACTCACACACATGACTGCATTCTCAGGCAACTGAAACCACACTGCGAGCAGCAGCCCCAGTGCATGATGAGAGTGGCGACTGGGTGAGGGTAAAGAGGAGGCTGCAATGGGGAGGGGGAGGGATAGTATGGTCAGGGTGGCGGACAGTGAAGTGCTGAAGGTTAGATGGAGGGCAGGGGAGAGGTGGTGAGGGGGGCGGGAAGAAGTAGCGGAAAAAGAGAGAAATTCAAAAACTGGGTGTGGTGGTGGAATGACGGCTGGAATGGGAACAGGGAAGAGGCTGGATGGCTGAGGACAGTGACTAACGAAGGTTGAGGCCAGGAGAGTTACGGAAATGTAGGACATACGAGGGGCGTTTGAAAAGTCCGTGCAAAAATAAAAACTACTTACGTGTTTGGGGTAAACCTTTTTTATTTTTCAACGTAGTCTCCTTGTAGACTTATAAACTTAGTCCAACGCTGTTCTAATTTGTTGATCCCTTCCAAATAACAGGAACTTTCCAAGTCTGCAAAATAGCTATTAGTTGCTGCAATCACCTCCTCGTTTGAATAAAATCTTTGTCCCGCCAGCCATTTCTTCAAAATGGGGAACAAATAGTAGTCTGAGGGAGCCAAGTCTGGAGAATAGGAGGGATGTGAAACTATTTCCATTAATTTTGTGACCATAACTGCTGAAGCATGTGCTGGTGCATTGTCGTGATGGATAAGGACACTTTTGTGGTCCAATCACCGGCGTTTTTCTTGCAGCTCGGTTTTCAAGCGGCCCAATAACGATGAATAATATGCAACTGTAACAGTTTTAGCCTTTTCCAGATAGTCGATGAAGATTATCCCTTGCGAATCCCAAAAGACACTCGTCATAACCTTTCCGGCCGAAGGAATGGTCTTCGTCTTTTCTCGTGCAGATTCTCACTTTGTAATCCATTGTTTAGATTGTTGTTTGATCTCAGGAGTACAGTAATGTATCCATGTTTGATCCACAGTGACGTAACGACGCTTAAAGTCTTGCGGAATCTTCGTAAACAGCTGCAAACCATCCTTGCAACACATCACATGATTCCGTTTTTGTTCAAGCGTGAGCAATCGCGGAACCCATCTTGTGGATAGCTTTCTCATATCTAAATGTTTATGCAAAATATTATGTACCCGTTCATTCGAGATGTCCACAGAATTAGTAATCTCACGTGTCTTAACTCTTCTGTCATCCATCACCATATCATGGATTTTATCAATGATTTCTGGAGTCGTAACCTCCACAGGGCGTCCAGGACGTTCAGCATCACTTGTGCCCGTATGGCACTCCAAAAATTTCGAAACCACTTCTAAACTGTTCTAATCGAAGGTCCAGAGTCACTGTAATGTTTATCAAGCTCCACTTTAGTCTATTGAGGCGTTTTGCCTTTCATAAAGTAATGTTAAAAAACCACACGAAATTCTTTTTCTTCCATTTTTTGGCAATCACTCGACTTCCTTGATTCACACGAATGCCAAACACAAAGAAACTGACCAATATGGCTGAAACTTGGTGTGCGTTTTTTTTCCAAAGATGCTACTAACTAAACATGACCTTGATATGCACCAGTGGTGCCATCTCTCGGACTTTGCACGAACTTTTCAAACGCCCCTCTTATTGCAGGGGAATTTCCCACCTGTGCAATTCAGAAAAGTTGGTGTTGGTGGGAAGGATCCATATGGCATAGGCTGTGAAGCGGTCATTGAAATGAAGGATATCATGTTTGGCAACATGTCCAGTAACAGTGTGGTCCACTTGCTTCTTGGCCACAGTTTGTCAGTGGCCATTCATGTGGACAGACAGCTTGTTGGTTGTTATGCCAGTGGTTGCAGCTTAACTTGTAGACCACATGATTGGTTTCACAGGTAGCTCTGCCTTTGATGGGATAGGTAATGTTAGTGACCAGACTGGAGTTGGTGGTTGTGGGAGGATGTAAGGGACCTTGCATCTAGGTCTCTATTAAAGGGGTGTTAGCCATGAGGTAAGGGATTGGGTGCAGGGGTTGTGTAAGGATGGATGAGTATATTGTGTAGGTTCGGTGGACGGCAGAATACCACTGTGGCGGGGGTGGGAAGGATAGTGGGCAGGACATTTCTCATTTCAGGGCATGACAAGAGGTAATCGAAACCTTGGCAGAGAATGTAGTCCAGTTGCCCCAGTTCTGGGTGGTACAGAGTTAAGAGGGGAATGATACTCTGTGGCTGGATGGTGGGACTTTGGGAGATGGTGGGGGCATAGGAAGATAAGGCACAGGAGATTTGATTTATGTACAAGGTTGGGAGGATAATTACGGTCAGTGAGGGCTTCAGTGAGACCCTCAGTATATTTCGAGAGGGACTGTTCGTCACTGCAGACATGACAACCATGGGTGGCTAGGCTGTACAGAAGAGACTTCTTGGTGTGGAATGGGTGGCAGCTGTCGAAGTGGAGGTATTGCTGATAATTAGTAGGTTTGATGTGGAATGTGGATAGGCTGTCCTCACCTTCGACCCAGATAGCAAAGATGTCATCAATGAACCTGAACCAGGTGTAGGGTTTAGGATTTTGGGTTTTTAGGAAGGATTCCACTAGATGGCCCATGAATAGGTTGGCATAGGATGGGGTCATTTGGGTGCCCATAGCTATAACCTGGATTTGTTTCTAGGTAATGCCTACAGAGGAGAAGTAATTGTGGGTGAGGATATAGTTGGTTATGGCGACTAGGACAGAAGTTGTTGGTTTGGAATCTGTAGGGCATTGGGAAAGGTAGTGTTGAATAGCGGTAAGGCCATGGGCATTAAGAATGTCAGTGTACAGGGAAGTGCATCAATAGTGACGTGCAGGGCACTATGTGGTAAAGGGCCAGGAACTGTGGAGAGTCGGTGGAGGAAATGGTTGGTATCTTTTATATAGGAGGGTAGGTTCCAGGTAATAGGTTGAAGGTGTTGGTCTATGAGAGCAGACAATCTCTCAGTGGTGGCATAATAACTGGCCACAATGGGGTGTCCTGGGTGGTTGGGTTTATGGACTTTAGGAAGCATGTAGAAGGTAGGAGTGTGGGTAGTGGTAGGTGTGAGTAGAGAGATGGACTCTGTGAAGTGGTTCTGGGATGAGCCTAAGGATTTGAGTAGTGACTGGAGGTCCTGCTGGATTACTGGAATGGGATCATTGTGGCAATGTTTGTAGGGGAAAGTAACTGACAGCTGGCGAAGTCCTCCGCCAGGTAATGCCTGCAGAACAAAACAACAGTGGTGGAGCCTTTGTTCGCAGGTGGGATTATGAGGTCAGGCTCAGTTTTTAGACAGTCGACTGCAGTTCTTTCTGTGGATGTTAGTTTGCATATTGAGGGATTTGGGCAGTGAAGGCGAGTCAAAGTTCGAGATTAAGAATTTCTGGGAAGTTAAGAGGAGGTGGTTTGGGGGCAGTTGAGGTGGATCACAGTTGAATGGAAGAGTGAACTGAGTTAGGCAAGGTTCAGTATTGGTCTTTGGTTGAGTCTGATTGATAGGGCTGGTGGCGAAAAAGTGTTTCCAGTGTAGGGACCGGGAGGAGGAGAGGAAGTCTGTAACAGGTCCTGCATGATTGAATTTGGGAGTGGGGCAAAAGGTGAGGCCTTTAGAAAGGACTGATATTTCTGTGGGGCTAAGGTTCATGACTGTGTTGCGGGTCTGTTTAGGTTCTAGATCCTGTGTGGTCGTGAGAGGGAGTTTTTGAGGGCAGTATAAGTGCATTAGGTCTGCAAGGCAGGGTTTGTCATCTATGAGGGGACGTGGGGGAGGTTTAGAGGTTGTTGTAGAGGTGGTGGACAGTGGTACTCTAGGGCGGGAGTAGGAAGTGAGCAGGATGGAGAGCTTTTTGAGTGGCGCTGTGCATGTTGCTCAAGATGCCACAGGGCAAGAGTTTCAATGTGTGTTGTGGGTTCCAGGCATTTGGGGTTGCAAAGCAGGAGAATTTTGCAGATGGAGAGAAGGTACTGCAAGGAGGTTTGGACTCTGTTGATATGGTTTTGCAGGACTGTGTTGGTGAGGGCTAAGGATTGGCGGAATCTGAACAGGTTCATTGGTGACATCTTTGCTATCTGGGTCGAAGGTGAGGACAGCCTATCCACATCAAACCTACTAATCATCAGCAATACCTCCACTTCGACAGCTGCCACCCATTACACACCAAGAAGTCTCTTCTGTACAGCCAGAGGTCGATGTGGAAGGAGGGATGACAGCTAGAGGTGTGCAATTTAATGATAAGGTCACTAGGAGCGATTCCATGAGCCAGGCAACAACGTGGGAACAGTATGTGGAACTGGGATATGGCTAGGGATAAGGAAACTTTGCTGTATTTACGCAGATGGAAGGAACAAGTATTCGTGGTTGTGGAAAAATGCGTAAAAATTATTTAAATAAAGTAGAATTACGTCCAAAAAATTTCGCAAAAATACACCCAAATACGTGTGAAAATTCACGAAAAGGATGAAATAGACGCAAAAGGGGGAAACCAGTTGAAATCAGGGAGTCGACAATAGCGAAAGGCGAAAACTCACTAAAATTGGCGAGAAGTCACAAGGATCAAAGTAAAGAATAACTAATATATATATATATATATATATATATATATATATATATATATATATTACTGTGGGTAGCAGGTCTGAGGGTTGATAAATGTGAAGATGGGGTACGGCAGATGTGACTGGATGGTGAAATTAGTGGGGGCGAACTGGGGTACATAAAGTGTGATAATTAAAGCTTCAGCGGCTCAACGTCAGCGCTAGATTGAAAATCCAAAGGTTTGGGGTACGATGTCTGGTCGGTTCTACAATTATTGTGTGTTACTTATAAATTCTTTCACCTCTGAAAATCATTGTTTACGTAAAAAATGTCATTCGTCGGAAGAAGGCGAGGACATGCCACCTCAAATACACTGATCAGTCAGAACATTGTGACCAACGACCTACTATGGATATAAATCCGTCCAGGAGATAACAGCGTCACCTGGCGAGGAATGACTGGTAGTCAGACACACGCACGGTATCGGTGAGTGTACTCTCCGCCTATAGAGTTGGGGAGGTCCGGCAACTATTTGAGTTTGACTGAGTGCAGATTGTGGCGGCGCGGAGGCTCGCCTCGAACACTTCGGAAACTGCACGACTTGTCGGATATTGCAGGAGTGCTGTGGTGAGTGTCCTCAACACGTGGCGAAACCAAGGTGAAACCACATCGAGACGTCTTGGGATTGGGCGGCCACTTCTCATTGCAGATGTCGGACGTGGTAGGATGGGCAGACTGGTAAAACAGGACAGGTGGTGAACTGTGGCGGAACTAAAATTAGACTTTAATGCTGTGCAGAGTACAAGTATGCCTCCACACAGAGTGCACCGAACACTCCTAACGATAGGCCTCGGCAGGCGTCGACCCATGCATGTGCCAATGTTAACACCACGACATCGCCAACAACACGACATGGGCCAGGTCGCCATTGGCTCTTTTTGGAGTAGTGGCAGAGCGCTGCATGGTCTGATGAAACGTGATACCTCCCTCATCATGCCGATTGGAGGATGTGGATCTGCCGTGTGCCAGGGGAACAGCTCCGTGACACCTGTACAGCAGGACGGAGCCAAGCTGGCGTAGGCTCCGTTATGCTCTGGGGAGCATTCACGTGGGCATCCATGCTTCCAGTGCAACTCGTGCAAGGCACCATGATGACCAAGGAGTAGCATAGTATCGTACACCCCTTCATGACGATGTTTCCCTATGCCAGTGGCATTTTTGTGAAAGATAATGCGCCATGTCACAAGGCCAGGTGTGTGTTGGAGGGAGAGGGGTTGGAGAAACGCAGTGTGGAGTTCCAGTTGATGTGATGGCCCCCCATTTCGCCATATCTGACCGCGATCGAACACATCTGGAATGTGATTGGACGAGGCGCTTGAGCTCATCTACCCCTCCCCTGAATTTATGGGAATTAGTATGACTTGTGTTTGCAAACGTTGTGCCAATTCCCTCCACCGACCTACCAAGGCCTGAATGGTTCGACGCCACGACGCGTAGCCGCTGTTATCCGTGCCAAATGGGGACATACCGGCTATTAGGTAGGTGGTTGGTTGGTAGGTTGATTTTGGGAAGGGGACCAAACAGCAAGGTCATCAATCCCATCGGATTATGGAAGGAAGGGCAAGGAAATCAGCCATGCACTCTCAAAGGAACCATCCCAGCATTTGCCTGAAGCGATTTAGGGAAATCAAGGAAAACCTAAATCAGGATGGCCGAACGTGGGTTTGAACCGTCGTCCTCCCGAATGGGAGTTCAGTGTGCTAATCACTGCGCCACTTCGTTCGGTAGGTAGGTGGTCGTAATGTTCTGGCTGGTCAGTGTAGGTCTTTGCCCAGTAAAACTCTCTAGCATTCAGACTAACCCTCAGGTTGAATTTTGAAAACAAATGTGTAAATCAGGTCTCAAAGTGCCATATCAAATTTTTTTCTTCTCTATGAAAGCGGCACGAATGTTAGCACTGAATAGGGGATCATGGAGGAATTTTATAATGGGGGCTATGCTCCAGACTGAACGCTGAAAGGCATATTCAGTCAAATGATGATAAGAATCTATGAAAGAGAATGTGGGATTCTTCTCCAGCATAATATAGCAAGAGAAAAAGCGACACACTTAAGACTTTTACATTCTTTCATTAGCGTAACTTTCAGGAACAGACTGCTAAGTGAAAATATAAGGCTGTAGAAAAAATAGTACACGAGGTCCAAACGTAATGGCACTGGCATGCTATTAGGATGCCACGTAAAGTGCTCCATTATCAATCCCAGGGAAGGAGACATTTAGGAAGACCATTTCGTCGATGGTCTGAACAGTTTTTTGCAGTCGCAGAATGCTAATGGGGGATAATCAGGTAGAGGAGAAGTGTCTCAGTAAATTCACTTTCATGTAGTCATCGTATTTTCTGCGAGCTTCTTTGGAACCGTGAAAAATGTTTGGCATAGCCAATCCGCGGGTAATTCGGCAATACTGGAATTTTTATTAATCTCTGGACCGGTAAAATCAGTGTGTACAGTGTATTAAATTAAGCTTATCCATTATGGACGCTATAGAACCCCGCAGTTGTAAATTAAATGAAGTATAACTACAGTTAGCCGCAAGCAGTAACTTACGAAATGTTTCCTTATTTTCACGAAATAGTTTTCAAACCTTTATTGTTTCATGTTCAGATGAGGTATCCAGAAGTTTACATCTTCGTACTTGAGTATTCAGGAGGACAAATCCGTCCGGCCATGCAGATTTAGGTTTTCCGTGGTTTTCTTTGGTTCTTAAAGCAAATACTGGGAATATTTCTTCGAACCGAACGCACTGAATTCGTTCCTCACCCTTGTCGTGTCCGCTTCTAGTTTACTCGGTCTCTAATGATCTCGTACGAACGAACACTGTGAAGGAATCAAGATCATTATGAGACGGACCTTCATGGGTATGTTTAGATATGCTACAGCGTCTGTATTTTCCAACGACTCGACGAGCAATTGCATCCTGTGTTCTGTTGCGTGTACAAGGCTGTTGGCATAAATCAGCTAGATTAAAAGGCAACTTGTGTCAACACAGACAGATCGGATAGCCGTGCAGAATGACTGCAGCTCGGCAGCATAAGTCTCCATCTGCGCCCGGTCACGCTTAATTAAGTGAATGAGTGCTTTGCTATTCCTGTCTAGCACGAACGTGCTTTCAGTGGACCAAATAAAAATGCTATGGCGAAGGGGGGGGGAGGGGGGGGGGGGTGCGCGAGGGGACGTCGTACGTCGTGCAACGAGCGGTTCACATTTTTTGAAAGAAAGAATTCGTGTAATTGGTTCTCAGAGTTACACGCTTTTTCTCTCCATTTTTCTCGAGGCAAGCTATTAAAGTCACCGTAATTAGCTACTGGCTTCAGAGCCATCGGGAAAAGTGGAAAATCATGTTCTCCATTCACGCATCTGTTAAGCCGGAAGGTAAAGTCACACTGTAAACTGCTCTTTGCGAGGTGAAACTAAACTAGCATCCGCGATGCACTAAGAAGATAGCTGTGGATTTGAAGAAATGCCTCTTTTTAGGGAGTTTAATATTCCTGTTTATTTGGTCAAAAATCATGTTTAGAATGATGTTGGATTTGAGCTTAATACAAGGAAAAATATACATTGCGATATGAATATACACTCGTGTGTTCAACGAGACGACTGGTGCTCAACGTGGTCTTGTTGAAGGAATCATCCAGGCACGTCCTGATGTAATTTAGCAAAACCACGGAAAACCTAAATCCGTATGGCCGGAAAGAGCATGAGTCTTCATCGTTCTGAATTTGAGGCCAGCGTCTGTAACAAACGGAGCTCTTCCGCTAGTACCTAACCTACAGTCCTCGTATGTTTTATACTGTCTCAAACCTATTTGTAACACTCCTGACTCGCAACTGCCTACTAAATGTATGTACTATGCATTTTAAAAGTTGGTTATGTCTTGAAATAGATATATGTTAACTGTGTAGCTACAGATATTGAGTTCTTATTTTTCAGTAACGGCTGATCATTGGGAGAATCGTGACACCCATGGACGTCTAGTAAGGGGAGTTGTCATGACCTCAAAACTTGAAGCTGACGTATCCCATTTTAGCAGGACCAAACATTTGCTTCTGTTTGAAAAGTTTTGATTAAAAAAAAATACCACCTTGCATCATTTACAGGTGTACTAGTCGTTCTGGCTGTAGTCCAAACAGTAAAATAATCACATTTCATTCATAAGAGGACTAGTTCAAGTGATATTTTCTTGTATGTACATGAATTTTAGTTGCGCTGGTTATCTTTACTTCACTGATTTTATTTCTGTAATTTAATTTTAGTTTTCCCATCAATACAGATCCAAGAGCGCTCTGACTGAACGCTGTGAGAGGAGAATAGTGCAAACCGATCAGACACAGCAAACTGTGTTCTCAGCATTTTCGGGAAGAGGACATAGACGCAACGTCAGTTTCGCCATTCCGCATTAAGAAAAATGCTGGATTACGAAAGCAGCCTTTCTATATCACATACTCCGCTTCTCTGACATTCGAAACACGTACCAAAAAGAAAGTAACATCAATGAGCTCAAATTTGTCGTATTACTGGAGTAAATATACTTTAATGACCAGAATAACGTCTGAAAATGCCTTCCTCAGACTGTACTATTAAAACAACTGTTGCGTGGGCATGACAAAAATTACAAAGAAGAAGCTGTTGTGAACAGTAGTCCGCTAATGCTTAGGGGTTACTAAAATAGCAGCGCCGGCTTCACAGCAATGTACAGCATAAGTATGTAGCGCCACCCTCCCTTATTGTACCTCCATGGTGACAATCTCTCAAGACTGTGTCGTGCTGTCTAGTACCGGATCGCTACCTGCAGTGAGCCGAAGCTATCACTCAGAGAAGCCCTCGCGCTTCGTCTCTGAAATGTCCGATCAATGTCGAAGCTTCGGTAAAACTATCATTAAAACTTAAGCTGTAAATTTCTTCTTCTGTTGAAGAAATGTTAACAGTTAGTTGATGTTATACCTCCTACTAATGAGGAGGTACTGAACAGAATTGGGGAGAAGAGAAATTTGTGGCACAACTTGACTAGAAGAAGGGATCGGTTGGTAGGACATGTTCTGAGGCATCAAGGGATCACCAATTCATTATTGGAGGGCAGCGTGGCGGGTAAAAATCGCAGAGGGAGACCAAGAGATGAATACACTAAGCAGATTCAGAAGGCTGTAGGCTGCAGTAGGTACTGGGAGATGAAGAAGCTTGCACAGGATAGATTAACATGGGGAGCTGCATCAAACCAGTCTCAGGACTGAAGACCACAACAACAACGATATTAGTGGTGGCTCAACAGGACTCGAACTGTTCGAGCATTGCGCGTCACAGCATAAGAAATCTCGGTTTCTATTCGAGGTTTCCGTCACCCCGCGATCTAGCGACTTCTTTCAGTACTATCTCCACGATGTTTATTAGCGTTATTAATACACTACGTATCTTAATAATAAATTTAATTGTGAAGAGTGATGCGATATTTTCGATTGTTTTCCTGGTTTCATTTACAACTTAATGGCAATCAACATGCAGGGTGATTCTTGTTAACGTTCAAACACCTCCGAAGCGATGTAGATGACGCTGAGGTAAATGATTTTATATGAGGCATATGGGGCCGCAAATGTCGGCAAACAGCTCAAAATTGGATGGCGAATGTTGCACATTTGACGACACCAGGTGGTGAACTTCGCCACACGTGTAGCGTTTGAGCCTGTCAGTCTGTCGCACCTGATCGTCGCACTCCAAGC
Source organism: Schistocerca americana (assembly GCF_021461395.2). Taxonomy (NCBI): domain Eukaryota; kingdom Metazoa; phylum Arthropoda; class Insecta; order Orthoptera; family Acrididae; genus Schistocerca; species Schistocerca americana. The sequence goes on from NC_060122.1 coordinate 656,622,526, forward strand.
CAAGTACTAATGTCCGTGTGACTGCGAGCGTACGTGCTCAACTATAGAGCGTGGGGCTCGGGGCTGGTGTCTTGCGTCTGGCAGGCAGAATTCTTTCTCACTACATGAGACAATTATGTGTTTGAACTGAGGTATTAATTTAATTGCCGAACCGCGTTCCACGTTGGTTTATTGCGAAGTAGAGTAAAACAAAATCTGCATCACAAGTGAATAATTATAAGCTTCTGAATTGCGCCATTGCCAATAAATCATCTACGATTTCTTTGCTAACTAATGTCTTCAAACGAAAAAGGAAGGACAAAACGAAAGAAACACAAAATAAGAACAGCTTTTGCTTCGTTACAGAAAAGACAATAATTTTGTAACTTCTACGTTTACAGCAGACCTTATTAACAAAAGGTGTTTGAAATTTGCACCATTTGATTGAATGCAAGCATTGCATCCCTCAGTCATTCCTTTACGTAAGCGCTCGAAAATAATCTCCGTATTTTGGATGTGACGTCACATGTTCGACATTTGTTATCGTGTTTTGGGCATTTCCCGGCATTTGAAACCCCGTGTCTTACACTAAGTTGCTTGTCTCAGCATCATCTTCGTGCTTCAGGGGTTTTTAAACATAGACTATTCGTCATAAACTGTAGCTGCCTCCATTACTGAGGTCACTAAACACAGGCCTGTGCGATGATGCTTGACTGGGAGGTGAGCTGGTTCGAATCCTGGTGGTGGATGAAATTTTCACCACCAGTATTTGGTCAGCAATAGAAAAGAGGTGGTGGTATAACATTCCCGATTACCTGACTATGCGCCAATGTTCTGGGTTAACTTTCAAATCCCAGTGTCTGATGAAGTGAGGGTATGTCACACTATCGATGGTTATCCGTCTGTAGGTGCTTCTCGAGATGCTACACACGCATTCATTGCAGTCGCCTACACTCTACAAATACACATACAACGCAACTGTCGTATTTCAAGTAGCGAAGGGGCCAATGTACATGAAGGAACAACATAATTTGCGACAGGTGGCTGAACCCACCCCATAGCGTATCCCAGTCAACAATCTCACAAGAAATTTACAGTGTACATCATTAACTCTTCTTCGAAAGTCTAAACTTAAATGTACGAGTAAAGCAATGTACAAACTACTGAAAGAAAGAAAGAAGTGACAATTTTTGTGGGGGTGCTTCTCAAAAGCACCAGATTTGTTCCTTGTAGTTCACCATAGAACATGAAACGTCCCGTTTGAAAAATTAAGAATGACTGTGCTGGTAAACTTCTACGTTATTTGATTTTCAAACAGCTGAGCAAAACTCAACGTACTCAAACAGTTTTCTCTTTACTTAATCTGATCACCACTGAACTGACACAATATTTTTAGCGCAACGCAATCTGACTTTTGATAATCCCTACGAAAGAAGGGCCCTGACCAACAATAGCCTATACCTTTCATGAATCACTTACCTCACAAAAATTATTTTGATAGAGAACAAACAATATATTTACCTTAATAGTGTTCAAAAGTCGTAATATACTGGGTGATCAAAAAGTCAGTATAAATCTGAAAACTGAATAAATCACGTAATAATGTAGATAGAGAGGTACAAATTGACACAAATGCTTGGAATGACATGGGGTTTTATTAGAACAAAAAAAAAAAAAAAAAATACAAAAGTTCAAAAAATGTCCGACAGATGGCGCGTCATCTGATCAGAATAGCAATAATTAGCATAACAAAGTAAGACAAAGCAAAGGTGATGTTCTTTACAGGAAATTCTCAATATGTCCACCATCATTCCTCAACAATAGCTGTAGTCGAGGAATAATGTTGTGAACAGAACTGTAAAGCATCTCCGGAGTTATGGTGAGGCATTAGCGTCTGATGTTGTCTTTCAGCATCCCTAGAGATGTCGGTCGACCACGATACACCTGCGACTTCAGGTAACCACAAAGCCAATAATCGCACGGACTGAGGTCTGGGGACCTGGGGGGCCAAGCATGACGAAAGTGGCGGCTGAGCACACGATCATCACCAAACGACGCGCACAAGAGATCTTTCACGCCTCTAGCAATATGGGGAGGTTCTAATAAAACCCCATGTCATTCCAAGCATATGTGTCAATTTTTACCTGTCTACCTATATTATTCCGTGGTTTATTAAAGTTTTCAAATTTATACTGACTTTTGGATCACCCAGTATATATCTATCAATTCATGGCATCCATCTTTACAAATTTCCTTTTTCTGGGGGACACACGTCCAGATCGTCCGCTTATAGTAACTTCTCAAAACTCTGGCATCTCTCTCCCCACATCCACCACTGCTGGTGGCTCACCTCCAACTGCCCAACGCTACGCGCTGTTCACATCCAACTGCCCAACATTACACAAGCGAATATTCCAACAACGAGTCCTACTATCTACAGACCGCACAGTGCAGTCAGCGATTTTCGTACACAGCACTACAAGGCATCACCAACATAAAAACCTAAACAGCCTACTTACATAGCGACTCATTGTTGGAATATTCGCTTGTGTAGTGTTGGGCAGTTGGATGCGAACAGCCAGTAGCGTTGGGCAGTTGGAGGTGAGCCGCCACCAGTGGTGGATGTGGGCAAAGAGATGCCAGAGTTTTGAGCGGACGATCTGGACGCGTGTCCGTCAGAAAAAGGAAATTTGTTTAATTGGATGTCACAAAATTATGTATATATTATGAATTCTGAACGCTATTATGGTAAATAAATTGTTTGTTCTCTATCAAAATCTTTCATTTGCTAACTATACCTATCAGTAGTTAGTGCCTTCAGTAGTTAGAATCTTTTATTTAGCTGGCAGTGTTGGTGCTCGCTGTATTGCAGTACTTCGAGTAACGAAGATTTTTGTGAGGTAAGTGATTCATGAAAGGTGTAGGTTATTATTAGTCAGGGCCATTCTTTAGTAGGGATTATTGAAAGTCAGATTGCGTTGCGCTAAAAATATTGTGTGTCAGTTTAGTGATGATCAGAATGAGTAAAAATAGAAATGTCTGAGTACGTTGAGCTTTGCTCAGCTGTTTGAAAATCAAATAACGAGGGAGTGTACCAGCACAGTCATTCTTAATTTTTCTAAGGGGACGTTACAAATACCCATAAAGTTTACTGCTGCTCACTTTTCAATTCGCATAGCTGTATTCAACATAAGTCTTCTTTTGAGATGTTGTATACGAATTTTGCATTTGCATTTTCTTCTTCTAACTGACATACTCGTCTTTCTGAGATCTGGACAAATTTTTCAAATCCGCATGTTCATGAACACTGAATGTACAGCAGTCTTCGATATGCGTAAGGACGCTTTTTCTTACGATAAAAAACATGCCGATCCTTTCAAAGACGTACGGCATCGATATTTGTTTGTGAAACCATCGATTTCGGTCGACCTTCACGAAATTCATAGCTGAAGAAAGCTTGACCACGACTAAATTACGCAATCCAGTCGTAAACAATCTTTTGTGAAGGTGACTGATTAGCGAATTTCGAATGAAGCACATCGAGGCTTTGCTGAATAAGGGCGTTAGGAAAATCATTGAACAATCGTCCAATAAAAACGTTCTCGTAAAATCTCAATTTTTTCACTACGCTGTTACGTCGAACTGCGACTGTAATGAAACAATTGCCCAATTTTTGAGCTGTCGTTATTTTCATAGTAACGAATAACAAATTTTAAAACGATAGTAACTCTGCATCTATATAGCGCTATCTTGTGTTCATTTGCAACGCATTAGGGTGTTGGGGTCCCACGACCAATTTCTGGGAAGCGCTCACCGGTATTTCCACGCGGCACGTGCAGAAGGCGATAGCTGGTGCACGCACCAGCCTCCACAAAAGACTGACAGCTCCGTTAAGCTCCTCGCTACAATAGGCGCATCCCACGAGAGAGCGACCGTTAGCCGGAAGACTCAAGTGTCCCCCGGCGTTTCAGCTGTTCCTCTTCACTCGGACACAAACAGCTGTCGAGACTCTTGGAACGCGGGAGAAGGGGACGTTCACAAAGCATTCAAAAACTAAACAAATATTCCTTGTTTTCATTGCGCTCAGTCCACATACGTGAAACATCGTTTAAAAGAAGAAATGTGTACGCTTATTTGGATAAGATAAGGTTTTCACCAGTATTGTTCATATTCAACCTAACTGTCATTTTCAAGTGATTAATCTTATCCATTACTGATGAGCAAGAACTCGTGACAGTTTACTCAATTTCATAGCGTAATGCTTGGTGCTGGCTCCGTGACAACATGCTTTAATGGCTTTAATGTATCGCCATGAGTTTTGTTTGTATGACTATTTGGAGCCAGAAATGAATTCTGTACTTTCTGCGACAATATGGGCGGCTTTGTTCTTAGTATCTAGCAGCTTCCTTTGTGATCGACCGTTGGTAACATATCACTCACCTTTCATAGGGTATTTATATAAATACAAATAGTTATGAAACTTCGCCAGCAACCAGAACGTGCTGCAAAACTGGTATTTGTAGCAAGTGTCTTCAAATTAAGACATAATAAAGTACTTTGCTCAGAGACATTGTTTGTTTTTGTTTGCATATAATATAGTAAATATACGAGCAAATATTTTAATCAGAGTTGGCATTAAAATGAATGCTCAAAAATAAAAAAAAGTTGTAATATTTGAAGAGAATTGCAGCTATTTATATGTACCAGTACCTTACATTTATAATAGCGAGAACAAAATTTCAGATGAACTGCTGTATTATTCATATTCTTACATTAGCATATAATGTCCACCCCCGGTAGCTGAATGGCGGTTAAAGGCAAAAACAAAAAAAAACAAAAAAAAAACAAAAAACAAAAATGGTCAGCGCGACGGACTGTCAATCCTAAGGGCTTGGGTTCGATTCCCGGCTGGGTCGGAGATTTTCTCCACTCAGGGACTGCGTGTTGTGTTGTCTTAATCATCATCATTTCATCCCCATCGACGCGCAAGTTGCCGAAGTGGCGTCAAATCGAAAGACTTGCACCAGGCGAGCGGTCTACCCGACGGGAGGCCCTCGTCACACGCCATTATTATTATTATTATTATTATTATTATTATTAGCATATAATACAGTCAGTGTATGAGGAAATGCTTTATCAAAACTGGCAATAACACGAATGACGAAAAATTCTGAAGAGTTCTTAGAATATACGTATAACCAACCATACACCATTATCAAATCGTACATGTAGCCAGAAATGAAGAGAAAACGCTCAAGGATGTTCAGTGTGTATTGTCGATCCAACTGAATATAAATCGTATTACAGAACGTACTACAAGGTGACTGTGCTTACACCCGTTGCAAAACGAATTATAAGGCATAAATACGTAATACTGTACATGTGTGAGTCTAGATTAACAATGTAAATGTCTAAAAAGTCAGTCTAGACTCAAGCGTGTATAGGATTACGTATATGCACCTTATAATTTGTTTTCAAACAACCAATCACCTGGTATATATTCTATAATGTGATTCATATTCAGCTGAATCGACGATGTGTATGAAACATGCTTCGACATTTTTTATTTATTGCGGACTAGATGGACAAACTGCTAATAGTACTGATACGATCAGATCTATAGGTTCAAATGGTTCAAATGACTGAGCACTATGGGACTCAACATCTGTGGTCATCAGTCCCCTAGAACTTAGAATTACTTAAACCTAACTAACCTAAGGACATCACACACATCCATGCCCGAGGCAGGATTCGAACCTGCGACCGTGGCGGTCACGCGATTCCAGACTGACGCGCCTAGAACCGCACGGCCACACCGGCCGGCTCAGATGTATAGGAAAATTACCCTGAAGTTGATATTGATCAAGAGTTTTGAATCAAACAACTTATTAAAATAGAGCTTTGGATAAGCGGAACCGCGTCTTACTTTAATACTTATTTTGTGGTTAATACATACAAAGAAAAAATATTTCAAAAATAAAAGAGAAAAGCTTTTCTGGTTTCGGACCTATTCGGCAACTAACTACAAAGATGTAGATACTGTATGATTATAATAACCTTTGGTACGGTACATTGTTTATTGTTGTTGTTTATTTTAAAAACGTAACTAGTTTCCAGTTTATAGCCACTCATCTTCAAAAATCTGGAACATACGTTGATACAGATGTTTACCATCAGCACTTTGTAGTTACTGTGACAATGTCATTAACTCAATGTAATCGTGTGGATAGGTAACAGCTGCGCTGCACCCGTGGGCTAGCGCTAGCGTGTTCGATTACTAATCAATACGTTCTCGAACGCGGGTGAGAACACGCCAATGGTTAATTTTTTAATAACAATTAGCATTGGCGGCCGAAGACGTTCGGCATAGAAGACCCCCTCATTCTGCAACGGCCAGTCGGCCTTTGGCTGTGGTGAGGCGCGCACGCCTTATTTGCGTCTCGTCTATTGTGCTGCTTGCTAGCGAGTGCGTGTTTGTTTACATCCGAGTAGCAGCTTGTTTCTGAGTCCGACTTCACTGGCGTTTTTTACCGCCAAGCGACAATTAAAATAACTTTAGATCGCGAACGACCGAAGGTGTGCGACGTTGAACGTTTTATACGGGAAGAAATGCGTCTCCTGCCACAAGATGTTCTCGGAATACATTTTTCGATCCTCAGTACTATTGCGTACATAAAGCTGGTGAACGAATGACGAGCTGTGTGCCGGTGTTGTGCGGCGTCACGCTAACGATCTCAAGTTCGATACTCTGGCGGACATATACGGACTGTCACGGTTGATCACGCTGGTTTTGGCCTCCGAACGTTGCGGGTTTTCGAATTCCTATTTGAAGTACCGTCGGACGTTGTGGTGATCGCTTTCAAACACTACGGTAACGTCGTCAGTCACGTGGCTGAAAAGTGGAAGACGTTCGAAACGTACTGTGTCCTCAACAGCGTTCGTCAGATAAAAATTGAACTACGGAAACACGTTCCTTCCCACTTAGTTATTGCCGGCTGTAGGGCTGTCGTCATGTAGGATGGCCAGCCGCGCACCTGTTCAGGTTGTGGCCAGGAATACCATGTCCTGAATGTCTCCGACGTAGACTGGTTCAGACACCGATCGGAGACGTCGCTCCTCCTGCAGCGCCCACTGTGTCACCTCTGTCTTACGCGTCTGCGGCGGTGCTGCCTGTTACGCCCTCCCTGAATCAGTCGGTACCGGTGTCGGCTCCTGTCGACGACGCGATGGGCGTTTCGCCTGTCTCTCCTACACCTCTGTCGGAAGCAATACAAATGAACGACGACTGTCAGCAGGCACAAGCTGTCTGTCCGGACCCCACGATTGTTGATCATGGAGCTGCACCTACCTCATCCTTTCTGCCTTTTGCCCACATGTCACACGACAGCCGCCCACCATCCGCCGCGGAACAGCATGTTAGGAAACAACGGTCGCCAGGAAACGGGAGAGACAGCGCCGTATCCCTTCTTATGACTGCGTCCATCGGAAGTCTGCACAGGATGACGACCCTGCTACTGATGGTGCACTGTCCTCTGACGCCCTGACACTTGACGACACGACGTCATTCCCTGTCTCAAACTCCAGTCAGCGTCCACCTTTCTCCGCCTGCGTCTGATGCTGTTACCTCCCTTTCTTTGTCTGACGCTACCTGTGGGCGCACGTCTGATAATGTTCCACTGAACCGGTCCGGTGACACGTCTGCCACTTGGGCCGATTACATTGATGCTGAGGATGGACATTCTGGAGGTGCACAGAGCGATGGACCCCCCTTGGTGGGGTCGGCTCCCTCCCTGTCACAGTGATTTGCCCATCCGTGGGGGCCTAACAAGGTTGCGCTTCCCACGTGTTTGAATCGCCTGTCCTCCTGGCAGTGGTAGCTTTCCAGACTTATCGCACAGCTACGTTCAGTGTCAAGTTTTCCAGACTCCTCCGCATAGCTACGTTCAATGTCAACAATATTCACTTACGCCACCACCTGGCTTTACTCCATGACACGCTGTATGCTGCGGACTCTCCTTCAGGATGTGCATGTTGCAATTTTCTGTGCTCCTCATGGTTTGGCTTTACAGCACATGTCTCTCACGCTTCCGCTACTGGTAGTGGTGTGGCGATCCTATTACGTGACCGCACCCTCGCTGATGCAGTTGCCTATCTTCCTGATGCCAGAGGTATGGATCTCAAATTTAGTGGCGTGTGATCGTCGATGTTTATGCGACAGTTGGTTCGGGTCTCCACCGTGAACGTTCCAGCTTCTTCTCAGACAGTCACGCCTCTTTCTGGGTTGGCAGGTTGCATTGATCATGTGACGCGATTTCAACTGCATCCAAGCACCCAAAGACCAACTACCACGTCACTCTCCGAGAGCGCATCTCAGATTAGTGGGTTCTTAGGAGCATGTTCGTGACGATCGCCCAGGGTTTACGCATTTACTAGCCATTCTTCCAGCCGCCCGACACGTGTTTACATCTCCCGTTATATTGTCAGTGGGGTGCAGGCTGCTGAAGTCAGACCCACTGCGTTCTCTGACCACGACGCATGTATCTGCGCCATCAATCTCTGCCGCCAAAGGGTGTGGCGCGGCCGTGGACCATGGAAACTGAACACGATCCACCTTCCTTCACCCGACTGCCGGCAGTTCATAGAGATCACGTAGGCAGCTTGTCGTCGACTCCGTGATGCCTGTCAGTCTGCTCTGTCTTGGTGGGTGCTCTGTGCAAAGCCCGCTTTCCGCAAGGCCTTGATTGGCTACGGAAGGGAGGTTGCGATGTGGTGGCGACGGACTCAGAAATTCTGTTTCACCATTCTCCGAGAATGTACTACGATGCCGTATTCTCCAGAGCGACAGGCGATGGCGAATCGTGCCAAGGCACAGCTCACGTCCCTCTCTCGCAGTCAACTTGAAGGAGCTACGGTCAGGGCAGGCACACACGATGGATTAGTGCAAGAGCGTCCTTCTATGTCTCATGTCATAGCGGAGCGACGCCACCGTCGGAGGAATTTGATTAAGGTTCTTACAACTGATGATGGACAGCGTTTTGATGCCCAATGGAATACCGGGTCTGCCCTCCATGCACATTATGTTACGCTGTACTCTGAACAAAGTCACCGCCCTGCCAACATTACGGCGGTCTCCAGACTCTCCTTTGGCTCGGATCCCGTACTGTGAACAGCTCAGTGATAGGGTTGTTCTTATCACAATCGACAGCAATCCAACATCGACAACGATTGTCCAAGTATACATGCCGACGTCGCAAGCTGAAGATGAAGAGACAGAAAAAGTATATGAGGATATAGAATGAGTAATTCAGTATGTAAAGGGAGATGAAAATCTAATACTCATGGGGAACTGGAATGCAGTTGTAGGGGAAGGAGTAGAAGGAAAGGTTATAGGAGAATATGGGCTTGGGACAAGACCAGGTGAGTTCCGTAATAAATTTCAGCTAGTATTACTATATTCTAGAATCACAAGAAGTTCCCTAAGGCTGTAGATATAGAAATGAAGAATAGTTCAAGAGCAGTACAACTGAAGAGGAATGGGCGTCTCTAAGGACGGAAATCACAGAGGTTGAAAAGAAAAACATAGGTACAAAGAAGGTAACTGCGAACAGCCATGGGTAACAGAAGAAATACTTCACTTCGAGGAACTACTTCAGTTCAGGGAAATGCAGGAATACAGAAGTACAAGTTCCTGAGGAATGAAAAACAGGAAGGCAGGGAAGCTAGCACGAAATGGCTGCAAGAAAAATGAATAAAACGAAAAAGAAATGAATTTCGGAAGGACTGACTCAGCGTGTAGGAAAGTAAAAATAACGGGTAAATTAAAATCAAGTGTGGTAATATTAAGAGTGCAACAGGAATTCCACTGTTAAATGGAAAGGAGACAGTGGATGGGTGGAAAGAGTGCACTGAAGGCCACTGTGAGGAGGAAGAAATAGGAGTCGATTTAGAAGAGATAGGGGACCCATTATTAGAATCAGAATTTAAGAGAGCTTCGGAGGAGTAAAGATCAAATAAGGCAGAAGGGATAGATAAAACTTCATCAGAATTCCTAAAATCACGGGGGGAAGTGGCAACAAAACGACTTATCACGTTGGTGTGTGGAACGTATGATTCTGGCGACATACCGTCTGATTTGGCACGATGGCACGATGTGTCGATGCCCGCTGAGGAATCGCGTCGAAAGCGGCCTTCAGCCCGCTCACAGCAGCTGACACCTCACACTTAGTTCCTGTCGGCTGCATCACTGGCGTTTCTCCACTTGCAATGGCTCCGGCAGTGGGTGACAACGGCGCGTATATTGGACTCACACCCGCCGATTTCGGAGGTGCTCTGTCTCCTCCCGCTCACCACCCTTCTTCGTCATCCGTCATAACGCAATGGCGGTTGCTGTGTAGCAGTGAATTTCGACTATATTGGCTTGCCTTCCAGGTAAGCCGGAATGTCAGGAACACTTTTATCCTGATCCTGGTGGGAAGGAAAGACCTTCAGGTCATCCCATCAGCGACAGAGACAGACGTTGGTGTTGAACTCTGCGACTGGTGATTACGGCGAGGTAGCCACCTCTCCCAGTAGCGGCTGTTGTCCGTAGCGTGCAGGAAACCTACAACAGACTTGTCCCAGACGTCACTTCGCTGCGATCAGGGAATCGAGTGTGAAAATCATGTATGCCATCGATGCGTCTGGTCGACTCCCTTACGAGCTAAACTGCCGGGGTATTTATGGAGCGAAGTAATGGCGACGTCATTCGTCACGATCGCATAAGACTTGCTATTACGAAGGTATCAGCGGTTTTCCTTCTGCCGTGATTGCTTAGCGAGCTCGTTACAGCGTAGAAGTGGTTCGTAAAAGCTCTTGGTACGGTTTGTTTCATTCGACTTAGCCTTTCTTTCGGCACATGGCGAAGGTGACATGACCCTGTTTGGCTGCACTGACCCATTCTCGGTGGTGAAATGTTTTCATTGCGGCCGCCTCGTGTCGACTTTGCCGTAACGTAGAGAGATAGCTTCGCTACGGTTCTTTGAAAATTTTACCTGTTTTACTGCACTATAGAAGGTTGGCATGCAACACTTCGAAGAGAAGTCGTAGGGTTAGTGTTGTCTCGCGTGTTCGTACATTTCTTCTCCGAGGCCGGCTTCTACCAGTTTTTCCGTTCTTTCGTAAAGAATTCGCCTTAGTATTTTGCAACCATGACTTATGAACTGTAGTACAGTAATTTTCCTTCTTTCCTTGAAATTATTTCAGTCTTATTGAAGTCTGAGGCTATTTCCCCTGTGTCATACATCTTGCACACTAGATGGCTCGCGAAATGTCGTCTACTTCCGATGCCTTGTTTTGACTGAAGTCTTTCACTTCTCTGTTAAATTCTTCTCGCAGTATCATATCTCCCATTTCATCTTCATCTAAGTCCTCTTCCTTTCTACAATGTAGCCCTCATTTCCCTTGTATAGACCCTTTATGTATTCCTTCCACTTTTCAGCTTACCCCTCTCTCTCTTAGGGCTGGTTTTCCATCTATGCTTTTGATATACATGCAGATGTTTTTTTTCTCCAGAGGCGTCTTTAATTTTCCCATACCTGGTATCTATTTTTCCCCTAGGAAATATGCTTCTAAACCCTTACACATGTCCTCCGGTCATCTCCACTTAGCTATTTTGCTGTTCCTGTCAACCTCACATTTAAAAGTCTGTATTACCTTTCGCCTGCTTCACTTCTTGCATCATCAATCAAATTCAGTATTCCCTGTGATATCCAAGAATTTCTAGCAGGCCTTGTCTTTTCACCTATTTCATCGTCTGCTGCCTTCACTATTTCATCTCTCACAGCTACCAATTTCTCTCCGTTTATTAACACAGTGGCCAGTAATTTCCTTATTATGTTCCCGTCTAAAGTGAGCAATGACATACTAAAAGAAATGAAAAGCAGTAGCAAATAAGATGTCATACCCAGTGAAGAAGTTGACTGCTCCGAAAAGGAGAGAGAAATTATAGGGTGAAACTACCGATTATGTAGTAGAAACAACGTTGACATAGATGTAAGGAAAGCATGGATAGCTTTGATATTACTTCAGCAAATGGCACACATACGGCAGGAAGACGACAGATGTGTCGTGCCACATTCTATGAAAAAGACTAAAATAAAAGTCACAGATGAAAGAATAACTTCATGCAATTTTAGTCACATACATTAATATCGATTTACATAAAACTAAAGTAATTTTTTAAGCACTGGAAGGAGATCATATGCTTTCGAGCAAAAAGAAATTTAGATTATTATTTTCTTTGCATTCAGGAAACTGCACTTTCTATGAAAAACACACATAAATAATAATTTTGTCAAAACACTACACTGGCGCCAAGTAAGGGATTAAGCATAGACGTCGTAGTATACGACGGGCTTTCAATAAGTAATGCAACACTTTTTTTTTCTGAAAGCAGGTTGGTTTTGTTCAGGGTTCCTATACACCATATTACTCCCCACTCTTCTGGCTATAAAAGCCTATTTTTGAACAAAAGCTCAGTTCAATCCGACGGCCTTACGCCACCTTACTGTGAGGGGCTGTAAGCCCACATGGTACCACTGCACTGGTCGACGTCGGAGCCAATGTCTTGTTGCAGCAATAACCTCGCCATCATCCACATATTGCTTCCCAGGAAGTGAATCCGTCATTGAGCCAAGCAGATGGAAGCCAGAAGGTGAGAGATCCGAGCTGTACGGAGGATGAGAAAGAACAGTGTGATGAAGGTTTGTGAGCTCTTGTCGGGTGCACAACTTGTGTGAGCCCTGAATCGAAACGGAGAAGGAGAAGTTTCTTTGCAATTTTGTGGCGACGAACACGCTTAAGCAATTTCTTCAATTTCTTGTGGGTAGCACAATACATTTCAGAGCTGATCGTTGCACCATGAAGGAGGACATCCACTTCAGTGTCCCAGAAGACTGTCGCCATGATTTTATCGGCTGAGAGTTCGGCTTTGAACTTTTTCTTCGAGCCACTCCGTGGACTGCCGTTTTGTTTCCGGTTCGTGGTTCAAAGTGGTTCAAATGGCTCTGAGCACTATGGGACTTAACATCTGAGGTCATCAGTCCCCTAGAACTTAGAATTATTTAAACCTAACTAACCTAAGGACATCACACACATCCATGCCCGAGGCAGGATTCGAACCTGCGATCGGAGCGGTCGAGCGGATCCAGACTGAAGCGCCTAGAACCGGTTCATGGTGATGAACTCATGTTCCATCGTCTGTGATGATATTCGACAAAAAATCGTCACTATCAGTCTCAAACGCGCAAGCGACTCTGCACAGGCGGTCCTTCGTTGCTCTTTATCGTCTTCTGTCAGGCGAGGAACCCATCGGGTAAACACCTCTGAGTACCCCAACTGGTGGGCGAGTGTGCCAGCACTACCATCAGAGACGTCCGGTCGAGGAGTGAGGTGTTTGATTTTGACCGTCGATCACCTCTAGTGAGAGTGTCCGCACGTTCAACTAACACTGCAGAAGTCACAGCTGGGTGCGGCCGGCCAGCACGCAGGAGATCGGACAGGTTTGCACGACCCTGTTGCGATGATTACACATGCTTCTCTCAGCGACTCACCGTGCTTTTGTTCACTGTCAGGTCCCCGTAAAAATTGTGCAAGCGCCTATGAATGTCTGCGATGATCAGATTTTTTCGCCAAAAGAAACTAAATGACAGCTCTCTGCTTGGAGCGCACCTCTGTTACAGACGCCATTTTGAAGACTACGAATAGCGCCGCCGCCCTGTCGGATCTTCATGAAACTGCAGGGGCTGAAGTGGGAATATTCCAAGATTTGCCTCAACAAATTCCGAATTTTTTTAACCGAAACTGGTCGAGAAAAAAGAATGTTTTGGATTACTTATTGAACGCATCTCTTACGTAGTTATCCGATAATGTCAACTCAACTTCTTGCCCTAATCGCTACATTTGTCGCCGGAATAATGAGATTTGTTTTTGCAGTTGAGCGTTACTAGAGCAGATCGTTGGGTGTACCGTGTGAATGATGACGATTTAACGACGAGAAATCTAGGACACATGCAGTGTCGGAATGAAGCAAATTAAAGGCGCGGTCGAAGGACTTCGCGAGACAGTGCATGTTCTCATACAGATAATGATAGGGAATTGCAGTGTACGCGGCGTAGAAAAGCTGACGGCTTGGAGGTAATGGGGTGAGGCCATCTGTAGTGAAAGTTAGGACGTGACTGCAGTTTGAATTCCGGGGAGACATTGGCACCTGGTCTCTCTACTACTGGAGAATGTAATAGTCGTCTTCGAGTGATGTGCTATGGTGAAATGAAACAGAGCTACGTTTTACTTTGGTGAAAACGATTAAAAAACAAAGATGTAACGCGAACAAGAAGCGTTCAAGGCAGCAACCTACACAGGGTGTCCCAATATTCACAGACACGACACGAACGCTCATTTGAAGTGAATAATTTCGTATGGACATTTACCTTTTTCGGAACATATGCTCTCTTTCGAATAGTTTGCGAGATATAAGCCATTTAATATACATTTGTTTTTGGGATTGTGGCGCACACATATGTGTCTTACCCACCCAACAACTTTGATGTTTTGTTTCACTTGGCGAGCTTTCTTCGGAGAGAGCCATTTGTCTTCTACTGGCCTGATTGCTACTTTGCTTCGGGGTCGTATGCGTAGCACCACGATTCATCACCAGCAATCACCTTGGAAAAAATGCAGGCTCCTCTTTGAGCTGGTTGTGAAGCTCAAAACATGCTTGAAGTCGACGCTCCCTTTGCTCGTTTGTGAGAAGGCAAGGGACAAATCTGGTTGCAGCCCTTCTCATGCGCAAATCTTCGGATAAAATCCTCTGAAATGAACTCTATGGTACTCCAGACATCTCACAGAGTTGATCAACGGTTCGGCGACGGTCTTCACGAACGAGGGCATTGATTTTGCCGGCGTTGAGGGGCATCCTGAACGAGGTTGTGTCTTAAATCGATGTTTCTCCATTTTTAAAACGTGAAAATCACTCGTAGACTCTGGTTTTACATAGGATAGCATCCCCAAAAGCAGCCTTAAGTATTACAATAGCTTCCGCGACCTACTTCCCCAACAGGAAAGAAAATTTTTCAGGCGCGCGTTGCTCTCGACGACCTGCCATTTCGTTTTCGCCGAAGTGGAAAAAGTTGTTTTACTGAAAAAACTCCCGTGGGGGAACCGATGCACTCACAGCGATACAGCTTCGCGCAGTGACTCAGGTGGCGTGACCGTAACAGACACCTGGTCGAAGAATGGGTACCTCCACTCTCCCTGCCCGCCGCAGCACAATTCCAGTTACTTTTGAGTCCCACCTCGTAGGTCCAGTAATTTTAGAAGAACGAATGACGGGACAGAATTGCTTGCATTTTTTTGGAAAATTCGTTTGTTGAACATTTTGAGGACGCTAATTTGGCCACAAGGACTGCCCTGCACTTCCAGCATAACGGAGCCCCTTCGAATTTTACCAGACGTGTGAGAGCACATCAACCGCACTGACCTTCTCGAGCTATTGGTTGTGGTAATGCAATTAACTGACCACCAAGATCACCAGACGTTACGCCATTAGATTCTTGTTAGTGGTGTAGGATGACGTCTGAGGTTGTAACACCTATTTTCGAAACATTTTGTATCGCACTTCCAGTGCATGTCATTTCTATGTCAGTTTTTAGTGTTGCTTATGTAGAGTGTTGTATCTGTGATGGAAATTCTTTGACTATGTATACATATTTCAGTTATGTGAACTTTTTGAGCGATGTTGTTTAAACTGTGCTTGTGGTTTTACATAACTGCTGGAATGATTGTTATATAACGTACTGTAAATGACTTGGTCCATAGTTAGGGAACGTAGGGTTGAATATAAAAGATGTGGGGAAGCCCCACAGCTACGGAAGCAGCCTGGCTGAGCAGAACAGGTGGGATTGGCATAGGTAAGGAGTCTGGGCTAAGCAGTGTTGTGGTTAACATCTCGCTAGCAGTAGCGGATCATTGTGGCTCATATTTTTGGAGTTTTGAGGCCAGAGAAGCTTAAGAGCAGTATTAATGGACCTCTGGTACTGCATTTAGTGACACTATTATCATCGGATGATTTTTGTCCCTGTAAAAGTATAATCCTGACGTCAGGAGGATCTATAACAGGGCGAGGCCAACAGTACTGCCATGACTGCATCGCCGCCAGGTTAACAGCCACTGCAAATTACCCCCCCCCCCCCCCCCCCAGTGCCACCAGCCTTCCGCTAAATCGTGTATATTTGGCTCTCTGTAAATGGACCAGGTATTTGTGAAATTTGGTTGATTTTAATAATAATCCTAGCATTGATAAAAACTTTATCTTACACCCGTGATTATCCCAAAACACAAATCTGCACAGGAATCCTACACTAGTGAATTTAATTCCGAGTGTCCTAATTTATTATGGAAAGACTTATTCAGCAGCTGTAAAAAAAGTTGTGATTGCTTTCTAATGCATGGAGCTACAGTGTTTAAAGTTCAGTTTTATAGTTTGAGAAATACTCTCCACTTCCAGTGCATTTTTAAATCAATCGTCAGTCATTTTCTAAAATAATTTCTCTTACTTGAAAAGCTGCCTGAAAATAGTAAAGTTGTTAGTTAAAGGAACAATAATATTGATCTGAAGTGAAAAAGATTATTATTTGTTGCATTTAGGTACTTTGATCAGAATCGCAAAGTTTTATCAGTGTTCATTTCACGAGAAAGTGTTTGAACTTGAATTTAATTTTATGTTGGTATTTGCACAGCCAATTACATTTTGAGTAGGTTAAAAGGCTGCTTATCAAGCACATTTGTTATTCAAAGAGTTATAGTTTGTTGTGCTTTACTTAATTAAGAATTATTGATGAGAATACTTACCATTTCTCATACATAAGTGTGTAGTTTTGTTAATGAGCATGGTTCTCAAACCATGAAAGTTTAAGGGCGCTCATGTGCTAGGCTAGTTAGTTAATGAAGAAATGCAAAGGCTCCTTCAGAGCAAGAGTAGTTAGATTTGCATTCTGTTTAACTGCTTCAAACCGACGTTAAGAAAGACATTATACTGTGTTAGCTATTCAATTGCAAGTTGTTTAATGCACAGGCATAGAGACCCTGTGGTAAGCAATGATGCTATAGAGTATGGTCATTAATAGACTCCCTCATTTAAGGGGCTCCGGAACGCCCTATACTTGCAATGTTAAAATAACGCTTATAAATTACATCTTTCCTCACAAAGTATTTGAGGTAGGAAGTTGAACTTTTTACAGATTATTTATTGGAATATGGGCTACAACTTAACACAGGGATTTTACAAAATTTTAGTTCAGTTATTAAAGATGATTTTTTTTCAATTGTAATGAAAATTCACAACATTTTTTTGCAATTTTTTATTTATATATTCAAAAATATACAGTTTTTTGGAAAAAGGCTGTGTTAAATTATGCA
The DNA here is from genome assembly GCF_021461395.2 of Schistocerca americana. Classification (NCBI taxonomy): domain Eukaryota; kingdom Metazoa; phylum Arthropoda; class Insecta; order Orthoptera; family Acrididae; genus Schistocerca; species Schistocerca americana. Next base: position 656,639,956 of record NC_060122.1, read on the forward strand.
GATGGTACTGTGTAACATTTACTGAAAGTTTGAAACAAATATGTTTGGAAGATCCTTAGAAAACATGTAATTAATATGAGAAAATAAAAGTTTTGGGAATCGAGCGACAAAGATTGGATTAACTTTATAGTGCATTCCAGGTCCATAGGATGGATTATTTTCATCCTCTGCAAACTCCTCCTCCAGCTTCCTCTTGTTCCTCCTCCTGTTTACTCTTGCTTGTATTTCTAGACTCTTTACAGCCCTGTCTGCAGCCCGAAGGCGTTCCTTGTCTAAAGCAAGCATCGCTCGTTGTTGTGTTCGTAGATTTTGCTACCATTTTCTTCAGTTGCAGTTACTGCAACACTGTTCCAAAAGGTGGTCATGTATGAACACTTATCACATTTCAGTTGTACTTCACTAGCAAGTCCTACGTGCTTTATTATGGAGAGTTCCAGACCAACTTCACTACAATGAATACATCTTACACAGTTTGAAAAAATTCCTTTGAGAACCGACATGTCAAATATTTCATTCACATCCGATTCGCCCATAAAACATTCATAGTTTTCACTCATTGAACCAAGCTTCTTCTGTGAAGTATTTTCTTTCCCACTTTGACTGCTATGGGCAGGTGTACTTGAGAGGTTAGGTTCACTCACTTGGTTATCGTCTTTATTGTTTACAGTAATAACACATACCTTTGGCTTTCCAACATTTCTCCTTTTCTTAAAAGCCTTCAGAGGATTTCTAATAACTTTACTTTTACTCATTATTATACTTCAACAAAACAGAGACTCAAGATACAGAATTAATTACGAATATTTTTGAGATAACGACAGAGTAAATAAACATGAAACAATCGACAATCACACCAGCGATATATATTGAACCATCACAGGTTAGCCACAACACATACTTTATCTCACATCACTAAAATGTACCTGATGAACACGGACGTTAATAATAACACCATTTGACAGCAGTTTAACAGCGGCACAGTGGGTCACGCCCATGTAGAACACATTTCAAAAAAAAATTAAAAATAGTTGTAGTCTTCGGAATTGAATAAATTATATATCTATTAAAAGTCTGTAGATTCAGAAAACGCAAAAAAGTCAAAATTGAACTTTTCATGATTTTGAGCCTTTCCGGAGCCCCTTAAGTCAGAATCGTTTTATGCTCTTCCCTGTTTAATATTGCTGTTAGGTTTACGTGTATTGCTGATTGGTTCTATGAACTACTGCATCTAGTTCATTTAAGGTGCATGTTGTTGAGAGGCATTTGTTACTGTTTACTATCTCATTGGCCATTCGTTTGTCTGACTTCCAAGTTAGTAGTACATTTATCTGCAAGGTTAGGTTACTGTGTTGTATTGTGAACAGGTATAAAGAAAGAGTTCAGTATGTGTGAGTCAAGGAACTTTAGGTTAGCCTTAGCACTGCCCTCTGCTTTATTACATTGCTGGACACAAGAATGCCCGATATTACTTGTAATACGTACCATTACAACTTGTTTGGCTACTGGGAGAACGTATGTTCCTGATCCATCTGTTTACTGTTGGTTATACTCTGCTGGAGTGTTTCGGAAACGAATCCCAGTCTCTTTCCCTTATGCTATTTCACGGTCACATCTTTCTCAAAAATTCCTCGCAGAGGTTTAACGACAGCATCGGTGTTACCGTTACAAGGTGCACAAACGGAAGGTGACAATGCAAGTTGAACTGCTTGGTCCTATCAAGGACGCTGCTGCCCTCGTTAGAGTGCGTGCAAAGGCACTCAGACAGGCAACAAAACATGTACTGCCAAGAGTGCACAAATACATTGAAGTTGACGGTGGGATATCCGAATGTTTTTTTGTGAACTGTACAACAGCTGCATGTAAAGTGTCGTGTACTAACAAGCTTAGAGCTAAATGCCAGAATGAGATTTTCACTCTACAGTGGAGTGTGCGCTGATATGAAACTTCCTGGCAGATTAAAACTGTGTGCCGGACCGAGACTCGAACACGAGACCTTTGAGTGAAAATATCATTCTGGGAACATCCCCCAGGCTGTAGCTAAGCCATGTCTCTGCAGAGACGTATCCTTTCTTCCAGGAGTGCTAGTTCTGCAAGGTTCGCAGAAGAGCTTTTGTGAAGTTTTTAAAGGTAGGAGATGCGGTACTGGCGGAATTGAAGCTGTGAGGACGAGTCGTGAGTCGTGCTTGGATAGCTCAGATGGACAGTCTGCCTTCGGTAGGGCAGCAGTGCGCACAGCGCTCGGCCGTCCACGCCGCTGCGCGCGTGGAGTGTTTACTTCCCCGTCACCGCGTTTCTCAGTCGAACAAGCTATAATGGCCAACTCTTACAGGAAGAACACTCTTAAGTTCACCTTCTCAAATGAATACGCACGACTCAAAGCACTTGCCGTCGAACGCTTTCTACGCGAAGATGTGAAGATTCCCCGTGACGATCTCATCAGCATACACCTATCGATCGTTAGCAGCGTCGTTTATGTTAAGATGTCTTCCGACGCTGCCTACAAAGAGATTATTCAACCGACGCGACATGGACTAGTATTTCGACACTCCGACAGAAACGTCGGGCCTGTGGATGTCGACCATGCAGGACTTGGCCTTCGAACGATCCGTGTATTCGAACTGCCTTTCGAGGTGAATGAAGATGAAGTCATCGCGGCGCGTTCGGAATAGTCCAGAGTCACGTAGCTGAGACATAGGCACAGTTTACGACATATCCGGTGCTTAATGGTGAGAGACAAGTCCGAATAGATCTCAAACGGTACGTCCCATCGTACATTTCTATCGGTGGCTGGCGTGCGGTGGTCATTTACGCCGGACAACCTCGAACGTGTTCAGTTTGTGGAAAAGAAGGCCACGTCCGTAATTAATGCCTGCAACGACGCATCACACAACTACGGCACAACGATACGAACACCGACAGAACCACATCTACCCTTCCAGTCACTTATGCGGCGACACTGCACTTCCAGACCTCACAAGACGCCGTTCATGGGCGTCTTCTGGACCGATACACCCGGAGGCGTCACAGCACCTTGACACCGGCAATGCCGGCCGTGAACATGACCTACAGCCGGACACACCCACGTTAGAAGATCACAAGGATACCAGCGAGATTGTTATGGAGAATGAAGACCACATCATAGCAGCCGCGGCTTTTTTACCGGAAAGACGTGGATCTCTTCCTTCCTCAGATACCGAAACTCATAGCCGGAAGCAAAAGTCGCCCAAACTACGAAAAAAACGCCGCAAGATATCAATATCGACCACTGAGCCCCCTCCGCAGAACGAGGAGATGGCACGTAACTCTGACGGTGTTCACGATAACTCTTTCTCCTCTGCCACAGAGACGCGTTATCCACAAGGCAGTGAACCGTCCAACAGAGATCGTGCGCAAGCCCCGCGCCCAGATGCCATGGAACATAGCACGCCCGTCGTCACCGACGTAATTGAGCCGACTCGGCCAGCGCTGCCACCTCTCACCGATGTCAAAACTGACGGACAATTTTCATGAGCGGATGACACGGATTTCCCACCTCCATCTGATGCGAAAATGATATCTGTTCCTCCGTAAGACCAACACTGAAATTGGGGATGTTTCTACGACGACTCCTGCGACTTCTATGGACTTCCCAAATCCACCACAACCATCTTCACCAGCTACGAACCCATCGACAGCACGGATCCCCCGTCAGGCGTACCGAATGGCTACTATCACTACTAATAATATCGGCTCCCACGTTAAACTCAACTGCTCCGTGACACGCTAAGAGCAGCGGACATCGACATCGCCCTGTTACAAGAACTGAGGACAGCAACTTGGTCCGGGTGTTATGGATACGAGACGTACGCCGACTCTGCAGCTATGGAACACACAGGCGCGGCCATCCTCCTCCGAGAAGGGATTGCAGTTTCCGATGTCGTATATCTCCCAACGGCGCGAGGGGGGGGGGGGGGGCACAACAGCTGAAGGAATCAAAACCATAAATCTCTACGCCCCATCGGGCACTAATCAAAGGAGGGATCGCTTCCAGTTCTACGCAGAAGATATCACGCCTTTATTCCTTGGCAGATACGATCATCTCATCGTAGGTGGAGATTTCAACTGTTCTCGAGCGTACAGACCAATACCCTCATTTCACCACATGTCCGGAACTTCGCTTCCTCGTCCGCCACCTTCCTCTCTTCGACACGTGGAGAGTGGTACACGGCGACCGCCCGGGGCATACACACATCACGAGCCACTCCGCCAGCCGACTTGATAGAATATACATCTCTGACGCTCTAAAATCCGTTCTCCTAGACGCGGAACGTTGCCCGTCTGCCTTTTCGGATCATGACATCTACATCTGTACCATGAACCTACGTAGCCAATCTACATGGTGCAGTGTAGGACCTTGGAAACTCAACGTCACGCTACTGCGGGACCCTGAATGTCGACAACAAGTCACCGACACGTGGCACGCTTGTGTTCAGCGGATCATACGATACGAGACCACACTGTAGTGGTGATTACTGTGCGCCAAACCGGCCATCCGACGCACCTTGACACACTATGGCAGAGCTAAAACCAGGTGGAATCACCACACAACTGATTACTACTATAGCGCTCTACAAGAGCTCATGGATCATCCTCCATCCCCGGATCGTCTAAAAAGAGCTCATCGCATCAAGGCAAAGATTTTTACCTTGACCAGATGCCGTCTATAGGGAGCCATTGTACGAGCACGCAGCCAAGACAGGATTAACGGTGAAGAACCTTCTATGCATCATATTGTTCAAAATGTTCGTCGACGTCGACAGGCCTTAATGATAACTTTAGACCTACCTGATGGACGACGGCTGACTTTGCAAGCTACCATTGCGGATGCATTCACAACGCACTATAGACTTTTCTATCAAGAAGTACCTGCCGGTGCAGAGGCCATTGCTGAGGTTGCCCAGGAGACACTTGGTACTCTAAACGCAGCAGCTGCAACCCTTCTTGACTTCTGAAGTGACCACCGACGTTGTCCATGGCGCTGTGGCCAAAGGATCACCGAATCGGTCTCCCGGCCCGGATGGTTTACCTCTCGAATTTTACAGAACCTGCCAAGATTTGCCACGATGGAGAGACATGTACTGGGAACTTTTGTCTGGCGCGGCGATCCCGCCATCAATGTTCATGGAAGGCTTATTCGTACCAGTCACGAAACCTGCAGGAGGAACACAACTCGACAGTTATCGGCCGATCACGTTACTCAATTCTGACTTCAAGATTTTCACACGCCTTCTAACCGTTCGACTCAAACATGTCTTACGAGACATTGTTTCCCACGAACAAACATCCTTCGGTGGCGATCGTAACATACAGACAACCCTCAGTGAATAACGAGATGTGATCGCTGTGGCAACACACTCGCGATTGCCAGGCGCTTTAATCTCCATCGACTTCAAACACGCATTCCTCAACGCAGTGATGGACCGAATGGTGATTCCCCCCACGTTCACTCAAGTGATTATACGGCTCCTTCGTGGGGCAACGTCCAGGCTTCTCGTCAACGGCAGACTTACAGAACCTATACGGATTGAACGCTCAGTACGGCAGGGTTGCCCAGTGTCGATGGTGCTTCATGCCATTGCGATGGAACCACTTATTTGCGGATTACGGCGACGTTTGACAGGTATTTCACTCCGGGATCGTGTGTTCCGCCGCCGAGCTTACGTGGACGACTTGGCCCTCGTCGTACGTTCAGCGACCGACGTACAAGCTGCGATGCAGTGGATTACCCGTTACAGTGCAGGGCCAGGGAGCGCTATGAGCGTCGCAAAATCATGCGCCATGAAGATCGGCCGCGGCCTTCCCGCAGACAGCGTAGTCCCCTTTCAACTGCTGGACACCCTTCGCTGTCTTGGGTTGGTGTACACGCGAGATATTCGCCGCACCTCGGCGATCAATTTTCGGGCGCTACTGCTACGCATCCGGGCCAACATACAAAATCACATACTACGGCCGCTGAATATGTGCCAGAGAGTGACATTCGTCAATACGCATCTGGCAGCCCGGATACCCCATATCGCGCAGATTCTGCCCATCACTGCGACAATGGCAGCCTGATAACAAGTGGCTTTCGGGTATTTAATATGTTCTGGACACATCTTCAAAATCCAGTATGAAGCTCTCATGTTACCGAAGCGGGTTGGTCGCCTCGATGTGGTTAATGTGAGAGCCCGGACTACGGCACTTTACACCAATACTGTGCTCCGGTCGTGGAAAAGCCAAAATGCTAGTTTTACTGGAATGTTGACCACCGAGCTCGCACCTGTTTCGAGACGCCCACCGACGTCTCTGGCACACATCCCACCTCCGATGTCGCATATCAGCCGTTTCTTTTTGGACCGTCTTCTCCGAAAGTCCCCATCCCAAAACCCCGTCGAAACACGTCACCCCCAGGTTTCATGGCCTACAGTTTGGAAAAAGATCCACCAACTATATCACACCACTGACACCACCGCGACGTGGTACCTTCTCGTCAACGGCAAGTATAGTACAAGACAATCTGCATCGCATCGCGCTGGTGGACTCACCCCTGTACCTCAAGTGCAATGTCGAAGATACAGATTTACATCGTTTTGAGTGTGGGCCAGCAGCAGATGTCTGGAACCTCGTACAGAAGATTGTAGCTTTCTACCTCCGAGTACCACCACATCACGTTTCTCCAACCATGATGATATATCCCCCATGGAAAAGGAGAATGTGTTGTGGCGTAGCAAGACAGCCACGCCACGGAAGTAGCCGGGAAGGCACGCGTTTAGCTCACGCAGGCAAGAGATAGGTCTGTAACAGGATACGTAATGAATGCTATAAAGAAAAGTACGTAGCTGCTGGAATACTTAACTTTAATCCATCCTTGTGGTACATTGCTATTGACAATATAAGTGAGACTCTTTAGATACTAGCTATGTAAGGCTAATGGCGCCTTGCTAGGTCGTAGCCATTGACTTAGCTGAAGGCTATTCTAACTATCTGCTCTGCAAATGAGCGAGGCTTCGTCAGTGTGCATCGCTAGCTACGTCGTCCGTACAACTGGGGCGAGTGCTAGTAAGTCTCTCTAGACCTGCCGTGTGGTGGCGCTCGGTCTGCTATCACTGAAAGTGGCGACACGCGGGTCCGACATGTACTAATGGACCGCGGCCGATTTAAAGCTACCACCTAGCAAGTGTGGTGTCTGGCGGTGACACCACAGAATGAATGGCCATGGATCATTCTGTGGACGGACGTAGTCCATTTACATCTTCAAGGACATGTCAATACGCAGAATTGCAGAATATGTGAAACATAAAATCCGCACGCACATTAACCTGTACCATTTCATTCTGCAAAGTTGTCTGTGTCGTGCGGGTTGACGGTGTCTTTTGTTGCAGGATCAAAATTGTTTTCGAAATGAGTCCAGCGGGTCCTTTTACCTGTCTCGTCGCAGGTAAAGGCCATCAGAGTATTTTGCGCACCAACATCATTCCAACCCTTCGACAGCGTGGATGTGTGAGTAGGATCATTTTTGTGGAAGAGGGCGCTCTTTCGCACATTGCATAGCCAGTGAGGTGACTGCTGCAGAGGCATTTCGGAAATGCCGTCTTTTTCCTACAGCCTTGCTGTATGGATCAACTGATCTTAATCCGTGTGACTTTTGACTTCGGGGTTATCTGAAAGATATGATCAGTATTCCAGTAACGAACGTAGTCGAATTGAAGGCACGCATAGAACAAGGCGTTCTTAACGTGACCCCAAATGCACTCCGATGTGTTGTGGAAAACGCTGTTTCTTGATTTCATATTGTGGCAGAAAATAGTAGAGAGCATGTTGAACATGTCTTGCACCAGTCTCGCGACAGAGAGGAACCGATTTCATTTCGCTTTTTATGCTGTTTTTGACCCCAGGACAATTTAGAACCGATTTTTTCCATCCGATGTGGTACGACCTTGCAGTGACAGGTGGGTTTACATAACTAACAGTGCCACAATTGTTGACTGCCGAACTTGTGCGGTCGTGCACTCTGAATAGTATGTGCAGCTCCAACCTTAGAGGTCGTGTTGCGATTCATCTGTCATTGGTAGCCGATCCCATTTACGTTAAGACGCTTACGCAGTCTATTGGTAAAATTTACGTTAAATTCTTTTTTTTTTTCGTGATGTTTCCACCTGTGTCAATAACGAGTTGTTTAAATTTGACGTCGTTCTGAGCAGTGATTCTCTTTTTAAAGCGTTTTGAAACTTGAACTTCAAACATGGACACCACGTACAAGATGGGAATTATACGGGGAACATTCGCGGGACCCTGTCTAGTAGAACAATGTGGTATCAAAATTAAACCTGCGCTTGAGGACAGACATACTTTTCAGTTATGAATATAATTTTAATTCGGAATAATGTATGCCACTTCCAAATTCTCAGTTCCAAAGGCCATCTAAGAAGTGCAGTAGCTCAAAAGAAAAACGTCATTTGCATGCTACAAATTAAGTTTTTTTGTTTAACTTGTGCAACCTGACACGTTCACCGTAGTTACAAGGCATCTTCAGTGTGTGTCATGGCATATTACAGGATTTTTTTATTTGCACATATAGGCTATAGTTTTCACATATAGGTGATAGATCTAAAACAGTTCTTTGAGGTTTTTATAATAAAATGAGAAAGTACTTACAGATCAGCTTCTAGTTAAATAGAGAAGGTATGTTTACAGTCACTAAGATGAACAACTGCTCATAGCTCCTCAGGTAAGCGTTTTAGAGCCCATATTTACTGGACAGTTTTTCCTTGTTTTAATAAAAAAAATGGTTCAAATGGCTCTGAGCACTATGGGACTTAACATCTGAGGTCATCAGTCTCATAGAACTTCGAACTACTTAAACCTAACTAACCTAAGGACTTCACACACAGCCATACCCGAGGCAGGATTCGAACCTGCGACCGTAGCGGTCGCGCGGTTCGAGACTGAAGCGCCTAGAATCGCTCGGTCACTGCGGCCGGCCTTGTTTTAATCCATACTCTCACCTCTGGAAGTTACCCACCCTACAATATTACTAACAACATTAACAGTAAGTGTATTCTACTGTCAGGCGTATCAGAACGATTTCCGCTTACAACTTTCAACTCGTTCGTTCACGTTACAGGGACCCTTACCTCAAATTGATACATTTATCCTTCTCCATCACCCTACAGGGTGGTCCATTGATATCTCACGAAATAAGCATAAAACGAAAAAACTACAAAGAATGAAACTCGTCTAGTTTGAAGGGGGGAAACCAGATGGCGCTATGGTTGGCCCTCTAGATGGCGGTGCCATAGGTCAAACGGATGTCAACTGCGTTTTTTTTAAATAGGAATCCCCATTTTTATTACATATTCGTGTAGTACGTAAACAAATGTGAATGTTTCAGTTGGACTACTTTTTTCGCTTTGTGATAGATGGCGCTGTAATAGTCACAAACGTGTAAGTACGTGGTATCACGTAACATTCCGCCAGTGCACACGGTATTTGCTTGGTGATACATAACCCGTGTTAAAATGGACCGTTTACCAATCACGGAAAACATCGATATCGTGTTGATGTATGGCTATAGTGATCAAAATGCCCAACGGGCGTGTGCTATGTATGCTGCCCGGTATCCTGGATCACATCATCCAAGTGTCCGGACCGTTAGCCGGATAGTAGCGTTATTTAAGGAAACAGGAAGTGTTTAGCCACATGTGAAACGTCAACCCTGACCTGCAACAAATGATGATGCCCAAGTAGGTGTTGTAGCTGCTGTCGCGGCTAATCCGCACATCAGTAGCAGACAAATTGGGCGAGAATCGGGAATCTCAAAAACATCGGTGTTGAGAATGCTACATCAACATCGATTGCACCTGTACCATATTTCTATGCACCAGGAATTGCATGGCGACGACTTTGAATGTCATGTGCAGTTTTGCCACTGGACACAAGAGAAATTACGGGACGATGACAGATTTTTTGCACGCGTTCTGTTTACGACGAAGTGTCATTCACCAACGGCGGTAACGTAAACCGGCATAATATGCACTATTGGGCAACGGGAAATCCACGATGGCTGCGACAAGTGGAACATCAGCGACCTTGGCTGGTTAATGTATGGTGCGACATTATGGGAGGAAGGATAATTGGCCCCCATTTTATCGATGGCAATCTAAATGGTGCAATGTATGCCGATTTCCTACTTAATGTTCTACCGATGTTACTACAAGATGTTTCACTGCATGACAGAATGGCGATGTACTTCCAATATGATGGATGCCCGGCACATGGCTCGCGTGCGGTTGAAGCGGTATTGAATAGCATATTTCATGACAGGTGGATTGGTGGTCGAAGTACTACACCATGGCCCGCACGTTCACCGGATCTGACGTCCCCGGATATCTTTGTGCGGGGAAAGTTGACGGATATTTGCTATCGTGATCCACCGACAACGCCTGACAACATGCGTCAGAGCATTGTCAATGTATGTGCGAACATTACGGAAGGCGAACTACTCGCTGTTCAGAGGAATGTCGTTACACCTATTGCCAAATGCATTGAGATTGACGGACATCATTTTGAGCACTTATTGCATTAATGTGATATTTACAGGTAATCACGCTGTAACAGCATGAGTTCTCAGAAATGATAAGTTCACAAAGGTACATGTATCACATTGGAACAACCGAAATAAAATGTTCAAACGCACCTACGTTCTGTATTTTAATTAAAAAAACCTACCTGTTACCATCTGTTCGTCTAAAATTGTGAGCCATATGTTTGTGACTATTACAGCTCCATCTATCAAAAAGCGAGAAAGTGGGCCAGCTAAAACATTCATATTTCTTTACGTACTACACGAATATGTAATAAAGCATGGGGGTTCCTATTTTAAAAACCGCAGTTGATATCCGTTTGACCTATGGCAGCGCCATCTAGTGGGCCAACCATAGCGCCATTTGGTTTCCCCCTTCAAGCTAGACAAGTTTCGTTCTTTGTATTTTTTTCCTTTGATCCTTATTTCGTGAGATGTTTGGCCCGATCACGATCAATGGACCACCCTGTATACAGTTTGTAACATCATCACGGAATTACCCTGTACATACAAAGAGTACATTTAAACGCGCGGGCATCTCTGACTGACGCTCTGCAGCGTCGTTGGATGACGTTCCCGCACATGGGTCCTTATGTACAACTTGATCTATTAAGTCCCGTCTACAATACCTAGAAGTGTGAGAGACACTCTGTATATACAGCTGCTGCGATAATGACCAAGACAAGAAACTTGTTAAATGGAACAGTGTTTGAGACAGTTATTGTCGCTTCATTTCACAGCGAATGCTACGTCGAAATAAATATTCATTTTATTTCTGTAGAATAAATAGCACAGCGAATGGAAAATGGATTTGAGGAATAACATACAACAAGGAAAAGTCAGCTCTAAGGTTAATCGTGTTCTTCGGGTCGCCCTTTGCCAATATCGGTACTTTCTCCTGGACAATGACAATTACCAGTGACTCCTACACGCGTCGAATTTGCAACGAATGAAAGTCCGAAAAGTGGAAGCAGATTTCCCTCAATTCATGTAAATTTCATGCGCGACCATGTAAGCAAAATCTCTCCTATACGAAATTGGTTTCTAGGAGAAAGCATGCGTCACTCGACTGGTTCGCCGCATCGTAGGAAGCGAAAGCGGGCACGCTCTGTTATGTTAATGGACATCTGCGTCGGCAGGGCGCCAACGCCACCTTTCTCTCTGAGGAGGAGAGGAGGAAAGGGAAGGCATGTCGCCGACTCGCTGTTCACGACTTCCATTACGAGTCTTATAATTTGCCGGCCCGTTACTACGAGTCTTAATTAAACGTTGCGGCCGGGGCGTGGAGAGCAGGTTACGCAAAACGTAACGCCGCCTGCCGTTAGCCAGCGGCCCGCGCCGCGGCCGGCGCGCCGTTTCCGCAGGGACAAAGCTACGTCCGTATTGTGGCGGGAGTCTAGATGCGTATCTGCGCCACTAGCCTTGGAGAACTCTTGCGCAGCCCTACTTCCGTAAAGCTGCTGCCGGGGAACAATGGAGTTCCGAGTGGCTCGCCGGCACCAATCACGATAACTGGAGCCAATCCAGTTCCACAAGCTGCGCGGCATTCCCGGGAGGTGTTCCACTGTAAACTCTCACATTTTGCACATAAATGCACCGTACACAGAAATAAACTTGAAAAATGAGGTCGGGAGCATATTATCTAAGCTAATAATAAATCTTTAAAAGCGCCGCGTCTGTCTGTCTTCGAACACGCTAGTATCTAAAACTACTTGTAAGTAGGCTGTTTAGATTTTTATGTTGGTAACGCCACGTAGCGCTCTGTATGAAAATCACTGACTGTGCTGTGTGCAGTCTGTGGCTGGTAGGACTCATTGTCGGAATATTCGCTTGTGTAGTGTTGAGCAGTTGGATGTGAACAGCGCGTAGCGTTGGGCAGTTGGAGTTGAACCGCCAGCAGTGGTGGATGTGGAGAGAAGGATACCAGAGTTTTGAGAGGCTACTTACTATGAGCGGACGATTTGGACGTGTGCCCGCCAGAAAAAGGAAATTAAAGATAGTTGTCATGAATATATATATATATATATATATATATATATATATATATATATATATAGATGACTTTTGAACATCATTAAGGTAAATACATTGTTTGTTCTCTATCAAAATCTCTCATTTCCTACCTATGCCTATCAGTAGTTAGTGCCTTCAGCAGTTAGAATCTTTTATTTAGCTGGCACTATTGGCGCTCGCTGTATTGCAGTAGTTCGAGTAACAAAGATTTTGGTGAGGTAAGTGATTCATGAAAGGTATAGGTTATTGTTAGTCAGGGCCATTCTTTTGTAGCGATTATTGAAAGTCAGATTGCGTTGCGCTAAAAATATTGTATGTCAGTTTAGTGTTGATCAGAATAAGTAAAGAGAAAACTGTTTGAGTACTTTGAGTTTTGCTCAGCTGCTTGAAAATCAAATAACGTAGAAGTTTACCAGCACACTTATTCACAATTTTTGAAGGGGGAAGTTTCATACTTCACGGATTACCTTTGGGTTTCCGCGGGTAACTTCAACAAAGTTTGCGGCACCGTACAACCATTAGATCAAAATCGGATCAAGGAAAAAAAGACACTGCAATTTAAACTTTTAATAAAACCTTCTGTCTGTTATGTGAACACACGCAAATTTCATGTGACACCATGTAAGCAAACCCCCCCCCCCCCCCCCCCCCCCCCCCCCCATACGAAGTTGGTTTCTAGGAGAAAGCATGCGCCATTCGACTGCTTCACTGCATCCGAAAGAACAGACACTACACATTCACATAATCTGATGGGCCTAACTGGGCAATGAATCCACCTTCTTCAGTGCGAATGAACAAATACGTCCGATCTCCTGTGGGAATCTCTGAAGAGCGAATACGGAGGAAATGGACAGGGGATGCGGATAGGTGGCGCTCGATGGGATTGTGGATCGACCGTGAGCCGAGCCGAGACAGCACCTGCAGTTGCGATTACACTGTGTCCCGGATGGAGCAGTGGTTGCACCTCCTGCCTAATAAGCAGGAGACCCCGGGTTCGAATCACGGTCCCGTACACATTTTCAATCGTCGTCGCCGATTCCGCGTAATGCCCAATATAGCTGACAGCAGTGATCCCTCTCATTCTCTTTCTTTTCTTCCTCTCTCCACCTTCACTTTACATATAACTTCTTGCCTCTCTAACTGTCTGTCCATCTGCATGAACACGTTAATCTCGAAAACTACTAGACGGATTTTTATGGGTTTAGCGTAGCTAGTGGCATCATATAGGCTATTTTCCATTAAAATAGGATATTGATACATATTATAAAAATGTATGTTGGAGGGGCGTTCAAGCAATGCAACACATTTTTTGTCAGCCAGTTTCGGTTGAAAAAATGCGAAATTTGTTGTCGGACAGCGTGCGATATTCCCGCTTCAGCCCCCATTATTCCATGAAATTCCGATACCTGGCGGCGCTATCAAAAATGGCTCTGAGCACTATGGGACTTAACAGCTGGGGTCATCAGAACTTAGTACTACTTAAACCTAACTAACCTAAGGACATCACACACATCCATGCCCGAGGCAGGATTCGAAACTGCGACCGTAGCGGTCACGCGGTTCCAGACTGAGCGGCGCTATCGGTAGCCTTCAAACTGGCGTCTGTAGTGGAGGTGCGTTCCATGCAGTGAGCTGTCATTGAGTTTCTTTTCGTGAAAAATCAGAGCATCGCAGATATTCACAGGCACAAAAAGTGGCTCAAATGGCTCTGAGCACTATAGGATTTAACATCTGAGGTCATCAGTCCCCTAGAACTTAGAACTACTTAAACCTAACTAACCTAAGGACATCACACACATCCATGCCCGAGGCAGGATTCGAAACTGCGACCGTAGCGGTCACGCGGTTCCAGACTGAGCGGCGCTATCGGTAGCCTTCAAACTGGCGTCTGTAGTGGAGGTGCGTTCCATGCAGTGAGCTGTCATTGAGTTTCTTTTCGTGAAAAATCAGAGCATCGCAGATATTCACAGGCACAAAAAGTGGCTCAAATGGCTCTGAGCACTATAGGATTTAACATCTGAGGTCATCAGTCCCCTAGAACTTAGAACTACTTAAACCTAACTAACCTAAGGACATCACACACATCCATGCCCGAGGCAGGATTCGAAACTGCGACCGTAGCGGTCACGCGGTTCCAGACTGAGCGGCGCTATCGGTAGCCTTCAAACTGGCGTCTGTAGTGGAGGTGCGTTCCATGCAGTGAGCTGTCATTGAGTTTCTTTTCGTGAAAAATCAGAGCATCGCAGATATTCACAGGCACAAAAAGTGGCTCAAATGGCTCTGAGCACTATAGGATTTAACATCTGAGGTCATCAGTCCCCTAGAACTTAGAACTACTTAAACCTAACTAACCTAAGGACATCACACACATCCATGCCCGAGGCAGGATTCGAAACTGCGACCGTAGCGGTCACGCGGTTCCAGACTGAGCGGCGCTATCGGTAGCCTTCAAACTGGCGTCTGTAGTGGAGGTGCGTTCCATGCAGTGAGCTGTCATTGAGTTTCTTTTCGTGAAAAATCAGAGCATCGCAGATATTCACAGGCACAAAAAGTGGCTCAAATGGCTCTGAGCACTATAGGATTTAACATCTGAGGTCATCAGTCCCCTAGAACTTAGAACTACTTAAACCTAACTAACCTAAGGACATCACACACATCCATGCCCGAGGCAGGATTCGAAACTGCGACCGTAGCGGTCACGCGGTTCCAGACTGAGCGGCGCTATCGGTAGCCTTCAAACTGGCGTCTGTAGTGGAGGTGCGTTCCATGCAGTGAGCTGTCATTGAGTTTCTTTTCGTGAAAAATCAGAGCATCGCAGATATTCACAGGCACAAAAAGTGGCTCAAATGGCTCTGAGCACTATAGGATTTAACATCTGAGGTCATCAGTCCCCTAGAACTTAGAACTACTTAAACCTAACTAACCTAAGGACATCACACACATCCATGCCCGAGGCAGGATCCGAAACTGCGACCGTAGCGGTCACGCGGTTCCAGACTGAGCGGCGCTATCGGTAGCCTTCAAACTGGCGTCTGTAGTGGAGGTGCGTTCCATGCAGTGAGCTGTCATTGAGTTTCTTTTCGTGAAAAATCAGAGCATCGCAGATATTCACAGGCACAAAAAGTGGCTCAAATGGCTCTGAGCACTATAGGATCTAACATCTGAGGTCATCAGTCCCCTAGAACTTAGAACTACTTAAACCTAACTAACCTAAGGACATCACACACATCCATGCCCGAGGCAGGATTCGAAACTGCGACCGTAGCGGTCACGCGGTTCCAGACTGAGCGGCGCTATCGGTAGCCTTCAAACTGGCGTCTGTAGTGGAGGTGCGTTCCATGCAGTGAGCTGTCATTGAGTTTCTTTTCGTGAAAAATCAGAGCATCGCAGATATTCACAGGCACAAAAAGTGGCTCAAATGGCTCTGAGCACTATAGGATTTAACATCTGAGGTCATCAGTCCCCTAGAACTTAGAACTACTTAAACCTAACTAACCTAAGGACATCACACACATCCATGCCCGAGGCAGGATTCGAAACTGCGACCGTAGCGGTCACGCGGTTCCAGACTGAGCGGCGCTATCGGTAGCCTTCAAACTGGCGTCTGTAGTGGAGGTGCGTTCCATGCAGTGAGCTGTCATTGAGTTTCTTTTCGTGAAAAATCAGAGCATCGCAGATATTCACAGGCACAAAAAGTGGCTCAAATGGCTCTGAGCACTATAGGATTTAACATCTGAGGTCATCAGTCCCCTAGAACTTAGAACTACTTAAACCTAACTAACCTAAGGACATCACACACATCCATGCCCGAGGCAGGATTCGAAACTGCGACCGTAGCGGTCACGCGGTTCCAGACTGAGCGGCGCTATCGGTAGCCTTCAAACTGGCGTCTGTAGTGGAGGTGCGTTCCATGCAGTGAGCTGTCATTGAGTTTCTTTTCGTGAAAAATCAGAGCATCGCAGATATTCACAGGCACAAAAAGTGGCTCAAATGGCTCTGAGCACTATAGGATTTAACATCTGAGGTCATCAGTCCCCTAGAACTTAGAACTACTTAAACCTAACTAACCTAAGGACATCACACACATCCATGCCCGAGGCAGGATTCGAAACTGCGACCGTAGCGGTCACGCGGTTCCAGACTGAGCGGCGCTATCGGTAGCCTTCAAACTGGCGTCTGTAGTGGAGGTGCGTTCCATGCAGTGAGCTGTCATTGAGTTTCTTTTCGTGAAAAATCAGAGCATCGCAGATATTCACAGGCACAAAAAGTGGCTCAAATGGCTCTGAGCACTATAGGATTTAACATCTGAGGTCATCAGTCCCCTAGAACTTAGAACTACTTAAACCTAACTAACCTAAGGACATCACACACATCCATGCCCGAGGCAGGATCCGAAACTGCGACCGTAGCGGTCACGCGGTTCCAGACTGAGCGGCGCTATCGGTAGCCTTCAAACTGGCGTCTGTAGTGGAGGTGCGTTCCATGCAGTGAGCTGTCATTGAGTTTCTTTTCGTGAAAAATCAGAGCATCGCAGATATTCACAGGCACAAAAAGTGGCTCAAATGGCTCTGAGCACTATAGGATTTAACATCTGAGGTCATCAGTCCCCTAGAACTTAGAACTACTTAAACCTAACTAACCTAAGGACATCACACACATCCATGCCCGAGGCAGGATTCGAAACTGCGACCGTAGCGGTCACGCGGTTCCAGACTGAGCGGCGCTATCGGTAGCCTTCAAACTGGCGTCTGTAGTGGAGGTGCGTTCCATGCAGTGAGCTGTCATTGAGTTTCTTTTCGTGAAAAATCAGAGCATCGCAGATATTCACAGGCACAAAAAGTGGCTCAAATGGCTCTGAGCACTATAGGATCTAACATCTGAGGTCATCAGTCCCCTAGAACTTAGAACTACTTAAACCTAACTAACCTAAGGACATCACACACATCCATGCCCGAGGCAGGATTCGAAACTGCGACCGTAGCGGTCACGCGGTTCCAGACTGAGCGGCGCTATCGGTAGCCTTCAAACTGGCGTCTGTAGTGGAGGTGTGTTCCATGCAGTGAGCTGTCATTGAGTTTCTTTTCGTGAAAAATCAGAGCATCGCAGATATTCACAGGCACAAAAAGTGGCTCAAATGGCTCTGAGCACTATAGGATCTAACATCTGAGGTCATCAGTCCCCTAGAACTTAGAACTACTTAAACCTAACTAACCTAAGGACATCACACACATCCATGCCCGAGGCAGGATTCGAAACTGCGACCGTAGCGGTCACGCGGTTCCAGACTGAGCGGCGCTATCGGTAGCCTTCAAACTGGCGTCTGTAGTGGAGGTGCGTTCCATGCAGTGAGCTGTCATTGAGTTTCTTTTCGTGAAAAATCAGAGCATCGCAGATATTCACAGGCACAAAAAGTGGCTCAAATGGCTCTGAGCACTATAGGATCTAACATCTGAGGTCATCAGTCCCCTAGAACTTAGAACTACTTAAACCTAACTAACCTAAGGACATCACACACATCCATGCCCGAGGCAGGATTCGAAACTGCGACCGTAGCGGTCACGCGGTTCCAGACTGAGCGGCGCTATCGGTAGCCTTCAAACTGGCGTCTGTAGTGGAGGTGCGTTCCATGCAGTGAGCTGTCATTGAGTTTCTTTTCGTGAAAAATCAGAGCATCGCAGATATTCACAGGCACAAAAAGTGGCTCAAATGGCTCTGAGCACTATAGGATTTAACATCTGAGGTCATCAGTCCCCTAGAACTTAGAACTACTTAAACCTAACTAACCTAAGGACATCACACACATCCATGCCCGAGGCAGGATTCGAAACTGCGACCGTAGCGGTCACGCGGTTCCAGACTGAGCGGCGCTATCGGTAGCCTTCAAACTGGCGTCTGTAGTGGAGGTGCGTTCCATGCAGTGAGCTGTCATTGAGTTTCTTTTCGTGAAAAATCAGAGCATCGCAGATATTCACAGGCACAAAAAGTGGCTCAAATGGCTCTGAGCACTATAGGATTTAACATCTGAGGTCATCAGTCCCCTAGAACTTAGAACTACTTAAACCTAACTAACCTAAGGACATCACACACATCCATGCCCGAGGCAGGATTCGAAACTGCGACCGTAGCGGTCACGCGGTTCCAGACTGAGCGGCGCTATCGGTAGCCTTCAAACTGGCGTCTGTAGTGGAGGTGCGTTCCATGCAGTGAGCTGTCATTGAGTTTCTTTTCGTGAAAAATCAGAGCATCGCAGATATTCACAGGCACAAAAAGTGGCTCAAATGGCTCTGAGCACTATAGGATTTAACATCTGAGGTCATCAGTCCCCTAGAACTTAGAACTACTTAAACCTAACTAACCTAAGGACATCACACACATCCATGCCCGAGGCAGGATTCGAAACTGCGACCGTAGCGGTCACGCGGTTCCAGACTGAGCGGCGCTATCGGTAGCCTTCAAACTGGCGTCTGTAGTGGAGGTGCGTTCCATGCAGTGAGCTGTCATTGAGTTTCTTTTCGTGAAAAATCAGAGCATCGCAGATATTCACAGGCACAAAAAGTGGCTCAAATGGCTCTGAGCACTATAGGATTTAACATCTGAGGTCATCAGTCCCCTAGAACTTAGAACTACTTAAACCTAACTAACCTAAGGACATCACACACATCCATGGCCGAGGCAGGATTCGAATCTGCGACCGTAGCGGTCACGCGGTTCCAGACTGAGCGGCGCTATCGGTAGCCTTCAAACTGGCGTCTGTAGTGGAGGTGCGTTCCATGCAGTGAGCTGTCATTGAGTTTCTTTTCGTGAAAAATCAGAGCATCGCAGATATTCACAGGCACAAAAAGTGGCTCAAATGGCTCTGAGCACTATAGGATTTAACATCTGAGGTCATCAGTCCCCTAGAACTTAGAACTACTTAAACCTAACTAACCTAAGGACATCACACACATCCATGCCCGAGGCAGGATTCGAAACTGCGACCGTAGCGGTCACGCGGTTCCAGACTGAGCGGCGCTATCGGTAGCCTTCAAACTGGCGTCTGTAGTGGAGGTGCGTTCCATGCAGTGAGCTGTCATTGAGTTTCTTTTCGTGAAAAATCAGAGCATCGCAGATATTCACAGGCACAAAAAGTGGCTCAAATGGCTCTGAGCACTATAGGATTTAACATCTGAGGTCATCAGTCCCCTAGAACTTAGAACTACTTAAACCTAACTAACCTAAGGACATCACACACATCCATGCCCGAGGCAGGATTCGAAACTGCGACCGTAGCGGTCACGCGGTTCCAGACTGAGCGGCGCTATCGGTAGCCTTCAAACTGGCGTCTGTAGTGGAGGTGCGTTCCATGCAGTGAGCTGTCATTGAGTTTCTTTTCGTGAAAAATCAGAGCATCGCAGATATTCACAGGCACAAAAAGTGGCTCAAATGGCTCTGAGCACTATAGGATTTAACATCTGAGGTCATCAGTCCCCTAGAACTTAGAACTACTTAAACCTAACTAACCTAAGGACATCACACACATCCATGCCCGAGGCAGGATTCGAAACTGCGACCGTAGCGGTCACGCGGTTCCAGACTGAGCGGCGCTATCGGTAGCCTTCAAACTGGCGTCTGTAGTGGAGGTGCGTTCCATGCAGTGAGCTGTCATTGAGTTTCTTTTCGTGAAAAATCAGAGCATCGCAGATATTCACAGGCACAAAAAGTATCTCAAATGGCTCTGAGCACTATAGGATTTAACATCTGAGGTCATCAGTCCCCTAGAACTTAGAACTACTTAAACCTAACTAACCTAAGGACATCACACACATCCATGCCCGAGGCAGGATTCGAAACTGCGACCGTAGCGGTCACGCGGTTCCAGACTGAGCGGCGCTATCGGTAGCCTTCAAACTGGCGTCTGTAGTGGAGGTGCGTTCCATGCAGTGAGCTGTCACTGAGTTTCTTTTCGTGAAAAATCAGAGCATCGCAGATATTCACAGGCACAAAAAGTGGCTCAAATGGCTCTGAGCACTATAGGATTTAACATCTGAGGTCATCAGTCCCCTAGAACTTAGAACTACTTAAACCTAACTAACCTAAGGACATCACACACATCCATGCCCGAGGCAGGATTCGAAACTGCGACCGTAGCGGTCACGCGGTTCCAGACTGAGCGGCGCTATCGGTAGCCTTCAAACTGGCGTCTGTAGTGGAGGTGCGTTCCATGCAGTGAGCTGTCATTGAGTTTCTTTTCGTGAAAAATCAGAGCATCGCAGATATTCACAGGCACAAAAAGTGGCTCAAATGGCTCTGAGCACTATAGGATTTAACATCTGAGGTCATCAGTCCCCTAGAACTTAGAACTACTTAAACCTAACTAACCTAAGGACATCACACACATCCATGCCCGAGGCAGGATTCGAAACTGCGACCGTAGCGGTCACGCGGTTCCAGACTGAGCGGCGCTATCGGTAGCCTTCAAACTGGCGTCTGTAGTGGAGGTGCGTTCCATGCAGTGAGCTGTCATTGAGTTTCTTTTCGTGAAAAATCAGAGCATCGCAGATATTCACAGGCACAAAAAGTGGCTCAAATGGCTCTGAGCACTATAGGATTTAACATCTGAGGTCATCAGTCCCCTAGAACTTAGAACTACTTAAACCTAACTAACCTAAGGACATCACACACATCCATGCCCGAGGCAGGATTCGAAACTGCGACCGTAGCGGTCACGCGGTTCCAGACTGAGCGGCGCTATCGGTAGCCTTCAAACTGGCGTCTGTAGTGGAGGTGCGTTCCATGCAGTGAGCTGTCATTGAGTTTCTTTTCGTGAAAAATCAGAGCATCGCAGATATTCACAGGCACAAAAAGTGGCTCAAATGGCTCTGAGCACTATAGGATTTAACATCTGAGGTCATCAGTCCCCTAGAACTTAGAACTACTTAAACCTGACTAACCTAAGGACATCACACACATCCATGCCCGAGGCAGGATCCGAAACTGCGACCGTAGCGGTCACGCGGTTCCAGACTGAGCGGCGCTATCGGTAGCCTTCAAACTGGCGTCTGTAGTGGAGGTGCGTTCCATGCAGTGAGCTGTCATTGAGTTTCTTTTCGTGAAAAATCAGAGCATCGCAGATATTCACAGGCACAAAAAGTGGCTCAAATGGCTCTGAGCACTATAGGATTTAACATCTGAGGTCATCAGTCCCCTAGAACTTAGAACTACTTAAACCTAACTAACCTAAGGACATCACACACATCCATGCCCGAGGCAGGATCCGAAACTGCGACCGTAGCGGTCACGCGGTTCCAGACTGAGCGGCGCTATCGGTAGCCTTCAAACTGGCGTCTGTAGTGGAGGTGCGTTCCATGCAGTGAGCTGTCATTGAGTTTCTTTTCGTGAAAAATCAGAGCATCGCAGATATTCACAGGCACAAAAAGTGGCTCAAATGGCTCTGAGCACTATAGGATTTAACATCTGAGGTCATCAGTCCCCTAGAACTTAGAACTACTTAAACCTAACTAACCTAAGGACATCACACACATCCATGCCCGAGGCAGGATCCGAAACTGCGACCGTAGCGGTCACGCGGTTCCAGACTGAGCGGCGCTATCGGTAGCCTTCAAACTGGCGTCTGTAGTGGAGGTGCGTTCCATGCAGTGAGCTGTCATTGAGTTTCTTTTCGTGAAAAATCAGAGCATCGCAGATATTCACAGGCACAAAAAGTGGCTCAAATGGCTCTGAGCACTATAGGATTTAACATCTGAGGTCATCAGTCCCCTAGAACTTAGAACTACTTAAACCTAACTAACCTAAGGACATCACACACATCCATGCCCGAGGCAGGATTCGAAACTGCGACCGTAGCGGTCACGCGGTTCCAGACTGAGCGGCGCTATCGGTAGCCTTCAAACTGGCGTCTGTAGTGGAGGTGCGTTCCATGCAGTGAGCTGTCATTGAGTTTCTTTTCGTGAAAAATCAGAGCATCGCAGATATTCACAGGCACAAAAAGTGGCTCAAATGGCTCTGAGCACTATATTATTTAACATCTGAGGTCATCAGTCCCCTAGAACTTAGAACTACTTAAACCTAACTAACCTAAGGACATCACACACATCCATGCCCGAGGCAGGATTCGAAACTGCGACCGTAGCGGTCACGCGGTTCCAGACTGAGCGGCGCTATCGGTAGCCTTCAAACTGGCGTCTGTAGTGGAGGTGCGTTCCATGCAGTGAGCTGTCATTGAGTTTCTTTTCGTGAAAAATCAGAGCATCGCAGATATTCACAGGCACAAAAAGTGGCTCAAATGGCTCTGAGCACTATAGGATTTAACATCTGAGGTCATCAGTCCCCTAGAACTTAGAACTACTTAAACCTAACTAACCTAAGGACATCACACACATCCATGCCCGAGGCAGGATCCGAAACTGCGACCGTAGCGGTCACGCGGTTCCAGACTGAGCGGCGCTATCGGTAGCCTTCAAACTGGCGTCTGTAGTGGAGGTGCGTTCCATGCAGTGAGCTGTCATTGAGTTTCTTTTCGTGAAAAATCAGAGCATCGCAGATATTCACAGGCACAAAAAGTGGCTCAAATGGCTCTGAGCACTATAGGATTTAACATCTGAGGTCATCAGTCCCCTAGAACTTAGAACTACTTAAACCTAACTAACCTAAGGACATCACACACATCCATGCCCGAGGCAGGATCCGAAACTGCGACCGTAGCGGTCACGCGGTTCCAGACTGAGCGGCGCTATCGGTAGCCTTCAAACTGGCGTCTGTAGTGGAGGTGCGTTCCATGCAGTGAGCTGTCATTGAGTTTCTTTTCGTGAAAAATCAGAGCATCGCAGATATTCACAGGCACAAAAAGTGGCTCAAATGGCTCTGAGCACTATAGGATTTAACATCTGAGGTCATCAGTCCCCTAGAACTTAGAACTACTTAAACCTAACTAACCTAAGGACATCACACACATCCATGCCCGAGGCAGGATCCGAAACTGCGACCGTAGCGGTCACGCGGTTCCAGACTGAGCGGCGCTATCGGTAGCCTTCAAACTGGCGTCTGTAGTGGAGGTGCGTTCCATGCAGTGAGCTGTCATTGAGTTTCTTTTCGTGAAAAATCAGAGCATCGCAGATATTCACAGGCACAAAAAGTGGCTCAAATGGCTCTGAGCACTATAGGATTTAACATCTGAGGTCATCAGTCCCCTAGAACTTAGAACTACTTAAACCTAACTAACCTAAGGACATCACACACATCCATGCCCGAGGCAGGATTCGAAACTGCGACCGTAGCGGTCACGCGGTTCCAGACTGAGCGGCGCTATCGGTAGCCTTCAAACTGGCGTCTGTAGTGGAGGTGCGTTCCATGCAGTGAGCTGTCATTGAGTTTCTTTTCGTGAAAAATCAGAGCATCGCAGATATTCACAGGCACAAAAAGTGGCTCAAATGGCTCTGAGCACTATAGGATTTAACATCTGAGGTCATCAGTCCCCTAGAACTTAGAACTACTTAAACCTAACTAACCTAAGGACATCACACACATCCATGCCCGAGGCAGGATTCGAAACTGCGACCGTAGCGGTCACGCGGTTCCAGACTGAGCGGCGCTATCGGTAGCCTTCAAACTGGCGTCTGTAGTGGAGGTGCGTTCCATGCAGTGAGCTGTCATTGAGTTTCTTTTCGTGAAAAATCAGAGCATCGCAGATATTCACAGGCACAAAAAGTGGCTCAAATGGCTCTGAGCACTATAGGATTTAACATCTGAGGTCATCAGTCCCCTAGAACTTAGAACTACTTAAACCTAACTAACCTAAGGACATCACACACATCCATGCCCGAGGCAGGATTCGAAACTGCGACCGTAGCGGTCACGCGGTTCCAGACTGAGCGGCGCTATCGGTAGCCTTCAAACTGGCGTCTGTAGTGGAGGTGCGTTCCATGCAGTGAGCTGTCATTGAGTTTCTTTTCGTGAAAAATCAGAGCATCGCAGATATTCACAGGCACAAAAAGTGGCTCAAATGGCTCTGAGCACTATAGGATTTAACATCTGAGGTCATCAGTCCCCTAGAACTTAGAACTACTTAAACCTAACTAACCTAAGGACATCACACACATCCATGCCCGAGGCAGGATTCGAAACTGCGACCGTAGCGATCGCGCGGTTCCAGACTGAAGCGCCTAGAACCGCTCGGCCACACCAGCCGACTATTCAGAGGCCCTTGCAACATATCTACGGAGATCCGGTAGTGAAAACAATTTGGTGAGTCGTTGGGAGAGGCGTCTGTCATCATCGGAAAGACGTCGCGCAGACCTTTCCGGTCTTCCCGTGTGCAGGCCGGCCTCACACAGCTGTGACTCCTGCAACATTTGACGTGCGGACAGTCTCATTCGAGGTGATCGACGGATCACAGTCAGGCACTTCGCTGCACAACAGTACATCTCAGTTGGTAGTGCTGACACACACATCCACCAGCTCGAGCACTCAAAAGGTATGCCCAGTGGGTTTCTCCGCACCAACAGAAGACCAGGAAGTGTAACGAAGGACCATCTCTGCGGAATTTCTTGCGTGTTACGATGCTCGCCGAGACAATGGTCATGGTGACGAAAAATCGGCTTATAACTTCAAATTTGAAACAAAACGGCAGTTAGTGGAATGGCACCCCACTCCTCTCCTCTGAAGAACAAGTTCAAAGCCGCACCCTCATTTGGTAAAGTCATGGCTGGGATTCCGAAGGGGTTATATTGTTTGATGTCTTCCCTCATGGTGCAACGATCAGCTCAGACATTTACTGTGCTATCCAAAGAAAATTGAGGGAAAACTTCAGTGTGCCACAAAAATGCAAATGAACTTCTCCTTGTCCATGGAAACTCGAGGCCTCCCCAAAGTCTACACACCTGAGAGGAGATCATAAACCTTCACTGGACTGTTCTTCCTCATTCACCCACCGCCCGGATCTCTCACCTTCCAAATTCCATCTTTTTGGCACAATGAAGGATCCACACGGCGAAAAGCAGTACGTAGACGATAGGGAGATTATTGATGCAGCAAGACGCTGCCTCTGACGTCAACCAGTAGAGAGGTACCTTGCAGGCATACAGGCCTTCTCAGTAAACACGGGTAAGGCCCTCGCAGTGATCGGATATTACGTTGAAAAGTAGATTTTTATAGCCACAACAGTGTGGAGTAATGTACTCTATTGAAATCCCGAATAAAACCAATTTGATTTCAGAAAAGAAATGTAGTATCACTTAACTGATGCCCCTCGTATGTATATTCCACATCCCCTGCGAAACCCCTGGACCGATTTAAATACAGCCTTCAGCAATTCCTTCACCAAAGAAGACATAGTATATATTCTAGAATTCGAATCAAGAACAGCTGCCAACATCAGTAACTTACAAGTACATATCCTCGGAGTAGGGAAGCAACTTAAATCACTTAATAAAAGCAAGTCTTCTGACCCAGACTGTATACTAACTACGCTCCTTTCAGAGTATGCTGATGAAATACCTCCATACATGATATACAATCGCTCACTCGACGAAAGATCCATAAACAAAGATTGGAAAGATGCACAGGTCACATCCATATTCAAGAAAGGTGGTAGCAGTAATCCACTTTTACAGGTCTATATCATTAACATCGATATGCAGCAGGAGTTTGGAACTTATATTGTGTTCGAGCATTATGAATTACCTCGAAGAGAACTGTCTATTAACATACAGTCAACACGGATTTAGAAAATAAAGTTCTTGTGAAACGCAACTAGCTCTTTACGCACACGAAGTGTTGAGTGCTATTGGCAAGGGATTTCAAATTGATTCCGTTTTTTTAGATTTCCAGAAGGCTTTTGACACTATGCGACACAAGCAACTTGTAGAGAAATTGCGTGTTTATGGAAAAGCGTCTAACTTCTGCGACTGGATTCGTTATTTCCTGTCAGAGGTCACAGTTCGTAGTAACTGACGGAAAGTCGTCGAGTAAAACAGAAGTGATTTCTGCCTTTCCCTAAGGTAGTGCTAAAGGCCTTCTGCTGTTTCTTATTTACATAAACGATTTAGGAGACAATCTGAGCAGCAGTCTTAGCTTGTTTGTAGATGACGCTGTCGTTTATCGTCTAGTAAAACCATCAGAATTCAAAACAAATTTCAAAACCATTTAGAAAAGATATGTGTATGGTGCGAAAGTTAGCAATTAACACTAAATAATTAAAAGTGTGATGTCATCTTCATGAGTGCTAAAAGGAACTCAAACTTCGGTTATACGATAAATCCATCAAATCTAGAGGCCGTAAATTCAACGAAGTACCTAGTAATTACAATTACGAACGACTTAAATTGGAAAGAACACATAGAAAATGTTGTGGGAAAGACAAACCAAAGGCTGCGTTTTATTGGCAGAACATTTAGAAAATGTAACAGATTTACTAAAGAGAGCCGGCCGGAG
The DNA here is from genome assembly GCF_021461395.2 of Schistocerca americana. Lineage (NCBI taxonomy): Eukaryota > Metazoa > Arthropoda > Insecta > Orthoptera > Acrididae > Schistocerca > Schistocerca americana. The sequence continues at coordinate 656,666,996 of NC_060122.1, forward strand.
TGGCCGTGCGGTTCTAGGCGCTACAGTCTAGAACCGAGCGACCGCTACGGTCGCAGGTTCGAATCCTGCCTCAGGTATGGATGTGTGTGATGTCCTTAGGTTAGTTAGGTTTAAGTAGTTCCAAGTTCTAGGCGACTGATGACCTCAGAAGTTAAGTCGCATAGAGCTCAGAGCCAATTGAACCATTTTTACTAAAGAGACTGCCTACACTACGCTTGTCCATCCTCTTTTAGATTACTGCTGCGCAGTGTGGGATCCTCACCAGACAGGATTAAGGGAGCACGTCGAGAAAGTTCAAATAAGGGCAGCACGTTTTGTATTGTCGCGAAACAGGGCAGAGGGTGTCTCTGACATGATACAGGATTTGAAGTGGACATCATTAAAACAAAGGCGTTTTCCGTTACTGCGGAATCTTCTCACGAAATATCAATTACCAACTTTTTCCTCCGAATGCGAAAATATTTTGTTGACGCCGACCTAAGTGAGGAGAAACCGATCATCGTAATAAAATAAGGGAAATAACAGCTAGAGCGGAAAGATACAGGTCTTCGTTTTTGCCGCGCGTTGTTCGAGATTGGAATAATAGAGAATTATTGTGAAGATGGTTCGATAAACCCTTTGCCAGACACTTAAGTGTGATTTGCGGAGTATCCATGCAGACATAGAGGCAGAAGCCAGACTTGGTACACATATCACTTACAGTTGGAAAGAATCACTGTGGCAATAAGAACCACCTACCTATCGACGGGGGAAGGTGTGGAGGTGGAAAAGGAGTGTAGTTCACGACCCGCAAATACCCAGATTTTATTCATCCCGTTTATGGGAACCAGAGCGCTAAGTGACTTGCAACAAACCTTAGACATAATTTCGAACCCTCACGAAACCTTTTTCGCCAGCCTCCTGCACATAGAAAGGAGAAAGGAAAAAAGTTTACGCTTACTACATTTTCGTTTACGCATAAGGCATGATGTTTCAATTTGTTACTTCTTTAGTGCTAAGTGCATTCGTGACATTTTTCGGACAGTATTGACATATACCATTGAACGTACATGCAAACTTATATGTATGTACGACGCCATATTCAAAATATGTGGCGTCATAAACAGTGAGATTCATGAATATTACCACAACACGCATGGCGTTTAAATTTATTATTACTAGCCCCCTGAACCGATTTCGATGAAATTTCGTATGGGAATAGCCTGAACCCTGAGAAAGAACATAGATTGCTTTAGGAAGTGTTTAACACAAGTTACTAATTGATTTGAAGAATATTACGCGAATTGGGGAAAATTTTTACTCTTTGAAAGAGCTATTTACTTTTGACTTTTGAGCTTTATCATATTTGCGAAAAAGTTTTCCTTGGTTGATATATACTACGTGATATGATTCAAAGCAATAAATACAATGCTTATATAATCTTCAATGTGTTTGTTCCGTACTTCGACACCATTTGTTGCATATTGTACACATTGCATCATGGGCACTATCCTGTGTTTGAGAACGAGACAACTTCGTGACTTGCAACAAACTTTACACATAATTTGAAATCTTCACGAAACTTTTTCTCCGTGACAACTTCCAGAATATGATGAAAGAAAAAATGTTTATAATTAACTACATTTTCGTGGTTCATGCATTAAAACCGTCGCATCAGACATGACGGCATGAAGTTAACATTCCTTGCATGTTTGCTACTAACTATGGGCAACGCATTTAGCACACAGTATCCACATATGCTGCCGAATGTACGTCCAAAGTTATATCACTGTAAGACACTTAGTTCAGGAGATACGAGGGAAGGAAGAGTTGGGCAGAGAGATGGGGAGGAGGAGATGGATAGAGAAAGGGAAGAGGAGGCATAGACAGGGAGAAACCGGAGATGGAAATGGATATGAAAGAGGAGAAAATAGAGAGAAGAGCAGGATAAGTTGGACAGAGAGTGGGAGAGGGCGGGGTGTGGAGGAGATGGATAGAGAGATGGAAAGGGAGGCAGAGGAGATGGACAGAGAGAGGGGAGGAAGGAGATGGACTAATAGCATTGAAATAAATACACAACAAGAAACGCTGGGTCCGGACTTACGTCTTTTCTAATGCTTTGATTTCTTACGTTTCATTTGTGATTCACTGTTTCCACTCTTCATTGGGAAACAACCTTTCAAGATGGGGAGGAGCTGAGTAGCAATCTATTAATTTCACAAGTGATACACTCACGAGACAAAGTAGTAGCATTTACCTTGAAAGAAAATATTTTTCACTCTGAAGCACAGTAGATGAAGTGGAATTGGTACCAGGTAGCCATATAATCGTCCACTGCTCAGGTAAGCTAATGCAGTGAAATGATGTGTATGTAACAGTCTGCTGTACGGTATCATCGCATTAAGAACAGTTGTCCGATTTGTTGGCGTATCAGCGCAGACTGTTCGACATGTATATTGAAGGAAATAGTGCGCATATAGTATTAGGAACGGAAAGTTGGTTAAAACCGGAAGTGAACAGTAACGAAATCCTAGACACAGAATGGAATATATACCGCAAGGATAGGATAAACGCCAATGGTGGAGGAGTATTTATAGCAGTAAAGAATTCAATAATATCCAGTGAAGTTATTAGCGAATGCGAATGTGAAATAATCTGGGTTAAGTTAAGTATCAAAGGTGGGTCAGATATGATAGTCGGATGCTTCTGTAGACCACCTGCATCAGCAACCGTAGTAGTTGAGTGCCTCAGAGAGAACCTGCAGAACGTCGTGAAGAAGTTTCGTGATCATACTATTGTAATAGGGGGAGACTTCAATCTACCAGGTATAGAATGGGATAGTCACACAATCAGAACTGGAGCCAGGGACAGAGACTCTTGTGACATTATCCTGACTGCCTTGTCCGAGAATTACTTCGAGCAGATAGTTAGAGAACCAACTCGTGAAGCTAACGTTTTAGACCTCATAGCAACAAATAGACCGGAACTTTTCGACTCCGTGAATGTAGAAGAGGATATCAGTGATCATAAGTCAGTGGTTGCATCAATGACTACAAGTGTAATAAGAAATGCCAAGAAAGGAAGGAAAATATATTTGCTTAACAAGAGTGATAGGGCACAAATCGCAGAATATCTGAGTGACCACCATCAAACGTTCATTTCTGAGGAAGAGGATGTGGAACAAAAATGGAAAAAATTCAGAAACATCGTCCAGTACGCCTTAGATAAGTTCGTACCGACTAAGGTCCAAAGCGAGGGGAAAGATCCACCGTGGTATAACAATCATGTACGAAAGGTACTACGGAAACAAAGAAAGCTTCATCATAGGTTTAAGAGTAGTCGAATCATAGCTGATAAGGAAAAGCTGAACGAAGCGAAAAAGAGCGTAAAGAGAGCAATGAGAGAAGCATTCAACGAATTCGAACATAAAACATTGGCAAACAATCTAAACAAGAACCCTAAAAAGTTTTGGTCATATGTAAAATCGGTAAGCGGATCTAAATCCCCTATTCAGTCACTCGTTGACCACGATGGCACCGAAACAGAGGACGACCGAAGAAAGGCAGAAATACTGAATTCAGTGTTCCGAAACTGTTTCACTGCGGAAAATCGTAACACGGTCCCTGACTTCAGCCGTCGCACGGACGCCAAAATGGAAAATATTGAAATAAACGATATCGGAATTGAAAAACAACTGCTATCACTTAGTAGCGGAAAAGCATCCGGACCAGACGAGATACCCTTAAGATTCTACAGTGATTATGCTAAAGAACTTGCCCCCTTTCTATCAGCAATTTATCGTAGATCGCTGGAAGAACGTAAAGTACCTAGCGACTGGAAGAAAGCGCAGGTCGTTCCCATTTTCAAGAAGGGTCATAAATCAGATGCGAATAATTATAGGCCTATTTCGCTTGCGTCAATCTGTTGTAGAATAATGGAACATGTTTTGTGTTCTCGTATTATGACGTTCTTAGATAATACAAATCTCCTTCATCATAACCAACATGGATTCCGCAAACAGAGATCATGTGAAACTCAGCTCGCCCTATTTGCCCAAGAAATTCACAGTGCCGTAGACACTGGCGAGCACATTGATGCCGTATTCCTGGACTTCAGGAAGGCATTTGATACGGTTCCGCACTTACGTTTAGTGAAAAAAATACGAGCTTACGGAATATCGGACCAGGTTTGTGATTGGATTCAGGATTTCCTAGAAGAAAGAACACAACATGTCATTCTTAAAGGTTCAAAATCTGCAGATGTAGAGGTAATTTCGGGAGTACCGCAGGGAAGCGTGACAGGACCTTTATTGTTTACAATATACATAAATGACTTAGTTGACAACATCGTTAGCTCCGTGAGGCTATTTGCAGATGACACGGTTGTCTACAAGAAAGTAGCAACATCAGAAGACTCGTACGTACTCCAGGAGGACCTGCAGAGGATTAACGCATGGTGCGACAGCTGGCAGCTTTCCCTAAACGTAGATAAATGTAATATAATGCGCATACATAGAGGCAGAAATCCATTCCAGTACGATTATGCCATAGGTGGTAAATCATTGGAAGCGGTAACGACCGTAAAATACTTAGGAGTTACTATCCGGAGCGATCTGAAGTGGAATGATCACATAAAACAAATAGTGGGAAAAGCAGGCGCCAGGTTGAGATTCATAGGAAGAATTCTAAGAAAATGTGACTCATCGACGAAAGAAGTAGCTTACAAAACGCTTGTTCGTCCGATTCTTGAGTATTGCTCATCAGTATGGGACCCTTACCAGGTTGGATTAATAGAAGAGATAGACATGATCCAGCGAAAAGCAGCGCGATTCGTCATGGGTACATTTAGTCAGCGCGAGAGCGTTACGGAGATGCTGAACAAGCTCCAGTGGCGGACACTTCAAGAAAGGCGTTACGCAATACGGAGAGGTTTATTATCGAAATTACGAGAGAGCACATTCCGGGAAGAGATGGGCAACATATTACTACCGCCCACATATATCTCGCGTAATGATCACAACGAAAAGATCCGAGAAATTAGAGCAAATACGGAGACTTACAAGCAGTCGTTCTTCCCACGCACAATTCGTGAATGGAACAGGGAAGGGGGGGATCAGATAGTGATACAATAAGTACCCTCCGCCACACACCGTAAGGTGGCTCGCGGAGTATAGATGTAGATGTATACAATGAAAGGCATACAACTCACAGCTATGAAAATATACTGCGTGAACGCGAAGCTGGATATAGCCATCATAGCTGCATTTATGTGATTTAACTCTCTGTTTGACAGGAGCACTAAATATTGTATTTATTTCCTGAGCCGTTTTTCACTATTTTGAAGATGAACACTTACTTCAGCATGCCAAGAATAAATAATAAAATACTTGTAGTCTAGACCCATCCACAGGGTTGATAAGTAACCGAACCCCTGAAATCCCTGCTCAATATCAAATGTTGTTATCCAGCTTGGTAACTGTGGTACTTCTTATCTGTTGCTGGGCTGAGTTGTTGGAATCAGTTGAATTCAGGAGCCCTTAGTGACAAGTGTGTGGGTGCACGAACGACACCACATAGGGCAGACAGTAATAAATGTTATGGGAGCATTCCAGGAAAGGTTCTGGACTGGGAAAGATGTGCTTTTGCTTTTGGCAGTGTAAAAGACAGGTTACGGAGTGGAAGAAAAAAGACAAGAGAACACATGTGCAGGACTCTCTGCTTCGACTGAACAACCTACGAAGTCGTTATGTAAACATGCTTCGGAACTCGGTATACTGAGGACAACAATGCAAGACCCGATGAAAAAGGACCTTAAGGTCAGACGTTTTCGACCGACGTTCGTAAACGAGTTATCGGACAGACTGGAATGAGCGCGTTTTAGCATGCCGTGCTTTGTTAGCTCTGTTTCCAAATGCATTGAACTTTGTCAGGTTTATATTTTCTGATGAATGTGCCTGAGACCAAGAACAAGGATCGGGATTAATTTGAGGAAAAAACACGTGAAAGGGTGGCCCAACTTGATGTGTCATTTATCATTCCCAGACAAAATAGTTTTTATCAATAATAATACATGACCCATCTGACAGTTGCCAAACATATACAAATACGATTTTTAAATTAAATTTACACTGTGTAAGGACATTTGCATAATACATAAAATTACAAATAGTACTCGAAGAAAATGTCAACTACGCACAACGGCTGTCCGATTACAAACAGTTAATTGATTAAATCACCCTGCGGCGGCATTCTGCCCTCGCTACTAGATCCCAGCTGTGGTATAACTCCACCACAGGACTTTTAATAAAAGTTCAACAAACATTAAATAAAAGATATTAAAATACATGCGTCTCCACTGGTTACTCTGTCCTCATATAGACAAGATACGGCCAAGCTGCCCAAACGCTATCCACATGTAAGACCGAAGCAACAGTAGTACTTCACTGATCTGCCACAAACCTGTTCCACATAAATCACGTTAACTACTTAAACTACTAGGCCCCTAAAACACAATTAAAATAATGACGCCGGCCCGTGTGGTTTAAGTAGTTCTAAGTTCTAGGGGACAGATGATCTTCGATGTTAAGTCCCATAGTGCTCAGAGCCATTTGAACCAAAATAATGACAATTAAGGTATTGTTTTTGTAAGGGAATCAAGAACTCAGTACTCAGTTTGCCCAACGACTTCCATCACACGCTCACAAGGGCCTTACAATAACAAAATTATTGAGTCAATTACTTCCTAATCCGGCTACACACTCGCCGTGCCACCATACCAAAAGAATAAGAACAAGCTACTGAACTGGAGACTAGAGCGGGAGATCGGCAGAACTGCGTGCGACCTGCCAACACTTACGCCTCGTGCGATGAGAAGAAAGGCGCCGAAGCAGAAGGAAAATGTGTTCCTGCCCTGGACCAGCAGAACAGCAACGCGTCAATCGCTGCCGATGCAAGGCAGCCAACATATACCAAACAACAATCAAGTTTGATAAAGAAACTTCCTGGCAGATTAAAACTGTGTGCCAGACCGAGACTCATACTCGGGACCTTCGCCTTTCGCGGACAAGTGCTCTAACAACTGAGCTACCCAAGCACGACTCACGACGCGCCCTCACAGCTGTAATTCCACCAGTCACCATCTATCTTCCAAACTTCACAGAAGCTCTCCTGCGAACCTTGCAGAACCAGCACTCCTGGAGGAAAGGATATTGCCGAGACATGTCTTCGCACACAGTTTTAAGCTGCCAGGAAGTTTCGTAACACCACACACTCCGCTGCAGAGTGAAAAATTCATTCTGGAAGTTAGATAAAATTTAACATACACAACAGTACTTAAACGAGCAATTAAAGAATCAACTACTAAAACTTCAAAATAGGAACGGCCCGCTCATAAACATTTCAAGTAAACCTTCCTAGCAATAGCAAGAAACAATGTACAATGTCATTTAAAGGAATAATTACGTAATAATTCAAACAAGATTTAAAAGTCAAAGTGTTCCCTTAGTGTTGTCTCTTAGGGGCTAATGGACCCTGCAAATGGGATACGCACCAAGTGGAAGATGGCCGGTTGAACTTTATACCTATTACCCGAAGGGCTCCTCAACAAGGAGTAAGAGAGAGTGCAAATACAAGCACGCTCACACACATAACCCCACACGTGCGTACCTTTAGACCCAGCATACACAATTTTAGTTACAGACCAAATCCAATAACTCGCCCCAGGAAGGGCCATGAGATCTACAACAAACGGAAATTACAATCAGCAGCATCAAATACTCAATATTTAACAAATCATGATTCCAAGTACCAGATTAACATTGCAAAATACTAGTTTGGTGCATACAGAAACCTCTAGATTCAGACACACAGCCCCAAAGGGGTCACCGAAAGTCATAAGAAACTGGATTCTTGGCCAGCTCACACCGGACACAATTAACAGTCTTTAACTACAGTGCTTACTGGACAGTCTCCATAGATAATTTCAAACAAATGCCACGGAGGCCAACAGCTTCAGGACTCCAGGTAGTCACCAGATAATACTGCCCTACCGCTCGTGGCTGCTAGCTAGTTGTTTAAAACATCTCGGCGTATTTAGCACACCACAAGTGACTGATTCACATCGTAACCAGGTTGCGCACGACGAGAGCCGCCCAATACACTTGCCGCTAGCAATGGTCTACACTGCAGGGAAACGCGGGCCCCTATAGCCCAACGGTCAACGGGCTTAACTCGCTGCAAGCGCTCGGACCCCGAGAACTCAGGCACACCCGTCTAGCTCCGTGTCCGACTTACCACTCACTGCCACACAACCCCGGAGCGAACACATAACCCAGCAAAGATGATACCACGAGTGCCAGAGTGGACGGAACGCGGGCACAAGTGTGGCCAGTAAGATCACGAGCGTACCCTCACGGAAGCCGCCACGGCTCAGTGCAATTTATCGCAGCTCACTTGCTAGAAATGCCGCAGCTTGTGCGAAAGACAATCCTCTTTACATAGTCGAGTTAGAAAGGAAAACGCCTCACGTAATGACATGGGCAGCGATGACAACATAATATTTGCTTGAACCGTACTTTTCTGAAGGAAATATGAATGGCGCAAATTATTTATACATCTACAAATGTGGTCAACACCTCAGCATGACGAAAGGCGGGCCGGAGTGGCCGAGCGGATCTAGGCGCTCAGTCTGGAACAGCGCGACCGCTACGGTCGCAGGTTCGAATCCTGCCTCGGGCATGGATGTGTGTGATGTCCGTAGGTTAGTTAGGTTTAAGTAGTTCTAAGTTCTGGGGCACTGATGACCTCAGAAGTTAAGTCCCATAGTACTCAGAGCCATTTGAACCTCTTTTTTTTTGGACGAAAGGGGCCTCTCAGAACGCATATGGTTGCTGAAAGATGAAGCGCCTCCTCACTACGCTCTTGCAGAGCGCGAGTTCCTAAATGAACGCCTCCCAGGACGGTGGATGGGTCATGGTTCATCACCAACACCAGTTCCCTTTTGAAATGATCACCAAGCAGTCCTGACCTCACGACACGTGAAAACCTCGTCATGAAGTCATTAAGGTTCATGTATCTGCACGTCGTTACGCTACAAACGAAGAACTGCACTCGCTGGGTAGCCGCCCGGTCTCTGGCGCCTTGCCACGGTTCGTGCGGCTCCCCACCCGTCGGAGTTTCGGGTCCTCCCTCGAGCATGGGTGTGTGTGTTGTCCTTAGCGTAAGTTAGTTTAAGTTAGATTAAGTAGTGTGTAAGCCTAGGGACCGATGACCACAGCAGTTTGGTCCCACAGGAACTTACCACCAAAAAGAACTGCGCTAAATAGGTCAGGAGTTCACTACACACAGGAGGCGGCTACACGGGTAGTAGGGGCTGTGTGGCGTGGACTGGGCGGTTTTTTAGGTTAGACAGTCTTGGGAAAGATCTAAAAGCGCTCCAGTCTCAAAAGGTACAGGGCGAAGAAAAGACGAGAATCGACCAAGCAACTGTCGGTATTGTAGTTGTAAATTGTAGCTGTGATGGAAAAGTACCAGAGCTTCAAGCGCTGATAGAAAGCATTGACGCTGAGATCGTTATAGGAACAGAAAGCTGGTTAAGGCCGGAGATAAATTCTGCCGAAATTTTTACAGAGGCGCAAACCGTATTCAGAAAGGATGGATTAAATGAAGTAGGTGGTGGTGTGTTTGTGTCTGTTGGTAGTAGTTTATCTTGTAGTGAAGTTCAAATAGATAGTTCCTGCGAATTAATATGGGTAGAGGTTATAGTCAACAGCCGTACCAAAATAATAATTGGCTCCCTCTACCGACCCCCCGAATCAGATGATACAATACCTGAATGCTTCAAAGAAACTTGAATCTCATTACAAATAAATACCCCACTCATACAGTTATAATTGGTGGAGACTTCATCATCCCACGATTTGTTGGCGAAAATACATGTTCAAAGCCGGTGGTAGACAGAAAACATCTTGCGAAATTGTACTAAATGCTTTCTCTGAGAATTACTTTGAACAATTAGTTCATGAGCCCATACGAATTGTAAATGGTTGCGAAAACACACTTGACCACAAATAATCCTGATCTAATAGAGAGCGTCATGACAGATACAGGGATTAGTGAACACAACCTCATTGTAGAGAGGCTCAAAACCATATAAACCAAAACCACTAAAAATAAACGCAAAATATATCTATTTAAAACAGCATATAAAAATTCGCTTGATGCCTTCCTAAGAGAGAATCTCCATTCCTTCCAAGCGAATTATGTAAGTGTAGGCCAGATATGGCTCAAATTCAAAGGTACAGTATAGACAGCAATAGATAGATTCATACCGCATAAGTTAATAAGAGACGGGACTGATCCACCATGGTACACAAAACACGTCAGAACACTGTTGCACAGGCAACGATAAAAGCATGCCAATTCAGAAGAACGCAAAATCCCCAAGACTGGCTAAGTTTCACGGAAGCTCGAAATTTAGTGCGGACGTCAATGCGAGATGATTTTAATAGTTTCCACAATGAAATATTGTCTCAAAATATGGTAGAAAACCCAAAGAGATTCTGGGCGCATGCATAGTACACCAGTGGCAAAAAACAGTCAATACCGTCACTGCGCGATAGCGATGGAAATGTTACCGATGATGGTGCCACTAAAGCGGAGTTACCAAATACAGATTTCTGTAATTCCTTCACGAAAGAAGACGAAGTAAATATTCCAGAATTCGGAACCAGAACACCTGTCAGCATGAGTGACATAAAAGTAGATATCTTAGGTGTTGCGAAACAACTCAAATCACTTAAGAAAGGCAAGTCTTCCGGTCCAGATGGTATACCAATCAGGTTCCTCTCAGAGTATGCAGACACAATAGCAATCATATACAACCGCTCACTTGACAAAATGTCTGTGCCTAAAGACTGGAAAGTAGCACAGGTCTCACTAATATTCAAGAAAGGAAATAGGAGTAACCCATTGAATTACAGACCCATATCACTGACCTCAACTTGCAGTAGGATTTTGGAGCATATATTGTAGTCGAACATTATGATCATAATGAATCACCTTGAAGAAAATTACTTATTGATATATAGCCAACACGGATTCAGAAAATATCGTTCTTGTGCAACACAGCTAGCCCTTTGTTCCCATGAAGTAACGAGTGCTGTCGACAAGGGACCTCAAATCGATTCCATATTCCTAGATTTCCAGAAGGCTTTTGATAACGTTCCTCAAAAGCGACTATTAATCAAATTGCGTGCATATGGAGTATCGTCTCAGTTGTGTGACTGGATTCGTGATTTCCTCTCAGAGAGGTCACAATTCGTAGTGATGGACGGTAAATCATCGAGTAGAAGGTAATGTCGTAGGCCCTCTGCTGTCCTGATCTATATAAATGATCTAGGTGATAATCTGAGCAGCCCACTTAGATTGTTTGCAGATGACGCTGTAATTTACCGTCTAGTAAAATCATCAGACGATCAATTCCAATTACAAAACGATCTCGAAATAATTTTTGTATGGTGCGAAAAGTGGCAATTGGCACTAAGCAAAGAAAAGTGCGAAGTCATCCACATAGGTACTAAAAGAAATCTGATAAATTTTGGGTATACGATAAATCGCACAAGTCTAAGGGCTGTCAATTCGACTAAATACCTAGGAATTACAATTACGAGCAACTTAAATGGGAAAGACTACCTACATAGATAATATTGAGGGGAAGGCGAAACAAAGATTGCGCTTTGTTGGCAGAACACTTAGAAGATGCGACAAACCCACTAAAGAGAGAGCCTACATTACACTTGTCCGTCCTCTGCTGGAATGTTGCTGCACCGTATGGGATCCTTACCAGGTAGGATTAACGGAGGACATCGAAAAAGTGCAAAGAATGGCAGCTCGTTACGTGTTATCACGCAATAGGAGTGAAAGTGTCTCTCGTATGATACGCGAGTTGGGGTGGCAGTCACTGAAACAAAGGCGGTTTTCTTTGTGGTGAGATCTATTAACGAAATTTCAATCACCAACTTTCTCTTCCGAACGAGTAAATATTTTGTTGACACCCATCTGCTCGGCCACCGCGGCCGGCTGAAGACTTCATCTCACTGTTACTGTTACTGTTACTGTTACTGTTCACTAACAGGAAGAATGACTGCTTGTATGGCTCTGTGTAAGTGGCTAGTTTCCTAATTTTATCTGTATGATGTCCAAGTGACAGAGGCTCAGAAACGCATGTGTCGTGTGCAAATACTAAAAATCTATACAAAATATCAGACATCTATAGATGCAGTCAACTTCATGAAACGCACACATGGTACACATATTATAAAAGAATGTGCTGAAACCTTCGCCATCTCCAGAGTCAGAAATGTATTGTTGAAGATATGCAGTCCAACACACTAATGTGACCACCGCCCATGTTAGACGTCAGTGTACAATAAATACAGACGGCAGGTGGCAGCACTAACAGTGGAGGCATGTCGGTAGATGTGGAAAACAGAGCAGTTGTTGCCTAGATGCGGAGGTGGACCGATGTTTCTCGCGTCCAAAAGAGCATGATTATCAGCTTTCGTGCAACTGTTTGCATGCAACCATGGTTAAAGTTTACAGTGCATGGCAAAATGGTGCTATCCACAACAGCGCCAAGGGAACAATGGTGCATCACTGGCCATAGGTGAAAGGGGTGAAGACAGCTGCACAGACGTGTACAAGCCAGGAACAGATGAATCAAAGATCTACCAACAGTGGTCCCTCAACGATCGTTCCGCGAAAATTGCTATGTCTGGGCCTCCTCCACATGCGCCTGTTTCATGCACCTATGCTGACTGCTGTTCATCGGCGTCAAAGGCCAGAATTTTGACGCCAATACCCCAACTGGACGTTCACTGAGTGGAGACAGATAGCCTTTTCAAACGAATCACGTTTTATGCTCCATTGGACAGATGGCCATTGGCGTGTATGGCGTGAAATGTCTGAAAGCAAACATCCTGCAACAATCGCTGGAAGGGTCAAAGCCGGATGTTGGAGCATTATGATCTGCCGAACGTGTTAGTGGCATTCCTGGGTAATCTCGTCATCCTGGTAGGCACAATGGATCAACACATGTATGCATTTACTCTTGGGGATCACGTCCACCCCTACAAGCAGCTTGTTTTTTCCTCAGGATGATGGCATCCACCAGTAGGACAACGCAACTTGTCACACTGCTCACAGTGTACGGATGTGGTTTGAAGAGCACCAGGGCGACTCTACCGTACTCTCCTGGCCCCTAGATACCGTGGATTTAAACCAAATCGAGAATTTGTGAGACCACCTTGATTTGGCAGTTTGCATCGTGAATCCTCAAGTGAAAAATCAAACACAGCTGATCACAACACTGGAGTTGGGTGGGTCTACATCTCTGTTAGTACCTTCCAGAATCTCACTGACTCTCTTTCTGCACGTTACGCAGTGGTCCGCACTAGTCAGTCTCTTGACAGGTGTACAGTGCAGTGTCTGAATAGTGTAGTAGCCTATTTAAAATTTGGCTTAGTGATCAACTGCTTTCCATCGTAACGCCCCACCAGTGACTGATGGAGATGCATATTTCCCTATGCTGTCAGCTATAACCCTAACCTGATCATTGCTCAGACTGAAATTAGCCAAATGACCAACAATAAAATGAGATTGTAAAAAAGGGGTATGTGCCATCGGATTTTATAATTCACGTTGCATGAACTGTGTGCTGCACCGAGAAATTTATCATTTAGATGACAATGATCCATACACGGATTTTCATTGGTACTAGCCAATAATAGTCCACAAATATAGCAGTTAACTGTCTTATTATACGATGACTGAACTTTCTTCATAATAAATAGAGGATGTTGCTGTGATAAATCACATCAACGTTTCCTACAAGTTCCAAGAGCTCAGTGAGCAATCATCTTGCACGATCTTCCCCATAATATGATATAAAATAATTACAGCTCAGGTTTCATGAATGCGCAAGAAGAAATGCAGGTGCATATGTTTTGTGTTGTTCTGTATGGTATGTGTTGTTATGCAGTTGGGTACCCTCCTAGCACGTCATAGAAGTGAGAAGGCATTCAAAGTCATCATACACTAAACTACTCGCTCCTTGTGGAGAAAATTCTTAAACTTTCTGAACTTATTGTCCCAGGTAGTCACCTCTGCATGTACCGAGTTCTGTGCAGAGCAGTTCATCAGGTACTCTTAATTTATAGCTAGAATAAAATGGGTTCAGGCACCTCAAACAGACATGCCATGCACCGAGGTAAACTGACAGTTGCGAGGAAATAAGGCAGAACACGTTCTCGATCCAGCAGTAATGGTGTTTTGTCCCCTAAGGAATGAGCAGTAAATCTATATATTTCTCATGTTGACCGACGAATTGAGAAATGCGATGGGGAGCAACAACTCTATGCTCAGTCTTACTCTTAGAGTTGACTTTATCCAGGCCATATACATGAACAGATATATAGAGATTCTGCCTCTCAGATTTACTGACATCCTGGAGTTTGACCGGGCTCTTGCAAGGCAGAAGTGACCACACAGTGCAAAGCGTTAGGAATTTTGAACATTAATCATATTCTTTCTGTTTTCTTATCCTTTCCAGAGTGTTATATAAAGAACCTCCATGTAATGGATCATACACATGTGTGTGAATGTCCGTGTACAGGGCGCATCTAGAAGTTTTTCCAGAATCTCTTTCTTGGAATTCAGATGATTCAGCCTGCATGTGATATGCTATAGATTTTTTGTACTGTTCCACAGGTGAGTTGCCCTACGATAACTTCCCAGTGACAGATATTTATGACAGATGTGCAAATATCACTATGGGAACTGCAAACTTGCAGCATTTCGATGTACTGCACTTAATAGCGGTAATCACTGTCTATGATCTTTTCAGCTTCTTGTTCATAAGCAGGTTGCCACGGATTTAGGAATAGGATTGGATTCTGATACACAACCAGACTGTCAATCTGGGTAAGCAATATGTTGTTCCCAAGTGCACCTGGAATAAATGAATATGATCCTGTTGTCTGATTTGCTTGACCTATCTGATTGTTGTTATTGCTGGTATAAAAGTTTGAGGAGTGGCTGCTGGTGATCAGGATGATATTGTTTACTATAACTCTATCTCCAACAGAACTGTTGTTTGGTGTCAGTTGTGACGTATGTCCCCATGGGAGGCGTTCGCATGCAAGCTGTGGCAGTAGTATGGGCAATGAAATGACTTGGCACAGCTGAGATGAATCACTTGACATACACTGCACTGGTGCCCACTACAACGAGATGGGTATCAAATCAGACAGAGGAGGCACCTGCTCTGATGATAAGTTGGGTATCAGCTGTGGCAGCATGACCCACCATGAGCAACCAAGCAAAGGAGCAGGTACAGATTGTGCCACCGGGTATTGTGAACATATCATCAGTCATGACCAGCCTGGCATCAGAGCAGGTGAGGGCAGTGGTGGCTCAAGTGTCAGTCAATCTGAAAATCTGAGGTATGCAGGCTGTGCATTGGCGGTATGTAAGCATAATATTAAATAAAAACAAAAATTTAACAATTGCTATAACATATATACTGATACTTACCCACATACTCCTTGTGAGACCACTAGGGACTTTGAATCTCAGTTTCCAGGTTATGTATGCAATCTTCAAGCACAAATGATTGAGGTTCCTCTGCCAGTATAGTGTCATACACAAAACAATGTATTATGTTGGAATAAGCATGTAGGATATCTTACACACACACACACACACACACACACACACACACACACACACACATGCATAAAATAATGTGCAGATATATTTTGCAATGCCAGCTGTGAGGTACTCATCACAACCCCTTCATTTCTAGAAGAAGTAAGGAAAAGAAAAGATATACTCATATGGAAAAAAAAGGGAAACACATATAGAGATTTGTAGAATGGATATAGATCAGGCTATCCCAAACTGTCTTCTGCAGAACACTGATGTTCCATTGGAAGTGAATGAGTGCTTTATGAAAAGCTATTAATAACATGATATTCCTTTCAGACATTTGTTCTCATTTTTTGAAAAAAATATTATGGTTTCTTTGTTATTAGTTATGATTAAAAACTGAAGTAATCACTGAATAAAACAAATTTTCCTCAGTTTTTTAAAAAATTTATTAATTTCATTACTTTTCAAAATAAACTAGGTGTTCCCTCAAGGCACAAGGATTGTCAAAATGTTCCATTAAAGAAATAGTTTAGGAACCCCTGAAGTAGATTATTATGTACAGAACACACCATCTGCAGTTGAAGAGAAACAACTGAGTTGAGACAACTGGCTAACAGTCTCATCTGTAATATATAATAGTACTTAATTTGAAACATCTATAAACACACAGATAAATGTAGAAAAGAAAGCTTTAATTATTAGCAATGGTTTTTTCTGTTGACAGTGATGCTTTTGGTGCATTCAGAGGCATCATATACACTCACTGTACCACTTAATCACAGTGGGTATTATATACGAAAAAATTATCAACAAATACTTATATGGGAGGAAATATTGTTTACACAGTATCTGTGAAAAAGTTCCTACCAAGAGGTGCAAGATTGGTCAGAGTTGCGTGATGAATTAAGAACAGAGACAAAATTTGTTTAACAGTATATTCTGCCTGTAAGGTACAGTATTTATTTACATATTTCAGGTACAGCTAATCGAAATACCTATATAATGACATATACATTGTGTTGTACTGTAGCACTACATAGTTTCATCATAGCTACCCAGCTTTTATAAACACTGGCATTACATTGACACAAAATAAGAAAGAAGACGTTATTAAGAAAGGGTCTATAGCTAGTTAAATATGTACATCACTAACCCATTATGAATATATACTGTGAATGAGTTTTGTAAATCATAAGCTCTGTTATGAGTACCCTAGTGCAGGTTGCAAAACTATTATCAAAGCACATTGCTGGGAGTCTGCAACATAAGCTTGTTAATACCCAAATGCAGCTTGGAAAACTGTTGTCACTGCACATTGCCAGGAATCTGCAACATAAACTCTTAATCAAGTTGAGAAAACACATGAGGACAGGATTACAGACTTAGACATGTACTGAATATAGATTGATACATACTTCATGCTTACCAGTCATAAGCTACTGTCACTCCTGAACTACTACCACTCACAAAATCATTACTCCTCCTCTCCTTCATCATTAACATCAGAAGGTATAACAAGCAGGTTACAAAACAAGGGAGCCTTCCCACATAAGTGACACCATCACCAGTACTTGGAAAGTATCATGGGAGCAAAGCACCCTGATTGTAATAAGTCACCTCTCTATTTGTAAGTACCCATCAGATATTGTGATCTGCAAAAGTATCTCTACATATTTATTGTACTTAAAATTTTCTGGATTCCCAAATGGCACCATTGACAACACTTTTGATTGATGCTGTGACTTTACGTAATGCTTCTTGAACATGGAATTCGTTGGACAGCAAATCAATGCAATGGGCAAACAAAAGTTACATGATGCTTGACTGTTCCACCCATCTGTGTAGTTCAATATCTTAGCCATAATATTTTGCTCACTCGATTATTAACTTTAAGTTGGCTGTTTAGATAATAGTAATTGTAAGTTAGTTAAAAGTTGAATCACCTTGTTTAAACCTATTACCTTGATATTTACTCACTAAATCTTGTGGAAAAAGGTCTGCATCCTCTAACACAAATTCATCATACACTGCTGGCCACCGTAAATGCAACACCCTGAAGGAAGCATCCAAATCAAGTGAAATTTACACCATGGGTTTGCAGCGATGAGATATGCAACTGATTAGAATTTCAGCGCAGACGCACATCACGCGCACCTATGGCGCCACCTCTTAGCGCCATTTAAGGCTTGGCGATTTCGACGAGTGTACGTTCGGCACGTGTGTTTACCTTGTGGTTGTTTCACAAGACGATCAGTTATGCCTCGTATACAACAGCGAACATCGTTTGATCAAGTATCCGAGTTCGACAGAGGGAGGATAGTGGCTTACCGAGATTGTGGATTATCATACAGAGAAATCGCTAGTCGCGTTGGACGAAACCAAACAACTGTAATGCGGATATGTGACCGTTGGATGCAGGAGGGTACGACGGACCGATGTGGTCGATCGCATTCACCTCGGTGCACCACTGCACGTGCTGATAGGCAAATTGTGCGCATGGCAGTGACAGATCGCTCAGTGACATCCCGAAGCATAGCACAGCACATTGCGTCTGTAACGCATCATCCAGTGTCTGCGCGTACCATTCGACGCCGTTTACAGCAGAGTGGTCTGTCCGCAAGACGTCCATTGCTTCGTCTACCATTGACGCAGAACCACAGACGTCTCCGTCGCCAATGGTGTGATGACACACGGATGTGGACGGCAGAATGGAATGACGTCTTTACTGACGAGGCACGCTTCTGTCTGCAGCACCACGATGGTCGGATTCGAGTGTGGAGACACCGTGGAGAGAGGATGCTGGACAGCTGCATTATGCACCGCCACACTGGTCTTGCACCGGGTATTATGGTATGGGGCGGTATTGGATATTACTCTCGCACGCCTCTAGTACGCATTGCCGGTACTTTAAATAGCCGGCGCTACATATCCGAGGTGCTGGAGCCAGTTGTCCTTCCTTACCTTCAGGGCTCGGCCACAGCCATATTTCAACAGGATAATGCGCGAACACACGTGGCACGCATTGTCCAAAGGTTCTTCGTCAATAACCTGATTGAAGTGCTTCCCTGGCCGGCTCGCTCTCCGGATCTTTCGCCGATAGAAAACATGTGGTCCATGGTTGCTCAACGAGTGACCCAGATTACATCCCCAGCTGCCACACCAGATGATCTTTGGCAACGTGTGGAAGCTGCTTGGGCTGCTGTACCCCAGGAACACATCCAACGTCTCTTTGACTCAATGCCAAGACGTGTGGCAGCGGTGATCTCCAACAATGGCGGCTACTCTGGCTACTGATTCTGGCAGGAACCACATGTCACAGACGTCTGTAAACGTAATCATTTGATACTTGGTCAACATGTTATCTACAAAATAAATTTTGTTGTGCTACCTCTTGTCTTTCTTGGTACTCCATTTACGGTGGCCAGCAGTGTATATTGTGTCTAGAACAGCATTTTTTCTTTGGTGAGACAGTACATATTACAGTTGCATAATAGGTGGCAGGCTTGCACACTTTCGACTAACAATGCTGATACATTCAGTTTATATGGAAAATAAATCGAATGTTGTTGATGTGGAAGGATTTTTCTTCTGGTCAGGGTGGCCGAGCAGTTCTAGGCGTTACAGTCTGGAAACGCGCAACCGCTACAGTCGCAGCTTCGAATCCTGCCTCGGGCATGGATGTGTGTGATGTCCTTAGGTTAGTTAGGTTTAATTAGTTCTACGTTCTAGGGGACTGATGACCTCAGAAGTTAAGTCCCATAGTGCTCAGACCCATTTAAACCATTTTTTAAGAAGGATTTTTCTAATTTTATTCGAATATGCCAAGAGAATTTGTGTCTGCAGAAAGTATCACAGTGCTGAAAATTTTATCTAGAGTCTTTGACATGGATGGGATTACCAAACTTACTTACATGTCCATAGAAAGCTCCCAGTGCAAGAACCCTCTAAGAGACTTCCAATACTTATACAGGTTGAGTCACTAACTATTGCCACCAAGAATAACTCTGAAAGTATGATAGTAGCTGAAAAGTTTGTGGGACAAATGTTGCATGTGAAAATGTGGGCAATAATGTGGCGTTGATTTTTTGTTGCTAGGTGGGGTTGCAGCAGAGATATGAAGGTCAACTTTGTTTTTTAAATAGGCTGCTATATTTTGGTACTTATTTTCAGATAGCAGCTATCGAGACGAATAGAATGATGCATAACAGTAAGGTCATTGAAGCTCAACAAAGGCTGAAAAGGTGACATCAACGTCCATTTACAGCAGGTGTCTGAAGTGATGACCACTGGTGTCAAAGCAGTGCTGCAATCTTCTTATGGATTGAGTGGTATTCCTTATCACTTTGGCGCTTATCACAGGACATGCTCTGACAATTTTCTCTCGTATACCGTGCATATTGTAAATATTCGCCAAATACGGCGAATCCATCTAACGCGCCATTGACGTGTAAACGCCATTCGACGGTTTCGCAATACAACACCAATAGGAACGGTAAGACTAGCGACGTCGAATCAAGCGAAGGTGAATGATGTATTCCTTCGAAGAACAAGTCGATATGCTTCTCATTTATGGAGAATGCCAACGAAATTCAGTGGGAGCTAGAGACTTATACGCTGAAACATATCCTTAGTGTACTCACCCTACATGTTGTACATTTAAAAATGTGTATGATAAATTGAGAACAACCGGATCTTTAAGGTATCGGAAACATATCCGGCAAAGGAAAGTTACTAACGAGGAAACGGAAATTGGTGCTCTTGCCACAGTGGTTCTAGATCCTTGTGTTAGCTCGCACTAAATCACAGGGGAATCTGGCATGAGCAAGAGTAGTGATGTTCGTTTTCTGCATCGCCATAAATATCATCCCTACCCTATCAGTCTCCACCAAGAATTAACTGGTATGGATT
The DNA here is from genome assembly GCF_021461395.2 of Schistocerca americana. Lineage (NCBI taxonomy): Eukaryota > Metazoa > Arthropoda > Insecta > Orthoptera > Acrididae > Schistocerca > Schistocerca americana. The sequence goes on from NC_060122.1 coordinate 656,687,590, forward strand.
ATATGCGTCACATTGAATTCTGCTGATGGACTCATCTTCAGATTCAGAGTAATGACACATTTATTAATTTGATTTTATATACTGACGTGGCTACATTCACGGACCATGGAATTGTTAATTTGCATAACACGCATTATTAGGCAACTGAAAATCCGTGTTGGCTGCGGAAAGTTGCACACCAAAAACCGTGGTCTGTGAATGTATGGTGTGGGATTCGGGAGGACAGAATTATGGACCCCTATTTCATCGAAGGAAAGCTTAATGGTAGGAAGTGCACCACATTACTGCAAGAAACATTAGGTCTGCTATTGGAAGAAATACCCTTAGTAACAAGGAACAGAATGTGGTATCAACACTATGGGTGTCCAGCACATATTTCCCTGATAACTAGAAATGAGTTGCAGAGAAAATTCCCAAGTCGTCGGATTGGTCGCAGAGGAGATGTCGTGGCCAGCTTGTTCGCCAGACTTGAAGCCTCTGGATTTTTTTTGTGGGGATTTGTAAAAGACATTCTTTATAAAGACGTTCCAACTACACCTGAAGATATGTGAGAGAGAATTGTCAGCGCATGTGCTACATGATAAGAAGATTGCAGCACTGCATTGATACCAGTGGTTATCACTTCAAACACCTTCTGTAGATGGACGTTCGTGCCACCTTTATGACCTTCGATGGCGTTCAAAGGCCTTACAGTAACACATCATTGGAATCGTTTCGATAGCTGCTATCAGAAAATAAATACCGAACTACAGCATCCCATTAAAAAAAAAAAAAAAAAAAAAAAAAACTTGACCCCTCATATCTCTGATGCGGCCCCACCTAGCAACATGCAGCATGCAACTTTTGTCCCACAAACTTTTCAGCTCCTATCATACTTTGGGAGTTATTCTTGGTGGCAATAATTAGTGACTCACCCTGTATAACTGTAGAAAGGCTTTTGTGCAAGGCTGTTCATAATCGCCAGTTGCAGCAGTTTGGGTGTTGAGAGATGTTGTATCATGATCAGCTGGTGTGTTATATCAATAAATGGTGCCTCACTCATCTGCACCTCAAGGATCTAATTATATACTTTCTTATGCTGGTAATTTTTAGGAAGTGGACAGTGGAAGTTTCGACTAATGGCAGTTACAGTTAGATCACTGACTGTACGATTTATTACTGAATGTAATATTCGTTCCAAATCAGTCTGAACACAAAAAGTTTTAGAATCATCTCATATGCCATAACACAACATTAATCACTTAAACCTGAAACTTTAAGACGATAAGGACATGACACAAACTGTGATATAGTGTAACACTGATATGTTAGCGGAGCAGACCAACGATAATGGCAGACTCTAGCCATCTACCCACTACCACAGTGCCATGGCAAGTGCATGCATGAAGCAGGAACCGCAATTTCAGAAAGCGCTGTTAGTGAGCAAAGATTACTCTCAAATGCTGGACGTGGCTAACCAGCAGTAGCTACAGTAATGCAACAAATACTCTGCGGTCAGGCTCAGCAACAATCTGTCACAAAATATAAGAAATATATCAATCTGGAAGTGTACAGGATCTTCATAAATGCCCAGGCGTCAATAAATAAATTTTGGCTGGAAATTTATGGCAACATAAAGTTTATTTACGAAATTAACTAGGAAAGTACATAATGTTTCTACAACAGCCTGCACCATGATTTTCTTAAGTTAGCGTTTGTTCTTCCTATCATATTAGGTTTTTATCAATTGGCTTGTGAAAATTTTTGTCTTCCCATTTTTTCTTCCAGTTCCTGTACTTTCGATTCTAAATTGGAGTATTGTAGTTGCAAACCAGATATTACTTTAATGACAGAATTTTTATTTTGTTTGTATGTCTTAAACCAATGCATGAATTCCAGTTGTTGCACATCGAGGAATTCTCTGAATTCCTTCATAAAATTATCAAACTGATCCTGAATCTCATTACAAGTATCTGTTACTTTTAGATCCAACATTTTGTTCAAATCCATTCTCAATTTCTGATTACCTGTCTTCGAATCTGAGCTCAATTTTTGGAAAAACTGTATTAACACACCTTTCCTACTTTACAACTATATTTGCTGTCTATTTCTGTCACTTGCAATTTAATGTCAACATTCAGATTTTAATTTCCATTTTCAGTTGAATGCATTTTATTTCTGCGAAATAATCGTGATTCATTAATAACATCCATGACGAAAGTATCAAATGGTTCAAATGGCTCTGAACACTATGGGACTTAACTTCTGAGGTCATCAGTTCCCTAGAACTTAGAACTTCTTAAACCTAACTAACCTAAGGACATCACAAACATCCATGCCTGAGGCAGGATTCGGACCTGCAACCATAGCGGTCGCGCGGTTCCAGACTGTAGCACCTAGAACTGCTCGGCCACTCCGGCTGGCACGAAAGTATCCTGATTGACGTTGTCCTTCTCATTAAGTAGATCTCTACTCTCAGTTTGGCTAGAGATTGTTAAGCAAATATGTAAACTGTACACACAGTTTATAACCATTATAATAGCTCATAATCTGTATCTTTTTTTCTATCCCACATTTCCTGAAATATCTAAGCGACACTAAATATTTCACACTCAATCACTATACAATGCTGCTGGCAATTGGGTTTTAGATTTGAAGATGGTTACATAATGGGACATGTTTGTCAATGGTGCCCACGCATAACATAACCAGCTGGAGTATCTTATCAACAGATGCTGCCTCACCCCTCTTCACCTTGAGACTCATACTTCTTTTGCTGGTAATTTTTAACAAGTGTACAATGAAAGGTTTAACTGATACCATTACTGGCAGATCATTCCCTGTATGATTTATTACCGAATTTATTATTTTTTCCAAACCAGTCTGAATTAGGGATGGGTGACCTACTTCTGAACTGATTCAGAGAGCAAGATCCTTCTTAGGAGTGAGCAATCAGTGACTTGGACAAAAGGAACTGTAGCTCATCTGATCTGAAATGTCCCTCTGGTGACATTAGCTAGTGGAATGAAAATTCTGTGGCAGATTGCTGCAGTAGCGCCCCATGTGCAATGCTGAAGGAAATGATTTCCAAAATGCAAAAATGCTATAAGCTTTGAGCATGTGTGGATTTCCATACCTTACTAACGTGTGCAGCTTTTCTCGAACATGAAAAGTATGAAGAATGATCAGTTCTTTAGGACACTGCATTAATGCAGAAGACACTTTGCCATAATAGGATACAGTCGACAACTCTTTCTAGTGCACGACAATTGTACAGAGGAAGGTGGGATGAACCATTTTGAATATAACACTTGTGGTCCATGAAATCTGGAGCTACCTCAAAAACATGTAAAAAACTACATAAGCTACAGTGCATGCTCATTGTGCTAGATTCTCAATATTCTCTCACTTTCTTTGTATAAACTGTTAGTCCTAGAGAAAAAAATGGAAAAGACCTTTCTTGCAGGAAATTTAAATTTACTGCAGTTTAATTTTGTGCTGGGATACATTTTAGTTAGATTCCGCATTTTTCGAGTTGTTCAAGGAAAACGGAAAAATTGACCTTCAAATGTACAATCACCCCCACACTCTCCTCCATTAGTCAGGATTTCTACTGTGTTGTCCATGGTACTTCGTCCTACCGCTGTACTGAAATGTGCGATTATACGAATTTCACATACTCGACCTTTTTTGGTCTTCATTGAGTGGACTATGACGCTACAGTCTTAGTAATGCACTTTCAATTTGTGAAACTGATGTTTGTGTAAATTTTACCTCACTGTTTCGTGAAATGTAGCAGTATAAAACACTAACAATTAATTATATTTTTTTGTTTGACCTTCTTGCTACGAAACTATTGTGCTTCTAAGGGTTAAGTGTCGATCGACCTGCAGAAATAATTTCTGCATAACGTTTTCAAACAAAATAGCCATCCAGGCATGTGCGGTAATAGCCCAGTCAATGAAGAGAATGGGAAACAATTCGTGTAGCCACACATTTTTCTACTGTGATAGGAGAAAGTACCATGAACAACATACTAGGCATTCTGACTAGTGTGGGATGAGCGTGGGAATAGGGGTACGTTTGAAGGTCACTTCTGTACTTTTTCCTCAAAGAACTCTCACTTCATAATTCCTCAATACTGCTACCACACAGAAGAATGTTTTTTGACAGTTAAAACAGTATGGTGTACGTATTGTGTAGCAAACGAGGTCTCCACTGGAAACTTATCTTAGTACTAATTAAACTACAGTAAATTTCCAGTGAAAGAGGTTCTATTCATTTTTTATTCAGACTAATATTTTCCATGCAGGTGAAAGAATAGTGAAAATGTTACGTGACGTGCGTGTACTGTAGCTTAGCGAGTTTTTGTAGGGAATTTTGGAGCAGTTTGTCAACTTGATGGATCACAAATGTTCCATATCAAACTGTTTGTCCAACATCTCACCAGCTCACAAGCTCCACAGCCCCCCCCCCCCCCCCAACTCTCTGGCTTCCTGGTTCACAGACACCCTGGCTCAATTGCTCACAACTACCTACAGTTTGCATAGAGTGTATCACAAAGCGACTGAGGAGTCACTCTGCTCCCAACATGGAGCGGATCACAATACGAGTGAAGAGTCACTCCCTACCCATCAGCTCACTGGCTCTCTGACTCTCCTGCTGTTTGGCTCACTGGTTCTTGCACTCACTTGCTGACTGTTCCCTTGGCTTGCATAGAGTGGTTGCAAAGTGACTCAGGAATGACTCTTCTCCTAAGGACACACAAAATGGATCGCAGAGTGATTAAGGAGTCGCACTGTTCACTGCAACCTTGGCTCACTCACTGATTCAGCTCATATCTTGCTTTGTTGAATTATCGTTAGTGCTTCTGTGTTTGAGTTTTGTTCTGCTGGATGTTGTTATTTATCATAAAAACAGTATATACATTTATATAATTATTTTATGTATTGATAGTGCATATATGTATTATTTTACTATTTATTTCTGTATTTATTTAATCTAATAAGATTAATGCCTTCAGGTCCCCACTTACATTGACCAAGGTTTTTATATGTAATTTCCAAAAAATTACCTAAAAAACAATGATATTTTTAATATGTTATCTTCTGCTTTCTGCATGTATTACAGATTTGCATGTTGCACCTTCTTGGTTGAAATTATTGATCTTTCCACCTATTTCTGGTTCTCTCTAAAGCTCTTGAGCCCACAGGGTAGTAATTCATCATTTGTTCTGGTATCCTGTAATCTTCCATTTTTGTGACATAGTGCTTTCAGTTGTTCCTGTATTATTTGATCTACTCATTTAAAGCTTTTGTTACCAGAAATCAGCATTCATCTGCATGTCAGACAGTATGTACCCAGCTTCTCCTCTTAGGAAATGCATCACCACTGTTTGTGTTCTTTGTTCATTTCTTTTTGTTTCAGTCCATGATTCACTTCATATGTTATAGCTGGTACTGACATCACTTTGTGAAATGTAGGTAGAGTATCCTTTCTTACTTTTAATTCTGAGGATTCTGGAAATTATTCTATCAATGTAGATAAATCTTTCTACTTTTCTTATATGTCCATTTCTGTTGTGAATTACATAGTCTTTCCTAGATTGTTGAATGTGTTTACTTTTTTTTACTTTCTGCTCATTCGTTATTATTTTCCTGGGAAGTGGCTCATGGGTCTTGAAAGCCCTAATTCCTAATTTCTTTGAACATACAAATAGATGATGTCTCTTAGCCATTGTTGATAAAATATGAACAGCTGTTTGGAGCCTTTTCTCAGCTCCAACAGTCAAACTAGACAAATATTTTCCTGAGCAGACTTGTCTACAAACTGTGATCCTTTAAAATGTTGGGAAATCAAAAGTATGTTGTATCCCAGCTATGTCAGTGCCTTGTTAGTGCATCTTTTCAGAAGTGGGATAAATTGGGGCCAAGAAAAGAAATGGACTCACTTCAAATAAAATAGGTGAGATATTTTTTGTAACTAATAAAAGTGCTATGTTGTCACACTGATTGTAAATGATGACTGTAATATTTAAATTAACTACAGGTATGTTATAATTCTTATATTGTACTCTATCTCTGATAAAAGTAGGAAAACATGAAAGGAACTGTCTTACTTATCAAATTTTCGCACTTGATAAAAACTATTTAGGATTTTGTTGTAATGTTTTAAATTTTTACAGCAGAATAAATGTAGAACTTCCAAATCTCAATACTACCAGGGCACTAACATAAACTTATTACATCGCTTTCTATAATATTTCAAACTAGGACCAAAACAGATAAAAATATAACCTTAGTGGCCTGCTAATACCCTTCCTTTTATTTATTTTTGTGACTAATTGTGAGTGGTGAGTGATGAAAAAGATCTAGCTCATTTCTGTAAGTGAGCAATTCTGATCCAATCTCTGAAAATAATGGTATTTCCCATGTGGTGTCACAGTGATACACCAAGCAGATATATGAAGCAACAATCTCAATTTCAGAAAGCAATGTCAGTGAGCAAAGATTACTCTTAAACGCTGAACTTGGTTAAACTAGTAGTACATTCAGTAATGTTGTGTATACTGTGGAGCAACACTAAGCATTAATCACACAAAAAATGTCTCTAAGTAAAATACAATGATGTGGAACGATACAGAATCCTCACAAGATAGAGTAAATGTGTAACTTAATGGTGAGGAACTTGAAAGCTATTTTTGCTTAAAAAAATCATTCATTTATCATGGATTTTAAAAGTAAAAGAATATTCTCAAATGCAGTCATATATATATATATATATATATATATATATATATATATATATATATATATAATTTTTCTCCTTCTGCTGGTGTAAAGCCAGGCAGTCAAATTCTTCTAAATTTCTTACTGAGGTGTATTTGTAAATTTCTGCAATTCAGAATACTTTTTTCATATACTTTCACATAAATAATCATTTTTACAGGGTTTATTGACTCAAGCATTGCAAACATATCTGTGTGTTGAATGCTGGGTTTCTTTTGAGTGTGATTCATGATAATTATTTGTTAACAGCATTGTAGTTTTTTGTGTCTTGAAAGATTTGACAAGACATACAAAGTTTTTTGATGGCATATAGATGGGGTTAAAGGGACTTTTTACATAAATTCTTTGACTTGGAATACAACTATCATCTTTAATACCTTCATAATATGAACTGGAATATCCTGAATCCATCTCAAACTGCAGATCTATAAACATTCTGGTCACAGTCCTGTTTAAATTGTCTTACAGATATAATTCAGACTTAGGATATACTTGTATTTTAGCATTCATTAATTTACAATAGTCGAATGGGTTACAATCACTTTTTGTATTTAATTTGCAGTCAGTCTGCAGCTCCAGTGTTATGAACCTTAGTATTTCAAGTTGAGTCTATATTTCAATGGTCAATGCCAGATGAGTAGAGGTTGTTGGTAGAAAATATTCAAACAACTCCCATGATCAAAAAGGGTAGTTGAATTTCACCACCAACCATCTTCAACAACTTCAATAATTTCCTTGTTGCTTATTGAAATATGGAGCATTCTCTATACAAGTTTGTTAATGGCAATTTAATTGAATTCATCATCAGTATTCAGTCATTAAATGTATGTGTTCTTGTCTGTCATGCTTTGTACTAGGTTTAGTTTGTGTTTCACATTTATTGAAACATGTTTCATGCGTTTGAAATAGCCCATTAACATATTTAGTGTACACATGCATTTAAAGACTTTTATTCAGGTCCAGGCTGTTGTTGTGATTCATCTAGTATACACCAGTGTTTCCCAGAAATTTAGGTCTGCTTTCAATGTGGCAACATACTCATTATAAAGTCTGTCTCCACACCATTCAGTTCATATTTTACTTATCATAACAGGAATGCTAATGCAAGAAATATTTTAGCTAAAATTTGCACAGCACACTTGTGCTGTATCTTCGGTTGCTTCTGTAGGCCAGTTTGACAGACTGATCTGTTCTTTATCAGTTTGTTTATCTTGACTTTCCCTGCCTGAAGTGGTACATTAAATACAGTTATTGTATATGCTCTGTATAGTATTTGACAGTACCCCTATTATTTTATTCCAGGGAGCCCCTGCTGGAAACAAACGTAATTGTATGGATCAATTTGTCTTTGAGAGATGCATTCTTTGCAAAACTGCACACAGCACTAATTGTTTTAATTGGTAATATGTCAGCTGCCTTATCAGACACATAAAATGTATTATTTGGTGGCAGTTGTTGTCCATTAAAAAAACCTAAAACCTGTCCTAAGACAGTATTCTCTGCTGTTTTTCGAATTTATGTTTCAAGCTTACTGAGGTTTGCACATAACTCAAACCACTTATAAAGTGTTTTAAATATGTGTTTAGATCATCAGCATCATATGCACCATAGGGTATTTGTATAGCATTACGACCTGCTAGATATAGTTTACAGTTTGACAATGTAATATTCGGAATGCTATGGTATGTCGTCAGTCTGGGGAGATTTACTGCATGGTACTGAAATTTCATTTCCTGAATATTACCTTCCAATTTCGCTCCTAAATATGGTGTAAATAATAACTGGCCAGAGCTTGTATGGGACCATGCCCCTTTTTTATTGTGTATTTGCCCATTTTATTTGTTCTTCTGACGTTTACTTCCAGTTTTATGCAGTCACCATGAAGGGAACGTTTGTGCAGGAGATCAAGAAAACTGTGAAATAGCACTACTGCCACTGATTTTGTATTCTTTGGTTTATGATAATTCGTTACAAGAGGTTGCAAAGTAATAAAATTAACAAAAGTTGTGTGTAGATCTGCTGTTACAGTCGTCAGCGTGCCTCATTACAGTAAAGTGTAATTACCACATATTCATAATCTTTCCAGACTACAAGCTCTACAGAAATTAGAATCTCATCCAGGAGCTTTCACTCAGTCGATATTGAAAGAAATCGGCAACAGGAGAATCGCTGAAGCTGACATTATAGCTGCTTGATGTGAAAATCAGATTAACCAAAGAAGATAAGAAAAGAAAAGACTGCTCGAGGATGAAAAAGAGTATGCATATGACTTGCCCACTAGTTCACCCAAAGAAGATAAAGTCCTACACAAACACTGTTAAATATTTGATACAGTTTTCCCTTAATTTACATTTTGGTAATATTCTGTGTTTGCCTCCCAAACCACTAATGGTAGAGTACTTAAATTTGGCATGCAAGTAGTCAAAACTATAGTGAAACGTTCTGTGTAAGGAATTTTCATTTAACACGATAGTGAGGAATCTATAGAAGAGAAAACTGTAAAATTTTCACATATTTGTGAGGCTGTAAAAATCCAGCAGAAGAAGATATCAAAAATCCTGTTCTACAGATATTTGTGATAATTATACACCAAATTTTGTGCAAAAATGCATTAATTTAGTTTTGATGAATTTTTCAAAATAGGTGAATGTATACTCACAATGTTGAAAAACGTTTGGTTGTTTATAATTAATTTAGTTTCATTGTCTTAGGTTTATTTCAAAGTATTGCAATTTTACATGCATCCCCTGTTAAAACGAGTTGCAGAAAATAATTTGCACATAGAACAGAGGATAGTCCTTTTAATGTAATAGTGTATGATATCCCACACACCTAAAGTTCAACTGATGAATAAATGTGTACTGGTTATTTTTATACTACATGTAATTCTTCTATGTACTAGTCAGGAGGAACATAAGACAGAAATGTTCATACCTGTACATATTGAATTTTTGATAGCACTGTTAATCACAGAAAAACGTTTGTTGTCAGTGAAAGAGCAAAATAATTCTTCAAGATTCCCCAGTTGGAATCTCTTTGGCTGGAAGACTTGGTAGTGCAAGTATTACGAAACGAATAAATAAAGCTGATGTCTTAGTTATTGGTAGACCCCTTGGTTTCAACTTGATTTTTCCTTCTTGTTGCTTTAAGACTCACTTAGCTGCTGCCAAAAATGAGCAAATACGTGTTGTTAAACATTCTTTGCTGCTTGGTGGATAATGAGCGTTGTTCTTAATTCTGTGGAAACTAGTCTCAGCACCCAATTTAACTTTGGCATATGTTATTTGATTCACCACTAATCATGGGGTATGTCCTCTACAATTCAATCTGCTGTCTCACGTTCTGTCCTATCTTTAGTTACAGTGTATGTGATGTCATGTTGTTTACAGGCCTTGCCCAACAGGTTAATTTCCTTATTCTATTTTTGCTGCTTTGTTCCTCATCCACAGTAGAAGTTTGTTGGAATGTATAATTCTGAGGGTAGTTTGTTGAGAAGATTACTGCTGCTGTATAATATGCACTTCCTAGCACTCAGATAAGCAACTAAGTGGTTTGCTGGTTTAGCCATTTTATATAACACATCTTTAGCATCAATCCAGCTATGGGAAACAGCTATTGAACCAATACCCTATTTCGTTGATATCTGTGACATATAATGACACTCAATAAGAAACTAGAGTATAGAAACGACCTGCTATTTTGTTGCTTTTGCTGTCTTTCAGAATGTATGTTTTAGGGTTTATTCGTTGCACCTTAGAAACAGTTAGTATCTCTGCTGACTGGTCTGGTAAGTATTATTTCTAAAAAGCACTGTTATTTATGGAAATATGTACAAACTCGCCAAGTTTAAATTTCTGCTTATGTCGATCTGTCATTCTAAAATCACTACATATTATATTTAGAAGCATCAACTGGTTCCATTTTTATTTTTTGAAGTACAGTTCTGTTATACTATTCAGTCATCTGTAAAGGTATGTCATTTCTTTTATGCGATCAATGAAAATTGAATCACTCTCACATACAGTTTTTTTTATTGTTCTATTGAGTCATTCCATGACAGATCCTTTAATCTGCGAGAATGATGAATAACAGTGGATGTGGTACCTCTCCAATACAGTCTTGAAGTTTTGATTATGAGACTCACCACTACAATCTATCTGTAGGTTTAGTAGGGACAAATTCATGCCAGTCCAAACTAATTGCTACACCACCTGTGCAGCTGTCTTCCCTGTCTTTGTTTTCACAGGTAGGGCCCATGTGAATTTGGATATGTGTCAATAATCATTAAAATATGTTCCAAATGTTTATTCTCGAATGTCATCTATACAAGACCTGCCTGCCAAAAGTTGCCTAAACCCCATGTTGTAATATGCCTATTTGGGACTTTTTTTTCATACAGGTTTATGAAATTAACGTACAACCATTTTCATTGTTACATAATGGGTCTTTGTCGAAGCTCTGAAATAACCAAAATGATTTCATTCATGTGAACTGCATTTATAGTTGAAGGTTTACAGCCTCATTTGAGACAGCATAAGAGATATAATGTGCAGATAAATTATTCATTTTCTTATACTGATTGTTGGTAATGGTACCACCACAACTACCACAATTACCATCCAATACAGATGTAATAATGTTTTTATACTTATTACTGTAGTGGTTTTTTGTTTTTGCAGTCAGCAGAGATACTAACTGTTTCTAAGGTGCAACGAATAAACCCTGAAACATACATTCTGAAAGACAGCAAAGGCAACAAAATAGCAGGGCGTTTCTATACACTAGTTTCTTATTGAGTGTCATTATATTTGTTTTATTAATTGTTTGTAGGACTTGTTGAATGGAGTCATTAATAAGTTTAAATTTCTCTTCAAGATTTTCCTCCCTGTTCAACTATCCCATTCTCAAGAATCCTAGTATTTAGGGAATAGCTTTATGTGCTTCAATAGTATTCTGTTTTGTAAACATGCTTCTGCATACTGCACAGATATTGAGTCTATACATATTGCATATATACATCTTCAAACTTACTGTGTAAGGTTATTTTTAGTATGGTTTAAATTTCATGTATCCTTGCACACAATGTATTGATTGTCCTTTTAAGTCTATCAACCATTGCAGTTAACATATCGGTTTAAATCAGAAAAGCTTTAGGACAGCTGTCTTATTGGACATTCTTTCCTTGATATTTTTAGAGATAGCTTCAATTCTTGTGTAAAAATATAGATATATGCCATGTATATGCACTCTCTCAGCTTGAATGTGTGAAACCCTAGGAAACTGATCCATAGTATGATGTCTGATAGTGAAATTATCTCAGTGCATCGTGAGATATGGGAAGTTGAGAGTTTCCCTACAATTGACCTAGAAAAACATGTAATGGATACTTTTCTAAGTTACCGTACAGTTATTAGCTTCCAGTTTCTTCACACACTTATTCAAAATACTACTTTACTCCAATAATATTCCTAACCCTTCTTTCATTGTACCGACTTCACACATCAGTATATGCATGCCAACCTCATACTCTTTAAGGTTATTCATTAACTCAGTTCCAGCTCGTTTGAGTGGACATATTGTGTCACCATATTTATCCATAGCTATCTATATTTTGACAAACTTATACCATATCTTTTAAGAAACCCATGAAAATTTCTTGTGTATCTCCTCATTCATCTTCTTCTTTTATCAGTAAGTAAAAATCAATACTTACCATGAACCTATCAGTCTGTAAAACACTGTTGAAGTCATTGAAAGACAGACCTGTACCAAAGTGACCTTTATACAAATGTTTTAGCCTCATGTTATCCTGTCTGAAAGTGGTAATGAGATTGGCATTATCACATGCCAACTGTTTAGAAACTCATGAGTATGTTTGATAAATATAGAATACATCAGTAGCATTGTGTCTACCAAAACAAAAGTATTTCTTATCTGTTTCTTTTTCTGATAAATGATATCATCAAAATTATAGACCGATACAGCTTTCTCTTGTTGAGTGGCGATACAGACATGTTAACATTGTATTGGTTATATGTTGAAGCTTCAATACCTGATAGTACATCTTGTAGCAGTTGACATTTAGGTTGCAATTGTGTTTTTGAAAATACATGCACATGTTCTAAGTGGAGTCCATTTGCATGAATTAATAGTCTCATTATAACATGTGTTTTTACACAAGCTAAAGACTGTACCATGTAAGACTTTACTATGTAAGGAATATCAGAGACATGGAAGAAAGAACCAACATGACCTATACTATCTTTATTTATTTCTAAGTTTTTCGCATACAGGAGGACAGATCAACTGATTTAAATGAGACCTCAATTCTGTTTCAGTGTCCAATATGTTGGGTTGCTATGAAACATAGCAGTTGTCATATTATCTGATTACGTATTCCTACATTGGCTGAAATTCACAGTATACAAGTACCATCACATTTAGCATTAATGTTTGTACTTGCTGTCCACATACAGTTGCCACCTGTGTCTTTAGTCGATAGCAGTTTGAATAGTGTAACTTGAATACATTAACTTTAGAAATGTTTTCTATTATATATGTGTGCTTTAATTATTATTATAAAATCTTATGACCTGCAGGAAGTTGCCACCACACACTGAATGGTATTCAAATTTTATAAACACTCAGTAAACATGGGCTTAGGAAACGTCGTTCCTGTGAAACACAACTAGTTCGTTATTCACATGAAGTGTTGAGTGCTATTGACAAGGGATTTCAGATCGATTCCGTAGTTCTGGATTTCCGAAAGGCTTTTGGCACTGTACCACACAAGAGGCTTGTAGTGAAATTGCGTGCTTATGGAATATTGTCTCAGTTATGTGACTGGTTTTGTGATTTCCTGTCACAAAGGTCACAGTACATGGTAATTGACAGAAAGTAATCGAGTAAAACAGAAGTGATATCTAGCATTCCCCAAGGTAGTGTTATAGGCCCTTTGCTGTTCCGTATCTATATAAACGATTTTGGAGACAATATGACCAGTCGTCTCCAGTTGTTTGCAGATGATGCAGTCGTTTATCGACTAATAAAGTTATCAGAAGATCAAAACAAAATGCAAAACAATTTACAAAAGATATCTGAATGGTGTGAAAAGTGGCAGTTGACCCTAAATAACGAAAAGTGTGAGGTCATCCACATGAGTGCTAAAAGGAACTAGTTAAACTTCGGTTACACGATAAATCAGTCTAATCTAAAGGCCATAAATTCAAATTAATACCTATGTATTACAATTACGAACAACTTAAATATGAAGGAACACATAGAAAATGTTGTGGGAAAGGCTAACTAAAGGCTGCGTTTTATTGGCAACACTTATAAAATGTAACAGACCTACTAAGGAGACTGCCTACACTACACTTGTCCATCCTCTTTTAGAATACTGCTGTGCAGTGTGGGATCCTTACCTGATAGCACTGACGGAGTACATCGAAAAAGATCAAAGACAGGCAGCACGTTTTGTATTATCGTGAAATATGGGAGAGAGTGTCACAGAAATGATACAGGATTAGGGCTGGAAATCATTAAAAGGAAGGCGTTTTTCGTTGCGACAGAATCTTCTCACGACGTTCCAATCCCCAACTTTCTCCTCCAAATGTAAAAATATTTTGTTGACACCGACCTACATAGGGAGGATCGATCACCACGATAAATTAAGGGAAATCAGAAATCTACAGAAAGATACTGGTGTTCATTCTTTCTGTGCGCTATACGAGATTGGAATAATAGAGAATTGTGAAGGTGGTTCGATGAACCCTCCACCAGGTACTTGAATGTGATTTACAGAGTATCCATGTAGATGTAGATGTAGATGTTGTACAGGAGTCTGGATATTTGACTAAACATAGCTTCAGTTCACAGTTAATTTTCACACGAATGACACCATTCATAGCTTGTTAATGTCTTTGATTTTAAAATATCTAGGGTTTTCAAACATTATCACTAGGTTAAAGCTGTGTTCTAAACACTTTTCTACAATAACACATTCTGAGTCATTATTATTGAACCTGTAGGTTGGGGCACATAGCCAATGTTGGATCAGCCATCTTTAACAGTAGGTGTTATAAGATCTCACCTGCCAGAACAATAACAATTATGAGTTGCTATTTCTCATTCACATTCATATTGTTTGACTGGGTATCACTGCACTATTTACAGGTTGGTGATTTTAGATAGCATGAGCTTGACACTGACCCTTTCATGTTGAGGAGTAGCACTTTCTCTGCAACAGCTCAATTTTTTTTTCAGCTTCTCTTGATAATTATTATCATGTTGCAATGTGTGCAGTCTATAGGGAAAATACGAAAGTTACACAAACGTACCCATGTTCAACAGCATTTCAGCAAGGGGAGTTACCTATCACTAGCGTAACTTCCACTTTCAGATGCATATTACCTCATAGCATCTGCCAAGAAGATGAACACCAGCAGAACATGTGTCGGCAGTGCACGTGAATGAGGCAAGCGGCTCCAGGAGTATAGCAGTTGTTATTTTACAACATACTATGTGTTGTTGCGAAATTTTTGACGAAATATAACGAAAACACGTGACTGGCATCGAACCCAAAGCTTTTTGGTTTAATCACTAGGACAACTGGATTATTAAGTGTATTGAAAATTGGTGAGGGTTGAGCGAAGGACCTGCTGGCTCTGATGCCAAAGACAGTTGGAGTGTTCATTAACATATGAACTTGGACTGCAGTAGAAAAATCGTCTGGATGTCAAAGTGGGTCAGTTAGAGTGGAGCTGCAATTAAGCAATGACCTTGGACTGGATCATTATGCACATTTTACCACCATTTTTTTGGGAGAATGATTTTTATGTGCCTTTGCAGCTACAGGAAGTCAGAAAAGTCAGGTGAATGTGTTGTTATCAGCATCAAGACAGTGGGTAGGGGTAGATGAGTCAGGTATGCTTACTATGTAAAGGTGATAGAAGAATGGGGACTGGCCTCTTTGGGGGACTCTTGCATTGGTTATTGTTTAGTAAGCCAATTGAAAGAACGTTATTCTGAAAATAAACCGTGGGGTATCAGAATTGAGCTGAAGTTTCAAAAAGAGTCTGGAATGCAGTACTGTGTCTGTGGAAGACAAAGACAGTGAATTTTTATTTTATAATTTTAATGGTGGAAGGCATGTGAATTAAAGTAGTATCTCAAAGCAAAGCCACACTAGGTGCTGTGAAGTCATAGATGTTATTCTAGGTGTTCGTGGATATTCTCGAGTAAAGTGGTTTTTAGAGATGGAAGTAGCACCAATGGACTCATAGGAGGATTCACTGCACTAATTACTAAATTTGAATAACAGTGCATTGTATTATTAAGCCTGAAGAGAGCTTTTTTACATAAATATACTGAGAAAAAAAGCGACCAAAGCTGAGCAGTTTCAGAGCTTATGAAATCAAAGTAAACAAAATTTTGATTTAATTAAAACAAAAAATCAAACAATTTTTGAAATTTGATTTTCTAAGTTCTTTATCTTGATAAACAAAATGAAAATTTACAAGTTTATCCAGTTTTTCCTCATTTTTAAAGATTTTACTATATTGATCTGGAATGGCAATTTTCTGTGTTTCATCTAAAACTAATAAAACTTTATCTCCAAATTTATTCAACAAAATTTCTGCTTTTTAAATTTCATATGGTTTTTTTTCAGCTCCAATAATTTTGTTACAACTTCTGAACATCCATTACTATAATTGTTGAGTTCGGATATTAGAACATCAGTGCCTCCACTCTTCGACATTTTTATTTTTTTAGAAAAAGATTTAAAAAATTAAAAAAAGTATAAAATTAAAAATGGAGATGAAAGAATTTCAAAAAACAAAGAATGAAAAAGATTAAAATGTTTCCCAAAGATTTGGAATACATTTCGAAAACAGTTTAATTTTTGAAGAATTCAAGTTTTCAGTTCAAAAACTTTCAACAAGTATTCTATGTCGTGAATCACAAGTCAAATTCCTTTTGCCATACATATTAACATATGCAATTGTATCATTTGGAATGTTTTTGTTAAAGAATGCACATAATTTCATTGATGTTTTTTGAGTAGTAAAAATTCATTCGAGTTATATTAATTAGAAAAATCGGATAATTTTGAAGAAAATTGAAAAAAGCAACATTTTAATCAGTAAGTGCGTTATTGTTTAAACATCTCTGAAAGTATGGTAAGCTTTTAAGAACTTATTTGGTGGTTGAAGATTCCACAATTCATGTGGAAAAACTTCATTTTTTCCATACACAGATATTTTGTAATTTAATGTGACTGAAGACAGAAGAATCAAGTAATTGATTATTTTTTTTCGATTAGCTTGGAAAACAACGAATATAAAGTAAGGCATGTTAAACTCTGCAGAATTGTAATAATTACTAATATCTAGTTCAAAATTTCATTTTCTCTGTAAACCAGCAAATTCAATTGTTTCGAGTTCATAGAAAGAAATTGGAATTTTTCAATCTTTCTTGTTCTAATTCGAGAGAAAACTCTGCTTCATATTCAACAACAGGAACACGAATTTCCATTCTTTTAACAATAATTATTCATTCTTTTGGACAAGAACCAGAATCATCAGTACCATCATTATCTTTACTAAACCTTCGAATAATTGAATCTTCAGAACTTGTAGTCCAAGTGAAAATTATAGTTAAATCACCTTCAAACATAATTTCTTTATACTACTTAAAAATCCACCAAAAAATTCGAAAGGATAAAGAAGTTGATTTTGTTTAGTTTAATGTTTCCATTGTTAAGAATATGAGCTTCCCTAGCCAATTTATTTCAGAGAGGAGAAGAAATTAAATGATCTTCTACTCTAAACTAAATATTATTCCCTCTGTTTATTGTGATAGCATCAAACAACTTTAAGACATAATTATCAACCAGTTTAATATTTGACTTTCCATTGCATGCAGAAAAATCTGTTCCATCAGTGTGAATAACATCAAAAGTCATATAAAGTTCCTAGCAATTAGGATGAACCCAACCATCCCAATAATAATACTAATTTCTGTTCCCTGGTTAGGAAGAGTTAAATTATTTTTGTAGTTCTCATTAACTGGAAACGAATAAAAATTGCTAACTTTCGACTTGATTCATGATTTATCAAGAGAAAAAATCATTAATTCATTTTTAAAGCAACAGTTACATAAGCACCATTGAAGTCGATCAAATTATCATTTTTGTCTGTTATTGTTATCTCTAAATTTTCAATAGTATCAAAAATTGGAATTTTTATAAGCTAATTTGGTTAATAAATTATTGTACCTACAAATTTTGCATTTGGTTAAATGAAGTAATAATATTAGTTTCTCAACGAAAACGATTATTATGTTTAACTAACATTCCATCATCCAAATTAAAATTATTATTTATTAACTCACGTGGATTAATTTTAGGAATATCTTTAGCAATAGTTTTTTGATTTAGCTCAATAATTTGATTATTAAAACCCAGAACTGGATTAATACATTCTTCTTCAGCCAAGTAAATTGTTTTCACCTTCAACAACAATTCCATTTAAAATTTCATATTCTTCAGTTTGAATATTTGGGTTTTTCGATTGAACAAGTTTTTCTAGATTTTGCAAACTATACAGGCCATTAAGAATTTCTATCTAAATATCACTGTCGAGTGTTCTGTACAGACAAGTTACTCTGTAACTACAATATATAATCTGAAGATTGGCAGCTAGCCCGAAACCGGTATTTGAAAATAAAGAATAGCGATCGAAGACTGAAACGCCGTATTTTATTTAATGAATGATCGCGGAATTCCCATTCAGACAGTCATGTCTAGTTTTGTTAAAGAATTTCTATCGTTTCTTCATCATAATAAAGTATTTTATTTTTCGATGTGATGTGATGTTTCGAGTTAAAAGAACTGAATAAAAGCCAGCCAATGAACCAGTTTTAAAATTTCTTACTGAAAAAGTTAATTGTTTCTTCACAACAGAAGAATTATCACTCAATTGAAACGATCTACTCATTTATATTAATAGAAAATATAGGACAGATTGGAAGCCAAAAGTAACAGTTCCAGGACGGAAATCAAAAAACAAACGTGGTATTCTTTTACCAAATATAGTCTGATGTGCAATAACTGGACCAAGCAGATGCGGAAAAACAACATTAATGACATAATTATATTGTAGTTGAATTTGAATAAAATTAATCATTTGTATGTTTATTCAAAAAGGTTAGATCAACCAAAATATCAAGAATTTATAAAAAGATTTGAAAAAAATTGAAGATAAAATTAATGAGAAAGTATTTGTTAGAATGCAAATGAACATGAAATTATTCCACTGGATGAGAGTGAAGATAATTTAGTTGTTATTTTTGATGACTTCATTCTCAAGAATCAAGATATCGTTACAGAATATTTTACAAGGGTAAGACATAAAAGAATTGATTGTTTTTACTTGAGTCAAACAAATTCAAAAATACTAAAGCTTTTAGTAAGAAATAATTTAAAGTTTTTAAATATATGTACACAAGATGACACAAATTTAAATCATATTTATCATGAGTTTAAATATAATTTTTAATCATGAGTTTAAATATAATTTTAAGTTTGATGATTTCAAAGAATTATGTATTAAATGTCGGAATAAAGACATATTTGGATTTTGTCACAATCAACATGTCAAGAAAAATTAATGAAGGTTAATATAGAGAAAAATCAAGAATTTTTTGACTGTAGAACATAAACATTAAATGTGAACATTGAACATAACTATTGAGAACGAATGTTGAACATAAACAATGAATGTAAATGTTGAACATAAATGATGAATGCAAATGATAAGCATAAACTTTGAGCATTGAAAATAACCGAGGAACACAAACGTTGATCATAAACAATGAATGCAAAATAAAATACAATTAGTGTCTTTTTTTCTTAATAAATGTTTGCACAATATGATCCAGAGATTTTTAAGAAAGGCCAATCAATTAGGAGAGTAAAAGAATAATTAAAAGAAAAGTTTAGGAAATGGAAAAGAAAACTGAGAACGGATTACAAAAATTTAAAAACGAAGATCTACCAGTTACCAATACAATAGAAAAAGTGAAAAAAGGAATTGAAGGATTATGTGATAAAGTACATGAGGCAAATGAATAAAACAGAGGAATAAAAAAACAAATAATTCCTTATAATCAACTTTATTTTTGATGAATTTAACGATATTCAAACTATTAAACGTTATGAAGACAATAAAAGAGATTACACATTAGCCCTTTCCAGTCCTGTGATGCCATGTGGAATCATCATATTTAACTTTTTCCCAAGGCCAAACTATTTGTCCAAAGATTATAAACAAGTGTGCAGGGCATTCTAAAGTTCATTGTTCTTCGGTTGGCTACTGTGAATTCGCTATAACAGAGAGCACCTGGCTACAATGCCTTGAGAAAAGTATTGTTCCATGGTGTCTATGGTACAGTGCACCCAATTGGACTTTCAAAATATTATATCAAGGTAAAGCAAGCAAAATAATCTAGAAGTTGCACTAATAAATTATTGTTGAAAGTGTAAATTAACTAGTAAACACTTTGAAAATATTGCTAGTTACAGTAATTTTCTGCTTGGAAGTCAAAAACATGTGTGATTCCATTTGGCATCATTGGGCATTTGTTATGTTAAAAAATGTAGTACATGCAATAACTTTGACTAAAGTTTACTGTATTGTGTAACTCTAATATTTTCAAGTTTCCTTTGAAGCTTTATTATACTAACTAATATTAATATGTTAAAATTTTTATTGACATAATTTACCAGTTTTCTTGCTGCCTTAGTAAAAAATTCCTGGTTTGTTTACTAGATGATTCGCAATCATAAATCATTATCAGAAGAAGAAATACTGCTGCTTCTCGAAGATGATTATCTGATTTGGACGTTGATACATCTGATGTGGAGGAAAAGATTGAAAATGCTCAGCAGCAAGACACTACTACATTGGATATACAGTTTCTTCAAGGAATGGACCTTGATATGGTTGAAATTCTGGACCCTCAAGCCAATGATGAAGATGATGTTCCCTTAGCTTCAAGATTACTTGCTGAGCCAAACCTTGCAACAAGTCATTCAACTCAGAACATTCAGTATGATACACACCGGGATCTTCAGTGGAGAATGAAGGACATTGAAGAAGTGGACACATAATGTAATGCAGTTTTTTCTGACCCTCCAAGAGATGAACTGACAACTTTGCAGTATTTCAGAACAATGTGTAGTCATTGCATTATCCAGAACCTAGTCGAGCAATCTAATCTATACTGCACACAGAAAACTGCTGCATCTTTAGATCCAAATGTTCATGAAATAGAAAAGTATATAGGGATAAACATCCTAGCAGGTGTTGTGAAAATGCCTAGTTACGGAATGTACTGGGCAGAGGCTACAAGATTTTCTCCAATGCCTAGAAATAGGTTTGATAAGCTAAGAAATTATTTACATGTGAATGACAACACTAAAATTAAACAAATAGAGGACCCTGATTATGTCAAGCTGTTGAAGGTGAGACCATTTGCTGACAAAATCAAACAAGGTTTTTCAATTACTGAACTTGAGGAACATCGTTCAGTGGATGAATTAATCATTCCTTTCAAAGGTCATTCATCCCTGCAACAGTATGTAAAAAGCAAACCACATAAGTGAGGTATAAACATTTTTGCCCATGCTGGGACGAGGATCATATGATTATCGAACTGAAACAGAAAGGAACATCATAGCACTGAAAAGGTATGATAACAAGTCTGTCGTTCTTGCACCATCATACAAAGGAGTAAGTCCAGTAGAACTAGTGAAACGTTGGTCAGTGGGAGAACGAAAATATATTGATGTTGCACGGCCAGACATTGTTAGAGAATATAACTGTTCGATGGGAGGAGTTGATCTGCACGACATGCTGGTTGCTTTGTACAGGACTAATATTGGTGTAAAAAAATTTTATCTAAGGATTGTATTCCACCTCCTTGACATGTGTGTTGTGAATGCGTGGCTCCTATACCGCCAACATTGTAGACAAAGAGGAATTACCAAACACATGTCTGTGGATTTTTCGGTCTGTTGTAGCTCATGGACTACTAAAAGCAGGAGACGTTTTAGTAAGAAGACGAGGACGGCAATCAGATGACAATCCTTCGCCTACAGTTGTGAAGAAACGAGGCCTATTGGTTCCCAGCCCAGTTGATGATGTAAGGTATGACAACATTGGGCACTGCACACAGCATGAAGGAAGCAAACAGAGATGTATATTGTGCATTACAGAATATTCTCGAACGAAATGCATCAAATGTAATAAACAGGAGATGTTTGTTAAATTTTCATATGACGTAACAATCATGTTGTAAACAAACACAAAATTGTTCTGAAATACAAGTTGTATTATTGTATGTACTAATTTTTCTTTAATAAACTGCATCAAATTTTGTAATTAAAATATTCATTCAGGTTCCATAAGTAAGCACTGACATCCCAACCACCTGACTGAAGGAAACAAATCCTGCCCAATGATGCCATATGGAGTCATCACAAATTATCCTCCAAAAACAAAAAAATAACAAAATTTCTTGTAGATATATATCATTACAATCATTATGTAGGCGAATATGCGAAAAAATATTTTTTTCCACAAGTAAATAAAAGTTGGGCTGGAAAGCGTTAAGAGGGAAGGATGTCAAACGGGCTGACTTGGAGCAGAAGAGGCACCACAGGACATTTTATTTTCTACTGTCTATACTTTTACAAATAAATTCATAAAACTTCGTCAGCATGACCAGGAAGGATTCAAAAACATAACAAAATAAATTTTTTTTAGATATGAAATTTCATCATTTTTTCACTTACTGTTGGCTGCACTTGTTGCTATAGGTACAGTTTCTTTCGCAAGTAAGAGAGATTCTTTGATGAATTTTTCACAGCATACAAACCATACTTGCAGGTGTATGAAACTCTAGAATTTTCCAAATCTATTAATAACTGTGGTAAAAATTGAGATAATTAACTACAAAAATTAATTTTTTTCTAAACATAAAGTTTAAAACGTAACAGGTAATTCATTTTTTCATAAATTAAATAGATTCTAGTTTCAGACACCTGTAAGTACGGTTTGTATGCTGCACAAAATTTATCCAACAGTCTCTCTTACTTATGACGAAAAGTGGACCTATATCAACAAATACAGCCAATAGTAAGTGAAAAAGCGATGAAATTTCACATGCAAAAAAGTTTATTTTTTATGTTTTTGAACTTCCAGTGCTACGAGTGTGAATCCTGAATCCTTCCTGGTCATGCTGATAAAGTTTTATGAATTTACTGGTGAAAGTATGGACAGTGGAAATTAAAATGTCCACTGGTGCCTCTCCTGCTCCAAGTCAGCCCGTTTGACGTCCTACCCCCCTTAACTGAATCAGAAATAAATAATTCGTTACAAGGTTATGAATAAGATATAAAAAACTAAATGTGACTGAAAGAATGTTAAGATTTATCAATCATAGAGAAGATAATGTTTTTGGATTAAGACCAGCTGACACTTTTAAATAAATTGCAAATAAGCCAATAGAATTCAATGACAATAAGTTAAAAATTAGCGATAAAGATATCAAGGAACTGGAGGATTAATGAATCTTTTAACTGAAAAACAAATAACTTATGACAAAGTAGGTGACTATTTTAATTCTGTCGATTTACAGAATAATGTTGGAATTTTATCTGGCTCAAGTGCTGTATATGATGAAAGTAATACAAATAAAATAAATTCAAATTAAGGAAACAAATATATTAATTTGATTAAAGCAATTGTTGAAGAATATTTTCAGAAGGAAATCTTAATGAGACATTTGAAAAACGTTTAATTAAAAATATGCAGGAAAACCAATCAAATATGTTTGGATTCATGATGTTCGACAATTAATTCACAGAGTAGCAGTTGTTTGTGGTGAAGAATTAGCAGGATATGAAAATTGTCATAATGAAAAAGTTGGATTAACTCAAACATTAACAAATAAATTTCGTGATTTCATCATCACCAACCCAAAAAGAATTCCATACCTAATTATATTTTTGAATGCTGTTCCTCACACATTTTGGAAGAATGAAAAACATGGAAAAGAATTAGTCACTTGCACTTTAAATAATTTAGCAAAGCCAGAGATTAATTTGCCTGGATAGTTCTACTGTGAACCTTTTACTAAATTAGAAGAAAGATTTGCTAAAGGAAATAAAGGAATTAATACATTAGATGGAAGAACTAAAGAACATGATATTGACTATTGAGACAATAAATACTTAGAAAAAAAACATGAAGCAGATGAAAATCTTCAATTATTTGCAAAACAAAGAAATCATGTAAGTGATGCTTCTTTCGATGAAAAATTGCATCAAATACAGTTGGAGGAATAATGTATGGAAACCTAAAATTTAGCCATGGATTTAGATATTGATTAAAACGGATGGGGTTTGTAATTCTTTAATAAATTTTTATCTATATAAATGAACAAATTTTCAGTCGATTATACTTTGCTTCCAAGTGGTAAAACTAAATCAAAATCAATTACACTTAAACTCAATAATGAACAATTAAATATGATTGAACTAATTTTGACTGAACATCAAAAAGGAAAGAAAGAAAAAGTATTGGTGGAAATTTACTTGTTGCATTAGGTACTCCTGTTGCGAAATCATTATTGAATATCTATCAAAAAAGAAAGAAGGCACTGCACTAAAATAATGTGAAGGTGGTTTTCTTCCTTTACTTATAGCAGCTTTGCCAATCTTGCAACAATTGGTACATTAGCTGGCTGAGCTGCAGCAATTACTAGTACGGTCATGAAAAAGAAACAAGGTGATAAGGAAATGGAGGAACAAAGAAGACATAATTTGGAAATGGAAAAATAGGAAAAGGAGTAAGAAAAATTCAAAGAAATGATTTAAAATTGTAACAGTTTTCTGTCTAATTTTGATAGAAAAACTAGTTAAACAATTAAAAATAAAACTTTTGAGGTGATTTTTTGACTGATGAATTGCCATATGAAGCGAAAATTTTAGATTGCAGAATAGTAAATTTAGATAGATGTGACTGTGTTGGAACTCTTTGGATTTGATAAGAATGATGATAAAAAATTTATTTTTCGTTCATATGGAGGAAGCATTCCAATACAAGTAGTTAACTATTTGGGGAAAAAATGATCTCTACTACAATAGCGAGAGAATACAAAATTTTGATGAATTTATTTATGTTGATTTGCGTTTATTTTATATCTGTTATTTATGTATTATAAGTTTACTGATATATTAAATTTACTAAATGGATATCATTGGTAACAAGCCTGTTAAGAATTTTCATTTATCATAGCCTAAAATTGATAAGGAATTGATTTCAAAATTTGAACAAGCAATCAAAGATTTTCAGTCATCAATAGATACATAAATAAATATTGTAAACAATTAAATAAATTTAAAGTAGCAAAAAATTACATATTTATTTTAGAAATAGAAGAATAGCTATTATCAACGATCCAATCGATGATTTGAATGCAGTTATTAAAAGATATTTGGAAACAAGACTTATAGAACAAAACAACAATATGCATATGTGTTAACGAAGTTCTAAAGCTACTATTCCAAGAAAGATATTGAGAAAATTTCGTCATATTCCTTTTCAAAAACAGATTTAAATCTGTACTTAAATGAATCAACTAAACTTAAAGGTGAATATTCTAAAATATCAAATCTTGAGGAATCAATTAAATATCTTAAAGTAAAATTAAATCAAAGAAATGGCACTTGTGATGGTATCATGGAACATCATAATAAAGAATTAAATAACAAATAAATAAGGATTAATTCGATAGAATATGTGGATAATACTATAGTTTCAACTTTAGAAGGAAAAGTTGGTGAAGATAAAGAATTACTAGAGTCTTTAGAATCAAATCAATGAAAATGTTAATTAATTAATTATTTTTTATTCTTTATAGATGAAGAATCATATTCACATTTACTGTTTGAAATACAAAACGTTTACTGACACACTTTATCCTTATAGATTAACAACCAAAAATGGAAAACAAAGTATCAAAGGTCTTTGCTAAATCTGCAAAATTAAAAAATGTTGTTGGCAAAGGTTCACGAACAAATAATAAATGAATTACATTAGCCAATTAGAAAGAATTTTAAAATAAAAACGTTATTCTTTTGGAATAGATGATCTATGGCAAGTTGATCTAATCAAAATGGATTCTGGAAAGTTGAACGGAGCTTTGGAGATAAATAAAGGATATAAATATTTATTGACTGTTATTAATGTCTTTTCATAATTTTCTTGCACCATCACAATTAAATTTAAAACAATTAAAAAAGTAGTTGATGCTTTCGAAAAAATGTTCATCGCTAGAAAGCCAAAATATTTGCAAATTAATAGTGGAAAAGTAATCTATAATAAAGAATTTAAAGAAGTGATGAAAAAACACAACATTAATCATTCATTATGAAAGTATCTGTTGAACGATTTAATAGATCATTGAAAGAAAAAAATGTAGAAGAAATTAACCCTTTAGAGGACTTATAAGTGGGTTGATTTAGTTTCTAAATTAGTTGATGAATACAACAATATGATACATTCATTTATACAAATGACCCCAAAAGACGTACATAAAAACGCTGAAACTATCTTATTGAAAGCTATTTACACAAAAAATTTGCTAGATGCTGAGTCCAAATTGGATACAAAGTGAAAATAAGCAAATTTAAAGGACTTTTTGAAAGAGTATATACTGCCAATTTGTGAACAGAAATTTTTTAAATTCAAGAGGTCAGTCTTTCCAATCCAATCACAAATAAATTGAAACATAATGATGGAAATTTTTATGAACAAGAACTAATGAAAACAAATTTTGCAGAAGTGTACCTTGTTGAGAAAGTTTAAAGAAAGAAAGAGGATAAACTTTTTGTTAAATGGTTCGGTTTTGAAGATTGACACAACAGTTGGGTAAATAAAGACAATGTCATTTTTTAAGGTGTAAGTAACTGACTTAAGTCTTCACATTTTTAAAATATTAATAAAAAAATTTTATACATAAATGAAGAGTGTTATTGAAACTTTAAACATGTGTGGTATGGATTATATAATTCATTCTGCAATTGTTCTGTTAAGGAAGATCATATCATCATCATCTTGGACAGTTTCCAGCCACTGGCTGGGTCTGTCGGGAACACAAGCCTCTCCATCGTGTTCTGTCTTTCCACCATTCCCCCTCTTCCACCTTCGTCCAGTTCTCTCCTCTTCTCGTCACGCATTCCTTCACTCCCTTCACCCATCTATCTCTTGGTCTTCCCCTGGGCCTCTTCCCCTCCAGTTGCAGATCAAACATCCTCTTTGGAATTCTTCCCTCATCCATTCTCTTCATGTGTCCATACCACTGCAGTCTTGATTTTTCTATCCTGTCCTGTACTGGTTCCTCCTTTAGTCTTTCCCTCACATACACATTTCGCAATCTGTCTCGTCTTGTTACACTCAACCTGCTCCTCTGGAACTACATTTCACTAGCTTGTATTCTCCTTTTGTCGCTTTTGTGCATTACCCATGTCTCACTTCTGTATGCCAATATGGGGACAAAGTATGTTCGGTATATAATTCCCTTGGATTTCTGTGACACCTCCTTGCTCCAAATAAGCCCCCTAATGCATTTGAAGAACTGCCCTGCTTTTCTGCACCTTTCATTTATTTCCATTGCGTTTCCCCCCTTACTTTCAATCATGCTTCTTAGGTACTTGAAGTTCTCTACCACTTGTAGTTTTTCCCCTCCACAAGTTATATCCACATTTGGCCTATTCTTCTTCCTTGTTGTGACAACTATTTCACTTTTCTTTGCAGAGAAATGCATTCCATATTGTGCTGCTGTTGCCTCCCATACATCCAACTGCTCTTGCACCTCCTTCTCGCATCAGGTCATCGGCAAAAAGCACTGCTTTCATTTTATGATCTCCAATTGCATCTGATACTTGCTGTAGGATTTCATCCATAACAATAATAAACAATAAAGGCGAAAGTGCTCTTCCCTGTCGCAGCCCATTTTCCAGCTTGAACCATGCAGTACGTTCCCTCCCCACTTTCACACAACTCTCACTTCCCTCATACATTTTTCTGACTTTTCGTGTTATCTCTTCATCTATCCCTTTTGCGTTCAGCACATCCCAGAGCTTGTCCCTATAGATACTGTCATACGCCTTCTCAATATCTAAAAAGGCCATGATTAAGTCCTTCCCGTACTCATAGTGCCTTTCCTGCAGTTGCCTTACCACAAAGTTAAGGAAGATCATATGAAGGTTTTAAATTTGATTTGATGGAATCAAATGATGGTTCTCATAAATTTTGTGTAGTAGATGAAAATAAAAATACATGTGAATTTTATTTTAAATGTAATTATGAAAAAAGTACTTGTAAATTTAGAATTTTTCCAAAAAATGTTCACTAGATTATTTATATCTTCACTTATAAAAGTTGAATTATTGTGATGGCGGCAATGACCAACACTCAATTTTCTGATGAATTTATCAGTCGTTATATTAATTCAATTTAGTGGAGACTCATTATATCATTAATCAGTTGTTCTTGTGTTTAGTTATAAAAAGTTTTGAAGTAATTTCGATAGCAAAGAATTTATTGCATTTGGCACATAATTAATTTCTAAAAATTCTTCACAATTTGGATGCCTATACCTGATAATATCTATATGATTTTGCAAATTTTTAAATTGTGTTTGAATAACATAATATCCAAAATCATAATTATATAATCTTAAAATAACAAAAGTTCCTTATTTAATTGAATAACAACATCTGGTAATAATATATTCATTTCATCGATTTTTCTGCATCTACCAAATTTTCTATTCACTTTTCATCCAATTTACATACATCTCGTAAATATTTTATTTTATTTCTATTGGCATCGCCATTTATTTTCTTATTATATATTCTCCATGTTTCCAAGTCGATGGTAAAACTTCATGAGTAACCCATTTTCTAAATATTTTTGGTTCTTCTTTTTTAGATTTTAAAATCAGAGAATAAAGTCTTTTGGGTAAACAGTGTATCAAATTACATATCTTTATAGAAACCATCAGTTCTAATATTGTGAATGAAAGAATCAGTATTCACATAACATAGATCGACATTTTCACCATATTTTGGCTTCATAATATGATAATGGAAAACATTCATTTTTATTTTCGGAATATCTAGATGCTCATCTCAACATAAATTGGTTTATTGAACGTAATTTTTAATTTTTTCATGTGAACTGCTACTCAGCTTTAGAAAAAAATTGTAGTATGCTCATGATTTGGTCTTGAAATGTATTTTGTATATTTTTTCTGTGTCTGTTAATATTTTAATTTCTTGCCCTTTTCTAATGTTTTCCATTGTTTTTTGCAAGACCGAATTATTTGTCAATTTGTAGAAATCTTTTTCAGAATCGTTTGCTACCTTTATTATCATTTCTTTGTTACAATCAATGTATTTCTACAACCAGTCTGACTGTTCAAATGACAAGACTCTATGAAGTTTCTTTAATTTTAATGCAATTTTTAAATATTGTTTAAGTTTTCTATATTGAAGCACATATTTTTGTTTCTCACTCAACAGTGTCAACAATTTATTCCCTCCTTCTGGTGCCAAGGCAAATCTTTATGACAAATATATAATTTTCTTTGATATTCTAGATTTACTTCAAAATTATAGCCATATTTGTAATTGTCTGGAATTCCAAGTATTTTTCCTGCACTATAACATTTTGGTTCTATCCAACTGAAATCTTTAAATCATAAGAATTGAGACATCGCCCATACATAAAAATTATTTGCATTTAAGTATACAATGTAGTTTGACTATTTCTTATGCTCAAAATCGTTAGTATATTTCGTATTTGCTTTTGCATATCTTTGGGTGTTTTGAGAAATTCCACCTTTAATTCATTTCTCCAGGAATAAAATCATGTCATGATCATATAATAAATCTAATTTGACTTGTGTCATTTTTAACATCGAATCCCAAGCCAATCCTGCAACTGTGAAATACCTAAATGGATCAAGTTTAAGGGATATAATGCATGTTTCTATGACATTTACAAAGATGTCTGCTAAAATTAGAACATCAAGTTTATTATATAACCTTGCATATGTACATAAATTTTTGATGTTGAACTTCTCCCAAACTGTTTTTGTTTTTCATCAGAAATATTATCTTTATTCAGTCTTGAATAAAAGCGTTATTCTTTGGGTAGATTGGTTTCTTGCACCCAACAGGGTAGCCGAGAGCACTACCGCGCTGCTTCCTGGACTCGGGTAGGCACGCTGGTCCCGGATCGAATCCGCCCGGAGGATTACCGACATGGGCCAGTGTTGCAGCCATCCTGGATGTGTTTTTTAGGCGGTTTCCCACATCCCGCTAGATGAATACTGGGCTGGACCCCACGTTCCACCTCGGTTACATGTGTCGCAGACAATTGAAACATGTTCACACTATTTCCTGATTTACACTAGATGCAGACAGCTGGGGTACACTAATTCCTTCCTTGGGAGTACAGGGTGGCGGCAGGAAGGGCACCCGGTCACCCTCAACTCTAACCTTGCCAAATCCGTTCTAACCGCGTCGACCCTGCAATCGCTGTGGGACCATGGCATAAGCAAAAGAAACAAAGAAAGAAAGTATGGTTTCTTGCAGTTTTTCTACTGAGTCAATGTATTCATAAGGATGAAAACCAATCTTGATTATTAATCTAGTTGTTCACCATGAAAATATTTTGCTCTTTCTCTGAATTGTCATTTTGTGAGGTTACAAGGTAATATATCTAAGCTTGAAGACATAAATTTAAAAGTGTCCAAAAATCTTAGTGTTAGTTAGGACATATATGTTTGTTGATTATTTGGAATTGCATCAATGTCTCTCTTATCTATGGCTATTTCTTTGATAAACAAGTGAACATTATAATTGGTTAAACTTTGAATATAAACTGGAAGAAATTTGGATTTCTGTAACTAATATTGCAATCTTCACGCCCAGCACTATGAGATTTTTAAATGATTATGATCTCTAACTCTTTTTCACAAATATGGCAAATTACTGCATTTTTAAAATCAAGTACATCTCCTTTAGTCAATTTCATCTCAACATTTCATTTATATGTTCTAGCAAATTCTCTTGATTCTTTTATTAACTTTTCTTCTGCATCTTCATCAACGTATATATTCAGATTTTAATAACATCCATTCGAATATTTGACAAAATAACTGAACGAAACTGACAAATCTTTTTGAAAGTTGTTGATATAAGATTTTTCAGGATTTGGTTGACAAGTTCGAATATCTTCTAATAAACACTCAAAACTGCATAAAGGGCAAAAGAAACCCTTAATGAATGATTATAATTTTCAAATTCAATTTCTTGGCCCTTGAAGGGGAATACCCATTTTTGCTTCTTTGTGTTTTTTGCAATTGGTTTAATGTATTTTTTATTGTGAATGAAAATATCTTAAACATTGATCACAAAGATAAACTCTTCCATTATATTTACTTGTTTGTGTGCTAATTAACTGAGATGGATTTTTATCGAACAATATTGTGAATTGAAACTTCCTGGCAGATTAAAACTGTGTGCCCGACCGAGACTCGAACTCGGGACCTATGCCTTTCGCGGGCAAGTGCTCTACCAACTGAGCTACCGAAGCACGACTCACGTCCGGTACTCACAGCTTTACTTCTGCCAGTACCTTGTCTCCTACCTTCCAAACTTTACAGAAGCTCTCCTGCGAGACATGCAGAACTAGCACTCCTGAAAGAAAGGATATTGCGGAGACATGGCTTAGCCACAGCCTGGGGGATGTTTCCAGAATGAGATTTTCACTCTGGTCGGGCACACAGTTTTAATCTGCCAGGAAGTTTCATATCAGCGCACACTCCACTGCAGAGTGAAAATCTCATTCTGGAAATATTGTGAATTGTTTTCATCATGAATTAAAAGACTATTTACATGTTTTTCTTGTTTATTTTGTGTACAGTAAAGAGGATATAGAACAATTTTTCTCCTTCTTCACCACTTCTTTCATAAATATAAACATTTATTGAAATATTTGATTACTTCTCGAATTGTGGATTATATGTTAACTGAACTGGAAACTGATTTTCTATTTTTCAAATATGTCATCTGATTCTAAACCAATATTTTTGTATTTATTAACTCTTTCTGAATCACTTTCTAGAGGATATAATGCAGATTTCATAGCCAACAGGAACTATTATTCATCTGTGTTTTTTTACATTACTTACTGTTTTTTTTATCTTCAACTAGTTTTGGTAAATCGATATAAGAAGAACCAGAAATTGGTTTGCGTCTACTACCATTTAATTCTAAATTGCCTATGTAAAATAGAGACCAACCAGAGTCTTTTCTTTGCATTTCTTCCATTTCTGCTATTAGTTTATTTGTTGATTTTGATAATATTTTTCTAAATCTGCCATGCTGAATAGAATGTGAATCGATGTTTTACAGTTATACTCTTGGATTTCTTGTTGTCTTTAAAAATTACAATAGAATTCTATGTTAACTTTATTTGTTCTTTTTTGTCTGAAAATGTTCTATAATTTGGTGATTAATACTTCTTTAATCCGATTAAAAAATTCGTTTGGTTCCACAATGTTGTCTGTATTGTCAAGTCCATAAGTTATTATTCTGGACTCATAAGCAGATGCTTTTCTATAAATTTGTCAAGGTGATTTGAAAGAATCTTCACCATCTAGAAAATTGAAACTTGGTAAATTTTTCTGATAATTTTTCCATTTATTTTCTTGACATTTGTCTACTAGAACCTTTTGAAAATAATTTTCATTATCCTTA
This sequence comes from Schistocerca americana, assembly GCF_021461395.2. Lineage (NCBI taxonomy): Eukaryota > Metazoa > Arthropoda > Insecta > Orthoptera > Acrididae > Schistocerca > Schistocerca americana. The sequence goes on from NC_060122.1 coordinate 656,720,260, forward strand.
TTATTAATTTTGCCCTCAGATATTCTGATAAGGTCTATTAATTGTTGTTTATTAAGTTTAGAATAACTTTTTAAATTTTTAGTTTTGCAAATTTGATGAAGTTCACTTGAAGATTTTTTCCTCAGATCGTCATCATTATTAATTTTAGCTTCAGTTACTATGATAAGATCAATTAATTGTTGCTCTTAAACTTTTGAAATAATTTTTAAAATTTTTCATTTTGCAAATTTAAGGATTTTTACTCAAATCATCGTTACCATCATTGTTTTTATTATCAACTTGGCTTGTAATAAGATCAATCAAGTCTTGCTTTCTGAGTTTTAAATAATTCTTCAATTTTTTTAGTTTAGCGCTTGATCAAAGTTCTGTTACAGTTTTAAATTCTAGGTCGTCCTTCTTTATATTTCACTTCAAATATTTCCTATATAAATAGTCAAGAAACTCCCACAAATCGTTACTAGTTACATTTAATATCCATTATCACAGTAATTTTCCAAATATTGTAAATCCAATCCACACTTTCATTTACAAAAATTTTCCAAGCTCTCAAACAGCTCAGCCTTGTTCATAATTTTTTCCATTGTATTTATAGAGGACTAAATTTGATTTTTTAATTTAAACATTCACTATCAGAATGTGTCTTTGGGATCTGAAGTTTGTTGGTACCCATTTATAAAGAATAAAATTGTTTTAAAATTTTTCAATATGTTAAAATTGATTTTTTTCGAGGTAGGCAAATAAGGTTCGGCTCCTCTGATTTAGAGAGAACAAAATTTAACAGTTTCAAAATTTTTTGAGGTCTTAAAATTGAATTTGTTCATTTTGAGGTAGGCAAATGTGGTTTGGCAGCTCAGTTTTTTCCTTCACTCTTTTTCCTATTACATTTCTATAGAAAATTATTTTTATTTTTCTAGACTGGCAAATGAGATTTTTTGGTTGGGGGAACCCCAAAATCAAATTCTTGGTTTGTGAACTTGAAATTTGACCCTGAAAACGCTTTTGTGCCGCAGAACTCTCTTCCCTCTACAACTGGTGCAAACACATGAAAGTCACACAGAAGAAGGTTGGGGCTGGACGGTGGATGTTCCAGCATTTCCCACCGCAACTGCTGTAATGTCATCTTCACCACATTGGGCTTGTGTGGGTGGGCATGACTATGCATGAGGACTATGCCATTGGACAATATGTCTCGGCGTTTCGATTTGATGGCTCATCTAAGGCTCTGCAATCTTTTATTTAGCTGGCAGTAGTGGCGCTCGCTGTATTGCAGTAGTTCGAGTAACGAAGATTTTGTGAGGTAAGTGCTTTGTGAAAGGTATAGGTTAATGTTAGTCAGGGCCATTCTTTTGTAGGGATTATTGAAAGTCAGATTGCGTTGCACTAAAAAATATTGTGTCAGTTTAGTGTTGATCAGAATAGGTAAAGAGAGAAATGTTTGAGTTCGTTCAGTTCTGCTCAGCTGTTTGAAAAGCAAATAACGTAAGGGGTTTATCAGCACAGTCATTCATCAATTTTTCTAAGGGGACGTTTCATATGTCGACCCTTAGCCGAGGATACCTCACTGGAATCTTCTGATTTTTTTCTTGTAGTTTGTGTAATTAGTGTAGCTATTGTTTATTGCTAGCATGTAATCATAGAGAGAATTTCCTTTGTAGTTGTAGTTTTTCATTGTTGTACAGTAAAACAGTTGTGGCATGCATGTAGATTTGTACCAAGTATATTGCACCTGCGCTTGCAATTAATTAGATATTATTTTCAGTGCTCTTTAATGTGTTTCCTTATTTTTCTCTTCAAATTGTGCTTTTCTGTGTTATCGTGTGAAATATTGTGACAATAATGGCGTGTGAAAAATGTAACACTAGGCTCCAAAGTAAACTGAGAAATAATAGTGACGACGAGCGTAGCTTATCAGCGCCACTGTGTAATGAATTAACGGACATTCAAAGTGGTAATATGGTAATTGTGCATAGGGAAATGGAGCGGGCTGCAAATAATGGCGTAGACAGCGAAACAATTAGTGAACAGGGAAGCACTATCGATCAATCGGTCGACAACAGCTCGCCTCAGGAATCCGAAATGACAGGACACAGTCTCGCAAATACTGTAGATTAAGGTTTTTGGTCCTCACCGTTTTCTCAAATAAGTCAAGACACATTTTCTGCTTGTCAAAATGTGAATGCTGCCGGTGCAAATACACTGCCGAAAAGCACTGAGGAACATGTTTCAGACACCAGTGCATTGTTATTACAATTATTACAACAAATGGGACAAACACAGCAAAAGCTTCAAAAGTTAGACACAATGGAAAAAAATTTTCGAAAGTTAGACACAATGGAACAAAATCTTCAAAAGTTAGACACAATGGAACAAAATCTTCAAAGGTTAGACACCACGCTTGAACAAACACGTGAAGATTTAACTACTGAGTTACATAAAATCGAATCGAAATGTCAAAAAGTCTGTAATGACGTAAAAACACAAATTTGTGAGCATTTCCAACCTATTTTTTCCCGGCATGAAAAAATATTACAGAATCACGAAGCAGCCATAAAAGAACTGCAAACTATTGTTCATGAAAATCATGAGACCTTGCAAGCAAAGATTGACTCAGTTGCATCTACCGATTCGGTTACGCAACTTGCAAAAACTCAGGAAAACTTAAAGGACACAGTAGAGACGATTTCAACACAAATGGACACTCTGAAACTTGCTTCAGAAAAACACACTGAGGAAATAAGTCCACTATCGGAGAAAGTAGCCAAACTTTCAGATCAGTTCACTAACTTATCTACAAAGGTGGATGATGATCTGAATGACACAAGACCTGTAACCTTCACTGACACAGAAGAGTATGAACAAATTAGGAAATTCAAACAAAATCAGAAACAAATTAATATACAACACCAAAGAGAAATCCAGGAAGTACAAGATCAATTGACACAGGTAATACAAGAATAACATATTTCAGAGGACACTCGCACTCCAACACGGGAAGAGGGACTTTGAAAGACTGAAAAACCACAAAATAATAACACAGGGCACTTCGGAAATTATGAAAGAAATTGGCAAGGCACACCGAATTTTGAGATGGAACCGCCGACACGACGTAACAATGACCGATATGCGACTGGCCGACACGATGATTTGGACTATAAGCTGTTTATTACTACACGTAAATTCAAAACATCTAAGAATTCCGGCAAGGACATTCATCCACAAGCGTGGCTTCATCAATTCTCTCATTGTTTTCCTCCCAACTGGTCATTAGAGCACAGATTAGAATTTATGTGTGGCTACATAGAGAATGAACCAGCTGTAAGAATGCGATCGGTCATTCACGATTGCCACAGTGAAGGAGAATTTTACCATGTCTTTCTCTCAGCATATTGGTCTCAAGCCACACAAGACCGAGTAAAACATAGCATCGTAATGATGGAACATATCGAACAATTTGAATTTTCCAGTCTTGTGAAATATTTTGAAGACATGTTGTACAAGAATCAATACCTGTCAAACCCTTACAACCCCTCAGAACTCATCCGCATTGGCTTATTCAAATTGCCTGAACATTTACGACATATTATTTTGGCAGGACGTTGCAAAGACGACATTGAAGCTTTTCAGGGACTGTTACAAGAATTGGATACTGACACTGACAATCGCGGAACGCGAAAACAGGAGCACAACAATTACAGGTCACATCCGTAACAATTCCGCGATGACAGAAATAATAAATGGACATGACAAGGCTATTCCTACAACGTAAATCGTGACCAAAACAGTCACCACCCGTATGACAACCGTTGGCAGAGTAGTAATAATTTCAGGGAAAGATCACCTCTCTGCGGTAATGACTATCACAGAGACAATCAGAGAAACAGGCAATATGGGAACCAAAATAATTATTATCAAGGGAGACAGAATAACTTCAGAGGCAATGGTCCAGCGCGCGGTTACGATTCAGGGAGAAATTCTGCACCACGTGACTGACAAGAAAGAAACTATGGAATCTACCGACATGACGACAGACGATACGTTCGTAACGACAGACCTGAATTGCATCAGAACTGGTGGGATTCAAACAGGGCAGGGCCCTCTCGAAAAGGTGAATTTGTAGAAGTTATGTCTCAAAATGCCAATAACGACGCGCGCCAACAAAGAGACAATAGGCAATGACTCATACCGCTGGCAGCCACAAAACGTACTTCTGAAACTGACGACGCAGCTGGCGTAGCTAGCAATTACGTAAAAATGGAAGACATTAGGGACATCTTACTCCAGGAACAAGACGTAAAACATAATAACATTGCATATCCTGTGATTCACGTTACAGTAAATGACGTAAAATTTACGGCAGTACTTGACTCTGGCAGTCCCATTTCAGTAATTAGTGAAACAGCCTTTAGCAAATGCAACAAATCGAACGATTGCCCCACACTTCCCTTACGTAAGATTAAATTACAAGGTGCAATCGTTGGAAAAAGTGTAGATGTATGCCAACAAACCAACTTAAAATTCTTTTGTCAAAGCCACAGCTTCTCTATGAACTTTCTTATTGTTCCATTATTGTCGACGGAAATTATATTGGGAGTAGACTTTTTGAATGAATACAAAGCAATCTTAAACTTTCATGATGCTGAAATAAGTTTAGAGAAAGAAGGTAAGTCAATAACTTTGAAATTTTAAGATTGGCTCTCAAACCATGAAGAGGAAATTAATCGGCTCTACCTACTGTTAGACAACAGTTCGGAATTTTCGACTGAACTTGACACTAGTAGTCACTCTGCAAGTACTGACAGGGATGATATCGACGGCGTATTTGATACTAATGAGTTAATTCGGAATAAAATTCAAACACTTGAGAACTGTAATTACACTGATAGTCAGGACCTTTTTGAGATTTTACAAGCACATTCCACAGTTTTTACTCACAATACAGGAACAATCAAGGGATTTCAATACCAATTTCGTGTTCGTGAGCATACTAAATTTTGTGTTAGACCATACACAATTCCGGCACATTATAGGGACCGTGTTATAACAGAAATGCAATCTATGCTTCATGAGGGCATTATTGAGCCTGCAGTAAGCTCATACAACAATCCATTACATGTTGTTGAGAAGAAAAATGGATCGATCAGGCTTGTCTTAGATTCGAGACAAATCAATACTATCATCATTCCTGAAACAGACAGGCCGCAAACGTTGGAAGAACTTCTTCAAAATTTTAATGGTGTAATAGTGTTGTGTTCTATTGATCTCAGATCCAGCTTTTATCAGGTCGAACTTCATCCAGAATGTAGAAAATACACAGCTTTCCTTTGTCTCAGCGTTTGTTATCAGTTTCGGAAACTTCCTTTTGGTTTGAACATTTCTTCGGCAACATTCATTCGTGGGCTAAATTCCATATTACCTGAGTTCTTAAAACGTCACATCACCTTCTATGTGGACGATATTCGGATAGCAGAAGCAGCGTGGGAGCAACATAATCGCATCCTCAACAGTGTGTTACATATTTTTGCAGAATCTGGAATTACAGTTAACTTGGAAAAGTCTGAATTCGGTAGGACAAATGTGAAGTTTTTGGGACATATTATTTCTTCTGAAGGCATTCAGCCAGATACTGAAAAATTAGAAGCAATCAGAGCCATTGCAGTTTCATCCACAAAAAAAATCAAGTCCGCAGTTTTCTAGGTCTCGTCAATTTTTACTGTCGTTTTTTGAATATGCAAATTCTAGTTACACCAAAACTCTCTTCTCTCACTGGAAAAAATACTATTTGGAACTGGGACGAACAAGCACAGTTGGAATTCAATTCTTTGAAAGAATCGCTACTTAACGCGCCAATACTAGCTCATCCAGATCTGTCACAAGATTTCTGCTTTAGCACGGATTCTTCTAAAGTCGGTCTTGGTGCCCATTTATTTCAAGAAGCCACAGAAAATGACACTACTGTTCAGAAGACCATTGCTTTTGCTAGCCGAGTGCTAACAAAATCTGAAAAAAATTATTCCGTTACTGAATTAGAAGCTTTAGCTATCGTTTGGGCATTTAACAAATTCCGTTTCTTTCTTTCTGGTAAGCACGTAAAGGTATACAGTGATCATCGTGCATTACAATTTCTTATGTCTTCAAAGTTAAATCATGACGGGTTAAAACGTTGGTCATTGTTTCTGCAAGAATTCCACTTCACAATAGTTTACATTCCCGTCAAAGAGAACATTGTTGCGGACGCACTGTCACGCGCACCGGCTGGGCTTGCGAAAAGTAACACAGAAGGCAACCTCGAGAAAAATTTCAGTGTTCTTTACATTCAGAAAGTCGCCTTTGAAAGCTTCATCTCCACATCTTTAAAGGACATTGCTCATGGACATGATAAAAATCCGATTTGGAAAGACATCAGAAGTAAATGGCATGAAAAGACACACACTCAGATTTGGCATTATTATCTGGTTAGAAACAACATACTCTTCAAACGCTGCACTGTTGATGACAAGCTATGGGTACTTCGCATTCCAGACTATTTTGTTAATAAGCTCATTTGGTAAATTCATTTCAGCTGCGCACATTTTGGTCCACGAAAATGTTGTCATATTCTTCGAATGACTTGTTATTTTAACAATATGAAAAAGAGAATTTGAAGAGTCTTGTCTATTTGTAAACTTTGTCAAAAGGCGAAACCATCTACTATCTCACATCGTGCTCCATTGTTTTCTATCATTCCTTCTAAATTAAAAGAATTTGCTGCCGTTGATCTCTTGGGACTCCTTGTCAGAACATCGAATTGATTTTCGTACATTCTACTCGCTGCTGAACTTACTTCAAAATTTGTTTCTTTCACTCCGTTACGTAAAGCCACTGGACGGTCTGTATCGAACGCCTTTGTCAAAAATTTCTTACGTGAAGCTGGACACAATAGTAAAGTCATTTCAAATAACGGACCACAATTCAGGTCTGCTGTTTGGTCATGCATGCTTCAGAACCATAACATCAAACCTATTCTTATTTCATTGTACTCACCACATTGTAACCCGTCTGAACGGATTATGAAAGAACTCAATAAGCTTTGCAGACTTTATTGTCACTGAAAGCATCAGCATTGGGACAGATATTTACACTTATTTCAATACATGCTGATGAAATGCCTCATGACTCCACCGCTTTACCACCTATTCTTGTACTGAAGAATGAAGAACCTCCGAACAGAATCAGAGAGCTTGTCCCTTTTCCAAATACACGTAAACTTCGACACAAAGACATAATTGATTTGGCTATTAAAAATATAAAATCTGCAGCGGACAAAAAGCGAAAATTACATGGTAAAGCAAATGCAAAGAATTTATATATTGGTCAGAAAGTTCTCATTAAAGCTCATTCATTGTCACATAAGAAGAAACACTTGAGTCACAAATTCTTTCTGATTTGCAATGGACCTTACAGAATCCGACGTATACCACATGATAATTGCGTTGAAGTTGAAACTCTGTGTACTAGGAAGAGTAAAGGATTGCACCACATTTCACAAGTAAAACCGTTTATTGAGAGATAATCTGTTTTTTTAACTTAGTCTTTGCTATAAAATTTTTCACTTTACATTACTAGTATGCTTTGTCAGACTTAGAATCTGTTAATGTGCAACAATGTTTGAAGTTAAATATCCAGTCAAGAACCAAGAGAACTTACATAAACAGAAATTACGAATGCATTGTTATAGTGTACAGAGGACATGGTGGTATTGTGTGTGTACATTCTTGCTTGTTAATTGCACGATTATGTAACGACTATAAGGCTTACATACTTAGAACATATACTGCTAATGAGATTTTAATGCAACATTTTGGTTTACTTGAAAAGGCATTTTTTTAACTACTTTCTGTGAGGTTTAAGATGACTTAGTATTTGGTTTCTTTGACAGCTACACGATTCTATCAGGACGCTACTAATGTGTGACACAATTTACATTGTAGCTTTTGCGGAGCATCTGTTTTATATCTGCACAGTTTTTATGTATTATTCTGGAAAGTAAAACATGTTTAGTAGTAACTTCTGTGGTATAGCTACAATGAGGCACAGCTTTTTCTGTAGCACAACAATAAGTTACAGTACAGTACTTTCTTCATCACGGCAATAAGCATAATAACTACGATATCTATACGCAAAGCATTTCACTTTTGTTTATGATGAGGTGAGTACATTGACTTCAGCAGAACTTTGTTTACAGAGGACGATAACTACGACACTTCCACAGAGATTATCTTACAAGAAACACAGTTTAGTGCTACAGTACACGTATTTGAGTGATTAATTTTGTACTTAAAACATTTATTTTTAAAGATTTTTGAATTACAATGATACAAAGGTTTTCCGTGATACATTTCATTCCATTGCTGTAATCTGTAACACCTGAGGGTATAATTACATTAATCCTCAGGGGGGTACACGCTTACTTTGTGTACCATGTGTTCGGCAAGCACAAGGAGCCATAGCTAATATGGTATTTGCTTATACAACTTTACACATTGGTACTATATTTCTCTAACACATAAAATACACAGCTATCTGATCATTTAACTGAGAGAGGACATTTATTTTACTATATCAGCGACAGATGTTTACGCAATTACACAGTTGGATAACTTCACACTCATGAAATTGTATTTTGACTGTACTTTGTGAACTGTTCATATTTTTTTTGGAACCATTGTGATACTGTGAGAGCTTTGAATGATGTATTTGGTATGGGATCATGATTTTTAAAGTGCATTTGAGGTAGATGACACTAATGAAATGAGCAGAGAATTCTTTTTAGGTTTTGAAATTATTGCAGAAAGCTACAACGATTTTGAGATTTGACTGAGGTGTTATATTATTATGACGGCGATGTGTATTATGCTGTTGAGGTATGTTTATGATCAATAAGCTGATGTTATATAAGGAATTTGATTAATCTATGTATTTATTACGATGAAATATTGAAGAAGTGTCGACAAATATGTATATGTGTAGTAAGGTAAGGAGTAATGAATAGTGGTTAGGGACTCTGATACGTGAAAAAGGATGTTGGAAACCAAGAATCATACTTTAAGAGTTAAGAAATGTTTGTACATGCGTGAATGTATCACAATCCACCGAAATTTTTTTGGACACTGTTATATTTATAGGATTTTGTTTCTACAGGTTTGTAACACACATATTTCGACCTGTGAAATTTTATTTGTATCAAACTGCCACTGTAGCGGAAATCGATGTCGTAAATATTTTGGTAAGGAAGGTAGGTCACCTTGACATAATACACTGTAAGCACCCAGCTGCGCGACAGTCGCCTGGAAAAAAGCCATTAGTGTGTGCCTTTCAGAGGCACAGGTGGAGAGAAAAGGAGACCATTAACATCGCTATTGACATTCCTTTGTAGAAAGCATCGCAAATACAACACGCTCATTACTTGGAAACATATCGTACTTTGTGCTACTTACTGAAATGCTTATGAATTGATGGGAAAGATACTTACATCTACACACCTGATTATGACAAGCGTCTTTCTATGAGAGTTGAGAGAATTTTTACTAACTTATGAAATTCCACATGACTATTGAATGATATTTTTATGCTTTACCTTGTACATAGCTGCTTATTTCATTTGATATCTGGTTTCCAGCTGCGTTGCAGCATTAGTTTTATAAAATTAAATTAAATGCATTTGCTAATGTGAACACTTTCTGTCAACAGATCTATTAAATAATAATTTTATGAGCCACATTCTTCGAAAAAGGAGCACTTGGAACAGAAAGAACAATAAGAAGGGACTAATAACAGTAACTGCACACATAATTTTCTTTTCAAGTACTTGTTAATTTTTTGTAGAATACGTTTTTGTGGTGCACCACTTTAATTACATAGACATTAAGATGTGAATATACATTTCCGTTATCTGCATTGTTGTCTTTAGTGTACTATTTTTTTCTGCTTGTGGGTTTGTCATGTTTAGATATAAGCTATTACATTTGCTGCTGCTGTTTGCCAAGCATAGTGCTACTGAATTTCACGTTGTATTACTCTGTTAAGCCAGATTCACAACTGATTTATTTTTCTTATTTGCTGCACATTGCCTTATATTAGTTGTAATGTTGCATTTGCTTTGCTAATGTAGATATACTGCTGCTTGCTTTGCCAATTTCCATTTTTTTGTCATTGCTGTTTGTGTTAATTGTTTTGTGACACTGCATTGCCTCGTCCCTTAGTTTATGCATCTGAGTTCAGCAGATTTAAGTTAGCTTAAGATGGGTTAGGCTATATAAGAGAACGAGTTGTGATGAATTGGAAGAAATGCATTGAGAAGCTATAAGAAAATGGTTTGGCCAAAAAAGTATTTTGAAAGAGGATATAAACAAAAAAGTAGGGTTTAGGGACAACAGATTTAGGTAGGATTTTTTTGGAAATAAATGATAAGGTAAGATTATGGAAAATAAATAATGAGGTAAGAAATATGTGAACATATAAATACGGAAAGCATGCTTGGATAGGATTTTTTTGGTGGAAACAAATGTTGAAATAAGAGGAAAGATCTATGGAATGAACTTTTGGGTTGGACTGCAGGGCCAAATGTTACACTGAAAACGAACCCTGTCTTTCCTTTTGTATTATTCCGTTATGTGTTTATGTACCCTTGTGAATTTGTCTTTTTCCTGTCTTTATGTGTTTAGCTAATAAGATTTATGTTGTATAATTTTTCAAATACTATGTTATTTTCTTTGTAAAGTGGGTTAGACATCATTTATTCTGTTCTGTTTTAATGCTCATGTGTGAAATTAATGTTTCGAAAACTGTTCTCATTATTTTATATATTTACTTATGTCATAATTCCTGTAACACTGATGTATCTGTTTATTTCTATTCTTTTGTAAAGCCTGAACTACTACAAATGTTATCTGTATTGTTATGTTCTTTAATGATGTATTTTGTACCTTTGTTATTGTATTCTCATGTTATAAACTTGTAATTGACACCAGTTCATTAAGTTAAGTAAGTTGTAAGTTGTACGCATTCATTTCACTGCACATATTTCTGATGGTCATAGTATATGCACAATATGTGAGAAGTTGGGACTGTTATTGCTTACATGTGTGTTAATAATTCAGCAAGGGACTGGTTAACAGCATTGGTGGTTCTAAGGGGATTTCAAAAAAAGATTTTTGTGAGTGCACAAGTGGAGGTTTATGGACTTGCTATATTGTCCGCAAGACTCTTCGATGGTGATTGTGCACCTGCATAGTCGCAACAGATGGCTGCCGGCCGTCTCTACAAGGACTACAGTGGGTCTGCATCTTTGATGGCCCACCAATACCATTATTTCTACAAGGACTGCACTGGGTCTGCACCTCTGGTGGCCCACCAATACCGTAATCTCTACCAGGAATACAGTGGGTCTGCTCTGTGATGACCTACCTACCAATATTCTTCAAAACTTCGACTGACTCTTCTGTGGGTTTGCTCTGTTGTGGCCCATTACCTGTCTGCATGTCAAGAGTCAGCACTGTCTTTCCGTTGGAAGGACAACACTACTTCTTCAAGACTGCATGGAAATCCACTATTTCCGTGTGCATTTTCTTTTACATCTCAGACTTTGAGAAAAACACTGCAGTTTTCCTGTGATGAACGATCAGGACTGTCTTTATGGACTGTGAGAAAATTTTAGCTTTTGACCAACATTGTATCAATAAGTGTGTGCATTTGATTTCTTTGTTATTGTGATTATGAAAAATTTTTTCAAATCTGTATTGGCCACTGCCCAAAACCATTTGCAAATTTTTTTTGAGGAGCATGGGGGCTATGTAAGTAGGCTGTTAGGTTTTTTTACTGGTAACGCCACGTAGCGCTCTATATGAAAATCACTGACTGTGCTGTATGCAGTCTGAGGCTGATCGGCATTGTCGCAATAGTCGCTATTGTAGTGTTGAGCACTTGGCTGTTAACAGCGCGTAGCGTTGTGCAGTTGGAGGTGAACCGCCAGCAGTGGTGGATGTGGGGAAGTGAGATGGCGGATTTTTGATAGCGGATGATCTGGACGTGTGTCCATCAGAAACAGTAGATTTGTAAGAACGGATGTCATGAACTGCTGTATATATTATGACTTTTGAACACTATTAAGGTAAATACATTGTTTGTTCTCTAGCAAAATCTTTCATTTGTTAACTATGCCTATCAGTAGTTAGTGCCTTCAGTAGTTTGAATCTTTTATTTAGCTGGCAGTAGTGGCGCTCGCTGTATTGCAGTAGTTCGAGTAACGAAGATTTTGTGAGGTAAGTGATTTGTGAAAGGTATAGGTTAATGTTAGTCAGGGCCATTCTTTTGTAGGGATTATTGAAAGTCAGATTGCGTTGCGCTAAAAAATATTGTGTGTCAGTTTAGTGTTGATCAGAATAGGTAAAGAGAGAAATGTCTGAGTACATTCAGTTCTGCTCAGCTCTTTGAAAAGCAAATAACGTAAGGGGTTTATCAGCATAGTCATTCATTAATTTTTCTAAGGGGACGTTTCAAATTGAATCCCTACAAGCCCACGGAAACGAATATTATTGAGAGGTATCATAATTCGTTGATTTCGTGAGCTGACTGCTCATTATTCTTAGCTTTTCATTTTCATAATACAGTTGTAATGCAATAACACCATAAAATTTATTTTTTTCCCTAAAATCTTCATCTGATTGAAAATCGATGTCCGTTAATCGATAGTAAACAGACAAGAATGAGTGTAAGATTATGGTACTATCTGTTAACTGAAATATCTAAACATTTTAATTACATAATGGATTATTAATTGTAAGGCAATGTAAAGTAAAATGTAATCTATTCATTTAACTGTAAATGACTAACGTACACCCAAGGCAATTATGTTAGGTTGAATTCATATTTGTAGCAGCTATTCAAGTGAGCCGCGGAACCACAGTGTTTTTTTCCTTTGCACGGTTTTCAGCTTAGAATGACGCGGGCAGAACCGAACACACGCTCTTGAAGGCAGTGAAGTAGTACAATTGATGTTTTGGAGCGCACAGTTATAGATGTTCACTATAGCGCTAGTAAATTTTATTAATACCGCGGATACAAGATTTTACAGAAATAAATTGTGACAAAGTAATAGCGCCTCTTTTACGTAAAAAACAATGACCTGGAAGGCATCATTGCGAGCATAGTTGTCTGTATTATCAGAGATGTGAATGAGTTGTGTTATCTTGTTCGTGGCTATATTTAGGACTGATCATCTGCCACAAGGCAAGAAGCTCTCTCGCATATTGAACTGTATGGGGAATAACGGTCATACACTATGTGATCAAAAGTATCCGGACACCCCCAAAAACATACGTTTTACATATTAGGTGCATTGTGCTGCCACCTGCTGCCGTGTACTCCATATCAGCGATCTCCAGTAGTCATTAGACAGCGTGAGAGAGCAGAAGGGGCGCTCTGCGGAACTCAGGGACATAGAACGTGGTCAGATGATTGGGTATCACTTGTGTCATACGTCTGTACGCGAGATATCCATACTCCTAAACATCCCTAGGTCCACTGTTTCCGATCTAATAGTGAAGTGAAAACGTGAAGGGACACGTACAGCACAAAAACGTACAGGCCGACCTCGTCTGTTGACTGGCAGAGACCGCCGACATTTGAAGAGTATCGTAATGTGTAATAAGCAGACATCTATCCTGACCATCACACAGGAATTCCAAACTGCATCAGGATCCACTGCAAGTACTATGAGAGTTAGGCGGGAGGTGAGAAAACTTGGATTTCATGGTCGAGTGGTAGTTCACAAGCCACACATCACGCCGGTAAATGCCAAACGACGTCTCGCTTGGTGTAAGGAGCGAAAACATGGGACGATTGAACAATGGAAAAACGTTGTGTAGAGTGACGAATCACGGTCCACAATGTGGCGATCCGATGGCAGGCTGTGGGTATGGCGAATGCCCGGAGAACGTCAACTGCCAGCGTGTGTAGTGCCAACAGTAAAATTCGGAGGCGGTGGTGTTACGTTGCGGTCGTGTTTTTCGTGGAGGGTGCTTGCACCCGTTGTTGTTTTACGTGATACTGTCACAGCACAGTCCTACGTTGATGTTTTAAGCACCTTATTGCTTCCCACTGTTGAAGATCATTTCGGGAATGGCGACTGCATCTTTCAACACGATCGAGCACCTGCTCATAATGCACGGCCTGTTGCGGGGTGGTTACACGACAATAACATTCCTGTAATGAATTGGTCTGCGCAGAGTCCTGACATGAATCCTATAGAACGCCTTCGGGATGTTTTGGAGCGCTGACTTTGTGCCAGGCCTCACCGACCGATATCGATACCTCTCCTCAGTTCAGCACTACGTGAACAATGGGCTGCCATTCCCCAAGAAACCTTCCAGCACCTGACTGAACGTATGTCTGCGACATTGGAAGCTGTCATCAAGGCTAAGGGTGGGCAAACTACATACTGAATTCCAGCATTAACGATGGAGAGCGCTACGAACTTGTAAGTCATTTTCAGCCAGGTGTCCGGATACTTTTGTTCACATAGTGTATCTTAAAACGTATTTGAACTTTTTTTTTGGAACAATGCAGTTTGTTAATTAGAGGTATTGTTTCTTTTAAACCTCGTATAACCCACAAACATTTGCTTACCATATTTCCATTGTCATTTTAAACAGAACTGGTTTTTTTGATGAGCTGCAATGTCAATAAATATAATTATCTGAAACGACTATGTTAACATGTTGTTTGCTTAACAAAAGGAATATTTAAGTTACCCACCAAAGTTTTCAAACTGACATGATTAATTTTACTTTAAATTAAGATTTTTCAGGCTTACAGTAAATGATCTTAGATAAGTATTCCAGATCATTTTTTGTCACAGATAGTATAGCTAAAGGGCTACGTACTGATAATCTTACATACAGTCATCTTCTTGTCAAGTAAATATCTTGTACCAAGAGAAAATCTTTCAGTAATATTTTTCAGTGAATTACAAAAGCAGAGTACAGAATTTGTCCCTTCAGGACTGGTTATCGTTATATTCTCAGTGGTTATCTGAAACTGAAGTACTAACGGTAGTTCAATTGCTGCTCTCATCCTGGCACTGCATATAGTCACTGTTGTTTGAAGGATATAACAAAGATATCAAAACGATAACACTGGTAGGAAGTGTAGTGAAGTGTTTGTAGTTTTCATGGAAAGAACCAAATCACATACCCAAGCAACGCTTCTTCTCTTATACGATAGAAATTTACAGTAGTTCAGATATATGTTAAAACTTGGTTACAGCTTATCAAAATCGTTGTTAGTGACGTCCATTTGTAATGTGATAGCAATTTCTGCAGAAGAACAGTCAAACTATAAATTCACGACTTGTTTTCGAGTGTGAAAGCTATGATACGTTCGAAGGCTGAGGTCGCGCGACAAAGTCACGTGAACTAACGTGCTGTGTCACTCAAAAACGTAACAGTTAAATGATTGGGTTGGGTTACAATTTTTTTAAAAACATGGTAATAAAAAGTATGTGAGTTACACAGCGTTCGAGTACATAAAATTTTTATTGTTCAGTGCCTGTTGAGGACATTTAATCATCTCTTTCGGTTACGTTACAGCGTTTGTAATATTTTACGCTTCTGTGTAATGGTGTTTACCACAAAGACCACAAAGGCCGCCACTGAAGCGGACTATCTGTGGATAAGGGTTCGCTTGTCATTTTGAACAGACCATGACAGACCTCTCTGTCCTATCCTCATATAACGGAGCAAGCGCTCAGCCTCTAATGACCAAACAGTCGACGGGAGGTTAGTCTGTAATACGTGTCCAAATTTTAATCAAAAGTGCTGAGTGCTGCTTCCACAAACGTCATCATAATGTAGGACAGTAGTGTTTCTTTCCTGCCCATACATTGAAGTCTCCAACTAATAGTTTTCAAACCTTGGAAGTCGGCTCTATCTTGTACGAACTTACGCTCAAATTCTCAGAATAAGATCACAAAATTCCTTAAAATGTGTGTTGCAGAATGTATTATCTCGGTGTCACTCAAAGTCTTTATGTTAAAAATGAATTTGATATGTGAGAGACGGCGTATAGGACGTTAGTGTGCCCTATTCTTGAGTACTGCTCGAGTGTTTGGGCTCCATACCAGGTGGAATTACAGGAAGATATCGAAGCAATTCAGAGGCGGGATGCTAGACTTGTTACTGGTAGGTTAAAAGACCACGCAAGCGTTACGAAGATGCTTCGGGAACTAAAATGGGCATGCTTGGGGGAAAGGCGATGTTCTTTTCGAGGAAAACTACTGAGAAAATTTTGAGAACCGGTATCCGAAGCTGACTGCAGAACGATTCTACTGCAGCCAACAAACATTTCACGTAAGGGCCACGAAGACAAGATACGAGAAATTAGGGGTCATGCGGAGGCATATAAACTCTCGTTCTTCTCTCGCTGTATTTTCGAGAGAAACAAGAAAGGAAATGTAAGGAGAATGTATGTAGATGTAAATATAGATGTAGATGGTGTCGCTGTATGGGAAGACGCTCGCCTCTGGTGGGGGGGAGGCGGGTGGGTTGGGTTCGATTCCCACCCAATGAAATTTCTTAAAAAAAGGTACATCTACAACGAGCATTTCCGTGAAGCATAAAAGACATAGAGTGGGAAAAAAATCAGTAGCACACGAGACAGGGAATCGCTGGATCAATGTTTCGAATCTCATTTCTGACACTTTTTTTCGTTTTTCCGTTCAGTTCGAATACCTGTGGCATTTAAATATAAAATTCATCAAATATATACTAATTAATACTTATCTAATTGTCACTTCTATACAAATTCACGTCTTCTTATTTCTGATTACTCATTGTACACAAAAATCTAGTTTTCATTGCAAATACAAAATCTCAATTACCGATTTTATATGAAATATTATTGATATAGATTGTTTAACTTAAAAAAATAGAAATCAATTTCTTCATTTTTATATACTTTACGCTTCACGGAAAAAAATTGTGGAACAAGCACCTTTGTTTAAAAATTTACCATGGCTTGAAATCGAACCAACGTGATCAGCGAGCATTGTACCATAGAGCGACAACGCCCGTCAAAAGATGACCTTGTTTTAGGGTATTGAAGACGCTCAGAAAACTTCAAAGTCAATTTCCTCGAGAATTTTTGAGAGTTGCATCGACTTGCGGCGGATGGTTGATGATTGAGTTCTGAACTTCGGGTACCGTAAATACGTAAACAAAATCCCGATTGTCTTGTGGTCTCCTTGCAACAGCAGTTGTAAGGGTGCGAGAAATGTGTTGTAAATTTTTGTAATTATCGTTGAGTCAAAAAGGTGATGGGATTCGGCAGCTATCGATAAAGAAACACTGGTAAATGACGATTTTATGATTGTATTGTCGAAAGATTTGTGGAGAGGTTTTTACGGCTGCGTTGCTAAAAGCAGGCTTCAGACAATAAAGCAGGGATCTTAAGACACAGTGTAAAAACTCACACCATCACAGCCTTTTTCGGACGGTGCTTTAGGTGGCTGAAAAATAAAGCTGTCACCACTCCGAAGTGGGACTCCTGATATTTTTAAAAATATTCAGAATTCGATACATCAATATTTTAAAAAATATCATTATTTGCTCTCTATATATCGGAAGAATGCATCGTATATCGATATATCGACAGAGGAAATATCGATGTACTGATCTCCACATGTTGCCTGCACACTGTAAATATACTGCCGTTTTTAGAGCAGTATATTTAAGTATTGATTTATTATTAGATATTCTGTACATCAAAGATCTGGCAGCCTGCCTACACCTCTTACAGCAAGAATAACTACTTTGCTAACAGTGACAACCGCATACATGTGGCACAATAAAAGATGTCCGATTGGTCTATCGTTTAGTTTCGTCACATAGCGGATTTGTCCGGAACACTTCCTGTCGACTTGCATGTTTTTTTCATTTCTACCAGCGCCAGCGACCTAGCAGTTGTAGCGTCAAAATTTCGTGGAGAAGCTAAGCGTTGCAAAAATGGTTCAAATGGCTCTAAGCACTATGAGACTTAACATCTGAGGTCATCAGTCCCCTAGACTTAGAACTACTTAAACCTAACTAACCTAAGGACATCTCACACATCCATGCCCGAGGCAGGATTCGAACATGCGACCGTAGCAGCAGCGCGGTTCCGGACTGAAGTGCCTAGAACCGCTCGGCCCAGGAAGTTAGTGAAGCCAGTAAATGGAATAAGCAAACGAGGCGGCATTTCCACTCACACGTCTCCCTCCACTGCAGAAACCAATCTTGTCATTTAGATTTGTGTTCATTATTTTCAGTAACTGTTTTTGAAGAATCCCGATGTGAAGAAATAGCACACTAGTTGCGTGAATTTTTTTTTAGGGCATCTGGTGTGCTATTTCTTCACAACGGAAATCTTTTAATTCCATTCACACCGCCTCCCCCCTCCTCCTTTCCTCCAGTACAATCGGACTTCTTCTTTTATACCACATATACTTGCTTCACACAGTCAAAGAGAAAGACTGGACGTGACGAAAACTCAGAAAGTAGTACGAGTCATTCATTCAGTGAAAGTAAAATTATGTTCTTCTACAGTTTCAAAAGAGGAACTTCAAATATTTACCGAAAATTGTGAAAAAACATAACACAAAATAATAATACTGGCACTCTATATTGTCATTTTCATATCGATAGATCAGGTGAAAGTATGCGCCGATTTATATCGATCTCCTTTGAAAAAATAATGATTTATTGATTTATCGATATTTTATCAACAGTCCAACTCCAATGAATGTTTCGAACAGTGCTGTGCTTTACTAGACGGATCCTGTTGGATGTGGCATGCCGCTGCCTTCCTCTGACCTTTGATGTGACTTACCCGACCTTCAGTTTAACATTGATTCCAAACCAAGGCTCAGCTCCGGATTTTTCACATTAACAAATATTTCTAGAGGTGAACGAAGGGACATTGTAGTCGGACTATGACAAATATAAAATTATTTTGCAAACGTGTTTACACAATTCATCATAAAAGCATTTCCTAAATTCTGCGGCAAAAACAAAGCATCCATGAGTATAACAAGTACAACCTTCAGTTAGCTGAACTGATTAACGCTCATTACTTCAAAATTTCAGTCAGATTGTTAAACAATAAAAACTTTAACTAGCTGTATAATGAATCTCCCTTGTTTCAAAACAATAAATAAAGTTACTTCTCCTTCTGATGTTGGAATAACCAGTCGACTTGCGCCATGGAGTGGTAATAACAAATGGACAGGGTGACAAATAAAGGATTTCTGTTCAAAAATGGTTCAAATGGCTCTGAGCACTATGGGACTTAACATCTGTGGTCATCAGTCCCCTAGAACTCCGAACTACTTAAACCTAACTAACCTAAGGACATCACACAACACCCAGCCATCACGAGGCAGAGAAAATCCCTGACCCCGCCGGGAATCGAACCCGGGAACCCGGGCGTGGGAAGCGAGAACGCTACCGCACGACCACGAGATGCGGGCAAAGGATTTCTGTAACAGGCAGAAAGCAACAAAATTAAAAATAGCATTTACGCCGTTGAAACATCAATTTAAACACAAATAAAATCAGGCCACTAAAAGTACAGGAGAGTCATAAATATACTTGGTTAAAACTTTAAAAGATTTAAAATTATAACAGAATATAAAAAAGATAGTTATGGTTAAGTGTTGTAAACTATATTCTTATTTGGCACTCCAGAAATCAACGTAACTTAAAAATAATAAACAATAACTCTATTACAAAAGGGTTCCAAAGCTGAGGTAATAATAAAAAGGAAAGATAATATTCAACCGTTATCATGCGAGTCAGAGGAACGTCAGTATGTGTTGTCACTCAGAATAAGTGACACTGGTGAGAACAAACACAAAATTTCGACCATAGCAGACAGCAATAGTTAGAGTTCAATGCTGATCTACTGTGAGACCCGAAAGAACCAAGTTTCACGTAACGTTCTCACCAAAATCATTTTCGTCTGTGACCGTCCCGGATCAATGACTTCATAGCCGTCGGTGGCGTTTGTCATTCTTAACGTACTCCGACTCACTTCTCTCCTAAGGCGCTTCTCGAAGTTAATAGCGAGGCTGGACTGCAACAGAAACAAAGGACCAACGTAGACGCCTCTCGCTCGGCCACAAAAGAGAGCGACATGACACAGTAGTACATTTAACCCATGAGCAGAGGCACTTCCTCCAGCACAAGACTTTCCTAACATGCATGCACCACCGCCCCACTTAAGTCGGCGTATTCCAGTAGCCCCCTTTGGGCAAGGAAGGTAAGCACGTACTCGCCAGTGTAGCAAAGATACAGTTCCACACATGGTATGGATCCTGCGCACTCGCACAGGTCGAAAATTCTAGAACCAAGTAGGAATCTGAACTGAGACCTTTGGGTCTAGCAGTTTACCTTGGAACCAACAAACCAGAAACTCAAAATTAATGTTTATTTTCTCACCGAAAACTGGCAGTTTCTGTCACCTCTGCATCGGGGGCGGAAGGGGAGCGGCGGTGGGGAACACAGCTGTTTCTGGCAATTTTTCCTACTGTTGTTTCCAGTCTTCAGGTGACGCTAGTATGTGATGAAGCTAGATTTATTTCCTACATCGAGGACTTTCGGCCGACTAATCGATTTCACGAGCTCCAAAAAGCTCCATTAATTTGTGCTTCAAACTTTCCAGTTAATCACCCTCAGGAACAAAAGTTCAGGCAGTTCAATTTGTCATTATCTGCTTCCACTAACAGTACCCCTGTGGAAAATGCTGTTCTTCTCAGGAATTTTTACATATTTGTTTCCAGCAGCTGCTGGAAAAGACGTACCATTGTGCGAAAGTTAGTAAACATTAAGAACATTAGTTAACGCAAGGCTGACATTCTGGCAATAAAGCCTCTCATTCTATCTACAGTTACGTTTACTTACGTTGACAAAGCCTTAGGAACCCTGCGTAACTCCATGTAACATGACCTCCCTAGGAATGAATATTAAAAACATTTGCTGTAACTTCTTTGTCCTCATGGCGTCGGGGAATCCGCCAAAAGCCTTCCTGGATGTAGGAGTCAAATTGTATGCCTTCTGTGAAGGATGTGATGTATAAGAGTGTCTTCCGTAATTCTGTATTAGTTTTATCATTACTTACAGATAGTTACTAGGCACAAGCTGTAGGTTCTACGATGATTCTTGGTGTCTCTACTTTTTCATCAATAGAAAGTCTGATGATGACCACTAATTGGTCAAAATTGTAACTACATTTTTAAATTTTTTTGTGATTTTTGTTGTTCTTAAGGTGGCGTAGTTGGCTCTGACTACAAACCACTTCACACGGGTTACTGAAAGACAACTCATCAGCTCCAGGCTCCATAAAGCTTTCTACCACTGGGTGTCGCGATCCGTCTGACAGGACCCTAACAGCCAAGAATGCGATCCCATGGACAAGCTACTAGCTCTTTATTCTCAAGAAATAATGTGTGTTATCGATAGAGAATGTCAAACTGATTCCATATTTTCAGATTAACAGAAGGTTCCTCACAAGCGACTTCTAATCAGATTATGTGCTCACGGAGTATCGTCTCAATTATGCGTCTGGATTCGTGATTTTCTGTGCGAGAGGTCATAGTTCGTAGTAATTGATGTAAAGTCCTAGAGTAAAACAGATAGACTGTGCGGCTGGTCCCGGCGGAGTTTCAAGTCCTCCCTCGGGCATGGGAGTGTATGTTTGTCCTTAGGTTAATTTAAGTAGTGTGTAAGCTTAGGGACTGATGACCTTAGCAGTTAAGTCCCATAAGATTTCACACACATCATCAGTAAAACAGAAGTAATATCTGGCGTTTCCAAAGGAAATGTTATAGACTCTATGCTGTTCCTGATCTATTTAAACGATTTAGGAGACTATCTGAGCAGCCCACTAAGATTGTTTGCAGATGATGCTGTCATTGACGGTCTATAAAGTCATCAAATGATCAAAACCAACTGCAAAATGATTTAGAAAATCTGTGTGGTGCGGAAAGCGGCAGTTGACTCTGAATAGTGACAAGTGTGAAGTCATCCACATGAGTGCTAAAAGAATCCGTTAAATTTCTGTTACTCGATAAATTACACAAATGTAAATGCTGTGAATTACAGTAACAAATAGCTTAAATTGGAACGATCGTATAGATCATGTTATGGGAGAAGCAAACCAAAGACTGCGATTTATTGGCAGAACACTTAGAAAATGCAACATGGCTACTAAACAGACTGCCTACACTGCGCTTGTCCGTCGTCTTCTGGATCACTGCTGTGCGCTGTGGGATCCGCATAAGATACGATTGATGGAGGACATTGAAAGAATGTATGGAACGACAGTTCGTTTTGTATTGCCGCTAAATAGGACAAATAGTGATACGGATATGATACGCGAATAGGGGTGGTAATCATGAAAGAAAAGGCGTTTTCCGTTGCGGCGGTATCTTCTCGCGAAATTTCAATCAGCATCTTTATCCTCAGAGTGTGAAAATATTTTATTGCCGCCCACCTTCATAGGGAGGAATGATCATCATAAGAAAATAAGAGGAATAACAGCTCGTACGGAAAAAAATTTATGTGTTAGTTTTTCCCGGCGCTGTTAGAGAGTGGAACAGTAGGAAAATCGGTGGAATGCAATTCGATGAACAATCTAACACACACTTAATTGCTTATTGCAGAGTAATAACGTAGATATTTCTATTTTTCAACGTAGTACACTTGAACATTTATGCACTTGTTCCAAAGGGGCTACAAGCTTTTTTATTTTGGCTGCAAAGAACTCTTTATCTTGATGTTTGAACCAATTTCCCACAAACTTTTTTAACGGCTTCGTTGTCCTGGAACCTCTTCCCACGTAATGCCCCCTTCAGTGCACCAAACGAATGGAAATCACTAGGTGCTACATCAGGACTCTAAGGGGGATGAGGCAGTACTTCCCAGCCCATTTTGTCGGTGGTTTCACGGGTTAGTTGAGCAATATGACGACGTGCGTTGTCTTGCTGGAAAATCACAGCTCTCCTCTGAGATCGACGACGTCTATCTCTTCGCCTTGTTTAAAAGCAAATCCAAGTAGCAATTGCTGTTCATTGTTCGCTGCTCTTCGAGATAATCACAAAAAACTGGACCTTTAGCGTCCCAAAGCAGCGTCAACATGACTTTTTGCTGGTGCTTAGGTTTTGAATTTTTTCTCAGCAGGTGAGTTGGTGTGCTTCCACTTCATGCTTCGTCTCTTTGATTCTGGCTCATAACAGTGAACCCAAGTTTCATCCCAATTAAAAATTTTGTAGAGGAAGTGCTCACCTTTTCTTTCATAATGTTCCTTAAGGTCTGTGCTCAATCTCAACCTTGTTTCCCTGTGAAACCGCGTCAACTCCTTTGGGACCCATCGTGCACATGTTTAGTGGTACTTCAGCTTGTTACAGATAATGTTATGAAATGTACCAGTACCAACTTGAACCTTATCAGCTATCAATTCCACAGTCACACGGTAGTCGGCACGAATAATGTCATCAGTTCGAATTTCAAGTGAGAGAGTTGAAACTGCAACTAGTCAGCCAGAACGGTGTCCGTCAGTCACTGAGTCGTGACCATTTTTGAACTGCTCTACCCATTTGTAAAAATTTGCTCGATTCATACAACCTTTACCATTAACTGTAGACATTCTGTCACGTCCCGGCACAGCCTCACCATACCACAACGAAGTAAGTGCAAACTGCGTAGTGCAATCGGGACGTTAACGACAATGGGTTAGTTATAAATTGCTGTCAACCTTTATATCAGAGATGAGAGGAACAGAATCTCGTTGGTTTGAAGCAAATAAGTTTCCTGAAAATAGGTTACAGAATTGGAATAGGCAGAAGAGATTGGTTAGTTTCTATCAAGTTTATTCTCACATATACTTATGTGTGGTGTTGGACCATAAACCCTTTGGTAAGATTCAGTCTAATTATTCGGACTTGCTACTTCAAAGCTAATTGCCAGTACATATAAGAAACAAGTACAAAGCAATCACTTGTTCTTGGTTAGCACTGAAATCTCTCTAAGTAATTGAGACAAAGACTGACAGCCTCAGTTCAACACTATTCCAATGAAACTCTAAAAATCCTACTTGACCTGCAGTTCCTGAGTGTCCACCAGAGTCTATCACCATCTTCTCATAGTTGAAGTCTTTATCAGCTGTATTGGCTGCTATGGGCCTACTCGTCCAAGCTGGCGTCTCGCTGCGGAATTTCCAAACTGCCGGCACTGGCTCTGAATCTGCATCTGAATCTCTCCTTCCAGCTATTCCGCTGCCTGGCCTTTTATTTCATTTCTCATGTACTTGGGTGCACACAAGTTAATTTGTTTCACACGACCCTTTCATTTCTAAGTGATCGAATTGTGCAAGAATGCCTTCGGTTCCACACGACACTTTCGTTTCTAGCTGCACACAACTTAATTTTGTTTCACACGAGTCTTTTCCACACGTGACTGACACTCTCTCTTGCTGTATTAATGCCCTGGTGTTTGCGTCTTCCATTGTGCAAGTCTGATTCATGCTGCTTCCTCTGGCAGGAAGTCAGACACTAATTTATTTGATCAACAAGCCATACTTGGCAGCCTCCGCCACTTATCTTGCCCCTACGACCAGGTGGACTATTTCTTAATGTCGGCTTGCTGTTTGCTTATGGAGCCTGGACTCTTTATAATGGCCACAAAAGCAAGAATAAACATTAAAGTTTTCTGCGGTCACAACAATTCTGCAGTATATATTCACTGGTTTCTCGCCTTCAGCAAGTAAAAAAAAAAAAAAAAAAAAAAAAAAAAAAAAAAACGAATAACAAATAACAGAATGTTGTTCAACTAATGTGGATGTTTCAAGCGGACTCGCCATCTTGAAAAGTATTTTTGAGGTTATAAACAAAACAATGTTGATACATTAGCTGATCAGGGCTCATCCCAGTCATGATAACTTAATGCCATAAAAGTAAAAATCTTGCCCTACTAACAGTTTTTCCTCAGTCCAATTTTTCTCTTTAATTATTGAATGACCCTCGTAGATGTAGGAGGCCAGGAATGATCTGTTTCAAATGAAATACCTGGATTACAAATTAAAATTCAGGTTATGACTGTCTATGGCGTTGCACATCACAAGAATCTAAAGTGTGGTTACTTGGAGCTTTTCAGCTTCTCCAGAGCTTACGTATCACCGTCCGCACTGCCTTCTTAAAATATGTTCGACGTCTACATGTGTTCTGTTACAGCGTTCTGCTTTGATTTGAGATACGAGTGTAAATGTTATACCTCGGTTATCCCGAGCCCCGAGAGCAAATGGGACACGCGTGCTCGGGAGGCAGGACAGATTCCCCGCCGTCGGAGCGTGACGCCGGCGGCGTGCCCCCGGCCGGCGGAATGAATAATGCCGGCAGCGCAGGGCTTATCGCTTATTGCGGCCAGTGACGTTCAGGCTCAGTGGTCAGCACCAGCACCAGCACCAGCAGCAGCAGCACAGCGAGCAAAGGCGAGCGAGCCGGGATGGAGCTGCGCGCGCACCGCCAAGGGTGAAGGAACGCGGCGTGGTGGGGGGGCGCCGGGGCTGCGGCGGCGGAGGGGCGGGGAGGGGAGGGGTCGCGCCGGCCCGCAGCCGCCGCGCAGAGGTCAGTAGACGGCCAGACAGTGCGTGGGGAGCGTGTGCGAGTGCGGAGAGTCGGCTGTGCGCCCGTTCCCAGCCGCGACCGCCCGTGGACAGACAGGTGTGCGGACGACCCGGGCGCCATGGCGGCGCGTCCCTCGCCGCGGCCTTCTGCGCAGCTGCCAGCAGCGACACTGCCTCCAGCGTCCTCAACCACCGGCACCCTTCCCGCCAGCCGCTGCAGGTTAGTCACTGTCGCTGCGTGTGCACGAGCCCCTAGATGGGACTGCATCTTCCTGTCATGTAAACACCCCAACAACTATCCTGCGAACGCGGGTTTCGCTACCGGCTTTCAACTCCACCGCATTTGAACCGCGATTGCTT
Source organism: Schistocerca americana (assembly GCF_021461395.2). Classification (NCBI taxonomy): domain Eukaryota; kingdom Metazoa; phylum Arthropoda; class Insecta; order Orthoptera; family Acrididae; genus Schistocerca; species Schistocerca americana. Next base: position 656,746,306 of record NC_060122.1, read on the forward strand.
TGACTTCCCTTCTTAAAATGGTGCCTACTGTGAATGAAGTGATTCTGTATGCAGTGAAATTACAGGATTGATACTGGACTGACCAAAGAATTGTTCCCTTTATTTAATAGACGGTAAATCCATTTCTCTATGATATGGAAAGACATTCTCCCTAAATTATCAAAACTGAACTTGCAACAACCCTTCGCAGCTGGATAGTTTGTAGACTGCTATACCCGCTCTCGCGTTTGGTGGCAAGTGTTCTCGCAGCCAGTCAGTGACTGGTAATGAAAACATTAGCTGATTCCGCACACAGGAATATGAACTTACCTTACTATTCCGAGTCTCCAAAATGTTCAACACTTGCACGTTTTTTCACAAAGCCCATAATGTGAATGTAATAAAACAGCTTCATATGTGCTGGCCTACGTGAACAACACCTGCTCTTCTACAACCGCCTCCTCAGTACCAGTCGACGGACATCCATAACGAAATCGTACTGAGTTTTTGTTTAAATAAAAAGTGAAGGCTGATATTACGTCATCTCGCCGAAGCTGACTGTATCTGAACAGCTGATTTACAGGCAGCATTCGTGTAGAACTACAGACACTCGGGAAACCAGTATTTGATAAGGAGTGCAAAATTCACGCCTTAACGTGCGAACACATCAAAAAATCCGTGTCTTAAAATTCGATAGTTGTCTCCCGAAAGCCGTGTGGCGCGCTAAGCGTGACGAGTGCGTCCTCCGGTCTGACCTGCTGCTCGCCAGCCGCCGCCGGTAACCCAAATAACTGAGGCGTTGACCTCCGGACACGGGAAACGGCCGCAGCAGCCGCCGCCGTCTCCCCCCTTCCTCTGATTTGCCGCTCGACAAGACTTCGAACGCACGCCTATCGACGGCAGCCGTCGCCGTACGTGTTCTAGTCCTAACAAGTGTTCACCTGAAAACTGGAAAGCCGGTGCTCGGATACCGGTTAAGGTCGCCTCGGCTCTGAATGAATGGGGACCCGTCAAGCTGTGACGCTGTTCTTACATCAGAGTTGCCACGACACAGTGCCACACGATGGACCAGCGGAAATTATTTTGCATACGCTTCTTGCTAGCGTAATTTTCAGTACATCACGGAGAAACGTGTTCCTTTCCAAAAGAAACTCATATTCGATTCGGATGTGCTCATTAGTGAATGTTCGCCATTTACAAATAAATATGTACAGCGGAATTGTGTCAGAACTCCACGTGCTTCATCGTGTAGATAGTTTCTCTCGTAATGTTGCCAAAGACGTCATACACTTCGAATTCCATAGTATCGACGTTTTATGTGCTCATCTACAGCAGCCGTATTTTCTGTTGGTCACACGGTCTTCATCCACCAACGTTTAGTTGTTGTTACTTGGTCCTCTGCAGACGAATTTTTTCCACCTCGTCTGCTGTTCGTTTGTAGGTAACTGTCTGTTTTTGGAACATAGCAGCTGTAAGGTACAACATAGTTAAAAGTAAAACTGTTGCATGACAAGTTATATCACTAAGCATCCCTGTTACTTTTAGCATTACCATCAGTGTCACTTCGAAATCACTAATCAACCCTGTTACTTTTAGAAGCACGATCAGTGTCACTTCGAACGAAAGGGAGCATAGAATATAAAAGTAGACAACACGGACTATAGGCATTTGTATTGGTTTTACAGTGCGAGTTTTACTTTCGCCACTGTTTTTATTATTTATGACCAAAAATCTTCCGAAACTTTGTTAATAAGTATTAAATAGGAAGCATCGGCTAATGTTCTGCAAAATTATATTTATTTCGTCACGAACCGGTTTTCTGCTTCTTAGGTCATCTTCAGGTGACAACTCTATTTCGAAAACACAAATAAAATGACGTGCGACATACACAGATATTATTTACACAGAAGATAACAAAAATTTACACATGTCGATTTTTAAGTAGGGAAGTATTAAATATTTTTGTCATGCAGAAATGGTCATATTAACTAAAAAAGCAAAAACAAGTTTATGTGGAGATACACTCAACAACTGATGAAAAAGTAATGTTGAGTTTACAATGTCAATCTAGTATTAATAACTAAAACTTAATTTAACGGAGCGCAAAAATGAAACTGAGTTTGGTCATTCAGTACTAAGCGGACACTCTGTGTTATATGTTTGTTGATTTCCAGTAATTTAATCATTTTATGTGTAAATAATATCTGTGTAATCGTGCACCTTTTTAAATGTGTGTTTGTAACATTAACTTGATGTTTGAAGATATCCTAAGAAGCTCTATGCCGGTATTTTGCAGAATATCAGAAGACTTTTTCTATTAAATATTATTATCGTTTTCTGCCAAGAATCGTCGGAAATTCAGTTAATGTTATAGTTCATAAGGTTGCTGGACCCCCTATATCATTCTTAACAAACAAGTTGTGGTGCCATGAAGACTTTTCGTCTCTGGATTGAAATTACAGGAGTTATTACACTTATTGTATTAGGGTGACAGAAGCGACCAAATGTGTTGGAAGGACTTTATTCAAAACATGACGGTCTTGGGGATTTTCTATTCATCTTTAATTGGTTTACATTAAGTGTGTATACATCATGCTGTTTGTGTATAAACTATTAACACGAAAAACTGCGTAAGGAAATCGTAATGTAATTAAGATTACAACATCGCATGCTACTTTCAGTATTAACAGGGTAACATACCGAAGTGAGCACCCACATTGATTGTAAACCGTCTGCTCTCGTCCTGGAACTTGTATTTCAGTTCAGTTACGTGACTACAGACAGTGTCCACTACGAACTGTATTTTGAAGTGTGCTTCTAAAATGATCTTATTTCTACCCCGCTAACTCATTCTCATATGGTTCAGTCGTCATTGCTCTTAGACTACACACTATCCAGAAATGACATGTTTTTTAACAATCAAAGGAGAGGCATTTGCAAGAGAGTAATTAATTATTTAAGTGCATTCTGGCTTCATCAGCTCTTGAAAAGTTCGTTACTCAACATCGTTCACTCGAATATGTCCTTATGTCTACTAGTTATATACTGAAAGGAATGTCGTTCGCATATTTATCACACAACAGTGGACGCAAAACGATGCCCAGAGGTCACATCCTCAATTACTTCTTCCCAGCCTGGAATTTAGTTCTGTGGGTGGCTTAACAGGACTCCCTGCAGTACGATAAGAAAGGACGCGTGTTCTTCTGTAGGCCATGAACAGAGGTCGAAAATTTTCCTCCAATAAGCGTATCTTCACTGATAAAGGTCGACCTGAACCTCACTCTGGATTTTGATTAATGCTGCTGTATTGACACACAGAATTCCTCCTTATTAACTGGAATTGTAAGTACAGAACTCTAAGACTACTTTTGGTGTTGAAAAAAAATCCGTGGGATTGATAAATAATCTCTCGCGTAGAAATAGGATAATTATTTCCTTTTCCGAGTGAGAAATATTTAACTGTTGACGGTGTCATCTCTATGACACAATATTCCCTGATGATCTTGCGTTGTAGTCCGAAAGATACAAAAAACACAAGTGATACGGCAGTGTTGACCACAGCAACTGGCTTGTAGCAACAACAAATGCTTGTGTGTCAAGACCAATGTGTGCAACGAAAAATTCGTCTTTAAATTTAGATTCCTCAGCAAGCACGTTAACTTAAACAACTCAAATCTAAAACTGAATATCTTGAGACAACTATCTGGAAGATGTCCCCCAGAAGTTTCGGGGTGGTGTTTCCTTTTCACATGATACGATATATGTGCAGTTTCCAAATTATGAAACGTAAGATGCAGTATCTGGCCAGAAATATTGATTACTTATAATGTGGATAACACAGAACATCGAATAATTCTGGAATTATTTGGAAAATTGGTGACTTTCCGCAAATAACCTGCTGATTGTTGACTTTGAAAATAACTAGGATGTTGGCTAATTGCATGTTTCACGAATCATTGTTATTACATCTCACACTGGGAAACACAGTGATGAAAATTTATATTACGGTATTATTTATTTTTATGTGGAAAACTAGAAGTAAAATAAAAATTTGAACCCCAGGAGGTTTAATTGCTAGTATCATCCATGGCTATGTGCAATAGCATCAATTCTGCTGCTGTACCCAGCAAACTTCTGAATTTTACTTATATATACCTAAGCATGTTAGTGGAGGAAAGGGTAGACGCTTTTTGCGCTGAGGCACAATTTTTGCCTTCTGACTTGGAAGCAGCATATCGTGCCAGTATTTTCATGTACCTCACAGTTTTTTCTCGGGCAGTGCGCGCCTGTGGAACGAAGACGTATACGGACGGTTAAAACCACTCTACAAGGCACTACGGCCGTTACTGTTTGTTGCTGCTGGTTTCGGAGAGAACAGTTATGTGTCATTAAAGATAAGAAACATGTTTGTTAAGCTTGTGCATAGAACACATACTAAACAGTCTTTAAATGCACAAAAGTAAACCAGGGAGCGAAATGCGGGACAGAAAAACTGGAAACAAAAACAGTGTCTCTGAAACGAATTGCGATAAACAATAAGACCTGGAAATGACTGATTAAGTATCTAATTTTGTTCGTAACGTATTTTTGTACACTTTTCGAGGTTCGCAGAAGTTCAGATCGAAGATGATAAACACTGGTTTCAATAAGATGTATATCGTTTCGACATCTAATGTAACTGTTATAAGCTGGTTGTAATATAAGAGCAACACAAATTACCGAGACAGGTTTGTTTCACCTCTGTTCTGAACCAGGCAATAGGTGGGGGGCTTAACTTCAGGCAACAGATGGAAGCTTCACATCGATTGACCGTGTAACTCGTATCGATCTAGTGGTGTATGGAAAGTGTTAAGTCACGTCTGATAGCATGTGTTTTTTTCACTAGAAACAAGCCTTTTATTTTCCCACATTTTTTTAATGATAGGCACGCTGTGTTACGAGAATTGCATCTTGTCGTTACCTGCGAGGACTGTATACTTCCTAGCGTCAAATTAGCGACGCATATTTGCAAATGACGCTCAGTTAACATCACGGTTTCCGAAGAAAGGACCGCAGTTTCATTTTCATATAAAGACATAAAACTCTGAGATTGTGCCCGTATTTTAATTATAACATATTAAAATCAAAACGAGCACAAACTAAGAAGGTTTTTTTTTTGTTTTTTTTTTTTTTTTTTTAGATTACAGACGTTCCAAAAATGGACGAGTATTGCGAAAATCATTTGCAACATGGTATGTCTTTACTGCTTCAAGTACCGTAGATGTCTTAATCTGTATTGATCCTCAGATATAATTTATATTTGAACGATCTGAACTCAAATGTTCTAACGCGCTTGAAAACAATTATTCAGTGATAAATTTTATTTTAGTGTTGCAATACCTTCTTACGTCAAAATTACATTTTCAGGTTTTCCAGAAACACCATCGTGGTTTTTAGCTCTAGTGTGCTGTACGTTATTATTTCGTTTGTGCGGATTTATGGTGTGCATGAGTCGGTTTGTGTGTCACCAGGATTTTAGCATCACTTGGGTAGTAACACCGATACGATGTTCTTTGCCTTTCTATTACATTCACAGACGCCTCCTAGGAAGAGTGTGTGTAGACACCCCTCTGTGTAAGATCGAAGTTATATAATAATTCCTTCATAATCGTAAGCGAGAAGAATTTTGGAAAAAGTAGTGTGTTCATGGACTCGTTTTTGAATCTGGATTTTCTGAGTTTTATATCTAATGTTCTCTGCACAATGACTTTGTTGTAGTGTTCTCGTTGCGATTCCTTAATCATTTCTATGACACTCTGACAGTGGTTAAACCGAAGCTGTGATGAAGCGCACAAATAATCTTTGAATCGTCTCTCTTTCCCTCTGTCCCTCCTTCCCTCTCCGTGCCCCTTAAACCTACCTTAGTAAGTTGCTAAAAAATAGGTCGAATTAGCATTTTGTATGCATCCTCTTTCGTATGAGAATTCTTAGGCTTCTTTCAGTAAATCAAAGTGTTTGTATCCGTCTTCTGCAAGACGGGATTTATATGTATGTTTCATCTTGCTTCTGAAACGTTTTGACAGCTGTGTCAGAATACTGCAAAGTTGTCAGAGATTAAGATTACGCTGGTTTAACGGAAGACGTGAATAGAGACCGAGAGACACTGTGAGTGATTAAAGTGTGTTTTTCTATGCGAGATAGTGGCACAGTAATCTTTAAAAATCGGGATTGAGCGGCTCAGTGCCAGCAGCACTGATTTTCTAATGTGCGATTTGGGTGGGACACACGTCAAGTATCTGCAGTGTAGTTGTTTTCTTGTTGGTGACCGTAATGAGTGTCGAGCTTGTGTTACCGATGATGATGATAATGATGAGAGAAGAGAGATGAAACTTGGTTTCCGCAAAGAGCTTGCTCGTCTCGATTTGCTCTGAGTTTAACGTCTCCATCCGACGAACCGATCACCATCAACAGAGTCAACTTCACTCCGGCACACTGTGGAGAGGTTTGTAATTTAACTCAATCCCAACTACCTCCCCTAGCGGGCCAAATACTGTGGATGAAAGAATGCAACTCTAGCGATAAGAACTACCGAAGGCTCTAGGAACTTGTCTGTACCTACATCGGTTATTACTGACATAGTGTATAGAGGGAGGTACCTGAATTACAAAATGGGATTTAAGGACAAGGGACGCAATATTTCTGAAATAATGAAACTTGTAACTACTGTATTGTGAGTGAAATAACAAAACCAGATTGTGGAAACTGCAGAAGTTGTTGCGGAACACTTAACCTGCTTGTTAGTTCCTCCAATAAGTGGAGCTGAAGGAAAGAGGATCCGTTCTCTGTAGCCCCGGAAGCATTGTACTCGATCTTGCTTACAGGCTTCAATCAAGTAGTGAACTGTTGCGACGATTAATTATCGTTACACAGATGTGGGTGAACCTGAAGGGCCATTCCACAAACATCATGAAGAAGCAAAATTTGACTCGATAACAGAAATATATTTCACATCAAAGATTTACTCAGTACGAAACCCTCAGCAATATGGTGCCTAGTACGAGGCCCATTGTGGTGGACGCTCGACATCGAAAGCGGACGTCATATGTTGCCTGACAGAAGTGACTCAACTGGACCCTATTTAGACCCTTTACTGTAAGAAAACAGTATAACATCTTGATTGGCGCTATTATCTATTTTCACTGTAAATGGACTGTCTTGAAGAGGTAGATTACTTTTAGAGGCGTGTTTTGAGGGAATTCTACAGTCGTTAGTTTGTCATCATCTCGCTGTCTCTAACTACAATGTGTGTGCAAAATCGTAGTTGGAATTGTGCGCCAGTTAACTTAGTTGTGCCACAGGCCGTAAGAATATGAACACGAAGAAGCTTAGTATACGCTGTAAGGTGAAGAACTCACACAGATGTAAGCAACGGAAGATTGAGAACTGTGACTGTGTGCCTAGTTCCAATACCTCGTCCTCGTTTCGCTTGTAATACAGTTTGATTATTGAACGATGCAGTTTCACGGACGGTTCAGTGCAAATAACTTGCATGAAATAATTAAGAAGGAGTGAAATATGTAAATATAATCACTGTTTATTTGACGGAATTGCAATCCTAACAACGTTCAGTCCACAGTCGCACTCGTCACTAGTAGCACAACACTTTTTCCACCCAGGTAGCTGTCATCCTGGAAATTTCTTATTAAAACTACTAAAGCTGAAGTGAAACATCATATAGGACGATCAATGTTTCACATAATGCACACGCTATCATTAACTTTAAATGGTTGAGCCGCTTTAAACTCGAACGCAACTTTATTCCCACATCTTCCTCTGAATTCTCCAGATAAAATTCATCCTCTTGTTCCATTTCCATTGCTTACCTACAATCGATATTTATTTAACGTCTCATATTCACTAACATTCGACACTGTCCCACTCAAGATTGTGCCTATCTTCACTCCCGGCGAGACCCACCGATTCACTTCACTCACACCTGATCACTAGCTAGAACTCACGCGTGCCATAATCGTAAAACACTCCTTGTCAGCACGACAGTGCCCAACGAATGTCCGCCTCTTGGAGGCATGATACGCTTGTCACATATAGAGCCATGTAGACAGCCATTTTTTATCTCTGGGCCATATGCGAATGGATTGCGACAGAGGAATGGCATCGACATACTACACTCCTGGAAATGGAAAAAAGAACACATTGACACCGGTGTGTCAGACCCACCATACTTGCTCCGGACACTGCGAGAGGGCTGTACAAGCAATAATCACACGCACGGCACAGCGGACACACCAGGAACCGCGGTGTTGGCCGTCGAATGGCGCTAGCTGCGCAGCATTTGTGCACCGCCGCCGTCAGTGTCAGCCAGTTTGCCGTGGCATACGGAGCTCCATCGCAGTCTTTAACACTGGTAGCATGCCGCGACAGCGTGGACGTGAACCGTATGTGCAGTTGACGGACTTTGAGCGAGGGCGTATAGTGGGCATGCGGGAGGCCGGGTGGACGTACCGCCGAATTGCTCAACACGTGGGGCGTGAGGTCTCCACAGTACATCGATGTTGTCGCCAGTGGTCGGCGGAAGGTGCACGTGCCCGTCGACCTGGGACCGGACCGCAGCGACGCACGGATGCACGCCAAGACCGTAGGATCCTACGCAGTGCCGTAGGGGACCGCACCGCCACTTCCCAGCAAATTAGGGACACTGTTGCTCCTGGGGTATCGGCGAGGACCATTCGCAACCGTCTCCATGAAGCTGGGCTACGGTCCCGCACACCGTTAGGCTGTCTTCCGCTCACGCCCCAACATCGTGCAGCCCGCCTCCAGTGGTGTCGCGACAGGCGTGAATGGAGGGACGAATGGAGACGTGTCGTCTTCAGCGATGAGAGTCGCTTCTGCCTTGGTGCCGATGATGGTCGTATGCGTGTTTGGCGCCGTGCAGGTGAGCGCCACAATCAGGACTGCATACGACCGAGGCACACAGGGCCAACACCCGGCATCATGGTGTGGGGAGCGATCTCCTACACTGGCCGTACACCACTGGTGATCGTCGAGGGGACACTGAATAGTGCACGGTGCATCCAAACCGTCATCGAACCCATCGTTCTACCATTCCTAGACCGGCAAGGGAACTTGCTGTTCCAACAGGACAATGCACGTCCGCATGTATCCCGTGCCACCCAACGTGCTCTAGAAGGTGTAAGTCAACTACCCTGACCAGCAAGATCTCCGGATCTGTCCCCCATTGAGCATGTTTGGGACTGGATGAAGCGTCGTCTCACGCGGTCTGCACGTCCAGCACGAACGCTGGTCCAACTGAGGCGCCAGGTGGAAATGGCATGGCAAGCCGTTCCACAGGACTACATCCAGCATCTCTACGATCGTCTCCATGGGAGAATAGCAGCCTGCATTGCTGCGAAAGGTGGATATACACTGTACTAGTGCCGACATTGTGCATGCTCTGTTGCCTGTGTCTATGTGCCTGTGGTTCTGTCAGTGTGATCATGTGATGTATCTGACCCCAGGAATGTGTCAATAAAGTTTCCCTTTCCTGGGACAATGAATTCACGGTGTTCTTATTTCAATTTCCAGGAGTGTATATAGTAGGTTGCCGAGTGGATACGTAGGTGTAGTCAGTCCCCGCTCGTCTAGCTGCTATGTTTGCTGCCGACAGGTAGTCACTAGTAGTGTGACTGTAGGTCGTATGCGATGCTGTACAGGGTATGATTAATCTACCCTTACAGAGGTTGACGGCATGTAGCGGGGACCAAGAAGATTAGTTTTAGCGTAGGAACTCAAGTCTAGAAAAGAAACTTTCTTCCGCCACACGCGATGTACCACAACACACGTTCAGATCTCCCGGAATTTCGGTGCCACTGACAAGAGTGTTACATACGTCGTTCAACTATCATCTGATGTCCCATGCCCACTACAGATTTGTTTACATGCCCTTCTGTTAATTTTGTGATATGTCCAGAGAGGATTATACATGATAATGTGCTTGTGGTCTGTTTCATACTGTACTACTGTACCCGCCCAGAGAGATTTGTATCTGCTGTTGTGCTTGTGGCCTTTGCTCGTACTGTAACTCTGTACAGTAGTGCTCACTTGTTAGTTGTACCAGCGGGCCTCGGGAACGGGTATTTTTACCAACATCAGGGCCGAGTGGGATGCTCCATGGCGGTGCCACACACACGATTTTGGAGAGGCTGTATTCCAAGCAGTGGAAGAGGACGCGACGACGAGTACCAGAAACGTAGCAGGGAGACTGAATGTGGACCACCAAACTGGCTGGCGTATTTTGCATGAGCAGGAACTACATCTGTACCAATCACAGAAGATACAGGCAATACAGACTCAGGATTTTGTGTCAATAGTCCGCTTCTGCAAGTGATTCCTGCACCGTTGTCTGGACGAGTCCGACTTCCCACAGTGGACCCTTTCTATGGTTCAAATGGCTCTAAGCACTATGGAACTTAACATCTGAGGTCATCAGTCCCCTAGCCTTAGAACTACTTAAATCTAACGAACCTAAGGACATCATACGCATCCATGCCCGAGGCGGGTTCGAACCTGCGACCGTAGCAGCCGCGTGGTTCCGGACTTAAGCGCCTAGAACCGCTCGGCCACAGCGTCCGGCCGACCTTTTCTAAGAACGAAGCTTAGTTAACCAGGAAAGGTGTTCTCAATTGCAACAACAGCCATGTGTGGGGCTAATGACAACGCGCGTGTATACGATATGAACATTTGGGCCGGGTTTCTGGATGGACGTGTGACTGGGCCGTCCCTTGTTGCACCATATCTCATCGGTGTCGTGTACTTATCATTCCTTGACGGCGTACTGCGTGGACTTTTGGATGATGTGCCACTGCATGTGCGTCAAGACTTGTGGCTCCAACACATCTTATATTTCAGGTGCGGTCCGAGATCATTTGGAGCAACGCTTTGGCCAACAGTGTGTAGGTCGTGATGGCCTGACTGCTTGGCCTCCAAGTTCTCCCAATTTGAAGTGGCTACACTACTATCTGTGAGGTCCCGTAAAAGCTTGGAATCACGAGACCCCTGTGGCACCCGAGGAAGGGCTACGGGCGCGGGTTATGGCTGCGGCAGATACTGGAGGACCAGGGATTGGTTACCGTGTGTACCAGAACGTGGTACGTACGTTCCGTATCTGTGCTGGTGTTGGTGATCCTCACATCGAGCCCCATTTGTAAGCGGTCCTAGACGAGTGGGAGTGAGAGAGCAATGGGTGTTATGATGTTTTGCGTGCAGCGGGAAAACAGTACATTTGCCGACACGAGTTTCTACGCTAAATTTAATTGTCTCGGTCGCCACTCCCAAGCGCTCAAAGTCTGTAAAGGGAATTTAGTTTCACGCTGCGTAGAGCGGATTGGGCAGGCTTGGCGACCCCACGTCCTTCGCGGCGGTGCTGTCGCGGGCGGACAGGCCGAGCCGTCGCTCGCCAAGGACAGGCAGTGGCATGGCGGGGGGCGGGGTGCCTCCTGCCGCCAGCGGACAATACGTGCTTTTGTCCCGGCGCGGCTGCGCTGCGCCCGCGGTCTGGCTGGACGCTCGGGCTGGCCTGCCGGGGCGAGATGCCCGCGCGCAGATGCCGCCTCGCGCATAATGTGCCACACGCCGCATGACGGGCGGCCTTGCTGCGAAATTAATTCCGTCTCCTCTATTTATACAGCCGTTCCTACATATGTATGCGCTCAGCGACATTCTCGGCGCAACTGCTGCATCGATGTGTACTCGAAAATCTCTTAGAGGTATTTATAGTCATACTAGAGAACAGAAATTGTTCTTCTTGCAGCTCTTGGATCACAAAATCACCACGAACTAATCTTTGTCTCTTTTCTAGGATGTCGTCATCAGCCATCTATCTTGCGGTGCTGCATGAAGGCCTTCTTTAGGCTTTTCCTGCGTTGCAACCTTCATCTATATTACTCCATGCTACAACTGCGCTTATCCTACACTACTGGCGATTAAAATTACTACACCACGAAGATGAAGTGCAACAAACCGGAAATTTAACCGACAGGTAGAAGATGCTGTGATATGCAAATGATTAGCTTTTCATAGCATTCACACAAGGTTGGCGCCGCCTACAACGTGCTGACATGAGGGAAGTTTCCGACCGATTTCTCATACACAAACAGCAGTTGGCCGGCGTTGCCTGGTGGAACGTTGTTGTGATGCCTCGTGTAAGGAGGAGAAATGCGTACCATCACGTCAGATTGTAGCAGTTTATCATATCGCGACATTGCTGCTCGCGTTGGTCGAGATACAATGACTGATAGCAGAATATGGAATCGGTGGGTTCAGGAGGGTAATACGTAACGCCGTGCTGGATACCAACGGCCTCGTATCTCTAGCAGTCGAGATGACAGGCATCTTATCCCCATGGCTGTAACGGATCGTGCAGCCACATGTCGATCCCTGAGTCAACAGATGGGGACGTTTGCAAGACAACAACCATGTGCACGAACAGTTCGACGACGTTTGCAGCAGCATGGACTATCAGCTGGGAGACCATGGCTGCGGTTACCCTTGACGCTGCATTACAGACAGGAGCGCCTGCGGTGGTGTACTCAACGACGAACCTGGGTGTACGAATGGCAAAACGTCGTTTTTTTCGGATGAATCCAGGTTCTGTTTACAGCATCATGATGGTCGCATCCGTGTTTGGCGACATCGCGGTGAATGCACATCGGAAGCGTGTATTCGTCATCGCCATACTGGCGTATCACCCGGCGGGATGGTATTGGGTGCCATTGATTACACGTCTCAGTCACCTCTTGTTCACATTGACGGCACTTTGAACAGTCGACGTTACATTTCAGTTGTGTTACGACCCGTGGCTCTACCCTTCATGCGATCCCTGCGAAACCCTACATTTCAGCGGGATAATGCACGACCGCATGTTGCAGGTCCTGTACGGGCCTTTCTGGATACAGAAAATGTTCGACTGCTGCCCTGGCCAGCACATTCTCCAGATCTCTTCCCAACTGAAAACGTCTGGTCAATAGTGGCCGAGCAACTGGCTCGTCACAATACGCCAGTCACTACTCTTGATGAATTGTGGTATCGTGTTGAAGCTGCATGGGCAGCTGTACCTGTACACGCCATCCAAGCTCTGTTTGACTCAATGCCCAAGCGTATCAAGGCCGTTATTACGGCCAGAGGTGGTTGTTCTGGGTACTGATTTCTCAGGATCTATGCACCCAAATTGCGTGAAAATGTAATCACATGTCAATTCTAGTATGATATATTTGTCCAACGAATACCCACTTATCATCTGCATTTCTTCTTGGTGTAGCAGTTTTAATGGCCAGTAGTGTAACTTCATTTACCCATCTTCTGTCTTCTTCTTCTCTTGTCCTTTGGACTCCAGCAAAGAATCTCTACACAAACATCTACATCAGTACTATGCAAGTCATTTGACGCTGTGGTAGCACTATCTGATCCTCCTTCCGTTCCACGATCCATTCACGAATAGCGCATGGGGTAGAATGATGGTCGGTAACCATCTGTATGAGCTATAATTTCTGAATATTTTTCGTTGTGGTCATTTCACGAGACGTGTGTGAGATGATGTAATATGTTGGATGACTCTTCCTGGAAAGATCTCTCTCGGAATTTAAAAGTAAATCCATTCACAATGCCTGTCTTGTAGCGTCTGCCACTGGGGTTCGATGAGCGTCCTTGTAACGCTCTCGCGTCAACTAAACGACTGTGTGACGAAACGCACTGCCCTTCGTTGGATCTTTTATTTTAGCCCCACCTGTAACTGTCCTAGAGTGATGTGCGATACCCAAGAATCCTTCGAACAAGTGTTTTGTAAACTACTTCTTTCGTGGATGACTTATATTTCCTTAGGATTCTTCCTGTAAGTCTCAGCCTAGCATCTGGGTTTCGAACTATTTTCTTTATTTGCTCATTCCACTGGAGATAGCTTCGTATGGTTACTCCTATATATTTTACGGTAGATAGTGTTTCCAGCAACTAGTCATCAACGGTATAGTTGTGATCTAATACGAATGAGTAATGTGCTACATTTATTTGGATTTAAATCCATTCAATTGTATACATGTCCAGGCCACCTACATTTGATTTTTATTACAGCCATAAAGAGCTCATAATGTCAACTGTAGGGAGAGTGGCAAGTTGTCGTATGTTGGGAGAGTTCGACTCATGTCTGGTGGACCTATCAAGATGACAACATACAGAACGCTTGTGCAACTCCGTTTCCGGTGCTTCTCAAGTTATTTGAATCGTACCAGATCGGATTAAAGCAAAAAGAAATTCATATTCGTGATGCTAGATTTATTACCGATCGCATCGATTAATACGAGAGCCTAACGGAAATGCCGCATATACGTAGATGAAAATCCTTAAATATTCTAATTATTAAAGAGTGTTTACACTTTTCTGTTATTACTTTTGTCGTACCTAATAGCCTCTGTACCTGAAGACAGTCATTCTGTCCGTTTTCTGTATATTTACCATACTATACAGGGTGCATCTGGAATGAATGTAGAAAATGACAGGGCTGGTAGAGTGGGCCATAACAACCACATTTCACACAGCAACCCATGTGCGCACCCCTTAGCGTACGGCGCGAGGCGTCGTTGCACAGCGCCGCGCGCCGCGAAGAGGGTAAGCATAGAACATGCCAACCGAGCCGTCATGGTATCAGGTCTGCAGCGCGACGATTTCTCTGTATTTGTGATACCAATGTAAAAGAGTACGACCTTTACCTGCAAACAATTACAAACAGTGCTCGAAATTATATCCTCCTGCTTCAATGCACGCTGTGCAACGACGCTGGAGTGACTTTCGCACTCTTTCAAATATTCCTGGCAAAATGAAAATTGTATCGGAGGCTGCCATAATGTGCGCTGTCAGCTCTTCATCATTCTCAATGGATGTTTCGCAAACAACAGATTTCAGGTGGCTCCAGAAGAAAAGTATCAATGTTAGTCAAGTCGGGAGAACGTGCAGGTCATGCCACCGGCCATCCCATCCTATCCATTTTTCACCAGAGGCTTCATCGAAATGCGCAGGTGCGCCAGTGTGTTGGTACCACATTCGCTGTCGCACGTTGTGTGAAACATGTTTCAACGACTCTGGCCGTTGCGTTCAGTCGTCGGGGTTGCATGTGTGGACCGACCAAATTATCGCCCACCAAGCGGGCTCAAATGTTGGCAGCACAGCGATCTTTCAGACCACGAACAAAGGGGGCGTGCGGATTCTTCCTTTCCCACACGTGTTGATTGTGGTTATTGAACGTACCATCTCATGTAAAGGATGCCTCATCCGTGAAAAGAACACGGTTCGGAAAGTCCGACTGTGTAACATACCTTTGCTAAAAACACTGGCAGAATTCAATTCGACGTGGAAAATCATCGGGGTTAAGGGCGTGAACCTTCTGAAGGCTGCGGGGGTTCAACACATCTTGTGCCACGTATGCCATATTGTGGAATGGCTTGCAGCCATTTTCCGTTCAGCAGGCCGCGAACTTGTCGAGTGCGTGTTTTCCAGCATTGTTAATGCCTCGTCTTCAAGCCCTAGTATACGCTCTGTGCGTTGACGACCACGCCCGTCAGGCGTTCGCACCTACACTCCTGGAAATGGAAAAAAGAACACATTGACACCGGTGTGTCAGACCCACCATACTTGCTCCGGACACTGCGAGAGGGCTGTACAAGCAATGATCACACGCACGGCACAGCGGACACACCAGGAACCGCGGTGTTGGCCGTCGAATGGCGCTAGCTGCGCAGCATTTGTGCACCGCCGCCGTCAGTGTCAGCCAGTTTGCCGTGGTATACGGAGCTCCATCGCAGTCTTTAACACTGGTAGCATGCCGCGACAGCGTGGACGTGAACCGTATGTGCAGTTGACGGACTTTGAGCGAGGGCGTATAGTGGGCATGCGGGAGGCCGGGTGGACGTACCGCCTAATTGCTCAACACGTGGGGCGTGAGGTCTCCACAGTACATCGATGTTGTCGCCAGTGGTCGGCGGAAGGTGCACGTGCCCGTCGACCTGGGACTGGACCGCAGCGACGCACGGATGCACGCCAAGACCGTAGGATCCTACGCAGTGCCGTAGGGGACCGCACCACCACTTCCCAGCAAATTAGGGACACTGTTGCTCCTGGGGTATCGGCGAGGACCATTCGCAACCGTCTCCATGAAGCTGGGCTACGGTCCCGCACACCGTTAGGCCGTCTTCCGCTCACGCCCCAACATCGTGCAGCCCGCCACCAGTGGTGTCGCGACAGGCGTGAATGGAGGGACGAATGGAGACGTGTCGTCTTCAGCGATGAGAGTCGCTTCTGCCTTGGTGCCAATGATGGTCGTATGCGTGTTTGGCGCCGTGCAGGTGAGCGCCACAATCAGGACTGCATACGACCGAGGCACACAGGGCCAACACCCGGCATCATGGTGTGGGGAGCGATCTCCTACACTGGCCGTACACCACTGGTGATCGTCGAGGGAACACTGAATAGTGCACGGTACATCCAAACCGTCATCGAACCCATCGTTCTACCATTCCTAGACCGGCAAGGGAACTTGCTGTTCCAACAGGACAATGCACGTCCGCATGTATCCCGTGCCACCCAACGTGCTCTAGAAGGTGTAAGTCAACTACCCTGGCCAGCAAGATCTCCGGATCTGTCCCCCATTGAGCATGTTTGGGACTGGATGAAGCGTCGTCTCACGCGGTCTGCACGTCCAGCACGAACGCTGGTCCAACTGAGGCGCCAGGTGGAAATGGCATGGCAAGCCGTTCCATAGGACTACATCCAGCATCTCTACGATCGTCTCCATGGGAGAATAGCAGCCTGCATTGCTGCGAAAGGTGGATATACACTGTACTAGTGCCGACATTGTGCATGCTTTGTTGCCTGTGTCTATGTGCCTGTGGTTCTGTCAGTGTGATCATGTGATGTATCTGACCCCAGGAATGTGTCAATAAAGTTTCCCCTTCCTGGGACAATGAATTCACGGTGTTCTTATTTCAATTTGCAGGAGTGTATAACGTAAAATGAATACACCGGTTTTCGAAGTAGGTCTTAAATGCACTTGTGCCATTACGAGAACATGCCAGTGGAGAATGTACCTCACGTGAACCTGTCTCTCGTAGGAACGTGTGGATGGCAGTAAATGTGCATGGATCTGGCACGCGACGATTCAGCAACCACCGACCGTGCAAACGTTGGACAGCGTGAACATTTCCTTCAGCTGCCCCGTAAGCATTTTGCATGTCTGCCTTTTCCTCCCAAGAAAGCGCTTCATTTCCTATCCGCTCTACACAGTAACAAACACAACAGTGCCCGGTTTGATGACAAACTGACGCTGGGCAGTGTTTTCAACGACGCCTTGCGCCGTTCGCTGGGGGAGACGGACATGGGTTGCTATGTGAAACATGCTTGTTATGACCTACTCTACTAGCCCTCTCATTTTGTCCATTAATTTCAGATACACCTTGTATATTCAATGACAACAAGATTTGCTGCTTCTTCTCAATTTAGGAGCCATGTGCTATTTGTATCTTACCGTTTCATTATTTCTGTACAGTCTGTGCTTCTTATGCTGTGTAAAGCGCACATGAAAGGTACTACTTCGCATAATTTCCCTCGTGTATATTACCTGGCGTGTTTACGCTATGGCTAAGACACTAGAAGAAAGAGCAGTTAATAAAATCCTCGTTTTGCTGTACAAAATTACCCTTGGCTTTTTTTATACAGTCAAAAGGCGGGAATAGTAAATTTAAATACATAGCTCTTATCACCATCACTGTCTAATTGAACAAATGCTCAGTCTCATATGACCACGTTGTCGATGCGACGGTAAACTAAAAAAGTCTTCCATTTTTAAGTTATAATTTCATGTGCTTTGCCTACATACGCATCATTATGCTGAGAGAATTGGGTGTTACTTTCCTATTCAGCTATTGAAGTCTCCAGACTTAAGGTTTGAAGGTGGAAGCTGTCATGCTCGAATTCTTCTGTAACATATGCTTTAAAATACAACTAGCCAATAATTAAATTAAAGCAAAGCCTCAGCTTGTGTCTATGCTAATGTGCTGTGGCGCGGTTTATAGCAAAATGCTACCAGTGTACAATAGTTACTAGGCTGAAGCTCCACTATTTGTCATAGACGTAACGAACAGCAGCGGCGATGTACAACAGATGAAAAAATAGTAAAGGATGTCATGTTTTTCACCTCTGGTTTAAATTGAGCTTATAATGCTTTATCTCTTATATTTATATCAAGGCACTGATCTCGTTAGATGCGAGTCTTCAGCATCTGGGTGTGTGTGATGTCCTTAGATTAGTTAGGTGTAAGTACTTCTAAGTCTAGGGGACTGATGACCTCAGATGTTAAGTCCCATAGTGCTTAGAGCCATTTGAACCAGTTTGACAGCGGTGGGATACCAACCTGACTGTCGCCCGCCATAAGGCCAGACAATCAAGAGTGACAGCCTAGGGTGCTTTTTTTTTCTTTTCATAGCAGAACCCCTTTGGTTGTCATTCGCAGCACCCTTACAGCACAGCGGTACATCGAAGATATTCTGCTCCTCGATTTGTTGCCTTTCATGGCAAGCTATCCAGAACTTACATTTCAGGAAGACAATGCTCACCCGCACACGGCAAGAGTTTCCACTGTTTGTCTTCGTGTCTGCCAAACCCTACATTGACCAGCAAGGTCGTCGGATTTCCTCCATTTGAGAACGTTTGCAGCATTTCGGGTAGGGTCCTCCAACCAGCTCCGGATCGCGACGATCTAACGCTCCGATTGAACTAAATTTGGCACGATATCCTTCACGGATACATCCAGCAACTCTTGTCAATGAGTGTCAAGCCGAATAACTGCTTGCATAAGGGACCAATGCGTTATTAACTTGCCCATGTTGTCAAGCTATTTCTCTTGAACAAATCATCCATTTTTTTCTGAAACTGTAATAATTTGTTTGTCTGTACATATGAATCACATCTACCGATTTCCATCACGTTCGGATAATTCCTTCGTGGTGAGTGGTTTTTTTTGTTTTGTTTTAGAGTGTATTTACTACTGCTCTGGCGGCACAGTTTATTTAGAATGAGACTTTGAATTCTGCGGGAGTCGTTCTCTCACCCACCTTAACCGTTCGAACGATAAGTCAAACATGAAAGCCAGCAGATAAATTGAATTATATTACGTGCATTAGATTGCCCCGGATCAGCAGAGAAGTAAAATCTCTCTCATGGGTGATTTCCGTGCGACGGCTAAATATGGAAATTGCTCTCGCGCTAATTTCTGTTGACTTCGTTACTCAATTCCCCCTATCTCATAAATAATTTACGCATCGGCCAGCTGTGTCAGTTTGTATTTCCGGCAGGGTGGCTGTGGCTGCGTGAGGCAGCAATCACTCTTCCCGCGGTCGTGAATCCTCGAGCCCTAACTGTCTGTTGTGCGCCGCGCTGAGTTATTACGTTTTCTTCCCGGCTGTGCCTCTTTCATTAGCTCAGAATGAAAATTTCGTAATAATCCGTTTGGCGGCCTCGCCCTGGATACGTGCTGTTTTTGTTAACAGCCGTCCCGCCCTGCCCCCCGGCAGGCGTGTCCTTCCTACTGCATTGCCGCCTCAAAGTTTCTGTCCTCGCAGCCTACCCCCGCCGTTTTTCCAATTAATTTATTTCTTCGCTGTCTGTCGTCGCTGCTACTTTCGGAATGTTGCACTTACACGTTAAATTACTATTCGAAACAATTGAACAGGTGGACTTAATAATGGGATAAACGCCGTGAGCCTGTTTGTGAACCGCGCGGGGTAGCCAAGCGGTCTGAGGCGCCTTGCCTCGGTTCGCGCGCCTCCCCCACGTCGGAGATTCGAGTCCTCCCTCGGGCACGGGTGTGTGTGTTGTCCTTAGCGTAAGTTAGTTTAAGTTAGGTTAAGTAGTGTGTAAGCCTAGAGACCGATGATCTCAGCTGTTTGGTCCCATCGGAGCGTACCACAAATTTCCAAATTTTCCTGTTTGTGAAAAACAAACAAGAAGTTACGTCTTAGCAAAGGCTGGAATAGAAGGATTTTTTCGAGAACAAAGATAGTGCTTTGATAACAGTGAGGCATTATTTTAAAAACTGTATGCAACGCAATTTTGGAAATATTAGGAGCTGGCTTCGGCTGACACTGAATTTTATGCAACACCCACTCAAACAGCAACGGCCTAAGAACAAAAATATAAACAAATCAGAAATGTGTTCCACGTGGCACAACATTAATTTTTCTCGTCATTAAGAATTTACGTGGTTACGTAGAGGGTGAAAAAATGGTCAAATTTGTGTGAAATTTTATGGGACTTAACTGCTAATGTCATCAGTCCCTAAGCTTACACACTACTTAACCTAAATTATCCTAAGGACAAACGCATACACCCATGCCCGAGGGAGGACTCGAACCTCCGCCGGGACCAGACGCAGAGGGTGATTCAGCTGCCTCTGCCTGTGGGTTTTATGCAACCCACAACGTCTTCAAATAGCGCATGGCCTCTCTGCACGCTAGTTATTATTCCTACAGAAAAAATGAACAGGACCTTTTTGCAGAAAATTTAATGTAGTTGAATTTTGTACTACCGTACGTTTCTACTAGAGGCCAGAGTTTTCGAATTATTCAAGTTATTCAAGAAAAACCTGTAAAAGTGATATTAAATTTAACTATATTATGTTTCTTACAAAAGTTCCTCTTTATGTTTCTGTAGGACTAACAGGGAGCGAGCGAGAGAATATGAAAATATAGCACGTGGTTTTTGAAGGCACTACGGGTTGCATGAAGTCCATGGTTAGGGGAGCTCAATCATCCAGTCTAACAATAAAACAGAAAATGATATTATTTAATAAAATATGTGCAACCTTTGAACTTGAGCCAGCCGTGACGATACACCACCTGACAAGAAAACTGAAGCATCCAAAAGACATGTAAACGTAATATGTAAATAATGAGACAGAACAGTCACTCGAGGGAATTACTGTTGTTGGAGTTTAGTTTTGTTACCAGATATGGTAGGGAGTATAAGGAGTGTGACCAGCATCAGATGTCAAGTGAGCGCTGTGAAGGACACACTCCTGTGAGACAGCGTTATCAGAGTTTGATAGGGGCCTAATTGTGGGTCTACATTGGCGGCTGGTCGGATCGTTCACTATACGTATTTCTTGGGGATTCAGGTGTGACAGTAGCCCGATGTTGGACTGCATGGGAACGGGCATACTTGTCGTGAAGATGATGCTTGGTTTGGGGGGGGCACTCAACTGCGTGGTTATCAGCGCCCATATAAAGTCGCAATTTTTACGCAGTACAATTTTTACACAATCCAATCTAGCCACTGTCACGAATGATGATGATGATGAAATGATGAGGACAACACAAACACCCAGTTCCCGGGCAGAGAAAATCCCCAACCACGCCGGGAATGTGGCCGAGCGGTTCTAGGTGCTTCAGTCCGCAACCGCATTGCTGCTACGGTCACAGGTTCGAATCCTGCCCCGGCAGGGTGTGTGTGATGTCCTTAGGTTAGTTAGGTTTAAGCAGTTCTAAGTCTATGGCACTGATGACCTCAGATGTTAAGTCCCATTGTGATTAGAGCCATTTGAACCATTTTGAACCGGCCGGGAATCGAACCGGGGATACTTGTCTTTTAGTTTCCGGTTGACTACGTGTGACCACCAAAAGGGAATATAACCGTATTTTGTACCAAGCACATCGTGACCCCTTCACATCTGCGCCTTCTATTCTAGAACTTGTAATAGGATCCGCGCAACATGCTGTTTTATCCTGCACCATTGATCGAAACTAGAAGCACCCGAAGTAGAGAATTACTGACCCATGCGGTGCGCTGACTTTAATACATAATAAACGGTTGCGTTTAGAGCTGAGCCGTGACCGGAAGGCATGGACTACTCATGAATGGTGTCGCGCTGTGTTCAACAATGAATCGCGCTTTGCACTACCGCGGATGACCACCACCGGCGAGTATGGCGGCGATCTTACGCAATCTCGTCGATTAAGTGTCTAAGCACATACCGTCATGAAACGGAACCAGCGCGTGCGGTCGGTAATGGAGAAGACAGGTTTACCTTGCGAATTCTACAAAAATTGTACCTCATCTATAAAGGAGACAGCGTATTGAACACTAGTGCGACCCATTCTTGACTGCTGTTCGAGTGTTTGGGATCGCCATTAGGTCGGATTAAAGTAAGACACCGAAGCTATCAGAACCTTGCTTCTATATTTGTTAGCGGTAAGTTCGATCAACATGCGAGTACTACGAAAATGCCTAGTGAACTCGTATGGAAATCCAGGAGGGGAAACGATGTTCTTGTCGAGAAACTATTGAGAAAATTTAGAGAACCGGCGTTTTTGGCTGACTGTAGAGGGATTCCACTGCCTCCAAAGTACCTTTCACGTATGAACTACGAGGATAAGATGAGAGGAATTGGAGCTCATGCGGAGGCACGTGGACAGTCGTTTTCCCCTCGATTCATTTGCGAGTGGCAGGAAAGGGAACTAGCTAGCAGTGATAAAAGATGCCCTCGGCCACGGTCGTTGGTGGCTTGCGGAATGTGTAGCAAGATGTACTTCGTTAGTGATACCAGCAGGGATTTTTTTCTCAGACTTCATATACTGTTTCAAATAGCAGATTCCTGCCAACACATAAATTTTGTCAGTGTTCATACCTAAACTGCAACGCTACTGCATTTGCAACACAACTACAAAAAACAGCTTTCTCAGGAACTAAAGTTGCCTCTAAACGAAGTTCTGCCGTTTTCCATAAATACTGTACGCCGTACCACGCGCAGTACAACGCGAAGGTGTAATAAATCTAGCACGAAGTCGAGTATGACCATTAACGCCGCACCTCATCACCCAATAGTAATAAGCGTATGGAACTCCTGCGCAGTTCCAGCTGTCGCTTTCGTCCGTAGAGTGCCGTTTGTCAAGGTGTTAGCTGGCTGTGGGGCTAGAACTCAGTTCCACCGGGAGCGCCGAGCACAGAGTGCAGCCCTAATTGGCCCGTGGACGTCACTTCCCTATATCATTTTCCGCGTTAATCTCAAGTGTTGCAATTCAGCGGTTTCCTGTTTCAAAGAGGTGTATGTACATAGAGGAGAGCTCCAGTCCTGGAACGTCTTAACTCGAGGTGTTCGTTACGTCAGCGGACGTGTGGAGTGAAATGTCAACGTCATCTGGATTCGATGCCTCAGAGCTCTTGATAGGGAAGAGAGTTAAGCTAAATTGACGGCTAATAATTATGTGGGAGAGCTGTTTCCATTGTAACTTCCATTCCACTTTGAACACGAGGGTAACGACGTTTTCACGTGCAGGAAGGACTCAGGATGGAAAGAGTATAAGAGATCTGTGCACATATTCAAATAGTAGAATGCACGCAGAAGCTATATTCGCGGAAGTTGTGACACGCCAAGTTTATTTTCGAGAGAAAGAACTCCCTGCAGGCGCATATCTGTGAGGTATGGTGTTAATTTATCTGGGAAGTTGAGGTCGATATGAATGAAATGTTTTTGCAAATACTATTGCACATTGAAACAGCGATACGTATGCACAAGGTTTGTAAGAGAAAGTTACGTCCAGTACAAGTGTTTTATTTTGTGAAGAAACCATCATGAAGGGATACGACACGTTAGATTAAAGTTAAAATTTTCTGGGGTGTCAGGCCGCGTCATATTTCTTCTAAAATAATCGACGTTTCGATCCCTCTGCTGGGATCTTCTTCAGGATCTTCCGATGTCCACTATTGCTAAAAGACACTAGCAATAGTGAACACCGGAAGACCCTGAAGAAGATCCCAGCAGAAGGGTGGAAACGTCGATTATTTTAGAGGAAATACCCCAGAAGATTTTAACTTAATTGGAGTTTCTGCCAGCAGCTGCCGAGTACGGTTTACAGAAAGACGAAGGGAAACGGAGATTGTCTAAAAAAAAAAAAAAAAAATGTTTCGGATATTAAGACTAATGGGTGGCTGTTGGTCAACACAGATTTCCCTCATGTGATAGGGAACGTTCTACACAATACAATATTTGTACGTTGGAGATGTATTTCCTGAAACCGTCTAAAACTCTAGGTACCGCAGTCATACTTTTCTTAAGTACAACTTTATAATGTGGCGCAGTTGATAAGAAACTGGAATCATATTCTGGAGTTTATGCATTCAAATCTCCGTCTCCTAATCCTCATTTAAGTTTTCTTACAATTTCTTTAAATCACTTGGGGAAAATTCCTGGGTATATCTTCTGAAAAGCTCATGACTGACAGCCTTCCCGGTCCTCAAACGCTTTCAGCTTCTGCTACGTCTCTAATGGCCTCATCGTCAGAACGCTACACATCAGTCTTCCTTCCTTCCTTCTCCCTTCACTTTCAGCTTTCATTTTTTATGTTGTTTTCAGTGTAGGTAACAATAAAACTAAAAATACTCAATGAAGAGTCTGTGACAGCATTGCAGACATCACTTTGCATAGCAGCTCTGCAGAGCTCCAAACTGCTAATAATGTTTGTGAACAGTAAAGTGATTTAGCAGTTTGTGCCCATTTTTTGAGTACCTTGTCAGAATACAGTCATGGCATTAGTTATTACAGGTCAGTTGCCTCTCACTCTGTATCGTTGCTGGGTACTCCACCTATATTCACACAACAATAATAACTACTAATGGTCACTCTCAACGCGTCTCCTCTTTGTCTTTGTTCTTTAATGTCTTTTATTTCTTTGCTCTACTCTCTACCTCACTGTCATTCGCGGATCTCACAGTAGCTTCTGTAACACTTGAATAACCATACCCCTTAGTTTGATGATTGATTCACGGCAACCCCAGTGCTAACTGAATTCATTTTACTTCTGTTACTCGTAAATTTAAGTCTGAAACGTGTTCACGTAACCCACCTCATAAACGTGCATTTCCGCTACGATCATCCGACTACTTGCTTTCATGCGCAACTTTTTGACGCATTGGTGTTAATGCTAAGGTACCTATTACAATGCACAACAAGGTAGAATGCCCAAAACACAAAATAAATAGCATTGGATACGGGATGCTAACAAACAGACTGGTCCTGAATAAGGAATATTTCCTACTATGGCTTACTGATACCAGTGAGGGAATGAAAGATGGAAACTCGAATTGGAAAATTCATCTTCACACCATAATCCCGATTCGACGTGAACGTGTAGTGCCCCTTCTCCTCCCAATAACTGACTAAGTGAGCCGTGAGAGAGCCATCGGTCAAACTATGTCAGTGAAACAATAAAGTGTTTCAGTCAATTTTAGGGTTGATGACCGTGTTACACAGAGGACAAAGGCATCTGGGTGACAGCATGAGTCGGTGGTCAGCACGTTGTACTGGGGAGGCTGTTTGGGCCGACTGCAGTTCCCCATACCGAGGACTCCACCGACACTCCAAACTCATCTATGGTGCTCTTCACGTCGGCAGGTGGCCTAATTTTAACCATTATGTGCGTTCACCTCCAACTGGCGCTAACACCTAATGAGATTTTTATCTCTCTGGTGCGTTGCCGTGAGTGACCCCGAACCGCAATAGGGTCTCTCCTGCAGACTGCACTGTCCCCCTCAAAATAGGCCCCATTAGGTATTACACACTTATGACACCGCTTGTTTCAGTCCCCGAAAAACTTAGCGGAAATCGATTTTTAAAACAATTTTTATTTCTCTCAGCGACCCGCTTATTAATCTCATCCGTGCTTGTAAATCGACGACCCTGTTATCAGGAACAGAAAAAAGTCGCACGACAATGTGTCTGGAGAATATGGAAGCTTTAGCATCATTGTTTTGGTCAAAAAAATCCGAACAAGTAAGAAAATATGTGCAAGTGCATTGACGTGGTGCAAAAGGCATAAATTATTTCCCCCACAAATCTGGGCTTTTTTTCGGTTTCCTTCACACAAACATCCAATTCTTTTTGATCCTTTGACCTTTCGGCAAGCACTCATGGCTCACTATGCCGTTAAAATTGAAGAATACGGGGAGCATAACTTTCACAGTTGGGCTCCACGATTCCCAATACCTGCATTCAGACGACTGAGCCGTAGTTTCGACGTCGTATCCGTAAATCCGTGTTTCATCACCTGTTATGACACGTTTCAGTAGCTATACACCTTTGTTGGCTTTATCTGGCGACTTGCATTCGCCTCTGTTTTTGTTCGAATTACACAAATTTTTAATTTTTTCTGCCATTTTTCATACCAAAACTATCTGAAAAAAAATTGATGGTATGAGCTAACTGATATGCCAACATGATCAGCGACTTCTCTGATTATGATTCGGTGTTCGTTCGTAATAATTTCTTTCATTTTTTCCACTCAGCTGATATGCTGACGCGTCCAAGGCTCTCATCACTGTTCAGCATCTTCACAGCCTTCTGCAAAAAGCTTATACCACTCGTAAACCTGAATAAAATAAAATTTGCCAAATCTTCAAAAAGGGGATCCCATACTAGGCGGTATAAATGGTAGAGAAAATAAAGAAACCATCGATTTACTCAGAGCATATTCACAATAACCGAAGTTTGACATTTAGTTAACTTTCCTGCCCTTTAATCCGTTCTTACAGAAAATTTTAACACACATTCTCCGATCCATTTTTTACACACAACAAAAATCTTCTATCCTACCAAAACACATGTAATTTTTTTGACGGGTGACGGCAGACGAAATATTCAATATGGCTAACATTGTATAGATACTATTCAGACATATTTACAAGTCGGAATAGTAAAGTACGAGAAATTGCACAGTTTCCGTTACTTTTTTAATATACCTCTTAAATGTAATCGAACAGAAATTTATATCACAGATTAGGTACACGATAAGAACATGATTAGAACTGCAGAACTGTACATGATCCTTGGTTTTGATATTTCAGTGTGATGTGAAACCCCGCAAACGAGATCTCTAATTGTCGCGATATGGAATCAAAAAGGGCCTGGGTATGTTTCGTCTAAGCAGCTTGTATGCGTGAATATTGATGGCTGCAGAACAGAGACGAGTTCGTGCCTTAGCATGACCCACATACATTCTACGGCCGATACAGCTGTCGAACACCTGGGCAAGAGAAGCATTGGTATAAGCTATTCTTGAAAGAAAACTTATACATTCTTCAGCCCATCTGTTCGAACATTGTCGTGCTGAAATATGACTTTTGAGGCTGTCTGAAGAGAGCAGAACGCCTTGGACTCTAAAGATTCGGAGATGGAGCGGTTCAGATTGTCCTCAGTAGGCTGGTGTGGCTCAAATGGCTCTGAGCACTATGGGACTTAACATCTGAGGTCATCAGTCCCCTAGAACATAGAACTACTTAAACCTAACTAACCTAAGGACATCACACACATCCATGCCCGAGGCAGGATTCGAACCTGCGACTGTAGCGGCCGCGCGGTTCCAGACTGTAGCGCCTAGAACCGCTCGGCCACCCCGGCTGGCCAGGTTGGTGTGGAGATACTGCATGCAGTGGTGCTGAATACCAAAAACCACCACACTTGGTCTTTTTCCGTCTTCGTGTTCAACAGTGCTGGCTGCTAGACTGCACTCATCAGGGTAGCATCTAATACCTTACTGTATCACTGGTAGAAGAGAAGTTCGCTCTGGACACTACATATGGGACAAACTGTCTTACTGTACTCACATGCCTGTTGCAAATTGAAGAGTTTTTGGTTTCAAGAATATGAAGTTCAATCACCGGTATTCCACCTGTCTAGTTCTCACCTACATATATTCTTCTCAAGTCACCTTTCGATATATGATCGAGGATATTTTTGCTACCACTAACATAGCCCCCTTTTTACTGTTCGGTTAGATTATGGTGTGCGGTAAGTCTGACTATTAACCGTACATCAGAAATATTCTTTGAAATATTCTGCAGCAGCTTTGCGTTGGGGTTTAACGCCGCAAGAACACTGACATATGCAACTGTTAGCACTACTTGTCAAGTCGACCCAACCGCTACAGGTTGGAATACTTTCTCTCCAAGACGAACAATGCCAGTTACAGCGTTCAACTTTCTCTTCCAACACGCTCTTCAATCAGCGACACAAATGTACACCGCAACAGCCTACGAGAAACAGCGACACGTTAGACATACTTCCTACGCAAAGGAGAATCGCCAGTGTTCTGGAGTGACGGCATATAGTTCATGCTTTCCACCAGCTCGTAGAATGCTAACTCAAAACTGTAACACCGTCCGTATGAGCTCAAAAGTTCGCCACAGGCGGCGCGTGTGTAAGCGTATCTTTTTGCCGCCGACCAGCGTCTGTGATATGCATGCGCAGTATCGCAACGATGGAGCATATAAGGCCGCGCTTAGCACCTTGTCGTCATTCTTGCGACTCGTTCTGAGGATAGCCGGACGACACGCGGCCGAAATATCAGTGGAAGAAATTTTATTCGCACGGCTGCATGACCGAAATTTAATGGACTATTTGTTACGCCGCGAAAAGTTGAAAACGCACAGTCGTTTTAAGGCACTGATCGTTCTTCTTGGCGACTGGTGGTATATTGCTGGCCCATGTAAGCTGATGTGGCGTAGGCCTGCTTCTGTGGTGATGACTAAGGAGCGTGTTGTAAGAAAAAAAAAAAGATCAGCGTTCTTCACGACACGCCAACGGCCTTGCTACAATGGTAATACCGGTTCCCGTCAGATCACTGAACCGCTGTCGGGGCTGGGCTAGCACTCTGGCTCTGTTGGCAAGCGGGGTGCACTCAGCCTTTGTGAGGCAAACTGAAGAGCTACTTTATTGGAAAGTAGCGGCTCCGGTCTCGTAAACAGTCAAAACGGACGGGAGAGCGGTGTTCTGACGACATGGCCTTCCACATCCGCATCCAGTGACGCTTGTGGGCTAAGGATGACACGGCGGCCGGTCGGTACCGTTGGGCATTCATGGCCTGTTCGGGCCGAGTTTAGTTTAGTTCTTCACAACACAAAGCCGCTGCAGAATATTTCAGAGCATATATACTGTTAGCCAAAACATTATTAGGGAAGCTCAGGTGAATATCTCTCGCTGCATGATACTCTTCCCCTTTTCCTCGCGCCAAAATTCTCGTTATCAAACCAAGTTGTCTTAAAATACAAAGAGCAACAATTTTTTTCCAATTTCCCCCCACTCATCCTCACCTTACCGTCGAATCAACATGGAAACACATAGAGGTTGTCTACTGCGAAGCCCCATGCTCAAAAGTGTGCATTGAACGGTGTGATCCGAAACGTGTCAACAACAGCATTATGCTGTGACGTCACATCTGCGACAGAGGGCCGTCTATCCTGGATTACAGACTTGGTAAGTCTCCGGCCTCTTAAGTTAGGTGATGAGACGTGGATATCTAACGCTCGTGACTTCACTGTCCTTCAACCACTTTCCATAGATGTTTAGGACAGTAATACTCCAAAATCGGCCAGTTTCAATGTTTCCGAGACGCTCCCTTCCCAGTTACTGGGCTATAACAATCTGCCGCTCGTCAAACTCGCTTTTGTCAGTGGATTCCTCGTTTTGTGGTCCCTCTCTTTGCTAGAGTGATTTGCAAATCGTCTCTGCTCAGATTATATACAAGGTGGTTGTAGTTAAACTGTCGCAGCCTGAGCCACGCGGGGTAGCCGCGCGGTTTGGGGCGTCTTGTCACGGTTCGCGCGACTCCCCCTTCGGAGGTTCGAGTCCTCCCTCTGGCAAGGGTGTGTGTGTGTGTCGTCCTTAGCTTAAGTTAGTTTAAGTTAGATTAAGTAGTGTGTAAGGTTAGGGACCGATGACCTCAGCAGTTTGGTCCCATAAGACCTTACCACTTTCGCAGCCTCAGCCGGTGCCGACAGAAAACTTTTTACTTTAGCGGTACTCCACTGTATAGGAATGATGTTCAGACTGTACGCTGCAGGATTTGCGGTTTCCGTGATGTTAGTGGACGGTCGTCACATTGGTCATCGTTTGTAAACTGGAACGTAAACATGGTACACGGTTAACAGATGTTCCCCCTCTCATGTCGAAATTAAAATATCTTTCAATGATTTATTCGTTATTTATCTTCCGCATGTCCTTACTGATGTATCCACCAAGTTTCATTGTCCCCTACACTCTACAATGCGGCATTCAATCTCGCGGCAAGGTAGTAGTTATTGTGCTTTCGCTCACCAGCGAATATGCCACCAAATGAGGATGAGGGTCAGAGAAAATAGTACCTGCGCAGAGCCGTTTTGCCTCAACATCATTTGCGAATGGAGCAGGTAAGGAAGAACTTGAGGTGATCCCCCAAGTACTCTCATCCGCACACTCGCAGATTATAGTTGTACATGAAGATTCCACGTGTAGTAGAAGCAGATAGTATCATCATTCATTATCAGTCATCCACAATGGAAAACTGAGACTGTCAATGTGTTTTGAACGTCAGTAAGGACGATATCAAGATCAATATTTTGTTTATGAACTAGTCATGTTTCAGCATGAACCCCTTGGCAACAGTCAAATGTGTTAGTGAATAGGGTGATTTGAAGAAACTCCGACATTAGCCGCAATCGGGCACTGGAATAAATCCAATGGCGACATGTGAAAATTTGTGCTGGACCGGGACTCGAATCAGTATTTCCCACGCGAACGGTCGCTTAATAGTTTCGGCTATCCGAGCACGCTGCCCGTTCATTCAGCATTCCCAACTTGTCGCATACTACCGGGTGATCAAAAAGTCAGTATAAATTTGAAAACTTAATAAACCACGGAATAATGTAGATAGAGAGGTACAAATTGACACATATGCTTGGAATGACATAGGGTTTTATTAGAACAGAAAAAGAAACACCCCATATTACTAGACGCGCGAAAGATCTCTTGCGCGCGTCGTTTGGTGACGATCGTGTGCTCAGCCGCCACTTTCGTCACGCTTGGCCTCCCAGGTCCCCAGACCTCAGTCCGTGCGATTATTGGCTTTGGGGTTACCTGAAGTCGCAAATGTATCGTGATCGACCGACATCTCTAGGGATCTGAAAGACAACATCCGACGCCAATGCCTCACCATAACTCCGGATATGCTTTACAGTGCTGTTCACAACATTATTCCTCGACTACAGCTATTGTTGAGGAAAGATGGTGGACATATTGAGAATTTCCTGTAAAGACCATCATCTTTGCTTTGTCTTACTTTGTTATGCTAATTATTGCTATTCTGATCAGATGAAACGCCATCTGTCGGGCATTTTTTAAACTTTTGTATTTTTTTTTGGTTCTAATAAAACCCCATGTCATTCGAAGCATGTGTGTCAATTTGTACCTCTGTTTCTACATTATTCCGTGATTTATTAAGTTTTAAATTTATACTGAATTTTTGATCACCCGGTACATACCAAGCGTTCCTGCTTATCACCCCCATTGCATGGTTCCCACAAGAAGTCGGACGAAGATTACTTTCACCCTGAATGATCTTTAATTACCGTCGAGGTGCATATATATTTATCTGCGTGGTGTGTGTTCCTTCGGACATGTAAGGCACATTACCTAAAAAACACTACAAGAAAATAAATAGAGACCACTTGCAGTTATGCCATTTTTGCAGAATGCAGTTATCGTCTAAATGACATGTGTTCGATGTCCACAGGTAACTACAAGTTGTCGTTTCACTTTGCTAAGGTCGGCCGCTGTGACCGAGCGGTTCTCGGCGCTTCAGTCCGGAACCGCGCTGCTGCTCCGGTCGCAGGTTGGAATCCTGCCTCGGGCAAGGATGTGTGTGTTGTCCTTAGATTAGTTAGGTTTACGTAGTTCTCAGTCTAGGGGACTGATGACCTCTGATGTTCAGTTCTATAGAGCTTGGAGCCATTTGAACCATTTTTGAACTCTGCCAACAGCTTAGATATAAAAAAAACGCAAGAAAGACATTGTATCCAATGTATCCTATGTTGAAAGCCCATTAAGGAACAGGTAATACAGATTAAAACTTTTGTGGGTAGGTAAAGTCATCGTTATGTTCTGCAGATCACCGTTTCAGCCACTACTGCAAGTGGCATTCGTCAGGATTGTGTATTTACTGGAACACCGAGTGAGGTGGCAATAGTAAACCACTAAATTCGCACTGAGTAGGACGGTGGTTCAAATGGCTCTGAGCACTATGGGACAACTTCTGAGGTCATCAGTCCCCTAGAACTTATAACTACTTAAACATAACTAACCGAAGGACATCACATACACTCATGCCCGAGCCAGGATTCGAACCTGCGACCGTAGTGGTCGCTCGGTTCCAGACTGTAGCGCCTAGAACCGCTCGGCCACCCCGACCGGCGACGGTGGTTCAAATCCCCGTCCAGCCACACGGAATGCTTTGTCCGTGATTTTCCTAAGTCGCTAAAGATGAATGCTGGGACGGATAATGTGAAATCGCACGGCCATTTCCTTCCTTCGTCAGAGTTTTTGCTCCGTCTCTAATGACTTCCTAGTGGGCGTAACGTTAATACTAACATTCCTGTAGTAAGTACACCACGCTGATGAAGACTACTTGCAACAGAGGCCGAAGCTGTGGTCTAGAAACGTTACGACGCGGTAATACACTCAGAAAAGTTTTATGTAAGTTACAACGGCCGCGGGAGCCTACACTTACACAACATACAATACAGTTGCGACGCCTGTGTTGTGGTTCGCACCACGTGGTATGAGAGATCGCAGCAGCTGCGAGAAATTGAGTCGCGGCTTGTTGTAGCATTCAGGTAACGTAATACATTTGGATTTCAGAGAGCGGTAAAGGGAACGCGAGACTGGCTGGCGAATTAAGGACCCCATAACTCACTTGGCGGGGGCGTTTCGAAATGGCTGATTATCCCCGCACGAGCGGCGATATGATTAAAACAATGAACAGATGGCTATCGGCGCGCGGGAGAAATCGCAGCGCAGGCCGGTCGTGCATTCTCGCCGGTAACGAGAGTCGACTCGCTGGACGACCTTTATCGATAATGACTGCTGTTTCGCCGGCCGGCCCATATATGCACGATCCGCTCCGGCGGGTGGGTCTCACACCTGGGCTCCCGGGAGAAAGCGACGCTCGCTCACCCTACTCTCGTCTATTCTGCTCTGCGCGCCCGCGCCGTTCAGCGAACTGCCAACTAGCTTGTGTACCGCAAACTGAAAACCAAACTCACGACTCTCTCCTGGTAAAATACCAAGGAGCCACTCCTGCGTACTCATCCCGTAGTTTTCTTGTTTTTGTTTACCTTCTGTCGACACTTTCGTGCTAACATTTCTCGCTGCGATTTCTGCTCAGAATTTTGCATTCGATTTAAATGTTGTTGTTGTGGTCTTCAGTCCTAGGACTGGTTTGAAGCAGCTCTCCGTGCTACTCTTTCCTGTGCAAGCTTCTTCATCTCCCAGTACCTACTGCAACCTACATTCTTCTGAATCTGCTTAGTGTATTCATCTCTTGGTCTCCCTCTACGATTTTTACCCTCCACGCCGCCCTCCAATACTAAATTGGTGAGCCCTTGATGCCTCAACACATGTCCTACCAACCGATCCCTTCTTCTAGTCAAGTTGTGCCACAAACTTCTCTTCTCCCCAATCCTGTTCAATACTTCCTCATTAATTATGTGATCTACCCATCTAATCTTCAGCAATCTTCTGTAACACCACATTTCAAATGCTTCTATTCTCTTCTTGTCCAAACTATTTATCGTCCATGTTTCACTTACATACATGGCTACACTCCATACAAATACTTTCAGAAACGACTTCCTGACACTTAAATCTATACTCGATGTTAACAAATTTCTCTTCTTCAGAAACGCTTTCCTTGCCATTGCCAGTCTACATTTTATACCCTCTCTACTTCGACCATCATCAGTTATTTTGCTCCCCAAGCAGCAAAATTCCTTCACTACTTTAAGTGTCTCATTTCCTAATCTAATTCCCGCAGCATCACCCGACTTAATTCGACTACATTCCATTATCCTCGTTTTGCTTTTGTTGATGTTCGTCTTATACCCTCTTTTAAAGACACTATCCATTCCATTCAACTGCTCTTCCAAATCCTTTGCTGTCTCTGACAGAATTACAATGTCATCGGCGAACCTCAAAGTTTTTATTTCTTCTCCCTGGATTTTAATACCTACTCCGAACTTTTCTTTTGTTTCCTTCACTGCTTGCTCAATATACAGATTGAATAACATCGGGGAGAGACTACAGCCCCGACTCACTCCCTTCCCAACCACTGCTTCCCTTTCATGTCCCTCGACTCTTATAACTGCCATCTGGTTTCTGTACAAATTATAAATAGCCTTTCGCTCCCTGTATTTTACCCCTGCCACCTTCAGAATTTGAAAGAGCGTATTCCAATCAACATTGTCAAAAGCTTTCTCTAAGTCTACAAATCCTAAAAACGTAGGTTTGCCTTTCCTTAATCTAGCTTCTAAGATAAGTCGTAGGATCAGTATTCCCTGACGTGTCCCAACATGTCTACTGATTCCAAACTGATCTTCCCCGAGGTCGGCTTCTACTAGTTTTTCCATTCGTCTGTAAAGAATCCGCGTTAGTATTTTGCAGCAGTGGCTTATTAAACTGATAGTTAGGTAATTTTCACATCTGACAACACCTGCTTTCTTTGGGATTGGAATTATTATATTCTTCTTGAAGTCTGAGGGTATTTCGCCTGTTTCATACATCTTGCTCACGAGATGGTAGAGTTTCGTCAGGGCTGGCTCTCCCAAGGCTGTCAGTAGTTCTAATGGAATGTTGTCTACTCCCGGGGCCTTGTTTCGACTCAGGTCTTTCAGTGATCTGTCAAACTCTTCACGCAGTATTATATCTCCCATTTCATCTTCATCTACATCCTCTTCCATTTCCATAATACTGTCCTCAAGTACATCGCCCTTGTATATACTCCTTCCACCTTTCTGCTTTCCCTTCTTTGCTTAGAACTGGGTTTCCTTCTGAGCTATTGATATTCATACAAGTGGTTCTCTTTTCTCTGAAGGTCTCTTTAATTTTCTATAGGCTGTATCTATCTTAGCCCTAGTGAGTTAAGCCTCTACATCCTTACATTTGTCCTCTAGCCATGCCTGCTTAGCCATTTTGCACTTCCAGTCGATCTCATTTTTGAGAAGTTTGTATTCCTTTTTGCCTGCTTTATTTACTGCATTTTTATATTTTCTCCTTTCATCAATTAAATTCAGTATTTCTTCTGTCATCCAAGGATTTCTACTAGCTCTCGTCTTTTTACCTACTTGATCCTCTGCTGCCTTCACTACTTCATCCCTCAAAGCTACCCATTCTTCTTCTACTGTATTTCTTTCCCCCATTCCTGTCAGTTGATCCCTTATCCTCTCCCTGAGACTCTGTACAACCTCTGTAGTTTCTTCAGTTTTAATCTACAGGTCATAACCAATAGATTGTGGTCAGAATCCACATCTGCCCCTGGAAATGTCTTACAATTTAAAACGTGATTCCTAAATCTCTGTCTTACCGTTATATAATCTATCTGAAACCTGTCAGTATCAGATTTAAATAAGAGCAGTGAAACTGCTGGGGAAATTGAGACTCCCTATTCGGTGTCTTAGACAAAGATAAAATTTCCCTAATTGAGGCAGAGATGGTGCTGATACTGTGCTGATTAAATTCAGTTAAGGGACAACATGAGGCACCAATTACGTAACGATGGAATATTGGAAAGGTAAGCGCCACGTTTGTGAAGACCAGTGCTGTCTACGTTTACGTCTTGTGAGAGAACAGCACTTGAGCGCGGCGATTACAATATTTAAATAAATAATGAGGTTATAGGCACTAGCTTCAGGAATGTACGTAGAGCAAATTTCATTTACATTAAATGTTTTGCTGTGGGCAACGGCTCATTACTTTGGGGTATCCTCTTCAAAATACAATTACAAATCAATTAATAGCTTAAACAAGTATGAACGAAGTTAAAACATTAATGTTATACCCATTATATAACATTGGTGCATAAATTCGTAGCGTTTATTCATAACTTAACAGATACACGTAATTGAGACTCTAGCCACCAGTATTATATTTTGCTTCACTGTCTGCGTTGAGGTAACTTTTAGATTCCGTGACTGTTGAAGTCATGTGATTTTAAGGTGAAGATCTCGTAGAGCCATGAGGGCACCGCATATTCATCCGGAAAGGAATTTCTTTGAACGTTATTCGATAGTTAGCGGAAAAGGTGAAAATCTGAGGGCTCAAGATCAAGCGAACAAGGTCGGTGCGGAATGATTTCCCAACCCAACACCTGCCTAGTGTTTCTTGTCATGCCAGCCGAATACAGGCGGGCGTTATCGTGGTACAGTATCCCTTCACGCGTCCGCTCCCGGTAGCTGAGTGGTCAGCGCTACAGAATGTCAATTGTAAGGGCCCGGGTTCGATTCCCGGTTTGGTCGGAGATTTTCTCCGCTTAGGGACTGGGTGATTTGTTGTCCTAATCATCATCATTTCATCCCTATCGACATACAAGTCGCCGAAGTGGCGTCAGATCGAAAGACTTGCACCCGGTGAATGGTCTATCCGACGGGTGGCCCCTCTCACGCGACATTTACATCACTTCACGCAGTCTTCCTGGTCGTTGTTCATGAACTGACGCCTCACTTGTTGACAATAAGTATCAGCAGTGACAGTTACACCTCGGGGAAACAATTCGTAGTACATCAATAGTCGTTGTCGTACCAGATGCATAACATTATCTTTTGTGGGTGTGCGCAAGTCTTTGCACGGGGAATTGCTGCTTTGTTTGGGATCGATCATTCCTCTATTTTCCTTAAGTTAGCGTAAAAAAACACCGTTCCCCGTCACCAGTAACAATACAGGATAGGAATGGTCGGTGTTGTTTAAGAGCCAGCTGATGACGAGCAAGCAGAGATGTACATATGGCTACCCGCAGATTTTTGTGATTTTGGCTTAGAGCATGCGGTACACAGAAACCGGATTTTTGAACCTTCCACACTGCATGCAAGTGTCGCACTATCGCGGAACTATCACATTTCATCAACTTTGCCAGTTCACGAGTACAATGACGTGAATCGTTGTGGAGTAATATGTTTAAACGAGCTTCATCACCCTCCGAAGCTCTTTCTCAATGTGAAGAGTCACTGATGTCAAACGATCCTTCTTAAAACGAGAAAAACAATTTCTTGTCCTGCTCTGTCCAATGGTATTATCCGCATTCACGGCGCCTGTGTGTCTTACAGAGCTGTTCACAACATTATTCCTCGACTACAACTATTGTTGAGTAATGATGGTGGACATATTCAGCATTTCCTGTGAAGAACATCATCTTTGCTTTGTCTTACTTTATAATGCTACTTATTGCTATTCTGATCAGATAAAGCGCCATCTGTTGGACATTTTTTGAACTTTTGTATTTTTTTGGTTCTAATAAAACCCCATGTCATTCCAAGCATGTGTGTCAATTTGTACCTCTCCATCTGCATTCTTCCGTGGTTTATTCAGTTTTCAAATTTATACTGACTTTTTGATCACCCGGTACATGCGTGGAGTAATATGTTATTCGACTCTTCCCAGAAAGCACTCTCTCAAAATGTCAATAGTAAACCTCTCAGTGATGCATAACGTCTCTCGTGTAACATTTGCCATTGGAGTTTGTTAATCATCTCCCGCACCGACTAAACGATCCGTGACGAAACGCACCGCTGTTCGTTGGATATTCTGTACCTCTTCTATAAATCCTATCTGGTAAGGATCCCATATTAATGATCAATACTCAAGAATCGGTTGAGCAAGTGCCTTATAAGCAACTTCTTTCGCGAATGAGTTACATTTCCTTAAGATTTTTCCTCTGAATCTCAGTCTGGCATCTGCTTTTCCTAATGTTTACTTTTTTAGATCATTCCACGTATGGTTGGTCTGAATAGTCACTCCTTCATATTTTACGGCAGTTACTGTTTCCATTAGTGTCACATCAACAGTGTAGTCGTACGGTAATGGATTTCTTTTCCTATGTATGCGTAACATGTGACATTTTTTTACGTCTAGGGTCAACTGTCAGAACCTGCACCATTCATTAATCCTCTGTAGGCTGCTCTGCAAATCGACAATGTCTTTTGGCGTTACTACTTTGTTGTGAACAATTACATCATCTGCGACCGGTCTTAAACAGTATCCAACGCCTTCTATCAGATCATTCGTGCACTTTGTAAACAGTACCGACCCTATCACACTTTGTTGGGGTATTTCGAAACTTTCTTGTGGTATTCTGAAAATTACCTTTACATTTATTAATTTCGTTCCGTTAAGGACGACGTGTTGAGTTCTTTCTGCAAGTAAGTCTTGAATCCAATTTCAAAACTACAGTGTTTCATACGACCTCCTAATATTTTAGTGCGAGAAATTTACAAATGCAGCAGTTGCAGAGATATCTTATGCCAAATTTCTGAACTGGTTGCAGCAGTGGTAAAAAGTTTGGAGTAAAGAAAGGACGAGGAACATGCAAGAAGTTGGGGGACTGCAGAGTGGAAATCTCGGCACTATTGTGTGGACAACATAGACTTCTATAGCGCAACAGATTGGAAGACTATAAACGACAGAATGAGATTCTAGAGGACAATAGGGGGAATTTCATTAAGATAACGCCAGCACGGCCGAGGAACAAGAAGTCTGGTGCAGACAAGGAAACTAAACCACCCAGCGGCGACCGGGCAGCCGTCGTAGCGAGGATGGGAAGAGAAATAACAGCCATGTATTATGTGCGTGCCGCATAAAAGGAAGGGGTCGTACAGAAAAGATGGCGAAACCAGTTTAAATAATTCCGCTTGGTACGGAGAAGATCAAAGGCCGACCGTAATGTTCGAGACGGCGTAATTTCAAGATGCTTTTAGCTCCGAGACACTTCGGCATACAAGTGTATCTAGCGTCCTTTATTTTCAGCCACACGCTTGTGCTTCTGTTTCCACAGATGAGTTTCCTTTCGTAGCGTAGCCGCAGCAGACAATGGCTCGTTAGTTCGGCACATCTTTTACGAATATAGTGCTTCTCTTCGTATCACTGTAACGAGAAATAACACCAGTCCTTGTAATTGTTACACTAAATGGTGATAACATTCTCGATATTTGCACGATACTGTAGCCATATTTTCCCTTGTTTAGAGTCATGGAATAGAGACTAACATGAATTTTACTTTAACACGGACTAAAGCTAGCAGATGCACGAGATATTAAGATGGCGACAGGTTTCATCAGAAAAATTCTTCCCGCAGCGTTGGTATGAGAACAAGCGTATGTGTAGGCTTTTGTGCTCAGATATCCACCAGGACTTTCGAAACACGCTATACGCATACAGTAAGATTCAACTATTGTTCTTGTCTTGCAGGAGCTATTTTTATCGTTGTACTCCCTGTAAACAATGCAGTACCAACATATATTTTCTAGCTTGCCCGTGTCCTAGCTTTTATGTGTAGTAGGGAGAAACCAAGCGGCACAAGATCAGAATGAAATGTTCATTTTGCAGCGGAGAGTGTGCTGATATGAAACTTCCTGGTAGATTAAAACTGAGTGCCGGACCGAGACTTGAATTCGGCAAAAGTCCTGAGTTCGAGTCTCGGTCCGGCTTACAGTTTCAATCTGCCAGAAAATTTCTCCACCTATTTTGCTAGTAAAAGTCCGTCTTCTGACGAAGCTTCTATTTTTATTGAAGCAATACGTATTTTAAAGCGAAATCTTCATCGTCATTGTTCTCTGCTTTTGCAATTGAGGCTTTTCATAGCAGCCCCGCGGAGGAACTGTACATCAGGGAAGTCATAAGTATTGTTTTATTTGAAGTACAAGAGTTTTGCTGCACTATTTACTTATTTACTCCTTGTGATACAGTTTATATGACTAGCTCGTTTCGACGATATGCCATTATCAAGTGTACGTTTTAGCTGGTATGATGTGGTCCACATGGCATCATGTAGCGTAAATGTCAATTGTCTCTTTGTTATGATACGATCACTTTGTTTATACGTTCACCTTTTTCCATGATCTTGTAACGTTATTTTTTCACATATAGCATTGCTGGAGCCGAAGCTGTCAGAAAATCTGTCAAAAAATTACTTCACAAGGTCACACAAAGAAAAAGTAAACATATGATTAACGTGATCGTATCATAACAAAAAGTCAAGCAGTATTTATGCCCCAAGATGCCATACGGACCACGTCATACCGGCTAAGATGTACGCTTCACAATGGCAATTCTCCGAAACGAGATCCTCGTGTAAATAGCATCAGTACAAGTAAATGAATTAATAATGCAGCAAAAAACTTGTACTTCAAATAAAATTTGTCGTTCTTCGACCTTATGCAAACTGCGAGCCCACTGGAAAGGAAACTATTGAATACATCATAGTTATTAATGAATGACAATTTTAATAAAAAAACTACACACATAACATCACACAAATGGACGAAAAAAGTGATCAGATTGTCCACTCCTTTTCAGACTTAGCGAGGAACGTCCTCTTTGCCCGCTCTTATCTCCTTGTATCTTCCCTGCTCCTTCCGTCGCGTTTGAGTTTCCTCCCAAGGTAGCAAAATTCCTTCCCTTCGGCTATTCTGTCGTTCACATGTTTCATTCTGAGTATGTCCCTAATCCAATTTCTAGCACTCCTCATGACTTTTGTATTTCTTCCGTTTACTCCTAGTCCATATTCTGAGCTCATTAGACTGTTAGTTCCATTCAAATAGTCGCGTAATTCTTGCTCACAGTCACCGAAGATAATAATGTCAACGGGGAATATTGTCATTGATATCCTTTCGCCCAGAATTTTGATCTGAACCTTTCTTCTGTTTCCATCATTGGTTCCTCGATGAACAGGTTGAACATCAAGGGAGAAACATTCCATACGAGCACTTTTCTCTTTGGTTTTCCGATCCAGTGTGTAAGAGGCATAGGTCCAGATACTGTGTACCCACTATCAGGGGTTCCCAACAGGTGGTCCGCCAGAGGGGTCTGCAAGATGCTATTAGAATAACAAATATATTAAATATATTTCGTATGGTAACAGATTTTCTGTTTTGGCCGCTCAATATTTTTTCAATAACGAATATGTCAATGTTTTTTCTAAGTACCAAAAATAAAAAAACGTATAAAAAGACTATTAATTTGGCTTTTTTAAGTACTTTTTTACTGTGATAGGGCAAGGTACCAATCATGCTCGATGAGGGGGTCCTCAAGAAAATTTTGTTGGGAAACCCTGCTTTTTCGCCGCGTCTGACAGTCTTCCCGCTAGCATACATGTTTTACTACCTGAAGTTCCCTGCACTGTTGTAATAGCATCGCGAAGTGGACTGCACTTGTCGGTATAGACTAGCCGTTTTGAGTCCATGTGTGCACACTTCAGTGCCTGACATCTACGTCTACATCTACATTTATACTCCGCAAGCCACCCAACGGTGTGTGGCGGAGGGCACTTCACGTGCCACTGTCATTACCTCCCTTTCCTGTTCCAGTCGCGTATGGTTCGCGGGAAGAACGACTGTCTGTAAGCCTCCGTGCGCGCTCTAATCTCTCTAATTTTACATTCGTGATCTCCTCGGGAGGTATAAGTAGGGGGAAGCAATATATTCGATACCTCATCCAGAAACGCACCCTCTCGAAACCTGGCGAGCAATCTACACCGCGATGCAGAGCGCCTCTCTTGCAGAGTCTGCTATCACGGTTACCAAATAACCCTGTGACGAAACGCGCCACTCTTCTTTGGATCTTCTCTATCTCCTCCGTCAAACCGATCTGGTACGGATCCCACACTGATGAGCAATACTCAAGTATAGGTCGAACGAGTGTTTTGTAAGCCACCTCCTTTGTTGATGGACCACATTTTCCAAGCACTCTCCCAATGAACCTCAACCTGGTACCCGCCTTACCAACAATTAATTTTATATGATCATTCCACTTCAAATCGTTCCGCACGCATACTCCCAGATATTTTACAGAAGTAACTGCTACCAGTGTTTGTTCCGCTATCATATAATCATACAATAAAGGATCCTTCTTTCTATGTATTCGCAATACATACATTTGTCTATGTTAAGGGACAGTTGCCACTCCCTGCACCAAGTGCCTATCCGCTGCAGATCTTCCTGCATTTCGCTACAATTTTCTAATGCTGCAACTTCTCTGTATACTACAGCATCATCCGCGAAAAGCCGCATGGAACTTCCGACACTATCTACTAGGTCATTTATATATATTGTGAAAAGCAATGGTCCCATAACACTCCCCTGTGGCACGCCAGAGGTTACTTTAACGTCTGTAGACGTCTCTCCATTGATAACAACATGCTGTGTTCTGTTTGCTAAAAACTCTTCAATCCAGCCACACAGCTGGTCTGATATTCCGTAGGCTCTTACTTTGTTTATCAGGCGACAGTGCGGAACTGTATCGAACGCCTTCCGGAAGTCAAGAAAAATAGCATCTACCTGGGAGCCTGTATCTGCAGCTGACCTGCTGCCGATGGAAAAATAAACATTAATGGCTTGAATGTTGTTACACGTACTTGGAGGTACTAAGCAACCGATAAACATACTCCTCATATACCTATAATTATTAGTCTGCAACTGAAGTAACTACTGATGAGATGTTCTTCAGTACACTGTCCTTCTTCATCAGTAGATATATATTTCCACGTATACCCCTACCCGTCTGTATTACATATTACCCATCATTCCCTATAGCTTGTATCTACTTTTACTGAGAGTTTCGAACATGTTAGGTTGTCGAATGCCTTAACGTGGTCAACAAATCCTGTGAGGGTCTCTGAATTTTCTTAAATCGTCCCTCCGTTATCAAGCACTACGTCAGAGCCCGCTAAAAGGCAGATTTATTTTATTTTATTTTTTTTTTAAACGAAAGAAAGCCTTGACATGAAAGGGAGGGCTGTGTGTGTGTGTGTATGAGTGTGAAGCTTGTGTGGGAGGAGAATGGCTGCGTGATTTATGAACCAGCTATACAACTCAGGGTTCCCTTAGCGACTGTGAGTCGTTGTTCAGCATAAGCAGCTATTGTGCTCGAGTGTAATTTTGCGCGCTGCCTCGCTTTGATGTGCAGAACAGTGCATATTTGAGCGACACTGCTTCCCAGCTGTAGGCGTCCAGAGAACAGTACGGCGTACATCCTGTGTCTGGCCAGCTGGAACGACGACTTCAGGCACGGCCTGTAAAAGCGACGCCCTGCAGGTCGGTGTTAACGCTGGGAAGTCTGTATAGCTACTGTGGTAGGGTGCCGCTCGCAGTACATATTATTCCTAAGTACGAAGAACACACAGCAGATCTTTACCAGCCATTGTCGCATTCGAGGTGGTACGCCGTCGCCATCCGCATTAAATTAGCAAGAAATAGCGATGTTCGGCTAATCTTAGCGCAGTATTCGCTGTACTACGTGTAGAATAATATGCAGCTTATTTCAGTCTCTAGGAAGTTGTAGCCACTTGAAGATCAATAAAACCGACTTTCTTGGAAGGTGACACC
Source organism: Schistocerca americana (assembly GCF_021461395.2). Classification (NCBI taxonomy): domain Eukaryota; kingdom Metazoa; phylum Arthropoda; class Insecta; order Orthoptera; family Acrididae; genus Schistocerca; species Schistocerca americana. The sequence continues at coordinate 656,789,758 of NC_060122.1, forward strand.
TCTCATGTGGTTCTCGAACTTTCTGGCGTTTGAGACCAGCGACTTTACCAACAACCTTATCCCAGAGTTCTCATGTCAACTTGTTGTGTGTGTATAGAGTGTGCAGTGATTGTTGTTGAGGAATGAGCTGACCGTGTAGTACCGAGTGGTCATAACTGAATTGCAGCTACTCACAGAAGTCCAGAATGGACTGTAATTATGGTATGGTAGCGAAACTTGGTACATATTCTGATGTGTTAATGTGGAACCAATTTACGCTGGAGAAGCAGTTCTAAACATTCTGCGTGGTTTCTGTTTGTTCTATATCGTGTCTCCCTACCACTTTCGCGCAACGACGCTCTGAGCGTGTTTTTTAGGGAATCGACTAGTTTGAACCTGGGACTTGTTGCTGGTAAGGAGACGTCAGACCACACATGACATGTAGAATTCAGAAGAGTTCAGTGAGACTAGCGATAATATAGCCAAATACTTAATGATTTCAGCGTCAGCTCCACTGCACTCCCTGTAAAGGAATCTTAGTACTAACTGAATTTAGTGGAAGGGGTTCAAGGCTTTCCTATTTTTAGTTAGCTGGTAAAATAACGTCGAAAAAGCAGTTAAGTTTACCATTGGAAATTTTATTCTACTCACAGAACATCGTTTATAAATTGCACTATTGATAACAGGAAATGTTTTAATACAGGATGGTAAAAACCAACTGCGTTCAACAAAAATGTGAACGAATTTTCCCTGAGTGGGTTTCCAAGTTCTACAATGGATCGAAGGATGACCTATGCCATATCACATCTATAATCTAGGTTTAAATTAAGTTTCACAAGAGAGAAAACTATCAAAATGGTCTACAGTGACCCTCAATTATCTTTAATTACTTATCTAACTTGTCGTAAATTACAGTGGCTGATGTGGCTTCTCAATAACTATACAACAGAAAAATCATCGCGTTTCAGATTTTTACTTCAAGTGGCAAATGTGAACACCATGAGCTTTAATTGACAATCGACACTAGTATTACGCAAGAAGGGGGTGTAACAGATGAGACTTCTGCAGTTCTGAGTGAAGCTTTATGCGCTGTTATGTGGCATCGCGTGCATTCATTACCTTGTCGGTGTTCATCAGGGGGCGGCGGGCAGCACAGCTCCGCTCACCTCGCCGTCTCCGAAGCAACTCTGTCCTAACTTCTCCTTACTACAATTTACCGAAGTTGGTTTAAAAAAAAAAAAAAAACTATCTGGCTGTGTTTTCATCTGGCCAATCAGGGTCTCAGTGTTAACCTTAAGCTCCGCCTACAAAAATTCTGTCTATCCAATGAGAAACGTTATACTTTTCGTGGTGGGGCAATGTTTTTAAAGTTTGCAACGTAACAGAGACGCGAAAAAGTCTCACGCTAAAACTTGCAGCTGGTGTGGTCCTTTTAGCGTTATCGTAAGATCTATACTGTTCTTCTGGAGGGCACTATCTTTTAACATGGGCTGGGGGGTGGTCCTAACGTAACAGAGACGCGAAAAAGTCTCACGCTAAAACTTGCGGGTGGTGTAGCCCTTTTTGTGTTGTCGTAAGATCTATACTGATCTTCTGGAGGGCTCTAGCTTTTAACATGGGGTGGGGGGTGGTCCTAACGTAACAGAGACGCGAAAAAGTCTCACGCTAAAACTTGCGGGTGGTGTAGTCGTAGCGGTTAGCTGGTGACGTGGGTGTCCGTCCCTCCCTTATCGTAGGGCCTTCTCGCTTAACACGGTTCTGCTCTCGGCTTCTGTTCTCGTTTCTCCCCTCGGAACTGCGTCTGTCTCACGGTGGGAAGGTATGACATGCATTTAGGCATTCTTGTGTTAGTCTGTGGTATTCCATTTGCTCACTCGTTACTCGTATTACTTTGGTTAATTTAATGTCACGATTTATTCGGAGCTATGTGACATACTACTGGATTTGCTTATCATGTCAGGGTTTTCATGGAAGGTGTTGGATTTGCCTGACACCTTACACAGTTAAGTCCTATTTTAGCCGCCAAGTGAAAATCTGGCAAGGAAGACGTACAGAAATACACTCCTGGAAATTGAAATAAGAACACCGTGAATTCATTGTCCCAGGAAGGGGAAACTTTATTGACACATTCCTGGGGTCAGATGCATCACATGATCACACTGACAGAACCACAGGCACATAGACACAGGCAACAGAGCATGCACAATGTCGGCACTAGTACAGTGTATATCCACCTTTCGCAGCAATGCAGGCTGCTATTCTCCCATGGAGACGATCGTAGAGATGCTGGATGTAGTCCTGTGGAACGGCTTGCCATGCCATTTCCACCTGGCGCCTCAGTTGGACCAGCGTTCGTGCTGGACGTGCAGACCGCGTGAGACGACGCTTCATCCAGTCCCAAACATGCTCAATGGGGGACAGATCCGGAGATCTTGCTGGCCAGGGTAGTTGACTTACACCTTCTAGAGCACGTTGGGTGGCACGGGATACATGCGGACGTGCATTGTCCTGTTGGAACAGCAAGTTCCCTTGCCGGTCTAGGAATGGTAGAACGATGGGTTCGATGACGGTTTGGATGTACCGTGCACTATTCAGTGTTCCCTCGACGATCACCAGTGGTGTACGGCCAGTGTAGGAGATCGCTCCCCACACCATGATGCCGGGTGTTGGCCCTGTGTGCCTCGGTCGTATGCAGTCCTGATTGTGGCGCTCACCTGCACGGCGCCAAACACGCATACGACCATCATTGGCACCAAGGCAGAAGCGACTCTCATCGCTGAAGACGACACGTCTCCATTCGTCCCTCCATTCACGCCTGTCGCGACACCACTGGAGGCGGGCTGCACGATGTTGGGGCGTGAGCGAAGACGGCCTAACGGTGTGCGGGACCGTAGCCCAGCTTCATGGAGACGGTTGCGAATGGTCCTCGCCGATACCCCAGGAGCAACAGTGTCCCTAATTTGCTGGGAAGTGGCGGTGCGGTCCCCTACGGCACTGCGTAGGATCCTACGGTCTTGGCGTGCATCCGTGCGTCGCTGCGGTCCGGTCCCAGGTCGACGGGCACGTGCACCTTCCGCCGACCACTGGCGACAACATCGATGTACTGTGGAGACCTCACGCCCCACGTGTTGAGCAATTCGGCGGTACGTCCACCCGGCCTCCCGCATGCCCACTATACGCCCTCGCTCAAAGTCCGTCAACTGCACATACGGTTCACGTCCACGCTGTCGCGGCATGCTACCAGTGTTAAAGACTGCGATGGAGCTCCGTATGCCACGGCAAACTGGCTGACACTGACGGCGGCGGTGCACAAATGCTGCGCAGCTAGCGCCATTCGACGGCCAACACCGCGGTTCCTGGTGTGTCCGCTGTGCCGTGCGTGTGATCATTGCTTGTACAGCCCTCTCGCAGTGTCCGGAGCAAGTATGGTGGGTCTGACACACCGGTGTCAATGTGTTCTTTTTTCCATTTCCAGGAGTGTATTTCCACGTGTATTGGATTAGAAACGGGACGTGGGCAGAGAGGGTCAAACAAGTAAGGAATGCATAATGTTGATTTTATTATTAGCAGCTGCTTACACAATTTGTTCAGTATGAGCCCCGGAGACGAGATGTTGCATCCGTGAAACGCGATCAACAGTTGCTCGCAACAGTTCCGGTGGAATCTGAGCACCGTGTTCCTGTATACTGGCCTTTAGAACAGGTAGAGATTGAACGTGTTCCTGGTAAACGCATTCTTATAGACACCCACAGAGCCAGAAATCACATGGATTCAGATCAGGTGATCTTTCAGGCCATACATCTGGGAAAACTCCGGAGATAACACATTCGCGGAAGGTTGCATTAAGCAGATCTTTCACTGGGCAAGCGACATGAAGTGTTGCCCCATCTTGCATGAAAACAGTGGTTTTCTCACAGTTACAAGTTTCCAAAGCAGGAATCGCATGATGTACAAGGAGATGTAGATAACGTACAGGCGTCACGGCACACCTGACAGCCCTCTGGGTGTAGTCTTTTCAAAGAAGAACGGACCTAGAATAAAGGTACTTGTGAATCCACACAGCACACTCAAATACGGCGAGTGCAATGGTACTTTGTGCACAACACGCGGCTTAACAATACCTCGAATTCGTAAATTCTGTGTATTCACGGCGATCCTTAGTTTGAAATGTGCTTCTCCGCTCTACAGCGCTACATTTGAGTGCCAGAAACGGAAGAGCAAATTCAGAAAGTTGCTGTGGATCGTTAGATTTCGATTGCTGCGCCGCTTGGATCTCGTACAGGTAACAGTTTAGCATGTCGCAGAACTTTCCCTTCTATTGACCATAGGATGGTTAATTCGGATGACACAGCACGCGCTGTCACACTACCCGGGGCTCTGCCAGTGACAGCGACAGCAGCCTCGTCAATCACAGGACAGGGCGCCCCACTCTTCCAGGTGCCACACCAAGCTCACCCATCTTTTCTAATTTCATTGTCATCTTCTTTAAACCGTTTAGCGATATCGGGTCTCTACTCAGACCTTCCAATCGCCGATTCTCTTTTAATGCAACACCGCAATTGCTGCCGTTAGCATAAAAACAGTTTCACTAACAGCACGCGGTCTCTCTGCTCGAGTCCGCAGCTCGCGGTCGCGTTCTCTCTTCCCGAGCACGGGGTCCCGGGTTAGATTGCCGGCGGGGTCAGGGATTTTCACCTGCTTTGAGATGACTGAGTGTTTGTGTTGTCCTCATCATTTCATCATTATTCCCGAAAGTGGCGAGATTGGGCTGAGCAAAGGTTGGGAATTTGTACGGGCGCTAACCGCGCAGTTGAGCGCCCTACAAACCAAACATCGTCATCATCATCTCTCTGCTCGATAGCTATACTGTTCACTCAGCCTACGGCTTGTTAGATGACAGCGTGGATGTCATACCGTCATTCAAACAGTGTACAGCTCCAGATTTGCACCTGGCGGCCACAATCGAAAGTAATTATTTCCAGCGTAAATCGGTTCCGCATTAATGCATTAGCATATCTACCAAGTTTCGCTGCCATAATTACTGCCGATACTGGACCTCCGTAAGAAGCTGCACTTTAATTACAAGAACGCGGTTTTAGCTTTTCAAATCATGAAACAATTTTCTTTTGTAATAGTAAATTGAACGGGGTTGTGTTCTCTTAAATAGACTGGCCTTGCATTCGGGAGAGTCTAATCGCCATCCAGCCTTACTGATACTGTTTTTCCGTGATTTACATTAAATGCATTATATCACATGAATGCGGAGATGTTTCCTAATAGAAGACTGAGACTCCAACTCGGGGCCTTTGCGTTTGGCGGGCGATTGCTCTACCACTCAGCTACCCAAGCACGACTCACGACCCGTCCTCACAGCCTGAATTCCACCATTACCTCGTCTCCTACTTTCCAAACTTCACAGAAGCTCTCCTGCGAAACTTGCAGAACTAGCACTCCTGGAAGAAAGGATATTGCGGAGACATGGCTTAGCCACAGCCTGGGGAATGTTTTCAGAACCAGATTTTCATACTGCAGCGGAGTGTACGCTGATATGAAGCTTCCTGGCAAATTAAAACTGTGTGACGGCAGAGCACTTGCCCGCGAACGGCAAGGATCCAGAGTTCGACTCTCGGTCCGTCACACAGTTTTAAACTGTCAGAAAGTTCCATAACAGCTCACACTCTGCTGCAAAGTGAAAATTTCACTCTGCAAACATCTCCCAGGCTGTGGCTAAGCCATATCTCCTCAACATCCTTTCTTCCACGCGTGCTAGTTCTGCAAGTTTCGCAGGAGAGCTTCTGTGACGTTTGGAATGTAGGAGACAAGGTACTGGCGGAATTAAGGCTATGAGGACGGGTCGTGAGTTGTGCTTGGGTTCGTCCGATGGAAGAAAGGCAAAGGTCCCGAGTTCGAGTCTCGGCCCGTCACACAGTTTTAAGCTGCCAGAAAGTTTCAAATCCAGTCCTTGTCAAACTAGCTCTACAAGTATTTAAACGACTATAAATGGTGATTTTGCTACATGGGGACAAACTGCGAGAAACGATCCATGGGAAGATAAGGAGCAAAGAAGGACATATTGTGAGATATGGCCGCGAATGGGTTCTAAGGGAGCCAAGGGTATTGTCAGGAGAGCCCCAGTGAAGTGTGACAGGACCGCTGTTGTTCTCCATACACACAAATGATTTGGCGGACAGGGTGGGCAGCAATCTGCGGTCCTTTGCTGATGATGCCGTGGTGTCCTGCCGTAGCGGTCACGCGGTTGCAGACTGTAGCGCCTAGAACCGCTCGGCCACTCCGGCCGGCGCCCGGAAAGTGTCGAAGTTGAGTGACTGTAGGAAGATAAAAGACGACTTAGAGAAAATTTCCAGTTGGTGTGGTGAATGGCAGCTAGCCCTGAATGTGGAGAAATGTAAGGTAATCCGGATGAGTAGGAAGAACAAACCTGTTATGTTCGAATACAGTATTACTAGTGTTCTGCTTGGCACACTCAAGTCGTTTAAATATGTGGGGGTAATGTTGCGAAGCGATGTGAAGTGGAACGAGTATGTGGTAGGGAAGGCCAATGGTCGACTTTCGTTTATTGGGAGAATTTTAGGAAAGAGTGGTCCACCTGTTAAGGAGACATAATATGGGACGCTGGTGCGACCTATTCTTGAATACTGCTGGAGTGTTTGGCACCCATACAAGAACGGTTGGTTGGTTTGGGGGATTAAAGGGACCAGACTGATACGGTCATCGGTCCCATACAAGAACGGATTGAAGGAAGACATCGAAGCAATCCAGAGGCGGGTGCTAGATTTTTTACCGCTAGGTTGGAACGACACGTAAATTTGACGGAGATGCTTCGGGAGCTCAAATGGGAATCTCTGGAGGGAAGGCGACATTTTTTTTTCGAGAAACACTGTTGAAAAAATGTAGAGAACTGGCATTTGATGTTGACTGCCGAACGGATCTACTGCCGTCAACATACATCGCGCGTAAGGACCACGAAGATAAGAGAAATTAGGGCTCATACGGAGGTGTACAGACAGTCGTTTCTCCCTCGCTCTATTGGCGAATGGAACAGGAGGGGAAATGACAAGTAGTGGTACAGGGTACCCTCCGCCACGTACCGTACGGGGGCCTGCGGAGTATCTATGTAGATGTATATGTGGATGTCTTACCTCTTCTATTTTCATCTGGATGACTGCTATCTGGGTTAAATACGTTTGGAAAAAGCTTCTTGCCGCTTGTGCACGACTTGTCTGGCAACGGTTCTGTAACACAATGGCGTCCGAGCTGCGCACACGGGTTGAACAGTAGAGTATTCCCTTATTTCCATCCACATAGCCCCATAATTCAGAAAACCTTGCCCTACACTAGTCCAGTATCCCTGTAAAAGTTATCCAGGCCAGAATAAAACTGTCCGTACGACTGCTTCCTTGCGGGCAGTTTCCCTCTCTAGGGTTCCAGTCTACATGTCCTGCCCATTTCCATTTCATTGCTTTAACTCACCGTATTACATCGATGACTTTGGTCAGCTATTTTGCTATCTTTTTTTTATCTTTCCGAACTTGTGTACACTGTTATCTGTTTCCTTTCGCCAATTCGTTTAACGTTCGCGTTTCGCGGGCGTAAATTAAAAAGAAAGGATACACTGCTTGAAAGCTGTTCATTTCAAATCCACTGTCATTTTGGACTTGAAGAGAATGGAGTTTCTTCCAAACATCCTCAATCATAGATTTATACGGCAAAGATGTCAAACTTAGTATAACACCTGTTGTTCAGCAGTCATGGTTGGTTGTATGTACAAATAGTTCAAATGTCTCTGAGCGCTATGGGACTTAACTGCTGGGGTCATCAGTGCCCTATAACTTAGAACTACTTAAACCTAACTAACATAAGGATATCACACACATCCATGCCCGTGGCAGGATTCGAACCTGCGACCATAGCGGTCGCACGGTTCCAGACTGTAGCGCCTAGAACCGCTCGGCCAATCCGGCCGACGGTTGTATGTGCAGGTCAAAACGGTGTTCAGAGGGTGAGGAGTGGAACTGGACATTCGCATTAATCTGACATCGCGCACGATATTCGTGGAAAACAAAATGTGGAACTGTCCTGCCGTCAGTGGATTCGAGAGAATCTCGTCTGTCCATGATTGCGCTTGACTTATATATTTTTGGGTAAAGCTAAACGTCATTGGAAATCGTATCATCAGGCAAGTTAACAGAACAAAATTTAATCTCACGAGCACATTTACTTTACTCTCAAACAAGACCCGACCTATATTTCCTTCTTCGCCGTGGGATGAATTTCGTGTACCAAACTTACAAATTCGGAACTAATATTTCGCGTAGCATCTGATTAAATCTCAATCCCATACTAATTGTAGAAATTTTCTGCTATATTAATGTGTCAGCTGCAGTTGCTGTAACCGGATCTCTAGTTATACATACCTGCAGTGCTAACCTCTGTCTTCACCTTCGTGCGTCTGCGGTCGTTTATTCAAGTATTTATGTGCCATCTAACTACTCGCGTTAGACCGTCAACGAAAGAAATGCGAGGCTTTTGATTCTTGTCTATTTTTAGCGTCTCTTATAATTTCTCCAGACAACGGACACTGATTAGCTTTATCGACGAGGCGTTATTGGCTTTCATATAACAGATCCATTACAACCGGAACTGCTAACTCACGCAATCGAATACGTTGAGAATATATTGCAAAATCTATCAACTTCGCTCGCTGCGCGGACTGTCACACTATTTTTTTTCGGTAGTAAGAAGCTTGCCCACTGTCGGGTTACAGACTACTTGCTGGTGTGGGTCAGCCTCGACGCTCAGAGTACCGACTGCTCGCTGCGCGTGCCAAGGACACGGAAATAATCACGCGCGCCGGCCGGCCAGCCGCGGTAGGCGCCTAATAAGCAATTATTTCACGCCCAGTCTTTCGCTCCCGTGCTGCGCAATTTACAGTCCGGGCTGCTATTAAACGCTTATGATAACTCCTGTGGGACACGTTACAGCACGTATTACTGACCTACATTACTCTCCGCTGCGCAAATGAAGCATGAGAAAATGGCCTGTAATTGAAGCCGCGTATTGGTAACAGCAGGGGTGTCTTTCGCTTCCACGCTGGATGTATGATACGTCAACAAGGATACGAATAAATTCATGAACCTTTCGCAAACACACACACACACACACACACACACACACACACACACATCAGAGCGCGCGCGCACACGCACACACATGCAGACACACACACATAATTATCATCATCAACAATCATCTACACGGTCCAGGTACATTAATGTGACCACCTGTCAAAAGCCTGAATAATCACCATTTGAAGAGCGGACGTGCGGAAGAGGTTCTTGGAAGGTACCAACAGGGATGCGAAGCTACGCCGACTCCAGTGCAGTGGCCATTTGCGCTAGATTGAACGGTTCAGGATCCATGACACAAACACCTCGATCGAGGTAGTCCCACAGATTCTCGAATGAGTTTACATCTGGGAGGTCAGATGCCGAGGGGAGTACGATGAACTCATCCTGGTGCTCTTCGAACCACCCACGTACACTATGAATTGTGTGACACGTTGAATTTTCCTGCTGGTAGATGCCACTGTGCCGAAGAAAAACAAACGGCGTGTATCAGATTGACATGGCTCCAAGGAGTAGATGTGTACTTGTGTTGATCCATTGTGCCTTGCCGGCCGCTGTGGCCGAGCGGTTCTAGGCGCTTCAGCCCGGAACCGCGCTGCTGCTACGGTCGCAGGCTCGAATCCTGCCTCAGGCATGGATGTGTGTGATGTCCTTAGGTTAGTTAGGGGACTGATGACCTCAGATGTTAAATCCCATAGTGCTCAGAGCCATTTGAACCATTTTTGAACTGGCAGTGGAGGCTATATAAAACGTGTCTGTAGGACGCGGATAAGAGTGTTGCCGCTGTCGTAAGCAGAAAACGGAGCGGTTTATCTGACGTCTAGATGGGCATGACCATTGGCTTTCGGGCCAAGGGGAACCATTTCCGAAACGGCTTAGTCTGTAAATTGTTCACGTGCCACCGTGGTTAAAGTATGGCGTCATGGCAAAATAGCATTATCCAAAACCGGAGTCGGCGCAATTATGGTGTATCACGGGTCGTAGATAACAAGGGTGAACGACGGCCGCGCAGATGTCTGCGCGTGAATAGACGTGCAACTGTTGAACAACTGGCTCTCCCTTCATGGGAACAAGCTCGCGGTTATTAAGCCTCTCCTAGCGGGGGTGCGTGTGTGTGAAATCTTATGAGACTTAACTGCTAAGGTCATTAGTCCCTAAGCTTACACACTGCTTAACCTAAATTATCGTAAGGACAAACACACATACCGATGCCCGAGGGAGGACTCGAACCTCCGCCGGGACGATCCGCACAGGCCATGACTGCAGCGCCTGAGACCGCTCGGCTAATCCCGCGCGGCCTCTCCCAGCGGCTTGGACGACCTCCTCTCGACCTTCTCGTCGCGAGGAGATGATTTTAACTAGGTTGAGTATTGGACACTGTCTTTTTAGCCATCGTCATTTGTTAAGTGGTGCTCCCCCATCACTTTGTGCACATTAGCTCAAATGGCTCTGAGCACTATGCGACTTAACTTCTGACGTCATCACTCGCCTAGAACTTAGAACTAATTAAACCTAACTAACCTAAGGACATCACACACATCCATGCCCGAGGCAGGATTCGAACCTGCGACCGTAGCGGTCGCTCGGCTCCAGACTGTAGTGCACATTGCGCTCAACTTTTGACTGTCCGCCATTTCCTGACGGAATGCCCTTTTTTTAACTGCTTACATTCCCGTTTGGGTTTGCCGTCTGAGCTATCGGCCGTTTTAGCGAACGACCACGTTTTACATTTTATCCGTCGTAGCAATATGGCGAAGGACATTTAATTTTTAGTTCAGGACCTCTGTATCTCTATGGCGTATTTCATAGACCTTTTTCCATGTCCCTGTTTTTAGCTGTCTTCTCTTCCGTCGACTGGGATCAACGTGTAGTCGTTTTTAAGTCCTCTCCTTGTCTTCATGTTCTACAGTTTTGTGTTGCGTGCGTATGATGCTAGTTGTTTCTGAGCCCTAAAACAAAACAAACAAACAGACAGACTGATCACCCAGATGAACCTTCCAACAATGTCTCCTCCACGGATGTTCAGCGAACATTGGTGCGTATGGGCCTTTGCAACAGACGCGTGGTTCATGCATACATGCTGACTGCTGTTCATCGGCGAAGAAGGCTGGAATTTGCACGCCAGTTTCGCAACTGGACGTCCACTGAGCGGCGACTGGTGGTCTTTTCAGATGAATAACGTATTATGCTCCACCAAGCAGTTGGCCCTAGACGTGTACAGTCCTGCAACAATCCTCGGAAGCGTCCAGACCGAAGGAGGGAGCCGTACATTCTCATAAATGTTTTAGTGACATTCCCTATGTGATCTCGTCGTGCTGGAAGGCACAATGTTTCAAATGGCTCTGAGCACTGTGGGACTTAACATCTCAGGTCGTCAGTCCCCTATAACTTAGAACTACTTCAACCTAACTACCCTAAGGACATCACACACATCCATCCCCGAGGCAGGATTCGAACCTGCGACCGTAGCAGTCGCGTGGTTCCGGACTGAAGCGCCTAGAACCGCTCCGCCACGTCGGCCGGCGCCACTGCCAGTGCTGCCACCTGCCATCTGTAAATGGTTATCGCACGTTGACATTGAACTTAGGCTTATAGTATCCACAGTTGAATAAATGTCTCCTTTTGATTTTTTCACGTATCCTCTAGCGGTACGCAGCCATGTCTCGCTTGCGCAAGTTTTCCAACGCCATCCACATATCTTTCATTAGGGTGTTGTCTCCACATTTTCTTACGTCTTATACTCCAGCGCCAACGGTCTTGCCTCAGTGGTAATACCGGTTCCCGTCAGATCACCGTAGTTAAGCGCCGCTGGGCTGGGCTAGCACTTGAATCGTTAACCATCTGGTCTGCCGAGCACTTTTGGCAAGCGGGTTGCACTCAGCCCTTGTGAGGCAAAGTGAGGAGCTACTCGATTGAGAAGTAGCGGCTCCGGTCTCGTAAACAGACAAAACGGCCGGGAGAGCGGTGAGCTGACCACATGCCCCTCCATATCCGTATCCAGAGACGCCAGTGGGCTGAGGGTGACACGGCGGCCGGTCGGTATCGTTGGGCCTTCCAAGGCCTGTTCGGACGGAGTTTAGACTCCAGCACAGAACCGAATTGTTCTCACAGGTTCTTAAATATGTGAGTGGCTCGAAGATTTTGTAACAGAACCCAATATGTTCTCCTGGCCTGCGACTGTTCGTCGCAGACAAAGCTGTCGTTATAAGTGTAATACGGTCACTCATGTTATCCATATACGTCCATTGACGTATATATCATTGTTTTCCAATGACACTGTACTGTACGTGAAAGTATCGTCGTTGAGTGACTGTAGGAGAATACAGGATGACTTGGTCAGAATTTCTACTTGGTCTAATGGATGCTGACTAGCTCTCAATATGGAGGAAATGTAAATTAATGCACGTGAGTAAGACAAACAGTGTTGTAATGTTCGAATACAGTATTAGTGTTGCGCTGCTTGACACAATGACGTCGATTAAAACACAGCAAAGCGACATCAAATGGAACGAACACGTAATGTCGATTATAAGGAAAGTGATTGGCCCCGCTTCGATTTACTAGGAGAATTCTAGAAAAATGTAGCTGACATATAAAGCAGACAGAACACAAAACACTTGTGAGATCCATTCTTGAGAACTGCTCGAGTGTTCGGGACACTCAGCAGGCCAGATTGAAGAAAGTCAATTCAAGGGCGTGCTACCAGATCTTTTTATTGGTAGGCTCGATCAGCAAGTGACTCTTACGGAAATGCTCCGTGAACTCTACAAATGGGAATCTCTGGGGGGGGGGGGGGGGGGGGGAAGAAGACGTTCTTTACGCGAAACCCTACCGAGAAAGTCTAGAGAACTGACATTTGCGACGATCTACAGAACGATTCTACTACCAGTAGGATCCACGAACACAAGATAAATCAGGGCTGATACGAAAGAACATAGACAGTCGTCCTTCCCTCCCTCCATTTACAAGTGAAACAGGAAAGGGAATGACTAGCAGTACTAGAAGGTACCTTCAGCCGTGTGCCATTGTGGTACGCGGATTGTGTGTGTAGATGTACACCATGTCTTCTTTATAAATTTGTACTACTTTCTTTTCGATGTTTTGTTTCATAGTCGTATGATGATTTTCACGCTTACTCTCAAACCTTCTCCTTAATTTTGCGAATGATATTCACCACCACCCAAAATTAATTGGCTGCTGAATTAACAGCAGCTTTTAGGTGGTATAAGAATATCTTTTATACAATTTCTGAAAGCAGTGGAGCACAACTTTCACAAGATCTTTGCTGTATTTTTACGTTAGTTATTGGCCTTATCTGCAGTAAAGGAAAACCGCGAACCGACGTCAGCAAAAGGAAGCTGGTTTTGCTGTGTTAAAGTAAAACGTATTCCTCCCTTGCTTGCGCAGGAAGTACCTCGGCTCGAACGGTTGAAACACAAGACAAGAATCCATGTTTCTCAACGTTTCACAGTCATCCAGTTTCTAGCTTTATGTTTTCAAAGGTTTTGCAAAATCATTCCGAACGAATGCCGTAGTGGTTCCTAATAGATGCCATTGCTAAGAATATCCCCTTTAATTGACAATTATTAAGCTTCATAAAATGAAGGAAAATTCCACTACTGTACCTTTATTATTATTACTAGCAGAGAAACTATGCGGTCGCCGGGCTCATGTTCATAGCCACGCAGTTTCTGGCCTTGTGTTTAATGTTTATGACGTCATATCTCCTGAAGTATATATCGTACGATGATATAATTTTGTAAGTACATTCGGCAGCATAGTTTATACTGTCTGCAAAATGTGTTGCTATTGGATTCAGTACCAACGAAGTATTAAATTTAAATCTCATTCACGATGCGGCAGTTTTTGACGCATCTCACTGTTCATGACGTCATATCTGCTGAACTATGTGTCGTAGGACAATGCAGAGTCCGCCAGAAAAATGTATACACTCTTTGTCAGGCTCTATAGAGATATCGATATTGTCGTTCGATTTGAGCTACGAGTTTCTTGTGCTATGCTCTTCGGCTCAACAGATGTTAGTTCTTTCATCTCGCTATTGAGAAAACAAGACGGCTGGAGCACACTTGACAATCGAGCAACGAAAATGTATTGTGAAGTGGTTTTGCAAGTTTGACAATGCTGATGAAGCGCAACGTCAGTGGAGGCGGGAGTTTGAAACAGAGCCGCCAACCAGCCTAACAATTAAACGTATCATTGACAAGTTTGAATTGCATGAAACGATTGGCGATATACACAAAGAAAGATCAGGAAGACAGCGTACAGCTACAAGTCCTGCTTCGTCGGTTCTCGTGTTGGAAACGTCTGTTAACTCTCTACAGAAGTCTGCTAAGCAATGTGCACGTGAAGCGGGGGTTAGCGGTATAAGTGTACGAAGAATTCTGAAAGCTGTAAATTGCGAAGTTTACATACCTCAATTACTGAATGCGCTTAATGATGACGAACCTGATCGCCGATTGTAATTTTGCGAATGGTATCAGCAAATGGTAACTGATGAACCATTTTTGATGAAAGTTGTGCGGAGTGACGAGGCACAATTTAAACTACATGGAACCGTGAACCGGCTTAACAGTGTGTGCTAGGCACCGGAAAATCCGCATGTTTATGTGGATAAAGCGATCAGTCTACCAGGGGCTCATGTGTGGTGTGGACTAACATCTATGGGCTTAGTAGGACCCTATTTCTTTGATGCTACTGTCACTGGAGAAGTGTACTTGGAAATGTTACACATAATAATTTTGCCAAGTATACGTGCGCATTATGGAGCTGATGAAGAAGTCTCCTACCAACAGGACGGGGTGCCATCACACTACCACCTAACTGTACGAGCTTTCCTGGACGACAAATTTCCGGGGCATTGGATTGGACGAAGAGGGCCCATTGAGTTCGCTCCACGGTCGCCAGATGTAAAACCTATGGACTTTTACTTGTGGGGAACTGTGAAAGATAACGTCTACCGGCGTAAGCCACGCACACTGGAGGAACTTCGCCAGGAGATTACAGCGACGTGTGCGGCGATCTCCACTGTAACATTGACTGACGTAGTTGCGGTATGCGCTTGTCGTTCTGTTATGTGTATAGCCGCCATCGGTGGACGTTGTGAACATTTAAAGTAACAGTGTGCTAAACTGAAGGTTGTAGAACATGTGTGATCAAATATTAAATGTAAAATAAACACATAAGTAATACTTTTCGTTCCTTAAAGTGTGTGTACATTTTTCTGGCGGACTCTGTATAACATTGTCGTAGACTATTATAACATGTGGATACTGTCAGCAAAATTTATTGCAAATAAAGTTAGTAGCCAATAACTGATGAATTTAAACGTAATGCGTGATGCGGCTGTTTTTCACGAATCTCATTTTTTTGAAGTCATACCTCCTGAACCCTGTGTCATACAATCATATAATTTTGCAGATATATTCAGTGGTATATGCGCATACTCTCTGTAAAATGTGTTGCTGATAGAGTTAGTGGTAAAGAAGTAATAAATTATGACGTAATGCTTTATGTGACGCTTTTATTGCACGAACTGCGGAAAATAGTAAGCGATAAACATTTTTCCTTTCATCTTATGTAGGAGCAGTCAGCGAGAAAAAAATTTCTCAAAGGTTTGAAATTACGTGTAAAATTTGCTGCCAATTTTAAGTGCTCTCATTCTCAATTACTGGATTGATGTAGTAAGCGACTTTACGCGTCCCGATCTATGGTTCAAAATGGCTCCGAGCACTATGGGACTTAACAGCTGTGGTCATCAGTCCCCTAGAACTTAGAACTACTTAAACCTAACTAACCTAAGGACATCACACACATCCATGCCCGAGGCAGGATTCGAACCTGCGACCGTAGCAGTCGCGCGGTTCTGGACTACGCGCCTAGAACCGCGAGACCACCGCGGCCGGCCGTCCCGATCTATGATTCTTTTTCACTCCCACCGGCTAGCCCCGGCGGAGGTTCGAGTCCTCCCTCGGGCATGGGTGTGTGTGTGTGTGTGTGTGTGTGTGTGTGTGTGTGTGTGTGTGTGTGTGTGTGTGAGTGCGTGTGTGTTTGTCCTTAGGATAATTTAGGTTAAGTAGTGTGTAAGCTTAGGGACTGATGACCTTAGTAGTTAAGTCCCATAAGATTTCACACACATGTGAACATTCACTCCCACCTCCACCCCTTTGATAGGTAGGTGGTTCTTAACCCCGATAACAATTGTTGTCTAACAGTAAGGTATACAATATTACTCTGAAATATCATGTACACCAAGATCGCATGTAAATCTTTTTATTGATTACAGGTTACGACATCTTCAATGTCACCGTCGGATTTTGTAACACATTGACAGCAGTTCGTGATCTTGCAACTCACGCAGTAATGTTGCGTCTTCTTACAACAAAAGGTAGCAAGTATCATAATGATAGCACAGATCTGTCGAAACAGCTGAACAATAAAAGGATTTACAAGCGATCTTGTGGGGTCTGATATTTCGGAATAATATAACAATTCAGATCGCCCCCAGCAGTTGACGCACTGTCAAGTAGTAGGGTATATGTGTACCAAGTTTGGTACAATGAGTTAGGAGGAGATGTGGAACACACACACAACATTTTTATAATATGTGTGGATTATTGCTGTTATTATTATTATTATTATCATCATCATCATCGTTGTTTTTATTATAGCTAATAATAATAATGTAAGTGATTTCTATTTTGACATTTCATAACTCTACGTTATATTGCTCTCTGTCTTGTTTTCTTCCAATAAATGTTTACTTTGTGTACTGTTTAATGGCTTCTTCCACTGTCAGAGATTTTCTTAGAGCATAAAATTTAGATGAGAAAATGAAAACAGTGGGATTCGTTTTAGGAGCAAGTCACTCTGTACCATCAATCCAGCCATCCTGTTACAGGCAATTGATTCTTCAGCAATAACCGAGCCGATTACTTGTTCCACTCTTGTCGCACTCATATATTGGCTACATCTGAACTGTCTTAATGCCAACTTAAGTGTAAAGCTGCATAAAAAGCAACAAAATATTTTGCTGTTCAGATGAGGAACAGACACTTTTCAAGTTGTAAAGATGTACAGAAAACTAGAGATCGCTGCAGAAAACTAAAAGTCAGAGATATTACGTACACACCGAAGACAATAGGATCGCTGACGCCATGAACAGAAACCATGTTATGTGAATATGAACGTCCATCTCTAGTCGTTCAAGGTGTTCTGTTTTTACTGAATACGAGTGCATTATCAGAGCTTGTAAGGAGTTTAGTTACGTGTTAGCCTACTTTGATGTACCTGCTCGCACTTGTACCATCGGAGATTTTCGTTGAAACGAGGGTAGGGGTATCAGGAAGAGACGAAAAAGTTTACGAGGGGCATGTGGTCCTCACGAAAGACATCTCTTTATCACTCTGTCTTGCCTATAAAGACCCATCTCGGTGCTTAACGGCGTATTTCCTTGTAGTTTCCTTTTTTCCTCTGTGTTCCTTTTTTACTACAGAATTCCAGGCCGCAGTGTCCCGCTGTATTCAGATCTCCGGTGATCGGCCGCCGTTAATGAGAGGGCAGCAGCGGCGCGAGATCGCGAGATGGTCCGATTGGTCGGTCGGCGCGCATGCGCGGTGCAGCCCGCCCGATGCGCTCCGCCGATACGGGCGCCGTATTACCCAATTAACCGACGCCGGGAATGTCCAAAACTGCGGGTCGTAAGCGCCAACGTTTCTCTCTTCCTCGCTTTCTCTCTCTCTCTCTCTCTCTCTCTCTCTCTCTCCCCGTGAAATGGAACATAAAAAGAGCATCAAACGACATAAAATCCGAGCCAGCTCAAGGACGTCGTATTTATTTAATATATTTTAATGAAGTTTTTTCGCCGTCTCTGTTTCTGTTTTTTCTATTCGGTTTTATCAGCACGATCTATTTCAGAAATACTGCGTACAAAATGTCCTCCACTACACAGTTCTCCAGTCGGGGAGACGCCAAGAGATTTATACGTCTCGTAGCTCTCAGGTAACCGTGCGTCAACAGATTTTCATTTTGTTTGCTCGGGGGAGAGAGAGAGAGAGAGGGGGGTGGGGGAGAGGGATCGTGTGTGTGTGTGTGTGTTGGAATTTAATCAACCTACCGGTTTTCGCCGGGAATTTGTTTTTAATTAGGCGTCTAAGGGGCGCACGTTACTAGGTCTTGTTTGCCATTCGCTAGATGCTATCGCCGCGAGAAATTTATATTAATGAGGCGCTTGCGCTTTAGGACTCGCCTTATCCGTCATAAACAAGGCGAGCGCCGGCGTGTCGTAATTGTGATTAAGTCCTGACTGCCTTCCGCTCGCCGCGGCGGCCATGTTGACAAACACGGCGCATTAGAGATGCGCGGGGCGACAGGGCAGCTGATTTCCGCCACGTCGCCGTCCGTGACAGTGTGGGTGCCTTTGCGCGATCACGTGTTGTCCACATACATGACACCACTAATTTCTTCCCGGTGGAGAAGCTTGTTGTGGCTCCTGTTAACGTCCAGTCGGTTGTGCTCACGATCGACCTGACATTCGAGAATATTAGAACATAGCTTTCCAGTATTTTTTCTCTTTTTTTATAGCTCTTCTTTCTCAACAAAAACTGCTCCACGTGTTGCCTGCGAAACGAGACGTCTTTGTGCTTACCATTGCTGTGAACCGCAGAATCAGCACACAGATTATATACAGTTTTTGAACAAAGAAAATATTTATTAATAAATTTACAAATATTTTAGGCGGAAATAATAATATAGAAAGTTAACGTTTCTGTTCAAGTATTTCTCTGGCCACATTATGGCCCTAAGGCTCTCTCTTACATCGAATGTGGAACTAAGCATATCCAACAATTACTGAAACAAATAAATTTCCTGAAGGGGTCAGCGGTCAAAAAATGGCTCTGAGCACTATGGGACTTGACTTCTGAGGTCATCAGTCCCCTAGAACTTAGAACTACTTAAACCTAACTAACCTAAGGACATCACACACATCCATGCCCGAGGCAGGATTCGAACCAGCGACTGTAGCGGTCGCGGGGCTCCAGACTGTAGCGCCTAGAACCACTCGGTCACTCCGGCCGGCTGTCAGCGGTCATTGTGGATATTTTGTGAATAAAGCCGTCTAGATAGTTTAATATGTTGATTTATTTATAACGTCGTTTGGGTTACTATGATCACCAGAACAACACTTCGAAGCTGTAAAACAAAGTACAGTGTCATTCTCAGTAAGTGGAGTGTCAACTCGTAAGTTTTATTGAAACTGACACTTAAGGTTTTTTCCAGTTCCAGACTTTGGTCCGATGATGGCAGGTGTTGAAACGAAGTTATAAATAAGAAAATATATTAAACGATACAGACGTCTTTGTTCACAAAAGACAAATCAAAAACGGTAACAAAGCATAATTCATTAAGCTTAGCAATTTCTCTGCGACTACTTGCAGCTCAGTTACGCATTCATCTGAGGTATTGTTATGGGAATAGTCATAATTACCAATGCAAAAAATGATAGTGACGAATAATAATAACAATAATAAAAGATAATAATTATACGGCGCTAATACGAGGGCTATCCACAAAGTACATTACGTTTTGGAATTAAAAATAAATAAAGTATTGGAAAGTTTTTTTATTATATACAGATGAAAGCCACACTTAAATACTACTTTTCTACATAGTTGCCATTTAAATTAAGGCACTTATCGTAGCGATGGACGAGCTTGGAAATTCCTTCGTCGTAAAATTCGGCCGCCTGCGCCTTCAACCACGTAATGACGGTCTTTTGGGACAGAAAAGGTGTGATTTTTGTGGATTTCCTGGAAAGAGGCACTACAATAAACTCTCAAAGGTATTGCCATACTCTGCACAACCTCAGAAGAGCAATACAAAACAAGCGCAGGGGAAAGTTGGGCTCAAAGATCTTGCTGATTCACGACAACGCCCGGGCCCACACGGCAAATGCCACTCGTGAAGTTCTCGAATCTTTTAAGAGGGAGTTGTTTCCTCATCCGCCGTACAGTCCCGACCTGGCACCGAGCGACTTCCACTTATTCCCAGCAATGAAGAAGTGGTTGGGTATGCAGCGTTTTGATGACGACGCACAGCTTCAAGAAGAGGTAACCACGTGGTTGAAGGCGCAGGCGGCCGAATTTTACGACGAAGGAATTTCCAAGCTCGTCCATCGCTACGATAAGTGCCTTAATTTAAATGGCAACTATGTAGAAAAGTAGTATTTAAGTGTGGATTTCATCTGTATATAATTAAAAAAATTTCCAATACTTTATTTATTTTTAATTCCAAAACGTAATGTACTTTGTAGATAGCCCTCGTAATAACAAACAAAACAGCCCCACTAACAAAACCGAAGAAACATACATAGTGGATCTGCGAATCTGATACGGTTTGAGGCAAGGGTAGCTTTCGAAGTAGAGAATGAACTACTAAAAGAACGAAGGTAACTGGATCAAATTTTTGAAATCGCGAAAACACGCTGCTAGGAGTACCCATGGCGTTAAACGTGCTCTCGACAAGAATCAGACAGTACAGTGTAAGGAAGACTTAAAGAACATTATTATCTGAGACTTCTATATGGCGTTCAAATGAACATCTTCGAGGCCTCAACACAAATTTGCCAACAATAATAAAGCTACAATGTCCTGGCGGATTATTTCGAATTACTACACACTTTCTGGCTCCAAATCCAGTTTCAACTTCGGAAACAGTACACCCTTCCAACTTCGTTCACCACCTCCCACAGTATAAGAAATTACACAAATCGTAATTTACGAAAGAACGACAAGGTGCTAGGGATAGATTCGATAATTACCGAAATGTGGAAGAACGCAAAAAATAACGTGACTGATAAATTAACAGATACTCCGCAACATGTAGGCGACTGAAGACCACGTGTGTGATTCTGTCTCTACATCGATTCATGCGCTGCATAAGGAACGTGATAGAATGAATGCAAACTTATCGTGGCATCTCTCTTCCGCGAACATAGTTTCCGAAGCACTTCAGTGGAGGAGGAGACGGGGGGGGGGGGGGGGGCAATGAAGTTGGTGGACATGAAGGAGGGTTCGAAAGAATTTTAGTATGCTGAACAGATCGTGAATCTTAAATGTGTTCTTTCTTACGTGAAACGTCCACGCAAGAAATTCATGTGACCACAGATTTTACAAAAAAACTTCATATCGGTTGACTAAATTATCGAAATTCTGAAAGAATTTGTCGTAGATAACAAAACAGTGGTTATTATCCTTCAGACTTTCACTGACACTATCTATAAAGACAAATTTATTGGTAAGATGTTAAGTGAAATTCAGAATGTGAGTTAGACAAGGACTTGACTCTCATCTCTTCAACTACATGGTCAAGAAAGCCGGCCGTATTGGCTAAGCGGTTCTAGGCGCTTCAGTCCGGAACCGCGCTGCTGCTACGGTCGCAGGTTCGAAGCCTGCCTCGGGCATGGATGTGTGTGATGTCCTTAGGTTAGTTAGGTTTAAGTAGTTCTAAGTCTGGGGACTGATGACCATAGATGTTACGTCCCATAGTGCTCAGAACCATTTGAACCAACCAGTTTTAAGTCTAGGGGACTGATGACCTTACATGTTGAGTCCCATAGTGCTCAGAGCCACTCAAGAAAGTCATCTATAAGTGGCGAAATGGAAAACACGTAGGCTGGAACTTAAATAATGGCAACACTGCTGTGAAGACATTATGCAATGGAATCTATTATTGTCGCTGATAGCACTCGTTGTTGACATAGTTACCTTACCTCCGAGCAAGTGGCCTCGCCCGTCCCACGTCACCGGCGTGCGCACAATCGCAGGAAACACAAACACTTGTGAGCGAGAGTTCTAACGTAACGGTTCCACTATGTTTTCTAAACAGGAGCAACGGAGGTGGATCAAGATTGAATGTGCCAGAGGTCGTACAGCACGACGGTGTCATCAAGAGGCGTGCGAGGAATCAGCATTGCCCTACAGAACAGTGGCATGCTGGGTAAAAGCCCTCAACGAAGGTCGGATAACTGTGGCAGACATGCATCGGGCAGGTCGTCCTAGCGTCTCTGAAGAAGTGCATGCTGTTGGCGCGTTAGTGGACAGTGATCGACGCCATACGATTCGTGAGCTCACTCACGAAACCGGATTAGCGCATACGACTTGCTTCGCATCGTGAAGGCCAGGGCCTGCGAAAAATTGCATCACGATGGCTTCCGCATGACTTGATGGAAATGTAGAAATGGATGCGTTATGACGCTGCTCAGACGCACTTGGAGCGCTATGAGCGCGAAGGAGAGGCTTTCTTACGCCGTATCGTAACACTGGATGAGACATGGGCCGCACCGTACGAGCCAAAACTAAAACGCCAATCCAACGAATGGCGTCATTATGGGTCGCCGCGAAAGTTGAAAGTGCGTCAGGGCCCCAGTATGGTGAAAGTTGTGGTGATTCTCGTGCACTACTGTGATGGTCTTATTCTAACACATTACGTTCCTCCACGGTAGACCGTCAATGTGCAGTAATACTGTTCGTTTTTGGATGATCACCTGCGACCAGCTCGGCGAAAGAAGCGGCGACACTTCCTGCGCAACCCACCCATCATTTCGCACGACAATGCGCGGGAGCATACAGCGCAAGCTGTGGCAGCTCTGTTCGGTCGATGGGCCTAGGAAGTACTGTACCATCCACCATACTCCCCGGACTTAGGTCCTTGTGACTTTGATTTGATTCCAAAGATGAAGGAACCACTTAGTGGCATTCGCTTCAGAACTGTTCTAGAGATTCGACAGACAGTAGACCGCTCCATTCGCACCATCAACAGAACAGGCTCTGCTAACGGTATACTACACCTTCCACATCGCTGGCAACGGGTTCTACACAACGCTGGTGACTACTTTGTAGGGCAGTAACAGGTGCAAACATGTAACTCTTTTGTATCGGTTGTGAATAAATAGTTACCAGTATTTAAGTTCCAAACCTCGTACTAAACATATTGAAACTGGAGTCAGACTTGCATATAGAAGCCTGAATTTGATAGTGGACTGCCTAGCCTTTGGAGATCTTCATTTTTTTTCTGATTCGCTAGAACCTGCAAAGGCGTAACTCTAGAACTCCTTCGAGAAGACGGAATTTATAACTAATGTCAAGTCACCATCCAGAGAACTAGAGGGGGTGGTGGTGGTGGTGGTGGTTAGTGTTTAACGTCCCGTCGACAACGAGGTCATTAGAGACGGAGCGCAAGCTCGGGTTAGGGAAGGATTGGGAAGGAAATCGGCCGTGCCCTTTCAAAGGAACCATCCCGGCATTTGCCTGAAACGATTTAGGGAAATCACGGAAAACCTAAATCAGGATGGCCGGAGACGGGATGGAACCGTCGTCCTCCCGAATGCGAGTCCAGTGTGCTAACCACTGCGCCACCTCGCTCGGTACTAGAGGTAAAAGGGAAAATGAGACGCGCGGAGATATTTAAGTACCTAAGAGAGCGGGCAGTCAGCTCTGAGAACGATGTTGTTTCACTTTATCAGGGAAGTTTAAACGGTATATCATGTACCCTTTGTGTCTACAAGAAGAAATCGATACCCATTCACGACAAGATACGACATTACTGTAAAGTGACCAGAGGCCTAATATTCTCAGGAATGCCTTGCTATGAACAGAAAAGGTCTGATAGAGAAATTAGAAGTAGGAAAGACACGGTTCTCGAGAAAAATTTTACGTCTCATCAACAAAAATGACGAATTCAGAAGACGACGCAACTACAATCTCCAAAGGCATCTAGGAAAGATGGCTGATACGATTTGTAGTAGGAGACGTGTTTTCTATAGTCTCATTTCTCGTGCGTATACTACAAGGTTGATCAGCCGGATCATTCGCAACTTTCTCAACAAGAAATCAGTTGCCGTCATTTTGAGAAAATAATTCCATTCGAAATCAGGTTCGGGAATCTGTTTCTTAGTATGCCAGAAATCTTCTCTTAGTTTTTAATTCGGGCTTAGTTTTGATTTAGAGTTTAGGGAACCTTGAAACAAAATTGATAACGCAGTAATACGTTCATCAACCAGTCAGTCATTAAGAATAGGCCTGGAATCTGCCATGATATGTTGAATATTGATAATTAAGTATCCGGGTATTCTTTTTTTGATAGTGACATTTCACCAACTCATCCAGGTGTGTGACAAGTCTGGCTAGGATCGTGTTACAGGCTTAAATGGCGATGACAGTAACTGTGTTAAGAAAAATCAGACGGTTTCATTAGAGGTCTCTGTGGTGGAAATGAGAAAGTGGTTTTGGGGGATGGAAGACTGGTTTGAGACGCGGAATACAGCAGCAATTTTTGACCATTAAACGGAGTTTGAATTTCTTAATTGTGATACGAGTGTAATTCCTCTGTGAGTTTCATGAAGATAGTTTCAAAGTAATGTCCCTGATACAGAAAATGATGTTGAGAAGACGCTTACGTTATACAGGGTGATTCCGTAATGATGTTACAGCCATTCAGGGATGGTGGAGAAGGGTAAATGTATCATTTTGAGGTTAGGGACCCTGATCGGGAAATGACTGAGTCGGGAAGTCATAAGCGACGGTCATTCTGATACCCCTGACAGTGGAATATGTGGTGTCACCGCCAGACACCACACTTGCTAGGTGGTAGCCTTTAAATCGGCCGCGGTCTGTTAGTATACGTCGAACCCGCATGTTGCCACTATCAGCGATTGCAGACCGAGCGCCGCCACACGGCAGGTCTAGAGAGACTTCCTAGCACTCGCCTCAGTTGTACAGCCGACTTTGCTAGCGATGGTTCACTGACAAATTACGCTCTCATTTTCCGAGACGATAGTTAGCATAGCCTTCAGCTACGTCTTTTTCTACGACCTAGCAAGGCGCCATTACCAGTTACTATTGATGCTGTAAAACATGTACCGTCAAGAGCGATGTTCACCAATTATGGATTAAAGTTAAGTATTCCAGAAGCTACGTACCTTTTTTTGCTAGTCTCAATTCCTTGTCCTGTTCCAGACCTCACGCCAGCCTGCGTGAGCTTAAACGCGTGCCTTTCGGCTTCCTATTAGTGGGTTGGCTGTCTTGCCAATCCTCAACAGCATACATATTCTGCTGTTGCTAAGACTGTATGGTAGGCAATTGTCAGTGGTGGTAGTATGGAGCAAAATAAAAAAAATGTGCCAAACAAAGGCTTTAAAATGTGAACCGTAAGAGCTATTAGCACTTATTTATTCGATACTGTGAAATACTTCTCTGTCCTGTAAGCTCTCTGGTTTCCATATTTTTGGAGGAAGTAGTATGGACTAAAGCAGGAGACGAATGTCAAGTAAACATGGGCTCTAAAACGCAAATCGTTAGTTATGGGTACTTGTTCAGTCGAAGAGATGTGTTTCGTAGTATTAAAGATGAATAAGTGTTCATAGCTCTTAAGGTATGTTTACTGGACTTTTTGTTTTTGGTTTCATCCATACTATCACCTTTGAATGTTGCCTACCCTGCAATCTTGGCAACAACAGTACCGAGACATGTTTTCCACTGTCAGAAGTATCATAACGAGTTCGTTCATAACTTTCGATTCAGTTGCTTCCGGACCAGGGTCCCTTACCTCAAATTGATACATTTACCCTTTTAGACCATCCCTGAGAGTTTGTAATATCTTCACGAAGTCACCCTGTACAGTGATATTTTGTTTTGTTGAGTATACGTGTGCTATGCTCCTGAAATAGTATAGTTAGAATTGAAGACAAATAAGAGAGAGTGCAGTGACTGAGCAAACGGTAAAGCGAAGGCAGGGTATGATAGCCTCTGTAGTTATCTACACGTAGTCATGATAAAAGTTCGTAAACAGGAGTGACATAATCAAGAAACGAACGTCATAAATGTATCACAGACTACCGTTCGTCATCACCTGCATCCAGATTGAGCCCTCTACGACAGACTAAGAATAGATCATCGTAATCAGTGATTGGGAATAGTAGTGATTGCACGAGTGAGCAGGAGAAGGAATACATTTCTCATATTCCTGCAGTGCACTGTAAAACTCTGGCTGTTGGAGCTTACATACTGCAATTGGGTATTCAGTCCACCTAAGACATGATTCAGAATTATCGAACCAACTTCTCTGCAGATTATCCGCTTGCTCAATACCACGCGGGAGTAGAATTAAACTGCGTCTCGCCCCCTTCTCAATTACTGCCTGCCTTTTGTGTCCTTGGTTGCTGAATGTGAATGGGAATCTCTGCTGGCACGTCTAAAATACGCATCATCATCTTTCTCCGGCGAACAACACGACGCGGACTGTAGGCCTTGAGAAAGGGGACGCTATCGTTCCAGCCGGGAGGCTGTTTGGAGCTGCAGTGTGACTCCCAGCACTGTACAGGAGAGCGACAATATGGGCGCTGGCGGGCTGTACCAGCGGCACTTTCGCCGCGCGTTCCGCCCACGCCGCGCACCCACAGCCACGCGCCACCGCTGCTCCCCCGCCTCCTCCACACACACACACACACACACACACACAAGGCTGTGGCCGCGCCTTCCCGCTGCGTTGTCGGGACGGCGCTGCGCTACGCCGCGGTGTGGAAACAGGGCTGCCTGCTTCTCTCTCCCACGTGCGCTTGTCCACCGTCGCCAAATTCGTGTTCGCCGTCCGAACGGCAATCTGCAGCCGTCGTGCTCCTGACGGCGGAGAAAATCCGCCTAGAGCGGCTCTGCAAATGGACTCCGCTCTCTCGATTACCACCTGCATCACGATTCGTAATCTGTGAGAGAGGTTTTGTGATTTAACACAAATGAAAGCTGTTTCATACAAACTGCAGCTATGTTCATTGAAATAAAATACGCAAATTGACATCCCCTCTCCCTCCCCCAGACACACAGGTTTACTTACACGACCTACTTACCACTAGCACTGAGCTGGTCTGCTAATGCCAGAGTCAGAGAACTTCATTGGCAGACGCTCCCTCTCATCTGTAACAAATCTTCAATCCAGAATGAATCTTTCTCTCTGCGGTGGAGTGTACACTGTTTCGGATCACCACTGGAACATGGAACGTTAGCACTCCGTCTTCAGGCCACGAGTGGCCTACCGGGACCATCCGACCGCCGTGTCATCCTTAGTGGAGGATGCGGATAGGAGGGGCGTGGGGTCAGCACACCGCTCTCCCGGTCGTTATGATGGTATTCTTGACCGAAGCTGCTACTATTGGCATCACGAGGCTGAGGGCACCCCGAAAAATGGGAACGGCGCATGGCGCGTGGATGGTCACCCATCCAAGTGCCGACCACGCCCGACAGCGCTTAACTTCGTTGATCTCACGGTCAGTGTATCCAATGCGGCAAGGCCGTTGACGAACATGGAAGGTTGCTGTTGACATTTCTTGGTTGTATAGTCGTGATGCGTGAAACGTCTCCGTTCCTAACGTTTCGTCTATAGCTCCGCCCAACGTATTCAGAGGTGC
Organism: Schistocerca americana; assembly: GCF_021461395.2. Lineage (NCBI taxonomy): Eukaryota > Metazoa > Arthropoda > Insecta > Orthoptera > Acrididae > Schistocerca > Schistocerca americana. The sequence goes on from NC_060122.1 coordinate 656,817,355, forward strand.
TCCTTGTTCCGCTGAGTCTTGCCACCGACTGTAAAAGTTTCGTGAACGACGACCATATAACCCGGAAAGACCAACATCTGGGTCATGAAAACCTACGTTTCCTTCTTCTTCTTCTTCTTCACTTCAAGCATTAGACAGATTGCTTGTTACGCTACTCCTTCTCTCTGCGGTCTTCCTAAATTTCTTCTTCCAGTGCATTTGTAAATGAGATTCTTTACCGGGAGACTTTCTACACGCATACGGTCTACGCGTTCCATTTTCTCCTATTTTACTTTATTTTTTTCAATTAGGTTATATACTCCAAAATCTTCTTAAAATCGTCTTTTACTTCACGATATTCTTTTCTAAACCTTTCCACTTTCCTTACAGACCTCATTTTGTGGGCCTGTATTCTACTTTCTTACTGTCTTGTGATTGCCCATGTTTCACTTCGCCGGCCGACGTGGCCGTGCGGTTAAAGGCGCTGCAGTCTGGAACCACAAGACCGCTACGGTCGCAGGTTCGAATCCTGCCTCGGGCATGGATGTTTGTGATGTCCTTAGGTTAGTTAGGTTTAACTAGTTCTAAGTTCTAGGGGACTAATGACCTCAGCAGTTGAGTCCCATAGTGCTCAGAGCCATTTGAACCATTTTGTTTCACTTCCAAGGTTTGAGATCGGCTATGGTTTTATAAAACTTCAGCTGGGTTTCTTTCCTGGCTTTATTCTGCAAACTTTGAACGATCGTTCTATATATGGGAGTAAATTTATTTAACTTATGCTCGACGTCATTTCTGTGCTCGTAAGTCATGTCGCATCTAGATATTTAAAATATTTAACTTGCTCCAAAATTTTATTATTGAAGACTATTTTAGATCTTACTGGTTGTATGACCCGAAATGCCATCATTTTCGTTTTATCTAGAGATAGTGCTGAGTTCTAAAACGACGCTGTCTGCTGCAGCTTATAGACCCCCATCTGAAGGCCATTTTCATTCTCCGTAAACAAAATTACATTTAGTCTAAACAAACTCATTTCTTAATTTTTTCATTTACTGATCACTTCATCTGTTATATACTGAGGTGTGAACCTTCATTGTATGGCCGGAAATTTGCCTTTCGTGGACGGTGCTTTCCTGACTTAGCTGACCAACACGACTCGCGACCCGCCCTCAAAGTTTGTATTCTGCCACTACCTCTCTTCTACTTTCAAAACTTCATAGATGCGCTCCTACATACTCTGCTGGATTTAAGTTCCCGGTAGAAACTCTATTACAGTGAAATGGCTAAGCTGACAGTTGTCTGCAGAAAAAATCTTGCACTTTGCAACAAACTGTGCGCTGTCACCGTACAGCAAAAAGTTTCAGTCCGTCTCGATCACTGAAAATAGCGCGGTCTCCTCTGCAGAGTGATTCATTGTGAACACAGTCCCTAAGCCATTCTTCGCGGCATTATTTCTTCTAGGAACGCTAAGATGATAGGGTATGCAGGAAAGAATTTGTTAAGTGTATAACACAGGAAGTTGTTATAGCATAACTGAAGCTGTGTGAACGGGTTGTGAGACATGATGGGCAGCTCAGTCGGTTCAAATGGCTCTGAGCACTATGGGACTCAACTGCTGAGGTCATTAGTCCCCTAGAACTTAGAACTAGTTAAACCTAACTAACCTAAGGACATCACATACATCCATGCCCGAGGCAGGATTCGAAGCTGCGACCGTAGCGGCCGTGCGGTTCCAGACTGCAGCGCCTTTAACCGCACGGCCACTTCGGCCGGCAGCTCAGTCGGTAACCCCTTTGAAAGTAAGGTTACGGTGTGACGTTATGATACGTCGCTATGATAACTTTATTTCAGCAGTGAGTCCCATCGATTGATACAAGAATGCATATCGCGAGATAGACAGATATCATGTTCCAGTATGTGATAATGAGTCCCTGTAATGAAACGTATATTGAAAAACAAAATTATGAAAACTGACGGCAAATCGGATAAACTTAAGTCTTAAAAATTAATAATTAACTCATAGAAATCATAAACTGAAGAGCATTGTGACGAACATCGACGGTAACAGCCGAACGATGCCGTACTTTGCGGAGGGGCAAAGATGTCAGGTGTAGACGGTGTGAGTGTGGTTACAGAGACTGAACTAGTCTATCAGCAAGATCTAAATCTTCAGTCCTTCGTTTTACTCTCGAGTATGCCACAAACATGAAATTTTGTCAGTTTTGTAGACCTTCTACCACACATATTCACCGTGGTGAGCCTAGGTTTATCCTTTAGACACCTTCGTTTCAGACACTTCAACAGGGACATGTCTCTTGATCGTTTTCCGATACACACAGCATTTCGTCCACGAAGAGCTTAAAATATCGTGCAAGAGCCTGGTTCACCCATGATTTTCTGAGAATAATGAGGAAACTAAAACCTTATTTTAAAAAATAAGAAATTCAACAAATACAGGGCGTTACTAAAAGGTACGGCCAAACATTGAGGACACATTTCTTACACATTAATTTCAATGTTAGACTCATTTTCTACATCTTTTCATTGAGTGTTAGTTATAGGAAAGACACAGGAACGAAAAGTGCTGCCCGGCAGTTTGAGACATCCCCAGTTTCGTGAATATGTACTTCTCTAGACTGAAACCTGTTTTAACAGGAACAGAACGCTCAACAACCGTAATACACGTGTATGTCTCGTTGAAAATTCCCACACTACAGATGTGAAGAGCATTAGCGCATTAACGCAATTCTGCGGTGGACGTATGCTCGGGTATCGTCAGTGGGTCATTAATAGGCCCAGTTCTGCTTCCCTTTCATCTTCGTTTACGTATGTGATTCTAACGTGATGGTCCCTAGTTCCTTTGCACAACTTGCCCGTGTTCAAAAATGGTTCAAATGGCTCTGAGCACTATGGGACTTAACATCTGTGGTCATCAGTCCCCTAGAACTTAGAACTACTTAAACCTAACCAACCTAAGGACATCACACACATCCATGCCCGAGGCAGGATTCGAACCTGCGACCGCAGCAGTCGCACGGTTCCGGACTGAGCGCCTAGAACCGCTTGCCCGTGCTCATCGTCGTCAGACTTCCCATGAAAGGTGTCTAAGAACGGGAAATTGTGCTTCGTGGACTACCCGTTCAACAGACTTTTTTGTTTATTTTTTGTTTTGGAAAGATCTCCTGCTTAATATACTCGTAACATATGATGTGGTTCGAACAGCACTTGGGCAGGTATGGCACAACTTTCTACGACAGTGCCATGTCTGCAATCAACTGTTGTGACGGGGGAAAAAAAAACCTACATACACATTTAAGCATACCGGGCAAAAATTAATCACCCCAGGAAACATCAACGGATACCCCGTAACAATGGCGCCAGCCTTGACAACGGCTCCACAAGTTTCTCCAGGTACGTGATGTCCCGCTGAAGCTTACACTTTCATGATTTGATCTCGCAGAACTACCGAATTTCGGGAATTCTGATTGCTACATTTCATACGCTGCGCCAAATAGTAACCAATTATTTCCTGCGCTATTAAGATCGAGTGATATAGCGGGCCAGTCGAGATGCGGTGCCGTGAGGAGGATTTGTCAGACCAGGAATACAAGGACGCAGCCTTCTGGACACGGCTGTTATCAGCTTGGGAGAAGATAGTATCCAATGCGTGCTGATCATGGAGCAGTATAAGTAAAGGCGACACTCGGACCTTTAGAATGTTGACATAATCATCCCACCACTGGGGCACTGAGGGTTAAACACCACACTGTGCCATCGCTGCACTCGCTGCCTTGTCCCATTTGAAAAGAAACGAGATCGCATCCCGTCGGACCACCCTACAGTAAGCTATTGTCCAGTATTTGTGTTACCTGACCCATTGAAGAAGTGCATCTTTGTGTGCCACTGTGTTCAGTAGCTTTTCGTGAGATAGCCGACTACATATGTTAATCTCTGCAGATCCATTTGCGCTGTTCGCTCGGAAACTGATAGGCATGGGTTTACATTCACTGACAACAGAAGTTCCTATAGTGTTTTTAATCATTTTCATACTGTAAATCTTAAATGTCACTCTTTTCATCCATTACTTTCATCTTATTCGTTTCTAGATTAGTGTTATCCTCCAAAGTGATATATTTACCAGGTTTTTTCCAATGTGATATATTTACCATTCTACATTAGTCCCTTTGTATCTTTATCGTCATAGGAACATCCCGCACATTCTGCATATAAATGTAGTGTCGTGGTGGAGGGTACGTTTAATTTAACAAATGTTTCTTTCTCTTCGTTTCACGGATCAAACATGAAATGTATACTTTTGCGGGAGCTGTTACTTCTCCAATATTGCTTCATCATTTATAGCCACGATACGTAAGAGAATGAGTGGAATATCGTAGATTTCATTGCCAGTTCCAGATGATGATGATGATGATGATGATAATGAGTTCCAGAAATTTTAAGTTTCCACGGTGTACTAGAATTATTTATTAGTGTTTATGCCACACATGTTAATATGTGTGTGTGATACTTAGCTCCCCGCCATAGACTGGAAAGGAACACGTAATTATGACTGCAACGAATACCAGGTGAAGGTGGGTAGGTATTTAGCCAAGCAAATGGAAAGTAAATGGACCAAAAAAGGTCTTTGGACAACATTCTCGGTTGTCTTTCGGCTTCAGATTGCTTTGTGTTCTAAAATTATCAGCTACGTCCTGCGTCATCATCGTTACGAGCTAACTCTCGCAATAACAGGCTGTGTGGTACTTTCGCCAGTAGTTTCAGGCTGTGTGGTACTTTCGTCAGTAGTTGATGCGAATTATGTCATGGAGACATCATGAAGTCGAGGAACTTCCACATGCTACCAGAGGTTATGTCGATGCCTGTGATGGAGGATCATTAGTAACGACACTGTTTTCGTTAGAGGCTAAATGAGACAGCCTGAGAAACAACGTACGATTGTGTCTGATGAAATGAAAATCCTGTCCCATGAATGTACTCTTTGGGATTCTGTGATCAAAGAAGCCACTGAAATCGGAATGTGCAGCAGAAACTGTAACCAGAACAGAGGCTGTACCTTAGAGATGCGTGGAAGCGCCATAGAGCAAGAAATTTAGTTACCTATCATCTAAAGGAATTAGCGTCGCTACTAATTTTCCTCCATTACAGACATTGATGTTATCTCCAGTAGCGTACGGAAGTCTGGTGAATTCGTTATGTCTCTATAACATGATTCGACCAACTACATGTCAAGGTACCGCACGGTATTTTAGTACGCCAGTTTTCTTCTAGGAGTGATGGGACAGGAAGTCGTTGAAAGCTTCAGATTATACATCTAACGTGGCAAGAAAGCCGATAAACATTTATCCTAGAATTCGCCGAGAACAACTACGTTCTCATAACAACTTTGCTGAATTCCAAGAGGTAAGGAAAGACGATAGCGGCGACTTGACTGAAGTCGACTAGCTCTCATAAAACACAGTGAGGAGCGACAAGCATCGATGTAGGTGATGACCTTAATGCTGGAGAAATCTGTGGGAGGCCTTTATTCAACCTTGGAATATCGAACGTCCGATGATGATAATATGTTGCTTTAGAATGATGTATGTTGAACCTCTGCGCCGGCCGCGGTGGTCTTGCGGTTCTAGGCGCTGCAGTCCGGAACCGCGGGACTGCTACGGTCGCAGGTTCGAATCCTGCCTCGGGCATGGATGTGTGTGATGTCCTTAGGTTAGTTAGGTTTAAGTAGTTCTAAGTTCTAGTGGACTGTTGACCTAAGATGTTAAGTCCCATAGTGCTCAGAGCCATTTGAACCATTTTTTTGTTGAACCTCTGTCATGCTTCGCGATTTGTTGCTCTGTACTTGGGTCATGCATCAAGAGTCTCAAAATTGCCCTTTCGTGAGGGAGTACTAAATGGGTCAGTACCGAACAAAACCATCTTTCGTTAGGATAGAAGTTAGGTAGTGAAGTAGAAGTGGATAGTTCCTGTGAACCGAGCTGAGTTAGTAATTGGCTCCTTTTACCGACCTCCCGACTCAGCAGCATTAGTGGCAGAACAACTGAGAGAAAATCTGAAATACATTTCACATAAATTTTCTCAGCATGTTATAGTCTTAGGTGAAGATTTCAATTTACCAGGTATAGACTGGGACACTCAGATGTTTAGGACGGGTGGTAGGGACAGAGCATCGAGTGACATTATAGTGAGTGCACTATCCGAAAATTACCTCGATCAATTAAACAGAGAACCGACTAGTGGAGAAAACATCTTGGACTTACTGATAACAAACAGACCCGAACGTTTCGACTCTGTAAGCGCAGAACAGGGAATCAGTGATCATAAGGCCGTCGCAGCATCCCTGAATATGGAAGTAAATAGGAATATAAAAAATGGGAGGAAGGTTTATCTGTTTAGCAAGAGTAATAGAAGGCAGATTTCAGACTACCTAACAGATCAAAACGAAAATTTCTGTTCCGACACTGACAATGTTGATTGTTTATGGAAAAAATTCAAGGCAATCAAAAATGGTTCAAATGGCTCTGAGCACTATGGGACTCAACTGCTATGGTCATAAGTCCCCTAGAATTTAGAACTACTTAAACCTAACTAACCTAAGGACATCACACACATCCATGCCCGAGGCAGGATTCGAACCTGTGGCCGCAGCGGTCGTGCGGTTCCAGACTGTAGCGCCTTTAACCGCTCGGCCACTCCGGCCGGCTTCAAGGCAATCGTAAAATGCGTTTTAGACAGGTACGTGCCGAGTAAAACTGTGAGGGACGGGAAAAACCCACCGTGGTTCAACAACAAAGTTACGAAACTACTGCGAAAGCAAAGAGAGCTTCACTGCAAGTTTAAACGCAGCCAAAACCTCTCAGACAAACAGAAGCTAAACGATGTCAAAGTTAGCGTAAGGAGGGCTATGCGTGAAGCGTTCAGTGAATTCGAAAGTAAAATTCTATGTACCGACTTGACAGAAAATCCTAGGAAGTTCTGATCTTACGTTAAATCAGTAAGTGGCTCGAAACAGCATATCCAGACACTCCGGGATGATGATGGCATTGAAACAGAGGATGACACGCGTAAAGCTGAAATACTAAACACCTTTTTCCAAAGCTGTTTCACAGAGGAAGACCGCACTGAAGTTCCTTCTCTAAATTCTCGCACAAACGAAAAAATGGCTGACATCCAAATAAGTGTCCAAGGAATAGAAAAGCAACTGGAACCACTCAACAGAGGAAAGTCCACTGGACCTGACGGGATACCAATTCGATTCTACACAGAGTACGTGAAAGAACTTGCCCCCTTCTAACAGCCGTGTACTGCAAGTCTCTAGAGGAATGGAAGGTTCCAAATGATTGGAAAAGAGCACAGGTAGTCCCAGTTTTGAAGAAGGGTCGTCGAGCAGATGGGCAAAACTATAGACCTATATCTCTGACGTCGATCTGTTGTAGAATTTTAGAACATGTTTTTTGCTCACGTATCATGTCGTTTTTGGAAACCCAGAATCTAATCTGTAGGAATCAACATGGATTCCGGAAACAGCGATCGTGTGAGACCCAACTCAGTTTATTTGTTCATAAGACCCAGAAAATATTAGATACAGGCTCCCAGGTAGATGCTATTTTCCTTGACTTCCGGAAGGCGTTCGATACAGTTCCGCTTCGTTGCCTGATAAACAAAGTAAGAGCCTACGAAATTCAGATCAGCTATGTGGCTGGATTGAAGAGTTTTTAGCAAACAGAACACAGCATGTTGTTCTCAATGGAGAGACGTCTACAGACGTTAAAGTAACATCTGGTGTGCCTCAGGGGAGTGTTATGGGACCATTGCTTTTCACAATATATATAAGTGACCTAGTAGATAGTGTCGGAAGTTCCATGCGGCTTTTCGCGGATAATGCTGTAGTATACAGAAAAGTTGCAGAATTAGAAAATTGCAGCGAAATGCAGGAAGATCTGCAGCGGATAGGCACTTGGTGCAGGGAGTGGCAACTGACCCTTAACATAGACAAATTAATGTATTGCGAATACATAGAAAGAAGGATCCTTTATTGTATGATTATATGATAGCGGAACAAACACTGGTAGCAGTTACTTCTGTAAAATATCTGGGAGTATGCGTGCGGAACGATTTGAAGTGGAATGATCATATAAAATTAATTGTTGGTAAGGCGGGTACCAGGTTGAGATTCATTGGGAGAGTTCTTAGAAAATGTAGTCCATCAACAAAGGAGGTGGCTTACAAAACACTCTTTCGACCTATCCGTACCAGATCGGGTTGACGGAGGAGATGGAGAAGATCCAAAGAAGAGTGGCGCGTTTCGTCACAGGGTTATTTGGTAAGCGTGATAGCGTTACGGAGATGTTTAGCAAACTGAAGTGCCAGACTCTTCAAGAGAGGCGCTCTGCATCGCGGTGTAGCTTGCTGTCCAGGTTTCGTAACGGTGCGTTTCTGGATGAGGTATCGAATATATTGCTTCCCCCTACTTATACCTCCCGAGGAGATCACGAATGTAAAATTAGAGAGATTCGAGCGCGCACGGAAGCTTTCCGGCAGTCGTTCTTCCCGCGGACCATACGCGACTGGAACAGGAAGGGAGGTAATGACAGTGGCACGTAAAGTGCCCTCCGCCACACACCGTTGGGTGGCTTGCGGAGTATAAATGTAGATGTAGGATACAGGTTTGTTAAGCATCACACTAGTAATGCAGTAGTCACAGTTGCCGCTCCTGGCTGCTCCATGGACTAGTGTTCCTTCTAATGACTACCTGACATCAGTTTTTCGTTTTACAAATCTTTGTGAACGTAAACCGTGGCGAGGTTCTGTCGATCGTTGCTGCAGACTTTCTGCACAGCAGTGACAACTACTCCAACGCAGCACCAAGTCCTATATGTGTTTATGAGTCGTACGTTCTGCGCGGCCCACCCACTGGCTTGACAGCAACAGTCACAAATCTGCACGAGTCCAGAAGAAAACCTTTCGGCTGGCGTGCCTTTGGGGTTTGTTAGACGTTAATGTCGCATCATGTTTACTTTACCTTTCCCTTTGATGTTCCCGGGCACCACCCACTGCTCGCCGTGGGTGTGCCGTGCCGTTCTACGAGAAATCATTACGTAAACACGTTGCCCATGTAAGGAGAACTTTCTACATCCTTTTCTGCATAATTAATGTCAGTAGCGTAGCTCACCGTTTTTTACTCCGTTGTGTGCATTTTAATGGAGGAAACGTGGCTATCTGTACATATGCTAGACTAGGCGCAGTGTATGGGGTTAGCAAAAGCGTAGCGTAGGGTCAAAGCGTGGGCAGTGGTGCAATGCAGCGTTCGGAACGGGAGCCGTACGTCGTAACGAGCCGTGACATTACTGGTCTTGCGTAGGAGGAATGTTGATTTAAAGCGCTTGCGACACGGCCCGCGATGGAAAGGTCAGAATGACAATCTGGCGCAGACGTCGCTTCCGCCGCGCCGGTATCGCAGAAGTCGTATCGCTCGTTCACGCCTCGCTGGTTCCTCGGCGAAATGTGCCCGCGGTCCAGTACACAAAATGTTGTGCTCTCACCTTTTTCTTTTAGTAGCGACACGGCGCCTTATTATAAGCGCGGTGCTATCTGTCACTTCGCGTGTCGCGGTACGTCTGTGCATCTAATGAGTACGGACAACGTCAAACGAAGCATGCGGTCGCTGTATATCATTAACGACCGATGAGCTGGTTCGGTTACTGTGTGTCAGAACTTCGGAGTTCGTTTACAGCCAATTTTTTTCTTATATGTCCCTTAATACAGCGAACCCAAGTATGTTAAGAAGTGGTATGCCACGTGTACTGTGGCCTCTAGTTGAGCTTTATTTTTAAGTTAGTGAGGACTTCTCCCGTTTTTGAGTTACAGAAACGGCTTTGTATCAAACGTATACTTTACTGAAATCCATTTATTGCATACTTGTACTCTTGGAGTAATGTAAAGAGATTCTGCCGTCTACAGCTCTACGGAACAGACACTGTGTCTCAGAGGCGTTGGTTAATGCAGCCATTTACAACCGGGGAGCTAACGCACCTCCTCCCCCTCCTGAGGGGGGGAGGGGGGGGCAGGGTTCACTGCACAAGGTGGTGGTAGAACGAAATGGAGCAGCAGGGGAACGTTATAAAGAAAAGGGGGCTGTGGGGGTGGACGTTCTCTTTGTTGACAGTTCTTTTAGGGATTAACAGGCGGAATGTACGTGAAGTTAATTTGCTAGGTTGAAAAATGTTCAAATGAGTGTGAAATTGTATGGGACTTCACTGCTAAGGTCATCAGTCCCTAAGCTTACACACTACTTAACCTAAATTATCCTAAGGACAAACACACAGACCCATGCCCGAGGGAGGACTCGAACCTCCGCCGGGAACAAGCTTACACACTAATTAACCTAAATTATCCTAAGGACAAACACACACACCCATGCCCGAGGGAGGACTCGAACCTCCGCCGGGAACAGGCGCACAGTCCTTGACTGCAGCGCCTAGACCGCTCGGCTAATCCCGCGCGGCAATTTGCTAGGCATTTGTTCGTAAATACATGACAGATGAATCCAATATTCTTGATTAAGACTACCGTCCAGCTTAAAAATAAGATCAGAACAACTTAAATCATATACAGAGGGTGTTAGGAGTACAAATGCAGATATTTCTATTGATGAGTGAGGACAATATATACTGAAGAACATTTCATCGGTATTTACTTAATTTGCAGACTTGTGTTTATAGTTATTGCGAGTAATATGTTTTTAGATTGGCAAGTACCTCCAAGTATGACTGTCACAGGTAAGCCATTAATGTTTATCTTTCCTGGGCAGTAGTTCAGATAGTGAAGTGCGAACTAGTGGACGCAAACCAGTTAGTCTGTACTGGCAGGCATAAGCCACTTCGAGGCAAAGTTACGACCGTGCAGAAAACATCAGATAGTAAATTACGTGATGTGTTCGTAGGAGGACAGTTCGATAGCTGAAGTGGGTACATATGAAGCTACCAGTGATCGTAATATCTGTACCTGTACTTCTGACAGTCTACATAGATATGAAAATATTTTTAAATGCACAGGGTAGGCATACTACCTCGGAGAAACACAGTAACTGTCTTACAAATAATGTTTGCTATATACTTTACCGTCAGGTGACATAAATGGTATAAGTATCGGTTTCGAATGTCCGCAGCTCGTGGTCTTGCGGCAGCGTTCTCGCTTGCCGCGCACGGGGTCCCGGGTTCGATCCCCGGCGGGGTCAGGGATTTTTCCTGCCTCGAGATAACTGGGTGTTGTTGTGTCGTCTTCATCATCATCATTCCCCATTACGGTCGGAGGAAGGCAATGGCAAACCATCTCCGCTAGGACCTTGCCTAGTATGACGGTGCGGGTCTCCCGCATCGTCCCCTACGCTCCTCGGAGTTTGGGACCTCATCACCATCAGTTTTGAATAGTTGCAAGTTATTATCAAATGACTTGGTAATAAGTCGACATCGGTAATGATAAAATTTTAGTGTTATGAAGCTGAAATATATAATTAAAATTGATGCAATTTAATAAGAATTAATAGTTTTCTTTCTATGTGCCTCTGTAATATAAGAAGGTTTACTGTCTAGGACACAGTACGTGCACTCGACGTGGAGGAGCTCAGACTCGAGCAAAGTTCTCGGAATTCTTCATACACACTCCATTTAGCATCAATGAAGTGACAGTTGCGAGAGTACTGAAGCAGAATTTACCGAGTGTTTGTAATTAAAATGGAGATACACATGGAGGTCGCGTGTGGACTGTATTATCGTAGTCTAATGCGTTAGTGTGGAACCGATTTACTCTGGGGGGAGGGAAATTAGTTCTAGCTGTGGCCGCCAGGTGCAGATTTGGTGCTGTACATTATCTCATCATGTCAGCCTTGGTCAAACTGAACAAACAGTGTAAGGGGCGGTTAATAATAAAATCAACATTATGCTATTCTCACTTATGTGATGTTTTCTGTCCGCGTCCCGTTCCTAATTCGTTACATATGGAAACATTTCTATACGTCTTCCTTGCATTATATATGTTTTCTTTTTTGGAGATCTGTGGTAAGTTCCCTAGGCTTACATAATACTTAATCTAACTTAAACTAACTTACGCTAAGGACCACACACACACACCCATGCCCGAGGGAGGACTCGAACCCCCGGCGAGCGAAGCTGCGTGAACTATGGCAAGGCGTCCCGACCGCGCGATTACTCCGCGCGGCTTTCTTGCATTTACAGCGCCAGATTTGCACCTGGTGGCCAAAACCGGAACTAATTTTTTCCAGCGTAAATCGGTTCCCCATTAACGCATTAGACTGTCTACAAATTTTCGCTGCCATAACGATTACTACAGCCCACACTGGACCTCTGCGAGTAGATGTACCACCGGAATCTTGTGGTACGTTATCCCATATTTGGCAGAGCACGGTGAAAATCTGTGCCGTCTACTCACCATAACCAGTGCATTTTGGAAACTCCGAAAGCCACCTTACAGTTCGTGGCGGAGGGTACTTTGTGTGTACTGCCACTTTCCCCTTTTCCTTTTCCAGGTGCGAATGGTTCGCGGGGAGAAAGATTCTCAAAATGTCTGAGAAACAGGAAAAGAAGTGTCTTTAGTATTTTAATGAATTCTTGAAACATGGATTCATCTCTTCACCTGTAACGGACAACTACCATTGTTACACACGAAAGGACGTTTCCAAATGAAACTATGTTGCCTTCCAGGTTGATACCCAGGTAACAGGTTCAGCATAGGAAAGGGTCAGACATCAACTCGTGGAAGGAAGACCCATCAGATAGTTCGTCGTTTTCACCAAATTAACATTTATTTAAGAAAAATGTACTGATTAATTAAATTCGAGATTAATAACAACATGAAAACCATCCGCATTTTAGTGACATATAAAGTAACCAACTACTAAAATTTACCAATATAAGCAAAAGAAAACAGTATCCAGTAAACACAAGGCATCTGAGTTTATGAACAGTAAGAATGAAATTTGAATCTTTCACTAAAGGGAAACTACATTTACCAAATACAGATCACAACCGATTTAATGAAGAATAGTTACTAGAGTATTTGAACACACTTCTTTTATGACCAGTAAGTAATTTACAAAAGTTCATGAGTTAATCCCTCTAAATTCCACAGCCTACAACCCTGGCGGTAGTCGCTCAACCCAGGTATAGCTCCGAGGAGCAACACAACTACTCAACTTTTGCTAGGCATGACAGAGGACGCAGCAAAGCGCTCCTGCGGAAATAACTTAGACCTCGGGCGTTGGGCAGGATAGAATCGCTTTAGCAAGATAAATGCAGCTCGCAACCTTAGATAAAACAAATAGTGAAAGTCAGACTTGAATAAACAAACTAATATACATATATATACGCCTTCACTACGCTTTTAATCAGATCAGGGGTAACTCGCTAAGAATGCAGAGATAATTTGAATGGATTTTGTCGTACACAATAAATACAATTTAACAAACAAATTCATATTATTCGCTGAACAAGACACTAATAATACTGCGCCAATTTTCCTTTAAACAACAAAACCACGGGGCCAGAGAAAGTGGCTACCAAGAGGAAAATGTTTTACCTGTTTCTACTATTTTTATGATACAATAGTCAAACTTTTTCTTTCGGTTGGCCTAAGTCTTTGTGATTCAATCGAGCTGTGACGTTTTGACATTGCCTGTCTTGGAGATATATTTGACAACTTCAGCGGGGACAACAAAAAACGGCAGGGAGAGAAGTTGAACTTTCAGTCGTTCTCAGGTAAAAATTTCCGAACTGAGCTTTGCCTGTTTTCTGTTTGCTTTCATTTTTCGTTCAAATGATTGTGATCTGGCACTAACTTTTAGCTTACCTACACGTTTAGAATACAGTGCTTAGTATTTAAAATTATTTTTTAAAATTTAGCCAGCATATACCACACTGCACTTCTCGTACGGTACATAAACAAATGGGTACTTCTTTAATTACTTCTGAATAAGGAATTCCAGTTTTTGAAGTTATAAGCAAAAAGAGCATTTTTATACAAACACCAAACAGAGAAAGAATCGATATACCCTTGGTATGCAGATCAAACCGAATGAAAGGTGGCAGATTGAAATATGTATTTGGAGCTTAGTTGTTTATATGGCAGAAAGCATCAACTCGGTCTAAAGCCTGATGACTTAAAAATGTGTATGTGATGTTAACAAAGGCATCTTCAAAATGTTGTATAAATTTTGCGCATAGTGGTGGGATAGAAATTTTGTGTACTAAAACAGCAAACACGCTACAGACTGTGTAATGTGATTTGAGCATTTGTAGAAATAGTGGTTAGAATTGTTGTTAGTCATCAGTCCAAAGACTAGTTTGATTCAGGTCTCCAGTTTGGTCTATTCTGAGCAGGTCTTTCCATCTCTGCACAATTAGTGCAATTTATATCCGCTTGAATCTGCTTACTGTAGTCAAACCTTTGGTCTCTCTCTAAAACTTCTACGCACTCCCCCTGCCACACCTGGATCCATTACAAAATTCCTTGATGCCTCAGGATGTGTCCTATCAACCGACTCCTTCCTGCAGTCAGGTCGTGCTATTAATTTTATTTTTTCCCCAATTTGGTTCACTACCTCTTCACTAGTTATCCTATCAACCCATTTACTCTTAACTTTCTTCTGCGGCACCAGGTGTCAAGAGCTTCTATTCTCTTCGTTTGTGAACTGCTTATTGTCCACTGACACTTACGTACAAGGCTAATCTCCAGACCAATAGCTTTAGAAAAAAAAGTTCCTAACATTTAAATTTATAACCAGTGTTAACAATCTTCTCTTTTTTTTTAAAAAAAAAGTTTTGCTTGTGATTCTTTTCCGCATCGTATATACTATTTGTATACTTTGGCCGTCTTCAGTTACTTTACGGCCCAAATATGGAACTGTCTACTGATTTCAGAGTCTTATTTGCTAATCTAATTTCCTCAGCATCGCCTGATTTCATTTGACTGCATTCCATTAGCCTCATATTTTTGGTGTTATTCATCTTATAATCTCTTTTCAAAACGCTACTCATTCCTTTCAGATACTCTTCCAAGTGATTAGGTGTCTCTGACGGAAATATAATGTCACTGGGAAACATCAGAGTTAAAGTTTTTATTTTTTGTCCCTAAACTTTAACCTCATTCCGGCATTTCACCTTCGCTTCCATTACTGCTTGTTTAATGTACATATTAATATCGGGGATATGCTACAACCTTGTCTCACTCCCTTCTCAAACACTGCGTCCCTTTCATGTCCTTTGACTCTTTTAACTGCAGCCTGGTTTCTGTACAAGTAGTAATAACATTTGGCGCCCTGAATTTTATCCAGGCTACCTTCAGAATATTAGGGTATTTTCGTCAATTAAGGTTTCTCTAAATCTACAAATGCTATAAAGATAGGTTTAAGGGCCATAAACATCTCATTCACCGACGAAGGGAAAAGTCCTTAACCGATACTTGGTTCTAGCTAAGAATAAATACAGATCCTTAAACTTAAAAGCAAAGGGAGCGTTTATTCGTCCCGATGTCTCACGAGGCTGAGCATTATTTCGTTATAGACCTTGCAACTGCTTGTAAATAAAACCTTTTACAAACTGCAGTTACCCAGTATTGCACTAGAGAACCATAATCTGTCGTTTTTTCTCATGTAGAATTCAACATGACGTTTTCGCCACATTTGGAGCTAGATGACCACGCTCGCGCTGGATTACATTTTGGGGAAATCTAACTGGAACTGGTGTTAACACTAACACTAGCCATGAAGTCATCGACATACTTCGTGAACTGAACGCTGCTATCACACCTTCTTGGGGCCCATCCACCATTACTACTGTTTTACTGAATGTCTCTGCTGCGAGAATACAGTGTCGTGTCCACTCTGTCAAGAAGGGAAAGCAGATTAAAGTTTAACGTTTCGTCAACGTCAAAGTCATCAGAGGCAGAGATCAAACTCACATTGAACAGGGATGACGAAGGAAATCGGTCGCGTGATTTATTTTAAAGAAACCATGATCTCTCCATCCGAACTACTTCTCGAAGGAAATCTGTTTAGTGGATATGAACTCAGTTGCTCCTGAATTCCGTCCGATGCCTTAACTATTGTCCCAACTCGAGTAGCCCACTCTATCATGAAATTCTCAGTGTAGTTGCAAGACTCCTAGGTATGTATTTCCTTATTAGATGTCGATGGCGCAATTAATAATCAGCTTTTGGCAAGTGGAGATAATTTCCAGATTTATCTGTCCACGGCTTCTAAGATGTTACGTACGAGCAACGCGATTATATTTCGGATAATAGGTACTTTAGTAATGCATGCTTGTTGTTGTGGAAAGGCCCGTTTTGTTCAAATAGCGCATTATAATGGAACTTACAGCTTGCGCCCCACAATTCTGGTAGAGATAGAAGTGAATGTCATAGGGTGATACTTCGTTAGAGCGTCGTTTCTGCCGCGGACTTCCTTTCTAATCGCAGTTCGCCTTTTCGCAACGCTGTCGCTGTTGCACACGTGTTGGCCTGGTAGCGCGTGCACGCCTGAGGAGCTGCCTGTTCAGATCTGGACCAGTCGCCTTATTGTAACGCCCGTGTCCAGGTTTCCCGCTCTTTACGACAGTGCTTATGTTCTTGCCGACAGCAGACACGCTCCAGTATAATAATAGCACAGCTGCTGGTCTAGGCAGCATGTGATTATTCCAATCAATTACGCCTTACACACTTTCTACTCCAATAGCCTGCGTAGCCTTTAGACGCTGGTGATGGTCAAACGTAACGGTTACAACAGTCGAATGCAAATCCTACACTCTAATGAGTCGTTAATTATCGTTCTAGTCGTACAAGTCACTTTCAGCTGTACTACTTTCGTCCCGTTGATTTATAGTTAGCAGGTCTCGGCTCAGTCAGACGCTGCCCCTATTTTTTTTTTCTTCTTGGATGATTTCAATAGGCTGCTTTCTGCGAAATTGAGTAATTATTTGCGTCATTCGTACGTGACATCGTAAAAGTCACGGACATATACAGCCTTCCTCATCGATATACTGCATTTACTGCGATCCTGAAGGCAATGGAACAGATGAGGCGTCTACAGGGCAAACATTTCTCATCTCCGCCGTTCTCTTCGTGCCATACACTTCATCCAGCACCCAGAACAGAAAATGGTCCAGCTCGTACGTTACGAACTGTACTTCCTTCGACACCGGGGGAACCAAGTATCATTCTGCTAGGTCCGAGGGCATATGTGCATCTGGGGAAATGTTCAATCACGCCAACCTGCCAAGCAGGCCTGCAGGCAACATCCCATGACACAATGTGAAATTCCCCTATTCACCTACAAGCTATCAATTCACTGTAGAGTCAAAGAGCGACGTAGTTGTGAGGTGAGGAGTGGCCAGCAGTTTGGGACAAGACGCTGCAATTGAAGAAGCCAACTATTTGGCCATGGCGAACCACCTGCTGGTCACACAGGCGGGAACAACTGACCTGACCCGCCTCCAAATTGTGCACTGTCCCATAAGCACGGCTTCCTATCCCAACGAGATGCTCCCCCAGCTTGCGATGCCTATAGCGTGCAAATCAATGTATGTCACATTTTAACTGAAAGCATTTTATATTGTGTTGAGATGACAGAAGCGAATTTCGGTGGGGATCTGGCCTCTTCTATTTTAGCTGATGGCGAGACGGGTGCAGTCAAGGAGTGTCGTGATGTGTCAGGAGTCCGGCTTAAGCTTCTGGGCTGGAGATATTCACAAGCTGCAGAGTGACTAGTTCATTCCCTTTATTCCAGCACTCAGCCAGCCACAGATCTCGGCTGTATTATTTTAATCCTTCCCTTACTTTCTAGGTTTTACTGTCAATGCTCAGTCTGTCAGTACGTGAATTTCGTAGCTGTGTGTGTGTGTGTGTGTGTGTGTGTGTGTTTGTGTGTGTGTGTGTGTGTGTGTGTGTGTGTGTGTGTGTGTGCATATGTGCGTGAGAGAGAATGGTTCAAATGGCTCTGAGCACTATGGGACTTAACATCTGTGGTCATCAGTCCTCTAAAACTTAGAACTACTTAAACCTAACTAACCTAAGGACATCACACACATCCATGCCCGAGGCAGGATTCGAACCTGCGACCGTAGCAGTCGCGCGGTTCCGGACTGAGCGCCTAGAACCGCTAGACCACCGCGGCCGGCCCGTGAGAGAGAGAGAGAGAGAGACTCGTCTCATACTATTTTTGTACGGGCACCATTGCTTAAGACGTCGGACGGAATTCGGAAGCAGCCTTTTTCACCCCCAGCCAGATGTCCTCAAACAGATTACGCATTTCGGATGTAGAAATAGCTGATGCCCCGCCCCCCCCCCCCCCCCCCGCCCCGGCCCCCCCGTCCAAATGGAGGGGCGGTTTCCTTGCCCAGTTTGAGCTTGAACTCTATCCTTAATGACTTCACTGAAGATCGAAGTCTAATCTTCCTTTCTTTGTTGGCAGGCTGAGCACAACACGACAGTCTCGTAGAAGAGATATTGACTACCATACCGGTAGTTTTGGATGCTGCAACGAAATGCGAGTGGACCATTCCTTTCACGTAATATGTCAATGACTTGTTGGATAGCGTCGGTACCAACGCCAAACTGAGCAGTTCCAGGTGTAATTCTCCTACTATATAGGGTGCAAAGCGAACTACTTATAGTGTTGATGGAATATAAGGGAATGGAAAGGCTTTGTACACAAGCTTCTTTCAGAAAGACGAGCTGTCTGTGTTTCGTTTAGAGGGATATATTGGAATACAGTTCCTTCATGAAAGTCTATGTTTTGGACGCTTTATTCAAAACAGAACTTCATCCAAATTTGAAGATCTTATGTAAAGAGCCTCCTCTTTTCTTTATATAGGTTAAAAGTGGGCAGCAGAATATAAGGCACAGCAATGTGTTTCACGTACAACGCTAGTGCAGTCTTTTTTTGTTCTGATGAGGATCGTTGTCTTTATCGGCGTACGTGAACTGTCGAAAGAATTGATGTTGAAAGTTATGAAAATCGTCATCCGTTACATAAGGTGCCACTGCATGCAGTGAAAAAAGGGGTGTGGTGTGCAGCATGAATTATTGGCCCGATATTTTTTCACCAAACCATAACTTTTGACAGATACTCGTACTTGAACAATATACTACAACTTAATTTCAGAGAAAACTTTACGAAAAGACCTACTGTTATTTAATGCATGAGCATGTCAGGATAAAACTCTCTAATACACACAGACTGCAATAGCCATTGCAGAACTGACGAGCAGCAATAGTATGTGAACAGGTTGTAACACCACAGCACAGTCCGTCATAATTATCACGTAATTTATTTTTGCGTTTTCGATATCATTTTCACATTATAACTGTATGAGTGCATGTGTTTTTATTTTTGTAAATATTAATTATGATAATGTAAGGAGTCGTATTCACCAAAATTATTACCATATTTAAAAAAAAAGTAGAAAGTAAAAATTAACGAAGTTATTAATTCTTGTATGTAAAGCTTTTAATAAAAATAATAACAAATGTTACAGACACATTACACATGCGTATGACACACAGTTGGACAGGTCTTGAAGCCACATTTAACTCATTGTTGAAAAATACGAAATAATTTGTTTACAACAGTTTACGCATCTCAGAAAGTGGTGCAAAAACAAAGTTCTCCACAGATACACTACAGATTTCATTTCTATCAAGGATGAGTACTCTTCAGAGAAGCAATGTAAATTCATTGTTTCAAGCAAGAATGTTGGGACACATTCTTCTTTGGCATCTGGCAAAGAATTATGGGGAAGCTGCTCCATCTGGCATGACGCTAAGTTGTTGCATTGGCGAAAGCTTCGTCCTTGCATAGTTAGACTGCCTGCCAACTTCCCACACAAGCAACGGACAATTAAGTACTACTTCTTGTTGCAGTGCTTGATAAGTTACTCATAGGTATGTGCTTTGGAATGCAAACGATAGGACTAGTATTTCAGAGGTCCTGTCTTTCAGTTCCACATTATATATTTCACTTTTAATAATCAGCAATTTTTTTATTCCAATATTTTTGATTATATTTTTCTTTAATAAGTTTGCCCTAACCTCATTTAAGGACTAGGAAGTTCTTGCACTCATGTAGTTCACCCAAGAAGGATTTTAACCTTGAGCCAAAAGGTGAATTCCAAATGTGAGTTTTCGCATTCTCGCATTTAGATGAAATTTCTATATTAAAGCAAACAGAATTCAGTTCTTTCTAGATTGTAGGCGATGTATGTTGTTGGTGATTTTTTTCCAACATGAAGAGCAGTTATTGTGATATTTATGTCCACATTTTTAATAAATGATCGTAACAGAACCGTAATTGAAGGTACATATACGAACAGCTATGTGAAGTTCATTCTATTTTACCAAACTAACTCATCCTTGCCTACCTTAGGATGTTCCCCGTCGTTATATTTTATAAGGACCAACTTTTATTCAAAAATTTGCTCAGGCAGTGTATTAAATTTTTCATTATGTTGCAACAGTTCAAAAGTTGCGTTGCCATCTACCCCCTCGATGCGTTCCACAGCTGACTGTTAATATTCACGATTAGTGAGAACCCCACAGTTGTAATTATACACATTTATTGTGTCACGACCGGTTTCGTTCCTTTAGAACATCATTAGGTTGCCCAGTTGTGCCAGTATTATGATACGAAAGTTCTACGTAAAACACGAGATCTCTCATTCATGATACTCGCAATACCAACATACAAGCCCATGATGGCTAATGTTACAAGGCTAGATGAGGCTATCGCCGAGGCCCACGCAACTATTGAAAAGGTGCTGTCTCTCTTCGGGAACCACATGTTAGCCTGGCCTGTCCACAGATACAATTCTCATACGGTTACACCCAGCTCACGGCCATCAGTACTGTTGAGGTACGCAAGTCACCCCACCTCGACAAGGTCCATATTTCGTAAGGAGAATACCGAATTAATAGACCTAATACGTAGTGCAATAAAAAGAACCCCCGACTATACACCTGGCTTGCAGAGATTGGACGTACACGAGGTTCAAATGGTTCAAATGGCTCTGAGCACTATGGGACTCAACTTCTGAGGTCATTAGTCCCCTAGAACTCAGAACTAGTTAAACCTAGCTAACCTAAGTACATCACACACACCCATGCCCGAGGCAGGATTCGAACCTGTGACCGTAGCGGTCTCGCGGTTCCAGACTGCAGCGCCTAGAACCGCACGGCCACTTCGGCCGGCCGTAGATGAGGGATGGGCAAGATATCGAGCAGCTTTTGCAGATCACAGAGGTTGAGAAGTCACAGTTTTCACAATAATAGCCTTACAGTGCCTGGCTGCGATTTCCGTCACAACTAGACGTCACGAGCAGCAACCAAAAGTAGCATTTAATATTCATTGTCGCATGCCATCTATTTTCCGAAGTTCGTACTAAGAACTTGCGTCACGCTGTCGATTGTGGTTGCAATTTCAGTAACAAGTCGCAGCTAGAGGTCGAAAGCAGCAACGAAAGCAGCATTTAACATTCAAGGCCGTGTGCCATTTGTTGACAGACGCCCGGGCTTCATTCTAAGATCCTCTGACTTGTGTCTGACGCTATGGATGTATAGCCTAACTATGGTCGAAGAAATGAACTAAGAAGGTAATCGGCTGAGAAAAATTTTACCTTAACTGTTTTATCGGCAGGTGTGTAGTGTAGCCCGAGGTGTAGGTTAGGTTGAAAGGGATAATTCGATTGAGATTCGGCGAAGCCAAGGAATGTAAATGCCGAATAAAGGTTGCTGTAACAGAATGACCTACAGCGCAGCTTATTTATGTTCGTGACATATTTAAAAGCACTTCGCACATTTTCCATCGTCCAAACTAAAACTGCAAGGCAAATTCCGAAAACGAACGTTAGATAATAGGCAAGACTTCGACGAGTTCAAATGTTCAAATGTGCGTGAAATC
This sequence comes from Schistocerca americana, assembly GCF_021461395.2. Taxonomy (NCBI): domain Eukaryota; kingdom Metazoa; phylum Arthropoda; class Insecta; order Orthoptera; family Acrididae; genus Schistocerca; species Schistocerca americana. The sequence continues at coordinate 656,839,310 of NC_060122.1, forward strand.
TTGTGGGACTTAACTGCTGAGGTCATCAGTCCCTAAGCTTACACACTATTTAACCTAAATTATCCTAAGGACAAAAACACACACCCATGCCCGAGGGAGGACTCGAACCTCCGCCGGGTCCAGCCACACAGTCCATGACTGCAGCGCCTTAGATCGCTCGGCTAATCCCGCGCGGCGCTTCGACGAGTAATTTGATGCATTTTATACACATTTATCGTGCATAAACTACGAAAAAATGCATGGGGTTCCACTACGTAACTTATGATTTTTTATAGCGCTACGATAGACAGGTAAACTTGTGTGCGTATTTCAGATGCTGCACTCAAACTATTCTTGATGTCAACTTTTTATGGAAGATTTGTACTTCCCACTCTTTTCATTGCGTATCATCAGCCGTAAAACACTACTTGGGAGAAAAATTTAAGTGTATGAAACGGCTTTAACAAGGAGGAAATACACTTTTCATTATTCAGTCACAGTGTATTTCATATTTGTTTGTCACTACTTTTAAATTGCATACTACTTCAATGATAGACTGCTGAAATACCCAATTTACACGCTTTAGAGGAGGGAAAATAACACTTCTGTGGCACCGAAACAGTTCACCTGGCCAGAAATATCAGTTATCAGCTATGGTTGCCAGTGCGACTAATCTCAGTGTAATATTTAAGGCGACAAATCGCAGAAGTCACAGAAATCGCATTTTAACATTAGTGTAGAGTGTGGAAGGATACAAGTTTTGAATTCGTGAACAGCGTTTCCAAGTCGTTACAAATTCCAGCTAAAAATCACAGTTACCGAAAAATACCGGGTGATCAAAAAGTCAGTATAAATTTGAAAACTTAATAAAACACGGAATATTGTAGATACAGAGCAAAAATTGACACACATGCTTGGAATGACATGGGGTTTTATTAGAACAAAAAAAAAAAAAAATTGCTAGATGCGTGAAAGATCTCTTGCGCGCGTCGTTTCGTGATGATCGTGTGTTCAGTCGCCACTTTCGTCATGCTTGGCCTCCCAGGTCCCCAGACCTCAGTCCGTGCGATTATTGGCTTTAGGGTTACCTGAAGTCGCAAGTGTGTCGTGATCGACTGACATCTCTAGGGATGCTGAAACACAACATCCGACGCCAATGCCTCACCATAACTCCGGACATGCTTTACAGTGCTGTTCACAACATTATTCCTCGACTGCAGCTCTTGTTGAGGAATGATGGTGAACATATTGAGCATTTCCTGTAAAGAACATCATCTTTGCTTTGTCTTACTTTGTTATGCTAATTATTGCTATTCTGATCAGATGAGGCGCCATCTGTCGGACTTTTTGTGAACTTTTGTATTTTTTTTTTTTTTGTACTAATAAAACCCCGTGTCATTCCAAGCATGTGTGTCAATTTGTACCTCTCTATCTACATTATTCAGTGATTTTTTCAGTTTTCAAATGTATACTGACTTTTTGATCACCCGGTACAATTCTCAAAAATTACTGTTATCGGCAAGTCACAGTCTGACCCATCCTGTCTGTAGGTGTAGGAAATGCATGCACGACACTGTCAAATTTATATGAGAAATATCTTCGATCGAAGCACTTTGGTCCGAGACTCTATCATTCCTTTAGCGGAGATGTGACTGTACCCGAACTGAAGCCGACATTTGCAGGAACGAATGTAAATACTGGCCTAGTGACCTGAAGAGTACGAGAATCGACGATGGAAAACCGAATAACAGAATAAAAGTATGTTTACTTCTCAATTCATACTGAGTAATTAAGTACGTCTCAATTTAAAAAAAAAAAAAATGGTTCAAATGGCTCTGAGCACTATGGGACTCAACTGCTGTGGTCATAAGTCCCCTAGAACTTAGAACTACTTAAACCTAACTAACCTAAGGACAGCACACAACACCCAGCCATCACGAGGCAGAGAAAATCCCTGACCCCGCCGGGAATCGAACCCGGGAACCCGGGCGTGGGAAGCGAGAACGTCTCAATTTAATGTCGTTCTCTAGATATCTGTATTAGATCTGTATTAAATGGCGGTAAGTTATATCTGTCCAAAAATGTAGGTTTCGTTTCTTACAGGTACGAATACTTGTCGCAAATATCGATTACAGATAATTGTATGAAACTTACGAAGCAGCAGATAATGGTATTATTTTATCATTCGCTATGCTTTTCTCTTTCGCTTCTTGTTTAACACTACCTGGCACATCCTCTGCGTCCATCTTTCATGTTTAATTTTCAATCTTTAATTTATCTTTGTGCGGCAAAATTTTATCTACCATCGTTTCCACTATGTTATAGTATTTTTCCTTCAACTAGCTTCGACTTGAATAATTTTAATCTCCACTACAACTGAATTAGCCATTTCATTCTCACAGTTGTTTCTAATAGGGATACAAAGTTAAGTTATTTGTATGTGTTAAGTTATTGTGTATGCAACGTTTTATCAGATACTTGACGTCATTTGCTAAGTACAAACACAGCGTTGCCCTGCAAATGGCAGTTTCAGTACGGGAACGCTACACTAGCGCCAGTGAGCGTTCTAGTTATTTTTATTAGGTCTGTGCTGTGTCAATTCTTCGATAGTGCGTTGTGTAAGCTTTTATCAAAGACACCTTTGATCAGAGTTGGAGCATGGTCCTAGCTTTGATCAAAGTTCACCATATTGTCTACCTGTTTTACTTGCGTCGCTTGCCTCTAACGAGTAAAATGAGCCGTAGGATTTACACGGTGTGTAGCTATCACCACAGCGATAATTTTTAAGTATGAAGGATATGAAATTCTTCATAACGCAGAAGGCATTGATTACAAAAACCACAATAAGCTGTTAGACTCTCATAAGGAAATAACTGCCGCCACAAACTGTATTCGAAGTGGTGCAACGTAAGTGACGTGAGGAAGAAACTTAATGAAATAAGGAATCATTATTTGTGGCGGAAATCCAAGTTTTATTGATAATGTGTACATAAGTGGAATAAATGTGTTTATTTCTTACTCTAAATAACTTAGCCTTCATAAATTCAAGCCGAAGTGATTTTGAGTGTTTGCTTCACATAGTTCTGAAACAATAAGTGAAATGCTGCGCTGTGGGTTGTGAGTATTATATTGAAAGGTGGAACGGCTTTGGCCTATTGCTAAAAATCTTAACTTAAGAATGAGGCGATCTTTAGCATAAACAGCATTTCTTGAACAAGTAACTTTTTGAAAATATGAGGACCTACTTTCATAAGGACAAATCGGGACCTTTGTTCGTCTATACTCAAATCATTTTCGTACTTTACATCCTCGCACTGAAGCTCACGCAGCAAATTCTGGTGAATTATTTGAGCTTGTCTTCTCGCTAGCCATGGTTTCACCCACACTCGTTTCCGTTCCTCTTTCTTCTTGAGGAATGCCCTCGCCGGCAACATTGCAATTAATTCTGCTGCTCAAACGATTAACAGTTCGGCATCCATTCTCGGTCAAGTATGTCGAAAAATTTAACGATGGTGTGATGGCTCTTGTGAATTACTTTGGTCATAGAAAGTTAACAATATTTTTGACTAAGATCTTTGAGCAAATAACTGACGGTGTAAGGGCCACACGCATCCTCAGACAGACATACAGAACGGTTCAATTCCCCCTACCGATGGTGCTTTATGCAGCCCGCAATGTTATATGTGGCCTTCATCGATGCGAGATTTTCATGTTCTCTCGTTCGCAAACCATTTTAAACCTTCCTAATAGGAAACAAATGTTTTCGAATTATTCAAGAAAAAAGTACAGAAGTAACCTTCAAATGCACCCCTACCCATCAGGATTTCTCGTAAGTTGTTCATGGCATTCCCTCCTACCACTGTACAAAAATTTGCGAGTGCACAAATTATTTCTCACATTCGACCTTCTTAGGTCTTCATTGACTGGCCTTATTACGCCACTGGCTTAGTCAAGCAGTTACAAATTGACATTTGGTAAATTTTACCTAACAATTTTGTGAATTTTAAGAGCGTAAAATAAACAATTACATCTTTGTATTCGTCAGGCCTTCTGACTACGCAACCACTGTGCTTTTAAGGGTTAAGTTTGGACTGAATTATCAACGTAATTAATTTCTCTGTAACGTTTACGAATATCGTTTTTCTTTCATTACCCTCACATGCACGTTTAAGTTAATAATGTTAACCAAATGGCCGACTTTACTGGTGATGTAATAGCCTAATGAATGCAGACTAAGAAGGTCGAATATCTAGAACAGATCTTGTAGTCGGAAATTTTTGTACAGTGGTAAGAGGGGGTACCATGAACAACATTCTAGAAATCCTCACTAGGGATGTTTAGGGTTGTAGGTGCATCTGAAAGTCGCTTTTGTACGCTTTTCTTGAATAACTCACAAACCGTGACCTGCAGCGAAAACGTATCTCACTACAAAATTTAAGTACCAGGTGATGAAAAAGTCAGTATAAATTTGAAAACTTAATAAACCACGGAATAATGTAGATAGAGAGGTGAAAATTGACACACATGCTTGGAACGACATGGGGTTTTATTAGGAAAAAAAGTTCACAAAATGTCCGACAGATGGCGCTGGGCAGCAAAACGTCAGTGACTGCGCATGACAATCGTGTATAAAAAGAGCTGTAATGAGAGAGAGAATCTGATGCGCCAGCAGTCGCAGCATGTTGACGTTACCTGAAAAGGCGCTTTTAGAGAAGCTGTATTATCTGAATGGGGAATGTGCTAATTCAGCTTCCGGATCCTATCGCCATAGGAAGGGGATTCGAATGGGTAAAGGTCCGTTGACAAATGCAGCTGTGGCAAGAATGATTTCGAAGTCCGAATCCACGGGTTGTTTTGATGATAGACCTCGTAGTGGCCGAACGAGCACATGGCGTAATGCTGCTGAGACAGTTCAGGAAGAAATGGAGACTGTAGCGGGTTCGTCTATGCACGGGGAAGTCAGCGCTCGTGCATTCGCACGTCGCACCGGCATTCCATACAATAGTGTTTGGTTGTCACTTACGAGTACCCTCCGTTGCTGTCCGTACAAAATCCATCGGCTTCATGAACTGTTACCTGGCTATTCAGTGAAGCGGAGGGCATTTGCGGCGTGGGCGTTTCAAAAGATGGCGGAAGATGACGATTGGTTGAGTAACGTGTTGTGGACCGACGAAGCTCATTTCACGCTCCGAGGGTCTGTCAACGCCCACAACTGCAGAATTTGGGCTACCGAAAATCCTAGAACTGTCGTGGAAACTCCATTGCACGACGATTAAGTCACGGTATGGGTTGGATTTACAACATCTACCGTTATCGAGCCTTCTTTCATCGAGGAAATGCGTGATTCTGGTTTTGTAACTGCTACCGTGAGGGTGAGAGGTACGCCGATATGTTACAGAATCGCATCATCCCCAGCCTGGCTGATAAACACCTGCTGGAACGTACGATGTTTATGCAGGATGGCGCTCCACCCCATATTGCTAGACGCGTGAAAGATCTCTTGCGCGCGTCGTTTGGTGACGATCGTGTGGTCAGCCGCCACTTTCGTCATGCTTGGCCTCCCAAGTCCCCAGACCACAGTCGTTGGGGTTATTGGCTTTGGAGTTACCTCAAGTCGCAAGTATATCGTGATCGACCGACATCTTTAGGGATGCTGAAACACAACATCCGACGCCAATGCCTCACCATAACGCCGGACATGCTTTACAGTGCTGTTCACAACATTATTCCTCGACTACAGCTATTGTTGAGGAAAGATGGTGGACACATTGAGAATTTCCTGTAAAGAACATCATCTTTACTTTGTCTTACTATGTTATGCTAATTATTGCTATTCTGATCAGATGAAGATCCATCTCTCGGACATTTTTTGAACTTTTATATTTTTTTGGTTCTAATAAAACCCCGTGTCATTCCGAGCATGTGTGTCAATTTGTACCACTCTATCTACATTATTCCATAATTTATTCAGTCATCTACATCTGCATCCATATTCCGCAAGCCACTTGACGGTGTGTGGCGGAGGGTACCTTGAGTACCTCTATCGGTTCTCCCTTCTATTCCAGTCTCGTATTGTTCGTGGAAAGAAGGATTGTCGGTATGCCTCTGTGTGGGCTCTAATCTCTCTGATTTTATCCTCATGGTCTCTTCGCGAGATATACTTAGAAGGGAGCAATGTACTGCTTGACTCCTCGGTGAAGGTATGTTCTCGAAACTTCAACAAAAGCCCGTACCGAGCTACTGAGCGTCTCTGCTGCAGAGTCTTCCACTGGAGTTTATCTATCATCTCCGTAACGCTTTCGCGATTACTAAGTGATCCTGTAACGAAGCGCGCTGCTCTCCGTTGGATCCTCTCTATCTGTTCTATCAACCATATCTGGTACGGATCCCAGACTGCTGAGCAGTATTCACGCAGTGGGCGAACAAGCGTACTGTAACCTACTTCCTTTGTTTTCGGATTGCATTTCCTTAGGATTCTTCAAATGAATCCCAGTCTGGCATCTGCTTTACCGACGATCAACTTTATATGACCATTCCATTTTAAATCACTCCTAATGCGTACTCCCAGATAATTTACTGCTTCCAGTTGCTGACCTGCTATACTGTAGCTAAATGATAAGGGATCTTTCTTTCTATATATTTGGCGCACATTACACTTGTCTACATTGAAATTCAATTGCCATTCCCTGCACCATGCATCAATTCGCTGCAGATCCCCCTGCATTTCAGTAGAATTTTCCATTGTTACAACCTCTCGATATACCACAGCATCATCCGCAAAAAGCCTCAGTCAACTTCCGATGTCATCCACAAGGTCATTTATGTATATTGTGAATAGCAACGGTCCTACGACACTCCCCTGAGGCACACCTGAAATCACTCTTACTTCAGAAGACTTCTCTCCATTGAGAATGACACGCTGCGTTCTGTTATCTAGGAACTCTTCAATCCAATCACTCAATTGGTCTGATAGTCCATATGCTTTTACTTTGTTCATTAAACGACTGTGGGGAACTGTATCGAACGCCTTGCGGAAGTCAAGAAACACGTCATCTACCTGGGTACCCGTGTCTATGGCCCTCTGAGTCTCGTGGACGAATAGCACGGGATGGGTTTCACACGATCTTCAAATTTATACTGACTTTTTGATCACCTGGTATATTAAATTTCCTACAAAAAAGGTCCTGTTCATTTTCTCTATAGGAGTAATAGTTTACGCGTAACGAGCGAGAGAATATAAAAATCTCGCACACGGTTTTTGAAGGCCGGATAAAACATTGCGGGTTGCATAAAACGACATCGGTAGGGGCAGCTGAACCACCGTGTGCAGTGCGACCCTCCCGATGCCTGAGCGCCCCTGGCCTGTCCTAGCGGCAGCTGCGTGCGGGCGCGACCGCCAGCGCCACCGCGCCCGGAGAAAGTCGCAGGCGGCGATAAGTGGCCCGCATTCCTGGCCCCTGCAGGCGGGCCGCCGTGCGCTGCGGGGCGCCGGCCGGCTTCCGGGTCCCGGCATCTGCCGCCACGAACGGCTTCTCCCACCCGAGGCGCCGCCATTCACACCATTCATTTTCCACGCGAGCTGAGACCCACAGCTATAGCCGCTAGCGCCAGTCATTTCCGCCGTTTCATGTCGGCACTGTCCTCCCTCGTCTTCTCATCGTGTGCTTCTCTCCGTCTTGGCCGTCTAATGTCGAAGAACGTTTTTATTTCCAGAATGAGATTTTCACTCTGCAGCGGAGTGTGCGCTGATATGAAACTTCCTGGCAGATTAAAACTGTGAGCCGGACCGAGACTCGAACTCGGGACCTTTGCCTTTCGCGGGCAAGTGCTCTGCCAACTGAGCTACCCAAGCACGACTCACGACCCGTCCTCACAACTTTAATTCCGCCAGTAGAGCACTTGTCTGCAAAAGGCAAAGGTCCCGAGTTCGAGTCTCGTTCCGGCACAGTTTTAATGCGCCAGGTAGTTTCAAGTTTTTATTTGTTTAAATTTGTTTGTTTGTTTATGTTTTCTATCTTGATACGACAAATCTCGGCCGTGATCGAGCGAAGCAGTGCATTGACGGGACGGTGTCGCATCGCCAGCGATGCCTGCAGGATTTGAAACGTTAAGAGAAAGGTGGCGTAGGATTTGGGTGGAGTGGGTCGGGGTTGGCGGTTTAGTACACCTGGATTTACTTTGACAAACAATATTTATTAAATAAAATATCTTCTTCTTCAATAAACAAAATTGCAGTTTCACAAACTCTATTCAAATAGGCAACCTTGCAGATAGGGCAACCACAGTTAAGATTAATCATCTCGCGTATTAATAGGCCACTTCAGGTATTTTTAGTCCCTTACCGAGACAGCAAAGGACTTGGAAGAGCAGTTGAACGGAATGGACAATGTCTTGAAAGGAAGATATAAGATGAACATCAACAGAAGCAAAACGGGGATAATGGAATGTAGTCGAATTAAGTCGGGTGATGCTGAGGGAATTAGATTAGGAAATGAGACACTTAAAGTAGTAAAGGAGTTGTGCTATTTCGGGAGCAAAATAACTGATGATGGTCGATGTAGAGAGGATATAAAATGTAGACTGGCAATGGTAAGGAAAGTGTTTCTGAAGGAGAGAAATTTGTTAACATCGAGTATAGATTTAAGTGTCAGGAAGTCGTTTCTGAAAGTATTTGTATGGAAGTAAAACGTGGACGATAAATAGTTTGGACAAGAAGAGAATAGAAGCTTTCGAAATGTGGTGCTACAGAAGAATGCTGAAGATTAGATGGGTAGATCACATAACTAATGGGGAGGTATTGAATAGAATTGGGGAGAAGAGGAGTTTGAGGCACAACTTGACTAGAAGAAGGGATCGGTTGGTAGGACATATTATGAGCCATCAAGGGGCTCACCAATTTGGTATTGGGGGGCAGCGTGGAGGGTAAAAATCATAGAGGGAGACCAAGAGATGAATACACTAAGCAGATTCAGAAGGATATGGGTTGCAGTAGGTACTGGGAGATGAAGAAGCTTGCACAGGATAGAGTAGCATGGAGAGCTGCATCAAACGAGTCTCAGGACTGAAGACCACAACAACAACCGCTTTTATGGCACTAAGAGCCACGTCTTCATGTGAATATATAACTAAAACATTAGAGGTAACAAGCTCGGAACTATGTACCCAACTTCCGTCAAAATAAACCGTCGCTAAAGGATGGTATGTCATTGAATAAAACAGCCGGATGTGCGGATTCAATCCACTGCTGTGGATGGGGCCTAAACAGACTGTACCGTAGTGATGCACTGGTAGTCAAAAATTAGGTCTTAATATTGTTGCATGTATTTTCACGTTACCAGTGGATCACTGTGATATAATCCGTTTAGGTCTCATCCAGAATATTTGATTGGAATTGACGCATGCGGCTGATTTATTCAATGACACACCGCGTTTTACCGGGTTTTATTTTGATGGACAACGAATGTTGGGAACCAAATTCCGAGGTTCTTAGCTCTAATGATTTAGTTATATGTTCATCTGAAAATGCGGCTCTGAGTGCCGTAATGAAGTAAAAATAAAAGACTAAATACGGCTGAAGTGGTTTATTAATACCCAAGATGAATTCAAATATATGGCCAAGTTACAGGCCCTGAAGCACTGGGCATAATAATAAATCATTTTGAAATTAACGCCATTCCAGCAGCTGTAGAATTGGGGGCAACAACACAAACATTTTGCCATAGTCATCTGTTGATCCGAAAACCAGCCTTCATTCAAAACCAACTTAATACTTCAATAAAATCAGAATACCAGTCCTCACACTTCATGATAAAACCTAGGTATGCTAAGCACTCCGTCCATGAACTACTCACTATTAGCAACACTACAACCAACCAATTAGAATACAACCTACGCAAAATAAGCAGTTGCAATACTCTGCACAAATGTACATGCAATCTTGGTTACACTCGCAGTATAACGATTACAAACCCAATTTACAGAGCTCCCGTTTCGAGACAGCAAACGCGTTACCAGCGTGGAGCCAAACACTTTAAACCACAACACACAACACTGTGCACACAGTGTATCCGCGCGAAAAGCGACTGGTAGAATCGGTACCCTCACAGCGCACTGCTTGCACCCTGCACTGTACACCGTATACAGCTCTGATCAGCACCACCGTCGGTCCTCAGATCACACGGTTGGTGCTTCTCTTGTAATGCGGAAGCCCTTTTCCACCTACACTCCGGAATCACCGTCCTGTGTCTGAAGATCTCACCAGTCGACCGCCTCTTCTGTTGTGTCACGACCCGCATCGACCGTTAGGGGGATTCAAATCCGCGGCTCCTCGACGCACCAGCTTTCCAATAGGCTTCGTACTCGTTGGCCATCCACCGATCGACTCCTCGATCCATCTCCACATGCTCCAACTGCGACCACTGTGAAGCCTTCTACCTGCTACACGGCTTCACAAGACTCGGGCCGGCGACCCAAATCAAGCCCGGCGCCACCGCTCAATTCGTCAGTCGCTCGAGCCACCCCTACTGGCAGAGACTTCCTCATACAGAAAAAAGTCTTAAACTAAGAAACGCATCAATAGTAAGACAACGATAGACCCATAGAAACAGAATAACAAAGTTTTGGGAATGTAAAAAGAACAAGAGCACCAAAGCTAACGCGAGGTTCTACATGCAAGAGCATTAATGGGGCAAACTAGGAATATACAAGATGATTCAGATGTTCCTATCGATGGCGTTTCAAGCAATCCATAATTCTATATACGGTCTCTGAAAACCACACTTGAGATTTAAGTATTCTCTCACTCGTACGCGCAAACTGTTCGTCCTACAGAAGACATGAACCTTTTTCAGGAAATTTAATGTAGCTAAATTTTGTGGTGGGACAGGTTTTCGCTGGAGTTATTCAATAAAAACGTACAAAAGTGACCTTCAAACGCAGCCACACTCCCACACTCAGGATTACTAGTATGTTGAAACTTCCTGGCAGATTAAAACTGTGTGCCCGACCGAGACTCGAACTCGGGACCTTTGCCTTTCGCGGGCAAGTGCTCTACCAACTGAGCTACCGAAGCACGACTCACGCCCGGTACCCACAGCTTTACTTCTGCCAGTATCTCGTCTCCTACCTTCCAAACTTTACAGAAGTTCTCCTGCGAACCTTGCAGAACTAGCACTCCCGAAAGAAAGGATATAGCGGAGACATGGCTTAGCCACAGCCTGGGGGATGTTTCCAGAATGAGATTTTCACTCTGCAGCGGAGTGTGCGCTGATATGAAACTTCCTGGCAGATTAAAACTGTGTGCCCGACCGAGACTCGAACTCGGGACCTTTGCCTTTCGCGGGCAAGTGCTCTACCAACTGAGCTACCGAAGCACGACTCACGCCCGGTGCCCACAGCTTTACTTCTGCCAGTATCTCGTCTCCTACCTTCCAAACTTTACAGAAGTTCTCTACTAGTATGTTGTTCGTGGCACTCCCTCCTCCCGCTGTACAAAAATTTCCCAGTACAAAAATGGTTCAAATGGCTCTAAGCGCTATGGGATTTAACATCTGAGGTCATCAGTCCCCTAGACTTAGAACTACTTAAACCTAACTAACCTAAGGACGTCACACACCTCCATCCTCGAGGCAGGATTCGAACCTGCGACCGTAGCAGCAGCGCGATTCCGGACTGAAGCGCCTAGAACTGCTCGGCCACACCGGTCGGCTTTCTCACTACACGAACCATTCCCGACATCGTGATTTTGTTAATATCACTAATTTAAATGTGCCAGTGAGGGTAATGAAAGAAAAACTAGTTTTGCAAAAACAAAACTAAAACTAATTCTTTTAACAATTACACCCAAACTTAACCCTTACAAGCTCAGTAGTTGCGTAGTCAGAAGGTCTGACGAATACAAAGATGTAATTGTTTATTTTATGCTCTTAAAATTCACAAAGCTGTTAGGTAAAATTTACCAAACGTCAGTTTTACAACTAATAAGTGTTCCACTAAGCCGGTGGCGTAATAATGCTAGTCAGTGACGACCACAAAAGTTGGAAAAATTCGTGCAGTTGCAAAATTTTGTGCAGCGGTAGGACGGAGAACCTTAAACAACACACTAGAAGTCCTGATCGATGGGGGTTGAGTGTGGGAGTGAGGTTGCGTTCGAAGGTCACCTTTGTACGTTTTTTTGGAATAACTCGAAGAGTACGGCCTCTAGCGAGAACGCGCTCAGTATAAATTTTAACCGTATTAAATTTCCTACAAAAAGATCCTGGTCATTTTCTCTAACAGTTTGCGCTTAGCAGTAAAATAATATGAAAAAATCGCGCGTATTTTTTGAACGCTAGATAAAGGAAGACGGGTTGCGCAAAACGGCATCGGTAGGGCAGCTGAATCAGCCTATATACTGTACAGCCTTAGCAGCTCTTTTGATCTTTTCTGGTTCCCTTCGCATACACACAAAAATCAATAAACTCAAAACACAAGCAGCCAGACAGGTCTCCACATCCTCAACAAGACGAAAAGAAAGAAGGGGCTATGAGGTTTGTGTCTTCAACCATAAGGCTGGTTTGAAGCAATTCTCCACCCTGTAGCTAGCCAGCTATTCTATTGATTTCAGCGTAATTGCTGCATGCCACATTTGTTTTCTTCGCTCATTTCTAGATCGACCCCTGCAAAATCTTCCTCCCACCTTCTCTTCAACTATAAGGGTTCAACAGTGACTCATGTCGTAATATATTATCTACGGCTCTTGACACACCTCTGTAGTTGAGTGATCAGCTTAAATGACTGCCATGCTGAGGAAACGAGTTCTATTCACGATACTGCCAAGGAGTTCCTTTGGTGGGTGGACTAGCACGGGGTGCACTCAGCCTTGTGATTCCAACTGAGGAGCTATTTGAATGAGAAGTAGCGGCTTCACGGAAAGGGCAGGTGGGTGGCGTGCTGACCACGTCCTCCTGCAGACCACATCCACATCAAGACGCGAGTCAGAGGCTGACAACGCTGGGCGTCGACGACGAGCTCTTTTTTGTTCTCTCTTTGATTCATTTTTAACCCTTGATCAGTCCATTCCATTGCCAAAGCTCTCTGAGAGATAATCATTTGTGCAAAAAAAAAAAAAAAAAAAAGCATTATGCTCTTTCGTGTTTTACGTACTGCATCAGCATCTTCATGTACATTTAATCGAGGGATCACCCAAGTCCATATTGTGCACTTCATCTATAATTGCGCCTGGCGACGTTAAATTTAGCCACCCATTTTTTAACTTTTGAAAACATCGTTTTTCTCTTCAGACCCCGTCATCAGCTTCCGCTGGCAATAAAACGTTCAAAATAAAGAATTTTGTGGCCGCAGAGTATCCTACTTTATCTCTTTTCTGAAACGCACGGAACACAATTGCTTTAAAAAGCCGTCTGAAGTACACCGCATATTAAACTGACACATGACGTCCGTTATTGGAACACATGTACATACACAGCAAAAGGTAAACTACATTATAACAACTGCTTTAATTTGTTTTCCTTAACGCAAGAAACACAATACACGTTTAACATTACATTCGAAATCCTGCATCTGTTTCATAACGTGTGCTAGGGCATGACTCACAGCTTTAAGTGTGTAATGCGATGTGGGCGAACGAAAGAAAGCTACAGTCGCATCCTAAATGTGCGTCATAGTGCGTTCTTTAATGTCAGATGCCATGGAATACCAGTTTTCGCATTACGTACTGTTCTGGAAAACTGACAGCACGTCAGTTCTAACAGCAGATGGAGATGAAGAGAAATTGCACACTTCCAGAATTTTATATCTGGAATGCAATCTACCTAACAGATACATCTACAGCATGATAATCCCTAATTCGCAAACATGATTCTGCCTGTGATGTTGCAAATGCCCCGAGTGTTCTGAGAAGAACACATCGCTGCTTACGTGTGAGATGTGGTTTCAGATGTAAATGATACAAATAATCGCTCGTATGCACATACATATGATTGTGACAGTGAAGAGAGAAGTACGGTAAAGTTCCACGGCGGGCAATACTAATCTGCAGGTCTTAGCCCCAACTCCAGCGTAATGGGTTTGGATGATAAAGGTGGCGTACCTCGGCGCCGTCTAGTAATGTACGCTACAGAGAGCTGACTCGTTTTGTTGGAATATCTAATGTGACCGCGTCCATCTCTGGCTGCGTGTTATTACAGAAGGCGATGACAAGCTGGGAATGCAGACATGATTTATGCTGATGGAATTATAAAGGTCGGGGCTCGCCCCGAAGATATGCGAGGTTCGCAATGTGAGTGTCCGCAATGTGAGTGCTCTATACTGAAAGATGTGACGGAACATACAGGGTTATTACAAATGAGTGAAGCGATTTCACAGCTCTACAATAACTTTATTATTTGAGATATTTTCACAATGCTTTGCACACACATACAACTCAAAAAGTTTTTTTAGGCATTCACAAATGTTCGATATGTGCCCCTTTAGTGATTCGGCAGACATCAAGCCGATAATCAAGTTCCTCCCACACTCGGCGCAGCATGTCCCCATCAATCAGTTCGAAAGCATCGTTGATGCGAACTCGCAGTTCTGGCACGTTTCTTGGTAGAGGAGGTTTAAACACTGAATCTTTCACATAACCCCACAGAAAGAAATCGCATGGGGTTAAGTCGGGAGAGTCCGCAGCTCGTGGTCGTGCGGTAGCGTTCTCGCTTCCCACGCCCGGGTTCCCGGGTTCGATTCCCGGCGGGGTCAGGGATTTTCTCTGCCTCGTGATGACTGGGTGTTGTGTGCTGTCCTTAGGTTAGTTAGGTTTAAGTAGTTCTAAGTTCTAGGGGACTGATGACCATAGATGTTAAGTCCCATAGTGCTCAGAGCCATTTGAACCATTTAAGTCGGGAGAGCGTGGAGGCCATGACATGAATTGCTGATCATGATCTCCACCACGAACGATCCATAGGTTTTCCAATCTCCTGTTTAAGAAATGCCGAACATCATGATGGAAGTGCGATGAAGCACCATCCTGTTGCAAGATGAAGTCGGCGCTGTCGGGCTCCAGTTGTGGCATGAGCCAATTTTCCGCGGGCTACGCGTGAAACTTGCCCGCACGCGTTCAACCGTTTCTTCGCTCACTGCAGGCCGACCCGTTGATTTCCCCTTACAGACGCATCCAGTAGCTTTAAACTGCGCATACCATCGCCGAATGGAGTTAGCAGTTGGTGGATCTTTGTTGAACTTCGTCCTGAAGTGTCGTTTCACTGTTATGACTGACTGATGTGAGTGCATTTCAAGCACGACATACGCTTTCTCGGCTCCTGTCGCCATTTTGTCTCACTCCGCTCTCGAGCGCTCTGACGGCAGAAACCTGAAGTGCGGCTTCAGCCGAACAAAACTTTATGGATTTTCTACGTATCTGTAGTGTGTCGTGACCATATGTCAATGAATGGAGCTACAGTTAATTTATGAAATCGCTTCAATCATTTGTAATAGCACTGTAATTATGTAAATGGAACACAAAATCATGGTGGGACATTGCGAGGAAAGAGTGGTTTTATTTGAGTTTCATTGGTGACGAGAAAAAGCTTAGCAATAATGAATGACTGTGTGCCTCACAGGAAGATGAAAGATCTATTGAGAGTAACGTTGGGTACAGTTCTTGTAAGGCTTTGTGATATCCAGAGGCGTGGGAATAAGTCTGGAACGCTTTCAGGCGCTTTGTTCAAATGGTTCAAATGGCTCTGAGCACTATGGGACTTAACATCGGAGGTCATCAGTCCCCTAGAGCTTAGAACTACTGAAACCTAACTAACCTAAGGACATCACACACATCCATGCCCGAGGCAGGATTCGAACCTGCGACCGTAGCGGTCGCCCGGTTCCAGACTGAAGCGCCTAGAACCGCTCGGCCACACCGGCCGGCAGGCGCTTTGTGACTGAGCGAATAAGAAGCTAGCACTGCTGATATTTTTGGTCTCTTACAATTAATATGTTGCAGTCTTCAGTCCGAAGACTGGTTGGATTCAACTCTACATGCTACTTTATGCTGTGCAGGCCTCTTCATCTCTAGATAACTACTGCGACCCACATGCTCATCGGAACTTGCTTATTGTATTCAAGCCTCGGGCTCCCTCTGCAATTCTCATCACCCACACTTCCTCCCATTCCTAAACTGACGTACCCTGATGATGTGTCCTAACAATCGATCCCTTCCTTTACTCAAGTTGTGCCATAGATTCTTCTCTCTCCAACTCGACCTAGTACTTTATTAGTTATCCAAACGACCCGTCTAACCTTCAAAATTTTTCTGTAGCAATAATTAAACAATTGACCCAGAATATAAAGCTTGAAAGAGACTATTCGATACACGCGGAAGTAGGACAAGTTCATTTATTCGCTGTGCCAGACAGAGGAACACGTTTGATCTCTTGTGACACTTTTCTTCTGTTTCCCCTATCTCTTCACAAGTTGTTTGTCGTTTTTCTCCATTCTTCAGTCCACCCTGTGGCATGCCGAGAGAGCTTATCAGCAAATCTGAAATAGTAAATTGTGTATACCACTTTGGTTTAAGTCGTCATGAATTTCTGTTTGGCAGTCGTTTCGGTTTTCATCGAACAAGCGAAGTTCAGAATTCGTTTGTTTCTGTTTTTAGTAATGCTATGTAAACGCCCATAATCCCGTAATCACCATTTTCTGATTGAATCTAAGATTTTTTTCTGTAACTTGAAAGATTTCCTTTATTTTTTTGCACCCAAATCCCATTTTCGTATTTTGATTCTAATGTCTTCCTCAGAATTTCTTCTTGTTTGTCAAATTTCAGATTACTTGTTTGACTTCTTCCAGTGTGGAGTCTGAACTCGTGAAAGGTTTCTCAAAATTGAATTATAAGTAACGAGCCATGACGAGGAGGATCTAGTGTTCTTGACTGGACCCTTCTCAGTCGGGTTCGCTACGACGATGACATCTCATTCGATTCAAATGGCTCTGAGCACTATGCGACTTAACTTCTGAGGTCATCAGTCGCCTAGAACTTAGAACTAATTAAACCTAACTAACCTAAGGACATCACACACATCCATGCCCGAGGCAGGATTCGAACCTGCGACCGTAGCGGTCACGCGGTTCCAGACTGAAGCGCCTTTAACCGCACGGCCACACCGGCCGGCTCCATCTCATTCGTACGACACATGTGTTTCGTGACTTCTGGTATGGTAAGACATGGTTCTCTTGAGGTTTTTCCAAGCCAGCCTCTTTTTGCTAAGAAACTTACATTGCCGTTAATTCATATCCAGGTACATTGGTATGTTTCCTTGTGTGTTTTTTTCTAGTGCTTTGATGACGTTTGTGATTTGGCTGACGCATTCGTTTTGATTCTGAATACTTTTGTGTTAGGCTTAGTTTACTTTCTATGAGTTTTTGAATGAACCACGAAGTTCAGTTAACAACAAATTGGTAACGAGGGACAAGGGGCGGGCAAATTTTGATTGCATTATGCTAGTCCTTAACATCTTGTTTAGTAATCATTCTCATCTCATTTACTGGTAATATATGGGAATTAGGAACTCTCTGAAATGTTAGTAAGTGAAGTAATCCTCACGCAAATGTGGATTTACGGATGGTCATTGATATGAATAAATTCCACCGTTAATGAGTAATTGTCGGACAAAAGTCGGTGATGGTACCAAGATGAGCGAAATACGGGGTGGTGATAGTGGATAGATTCTCCTTATGTTGCTGCCGTGTAGTCATTTACGCTCACAGAGGTGCCCAAATACAGCGATTTCATTGCGTGAGGAATAGGAGCGCTGCTTATATCTCACCTTCCCAGAATATTAGGGTGAAAATAGCGTTTTCAACTTATGTAGTCCTGTCTCCCTCAGTTGCGTGTAATATTAAAGTATATTGATAATTTTTACTTTTGGACCGGCTAACTACAACTGAACCAAGCACAACTCTCGTGCCATGCGCGTTTCGCCTTTTTTGTTTGCAAGGCATCGTCAGTGGCCTGGAATATGTACATATTTTTACTATTTAGTTTACATTTTGAGACACTGTATATATATGTCAACTGACAATAATCAGTAAATTTCGGAAGGAACCCCTTGTAAGCCGAAAACCGGTAAACAATAAAAATAATTCAGTAGAACAAAAGCAAACTAATGCTTTTCGTTTATTATTGTATATATGGGTTAGAAACAGTTCTGATGGTTGGCCGGCCGGTGTGGCTGAGCGGTTCTAGGCCCATCAGTCTGGAACCGCGCGACCGTTACGGTCGCAGGTTCGAATCCTGCCTCGGGCATGGATGT
Organism: Schistocerca americana; assembly: GCF_021461395.2. Lineage (NCBI taxonomy): Eukaryota > Metazoa > Arthropoda > Insecta > Orthoptera > Acrididae > Schistocerca > Schistocerca americana. Next base: position 656,857,576 of record NC_060122.1, read on the forward strand.
GTGTGATGTCCTTAGGTTAGATAGGTTTAAGTAGTTCTAAGTTCTAGGGGACTGATGACCTCAGATGTTGAGTCCCATAGGGCTCAAAGCCATTTGAACCAAGTTCTAATGGTTAGCCTCTCTGTGGCGTAGTACTTTTTAAATTCTTCTTACGGGTTTCGTGGATGACTTTCTACATGTTGTGTTTTTGTTCCATTTTTGGCGCTCATCTTCTTCTTACTTCTTCTTCTTATAATTGCCATTTGGGTTTTTATTTTCCACACTTCACAAAATACTAAACGCTTGTTTTGATGCTATGTTTTGGTTTGTGTTACTAACTGTCGGGTGTTATTGCCAAAGATCGAATATTAATGCCGACTTTCGATTTTATGATCTCTCTCTCTCTCTCTCTCTCTCTCTCTCTCTCTCTCTCTCTCTCTCTCTCTCTCTCTCTCTGTGTGTGTGTGTGTGTGTGTGTGTGTGTGTGTGTGTGAGATGGTATCTGTTTTGGTACACTTCTTTTGTACTTTGTGTGTATGAAATGGGAGAGAGAGAGAGAGAGAGAGAGAGAGAGAGAGAGGTAGATATATATTTGTTTTAATGTGGTTGCACGTGCAGAAGGGACTATTTTTACCTTATCATTTCTTTTATTAAGTGTAGTGGGGAGTCTTCTGAAGTGTGTTTGCGCATTTATCATATGTTTGTTTTCAGCAGTGACTTTCTGGATGTGGAAGTTTTTTTCCATTTGTGTTGCAGCGTTGTTATGATGAAAACCTTCTTTATAACGTTCAGAGTTATTCGACGAAGAGTGTACGACATTTCTGCTGCCACTGTCTTACATCGCGCGTAGGATTCATGAGAATAAAATGAGAAAGTTTGGATAGTGTACAAACGGATTTAGTCAGTCATTATTCCTTCGCAGAATATTCAGTTTCGGTGCGGAAATGTGGCAGGGCTAGAGGGCATAGCCACAGTGCTTGCCGGAATAAGCTGGCCCAGCATTTCACAACCACGCCCATCTCGGTAATACACTGGCACGATCGCTCGGTCAATGATTAACAGTATCGCCGGAAATCGGGACTCTTCGGCGGCATTGTGCAAGTGGAATACGTGACACCTGGGATGTCTGCTCACCAACAAACCCTCTTTGGCCGTGCAGCCGGCAAGTGGCATTGAATCGGGGGCCGTTGTAGAGCGGGCTACTAACGTGGGGCCATCACCACCCACCCACCATCTGCTGGAGCAGCTAACTCCATTTGCCATCCTACATTTGGTAGTCCAGACGCAACACCGATGGGCTGGGTGTCAGACTAAAGCCCTCTCAGACGCTGATCGACTGGGCATCTGTCGATGCCAGATGCCGTCAGCCAGACGCTATACCGAGTTTCACTGCCAGACGTCAGCACAGCCGACGCTCGCTACGACAGACTGCCAGCCTGCCTTACTTAAGACCTAGCAGGGTCAGATTGCCGCAGCAGCATCTGACATAGCCCCACATTTCCACCCAGGAGTACAGTACTTGGCCTCACAAGGTCCCCACACTGCTGGGTCGCATTGGGCGCAGCATCTGCCAGCTTCTTCATAACTACGCATTGTGAACCGGGAACCGTGAGTCCCACGCCTGCCAGATGTGCGCACGACTATTGCTTAGTAGCTGTAAATAAATAAATAAATAAACTGACTCCCGTCTGAACGTAATTGTTCTCGCCTACGCCGCGCTGGATTAGCCGAGCGGTCTAAGGCGCTGCAGTCATGGACTGTGTGGCTGGTCCCGGCGGAGGTTCGAGTCCTCCCTCGGGCATGGGTGTGTGTGTCTGTCCTTAGGATAATTTAGGTTAAGTAGTGTGTAAGCTTAGGGACTGATGACCTTAGTAGTTAAGTCCCATAAGATTTCACACACATCTGAACATCTCGCCTACACACTAGAGAACTCGAGGCCCTATAACTCGATGGAATAGGACAGAATATTCGTTGATATTGTTACTAGAGGAAAAATGCACCTATCGGTGCTCATAAATGCGAATATGTTCTATTTTGGTACAACGAAAAACCGGCCCAAAGTTTCGTTGTGCTGATTAACAGAAGCTGTTGACCCACAGCTACTCCAGCATGCTGGAGGTTCGTAAATGTTCCTATTTATTTAAAGACTGACTGAAAAGAGAGGTACCAGCTGCCTCATTCTACCTCCGTCGGCGCCGCGCGGAATGGCCTTCCGGTCTTAGGTGCCATGCCACGGATTGTGGGGCCCCTCCCGCAGGAGGTTCGAGTCCTCCCTCGGGTGTGTGTGTGTGTGTGTGTGTGTTGTTCTTAGTACAAGTTAGTTTAAGGTAGCTTAAGTAGTGTGTAAGTCTACGGACCGATGACCTCAGCAGTTTGGTCCCATAGGAATTCACACACATTTGAACAATTTTACCTCCCTCGGCTCCTTTAAAAATTTTTCCAAAAATTTTGGCATGCGAACACATTCACGCCTTTTTTTAGCTTGCAACTCACTTCAAACTCCCACAAACTCCCCTAACTGTAACTCACTCATACCCACTAGTCCATCGCTGTAAGTCGCTCATACCCGTCCACTCCCAATCGCCCTTTCTCATTCACTCACTAAATCCACTCATTGTCGTTATTTCTTTGCGTCTCTCTGTCTTGTCTCCTGTGTCACAGTCATAGTCTCGCTCGTTCTGCCATACTACCACACGCCCCTCTCAATGTCTCCCTCTTGCTCTCTCTTACTCCTAATATCTCTTTCCTTCTTTCCTACGCTGTTGTCTCTTCTACCTGTCACTATCTTTCTCTTCCTTGCTGTCATTGTCAGTACCCTATGTCTCATTATCACTCACTCTCAACCATTCCACCTTTTCTTTCTCTTTATTCCTCCTCCATGGCACTGTCTCCTTCACTCTTCTCCTACTACTGTTCTGCTAGTGTCAATTGTATTCCACTGCCACTGTGTCCATGTCTTTCTCTCACACTGCTACTGTCTCCTTCGCTGTTTCGGTAACATAGCCACTTCTATCATCTTCCAGTATTTATTACTTCTCCATCTCTTTGACAATGCCACTGTCTTCTTCTCTCTCAACATAAAAAAAGCGTGAATATGTTCGTATGCCAAAATTTTTGAAGGTGGTGATGAAGGTAGAATGAGGCAGCTGGTACCCCCCCCCCCCCCCTTTTCTCAGTTAAAGTCTCTTAATTAAATAAACAGGAACATATTCGCGTTTTTTTTTTTTTTTGCTCTGATAGGAGCATTTTTCAGCTGGTTGCCTTATTTTCGCTGCTGCAGCAGGTCAGGGCAACTCACATGAAAACAAACGTGTTGGTCAGTAAAATTTAGCTAGTTTAGCTAGTGAAACTGAAATAACGAGGAAGTAAATTCTACACCTCGGACCGGATTTTATGAGCAAAACAATTTTGCTTGTGCTTCAGTGTTACAACATGGGGTTCCCAGATGATAATGGGGACGCTTTACAGCATATATCTCGTGCTAACGTCAATCTATAAACCACGTTTTCGCCTCACACCGGAATTTACGCGTACAAGTAGGGTAACTTCGAAACTCTGCGTCGAGGAAGCAGATAAAGATATGAAGAAAATTTTCGAGACTATTCCGAGATGGGAATTCAGAAATATATCGTAAAAATTTTAGCCTTTTGCTGTGCATAGCTGTCTTGAAGTCCTCGTTTGGATTTTTGGACCGCTGGTGACGGCAAGTATACTCTATAAAAAAAAACCTTTCTGTGGGGGTTTTCTGTGGAACCGGTGATTAGCTAATGGTGTCGCCCGCATCTCGTGGTCGTGCGGTAGCGTTCTCGCTTCCCACGCCCGGGTTCCCGGGTTCGATTCCCGGCGGGGTCAGGGATTTTCTCTGCCTCGTGATGGCTGGGTGTTGTGTGCTGTCCTTAGGTTAGTTAGGTTTAAGTAGTTCTAAGTTCTAGGGGACTTATGACCACAGCAGTTGAGTCCCATAGTGCTCAGAGCCATTTTTGAGCTAATGGTGTCTTCAAACGTCCCGACAAGCCCAGTGCAGACCACGTCAAATGGAAAAAGAATCAACCGATTTGCTCCATTTGCCTAAGCAGGAGGAAGTGTGTAATATTAATACTCTGACCCAGTAGTATAGGATAGTGACACTAAGACGGTACTTCTGTTGGGTATACAAATGGTCCCTAGTTCGAGCGCTCTCCAAAACACTTGACCCTATCGTTTTATCACCAATGGATGTGAGCACCGGAAACGTTTTAGGTGCGCATTCATACCGATTCAGATAAAAACTGCGATGTATTAACATAACAGACTGTGCCTTATGGTGAGAGAAGCGCTACAGATAAGGAAAGACAAAGATGATTCTTATTTTCCGAACAACGCTTCGAATGCCCAGCTAATTCCTCAGTGGCTCGTGATGGTGCCCTATCAACTGGAGGGCCGGATGAAGACGGCAGCGCCCACCCCCGCCCGCCGGCATTTAGCGGCTTCCCATAAATTACAGTGGTTTGCGAGCTCGGCGGCCGGCCCAGATGGCTATCTGCCCAGCGCCCGCCATTACCAGAGACCCGCGCGCAGAATGCGGAAGTCCGCGATGGCCTCAGGGGCGCCTCTGACCGCTACCTGCCAAGTCTGCAGTCCGGTACCACCAAGTCACGTCAAGCTTCCCGTCTCCAGAGCTTCCCGCATTGTCTGTCTTCAGCTTGCAACTACGTCCCTATTCCAGTTCAACCCGTGACTTTCTCTCTTTGGTGGGTTAGAAATAATCTACCGGCGTGTTCCTATCTGGAAGATAATCAGATAGTTCGGTTACCATGGCTCTGTGGTTTTCCAGTCGGTAATTCACAGATGACCGCTCCTTGAAAATATATTGCTGTGAGGACGTGTATTCTGTGCTACATACAAATGTTCTTGAAAATTACAGCTAGGGGAATTCGCAGTTTTGCTATTGGCACATTGAGTTTGGCCGAGCAGTACATGACTTAGAAGAGTCGGATCTGAAGTGTAATGATAGTATTATGGAGAGGTTAGACCTAGCTAGGAAAAAATCGTCGCCACCCGAATCCGCATTCTGCCCCGTCAAACAGATAGATGCATCAATTCAGTATCAGTCGGGAAAAGTCATAACAAATAATAGATGCTGAGCAACAGCAAGTACACCCAGGGCCGTTTATAAAGAAATCTCAAAGTATTTCACCGTGAAACTAACATGAGTTCCCCCCTTTCCTCTGCTTACCTCTGGGTATGTTTTTTGTTTATTTTAACCTCAAAACCTGAATATGGGCGACATACTATAAAAAGGTACTACTCCTGTGGTAGTACCCTTACTAAGGGGCCGAAGGTTTCATTATGTGCGATACAATAGTACTGTTTGACCCAGAAAAGATGCATTGTGTTCTGTTGCTTACTAACTCTCGTACGTCAAAAGGATAACACTTATTTTTGGTTTACAGCAATCATGTGAGGGATAGGTGATGTCTGGTAGGAGCCGGCCGTTGTGGCCGTGCGGTTGTAGGCGCTTCAGTCCGGAACCGCGCTGTTTCTACGGTCGCAGGTTCGAATCCTGTCTCGGACATGGGTGTGTGTGATGTCCTTAGGTTAGTTAGGTTTAAGTAGTTCTAAGTTCTAGGTGACTGATGACCTCAGATGTTAAGTCCCATAGTGCTCAGAGCCATTTAAAATGTCTGGTAGGAGGGGTAAATTGTCATGGGAGATTTCATTACCCTGGAGAGGAAATCTGCTAAAATTGCGTAGAGAGAGGACACGGAGAGTTCGAAGGAGTAGAGTTGATGGGATGCATTGTTGTAGAAACGGCATAATACCAGGATATGAAATGAGAGAGCATACTGTTGGGTCGTTGGCATCTATGAGCCCAAAAATTTTTTCACCAAAAGCGTTAATATATTTGCATGTGGTGGTGGTCGTGATGATGATGCTGATGATGATGATGATGATGATCGGTTTGTGGGGTGCTCAACTGCGCAGTGATAAGCGCCCGCACAAAGTTCCAATTTTTACGCAGTCCAATTTTTTACCCAGTTCAATCTAGCCACTGCCACAAATGATGATGACGATTATGACGATGATCAAATGATGAGGACAACACAAACAACCAGTCCCCGGGCAGAGAAAATCCCCAACCCCGTGATCCAGAGGCAGCAACGTTAGCCAATAGCCCACGAACTGCGGACGTATATTTGCATGTGATTTCCATATTTCTCAGCTAACTTTCGGAGAATAAAGTGCCATGAAAACTATCGAAAATGGCAGCAACGGCAGAGCACCAGGATTCGGTATAAGACAGGAGAAAAAAATCTCGAAAATGGCGATGGACTCTAGAAACTATAAACTGTGTTTAACACAGAACACCTGGAGGGAAGACCTGCCCGTGTGGATGGGCTTGTGGTTGCTCCGCCCGCAGAGAACATTTCACACTGGAAAAATCGCACATCCATAGGCTGTGCGTTGCTGTAGTCGATGATAAATCCAACATGGTTCATGTGTCCACAAGTGGGACCAGAAAACCACAGGAGGTAATGCAAAGTAGAGGGGAAAGACCTTCGACTAGGAAAAAAATAGCAAAAAAAAAGAAAAAAACGGACCTTTCGAATGTTGGCAGAAACGACTGAAAAAGCATTCCATCCCCCCCCCCCCCCCCCCCGTCCCCTTCCCTCCTTTCTTAAAGGACGATGAAGCCATAGTCTGCAGACGTGTGTTCCTAACTGTAGTGCTAAGTGAAATATTGATGATAACTGTAGGTGCACAGGGTGGTTCAGGTGCCGCTAACACTGCGTATTGCCGGCCGAAGTGGCCGTGCGGTTAAAGGCGCTGCAGTCTGGAACCGCAAGACCGCTACGGTCGGAGGCTCGATTCCTGCCTCGGGCATGGATCTTTGTGATGTCCTTAGGTTAGTTAGGTTTAACTAGTTCTAAGTTCTGGGGGACTAATGACCTCAGAAGTTGAGTCCCATAGTGCTCAGAGCCATTTGAACCACTGCGTATTATGCAGCCTTCAATGCCTTCAAATACCACGCACAAGATTTTCGTATTTTGTCGTTCGTTACGTGCAAATTATTTGTCCCACAGAGTAAATGAACACAACCTTCGTGTAGGAAATTCAACGCAGTTAAATTTTGTACTGGGATACATTTTCGCTGGAGGCTGCAGTTTTCAAGTTATTCACGAAAAACTCGTTTTGAAGGTAACTTTTGTACGTTTTCGTGAATGATTCAAAGACTCCAGCCTCTAGCGAAAACACATCCCGGTGCAAAATTTAACAATAGTAAATTTTCCAGAAGAAAGCCCTATTCATTTTTTATGTTGGACTAATAGTTTGCAAGTAGTGTGAAAGAAAACAAAAAATCTTGTGTATGTATTTGAAGGTGTTGTGGGTTGCGTAAAAACTAATGTTAGGGGCAGCTGAACCACCCTGTATTGTGTAAATTACGATTTACATTTAGTGAAAGCTGTGGGAGTTTATTACTCCTACACGTCTCCAGTTGTTAGAAGAAAGCTTTTAAAATGCTATACTAAGCACTGATTTAAACAAATAATTATTATTTTGATATTAAAACATTTTATATATTTGGAACTGGTATCGGGTATGAGCAATGTGGAGTGACTGACGTTGAAGGGTTTATAGGGAATGACAGAACTTTCGTGAAGCGGATTTCTAGGCTACATTTGCGTAGCAGAATATGGTAAGGATCGAGGTTTTATAAGTGTGGAGGATGGAAGCAGAACTTGGACCGAATGATGCGTCCACTTATATGCTGGTCCACGGACTAAAATGCCGCCCAGATGGGCTAGTTATTCTACATGTGAACTCGTTGTTCTGACGGGGTGCCTATGGTGTTGACATCGACAGAAGTCAGTGCATGATCTGTTGGCGCTGCAAAGTTCGTTTCCGTGTGGCCGGCTGGGCGGATTCACAAGTCGGTTTCAGCGTTTGCCACTGGCCCGGGTAACCAATGTAGCACTGAATCTTTTGAGCTAAATCCAGGAGTATCCTAGCAGTTGCACTTCGCATACACGTTCTTCATTTTCTACACTGTCCAGTCACATCAATTTGACCACTTGTCAAAAGTGTGAATAATCATCTTTTGCAGAACGGACCCCTGCGAGTCGTCCAGGAAGAGCGACAGTGAGATTCTGCAAGGTACCGACGCGCGTACCGAGCGAGGTGGCGCAGTGGTTAGCACACTGGACTCGCATTCGGGAGGACGACGGTTCAATCCCGTTTCCGGGCATCCTGATTTAGGTTTTCCGTGATTTCCCTAAATCGCTTCAGGCAAATGCCGGGATGGTTCCTTTGAAAGGGCACGGCCGATTTCCTTCCCCATCCTTCCCTCACCCGAGCTTGCGCTCCGTCTCTAATGACCTCGTTGTCGACGGGACGTTAAACACTAATATCCTCCTCCGACGCGCGTGTGGAACCATGCCGACTTCAGTGCCATGACCAGCTGCGCCAGGTTTCAGGGTTGATCATCCACAGCGTGAAAAGCCCGATCGAGGTGGTCCCACAGATTCTCGACTGGGTTTGAATCAGAGGGATTTGGTTGGTTTGGTTGGGTTGGGGTTGTTTCGTGGAGGAGACCAGACAGCGAGGTCATATGTCTCGTCCTATTAGGGAAGGACAGGGAAGGAAGTCGGCCGTGCCCTTTCAAAGGAACCATCCCGGCATTTCCCTGGAGCGATTTAGGGAAGTCACGGAAAACCTAAATGAGGCCGGTCGGACACGGGATTGAACCGTCCTCCTCCCGAATGCAAGTCCAGTGTGCTAGCCACTGAGACACCTCGCTCGGTAGTGATTTGGTGGGCATAGGAGTATGATAAGCCCATCCTGGTGTTCGTCGAACCAGCACGTACACTGCGATCTTTGTGACACGTTGCACTGTCCTGCTGGTAGACGCTATCATGTTGAAAGAAAACACACTGCATGTAGAGGTGCACATTGTACTCAAAGATAGATGCATACCTGTGTTTATCCATTGTTCAATCCAGAATGTCAAGATCACGCAGAGGATTCTACGTAAACATTTTGCGAACCATGAAGCTGTCTACTTCAGCCTGGACCCTTTCGAGGAATGTCGCAGGGTCTCATACACCTATGGTCATCTGTCCGACGTAGCACAAGAGGTGATTTATCTGAAAAGGCCACATGTCGCCACTCAATGGACGTATAGTTGCGGTAATGCCGTGCAAATTCCAGCCTTCGTCGCCGACGGACGGCAATCATCATGGGTACATGAACCAGACACCTGCTGCGGGGGCTAATAAGCAGCATTGTTCACTGAACTGTCGTTGAGGGAACGCTGTTGGAAGCCCCTTGGTTCACCTGGGCAGTCAGGTGCTCAGCAATTCCACTTCTGTTCGTCCGTACACATCTGCGCAGCCATGATTTTCCCCTGTTATTTGTGGCCGGCAATGCACTACAATCGCCTCGGCGCTGCTTTTGGATAGCAGAGTTTTGTCATGCACGATATACGTTAACTACGGCGGTACGCGAACAGTTTACAAACTTAGTCGTTTCGTAAATGCTTCCAGCCTTGGACCGAAGTCAATGATCATGCCCTTCTGGATGTCAGATAAATCGCTCCGTTTCCGCATTACAACAACGGCTGCACTGTGATTCTTGAAGGTTTTCCCGGCGTATTGAATGTTCGATGAGATTTCGGGATTGCAGCCGGATCATGCGCGATATTTCGGCTGGCAGTCGTCCAGCGATCTTCAGGTGAGTGTTCGTCACTGGAGACTACAAGTTCCCGGAGTCAACTTTATAGCAAAAAATAAAGGTAATTTCAGAGATATTGACTATTCCAGGGCTGTTACTATTAACAACACATACAAACGACCTAGTGGATAACGTCGAAAACTATATGTGACTGTTCGCAGTCGACGCTGTTGCCGGCAAGAATGTTGCAACCACGCAAGACTGTAGCGAAATTCAGGAAGATTGACAGAGGATGTGCGATTGAGAGATATAACGTATCAAGCAAGTAGATGCGTGGAAAATGGCCGTGTCATGCATGGTGTTTAAATTTGTTTCTTCTGTGCTGCTAACTCTATTCGCAGCATATTTCGCAGACAGCATCCACATATGCCACTGAATGTACCTACAAAAAAAAAAAAAAAAAAATGGCTCTGAGCACTATGGGACTCAACTGCTGTGGTCATAAGTCCCCTAGAACTTAGAACTACTTAAAGCTAACTAACCTAAGGACATCACGCACATCCATGCCCGAGGCAGGATTCGAACCTGCGACCGTAGCGGTCGTGCGGTTCCAGACTGTAGCGCCTTTAACCGCTCGGCCACTCCGGCCGGCGAATGCACCTACACAATCTATCTTTGTTCACGTATAGGTCAAGAGGTATCATATCACAAACACAGAGACGCGTGAAAAATTGCCGCATAATATACCATGTTTTAATACATTTTTTTCTTTATTTCTAAGACACACCTACAATCGTGTCATCATAAGCTGCGAAGCGTAAACAATTGTAGGCGATAACAGAAGTCGTATATGGAGCCATGAAGCGGCGTTGCCATATAGGCGTTTATAAAATATAGTAGACAAGCGAAGCATGCTCATTGGCTTCCGTTACAGGAGCGTCCTCTATCGAAATCCGCGCCCTCTGAAACTAATGGTATTCAGTAATTAAAGAGTCTGTGGAGATACGCCTAGCGCAAAATGTTACAAATCGTGATGGCGGTTTTCAACTGGACAAGGCTTGGGACCCAGTGATCTTTCTAATTTCCTCTGAGAGAAGACAATTTATTCATAATGACACGTCTGGCGACATATGACGTCTGGTTTTAGCGACGCGGGATGCATTCCGACAAAGGGCGGACATGTAGTTTTCACCTTACGCATGCGTCTGTGCGCCACAGATAGAACAGTAGCTCCAGAGGGCGCGTATTTCGATAGAGGACGCTCCTGTGACGGAGGCCAGTGCGCATGCGTTTCCGCGCCAATTTTTTGCTGTAAAGTTGACTCTGGGAACTTGCAGTCTCCAGTGACGGACACTCACCTGAAGACGGCTGGACGATTGCCAGCCGAAATATCATGGCAAGAAGTCAACATGATACGGCTGCAATCCTGAAATCTCATCGAACAACGACTGCACTGTTTTCCTCGTCCCCCAACACGCTTTGTACACTCTCCGCTACTAGTGCTGCCAGCTGCCGTCTGTGAGTGGTTATTGAACGTAGACGTCGAATGCAGGCGGTGATCCCATTAATGTTACTGGATACTGCAGAAGGCGAAATGAAAGCGAGTAGCAAGCGCCTAGCGGCAGGCGGCAAGCGGCAGTCAGCGTGCTCAGGTACCTGCTACTCGAATCTGGCAGCGATGGTGACACGGCGTGGTGACACTGCTCCCGACGGTAGCGCGGGCGGCGTGTCCGCAGCAGGCGAGCCGCGTTAACGAGCGCGGATTTACGACGCCGATAGCCGCTACCCTGGTAGCCGGCAGGGATTTATGCGCGGTGTGACCGCCGGTAGCGCCCGCCTTCGCTAATACCTGCCCATAATAAACACCGGCGGGAAAGTGGCGTGCCGCGGCGGCGTTCGCCTCTCAAACGGGGACAACGGCGCTGCTCTTTACTGCCCGGTCCCCTCATGCATTAAAACTTACTGTGCCGGGCAGTAACTTGCTCTCATATGCCCACCCGCCCTTTGAAGGCCAACGCTCCCAACCTTCACCACACTTTGTCTCCATGTTTCCCCTCTACTACTTCCCATAACATCGCTCAAAAGAGGAAAGGCCGCGAAGGAACTTGCTCCCCTTCTTGCAGCGGTGTACCGTAGGTCTCTAGAAGAGAGTAGCGTTCCAAAGGATTGGAAAACGGCACAGGTCATCTCTGTTTGCAAGAAGGGACGCGAACAGATGTGCAGAACTATAGACCTATATATCTAACGTCGATCAGTTGTAGAATTTTGGAACACGTATTATGTTCGAGTATAATGACTTTGCCGGCCGAAGTGGCCGTGCGGTTAAAGGCGCTGCAGTCTGGAACCGCAAGACCGCTACGGTCGCAGGTTCGAATCCTGCCTCGGGCATGGCTGTTTGTGATGTCCTTAGGTTAGTTAGGTTTAACTAGTTCTAAGTTCTAGGGGACTAATGACTTCAGCAGTTGAGTCCCGTAGTGCTCAGAGCCATTTGAACCATAATGACTTTTCTGGAGGCTAGAAATCTACTCTCTAGGAATCAGCATGGGATTCGAAAAAGACGATCGTGTGAAACCCAGCTCGAGCTATTCGTCCACGAGACTGAGAGGGCCATAGACACGTGTTCACAGGTATATGACGTGTTTCTTGACTTCCGCAAGGCGTTCGATACAGTTCCCCACAGTCGTTTAATGAACAAAGTAAGAGCATATGGACTGTCAGACCAATTGTGTGACTGGATTGAAGAGTTCCTAGATAACAGAACGCAGCATATCATTCTCAATGGAGAGAAGTCTTCCGAAGTAAAGGTGATTTCAAGTGTGCCGCAGGGGAGTGTCGTAGGACCGTTACTATTCACAATATACATAAATGACCTTGTGGATGACATCGGAAGTTCACTGAGGCTTTTGCGGATTATGCTGTGGTGTATCGAGAGGTTGTAACAATGGAAAATATACATAGAAAGAAAGATACCATATCATTTAGCTACAACATAGCAGGTCAGCAACTGGAAGCAGTTAATTCCATAAATTATCTGGGAGTACGCATTAGGAGTGATTCAAAATGGAATGATCATATAAAGTTGATCGTCGGTAAAGCAGATGCCAGACTGAGATTCATTGGGAGAATCCTGAGGAAATGCAATCCGAAAACAAAGGAAGTAGGTTACAGTACGCTTGTTCGCCCACTGCTTGAATACTGCTCAGCAGTGTGGGATCCGTACCAGATAGGGTTGATAGAACAGATAGAGAAGATCCAACGGAGAGCAGCGCGCTTCGTTACAGGATCATTTAGTAATCGCGAAAGCTTTACGGAGATGATAGATAAACTCCAGTGGAAGACTCTGCAGGAGAGACGCCCAGTAGCTCGGTACGGGCTTTTGTTAAAGTTTCGAGAACATGCCTTCACCGAAGAGTCAAGCAGTATATTGCTCCCTCCTAAGTATATCTCGCGAAGAGACCATGAGGATAAAATCAGAGAGATTAGGGCCCACACAGAGGCATGCCGACAATCCTTCTTTCCACGAACAATACGAGACTGGAATAGAAGGGAGAACCAATAGAGGTACTCAAGGTACCTTCCGCCACACACCGTCAGGTGGCTTGCGGCGTATGGATGTAGATGTTGATGTAGATTACTTAATATTTATTTCTATTCGTCATTGCATCATTCACTGCTAACTGAGATTCTTGTCAGGATACTTTGTTTATACTGTTCGTTGTAGCCTTATCAACCGTTCCGCGCATCGTATTTTCCAAGCATCTTTGTCTAGCAAAGGTTTTGCGTCCCTCTTCTGTCACTTACTAACATCATTTGCTTTTTCGAGTACTCTCTTATCCTGCTCCTCCTCCTCTCCTACTGTGACATCTATATTCCGCAAGCCAAATTACGGTTTGTGGCAGAGGCTGCTAATGTGCCGTTTTGCTTTGCCTCCTAACGGCGTACAACGGTACCGTCGCGTGAGAAATTCAGTACTTACCAGGACTGATTACAAGTAAACATCAATAAACATGAAACAACCATAATGTTTTTAGAATTAAATTTTCACTCTACAGCGGAGTGTGCGCTTGTATGAAACTTCCTGGCGGGTCCGAGTTCGAGTCTCTGCCAGGAAGTTCCAGGAAGTTTCAACGATAATGTTTTTATTTATTTATCGTATGATGACAGAGAAATATAGACAGCTATTTACAACAAACTCGTATTTTTATATACAGGTACACTCAATCTCCAGCTCATAATGGGTTAACAGCTCTAAGTGCAGGTAGGAAATCCAGCCTGAACCTCCAACACACAAACTGTCAAGGTCTTCGCCGGCCTCTGTGGCCGAGCGGTTCTACGCGCTTCAGTCCGGAACCTCGCTGCTGCTATGGTTTCAGGATCTAATCCTGCCTCGGGCACGGATGTGTGTGATGCCCTTCGGTTAGTTAGGTCTAAGTAGTTCTACATCTAGGGGACTAGGGGACTGATGACCTCAGATGTTAAGTCCAATAGTGCTCAGAGCCACTTAGCCAACTTTCTCGCGGTGTTAATATTTAGGTTAACAGTGACCATAGTGTAAAGAGCGTCCGGTTTGAAACATGGTGGGTCGTTGTTATCAATCTGTTGATATTATACTCCGGTAACAACTGTTCGAAGCGTGTTCCTGCGAGGAATTCTCATGTCCTTGAGGTTATCTCATGATCACAAGGCGTGACAAGGAACGGTGACGCACGGCGGGGAAATATTTTAATGAAACGAAGTTGTCATCCTGTTACTGGAACAAACGCTCTTGGAATTTCAGCAGTGAACTGGGCTGTCGAGTGCTCAGGGTTGAGTGGTACGGTATTTTTAGAATTCCATTCATATCACTAAATTATCAAAAGGACTACTCAGTCACATGATTCATTTGTGATGTGACGCCAGAGAGAATTTTGCATTCTTTATTTTTGAAGTTTGCAAAAGGCAACAACATTTACCAAAAAACTTAAATGTAACAACTGTTTGAAGAGATCTGTAACAATGAGATTTGTAGAAATGATAAACATAATTTTTAATATTTGCTACGTGTTTTATTGTGCTGCCCTCAGCTCAGCAGATCCTTTAGCCAGCCAATGTTCGATAATTTTCTTAATTCGATCTGGAAACCCGAGCAGTAATCCTCTCTGTGGTGCACCACACTCCTTTTGTGGCGTATACTACTGGAGTTCGTTGAACACCTCCGTAACGCTCTCGTGCTTAGTAAACTACTCCGTGACGAAAAGCCCCGCTCTTTGAATCTTCTCTGTCTCTTCTATTAAACCAAAATGAAAAGGACCCAAAGTAACGAGTGATACACAGAATAGATAAGCTGTATCTTTCGTATATAAATCACGTTTCCTTAATATTTTTGCAATGAATATCAGCCCGGTATCTGATTTCCCTACATCTAGTTTCATTCGATCACTGGCTCACAAACACGCCATTGCCGCGGTATTCATTTTGAAGATTTTCAACTAGAAACGAAAACAAAAAATGAACAGTATTCGTTGCGTAATATCGAAAAAATTCATTTCCACGTATTCGTGAAAACAAAAAAAAATGGTTCAAATGGCTCTGAGCACTATGGGACTTAACATCTGTGGTCATCAGTCCCCTAGAACTTAGAACTACTTAAACCTAACTAACCTAAGGGCATCACACACATCCATGCCCGAGGCAGGATTCGAACCTGCGACCGTAGCAGTCGCGCGGTTCCGGACTGAGCGCCTATCGTGAAAACATCTTTGAAATTATGAAACAGTCGTATAAAGAAATATGCATAATGTACAGATCTATAAGTGCAGTACCAAAATTAAGAAAGATAGTATTACTGTATGTTGGGGTAGCTGCTTCGCTTGTCTACGAGATTTTATAAACACCTATATGGCAACGCCGCTTCATGGCTCCATATACGACGTGTGTTTTCACCTAAAATTGTTTACGCTTCTCAGCTTATGATGACTCGATTGTAGGTGTGTCTTAGCAATAAAGAACAAAATGTATTAAAATATCATATATCATGCGGGATTTTTTCACGCATCTCGATGTTTATTATATGATACCTCTTAACTTATAGGTCAACAAAGATAGATAGTGTAGGTACATTCAGTGGCATATGTGGATGCTGTCTGCGAAATATGCTGCGAATAGAGTTAGTAGCACAGAAGAAATAAGTTTAAACGTCATGCATGACACGGTAATTTTCCACCTATCTACTTACTTGTTACGTTATATCTCCCAATCGCCCATCCTCTGTCGATCTTCCTTAATTTCGCTACAGTCTTGTGTGGTTGCGCTCCTTCTTTCCGGAAAAGAAAAGGTTCAAATGGTTCTGAGCACTATGGGACTTAACATCTGAGGTCATCAACCCCTAGAGCTTAGAACTACTTAAACCTAACTAATTTATGGCCATCACACACATCCATGCCCGATGCAGGATTCGAGCCTGCGACCGTAGCAGTGGTGCGGTTCCAGACTGAAGCGCCTGGAACCGCTCGGCCACCGCAGCCGGCCTGCCGGCAACAGCATCGACTGCGAACAGCCACATATAGTTTTCGACGTTATCCACTAGACCGTTTGTATGTTTTGTTAATAGTAACAGCCCTGGAATAGTCCTATTAAATATCGCTGAAATTACCTTGATGTCCATCGATTTCGTGGCGTTTGGAAAGATCTTTTCAATTTTATCTGCGATGATGTCCTGCAACAAGCCACATGCCGACTCTGCTCCTCGGGCCTCGTTTGTGGGTGCCATTTTCATACTCTCGTTGGCGAACAATCTTGTCCCCTGTTCTCCTCGGCATGGCTACATCATTTAGTTTAAGAAAACAGTGTCCGCGAGTCGCAGAGAAACCGGATTGCAGATCTAGCCTGGCACTCGGTTGTAGTTCGCTACAATTTGCGTCGATCGAGAAAGTATGACGCCCACATCAGCTTAGCCTACATGCATGCATAACAGCTGCTCTGAATATTTGCGGTATCTCTCCATATTGGGCTCGCTTTCACGGCAACTTTATCCGTCAACGTCCGACCTTTACAATTTATGCCGCTGCCTCTTGCTTTCCCAAGTATAGCCGCCTATCAGAGCCGTTAGCTGGTGCCCTAAACATGTGGCGTGCGCTACCAGAACATTGCGACCTTGCAGGCAATTTTTGCGCACTACGATGGCTCAGCAGTCTACTTTCTTAGCAACACATCTTTTAATAAATGGTTTGAATGCTTAAACAAGTCTATCGAGAAGTGATTTATTTGAACTGGTAATTATTTTGCTGCATTGTTACAACTCACGACATTTTATGTAGCTATGAACTAAAGGGTTACAGTGTTCTTTATGTAATCTAGCTTTTTTTCTTTTACGTTATTGGAGAGTTCTAGGAAGAATAATGTAGTGATATTGCTCTTATGGTATTTGTGATTAGCACATTGTGTAAAACACTATATATGTATTACACAAATTAGTTTCGATGAGGCTCCGCAGTCATCAGCTATTTTCTAATCACGAAAAAATCAGACTATAAAAAAATATGTGCAGTGTATGTAACTTCATATTGTTAGGCCTTGTTACTAATAGTATATCGAAGTTCGTTTGGTTTGTAGTCTCTCAAGCAGTTACCTATGACTATCAGTAAGCGTTCAAAATATTTATCTTCTTTTCAAGCGATATCGAATACTATTGTTACAAGTACGTTGGTTCATTAAATAAACAAGGCTGCTTCAGTATCTTGATAGACAGAAATGTACACTACGACTATTAATTAGGAAACTTAACTGTTTATTAAAGATCGTATGTTTCCAAGGTGCGTAGTTGATGCGCTATAAGAAATTACGTTTTTAGAAATCACCTATGCATCCAAATCGAAATAGTTTTGTTGGGTAGCTTATGAACACTAGTCAAACACTGCCATTCATTTGCTTTATTCCCCACATGGAACTACAATGGGCAGAGGTTTCCGTCCCTGACGATACTAGCCGGTGGAGAACTATGTTTCGTATATGGAACTTATGTGGAATATTTGAACGCTTGAGGGACTCTAGATTGCCCTTTCTCGATCTCCATCATGGCAATGGCTTTTGCGTCCGCTACTTCGCCGATGTAGAAGGGCAGCTACCAGTTCTTCTTCTTACATAGTGGGACTGTTTTATTAACATATACCAAACTGCGATCCTGCACGTGTACACTTAAGGTGAGGTTCTGCTCGAGAGGCAAGAAAAATGTGTGAAGCTCAGTATTTATTTATTTTTTTTTCGTTCAAGGCCTGATTTATCTCATAAAAAATTAAAAATGGTGGCTTCAGCCCCGTTCAAAATATCCACCTTGGTTTGCGTGAAGCCTTCTACAGAATCGTGGCTATTTTGGCATGTTTTTCTAATTTAAATGTTTAAAAAAAATTGAAATTCGAACAAAAAATCCCTCTCGCTGAGGCCCCCTACGTTTAATTATCCTTCTTAAAAATGATACGAATCGGTTAATCTATTGAGGCGCAAGAGTGCTTCAGGCGTTGAAAAATGTTGTTTCGAGAAAGACGCGTTTGAAGTTTGTAGTAACAAAAAATACTTTATTTCAAAACTTACGGTTTCTCTACGATCCCACGACCATAGAAGCATCCTTTCTCTGCCTGAAACATGCTCTTAATTTGGTGCTGTATTATTTCAAGCCTGGCTTTCTCAACAAACTGAGACATTCCTTGCTCCTTGGAGGCCATGAGCTACCTGTCAGAGCGGTTCTAGGCGCTTCAGTCCGGAACCGCGCGACCGCTACGGTCGCAGGTTCGAATCCTGCCTAGGGCATGGATGTGTGTGATGTCCTTAGGTTAGTTAGGTTTAAATAGTTCTAAGTTCTAGGGGACTGATGACAGAAGTTAAGTCCCATAGTGCTCAGAGCAATTTGAACCATGTACCTGTCAGATAAACCCGTGAAGTTTTTGCTGTTCGTCCCTGTGACAATTCCTGACACATCCATGCTCTTCAGGATAAATTAACAGCCTTCGCTGAAAATGCTTGCAGGTATATATACTGCTATTTCAACAGTTATTGCCCCACAATGAAGATCTTTCGGTACCAGTTTCCACACGCACGCTTTGAAGCTCTCGTTGTCATTTCGCGTTTTGGCATCGGTGCATTCTTTAAGCACATCTTCATTAGACAGATGTTCGTGTACCGGTCGAACATTTTCTAGAACTTACTCGTTGAGCGCCTAGAGCTGCCAATATTTCGGTTGGCGTACGGTTCCGTTCTACGCGCTGTAACCTCTAACACTTTCACAATCAATCAAAAAGGCCCTTTCCCGGAATATTTGTATACTTCAGGGATGCAAATTATGTAAAAACATTATTCATCAGTCTCGACCAGTACCTCGCCTTAAGAACAAGGCTATGTTCTTTTTTTCTACATTCCGTTTTAGACTTACTGAGGCCATGAGAAAGGTCGCCCCATCTGCCCATCACTGAAAGTTATTAATAAACATACAGAAATATCCAACCACTGCTAGGTTTACTGACAACATATACACAAATGTAGCGATTGAACTCAATACTGGAAGCACCTGTAAGCCAGACAGACGAGTTCTTGCTATGTCTTCCTTTTTTTTTCTATTTTCCCACTCGGAAGGGAACGGGTGACAGAGATTCGGGCAGTCAGAGTTTGTTATGTTTATTAAGTTACTACTATTCGTAGTTTCAACTACAGACTTTCACAGTAGATACTTATTTGAATTTTGATTAAGTCCCCATGTTACTGGGTTCAAGTTTCACCAATGGCTAATGTTAGTAAGAACTGCAGCACTACTGCACCAGGTTACATGTCCCAATTCACAGTACACTCGTGCATATTGTGGGAGGTGTTCCATGCGTCGTCTTCGCATTTCAGTACAATACTGCACTTGTTTCTGATTTGAATCAGAAAGAGCACTTTCCGGGAAGAGTCGGACAAGATATTAGTTCCTCCCACAAATATATCGAGTAATGACTACGACGAGAAAATTCTAGAAATCATAACTAACACAGGAGGCGTACAGAGAATCACTACAGTTCAAAGTATGAGCTCACAACTGATTGTGTTTGTTGTATTGTTCCCGCACTGTTTAGGCGCCAGCAGAAATATTTCCAAGAAACTAATGTAAAAGTCGCAAATGTAACAGATTTAAAAATGAAAATACGGGTTGTAAGGCTCTGCAGCGTTTATGACATTCCACTTGCAGTAAAAAATAATACATCAAATGGAAGAGCAACTCAAACAGTTTTTCCTTACAAGTGTTCCATATGAGCACCATTCATCGCACATTGAATCGATAGGCGAGCACTTCCCAAACCTTGATCAGTGTGTATGGAGTAACTGTTGCAACAATGCTGTTCCTAAGGCGGGTAGATCAGCTGGTAGGGGAGCCACATGGACATCATCCTTTAAGGACCCCAAAGGTACAAGTCGCACGGTGCCAGATCACATGTGAACGTGGAGGTCATGCAAAAGAAGCTCTGTCATCCGGCCCCATATGACCAACCCACTGATGGGGTACAGTGTCGTTTAACCAACAGCGTACTGAGTTACGCCAGACCATTTTGCTGCCAAAGGAAGTTCTATATTTCAGCTTCTTCCACTCGAGGAAATAACGAAAGCTCTAGCGTATGAAGGTATGAAAAACCAGTTACAGATGCTTCATCTAAACAGAAAGGCTCATAAACTTTACGCCGAGATATGGGATAAAAAACATGGAGTTTAGGAGAATCCCGTTGTAACTGTGCCATCTCATGGGGATTTGTTGACGCCTAGATGCGCATGCTTTGTGTGTTCGCCGCGCGGGATTAGCTGAGCGGTCTGAGGCGCTGCAGGCGTGGACTGTGCGGCTGGTCTCGGTGCAGGTTAGAGCCCTCCATCGGGCATGGGTGTGTTTTTGTCCTTAGGATAATTTAGGTTAAGTAGTGTGTAAGCTAAGGGACTGATGATCTTAGTAGTTAAGTCCCATCAGATTTCACACACATTTGAATTTTTTTTTTTTTTTTTTTTTTTTTTGTATGTGTGTGTTCGCATCTTCACTTAGGTAAAGTGTCGATTCGTCAGTGAAGAAAATCTTCATTGTCATGCTGGATCATTTCGTTCGCAAAGATGGCACGTAAACCGTAGTCTGTAGGCTTTAGGGCTTGTAACTACTGCAGACGGTAAGAAGGTAATTGTAGCCGTCTTCTTAACCCACTGACTACCAATTTTATTTCAAAACCGTTACTGTATGATTACTGTAATTAGCGTATTTGTTAGAACTAAGAATGTGAAAACAATATTTCCCGCCGTTTCATTTTCCAAGGAGGTTGGGGTTCGGGGTGGTGGGTGGGGGGTAGGACATACAGAATTATTTATTAAGTACCTCCAGAGTTTCGGAAGATGAATGCGCAAAAATTCAAGATATAATGATAGCAGACACATAACAGTCGACAGACCCTCTCTCCAAGTTTGTAACTCAGAAATGGTTCAAATGGCTCTGAGCACTATGGGACTTAACAGCTGAGGTCATCAGTCCCCTAGAACTACTTAAACCTAACTAACCTAAGGACATCACACACATCCACGCCCGAGGCAGGATTCGAACCTGCGACAGTAGCAGTCGCGCGGTTCCGGAGTGAAGCGCCTAGAACCGGTCGGCCACCGCGGCCGGCTTGTAACTCACACTTTAGGTGCTCAATACGGGCTTCGTTGTGATGCGGCAAGCGTCAATACGTGGCTGCAAGCCGTTGAGAATGTACCCGGGAAGGCGGGAAGAGAGCCCGCTTTGCGAATGCATGTAGCAATTGGGTTGCCTATCTTTAGGTGCGAACTTATTTAATGTGAAAATGCGGAGGGGAAAGTTAACAGCGAAGCATGAGGATAACGCAACCTACAGGTGCAATCTGTAATTTTAAGAATTCTGCTAAGCAATAGTGGGACACTGACACCATGCATCAAATTCGTACTGGTTCTCTGATAACCTATCGTGATACACAAATGTCCCGTTGGTAGTCAAAGTGTTAAAATACTCCACACAGATGTCACTGGAATTTCTAATTCACGACTAGCTTTCCGAACTGATATCTTGGAGCTACGCTTGAAGGACTCTCACTCGGTCAAAATGTTCTTCAGTCACTCTTGGACGTTCCATACGCTCCTGTTTGCACAAAGGTGTACAAAAAGTTGTTTTGAGTTGATTTATCTCATTTGATGTGTTATTTATAATTGTAAGTTGAATGTAATAAATGCTACAAAACCTAAGAACTCGTACAGCCATTTTGAAACTCCCTTTACAAATAATAGATAAAGTGAATAATAATTTAAGTATGACTGAAAATCTGTCCCTTCTGGAGAGGAAAGGGAAGCCCCCAACTAAATTCGCATCGAGTTGTATAAGAGCTTCCAGAGAGAAAGCGCTGGAAAGCAAGGAGTGGGCGAGATCGAGATACGGATCAAGAAGCAGAAGGTATTAGCCTGGCTGGAAACGAGGCTTCTTTAGGAGAAGCACGTAAAGCGAGCGGGGGAGGGGATGCTAACATCTGCGAGGAGAAGTTAACGATCGACAGACGAACTGTGAATGGGCCATAAAGGAGAAAGCGGGATTTGGGGCGCGCGGCGCGCGACCTTTCGGCCGCGGGTCCCACGAGCTCTTCTGAGCGATCGTGCCGCCCGATACGCGGCCATCGCCGCAGATCGTGACGCGCCGCCACTGGGACGCGGCCGCTTTTCCCCGGCCACGGAAGTGTCCACGCGGCCTGCCGGCCGCCGCCTTACCGAGCGGCGGCGCTCTCCGCTCCTTGTATAGAGCCAGGCCAGCCGGTGCCGACTTACTGTGCAGGCTGTAACGACAGGTGATTGCACCGCCTCAGGTGCGTCGAGGCCAGCTCACAGCTACTCTGTGAAAAATCAAAGCTCCAAAACTAGCTGCAGTGACGTAATATACTATTAACATTTTGAACGATGGACCTCTTTCGGCATACTTTCATTATCAAAAAGTGGTTCAAATGTCTCTGACAAGGGAACCTCCCCATCGCACCCCTCTCAGATTTAGTTATAAGCTGGCACAGTGGATAGGCCTTGAAAAACTGAACACAGATCAATCGAGAAAACAGGAAGAAGTTGTGTGGAACTATGAAAAAATAAGCAAAATATACAAACTGAGTAGTCCATGCGCAAGATAGGTAACATCAAGGTTAATGTGAGCTCAGGAGCGCCGTGGTCCCGTGGTTAGCGTGAGGAGCTGCGGAGCGGAAGGTTCAAGTCTTCCCTCGAGTGAAAAGTTTACTTTCTTTATTTACGCAAGGTTATGATCTGTCCGTTCGTTCATTGACGTCTCTGTTCACTGTAATAAGTTTAGGGTCTGTGCTTTGCGACCGCAAAACCGTGCGATTAGTAGACGAAAGGACGTGCCTCTCCAATGGGAACCGAAAACATTTGATCTCAAGGTCATAGGTCAACCGATTCCTCCACAGGAAAACACGTCTGATATATTCTATAAGACACTGGTGACGGCATGTACGTCACATGACAGGAATATGTTGTCGACCCACCTAACTTGTACACTAGGCTAATGGGTAAAAAGATTCTTCTAACTTGCCCGATTTAGGTTTTCTTGTGGATGTGATAATCACTCCCAAAAAAGTGATCGCATCGGACGGACGGACGGACAGATAATAATTGTCTGAAAATAAAAAATTAAACTTTTCACTCGAGGCAAGACTTGAACCAAAGACACCTCGTTCCGCAGCCGCTCACGCTAACCACGGGACCACGGCGCGCCTGAGCTCATATTCTCCTTGATGTTGCATATCTTGTGCATGGACTACTCAGTTTGTATATTTTGCTTATTTTTTTTCATAGTTCCACACAACTTCTTCCTGTTTTCTCGATTGATTTGTATTCAGTTTATCAAGGCCTATCGACTGTGCCAACTTATAACTAAATCTGAGGGGGGTGCGATGGGGAGGTTCCCTTGTGAGCAACATGGGACTTAACTTCTGAGGTCATTAGTCCCCTAGAACTTAGAACTACTTAATATCACACACATCCATGCCCGAGGCAGGATTCGAACCTGTGACCGTAGCGGTCGCGCGGTTCCAGACTGTAGCGCCTAGAACCGCGTCGGCCACTCCGGCCGGCCACACCCATTATCAAGAAAATGACGTTGGTAAGATTGTCTAAACATGGCTTTTTATGTTTACGTTTGTACTGGTACTAATGTCTAGCTGCAAGCAAGGACCATATTGCATCTATAGAAATTTTTTGTAGTTACGAAATGTAAAACATAGGTTTTTGAAAGATGTTTTGACAAGTCACTATTTGACCGTTCTTTACCACGACGCTACATGCTTACAAAATATACACACACACTGAAGCGCCAAAGAAACTGGCATACGCATGCGTATTCAAATACAAAGATATGTGAACAGGCAGAATACGGCTCTGAGGTCGGCAATCCCTATACTGGATGGTCCATTGATCGTGGCCGGGCCAAATATCTCACGAGATAAGCGTCAAACGAAAAAACTGCAAAGAACGAAACTTGTCTAGCTTGAAGGGGAGACCAGATGGCGCTATGGTTGGCCCGCTAGTTGGCTCTGCCATAGGTCAAACGGATATCAACTGCGTTTTTTAAAATAGGAACCCCCATTTTTATTACATACTCGTGTAGTACGTACAGAAATACGAATGTTTTAGTTGGACCACTTTTTTCACTTTGTGATACATGGCGCTGTAATAGTCACAAACATATGGCTCACTATTTTAGACGAACAGTTGGTAACAGGTAGGTTTTTTAAACTGATATACAGAACGTAGGTACGTTTGAGCATTTTATTTCGGTTGTTCTAATGTTATACACGTACCTTTGTGAACTTATCATTTCTGAGAACGCATGCTGTTACAGCGTGATTACCTGTAAATACCACATTAATGCAATAAATTCTCAAAATGATGTCCGTCAACCTCAATGCATTTGGCAATACTTGTAACGACATTCCTCTCAACAGCGAGTCGTTCGCCTTCTGTAATGTTCGCACATGTATTGACAATGGGCTGACGCATGTTGTCATATGTTGTCGTTGGATCACGATAGCAAATATACTGAACTTTCCCCACAGAAATAAATCCGGGGACGTCAGATTCGGTGAACGTGCGGGCCATGGTATGGTGCTTCGACGACCAATCCACCTTTCATGAAATATGCTATTCAATACCGCTTCAACCGCACGCGTGCTATGTGCCGGACATCCATCATGTTGGAAGTACATCGCCGTTCTGTCATCCTGTGAAACATCTTGTAGTAACATGCCGCACCATACATTAACCTGTCAAGGTCGCTGTGTTCCATTGTCGCAGCCGTCGTGGACTTTCCGTTGCCCAATAGTGCATATTATGCCGGTTTGTATTACCGCTGTTGGTGAATGACGCCTCGTCGCTAAATAGAACGCGTGCAAGAAATCTGTCATCGTCCTGTAATTTCTCTTGTGCCCAGTGGCAGAACTGTACACGACGTTCAAAGTCGTCGCCATGCAATTCCTGGTGCATAGAAATATGGTACGGGTGCAGTCGATGTTGATGTAGCATTCTCAACACCGACGTTTTTGAGATTCCCGATTCTCGCGCAATTTGTCTGCTACTGATGTGCAGATTAGCCGCGACAGCAGCTAAAACACCTGCTTGCGCATCATCATTTGTTGCAGATCGTGGTTGACGTTTCACATGTGGCTGACCACTTCCTGTTTCCTTAAATAACGCAACTATCCGGCGAACGGTCCGGACTCTTGGATGATGTCGTCCAGGATACCGGGCAGCATACATATCACACGCCCGCTGGGCATTTTGATCACAATAGCCATACATCAACACGATATCGACGTTTTCCGCAATTGGTAAACGGTCCATTTTAACACGGGTAATGTATCACGAATCAAATACCATCCGCACTGGCAGAATGTTACGTGATACCACGTACTTATACGTTTGTGACTATTACAGCGCCATCTATCACAAAGCGAAAATAGTGGTCCAACTAAATCATTCATATTTCTTTACGTACTACACGAATATGTAATAAAAATGGGGATCCTGTTTAAAAAAACGCAGTTGATATCCGTTTGACCTATGGCAGCGCCATCTAGCAGGCCAACCATAGCGCCATCTGGTTTCCCCCTTCAAGCTAGACGAGTTTCGTTCTTTGTAGTTTCTTCGTTTGATCCTTATTTCGTGAGATATTTTGTCCGGTCACTATGAGTGGACCACCCTATACACACACTGAAGCGCCAAAGAAACTGGTATACGCCTGCGTATTCAAATACAAAGATAAGTGAACAGGCAGAATACGGCGCTGCGGTCGGCAACCCCTATATAAGACAAGTGTCTGGCGCAGTTGTTAGTTCGGTTACTGCTGCTACAATGGCAGGTTATCAAGATTTAGGTGAGCCTTAACGTGGTGTTATACTCGGTGCACGAGCGATGGTCAACAGCACATCCGAGGCAGCGATGAAATGGGGATTTTCCCAAACGACCATTCCACGAGTGTGTCGTGAATATCAGGAATCCGGCGAAACATCGTATCTCCATCACCGCGGCCGGAAAAAGATGCTGCAAGAAAGGGACCAACGACGACTGAAGAGAATCGTTGAACGTGACGGAAGTGCAACCTTTCTGCAAATTCCTGTAGACTACAATGCTGGACCATCAACAAGTGTCAGGGTGCGAACCATTCAACGAAATATCATCGATATGGGCTTTTTGTTGATGACTGGAAACACGTCTGGTCGGACGATTCTCGTTTCAAATTGTATCCAGCGGATGGACGTCAACGGGTATGAAGACAACCCCAGGAACCCTGTGAGCCTGCATGTCAGCAGGGGACTGTTGAAGCTGGTGGAGGCTCTGTGGGGTGTGTGCAGTTGGAGTGATATGGGACTCCTAGTACGTCTATAAACGGCTCTGATCACTTGCGTCCATTTATGTCTACTGTGCATTCCGACGGACTTCAAACACTTCCACTGGCCACCCTTCTCCCCAGAAATGAACATTATTGAGCATACCTGGGATGCCTTGCTACGTGCTGTTCAGAAGAGATCTCCGCCCCCTCGTACTCTTACGGATTTATTGACAGCCCTGCAGGATTAATTGTGTCAATTCCCCCATCACTACTTCAGACATTAGTCGAGTCCAAGTCACTTCGTGATGCGGCACTTCTGCGTGCTCGCAGGGATACTACACGACATTAGGCACTTACTTTGGCTCTTACCAGAGACGAAGTTATACTTCGTTCTTTTTATTTTCCTTTGAATTTTATATATGATCTGTGTATGTTTGTTTTCTATATAACTATGTCTTACCGTATTCTATTACATCAATAAAGTTTTCGAGATATATATATATATATATATAATGTTTAAAATCTGTGTGTTCATTTAGAATCTCGTGTGGATATTTTCTTGTATGAATATGTATTTCCAGCTCTTCGAGAATGTCCATACTAAGGCATTTCAGTATCTTTGTAGCATATTTCTGTCTTCCTGTATCAAGACAACACGGAATGTTCCATTCGGTTGATTCCTGTCTCACAGAAGGTGTTCACAAGGTGTGCAATTATCACCTTGAACCCATCGTCGAAATCTTAACTACAGGGCTTGACAAAACGTCGCGTGGTCCTGGCCCAATGCTGCACAGTCAGCGATAGCAGTGATAGGTGTCCGCCATCCCTAAATGATACTGGCCTAAAATGACTGACCCATCTCCATGTCAAACACATATGACTGAGACGTGCATTGGTATTTGGCTACGCCGTTATGCGATGGAAACGGGAAGACAACTTATTTTGTGATTCAGTGCAAGTGCCCTACGCTACACAGTTTTGTGACGCACAATGTAGGTCTCTATGTATGTGAATACAGCGTGCTATGCGTAATCTTGGATATATGTTGTTCCTCTGACAAGTTGCTATGGTGAGCGCCAAGCTCGCGAAACATCTGCGTTGCCACCGTGTAGTTCACAATACAATGTCAGTTACCGGTTGTATTTCATGCATAAAACATCAGCTGTGTGTAACATCGACAACTTCCAAAGTTCTGCAGACTGATATGCCTGAGGCTCGTAACACTGAGCGAGACTGCTACAAAATTTCGATTGCATGCAAAGTGTAGTTTTGAGAAGAATCTCAATACTGCCTTTGATTTTCTGACTTGTTTTAAAGAAGACACACTAAACAGATTTAATCGTATTGTTATGTGTGTGAATCCAATATACAGGGCACACTTCCACTTCTGTATCTTATACACACTACATTATGCGTATGGTTATTGAAAGATAACTTTTGTACACGTAGTACATGGTGACATAATGACCTTTGTGGCAGTCTGTTTCATTAAACTACTACATAGCATCGCATTATATAAATGGTTACTGGAAGAAAGTTGGAAACACATAACAGCTCTCGATGTAGGCTGCTTCATTAAACTGATTCACAGCACCTGACATAGCGATTTGCGTTGGTCATATTTCATGTGTTCAAATGTGTGTAAAATCTTATGGGACTTAACTGCTACGGTCATTAGTCCCTAAGCTTACACACTACTTAACCTAAATTATCCTAAGGACAAACACACACACCCATGCCCGGGGGAGGACTCGAACCTCCGCCGGGACCATCCGCACAGTCCATGACTGCAGCGCCCTAGACCGCTCTGCTAATCCCGTGCGGCAGGTCATATTTCATCACTTCACATATATGTGCGACTGTGCTGTTGCAGGTGATGCAGATCACAGTGATGTATCCCAGTAGAGGCAGTCAAACGCAGTGAAATGGCTACATTGAATTAATGTTGATTTATTTAGCCACATTAAAGCATCAGTTACTTTACAAAAATTCATCACTGGAATACTCCAAAAACATAATTTGCATAAATTTCTTCATGTGCTTCTTCACAATTTCAAATGTCCGCCATAGGCTGCCCATCTTTTATTTTATTTTATTTTTTTTTTTTTTTTACACAGAAGAACTTCATTGTGACAGGTATTATATTACTAACACTTCTTCTAAGCTGCTCGACAATGTAAGACTAGGGGATTTCGATAAAAAACACAATGTTTTCGGCCAGTCTCGGTTAAAAAACGCTGAATTTGTTGTCAGCCATCGTGGAATATTCCGCTTCAGCCCATATTGTTTTATGAAGTTCCGAGAGGTGGCGGCTCTATACGTTGCCTTCAAAATGGGGTCTGTAACAGAAAAATTAGAGAATCGCAGATATTCATAGACGCTTGCAGACTTCATACGGAGACCTGGCAGCCAACAAAAGCACGGTGAGTTGGTGGGCGAGGAGTCTGTCATCGTCACAACATGGTCGCGCAAATCTACCCTCCCTCCCGCGTGCCGGCCGGCTGCACACAGCTGTGACTCCCGAAATTTTGCAACGTGGGAACACTCTCATTCGAGGTGATCAACGGATCACAATCAAGCATCTCGCTGCCCAACTGGATGTCTCCAGGTTGTGCTGACACACTCGTCCACCAGTTGGAGTACTCAGAACTGTGTGCCCACTGGGTTTCTCTCCGCCTATCAGAAGACCACAAAGAGCAACGAAGAACCATTTGTGCGGAGCCACCAGTGCGGAGTTGCTTGTGCATTATGAGGCTGATCGTGACAAGTTTTTGTCGGACATCGTCAGAGGCGATTGTACATGGGTTCATCAGTTCAAGCAGGAAGAAAAACGGCAATCCATGGAGTAGCGCAGTATCACCTCTCTTCTAAAGAAAAAGTTCAAAGCCGCTTCCGAAGCCAGTAAAATCATGGCGACGGTCTTCTGGGACTTTGATTCAAATGGTTCTGAGCAGTATGGGACTTAACATCTGAGGTCATCAGTCCCCTAGAACTTATAACTACTTAAACCTAACTAACTTAAGTACATCACACACATCCATGCCCGAGGCAGGATCGAACCTGCGACCGTAGCAGCAGCAGCACGATTCCGGACTGAGGCGCCTAGAACCGCTCGGCCACAGTGGCCGGCTCTGGGACTCTGAAGGCGTTATATTTTTATGTCTTCCCTCGCGAGGCAACGATCAACTCTGAAATGTATTATGCTACCCCCGGAAGTTGAAGAAACGATTTCAACGTGATCGTCGCCACAAAAATATAAAAGAACTTCTTCTTCATGACAGCACAATGTCTCGCACAAGTCTGCGCATCCGAGAGGAGCTCACAAAACTTCACTGGATTCTTCTTCTTCATCCATCCTACATCCCAGATCTCGCAGATTCTGACTTCCATCTGTCTGGCCCACTGAAGGAGGCATTCCGCGGGAAGCAGTACATGGATGACGGTGAGGTTATTTATGAAAAGACGTGGCTCCGACGTCGACCAGTAGAGTGGTACCATGCATACATGGCTTCCTAGTAAGATGGTATAAGGCCGTCGCACTGAACGTAGATAGTGTTGAAAATGAAGTTTTGTAGCCAAAAGGGTGGGGAAATACAGGTTACATTGGAATCCTGAAGAAAACCAACCTGCTACTTGCCGGCCGGAGTGGCCGAGCGGTTCTAGGCGCTACAGTCTGGAACCGCGCGACCGCTACGGTCGCAGGTTCGAATTCTGCCTCAGGCATGGATGTGTGTGATGTTCTGAGGTTAGTTAGGTTTAAGTGGTTCTAAGTTCTAGGGGACTGATGACCTCAGAAGTTAAGTCCCATAGTGCTCAGAGTCATTTTTTGTTACCTTACCTTCTGCCCGCCCCTCGAATAAAGAATCAGGGTTTTGATAGGACCACACCCCAAGGAAGCGTAACATAATTCGAAACATGATCAGGCGTCTGAAGATGAACTTGTTGTTGGAAACCGGTAATTGTGCGATCTGTTCCTAATAAACGGCATTATAAACAGTGGTGGCTTGCTGTTTTTATCTCATTGTAAAGATTGACCCGAAGATGAAAATTTGTTGGTTATCGGACCGTTACTCTTTCACAACGGAACATTAGGTCTGCAGAGAGGCGATCAATGTCGACATTCAGATTCCACTGTTGAAAATTCTTTCACTGCCCAAAATCGAAACAGATAACTTCTGGATCGAGGATCAATATCGTTTGCGCCTTCAGCCACGTAGACAGGTGTGGCTTTCAAGTAGGAGATCGATTTGAGATGAGCACCGCTGCTGACGGCGGAGGGAGATGGTGAGGCCGCACAGTGCTGAGGACTCACAGTTTAATTGCGGGCCCAGCGGCAGAGGAAGCGCCGCTGCGGCAGAGGCCAGACTCTTAATTGGGCGGCCGCGCCCCTCCGTGCGGTGTGTGATTTAGGCTAGCGTCGGCTGGCCCATTGTTATGCGGCGCAGGGAGTGGCTGGTTGCACAGCAGACACCGACTCCACAGCTGCGCGGGGTCAGCGCGCAGGTGCTGTGGGTACCCGCCCAGATTCTGAGCTCAGTTGCTACGGTGTGGTACGAAGGTTAAATTTATAAGGCCCCCCACCTGTACAGATGTTACCACTGTGTCCACGGTAATGACCGTATTTGTACTGGGGTGTGCGGTGTGGGCGATTGGGTATAGGGTTCGTAGTTGGCTTTCAGCACAACGGGAAAGATCGCAGACGCCTATAAGTTATAACCTGTGTTCAAATTCGAATGTTTTAGGTTAAGCTTTACAGTGACGGTTATTGATATCGGATGAAACAATAAGTTCACTCTTACGAGTCACTGTTCATTTATACCAATAACGCATTTCGAAGATCTGAAGCTCCATCAACAGGGGCTTTACATTTGTTAGTACGTCCACCCCCGGTAGCTGAGTGGTCAGCGTGACAGAATGTCAATCCTCAGTGCCCGGGTTCGATTCCCGGTTGGGTCGGAGATTTTCTCCGCTCAGGGACTGGGTGTTGTGTTGTGCTAATCATCATCATTTCATCCCCATCGACGCGCAGGTCAACCTGAAAGACCTGCACCAGGCGAACGGTCTACCCGACGGGAGGCCCTTGCCACACGATCTTTTTATTTGTTAGTACGACATGTGTGTGTGTGTGTGTGTGTGTGTGTGTGTGTGTGTGTGTGTGTTTGTGTGCGCGCGCGCGTGTGTGTGTTGTGTTACGACTTCGAGGTAGCCTGTGGCACTGTCTAGTGGGGAAAACAAAAACACTATTTGACAACATGTTTTCCGGGAGGCTTATGACTAAAAACTAAACGTATATCTAAATGTGAAAATGAAACGACTAAAGTAGAATACCTCCTG
Organism: Schistocerca americana; assembly: GCF_021461395.2. Taxonomy (NCBI): domain Eukaryota; kingdom Metazoa; phylum Arthropoda; class Insecta; order Orthoptera; family Acrididae; genus Schistocerca; species Schistocerca americana. The sequence goes on from NC_060122.1 coordinate 656,889,395, forward strand.
TGGTCACAGCTCTTGCTCTGGGAGTGCAAGAAGTTGGAAGACGGGGTGGAGGTGGAGATTAGAAGCATGAGGGAAGGTAGGTCGCCAGATTTTGGCCATGCACTTCCCTCCTTTATAGGACTGAAAAACGAGCAGGCAATTATCTAGTCTCTCTACCGCGCTAAATCACAAACAGCAACTACATGGCATTTCGCAAGGTTATACGGACCCTTCCGCAGGTCACCTTACTCATCACTGGCGACACTGTGCAGACACGCCGAGGGGGGTTTACTTGCCGCAAAGTGCGTTTAGGCTATATTGCTTACAGAACTGAGTTACTAATAATGCATCGCTTGACTTGCGTTGAAATATCTGAAGTTCCTTAACAACCAGGTGAACTACTTATGTTGTAGAGCAAGCCGACTGAACCCTCTGGGCCTCCAAAGAAATTAGGCGAGCGGAGACAATCAAATAGACATTCTCTAATTCATGTTGACAGTCTGTTACAGATGGGGCAGGCTCTTCAGTGTGACAGACAGGTGACAGCTCCAGCTGTAGAGCTTTTTTAAGTAATAGCTCATTTAACAACTGCATATAAATACTTAATCAACTGAAAATCAATCCACTGTCTAAATACCTCGGTGAAAATATTTCGTCTCCTCACGTGAGAGAAGTGGACAGGAAATGCTGGGGAGGTATAGCCTGTAAGAGAACTGAAAAGTGAGCAGCACTCGTTGAGACCTGATAGTCAAGGGAAGGCAGGATTCGGTTACGATTGTCGACGGGGCCGTAATCAGTTACTATTGGTTGCCTTTTACAGTTACACACATTTATTTTGAAAACAGTACTTCCAGACTCAACAATAAATAAAAAAATACCACACTTTATTAATGAAGAAGTAAACAACTGTGTAAATGAAAGTGCTTTCAGTGCGTTTCAATTTAGCAAATCACCATAAAGTACAGATACAGATAATATTAAAAAAAAAAATCAAGCCACTGTGATCACGGCTGAAGGCCTTTCACGCCAAGAATGGCAATAAATTAAGATTGTTTAAGAACTCGCTGCAACTAGAACTTACAGGTACTGAAATACTAAAAGTAAGTGGCCACAAACACAGCAGAAGGTATCAGACGCCAGAAATGGCAGTAAATATGTTTTTAAGGCTTACTGCTAAAATACAAATATGCGATTATTTTTTCAAAGCAAATGACCACAATCACGGCAGAAGGCCTTACATGCCAGAAACGGCAGTTACATAAAGAAAATTAGAAACCTGTTGTAAAATAACAAATACAAGCAAATGTTAATTAAAAGGAACAAGTAACTGACCACCAAGCGGGTGAAATAAGATGATGGTAACCTTGTAACATAACCCTTACACTGCTAGATTTATTCCAGAAGGCGACCAGAACTATTAACTATACATACATAACCTTTAACGTAGGCATTAGAAGGTATGGTAATAAATAATACAATAATAAAACACAAGGACAAGTCATAGACGGTGCTCCAGGAATCGACCTCTGAGAAGGTCTGACAACAAACAGTTTCGCGAGCGATGAAAAAAATGGTTCTGAGCACTATGGGACTTAACATCTGAGGTCATCAGTCACCTAGAACTTAGAACTACTTAAACCTAACTAACCTAAGGACATCACACACATCCATGCCCGAGGCAGGATTCGAACCTGCGACCGTAGCGGTCGCTCGGTTCCAGACTGCAGCGCCTAAAACCGCACGGCCACTCCGGCCGGCCAAAGCCGGAACTGGCGGACTCTACTACGCCCCCAGAATACTGTGTTTGGAGCGCCTGGAACGAGAAAGGAATCACTACTACCATAGTAGAAGAATCACAGACGGCCTGCAATCAAAAAATCTGTCAAAATTACACCCCCTGCCGGACAGCAGCGGCAAGGAGAGGAAACGTACACTGCCGTTACACACACTAACCCCCCAGGGCAGGTAACTGGGGCGTTAGCGGCCACCAGGCAGGAAAAATACCGCTGGTTGAACTTAAGAAATTGTAACAAGCTGAACGCAGTAATAAGAAGTCGAGGAAAGCTAATCAGATCCGCCTTCCCCAAGCACTCCACTCGCTGCTCTTCGCCTCGGCGACACTACGAGCATAAACACAAACCCAAGTCACTGGAGAATGGCAAGATGTCACAATGGTGGAGGTTTCTCTACTTGAATTGAAATGCGCTCATCTTAAAGCTTGCAGTATCTAGTTTACGACGAGGTCGTGCACCCTCGTGACCACAGCCCTTCCATCCAGCAGTCCATGCGCGCCGCCAGTGGCCCCAGTGTGTTCTCGAACTGCGCGGACCTGGCTCCTCCTCGAGTCCCCAACCGAACTGTCACACTCACACGACCCGGAGAAACAACGAGGTCGCCCCAAAGATAGGGCAACACTTACCACATATCGATAACCGCCGCTGCTGCCCCTAGCGGATAGGCAACGTTTGCGAAACGAGTGGCGCCAGTCAAGACGAGAAGAAGACAAACAACCACAACCATGCCAACAGAGGGCGGAAACCTACAAACAGCACGAGTGCGAGCGCGAGCACGGCTCACTCGTGGTGATGGAAGTCGTCTTTCTCAGAGGAACATTACAGGCGCTGTACAGGAAAATTAAAAGCGGAAACTCCCCATCGCACCTCCCCGCAGATTTAGCGGTAAAATGGCCCAGTAGATTACCCGTCAAAAGTTGAACACAAATCAAGCATGAAGACAGGAAGAAGGTGTACTGAACTGTGAAAAAAGAAGCAAAATCGAAACAGTGAACGGTCCAAGCTCAAGATGTGCAACATCTAGCGAAATGCATCATGGCGTAGTGGCTGTGTGGTCACGGTGTTGGACTGCCAAGTGGGAGATCCGTATTCAAATCTTTCTCGTGCCCCATATTTTCCCTCTGTAGACATTTTTTGTCTTCGTTCACTAGGCTACATTAACGATTGAGCGATCCATGGTGTTTTGTATTGTATTGTATGGAACCGGGGACCAAGAAACGACGGAGAAGCTTCGTCTCCGCCGTAGCTCGCAGCCCGCAGTGGTACACAACCCCACAACAGGCTACAGCAGTCCACTCAACCCACCGCCGCCCCACACCGAACCCAGGGTTATTGTGCGGTTCGGCCCCCAGTGGATCTTGTCGTATATTTTCAGGCCTGACACCATATCATCCTCAAAGTAACAATAAGTAGACCGTTTATTTGCTATAAAAGACTTATTCTTCCGGAGATGATTTCAAAAAGTAAGAAACAACGTTGGATACGCTGAAACTTACTTTCTCATCATATTGTGCTTCCTTGGATTGTTGTTTGCAATATTCTTCGTATGATCATCACGTCTCTCATCACTTCATTCTTATCCCATTTCGTCAGCCTAAAAGAATCAAAGGAATGGAGGAAGGTAAGAGACGATACAGTGAAGGAGACACGTAGTAATACTGCTCACTTGCTCATCGTATTATTTTTGTCCAGTGCGGCGATAATTTTGAGTCAGAATATGCGTAATTTGGACTTATTTGTGTGTGTGTGCGTGTGCGTGTGTGTGTGTGTGTGTGTGTGTGTGTGTGTGTGTGTGTGTGTGTGTGTGTGTGTACAGGACTAGCATTCCTGCATACTAGAAGTAATTAAAAAAAATTGTTCTTAGAAGTTTCTTTTTATGAAAACTTCCAGGCATATCAAAACGGTGTGCTGACCCGGAATTTTAACCTGGAACCTTTCGTTTTGTAGTCTGTGCTCTCCCAACCGAGCTGTTCAGGCAGGTGTCGCGACTCGCCCCCGCAACTTAGCTACGCCAGTACTTTCTTCAACTTTCAGGGTCTATGCGTATCTTACTGGTCCAGCACTTCTGGAAGAAATGATACTGAGGAGACAAAGCTTCAAAATGGTCAGAACGACTCTTTTTAACTCTGCGCTCCGGTCCAGGACCCCAGTTTGATCTGTCAGGAAGTTTCAAAACAGCGCACACTCTTCTACAGTGTATTCATTCTGAGAAAACTCGTTTTTGGAATGTAATTTAAATGTTTTTTTTTTCTTTCTCTTTCCAGGTAAACATAGCTGCAAGACAAGTCAACACACTTTCATTCGACGACACCTTAGCGTGGTATGTACACAATCTCAAAACATAAAAGACATTATCAACAATAATGCGGAATAAAGCCACTCACGTTGACGACATTGTAGGTGAATACTATTTGTTCACAACGTCCTGAACTAGGGCTCTATAGTTATGGATCGGCGCAAGTGGGTCGACTTTGGCCCGCTAATGTTTTATGTATGGCCGTTGCCAACATGGCGATCTAAAAAGACAGTACCCATGTACACGATAGCTGTTGCAAAGTGATTGTCGTGTGCTGTGTCGTGCAAAAAGGCACAAGCGGAGTGCCAAAACTGCACTCATGACGAAAGCTCGCCTCACCCCCCCCCCCTTCTATCCACACTCCACCAGCACTGCTCATACTCATTCGGCAGCCCATGGGCTCAGATCGGTGGGCAGAGCTTTCTTCCTCCACGTTCTGCAGCCCTGCGAGAATTGGTTCAGAACATTGTGAACAAACTATATGTGATGTTGAAGTTAATTAACCGTGCATAAGGAGAACATAAAATTAAATTCTGTAAACTCTTATGGTATCACTTTGTTGTTCGTCTGCCTTTCGGACTGTTAAAAACCCTTTCTTCAGGAACGGGTACATGTATCATGTTGAAATTTATGTCACGTAGTAAGGTCTACCGTTCTTTGGCGGTGTAAAAGATTAAAGCTTGTAAGGCAATGCAATAAAGAGATACGGCCGTTTACTTCGAATCTTTTGATACTAGCAAACTCGCTCATCGAAATCTATATAGTATTTCCCGTTGGTGCAGAATCATGATATTTGGAAACAAGAAACAACATAGAAACCCGCACTTCTCAAAAAACACACATCAAAAAAGTTTTACATCACCTCGGTTCCGAGAGTTCCGGAACCTGTACAGAAAATTGGAATAGAGATCAACATAAACATCATTTCCGCCCTTTTTACGGCTCATGAAAACCATACATTACATGTTCTGCCACCATAGAACGAGACCTTCAGAGGTGGTGGTCCAGATTGCTGTACACATTGGTACCTCTAATACCCAGTAACATGTCCTCTTGCATTGATGCATGCCTGTATTCATCGTGGCTACTATCCACAACTTCATCAAGGCACTATTGGTCCAGATTGTCCCACCCCTCAATGGCGATTGAGTGGTTGGTGGTTCATGCCGTCCATAAACAGCCCTTTTCAATCTATCCCAGGCATGTTCGATAGGGTTCATTCTAGTCGAGAGATGTCGTTATCCTGAAGGAAGTCATTCACAAGATGTGCACGATAGGGGCGCGAATAGTCGTCCATGAAGACGAATGCCCCGCCAGTATGCTGCCGATACGGTTACACTATCGATCGGAGGATGGCATTCACGTATCGTACAGCCGCTACGGCGCCTTCCATGACCACCAGTGGCGTACGTCGGCCCCACATAATTCCACCACAAAACAGCAGGGAATCTCCACCTTGCTGCACTCGCTGGACAGTGTGTCTACGACGTTCAGCCTGACCGGATTGCCTCCAAACACGTCTCCGACGATTGCCTGGTTGAAGGTATATGCGACACTCATCGGCAAAGAGAACATGATGCCAATCTTGAGTTGATCATTCGGCATATTGTTGGGCCCATCTGTACCGCGCTGCATAGTGTCGTGGTTGCAAAGATGGACCTCGCCATGGACGTCGGGAGTGAAGTTGCGCATCAAGCAACCCATTGCACACAGTTCGAGTCGTAACACGACGTCCTGTGGCTGCACGAAAAGCATTAGTCAACATGGTGGCATTGCTGTCAGGGTTCCTCCGAGCCATAATCCGTAGGTAGAGATCATCCTATGCAGTAGTAGCCCTTGGGCTGCCTGGGCGAAGCATGTTATGGACAGATCCTGTCTCTCTGTATCTCCTTCATCTCCGAACAACATTGCTTTGTTCACTCCGAGACGCCTGGACACTTCCCTTGTCGAGTGCCCTTCCTGGCGCAAAGTAACAATACGGACGCAATCGAACCGCGGTATTGACCGTCTAGGCGTGGTTGAACTACAGACAGCACGAGCCATGTACCTCCTTCCTGCCGGCCGTAGTGGCCGAGCGGTTCTAGGCGCTACAGTCTGGAACCGCGCGACCGCTACGGTCGCAGGTTCGAATCCTGCCTCGGGCATGGATGTGTGTGATGTCCTTAGGTTAGTTAGATTTAAGTAGTTCTAAGTTCTAGGGGACTGATGACCTCAGGAGTTAAGTCCCATAGTGCTGAGAGCCATTTGAACCATTTTGTTAAGTCCCATAGTGCTCAGAGCCATTTGAACCATTTGAGCCTCCTTCCTGGTGGAATGACTGGAATTGATCGGCTGTCAGACCTCCTCCGTCTAATAGGCGCTGCTCATACATGATTATTTACATCTCTGAACAGTCAAAGGGACTGTGTCTGTGATACACTATCTACAGTCAACGTGTATCTTCAGGAGTTCTGGGAACCGGGGCGATGCAAAACATTTTTTTACGTGTGTATATCAAATAAATATCTAACTACGAAACATTAGTTCAAGTCATACATTAGCCAGTTGGTGCGTCGATGCAGGGGGGGGGGGGGGGCGTAATCTCCTGAAGAGGACTGAGTGGGGCTATCCAGTGAAAGCCCTTATATAGGCCGTCTCTCCTAACAATCGTCAGGCGCATTTTCTCAGGTCTCTCTGCAGCTACTGCATTTTCGGTTTTGCAACTCATATCTGGAGTCAGCTCAAACAGTTCTGATCATCACCTCTTCTATGTGACGCCCGGCGTCGAAGGAAAGCGTCGGTATGTTTTCCATTGCAAACAAAATGATCTATAAATCGGAATTTTACGTATCTATTCGATAGAGCAATCCCTAATTAGTCTAGTACGATATCAACATGTATTAACAGAAACAATAAAACACGAAGAAAATTCAGTACTCCAGCCCAGGCCAGCGGTGACTGTTACAGCCATATAGCAACGCTGCTCTGTCGCTACTTGAGTACTGGTTATTCCTTCCGTTTTACTCTCCCCGTTAATACATATCGATAAAACAAATACCGCAATAGATGAATTTGGCATCGCTCCGTTGCATGGGCGTGTAAAATTCCACTTTAAAAATAATTTTGTCTGAGACAGAAAACAAACCGAAGTTTCAGTCTTTGATGGGCGAGACATGAAAGACGTGATGAGTAGTATTTGTTGGGGACGAATCCAGTTGGACGCTGCAAAAACAAAATGCAAATATCTGCTGAAACAGCAGAGAAAATGCACATGACAACCCATAGGAGAGACGCCCGGTGTAGGTAGACATATCTGTATATCATGACTTGTATGCCTGATAAAAATTAAGTTGACGTAAAATGATACATGAAAGTGTTGTATATCATTATAGGTATGCTTAGTAATTAGAAACCGTTTTAAAAATTATCTGTTAATTAAATAGCGCCGCCACATGTATGACAGTCTATACGCAACAGTGTGTATCTAGTGACGTAACTTCTGAGCTAGTGAGGTTGCATAAGAGGTCATCGGTGTCTTAAACGGATGTAGCTAGTTCCTATTCACATACAATAGCCCGCTCGACGAAACATCCGTAACCAAAGACGGGGAACTCGTACAGGTCACACCAACATTGAAGAAAGGTGGAAGTAGTAATCCACTAAATTACAGGCCCACAACATTAACGTCGAAAAGCAACCGGTGTTTGGAATATATATTGTGTTCGAACATTATGAAGTACCTCGAAGAGAACGGTCTATTGACACACAGTCAGGTCGGCCAGAGTGGCCGAGCGGTTCTAGGCGCTACAGTTTGGAACCGAGTGACCGCTATGGACGCAGGTTCGAATCCTGCCTCGGGCCTGGATGTGTGTGATGTCCTTAGGTTAGTTAGGTTTAACTAGGTCTAAGTTCTAGGGGACTGATGACCTCAGCTGTTAAGTCCCATAGTGCTCAGAGCCATTTGAACCAATTATTGTGAAAGTGTTGGGATGAACACTCTGGCACGCACTTAAGTGTGATTTGTAGAGTATGCATGTAGATGTAGATAGATTCTCCACAACAGGAACTGCTTCCACAGTACGCATCGTTTCTATAGTCCTGCAAGAGGAATTCATGAACTTTGCTCCGTTCTGCGTGCTAGTTAAACTGCGCAGGTCCGAAAGTGCTCCGCTATGTTCTGTTTCCCTTTGGCGAATGGCAGCCCGTGGTGAGGACTCTTTCCCGTGTGCCGACGTTGCGCCCAGCGGTCAGCAGAATTTCGCAGAAGCATGGGGCGCAACACGAGCAGCTGGTGTTGCTGGTTGGGACCGGCGCTTCGCCGGCCAGACGACAACGGAGGCCCTTCGGACTCGCCGCCGCCGCCTTCCTCTTCCAGCTACAGCCGCAGCCGCGGCTCGCGTGCCGGCAACCGGTTTCCGCTCTGCCCGGAAAAAGGGGCAAGCCGGCTCGGGAGGGGGCGAAGAGGCTAAGCGCGAATTAAGCGCCGCGCTCGCCCGGTCGCCTAAACGTGCCACTTACCCGCGCGACCCATTTAGAAACTAATTTGGCCGCGTGGTGAACTCTGTACAGTCTTGCGGCGGTGCGTCATCCTTACGTACCGTTTGCCCGCCGTGTCGAGTTGTTTTTAGCGGGAATCCTAGGCTCCTATTCTTCTGTGATGGCTTAAGCCTATTTGACACGAAAGATGTTCTTTTCAAAATCTCCCACTTGTTGTGGGTGCGCGCCACACCTCAGAATGTAAATTAGCCACCAGCCACGTTAGGGTTGCCAACTTTTTACGTATGAAATAAGGGATCGAGGACGAAGCCTGCAACATAAAATTTCAAATAATGTTTTCTACCAAGAACAAGATAACTAAACTCCTAGCGAACTGGCCATGAAGGTTCAACAGCACCGACCGGCCACCGTGTCATCCTCAGCCCATAGGCGTCACTGGATGCGGATATGGAAAGGCATGTGGTCAGCACACCGCTGTCAAGGCGGTTTTGTCAGTTCACGAGATCGGAGCCACTACTTCTCAATCAGGTAGCCTCTCAGTTTGTCTCACAAGGGCTGAATACACACGTCGCTTGTCAACAGCGCTCGGCAGAGCGGGTGTCAGCCATCCAAGTGCTAGCCCAACCCGATACCACTTAACTTCTCTGACCTCACGGGAACCGGTGTTACGACTGCGGCAAGGCCATTGGCCACATTGAACATAGGGAATCTACTTAAAATGTGTATGCATGTTTTATTTTACATTATTCTTTGTATATATTTACAGACTGCTTCTTTTTCCAAAGATTCATTCGAGTTTACGTATTTAAAGAATTCTCCACAATTAAAAGTAAAATTCACTGCTGTTTGCATTTCTGCCGTTATAAGCTCTTTGGTACATTTGTTGCACACCTCTGTCCATTTATGGTTCATTAGGGATAATACTCTTTCTGCCTAAGCATTTGAGCGAAGCATACCTGAACATCTCTGGCTCTCAAGGTACAGATAACATTAACACACCTTCTCTTTGCGTTGGCTTCCATTAATATGCCTTTCTTCAAAATATCCTTTGCATTACAAAATACATCATACAAACAGGCTTCATCTGCATCACCTACATGAACTGAATCAACCATTACTTAGCCGCGCGGGGTAGCCGCACGGTCTAGGGGCGTCTTGCTACGGTTAGCGCGGCTCCTCCCTTCAGCAGCCCTCTGGTATTGTCCAGAACCCTCTCCCCCCCTCCCCCCCCCCCCCCCGCCATGCCTATGCACCGTTTCCCTGATCTGTATTTGACATTTGCACTGTCTCCTCTCTCTTTTGCTCCCACTGGTTCTATCTCCATCCGTTTCTCGTTCCCTTTTACTTCCGCTGTTTCTCATTGACGAGCAATATCTCCTCTGTCTTAGGCTTCCACTGCATTTCTATTGATCCAAGTCTCTCTTTCAGTGCCACTTTTTCTCTAACAGCATCACTGTCTCCTCCCCTCGCGTCCTCTCTCTCTCCCACTCTCTTCCACCGTCACTCTTTCTTTCTAGTACTCTCTACCAGTCAAAAAAAAAAAAAAAAAAAATCGTGAATATGTTCGAATGCCTCAATTTTTGGTGAGGAATGTGGTACCCCACTTTTCTGTCAGTCTTTTGAAGAGAAATATATGCGCTTGTTTTGTGCTCCGACAGGAGAATTTCTGCGCTTGTTTCCTTCATTTCCCTGCTACGATAAGGTCTGCTGCTTACATAAAACCTATTCTATAGGTCAATAAAGTTTTGACAGTTTATTTATATACTGTAGTTCGACACATGTGTACAGTATACTTTGACACATATAAACAACAAATAAGTATGCATAACATGATGTCAACACAAAATCGTTTGCTTTAATTTTTTCTGGTTACTTTGCTCATCTATCGCAATTCATCGAAAATGCCCATCTTATGCTTTGTATCTTGAAAGGGTAAGAATGTTAACAGAAAAATATTTTACTGAACTTGCGGCCTTTCCAATTTTAAATAATTTTTGGCAGTTACTTTAAGTTCATTTCAGGCATGATAGGACTCTTCTCAGCTCATATTTTTTGGCATTTCAGAAGCACTTTGGGCATATTTCTATAGGCTGAAGGGCCTATTATAAAAGGACAGAGTTTTATTGGTGAAAAAATGGCAACTAAAAACATAGCTCCGTGACCTTAAAAACCTTGCGATGACCCTAGATCCTTTGGCGTGTCGTCACTATGTCAGTTAATGTCAGTTAAAACTACTTTTACACCTCAGACTCGATATATCGTGCATAGGTAAGGTAGCTTTGAACCTCTGAACTCGGGAAGTGATACTGATAAAAAAAAAAAAAAGTTTTAAGGTTCACCTAGAGCGTCATCTTAAACACACATGGTAAAAATTTAGACGATTTTCCATTAACATAAATTATACAAGTTGCTATCCCAACAACTGGTACTTTAGATACGCAATAATCACGGTTTTCCGTGTGTATCTTGATAGAGCACACAGGTTTTCGAAAATTGGAAAATGATGTTTCTAAATAAATGCCTATAGAATGTACAGTTAAAAATCTGAACTGTCTGCTATGGTTGTTTTATTTGGTTAATTGCGGACCACGGTGCAAAGACGCTTAGAAACCGAGCATCATGTCAGCACCGCTTACGTAGCTGCCATACCACGATTAGCTCCCAGTTTAACCCAACTCACATCGCTAAACCGTGAGATGTTACATACGATGTTTTTGACATGTTCTACACCATTCGACGGGTCTGATTAACATGGAGTAATGATCACTTACTTGTAAAGTAGCTACAGAACCGAAATTGCAGTAATGCCCAAAAGGATAATAAAAGAAAAGTCAAATGGCGAAAGTGTTATCAGTCTCATAATTCAATATTATTGTGACTCCCTCCCTCCACCCCCCCCCCCCCCCCCAAAAAAAAAAAGAGTACAATTAGGCTTCGGAATAGACCAAACAGGCTAATATACCTACCATGTCGAAATCGACTAGTGTTCATGTACGGCCTGTCACTTTTGCCTGTGCTAGCGAATGCACCTACAGAGATGACAAAAAATTCTGAAGGGTACTCGGGACATTACTGACAGAAAAACAGTAGATGCTGTTCGCGCGGAAATATTCTAAATGCTTCCAACTGCAGTCAAGCTGTCAGTAACTGACCGTGTTTGCCAACTTTATTACGTCTGTCACAACCGAGGCAGTGGAATTTAATTTACCGCTGACGCTAATTATCTTTGCGCCTCGTTAATGGTTGCCGTTTTATTTATCAGGTCTAGAATAACTCACCTACGTCATTTCTGATCGCATGGCACGATAACATATGGAAATCTCAGTCTTATGCGAATTAATGAGCAGCTATACAAGCATGTAAATTTTTCTTTTATATATAGCACAATTCTTAGCAGCAGTTTTTCTTGTGTCCCTGGATATCTTACGTATGCTACAGTTTAACAGGAATTATGCCTTTGTTTCTTGCCTTGCCGGATTTTTTTTCGATCAATAATGCAGTGTTCTTGAGAAGGCCTGTCACCGCGAGTTAAATGAGATCATCTTCCCGCACTACTCAGATATATTGCAATTAAATGTAAAGGACAGGCACGTGAGAAGATCTTTCCTTCTTTTTGAAGATACTCGGCCCAGAGTCAGGAGGTTAGCGTTCAGATGCCAACTGCCCATCCAGATGTACGTTTTCGGTGGTTTCGTTGTGTCGCTTACGGTAAATGCCGAAATGGATCCTATGAAAATCAGTAACAGTGTCGTAGCATTCAACCGAAGTATATACGCGTAATATCCTTCATCATACACATAGTGTTTCAAAGTTTCATCAGTTTGTCGGCACTTCATTAATTATCACTACTGCGCTCAAAATAGAAAACATACATTGAGTTTATAATGTTTGACATGAGTTTCGTGAGACACAGGATATTTTACTGTGCGCTTAAATTGAACAACATTATTATTATTTAAAAAGTAAAAATCGACACATCAGCCCTAGAACGGTCAGTTTCCTTCCTCAATCCAAACTTGCTCTTCATTGTAATGACCTCGCCATGGCCGAAAGACAACCGCTAATATTTCTTCTCCCTCCTCCTCCTCCTCCTCCTTCTTCTTCTTCTTCTTGTTTCCTGCTGTGTTCAAGGGGTAGTCATAAAGTTTCAAATACTGAAGAGAAAAAAGTGAATCTGCGACAGTGAATCTTGGTGACGACGTCACTCCTCCTCTACATATTCACCCTTCAATGCAACAAAATTCTCCCAAAGATGGATGATTTGGCGAAGACCTTTGCCTGATTTTTTGATGTTTAGGAAATGTCCCACCTCCAGAATCACCTTGTCCTCTTTCTGTCAAGCAATGGCTTCTTCTTCTGAGGAAAGAGGAAGAAGCCACTGGTGCCACGTGAGGAGAATATGAGTAAGGGAAAATTTAACGGCCCAATGAAACGAAAGCGTTCACGCGGAATTAGCGGTTTTTAGCAAAGTAAAATATAATCGGCGATTTTTACGAGCTATCGTGAAATATGTAATCCTGTCCTGTAATATTTTATATATGAGGACAGCAGTTTACTAATATTCATAACTGATATTTAATGAATGTTAAAATTACAAGGCTGACGTTCGTATGTAATTTTAAAATAACTATTCAATTCCCAAGTAACGAATTTTGACGTGGCGTCGAATGTGACCTAATTGGTGAAAGAAACACCAAATTTTGCAAAAAATACACCGAATATGGTAAAAGCAACATGGAATTTGACAAAAGCAGCGCCGAATTTGGCAAAAACAACGAATTTGGAAAAAATAGCACATAATTTGGTAGAACAACACCGAATGTGGCAGAAAACCAATATCGAATCTATCAAAAAACAACACAAACATGGCAAAAAATAACATCGAATTTGGTAAAAAAAGAAACCATTTTCGGCAAATCATCGAATATGCCAAAAATAGAAACAAACTTTGGTAAAATAACAGCGAATCTGAAAAAATGACAGCGAGTTCACCAAAAATAGACTTGAAATATGCCAAAAAATAACATGGAATTTGCCGATAAAATAAAACCATTTTTCCGCTTTCTAGTTATAACGCTATGTTCACATGTCGAACCAATTCCTAGGGCGACAGCTTGCTGATTTTTCTGCAACTCCAAACACGTTCTTCCTACAAGACGGGGCCACAAGCCACGCCTCGCCGCATTCCACTGACGCGCTACCGAACATCTTTCAGCTTTCCTGGTCCTTTCATCTCCAAGTAGAGGGACATTTCCTGCCATCCAAGGTACCCTGACTTTTCAGCACGTGACTCCTTCCTTTGTGGTCATTTGAAATCTCAGATCTTCCCGCGTGATGCGCCACAAACCATCCAGGAACTGAAGTATGAAATTCGGGAGTAAGTTAATCGAGTTTCAGAGCTAGCCTTGCGAGATTTGATGTGTAAATTCCTTAAAAGACTCGGAATGTGGGCGAAGGAAAACGACAGGCACCTAAGTGATGCCATTTTCAAGTGAGAAGCATTTTAAATTACAAACATTGTAAATTCATGGTGTATTTCTTTTATAACGCTGTTAATAAATTTTCATCGCTAGTGGAGGTTTCAAAATCGCCTATTTCACTGCCGCACCCGTTATACTTAATAAATAAAACTACACATTGCTCTTGCCAAAAGCCGAGAACGATTTCTTCTTTGCGTTTGTTGCTCCTCTATGCGCTCAGCCCAGTATTCTGTTCCCTGTAACTCCCTCTATGTAATGTGACCATGCACTGATGCCGCTCACTTTAATCATACCGGTACTGATTTCTGCAGCGTTGTTCCCGTTCAAATATAGAACACTAATAACCGCACCATAATCCACTTTATAAATGGGCCCCGCCACTTTGTTTTGGAGCCTCTAGCGGCTTGATACGGTACTATTTCCCGGGATTTCGAAATGTGCCAGTATTGCAGACATTTACCTGGAAACAAACAAAAAATTAATTACGAAATGTGATAAACTGACAATGTTGCTCGTCAGTCGGTATCCCTTACTCTGTAAGATTAATCATGGAAATAGGAAGTTTCAAAGAAGAGCTTTGCATCTGGTTTAGTTTACGCGAGAACCACATGGGAGAGGTTTGTGCAACTCCAACGAGAGACAAGGGAGGCGTAGTTCATCGTAAAGTGGCTTTTTGCTAATATTACGAGAATGCACGATCCAAGCAGGGTCATAGACGTCAGAATAGGATTATATCAACAGAAGAAGGCTTGCTTCAAGGTTCGGTCCTACGGCCGGTTCTATATAGTCTATGCTCTACGTACTAACGATATTCCTAGGCTAGATAATACTCACTTTGCACTCTCCACAGATTACACTGACGTCTATGTGAGCCACCCGAAGCTCATTTACGATGTCATTCACACCCAAAGGACCTTGAACATACGATTCAGTTGTGCAAATTCTTGCAAAAGTGTAGTAAAACTGAATAACGCAGTGTAATGATGCTTACAACCAAAAGGAGACCTTCAAATCGTCAACTGTCTATCGAGTGTGGCATCCCACGGTGCGGCACGGTAAAACATTTATGCGTAAAATACTACCACAACCGTTTTGAAGTTACTTCATAATAATCGTTTGTATTCGAGGATCGGATAGTTTAAACAAGCTGTAACCTTTACTCGAAGAATCTAAGGCGTCGTTCCGCGCGAGTCCTCCCTCGGGCATGGGTGTGTGTGTGTGTGTGTGTGTGTCGTCCTTAGTGTAAGTTAGTTTAAGTTAGATTAAGTAGTTTGTAAGCTTAGGGACCGATGACCTCAGCAGTTTGGTCCCATAAGACCTTACCACAAATCTCCTTTACTCGAAGGTAATGGACTGACCACTGCGGCAAAACTACATGTTTGGAAGATGGTGATCCTTCCATCTTTATTATATAGAAGTGATGTATAAGACACAGCTGCAGACAAAAAGGAAATTCACATCTTCCAGAACAAGGCTCTTAGAATAACAGGTTCTCCTTGACTCATTTCTAATATGTCATGTATCTAGATCCAAACTTTCCCACCATCAAGTCACCTATCCAGCCAAAACAATCATTTTATGAAGCTCCAGAAAGTTTTCCTTATCCTCTCATGTAATTTCAGCTACAAACATTCAAAGAACACGATAATTCGCCATTTTAGAGTGTAGAATATTCATATACAGAAAACAAGCACACTGTAAAGCGTGTAACAGGTAGAAGTGTAGATACTTTTGCGTGTGATAGTTTAATACACACATACATCAGAGTGTTGGTTGTTTATTCCCTGCATCGAACAGTCTTCCCCCAAACACGTCACATAATTTACTACCTGATGTTTTCTGCACAGTCGTAACTGTACCCCTAAGTGGACTACACCTGTCAGTGTAGACTGATCGTTTTGCATCCATGTGTCCACAATTTGACACCTGACATGCTGCGCAGGGGAAAATAAACATTAACTGCCTGCTCTTGCCAAATGTACTTGGACGCACTAACCAACCTAGAAACTTACGACTTGTAATAGCTGTAATTGTTATTCTGTAAGCAATGTAAATACTGATGTAATGTTGTTCAGTACACCATCCTCGGTTATCAATAGAAACATTTGCACTTACACCAGTCACATCCAGTATATATGAAACCGTCATTTCATAATACCATAGCTCAACACAACGCATTTACCCAAAGTTCCCCGGTCCTTCAGAACACATGGGCTCAAGCGCAGACATGATAGCGGCTAAGAGGAGTCAAGAAACGTTTTGCTTCCCACGATTCTACAACCCAGTCCCCGAAGCTACTCGCTGCAAGACGAATCGACACTGGTAAGCCTATTCAATATAAAAGTACAACATCGAGGGCATGACTTGATGTTCACTTTGGCGTTAAGATGTTTTTCAAGACTGGGAGTGCTTATTGCAACATCTCCCGGTTGAGAGTTCGTGGCGCAGTCAGACGGTGGTACTGTCATGCATGATCGCATTTCTCAATTCGAAGCTTATTACTTCACTTCATCTGTTGACTTCAGTTTCAACATTACATTAAGCCAACGGAAAATTTTATTCTGATCATTGACACAAGGGATCGGAAATTCCTGGGATCTTCTGACAGACTTTCGCCAAGATCAGATTGCGGAAATTGTTATGGGATTCGGGCAAAGCTCTTTTTATGGATACTTGAGCCATCTTGAACATCTTATGTGTTTCGCTCGCATATTCTTTTGCAGCGAGAGCATTTCAAGTTCTACGTTTAGAAATTTCTATAAATGGAGAAATTAAACCAAGATGGGTTTTGCCATCATTTTTATTTTATTTGGAAAGTATTCATCTACAACGTAATTAGTGACGTGACGTATTTTGAAACTCGATTATCAATATTAGGTGTCAATCGGACTTGAACTCAAAGTTCCTTAGTTGCCTTTTACTTGTAAGTAGGACTTAAAGGCACCATATGAATTGCACAACTCCTAGCCTCCCTATTAAGACTTCTGGCTTCGATTAATTTTGTCGTTATGATAGCATCATGATCGGTATTCCCGGCACTCGATGTTCTACACGAGGCATCAACGACCTTGGATAACCTGTGGATGGGTAAAATAGTAGGAGAACTGGATTTATTGACTGATGGAGGTAATTGCAATGACATGAAATAATATTAGTGAAATACTGGTCGGAAACGGAGATCCACATATAATGAATATTTAGCGAGATCGGGACTTGATGCGCTTTTCCTGATTTTTGTGAGCAGTCGCCTCAGCCATTAGGCTGTCTTGGAAAGCCTTCCCAAGGCGACTGCTTGCGACAAGCACGAAATCTAGGTCCGGGTGCAATCCTGTCGCAAACTTTAACTGCACAGACGCAATCATTACTTTGGAGTTCACCATTTCTAATCGTAAAACTAAAAGCGACAAATTCTAGCTTGTCCAGAGTCAGCAGTCGAAGAGCATGACATCGAAACATCAGGTGAGTAGCGAGTGAGACAGGGCCATAGCCTGTCCCTAATGTTATTCAACCTATACATTGAAGAAGCAATAGAGGAAATCTAGAAGAGATCTGGACATGGAAAGGAAATAAAGACGTTCGGGTTTCTCCATGATACGGTAATTGTGTCCGAGAGAACAAAGGAATTGGAGGATCATTCGAATGGAATGGACGCTACTTGAAAAGAGGCTATAAGATAATATCAAGAGAAGAAATTACATCAGGCAATGCCAAAGAGTTAATTTAAAGAAGTAGACATTAAAAGTAGACGGTTTAGTTTTGCTATTTGAGCAGAAAAATAATCCCCGATGGGTGAAGTGGAGATGACGTAAAAGGCTAACAATAGCTAGAAAATTGTTTCAGAAGTATTGGAAAGTCATTTTTTGAAGGCATTTATTGTGTAGCCCTAGTACGGAAGTGAAACGTGGACGACAAACAGTTCAGGCAAGAAGGGAATAGAAATTTCTTAAATACGGTGTTAAAGGAGGCTGCTGAACTTCAGATGGGTAGAGCAGTTTACTAATGAAGAGGTTACCAATCGAAATGCGGAGAAAATAAATTTGTGGCACAACTTGGTAAACGAAGAGCTCGGTTGATAGGGATCCTGATGCATGAACGAATCGGCAGATTGGTAATTGACGAAAATGTGTGTGTGTGTGTGGGGGGGGGGGGGGGGGGAGGATAAAAACAATAGAGTGAGAACATATTTTAAGTACTGTTAGTAAGTTCAAGTGGCTGTTGGTTGCAGCTGTTGCACAGAGATGAAGATGCCCGCATAGGATAGACAGGCATAGAGAGCTGCATCAAACCAACCTCCAGACTAAAGGTCACAACAACTTCGCTGATATTTCCTGTCATTTCATTCCCGTTACCTCCAACCATGCTATATCAGCAAATTCTATTGCTTTATATGCCTTGGAACAAGGTGAGTCACCTTCCTCCATCGTGTTTGTTGCAACAGTGGAGCTATTGTGGTTTGGTGAAGTAACAGGGAGACAGTGAAAATTAAAGTCTTAGTCGGGCTTGGAGGTGTGCTCAGGTGCCCTAATGGTTAATGTGACCACTGCGTGAAGTAGGAAATCCGGTTTCGTGTCCCGGTCTGGCACAAATTTTCATTAGTCACAACGTATTCATAAGTTAGATAATAAACTGACTCTGGCCGTAACACACGGCCTTGTCGCAGCACGAAGCGAGAAATTACTGCTGCTTTGTTTGTGGGAGAGAGAAAAATGTCTCGCAGTTAACCGAAATATGAGCGTTATGTAATGCTGTAAAGTGTCAGATTTTAGGGTCTCATTCGCCGTGTGGGTTTGCGGAGGGAGAGAGGTTGTTACAAAATCGCCTTTTCGCGCACGCGGCGACCGCGGGGTGCATTCCTGGGCGGAGGGGCGCGCCATCAACCTTCTCGCACCGACCGGTAATGGCCGCTCCGCGGTTACGACCTTCTCGGGAAGACACAAGATTGCGGCTCCGCCTCGTGGAAATAAAAGTAAAAATAAGGAAGGAACGTTGCGCCCGATGCTTCTTTATAGGCCTCTACGTCTTCGAGACGTCGCCTATAAATCCGCACAAGTTATCGGCGCTCGGAGCAAGGTCACACATACGGCAGGAAAAAGGAGAAAAATGTGCCGCGCAGAGTAAAGTAAGCAGTGCGGGCGCGGTGGCTGCGGCTGCCCGGCCGTTCTGCGAGCGGTACCGTTAAAGGGTTGGCGAATGGGAGAGGGGGGGAGGAGGGGGGGGGGGGCATTATGCAGGCCGGGCGATGTCGCGGCGATACGCGCCGCAGCAGACCCGTATTTCAACTTGCACTTTCTGCGTCCCTCTCTGCCAAGTGGGACACGGAACGGCTGTCGCCGGTACTCATCTCATCACCCGCCACGCATCAGAGCCGCGCACAGAAGGGTACACCAGACAAGCCACTAAGTCCAAACACTGGCGAAAAAAGCCCAAAAACTACTCAGAAAAACGAAGATTGTTTATCTTTACGTGACTTTTCCTTATGAAAGCTCACTGTTTGTGTCCCTGTCTACTCGAACAACTCGCCGCTTTTAAAAAATTAAGCCTTGATCTAAAATTACAACAAAAATTAAATAGAAACAGCCTAGGATCGCATGTAAGTTTTTAAAAATTATTGTATTTTAAACATAGCTGGACAACAGCAACGGTTCCACGTAATAAAATTATAAACAGCCGACCAGTTGCAATGGATAAAGAAATCTTTACCTAGGTTTCAACAAATTTAAATTTGTCTTCTTCAGAAGGTGGCCTAAGGACAATGAACACCATAGCTTACATTAAAAGGTATGAAACTTAAGTCGAGAATATGAGAAGGTCTCCTGGTACTTACAATTTTATATTAGTATGGACTGATGTACCATCGCCCTTTTTACAAATGTCTGCATAGATCCATTTGTCCAAATTAAAATATAGCCCTAAAAATAGGGTTTGTCATGTATATG
This sequence comes from Schistocerca americana, assembly GCF_021461395.2. Taxonomy (NCBI): domain Eukaryota; kingdom Metazoa; phylum Arthropoda; class Insecta; order Orthoptera; family Acrididae; genus Schistocerca; species Schistocerca americana. The sequence goes on from NC_060122.1 coordinate 656,909,355, forward strand.
TAAATTAGTACATGGATGTTGCAGAGCTCACAAGCGACTGAGTGTAATCGGCAAGCGTAGTTACGCTGCGGCCAGGGCAGGTGGCGCTCATGGCGCGAACCATGTGCCGATTGGCGTACAAAAGCAACGTGTAAATTATCAGTATTAATAGCGTCCTTAGATAAAGTAACAATAAAGAGAAGGAAAGCGTTTAACACTCCCGTTATAACAGTATGGGAGCCTTGGTAGCATTAATGTAGTTATACATCAAAAAGGCAGGTGGCGCTTACGCCGAGAGTTACGTACAGTGGCATATACAGCCAGAATATAATAATAACATTACAATATTAGTGAAGCACACACACCGTATATATGTCATAACTTTAAAATTAACAATAATGGCCCTTAAGACAAAATTACGAACCCTGGTCCACAATCCAGTCAATACACATTCTCAGGGAGCCAACGTTTTAGAGCCAGAGAAAATCACATAAGGGCCGATGTAGTGGCAGCCATACATCGTGAGAAAACCACATTACATAAAGGGTAGTGAGCTTAAAGATTTGATCACTATGACCGGTTTCGATCGTGGTACGATCATCATCAAGTCATTAAAACTCTGTGAAAAGGGTTAGACAAATTATTAGAGGACAAGCCTCAGATATAAATGTAAATAATACAACTACTTTAAATTACGATTCCATATCAACCCGTGACGATGGCTGGAGAGAGTGGTGAGGATCATCCCGCTATGTAGCAACGATAAACACTGCTAAACAACCTCTTTGTCTGTGTGTGTGTGTGTGTGTGTGTGTGTGTGTGTGTGTGTGTGTGTTGTGGTGTTTCCAAAGTACTGCCATCTGTGTAACTGGACTTCTGGGGTGAAGGTTCAAATGGCTCTGAGCACTATGGGACTTAACTTCGAAGGTCATCAGTGCCCTAGAACTTAGAACTACTTAAACCTAACTAACCTAAGGACATCACACACATCCATGCCCGAGGCAGGATTCGAACCTGCGACCGTAGCGGCCGCGCGGTTTGGGGTGAAGGTAAATGATCTAGTTAGTTTTTGATAGTCTTAAGCAGGGTCTTGGACTCTGGTTACTGATTTATATAATTTTCGTTTTTTTTTTCCCACCTCACTGTAACTCCGCGACATTGTGGAAGATCTTCCACGATAGTTCGGGGTTCCTTGATCCTGTGCCACCGCGCAGGTGCCAAAGACCCGACACACTCAGCGTCCCTGGGTATCTCAAAGGAAATGCTTCAACCCTGTTGATCATGGTGGATATCCGAATATGTTCCCAAAAGAGTGGCATGTGAAGTGCACACTGGAGGTCCTGGATCCGGGCCCAAACAAGTGCGAGGCGTATGGCGCGGAAGTACGGATTCTGGACTGCCTGGAGGGGGCGTAAGGATGAGGGATCAACAGTCCCCCACGTCGAGCAGCCGTAAAGTAGCGCCGGGAGAAATGCTATAGAATAAAGGCGGAGCTTGGTCCCGGAAAGTACTCTCATGCTCATAAATTAAGGATAATTGCAGAATGTGGTGCACAGAACGTGGCACTATACAAAACTGGCGCTAATTGCATAGGCACATGGGGAACACACACGACACAGATCTGTAAGTCCACGGCATTGGTGATAAGTTGAGAAAACCGTCCCGAAACACATATGCTACAAAACTCCACTGTTTCCTGCGCATGTACCCCGACATCAATATGGGATATGATCACTATGCACACGTACACAGGTCGCACAACAGGTTGGCATACTCTGAATCAGGTGGTCGAGCAGCTGCTGCGGTATAGCCTCCCTTTCTTGCACCAGTGCCTGTCGGAGCTCCTGCAGTGTCCTAGGGGTGTGAAGGCGTGCAGCGATACGTCGACCGAGAACATCCCAGACGTGCTCGATGGGGTTTAGGTCTGGAGAACAGGCAGGCCACTCCATTCTCCTGATATCTTCTGTTTCAAGGTACTCCTCCACGATGGCAGCTCGGTGGGGCCATGCGTTATCATCCATCAGGAGGAAGGTGGGACCCACTGCACCCCTGAAAAGGCGGACATACTGGTGCAAAATGACGTCCCGATACACCTGACCTGTTACAGTTCCTCCGTCAAAGACATGCAGGGGTGTACGTGCACCAATCATAATCCCACCCCACGCCATCAAACCACGACATTCACACAGGTCCCTTTCAAGGACATTAAGGGCTTGGTATCTGGTTCATGGTTCACGCCAGATGAAAATTCGGCGAGAAACACTGTTCAGACTATACCTGGACTCGCCCGTGAACATGACTTGGGACCACTGTTCCAATGACCATGTACTGTGTTCTTGACACCAGGCTTTACGAGGTCTTCTGCGACCAGGGGTCAGTGGAATGCACCTTGCAGGACTCCGGGCGAATAAACCATGTTTGTTCAGTCGTCTGTAGACTGTGTGTCTGGAGACAACTGTTCCAGTGGCTGCGGTAAGGTCCCGAGAAAGGCTACCTGCAGTACTCCGTGGCCGTCTGCGGGCACTGCTGGCGAAATGTCGGTCTTCTTGTGGTGTTGTACACTGTGGACGTCCCGTACTGTAGCGCCTGGACACGTTTCCTGTCTGCTCTAATCGTTGCTGTAATCTTGAGATCACATTTTGTGGCACACGGAGAGCCCATGCTACGACCTGCTGTGTTTGACAGCCTCCAGTCGCCCTAGTATTCTACCCCTCATAACGTCATCAATATGTGTTCTTTGAGCCATTTTCAACACACAGTCACCATTAGCACGTCTGGAAACGTCTGCGCACTTACTCGCTGCACCGTACTGTGACATGCACCAACATACCTCTGCGTATGTGCATTGCTGCCAGAGCCACCGTGCGACGACCGCAGGTCAAATGCACCGCATGGTCATACCCCGAGGTGATTTAAACCCGCAAACCTCCGACCAGAGCGTTGTTTCACCATGTATCAGCATTACACTTAATTTATGAGCATGAGTGTAGTTCCGTGCTGGCCAGTATAGGGTGGATCTGCTGGAAAAGGTGTAGCAGCTTTGTTCGTTTCTCTCTTTCATGTTTGTTAAAAAGCAGCTTCTTTTTCATAATAATACCAAGATATCTAACTCTGTCCTTCCAGTTGATTGGTCGATTGAGTAGAATCAGGTGATCACGTCGTCTAAACATCACAGCCTTCGTCTTTTCTGCATTGGGTTTAGAACAGATTTGCGCCGTCCATTCTCCAGTTAACCTCGATTGTCGCTAGAGGTGATTGACGACGTCACTGGTTCGTCGACTACCCGTCAACAAAGCCGTAGCATCAACAAATTGGGCAAGCTCCACTCGCGGCGGACTGAAGGTCGTTAATATAGATGACAAAGAGAATCGGTGACAAAACCGATCATGATGGATTACCTTCCGAGAGGTCTTTGACGCTGATGCGTTGTATCTTAATTGTTGTCTTCCTGTCCTAGGAAAAGCTGACGGTCTACTTGATACAATAGTCAGGAATGACATGGAGGTCATACAATTTGGTGATGAGTTTGTCACGTCAGACCTGATTCTCAATATTTAAAAAAAAAAAAAAAAAAAAAAAAAAAAAAAAAAAAAAAAAAAAAAAAAAAACCAACAAACGGCGGCGGTGTAGTTAGATCTACATCTACATCCATACTCCGCAAGCCACCTGACGGTGTGTGGCGGAGGGTACCTTGAGTACCTCTATCGGTTCTCCCTTCTATTCCAGTCTCGTAGATGGTACCCGTGGTCTAGGGGTATAGCCGGCACGGTAGCTCAGAGTGTTCGGTAAGAGGGTTAGCTGCCCTCTGTAATAAAAGAACTGAGTGAATGGATCAAGGATGAACCTAGACGGATGTCTTACGACGTCCGCCCCAAGCAGATGCAACGAACAGAAACGAACAAAATGAGATTTAAAAAAAAAAAAAAAAGGGTTAGCGTCTTTGATTCATAATCAAAACGCCTTCGGTCCCGGGTTCGATCCCCGCCACTGCCTAAATTTTGATAAATAATCAGCATTGGCGGCCGAAGACTTCCGGCATAAGAAGTCAGCCTCTTTCTGCCAACGGCCTTGTCAAAGAGGGCGGAGGAGCGGATAGAGGTTCAGGGCACTCTCTTGTCCTAGGGGTGGGAAATTGCCCCTAAAGGCGGAAGAATCAGCAATGATCAACGACATGAGGATGCAGAAGGAAATGGAAACCACTGCCTTAAAGACACGTAACGTGTATCCACAGGACATGTGGCCTGTATTGAAGAAGTGTCATGATGATCTCTCCATTGGCAAAAGATTCCGGAATAATCTCCCATTCGGATCTCCGGGAGGGGACTGCCAAGGGCGAGGTTACCATGGGAAAAAGATTGAATAATCAACGAAAGGATAACGTTCTACGAGTCGGGGCGCGGAATGTCAGAAGCTTGAACGTGGTAGGGAAACTAGAAAATCTGAAAAGGGAAATGCAAAGGCTCAATCTAGGTATAGTAGGGGCCAGTGAAGTGAAGTGGAAGGAAGACAAGGATTTCTGGTCAGATGAGTATCGGGTAATATCAACAGCAGCAGAAAATGGTATAACAGGTGTAGGATTCGTTATGAATAGGAAGGTAGGGCAGAGGGTGTGTTACTGTGAACAGTTCAGTGATCGGGTTGTTCTAATCAGAATCGACAGCAGAACAACACCGACAACGATAGTTCAGGTATACATGCCGACGTCGCAAGCTGAAGATGAACAGATAGAGAAAGTGTATGAGGATATTGCAAGGGTAATGCAGTATGTAAAGGGGGACGAAAATCTAATAGTCATGGGCGACTGGAATGCAGTTGTAGGGGAAGGAGTAGAAGAAAAGGTTACAGGAGAATATGGGCTTGGGACAAGGAATGAAAGAGGAGAAAGAGTAACTGAGTTCTGTAACAAGTTTCAGCTAGTAATAGCGAATACCCTGTTCAAGAATCACAAGAGGAGGAGGTATACTTGGAAAAGGCCGGGAGATACGGGAAGATTTCAATTAGATTACATCATGGTCAGACAGAGATTCCGAAATCAGATACTGGATTGTAAGGCGTACCCAGGAGCAGATATAGACTCAGATCACAATATAGTAGTGATGAAGAGTAGGCTGAAGTTCAAGACATTAGTCAGGAAGAATCAATACGCAAAGAAGTGGGATACGGAAGCACTAAGGAATGCCCAGATACGTTTGAAGTTCTCTAACGCTGTAGATACAGCAATAAGGAATAGCGCAGTAGGCAGTACAGTTGAAGAGGAGTGGACATCTCTAAAAAGGGCCATCGCAGAAGTTGGGAAGGAAAACATAGGTACAAAGAAGGTAGCAGCGAAGAAACCATGGGTAACAGAAGAAATACTTCAGTTGATTGATGAAAGGAGGAAGTACAAACATGTTCCGGGAAAATCAGGAATACAGAAATACAAGTCGCTGAGGAATGAAATAAATAGGAAGTGCAGGGAAGCTAAGACGAAATGGCTGCAGGAAAAATGTGAAGACATCGAAAAAGATATGATTGTCGGAAGGACAGACTCAGCATACAGGAAAGTCAAAGCAACCTTTGGTGACATTAAAAGCACCGGTGGTAACATTAAGAGTGCAAGGGGAATTCCACTGTTAAATGCAGAGGAGAGAGCAGATAGGTGGAAAGAATACATTGAAAGCCTCTATGAGGGTGAAGATTTGTCTGATGTGATAGAAGAAGAAACAGGAGTCGATTTAGAAGAGATAGGGGATCCAGTATTAGAATCGGAATTTAAAAGAGCTTTGGAGGACTTACGGTCAAATAAGGCAGAAGGGATACATAACATTCCATCAGAATTTCTAAAATCATTGGGGGAAGTGGCAACAAAACGACTATTCACGTTGGTGTGTAGAATATATGAGTCTGGCGATATACCATCTGACTTTCGGAAAAGCATTATCCACACAATTCCGAAGACGGCAAGAGCTGGCAAGTGCGAGAATTATCGCACAATCAGCTTAACAGCTCATGCATCGAAGCTGCTTACAAGTATAATATACAGAAGAATGGAAAAGAAAATTGAGAATGCGCTAGGTGACGATCAGTTTGACTTTAGGAAAAGTAAAGGGACGAGAGAGGCAATTCTGACGTTACGGCTAGTAATGGAAGCAAGGATAAAGAAAAATCAAGACACTTTCATAGGATTTGTCGACCTGGAAAAAGCGTTCGACAATATAAAATAGTGCAAGCTGTTCGATATTCTGAAGAAAGTAGGGGTAAGCTATAGAGAGAGACGGGTCATATACAATATGTACAACAACCAAGAGGGAATAATAAGAGTGGACGATCAAGAACGAAGTGCTCGTATTAAGAAGGGTGTAAGACAAGGCTGTAGCATTTCGCCCCTACTCTTCAATCTGAACATCGAGGAAGCAATGATGGAAATAAAAGAAAGGTTCACGAGTGGAATTAAAATACAAGGTGAAAGGATATCAATGATACGATTCGCTGATGCCATTGCTATCCTGAGTGAAAGTGAAGAAGAATTAAATGATCTGCTGAACGGAACGAACAGTCAAATGAGTACACAGTATGGTTTGAGAGTAAATCGGAGAAAGACGAAGGTAATGAGAAGTAGTAGAAATGAGAACAGCGAGAAACTTAACATCAGGATTGATGGTCACGAAGTCAATGAAGTTAAGAAATTCTGCTACCTCGGCAGTAACATAACCAATGACGGACGGAGCAAGGTGGACATCAAAAGCAGCTCGCTATGGCAAAAAAGGCATTTCTGACCAAGAGAAGTCTACTAATATCAAATACCTGCCTAAATGTGAGGAAGAAATTTCTGAGGATGTACGTCTGGAGTACAGCATTGTATGGTAGTGAAACATGGACTGTGGGAAAACCGGAACAGAAGAGAATCGAAACATTTGAGATGTGGTGCTATAGACGAATGTTGAAAATTAGGTGGACTGATAAGGTAAGGAATGAGGAGGTTCTACACAGAATCGGAGAGGAAAGGAGTATGTGGAAACACTGATAAGGAGAAGGGGCAGGATGATAGGACATCTGCTAAGACATGAGGCAATGACTTCCATGGTACTAGAGGGAGCTGTAGAGGGCAAAAACTGTAGAGGAAGACAGAGATTGGAATAGGTCAAGCAAATAATTGAGGACGTAGGTTGCAAGTGCTACTCTGAGATGAAGAGGTTAGCACAGGAAAGGAATTCGTGGCGGGCCGCATCAAACCAGTCAGTAGACTGATGACAAAAAAAAAAAAAAAAAAAATTGTTCGTGGAAAGAAGGATTGTCGGTATGCCTCTGTGTGGGCTCTAATCTCTCTGATTTTATCCTCATGGTTTCTTCGCGAGATATACATAGGAGGGAGCAATATACTGCTTGACTCTTCGGTGAAGGTATGTTCTCGAAACTTTAACAAAAGCCCGTACCGAGCTACTGAGCGTCTCTCCTGCTGAGTCTTCCACTGGAGTTTATCTACCATCTCCGTAACGCTTTCGCGATTACTAAATGATCCTGTAACGAAGCGCGCTGCTCTCCGTTGGATTTTCTCTATCTCTTCTATCAACCCTATCTGGTACGGATCCCACACTGCTGAGCAGTATTCAAGCAGTGGGCGAACAAGCGTACTGTAACCTACTTCCTTTGTTTTCGGATTGCATTTCCTTAGGATTCTTCCAATGAATCTCAGTCTGGCATCTGCTTTACCGACGATCAACTTTATATGATCATTCCATTTTAAATCACTCCTAATGCGTACTCCAAGATAATTTATGGAATTAACTGCTTCCAGTTGCTGACCTGCTATATCGTAGCTAAATGATAAATGATCTTTCTTTCTATGTATTCGCAGCACATTACACTTGTCTACATTGAGATTCAATTGCCATTCCCTGCACCATGCCTCAATTCGTTGCAGATCCTCCTGCATTTCAGTACAATTTTCCATTGTTACAACCTCTCGATACACCACAGCATCATCTGCAAGAAGCCTCAGTGAACTTCCAAAGTCATCCACCCGGTCATTTATGTATATTGTGAATAGCAACGGTCCTATGACACTACCCTGCGGCACACCTGAAATCACTCTTACTTCGGAAGACTTCTCTCCCTTGAGAATGACATGCTGCGTTCTGTTATCTAGGAACTCCTCAATCCAGTCACACAATTGGTCTGGTAGTCCATATGCTCTTACTTTGTTCATTAAACGACTGTGGGGAATTGTATCGAACGCCTTGCGTAAGTCAAGAAACACGGCATCTACCTGGGAACACGTGTCTATGGCCCTCTGAGTCTCGTGGACGAATAGCGCGAGCTGGGTTTCACATGACCGTCTTTTTCGAAACCCATGCTGATTCCTACAGAGTAGATTTCTAGTCTCCAGAAAAGTCATTATACTCGAACACAATACGTGTTCCAAAATTCTACAACTGATCGACGTTAGAGATATAGGTCTATAGTTCTGCACATCTGTTCGATGTCCCTTCTTGAAAACGGGGATGACCTGTGCCGTTTTCCAATCCTTTGGAACGCTACGCTCTTCTAGAGACCTACGGTACACCGCTGCAAGAAGGGGGGCAAGTTCCTTCGCGTACTCTGTGTAAAATCGAACTGGTATCCCATCAGGTCCAGAGGCCTTTCCTCTTTTGAGCGATTTTAATTGTTTCTCTATCCCTCTGTCGTCTATTTCGATATCTACCATTTTGTCATCTGTGCGACAATCTAGAGAAGGAACTATAGTGCAGTCTTCCTCTGTGAAACAACTTTGGAAAAAGACATTTAGTATTTCGGCCTTTAGTCTTTCATCCTCTGTTTCAGTACCATTTTGGTCACAGAGTGTCTGGACATTTTGTTTTCATCCACCTACCGCTTTGACATAAGACCAAAATTTCTTAGGATTTTCTGCCAAGTCAGTACATAGAACTTTACTTTCGAATTCATAGCCTTCCTCACACTACATTTCGCTTCGTGTAATTTTTGTTTGTCTGCAAGGCTTTGGCTATGTTTATGTTTGCTGTGAAGTTCCCTTTGCTTCCGCAGCAGTTTTCTAACTCGGTTGTTGTACCACGGTGGCTCTTTTCCATCTCTTACGATCTTGCTTGGCGCATACTCATCTAACGCATAATGTACGATGGTTTTGAACTTTGTCCACTGATCTTCAACACTATCTGTACTTGAGACAAAACTTTTGTGTTGAGCCATCAGGTACTTTGAAATCTGCTTTTTGTCACTTTTGCTAAACAGAAAAATCTTACTACCCTTTTTAATATTTCTATTTACGGCTGAAATCATCGATGCCGTAACCGCTTTATGATCGCTGATTCCCTGTTCTGCGTTAACTGTTTCAAATAGTTCGGGTCTGTTTGTCACCAGAAGGTCTAATATGTTATCGCCACGAGTCGGTTCTCTGTTTAACTGCTCAAGGTAGTTTTCAGATAAAGCACTTAAAAGAATTTCACTGGATTCTTTGTTCCTGTCATCCGTTATGAACGTTTGAGTCTCCCAGTCTATATCCGGCAAATTAAAATCTCCACCCAGAACTATAACATGGTGGGGAAATCTACTCGAAATATTTTCCAAATTATCCTTCAGGTGCTCAGCCACAACAGCTGCTGAGCCAGGGGGCCTATAGAGACATCCAATTACCATGTCTGAGCCTGCTTTAACCGTGACCTGCACCCAAATCATTTCACATTTCGGATCTCCGTCAATTTCCTTCGATACTTTCATATCATAGGCAATGTACACTGATATTCGTAGAAGTTGTAATTCCGTAGAAATGGTAAGGTTGAAAGGCGAACTGATTCGAACTTACCACGTTCTAACAAAGGATTAGAGGTCGCAGAGTAGTAACCTTTCAATAATTACGGACGTTGTCGGCAAGAGACGGATTGGCCGATAATCGGAGGGCTGGCTTAGATGTTTTTAGGCTTCAGAATAGACACCATCTGATCAATCTTCCATGTTTATGGGAAGTAATCCAACGGCATGCAGCTGTTGTAGATACATGTGAGCAAAACCAGTGACTTTCGGCTGATGTGCTTTAGTTGCTCATGAGTGACACCATCAGGTTCTGCAGCAGAGTGAACGCCGAGGACAGGGATTAATCGTCAGATTTACGCCGGGATCGTCGGAAGTTGTTCCTCTTGCTGGACAGTCTCCCTGATTATCCGTGACCTTTACTTGATCCCGTCTACGTCACTATTGCCCTCTGCGGTAGCCACATCGTTTTGAGCTTCGTAAGTCGAAGGGAAAACTTTTGCTTTGGCGAACAGGTCGTACGTCAGTCAGTCAGTCGGTTCAGTGGTCGTGGATTCCGTAGGGTGCGGTCAAGATTCCACTCGTGCCGAGATTGGAGCAGGAAGGTGGACATTTTCTCTTCTCACATCTCCGTTCGATGTTCTGAGGCTCGTCGGTGAAGTTCGCGTGAGAGGCGTTTCATCTACCTCCGATCTTCTGGGCTGCGGTATCGCTCACGTGGTACTATTCTTGAGAGTTTTCAAAACATGGATGAGTGAAGAGAGATCCTCATGATAGGGCGTAACGTACGTGGTGGTTGATGATGCCTGTTTGTATGCTACTCGAATTTGCGCAATAGTCCGTCAGTGGCGTCATCATGATGACCAACGCACGGCTGCCTGTCGTTAATTAGCGGAGACTTCGCCCACTGTCTCTCCCATAAAGTTATTTACAGCCAGTGGTTACAGAGTAAGACATAATTTCACATTAATATTGCAGTAAAGTGTAATTACCATAGATGTAGTAGCAAAAGTTATGTAAATAAGAGCCGATATATAAATTACGCTACGAAAAGAAATTTTATTTGCGATATGGAATCGAAAGGAAGTAATATCCCGTAACACACGATATTTCAACGTGGCGTGTCCTCTGTTTGAGTTGCAGTAGTTACACGTAGTCCAAAGATGGCTGACAGAACATCAGGCAGTTACCGAGGAGGTGAAACCTGAATCGATACAAACTGTTATCGATCAGCAATGTTGTAGAATCAGTGATGGTCAGTCGCAAGCTAAAATATACTGGAAAAGACGTCGCCATCATTTACGACAGCATGCCATTACTAATAAGAAACGTTATTGTACGTCAAAATACGTGATTTATCATAAATGAAAGTGAAGTTGCGTAAGCTAAGTCTAAGCTGTAAACTTATAAGCAAAATTAAAGGTTACATTCCAGCGTTAATTTAATAAAATATGTTGAATATGCATAAGTATTTGACGTTTCACAGTTACATAAAAATGGCAATAACAGGAATCACCAAGACGTCAGTGGTTATTTAGAAAGCAAGACCGGACTCGATATATTGTTTCTTACCAATTGACCAGCACACAGAGTGAAATATCTATAAGTATTAGTATGAATGTATAATGCATGTCATCACATTAACGCCAGTTGGTTATCTAGACAACAATGCAAAATCGAACTGTTTCATCTTCAATCGACAAAATTACAGGCGTTAGCGTTGGATGGACATTATCCCACCTTATATGTAACAAAAAAATAGAGTCACTAACATCCACAGATTGACAGAACGTTGTTAGTATTTGTACAAATATAAAAATCCTGGCATCACAAAAACTCCAACTGATTGTCAAAGCATTGAGGCATGACCGAACTCTTTCCGGCTCGATCGACGAAATCACAGAAGTCAGTATCGGACTGGACAGTCATTTACGATACCTCACTATCTCGAGCTTAACGTTTGTTATTAGTAGCCTTCGGAGTGGCCGAGCGGTTCTAGGGGCTACAGTCTGGAACCGCGCGATCGCTACGGTCGCAGGTTCGAAACCTGCCTCGGGCGTGGATGTGTGTGATGTCCATAGGTTAGTTAGGTTTAAGTAGTTCTAAGTTCTAAGGGACTGATGACCTCAGCAGTTAAGTTACACAGTGTTTAGAGCCATTGTACCATTGTTATTAGTAATGAGTACTGACATAAATGGTGGCAATGCACTTTCCTGTTTATTTTAGCTTGCATCTGCGCATCACTGATTCTATAAAATCTCTGCTCGGTAACAGTATGTATCGATTCCTGTTGCATCTCCTAGTTAATCACTTGGCGTCCTGTCAGCCCTCTTTTGACTTCGTATAGCTCCTGCAACCTCCTACAGAGGACACGTCACTTTGAAATACTATATCTTACGGTGTATTACAGCCTTCAGAGTCGTTATTGTCAATAAAATTTGTTTTCATTGTATAATTTATATGTCTCATATTTACTATTTTTGATATTTCATTTTTAATCCTATTGTGAAATTATGTCATAGTCTGCAACCACTGGTTGTAAATGGCGTAATGCGGGCGACTGAGTACGGAGCCTACGCTACTTAACCGCAAGAGCCCGTGCGTTGGCCTGCCGCGTTTATCGTCGTTGTATTGCGGGCTACACCTCACCACTCTCTCCATCCATCATCGTGGGTAGATGTGAAATTGTGCTTCAAATTTATTCCATTATTTACATTTATATCTAAGTCTTGTGCTCCGATACTTTGTCTTACTCTTTTCACTTACTGTTAACGCTCTGATCATAAATGTACCGCGATCGAAACCTAACACCTGATTAATAAAGTTTAATTCTTAACACCGTACGTAAGATCCTAGACCGGTTTTATTTAAAAAGTTTTCCCCTTCACTCGTGTACGTTTTGGTGATGTTACGCCACCATCACCACGTTTCTCTTTATTTTACTGTCGAGCAATAAGTAAATGTATTCTCTATACATCTTCCATTTATCATCTCACGTGTCGAAACTGCAAATCAATTTATAATGGGCTGATACACCGATTAATTTAAACATTGCGGTCACTGTCAACAGCGAGACATTACCGGCTACCGACTTTTTTTTTCTTTTTTCTTTCATTCCAGTTCCACCTCTCGACGAGATGGTGGGCTGTGCGAGAGATGGATAGTTGAGAGAAAGATGTTGTTCATTAAGTTTCCTTCATTGCAAATCATGGCATTTGCTTATGGCTGAAGGAAAAACTTCTCGGTCGAAAAAAAAAATAAGAAGAAAAAGAAAATCAGAACGCCATCTTGGGTTGGTTTCCTGTTGCTCGGCTTGAATAGCTTCGTATTATCTGTCTTGATAATATTATATTGTGGTCTTGCGGGCACGTGACGTGTTAAGGAAAATATATATACGTGGAGCAGAGACCAACAGGGAATCGTTCTATCGACAGTACGAACCCCAAATCGAGATGTCCACTAAGCGGCTTTGCCAAGAGCGGATTGTTAGGGCCCGGTGCCCTGGAACGAGGACCTCTGACACGGTGAACCTGGTCGGCTGTTCGCGTGCTGCAGTCCTCAGCACTGACAGAATGCTATTGTCGTTAGTATCTATGGAGGGTGGCTGAAGGATGACCACGAATGGCTCTAACATCGCTGCTCGGTAACAGTATGTATCGATTCATGTTGCATCTCCTAGTTAATCACTTGGCGTCCTGTCACCCCTCTTTGGACATCGTGTAGCTCCTGCAACCTGCCCTGTTGCGTTTTAGAGGTGGACCAAATCGATACTGAGCAGGTGGTAATTCTGGTCTTGCTCATCAGCGCATTTAGAAATTTCATAATTAGGTACAGAGTTAGGTGTCCTCAAAGGAGGGGGTATGTGGGACAAGAAATGACTTTCTAGGAAATGTGTTGGACGACCACGTGGATGTTAGAGGCTTTTCCGCTCTGCAAAGCAGCGCTCATTTTTGTCAGATTTGACGACAGAGTACAGTGTTGGTGCAGGTACACATGTTATGGACCACACCGCTCAGGGCAAATCGCTGAACATGGAGCTCCGCCATAGAGGTCCTTTCCGAGTCCTCATGTTGCTGCAACGACTTTGTTAGTTACGGCTGTAATGAACACGGGCACATCAAGAACCGACAGTCGATCAATTAAAACGTGTCACCTTATCAGATAAATGAGGTTTTTTGTTAGAACAGGTCGATGGTCGTGTCCAGTAGCTCTGTTATCCAGCCGAACAGCAGTTCGATGCAACGCGCTAAGCACACAGGCCGGATGGGGCAATATTACGCTACAGGGAACATTCAACACGGCTCTCATGGAATCTGTGGTAGTAGTAGAACGAACCATCACAGCTGTAGACTGCGCGAACATTATCCAGGATGACTTACATCATCTGATGCTTGATGTCTTTCCCAAAGGTGATGGCGTAGCCCGGGAGGTTACTGCCGGTGTCACAAGGCCAGTATCGTACTACAGTGGTTGGAGGAGCATGCTAGTGAACTCAGGTCGATGTTTTTGCCACCAAACTGGCCAGATTCGAAAAGAGTGGAACAATAAGTGTAGCTGTCGGACATCATTTCCAAGTCCACGAACGAGAATTGCATGACCTGTGCGTATACATAGTTCAAAAACATATCAAAGACTTGTCGAATATATGTCACCGAAAATCGCTGCCCTATTGCGTTTCAGAGGTGAACTAAATCGATATTGAGCAGTTGGTAATGATGGTCTTTCTCATCAGCGTATGTAGAAATTTCATAATTAAATACAGACTTAAGTGCCCGCAAGGGAGGGGTTATGTGGGACAAGAAAGGGTCCTTGCACTTTCGTGGAATCTGCGGTACAGACTACTTATTCTGTGCAGAAATCTGAAGCATATCTAAAAATGGTCGTATGCGGGTTTGCTGAACAGAAATCTAGCACTGTTGAGCGCAACTTTAGGCACTGAGGCTACAGCGAGCGCTATGTATCTGAGCTTTGTTTGATTTTCATGCTGTTACAAATGGTTCAAATGGCTCTGAGCACTATAAGCTATAGTCTGAAACCGCGCGACCGCTACGGTGGCAGGTTCCAATCCTGCCTCGGGCATGGATGTGTGTGATGTCCTTAGGTTGGTTAGGTTTAAGTAGTTCTGAGTTCTAGGGGACTGATGACCTCAGAAGTTAAGTCCCATAGTGCTCAGAGCCATTTGAACCATTTTGTAGGGCGCCTTGAGTTCGTCCTAGTTGTTAAAGAGTTGGTTCTGAAGGTCAGTTTGAGTGTAGTTTTCGGAGATTTCTTACATTCATGTATTCAAATGCTGGCCCTAGGTTACACTTCACAAAAACAGCTCAAAAATGTTCCTTTCATAACACATTTGTCCAACGTTAATTATGCCAGATAAAATTGAAGATCTGAATATACTGTAGTATAGTCATTAACATGATCAGATGTGAAGCTTTGTAAGTAAAGCACGCAGAGTTGAATTAGCCTTTCCTAAATTTTTCTGTCGATCTACTTTTGATGATTTTTTTTATTGATATTTGTTAATATTTTCTCAACCACTCTAATTTCTTGCTGTTCCGGTGTTTAATTTCCTGTGTCAACCTGACATTATTGGTAAATGAATTAAAATATATATATAAATTTTTCTAACGCGGTGTATACTCTGGATTTGATCATATGGCTTTATAATTTCCTATAATTAATTCAAAGTGGTGTCATACATGAGATTTTTAATAACATAAAACTACGTACCGTAACTTATCATTTCCGGGACAAGCCTGGGTGTTCGTGTTGTTCGCTATCCATTTCGACCGTATTGGATTGTTAGATTCCGTCTTACATCAGCAGCAAAATGTGCCGGTGCCCTATCATATATGTATTACACTGCCCAACCATTGTACGTGGGTGAAATTTGAGCTCCATTATATGTGGATTCTGTCGAAAAGTCACCCATCAGGTACATTTGTACTGACTAGACAATATCTGATACACTCGTAAATTCGCTAGTGGCTGCAAACCACACATTGATAATTAACGATTATCTTGCAAATGGCTCGTTTACTACACTTTTTGCTTCTGTTACCATATATTTTCACCCATGTTAGTTTCCGTTATTAATTATGATAAACCCTGTGTAAATTACAAGAATTAACGTGCATTCCACACACCCTGCAGCGGAGTGTGCGCTGATAAGAAAGTTCCTGGCAGATTAAAACTGTGTGCCGGACCTTTGCCTTCCGCTGGCAAGTGCTCTACCGACTGAGTTAGCCACAACCCTAACTGCCTTACTTCCGTCAAAAGTCGGGAACTCGTAGAAATAGGGAATACCAACAGCTGTACTTTTTATGAAGCATATTAATTACACTACCAGTTTCGACACTGTTTGACTGTTGTAGTTAGATGGCTGATGAGCATACTTCGTGCAAGCAGAAAGCCATGAGACCAGTGGATATGCATGATACCCCTCTTAATGCACGGATGGTGAAATATCTCCATTCATTTTGGATAGGGGCCTTAAGATGACACTAATGCAGTATCGAAACTGGCCGCGTAATTGATATATTTTATAAGAACTGCGGCTGTTGTTATTCTTTATTTCTACAAGTTTATGACCAGCTGCAGTCCAACGGTCACTTCCGTGATGTATTATCAGGAGGTTGGGAAGGTATGGCATGGGGTACTGCAGTAAATAAGACTGTGAGGGTCGTGAGTTGTGCTTGGGTAGTTCAGTTTGGTAGAGCACTTGCATAAGCCCGGCGCACAGTTTTTATTTACCAGGAAGTTTCAGTGGGTGCTATGTTACAACATTTAACACGATTTCATTTGACTTGGAAATGTAGTGCAAATGTTCCGTAGAAAATTCAACAGAATCTGTTTAATTTCTACAGAAATTTGTGACTTACGGAAACTATCAAGGATATGACAGGCTATGACGTATTTGAATGTGGCTATGATGAAATTAGTTAACGTTCAAATGGCTCTGAGCACTATGGGACTCAACATCTGAGGTCATCAGTCCCCTAGAACTTAGAACTATTTAAACCTAACTAACCTAAGGACATCACACACATCCATGCCCGAGGCAGGATTCGAACCTGCGACCGTAGCAGTCGCGCGGTTCCGGACTGCGCGCCTAGAACCGCTACACCACCGCGGCTGGAAAATTAGTTAACGATTACGAGATCTAATTTCAGCAGATAAAAATTTAAGCAAGAGCTCCTGCGTACCGAAGGGGTTGAGATGGCTTACAAAATTCTGAAGCCCGCAGATGCGGATAAAGCACTTTCGGACGCGGTTATCATTTCTGTTGCTCGCGCAGACCGGCCTACCGGTGGAGCCGCCTGGCTCTGTCAGTAGATCACCGAGCCGCGGCGTGCCGACTGCACCACCCCTGTTTGGACTGGCCACTGCATTGCTTCGCCCCGCCGCCGGGCTGTGCCGTACAGGTACTATTGTCCGCGGAGCGCGCATGCGCAGAGGCAGTGGCAGCTGGGAGCGGCCGGCTGTCACCCGAGCGCGCGTGACGCTCTCCAGTCTGGAGTCTCCAGTGGCGGCCACGGCGCGCTCAACAAACCGGTCACAAAGCGGCCAGCCGCGCCTCGCTCGCCTCTCCAGGCTCTGCGCGTCCGGTCAACGGCCTCCGCGCCGCAGCAGCAGCGGCCGCGCCACCGTGTGCCTGCCCGGCCGTCTCGCACGCTGCCAAAATCTCCCGTCACTCTGTTTGTATCTCTTGACGATGCCGCTCTGGTTTAATTATACCATGATGTTTTAAACACGTTTAAAGAGGGTCACCACAGACCGAAGTCGATAGTGTGACGACAGATTTCTTCATCATCGATTGGGAGAAAAGAAACAATATATATATTTCACCTCATGTTGTTGTTGTTGTGGTCTTCAGTCCTGAGACTGGTTTGATGCAGCTCTCCATGCTACTCTATCCTGTGCAAGCTTCTTCATCTCCCAGTACCTACTGCAATGTACATCCTTCATTTCACCTCATATGAGCAACAATAATATCTTCAGAAATCGACAGTCTGCATTTCAAAAGTGTTAGTCAACTGAGAACGCAACACGTTCACTCACCATATTTTACAAGCGTCAGATAACAAAACAGCACCGATTAGTATTTTCTATATCCTATTTAAGCCGTTTCACTGTGTGATTCAAAATATTCACCTGGATAAACTGAAGTTTTATACAGGGTGTTACAAAAAGGTACGGCCAAACTTTCAGGAATCATTCCTCACACACAAATAAAGAAAAGATGTTATGTGGACATGTGTCCGGAAACGCTTAATTTCCATGTTAGAGCTCATTTTAGTTTCGTCAGTATATACTGTACTTCCTCGATTCACCGCCAGTTGTATCAATTGAAGGAAGGTAATGTTGACTTCGGTGCTTGTGTTGACATGCGACTCATTGCTCTACACTACTAGCATCAAGCACATCAGTACGTAGCATCAACAGGTTAGTGTTCATCACGAACGTGGTTTTGCAGTCAATGCAATGTTTACAAATGCGGAGTTGGCAGATGCCCATTTGATGTATGGATTAGCACGGGGCAATAGCCGTGGCGCGGTACGTTTGTATCGAGACAGATTTCCAGAACGAAGGTGTCCCGACAGGAAGACGTTCGAAGCAACTGATCGGCGTCTTAGGGAGCACGGAACATTCCAGCCTATGACTCGCGACTGGGGAAGACCTACTGTAGAACGACGAGGACACCTGCAATGGACGAGGCAATTCTTCGTGCAGTTGATGATAACCCTAATGTCAGCGTCAGAGAAGTTGCTGCTGTACAAGGTAACGTTGACCACGTCACTGTATGGAGAGTGCTACGGGAGAACCAGTTGTTTCCGTACCATGCACAGCGTGTGTAGGCACTATCAGCAGCTGACTGGCCTCCACGGGTACACTTCTGCGAATGGTTCATCCAACAATGTGTCAGTCCTCGTTTCAGTGCAAATGTTCTCTTTACGGATGAGGCTTCATTCCAACGTGATCAAATTGTAAATTTTCACAATCAACATGTGTGGGCTTACGAGAATCCGCACGCAATTGTGCAATCACGTCATCAACACAGATTTTCTGTGAACGCTTGGGCAGGCATTGTTGGTGATGTCTTGATTGGGCGCCACGTTCTTCCACCTACGCTCAGTGGAGCACGTTATCATGATTTCATACGGGATACTCTACCTGTGCTGCTAGAACATCTGCATTTACAAGTACGACACAACATGTGGTTCATGCACGATGGAGCTCCTGCACATTTCAGTCGAAGTGTTCGTACGCTTCTCAACAACAGATTCGGTGACCGATGGATTGTTAGAGGCGGACCAATTCCATGGCCTCGACGCTCTCCTGACCTCAACCCTCTTGACTTTCATTTATGGGGGCATTTGAAAGCTCTTTTCTACTCAACCTCAGTACCAAATGTAGAGACTCTTCGTGCTCGTATTGTGGACGGCTGTGATACAATACGCCATTCTCCAGGGCTGCATCAGCGCATCAGGAATTCCATGCGACGGAGGGTGGATGCATGTATCCTCGCTAACCGAGGGCACTTTGAACATTTCCTGTAACAAAATGTTTGAAGTCACGCTGGTACGTTCTGTTGCTGTGTGTTTCCATTCCATCATTAATGTGATTTGAAGAGAAGTAATAAAATGAGCTCTAACATGGAAAGTAAGCGTTTCCGGACACGTGTCCACATAACATATTTTCTTTCTTTGTGTGTGAGGAATATTTCCTGATAGTTTGGCCCTACCATTTTGCAACACCCTGTAGAATTGATAGTATGGTCTACCAGTTTATGATGTCATATTTAACCAAGAGAATGCAGAAAGATGTATTTAATAATTCAGCCAATGTAAGCCGGGGAGATTCTTCTGACTGG
This sequence comes from Schistocerca americana, assembly GCF_021461395.2. Lineage (NCBI taxonomy): Eukaryota > Metazoa > Arthropoda > Insecta > Orthoptera > Acrididae > Schistocerca > Schistocerca americana. The sequence goes on from NC_060122.1 coordinate 656,928,946, forward strand.
GGAAAAACCGGGGAAAAAAATCACTTACGGGATTCCACAAGGCTCTATCATAGGTCCATTGTTGTTTCTCATATACGTAAACAAGTAGAATTAGTTATTTTTGCAAATGACACTGGTATTGAAATCAATCTAAACGTACATATAGCAACAGAAGAAAGTAAGTAATCTTCTTAAAGGTATTACTGAGTGGTTTTCTGCGAACGGTCTTACTCTCAATTTCAAAAAGACACAACACGTTTAATTATGCACATTCAGAGGTACTACATCAACGATAAGTGTAACAAACACATGGTAATAAAATAATATCTGGGTCGAAACTTAAAATATTTTACCTGCCTCTATTGATGAGAATCTAAACTGAAAAAAACACATTTTAGAGCTCCTAAATCAACTTAGTTCAGCCACATTTGCACTTAGAATCATTGCAAATATTGGGTGGAGACAAATCAGTCAGCTGGAATATTTCACGTATTTTCATTGGAGTCATATGGGATAATGTTCCAGGGTAATTCATCTTTAAGAAAAGAAGTTCTTTAGTGCTGAAACACGTACTGTAAGAATAACATTACGCAGTACTCACCCATGATCATCATTTAGACATTTGTTTAACGAGTTAGGCATATTGCCTACTGGCTCGCAAATTATTAATTCCCTCATTAAAGTTTTTTTAAATAATTCACTGTAGTTCAAAACGAAAAATGATGCACAAACTCCAAAATAGAGTTACATTCATCACTTCAAATTCTTGTCTTTAGCCCAAAAATGGGTGCACAATGCGGCAACAAAAATTTTCGATCCCTTACCTAGTGATATAAAATGTCTGTCACACATAGAAAAGGTAAATTTGAAAACAAATTGAAAAACTTACTCCTTGATAACTCCTTCTATTCCGAAAACAGATTTCTATTCTTGTAACACGTAAAGCGTAGTAGGTGCAAATTACTATTTCAAAAAACAGATTTTGTAAATGGAAGGCATGTAGCCCTAAAGGCCGTTTACGTCGAGTACTGTTCCATCTTGCAGCCCGCATCATCGCCAGAATAATTAGCCATTCGTCCCTGCTACGCTCACACAGGGTGAGTCACAACGGACAACGGGGACCATAATATGACGATGGCGTTTTGTTGCTAGGTAGGGTCGCTTCGGATACATTAAGGGCAACTTTTTTTTTTTTTTTTTTTTTTTTTTTTTTTTTTTTTTTTGGGTTGCTCCAATGATGTGCAACAGTAAGGTGTTTGAAGGTCAACGAAGGTCACAAAGGTGGCATGAAAGTCCATTTACAGAAGGTGTTCGAAGTGATGACCATTCGTATCATTTCAGCGCTGCAAAGTTCTTTCCATGGATTGACTGGTATTCCTTATCGCTTCGGCACTTATCGATGAACATGCGCTGACAACTCTCTCTCGCATATCTTCAGGTGTAGTTGGAACGTTTTTATAAATAATGTCTTTTACGAATCCCCACAAGAAAAACTCCAGAGCCGTCAAGTCTGGCGAACGAGACGGCCACGACACATCTCCTCCGCGTCCAACCGAACGATTTGGGAATTATCTCTGCAACTCATTTCTAGCCATCAGCAAAAAATGTGGCGGACACCCATCGAGTTGATACCACTTTCTGTTCCTTGTTCCTAAAGGTATTTCTTACAACAACATACCAAATGTTTCTTGCAGGAATATGGTGTACTTCCCACCATTAAGAATTCCATCGATGGAATAGGGGCATATAATTCTGTCCTCCAGAATCCCACACCATACATTCACCGACCACGGTTTTTGATGCGCAACTTTCCGCAGTCTACATAGATTTTCAGTTGCCCAATAATCCATGTTATGCAAATTAATGTTTCCATGGATCGTGAATGTAGTAAATAAAATCAAATTAATAAATGTGTCATCCCTCTGAATCTGAATTTGAGCCCATCGGCAGAATTCAATGCGACGTATACAATCCGAACCAGTTAATTCTTCGTGGAGACTGATATGGTAAGGATTATATTTATGGCGATGCAGAAGAGGAACAACACTACTCGGGCTGATGCCAGATTCCCTTGCGATTTGACGCGAACTAACACAAGGATCTTGAACCACTGTGGGAAGAGTACCAATTTCCGTTTCCTCGTTAGTAACTTTCCTTTGCCGGATATGTTTCCGATGGGTTAAAGATCCAGTTGTTCTCTATTCATCATACACATATTTAAACGTACGACGTGTAGGGTGAGTACGTTGAATATATCTTTCAGCATATATCTCTAGCTGTCATTTAATTTCGTTGGCAATCTCCGTAAATGAGAAGTATATCGACTTGTTCTTCGAAGGAATACATCATTAACATTCGCTTGATTCGACTATACTAGTCTTACCGTTCCTATTAGTGTCTACTTCCAAACCGTCGAATGGTGTTTACATGTCAATGGCGCATTAGATGGATATACCGTATTCGGCGAATATTTACTATTTGCACGGTATGCGAGATAGAATTATCAGAGCATGTGCTTCGGTAAGTGCCGAAGTGATAAGGAATACCACTCAATCCATGATAAGAAGATTGAAGTACTGCATTGATACCAATGGTCATCACTTCGAAAACCTTCTGTAAATGGACGCTCACGCCACCTTCGTGACCTTCGTCGAAATTGGCTCTGAGCACTATGGGACTTGAACATCTGAGATCATCAGTCCCCTAGAAGTTAGATCTACTTAAACCTAACTAACCTAAGGACATCACACACATCCATGCCCGAGGCAGGATTCGAAACTGCGACCGTAGCGGCCGCTCGGTTCCAGACTGAAGCGCCTAGAACCGCTCGGCCACACCGGCTGGCTCGTTGAAATTCAAAGACCTTACTGTTATCCATCATTGGATTCGTCTCCATAGCCGCTGTTAGAAAATAAGGACCAATCTATAGCATCGCATTTAAAAAACAAAGATGACCTTCATATCTCTGAAGCGATCTTACCTAGCAACAAAAAGCCAACGTCGTATTACGGCCCCCGTTGTCCCATGCAGCATTTGTCCCACAAACTTTTCAGCTAACTCCGAAAGTAGGATACTTTCAGAATTATTCTAGGTGGCAATAGTTATTCTAGGTGGCAACAGCTAGCGACTCATAACTGTATACTGAGGTGACAGAAGTGATGCGATGTTTCCTAAATCGTGCTGGATCTCCTTTTTGCCGGCGTAGAGCAGCAACTCAACGTGGCATCGACTCAACAAGTCGTTGGAAGACCCATGCAGAAATATTAAACCATGCTGCCTCTATGGCCGTCCATAACTGCGAAACTGTTGCCGCTGCAGGATTTTGTGCACGTCTGACCTCCCGATTATGTCCCATAAATGTTCGATTTTGTTCATGTCTAGTGATTATGTGGCCAGATCATTCGCTCGAACTGTCCAGAATGTTTCTCGAACCAGCAGCAAACAGCTGCGGCCCGGTGATATTGTGCATTGTTATCCATAAAAATTCCATCGCTTTTTTGGGAACATGAAGTCTACGAATGGCTGCAAATGATCTCCATGCAGCCGAACATAACCAGAGGATCCAAGTCCATTCCACGCAAGCCCAGCCCACACCATCACGGAGCCACCAGCAACTTGCACAGTGTCTCGTTGACAGGTTCATGGCATCGAGGGATCTGACCACACTCTAAACCTACCACCGACTCTTACCAACTGAAATTGGGACTCATTTGACCAGGCCATGGTTTTCCAATTGTCTACAGTCCAGCCGATATAGTCACGTGCGCAGGCGGGGCGTGGCAGGTGATCCCATGCTGTTAGAAAGGCAGTCGCGTCGATCGTCTGCTGGTAAAGCCCACTAATGCCAGGTTTCGCCGCACTGTCCTAACGGATACGTTCGTCATAATTTTCAAATCGATTTTTGCGGTTATTTCACGCAGTGTTGCTTGCCTGTTGGTACCGACAACTAGACGCAAACGCTGCTGTTTTCTGTCCTTAAGTCAAGGCCGTCAGCGACTGCGTTGTCCGTGATGACAGGTAATGCTTAAAACTTGGTATTCTCGGCATGGAATGTCACATGTGTCTAGCTGCAACTACCATTCCGTGTTCAAAGTGTGTTAATTCCCGTCGACCATAATCACGTTGGACACTTTTTTACGTGAATCACCTGCGTTCAAGTGACAACCCCCCAATGCACTGCCCTTTTATACCTTGTGTACGCGATACTACCGCCATCTGTATATGTGCACATCGCTGTCTCATGACGTTCGTAACCTGAATGTATACCTTTTCTTACCGCCTCAAGTGCACACAGGCGTGAATCGGCCTTGGTGTGGGCAGTGGTCATAATAGGTTCGTATGAGCAGTTGCCAGCGGGCTCGTGCGCATGCGCAGAGCTGAATTCGCGTATGAGCAGTGCCTTTCTCCCGCTTCTGGCTACTTGAAGTTTGGCTGTTTGCTATATGAGCAGTAGCAGCAAGTAGCCAGAAGCTACCCGGAAAAATTTTTCTGGCGCGCCCAAGCTGCCAGATTCGCGCATGCGCAGAGCAAGCTGAGTTATAGTGGGGGGGGGGGGGGGGGTCCTTCCCCACGTGACCCGGCCGTGTATATGTTTCGTGTCTTCGTTTACATCTCCCACGTCAAATGAAATTAAAACAGATTTCTGTGGCCGGGAGCATCAAGTGAATTAACATACATTCTCATAACCATGAAAGACCAAAATAAGTTAGTAGTTTCAATTTTCTGATTTTATATTATTTCCACGTTATTAGCAATCAACCATTAATGTCTTAATGAAGCTATTTCTGTCCGTTTTATAAAGAAATTTGCTTCTATTAATTTTTTTTTCCGCTGAGGCAGTTAATTTATTTGAAAGGAAGTGTTTCATTCCGCACTATTGGCTACTTTCAACCTCGTTCAATTTAAAGTGCAAATTTTCATTTTCTGGGACGAATGACGTTATACCACAATAAAGAACCAAACATGAGAATACAGTACTGGATCTCCAAGAAAATTGGTATCACGAAAACCACATGAAAAGCTGAATATCAGGTACTTCAGTGTGCATCTGGACATAGAAATGTGCAATTAGAGCGGAGTGAAGCATTTTAGTACGGTTTATGAAATTCCGATGCTGCTGGTGTAGTCTCTGATGTCCTGTTCCTTTTATGACACTGTAAGATCTCTTAATGCTATATACGTACGAAACAAACGTAAACATTGACTTGAAGCTGACTAAGCAGGTAAATTTGATCAGTAGTTTTGAACTAAATATTTTGTTTCAAATATAATGACAGCTGTAACAGAATTTCACAAATCTGCCTTCTGTGAAAGTGTTTTTCGATCACAAGGCACTTGTCTAGTACTTCCTCTAGGCCTGAAGTTATTTCTTAATTTGTGTTTACGTCTTAAATTTATAGAATGCCATTCTATGCTAAATTTTAGACGGGCAGCATACCGTGTTTTATCGTTTTAACTCCCCACGTGGCATCATATTTACTTCTAGAGTAGAATATAAACTGTCAGTTGAACAGTTTCATTGCCTCACAGACAACCATGTTAATTTTTTCACATTTTGAAATAGTCATGAAATTTATTGTCCTTTATTTCGGTGTAAGCTTCACAAGAAACTGTCTTTTTTTTTTTTTTTTTCAAGAAATTTGTATTCCATCCTACTAGCTTTTTGCAGTGCTGTGTAGATGTAAACCTGTTGGAAATGCTACATAACAATATCGCAGAGTACGAATTAAAAAAAAAAAAATCTGTCAAAGTCACCCCTTAGCAAAATTTTATGGTACTTCGAGCTGTGGAGCCTAATTTTGAAATGATATTTTGCCAAGAACTGCTTCCTTATTTGCATCCTTTATCTGTGTGGGATATGATAAAACAATTGCTCTAAGTACAACTCAGTATGTCCTCTCAACAACATGCCGCAGTGCTGCACGTGGTCACGTGATGCCCCACCACGCACGAAATTCCACCAGAAATACGACGAAAAGCGTATGAGCAGAGCAAGCACCAAGCACGGGCTGCCTACGTCATCGTAGCTGCGCATGCGGAGTACAGCCTGTTGTCTGGCGCTTTCTGGTAACTGCTCAAACGAACCTAATGTTTCGGCTCGTCACTATACATGTGCGAAGAGCGCGAGAAGCGATTCGCATTGTCGACGTTTTCGAAACCAACGCTGGTATCCACGGGGGAGGTTATTCTGCCCAGCGCAGTCCGGCTCACCGCTGTAGGTCTGGCGAATCGTGACGGACGAAACAAACGACGGGCGCACGACACAGGTCACTGACGAGCCGCAGAGAGAGGGAGCGCGGAAGCTGCACGGGGCCCGGGGAGAGGAAGAGCCGGGCGTAGCAGTAGGAGTAGGAGCAGAGGAGTAGGGAGTAGCAGAAGGAACGGCGAGGGCGGGACCCCGCGGCTGACTCACCGACACCCGGCCCGGTCGGCGCTGGCTGCGAGTTTTTACTGCCTCTCCTCTGCGTGCGGTTTCTGCCGCTGCAGGGTCACGGTTTCCGCGCGCGTCTCTGATTCATCCAATACTTCCTGCAGCGCACTCTATGCACGGACGTCGTTTTCATCACGAAGTTCTTCTCTTATTTGACCTTAAAAAATTACGTTTTAGCCGACGAAAATCAGATTATTTATTTAATTTTTTTACTAATTTGTACAGGGTGTATCTACAAGGACTTCACAACTTTAAAAATAAATATCGATTTCTTAAAGAGGGTAGGACGTCAAACGGGCCGACTTGGAGCAGGAGAGGCATCACAGGACATTTTAATTTCCACTGTCTATACTTTTACAAATAAATTCATAAAACTTCGTCAGCATCACCAGGAAGGATTCAGGATTCACACCCATTGCAGTGCAAGATCGAAAACATAACAAAATAATTTTTTGTGTGTGAAATTTCATCATTCCTTCACTTACTAATGGCTGCATTTGTTGCTATAGGTGCACTTTTCTTCATAAGTTAGAGAGATTCTTCGATGAATTTTGCACAGCATACAAACCATACTTACAGGTGTATGAAACTCCAGAATTTATTTAATTTATGAAAAAAAGAATGAGCTGTTATATTTTAAACTTCATGTTTAGAAAAAAACACAAATTTTCTAGTTAATTACCTCAATTTTTAATAGATTTGTAAAATTCTAGAGTTTCATACACCTTTGAGTATGGTTTGTATGCTGTGCAAAATTCATCGAAGAATCTCTCTTACTTATGAAGAAAAGTGTACCTATAGCAACAAACGCTGCAATTAGTAAGTGAAAAAATGATTAAATTTCACATGTAAAAAAAATTATTTCGTTATGTTTTCGAACTTCCACTGCTGTGAGTGTAAATTCTGAATCCTTCTTGGTCATTCTGACAAAGTTTTATGAATTTATATGTAAAAGTATAGACAGTGGAAATTAAAATGTCCTGTGATGCCTCTCCTGCTCCAAGTCGGCCCGTTTGACGTCCTACCTCCCTTAAAGTGAGTTACAGATCCGGTGTTGCTGACATACGAGGGTGAGTCAAATGAAAACTATATATATATTTTTAAATATTATTTATTGAGCAGAAGTGGTACAAAGCTGTATCACTTTTCAACATAATCTCCCCCACGCTCGATGCAAGTCTTCAAGCGCTTACAAAGTGCATAAATTCCATTAGAAAAAAATTATTTTTGTAGTCCGCGCAACCACTCACGCACCGCATGGCGTACCTCTTCATCAGAACGGAACTTCCTTCCTCCTATTGCGTCTCTGAGTGGTCCAAACATATGGAAATCACTTGAGGCAAGGTCTGGTGAGTATGGTGGATGAGGAAGACACTCAAAATGTAGGTCTGTGATTGTTGCAACTGTTGTACGGGCAGTGTGGGGCGTTGCATTGTCATGTTGCAAAAGGACACCTGCTGACAGCAATCCACGTCGCTTTGATTTGATTACTGGCATCAGACGATTTTTTAGGAGATCAGTGTATGTTGCACTCGTGGCGGGGGTCTCTCTAGGCATGTAATGCTCCACAATGACGCCTTTTTCGTCCCAAAAGAGAGTCAGCATAACCTTCCCTGCTGATGGTTCTGTTCGAAGCTTCTTTGGTTTTGGTGATGAGGAATGGCGCCATTTCTTGCTCGCTCTCTTCGTTTCCGGTTGGTGGAAGTGAACGTAGGTTTCGTTCCCAGTAACGATTCATGCATGGAAACCATCACCTTCTCGTTTAAAGCGCCGAAGAAGTTCTTCTCAAGCATCAACACGTCGTTCTCTCATTTCAGGAGTCAGCTGCCTTGGCACCCATCTTGCAGGCACTTTGTGAAACTGGAGCACATCATGCACAATGTGGTGCGCTGACCCATTACTAATCTGTAAACATGCTGCGACGTCGTGTCACTCGGCGGTTTTGCTTCACAATGGCTTCAACTGCTGCAATGTTCTGTGGAATCACAACTCGTTGTGCCTGACCTGGACGAGGAGCATCTTCCACTGAAGGCACGCTCTTTGCGAACTTGCTACTCCATTCGTAGTCATGCTGCTGTGGCAAACATGCATCACCGTACTGAACCTGTTCGAAATTTCAAAAGGTTTCACACCTTCACTACGCAAAAGCCTAAAACAGAACGCTGTTCTTCCCTGGTGCAAGTCGCAAGTGGGGCGACCATCTTTATTCTGATACTGTGACGGTATGTGTGCATCGGCACTATGGTGCCACCTACAGGCCATTCTGCACGCTGTTTGTAACACGCTTACCAACTTACAGGATAACGGCGCTAAATTTCGATTTGTTATTACAAATTTAAGGTTTTTATTTGATTCACCCTCGTATTTTACCGATGTACGTCACGTTTTCTGCCCTATAACCAAACAGGTTGAAGGCGACTTCCATTCCTTATGTGCCGGACATCCCATCTGAAGTCCATTTCTAACGAAACTCGCTGCAGAATATTAGGCGTGACTTGTTTGCGACGTTCGTTCTTGCTCTGAGCTCTGCTGGAGATGCCAGTAAGAATGGTCCAGATACTGTACCCTTGATGAATTCCCGAAAGTAAATATCAAGAAGTGTGAGGACTGCTGAACGTGGTGGCATGCAATCGGATGATCTGGACTTATTCAATTATGGGGAAAACGGCTATTCAGGAAATACGGGACAATGGTGAGGTAGTGCGGCGGTGCGCCATCTTGCATGAAGCGTACGCTGCTTCTGTTCGTCAGCATCGTCAATCACAGCGATTAATTCTCCAGCATACCTAACTACGTATGCCATATGAAAATAGGGGGAGAGGAAATAGAGCAACTGAATAACTTCAATTACTTGGGAAGTGTAACAATGGATGATATGTATTGCTCAACTGAAATTAGGAAAAGAATTGCAATGGCAAAAGAAGGATTCAAGAGGAAACAGAAATTACTTTATGGACCACTAAACAAAGATCTGAGGAAAAGACTTGCCAAATGCAACATCTGGAGCGTTTGCACTATATGGCGCGGAGACGTGAACATTGAGGAAGGAAGATGAAAGAGGAGTGGAGGCACTAGAGATGTGGATATGGGGAAGAATGGAAAAATTGAAATGGGAAGACCGAGTAAGGAATGAAGAAGTATTAAGAAGAGTTGGAGAAGAAAGAAACATGCTGAAAGTTATCAGAAAGAGAGAATGGAACTGGATTGGACATTGAGGAGGGACTGTTTATTGAAGGAAGGAATAGAAGAAATGGTGGAGGGAAAAAGCGGAAGACAAAAAGGAGATATCAAATGCTGGACAATATAAAAGGAGACAAATATTCAGAAATGAAAAGACTGGCTATGGACAGACAAAAGTGGAAGAGGTTTAACCCATGACAAGCCCTGCTGTAAGGGAGAATACGATACTACTACTACTACTAACTACACTATTCCGTTTATTGTTTTTTCGTGTAAAAATAAAGGGCTGTAAATACTGCTCCTGTTCGATAAACGTAAGATGTTAACTTTTGGGCTATCACGAACGTTACAAGCTTTGACACGGATTTTCACGGTCCCAAATACCTTCTTAAAATACACCAATCACAAGCGGGACACACAACTGGCGAGGAGCAAGCCGTTTCGCTTTTGTAGGACTGTTAATAAAACCTTGCCTCAGCTGCACTACGACGGCCTCAGAAACACGCAGCCGACATGAGGACATCTTTTACGCTGAAGGTCGTCCAGTTTCATAAAAAACACTTAGGCCTGCCGGATCTTAACCGTACTTGCACAAAAATTACGCTGCACAGTTGTCGCAGACGTTGGTTATTCAAACCAAAAAACACAGCGATCACGCGCGGGACCAGTGAAGGCAGCCATCTTCGCTATAATTTCCGCTAGCGCTTGCGGTGATGTGTGTAGTTCTGGTGTACTGCGTGAATGCAAACTTGATCTATTTTCCTAGAATATTAGGCCAAGTCTAGGTCTGCAAGCAGTGTGTACAAGTGCAGGCTATATCAAATTGATTCCATTTCTCTACATTTCCACAATGATTTTCGACACTGTTCCTCACAAGCAGCTTCTAACAAAACTGCATGGCTGTGGAGCATCTTCTCGGTTGTGGGACTGGATCAGTAATTTCCTGTCAGAAAAGATCACAGTTCGTGGTAACTGACGGAAAGTCATTGTGTAAAACAGAAATGATATTTGGTGGTCCCCAAGGGAGTGTTATAGGCCCTCTTGCTCCGAATCTATATAAATGATTTAGGACACAATCTGAGCAGCCCTCTTAGTTTGCAGATGATGCTGTGGTTTACCGTCTAGAAAAGTCATCAGAAAACAAAAACAAGTGCAAAATAATTTAGACAAGATACCAAAATTGCAACTGACTCTAAGTAATGAAAAGCGTGAAGTCATCAACATGAGTGGTAAAAGAAATCCTCTAATTTTCGGTTACATAATAAATCATATAAATCTGATGACTATCGGTTCATCTAAGAACACAATTACGAACAATTTAATTAGAAAGATAGCATAGATAATTTTGTGGTGAAAACAAACCGAAGACTGCGGTTTATTGGCAGAATACTTAAAAAATACAACAGATCTACTAAAGAGAGTGCCTACACTAGGCTTATCCGTCCTCTGCTAGAGTGTTGATGTGCATTGTGGGATCCTTACTAGATAGAATTGAGGGAGGATATCAAAAAAGTTTAAAGAAGGGCAGCCTGTTTTGTATAATCACGAAATAGGGGAGAGAGTGTCCCGAATATGATACGCGAGTCATTAAAACAAAGGCGTTTTTCGTCGTGGGAAGATCTTTTCACGAATTTTCAATCTTCAGCGTTCTCCTCCAAATGCGAAAAAACTATGTTGACACCCACATAAGGAGAAATCATAATCGTAATAAAATAATAGAAATCAGACTATGCACAGGAAGATTTAACTGCTCGTTTTTCCCTCGTGCTGTTAGAAACTAGAACGGTAGAGAAATAAACTGAAGGTGGTTCGATAAACCACCTGTCAGGCACTGAAGTGTGAACTGAAGAGTAATCGTGTGGATCTAGATTTACAGATGCTATCCAGAAAGTAAACTTCGTTTCCTTGTTGGATCGGAAGCAGTCAGCGTAACAGAACAATCGTTTCGTTCACTGACATTGGTCATTGTGCTTAGAGTGGCGATAGCGTGAAAGAAAAATTGCTTCTAGTTCGCCTACACTAGCCGTTCAAATAAACGTTACAACTGAAAACATCAAGAAATTTGAAATAATGTGACATCTGTTCGGTAATGTTGTTTTCTGTGGCAAAAAGTCTCAAATATATTGGCATGCGAGGCGGAATTAGTGCTGTGTATGGACCGAATATCTGAAGCGAAGGTACTGTCCGTCAATGATTGTCGTTTGTTAAGAGCAGAATGGCGAATATGCATGGTTATGACAGAAGTGGCCCGTTGGCTGTAGTCAGCAACGAGTCGATGCAGAAAATTGGCGAAGAATTTGTGAGAACCGGCGACTGATTATCTCTCAACCGTCGGACAGCTATCCACAAGTTTCTCAGGGTGATATGTCTGAGATCGTAACCATACAATTAGGGTACTGCAAGGCCTCAGCTCCTTGGTTATAAAACTTCTCAGGCACAGAATTTTATGCGGAGAGACTTTATGGTCATTCAGACTTCAGCATTTATCATATCTCGAATCGAACTGACAATGTTGTTGTGGTCTTCAGTCTGAAGACTGATTTGACGCAGCTTTCCACGCGAGTCTGCCCTGTGCAGGACTCCACAGCCTTGCATTTTCTGCTTCTTTTTCCTGGCATTTATCGCTTTGTTTCACAAGGTAATCATGTTAGGCTGTGCTCCCACACCCAGAAGTACGCCATCCGTCTGCGTCTAGTGTTGTCTTTTGGGAAAACGTGACACCGTATTTCGAAAAGTTCGTGAGCCATGTTACTGAGGAGGCAAATGGGTGTCACCTTGGGACTCACCTAGCAGGATGTGGCAAACCGCCTAAAAACCTCATCCTGGCTGGCCAATACACCGGCCGTCGTCGCTAGTCCAGCGGGCGGGATCGATCCGAGATCAGCGCGCTAACACTGCGTGCTAACGCATTCTACCATCGAGCGGGTCGCCTCTTCATCTCTTTATAATTACCGCAATATGTACTACTACTGAACTCCGTCCGATGAGGCCATGAAGGCCCAACGGTACCGACCGGCCGCCTTGTCATCCTCCGACCACAGGCATTATCGGATGCGGATGTGAATGATGGTGATGTTTGGTTTGGGGGACGCCCAACTGCACGGTCATCAGCGCCCGTATAGAGTCCCAATTTTTTCACAGTCCAGTCTAGCCACTGTCACGAAGGGAGAGGATGATGATCAGATGTTGAGTACAACATAAACACCCAGCCCTGGGCAGAGAAAATCCCCAACCCGTCAGGGAATCGAACCCGGGACCCCGTGATCCAGAGGTAGCAACGCTAACCACTAGTCCACGAGCTGCGGACGCGGATACGGAGGGGCATGTGGTCAGCGCACCGCTCTCCCGGCCGTACGTCAGTTTACGAGACCGGAGCGGCTACTTCTCAATCAAGCAGCTCCTCAGTTTGCCTTAGAAGAGCTGAGTGCACCCCGCTAACTAACCGCACTCGGCAGACCAGATGGTCGCAATATACACTGCGCGACGGAATTAAAGGATCACTTTTCGAAACCCCGTAATTAATTCCCACTGCGACGTATAACTTTGGCTCCAAGTTACCTTCAAACTTCCTCTGTAATGTTGCAGAAGCGTGAGTCCTGTGACGTCATCATCGGCCTCGGCGACGCTTCAGACTTCTCGATGTCGACACATGTGAAGAAAAGGCCAGAACTCAGAAGTTTGTTTGAGATGGGGGGTGGATTAATGATTTCGCCTTTTTTCTCTATGCAGGTACATTTCTAAAGCGCTCAACAAACGTGGGCTAGTGGCACTGACACTACTGCCGAACTGAGGGAGTCTTAGAGGGAACTTTTCCCGTTTTATTACGCATCCATCACTGCCACACCCCTCCATGATCATGCCACAAGAGGGCGCAAAATAGGAGGGCGAAAAAGCATAAGCACCCTTAGCTGCTTCGAATCGCGGTCAAATTTCGTCTAATGGTTTTGAATGGTCCCTTGTGGCTCCACACTGTAAACCAGAGCAAAAATCGCACTCGCACTGCACTCCAAACGGGTACGATCACATTCAATGGGGTTGCAGGGACAGGATGTCCTTAGAGAGGGATTGAAGCGTCCGTGGGATGTCAGAAGTGTCAAGGATTGCCACGAACATCGTACTGTTGCTAATCGCACTGCGAACTGTCGTTTTTGACCGCAAATAGTGAGGGAATCAACGCCTAACGGGTAACAGTGATTTCATTGACGCTCCTTATGCCACCCAGTGAGGGGTTTTCGTGTCGATTCTGAACTGGCATGTCTCTGAAGCGTTTTTCTCGGCCACACAGAAGAAGACCGCGTATTTTCAAGGCTGGGCGTTGCGGATCTGACCTCCATTGCGGAAGCGTCAAAAGAAAGGGGGGTACGAGGGGGTGCAACGACCTTTCCATCGTCTGACACTTCCACTGTGGCCTTGTGCAGAATTGTGGTGAAATTTGATGCCAACGTGACATCACTAACCCACCTTACACCTCGCATTAACTTTTGAGTTCTGGCCGTTCTTTCGACACCTTGACTGAAGTGTTGCACAGCCGGAGGGTGATGTGGCAGGGCGCCACGCTTTTCCATCATGAAGTATGAAGGTTGTAGGTACCTTTGAACCAAATTTCAAACTAATGACGTCGCAACAGGAGATAATTACGAGGTTTCGAAAAAGTGAACCTTTAATTGTGCTGTGCAGTGTACTTCCATTTGAACCTGCTTACAGTAGTCAAGCCTTGGTCCCCTTTAATGCTTTTATTTACGCTGGCCTCATAACCAGTGGAAGAAATCTTGGGCAGAACTCGGAGACCAGACCCGTATTCATTTGGTTCCGAAATATTACGTCGTAGTTCTAAGAAAGAAAGCGCGGTGCATGTACTAAATCAGTCTCCGTTAGCGTCTGTAACGGAGTCACTGAATTACTGGACTTCAATTGTAACGATAATATTGATGCTCGAACACCCATCTACTTTAAAAATATCTTTTTGAAAAAAAATTAGGCAGACATTTCTAGTGTCAGATGACAGATATTTTGTTTTCTTGCAGGCACACTTATTTACTGCCGCAATGTTCAAGAGTACAATGTTTTGTGCTTTGTCAGATAGGTTAAATGGGGTAGCAGGTACTGCACACGGCGAATACACTTCGCCGTGAACTGTATCGGTAAAACAACCTCACTGACGTAAAAATTAATTGTAAATACTGTTGTTTTATTAAACTGAGGCACTGAAATCCGGATGCTCAATATAACTAGCATACAGAGTAACATTTACCGTTTGTTTCAAAGCTTAGAGCGAACTAGCAATGAATTATTTGAATCATGTGTTTCCTGCGTAAAATCATTACGGTTCGTCGAAGGAAAAGTTTATAATGGTGTGTAGGCACGATGAGTAGGTCCGACATCCAAGTCCCATGATGACTAACGACAGAACTGCGCTTCCAGATGTGCGGGAATGGAAGAATGACTGATAGTTTGATTTATTTATTGAACAGTTTCCTGTTGTCTACGTTTATCTCTTGTCAATTCATATACCATTGTCGCTGAAAACATTGTCCGATGGTACACTCGAAAGTCGTTAGAAGTTGTGTTTCTTCTATGACACTGTGCCTGCTTAGACAATCTGCTGCTAGTTGCTATTCTACACGAGTTCAAATTATAATCTACACTTTTTTTTGTTTACCACTTATTTCAGATGCGAAAAAGACGGGTATTTCATTAGCAACATATCAGAGACTCTGGAGAAAACAAACAATAGAACTGACATTACTTTCATAGATAATGAGACTCTATTCGGACCTGGATTACATTTTTTGCTTCGAACTGGCGTGGACTGACATTTTTCACAAAAGATGTTTGTGTGTTACACAGACGACACAGCATCGCGGCAACACTGTCCAGTCCCAGATTGATCTGTTTGTCACTTTATTGTCCTGAACGAGCTCTAAGGATCACTCCACCTGTGGAGAAAATAAACTGGTCTTAATAGAGACTAATGGACCTAATCTGAAAGGCAGGCGATAGCCACTGCGCTAGACGGTCAGTCGAATCGGCTTAAGAGATTCTTTTTTGTCTTTGTTTTTCCTTCTCGTTAGTGAGGGTTATCTTGTGTAGGGACAGTTCTGATTTCACATAAAAACGGAAGGTTGATCAAACGCCTTTCAGGGAAACCACCGTGGCAGTGGCCTTCACTTATTGCGCACAACTGCCAAAATATTATTCCGATATAGCTATTCCGTGATTGTTTGAACGAATTTTGCAGATTGTAAACAGTGATATGAAAATTTTCCGAACATATTTATCTCTTATTCTTAGTTATAGTGGTAATCATCAGCTGTTTCTCAATATGAATTCGAAATTCTCAAGTCAACTGTTATTGATACGTCTCACATGTTTACTGAGCTGAACGGACATCGTTCGACACATATAGCTATTATTTCCGAGATCATCGTTTTCAAGCGTCGAGCCGTAGCAGTTGCCCATCTTAGTAGATTTCTCCATTTAAGCCCCAAATCATCCGTAGAACGACTGCGACGACCTACAGCGTGACCCGCAGCGCACTAACATGCGACATACGGAACTGAGCCATTAAGTGATGGCTTTCATGCCGTGGATCAACACACGTGGTCTGGTACACTGGTCAGCGTGAGTGCGGTTTTTTTGGCGGTTTCCCATACTCGTTTACGCAAATACTGATATGTTCCCCAAATTCCGCCTCAGGGAATAATTTACACGTACAGTTAAAATACAACACAGATCAAGGTTTACACGATTCACAGACAAATGATGGAAATGACTTCCCTCCCTTAGGTTAGCTTGACAACTGTGGCGACATGTAGGGCATCGGGCCGTAAAGTTAAATGGTTCAAATGGCTCTGAGCACTATGGGATTTAACTTCTAAGGTCATTAGTCCCCTATTACTTAGAACTACTTAAACCTAACTAACCTAAGGACATCACACACATCCATGCCCGATGCAGGATTCGAACCTGCGACCGCAGCGGTCGCGCGGTTCCAGACTGTAGCGCCTAGAACCGCTCGGCCACCCCGGCCGGCTAAAGTTAAATGAAGATGGCAAATGGAAAACTTTCTAAACGCCTTTTCCTACAAAACACGTTTACGGCGCTATTGCGTTCTCGTTGTTATGATATGTACGACTGTAGACTTGATCCAGATGCCAAACTATGGAGAAAGCCTTTAAAACATACATAAATAAATGGCGCATGGTCTTTGCACCTTCTGGAATTCAAAACTTAGATATGAGACTGGTGACTACAGCTTTACTGATTTCTGTACTTATGTATTATCACACGTAAACGTTGTGCCTCAATATTGATGGCACTTGCAACAAAAACTTTCTTCCTGCTATTTTGAGAGAAACTGACATTTTTTTAGACCGTGTACAAAATACAAGTTTATTCGTGCGAAGAAGGAAACAGCAAGCAGCCATGTTCATAACGATATTGGTTTACTCAAAGCCGTTATCGGGGTCTAACAGATAATTTTATCTCCAAGCAGCTGTTCGCTTTTATATTACGTTTTTTGTTTACATTAGTTGGGAAAAAACAGCTAACAAGTAATGTAAACAACAACAAATGTATTATAAACGTGAACATCCATCTGAAGATAAACCAGTCGGTTTGAAACCGCTAACAGCAATATCTGTGTTACTGCATTGATAACATTGGCTGGTTGCAATTTCAACTTGGAAAATTTTTCCTCTTGGCACTTTGAACCAGTCGGTTTCCTGAATGTTCTTAATGAAGTACTTTTCTAATTTGTCTATTTTTTGCGGTGATGTGGTGAAGAGTATCGCTCTGTATTATCAAAAAACCTTCTCAATTTTTTGGATGGGAATCAGGTATGTACGAACACAGATACATTGTTTCTTAATTTTCCTGAAAAATGTCACTTTCGCCATTAGAACGTTTTCCAGTTTCGTTCTTAGCATAATAAAATAAAATTGGTCACGTGCTAGAGAAGCAGACTTCGCACTAGGATAAACACTAAGGGCCGGCCGAAGTGGCCGTGCGGTTAAAGGCGCTGCAGTCTGGAACCGCAAGGCCGCTAGGTCGCAGGTTCGAATCCTGCCTCGGGCATGGATGTTTGTGATGTCCTTAGGTTAGTTAGGTTTAGCTAGTTCTAAGTTCTAGGGGACTAATGACCTCAGCAGTTGAGTCCCATAGTGCTCAGAGCCATTTGAACCATAAACACTAAGGAAAACAACAAGAATCGTCTCTAGAATGATTCACAATTCGTCTCTTGTCCACCTATACACTGAGCTGACAGAAATCATGGGATAGCGATGTACAAACTGACATGGCCAATCAAAACGTAGTAACAGTCTTAGAAACAAGGACAAGGAAATGTGGAACGGCTGGCAAGGTTCAGGAAAAACATGTTTCGTTTACATACTTCATACAAAAAACAGCCAATTTTTTAAAATAAGAAACGACTTCCAGTGTTTTAATAAACATAACAAGGTTGAAAGAATTTAAATAAAAAAACACGTAGCGTAACTACAGGAGGAACTCAAGCGCTTGAGAAAAGTTTACAATTGCCCAGTTCCTAGAGGAAGTATTAATCAATTAAGAAAAAAAAAACAAGATTTAAGAGACTCGCTAAAAATTTATTTTCAAATCCTTTAAAACTCCCAATGAGTTCAGAATATTTAGCGATAAACAAGCAACAGGAATTTTGTTTTTTTATTTTTTTGCCATTTATCCAAAAGCAGTTTTAATAAACACACGCGGGAGGGGAATGTAAGTCCAGTGCGAACTAGCACAGTGCCTTTCTGAATCCACAGTGAATATGGAAGCACCGTGATACCAGCGGCTCAAAAGGCGACGGACAGAAACCACGATTTGCAACCCCCCGCTGCCATTTCGAACCAAAACACAGGAGGGACACTGCAGATGACCAGAACAACTTCAGAGGTGGGAGACAGACGCAAAGGTTAAGCCAAACAGCTGCTGAACTTAGATTAGCTCCGGAGAAGACAGCTACTTCAAGGGTGGAGTGTAAGAATACACACCCATTACCACGAACAGGTCAGGAAATATCTAGAAAAGAACACCGGGTGGGCCTTCAGATTAACTGAATAAATATGTAACACCTGTCTCCATGGCGACACTATCCACACTTATTCTTTCTGGAATTCAGCTAAGCCGTCAGTCAGAGTTTTCTAACTAGGATTAAATTTCGTGTCCGAAATCACAGCACTACAGTTAAAACGTTCAAATGTGTGTGAAATCTTATGGGACTTAACTGCTAAGGTCATCAGTCCCTAAGCTTACACAGTATTTAACCTAAGTTATCCTAAGGATTATGACACACACCCATGCCCGAGGGAGGACTCGAACCTCCGCCGGGACCAGCCACACATCCCACGACTGCAGCGCCTGAAACCGCTCGGCTAATCCCGCGCGGCACATTACAGTTACTACACCGAATACCAGAAGTTAAAGAAGGTCACTAAGTCGTGGAAAACGACCAGGGTGGACTATCATCCCCTTCAGCCTAACGCAAACACCTGTGGACCTCTCGCTCTGAAACCGATGAGGCCTTATCCTGTCCGTTCTGGCGGTCGCGAGTTAACTCTCGCTCCCAATCTCGTCCGGCTAGAGCCGCTTCACCAGACTGCTTACATCTGTCACTGCGTCCGCCGTATTGCCGATCGTGCCCTCTCACGGCCACCGTCGTTGAAATTGAGCTGCCTCAGCGGGGCCATCGCCTCCACCAGAACAAGAACATCTCAGAAACCGGATGATGGGAACTAACAGACTTCGTACGCGGAATGGTAGTTCCAAGTAGACGCATGGGACATTCATTTCGGATATCGTTAGGGAATTCAATATTCCGAGATCCACAGAGTCAAAGGGTGCCAGGAATACTGTAAGTAGGCTGTTTAGGTTTTCTTATTGGTAACGCCACGTAGCGCTCTGTATGAAAAATCACTGGCTGTGCTGTGTTTGTCTCTGATTTTGTTCCATTGTGTCTAACTTTTGAAGCTTTTGCTATGTTTGTCTCTGATTTTGTTCCATTTGTTGCATTGATTGCAATAATAATGTATTAGTGTCTGGAATATGTTCCTCTATGCTTTTCGGCAGAGAATTTGAACCAGTAACATTCACATTTTGACAAGCAGAAAATGTGTCTTGACTTATTTGAGAAAACGGTGAGGACGCAAAATCTGAATCTACAGTATTTGCAAGATTGTGTCCTGTCATTTCGAATTCCTGAGGCGAGCTCTTGCTGACCGATCGATCGATAATGCTTCCCTGCTTCCCTGTTCACTAATTGTTTCACTGCCTACAGCATTACCAAATTACTACTTTGAACATTAGTTAATTCATTACTCGGCGGCGCTGATAAACTACGCTCGTCGTCACTATTATTTCTCAGTTTACTTTGGAGCCTAGTGTTACGTTTTTCACACGCCATTAATGTCACAATATTTCACACGACAACACAGAAAAGCACAATTAGAAGAGCAAAATAGGAAATCACATTGACATAGCACTGAAAATGATATATAGTTAATTGCAAGCGCAGCTGAAAAATACTTGGTGCAAATATACATGCATGCCACACCTGTTTTACTGTACAACAATGAAAAAAAAAGTGGTTCAAATGGCTCTGAGCACTATGGGACTCAACTGCTGAGGTCAT
This sequence comes from Schistocerca americana, assembly GCF_021461395.2. Taxonomy (NCBI): domain Eukaryota; kingdom Metazoa; phylum Arthropoda; class Insecta; order Orthoptera; family Acrididae; genus Schistocerca; species Schistocerca americana. The sequence continues at coordinate 656,949,183 of NC_060122.1, forward strand.
TAGTCCCCTAGAACTTAAAACTAGTTAAACCTAACTAACCTAAGGACATCACAAACATCCATGCCCGAGGCAGGATTCGAACCTGCGACCGTAGCGGTCTTGCGGTTCCAGACTGCAGCGCCTTTAACCGCACGGCCACTTCGGCCGGCCAACAATGAAAGACTGCAACCACAAAGGAGATTCTCTCTACAATTACACGCTAGCAATAAACAAAATCTACACTAATTACACAAACTACAAGAAAAAATCAGAAGATTCCAGTGAGGTATCCTGGCAGGGTCGCCATATGAAACGTCCCCTTATGAAAAATTATACACAAGACTGTGCTTAAACTGACACACAATATTTTTAGCACAACGCAATCTGACTTTCAATAATCCCTACAAAAGAATGGCCCTGACTAACATTAACCTATACCTTTCACAAATCACTTACCTCACAAAAATCTTCGTTACTCGAACTACTGCAATACAGCGAGCGCCACTACTGCCAGCTAAATAAAAGATTCAACTATGGAAGGCACTAACTACTGATAGGCATAGTTAGCAAATGAAAGATTTTAGTAGAGAACAAACAATGTATTTATCTTAATAGTGTTGAAAAATCATAATATACATAGCAGTTCATGACATCCAGTCTTACAAATTTCAGAACTCCGCCATCTCGCTCCCCACATCCACCACTGCTGGCGGCTCACCTCCAACTGTGCAACGCTACGCGCTGTTCACATCCAGCTGCCCAACACTACAATGGCAGACAAGAATGCAAACTAGCCACAGACTGCACACAGCACAGCCAGTGATTTTCATACAGAGCGCTACGTGGCGTTACCAATAAGAAAACCTAAGCAGCCTACTTACAATACCAAATTTCAGGCATCATCTCTCACTGCAGACAACGCAGTGGCCGACGGCGTTCACTTACGGACCCAGAGCAGCACTACGTGAAATAACCGCAGAAATCAGTGTGGGACGTACGTCGCACATATCCGTTAGGGCAGTGCGGCGATATTTGGCGTTAGCGGGCTGCAGCAGCTGACGACCGACGCGAGTGCCTTTGCTAACAGCTCGATATCACCTGCAGTGCCTCTCCTGGGCCTGTGACCATATCGATTGGATCCTAGACGACTGGAAAACCGTGGCCTGGGTATATGAGCCCCGATCTCAACTAATAAGAGTTGGTGGTAGGGTTCGAGTGTAGCAAAGCACCAAGCCATAGACCCAAGTTGTCATCAAGGCACTGCGCAAGCTGGCAGTGGCTCCATAATAGTGTGGACTGGGTTCACATGGTATGGACTGGGTCCTCTGGTTATGTACAGCTATTTGGAGACCATTTCCAGACATCCGTGGGCGTCATATTCCCAAACAATGGTGGAATTTTTATGGATGACTCTGCCCCTTATCACCAGGCCACAATTGTCCACTGTTGATTTCCGCGCAAGTCGCCGCAGTGGCGTCCAATCGAAAGACTTGCACCAGGCGACCGGTCTACCCGACGGGAGGCCCTAGTCACACGAATTTTTATTTATTTTGAGGGCAGATATCAGTATTTCGGATGTGAGCTAATGAATCTGATGCTCTAGTTTGGATGGGGAGCAGCCTCTTCATGTGGACTGCAATTCGCAGCCGTAAGGTGACCGCTACCTGCTAGAGGTCGGAGGAAGAGGTCAACGGTCGGAGGTGGGCGCGATTAAAATCTGAGTGGCTCCGTGCGGCGATAGTGCGCGGCCCTGCCCGAGCAGCTGCAGCGCGAGAGGGCGGACCCAGATAGGGAACGCTGCCGGAGGTCACGGGCCGAGGAACTGGGCCCGAGGTCCGAGCAGTCTGGGCAGTCCCGCGTGTAATGGCTCCAGAATAGCCGAACAGTGTGCGGGCTTCACTTACGTTTCTTTTGCCGAGAGGTGTATTGAATCTGCCCAATGAAACTGGTTTTCTCTTTAGTGAAACGTACGGCATTCCTTTGCAGATGTGCTGCCTGTTTATCTGTGCTAACATACGAGGTGCGACAATAAAGTAATGAGATTGATGTGAAAAAAAAGTTGGTTACCGTTTTAGTCAAGTTTAGTGTTGTCTCCTTCAAAGTAGTTCCCTTCTGATTGCACACACTTTCTCCAGCGCTTCTGCCATTGATGGTAACCTTTCTGGAACTCATCTCCTGTAATATCCTCCAAGACCCTCGCCACAGCTTTTTGGACATCTTGTGTTGTTTGAAAATGGTGTCCCTTGACCGCCGTTTTGACTCTTGGAAATGGAAAAAAGTCGCACGGAGCGATATCTGGCGAATAAGGTGGCTGTGATAGTACTGAAATTTGTTTTGAGGTTAAAAATTGCTATCCTGTCAGAGCAGTACGGGATGGCGCATTATCGTGATGCAGAATCCAATTATCAGTAATGTTGCCGCGGACACGAAGAAATCATTTACGAAGTCTTTCTAAAATTTCTTCGTAGTAATAACGGTTAACTGTTTGTCTAGGAGGCACCCACTCTTTATGAACACCTCCCTTGGAATCAAAGCAGCACACAAGCATGCATTTCACTTTTGACTTTGACATGCGAGCTTTTTTTGGTCTGGGTGATCCCTTTGAGCACCATTGCGAAATTTGGCGTTTTGTCTCTGGATCGTACAGAAAAAAACAACTTTCATCACCGGTGATAACACGGCTCAACAATTCTGGATTGATTTCCGTTTGCTCTAACAGATCGGCTGCCACATTTTTCTGTGTTTCTCACTGTCGTGGTGCGAGGGGGATCATTTCTGCACAAATCTTTCTCATACCAAGAGCTTCTGTTATTATTAGAAGAATCGTTTCTCGATTGATGTTCAGTTCTTCTGCAATCATTTTCACATGTAATCTTCGATCGGATCGTACGAGTTCACGTACCCTTGCCAAGTTTATATCCGTCCGTGAGGTTGATGGTCGTCCACTGCGGTCTTCATCGTCAACATTCGTTCTGCCTTCACTAAACATTTTATGCCAACGAAAAACTTGAGCTCTTGACATAACCCCTCTCCAAAAGACTTCGGAAGCTCACCGTAAGTTGTCGTCTCTTTTACAGCCAATTTAACTAAAAAAGAAATGGCATACCATTGCGCAATATTATGCAGTTCCATTTCTGTGACAAGAGGCACAAACACGTGTTAACTTATTACAGCACAACTCGCGACTGAGCAGTTGCATCGATGTGCCGCTTGGACTAGAAGCAGCTTATAGACCCAGGTCAAAGATATTGTGCCTATGAAAGCCTGCAGGGTTGCCACATATTGCAAAGAAAATCAGTCTCATTATTTTATTGTCGCATCTCATACACGGTCCAGTCACATTAATGTGACTACTGTCTACGCTCGATGTCAACGTGCAACAACTACTCACAGACGGACATGTGCCAGCGCTATCAGTGGAGGGTACAGAAAGCGAGTCGGGGGTTGTGGGAAACAGTGCAGTCGTAATGCCGAAACGGAGCGATTTATCTGACTTCCGAAAAGGTACGATCATTAGTTTTCGCCCCAAGAATGGGTTCATTTCAGAAACGACTATTTGTAAACTGTTTACGTGCCGCCACGGTTAAAGTACACCGTGCATGCAAAATGGTACCCAAAACAGGGCCGAGACAACTGCGGTGCACCACGAGCCATAGATCACAAGAATGAACGACGGTTGGGTAGATCTGTACAGGTGAATACACGTGCAACTGTTGAATAACTGACTGCCCAAATAAATCACGAGGCTATCAAAATTGTCTCCTAAATGACTGCTCAGTGAACGTTGCTGCGCATGGGCCTCCTCCACAGGCGCCTGGTTCATGCACTCGTGATGACTGCTGCTCATCGGGTACGGAGGCGGGAATTTGGGCTTTAATACCACAATTGGACATCCGCTGTGTGCCAACAGGTCACCTTTTCAGATGAATCATGTTTTATGTTCTGTTGTGCAGATCGCGGTTGGCATGTACGGCTTGAAATGCCTGAAACCAAACATCGTCGGAAGGATTCAGGCCGGACAGAACGGTGCTATGGTCTGGGGAATGTTTTCGTGGCTTTCCCTGTGTGATCACGTCTTTCTGGAAGCACAGTGGATCAACACAAGCGTGCATCTGACCTTGGGGACCATGTCTACCCTTACATGCAGTTTGTTGCCCTTCGGCAGGATGGTATCTACCAGCAGGACAAGCCGGCCGCTGTGGCCGAGCGGTTCTAGGCGCTTCAGTCCGGAACAGCGCTCCTGCTACGATCGCAGTTTGGAATACTGGCTCTGGCATGGGTGTGTGTGATGCTCTTAGGTTAATTAGGTTTAAGTAGCTCTAAGTTCTAGGGGACTGTTGACCTCAGATGTTAAGTACCATAGTGTTTAGAGCCATTCGAACCAGCAGGACAACAGAACGTGACACACAGCTCGCAGAGTACGCGTATTTTGACGAGCACCAGGATGAATTCACCGTAGGTCACCAAGCTCCCCGCATTAAAACCCAATCGAGCATCTGTGTGACCACCTCGATGCGATTGTTCGCGCAGTGGGGCCACAACCGAGAAACCTACCGTAGGTGGCTACGGCGCTGCAGTCAGCGTGGCTCCACATCCCTGTCGGTGTATTGCAGAACCTCATTGATTCTCTACCTGCACGTGTCCCAGAGATCTGTGCTGCTAAAAGCGGTTATTCAAACTTTTGATAGGTGGTCATTAATGTGACTGGACAGAGAGGAAAGGAACGGATACATTGTTCCCAAAAAAGTCGAAAAGTTCTTGACCAATTTACTTCAAATTTTTGCACTATAAGAAACACTCGAACGAAAGTAAACTATATTATTTTTTAAACAACAACACACTGGTTTTCTGTTTAAACCGACCGGGAGAAAGACAATGCCGTGCTGTGCCGCGGTAATGTGCCGTTTCGTTTTCTTTCTAGCAGTTAAGTTTGACTACAACAGCCTAAATTGAATGGGTAAATCGGTTGTTAAAATTGTAAATGGGGGCATGAGAAAGACTTCGGCTGCTCGATCTGTGAGGATAGTAGCTAAATAACATTGTTTCGCATATTTTCAATCAGCGAATGGGTAGCATCACGAAGTTTCGGACGATTTAGAATGTACAATAATGTTATAATCGCAACACAGAAATACAACTTTCCTAAAATAAACTTTTCTGCTACAACTGACTACGAGGAAGAAAACAAAACTGCACATTGTTGTGTATGCAACTTTTGTTTAACATTATATGGAGGGAGAAAGAAAATGCTGTGCTGTGCTAATGTGCCGTTTCGTTTTCTTTCTAACAGTTAATTTTAACTAGAAGAGCTTAAACTGAATGGCTAAATCGGTTGTTGAAATTGTAAATGGGGGGCATGAGAAAGACTTCGGCTGCTCGATCTGTGAGGATAGTACCTAACAACATTGTTTCGCATATTTTCAATCATTTGTCTAATGCTTTAAAGGCCCTGCTGTTGTAGCGTACACCAACTGCGAGAAAGAAAACAAAACCGCACATTTTCACAGTACAGAATTTCCTTTCTCTCAGTCAATTGTAACAGAAAACCTTTAAATAGTTGTTTTATAAAATATATAGACTATTTACGTTCGTATGTTTATCAGAGTATCGTGTAAACTGAGAAGTAAATAGGTCAAGAACTTTTGGTGATCTTTTTCATTCGTATTCTATATGAAATTACAATTTCGGGTTCCATATATTCAAAGTGGGCGAAGCCGCAAGGTAGAGCCGAAATTTTCGTCCTGATACAGTTGTCAGAGATAACCTAGATTAGGATGCATATCCAATTCCTATACGTTTTTACCAGTTGCCAAGCACTGCTACTTGCTTGTACAGCTGTTTCGTATCATACATCATAGCTTGCGTATTTTAACTCGTTAATGAGTTATGGTATAACTCATCACGGATTTCTTCTCTGTGTCTTCCGCAGACGTTTGTTTAACGATTTTTCTGAAAATTATCGGAAATTCACCGTCCACTGCTGGTGGAAGCAATGGACGATATATCTTAGATAATGCAAACCATTCGTGTTGGCAAAACTCCAAAAAGTCATCAAGCAAACGTCTGCGAAAGGTGCAGAGACGCAAACCAATAGGCAATGCATCAAGAAGCGGCCAAGAAAGCCTCGAAAATTATTTAATAATAAGTGACTTCGACAATCATCTTGTAGATGGGTGTTCAAGAAGTTAGTTACTTTATACACTCCTTCGCAAAAAGTGTGTCAGCTAACGGTATTCATTTTAAATAATCTTAAAATTTGAAAAGAATTGTGATGTTTAGAACTATAATACTAAAAGAAAAGAAGTTGGCTTTAGTACTCATTACTAAATTTGCCTGAGGCTGAGAAAGGAGATCAGTATACAGCTACAGAAGTCTGAGAAGTAACAAAAAAAAAAAAACTTCAATCATAGTCAGAGCTATTCTTCTGGACGACTCCTATTACAAGGACGAATGTGTGTGAAATCTTATGGGACTTAACTGCTAAGGTCATCAGTTCCTAAGCCTACACACTACTTAACCTAAATTATCCTAAGGACAAACACACACACCCATGGCCGAGGGAGGACTCGAACGTCCGCCGGGACCAGCCGCACAGTTCATGACTCCAGCGCCAAGACCGCTCGGATAATCCCGAACGGCAATTTTAGATTAAAAAGTGGTATAATGTTTAGCTGAAAAAAGCCTGTTACCTTTAAGCTTCTCACCAGTTACCTAAATAGTATTTAGGACAAACGTGTTGATATAATTCAGTAATCTGGTAATATCTAGCATCTGTGGCAGTACTCACAAACAAATCACGTATACATTGGCTGTAAACTGTCCCATTCCATTTCATCTCGTTAAAATTCGTGAAAATGATCTGCCGAACATGTAACTCACTAACTTACTAATTAACTATGTCCCTAATATAGTCAACGTTCACTTACAGCCCACATGGGTAGAAATATCTCTGAAATGAACGTTAGGATGTGCAGAAATGACTTTGTATTGTCGATATACAGGGTGATTCAAAAAGAATACCACAACTTTAAAAATGTGTATTTAATGAAAGAAACATAATATAACCTTCTGTTATACATAATTACAAAGAGTATTTAAAAAGGTTTTTTTTCACTCAAAAACAAGTTCAGAGATGTTCAATATGGCCCCCTCCAGACACACGAGCAATATCAACCCGATACTCCAACTCGTTCCACACTCTCTGTAGCATATCAGGCGTAACAGTTTGGATAGCTGCTGTTATTTCTCGTTTCAAATCATCAATGGTGCCTGGGAGAGGTATCCGAAACACCATATCCTTAACATACCTCCACAAGAAAAAATCGCAGGGGGTAAGATCAGGGCTTCTTGGAGGCCAGTGATGAAGTGCTCTGTCACGGGCTGCCTGGCGGCCGATCCATCGCCTCGGGTAGTTGACGTTCAGGTAGTTACGGAGAGATAAGTGCCAATGTGGTGGCGCTCCATCCTGCTGAAATATGAATTGTTGTGTTTCTTGTTCGAGCTGAGGGAGCAGCCAATTCTCTAACATCTCCAGATACTGTAGTCCAGTTACAGTAGCACCTTCGAAGAAAAAGGGACCAAAAACTTTATTGGCTGAAATGGCGAACAAATGTACAACTAAATGAAACTTTATAGCTCCCTTAATTCGCCGACAGATAGTGCTTAGCTCTGCCTTTTGTCGTTGCAGAGTTTTAAATTCCTAAAGTTGTGGTATTCTTTTTGAATCACCCTCACGGCGAAAGTGAGGTTATGATTCACCTTTCACCATACAAAAAGTCAGAGTATGGCCTCGGAATGGAGGAACTAAAAACGACAAAGTTTATTAATGGCCAAAGTAAATTTCATAACGTATGTTTTTGGTTAGTTTTGTTTGTTAATGTGCTGACAAGTGAAAATATTGACATTGTCTTGCTATCGAAAGTATGTACGTACAAACACATCAGACAATAGCCATAAAAGAGTAAATGGAATCCGTTTTACCTTAGCCGTTACGTTTTCTTTTCTTACCTAACTAATAACGCCATAAACAACTGTATTTTTCTCCTTTATTAGAGCTGATTTTTTTCACTTAGAATGTTACGTGATGGAAATTGCTTCGCCAACTTATATTCGTATTTGTACGCATTGTAGGTCGTCAGATCAAGAGGAATGTTCAATGAGAGTCGTCGACTTTCTCCAATGACGCAGTTTTAATGGTAGTTGTCACGTCACCTATTGGTGTATATATTTACGACGTGCTGCTAAACCCTTTCGCCTTCGCCAGCACTGTACTCTGGCATCAGATATGCCACAGATCACTGCCTATCCTGCATTAGAGCGGGAAAGCCTCCGATCCCGATGATCTGTGATGAGTTATGGACGTCCAGCTTCTTGTTGCGTACTCGTGGTTTCAGCATCCTTCAGTCACTTTCAATAGGTGCTCACGACGGTAGCATGTAAACGGCCCACCACCTTCGCCGTTTCCAAGATGCTCGCTCACAGGAATTGGGCACAACGATCTGGCTTTTGTCAAAGTCGCTCTGCATTTACGCCACTTGTTGTCGCTAGAATGATTCCCCATTCCTCTCTGCTCCGCTCATATACTTCTCTTACGCGCGCTCAGCACCACCAGGCAGCATACAACCTCACGGTGGGCAGCAGTTAGAATGTTTTGGCTTACCAGTGTACCTACCTAGCGAACACAGGCCCTATAGGTCACGCGCTGCTGGCACAAACTGCCTCCATTCCTTTCTGTCTTGTGCTCGTTTCTCCAGGGCGTCTACAATCCCCAGGGCTGGCAGGGTACTTCCCCAGGTCGTTCATACAAAGTTGCACTGGTCGTCCTATGGTGTGTCTGCTGTTTAGTTTCCCGTCAAATACACTACTGGCCATTAAAATTGCTACACCACGAAGATGACGTGCTACAGACGCGAAATTTAACCGACAGGAAGAAGATGCTGTGATATGCAAATGATTAGCTTTTCAGAGCATTCACACAAGGTTGGCGCCGGTTGCAACACCTACAACATGCTGACATGAGGGAAGTTTTCAACCGATTTCTCATACACAAACAGCAGTTGACCGGCGTTGCCTGGTGAAACGTAGTTGTGATGCCTGTGTAAGGAGGGAGCCGCGTTGGTCGAAATCCAATGACTGTTAGCAGAATATGGAATCGGTGGGTTCAAGAGGGTAATACGGAACGCCATGCTGGATCCCAACGGCCTCGTATCACTAGCACTCGAGATGACAGGCATCTTATCCGCATCGCTGTAACAGATCGTGCAGCCACGTCTCGATCCCTGAGTCAACAGATGGGTACGTATGCAAGACAACAACCATCTGCACGAACAGTTCGACGACGTTTGCACCAGCTTGGACTGTCACCCCGGAGACCATGGCTGCGTTTACCCTTGATGCTGCATCACAGACAGGAGCGCCTGCGATGGTGTACTCAACGACGAACCTGGGCACACGAATGTGCAAACGTCGTTTTTTCGGATGAATCCAGGTTCTGTTTACAGCATCATGATGGTCGCATCCGTGTTTGGCGACATCGCGGTGAACGCACATTGGAAGCGTGTATTCGTCATCGCCATACTGGCGTATCACCCGGCGTGATGGTATGGGGTGCCATTGGTTACACGTCTCGGTCACCTCTTGTTCGCACTGACGGCACTTTGAACAGTGGACGTTACATTTAAGATGTGTTACGACCCGTGGCTCTAGCTTTCATTCGATCCCTGCGAAATCCTACATTTCAGCAGGATATGCACGACCGCATGTCGCAGGCCCTGTACGGGCCTTTCTGGATACAGAAAATGTTCGACTGCTGCCCTGGCCAGCACAATCTCCAGGTCTCTCACCAATTGAAAACGTCTGGTCAATGGTGACCGAGCAACTGACTCGTCACAATACTGTGGTATCGTGTTGAAGCTACATGGGCAGCTGTACCTGTACACGGCATCCAAGCTCTGTTTGCTCAGGCGTATGAAGGCCGTTATTACGGCCAGAGGTGGTTGTTCTGGGTACTAATTTCTCAGGATCTACGCACCCAAATTGCGTGAAAATATAATCACATGTCAGATCTAGTATAATATATTTGTCCAATGAATACTTGTTTATCATTTGCATTTCTTCTTGGTGTAGCAATTTTAATGTCCAGTAGTGTATTTTTCTCGTCTGTCTTTCTTATGGAGTATGGGCTACACGGCCTGCCCACTGGAGTTTTTGCTCTCCAGCTTCTGCAGTATTGTTGAATGTAGCATCAAGAGGTAGATTTCTTCAATCTTCCTCTTCCTCCATTCTCCTATATCTAAGATCGGTAGCCAGATCCCCCTCATTACTCTTATTTCAAATATTAATAGTTTTTCCTTTTCGCGTTTTGTCGTGCTCCGTGTTTCTGAACCATACGTGGCTGCTGTGCTTATCACTATGTTATATGTTCTCATCTTGGTATTCGCTGACATTGATTTTAATCTGAGCATTTCCCTGAGTGAATACATGCCTTTCATTCACACTGCTATTCTTTCTTTGATGTCCATTCCTATGCTGTTGTTGCTGGTAGACTAAGATCCCAAGAGAAACTTCCTGGCAGATTAAAACTGTGTACCGGACCGAGACTCCAACTCGAGACCTTTGCCTTTCGCGGGCAAGTGCTGTACCATCTGAGCTACCCAAGCACGACTCACGCCCCGTCCTCACAGCTTTACTTCTGCCAGTACCTCGTCTCCTACTTTCCAAACTGTACAGAAGCTCTCCTGCGAACCTTGCAGTGCCTTTCATTCACACTGCTATTCTTTCTTTGATGTCCATTCCTATGCTGTTGTTGCTGGTAGACTAAGATCCCAAGAGAAACTTCCTGGCAGATTAAAACTGTGTACCGGACCGAGACTCCAACTCGGGACCTTTGCCTTTCGCGGGCAAGTGCTGTACCATCTGAGCTACCCAAGCACGACTCACGCCCCGTCCTCACAGCTTTACTTCTGCCAGTACCTCGTCTCCTACTTTCCAAACTGTACAGAAGCTCTCCTGCGAACCTTGCAGTGCTGGCACTCCTGAAAGAAAGGATATTGCGGAGATATGACTTAGCCGCAGCTTGGGGGATGTTTCCCGAATGAGATTTTCACTCTGCAGCTGTGTGTGTGCTGATATGAAACTTCCTGGCAGATTAAACTGTGTGCCCGACCGAGACTCGAACTCTTGGGTAGCTCAGATGGTAGAGCACTTGCCCGCGAGAGGTAAAGGTGCCAAGTTCGAGTCTCGGTCTGGCACACAGTTTCAATCGGCCAGGAAGTTCATATCAGCTCACACTCCGCTGCAGAGTGAAAATCTCATTCAGGAAACATTCCCCAGGCTGTGGCTAAGCCATGTCTGCGCAATATCCTTTCTTTAAGGAGCGCTAGTTCTGCAAGTTTCGCAGGAGAGCTTCTGTAAAGTTTGGAAAGTAGGAGACGAGGTACTGGCAGAAGTAAAGCTGTGAGGACGGAGCGTGAGTCGTGCTTGGGTAGCTCAGACGATACTATTAGTTTCAAATTCTATTTCATAATTTAGAAGGAACTCTTGTTCTGTTGTTTCTACGGATGTACAGTCTAATTTTGTTTGTCGTAACTGAAAGACGCCTTTTTTCTTATAAAAAAAAGTTGATAGAGAAAAAAATTTACAAACAAAACAATAAAAAACATAAAAAAGAAAAAAAGCAGTCTAAGGCGAAAAATAAAATAAAAAGAAAAAAAAACAAAAAATGTTAGTAGAGCACTTGCCCGTGAAAGGCAAAAGTCCCGAGGTCGAGTCTCGATACGGCACACAGTTTTAATCTGCCAGGAAGTTTCTTATCAGCGTACACTCCGCTGTACAGTGAAAATCTCAGACTTGTAAGATGCCAAGTATTTGAACCGGTAAACCCTCTTGAATCTCATCCAATCTGTGTCAAGAAATTTTTGCTGCTCTTGTCTTCTTCCTTGATTCACATTTTAGCCCAACCTTCTGTGCTTAGTTATCCATTTTCTGGTACATTTCTTTTTGCGGCAGTAATATATCATCTGCGTACGAGAGACCATTGAAATTGCCATTCATCAGTCTTGCAGCCCATCCTTGTTGCCTACATTCTACTATTTCTTCCTCTAAGATGACACTGAACAGAACACACGAGAGAACATCCCCTTGTCTGAGACGCTTCTCCGTCTCGAATTTTCTAACGTGGCCCCTCGGAAACGCACTTCTGCACTTGACCCATCCACGCAAGTGTGCACCATTCTCACTAGCTTCTCGAGGATTGTGAAGTCACTCAGTGCATTTTATAGGCTATTCCTGTCGGTGCTGTCGTATGCACGTTGAAAATTGAAGAACAGAATAGCTGTTTTTATCATATTCCCGGTATTTTTCAAACAATAGCCATTGTCGGTCCCAAGCCCGACTGAGGGAGGGAGGTTGGGCACAGGGCTAATACGCCAGTCATGTATAAGAGTCTTTGTTACGAAACACAAACTTCCCTCGGACTCCGATGAATACAATGGAAGACATTATCTGCATGTTCGACTATATGCTGATTGTTCACTTACCCTAGATAAAGTGCGAAATGGAAATCTGTTTTAATTGATTGCAGTGCAAAGAACTTATGCCTATAGAAGTTACTGGCCCACTATTTACCATGTAGAAGCAGACAGAACTTCACGGCATTCACAAGGCTATGTCAGTGCAACTGCGCATAGTATTGTTTTATCGTTAAGATTGGCAAAAACCGGAGACAAAGCACTAGTAGCACGTAATCTTCCGAGTTCTTGCTATTTGAAAATGGTAATCCGAGAACAGATGGGTTGCGTGGACGAATCCTGTGGTAGCAATACGAAACCAGCGTTCAGACTTAAGATTCCTAAAAGAAGAGATAATTACAATAATTATGTATGATGATCTTGATGCTTCAAAATTTCAAGATTAAAATTCAAAAGTAATATTTTTCTTTACTGATGTAGTGTGGCTAAAATCGTTAACTGATCTTACCGCCCGTTGCCTTGAACACAGAACAACCTGTAGTTCCAATGCAACAGCAAGAGGCGCCACTGTTTCCTCGTAAGTTAAATTTACGGACAGCAGAGAACGTACGAGCTTACAGTAATATATTCACAAACGTCAGCCACATTATAGGCTTGGCTCACGATTTATGACTTTTTATATTTCAGAATAACACCCCCGTAACTCATTCGCGTCATAACTGCGCTGCCACATTGTCTCATTTATTACTGCAACCGCTACCTTATTTAGACATAGCGCCACAGCCCAGGAAACCCATTCCGTGTGTCTTTGGCGCAGTTCCATCCACACTTAAAGTACACTTTCCAGTATTCCAATCCTGGTGCAGGCTTTGCATTATTACCCTTTTCAGTAAACAGGTCCACAAATTTTCGATAATACGAGCTGTATCATTACTGCAAATTCTGAAATCTATGTGTGAATTTTAACATCGACAGTAGGTTGTTTTCTAATAATGAAATATCGCATCTGTGCGAACGTTTGATGAACTTGAAATCGGACATCTTTCCATAACGCAAGGAGTGCGCGGATTCTGGCCGTGGTCTCGAATGAGGCTTACGGATGGCAGTTATCCCTGAAACATCCGACTTTCGGTTATATCGTTTTTTCCTTCAGCGCCATTTTAAACTGAGTGTTAAAACCGCTCAGGATAACCAGTTTCCGAAACAACTGACTTTCGGTTTTTAAGTCACATTATTTCCCTTGGTAAACGTAGGAATCGAACAAAGAATGAAAACTTTTGGCTCTCTCAGTTTCAAGACACATAGAATCAAAATATTAAATTAAATAGGCAAACAAAAGAAAACTTAGTCCGTCCCACGGCTCGCTGCTTTTTTCTTGAAAAGTGATAAGTGATTGACTACTGCAAAAATCCCCAGTTTCCTCATGCTGGGCATTACCAATGGCCAGTGCTAAACGGTGAAAACAGAGATTGAAGAACTGTTCTTCATGTTATGCTCAACAACAGCGAGAAGCTGCCACATAGACCAAATGCGGCAAGTCTCGCTCACTGCAATGCTGTACCAATTCTTATGCCATAAGCCGGCCGCGGTGGTCTAGCGGTTCTAGGCGCTCAGTCCGGAACCGCGTGACTGCTACGGTCGCAGGTTCGAATCCTGCCTCGGGCATGGATGTGTGTGATGCCCTTCGGTTAGTTAGGTTTAAGTAGTTCTAAGTTCTAGGGGACTGATGACCACAGATGTTAAGTCCCATAGTGCTTAGAGCCTCCGAGCCTCTTATGCCATATGTTTCTTGCTCGTTTCTGCCGGCATTGTTATTGAAATATCAGTGATCACTTCTCTCATTTTCTGATTTCATGCAAATTGCGTAACGTAAAAATAGTAGACACCACACTGCAGGACCAACGAGAACGCTCCTGCAGCGTTTTCGATGGAAAGAATTTGATTGCCCACAATACAGCGTGGACGTGACTCCTTCTGATTTTCATCTCTGCTCACTTGAACTGCTGGCTATGAAGACAACATTTTTCCTCAGACAACGAGCTGCAGACCAGCGTAGAGAATTGGCGAAAAGCACAGGCGGCTACCTTCTATGACGAGGGTACTGGGAAGTTGGTACAAAGCTAAGACAGATGTATAAGTCGGAGCAGTGACTATGTTCAGAAGTAGCTGGAAAGTGTAGCAAACTGTTGTTTGATTTTCACAGTGGTTTCCATTTCTCGACCGATCGGATCTTACTTTCCGAATAGCCTTCGTAGATTTATCTTTCACGTTTTTACCCGAAGCTGAGTTTCGAAAGCTTACAGACAAAATCATTGTCTACCACTTAAAAGAACACACCGGTCGCTTTTAAGAGCTGTAAATGTTGTACAACTGTTGGCAGGTGTCCACGTGACCTCCAACTGTCGACCACAAGTCACGGCAGTCGGTGTGTATGTAACAGTCGGTTGTATGGTTATCCATAAACATAACACTGGCCGACCTGTAGCCGTGATGGACTGGCAGAAAGAAGCTATTGATTTTGGACGTGTCCATGACCACATCGTGAATGAAGTTATTCGAGTTTTTGATATATAGAGGCGAACTCTCCAACACCTAAGAACAGTGGCCGAAAAAGGTCTTCAACGATAGCGACCAGCGTCGTGTGTCATCTTCTCAATGACAGTCGATCATGAAACAGACAGGAAATGCTGTGTCAGTGGATGCAGGTCAGTCTTAACTAGTGGCCGAGGAAATATTTTCATTTGCAGTTCAGTACTTCGCAAAAAGCTATTGCTCAAAGTGGCAAACTAAGCGGAATATCTTCAATGTCTAAAACAACACAAAAACAGGGCAATAGTTGACCGGAGGCGTTGCCCGACGAGTCGCGGCTTTCCTCTTTGCTGATGCTCAAGAGGTCGATTGCACCAACAGCCCAGTGAGGCGTTTAAACCTCACTTTCTGTTGAGTGTACCTCAGGCCGAAAGTGATTTTCTACCGTTTTGGGCGTATTTTTTGCACCACGACTTGCGCCGACTCATTTGGGTTACCGTGAACAAGAACCAAGATGTTTATTTCAACATCGTAGTTGGCCAAGTGTTGTCCGTTCCTCGACACCTTCGTGATGATTATGCCGTAGACACTCCTATCTTCCGAGAAGGCAACATCCACATTCAGAGGGCTGCCCAAATATCTTCCTGATTTGACGAACACTTAGATACCACATCGCATCTCGTCTGAGTCCCTAAACCTCCCTATCTTAATTCTACAGGGAATGTCTGAGACCATTTGGGACAGCAGGTGAAACATTGCAGTCAGTATACTATACAGGATATAAACATTAATGAGTGGCTTCAGTCTGATGCAGGGACGGGGAAAACCCGACCGGTTAAAACCGATACCGGTATTTTAGTTCTGAATAACCGGTATTTAGCAGTATTTGTTTGGTGTCGGTTATAATAGATGATGAAATTTTTTTATAGTAACCGACCGAAAAACAGAAATATCATTTACCCATAGCAGCAGTGCCGTTAAAGAAATCTTTAAAAAAAAGAGTAACTTTTATTTGAAATATTTGCATTGGTTTAAGATATTACGCTATTATAGTTCATGGGAAAAGCAATTAGTACATTTTAACAACACTGCCGAGAGAAATAAGCAATATGAGTACTGGTACCGCATTACTAAGACAATAATGTCTGTCTTGCCGTGTGTGGTGGCTTAAGGCACGCGTGTGCGTGTAGTGTGCAAGACTCGCCCCTACCTGGTCTATACCGTAGTTTCTCGCTGCCGTCGCCGGACATCCGTTGCCTTGCGTAATGGTAACATTCCCATAGTGGAAATGTTATTAAGAAGTGACGTAGCAATGAAATTTGTTTTAAAAGATTAAAGATTTGTCCACCACTGCTATGAAATAGTGAAAGAGGAAGGAAATGATGGTAACAGTAATCAACTGAACATTTAACAATAATTCACTGATAGTGTACAATAAGAATATAAAGTAACTGCTCCGGTGCCTGTGACTATACAGGGTGTAAATTTTAAGTTGACAAACCAGAATAACTCGAAAAATAAGCTTCACACAATAAAATGTGTAGAATCCAGAGTTGATTGTTTTCGAGGGGGACTCCTGCTGGTGCTAAAATTAGCTTGCCACCCCAGACCCCTGGGGATGGAGCGGGAGTCAACTTTAAAATTTCAAAGGGAACCCCCATTTTTTATTGCAGAATCAGATTCTACATAAAAAACTACGTACATTTTGTCTTAAACATTTGTTTTGATTCTTGGTAGTTGGCACTGTAATTCAAGAAAATCCATGTTCTCATTTATGAGTGGAAAATCTTTATGGATAAATTAAAAATACTTAATTACTTCGTAAATTTTGATTCGCTAAAACTGAAACTCTCCCTCTCTCCCCATAGGGTGGGGTTTGATAATTAAAAGTTGTGTGGCCTCATGACCACGAAACAAACAAAACTTATCCGAATCTGCGGAAAAAATTAATTTAGTATTTGGGTCAACACTTGTAAAACTCTAATTGCTCTCTCTCAAACCCCACTCTATGGGGAGGGAAGGAGAGTTTTAGTTTTAGCGAATCAAAATTTATGAAGTAAGTAAGTATTTTTTATTTATCCTTAACCATTTTCCACACAAAAATGAGCACATGGATTTTCTTGAATTACAGCGCCAACTACAAACAATCAAAACAAATGTTGAAGACAAAATGTACGTAGTTTTTTATTTGATTCTGCAATAAAAATGGGGGTTCCCATTTGAAATTTTAAAGTTTGCTCTCACCCCATCCCCAAGGGGCTGGGGTGGCGGGCTAATTTTAGCACCAGCAGATGTCCCCCTCGAAAACAATCAACTCTGGATTCTACACATTTTATTGTGTGAAGCTTATTTTTCGAGTTATTCTGGTTTGTCAACTTAAAATTTACACCTTACATACTATGCCTTTATGGGCTTGTAGCCCTAGACAACGGACAAATCAACACGAGAAACAGAGTTCTTCAGCTTCAGTTTTTACCCTCTAGCATTGACTATTTATAATGGCTGAACGATGGCATGATCCCCGAATACAACATGATTTTTGAGCAGAGTTTCAAAAAATTAGAATATGTGGAGAATACTGTTGATTTCTTGTAGTATTCAACCAATTATCAATTTTCGAGAAAAGCAGCGAACCGTGGACGGACTAAGTTTCTTTTTCTTTGCCCGTTTAAATTAATATTTTGATTGTATGTATCCTGAAACAGAGAGAACAAAAATTTTTCAATATCCTATCAGCTTTCCACCTTTATTACAGGAAAATAACAGGAACAAAAAATCTAAAACCGGTTACTTCAGAAACCAGTTATTTTGAGTGGTATTAACAGTCAGGTGAAACTGGTGTGGAAAAAACAGGGGAGTGTTATGGGACCATTGCTTTTCACAATATACATAAATGACCTAGTAGATAGCGTCGGAAGTGCCATGCGGCTTTTCGCGGATGATGCTGTAGTATACAGAGAAGTTGCAGGATTACAAAATTGCAGCGAAATGCAGGAAGATCTGTAGCGGATAGGCACTTGGTGCAGGGAGTGGCAACTGACCCTTAACATAGACAAATGTAATGTATTGCGAATACATCGAAAGAAGGATCCTTTATTGTATGATTATATGATAGCGGAACAAACACTGGTAGCAGTTACTTCTATAAAATATCTGGGAGTATGCGTACGGAACGATTTGAAGTGGAATGATCATATAAAATTAATTGTTGGTAAGGCGGGTGCCAGGTTGAGATTCATTGGGAGAGTCCTTGGAAAATGTAGTCCATCAGCAAAGGAGATGGCTTACAAAACACACGTGTGACCTATACTTAAGTATTGCTCATCAGTGTGGGATCCGTACCAGGTCGGGTTGACAGGGGATAGAGAAGATCCAAAGAAGAGCGGCGCGTTTCGTCACAGGGTAATTTGGTAAGCGTGATAGCGTTACGGAGATGTTTAGCAAACTCAAGTGGCAGACTCTGCAAGAGAGGCGCTCTGCATCGCGGGGTAGCTTGCTGTCCAGGTTTCGAGAGGGTGCGTTTCTGGATGAGATATCGAATTTATTGCTTCCCCCTACTTATACCTCCCGAGGAGATCACGAATGTAAAAGTAGAGAGATTCGAGCGCGCACGGAGGCTTTCCGGCTCTCGTTCTTACAGCTGACCATACGCGACTGGAACGGGGAAGGGAAGTAATGACAGTGGCACGTAACGTGCCCTCCGTCACACACCGTTGGGTGGCTTGCGGAGTATAAATGTAGATGTAGAACTGAGAACTGGTTGTTTCAGCGGTAACCGACATCCCTAGTTGGATGTAGCATGTCTGAATAAATGCCATTCTTCCTCGTCAGACTGAAGCCATTATCAAGGTCAGAGGCAGTGCTAAAGTGGTGGTAGCGTCACGTGTCCTGCAGGTGAGCAATATTTTGTCCAGTGTGCTTATATCTGCTGCATGTAGAACACATGATGAATCCGTACTGAGGAGCTTTTGTTGTCTCTCAAAATTTCACACGCGTTTAGAATAAAATATGGCATACGTGTGCGATTTGGTCTTCCGGTGGTAAGTTCAGCCTCAGCGCTGAAGACCCCAAAGTGACTTCATTAAGGTGACCCCGGGAGTGGGGAGCAGGTAGCGTGCGCCTGGAGTGTACGCCCGCGAGACCAGTCGGACTGTCCCTGTAATTCGTCAGGTCGGCGTCCGGCACTAATGTTTGGCCATTATTGAATAAGCGGCGTGGCGTCTTATCTATGCGGAGCATCGGCTGCTCCAGTAGGCGGGGCGGCCAACGATGGCGCGATACGGCGTCGGGACGGGCCGTGCCTGGGCTGGATGGGATGGGGTGGGATGATGCGGTGTGGTGTGGGGTTGACGGCCTAGCGCGGGACCGGCGTGTAATCGCTGGGGCCGCGGGCGCTGGATGGACGGTACGGCACCTGCGTACCAGCGCCCAACACAGCGTTACACCGTGCACCGCCGCTCCCAAAGGCTGGCCGGGACAGACACAGCCGATCAAATATCACGCACGTGTCTGGTTTTTGCCGTCCCTGGTTCGATGGCTTAATGCACGTAATCATGTAACTTAACCGCTTGTCTACTTGCATTTGACAAGGGGACCGTACGAACTTCCCAATACCGGTTTGATTCATAGCGACACGATGTATAGCGCACGACTACGTCTTCAATATATGTAAACGGGAAGACGAAATACTCAATAGTTTTCGAGAAGATCGAGTCTGAACATTCCACGCGTATTTATATACTACTGGCCATTAAAAATGCTACACCACGAAGATGACGTGCTACAGACGCAAAATTTAACCGACAGGAAGAAGATGCTGTGATATGGAAATGATTAGCTTTTCAGAGCACTCACACAATGTTGGCGCCGGTGGCGACACCTACAACGTGCTGACATGAGGAAAGTTTCCAACCGATTTCTCATACACAAACAGCAGTTGACCGGCGTTGCCTGGTGAAACGTTGTTGTGATGCCTCGTGTAAGGAGGAGATATGCGTACCATCACGTTTCCGACTTCGATAAAAGTCGATTATAGCCCATAGCGATTTTGGTTTATCGTATCGCGACATTGCTGCTGGCCTTGGTCGAGATCCAATGACTGTCAGCAGAATATGGAATCGCTGGGTTCAGGAGGGTAATCCGGAGCGCCGTACTAGATCCCAACTGCCTCGTATCACTAGCAGTCGAGATGACAGGCATCTTATCCGCATGGCTGTAACGCATCGTGCAGCCACGTCTCGATCCCTGGGTCAACAGATGGGTACGTTTGCAAGACGACAACCATCTGCACGAACATTGCGACGACGTTTGCAGCAGCATGGGCTATCAGCTCGGAGACCATGGCTGCTATTACCCTTGATGCTGCATCACAGACAGGAGCGCCTGCGATCGTGTACTCACCGACGAACCTGGGTGCACGAATGGCAAAACGTCATTTTTTCGGATGAATGCAGGTTCTGTTTACAGCATACGTGGTCGCATCCGTGTTTGGAGACATCGCGGTGAACGCACATTGGAAACGTGTATTCGTCATCGTCATACTGGCGTATCACCCGGCGTGATGGTATGGGGTGCCATTGTTTACAGGTCTCGGTCATCTCTTGTTCGCATTGACCGCACTTTGAACAGTGGACGTTACATTTCAGATGTGTTACGACCCTTGGCTCTACCCTTCATTCGATCCCTGCGAAATCCTACATTTCAGCAGGATATGCACGACCGCATGTTGCAGGTCCTGTACAGGCCTTTCTGGATACAGAAAATGTTCGACTGCTGCCCTGGCCAGCACATTCTCCAGGTCTCTCACCAACTGAAAACGCCTGGTCAATGGTGGCCGAGCAACTGGCTCGTCGCAATACGCCATTCACTACTCTTGATGAACTGTGGTATCGTGTTGAAGATGCATGGCCAGCTGTACCTTTTACCTTTATACGGCATCCGAGCTCTGTTTGACTCAATTCCAAGGCATATGAAGGCCGTTATTACGGCCAGAGGTGGTTGTTCTGGGTACTGATATCTCAGGATCTACGCACCCAAACTGCGTGAAAATGTAATCACATGTCATACCTAGTATAATATATTTGTCTAATGAATACCCGTTTATCATCTGCATTTCTTCTTGGTGTAGCAATTTTAATGGCCAGTAGTGTATATGTTGTAGGGTTGGGAGCACGGAAGAAGTCTGCATCCGAGAGTGTTTATTAGTTTCGGCATTTATTTCTGGAATTAAGTTACATCCTTCAAGTCTTACCACTCCCACGAATACTTCGGACAAAGTCTGTACACCATGCATTACCAATGCATCGGCCTCCAGCCCCATCCGACACAAGTTTCCCCTGATCATATGACGTCGCGTATGGAAAGCAGTGCAGGCAGTCTTTCTCGACACCAACGACCAATCCGCCTGGAATACCGCTGTCAGTGGAAACAGGTCATACAATTTCGTCTGCATAGCATTCGTCTCGCTGACTCACCACTGCGTGTTACTTTGGTGCGGACGACTCAGACGCCTACCGACTCTCATATTGTGTGGAAGGTCGCCTTCCTTACATCTGATCAAATCGCTTTCACTTTCCACACGCTTTTATTACCGGACGTGATTCATTACCCTGCAACGAAAACTAACGCCGTAAATTGGATACGCGGCCTTACGGTGCATTACCTTTGTGGCCCTGACAAGAAATCGGAACTGGGTTACTGTATGTGCCTTAATGATCGACACTGCGCAGTTGTTCGTAACCCGAGATACAAGCAGTTCTTTTTCAAATCTTCTACGAAGCGCCTTTCATGACCGCCTTCCACTGGAACGTCCAAGCCATGAGATTCTGTTATTTATTTTGTCGACACGATGCTCTGAACGAGCTACAAACGGAATCTCAATAACTATTTCGGGAAGACAGGTTTGGAGTTCCACCTTCCGAAGGCTTGGGCGACTCTCGGAATTTCAGTATAATTTTTTTTTTCTTTAGGACACACTTGGCGGTGTGAAGCAGATTTTTTTGTAGTTTTCTTTTTCTGTCCAAGAGAGGTTACAAACAACGGGGTAGCACCTAAAAAAAAAGCGTGTTAAGGGTTATTTACAGGAGCCGGGTGTCCATGGATCGCATATCTCTGTCTACACTTCTTTTTCATTTTCTTCCTCCCGCATAATTATTATGACTGCGCAGTCTCTAATTATTGAATTATTAATTTGTTAGTTTGGTAATCTTCATCCTGACAAAAGGAGAAGTTAGTTTGGTAACCTTCATCCTGACAAAAGGAGAAAAAATTCGATATACAATAACTTTCAATGAAATCAGTAGAGTCAGTCTTTTACATATTTTATCTACATATGTGACAAGTATAATGTGTAACCTATAGAGCACTGTACAGTCTGGATGATACTGAGCGGAGAAATAAGGGAAACGACAATTTTTGCGTCATACAGCACTTGTAATGAACGCCGAACTATTGGATGTGCGTGTTTTTTTCTTTTTTTTCATTGTGTCTATTGCAAAACAAACTGCAGTCACAATCGTAAGCAGTGCTCGGTCATCACAAAATTTCGCGGCGTACCACCCATATCTGTTGTAATAATTACGTGGAAATGAAATAAAGAATGCCCGGACCGAGATTCGATCCACAGATATCGCGCTTTTGAAACTACGCTCTTACTCACTTGGTTGCGGAATCCATGGTTACTAATGACCGCCGGCCATTGTGGCGGAGCGGTTCTAGGCGCTTCTGTCCGGAACTGCGCCGCTACTACGGTCGCTGGTTCGAATCCTGCCTCGGGCATGGATGTGTGTGATGTCCTTAGGTTAGTTACGTTTAAATAGTTCTAAGTCTAGGGGACTGATGACCTCAGATGTTAAGTCCCATAGTACTTAGAGCCACTAATGACCATACGAAGTATGTAAGCACGCGTAAAACGTTCAAATTCGATTTTCTCGAAAACAGTTGAGAGTTGCGTCTTGCTATGACGTATGTTGAAGTCGTAGGCGCGCTCTACACAGCCTGTCAACATGGATCAGATCGGAGAGCGAAGTTCGTACGGTCCCCTTTTGGATGAATCTTCCTAAAACTCTGTACCAAAACTTCCTAAAAATTACTACCGAACAAACTAATTTCTAACTGAAACTCATATACCATGCAAAACTCTGACTACACTGGATTGGACGAAGACTTAATATGATTTGCTCAACACTGTCTACAAATTGAAGCTAACTGTTTCTATACAAATCCGATGCTACCCTGAATGTAACATGATATCTGAAATAAATGCGTAACTGTACTTACAAAGAAAAAATTTTTTTCTCTAAAGCAGCGCACAGCATACAGCAGCAAAGCCACATTAAAAACCTACGTCTGAAAATGCCATACCACAAGGTTCATTGTGCGTACGTACATAATAAACCGAATGAAGGGTGGCAATTGTAACCGGTAAGAAATGGCTTCTGACAAAATTAAAATGAAACTCTACATTCAAAAGTAATGCTTTAAAAATAATCAACTTAATCTCCACAATAGTATTTACGTAACATAACTTTAAGAAATAACTTTAAGCAAAGGGAATCTCATCTTCCTATCTGAGCAATCCATATAACAATCTTAATATCTGAGCTTCATTACCACATTATATGTAATACAAAACAATGCTACGCACTTATGTGCTTACCTCAGTCTCTCAAAATTACAGAAGAACTCACAAATAATCTACTTAGCTTCTCTCTCCATAACTGCATCAAAAATATTCGTACTGCAATCCAATAATTCTCATATCACATTTATAAAGAAAATTTCCTGACCACTCTCCAAAATGCATCTGCTACTCAACACTACTGAACTTAGAATGCGTGTAACTTTGCTGGTCCTCTCAGCGAGAGGCGGTATCGCCATGGTCAAAGATTACTCACGTACGTGGTTTTGCTCTGTCTTAACTACGCATATCGATATTCTCGTAAGAAACAGAATTTGCAGAGTGACGAAAACAATATGCATACCCAACAACCTCATTTGCAAACCCAGTCGTATATAGAGACCATTCACGCATTTTGAACTGGATTGTCAAGAAACTAGCAATGGTGAACCGAACCGCTCTGCATACCATCTGAATTGCTGACACTGTACATGTCGACTGACGCAAGTTTCCCAAGGAAGACCTAAATTCCTAGCTCCCCATTTAAATTGCAACAACCTGAAGGAAGCAACGAACAGACGTAAAACTTGCATGAACTGTGCTACATGCTATATGCAAACGATGAACATTTCAGCGCAAACCTACACAGTCGACCGAAATAATGTCATGTATATTCTATTTATCAGGAAAGATTGCGAGGCAGGTTTGTCGTTTAGAAATTGCACTTTAATGTTGATTGTGGTACGAATGTGTTATGGCTCCTGCGAGAAGGAGAAACAGTTGCCACCATGTGCTGAAACTCGACGGATGTAGTATCATGGCTTCTCGAGATTGTGGTTTATCGTTCGTGATAGTACTGATAGCATTGGTCTGGATCCCACGACAGTAAAGCAAATGTGGAATGGATCGGTTCAGGAGCCTTACTCAAAGACAAGTGCGAAGAGCCCGACTGGGCAGTAACGTGCGCTCGACCGTGCATGGTCGTGCAACCACGTCGCACACCTTGAGCCAAGAAATGGCCCTTTTTGCAGCAAGACAAGATCCCCACACAGGCAGTGCACCGATGTCTGGAGCGCCACGGCCAGTTGATATGGCGACTATTCTAGCGGCTTCCCTTGACGCGGCAGTAGAGGGAGGCGAGTCGACAGTGGTGGCCCCAACAACTCTGGACACTGGAGAGGCATCACGTCTTCTTGTGAGACAAGTAATGGGTGTGTGCACAGAATTACGAAGGACGATGCCTGATCACATTCATCATCCGTACGGACCAAACTCCTCGAGTGATGGTAACAGGTACTATCGGGTACACAAAACGATAATTATGTAGCTTGGACACCAGCCACGGCATTTTCAACGTGCTGAGGCCGGCTGCTGTGTTCATCTCCGATGTATTCGTGACCTTTTTTTCAACAAGATAATGCAAGTTCGAATGGTACCCACGTTTCACGGATTCAAAACATCTGGTCATGGCTTGCTGAGGGACTGGTTCATCACCACTCGCTAGCCATTACGGATTAGTGAACTCTGGCATACACTGAGGTGGGATAGCGACATGCACATACACTATGTGGTCAAAAGTATCCGGAACCTGGCTGAAAATGACTTAAAAGTTCGTGGCGCCCTCCATCGGTAATGGTGGAATTGAATATGGCGTTGGCCCACCCTTAGCCTTGATAACAGCTTCCACTCTCGTGACCATCCGTTCGATCAGGTGCTGGAAGGTTTCTTGGGGAATGGCAGCCCATTCTTCACGAAGTGCTGCACTGAGGAGAGGTATCGATGTCGGTCGGTGATGCCTGGCACCAAGTCTACGTTCCAAAACATCCCAAAGGTCTTCTATAGGTTTTAATCATGGCTGCGTAATCAGCGACCGTTTACAAATTGAAGTTAAAGCAATTACAGCTCTCGGTCGCCAAAATTAAGTCTTTTGACCCGGTTTCGACACTTCTATGAGTGCCTTCATCAGAAAATTAAACATTCGAATTGTCACATATAAAAATAAACATCAAGCGATAAAGTTTTAGTCAGTTGCTACCTGTGGCTTCACATATGTGAGCAGCTCATAGTGGCTTGTCTTCCATGCATTCTTTTTTTTTTAAAGTTTTGTGAGTAACGCTATATCGCTTACATTTTTTTATACGTGACATGAAAATTTGAATGTTTAATGTTGTAGTTTGTCCGTAAGATGAAAATTTGTAAAAGGGGGGAAGGTGTCTTTCACAGTTTTGTTTTTAAGGTTTCTGTAATTGTTCCACATATCCGGCTGAATTTACTAAGCTAAATTTGTATACCTTTGCTGTAGCCTTATGTCACCACACATCCTAAGTAACGGAAGTTGTTTACTTGCTCTAAAATCGTCTGATGTACCACTATTCTGGTTCAAACATATTCTTTACCCATGAAGGCCATTGTCTTAGTTTTTGTGTGTCGTGAGCTCCATGTCACATTCCACACTTATCTGATTCAATAAGTAAATTACTTTCTGAAGGTGCACTTCTTAATCTGTTAGGACCACTTTATGGCCTCAGCATATAGTAAGTTTTTTTAAAAGAGTCTTCCTGTCCGGGTACATACCTTTTTAAAAACCGTTTAACGTATCAACTCAGCTGAAGGGTACTGAAATGGTAATTTCGCCGTGCCTCGTACACTACTGGCCATTAAAATTACTACACCACGAAGATGATGTGCTACAGACGCGAAATTTAACCGACAGGAAGAAGATGCTGTGATATGCAAATCATTAGCTTTGCAGAGCATTCACACAAGGTTGGCGCCTGTGACGACACCTACAACGCGCTGACTTGAGGAAAGTTTCCAACCGATTTCTCATACACAAACAGCAGTTGACCGGCGTCGCCTGGTGAAACGTTGTTGTGGTGCCTCATGTAAGGAGGGGAAATGCGTACCATCACGTTTCGGACTTTGATAAAGGTCGAATTGTAGGCTATCGCGATTGCGGTTTATCGTATCGCGTCATTGCTGCTCGCGTTGGTCGAGATCCAATGACTGTTAGCAGAATATGGAATCGGTGGGTTCAGGAGGATTATACGGAACGCCGTGCTGGATCCCAACGACCTCGTATCACTAGCAGCTGAGATGACAGGCATCTTATCCGCATCGCTGTAACGGATCGTGCAGCCACGTCTCGATCCCTGAGTCAACAGATGGTGACGTTTGCAAAGCAACAACCATATGCACGAACAGTTGGACGACGTTTGCAGCGGCATGGACTATCAGCTCGGAGACCATGGCTGCGGTTACCCTTGAGCTGCATCACAGATAGGAGCGCCTGCGATGGTGAACTCAACGACGAACATGGGTCCACGAATGGCAAAACGTCATTTTTTCGGATGAATCCAGGTTCTGTTTACAGCATCATGATGGTCGCATCCGTGTTTGGAGACATCGCGGTGAACGCACATTGGAAGCATGTACTCGTCATCGCCATACTGGCGTATCACGCGGCGTGATGGTATAGGGTGCCATTGGTTACAGGTCTCGGTCATCTCTCGTTCGCATTGACGGCACTGTGAACAGTAGCCGTTACATTTCAGATGTGTTACGACCCGTGGCTGTACCCTTCATTCGATCCCCGCGAAACCCTACATTTCAGCAGGATAATGCACGACCGCATGTTGCAGGTCGCGTACGGGCCTTTCTGGATACAGAAAATGTTCGACTGCTGCCCTGGCTAGCACATTCTCCAGATCTCTCACCAACTGAAAACGTCTGGTCAATGGTATCAGATCAACTGGCTCGTCACAATACGCCAGTCACTACTCTTGATGAACTGTGGTATCGTGTTGAAGCTGCATGGGCATCTGTACACGCCATCCAAGCTCTGTTTGACTCAATGCCCAGGCGCATCAAGGCCGTTATCACGGCCAGCGGTGGTTGTTCTGGATACTGATTTCTCAGGATCTATGCACCCAAATTGAGTGAAAATGTAATCACATGTCAGTTCTAGTATAACATATTTGTCCAATGAATACCCGTTTATCATCTGCATTTCTTCTTGGTGTAGCAATTTTAATGGCCAGTAGTGTACTTCCTGTGAAGTCGCGTGAAGTCTCATTCGCGACCGCGTCCAGAATACGCGCTCTCCTTGCCTTATGCGGCGTTGGAGACTAATGACTCGACGCCTTGCTCCGCAAGTTTACTAGGAAACCGTTATTGGTGGTCCGGATTAATCTTCTGCCCTGCTACGTTATTAAATCAGTGTAAATAACGACCACGACTTTCGCGCTGACTTGCGAAGCTGAGTTAAATTAGTTACTACTCCAAGCCAATAAAAAGTACCGTGTAGCAAATCAACTTCTTTCACAAAGGTTCCGAGATACGACCAATGGACGAGCATACTAGACGTACATCGCTAACAGTTGACATACTGCCGCCAATTGGTTCCTAGCAACTTCCGCCGAAGATATCAAAGAATATATTCTTGAGACGGTCAGTCTGAGGGTGGTCTGCAATGTATGGTAACTGAAGAAAACTTCATAAGCCAAGATCGCTAGAAAGCATGTTACCGGATGAACGGATTCGACAGAGCTACGCTGTCATCATCGTAAGATCCGATGGCGGCACCACAGCTCTGTCAAAACCAGTCATTCATTGAAATGCTTTTGTAGCGATCTTGGCATGTGAAATTTTCTTAATTACCAACATAAAACAGGGTTACATTTTAAGGTCAGTAGGGAAAACATTCACACAGAACACCCCAATCAAATATCTTCGGAGACAAATGGAATTTATTGGCTTCAGCTAAACATTATCAAACACCCTCTCCGACTAGCTAACTGATCCATGCGCTGCTATGAGACATTTCCTACCGAGCACCATGTTCACTAAGTCTTACACTCACCGAAGAAGACCAGAATTTTCCTGAAGAGAATTCCACTCCTACGCCGTGGAACGCACTTCCCATACTTTCAGTCTTTCCGTATTTGAAAAGCGGCTTAGTTAACCACATAGGATCTCTTACTCTCGACTTCAGAAATATATTTCGAAACATCACCTCCGCTCCGTACAACAGAAGACTTTTCTCCTACATACCACGAGGTCTACCAGCCAGCATCTCCTGATTTCGCGAGCTCAAATCAGTTTCTCGAAAACTGTCTGACAAAAAAATTGCAGCACACAGGAGTGGAATGAAACATATCGGGATGAGATGGTGTGCGATGTTATTTCACGACTGCAAAATCGAGTCAAACTTGCAAAGAACTGGGCAGTAATGAGTCCACTTATCATTATGATGCTCTACCCCCACTGTCTTGGCTGCATGCACCGATCCAGTTGCGAGTGGTGTCATAAAATCGTTGTAGCTTCCCCTGGGGCAAGCTGGCCCACAGCTGTCGCAACTG
Source organism: Schistocerca americana (assembly GCF_021461395.2). Taxonomy (NCBI): domain Eukaryota; kingdom Metazoa; phylum Arthropoda; class Insecta; order Orthoptera; family Acrididae; genus Schistocerca; species Schistocerca americana. The sequence continues at coordinate 656,978,135 of NC_060122.1, forward strand.
GTCCTTGATATTATGGATACTGGCACCGGGACGGTGTTGACGTGCAAACCGGTCTCAGATCTGTTGGGGACTGGTCTGAGGTTCTTACTGGACACAGGACTACCTCAACATCACGTAGACAGCTCATGGAGGTACGTGTCGTGTGTGAGGGAGCACGGTCCTGTTGAAAAATGGCACTATGATACTGCCACGTGAGAGATAACACATGGGGACGCAGGATATCCGTGGCGTACCGCTGCACGACCAGAGTTTCTTCAGTCGCCGTCGGGAGTGACCTGAAACCACGTCCAATGGCTCTCCACACCATGAGACCAGGAGCAAAATTGCAGTGCCTTTCCAAAACATTGGAAGAATGGGGGTTCTCACCTGTTCGTCGCTATATTAGCCGACGATGGTTATCCGGACTAGTGCAGATCTGCGATTCATCAGAGAACACCATGAGACACCGTTCATCAGCAGCCCATGCTTCCTGGTCATGGAATCCCTCCAAACGCAGCCGCTTGTTTTGTGGTTTAGTCACAGGGTTGTTTGGTAAGCGTGATAGCGTTACGGAGATGTTTATCAAACTCAAGTGGCAGACCCTGCAAGAGAGGCGCTCTGCATCGCGGTGTGGCTTGCTGTCCAGGTTTCGAGAGGATGCGTTTCTGGATGAGGTATCGAATATATTGCTTCCCCCTACTTATACCTCCCGAGGAGATCACGAATGTACAATTAGAGAGATTCGAGGGCGCACAGAGGCTTTTCGGCAGTCGTTCTTCCCGCGAACCATACGCGACTGGAACAGGAAAGAGAGGTAATGACGGTGGCACGTAAAGTGCCCTCCGCCACACACCGTTGGGTGGCTTGCGGAGTATAAATGTAGATGTAGATGTAGTTGGAGATGGTATTAGTGGTAGCCTACGTATGTGACGGTAATTTCCTATTCCGGCTGACTCTAGTCTCCGACCACTTGTGCAGGATGACACAAATGTTTCAGGAAGTCCATTACTTGCTCACTGTTTGTAGGTAAAGGGTGTGAAAGGGTTATGATGTCTTAGGTGCACAGTACGTCGATCCTCCCTAGTCGCTGGCAGACGTGGTCGACGGGAACCTTCACGATGAGACTACCTGCTCTCATGTTCCCACGCAGTCCAACATCGGCCTACTCACATCCGAATGCCCGACAAATCTGGGTATTGCACGATTCGACCAGCAGCCAACTGGAGCCCCATAGTGAGGCCCTTTTAAAATTTTATCAGATGCTGACACTGCTGTCTCAGAAGATTATGTCGCATCTCCATGTACATCACAGTGATCACGCAACATCTGACGATGTTCACGCCTCTTTCGTGTTCTATCAGTTCTGATAAGAACAGTAAACCCGAACAAGACTAGTGCACTCTGGTGGCTGTGTCTACCTGCCGCAGAGAATTGCACCTCTAATAATTTATAGATCCGAAGTTACATTGACGTCCGACCACGTCTTCTTCGCGCATCACTGCTTTTATCAGGCAGTGCATTTCTAACGTTTAGCCATTCCGATCAATCAATCTCAAGTTGCTTACTGTCAGGGCTACTGAAAAGTTTGTATCTGACATGTGCTGGAAAGCGCTGATCATCCTGGAAAAGCATTTGCCCTTGAAATCAGCCCCAGACCACAGTCCATTTGGGCATATAACGCAAAGAAGAGCTCGTGACCTGCACTCTACAGGATGGACAAAGCCAGGTTCCATTCCCATCTACTCCCGCCCACATCGATACCGGAAACCAGCCTAGGCGTGTTCTACACGCAAGTGCGCAGCAGGTCCTCTTATGTTGTAGACGTATATGAACTCCCTATCCTCGTGTTCGAAGATGGATTCATTTTGCTTTGGAATTACTAGCGCGTTGACTGGGGAACAATAAATACAGATTAGTCGATAAAAAAGATAAATACAAAGAGGGGAATAAAAAGTGTTTGTTTTCTTTTCTGAAGAAATAAACTGAAGGGTCAAAAGTCACGGTACGGGTTTTGCATTTTGAAGATGTTCCGTGCGTGAACACGAGTAGTGCGATTAGGTGTGGCGTACGTTGCGAGTGCAGACACGATATCTGAGCAGTCTGTTACGGACATGTGTGTAGCGAACAGCGTAGAACGTCGTGATTTTGAACGTGCGATGATAACCGCTGCAAGACACATTAATCATAACACATCGGAGATTGCTCAAGAATTCTAGTTTTCAAGGTCACTGGACCTGGGGTGGACAGGACACCAAAGGATTTTTTTACTTTCGAACGGACGTGACATCGCTTTCACAGAGCCGCACGGGATGATCGATGGTCTACAGAGAGTCAGATCGCTGAGTGTGGGGTGCCACCAGCACACTTTGTAATAGGACAGTACAGAGACAAATGCACCGCATAAGCTTCAACAGCCAACTACAAACATCACATCGAGTGTTTTGGTCACTCATTGTATGAAGTATTGATATTAGGTAAAGTCGGTCACAGGTTCGAGGTCGTCTATTTAGTCATTCACGGATCATACCGGAGCCGAAACGAAGGAGAACGCTATACACGGTCCAGTCACACTTATGCGACCACCTGTCAACAACCTGAATAACCACCTTCTGCAGCCGGGACGTGCAGGAGGAGATCCACTGAGGTTTTGGAAGGTACCGACAGGGATGTGTAGCTAGCCGTGCTACTTGTCTCTGCTAACGTCCATGACGCGAACATCCCGATCGAGCTGTTCCCACAGATTCTCGATTCGTTTTAAATCCTGTGAATTTGGTGGCTAGGGGAGTAAGGTAACTCCTTTTGGTGCTCATATGCTACCAGCTATGTGACAAGATGCCACCTTGTCGAGGAAAATCAAACCACGTGCAATAGTGGATACGGTCCTCAAGGGTGCATACTTGTGCGAGTATTGGCCCAATGTGCCCTCAAGAATGACGAGATCACACAGGGAATGCCACGAAAACATTTGGGAGACCATAACGCTGTCTCTTCCTGCCGTGACCCTTCCGACGACTGTAGCATGGTCCTACGCACTAATGGGCCGTCTGTCTCACAGAGCGTAAAACGTGATGCATCTGAAATGGCCACCTGTCGCCACTCAGTGGACATACAGTTGTGGTTCAAGCGTTCACATTTCAGCCTAAGCATTGCTGCATGAACGAGGTGCTTGCTGGGGAGGCCCATACGCAGCAATGTTCGCTGAGCGTTCATTGAGGAGACACAGTTAGTAGCCCTGTAGTTCATCGGACGGTCAGATACTCAAAAGTTGCACGACTATTCGCCCGTACACATCACCACAGCCGTCACTCACCTCTGTTATAAATATCTCGTGGTGCATCAGATTTGCCTCGTCGGCCGAGCGGTTCTGGGCGCTACAGTCTGGAACCGTGCGACCGCTCCGGTCGCAGGTTCGAAACCTGCCTCGGGCATGGATGTGTGTGATGTCCTTAGGTTAGCTAGGTTTAAGTAGTTCTAAGTTCTAGGGGACTGATGACCTCACATGTTGAGTCCCATAGTGCTCAGAGCCATTTGAACCATTTTTAGACTTGCCTCGGCGGTTGTTTTGGACAGCGCAGTTTTGCCATGGACAGTATACTTTAACCACGGTGTTACAAACAGCCGTTTTGGAAATGCTTCCACACTTGGGCCAAAGCTAATGATAATACATTTTTGGATGTCAGATAAATCGCTCCGTTCCACCATTACGAGTGTACTGTTTTCCGCGTCCCAAGACGCTCTTTATACAGGGTGTTCGGAAATTCCCGTTACATACGTCTAGAACTTGTAGAGGGTAGTGAGTACAGAACATTTTGAATAGGAATCCATGTCCGGAATCGTATCGTTTCCGTTCTACGACAGTTTCAATTCAGATGTGTACTGCGTCAACGTCTGCTTAGGGCAAGAGAAACTTTTCAAAGTTCCCTGTGAGACAGACGGCCCATTAGTGCGTAGGACCCTGCTACAGTCGTCGGAAGGGTCACGGCAGGAAGAGACAGCGTTATGGTCTCCCGAATATAACAGGGTAGACACAATGACTTGTACTACGTCAAACGATCCCCAGATGTCACTTACTGACCGCGTCGCTGTGAGACCGAGTCAATACCTGTGCGTCACCGATAGAGGAAACATGGTGCAGTACACGTCCGCGGAAGACACAGACATGCTCCTTGTGTATGGCGAAGCTGTAGGTAAAGGAAGAGTTGCTAGTCGGCTGTAGCACGAACGTTTTCCACACCGTCACACTCCATCGCACAAACTGTTTGCCCAAGTTACACAACGGCTACGAGAAACGGGTACCTTCACCGTGGGGAGGCAGGACTGTGGTGCTCCACGACGACGCTGCATTCCCGAATTTGAAACAGGTGTACTGCGTCGCATTGTAGATAGCCCGTCAACGCGTTCGCGAACAATTGCGCATGCAGTGGCTGTTAGTCACAGTACCGTCTTGGACGTCCTACATGAGCAACAATTACATCCGTACCACTTACAAAGGGTACACGCTATGGGTCCAACAGACTTTCCAGAACGCGTCGCCTTCTGCACATGGCTCCTGCACCGTTGCATCGACGCGTCCCTGCTTCCACGTCGAGTTCTCTTCACAGATGAATGTAGGTTCACAAGGGATTGTGTTCTGAATGCTCGAAATAGCCATGTCTGGGCGGACGAAAACCCTCATGCCACGCATGTTCAGAGATTTCAAGACAGGTTTGGAATTAAAGTGAGGGCAGGTATTCTGCACGGTCATGTGATTGGACCATACCTCCTTCCATCCAAGCTCACGGGCACGTAATAGACCCGTTCTTGGAAGCTGTGCCATTGAATGTCCGTCAGGAAATGTGGTTTCGGCATGATGGAGCACCACCTCACTTTCCGCTGGCTGTCCGGAGACATCTCAACAGACGGTATGGAAAAAGATGGATAGGCCGTGGTGGTCCAACCGCGTGGCCGCCAAGATCGCCGGATTTAACCCCTATGGACTACTTCTTGTGGGGTCGTATGAAGAGCCTAATTTATGAGACACCTGTAGAGACAGAGGAAGATCTGCTGGCACGAGTTCTGGCAGCTGCACAATACATTGAAGAGACACCAGGTGGGATGGAGAGAGTTTACCAGAACATGCTTCGGAGGTAAAATGTGTGTAACAACGATGCTTGTCGCCACATCGAGCCGCTGTTGTAATGCATCGATACGTTGCGGCTGGTGCCGTAGATGCTGGGTTCTTGCTGTTGTCGACTAATGTAAACCATAAGGTATAAGTTGTAAGGCAAATGCGTAAGTAATAACGAAACGAGTCAGTATTTTTTTCAGATGGATTGCAATAATTGTACTGGGTCACGCCTAAGTACATTCCTCACGTGGGTGTGGATGAGATAATCATCTGCATTGAAACTGTCGTAGAACGGAAACAATACGTTTCCGGACATGGGTTCCTATTCAATATGTTACGTACTCACTAACCTCTACATGTCGTACAAGTTTGTAACGGGAATTTCCGAACACCCTGTATATCCACCGCTGCTAGTGCTGCCATCTGCCACCTGTGAGTGTTTATTGCATGTCGATGTTGGACATAGTCTGTGATCACATTGATGTGACTGGACCACGTATAATGATGTGAGTCGGCTAACAGGCCAAATAAATACAATATAAGAAGATACAACGCCGAAATGCTCAACTAAGTCTTCCGAAACTTTTTCGCTCAAGAGATTCTATCACCAATTCCTTACTTTAGTTCTCGCACGATACATACAAAGGTAAGTGATTGTGTAAAATCAGCTGAAACCGCTCATTAGAGGAAAAGTCACTGCACGTTGATTCCCGTCCGATTCAATCAAGAATCTTTCAGCAGCATTGTCTTAGGTCGCTGGAGCAACGAGGCGTTCCAACCACAGTCCACTTCCGACTGCAAGACGAATCGACGGACAGATACGCATAAATGTTCGTCCACATAGCAGGTGTCAGTCAGTTCTAGGATTATGGAACATTTTTTGAGACAGAAAACCTGCTCTGTGGTGTTCGACATGGATTTTGCAAGACGGCGATGTAGTGTAGTTCCGTGCGTCCAAGAGACCGGGTTCGTGGGTTGATGCCATGTTGCTTGATTTGAGGAATGTGTTATAGTGCTCCACACTTTAGCCTCGTGTAAAAGGTTAGCTTACGAAATACCACATCAACTTTGCAACTGGTCTGGAGATACCACAGCAGATAGTACGTCGGGCCCTAGGGGAGATTTCGTCAGAGGTGAAAGTACTTTTGGGCTTGCCCAAGAAAATTTTATAGTTTTTTCCTGGCGGATAACGACGCAGTGTTCACTAACGAGGCTGCATGTGGGGAAGTCGTAGCGCCAAAGAATACGTGGAGAGCTGCAGACCATAGATGCTTGGTGGAGGATATGGCATGTGAAATCCAACATAAACAAAAATAACATATTGCACTTAAGTGTTAGGAACGAGTCAATGATGTTTGATTTACGCCACTGGCGAACAATTACCGGTAATACAACCGTAAAATTCCTAAGGATGGGAATGCATTTGAAGCGGTCTGCAGAATCATGCTGACTCCGCCGATATACATTTTGCGTAAGGACCAGGTAGATACGAGAAGTTAGGGCTCACACGGAGGCATACAGAAAGTCGTTTTCCCTCGGGATGTGCGCTGGTGGAACAGGAAAGGAAACGTCTGGTAGTGGTACAGGGTACCTTCCGCCACGTACCGTACGATGGCTTGTGGAGTACGCATGTAGATATGAAAGTGGTTGGGAAGGGAGTGAGACAGGGTTGTAGCCTATCCCCGATGTTATTCAGCCTGTATAGTGAGCAAGCAGTAAAGGAAACAAAAGAAAAATTCGGAGTAGGAGTTAAAATCCATGTAGAAGAAATAAAAACTTTGAGGTTTGACATTGTAATTCTGTCAGAAACAGCAAAGGACGTGGAAGAGCACCTGAACAGAATGGGCAGTGGCTTGAAAGGAGAATATAAGATGAACATCAACAAAAGCAAAACGAGGATAATGGAATGTAGTCGAATTAAATCGGGTGATGCTGAGGAAAATTAGATTAGGAAATGAGGCGCTTAAAGTAGTAAATGAGTTTTTCTATTTGGGGAGCAAAATAACTGATGATGGTCAAAGTAGAGCGGAAATACAATGTAGACTGGCAATGGCAAGGAAAGTGTTTCTGAAGAAGAGAAATTTGTTAACATTGAATATATAGTTAAGCGTCAGGAAGTCTTTTCTGAAAGTATTTGTATGGAGTGTAGCCATATATGGAAGTGAAACGTGGACGATAAATAGTTTAGACTAGAAGAGAATAGAAGCTTTCGAAATGTGGTGCTACAGAAGAATGCTGAAGATTAGATGGGTGGATCACATAACTAATGAGGAGGTACTGAAGAGAATTGGGGAGAAGAGAAATTTGTGGCACAACTTGACTAGAAGAAGGGATCGGTTGGTAGGACATGTTCTGAAGCATCAAGGGATCACCAATTTAGTATTGGAGGGCTGCGTGGGGGTTAAAAATCGTAGAGGGAGACCAAGAGATTAATACACTAAGCAGATTCAGAAGGATATAGGCTGCAGTAGGTACTTGGAAATGAAGAAGTTTGCACAGGGTAGAGTAGAATGGAGAGCTGCATCAAACCAGTCTCTGGACTGAAGACCACAACAACAACAGAACGGAAATCGGGAGTCATGAACGATTAGAGCTGGAAGGGCTGGTTGTAGGAAAGGCCGAGAATTACGGGAAGCGCCCTAACAGTCTGTATGTAATTCATCTATAGGGGAAACAGGAGGGGGAAGGGAGGGTACTGTAGCTTATAGATTCCACGAACTTTCCGTCCTTGGGTATGTCTCATCAGTAAGAATTGTATAGATAGAGAGTATTTAAAGTGGATTTACACGTTATGTTATTGGTTTGTATATCGAGAAGGGGTATTTCATGGATATATTCTACCCACCTGCGTGCTAGACAATAGGAGAGGTGCGTCTTACATTACAGAGAAGTTTACTGCTAAAATATCGAAACTAGAAATGTTCGTGCTTATACCGAGTCTTACCAAGAATCGTTCTTCCCAGCCAATATTAGCTAATGAAACGGTAGGGGGCGAGGGGGGGGGGATGGAGAAGGGTAGCAAAAGTAGTGTAGTAGTGGTACACGTTATTATGCTGCGGCACACTCTATAGTGGTGATTACCGAGTGCACGTCTCGAAGTAAATTGAGAGTACTAAATTGAACTTATGTAATGTTACCACCAACGAGAGTAATTTGGTATCAGAAACGGGCCAATTGAGGTTTGTTAAGGTAGCCTTGACATCCTGCTCTTCCTGAAGTACATAGACTAAACGGTAGAACAGGTTATGGTACGCATGGGTGTTACTGTAATTATCGCGTAGAGGGCTATTCCCGAGAAAGCATGAACCAGCTCGACCACGATCTAGACATGAATATTGTGCTGTGCTGGATGAGAGTGAGAGAGAGAGAGAGAGAGAGAGAGAGAGAGAGAGAGAGAGAGAGAGAGAGAGACTCATTCATACAGTTGCTGAATCACCTTCTAGTTTTCTTGTTTGCAGCTAGCTATTATAGCAGATGAATCGTTTACAGCAGCACCGTTCATCGAAGACATTACTGTAATAATACGTAATAATGAGGTAGTTCTTACTATCTATTTAAGGCTACTGTACTAGCGAAATATTGGAGTCTGACATTCAGCTTCGAAGGGTATGTCTTTAATAAAGAATGGTTAAATTTTTCCGGAAGGAAATATTGAAAACTTCTCTTTCGCGAATACAAACTAGGGTCCGTTAGCAGCGGGGTTAGGTCCACTGAGTTGTATTACAGTCCTGCAATACGCATGACTAGTATACCTCGAAATTTAAATCTCTTGCCTAACTGGTTTTCCTTGGTAGGGAAGACAAAGTACTTTTAAAGTTCTATCGATAATAAGGTCAGTAGTATCGGTACACTAGCTCAGGTTGAGAAGGAATCGACCTTGCCCTTGGCGGAACAATTTCAGTAGTTGCTGATATCTGGTCCTGGTTGACAGGACAGGATTTTGGCTCTGCATGTAGAGTACAGTGCATGAGGTGACATATTGATTAAGACAGCAGAATCCTATCTGGGTAGAGAAGGGCTCGGGCTCCCCTTGATATCCTGAAGCAAGCTCCTTTGGCCAGACGAAATCCGACTTGTTACCCGTGACCTAGCCAGGCTATTTCTAATTTCTTGTCGTCAGCAGCACTTTATGCCCGGTTTCTTTCGCTTGGTGGAGCCGGTAGAGTGCTTTTACTGGTTGGGCCAAGATATTTTAATTGTAGTCACAGTGGTTACTTCCTCCTCTGCTGGATAGAATATTTACGATGGAAACACAAAACTATGGAAATGTGGTGCTACTCTTTGAGGTAGGACAAAAGCAGTCTTACGGAATACACCTACATATATACACCGTAAGCCACAGTAAGGCGCACGGTGGAGGGTATTTTGTACCATTTCCTTTCCTGTCCCGCTCGCAAATGTAGCGAGGGAAGATGTATTGTCAGTATGCCTTGTACAGTTCTTGCGCAAGATGAATGTTGGATGCAGCTGAATCGTCCTGCAAATGCTAATTATCATTTCTCAGGATCTTTACGCGGATAGATCGTCTTCGTCCCACCAAGAATTCCCTAAGCTTACGTAGGATGTCCTTGACTCTCTAGTACTGATGGAACCAACCGCTAGCAAATCTAGCTGCACCGCCTGTAAGTTATTTCGATGGCTTCCTTTAAACCAACTTGGTGAGGTCCAAAACTTTCGACCAATATTCAAGAATTGTTCACACAAGCGTTCTGTACGCGGTCTGCTTTCTAAGCGTGCTACACTTTCCCGAATCTTCCAAGTACACTGTAATTTGTCATTTCCCTTCCCTACAATTGACACATGCTCGTCCAATTCACGTCGTTTCACAATTTTATCCCCACAAACTCAATCGACGTGAATGAGTCAAGCAACATACCACTAATATGATATCAAATATTACGCGAGTGCTTCTTGTATCCAATCGACGTGAATGAGTCAAGCAACATACCACTAATATGATATCAAATATTACACGAATGCTTCTTGTATCCACTCGCATAGCTGATACTTATTCCTATTTAAAGCAATGCACGACCACGATTTCGCTACTTAGAAGTAAGCTAGCCCAAGGGATACATTTCGATTTTGTTCGGTTTTGAGTATGTTTTAGCGTAGAACAAAATAAGAGGCACGTAATTTTTTATACCTACCCATACGACTCTTAAGCTGGAGAAATAACTCCTTGTAAAAAACCGAGTTTAATATTTTTGAATGAATACCGTTCAAGTGATAATAGATATTTAAAAAATACTTCAAAATGCACCCATATTTGTCGAAATAGTTTTTTTTCGAAATCCCCTCTCTCGCATCATTTTGTTTTTCATTTAGACTTTAGACTAATAGGAAAACATAACATCGTTCATACCAAATACAATCTTGTATTATTCTTATTCCAAACACACTTTAGTCAGAAATAAGTTAGAAATATCTCTATACCACTGTACACGTGCCAGATATGTGTACTTTTCAGTGCCAGTTGTCTTGTTGAGTTATTTAACAAGTTTTTCCCTGATGAATATATTCTACGTATATATGTGCATTTAATTTTATGAACTATAAAATATTTTATGTTGTATACATTATATTTTTACACGTTGTGTCTTTCTTGGCCGGCCAGAGTGGCCGAGCGGTTCTAGGCGCTTCAGTCTGGAACCGCGCCACCGCTACGGTCGCAGGTTCGAATCCTGCCTCGGGCATGGATGTGTGTGATGTCTTTAGGCTAGTTAGGTTTAAGTAGTTCTAAGTTCTAGGGGAATGATGACCTCAGATGTTACGTCCCATAGTGCTCAAAGCCATTTGAACCTTTTATTGTCTTTCTTGTTTTCATGTTTTAAAGATTTAATTATGTAATATTTGAAATTGTTTGTACATTATTATTGTAACATTATTGTAAATCTGTATAATAAGGAGGAAGCGCAGAATTGTTTGGGTGAAAAAAAAAGATGCTGAATGAGAGGGGATTTCGAAAACAATGACTATTTCGACAAACATGAGTGTACCGTACTACGATATCGGCTCTAGTTACATGGCTTTAGATTTTCATTTTAACGTGGGTAACTATTCATGCACCAGTACCACGATCATGAGAAATGGCCCTGACGACTACGCTGGTTAGCACCCATTGGTTTTAAAGTCATATCTACATCCTCAACCCCAGTACAGATATTCAGCGGCGTATTTTTCCCGTTCACAGCAGCGTCATCAGGAAACTGTTTCACAAAGCTGTCCACCCTATCCAACAGGTCGTTTGTATACATGCAGCACAGAAGTGACCCTATCACATTGTATTAGTCACTGTGGACGTTACCATTTTTTACAAGTGTGCATTTTAGTCTGGGAAAAGGAGAGCGTTGTGCAGAAGGGATTAAAGCTGCTAAAAGCTGCAAAGCTGGTGAGGCAAAGAGTTCAAGCTGCCAAATCAAATGCAAGGACACATCTTTCAGCAAATTTTACACAATGCCAGGAAGAGAGCAAGACAGAGAGATTCTCCTACAGCTGAATACTTTGCTGCCAGGACTGGTCTCAGGCGGAGTTCGCTCAAGAGTTTGGTAATAGACTTAAACTAATGACCCATCAGCTGGAATCATTGGCACTAATTCCAGATGTCGGCTTTAGCTCATTCTACAACCATACATACAACAGCCATTGCCTGGCGCCTCACGCAAGTAGCTATTTGACACAAGCATATGGGCCACCCTCCACCTGGTTATATCAGGCACCCCAGTAAAAGTCTTCCTTCTCATGTTCTGATTGTTTCAGAGTAATAACCTCCATCCATTGAAATGATCCTGAGGTAATTATTCCTATAATTTACATATTATTGCTTTTTTTAAATTTTAGTACGTGACGGAAAGGTACTTCAGAGTTAGTTACGTTAAGGGTAACTGAAATCAGTCATACAGTGTTCTAAAATAAGACAACTTTAGTGCAAATAAAAGCAAAGCTTCTTTAATTATAGTCCAGCACCCTATACATCTAACCCTTTTCCTTGGTGCAGATTACAGATGCCACACTAAAGAACAATTTTTGTTGTTAAAAAGTAATTAACGTAGATGAGCACATTAAATTGGATCAAATAGTACATCCATTACCAGATAAGTTATCTTCTCAAAGTGCACATAACAATTTTGTATACTATTGAATTAAACTTAACGTACGTAGGAGATTATTGACCCGCTATAAAATAATGAAGTTTGCTCCATGAAAGCATATTTTCTCATATTAATGAATTATTAAACTGCAATAAGTGATGTGCCTTTCCGAATTTCACGATTGTTCAACATTTTGCTCGGAAATTAGTATGAAATGTATTCTGCGTTACTCTGTTGTGCATCACTTCAACACAGCAGTGTAGGCTACTTCTACATTTTGAAGTTTGCTGAAAGGTCTCTCCTTCACTGTATAAGGTTAACTTTTCAAGGGAAAAACTATAAACATATTTAAATAGCAACACACAACTTACGGTTTTGTATTATTATTCGTAAAGAATATCTTTGTTCTCTGCAGCATGCTGTTGAACGTTTCACCTTCTTGGCGGAGTTACGAAAGTTTGTGGTAACTGCGTCAAAGCAACCCGCGAAGAGCCGGAAAGACGAAATGGTCGTAAACCTGTTGCAGCAGTTTTATGTCCACTCTAAAACACAAGAGAAGAGATAAATTAGCAACATCGTAGCACAAAACTTGCAAACTGCGTTTCTTTCATTTATGTTTCTATTTTCGGACCACGCCTTTTTGCTGTTAAGTACGGGGGATGAACCATTATGCAATACTGTTCGGGGAGGATATAAATGTGAAGTGATTGTAACGCCAATGCAGCAGATGAATTGTTACATTTTCACGACGAGCTTCTTGATAGAAAAAAGGATAAAGGGAAAGCTTCTCGGAATGGCTGGAATTTCAGTTTCCTTTTCGCGTTGGAGCGCCAGATCGCAGAGAGTGGTGTCTCTTGAGCGTCTCGTTTTATTTCTGTACGCAGCCGCTCCGTCTGCTAATCAGCTGGCATCTCGCTGGTTACGGAGCCGAGACACGAGAAATAAACAATACTGTCTCTGGAAAACGAGCTGCCCATTTCCAGTAGTTATCCGAGGAGGTCGTAAGAAAATCGTGCGCAATCTCATTCAATTACATCCCGTGATTGAACCGATGCTAGGACGAATGAAGTGTAAACGCCGCGATACATCACGAACCGATGCTATCATCAGGGCTCGCGCGCTGGCTCGCCGGCACGCCTCATTTGTTTTTGTTTTCAAATTGAGTCACGCGAATGTGAGAGTCGAATCGACACCCGGGTTATCTTTGTTGGCCTTCGTGTCGTCTCCCTTTCTCCGTTTTCGTTTTATTTTCCTCCCGTGTCCCTCCTCTGCCGTTCCCTCGATGCCCGCGGCCTCGTTGTAATAAGCGCCGACCGACCGGCAAGAGAGGCCCCGACCGCGGCGGCGGCCGGACTGCAGCGCAGCGTGTATGAGAAAATGGCAGACTGTGAGCGAGGAATGCCGAGTCTCAAGGCCACGGCGACCGGGTCGCCATGGCAACCGCCTCGCCGCCTGTCACTGCCAACCCGATCGCTTCGCCTCGCGCATGCGCGCACCGCCTTCTTCACCGCAAGGCTAATGGTCTCGCGTTCCTCTCTCGCCCCCTTGCCTGCACGTTTCCTTCGGACTTCCGTCGTAAAGTGTCGCTCCGCTCCCAGAGCAGTCTTTGTGAATAGAGAGAATCTGTCTGCCGTCGCGGGCTGCGACCACAGCTGTTGGATGGCCGGACTTAAGTGTCTATATATAAACCGGGACCGAAGCGTCGTCAGCTATCCATTTCCTCTAATCATTCAGTGCGCTAGGAGAACGTAATCGCAGTAGGAGAGCCACTAAGATGCCGTGCATATTTACATGTCCCCAGGAAACATTTCTGCCCCCGCGTCGTATAATAAGGGGACGTCTGTGGCGAGTGCATCTACTCGGAACATCTACATTGCTGGGACCCCATCGTTACCGCTGGCAGTTTGCCCGTATTTTTCCCAGTCAATTAGCGCACTGTTAGTCTACGCTTCTGAGCCGGGAAGGGGAGGGCGATAGCTTCATTAATAGAGGGGAAATCTCAATCTACTGGCATAGCTTTACATCTCAATTCGGGACCGATACAAAGCGAGATGCAAGACGAAAAAAAAAGAAACCTCGTTCTGTTTCGACAGGAATCACGCAAGATTATTTGTTACCGGCTGCGTATTCGAAAACGAAATTTATTTCTGATACTTCACTCGACACCTATGCGAGCCTATATTTTCAAATATTTAAATTGATTCAGGACGCGTACAGATTGTACTTTAAATTACAACACAGTTATAACAAAGGGCGTCGTTAGTTATCATTTATAACTAGTTGCTCCCATACACTGAACAGCCGCCTCAACGTATTCTGCAACATAAAGAATAACTAGCGTTAGAAGTATTACGATTTTCGTCACCTCTGAAAATGACAGATCTCGAAGTTCTGCTGATGCAAGCTAAACTAGAAATCGTTTTATAAAACAGGCTTATGAGAGTAGCGACAGGAGTAGATAGTAGTTTCAGATCTGGGGGAGAGGGGGTAGAGAGGTTACAGTTCGTTAATCCCCCTCCCCCCCCCCCCCCCCCCGTCACCCAAATAGAGCTTGGCATCAGCTCCAGAAGCCTACAATTTTATTGATAATAACAATGACAATGTAAAATATTTTAGTATAATAATGAAAAACTATTTAACTGCAGAAAAATTTGTAAAACGATTTAATACAACAATAATCCGTTTATATTAGTGCTTATTAAACCACTTTAGTATAAAGTCCAATAAAATTGCACTTCAGAGAAACACAGCATTAAAAACAGATTCATATCAAATTAAGAAGTATACGACTCATTCAGTTGACTGAAGAACTGTGATAGCAAAAAACTTGCAGAAATGTGACTCATAATTTATTAAATGAAACAACAAGTTTACTGTAACCAGTCACTGTTTATTTATCTCCACGACGCGTTTCGAAGGTTTGAACCTCCATCAGCACGTGGATTTACATTTGTTGTGTGTGGTGTTACGATTTTTAGGAGGAACTTGCGGCACTGTCTAGTGGAGAAACAAAACATTATTTCACAACATGGTTTTGAGTTTCTTTTGACAAAAAATTAAACGTATATCTAATGGTAAACTTAAAATAAGTAAAATTGAGTACCTCCAGTGATCACAGGTTTATTTCACTGTCGTAATACGCATGTACACTGTCATATTCTGTAAACAATATGGTGTCTGGAAACTATTGGGTGCAAGGATCGTACAACTGAAGAGAGAACATTATCAAAAAGTACAAAGAATACACATTGTAACAACATTATTACATAATAAATTTTTAAAGGATTTGGAGGTGTTTGTTTTGAGTCATAATTCACAAACGCAAAATGGCAGTGTACACTCACCGCTATTAATATTTCACTTAGCTCTGCGATTGTAGACACAAATCTGCAGACTGTATCAAAAATGGCTCTGAGCACTATGGGACTTAACTTCTGAGGTCATCAGTCCCCTAGAAATTAGAACTACTTAAACCTAACTAACCTAAGGACATCACACACATCCATGCCCGAGGCAGGATTCGAACCTGCGACCGTAGCGGTCGCAGACTGTGTCAGTGCAAGCTTGTAGATGACTAGTATGCGGTTTGTCCACACACCACCTGTTATACAGGCTGTTAGAGG
The DNA here is from genome assembly GCF_021461395.2 of Schistocerca americana. Classification (NCBI taxonomy): domain Eukaryota; kingdom Metazoa; phylum Arthropoda; class Insecta; order Orthoptera; family Acrididae; genus Schistocerca; species Schistocerca americana. The sequence continues at coordinate 656,993,935 of NC_060122.1, forward strand.
TATAAGTACAGATACTGAGATCATTGGTACCTTAACATGTACCGACTCCAGTGTCTTAGTTGGTTATTCCCTGTGGTAAACAGTCTTCCTGCAAACACATAACATATTTTACTACCTGATGTATTCTGCGCAGTTGTAACTGCACCACTAAGTGGGCTACACCTGTCAGTACAGACTAAACATTCTGTCCACTCTTTATCATCTGATCTGTTGCCCACTGGAAAATAAGTGTTAATGGCTTACTCTTGCCACAAGTACTTGGAGTTACTAAACAAACTGAGAAGTTATTACTGCTAATAGCTACAATTATTAGCCTGAAACTGAAGTAAATATTGATATAGTGTTTTTCAGTACAATGTTCACAGAAGCCGATAAAAATATTTGCACTCATACCCCTAATATCCTGTATGTATAAAGCAGAGTGTATGTGTATATGTTTCTACATCTACATGGATACTCCGAAAATCACATTTAAGTGCCTGGCAGAGGGTTCATCGAACCACCTTCTCAATTCTCTATTATTCCATTCTCGTATAGCACGCGGAAAGAATGAACACCTATATCTTTCCGTACGAGCTCTGATTTCCCTTATTTTATTTTGATGATCGTTCCTTCCTATGGACATCGGTGTCAACAAAATATTTTCGCATTCGGAGGAGACAGTTGGTGTTGAAATTTCGTGAGAAGGTTCCGTCGCAACGAAAAACGCCTTTCTTTTAATGCTTTCCAGCCCAAATCCTGTATCATTTCTGTGACACTCTCTCCCATATTTCGCGATAATACCAAACGTGCTGCCTTTCTTTGAACTTTTTCGATGTACTCTGTCAGTCCTATCCGGTAAGGATCCCACAGTGCACAGCAGTATTCTAAAAGAGGACGGACAAGTGTAGCGTAGGCAGTCTTGGGATCTCCTCCAAACCCTTGCTTTGATTTCAACCAGCAGGCCTCACGGCTATAAACACTGCTAGCTCAAATAGGAGTGGAGATATGGGTAAAACCTTGTATTCTCCAACCCCTTGAGCATAGGCTGCCCGGCATGACAAGAATATTGTGTGAGAACAGTATCAACTTACCGAATCAACCGACTTTGCAGAGCAGCCTACATCTCATGAGCAACAAATGGTTTTCTGGGCTCTGAAATGTAGGTTGCCCTGCATGACAGGTGTGTTGTGGGAGTGTATCGGCCTGCTTTATTGAACTGTATACATGCTAGTGACATGGAGCGGGACAGATTGAGATGGATAGAGGTGGAGATGGACAGAGTGAGAGGAAGGAGGAAAAGGACAGAGAGATGGGAGAAGAAGGAGATGGATGAGGCAGGTGGAAGATGTGGAGGGGTGGTCAGCAGTTGGAAAAGAAAGAGGGGGAGGTAGAGGTAGAAAGAGATAGGGAGGGGAGGGCATGGTCAGAGGGAGATGGAAGGAAGATATGGAAATAGGGAGAGGGGCGGAAGATATGGTCAGAAAGAGGGGGTTAAAGGAATGCACAAAGAGGGGAGGAGGCGATAAAGAGACAGAGATAGGTGGCGAGGCAGATATAGACGGATAGAGGTGGGAGGATAAAGGAGGATGAGGTGGATACAGCGAGGGGGAGGAGGGAGCGTGTTCAATATGTGTGTTCAACACATACACGAGTGAAGTTGTGGATATATGTTAGTTGCCAATATTTCACTTACAAGGGAACCTCCCCATCGCACCCCCCTCAGATTTAATTATAAGTTGGCAAAGTGGATAGGCCTTGAAAAACTGAACACAGATCAATCGAGAAAACAGGAAGAAGTTATGTGGAACTATGAAAAAAATTAGTAAAATATACAAACTGAGTAGTCCATCCGAAGATATGCAACACCAAGGACACTGGCAGGCAAGGAGTGCCGTGGTCCCGTGGTTAGCAAGAGCAGCCACGGAACGAGAGATCCTAGGTTCAAGTCCCCCTCAACTGAAAAATTTAATTTTTTATTTTCAGTTTATGTGACAAACTCTTATGTTTTCTTCACTTTTTTGGGAGTGATTATCACATCCACAAGAAAACCTAAATCGGGCAAGGTAGAAGAATCTTTTCACCCATTCGTCAAGTGCACAAGTTCGGTGGGTCGACAACATATTCCTGTCATGTGACGCACATGCCGTCACCAGTGTCGTATAGAATACATCAGCCGTGTTTTCCTGTGGAGGAATCGGTTGACCTATGACCTTGGGATCAAATGTTTTCGTTTCTCATTGGAGAGGCACGTCCTTTCGTCTACTAATCGCACGGTTTTGCGGTGCGGTCGCAAAACACAGACACTAAACTTATTGCAGTGAACAGAGACGTCAATGAACGAACGGACAGATCATAACTTTGCGAAAATAGAGAAAGTAAAATTTCCAGTCGAGGGAAGACTTGAACCAAGGACCTCTCGTTCTGTAGTTACTCACGCTAACCACGGGACCACGGCGCTCCTGAGCTCACGTTCTCCTTGATGTTGCCTATTTTGCTGATGGACTACTGAGTTTGTATATTTTCCTAACTTTTTTCATAGTTCCACACAACTTCTTGTTTTCTCGATTGATCTGTGTTCAGTTTTTCAAGGCCTATCCACTGTGCCAACTTACAGCTAAATCTGAGGGGGGTGCGATGGGGAGGTTCCCTTGTTAGTACTACGATTGTGAAAGGCCTGCAAATTACGTCCACTGAAGCTTGTAAATGAGTGAAATAATCTTTCTTATAGTCATGTGTGCCTACGTTAAGCCTGTCTTTCAGTAACTTTTTTCTTGGTGTAGGGTCTTTCCCTATCTATTTTGTCTTACTCGACTTGTGAAGCCACGAACCGTGTCGGAGCTGTTGTTGACAAGTGGTATGGTAAGCCTTTACCTGGCTAGAATGTCGTCTGTAGGCGATCAGGCTGCAAGCGCAGCCACGTGGGCGTGATTTCATGCAAGCAACAGAAAACTATCCATTCTTAAACGTAGCTTATAATTTCTGTAATTCCTTTTCTTTCTTTCGAGACTCTGTTAACTTCTTGTTTTTATACAAGGTAGTCACGAAACAAATTTGGGAAGCTCTGAGGAGCATTTTTCAAATGTATTTTATTTTTTAAATGTGTTTTGATTAAAAGCTCACCTTGTGTAAAATGGTGTTAAAATATATTCGAGGACTCAGAAGTGAAAATCGTCTAAATATTACTTTTTATTTTGTGTAAAAACCTGTCTCGGTATACAAAAACGGTAGTTATTTCTAGATAAAAAATTGATTCGAGAACCCCTACTTTCAACAAGTAATCTAATTAAAAGTTTCAAATCGCAGACTAGTGTTGTGTATGACAGGTGTAGGAGGTTCATATACCATCAGAAAGTGTTCTGAATAGCGACTATGAAATTCTAGCTTATCAAAGAACATCACGTTGCCAGGAAGTTTCATCAGTATTACTGGTGCATTTCGTATGCTCGTTTCTCACGGAATGAGGCAATTAGTGGGCATTAGCAGTAAACAGAGGAGGTATAAAATACCCAGGGGAAAATACATTTGCAGTTGACGAGCAGATCTTTCTGTAGATACTGTCCAGGACTTTGAATTTTTAAGTACCAGAATCTACTAGATGACTACCGTGAGGTATGCCTGTTACAATAATTTTTTGAGTTCTCACTCATAGTGACTCCCAAAGTTTTTGTAAACATTATTTATTCCACCAAGTATGGAAATGTACCGATTTTTTGAAGAACAATATCTATTAAACATTTCGTGCTGTGAATGTCTCACTGTCCTTGCGGTAACATAAAGTTTCAATAAATTTCAATCTCAGTACCATGACGAAAGAGAACACCAGGCTTTTATTCGGTTTCTATGTATGTGCTGACTGTGGGCACAGATAAATTGTGAGTGGACACACACACACACACACACACACACACACACACACACTCACACACACCAAAATAATAACAAATACTTTGGACTACAAAATTTTTCTGTGTTGATCCGTTTTGGACATGGGCAGCGGCTGGTCAAATATTTAAGAAAGAAATTCGCCAAACAGCTGTGCAAGTTGAAAAGTTATTTTATTTTATTTTATTTTCACTAGCAGTTTCAGAAATTCAATATGCCGTCTTCAGACCCCATACGCACCTCTCAAAAATTATCGATGCTGGCATACTGGGGCCATCTGATTCTGGATGTCGTGAACTCTCAAGTGCTTCCTTCGAAGTCTTGACTTCTCAATCTCCATGGCTGTTTGGCGAATTTCTTTGTTTGATATAAAGTTTGTAGTTTCATGAGATAGCACACATGAAGATTTACTGTCTAAATTAAGACATTAATATTTATTGTGGGGTTGCATATTATCCGCTGTAATGTATGTTTAGTGTGTAACTTCTTCCACAAGTCATGGAAAATAAATCTTAAAACACCCAAATTTCTAGTCTATGTTATTGATAGTTAAGTGCCTTGTCTCCTGAACACCCTTCAGAGGAGCGGAGAAACTATAACAACCTTCAGAGCAGAAATGTGTAGTTAGACAAAATATCTTTTGCATTCACTGTAATGAACTCCAAATACTGTTAGCGTAAATAGCGCTAGGCGCATGTATTATTACTTCAATAAGTATACGATAGTTCAAATCAGCCGGCCGGGGTGGCGAGCGGTTCTAGGCGCTACAGTCTGGAACCGCGCGACCGCTACGGTCGCAGGTTCGAATCCTGCCTCGGGCATGGATGTGTGTGCTGTCCTTAGGTTAGTTAGGTTTAAGAAGCTCTAGGGGACTGATGACCTCAGAAGTTAAGTTCCATTGTGCTCAGAGCCATTTTTTAGTTCAAACCACGTTTAATGTAAATGGAAAGGGTATAATCACATCATATAACAAACCACGTTTACCAGCGTGTTTTCCGAAATGTAATCTTATATTTTTCCCTCACGAGGAGAACACTGCAAGTGCCATAATCCAATTTCCCATAAAATTCGCTCAGTGGAAAGTGGATCAAAGTAAGCGAAGGCGTGTCTCAGCTTATCCGTAGATACTTGGCCGTTTCTAACAGAACGACGGTCAAAGTTTTCAAGGTACTTTATGTGCCTTTTGTCGAGTAAATAGTTCAACTGAAGCGGCGGCACAGTGGCTAGCGGCGCGGCTGTGCACTTTTGCGCCCCGTGTTCCAAAACCGATTATTATTTTTAGCTACTTCTGTTTTTTCCGTTCAAGATGACAATAAGAATGTTTTCCAGTGTGTACTGAAATAACGTTGTCCTTATTCGTGTACTAATTGTATGTCTGGTAAATGAATTACAAAAAAATCAATAAATGAGAAGAAGATTTGTAACTTTTTTCGGTGAAATTCCTGTAGCGTATCTTGATCCGCTGCAAGCGTCACTTTTCGGTAAATTGATCTATTAAGCTTTATCTGCCGCGAAATTATTGCCAACGCGTGAAATCTTCCGCAATGTTAACGACGTTTCTTTCCTGAATGAGATTTATACCAAGAAATGTTGCTGGGACAGACCTGTCTTCGTGTGATGCTTGTACTGTTAGGAATTCGTATGTTTCGAATGATTTTACGAACGGTACCGCCAGAGGGAATGCGCCAGATCTTCCTGTAGAATTGAAATAAGAATAAAATGTAAGAATTAATATAAGAATGAAATATAAGAAAAATGGTTCAAATGGCTCTGAATGCTATGGGACTTAACTTCTGAGGTTATCAGTCCCCCAGAACTTAGAATTAACCAACCTTAGGACATCACACACATCCATGCCCGGTGCAGGATTCGAACCTGCGACCGTAGCGGTCGCGCGGTTCCAGACTGAAGCGCCTAGAACCGCTCGGCCACACCGGCCGGCGAAATATAAGAATATAATAATTTAGAAGGATTGTAACCTCTGAAAAATACCATACATACATATCTTACATAATAAATATATGACACTTATTGTGACCCAGTTTTAATTTTATAATTAATATAATACCCTTTTATATCCTAACTTGATAAGAAACATTCGTGTATTAACTTTCTACTGTCATGGGAAGATAAGAGTAAAAAATAAAATAAATTAAATGAAAACAATAATCGAGTTTCAAAAACAGGTCGCAAAACTGAGAGTCCGCGATGCTAGGACATTGCGTCACCTATCATCTTTACGGCTGAGATTATCACGAGCTATAAAAGCATGTAAACCACGTCGAAAACTTTGTACGTCTTTTTCTCAGAAACGGTCGAGTAGCTAAGGATAAGACACGTGACCGCTTATTTTGACTCCTCTTCCGCTGAGCGAAGTTTCTCCGAAATGTGGTTATGGCATCTGCCGTGTTGTCTTCTGCCAGAGGTTTAACAGCGCGGACTTTGCACTCGGCTGCCGTCTGTTCGTACGCGTCGCCGAATTTTGGCAGAAACACTGCTGCCGTAGAGGCATTGTCTGTCTCTTTCTGTCTCTCTCTCTCTGCATATAGGCTCTCAAAAGACAATCTACTGGCAGCATTTGGTGGCTGGTGGCCTGACGTCACGAGTCGCGACGAAAGAAAGAACAGGATTTACCAGTCAGAACACATGCGCCGCCGCTGACTGACTCCCCGGCCTGTTCTGAGCGGCTGCTCCACGAGGAATATCGACTGCAGCGCGGCTCTTGCACGGGTCTCCTGCGGACTGCCCACGCTTCCGCAGGCCGGTGGAATTCATCTACTCCCAACCTGGCGCCGCTGCAATAACGGTTCTCGTTGTCCCGCTGGGAGCAGCAGTCACTCACTCTACGTGGAACCCGTGCACTGCCGGTAAAAATATGCTACAGACGGAGAGCTGAGACCGAGCGAGGTGGCGCAGTGGGTACCAAGCACACTGGACTCGCATTCGGGAGGACGACGGTTCAAACCCGCGTCCGGCAATCCTGATCTAGGTTTTCCGTGATCCCCTTAAATCTCTTCAGGAAAATGCCAGGATGGTTCCTTTGAGAAGGCACGGCCGACTTTCTTCCCCATCCTTCTCTAGCCCGATTGGACCGGTGACTTCGCTGTTTGGTCCCCTCCCCCAAGTCAACCAACCAACCATACGGCGGCCTTACTATTCACCTTAAATTATTCGTTTGCTCCGTTTATCTTCGTATGGACCGAGTGGCGTAGTGCGTCCGATCGCCCATGTAGAGAGGACTTTTTGCCGCTGTGCAGTGTTAAAGCTCTGTCCGGAGTACACCATCTAGGACAGTGGTTATAAGCCCTTCTGGAATCAAATGGCTCTGAGCACTATGGGACTTAACATCTACGGTCATCAGTCCCCTAGAACTTAGAACTACTTAAACCTAACTAACCTAAGGACATCACACAACACCCAGCCATCACGAGGCAGAGAAAATCCCTGACCGCGCCGGGAATCGAACCCGGGAACCCGGGCGTGGGAAGCGAGATCGCTACCGCGCGACCACGAGCTGCGGGCATTCTGGAACCGTTACCCTAGAGTGGAATCAGGTATTAGCTGTTACCCGCCCCTCTTCCTCCCCCTCCTCATCATCGACATTAGAGCCTAACTAAACTTTAAAATGGAAAATAATTTTCTTTGAACCTTTTTGTTTTTAAAATGGCATTAGATAAATGATATTCAGTTTTTTTAGTTGTTATATTAAACAAGGAACTAATGAGTAAATGAGACAATGGGTAGGGCTTATTTCAAACAAGCTTTTTTATATAGAATTATGAAACAATTATAAATGCATCATGAGTGCTACCTACAACACTTCCTCAGAAAAGAAAGCAAATTATTCGCGTTTGCGATACAGAGTTGTTACAAAGTTCCTGTGCGCTTCTCCCTAGCTGCCTTTGTCTCTCCCACACACTGCAGCCCCATCCGAAATCAACCAAGTTAACATTCGTGCACTATACTCCATGTTTGTAAGTCACTTCATTATTGATATCGCTGCTTCTGAAATAACAGAAGAATAAGCTACATACCATCCAACGAACGTGAGTACACGAATAACTAAGTTACAGCTCAGTACACACCAAACAACTGGAACTGGATTCCACAACACTACCGCAACCCCAAGTGTATATTGCTGACATACACTCCTGGAAATGGAAAAAAGAACACATTGACACCGGTGTGTCAGACCCACCATACTTGCTATGGACACTGCGAGAGGGCTGTACAAGCAATGATCACACGCACGGCACAGCGGACACACCAGGAACCGCGGTGTTGGCCGTCGAATGGCGCTAGCTGCGCAACATTTGTCCACCGCCGCCGTCAGTGTCAGCCAGTTTGCCGTGGCATACGGAGCTCCATCGCAGTCTTTAACACTGGTAGCATGCCGCGACAGCGTGGACGTGAACCGTATGTGCAGTTGATGGACTTTGAGCGAGGGCGTATAGTGGACATGCGGGAGGCCAGGTGGACGTACCGCCGAATTGCTCAACACGTGGGGCGTGAGGTCTCCACAGTACATCGATGTTGTCGCCAGTGGTCGGTGGAAGGTGCACGTGCCCGTCGACCTGGGACCGGACCGCAGCGACGCACGGATGCACGCCAAGACCGTAGGATCCTACGCAGTGCCGTAGGGGACCGCACCGCCACTTCCCAGCAAATTAGGGACACTGTTGCTCCTGGGGTATCGGCGAGGACCATTCGCAACCGTCTCCATGAAGCTGGGCTACGGTCCCGCACACCGTTAGGCCGTCTTCCGCTCACGCCCCAACATCGTGCAGCCCGCCTCCAGTGGTGTCGCGACAGGCGTGAATGGAGGGACGAATGGAGACGTGTCGTCTTCAGCGATGAGAGTCGCTTCTGCCTTGGTGCCAATGATGGTCGTATGCGTGTTTGGCGCCGTGCAGGTGAGCGCCACAATCAGGACTGCATACGACCGAGGCACACAGGGCCAACACCCGGCATCATGGTGTGGGGAGCGATCTCCTACACTGGCCGTACACCACTGGTGATCGTCGAGGGGACACTGAATAGTGCACGGTACATCCAAACCGTCATCGAACCCATCGTTCTACCATTCCTAGACCGGCAAGGGAACTTGCTGTTCCAACAGGACAATGCACGTCCGCATGTATCCCGTGCCACCCAACGTGCTCTAGAAGGTGTAAGTCAACTACCCTGGCCAGCAAGATCTCCGGATCTGTCCCCCATTGAGCATGTTTGGGACTGGATGAAGCGTCGTCTCACGCGGTCTGCACGTCCAGCACGAACGCTGGTCCAACTGAGGCGCCAGGTGGAAATGGCATGGCAAGCCGTTCCACAGGACTACATCCAGCATCTCTACGATCGTCTCCATGGGAGAATAGCAGCCTGCATTGCTGCGAAAGGTGGATATACACTGTACCAGTGCCGACATTGTGCATGCTCTGTTGCCTGTGTCTATGTGCCTGTGGTTCTGTCAGTGTGATCATGTGATGTATCTCACCCCAGGAATGTGTCAATAAAGTTTCCCCTTCCTGGGACAATGAATTCACGGTGTTCTTATTTCAATTTCCAGGAGTGTACAAAGTTCACCTTTTAGTATTTAGCCGGCCGAGGTGCGGTTAAAGGCGCTGCAGTCTGGAACCGCAAGACCGCTACGGTCGCAGGTTCGAATCCTGCCTCGGGCATGGATGTTTGTGATGTCCTTAGGTTAGTTAGGTTTAACTAGTTCTAAGTTCTAGGGGACTAATGACCTCAGCAGTTGAGTCCCATAGTGCTCAGAGCTATTTGAACCATTTTTTAGTATTTGTTTACTAACAGCCGCTCACACAGTTGCATGTGACATGATGTTCGCTGAGAAAAAACGGCAACAGAAAAAAAGCACGGAAAATATGTCGCAAAGAGCGACAATAATTCTCAAAAACATGCTATAACATACAATACGTAAGGTAGTATGAAAGTATCCATAGAAAACTACATTTCAAAAACCGAATAATAAAAATGCAAAAATGTGCCACTGTGTTTGTATAACTATGCTATTCTCTGCATGTTTTAGATTAAAAAACCCACTGATGATGGTGTTATTTGTCGCCGAAACTAGTTTGGGAAAATAAACAAATAAACTAATAACAATGTGTTTTGCATCAAAGCGGACTCAGTTTCTGATATTGTTGTTTTCCTATGCAAACACGGACCAAATGGAAGAGTTCCAAGATAATGTAACGCCCTGATATTAGGCGACCGCAACTAGCCAGAATAGCATGCAGAAAAACCCTAGACAATCCATAACTCTCTACACACCAAGACCTAGTACCAACAAACAATTTTAAATCCAGGTCACCTTTATGGAAAAGAACTGCAGGGCTCCGACTCTGAAGACAGCTTGGAAATAACTATGCGCTCTAAGCGGCCATTTGAACCAAAATTTTGTGAATGATTCCAACAAGATGATCAGTGGATTCAAAGTTCCGAGGAAATTGTGGACAACTTTGAAGTGCGTCAGAAGAAGTGTTATTTGATCTAAACAACAAAGGGGGAAATGAGGCCTTTGAGATAGCCCTGAATGTGAGTGCAGTAAAGTCCAGTCAAGGGACCATTCACTTGTGTGTGGAATGCTTCGCTGTGAGGGTGAACTGATGGCTTCAGTCGGGCAAGGAAGTGCAAGAGTAGGTGTGGTTGAGTGGGTGTGGTTGTGGATTCGTCAGCGGCCGACTACATTCTGCCAAACAGGAATTCATTGACTCGTTTCAAAGTGGGATAAATGTCTTAGCCCATGTGTTGACTACTTTTGAGTGGAACCGTTCCATGGTCCATTTGTGGCGGTTGTTCGGTTTTCATTTGACTGCCCCTTATACGTGGACGCTAGTAAAAATACTATGTACTCTGCTTTTGACAAAGTCGAATTATATTACTTATGAATCTAACATTATTCCCAGCTTAGCCAATTGTGGTAGTTGTGAGAAGTAAGTTGCCTTCCTCTCATTTATTGTTTGTGGAAGTTGCGCTACTAAAGCAGTTATTTTCATCCAAACAGACGATGCGATGTGTAAGTGCGATAAATTCTTACATGTTGGCTGCATTTTCAGACTCATAATTTCCGGCGACAGTGTTCAAGCGGTGCTTTGTGTACCGAAAATTGGTCCAAAGTTTGCTGATCCACGCCACGTATTTTTACAGAGGAACGAATACTCACAAGGAGCGTGATTACGCAATCTGGAAGAGTTCAAAACTTTTAATCCGGGTTTTCTCTTTCTGTGGATTCCCTAAATCACCAGAATGGCCCGCATATCGTGGTTCCCGGTTCGATTCCCGGCGGGGTCAGGGATTTTCTCTGCCTCGTGATGGCTGGGTGTTGTGTGATGTCCTTAGGCTAGTTAGGTTTAAGTAGTTCTAAGTTCTAGGGGGCTAATGACCATAGGTGTTAAGTCCCAAAGTGCTCAGAGCCATTTGAACTATTTGCCATCACCAGAATGTTTCTTTGGATAAGTTCATGGCCGTTTGATCCCCCACATTTTGAACTCGACCTCTTGTCTCTAGTTACCAGAATGTTTAGTAGACGATAGTCTCTATTTGATTCGTGTCGCCTCTTGGTCGACTTTCACGAAACAAACTGATGAAGCGTGTTTCAGAACAGAATGAAATAGCAGAAAATGTGACATGCAATGTCTACAATTTCATTCAAAATAGCAAGTGTTTTCTTATGTATAAAAATTACAGACATACGTTAGGAAACAAATAAATACAAGCAAATCTTTCTCTGAGGCGGCCGTAGGAGTATGTTATGAGCGCAAAGATCCTTTAATTCCCGCGTACGCACGTAATTCAGTTCAGGAGTCCCTCTTCTTATTTTATGCGTCGCGGCAGAGGAAGCGTCAGCAGTGCACACGTAATTATTAAACGAATGCAAACAGCCGTTTCCAGGCACACTGAGCATAACGCTCCGCGACAGTTGCCTTCATCACAGGCTGTCTTCGGTTCGCTACGTGTGCCGCGTGAAATAATTAAGTCTCCGCGGGACAAGACGCCACAACTCCCGGCCAGCGACTCTTCTTGCAGTTTTACGTCAGCCAAGATATACTTACCGACTGGCGCCAGACGTTCTTGGCTCTTGGTCGAAACCTGCCACTTTAATTTATCGCCACGCAGTAACGTGGACAGGTCTGTATAAGACACTCCTACTGCTCACATGAGGATTTCTTACCTTTTATTTGCTCGCATGCGATCCCCTTTCGAGCGTGAGCTCATCATCGGGTGCGGTTTCTTTTGACTCATCTTCTTTTCCATCTTTTTCTGTTTCGTTAATAATGATGAAATACCCGCCTCACAAGCAGAACATACGTTTTTGCGATGGCGCTCAACTCTTTGGAGGCAGCTTCGAAATATGAATGGAAATAAATATTTTATAGCAGTACAATGACTTGGTTCAAATGGCTCTGAGCACTATGGGACTTAACAGCGGTGGTCATCAGTCCCCTAGAACTTAGAACTACTTAAAGCTAACTAACCTAAGGACATCACACACATCCATGCCCGAGGCAGGATTCGAACCTGCGACCGTAGCAGTCGCGCGGTTCCGGACTGCGCGCCTAGAACCGCGAGACCACCGCGGCCGGCGTACAATGACTTGCACCGTTGCGATGTGTACACTATTTTGCTCCAGTCTCTACCATGTTATGTGTAAGGGGCAATCAAATGAAAACGACTCCTAAGGAAAAAAGGCAAAAAGAACGTTTAGTATATAAAAAGTAATCGTCGTTAGAGTTAACACATTTAAGCCACTGTGAGACGACGGTCAATGCCTCCGTGCAAGCATGTTTGCCATTGCCTACGGAACCATGAGTACACCCGGGCGTGCACTTCTTCGTTCGAAGCAAATTGACAGCCTAGGATGCCATTCGCCAGGGCTTCATCTCATGGTAAGAGATGTGTATGGAGGATGTGTCAGAGCTTCTCAGCAAAACTTCTGCAGCGTAGTCGAAACAAACTTGCCAACATGTGGGTCCGCCCCCTTTCGCTGAGAAGCCGTGACACATTCTCCACAAAATCCCGGTTTCTTCTCAAACAAGTTCCACGTTTTTAGAGCCCCGAAGAAGGACATTCGAAGCCACGATTTGATTCGCACGAAGAGATGCAGCCGGCCGGAGTGGCCGAGCGGTTCTAGGCGCTACAGTCTGGGGCCGCGTGACTGCTACGGTCGCAGGTTCGAATCCTGCCTCGGACATGGATGTGTGTGATGTCCTTAGGTTAGTTAGGTTTAAGTAGTTCTAAGTTCTAGGGGACTGATGGCCTCAGCAGTTAAGTCCCATAGCGCTCAGAGCATTTTTTCATCGAGACATCAACCTTCTTGTCTCAGAGTGGGATAATGTACAAGGGTCATTCAATAATTAAAGAGACAAATTGGTCTGCAGAAAAAAGAGATTACTTTTACAAACCAATACTTTTCCTACTTTTCAACATAAACCCCTTGAACATTTATGCACTTGTTCCAACGGGCTACAAGCTTTAGTATTCCGGCTGCAAAGAACTCTTTATCTTGATGTTTTAACCAATTTCCCACAAAGTTTTTTACGTCCTCGGTGTCCTGGAACCTCTCTCCACGTAGTGCCTCCTTCGGTGGACCAAACAAATGAAATTCACTAGGTGCTAAATCAGGACTGTAAGGGGGATGAGGCAATACTTCCCAGCCCATTTTGTAGATGGTTTCACGGGTTAGTTGAGCAGTATGAGAACGTGCGTTGTCTTGCTGGAGAATCACACATCTCCTCTGAGATCTACGACGTCTCTTTCTCATGGTTGGCTTCACCTTGTTTAAAAGCAAATCCGAGTAGTATTGGCTCTTCATTGTACGCTGCTGTTCGAGATAATCACAAAAAACTGGACCTTTAGCGTCCCAAAGCACCGTCAACATGACTTTTACTGATGATGCTTGGGATTTGAATTTTTTCTTGACTGGTGAGGCGGTGTGATTCCATGCCAAGCTATGTCTTTTTGTATCTGGCTCATAATAGAGAAACCAAGTTTCATCACAAGCTAAAATTTTGTTGAGGAAATGCTCACCTTCTCTTTCATAACGTTCCTTTACCTCTGTGCACACTCTCAACCTTATTTCCTTGTGTAATCACGTCAGCTCCTTTGGGACCCATCTAGCACATGTTTTGCGGTACTTCAGCTTATTACAGATAATGTTATGAACTGTACCAGTACTACCTTGAGCCTTATCAACTACCATTTCCACAGTCATATGGCTGTCGGCACGAATAATGTCTTTTGAATGTTGGGCTGCATAAGGTTCCCTCTCTGTGCAGCGGCCGTGGAATAGAAAATTATAAAGAATGTAGCAACCAGTCGCGGAAACATAATTTATTTATCTTGTTGCAAAGCGATATCGACTGCTATCAGTCATCATCGGTGCTAAAACAAATACAAGAGACAGGGCATAAACAACAACTGCTTTAACAAACAAAAATTGAAAATAAAATGTAGTTACATCAAATACAACATATACAGATGTCTGAAATTAAAATTCAAAGTCATAACATACCCTTTTTTAACAGATACACGCTATAAGTAGAAGTATAGTCCTTGGCAGATTTCTATCATAAAGTGACACATCATAGGTCAGCATTACAGTTGAGGTGGCGCCACATTGCAATAAGCGTCCTCTATGTAAAATACAGAACTAACGTAAAATACAAGCAATAAGGAATATATCACATTACAAAAAAATTATACAGTGATGGTAATATATAATATCAATTTAAATAATTACAACAAGTGAAAATGTCTGAACATTGCTTGTCAGATGATAATAACAAATTAAATGTATACGCCAAAACTACGATCGTCAAAATTGTAAGAAGAGATAAACTCGCTAAAAATATGATTTAAGTCACACAAATTTAGGAAATGAAACTTATTTGTCATAATGACGAAACCGAATATTGGTATCAATGGCCATCTGACGTTCTACATACGAACTACAAGTGCAGCAAAAGGCACATTTATGTCACTTCCAATAGATAACGCTTTGTTACTGAATTCACAAATGCAAACTTGGCAGAGTTCAGGTAAAAATTACAGTACGAGATAAACAATCGTATTACTTAAATAATGCGATTAACAAAGTGTAGCGTATATAAAGAACCATATATGAGGATAACGACTTTAGATTTACTATGCGAACTATAGCCTCATGAACAAATATACCATGCGCCCTTATATTTCTTATGAGTATGGTGGTAACCGATACAAGGATTGCCATATCACTGCCAACCACCGGCGCTAAAATACATGCTCAAAAGTCATTTACAAAACAAGAAGAGCAGCACGCTCAAAAATGTAAAACCAACTCTAGACACCGAAAAACATTTACCATTTAACAACAACTTTTTTGAATAAGAATGGCTCAGTTTAAGTGCGAAAATTGGCAACTGCATCAGATTTTACAAAATACATATTTTCTTTAAAATACATATAAGGAGATACAAAACCATTTATATAACCAAAAGTTAAAATTCCAGAATGAATAGACGGCACTCGATGTAAGGTGACATAAATAATCATCAGGAAGAGAACAACACAACATACTGTATTATATCGTTCTAATGTGAACAAATATGAACAATCTTGTGATCACAGACCATCTGCTCAATGCAGCAAACGTACATTCTAATGGCCTAAAATATTCGAAGAAACAACGATTAACTACGTAAGTTTGCCCGAAAAATATAAAGGCCGCCTTATATTGAGTAAAGTTACACTGATAACGACTTGTCAACCATTAGAAAATGGGAAAACAGTAACAACATAATCAGTTAATCTATTCCTTCAGCGAACTAGATCGAGCCACTGAGGCCATCTACAGGGAAAAAGCAGTTATTAATGAGCACACATAATTTCCAGAACGGTAGATGGCGCTGCAAGGGAATAGAACTATCAAGTATGGTGTGCATTTTTCATGAAAAGCTATTATTTTTCATTGCTGGTAGAATGGGTAAAACCACGATTCATACAACCTTCACCCTAAACTTTAGACTTTTTACAGTATGTATTCATTGGTTTCTCGCCTTCAGCAGTTAAAAAACGAACAAAAGAACGTTATCGAACTAATGTGGACGTTTCAAGCGGATTCGCCATCTTGAAACGTATTTTTGAAGTTATAAACAAAACAATGTTGTTACATCAGCTGATCAGAGCTCATCGCAGTGACGCCAACTTAAAGCCACAAAAGTACCAAACTTGCCCTACCAACAGTTTTTTCCCCAGACCAATTTGTCTCTTTAATTATTGAATGACCCTCGTATTAACAGTTATTGCAATTGGTTTTAAAAAAATAAATAATTTACGTATTTTTTCATCTGTCTCGTTTACATTTGACTGTTCCTTGTTATCATTAGACTATCTGATCAATATCTGAAATTTTTAATGTGTTTTCTGGAGGATTTTCAGAGAGTCTCATTATCATATTTGAAAATGGCGTCACTGGAACATATGAAATAAGAGTGTGTAGTAAACGTGAGCAGAAATACGTATCCTAAACGTTCGAGATTTAAGGTGCGTATTTGATATAAAGTGGGCTATCTGTTCATGGTAGAGGTGCTGCAAATTGGTAAATATTACTTTGTGTAATTCTGACAGCGAACTGACGAGTAGCATCGCATAAGAAAATTCCGTTGCTAGTTTTATAACATAATTATAAGTTCTTATCACGTTGCTTTTGCACCTGCAATAGTAATGTTGCGCACTGATTCCAGTACAATGCGAAGTTTCCTGTGAACAGTTTAAACGATTAGCCTTCACTTTTATGTGCTGAAATTCCAGATGGCACAAATGCAGACAGGCGCAATCTAGGGAACCTTAATACTTTTGCCCTGACAAATGAAGTGACGCGGAATATAAGAAGCGGCAAAACAATAGGTTTATTGAGTATTGTGTGAATTAGGAAATAGTTTCTGCTATTTGTTTATGTTTCTAAAAGAATTCAAATAGTGATGAAGAGGCAGACTTAGCTTTGCATTTCTAAATCCACGACTTGTCTAGCACCTTCTCGAAGGTGAGGAGGGTCAGATTCAAGCACTAACCCCTCCATATCCTCATTCATAACCGAAACTCTGCGTTCTTATCGTGTTTGGCTACGGTCTCTGGGAGATTTAAAAACTAGTAACGACGATAAAGAGATATTATTCCCCGTAATGCAAATATCTTTGCAAATTAAAGGATAACACTTGCAGCTATGGGTAGGTAAACATGACGGCCATTAGAAGGAAATCCCATACTAGCTGACGACATTCCCGATCACTGTGTTGCTTTTACTGTCGTTGTGGTCTTCAGTTCGAAGGCTGTTTTGATGCAGCTCTCCACACTACATCCAGTGCAAGTCTCTCCACCCTCGCATAACGACTGTATCCTGTGTCCAATTGAACCTGCTTGCCATAGTCACGTTTCGGTGACACTCTTCCTTTTTTATGCCCACTCCCCACACTTGCCTCTATTAGCAGATTGACACTTCCTTGATGCTTCAGGATATGTCCTATCAACAGATCCCTTCTTTTAGTCAAGCTGTGCCCTAAAATTCTTTTTCCCCCACTTCGATTCAGTACTTCATAATTATTAACGCGATTCAATCATTCAAAATTCTGCATTCTTGTGTAACAGCACATTTTAGAAGCTACATCCCGGAGAAACACCTCAACCTAAAAACACACTACTCCTAATACCTATAATTATTAGACAGCAAATGAAGTCAATACTGATGTAATGTTGTTCACCACATTGTCCTCAGTCACCGATAAAATATCTGGACTTACATCCCCAACACTACATTGGCGACTGTTTCCAGACCAAATCTTTGACTTTGTAGTGGCGTGTGCACTGTAACTGAGGAATGTGGCAGATTAAAACTAAGAGCCGGACAGGGACTCAAGTTTCGTGATAGTGCAAACTATGCTGCAGAGTCAAAGATTCATGTAACGCCTTTCACCCTTTTGGGGCATCATCAGATTGTGTCAAGTAGCTGAATATGTAACCCATCCGTCATAAAACCTTATAAAATGGAAAATGGACGCAAAAAGTAACTGGATATGCAATTCATACGTCATATCTAATTACTGGTGGGTCTATTTTCCATTTTGTATGGTTTTATGACGGATGAGTTATACACCCAGTTCCTTTTACAAGGCCGCCACGTTGGCCGAGCGGTTCTAGGCGCTCAGTCCGGAACTGCGCGACTGCTACGGTCGCAGATTCAAATCCTGCCTTGGGCATGGATGTGTGTAATGTCTTTAGGTTAGTTAGGTTTAAGTAGTTCTAAGTTCTGGGGGACTGATGACCTCAGCTGTTAAGCCCCATAATGCTCAGAGCCATTTGAACCATTTGTGAACCTTTTACAAGAAATGTGTGTGAAATCTTATGGAATTTAACTGTTAAGGTCATCAGTCCCTAAGCTTACACACTACTTAACCTAAATTATCCTAAGGACAAACACACACACCCATGCCCGAGGGAGGACTCGAACCTCCGCCGGAACCAGCCGCACAGTCCACGACACCAGAGTCCTAGACCGCTCGGCAGATGCCGCGCGGCAGCTCCTTTTACACAATCTGATGATGCCTAAGGGCGAAAAACGTTATTGATATTAAATAACTCTGCAGCCGAGATTGTTTTTATTCTGAAATAATTCAAAACTGTTTGCTGTATCACACTGCCAAAATGGAATGGATAAATTTTTACATTCTGGAAACTATCCGCTATGCTGTGACCAAGCCATTTCTCCGAAATATCTTTGCTTTCAGGGCTACTAGTGGTGTAAGATATGAAGAGGAATTTCTCTGAAGTTGGAAAAGTGAAGATACGTGAAGATACATGGGCGGGCACGTGAGAAGTGTCTAGGTAGCTCAGCCAGTGAAAACATCGCCCATGAAACCCGAGTTTCCGGGTTCGAGTCCCCGTTCGTACACAGTTTTAATCTGTCAGACAGAAGTTTCACAGCAGCGCACACTCTGCTGCAGAATGAAAGACTAATTCTGGAAGCCTGCTTGATTTCGCTACCTCAGAAAGCGGCAGCTCTAACGGAGCAGTTCCTGGCTGGATGCCACGCCTCGTTCGCTTCTCGCTGTTAACCGCTTTGCTCGATTAATCGCCCAAGTAATTGGTTTTGACGTATTACTGAAATATCATGATTGTCTAATTACACACATTAACCCGCAGAGGGTCTGTCATTATCCTAATGCAGTCGCTCTTTATTGCTCTTACGATAATGTGACAAGTGTTGTGCTGTTTAGTTCCGAGCTGGCATACTCGCCGCGAGAATAATAGAGGAGCGTGTGAACACTACGGCAGGTCACAGCGTGACAGTTAATATGTGTTTAGTGCGCTTGTAATCGCAGAATTTCCTGCTGCTGCTGTCCGTACCGAGGAACTAGTTGAGGAAAGACGACTCTCTTAAAATTACCGACGTACAATGCTACTCGCCAGAAGTGAAGTAAAAACCTACACTACTGGCCATTAAAATCGCTACACCAAGAAGAAATGCAGATGATAAACGGGTATTCATTGGACAAATACATTATAGTAGAACTGACATGTGATTACATTTTCACGCAGTTTGGGTGCATAGATCCTGAGAAATCAGTACCCAGAACAACCACGACTGGCCGTAATAACGGCCTTGATACGCCTGGGCATTCAGTCAAACAGAGCTTGGATGGCACGTACAAGTACAGCTGCCCATGCAGCTTCAACACGATACCACAGTTCATCAAGAGTAGCGACTGGAGTATTGTGACGAGCCAGTTGGTCGGCCACCATTGACCAGACGTTTTCATTTGGTGAGGGATCTGGAGAATGTGCTGGCCAGGGCAGCAGTCGAACATTTTCTGTATCCAGAGAGGTTGGTTGGTTGGTTGGTTTGCGGAAGGAGACCAGACAGCGTGGTCATCGGTCTCATCGGATTAGGGAAGGAAGTCGGCCGTGCCCTTCCAGAGGAACCATCCCGGCATTTGCGTGGAGTGATTTAGGGAAATCACGGAAAACCTAAATCAGGATGGCCGGACGCGGTATCCAGAAAGGCCCGTACAGGACCTGCAGCATCCGGTCATGCATTATCCTGCTGAAACGTAGGGTTTCGCAGGGATCGAATGAAGGCTAGAGCCACGGGTCGTAACACATCTGAAATGTAACGTCCACTGTTCAAAGTGCCGTCAGTGCGAACAAGAGGTGACCGAGACGTGTAACCAATGGCACCCCATAACATCACGCCGGGTGATACGCCAGTATGGCGATGACGAATACACGCTTCCAATGTGCGTTCATCGCGATGTCGCCTAACACGGATGCGACCATCATTATGCTGTAAACAGAACCTGGATTCATCCGAAAAAATGACGTTTTGCCATTCGTGCACCCAGGTTCGTCGTGGAGTACACCATCGCATACCCTCCTCTCTGAGATGCAGCATCAAGGTCAATCGCAGCCGTGATCTCCGAGCTGATAATCCATGCTGCTGCAAACGTGGTGGAACTGTTCGTGCAGATGGTTGTTCTCTCGCAAACGTCCCACTCAGGGATCTAGACGTGGCTGTACGATCCGTTACAGCGATGCGGATAAGATGCCTGTCATTCGACTGCTAGTGATACGAAGCTGTTGGGATCCAGCACGGCGTTCCGTATTACCCTCCTGAACCCACCGATTCCATATTCTGCTAACAGTCATTGGACCTCGACCAACGCGAGCAGCGATGTCGATATACGATAAACCGCAATCGCGATAGGCTGCAATGCGACCCTTATCAAAGTCGGAAACGTGATGGCACTCATTTCTCCTCCTTCACGAAGCATTACAACAACCTTTCACCAGGCAACGCCGGTCAACTGCTGTTTGTGTATGAGAAATCGGTTGGAAACTTTCCCCGTGTCAGCACGTCTTCAAGTCTACATCTTTAACACCTTCTGCTGCTAGGGGGCTCCGAATTGTATCGTGTAACACGGTAGTGTTTATCGTAAGCATGTCGGTGGGTCAGAAAGAACGTGCTGTAACCGAGTTTCGAATTCGAATATTTCGTCCTCGCATGGAGCACCATCTCCTTCAGCATGACGTATCAGACCACACACGAGCACTGTGCAATCTGCAGCAATCCGACGCCTTTGTTTCACTGCCATCGATTATCCTCCATACAATTCTGACTTGAACTTGACCCCATACGATTTCCATCCGTTTCGAAAATTCAAAACATACTACAGTGATGATATCAACAAACTGCCCTGTCGTTGGGAGAAATGTGTTCGTTCTCAAGGGGACTACGTTGGAAAATAAATAACATAGAATAAAGGTGTATAATGTGAATAAGAGTCGGCCGGAGTGGCTGTACGGTTCTAGGCGCTGCAGTCTGGATCCGAGCGACTGCTACGGTGGCGGGTTCGAATAATGCCTCGGGCATGGATGTGTGTGATGTCCTTAGGTTAGTTGGGTTTAATTAGTTCTAAGTTCTAGGCGACTGATGACCTCAGAAGTTAAGTCGCATAGTGCTCACAGCCATATTTTTTATTAATAAGAGATGTTTCATTTTTAAATCTTTAAGAGTTTTCACGTAACGAATTCGGAGTCATAACTTTTCACCATGCCGTATGTACACAAACAGGGTGAAAATGAATAAAAACCGGCAAACTGCAAGTACGGATACTTGTCTGTAAGTGACCAGAAATGCATTGTTGCCACGGTAGGTGGCGATGATGAATGACACGTCCTTTGACCACGTGCCCTGTCTTCCTTGTATGTTACAGGCTGTGTGACTGTGCGGCGTACTGTAAGCAGTAGAATGGTCCCGTATTCGTGTCGGGAACAGGCCGAGATGGTGTCTGTATACGGCCAAGCAGATGGAAACGGCTGTAGCAAGCCAAGTACCCTCACAGACATCAAACACATCATACAATTCAAGCCCTTTTTGGCGTTTGTGTGATCATAGGTTCTTTCGGAAAGACGAACGTGCGGGGAGGCAGCGGTGTATGCGTACACTAGCTTTTTATGACCGGGTTCAAAAGGACATTGAGACTAACCATAGTACAAGCTCCAGGCAAGTGGGCCGCCAATGTGGTGTACGCCAAAGTACGATTACGTGTATCCTGCTTGACAACCGCTAATATACCTATCACCTGCAATCAAAATGGCTCTGAGCACTACGGGACTTAACTTCTGAGGTCATCAGTCCCCTAGAACGTAGAACTACTTAAACCTAACTAACCTAAGGACATTACACACATCCATGCCCGAGGCAGGCTTCGAACCTGCGACCGTAGCGGTCGTGCGGTTCCAGACTCTAGCGCCTAGAACCGCTCGGCCACTCCGGCCGGCCACCTGCAATCCCATGGAGACAACTCTGAACATCTGTAAATATGTAGACGTGCTGCACTTATGGACTGCGCTCCGAGACGATTTGTTGTCGTCGCACGCACACCGTCATTTCCGGACACATGTTCATAAGACCATTTTCCTCCATTTTCCAGTCAGTTTGTCGGTTTTATTAATGTTCACCCTGTATATTCGGCAAGCGAATGGTGAGGAACACCGTACCAGTATTAGCGATTTTCGTTTTTATTTCATTAGCGTACTAATCGAGGAGAACATGGTTGTATGAATCTGTACACACCCAAATCTCTCTTTATCTTCTTGATCACTATGCGAGATATGTGAAGGTGACAGCACAGTTGTCACACAGCCTACTGTGAATACACGTTTCTAAACATACCCAACAGGATATTGCAAGAAATAAATCGTCCTTCTCCGAGGAATCTCATTTAAGTTAGCCGAGTATTTCTGTTATACTTTCGTATGGACTGCAATGAGGTGCCACAAGTGATGGGATATCGATATGCACTTATACGGACAGCGGTAGTATCGCGTAAAAAAATATATAAAAGGGCAGTGCATTGGCGGGGCTGTCATCTGTTCCGGTGATAACATATGAAAAAGTTTCCGACGTGATTATCGCCGCACGATGGGCATTAACAGGTTTTGAACGCGGAGTGACAGTTGGAGCTAGACGCATGGGACATTCCATTTCGGAAATTGCTAGGGAATCTGATATTCCGAGATCCACAGTATCAGGAGGATACCAAATTTCAGGCATTACCTGGCACGATGAACAACACAGTGGCCGATGGCCTTCACTTAATGACTGAGAGCAGCGACGTTTGCGTAGAGATGTTAGTGCTAACAGACAAGCAAGTGTCGAAAGCCTTTGGAAAATCTATTTATGTGATGGAATTACATTCTTTCGGAGACATGTGTTCGGAAGGGTAGTCCGTGAAGCTAAGGTGGCCACAATGCCACTAGGGTCCTGTGATGAGCAAATCTGCCTAGTAAGCAGGAGAGTCAGATTGAAAAAAAGCTATGTTGAGACTCATATGCCCGTTTTAGAAAATGTAAGAACACAGAGCGTTCCTGTTCACCTGCACTTATTGTTTGCAAGTTGCTGTGTGTGAACAGAGTAAGGTGTTTTTCAAATGAATTTGTTTTTTCTGAATCAGCGTTCATTCTCTGTGAGAAGCTTGTTTTTGTCCAGGATGATGATCTTGCAACACACTGGAATCAGCGATATTTGTTCTTTTAATCTGTGTATACGATGTTTTATCATTTTGTAAACACACGCGACCTACCCCCTCTCCCAGTCACACGGTACTTATAACTGTGCTGAAGATTCTAGCTAAATCTGTGTCAAGAAAGGATCTGATTCAGGGTACTTAGTGCAAAGTCTAACTGAAATTGGTCTGGGACTGGTGACTAGATCACGTTAAGAAGTTTTAATTGTTTTTCAGTAAGGAGGTAGCTATTGCTCTAAATGTGCCATTTGCGACTCTGTACAGCAGTCAAACATTGGTGCAGTTGTATGTTTACATATGAATAAATTTTGGTAGACATTGCGAGTACATCTACATACATACTCCACAAGCCACTGTACAGTGATTGGTGGATGGTACCCTATACCACTACTTGTCATTCCTTTTCTGTTGCATTCGCAGATAGAGAAAGAGAAATCCAACTGTCTGTATGCTTCGCATGAGCCGTAATTTCTCGTATCTTATCTTCGTGGTCCATATGCGAAAAATGTGTTGGTGGCAGTAGAATCGTTCGGCAGTCAGCTTCAAATGCCGGTTCTCTAAATTTTCTCAGTGATGTTCTCAAAAAGAAAGTCGCCTTCCCTCCAGGGATTCTCATTTGAGTTCCCGAAGCATCCCCAATACTTGCGGGTTGTTGCAGCCCACCGGTAACAAATCTAGCAGCCCGCCTCTGATTTGCTTCGATGTCTTCCTATAATCAGACCTGGTGTCGATACCAAACACTCGAGCAGTACTATAGCGTCCTTAAAAAAGAAAAAAAAAGGACCTGAGCACTATGGGACTTAACTTCTGAGGTCATCAGTCCCCTAGAACTTAAGGACATCACACACATCCATACCCGAGCCAGTATTCGAACCTGCGACCGCAGCGGTCGCTCGGCCTCAGAATGTAGCGCCTAGTACCGCTATAGCGTTCTACATGCGATCTCCTATACTGGTCCACACTTTTCCCAAATTCTCCCAATTCGCCTTACCTACCGCAGTCCTCAAACGTTCGTTCCGTTTCATGTCGCTTTGCAACGTTACGCCCAGATATTTAAACGAAGACTTTGTCAAACAGGACATCGTTACTGTTGTATCCGAATACTACAGGTCCAACTTTCCTACTCATCCGCATTCACTTAAATTTTTCTACATTTAGAGCAAGCTGCCATTCATCACACCAACTAGAAATGTTATCTAAGTCATCTGCGTCTTCCTGGAGTCACTCATATCTGATCAAGGCTCGCCGTCGAGGACAACATACTGGGTTCTAACACGTAAGAAGTCTTCGGGCCACTCTCTTGCCTGGGAGCCTATTACGTATGCTCGTACCTTTGTGAACAGTCTATTGTGGGGTACTGTGTCAAATGTTTTTCGGAAATCTACCTGTTGCCCTTCAGCCTTAGTTCGTAGTATATCATGTGAGAAAAGGGCAATCTGAGTTTCGCCCGAGCGATGCTTTCTAAAACTGTTCTGATTCGTGGACACAAGTTTCTCGGTCTCTAGGAAATTCAGTATATTGGAACCGAGAATATTGATGTGTTGACAGAAGTGCCGACACAGTGTGGTTTGAGGAGACCGAAATATACGCTATAAGCTCACGCAGGTTGGCGTGAGGTCTGAAACAGGATACGTAATGAATGCTATAAAGAAAAGTACGTAGCTTCTGGAATACTTAACTTTAATCCATCCTTGGTACATCGCTAGTGACGATACAAGTGAGACTCTATAGTTTCAGACAATATACTGCTAATGGCGCCTTGCTAGGTCGTAGCCATTGACTTAGCTGAAGGCTATTCTAACTATCTGCTCTGCAAATGAGCGAGGCTTCGTCAGTGTGCATCGCTAGCTACGTCGTCCGTACAACTGGGGCGAGTGCTAGTACGTCTCTCTAGACCTGCCGTGTGGTGGCGCTCGGTCTGCTATCACTGAAAGTGGCGACACGAGGGTCCGACATGTACTAATGGACCGCGGCCGATTTAAAGCTACCACCTAGCAAGTGTGGTATCTGACGGTGACACCACAAATATGTACAAGAATTCTGCAGTAAACCGATAGTAAAGATATTGGTCTCCACAGGGTACCTCCTTAGCAACTGGCATAATCTACCTGGAAGAAAATTCCCGTGGTTTGCCATACGTGTATACGATATCCCGTACATTTTCGGAGAGCAATAATTAGTAGGTGTGTCCACATCCTGGGCGATACTGTAATTGCTGTGTGAACAGCTGATAATAGCTTCAAGACGACGGGCCCCGCTGTATCGCAGATGAGGAAGGGAGCGAGATTAATGCGCGTGTGTGACTGGCGGAGCACCTAGCACAACCTCTTGGTGCGAGGCGACGGCAGGCGTGCACAAGTGCTTACGTAAGTCGCCTCCACGCCGACTGCTAATTACGTGGATGCCGGCTAGCTGGCGGAGACAAGGCGATAAAATTTCATGCGCGGGATCTGCACGCGCGAGCGTGAAGGGATTACCGCGCGCCGTCGCTGCCCTAAACGCGGGGAATATAAACAGCCGCGAAAGAAAATAGAGAGACACACACGCAGCCGGAACGGCGGGGACACTTGCAGCGCCTCGCAGCTGCCGCGAGAAACAGCCTCGTGGCGCCGCTGTTATGTTCAGCTGCTGATGATTTCAGAGGCGTCTGCCTTGGAAACTACGTGCCATTTCTACCACCTCCTGCAGCCTGTTACTCTTGACAGTAATGGCACCTCCTGACGCAGCAAGACTCCATTATTCTGGTGTCTTCATCTACACGCAAGCACGAGAACAGCCTGTTGTACCCTATTTCGCACACAGCATCTTCTCTTTTTGTTCTTCGTGAGAGCTCGTAGAACACAGGAGTAGTTTGGCTGTGACAGTTCTGGCACAAAGTAGGACACCAATGACATCACTGATGAATTATCGGATTTTCCAACCCTTCCCTCCCTCTATGACGTCGTATAATTTTGGCAGGTTTCTCCCACGCCACTGACATAGACTAATTGCCCTATGTGTAAAATAGCTTGGAATTTAAAAAATGGGAAGAAATGGAAAAATAGTGCAACTGTAAAAGTGGACTTTCCTGCAACTCTCACGAAATTACTGTGGAAGTAGGACTGTTGCCCTCAGTATAAATTGCCAGGAAATTCAAAACTCGCAAATGGCGCAAAGTCCTGTTGGTGGGAGCAGGTCACTAGTACTACGCATGGAATCCAAGATGAACAGTGTGGTACAGGGGCACAATCTCTATGACATTACAAACCAAGATGCCAGGACAAAGGGAAATAACCAGTCTGCTGACCTACCTAACATGTTTGCACTTACCGCTGTAGAGACCAGCAAGGCTATTTATAGTAGTCAGGTCACTTGTAGAATTCCTAGGTTTTCCCCACTTATATCACCATTTGAACTGTTTCCAGAATGAGATTTTCACTCTGCAGCGGAGTGTGCGCTGATATGAAACTTCCTGGCAGATTAAAACTGTGTGCCGGACCGACACTCGAACTCGGGACCTTAGCCTATCGCGGGCAAGCGCTCTGTCATCTGAGCTACCCAAGTACGACTCACGCCCCGTCCTCACAGCTTTACTTATGCCAATACCTCGTCTCCTTGCAGGTTCGCAGGAGAACTTCTGTAAAGTTTGGAAAGTAGGAGACGAGGTACTGGCAGAAGTAAAGCTGTGAGGACGGGTCATGAGTCGTGCTTGAATAGCTCAGATGGTAGAGCACTTGCCCGCGAAAGGCAAAGGTCGCGAGTTCGAGTCTAGGTCTGGCACACAGTTTTAATCTGCCAGGAAGTTTCATTTGAACTGTTGTCATCCCGAGTTTAATTTGACAGGAAAACCAAAATGGCTAATACATAAGTCATGCTGCATTGCGTTACTTCAGTGCAAAATTCAGACGCCATCTTCTCACCTGAGTTTCAGCAAATGGCCTTTTGATGTCACAGTTCAACCAAGTTCTTTGGAGATAACTTTAAAACTGTGTGGTTGTCAGTATGATGATGTGAGTACAGAGTTCACTAATTTGCAAGAGGACTGTTTACTTCTGTTGTTCCTAGCATCTTGGGTTCTGAAATCATAGATAATGTGCTCATATCCTAGACTGGCAATCTTGGATCGGCATATTGGATTCTACAGGGTGAGTCTCTAACTATTGCCACCTAGAATAACTCCAAAAGTATGATAGTAGCTGAAAAGTTTGTGGAACGAAAGTTGCGTGGGACAACGGGGGTCATAATATGAAGTTGGTTTTTTGTTGCTAGGTGGGGTCGCGTCAGAGATATGAAGGTCAACTTGGTTTTTTTAAATGGGATGCTATAGTTTGGTACTTATTTTCTGATAGCGGCTATTGAGATGAATCCAAAGATGTCCAACAGTAAGGTCTTTGAAGGTCAACGAAGGTCGTAAAGGTTGCATGAACGTCCATTTACACAAGGTGTCCTAAGTGATAACCATTGGTATCAACGCAGTGCTACAATCTTCTTCTTATGGACTGAGTGGTATTCCTTATCATATCGGCACTTATTGAAGCACGTGCTCTGACAATTCTCTCTCGTATATTGTGCAAATAGTAAATGTTCGCCGAATCCGGCATATCCATCTAACGTGCCATTGATATATGAACACCATTTGACGGTTTCGCAATACAACACTAATGGGATCGGTAAGACTAGTATCGTCGAATCAAGTGAATGTGAATGATATATTCCTTCGAAGAACAAGTCGATACGTTTTTCATTTACGGGGAATGCCGACGAAATTCAGTGAGATCTAGAGACTAACACGCTCACCCTACACGTCGTACGTTTAAATATTTGTATGGTAAAATGAGAACAACTGGATCTTTAATGCATCGGAAACATATCCAGCAAAGGAAAGTAACTGACGAGGAAACGGAGATTGCAGCACTGCATTGATACCAGTGGTCATCACTTCGAACACCTTCTATAACTGGATGTTCATGCCACCTTTGTGGCCTTCGTTGACCTTCAAAGACCTTCCTGTTACACATCATTGGATTCGTCTCGATAGCCGCTACCAGAACGTAATTATCAAACTATAGCATTCCATTAAAAAAAAAAAAAAAAAAAAAAAGAAAACGAAGTTGACCTTCATACCTCTGAAGGGATTCCACCTAGCAACAAAAACCAACGTCATATTATAGTCCCCGTTGTCCCATGGAATTTTCGTCCCACAAACTTTCAGCTCCAATCATACCTTCGGAGTTACTCTTGGTGGCAATAGTTAGTGACTCACTATGTATACTTAGCACAAGTAACCTACTTCGACAATGGCGTCAAGGGAAAAATACAGTGGCCACAATAAATTCTATATTCAAACAAGTGACCTACTTCCCCCAGCAGGAGAATGTATTCGCTTGAGTTTTTGAATTTGCTGCCAAGTTTTTGTGTGTCCATTCTTTGACTAGAGGTCTTGGGGACCAAGGCCGCCCTCTACTGTAAGAATATGAAACGCCTACAGCCGTGCTTATGATCTTATTTACTGTGTAGCTACCAGTTTCGGCGCTTTAGTGTACCATCTACAGGCCTTTGCTGATGCTTAAGAGGTTATCAGAATCCATATATGTATACGCTGTATCAGTTTCCAACATAACTAGTTTACGCATACTATCCGTAACTGTGATGTCAGTTTTGACGTCACACTTGCAGATAGTCTGCATAAACCAGTTATGTTGACCACTAATGCAGCATATATCTTGAAGCACCAAAGGCATGCCCATTCAAATACAGAGATATGTAAACAGGCAGAATACGGTGCTGCGTTCGACGACGCCTATATAGGACAATAAGTGTCTGGCGCAGTTGTTAGATCAGTTACTGCAGCTGCAATGACAGGTTATCAAGATTTAAGCGAGTTTGAAAGTGGTGTCATAGTCGGCGAACGAGCGATGGGACACAGCTTCTCCGAGGTAGCGATGAAGGCGGGATTTTCCGTTCAACCATTTCACGAGTGTACCGAGAATGTTAAGAATCCGGTGAAACATCAAATCTCCATCATCGCTGCGGCTGGAAAAAGTTCCTGCAAGACCGGGACCAACGACGACTGAAGAGAATCGTTCATCGTGACAGAAGTGCAACCCTTCCACATATTGCTGCAGATTTCAGTGATGGGATAACAACAAGTGTCAGCGTGCGAACCATTGAACAAAACATCATCGGTATGGGCTTCGGAACCCAAGGCCCACTCCTGTACCCTTGATGACTGCACTACAGCTTGTACGCCTCGCCTGGGCCCGTCAACACTAAAATTGGACTGTTGATGGTTGGAAACATGTTGCCTGGTCGAACGAGTCTCGTTTCAAATTGTATCGAGCGGGTGGGTGTGAATGGGTATGGAGTATGGAGACATGGACCCTGAATGTCAGCAGGAGACTGTTCAAGCTTGTGGACGCTCTTTAATGGTGTGGGGCATATGCAGTTGGAGTGAAGTGGGACCCCTAATAGTCTAGATGCGACTCTGATAGGCGACACGTCAGCATCCTGTCTGATCACCTCCATTCATGTCCATTGTGCAGCACGGCGGACTTGGGCAATTCCAGCAGGACAGTGTGACACCCCACACGTCCAGAATCGCTACAGAGTGGCTCTAGGAACTCTCTTCTGAGCTTAATCACTTCCGCTGCCCACCAAACTCCCCGGACATAAACATTATTGAGTACACCTGGGATGCCTTGCAATGTGCTGTTCAGAAGAGATCTCCACCCCCTCGTACTCTTACGGTTTTATGGAGAGCCTGTGGGATTCATTGTGTTAATTCCCTCCAGCACTACTTCACACATTAGTCGTGTCCATGCCAAGTCGTGTTGCGGCACTTCTGCGTGCTCGCTGGGGCCCTACACGATATTAGGCAGGTGTACCTGTTTCTTTGTCTCGTCAGTATATATGGATCTTGATAATCCCTTCAGCATCAACTACGGCCTGAAATGGCTTATTGAAACACTGAAACACTGAAACTCATAGCTACAGAATAAATAACATCATAAGGACGGCTGTAGACTTTTCTTTTTCTTACAATTTGTACATAGAACAACTGCCCTGCTTCCACGGTGTATCGAGGGAAAATCCAGTGATGACACTGAGTTCCATGGGAGCTAAAGTGACGTACTTCCACCAACAGGAATTGGCGTCGTCTTGAATTTTTGAATTTCCTGCCATTTTATACGTAGCTTGTGTGAAAGGGGTGGGGTCATGGAATGTGGCAACATTGCATAATAGCATAGGGAGAGGGGCAAGAGTAGGGACATCTGGTGACTCACCAATGAAATCATCAGTAATTCACTTTGTGCTAGAAATGGTACAGCCTACCTACTAACACAACGAATCACATAGTATCATTTCGACCAGCCATTCACATGCATCATCTTGCCAGAGAACCATTTTCAATACAGCTAAACGTATGAAAGATTAAATTGAAATTAACATCACAAATAAAACCTATTATGCTCTCTCAAATATGTTAAACAGCAGAAATACATGAACGAAAACCAAAATAAGCATACTGGACAACTATTGTCACCTCCAGTATGTATCGCGGCAAGAGTACTTCTAGCTTGGTAATGGCCTCAGTTCGCCAATGAAGTGAGTTCACAAGTTTCTTCAGGTATGCCGTATCCAACTGAACACATTCATGATTCGATCCCACACAGCTACCAAGTTTCTGAGATGTTGATTGCTACATTTCAACCATTATTACAAAAATATTTTCTTTGGCATTAAGATATGGTGATTTAGGGGAACATTCGACGTTCAGTAGAGTGCCTGAGTGTTTGTCAAATCAGGCAAGTATTCATGCAGCCCTTTAAACATAGGTTCTTCATCTTGGAAGCATACTCCTCATGAAGTTGATGAAGAGAGATTTATATTTGGTATCCCAGAATGTGCAAATAAAGATCTTGGTCCATATTCACAGTAATCTGAATGAGTGGATCTAAGTTATGCTATGTAAAACGCCGTCAAAACAACTCCAGCCTGACCTCCACCCTCCACATTGAGGATTAAACTCCTCATCGGATCGCAGGTGTCCTCAACATCTTGCAGCATTTGAAAAGCAGCAAAATCGTGACCGTCGGTCCACACCACACACCTTCACTCACCTAATGTCTAGCTTCTGTCTTATTCGGGTCATTGAAGACATGCAGCTCGATGCGCCGCTGTGAGCTCCGGCCTTTTTCAGGGCACCCGACTCCAAACGTTCTTCACATGCAGTTCCGTACGCAATGTTGAGTCATAAACTGGATGAAATTGATCTGCACTGACTGGCAACGGCCATCCCTGCCGGACT
Organism: Schistocerca americana; assembly: GCF_021461395.2. Classification (NCBI taxonomy): domain Eukaryota; kingdom Metazoa; phylum Arthropoda; class Insecta; order Orthoptera; family Acrididae; genus Schistocerca; species Schistocerca americana. The sequence goes on from NC_060122.1 coordinate 657,025,663, forward strand.
TGTAGCCAGTTGTCATTGACAAGGCACGACAATCGCCACTACTCCCTGTTAGTCAGGATCTCTCTTAGACCACTGCTCTTGTTACATGACTGCGAATGGCACACCATTGCTTGTAGACATCTGCATCTACATCCATACTCCGAAAGCCACCTGACGGTGTGTGGCGGAGGGTACCTTGAGTATCTCAATCGGTTCTCCCTTCTATTCCAGTCTCGTATTGTTCGTGGAGGGAATGATTGTCGGTATGCCTCTGTGTGGGTTCTAATCTCTTTGATTTTATCATCATGGTCTCTTCGCGGGATATACGTAGGAGGGAGCAATATACTGCTTGACTCCTCGGTGAAGGTATGTTCTCGAAACTTCAACAAAAGCCCGTACCGAGCTACTGAGCGTCTCTCCTGCAAAGTCTTCCACTGGAGTTTATCTATCATCTCCGTAACGCTTTCGAGATTACTAAATGATCCTGTAACGAAGCGCGCTGCTCTCCGTTGGATCCTCTCTCTCTCTTCTATCAACCCTATCTGGTACGGATCCCACACTGCTGAGCAGTATTCAAGCAGTGGGCGAACAAGCGTACTGTAACCTACTTCCTTTGTTTTCGGATTGAATTTCCTTAGGATTCTTCCAATGAATCTGTCTGGCATCTGCTTTACCGACGATCAACTTTATATGATCATTCCATTTTAAATCACTCCTAATGCGTACTCCCAGATAATTTATGGAATTAACTGCTTCCAGTTGCTGACCTGCTATATCGTAGCTAAATGATAAATGATCTTTCTTTCTAGGTATTCGCAGCACAGTAAACTTGTCTACATTGAGATTCAATTGCCATTCCCTGCACCATGCGTCAATTCGCTGCAGATCCTCCTGCATTTCAGTACAATTTTCCATTGTTACAACCTCTCGGTATGCCACAGCATCATCCGCAAAAAGCCTCAGTCAACTTCCGATGTCATCCACAAGGTCATTTATGTATAATATGAATAGCAACGGTACTACGACACTCCCCTGCGGCACACCTGAAATCACTCTTACTTCGGAAGACTTCTCTCCATTGAGAATGACACGCTGCGTGCTGTTATCTAGGAACTCCTCAATCCAATCAGACAATTGGTCTGATAGTCCATATGCTCTTACTTTGTTCATTAAACGACTGTGGGGAACTGTATCGAACGCCTTGCGGAAGTCAAGAAACACGGCATCTACCTGGGAACCCGTGTCTATGGCCCCCTGAGTTGGTTGGTTGGTTGGTTTTGGGGAAGGAGACCAGACAGCGTGGTCGTCGGTCTCATCGGAATAGGGAAGGATGGGGAAGGAAGTCGGCCGTGCCCTTTCAGAGGAACCATCCCGGCATTTGCCTGGAGTGATTTAGGGAAATCACGGAAAACCTAAATCAGGATGGCCGGACGCGGGATTGAACCGTCGTCCTTCCGAATGCGAGTCCAGTGTCTAACCACTGCGCCACCTCGCTCGGTGGCCCCCTGAGTCTCGTGGACGAATAGCGCGAGCTGGGTTTCACACGATCGTCTTTTTCGAAACCCATGCTGATTCCTACAGAGTAGATTTCTAGTGTCCAGAAAAGTCATTATACTCGAGCATAATACGTGTTCCAAAATTCTACAACTGATAAACGTTAGAGATATAGGTCTATAGTTCTGCACATCTGTTGACGTCCCTTCTTGAAAATGGGGATGACCTGTGCTCTTTTCCAATCCTTTGGAACGCTATGCTCTTCTAGAGACCTACGGTACACCGCTGCAAGAAGGGGGCAAGTTCCTTCGCGTACTCTGTGTAAAATCGAACTGGTATCCCATCAGGTCCAGCGACCTTTCCTCTTTTGAGCGATTTTAATTGTTTCTCTATCCCTCTGTCGTCTATTACGATATCTACCATTTTGTCATCTGTGCGACACTCTGGAGAAGGAACTACAGTGCAGTCTTCCTCTGTGAAACAGCTTTGGAAAAAGTCATTTAGTATTTCTGCCTTTAGTCTGTCATCCTCTGTTTCAGTACCATTTTGGTCACAGAGCCATTTTGGTCACAGAGTGTCTGGACATTTTGTTTTGATCCACCTACCGCTTTGACATAAGACCAAAATTTCTTAGGATTTTCTGCCAAGTCAGTACATAGAACTTTACTTTCGAATTCATTGAACGCCTCTCGCATAGCCCTCCTCACAGTACATTTCGCTTCGCGCAATTTTTGTTTGTCTGCAAGGCTTTGGATATGTTTATGTTTGCTGTGAAGTTCCCTTTGTTTCCGCAACAGACATATTGGATACTCTACGTTTATACACAAAAAAATTTATCGACTTTATTACCGTTGTGGTCACGAGCACTTCCAAACGCGATAGCTCCTTTTTGACATTCTGTCACACCTACACATCGACCTACCTTACTGTTCTGACTCCTTTCATGTAGCAGGCCCACACAAACCATTTCACTGCCATAAATCATGTCAGCGATGGAGCTTCATATGATCGCTTGGTACCAGTTCCACACCGTATATAGAGCTCCAAAGCGGCCAGCGTGCTCTCTTATCCTTTGCCTAATGTTTTTCCCCTAAGTTCAGCTTGTCCCTCGTACTGAAAATCGATGGCCGTCCTCCTTGTAATTCAGATAAATGATTTCCTCCACTGATGACAGCAGTGAATAAAATTCATACAGATTTACTGACACTTCCTTTATGTACCAGCTTTGTCAGCACACACGTCCAGTCTCCATTTGACAGGATTGCTGCAGCGTGGTGAGAGTCCTTTAATTTGGAAATTTGTGGCAAGTTCCAATGGGACCAAACTGCTGAGGTCGTCGGTCCCTAGGCTTACACACTACTTAATCTAACTTTAACTAACTTACGCTGTGGACAACACACACACCCATGCCCGAGGGAGGACTCGAACCTCCAACGGGGAAAGCCGTGTGAACCGTGACAAGGCCCCCTAGACCGCGCAGCTACTCCGCGCAGCTGGTGCGAGTCCGATGCGGTTGTATAAACACCGACATGTAGGCAACAGATTGGTGTTGCATTTCTGTCTTTCGGACATGCTTGTGGTAAACGCGGAAACCTGAAGGATGGCGTCGTTATTACCGAATGCGACCGAACAAAATCAACGTTCTGTAATTCTTTTCTTGGCTGCCGAAGGACAAACAGTAGAAGGCATCCATCGGAGAACGAAGAATGTGCATGGAGCAGCATGTCTGCCGAAAACCACAGTTGTTAAATAGTGCACCAAGTTCCGTGCTGGTCGCAATTCGACCGCAACCCTCTCCACGGATTCTACGGCCACTTGCAAATATTTCAAGCGCCACCCCCTCCCCCTCCCCCCTCCCCCAACAAATCCTTGCATTTTCAGAGACAGTCCACATTTTTCACAATGTCTTCCATCCGTGACATCTAATTTTCAAACAACACACTTCCTCCACTTACGCATACGTTTTTTGAGGTGAGTACAAGACCAGAATACGGGCACCAGTCAGTAAAACAGAAGTAAAGCACCTACAGTGTGATACATTTTAAGTTGTTGTTGTTGTTGTTGTTGTTGTTGTGGTCTTCAGTCCAGAGACTGGTTTGATGCAGCTCTCCATGCTACTCTATCCTGTGCAAGCTTCTTCATCTCCCAGTACCTACTGCAGCCTACATACATCTGAATCTGTTTAGTGTATTCATCTCTTGGTCTCCCTCTACGACTTTTAACCTCCACGCTGCCGTCCAATACTAAATTGGTGATCCCTTGATGCCTCAGAACATGTCCTACCAACCGATCCCTTCTTCTAATCAAGTTGTCAGACAAATTTCTCTTCTCTCCAATTCTATTCAATACCTCCTCATTCGTGATACATTTTAAGTTACAACTCCAAAATTAAGTTATGTCATTCGTAGAGTCTGCAAGCAGAACTTGTTCACTTTTTCTCGTTCCCTGAGCAGAGGGAGAGTGCGGCGCGATACGTGTAGCAACCAGCACACCTAAATACTGCACTGTCGGCAGTATCGGTGGCGTTTCTGCTGTACAAAGGGGTAGGTAACAGGACAGCGAGTGATTCACATGTAAATGCTTTATTTGTTTAAGTAAAGTGTGTAAATTGCCAGTACCTATTTAATGTGTCCATAGCACATAAAGGAAAAAAAAAGGCTGTCGTCGAATATCGAGAAGGCGTGTGTTCTGACGTGCCACGACCGTGGTTTAAGTCTCAGAACAAGCAGTTTTGAAAGCACTTTCATTTACTGTACCAAAAAGTGACAGTTGTATGCTAAATAAAATTATTTGAACGCAAACAATGTGAAGTACGACGGAACTGGATAAACAGTTTGTGCAAAACATTCTATTTGCGTAAGTTCCAAAATAAGGATTGATAGGTTTTTTTCCGTAATACCTTAATTATTAATATCCATTGAGTATGGTTTCAACGCCGAGAAAAGAAAAGAGAACAAAGGAAAACGGACAAGAAGTTACAGACAAAGCAGCAAAAATTAATTTAGAGGACCCTGACAAGAAGAAGAGCAATGTAAATGGCATTGGCGGCAGATACGAAGGAGGGGGGGCTGATTGGGGAAGGATGTCATACGTCTTTCCAAGTGTAAACGCCCCTTAATCACAACGTGTGGATTTGAAAAGACTATAGCATGTCGGGTAGTGCATTATTTGCTTGTTCTTTCACTATTTATTACAATGTGTTATCCTCAGCCATACTCCTATACTCATTTAAGGACTTATTAGGCAATCATATGCTGACATTTGTCTTCTTTCTCTTTATGGCCAGTAGCCATTTACGCTATTTTGAAAGACGAACACCAGCACTTTCTTCGTGATCTGTTTCACAATGCCGTAGACAGTTTCCAGTAAGAAACTGGATATTATGAATAATTTGTGTAATTAGCCCTTTCAACCATATTGAAATTTAAGATTTTGCCGCCCCCAGAAACCTGGTGCCCTGGACGGTGGCACGGTTCGCCCTCCCTCTTCCAGCGGACACAAGACGCCGGTCGAACTGGGATCTGGAAGGCCAGCCTGCTACGCCAGCTCGAGTGAGAGACGGTCGCCCATGCATCAGCGGGATGATTGCCTCAATGCTCACGGCGGATTTGCCTGGTTGGCATATCGATTCTGGATTTTACTGCCTTCGAACGGAAACTTTTTGATGGCCCCTTATATTTCTTGCACTACGGACTGCAGGACTTCACATAAGGGAAGTGTTGTCTATAGTTATGTTCCAGAGCAATAATGTTACAAAGCTAGAAGTGTACAGCCTGGAAGTTTTATTGGGGAACAATAGAAATGAAGCGAAGCAAATGTGTTCAGGCGATGGCGGTTCCTATCATTCAGGTAAAACTTGTAGTGCAGGCAGCAATAACGCGCAGTGTACTGGGGTCCGAGCAGTTAAGACCGTTTTACACGACGCTCTAACGAGTTAACGAGCGTCGAGGCCTCGTTACTGCTTACTATCGCGGCTTGTAATGTGGCCAATAAGCACGTGAACTCTTCCACGCCTGCAATGTTTGAAACGGCCCTTAAGCAGGGATACGACGGGGCTGAACCTCGCGCACCGTAGATTTCTGAATCGAGGGCGAGCTACAGTTTTATGCATGCAGAACACAACGTTGCTCTGCTCTCAATACCTCGTCAAGCAAGTAGCTGTAATGAGGCTTTATATGTCGCATGATCTTACCTGCGGAACTCCGGTAACTCCTTTCCATAAACAAAAATGTTCAAATGTGTGGGAAATCTTATGGGACTTAACTGCTAAGGTGATCAGTCCCTAAGCTTACACACTACTTAACCTAAATTATCCTAAGGACAAACACACACACCCGTGCCCGAGGGAGGACTCGAACCTCCGCCGGGACCAGTCGCACAGTCCATGACTGCAGCGCCCGAGACCGCTCGGATAATCCCGCGCGGCTCCTCATTTCCCTTAGCAGCAACACATTGATATATTTCCCAATGGTAACCAGCCGGGATCCTCTTCCACATCTCCTGATTCGCAGGTTTTACAAGCACCTGAAAAACGTGACAACTTAGTACAAGGAAGCCCACATAAGCTCTCCTGCACATCTTGATGCACTAGCGCTCGTGTAAGAAAGGATTTTATGGAGAAATAGCTTCGTCATAGCCTAAGAGTTGTTTCTAAAATGATTCTACCACTTCGCAGTTATAGTACCACTTCGCTGATTTGAAAATAAGTAAATAAAGTCAGTCGTATGGTATTGTTGACGTAGAGAGACGGAAGTTTAGGTTCAGCTACGTAGTTGGAAAGGTTTTTTTCTTCCGCAAGTTGGCACCTTTCATTCACGAAACGTGAATGTTGCAAGTGGTGCTGAGTGTAGGTAGTTATATTGAGCGTGTGCGGAATTTTAGTATCATACAGGTTGTCCCGAAGGAGAACGCCGCGATTCTGAATAACCAAGAAATGGCTCTGAGCACTATGGGACTTAAGTTCTGACGTCACCAGTCCCCTAGAACTTAGAATTACTTAAACCTAACTAACCTGAGGACATCACACACATCCATGCCCGAGGCAGGAATCGACCCTGCGACCGTAGCGGTTGCGCGGTTCCAGACTGTAGCGCCTAGAACCGCTCTGCCACTACGGCCGGCTCTGAATAACCGCTACAGAAAAGCTGTTCGAGATAATGAATCGATGTAAATGTCAATCTGAAGACAGAAAAAAACTTACTTTCGATACCTCAATACGTTATGATGTGAGCTCCACTTTTTGTTCTGCAGACATAAAAACGATACTCGATTTTACGCCATGCGTTTAGTAGCATTTCTAGAGTTACATTTGTAATGGCTGCGTTCATACAGACGCCTCAAATTTTGAGTTGTTTTTGCATAGAGGATTGTCGTCAGTTTCATTTGACGTTAAACTGGCGAAGTTTTTAGGGCAATCGGCGGGTTTTGTCTCTTTTGTAATAATGTGAATTTTGTAGGCACGCATTCGAATCATTTTATGCATGAGATTGGAGCGTGTTGCGTTATGTATGTTTAAATGAAAATTCCGTCGCAAAGGAACTATTTTCGGGCTTCCGATACAAGATTTCCCGATTTCTTCAACTTTGTCTTAACTTTTTGTCGACCAGCCTGGTGAAAATCCTCTCAACAAGCTTCCTGGTCATCGAAACCGGTTTTTCATCTGGTGCATTTTGGCTTGGATAAGTTTCCCGAAAGCAACACTGCGCAGTAAAAACTCATTTAAAATTAGTGTAGCAAAGAAGGCTCTATGCCTTTTGTCGCATCGCAAACTTCGTACTGGCATGTGAACCAAAGTGACATGTCAAGGTCAATGTTTGGCCCGTACGACATAATATACAAAACTAATCTTAAGTTGAACAGTTTTTCAGTAGCGCTTGTTCAAAATCCCGCCATTGTTTTTGGATCACCCTGTATTTGTGTTGTTGTCGGTGGAGAGAGAGGGAGAGAGAGAAGTGAGGAGGCAGAGCTGTGGGGTCGGGGTAGGGGGTGGTTGGGTGAGAAAGGCTTAGTGAGGCCACATAGACCACTACTCTCGAATAGCAGCAATAGACTCATTGAGTTTAACGTCCCCATCCCAGAACCGGTCACCATGAACAGTGTCACATGCCCTGACTCCATGAGCCATAACGCAGAGGTTTGGAATTTAGTCCAGCAACTATGCATCATCTCCGCTCCACTCGCCAGCTAAATGCAGATGGTGAAAATTTCTTCGTACACCAGGATTCGAGCCTGCCACTTTAGAATCGAGCACCATTGCAAAAACGTGCTTTGGAGACCTTGGCTCTGCAGGCTGGTTTTCGAAATTTATGGAAAGTGGGAAATACGTACTAGTCGAAGTAAAACATTGAGCTGTGTGTTGTGCCTAGGTAGCTCATTCGGTAGGAGGATTGGGCGCGAAAGGCTCTTGACTTGGAGCTTGGAACACCATAACAATAAAACACTTGGCCCTCTGTGAATATGGTTCTGGGAACATAAAATTATTTTATATTAATAACAGCCAGAAAAAATTTTCAAATTACCATAGTGTTTTAATTTTCTTGGTTTATTACAACATGCCGAGTATGCACTTCCTTTGCAATACATTTTTTTCTTATCGTAATGTAAAGTACAACGCCGCTTTCGTATGAATTCTTGGAACTGTTGATACCTGACAATCACAGACCACTTACCAAAAAGCATCTGATTGCTTTCAGAGATGAACTATAGCTAACTTGAAGGTAATATCTTCTAGGATGTTAGGCCGCTTATTGTTTCTTGTATACCTTCGACATTTTTATGGAACGTTTTGAACAACATGCATTAAGCAATGCACCACCATTGCCTTCTTGTGGGCTCCGCTGTGTGGATGACACATTGGCTATGTGGCCACAGAGCAAAGAAGAGCTTCACGGATTCTACAGTTTCTTAAACGAGATCAAGTTCAGAGAGAGATCGGTCACCCGTTCCTTGATGTGTTGGCACAAAGATGATACAATAACACTCGAGGACACTGAGTGTGCAGAAAGCTTACAAGTAGGTATTTAAATCCCATTCCGCACCAGCACTCGGCCCAGAGGCAAAAAGTGCTCAAATTTTGTCTCCATGAGCCTTCCGTATCAGTGACTGTAACAGCTTGGGATCGGAGTTAGATTTCTCAAACTAGACAATGAAGGCCAACGGCTATGATGGTTTTTCCATAGACAGAGCTTTTGAAAGAAATGTTATTTGTGGTAATAGGAAGGACGAGGAACTAACTTCTCACTGTTGGTTTCTGGATCTCCTGACCACATCAGCAGAAATCTATGGAAAACTGGTATACAGAATACATTTTTCAGCGGCGCACAGTGTGGCATCCTTACCAGATAGGATTGACTGAGTGCATCGAAAAAGTTGAAAGAAGGGCAGCACGTTTTGTATTATCGCGAAATAGGGGAGAGAGTGTCACTGAAATGATACAGGATTTGGGGTGGGTCTCATTAAAACGCATTTTTCGTTGCGGCGGAATCGTGTCACGAAATTCCAATTGCCAACGTTCTCCTCCGAATGCGAAAACACTTTGTTTACACCGACCTACATAGGCAGAAACGATCACCATGATAAAATAAGGGAAATCAGAACTCTTACGGAAAGATGGTCATGTAGGTGTAGAAGAGTTGCACAAAGTCAGAAAGTCAATAAGACGTTTGTCCATCTCTGGCTCCTATGCAAGCAGTTATTCGGCTTGGCAGCGATTGTAGAAGTGTTGAATGTCTTCGTGGAGTATATGGTGCCAAATTCTAACTGCGTTGCGCGAGGAAAAAAATGGTTCAAATGGCCCTGAGCACTATGGGACTTAACAGCTGAGGTCATCAGTCCCCTACTTAAACCTAACTAACCTAAGGACATCACACACATCCATGCCCGAAGCAGGATTCGAACCTGCGACCGTAGCAGTCGCGCGGTTCCAGACTGAAGCGCCTAGAACCGCTCGGCCACTCCGGCCGGCGTTGCGCGAGGAATACAAACAACGTGCAGGAAGACTCCTCTGTGGGCAAGGATATTTTTGATAAACATTCATTCTTTCTTGCTCTTCCTATTTTTCATCTCTTCAATAAGGATGGTCCATTAATAGTAGCCGGAAGAATTTTAACCGATTAACTTTTCTACAGCATAAGCCCGAGAAAACACCCGTTCTAACTAATGACGATGGCCCACCTGGTAACCATTGGAATTATACCTAGTAAACCCACTTCTTCAGCATAAACGCGGGAAAATTATGTTTTATAATATAACGCGACATTTTTCTTTGACAGTGTTGAGGTTGAGAAGATCGCAGCAGAGGGGTCGAAACGTCGATCGTGTAGAAGAAATATGATGCGGCCTAACATCCTAAAAAATTTCACTTCCAACGGCAACGGCAGCGAATGCCTGTAGACTTAAATAACTCTCTGGCATGGTCTCTGTCCTCTAGAAGAGGGAGACGAAAGAACACATAGCTATTAATGTGAACCTTTGCCCTACGTAATCATAGGTGGTAAAATCAGTTTTAGCTGGGCATCGATACAAAAATTACTACGTTGGAGGCAGAAATAAAAAGAGATACTATCACCAGGAAGTTTCAAAATAGCGTATACCTCGACGTTGGGAGAAAGATTTCTTCTGAAAACTATCTCCCACGCTTTGGCTCAGCTATTTTTCCTCAGTATCTTATCTGCGGGAAGTGCAAAACAGGTTCTGTGAAATTTGAGTAGCAGGGGAGAACCACCAGCAGAAGTGAAGCTGGAGGGGGAGATTAGTTTAACGTCCCTTCGACAACGAGGTCATTAGAGACGGAGGACCAGCTCGGATTAGGGAAGGGTGGGAAAGGAAATCAGCCGTGCTCTTTCGAAGGAACCATCCTGGCATTTACCTTAAGCGATTTAGGGAAATCATGTAAAACCTGAATCAGGATGGCCGGGTTTGAACCGTCTTCCTGCAGAATGCGAGTCCGGTGTGCTAACTACTGCGCTACCCCGCTCCGTAGAATGAAGCTATGACGTGGGTCGTGAATCGTGGCTGGAGAGCTTAGTAACAGCATTTGCCGTTAAAGGCAAGGCCCCTAGTTTGAGTCCCTGTCCGGTACACGATTCACTGAAATGGGGCACATGATACAGGCAGTTACTGGCATCCGTGGTGCAGTAGCTAAGAGAGCAGACTGAAGGAATTCTAATGGCACCGCATCGCTGCGTCTAGACTCGTACATCAGACGCGCAGCTGGGCATCGCCCAGAAACGCCCGTCGGCATCTGAACATCTGGCTGATCTGTGGATGTTCGTCCAGTTGGCCTTCGCCAGCAGGCGCTCTGATTGCTCCACGCCTCATTGAGCCCGCGAATCATACTGCTGGCTGTGTGTGTAATAAAGCTCTCCAAAAACAGTGCTAACAGGCCCCTCTGATAGTGACATAATAATATGTCTAAGTGCCAGATCTGAAGATATCAGTACTGCTATGGTCCACAAGAATGACGATCTGTTTGTAGCGGTCAGATGGACGCAGAACCTGGACGTAAAACTAAACATGAGGAAACTCAAACAAATTTTTTTATCTCATCAAAAATAAATGAGTCTTGAATGTAACGAGCACTTGTCCGTTATTTTTCTTGGCGGTGCCCCGCTACCCTGTCAGAAAAATGTGAATGGCCAACGTTAGCAGTGGATAATCACCACAAATAGGCAAAAAATACTATCGCCAAGTGCATGAAGTCTTCCGCTTGCCTCTACGCGCTCTAAAACTTTCGATACGTATTACCGCAGAACTTGACGTGTAAACGTGTGCAGATACTTTTTCTGCCAAATTTCCACGATTGCGAATTGAACCAACACTACATCAGTAGTGTTAGCTCTGGCGAAGGGGGAAAGGGGTGGGGGGTTAGAACTAACCACGAAATCCTATTTGCTTTACGCCTGTGGCAAACCTCTGTCTGATCATGTCAGTGCCCATACTTGATGATACAACTAGACAACTTACACTGTGTTTCATTAACCTATTACGTGAAGTGTCCTCAGTACCTTGCATTACAGATCAAGTATGTATTGTTACGCGGCCAGCTTTCTCTGAAATTGTCACGCAGCATATTTTAGAATGTCCATCCCCTTGATCAAGTAATCGATTACTACCACTGCATATTAATTACAATCAAGATTCAGTCCCCTTTAATGCCTTATTTTCATTTCTCTCTTTAGTACGGTGAAGCGATTGCACAGTCGACGGCTTATGAGCTTGCTAGCAAAAGATAGGAGTTTTAAAATAAGTTGGCTGCTATAAAAATGTTCAGAGTCCAAGACTGAGTCTCAGTTGAGGTAGCCAGACCAGCATTCGAATCATGCATCCCACACTCCCCGGGCGGAACACGAGATAGCTATTTCTCTCGAATGAGAGTTTTCAGTTGGATTTGCAACGTTCTGATGGTTACCTCATACTTACTTAAACTCGAGTTATGATGACAGTACTTACACTTGCACATTTTGCCTCTTTATAGCAGTCTCTGACGAATAAACTCCTACCATTATGGTACATTCAGGTATGTTGCTTGGCAATGTTTTCTGCTATTATTTGCTGAGAACTGCTCCGTCGTCGTTGTTCTTCCTTGTGACCACTTACAGTACAATGTGTTCGTTATGACATCTGAAACCCTAATTTCATTTTTTTCTGTTTTCCAGGTAAACATTACTGCAAGCGACGTCATGGTACCTTCAAGAAAAGACTGTGAAGCGTGGTATGTACACTGAATTCGAACTTGTAAGAAGGCAGTAAAACGTCTGTGTAGAATAAACTCACTCATACTGAGGACATTGTAAACGAAAATGTGGTGGTGTAGTTAAAGAAAGATAATTATGAGCGACAAAAAAGTAGCCTCTATTAAAGAGTTAACAAAAGAAGTCAGATGAAGGAAATAGGCATTCGTCATAAACCAAACTAGTGAGGTCTCGTAATTGAGAATTCATCTAAGAGTGGGAAGATGTAAGGGATATAATAGTTCTCACACACGAGCTATGGGTCGCAGCGATGTGTTGCTAGCGATGACGCTGCAATCAGTCGCTCTCCTCAATTCCGTCAGACAAGAGCGTTTCGCAGGCAATTTCGTATAGTATTACGAACTCCGTTATGTCGAGAAGTGCTTCTATGGAAAATGAACTGCTGTGTGTAGTATCAGTGGCAGCTGGTCCCCATATCTCAGCGAATATTTGAAAACAAAATAAATTAAAAATAACAAGAAACTGTAATTTATTAAAATAGTTTTGAAAGGCTTTCCATGGAAACTGTAAGTTACTTTACAGAATATATTACATTTGTCACTAGCGCCAATTGGGTTGTGTACGTCTTTCCAGTGTGCTAACTCAATTTGTTTTTCATTTATTAGTCCCCAATTCCTTTTTCGTTCTTTAGTCTTATACTTTAACTGCAAGTCTCTCTAAATGTGGCCAGAAAGCTTAAATCCAGACCTTTAAGAGATCATTTTATGAGCGCAGGAGTATTGGATACTTTTTGCTCAATGGTAAAAACAAAATTTCATCTTAGGAAAAGAGTGGAACGTACAAAATCACTTGTAACTGTAGCAAATTCTATATACGTTTGGCATCCTCTTGAAGGAACATCTTATAAGTACAAGGGTCATTCAATAATTAAAGAGATAAATTGCTCTGGGGGAAAAAACTATTAGTAGGGAAAGTTTGGTACTTTTATGACTTTAAGTTGGCATCACTGGGATGAGCCCTGATCAGCTGATGCATCAACATTGTTTTGTTTATAAACTCAAAAATCCTTTTCAAGATGGCGAGTCCGCTTGAAACGTCCACATTAGTTGAACAACGTTCTGTTTTTCGTTTTTACTTGCTGGATGCGAGAAACCAGTGAATGTATACTGTAGAATGTCTAAAGTTTATGGTGAAGGTTCTATGAATCGTGCAAAATTTTACAAGTGGATAGAGCAGTTCGAAAATGGTCGCGACTCAGTGAGTGACGAACACCGTTATGGCTGACCAGTTGCAGTTTCAACTCCCTCACTTGAAAGTCGAATTGATGACATTATTCGTGACGACCGCCGTGTGACTGTGAAAATGATAGTTGATAAGGTTCAAGTTAGTACCTGGTACAGTTCATAACATTATCTGTAACAAGCTGAAGTACCACAAAACATGTGCAAGATGGGTCCCAAAGGAGTTAAGGCGGCTACACAAGGAAACAAGGTTGAGAGAGTGCACAGAGCTAAAGGAACGTTGTGAAAGAGAAAGTGAGAACTTCCTCAACAAAATTTTAGCTTGTGATGAAACTTGGTTCAATAGTATGAGCCAGAATCAAAAAGACAAAGCTTGGAGTGGAAGCACATCATCTCACTTGTCAAGAAAAAATTCAAAACCCCAGGATGAGCAGGAAAAGTCATGTTGGTGTTTCGGGATGCTGAAGGTTCAGTTTTTTGTGAGTATCTCGAAGAGCGGCATACCATGAACAGCCAATACTACCCGGATTTGCTTTTAAACAAGGTGAAGCCAGCCATGAGAAAGTGAGACGTCGAGGATCTCAGAGGAGAGTTGTGATTCTCCAGCAAGACAACGCACGTCCTCATACTACTCAACTAACCCGTGGAACCAGCGACAAAATTGGCTGAGAAGTATTGCCTTATTCCCCTTACAGCCCTGATTTAGCACCTGGTGATTTCCAATCGTTTGGTGCACTGAAAGAGGCATTACGTAGGAAGAGGTTCCACGACAACGAGGACGTGGAAAAGTTTGCCAAAAATTTTCAAACGTCAAGATAAAGAGTTCTTTGCAGCCGGAATACAATAGCTTGTAGGTCGTTGGAACAAGTGCATAAATCCTCAAGGGGATTATGTTGAAATGTAGAGAAAGTATTGTTCTGTAAAAATAAACGCTTTTTTCTCCAGAACTATTTGTCTCTTTAATTATTGAATGAATAAAACGTTCTCGGTTTTCAAACCGCGTCAATTCGAATTCGAACTGACGCGGCTTGAACACCGAGAACGTTTTATTACAATAGATGTCGATTTGCGCACTATTATTGACTGATCAAACACAGTTCTGTTACTCGCCGTTTGTAACTGCAGCTACTGCTAAAATTCCCATTCAGTTCACTTCCTAAATCACACCTCATACTCATATGCTCTATTTTTTTCCTTTATTACACTAACTATAGTTTCACTGGCCTGTTAAAATTTTACCTTTCTGTAATTATATTCGCTTATGTAGCAATTTTGTACCTGTTTGTATTATTGGACGCTTTACGGACAAGATTATCTTGTTCAGTCATACCTTTGGAATATCGCTAAATTTTACTATCTACTGTACAAGTTATTTTTTTTCTCGGAACAATTGTTGCAATTTGTGATATAGATAATTATGTAATGTTTCACAAACTTTATCTAACCTAAATAGGTTTACATCGCATTTTACTGAAATAATACCTCTCGTTTTTGTCCTAAACTAAACATTAACAACTGTCGTCTTTGGAAATCAACTGGAATTCTCTTTAGTTGCAACATTAAAAAAAAAAAAAAAAAAAAAAAAAGGCCTCATAAAAATTTCTCAGCTACACGCATTTATCTTTGTACTTGACGACGGCGAAATAGCCGAAAACCAGTCAGTAATAATAAATGTTGTGAAATATTACAACGGTGCTGTGTATTTTTTCATTCATAATCTACAAAATATTCCAGCAGGCACAGACGAAACAGCCAACTGATGCAACTAACTGCAAGTACTTAAACAAACGGATTTGCAATCCCGATATGTCTACAGAAACGTTATGAACAGTAGCACTGCTGATTACAATAACTCTGCTTATAAATTATACATGGGAAGTTTAGATTATATGAAATGACGAGGCAGCAGTGTAATTAAATTGTCCAAAACATTTAAATTAATATTTCCACTTAACGGTACTGTACGTTACTGTGAATGCGTGTAGTTATTTGTAAATAACTCAAATATCATCAGACAGAGATCAGTGTATCGTGACTGTCTCTATGAACTATCCATACATTCTCATTCTGCAACACAAAATTCAAAATGCTAATCACTGCAAAGTATGAGGTTGTCAGTGTTTTGTATTTGTATTATTTCTAAATAAAAACATGAATCACTTCTCTGTGGCTTTCGAGGTCCCTGAATAACTATCAATTCTAACGTAAAGTTCTTACTTAACGTGGTCAAACTGAAACGAGTCAAAAGTACACAACCACACTTTATAACTACAGAAACGAATCGCAGCTATACCACCACATAACCGGTACATACCGCATGCGATTCATGGGACTGGATGAATTCATAATGATCAGCGATCGATCGCTGCGATCTGTAATTTGCCCACACACGTGCGCTGATGATGCTCGTGAGTCCCACTAAAAACTGACGCGAACAATAGAAACCATCGTGCTGCATTAGCCGCCGTACCAAAACACAGATAATTATGCCACCCATCACCCGTGGTGCCCCAAAGATTGGATCTGTCATGTACCCCCCCCCTCCTCCCGCCACACCACGTGGTAGACACCGGCGCCAACGATATATCGGAATCAAAGACTACCCTCAGACGCTCGGGCCGGCCGCATCAAAGAACGTTGTGCTTTGCTTAGGGGCAACATAGGGTTTCACGTCCTGCTAAGACGAAAACTCTTGTCTCTATTTGCAAAGTTGTCTGCCAGCCTAATGTCAGCTGACTTCTTATAAATACTGACTCAAGATACCGGTTGAACAAAGACCTATCAGTGCCATATTATATTTCATATACTGTGTCCCTCTAACGTGGGTCGTAGGCTTAATCTGCCAGGTCATTCAGATTTATCGTGAGCAGCAGTGGCCCTGTCACACTACTTTGAGGTTCGATATACATTGACTTCACTCATGATGATGAATCTCTATTGAGGACGACATGGCGGGTTCTGTCTGCAAGGAAGTCTTTAATTCACTCTAATATTTGTTAGGATATTCCAAATGTGCGTGTTTGGTTTAATTGACGGTGGTTTTGCGCTGTGTAGAAGACATCAACCTGAAGTCCACCATCTTCTGCCTTTTGGATCTCATGGATGAAAAGAGTAAGCTGGATGTGACGCGATCGGTGCCTGTGAAAATAGTATTGATTTCTACATAGGAACACTTCGGTCTCATCATACGCAAGCACAATATACACTAATAAGCCTAAACATTATGACCACTGGGATTACAATTATGGTATTCATTTTTATTAAGTGTTTTTTCTTCGTATAATGTGGGTCGCCACGATTCCCTGGTGCAACCCCTTCATCTCAGAGTAGCACCTCCACGCAATGTTCTCAATTATTTGTTGCATATCTTCCGGTTACCGTCCTTCGCCTGCTACTTTTACCCTCTATGGGTCGCTGTGGTACCGCGGGAGCTATTTACCAATGTCTTGACACAATCCTGGCATTCTGTCCTTTTTCCTAATTAGCGTTATCCCTGCATTCGGTTCCTCACCGACTTTGCAAACATGTGATCTTACTCTTCTACTGTTCAAAGAATAACGAAGAACCATTCATGGAAGGCATAGGGAGTTTCAGGAATGAGATTAGAATTTAGGGTAGTTTGATATCATTCATAAGCTACTCCATGACATTGTCATTATCAGTGAAAGTGAGGAAAAATTATAGGACATAATGAGCTGAAAAGTCTAATGAGCTCACAAGAGGTTGAAAGTAAATCAAGGAAATACGAAAGCAACGACGAGCAGCAGAAATGCTAAACTTAATATCAAATTCAAGGTCAACATAGTAGATGAGATGCAGATTCTACGAAGCAAGCACGACGGACGAAGCAAGAAACAGATTAGAAGAATCAAAGAGGGCATTTTTCGCTAGCAGGAGTCTTCCCATTTACAGGACCTGACATTGTCGGGTGAAGGAGATAAGGTGATCTTTATAGTTTGTTAATTTTTTAAGTTATCTTGACTACAGTAAAAAATAACATTACAATTTGCTGACTATCGATTTTGGCTGATAGTTTTATCTTTAGATCTATGGAAATATCATAGTATTGCCTTTCAGTTAATGTCAACTTAAAACTCTTCAAGAAATGTATTATTTGTTGTTGTTGTTGTGGTCTTCAGTCCAGAGACTGGTTTGATGCAGCTCTTCATGGTACTCTATCCTCTGCAAGCTTCATCTCCCAGTACCTACTGCAACCTACATCCTTCTGAATCTGTTTAGTGTATTCATCTCTTGCTCTCCCTCTACGATTTTTACCCTCCACGCTGCCCATCAATACTAAATTGGTGATCCCTTGATGTCTCAGAATATGTCGTAACAGCCGATCCCTTCTTCTAGTCAAGTTGTGGCACAAATTTCTCTTCTCCGCAATTCTATTCAGTACCTCCTGTTTAGTTATGTGATCTACCCATCTAATCTTCAGCATTCTTCTGTAGCACCACATTTCGAAAGCTTCTATTCTCTTCTTGTCTAAACTATTTATCGTCCACGTTTCACTTCCATACATGACTACACTCCATACAAATACTTTCAGAAACGACTTGCTGACACTTAAATCTATACTCGATGTTAACAAATTTCTCTTCTTCAGAAACGCTTTCCTTGCCATTGCCAGTCTACATTTTATATCCTCTCTGCTTCGATCTTCAACAGTTATTTTGCTCCCCAAATAGCAAAACACATTTACTTCTTTAAGCGTCTCATTTCCTAATCTAATTCCCTCAGAATCACCCGATTTAATTCGACTACATTCCATTATCCTCGTTTCGCTTTTGTTGATGTTCATCTTATATTCTCCTTTCAAGACACTGTTCATTCCGTTCAGCTGCTCTTCCCGGCCCTTCGCTGTCTCTGACAGAATATATTATTTAAAAAGTGGTAAAACATAATAGTAGTAAAACACGAACCATGGTTATTGGGATATCCGTAATTGTTGGACACTTTAAAATACGGGCCTCAATTTGAGGAAGAAAATCTTCTGGAGAAAAGCATTGTACGGAAGTGACTCATAGGCTGTGTGAAAATAGGAAATAAGAGAATGGAAGTGTCTGAGATGTGGTCTTAACGAAGTATACGCCTACTGAAAATAAAGTCCATTGATAAGATAGTACGAGAAGGTTGGAGCTTCTCTGCAGAATCTGCTAGAAAAGGAATATGTGAAAATTACTAATTATAGGACGATAGGACGTGAGTTAAGGCGTCTGGAAATAGCTTACATAGCACAAGAGGGAGCCATATAGAGCAAAAACTGTAGTAGAAAACAGTGATTGGAAGACATCTATCAAAATAATAACTGAGGACCGGACCGTAGATACGAATGTTATTGTGGTTGGTTGTTTTGGAGAATGGAGCCAAACAGCGAGGTCATCGGTCCGATGGGATTAGGGAAGGAAGTTGGCGTGCACTTTCAAAGGAACCATCCCGACATTTGCCTGAGGCGATTTAGGGAAATCACGGAAAACCTAAGTCAGAATGCTCGGACGGGGGTTTGAAACGTCGTCCTCCCGAATGCGAGTTCAGTGTGCTAACCATTGCGCCGCCTCGGTGGGTTGTTGCTTTGAGATTGACACAAGAGAGGAAAGTACGGTGAGCCGCAGTGGTCTTGTCAGAAGACCAGTAATCCCTCAAAACCAACGGACAGAATATTTAACAGTTTGGATAGAGTAACGTATGACCTGTCATTCAGTTTTTAGCTAGCTGTGCTGCGTATACGCTAATTTCTTGAGAGCAAGAGAGCTCTTTGTGGCTGCCCCCGTCCGCAGCACTGCAGGAATTCGATGGACTATGTGTTCCCAGGACTCCCAGACCAGACCGCTATCAGAGAGGACGAATGTTCTCTTCGCCCCGTGAATAATAAAAGTGGGACGCATGGCAGAGTTCCAAGAATGCACCGGCTTCCTCTACAGAAAACCAAAAACGCTACTCTGCCGGAACCACTAGCATGGATTAGAATCTACACGTTTGCACATAGTAAACATAAAGTTACATTAAATACACTATAATAGCATTTTTTTGAAGTTGTGGAGATAGGTTAACAGATACGGTGGCACGCACCAGCTCTTTAATTTCTCGTGGAGCTAGTTAACGGGCAGTGAAGGTAATATATATGCTGCTGTAAAGTAGAAAACAGAAACAACCAAAAGGGCATATTTGTTGGAGACAACATTCATCACCATTGCTCGTTAGACAAACGCTTTTGCAGCATATTTTCCCTACTAGTCGTCACTCTTTACAGATCAGTTTCGTCCTGGAACCTTACTCTAGTGTAATACAATTGTTTTCAGTGATGAGCCCTGCTTAGAACTGAGCTCGGATGACAGCGAAGACGTGTCTGCATACACATGTCTGTGGGACACCAACCTGTCTCCCGATACGGCCTGACAACCAGAAGTGACAACCCGGGGCGCTGTTTCTTTTCACAGCAGGACCTCTTTAGTTGTGATCAGCGTTACCATTACAGCACAACTGGAGCTAGACGATATTCTAAGCCCCGTGTTATTGCCGGCCGGAGTGGCCGAGCGGTTCTAGGCGCTACAGTCTGGAACCGCGCGACCGCTACGATGGCAGGTTCGAATCCTGCCTCGGGCATGGATGTGTATGATGTCCTTAGGTTAGTTAGGTTCAAGTAGTTCTAAGTTCTAGGGGACTGATGACCACAGCAGTTAAGTCCCATAGTGCTCAGAGCCATTTTCTTGAACCCTTGTTATTGCCCTTGATGGCAAGCAATCCTGGGCTTCCATTTTAGCATGACCACCCGCACACGACGAGAGTTTCTACTTGGTGATGAAGTCTCGGGTTATCAGCCGAGTCAAGGCGTCGTTCAGCGGCAACGTGACATCTTCGCCTGAAGATGAATGCAGGAAACTTGTTGAAAGGTTGCCGCAGCGCGACGTCTTGACTCGGCTGACAACCCGAGAAAACTTCATCATCGAGATTCGCCGAGAAAGTCTAAAAGAGAGTTTTTAATGCTTGTCTTCGTGCTTGCCAAAACCTACCTTTACCAGTAAGGTCACCAAGTCTCGCCCAAATTGAAAATGTTTGAAACACTATAGACAGCCCCCAACCCCATCCAGCTCAGGGTTTTGACTATGTAACGCGCCAATTGGAATTTGATACCATCTACTTCAGGAAAACATTCAACACTTACTACAACCACTTCCAAGCCGAGTAAATGCTTGCATAGGGGCCAAAGACGGACCAACGTCTTACTCACTTTCTCACTTTGTACAGATCTCCTGCTTGAATAAGTCATCCATTTTTCCTCGTCTTTAAAAATTTGTTTGTCTCCATTTGTACATCTCATATACCGGTTTCCGTCCCATTCAGATAATTTCTTCGTGGTGCGCCTTTTTATTCCCTCTCTCTCTTAGTGTGTATTTAACAGCTGCTTTTCTGTCATGACGCAGCGCCAGAACCGCACGGCCACCGCGGCCGGCCCAGACGTTTTGGGAAGGCAATAGGGCACAGGTTTGTTGTCGTCTGCTGAAGGGTACGTGGTGAATTAGAATGGGTTCGTGACGCCCCATAAGTGAAATGGTAACGATCTGACTGTCAGTAGATCGTCAATACGCCCTTATGGGTCTATGTAGTGATGGGAACAACCGAATAAAGACAGTCGTTTCATTCGATTATTGGAAAACAATGGACTTAATCGGTTGTGGCTTTACGTATCGGTTGAATTCTTCATTCACCCTTTGGAGTGGGACCACTCTATGGCAACAATCGACTCAGTCGGTTGTAGCTTTACGTATGGATTGCATTATTTTTCATCCATTCTTTTCGAGCGAGATCAGCCTGTGGTAGTAACGGACTGAAACCAATCGATACAGACCGTTGTTTTTAAAATGAACATAAACAGTCTCGACCGCAAGAAACGTCGGCAGCTGACGTTCGCAGAGTTCGTAACGCCTGTGCTGTTCACCGCCACTGCCTACCAGTTATGGTATGAGGTGTCAAGATGGTCCTAAATTGACCTAAACCGATAACCATAAAAATAAAGGTTTCTTGCTGTCGAGACCGTTTATGATCTCTTTAAAGTACTAAGAAAAACCGCAGCTCCCCACTATAAGTGTTCTTAAAAATTACAGTCCGTTACATTTTTGCGTACTGAGTGGATTATAAATGCAGTCTGTATACTCCTATCGGTTGTACCAGTCAGTCAGATTGTGTTTTTTAAGCGGTTTCCCAACACTCATGCCGCGCGTGGTAGCCTCGCAGTCTAACGCATCTTGGAACGGTCCGGGCGGCTGCCCCCGTCGGAGGTTCGAGTCCTCCCTCGGGCGTGAGAGTGTGTGTTGACCTTAGCGTAAGTTAGTGTAAGTTAGGTTAAGTAGTGCGTAGGCTTAGGGACCGATGGTCTCAGCAGTTTGGTCCCTTAAGAATTCACACACATTTGAACATTTTTGAATGCAACACTCGTCTAGGCGAATCCTGGGCTGGTTAACCACCTAGAGAATATTAACAAATGGTGACAACAATTTTGCGGGGAGAACTACATCCAAAAAGTGGTTGTATATGCTTAAAAAGCAAGTGATTAAAACAGACTGAAAAAGGTTGCGCCGTATCTACTTTCTGTTCACGTCTTCTCGTCATTTACCGAAAGAGAGTGTAAATGTTGGGTACAAACCGGCGGGAACAAAGACAAACAGCTTCAGTATATTTAAATTGAAAAAGAAATTGTTCATTTATTTAAACATAAATTTACATTGTAGTTCTAGCTTTTAAACTTTTAAAACCAGCCAATTACTGTTATTTATGTCATAACTACGTAAAACTCGTAATTAAGGAAACAAACACACAAATTTTGGCCTTTTGGTGTGGCCGAGCGGTTCTAGGCGCTACAATCTGGAACCGCGCGACCGCTACGGTCGCAGGTTCGAATCCTGCAGGTTCGAATCCTGCCTCGGGCATGGATTTGTGTGATGTTCTTAGGTTAGTTAGGTTTGAGTAGTTCTGATTTCTAGGGGACTGATGACATAAGAAGTTAAGTCCCATACTGCTCAGAGCCATTTGAACCAGCACAAATTTTGAAAACACTTCATTTATAGAAATATGCTGTTCATCGTCACACAACACCCAGTCATCACGAGGCAGAGAAAATCCCTGACCCCGCCGGGAATCGAAGCGAGAACGCTAGCACACGACCACGAGATGCGGACTGGAACTTTCACATTACTGACGTAACCGTCAGAGGTTTGTCAGTCGGTTGTCTCACATTAAGTGAAACCACTTAAACCCGGAGACTAGGTGAAAAACATTAAATTAGTTGAGTGGCAGCAGAGACTAGTTTCATTCGATTGTCAGTTATTAAAACTAGTCAGTTGTCCCAGCACTAGGTCTAGGGAGGTCGCGTTCTGTCCCATCGTCAAACACTTGTAGTCCTCATGTGCGGCCGCTTAAGCTGTGGAAACGTTGTCTCTGTGATACTGAGGACCCACCCTCGACAGTGTTGACGTCGAAAATCCGAATTCTCGGGTAATCTCCGATAACGCTATGACCCATGCGACTGCACCATTTATCATCCCACGTTCAAAGTCACTTAACACGTGACGTGCCGCCGCGTTCAGTACGAACTTGTACCAGAATACTCAGGTACTTTGTCTACACTCGCGCCATGCGCCGCCTCTAGCCGCAGCATTCGGGCGTCATACACGACATGTCTATAAACCGGACAACCCTTCCCGTCATTTGTACACAACCAGTTCGTTTGTTGAATATATATATTCGAATCTCTGTGTTAGCTTACATGTGTTGTCCTCTGCGACTCCTAGTAGCATTCAAGTTATTTATCGGTGTCTTTATACATGTCCTATCATCTTGTCCCTGTTACGCACATATTGGTCTCCTCCTCGGTTCTATAGAGAGCCTCCTCATTTCTTATCAGTCCACCTTTTTTAAAGTTTTATTTCTTGAAGTTAAAATCTTCTAGATTATTAGGCAGCGTCATATTTCCTCTAAAATAGACGTTTCGATCCCTCTGCTGTGAATTAACTACTATGCCACTACTTTTTATTTTTGTATTTTTTTATTTCATCGTTGGTCCAGTTTGTTCGTTACTGTTCTCATTTGGTCCGGGCAGACGTCATTATGTTCATCGTTGAATATTTCTCTCAGTTTATTTATTTATTTATTTATTTATTATTATTACAGAGCGGAGCCAGCCCTCTGAGCGAATACGGTGAGCTACCGTGGCGGCGTCACTAGTAGAACTGTAGTATGATTGAGCTTATACTGAGTTTATCGCGCGCTAAAAGCCATCTAAGTTACACCTAAAAATTTGATAGTAGTTTTCTCAGAAACGGTCGATTATCTATGGATATGCCGAGCACGTGTTCGTTTATTTTGGCTCCTCTTCCTCTGAGCGAAGCACCCGAGCAATGGTATTATGACACTTGCCGTGTTCTCGTCGTGAGTGGCACCTGGCGTCGAAACTGCCTGCGACCATGTGATGCTTTCTCTCTGTACCAGTGCACAGCACATACAATGTCAGTAATTGTTGCCTCAAAATAACACATATGTTTGATACTAGAAGTCTTCTTTCGGCCAGGAATGCTGTTTTTGTTCTGCTAGTTTGCCTCTTACATCCTCTTTGTTTCATCCTTCATGCATTATGTTGCTTTGAAGGTAGGACTATTACTTCACCTCGTCTACCACGTGATCCACAATTCTGATGTCTGTTGCTAATCTCATTTTTACTCGTCCTCAATACTTTCACCTTCCTTAATTTTACTTTCAGTCCATATTATGTGCTGAACAGACTATTCCACAATGAAAATAATTTCTTACATACCGGCACTACAAATAGTTGTTGACGCTATAGGAAACGTCTGAACGGTCGTAATTTTAACGACCTATTTTTATACTTTCTCGGCGTAAGCATTTAGGAATGATTCATTAGCTGGGAGGAGTTAAGACACCACAAGACAACCCGGCAAAACCTGTATTCCCAGTTTTCTTTGCCACTAGAACGCCGAGATGCTGCCAGTATCAGTCCCATCTCGTTCCTTGCGTAAGGGGAATAACGAGACAGACTGTCACTCTTGCGGAACCTCCTCTCCATACCACTCCCTAAAATAAATACCGTCTCCGCGATAACTCAAACGCACGCACAAAGTGCGGCCGGCGGCCTCGCGGCCATAGCGTGCTCGGGCATAAACAAGGAGGGGAGTTATTTTTAATGGCGCGGCGCCGCGGCTGCGGACAGTGGGAACGGCAGGGGCGTAGCGGCTGGACCGGCGAGCGATTGAGGCCCGCCTCGCGTATTTCACGGCGCTGCGCCCACGCGTCGCCTGACATACTGCCGGCCGCGCCACAAGGCGGCCCTATATAGCAGTAAGCGGCGCGCTCTACATACGGCGTGCCGGCCACCTTGACCAGCAGCCCAGCCGAGCGGGCACCTCCGCGATAGCATGTTTGTGCGCCAATGAGTCACAGCTTCCGCGGAACCTTACAATCTCTCTCCTCCTCTCTGCACTTCCTCGGCTATCACTTCTACACTGTTCAGTAAAGTGAAAGCACAGACTGCTACAGTTACTCCACAAAGTATTCGTCTAATCATGATTGTATGTTTAAGGGTTTATAAAGGATGAAAAACTGGCGGATTCAAATAAGCCAACCGGGGTGGCCGAGCGGATGCCGGCACGGTAGCTCAGCGTGTTCGGTCAGAGAGCTGCTCGCTCTCTGTAATAAAAAAACTGAGTTAACTGATCAACGATGAACGGAAACGGAAAGCTGTTCTAGGCTATACAGTTTGGAACCGCGCGACCGCTCCGGTTGCAGGTTCGAATCCTCCCTCGGGCATGGATGTCTGTGATGTCCTTAGGTTAGTTAAGTTTAAGTAGTTCTAAGTTCTAGGGGACTGATGACCACAGAAGTTAAGTCCCATAGTGCTCAGAGCCATTTGAACCATTTTTTTTATTCAAATAAAGCAGGGACAAGGACGTCTTTATTGATCAGTGAAAATGAGAATACAATAAAGAAACACATATTCCTATGTAAAAAAACATGGTTAAGCATCCAGAAGTACAGATAGGCAAAGTAAGACGCAAAATAAGTATTCGTCTGCAGTACTGAAAATCACACTTTGAACATATAATGTTGTTATTACCTAGTAGGGTCTCCTTTCCTCTTTATAATCGCTTGCATTCGTCTTGGCATTGATTTAACCAGAGATGCTGTTGTTTGCACTGTAATTTTACGCTATTGCTCTAGTAGAGCCGTGCGGGGTTGCCGAGCGGTCTAGGGCGTCTTTTCACGGTCCGCGCGGCTTTCCCCGTCGGAGGTTCGAATCCTCTATCGGGCATCGGTGTGTGTTTGTCGTCCTTAGCGTAACTTAGTTTAATCTAGATTGCCGCGTGGGATTAGCCGAGCGGTCTAAGGCGCTGCAGTCATGGACTGTGCGGCTGGTCCCGGCGGAGATTCGAGTCCTTCCTCGGGGACGGGTGTGTGTTTGTCCTTAGGATAATTTAGGTTAAGTAGTGTGTAAGCTTAGGGACCGATGACCTCAGCAGTTTGGTCCCATAAGACCTTACCACAAATTTCCAATTTTTTTTCTTTTTTTTTTTTGTAGAGCTGTCTGTAAATCATTTCTACTGGATATTTGACGATTCCTGATGTTTTTGTCGAGTAAATGTCACAAACTCTGGATAGGATTAATGTCTGGAGATTGTGGTGGTGTCTGCATCCAGTGGGATCTGTTATACAACAGCCACAGTTTTGTATTTAGAGCCATATGTTTTGGATCGTTATCTTGTGTGAAAATATAATCACCATTAAGTCCCAAATGATTAACACTACTGAAAAGATGTGTTTTTAGGATATTTATGTAGATCTTGTGGTCCATAATGCCGTCAATAAAACACAAATCCCCACACCGTTTGTACTCATGCACCCCCACACAAGTACTGAACCTCCTCCATGTTTAACTGAGGCTGTTGTATTTATCTCTTCAAGTTGTATTTCTCTCTACACTGTTAAGCGTCCTTTATACTTCAACACCTCAAATCGACTCTCGTCAGTAAATACAATCTTCTACCAGAAATCAAACCCATCTGATTTATGTTCCCTTTCTTGATTTTACTGATGTGCGATTTTCAACGGGCTATTCGGCCTGCATACCCAGCCTCATCAATCATATTTCTTACAGTCTGTGCTGTAAGCATATGAAAAGCAGTAGCAAGGTGTGGAACGCTCAGTTTTGGATTTTTGATGACTTCTAGAAGTAGCTGTGGTTTCTCCATCTTTTACAGAACTGCATGACGACCGCTTCGTGATCTGTTTTCTTACTTCTTGCTCATTAAACCTGTGTATAATACTCTTCACTGTGCTGGTAGATCTACCGACGATTTCTCCGATTTCTTGAAAACATTTTCCTTGTCGAAACAACTTGACGCAGATTTCTGTCTCTTCCTTTGCAGTGTCGCATTGTTTTACGTAAATATCACTCAAGGCTTTCAGACCGGAGAGACAACTATTCACTGCGCTGGATGAAACACAACTGTATAACGGCGACGCATGAACCACAAAGAGCGTTTTATTTCAAAGTGCAGAAATCAACAAATGTAAGGAAATAGTTATTATTCTTTTCCCGGTTATATTCGTATGACTGTGCGTATTACAGTCTATGCGCCACAGTCGGACGTCATTGTACATTTATAGTAATAGCAGACTTAAGCCTCATTTTCACCATCGACTTTTTTTGTCTCAGCTGACTACTCGGGAAGCGGGACTACGGCAGCCCCCGTCACCAGACGTTTTAAACCTGACTGAGTCTGGTTTGTTTCCAGAGGCCATTTTCGTTTATACGTCAGGGTCGAAATTGGTTGTGTTGTGAAAGCTGTCTACTGTACAGTATGACATCTGAACTGCGAAAAGAAGGTTATTAGGGACTACCCTTGATATGAAAAATTGAAATATAGTAACAAAATGTAGCAACAAACAATGATAACAGAGTTTATTAAGCCTTTGAGTCCCAACAGTACGAAAAAATTCAAATTTTTCACATAGTTAATCTTTATTACCATTGTAAGCAACGAATATAAGATGAAATTGGCAAAGGTAAATAATCAGTTGTTTTAAGCAGGTAGTTTCACTTTGGAACCACTAGGACAAATATTTTTCAACCACCCGTCATGTGATGTCTTTGAAAGGAAATTCTCATTTTTCCTAGACAAAATCACAAATCTAAAACTTCCATGAACTCTTAACACCTAAAACAAATTACAGTCCAAAGTATCAAGCAAAAATGGTCCTAAAATTTAATACATTTTGTTTCACAACTACATACTACCCCTGTGATTTCATTTCGGTAATTCTCATAAATGCAGTAGTTCAAACCTAAATTTACGTCACAAAAACGTAGATATACTTACTTTCGCTTTCAGTAATCTCCTCAATAAGGCAATTACAAAATAAAATTAAAAAAACGCGTGTCGTAATATCCTACAATCACGTAGCACAATCTCCGCGCCGACTCTTGCTTCGAACGCTGTTAAGTGACTGCTACAAAGCACTACTTTCGTAGAAGTACAACAGTGTGCCTCTAGAAGTCTCTGTCTTGCAGGAGCGTCGGAGGTTTTATGCGAAAGCCACTGGTATTTAAAAAAAATTAATAAAATTTTGATTTAAGGCAGAAAGCTCTGGGGCTCAGAGGGATAACTGCCAAAGCAGAATTCGTAATGTAAATTCTTGTCAAAGGTCGCATGGTAAACTCTTTACATCTGTAGGAACTGAAAGAATGGGAAAAGTATCGTCCAAACATTTCAGAACATTTTCTTGCTCGAGATAAATATACTTGCAAGCACATCAAACACAATTTAGAACAGAGGAAATAACGCCTTTTTGCGTTATCCTTTGTATGTTGTTATCTTGCGAAGTGCCGAATAACATAGAAGATATTTTTTCTCGTAAAATAATTATGGCTTTTTAACCGTTAAAATTATCTTTATTAGAGCACTTTTATATATACATTCTTCTTTATGCATAGTGAAGGTTATTTTTCTGAAAAATGTAAATGAATTTTTTGTTCCTGATGTATCTTCTCTCTTGTAGGGGAACACTAGCGGGAAAAATATCAGATCATTGTGTGACTTTTCATTGTGTCACGGAAACAAAGAAAACAACACAGTGAAGATTAAGAAGACAGGAAAGCGCAAAATCCTTTTCTATAATAGGGGTGAGCTCTGCCAGAATAGGTCAACTTCCGATGTTACGAGACACCGCCATATTCTTCAGATTCTCCGGATGCGCAATGTGCAGCATAACTGGAAATCTACAGATTATTGGCGCCCTAGCTGTTAGCAGCTGATTTACACGCAGGCACCAAAGGCGAACGCACTTCGAGTAGTCGATTTTGACAAGAAAGTCGCTCGTGTAAAACGGACTTTCGAAGGAGCATTCGACTACTCTTCTTATTTTTCCTGGCCTCACCCCATGTCTTCACGGAGTCGACACATTAACCCGAACTTGGCCAGTGATAGTGGTAAAGAGGGAGCAGATGCCCTTCCGACAGCCAGTCTCCCACCTCATCACCCACAACCTACCGCGATACAGTTCCTGTAACTCATCTATCTACTTCTAGTGTTACGTCGTGTGAAAGTGTGTGAACGTTTTTCGAAATATTCCCGAATCGTGTACCTGAAGAGGGACGTCGGTACTAGCCCGGTATTCACCTAGTGCGATACGGGAAACCGCCTAAAAACAACATCCACGCTAGCCGGGACATCAGACCTCGTCGTCATTTAGCCGAGCGGATTCGATCCGTGACCAGCGCGTCTCCCTGAATCCCGGAAGCGGTGTACTAACGCGTGCAGCTACCCAGGTGGGTCAAGAAGCTTTCGACGATGTTGTCTAGAATACACACTTTCAATCTTGAAGTAGTTGTTGTTCTGTTGTTTATCGTCTTCAGCCCGAAAACTGGTCTGACACAGCTCTCCAGAGCCCCTTCATCTTCGTCTCCCTATACAATTTTTATACCCACACGTCCCTCTGTTACCAAATCGACTATTTCTTAATGACTCAGGATGCCTACAATCGACTAATCTCTTGTTTCAGTCAGGTTCTGCCATAAGTTTATTATTTACCCAGTTAGACTGAGAGCCCTCTAACTAATCATTCGTTGTACCCATCTATTCTTCAGCGTTCTTTAGTAGCACCACTTATCAAGAGCTTCTATTCTCAACTTGTCTGCACTGCTTATCGTCCACATCTCAGTTCCGTACAAAGCTAACTCCTGACAAATACCTTCAGAAAAGTTACCAGGGAATAAAATAAACCGTGAAAAATTATTTACAGCTTGTATAAAAACCACACTGCAGTAATACTCTGTACGACTCGAAGGACATGAGAGAGAAGCGGTAGTTGAGAACGAAATGAGACAGGATTGTAGCTTATCCCCCATGTTATTCAGCCTGCGCAGACCTATCAAAGGAAAACAAGGAGAAATTTGGAAACGAAATTAAATTCTAGAAAAAAATAAAAGTGTGAAGGTTTTCCGATTTCACTCTAATTCAGTCACTGACTGGAAAGGTCCTGGAAGATTAGTAGAATGGATAGTATCTCGAAAAGTGGTTCAAGGCGAACATCAGCAATTCTAAAAAAAGTGCAATGGAGTGTAGTCGAATCAAATCACAGATCCTGGCGTTGCTGAAGGCATTGCAGTAAGAAATGAGACACTAGCAGTGGGAGACAAGGTTTGCTGTTGGGGCAACCATGTAGATGACAGCAGCCGAAGTGGAGGAGGAATGAATGGGGACTGTCAGTAGCAAGAAAAGCCGTTGTGGAAAAAAAGGAAAAATATTTTAACGTCTAAAATATATACGAATGTTAGACAGTCTTTACAGAAATGTATGGAAGCTAGACATGCACGATAAACATTGTAGCCAAGAAGAGAAGAGATGCTTTTGAAATGTGACGCTTCAGAAAAATGTTGAAGACGAGAGAGGCAGATCCGATAGCTAATGAAGAAATAAGAAATACTCAGTGCAAGCGGAAAGAAAAGAAACGCATGCCACAACTCACAATTGGCATTGTAGGAAAGTGTCTGGGCTAAAAGTTATAAGGTGAGACCTACGCTTGATTATACACTGCCTGACAATGGCTAAGGAACAGAGACATTCTTGACAGGAATAATCACAGAAAATAATGGATGACATGAAACGCAGCACATATGTGATAGAGGTGCAGTGTTATCCTTAAAATGAAAGTGGTAAAGATTATACCACATAGGAAAACAGGACAAGAGACATAAACAACGTTCTTGTTTGACAAAGGTCTATTTCCAAGCACAAAGGTCGATATCGGACTCTCAGTAAGGACTATGCTCTCCCCGGTGACCAATGCACATTTTGCACCTGCTATTCGGAATGGTGACCAAACTGTGCGGAGTTCTTGGGGGATATTGCCCCACTCCTCTCTCAAGGTGGTTTTCTGTTCTTGCACTATTGGGGAACGGGGTGTTCATTGAGAAACACGTTTGGTAAGAGCGTCCCAGGCATGCGCTACAGGGTTTACGTCCAGGAAGTACGCAGGGTACTCCATACGTTCAGTATCTTCACTTTCCAGTGTGCCCCACATCCCAGCTGCCTAGTGTGTGTAGGCGTTGTTGTCCATAAACTGGAAGTAGGAACTTAACGCACCCTTAAACAGACGGACTTGGTCCAGAATAATCTCTCTGCAATACCTCTGTGCTGTAATGGTACCTTGCGCAAAGGTATACAGCGTTGTTACCGACGGCGTTCGTGAACATTCTGTGATCAGAATTAATTGTCGCAGTGAAGCGGGATTCGTCGGAGAACAATACTCTCGACCACTGTCGCTAACCCCAGCCGGCACGCTCCTTGCACTAACGAACTCTTTCCCGACGACGCTACTGTAGAAGTGGGAAGCATTTAACAGGCTTCCGAGTGTGCAAACCAGCCTCATTTAATTGCCACTAAATGTTTCTGGTAGAAACACGTACAGATGCAGCGGCTACAAGGTCTGCAGCGGCCTGTCTAGGAGGGAGATGTCTGTTCGTTTTCGCTGCTAGGGCTACTTATCGATCCTGTTGCGATCTCGTAGTCCGTCTACGACCTCCGGCATGCTTTCGCAAAGCATTTCCACTTTCAACAGCCTTTTTTATTCGTGATATGACACTTTCGGAAACACCCCATACTTCGGCCGCAGTACTAACACTTTCACCGGCTTCGAGCTGCCCAGCTGCTCGTCCGAGTTCGTAAGTACTCGAATGATGTCTTGCAGAGATGTTGTCGTACCACACAGAATGTCACAGTAATCGGATCCACAACAATCTTTGTCGAACACCGTATTGCATGAACTGTCGAATGCATACAGTTTTCGCGAGCAGGCGTGTTAGCACTCTTTTCGCCCTCTTCATATCCTCTTACTATCATTGCCGGTTGTTCCGTAGCAATTGACAGTTGTTCCTTAACATTTGTCAAGCAGTGTGCTAAGCAAGTGAAAATATACGTAGATTGCAGTAGTTATGCAGAGGTGGAGAGATTTAACACGAGATCTGCTAGTGTGGAGAGCTGCATCGAACCAGCCATTATACTAGAAACGGCAACAACAACAGAAAAGTAGCCTAGTATTTGGTTACCGTTCAAACGGATAAATTGTATTGTAGATTTTTGTTGTATTAAACCAAGAGACAATGAGTCTATAAGATGGTTGTTACTGCATATTTGTAACAATCTTACGGAGCGAGGTGGCGCAGTGGTTACCACACTGGACTCGCATTTGAGAGGACAACGGTTCAATCCCGCGTACGGCCATCCTGATTTAGGTTTTCCGAGATTTCCCTAAATCTCTTCAGGCAAATGCCGGGATGGTTCCTTCGAAAAGGGCACGGCCGACTTCCTTACCCATATTTCCCTGATCCGATGAGACAGATGACCTCGCAGTTTTGTCTCCTCCCCCAAAACAACCCAACACTCTAACGATCTTCTTTACGAGTATGTCAGCTTTGATGTCGACCACTGTGCACTGTTAGTTATGCTTCTAATTCATCTGGTTCTCGCTTTTCTTTTGATTGTTGCTATAGTCGGAAATCAGCCTGCAATTGGGGCGATATAATCAAGGTTTGCCACCAAGTTTTCACCAAAATGTTGCCAACTATAGTCAGTGAAAATCAGTTTCCAGTACGTTTAATTGTACTCTGGCTCGAATTTTCTTAGCAGAAACTATTTCCTGATTCATAGAAAACAATCTTAGAACCCAGTAATTTACTTGCTGGTATTCCGAATAAGGACAATATTTGCCAGTAGGTTTTAATGCTGATGACAGGTGATGACTGCTACGACTGGATGTACAGCGAAGAGTAATAATGTCTTATTGTTAGAGTGATTTTTCAAAGTTAAATACTGCTTTCCAAGCTAAGCTTTCAATGTGGCTGATAACGAAAGATTACAAGCGCCATATTTTACCACTTACAGCAGGCAGATTTAGCTATTTATAGTATACCGCTACTTTTTGTATGTAGACTTATCAATGGCTTAAGAACGACTTTGTGAATAAAAGAGGGAGTAACTTACAGGAGATTACAAAAACAGAAACAGTAGTAACAGTGAAGTGTAAAGATGGTGATGCAGAAGTGGTAAAACAGTATGAGGAAAGTAGGCGCATATTTTTAACGGCTCTGTGGTGCATACAAGACGTAACTTTGTCTTTAATCTTAGTCATATACATCTGGGACCGTCAGAATGAGCGTAATGACAAAACAAGCGGTTTCTACAGAATCGTGCTGTTCTTAAGTAGCCTACATTCCCTCGTGTCCAGCAGTGGCATTTACATTGTCGCAGGACTGCAGAAAGACCGCTGTGGCGTGAGAGCCATTCAGTACAGTTGACAGGTCTATTACTGTTCTCCCTAAGCGGTCTGTGCAGTGTGTCCGAGAATAGTGTCATAACCTGGTTGTAGGTGGGGACTTATGAGACAATTCCTTAGATACTAAAAAGCTGTTAATGGCACAACAGTAATCTCGTCTCTCTCTCTCTCTCTCTCTCTCTCTCTCTCTCTCTCTCTCTCTCTCTCCCTCTCTCTCTCCCTCTCCCTGTGTGTGTGTGTGTGTGTGTGTGCGGTGTGTGTCAGAGCCAAGGAGACTAGGTATACGAGTAACATTTAGCATGATTTGCTCACAATGTCAGAGCAAAGTTCCTTACAACTGGACGTAGCGTAATGTTAGAAAATCTCAATTATAGCTGTTCACGATTTCATTACCATCCCTCGCTACTTTCTGCTCATTTTTACTTCACAGAGGTCGAGCATAGTTTTGTATTTATTTCAGACGGAAAGAACGTGTAGTTTAATGTATTTCTTCCTTTCTCGCTAGTTACGTATTATCACAACCGCCATCATTCATCATATCCTCCGCTACCTTGTATCGCTGGTATCCAATTATACATTTCCTCTTCTTACTAGCGTTCACTTTATCTGGTGAGCACAGCTGTTGCGTGATTCGGCAATTCATATGTGTGGCCGAATCGAGTAAAATTCGCCGTGCTTATTGTCGTGTTTTAATTGTTTGTGTACTGTCTTTTCTGGTATCTAGACTGGCGACCATCGTGGCATTTGCCTAAATAACCGTAGGAAACCGACAAAAAAGCTCCTTGTCGGTACCACGTTTGTAAATTAGTTCGCCGTACTTTACAAAATACAGGCGGGTAGTCCGGAACTGGTAGAACGCTTTTTCAAGTGAAACCGACTGCCAAAGCCACATTACCGCTGCATTTCTTCCCTAAGGTCTTTCTTTGACTGCGTCCTATACTGCGTTTATACACACAATTATTTCAAAAATCTCGCAGTGAGATATTTGCAAAGATTCAAAATGGTTCAAATGGCTGGTCCCGGCGGAGGTTCGATTCCTCCCTCGGGCATGGGTGTGTGTGTTTGTCCTTAGGATAATTTAGGTGAAGTAGTGTGTAAGCTTAGGCACTGAGGACCTTAGCAGTTAAGGCCCATAAGATTTCACACACATTTGAACATTTTTTTTTTTTTTTTTTTGTTCAAATGGCTCTAAGCGCTGTGGGACTTAACATCTGAGGTCATCAGTCCCCTAGACTTAGAACTACTTAAACCTAACTAACCTAAGGGCATCACACACATCCATGCCCGGGGCAGGATTCGAACCTGCGACCGTAGCGGTCGCGCGGTTCCAGACTGCAGCGCCTAGAACCGCTCTGCCACCTCGGCCGGCTGTGTAAAGTTATCTATCTTTATTGCCGCTTGATTCTTCAGGTCAGGAGACCACGTGAGCAGGTTGAGCGTAGGTTACTTGCTATTTTGTGAGATTTTCGATACATACTGGTGTCCATTCCGTTCAACTAAAGTTCCAAGTCCTTTGCTGTCTGTGACAGAATTACAATGCC
This sequence comes from Schistocerca americana, assembly GCF_021461395.2. Taxonomy (NCBI): domain Eukaryota; kingdom Metazoa; phylum Arthropoda; class Insecta; order Orthoptera; family Acrididae; genus Schistocerca; species Schistocerca americana. The sequence continues at coordinate 657,060,448 of NC_060122.1, forward strand.
ATCGGTGGACCGCAGAGTTTTTAAATCCATGGAGAAGAAATAAAAACTTTGAGGTTCGCCGATAACATTGTAATTCTGTCGGTGACAGCAAAGGCCTTGGAAGAGCAGTTGAACAGAATGGACAGTGTCTTGAAAGGAGGGTATAAGATGAACATCAACAAAAGCAAAACGAGGATAATGCAATGTAGTCGAATAAAGTCGGGTGATGCTGAGGGAATTAGATTAGGAAATGAGACGCTTAAAGTAGTAAAGGAGTTTTGCTATTTGGGGAGCAAAATCGCCCGCATCTCGTGGTCGTGCGCTTGCGTTCTCGCTTCCCACGCCCGGGTTCCCGGGTTCGATTCCCGGCGGGGTCAGGGATTTTCTCTGCCTCGTGATGGCTGGGTGTTGTGTGCTGCCCTTAGGTTAGTTAGGTTTAAGTAGTTCTAAGTTCTAGGGGACTGATGACCATAGATGTTAAGTCCCATAGTGCTCAGAGACATTTGGAGCAAAATCACTGAAAATGGTCGAAGTAGAGAGGATATAGAATGCAGACTGGCAATGGCAAGGAAAGCGTTTCTGAAGAAGAGAAATTTGTTAACATCGAGTATTGATTTAAGTGTCAGGAAGTCGTTTCTGAAAGTATTTCTATGGAGTGTAGCCATGTATGGAAGTGAAACGTGGACGATAAATAGTTTAGACAAGAAGACAATAGAAGCTTTCGAAATGTGGTGCTACAGAATAATGCTGAAGATTAGATGGGTAGATCACATAACCAATGAGGAGGTATTGAATTGGGGAGAAGAGTTTGTGGCGCAACTTGACTAGAAGAAGGGATCAGTTGGTAGGACATGTTCTGAGGCATCAAGGGATCACCAATTTAGTACTTGAGGGCAGCATGGAGGGTAAAAATCGTAGAGGGAGATCAAGAGATGAATACACTAAGCAGATTCAGAAGGATGTAGGGTGCAGTAGGTACTGGGAGATGAAGAAGCTTGCACAAGATAGAGTAGCATGGAGAGCTGCATCAAACTTGTCTCATAACTGAAGACCACAACAACAACAACACTGGTGTATGTCTAATGTTCTGAAGCAGATATCTGCTACCTTACAATTTTATGGACTTTGGTTCTTGTTGTACCGCATGGGTCGTAAGCTTAACTCTCAGATAATACAATGAATATAGTGTGTAAAACACATTATGGTCGCTGTTTAGTGTAGAACTCTTTATGTGAGCGACCCGGTTATGCAATTTTTTCCATTTGGTCATTATGAAGTGGAAATAATTGTGGTTTAGCACATGTCAAAACCTAAAAATCATCTGACGTATATGCATGTCGTCGTCACATTGCTGTGTTTTCACTTTAACTGTAAAACTGCGCCTATATTAGATGAGAGTGAAACTAGGTATATCGTGAAAATGGCGTAAATCATAATTTTTTGTAATTTTGGTTCAAATGGCTCTGAACATTATGGCACTTAACATCTATGGACATTAGTCCCCTAGAACTTAGAACTACTTAAACCTAACTAACCTAAGGACACCACACAACACCCAGTCATCACGAGGCAGAGAAAATCCCTGACCCCGCCGGGAATCGAACCCGGGAACCCGGCCAGCTTTGAGAAGTAAGTTTGTGTCATTTGATATGCTTCTCATAATGTCTGACTACCCGCTGTTTACGTATTAACTAGAGGACAAGAGCAAACCCCCACCCCCGCTCACTTCTTGCGGCACACCGCGAAATGCCTAAAAAAAACAGCATGTTATATGAGCGTGCTGCTTTCAGCTTTGTGTGTACAGGAGTATAACTGGTAGATGGCAGTATGCTGTTGAAATGCGACGTGCCAAACTAAATATTGACATTAAAACGTGACTGAGTTGTTTATAAAATTTGTAAGATGTGGCAGGCGTCATCCAGTTCCATTTAACGTGGATAAGTGTAAGTTAAACCGTTATGTGCCCTGCACGACGTTGCTTATCTGCTCTCCAGCGCGAAGGCAAACGATCTTCAGTACGTTTGCTTAACTGCAGGTTTCGCTTCCTAATGGCGGCAGAGTGTCCACTGTGGCAATTTCGGCGCGCAGCAGTGTTCCCGTACCGGCCGGACGTATTTCTCATGGCTCGTTGCCGCCGTGGCGATGGCGACCGTGTAAACGGCGAAATAACTAGTTTTCCGCGGCAAAGTATCGCGGCAGGAGTGTCTGTGAGATACCAATTATGTAGGCACGATAGCCCAAACAGATCGCGTCGTAGCGAGCCGAGATGGTATCTGCCGGTGCGGCGGGCGCCTAATAAGAGCCGGACAGGATTTCCGCTACCTCTTACCGTTTTAGTTACGCCGATCGCCCGTCTCAAGGGCGCCCCTCTGCCGCCTTTTTTCCCCGCCCGGAGCAGCGAACGACAGTCTAAACGAGAGTGGCGGCCGCTTTGCGTGAGCGCGGCCCGCCGCTCAGGGCGTCGCCGGGACGCTCCGTGCGCTGCCCGGGCACCCACAGGGCCACAGCGCCGCGCTCGCTTCCTACTGGGATAACGCCGGGTCTAGTTGCCGCAGCTAAAGCCGTCTTCACACGGGACGAGGACGCGGACGGGATATCCATCCGCACAAGACACAGCGCACGCTTCACATGGAACGAGCAAGTTAAAGTGATTTGTGACTAAAGCGCTCTCCAGCGTCACCTGTGTGCTGTACCTGAGTCGCTATAGACTTAGTCTCCAGAATGAGATTTCACTCTGCAGCGGAGTGTGTGCTGATATGAAACTTCCTGGCAGATTAAAACTGTGTTCCGGACCGAGACTCGAACTCGGGACCTTAGCCTTTCGCGGGCAAGTGCTCTACCATCTGAGCTACCCAAGCACAACTCACGCCCCGTCCTCACAGCTTTACTTCTGCCAGTAGCTCGTCTCCTACTTTGCAAACTTTACAGAAGCTCTCCTGCGACGGGGCGTGAGTCGTGCTTGGGTAGCTCAGATGGTAGAGCACTTACCCGCGAAAGGCAAAGCTCTCGAGTTCAAGTCTCGGTCCGGCACACAGTTTTAATCTGCCAGGAAGTTTCAGCAGTATCCCTAGTTACCATAGTCATTTAAGTTATTCAGGGTCTATATCAACAACTGTGGCTAGGCGCCGAACAGTTGCAGTACATCAGATAGTATGAAACACAACTTAAAAATGGCAGTATAATTTAATTTCTTTTTATCTTCTGCAGGGATTTTTTAACACCCGCCGCATTCTCGTCCGGCTATCGGCTCTTCGCTCTCGGTGGACCGTTACCGATTCCACAACTGACTGCGGTGCCCAGTGATACTTAATTGTGCGTTGTGTAACGCATTTTCCGTACGATTAACAACAGAATTTCCCTCTTTTCGGACCCTGATTGCACCCTCAGCTCTTTATCAAACAACGAATAGGTCGCGTGTTGGCTTACGAAATAAACTGTCATTGTAATAACCAGTCACTTACGCTTTCTGTAGTATACATAAATGAAAACTTCAATATCCGTGAACATGTTTACGACAGACAGAGAAACTGTTTGTCCAGTCCGTAAGGATGTCAGCTTATATAGCTTCACACAATGGGACAAACTCATTCCTGAGAGAGTCCACATATATTTACACGACACTGAATATTGTAGTAAATATTGCTATTAATTTAGTAAGAAAGCCACTCAACCATTTAGAAAACGCGAAGGTGAAAAAAGAATTTGGAAACAGAAAAATTGTTTCGTAACTTGGCGAAGATCTTAAGTATCGAAATGTTATTAACTGGCATTTAATTACAACAAATCCTACCAAGAACGACTCGCTTTTGATGAATCTTCAATGTACCGCTGTCTTAAAACTGCGTACTTACATAACACGCGAGTTACACCACGAAAATAACTAAGTAAGAAAGTTCTTTAACCACCAATATGAAGTTTCTAATTATAGTATTACAAAAAATCATATCACTAACGACACATTTTTGACAGCTTCTCAATTTGCGTCGAAGCAGAATATATTCATAGGGTGAAAGTTATTATATATAACCCAGGACATTAAACTTCAGCAGAAAACGACAAACACAATGTGGCGTCTCGGTAGTTCTGCTTGTGACGTAGAGAGCATTCTTCCCTGTTTTGGTCAGCATTTCATAGCACGTTACCGAAATATCGCAGATTTTATTTTGTTTTTCACGCAAGGCAATGGCTTCGCAACGTGAAATAACAAAAAGTGACGCCAAAAAAGTCGTACACCTCCAAGGCAATATCAGCTAGCTCGTCCCACGTAAAGACGGCTTAAGGGAAAACTACCGAAATCTGAAATTATACAGGGCGTTCTAAACAACTGTAACAAACTCGAGAGGTGATTCATAGTACGAAGCAAATTAAAATGTTCCTGTAAACATACAGAACTTGCTGCAATGTTTTCTTTGTGAGTTACACCCGTTGCGTAAAATTTGGAATCAGGTGAGTTCCGTTCAGCCCCAAGACCACATTTGGAAAATAAAGTCCATTTTAAACGCGTCAGTTTATTCTCTCATTCGACTAATTGTGACGAGTGAGTCTACTAGAGTGCTCGTGACATTTTATTATTATGCTGAGTCTTACCTCTCACGATAGGTCGTTCCTATTTAAATGTCGGCACCAAAATTGCGTGTGTTATAAGGGAGCCTTCTGTACGTGTGGCACCTGTTTGGCGAAACCGACGTCATGAGAGACTCCTTTTTCCTAAAAAAATTCGAAATATGTTAAGGTAATGTACGAAAAAGCAATGCTAACAAAGTTTATTGCTGACTACAGCAAAATTCGAAGAGGATGTTCTCGATAAACATCTTATGATATATCCACCACTTTCCTGAAGCCTGAGAGAACAAGAAACCTGTCGTCCAAACATTTCGAAACAATCTACATTTATATGCTCGAGAAAATGCACTACTTTCAACACAAACTGTATTTAGAAGGCAGCGAATAGCGTTCTCTTGCTTTACCCGTCCTATGTTGATGTCTTCTAAGTGCCAAATAACATCGAAAACTTGTATTTATCATTATGTATATCAGATTTTCTCACTGTTCAAACAACGGTTACATTAACACGTTTATCTATTATCGTTTTTATTCATACATTGTTTAGGATTTGTGTTTGTCCAGGCACTATAAAACGTAAACATCTTTTTGCTCTAGATATTTCGTCTCTCTTGTTGGAAATAACTAGTAAGAAGAATATCAGAGCCTCGTACAACCTTTACAGTGCCACGAGAACATAGAAAAAATAAAATAAAGATCAAGAAGAGACAACATCCTACACTATAACATGACTGAGCTCGGCGGGAATATGTTCTTTTGATGATAGCAGATGATACCATGATCCCCTGTTCTCTGCATGCGCATTGTCCTGCATACTCAAGATTTTAGAACTAAACAGTCGATTGATTATTGGCGTCATGCATTCGTGGGGCGCAAGTACAGACAATTGACACTCAAGTGTAAATAAATGTAATGTACTGCTCATAAACATCTTTGGACTGTGCCATAGAGTAGAAATGTCTCTGGAGTGAGCATTGCGTTTTGCGCATGTTGTCAACATTAAGTTGGAACTGTCGCATGATCTCGGAACGACGTGGTTTGTTTAAGACTAGTTCACAGTGGCCATCACGTCAAAATATTTCACAGTGCATTTCAAATGGCGGTATTCACACAAGCTGTCAACGGAGCGTCACGTCGTATCACGGCACCTCAAGGTTGCTCGAGAAGAAATTTATAGCGGTATCGGCGTCTGCTAAAAACGTAAGTTAATCTATTTTGTCGCGCTCGCTCCTGTTGTAATTCTGGATTTCGTGCTTATCTGCCTTCATAATCTTTATTTTATTGTTATGCTTTGTTTTCGCGGCAAATTGCAAATGCTCCATGACGACTTGGATATTTTTTTCCATTCAGTCGTACTTACACAAGCGAGGTCAGATGACAGAAAGAGAACAGTTATTTAGGCAGAACGGAGTTGATGTTGTGAATGTAAATAAACAAGAACGTAAGTGAACAAGCAATTTCCATTAAATGCCGTTTTAAGTGAAAAGATCGGTTTTAATGAAGAAGAAAAAAAATACACTTGTTTATGACGTTTATAGTTACATAAAAAACATAATGGATAAAGTAAACAGGCGCCATTTATTCGTATGAGGTGTTAGTATGTATACAGTTTCCCTAACAAATAAATATTGATGTTCTGAAATGTTGTTTCTCTTATCAGCATTTTAACTAACAAAACTGATGAACAACATACGTTATGAAGTTTGTTTCGGCCATTAATAAACTTTGTCGTTGTTTGTTCTTTAATTCCGATACTGTACTGTGTCTTTTTGTATCAGAGATGGTGATTGATAACCTCACTTTATCCGTTCGGCACTGGACTAAGCGAAATGACGTCACGTGACGTGACGGCTTTTGTAAACGCCGAGGCCCACGAGAAAGACAGGCCGCGGCGCGTACACCACGAAGGTAGTCCTGAACTCGCTCGCTCGCTCAGCTCAGCAGACAAAATGCGTTTCTAAACCTGTTAACTCGCAATTGGTCGTGTAAGTACTAACGAGAATTGCATCTTCCAGTGGAATCTGCTATTATAAAGTCTTACTGATTAACAGTACTACAGCAAAATTTAATTTAAGATCAATACTCGATTGTTTATAGCATGCAGTCTCTCCTGCTTAATATAACTCATTACATGCTGGAAGTGGTGCCTTATGCAACTGATAATCATTGTAGCATGATTTTATTTTTTTGTACGCCAGTCTCATCATTGTAGGACTAATAACAGTAAGATACCATAATAGCGGTTTCCAGTAGAAGATTCAGTTTCCGTTTGTACGGACACGCCTAGTTACGAGTTAACAGGTGTAGAAACGTAATTTGTCAGCTGTTTTGGGTGCGCGAGCGAGTGCAGGACTACCTTCGTGACGTACGCGCCACGGCCTGTTGTGGGGCGGCGGATGAGTTTTGTAAAAATAATTAAATCTAATTGCTGTATAAATGCTTGCATGTAGAATCAGTTTCTGGCTTTTAGAATGTTGTTAATGCTGTCTTTCGCCGTTCTCAACACTGGCTCTCTATTTACTTTTTTTAGCACCCAGAAAGTGATTTAACAAAACATGGAACCAGTAATTAGAGATCCTAGTGCCCACTTTAGCTGAGAATGTCATTATAGCTGCAGCTTATAGCTCTAAGGAATTAGGAGATTGTCCGGGATTTCTAATCAAAAACGGTTTTCCAAAATAGTTGAGTATATTCTGAAATTCACTGATAAAAAACACAAGTATCCCTACAACCTAACTAACAGAGCAGTTCAGAGTCTAATGCGCTGATGCAACTATAAATGTCCGAATTAAATGTTAAAAAGAATGCTCGCCATAATTTGATGAAAATATTTCATCAAACGCCACGCTCAATATTTGGTAGAATGTCTGTCCCGCGACGGCACGTGAAAATACGACAATACGCAAACTGAAGCTAGATAATGAAAATCATTCCAGAATTAACACTTCACTTGAAATGTTTTCATGGTTCCGCGTATCTCTAGTAACTTAATACGGCACCCGAGGCTGTTTGTAGCAGTGACACTGATGCGACGCGACTCCCGACACAATGGCGTGTCATTCAGTGTCTGGAGAGAACTGGGGCCTTGCTTCCTCGCGCAGCGTTCTTATATATAAAGCCGCGGTGCGGATGGCTAAGGGAACGCCTGATCAAATCGGCTCTCCCGCCTAGCCGCTGGGCTAGTAATGCACCACTTCAAGTTACATAGTAATTTATAGCTTCTTTTGCTGATGGCCGATGAAGCTCTTAATTTAAACGTGCATTCAGCACGCAGGTAAGTATTGATAATAAAATTTTGACGTGGCTAAGTTAAATATTTTGGGCGAGAGAATTAATTAAATTACACTGCACGCAGTAGATGAGCTGTGAACTGGCCCTTTTGAGATCCGCTATCGCTATAATTTTATAGGTATTCAAAAGAAACTTTTCACATCTTCATAGTCATAGCGGGCCTCCAACCTATTTAAATCTAAACATCCTAGCCTTATTTATTAGCCTACTTAATCTATCTTGCTTCCTTCAGGTTTGAGTTGAAAACCAGAAAATCATGAATTTCCACTAAAATCTTAATTTGTGAAATCCAAAGTACTGTTTTTATTAAATCATTATGAAAGATGAATCTAAATATAAATTTTGAAGTCTCTAGCTCTTTTCTGTTGCGCCAATGATTTTTTCAGAAAAACGTCCAAATTTCGAAAATGGCTGAAGTTATCGAACTGATATTTAACACACATTAATTTAGTATTATTCCTGACATGCTAGAAAAGTTTTAGGTCATTTGCTTGATTTTTAAGGTACTGCGCAACATTTATGATGTCAGAGCTAGTTACAGCAGACTGGCTGGCACACAATGGAAACTGATGTGAATTTACTACAGCGTGAGTAGGCTGCTTCCCTACACTGTCTTTCTCGTAGGCCTCGTGTAAACGCATGCTGGCGTGACGCTGCCATGACGTGTAGCCCTTTCAGTTTGTTCTTCTGAGTTAAGAGCGCAGTTTATTCCAGATATCATATTCAAATTGTTATGGCGCCTGTAAAACGCCTGTACGAAATCCACAGCACATACGAAAGGACTCTGTCTGTGCTGGCAATATGATGACATTCAAAATTTGTAAGGACGCGTTACAGACAAAGCTACTCCGTCCCATGATCACGTGATTATGGTGGCACTTCATGTTGACGACATAAAATCAATTCTGCACTTCTGAATGCTCACTCTAAAGATATTTCTACGCGACGGTATTGCCTACAGATTAATATTGCGCCGGCCGGAGTGGCCATGCGGTTCTAGGTGCTACAGTCCGGAGCCGAGCGACCACTACGGTCGCAGGTTCGAATCCTGCCTCGGGCATGGATGTGTGTGATGTCCTTAGGTTAGTTAGGTTTAATTAGTTCTAGGCACCTAATGACCTCAGTAGTTAAGTCGCATCGTGCTCAGAGCCATTTGAACCATTTGATTAATATTGCGTTATATATTGGTAATAATCACTGGAATCAGTACCAACTATGAAATCTGTGACAGTATCAGTATATTGTGTCGCAAAATGAAACGAACGCACGTGAGAATAGTAGCACTCGAAATGAGGTTCACAGCAATATTGCTCAGGAAAATTCATTCGCCCACAAAATAATGAGCTTCCTAACTCGTAGACTGATTTTTGAGTATTTCACATCGGTCTTATAGGGTGGGATTAATAGATGAGACATGGATGATCCAATAAACATTCGAGTTCGTCCATTAAACACAATGGCTTTACGGTAACGCTCAGAAAGCTGCGCTGCCAACCACTATAGCAGAGGCGTTTCGAGTCACGGAGCGATTTGCCTTTAAAATTCCGAGCGCTCCAGAGTATCCCCGTGAACATGTTAGTGCCTGTCACATACGAAGGGACTTCAAAACATAAGTTACACATAATTATAGCAGGCCAAGTAACTTCTACCGAATGTTGCACTACACTTGAAAGTGACAGAGGTACATGATACTGTATTATTTTTCGTCAGTCACCATGTGTCTGTGAACAATAGTCGGAATATTCAGCCCAGTCCTTCAGCTCCTCTATGATGGAAATCAAATCCTTGGTCAAGGAGCCATTCGAAGACCGTTGTGCGAATGCTCTCGTGTATGGAAAATCTACGAATGCTGCAGTTCATTCTTCGATTGCCTGGACATTGTCGTCTGTGTTCGATGTCGATTGACTATCTTCCGGATTAGCATCACCCAAGTCTGTGCGGACCGACCTGCCCAAATTATTGGCACCATTTCACAATGACTGTACTTCACATTGCATTTGATCTACACTCATGCTCATAAATTAAGGATAATTGCAGAATGTGGTGCCACACTACACAAAACTGGCGCTAATAGCGTAGGCACATAGGGAACACACACGACACAGATCTGTAAGTCCACAGCATTGGTGATAGTTTGAGAAAACCGTCCCGAAACACATGTGTTACAAAACGCCACTCTTTCCTGCGCATGTACCCCGACCTCAATATGGAATATGATCACCATGTACACGTACACAGGCCGCACAAATGGTTAGCATACTCTGGATCAGGTGGTCGAGCAGCTGCTGGGGTATAGCCTCCCAGCCTGTCGGAGCTCCTGAAGTGTCCTAGAGCTGTGAAGACGAGCAGCGATAACTTGACCGAGAGCATTCCAGACGTGCTCGATGGGTTTTAGGTGTGAAGAACAGGCAGGCCACTCCATTCGCCTCATATTTTCTGTTTCAAGGTATTTCTCCACGATGGCAGCTCGGTGGGGCCGTGCGTTATCATCCATCAGGAGGAAGGTGGGACCCACTGCGTCCCTGAAAAGGCGCACATACTGGTGCAGTTCCTGTTACAGTTCCTCTGTCAAAGACATTCAGGGGTGTACATGTACCAATCATAATCCCACCCCACACCATCAAACCGCGACCTCCATACAGATCCCTTTCAAGGACATTAAGGGTTGGTATCCGGTTCCTGGTTCACGCCAGATGAATACCCGGTGAGAATCACTGTTCAGACTATGCCTGGACTCGTCCGTAAACATAACCTGGGACCATTGTTCCAATGACCATGTACTGTGTTCTTGACACAAGGCTTTACGGGGTCTCCTGTGACCAGGAGTCAGTGACTGCACCTTGCAAGTCTCTGGGCGAGTAAACTATGTCTGTGCAGTCTGTAGACTGTGTGTCTGTCCCAGTGACTGCAGTTAGGTCCCGAGTAAGGCTACCTGCAATACTCCGTGGTCGTCTGCGGGCACTGATGGTGAGATATCGGTCTTCTTGTGGTGTTATACACTGTGGACAGCCCGTACCGTAGTGCCTGGGCACGTTTCCTGTCTGCTGGAATCGTTGACACAATCTTGAGATCATACTTTGTGGCACACTAAGGTACCATGCCACGACCTGCTATGTTTGACCAGCCTCCAGTCCCCCTAGTATTCTACCCCTCATGACGTCATCAATATGTGTTCTTTGAGCCGTTTTCAACACAGTCACCGAGCGAGGTGCCGCAGTGGTTAGCACACTGGACTCGCATTCGGGGGGACGACGGTTCAATCCCGCGTCCGGCCATCCTGATTTAGGTTTTCCGTGATTTCCCTAGATCACTCCAGGCAAATGCCGGGATGCTTCCTTTGAAAGGGCACGGCCGATTTCCTTCCCCATCCTTACCTAATCCGAGCTTGTGCTCCGTCTCTAATGACCTCGTTGTCGGCGGGACGTTAAACAGTAATCTCCTCCTCCTCCTCCTTCTCAACACAGTCAGCATTAGGACGTGTGAAAACGGCTGCACACTTACTCGCTGCACCGTATACTGACATGCACCAACACACTTATGCGTATGTGGACTGCTGCCAGCGCCACCGTGCGACGACCGCAGGTCAAATGCATCGCATTGTCATACCCCGAGGTGATTTAAACCCGCAAACCGCCCACCAGAGCGTTTTTTCACCATGTATCAGCATTATCCTTAATTTATGAGCATGAGTGTACATACTAGTAGAACTTCACGGTGAATCTGTGCCCAATTTAAACCTTTTGTCCACAGTAATGGTACTGTCTCGTGCACTTCGTCTTTGTGTTGCGCCACTTCACTCGCGCGCTGTGATGGACCTGTTAGCCTTACCACAGCAAAACTGTGTCTGCAGGAAAATCAGAAATTACTCTCTGAAGTCTCCTCTCACATTTCACAAGATGGTGACGATAACAAGAGAGGGAGAAATTAAAGATCCTACGGTGAAGCCTAAGGCCGTAGTCTGATACAACGTACACTCATGTTCAGAAAAAATCAGAACACCTTATACGACTGGAGACAGAATGTCCTAATTCACAGTACATGTGCATTAGTATATTCTGCAGGAATGATTCTCATTCTCCGCTCAGTATATGTCCTGTTGCCTAGTAGGTACAGGGTCCATCATTGACGCTAACAGTGTCTGTATCTTTACAATACAATATCCTTCAGACATGTATGCATGTGTGAAGGAACAGACACTGTTCTGACAATTACAACTGTGTGTGAGAATCGCGAAACGTGCGAGCATTAAAAGTTGTGGTCTCCGCGACATACGGAAGTTTGAATCGGTCGTGGAGGCGATCTCGGATACCCGACGTGGTTAAGACAACCCCTCACGATAAGCGGAGACGCGGTTTCGAGTCCAACTGGGGCACAAATTTTATTTCTCACAAACAGCTGACATCCGTCCGGATGGGCAAAACGCGAATCCATTCAGTCCGCAGCCGAGCGAATAAGCACTTAGTTTTACAGTCGCGATGTTTCTGGAGCGAATGTCGCTTCCGGTACCTTTTTTTTCATTTTCTGTAATTCTGACAGATATGCGTGATACATGAGGAAATGGTGTGATGACCGAGAATGAATGCAAACCGAGTTTTTGTTTTGAGCAGTAGACAAATTGGATAACCACTTGCAAAAATCCGGCTTGAATTCATGTGCTGCGTGACGCAATAACTATAGTTTTCCATTTTTCAGTGATCAGTGTCCTACAGAGTCGTGCGGTGCTCCATAGGTACACAGTATACTTCTCATAAATGTAGATACAATGACATAAATACATTGACTGTATCGATTTGCTTGAATGCGTATCCCGCTTTTACGTCCAATAGATACAATAGGTACACAGTATACTTCCATAAATGTAGATACAATGACATAAGTACATTGACTGTATCGATTTGCTTGAATGCGTATCCCGTTTTTACGTCCAATAGGTACAATAGGTACACAGTATACTTCCATAAACATAGATACAATGACATAAATACATTGATTGTATCGATTTGCTTGAATGCGTATCCCGTTTTTACGTCCAATATCCTCAAAAAAAAGTTTTTCTCCTTTTATCAGGATATAGATTATGAAAATAATAACTGAATAATTAATTGTTGATAATATGCACAGTCAACATGAATCTGTTGTTAGAATTACGGCGAAATGACAAAGAGATATTAGATCCAGAGATCTCGCCTTTGTGAAAGGAAGACCATACCGTGCTCGCACGGCTGCGGATTCCTTGATTAATAGCGATCATTCAAAGCATACAAGCACACCTAAAATTTTCAAATTCGATTTTCTCGAAAACGGTCGCGAGTTGCGTCTTTCTGTTTGCATATGACGAAATACTAGTCACGCGCTGCTTACCGTGCCATTATGAACTAAATCGGTGAGGAGAAGTTCGTACGGTCCTCTGTTTTCCTTGTGAATCAGTCTGTCTATTAGTGGAGACAGCATCAAAATCTAGCGATTAGCTTCCACATACAGACCGAAAAACGCGGCGGGCGACTTCAAGCTATAATTGTACATATGCACCGACTGAGCTACTCAAACACGACTTACGACCCGCCATCGCAGCTCCACTACCGCTAGTACCACAGCTCCTATCTCCCAAACTTCACAGACGTTGTCCCACATGCGTTACGGCACCTGTTCTGGCAGAAAGGATAACTTCGGCCACTAGAGCACTTGGAAGCGGAAGGCAAAGGCGTCAGGTTAGAATCCCGGTCCAAAATACAGCAACAGGTTTGAAATCAACACAGTGTGTAATTCACAGAGTGTAATTCAGTGTGAAAGGACAGAGTCTTGGTCGCAAAACTGGATTTTTTGTTTTGTTTACCCTCCAATGACACGATTCGCCTCATACAAGGCATCTACAGAATGGCTGGAAAAATATGATTAACTGTGTGCATAGACAGGAGCATGAGTTACTGCGCCTGCAACGTATTTACTGTGTGATGCATCTATGTAGGCTCGATCCCGTCTTAGTGGATGTGGACCGCGCCGCATATCTGACAAGAACGCCGTGCTAGGCCTTAAAAGAATTTGACCTGCGTAACTACCTCCTGGGGCTTTCGTATCGTCTAGGAGCGGTTTCCCGTGTATTTAACAACTTCTATATCAGACATCACACAATGTTTTTTTTTTTGTTTTTTGTTTTTTTGTTTTTTGTTTTAATTCTGACAAAGGCGGTTTCCTGCTCGGACATTTCTGTGCGTTGTGTGCACCATATTTTCCAAGACAGTCTGCATAAAAGATATAATAACTCCCGTTTTGCAACCAGAATTGTTTCTTGAAACTTCCAGGCAGATTAAAACTGTGTGCCGGACCGAGAGTCGAACTCGGGACCTTTGCCTTTCGCGGGCAAATGCTCTACCAACCTACCCAAGCACGACTCAAGCTCCGTCCTCACAGCTTTACTTCTGTCAATACCTCGTCCCCTATCTTCAAAATTTTACAGAAGCTCTACTGCCAACCTTGCCGAACTAGCACTGCTGAAAGAAAGGCTATTGCGGATACATGGCTTAGCCAGCCTGCAGCGGAGTGTGCGCTGATATGAAACTTCCCAGCAGATTAAAACCGTGTACCAAACCGAGACTCGAACTGGGGACCTTTGCCTTTCGCGAGCAAGTGCTCTACCAACTTTTTTTCCGATTACACGTATTTTGCCCATTACATCAATTTGTAATATAAATAGTAAAGAAAATGACTGTGTTAGAAAAAAAAAAACTGACGAGCGGGACTCGATCCAGCGGCCCAGCGATTACGGGGCTTGAACTTGTTATTATTAGGTTTAATTTGCTTTTTTTCCTTTTTTACCTTTTTTCTTTTTTTAATAAAAAAATAAAATAAAAATAAAAACCCGGTTCCTCCGCTTTATGGTCCAACAACGCGACCACTAATTATTTTCCTTTTTGTTTTTTGGAACAGGAAGGCAGGGTAAACAAACAATCTTTATTCGTACAATTGTGCTGTCCAAGGGATAAGAAAAGTATCGAGACGGCAAAAATAATTTGGAAACCATAAAATCAACGTAAAGGCCGCCATCTTTTTTTTAACATGAATAAAGTAAATGACAATCCTAGTCACGGGCGGGAGTGAAAATGAAGTTATCATCTGCATCACAATCCCTGCAGCACGGGGTGTCGCATCATAAATCTGGCAGAAAGCCATATAATCTTGACCATTTCTGCCATTGTGGGCGGCATGTATTTCTCCTGCGTCGACCATTCAAAGGACCATTGTCTGAGGCGATTCAGGTGACCAACTGAGCTACCCAAGCACGACTCATACCCTGTCCTCAGAGCTTTACTTCTGCCAGTACCTCGTCTCCTACCTTCCAAACTTTGCAGAAGCTCTCCTGCGAGCCTTGCCCGCGAAAGGCAAAGGTCCCGAGTTCGAGTCTCGGTCCGGCACACAGTTTTAATCTGCCAGGAAGTTTCATATCAGCGCACACTCCGCTGCAGAGTGAAAATCTCATTCTGGAAGATTGTTTCTTTTCTTATATTGTTTCCACTGATCGCTGTACCACACGGGAATTGATTATCTATCTATCTTATCTATCTATCTATCTATCTATCTATATCCGAATTCCGCTCCAGCTCCTGCCGGGTCTGGGTGCTGACGAGTCCTCTCCATTCGGCTTGGTCCTCCCACCTCTTTTCTTCCTGCCAGGTGACACCTCTCCTTTCTACAGATATTCTCACTCCCATTTTCCACCGTGTTCTTGGGCTCCCTCTAGGTCTTTTCCCATCCATCTTTAGTTCTTCCATAATTTTGGGGAGTCTCTGCCCAAACATCCTTTTAACATGCCCATACCATCTTAATCTCTTTTTTTTTTCAATTTCTTCCCTCATACTTTCTTGTTTAAGGTCCTTTCTAATCTCTACATTCCTTACTCTGTCCGTTCTTATTTTTCCCTTAACTGCTCTGAGAAATTTCATTTCCGCAGCTTGCAGTCTGCTCCACTCCCTTTCTGTCATTGTCCATGTTTCTCCATCATAGGTGACAATAGGGAAGCAATAATTCTTATACATAACGAGTTTTGCTTTTTCTGAAACTTCCGTATTCCAAATCAGGTGTTTTATTGTTTGGTAGAAATTGCCTCCCTTCTGTAACCTCCTATTAATTTCGTTAGTTATTCTTTCATCCCTAGATATTTCACTCCCTAAACAAGTGAAACTTTCTACCACTTTGAGGGGTTCTCCATTCAAGGTAATATTTCCGTTGATCCCTTTCTCTCTTCCAAATACCATTACTTCACTCTTATCTTTATTTATTTTTAATCCATACCTTTTCATTATTTCCTTCCACGCATCAAGCTGTAACTGTACATCTACCTCTTTATCACCCTATATTACCATATCATCCGCAAAAATCATCTTTTTGTCTTTTTCTTTCACTATATCTTTAACTGCCCTGTTCATTCCCTCCATCACAACATTAAAAAGTGCAGGAGATAGAATACTTCCTTGCTTAATTAAGTCTTTGTCATATTTCGAAGCATCCAGAGTTCCCCAGTGGTGTTCTAATTCTACAATTGTGTCCTCTGTACATTATTTTCATTACATTGATGCAACCATCTTCTATATCTTTCTTCTTCATTTCTTCCCAGAGTCTTTTCCTGTTACCTGAGTCGTATGCCTTTTCTATGTCTATAAAAACCATTATCAACCTTTTGTTATACTCCCAACTTTTTTGCATCACTTGGCGGATAGAAAATATCAGGTCGATCGTGCTTCTTCCTTTCCTAAACCCATGCTGTTCTTCACTCAGCTCCTTTTCTATCTTTTCACTTATTCGATTTAGTAAAATTGATTGTAAGAAGTGAAAATTCATTCCGGTAAGCCATCCTTTCCTCGTCGGTAGTATTCTGTTAGATGTGGCAGTCCGGGCCGAGGCCTGCCTTGCAGGGCGACAGTGGATTGCAGCGCAGCGGCGGCTCTGGCCGCGCGCGAACCCGGCCGACACTGACCAATGGCCACGGCCGGCGACCGTGGGCGGCGCGCATGCGCGTGCGTGTGCGTGTAATTGCGAGGCGAGGCGGCCGTCGCTGGCGCAGCAACAGGTTGTGTTGTGGAAGCGCGCGCAGCCATTACTCGGCGGAGCGGAGGAGGAGGTGGCGGTGGCGGGGAAAGAGGAGCAGAAGAGAGGAGAGGAGAGGATAGGCGAGCGATGCGCTATCGCGGGGCCCGCATCTGGAGCGGCCGCGGCTGCCGCGAGCGGGGGGCGGCCGCGCTCTTGTTTATGCACCGTAATGGCCCGCTCGCCTATCTGTGACGTACTGCCCGTAATGCTAGCTCCCGGCGCCGCGCCGCACCGCGCCGTAATTGCGATTGTCCCAGAGGAATTCCTGGTCGCTGACCGCTCTCTGACGAGGCCCGCCTTGCCTCGCCTCGCCCCGCAGCGTCTACTGCCCTCTCGTGTCGCACGACTACGCCGCACAATATCCGCAAAGCGGCCTATGGACTGTCAATAATATCGTCCAGTATTCCTTACCGCGCGACATTACTGACCGTCTGTAGATAATACTGAATGTTGTGCAATATATTGAAAGATATACTGAATGTAGATTTTATTGAAGAAACTGCTACAGTTGTATAGTCTCCGGCTAACATTGCATATCTTTGTCAACTCACTCTCGTATGCCAGCTGGTGTGCCCGAGCGGTTCTAGGCGCTTCAGTCTGGAACCGTGCGACCGCTACGGTCTCAGGTTCGAATCCTGCCTCAGGCATGGTCCAAATGGCTCTGACCACAATGGGACTTAACTTCTAAGGTAATCAGTCCTCTAGAACTTAGAATTAATTAAACCTAACTAACCTAAGAACATCACACGCAACCATGCCCGAGGCAGGATTCGAACCTGCGACCGTTGCGGTCGCGCGGCTCCAGACTGTAGCGCCTACAACCTCTCGGCCACCCCGGCCGGCCCTCGTGCGTGGATATGTGTGATGTCCTTAGGTTATTTGGGTTTAGTTAATGTTAAGTTCTAGGGGTCTGATGACCTCAGATGTTAAGTCCCATAGTGTTCAGAGCCATTTCAACCAATCTCATCTGATGACGGTTTATTTTGTGCGATTTGCTGGATTGTGAAGTAGAAATAGGTTCGGAATCAGCGGAACGAACGTAGATTGGAGAATTATTGCAAGTATTTAGGAGTTTGCCAGTCTTAAGGTGTGTTAAATGAAACGAATGTAATAAACTCCAAAAGAAAAAGGAACAATACGATCTGTGGTTGTGGAAATAGAGGGTATGTACCTGGAGGCAGATGACGTTCAATTAGTGAAGAAATTAAATTAATTGGGGAGAAATTATAGCAAAAAATGAAGAGAATTAACAATGCTTCCGGTGGCCGAACGGTTCTAGGGGCTTCAGTCCGGAACCGCGCGACTGCTACAGTCGCAGGTTCGAATCCTGCCTCGGGCATGGATGTATGTGATGTCCTTAGGTTAGTTAGGTTTAAGTAGTTCTAAGTTCTAGGGTTCTGATGAAAAATGTTTCAAATGGCTCTGAGCACTATGGGACTCAACACCTGAGGTCATCAGTCCCCTAGAACTTAGAACTACTTAAACCTAACTAACCTAAGGACATCATACACATCCATGCCCGAGGCAGGATTCGATCCTGCGACTGTAACGGTCGCGCGGTTCCAGACTTTAGCGCCTAGAACCTCTCGACCACTCCGACCGGCGGGACTGATGACCTCAGATATTAAGTCCCATAATGTTCAGAGCCATTTGAACCATTTTTAACAATGCGTCGAAAATCGAAGCTGACGCTGACGAGCTACTAAGCCAGCATTTTGGTACTTGAGACCAGGAAATTTCTTGCAAGGGCAAGAAACTTTTTTAGCACAATAAAAACAAATGCGTGTACTTCTTGTTTTTGAAACTGAATGTAAATAAATAATTATTACGCGATTATAACCAATCATTAGGTTCGCTTATCACCAAGTCACTTTTATGCATGAATCTTCCTCCCTTCTTGTGCGACTGCTTCATCCATCTACACTTCCTCTTTTTTTATGTGAACGCAAAGCTATTCGAGGAACCAGATAACAGCTGGCTTCCGTAACCGCCATGTTTGCGCTTCCTGTATTTGACATTACTTCTGCGCAGTATCGATTCAATGGCTGCATTCAGCTGTCAGCATATAGCACAGTATCATTGCCCAATATTATCTTAGAACACCACCCCATAACGTCAGGGACACACTCGACTCGCATTCGGGAAAACGACGGTTCAAACCCGCGTCCGGCCACCCTGATTTCAATTCTCCGTGATCTCCCTAAATCGCTTCAGTAAAATGCCAGGATTGTTCCTTTGAAATTTCCTTCCCCATCCTGAGCTTGTGCTCCGCTCTAGTGACCTCATTGTCGACGGGAAGCTAAGCACTAATCTCCTCCTAGAAAACTCCTCCAGAAAACTAGAATGAAATTTTCACTCTAGAGCGGAATGTGATGGTATGAAACTTCATGGCAGATTAAAACTGCGTGCCGAACTGACACTCGAAGTCGGGACCTTTGCCTTTGGAGGCAAGTGTTCTACCGACTGAGCCACCCAAGCACGACTACGGCCCGTCCTCCGTCGGTAGAGCACTTCCCCGCGAAAGCCAAAGGTCTCGAGTTCGAGTCTCGGTTCGCCACTCAGTTTTAATCTGCCAGGAAGTTCCACACCAGCACACACTCCGCTGCACAGTGAAAATTTCATTCTGGAAACATCTCCCAGGCTGTGGCTAAGCCATGTCCCCGCAATATCCTTTCTTCCAGGATGCTAGTTCTGCAAGTTTCGCAGAAGAGCTTCTGTGAAGGATGGGTCGTAAGTCGTCCTTGCGTGGTTCAGTCGGTAGAGCACTTGACTGCGAAAGGCAAAGGTCCCGAGTTCGAGTCTCGGTCCAACACGCAGTTTTAATCTGCCAGGAAGTTCCACAGAAAACTATTCCTGCATCTAACGTCCGTCAGATACCGTACGATGTGCGAAGGAAGCTATCTAGTTAATATGGGATATCCACCCCTCGCCTTTATAAGGGCTCACTACGCTGTGGAGAATTTTAGTGAGGCGTCTAAATTTCGCGGAGGAAGGTAAGCTCATTCTTCCGCAAGAGCCGGAACAGAGAAGGCAGTGATGTTGGACGCTGGTGTCTGAGGCGAAGTCGACGGTGTAACTCATTCCAAATGTGTGCCATTAATCTCAGGTACGGAATTTACTCAGACTAGTCCGTTTCAGGATCTTTTGTATAAAACATCGCCTTACAGATGCTGCTTTACGGGATGGTGCATAGTCATGCTGATACAATCTTCTTCGAGATGTTCCTCTACTCTGCGCAATATACAATGCCGTAAAATGTTTTTATATTCTTTCTCATTTAGGCGTTTCTTAAGAACTGTAAGTGGACCCGTGCACTAACCCCGAGAAACGCCCCATACCATACAACCATATCTTTGTACTTCACTGTTGGCGCTGTACATCATGGCATTCGACGAACCCAAACCCTTGCCTCTATCGAAGACAGTGCTACCAAAGCAGAGTCACTAAACAAACCCTTCTGAAACTCCTTCACCAAAGAAGGCGAAGTAAACATTTTAGAATTGGAACAAAGAACAGCTGTCAACATGAGTAACATAGAAGTAGATAACCTCGGAGTAGTGAAGAAACTTAAATCACTTAATAAAAGCAAGTCTTCTAGTCAATACTGTACACCTATTAGGTTCCTATTAGGCTAATACAATAGCTCCATACTTAACAATCATATAAAACCGTTCGCTCGACGAAAGATCCGTACCCAAAGACTGGAAAGCTGCACAGGTCACACCAATATTCAAGAAAGGTAGTAGGAGTAATCCACTAAATTACAGGCCCATATCGTTAACGTCGATATGCAGCAGGATTTTGGAATATATATTGTGTTCGAACATTATGAATTACCTCGAAGAAAACGGTTTATTTGCACACCGCCAACTTGGATTTAGAAAACATCGTTCCTGTGAAAGACAACTAACTTTTTTCTCACACAAAGTGTTAAGAGCTATTGACAGGGGATTGCAAATGGATTGCGCATATCTGGATTTCCGGAAGGCTTTTGACACTGCACCAGACAATCGGCTTGTAGTGAAACGGCGTGCTTACGGAATATCATCTCAGTTATGTGACTGCATTTGTGATTTCCTGTCAGAGGAGTCACAGTTCGTAGTTCAAAATGGGTCAAATGGCTCTGAGCACTATGGGACTTAACATCTGAGGTCATCAGTCCCCTAGAACTCAGAACTACCTAAACCAAAGTAACCTAAGGACATCACACACATCCATGCCCGAGGCAGGATTCGAACCTGCGACCGTAGTGGCCACGCGGTTCCAGACTGAAGCTCCTTTAACCGCGCGGCCACACCGGCCGGCTCATAGTAATAGACGGAAAGTCATCGAGTAAAACAGAAGTGATTCCTGGCATTCCCCAAGGTAGTGTTATAGTCCCTCTACTGTTCCTTATCTATATAAACGATTTGGGAGACAATATGAGCAGCCGTCTTCTGTTGTTTGCAGATAATGCTGTCGTTTATCGACTAGTAAAGTCATCAGAAGATCAAAACAAATTGCAAAACGATTTAGAAAAGATATGTGTGGTGCGAAAATTGGCAATTGATCGTTAATAACAAGAAGTATGAGGTCACCCACATGAGTGCTAAAAGGAATTCGTTAAAATTCGGTACGCGATAAATCACTCAAATCTAAAGGCCGTAAATTCAACTAAATACATAGGAATTACACCTACGAACAACTTAAATTGGAAGGAAAATATAGAAAATGTTGCGGGGCAGGCTAATCAACGACTGCGTTTTTTGATAGGACACTTAAAAAATGTAACATATGTACTAATGAGACTGCCTACACTACGCTTGTCCGTCCTCTATTAGAATACTGCTACGCCGTGTGGGATCCTTACCAGATAGGACTGACGGAGTACATCGAAAAAGTTCAAAGAAAGGCAGCACGTTTTGTATTATCGCGAACTACAGGAGAGAGTGTCATAGAAATGATACAGGATTTGGACTGGAAATCATTAAGAGAAAGGCGTTTTTCGTTGCGACGGAATCTTCTCACGAAATTCCAATCACCAACTTTCTCCTCCGAATGCGAAAATATTTTGTTGACACCGACGTACATAGGGCGGAACGATCACCACGTAAAATGAGGGAAATCAGAGCTTGTATGGAAAGATATAGGTGTTCATTCTTTCCGCGCGCTATACGAGATTGGAATAATAGAGAATTGCGAAGGTGGTTCGATGAACCCTCTGCCAGGAACTTAAATGTGATTTGCAGAGTATCCATGTAGATGTAGATGTAAATCGGACTGCCACAGCTTACAGCGTGATTCATCACTCCCAGTCACGCACTTGCAGTCATCTACTGTCCCGTGGCATCCTCTTTAAAGCACCATAAGCAAAGCTTAACACTGACCATTGCGCCCTATTCCATTTAACCTCGTACACACAGTCTTTGTGCTAGCTGGACTGCTGGTGGTACCATGTAGCTATAGAGTGATTCCTTCCGCTGAATTCAATCGCTTATTGCCGGCCGCGGCGGCCGAACGGTTCTAGGCGCTTCAGTCCGGAACCGCGCGACTGCTACGGTCGCAGGTTCGAATCCTGCCTCGGGCATGGATGTGTGTGATGTCCTTAGGTTACTTTGGTTTATGTAGTTCTGAGTTCTAGGGGACTGATGACCTCAGATGTTAAGTCCCATAGTGCTCAGAGCCGTTTGAACCATTTTCAATCGCTTATTGACAATAACCCTGCACAGTGCTCGACGTTTCGTGTCCGTCAGTGCAGTCGTAATCACGTCACCAACCGTCGACCGCTGTTCGTGTCCCTTCACGTTACCATTTCACTATCACTTCGGGAACAGTGGACCTAGGGATGTTTAGGAGTTTGGAAATCTCGCGTACAGACGCAAGTGACACCCAATCACCTGACCACGTTCGAAGTCCGTGATTTCCGCGGAGCGTCACATTCTGCTCTCTCACGATGGCTAATGACCACTGAGGTCGCTGATATGGAGTACCTGGCAGTAGGTGGCAGCACAATGCACTTAATACAAAACCGTTTGTTTTGTGGGGATCCCATATACTTTTGATAACAAGTGTAGGTACCAAGGAACGTAAATGCGCAGAAACCGTGAGTAACAGATGAAATACTTCATTTGATCGACGAAATAAGAAAGTACAAAAATGTTAAGGGAACGCAGGAAAACATCACTGTGAACTTGCTAGGAATGAAATAACAAGGTACTGCAGGGCAGCCAAGGCGAAATGGCTGCAGGAAAGGGGTGAGGAAATCGAAAAAGAAATTATGGTCAGAAAGACTGACCCTGAATACTAGAAAAGTCAAAACAACCTTCTGTGAAATTAAAAGCAAGGGTAGTTACATTGTTAAACGCCGAAGAGAGAGCAGATAGATGGGAAGAGCACATTGAAGGCCACATACAGGGAGAGGAGTTGTCTTACCTTGTGTTGGAAGGGGGAGTTGATATGGATGACATAGAGAATCCACTATTAGAATCAGAATTTAAAGGAGCAGTGGAACACTTGAGATCAAATAAAAGGCAAAGGATACAGACTGTTCGACGGACTTCCATCAGACTTTCGAAAAAAAAAAAAAAAAAAACAGTTCCGAGTAAGGCAGATAAGAGCGAAAACTATCGCAGTATCAGCTTAACAGCTCATGGATGCAAGTTGCTGATAAGAGTTATATACAGAAGAATGGGAAGTAAAAGTGAGAAACTGTTAGATGACGATCATTTCGACTTTAGGGAAGGTAAAGGTACCAGAGATGCAATCTTAATGTTGCATTTGATAATCAAGGCAAGTCTGAAGAAAATCAAGATGCGCTCATGGTATTTGTCGACCTAGAAAAACCGTTCGACAAGGTATAATGGACAGAGATTTTGGAAATTGTAAGAAAAATAGGAGTAAGCCATAGGGAAAGACAGGTCATATACAATATGTACTAGAACCAAGAAAAAACAGTCAACACTGGTAGACAAAGAACGAATCGCTCGGATTAAATAGGGTGTAAGACGGGGATGCAGTGTTTCGCTCCTACTGTTCAATCTTTCCAGCGAAGAAGCAAGAACAGAAATAAAAGAAAAACTAAAGACTGGGCTTAAAATTCAGTACGAAAAGATATCAGTGGTAAGATTTGCTGATGTCCTTGTAACCCTCAGTGAATGTGAAGAAGAATTACAGGATCTGTTCAATGGTCTAATGAGTACAGAATGGTCTCATGTGTACAGAATATGGACTGAGAGTAAAACGGAAAATGACAAAGGTAATGGCATATTGCAGCAGTGAGAATAGCGAGAAACTTGACATCAGAACTGGTGATCAAGAAGTGGACAAAGTGAATGAATTCTGCTGCCTAGGAAGCAAAATAATCAACGATGGACGAAGCAAGGACGACACAAAAAGCATGCTAGCGCATTCCTGGCCAAGAGAAGCCTGTTGGTATAAAACGTACGCTGAGATGACAAAGGTCATGGGATATCTCCTAATGTCGTGTCAGACTTCCTTTCACCCAGTACAGTGCCGCAACTCGACGTGGCATGGACTTAACAAGTCGTCGGAAGTCCGCTGCAGAAACTATTAGCTGCCTCTATAGCCGTCCATAACTGCGAAACTATGTGCACGAACCGACCTCTCAATTATGTGTCACAAATGTTAGATGGAATTCATGTTGGGCGATCTGGGTGGTCAAATCATTCATTCAAATTGTCCAGAATGTTTTTCATACCAATCGCGAACAATTGTGGCCCTATAACAGGGCACATTGTCACCCATAAAAATTCCATCTTTGTTTGGGAACATGAAATCCGTGAATGGCTGCAAATGGTCTCCAAGTAACTACACTACAAGCCACTAAAGTTGCTACACCACGAAGATGACGTGCTACAGACGCGAAATTTAACCGACAGGAAGAAGATGCTGTGAAATGCAGATGATTAGCTTTTCAAAGCATTCACACAAGGCTGGCGCCGGTGGCGACACCTAAAACGTGCTAACATGAGGAAAGTTTCAAACCGATTTCTCATACACAAACCGCAGTTGACCGGCGTTGCCTGGTGAGACGTTGTTGTGATGCCTCGTGTAAGGAGGAGAAATGCGTACCATCACGTTTCCGACTTTGATAAAGGTCGGATTGTAGCCTATCGCGATTGTGGTTTATCGTATCGCGACATTGCTGCTCGCGTTGGTCGAGATCCAATGACTGTTAGCGGAATATGGAATCGGTGAGTTCAGGACGGTAATACGGAACGCCGTGCTGGATCCCAACGGCCTCGTATCACAAGCAGTCGAGATGACAGGCATCTTATCCGCATGGCTGTAACGGATCTTGCAGCCACGTCTCGATCCCTGAGTCTACAGATGGGGACGTTTGCTAGGCAACAACCATCTGCACGAACATTTCCACAACGTTTGCACCAGCGTGGACTATCAGCTCGGAGACCATGGCTGCGGTAACCCTTGATGCTGCATCACAGACAGGAGCACCTGCGCCGGTGTACTCAACGACGAACCTGGGTGCACGAATGGCAAAACGTCATTTTTTCGGATGAATCCAGGTTATGTTTACAGCATCATGATGGTCGCATCCGTGTTAGGCGACATCGCGGTGAACGCACATTGGAAGCGTGTATTCGTCATGGCCATGCTGGCGTATCACTCGGCGTGATGGTATGCAGTGCCATTGGTTACTCGTCTCGTTCACCTCTTGTTCGCATTGATGACACTTTGAACAGTGGACGTTAGATTTCAGATGTGTTACGACCGGAGGCTCTACCCTTCATTCGATCCCTGCGAGACCCTACATTTCAGCAGGATAATGCACGACCGCATGTTGCAGGTCCTGTACGGGGCTTTCTGGATACAGAAAATGTTCGACTGCTGCCCTGGCCAGCACGTTCTCCAGATCTCTCACCAACTGAAAACGTCTGGTCGATGGTGGCCGAGCAACTGGTTCGTCACAATACGCCAGCAACTACTTCTGAAGATCTGTTGTATCGTGTTGAAGCTGCATGGCAGCTGTACCTATACACACCACCCAAGCTGTGTTTGACTCAATGCCCTGGCATATCAAGGCCGTTATTATGGCCAGAGGTGGTTGTTCTATGTACTGATTTCTCAGGATGTATGCACCCAAATTGCGTGAAAATGTAATCACATGTCAGTTCTAATATAATATATTTGTCTAATGAGTACTCGTTTATCATCTGCATTTCTTCTTGGTGCAGCAACTTTAATGGCCAGTAGTGTATTTCCAATCAGTGATAGGTTCAGTCGGACCAGACGATCCAGTTCATTCCATGTAAACACAGCCCACACCGAGCCACCATTAGCTTGTACAGTGTCTTGTTGACAACTTGGGTCCATTGCTTGCTGGGTCTGCACCACAATCGAACCCTGCTATAAGCTCTCTTAGGTCCACCGCTTGATGAAGTTTGCACCACAATCGAACCCTGCCGAAATAGGGACTAATCGGGCCAGTCCACGGTCTTCCAGTCGTCTTCGGTCCAACCGATACGGTCACGAGCCCAGGAGAGGCGCTGCAGGCGATGTCGTTCTGTTAGCAAAGGCACTCGCGTCGGTCGTCCACTGCCACAGCCCATGAATCGCAGACTTCGCCGCACTGTCCTAACGGAAACGTTAGTCGTACTTTCCACATGGATTTCTGCGCTTATTTCCCTCAGTGTTGCTTGTCTATTCGCGCTGACGACTCTACGCAAAAGCTGCTGATTTCTGTCGTTAAGTGAAGACCGTAGGCCATTGTGTTGTGCGCGGTGAGAGGCAATGCCCGAAATTTGGTATTCTCGGCACAATCTTGACACTGTGATCTCGGAATACTGAATTTCCTAACGATTCCAGAAATAACATGTCCCATGCGTCTAGCTCCGCTTTCAAAGTCTGTTAATTCTCGTCGTCTGGCTATAATCACGTCGGAACCTTTTTCGGGTGAATCACTTTAGCGCAAATGATTGTTCCGCTAATTCACTGCCCTTTTACACCTTGAGTACGCGATAATTCTTCGATCCGTATATGTGCGCATCCTTATCCCATGCAGGCCTTAAATTGAGGACGATGTTTCTGACAAGGGAACCTCCCCAACGCACCCCCCTCAGATTTAGTTATAAGTTGGCACAGTGGATAGGCCTTGAAAAACTGAACACAAATCGATCGAGAAAACAGGAAGAAGTTGTGTGGAACTATGAAAAAATAAGCAAAATATACAAACCGAGTAGTCCATGTGCAAGATAGGCAATATTAGGCAAATGTGAACAGAGGAGCGCCGTGGTCCCGTGGTTTGCGTGAGCAGCTGCGGAACGAAAGGTCCTTGGTTAAAGCCTTCTCTCGAGTGAAAATTTTAATTTTTTATTTTCGGTTTACATGACAAACTCTTATGTTTTCATCACTTTTTTGGAAGTGACTATCACATCCTCAAGAAAACCTAAATCGGGCAAGGTAGAAGAATCGTTTTACCCATTCGCGAAGTGTATAAGTTAGGTGGGTCGACAACATATTCCTGTCGTGTGACGCACATGCCGTCACCAGTGTCGTATAGAATATACCAGACGTGTTTTCCTGTGGAGGAATCGGTTGACCTATGACCTTGCGTCAAATGTTTTCGGTTCCCATTGGAGAGGCACGTCCTTTCGTCTACTAATCGCACAGTACTGCGGTGCGGTCGCAAAACACAGACACTAAACTTATTACAGTGAACAGAGACGTCAATGAACGAACGGACAGATCATAATTTTGCGAAAATAAAGAAAGTAAAATTTTCACTCGAGAGTAGACTTGAACCCAGAACCTTTCGTTTCGCAGCTGCTCGCGCTACCCACAGGACCACGGTGCTCCTAAGTTCACACTATCCTTAATGTTGCCTATCTTGCGCATGGGCTATTCAGTTTGTATATTTTGCTTATTTTTTCGTAGTTCCACACAACTTCTTCCTGTTTTCTCGATTGATCTGTGTTCAGTTTTTCAATGCCTATCCACTGTGCCATCTTATAACTAAATGTGAGGGGGGTGCGATGGGGAGGTTCCCTTGTGAGAAGGCGCGCGGGATTAGCCGAGCGGTCTCAGGCGCTGCAGTCATGGACTGTGCGGCTGGTCCCGGCGGAGGTTCGAGTCCTCTCTCGCGCATGGATATGTGTGTTTGTCCTTAGGATAAATTAGATTAAGTAGTGTGTAAGCTTAGGGACTGATGACCTTCGCAGTTAAGTCCCATAAGATTTCACACACACTTGAACATGTTTCTGAGAATGTACGTTTGGAACATAGCATTGTACGGGAGTCAATCGTGGACAATGGGAAAACCGGTCCTAGTGGGAGCTTTAGAGGATGAGAACTTTAGGGGAAGACAGGGATTAGAATAACCTCAACAAATAATTGAGGAAGTGGGGTGCAAGTGCTACTCTGAGATGAAGAGGTTAGCGCAGGAGAGGAATGCGTGACGGGCCTCATCAAAGCAGACAGAAAACTCAAAAAATAACTGAACAAATGAAAAATACGAGGTACACGCTTGGATTCAATAAAGACTAAATTATTTCCATATGATGACGTTGTTACGGCGTGGTACAATGACTGCGTGATGATGAGGGTTTATCGTTACGTCGAAGTCAACATAATTGAGGACGGAGGAAATGTTCATGTTGGGTAAGTGAAGAGAAGGAAATCGGCGGTGTCCTCTCAGAAGGAATCGTGCGGAAATTCGACTCAGGTGGTTTGGAAAACCACGGGAAATCTCAGTCTGATTGGCTACATCGGGTTTTCAGTCCTTGTACTCCCTAACATCAAATCAATGTGTGTAGCACAGCGTCTCTCGCTTGATTTCAGCAGCTGTTCTGGTACATTAAGTTTTCCCACGCGATTGACTTTCGGTCGTTCAGATCAAGTCCGATCCCTTCCTATTACCGTGTCTCTTCCATTTACATGTGAGATCTGATAACTCGGAGCTCTACATTCTATGGTGCAGATGCATTTCGGAACGCGTAGCATTTACAGTCCGCGCTAAGCACGAAATGTGGTCGTGTGCGGCGCACGCGATAGCGGCTTGACGGCCGCAACGTATCGTTATGCGGGCGAGTCTCTTACCGAAGGCCGTCTGTGCGAGCGGCACGGACTGTTGCGTATGTGCGTGCGGCAGTCTTCAGAGTCCGTGCCTGGAATGTGACGGCAGATGGGCAACAAGCAACTCGAGAGCTGTTAAGTGGACAGAACGGCTTTACGACGAAATACAGCTACGCTATTGCAGTCGCGTGTGGGCTGTTGCGTATCGCTGGGAGACAGATAATACGCGGATTAAACGTGTCTTTCGATGGAGGAAGGCGTTGGCCATTTCAACAGCGTCGACTACATTTCATCATTTTTCAGTCTTCTTGTAGCTCTACCATGTGTAGATTACCCTGAAGATACCGCACCCAGCTTTGCCGGTAGATGGCCCACTGCAGAAAAGGGACAGCTATGTTACTCGGCAAAAAGTATCAGACAAGATGTCGAGTGGTACGTGATATAGTTTGCAGCAGCTCATTTAGAGGGGCTCTGGGTCTTGAGGTAGAGACACAGAGATAATAATTTCACCAACTGTGACATAATCGCATATACAAACAGTGATCCAATACTGTAAAATGCTTTTTTATTTCAGCCTCTGATCACAATATGAATTCTTTAAACGATGGCCGGTTTCAGTCTGTATTGACCATCCTCAGATCTTTTTTACACCATGTCCTAAAGTGATACAGCCATAATGGCATCGTCAAAACATATAAATATAATCAGCATAGCATCGTCACATGGATCTAAAGTATGGTGTACAATAAGCCACATCGTCCACGTAGTGATTATTCCCAATTTACTAAAATGGTTCAAATGGCACTGAGCACTATGGGACACAACATCTGAGGTCGTCAGTCCCCTAGAACTTAGAACTACGTAAACCTAACTAACCTAAGGACATCACACACATCCATGCCCGAGGCAGGATTCGAACCTGCGACCGTAGCAGTCGCTCGGTTCCGGACCGCAGTGCCTAGAACCGCTCGGCCACCGCGGCCGGCTCCCACGAACTGTGATCTGAGGGAGTAACATCGAGTGTCCTCAATGGCCGGAAAATGACTCCGAGGGGACCGATCCAACGCCTCAATGGGTTTTCATTGAGTTATTGCGTATGTGGCCGTACGAAATATGAAGGAGCTCCGTCGTTCTGAAAGTACATACGACATCGTGTTGCCAAAGGAATGCCCTCCAAGTATTCTGGTAATACATTTTGAAGAAAATCAAGACACCAGACTTCAGTAACACAGTTATCTAAAACAGCTGGAACGATGAGGTGGTCATCAGTAATACCACAGTAAAGACTACACTTCGTGGCCTAATGTAGGTTTGGTTTTATTCGATTGGCCGGCCGGGGTGGAAGAGCGGTTCTAGGAGCTACAGTCTGAAACCGCACGACCGCTACGGTCGCAGGTTCGAATCCTGCCTCGGGCATGGATGTGTGTGATGTCCTTAGATAAGTTAGGTTTAAGCAGTTCGAAGTTCTAGGGGACTTATGACCTCAAAAGTTAAGTCCCATAGTGCTCAGAGCCATTTGAACCACTTTGTATTCGGTTGTGAGTGCTGGTGAAGAAGGATGTGCGGCTTACGCCCGTGATTTTCAAACAGCTGTATGTCGGATACGGTTAAGAAAAGGGCATATGTTCATTTTTTGCTCAGAATCACCAGTACTATCACCCCTCCAAAGCATCTACGTTTTCTCCTAACTTACCCTTTATACATATCATTGGCAGAGGTTAAAGGGAGATATATATAAAATTGATAAAAAAATATTGAAATTTTTTCTCCACCATAAAGTTCTGCAGTATGTTAGAAATATTGTCTCCAATTTTCCGAATTTGATTTGTGCTACAAATTATGTAAAAGCAATCTTCTTTCAATCGGTGTGAGGTGCCACGACCCCTTTTATACACGACTCAGTCCATGTTTGCGATATTTTATTATTGCCATTAGAGAAGACATCTGTAGAGTACAGAACCCTGTGAGCCCATTTACATGAGTTTAATCACGATTTATTAAAGAAATGCAGAGATGGTGGAACGCAAAACCCAAACGAAAGCTTTAATACATGTACATTTACATCTACGTGATTACTCTTCTATTCACAATAGAGTGCCTGGCAGAGGGTTCAATGAACCACCTTCAAGCTTCCAGAATGAGGTTTTCACTCTGCAGCGGAGTGTGCGCTGATTTGAAACTTCCTCGCAGATTAAAAGTGTGTGCCCCCGACCGAGACTCGAACTCGGGACCGAGTTCGAGTCTCGGTCGGGCACACAGTTCAAGCTGTCTCTCTACCGTTTCACTCTCGAACGGCCTGCGGGAAAATACGAGCACTGAAATTTTTCTGTGCGAGTCCTGATTTCTCTCTCATTTTATCTTGATGATCATTTCTCCCTCATGTAGAAGAGACGCCCGAAGATGCTTGTGTGGTGTTGAACGATGGTAACACTGCAAGAATCAGGTTACTTATGAGACTAGAATTTGATACAGGTTGTTTCACTGACAACCCATTGAAGAAGACTGATGAAGTGCGTAATGCCAATTCTGAAATGTCAGTGAAAGATATTGCCAAAGGTCACGCCAAGAGGATCAGACTAGAGCTGCACGTAGACCTAAAAGATCAAATGTATGACTATGGCCTTCATTAAGGTGCTTGTTTTTGCCATAAATGCTAATAAAATGTTTATTTATTTTTCACAATTTTCACTTTTATGTGTATGAGGAACATTTTCCGCTGAACCATTGCAGATAAAGAGGTGACATTTGGTACAGACTTCGTACATACTATAAGACAACTTCCTATTGTAAAAAAAATTTCAGAGTGCATTACTGTAAAATTTATTTCAATTTTTCTGAAATAAAAATTACTATGTATCCAACACATATTTTTTTAAAAATATTGCGTGAGTTCTAAGACCGATATTAAAAAGGTGGTACACAGACTTGTTTATCTAATTACTAAGAATAACCTACCATATTTTGAAAGTTATATAGCCTTTGTGAAAATGTTCCTCATGTGTTCTAAAAGTATCCAACGACGTCCTGATCAAATAAAAAAAATTTAAAAATCCAGATTATACCTAATTTCCTAATGACGTGTTCAAAATTCGGTTCAGTTATTTTTCGAGCAGTAAAAGTTACATCAGTTTATATATACCCGTGTATTTTCTCATATACCCCCTTAAGGAAGCGATAAGTGACAGGAAAAAAATCGTACAAATGACTGAAATTGGAAACATGAGCCTTCCAATTAGTAACATGTGAAGTGATCGAGTGTCGAGAGCGGCCCAAGAAACATCGACCAGCGCACAGATACTGAACTGCAAAGCGGTATCACTAGGCGCCAGTGAGTTGCTAGGAAGAAGTAGTGCCTCCCATACTTCCTCTGCCCTGAAACAGCGTCGCCAGAGTCCAGGTCGGATCCTGCCCGCTCGCAGGAGGTTCCTGTCGGGATAACGTCGTCGTGCTGCCTACTCGCCGTGACGCAGCCCTGTGTCAACCGTCGGGGAGTGAAGAGACTTTCGTGCCGTGTGAACTGTGCCCACGCGCCAGCTCTATCAGAAAGGTGTCAACAAGTGTCTACGAACTTGTTTTCTAGGGACGGTAGTGACGCGACAGCGCGGCCATTCTCAACTTCTCTAGTACTCCACTCATTTATCGTGACTCATTTAGTGTGTTCTTAGCCTCAGGTACCCAAAGACTGGAAAGTTGCACAGGTCACACCAATATTCAAGAAAGGTAGTAGGAGTAATGCACTAAATTACAGGCCCATTTCGTTAACGTCGATATGCAGCAGGTTTTTAGAACTGTATTGTGTTCGAAATTTATGAATTACCTCGAAGGAAACGGTCTGTTGACACACATTCAACATGGGTTTAGAAAACATCGTTCCTGTGAAACACAACTAGCTCTTTATTCACATGAAGTGCTGAGTGCTATTGACAAGGGATTTCAGATCGATTCCGTATTCCTGGATTTCCGGAGGGCTTTTGACAGTGTACCACACAAGCGGCTCGTAGTAAAATTGCGTGCTTATGGCATATCGTCTCAGTTATGTGACTGGATTTGCGATATCCTGTCAGAGAGGTCACAGTTCGTAGTAATTGACGGAAAGTCATCGAGTAAAACAGAAGTGATTTCAGGCGTTCCTCAAGGTAGTGTTGTAAGCTCTTTGCTGTTCCTTATCTACACTCCTGGAAATTGAAATAAGAACACCGTGAATTCATTGTCCCAGGAAGGGGAAACTTTATTGACACATTCCTGGGGTCAGATACATCACATGATCACACTGACAGAACCACAGGCACATAGACACAGGCAACAGAGCATGCACAACGTCGGCACTAGTACAGTGTATATCCACCTTTCGCAGTAATGCAGGCTGCTATTCTCCCATGGAGACGATCGTAGAGATGCTGGATGTAGTCCTGTGGAACGGCTTGCCATGCCATTTCCACCTGGCGCCTCAGTTGGACCAGCGTTCGTGCTGGACGTGCAGACCGCGTGAGACGACGCTTCATCCAGTCCCAAACATGCTCAATGGGGGACAGATCCGGAGATCTTGCTGGCCAGGGTAGTTGACTTACACCTTCTAGAGCACGTTGGGTGGCACGGGATACATGCGGACGTGCATTGTCCTGTTGGAACAGCAAGTTCCCTTGCCGGTCTACGAATGGTAGAACGATGGGTTCGATGACGGTTTGGATGTACCGTGCACTATTCAGTGTCCCCTCGACGATCACCAGGGCTGTACAGCCAGTGTAGGAGATCGCTCCCCACACCATGATGCCGGGTGTTGGCCCTGTGTGCCTCGGTCGTATGCAGTCCTGATTGTGGCGCTCACCTGCACGGCGCCAAACACGCATACGACCATCATTGGCACCAAGGCAGAAGCGACTCTCATCGCTGAAGACGACACGTCTCCATTCGTCCCTCCATTCACGCCTGTCGCGACACCACTGGAGGCGGGCTGCACGATGACGGCCTAACGGTGTGCGGGACCGTAGCCCAGCTTCATGGAGACGGTTGCGAATGGTCCTCGCCGATACCCCAGGAGCAACAGTGTCCCTAATTTGCTGGGAAGTGGCGGTGCGGTCCCCTACGGCACTGCGTAGGATCCTACGGTCTTGGCGTGCATCCGTGCGTCGCTGCGGTCCGGTCCCAGGTCGACGGGCACGTGCACCTTCCGCCGACCACTGGCGACAACATCGATGTACTGTGGAGACCTCACGCCCCACGTGTTGAGCAATTCGGCGGTACGTCCACCCGGCCTCCCGCATGCCCACTATACGCCCTCGCTCAAAGTCCGTCAACTACACATACGGTTCACGTCCACGCTGTCGCGGCATGCTACCAGTGTTAAAGACTGCGATGGAGCTCCGTATGCCACGGCAAACTGGCTGACACTGACGGCGGCGGTGCACAAATGCTGCGCAGCTAGCGCCATTCGACGGCCAACACCGCGGTTCCTGGTGTGTCCGCTGTGGCGTGCGTGTGATCATTGCTTGTACAGCCCTCTCGCAGTGTCCGGAGCAAGTATGGTGGGTCTGACACACCGGTGTCAATGTGTTCTTTTTTCCATTTCCAGGAGTGTATATTAACGATTTTGGAGACAATCGGAGCAGCCTTCTTCTGCTGTTTGCAGATGACGCTATCGTTTATTGACCAATAAAGTCATCAAAAGATCAAAACAAACTGCAAAACGATTTAGAAAAAATATCTGAATGGTGCGAAAAGTGGCAGTTGACCCTAAATAGCGAAAAGTGTGAGGTCGTCCACATGAGTGCTAAAAGGAACTCGTTAAACTTCGGTTACACGATAAATCAGTCTACTCTAAAAGCCGTAAATTCAACTAAATACCTAGGTATTACAATTACGAACAACTTAAATTAGAAGGAACGCATAGAAAATGTTGTGGGGAGGCTAACCAAAGACTGCGTTTTATTGGCAGGACACTTAGAAAACGTAACAGACCTACTAAGGAGACTGCCCGCACTACGCTTGTCCGCCCTCTTTTAGAATACTGCTGCGCGTTGTGGGATCCTTACCAGGTAGGACTGACGGAGTACATCGAAAAGTTCAAAGAAAGGCAGCACGTTTTGTATTATCGCGAACTACAGGAGAGAGTGTCATAGAAATGATACAGGATTTGGGCTGGAAATCATTAAGAGAAAGGCGTTTTTCGTTGCGACGGAATCTTCTCTCGAAATTCCAATCACCAACTTTCTCCTCCGAATGCGAAAATATTTTGTTGACACCGACGTACATAGGTCGGAACGATCACCACGATAAAATGAGGGAAATCAAAGCTTGTATGGAAAGATATAGGTGTTCAGTCTTTCCGCGCGCTATACGAGATTGGAATAATAGAGAATTGCGAAGGTGGTTCGATGAACCCTCTGCCAGGCACTTAAATGTGATTTGCAGAGTATCCATGTAGATGTAGATGCAGAAGTCCATGAGTGCAGTTTCATGGGTGCAGCCAAGCCTGGCAAGCAAAGATAAGTTTAGTTGTAATTAATAAAGTACAGAGTGGCGAACGAAATGTGTTACCACTTTGTTTTTTGAATATAAACTTTATTGTCAGTACAATCTGAAAGGAACATACACTACAATGAAGAGCCGTCCATGCAGATTTGTTCTAACTCAGCACATGCTCAATATGTCCACCATTTCGTTTCCTAACTTCCTTCAAACGAACACTGAAGTTAGTGATTACCCTACGGCACATGTCTTCCGTAATTTCACTGCAAGCTTGAAGAATAAGTCTTCTGAGCTCCATTAAATCACGTGGACGTTTCGGGAAAATTTTTTCCTTTAGGTTCCCCCAAAGAAAAAAGTCGCATGGATTGAGGTCTTGTCTATTGGGGGGCCAATTTTGTCCGTCATTGAAGCGATCTGGAAACCTGAGTGAAATGATCCGCATGTCGAAATGCTTGTGTAGAAACTCCAACACAGTGTTTGCAGTATGTGGCCTTGCTCCATCTTGCATGACCCACTGCGTGTTGACGGGCAAGGGAGCTCAGGAGACTTATTCTTCAAGCTTGCAGTGAAATTACGGAAGACATGTGCCGTACGGTAATCACTAACTTCAGTGTTCGTTTGAAGGAAGTTAGGAAACAAAATGGTGGACATATTGAACGTGTGTTGAGTTAGAACAAATCTCCACGGACAGCTGCTCATTGTAGTATATGTTCCTTTCAGATTGTGGCTCTGAGCACTATGTGACTTAACTTCTGAGGTCATGAGTCGCCTAGAACTTAGAACTAATTAAACCTAACGAACCTAAGGACATCACACACATCCATGCCCAAGGCAGGATTCGAACCTGCGACCGTAGCGGTCGCTCGGCTCCAGACTGTAGCGCCTAGAACCGCACGGCCACTCCAGCCGGCCTTCCAGATAGTATCCACAATAAAGTTTATATTCAAAAACAAAGTGGTAACACATTTCGTGCGGCACCCTGTATTAGTTATTCAGAGTGTTATAATTAACTATATTATTACTAGCCACCTCAGTGTCTAAGAAGTAGAGCAGAACATAACTAGCTCTTATTCATGCAGTTACACAGCTGTTCATGTTACGTTAATAAAAATAAATTCTCTTATCGATATTAAGGCATTGTTGGCTGAGAGATCTCAAGGGGTAGGTTCAGCTGCCTACTTGGAACAGTTTTCTTCTCCGCGCCCACAAACTGCCGACCCGTAATTTACAGGAATTGTGTGACTTGCGGATGGATATCTAGTGCCTGCTAGGAATTGTCGAATCGATTCCACGTTGAATCGCTGTTACATTGCGTTCTCTGAGACCCTCTGAAGGACAGAAAGTGCCGCATAAGGCAGAATTTCTCTTGTATTGGCACAAATGTGCACCGGTCAGGAGGCTGCCGCTGGCGACATTCGCTTCAGCTTTAGACTGTCGCTCTGCGAATGAACGGAGCGCCGGCGCCGGGGACTGGGAACAGGTGTCTGCGGCGACTCTCACGTAGCGGCGATGATCGGCGGCGTGCGGCGCATGCGCACCGCGGCGCATGGCATCGCGTGACGGCGGCGCGGCGCTGAGCGGCGGCCGCGCTACCGTAGCGTGGCGCGCACAGTGGGGCAGGCCGCTCCCACGCCGTCGCCTCGCCATCGCCAGGGCTGCACAAAGCGTCGCACTTCCTTAAGGTGCGTGTGCACTGACAAAACAAACTGCATTATTTCGATAATATGGCCGGGCAATATTGCCGATCACAGTAATTGTCCCCCTGTGTCTGCTACATTGCCAGCCAATCTTCTTACACACTGACAGTGCGGCGACATACCCTAAAGACTTTTTACGGATGGCTCTTGTTTCAAATGCAGCCAGTTCAACTGGCCCTAAGCACTATGGGACTGAGGTCATCAGTCCCCTAGACTACTTAAACCTAACTAACCTAAGGACATCACACACATGCATGCATGCTCGAGGCAGAATACGAACCTGCGACCGTAGCAGCAGCGCGGTTCCAGACTGAAGCGCCTAGAACCGATCGGTCACATCAGCCGGCTTCGCAGACAGTCTTAGGATTTTTTCTATAGCTTATCCCTCCCTTAATCTGGAATGTGGAAGGAGTATGTAGAGGGTCTGTACAATGGAGATGGTGGCAATATTATAGAAATGATGGAGGATGTAGACGAAAATGTGAGGAAGATATGGTACTGCGAGAAGAAGTTGACAAAGTATTGTAAGACATAATTCGAAACAAGCCCCCGGGAGTAGACGACATTCCCTTAGAACCACTGATAGCCTTGGGAGAGCCATTCATGACAAAATTCTTTCGTGTGATGTGCAAAATGTATGAGGCAGGCGAAATACCCTCAGACATCAATAACAATATAGTAATTTCAGTTCCAATGAAAGCAGTTGCTGACAGGTGTGAAAATTACCGAAGTATCAGTTTAAGAAGTTATGGTTGCAAAATATCAACACGAGTTACTTACAGAACAGTGGAGAAACCAGCAGAAATCGACCTCCAGGAAAATCAGTTTGGATTTCGGGGAAATGTTGGAACACGCGAGGCAATACAGATCTTACGATTTACGGCTGTGTGTCCGAGCGGTTCCAGGCGCTTCAAAAAAATGGCTCTGAGCACTATAGGACTTAACTGCTGAGGTCATCAGTCCCCTAGAACTTAGAACTACTTAAACCTAACTTATCTAAGGACATCACACACATCCATGCTCGAGGCAAGATTCGAACCTGCGACCGTAGCAGTCGCCCGGATCCAGACTGAAGCGCCTAGAACCGCCTAGAACCGCTCGGCCACACAGGCCGGCAGGCGCTTCAGTCCGGAACCGCGCGACTGCTACCGTCGCAGTTTCGACTCCTGCCTCGGGCATGGATGTGTGTGATATCCTTAGGTTAGTTCGGTTTAATTAGTTCTAAGTCCAGGGGACTGATGACCTCAGATGTTAAGCCCCTTAGTGCTTAGAGCCATTTGAAACATTTGAACTAACCTTACAAGATATATTAAGGAAAGGCAAACCTACGTTTATAGCATTTGTAGACTTAGAGAAAGCTTTTGACAATGTTGACTGAATACTCTCTTTGACATGACGAAGGTAGCTGGGGTGAAATACAGGGATCGAAAGGCTTTTTACAGCTCTTATTGCAGCCAGGCGGCAATCATAAGATTCGAAGGCCATGAAACGGAAGCAGTGGTTGAGAAGGGAGTGATATGTTATCTCCGACGTTATTCAGTCTGTACATTTATACACTGAACAAGCAGTAAAGAAAACCAAAGAGAAAATTGTAGTATGGATAGAAGTCCAACGAGAAGATGCAGAAACTTTGAGGTTTGCCGATGACATTGGATTTATGTCAGAGACAGCAAAGGACTTATAGGAGCAGTTCAACAGGATGTAAAGTGTCTTAAAAAGGACAATAAGATGGACACCAACAAAAGGAAAACAAGAATAATGGAATGAAATGGAATTAAATCAGTTGACGGTGAGAAAATTAGATTAGGAAACGTGACATCAAATGTAGTAGATGAGTTTGATATTTGGGTAGCAAAACAACTGATGGCGGCGAGGTCTAGAGGATATAAAATGTAGACTGGCAACGGCAAGAAAATTGTTTCTCAAGAAGATAAATTTGTTAACATCAAATACAGACTCAAGTGTTGGGAAGCTTTTTCTGAAGGTATTTTCCCGGGAAACATGGACGATCAACTGTTTAGACAAGAACAGAATAGAAGCTTTTGAAATGTGGTGCTGCATAAAATGCTGAAGGCTAGATGGGTAGATCACGTAACTAATGGTGACGCTCTGAGCAGAATTGGGGAGAAAGAAATTTGAGGCACAACTTGACTATAAGAAGGGATTGGTTGATAGGACAAATTCTGAGAAATCAAGGGATCCCCAATTTAGTACCGGAGGCAAGTGTGGCGGAAAAAATCGCAGAGGGACACCAAGAGATGAATATAGTGCACAGATCAAAAGTATCCGGTCACCTGTTTGAAAATGACTTACAAGTTCTTGGCATCCTCCATCGGTAATGCTGGAATTCTGTTTGCTGATGACACCACCTTGGTAGTGAAGGATCTTGTGTGTAATATTGAAACATTATCAAATAATGTAGTTCATGATATAAGTTCGTGGCTTGTGGAAAATAATTTGATGCTAAATCACAGTAAGACTCAGTTTTTACAGTTTCTAACCCACAATTCAACAAGAACTGACATTTTAATGAGACAGAATGGGCATGTTATAAGCGAGACGGAACAGTTCAAGTTCCTAGGCGTACGGATAGATAGTAAGCTGTTGTGGAAAGCCCATGTTCAGGATCTTGTTCAGGAACTAAATGCCGCTTTATTTACCATTAGAACAGTATCTGAAATAAGTGACATTTCAACACGAAAAGTAGTATACTTCGCATATTTTCATACGCTTATGTCATATGGTATTATTTTTTGGGGTAATTCTTCTGATTCAAAAAGGGTATTTTTGGCTCAAAAACGGGCTGTTCGAGCTATGT
The DNA here is from genome assembly GCF_021461395.2 of Schistocerca americana. Classification (NCBI taxonomy): domain Eukaryota; kingdom Metazoa; phylum Arthropoda; class Insecta; order Orthoptera; family Acrididae; genus Schistocerca; species Schistocerca americana. The sequence goes on from NC_060122.1 coordinate 657,100,372, forward strand.
ATGGTGTAAGTTCGAAAACCTCTTGTCGACCCCTATTCAATAGTCTGGGAATTTTGACATTGCCCTCACAGTATGTATTTTCTTTAATGTCGTTTGTTGCAAGCAATATTAGCTTATTCCCAAGAGTTAGCAGCTTTCACTCAGTTAATACCAGGCAGAAATCAAATCTGCATGTGGAATGCACTTCCTTGACTCTTGTGCAGAAAGGAGTGCAGTATTCTGCTGCATCCATTTTCAATAAACTACCACAAGAACTCAAAAATCTTAGCAGTAGCCCAAACGCTTTTAAGTCTAAACTGATGAGTTTCCTCATGGCTCACTCCTTCTACTCTGTCGAGGAGCTCCTGGAAGAGATAAAAAATTAAGCAAATTCCAGTGTTACATTCTTGATTTTCTTTATTTAAACTAACGACGTGTCGCCTGAATATGTTTCTTATATTTCATTTTATCTGTTTCTACAATCGTGTTATAATTTCATGTATTGACTCGTTCCATGACCATGGAGACTTCTCCTAAATGTGGTCCCACGGAACAATAAATAAATACATAAAAATAAATAAATATTGCGTTAGCACACCCTTAGCCTTGATGACAGCTTCCACTTTCGCAGGCAAACGTTCAATCAGGTGCTGGAAGATTTCTCGGGGAATGGCAGCCCATTTTTCACGGAGTGCTGCACAGAGGAGAGGTAACAATGTCGGTCGGTGAAACCTGCCACGAAGTCGGCGTTCCAAGAGATCGCAGAGGAGTTCTATAGGATTCAGGCCAGGACTCTGTGCAGGCCAGTCCATTACAGGGATGTTATTATTATGTAACCACTCCGCTGCAGTCCGTGCATTATGCAGGTGCTCGATCGTGTTGAAAGATGCGATCCCCATCCCCGAATTGCTCTTCAACAGTGGGAAGCATGAAGATGCTTGAAATATCAATGTAGGCCTGTGCTGTGATAGTGCCACGCAAAACAACAAGGGGTGCAAGCCTCCTCCATCAAAAACACAACCACACCATAACACCATCGCCTCCGAATTTTACTGTTGGCACTACACACGCTGGCAGATGACGTTCACCGGCCATTCGCCATACCCACTCCCTGTCATCGGATCGCCTCATTCTGTACCGTGACCGGTCACTCCACACAACGTTTTTCCACTGTTCAATTGTCTAGTGTTTGCACTCCTTACAGTAAGCGAGGCGTCGCGTGGCATTTATCGGCGTGATGTGTGGCATATGAGTAACCGCTCGACCATGAAATCCAAGTTTTCTCACCTCCCGCCTACATATCATAGTACTTGCAGTGGATCCTGATGCAGTTTGAAATTCCTTTGTGATGGTCTGGACAAATGTCTGCCTATTACACATTACGACCCTCTTCAACCGTCGGCGGTCTCTGTTAGTCAACAGACGAGGTCGACCTGTACGCTTTTGTGCTGCGTGTGTCGCTTCACGTTTCCACTTCACTATCACATCGGAAACAGTGAACCTAGGGATGTTCCTGAGTGTGCAAATTTCGCGTACAGACGTATGACACAAGTGACACCCAATCACCTGACTAGGTTCGAAGTCCGTGAGTTCCGTCGAGCGCCCCATTCTGCTCTCTCACGATGTCTAATGACTACTGAGGCCGCTGATATGGAGTACCTAGCACAAGGTGGCAGCATAATGCACCTAATATGAAAAACGTATGTTTTTGGGTGTGTCCGAATACTTTTGATCACATAGTGTACATCTCGGCCGTTTCCATCTTCTTAACATTACACAATCAGAATCTCATCTTGATCTCGATACGAATTCTGCTGCTTACAGTACGCTACGTCAATCACGCAGCCTGCAACACATAAGGAACACACGGCATGTGGCAAGAGGAACTGTCATTCATCGGTGCCACTTACCGTGGCAACGACGCATTTCCGGACACATGTTCATAGGACTTTTTATGCTCCTCTTCGAGTTAGGAATGTGTCACTGCAGTCTGTAGATTTCATTATTGTTCACGATATATATACTCGTAAAAAATAATCACATTGTTTAAAGCAGTTTAATCTTTAAGGTAGCAACAAACGTTCGATATATCCATGATCTCTGAGATAACAGGCAATTTTGAAATACTTGACTCTACTGTAAATGCTACGGTTCCTGAACTTGTAGCGATACGTGTCCTGTAGACTCTACTGAATACTATCGCTCTTGGTCCATTGCTGAACGATAACAGCACCACATTTCTCTTCAGTTACTGGGCAAGTATTTTCAACCACACTAACAAGTATTTTTCCTATTTTCATTCAAACGATGATGGTTGTAGCACTGCACTAGGCAAAGTGCAATAGCATACACATTTATTACACCACATTCCTATGTTTCTCACAATATACAGAGTGAAGCATATAAAACTTGGACGCACATATTTCCGAAACAGTGGAAAGTGCGGTTTTTCCGGAATGGATTCGTAGTCAGGGGCTCGTACCGTTAGCCAGTAAACAGACTGTAGAACACTTAGAAAGTGTGCAAACATACACTTTTTTTGAATGAAGCAATGCTTACTGTCATTAACAAACTAAAAGTAGAGATAATTAGAATTTCAGTGATGTTTGTTCCAGGTTTCTAGTCAGAGTCGTTTACAAGATACCGTATTTTGAACGTTTCCACGCCGGCGGTGATTTGTGTCATTCAACCTGCGTAGTTTTTAGCTACGATGTTGTTGTGTTTGCTTACAGTTTGCTTGTGTATTCCCCGAGTCAGTTAACGCGTGATAGTCCAAGCAGTAGATCGTGAGTGGACAATGGGATTTACTAGCGCAGAAAAAGCCGACATGCTCATGGTGTGTGGCGAGTGTATCAAGAACGCCGTTCGTGCTTGTACGGTGTATGCGACAAGATATCCCAAGAGGCGTCAACCATATCCGCAGTTATTTACCAGTCCCTTCTCCAGTTACTTGAAAGTGGTAGTGTAGCAGTTGATCCGCACATTATATCCCTCGCTGTCACAGGAGGAAGTGGCATTCTCCATCGACATAGGTTCCACCCCTGTCACATCTCTCTCCATCGAGTGCTACGTGAAGACGATCACGATAATGTGTTAACTTCTGTACGTGGGCATTAAGACGGGATATTTCACATGTATCTTGTTCAGTGATGAAGCCACATTTACCAGTCATGGCCAGGTAAACCGTCGAAAAATGAGTATTGGTCTGTTAACAATCCCCGTTGGCTTTGTCAGTTGGAAAGACAGCGTCAATGGAGCGTAAACAGGTGGTGTGGGATAGTGAACCATTTAGCTTACAGGCCCATTTTTCATATAAGGAACACTGAACGCACACAAGTATCGCTGTCTCCTAACAGACCATCTTCCACAGATCCTAGAAGACGTTCCTTTGCAGTCTAGGAGGAAGTTGTGGTACCAACGTGATGGCTGTCCAGCCCATATCACACTAAGTACTACAGCACGTCTTCACGAATTGTTTCCAAATCGGTTGGATTGGACGCAGAGGACCTGCACCTTGGCCGGCCCGTTTCCCGGATTTGACGCCTGTTGACTTTTCTTTGGAGAAAGCTGAAAGACTCTGTCTACATGGATATAACAACTGCACCCGATGATGTGTAATGACATATTAAAGCAGCCTGCTCGGACATCTCCGCTGAAATGCTAGCACGTGTGTAGCTGTCGTTCCATACCAGACTGGAAGCGTGTATTGCCGCTGTCGGTAGTCAGTTGAACACAACCAGTGATGGTCAGTTGTGTCGATACTGGCCAGAATCTACATAGCTGGTGTATACACTTCTATTGTTCTTAGTTGTCCTACAGCACGTATTGCCCAAGACTCGGTGTGGGAACTATTCAGAATGCGATATCTCTTAAACGACTCGCAATGGAAGCCAGCAACAAGCATCACTAACACTCTAGTTTACCTTACTTTTAGTTTGTTTGTTTGTTGTTACATGTTTTTCACAAAAAAACTTTATAATTGTTATTACAATCTGTTGATTTGCTAACAATACGAGCCACTGACTACCAATCCGTTATGTGAAAACCGCAGCCGCGCGGGATTAGCCGAGCGGTCCAAGGCCCTGCAGTCATGGACTGTGCGGCTGGCCCGGCGGAGGCTCGAGTCCTCCCTCAGGCATGAGTGTGTGTGTTTGTCCTTAGGATAATTTAGGTTAAGTACTGTGTAAGCTTAGGGACTGATGACCTTAGCAGTTAAGTCCCATAATACTTCACACACATTTGAACATTTTTGAAAAGCGCACATCAATAACACTTTCCATTTCCGAGATATTTACGGTGCACGTTTTAGATGGTTCACTCCATATTCTTTCAGTTTCGAAGCAGAAAAGTTTTCGGTCAGGTCTTTATAATTTGCGTGCATTAGGGGCGATACGGTAGACTAATGCACATCGGCTAGACGTTAGAGTTTTCATGTCACCAATGCGATGCAAGCGCCTGGTACACTTCCAGATGGCACAGTCAGACTACAGAAGTGTTGTGTGTTTCCTTTGGCAGCAGTATCTTGATTCAAAAAATGGTTCAAATGGCTCTGAGCGCTATGGGACTCAACATCTTAGGTGATAAGTCCCCTAGAACTTAGAACTACTTAAACCTAATTAACCTAAGGACACCACACACATCCATGCCCGAGGCAGGATTCGAACCTGCGACCGTAGCGGTCGCGCGGTTCAAAACTGTAGCGCCTAGAACCGCTCGGCCACTCCGGCCGGCACACGTAATCATCTTATACAAGAAAATATTGAGGCAAGCGAAGAGGAAGCTCAAGAATTGTTCAGAAACGCCTGCGTCGCTTGGACTGATCGGTGATCTGCGGTGAAAACCGAAATGCAACTAACAAGGCGCTTGATACCTCCCTCCAGTCTTAAAATCTTTATTAAGTGCTTCATTAAACTTGCTGGGAACAGAGGATGGTTGCGTTACGTCCGCACGGAAACTACGCTATAATTACAGCTAACCCGCGTCCTGTGGCTTAGGTCACTAGGCGGCAGTGACACTGTAGCTCTTGACGAGGACCGACGAGGGAAGGAAATTTTATCGCCGAACTCTGGGACCAAAGGTGGCTATGAAAATCTTCGGAAGTAAACGTTATTAATAATTCCGAAGATAGGGACTCGTCGGAACGCAAACCGTAACACAATGCACAGCACTAATTTAGGTAATTAAAAAACCGTCTTGAGAAACGACAGCAGGGTGTTTTTTTTTCTAAAAATAAAAATGTAATAGGATGGAATGATGGCGTTAAAGGGACAAAACTACGAGGTCATCTGTCCGTCAATCCTTGGTGTGTCAATTCGGGAATAGTCCCGAGAGCGGAAGGGTACAAAACACAAATCCCGAGGAACCCGACTGTAACCGACAATCAAGAAAGCCAAGCTACTAGAAGAGAGAGAAGGAGAAAACGGTGAAGGTGGGCGAGCTGATCCGCTCAGAGAGCAGCTGGAGACCCCCGGGACGCATCTTGCGATGGGAGACGCATACTCTGCACCCGACCAGTGCTTCCATACTTCCCATTAACGCAAGAAAGCTAGTAACACGGACAAGTTGACAAAATCTCAGGAAGATAAGAACGACGACGAGACAGTAAACCACCGACAGATATAAAAGAGTAAGAAGAATTAAAAATGTGGGGAGGCCAGGAACTAGGGTGGACCACCGAGTAAGGCAGCCATGGGCCGCCTGTATCGCAGCAGATTATGGGGCAACCCTCCAGTCCCTCAAGCGACCGACTAGGCTAATGTGCCTACGTTACAGAGAGGAGTAGAAAACACTTTCACGACTTTGGCGTTGTCCGCTAGCACCAGAGGTTTCACCGTAAGGCGGGCAAAGTAGGAGAGCCCAAGGCAGAATGTGGGCCAACGTCAGAAGCGTACCACACTGACACTGCTATGGATCCCCACGTCGCAGAATGTGTCTGTGGTCAAATACTCACGTCGGAGGATGTGATTGTGGTCAGCTAAGTACGCCCAATGCAAAACCGACAGAGGACAGTAGATTCCCTGTGAGAAGCACGAAGGGAGACTGCTACCTGGTCGTGGTCCCTTTCGCAGTTTATTCGGAGAAACCTGGGCACACCAACCCATGTTCCAAGCCTCCAGCAATTGGGGAGTAGAGTCGACTGAAGGTTCGGTTCTGGTACCCTTGTCCCTCACCAATCCAGGTCCCAAGCTGGCAGCAGTTAACGACGTAGAGTCGACTGAAGATTCGGAGTCCATAGTAAGACTATCGACCGCCCAGCTTGACTACAAAGGTTGTCCCCGATAACTACAACCAAAAGGGTGTCGAGGGTAGCACTGGTCGATAGCCTGAAGACTACTCAGGGAGTCGCTGCCGATTAGAAACGTCTCGCCGACTCAAGAGCTGACGTGGTTGAGGGCTCGGGCGATGGCCACCAACTCTACAGTGAATACACTGCATCCGTTCGAGAGGAAGCGTAGTTTACTGCATGTTGCATGTGTGTAAGCAAAACCGGTTCGTGTTTTGGCCACAGAGCCACCAGTGTATACCACATCTGAATACTAAACATATAGTGCCGGTTTTTCTCTATCAGACAGTAGGGAAAATGTTCCCATGTTCTCCAAGTTAAGTTCAAAAAATGGCTCTGAGCACTATGGGACTTAACTACTGAGGTCATTAGTCCCCTAGAACTTAGAACTAGTTAAACCTAACTAACCTAAGGACATCACAAACGTCCATGCCCGAGGCATTATTCGAACCTGCGACCGTAGCGGTCTTGTGGTTCCAGACTGCAGCGCCTTTAACCGCACGGCCACTTCGGCCGGCGGTTAAGTTCCTTTCCTTTTCGTTTTTTAATCATTTATGGTACTTCCCTATTCCACACTCGTGTTCTATAATATTCCTCTTTGTTTCCCCTCGCACTTCTTCGCTTAAGTCAATTGCTTTCAATGCTCTCGGTTTAAACCGAACAACCTGTGATTTGTCTTTGTTGCTCTACTTTTCAATAACGAATAAAAACTTTTTTCTTCTGTTTCCACTTTTTGTATTACAGTTTTTCTGAATCTTAAATTTCATATTAAATGTAAGATGTCTTATAAAATTTCTGTCATAACGAATATAATTTAAAATATGTAGAATGCCTAGCAAACCGTAAGAGGGCCTGATGGCCCTAATCTTGCTAGGATAAATAAACAAATATTGCAAGATCCGTGCAGTGGAATGACGGCTGTCGTCGTCAGAAGCTTTTGGTTACTTGCCATGTTCGAGCACTTACGAAATTTCAGAAATCCAGTACTTCATATCATAGCCACGGAGCTTTCTTTTGGAAGGACAGTAGTATGGAAAGACGGAAATCGTAAGTTAATAAAATACATCACGAACGGATGCCCTCAGGGATCGATCTGTGGGCCAATCTTTTGTGATAATCGAACTCCTTCTTCTAGTCGCAACCACGGATATAATCAGGAAAAGCATGACTTGCATGCAGATAACTAGCTGGGTAGGCAAGTAGTATTATGCTTTCTAGAACACAATGGTGTTGCACGGACAATAAACAAACTGACAACTGCTATTAAGAAAATAGTTTTATCAGTTGGCCTTCATATGCCGCCGTGGTGGAGCTTACGCTCAGGTATCAATGGCTGACATAACTCCGCTTTTCCACAACAGTTCCTTACACTGGTACCATTAATTCATTGACAATACACATTCATCACTCAGAACCACTAGCAATCTTCGCCATTGAAAAAATATTCCTATGCAGACATAAAAATCGTTGCAAACCACGACAGCAGTGAGGAAAAGTCTTGCACTCAATCACCTTGCTCATATAGTTTTTCACCTATCTCACACAATTTTTCATAATGTGTGGGAAGACTAGCACGCAAAGGAATGAAAATCTTTCAGTAGTGCTATTAATAGTACATTTATCTACTTAATGGCGTGAGATAGCTATTAAAAACAGGAGTCAAGTGATAGACCCATGTCAATTATTACAATGAAATTTTTTGCAAATTCTGAAAATCTCTTCGATTTTCCTTAGAGAAGGTCATCAGGTTATTTATTTTTCCTTTTGTATGTAACAGGTTCTTGTTCATGTTTCACAAATTTTCGTTTTGCAGATCCGATGATGGTTTTTTAGCCGAAATGGCTTATCTCTTCAAATAATGCTGTGAATTTAAAATTTTAGAAAACATTCTGTTAATGGAGCGTAAACAACAATCAGTATTAAATATTAAGAGTTAGTAAAACAGTGCCGATCGCAATAGAAGTGTATTTAAATCGGCAACCGGTTTAGTCTATAACTTCGGCCATCCACAGGCCGTGAGCCAGATGACAGTGGTGGAGAGTCGGACTTCGTAATTTTTTTTGGTAGAATAAGTTGTTGTGGTGCACCACTTTACTGTTAAGATGTGACATAGAATCACTGCATTTCACATGGGAGTTTTGATGGTCACAGATGGACATCTACTATTGTAAGTTTGCATGTATATTTCCCTTATCTGCATTGCTGTCCTTACTGCAATATTTTTTTCCTGCTTGTGCTTTGTCAGGCTTAGGTATAAGTTATTGTATTTGCTGCTGCTATTTGTCAGGCATTGTATTTGACGTCCGTGCTCTTCGGGTATTGCTCCGTCCACCACCACCAGCCACCGTCATTGGGCTTACAGTTTGAACATGATTTAAACTATAGAACTAAACCTGTTGCCAACCTAAATAAACTTCGAAATAAGAATATTAATACCTTCGGATGCTGACGGGCGTTGATATATATCAATGTGGACAGGTGAAAATGTGTGCTCCGACCGGGACTCGAACCCGGGATCTCCTGCTTACATGGCAGACGCTCTATCCATCTGAGCCACCGAGGGCACGGAGGATAGTGCGCCTGCAGGGACTATCTCGCGCACGCCTCCCACGAGACCCGCATTCTCATCTTATATGTCCACACATTACATTCGTAGTGTACCTACCCAACACACACATTACTCGTGGATGACAATTCTTACCAAGTCCCGTAAGAGTTCGGGTAATATGTGTGCATCGGCACAGAAGAGGAAGGTCATGGCTGGTATTGCCAGAACTATATACTTATATGGATATGATGTCCTTTACTGAATTTTAAGCCGCGCGGGATTAGCCGAGCGGTCTTAGGCGCTGCAGTCTTATACTGTGCGGCTGGTCCCGGCGGAGGTTCGAGTCCTCCCTCGGGCATGGGTGTGTGTGTGTTTGTCCTTAGGATAATTTAGGTTAAGTAGTGTGTAAGCTTAGGGACTGATGACCTTAGCAGTTAAGTCCCATAAGATTTCACACACATTTGAACATTTTGAACTGAATTTTAATATTGTAAATGCCAAGACGTAGTTAGAGGTCCACGATCTCCTCCAATGGTAAAAGCGACCTCCAATCAAATTTTTTTTTTTTTTTTTGCCGGAAATAAGTGCTCCTTCATCCGTACACGCTCAGCTATTTGGAATTAATGTTCAATTTTTCGATGATCTTTTTTTTCTCGTGTAACGAAATAGATAGAGAATGTGTAAGTACGGTAGCCCACCTAACAACTTCTGAAGTACGAAATAGTGCATTTCATCGCTATCCCACGCAGGTAAATTTAACATTGGATCAAAGAACATTAACATTTTTGACGGAGAGCCGGTTTCATCGGATACCGGCCAACCAGACGCACTGTTGGAAGGACGATCAGCGATTTTCGTCCCGCCGACGACCAACCTGACGAACAATTTGTAAGAGACAGAGCACAAGCTCCTGTTGGAGGACAGGCAAGGAGGTTGGCGACGTTCGTTTCAAAGGAGCCATCCCGGCCTTCGCCCTAACCGATACGGAGAAACCACGTAAAAAGCAAATCTGTATAATGGGACGGGGTTATGAACCACAGCACCAACAGCATACGAGTCCATTGTCTTAACCACAACGCCACGTCAGTCGCTGTCGTTATAGGAAGACGATCTGAAGCTATCACTGAAATTGTCCACTGCGTCCGTAGCGACGTGAGCCGACTTTTGAATATCGGGAATGTGTGCTCTCCAGGTGATTCGGATCGTAGGTCCGTCAGACTCCGTTTGTCCATATACTTTCGCTTTATTTAGGAGAGGACGAAATTGGCGTTTTTATTAGCTCCTCTCTCGTCGGGCCGTGGAAGAGCACGGTAAAGGCCGGCCGTCCCACGGAGCACATATGCGTGATGGGCACCGTACGTTTCCACAAAATTTACCTCTGTCGGGGCACAATGTATTTACTGTCAAGGGGGAACGTATAGATTACAGTGGAATCCGAGACGCGGACGAGTTAGCGTGTCATTAAAGGGCCTGTTGCGCCGCGGGCACAGCAGGGCCGGAGCGTGGGATCGCGGAATTCCCGCCCTACCTGCCGCCGCCGCCACCGCCGCCGCCCGCTCGTGATCGCTCTGTGGGAAGGCGAGGCGAGGCGAGGCGCCGCCAAAAAAAATGACTCCGGAGGAAGCACTAATCAGATTTGGAGGGGCGGACGTGCGGCTGAGGGATTTCCGTAATCTCGGCAGTCGCCGCCCATAATGCCGTCACGACGCGACGGACGCTGGAAATTGTGGTCCGGCGACTGTCGATAGCGGAGGAGCCACACACCCGCACCCACACGCCGCTCGCTGTGCTGGTGGCGGTCGCAGAGGCCACCTCCACGGCTACGGCACGTAAGTCACTGACGCCACCTGCAATGAGTTCCAGTGAGAAGTTTCAATGAATACGCGAAGCAATTCGATGCTTGAAACTTCCAGGCAGATTAAAACTGTGTGCCCGAACGAGACTCGAATTCGGGACCTTTGCCTTTCGCGGGCAAGTGCTCTACCATCTGAGCTACCGAAGCACGACTCACGCCCGGTCCTCACAGCTTCACTTCTGCCAATATCTCGTCTCCTACCTTCCAAACTTTACAGAAGCTTTCCTGCGAACCTTGCAGAAATAGCACTCCTGAAAGAAATGATACTGCGGACACATGGCTTAGCCACAGTCTGGGGGACGTTTCCAGTATGAGATTTTCACTCTGCAGCGGAGTGCTGTGAGGACCGGGCGTGAGTCGTGCTTCGGTAGCTCAGATGGTAGAGCACTTGCCCGCGAAAGGCAAAGGTCCCTAGTTCGAGTCTCGGTCGGGGACACAGTTTTAATCTGCTAGGAAGTTTCATATCGGCGCACACTCCGCTGCAGACTGAAAATCTCATTCTGGAATTCGATGCTTTCTTACCTCGTATTTATACGGTCTGATCAAAAGCGTCAGGATACTTTAAGCCGTCGGCACACGGACCGTGCTGTCGAACGTTATCGTTGAGCGTGCCGAGTTCAACGTGCTGCTGAACGCTCAGGAACGATTCGACTTGTGCACACTGTATGTGGGCCCCAACGTGGTATACGCGATCGCAACGCACTCCAGCGGCAGTCGAGGAATGTTTCTAGTTCGTAAATCACACTGTTTACTCAACGGGCGGGCGTAAAATTTCCACGTTAGCTCCGTTAAGACGCACATTTTCCTGCATCGTCCACGAAAAGGAATGTACCGTGTCCAAACAATAAGGACACAGGCTTATAAAACTTCCATCACAAACAGTGCGCTACGAATCTGCAATACTTCTTCGCATAAGATAAACATTATTTCATCATTCCCACATTTTAGTAAAACCCCAAGGTCAGTCTTACTTGATCACTGTTCCTACTCAGTAACAGAATCTTTGCAACATGGGATTACGAAGCGTAAAAGAAAAAGGAGGTAAATATGTTTATACAAGTAGCGCAAGCTGTCCTGTAGATTACGCCAATCGAACAAAGTGACCCCTCAAAAAAGGTGAACTTACATTACGTAATATCAAATTTATAGTATATATTTATATTAAACTAATAATAAAGTATCAGAACCTAATAAAAACGCAATTGTAGGGGAAAAAATTCGGAAGTGTCAAGACGCCAACCACCGCCCCACCAAACAGCTCAATACAGGGCTATAACGCTACTCACTACGCTACACCAACAACACGCCTTTTGTCTCTAACTATATTATGTTACCCTTGCTGAAAAACCTTAATCGTAGATATGTTACTAATTGAAATTTAATTGTAACAAATTGTACCAACAACTATGCGTTTTGTGTGGATCTTCAGCGTGTCGCTGCCTTCAAATAGCCTACTCCCATAATACGCAAGTTCCAATAATTCTTATGCAACGAATATGATGTTTCTTATTATTTTATTGGAACGAATCACACAGTTAACAACAGGTTTTCCAGTTATTCCCAATTTGCTGGTGTTCAGAAGCGGCGTATATACATATAGGCTTGAAATGAATGCCAATATGGCGCCTCGCAACTCTGTACTGAAGGGAGACGGCGTGCGTGTGACGTAGCTGGCGTTGTGCCATCTCATTGGTCAACGCTCACACGCACGCTCACAATATCTGACATGCCATATATTGCTCTGCACGTTCGGAAAGACTCCGGAACGTGCTATTTCACGATATGACGTCAGAAACGCGGCACGCTCAACGTTCGGATGAACGGTCCGTGTGCCGACGGCTGTAGTGTAAGCCCGCCCGGTTGGCCGTGCGGTCTAACGAACGGCTTTCCGGGCGGGAAGGAGCGCCTGGTCCCCGGCACGAATCCGCCCAGCGGATTTGTGTCGAGGTCCGGTGAACCGGCCAGTCTGTGGATGGTTTTTAGGCGGTTTTCCATCTGCCTCGGCGAATGCGGGCTGGTTCCCCTTGTTCCGCCTCAGTTACACTGTGTCGGCGATTGCACAAGTTCTCCACGTACGCGTACACCACCATTACTCTACCACGGAAACATTGGGGTTACACTAGTCTGGTGTGAGACGTTTCCTGGGGGGTCCACCGGGGGCCGAACCGCACAATAACCCTGGGTTCGGTGTGGGGCGGCGGAGGGGTGAAATGGACTGCGGTAGTCGTCGTGGGGTTGTGGACCACTGCGGCTGCAGCGGTTAACATCCAATACAATATAATACCTTATTGTAAAGCGGAAATGACCACTAGATGTTACGAGAAGCGGACACGCAAGTATGAAAGGAGGCGGAGAGTATTGTGTTGTGGACAGAAAACCTGTAACTGCAGTACGGATAGGTCAGGAGAGCTCAGAGATTTCGAAAGTTGTCTAATCACTGGATGGACTTAATCTGGGACACACCTAAAGTCAATGACTTAGTAACACTAGAGACAGACAAATCCCACTTTATAAAACGAATCCTATGCGTCGGGAGACAGCTGCTTCAAGACTGGCATACGCCTTAATGAATGGAACCTTTTACGTAGAAGACATCAGCATGCAGATGCCCCTTTCCAACACCAACGCTTACGAAAGCACACACCAAATACTCATAGAAAAACACAACTCTTACTGGAGCGACTTCTGCTCAACGGACGCCATAATGACACAGGAGTGGAAACAAACTACTAACTCTGACACGTGGTGACACGGTTTGTAGAGCATGGATTCCACAAGTTCTGCTAAAACAAGAGATTGCACCCGCCGAATGAAAATTGCGTGTGTGAACTCTGCTACGAAGGTATCATACAAAATAGCGCACTGAAAGAACGGTGTCAGTAATAAAACTAGGACCAGAGTACTGTAAATCAGCTTTGTGTTTATATTGGTGTTTGCATTTGTATTTGCATGTCTTTGCAAATTTTACCCATTTTAATTAATAATAACGTGAGTAAGAAATCCATCAGGGCATTTCAACCCTTCTAAAACCGCTGAAGTCGACTGTCGGTGACATGATTATCAATTGGAAAAGCGAAAGCACATCCACCCAGACCTTGTGCACTGAAGGACGGGGACCGCCTAGAATTTAGGAGAACATCTCTAAAATATCGTATGAAATCAGAGGAAGGAATCACTCGTGAGAACCAAAGTGCTCCCAGCAGTCCAGCTAGCACAATGGCTGTGCGTACAGAGTTGAAAGGAGTGGAGGACAGTGGTCGAACTGCTCCTCATAAACCAGATATTGCTGTAGTCAATATTGAGCTTGCGGCGGCACGGTTCCTTTCGTCCATTACCCGCACCTACCTGTGAACTCGTTGCAGCAGATCGCCGGTAGGAAAGCCGAGCAGAAACCTACCGTACTGCAACTCGCGCCAGGCTGCATACAACGTAATTATTCCAAGAATCGGGAAAAGGCCTCAATTTTGAATGAAAGATGGAAATAACTGGCAAAACTTCGGTATATTCTGAACCTTGATAGTGTACACATTCACTGCCAACCCGTGCTAGTCTTCACACAGTCATGCACAAACCCTTTCATTCACGTTAGCAAGTTCATGGTAACGTATTCCCCAAAATCTGAACAGCTACTAAGCACGGATTGTTCTTAAATGAAAATGCTCGCCATACTATTGACTTAATCGATGTCTAATTCAGTCCAGTTTTTAGTTACCGATCTCCTCAGTATGCCACGTAGAATTACTGTCTTTTCTCATACCTAAAATTACTTACAAAATCCGTACTTTCTAAAAAAAACACACTGGAATAAATATGACTTCACTTTAAAACACTTTTGAAACATGTTGCACAACTAAATCCGTCAAATTATAACTTGCTTCGGAGCTCATACTACACACGACAGTACCATTCAAAGGCTGGGCTCCGATTGCCTTAGACTGCTCTAAGCTTCCTATATCTCCAAGAGAAAAGACGCGCAAAGAATACTCAGTTCTGATTGGTCGGTTTTCTTTAAGTCCAATAAAAAAACATTCTCCCGCGTTGGTCCGCGCGTTCGTCTGCAAAGAAGATGACCTACAAGAATAATTAAGCTGAGAATGCTAAATGACTAACAACTGGACTACACTAATAGTCCAGTCCGAACCAACCGTACAGGCTAATGGCGTGATGGACGATTACTTGCTCCACGTGAGTTACTGACCTGTCTCTAATGTTCTCACTGTCGACGAAGCCTACCATCCTTTTCCTTCGTTACTAAAAAGCCACCGTAGGAACATGCTTATATAAAAGTTCAGCTGCTGAATTTTACAGCTACCGTTACATATTATGCAAACCTCAAACAAGAGCTCCGCGGAGGATCTCTGTATCAGTGATAACTATTTCCTCTTCTTTGCTATTCATGTCTTGAGTTGTGCAAAAGTAACTGCCTGTGCGCCTCTGAACGCGCCCACCTCTCTTACTTTCGTGATTTCTATGCGAGATGTACGTTGAAGGCAGCAGGAATGTCGCACACGCTTCCTCAGTACCGGTTGTCTAAATTTATCCAACAGGTTTCCGCGAGAACCACGTCACCTTACTTCCAAATAAGCCCACGTAAGTTCCCATAGCACCTCTGTTACACTTTCGTGTGGGCTATATCAACCTGTTACGATCCTACCAACGTGCCCGTGAATCTATTTCTTTTCTATCATCACCCAACTTAGTAAGGATTGCAAGTGCTGTAACAGTACTCTATAATTGTTCAGTTTCCTTCGGATATCCACCAAACATTAGCAGAACCCCTCCAGCCAATCAGGTTTTCCCTGCGTTTTATTGGCAGAGCACTTAGAAGATGCAACGACTCTACTGAAGAGACGCTTTTCCATCCTCTGATACAGTACTGCTGTGCGGTATGGGACGCTTACCAGATGGGATTGACGAAGGACATCGAAAAAGTCCAAAGAACTCCTTTTGTACTGTCGAGAAATAGGGAACAGAGTGTCGATACGACAGGCCAGTTGGAGTGGCAATCATTAAAACAAAGGTGTTTTTCTTTACGGTGATATCTTTCACAAAATTTCATTCTCCAACTTTCTTCTCTGAAAGCGAAAAAATTTATTTCCGCTAACCTGCACAGGGAGAAATGATCATCGTAATAAAATAGTAGATATCAGAGCACGTACAGAAGGACTTAAGTGTTTTTTCAACACGCTGTTTGAGAGCGGAACGGTAGAGAAATAATGTGAAAGTGGTTCGATGAGCTACAGTCACTTAAGTGTGAAGTGCAGAGTAGCAATGTATATGTAGATGAAGGTACCCCTCCAGTCATGCCCTGAAGACTACGCGACGCCACCATGGCAGCCGTATTGTCATCTGCCATATGGCTTCATTCGGATGTGGTTTGGAAGGCAGTGGGATCAGCACACCGCTCTCAAAACCACTGTCAGTTTTCCATACCTTGTAGATGCTGCTTCTTATTCAAGCAATCATTAGACGGCCGGTGTGGCCGTGCGGTTAAAGGCGCTTCAGTCTGGAACCGCGTGACCGCTACGCTCGCAGGTTCGAATCCTGCCTCGGGCATGGATGTGTGTGATGTCCTTAGGTTAGTTAGGTTTAAGTAGTTCTAAGTTCTAGGGGACTGATGACCACAGAAGTTAAGTCCCATAGTGCTCAGAGCCATTTGAACCAAGCAATCATTCAGATGCCCCCACGTGACTGATTACATTCCGTTCCAACCGTCCCAGCCAAGGATAAATGCCGTGCGGTTCTAGGCGCTTCAGTCTGGAGCCGCGTGACCGCTACGGTCGCAGGTTCGAATCCTGCCTCGGGCATGGTTGTGTGTGATGTCCTTAGGTTAGTTAGGTTTAAGTAGTTCTAAGTTCTAGGGGACTGATGACCGCAGATGTTTAGTCCCATAGTGCTTCGAGCCATTTGAACCAAGGATAAATCCCTGACAGTACCTGGAGTTAAACTGGACCCTGTTCCTCAGCAAGGCAATCAGACATTTCCAACCACGGAGACAGTCTCTGACATACTTAAGGCGATAGGTATTTCATATATGTGACTTGCTTTATTGCGTTCCAGCAGAATAAAAACAAAACTCTCTTGATACCCATATCTTACCAATACTAGGTCTATAGGGGGATTTTGCTAATTAGGGGCAAACTACAGGAAACGCTCCCTGAGAGGATGAGAAGTAAAAAAGAATACATCAACAGATAGCTGAAAATGCGTTGCAAGGAAGGTATACCGGTTTGAAGGTAGGGATAAGAGATCGTTGGCATTATAGGGTTTAGTGACTACAGCGCACATGCGAACATACTAGGCAAATGGTAATTTTCTGCCTGTACTAGAGTTATAGTGGAGTGATGGCAGCCAACCGTCAGCTCAAGTGGGCGGGAATGATCGGCGATCAACTCGTGGGAGCAGTCATTCTTCCAAAACGCCTCACAGGTAAGCCACATCTGCATTTCTTGCGGGTGAGCCTGTCTTTCCTGTTGGAAGACGTGTCTTTGGTTGTGCAGAAGGTAATGTGGCTACTATATGATGACGCTCCAGCTCAGTTCCGCATATCTTAACTTGCCTTGTGTGTTCTTATGTGTGCTTTCAGCCCCTTCATTTCTTACCTTATCAGTCCACCAAATTTCCAACACTCTTCTATAGTAGCACTTGTCAAATGCTTCGATTCTCTTTTGTTCAGGTTTTCCCACAGTCTATGTTTCCTTGCCACAGAATGCTGTGTTCCAAACGTACATTCTCAGAAATTTATTTCTCAAGCTAAGCCTTTGTTTCATGCTAGTAAACTTATCTTGGCCAGCAATGTCCTCTTTACCTGTGTTAGTCTGCTTTTTATGTCCTCCTTGCTCCGTCCATCATGGGTTATTTTGCTGCCAGGTAGCAGAATACCTTAACTTCGTCAACTTGGTGCTACGCAATTCTTACGATGGTTCTCACTGTTCTTATTTCTGCCACTTGTCACTACTTCCGTCTTTCTTCGATTTACTCTCAATCCATGTACTGCGCTAATTAGACTCTTCTTTCCGTTTAGCAGATTAGATAATCTTTCTTCATTTTCACTGAGGATCTCAGTGTCATCAGCCAATCTTACCAGTGACTTTCTTTCATTATGAAACTTAATCCCACACTTAAACCTTTTTTTAAATTTAATTTCCATCACTGCTTCTTCGATGAGTAGATTGAATAGTAGGGGCGAAAGACTACACCCCTGTCTTACACCCTTCTTAATCTGTACACTTCGTTCTTGGTCTTCCAGTCTTTTAGTGTAGTTCCCACTCGGTTCTTGTACATATTAAATGTGACCTGTCTTTCCCTACAGTTTACACCTATTTTTCTCGAAATCTCGAACACCTTGCACCACTGCACATTGTCGAACGCTTTTTTCTGGTCGAAAAATCCTATCAAGGTGTCCTATGAATTTCAGGTGGGTGTAACTCGGAAAGCATTTCTCGGGGGTCCTGTCCTGTCCTGTTTGTCCCCGTTTAGCAATATCATTCCCCATGTATCAATGTCAACTTGTGCAATGTTTCCTCTTTGATGTTAAAAATGCTCAATAACTTCCGTAATGTGTAAACTAGAATTATCGCCAGTGACATAATACCATGACAGTTTATCCGCTTGACGCACCTGACTCAGTTTAAATTCATCAAGCGAAGTCCAGCACCTACAGAATCTATCTGGACACAGCGTTACGTGCTCCCTGTGACCTCCCAGATCTCGGTCTGTGCATGCTGTTGTTAATTCTGTCGTTCCAGAACGGGGCTAAACTACGGCGACGATGCCCATACCCACAGACGGCTAAAATCCTCTTAATTCAGCGGAATTATAAGGTGTAAGCGCTACGCCCAGGTCTAGACGCGAGCCAGCGTCGCTACTGTAGGCAGCCGTCGGCGAATAGCTCGCCTCGTGTTCCGTGCCAGATTATGAACGCTACAAGCTTAATCGTCGACGGTCGTCCTAATCCCGTCCCTGGCACCCGGATACCAACTGTCAAACAACGTTAAAATGGAGATCTTAAATGTGAGGACTCGGGGCGCCAAAGGACGGAGATTGCTGCTAGATGATACCAGCTGTGGGCTTCCACGGGATTTCTCAGCATCTGGCGTCTCGGGTAACTCCCTAATGCGGCGTTCGGAACAAGTGTCCAACGTATGCACCCAGTGGTCCTCTAGAAGTTTTCGTCATGGCATGCGATTAATTTGTTCGTAGCTGAGCTTTCCTTTATCGAGATAACAACCCTACAAAAAATTTTCTGAGAGACACTCGAAAGCAATATCAGTACATAGCTTAGTGCCAGAAGTTAAAGTACCAGCAGACGTTACGCGGCATAGATTCGTGAAACACCACTAAACCCCCGCCTCTTTCAAGAATCGAACTATCATGTATAAAACATCTTCAAACATCTGATTAATTTACAGATGAGTTAATGTGTTAAATTTTGATATTATGTATATATTGCTTGTTTAGCCTGACTAGATTAGGACCAGGAACAACGCGTACAAAGGAATAGTATGTAACAATAAAATGATAGAAATCTGCATTATTGGAAAAATAATTGGCAATAATAATATTAAAACTTCCTGGCAGATTAAAACTGTGTGCCCGACCGAGACTCGAACTCGGGACCTTTGCCTTTCGCGGGCAAGTGCTCTACCATCTGAGCTACCGAAGCACGACTCACGCACGGTCCTCACAGCTTTACTTCTGCCAGTATCTCGTCTCCTACCTTCCAAACTTTACAGAAGCTCTCCTGCGAACCTTGCAGAACTAAGGAGAGCTTCTGTAAAGTTTGGAAGGTACGAGACCAGATACTGGCAGAAGTAAAGCTGTGAGGACCGGGCGTGAGTCGTGCTTCGGTAGCTCAGATGGTTTGCCGGCACGGTAGCTCAGCGTGTTCGGTCAGAGGGTTACATGCCCTCTGTAATAAAAAAAACTGAGTTAATCGATCATCAACGAACTTAAACGGATGTCTTACGACGTCCGCCCCGAGCAGACGCAACGAACAAAAGCGAACAGAATGAGATTAAAAAAAAAAAAAACAAAAAAAAAAAAAAAAGATGGTAGAGCACTTGCCCGCGAAAGGCAAAGGTCCCGAGTTCGAATCTCGGTCGGGCACACAGTTTTAATCTGCTAGGAAGTTTCATATCAGCGCACACTCCCCTGCAGAGTGAAAATCTCATTCTGGAATAATAATATTAATAATTATATTGAATACTTACGACATAAAAACATCAAATTTGCGTTATTAAGCACGCAAGCCAGAAAATGTTGGGGAAAGGTTAGAAATTATGCTTGTAGGCAGTCGCTAATGTCTCATTACGAAACACTGGAGGAATATAGACTCGGCAACTTGCGCTCCATTTTAGGCAAAAGCTATTTTCTCACGCATCTCACTATTTATGACGTCATATCTGCTTAACTATGAATCGTACAGTAATATAATTTTGCAGACACATTCTGTAATATAAGCAGATAATGTCTACAAAGTGTGCTGCGATTACAGTTAGTAAAGATCTCAAAAAATCAAAAGGTCATGCATGATGAAGTCTTACGGTGCGCAGTTTTAACCGAAATCTAATTTTTCACCCCTCTAAATTTTTGTGACGTCATATTTCCGCGAATGTGTTCCATAGAATGTTAAGTTTCTGCAGGTACATTCAGCATTACTGACTGCAAACTGTTTTGCGAATACCCTCAGGCGACAGAAGTCATAGGATAGCGATGTGCATATTTACAGATGGCGGCTGTATTGTGTACAGAAGATATAAAAGGGGAGTGCATTGGGGGAGCTGTCATGTGTATTCAAGTGATTCGTGTGAAGAGGTTTCCGGCGTGATTATGGCTGCACGACGGGAATTACCAGAGTTTGAAAATGGAGCGGTAGTTGACGATAGAAGCATGGCACATTTCAGGCATTCCCTCTGACAACGGACAACGTAAAGCCCCTACGGCATTCACTTAACAACACGGAGCAGCGGCATTTGCGTAGAGCTGTCAGTCCCTAATGCACATTTCACGTTATCGTTCCATTTCATACCGTTTCTCCGTATCACACATACAAATACGTAAACGATGTGGCGAGCTCAAAACGTTCGCCACTAATCTTGCAGTCGGATACAACTGCGTCATTCATCTTTGTTACTGACGTTGTCATATTTTTTCACATGTAAAGGGCACAGTCATTCATTATGTCAAGTGTCATTGTTGTCCAAGTCTTTTTGCAATTCCTTACTACCGTTCAACAACGACACCTTCCGTTACCCGAGTGCATCTTCAGCAAACAGTCTAACGCCATTCATCCTATCTGATAAATCGTTAACGTCTATTGAAAATACTGGAGGTCCTGTTGACGCTTCCAGGCCCATCCCCGATGTTACTCTTGGTTCTACGGAACATTCGCAGTCCAGCATAACGAATCGGCATCTCTTACTGACGTATTCCAATCACGTATTCACGGAAATACTCCATATGATCGTATCTTGTTTAGCAGTTGACGATACGGTACTTCGTGGAGCGACTTGCGGTGTGTAAAAGAAAGAGAAAAGATTTGTTGGAGGTTTGAAATTATGTGCAAAGTTTACCAAAGTTTACTGGAAGTCGCCGAGTTCAGGTATCTGCGCTCTGTCAGTTACGCTAGATCAAAAAAAAAAAAAAGTTTCTAACTGTAGTACTTGTCTTATTGTATTACGCTTTTAATATAAGATTGTACATCTTAATGAGTAGATTATGACATTTTAAACTTTAAAATTCGCTCAGTAATCACGCGGAGTGTTGAAAGTCAAATTTTTCTTTCCACTGGAAGCCGTTAGCTGGGCAACCTGCAGTTGGTACCGAGCTCTGGGATAGCGGTTGCATAATACGGATGTGAGTGATGGTCAATTAGGCCACCCAGATTCAGACTTTCCGTTATTTCTCTAAATCGTTTAAGGAAAATCTTGGAAAGAGCAACGCGTTTCGTCACAGGCTCGTTTACTAGGCACGAAAGTGTCACGGGAAGGCTCATCCAACTCCAGTGATAGGCGCTACAAAAGATGCGTTGTGATTCACGGTATGGTTTTGCGTTAACATTCCGAGAGCTTACGTTTCCAGAGGAGTCCAACCAACATGTTGCTGCCTTCTACACATACCTTGCGAAAAGATAGACGTAGAGAAATTTTCACCAATAAGCGTTCTTCGCGAACGTTGCTCGCGGGTGGAACAAGGAAGAGGGAACCGAAGTACCCTTCACCAGGCACGGAATAACTTGGCTTGTGGAGTACAATTATAGATGTAGAGGTAAGGAAAGGACACAGCCCATTTCTTTCCCTGAGCCACCACCCTGTCCGAGCTTCTGCTCCGTCTGTAATGTCCTCCTCTTCGACAGGATGTTAAGCTTTGATCTTCTCTCTTTTCAACTTGAGCGCCAGCCAGTGGACGAAAATAAGTCATTTTCCTACCTTCGAACAAAAATTACGCTGGTTGGACGAAGCAAGGACATACGAAGCAAACATGGTATTCCTCGCTCTAAGTTTATCGGTATCAAACATAGCTCTGAATTTGATGAAGAAATTTATGAAATTGTACCTCTGGAACACAGTGTTGTATGACAATGAATACAGGCCTATAGGAAACCCGGGAAAGTAGAGAATCGCAGCGCTTGAGATACAGTATATGGAAGTATTCTAATCATTAGGTGGCTGATAATATAAGGAATAAGGACTTTCTCCGCCGAACCGAAGAGGAAAGAAATGAGGGGGAACACTAATTATAAGAAGGGCCAGAATGACAGGACATGCGTTAAGGCGTCAGCGATAAAACTTGATATGCGTAGAACAAATAATTGAGGATGCGGGGTTTAGATGTTACTCAGAGGGAAGGTTTTAGCGCCGGAGAGAAAATCGTGTTGACTGGTTACTAAGAAGACAGCATTTCGAAATTCGAGGTTGCCGAAGAGATAAGTACTAGAGGGGAAATGAAATGTTATTGGGTAATAGTCGTTCAGAAATTTTATACGGCTGTGATTAAAAAAAAAAAAAAAAAAAGAGAGAGAGAGCGAGCTAAATTGTAGACCGCGTATTAACAGCGGGATCTGAGGTGCTCGATCCGTTGTTGTGATCAGTTGACAGTGTGAGTTTCCCGCAAGGATATCTGTAAAAGTTTCCTACTGTCTACCACCGCCGTCCATACTACTGTCCGATCCGACGGCGGTTCGCGCATTTCGAGGCACAGTCGGGGATGGCATTGTTGAGGATTCCAAGTGACAGTTGCGATACAGGCATGCGCATGCTTTGCACTTAAATGGTTCAAATGGCTCTGAGCACTATGGGACTCAACTACTGAGGTCATTAGTCCCCTAGAACTTAGAACTAGTTAAACCTAACTAACCTAAGGACATCACACACATCCATGCCCGAGGCAGGATTCGAACTTGCGACCGTAGCGGTCGTGCGGTTCCAGAATGAAGCGCCTAGAACCGCTCGGACGCATGGGTCGGCCACGGTGGACGCACATAATGTTAATGTACACTAATAGGTGTGAGGATATTTATGATCGGATAGTGTATGCGCATTGAAGGTCGACTGCCACTCTTCGCACAAAGCACTGATCATCCTCAATTCTTTCAACATAGACTATCAGTTTTTCGACATCTGTACGCCACTTCGCCGTCTGAGAACATCTCAGAAAACTAAAACGCCTTTTATAGATACTGTGAACAGTAATAGTCCTGCCACAGCAGACGCAACTTTCGCCATTAGCAATGACGTCCTGCACTCTGTTGGCTATGGAGTCTCTAATCCAATACAAGCGTTCGCAGTCAAGGTCGCGTACGCATGCCGGTGCGCTGTCGCACGAGTTGGAGGAATCCGATACGAATCCTGGCGATAGAACTAATTTCAACCACCAGTATCCGGCCGTCAATAAGTGTAACTGGGTGACTCAAGCGTTATGGGCAACACTATGGATACAAAGATTTCGGTTTCGACTCTTGGTCTGTTCCATGATTTGTATCTATCATTTATCATTTCTTTCACAACCGGCACTGCTGACTAATCTGAATAGCGCCAAGCTGCATGTTATGTCTGAGCCCACGTTAAGCTGCAGGTACTCCTCTATAACTCCTGGGGTTAGTTAGTTAAAAGGTCGGAGGAAAGCAACGGCACACTACACATCACCTTTCGTAGGAACATACCAAGTAGAGAACTGTGGTGTTTAAACCAGCCTTCAGATTGTTGACAGCTTCACTTTCTTTTGGAAGAGATGGTGGAATAATGTTTCTGCTCATTATAATGGCTCTGAGCGCTATTGGACTTAACTTGTTTGGTCATCAGTCCGTTAGAACTTACAACTACTTAAACCTAACTAACCTAAGGACATCACACACATCCATGCCCGAGGCAGGACTCGAACCTGCGACCGTAGTGGTCCCGCGGTTCCAGACTGTAGTGGCTAGAACCGCACGGCCACCGCGGCCGGCTTCTGCTCATTATACTTTGCGCCATTGAACTGACACTGCAGAGAGGTTTATAATCAGGTCAATGACGCAAAGTGTAATGAGCAGGAACATTATTCCACCATCTCTTCTAAAAGAAAGTGAATAGTACCCTAGATACTATTAGAGAGAAGTAAGCTTTGTGTTGGCTCTTTTCTCCATTCTCTCTCTTCTTTCATTATCGTGCGACACAACCATGGCACCACACTACAGACACACATTCATTTACAGTCGCATATATGCACAGATACTTCTGACACACCGCCCTTTCCATTTGGACAACTCAACAACCTCTCAGGATGTCCCAGACAACAGTGTCATAAGATTCTTCTATTCCTTCAGTCCGCCGGCTGTTGTGGCCGAGCGGTTCTAGGCGCTTCAGTCCGGAACCGCGCGACTGCTGCGGTCACAGGTTCGAATCCTACCACGGGCATGGATGTATAATGTCCTTAGGTTAGTTAGGTTTAAGTAGTTCTAAGTTCTAGGGGACTGAGGACCTCAGATGTTAAGTCTCATAGTGCTCGGAGCCATTTTCCTTCAGTCTAGTCGTGAACATCCTCTCATATACCGTCAGCACGTATTATGTTTTCTCATCTCGTGGACGACGAGAGCCAGCTGGCGTTCATTTCGAGAACTACAGAGTGGAGTAACTACTGTGTTCGTCTTTTTTCACAAATTTGCCGCATTGACGACATTTTGAAGTGAAATGTACATCGGTACTTACAACTGAACGCCTGATACTAATATATATTCGGTGTCTCCCGGCACTTCGTGAAATGCCAACGACTCTCTGTCTTCTATGAATCACAGTGGGGGAGAACAAAATGTTTCTGTCCCGGTGAAGGCGCTCTGATCTCATTTTTCTCATGATGCCTACGCAAAGTATAAGGTGGAGGCAGCAGAACTGTCGTTGAGTCTTCTGCAAATACCGCATCACTTATTTACCGCCGGCCGGTGTGGCCAAGCGGTTGTAGGCGCTTCAGTCTGGAACCGAGCGACCGCTACGGTCGTAGATTCGAATCCTGCCTCGAGCATGGATGTGTGTGATGTCCTTAGGTTAGTTAGGTTTAAGTAGTTCTAAGTTCTAGGGGACTGATGACCTCAGAAGTTAAGTCCCATAGTGCTCAGAGCCATTTGAACCATTTTTTGAACATGTGAAGCATGCTTCCGATCGTTAACACAACCAATAACACCGTTTCCAAAAGTATGTTAAAGTGATATAAAATCCCGCGAATCGTCAAAACCATGCGAGAATTGTTATGTTTAGTGTACACATATTAAAAATTAAAGTCTTCCGCTGAGATTATCTGTACGTAATTCCCAGAAGTTATTGAAGGTATTTGGATACGTTTGTCTCTAATAGACTGATTCACTGGGAAGGTTTGTGTATGTAGTTTATAACTGCTAAGCTAGACAAGTCGCTCGGTCGTAGATGCTTAGTGCTGACCTCGCGAAGCCGGGGCGGGTCGCTAGTATGCTGTGTGGCTCTTATTCTTGGACGTGGATCCGGCGTTACTGCTGCACTGGCTTTTCCGCGTAATAACATAAGAACCGTTTTAGTAACCTTTCTTGGTTTCTAATGTGAAAGTTAGCTTCAACTAACTGTCCTCAGTGGCCTGGCACGTAGTAAACGTAATTTATTCCCGTTGCCGCGGGTACAGAATCGCCGAGCAGCGGAGAGATAAGAATGGGGAGGAAATGCGCATTGTGTGCGCGAGTCGGCGCAGCTCGTACGCACGCAGCGTCACAAAGGAAAGTTGCATGATCCAGTACGTACTCCGCGCGCCGCGGCGCCCAAAAAAGGAAGCAGCCAGCGATAAACGGCGGGCCGGCCTTGAATTTTAATCCTGCAAGGCACCGAGTGGCCGCCGGTCTGCACCGAGAACCCAGCACACAGCACACAGCACCCAGCACCACATGGTGCTGCCAACGGGTTGGCATCGCGGCCCTATTCCTCTGTATTCATTGTGTGAAGACGTCTCACTCTTATGCCGGTTGCACATATTTTATTGCAGCGCGCTTACGTTACATTCTGTGCACTTGCAACTGCTTTATAACTGAGTTAACTCAACCACATCATAGAAGACATAGGGGAGAAACTGCTTCAGTGTCCTCTTTTAAACATATTTCTTCAGCCCGTGAATCATTCTTATCCTGGTTACAGCTTCACTTTTGGGGACCTAGCAAGTCCTCTGCAGGAATCTGCTCGGATCACAAATTCAGCTAGCACCAGTCTTATGAAACCCAGCTACACCATTAAAAGTGAAAAGCAAACAAATTGCATTTTGTTCCACTAATATTATTTTTTCGCCTTATTAGCCCATCAGGTAACAACTGACTAGCGTCCACAGAGACTCGTATGCAAGAAATAAAACCTCGTAAACTAAAGATATTAACGATTGCAAAGAATATTCGGCCATAATGTTCGACAGAAAATATCAAGTAGCGTGCACATCACTCGGGTTATGAGTCATATGTTACAATAGTTAGTGGCTTTCTCTTAAAGTAGAGTGGTACAACTGTATGTTTGCATAACGTTGCTAAATTATAAGAAAAAGGGCCTATAACTTATGTAAACAGACTAACGTCAAGACTACTTTCTCTCGGGGTAGCTCGATTCAATATGCCCTCCTCCATAACGAGCAACTAATTTATTTTTGAAATCGGGACTTTATAAAATTAGGTGCCCAGAACGTCCGGTCGGATATATATAGCACAGACTTGGAGGTCATTTACTGTAACATTCAGTGAACACTTGCTAACGAAAAAAACGCAGATTAGAAAATAGTCCCCTTCGATGAACATCTGAACGTTTCAGGCCATCAATCCCCTAGGTTGGAAAATCTTGTGATCCTGCACGTAGAAAATAAAGAGCGAAAATTAAATTTGCTGAGGAATTCGAAATTTCGAAGCATTTTCACTTCAAATTTCATAGGCTCTTAAACCAACAGTTTTTGTCGAAAAATCATGCGTTTCTCGATGTTATGATACGCATCTTCATAATTTATATTATTTCAGACGGCCAGCGTTCTTTCCGATTATTTACAAACACTCTTCCATTGTTAGAAACCGTAGCTTCGCCACCTGGCGATCTTCCGGTATTACGACACCATAGGCCTTACTGTTCATCTAGTCACACCAGTGCTAGCACGTAAGGTTGTGCATGTATGACAGATGTAAACAGGTCCTATTTTGTGTTTAAGGTACGTAGTCTCCATGTTGTAAGTCAAATAATATCTGTGTCTTAGATCTTTTGGTATGAAAATGGTTTGCATCCTTCTGTTGCATAAAGTCATGGTTTACGTATTTTAACAGTGTTGTTTTCCTTTTACAGATAATTTTTTATGTTGTTGACAGAACCTGTATTTTAAAAAAAGTCACATTTGATTTTTAAGATATGAGAGTTTTCTTTTGCAACCATTATTGACTTGTGGTGTGTTACCACATTACTGTAAAGCTTCGCAAGGTAGGCTTTCGCCTGTTTCTCTTTTATGGCTATTGCTGATAATCTTCTATTCGACCTAATGTCGTTCTTGTTTTACGCGAAAATTGCGACCATCTACAATGTACCGTATTTTAGCGTTAGACATGCGCTTGGCCCATTCTTGCCTGGTGTAATTTTATGCTCTTGGCTCCATAATTTAATGAGATGATTACTTATCAACAGTTCAGTAAGTGCTAAATTTTGTATTTCATACTACGTGAGCTAGTACACTCTTCGGTTAAAATTCCCCTCTCCCTCCCCCAAACACAATTTAGAACCTTTAATTTTATGTTGTAGGGTTAAACAACTGTTACGTGGTTTTGTTTGTGAGTGGCTGTTATATTTGTAATGGGTTTCATAATTTTCCTAGATGGTCTGAAGATGCCTTTCAATACAGGCGAAACGCGTCACAAATGAACAACTAATAAACCCTTCTCTCTATAGCCTTACCATGGATGCTGTACCAGTGTTTGGGAATGGAGTGGAATGACTTTTGGGATAATTAGTGTGGAGGTTTGCAGCTGTCTATTCTTCGAACGGAAGACCGCAACAACACTCTTCACGAAGAGTAATTCGCCCAGGAAAATCTGTTATGCGACCGTACTTCGACGGACTGAGTATCTGATCGGCCATCTTGGAATATCCGAAGAAGATCCAAAGCAGAGCTGTGTGTTTCGACCGCATTTGTTCGCCGAACTCTCCTGGAAGACGCGGAAAGCAAGAAGCTATGCATCGCGGACGGTCTTACTCTCAGATTTTCTAGTGGTCACATTCCTATTAGCCAAGAAACCTATTACTTACTGCTGCATATATCCAGTGGAATAACTGTAATGGGAAAACTACAGGACATTTTGCTTATACGCGGAGATACAACTAGCCTTTCATGTACTGTTCGCGAAGGAATCTGCCAAGTCGCATACAATGGCTTGCGGAATACACATGCAGGTAGACAGATATAGCCTCGTACTTTAGTCCTTCCTGAATGAAACGCAGATTCAGCGTAGTGCAGTAGTCGTGACTCTCAAATCTTGATGCATCAGTGATGCTGCTGCAAAATGTACAGTTATGAATTCATATATTCTGAATTTTCTCTTGCAAGGAATCAGTTTTCCTCTAAATGAGTAAGCCCAAAATATCGTAGGAGAGAGAGGGGGCTTACGTTGAGGACAGTGTACAGTTTATACAAATCGACGCGAACAGCGTAGGCACGCTGCACAGTAGACCGAGCTCAGTCGATCGCCATCGAGTTAGGTGGAGCGCTCCACCAGTAAATGTTCTGGGAGAACACATTGGAAGTCGATGATGCCACTAGTACAAAGCAAGTTAAAGGGCAAAGTTCTTCATGGTTAAACACGAGAAGCGGTTGCAAATGTCTACTAGTGCATGAAGAAAGAAGGTGTGTTAGGTGCTCCACAAACTAAAATCCACGTTGAAACCATTGACCGAAGGAACAGGTGTATCGTTTACTTCCGTTCGGCCATCCACTTTGACGGAAGTTGGTAAAAAGCTGCAGAGGTTAATCAGTTTTGAAGGTAATATAAATAAGCTTCGTGAAATTAAATGGTTCAAATGGCTCTGAACACTATGCGACTTAACTTCTGAGGTCACCAGTTGCCTAGAACTTACTAATTAAACCTAACTAACCTAAGGACATCACACACATCCATGCCCGAGGCAGGATTCGAACCTGCGACCGTAGCAGTCGCTCGGTTCCAGACGGTAGCGCCTAGAACCGCACGGCCACTCCGGCCGGCTCGTGAAATTATTCGCACTCCAGGGTTCAGGTGGAAGAAGACGGCGAATAACCGCAAAGTTCACCTGCAACAAAGCAGTATCAGGTCTAAAAGAAATGCTTACTTAAAAAGTATCCGGGAGTATAGACATGAGTGTCATCCATTTGTCTATGTGGACAGGACATTAAGGTCACACTTGTCATACAGCATTGTACTGATCGAGTGACAATTCACTTCAGGATAATATGTTGAAACCTGCTTCGAAAGGAAGGAGAACTATCATCATCCTGGCTGGCGGAGAGGTAGGGTTTTTGCCGACTGCCTACATAAAGTTTAAATCCCGCCAGAAAACAGGGGATTATCTCAGTGACAGTGACATGAGCTTTTTAAATTTTGAAAAGTGGCTCAGGGAGAAAATCGTACCTAATCTACTACCTCATACTCTACAGATAATGTCATTTACGTCTCTTCGAAGTTCAAAATAATACCTTTAGTGGAAAACTTAGTATCTTTCATGAAAACTATCCTGGCATGACTTACATGATTATGTAATTATGCTGTTTTGCAAAAAAAAATATAATCTGCTTTACAAGTAAAATTAGCTACTTCTTCGTCATTTTTAAAATAATGTGGTAGATTCATCACAAATAAATCCGTGTGGTGGTGTTTTCATTTCTTCAAAATGTTATCGTCAGTATATAAATAGCTGTTTCAGAGAGATGCCTTTTCGGAATTCAAACTGACCAGCTAAGTTCTTTGACGCAGTGATCAGAAACAACTCTTGAGCATACTACTTCATTTGTCCAATAAAACGTAATTACGGTCTTCACGGAATGTTTACTGGCGTGTTAGTCTTTAAGTGTTCTTTTACAGATGGAGAAACATTGACGTATTCGTCAACTTGTTGGAGCACTTTTATTTAATATCATAGTGTGTGTAAGTGAGGCGATAAAGAGGTGCAAACTTTGTATGCCCACAGGAAATTTAATTTTGAGCAATTAGACTATTTTTCGTGGTTCAGTAGAGACGTAGAAAAATGAAGTTTATTAAACTCAGTTTATTCATATTTCAGTGCATTAGCCAGCCATTTTTTCTTAAATCCTTAAACCTGTTTTCTCACTCGGTGAAAGAAGGCCGCTATAAATATCTCCAACAGGTCTACTGGTATGCAAGATGTTGTCATTCTCATTAATAGAACTACAGCCATAATATATTTACAGAATGAAGGTAAGTTGACTCATTCTGACTTGTCATCACGAGTCATTGCACACTAGCATACAAAAAAACGTCTGTAACAAAATTTCTTCCTGTACATGCGCTAGGTGGAAAATGGACGTCAGAGAATGGAAATTTGGCAGCCTGTAATCCCATTGTCGGCAAGTATGTTCAGTCAGGGTGGTGTGGCAGCGTTGCGCAGTGAGTACCATGGGCAGATTATTGGGTCAGAGTGCTCCATGAGGGGGTCAGTCGTTACGCAAAAATTACGGGACGTATTGTACAAAACACTTGCTATTGCTCAGTACTAACACAGAAATGAAACTACAGTCGTTTTTATTATTCCACTTTTAAATACGTATATGGCATTCGAGTTTTCTCTTAACACGCATACACCCCTCCACGCTTTCCAATTTCATCATTGCCTTTCCTTCTTCAGTCATATCCTTCTCTTTCTCGTTCTGTTATCCTCTACGTTACTCTAAGACTTTTTCTAGGTATATTACCTTCAACCATAAGCACTAAGTAGCCGTGTCTTTTGAACGTACTGTTTCGTACCACTTTACCGAACGAAGTAGCGCAGTGGTTACTACAATGGAAGTGTATTTGGGAGGACTACGGTTCAAACTCGCGTCCGGCCGTCCAGATTTAGGTTTTCCGTGATTCCGTTAAATCGCTTGTGGCAAATTCTGGGATGGTTCCTTTAAAAGGGCACGGTCGACTTCCTTCTGTCTTTCCCTAATCCGAGCTTGGGCTCCGTCTCTAATGACCTCGGTGTCGACGAGACGTTAAACACTGATCTCCACCTCATCGTACCACTTCATCTATTACATTATAACTTAGATTACATCGAAGTGCACGAAGAAACTTGTCGTACATATTGCCACAATGTTACCAAGTTACATTCTTTGACGCCCAGCTTCTACCGGGAATACCACAAGGAGGAAATTTTCTTGTAGACTTTCTCATTGCTATTACGTAAGTAATTCCGTTGTGACGTCAGATGTGTGAATTTGTTTTTCACCCTCCATATAGCATTTCGAAACTAACCTTCGATTTTATCAAAATTGCCAAAGTCACCCAGTGACTGATATTCGGGATAGGATACATATTGAATTCGAAACTCGTCGGACAGTTCAATGGAGTTGGCTACATGATAATAAGAGGAAAAGACGGAAACTACTAAGCTCTTGGGGATGATGCCGGGAATAAAGACTGATACCACAACATTGCCAGCCCTGACGTAAAGAAACGGATGAGCGGTACATACAGGCAACGTGGCTACCTGATTGGAGTCCAGATATGTACATAATACAGCTGAGGGAATCTCGCCAGAAAAAGGCGATTTGGGCAATCGTTCAATATTGTGGAGTTAAACATGCTCTAACAACCTAACTGAATACACAGAGGTTCAAATAAATTCCATTGGGCCATTATCATGGGTCATACAGGAAAATGAAGTAATAATTATAAATAAGTAACGATGCATCGGTCCTCTCCTGGCCAAAGAGACCATAGTCTGCATTAATGTGTATACATCGACATCCAGCTGCACAGAGCCCGTTCGGTTTGCACCAACAAACCCCTCCACCCTTTTCTGCCTCTGTAAGTTGCATTCGTGGATCGTTCTCGAGATGCTGATGCTGAGTACGTGTTCTAGGAGACCAAACAACGAAGGTCATGTCTCGTGTTCACCGGCCCTGGTGTGCAACACGTATGAGACAGGTGAAATACTAGCAGACATTAAGGAAAATGTAATAATTGTAATTCCAGACAAAGCAGTTGCTGATAGATGTGAAAATCGCCGGACTATCAGTTTAATAAGTCACGGCTGCAGAATATTAACACGAAATCCTTACAGAAGAATGGAAAACGGGTAGAAGCCGACATCAGGGAAGAGCAGTTTGATTTCGGGAGAGATGTAGGAAGACGAAAGGCAATACTGAATGGACGACTTATCTTAGAAGATAGGTCAAGGAAAGGCAAACCTACGTTTATAGCAATTGTAGACTTAGGGAATACTTTTGACAATGTTGACTGGAATTCTCGCTTTGAAATTCTGAAGGTAGCGTTGGTAAGGCTATTAATAACTTATGCAGAAACCAAACGGTAGCTATAAGAGTCGAGGGCATAAAACGAGAGCAGTGGCTGATGAGAGACTTGTAGCCTACTGCCAATATTATTCAATCCGTGCACTAAACAAGCAGTAAAGAAAACAAAAGAAAAATTTGGAGTAGGAATTAAAGTTCAGAGAGAAGAAATAAAAACTTCGAGATTTGCTGATGCCATTATGGCACTGTAATAATATGAGAGATAGCAAAAGACTTGGAAGAGCAGTTGAACGGAATGGACAGTGTCTTGAAAGGAGGATATTATATGAGCATCAAAAAAAAAAAAAAAAAAAAAAAGCGAAACAAGGATAATGGAATGTAGTCGAATTAAATAAGGTGATGCTTAGGGTATTAGATCAGGAAACGAGGCATTTGAAAGAGTAGATGAGTTTTGCTGTTTGGGCAGTTAAATAACTGATGATGGTACAATTAGTGAAGACATAAAATGTAGACTGGCAATGGCGAGGAAAGCATTTCTGAAGAAGATTAATTTCTTAACATCAAATATAGATTTACATTTTAGGAACAGTTTTCTGAATTTATTTATCTGGAGTGTAGATATGTATGGAAGTGAAACATGGACGATAAACAGTTCAGACAGAAACAGAATAGAAGCTTTTGAAATGCGGTGCTACAGAAGAATGCTGAAGATTAGATGGGTCAACCACGTAATTAATGAGGAGTTCGTGAATAGAATTGCGGAGACAACACATTTGTGGCACAAATTGACGAAAAGGCGTGATCGTTTGATAGGACACATTCTGAGACATCAAGGTATCACCAGTTTAGTTTTGGTGGTAAGCGCGGAGGGGGCGGGGGGGCGGAGATCGTGGAGGGAGACCAAGAGATGAATACTAAGCAGGTTCAGAAGGATGTAGGTCGCAGAAGTTACTCGGGGATGAATATGCTCGCATAGGATAGAGTAGCTTGGAGAATTGCATCAAACTAGTCCACGAACTGAAGACCATAACAACAAGTTTGTAGGCTTACACGGCCAGAGCCAATTTGAATAAAATCTGTTCGAGTGTTAGGGGTGCGTCATTATCAAATATTAAAACAATTATACAACGAGCGTTTGGTAGATTTTTGCAGCATTCCAACTCAGGGCACTTTCGTCACTGAAGAGGAACGTTGCAGAGATGACAGAAACGTCGGTAGTATCGTTGATTTAGTGTTTTACGGTAACGCGTCCTAACTTCTAAAAGTAGTCTGTTGAAAAGACATATAGTCTCACGTTTGACCTTTATACGACACAATATGAGGGTAAAGTGTGTTCCGTCAGTAAAAGCAACGCAAGGTGTGCGGCTTGTCCGCCACGAGGCCAGTTGAGAGCCGCCGCTCCACAACTCGCCGCCGGGGATGGCCGCGCCGGACAAATTATTCGGCGCCGGCAGATCCCAGATACGCGGCTTCCCGGAACAGCGGGGAAGAGTCGAGGACCCTCGGCGGACCAGACCGCTTGTCATGCCGGCGCCGTCAACGGACAGGCGTTCTGATGGCCGCCGCGCGATTGCGCACGTTTACACACACACACACACACACACCACAGTGTATCGTGCTGGTGTGAGGTCGGTCAGAGATGGTGGCATTCCACTGATAATGTCGAATACGTGTCATTATGTCGTTTCGTCTCAGGCTCACCATTAAATTTGTACCAAAGCGAGATCCACTTCATCGGGATACGTGTTTCTTTAAGTAAATAATGATTTTATAGACACACTGGACAAAAATTTGGCATATAGCAAAACCTACAGTTTCGCTAATGGCTTCAATTCGGCGAGCGACTGTTTGCGAAGGTACGACTATACGGAATAGGTTCCCAGGTATGTGAGTGGCTCGAAGACTTCGTAAGTAACAGAGGCAAGCATGTATGTATCAAACCGAGGACCTAGAAACGACGGAGAAGCTTCGTCCTGCCGTAGCCCTCAGTGGTTCACAACCCCACAGCAGTCCACCCACCCCACTGCCGCCCCACGCAGAAACCAGAATTATTGTGTGGTTCGGCCCCCCAGTGGAGCCCCCGTCCCCCCTTCGTCCGGGTGCGTCTCATATAAGACGAGTGTATCCCCAAATGTTCGCGTGGTAGAATAATTATGGTGTAGCGTACGTGGAAATGGTGTTTGCGCAGCAATCGCCGACACAGTGTAACTGAGGCGGAAGGGGAACCAGTCCACATTCGCCGAGGTAGATGGAAAACCGCCTTAAAAACTACCCACAGACTGGCCGGCACACCAGACCTCGACACGAATCCGCTGGGCGGATTCGTGCCGGGGACCGGCACGCCTTCCCGCTCGGGAAGCAACGCGTCAGTCCGCGCGGCTAGCTGGCCGTCTACGAATCAAAAATGGTTCAAATGGCTCTGAGCACTATGGGACTCAACTGCTGAGGTCATTAGCCCCTAGCACTTAGAACTACTTAAACATAACTAACCTAAGGACATCACAAACATCCATGCCCGAGGCAGGATTCGAACCTGCTACCGTAGCGGTCTTGCGGATCCAGACTGCAGCGCCTTTAACCGCACGGCCACTTCGGCCGGCGTCTACGAGTCCAGTATGTTGTCCTTTTACGGCGAGTGTTCATCAGAGACAGGTCTATCGTCGTGAATCGCCCAGACCAATCTGATAGGACCGTTTTTATTTTCTGCATATACCACACAAATCATCTGGCGGACAGGATGGGTAACGTTCCACTCTCGGATACAACCATTCCATCGGTCGTAACGTTTCCTCCTCCATAAACTTTACCAATCTGCCAATCAATTTCGACAACGTACGCGTATTTTTTACAGAAATTATAGTTCACAGTCGATCAGGTTTGCAATAAACTAAGGCAGTAAACACGGGCCAATTGGTAGCCAATCGATACAGAAACTGAGCGCAAGTGCTCTTCATCGGACGGTGGTGCTGCAAAAGTAGAGAGTACTTACATAAAAAGTCCCATATTTGCTCGAGGAACAAGGAAAATTATAAACTTGTAGCATACAATATCGGTTACTATCAGTGTATTATCACAGCAGCAAATTACCCCATAAGGATTTTAATTTAGGGTCTTACTTTCACGCTGATCAGTCCTTTTTGAAAACCTTAAAGATCTGCACCCTTCCTCCAATCACTTGGTAGCCTTCATGGTTCCAGCGACCTATCATTTACTGGTGCTAAAAGTGGAACACGTTCGATCGTGTAACTCATACAGCGTCACAGATGTATCCTGGTGAACTCCTGTTATGTTTGCTCTGTCAAGATCTTCTCTTCCGTAGTCAAAATGGTTCAAATGGCTCTGAGCACTATGGGATTTAACATCTGAGGTCATCAGTCCTCTAGAACTTAGAACTATTTAAACCTAACTAACCTAACGACATCACACACCTCCATGCCCGAGGCAGGATTCGAACCTGCGACCGTAGCGGTCGCGCGGTTCCAGACTGAAGCACCTAGAACCGCTCAGCCACAGCGGCCGGCTCTTCCGTAGTCAGTTACATCATTATACTGTATGCCATTACGGCGGTCGTTTGATGACTGGATAGATTATGTTACGATCTTTCGAAATACCGACTCCAATATATCAGTCTTTGCCATTTTTCGTTTTTGGTGACAGTATGATCACTGAGTTTACTGGCTTAATATACGACGAAATCCGCTTATTATTGTTCATTAAATGTTTAGGAAGTCAGTGATTGCTGTTGGACTGTTCTCTTTATGCTCATTTTGTTTTCGACCAGCTTTCACAAAAAAAAAGAGTTTCAGTTCGCTTTAGCCTGTGATGCTCTCTTTCCTTTCGTAAGGTCTAAAACCCTGGATGAAACACATCGGATCACACTCGTTTCTGACAAATTTTCTCGACTTTTAAAGTGTATTGTGTACCTGTCTGTACATTATGGATTGATACACCACGTTTTCTTTTCGAGGGACGAAAACTAGAATTTCACTGTCCCGAAAAAAAAAAAAAAAAAAATAGAATCTGTTTCCTTTGTAAGTTGTTCAACAGAAATATTTTCCTACCTTTCTTAACATTCTTTTTAACATCTAAAGTTACTGATGCTGTAACAGCGTTATGGCCACGGATTACCTCTTCTGTCCCTTTCAGATCTTATTTCTTTCTGGAGGAAGAAAACTTCTCTTTCATGCTGTAATGGTATTAGGTGATTTTTTAATGATTTTAAATACAAGATTTATACAAAAATATTTACCTATTTTCAAAATATGCTTTTTACACTTCGCTTCTTTTTATGGACTAAATCAACTAATTTTGAAATATTCCCTGTTGTAATAAGTAAACTGGTCATTCAATAACTACCTTGCAATACAACAATAACATTCATATACGCGGTGGTACATACCTGCCGGCCGGGGTGACCGAGCGGTTCTAGGCGCTACAGTCTGGAACCGTGCGACCGCTACGGCCGCAGGTTCGAATCCTGCCTCGGGCATGGGTGTATGTGATGTCCTTAGGTTAGCTAGGTTTAAGTAATTCTAAGTTCTAGGGGACTGATGACCTCAGAAGTTAAGTCCCATAGTGCTCCGAGCCATTTGAACCATTTTTTGGTACATACCTAGTAACCAGTTCCTTATATTCAGTCGGTCACAAGCTGCTGCGTGCTGCTACAGTAACTTGATGTTTTTATAATGAAGCCCAACATTTAGCAGCACTTGCACATGATAAAAAGATTGAACATTCACTAACGTGTACATGCGGTTTCCACTGGGGAAAAATATTTCTGTTCCAACTAAGAAAGAGTAAAATTTAATGTACACAATTTTAGCCATTGTGTCTCAAATGGCCACCGTAATTGAACCGCAGAGTTTGCATCTGTTCATTACCAGGAGATAAGTTTTTTGGTGCCCTTGTCGGTTCTGCAACCGCTCAAGGTAATTTTAGAACACAGATTCAGAATAGGCTCCCACAAATCTCTGACTTGGACACCTATTTCAATCACCTGACTCTTCACGTGTGACACGTAGAAACATCCCCCCCCCCCCCCTCCCGTTCCCCTCGGTGGTTAAAAGGATTATTCCGTAGGTACCAATGCACATCTTACATTTCGACGATTTTCTCTAAAAAGCGCCAACATTCTGATAAAAAATATGTGTGCAAACAGATTGGCTTGAACATTTCCAAACATAGTGTCCTCGTGGTGCACAGCCGTTCTTGCGCAGTGAAAGGTATGGACGGTTGTGGTCAGCCACTCCCCGTTTCGTCTCGGCTGTCAGTCCGCTGTAAACGCCAGCATTCGTATGCAAACGAGACACTCGCTTTGTGTTCTCGCACGTACGACTTTTGCCTGGTGGCCGCCGCCTCCCAGGATTCCTGAGTCACCTCTGAGCGATGCCTGAGCGGGGGCGAGGCAAGGAGAAGTTGACTCCCACCGCCCGCAGCTGTTGGCTTTATTGGTCGCGTGAGAACGTGGCTGCTTCTTCTTCAACCGGAACGGATTGCTGTCACTTCTACCCGCATCATATTTTCTCGGCAGCTATGAAGACAGGAGAAGTTTAAGCGCACTTCTGGCCATCAGAATTGCAACAGGAAGACAGTTGTCGCGGCAGCCGATATTATCGGGAAGATTATCCGTAAATTTCAGGTGGCATAATAACGTATGTGCCCTTCCCCCCCCCCCCCCGCCCCCCCTTTCCCCTTGTATCATGTGCCATAGACGTAGCCGAGGTACGGTGGCTTGCGGGCCCCAACGTACCGTATATGCAAGGTATCTATGGAAAGGCCATATTAACCCATGATTTGATTCTCATGGTTGGGATTCACAGTCATATAATATTTCTTAAAAGACATCATAGTCGCCGTTGACTATATAAAATATTTATTGTTACTATTGCAATTTTGGCCTTATGGCCATTTTCAAGTAACACTGCAAAAGTTACCTAAACACAAGAATACAAAAGTGAAGCGCAGGGTCTATATACATAATCAAGCAAACATTTCATTAAGAAAGTAGCTCAATTATAAAAATTGGAGAGAAATGTACATTACTTACATTCTGTCAGAATATAAAACTATCTGACATGAGTACATGTCGTCGTCAAAATGCAGCCTTTTCACTGTGAGAGTCCCACAAGATCCGATGTATACGACACTTATTACATCGTAATTGTTGTTAAATATATACTGAACTGTCGATGTTACCATCGTTCTATCACTCATACAAGTTCAAGTGCACTGACAACATGTGGAGCTAAGTCCTTTGGCGCGAAAATACATTTACTAAAGATACTGCCTGTGCACGTAGCAAAGATAGTGCACACCAAGGATAAAAAGCTTATAAGTTGATGGTAACATCGACAGTTCAGTATATTCACAATATATATAAATGACTTAGTAGATAGTGTCGGAAGTTCCATGCGGCTTTTCGCGGATGATGCTGTAGTATACAGAGAAGTTGCTGCATTAGAAAATTGTAGCGAAATACAGGAAGATCTGCAGCGGATAGGCACTTGGTGCAGGGAGTGGCAACTGACCCTTAACATAGACAAATGTAATGTATTGCGAATACATAGAAAGAAGGATCCTTTATTGTATGATTATATGATAGCGGAACAAACACTGGTAGCAGTTACTTCTGTAAAATATCTGGGAGTATGCGTACGGAACGATTTGAAGTGGAATGATCATATAAAGCTAATTGTTGGTAAGGCGGGTACCAGGTTGAGATTCATTGGGAGAGTGCTTAGAAAATGCAGTCCATCAACAAAGGAGGTGGCTTACAAAACACTCGTTCGACCTATACTTGAGTATTGCTCATCAGTGTGGGATCCGTACCAGGTCGGGTTGACGGAGGAGATAGAGAAGATCCAAAGAAGAGCGGCGCGTTTCGTCACTGGGTTATTTTGTAACCGTGATAGCGTTACGGAGATGTTTAATAAACTCAAGTGGCAGACTCTGCAAGAGAGGCGCTCTGCATCGCGGTGTAGCTTGCTCGCCAGGTTTCGAGAGGGTGCGTTTCTGGATGAGGTATCGAATATATTGCTTCCCCCTACTTATACCTCCCGAGGAGATCACGAATGTAAAATTAGAGAGATTAGAGCGCGCACGGAGGCTTTCAGACAGTCGTTCTTCCCGCGAACCATACGCGACTGGAACAGGAAAGGGAGGTAATGACAGTGGCACGTAAAGTGCCCTCCGCCACACACCGTTGGGTGGCTTGCGGAGTATCAATGTAGATGTAGATGTAGATCTTTAACAACATATTACGATATAATAAGTGTCGTACTCATTGGATCTTGTGGGACTACTCTGCGACGTCGGAGCCAACGTCTTACTGCATCGATTACCTCCCAATCATCTACGCACTGCTTCCCACGGAGTGCATTCTTCACTGGACCAAACAGATGGTCCTTCATTGCCCTCTATGGCCTTGTGTCAGGCGTAGAGGAACCTAATGGACACAAAACTTTGAGTACCGCAACCGATGAATCAGTGTGTCAGTACCACCAGCAGAAGCAACCAGTTGAACAGCAAGGTGTTTGTGATTCATCGATCACCTCGAATGAGAGTGTCCGGATGTTCCAACATTCCAGGAGTTACAGTTGTGTTCGGCCGGCCGACACGGGGAGATTGGACAGATTTGCGCGACCGTCTTACGATGACGACAGACGCCTTGCCCAACGACTCAGCGTGCTTTTGTTGACTGCCGGGTCCCCTTAGACATTGTGCACGTGCTAAAAGAAACTCAATGACATCTATCTGCTTCAAACGCCCCTCCGTTACAGGCGCCATTTATAAGGCTATGTATAGAGCCACCATCTATCAGAACTTCCTGAAAGGATGGGGGCTGTAGCACGAATATTGTACGGAGTCCACACAAACTGTCTTTTTTCCAGCTGGTACTGGCTGAGAAAACAATACACTATAGGCCATTAAAACTACTACACCAAGAAGAAATGCAGATTATAAACGGGTATTCATTGGACAGATATATTATGCTAGAACTGACATGTGATTACATTTTCACGCAATTTGGGTGCATAGATCCTGAGAAATAAGTACCCAGAACAACCACCTCTGGCCGTAATAACGGCCTTGATACGCCTGGGTATTAAGTCAAACAGAGCTTGGATCCCGTGTACAGGTACAGCTGCCCATGCAGCTTCAACACGATACCACAGCTCATCACGAGTAGTGACTGGCGTATTGTGACGAGCCAGTTGCTCGGTCATCATTGACCAGATGTTTTCAGTTGATGAGAGATCTGGAGAATGTGATGGCCAGGGCAGCAGTCGAGCATTTTCTGTATTCAGAAAGGCCCGTACCGGACCTGCAACATGCGGTCGTGCATTATCCTGCTGAAATGTAGGGTTTCGCAGGGATCGAATGAAGGGTAGAGCCACGGGTCGTAACACATCTGAAATGTAACGTCCACTGTTCAAAGTGCCGTCAATGCGAACAAGAGGTGACCGAGAAATGTAACCAATGGCACCCCATACCATCACGCCGGGTGATACGCCAGTATGGCGATGACGAATACACCCTTCCAATGTGCGTTCACCACGATGTCACCAAACACGGATGCGACCATCATGATGCTGTAAACAGAACCTGGATTCATCCGAAAAAAATGACGTTTTGCCATTCGTGCTCACAGGTTCGTAGTTGAGTAGACACTCGCAGGCGCTCCTGTCTGTGATGCAGCGTCAAGGGTAACCGCAGCCATGGTCGCCAAGGTGATAGTCCAGGGTGCTGCAAACATCGTCGAACTGTTCGTGCAGATGGTTGTTGTCTTGCAAACGTCCCCATCTGTTGACTCAGGGATCGAGACGTGGCTGCACGATCCGTTACAGCCATGCGAATAAGATGCCTGTCATCTCGACTGCTAGTGATACGAGGCCGTTGGGATACAGCACGGCGTTCCGTATTACCCTATTGAACCCACCGATTCCATATTCTGCCAAGTCATTGGATCTCGACCAACGGGAGCAGCAATGTCGCGATACGATAAACCGCAATCGCGATAGGATACAATCCGACCTTTATCAAAGTCGGAAACGTGGTGGTACGCATTTCTCCTCCTTACACGAGGCATCGTAACAACGTTTTA
Source organism: Schistocerca americana (assembly GCF_021461395.2). NCBI lineage: Eukaryota > Metazoa > Arthropoda > Insecta > Orthoptera > Acrididae > Schistocerca > Schistocerca americana. The sequence goes on from NC_060122.1 coordinate 657,142,085, forward strand.
CCAGGCAACTGCTGTTTATGTATGAGAAATCGGTTGGAAACTTTCCTGATTTCAGCACGTTGTAGGTGTCACCACCGGCGCCAACATTGCGTGAATGCTCTGATAACCTAATCATTTGCACATCACAGCATCTTCTTCCTGTCGGTTAAATTCCGCGTCTGTAGCACGTCATCTTCGTGGTGTTGCAATTTTAATGGCCAGTAGTGAATGTTGCTGAACTTATGGCTCGCCCCTCGTATATTCCACACAGAACCGCTGCTGTATTGCATTCCAAAGCAGGTGGCTGTAATGTTTTGGCTCAAAGTGTGTATCTAAGCTGCAAAGTGTTCTACACGCATGAATCTCACAACCACGTACACTTTAAGCACGCCACCGTAGTTTCCTGCGCCTGGTGTTCAGATGTCCCCTACGCTAACGACCGACACCTCGACCACCTTGCGTTACCGGAATGGAACTCGGATGTTATTCATTCTACCTGGTGTCCTTTCCGGCGTTGGCCTCCCCTTTGCTTGTAAAAGAAATTAGTGCCTCAGTCGCGGCCTGGTCGCTCTAAAGTTAACCTCCACACTCCATTCGAGCATTTCACTTTGCCTCATTTCTATGGCTTCTACTCGTTCCGCAAAGCACGTTATTTCTCGGAGTTGATAAATTATTTGCGCTGCTCGTCTGAAGTGGATCGCATTTCCTGCCACTTGCGAGACTGGTTTAGTCTTTTGCTTCTGCTTTATGAAACACTTGGAATGCAGTATGGCGACCTCTCATGCAAAGTGTGGCGTACATTAGAATGCCGAACATTCTGCATGTGTACTGCACGAAGAGCTGTTTCTTATTCAACTACACCGTGTTCAACGTATTCACTACAATTTATATATTCATTATCAACAGTCTTCTATATAAAAGTGAAATACACGTTACAGTAGATCGTAATTACGACTAAATTTTAAAGGCAGAAACGTTAAGTGTTATAGATATTTACGCCGGTAGAAATAGAAATGTGAAACACATTTGACTAGATACTTCGACCTGCAGACATTCTCGGGTGCAAACCCTGTACTGGGGTGTAAGAAAAAATAACTTTAGGAAACTAAACTGCATAGCTTAAAACCAACTACGTGTTTGTGCAGAAAGTGGTTAGCCTTAATATCGGGTGGTTATAATTAAAGTGCAGCAATTCAGAGTTCCTATGTGGGGCGTAATTGTCGTATAGCAGCAAAACTTGGTATATATATGGTATTGCGTGATGCGGAGCCGATTTATGCTGGAAAAAAAAAAGTTCCAATGCTGGCGTCCAGATGAAAATCTAGCACTGTGCCATACCTCATCGACATCTCCGGTGCTTATACTGAATAAATTATGTAATAAAAATCTACATTTTCCCTTCTAGCTTGTTTAACCTTTTCTGCCCACGTCCTGTTCCTAATCCGCTTTATATGGAAACATTTCTATTCATCTTTCTGCACCAGGTTTTGTAAATGGTGGCCAAAATTGGAACTAACTTCTCCAGCTTAAATCGGTTCCACATTAATGCACTAGCATACCTACTACGTTTCACTGCCATACTACAATTACGGCCCACAATGGGCATCTGTGAGCAGCTGTACTTTATATGACCAGCCGGTACATTTATTCACGCACTTGATAAAATATAAGCGAACAATCACACTATCCGCTCCCTTTACAGTGCATACATTCCATAATTAGATATGACAAAATCCATGTTACGTGCCAACAGCTGTACCATTAATTGTTCCACACGCCAAATTAGCCATGGTTTGTGAGAACAGGAATCCCTTAACTGCGAGTAAAGGTAAATCGTACAACCATGTAATGCAGAGACAAGGCACTACTCAACCTAATAGTACCAAATTAGTCTTCCATACTGAGTTAAGTAGTAAATGAGTTTTGCTATTTGGGGAGCAAAATAACTGATGATGGTCGAAGTAGAGAGGATATAAAATGTAGACTGGCAATGGCAGGAATTGTGGAGAAGATAAATTTGTGGCAGAACTTGACTAGAAGAAGTGATCGGTTGGTAGGACATATTCTGAGGCATCAAGGAATCACCAATTTGGTAGTGGAGGGCAGTGTGGAGGGTAAAAATCGTAGAGTGAGACCAAGAGATGAATAAACACATTGAGAAGGATGTAGGTTGCTGTAGGTACTGGGAAATGAAGAAGCTTGTACAGAATAGAGTAGCATGGAGAGCTGCATCAAACCAGTCTCAGGACTGAAGACCACAACAACAACAACTGAGTTACCACATATTATCAAAGATTATGCACATTTACACTGACGTTATGAGCGCCTGGTTAATAACGTGTTCGTCCTCCACTGGAACGAAGTATAGCAGCGATTCAACGTGACATAGTTTCGAAAAGTCCTTGGAATGTTATCGGAGATGTGTGGCACCAGATTTCTCCTCTCAGGCACGTAAATTCGTGTACATTACGGGCCGATGTTTTGTAGCTTTGTGTGAGGCCAACTGGGTGAGCAAAGGCAACAACTTGAATTCGCTATGACGCTACTTAAAACCGCTGTAGCACGATTCTGGCACCGTAACACAGACGATTATCCTTGTGAGAACAGGAATCCCTTAACTGCGAGTAAAGGTAAATCGTACAACCGTCGAGGAATTTTCGCGTAATTCACAGCTGTAACTGTGCCTTCGATTTCTGCCCCACGTACCACGGAATCCCACTTGAATGTCCCCCGTAACATAATAGTGCCATTTACAGGGTTCTGTCCGCGGCTCGGTGCTTGTCTTGGTCAGGCTGTTCGCCTGGATAACGACGATCGGGACACGATTCCTCCGACAAGATAACACGTTTCCGTTGATCCATGACTGAACCTAACCAGTCTCCGTCTCCACTGGAACTGTAATTGACGATGTCATTGGGTGAACAAGGGAACACATAGGGGCCCGTCTATTGCGGAGCCCTGTGTTCAACATTGTGCCGAGAAAGGTGTGGCCCGAACTTCTGTGCTTACACCAGTATTGTGCTCTCCCATCAGATCTTCCACAGATCCCCACCTGTCCTGTTTTACAATCCATACAGAATATAACATGAAAATGTCTTCTAGTAAATCTATGTCAATGGCATTTTGTGGAAAGAATTCTGTGAAGATAGTAGATCATGAAAAAAATTGGCCATGTGTAGGGGGCACCGCTCACTGAGGGTCCCGCACAAACATAATTTTTGGCGTTTACCGACATTAATACTAGCAAGATATATGCTCCAGGGACTTCAAGACTTTCGAGAATGTTTTAACTACAAGTCTAAAGTCGGATAACAAACGACAAAACAAATATTTTTGTTGTACAATATAATTACAAATTAACAATTTTCTGATTTTTTTTCATTTAATTGTGCTATTAAACCTTACCCCCTTGCAAATTTAATGGGTCTATATCAAGGGGAGCCGGCCGAAGTGGCCGTGCGGTTAAAGGCGCTGCAGTCTGGAACCGCAAGACCGCTACGGTCGCAGGTTCGAATCCTGCCTCGGGCATGGATGTTTGTGATGTCCTTAGGTTAGTTAGGTTTAACTAGTTCTAAGTTCTAGGGGACTAATGACCTCAGCAGTTGAGTCCCATAGTGCTCAGAGCCATTTGAACCATTTTATCAAGGGGAAGTAACCTATAGGTTTTAAAGAGCTAGTTTGCGAGTGTCAAAATAAGTGACGCAAATGGCCGTATCTTTTGATTACACTGACTTAGAAGCTAGCGTTTATTATACGGCCTAGGGACCATAGCCCTTCCTGAGATAAATTTCAACTTGATACGTCTACCCGATCCTGATAAAGAGGCTTTTGAACAGTCGGACAGAGAAACTGACCGACGGACAACAAAGTGATCCTGTGAGGGTTTCTTTATAACCTATTGTGGTACAATAGAACCTATAATTTTTTTTTTACTCTTTTGGATGTATAATATCGTATGAAAATGAAGAAGATATGCAGATGTAGTTGAATAGATTTGGAAGTATCTGTGGAACTATTAACAGAACTTTAAGACATAAAACACGGAAAGAAACACGACTGAAATTTTATAAAACAGTCTCACTGCGAACCCCATTACATGAAAGTGAATCGTGAGTATTGAATACAGAACAATAAAAACAAATATAAATAGTAAAAGCGATATTTCCTACAGCAGTAAAGAGACGTGAAAGAAAAGATAAATGTGAAATGAAGACGTCCGAAAGGAGTCGATAATTTGCGGTGTGAATAAAAAACTGAATGAAAAGAAAAAGAAATGGAATGAAAATCTACAAAGAATGGATCCAGAGAGACTACCACGTCAGATAAAGTACTTTAAACAAAAAGGCAAGAATCCTGGCAGACCGAGAAAAAGACGGGAACCGTAACAGGCCACAGTTGGCCCAATATGGTGCGGAGGAAGAAGAAGGCAAGCCTCCGACTCCCATTTTCTTTGATTAGGTATGGAGACCCTGCACTTTGTCGCCCTCTCGTGGTTTCATCGTCCTTCAACCTCATTCCATAGATGTTCACCACAGTAGTACCTATACAGCGGACTAGCTACGCCATTTTCGAGAACACGTAAATTTTTTGACTACTTTTCCCAGGTGCTATGTCATTACAGTGTGTTCTTTGTGAAATTCTCCTGTATCAGTGGATTTCCCCCTTTGCGGCCAGTATCGCAGAGAGGATGATTCCTCATTCGTCTCTGTATTTCCTGTGCCGCGTCACATGCCCTCGACGCCACCAACATCAGTGTAGATACACCGTCAAACATTTATTTGTTTTTCTCTCAAAATTTGGTACTCGGGTTTCAGCTTTGCGAGGTAACCAGCGTGCGTCATTAATTCTACAACTCACAATATACACTGGGGTGACAAAGCTAGTGGGATACTTTGTAATATCGTGTCGGACCTCCTTTTATGCTGCATAGTGCCGCAACTCGACGCACCATGGACTCAACAAATGTTGGAAGTCTCCTACTGAAATACTGAACCTTGATGTCTCTATAGCAGTCCATAATCGCGAAGGTGTTGCGGGTGTAGGATTTTGAGCACGAACTGACGTCTCGAGTACGTCCCATAAATCTTCGATGGGATTCATGTCGAGCATTTAGCATTAACGGTTAGATGTGGGTTTTGCAAAGAACGAGTAATGGAAACTTATGGACTTACTGGAGGAAATAGTATTTTATAACAATGGTAAAGGGAAGTCCAGTACGGTTTTAAATGAACAAAGGGACTTCCGAAACACGAAATTCCTGGACATGCTTGTTCCACTTCTACAACGAACCTCTGCAGCGCCAGAGTTGTCATGGTGGCTCATGACAGACGCGGACGTAACACAGAGGATTATGAAAATTCCTCAGTCCTAAGGTTTGTGGTTTTAATATTTAGATGTTACATTTTACCATATATTCTACTGTACTATAGTAACTGGCAAATTATTCTTTGCTGTAGTTGCAATCTCATTGACATCGTCCCACTGCTTCTAGCCGTATATACGCGCTACTGGTTAGACGAAGAAGACAATATGTACAACAGACCAGTATGTCAATATTTGTAGTCATAGAAGTCTTATGGCCAAACAACCTACGAAAGTATGTTCTAGTTTATAGCGTGCAAGGTAATCAATGTTCTGGTGACTCTATATTCTCACAACTCACTACTTTTAAATTTAACTATAAATGATGTACTGCAGACATTACTTTTCATGAAGTACTGGAAACAGAGCGCCTGAAAACGACCCAAGGCCGAAACTTTGCTTTTCTGGGTAATAAAATTCAACATTTTAAAGCGACTTGGAGTCATTTAACACGCACCCTTATTCCACATGCTCACCTTACCTTCAGATAGCCGCAATAGTTGGAATTAATGAACTCATATTGTCACATATCAGGTATAAACATTAAAACACTGAACCATGTAGGTTTATGTCTTCCGTGATTTTCCTGAAACATTTAAGGTAGATGGCTGACTGGTCCCTTTAAATAGAACACGGACTGTTTCCTTCCTCAATCTGAGCTTGTGCCACGTTTCGAATTACGTCATCGTCGGCGGTACGTTAAACCCTACTCTGACTTCATCTGTCATTGGTCCATCAAAGTCATCTACCGATTTCAGAAAGGACTTGGTAGGGCCATCAACCTTCTTTTCGCGTACCTACGTCTGCAGGCTGCATGTATTCCACAAGCCACTGTATGCAGTCCATAGCGTACCAGTATTAATGATTTTCTGTCCTATTCCATTCCCTTATTGAGCAAGGGGAAGTGATCGTCTCTAGGCCTCTGTAAATACTCTAATCTCTTTCATGTCGTTCTCGTGGTCCCTACGTGAGGTATATGACGGTGGTCCATAATGCTCACACAGTCTTCTTTGAATACAGGTTCTCCAAATTTATCACACAGGGTAACACGAGAACCATGTCGCTTTTCTTTCAGGGATTTCCATTTAAGTTCCCCGATTAATTCTGTTTCTTTTTGATCTGGCTGTACCGAACTGTTACGATCCTACCAGCGCGTCCCTGATTTCGTTCGGTATTAGATGACCTGCATACGTGACCAGGACCCCACAGGATAGAAGAGTACTCTAGAACCTTTCGGTCTAGCATCCTGAATGCGCTATCCTTTACAGATGAACAGCACTGTCACAAAACCCTCCCACCAAGTCTCCCATTTGCCTTCCCTAATACTGATTTTACGCGATCGTCTCATTTCATATCACTTTTTAGTGCGACCCCTAAATGCTTTTAGGATGTTACTCCTAAATATATTCGGTAATCATCTTGTAATCGATTGTTATCACCATATTTCTTTGTCAGACGCGTTGACTTACATTTATATAAATTTAAAGATATTTATCATTTCTTTGCACCAGGTGGTAATTTTCTCCAAGTCTCTCTGAATTTCGTCATGATCATCCAAAGATGGTACTTTCCTCTACACAACAGCAATCTTATAACACTGCTGATCCTATATTCTCAGTCATTTATATATGTACCAGAACTCCACCAACAAACACCGAGGTCTCTCAGAGGGCGTCTTGAGAAACAAATTCGAAACGAAAATCCAATTCCTGAAACGTCATCCATCAACCCTACAGGTTCGCTACCAGCGGAGTGGCCTACCGCTAGGGTTAATCCTTGAAACTTAGACACTCTGTAGCGTCGTTACATGACATTTCCATACGTGGGATTTCGTTTTGATTCTATTCTTCAACAAGTGCCCCTCATAAGGGGCATTTTCTTTGCTTTTCTGGCAGGTATGAGACTAGAGAAGGCACTGATGACGGAGGAGAAGGAGGAGGAGATTAGTGTTCAACGTCCCGTCGACAACGAGGTCATTAGAGACGGAGCGCAAGCTCGGGTGAGGGAAGGATGGGGAAGGAAATCGGCCGTGCCCTTTCAAAGGAACCATCCCGGCATTTGCCTGAAGCGATTTAGGGAAATCACGGAAAACCTAAATCAGGATGGCCGGAGACGGGATTGAACCGTCGTCCTCCCGAATGCGAGTCCAACACTGATGACGGAGGGCGTGTCTCACATTGCAGTGGTGCCAGTTGAGTCTATCAGTAGTTCGGGTTTCACTCGGCATGAGCTGCGTCTCAGTAAGTATGGGAAGGGGAGGGTGGCAAAGCTTATAGGTGACAGTGTAGTGGGTGGCGGTGGGATCACTCATGGAAAAATTCCTGTAGTAATTGGTGTTAGAGCTACACATTTTTTAGATTAAAATCAGCTGATAGGTATACCTGCTTAAATGAAGTCCCTCTAACAAAGGAATCATCTTCAGAGGAGGTCAGGTATCCAAGTCGAGAAGGAATTAGCATATTTAATCAAAATATAAGAGGTATTAGAGATAAAGCTAGTGAACTGGTTATAGATGTTGACTCTGACGTTATTGGTGTATCGGAGCAGGGATGAGTGTTGGGGCCACTCTTATTTGTATATATGATGTGCCCACTAGTATTGCAGGTAATTCTAAAATATTTCTGTTTGCTGATGTCACTAGCTTGGTAGTAAAGGATGTTGTGTGCAATATTGGCTCTGCTTGAAATAGTGCAGTTCATGATAGGCTTGTATAAAATAAACTAACGCTAAATGACAGTAAGACACAGTTTTTACAGTTTCTAACACAAATAAACAAAAACCCGACGTTTTAATTTCACAGAATGGGCATATGATTGTTTAAACTGAACAGTTAAAATTTGTAGGTGTTCAGATAAATGGTAACTGTCGTGGAAATCCCACGCCCGGGAACATGTTCAAAGATGTAATGCTACCATTTTTACTATTCGAAAGGTATCTGAAGTAAGTGACAGTTCGATACGAAAATTAGCCTACTTTGCGTATTGTCAATCGCTTATGTAGTATTCTATTTTATTTTGGGGTAACTATTCCCATTCTCAAAGGATATTTTTGGCTCAAAACGGGCAGATCGATCAATAATTGGCCTAAGTTCGCAAACCTCTTGCCGACTTCTGTTCACTAATCTGAGTATTTTGACATTGGCCTCTCCATATACGTACATATTCTTTAGTGTCGTTTCTTGTTAACAATATAAGCTTATTCCCAAGAATTAGCAGCTTTCACTTGGGTGATACTAGGCAGGAATCCAATCTGCTTTTGGATCTCACTTCCTTAACTCTTGTGCAGAAAGGTGTGCAGTATACCGCTGCATCTATTTTCAATAAGCTACCACAAGAATCCAAAAATCTAAGCAGTAATCCACGCGCTTTCAAATCGAAAATGAAGAGTTTCCTCACGGGTCACTCCTTCTGTCGAGGAGTGAAAAACTAAGCTGATTCCTATATTGTATTGTTGATTCGTTTGCTTAAACTTATGGCTTATCTTTTTTTGGGGTTCATAAACATTTTATTTCATCTGTTTTTACTTTTATATTGTAATTTCATGAGGTGACACGTTCCATGACCTTGGAAATTTGTTCCGCAACTTGGTCTTACGGAACTAGACGTGGCCGCTCGGTTTGAGGCGTTATTTCACGGATTGCGCGACCCGTCCTGCCGCAGGTTCGAATCCTCTCTCTGGCATGGGTGTGTGTGTTGTTCTGAACATAAGTTTGTTCCAGTAGTGTGTAAGTATAGGGACCACTGACCTCAGCAGTTGTGTCCCTTAGGAATTCACACACATTTGAACATTTGAACTAGACGTGTAAAATAATACATATACACACACTATTTAGTGTTTGCAGTGTGTAGCTGGGGTCAGCCCAAACAAATACTGCTTATCACGTCTTTTATACGACGCCCAGTGTTGACGGAAAGCGTCTGTATATTTTCCGTTACTAACAAAATTATTTTTAGGGACAAATTTACGTATCTAATCGGTTGAGTGGTCCAAAATTAGCCTAATGCTGTGTATGATTTACCATTATGGATTAACAGGGAGAGTAAAACATGAAGGATAGCCAATACTCCAGCACCGACAACACTGTCCTGGCCCGCCATGCGGGAGTGCTGCTCTATCGCTGTTGGAGTTCTGACTACTCTTAGCATTTCGCTGTCGCTGTTAATATACATCAATAAAACAAATATCGCATTAGAATAATTTAGGACCACTGTATCGAACTGGCACCTATAATTCAGCTTTAAAATAGATTTTGTTTGCAACGGGAAACAAACCGACGCTTTCCGCTGACTGTGGGAGCGGCACGAAAACGTGACGGGAAGTGTTTGTGTGGGTTGACTCCACCTACATATTCCAAAAGCAAAATTGTAAATATCTGCGGAAGCATCGGACAAAACGCGTCTAACACTTCTTAGGAGCGACATCCAGTTTATAAATAAACGCTAGATGTCCTATTACTCTTTCCTTGGGCATAGTTGATGTTACTTTCGTTTCTGAACATTCGCCGTAAATTATAACATATTGAGTTGTGTTAATTAAATATTCATCGAGTGATCACATATTTGTGAAGATACCTACGACCGTATGTTAGTTGTAATTGGCGATGTAGTACAGTGTCTAACGCCTTACGGAAATCTAGGAAGACGGAACGCACCTGTTCGTCTGCATGTATTATTTGCAAGATGTAGCGCACAAATAAATAAGCTGTTTTTCCTCAGAATCCATGCTTATTCATTGAGAAAAGCTTGTTTTCCCACAGGAACGTCAAAATTTTTGAACTTCAGATGTGTTCTAGGGTCCTGCAACTGGCGGTCTTGGCGATATTAGTCTATTCATTCTTTGAATCCGATTTATTACCTGTTTTGAAAACAGGAGTAACCTGTGGTGTTTTCCAGTTACACGAAACAGTTCACTGAACTACAAATTCGCGATAAATGTGAGCTATGAAAGAAAGTTATTCCGCAGTGTATCCAGTGTAAAATCTAAGTGGAATTTAGCCTTAGCCGAAGGTCTTGTTGGCATTAAGTAGTGTAAGTTCGGTTTCAATACTGATGGTGCGACGTTAATAGCCAATGTGTGAATATATTTTTAAATGCTGAATTTAATATTTCTGCTTTTCTACGTGCGGTCTTTAACTTGAACAGCAGAAGGATCAACGAGAAAGTGAATGGATGGTTTGGACTCTGACTAAGTTTGCATATGATACATTCATTCGCTCCAGCACTGTAGCATTACTACTTATTCAGACTAGCGCCCATTCATGTTTACGAGTATGCCGCTATTTTTTCCCCCGGTCGCGGTGAATGGGGATGCGAGTGGCATGTTTACGACGGAATAAATCGAAGGTGCGCCACGTTGTCACAGCTCACTCCGTCCTGAAACTGCGGTCCCCGTCTGTTAGGCCCGTGGTCGCGAGTGGGTGTTGCCCGGCTGATTAATTGCTTTATTGTTCGCTCTGCCGTGGCGCATTCAGGAAAGATGGCGCAAGGCGCTGCGCTGCGCTTACACACACAATGCGCCGTGTCCGCCGGCACAAATTTAATTGATAGCCAGTGGCATCCGCCGTATTCTCCTGTACACACAAGCAAACAGAGCTGCGCTCAGCACGTTTCATTCTTTATTTTCTTTCTTAACCTCTGGTCAACCAGCGTTCTAAATTCTTGAAACTTATGTCATTGTCTATTCTCGAGAAAATTACTCTTATTGTGTAGACAGTGACAAAAGAGGTGCTCCACAGTGAACGGTGGAGAGACCATAAATTTATCTCTGATTGTAATTGTGCTATGAGGCAGTATTAAAGGAATAAGCATAGTACGTAAAAGAGATTTACAGATTTACATGAACAAATATGCCAACTGTTAATGATGTCTAGCGTGACAGTAGAAAACATGTACTTACTTCGACTTCCAATTACAGCACTTATCCATAGGCTCCAGGAATAATACCCAACCAATACTTTACGGAAAAAGTCTGAGTAAAATGTATCGGACATTTTTGGCACTATTGACATATTAGTCTGCATCGCCAATACCTTTTTCTGCACTTCTCAAGTGACTGAAAGAGGTCGTTGGCCACAACCATATCTCAACGGAAACTGCTTCATGCAAAGGAACATAAGGCTGCCACCAGTTTCAAAGTTGGTGTGAACACTACAGTGTTTTACTAGCCGTGTCCTGATGGAGGTGGAATGCTCATCCCTACACCCGACCTTTCAACTGGTTTACCGAGCGAGTAATAAGGGAACCTATCTCATCACAATTGCACAAGAAAGCCACCGTACGGTGCATGAAGGAGAGTACCTTGTACAGCTGCTAGTCATTCCTTCCCTATTCCACTGGCAAATCGAGCGATGGGAAAGCTGTGTATATGCTTCCATACGCGTCTCGATTTCTCTTTTCACATCTTTTCGGTTCCGACGTAAGATGTACGTTGATGGCAGCAGAATTGTTCTGCAATCTGACGCGCGGAGCATTTTCATAATACTTGCGTGTTTATCGGACCAGTAACTGATCTAGCTCGATGCATAAGGTTCAGGCGGGTACACACAAGTGTATTTTATGTGACGAGATCATTTGTGTCTAATTGTTTAAGTCAAACTCTGTTAATGGCCAAAGACTGAAAAAAAAGAACAGCGCTGCAACCCACCTTGGAGCACCAGGACAATATATTCTTCCATCTCCCATTGCTGACAGCGACAGTGAAGTAGTATGTATATAGCAGTCGGTTGTACGGAATCAGCGCAGTAACATGGTCGACATGGAGACGTGGCAAAATGGCAGAAGGGAGCTGCCGTGTTTGTACGCGCCTTGACCGCACCGTTAGTGAAGTTGCCAGATTTTTTGGCGTCCAACGTGTCTACTAGAAGCCGGCCGAAGTGGCCGTGCGGTTAAAGGCGCTGCAGTCTGGAACCGCAAGACCACTACGGTCGCAGGTTCGAATCCTGCCTCGGGCATGGATGTTTGTGATGCCCTTAGGTTAGTTAGGTTTAACTAGTTCTAAGTTCTAGGGGACTAATGACCTCAGCAGTTGAGTCCCATAGTGCTCAGAGCCATTTGATCCATTTCTCTACTAGAACCTGCCTCCCACTCGCAACCATGTAACACGAAGTAAGGATAGTGATAGTTTCCGATCGGACATTGACAAGGGCCGGTCGGAGTGGCCGTGCGTTTCTATGTGCTACAGTCTGGAGCCGAGCGACCGCTACGGTCGCAGGTTCGAATCCTACCTCGGGCATGGATGTGTGTGATGTCCTTAGGTTAGTTAGGTTTAATTAGTTCTAAGTTCTAGGCGACTGATGACCTCAGAAGTTAAGTCGCATAGTGCTCAGAGCCATTTGAACCATTTGACATTGACAAGGAAACTGCTACCAATGCACATTTTCAGTCGGTTTCTCCCAAAAGCTTATTGCTCACAGCGGCATACAAAGCTGCACGTCTTCAGTGGGTCAAGCAAAACACAATCTGAGCACGAAAAACTGTGATTTTGCCACTTTTAAAATAATGAAAATTACCGAGCCTGCTGACAGTCCAATGAGACCTTTAAACAGCTTTTTGTTGGGCCGGAGGAGGTTAGTGATCATTTGTAAGGACTTTTCGTGCCATGAACTGGGCCACCTCCTTGAAGTTACCATAAGCATCAGCTAGAATGTTTATTTCAATATTCTACATAACCAAATGTTGCACTTTCTTCCGAATTATCATAATGAGAAGTCTGTGGACACGCTTGTCGTCCAACAAGACAATTTCCGTGTTTACAGACTCCACACACATATATTCATGGTTTGATGAACATCAGACACGTCGCTACATCTTCGCTGGCCTGCCAAATCACCCTAGGTACTTTGGAACAGCGGGTGGAAATGGCTCTAAGCACTATGGGACTGTGAACACTTGAGGTCGTCAGTCCCCTAGACTTACAACTACTTAACCTAACTAACCTAAGGACATTATACACAGCCATGCCCGAGGTAGGATTCGAATCTGCGACCGTAGCAGTAACTCGGTTCCGGACTGAACCGCCTAGAACCACTCGGTCACAACGGCCGGCTAACAGCGTGTGGAAAGCGGAAATAAACATCCCAGCAAATTGATAGCCCTACAGGATCATACGGTCACTGGGTGTCATACCTGATGAAAATATTGTTCCTCATCACCGAATTAAGGCCTTACTCAAGAGCCGGCCGGAGTGGCCGCGCGGTTCTAGGCGCTACAGTCTGGAACCGCCCGACCGCTACGATCGCAGGTTCGAATCGTGCCTCGGGCATGGATGTGTGTGATGTCCTTAGGTTGGTTAGGTTGAAGTAGTTCTAAGTTCTAGGGGACTGATGACTTCGGAAATTAAGTCCCGTTGTGCTCGGAGCCATTTGAACCATTTGAACCTTATTCAAGGCAGTGTTACTGTCCGCGGCTGAGACGAATATGCGTTACAGGAATGCAGGTGATGTGCTGTAGGCAGAACAGTCCGCGCCGCCCTAAAAACATTTTCCAGAATGCAGTTACTTCACCACTGTAATGATATATTAAAACCTGCCCCTTTTTCAACACACCGAAACTTCCGAAATAATATCAGTCAAATACTGAATTTGTGTGTACGTGGCATCAGTAGCTGCTGTATCAATACTTTATTAGTAATGGTACTGTATACGCAACCGCTGAAACACTTATTTTTCGCCACTATATACATTTCACTTTATTCATTTAAAATAGCGTCAGTCATCGGGTGTCGTCATTCGTTTCTCGCTCGCGATGTGGGAGTGATGCTTGCATGTACGTTACTTTCCCTTTCCTCACCGGTGAAGTTCGTAAAAAAAAAAAAAAAAAAAAAAAAAAAAAGACGGACTGTAAGTAGCGGACAATGAACTCGGGTGATAAGGTCACCGTTAAGGCAATATTTATCGAACATCCGGTGAAACAGGCGATTGGCAGACTTGGGGCGCAAGGGAGCTAAGGGAAGTACTGTTCCCATTCTCCCCGCCTCACCATTCACAAACATTCTTTCCAGCTACTTTCTGTTCACGGTAGTGGAGGTGACAGTTTTTTTCAGTGTGCTTATTTTAAATGTTATACCCCACGGGATAGCCGTGCGTGTTAAAGCGCCACTTCCGGGAAGCGGTGTTGCACCGTCCTCGAATAAATCCGCTCGGCGGATTAACCATGAGGGTCGGTGTGCCGGCCAGCCTGGATGTGGCTTTTAGGCGGTTTCCCATTCCTAATTTGGTGATTACCGGGCTAGTATCCACGTCCCGCTTTAGTTACACGATTCCCAAGCATTTAGAAAACTTTCGCCCACATTCACATGAATGACACTTCACGCAGACACTTGGGGGAGAGTAAAGGGATGCCGACAGGAAGGGCATGTGACTACCCTTTAAATCAACCATGCCAAATCCTTTAGCAACGAGTCATCCCTGCGCCGATACGACACATAGATATAAGAGAAGGTAGTACTTATTTTCGATGTTACATCATCAACGCTATTTTATGTTAGGGGTTGGGGCAGCAGTTGCCTGTTAATTGTGTAATGAAAGAGGTCGCATCATCAAGAGGTAAAACTGTTGATAACGTACTGAATTCCTTTTTAAGGGTTTCGTACCTTAATTGGTAAAAGTTGAACACTTGTAGGATCACTTTGTTGTCCATTGGTCTGTCCGTTCGTTAAAACCCCTTTTTATCAGGAATAGATAGAGATATCAAGTTGAAGTTTTTGTCAAATATTAAGCTCTACGGGTGGTCTAAAAAAAAAAAAAAAAAAAAGCTTCTAAGTCAGTACAGCCAAAACATACGGCCGTTTAAGTCACAAGAACTGACAAGTGTGAGAATTGTCGAACAATCAGCTTAACAGCTTATGCATCCAAGTTGCTGACAAGAATAATATACAGAAGAATGCAAAAGGAAATTGAGGATGTGTTAGATGACGATCAGTTTGGCTTTAGGAAAGGTAAAGACACCAGAGAGGCAATTCTGACGTTGCGATTGATAATGGAGGCAAGAGTGAAGAAAGATCAATACACGTCATAGGAATTCATCCAATCCATATGTGGCATACAGCAAACCAGTGCTTAACAGTATTGGCTAAAAACAGTCTTGGTTGCAATTTTAGTATTTTATTTTTCAAGAACGCGTTTCGCCTTATTTAGGTATCTTCAGGTTATCTTTTCTAGATGGACACGAGAGACACCAAGATCTGCATAACGCGTTCCTGTTCACAGGAGCGAGTAACGGAATAAGATGGGGGCTCAGGTAGTAAGCTTAATGCTTAATGATTAACCTTGCCGGGGGGTCTCATCCGAGATGTGGAGGAGGCCCTGCCGGCGGCGATAGAGAGCACTGGGTGCACCCGACTGCAAATTGTTGCTCATGTCGGCACCAATGACTCCTGCCGTCTGGGTTCAGAGGTCATCCTCAGTTCGTACAGGCGGTTGGCGGAATTGGTGAAGGCGGAAAGCCTCGCTCTCGGGGTGCAATCAGAGCTAACTATTTGTAGAATCGTTCCCAGAACCGATCGCGGTCCTCTGGTTTGGAGCCGAGTGGAAGGCTTAAACCAGAGGCTCAGACGATTCTGCGGAGATCTGGGGTGCAAATTTCTCGACCTCCGCTATCGGATGGAGAAATGTAGGGTCCCCTGAATAGGTCAGGCGTGCACTACACGCCGGAAGCGGCTACAAGGGTAGCGGAGTACGTGTGGAGTGCACATGGGGGATTTTTAGGTTAGAGAATTCCCTCCCTAGGCCCGACAAGACGCCTCCTGAGACGCGGCAAGGTAGGAGTAGTCGAAATGCAACAGGGAATAACAATATTAATGTGCTGATAGTAAACTGCAGGAGCGTCTATAGAAAGGTCCCAGAACTGTTCTCATTAATAAACGGTCACAACGCCCATATAGTACTAGTGACAGAAAGTTGGCTGAAACCAGACGTAAACAGTAATGAAATCCTAAACTCAGATTGGAATGTATACCGCAGGGACAGGCTGGAAAGTGAAGGGGGAGGGGTGTTTATAGCGATAAGAAGTGCATTAGTATCGAAGGAAATTGGCGGAGATCCGAAATGTGAAATAATTTGGCGAAGGTCACGATTAAAGCAGGCTCAGTAATGGTAACTGGATGTCACTATAGGCCCCCTGGCTCAGCAGCTGTTGTGGCTGAGCATCTGAAGGATAATTTGGAAAATATTTCGAGTAGATTTCCCCACCATGTTATAGTTCTGGGTGGAGATTTTAATTTGCCGGATATAGACTGGGAGACTCAAACGTTCATAACGGGTGGCAGGAACAAAGAATCCAGTGAAATTTTTTAAAGTGCTTTATGTGGAAACTATCCTGAGCAGTTAAACAGAGAACCGACTCATGGCGATAACATATTAGACCTTCTGGTGACAAACAGAGCCGAACTATTTGAAACAGTTAACGCAGAACAGGGAATCAGTGATCATAAAGCGGTTACTACATCGATGATTTCAGCCGTAAATAGAAATAATAAAAAAGGTAGGAAGATTTTTCTGTTTAGCAAAAGTGACAAAAAGCAGATTACAGAGTACCTGACGGCTCAACACAAAAGTTTTGTCTCAAGTACGGATAGTGTTGAGGATCAGTGGACAAAGTTCAAAACCATCATACAATATGCGTTAGATGAGTATGTGCCAAACAAGATGGAGATGGAAAAGAGCCACCGTGGTACAACAACCGAGTTAGAAAACTGCTGCGGAAGCAAAGGGAACTTCACAGCAAACATAAACATAGCCAAAGCCTTGCATACACACACAAAAATTACGCGAAGCGAAATGTAGTGTGAGGAGGGCTATGCGAGAGGCGTTCAATGAATTCGAAAGTAAAGTTCTATGTACTGACTTGGCAGAAAATCCTAAAAAGTTTTGGTCTTATGTCAAAGCGGTAGGTGGATCAAAACAAAATGTCCAGACACTCTGTGACCAAAATGGTACTGAAACAGAGGATGACAGACTAAAGGCCGAAATACTAAATGTCTTTTTCCAAAGTTGTTTCACAGAGGAAGACTGCTCTGTAGTTCCTTCTCTAGACTGTCGTACAGATGACAAAATGGTAGATATCGAAATAGACGACAGAGGGATAGAGAAACAATTAAAATCTCTCAAAAGAGGAAAGGCCGCTGGACCTGATGGGATACCAGTTCGATTTTACACAGAGTACGCGAAGGAACTTGCCCCCCTTCTTGCAGCGGTGTACCGCAGGTCTCTAGAAGAGCGTAGCGTTCCAAAGGATTGGAAAAGGGCACAGGTCATCCCCGTTTTCAAGAAGGGACGTCGAACAGATGTGCAGAACTATAGACCTATATCTCTAACGTCGATCGGTTGTAGAATTTTGGAACACGTATTGTGTTGGAGTACAATGACTTTTCTGGAGACTAGAAATCTACTCTGTAGGAATCAGCATGTGTTTCGAAAAAGACGGTCGTGTGAAACACAGCTCGCGCTATTCGTCCACGAGACACAGAGGGCCAAGGACACTGGTTCACAGGTAGATGTCGTGTTTCTTGACTTCCGCAAGGCGTTCGATATAGTTCCCCACAGTCGTTTAATCAACAAAGTAAGAGCATATGGACTATCAGACCAATTGTGTGATTGGATTGAAGAGTTCCTAGATAACAGAACGCAGCATATCATTCTCAATGGAGAGAAGTCTTCCGAAGTAAGAGTGATTTCAGGTGTGCCGCAGGGGAGTGTCATAGGACAGTTGCTATTCACAATATACATAAATGACCTTGTGGATGACATCGGAAGTTCACTGAGGCTTTTTGTAGATGATGCTGTGGTGTATCGAGAGGTTGCAACAATGGAAAATTGTACTGAAATGCAGGAGGATCTGTAGCGAATTGACGCATGGTGCAGGGAATGGCAATTGAATCTCAATGTAGACAAGTGTAATGTGCTGCGAATACATAGAAAGATAGATCCCTCATCATTTAGCTACAAAATAGCAGGTCAGCAACTGGAAGCAGTTAATTCCATAAATTATCTGGGAGTACGCATTAGGAGTGATTTAAAATGGAATGATCATATAAAGTTGATCGTCGGTAAAGCAGATGCCAGACTGAGATTCATTGGAAGAATCCTAAGGAAATGCAATCCGAAAACAAAGGAAGTAGGTTACAGTACGCTTATTCGCCCACTGCTTGAATACTGCTCATCAGTGTGGGATCCGTACCAGATAGGGTTGATAGAAGAGATATAGAAGATCCAACGGAGAGCAGCGCGCTTCGTTACAGGATCATTTAGTAATCGCGAAAGCGTTATCGAGATGATAAATAAACTCCCGTGGAAGACTCTGCAGGAGAGACGCTCAGTAGCTCGGTACGGGCTTTTGTTAAAGTTTCGAGAACATACCTTCACCGAAGTCTCAAGCAGTATATTGCTCCCTTCTACGTATATCTCGCGAAGAGACCATGAGGATAAAATCAGAGATTAGAGCCCACACAGAGGCGTCCCGACAATCCTTCTTTCCACGAACACTACGAGACTGGAATAGGAGGAAGAGCCGATAGAGGTACTCAGGGTACCCTCCACCACACACCGTCAGGTGGCTTGCGGAGTATGGATGTAGATGTAGAAGATGCCTAGATAAGGCGAAACGCGTCGTTGAAAAATAAAAAACTGAAATTGCAACCAAGACATTTTTTAACCAATACTATATTCATAGGAATTGTCGACCTGGAAAAAGCGTTCCCCATCTGTAAAATCGTGGAAGATGTTCTAAATTCTGAGAAAAATAGGAGTAAGCTGTAGGGAGAGACGGGTAGTATATAACATGTACAAGAGCCAAGAGGGAATAATAAGAGTTGACGACCAAGAACGAAGTGCTCGGATTAAAAAGAGTGTAAGACAAGGATGTAGTCTTTCGCCCCTACTGTTCAATTTGTACCTCGAAGAAGCAATGATGGAAATAAAAGAAAGGTTCAGAGGCGGAATTATAATTCAAAGTGAAAGGATATCAATGATAAGATTCGCAGATGACATTGCTGTCCTTAGAGAAAGTGAAGAAGAATTACAGGATGTGCTGAATGAAATGAACAGTGTAATAGCTACAGAATATGGATTCAGATTAAATCGAAGAAAGACAAAGTAATGAGAAGTAGCAGAAATGAAAACAGCTAGAAACCTAACGTCAGGATTGGTGACCACGAAGCAGGCGAAGTTAAGGAATTCTACTGCCTAGGCAGTAAAATAACCAATGATCGACGGTGCAAGGAGAATATCAAAAGCAGACTAGCACTGGCAGAAAGGGCGTTCTTGACCAAGAGAAGTCTATTAGTATCAAACATAGGCATTAAATTGAGCAGGAAATATCTGAGAGCACAACATAGTATGGTTGTGAAACATGGATTGTGGGAAAACCGGAGTAGAAGAGAAACGAATCATTTGAGATGTGGTGCTACGGACTAATGTTGAAAATTAGGTTGCCTGACAAGGTAAGGAATGAGGAGGTTCCGCGCAGAATCGGAGAGGAAAGGTATATGTGGAAAACAGTGACAAGGAGAAGGGATAGGATGATAGTACATCTGTTAAGACAACGGGGCTTGCATAGTACTAGAGGGAGCGGTAGAAGGCAAAAAGTGCAGAGGAAGACAGATACTGGAATACATCCAGCAAATAATTGAGGACGTAGTTTTAAGTGCAATCTCAGATGAAGAGATTGTCAATGGAGGGAATTCGTGGCGTGCCGCATCAAACCAGTCAGAAGACTGATGAAAAAAAAAACAACTTGGATACATGCAAACTCACTCGTTAATACATGTAGATGTACTGTGTATATACACTGACGGAAAAAATTATTCGCGCCAGTTGCATAAGAGTGGCTCTATAGTTTTGCTTTAAATACACGCTGTATGGGTCGTGAGAGTTAGTTACCTTCGCGACTGGACGCGGTGAGTTGATGTTAGTCAAGAATGCCTTTAAGGTGGCAAATACGCTACTTCAACACATAGTGAGCTCGAACGACGTCATGTATTAGGGCTACAAGAAGGTGGATGTTCCTTCTGTGATATTGCTGTAAGTTATGGGAGGAATGTGGCCGCTGTGCATGATTGCTGGCAGTAGTGGTCAGGGGGACGAAGGTCGGAAGAAGACGGAGCTCCGGATGGTCATGTGGCACAGCCAAGAGGGATGACCATCGTTTTCGGTGCTTGGCTTTGGCACATCGTACTGCAACTGCAGCAGAAATCTGAGCAGCAGTTGGTACCACAGTGACACAACGAAATGTTACAAATCGGTTACTTCCAGGATAGCTCCGAGCTTCAGGTCCTATAGTGTGCATTCCACCGACCCCAAACCATTTCGGTTTCCGGCTTCAGTGGTGTCAAGCGAGAGGTCACTGGAGATCAGGCTGGAGGTGTGTTGTGTTTTATGTTGAAAGATGGTTCTGTCTCGCTGCCAGTGATGATCGTGCGTTGGTCAGAAGGAAGCCAGTTGAGGTCCTGTAACCAAACTATCTGCGTGCTAGACTCAGAAGACCTACACTTGGAGTTACGATCTGCGGCGCGATTTCGTATGGCAGCAGGAGCACTCTTGTGGTTATTTCATGCACGCTGGTTGCGAATTTGTAAGTCAGTCTGGTGATTCGACCTGTCGTGCTGCCATTCGTGAACAGCTTTCCAGGGGGTGTTTAGCAACAAGATAACGCTCGGCCACATACCGCTGTTGTAACCCAACATGCTCTTCAGGGTATCGATGTGTTGCCTAGGAGTGCTCGCACACCAGAACTGTCTCCAATAGAGCATATATGGGACGTCATCGGACGAAAAGCCCAGCGTTCTGCGTGTGAGGTGATCCACATGAGTTCCAAAAGAAATCTGTTGGAATTAGATTACTCGATAAATAGTACAATTCTCAAGGCTGTCAATTCAATTAAGTACCTGGGTGTTAAAATCACGAACAACTTCAGTTAGAAAGACCACATAGATAATATTGTGGGGAAGGCGAGCCAAAGGTTGCGTTTCATTGGCAGGACACTTAGAAGCTGCAACAAGTCCACTAAAGAGACAGTTTACACTACTCTCGTTCGTCTTCTGTTAGAATATTGCTGCGCTGTGTGGGATCCTTACCAGGTGGGATTGACGGAGGACATCGGAAGGGTGCAAAAAAGGGCAGCTCGTTTTGTATTATCACGTAATAGGGGAGAGAGTGTGGCAGATATGATACGCGATTTGGGATGGAAGTCATTAAAGCAAAGACGTTTTTCGTCGCGGCGTGATCTATTTACGAAATTTCAGTCACCCTCTTCCGAAAATATTTTGTTCAGCACAACCTACATAGGTAGGAACGATCATCAAAATAAAATAAGAGAAATCAGAGCTCGAACAGAAAAGTTTAGGTGTTCGTTTTTCCCGCGCGCTGTTCGGAAGTGGAATGGTAGAGAGATAGTATGATTGTGGTTCGATTAACCCTCTGCCAAGCACTTAAATGTGAATTGCAGAGTAATCATGTAGGTGTAGATGTAGATGCATTGATCGACCAAGTGCAGCAGGCAAGGCATCCGGCACTTGTATAACACACATCATGCGTGTTTGCATGCTTGCGTTCAACGTTCTAGCGGCTACACCGGGTATTAATACACCAGAATTTCACATTTAAATGGATTATCTCGCGTTTACGTGAGGCTGTGGTCTTGCAAAATTTATCACTTGCATGTGTTACCTAGACATATGTATTGTCGAAATTTCATTGCAGTTATTATTTTTTGGTGTTGCGATTTTTTCCACGTCAGTGTACGTAGCTGGGTTTGCATGGAACCCTCAGGGCGCACGTCTTACTGGCACTTGTCCGGATTTTTATTCATTTGTTTATTTCCTTTCGTAATTTGTCGTACCCCGGAATTGCGGTGCCCTAGGCAGACACCAAGCGGCTGACCTACACGGCATAGCTAGCCCGCTGTCGTGCTAAGCACTCGGCTGGACAGAAGGGGGAGGGGAGGGGAGGCGCAGAGCGCGGTCAGCGCGCTCGGCCAGGCCGCGGCAGACAGCTCGGCTGGGGCTCGGATCGGCCGGCTGCAGCTGGTTGCCGGACCCGCGACAGCGCCGCCCAATTACGGCGGTCGCAGGCGGTCTTCTGGCCGGCTGGCTGGCAGATAAGGCGGCCGCACTAACAAACGCGCATTGTGCGCGGCGCGGCCCAGGCCGGCGGCGTATTAAGCGCCGGCTGCTATCAGATGCGGCGAAATGAAATACGCGTACTGCACGCCGTGGCGTGGCGCAGTACCGCAAGAGCGCGCTGTCCGCGACCGCACACCGACTGCGATTCCGAGGCCAGGACGACCCTCCGCTCCCGGGACTCAGGGTCGATCCCCGTGCCGATTCTGCCAGTCTACAGCTACATTTATAGGGTGGTCAGGAACATTCTGGAAAGCTTGTAAGGGTCATGTCCATTATAATTATCCGGGTTGTTATGCCGTGGTAGATTGATGAATTCTGTGTTAATTCCCAACGTTTCGTCCCCGTCTGCGGATGACATCTTCAAATGGGTCTGTAGCTCGATGGAAGGTCCAACACACCCACTGGCTCGCTACTGACTGCCGCTAAATTCCGTGTCCGCGCGCTCCCGCGCCGATGCGTGACGTCACGCGTTTTGAAAACGTAAGTGCAATTGGCCGCTGTTCGCTGCCGTCGATCGCCGTTGCCACACCCAGTCGTGGACGGGTGGTACACATCTTCTTTAACGCCGGAATCCATATACCGTTTAATTTCACGCCCTCCTACTTTCGATTGAAATTATTAGGGTGCTTGGCGATTTCGATTGCTTCCCTGAAGAGCCTTTCGTAATATCCGCTTGTGGCCGCTAGTACTTGCGTCTCCTCGATACGAATATGGCGGTTGCCTGGCTGGAAAGCATGCTCCACTACAGCTGATCGTTCCGTTTCTCCTCTTCGACAATTGCCCTTGTGCTCTTCCAAACGTTTTGAAACAGTTCTTTTAGTGGTACCCGGATAATTATAATGGACATGACATTTCCGGCCATGAAAGTCTACATTCTTGTAAGGGTCACAAACACAACCGATTTCGCTGCCTAAAGCCGCATCACCAGGTGCAACGTACATGACTAAAAGCAAAATACAGTGTCAGCCCAGTCCGCAGCTCGTGGTCGTGCGGTAGCGTTCTCGCTTCCCACGCCCGGGTTCCCGGGTTCAATTCCCGGCGGGGTCAGGGATTTTCCCTGTCTCGTGATGACTGGGTGTTATGTGATGTCCTTGGGTTAGTTAGGTTTAAGTAGTTCTAAGTTGTAGGTCCTGATGACCGTAGATGTTAAGTCCCATAGTGCTCAGAGCCAGAGCCAGTGTCACCCCATTTTGTGAATATTAAAATTAATAAAGGCATATCTAAAATACACTCTCAACGTTAAAAGATCGTAGGTATACCCATCGATCCTAGTCAAAATTTACTATTCCTTGAATGTCGTCAATACTATGGCGACCGAAAAGTAACGAAAACGTACTCCATTCATTTAGGACAGATTGCAGTTGTATGAAACTTGCGGTTACACAGCTATATTTTAAAATTTGCCTGCTTTAAAAAGAAAACTATTTTATAGTGAACAGACGCTAACAGTTTTAAAGGTGTCGCACTGGCGATAAAAATTGTCACTGCTAACGTGATTAATCACGGCATTATGTAAATTGCTGTGTGGTTTATCAATTTGCAGCGTCTTACCGCGCGGCGGCGAAGCAACCGGGTGTTGGGCAAAGTTCAAAAATGGTCAAATGGCTCTGAGCACTATGGGACTTAACATCTGTGGTTATCAGTCCCCTAGGACTTAGAACTGCTAAAACCTAACTAACCTAAGGACATCACACACCCATGCCCGAGGCAGGATTCGAACCTGCGACCGGAGCAGTCGCGCGGTTCCGGACTGAGCGCCTAGAACCGCTAGACCACCGCGGCCGGCCTTGGGCAAAGTAAAAGCGGCCCGCACGAACAACAAAGATAGGTTAACTAGCTGGTGGAACATCTACATCTACATCATGTTCCGCAAGCGGAACCACTGTCTGATCCCTCCAACCCTGTTCCACTCGCGAATAGTCCGTGGGAAGAACGAGTTGTCTTTAAGACTCTGTATTGGCTCTAATTTCTCGAATTTTTTACTCGTGGTCAATACGCGAGATTTATGTGGGGAGAAGTAATACGTTTTGCGACTCCTCCTGAAATGTGCTGCCCGAAATTTCACTAGTAAATCTTCCCGAGATACACAACGCCCCTCTTGTAACATCTGCCAGTGGAGTTTGTTTAGCATCTCCGTAACGCTCTCTTGCCAGCTAAATGATCTCATGACGAAACCCGCAGCTATTCGTTGGATCTTTTATCCTCTATCAGTCCTACCTGATAGGGATGCCAGATGATGAACAGTACTCAAGAATCGGGCGAACAAGCGCCGTAGAAGCCACTTCTTTCGTGGATGAGTTACAATTCCTTAAGAATCTTCCGATGATTCTGAATCTGGTGTCTGCTTTTCCTACTATCAGTTTTATATTGTCATTCCACTTAAGGTCGCCCTGGACAGTTACCCCTAGATATTTTACGGCGGACGCTGTCTCCAGCGGTTTCTCATCAATAGTGTAGCTGTACAGAAATGAATTTCTTTTCCTATTTATGGGCAATATCTTACATTTATTTACGTTCATGGTCAACTGTCAGAGCCTGCACCATTCATCAATTCTCTGCATGTTGTTCTGCAAATTCTTACTATCTTCTGGCGTTGCTACTTCGTTATAGTCAACTGCATCATCTGCAAATAGCCTTAAAGAGCATCCGACGCTTTCTACTAGATCATTTATATATATTGTAAACAGCAACGGTGCTATCACACTTCCCTGTGGTACTCCGGATACTACCTTTAATCTACTATAGATTATGGCAAGAAGGGGAACAAGTTTCTCTCCAAAAATCTTTATATAACGTTATATGTATCTCATTTTGTCCTGACGGCTTTTCACTACTAAGCGATTGTAGCTGCTTTTCGATTCCGCAATCGGCTATCTCAATATCTCCCATATCGGCGTCCGTACGACGATTGATAGGAGGGACAAGCTTACTATCTCTCACGGTGAAACAGCTTCGGAAGACCGAATTCAGTATTTCGGACTTCTCTTTGTTATCTTTCGTTTCGCTACCGGTATGTCGCTAAGAGAATGAATAGACGATTTTGACCCACTTACTGATTTCACGTAAGACCAAAATTTCTTAGAGTTTTTACTCAGGTCGGTTGACAACGTCTTACTTTCAAAATTATTGAACGCTTCTCTCATTGCTCTCCTTAAGCTCCTTTTCGCTTCGTTCAACTTTTGTTTGTCATCTAGGTTTTTACTTCTCTTGAATCTGAGATAAAGTGCTCTTTGTTTACGTAGCGCTTTCCTAACATGGCTATTAAACCATGGCGTACTTTTCCCAGCCCTTAATTACTCGGAACATACTTGTCTACGGCGTATTGAACGATGCCTTTGAATTTTTTTCCATTTGTTCTCCACATCTTCATCCTCATCACCGAATATTTGATGCTGACTGCTGAGATATTCTGAAATTTGTATCCTGTCACCCTTGCTGAACAAATCAAACTGTCAATATGGACAGTGTGACGTCGTGACTAAGAGCGCTGGGTCTCTACCTTTACAAGGGAGAATAATACAGGATTTTACTATATACTAATACCTGATCGTATAAACAATCAAAATTGACCAGAAAGCTATGGTGCTTTCATTCTAATTGGTTATTCAACGTGAGCTCTGCATTTTCGTTTTTGTACCTAAAAATGTCTACTTCAACCACATGTCCATCTACATAAATGCTCCGCAGGCCACCAAAAGGTTCTTGCCGGAGGGTACCCTGTACCACTGCTTGTCATTTCCTCTCCCGTTCCACTCACCAATAGAGCGAGGGAAAAACGACTGTCTGTACGTCTCCGTATGAGCCCTAATTTCTCGTATCTTATCTTCGTGGTCTTTACGTGCGATGTATGTTGGCGGTAGTAGAATCGTTCGGCAGTCAGCTTCAAATGTCGGTTCTCTAAAGTTTCTCAATAGCATTTCCCATAAGCAACGCCGCCTTCCTTCCAGGGATTTCCATTTGAGTTCCCGAAGCATCCCCGTAACACCTACGTTTTGTTTTAACCGGTAACAAATCTAGCAGCCTCTGAGTTGCTTCGATGTCTTCCTTCAGTCCTTCAGTACGGATCCCAAACATTCGAGCAGTACTCAAGCATAGGTCGCACCAGCGTCCTAAATGCGGCCTCCTTTACAGATGAACCACTCTTTCCTAAAATTCTCCCAACAAACCGAAGTCGACCATTTGCCTTCCCTACCACAGTTTTCACATGGTCGTTCCACCTCATATTGCTTTGCAACGTTACGCCCAGATATTTAAATGACTCGACTGTGTCAAGCTGGACACAGGTAATACTGTATCCTAACATTACAGGGTTGTTCTTCCTAGTCATCCGGATTACCTTACATTTCTCCACATTTAGGGCTAGCTGCCATACATCACACCAACTGGAAATTTTGTCCAAGTCGTCTTTTATCTTCCTACAGTCACTCAACTTCGACATCTTATCGTACACCACGGCATCATCAGCAAACAACCGCAGACTGCTACACACCCTGTCCACCACATCATTTATGTATTTTGAGAACAATAGCTGTCGTATCGCACTTATCTGGGCCTCTCCTGACGGTACCCTTGTCTCTGACGATGATGAACATTCGCTGTCGAGGACAACATACTGGGTTCTGTTAGTTAAATACTTCCTTTAATATATTACAAGTATGGCTTTTATCTTTTTTATTAAGTATTTTTAAATTTTCTGAAGAGCTTGTAACGCTGTGCCCCTCTTCAAGTAAGAGGGTTGTTAATGCAGATCGGGGGTTATTTAAGTTAAGGTGTTCCTGAAATCTCATTAGAAATGACCTGCCGGTTTACCCTGTACAGGGTGAAGAAAAGTTCACGCACTAGGGCTTCGCGGAACGATTCCTCACAAACTCGCAGTACAAACATGTTTCTCGCAAAATTTCGCCGTGTTCATAATTCCGCCAGTAAATGGACGTCAAAGAACCAAGGTCAATGCTTCGATACTGTGTCGAGTCTTATTTGTTTTTATTTGCCAGTTTCATTTTGCCATATAATACCGTAGTATACACCATTTCTTAAGCCACATGTATCCGACATTAACATGGTACATGTTTGCAAATTATTTGCAAATGACATTGCTAGCCCCAACGGGTGACGTAAGGCCCTAACAAAATGTAATGGACCTGAACGTCGCAACAATAATAGTTAGTACTAATCGGTGAGACCACAGTGGGAGGGTACACGAAAAATAGGTTTGGAATCCAGTAGGTGCAGTGGTGTGAAAAAATTCGCGTCTACAACGTGCAAAAACTTCTTTAAAAGATGACCAGTGAAATTGATAGTAAGTCCATTTCTGTGTTCGTTGTATGTAAGTACAAATGTTTTGCTGAGGACCCACTCTAATCGCTGTATGACGATTAAGACACCAGATATCGTACCACGGAGATTACATTTAGCAAATAAAAACAAATACGCCTTGATCCAGAATCGAAACGCTTGACCTCCTGCATGCTAACCGAAAACGCTATGCGCTGCACCAACTGCACAATACTACTCACATATGCTGAGAGAGGTAGTTACTGTACATATGATTACAGTGTTGCCAGATTTCCAGCCTTTAATGTCCATTTACTACCTGAAATATGAGCAGGACAAAAATTTGTGAGAGACATTTTTGCATCGCTAGTATGTGAGGAATCGTGCTGCGAAGTCCGAGTGCTCGAATTTTTCTTCACCCTCCATATTTCTGAGGGCATTCATTGCATGTAATGCAGTATACATCCGCTTCATTACATTTTTTTACGACAGATTTTTCCTTCTGCCTGTTTTTTCTGCCTATATCTGAAAATGTAAAATCCTGTTTACTCAGTAGTAAATTTTTACTAGGAACGGAGGGTATATCCATGATCATTTAATGTTGTCAGTACATTTTAGACATTCCTTTATTAATTTTAATATTCGCAGAATGCTTTTTACAGGCTGGACCTGATGATGTGGCTTTAGGCCGCGAAAATGGTTGTTTTTCAATAAACAACAATTTTATCAGCTGTTAGTGAAATTGTTCCTATCATTATACTTGCAACGGTGTTGGAGGGTAAGTCGCACTGAGAAATAACTGTTAGTAAAAAAATTCTATACGTTGTGTAGTTTCCGAGTTAATTAACACTGAAGTGAGCCAGTCTGGCCGTCGATTTCCCAAATTCAAGCGGCCCGTCGGAGACGGTGTCGCTAGAGGTGTCCTTCCTTTCGTTTCCCAAGCGGAACAAGAGAGCGATACAAACATTGGACATGGGCGGTAGTAAGAATCGAAAGCAAGCCAATGGCTGGGCAATCTCGTGCGCTATGAGAACAACTGACACTGTCGCGGGCCGCTTGATTTGCGCACGCAACGTCCTGATGTCTGACTTCATTACCAGTTAACTCTGAAACGGCACAACGTATCGAATTTTTTTCTTAACAATTATTTCTCAGCGTGACCTACTCTGTAACACCCTTACAAGCTTGCAGACTATTTCTGACTACCCTGTATACTCCGAAAAGCACGTTACATTGTTTGGCGGAAGATACTTCTCCTACCAATGTCCTTTTCACGCTTCCTTGATTGATTCGAGAATAGCGCGTAAGAAGGATTACTGTAAACTTCCTTCTAGCTCTAATTTCTCTAATTTTCACGTTGCGGACATTTCGCGACGCAGATATAAGAGTAAGTAGTATATTGCACTACTCTTGCTACAACTTTCTTACTCGAAATAAACCTCTCCGTGATGCTCAACAGTTGATGAGCAGTACTCAAGAATCCATCGAACAACAGTTTTGTAAACCACTTTTGTTGTGAATGAATACATTTCCTCAAGATTCTTACAGTCATAGATCCTCTACAGGTCTTCAGTTCGCTACCTTCTTATAGACAACTGTGAACAGCCTCCTGGAGCTTCCAATGTTGCCCTTAGGTCAACCTCAAGCTGATTACCACTGCACGTAAGTGTAACGTCATGGATGTACTCTAAAACAGAACTGTGGGTGATCAGACATGTTCACTACCTAAGAATCAACTTTAAGCTAACAGCAGACGTACACCACATCCATTGCCCTTCTTTTACTTTTGTTGATATTCATTTCATGTCCACTTTTCAAGGTACTGTCCATTCCCTTAACTACTTTTCCACGTTCTTTGCCGTCTCTGTCGGAATTGCAATGAAGTCAGGAAACATCTAACTTAAATTCCTTCATCCTGAACTTCAATTCCCTTTTCAAATTTTTTCTTGGTTTCCTTCACTGCTTCCTGAAAGTACTGGTTGATTGACTTTGGTGATAGGCTACAACAAACAATATGAGCATGTCTTGATATTTCTTACGTCTTGCTTCCTTTATCAATGGAGACATAAAAATTTGCTTCTCTGACATCTTTACTTTCCCCAAAGGCAAACTGTTCGCCATCTAATATAGTCAGTTTTCTTTTGTATTCTTTTGCATATTATTCTTCTGTGTAATATGGGTGAATGGACTGTTAATCAGATTATGCGAAAGTTCTCGAAATTCTCTGACACTGATATCTTCTGGATAGTGTGGATATTTTTCCGAGACTCTGATGGCATGCCTGAAAACATGAATAGTTGTGTAGTCGCCACTTCCCCGATGATTTTAGACGTACTGAAGGAATTTGATCACAAGTCCTTTAAAGCTCTGTTAAGCTCTAGTAGAGAACCCCCTCTGTCTTCCACATCGACTCCTGTTTCGTTTTGTTCACGTTATCAGATTGTTCCTTCTCCTTGTAGACGCCTTCAACGTACTGTTTCCAAGTGTCTACTCTATCCTCTGCGTTTAGCTCTTAATGTTGACGCCTTTGTTTTAAATTTTACTCAAGCGTGATTTGACTTTATTATACGCTGAATTAGCCGTTCGGACGACTTTTTAATCCATTTGTTCACATTGTTCCTGCATCCCTGTAGCCTTGACTACCCTATACGACCTAATTATTTCCTTCCTAAGTGACTTACATTGCTGTATTACAGTCTTTTCCTGAGCATTTTTATAGTTCTTTCGTTCATGGATCAATTGAAATTTTTCTTAGGTTGCGGATGGTTTCTTTGCAGTTACATTCCTTGTACCTGTATTTGTCTATCCAATTTCTGTGACTGCACTTTTCGGAGGTGTCCGTTGCTCTTCAACTGAACGACATACTGTGGTGTTCACTACCGCTGTTTCAAAAGCCTTTGAGAACTTCCAACACATCATTGCTAAGAACTGAAGTATCGCACCTGTTTACCCAATTTTTCTTTCGAATGGTTCTCTTAAACTTTACTCTGCTCTTAATATGCTATGACGGTAGCTTAGCCTTTCTTCTGTCAATCTTCTTATTGTTAGACGGGTCCTAGAGTCAGAAGTGGCTGGCGTGTTCCCACATTTTTTTGGAACCGAAACTGGTTTTTCCCGCAAGTCGGTTTCTACTAGTTCAAAAATGTTCAAATGTGTGTGAAATCTTATGGGACTTAACTGCTAAGGTCATCAGCCCCTAAGCTTACAGACTACTTAACCTAAATTTTCCTAAGGACAAACACACACACCTATGCCCGAGGGAGGACTCGAACCCTGCCGGGACCGTTTCTACTAGCAAAATGGGTCTGAGCGCTACGGGGCTTAACATCTGAGGTCATCAGTCCCCTAGAACTTAGAACTACTTAAAACTAACCAACCTAAGGACAGCACACACATCCATGCCCGAGGCAGGATTCGAACCTGCGACCGTAGCAGTCGCGCGGTTCCGGACTGTAGCGCCTAGAACCGCTCGGCCGCCGCGGCCGGCTTCTACTAGTCGTTCCAATATTCTACAGATTATTTGTTTAAATGTTTTGACTTACGCTTCGGTACTATTTACAACTGAGTGTATCTGGTTTTCCCGGTGTTAGGTTCATTAATTCTTATTTAAGTTTTCTAGTTTTTCTGCTGTCTCTTATATTCCATACCAGTCTAAATGATTTTTGATAGGTTTGGATCTCCCAGGTTTCTTAATTCTGGAATAATGTCATCCACTGCAGCTACCTTAGGTTTTTCAGCCCTCTGCCAAATTCTTCTCGACGTGTTTCATGCCACATCTCCATCCAGTTACTTTTCTCTTTCCATCACGCCTGCCTGAGTGGCCGAGCGGTTCTAGGCGCTACAAAGGCGCGACTGCTACGGACGGAGGTTCGAATCCTGCCTCGGGCATGGATGTGTTTGATGTCCTTAGGTTGGTTAGGTTTAAGTAGTTCTAAGTTCTAGAGGACTGATGACCTCAGAAGTTAAGTCCCATAGTGCTCAGAGCCATTTGAACCATTTTTTTTCTTTCCATCACGTTGTCCTTTTCCTTTATGTTGCCCTTCTCTAAATTCCTTACAGCTTTCAGTATTTCCTTCAATGCGGCTTTGTGTGTCTGAACTCCTCATATTATACATCTGCTTTAGATCATGTTCTTTGTTTTCCCTATGCACGGCATTTTCGCAAATTTGAAAAAAAATCATCTCCAGGAGAGCACAGCCTCTCTCACTGATAATGGCCTCAGCTCTGCCAGGGAGATAGTAAACAAGTTTCTCCAGGTGTGCTGTATCCAAAGTAAACAAATTTCTCCAGGTGTGCTCCAATAGGAATTCAAGCTTTTAATCCTATACAAATTCCATTACTTGATACAGCTACTCTTTCAGCCTCAGGGAGAGAGCTGTCAGATTGCACCGATGCTGAGTGTCCATAGCTGCCCGCACGTTAGCGAACACAATGCGCGGGTGTCGGCTCGCGGCGCAGGGTCGGAGCCCTGTG
Organism: Schistocerca americana; assembly: GCF_021461395.2. Classification (NCBI taxonomy): domain Eukaryota; kingdom Metazoa; phylum Arthropoda; class Insecta; order Orthoptera; family Acrididae; genus Schistocerca; species Schistocerca americana. The sequence goes on from NC_060122.1 coordinate 657,174,284, forward strand.
CCGGCCGGCCCGGCAGGTAACTGGACCACGCGGCAGACGCCGTGGTGCGCGCCGCCGCGCATTCCTTGACGCTGATGCAGCGCGATGCGGGACACGCCCGGTCGCCAGGCGTGGCGTGTCGCCGTGTTTCGCGACGCGCCGAGGCGTCCGCCCACGGCTCCCCACTGGCTGCTTGTCTGAGTCATAGCGCCACCGCCAGCGACAGCGCCGGCTGACGACGCCTGCCGTCTCCCCAGCTACGTGGCATTCCCACGTCTGCATACTGAACAAGCCACAGCGCACTGCGAAGCGGGTGGTACCACCACCTACTATCAGTACCATCCAGCTTCTGTCCTATTCCATTGAACGAGGGAACGTTTAACTTCTACGCGGATGCCGTTTCTAACTGCAATACAATTTTACTTATGGCACATCTGAGAAATACATGACTAAAGTTGGAGGTGATATGGGACTATGGACTAGCGAAATTTAGTACACAGTAGTAGTGACAAGTCTCGCATCAACAACAGTCCTGACCCGTTTGGACATAGAGTCGGACTGAGCTTCCGTGATCAGTCCATGAAGCTACAGCTCAGAGATCAGTGGCAAATCTGGCGTGCTCTCGGCAAATCAAACCGTTTGAGAGATCTAGAGATCATATTGGCCAGGACAACAATCTAGCATCCTCTTTGCTGAGGTAGGCCACGACAACATGGGCAACATGCGGTCTTGCGTTATCTTGTGGAAAAATATACCACTGGCCATTAAAATTGGTACACCAAGAAGATGACGTGCTACAGACGCGAAATTTAACCGACAGGAAGAAGATGCTGTGACAAGCAAATGATTAACTTTTCAGAGCATTCACACAAGGCTGGCGCCGGTGGCGACACATACAACGCGCTGACATGAGGAAAGTTTCCAACCGATTTCTCAACCACAAACAGCGGTTAACCGTTGTTGTCTGGTGAAACGTTGTTGTGATGCCTCGTGTAAGGAGGAGAAATGCGTACCATCACGTTTCCGACTTTGATAAAGGTCGGATTGTAACCTATCGCGATTGCGTATTATCGTATCGCCACATTGCTGCTCGCGTTGGTCGAGATACAATGACTGTTAGCAGAATATGAAATCGGTGGGTCAGGAGGGTAATACGGAACGCCGTGCTGGATCCCAACAGCCTCGTATCACTAGCAGTCGAGATGACAGGCATCTTATCCGCATGGCTGTAACGGATCGTGCAGCCACGTCTCGATCCCCGAGTCAACAGATCGGGACGTTTGCAAGACAACCACCATCTGCACGAACAGTTCGTCGACGTTTGCAGCAGCATGGTCTATCAGCTCGGAGACCATGGCGGCAGTTACCCTTGAGGCTGCATCACAGACAGCAGCGCCTGCGATGGTGTACTCAACGACGAACCTGGGTGCACGAATGGCAAAACGTGATTTTTTCGAATGCATCCAGGTTCTGTTTACAGAATCATGAGGGTCGCATCCGTGTTTGGCGACGTCGCGGTGAACGCAAATTGAAAGCGCGTATTCGTCATCGCCATACTGGCGCTACACCCGACGTGATGGTATGGGGTGCCATTGGTTACACGTCTCGGTCACCTCTTGTTTGCATTGACGGCACTTTGAACAGTGGACGTTACATTTCAGAAGTGTTACAAACCCGTGGCTCTACCCGTCATTCGACCCCTGCAAAACCCTAAATTTCAGCAGGCTAATGCACGACCGCATGTTGCAGGTCCTGTACGAGCCTTTCTGGATATAGAAAATATTCGACTGCTGCCCTGGCCAGCACATTCTCCAGATCTCTCACCAATTGAAAACGTCTGGTCAATGGCGGCTGAGCAACTGGCTCGTCACAATACGCCAGTCACTACTATTGATGAACTGTGGTATCGTGTTGAAGCTGAATGGGCAGCTGTACATGTACACGGCATCCAAGCTCAGTTTGACTCAGTGCCTAGGCGTATCAAGGCCGTTATTACGGCCAGAGGTGGTTGTTCTGGGTACTGATTTCTCAGTATCTATGCACCCAAATTGCGTGAAAATGTAATCACCTGTCAGTTCTAGTATAATATATTTGTCCAATGAATACCCGTTTATCATCTACATTTCTTCTTGGTGTAGCAATCTTAATGGCCTGTAGTCGCACTATTCCTCGAATACAGTTTTTCTAACTTTACCAACAGGGTTCCGTGAAAACTACATCGTATTACTTCTAAGTGCCTGCATTTAAAGTGCCACTAGCATCTCCGTGACACTTGGTGTGCGTTACACCGACCTGGTACGTTCCTAGCAGCGCTTCTCTGAATTCGATCCATGTATGTCGTCACGTCTTCATCGTAAGAACTCCAAACACTGCAACAATAGCCTAGAATTGGTCGCATTCTCATCTTGTATGCGATATACGTTACAGAAGAATTTCGCTTTCACACAACCGCTCCAACAATTTCAAGTTCTCAATTCGTTTTCCCTAACACTGATTTTACGTAATCGCCCTAATACACTTAACTTCTGTAGTATTTCTCTAAGTACTTATACGATGTGATTTCCTCAAGATGTTGACCACTTATTTTTTGTAACTAGCTTCTACTGCATTGTACGCAAGATTGCAATTTGCACCGCCATAGCTTTTCTGCAGTTTAGGGTCGAACGTCTTCCTTCATGGAAAAACCCTAGTTTTTGCCTTTTATTTCTCAAGTGATCGCTATATGGTGGCACACATTCATAACAGATTTAGACAATGGTAATGACCTCCTCAATGCTTACCACACTATAGCCACCGGAAAACTAAAGCTTGACAATTTATTAGTAGGTCATCACTTAGGAAGTTTGTGGTTTAAGGTTCCGTCGGCTGCAAGATCATTAATCTAACAACGAAACGACAGTGAGTGAGAGGCTCACATTGATTCCGGCAGTCAAATCCTCTCTTGACAATGAAGATGATTCAAATGTTCGAAAGCTCGATTTTCTTCTCAACTCCGGTACAGCACCGAGAATTTTAAGCAACCTCTACCCAGGACTGCTGTAGACTACGGGATAGTGACGTCTTTTTTGGGGAAGAATGTTCTTCCTATTTTTGAGTATGGAGAGAAAACTCACTCCATGCATCGTAGGAGCTGAGTGCATGCATTAGACCCGCCTCTAGGCTAACGTAGAAGAAGAACACGTATGAGAGTTGTGTCAGCATTCTGGCCATCATTTTCATCCATTTGAACCACCTCTCTTTAAAGATTGATGAAGGTGTTGACAGTTTACAATGCTACTTATCTTTCAATCGTAGAATAGTTTTGGACGACGTGGAATTCATAATTTTTCAATTGTGTGTTGCGTGCCTCTCTCTTAACGCGTAAACTTGCACAAAGCCTAACATTGTGAAAAATATCTGAATATCCTTTGAGAAATGTGAGATAGACCCTGTAATGTGACCTGCTGCACAGAAATTTGGGTGGTATCGTAAGCTCCCCCTACTTTTCTTGTAATGCTAATTAAATTTAATTTGGAGTCATTCTGATCTTTGAAAGGAGACAACTTTCAAACAAATCATGCAGAGCGAATGATGAAAACCCGTGCCTATTTCCCTCGACGTACCTGTAATAAACTGCCGCACAAAATTAATTGTCGCCTGGAGTGGCCGTGCGGTTCTAGGAGCTACAGTCTGGAACCGAGCGACCGCTACGGTCGCAGGTTCGAAACATGCCTCGGGTATGGATGTGTGTGATGTCCTTAGGTTAGTTATGTTTAATTAGTTCTAAGTTCTAGGCGACTGATGACCTCAGAAGTTAAGTCACATAGTGCTCAGAGCCATTTTGAACCACAAAATTAATAACAAGTGATGACAGGGATCCTCTGAGATAAAAGCCGATGAGAACTGACTTAGTTTATTAATCTTCAAACAATAGGAAGCATCTAACTGTGCCTTACTCATTCCTATTGATATAATTTGCAAGTTAAAATCCCTTTATTCCAGAAAATCCACAGTTTGTTCTTGTCATTTCTGCTTATTAATAGGCCTATATTCACAACGCCTGTAAATTATTCTGCATTACTATGTCCACGCTAACTATGGCTCTTCATACGAATCCCATAGATGACATTTGGGTGTAAATTTACTTCTGCACAACACGAAAGATTCTCCAATTGGTATTTTCTAACTAAACTTTATAAACCAAATAATAGGGCTCTCGATATAACTGCTTAATACTTCCCATTGCAACTTTCACGTGTTCATTTCCCGGTACTGTACCTCGAGATGCTGACGCAGTCGATGCAGAACCTATACCAATTCAACGTACTAGATACTACAAGCATTGTCGGCGCGACACGATTATGCCCACGCCGTCAGAAAAGACAATAAGAACAAAACATGCTAGGAAATAAGGCTCAACGACTAAAGCAAATATCAAACACACTGTACTTCTACAGCACCCGTCATCTCGTTAGGAATCGCATCTTAAATGCTACAACGTAAGTTCTATCAGTAGGCCGAAATACTGAACTTGCCTATACCAAGCGCCTTTACTGACTCAAGGCGTCATAAAATTGGGGGGCATAAACCAATCATGGATATCAGTTGCGTTAAATATGCGGCATTGCCAGAATTATAGTTATTCTTATGATATCACTGACGTCGGCTTTGTCAACTCAGAAGCTAAATTTCACCTTCCAACTAAGCTACACTACAGAGCAGTCTGCCAACACGACCTAAAAATGGTTCAAATGGTTCTGAGCACTATGGGACTTAACATCTGAGGTCATCAGTCCCCTAGAACTTAGACCTACTTAAACCTAACTAACCTAAGGACATCACAGACATCCATGCCCGAGGCAGGATTCGAACCTGTGACCGTAGCGTTCGCGCGGTTCCAGACTGAAGCGCCTAGAGCCGCTCGGCCACACTGGCCGGCTCAACACGACCTACATGCGAACAAAATATTATTGAAGCAAAGTAAATATTGTCAGTGTTCTATCACTGTGTGCACACTTAACGAGGTCGCGCACGTAATCAAGCCCCTCATTCCTACTTGCCGCTATTGTCCACATTGGTCTTTTATGAAGATTTAAGAGGAGCGAAGATTACAATAAACTTTCTAGTTTACTTATCTCTTCACGCAGAGGTGGCTTCAGTTCTTCTTGCCTAGGGGTCTGTTCCTTGAAGCTGAAATTCTCACATTTCAGGTCCTCTTGGTTGAACTGATCTAAATAAATTTGAAGATTGTTATTGCAGAATTTTTGTTGTTACGTTACTATATTTTGTCACATTAACAAAGCCGAAATTACGATGTTCGTAAAAAATACAAAAATACGTCCGATCACATCAGAGGGATGCTTCCTCTGTCTCAATCAGCGGAAATAGCAGTATTCCAAAGGGTTTACAATTTCTCTTGACACATGAATTTTTATTGGTTTCCATTATTATTTCATAAATGAATCCAGAAATTAACATAATAAACACTACCAGATTGAGTAATTAATAACAGAAATATTAAGTGTGTTAAATAATTCGTAATTTCAAATGTTTGTAAGAAAATGATTTTAACTGTGTATTAACAACTAGAATTTATCGATTACAACATCCAAAATAAAGTAATTTCTTTTCATGTATTTTAGCTTGAAATATAACATACTGTGTACAAGATTATATGAAATTTTCCAGAAAAGCAGCTGAGATAATACAAACCGAACCTGTCCAAAATTCGAAAAATAATACTGATATCGACAGCCACTGTTGACGAAAACTAACGCTAGAGGAGGATGTCCTGTTACACATAACAACAAAACGATTACTTCACAGTTTATGTCGAGATCCAGTAGCGTTAGATTCAGTTGAAACCAGTGGGTGATTTTCGCATGCACTGCCAAGTGCCCGTCCACGTGCTGCCGGACGCTCGACGGGCGTCGTGGTCGCCGGCCAGGTTGCATGTAGAATGCGCCCACCGCATCCTTATAGCTGCTGGCGGTGTCCACCCGCTGAAATGGCGAGTCGCGGACCGCACCACGCTCCGGGTTGTCCACATGGGCCACTTGCGTCCGCGGCTGTGTAATTTACATAAATTCTCCTCCTAAGCTGCGAGACCACAACAATTTTACAGCAATCTTCCGGTGTTCCGAGTATAATTGTCTGTAATTACACTAATTCTCTCCTGCCATTCTACAGCATTCTTTCTTGAGAATGTTTAATGAGAAACCGACGCCCCTACAGAGTTTCAGTGTTAATCTTAAAGACACGGTTGTATAGTTTCATAACCTTCCTGGAGCCAATTTTTTCCTTTTCCGCTATTTATGAGCGATTTGCGTGTGTGTGTGGCCGTCAAATACAGCGTGTTTATAAATGAATATCGGGGTTTTAACGCTTTATAATATTTATTATATTAAACTTACAGCTATAAATGATATGTCAAATGAAAGAGCAACTCAGACGGTTTTACCAAGAACCTTATAAATGTCCAATGTGAGCACCATTTGTCACAAGGCACACATCAAGTCTATAGCCGAGTTCTACCCAAACGTTGGTAAATGTGTCTTTAGTGATTGTACCAACAGCTGCTTCAACCCGGTTTCTTAATTCAGGGAGGTCTGCTGGTAGCGGAGGCACGTACACACGATCCTTGATGAAGCCCCGAGGGAAAAAAATCGCATGGCGTTAGGTCGGGAGAACGTGGAAGCCATGCAAAGCAAGCCCTGTCATTGGGCCCCTTGAGACCTATCCAGTACTTGGCTGTGGCTACAGTGAAGTCCAACCAATCACGTAGTTCGCTATGCCAGTGAGGAGACGCACCATCTTGCTGGAAAATGAAGTTTCCTGGCTCATCTTCTTCCAACCGAGGGAAGAGCCATTGCTCTAGTGTATCAAGGTAAAAAGTGCCAGTTACAGTAGGTTCACCGAAAAAGAAAGGCCCATAAACTTTCCGCCAGAATACGGCACAAAAAACAGTCACTCCAGACGAAGCTCGTTGCATTTGTACCACCTCGTGAGGATTTTCTGAACCCCAGATGCGAACATTGTGAGTGTTAACGTGTCCACTGAGGTGAAAGGTCGCCTCATCACTGAAGACAACATGGTCCAGAAAATTTTCATCGTCATGAAACAACATTTCGTTGGCGAAGTTGTCATGTAATCCATAGTCACCGGCTTTAGAGCCTGTAATAACTGTAAACGGTAAGGACGTAGTTCTACGCGTTTTCTTAAAACTTTCCAAGCAGTCGACACGGGAACTTGTAATGCAGTTTACCGAAATGTTGTTTTCCTGTCACATCTTTGCTGTTTTCTTATGTCATAACTAACGTTTTTACGTTACAATATGTATCTCTATTTAAAGCAGATAAATATGTAACTTCATCCTGTTATTATTAATGCTTACGTCATGACTGAATCAGCTGCATCACAATTTCATGTGTCTAATTTTGAATGTACAGTAGCCTAGTTGTTTCTGCGGCTACTAGATGGCGCTCGTAGCAACACCAAGTTTACTTGCCCACACTTTCTGAAGTGGGCACCTCAGTCTTGTTGCAACCCTTGTCCACAGTACGAGCAGGCCTTAGCGGCTCGCCATCTGACAAGTGTTCATGGCGTCGCCTTTCCGGCTGAGATCTTTTTTAATATGTGACTTGTAAGTACTGCATCTTTTCGAGTCAGTACAAACTTTAATTTTATTAATGTACTATATACCTAATGTTTTAGAACAGTTAGTCTAATTCTGAAGACGACGCTCATAGTAGCGTCGAAACCAGGTCAATTTTTGACTTAATATTTGTGACCGAGGGCTTATTTGTTACAATACAACTATATTACGTGGATCAGTCACAGAATTTATGAAGTTTTTGAAAATGGCTGTCATACCTTCGAAATGGATGGGAAACAGTACGAGGTGGTTCCTAAAAGTTCCCAAAATTCGTATTCTTCCGTAAGTGGCTTACGGGTACACTAAGACAGCACTAGGTGTTCCCAAACAACTTAATCAAATCACTGTGGCAACTTACTGCGAGCTGAATTCTTTGGTAAGATGTCGAGCGTATTTCCGTTGAGACTGCGGTTTCGTGACGGTTGACCTGAAATAACAGCAACGCACCACATGCTGAAGCAAGCTTTTGGACCGACGTTGACGAACGTTCTGGTCGAGTGCCAACTGGTATCACGCCAGAAAATGTCCATAAACTGAGGAATCTGATTCTGGAAAATCGCAGATATCCCACCTAAGACCTGTTATCACCTAGGGAAATAGGTTAAGGTACATGTGAACGTATTCTGTAAGAAGAATTGAACATGAGACGGACTGACGTTTAATTTGTACCACACTACTGGTTCAAGACGATCAGAAACAACATCGCATGGAAGGGAACTCAAACAACTGCTTCAAAACGAATCAAACTTCGTTTGAGACGTTTTCCTTAGTGTCGAAAGTTGGATTTATGACTATGACCTTAAATTAAGCACCAATCGTCGCACCACGTTTTAAAGCTGTATTGTTCATCATTGGTTTTCTTTTCGAATTACGGATATTTAATAAAGAGGCGACACAATAGCTTTTCTATCCCTACACCATTCTCGAACGTATCCTCCGCTACACGTCGCTGATTGGTGCAGATTGGTGTCGTTCACACTCAACTTAAATAAATGCAACGCATTGTGCGTTAACGTGGGGAAAGATACATTACTGTTCGATTACGCTGTTGACGATAACTCACTGGAAACGGTAACAACTGTAAGTAGGCATAACCGTCCAGGGTGACTTGATGTGGACTAATGACATAAAAATAGTCGTAGAAAATTCAGATGCCACGCTGACAATCGTTAGAAGAATCCTTAGGAAACTAATTCATCCATTTAGGAACTGACGTACGAAACACTCCCTCGACCGATTCTTGAGTACTGTTGTCAGTCTGGGAATGGTCAATGTAGGATTCGTACAAGATAGAGGGAGAAGATCCAAAGAAAAGCAGCACATTTCACGTGGGTTCGTTAGCAAGGGCGAGAGAGTTGTGCAAATACTCGCCGAAATAGTTGGGCAGACGCTGCAACAGGGGCGGTGTGCATCATCGAGAGGACTGGCGATCTCCTATTTCTATTCGTCCATTGTATGGCATATTCTAAGTTCGAATGCAATAAATTTCTTTGAGAGGGAGAACTCTCTATCCACACATCACCGCGGGCTTAGAAATCACTGCTCGTCCGAATCTCATCTTGCCCTTTTGACACACGATAATCTCCGAACAACGGACGGACAACGGTCAGATTCCATATTCCCAGCTTTCCGGAAAGCGCTTGACGCAAAGCCGCGTTGCAGACTGTTAACGAAGGTCCGAGGGTATGGAACAGGCTCTCAGATACGTGAGTGGTTCGAAGACTCTTTAATAAAAGAACCCAGTACACTGCCTTGGACAGCGATTGTTCCCCGGAGGAGACAAAATACGGACATTACTGTCTTAGGGAAGTGGTCTTTCTTTAAAAATAAAAAATAAATATCCGCCATTTGACTGTAAATTGTTTATGTATTTTTCACAATCATGTGGCTTCGCAGCCAGTCTCAAGTGCACATTGAAATGTTAAAATATATCGTGCACTTGGCAATGGCTATAAAACCGAAATCGTGATTATGTAAAATAATTGAACGATTAACAGTCAAATGGCGGAACCTAAGTAGTTCTAAGTTCTAGGGGACTGATGACCTCAGAGCCATTTGAACATTTAGAGCTAGTTTCGATTCATCACACAAATTAGAAATTTTGTCTATGCCATTTTGTATTTTCCGACGACACCGTCAAGAACACCCTAGCATCATCAGCAAACAGACGTAGATTGCTGCCCACCCTATCCGCTATATCATTTATGCATATAGAAAATAACAGCTGTCGTAAAATACTTTCCTGGGGTACTCCCGACGATACCCTTGCCTTTGATGAACGCTCACCCTCAACGACAACATACTGCTTTCTATTACTTAAGAGCAACTAACATATTTGGGAAAATCTTCCACACGCTCACATCTCCGATAGCAGTCTGCAGTGGGGTACCGTTTTTTTTTTTTTCGGAAATGACTGTTGCCGCTTCACCCATATTTCCCATCTTATCACGTGAGAAACGGGCAAGCTGCATTTCGTACAAGCGACACTTTTTAAAACCATGCTGAGTCATCGGCATAAGTTTACGGTCTCCAGAAAGTTTATTGTATTCGACCTCATATGTTCAAGGATTCAGCAGCAAACCGGTGTTACGTATATGCATCCGTAATTATGTGGCTCCATTCTCTTACTCTTCTTATGTACTCTACAGGAGTCAACTGTGATTTTGTCCAGTTGGGAGATTCGCTACAAATGTAAGCTAAGTAAGGGGCCAATGCCATAGAGTAATGCCGAATTGGGATTCCATTCGGACTCCTTCAGTTTCTCTACTCCAGGGATACTTATTAGTACGTCGTTCATATGGGACTCTGTGCGATGGTCAAATGTCAGTACGTCTGTGCGACTCCCCTGCGTGAACGGTGTCTTAAATGCGAAATTTAAAACTTCAGCTTGCGCTTTCATATCTTCCACTGCCACGCTAGACTGGGCAACAAGTGACTGGTTGGAAGAATTAGACCCTCTTAGCGGGTTTCCACGGAAAAAGAACTTTCTCGGATTCTCGGTCAGATCCGAGAATGGTATGACGGTGGTAGTTGTTGAAAGCTTCGTGCACAGATATTTTCACAGCCGCACGAATCTCTGCTAATCTTTGTCTGTCGTCATAGTTAAACCACGGTGGGTCTTTTCCGTCCTTAACCCTCTTATTAGACACATACTTGTCCACAGCACGATTTACAATCTGTTTGAACTTTGCCAATAATTTCTCTACGTCCATCACACTAAAACTAAACGACGTTAATTCAGTGTCTAAGTGAGATGATAACAGCTGATTATCTGCTCTTTCAAGCAGAAACACTCCCCTGATTTATTAACTTTCGTAACCATAGTCGCTATGCTGACATCAGAATAACCAACCCGATTTCCATACTGACGCCATCGATAAGGTCTGATGTGTCTGTAGCTAGAAGGTCTAAGATATTTCCATTGGCTGTGGGCTGGCGAATTGGATGCTCAAGACAATTTTCGGAAAACACGTTCAAACGTACTCCGCAAGACTGTTTGTCCATACCCCCTGCAATGAATCAGTACACGTCCAAGACTATACTCGGTAGGTTAAAGTCGCCTCCAAGAAGTATAGCATGATCTATTTACGCGCTACTGACAGTAGACTTTCTTTGAATGGTTCATGATCTGTCATTGCGAAATTGGGTCCCCAGTAGAAACATCCAAGAATTAACTAGGTTTCATCTAGACCTGTTCTTCACGACCAGATAACTTCACTGTACATTCAGATTCGACCTCGTTACAGACAATATTTTTGTCAGCTGCAAAGAGCACTCCCCCTCCTATGGCATCTAATCTGTCTTTCCGGTATACATTCCAGAGCTTTCTACTTCCGGTTTCAACCAGCTCTCGAATGGTTCAAATGGGTTTAAGCACTATGATGGGACTTAACATCTGAGGTCATCAGTCCCCTACACTTAGAGCTACTTCAACCTAACTACTCAATTCACTTCCATGCTGTGCTGAGCACTGGATCAACGCGCACTCTAATGCAGAGTGAAAATTATTTCGGAAACTCCCGCGTTTCGAATTTTATCGTCCACCTACGTTTCTCCATACCACTCTAACATAACTTCTTAAACGCTTATTCCTCATTTCGTTTTTCCCCCACCACTCAATTCACTTCCATGCTGTGCTGAGCACTAGATGAACATTCTCAGAATGTTTTATTCTCAAATTAAGGCCTTTATTTGGTACTATAAAGTTCATTTGACGAGGAATGCTGTCTTTGCCAGTACTTTCTGCTTCTTATATCCTACTTGCTTCCTAGATGCAGAATTCTTTCATATAGTCTACTGCCCCCTATTCTGATAAGTTTCTTGCTAATTTCAGTTCTGTTGTTCCAAAATATGATGGTCATCTTTTAGTTAACCCTCAACAAATTCCAAAAATGGTTCAAATGGCTCTAAGCATTATGGGACTTAACATCTAAGGTCATCAGTCTTCTAGACTTAGACCTACTTAAACCTAATTAACGTAATGACAGCACACATGTTCATGCCCGAGGCAGGATTCGAACCTGCGACCGTAGCAGCCGCGTGGTTCGGGACTGAAGCGCCTGGAACCACTCTGTCACCGCCGCTGGCGTTCAGGCGCTCAACAGATTCCGTTTGACTCACTACTAATATGCCAATTTCTGTCGAGGCAGGGCTACGAGATGAAACTTTTTATTTTTACTTTTTTTTCTCCACCATTTTACTGTATATTACTATATCTGGTAAAGTCAACCCAAAGCGGACTTTACCAGATGTAAGGACAACAGGCACATCCATACACGAGGCAGGATTCGAACCTGCGACCGAAGCAGCCGCGCGGTTCCGGACTGAGGCGCCTAGAACCGCTCCCAGCTCTCGAACCCAAGAACAATTTGAGCATGAGAACTTTCCTGGACGGCAGTAAATTCGGAAACTTTGTTACAAATACTTCGACAATTTACTGATATAATTTGGACAGTCTGATTTCGCTATCTGCATATTGATTGGCGAGTGTTCATTGAAGTACCCGAAATTACCGCCTAGCCTAAAAGGATTAAATGTGCACTCCACAAGTACTCTGCTACCCGAGTATCTCGCGTAAGCACCGAGAAGACAAGTAATTACTAGTAAGAAGGCCAGACAAACAAAAAGAGCCGCGCGGAGTGACCGCGCGGTTAGAGGCGTCATGTCACGCATTGCGCGGCCCCTCCCGGCGTAAGGTCGAGTCCTCCCTCGAGCAGGGGTGTGTGTGTGTGTGTGTGTGTGTGTGGTTCTTAGCATAAGCTAGTTTAAGTAGTGTGTAAATCTAGGGACCGAAGACCTCAGCAGTTTGGTCTCTTAGGAATTCACATACATTTGAAGATTTTTTTTTAAACAAAAGGATATAATTATTAATTTCATAGTATTGTGTTGCGTAAGCAGAAGCGCTGGAAAGAGAATGCGGAACGCAAGACCAGAGAAGGCGGTGAGTAAACATCGGCGAATGATGCGCGAAATTCTATCGCGTCGCGCCAAGAGCGACACGTAGAAGATGGGAATATAAGCGGCGCTTCTGCTAGCCTCGGATGCTCAGATCGACCCGGTCTGCAACGGACGTCTGTGCTACGCTATCAGATTTTCGTGATCCGTATCAAGTGCTTACTTGGACTTTGTGTATAGCAAGAACTATACTGTTTCCTTGTCGACTCTCGCTAGCGACATTTGTTGTAATCAAAGTATTGTCAACGGGATTTCTAGAAATAAAACTACTAATGTTGTTCGAATTGTTGTATAGCATTCAGAGAACGCAACATCCTTTCGGCACCCTATAAGCAACGAGTGGGCAAGGCCCCACATATTGAAATTCAGAAAATCATGTGGTAAAATTTACACGAACCTTAGTTTTACAAGGTTTTTTGTACGACCATCATTTTTTTTTTTATTTATTTATTGCCAAATTATAGACCTGTTACCTGATGTTTAAAACAGGTCGTACATCTTACAATTTTCGTTTTTCATCTTTTTACAGTTTTCTTTCCTTTTGTTTTATCTACAAAATTTACAAAGAATGATTCAAAATAACAGTAATTTGAGGTTGAAATATAAATAAAATTTTGTTGTTTTTAAGAAGAATATAAAAAGAAGATAGGATAGATGAGAGATTTGTTAGTACCATCACCGAGTGTCAATTAAATGGCTCTGAGCACTATGGGACTCAACTGCTGAGGTTATTAGTCCCCTAGAACTTAGAACTAGTTAAACCTAACTAACCTAAGGACATCACAAACATCCATGCCCGAGGCAGGATTCGAACCTGCGACCGTAGCGGTCTTGCGGTTCCAGACTGCAGCGCCTTTAACCGCACGGCCACTTCGGCCGGCATCACCGAGTGTGACTGACGGTGAATACCTCGGAATGGTTTCATCGAGCCGTTGACCGCCAGACACACACACACACACACACACACACACACACACACACACACACACAAATGGTTATTAGTACGACCATCATGCGCAGGAAGCAAAGAAATAGCCGTTTTTAAATAAAAACCGAATTTTCATGTTACTATGTATTTTATTGCTTCCAGGCGCGCCGGCCGCGGTGGTCGTGCGGTTCTAGGCGCTCCAGTCCGGAGCCGCGCTGCTGCTACGGTCGCAGGTTCGAATCCTGCCTCCGGCATGGATGTGTGTGATGTCCTTAGGTTAGTTTGATTTAATTAGTTCTAAGTTCTAGGGGACTGATGACAGCAGCAGTTGAGTCCCATAGTGCTCAGAGCCATTTGAACCATTTTTTTTCTTCCAGGCGCGTTTCGCCTTTTACTTTAAGGCCTCGTCAGTGGAATAGTTCTTCGCTTTTTTTGTTGGCATCGACGTTTCCTCTCTTCAGGCCACATGGAGGTAGCACTAGAATTTCACTTAAGACAAATAAGCACATTTTCATCTTACGAACTTTTTTCTTCGTAATTTTCATATTTTGAGTGTGGTGTCACCGCCAGACACCACACTTGCTAGGTGGTAGCCTTTAAATCGGCCGCGGTCCATTAGTATACGTCGGACCCGCGTGTCGCCACTGTCAGTGATAGCAGACCGAGCGCCACCACACGGCAGGTCTAGAGAGACGTACTGGCACTCGCCCCAGTTGTACAGCCGACTTTGCTAGCGAAGCTACACTGACCGATACGCTCTCATTTGCCGAGACGATAGTTAGCATAGCCTTCAGCTACGTCATTTGCTGCGACCTAGCAAGGTGCCATAGCAGTTGAAAATTAATATTATGAAGCATGTACCGTAACGAGAGATGTTCTACAATTGTGGATTAAAGTTAAGTATTACATCATCTACGTACTTTATTTGCAATTCTCAAGATATTGTCCTGTTCCACACCTCACGCTAGTCAGCGTGTAATTAAACGCGTGCATTTCGGCCTCCTCTAGAAACACAGTGTTGGCTCTTCTGCCAACACTACATTTAGCCCTAATTGCTGTGGAGTACTATCAGACATGTGCCACTAATTGATACTTTATCGAAACTCTGCTTTAGAGACGTAAGTATTGCGTCTCTACAACAGGTACAGCCATGGGGAAAACGTTAAGTTGCAAGATTTGTGACGTGTTCGCGGCAATACTGTTACACACACACATACAAAAAAAAAAAAACAATACTCTGATGTGTGTGTACGTATTAAGGTACAATATATAATGTAGACATTCAACCGAATGGAAAAATGACATATATTAAAACTAATATAGAGTTGTACCGACAGGCATTCTTCCAACGTACTATTTACAAATGGAAGAGGAAAGGCGGGAAGCATTTTAATGCCAGAAGTACTCTCCACACACACTGTAAGGTGGTTTGCGGAGTATAAACGTCGGTGTGTAGTGGTTTGCTGATTACTTATGTAGACGGAGAGCAGTTTTGCGGCCAACGTAAGAAATATGGTACTCTGTATCGACTCTCTTTTACGGGTGGCAAACCGTGTATACGTAGCGCCCGATAGAGACGAGTGTGTGTGTGCATGCTTGCTAGCGACACGCTGCTGGTGCCGTCGTATCTGCAACTCCAACAGCGGTTCGCTGTCACTAATCCCCTTCTAATGTCAGTTCCCTACGAAGAGCAACACGGCCTTTAAAGAACAGGACCGCGGCTCGTCAAATGAAATCTGAAATTCCTAGTCCTTTATAGCTTTCGTGGAGCCGGAGCTTTCTAGATTTTGTTTGGCGACCCCGGCGACAGAATCCAGATGATATGGGGTGAGCGAAGGAGAGAGAATGCCCCACGCCGTAGCCTAGTCGCTCGCCGGCTAAGTGGGTGCTATCGGTTGGGTGATTACCGGCGCGCCATCTGACGGCAGTAAACCGGGCTAAGGCACTAAAAGCCGCCGGCAGTCGCATTCCTGGACAGGCGGCGTCGCTGGAAGCGGTTATACCGACGCGAGGCGTCTGTGATTCAGACGTCGCCGGCAGTGGGCAACTCTGTTGCGTGCATTCCGGAAGTCAACACGGGTGCCGTTGTCTATGGCACTCCGGGCCTCATGGTCGGACGGAGGGAGCTGACTGTCGCAAGAGTTGTCTGCGGAATCAACGTTGATTTTTATACAGGAAATTTTCATTCTCCAACTGTACTAATAAGTTAGTATATAAAATTTGTATAATTCTACAACAGACTCATACCAGCTGTATGGACCTATAACTACGTGTGTTCTTCCGTCGACATTACTTGAAAACGGGAATAACCAGAGCTGTTTTTCCCTATTCGCTTGGTACCCTTCGTTACTCCAGGGAAAGGTCCCAGATTCGAGCCCCGATCCGGCGAGGAAGTCTCGAATCTGCCCACACTCTACTGAAGAGTGGAAATTATTTCGGAAACTCCCTCATTTCAAATTTTATCGTCCACCTATGTTTCTCCATACCACTCTAACATAACTTCTTAAACGCTTATTCCTAATTTCGTTTTTCCCCCACTACTCAATTCACTTCCATGCTGTGCTGAGCACTAGATGAACATTCTCAGAATGTTTTGTCCTCAAATTAAGGCCTTTATTTGGTACTATAAAGTTCATTTGACGAGGAATGCTGTCTTTGCCAGTACTTTCTGCTTCTTATATCCTCCTTGCTTCCTAGATGCAGAATTCTTTCATATAGTCTACTGCCCCCTATTTTGATAAGTTTCTTGCTAATTTCAGTTCTGTTGTTCCAAAATATGATGGTCATCTTTTAGTTAAACCTCAACAAACTCCAAAAATGGTTCAAATGGCTCTAAGCATTATGGGACTTAACATCTAAGGTCATCAGTCGTCTAGACTTAGACCTACTTAAACCTAACTAACGTAAGGACAGCACACACGTCCATGCCCGAGGCAGGATTCGAACCTGCGACCGTAGCAGCCGCGTGGTTCGGGACTGAAGCGCCTAGAACCACTCGGTCACCGCCACTGGCGTTCAGGCGCTCAACAGATTCCGTTTGACTCACTACTAATATGCCAGCTTCTGTCGAGGCGGGACTACGAGATGAAACTTTTTATTTTTACTTTTTTTCTCCACCATGTGACTGTACATTACTATATCTGGTAAAATCAACCCAAAGCGGCCTTTACCAGATGTGACGGGCTTCCACAATAATGTGCTGCATTCCTACGAGACGTTAATTTTGTACCGTTTGTATCAATATTAAGCAGATGATTTGAACTTTGTATTTTTCATCCTGCACAGTACATAAAAAGTGATAATGGTGTAAGAACACTGTCGATAATGGCGTCAAAGCAGAAACCTGTATTGTGCAGAAGAAAAATATAGTAATATGTAGTCAAATGGCGGTGTACTCTTTTTTCAAAAAACACTGTGATTTTAAAAACTGTTCTCTGTGGTGGCTGCCAGGATAGGAAGGGAAGAGAACAAAGTCCATTGTGTACCCTACAAAATGGTTCAAATGGCTCTCAGCACTATGGGACTTAACATCTATGGTCATCAGTCCCCTAGAACTTAGAACTACTTAAACCTAACTAACCTAAGGACAGCACACAACACCCCGCCGGGAATCGAACCCGTGCACACTACAAGTCCTGTCCTTAAACAAAGTGGGAATCACAAAAAACAATGTCTTCAATATGCTTACTAAAAGCTGTAAAAAACCGATCATCATAATTGTTTATTTTTCACAGTATCTGAAAAAGAAACACATTTTGGTGGACCTTGTAGCTGTACTAAATCTATGAAATTTATTCGCATTTGCGGAATCTTTATGATATAAGCTGCATTAGGTATGAAGATATTACCTGTTTTAGACACGTGAATACCTAATGCAGCTAATGTCAGAAAGATTCCGCAGTTGCAAATAAATTTCATAGATTTAGTACAGCTGCAAGGTCGTCACCAACGCCTGTTTCTTCAGACATTGTTAAAAGTTAGTATTAAAACCCTCGACAGGCAATGTGACGATTGTAATACTAACGCGTAATACGTTTGTGTCCTTGAAACCCTGTGTGCGAATTCAAGTAAACTTGTGGGCGATGAAATCGTATGGGTCGATTCTGTAAGCGTGCTCCAGTAGCCGAAGTGGTGGAGGCAAGCGGAAATCCGGTTGCTGGTCCGACAAAAGTTTCCGTGTGTCAGCCATAGGTAACATCTCAACACCTAATGCAGCTAATGTCTGAAAGATTCCGCAACTGCGAATAAATTTCATAAACAGTAATTATTATAGAATTCCAGATTAGCACTTTATTTCCATGAAGTAATTATCTAGCAAGAGAAGTAATGACTTTATTCCGGTCATCGTACGAATACTGCTTACTTCACTAGACAGTTCTAGAGATAGAAGTTGTGGCTGAGATGACGACTCACGATTGAGAAATTAGTCATTGCGAAGTCCCAACTATCTATTCCTAACGAAGACTCAGAGACTCAGTCACGAAAGTGTGAAACAAAAAGATAGCTAGAATTTTCCAGATGTAGGGGAAGATCTTACATATAAATAAAGGGTGTGACATAAATGTACGTCAAAAGTTTCAGTAATCATTTTTCTCAGGTAGAAGACGAATGAAAAAATTCATGCGTGCAGGTGTTCAGAAATACTTCATTACGATTAATCATGGCAAACACACACGAACAGACCGTACTAGGATAACACATGAACCTCTTTTTTACTTCAAATGTTCAAATCGTCTCTTGGTTACAACTGATTACGAAACAAATCCGGTGAAACGGAACGAGTAGGTCGATCGTGATGAAATCGATGAAGATGCAGTGATTTTAAATGGTACGAGTGCTATCAGTACAGATATGGTGAGCTGGCAATGTAAGGAGTACGTAGGGACAGCTGATAATTTGTGCCACACAGAAGGAAAGTACAGATTTCCTGTCTGTCGCGAGCAGACGCCTTAACCATGAATCTCCCAGGGTAGACATACTACTACATGTTCGATAAAAGTGTCACTTGATGACATTGTATTTTCAGTGACATTGAATGCCGCATGGTGGCACTGTGGGCACGTGACGTGGTAAGGCAGGTATACAAGCGTTAGAGACGACTGGGAATCATTCTGGTGACGATGGCAGACCGAAGTTCAAATGGTTCAAAGCACTATGGGACTTAACATCTGAGGTCATCAGTCCCCTAGACTTACAACTACTTAAACCTAACTAACCTAAGGACATCACACACATCCATACCCGAGGCAGGATTCAAACCTGTGACCGTGGCAGCAGCGCGCTTCCGGACTGCAGCGCCTAGAACCGCTCAGTCACATCGGCCGGCCAGATCTAAGTCAGTGATATTCGCTAAGTGACTGTGATGAACAGTTATGGCGTGTCACCTGTGTATCTCGGAAACGGCGAAGATGTTCGGCTGTTCGCGTGCTATTGCCGTGAGCTTTCACGGAAAGTGCTTGAAGGACGGTGAAGCCACGAGTAGGCCACAAAGTATTGGACGTCAGTGTCTTATCACTGACCGAGGAGGTCAGAGGTTTACTCGCTCTTCACAAGCACCAACTGTGACAAATCTTGCCTCAGAGTACACTTCTGGCACAGGCCCAAGTGTTTCGGAGCAACCGTTCAGCGCACATCGTTGAAGACAGGATTCCGCTGTGGACAACCGTGGTCCAGATAATCACGTATCTTGTTACACTAGATCGACGGTCGAGGCCGGATACGCTTTCTTCCGGATGGAAGTCTGCCGGAGGAGGAGCTTATGGGCGCTCAACGGCGACATCATAAGCGGAAAGCCTCCTGAAACACGCGCTGAACCACGGACGCAGGACGGTGGGAGCAGTACTTGTTATGGGGGCCATTCTGCTGGGTTTCCTTGAGATCTGAGATAGAAATCGAAGGCACAGCGACAGACGTGGACTACGTGGATGTTACCAGCGACCATATCTATCCCTTCGTGCTGGATATCTTTCCCCATAGCGGCAGCATCTTCCAGCAGGATAACTACCCGTGTCCCCACACCGGGACCGTGCTACAGTGATTTGAGGAACATTTTAGTGAACTCACGTCGTTAGTCACTAAATTCGCCTGATCCGAACCCTAATGGAGCACTTCTGGGACTCTATTAGGCCCCAGTCTCATGCCCATAAGAAATTGGCACGTAATTTACAGGAATTCTGTGGCCAGGGCGTAGACATTTGATGCCACAATCCTCGTAAACGTACCAAAGACTTGTAGAAACCAACCCACTCAAAATCATTTTTATGATGTGTTCGAAAGATGGAGCAACACGCTGTTAAGCTGGTTGTCATAATGCCTCGTCAGGTTTCTGACATGTTAAACCACGGTCCACCATCAACTCCGTTCCATCGCTATTACTGCTCCCACGTACTCGTGGAGATCCTCTCGTAGTTGTGTCCACAAAAAATTGGTGTGAACGTCAGTGAAAAAGAATGCTGGAGTCAGTCCTGGTTCAGTTAAGGGTTAAGACGACTGCTCTTGATAAGCAACAAGTCAGGTGTGGCACCAATTTTTAGTTGTTGCTACACATTCGTTACGTCTGGTCTTGTCGCAATTCTCAGGTTCACCATCAGTGTTTGCTGTGTTATTTCACAGGAAGTAGTGTTGAGATGCGACTCATCTAATTGCCTTATTTACGTGCAGCACCTACTACTTAAGTGATGGTTACTGTTTCATAGAAGTATTGAAAAACTGATAGAAGCTCACCTCGGGAAAGATGAGAGTAGGCTGCGAATAAATGTAGGAACACGCGAGGCTACACCGATCTTAGTACTCATCTTAGAAAATAGTTTAAAGAAAGGCAAATCTACATCTATAGCATTTTCATGCTTAGAGAAAGGTGTTGAAAATGCTGATTGGAATACACTTTTCAAATTCTGGTGGTAGCTGTGATAAAACACAGGGAGCGAAAAGCTATTTACAGCTTGTATCAGTTGTCACAAGAATCGAGGGACATGAAAAGGAATCAGTATTCGAGAAGGTAGTGAGAAGGGTTGTAGCATATCATCGATGTTATTCTATCTGTAGATTGAGCATGGAGTAAGGGGAACCAAAGAGAAATTTGGAGGATGAATCCAAACATCAGGAGGAAGAAATAAAAAAAAAAAAGTGAGGTTTGCTGATGTGGTTATTCTGTCAGAGACAGTAAAGGACTTAGACAAGAAGGTGAACGGAATGGATAGGACTTTAAAAGAAGTAACAAGACGGACATCAGGAGTAGTAAAACAAGGGTAGACGGATCAAATCAGTCGATACTGAGAGAATTAGATTAGGAACTGTGACACTTAAAGTAGTAGACGAGTTTCACTGTTTGTGCAGAAAAATAACCGATGATGGCCAAAGTAGAAAGACATAAAATGCACACAGCCTATAGATAGGGAAACATTTCTGTAAAAGAGAAATTCGTAATTATCAAGTAAAATTTAAGTGCTAGGAAGTCTTTTCTGAAGGTATTTGGAGTGTAGGCTTGTACTGAAATGAAAAGTGGACATGTAGCAGTTCAGACAAGAAAAGAATAGAACACTTTGAGGTGTTGTGCTGTAGACGAATTTTAAAGATTGAATGGGCAGATCACGAACTAGTGAACTATAGAAGATTATTAAAGATTAGAGGGGTGGATCACGTAACAAATGAGGAAGTACTGAGTCGAATTAGAGAGGAAAGAAATTAATAGCACAGCTCGAAAACAGGATAGATTCGGTTGACAGAACACATACTGAAACATCCAGGAATCGTCGATTTGGCATTGGAAGGAAGTGTGGGGGCAAAAATTGGAGAAGGAAGCCAAACCACGAATACAGTAAGGAGGTTGAAATGGATGTAGGTCGCACTAATGACTGGGAGACGAATAGGCTTCCTTCAGACAGACTAGCCTGGAAATTGCATCAAACTAGTCTTTGGATTGAAGACCACAACAGGATAACGGATTTTGAAACCATGTATCCGTTAACTGTTGTTCATCATTGACTTGGATTCTCGGAAAGTTGAAGTACACACAAAATGTTATGACTGTTGCAACTTTTGCATTCTATGGCACTAACTTTTGTTCCAACAGTGCCACAAACAGATGTTACGACGCATCAGGCAGCTACCGCAAACATTGCGGGTGACTGATAAGCAGGTTCTGGTAACCAGATGTCATCGCTTCGTTCAGACTACTACTGTACCTTTTACCTGTTTTACGTGTATGTGTGCATTCTATAGAATCTTGAGGAATCCCAACAAGACTGTACTAAACATTGGTGAAGTCACTCTTCTATCAGAGGTTCTAATTCAAGTAACATCCTACACTGCCACTTCGATTTCGCTGAGTGCTCGTAAAAAGTGTTGTAAAAGCGGATTTCGTTTTTAGGAGCAATGCATCACAGCCGTAGTAACGACAAACGTAAAGATACGTTTAACCTCGTAGTCCTGTGTACGGGAAATTAATTTGCTGTGAGACGCGAGATACGCACCAGAAATGGATTGCTTGTTAAGAAGCGTGTTTAACAATTTATCTCTTTGTGATGAATAAATAAAACTGTTTAGTACGAAGTAAGCTGACCTTTGCGCCAACAGGTACGAACTTCTCCAATAACACTCGGAAACTTGTCCTATAGGGCTCGCGACTCCTTCAGTTTTCTATAAAGTGCACTTTGGGAATGACACCACAATTACGATCTTTTGAGAGTGCATGGTTTCTCGGCGAATATCATTGACGGAACCTTCTCTTTCAAATGGTTCAAATGGCTCTGAGTACTATGCGACTTAACTTCTGAGGTCGTCAGTCGCCTAGAACTTAGAACTAACTAAACCTAAGTAACCTAAGGACATCACACGCATCCATGCCCGAGGCAGGATTCGAACCTGCGACAGTAGCGGTCGCTCGTTTCCAGACCGTAACGCCTAGAACCGCACGGCCACTCCGGCCGGCCCTTCTCTTTCGATCTGCCTACGGCTACATCCTGCTCCTACGTCTAAACGAGTTGCCTTTCTATGATTTTCGGTTCTTCACGTACAGCAGAAGAGCAGAAATTTTTAGAACCTTTTCTTCAAAACAACATTGCTACGCTGCTGATAACCTAACGAACGATCTTTGGTCCTAGAAATCTCACCAAACGGAAGTACAACTAACTGATCAAGTGTTTCTTATCTCGACTTCATATTCATTCTTTGAGAGTGGCTTTACTTATTTACTCGGGTCAGAAACCGCACAAAATTGTACATCATATAAATAATCAACACTTTACAATTTACATAGCTGACGTAATGAAGTGAATGGTCTTCCCCCAGAATTGAGCAACAGCAGTTGAATCCTTGTAGCCTTCATCAGTTCTTCATGACTGCATCACGCAGGGCAGCATTGACAATGGGACAGGTGATGAACTGCCTAATCTCCGTATTCACATTCGATCGGTTCTTTGGAGAGTTCCCATTCGATAAGATTGTCCCTGGGTTTATTAACAGCTCTTAGCCTGTTCAATGATCTCCAGGTGGACCTGTCTGAACTAACCCCAAGAGGTAGACATTCAGCAGGTTCATCCACGTTTGAAGTTGGTCGCATCTAGCTCCACGCAGTTGTTCTCTGTGAGCAAGTGATAGAATACCTGCCAAATTGTTAACCTTGTCTGTAGGTGTTGGTTTCAGACATCCAGTTGTCAGCCGTGCAGTTTGATTCAATGCAACACCCCCTTGCTTTGAGCGGGGAGAGCTCTGCCATATGGGGCACGCATACTCCTCTGCAGAAAAACAGAGTGCCATGACGGAGGCTGTGATAACTTGTGGTTGGGCTCCCAAGTTACTGCGACTTAGTTTCCCAGGGGTGTTATTTCGGGCTGACGCTTTTAGCTTGGTCTTGAGACAGTATTTCCGGGATGTGAAAGGCCTGTCTAAAGTGATGCCAAGGTATTTAGGCGTAAAATAGTGTTCCAGCTAGGTGCCCCCCCCCCCCCAATTAAATTTTAGGTTTCTGTTTGCCTCCCTATTTCGGGGGCGGAAGGCATAAACATCCGGTGGTGCACCATCCAGCCCACCATTAGAACAACATGATGATGCGTTTTCAATATCTATTTTACCCGTCAACTAGTGTGAGTCATCTCTCTATATCTACATCTATAGTCTGCGAGCCACCTTACGATGTGCGGTGGAGTTAACTTCCTACATCACTGCAATTTCCAATTTTCCTGTTCCATTCGTGCATGGGAAAAGCAATTATAGGTATACCTCCGTGTGACCCCTAAAGATTCTTTCTCCCGTCGCAATCAATTAGCAATTATTGTGTGGAAGAAACTAATACAAACGATCTCAGAATTTTAGCAGTATACCTCTCCATGATGCACAACGACCCTATTGTATCGACTGCCATTAGGGTTTAATTACACTTTCGGTAACGGTCTTACTGTATTTCGCTAATTTTCTGGCTTTGTCAATTTTCTGTATACAATAATATTATCGAAGAACAGGGTCCTAGAGCTTCCTTACGTTATTTACCAGATCATTTATGTATATGATAAACGGTAAAGACCCTGTAACACACTTTAAGCTACTTTTGCTTCTTGTGAAGTTCGCTCCGTAAAGAACAATGTACATAGGTCTGTCTGCTTGGAAATTGTGAATCCAACATTAGACGCTTGCTCTAGGTATACTCTACGCCCCTGGTACAAACCGCTGTTTTCCGCCAACGGCCGTATAAGGATCCTATATTTTCTGTGACGACATAACCAGCTTGAGGAGCACAGTCGTTAGATCCCATGTAGCCACTTCCCATGTAGCCACCTCTACACTCCTGTTGACTCGATGGTGGTTGCCTCACGACAATCGAAACAGGACGCAACACAGAGAACCCAACAGTTTCATCTACCCGAGAAAGACCACTGTAAGCTGATAGAAACGGCAGTTGTTACTTCACAGTTCCTAATTAATTTATGGTGCTAAATGACAAATAGGTTTTCATTCATCTTAACAATGACAATGGAAGCCGTCGCACCTTTACTACATTTGTCACAGAGAGAATTGCCATTGTGGAGTCAATAGATTCGTTTATAAAGATGGATATGGTATCTTCATCTCCTGGATAACAAGGTTACGAAACCATGTCGATCATTGTTTTATGTGCTTCTGGTGACTGCGTGTAGATGAACAAAAACATCCTGTATCTTTATGGCGGGAAAAAATGTTTCAGGGGAACGAGTTCAGTGGGTTACGTTTTATATACCGAGCTGGCGCAATAGTTATGGCACAGGGTTCGTATTCAGGGAGTATAGGGTTCATCCTATCGTTCTGGCCGGCCGTTATGGCCGAGCGGTTCTAGGCGCTTCAGTCTGGAACCGTGCGACCGCTAATTTCGCAGGTTCGAATCCTGCCTCGGGCATGGATGTGTGTGATGTCCTTAGGTTAGTTAGGTTTAAGTAGTTCTAAGTTCTAGGGGTCTGATGAACTTATATGTTAAGTCCCATAGTGCTCATAGCCATTTGAACCATCTATGCTTCTGATTTAGGTTTTACATGTTTACCCTTTAAGACTAGAGGCGAATTCCAGGATGATACTATAGTAAAGTTTCAGCCGATTTCCTTCCCTTTCCAGTAATTGGAATACACTAATGATGTCGACGTCAGCTGGGCGTTACACTCAAACTTCCCCCAAAGCCGTGTACCTCGCTTATACACATCCACGTTAGCTATCACGTCCAAGAATTTATTCTGTGTTTCCCCCTCAATCGCGTTTTCTTTGGCTATCTCTTGTCTTCTAATCCCTCTTTGTCGCTACCTCTCAGCTCTTTCCTTCTTCCCCCCCCCCCCCCCTCCACTATCTCTCTCTTTCCCTTCTCCCTCCATCAGTCTCCTTCTCTCTCCTTGTTTGTAACCTATTGTCTTATTCTCCCTTCTCTCGCTCCCTCTTCTTCTTTAATTTCTCTTGTAGATTAAAACCTCGGAAGCGACTTTGTCCGTACCGCCAATAAGCAAAAGATGTGTCTCCAGCGCTCCCATTATTTCCACTGAGAGACCTCGGCCTTTCCGTTTTCAATTAAACTAATAAGCTGCAGCTGCTCGCAGACGCCTTCGCCTTCCCGTTTGCCCATGCCGACGTCTTTTTGCCACTAAGCGGCGAGCGCGCATTTTATGGGCAGTAAACGGGGGCTCTGTGACCGCCGCCGCCGGACGCGCTCGTGGTCATGGCCGTGGCCGCAACGGAAAATTAAAGCTATTCATCCTAACTTTGTTTCTTTACGAGCGAGGCGTTAACGCGGTGGCAAGTGCCATTACGACTTGGGCCCTTCTTTTCTATACCCCGGCACTCCTATAAATACTCTTCTCATTACGTTACTTCATCATATCGGCATTAAGATGAGGAGCAAAATACGTGCACTAGACTGGCATTCTGAAGTTACCGGACTGAAATTCTCCTCTTGAAATCCTGATGTGGGATTTCTGTGATGCCTTCAGAGTATCAGACGGGAATGTTTTGCTCGATCCTTATCTTTGTTAGGTGTAAGTAGATGGGCAATTTTATATTTCTCCATGGAGGTCTATGCTTTTTTGGATCTACAGTGAAGAATTATTTTAAAAAATCTCGTTTACAGTTTCGAAAGAGAATCTGCGAGTCTTAATCAGTGCTATATGCGTAGTTTCTTCTATTCACCTTGCATGTGGCGTTATCATTTTCCGAAACTGTCTCATTTTTGGTCTGCATGGTCTGAGTGGACGCAGAGATGGTTCTGGTAACGATAGTAAAGATCGATAGGTACATATACTTACACAGAATTACATGAAGAAACATTAAGAGTAGACGATGAGTTTTGCTATATGGGCAGTAAAGTAACTGACGATGACTGAAGTAGTGAAGAAATGAAGTGCAAACTGTCAGTAGCAAGAAATGCATTTCTGAGAATGAGGAATGTCGTAACATCGTATATATGGGGTGATTAAAAAAAGAACATATTTCAGTTGCTTATTACAGGCAAACTGTACTAGATAGAAACACATTGCGCATGTCACTGCGTAGAGGATGATTACAAGTTTTGTGTTCCACGGACACTATACCATACACTCAGCATGAGCACCACGCGGTGCTGGAGAAACAACGAAACGGTACTCCATTTCATTCCAATCATACCTTCTGTTATGGTCGCCGGGAGGCAATTGCTCCAGTAACTGCGACTTATGAGACTTTCTACGAAGCCGTCGCTTCAGAATGCGCCATGCCGTTGTTGAAAAGTCTAAGTTCGTACCCCGCTCGTCTTGTGGACTTCTGAGGGCTCCGTGCGAAGGCATTGTGGCGTGCGGTTAGGATTACGGTATTTTACAAATCGTGGGGAGGACCACAACAAAACCCATAACTTATGATTAGCGT
This sequence comes from Schistocerca americana, assembly GCF_021461395.2. Classification (NCBI taxonomy): domain Eukaryota; kingdom Metazoa; phylum Arthropoda; class Insecta; order Orthoptera; family Acrididae; genus Schistocerca; species Schistocerca americana. The sequence goes on from NC_060122.1 coordinate 657,201,622, forward strand.
AACATGGGGTTTCATTTAATTGCTGCCTCTCCCAGCTAAAGATAGTTATCCTGTCAAAGAAATCTCCACCTGAGAACGCGTACCAATGTTGTCTGTCAAGCAGTGTAAATGGGACTAAATTTCTTTACAAGAGTGATCTCACACAATTTAGCGAACAATTATTCAAAGTGACAACATTTTTCCTTACACAAAATGAACTATTTTTACATAGAATACCAAATGCGCACAACACTAATGTATTCGTATTCTTTCCTGTCAAAAAATATTTCCTAATAGTTCTTACGAAATAATCAGGGTTCATACATTAGCAGATAAGTTTCACCACGTAAGATACTGTTTGCACCATATTTAAAGATTATTCATAATCTAAGTCGAATTTATGATATTGGGTGGGTTCTGGGCCACCAATACACAATTATTATCGTAAAAATTGACCATCAAGATTCTTGTGCCCTTAGTAGTTTGATTTAGAACTGCCGCTGTAATATTTCACTACAATGGCGTCCAACATAAGACAGTCACTTATCATTTCTGCTTCAGGCGTTGTTTCACTCTCAAAAAATAACAAGATATTAAATCTTTCCTGTACCTTAACTATATGCATTAACATTTAAAAGTATTTTTCCATGTTACTCACTCATTATTCAGCACTTTACCAATAATCCGCGCTGTAGATCAATCGTGCTAATGGCTGCGTTCCAATTTAGCTGAACAGAAAACTTAAACGTTTATTTAGGACGAGAATCATACTGAAATCAATACTTATGTATGAAACTTTATTTCAATGACACAGAAACTCTATTTTTCAAATATTACTAAGCAACATAACACAGTTTTTACCGTCCTCAGTGCTACGTGGCATCAATCCCGTCCGATCATTACAACAGTTCGAACAAGAAGAAGAATTACTCTAGAAAAATCAGAGATAACAAAAGATGAAGATTTCCATTATCTTTTTCCATGAGTATTGTCTGAGATATAATTTTCACCCCTGACAGTAGTTAATTATTATTATTTTAGTATCGACGAAGTCCTTTTATATTAATATCACGAGAATGTTCGCCCAAATTGCACACACAATGCCGTCGTGAATATTGTTCTGAATAAAATATAGTCGTGGATGTTACAGAATCTCGTATACGCTCGACATTTTCATCAGACGTGCGTGGCTGACCAGTTTTCGCTTTGCATATGCTACGAACGTCGAAGAATGTTGTATGCTAGTCATAAATATGCTTGTGCGAAGGCGGCTTCTTGCTGAACCGATAGCGGGATGCACTTCATAGTTGAACAATGAAAGGACTTCGCGCAAATTCCAACACACAAAATGTTTCCTCTGGTAATGTAGTCGCCATGTTCCATTTGTAAAGACTGTGCCCTTGAGAGTAAAGAAACTTTTAAATTTGGTGCTACATAGAATGCTGAAGATTAGATGGTAATTAATTTAGAAAGACCCGCTTCAGTTGTACTCCGTCTACAGGCCACTAGTGGCCCATAGGGACCATCCGACCACCGTGTCATCCTCACTGAGGACGCGGATAGTAGGGGCATGTGGTCAGCACATCGCTCTGCCTGTCGTTATGATGGTTTTCTGTGACCGGAGCCTCTACTATTCGGTGGAGTAGCTGCTCAATTCGCATCACGAGCTTGAGTGCACCCCGAACAATGGCAACAGCGCATGGCGCCTGGATGGTCACCCTTCCAAGTACCGGCCACGCCCAACAGCGCTTAACTTTGGTGATCTGACGGGAACCGGTGGTTTCACTGCGGCAAGGCCGTTGCCCTCAGTTGTAATAGTATTTCTTTAAACCACGACCACATTTTCACATCACAATATCTTTTACACGTGTTATAAGGGACGATAAAAAGTTTCTCTTTTAGGTCATTGCTGCAACGAATATGTAACGTTGCATGACTCAGATGCTGGTATATAAACACCGATAAGTAGTCAAGTTATTACTAATGGCATTCGTGTCTTTCCGATGTGCGTGCGGTGAACGCGGAAAAGTTTTCTATGTGCGACGTTATTACCTCATGCGTCCAAACAGGATCAACGTGCTGTTAGTCTTTTCTCGGCTGTCGAAATGACAAACACCGGTAGACAGCCACTAAAGAATGAAGAATGTGTATGGGACAGTATGTCAGTCAAAAACCGGGAAAACTGCGACCAGGGACGCTGCTGCTTCACGGTAACGCACGTCCCCACAACGCAAATGCAGAAATTACGCCATTTCGAGTAGGAGACACTCGAACACCTGCCCTACAGTCCTGATTTCTGCCGCTGCGATTATTACGTCTTCGATACCTTAAAAACAGCCTCGAAATGTTGACGAGTCCTGTCGGACGACAATGTGTAGCAGACAGTTACGGACTCCTTCACGAAACAGGACACAATTTTACCAAACGGGCATCTTCAACCTGGTGCCTAGGTGGGATGAATGTCTCAATCCTCACTGTGATTTTTCCTGATTGGCATATAGATTCTGGACTACGCAGCTTTCGAACGGAAATTTTTTTATCGTCCGTTTTAAGATAGAAACATGGAGTAAATTTTAACTAACGCGTAGGGCAAAAGAACCGTCTGATTTTGCAAGTGCATATCTTTCAACCGCATGCACGTGGAACGCTGAGGTCCTTTTTATACACTACTGGCCATTAAAATTGCTACACCAAGAAGGACTGCAGATGGTAAACGGGTATTCATTGGACACACATATATTACTAGAATTGACATGTGATTACATTTTCACGCAATTTGGGTGCATAGATCCTGAGAAATCAGTACCCAGAAACACCATCTCTGGCCGTAATAACGGCCTTGATACGCCTGGGCATTGAGTCAAACACAGCTTGGATGGCGTGTACAGGTACAGCTGCCCATGCAGCTTCAACACGATACCACAGTTCATCAAGAGTAGTGACTGGCGTATTGTGACGAGCGAGTTGCTCGGCCACCATTGACCAGACGATTTCAGTTGGTGAGAGATCTGGAGAGTGTGCTGGCCAGGGCAGCAGTCGAACATTTTCTGTATCCAGACAGGCCGGTACAGGACCTGCAACATGCGGTCGTTCATTATCATGCTGAAATGTAGGGTTTTGCAGGGATCTAACGAAGGGTAGAGCCACGGGTCGTAACACTTCTGAAATGTAACGTCCACTGTTCAAAGTGCCGTCAATGCGAACGAGACGTGACCGCGACGTGTAACCATGGCACCCCATACCATCACGCCGGGTGATACGTCAGTATGGCGATGACGAATACACGCTTCCAATGTGCGTACACTGCGATGTCGCCAAACACGGATGCGACCCTCATGATGCTGTAAACAGAACCTGGATTCATCCGAAAAAATGACGTTTTGCCATTCGTGCATCCAGGTTCGTCGTTGAGTACATCATCGCAGGCGATCCTGTCAAGTGATGCAGCCTCAAGGGTAACTGCCGCCATGGTCTCCGAGCTGATAGTCCATGCTGCTGCAAACGTCGTCGAACTGTTCGTGCAGATGGTTGTTGTCTTGCAAACGTCCCCGTCTGTTGACTCAAGGATCGAGACGTGGCTGCAGGATCCGTTACAGCCATGCGGATAAGATGCCTGTCATCTCGACTGCTAGTGATGCGAGGCCGTTGGTATCCAGCACGGCGTTCCGTATTACCCTCCTGAACCCACCGATTCCATATTCTGCTAACAGTCATTGGATCTCGACCAACGCGAGCAGCAATGTCGCGAGACGATAAACCGCAATCGCGATAAGGTACAATCCGACCTTTATCAAGGTCGGAAACGTGATGGTACGCATTTCTCGAATCATTTGCATATCACAGCATCTTCTTCCTGTCGGTTAAATTTCGCGTCTGTAGCACGTCATCTTCGTCGTGCAGCAATTTTAATGGCCAGTAGTGTAATTACGTGTAGCATTAAAGTTTCTACTTATCTCTCACAAATGTTCTGTGAGCCCTGCACTGGGCTCACTGCAAACATAGAGACGGCAGTCCATGTTCTTGGGAGCATCTCTAGAGTTGCTGTGCGGCGTCGCGGTTTACCCAAAGGTTTTGGAAGGGGAAGTACACAAATCGCAGAGTTTCGCAAACTCTGCCCCCCCCCCCCCCCCCCAAAAAAAAGAAAAGAAGCACAATCCATGAAATTAGGCGACCTTTTAAGACAGTGGTGTAATACGCTAAGGCAGGTTATTGCTAAGAAATTTTCTGATATGCCGCACGAACAATTGTAACTGAACTGGAGCTATTGAAACGGAGAGCGCAGAAGACTTTTTTCTGCTGTGTTATCGGCATTTGACTCAACGCACATCGAGTAACGAACGAACGAGCGAACGAGGTAGCTGACACAGGGGGGCTGTTACTGCCGAACACATGAACGGGTAACTTTTGACAAAAAGATGAAAATGCATCACCAAATTTCTATTTTCATTCATTAATCACAAAGCGCACCAAACCTTTTTCACAGTGGGCCGGATAACTGACGAAATGGAGAACCCGGGCCGCATCATATTTTTGTACAATACTTGCAAGCGACGTCGAAAGCTCTGGGAAAAACAAGTGAAAAACTAATTTCAGCATTCCATATCAATCGTAGGTCAGTGGCACGCAGTGGAAAAAAACCAACGGCAACTAACATATTTATGTACTAAGAAGTCTCCAAAATTGTTAGAAAAAAGACAGGTACATCAAACCTAGTGTGCAGATATCTGAATCTCACAAACTAAGCTGCAAAAAAACGCTAGTGTGATTTGTGAAACTGGCGTTTGGCTTTTAGATATCGTCTTTGTTTGCTTTTGTATTGCTGCATCCGTCCAATGGAATTGCTTTCCAATGTTCATCAGTCAATCTCGATCGATGTGCTGACTTCGCGTACTTCTTTTTTTAAAATGTTCGCTCACGAATGTAAGTTGTGTCATCCCAGTGGCAAATTTCTTCATTTTCGGAAACTCAGCATCAGGTAAGCAGCGATAAAATTCATCACGTTTTCCTTCTCTGTGATTCTTTCTGAACAAGTCATTTGCTTGCAAGCCATTGACCTCTAACTGCAGTTCAAATGGCACGTCACCAATGTAACAGTCAAATGGATTCTGGGACAGATGAATTCACTCTCAGTTCTCTCAAGATGGAATTTATTTTCAGAAAATCAAAGTTGACATCTGCAGGGGTTGTAGCATAAAACGTTTTAGTGCAGTGAAAATGAGAAGTTTTCTCTTTCCAGTTGTCCTTCAAACAACAACAGCTTTCTCCGAAATCCTCTAATGATTCTGTAAAGATCACAGACGAGGTTGTCTCTCCCTGGAGATTCAAACTCATTTCATTCATGTGGGCTGTGATGTCGTTCCGGGGCTTGTAAATACGAAATAGGTCGTCACCGCAGCTGAGTCACCACTACTGTCTGAAAAGGCAAGTCACAGAATTCATAATCAAATTCATTACGAAAAGCTAGAAACACGATGATTGAGTGGATGTCCCCGAATGAAGTGGGTTTGAGCCATCGTCCTTCCGAATGCGAGTGCAGGGTTCTAACCACTGCACCACCTCGCTCGGTGATTCATTTGCAACAAACTTTGTTGTGAAGAGATCTGTTTGGGTTTCTAAAGTATATTTCACTGCGTAACCTTCCAGAGAAGTATGAATATGTTGACAGATATTTTACTTCATATCTACGCCGAAGATTGTGCTCTTTCTTAACGGTAACGTTTTCGTTCCATATCACCATGTTTTGTTTCCACAAAGTATTTCCTCACTCCAAATTTTCATTGAAAACGCGACACTCGGCGTCCACTTCTCGTTTCTTAGTAGCCATAATGAAGAATGAGGTAAACGGGATATGACAAAAAAAAAAGACATTGAATAACAAGCATCATTAAAATATTGGGACAGCGCGAAAAGGCAAACGTTACGATAATCAAGAAAATTTATGATACGCCCGCTAAACCCGCTGGGCAGGACAGGTAATTAGGATTGTGGAAAGGGCCAAATAATGTTGGGGTCAGTTTCACCTTCCAATTGTAATTTAATAACACATTTACAACCAAAGAGGCACATAGGCGAACCTTTACCAAATGCAACTCTTTCAAGGCTGAAGGCCTCCAAACAAGAAATCTTAACAAATCAACAAGATAAAATCCAATTAAGATAGAAATAAAATAATTAGAAAAAAACATCTATCACAGCTAGGTGGAAAGCCTCAAAGCAATGTAGATAGTACATACATATGCAAGGTGCAATACAAATGGCTGAAGGCCAGAATTAAGTTTCAAAATTTTAGAATATATTACCATAATCTTTTAAAAGCACAAGAGTGCAATGTTTAAGCTTGAAAGATAATTGCAAGACTGAAAGCCCACAATTAATTTTGCAAAATTCTTAAGAAAAAAAGGAAAAAAAAATTAACCATAAGCCTTAAATTTGAAGTAGCTGAAAACAGATAACTAAACACCGGTGGGAAAGACAGTAAAGACAACGGCACTCAGAAGCCTCCAGGCAGGTCGGTCTCCCCTCGTTCACTTAGCCGAGACAGGTGGTGATCCCAACTACACTTGATCCGTCGGAACCAAACCAGGGGACAGCCAAGGACCGACCGACACAACGACTTGCTTCCCATCAATCAGTACATGAGAACTCAAACAGAAAAGTTTGCAAACGTGATAATCCACAATGGAATATCTATTAGCTATCAAAATTACACACCATGTTGGACAGCTACAACAGGTGAAGAAAGGACACTGCCTGAAATTACGTTAGTGGCCAGGGCAGGTAACCGGAATACTAACGGCCAGAACGCAGAAAATTCCAATGGTGCACTCGAATTGAAGTCAGCCATAACGGTTAATTGCACCGCATGACGGCTAAATTTCAGCAGTAGAAACACTCGGTGTTGCTCACAGGAAAACCTCCTAAACAGCAAGCCACCGAAACGAAACACCACAACATGAATGAACGTGGCTTGGGTAGTTGAAACCACTACTCAACTTTGACGTCATAGGACGGTGAACCACGAAGCTCGTAGCGATCGGACAGCTCCACACACGCTACGACACTGCGCTGGGTGGGACTGCCAGCGGACCCAGCCGACTGCACCGGGGGGAGATAACTTCCCTGGTCCACAACAACCGACCGACTCCCCTCAGAATGCCGACAACATCTAAAATAGTCGTCAGTTGAAAATAACGCCAACTACACACACAAACTGACAAACTCTTGAACGAAGACCTGAACAATACCCAACAGTAACTAAACACGGACGAGGACAAGTTACACACACACATACATACACACACACACACACACACACACACACACACACACACAAACAGCCGACTGATGAAAAATCGGCGAGCCAAAACGCGTCGTCCAGTAGGATGACCGACCGACGATCCACCAAGACGGTGGCCCGGCTCAAGTGATGCGTGGCGGCAATTGTCGGCCGAGCCATGTCGACGCAGAGCTTACTGCTGCTCCAACACGACTGCACCAGCGCCGCATTGTAGCTCCCCGACTGCCAGGTCCGGACTGCACTCCACATGCGTTCCAACAGACTGGCAGACCCGAACTCGCGACCGCAACACCGTACGACAGACAACGATCGTGAAGTAATAGCAGTCGAGCAAAGATACTGCGATAGGGGATATATCGATACGCGGTACTAGCGCCAGTCACTGTCAGGCATAGCAGCAACTCAGTGACAGTAGTAATTTAAATTAACGTCGTGAGGTGGAAGTACGTTAACAACAGGATGTAAAATATGTGATGGCGGGAACATGAGCCACGCACGGCTTAATTTGTATGTGTTAATTAAGACCCAATACAAGATATTTAAGCCATATGGCAATCATTAGGTCTCCACACGTGTGAAGATCTACTATTCGAAAAACAGTATTAATATTTAAATTGTATCATAACATCTCGTGTTCTATACGTTTAAGCAAGCAAATTTACGTAACGTCGGCGAGCCGGATGAAATGACGTCGCGGGCCGAATACGCCGTGCGTGCCGTAGTTCGATGAACAACTGGATGAATATTTTTTTTTTAACACCCTTTATGTTTGTTTTGGGGTAGTCTTCCATTATTCGGCGGATCAGAAGCTCTAGATCTCTGACATCCACCAGTGCCTTCATGTTTTAGTAAAAAGCCAAAAAACAGATTTGGTCACACTGCCCTTATTGCATATTGTGTGCCCTCCTCTTTCCTGAGCTTATACAAGAATTATCCAGCCAATTAAAAGAACCTCATAACTTTCTATTTGAGCAAAATCCGAACAAAGACGCTGTAGTTCATGACACATGCATTCGGCCTATTGCCAAGGAGAAAGTCACGTCAGATTCCGGGAATCGAACCTCTGTTCCAAAACCCGTCGCGCGACACTAGCCCCTCTGGGTTCAGCCTGCAAGAAAGACAAGTTGCGGCAATCCGAAAGCAATCTCACGGAGACAAATTTTAAGTACTGGGCATTATGTAGCGAGCCGGACAGCGGGGTGTAGGAGTAATTACCATATTTCCGCCGTTATGGAGGCAAATGCTCGCTTTAATTAAACGCAGATTGGGTTTGTTGTGCGCGGGCCGGCTTATCTGTGCCTGCGGTCTGCGCTAAATGAAGACATCCTGGGCGCCGCGCGCGGAGCATTTCATTTACATAAATTAATGTGACGCCGTATTAAATGTGGACAGTTCTCGGCGGAACGGGTTTCGTAGGGCTGTGACAAGAACGCGCTTTCCCGTAACAGAGCAGAATTATAGTTCTGGAAGATGGTCCCCCCCCCCCCCCCCGTAATGACTATCTAGGAGGCTATTCCACTGGGTCTTCATGAGCGAGAGATCCGTTTCGATAGGATTCCCAAATCCAGTTTCCATAAACCGATTGCCCTATGCCACTTATGTTTGGTCATGGTAACAATCCAATATCTATTTTGGAAATTTGGATCTAGCTATCGGATTTCCTCTTCCACAGTCGCACTTCTGGCATTTGCTTAGACAGTGAAGCTCCTACTTTTAAAAATAAGGGCCAATGTGGACGGAGTGCGACCAAGGAGAAGACGAAATATTACGACGTTTAAGGATTATTATTTTAATTAATTGATGAGCCATCGTGATGACTGAATCAGAAGCCGAAGCTGCTGATTTGTAGAGTCTATTCGCGAAAGCAACGATCAGAAAATTGATATCAGACCAAGCTAGCAAAATGGATTCAAGACTTAAAATATAAAATGATCAGCGAAAATTGTTTCCTGACAATCTGTTTTCTCCTTCCGGAAGTTGAGTTGCATGTAATTGAGAAAGTAGCGAACTGCCCCACGGAAACACAGCTAGGACACAAGTGACAGCTTTTTATTCCAAAATCATTAAAAAAAATTAAAAAAAAAAATAGTACAGCTAATATTAACGTTTTCTGCTTCGCCGTTTCCTTAAAGTGTTATCCACATCTGTTTTCTGCAAGGCACCGTACGGTGTGTGACCGAGGGCACATAATGTAGCCAGCCGTTGTGGCCGAGCGGTTCTAGGCGCTGCAGTCTGGTACCGCGCTGCTGCTACGGTCGCAGGTTCGAATCCTGCCTCGGACATGGATGTGTGTGCTGTCCTTAGGTTAGTCAGGTTTAAGTAGTTCTAAGTCTAGGGGACTGATGACCTCAGACGTTAAGTCCCATAGTGCTCAGAGCCATTTGAACCATTTTAGCACATAATGCAAATGTATGATTATCCTGCCGCCTCCCCCCCCCCCCCCCCCCTCTATCCACTGCGCCTCTTTTCATATCACATGAAAGGATGGCGATATCGCTATGTATAGATTTCTTATTGCATTGCGGTCATCACGTGAGATGTACAGTATGTTGGAGGAAGCAATATGTTTTTTGACTAATATCGGCTCTTGGGCGCTCGTAATAAGACTCTTCATGGTGTACATCATCTTCCTGTAAAGGCTCCACTGCATTCTGTTGAGGATTTCATGGCACTATGATGCTGATTAAACAAGTTCCTAGCGAGTCGTACAGATCTGTACATAGAACTTCTCGTTAGTTTCTTTTTTTCTCTCTGTCTCTCTTCCGTTTACCCAGACTGAGGGAAAATACTCAGTAATTGGCCGCAAACGGGTTTTGTAGGCGACTTCTTTGGTGCGCAACTTCACTTCCATGGTAAAATGTTACAACCCTTATAGGGTGGTATTGCGTGGTAGTAACATTTTATTCGACGCTCGATATGTAATTGCTTTGCTACTTTAGGATTTGTATCACACTTGGTTTCGGAAGAATATTATTGTAGGTTCTTTTAAAATTTAAGAAAGAATGGAGGTACAATTGATTTTATCTTCATCCAATAAAAGTTCATATTAAAGACTCATGTAATATTTGCACTGTTGTTTGACGTGTTCGTATGAGAACTAGAGATGTTATAATACTGCCGCACAGCTACTTGCATTAATATCTCAATGCAGAATGGGAATCCAGGCTAAATTCAGATTAATTTTTTTCTTTCGATTATTTACTGCAGCTGTACTTTTCACTAATCGATGACTTGCACTTTCTTCGCTTGAAGACACATTAAAATACATCTACATCTACATCTACATCTACATTGATACTCCGCAAGCCACCCAAAAGCCACCCAACGGTGTGTGGCGGAGGGCACTTTACGTGCCACTGTCATTACCTCCCTTTCCTGTTCCAGTCGCGTATGGTTCGCGGGAAGAACGACTGTCTGAAAGCCTCCGTGCGCGCTCTAATCTCTCTAATTTTACATTCGTGATCTCCTCGGGAAGTATAAGTAGGGGGAAGCAATATATTCGATACCTCATCCAGAAACGCACCCTCTCGAAACCTGGCGAGCAAGCTACACCGCGATGCAGAGCGCCTCTCTTGCAGAGTCTGCCACTTGAGTTTATTAAACATCTCCGTAACGCTATCACGGTTACCAAATAACCCAGTGACGAAACGCGCCGCTCTTCTTTGGATCTTCTCTATCTCCTCCGTCAACCCGACCTGGTACGGATCCCACACTGATGAGCAATACTCAAGTATAGGTCGAACGAGTGTTTTGTAAGCCACCTCCTTTGTTGATGGACTACATTTTCTAAGCACTCTCCCAATGAATCTCAACCTGGTACCCGCCTTACCAACAATTAGTTGGTTCGTTTCCTCGAATTTATGGGAAACAATCTGAGTCTGTGATGAAATTCCTCAAGTATCATTCAAATATTTTCTTTAAACAGATTCAATAAATTCATCCCATAAACAGAGTTTTTTATCTTCTGCATTTCAAATAAATTTATCGGATGTAGCACTACACGAGTACGTGTTACCGCCCGGTTATGAAAAACTTTAAGTTATTAAAACATATTAGCGGGAAAGCAAACGTGGCTAAATGAAAATTGTTGCACAATTAATATGTATCTCTTTTTCCTTTCGAATGCCAAATGTAGGCAACGGCGTTCTGGAGTGAGCTGCAGGTATCATCTTGCAAGGACTGACTGTGGGCTCGGCGATAATGCCCTGCTTATGCCAAGTCCCCGTGTCGAGGATGCAACAAACAGAAAACACTGAAAAACACTTTGTAGTGTTTAATAAGCGTAAAAATAGGTTGGACGACGTACTTCGCCGTAACTCGTGGAGACAACAACTTTGTAGTGGTACAGCATCTGACGCCGTATCACTACAATACGACAGGATTCTTCCAACAAATGTAGTTCTGGAGTATACCTTCCCCCCGTCTAGATTTATGTGGTCGTTCTAACTGGAGATTGACAAATATTCGTAGATACCTGGAAAAGAAAAGAAAGACTCATACGGCATAGTTGGCTGGAGTATGGTCGCCAGGTGTCCAGGTTTTTACGGATGTATCCGGTCAAATATACAAAAGTCCCTCCTGTCCGGCTTTTGTTAGGCTTCCAAGCGATGAAATGGGTAAATCTCGTTCCAAGCTAACGACGTAAGCCCTAGGACTAAGTATGAGGAGGAGCAAGGAGATATACCATAAGGATATATAGACATATCAACCAGTGCTATTTTTTTTGTGTCTGTGTCCTATGTTTTTCTTCCTAGGCCTAATTGTGTAATTTAAAATTATCCTGTCAACAGTTCAACGAAATGGCTACCAAGCAAACAAAGTTTTCGATAAATTGGCTCCAAATGAGGAATATTAGTACCGGTATTTAACTATAATTTTCGTTGTTTCTTCCCAAGTCAAATTGAAATGACCAGTTATTCAATATCTTAGTTGCTAACATAAGTGACAAATTATCTGGCTGTTTACTGACCTTTTTTTAGATTAAGCAGATGTAATTTGACTACACAAAAACTTAATTGATTACTAATAAACAGTTGAAGATTCCATTTAAAATACGGCAGAATCTTCGGTTAAATAAAACGCCAAGTCCGGCTTTTCTATTTTTCTCCCTGGTAACTCTAGTTGTGGGACCCTGAAGGGGTAGGTTCAGCCGCTTAATAGGGAGGCTTACTTCCTCTGCACCCTATGTCCCCTTTCCTCAAACTTGCACATTAATTGTATCTGTCCAGTGTAGGTGACTGTAATGGATGTGTCTGTAGTTGCCGGCCGGTGTGGCCGAGCGCTTCTAGTCGCTTCAGTCTGGAACCGCGCGACCGCTACGGTCGCAGGTTCGAATCCTGCCTCGGGCATGGTTGTGTGTGATGTCCTTAGGTTAGTTAGGCTTAAGTAGTTCTAAGTTCTAGGGGACTGATGACCTCAGATGTTAAGTCCCATAGTGCTGAGAGCCATTTTTTTTGTCTGTAGTTTGAAGTCATGTTTGTTTCCTGTCATGAGAGAAGGGCGAGGGTAGAACCCGATACAGGCGCAAAGCCTACGCCTCTCGAATAGCACCTAGGAGGCGAAGATCTCAAAACCCCTATTCGACGGACAGATCAACATAAACAGTGTCACATGTCCTCATTCTGTGAGTCACTGTGCAAAGATTCGATTTTTAATTCAGGACTGTGGCTGTTCAGGAACTTTACACCACAACTCTCCTTCCCTTGTGGTCCAAATACTGCGGGCACTAGAATTCTAACCGCCTATCTCAGAGTCCGCTACCGAACTAGCGTTTTAGATACTTGAAGGTTGTACAGATTTCAGTAGCCGATCAGCCATAGCGTAGCAAGACCAATACGCGTGAAAGGTTCGCAGCTTTCACGACCACTCACCCCGTTGGTATTCAATGACCGACATTATGCTCCTAGTTCTAAAACCACTCCTTGAATAACAAAATGAAACTTTCTCTCTAAAGTTCCTGATTCGGAAACTGAAGAGTACGCAGTGGGGGTCGCACTTCAGTATAACGACGTTTCAGCAGTGTCATTGTCTCTTTCTGCCGCTAACTATGCTGCGCCATTCTGGCACGGACCATGTAGGTATTATTCTCTACATCTGTATCTTCACTGAGTGTACTATTAGAACAGCTATTTCTCCTCCCAATTCCTGTCACAATGACGAATGGCACGTGGGAGAATGACAGTCGGCAAAGCTCTGTGCGAGCTCTGATTTTCAGCTCGTGATAATTACGCGAAAGGTACGTCGGAGGAAATAATATGTTTCCTTACACCTCTCGGAACGCACTTTCTCGAAATTTAAATAGTAATCCTCTCCGTGGTGCACAACGTCTGCCACTGGACTATGCTGAGTATCTTCGTAACGCTCTCGCGCCGACTAAATGATCCCGCGACGAAACGCGCTATTCTTCGTAACACCTTTTCTCTCTCTCTTTCTCTTCTATTAATCCTACTTGGTAAGAAAAAAATGGTTCAAATGGCTCTGAGCACTATGGGACTCAACTGCTGTGGTCATAAGTCCCCTAGAACTTAGAACTACTTAAACCTAACTAACCTAAGGACATCACAAACATCCATGCCCGAGGCAGGATTCGAACCTGCGACCGTAGCGGTCGCGCGGTTCCAGACTGTAGCGCCTTTAACCGCTCGGCCACTCCGGCCGGCTACTTGGTAAGAGTCCCAGAATGATCAACTACAGACCTATTCGAGAAGCAGTCGGGTGAATGTTTTGTAAACCACTTCTTTCGAGGATCCGTAGGTCAGTGGTCAGGCTAATTACACATTCCCTGAAACCAACACCACAATTGAATTTTTAGTACCTAACAGAAATAGTTTGACCTGGTAAGGCAAAGCTGAAATTGTGGAGAGGAAGGCACCTCACCTATGCAGATGAGTGACGGCAGCTGAACTTGTAACATATCGTTCCCAAGCCTTCTTTTTGTTGGTTAGAGACACTTAGCTGACCTGGGCCAAACGATTGATGTAGGCTTCTTCCAGCCTCAAGGTGATGCGTTTATCATTTCCCAGTCCATCATAGGTGGGTTCTGGCCGGGCTTTATAACAGAACGGCTTCTGGTCGAGTGTATCTTACATAGCTCGTAGGCAAAATAAGTTCCACATCCTTCTTCACAGAGATCGCGCCTGTCCGAAGATTAGGAAAATTACTTTTAGACGTGTTTACTCAGCTCTAGCGGTCGATATGTGAGCACTGAGTAGAATAAATGCTTCCGTAAAATTATTTTTTGACATAATTGATTGGAAACAAAATACGTTCTTCTATTCGTTTATCCGTTGCTGTACGAACCAAGAATGACTGTTGACACCAAGATGCTTAAGCACATTTATCTCTGGTAAGCGTACTAAAATTCTCAAGTGCAAAACATTATTATGTAATTTGTGTTCAATTTAGATGCCTCTTGAGTAATAAAACACAATGTCTCACTGGTATATCCTATCAGATCACAATGCTTTGAAAATCATTCCTAGATTTGCAATTTATATCACTTCTCATAAGCTCGGTAAGTCAAAGATTAAACACCACTTTCTTTTAGCGTCGTGAGGTATATAAATGTTCATTCAGTAAAAATCCGCTCTTCCTGACCTTCGGACACTATAAATAAACTGGAGTCATCAATTTCCAAAATAACTAATTCTGCAAAACTTTTCTTTTTAGATGGTCTAAAAAGTTTTATTTCGTAAAACCATACGCAGACGACTGCTACGTATGTATTTCAATGTACAGCTGAAACTTGGCTATTCCAGAACAGCTAACATCAAACTCTGACGTAGAACTGAAATTACAACATTAAATTTTCGTTTATAAAACATAATTTCACTGTTAAAAACATAGGCCGCAGCAACTAAGGGATGTTTCCGGCATCTTCCCGCGCACGGCATTCGGCTATCTAACGTCTGCCCCGCGACATCAAAATTCCGGCCCAGCTGGGAGATTCCTTCCGCTGCAGCTTAGCTGCTGCTCCGCTCATGGAATACAAGACATCACACACACACACACACACACACACACACACACACACACACACACACACACACACACACATTTTGTAGGTTTTAAAACAGAAATTGACATCTATACAAACATTGTCTGTGTTACAATATACTTAACATGAAGAAGTTCAGGCGGACACTTACCGGATATCGTGGCCAAGATAAATGATACTGTAAAAAACTCTGTTTCGCCACAAGGACTAGTCTCTTTTCCATGAAGGCAGAATTTTTCAGTAACTGTCAGAAAAGAAAACAATTCTCAGTAAATACTGGCAGTACGCAGTACTTTCCAGAGGAGTGCTGTTGGTGGGAAAAGACCATAACGAATGAGAATGCTGGTACTCAGCTCCTGAGGATTACTGGATGAAAGGTCAGGTGATAAAAACGTTTCCGGCAGTTAGGAGGAACTCGTCAGCCCTCCGGGGTGTGTGGGTTGTCTCCTCTGTGGAGCAAATATGCTGTTTCGAGAATATTACTGCCTTCCTAGTTCGTAGTGCTCCACCTTTATTCACAGCATATTTTTTTCCAATAAGGAGATATGAAATAATTGTAACTGTGTTTCCCGCGCTTAGGTGTGAGTGCACAACGGTTGTCCCACTTTTGTAGACAGCAGAGCACACGTGGTTAATAGAGCAAAGTTCATGCAAGACAGTGGAGCCATTAGCCTACTGGAGATGATGATTTATTAAAAGCGGTGGACTTGCCAGGATCTAATAGAAGCCAATAAATTACACTCGTTTCCTTGGAAGTCCGGAGCTTCTATGACTTTTTCACTGTTGGGTGTTATTCTGTTCGTGTTTATGGAGATTATAACGTAAGTTGCTGGGAACGAGGTGGAGGCGGCGAATTCATTTGTTAGCGTTTTCCAGTCCACTGGTGGAACGGCGGAATATTTCGGAATGCAGCTTGATAGCTATATGGCATGTATAATTTGTTTCGTAGCTATGACAAGGTTTACCCTGTCTCGCGAGTTGGAACAAGGCTAGCGACCCTTATTTGCAGCGGTTTTCATGGTGTGTCGGTGCAGATAATTAATCCAGGCCTGCCGATGAACGTTTCCGAATTCATATGGGGTGCAACACGTCGCGTAATTTATATGCATGCTTCACAAGGGCAACACGCGGGCGTGTAAAATCGCTTTTTTGTGTATCCGTACTGGCGTAGCCCAGTACAAAAACCACAGTGATCACGTTATCTAGACATTTGTCACAGGACATTCCATTCGCATGTCATTGAAGTGCCGCATTTGGACTTCGACGAAGAATAAGAAACGAACAGCATCTTTCTTTTTTATAAATACTGTTCTATAAGTAAGGGAGAGTATTGTACCTTAGAGAACTTCTCAAACTTCAGGCTCTAGTCAACACTGTAACGGAAGTTTAATATATTTTCTTATTCCATTGTCAGATAATAATAATGACCTTATGTGTACTGCAGACTTTTGTAAAATTATAAAAGTTACTCTGGAAAAGTAAGGTTTTTCAGATGTGAAACCTGTTCCACGGTGCAACATGATAACGTACCTCGAAACAAATATTATTTTCAGATGTAAAAATGCAGCAATGGAAAAAATATTGTCAGTACTGTATTTAATAGTCTGTCAGTGAGCGTCAAACGTTTGTGCTCGACGGCCAATACTGAGATTGTGGCGCGTCACCTTGGGCAGTAAATGTACCGATTTTATTAGTAATTGGTAACGTATATAAATCAGTAAGTAATGAACCGGCAATAAATCAGAGATATTTATCACTGCAGACAGTTCTACTGCAGCCAATGAGATTCTGGCCGAAGGTGTGTCCGGAGGCGCCCCAGACAGCTGTGGGTTACCAACCTGACTGATGCCCGCCATACAGCCCGACAAACAGGAGTGGTGGTCTGGGATGCCATTTATTTTCGCAACAGGACCTTTTTGCTCGTCATGCGTGTCATTCTTACAGCACAGTGGTACGTCGACGATATTCTACGTCCCGTTTTGTTTCCCTTAATGACAAGCCATCCTGGGCTTACGTTTCAGTAAGATGGTGCCCGCACGCTTGTTTTCGTGCTTGCCAAAATTTACCTTGGGCAGCCAGGCTCAAATGGTTCAAATGGCTCTGAGCACTATGGGACTCAACTTCTGAGGTCATTAGTCTCCTAGAACTTAGAACTAGTTAAAACTAACTAACCTAAGGACACCACACACATCCATGCCCGAGGCAGGATTCGAACCTGCGACCGTAGCGGTCTCGCGGTTCCAGACTGCAGCGCCTAGAACCGCACGGCCACTTCGGCCGGCGGGCAGCCAGGTCGCCAGACATAATAACATAATAGTCACTATGCTCTCCAAAAGAACTGAACATAAAAATGCAAGTTACTTTTCCCGTAGATCAGCAGCATTTCTACATTATCCTCATGTGTGCACATCACACACAGTTACACAACAAGCTTGTATTCACAACGCGTACTAGCGCCACGGAGTTGATAAATTACTCTCATGTATAACTACACTGTACACTAAAGCAACAACAAATGAGATCCGTGGGAGGGGGGAGTCTACATGAGTCAGAAATTATAAACAAAACACACACCTCTACTTCAGCACTACATTGGTTACGTAATGCTTACAATCAAGGCAGTAAACAGCTCGGTTTCTTCACAACCTGTGTACTCTTCATCGTTTGCACAATTACGTTTTATTGGCTGGCTCTGAGCACTATGGGACTTAACAGCTATGGTCATCAGTCCCCTAGAACTTAGAACTACTTAAA
Organism: Schistocerca americana; assembly: GCF_021461395.2. NCBI lineage: Eukaryota > Metazoa > Arthropoda > Insecta > Orthoptera > Acrididae > Schistocerca > Schistocerca americana. The sequence goes on from NC_060122.1 coordinate 657,219,648, forward strand.
CCTAACTAACCTAAGGACAGCACACAACACCCAGCCATCACGAGGCAGAGAAAATCCCTGACCCCGCCGGGAATCGAACCCGGGAACCCGTACGTTTTATTGACAAAAATGGTACAGTTGATGCATTTTAAAATAGCTGTTGGAGAGGTTGAGTGTATTCTTGAATAAAATGTACATGGTTCCATTTAAAACGTTAAATCTCTACCGCGTATTCCTACATCTATGGCGATGCATAAAACGAACACCATCAACAAGAACTATGCAATGATGTTAAAAAACATTGGTTGAAACAATGTTTTCGTTTAACGCATCAGAAAAAGTCAGTTTGAGTGAGAAAGATAAATGGGACACCATGTATATCGAAATATGTATAAAGAAGTCTTCGAAAAAGTTGTACGGGCCGGTCAGAAACATTCTGAAAGGATTGCAACGGTGGTGCAGGGTAGGTTGTTGTGAGACATAGTTGTTAAGGAAAAAAAAATTGATATGTTGCGCCGTTCCCGAGTTAATTAGCACTGAAGTTAGCCGATCAGGCAATTGCGCGTGCAAATACAGTTAGTGTCAGTTGTTCTTATGGCGTGGATGACAGCGCACGAGACTGCTCAGCCTTTACCTCGGGTTTGATCCTTACTACCGTCCCATGTCTAATTTTTGTTACGCTCTTTCATTTAGGAAACCAAAGGACTCGAATCTATGCGGGCAACGGCCTGATTGGCTTGCTTCAATGCCAATTAATTCGGAAACGGCACAACGTTTCGATTTTTTTCTGAACATTTACTTCTCAGCACAACCTGCCCTGCAACACCCTTACAAGCTTTTCAGACTGATTCTGACCACCTTGTATACAGCATCGCAGTGCTATACGAAAAGTAAAATGAACCCCGACTTTATGTAGAAGATAAAGCCTTGTGAAATCATATGAATATCTTTGAAACACCCTGTATTATTAATTGTGTAATGCGTACCGTTACAAAGAAAGAGGCCACTTACTTATCAGGGTCGGTACTTTTTCCTTGCCGTAGTACAACGCGTCGAGTAATTTTCTATTTTGTTTGAATGAGTGAAAGCATCAGTGAGTCACTTCCGTGTATTGCGCCACTTTCATTATACAGTAGTTCTTTTATGTTTGAACTTGAGATTGCTACAGCTACAACCTGCCGAAAATGGAAACTTTTCTAGTTTGGCCTGTGTATGCTACCTCACCTCTTAGCCTTTCTCCTCAAGAACCTACAGCGGTTATTGATCTCTGCTCATTATCAAAACAGTGGATGTACGGCAACTCGAGAGCTTTATTTACTCGGTAAATAATCCATTCTATGTAAATTTGCACCGTAACGTAAGCCAGTTAAGCCGCACAGACTTTACCCGCTTGCTGGCGCTAATAATAGCGGGCCGCAGACACGATAAATAATGCATGGCGTGCGCCGCAACTTCTTAATTACTGTGTTACTCCCTAACGGGGCGACCCTTAACCCGGCATTGCCGAGGGGGGCGGGCCGCAACAGGACTTGGTACGTTCGAAGAGGACCACAAAGTCGCACTCTGGTGCTTGTCACAGGGCGTACTAGAGGAGAACTGGCGTCGATGTCTTTGCTCTGCCAGGATGGACAGAGAGGACACACAAACCCAAAAACACAAAAAAAACTAACAGAAAAGAAAAAGATCCGAAGTTAGACTAGTTTAGTCACAGTCAAGCGCAGAGTGTCAATAAAGTTCGCACTGTTTCAGCTATTAAGAGCCTCTCGTGCAGATGGGGCCGTGGACACAGTGGAAGAAAGAGAACGGTACATTGTGTAGGAAGTAATAAATTTCAAATAGCTTTGCACAAGACAGCTGCCGCATCTGTTAAACACTGAGCAGATCCAAATGTGAATACGAACTACGTAGCAGTGTATGGAGTTACTAAGAAAGAGCGTAACACGTTTAGTGTACCTCTTCGTTACTGCAGATGGGACTTGGAGCCACCGCTTCATGTCAGAAATAATTTTAAAAAATGCAGTTTTTGGAAATATGGCCCAGTAAAAAAAAAATGTGTGATTCATGTTTGGGAAATGGTACGGCTACCTGGGTAAAAAAGTAACGATTTTGATTCAAAACGCTGTTAGGGCAATGCACTTGCTATACAATTTGCAATGAAGAACATTGTTTACTAGATTTGAAACACTTTCTAAAAATGTTCATCCCGAATGCAAAAAATGGATCCAGTTTTATAGACTACAACGCTAAATTACATTTGAAACGAACTGTCTTAGGGTAACTGTTTCTTTCGTTGCTTCTTGGTAGGACAACATAATAATAAATGTAAAACAATATATTGCTTGCCTTGTACAGAATTAATTTATTCAAGTTAACCAGTTTTCGGCTTAAAAGGCCATCATCAGTCTTCAACAGACTGTCGTCATCAAAGAAGTTACAATGTTTGTATATAAAATTACTGATCTAGGCTCAGGCACAAATATCAAGAAATGTCATCTTCAACAGTGCCATGGTAATGTAGTTTAAAGGTAAAAAATTGAACAGTAAAAAAATAATAAAATTAGTACTTGAGAAGACTGTTTCAAGAGGTAACACACATGGAGAATGTAACAGAAACCACTAAAAGAAATAATGAACAGTAGTAACAACAGAATATTCGAGAACATTGTCAGTCACAATAAAATAAAAAGAAATGAATCAGTTGACGAAAACTGAGTAATAGGAACGAACAGACAGTGTGCGAAGTAACAGAAAATTGAGAGGATTCTGTGAAGCTTAGAAGAGGGGAATTATTAAGCTGTGTTTGATGATTTAAAATTTTTAAATTTAAGTTTTCTGAGTTTAATTTCTGATCACATGCCAAAGATACTTTTTTTATAAGTTGTAACTACGCTGTCACAAACGGTGATTATTGTCAAAGATGCAAATGCATGGTTTACACCACGTAAAGGCTATAAAGGAAGAAAGGAAGCCTTAAAAACAAGAAGAAAGGAACTGGATATTCACATTCTAAATCTGATCCTGCCTCAAATTTTGATGAATCACTTTAGATGCCTATCAACAAGATCTCTGCGGTAACTGACTAGATTAACGGAATTTATGTTTCGTGTTCAGATTCAATTAGTAGTTTGTTACTTTACACTAACAATATTTTTGTTCTACACATTTTCGGAACAATGAATAACGCAATATAGATTTAATGTACACTGTTGTCAATAGCACATCTTTGCTAGTACGTCTGTCGGTGGGGCTCCATCTCATTGTTCAATACATTTTCTTATTTTACCAGTGTTAATCGAAAGATAACGAGTTAATTACCGGAGGAGCTAACATCACCGTGAACTATCTTCTAAATTTTAAATAACTGCACCAGAGAAACAAAAACACGATTAAAAAATGTATCCATGCGGGCCGTCATAGCGGTCAGTAATAAATGCGCCTATCTCCAGCTGCTAGCTGGAAGAATTCGACTGAACAGCAAGTAGTGCTCCTCAGGTCGGAATTCCTACTCTCTGAATGCCGAGAATGCCAGAGGCAAGTAAGTCCTTTCATCGGGCTGAGTGGCTGCCTCCATTGTGTGGTGCGAGTGGGGAGCATTGCATTCCATCCGGTACTCTAATCTCATGCACGCTTTTAAGAAGCAGATTAAATTGGTGATTGCCAATGGTCAACAAACTGCACAATTTTATGATGTTCGTTTTGCAGCAGTGATCAGCGATGGCGGAAATGAAAAGGAAAAAAAAAGCTGGTTGGACAGATGTCAAGGTCAGACAAAGCCACTGTGTAGCAGCAAATTCGGAACAGTCATTGGAGTAAAGAAGTAATGATGATCGTTTTCGGTAAACTATTCCTGCTGATGATGCAGCGAGTGTTGTCGCCTTTTCGGCTGCTCTGGCCAGTAGACTAGACTGTACAGTTTCGCTAACGCGGCGAGCGGATTGCCTGCTCACCAGGCGCTACCTTCGAGGTCGTTGCTACGGTTACAGCTTTGAAAGGAGAGAGGCAACGTAACACAGTGATTGAAGAACCTTCCATTAAATGCAGACAAAGGCCACGTGTATTCCCATGCGACTGTCATTTCGGTAACGGAAAGGAAATCAAGGAATTAAGCTGTGTGTGTGTGAGTGGAGGGGGATGTTGTTTCATTGGTTCACTGCATAGCTCTGGCTGGGGGTTTTAAGAGGTTTCCCCTGGCTGTAAGAATCCACTCCAAGTAAACTACCAGTTAGGAATTATAATTTCCCATTTTCTTCGAGGTAGTGCGGGGATATTTCCCGAGTACTTTGGTATATGGCTTCCGTGGTGTCCTGTGGCTCGTAACACAATAATTGCCGTATCTTGATTTCTTACCCCGTTTGTCTTTGAATTTGTATTGCGCCTGATATACTGAGTGTTCAATATTTTAAACATAGCTGCACAACAGCAACGGTTTCACGTAATAAAATTATAAACAGCCGACCAGTTGCAATGGATAAAGAAATTCTTTAACTAGGTTTCGACAAATATAAATTTGTCTTCTTCAGAAGGTAGCAATTTTACATTAGTAAGGACTAATGTACCATCGCCTTTTTTACAATTGTCAGCATAGATCCATGTGTCAAAAATAAAATATAGCCCTAAAATTAGGGTTTGTCACGTAATTATAAAATAGTTCATGGATCTTGCAGAGCTCACAACCGACGTGACAAACCCTAATTCTAGGGCTATATTTTATTTTTGACGCATGGATCTATGCCGACAATTGCAAAAACTGTGATGGTACATTAGTCCTTACTAATATAAAATTGCTACCTTCTGAAGAAGGCAAATTTATATTTGTCGAAACCTACGTAAACAATTTCTTTATCCATTGCAACTGGTCGGCTGTTTCTAATTTTAATACTGAGTGTCTATAATTAAAGTGCCGTTGTTCAGAGATGCAGTGTGGGCTATAATTATCGCATGAAGGGAAACTTGCTAGATATTCTGATGCATTAATGCGGAACCGATTTACGCTGGGAAATAATTGGTTACAATTTTGGCCATCAGGTACATATCTGGCACTGTGAATGTAAGAAGGACGTTCAGAAATGGATTAGAAACGGGACATGGGCTGAAAAGGCCAAGTAAGTGAGAAGGGCGTAATATTGCTTTCATTATTAACCGCCGCTTACAGAATTTGTTCAATATGAGCATTGGAAGTGTCGACGAGATGCTGTACAGTGCTAAATTTGCGCCTGGTGGCCAAAACTGGAATTAATTTTTTGAGCTTAAATCGGATCTGCATTATCGCTTAGCAAATGTACCAATTTTCGCTACCATACGATGTAAGTAGGCTGTTTAGGTTTTTATGTTGGTAACGCCAAGTAGCGCTCTGTATGAAAATCACTGACTGTGCTATGTGCAATCTGTGGCTGGTTGGCATTGTTGGAATATTTGCTTGTGTAGTGTTGGGCTGTTGGATGTGAACAGCGCGTAGCGTTGCGCAGTTGGACGTGAGCCGCCAACAGTGGTGGACGTGGGGAGAGAGATGGCAGAATTTTGAGAACGGACGATCTGGTCGTGTGTCCGTCAGAAAGAGTAAATTTGTAAGACTGGATGTCATGAACTGATATTTATATTATGCCTTTTGAACGCTATTAAGGTAAATACATTGTTTGTTCTCTATCAAAATCTCTCATTTGCCAACTATGCCCATAAGTAGTTAGTGCCTTCAGTAGCTAGAATCCTTTATTTAGCTGGCAGTATTGGCGCTCGCTGTATTGCAGTAGTTTGAGTAACGAAGATTTTTGTGAGGCAAGTGATTCATGAAAGGTATAGGTTATTGTTAGTCAGGGCTATTCTTTTGTAGGGATTATTGAAAGTCAGACTGCGTTGCGCAAAAAAAAAAAAAAAAAAAAAAAAAAAAAAAATTGTGTCAGTTTACTGTTGATCAGAATAAGTATAGAGAGAAATGTCTGAGTACGTTCAGTTTTGCTTAGCTGCTTGAAAAACTAATAACGTAAAGGTTTATCAGCACTGTCATTTATAAATTTTCCAGAGGGGAAGTTTCAACGATAATTACAACCCACACTGGATCTTTGTGAGTAGCTGTACTTTATTTATAAACTCCTGGTATCTGCGCAATACTTTTAATTTCATATTAGTTTATTATTATATAAGTAATTAGTTTCATTCTGCAGTGGAGTGTACGCTGATATGAAACTTCATGGCAGATTAAAACTGTGTGCCGGACCGAGACTGAAACTCGGGACCTTTGCCTTTTGCCTTTTCCATCTGAGCTACACAAGCACGACTCACGACCCGTCCTCACGGCTTCAGTTCCGCCAGTACCTCGTCTCCTATCTTCCAAATTTTTAATTATTATCTGGAAAGAAACTTGTTCCATTCACTCAGCGTATTTATACTTGACGATAGCAACAGAAATGCTCACTGTACTCTTCACCCTCAATCTTGTATTCAACTACGTTGAACTACTGCTCCGTTCTGTCTTAGGTGTGTTTTTCAAGAAGTGTTAGTTGTGCGTTAACAGTCACTGTACAGTCTGCCGTAATCATGGTGGTCGATAATTTGAACAATACCTATAAGGTGTGAATTCTACATTTTCTAGTTCTGCATTTCTTACAGACAGTACTGTACAGAGAGAGAATAGAGTGGACACACTATAATAAAAGTGCACGTCTTTCTTCTGAGGATACTTGCTTAAGGCTGTATTTTGTGTTCAACGTTTTGCTGATTTTGAGTTACAGGCATTTGTTCTGTTGTGAAGGTATTTTCAGAGAAACACATGTAACCTGTATAAATCATAATTACATCTTCCTCTGCAACGAGCCACCTGAGATCGTTAGACCAAAATAGAAAGTATCCCTGAACAACCTCCGAAATTTTGTAAGTAGTTTTCGCATAGGATCTGTATAATGATACATGCGGAACAGAATGGCTGCAAAGTACACTTCACACGCGTTGTCAAACCGTCAACCCTGTGTCCAAAGAGGAGGGAAAAAACACTGTGCATACAGAAGTTACTACAGGGGATTTACAGCGAGGATGTTGTATTTAAGACGACAAAGGAGGGACTAGAAAAACAGTTGCCACGTTGGTACGCCTCGACTTTCACTGAATAATGTATTTCTATGCCCCGTTTCAGTCAGTCGTTGCAGATTGCTCCGTCTGAGACTCTCAACCACCTCTGGTTCCTTCGGTTATTCCAGGATCCTTTTCTTTAATCTACTACCATTTTTCAATCTCTTCAGTTTTGAAATGCAGTTCATAATCAATAAATTATCATCAGAATCTACAACTGCATCAAGAAATGTTTGACACTTTAAAATCTCGTTTCGATATCCCTGTCTTACCATTATATAATCAACCTTAAACCTTCCGACGTCTCCAGGTCTCTTCCACGTATAAGACATACTTTCATGTTTCTTAAACCGTTATTGATAATTAAATTATGCTCTGTGCAAATTACTACCTGGCGGCTTGCTCTTTCATTCCTTTCCCCTGGCCTGTGTTACCCTACTATTTTTCCTTCTCGTCTTATTGCTACTACTGAATTCCTAGATACCCATTACAATCAAATTTTCGTCTCCCTTAACTGTCAGAATATATTGTTTCAACTTCTTCATCATTGGACTAGCTGGCATGTAAACATGTAATACTGTGTGTGTGTGGGGGGGGGGGGGGGGGGGGGTGTAGGCTTCATGTTGATCTTGGCTACGATAATGTGTTCACTGCTCTCTTTGTAGTACGAGGGAGTGTTGAAAGCTGATGCTATCGATTTTTGTATGTGGAAACTCTTAAGGGTTTTTAAATAAAACAAGAGTTGTTAACTTGCTACACATTTACTCTTCATGTCTGCATATTTATTTCTTAACGTAATCACCCTGGCGACGAACTCATTTCTCCCAACGAGAGACCAGTTTGTTGATACCATCACTGTACAAAGTTTGACTTTTCGACGGAGCCACAACCTCAACTCCACTTGCACCGTTTCATCACTATCAGATGAAGTCCTCGAAATTGTTCTATAAGTTTAGGGAAAAGATGAAAATCGGATGGGGCCAAGTCGGGACTGTATGGGAGACGATCGATGATGGTGAACATAAAGCGTCAAATACCGCAGCGTTCGTGTGTGGTCTGCATTGTCACGCTCAAGGAGCGGTGCTCCATGTTCGATTATAGCAAGGTGTTTCTCCTCCGTATTGCACGCTACAGTTTGGAACCCTCTAGCGGAAGAGGGCTGCGAATATGCAAAGATGAAGAATAAAGATGCATAATGTTAATAACATTAGTTTTATTTAAAAAACTTTAAGGGATTTCACGTAAAAAATACGGAGACATTACTTTGCAAAACGTCCTCATATATTACCAGCATTCCTATTTTCTTGGACGTTATTAGGTCTATTCCTGCATTATCCCTATTTTTTGTTGTTGGCACCGCTGTACTGACCTGACCAGAGGTTATTTTCTCCCTATTTACTTCGCTAATTCCTTATGTATCAGAGTTCATCCTTTCTATTTCACTATACCTCAGACCCCTGAAGTGTACACTAATGAGCCGCTTCTGGAACGAAATACTTCACTGATTCTGCGCATCAGGGATCCGTCAGTTTGTAAGTTAGTAGAGGCATGTCGCATTAGAAGTCTGTGTATAGGTCATATAATTCGCGTACACATCGGTCCACTTATCTGCGTACGCCGTGATGGCTGCCGATAGCGACTCAGATAGGTTCCGAAGGATTTACATCAGGCGAAACTGGTCGTCGAGAAATCAACGTGAGTTCAGTATAATGTTCCTCAAACCATTGTAGCACCGTTTTATCTTCGAGACGCTGCCAATTATACTGCTGAAAGGGTCATCGCCGTCGGGGAAGATATCAAGCATGAAGGGATGCAGGTGGTTTGCAACTACCAGGGTATCTTCGATTACTTTGTCGAGTCCCATGCAAGTGCAGGAGAATATCTCCCACAGCGTAATACTGCTCTCGCCAGCCTGCGTCTTTGACGCGCAGCACATTTCGGGGCGTCGTTCACCTCGATGGCAGCGTTTGTGGAGGCGCCAGTGACCTAGTGTACCAAAAATGTGATTCACCCGAAGAGCCGATAAATTTCCACTGATCGACGGTCGAATTCCGACAGTCCCTTGCCCACTACATCGTAATTGACGATGTTGTTGGGTCACTTACGGGAGGTCCGCTGCTAAGGTCCATGTTCGACAATGTACTACAAATGATGTGCTCCGAAATACTTGACGTGCACCAGCATTGCCCTCTTTCGGCAGAAATCCCACAGATCACCGTCTGTCCTTCTTTACAGAAGAGACAAACCTATGAACACTAAGTCCTGTGAAGAGTCGTGGACGTCCAACCATTTTGCACCTAGTGGTAGTTTCACTGTCCTACCCCTTTCCGTAAATGCTCACGACAGTAGCACGTGAACATTCAACCAGCTTCGCCGTTTCCGAGATACTAGATCACAGGCTCTGCGTAATAATAATATATCCTTTTTGTCAAAGGCGCTTACCTCTGTGGATTCCCCCATTTGCAGGTCTCATCTTCGCTAGGGTGATCTCCCGTCGGTGTCTGCTCCTCGTACATACCTACATTAACGCATCACGTTCCACCAGGCGGCATCAAACGTCGCGGTGGACTGTGGTCATATTGTTCTGGCTTACCAGCATATGTTGCACGCTACTTTTCCCTCTTTCTGCTCGACACGTCCCTGACGACTGGTGTTGTCCTGCAGGTGGTGACCCGGCGAGATGTCGCACGTGGGCCGCGAGCCGACGGGCCCCGGGGCCGTGGCCAGCGCGGGGGCGGCGCTGCTGGCGTCGCGCGGCGCCGTGGGGGCGGGCCTGCAGCCGCCGGTGCCGGTGCCGCCGGCGGCGGGCGGCGGGGGACGGCTGGGGCGGCTGTCGCCCATGGTGTGCCCGCTGGCCAAGCTGGGCCGCGCGTCGCCCACGCCGTCGCCGTCGCCGTCGCCCGCCTTCGAGCCGTACCGCTACCAGCTGGAGCAGCCGCAGCAGCAGCCGCACCCCGGCTACCACCAGCCGTACCACGCCGTCGAGCACCAGGCCTACCACAAGCTCGGACACGCCTCCGCCGCCGACACCCAGGTCAGTCCCCAGCTCCTCACTTCTCACCAGTCTCTTGAAATTATCATAAAAAAGCGACATCCTGGGAGACACCGTGGGTTTATTCACTTTTGCCACGTTACTGGTGCCGTGGCGTGACCAGGATATGGCAGCCGGAACGCGTGGCCCCAGCGCCCTGCAGTTTCGCGACAGGAGAAAAATGTGAGGAAGGGGAGAACAAGAGGGGAAGCGGAAGGACGATGCAGCAGGGGGAAGAATAAGAATAATGTTTAAAAAACAGTCGTAGCCAGCCGCGGTAGCCACGCTGCTGCTACGGTCGCAGGTTCGAATCCTGCCTCGGACATGGATGTGTGTGATGTCCTTAGGTTAGTTAGGTTTAAGTAGTTCTAAGTTATAGGGGACTGATAACCTCAGATGTTAAGTCCCATAGTGCTTAGAGCCAAACAGTCGTAGGTTCACAGTGTTCTTAATAAACTGAAGGACGGCGCGTTTCGTCTGGATAGAGCATCATCAGGCTATCTGAAAAATATAACAGAACGACGACATTACAATAAATCCAGCAGCGTCCTATTCTGGACTACATAAAAGAGAAAAAAGCATCAAAAACTTACCGAATAAAATTGCTTAGAGATACGTAATGTAACTCACGATAAAAAATCAAAAATTTTATTCGGCCCATTTTTGGAGCTTATTTTGCGTTTATAGTAGTCCAGGGCAGCACCAAGCCGGATTTATTGTAATGCCGTCGTCCTCTTATATTTTTCAAAATATGGTTCAAATGGCTCTATGCACTATGGGACATCGGAGGTCATCAGTCCCCTAGTCTTAGAACTACTTAAACCTAACTAACCTAAGGACATCACACACATCCATGCCCGAGGCAGGATTCGAACCTGCGACCGTAGCAGCAGCGCGGTTCCGGACTGAAGCACCTATAACCGCTCGGCCACAGCGACCGGCGTTACATTTTTCAGATAGCCTGATGATGCCCTGTCCGGGCGATACACGTCTTCCTTGAATTAATAAAGAACATTGTGCAACCCACGACAGTTGTCTAAATGGCAGCGATAGAAGGCTTCCGTACCATCACGCGAAGATGCAGTGGAATAATTTTCAAAAGAGAATAAGAATATGAAGTAGAAGATCACATAAGACCCCAAGTCTCGAAAACATACGATGGCAGTTTGTAAAGAAATCACCAGGAAACTCTAATCGGTTACGCCGAACAATACAGGGCGTTAGCAAATTTGTTACACGGAAATAACCTTTAATTGTGAAAAGGGTAAATGACTTCCAGAAATGTGTGACACAGCACTGAATGTAGTATATCTATACGCCTTATTTACAAGTGTTCAATGTGGCTAGCATCTTTAGCACAACAAATCTCTCATCTGTAATCAATTTCCTCCCAAATTCTATAAAGCAAGTCTTGATATATGGTGACAAACGCCTGTGTTATCCGCTGTCGCAACTCGTCGACGTTTCCCGGAAGCGGACGACAAACACTCTCTCTTTAACAGAACCTCATACACATTAGACCATTGGGTTTAAATGAAGTGATTATAGTGGTCATAATATTGTTCCACCACGTCCAATCCAAGTAGGTGCATTCCTACGCAGTTTTGATGGAACGACAGTACTGATTAATAATTGTTTTGGTTTGGTAGCTTTGTCCTGAACTGTAGTAGCGGATTTGGTTTCATGAAACCACATACAACATGCTGCACTCTCTGCACCATTATACGACTGCGTGATGACTGTAGGAATAACTCATTCGCACATGCTACCTAGCGGGAACCTCGGCAACCAACAGTGTTAGGCGGGAATAAAACTTGAAGATATATGCATTCAGCGCTGCATGAAACATTTATGCAAGTTATTTACCCTTTCCACAATTAAATGTAACTTCTGTAACACGCTGTATTTCATTCCATAAGGCCTATCCCTCCCTTATATGCAGATACTTGTTTCTTATTTTTCGGTTACCAGACGAAGCCATTATATCAAGTAAGCTAACGCAACGAAAGTGTAAAAAGTATACTTTGCGAATATTAATTTCTTTTGTTATGACTTTGCATTGACGATCCATGTAACAACGAAAAAGGAAATGCGTTATTGCTCTAAGTAATGCGACTTTGAACTGTGTGTTGTTCCATGTCTTGAATTGCATGGTAAACATTTTGCTGATATGCTAAATAGAGTCTAAAAGCAGCGCTGAGGGTCAGAAAAATAGAGTGACTTCGGCAGGGAATGGGGAGAGGGACAAAGTTGGAGTTTGCTCTGGCCGCCTGTTACCCCAGCTATGCCACTGTTTAGATGTACAGAAGTTTTTTTAACTCACTTTCTTACTGTCTCGTAATCACAAAAATTCGGTGTCTGTAGGTTTGAGTTGTTTTCAAGTGCTTATAAAGAAAAATAAGTAGACATTCAAAGATATTACATTAGTAACTACACAAATACGTTGCTAAACGACGAAAAATTAAAAGTGGTACCATGGAATGGCTTTTGACCTGAGGCTGCATTAAAATATGTCTACCGTCACCATTACGTGCCAAGCACATACCAGTAAAGTGACTGCAGCTATTTCATCTCTTCTTTAATACTTGCATCCAGGATATTTTTAATTCACGTTCTGAAAATAACGCAATATTCGATCCTCCGGGAAAACTTCATAAGACACAAAACTTCAGCTAGATCTTTTTGTGTTTGACAGTTCTTTGCATTCCCCACATCGGGGGTGGATTGAAAGCGGCTATTGGGTTACATGAAATTTCTAAATTAATGTAAATTAATTTAAGAAGTTGAGAATTATTACGTCACAATGAGAACGATGAAAAGTGCATTCGCTTTATTATGAGAATGACATGATCGGGACTCCTGGTGATTGTGGGTAGTGATTGTGCTATTCGATGTATTGTAGAGGATGTTATAGGGAAAAGCATATGGGATGTCTATTTGGGAAGGAATTGATCGATGGGGTGCACTTGTAAGGAGATTGATGGGATGTCAATCTGGCAACGAAAAAGTGGGTTGCAGCCTTTGTGTGGGATGGGATGAGTAGGGTAGCTTATCGTTTTAAGGAAGGGTAATTTTAGTTATTAGTTCGAGGTCAAGGATGAGTAGGCAATTGAAATCATGAGAGGAAAGGGACTGTTTGGTCTTGGAGAAAATTTGGGATCCCTAGAGAGAGGCGCAGCAGATACACTTTTTGGAGTGCTGACCTAACAAGTGAGACTGTATCTTCAGCTGTAATAATGGGCTGGAGGGTGTGTGAGCGGTGAGTAGAGGTATCAACTTCGCGGATTCTGACAGTGAGCTCAGAATTATTTCGAGAGATTTGGCCTCGCAGTTACGAGAGTCCAGAGGTACAAGATGGAGAATTTTTCAGGTTAAGGTAATCTTTGTGGACTTGTTGGGTTTGCAGTGGGAACAAATGAGTGGTTTTCTATATTTGTTTGTATGGCGATCATTTACTAGAGACAGCAAAAGCAACAGAGGGCTTGAGGTTGTGCTTTGGATGGTTCCACTTTATGGCGTTGGAAGTGAGTGACGGCCGCGTTTTTGGTTAGGTGGTCTCAGCAGATAGGGAATTCTATGTCTGCAGCTAGGCTTTACGAGTCCTTAAGTAGGCAGACATGATTGTTGGAACGCTTAGAATTTGGCGTACACTCATGATTTTAAGTTAACGTAACACAAAATAACACTTTCGAATGTTTTATAAGAGTGTAGGTGGACAAGTATATTTTCATAAGTCAAAAATAAAGAATAAAATTTGCTTAACAATTTGTAGCATCGCCACAATTACTGTGGTCCCAGCCAATGATGAATAATCAGATGACGTTATTCCAAAGACGAACCGATGAGTATTTCCTGTTTGTGCCATGTGTTCAGGTTGTAGAAGAAGTAATTATTCATGTATTCTGTAAATATAGTTAGCGTCAGTTGCTTCGGACACTCATCCATGATATTTAAGTTGTCTAGTATTACTAGATGAAGGCATCTGAAATCTGGTTTCGCAGGACAGAGCGGATTAGTTTGTGGAAAGGAGCCAAGGTCAATAACTGTTAGTTATACAAGAACACACACAACTTTATTGCTCAAACCAATGCACGGTTTTCTCTTTAAAACAACAAAGATCAGTTCACGGCTGATGGCCCAAGTTAACTTCTCCAGAATAAATTTGAATTATTGCTTTTAAAAAACCAGGATTTAGAGTACGGCTGAAGGCCTTACTTAAGCAAATTACAGTATCTTCTCGGATAAAGGCCGAAATAATATTTGAGATCAGCTAAGGAAATTCTTTAAAAGCCAAGCATTTACAAATTCTGGCTAAAGGTCATATTAAGGAAAATTCAAGTTAATTCTTCCGCTGAAGGCCCAATAAAAAATTTTTCTTTACATAATAAAGGAGAGGCTTTAAAGATAAGCTTTTACACAGTATGACAGAAAAACATCTTAAGAAAACTTGAAGTATTTTGTCGGCTGAAGTCCCAACCAATTACTCAAGAATAATTAAATACAACCTTAAGATAAACATTTACAGAACACGGCTGAAGGCCGTTTCAAAAAATTGAGATAAGTGAAGAGAAACCTTACAGACAAGGACTTACTTATTAAAGCCACAGATTCTGAAACAAACGCTGCTAAAGGCCTAATTACAGAGCAACAAGAATTTTAAATGAAACACGGCTGAAGGCCTAACCTTAAAGTTGTTATGAAGTTCGGCTAAAGGCCATATACTAAACATAAAACAGACAATATTAATACACGGCTGAAGGCCTGGCACACTACCTGCGACCAAAAAAAATTACAATTACAATCACAAACAACAAACAGTGGTGCTCAGAAGTGTTCCAAGGGTCGGCCTGGGGAGGAAACTCTCACAGTTTATGTGAGACAGGCAGCCAAGCGTAACACTAAACAGTCGGGTGGCAACCCGACCTAGGGACGGCTGAAGAACCAACCAACAGCCTAATCAATTACCTTCCACCCGACACACTCGCTGCTCTACTTCAACCGACCGACTGAGTACTCCAGTAAGCAGACAGCATTGATCTGCTCCGTGGAAATCACAGAAGCTGCACCCGGTTCCACGTAAATACACTTACACAACAACTTGAACAATCGGAAAAGCAATCACTGAGGAACAACAAGGACGAATCAATTCGACACACAGAAAGTTTCCACTAGCGGTCGGCGACCAAATACACGTCGCCGATGAGACGACCACTCGAACGACCAACCAAAGGCCGTCCCGCTCCAATCTCCTTCCGTCGGTCAGTTCATGTGTGTCGCCAGCTGTTCGCACCCCACAGGCGCTCCGTCCCCGACTTCACTGCTGCTGCGTCCGGACTCAACTCTCGACAGACGACGACCCGGAAATACTAGCGGTCGCTACAGAGATGGTACGACAGTGCACCTATCGGTAAGCGCTGCTGCCGTCACTCACGAGCAAGCAAACCAGCACCCTAGTGACGCCAGTAAATCGCATTAAAAGAAAAACAAGGCGACAGAACCACAAAAAGAAGAGCAATAAACGGCATGACCGCCAGCCGCGCACGGCTCAGCATCCTCAAAGAGAGCTCTTGATACTGTATACAATCGAGCAAAGTTCTTCGTGGTTCAAACTGGAGTCAGCTACAATGCAATAACCGTTTCGTTTGTGCGTATTGAGTAAGTGGTTAACAAACAGTAATGTCGGAATAAATTTCACGACACCACAAAGAATAACGTAAGGAAACAGACGAAACGGCAGGTTAAAAAAAGAGCAAAACGAATGTCATGGCAAATTATTTACTTAACCTGACGGTGGCCAATTTAAGGACGTTTGTAAACGTGGAGGGAACCGCGTACCTGTTAAACTGTTCTTGCTCGTAGCGCAAATTTCCAGGTTAGTTATTGCAAACGTTGTAAATGTCGATCTCTTCAAGGGCGTTCGTGACCCTGTCTTTAACTTATTAGAGGACCTATTAATTGTTACTTATGCTATCGAGATTAAGTTTGCATGTAATTATCAGAGGTGGATTTTGTAGCTTCAGTGCTGTCAGTATGCTCTTTGATCCATATTGTAAAATTTCATCCAGTCCTCTGACTGCCAGAGGAAGATGCTATAAGCAGTCTGCATCCCACGCGCCAAATAGCATTTTGTGCATTCACTCTTAGCGCCACTATATGAGTGACAAAACACGATGAACCCGCTATGCGCTTCGTCTTGTGACGTTTCGTTTCTTCATATCGGTGCTTTTACCTTTTATGACCCAATGGTAGCGGTATAGCGCTCTCACCGAATGAACAATATTCTGCTTATGCTGTCAAAGTGTGCAGGAAACATCCAGTTGTAGGGGGCAGTGTTCCGATGACTTTATTCCAAGAGGTGCGTAACAGAGAAAGTAACTTTACACAGTCTAACTGGTTCTGCGAGTAAGATTAAACTCCGTTCTCAGTAAAGATGAAGTTTCCATGGTTGCCATAACTTCATGTTGAGTACGCAGGGAGGGCGTTTTCCAAGCTTTCGGCTTTCCGTGAGGACTCTTTGTGGTATGGTGGCAGACACAAAGAAGTCAGTAAATGGATATCATAAGACAAAGCAACACGTTTATAGGCCACTGCGTATTCTCAATAAATTGTCAACATAATTTTATATGTTAATGCTTGTTGTCTTAACAGTCCCCTACCCTGGTCAAAATTCATTATAACCTTTGGACGTAAGGTAACCATTTCAAGCAGAGAGAGCGTCCCTGCAATATGTCAGTAAGGTAGGTTGACTGGATCGCGATCTCTGGAACGGCAGGCATCAGCTGTAAAGTTATGTGAGTCGTTACAGAACGTAAGTTCGTTCCTTAACCTAGGCTCAGGTACGGGCAGAACAAGCAGGCGAGCAATAGCCAAGTAATCAAAATTAATATCAAAGCAAAACCGCTTCATAAATTCCATCTTATAGAGTTCCATTAGCAACGCTACTACGGATCAGAGCACGTTTGCCGAAACAGAATAATATTTTGACAGCGCAACAGTTTCCAACAACAAATTATTAACCACCAGAATCTTATACATGAAACGGGCGATTTGGCAACCCTGAAAACAGCACCTTACGTTAGGAAACGTCAGAAAACTTGAGTGGTGCCATCTCGACAACCTATTGGCCCTGATATCAGTGTTCAGTTGTTGGGATAGGTGAACATTGCGCTGTTGCCGTGAAGTCGTCGTTTTACAAAAAAACAACGACAGCTACTCGGCCGCGTATCGTCTGTTTCGTGCTTATTACAACCTCGCATGTCATGTCGCAGTCCCGTCGGCACATGTTATCAAAATATGAGTACAGAACTTTGACGAAACGGTGATACGCCGCGAAAAAGGGGTGTAAGTGTAAAGCTCGTGTTTCAAGAATCATCTTGAGGTTGAATCTCTCCTGTCCGTGTTTGCTTGCAATTTTGCAATTAGATTTGTTTCTGAATAGGGTCCGCCTTGAGCAAAACACAATTTCCTATTTTCTTTTTATTCCCCAGACGTGTCTCACTGAAGCTACAGCATCCTCAGTGGGTTTTATGCTATCTTCTTGTTGCCATATACTGTGTATTTCCTGGATTTTATGTAATTCATCTTAGTTGATTTGTTTCAAAGTTTGTCAGTTTTGCCGGTTCCCTGTTATATTCCTGTGAAGGCCTGCACTAAGTAACTTTTCGTGTCATTGTTTACAAACAACAGAGCTACTCGGAACAAGCTGTGCGCCATCTTGTTTCTGTTTGTAAACAGTGACACGAAAAGTTACTTATTGCAGGTCTTCATAGGAATATAACAGGGTAACCGGCAAAAATGACAAACTTTGAAACAAAACAATTACATTGAATTACATAAAATCGAGAAAATCCAGAGGATGTAACAAGAAGATAACATAAAACCCACTGGTGACGCTGTAACTTCAGAGAACATGTATGGGGCATAAAAAGAAAGGTAAGGAACTGTGTTTTGCTCAAGGCGGACACTCTCCAAAAACAAATGTTGCGAGAGCGGAAGAAGCCTTCAACCGAAGTCCCAGGCGTTTTGCACGCAAGCGTGCGTTGCAGCTTGACATACCGTACCGCAGTGTAAGGCGAACATTGCGAACTGCAATACCACCCATACAGAATTCAGATAATGTAAAAACTAAATGCGGACGACCTCCTAAAGAGACTACGCTTTTGCCAGAAATTGTAGGAACTCATGAAAGACAAACCAGGGCTTTTGCGACAATCTGATCATGAGCAACGACGCCAATTTCTGTGTCAGGCTTAGTTAACAAGCAAAACTTTACATACTGGTCACGTGAAAATTCTGAAATGCTTCATGAAATCCCATTTCACAGTCAGAAACTCGAGCGGAGTATCATCGTTTGGAATCATAGGACCTTTTTTTAAGACTATCGCGCAATGGTGTTACTGTGAATATAGAACGTTAAGTTGACATGTTGAACTATTTCCTAGAGCGACAGCTTGCTGATATTCCTGTAACTGCAAACACATTCTTCCAGCAAGACGGGGCGACGTGTCGTACCTCACAGCATTCCATAAATGTGCTACAGAGCATCTTTCCTCATTTTTGGTCTTTTCACCTACAAGAACGGGGACATTTCCTGGTCTCCAAGATCCCATGACCCTTCATAATGTCATTTCTATCTTTGGGGTTATTTGAATGTCGGATCTTACTGTGAGATCCACCACGCACTATCCAGGAACTGAAAAATCAAATCCGACAGGAAGTTAATCCAATGTCTAGCTTCCGTAAAAGACTTGAAATGTTCACGAAGGAAAATGGCAACAACGTACTTGATGCCTTTTTCAAGTGAAGGACATTTTAAATTGCAAGCATGGTAAATTCATGTACTGTTACATCACTATGAATAAATTTATGTCACTGGTGGAGGTTTCGAAATCGGCGGTCAAACTGTGCACCTGTCACATACACAAATATCCGAAAAGCATCCCACGTATGTAGGACATTTATTCCGTTTTCTCGTGCATCAGTTTTTTTTTTTTTTTTTTTTTTTTGCATCAGCCTTGTGACTAGTTTAATTTGGCTTTCTCGACTGTGCCAACATCTTTATCTCAGAGTAGCACTTACGTACACCTCCTTGATTATTACTGCAGGTATTCAAACTTCTATTTTGCGCTGTAATTTTTGCTCCTTTAGTACCACGCAAGTTACCACCTGGTGTAGTAAAATCATCAAGTCCCTTGCTCTAGACAGTGTTTTCTACATGCTTTTTCCTCACCTATTCTGCTAAGAACCTCTTCATTTCTTACGGGTCGACTTAATTTTACTGTAGCACCATACTCAGACGCTTAGATTCTTCTCCTTTCCGGTTTCCCTCGCTCCGTGATCCACTTCAGTACAGTGCTGTGTTAAGACGCACATTCTCAGAAATTTCTTCCTCTTCGTTGATACTGATAACTTGTTTCAGCGAGTGATCCCATCTCTCACTGTGCTCATTTATTCCTACATCCACGCATCGTCCTGAATGCGTGATTTTTGCAGAACTCCTTCAGTTTATCTGCCTTGTGATTTGAAATTCTGACGTTCGGTTCATTGCTAATGTCATGACTGCTACTCTTCATTACTTCTGTCTTTCTTTAACTTTCAGTCCGTATTTGTGATCATTAGACTGTGATTCCATTCAAGAAGTTCTGAATTTTTTCTTACTTTCACCGACGATGAGTTTATTTCCATCATTTCCTTGCTGATGTATACGGTGAACTGTAGGGAAGAAAGACGGCATCCCCATCTTACGCCCCTTTCAATGTGAACCTTCCCATCATCATTTATTTGCCAAGAATGTTACTTTGTAATATTTCACTAACAGATCTTGTTATTTACATTCTCGTTTACAAACGCCAACAGAACATACACAGATACCCGACTCCAGTTACCTGCAAGGCACTCGTTATTTATGGATGACCCCATTAACTTGCGCTTGGTGATCGCAGTTATCAACTGACAGTCAATGGGCTGTACTAGATTCGCGCACTTGGTATCCTTGCAGGCGTACCAGCTCCGGGCGTCGCCGTCGTTGGAGCACCAAGCGTACCACCACAAGCTCGGGAGGTCGTCGCCGGCGCTGGACCACCGCCAGGGCTACCACCACCAGCTGGAGCAGAGTTACCACCTGCTGAGCCGCAGGTCGCCGTCGCCGTCGCCGCCGCCGCCCTGCTACCACCAGGCCTACCACCACAAGCTGGGCCGCGCGTCGCCGTCTCTCGACCAGGGCTACCACACCCTCGTCTCCCCCAGCCCGGGGCCCTCCACGCCGGGGCCCTGGGTAGAGCCTGCCAGCAAGGTGAGTGACTAGCTGGCTTTATGCAGCGAGCTAATCACTACAGTTCTGTGATCAAAGGTGGAAGGAGGGGAATCACATCGATATGATGATTATATTATCAGAGCTCTTAGCATATGTTTGAAAGGAATGTGCTTAACGTACACTATGTGATCAAAAGTATCCGGACATCTGGCTGAAAGTGACTTATAAGTTCGTGGCGCCCTCGATCGGCAATGCTGGAATTCAGTATGGTGTTGGCCTACCCTTAACCTCGATGACAGCTTCCACTCTCGCAGCCATACATTCAATCAGGTGCTGGAAGATTTCTTGGGGGATGACAGACCATTCTTCACAGAATGCTGCACTGAGGAGAGGTATCGAGGTATCGATGTCGGTCGGTGAGGTCTGGCACGAAGTCGGCGCTCCAAAACATCCTTAAGGTGTTCTATAGGATTCAGTTTGTGCAGGCCAGAACTCTGTGCAGGCCAGTCCATTGCAGGGATGTTATTGTCGTGTAACCACTTCGCCGCAGGCCGTGCATTATGAATAGGTGCTCGATCGTGATGAAATCCCGAATTGCTCATCAGCAGTTGGGAGCAAGAAGGTGCTTAAAACGTCAGTGTAGGCCTGTGCTGTAATAGTGCGACGCGAAACAACAAGGGTTGTATGCCCCCTCCATGAAAAACACTACCACATCATACCACCACCGCCTCCCAATTTTACTGTTGGCACTACACACGCTGGCAGATGACTTTCAGCGGGCATTCGCCATACCCACACCCTGCCATCGGATCGCCACATTGTGTACCGTGATTCGTCGTTCCACACAACGTTTTTCCACTGTTAAATCGTCCATTGTTTACGCTCCTTACACCAAGCGAGGCGTCGTTTGGCATTTACCGGCGTGATGTGTGGCTTATGAGCAGCTGCTCGACCTTGAACTCCAAGGTTTCTCATCTTCCGCCTACCTCTCACAGTACTTACAGTGGATCCTGATGCAGTTTGGAATTCCTGTGTGATGGTCTGAATAGGTGTTTGCCTATTACACATTACGACCCTCTTCAACTGTCGGCGGTATCTGTCAGTCAAAAGACGAGGTCGACTGTATGCTTTTGTGCCGTTCGTGTCCCTTCACGTTTCCACTTCACCATCACATCGGACACAGTGGACCTAGGGATGTTTAGGAGTGTGGAAATCTCGCGTACAAAGTGTGACATAAGTGACACCCAATCACCTGACTACGTTCGAGGTCCGTGTGTTCCGTGGAGCACCCCATTCTGCTCTCTCACGATGTCTAATGGCTACTGAGTTCGCTGATATGGAGTACCTGGCAGTAGGCGGCAGCACAATGCACCTAATATGAAAAAAGTATGTTTCTGGGGGTGCCAGGATACTTTTGATCACATAGTGTATTTAAAACTATACCCTCGAAGGCTGTAGTGAAGTAAACGCGTTCTTTATGCGTCACTTTAAGTTCACAAATATCAACTATCAATCGACCTACATCTGCACCTGTACTCCGCAAACTACCTTACGGTGCGTGGGTTACATCTGTTGTCACCACCATTTCACCCATCCCTCTCCATCTGAAAATAGCTCGTAATAATTTCTTCGTCGTGGTCGTTTCGCAAGACGTATATGGCAAGAAGTAAACGCTCTCTGAGTTTGAACTGTAAAATCACTCTATGATGCATAACGCCCCTCATGTAACGTCTGCCACTTGATTTGAGCATCCCCATAACACTCTCGCGCCTACTTAGCAATCCAGTGACGAAACGGGCCTGTGTTTTTTAGATCTTCTCTACGTAATAAGGCGTGTGAGCAGTTCTCGAAATCGCTCGAACAAGAGTTTTGTAAACAACCTCTCACCGTCCAGTCACATTAATGTTATTAGTGCCAACGTTCGATGTCAACGTGCAGTGACCACCCACAGTCGACAGGTGGCAACACTGACAGGGGAGAGTATATAAAGCGTGTTGGGGAGGGGGGGGGGGGGGGGGGTGCGGAGAAACAGTGCAGTCATTGTCGTTATGGGGAAAAAGCTGATCATTGGCTCTTATACAAAGGGTGGACGCATTTTTGAAACGGCTATTTTGTTAACTTTTCGCGTGCCATCGTGGTTAAAGAACACCATTGATGGCTAAATGATGCTATCCAAACCCGGCACTGAGGCATGTGTATTGAACCACGGTCCATAGATGAATAGGATGAACGCCTCCTGCTGAAATGTGTACGGGCGAATAGATGTGCAACTGCTGAGGAACTGACCGCCGAGATGTACCAAGGGGTACCAACATTGGCTCCGCAGCAGGCTCCCAGGTCATGCACTCATGCTGACTGCTGTTCATCGGCAACGAAGGCTGGAATTTGCACGCAAACACCGCAGCTGGACGTCCACTGGTGGCGACAGGTGGCTTAATCTATGTTTCAGCCCCCATGGGGCAGATGGCTTGTATGGCGTGAAACTTCTGAAAGCAAACACTCTGCAACAATTGTAGGAAGGATCTATCCCGGAGAAGGGAGCGTTATTACTCTGGAAGGCGCTCTGGATCAACACAAGTATACATCTGTCCTTGGGGATCGTGTCCATTCCTGTACGCAGTTTGCTTTGGCTCGGCACGATTGCATGTACCAGCAGGAGAATGCAACCTGTCAGACAAGTCGCAGCGTACGTGGCTGGTTCGAAGAGTACCAGGATGGTTTTACCGTCTCGTCTGGCCACCAAGTTGTCCGAATTCAAACCCAATCGAGGATCTGTGGGATCAACTCGAGCGGGGTGTTCGCTCCATGGATCCTCAACCGATAAATCTAGTGCAACTGGCCACGCTATTGGAGTCAGCATGGCTCCAAATCCTTACCTTTACCTTCCAGAACCTCTTTTACTCTTTGCCTACACCTCTCGCAGGGCTTTGCGTTGCAAAAGGTGGTTATTGAGGCTTTATACAGGTGGTCAAAAAATGGCTCTGAGCACTATGGGACTTAACAGCTGTGATCATCAGTCCCCTAGAACTTAGAACTACTTAAACCTAACCAACCTAAGGACATCACACACATCCATGCCCGAGGCAGGATTCGAACCTGCGACCGTAGCAGTCGCGCGGTTCCGGACTGCGCGCTTAGAACCGCGAGACCACCGCGGCCGGCCCACAGGTGGTCACATTAATATAATTGACAGTACACAATTGCTTAATATAGTTCCAGTGAATTTCAGCCTGTTACCTTCCTTTCCCACGGTTAGTTTATGTGGTCATGCTAGCTTAAGTCGCTCGAGACAGCTATTCCTAAATATCTCACGGTTGTTGGAGTTTTCAGTGGTTTACTAACAAAAGTGAAATAGTGCAGTAATGGGTCTCTTCACGTATTTGTGCACAATACGTAATATTTGCTTACGTTCGGAGTCAACTGACATTCCCTGCACCTATCTTCGATCCTCCGCAGGTCTTCCTGTACTTATTAGTCCCTTCATTTTCGGAGAGTGCTTGTATCCCGCAACTGTATATTCAGTTAAGGAAACAACTGTCCATTTGTTGATGTGAACTTCATTTAAGTCCGCTACCGGATTAGGCTTTCCCATACAGGCTATTTGCGAGTGAAGCTGAAACTACCACGCTTCTTCTTCTTTTTCTGCTTCACAGGGTCGGCATGTTAATCTAGATTTGGCAATGTCAACGGTAAACAGTAGCCACACCTGCCCCTCTCCTCTCGGGGCAGGTATTTGTGCATCCCATCTGTTTGCATTTAGTGTTACCCCATTGAGAGTACGAGAAGGTGTTGGCGAACAGTAAGTGAGTTGGGACGTGGGTAGCACATCGGTATTCACCTAGTAGGATGTGGAGAACCACTTAACCACCACATCAAGGCTCGTCAGCACACGAGGCCTCGTCGTTAACACGCCGGGTGGGCGGATCCGATCCGGGCCGGCGCTGCTCCCTGAATCCCGGAAGTCCCCGCACTAGAGAGCACGGCTACCCAGGCTGGTCTCGATCTGAAACTGCAGGGTTTAATGCATATTATACTGGATGTATAGTGTGGTCGGAAACTGCCTGAAAAGTTTGTAAGCGTGTTGTAGAGCGGTTTGTGATCAGAAGTAATTGTTAAGACAAAAATTCCATTCTTTGTACCGTTTCCTAGTTATTTACCATTAATGTTTGCCAGTAAGTTCGTCACTCGCGCAAATTCAAACATGCTGCCAGGAGTGGTTTCGCCAAACGTGTTCTTAGTTTGGTTTTCTCAAAAGAACATACGTAGCTTCTGCTCACCTATCTTAAATCTATCACATTAAAAAAAGGAATATTTCAACTGTTAACGAGCATTTCAACAAATGGTTGCTCACACACCCACAGACGACCGTGCATTACGGCATTATAGCACGTGAAGGTGCTTGAATTTGTGCACGACGACCTGATTGATCAACTGCAGTGCTAAATAATGTGGAAATGGTGCAGTGTATGGAGTTTTTCCCTTAATCTTTATTTCTCACCTCAATCTCTGCAGCAGCACCCTTACAAGATTTTCAGGCTGTTTGTAATCACCTTATTTAATTATGTGCAAAATAGACGCCAAAAATTACGATTGTGTACAGTATAAGTACAGAAAAATATATATCTTAAATTGTGTTGCTGTGGAGCAACGACAAATGATAAAGAAGTAAAGGTCGGTTGTGTTGAAATATGATATAGTGAGAAAAATGAGCGTGTCATGATTCTGAAAACTCTACAATTAGATACATTAAAAGTATGCCTTAATTTCAATAATAGTTATATTCTTACATGTTCCAAATTTCGTGCTATGCCAATAGAAAGATAAAATTTTTTTGGATTGGATTCTTATGCGCAAGGTGGACTGCTTACAGAAACGTTTACTAACTCTTGGATTAGATGAAACTACGAAATTCTTTCAGCAGTGTGTGTGTATGTATGTATGTGTGTGTGTGTGTGTGTGTGTGTGTGTGTGTGTGTGTGTGTGTGTGTGTGGTGAGGGGGGGGGGGAGGGGGGTCACCGACCCTGCATCTTCCATTGAGCATGAGGAATCTGGGATGGAGTCTGTTCGGATATCGTGAGAAGATCGAAGCTATCGTCTTCACTTGTACAGTATTTAAAAGGTGAGAATGTATTTTTCGATGCAGGAGACATTAAAATGATTTGATAACCACCGAATGCTGCTGAGAGTTTTTATTTTTCTTATTCCGCAGTTATATTCAACCATGACGTCATTGTCTGGCAGAACGTTTAAGATTTTTCATAGTGAATCCCAGATGTCTACAATTTTGAAATATACTCCATAACTATAAATCATTGGACTCAAAAATACAAGTGTGATAAAAGCATGAGCCATGTTGTTTCATGGTAGTAATTATGTACAAAGAAATTTCTTTCATAGAAATCGGTGTTGGACGTTTTGAAGAAAATTTTATGTTCATATATTATCGGGAAACATTCTAAAGTTTCAATAGTTTCTTGCTTGGGGGCGGCCAATTATGACTCTTGGAGTCCTAGCGCTTTCTGTTTCTCCCAGTGTCTTCTTACTTACTAGTCTAATAAAGTTAGTGTGATTACTTGTGAAGCCGAAGAATTGCATTCCATCAAAAAATTCGCATTCGGCTCGTAACGGCCATTAAAGGATAAAGAAAAGGATACGGCCCACCTGTTCAAGTAGTAGCGCGTAAATGCAGGTCACCACACGTCTGTAGCTGCAGTCTCTCTTTTATCCGAACTGACAGCTGTTTCCGTGACATAAATCTATGCCTTTTACAGTCCCACTACTCGGTTGTGTCATACTGAAAAGCGAACTACGTTGGCTTCCCTTATTCGAACACTCGTAGCTAGCGCCACGTGGCTACGTCCAATTATCCCAGTATTACTTCTGGGTTCTTCTCAGTCATGGCATTATAAACCACCAAATTACGGGATTTTTTGGGACTGTAATAGTGCCGTTCCTTTAGCCTTGATTGCAGAGATAATCGTATTTCAAGCATACAATTCCGCTTGACGGAAATAAAAACCACAGGATTAAATCTGTGGTCTGATAATAAAATGGAGTCATCGGCGCGCCATAAAACCTTTATAGAACCCATTCCCTCTCTAAGGCCCGTTTGATAGTCGGCACTTGTGGTAATTTCGTTTTCCGCTAAGTTTATGGCCGTTCTTATGTTATTTTCATTTTGGTAGATGTCTTATCTTTACCAGGTTTTTGCCGCGAAGATCCGAAAAAAGAAGGTTTTTTAAATGCTGGTACTCTTGTCAAAAATACGTCTGTTAATGTTACTTTATAAAGGGCGACTCTCTACTACTAAGATATGACCCACAAAACTGAATCAGACAATCTAATACGCCAGTTATCCCAAAATTTACACTGCAGTTACGGAACATGGCCGATACCAAATAGGTTTGATGTTGTTCTGTGAATGTGATGTATTCAGTCGAGTACTTTATTCAGCAACCTGTGGTTGAATTTGAGAAATGGGGAACTCATTCGGTACTGAAAAGTCCCCTAATATTCTTTTATTTTCGTTCCCACTTGGCTGTGTGAAGACGTCAATGAGCCACTGCTACAAATGTCATGCGACAAAAATATGATTCTCTGTTGAAGCTTTCCCTTTTAAATGAGAATGATTTTGTTTTTGCGGAATGGAAAATAGCGTAACGATAAATTATGACTTACAATTTTTTTTATTTATTTATCAGGTTGCGTGGAACATGCGAGCTAAAGACTTTTCCATAGAACGAGTCAGTACATAGTGTCCAGAATTTCGAGTACAAAATTTACAAACGAAAGAACTAAAGAATTAACAAAAAACGAAATAAAATATACATGAAAGTCATCAATGTGTAAGAGGATATCTGTACAGAATAAAAATAGTATGGCAAGATTATGGTTCTGTTTTTGATCTGGCTTTGTTACTGTGGTTCCTGCGTTTCTCCGAGTGACACCTGGGTCTCACGTGTGATACTTTCCTTAATCCTTGTAAAAATATGGGACCGTTCCACTGAGAAACCTCAATTATGACTGCAACCAGCTCGAATGTAGAGTACGACCGTCGTTGTCAGCACCAGTGGCATTTCTATAGGCATGCGTCCGATTCGTAATACTGTGATACTGGCCAACGTAACGGGCATTATTGTAAGTGCTTTTTGTCATGGTCATGTATTTACTGAAAAATGCGTCAGCTTGATGAAGGTAACGTTGGTCAGTACAACAACAGGACGACTCGGTAAGCTCGAGGAATAAGTGTTGTTGGAATCATCTTCATCTCTTCCATTGGTTGCACCCGACGTCGTAATTTCATTCTTCGGCGACACAGTCGGTGGGAGATACTACGCATCTAGCAAACACTGGCTATAATGTACGGCTCTTGATAGCGTAACTTAATTACTTTAATATTTACCCAGGTGACTTCTTAAAGATGAGTGAAGCCCATTCCACATCGTTCTGGTTCAAATGGTTAAAATGGCTCTGAGCACTATGGGACTTAACATCCGAGGTCATCCGTCCCCTAAACTTACGAATACATCTCTTATGTTTTATCGGTATCGACTTATAGTTGTGCAATAACCCCAGACGCCGGCCGGAGTGGCCGAGCGGTTCTAGGCGCTTCAGTCTGGGACCGCTACGGTCGCAAGTTCGAATCCTGCCTCGGGCATGGATGTGTGTGATGTCCTTAGGTTAGTTAGGTTTAACTAGTTCTAAGTTCTAGGGGACTAATGACCCCAGAAGTTAAGTCCCATAGTGCTCAGAGTCATTTGAACCAATAACCCCAGAAAATATCCATAAAGAAATTCCGAAGTTTTGTCGGTGGGGTTCGGACTCATTGGTTTCCAAAACTTGAAGAATACCTTCGAGGATTTCACTTTGATAACGATGAAGCCCGTGGCTGTTAGCCCATGAATCATAGACCTTACCGGCGATGGGGTGACTTGCGTGTCTCGCCGATATGGTTAGCTGCATCGTAGGTGCAACCACAGCGGAGGGGTATATGTTGAGTAGTTCCTGAAGAGGGGCAGTAGCCTTTTGAGTAGTTGCAGAGGCAACAGTCTGGATGATTGATTGATCAGTGACTGCGAACGACTGAAATGGTTCAAATGGCTCTGAGCACTATGGGACTTAACATCTGAGGTCATCAGTCCCCTAGACTTAGAACTACTTGAACCTAACTAAGGACATCACGCACATCCATGCCCGAGGCAACATTCGAACCTGCGACGGTAGCGGTCGCGTGGTTCCAGACTGAAGCGCCTAGAACCGCTCGGCCGCAACGGCCGGTGCGAACGGCTGAAAGCAACAGGAAGATAGAGTGGTAAAATGATGACGGTGTCCTCTTGAGTAAAATATTTCGGAGCTAAAATAGTCCCCTATTAGAATTTCTGGAGGTGGGGCGGTGTGGGGGGAGGGGGACTACTCAGGAGGATGTCGTCATAAGGAAAAGGAATACTGGCGTTATACAGGTCGAACCGTGGAATATTAAAGACCTTAATCGAGCATGTAGGTTAGAAAGTTTAGAAAGGCAAGTGAGTATGGCTCAAATGGCTCTGAGCACTATGGGACTCAACTGCTGAGGTCATTAGTCCCCTAGAACTTAGAACTAGTTAAACCTAACTAACCTAAGGACTTCACAAACATCCATGCCCGAGGCAGGATTCGAACCTGCGACCGCAGCGGTCTTGCGGTTCCAGACTGCAGCGCCTTTAACCGCGCGGCCACTTCGGCCGGCGCAAGTGAGTAGGTTGAAGTTAAATGTAGTGGGAATCAGTAAAGTTCGGTGGCAGAAGGAACAGGATTTTGGTCAGGTGATTACGGAGTTATAAATACAGAGTTACATAGGGGTAATGCAGGAGTGGGTGTAATACTGAATAAGGAAATAGGAATGCGGGTTAACTACTATGAACAGCATAGTGAAGGCATTATCTTAGCCAAGATAGACACGACGGCCACACTTACCACAATGGTTTAAGTTTATTTGGCCAACTACCTCCGCAAATGATAAAGAGATGGGAGAAATGAATGATGGGATGAAAGAAATTATTCATATACGAAAATTTAATTGCAATGAGGAACCGGGATTCGATAGAAGGAAAGTTAAGAGAAGGAAAAATAGTAGGTGAATATGGACTAGGGGAAAGAAATGAAAGACGAAGCCGCTTGGTATAATTTTGCACAGACACTAATTTAATCATCGTTAACTCTAGGTTTAAGAATCATGAACGTAGTTTCTCTAAACGGAAGAGACCTAGAGACACCGGAAGGTTTCAGATTGATAAGACGGAGATTTCGGAGATTTTAAATTTTAATAGATTTACAGGGGCGGATGTGGACTGTGTCTACAATTTATTGGTTGTAAACTGGAGATTAAAACAGAAAAAAATTGCAGAAAAGTAGGAAATTAAGGAAATGGGACCTGGATAAGCTGAAAGAACGGGAGGCTGTTGAGAGTTTCAAAGGGAACATTGGGCAAAGTTTGACTAGAACCGGTGAAAGGAATAAAGTAGAAGACGAATGGGTAGCTTTGAGAGGTGAAACAGTGAAGGCAGCAGAAGATCAAATAGATAAAAAGACAAGGCCTAGTAGAAATCCTGGGATAACACAGGAAGTTTTGAATGTAATTGATGAAAGGTGAAAATATAAAAATGCAAGAAAGGAAGAGGGCTAAAGAGAATACAAACGTCTAAAAAATGAGATTGATCAAAAGAGAGAAATGGTTAAGCAGGAGTGTCTAGAGGACAAATGTGAGGATTTAGAAGCATATTTCATTAGAGGGCAAACAGATACCGCCTACAGGAAAATTAAAGAGATTTTTGGAGAAAAGAGAAGCACCTGAATGAATACCAAGAGGTCAGACGGCAAACCAGTACTTAGCAAAGAAGGGAAACCTGAAAGGCGGAGGGAGTATATAGGAGGTCTGTACAAGGGAGATGAACTTGAAGGCAATTTTATAGAAACGGGAGAGGACGTAGACGAAGGTGAGATGTAAGATATGATGCTGAGAGAAGAATGTGACAGGCCCTTGGAGTCAGAACTACTGATAGCCTTGGGGGAGCCAGCCATGACAGAACTCTTCCACCTGGAGTGTAAGATGTATGAGACAGACGAAATACCCTCAGACTTCATGAAGCATGTAACAATTCCAAAGAAAGCAGTGGCTGACAAGTAAAAAATTACCGAAATATCGGTTTAATAAGTCATGGTTGCAAAACACTGGCACAATTCTTTACAGAGGAATGAAAAAACTGATAGAAGCCGACTGGACGGCAGAATAACTGATGATGGTTGAAGTAGAGAGGATATAATATGTAGACCGGTAATGGCAAGAAAAGCGTTTCTGAAGAAGAGAAAGTTGTTAACATCGAGTAGAGATTTAACGGTCAGGAAGTCTTTCTTGAAAGTATTAGCATGTAGTGTGGCCATGTATGCAAGTGAAGCATGAACGACAAATAGTTTAGACAAGGGGAGAATAGAAACTTTTGAATTGCGGCGCTACAGAAGAATGTTGAAGATTATGTGGGTAGATCACGTTACTAATGAGGAAGTACTGAATAGAACTGCGGAGACAAAAATTCTGTGGCACAACGTGACTAAAGAGAGGGATCGGTTGGTAGGTCACATCCTGAGGCATCAGGGGATCACCAAGTTAGCTGATGAAGGAAAGCGCGGTGGATAAAAATCGTAGTGGGAGATCAAGAGCTGAATACGCTAAGCAGATTCAGAAGTATGTAGGCTGCAGCAGTTACTCGTAGATCAAGAGACTTGCACGGGATAGAGTAGCATGGAGAGCTGCATCAAACCAATCTTTGGACTAAAGATCACAATAACATTCTTCACATTGCAGTTTCAGCATATTTGTACAGATGTCATACGTAGCATTATACGTTGCACTGTCGTCGCTGATTTAATCGTCGATCCATTTATTTTATCACAGTAAAGCTAACTGATATACCCATTGCGGCAGTGTAAAGCACGGATTTCCACTACATCCGTTCCACTAGCAGCATTATTCCAGGATACCCTATGAATAATTTTCTGGTTGTATTATTTGGAAATCATTGGCAGGTGGGAAATTATAGTGAGGTCAGTTTGATGTAACGAGTAGTGTATGGTAAAGAGGTCATATGATAAATTCCTTTGTTTCTTTTCCATAGCGTTTATACCGCCTAGTATCCGGCCCGATTTTTCACAGTTTGTCCGCCTCTTTAGCTCAGTAGTCAATGTGTCCGGCTACTGTGCGGAGGACCTAGCTTCGATTCCTGGTACTGCCAGCGATTTTTCCTTGATGGGGGGACTGGAACAGGTAGCACTCAGCCTCGTGATCCTAGCTGCGGAACTAAATGAGTAAGAAATAGCGGATCCGATTTCGAGAAAGCCCACAACGGTCGGGAGAGTGGCGTGCTGAACCAACGCCCATCCATACCGCATTCAGTGATCCCATTGACCCCATGGCAGGGTGGTAGGACGTTCCCGACTGGCCCACTAGGCCAGAACGCGGAGCTTTGTTTGCTTTTTTTAAAAATTTGTATTAGACTTCCCGTGCCTCAGCCGGTAAAAATGGATCCCTTCAGGATCCATATTGGTGTCCGTCTGTCTGTCTGTCTGTCCGACTGTTCAAAACCCTATTTATGAGAAACAGGTGGACGTAGCAAGCTGAAATTTGTCGCGTATTAAGGTTACGGTCCCTTGGCGACGTAAAAAAGTCAACGCAAGCAAAAGATGCGCCCATGTATGTCACATATTTTGACACTCGCTAACACAGTCATCAAAATCTACCGGGTAATTCCTGTTGATCTAGAATCATGAAATTTGGCGAGAAGCAAGGTTTCGCACTACAACCAAAGGAAAAAATACAAAATAGTTAATCTGCAATTATATTACCCGAAACAAAATGTTTTTGTGATTTCATATTCGACTGACTGTTTGTCTGTCTGTCTGCCTGTCCGTGTCTTAAGACCTCTTTTTCTCAGAAATGGATCGACGTATCAAGTTGAAATTTATGTCACATGCTATAGTCATGCTCCTTTGGTGGATTAATAAACATTAGCTTATGTCAGAGCATTCAAAAGATGTCACGTACTTCGATTCTCGCAAACTCACTCATCACAACTATAGGGTACTGTCCATTCACCTAGAATCACGAAATTTGGC
The DNA here is from genome assembly GCF_021461395.2 of Schistocerca americana. Taxonomy (NCBI): domain Eukaryota; kingdom Metazoa; phylum Arthropoda; class Insecta; order Orthoptera; family Acrididae; genus Schistocerca; species Schistocerca americana. Next base: position 657,252,114 of record NC_060122.1, read on the forward strand.
AAGAAGCAAAGCTTCAATGTACAAGTAAATGAAAAATCATCAAACTGTTAATTTGTAATTATATCACATGAAAAACACTGTTATCAAAGTGCCTGTCTGTTCCTCAGTTAAGCTACTAGTTTCTGTAATCATTTGGTGGTGTAACACTGTTAAGCTTCCAGATCAGTGCAGTCAACAGATACGGCCATTTATGTCACATGTTCTGATACTCGCAACCTGTCTCATTAAAGCCTAGAGGGTACTTGCCCTTGACATTGAACCACTAAATTTGGCAAGAAGAAAGATTTCACAGCACAAGTAAATTAAAAAAAGAAATTGTACTTATATCACACGAAAAATTATTATACTGTGATGTGTTACCCGACTTCGAATTTAAAATTAAAACGTTCTCGAAAGTCTTGGAATTCCTGGGACCGATATCTTACGAGTATCAATGTCGATAACAGGAAACAATCGTCGAAGTCCTCGAGTCCCAGAAAGGATGAACTTTTTATAAACGTAATTAAGTTTGTGCGGAAACCTTAGTGCGCGCGTCTGGTCAACTTTTTTTCTTCAGATGTGGCGTATATATATATATATATATATATATATATATATAACATGGCTGTGATCAGCAATCGTAATAATTACAATGTCACAAATTTCCAGCCAACCGGTTGCAAATAGAAATAAAATTCTATAACTAGTTTTCAACGCCAACTAGGGCCGCCTTCTCCAGAAGAAACTGTTACCTTACATGTGGTTAAAAGGATATTTGAGCGACATCGCTCTAGTCAAAACATAAAAACCACAATTAAAACATTTTCCACCTGACTACATACCAGGTATAGTCAAAACTTTAAAACAGTATGTAAATATGCCACTAAGGACACTGCAGTGTTATAGGACAAGAGTAAGTAACAGCAATATCTATTTGTCTGCATGCCGTTCCTGGCGCCACATTCGTCAAGGTAACCAAGGGAGAGAACTCCCATGTGCCGTGTGTAAATCGTGCAATCTCTGCTCTGCGTGTTGCTGTATTTTATGTTTTTGGTGGTTGCATTCTCTGAGACGAATAGGAATCGCTAAAAAACAACACTTAGACTGCCCAGTATGTGATACGTTTATCCTCTCTATCTCGAAAGCTAGCACGCTGCGCGTTATGCTACAAGAGCATGTGTTTTAAGATAAAGGCCTATGAAAGTAAAGGCCAGTTATGTCAAGTGATGCTGGAGGACTTAGACTGTGAAATGAAACAGTGAGGAATTTCACTACTTGGGCAGCAAAAAAATGGTTCAAATGGTTCTGAACACTTTGGGACTTAACATCCGAGGTCATCAGTACGCTAGACATAGAACTACTTAAACCTAACTAACTGAAAGACATCACACACATCCATGCCCGAGGCAGGTTTCGAACCTGCGACCGAAGCAGCCGTGTGGTTCCGGACTGAAGTGCCTAGAACCGCTCGTCCACCACGGCCGGCGACTTGGGCAGCAAAATGAGGACGATGGCACTATTGAGTACGATATAAAATGTCGTAACGGATGCTGCCTCCCAGTGACTCGTGTTCCGGTTTTGCGTCAGTGTTGTGGTTCACTGTTGCAGACGAAGGCGTCGTCGTCGTCGTCGTCGTGCCGCAACCCGTGGGAGCGGCTGCCGGACGAGGCGGTGGTGCGCATCTTCTCGTGGCTGGACGCGGTCGAGCTGAGCGCGTGCGCGCGCGTCTGCCGCCGCTTCAACGTGCTCGCGTGGCAGCCGCAGCTGTGGCGCGTCGTGCGCCTGCGCGGAGACCGCGTCTGCGCCGACAAGGCGCTGCGGGCAGTCCTCCGCAGGTACGTGCACCGCGTCCATCCGCTGTCGTGGGCCGACGACATCACCTTCCTCGCCCTCCACCAAATTCGAGAAACTTCTCCCTCCAGATATACCTCTATAACTTCACCTACTTGTCTAACCTCTGCTGTCTCGTAATCATCATCATCATCATTTAAGACTGATTGTGCCTTTCAGCGTTCAGTCTGGAGCATAGCCCCCCTTATAAAATTCCTCCATGATCCCCTATTCAGTGCTAACATTGGTGCCTCTTCTGATGTTAAACCTATTAGTTCAAAATCATTCTTAACGGAATCCAGGTACCTTCTCCTTGGTCTGCCCCGACTCCTCCTACCCTCTACTGCTGAACCCATGAGTCTCTTGGGTAACCTTGCTTCTCCCATGCGTGTAACATGACCCCACCATCTAAGCCTGTTCGCCCTGACTGCTACATCTATAGAGTTCATCGTAATCAGTCCTATAAAAACCCAGACGACACTCACAGGACCCAAGTCCCGCAGCTTTCCTCTTCTTGACTTCTGCCTCACTTGTATCAATAGCCACCCAATCGATGTTACTAACATTCTCAAATGTTGTTGACTTATTCTAGATCGGAAACTACCATTGCGCCCCAGCCATCAAAAATCCACAATAGACTAAAGTTACGAGGGACGTTCAGTAAAAAGAAAGCACTCTGTCTTCAGGCCACGAATGGCCCACCGGGACCATCCGACCGCCGTGTCACCCCCACGGAGGATGCGGATAGTAGGGGCGTGGGGTCAGCACACCGCTCTCCCGGTCGTAAGAGGGTATTCCTGACCGAAGCCGCTACTATTCGGTCGAGTAGCTCCTCAATTGACGTCACGAGGCTGAGTGCACCCCGAAAAATGGCAACAGCGCACGGCGGCCTGGATGGTCACCCATCCAAGTGCCGACCACACCCTACAGCGCTTAACTTCGGTGATATCACGGGAACCGGTGTAGCCACTGCGGCAAGGCCGTTGCACGTTCAATAAATAATGGATTTTTTTTCTCTGACAGCTTTGACTGAAAACACGCAGAATGTGTTGTGGGACATCGTGCACTATTCCTGCTTCATCACCTATAGTTTCACGAAGTTCCTACTGGCGGCGGCGTTACACGAAGCTTTCAAAATACCGACCGTAACGTAAGTGCGTTCCAACCAGAGAGCTGCCATTGAGTTTATTCTGGCGGAAAACCAGAGCATCGCAGAATTTCATAGGCGCTTGCAGAATGTCTACGGAGACCTGGCATTGAACAAAAGCACGGCGAGCCGTTGAACGAGGCATCTGTCATCATCGCAACGAGGTCACAGAAACGTGTCCAGTCTCCAGAGTGCCATGCGGTGGCACACATCTGTTAATCCTGCAATCGGGCTGTTGCGAACGCACTCATTTGCGGTGGTCGACGGATCACGAACACCTCGCTTCTAAACAGGCCGTCCATCCTTGGGGTAGTCAAATGTGTGTGCCCACTGCGTTTCTCGCCCCCTTACACAAGACCATAAGGATCAACGAAGGACCACCTGTGCGGAATTTCTTGCGCCTTACAAGGCTGACGGTGACAATTTTTTGTCGAATATCGTCAAAGGCGATTTCCGTGTGTTTGGCCCAATGAAGGATGGACTACGCGGGAAGCAGTACGTGGATGATGGGGCGGTTATCGTTGCAGAAGACGTTGGATCCAACATCGACCAGTAGAGAGGTACCATGCAAGCATGAAGGGCCTCTTAGTAAGACCATCGCACTGATTTTGAAGCCAAAAGAATGGGGAATAATATGGTGCATTGGAATCCAGACAAAACCAACCTGCTTTTAGAAAAAAAAAGATGTTGCATTACTTACTGGACGCCCCTCGTCCGACATTAACGGACCATAGATGAAGATTACGCCCTCGTAGAATGCTCTACACCTATGAAAGCCTTATTGAATCCATTCTCATCTTTGCCACCTTAGCCTGGAGCTCTGCACCCCCAAAACTTGGGCATTTCTGGCACGTACTAGAATGCCACGCATTCCATCTCACTCTCCATATCCATCTTCCTTTTATAGTACCACTCGAGTCCTCGAACATCTTCGCAAATACTACACATTCTGCAACCTCGCAGATCAAAACCTAAGTATCTCCCTAATCTTCTCTAATCAAGGGCTGCTAATGCGCCCATACCATCTCAATCTTCTTTCATCTTCACGCCCACGGCACCTATCCCTGCCAATATCAACTGGCTCCCACTATCTCCCAAAAATCTTCTACCAGCTGTAGTTCTAGCATACATATCCTTTTCCTTAGATCAAGGCGCCAGTGTTCCCAACCCAACGTCATTTCTCCATTCCTAGACACAGGAAACCATCCCCCATCCCTCCCAGTCCAGTGTGGAGCAAATGAAATTCGCATCCGTTGAAACTCTAATCAGTGAAATCCATTTAATTGCATACTTTCTAACTAGTCGTCCACCTTGCATAAGAACTAAAACCCAATACGAAATTTCCATCCAACTGTCGCTGTGCACAAAGGCGTATACTAACACCGCGCCTTTATCTCATGTATACTGTCGACGTCCCAAAAAGAAAGCCACGTGTATACCTACTCAATTTCGCCGACGACACTGTCCTCCTTGCAGTCCTTCCTGCCCTCCTTTCACCCCAAGTATCCATCCAACTTTATCTGGAAAACATAATACCTTGGTTAATCGTATGGTACCATCAATCCAGCGTAAACTCAAGCAATAATCATAGGGAAAATGATCAAAACATTTAATCCCAGGAGCCTTTACGCCATAATTAACAACCATTAAATCCACAAATCTAAAACACTAAATTACACTGGACTAACTCGATGAAAAACTAACTTGAAATCTTCAGCAATTAAGCGCTAAAGAAGGCTACGTGAGACTAAAAGTAGTAACCGGCTGGAAACGAGGTTTAAATCCCACGAGCATCATCCACACACATAAAAAAAAACTTTATACGTCCTGTTGTTACTGGTACGGACCTACAGCGTACCCTAAATACTTGGGGTATTTAACAGGCCAACTAATCAAGATGGTGAGTGGAAGGCTGGGCTCGGTTGTGACCAACCGAATTTTTTGAACTGTTTTCAAATTTATTAACATGCCTGCAAATAAAACTCAAACAATTTAGAAATGTAAATAATTAAACTGGTTTCCTTGAAACTAATAAATCGAATGTGAGCTGTCTTGCAATAAATGCGCTTCAATAAAGTCTGCCAAGTTTTAATATTAGCAACTCTTAGTGCGGCAATAATATGAACTGGCACCCAACAGAATCTTAAATGAACACAATAAACCAAGGCATCAAAGGAAAGGATCAAAATTAATTATACCAGCACAATACGAATGACAGCTTTTATTTGTCACTCTGCACAAGCATCGTAGCAGCTCATAAAGCACGGGCCGAATACACTGTGTTGGCCAGGAACCCTCGCGTGCACTGGGCAGCCTCTTCAACCTCTCCAGCACCCCCACTCCCACCCTCCTTCCCCATTGACACCTCCCTCCCTCAACACACCATTTCTGCTCGATTCTTCCAGATCAAGAGTGATGTGCGCCACAGAGTTGCTGTTGGTTCCTCCAGAAACGAGTCATCATTTTTCAGGACACAACTGTCTGCTCATCAAGGAGCAACCAGCGCCCCCTAACTGGAGGAGCAGAACAGCGGCGGCCGCTTTAAACTCGGCGGGCCGTGACTGTTAATGAGCGTCCCGAATATCGGAACAGTTACCTGTGATTATTTCCCACTCCTTCCAAATCCCGGAAATCATGTCCTGTGCCATATGATAAATCTCCCATACTTCCTCAAACACGTGGAATAGCTTCACCAGTCCTATGTTTCCCACAAAATCAGATCTCAACACCTCTCTGTGTATGTCATACTTGAGAACCTTGATCTGCTACCGCGTCTCTATTGTTACATACCACCTTCATTTTATCTCCACGCAGTCCATGTCTTTTCCCGTGGTAATTTCATCTACCAATCTGGACCAACAATGTCTTGATGAACTTGTGGATAGTGTGCCACGACGAATACTGGCATGCATCAATGCAAGAGGGCGTGCTACTGGGTACTACAGGACCGGTGTGTGCATCAATCTGGACCACTACCTCTGAAGGCCTCACTGTATCGTGGTACAACACGCAATGTGTGGTTTTCAAGAGCAATAAAAAGGGAGGAAATGATGTTTCTCTTTATCTCTATTCCAATTTCCTGTACAGGTTCTGGAACTATCGGAGCAGAGGTGATGCAAAACCTTTTTTGATATGTCTATGTAGGCCTGTCAAGTTGGTAATTTGGTGATGTACACAAGGCAGGTAGCTGGTGACATACATACGGCTGAGTTTCGATGCTACAGCAAGCAGATGACGCAGTTGGTGACGGGCACACTGTGCATAGTAGGCTGGTGACGCTGAGTCAGCTGTAGCTGTGGTGATGGTGGAGCTGCAGGACTGTGTCGCAGGCTGGGCGTGCACGCGGCGGTGGAGCGGCTGCTGGTGAGCGACGGGGCGCGCGCCACGGACCGCGGCGTGGTGCTGGCGGCGCGCCGCTGCCCGCTGCTGACGCACCTCCAGCTAGCCGGCTGCGGCGCCAGCGTCTCCACCGGCGCCGTCGCCGAGGTCGCCACCCGCTGCGCCAACCTGCAGCACCTCGACCTCACCGGTGAGTCCGCCCCGCCACACTAGCGTCCAGGAGATACAAAGCAGGATGCATCCGCACCGTTACAGTAGTAATTTTGGGGCACGATGCGCTTTTCGTGCAGGCTTGGTAGCTCGACCAATTCCAGGAGCAACGATTATCGTTCCGATCTGACTATGTAAGCGTAGCCCAGATGTGACTTGAATTCATAGAATCGACAGCAATCGAGCGGTTGTTGTTGTTGTGGTCTCCAGTCCAGAGACTGGTTTGATGTAGCTCTCCATGCTACTCTGTCCTGTGCAAGCTTCATCTCCCAGTACCTACTGCAGGCTACATCCTTCTGAATCTGCTTAGTGTATTCATCTCTTGGTCTCCCTGTTCGATTTTTACCCTCCACGCTGCCCTCCAATTCTAAATTGGTGGTCCCTCGATGTCTCAGAACATGTTCTACCAACCGATCCCTTCTTCTAGTCAAGTTGTGCCACAAGCTCCTCCCCTCCCCAATTTTATTCAATACCTCCTCATTAGCTATGTGATCTACCCATCTAATCTTCAGTATTCTTCTGTAGCACCACATTTCAAAAGCTTCTATTCTCTTCTTGTCTAAACTATTTATCGCCCACGTTTCACTTCCATACATGGCTACACTCCACACAAATACTTTCAGAAACGACTTCCTGACATTTAAATCTATACTCGATGTTAACAAATTTCTCTTCTTCAGAAACGCTTTCCTTGCAATTGCCAGTCTACATTTTATATCCTCCCTACCTCGACCATCATCAGTTATTTTGCTCCCCAAATAGCAAAACTCCTTACTACTTTAAGTGTCTCATTTCCTAATCTAATTCCCTCAGCATCACCCAACTTAATTCGACTACATTCCATTATACTCGTTTTGCTTTTGTTGATGTTCATCTTATACCCTCCTTTCAAGACACTGTCCATTCCGTTCAACTGCTCTTCCAAGTCCTTTGGTGTCTCTGACAGAATTACAATGTCATCGGCGAACCTCAAAGTTTTTATTTCTTCTCCATGGATTTTAATACCTACTCCGAACTTTTCTTTTGTTTCCTTTACTGCTTGCAATCGAGCGGTATACAACATGAAAATCATTTAAACCGACCAACTCTGGGAGGTTGCACAGGACACCAGAGCAAACGTTTTTCCCTAGTATCACAATTACGTGAGAGAATTATGAAACCCACAGAGGGCGTAATCTTTCTCAACACTCGTGCTACTGTGCACTCTATGAGTACCAATCAGATGAATGTAAGAATCGTCCTTCGTGAACAATTATTAATCCGTTTCACTTCCAGCGTGTGCACAGCCCGGAACCAGATGATTATCCAATCAAAGCACAGCCTTTGCAGTGGTACCTGGCACAGCGTAAAATGCGTCTTACAATTCCGTCTGCTGTTTACAGATGAAGCAACTTTCTGGCGTCATTGGGTATTAAACATGCTCAATTCAATGTTTTGAGTGAAGTTGAGCTACAAGTCACACTTAGTAGCGCTCATCAGCTGCAGCTCTACGTGAATGTGTGGCTGGATGCTGTTGGTGACTATTTAATTGAGCCATTATCTCCTACCTACACCATTAAATGACAGGTATCATTACCAGGTCATCACAACTGCATTGCCAGAGTTGCTGGATGACGTGCCACTCGCTACAAGACAGCTCTTGTGTCTCCAGCATGACAGGCCGCCGTTACATTAGTCGTCCTGTGCCTCGGTTCTTGAACGACAGTCTTTTCGGTGTCCCGTGTAACCTCTCAGAGTTCGTCGGTCTCAATAATTTTTCCCTATATACCAAATAAATTAATAAGCGGTGATAATGATCCACCAAGGTAAACAAAACGGTCCAGTACGCTGTTGTAGAAGCAAATTTAAAGGAACGCAAAATGCCCAAGTTTGGCCAAGTTTTACAGTAGCTCGAAAGTTCGCGCTAACCTCAATGCGACATGCTTTTAATAACTGCCACAACGAAACTCTGCCTCGAAATCTGGCATAAAACCCATAGAGATTCTGGTCATATGTAAAGTACACCAGCGGCAAGAGGCAATAAATATTTTCACTGCAAAATAACAATGCTGACGTTATTGATGACACTGCCACAAAAGGCGAATCTCTAAACACGGTTTTACGAAACTCTTTCACCAAACAAGACGATAAAAATATTCCAGAATTCCAATCTAGAACAGCTGACAACACAAGTAACTTAGAAGTAGATATCCTTGGTGTAGCGAAGCAGCTTAAATTACTTAATAAAGGCAAGGCCTCCAGTCCTGATTCAGAGTATAGATTCGTGAAATTTCCATCACCAACTTCCTCCTTCGAGTGTGAAAATATTCTCTTGCCGTCCACCTTTACAGGGAGATATTATCACCATGATAAAATAACAGAAATCTGAGCTCGCACAGAAACATTTAAGTACTCGTTTTCACTGCATGCCGTTCGAGAGTGGAATAGAGAGACAACTTGAAGCTGATTCGATGAGCACTCTGCCAGGCATTTAATTATGAATTGCAGTGTAATCATGTAGAGTTGGATGTAGATGTACGGGTTAAACATCTGACTCAGCTCGATTGGAACGGCGATAGACAATCTTTAGTCTTAAATACTTTCTGTTTACTTGCGCACTCAGTATTTCAGTATTTCAGGACTGACAATATTTCCCATCTGGACTGTTATTACACGCTTCTGTTAGTCCATTGAGGACAGAGGGAGGGCAACCGGGCATGAACAACTTGAACAATGGTAACTGAAACCGACAGCGTCGAAACTGGTAGCATGTTTTGAATAAACGACCTTGGTTTACAATACAGCTATTGGTTTCAATCATTATTCGAGTTATTAGAGGTATCTGTCTATTCATAATCGGAACATCAGCCTGTTGTGCCTTTCACAAATGACAGCCCACTATGAAGTGCAACATGGATTCTCGTTCCTTTCGAAGGTTCACTGTCCTCGAGTCAACCACATTTGTATACGCGGTGTAAAAACTACCTACACAGATTTGTGCAGCTATTAAAGGAGATAAAAAGAACATTTCTGTTATTTGGCAGAAACGTTATAGGTGCCCCACACTTCGGATAGGGGTTCTTGAAGGATTTGACACTGGAATGTTCTTGGAACAATGTTGATATTGCGTTGACTGCTTCGTATGCAACACGTTTACGTTCGAATTCCAACACAACTACACCTTATTGCTAAGAAGTGTAAGTTTTCATTCCACATTCCTGACTAAAACATTCACATTATTATTGCTTATTTTGTGTTGAACAAGGAAGTTTCTACTGATGTTTACTCGCTATTGATGGGTGCTTACTGTCTAAGCAATTTAGCTGATATGCATATCATTCTTGAGGAGAGACATTGCAACAGTCGAGCATCGAGGTACCTGTATCCAGAACGATTTCCAGGGAGGAGCTTAGCAAATCATGTTACATTTCAAACACTTGACAGTCAACTTCATGAAACAGGATCCGTTAGACCAGACCGATGGCAAACTGAAAGAACTCGTACTTTCCAGTTTGTGGAACCTGTATTACGGCAAACTGGGGACAACCCCAGTACAAGTACGCGATCCATAGCCAAGGAGAAGGAACTAAATACCTCCAACGCCATTGTGTGGCAAGTCCTGCACGAGACGGGCATGCGTCCTATGAAGTATCAGAACGTACCAGACCTATCAACTAATGACTTACCCAGCGCGTCGAATTCTGCCAATGCTATCTGCGCCAATTTTAAAATCCTCGATTCCAAACATATTGTTCGTTCACTGACGAGGCTGTCTTCACAAGGTAAGGAACAGTCAACAGGCACAGTAGCTACGTTCCGGAGATAGAATGTAGTTAGGCAATGCGTGTTTCCCACCATCAACAGAGATTTACGATAAATATGCTTGCTGTTGTTGTTCACTACCATCTGATCAGGCCATAGCTTCTGCCCTACCCGCTCAGTGGAGTAAATTACCGTACCTTTCCCCGTGAAGTACTATGGGAAATACTGGAGAATGTCCTGGTAGCGCTCAGGCAATGATTATGGTTCCAGCATGGGTAATCCCTACCACGTTAATGTCAGACGATATTTAAATAATGTTTCCCCAGCTGTTGGAGAAACAGATATCTAATCTCGCCTTGATTTACGTTTAAAACTCACTGTAGAAATGTCCACAACGTTGCATTGCGGGCTGCGTAGTGCTTACAGAATTTGCGTATATATTGTAGATATCGGTCCGAATGCGTCAGTTTTCTGCTCACTGCATAGCCCGGATATCGACTGAGATGGTAAAGTAGTTATGACGACCTCATCGTGATAAACGTGGTTCATATCCCCGTCTAGTCATTCATATAAGATTTTTCTCACGATTTCGTTATACCGATTAAGCAGAATGTCGGAATGGCTATTTTGACAAGGATGAAATCTAGCGAGGTGCGCACTGGTAAGACACTTTATTCGCATTCCAGATCACAGTGATTCAAATACGCATCCGTTCATTTAGAATTAGATTTTCCGTAAATTCCCTAAACCGCTTAAGGCGAATTCTGGGATGGCTCGTCTGGAAGGGTAGACCTGTATCTTGACCCACCCTTCCCCAGTTCAAGATACTGCTCCGTCTCTAACGACCTACTCATCGATAGAACGTTAAACACTTCCTTCTACACCTGCATCTACATCTACAAAACCTAAATACTTCGTACCACTTCTATTTTCTTTCCAGTTTCACTTCTATACAAGAAACAGCTATCTGTATGCTTTCGTAGATGTCGTGATTTATCTTGTGTCCGTCATTTTTAGGCAGGTTGGACGTTGGTGATAGCAGAATCGTTCTTCAGTCAGGCGCAAACGCCGGCTCTCACCTTCTCAGTAGTATTTTCCGAAAAGAATGTCTTCTGCCTTCCAGTGTTTATTTGAGCTCACGGAGTGTTTCTGTACTACTCGTGTGTTAATCGAACCTGTCGGTAAAAAATATAACAGCACGCCTCCTCATTGTTTCGATGTCTTCCTTTAATTAAAGCCACTGGGGACCATAAAAAACTCGAGCAGTATCCAAGATTGGGCTGCACAAGTGTTCTGTACGTGGTTTCCTTTATATATGAGTTACAATTTCCTAGCATAAGCCGACGCCAACGATCTGCCATCTCCAAAGTCGATCTTATGTACTCGTTCGCTTTCATGTCTCTTTGCAACATTACTCCTAGGTATGTAATCGACGCGAATTTGTCAAGCATTACGCAACTAATCCAGTATTCAAACATTAGTGGATTTTTTTCCCTAATAAAGAAATAAAAACTTTGAGGTTCGCCGATGACATTGTAATTCTGTCAGAGACAGCAAAGGACTTGGAAGAGCAGTTGAATGGCATGGACAGTGTCTTGAAAGGAGGATATAAGATGAACATCAACAAAAGCAAAACAAGGATAATGGAATGTAGTCTAATTAAGTTGGGTGATGCTGAGGGAATTAGATTAGGAAATGAGACACTTAAAGTAGTAAAGGAGTTCTGCTATTTGGGGAGCAGAATAACTGATGATCGTCGAAGTAGAGAGGATATAAAATGTAGACTGGCAATGGCAAGGAAAGCGTTTCTGAAGAAGAGAAATTTGTTAACATCGAGTATAGATTTAAGTGTCAGGAAGTCCTTTCTGAAAGTATTTGTATGGAGTGTAGCCATGTATGGAAGTGAAACATGGACGATAAATAGTTTGGACAAGAAGAGAATAGAAGCTTTCGAAATGTGGTGCTACAGAAGAATGCTGAAGATTAGATGGGTAGATCACATAACTAATGAGGAAGTATTGAATAGGATTGGGGAGAAGAGAAGTTTGTGGCACAACTTGAGCAGAAGAAGGGATCGGTTGGTAGGACATGTTCTGAGGCATCAAGGGATCACCAATTTAGTATTGGAGGGCAGCGTGGAGGGTAAAAATCGTAGAGGGAGACCAAGAGATGAACACACTAAGCAGATTCAGACGGATGTAGGTTGCAGTAGGTACTGGGAGATGAAAAAGCTTGCACAGGATAGAGTAGCATGGAGAGCTGCATCAAACCAGTCTCAGGACTGAAGACCACAACAACAACAACAACAACATTCCCTACTCATCTGCAGTAACTTGAGCTTTTGCTCATTTAAGCAAGGTATCATTCATCTCACCAATTAGAAATTCTATCCAAGTCAACATGTATCCTCATACGGACACTCAGTGACGGTACTTTCTCGTCCACTACAACGTCACCGGCCAACAGTCACAGGTTCCTGCTCACCCTGTCCGTTTGTGAGCTCAACCACACTTCCCCGAGGCATTCCTGACTATGCCCTTACCTCTCCCAAATACTCGCCGTCCAGGAAAACGTACTGTATTGTATTACTTAAAAAGTCTTCGAGCCTCTCATATATGTGAGAACTTATTTCGTCTTTTCAGACGTTCCTGAAAACCCTGCCGTGTGGCACTGGGTCAAAAGCTTTCTGAAAATCTAGGATAATGGAGTCTGCCTGTTTGGCTTCATCCTTAGTTTTCAGGATACCTCACAAAAAAAGGGCAAGCTGAACTTCATATGAGATATGTTTCCCAAATGAAATTTGACTTTCAGGATAAATAAATTGTTGGTCGCCTCAATTTCTGTCATAAATTCGATACTGGTTTGATGAGAGCTGAGGGAGCAGAAGTGAGTTAGTAATTTTATTTTGCTTGACATAACCAGTAAAACCCTTCATAACGTTCATATGCATCGGATTATACTGGCCATCATAAAAACCGTAGAATGCAAGCAACAAAAGGTTCTGATAACGGCCACTGTAAACCGATGTAGATTAACGTTTTAAAGCATTTTGTGATTGTGTCAAATTAAAATAAAGTATTAACAAATTAGTCATTTACATTCACCAGCTATAAATTGTCATAGTTTCCGAAAATCTGTGAATATTTGTTCAAGGTTACTATATTGTCGATGTGGGTGTATTTATCTCGTTGTAGATTAATCCATCTTCAGGCACCTTACAGGTATGTGGTAATCGACCTACAAAGGCAGTATATGACGTCTCCTGACAGAGAACATCACAAAAGTGTTCTCCAGCTGTCAACATACCCGAAAATACTTCAGCTGATCAACGAAACCGAACTACCGATTCCAGCGACTGAAAGTCAATGACTAGATCAATGGTGGAGAAAGATATGTAAATAAATGAAATACACACGAAGATGGACCCGTAAGACCCGAATTATAAGGGTAGATCAAAAAGTTTTCGTTCGAGGACTGTACAGTTCAAAATCGGTAAGCCAATCAGGCAAAATCGATGCAATCATTCCATCGACGGACCAGGCTGATGACAGCAGTTTGTTAAAACACCGTGTCCTGCTGTGTGCAGAAGTCAGCAACTGCCTGCTGCGCATCCTCGTCCCAAAGGTACCACCGACCATTGAAGGCCTTTCTTAAGGGACGGAAGCCGTGATGTTCACACTCGGAGATACCTGGACTATAAGGCTGGTGTTCATCTCCCACTTGTCCATAGTGAATGAGGCTGGCCTCCCAGATAGACCGGCGTGTTGCGTCGAACCACGACAAGTACGGAACTTGACGCACCGCTCATCAACGTGGGTTTTCATTAGACATGCTGTACCATATACATTCTTCTTTGTCGAAAGGACGTCTTATCAGTGGTTTTCCTTCGGCAGCAGAGAAAGAATAAGAGCATATTGGTCTTGTTTGGATGCACTTGGTAATAAGGTCGCCATAGTTGACGTTTCCACATTTACCGCACGCGTGTCGGGGAGAGCTAAAGGCCACACTAATCCCTTGCTTACATGTCGATGCTTATACACTACTGGCCATTAAAATTGCTACACCAAGAAAAAAATCAGATGATAAACGGGTATTCAATGGACAAATATATTATACTAGAACTGACGTGTGATTACATTTGCACGCAATTTGGGTGCATACATCCTGAGAAATCAGTACTTAGAACAACCACCTCTGGCCGTAATAACGACCTTGATACTCCTGGGCATTGAGTTAAACAGAGCTTGGATGGCGCGTACAGGTACAGCTGCCCATGTACCTTCAACACGATACCACAGGCCATCAAGAGTGGTGACTGGCGTATTGTGACGAGCCAGTTGCTCGGCTACCATTGACCAGACGTTTTCAATTGGTGAGAGATCTGGAGAATGTGCTGGCCAGGGCAGCAGTCGAACACGTTCTGTATCCAGAAAGGCCCGTACAGGACCTTCAGCACGCGGTCGCGCATTATCCTGCTGAAATCTATGGTTTCGCATGGATCGAATGAAGGGTAGAGCCACAGATCGTAACGCATCTGAAATGTAACGTACACTGTTCAAAGTGCCGTCAATGCGAACAAGAGGTGACCGAGACGTGTAACCAGTGGCACTCCAAACCATCACGCCGGGTGATACGCCAGTATGGCGATGACGAATACACTCTTCCAACGTGCGTTCACTGCAATGTCGCCAAACACAGATGCGACCATCATGATGCTGTAAACAGAACCTGGATTCATCCGAAAAATGACGCTTTCCCATTCGTACACCCAGGTTCGTCGTTGAGTACGCCATCGCAGGCGCTCATGTCTGTGATGTAGCATCAAGGGTAGCCGCAGCCACGGCCTCCGAACTAATAATCCATGCTGCTGCAAACGTCGTCGAACTGTTCGTGCTGATGGTTGTTGTCTTGCAAACGTCCCCATCTGTTGACTCAGGGATTGATACGTGGCTGCACGATCCGTTACAGTCATGCGGATAAGATGCCTGTCATCTCGACTGCTAGGGATACGAGGCCGTTGGGATCCAGCACGGCGTTCCGTATTATCCTCCTGAACCCACCGATTCCATATTCTGCTAAAAGTCATTGGCTGTCGACCAACGCAAGCAGCAATGTCCCAATACGATAAACCGCAATCGCGATAGGCTATAATCCAATCTTTATCAAAGTCGGAAACGTGATGGTACGCATTTCTTCTCCTTACGCGAGGCATCACAACAACGTTTCACCAGGCAACGCAGGCCAACTGCTGTTTGTGTATGAGAAATCGGTTGGAAACTTTCCTCATGTCAACACGTTGTAGGTGTCGCCAACGGCGCCAACCTTGTGTGAACGCTCTGAAAAGCTAATCATTTGCATATCACAGCATCTTCTTCCTGTCGGTTAAATTTCGCGTCTGTAGCACGTCATCTCCGTGGTGTAGCAATTTTAATGGCCAGTAGTGTATGTATAGCCGCATCGGAGTCGCGCTACGTTGTACATGCGCTGCAGCAGCGCCCGCAAGCGGAAAAATTTTGATCGCCCCTTATACAGTCTAACACATTACGCATATTTGTGGCTACTAATAGTTTTTTAAACATACTTTCTGTATAGCTCTACCAGCTTTACATTTCACAACAACTGATAAATGTATATTTCTTCGTTCCAAGCTGAATCGTAGTGCAAGTTCTTTTATCAAAACTGTTTCACTGAGGAGTAAGTATCGTACTACGGCTCTTCCTGTAAATCATCGTACAGACATCAGAATAACAGGTACCGAAAAAAGTGACAATGGGACAGAAAATAAATTAAAATCGCTCTACAGAGAAAAGCCACCGGACTTGATGGAGTATGCGGAAAATCTTACTGCTCTTCTAGCATAGTGACGGGACAACAGCGTAGGTTATTCCCGTTTACAAGGAAGATCGTCATACAGATGCAGAAAACTACGGGCCTATTTCGCCGATGACAATATTCTTCTTTTCTAGAAGTGTATTATGACAGTTCTGGAAACCGAAAATCTCTGTGCAAAACAAAATGGACTCTGCAAACGACATTCGTGTGGAACCGAGCTCATTCTGTTCGGCCACGAGACCCCAGAAGCAAAAGATACCGGCACCCTACGTAATACGTTGTTCCTAAACTTCTCGAAGACGTCTTCTAATGAACGTATCGGAGTATCGTTTAAGTGCTGTGTTCCTGGATTGAAGAGTTCCTAGCGAATAAAATACAGAAGGTCATTCTTAACGGAGAGAAATCTTCAGACGTAAAAGTAAATTTTGGCATTCCCCAAAGGGTTGTTATAGTATCATTCCTTTACTCCCTACACACTGAAGTGCCAAAGAAACTGGTATGGGTATGCGTATTCAAATACAGAGATACGTAAACAGGGAGAATACGGCGCTGCGGTCGGCAACGCCTGTATAGGACAAAAAGAGTCTGGCGCAGCTGTTAGATCAGTTACCACTGCTACAATGCCAGGTTATCGAGATTTAAGTGAGTTTGAACATTGTGTTATAGTCAGCGCACGAGTGCTGGGACACAACGACGAAGTGGGGATTTTCCCGTACGATCATTTCACATGTGTACCGTGAATATCAGGAATCCGGTAAAACATCAAATCTATGACATCGCTGCGTCCAGGAGACGCATGAACGGGACCAAGAACTGAAGAGAATCGTTCATCGTGACAGAAGTGCAACCCTTCCACAAACTGCTACAGATTTAAATTCTGGGCCATCAACACGTGTCAGTGTGCGAACCATTTCTTCAAAATGGTTCAAATGGCTCTGAGCACTATGCGACTTAACACCTGAGGATATCAGTCCCCTAGAGGCTCTGAGCGCTATGGGACTTAACATCTGAGGTCATCAGTCCCCTACACTTAGAACTACTTAAACCTAACTAACCTAAGAACATCACACACATCGATGCCCGAGGCGGGATTCGGACCTGAGACCGTAGTAGCAGCGCGGTTCCGGACTGAAGCGCCTAGAACCGCTCGGCCACAGGGGCCGGCACCATTCTTCGCTGGTCACCAAACTTTCTAGACATGAACGTAATTGAGCATATCTCGGAGCCTTGCCTCATACTCTTACGGATTTATGGACAACCCTGCAGGATTCATGGCGTCACGCCACGTTGCAGCACTTCTGCATTCTCGCGGGGGCCCTACACGTTATTAGGCAGGTGCACCAGATTCTTAGCCTCTTCAGTGTATGTAACTCACGTACTGATTAACATTGCAAGTTGCATGAGATCTTTTGTGAATGATGCTGTTTTGTACAGAGAAGTCGCAACGCTAGGTAATTGTACCGAAATGCAGGAAGACTTTCAAGGGCTCGATAATTGGTGCGGGGATTAACAGTTGACTCTCAACGTAAGTAAATGTAACGTGTTGTGCACAAGCAGACAGAAACACTCTTTATTGTATAATAACACGATTACACAACAATCACCGGACGCAGTTACATCAACTAAATGAGAATATTTGCACGGAGCGATTTAAAGTGGAACGACAGCACAAAACTAATCCCGTGTAAATCAGATGCCAGACTGAGATTCACTGAAAGAACAATCACGAAATGTAGTCGAACCACGAAGGAGGTGGGCTACAACACCTTCGTTCGATCAGTACTTAAACATCGGTAGACAGTGGGAACCGTACCAGGAGGAGTGGTAGAGGCAAAAGAGGAGATCCAAAGAAGAGCAGTGCGTTTCGTTACAGGTTAACTTATTAAACGCAGATTCGTCACAGACTGCAGTGGCATACCCTACGACAGAGGCGTTCTGCATCGCATTGTCGTTTACTGTTAAAGTTTTGAGGACGTACGCTCTTAGAGGAGTCGAATAATATTTTGTTTCCTCAAAAGTATATCTCGCGAAAAGACCATGAAGGTAAAATTAGAGAGGTTCTAATTCACACGCTGGCTTACCAATACTCATTCTTCCCGCGAACCGTTCGGAGCTAAAACAGGAATTGGGAGAACTGACAGAGGTACACGATGTACCCTGCGCCACATACCTTACGGTGGCTTACGGAGTACAGATGCAGATGTAGATACGAATGAGCGTCATAGAAACTATGATTTGCATTTATTCCTTGCTTAATAAGGCGATTAAAGGATAAAATACATGTCATATAAATGTGCTTACGGTTCAGTTTTTGTGAGACGATATGAGGAGTGAAATGAAATGTCGCGGTAGATGAAGGGGTCGGAACAATTCTCACTGAATTCAGATGTCTCTGTCTGGAAGGACAAACCATGGAATTTTCTGTAGATCATGGGCGGTGCCATCAAAGGCCTACGACGGGTGCAGCCACAAGAGCGACAGGCAGCCGACTCTCCACAGCGTTTTACATTCCTCGTACCTCGGTAGCTAATTGTCCGCAGGAGGGCACAGTAACTCGTGGTGTGGGAGCTACACAAGGCCTGTCCCGCTGTGTCGTGCGACATAAAGTTCACGATCACTGCCCCCTCCTCACACACACACACACACACACACACACACACGTACACACCTACACACACACACACACACACACACACACCTAGACACACACACGTGTGTACATCTGCTTTATCGCACTTCCTTCGCTGTCCGGTGGTGCGCATCAGATAAGCGGCTTCTCCCACCCCACGGCCGTTCGGCTGGCCCAGCCGGACCTGCTCCTGGCGGAGACACCAATAAATCCTCGTGGAGCTAGGCTGGCCAGATGCGCCTCTGCTGCTCCTCGCCTAACGCCGGCACCCGCCGAGGCAGCCCGTCCATTACGGGAAAGAAAGCACGGTTACTATTCGACAGAAGCCAGGGTGTCCAGGTCTTTATACAGTCATGGGCCAAAACATTACAACCACCTGCTCGTAGCGTGTCGAACCACCACTGGAACGCATCACAGCAGCAGTTCTGGGTGACATGGACTCGACAAGTCCTTTGTAGATTTTAAGGGTATGTTCTTCTGGAAAAAGCCGTCGGCGTCGGAGAAAACATCAAACCCACACACTTGCCGGCCGATGGTGGCCGCGCGGTTCTAGGCGCTTCAGTCTGGAACCGCGTGACCGCTACGGTCGCAGGTTCGAATCCTGCCTCGGGTATGGATGTGTGTGATGTCCTTATGTTAGTTAGGTTTAAGTAGTTCTAAGTTCTAGGGGACTGATGACCTGAGATGTTAAGTCCCATAGTGCTCAGAGCCATTCAATCAAACCCACAGTAATGTTCACGCAGCCCACGTCTCTCGTGGAGCCTTTGATTAGTACCAATGGTAGTAGTAGGAGTTGCTGTTGTGCGGCTGCCCGGAGGCGGACAATTTCTGTCAACATACAGTGATTGGAGCTCTTGCATTGACTGGCCCAACCGCATGTTATGTGTTACCAGATACCACAATTTCCTACACCTGAAGATGAGATTTTAAAATCTCAAAACCGGTCGTGGTCTGGATAAATAATTAGTACAACTGAAGCACATCTCTCTAAATTAATTACCATAGGTTTCTTGGAATCCCAGGCGGATGTCGCATTTAGCTCAACACTTCCCCAACCGACCTGCGTCCGTGGCGTATTTCATGTTTCGAGGAGCAATTCGCCTGCGTGACGGGGTATCCGGATACTGCCACCGACGTGGGATAGCAAGAAGCATGACTCATCTGACGAAGCAACACGTTTCTACCGATCCGCGGTGCAGTCTCTGTGAGTCCTTGCCACACCTCTAACTGACGGTGTCAGTTGATGGACGAGGGAACACGTAGGGATCGCATCAGTAATCTATGAACGGTACGCTCTATGGTCGGACTTATCATAAAGCACCGCCTATCCTGCTTTACAGAGAGGGAAAGCCTCTGACCTTCATATTCTGTGGTGAGGCGTGTCCCTCCAAAAGTTATCGCATGCTCGTAGTTTCACCGTTTTTCAGCCACTTTCCTTAGATGTTGACGAAAGTAGCACGCGACAGCTGACCAGCTCATTTGTTTCGGAGATGGTCGGATTAACTAAAAGCAAGCTTTCTTTTTCGTCTCTCCAAAGTAAATCCTTGGGAAATAATAGTAGCTATGCTTTGTCCTCTCCTAATTTATTCTGTTTATAGAGCATATGGGAAGGTACTGTTTCCTGAAGCGTCTCCAGCATAGTTTTTAATGAGATTTCTTCATCGTTTGCCTCTTATATAAAAAATTTAATGACACTGCCTGACAACGAAGAACTGTCCTTGCACCTATGGTGTGTCAGGATTGTGGCCACATGCTCTCTTTAGTAAAGATATAGCAAGCAGAATGCCCCAAGCGTGCAGGTCGATAGGCGACAGATAACATAGACTGCCTGCCGCTACTTCTAAATAACAGGATGGACTCGTCCAGTGATCATGATGAGGTTGCATTTCCGCACCGATGCCATAGGCATCCACCTTCTGGAATCTAGTTATTGCCTTTTTATTCATTACAGAAATCTCACTCATTTCTAAAGATTGAACAGTTTTCTGTGACAGAAGAGAGGAAATGAACAGCGAACTTTTCAAGATCAAAAACCCCACAACACACGTCTCTCTTAGTATTAGGATGTCTTCAAATTCCGTTGGGGCGGGGGGTAAACAGCTGTAGTCGCAGTATAGAGTTACGAACTCTGCAGTACTGTCAGCTTGACTGCACAACAACGTGCCAAACTGAATAGACGAGGACTTCCTTGGTTCATTACTAGAAGCTGACACTATCCGCCAATTTGAGGTTGGTTTTGGGAGATCACCGGCGATCGTCCAGCCGAAACCTGGTCCTGGATTACGCCTTTTCCAACGAACTCAGGACCTGTAGCTCTGGAAACAAACGTTATTCAACTTTAGTTACGCCAATCAACAATAAAAAATAGAAATCGTGGAAGTAATGCAATAATTAGATAAGTCTTCTTTAAAGTACATTCCCTGTTTCCCCTCTCCGTGGAACATTACTGTTGTGCTTTTTGTTAGATATTTTAGTGGATATGTAACAGGATTTTCTCAATCTGAATTTTTATGTTCCAGGTTATTAATTCCAGTGTCAAGCTAAAATTGTTAGAAATATAATACCTTTTTGTGAATATTTCTACTATATTTTATAAGCCACTGATTACCGGGGATACAGTCGTATGATACATTTTCAGACTGTTGAATATCAAAAGATTACATACGCTACTGAAATATATTTACCATTTACGTATCAAAATAAGTTACCTTAAAACGCTAACAGGTAATTATCCATTTTTTTAGATAGCTTACAATTAATTTTGCTGCCTCCCGTAAAATTAGCCCCTGGGACACAACACGTTTCAGTCTCAACGTATCAGTTGCGTTAAAAATGTAGAATTTTGCCCCCTCTTGAACAAATTAATGCAAACGCACATGGCTGATTCTGCGCTATTTTGCGGGAACTCTACCACTTGACAGTGGCCGAGGAATACTTGGCTGAGAGCTTCCGGGAATATAAGCACTTTACGTGGCTTGAAGTGGAAGGAGGTTTTTAAAAATACAAAACACTGTGAAATTGTGCATTCGTAAATTCTGTAACAAATTCTGTGATAGAAAGAAAGTTCCTTCAGAACGGGAACCGACTGTATCGAATCCTGCATCTCTAATTTTCTCGGTAAAATAGAAAATCCGAATCTGTTTACGTGATGGAGAGGTTATTTTACACACTCAACTGCCGTCTACAGCAACCAAATCTCCACGTTTCTTTATCTGTACAAGTGTCTTGCGTCGATTGTCTTCCTGCGTGGCATCTACAATTCCTACATTCCAGTCACTCCTAGGTCAGCGTCTGTTCCTCCTTATGGGGCTCTCCATTCCCACAGTTCCTGAAGTTTTCTGTTACCATTCATGCTTTTCACACGCTCGTTATATTCTGCCTGTTCCCTTTCTGTCCATTGTACTATTGTTGAATATATTTCCATTACTAGCTTGGGGTCTTTATTCATTACCTTGTTTTGCAGTATCCTTTATCATTACTCGGAGCCTATGTTTCATTTTCTTCGTTAACTGTCCACTCTTCTGCAGAATATAATACATGCTTTCGACAAATCACTTGTGCAGTTTCGTTTTGGTTAACTATGGAGATAATGTTCCATAGTAATGGGTTAACAGTTTAATTGTGATCCAGTGTTAATTTATCTTTTACGATTTCCTACCCACATTTCTAAAACCTTATCACGACGGACGTGAGGGCGACGGTTCACATCCGTGTTCGATCGTCCTAATTTAGGTTTTCGGTGATTTCCGTAAACCGCTCCTGATAAAAGGCAGTATAATTTCTTTCAACTTCGTTAAGTACAATTAAACATGATAAGAGGGGATCTCAACATATCTCCATTTTGATTTTATTGTACCTGAATGATACAGTTTAAATGGTTCAAATGGCTATAGGCATTATGGGACTTAACATCTGAGGTCATCAGTCCCCTAGACTTAGAACTACTTAAACTTAAGTAACCTAAGGACATCACACACATCCATGCCGGAGGCAGGATTCGAGCCTGCGACCGTAGGAGCAGCGCGGTTCCGGACTGCAGCGCCTAGAACCGCTTGGCCACAGGGGCCGGCGATACAGTTTAACTTTGTAGCTGTACGACAATGAGTTAAAAAGTAATGCCTCGGAATTTTTTATTGCTCGTCGTCTTCCCCGCTTTGCTGATGCAAGTTAAAAACCTCTGCCCCTAGATGGCTCCGAATTGTAGCGTGTACCGTGGCAGTGTGTCACGTAACTATGTCAGTGCCTGAGAAACAGCATACTGTAATTGAGCTTCTAACCACAGAAAACGTCCTTCCAACTGAAATCCATAGAAGAATGAAAGCCGTTTACGGTGATGGTTGTATGAACATCAGTAATGCACGACATCTGAAACAATCCGAGCACTGGTTTCACTGCAATCTAGATCATTCGGCATATAGTCACGACTTGGCCCCATCTGATTTTCATCCGTTTCCAAAACTTAAAGAACACCTTCGAGGACATCGCTTCGATAGGGATGAAGCGGGGCGACAAGAGGTAAGGTTGTCGCTCCATCGAGAAAATAAAATATCCTACACTGACGGTATCAATAAATCGATTTCTTGTTGGGAAAATTTGTGTTCGTTGCCAGGGTGACTATGTTGAAAAATAAATTTGCAGACACGAGCAACAAAGGTGTAGAATGTTAAAGCTGGTTTATATTTAGAACGCTTTAAGAGTTTTCACATAAAAAAATTCGGAGGTGTTACTTTTCAGTACGCCCTCGTCTAAAGATAGCAGCTTTTAAATCACGAATATAAGACTAAAAACATTCACGATATGAAATCGAATGTGAGGTATACCCTTCCCAATGCGAAAACCTGTAGGTAATAAGTAGCTGTGTAGGTCAGCTAGACGTAAATGACTCCTGCCTACAAATGTGACCTGCCAGTGTCGACTAAAAACATTCACGATATGAAATCGAATGTGAGGTATACCCTTCCCAATGCGAAAATCTGTAAGTAATAAGTAGCTGTGTAGGTCAGCTAGACGTAAATGACACCTGCCTACAAATGTGACCTGCCAGTGTCGACTAAAAACATTCACGATATGAAATCGAATGTGAGGTATACCCTTCCCAATGCGAAAATCTGTAAGTAATAAGTAGCTGTGTAGGTCAGCTAGACGTAAATGACTCCTGCCTACAAATGTGACCTGCCAGTGTCGGCCTTGTCATAGGCGCTCGCACGTGTGCACTAAACAGCTAGTATGAAAGAACTTCCAGTTAATACTCCTGTTAAGGAAGTGGCAGCTGGCAGAAAAAAGAACCTCACCGTAGGATAAAGGCAGTAAACCGGGAGGAGAGGTGTCATAACATATCAGAAAATACTTTGAAAAAGCTTCTGTGTCGGAAATAGCTACGTTTATTTAACTGCTAATAAAGGCACTGTTTTAATCTAGTAAAAGTTTCTAGCTCCTCAACTGCATAGTGGTCACGACTTCTGGAAACATAATGATAGATATCAAAATGCGTTCTACGCACACGAAACATTTTTGATCTTCCAGGAGGTTTCAAATCAGCGCGCTCTTTGCTCAAGAGTGAAAGATTTGTTCTCTATTCAGTTAAGTTTTCCAGGGGCGAATGTCTACCAATCTCAGTAAACACTTCCGGGCTAAGTTGCCGTGGTCGATCTGTAGAAATTCTTCTCCCTGACGTTTCGTTCTCAACTACGGAGAACATCTTCCGAGGTGAGTCGACGACTGGCTGCTAGGAGCTGGGGCTGCCGCTTATATGGAGATCGTCACGTGGCGTGTGGTGGCGCCCTCTACGTCCGGAACCGGGGGACTGCTACGGTCGCAGGTTCGAATCCTGCCTCGGGCATGGATGTGTGTGATGTCCTTAGGTTAGTTAGGTTTAACTAGTTCTAAGTTCTAGGGGACTGATGACCTAAGATGTTAAGTCCCATAGTGCTCAGAGCCATTTGAACCAACTTAGCCAGGAAGTGTTTACTGATAAAGACGCTGGCCGTGAAAGCCTACATGGGATGAGTCTACCAATCTGTCGCAATGAGCAAAAAGTGAATCGAGGAGTTAATTAAAACGTTCTAGAAAATTAAAATTCTGCACCCGGCCTGGATTCTAAACTCGGACGTTTGCCTTTCTCGGGCAAGATCTCTACCGACAAAGGCTAGACTCACGACTCGCTCTCACTGCTTAACTTCCGCCCGTACCTCTTCTGCTGTCTTCCGAATTGACAGAGTTCTGCTGCGCGCCTTGCGGAAAGAGAGCATTTTGTGGAGACTTGACTGCCTAGGGCAGAGGCAGTCAGTCGTTTCTCCCTACCCCCCACTTTTGTACCTCTGTTAGTAGTGAAATTCTCTAACCGCCCACCAGCTCCACAGTAGTGATGATTCATAAAGTAGAATAGCTACTGTACTTTATAAATTCATACAACAGAGGTGGATAACTCCCAACCGTCTATTGCCGATCGTGAAAGCTTGAACGCCCATCTGCGGGCGGTAGAGACCAGATTGACAACCACTGGCCCAGGGGATTATTTCAAGAATTAGTTTTCAGCCAGCAACGGAATATGCGCTGATTTTGAAACTTCATGTCAGATTAAAAAAAAAAAAAATGTGTGTGCCGGACTGGGATTCGAAACGTATTAGCCCACAAAAGGCCAAGATCCCATGTACGAATGTCGGTCCTGCACATAGTTTTGACCTGCGAGGCAATTTCAAAATCAGTGCACACTCCCCTTGTTTTACCTATCGTTAATCCTGTCCAGTACAAGGTCCGCTGTATTTTTCACAAATTAATTTTATTTAGCTTTTCGGCCGAATGGCTGAGGAAGGGAAGTTGCTTGAGCTACCTGCCGGCGAACTGAATTAACTTTGTTCTGTGTGTGATCGTATTTTAACTGGTTCAGCACCGAGTTCTCTGAAACTAGGCACAAGCCGAGCGGCTGCCATAACAAACGTGTGAAACCGCCCAGTAACTACACGCAGGCTGACTGGTGCCCAGCTAGTGCTGTCTCACACTCTAGGCTCCCAAGAAAACGGCTACACATTACGCTATAAGAACAGGTCAGCGTACGCTCCACCGCAGAGTGGAAATTCATTCTGTAAAAAGCTGGTTATCTCTACAGTGGCTATTAAGAAGACTATTTGTTGAGAATCAATTAAAGGCCTGTGCTTATTGCCTCGGCTGTCACTTCCATCGTGGAGCCGGAGCCCTTGCATAATACGCTTGCGTCATCAGAGGCGATGCGCCTCAGCACTATTGGAAGCTGACCGTGTGGGTCACCTCTCTGCTGCTCAGACAGTAGCCGAGAAATATGGCTGCAAACTAATGCAGCTGTGTCGCACATTGTGCTCAATGGTTATAGATAGACCGGGTAACCGTGGCAGTAAGCCCGTGGTTAACTATGGCGGCTGAAAAATTACTGTAAAATACTACATTGTTATGCAAGTAACTGGGTAGTGTACGGTGGCGCAGACGACAGTCCGCCGATAAATAATGAACCAGGAGTGAACGCGCACCCTCGTACTAACAGGTCTGCCCGCTCGGCCGTACGGTCTCAGCTGGACTTAAATGTTGACTGGAAACACTTAACACGCCGTGTCGAATAGTTTCATAAATCTGGGTTAGGCGTCCCTGAGTGCTTGCTGTATTAAATACGACCCATTACCTGCGCTAGCAGCAAATTGAGTTTTATCGTCCTCTCGAACTGCGGTGGCTGAAGAAAGCGATCGTCGATATCGTACGTGCTATTCCAAGTATTTTCTGCTGCAGCGGACCATGCGCATAATTTACTTAATGCGCTTACAAACATTACTGCAAAATCACTGGCGTTCTAAGTATCTGTGGTATTTCCGAACGTAGGTATTTCCGAAACAAGGCAGTCTTCTGTGCGAATTCCAGTGACGCTTAAGCACAATACACTCTTAGTCTCTATCGAGAAAGTTCATGTGAATTCTGGATTTACACACAAATAAAAGTCTTTTAGGTTTTCGTATAAGCAAAGCTTTATTTTCTACACTTGTTTGGTCACGATATCCGTAGTTGCCATGATTACTTAAGGTATTCAAACCAGTTTATGCAACTCCTAAAAGAAACCTACTTATCTTGCCATCTGCATTCGCATTATTGAGTTAAAGAATCTTAACTACTGTACAGCTAATTATTTACAGTTCTGACTTGGGTGTAGACCTAAAAATGGTTTGTGTCGTAAGTTATTCAAAAATGATTTTTCACTTACTTCATTTTCATATTCTGTGCTTACATCCAGAGGTTTTATTTGTGTATGCATTTGTCAGTTATGCCTGACTATGTCCTGTTCTCATTTTGATTTACTGCGCTACTCGTTTACTGACGTAAAAAGTGATTTAATGTTACAACGCTATTACAGAAAAATGTTCATTTTCGTATTTCTCATTAAAAATATGTCTGTGTATTTTTATGTTTAGAACTGTGAACTTATCTCTTAGATTCGGTGTTTATCTAATAACGTTCCTTATATCAATGTAATAAAGTCCCCACACTACCCTTTCAGCCTATTCAAATAACTAAATAAAGGCTTATCAACATAAACAAATCAGAAAAGGATTACCGCTTTATGTAAGGCACCGTTTTATTGTTTTGTTTTCACCCAGACATGTTCCAGCTCTTTTTGTGCTATCTTAAGTGAGTTTTATGTTTATTTTCATTCTCACATGAACCTATGAGTTGTATACGCTGGTAGTTTTAAATCTACTGTGCAGTCTACAGCTTGTCATGCTTTTCGATGTTGTCGTGTTTTTTCCCTTGCTAATGTCGTGTCAACACGCTTATTTCTTTTGCTGTTGTCCTTACACAGGAAGTTTGGATGATTTGTTCATTTCTGAGTGAAAACAAAACTATAATGCTGCGTCTTGCATTAGGCGGAATTTTTATGGCTCTGAGCACTATGGGACTGAACAGCTATGGTCATCAGTCGGGATTTTTATACAGTTTTTCTTAGCAACCAGCGAAATAAGGAGATCCGCAACGTGCACAAGAAGATTTTAAATGAAACAACATAATGTAGCATGTGTTTCGTCATAGGAACGTAAAGAAGCAATATTGCTGTAGTAATGCAATATTTAGCCTTACTTTACATTACGAAACATGCATTGATTCCAGGCGAAAAGAAAGTAGGTCAGAAGACGAAGCGCTAAAGAGAGGAATATCTGAAAAATGGGAATGCACACGGCACTTCAAGGTGTCAGCAGAAACGAAAAGAAACTTACGTAAGCAAAAGAAAAAAAATCAGTCATTAATAACTTATGACACGAACAATTTATATTGTACAACAAAACCAATATTGTAAATAACTGTGATAACAGACGACTGAAGTTTTAAGTTAATAAAACGAAACGCTTATTGTAAAATAGCTACATATTTTTATTAGTTGCAGAGATTAATTTGAAATACATAGTAAAAAATTTTATTTATTCGTTTTCTTTCCCCTTTCTGAGAGTGTGATCACGCTCAGGAACAGAAAACCGCTCACTCAGAAATGATAATCTGATAAGCTTTTTAATATAGCTGAAATTATTTTCATTGCCAGTTTGTCTGACTTTAATTTTTGTTAGTACCTGAATCAGACAGACTATTTTTATCTCCCTGACCATTAAGAATATTGTAAATATCACTTTATTTCGTAACTACCGATATGCAATGGATGAAGTTTGATGATGTTATCACTTGTGGAAGCTTCATGAAACCTACTTGTGTATTGCCTTCACAACGCAGGGTTGCCTCTTTCACCATTTCATCCGTTCGGAAAGGCTCCTCTTTTAGTGGACGTGCCGTTGACGTCTTCAAAGTCACTTTGATAAGAGACCTTCAAATGCAGTAGCAGCCGGACCAGCCAGTACGAAGTTATTTATTTAGTTTCTATACAGTTTTTATTCCTCTCTCTCCTTGCTTTTTCCTGGCATGTACAAGCCTAACCTTGTTTTACATACTGGGCATAAACCTGATCCAGTCCGAAATGAGGATGTAGGCACGGATTATGTAAAAAGAGTTTTCTGGACAAACTTAAGAACAGCAGATAAAAGGAGCGCAGCTCGACGCGGTCTCACATCGTCGTCCATAAAAACGAAGTCAGGGTCGAAAGCTCCCCCGTAAAGACGCATATCGGGAAGGAGTACAGTGTCACAATAACGTTGATTGGTGAGTTTAGGCCTACCGTGTTCACAGATTTGAAGGTCAATGCTCCGGTGCAGCATTATGCCAACCACACCATAACACCTATACCACCAAAACGGTCATATTGTCTACTTTCCTGTGTGCATGAAGCACCCTCACATGGGAACACGTAATACTCCCAGGAACATTGTCGACGGCGGTCGTTTTGGTGGCGCAGGTGTTATGGTGCGGGGAACGGATATTATATCATTCTGGCAGAGTGTAAGCTAAGTCCGAAAGAACAGATAACGTCGGTGACCATGCAGCTCGTTAGAATTAAATTACAATGAAATGAACACCGTTAGCTGCTTACAGGCGTTGACATACGTCAACGGGGACAGATGAAAATGTGTGCCCCGACCGGGACTCGAACCCGGGATCTCCTGCTTACATGGCAGACGCTCTATCCATTTTTTTTTCGTTATTTAACGTTGTGTTTGGTCGTTGCGGACGTCGCAAGACATCCTGTTCAAGTTCGGTGGTTGATCGTTCCACTCAGTTTTTTATTACAGAGGCCAAACGGCTCTCTGGCCGAACACGCTGAGCTACCGTGCCGGCATCCATCTGAGCCACCGAGGACACAGAGGATAGCGCGACTGCAGGGATTTATCTCTGGCACGCCTCCCGCGAAACCCACATTCTCAACGTATTGTCCCGCGCTATCCTCTGTGCCCTCGATGGCTCAGATGGATAGAGCGTCTACCATGTAAACAGGAGATACCGGATTCGAGTTCCGGTCGGGGCACACATTTTCATCTGTCCCCGTTGACGTATGTCAACGCCTGTAAGCAGCTAACGGTGTTCATTTCATTGTAATTTAATCGTAGGAAGTAACAGGACGAACATCAGTGACAATGACATTTTGTGTCAGGGTTGGAACAATTCTCGGGTCTCCTAAAACACGAAATCGGCGTCCGAGTCCGACAAAATGGCTAAAATTCGGTTTTCTTTTTACTTATTGCTATCCAAAAAAAGTTGAATGGTGGAAACTCATTTTCTTATTTTGTTATCGCTCTCCACGAATGATGTGAATGGCAAAAACTCGTTTTTCTGTTTGATGACGTTGCTGTTTCATCATGTTGGTGGCTGTTTGAAACCGAACAAATACATTAAAGTACCGTAAAGTGAAGATATACTTCGTTGTTGAAGTAGCAACACCCAGCGAAGACCCGAGCAAGGTTACGAGAGCCAAATTGATTCCGCAGATAGTTCCGGAATGCGAGCCTCGCGGTAGTCGTTAGCTGGCCAGCCAGGCACTTGGCGCCAATTATAATTCCTCTTAAGCGTTGAACACTGCGGCCGCCGTATCAGGGCGGCAGAGAATGGGCGAGAGGGGCGGCTGCGCTTCCTGGCTAATCGACGCGTATTTTCGCCGCGTGAGAGCGCGCTCGCGAGAGAGACGGAGAGAGAGGGAGAGAGACAGCGAGAGCTGCCGAGTGGCTTCCCGTGTCGAGATAACAGCGCCTAACAAGCCGCTGTGCGCGCCGCTGACAGCTACCGCACAAGCGCCAACAGCTCCGACCCGCGGCTCCGGGCCGTGAGTGTGTCCGATGCCGGCTTTACGCCGCCAGAGGACGCGCTGCACAGCCATCACAGTACGGGACAAGCAGCGCGCCGGCGCGGCAGTGGGAAGCCCGGGGCGGCGTGGAGTGGCTCTTCTTTTGTTTACCGGCGCCGCGGCCGCGCATGCGCAACCCTTTTATCCGTAGACCATAGCATGATCTGATAAGATGTTCAACGCCTCGTGTACATCTACGTGACTACTCTGTAATTCAGCTTAAGTGTTTGGTAGAGGATGCTGATTACCACTGCCACTGATCCATTCTGGGATAACACGTAAGGAGAATGAACCTGTACATCTCTCCATGAAAGTTCTGATTTCTCTTATTTTGTTGCAATGTTCATTTCTCCCTACATAGATTGCAGCCAACAAAATACACTATAAAACAAAAAATGGAAAAAAATGTCTCACCAAGAAGGGTTTATCCGAATGGGGCGGAAATCGGTAGACGTAACGTACATGTACAGACAAATAAATGAGTACAATTTCAGAAAAGTTGGGATATTTATGGCGAGGCGGCAGTCACGTTGATATCCCACCTCTGTCCGGGGCGTCTCCAGACACGTCTTCCGCCAGGAATATCATAGATGTGCAGGCCGCAGGTGGAAAGACGCGTTATTGAGTTGCTCAATTTGTAAACCTCTTTCTCTAGAATTAATCATCCAATTTCTCTGAAACTGAAATCATTTGTTTTTCTGTCATGTACATCAGTTGTACCGATTTCTGTCCTGTTCGAATAATTCCTTCGTGGTGCGTCGTCTTTTTATCTTTGTATTTTCGCTTTCGGAGGAGAAAGTTTCTCACTGAAATTTATTGAGTGGACCTCGCCTCAACGAAAAACCCTTTTGCGTTCATCATTACCACGTCAACATATCTGTGACACAGTCTCCTTGTTTCGCGATAGTACAAAACGAGATGCTCTTCTTCGAATTTTTGCGATGTCCTCCGTCAATCCTATCTGTAATGGAACCCATAGCCGGCAGTAATACTACAGAAGAGGACGGACAAACGGAGTACAAGCAGTTTCTGTAGCAGATTTTTTGCAACTTGTAAGTTTCTACCTTATTCACAACTCATCGCAGCTTGTTTCGAAGCGGAACTCATCACTGAAGTCAATCATACTCCAATCAGACTGCAAGCCGAAGACGTATTTGAAGACGTGCTGAAGAGCGGTGAGATGCGATGCTGACTCTCGCCTGCCATACGGCCTGACAACCTGGAGTGATCCTCTGTGATGCCATTTCTTTTCATAGCAGTCCTTTGGTTGTCATCCGTGACTCCCAGCACTACGTCCACGGTATTCTACGCCCCGTTTTGTTACAATTGATGGCAAAACATCCTGAGCTTACATGCCCACTGTAAAAGGCGAGAGTTTCTACTGCTTGTCTTCGAGCTTGCCAAACCGTCCCGTGGCCAGCAAGGTCGCCTGATCTCTCCCAAACTGGGAACATTATAGGCAATAACCTCCAACCATCTCAGACTTTGACGATCTAATGCTCCAATTGGACAAAATATGGCACCAGATCCCTCAGGAGGACACCGAACAACTCTTATCAATCGATGCCAAACCGAATAACTTCTTGCATTAGCGCCGGAGTTTGGCCAGCGCGTTACTGACTTGCCCCATTTGTGAAGCTGTTTCTTTAAATGTATTCTTCGAAACAAAATGCAGTAGCTCAAGTCTGTAACAGCACAACTCACATATGTAGCTATGGTCAATGCAAACGTGACCTGTTCAGTAAGAAGGTTTAAAGAGGCGTTCACTCTTGGAATTTCAGGAAGAGCTGCTGCTGCTCTCTGTACAATGAGAATCCCTTGAACTTTTAAAGAGTGGGAGACATCCTCCGCTTTAGCCCTCCTCACTTGGTCACCTTTCTACACGTGAACCAAGCCAAACGCGGTTTCCATTGTGGCTGAGGCACACTCAGAAACGATCTTCTCAAGATGATGTGCGACCATGCGCTTTCCAATGGCAACTGTCAGTTACGTCTCGAGTGCAAATCAAGCTGTTTGTTGATGAAAATGGACCCGCGTAAAACAGCCACTTTAGCTCAGTTAACGATCATCGAAGACAGCGGAGGAAATCTGGACACGTTGATGGACTGGACAGCGAATTGCTGGTAAAGGAACGTTGCATACTATACTATTAACATTGTGCAAACACTGCTCTTCTTTCTCTGGGTCCTTTAAAACTCATACTTGCGCCCATGTCCATATGCTAGCTGCATTGTTCTATCTTTAGTATACACCGTGCTGAGTTGCAGGGGTATCAGCCAGTGACGTAGACAGCAATCTTACAATTCTCGGTCCGTGTTCCCTGGGACATTCACAAAATTGGCCAAACTCACTCCTGAACCGAACGCTCTCTTATACAGGGTGTTCGGTGTGTAAGTGCCGACATTGTGATGATTGGTACCTTAATATGTACCTGCTTCAGTGTGTTAGATCTCTCTCTCTCTCTCTCTCTCTCTCTCTCTCTCTCTCTCTCTGCATCTGACAGTCTTCCCACAAAAACGTTACGTAATCTACTGCCTGATGTTTTCTGCACGCTCCTAACAGCACCACTATGTGGACTACAACAGTCAGTATGGACTAATCGTTTTGGGGCCGCGCATCCATACTTCCACATTTGTCCTGCTGCCCACGGAAATTAATGGCTTTCCTTTGCCACACTTACTTGGAGGTATTAACCAACATAAAAACACACTACTCGCAATAGCTGTAATTAATAAGGAAATACTGATGTCATGTTGTTCAATACGCTATTCTTAGTCACCAATAAAAATATTTACACTTATACGCGCCACACCCTGTACATAAGAGGGCGTTCTGGAAAGTATTACCTCGCATTTTCACTGGAAACTCTAACAGTTTTTTAAATAAAACAAACGCTGTTAACAGTCTACATATGTATTCTTCTTGTCTACATATTTGCACACTCTGCCGCTAGCCGTCGGAGGTTCGAGTCCTCCCTCGGGCATGGGTGTGTGTGTTGTCCATAGCGTAAGTTAGTTTAGTTATATTAAGTTGTGTGTAGGCTTAGGGACCGATGACCTCCGCAGTTCGTTCTCATAAGACCTTACCACAAATTTTAAAATTTTTCTACCGCTAGAGGGCTTTGAATTGTAGCGTGTAACATGGTGATGTGTAACTTAACTGTGTCAGTGCATGAGAAATAGCATCCTATAATTGAGTTTCGAATTGTAAGAGTTCGCCACCACATGACGCACCCTCTCCTTCAACATTACAATACGAGACCACACACGAACGCTGCGACATTTACAACAAATCGACACCTTGGGTTCACTGCCATCGATCATCCCCCATACGTCGCCACTTGGCCCTATCCGATTTTCATCTGCTTCCGAAACTTAAAGAACGCCTTCGAGGACTTTATTTTGATAGTGATGAAGCGGTGCAAGCAGAGATGAAGTTGTGGCCCCGACAGTAAAGTCCAAGTTTCTACAGTGACGGTATCAAGAAACTCGTCTCTCGTTGGTAGAAATGTGTTCGTCGCCAAGCTGACTACGTTGAGAAATAAAAATATAGACATAAATAATAGAGATATAGAATGTTAAAAACGTTTGTTTTATTTAAAATTTTCACATAAAAAAATTTGGAGGTTTTACTTTTCAGCACGCCCTCGCACATAACATCGAATCCGCCAGAGCACACTTTTTAAATTAAAGAGATCATCACTGTGAATTAAAAATGTAATTTCATAAATTAGGATACAAACTTGCAACGTTTCACTTCACAAACTGCGTTTC
Source organism: Schistocerca americana (assembly GCF_021461395.2). Lineage (NCBI taxonomy): Eukaryota > Metazoa > Arthropoda > Insecta > Orthoptera > Acrididae > Schistocerca > Schistocerca americana. Next base: position 657,286,322 of record NC_060122.1, read on the forward strand.
TCTACGCTACACTAAAATTGACTCACGTTAGTTCAGTTAGTGTGTTTTATCGTGGATCTTAAGCCTTTGCCCGCAGACACGTCAATTAAATAACATTTATTTTTTTACAAATAGTTCAAAAAACGTCGCCTGTTTCATAAATCTTAAATGCATCGGTGCGTTGAAGCGACATATTTCTGTAAGATGCAAATTATAAAAAATGTTCAAATGTGTGTGAATTCCTAAGGGACCAAACTACTGAGCTCATCAGTCTCTAATATTTAAACCAACTTATGCTAAGAACAACACACACACACCCATGTCTAAGGAAGGAGTCGAACCTCCGGCGGGAGCGGCTGCGCAATCCATGACATGGCGCCTCAAACCGCCCGGCAACTCCGCGTGGCCGCAAATTATAATACGAACAACCTCTAACTACAGATTTGTCATTTTCCATGATGTTACTAGAAAAAGAAAGTGGACAAGTGCGAGTAGGGCTCGCGCTCTGAAGGTTCCATACAAACTTAAATCTGTACATAGATAATGGCCTGTCATAAACCTTTTTACTGGACACCACTTCGCCAAGTTGCATGTCCCTAACCTACCCCAACCGAAACACTTGTTGTTTCTGCCGGCACCCTTCATCGTTGAGGAGTAAAGGCTAGGTTAATGCGAAGACTAAAAAATCCGTGCTTCGACAGAGATTCCACTCCACGACCTGTCGTTTCCCAAGCACACGACTCACCACCAGACCACCATGCCCTACTTGTACATGGGTTTTGCGAGTGTCAAAATATTTGAGATAAATGACAGTATCTTTTGATTGCGTTGACGTAGAGGCTTAGATGTTTCACATCACCAAGGACCGTAGATCTTAGTATGTGACACAAATTTCAAATTTATACCTCTACCTGTACCTGAGCAAAGGGGTCTAAGCAGTCGGAGAAACAGACGGATAAACGGACAAGAAAATGATCCTATAAGGGTTGCATTTTCACCGGTTGATGTCCGGTACCCTAACGAATGGTAACAAACACGAGAAAACCTCGAATTGTCAGTGCTTCGAAACAGCATACATTCATAGAAAGTAAGTTACGGTACAAAAAACACCTAATACCAACTTCGACTGCAAACGCTGTAATCCAGTATGGCGTGTCCTAAGTTCTGCTTGTCAAGTAGATAGCGATCTACCATTTCATTAGCCGCGTTTCTCTTCACAAAGCAAAAATCTGATGCGTCTTATTTGCCTTTCATGCCTGGGAATGCTCCTCGAAGTGGAGTCTGACGTCACAAAACCCGACCAGTTCCGCGTCCACGGCGGCATTCACGCCCCGTGTGAGAGGATACGCCGAGCGGCCGAGTGGCTCTTTGTTGTGAGGTGCGGAGAGTATGGAGATTAGGTGGGACGGCGACAGGTGCGAAGAAATTAAGCGGCCAGTTGAGAGGAGAGCAACCCGAGCCTGCAATTTATTCCGAGCTAACGAGGCCGCCTGCTGCTACCGGGCAGTTCCCGCGAGGGGCGCATGCGCCGGATGCGGCACTACCGCTGAGACTACTGCTACGATGCGGTCTTATTTTATTTCTTCCACTGATGTTTGCTGAGTGTTGAGAGCGAGCGCTTGGAACTTCCTGGCGTTTTATTTACGCAGACGACGAGACACCCACAGCCCTGTCTACCTAGTTAGTTCTCGAGGAATACTCATTTGATAAAGAAACCAATATCTTGCAGGTAAGATATTTTGACTTGAATTGGTGTCCATTTCGATAAATTATTATACACCTACATGTACTCCTCACAAGCCACTGCACAGTGCGTTGTTGTGGGTACTTCCTACCAATATATTTTTCTCACGTGTTCCATTCGCGTATTGAGCGATGGAAAAATTATTGTCCATATCCGTCTGTGCGCTCCGTAACCTCCCCGATCTTATTCTCGTGATATCTACACGGGACGTGCGATTGTGGAGTACAGTCATTTCCACATCTGCATGTATACCCCAAAAGACCCATTATGGCTCTTAGTGGAGGATACTCCGTATATAATTGTCCTCCCCCTACCCTCTTCTTGTAGTAGTCGCGAATGGTGCGAACTATTGGTGACAATCCTGCTCGTGAGCTCCAGTTTACATCATTATACTCTCCATGTCCTTCTCGCGGAATAAGTATAGGAGGAAGCAATATATGGGTCGACTCGTGTAAGAATCTATGCTCTTGGAATTTTAACAGCAAAACAAATCTTGGTTCACAATGAATCACTTGTAGCGTTTGCCACTGGAGCTGATTGAGCATTTGATTGATGTTTCTGCGCTTATTGAGCGAACCTCTGACGAAACGCACTCCTCTATTTCCTCTCATCATTCCGGTCTCCTATGGACCTAGACTGCGCCGGCCGCTGTAGCCGAGCGATTCTAGGCGCTTCAGTCTGGAACCGCGCGACCGATACGGTCGCAGGTTCGAATCCTGCCTCGGGCATGGATGTTGGTGATGTCCTTAGGTTAGTTAGGTTTAAGTAGTTCTAAGTTATAGGGAACTGATGACCTCAGATGTTAAGTTCCATACTGTTCAGAGCCTTTTGAACCATTTGAGCGTAGACTGCTCGAACGCGATTTTCGTAGGTTACATGCTTTGAGGTAAGGATATAGCCAAAGGGGAAGTCCAGGGGATCCGAACCCCTTATCACCTAAAGGAATTTACACACAACCTAGCTGCCGTGTAGTGAAACTGAAAGGTATTTTGATTAATCATACAACGAAAAAAAAAAGAATACACACTATCGATAGCAAGGCCAGCGATACATTTAAACTATCTTTACATCCATATCATTATCGGCTATCGCCCATCCCTATTCTAGCCAAGATCACTTCTTGCCCTTGCTTGAGCTCAGTTGCCGTATTGTGAATCAGTTCAGACCTTATTTGCAGTTGAATTTAATGTAAGTGCTACTGTTTGTTGTTTTGTGCTGTGTAGTGTTGTGATAGTTTCTAATTCTGGATAAGTTTGTGACATGAAAGAAGAGGGAAACCGATTCTGATTCGTCTGCTAGCGGTATGGTAAGTTAAATATATTAACTTCAAATATGCTTGCATTCATAGGCTATCAAATGAGTAAACAGGCACAATTAAAGGGAAAACATGCAGTGTCAGAAATCAATCTTTTGTTTTGATGCATTTTATCTTGTTTTAAAAGAAAATGTACAACAACTAGTTTTTCCAAATTCTCCACTGAGTTGGGGTAGTTCTGCGATTGAGTCTTTGAGCTTGCAATCCCTGCATTCTGAAGGCGAGGTGGTTTGAGTCTATCCGCAGGCAACTTTGAAATTGGTGTTCTGTGGTTTCCTATTTTCAGTTTAGGCAAATGTTCCCTTAACACTGGCCAGAGCCAAGTCCTTCCGAATACCTTTCCTTCCTGACATATATTAAATTCCATTAACGATACAGAGAGAGAAAGAGAAAGAGAGAGAGAGAGAGAGGGAGAGAGAGAGAGAGAGAGAGAGAGAAGAAAGTGTGGTGGGGGACAGGAGAGGAAAGGGGAAGAACGCAACGAAGAAAAATCTATTTTTTTTATTTATTTTTCCCTTGGACTGCCAAGGTAGCGATTGTTAGTTGATCCTTACATATCCATTGACGATTTTGACAGAAATAAAATCCATCGAAAGCCTACGAGAGTAACTGCGTTTCACGACTCGCACACCGTAAAACATTTCGCAATATATTCCTATAAACAAGTGAAATATAAAATTTCGTAAAATTTTTCACTTTATCTCTTCTTCTGAAAAGCAGCCTAACATATTCTTTACAGGTTTCAAATATGTCCCTCAGAAACATCGTTCATCATTTTGGGTAGAAAGTAGGTTATGGTTTTCCCGGTTGTAGACGCTGCGAAAGATGATGTGCTCTTATATCAGTGAATGACATAGTATATGACAGACTAGAAACAATCCATAGGCTGAGACTGAGCCAATTCTCCATGATATCCTTTCTGCCAGCAGTTAAAGGTATGCACAAGAGTTTATCTGAAGCTTTGGATGTATGAGAAAAGCAGAACTGGTGTGAGGGCGGGTCGTAAGTAATGCCTGGATAGCTGAAATGCTAAGAAGCTCTGTGATCTACTCCCGGTTCGGCATTCATGTATTAAGTTCCACTGGATAAGCCAATACGCCATGCTGTCAATGACTAACGCATGAATGATGTACCATGCTCGACACTTGGGAAACAGAAACATTCCGTTTCTGCATATTCTAAGGCAACGAATGAAATCTCTTGACCTCCACGAACAGTGTCTACATGTCAAATCCTGCCCTTCGTCTAAAGAACTGCCGGGAGCATTCAATACTCGATCCTGAATATCTTTGTGGTCATGCGGTCAGTTTTTGTGTTTCAGAACGCATGTAACAAAGAGCGATGAGAAACGTTCTCTCTTTCTGTACAAGACACATCAAAATTTACTAGCTAAACAGCCTTAACAGGGCCTCAGAAGGTAAGTTTTACTAAACAAACACCATATTTTACACCGGATATTTTCATGTCAGTGGCACTACAAGGATTACATGTCCTCATCACTACGTACGTTTTTAATGAAATTATATTTACAAAACAGCTATTAAATCGAGTTGTTAAACTCTCTGCAATCATATGCCGCTTTAGCCTGCAGAATATCATTTTCAGAAAAAATATAAAAAATGACACTGCTGGCCCTAGACAGTGGTGCTTTTACTCGAGCGCACTATGTCCAGGCCCTTAACATCTGTTCAGAAATGTGGCACTTGAGTATTTGAAATATTTATCCCATGTCATAAATGTATGACACACAATCGACCGAAGAGATGTCCATGAAGAAGCACAGCAGTTAAAACGTGACTTACGAACTACAGGAATCAAACGTTACTGTAAGTGGCCCAAAGCTGGACATATCTACAAAGACATAAAGAGCTTGATGTGTCAGCCATTATGTAAATATAATGTAAATGTAAGTGCGCATGGTAATGGGAGCGTGCTCTCTAAACACGTTATATAATTCAAACAATCCTGTGTACTTACAGGAAGCCTTTCTTCGTAACTCATGAGTAAATTCTGATCTAGTGTAACTCATAAAGTGATATGTTCATCGGTAGTATATGACCCTAAGGGTAGTGACGTTCACCAGTGTTCGATATTACACGCTAAGCTACTCCGTTGCATTTGATGGAGCGAGGGCACGTGGTCTGTCGACTGTGATCTCGCTATCGGATGGGAAGTCAGCTAAGCTGCTGTCCTGGTGCTGTAATATGCCGGCAGCTGCACCTACATCGACATATATGCTCAGCGAATCACAGTCAAGTTTTTGACAGAGCGTGTTTTTCATTGTATCATGTACACAAAGGTTTATTCCCGCTCCATTCATTAAAGGAGAGTGAGCACAATAACTTCTTGTAGGTCTCTGTCAGAGAAGTTATTTGGCCAGTCTTATCTGCACCTTCTCTACCGAACCGATACGTAGCGGGGTTGGAGAATATTCATAGTTTGTGGGCTGAAACCCAGTTCTTGGAGTTCTTTAAGCGAGTTCGTTTGAGATGCGAGACGCTTTTCTTCCAGTTTCTACGAGAAAGGTTTCCGTACATTTCAGCTACACTCCCTCACCAGTCAAACGGTCCTTTCTAGTGTACACTCAATGTCTCGTGTACAATCACCAAGCAACAACGCGATGCATACGAAACAGTAAGACACAAAAAATTTCATTGATGGTTTTTTTCCATTACTTTAGGACGAGGATTTTATTTGCGGCTCTATAGATAGAAATTACACAGATATATTTAGTTAGGTTTATTTTATTTATTTATATCTAATTGTAGTCTCAAAGAATGAAATATACATTAAATTAAATTACTAATAAAAAAAACTCTCTGGCCGAGTAAGGCAATCAGTAGCTTACCACAACAACATTGTGGAATATTCCACATTGCATCCATGCTCGGTAATGTATTAAATTAGCTTCTTCCCATATATACACCACATGGTGACCGGGCCAAATACTACCGAATTAAGCATCAAACGAGAAAACTACTAACAAGGGAACCTCCCCATCGCACCCCTCTCAGATTTAGTTATAAGCTGGCACAGTGGATCGGCGTTGAAAAACTGAACACAGATCTGAAACTTCCTGGCAGATTAAAACTGTGTGCCCGACCGAGACTCGAACTCGGGACCTTTGCCTTTCGCGGGCAAGTGCTCTACCAACTGAGCTACCGAAGCACGACTCACGCCCGGTACCCACAGCTTTACTTCTGCCAGTACCTCGTCTCCTACCTTCCAAACTTTACAGAAGCTCTCCTGCGAACCATGCAGAACTAGCACTCCTGAAAGAAAGGATATTGCGGAGACATGGCTTAGCCACAGCCTGGGGGATGTTTCCAGAATGAGAATTTCACTCTGCAGCGGAGTGTGCGCTGATATTAAACTTCCTGGCAGATTAAAACTGTGTGCCCGACCGAGACTCGAACTCGGGACCTTTGCCTTTCGCGGGCAAGTGCTCTACCAGCTGAGCTACCACTCAGCCACTCCGGCCGACTTACGTACTACACGAATATGTAATAAAAAATGGGTGTTCCTATTTTAAAAAAACGCAGTTGATATTCGTTTGACCTATGGCAGCGCCATCTAGCGGGCCAACCATAGCGCCATCTGGTTTCCCCTTTCAAGCTAGACAAGTTTCGTTTTTTGTAGTTTCTTCGTTTGACGTTTATTTCGTGAGATATTTGGCCCGGTCACGATCAGTGGACCACCCTATATATATATATATAGTTGACGAGCCATATATATATGCAACAATATGTGAAGAATCCACGTGGCATCTCACTAAAAGAGAACATCACTTCTTGTGCGTTACGCGTAAGACAGACATTTCTTTTTTTATATTTTAGACTGTGATGAGCGTTGCAGGAGGCAAGTTTTAGTAATAATTCCAGAATTACGAGAGGATGTAGGTGGGGTAACTTTGCATAAAAAACAAATGACTTGATGTGGCAGTCGAATATAAAGCCATAATATAAAGGCTTAATCATATCGTCTTGTAAAAAATGTAAGTCTGATTCAAATGTATGCGTTATTGATAGAATTTAACCAGTTTTATTCAGTTAAAGAAACGGTCAGCTACCGCATCTGTCTTCAGGACTCAGTCGAAGACGATTAAATGAAGTTTGCACGTTTCACGAGCAAGCTAACACGTGCATAAGAAGCACAACAGTTCAAGAAACCAAGAAGCTTCATCACGGAACAGCTGCCAGTGACTCTTTTGGAGAGGTTCTCCAATGAAAGATAATTCTGCACAAAAAGTTTTGTGTGTGAAGGAAAATTATTCTGTTATATTATAGGTCAAGAAATTGCAGAAACTGACGGAAACCAGAGGGACATTTTTCATTAGGGTGGAGGACCAACTTACTGTCTGAAGGAATCGTTCTTGAAGTCACCTATTAAAACCTCGAGAAAACTGTATGCGGAGGACTGAAAGAATTTCTTTTCATACCCTTAGTGAAGACGTTTAGGTGCGTGTAATACACTTGTTTAGTCTGAGGAGCGACCGTGGCAAGTTTTTACACAGCTCCGTATAATATAACCGACGTTCAGCAAATTTTATGCCAGAACTAATCAAACACTCACCGCTCTCGTGCATGAGCCACAGTTTACGTAAATGTAAACGTCGTAGGCGGTTAGAAATTTAGTTAGCTTTACGGAAAACGTCAGGAAATTGCAATACCCTTCCATCCGACAAGAGTAGTAACATATTTCCTCGAGCTTTTTTCTGTGTCTATAAGGTGGCTGTGAGAAGTCGACGAGAACCGAGGACCTGGATGCAAGCATGAAGAGTCCGCACAAAAGCCGAAAGCAAATGAAACGGCGACACGCTACCGCTCACCTCAGTTGCTGCCTCGCGCCATAACTTCACACCGTAGCTCCGCGCAAAAACGTGGTCACGGTCTCCCTAATACCTTCCTTGAAGTTAAAATTGCTCGCTGTCTTAAGCCTCCGAGAGAACTGTCAAGACTTATACGAAATTTAATGTCATTATTATTGCGCGATTGTCTGTGGAATGGGCACTTTAATCCCCATAACTGCTGTCCGGCGTAATTTATTTCTGAGCACTCGGGCCCGTAACTACCGTTCTGAGATCTTTAACTGTAAACAGAAGTGATTAGGCGCAATAACAGCAAATAAATTGTGGACGAAGCGGACGCCGCTGGCTGTCGGCTTGTTCGTTATTAGGCGGTTATAATTCATCCGAAACGCCGCGGCCCTGTAAAATAATTCACCGCGCCTTTCCGAAAGGCAGACATACGATCACCGTCGATTTGTTCTTGCACCCCCTGATTATAGCTGCAGCTGGGACCGTCCGTTAGTAAACACAAGACTTCTACGTACCTCTAGGTCTACGTGGTCTCACTAAACAGGGGAAAGCCTTAACACGTTTAGGGACTAAACTAACTGGAGAGATCTTCTCGACGTTTTTCAGTGCCTCAATGCCTCACGCTTCATATTTGGCAGCGGAATTACAAACGAGAGAGTATAAATGGCTCTTTGTTGTCGAAGTTATTAGAGATGGCACGTTCGCTCAAACATTATGAAATTCTTGGAGGAAAATTAGCATCTAACAAAGGGTCAGCAAGGATTCAAGAAAAGCGATCCACATGACACATAGTTCGGTTTATCGACAGATGATATCTTGCAAAAAATAGAGGGTTATGAAACTTAGTCATTCCATCTATAATTCTAACAGACGCTAGACACAGTGTCTCAAATAGCCAAAAACAATCGAACTGTGTATGCATGCATTTGGTTCAATTACTGTTTGTCTGATGGAAATACGTTGTACGTGATATCCGTTTGATTTGAGGTTCATGTCATCGTCTTTCTTGTATATAAATTACATTTCAATAGAACAAATGTAATTGAGTAATAACAGAAGGCGGTTTATTGTTTCATTTTAGAAGTGGAGAAAGTACAGGTGGTAGAAGAAAGTGTAATAATACTGCGACTTCTTATTCTTTTACTACTTTCTATTGCTGCCAAAGACGGACGTTTCGACTGTCCACCTAGTTCACTGGCTTGTATTTTAGCGAACAACTGTCTGTACGGATCTGTGAAGACTTCAGTGTGCTCTTGAAGACGGACAACTCGTAGCTAGTTTTTCAGCGTCTCTAATTTAGAACCGAACGCCACGAATCATTCACAAAGTTTGACCGTACTTTTTGCTTGCTAAATGTCAGAATATTTAGATCCTACTTTAATAATGAGGATGAATATTTATTTTCGTTTAAGACACTCTTCGGCTGACTCCTTATCACATTCTTCATTATGAGTCGTCAGCAATACGTTGGATTTTAGAAACACTTCCATCCCATGCAAAGACGTCGTGAACATTGCGACAGTAAACCTGAAAGCGAGGATCACTGAGGGAGTTTGCAATGTTCTGTATATATGGTGCGGAAAACCCTACAAATATTGCTAACTTCTTTGAAATAAAGACCCTGGTGAACCAACTAAGTACTTCCGACTCATACTCTCTCACCAAAAGTAAATGTTCTTTATCAAATTTTCGTAACTAATAAAAGGAATTATTCTGCATACAGATGAAATGAGGCTGTTATACATTCTCTCTTCGAGTACGACAGTTTACTACTATTAATTACAACTGTCAACGATTTTAAACATAGCGACTTGTACGAGGTTATGATTGGAAACCAAACGCAACTTCTGGTCTGAATATCCTGGAATAAAATACCGTAAGTAAAATTGTTTTTTGCTACTGTTTTTTCTAGGGCAGTAATTTCGCGACCTTGATTAAAACTAGTCACAAACTACATCATAATAATATTAGTCACGATCAATCGTAGTTTAAGGAATTATTCCTGGAAAATCGGCCTAAATTTTCGCATAGATGTGAGGTGATGATCCAGCAGGAGGAATTATGGAATTATGGTGTTTAGATATAAAAGTTCTTCAACAGGTTGTGAGGATCTGTAAGATGAAGGTACCAGGATATGGATCAGTGTATCAATAGCTGGTGAAGTCTGGTTCACCGAAATAGCTGTAGATGCCAAGGAGGCTGTTATTAATTGGAGATGTTCCATTGGAATGTAAAGAATGTTACAAAAGACCGGTGCATAAGAAAGGGTAACGTAATGATCACAATAATTATAGGGGATCGGCAGTGATCCCTTTCGTTGGAAGAGAAAGAAACAAGTCACAAGCAGCAAGAAGAGGAAGCAGAATTCAGAGCAGTGAGATCGGTAATGGACAACATCATCTCAGTGAAATTAATATGCGAAAAACACACAAAGATTGCACTTCAGACGCTAGTTGCTTTCATTGACGTGGAGATAGCATACGATTATGTACCCACCAACAAACTTTGGAAGAAGTTGAAAGAGATAGTGTTGGACCAAAGATTGCTAAAGGTTGTTATGAAATTATGTGAAAATAACACAGCGAGAATAAGGAATGGGAACATTGGAGAGCAGGCTTGGAGGTGACTAAGGGTCTGCGACAAGGATGTGGGCTCCCACCAGCACTCTTAAGCTGTATCTAAAAGCAATCCTGCAGACTAGGCATAGAAAATGCCAGATTATCGGAGTGACAGTAAAGGACAGCAAGACATTTAGCTCGTATTTTCAGGTGACAGGTGCGTACTAGCAGATGATGAAGATAATATGAGCTACATGGTAAGAAAGCTTAAAGAGGAATACAGTAAGGCTGGCCTGAAGATGAACATGAAGAGCTGTGGGTACTTAGTGTTCGAACGGAAAAAGTAAATAGTTTGAAGGTAGAGGGAGAAGTGGTCGTAGGTGTCGAAAAGGCAAAATATTTTGGATTTTTTATTTCTTAAAAAGAGCACAAGCAATGATGAAATCACTAGAAGTATTAATAAAGGACGTGCTGCAACAAGGGCAATGAACTCCGGTTTGTGAGATAAAAAGACAAGAAGACCAACGAAGAAGAGAATGTAAAACACTATAGTATTGAGTTGGAGTTGAGTGTAGTTCTGTATGGAAGGGAAGTCTGGAACATTAATGAAAAAAATAAAAAAAAATAAACACTGCTTTCGACTGAGATGGATTACTTAAGACTAAGCTGATGCTATTCTAGGAAGGATACGATGTAAAGACAGCCAACAAAACAGCAGATGTGGTTTGACCATGTGAACAGGATGAATGAAGACTAGATACCAGATAGGACACTCCGATCGATACCATCCCAGCAGTAGAAAAGAGGTCGCCCACGACGCATCTGGCAAAATGATGTGGAGGAGGTAATGTAAGCCACGAAAACGAATGGGGTAAGTCAAGACAGAAGAAGACGGCGACTGGGGACAGAGGAGCGGCATCAGCCATAGACTGTTTGCAAGAAGAAGAAGAGGAGGAGGATTAAAAGACGGATGGACAGGCTTTATATAATTTTCGCAAAATAATGTCCAGTGTATACTATGAACATTTTAAGGACCTTGGCATCCACTGGAGTACGTAATTTTGGCACACCGCTGCGTATACGGTAATGGCGAATAAGGAACTCATTACGGCCAGCCATTACTTCATTACTCTCAAATTTCCCGGAAGGCCAAATTTGGCGGTGCCTTTAAGCGAGCCACGTAATCGCCGCATCATGTTGTAAAATGAGATTAGTTACGCTTAAGACCTACCTGTGTCTTGTTTACTCGTTCTTGCGCTGCTGCACTGCATTCTGTCAGATGCTCTCGAGCAAGTTGTACCCATACAGAAGGCGGTGCATTGACGGAACTAAAGCCATGGGGTTCACGTGGTGCCACATGTGCAATACTTTCATTCAAAGGCTTATGGACGATCCAACCAAATTCAAAAGTTTACTCGCATCCAGTGAAGGCAGCTTAACTTCTTGCAACAAGATGATTTGATCTCACACAACTTGGTGTATTGGTACTAACTACTCCTTTTTTTCTGAATATGAACGACTTTTCGAGATGACTCAGTCCACATTGCTGCTAATACTGTAGTGTTGCTGGATAATACAGAAAAGGAAAACAGGAACTTCTAAGAATCACAACAAAATTAGAATTACATAAAAACACGACGAAGTTCAGCAATGTCAGTTCCCTTCGAAGACTCTGTAGTCGAATTATCAGTGATGCTTAAATAGCAAAAATTGTTTCCTTGTTTAAGAATACATTTTTTGTCCTAATTACTCTGTAGTTACATGATTGCATTCATAGTGTAAGTATTATAATATTAAAAAAATATGTAATACGAACTCTGTATCATGTGTAAATTACAACTTCACTGATCTTTTCTTTGCATCGGTGCTTCCATTAATTGTTCTCTTTTATAACTGAAAATTCTATATGTGCTGGCTATTTTGGCGGGCAACAGTTGTTAGAGCAAAAGTTTTTTGTGCTGACTGCTCAATAGAAGCAGTGGGTAAATCTTAGGTCAGAAAAGGATAGAGTGGGCGTAAATTAGAAGGCTACGTTAAACCCTACACTGCTTTAGTAATTATGGTGCTACCATCGCTTCCTTAGATTTGTGAACCAGCTGGCTCATTTAGGATTTAAACTAGGTATAATATGGAATCCGCACCATAGCAAAATCTGATATTTCCCATAATAAAAGGAAGCGTTACAGTTAGTCTTAAAACGATTTTGAAATACGGGATTGTGTCTGTAAAACTCTGCATTTTCTTTCAATTGATGGATGAAGTTTAAAGATTCGAAAGACCAAAAGTCGCTGAAGAAACAATAGCACGTAACAGAAAATTATAAGTAAAATCTCACAAGAGTCGTAAATGATGTATTTTTTGGCAAAAAGCTAAACATTTCCTTGAAACACTAAATTTTAATCCATACTTTCCTAGAACATAAGTTCTGTTATTTTATTGTTTTTTTTTTCTTATTAATCATCGAAGTGCAAATGTGAAATTCCAAAGAAATCCTTGAAAGAGAATAGAACGGCTCACGAAAGGATGTAATCAAGTACTCACTGCGGCTTTGGTTCAAATGGTTCTGAGCACTATGGGACTTAACATCTATGGTCATCAGTCCCCTAGAACTTAGAACTACTTAAACCTGACTAACCTAAGGTCATCACACAACACCCAGTCATCACGAGGCAGAGAAAATCCATGACCCCGCCGGGAATCGAACCCGCACTGCGGCTTTCTATATTGGATTACTGAGGAGTGCAAGCAACGAAAATGTTGTAGCATGTCAACAAGTCTTACTTGTCAAGTGTGCATATTGTTCCATACCGCTGTGCACTGATCAATTCCTTTTCAACTCCACATTAACACTTCGGTGGCGAATAAGGAAAGAACGTAAGACAACACAACAAGTTCTACCTTAGAAAATATGATTCTGGAAGTGCATGTGTTAAATTTATTGTTTCAAGCAAATGATAAGCTTCAGCGAAATAATACCTCATTATTGACTCCTGTGAGTCTGCTAGTGATTGTCCGTTACGTCGTTCGGTTTCTTCAGCGACCTATGCTTCTGCAGTCTCTACGTTTGTTAACTTTCAATCATCAATTGTACGTAAAAGCAGAGTTTTAGTTAAATGACCTTGACGGGTGACAGAAAAGACACATATCCACATTTTAATAATATTTTGTTGGATTGTAGCCATCTGAAGTTCCCTTGTAAGCAGAGTCTCTACAGCATCGTCTAATACAAATTTTATTTCGATTCTCCGGCTTGGCAAGAGTGTTGTTTCTTGAGAGAGGAGGCGTTGACTGTTAAAAGCTAAAATGAGAATGCGATTAGTTTCACTCGCTTTTGTATCGATCATCTCTAGTAAGCGTCCTCATTTTCTTGTGCTTTTCCACGCTATTGACGTATTCATCGCAGCAGGGCGCGAACGGTGTAAATAAGTGTAGCGTGCCTCGTGGACTGAAGCCCGGCAACGAGTGGCAAAAAGCTGCGAACAAAGCGCCGGACAACAGAACCCTTCACTCCATGAAATGTGCGCCTCATCTCTGTGATCTTGTTTTCGAGTTACACGCACCGTGTAGGTATTTACGATTTGTTTTCCTGCAAAGTGAGGGACGAAACGTGAGAGCGAATAGGGAAGCCCGGGGCAATAGGTGGTTCGTTTACTGCCTCAGTTCTTTATGGGTAGAACGCCAGTACAGGACGGGATGGAAACACAATTGAACATATCTGAAATGGAACGATTTCTCACACGCGAAGAATAACTTCTTTCCTAGCGTGTTGACCCACCGCCAAAAGCTGTTGAATTAGTAATTTTTTATACACGGCTAGTTTCAGTCATAGATAATTATCATGCTTGCAGAGTATCGTAAATATAGTATGGAAGGACAGTTGGATGACATCACACGTGTAAGTGAGATTTAAGAGCACACTGTATTGTGCAGATAAGCACTGGAGAACCATGAACACGTTCTCACACTTATCCAAAGCTGTAACCTGTTTTTTGTAGTCACTACAACCGTTCGTCAAGCGACCCCCAGTAAGCGTGACCCACTTAAAACTAGCACCCCTCTTATTTCATGGACGGTTCAAGATATCGAAACGAGCTTTTCATCGAATGAAAGGACGTAGACAGGCGCAAATTCTGTTGCATATTTAATCCACTTAACTTTTTCATCAAGCGATATACTGAAGCAAGAAACACTTTTAAAAGATGGGATAGTGTAGTTCTATCGGCATTTGAAAGCTCCTAACGAAGTCGAGTACAATAATTTAATGGTCGTTAATGTTGCGTTAAACTTCTAGCAAAAATATCCGAGTAGAGCTCTCATGCTAAGTTCCATTTTTATGATTACTTACTTCCACAAAAGTTGTTCCTTTAAACATGAGAACGTACACACCTCATAATTAGGTTTCCTGAGCTCCCTGCGATATTCTAAAAGCATATAATTCCAGTCACAACAATTTTGTAATGTTTCCATAAGTGTTTTATAAAATGCATTTTATAGAGTACAACAATTTTAGCTGACCTTGTACCTTTGTCGTGTAAAATAGGGCAAAGAGGAATACGTAGGGCAGGTCAGACTTCTTACTGCATTCAGTTTTAGCTGACTGCACGGATACTTTAGCGAAAATTTCCAAATCGGACATTAATAAAGGTTACATTACTGTACCAGTCTTTTCAGCAGCTTTCGAATGGTGTCAAAAAGGTGTATCATTCCGTTAAGAAAGAATATAATCACATCAATGTATCGGTTAATAAACGAAGGGAATGAGTTAAGCATACAACAAAACTACCTGCTCCTCTGCCAGCTGTGACATACCACGAACCTCGTTTCAGTATCCTGAACAGTTGAGGAAATCAAAAGTTTTCAGATTACATTACAACAGACCAGAGTACTCAACTACTCGACTGATCTTGATGGTTTTTATACTGTACAGTACACAACTCGACGTATTGCCCTTGGTGCTCAATAGAGACGACATGAACACAGAATGATTTTGCTAAATGGAGACAAAAAGTGAAATGAAGTTAAAATCATCTGGGTTATTAGGCCACGTCATGTTTCTTCTAAAATGTTCGACGTTTCGACCCCTGTGCTGGGATCTTCCTCAGAATCTTTTGGATCTTTTGCTAAAACACTGGACACCAAAAGATCCTGAGGAAGATCCCACCAGAGGGGTCGAAACGTCGAACATTTTAGAAGAAACATGACGTGGCCTAATAACCCAGAAGATTTTAACTTCCGTGACAACGGCCACGAAAGCCTGCAGACTTACATAAAAAGTGAAGTGATCGTTAGCCGGGAGGCCCCATCCAGTGAAGTTCGGCTGCCGGGTGCGAGTCTTATTTCAGTTGACGCCACTCTCGGCGACTCGCGTGCCGGTGATGAGGATGAAATGATGATGAGGACAACACAACACCCAGTCCACAAGTGGAGAAAATCTCCAACCCGGCTGGGAATCGAACCCGGGCCCGCTACATTGTTGGCAAGCTCGTTACCACTCAGCTAAGCAAGGGGAGTACATGGAGACAAACCGCAGGGAACGATCCCAGAGAAGGAAAAAAAAGGTAAAAAATGGGCACATGGTTGAAAATGTGCTCCAAGTGAGAACACCCACTTAAAGGTGGAGGTAAATGATCCTAGACAGAGCAGGTTTCAAAGATAGAAAGCACATACCAGAATACATCTGGCAAGTGGGAAAGTTGTGTCTTTACTAGTTTAAACTCCACACTCAAAAGGGCAATGAGCTGGAAAATCTGCATGTAGAACCCACATTACTGTCTGTATCAACAAAGGCATGACTTCCAGCAGGGGAGGCACAGGAAGTGCAGATATTCCTTGTCCGTGAGGCGTTTTGGAAGGATGACCGGTCCCACAAGGCAGTCGACAAAAAAATCCCCACCCCCAGATTAAGGCTGAAACGGTGCTTCTGGTTCGCTGCCATCATGTCATTCTGATTCTCCGTATCCCACAGGTGAGTGTTGTGAAGGTTGACGATACCGTCCCCCATATAGGTAGACTGTGGAATCAAGTATCGATACCACCCTATCGGTGTCTCAAAGTTGGCAATGGAATTGCAAGTTTCCGTCAGACACCTTTAGCGGTCGCGCGGAGTCTGGCGGACCCAATGGTGCGCACCCCTGAGCCTCGCATCCAGTGGCACCGTACCTCGAGCGCCCTCTGTCGTCGCGACGTAGGATAGCCGGCGGAAGCCACACAGCCCACTAGCGCTCGGAGCTTCTACGCTACATGATGCTATCCAGATACCGCCTTGTTGCGGCCTTGACACCATCTTTCATGCTTGAGTTCAGAGAGTCTCATCCTTGTCGCTATTGAATCAGCTGTACTCTATAACTTGCTGCATTACTTGCAATGAATCTTCGTATACTTAGAGAAGGTTGCCAGTTAAGTAATGCTTTTGTTCACTGTATGTGCTTGTTCTCTGATCATTTCTGCTCCTGCTCAGCTTTCCTTCGGTGTCAGCTGCTGCACCACTCTGTAGCTCACCTCTCCTTATCCTTGTGTACCAAGCCGTACACCACAGACTCATCTGTGAATAGGAGGAATGACACAAAGTCCCATCACGTCAGTGGCCTGTGCGACGAACCAACGACCAACGACAAACCCGTCGGCGTAGAGGCAGGTCCGCAGGTAATAAGGCTTGCAAACGTCGTAACACATACGAGTAGCGGTAGCTGTCTTGGAAAAGTTCCTCACAATCGCCAGGGTTTACTCCATACTGGTGGACCGCCAGCCTGGTGCGAATGTGGCGATCACTGTCAAGGATGTTCTACATCCATCTTAAAGTGAGTGTATCTCCAAACGCGTTTCCCAACGTATTGCTGCTTATCCTGTCGTGGAACGTTTCCTGCAGTTTGTCGCCATTTAGCAAAATCACCTTGTACTTCACTTTGTGATGTCGTCAGTCATACGACCACACCGCCGCCTGAGAAATGGATCCGCCGGATGCGATTCTCTCGATAAACGGAACAGAATAAAAGCTGTGTTAGCCAAAGAGTACACAGCCAGTGGCAGTACTTACGCTCGCCGCGAGGCGCCGCTAGGCCACTTCATGTGCAGCAGAAGAGTAGTGCAGCTGTGCCACTCTACAGTTCGTAGCCGCGCTCAGTGGTCAGCCAGCGCCGATGTTAGTCATCGTCTGCAGCTCAGTCATTGCTGCTATCAAGTCTTTGTAGCCCCGTTCCAAGTTAGTCTTCAAATTCATCGGATTCGACATTCAAGATTACGAGAGATTAATTCGTCACTGCAACATTTGTGACTTGTAAAATATGTCATTCTACGGACGCTTAGTCTAGTCGCGTCTTCTATAATTGTCAACAAACTGATCAAGAACTACAGCAAAGTTAATAAATACTTCATCTGTAAACAGCACAGCGGACGGAATTGTAGGACGCATTTTACGCTGTGCCAGGTACCGCTGCCTGTGCTTTGAGTGGGTAATCAACTGGTTTCGGGTTGTGCACACACTGGAAGTGAAATGGATTAATAATTGTTCACGAAGGACGTTTCTTACATTCGTCTGATTCGTCCTCAGAGAGTGCACAGTACCACGAGTGTTGAGAACGATTACGCCCTCTATGGGTTTAATAATGCTCACATGTAAGTGTGAAATTAGGGAAAAACGTTTGTTTTGGTGCCCTGTGCAACCTCACAGTGTTTGCCGGTTTAAATAATTTTCACGTTTCCAGAATGAGATTTTCACTCTGCAGCGGAGTGTGCTCTTATATGAAACTTCCTGGTAGATTAAAACTGTGTGCCAGGCCGAGACTCGAACTCGGGACCTTTTGCCTTTCGGGGGCAAGTGCTACCAACTGAGCTACCCAAGCACGACTCACGCCCCGTCCTCACTCCTACCTTCCAAACTTCACAGAAGCTCTCCTGCCAACCTTGCAGAACTAGCACTCCTGGAATGGATATTGCGGAGACATGGCTTAGCCACAGCCTGGCGGATGTTTATAGAATGAAATTTTCATTCTACAGCAGAGTGTACGCTGATATGAAACTTCCTGGCAGATTAAAACTGTATGTCGGACCGAGACTCGAACTCGGGACCTTTGCCTTTCGCGGGCAAGTGCTCTACCAACTGAGCTACCCCAGCACGACTCACGTCCTGTCCTCACAGGTTCGTAGGACAGCTTCTGTGAAGTTTGGAAGGTAGGAGACGAGGTACTGGAGGTATTAAGGCTGTGAGGACGGGGCGTGAGTCGTGCTTGGTTAGCTCAGTTGGTAGAGCACTTGCCCGAGTTCGAGTCTCGGTCCGACACACAGTTTTAATCTGCCAGGAAGTTTCAATAAATACTTTATTATTTTGTACTCCTGCTAATTAATTGTGTTTTCCTGTTGTAGCTACCAAGCAGTCTCGGCATAGCAGAACCCACGTATCCACCTCCTTGGCTACCTCATATTTGTCACCTCATGTTGATGGACTCTATTATCGTAGAAGGTCGAGAGCCATCACACTTCGGTGTCTGATCTCCATGAACTGCCTTTGTACGCCACGTTAAGAACAGCGTGTCGACGTGATGATGGTCTGTGATTTTAAACGGGTCGTAAGTGTAATATTTTCGAAACAGCAACTTTTGGCGGCTTGCAGATGTCATTCGTGAATCACCTGAGAGCTGTGTTTCGGCCTGGTGGTGGTGCCGTTCCCACGCCTGGTCCCGCAGCTCGGCCGCACCCCCTGGTGGCGCCGTGCCCGCGCCCAGTAACGGTGCGGTAATTGCCGGCGAGCCGTTTCCGGCGCGGCCAGGGCGGCCGACCTCTGACCCGCAGACCGCTACGCTGGCCAGGGGCGAGCGCTGCCGCACGCCGGTGCCGGCCCGGGGCGCTCCATACGGCTCAGCGAGGCGCGCCACGGAGCACGGCGACCGCGCGCTAACGAGGCTCCTCCACCTGCAGCCAGCTGGCTGATAACTGCCTCATTCCGTCCCCATTCGCGGGTCCACACACTCGCTCTAGCGTGGAGAGCAGTCCGGAACGCGAAGACAGGATATACACTACTGGCCATTAAAATTGCTACACCACGAAGATGACGTGCTACAGACGCGAAATATAACTGACAGGAAGAAGATGCTGTGATATGCCAACGATTAGCTTTTCAGAACATTCACACAAGGTTGGCGCCGGTGGCGACACCTACAACGTGCTGACATGAGGAAAGTTTGCAACCGATTTCTCATACACAAACAGCAGTTGACCGGCGTTACCTGGAGAAACGTTGTTGTGATGCCTCGTGTAAGGAGGAGAAATGCGTACCATCACGTTTCCGGCTTTGATAAAGGTCGGATTGTAGCCTATCGCGATTGCGGTTTATCGTATCGTGACATTGCTGCTCGCGTTGGTCGAGATCCAATGACTGTTAGCAGAATATGGAATCGGTGGGTTCAGGAGGGTAATACGGAACGCCGTACTGGATCCCAACGGCCTCGTACCAATAGCAGTCGAGATGCCAGGCATCTTATCCGCATGGCTGTAACGGATCCTGCAGCCACGTCTCGATCCCTGAGTCAACAGATGGGGACGTTTGCAAGACAACAACCATCTGCACGGACAGTTCGACGACGTTTGCAGCAGCATGGACTATCAGCTCAGAGACCATGGCTGCGGTTACCCTTGACGCTGCATCACAAGACAGGACCGCCTGCGATGCTGCACTCAACGACGAACCTGGGTGCACGAATGGCATAACGTCATTTTTTCGGATGAATCCAGGTTCTGTTGACAGCATCACTATGGTCGCATCCGTGTTTGGTGACATCGCGGTGAACGCACATTGGAGGTCTGTATTCGTCATCGCCATACTGGTGTATCACCCGGAGTGATGGTATGGGGTGCCATTGGTTACACGTCTCAGTCACCTCTTGTTCACATTGACGGTACTTTGAACAGTGGACGTTACATTTCAGATATGTTACGACCCGTGGCTCTACCCATCATTCGATCCCTGCGAAACCCTACATTTCAGCAGGATAATGCACGACCGCATGTTGCAGGTCCTGTACGGGCCTTTCTGGATACAGAAAATGTTCGACTGCTGCCCTGGCCAACACATTCTCCAGATCTCTCACCAATTGAAAACGCCTGGTCAATGGTGGCCGAGTAACTGGCTCGTCACCATACGCCAGTCACTACTCTTGATGAACTGTGGTATCGTGTTGAAGCTGCATGGGCAGTTGTACCTGTACACGCCATCCAAGCTCTGTTTGACTCAATGCCCAGGCGTATTAAGGCCAGAGGTGATTGTTTTGGGTACTGATTTCACAGGATCTATGCACCCAAATTGCGTGAAAATGTAATCACATGTCAGATCTAGTATAATATATTTGTCGAATGAATTCTCGTATATCGTCTGCATTTCTTTTTGGTGTAGCAATTTTAATGGCTAGTAGTGGATTACTGGATTTTTGCTGAGCTTGCAACTGTAATGCTTCACTACATGACTCCTCCTCTTTCTTCTTATCCTCCTCCTCCTCCTCCTTCCTCTTCGCTTTCTTATTCCATGGATTAGATGAATTCACCTATATCAGTCAACAAGATCCAGCCATCTCTTCCGGTCATCTTTCTCTATCTTGAATGAGACTTTCACTCTGCCGCAGAGTGTGCGCTGATATGATACTTCCTGGCAGATTAAAACTGTATGCCAGACCGAGGCTCGAAGTCGAGACCTTTGCTTTTCGTGGGCAAGTGCTGTACCAACTGAACTACCCAAGCACTACTCACGACCCGCTCTCACAGCTTCAGTTCTGCCAGTACCTCGTCTCCTACCTCCCAAACTTCACAGAAGCTCTTCTGCGAACCTTGCAGAACTAGCACTACTGGAAGAAAGGCAGAAGTGAAGCTGTGGGGGCGGGTCGTGAGTCGTCCTTGGGTAGTTCAGTTGGTAGAGCATTTCCCCGCGAAAGGCAAAGGTCCCGAGTTCGAGTCTTGGTCCGGCATACAGTTTTAATCTGCCAGGAAGCTTCGGTTTTTCTGTCTTGTCTCTCTAGGTTTGTAGTCAAGAATTTGTTTGGAAGTTCCATAGTAGAAATTTCTTCCTGCGTCACAGCCGACATAGTGACAGTGAGGTACCTTTTCCTATTAGATTATTTAATATAATTATAGGATTTTAATAATTGTTACCATAGGCCATTTGACAGCCACTGATGGCTGAAGGCTTTCAAACTTTTCCATGGAGTAGTACGGTCTTCAGACTCACCCATCCGCACTCCTCCTGCATGTCTTCTGCTGTCACCCTTCCACTACGTTGTCGCCTCGATCTTTCCCTATCTTTATGAATCCACCAAATTTCATCGGTCCACCTACCATACGCTCCCACCGACAACTATTTCAGTTTCATTACAGTCTCTTCTCATCATCCGCTAGAGCAATCCCCTGATACATTTGTTTGTTTTACTGTCTGTCCCAGTGACTCCAAACAAGTGACATATCTCCCTCTCTTACTCGCTGAAAAACGTTCTGGTGCTTATACTTGTTGCTTGGTGCGACCTTCCCACTACAAATATTACCACTGTATCGACTGTACTGGTCTGATTTGTACTGCATTTGTGGGGGTCGCGGTACGATCTTAATGTATCTGATAAGATCGAAAAGTTCTGTAAATTTTACTGACGTGACGTCTTCACTCTAAGTATTTATCCCAGCGCAGTCAGAGGCTAGGCCTCTGATCTTGACCAGGTACTTTTGGTTAAAATGGATTGCTACTACAGGGGGCTCAGATATTCAGGCGCAGGCTGACTATTAACTGACGAAGTCGAAATTTCAGTAGGGATGTCAGTTATTTTATTCACGTTGTTACCATTGGTTAAAGTAATAAAACACAGTCGTCACAAAGTCGCTTGCTTACATCGATAAGTTGCATGCTCACATCAAGTGTTCTACAAGTCCACACACGAGATTAATCTACTTTTCGTTCAAAAATGAGCTACGAAGGCTTTCCCGGCGTAATAATTGATAATATTCTTCTCGGGTATGCAGCCGGATCATAACGTCTTCATGACACAATATTTCCGCGGTCCAACTGGCCGCCATCTTCAGGTGAGAGTGCTGGTGCGCCGGCGAGATCGTGCACCAGCACTCTCACCTGAAGATGGCGGCCAGTTGGACCGCGGAAACATTGTGTCATGAAGACGTTATGATCCGGCTGCATACCCGAGAAGAATACTATCGAAATAAATCTTTGCTGGCTGCTGGCAGCACTTGATGTTTAACCACATAGCCGACCACTACATTACTTGTCGACGACAAGACTAGAACTCTCCTTACAGCCAACACGAATCACTCTTTTGCACTTAGGTTCGCTTAACAACGCAGTCCACTCCACTTGGCTGTCAAAAGCAAGTGAGACAGATCGAAAAATGTAAGTAAACTGTTTGTTATTTCAAAAGGAATGCCCATAACTGTTAATGCATTAAACGCACTGTGAGACAAGACGGTCAGTGCCTTAATGAGAGAAAGTTCTGCTTGCCTACGGAGGCATCACTGTATCCAGAAATCCCCTCTTCGTCCGAAGCAGATCGGCGTCCACAAATCTCTTTCTTTCCGACTTCAAAAATTTGGAAATCACACAGGAAGAGGTCGGGATTGTTTGGAGGATGTGTAAGGACTTCCCAGGGAAAATTCTGCAGCGTACCCGGAACAGCCTTGGCAGCATGTGGACGGACAACTTGGTTCCATAGGCAACCGCAAACTTTTACCAGGCAGGCATTGATCATCTTGTCTCACAGCAGGATAAATGTGTTATCAGCTATGACGATTATTTTTGATAATAAAACAGTTTACTCACTTTTTTCTGTGCGTGTCGTTTTCATTTGACTGTTTTTTGTACAGGATGACACCACGGTGATGTTACAAGCTTTCAGGGATTGTTGGAAAAAGTGTATCAATTTGAGCTAAGAGACCCTGGTCCGGGAACGATCGAGTGGAAGTTATAAGCGAAAATCTCTGCCAATGAAAATCCGTTACTGGTGCTGTTGATCCTAAGACTATAGAGTAAGCAAGTGTCAGAAATGGCAGTATGGACAAAAAGAAGAATAAAAGTCAACTGCACATGAGCTCTAAAATGCGTACCCGAAGAGCAATGAGCACATGTTCATCTTCACTACTGTGAAACACGTCTCTTGTATTAAACAAGTGGCCAAAGCTCTGAAAGTATGCATTTCAGATCTCGTATTTACCGGACATTTTTCTTGTTTTTGTCTATACTACCACTTCAGGAAGTTCCCTCCTCTACAGTCTTGGGAACAACAGTACGGGTACATGCATTCCACTGTCAGAGTCATCAGAACGATTTTCGCTTGTAGCTTTCGCCTCTGACGTTTCTGGACCAGGGTCGCTTACCTCAAACTGATACATTTCCCTTCTGCGGAATCCCTGAAAGTTTACAGTACCTTCACGGAATCACCCTGTGCTGTCAAACAAAGTGGAATGAAAAGGTACATACAATACACATAGTTCTGACAAACTTGAACAGCACGGAAACTGAGAAATAATCTCAACAGACGTTCCAAGGCACTATATTGTGACACATAAAACGTAAATACAGTATCTTTAATAATAAGAGCCACTAGTGAATCGAGTTCATGGCACTCATATGTCTCGAAACTATTCACCTTTTTCGAACCAATCTGCTACAGTAAAATTCCATCATGGTTTTTAGACAGTCCCTACGCTTCTTTCAAATGTTCTCAAACTCTTTCCTGCCATGCCTGCAACAGTGTGCTTTTGATCGTTCTAATTTAAACAGGAACGGCGCAGAAGGCAGAGAGGCTATATCTACCACCTCCTGCAACCAGGCAGAAACAGGGTGACCTGACTTACATTTTATAATTTTATGCAAAGGAATTACTTGAAAATGGCAAATTTCTGAAACGAGACTCGTATGTAAATAACGAGCTAATGAAATCAGGCCGGCCGGTGTGGCCGTGCGATTCTAGGCGCTTCAGTCTGGAACCGCGTGGCCGCTACGGTCGCAGGTTCCAATACTGCCTCGGGCATGGATGTGTGTGATGTCCTTAGGTTAGTTAGGTTTAAGTAGTTCTAAGGTCTAGGGGACTGATGACCACAGATGTTAAGTCCCATAGTGCTCAGAGCCATTTGAACCATTTTTTGAACCAATGAAATCAGTGCGCAGCATAAAACAGAAAAATACTTAATATGTCATTCACTGACCTAATCCATACTGCGGTCCCATCTGAAAGGAAGCTTTCAAGCTACCCATCGAAACCAAAACCTTACCTGGGCACCAGTTGTAAGTTACCGATTAATATAGTTTCTGGTTGGGGTCTCGCTCATGCAGCTAGCTAGTTCCTTCGCTCGTTTATTGTCCAGTGTGCGTGCGGCGAGTAGACATGGTGGTAACAGTAACAAAAGGTGTTTCATATTCTCCTTTTCTAAATGTGCAGATTAGTTACATCTCAATAAAAAAAGTTAAAAAGACTAACTTCGTACGTCAAAACTGTGGCTAGATATTGATCTACCGTGTATATATGACGGGAGCGGCTCGAAAATTGAAAGCACAGGGCCCCATTCGCCGAAGAACTGAAAGATCTGCATATTTGTGGTAAGATCTTATGGGACCAAACTGCTGAGGTCATCGGTCCCTAAGGTTATAGTCTGTCGGTAAACTGAAGAGCGAGCGCGCGAGTCCCCACTCTGCCTACCTTGCTACGTCACAGGGCGCTTCTACAGGCAGTTTCACAACGTAGTACAGACCCTGCCGCGGCGCGCGCTTTAAGTCTGTGACGACACCGTGTACAGATACGTCCCGTCTGCCTTTATTTTTAGACAAATGCGTTAAGAGTATAAAAAAACAAAGGACGATAGCTTCTTCGAAACAAAACATTATAGAGTAAATAATATTAACATAAGAACGGAAGTCAGGATTCTACTACAAACATAGAACCGAAGGCCTATTCATATGAATCTATGTTCCTCTATTCGTAAGACGAACCAGATATAGTGCAATCAGTCTGTACAATTTAAGGCTTGTTCTTACTTTGTGTTTCCACTAAAAGGTAGAAGTTATCATTGAAGGGCTGCATTAAAACTTAACAATTCTTGCAACACGAAGAGTGTTTAAAAAGTAACCATAAATTTATAATTACGTGTGTTGTATTAGTTCGATTCGCACTGCTTTTTTTGTGATTATCTTCGTAAACATGTCTGAAAAGTATTTCTGGTAAATCCCATTTCACGCAATGTCTTGTGTAAAACATCTTTCTGCAACGAAAATGTATTTTTTGTTTCACGCCAGCGAGTAATTTCCGTAATGTGGGCATTATTTTTTGGTTTATGTAAAAGTCTTCCATCGTTTGTCGAATGACCGATTTTGTGAAAGTGTGTATAACGACGGGTTTCCTCCCTAAATTATTAGTTTCCCTTCGCGGCGATTCCAGTAAACCATGCGCCTTGTTTTCGCGTTCCTTCCTTATTATTTTGGCGAGGCTGACGTTTCCATAAACTGCAGCCCTTTGATTGGGACTGGTAATATTAGCCAACAGTTCTTTTTGTGTAGCCTCCTTAACACAAGCTGTAATAACGTTAGAGACGATCGAACGCTCGTTCTGCGCAAATATCTCCTTCGTATTCTGCGCATGTTCCGTCAATGCAGGGCGATTATCCATCACCTCCGGATACTGAAGTATATCAGTGAGTACACAAAGTCAACTGACTGAGTTTGGCAACTAAGATCCCACGAACAGAAACGACGTATATCACTGCACGGCGAACTACACCGCTAGATAGGTAACGGGCAACTGATTTTGGGTTGCCCTGTAGGCTAGTGGCAGGGAAGGCCACTTCCCCCACCAAAAGCGCTGCTCGCTCTTCAGTTTACAGACAGACTATACACACTACTTAATCTACCCCGCGCGGCCCCTGAAAGATCATTCAGTTAGGAAACAAAGCTAGTTATTTAAGCACACGGGCAAGAAAGTGGTTACCAACAAGTCATTCATTCAGTGGTTATGTGTATGGATGCCAAAAGCATGTTCTGCCGGATTTCGGGAGTGCACGAGTGTCCTCGCATAGTATCGCATGTCGGTCAATATTATCTGTCCGTCCAGTCGGTGCAGAAGCATCAAAACCAGACAACAGTAAAGGGAAAGGCTCGTTTCGCAGATTTACGCACGCTGTCGGCACGCGTTGTTCGCTTGTTTACATATCCGGCTGACGCGACGCCTGCAGATAAACCACGCAGACTATGGCGGGACAGCAACATTCAGTTCCGCTGCTGGACAGACGGCGACAGGCGCGCACGCGCATTGAAATACAGTCGTGTGAGCGGTGCAGGGGGTGGTGGTTGGGGGGGGGGGGGGGGATAGCCGGTGTTATCTGAGGTATTCGCGGGTTATGGCGCGCCTAGTAATGGGACCGGCGTCCACTCTGCGCGGATGAAGAGGCCAAGGAATGCGCTTTAAGTGGCGCCGTCCCGGCCTACCCGTGTAGCCTGACAGCTCAACTCGTGTACTCCGGGAGGCGTTTTACTGCGAGCCACGCTTGCTCAAGTTGTTCCAGCTCGACATTGTTCTCTGCCCCGCTCGCGGTAAAACAGGCGTTGCTGAGAGCATTGTGGCCACGCGAGGTCGAGCGCACTCTAGCAGTGCATTATACGGGCGTGCATCTACTTCGCTTTAGCTAGTATTACACGGGGGACGAGGATAAAGTCTCGACTGGTATTTTTTACTCCGTTCAATTGGGAGAGAGGTAGTCGGGAGAGGGGGGAGTGGCGGAAACTGCAGGAATAGCAACGGCGGCGTAGCAGCTTTTCAGTTGAACTTTCAGGATTGCAGTTGGTGGCCTTTTACTTTTGAGTATAGTGCACCTGTCAGTCATCTTATTAGAATCGCCGAAACTAACATTGGCTTTATTTTCTCTTTATTTACCATTCTATTATCC
Source organism: Schistocerca americana (assembly GCF_021461395.2). Classification (NCBI taxonomy): domain Eukaryota; kingdom Metazoa; phylum Arthropoda; class Insecta; order Orthoptera; family Acrididae; genus Schistocerca; species Schistocerca americana. The sequence continues at coordinate 657,313,639 of NC_060122.1, forward strand.
CCTGATGAAAGAGAGAGAGAGAGAGAGAGAGAGAGAGAGAGAGAGAGAGAGAGAGAGAGAGAGAGAGAGGGAGAGAGAGAGGGGGGGGGGGGAGAGAAAGAAACGGGGAGATTGGGATGGGGGGGGGGAGGGGGAAGCTCGTGACCGCCATGTGTTGCCAAATAAATAAAATCGCAGAAACAAAAATCTCAACACGAAATTGTGCGACATAAACGAAATTTGTAGGAGTGTTTGCACAAATGAGATATCATATCTATTCCAATATCCGAAAACAAAATCCATGTTTAGTGGTTATATGTCTCGGTATTCTACTGCACACTCTAGATTTGATCCAGGTGCAGCATGTCATTCTCAATGGAGGGAAGTCTTCCCAAGTAAGAGTGACTTCAGGTGTGCCGCAGGGGAGTGTCGTAGGACCGTTGCTATTCACAATGTACATAAATGACCTTGTGGATAACATCGGAAGTTCACTGACGCTTTTTGCGGACGATGCTGTGCTATATCGAGCGGTTGTAACAATGGTAAATTGTACTGAAATGCAGGAGGATCTCCAGCGAATTGACGCATGGTGCAGGGAATGGCAATTGAATCTCAATGCAGACAAGTGTAATGTGCTGTGAATACACAGAAAGAAAGATCCCTTATCATTTAGCTACAATATAGCAGGTCAGCAACCGGGAGCAGTTAATTCCATAAATTGTCTGGGAGTACGCATTAGCAATGATTTAAAATGGAATGATCATATAAAGTTGATCGTCGGTAAAGCAGATGCCAGACTGAGATTCATTGGAAGAATCCTAAGGAAATGCAATGCGAAAACAAAGGAAGTTGGTTACAGTACACTTGTTCGCCCACTGCTTGAATACTGCTCACCAGTGTGGGATCCGTACCAGATAGGGTTTATAGAAGAGATAGAGAAGATCCAACGGAGAGCAGCGCGCTTCTTTACATCTACATCTACATCTACATTGATACTCCGCAAGCCGCCCAACGGTGTGTGGCGGAGGGCACTTTACGTGCCACTGTCATTACCTCCCTTTCCTGTTTCAGTCGCGTATGGTTCGCGGGAAGAACGACTGTCTGAAAGCCTCCGTGCGCGCTCTAATCTCTCTAATTTTACATTCGTGATCTCCTCGGGAGGTATAAGTAGGGGGAAGCAATATATTCGATACCTCATCCAGAAACGCACCCTCTCGAAACCTGGCGAGCAAGCTACACCGCGATGCAGAGCGCCTCTCTTGCAGAGTCTGCCACTTGAGTTTATTAAACATCTCCGTAATGCTATCACGGTTACCAAATAACCCTGTGACGAAACGCGCCGCTCTTCTTTGGATCTTCTCTATCTCCTCCGTCAGACCGATCTGGTACGGATCCCACACTGATGAGCAATACTCAAGTATAGGTCGAACGAGTGTTTTGTAAGCCACCTCCTTTGTTGATGGACTACATTTTCTAAGCACTCTCCCAATGAATCTCAACCTGGTACCCGCCTTACCAACAATTAATTTTATATGATCATTCCACTTCAAATCGTGTGGATCATTTAGTAATCGCGAAAGCGAGAACCGATAGAGGTACTCAAGGTACCCTCCGCCACACGCCGTCAGGTGGCTTGCGGAGTATGGATGTAGATGTAGATCGTGCCAGTCGCATAACAGTGGCGCTGGTAGCTCTACTGCGGGTATACAAATCAGGTTTGCTCTAAATAGGCGCTGGAACGGTAATAAGCGTTAGATACTTTTGGAATTAGACGTGGTGAGTTGCTGTTAGTCAAGAATGTCTTTAAAGCGACAAGGGCAAATGGTTCATATAGCTATGAGCACTATGAGACTTAACGTCTGAGGTTATCAGTCCCCTTGAACTTATAACTACTTAAACGTAACTAACATAAGAACATCACACACATCCATGCCCGAGACAGGAATCGAACCTGCGACCGTAGCAGTCGCGCGGTTCCGGACTGAAGCGCCTAGCATCGCTCGGCAGCGCGGCCGGCGACAAGGACACCATTGTCAACAACTCATTGAGTTTGAACGAGGTCGTGTAATAGGGCTACGAACAGTTGGATGTTTGTTCTGCAGTACTGCAGAAAGACTTGGCAGGAATGTAGCCACTGTACATGATTGCCGGCAGCGGCGGTCACGAGAATGTACGGTCGAAAGAAGACAGGGCGCCCGACGGTGACGTGGCACTACGACAGGGAAGACCATCTTGTTCGGCGTCTGGCTCTGGCGCATCGTACTTCGACTGCAACAGCAATCTGAGCAGCAGCTGCCATCACAGTGACGCAACGAACTGTTCTAAATCGGTCACTTCAAGGACAGCTCCGAACCAGACGACCAGTACCGTGCGTTCCACAGACCCCAAACCACCGCCATTTGTGACTAAAGTGGTGTCAAGCGAGAGCTCATTGGAGGGCAGGTTGGAGGTCTCTTGTGTTTTCTGATGAAAGGTGGTTCTGTCTTGGTGCCAGTGTTGGTTAGAAGGAGGCCTTTTGAAGGCTTGCACCCAACCTGTATGTGTGCTAGACACGCTGGACCTACGTGGAGGTACTGTCTGGGGTCGTCATCCCACACACACTGACTGCAAATTTGTACCTAAGGCTGGCGATTCGACCTGTCGTGCTGCCATTCATAAACAGCATTCCAGGGACTGTTTTCCAACAGGACAACGCTCGTCCGTATACCGCTATTGTAACCCAACATGCTCTACAGAATGCCGACATGTTGACCTTGCCAGCTCCATCACCAGGTCTCCCTCCAATCGAGAACATGGAGATCAGCGCCATCCACAAACTGCATTAACCATTCCTGCATTGATAATGTCCGACCATGTGAAACAAGCACAGGAACTCCATCCCATAAACTGACATCTGGCATTTATACCACACAATACATGCACATTTGCATGTTTGCATTAAACATTCTGATGGTTAATGTACCAACATTCCACATTTTCAATGGCTTATATTGCGCTACGTTAACCTATGATGTTACAATGTTAATTACTTAAATATAATGCATTCCAGAAATTTCATTATTCTACATTAATTATTTTTTGGTGTTCCAATTGTTTTTCGTCAGAGTATACGAAGAGAGAAAATTTGAAAGGTTGTAGTGGCCATTTCTTCACAAAATACATTTTTAGTGATGATGTGTTCTCGGTATTGTACTACACTCTCCAGACGTGATCCAGGAGCCAAAGCATGAAAAAAACTCTTCCAGACATGCGTTAGATAGTACATGGTCTTCGTGTCAAGCTCTGCTTCCTACTAGAGTTCCAAAATTTAAAAAAATGTGACAATTTTTAATGTTGCTGCATTTCTGTACTTGTGTTATCACAGACATCACGTTATTAACAGCACCTGAAAAGAAACTTTCTTCCTGCTATTTTGTCGAAAACTGATATTTTTGAGACACTGGCTGTGTAGAAAATACAATCTGTTTCGTGCGAAGAAGAAAACATCAGTCAGGCACTGGTAATAATATTATTTATATACACAAACAGCCTCATTACCGGTTTCGAACCGATAGGTTCATCTTCAGACAGCTGTGCACTTTGTGTTACGTTTCTTGTTTTTACATTTGTTGTTGGGAAAGGTATAGCCAGCAGCTAATGTAAACAACACCGGATGTAACATAAATGTAAACAGATGAACCTGTTGTTTCGAGAACGGTGACGGCGCTATTTGCATAAGTAAACAAATTATTACCAGTGGCTGGTTCCTGCCTGTTTCTTTGCAAGGACAAACGTAGAACCAGACAGTTCCCTGGTGCGACACTAGAACGTTCTAAATAAAGTATTTATATTGTAACTTGTCTCATTACTTTTTTACAGTGATGCGGTCAGCTGCACAGTTGAGTGGTATCTTTGGGGCCCCTCAACTTTTTGGATACAAATCAGTGTTCGAACATTATGAATTACCTCGAAGAAATGATTTATTGTCAAAAACACCACGAATTCAGAATATATCGTTCTTGTTGAACACAACTAGTTCTTTATTCACACAAAGTATTGAGTGCTATCGACAGAGGATATCTAACTGATTCCATGCTTTTAGATTTCCAGAAGGCTTTTGATAGCGTTTCTCACAAGAGACTTCTAATCAATTTGCGTGCCTACGGAGTACTGCCTCAGTTGTGGGACTGGATTCGTGATTTCCGGTCAGAAACGTAACGGTTCGCAGTAACGATGCAGAGTCATCGAGCAAAACCGAAATTATATCTGGCGTTTCTTATGGAAGTGTTACGGGACCTCTGCTGTTCCTAATCTATATATAAGATTTAGGAGCCGGCCGGTGTGGCAGAGCGGTTCTAGACGCTACAGTCTGTCATCGCGCGACCGCTACGGTCGCAGGTTCGAATCCTGCCTCGGGCATGGATGTGTGTGATGTCCTTAGGTTACTTAGGTTTAAGTAGTTCTAAGTTATAGGGGACTGATGACCTCAGATGTTAAGTCCCATAGTGCTCAGAGCCATTTGAACCAGTTTTGAACGATTTAGGAAACAAATTGAAGAGCCCTTTTAGATTGTTTGCAGAATATGCTGTCATTTTCCATCTCGTAAAGTCATCAGATGATGAAAAGCAGCTGCAAAACGATTTAGGCAGGGTATGTGTGTGATGCAAAAAGTAGCAGTTGACACTAAAATATGAAAAGTGTGCGTCAGACACATGGGACTAGAAGGAATGTGTTAATTTCGGTTACAAGTCAAACAAATCTAGAGGCTCAGTTGGATTACAATACGAACAACTTTCATTGGAATCATCACATAGACAATGTTTTCGGAGAAACCTAACGAATGACTGCGATCTATTGGTGGATCCCCTGGAAGATGCAATAGGTCTGCTGAAGAACCTGCCTGCACCTCTTCTGAGTACCGTTGTGCAGTCTGATTTTGGCACGAGGTAGTACTGATGGAGGAAAAAGTTCAAAGAATCCCAGGTCGTTTTTTACTATGGTGAAGTAGGGGAGAAAGTGTCACGCATATGATAAGCGAGTTGGGTGGACAGAGATATTCATCGATACTGAAGTTTTTGCGTATGTATACTACAGACAGATCAACATGCAAGCATATGGACTGGGGGCCAGATATGGGGTCTAACAGAGCTAACGTAGGAACTTTACGTGCAAACATTTTTGTAATCAAACTGTGTCATTTGATAAAGCCGGTAATTGCCGCTGGAGAGCGCTGAGAGCGCACAATCACGTGGGCGCTGTCTCCGTGGGCCGGATGTCCCGTCAACGTTAGCTGCCTCGCCCCTCATGACGACGGCTTTAGTGTGGACCAGCGCTTAGATGCGGTGGATATGCAACCAAGTCTTAAAAAAACATAGAAGAGGGTTGTTACTTGATCAGTTAAAAGCCTCCACCTGAGGAGGCGTCCCAGAATATCCTTTCAATCGGATTAAACCCAGCGGATGCCACGTTTATCAGATACCACAAGCGCGGAATCACGAAGGCAGAGCAACGCTATTTCAACTTGCATCGTGCATGAGCGTTTCGATGTTTCAGATGGGGTGAAACCTGAGCCCAGCATTGCAGAGGCGTGTCGTCATTAACATGTCAAAATTACTGCTGTCAGAAGTTCCTTCTGCAGACTTTATCGCTGCTGGGAGTCGTGTGTTTGACTCTTTGTGGTGAGAAGTGAAACATTAGCGAAACGCTCGTTTCCGTAGCGTTGGCGAGCAAAAAGCTGTCGGCCGGCGGTGCCGCGGGCCGGCGATGCGGACGGAGGCTCGAACAGCGGACGTAAACATTGGAGGAGAGTGCAGGAATGCGGCCGCCTGCGCCGGCTGACGTGTCGTGTACTTGTAAGATGAGAGCCCCACCGCCCGCCGCGGCCAGCGCTCGCGGCGTTTTATCTTTCCGTATTGAGTTTCCCGCACGCTTGTATGCATTAATGTTTCTGACGAACGCTCCTGCGCTACAAAATGCGTACGCACACCGTTTTGTTGCCTCATTTATTCTGAACACTGTTACGTCGGTCGTGATGCAGCCGTGTGGCGGAGGCAGTTCTGTATACGCGCTGTTGCGTTTCGGCCACACCGAAAACTAATGCTTTCTATAAGCCTACGAGAACATCCATAATGCGTTCTGCTAAATTTAAGGTGCTGAGGTGCTGCTAGGAAAGGTAAATTTTGCTTGTATACAGCCTCTAGAACCCTCGCAGAGAGCAGCGCCGCTTCTGAGACGGTGAGGTGCCCTGGTCCCCGGATGGTCAAATGTCAAATGTGTGTGAAATCTTATGGGATTTAACTGCTAAGGTCATCAGTCCCTAAGCTTACACACTACTTGACCTAAATTATCCTAAGGACAAACACACACACCCATGCCCAAGGGAGGACTCGAACCTCCGCCGGGCCCGCATCTCGTGGTCGTGTGGTAGCGTTCTCGCTTCCCACGCCCGGGTTCCCGGGTTCGATTCCCGGCGGGGTCAGGGATTTTCTCTGCCTCGTGATGGCTGGGTGTTGTGTGCTGTCCTTAGGTTAGTTAGGTTTAATTAGTTCTAAGTTCTAGGCGACTGATGACCTCAGCAGTTGAGTCGCATAGTGCTCAGAGCCATTTGAACCTCCGCCGGGACCAGCTGCACAGTCCATGACTGCAGCGCCTTAGACCGCTCTGCTATCCCCGGGTGGAATCGGCTCAATGGATTAACCACGAGGGACGGTCGGTGTGCCGGCCAGCCTGGATGTGCTTTTTAGACGGTTTCCTACAACCCACTAGGCAAATGCCCTGCTGCTACCCAAGTCCCACCCAACTTACACGATTCGTAAACATTTAGAAAACTTTGTCTCTAAGTTGCGCTCTAGCAGAACTACTGTTCGGTGGTTTTGGTACAACACATAAATGAGGTAATAAATGGTAGGATTACTGGTAGAAGTGATAGTGAAAGAAACATAAAAGAATCTGTCAGAGCGAAACTGGAACTCGATGACTTCTCCTTGTTTGTTTGTTTTGCACGTAATTCAAATGGCTGTGAGCACTATGCGACTTACCGAGCGAGGTGTCGCATTGGTCAGCACACTGGAGTCGCATTCGGGAGGACGACGGTTCAGTCCCGCGTCTGGCCATCCTGATTTAGGTTTTCCGTGATTTCCCTAAATCGCTTCAGGTGAATGCCGGGATGGTTCCTCTGACAGAGCACGGGCGACTTCCTTCCTCATCCTTCCCTAATCCGATGAGACGGATGACCTCGCTGTTTGGTCTCTTCCCCCAAATCAACCCAACCCACTATGCGACTTACCTTCTGAGGCCATCAGTCGCCTAGAACTTAGAACTAATTAAACCTAACTAACCCAAGGACATCACACACATCCATGCCCGAGGCAGGATTCGAAACTACGACCGTAGCGGTCGCTCGGCTCCAGACTGTAGCGCCTAGAACCACACGGCCACTCCGGCCGGCTGCACGTAATTACAACCGCACATCGTTCGGTGCTAGTTCACAGTTTATTCTATATGCTTACTAAATATAAGCTGTATTCGTAAGTCGAAACAAGGCCCCGCGAGTAGACAACATTTCGTTAGAACTACTGACAGACTTTGACAAAACTCTCCCATCTGGTGGGCAAGATGTATGAGAGAGGTAAAATACTCTCAGCCTTCAAGAGGAATGTAATAATTCCAATTCCAAAGAAAGCAGGAGCTGATAGGTGTGAACATTACCGAACTTACAGAGTAATAAGTCAGGGTTGCAAAATACTGCCGGCCGTGGTGGCCGAGCGGTTCTAGGCACTTCAGTCTAGAACCACGCGACCGCTACAGTCGCAGGTTCGAATCCTTCCTTGGGAATTGATGTGTCTGATGTCCTTAGGTTGGTTCGATTTAAGTAGTTCTAAGTTCTAGGGGACCGATGACCTCAGAAGTTAAGTCCCATAGTGCTCAGAGCCACTGAACCATTTTTTTGCAAAATACTTACACGAATCTTTCCAGAAGAATGGAAAAAAATTGGTAGAAGTCGGCACCGGGGAAGATTGGTTTGGATTCCGAATAAATGTAGGAACACGCCTGGCGATACTGATCCTACGACTCCTCGTAGAAGACAGGTTAGAAAAGGCGAACCTACGTTTATAGATTTTGTAGACTTAGAGAGAGAGAGCTTTTAACAATGTTGACTGCAGTATTCTCTTTCGAATTCTAAAGGTGGCAGTGGTAAAAAACAGGAATGAAAGGCTTCGTACAACTTGCATGAAAACCAGATTGCAGTTATAAGAGTCGAGGGGCATGAAAGGGAAGCAGTGGTTGAGAGGGAGTGAGAGAGGACTATAGCCTGTCTCCCGTGTTATTCAATCTGTATATTGAGTAGGCATTAAAAGAAAACTAAGAAAAATTTGGTATAGCAGTTAAAGTTCAGGGAGACAAAAAGGAAACTTTGAAGTTTGTCGATGACATTGTAATTCTGTCAGATACAGCAGAAGTCTTGGAAGAGCAGTTAAACGGGATGGACAGTGTCCTGAAAAGAGGATGTAGGATAAACATCAGTAAAAGCAGAATGAGTGTAATGGAATATAGTCGAATTAATCAATCGATGGTGAGAGAATTAGATTAGGAAATGACACTTAATTAGATGAGTTTTGCTCTTTGCGCAATAACAAACTGATGATGGTCGAAGAAGAGAGGATGTAAAATGTAGACTGGCAATCGTAAGGAAAGCGTTTCTGAGGAAGGGAAAGTTCTTAACGTCGACTAAAGATTTAAGAGCCAGGAAGTCTTTTCGGAAAGTATTTGTATGGAGTGTGACCATGTATTGAACTGAAGCATGGACGCTAAACAGTTTAGACAATAAGAGAATAGACAATTTTGAAATGTGATGCTACATAAGAATGCTGAAGAGTAGATAGGTAGATCACGTAACTAATGAGGAGGTACTGAACAGAACTGGGGAGACATAAATCTGTGCACAACATTACTAAATGAAGGGATCGGTTAGTAGGACACGTTCTGAGATATCAAGGAATCACCAATTTAGTATTGGAGGGAAGCGTGCTGTGTAAAAATCGGAGAGGTAGGCCAACAGATGAATACAGTAAGCAGATTCAGAAGGATGTAGGGTGCAGTAGTTCCTCGGAGATGAAGAGGCTTGCACAGGACAGAGCAGCATGGAGAGCTGCATCAAACCAGTCTTCGGACTAAAGACCACAACACCAGTAACAACAAGAAGTAATAAAAATTAGCTGATTGTGGAACTTTTGCGGTTTTAAATAACCAAAGCAGTTACTTTTGATACAAATACTTTTTACATGCATAAACATAAAAAAGATGGTTTACAGGGCTCTCGGGTGTCCATCGGGCTAGAAACCTGAGAGCCCTGGAAACAACACATACGCTGGAAAGCCTCCGATCACACAAGATATGTATGATTATTGTTTTCTTCGTGCTCAGTAGAAGGTTCTTCGTCGAGATCAAAAGCAAGAGTTTCCTCTTATAACTAATAAGTGCGAAAGTTATTTATGAATACAAGAAACATATTTCATATAAGCTTGACGGAGTACAGAAGAGATGTGTAATATGTTTCCGTTTCGGGTTTCCTTTTCAATTTTTACTACAACATGCCTCTGTTTCATGTTACAAACGAACAATTTTCGAACAAAACCTGAATTAAATATTGACAGTTTCAAATTTGCTTTAAGTAAGTGTCATTTTTAAGTAACAGACAGGAAGATAACTATGTAGAACAAAATTTTTCATAGATTACGAGGCCCTTTATATATTCTCATTAAGTTTCTAGACGGTTCACGGCTTCCGGTTTCTTGGGGAACCTAAGAAGACACTGATCGCTCACGTAAAAAAGCGATTGTAATGAGGTAATGCCCGGTAGGTACTCTACAAACCTAATATACAAGTAACGCGGTAAATATTAACTGACTCAAGCTGCTAGGAAAACTACCGTAGTCTACACTTACCTGTGATAGTCTAAGGTAGGTATGGTAGTTTTATTTGGCTCACTTTCACTTGAATAAGGCTAAACGCAGACAGTTGGGGTGCACTAATTTCGTCCCACGGGTTAACGGGTTCGCTACAGGGAAGGCATCTGGCCAATCCTTATACTGACCAGTCTGTGGATGGTTTTTAAGGCGGTTTTCCATCTACCTCGGCGAATGCAGGCTGGCTCCCCTTATTCGACCTCATTTACACTATGTCAGCGACTGCCGCGCAAACACTCTCCACGCACGAGTACACCATAATTACTCTACCTCGCTAACATTTGGGGTTACACTCGTCTGGTGTGAGACGTTCCCTTGGCGGGGGGGGGGGGGGGGGGGGGGCCAATTGGGGGTCGAAGAGCTACGGCGGGGACGAAGCCTCTCCGTCGTTTCTAGGTCCCCAGCTCAATATTTTCACCCAGAAAGGTGTCCACTATTCAAAAACACACACTTTCAGTAACTTGCAAACAGCTATGAATACTCTTCCTACAAATAACATTTTGGTTTTACGGGGAAGGCATCTTATTTTACTCCACTGACGAATTTCTTAGCAGAATCACTTAATATAAAACGTGTTTCACGATTCCTTTTGTAGATGAGACTTAGTAGATGAAATTTTGATAGGTACCCTTGTCTGGAAATGTACAGTTTGAATATTAAAAATAGATTTGAAGAATGGATCACTTCCAAATCTCCAAGGTACGCTCTCAGACAGAGAAGAGTGGGCCGCAGTCAGGCCCTATTGTAATTGTGACATCACATACCAATTTAGTCCGACTACAACAACGGTTGGGGACAGCTTTTACGTTTGCAGCAAGGTGGACTGACTGTGGTGCTCCACGGACACTCCGTATCCTCGACTTTGCAGGGGACATTCTTCCTCAAATAGAAGGGAACCTGACGAGTACTTGAAACATTGCCCCTGCTGTAGGCTGCTGTAGAGGACAATGTCCAGAGTTTGTTGTCTCCGCTGTGTGCATACCGTGAAGTGAGAGAATTGAAAGTGGTACACTCTTCAAACTAATTTTATATCGAGGCAATACACTTCCGGACACGGATTCCTTATCAAAATTTTATCAACTAAGTGTCATCTACAGTCGCTCGAGTTACGAAACACTCTGTATTATTGTTAATAATATCAAATAACAAGAGCGTTGCGTAAAACCTGACTTCTGCACACCTTCAGTGCAATAATCAATCTAAATAAGTGTTTTATAACGGTTTTCTCTTAATATCTTTGCTGATGTGTGGCTACAACAGCCTTAGAACTATCTTATGCACTTCAGTGTACGTACTTTTACGTGATTCTAACAAGTTGCGTTTTACTTCTTAAATGAAAATAAGTCTGAGACTTGTTTCTTCTTATTTCACAACCATGAGAACCATTACGTTTGGGATCCTTGGTAACAGAATTACCATATCCCTTTTTTTGTATGTACAAAACATTTGTGCTCTTGTTTCATTGCATGTTCTGCGTCTTTGACGATCTCCTCGTTATTGATATACGGAACAAGAAGTATATCTAACGTAATCTACTATAACGCAAACTGGTTGCAAAACGAAGATTTGGTATGAGTGCTTTGATGTCCGTCGACCGCTAAATCAGAGATACGACACAAGCTCGGATTGTACCAAGAGGGGTCATAAAATCTACCGTGGTCTCTTCAATGTAATCAACCACGCATTTAGAGAAAACATGTAAAACCTAAAATTGGATGATCCTAAGAGATCTGAACCCCCTTCACCTAATGCGAGTCCAATGCATTAACTACAGCAAGTTACTGACTTACTCACAGGAAGCTAGTGACGTGATAGTCGATGCGGCAGCAACTGGTTCGAATCCTAGCAGCACAAGAAAGGGTGTCATCGACAGCATTTGGCTGTCGAGATGAGAGATTTTGGCATTATCGAATAACTCACGAGAAATTAGCTCTCTTCTTGAATTAATAACCAGACAGAAAAGCTATTCAGAAATGCTTTTGGACTAAAGGACAGAATGTTACTCCGAGATACATGCTGTCCCTCTATAACAGTAATTATATAGTACTTTGACATCGAGCAGCACATTATAATTTTGATTGAACTCGCTTTAAACATAAACAAGCCATTGCAGTTATTTTTAAGTAAGGGACAGCTTTCAGTACAAGTACTGCTACAGGAACTTCTTTGTATTTGTTTTTCTGGTTGACTGTTGCTGAGACTAGCGGAAGAAATGGTATGAGTGCTTTACCTGTGTAATATTCTCTCTCTTTCTTAATTTCCACATATGAAAGGAAATGTCCTGACAAACCGCTAAGAATTCGCCTGTGGCGTCACTTGCCAGCGTGACGCCCACGAGAAATACGGGCCCCGTAATGGACTTGTGACGTCACTCTAGTCGCCTTGTCCGCCATACTTAACGAACACTAGGCTCCGTGCAGGGCCCACAGGAAATCAATGTCAGTGAAAAGGTACCCACTGAAGGTCTTAAGTTTGTTGTATGGTACCAAGGGCTCGCATGCATTTAAACACATAGTTCAGGATTACTGAACTTGTCTGAAATAGTTACTCACTCCCCGCCGGAAACGCCTGCTGGCACTCGTTAAGATCTGCAGTGTCACGTGCTGTGACGAACTCGCCGCGGCCTGTCTTTCTCGTGCGCCTCGCACTAGCCGCACGCACAGAATGAGTTGCCCCATAGACAATCCTTTCCGCATTTTCTGCTGGCCGGCTTGCACACGCACTTGTGCTACAAACACTGCAGGGACTGAGGTCGGTTCCCACTGGACTGGAACGCGGCAGGGCGGCACGCCGATTTGGCGTTCCCATCTAAAGCGGCAACCAGTGAGAGAACAGAGCTATGGCTGGGGAACCAAGAAACGCACTTAACAACTGGCACCTTACTCAGATGTGAACACGCCAGCACTATAGTACATTATTACATGCCTACTAACACCACAGATGATGAAAATATTGAAAGAATGTGTGATCACACAAAAGACATTGTCTGTATCCTTAAGGGAAACGAAAACTGATTTGTAATGGGGATGGAATTCAATAGCACGAAAATAAAAAATTCTGTTTAAAGTGAACTGGAGGAAGGGAATAAAAGAGGAAGCTGTTTTACGACATTTGGCACAGTGCAAATTTTATTAACTGTCAACATTTGGCTTGAGAATCTTGAAAGAACTTGAAAACAACGTTAGATTCCGGTGAAACGTCTGAAAACGTGACGCAGTACCAGTCCTATGGCTTACCTTATAAGACAGGCTGAAGAAAAGCAAACTAGTGAAAGCTTATCATATTTGGGACTGCAATACACTCTCTGAAATTCTGAAAGCAGCAGGAATAAAACACAAGGGCGCAAGATTATCTAGAACTTGAACACACACATTTTTTTTGGAACAACAGCAGAACGGGCAAAAAAAAAAAAAAAAAAAAAAAAAAAGATCTACGAATTAAAACCCTCAGAGAAATATAATTCCTGGAATCGACAGTGACAAAACGTTTGTGGTGCAGCATGTTTTAGAGTTTGAGAAATAGAGTTTAGATGTGTGACAACTTTACTGTTGTATAAGTAGAGAAGCACAGAAATGTAGCTGTGAACACTCACAGTAAGTGCGCTCCCTACAATCCGTTTAAAAACCTTTTGAAAGTCCGTTTAAAATAAACATCTAATGTAACAGAACTTTGTGGCTGTTAGCGGCATCCGGGGCAGAAGCCACAGGTTATAAATGAATTTTGCAACAACAACTCAAAAAAAGAAACATGGAAGGCTATCTTCTTCATGTCCATTGCAGTTCTGGGTGTAGAACTGTGGTAAAATAAACTTAAAAAATTAATAATTCATATAGTTTTTACATGTTATTAGATAACGGCCTTGCCGCAGTGGCTACACCGGTTCCCGTGAGATCACCGAAGTTAAGTGCTGTCGGGCGTGATCGGCACTTGGATGGGTGACCATCCAGGCCGCAATGCGCTGTTGCGATTTTTCGGGGTGCAATCAGTCTTGTGATGCCAATTGATGAGGTACTCGACCCAATAGTAGCGGCTTCGGTCAAGAATACCATCATAATGACCGGGAGAGTGGTGTGCTGACCCCACGCCCCTCCTATCCGCATCCAACCACTGAGGATGACACAGCGGTCGGATGGTCCCGGTAGGCCACTCATGGCCTGAAGACGGAGTGCTTTTACATATTATTAATTTCAATTATTTTTCATACTGAACTTAATTTGTGTTTAGGTATACTTACAATCGCATCATTATGTCTGCTTGCTCGGTAATCATCCTGTTATATTATACAGTCTAACAGAAGTCTTCGTGTCGGTCTGTATTAACCCACAGTCTATAGCACAGTGAGGACCCGCGCCATGTATGAGGTATGTAGCTCCGAAACGCGCACTTTCCTCGTGCGCTTATGTCTTTTGTTGATCGACGCAGACTTTGGTTCACTTTCTCAAACTGCGCCGATTATAAATGTTCACAACCAGCTGGCAACGGACAGAAGGGTTTTACACCACTACTACGTCATCTGCCAGCTGGTGGTGAACACGAAATTTTATGATAAGCGTAATATAGCTATGTTTATGTTTTTACAAAACATTTTTATTTTCGACATGCTGATGTGTAGTGACCTCCATGGTTGTGAGAAGTGCATACGCAATGTCAGGCGACATGCAACACTGGTGGACAATGCTGTAGTTGTGGTCTTCAGTCCTGAGACTAGTTCGATGCAGCTGTCCATGCTACTCTATCCTGTGAAAGCCTCTTCATCTCCGAATAACTACTGCAGCCTACAGCCTTCTGAATTCATCTCTTGGTCTTCCTCTACGATTTTTACCCTCCACGCTGCCCTCCAATACTAAATTGGTGATCTCTTGATGCCTCAGAATATTCCCTACCAACCGATCCCTTCTGCTAATCAAGTTGTGCCACAAATTTCTCTTCTCTCCAGTTCTGTGATCTGCCCATCTAATCTTCAGCGTTCTTCTGTAGCACCACATTGCGAAAGCTTCAATTCTCTTCTTGTCTAATCTGACTATCGTCCATGTTTCACTTCCATACATGGCTACACTCCATGCAAATACTTTCAGAACTTTCCTGAAACTTAAATCTGTACTCAATGTAAACAGTTTCTCTTCTGCAGAAACCATTTCCTTGCCATTGTCAGTCTATATTTTATATCCTCTCTACTTCGACCATCATCAGTTATTTTCCTTCTCAGACAGCAAAACTCATCTACCACTTTAAGTGTCTCATTTCCTAGTCTCATTCCCTCAGCACCACATGATTTACATTCCATTATTCTCGTTTTGCTTTCTTTGATGTTCATCTTATAGCTTCCTTTAAAGGCACTGCCCATTCTGTTCAGCTGCTCTTCCAGGTCCTTTGCTGTCTCTGACAGAATTACAATGTCATCGGAAAACCTGAAAGTTTGTATTTCTTCTCCATGGATTTTGATTCCTACTACAAATTTTTCTTTTGTTTCCTTCACTGCTTGATCAACATACTGTTTGAATAACATCGAGGATAGGCTAAAACCCTGTCTCACACTCTCCTCAAACACTGTTTCCCTTTCCTGCCCCTCTACTCTTATAACTGTTCTCTGGTTTCTGCATAAATTGAAAATAGCCTTTCGCTCCCTGTATTTTATCCCTGCCACTTTCGGAATCTGAAAAAGAGTATTCCAGTCAAGATTTTCAAAAGCTTTCTCTATGTCTACAAATGCTAGAAACGTAGGTTTGCCTTTCCTTAACCTGTCTCCCAAGATAATTCGTAGGATCAGAGTTCCTCGCGTGTTCCAAAATTTCTACGGAATCCAAAACGATTTTCCCCGAGGTCGGATTCTACCAGTTTTTTATTTCGTCTGTAAAGAATTCGTGTTAGTATTTTGCAAACGTGACTTATTACGCTGATAGTTCGGTAATTTTCACACCGGCTTTCCTTGGGATCGGAATTTTATATTCTTGACGTCTGAGGGTTTTTCGCCTGTCTCGTACATGTTGCTCACCAGGTGGAAGATTTTTGTCCTGGCTAGCTCTCCCAAGGCTATCAGCAGTCCTAACGGAATGTTGTCTACTCCCAGGGCCTTGTTTCGACTTACGTCTTTCAGTGCTTTGACCAATTTTTCACGCAATATCATACCTCCGATTTCATCTTCACCTTCGTCCTCTTAGATTTCCATAATATTTCCCTCAAGTACATCGCCCTTGTACAGACCCTCTATATACTTCTTCCACCTTTCTGCATTCGCTTCTTTACTTAGGACTTGTTTTCCATCTGACCTCTTGATTTCATACAGGTGCTTCTCTTTTCTCCAAAGGTCTCTTTTAATTTTCCAGTAGGCAGTATCTATCTTACCCCCTAGTGATTTATGCTTCTACATCCTTAAATTTCTCCTCTAGCCATCCCTGCTTTGTCATTTTGCACTTCCCGTCGATCTCATTTTGGAGTCGTTTTTATCCTTTATCGCCTGCTTCATTTACTGCATTTTTATACTTTCCTCTTTCATCAATTAAATTCAATCTCTCCTAGTATCCAAGCATTTCTGTTAGCCTCGTCTTTTTACCTACTTGATTCTCTGCTGCCTTCATTATTTCATATATCAATGCTACCCATTCTTCTTCTATTGTATTTCTTTCCCCTGTGCTTTTCAATCGTTCCATAATGCTCCCTCTGAAACACTCTACAATCTGTGGTTCTTTCAGCTTATCCAGCTCCCATCTTCTTAAATTCCTATCTTTTTGCAGTTTTTCACATTTAATCTATAGTTTATAACCAATAAATTGTGGCCAGTGTCCACATCTGCCTCTGGTTCCTAAATCTCTTTCTTAGCATTATATAATCTATCTGAAACCTTCCAGTGTCTGCAGGCCTCTTCCGCGTAAACCAAGTGTATGCTACGATTAAGTTGTGCTCTGTAAAATGCTACAAGGCGGCTTAATCTTTCATTCGTTACACCTAGTCCTTATTCACCCACTACTTTTCCTTCTCTTACTTTCCCAATATCGAATTCGAGTCCCCCAGGACTATTAAATTTTCTTCACCCTTAACTATTAGAATAATTTCTTTTATCGCATCGTACATTTTTCACTCTCTTCATCATCTTGGCAGTCCCTTCCCGGAGATCCGAATGGGGGACTATTCCGGAATGCAGTTGTAAGGGAAGGAGTAGAAGAAAAGGTTACAGGAGAATTTGGGCTTGGGACAAGGAATGAAAGAGGAGAAAGACTAATTGAGTTCTGTAACAAATTTCAGCTAGTAATAGCGAATACCCTGTTCAAGAATCATAAGATGAGGAGGTATACTTGGAAAAGGCCGGGAGATACGGGAAGATTTCAATTAGATTACATCAATGGAGAGATCATCATGACACTTCTTCAATTACAGGACATATGTCCTGTGGATACACGTTACGTGTCTTTAATGCAGTGGTTTCCATTGCCTTCTGCATCCTCATGTCGTTGATCATGGCTGATTCTTCCGCCTTTAGGGGCAATTTCCCACCCCTAGCACAAGAGAGTGCTCTGAACCTCTATCCGCTCCTCCGCCCTCTTAGACAAGGCCGTTGGCAGAATGAGGCTGACTTCTTATACCGGAAGTCTTCGGCCGCCAATGCTGATTATTTATCAAAATTTAGGCAGTGGCGGGGATCGAACCCAGGACCGAAAACGTTTTGATTATGAATCAAAGACGCTACCCCTAGGCCACGGGTACCCACCTTGACTTACTAAGTTATGCTAATTATTGCTATTCTGATCAGATGAAGCGCCATCTGTCGGACATTTTTGAACTTTTGTAATTTTTTTGTTTTTGTTTTTTTGTCCTAATAAAACCCCATGTCATTCCAAGCATGTGTGTCAATTTGTACCTCTCTATCTACATTATTCCGTGATTTATTCAGTTTTCAAAGTTATACTGACTTTTTGATCATCCGGTATATTTAATAAACGAATTGTAAGGCTAAGATGTGATGACAACCTGCGGTACAACTTCATCTGACTTCCCAATGTTGTCGAAATAATCTGCAGAAAATTGCACAAACTTAGTTTCAATAATTACGATAATAAGTTGTAACTTAAGGCGGATATCAAGTTTATTACAGACTATATTGTATTAAAATGTGATCATGATCGACCTCCACTTTCGTCGTTTGTAGAATGTGAATGACGAGGTTAGACTTTTAAGCACACGATAATTCAGGTTGTGCCTACATAGCTCCACTTAGAGTGGTCTCTAATATTTAAGAATAGGGACTTGATTCGGTAAAGGGACTTGCAGACAGCAATTTTCCATCGGCCCAAACCTCTCTCTGCTGATGGCGATCTCCGCTTCCCGGAGAAGATTTGTGAAAGACGGCGTCCTGGAGGGAAAGAACAGCTGTTGGTCCGCGTCGCTTGGCAACACTGCTGTCGGCCGGCCGGCGGGCGACTGCCGACTGGACTGGCGCATCCGACGGCGGCCGAGCCCGCCCGATGTCGCTTCGTGTCCCGGTGGCTGGGCCGGCGTTGCAGAATGCCGCTCGCTCGCTGGCTGGCTCGCTAGGTCCTGTTACACGGGGAACCTGTTTGCTGCCGGCCGGCGCGGCGCTCGGCCGCCCGCCTGCCTTATGTTTTATATTACATGCCTTCCTTCATATTAGAGCCACGAGATTCCCAGGGCGAGCCTTTGATGCCGCCGGTGCGCCCGAGCACACTTGCAAACGCGCAAAATAAAATCAGGAGGAGCGACCGGCAGCGCACGGCAGCACCACCTAACATTACACTGTCTGCCGGGCTCCTACTGCCATTAGTGCACAATGCGGAGCGAGACGGCGCATTCCGGAAGGCGATTCCTTCCTCTCCGCCGTTCCCTGCTTTTTTGCCGCCGTAGAAGTGTCGCAAGAAGTTCTAGAAGCCAGATGGGCGCCGCGCTAGTGAGAGAACTTTTGTCCGCCTCCGTCAATTAACGGCAATTATATGTTCGGGAAGTATGTATGAATAATTTTAATTGCCGCGCTTCCGAGAATGAAGCTGCGGGGCCTCTTACGGGCCGAAACACTTGTTTCAGCCGACCTCCTTTTGTTCCTAGTTTCCCGCACGTGTTTGATGGGCGGCCTAAACGAAAGTCATTCCCTGCGACTCAGTCTCCGTTACTGTATGGCACTTCATAACTCGCTTCTCGCGGAGTTGGTACGACGCCGCAAAAACTGGGTATGGCTGTTCTCACGTGGACCCAGCCTGCTATGCATCCCCGCAGTAACCGGTAGCTTCGTGACGCCTTCCTGTTCTTTACGGCTTGTCTCACCCGCAGGCTGCAATAAATCTAATAAGCTTTGTTAAGACGGAACTTTTTTCGCTTTTTTAGCCGCGCGGGATTAGCCGAGCGGTCTTGGGGCGCTGCAGTCATGGACTGTGCGGCTGGTCCCGGCGGAGGTTCGAGTCCTCCCTCGGGCATGGGTGTGCTGTCCTTAGGATAATTTAGGTTAAGTAGTGTGTAAGCATAGGGACTGATGACCTTAGCAGTTAAGTCCCATAAGATTTCACACACATTTGAACTTTTTCTTTTCGCTTTTACCAGTTTTCTGATCTGCTAACTTATGTAAGAGCCTGACCTCCTGTGGTTTCTTTTCGCGAGGAGCTGTGTGTGCGCTACTGGTCTCTATTGGTCAACCGCGAAATCCACTGGGTTTTGTCATTGCGTCTCAGAGATCTGCGCGCTAGTACTTATAGCTTTCAGGCTTGAAGGTTTCCTCTGTCGAAGATTCACATTTCCTTTGATACTGAAGGACCGAAAGTTACCAGCTTTTAGTAAAGATTATGAAACAATAGTCCGTCAACTTGACGTCTTTTAGTTACCATTTAGAATGTATACTCAGTTTAGCGTCCATAACAATGTAATTAATTAACTGAAATTCAGATGACTAGATTTACTGCATGTAAAGGGTGTCTGAGGAAGAATGGTCTAGGCGCTTCAGTCTGGAACCGCGCGTCCTCTGCGGTGCAGGTTCGAATCCTGCCTCGGCCATGGATGTGTGTAATGTCCTTAGGTTAGTTATGTTTAAGTAGTTCTAAGTTCTAGGGGACTGATGACCTCAGATGTTAAGTCCCATAGTGCTCAGAGCCATTTGAACCATTTTTGAGGAATGGTCAATATTCAGGGATATGACAGGAACAATCATTCGAAGCAAAAGCCTTCATACGGACATATGTCTATTCCGAATGGTTTCCGAGATATAACACATTTAATAGACGGCGTAACATGGTATCGAACTGCGTCATATCCACTACTAACATAACGTACTCTTACATAATCTGGCCGGCTGTAGTGGCCGTGCGGTTCTAGGCGCTACAGTCTGGAACCGAGCGACCGCTACGGCCGCAGGTTCGAATCCTGCCTCGGGAATGGATGTATGTGATGTCCTTAGGTTAGTTAGGTTTAATTAGTTCTAAGTTCTAGGCGACTGATGACCTCAGAAGTTAAGTCGCATAGTGCTCAGAGCCATTTGAACCACTTTTTTACATAATCTGTCGCAGATAGCAAGAAATTCGCTACTGCTGTTACTACCCATCCAGAATAAGGCAGACGTTTTCTTCCCTTGGCGCTTGCATTGGCACATTTTTCCCTCTGTCCCTGGCTCAAATGGCTCTGAGCACTATGGGACTCAACTTCTGAGGTCATTAGTCCCTTAGAACTTAGAACTAGTTAAACCTAACTAACCTAAGGACATCACACACATCCATGCCCGAGGGAGGATTCGAACCTGCGACCGTAGCGGTCTCGCGGTTCCAGACTGCAGCGCCTAGAACCGCACGGCCACTTCGGCCGGCCCCCTCTGTCCTTAAACCCATTCTTCTTTCCAGCTTTTCGATCACTTCCTACCTCCCCATAGGCCTGTATTAGTGAATAACCCTACCCAGATGCACGGACAAAACACAGTTCCCGCTCCTGAGATCTCCTCCATTAATGTTACTACGAAATGCAGAGGTGGCAGTACACCGTTTAGTGCGGGCGCGGAGGAGCTCCACTTCATTTCAATCTTCTTTATTCTCTAAATTCTTTAGTACATTGCCAAGTTTACACATGTACAACAGTTAGTAAACATTACAATAAGCGTTTTGCAAAACATCCATTGGAAAACACGCATTTTTAACATATACTCGTGTTCGTGGGACACCAGTACGTGCCGGAAGTCGCCTTATACTGGTAGTCGGACTATGCTCTACCATTTCATCATTGTGATTCTGTTCCTGCATAGATTTTTGAACTAAGCGTTCATAAGAAATAAATGGGAACTGGGAGAATACCTGTTTCACGTGATGTGTTGAAAACTCTGGTAAATCCCCTACGGTCAGGAATGCGACTTGTCGGAAAGCGCCGACCGTATTCTTAGACAGAAGCAGGAGCACCACCATCACAGAAGCCCTCAAACATACACCATATCGGCACAGACATCATTAGTGTAGATGTGTGGCATTCAAGCCAGCGCGTGTACAAATAGAGCTACCCGATGCAACTCTTTCATACTCTCTCAATACTTCACACAACTTCACTCACAAGACGTCATGGGCAACTGCGAGTACAACGGGCTAGTTTAATGCGGAAAGACATCCCGAGCAATTAGAATGAAAGCAACGAGGTAGGTTTAGCTAGAATAAAACGTCAAAGTGGTTGGGTGGGTAAGATACGCACGCTAGCGCCACTAACCCAAAAACAAATGCACATTAAATGTGTTCTATATCTGAAACCACTCGGAATAGGGCATACATCAAAACTAAGTTTGCTTTAAATATGTGTTCCTGTCATATCCCTCAATACTGACCATTCCTGCTGGGACATCCTGTATATACTGACAGATACAAAACATATCAGGAAGTTAATTTTGTATGTTATTGCCTTGCGTTGCAGCGAGCGAAAAAAATTTTGTTACCACTCCTAAGTAATGTTTATACTACAGAAGTACCGCATTTGTGTTTGGAATCAAAAGAATAAACAAAACATTAATTCTAACAAAGCTCAGGAGTGTTTTTTGATAAATTAGAGTGTACCGAGTGGTAATCTGATAACTGCTGCGTTTATGACGTGGTGGATTAATAGTGAACACCAGAAAGAAAATGAAATGTTCAAATGTGTGTGAAATCTTATGGGACTTAACTGCTCAGGTCATCAGACCCTAAGCTTACACACTACTTAATCTAAATTATCCTAAGGACAAAAAACAAACACCCATGCCCGAGGGAGGACTCGAACCTCCGCCGGGATCAGTCGCACAGTCCATGACTGCAGCGCCTTAGACCGCTTTTTCTTCTTTTTTTGTTTATTTTATTTTATTTTTTTATACAAATGAGTAAAAGGAAGGCCGTTCCTCTTCGGCTACATAAACAGAATAATAGAAAGTCGTCCCGTTACGACAAAGGATGCTCCATACTATAGCCCGATGCGAATTTTTCGATGACTGTCTTCTCGTTGCTGTGTTGTTTCCGTTGTTTGTTCAATCTCATAAAAAAAAAAAAGGAACTGGGAAGAGATGCTATGGTTATCTTCTCATGTCATCGATAATCCAGCTGCGAGGCGGATTATGGAATGCGCTCCAAAGAAAATGAGAAAAATATTGCCAATATTTAGGGTTCTTGACGATCGCACAATGTCGTTCGTTGAGGTAATACCAAAAATCGGGTACTGTCTTTTCGCCATTACCGAAGAGGTAGTGAACAGCGTGGCCGCTGATCCTCGTCACAGAGTTCGTTTTTGCTCTTGGGAAATAAATCTTATCGGGGAAAAGAAGTTATCGGGTAGTTATCCTGTCGGGAGTCGTGCGTGTGAGAAAAGCCAATATCTGACGCACCAAATACCAAACGTCCTTTGCCGACCCGCATTCGAAACGATGTTCATCCGTGTCAATCACTTGGCATGTGGCACACAAGGGTGAATCAGCGAGGTGGATGTGATGTAGGCGGGACTGGCACAACTGTTTCCCATTAACAGTTACGCACCATGCAGATTGCACGTTAGTATCGAGGGTGGTAGCATTCACTGCCTGCCACACAGCGCGCCACTTTGTATTGGGGTGTTTGCTTTCAATCACATTCGGCGTCCTGTTCATTTGCATGGCAGCATATATTGCCCTCGTCATCATCAAGCGTGTGGGTAGCAGTGCGGTGCGGATGTAGCTTAATTCATGGAAGAACTGACTAATGTAGAAGAAAGGTGCTAGGATGTCCGATACCATCACAGGGGGTGCCAGTGAGATTGGTCGTAAGGCTTCCAGTAAGAGACTTGTGAGGCACGTCGGACTTCGTCGCCACAGTTGCAGGTGACAGCTGACGAACAGGGCCTTCGCTGTCCTGAATATGACAAAGGCCTAAACCTCCTCTGCTCCTCGGGAGGGTTAGGGACTCGTAACGAATCTTAAATAACATGCCCGTATTAACAAAGGATCCCAAAACCGCCAACATGCGGTGAGCCAGGGTAGGTGGTATGGGGAGTATCTGTGCAAAATGGGGGATAAGTGACGCCAAATAGACGTTAGCATATCGTGTCCGTTGCAGGAGGTCTAGATGTCTCAGACGGTGGTCACTTATTCCTGCTCTCATCTGATTCAATAAACGCCTGTAGTTAAGGGCTGTTGGACGCTTCGTGTCAGATGTGAAATCAATGCCAAGACAGCGGATTGTGTCACTGATTCGTAGCGGTGCGACGCTCTCGTCGGGTAGGCCTCTGCCTATAGACAGGGCGTGTGATCTGTGGAGATTGAGATGGCTCCCCGATGCCGCGCCGTAGGTCGCTACCCACGCCAGTGCTGCACGAACATCGTCATTATTGCGAAGAAGGAGTACCAGATCATCCGCATAGGCAGTGCAGCAAAAAGTGTGTGCACCAAGGGACATCCCAGTGAGGCGTTGTCGGAGGCCACAGAGGAGTGGTTCCAATACGAGGGCGTACAATATCGCCGAAAGAGGGCAGCCTTGTCGCACCGATCGCTGGATCCGTATCGGCGGCGTAAGACGGCCATTATATAACACCTTGGACGTCGCGCCGCGTAGGAGATGCATCAGTACATTAACTATGACGTCAGGATACCCCATGTATCGCAGTACCTCCATCAAAAATGTGTGGTCGACTCTGTCAAAGGCCTGGCTAAAGTCGAGTGAGGCCAAAACTCCAGGAAGTTGGCGAGCTTTGGCTAGCGCGACCATATCTCTATATCGGCACAATGCAGTGCGAATATTATGGTCACCACCTAACGATGCCTGGTCCTGAGACACAACACATCGTACTGATCGCTTTAGGCGTGCCGCCAGAAGCCGGGTGAAAATCTTCAAGTCACTTTTGAGTAAGGTCAAGGGCCGATAGTCACTGATCTTGGATCCGCCTCGTGGTTTGTGTATGGGCACAATCAGTCCTTCTAGGAAGGCTCCAGGTATCTGCGTCGTGGGATATATAAGATCGCAGCAAATATCAATCCATGCTGGTGCCAGCGATTGTTGATTCGTCCGGTAAAATTCCAGACGAAGGCCATCAGGTCCCGGGGACTTATGAGCAGCCCCAGCCTATATTGCTTCAATGATTTCCTCTTCCGTTGCATCTGCAGTCAAATCCGCCGCCTCTGTCGGAGAGATCGAGCCATAAGTGAGTTGAGAGACTTCGGCGATCACCTCTGGGGGATGTCGATGTTCCGAGTACAGCCTAGTGTAGTGAGCGTGAAGGGCGTTTCCTATGTCGCGCTGGGTATCAAGGCGTCGTCCGTCTTCCGTCGTGATAGCTTGGATCAGTGTCCTGCGTCGGCGCCGTCGTTCTGCAATGACGTGGTACATGGACGGTCCCTCCTGGGCCACTCTGTCTTGAGTGCGCGCTCTGACGATCGCACCCTCAAGGTGGCAGCGTGTCAATCTGACGACCTGTGCCTTGGCACGGTTCATCGCCACCTGCCGTGCAGGTGAGTACGGCAGTGTTGTACATTCCCTTAAGATGCTGTAGTAAAAGTCCACGGTATGTCTCTTCCATGCTGCAACATCTCGGCCGTAGCCTATCAAGGTCTTCCGGAGGGCTGGTTTGGCGCAGAGTAACCACCACGACAGTGTAGACCGGTAGGTGCCACGCCGGCGGCTACAAGAGTCCCACGTGTTCTCTATAAGGCGGCGGCATTCCTGAGAAGCGAGGTGGGCGACGTTCAACTTCCAAGGACCACGGCTGTGCCATACCTTCTGGCGGCCGAGGGTAATAGCGCAAATGTAGGCCTCGTGGTCAGAAAAAGCTGTGGGCCAAACTTCGGCAGCTCTTGTCCCCACAGCTATGGAGCGCGAGATATAAATCCGGTCGATGCGGCTGGAGGAATGGCTGGTGTAGTGAGTAAATCCTGGCCGATCGCCAGAAACATGTTCCCACGAGTCCACCAATTGAAGATTATTTATAATTGTCGTACGTTCTGTGCAGGGAGAATGATGTGGTAACTGATCCTTAGGTGCTTGGCTACAGTCGGAGTCCCCTCCCATTATCAAGGCGTCCTGACGGCCCATAAAGAGGGGCGTGGTTGTATGAGCGAAAAACGTGGATTTTTTCGCGACGCCGACCAGATCCTGACGGTGCATAGATGTTAATAAGTTTGACTCCTTGGATAGTAAGAGCCATGCCTCTGGCGTCTGGGAGATACTCGACGTCTTCTGCGGATATACCTTCGCGGAGGAGGATCGCCACACCACTGCCAGTGGCAAACGCATGTGAGACCCAAGTCTTGTAGCCATAGGGTCCCTTGAAGTCTGCGACATACACCTCTTGAAGAAGCGCAATGTCGATGTCTGCTGCGTTGAGTAGATCCTGTAGCATCGCTAGTTTATGTCGGGCACGTATGTTGTTGATGTTAATCGTCGCTAGACGGTATGTTTGGTCAGCCAGGTCGACAACTGGGTTGTGTGGGAGGCCGGGTGTGGGCGGCAGGGGCGGCCCCACAGAGGCTGACGATACAGCCGTAGTCTGTTGTTGGTCGGTGCTGGGTACAGCCGAGAGAGCATCTCTGCCTTCGGCATCCTCCTGGTGCTGTGGCTCATCCTCGACATCATCCGCCCAAGAATCATATGCAGCAATTGGTAACTGTTGATTAGTGCTGTCAGTAGAGCGCTCGCGCGCATGTTCAGTAGCAGAAGTGGTGTTGTCAGACCGAGGCTCAGAAACTGTATCCGCCGTAGCATCGTGACGGGAAGGGTGAGTTGTGGTGGTAGAGCCCTGAGTGTCGTCCGACGCCGGATGTTCGTTCGGGTCACACATCCGAAGCAGGCAATCATCGGATGGCGTATGGCGCCGTTTCTTGCGTTTTCGAGGGGACCGTTGTTTCCGGACATGTTGTTCTGTGTCAGAGGGCGGGCGACAATCATCTGAAGCGGTTTCCATTGGTAGGAAGGCAGAGGTCGGGACAATTTCATTTTCTACTTCCATCTTCTCTTTAGGCTCGTCTTGGTGGCACAATTGATCACCGTCTTGAGGCAAGTCTGCCGATGACGTCGTAGAGGGGGATATGCTGTCCTCCACACTGTCATCGACCACTGACTGCAATATGGTGTTTCGATCCTGGGCAGGAACAGCTGTTGCGGTTGCAGCCGCTGCATACGTGATGGGGAGTGAAGTAGGCGTCGCCGGGGATGGAACTTCACCAACCGGTGTCTGAGTCAGTCGGCGTTGAATGCAGGCCGATCGGACATGTCCTTCCTGGCCACAGCCGGCGCAAGTACGCGGTTGTCCGTCGTACATGACAATGGCTCTGCAGCCGCCAATTACTAAATAGGATGGCACATGCTCGCCAGTTCAATCTTAATTTGTCGCACTCCGTTTAAGACGGAGTACGTCTCAAACGTTTGCCATTTTTCAGCCAAGTGGCTTAGCACGTTGCCGTACGGTTCGAAAGCTGTCATCACAACATCTGGCGGGACTTCGAATGGCAGCTCGAAGACCCTCAGAGTGCGAAGGCCTAATCCAGCGTGGTCGATCGTGACAGTTCCTATGTGACCATCAGAATGCTTCAATTTAAGTCCATGAGCGTGTCGGCACACAACATCCGTGCAAGGCTTTTCATTGATCATTTTTATGTAGACGACACTTTGTGTTATAGAAAAGTGGATCCCAATGATGTCTTGAGGTGCAATATGAAGTTCTTCCCGGATGAAACGTTCAATGTCAAGTGCTCGAGGTCTTGCGTAGTCCGCTTGAAATGTGATCTTAATTGTGGACTTGCGATACGAGTGGGCCATGGCACTACCGAGACACGGACGCGTGACACTCGCCGTAGCGGAAGGTAAACAGTGAACACTCGCGCGCGCGGTGCGCTAACAGGGGGTTACAGGCACGACGACCTTGCCCCACCGCTGCTAACAGCGGACTGATCTTTAATCCAGTGCATTATGGCTCTGAGCACTATGGGACTTAACTTCTGACGTCATCAGTCCCCTAGATCTTACAACTACTTAAACCTAACTAACCTAAGGACATTACACACATCCGTGCCCGAGGCAGGATTCGAACCTGCGACCGTAGGTACAGCCAGAAAGAAACTTCTGAGGAGGCGTGTGACATCAACTATTCGATTAAGGTTACGACGTGGATGTTTTCCTGCATCTCGCTTTAGGATCGCAATCATAGACTCTCCCACATGCAACGATCATTCTGAAGACGACGTAGGCCTTAAACTCATTATTATGATATGTTCTAAATATGATTCACACTAAAATAAACGACGGTGGGAAACCTTTGGAAAACTGCAGATTCCAGCTCCAACAAATTTTAAAGCGTTAATGAGTTACTTGTTGTTACTCTTTAAAAACAACCACGAAATTTACTGTTTAATAGCTCGTTATCTGCGAGAATTGCTGTATATATCTGTCGCTTCAAATACTGACGTTTGTAAATTTTTGCATCTATAAAGCAGCTGTTGATTTTTCATTTAACTGTTTGCTTTAACCTTGACAGGCAGCTGTTATGGCTGTATTGTTTCCAACAAAAATCCAGTAAAATAAAATTTAAAAAATTCTTTAGCCTTTCGTCATATAGGTGTTAGTGTACTTGCATCAGATAATAGTACAACAATAATAGTAACAGGTTTCTCCTAGTGCAGGGCTATGCAGTGTAGCCACTGAGCGAGATGGCGTATTATTTGAGACGCTGGACTTGGATTCGGAAGGAGAGGGGTTCCGATCCCTTCCCGGTTAGCTAGGTTTAGGTATTTCGTGGGTTACTCTAATCGATTAAAGCGGATGCTGGGATGACTTCTTCGAAGGAATGCGACCGCTTTCCTTACTCATTTTCGTCCTAGCTTGTATTCACCTCTAATGGCTCATCGTCGACGGGCATTCCTTTCTTGTAGCACAACCAACATTCACAATCTGTCAGAGAAACTGTGTCGAATACAGTTCTCACCTATTTCAGCCTGTCGGTCCTTTGATCTGTTAGCATCAGACCTATTAGGTTGCTGTCGTCATTTCCACTTTATGTTTACTTGTTTTCCTACGCTGACACAAACAGACTGATATTTCCAAAAGCTCCTCATCCGCCCACAATGCATGACATATTGTTCGTATGCAGCAAATATAAAGTTGTTGGGTGAAAACTTCTACAGCTGTTGAGAGCATATTTTCTTCTGCTTCAATATACCAGCTCAGATTCTAAGCAGCACTCTTCAAATATGTATTCTTCCAGGATTCCTTGATTTTCTACAACTATACTCATGTACTACAGGTCGGTAGTGGCAGCGGCAACTGGGTTAATAAAGCGCAGAATTACAGGTTAACAAAATGGCTCTGAGCACTATGGGACTCAACTGCTGAGGTCATTAGTCCCCTAGAACTTAGAACTAGTTAAACCTAACTAACCTAAGGACATCACAAACACCCATGCCCGAGGCAGGATTCGAACCTGCGACCGTAGCGGTCTCGCGGTTCCAGACTGCAGCGCCTGTAACCGCACGGCCACTTCGGCCGGCAATTACAGGTTAACATTTATTAATTAAAGATATTACAGTGGAAAAAAATCGAAATTTAAATAGCTGCCTGCCACAACATTAAACATTAGACAGTTTACAATGAATGGCTTGTTTTACTCCTTTGAAAGAACTTCCTTCACCTGTTACAGTCAGCCAGTACTTTGATCATTCGTAACCACTCGCAAAATATCTACAACGTAGATACTCAAATTTCTAGGAGGGAATGCATTGTGGATAGAAGCGCTCTACTCAATGAAATACGGAATGCAAGCGGTATGTTCTTAGTGTTATCTATTGCGGGCGCCTTAATTATAGACTGTATTAAGGTGGACTTGGAACTGCTAGTGTATTCCGGGGGTTCGTTTCTAGACTCCTGGTATTTTGGGTTGGGCAGATGAACTAGATCGGACAGCAGTCGGTACCGTTTCGACTTGGTCATGGTTGTTAAAAACCATTCAAAAGCCAAGATCACATAAAATACTTTTTATTCAGGACAAACGGTTTCAACAGACTTTGCTGTCATCTTCAGGTCTCAAACATCTTTTTGTAGAGATCGGCCTTCAATACTCTCATAATGAGAAAATTGGTCATAGTTATTAAGGACGCAGCTAAGAAGGCACTTGTATCAGTGCTGATGGATCTTGTTGCTACTTTGGGTGTGATGCGTGAATGGGACACGGCGCACTCGTGACAAACGCTCTGTTGGCTGAAGATTTAACCTGGTGCTTCCCATATTAAACTTATGTGAAATCCTGAACGACCGAGGTGGGCGGGAAACATTATACTGATCTTTAGTCTTTAATTTACACA
The DNA here is from genome assembly GCF_021461395.2 of Schistocerca americana. Taxonomy (NCBI): domain Eukaryota; kingdom Metazoa; phylum Arthropoda; class Insecta; order Orthoptera; family Acrididae; genus Schistocerca; species Schistocerca americana. Next base: position 657,343,294 of record NC_060122.1, read on the forward strand.
AGTACATGTGCTTGTTTTTAATTATATGCCACAGATTACACGTCATCTTTGGTGATTGAAAGTTAAGTGGGCATGACATGCTAGTTATTGTATGTAGTGTTATTTTAAGTTTTTCTCCTTCTCTGTACCAGTTCAACTTAGAACTCTGAGTAAGACGATATTTTTTAAAGTCATGTTCTCCTGCATTTGCTAATCACATTATGACGTATTATTTCGTTGCTGCCCTTCCTTAAACCTCCGTACCTGGAATACGTTATTAACTATTTCAGTTATGTGAGTAGTAGGAGTTGTATTGTCACACATGTATAGGCCTAGTAGAGCTAAGGATTATAATCTTGTGTCTCGGCCAAATAGTAATGGGATTTATTTTGCGTGTCATCAGAAGGAGATAATTATAGCCTTATTTGCGTGTCAAAAATAAGTTGCATGCACATTTTTTCGTGGTCATTTAGTTCGTAGTTCCTGTACAAAAATGATACAAGGAAACCAAACAGGTGCATACATCATGCCAAAACTGAGTGATAATCAGCAAACAACTGATGTTCTGGTATGATGTCTGCACCTGTTGTGTGGTTTCCTTATACCATTTATGTACAGGAACTATGAACCTCGTGACCACAGCAATATGCTGCATACATGTTATTTTTAACACTTGCAAATAAGGCGATGATTTTAACCTTCCGAAGAAGGGCACTAGGTGCGTGCAAGCGGTAAGGGAAATTTAGTTTTTGCGACTGGTTACTGATTATTTCAATAAATACAAATACAGTAGCTGGTGATGGATAAAATACTTAACATATTGAAATACATACGAAGAAAGTATGTACAAGTAAACAAGAGATTATATTGTTCTCAAAGTTTAGAGATATATCAGTATAAAAGCCAAAATAATGTACCAAGTGAGAAATCATTTTTTCATAATGTGGGGCCACAGTCATAATATATTTCTTCAAAGTCAGTATCGCCATTAGACTTTATCTTCAGCCGTTGGAAGAGAAGTACATCCCCAAATGCTTGGCTAGGCAGACATTTAACAATTTTTTCATAATGTGGGGCCACAGTCATAATATGTCTACCGGCGGTACTGACTTTAAGCAAGTGAGAAATGGCACGGACTAATTTGTTATATAGACGTAGATTCAAAGGTTGGTAATGTGATGGCCAGGAAAATACGGGGGATCAGAGGCGAGGAAGGACACAGCCTAGTGTGCGGGTTAAAACTGTTGCAAAACTTCATCATATCATCTTATGGTAAGAACAATGTTAACTGGCTGTACTACTATAGATAGAGTGGTTAATGGAATTGAATTTGATAATTAATTATAAAGTAACCGTTCTGTGATTAGTAATTTGCGATTTGTTTTCTGCTTTTGTTTGATCTATAGTAAACACACATGTAATGTTTTCAGGAAGGCATTCAGCCAGAGCATGTTCAGCTAAGGTATAATCACTTACTTTTTAGTCTCTAACTCTTTTCATCTTTAGTCAGGTCATCCTACAAATTCCACTCTGCTTTAAAGATGAAATCTTTTCTTTACTATTGAACAGAATGTGGGCAACAGTATTATTGGTGTAGAAAGCCAGTATATATTTCTTCGATTTTAGTTTGCTGGGAAGAACGTGTGAAATCTTACTTACATAACATATGATGACTCGCTTGTTGTTAATATGATTTAGTGCCTTCTGTTATCCATTGTTTACTCTTCCTACCGAGTACATTTTCAATTAAGGTAGTACTATAACCTGCGTTGGTTTGTGGTATAGATAGAAGGCATTGCACCATGGAGTGGAAGGCAGCATGTTTGTGTGTTACAGGATGATGGGAACTGGCGCGTATGACTGTCTTGGTAGAGGTTACTTTCCTGTAAATCTTTCAAAAGTTTTGTTTAGTAATGTCAACGAAGAGGTTAAGAAGTTGACTGAGTCTCCTCTCAGCCTCATTTTTTTAGTGTGGGGTGAATTTAATTGTCGGAAAAAAGTTTCAATGTCTAATGCTACCTGCCCACAAGCACAGCACAATCGCTCACATACCTCTGTATCTACAACCGTTAGTTCAAAATTATCCATGAAATTGCAGCTCATAAGGGGGTTAAAAGAGACCCCTTTGTTAACCCATCTGACTGTACAGAGTCTGTTGAAAGTGGAAATAGTTTTGTTTCATGCAGGTCTCAATTGACAATATCATATTTTCTGTCTTCGTTATAGTTGTTTCTGGTTTTATACAACGATTCTGTTAAAATTTTAGCAGTTCCTGTGAATCGTACGCAACGGGATGATTACTTTACCTGCTGTCGAGGCTCTTCTCGAATTTAAACGCTGATCTGTGACCCAATAGTACGACGATAGATCTTTCCACTTGTTCCAAAGCGTATTAGAGTTCCTGTAGGTTGTGAATGGGGCAGGGGTGATTGCCAATTGGGAATGTTTGGAACGGGCTTAAAGATCCAGAGTTCACATGGCGGCCAAGGTAAATGCCCCGAACCGCGCGGTTTGAGGCGCCTTGCACGGACTGCGCGGTCTCTCCCGCCGGAGGTTCGAGTCCTCCCTGCTGGCCGCGGTGGTCTCGCGGTTCTAGGCGCGCAGTCCGGAACCGCGCGACTGCTACGGTCGCAGGTTCGACTCCTGCCTCGGGCATGGATGTGTGTGATGTCCTTAGGTTAGTTAGGTTTAAGTAGTTCTAAGTTCTAGGGGACTGATGACCACAGCTGTTAAGTCCCATAGTGCTCAGAGCCGTTTGAACCATTTTTTTTAGTCCTCCCTCGGGCGTGGGTGTGTGTGTTGTTCGTATCATAAGTTAGTTTAGGTAGTATGTAAGTCTAGGGAGCTGATGACCTTAGCAGTTTGGTCCCTTAAGAATTCACACACATTTGAATATTTTTTTAAATGTCCCGAAAACTTTGATCGGAAATGAAGTATTTGACCTATTTTTAATCTGAGAGAAATTTAAAAAAAATGTGTGTGTGTGTTTTGTGTAAAGTCTACGAATCATCAGCTAGTGGGTCTTGCGAAAGTAAACAGCACCTCACATAACACTGATGGATTATGTCTTTGATCCAAATGGTGATGAATATACCATGCATATCCACCTAATATAAATAATAACTGTGCTTTAGAAGTTATTCTCGAGCACACCCGTCATAAGTTTACATTTTAATTTTCTATTTAAATGAGATACAGTTTATCATGATTCTAGTTAAATTTCATTGTATTCATTTTCGCAGCTCACGAATTTAGCGTTTACGTTCCACCCCAGAGCTTCTGCATCTAGAATATATCATTCTCGCACTGTTAAAAACTAGATTACTCCATCTCTCTTACTTGTTACCGTTGCCGCCGCCATAAGGGCGCTTTTCATCACTGTTTCAGCGCTTTAGAATAACCAGATTGTGACGTCGACACTAAAAGTTCAAATGTGTTCCTATATTCGCCAAACATTTTCGAACAAAATTGATGTTAAATTCGAAACATATATGTTTTTACGCTGCGTAAATTCTTTACTTGTTTATCAGGTTGTTGCATTTGATCTGAAGTCAGGATTGATGTATCTCTCCACACTAATTCATACGGAGAATGTTTCATTATCTCTACACGACTACTGCAACCACCGTTCTCTTGAACCTGCTTACGATATTCAGTCATAGGACTCCTACAATTTTATCTCCTTCACCTCCCTCCATGAGCAAATTAATTAAGCCTTGATGCCTTAAGCTGTGCCCTTTTAACATATCTTCCATCCCGATATTGAATTTGCCGCATAATGCTCCTTTCTTCCCAATGGAACGCACTGTCTCTTCTTCAGTTACTGGATATGCTTATTGATTCTTCTCTAAAGCCACGTTTCAAATGTTCCCATTCTCACCGTGTCTGAACTGCTCGTCGCCTACGTTACACTTTCATATAACGTTACACTCTACACAAATGGTTCAAATGGCTCTGAGCACTATGCGACTTAACTTCTGAGGTCATTAGTCGCCTAGAACTTAGAACTAATTAAACCTAACTAACCTAAGGACATCACACACATCCATGCCCGAGGCAGGATTCGAACCTGCGACCGTAGCAGTCCCGCGGTGCCGGACTGCGCGCCTAGTCTACACAAATACTTTCGAAAACTATTTTCTAACACTTAAATTTATACTTTATGTTAAGATATAAGTCCTTTGCTGAAGAACTTTGCTTGCTGTTTCCATTCTACAGTTTACATCCTTTTTAGTTCTGCTGTCACCGGTTTCTTGGACTGTCAAATAGCATAACTCGTCGAGTACTTTTAATGCCGTCCCCTAATGTAATTTATTCAGACCAGAAAATTTAATTCGAGTACACTACCCTTATTTTTACTGATGATCATCTTACTATGTCTTTTAAAGACTTACCTGTTCAACAGAGCTTCCAAATCCTTTGCATCGCTGTCAGAATTACCAAACATTAAGATTTTCACTTCTTATCTCTGAAATGTAATTCCTTCTCCACTTTACTCCTTAATTTCCATTACTTCTTGTTCTATGTGTAGATTGAAGAACATAGGTCACGATACGCAGGCTTCGATCTTTATAAATGCCGTCTGGTTCCTGCACTAGTTGTAGATAACATTTCATTGCATATATTTTAACCCTAACAATGTCAAAATTTGAGGAAGTGTATTCCAACCCACACAGTCAAGAGCACGGTTCCTAAATAACGTAGTGGAGTGAAACAATTTGCTACAAAAGTAGCTCCCGAGTGCTATAAATTTATTTGTGGTGTTGACATGCGTGCAATTGCAAGGTAATAGTACCGTCGTGTGGCACAGAAATGCCTCGATAAGATCGGCAAACGAACCACAAGCGTCTGCATTTGTTGTTGACATTTACCCAGTAAGCCGGCAGGCCAAATTCGTGAGTCAAGGAGATCCACACGCGAAACGCCGGGCCAGAGCCTGCTGCGCTGTTATTCATGCACGATGCCACGAGTAAGGCTTAACATGACCGTCGTCCGTGCTCCATGTTTCACTAATTTATGAGTATAAGTGCTGGAAAGACCGGCCGGAGGAATTGCGCAAGCTCGGGTATTTTTTACTCGTCGCGTTTGGCTCCCCTGCAGGTAAGAAAGCGGCGATTAATACAGTGGCGTCAAAATACTCATGTAACGGCGTCGCGTGTGCGCGCAGAGTAAATTTGCTTTCGTGAAATTGGTGCTGTCGGGTGATGGGCTTACGTATGTTGTGGATTGCCATGGTTTATAGCGTTGCCCCCGTGCGCCTGGGAACGACTATTTTCGCTTTATTCGTTTTGCGGTCGCCGCGGCGGCCGCTTGGGCGCACGTGAGCTGAGGGCTTCGGTTCATTCCATTAATTCGAGACCCGTACGTGATGAGAGGTGTGGCTGGTTGGCTAAGTGGGTGTCAGACTGCGATCCCAGGGATCCGGACTTCAGTCCTCAGTCGGTCCTGGGATTAAATCGATTCTTTCCTTCGCTTTTCTTTTCCCGCAGATCACTAGTGGTGTTCCGTCCATGACACAACATGAACACAGAAAAACACTGATGCAGAATTTCTATAGCTGTTGACAGTCTAGACGACAGCACTGAAAACATATGTCAAAACAAACAAAACGGCAAGTTTACCAACTCATTTTTCCCTCAAAACGAACACAAAAATACAAATAAAATTTGTAGGCTGAGTCGAAGGACATGAAGCAGTAGTTATTCACCATAAAAACAGAGTGCACAATAAGAGAAATCAAAGAAAAATTTGTTGAAGGAATTAAAAATCAGGGAGAAAGAATTAAAATGTTGAGGTCTGTCGATGACATTGTTAATTCTGTCAGAGGCAGCAAAAGACTTGGAAGAGCGGTTTAACGGAATGGACACTGGCTTGGAAAGAGGTTACAGGATAAACATCAACAAAAGTAAAACAAGGGTAATGGAGCGTAGTTAAATCAAATCAGGCGATGCTGAGGGAATTAGACAAGCAAATGAGGCTCTGGATGTAGTAGAAGAGTTTTGCTATTTGGGCAGTAAAGTAACTGAGGGTAGCCGAATTAGAGACAATGTATAATGCAGACTGACAATAGCAAGCAACCAATTTATGAAAAGACATCGAATGTAAATTTAAATGTTGTGAAGTCTTATCTGATGGTATTTGTCTGACGTGTTACATTGTACGGAAGCGGAAAGTGAACGAGAAATATTTCACACTGGGAAAAAAATACTAACTTTTGAAATTTGATGTTTCAGGGGAATAAGGAGGGTTAAGTGGATAGTTATGATAACTATTAAGGAGAAACTGACACGATTTTGGGGGAAAGAAGTTCATAGCTCAAATTGACTAAAGGAAGGGCCTTGTGTGTGTGTGTGTGTGTGTGTGTGTGTGTGTGTGTGTGTGCGTGTGCGTGTGTGCGTGCACGCGCGTTTTGGCAATAGGAAGGTCATCCAGTACCTCCCTCTGCCATTAATATTGCTGAATCAAAAAATTTACATCCCAGCCCCGTGAAGCTACAGAATGAAGCCAGTAAAAAGAAGGTGTGTGGCGAATAGAACACTTTTGTTGTTGTGCTTTTTATTCTCGGCACCAGGACGTAGAAAGGAATGCTCGGAATCCAGCCCGTATGAAGTATTTAAACATTCCTCTATTTAGCTGAGATGTGAACTGTCTGTTTTACTGAGGACAGTCGCCTGCCGTTATCATTCCGTAGTAAAGCGCGGTATCAGTGGGACATGTTTTCTCCTACCCAACGTAAATATGCAGCCGATGAAATGCGATATCTTTGAAGAAGCTCAGCAGTATCTGCTGTTCGGTAATGAGATGGCACAAACTGATGTTAAGGATTCGTTTAAATCAGATCAGCGGTTACTCTGATTGTCACAATTTCTTACGAATCCATGTAATACATGACCCACAATTTTGAAAGAGCTGAATCAGTAACATGGGTAATATCAGATAGGATATCTAATCATCTGACTCACTCAGAAAGGTAAGGTTTCAGAACGTATGCGTGTCCTATCACTAAATATCTGATTTTTGCTTTATGTAGGTAACTTGCTACAGCTGTTAAAAATTGGGAGAAAATCATCTTTACAGCCACTAGCTGCACATATACAACTTTATTCTGAAGTGGTTTCCGTTTTCATAACCACCATCCTAGACGAAAATCAGTACGTCAGATGGGTCAAAAACTCATACTTCTCATAAATAACTCGTCAGCATACCAAATACAACCACGTGCCTCAATTGCACTCAAAATACACTTATTGTGGCTAATGACTCTGAGCACTATGGGACTTAACATCTATGGTCATTAGTCCCATAGAACTTAGAACTACTTAAACCTAACTAACCTAAGGACGTCACACAACACCCAGTCATCACGAGGCAGAGAAAATCCCTGACCCCGCCGGGAATCGAACCCGGGAACCCTGTATTGTGGTTAATGTCATGATTTATGACTTTAGGAGAAATATGTTTATTTTATACACTACTGAGAAACATGGTTGTATTTGGTACGCTGGTAAGCCATTTATGAGAAGTACGTATTTTTGAACCATCTGATGTACTGATTTTCGTCCAGGATGTTGGTTGTAAAAACTGAAACCGATGAAGAATAAAGTTATATATCTACAGCTAATGGATATAAAAATGCTTTTCTTAAAATATCTGACATTGCGACGTTTATTGCCATAAGAAAACACTGGTATTAAACCACACGCCCTCATTGTAAAGAAGTGCTGTGTTTGAGTTCGTCAGCATGTTTGTTAAACAATTTCGGTCTAAAATGCATGTTCTTGTCAGGTTTCGGACGTTACTTTCCGTGAAAACTTCTGGAGGATAACTACTTGTCCTTACTGTCACAATTGCTTCGGCGTACTTCACAACACAAATTTTCATTTATAGGCTTTCGACCGTTGTTAACTATTTTAATTATTTTGCTCACAAAACCTCCAGCTTTCAATATGGAAGACATGCATGAGCGAACCTACAACAAAACTTTCAACTGTCTCGAAAAGACTCCCTTAAATAACTAACCAATACGCCCTATGCGTGTGCTCGCGTGTCTTCTGTGTGACAGCGGAAGGGAGTGACGAAGGGAGGGGGGGGGGGGGGGGAGAGAGAGAGAGAGAGAGAGAGAGAGAGAGAGAGAGAGAGAGAGAGATAGCGTGAAAGTGCGAGGAAGAGGAAGAGAAAGAGAAGGGGTTCGGAGACTGGGGAAATGCAGGAAAGGTGGAAGCTGTACTTTCGCTCAGATTTTTGTGCACTTTGATCACACTGGTTCGATGTTATTTTTGCACGAATAAAGCTCCAGTCGTGAGTCTCAGACGTAAACCACTGCCACTGGCGACCGCAGCGCCCTCAGGCTGGTATTATGAGACCTGGCGACGCCACGCTTCCCTCGGTACCCCGACAAGGTCCGGAGCGTCACAGCCCTGTGGTCGATCCGTATTAGCCGTGCTGAGCGTGTGTGACAACTTGTTATTTGGCCGGCGGATCGTGCCTAAGTGATTAGTTGCGATGCCTGCCCCTACCCGCGATATGCAATGCTAATCAGGCAACGAGCTTTGTAATTTCACATGCAAATCTCACATTCCAATTGAGACGGCTGCGAAGATTCTGAAACAGGGAGTAGAGAAAGCAAAGCAAAGAAAAGGTGGCGACAGCTGGGCAGTAAAATCACTGGAAACGTTCGTCGTGACCTGAGGTCCTTATCCCGAATACGCCGTCCCCACGTGGTTATCCCTACAGAACCTCTGGTGTACAGCTTTTCTAATCTCTTCCAATTTCCATCTTTCCTCTTCTTCCTAAGATTTTTATTCTCGAATCAGAAGCATACAAATTTACAGTTGCCATACACATCAATAAATATATACACACAAATTGTATTTGTATTACAAGTGCCTAGTACTTTGCAACCTCCAAGGCGCTTGGAGTGGCTTGCAGGAGATCAATCTTCGTGCAGGATGTAGGGCACAAAAGGCACTGGAGCATGTGGCTTGTGGTTTGTTCTTGTCCACAATCACAGGACGTATCTTTTGTTATGAAGCCCGATCTCTTCAGGTTGTCTCCGAATCGTCCAACTCCTGATCGTAATCTGTTTAAAGATTTCCACACCAGCCAGATCTCGTTGTGTCCAGGTGGTAGTTCTTCAGCTTCTGGCGTCTGCAAGTGAGGCGTCGACTTCTTCCAGAACTCCAGCCTTGCCTTCTCTGGTGAAATGGTGAGCTTCTCGGATGTTCTCAGGAAGCTCTTTCGCGATCTCAGCCGTTGCTGTGGTGGATTATGTCCATGCAGTGGATGGGCACTGTCCTGTTCCACTTTCAGTCTCTCCTTGTTGGCAACCACTGTTCTGCGTATCCATGGTGGCGCTATTCCAGCCAGGCAGTAGAGCTTATCAGTTGGGGTAGGTCTTAAGCAACCTGTGATCAACCTGCAGGTTTCGTTGAGAGCAATGTCTACTTGTCTGGCATGAGATGACCTGTACCAGACTGGAGAAGCATATTCAGCAGTAGAAAAGCACAGTGCCACTGCAGAACTGCGAATAGGTTGTGGATGTGACCCCCACTGTGCTTCCTAAGATGGTGCACTACTGTGAAAGCTCGTCCTAGCCTTCCTGCCCTATGCTTTTGATATTGCTTTGAAATGTATCATTCCTCACCATGCCATGGGATAGCCCTCTTGACTAGTGGAGAGACTTTTCCCATCTTCTAGCTGAATGTCTGATCTTTCTTTGACCCATCTAAAGTGGTTTGTGCTCGGATTGTTCTATGCTGGCTTAAGGGCTGCTGATTTCCTCGTGTAGGAAAATGTCTTCCAACACCTACTGGAAACAAACTCGTGAAAAATCCTCATAGGAATTAGAGCTTTTGAAACGAGTGTGCTATGCAGCAGCTGGATATCATCAAAGAAAATGCCAGCATACTGCCAGTATGATAAAAGCAATGTCGGGGGTTGTCAGTATCCCACGGAACCAAAGTATCGGCCGGCACCTTACATTGGTGTAGGAGGCAAGTTTTGGGTCATTTAGGTCGGAGGTGGTGTTTAAAAGTCGCGAGTTAGTAATCATTCCTCATCTACAATATTTTTCAAAAGAGAGAGCCTTCAAGAATTTGCGAGTACGTTCTTGTGTATGGGCGTTGAATTTAGTTAGTCATTTTACAGTTTTCTGAGCGAGTATTGCGGTTTAATGAGTGTGTTCGTATCCGATAGGAAGGCATCTCTCATCAGACCGTTGTTCTGTCACTAGTTGGAACCGGTGCTGTATTTAATGAAGTATACTGACTTGTTAAAGTCTATTTGAAGCCAATAAATTATACTTGTCACAGCAGAAATTTGAAATTTCGTGTTTTCGTGTGATTTTTAATCTATCGATTGCTACCCTGTTTTCTCGGGTGGAGCGGAAGTTTCTTCTAGCAACCAGCTGGAGGATCTGTGTTCACTGTTATATTGCACTTTTCCAGTCCACCAGATTAATCTCGGTTTTTTTTCTGAAAGCAGTTAGATATCTTCAGGACATTAATTCAAAAATTAATTTTCACTGTGCAGAAGAGTGTGCAATGATATGAAACTTCAAGCTGTGTGCCGGACCGGGAGTCGAATCTGTGAACTTCGTCTTTCGCGGGGAGTGCTCTACGAACAGATCTACCCGAGCGGACTCACACCCCTTTCTCACAGCTTTATTTCCGCCAGTACCTCATCTCCTACCTTCCAAATGTCACAGAAGTTCTTCTGCAAAACTTGCGGGATTAACGCTCCTGGAAAAAAGGACACCGCGGAGAAATGGCTTAGCAACAGCCTGGGGATTCTTTCTAGAATGAATTTTTACTCTGCAGCAGAGTGTGTACTGATACGAAACTTCCTGAGGAGATGAGGTACTGGCGGAACTAAACCGTGAGAATGGGTCGTGAATCGTGTTCGGGTAGCTCAGTATGTGGAGCACTTGCCTGCGGAAGATAAAGGTCCCAGGTTACAGTCCAGATCCGGCACACAGTTTTAATCTGCGAGGAAGTTTCAGCCATTTGTCACTGGTTTTGGAACACTGACAAGCTTAACTCTGTCTTAATGGTCGGACGATCCTGTGATTATTTGTGTGACCTTGCTTTGTATACGCTCAGTATCCTCCCCTGGTCATTTTGTAGGTCTAGCAGTACAATAAATTGATCCGGGTCCGCTGATAAACGCTTCGAAGCACTGCGTCGGTCAGTATGTAGTATCGCACGCCAATCGTGCATTAATTCCAAATGAAACTTCACGCAATGTCACAAATTCTACTAGGAGAGACCTGAGAAACGTTTCCAGTTCGTATTACAATTTAGCTTTCTTAAATTATATTTAGTTAATGTCTTGTTTCCTTGGAAATCAGAAGTCCCACAACGACATCGTTTTGTAAACCTGCATATCATGGATTGAAGAGTAACCGATAGGCACTTTCATAATGTGAGAAGGGGCATCAGGATTGCATTTGTTTCGTTCGGCTGAAAATACAGTCTACGAAGGGCAAGAGCCTGGTTTCAAGTCATGGTCTGGAAAATATTTTAAATGTGTCACGAAGAAACTCAGTAGCAAACTCTGCTGGGGGCGTGAAAAATTCATTTTATGATCTCTAAACACTTAGTTTGGACTCTTGTTTTATGGATATCGTATGCAGTAGTCTAGCAAAATTATCTGTCACTGTTGACTTTCTTCATCTGACATTTCTGTCAATGTCATGCAGCCCCGCAGACAATTTTAACAGTAAAACTGCAGTTCCTCTGAATCTAACGCTACACGAACGGGGGCAACCAGTGGGGTCACCAGCACCAGCGGGTCTTATTGAACTAGATTCTTTTGTGTGATGCTGCAAAAAAGAACACTAGAGACAAATTTTGGCTAGCATTAACAAGATTACATTCATAGGTTCACAGGCCGGATATTAGGAAAATACAGTCGGCCTGCAAACGCTATTGCTAACAAGACATTCGTGCAACCAAGCCTAAAATGTTGTTCAAGTGTGTGACAGCCCGTACTAGAATAGTGGTAAAGTGTGCAGGGCCCATACCAGGGGAGGATACTGAGCGTATACAAAGCAAGGTCACACAAATGATCACAGGATCGTCCGACCCACACACATTGAAAAACTTGAGTTGGCAGAGTCTTGAAGACAGACGTCCACCATTCCGGGAAAGCCTTGTTACGAAGTTTCTTGAAACAGTATTGAGGAATCTAGGAATATACTGCAGACCTCTACAGACCTCTACATACCTCTGCCGTGGGGAGCTCGAAGACAAGATTACACTAATTACAGCACGCACAGAGGCGTTCAGTCTTTCATTTTAGAGAAGAAACCATGTGATACGATGGGAAGTACCCTCTGCCATGCACTTCACAGTGATTTGCAGTGTTTGAATGTAGAGCACATATAGCCAAAGTCGAAGATTAGTAGTTAGACTAAATAGTGCCAAATTGTTAAATCAGTGACATAGTTCATATTCATCGTGTAACAGTTCGCTTCAGTACGAGATACAGAGATCGTATGAATCTCGTAATGTCGGTATCAAAATCCGGGTGGAGTTATATGAGTGGGATTTTGAGGACCTGAGTTTGTTTACGACATACATGTATGACGCATCAGTAAGTACAAGGTGGTTAAATTACACTTACACTACTTGTGAGGGCCCCCATGAAAACTGATTGATTGTAGGACAATGAAACTTTGTGGAAACATTTGTAAGGATATGTTGAAGAGAAATAACGAATAAGTCACTGAAAGGAACACGTTATAGTTTCCACAGGAGAAGGTAACATTCGTTAATTGCTTACCGTGTTTACGTTCCAGGTTACAAACGTTGCTCAAAGTGACGAGCATCTGCATCGACGACAGCCTGGAACCACAATAGAGATTGCAAGGGGATTCAATTAAAAAGACAAGACTAATATTAATGAATAAATGCAATAATTTTACTAGCTGTGTGACCAGTTACAAAGCCTCGTAACTGCTTGGCCCTGACTAGTCTTAGCACGCAATCTGACTGCATAAAATAAAAATAAAGAATGACAAGGAATTTCCATTAACACAATTGATTAATTAAGTCCCTTGCAACTATAAAAGCTACGAAACAACAAAGCACAAGTGTAACTGTTTTGTGTGTGGCAGTCTGACTCAACGTATATGTATCTGGCTCGGTCCTTTCTCAATACGACAAAATACTTTAAACACCATTTACAATGAACTAATTGAAAAACCAGAAATACTATAATTGCACATAGAAACCAGAATTAACAAGTCTAATAAATGAACACGAGCCAGATGCTTTGTTGACTGTACCTGTGAGCAAGAGGGATTGTTATTAAAGAAAACTGTAATACCTTTTTACCTCATTACATATTGACGAAAATATTCCATTACACCAGCATCATAAATCAAAAGCCCATCTCCTTTCTCAGATATATTCTGACAATTGCATCTTCTTCCATCTATACATTACACCAACCGAACAGTACAACATTTCATTCAACACTCAGATCGTCTACACTCTAGCCCAACAGAACAACGACTGCTCTCGACATCCTCTGAACTACTACTACCCCAGTGAAGGCGGCGGAATAATAATCTTTGGCACAGTCTCTGGCGCTGTGACTCAGTGTAGTCATCTTTCAAGATATCATCTCACAATTGTTCGCAGCATTTTTCGGAGGGTGAATCATGAAATGTTCACCTACTGTGACAACTCGTGCACTGCTTGAAGGTCGTACATTGGGTCCAGCATCCTCAGCCATGTCAACAGTTCCTCCTTCAACAATTTGTGGCGCAATTGGCCGTCGGCCTATGTCAGGAGCAATTCGCAAACCACCACTTAATTCTAACTCCCGAATCGTGTTCTTCAACACAGGTGCGGAAAGAGGTTCAAAAATGGCTCTGAGCACTATGGGACTTAACCTCTGAGGTCATCAGTCCCCTAGAACTTAGAACTACTTGAACCTAACTAACCTAAGGACATCACACACATCCATGCCCGAGGCAGGATTCGAACCTGCGACGATAGCAGTCCCGAGGTTCCGAACTGAAGCTCCTAGAACCGCTCGGTCAACGGAAAGAGGACCTCTCCGTATTACTATATTGCGTCGATACTCACGAAGAGCAGCAGCGGCGTTATTGGTTTTGTGTTGATAAAATAGCTTTACGATTGAAGCTCTGCTTGCCCGCCCTGTTAGTCGTGTGGTCTAATGCACTGTTTTCCGTGCGGGAAAGCGTACCGGTCCCCGGCACGAATCCGCCCTGCGGCGTTTTGCATCTGCCTCGCCGAATGCGGGCTGGTTCCCCTAATTCCACCTCAGTTACAATATGTCGGCGGTTGCTGCGCAAACAGTCTCCACGTACGCGTACACCATAATTACTCTACCACGCAAACATTGTGGTTACACTAGTCTGGTGTGAGACGTTCCCGGGGAGTTCCACTGGTGGGCCTGCCGGGGTGGCCGTGCGGTTGTAGACGCTACAGTCTATAGCCGAGCGACCGCTACGGTCGCAGGTTCGAATCCTGCCTGTGGCATGAATGTGTGTGATGTCCTTAGGTTAGTTAGGTTTAAGTAGTTCTAAAGTCTAAGGGACTGTTGACCTCAGAAGTTAAGTCGTATAGTGCTCAGAGCGATTTGAACCATTTTTCCACTGGTGGCCGAACCGAACAATAACCCTGGGTTAGGTGTGGAGCGGCGGTGGGGTGAGTGGACTGCTGTAGCCTGTTTTGGGGCTACGGCGGGGACGAAGCCTCTCCGTCGTTTTTAGGTCCCCCGGTTCTATACAATACAATACAAAGCTCTGCTTGCGTTATCCAGGCCCTTGTTGACATTCTGTAATTGTAATGCACACCGATGCTTGTGTTTCAAACCTACGTCGTCGTAGCAGTAACGGCGCCTAACGGCAAATCCTGACACTAATACTAGTAACAATGCAAATCCGGCGGTGCACAGTCTGAACATCACACCTATAACGTTGGGTATCCATACGGTTCGCTAGCTCAAGTAGCGACCACCCTGCATTATTCATCAAAGTTTGCTAATAGAGAAGTTAGCAAGATACACCAGAAATAATGGCAGCCTTATTTAGAGGCAGAAGACCATTGCATTTGTATTCACCTATTCCTATGTTTAACTTTTCAGAAAAGGGAAGAGGATAGTTATACAACCCCGAGAAGCGATGAATAATAGCTGCATGAGGTAGATTTGGTAGATTCGACGAAACATGTACGAGGGCTTACTGAAACCTGAGGCCTCGGAAGATTTCCTTTTTCAGTATCGGTTGAGGAATTACATGTCATGCATGTTAATCCGTCGACTTTCCTGCTTCGCTGCCGCAAGTTACATTCCCCTGCCGCTAGAATTGTAGCTTCTAACATAGGGGTCTGTAACGTAACTATGTTGGTGCGCGAGAAACAGAGTGCTGTCTGTAATCGAGTTTCGAATTCGAAGAGTTCTCACACACATGGAGCATCCTCTCCTTCAGCATGACAATATCAGAGCACACAAGAGCGCTGCGACATCCGTAACAGTCAGAGACCTTGGGTTCGCTGTCATCGATCATCCTTCATACAGTTCGGACTTGGCTCCATCCGATTTTCATCTGTTTCCAAAAGTTAAAGAACAACTTGGAGGACTTCACTATAATAGTAATGAAGCGGTGAAGACAGAAATGAAGTTGTGGCTCCGTCAGTCAACCCTGTAATGACGGTATCAATGGACTGGTCTCTTCTTGGTAGCAGTGTGTTCGTCGCCAGTGTGACAGTATTGAGAAATAAGTACGTATACATGAAGAATAAAAGTGTAGAATGTTAACAACGATTGTTTTTTAAAAACTTTAAACGAGTTTCACATAAAAAATTTGCAGTCATTACGCGTCAGCTCGCCATTGTATAATGCTGTCCGTGAGGGATTATCCGAAATGATATAGTACGGCAAAAACCGTCTGCAGACAGTTCTTCACGCTTTTCTTTATTTACATCGAAATACAGCCAACTGTGCTGAACCGTAACGTTTACATTATCATTACTTTCGTTATTCTAGGTTTTTAGACCAAAAGCAGTTAGCCGGTCGGTGTGGCCGTGCGGTTCTAGGCGCTTCGGTTCGGAACCGCTGGACTGCTACGGTCGCAGGTTAGAATCCTGCCTCGGGCATGGATGTGTGTGATGTCCTTAGGATAGTTAGGTTTAAATAGTTGTAAGTTCTAGGGGACTGATGACCACAGAGCCATTTTGAACCAAAAGCAGTTACCGGGAACGTGAATCGCTATTTTACTGCTTAAGCGTGGACTTAATACTTCCTTGTACTCCTATTCAATCGTCTATTCTCTTTCCTTAGGGGTCGTCACAGACCTGTGGTCCGTGCTGTTTTCACTTTCATCGTTCCCCGTCGGAAAGCGGTCGTGAGCTAGTCGCTTAACTTTCTTATCGTCTATTGTTAGTGTTCATCGTCACGGTAGAATAACGCTACTCGTTTGTCGATACATGTACTAACGTCGAATGGCTTGTAAGCCCATTTCATTTTTTTATAATAGCGTTTCCTAATAGCTCAGTAAACTTTCACTCGCTACTTTCACAAACTTTCTTACGACACTTCGAGGGAAACTAGAACAACCATAGAATCCATAGTATTATATTACCACGTTCTAGTATGTTCTTCATGTAATGCGAAGTTTCTGATCGTACGTTGCACTTTACCTGAAACGATACGTGCCAAATTCTTCTTTACGTTTACTGATTTGTGGGTTTAATTTTGTGAAATGTGTTCACAACGTAGTGTTTGACTTGCATCTCCCCAAAGTACTTGTTTTATGAAGGCGTTTCGTGTCCTCCGTATGATTTTGTGCTCATATCTTAAAAAGCGCCATTTGGTGATCTGTCGTCCCTCAGTATCTTGCGAGGTTTTTGGGTCATTTACTAATGTATCCCTGTGCCTGCTGTTTTTTTAAAAGTTCTAGCCTTTCATCTCCTCAGAGGTTTTCTTGTTCTCTTGTTTAACATTTTCTTGAGAGAGTTTTGTATCCTCTATTGGGTAATATGAGTATAGTTGTTTGGGGCGCCTTCTTTCGACTTGAGTTATTAATAGGAACTTGATTTATTCTTAGCCTCTATGCTATAGTTCAGTATATTCTGTTGTGTGAGCTATGTGAGACTGCAGATTTTAATATGCTTGTTAACATTCACTTGCTGATACGTTCCTTCGAGAATTTTATCTACGAAGTTAGCTTTCTTTTTCTTACTCTGCCGTAAAAAATTGGTGTTGATGAATTTTGTTAATGTTCTATGACTATTTCTCGTTAATCTAACAAAAACGTAATACCATTATTATGCCAGATTAATAGAGAACGTTGCTATTCTTTCGCATTATACCACAGAAACTGGTGTTTTCTACATAAAAGGCTGCCTTACTGGCCCACCGACCGGCTGCCGAATCATTCTCTGCCAATGGCGTCATTTGTATGTGGTATGGGGAAGGGGGGGTGGTCTGGACACCACTCCCACGGCTGTTGTCGGCTTCCCAGACCTAGGAGTCGCTACTTCTCATTCAAGCCTCTGCTCGATTGGTATCACGAGACTGAGCGCACCCCGTTCCAATACTAAGGAAAAATTTCCGATTGTACCGGGAATCCAACGCTGGTCCTTCGTGCAGTAGTCACAAACACTGACCACTTAGCTACAGAGGGTTGCTTCCTTCCCCTGGCCTCGCCCCACCCCCATCCGTCCCTCTTCAGCAGTATGTAAGTACACACTCCGCAAGCCATTGTACAGTGTGTGGCGCAGGGTACTTCGTACAAATATTAGAGAACTTCTATCCTATTCTTTTCCAATATTGAGCGAGGGAAGAGGAACCATATGCTTATCGATTCCTTCAATCTTATTTAGTAGAACAGCTTCACATTTATAAATGAAAAGCACAAAATCCTGCAACTTCTACAGTACTGTAGAATATCCACTATTCTGTGATTTTTCATTTATAAAAGTAACTATACACCTCTGTGTACGCTCCTGACCATTGCATGCGCCTTTTTTTTTAACCATGATTTTCTTCAATACGCTTCTGTCATAGTATTAAAATTACCATCTTTGGTTAAAGTACAGACCCTCGTCTTGTCGCTAAACCTACTACCTCCACACGGTTTGTTCCTGGGGGAAGGAGGCCGCTTCAGGCTGGAGTCTGTTTGTCCCTAATCCACTTAAATCGTCCGTAGTCAGGATTTTCAGAGTATGAACATGAGCTGGGAGGAAGCTACAAACTTGGCAGCTGATCCAGTTCGCTAAAGAAAACTTGTTGCCCGATGTGCTACCTAGCACTGGAGGCACTAAGCAAGTGTTCACGACGTTATTTTCATTGAGACAACAGCATCATCAGCGACGTACTCTGATAATACGGTTCCTCCTATCAGTGAAATTGATTGCGTGTATAGAAAGGTCCCATTGCATTTCCATGGCTTTGGTTGCTGTTGAACATTATCGATCTAGTACAACGCCTTTGATTTTTTAAAGAATCCAACTCCCATGTATAAAACGTCACATCTTCTGAACTATGTATTGTAGAGTGGTATAATTTTGGAAGTATATCCAGTGCTATATTTGTAAAAATCTGCTAAATCCGTTGCGAATAGATTTAAATTGAAACGTCATGCCTGTAAGTTACAGGTTTTGTGCATGAACAGCGAAAATATAGTGAGCTATAAATTATTTTCCTGTTATGATTCTGTGACGGGTGTCAGCGGGAAAAAGTTTAATAAAGTTTTGAAATTATGCAGGAAGTTTGATGGAAATCGCTAAATGCTCTTACTCTCAAATACCGGACGGTTATAACCTGGGTAATTTGCTAGTTTTGAGCTACAATGTGTCAAGACATACACGCTGTTTACAGGTGTAGTACTTGGTTCTTTGTGTTAAATCTTTAACATACTCGTAACATCATAGCTCTTAACGTGTATGGTGTATGTCGTGACAGCATCTGAAATTTTTAAATTCGGCCAATACCTGCTTGAACTATTGAAAATCAAATTTTTATGCCTCCTGGAAGACGTTAGTTCAGGCAAGTAGCTACTGGGAATGTGCCCTGGCTTAACTGTTTAGTAATACAGATTGCCGAGTGTGTTCATTGGCACCAGGCTACAATATGTGCGTAACGACGGTCTGTAGTGTTATTGATCCTTTCCTCACTATTACTGGCCATCAGATGGCGCTCTGTGCACCCTCTGTCTTCACTCTGCAGGCGGTAACTGTGCTGAGTTAAGACGTGAACAGTGTTTGCAACATACATTCTAGGGTACTACCGCATCCCCCCGACGAATACATATTCCTGTTGAACAGCTTCAGCCATGTGGACCTACGGGGAGATGGATGGGTGCTGCACATGTTGGGCACAGTGTATCGGTGGTGTGTCACAGTTTTCGACAGTCGTCTGTGGCACATCCCCCAACTGTAGACCGGGATGACCGCGTATTACAGACACAAGTTAAAATCGACACATTATGCGAGCAGCGGTGGCCGACCATACATCATCAGGGAGGAAATCTGGGCACATGTTGGACCTGCTGTGTCACCAGGACCACTGGGACCGTCTGCTCGCATCAGGACTATGGGCACGTGTAATCCGGCTAGGCTGCCAGTGCGCCGCGATACCGTCAGTCATGGCTACTCAAGTGTAGACCTGGTGAGCTGCCTATTCCACAGTGCATTCGCCCACGACACACGTGTCCCATCCCAGGCTGTACGGTGCTGCTAGGGCGAGTGGAGAAGGGGGCATCAGTTACAACTCGCGGTCATATTTGGTGTTCGTGCAGAGTAAAAATAATCAGTGCCTGCTACATTACACGTGCTACTGCCGTTTCTTCGACAGCAAGGTGATGTGCTTTTACAGCAGGACAACGCACGTCCCGTACGATCGCTGTTACGAAACGTACTCTTCGTGGTGTACAAAAACTGCCCTGGCTAGCAAGATTACCGAATCTCTCGCCAATTGAAATTTATGGAAAATGATGACGCGGGAATTTACTCGTGCTCCAGGGCCTGCAAGTACCATTGTCGAATCGCAACAAAAGGCGCAAGATAATTACGACAATCGCAGGACATCATTCGACACCTTTATGATTGTTTGTATCTCAGGACGCAGCCCTGCGATGCCGCCAGAGGTGACGGGCGGGAGTGAGGGGCTGAGGATACCCTGTGCAATGATGCGACTGTTTGGGCACCCTTTACTATGACAAGTGTGTTTCATATAGTGTGCATTTGTTATGATATACTGCTACAATGTTGAACTACCGGTCACCTTACTTCTCAATAAAAACTCCTTGTCCTGATGATGTTGCAATCGGCAATGTAGGTACTGACTTCTGTAAGAAAAAACTAAGTTGAACCCAGTCCCAATAATGCGACGATGTTCTCTATGATCGTACAAGGCGTTTATAGTTGAGCTGGCGGTGTTCCGAATACTACAATGTGTGCTGCATACACCGCAGAACGCTGAAACATCGTAGGTACAAGTATTCGGACACCCCCAAAAACACAAGTTTTTCATATTAGGTGCATTGTGCTGCCACCTACTGCCAGGTACTCCGTATCACCGACCTCAGCAGTCATTAGACATCGTGAAAGAGCAGAATGGGGCGCTCCGCGCAACTCATGGACTTCGAACGTGGTCAGGTGACTGGGTGTCACTTGTGTCATACCTCTGTACGCGAGATTTCCACACTCCTAAACACCCATAGGTCCACTGTCTCCGATGAGATAGTGAAGTGGAAACGTGAAGGGAGACGTACAGCACAAAAGCGTACAGGCTGACCTCGACTGACAGAAACCGCCACAGCTGAAGAGGGTCGTTATGTGTAATAGGCAGACATCTATCCAGGCCATCACTCAGGAATTCCAGACTGCATCAAGATCCACTGCAAGTACTATAACAGTTAAGTGGGAGGTGAGAAAACTTGGATTTCATGGTCGAGCGGCTGCTCATAAGCCACACATCACGCCGGTAAACGCCAAACGACGCCTCGCTTGGTGTAAGGCGTGTAAACATTGGGGGATTGAACAGTGGAAAAACGTTGTGTGGAGTGACACAATGTGGCGATCCGTTGGCAGGATGTGGGTGTGGCGAATGCACGGCCAACGTCATCTGCCAGCGTATGTAGTGCCAACAGTAAAATTCGGAGGCGGTGGTGTTATGGTGTGGTCGTGTTTTTCATGGAGGGGGCTTGCACCCCTTGTTGTTTTACGTGGCACTATCACAGCACAGGCCTATATTGATATTTTAAGCATCTTCATGCTTCCCACTGTTGAAGAGAAGTTCGGGGATGGCGATTGCATCTCTCAACACGATCGAGTACCTGTTCATAATGCACGGCCTGTGGTGGAGTGGTGACACGGCAGTAACATCTCTGTAACGGACTGATCTGCACAGAGTCCTGACCTGAATGGTATAGAACACCTCTGGGATGTTCTGGAATGTCGACTTCGTGCCAGGCCGTCCGACATCGATACCTCTCCTCGGTGCAGCACTCTGAAGAACGGTCAGCCATTCCCCAAGAAACCTTCCAGCACCTGATTGCCTGCGAAAGTGGAAGCTGTCATCAAGGCTATGGGTGAGCCAACACCATATTGAATTCCAGCATTACCGATGGTGGGCGCCACGACTTGTAAGTCATCTTCAGCCAGGTGTCCGGATACTTTTGATCACATAGTGTATGTTCATCAATCGTTGTGTTCGCGGAGTATGCCGAAAAAAGTATTCCAATTTCTGCCACCATGTGAAAGTATGGGTCTCTATTTTCGTTATTGGCCGACATCTGGTGCAATGTTGAATATTGTGCTCGAAAAAGTCAGTCCTGTGAGAAGTTTCGAAGGGGCAGGTGGCTGGCGAGCGGTGACGACCTGACGTTGCAGCAGCAGCAGCAGCAGCAGATCCCGGAAACCGGAGCGCGGGTCGCTGACTCGCGGCCGCCGCATCCGGGAAGACATTCGGCGGGTCCGCGATCGGAGCCCAGCACGTAATTACCGCAGCAGTGGGCGAGCGCGCAGCCCGCTAAACGGCGCGCGGGTAAACACAGAGTAGTGCAGGCTAATTTGTGCCGGAATCCGCATTAAGTGTGACGATGGCGCCCAGATATACAAAATTAATAACACGAACTGCCGCGGCGCGAACGGTCGCCTCCGCTCGTCACAGCCGGCATTTAAACGTTTACGGCCGTCTCTTGGGGGCAGCCCGGCCTCTTTTAAAGCGTCACACGTATCGACTTAAGGAATTTTCCCCCCAACGGCGCGCTACCTTGTAAAAGATGAGCGAAATGGCCGGTGCAAGTCGTCGTATAAGCCAGCCAGGCAACGTGCTGCAGTGAAGCGGAATGAGCCACTACACTTCTGCAAGGTAACATAGCACTTCTTAGACGCAAAGTACAGTACGTGGTTCACATCATATTTAACTGATTGGAAACACGAAGTTATATTAGAAATCTTACGGAGTTCTCATGACTCGTCCTCCTCTGATTCTGTACAAATAGTTGTTTGAGTTCCACACGGTTCAATGTTCGGACCATTTCAGTTTTTACTACATATACAAAGTGAATTTTTGGTGTGTACAGAAAATCGTAAAACTTACACATCATCATACAGTATAGGCTTTCGCAGCCGATGTTTATTTTCAGTTATACGTACCGGGCTCAGAGGCTACGCCACTCATTTCCAGGGTGGTTGAAATTAAACTTCCGCCAATTGAAAAGACACCCGTAAAAACGAGTGATCGTAGGACAATGGAACTTTCTGGAAACATTTTAAAGGGCCTTCGGAAGGGAATAACGAATAAACCACTGAAAGAAACATATACCTTAATTGCGCACCATATTTACGTTTCATGTTAGAAACGTTGCTCAGTGTGACGACTAACTGCATCAACGACAGCCTGGAACGACATTAGATTTATGATTTCACAATTGTTCGCAGCAATTTTCGAATGGTGGGTCACGAAATGTTCAGCTGTGGTGACACAGCCCGTGCACTGTGAAGATCGCACATTGCGTCCTCCATTCTTAACCATGGCAACAGTAACTTCTTCAGAATCTTGTGGCGCAATTGTCAAACGACCTCTCCCAGGAGCAGTTTCGAAATCGCCAGTTAATTCGAACTCTCGAACAATTTTCTTCAAACATGGTGCAGAAAGAGGACCACTCCGCATTTCTTTAATGCACCGATACCCGCGAATAGCAGCTGCACTGTTATTGTTGTTTTGATGAAACAGCTTTGCGAGTAAAGCTCTGCTCACCTCATCCAGACCCATGTTGACTGCCTTCGACTGTAATCAACACTGATACTTGTGCTTCAACTCTATGTAGCCATACCAGTACCGGTGCCTAACAGTGTGTCATGACACTAACTACTACTAATAACGCAAATCCTGCAGCGCATTGTCTGAACATCATTCCTGCGAAGTTGTGTACCCATACGGTAAACGGTTTTCAGTCCACACTGGCTGCAGTAACGAAAGTTTAATTGTAACCACCCTCTATTTTTGAAGATCTCTCCCGCAGTCAGAGACAAAACGTCAGGGTGTAGTAGATACATATCGCCAACAGGGTCAGCCCGGAAGTTCTAACTGAAGACTTTCACGTAGTGCTGACAGAAATAGGATGGTTATACAACATCTCTTCTTTTCTACAGCTTAGAAATGATAAGTTGCAGTAACATAAAACCAACTTGTACCTTATGTCCGCCCCCGGTAGCTGAGTGGTCAAAATTGTTTTTGCAGTCTCGATACTTTACTTAATCCTAGGACAGCACAATTATACGAATCAAGATTGTTTGTTTACCCTGCCTTCCTGTTCCACGAAAAAAAAGGGGTTAGCGCGACAGAATGTCAATCTAAAGGGCCCAGGTTCGATTCCCGGCTGGGTCGGAGATTTTCTCCGCTCACGGACTGGGTGTTGTGTTGGTATCATCATCATCATCACCATCATTTCATCCCCATCGACGCGCAAGTCGCCGAAGTGGCGTCAAATCGAAAGACTTGCACCCGGAGAACGGTCTACCAGACGGGAGGCCCTGCTCACACGACATTTACATTTTAACTTATACCTAAGTAATAATTACATCTACATACATACTGTGTAAACCACTCCGGAGAGCATGGCGGAGCGTTAGAGCTTTTTCCCATTCCAGTTGCGTAGGAAACACGGGAGGAATGACTGGTTAAATACCTCTGTGTATGCTGAATTAGTCTAACCTTCTCTCTGCGATACGTAGGGCCATGAAGAATAGTTTCATTTCATACTGGTTCCTGAAACATTATAAGTAGCCTTTTGCGCGATAATTTGTGTCTGCCTTCAAGAGTCTGTTAATTCAGGTTTTTCAGTATTCCCGGCCACAATCAGACTCCGAACGTCATTTCTACAAACAAAACAAAAAGTGATGTTAGTCATTGACTAAATCGTAGGGCAATTGAAATAACAGAAGAGGAATTTTTGTCTGAAAATTATCTTTACTTTCTGCAGGCGCCATTTTTACTCCCATTGAAAAGTCTGCTTGTATAAATGAGCACCCATCTCACACTAGTAAAACCAAAATAATGCTCTCTGCTGATGCAGAAAGCATCGTAATCGAGCCCAACCGATATGCAACAGCAGAAGGAACAGTGATGAAAGATCCAGAAAAATTTTTGGAGATTTGTGGTAAGGTCATATGGGACCAAACTGCTGCGGTCATCGGTCCCTAAGCTTACGCACTACTTAACCTAATAATCCAACTTAAACTAACTTACGCTAATGACAACACACACACCCATGCCCGAGGGAGGACGCGAACCGAACTCCGACCAGTGGGGGGGGGGGGGGGGGGGGGAGGGAGCCGCAGCACTGACAGGGCGCCATAGACCGCTCGGTTACCCCGCGCGGTCTCCAGAAAAATTGTTAACTGGTTCTCAATATATCGTCTCTGAAGAAATACAATTTATTCAGTTCTTAAAATGCAAGTTACGTCAATACCAATAATGGTTTGAATGGCTCTGATCACTATGGGACTTAACATCTGTGTTCATCAGTCCCCTAGAACTTTGAACTACTTAAACCTAACTAACCTAAGGACATCACATACATTCATGCCCGAGGCAGGATTCGAACCTGCGACCGTATCGGTCGCGCGGTTCCAGACCGAACAATACCAATAATAACAGACAAGATAGGAAAGGTGGTTCAACGAAACCCTTTATCAGACATTTAACTGTGAATCGCATAGTAGTCGGATGGATGCAAAAGGAGATTAAGTGGAACTTGGTGTTCAAAATTCCTAAGTGCGCAGAGCTTAAATTGCAAATACACCGTCCATCCAAAAAGTTGCCAGTCTAATTTTATTCCTGGCTTATAAGAGACGTCAGCGCAGCAACTACGGGGTACTTTCAAACAACAACTGCAAATAATAGTCCGTCCAGTCAGTTAAACAACATCACAAACAATACTTTATCTGATAGTTTCACATGGTCGTATGAACGTTCTGCGTGTTGTACTCTCATGTACTAAAGGGGGGGGGGGGGGAGGGGAGGGAGAAGACTATGTAGAACACCCGAAGCAATAAAACCAAACTATCATCTACTTTTTATTAATCCAATCTCGAAATATTTTGGACTGATGGGATATAGTACAGTTCTTCGCAGACGCTAGAGTTTAAGAAGTTTTTGCAAGACATGTTACTAGCTGAGTTGCTGATAAAAGTATCACAATATTTGCTTACTGTGCATACTTCCATTTCTTAATGCCATCAGGAATAAATATCTGAGGTAATTCTGGATATATACGCAAATAAAGGTGGGTGAGAGACAATATCAGTTTTCCATCTTCGAGTACATTTATTAATTTATGAACAGGTAGTGTCTACGTGTTGTCGTGTTAAATATTTTTAAGGGTAAAGCAAAATTTCGGTTATTTAATGTTCTGCTTTTAAATATGTTTTCATAGAGAAAATGTGTAACATTTGTAAACCTACTGATACTCTGCATATCAAATGCAAATACCTAATTCAGTAGCTAAATAAGCAACGAGAAGCACCTGCATGGCGAGGAAAAAATTTTTTGGCCTGGCAGGGACATAACGTTGATGCAAGCAAAGTTCTGTTTTCGATACGTGGATTTATGAAGTAATTTATTAAGTAAACAATTTTTCTGTAGTCGCCTTATGTGTGTTTCGTTCAGACGAATAAACGAGCGTACTACCCTATCCTTTCCTTGCTTCGAACGGCTTAACGACAACAGAAATTCATCCACCCTTGGTAAAGATTACTAAATACTCTCTTTCCGGGATCTGGGGAGGTGGGACGTTCCCGGATCGAATGCACCGGCGGATTAACGACCAGGATTACATTGCAGGCCAACCTCCGTGTGGCTTTTAGACGGTTTTGCACATATGAATACGTGAATAATAGGCTGGTACCCAAGTCCCACCGCAGTTACACGATTGTGCCGTTCAATTTCCAATTTAGTCGTTGTCGGTCTCGTGCTGAAACTTTCCTTCTTCTCGCCCTCAGGGCATCCGTGGCCTACGTGCCGTCGTTCTGGAAATGCCTGCCACCCACCGTTTCATCTAGGAAAGGGGAGGAAGTCGCTAGGAAAATATGGAGGTGAAGCAGTGATAGCCCAAAATGGCTCTGAGCACTACGCGACTTAACTTCTGAGGTCATCAGTCGCCTAGAACTTAGAACTAATTAAACCTAACTAACCTAAGGACATCACACACATCCATGCCCGAGGCAGGATTCGAACTTGCGACCGTAGCGGTCGCTCGGCTCCAGACTGTAGCGCCCAGAACCGCACGGCCACTCCGGCCGGCCAGATAGCCCAAAGAACCAGCACGCATCACTGTGTCTTCTGCAAGATGAGCTGGAGCACTTTTTGAGCAAAACCATTTCCTGGGACAACTTTCCGCCTTGCTTCGTCTCTACAGTCTCCCATAAACTAGGAAGGAGATGTCGGTAGTACGCGCCTGTGATGGTTTCTCCTTATAAGCATAATATGTCAGCACTACACTATGGTGGTCCCATAGAAGCACTCAGCATAGTTTTGCCCGATATCGGTTGTGTCTTCGTCATTTTCCAGAATTCCACTTCAGGAATTGAATCAATGCACTCCGAAACTATTCAAGGAACTGCACTGCTGTGAAGAAGGTTCACGTCGTAAAAAGTGCTTATTTATCTAAAAAGCTGAGGGATTTTCAACCGGCCCACGTAGCGACAGTATTTCGCAATGCGTAATCCACAAAGCGCAACTAGACAGCGATACAGAGAGCTCTTACAGGATCTGTTTCAACAGCTACACGTAAGCACTGTCACTGTTCCACCACCGGATCACTACAGTGCAATGCCATTCAGTTCGACGTGATCAACTGCTGATTTGATAGTGGGAATTGCAAGCGCATGCAACGTCGCGCGGTGCTGTGCTGATATGTTATACAGCTTTGTGTTTTATAAATTTTTAGCGTCTTTGTTAGTTGTATGTTATATACTGTATCTTTTTTTCTTACTATATTCTTATAGACATTGTACCTTTACGTGTTAGTGAGACGAAATAAACAAACTCGGATGCAAAATTTAGTAGAATAGACGACTAATTGTACTACGTGAGCTTTCGATGTAGAAATCAGTAAATCCCAAGCTTCGTATCTGTTTATTGATTATACACTACTGGCCATTAAAATTACTACACCCAGAAGAAATGCAGATGATAAACGGGTATTCATTGGACAAATGTATTATACTAGAACTGACATGTTATTACATTTTCACTGCAATTTGGGTGCATAGAGCCTGAGAAATCAGTTCCCAGAACAACCACATCTGGCTGTAATAACGGCCTCGATACGCCTGGGCATTGAGCTTGTATGGCGTGTACAAGTACAGCTGCTCATGCAGCTTCAACACGATACCACAGTTCATCAAGAGTAGTGACTGGCGTATTGTGACGATCCAGTTGCTCGGCCACCATTGACGAGACGTTTTCAATTGGTGAGAGATGTGGAGAACGTGCTGGCCAGGGCTGCAGTCAAACATTTTCTGTATCTAGGAAGGCCCGTACAGGAACTGCAACATGCGGTCGCGAATTATCCTTCTGAAATGTAGGGTTTCGCAGGGATCGAATGAAGGCTAGAGCCACGGGTCGTAACAGATCTGAAATGTAACGTCCACTGTTCAAAGTGCCGTCAATGCGGACAAGAGGTGACCGAGACGTGTAACCAATGGCACCCCATACCATCACGTCGGGTGTAGCGCCAGTATGGCGATGACGAACACACGCTTGCAGTGTGCGTTCACCGCGATGTCGCCAAACACGGATGCGACCATCATGATGCTGTAAACAGAACCTGGTTTCATCGGAAAAAACAACGTTTTGCCATTCGTGCACCCACGTTCGCCGTTGAGTACACCATCGCAGGCGCTCCTGTCTGTGATACAGCGTCAAGGGTAACCGCAGCCATGGTCTCCGAGCTGATAGTCCATGCTGCTGCAAACGTCGTCGAACTGTTCGTGCAGATGGTTGTTGTCTTGCAAACGTCCCCAACTGTTGACTCAGGGATCGAGACATGGCTGTACGATCCGTTACAGCCATGCGGATAAGATGCCTGTCATCTCCACTGCTAGTGATACGGGGGCGTTGGTATCCAGGACGGCGTTCCGTATTACCCTCCTGAACCCATCGATTCCATATTTTGCTAACCGTCATTGGATCTCGACCAACGCGAGCAGCAATGTCGCGATACGATAAACCTCAATCGCGATAGGCTACAATCTGACCTTTATCAAGGTCGGAAACGTGATGGTACGCATTTCTCCTCCTTACACGAGGCATCACAACAACGTTTCACCAGGCAACGCCGGTCAACTGCTGTTTGTGTACGAGAAATCTCATTTCAGCAGGTTGTAGGTGTCGCCACCGGCGCCAACTTTGTGTGAATGCTCTGAAAAGCTAATCATTTGCAAATCACAGCATCTTCTTCCTGTAGGTTAAATTCCCGTCTGTAGCACGTCTTCTTCGTGGTGTAGCTATTTTAATGGCCAGTAGTGTACATAATAGCTAAGCAAGAAGCACAAGTCAGTTATACGTGTTTTATTGCAACCATTAAGCAAATTCCTCTAAAACGTATCTAAAATTTTCGCTTACCACACATCTCACGGTTAATCCAAATACACGATCATTACTATGGTACTTCAGTTCTTTCCTTCTTAAATGCGTTGCATCAGTTTCTAATAAGGGAAGACAGAGAGAGAGAGAGAGAGAGAGAGAGAGAGAGAGAGAGAACTGGTTCCTCGACCTGGC
This sequence comes from Schistocerca americana, assembly GCF_021461395.2. Classification (NCBI taxonomy): domain Eukaryota; kingdom Metazoa; phylum Arthropoda; class Insecta; order Orthoptera; family Acrididae; genus Schistocerca; species Schistocerca americana. Next base: position 657,372,541 of record NC_060122.1, read on the forward strand.
AAGAAGGTGTGAATTATGCTATGTAAGGGCAGTAAAGTAGTAAACGAACTAGCACAAATCAAGCGAGCGTGCAGGTAAATGCAGAGCCCACTCCAATGAAGAGACACGAAAAGCGATGGGCCCCAGTCATGCGAAACTCGTTTGCTGCTGGCTAAATGATCTGCGCAGATGCGGCTGCGGCAGCCGGCCAGCAAAAAGGCTCATTCACGCCTTCCGCACGCTGGCCAACGTTCGGAAATGGCACCAAGTCGCCTGGGGTCACCAATTCAAAGCTTCCGATCCGCAAAAAGGAATGAAGGCACGGAAAGACGTGCACGTCGCCTGCAGTACACAGTGAAAGGCAGACTGCATACACTGCCAAGTGGAAGGGACTTGTTTCGTCCTACACTTAAGAAAAGGTGGTCGACCACGCTTTATAGTGTCCGTCAATTCGGTTACGAAACGTGTCATGCTGTGGACTATTGCTGTCCGATCTGAAATTTCCAGCGAAAATGTAGAGTGTCATCTTCACGACGCCAGCTGAGAAAGCATTCTTGATACGCAGCTCACAACATCTACATACGCATTATTTCCTCGCAGGCCAGTGTACAGCTCTTAGCGGACAGTAGTTTGTATTAGTATTATCGATTTCCTGTTCTACTCCGTTCGCGTATTGAACATGCGAAAATTAACTATAGACTTCTGTAAGCACCACAATCTCTCTTATCTGATTTCATGATCCCTACGCGAGTTACAAGACAGTGATACTAGAATAGCCCAAAAATTTTCCTCGAATTCCGGCTCGCTGAATTTACCGAACATAATTTCGCGAAAACTAAATCTGCATCTGTATCTACACATCTACTCTGACTGCCTAAGTGCATTGTTGAGGGTTAATCGAACCACCCTCATGCTATTTCTCTACCTTTCCACTCTCGAACATCGCACTGGAAAAAGAACACTTAAATCCTTCCGTGCGAGTTCTAATTTCTCTTACTTTATTACGATGACAATTTCTCCCTATGTAGGATGGCATCAACAAAATATTTTCGCAATCGAAAGGGTAAGTAGATGATTGAAATTCCGTGGAAAGATCTCACTGCAACGAAAGTTACCACCTGAGCTCTCGTATCATATCCATGGCACGCTCTTCCCTTAAAAGTAAAGTCGTACCATGAGTTCAGCCACCTAACTGGAGAGGTTTTCTCTATCCTCCGCGTCCGTAGGCACCTTTCCTTCGTGAAATATGAGAGCCGACTGTGAAAGGGTACTGGTTAAATGTAAATGCCTATATGGCCTGTGTGTGATGCTGCGCCGTGTTCGTGTTGTACATGATGAGAGAAGAGAGAGGATGAAACCCTGTACCCACACATAGCCTACTTATTTCGAATAGCATCACGGAGCCCGTCAACGGATGGACGGATCACCATCAAGAGAGTCGCATGCCGTTACTTCACGAGACACTGCAGAGAAGTTCGGAATTTAATCCAGGACATTGGCGCAAAGGCTGATGATCAGTTACTTTATACCGTCACCTGTCCGCCCCCGGTAGCTGAGTGACCAGCGCGACAGAATGTCAATCATAAGGGCCCGGGTTCGATTCCCGGCTGGCTCGGAGATTTTCTCCGCACAGGGACTGGGTGTTGTGTTGTCCTATCATCATCATTTCATCCCCATCGACGCGCAAGTCGCCGAAGTGGCGTGAAATCGAAAGACTTGCATCCGGCGAACGGTCTACCCGACGGGAGGCGCTAGTCACACGACATATACATTTATTTACCATCACCTCCTGTCCCCCTGCCGTAAAAGCGAAAGGAAAATTCTCAACAGCACTCGGCGTTCCTCCTTCGAGCTGCTGGCACATGGCTGCCTCCTCTGCGGAATTGGGCCGCCATTGTGCAGTGCTTGGGCTGTACGGGTCTGCATGCAGGACGTTTAAACAGAACGTGTTGTATATCAAGTTGCCATCGCTGCTGTTGGGTTCCACCTCATCGGATCTCTATTTCAAGAGCCGATGAAACGAAAGTGATTAATGATTAAGATTCTATGTAGCATATGACCTTCTACATAGATAATTATGTGGAAGATTTTAAAAGCTTTGCAGGATGTGTGGCTCCTTAATTCCCCGTTACAAAATATTCCAAAATATTCGATACGCGTTAATTTCGCAACTGCATGTCAATACCGAAGTTGCTATTGCATACAAATCGTTTTTTGCTGTCCTATCAAGTTGCAGCTATAAGGGTATTCGTGAATGCGCTACTTGAGCGCGTTCCCTTTGCTGAAGAAATTTTTCTGTTTTACGTACTGGTTAACAGTCACCAGGGGTACACGGAGATTTAAACTTACAGCTGAAGTTGCAAGAATTGAACTGTTTCTCACTTGAAAATGTCTAAGAATGTAATCGCCACGCCATTCCCTCAAGCAATAGTGTATTATTTTGTTTTTGTGATTTTCAGTGCCAATGCTAGTCTAGTGCAGCCTTCCACGATAGTTTATCCTGTGCCAGCCTCTTCATCTCGGAATGACTACTGCAACCTACATCCATTTGAAACTGTTTGCTGTATTTAGCTCTTGGTCTCCCTACACGCTTCCCCTTATTATCAAACTGAGGATTCCTCGACGCCGTCAGGATGAGTCCTACCAACTGACCCATTATTATAATCAAACTGTGCCAAAAATATCTATTTCCCAAAATTAGATTAAGTAAATCATCATTATTATTCTATCCGCCAGTCTAATCTTCAGCGTTCTTCTGTAACACCGCTTTTCAAAGCTTCTTTTCTCTTCTTGTGTGAAATGCTTACTATCCACATTTCGCTTCCGTACAAGGCTGCACTTCATACAAAGACCTTCAGAAAAGACTCCCTGACACTTAAGTTTATATTCGATGTTCACCAATTTATCTGTTACAGAAATTTTTCTCTTACTATTGGCAGTGCGCATTTTATATCTTCTCTACTTCGCCCATTGTGTTATTTTGCAACCCAAATTGCAAAACTGATCCACCACTTTTATAGTTGAGTTGAGGCCAGTTGATCCCTGAGAGCTGCAGTAGGCTCGGCGCAGCAGCTAAGCAGGCCTACCTCAACAAATAACGTAACGCGATTTTCTGGAGAGTTCTATGCTATAGCGTCTCGGTGTTGTCACAGCTGTGTAGACGGCTACTGTTTTCGTTTGCAACAGTCAGCGCTTCCCAGTTTAAAGCTCGCGACAGCGCTACGACCTGACAGGGATGTGATTACGCAGTCTCGACTATAGCATCGCATTTCTTAAGTTAATTTCATCAGCATCATCTGATTTCCCCATCATTCGACTACATCCCATTATCCTTGTCTTACTTTGTGTTATGAAACATAAGAAATTCACGTACGTGTCTCCCATACGATTTGCTCATTCCACACATCGTACTGTATGTTATTGTCCAACTAGTGGTACCTTTTCTCTAAGTAGTAAATTTACGGTACTCTGCCGTCTGCATAATGTGGACTCCAAATGTTTAAGATAATGTATGTGTTAGAATCCAATGAAAGTAAAAGTATTGTTCACCACGTGCTAGAGAAGTATGTGCCTAGCAAAAGTATAGGGGAGGGAAAGGATCCACCTTGGTACAACAAACATATTAGGAAGTTGCTGAGAAAGCAGAGAATTTTGCACCGTCGTTTTATACGTAGTCACTGTCCCGCTGACAAACAGAAATTATGAGAAATGAAAGCAGCTGTCAGAAGGACAATGAGAGACTCTTTTAACGAATTTGAAAGCAATATTTTATCTGCAGATTCTAAAAATAACACCAAAAAATTTTGGTCGTACGTAAAATCTATGAACGCTACAAATAATTCAATACTTTCTCTTGCTGACAGTACGGGTAACCTAGCTTTCAGAAACTCGTTTACGATAGAGAACTGCAGCACCATTCCCCTTTTCAATTAATGAACAAACAAAAGGATGTATGACATAGTGTTTTTGGTGTATCCGCCATTGTAAAACAGTTAAGATCCTTAGACGCCAGAAAGGCATCTGGTCCAGACGGTATCTCCGTAAGATTTTATGTTGACTATGCTACAAAAATAGCACCATTCTTATCCGTCATCTATCAGAGATCATTGGAACGGCGGAAAGTTCCACGGGACTGGAAGAAGGCCCAGGTCATAGTAATCTATAAAAAGGTTAGAAAATCGGATGCAAATAATTACCGGCCAATTTCACTGATGTCGATTTGTTGTAGAATCATGGAACATATTTTGTGATCAGACATAATGACCTTTCTAGACTCTGAGAAGCTCATCTGCAGAAACCAGCACTGTTTTAGGAAACAGCGGTCATGCGTGACACAGCTGGCCCTCTTTGTGCTTGATATACAACAGGCTCTAGATACCGGCTCACAGGTTGATGCCATATTTCTCGACTTTCGAAAGACGTTCGACTCAGGTCCGCACTGTCGCTTGCTACAAAAAAGTGCGCACTTACGGCCTATCCAATGACATATGCGGTTGGATAGAAAGTTTTCTAACAGACAGGGAGCAGTACGTCGTCCTGAACGGGGTAACTTCAACAGAAGAGTAACTTCAGGTTCGCCCCAGGGCAGCGTAATAGGTCCTCTGCTTTTTACGATTTACATAAACGATCTGGTTGATGGTATTGACAGCGGCCTTAGACTGTTTACCTATGATGCTGTAGTCTACGGGAAAGTAGTATCACACGAAAGATGTGAACAAATCAGTGAGGATTTGCAGAAGATAAATGCGTGGTGTAATGACTGGCAGTTATCACTCAATATTAGTAAGTGTAATCTACTGCGTATAACAAGGGATAATCCCCATTAATGTATGAGTACAAAATAAATGATCAGTCTTTGGAAGCGGTAACATCAGTCAAGTATCTGGGTGTGACTATTCGAAATGATCTCAAATGGAACGATCAGATTACACCAGTAACGGGCAAAACGAACTCTAGATTGCGGTTTATTGATAGAATCCTGAAGCGATGCAGTCCTTCAACAAAGGAAATAGCTTACAACACGTTAGTTCGTCCAGTCTTAGAGTATTGTTCGTCTGTATGGAACCCTTACCAGTTTGGTCTGATTCAAGAGATTAAGGAGGTCCAAAGAAGAGCGGCAAGATTCGTGACTGGTACATTTAGCCGTCGCGAGAACGTTACAAATCTCTTAGAAAGTTTGAAGTGGGACACACTTGCAGATAGACGACGCGCTAAACAGAATTCCGAAATCCAATCTTCACCGAGGATATAGAGCATATATTATTACCACAAACTTTCAAATCGCGTAATGATCATCATTCAAAGATATGGGAAATAAGAGCTCGTACTGAGGCGTTCAGATAGTCGTTTTTCCGTCGCGCGATCCGCGCGTGGAACAGAGGGGGGAGGTGGGGGGGGGGGGGGGGGGAATATGACTTTGACATGAATTGTGCCCTCCGCCACACACCGCTTGGTGGCTAGCAGAGTACATATGTAGATGTAGATGTACACTATTAATATGTAAAAAGATTGCAGATCCATGAATACGAACATCACGGAAAGCCAGAAGGGGGATGGTATCCGTTATTATTATAACGAGCACAATTGATGAATGGCAGTGGAATGGTTCGATCAAGAAATTAGAGCTACGCGAGATGACGTTTGGAATTGCTGGCAAGCAATCAGCACGCGTGTGTTGCTTACTCCGTCCTGCCGTTCTCTCATACAACCAGTTTTCATCTGCTGGTCTCATTAATAATCCCTTCAAACTGAAGTAGCTTTGACTTTATCATCTTCACAAGTTGGACCTACTTGCCTCTTTTTTCGTGAGCTCTGCGTTATTTTACTTGCGAAGGTTTAGTAATTTGCAAGTCGACTTGAAACGCTACTGGCGCTCGAGAAGTCATCCCGCATGACATACCTTCAGGCTTAACGTCACATACTCCTTATGCTCCACACACTACTTGAGGGAAGCCTGTTTTACTCATGTTGCTCGTTCAGTGTTTCGCTTTCTTATGCAGCTGCAGCACTTCGTTACAAAAAATATTTCTTTTTCACGTACGTAAGTCAGTTTCTTGCTCATCGCAAACCTGAGCTGTTTATCGGTGATAACGACAACGCGTTTAACGGCACATACACCGTTGCCTGTGAAAATTGCAGCGTTCGGAAGGAATATCATTATGGGCGTGAAATTTTACAGTGAGTGTGTTTGACACGGATAGCTGCAGATGAATACATTGAGGGTTGCACAGCTCACGTGACTCTACATGAGCGATCCGTTGTAAATTACGGGCACGGGCGTTCTCTAGAAACGTCCACAAGACGAATCAGCGAGAATACTGGAACCATTTTAAAAGAAGAGCAATCACGGTTCAGGAAAGGAAGGATCTGTATTTATATATAACTACCTTGTAGCAAATTGTTGATTAAAAGGACCACAACAAAGAGACAGGCGTAGTCTTCATTAATCTAAATAAAGTTTTTAATCGTGTAAAAGAGGCACGTTTTTAGAGATAATCGATAACAATGCTTTCCTTCAACATTTATAACAAGCACGCACAAATATTTAGACATTTTAGCTGTAGCGAAAAGTAATGAAATGGCAGAATATTAATCTAGCTGTAAGCCAAGGGAACATTTTATGAGCAGTACTTTTTAATAAGCATATAAACAAGATCTTTTTGCTTTACCAACGATTCCGTTTGCATATGTCCAGATGACTGTTGCACTCCGTCTTCAGGCCACAAGTGGACCATCGGGACCATCCAACAGCCGTGTCATCCGCTGTTGAGGATGAGGATAGGAGGCGCGTGTGGTCAGCACACCGCTCTCCCGATCGTTACGATGGTTTGCTCTGACTGGAGCCGCTACTGTTCGGTCGAGTAGCTTCTCAATTGGCATCACGACGCTGAGTGCACCCCGAAAAATGGCAAGAGCGCATGGTGGCCTGGATGGTCACCCATCCAAGTAGCAGCTACGCCCGACACCACTTAACTTCGATGATCTCGCGGGAACCGGTGTATCCACTACGGCAAGACCGTTGCCCAGATGACTGTTGCTAGTAGTGAAAATAATCTATAATACGAAATTCACCTGTTGTTCGTAGAACTAGCAGATATCAAATAGCAGAACAAAGGTTTTGGAGTTAGGAAGAAAAATTAAAATTGGTTGTGACATTGTAAAAGAATGAAAAATAGTAGAACAAATATCTAGGATTCAGTATATCACATGAATATGAAACTGAACTTCCGAATGAGACAGAAAATTTAACTTAATAAGCGGCACTATCAAACGGACCTACTTAGAGGAAAGATTATTATTTCGCTTCTGGACGGAAGTGGCAGACACACAAACAATAAACAGTTTCAAATCGCGTAATGAAAACAGTTTTGTTTCTATTTTTTTGCGTATTATGGTAGGGTTCTAACACTTCCGCCAGTCGGTTTTCGCATTTGGCTTTGTTAAGTAGTTAACAAACGTGAGGCCCATTGTAGACAGTGCTATCTCATAGTTACTTGTTCACGCAAGATGTTTACTATTCTCTCTCCTGATAGGCCTATGGCGCCGCCTAGGTTCGCGCACATTCAATAATTGATCGTCTAACACCAAACTGAGCGCTTTTTCAATGTTTTCTTCCTTGGTAATAGCTTTCGGACCTACGTTCAAAGAATCTTTTATGGCTGCACAGTATTCCAGTTTACCCGTTTAAAAGAAATATTCACGTACACAACACGGTCAATTTAGAAAACCGTGTGAAGGAAACTATGTCGCAGATCAACTTGTCACAATTGCAAGGGAATGCAGAAGGCCGTGGACAACATTTCCAACTGCTGTAAAGAGCTTCAGCTTCCTTTAAATGCTGATACCAGCAAGATAATGCTTGCATCACAGAGAAAGAACTCGATAGTCTCCGATAACAAGAGTACTGGCGAAAGTCTGGAACACCTCTTATAGATAAATACTCTTATTTAAGTGAAGTACTAGGAAGCCATACCAAAGAGGACGAATACGTAAAACCGAATGTGCAAGGTGAGTGGAAGGCTTCGATATGGAAGAAGAATCCTGGAGAAGTGTACTGCATCTATAAATGGAGTCGTACTTGCTGCAATCATACCAGATCAGTGTAATACATACTGTAGTAAAGAGGGCCTCGGAACGTAAATAGGAATCGTTGGCAGGAAGGGAGGGTTATTCTTGTGGAAGGCAGTTGGGTAAACTTAGATGGTCTTTAATCGAGGCAGACCTACGACAATTCTTCTGTTACAATCATACTTCTCGCAGATTAACATTTGAGAGGTAAGGGCTCGTATAGAAACGGTAGGGAATAGTTTTTCCCTCGTTCATTACCTCAGTGGAATAGAACAATAAAAACGCTAGTGTTGATACGAGGTATACCGTATTCGCGGTTTTGCTGAGTATATTTATGCAGAACTGCCGCCCGTAACTCCTTCCCACACTTTAAAAACAAAGCAAGTCTGATGTCTTGCCTCATGATCCCACGACAATTTGCACACGCGGCTACTGTGACAATTCATTATCCCACTCTGCCTGAATCTCACTTCGTCAGTAGATAAAGAGGAAGCTGTGAACTGCGGATCAATAGCTCTCTGCCCTCATGTATATTAAGTGGGGATGATATGTTCTCGTTCTACACACATAGAAGGTGGGATGTTCTAGGTGTTTCTTCAAAGAGTCGTCGGACGCATTTTCTCTTCTGTTTCGGCAGATATTTACAATTTCGTTTTCGTAATGTATAGCTGCTGTCGGGCCAAACAGCCAGTGCTCATCACGCCTTTAATACGACGTCCAACGTTGACGGAAGGCGGCAGGCGAAGATTTACGTGCCCATTCGATAGAGTGGTCCGAAATTAGTCTAGCACGATATTCGTTCTGTCGATATGTACTAAAAGGAACAGTCAAAGACGAAGTACTCTAGCACGACAGCACCTTCTTGGCCCACGCTGACAGCTAACGCCATGCAGTAGTGCTACTAAGTGGCTGAAGAAGTACAGGTTATTCTTCCAGTTTTACTGTATCTCTTTATATATATATATATATATATATATATATATATATATATATATATATATATATATATATATAATCGTACATGCAGAAAAATGTAAACACACGAAAGAAATAAACACCCACACATGCATTGGGGAATAGCAGACGCTCCCACCACCACCAAACAACCCAGCAATAGCAAAACAAAGTACACGAAGCAGTGGGATAGCAGTAATTCTTCAGAAGCCGGCCGGGGTGGACGAACAGTTCTAGGCGCTACAGTCTGGAATCGCGCGACCGCTACGGTCGCAGGTTCGAATCCTGCCTCGGGCATGGATGTGTGTGATGTCCTTAGGTTGGTTAGGTTTACGTAGTTCTAAGTTCTAGAGGACTGATGACATCAGAAGTTAAGTCCCATAGTGCTCAGAGCCATTTGAACCATTTGAATTCTTCAGAACACGAAAAGGTGAATATGTTTCATGTTATTGAAAACGATGTGTTCTAAAATCCATTACATATATGTAGAAGAACAGGAAGAAAGACGTACGCACCAGAAAACAGCGGGTAACGTTAATAATTAATACTGTTTACAGTAGTAAGTTAAAGCGTCGGAATTGTTCATGATCCTAGCAGACAAAACTGAAAGGAAAACCATATTGTCACGCTTGACCACTAAAGGTGCTTTAAAATAATGCGAAACTCGTTTGGCCTTAATATGACTTTCTTTACAGTCGCAAAAGATTGTATTTAAGCTAGAAAATATTCAAGCTATACAACTTGTATAACTGCGACTGGGAAAACGAAAAGACGCCGAGAAACAAAGACTAAAATATGTAATAGTATCATATTTCACTATTTGCTTTGTTCACACTCCACTCAATCGATAATGTTGTTTTGAAGCTACGACACTCTCAAGTCAGTACGTACGGAATGACTTACGTGAGAGGTAGCTGTAAATACTAAGTTTGACAACAGCATTGTGAAGAGCATGGTAGAGGTTACTCCCCATTGTAACAGTTATTAGTCTTTCTTCCCGTTCCATTCACCTACGGGGTGCGGGAAGAATGTCCGTTTAAGTGCCTCTGTGCATGCTGTAATTACCGATATCTGATCTTCGAATTCGTATGGGAGCGAGACGAGACAGTCATGGTGTAAAAGCAGTTACTGAAACCTCATGAGTAAGCTTTCTCGGGACAGTTGCGTAAATCCTCAAGTGTTTGCCACTTCAGTTTCTTCGGCATCTCTGTGACACTTTTCCACGGGAAACCCAAACCTGTGACCATTCGTGCTGCCCTTCTCTGTATACTCTCATAACACCTGTTCGTCATATTGGTGCGAATCCCATGTACTTGGGCAGTATTTCAGAGGATGGGTGTATTGTAAGCGATATACTTTGTAGACGGATTGCACTTTCGTTGTATCCTACCGGTGTTCCATTTCATATCCTTAAAAATTGTTACGCACAGATATTTATATGAGTTGAAAGAATTCAATTGTGATTTATTGATATTGTGTTGTGTTGTAGCCGTATGAAGATAGATTTTTTTTTTTTTTTTTTTTTTTTTTTTGCTTTGTGAAGTGCCAAATTTTCTTTTCTAACCATTTAAAACAAGTTATCGGTCTTTGCACCACATTGAAATCTTATCAACATGTAAGTGAATATTTGTGTAGCTGCTTTTACACACTATTTCATAACAGATAAATGCATCATCTGAAAGAGTCTGATGTTACTATTAATATAGTCTGTGACATTAATATACAACATGTACAGAAAAGATTCCAACAGACTTTGCTGGGACACATCGTAAGTTGCTTCTACATCTGTCTATGGCACTTTGTCCTCGTTACCTACGAATCCTCAGTCCAGTCGGTATCGCTTGATACCTTAGACAAGCGTATTTTTGACAGTAAGTATATGTGTGGTGATATGTCAAATGTTTGTCGGAAGTCAAGAAATACTACATCAGCCTGACTGCCTTGATCCACTGCTTTCAGGACGATACTTGAGTAAAGATCGAGTAGGGTTTTGCATGGTCTATGTGGTCGAGAAAGCTCACTGCACTAGAGCTCACAACATACTCCAAAATTCTAGAACAATGGATTTCAAGGATATTAGATGGTAATTTTGAGGATTACTTCTCTAGTTGGGTGTGACGTGTATTCTTTCTCTCCCTCTCTCCCTCTCCGCAGAGAAGCGAGAACAAATCGCAGCACCACTCCTGGCTGTTCCTTTAAAGCGCTTTTTCTTTGATACCCTTTCTCTCTCTGGAATGGCCGGACACTAACTTTAGTGCTGCTAACATCCTTTAAATGTCACCAGAATTTCTTTGTGGTATGCTTGAGATTTCTTGACAAGATTCTGCTGCGGTTGTTGTTAAAAGCTTCACTCATTCCTCTACCGTCAGCCAAACACGTTTCAATCAGCATCTGTACTTTATAGCCCTGTACTTTGTTTTACACCTATTGTACGGTACTTACTCTTTCCTTATCAGTTTCTTTACGGAAACTGTATACAATGAGAAGTTCTTCCGAACGTGAAGTATTCTGCTAGATACCTGTCTATCCAGTCAACAACCAACTATTCTTCTAAGTTTGTCACAGTTCTGCATCCTCCTGGCCAGGGCTACATGTTTGGAGCAAAACATAACAAATAAGAAATGAGCAATGAACTTCAATGAGAAGAAAGCTTGTACCACAAGGAACGTAACATTCGGGACACAAGCTAAATTGCCCAGATTTCAACAAGTATTTGTTTCCGAACATATGTACTATCTCATGTAAGACTGTCAGATGCATTTTAACGCCCGCTTATTCATCTACAACTGCATCTACATGGCTATCTGCCAAACACACTTACGTTCCTGACAGAGGGTTCCTCGAACCACTTGCGCGCTAATTCTCTTATTACTCGACTTTAGAACAGCGCTCGGGAAAAACCAACACCTATTTATTTCCGGGCGAGACCTGATTTCCCTTATTTCATTACGATGATCGTTTCTCTCTGTGGAGATCGGCGGCAACAAAATATTTGCGAATTCGGAGGAGAAAGTTGGTGATTGAAATTTCGTGAGAAGATCGAGAAACGCCTTTGTTTTAATGATGGTCACCCCCAAATCCTGTAACTTGTCCGTTGACACTTTCTCCCCTAATGCTCGATAATACACAACGTGCTGCCCTTCTTTGAACTTTCTCGATATACTTCAATCCTATCTGGTAAGGATCCCACACTGCACAGCAGTACTTCAAAAGAGGACGGACAAGCGTTATGTAGGCAGTCTCTTTAGTAGGTCTGCTGCATCTAAGTACTGTGCCAATAAAACGCAGTCTTTTGTTCGCCTTCCCCAGAGCGTTTTTTATGTTTTCTTTCCAACTTAAATGGTTCATCCGAGGTATTTAGGTGAATTTACGTGATTTGTTTTTGACTGACTTCTCGTGTAACCGGAGTTTAACGGATTCCTTTTAGCACTCATGTGGATGTCCTCACACTTTTCGTTATTTAGGGTCAACTGCCAATTTTCGCACCATACAGGTATCTTTTTTAAATCGTTTTGCAATTGTTTTTAATACTCTGATGGTGTTACTAGACGATAAATGAGCTGCAGCATCTGGAAACAACCTAAGACGGCTGCTCAGATTTTCTTCTAAATCGATTATACAGATATAGCCGGCCGATGTGGCCGAGCGGTTCTAGGCGCTTCAGTCTGGAACCGCTCGACCGCTAATGTCTTAGGTTCGAATCCTGCCTCGGGCATGGATGTGTGTGTCCTTAGGTTAGTTAGGTTTAAGTAGTTCTAAGTTCTAGGGAACTGATGACCTCAGATGTTAAGTCCCATAGTACTAAAAGCCATTTTTGATTATAGAGATAAGGGAGCCAGACATCACCTCTGTTTTACTCGATGACTTACCTTCAGTTAGTACGAATTGTGACCTTTATGATAGGAAATCACGAGTCCAGTGGCCTAACTGAAACGATATTCCATAGGCACTTAAACAGATTACAACCCGCTTCTGAGGTATGGTGTCAAAAGCTTTCTGGAAATCTAGAAATACGGAATCAATTTGAAATCCCTTGACGGTAGTATTCAACACTTTGTGTGGGTCAAGAGCTAGTTGTGATTCACAAGAACGATGTTTTCTAAATCCATGTTGACCGTGCGTCAAGACACTACTCTCTTCGACATGATTCGTAATGTTCGAACACAATATATGTTCCAAAATCCTGCTGCGTATCGAAGTTAATGATATTGGCCTGTAATTTAATGGATTACTCCTATCGCCTTTCTTGAATATTGGGGTGACGTGTGCTACTTTCCAGTCTTTGGGTACGGGTCTTTCGAAGATCGAACGATTGTATACGAACTTTAAGTATGGAGCTATTGCATCAGCATACTCTGAAAGGAATCTGATTGGTATAGAGTTTGGACTGTAAAATTTGCTTTTAGTAAGTAATTTAAATTCCTCTACTATTGCGCAATAAATACGGATACCAACGGCACCTCTGCACTGGACAGAGAGATTCCGCGCCCTCCCTGGTGCCGGTACGGTGACTCTGCGGGCCACGGCAGTTTGTCGGGTGAGGCGAGTCTTTTGTCCTGCAGCCGGATCACATGGTATCCGGGGCCCTGTCGGTCTGTTCTCGGCTGCCGATAGCGAAACCCGAGCCGCGCCGCCGCCCGCTACCTGGGCGCGACCGAACTCTGCTCTACACCTGTTGTGTCAAGTCTGGCGGAAACTGCGGCGTGGCGCGGCGACCTGGTCGTCTGGCAGTGTGCCCTGCACTAATTACTATCTTACGTAAACTGAAGATGGAGGGGACGAGAAAGGAAAGGAAACGGAAGGAGCTGATGATGTCAGCTGGATCTAGACTTTATGCATAATCAATGGCGACGAGTGGAAATGTGTGCCGAACCGGGACTCGAACTCGGTATCTCCTGCGTTCTAGGCAGCTGCCATAATCACTGCGCCAATCGGACGCAGTTTTTATCATAAATGCGCGGACTATCTCGGCACGCCTCTCGATCGACCTACAGTCCCGCCTATCGAAAGTCCCGGTACATGTGCTCCATGCCAGCTACATTGAGCTTCCCGCCGGAAGATGAACATGATTGTGCATCCGTACTGAATTTTGTAGATTCATTGTCCTCCGAGGTGAATAAATTATATGGCATGTCCAAAAGAACAGACACTATGCATTCATAGAATTGATTCGCCTCGATGGGCAGTTAATCCAAACCTTCAGTGCGAATACATAATATCTTTCGACCTCCAGCGGGAATCTAAAATAGCGAACATGGAGAACTTGGACGGGGACTGTGGACAGGTGGCGCTAGGTGGGAGTGTGAGTCGGTCAGATAAGGTGTCGACATAGTCCGAGCATTTCCGATGTGCCCAGATGACGCAGCAGTTAACGCAATTGTCAAGCAAGCAGGAGATCTAGTGTTCCAGTCCCGGCCTGGTACACATTTCCAAACGTCTCCACTGATTTCGGATAAAGTCCCGATCAGCTGATATCATCAGCTTCTTTCATTTCCTTTCTCCCCGAAGAAACAGACACCACGCGTTCATATAACTAATCGCTTTGTTATACAGGGTCTGCGCCTCTCGAACTTGAATGGAAACCACTTCCTCATGCTCCATATTCTCCAGACTTAGCCCCTTCTGATTATCATCTTTTCCGGTCTCTCTGGTAGAAGCCGACTTTGGGAAAGATCAGTTTCGATTCCGGGGAGATGTAGAAAACCGCGAGGTAATACTAACCCAAAGAAAGCTTTTGACAGTGTTGACTGGAATACTCTCATGAAAAATCTGAAGGTAGCAGAGGTAAATTTACAGGGAGTGAAAGGTTATTTACAACTTGAACAGAAACTAGAGGCCAGTTATAAGAGTTGAAGGTCACGAAAGGGAAGCAGTGTTTGAGAAGGAAGTGAGATAGAGTTGTAATCTATACCCATGTTCTACATATGTATAATGAGCAAGAAGTGAAGGCAAACAAAGAGAAAAATTGGCGTAGGAATGAAAGTTCTGGGAGTAGAAATAAAAACTTGGAAGTTTGCCGATGACACTGCAACGCTGTCGGGGACAGCTACTAAACAGAATAGACAGCGTATTGAAAGGAATATAAAACCTGAGCATCAACAAAAGCAAAATACGGGTAACTGAATGTAGCCGAATTAAATTAGGTGGTGATGAGGAAATTAGATTAGGAAGTGAGTTTTGATATTTGGGCAGAAAAATGACCGATGATGGTCGAAGTAGAGAGGCAAGAAAAGCGTTTCTGGACGAGAGACATTTCTTAATTGCTTTCAACATTTCGCGGCCCTGTCAGCAACTGTATGAATATTAATTTTAATTTTAAAAATCAACAGCCTCAGTTGCACAGATTACCTAGATTTACCTAGGTTTCAGTCGGGATAACCCAACCTTCTTCAGAATAAAAGTAACTACCGTTTGTACACAATGGACATCGTCAAGCTAAAACTAAAAATCTATCAGTTATCGTCAGACAGTAAAAACTTATCTGAAACTGCCTCGTCCCCACTTCGCGACCGCGATGCGGCAGCCAAGAGTGCTGTACTGGAACTGGAGTATACACACATATTACCCGAACTCTTACTGGACTTGGTAAGAATGTCTTTCACGAGTAATGAGTGTGTTGGGTAGGGACACTACGAATGTAGTGTGTGGACAGGTAAGGTGATAATGTGGGTCTCGCGGGAGGCGTGCGCGAGATAGTCCCTGCAGTCGCACTATCCTCTGTGCCCTCGGTGACTCAGATGGATAGAGCGTCTGCCATGTAAGCAGGAGATCCCGGGTTCGAGTCCCAGTCGCCGGCACGGTAGCTCAGCGTGTTCGGTCAGAGGGCTTAGCTACCCTCTGTAATAAAAAAACTGAGTAAACGGATCAACGAAGAACCTGAATGAGTGGCATCGGACGTCCGCCACGAGCAGATTCAACGAACAATATAGAACGATGGATAGAGCGTCTGCCATGTAAGCAGGAGATTCCGGGTTCGAGTCCCGGTCAGGGCACACATCTTCACCTGTCCCCGTTGATATATATCAAAGCCCGTCAGCAGCTCAAGGTATTAATATATAATTTTACTTTCGCTCTAGACGGCTGTAGGTCATCAATGGTGTCCGTTCTTTCGGACATGTCCAAAAGAACAGACACCATATTTATATAAGTATTCCATTACTTTGTTTTTAATACCAGCGTATTTCATTTGGCGACTACGTTTACTTTCAGTAGGCTTAAAAGTGTCAAACCTTCGAAATTGCAATCGCTATAAATATTTGTTTTTTAACAGACATAAACAGAATGACAGCGTTCGATAGATATAAAATGCTTGGCTACTAATTTTAAATCAATAGCAACTGCCGTATCATAAGCTTAGCTAGCAGGATTCGTAGAGGAATTACGAAACAGCTTAAGAAGATCGTCACGTTTCATCAGTGTACGTTTAGTAAGCAAGACAGCGCTACGGATTTGCTCATTAAACTCCATTGGTAGGTGTTACAAGCGAGACGGTGTGCACCACTGAGAGATATGCTGTTAAAATTTCGTGCGTTTTAAGAAGTGTCAGACAATATGAAATGTCCCAGACAGACTACACCTCGCGAAATTACCTTGAAAGGATAAATAGAGAAATTAGAAATTGTATGGTGACTTGCTGCCAGACGCTTTTCCCACGGAAAAGGAGGGGGGGGGGGGGGGGGGGCAGGGATAGGAGGGAGGGTACGGCAGTGACGGAAGTACACTTCGTCGCATATAGTAAGGTGTCTTGCGGAGAATAGATGTAAATGTAAATGAAGGTTTGTGCTTATGTACGGCCCACGAGTAACTGCATTGGTACCCGCATTTCGCTCATTGCTGCAAGTTGTCGTCGACTTCGTACGTGTCCTATTCGCGGCGGCATAAGTCACTAAGAGAAATGCTCCTTTTGGTGTGTTTTATCCGGTAGTCATTTGCTAAGAAACGGTGGTAAATTCAGAAGTCAAAGAGAACAACAAATTTGTTTCATAGTAACTTAAGAGAGAGAGAGAAGTGTTGTGAGGGGAGCGATAATGCAGCTATACGTTTAGTTTCTCTTTTAGAGCAAACAATAAAAGAACCTGGACGGTCCGCTGCAGTATACGAAAAAGCTCTTTACGGTAAGCACCTTAGTGCGAACGATAGCACATACTGATATAAATAATTCCGCAGCGCCGATATCTCTTCGAGACAACTATAGCTTAAATCAGCTTAATTCTCCCGAGCACCATCGAATTCCTTGAGGATTGTAGGACCACGAGAGTGTAGAACTTGCGGGGCTTGTTTACAGTCACAGACGGCGCGCCTAACAAGTGTAATGCTTTGAGAACTTGTCCGGTCCACTTG
This sequence comes from Schistocerca americana, assembly GCF_021461395.2. Taxonomy (NCBI): domain Eukaryota; kingdom Metazoa; phylum Arthropoda; class Insecta; order Orthoptera; family Acrididae; genus Schistocerca; species Schistocerca americana. Next base: position 657,389,881 of record NC_060122.1, read on the forward strand.
TTGACAACCTGTTACCCTCTAACGAACATGGCGTGGTAGTGTTTACGAGGCAGACAGGAGGAGCAAACAAGCACTAATTTGTTAAGAGCGTACACTGAGATATCCTTAGAACTGCTCGTCGTGACGTACAGTCGGTGGACATCAGAGGGACTGACAGTCCGTAGTTTTGACGCTCACGAGGCGGCGTTCACCTCGGACACTCATTATTTTTATTAGAGTTTCAGCATACTGCCTGTCGAGGGCAGTTTTTGCTCCATTTCATGACCGTTTACGTTCTAGACAGGGATAGGAACTCTCATTACTCTTGCTCAGCTGCGTGTTGGGCAAAATATGGTGCAAGGATATAAAACTTCGAGACCTGTTTGAACTTGTAAGGACTGGCCTAAGGACAATGGTGTGGAAATAGACTGTTTAGCTTTTCCATATGACATAAACACAATGAAGGAACATTTTGAAATAGCAGCAGATAAATTGTAATGTACTTCATTGCAATATATTGTAATAACAACTAGACGATAACCGATTTCGCCGCTGTGGCCGAGCGGTTCTAGGCACTTCAGTCCGGAACCGCGCTGCTGCTACGGTCGCAGGTTCGAATCCTGCCTCGGGCATGGATGTGTGTGATGTCCTTAGGTTAGTTAGGATTAAGTAGTTCTAAGTTCTGGGGATTTTAGTGGGCAAGCATGTAGTCCACATCAACCGATACACCGGGGCCCCCATAGACCACGTTCAGACGGTTTCAGACCGAAGTGCAAAGTGCACTACCGCGTTATCATGCTGGAATCTCAAATCGCGCCGCATGCCCCGTAGCACTTCTTCCAAAACTCTGCCAGCTCTTTTTGCAGGAATATCAATACCTGGCACCCGTTAGGTGGGAAGGAACGATGTCCGGTCCAACCACGAGACCATTGCAGATTCCCGCCCAGACACTCATGCCGAAGGTGTGCTGAAATCTTCTTGATGCCAAATGTGGCTATTTCAAGGTTCAAAACATCTTCCCTGTTCAAATGCACTTTGTCGGTGAAAGAAATTCATTTTGGAAACAGAGGAATATCCACGCATCTGTGTAAGAATCAGTTACAGAAATTGACACGTGGCAAAAAATCCGCCGGGGAACATGGAATGTACGTTCTGAGGGTGATACGGCTGCAGTTTGTTTATGCAGAACACGCCAGACCGACGAGTTAGACACGTGTAAGTCACGTGCAATTGCTAGAGTAATCGTCGATCGGTTTTGTTCAACTTGATGAAGCACTTCCACTTCGAAAATGACAATGGTTCAAATGGCTCTGAGCACTATGGGACTTAACATCTGAGGTCATCAGTCCCCTAGACTTAGAACTACTGAAACCTGACTAACCTAAGGGCATCATACACATCCAGGCCCGAGGCAGGATTCGAACCTGCGACCGTAGCGGTCACGCGGATCCTGACTGAAGCGTCTAGAACCGCTCGGCAACTCCGGTCGGTGAAAATGACAATGCGCCTCCTTCTTGGAACACCACAGTTTGCTCTGTCGCTTATAATTTCTCACTTTCCCGCAACCATTGTTCCACTGTGGCAAGCATGGTGTGAGATGGAGTCACACGATTTGGAAAGTACTCGTAGTACAGATGCTGAGCTTCTTTTCAATTACGGCGAGCTTCACCGTAAATTAACAACATATTGGTGTATTCCGCGAACTTGTACTCAGGCATCCTTTTACTGCAGAGCCGGCCGCGGTGGCCGAGCGGTTCAAGGCGCTACAGTCTGGAACCGCGCGATCGGTACGGTCGCAGGTTCGAATCCTGCCTCGGCCATGGATGCGTGTGATGTCCTTAGGTTAGTTAGGTTTAAGTAGTTCTAAGTCCTATGGGACTGATGACTTCAGAAGTTAAGTCCCATAGTGCTCAGAGCCATTTTTTTTTCAACTCAGATCCTTTGGTTCTCTTCTTCTATGATTTACTTCCACACAACATTGTACTTCGGACGTATATTGTCGGAAATATCTTTTTCAAATGAAGATCTATGTTTGATGATAAATGATTCCTTTACCTGTTCCGGCCTCTTTACATCGTCTTTACTTTGTCTGGAATGCTTTATTTTGCTGCCGAGCAGCGGAATTCCTTTACTACGTACACTGCATCGGCCTCAGTTTTGTTTGATATTAAGTTTGCCTCTGATCTTGTTTCTGCTGCTGCATAATATTTTCATTTCCCTTTGGTTTACTATTAATCCATATTTTGTCCTTAGCATATTGTTCATTCTGTTCGATAGATATTGTGATTTTTCCCGACGTTCACAGCTAACAGCAAAATATCAGCGAATCTTATCATAGATGATTCCTTTTACCCTGAATTTTAATCCCAGTCCCAGATCTTTCTTTTATTTCCTTCATTGCTTTTTAGATACACAGGTTGAATAGTAGAAGAGAAAGATTGTATCCATACATTATGCCCTTTTCAATCAGAGTACTTCTCTTGTGGCCTTCCATTGTTATTGCTTCTTGATGTCATACATATTTTATGTTACCCACTTTTAGTTTTAGCTTATACATGCTTTTCTGATAGTTTCAAACTTCCTGCAACAGTTTATGTCATGGGACGCCTTTCATACGCTGACAAATCCCATGAAAGTACAGAAAAACTTGATCATAGCGGAAGCCGTATAATTCTGAAATATGGCCAAACCGTCTGTCCAGAAGCATTCAATACACTTTCATATGCTAATTTTGTGTGTAAAGTGGAACGTGCCTAAAACTGAAACGGAATGCAAATTTTAAGACTTAACCCTAGGACGCCCAAGCCTTTTTTTCTAACTTGGATGCCTAAGGGGAGGGTTCGGCGAGCCCACAGGTATTAAATAAGTTTACTGACGAAAAATTACAACTTTCAAAATTGTTTATGTATTTTAACTAAGGAATCGGTTTATAAATGTTGTTAATTGTTATAAATATTGGATTGAGTGCATAAAAAATTGACATATTACAATACAAAATACAGATGTGTTCATATACAATAGACTACTCTCGAGTCCTCAACTTGAAGGCAAGAGACACACTTCACGATTTTTTCTGAATGTGTGTTACACACGTGTTTATGACACTGTCCACAATACTGTTTTGGTTTACTTAGATTGTTGTACTTCTGCTTCTTTGTTTTAGCTTTTCTTACACAAACTTGGCACCGACCTTTCCCTGCAGGAGGCTGACGTGCTTCTGTTGTCACTTCTTTGATTTCCTTTTGTAGAATAGTCTCCATTGATTGAACAATTTGGTTAGATAACCCTCTTGCATTGGCACTTCTTTCTTCTACCTGCAATTTCACTACTTCCATCCCAGCTTGCAGAAGATAAAGTTTCCGTTTGTTGTGTTTCTTTTCATTCCATCTTGGATGTTGCTGGATAAATATAGTGGTTGCATTGATGGCACAAATATCGATGAGAGAGTAAAATACAGATAGAGGCCATCTCTTTGTTTCCCTCTTGCAGATGTACATACGCGCCATTTGATCAATGGTATCAATTCCACCTTTAGTGGAATTATAATATGCATTTATCTCGGTTTTATTCTTCTCTCCTCCAACAGTGCCATTATCTTGGTGCATTGTTTGACAACATCAGTAAGTTTTTACTTGGTTTCATTTTTGCTGTTTAGGACACCAAAGTTACTGGAGGCCTACCTGTTGGGAACTGCACTAATTCACTGCAAGTTTACAAGGTAAATAACAGCTGACTGACATCAACAATCACTTCCTCTGAAAGTAAACCGATTGTTGTGAATATCAAGAATACCAACCAACAAGAAACAAACTTGCATTGTTGTAGAGATGAGAAATACGAAATCCTACTAAGGGAAACTTTCTATAGCATGGAAGCCTAAGGGGGGGGGGGGGGGGTTGTTGGACCCATAATAAGTTTATTTATTTTTTCTTTCAAAGCAGGAATTTTATATAAAATATATTGACACTAACGTTTCATAAAATAGCCAACAAACAATAACTCAAAGGGAATATGTAGTATGAAAGTTACTTGGGGAAAAGCAGGGGACATAAAAAAATTGTGGTTTCAACGAACCCTCCCCCCCCCCCCCCCCCCCCCCCCGCCTTAGGCGTCCTAGGGTTAATTAATAATTCACTTTATATTGCGGAGCTTGTAGAGTACTCCTGCAGTACGGTCTACATTAGTTATTCACGACTCTGCTAGGTCGCTATGTAACACGAAAACTGTACGGCGCTGACAATGCTGTTACGCGGCGCAAAACCAAGAAAAGGGGTTCGGCGCAAGCTGGCGCTGCGGGAAAGGACATTAAACCGCCCCGCTCTGTGCAACAACGAACAAGCTTCGCACAGTGTCGGTACATCAAAGGAAATGACTCGTTCATGAACGCTTTGTTTGTTGGCGTTTCTCGTTTCCTATTATTATTGAGATGCGCAGGCGCACACTGGAACATTGTTGTGCAGCTACGAACACTCTGCTGCAATCTATGCAATGAAAGAGGTGGGTGTTGTTCCGTAAAACAATAGTTTTACCCTGCAAGGCCAAGCGTTCCAAAGAAATGCATTAGCATTATTTTCTGCCAGTTTCAGTTGACCAGTAGCATTTTAAGTGATAACATGATGTCGAACAAAAAGTATGTGTCACTAACATTTAACGGAATGGTTAAGGTAATCGAGGCGAGTGAGAAAGACGCGAAATAATGATCCGTTTGAAATGCGGTAAAACACAAATTCATGATAAAATGGTTCAAATGGCTCTGAGCACTATGGGACTCAACTGCTGAGGTCATTAGTCCCCTAGAACTTAGAACTAGTTAAACCTAACTAACCTAAGGACATCACAAACATCCATGCCCGAGGCAGGATTCGAACCTGCGACCGTAGCGGTCTTGCGGTGCCAGACTGCAGCGCCTTTAACCGCACGGCCACTTCGGCCGGCTAAATTCATGATAACTTAAGAAACAAGTGTAAGATAGGGATTAGTGGATGAAAGGCAACGGGCAAATGAAAAGAAAGGCAAAGAAGACTGGAAATGAACAAATTAAAACAAGACAGTGTGGGAATGGTTCGTAAGTGCGCTGGTAAAAAACTTACCTTTTGCCTGGACGCATGTGGCAGACTGAGGCTCTGTAAGTCGTTACATGGCGTAGAAATACGGAGTTTAAGGCATTCACAGAAGGGCTGAACAGCTTCAAAGCTAGGCACAACATCGTGTGGAATGAAGCTTTGAGGAACTTAATGATGTTTAAGAAAGTGTAGCAACAGCATGAAAGACAATACCGTACAACGTAACTGAGAATTATGACCGGAAAGACGTACTCAGTGCGGATGAAATGCAATTGTTTTATCGTGCACTGTCTTCGAAGTAGAAAGTGCTCCGACGGTAAAATGTCCAAGAAGAGACTCATTGTACCGCTGTGTGGAAACATGTCAGGTGAAATGGAAAAGCCACTGGTGATTGGAAAGACGGCAAAACGGCGTTGTTTCAAAAAATTAGGCGTCAGTAAGCCTCCAGTCACATGTCGAAGCGATAAAAAGATGTGGATGGTGAGTGGTTCTATGGAAGAACTACTGCGATCTTTCAATGCCAGAATGGAAAGAACAAATCGCCGAGCTCTGCTTTTCTCAGACAGTGCAACCTGCCACCCGAAAGTCAAGTTATCAAACGTGAAGTAGTCTTTGTTCCTGCCAGCTTCAACCAGCCTCACACAACCCATGGACCAGGGGGTTATTTACACATTCAAGTCCCAACATAGGCGGTTACTGACGCAGTCTCTTATTGTTAGTGTAGAAGAAACCGAAAGTGCATTTGCTCTTGCATGATCAGTTTCTGGACGCAGTAAGTTGGATTGGCTTGGTACTAAGGGAAATAAAGCCAGAAACTATTACTATTTGCTTCAACAAAGCAGGATTTGGAGGTGAAGGACAAAACGTTTCTGTGGCCATCAAAGCTTAAGAAAATGCAGCAGCAATTGCTGTATTAATTAAAATGCGAAACATTTCATGTAGTGCAGATGACTACAATCGAAGTGGCGACTTTCGTCAACTCAGTACACTTATATTTCAGCAACAGATTTGAAAGAAATCCGGAACACAGAAGATGATCAGGAAGAAAGAAAGGGAGAAGAAGAGGAGAAAAATGATGTCTTTAGAAAAATTAATGCGCCTGAAGAAGCTACTGCACGGATAAACGTTGTTATCCAATTTGCAGCACACAGAAATCCTCCCAGGTAATTAGAACTGTTGTATAGTGCAAAAAATTGCTAGATGAAACAATTTTGAAAAGGAAATTCAAACAGGTTACCCTTCCTGATATGCGACGAAAAATATGAAATACGAGGGTTATTCGGAAAGTAAGGAACGATCGGTTGCGAAATGGAAAATACAGTGAAAATCTGATGAAGCTTTGCACAGATGCGTTGGGCACTGTGTCTAGTACGCCATCGATCACATCATGTCGCTCTTTTCAGATCTGAGCTCACAGTGACATCGTAAAGATGGCTAGAAATTTGCGTCCCCCGCCAAGTATGAGGGCCTGGTGAAAGATTTCGCCTGTAACGTAACTTTCATGCGGTTCGTTCTACACGACAATTCTCGGCCGAAATCTGCAGGGGCAATGAAGATGCTCCTGCAGCGTTTTCGATGGTAAGTGTTTGATCACCCACAATACAGCCTGTAACTGGCTACCCCTGAGGTTCATCTCTGCTCAAATGAGTCGCTGGCTATGAAGATAATATTTTGACACAGACAACGAACTGCAGTCCAGAGTAGAAAACTGTCGAAAAGCACTGGCGGATGTCTTCTATAACGAGGGGACTGGAAAGTTGGTACAACGCTACGACAGATGTCCAAGTCTGAGCTGTGACTGCGTAGAGCAGTAGCTGGAAGGTGTAGCTAACTGTTGCAAATAAAACAGTTTTGATTTTCACTGTGGTTCTCATGTTCCGACCTATTGTTCCTTACTTTCCGAATAGTCCTCGTATAAAGCAAATGAACACAGGCATAATATCATTGTACATCAACACTAAAAACGAATTTAAAATTGAAGTAAAAATACAAAAATGCCGTATGTTTATTGGTTATTGGAAAATGTAGTGTTCTGTTTTAAAATATACCCTAAATGAAATCTACTGTGCAAGAATGAAGGTATTTAAATACTTGCATAATTACAAATTTATACTTTTGTGCGCGATGCCTGACAAATTTTGTGTAGCCTCGTGAGTTTTGTGTAATCCGGAAACTTCACCAATTTGGAAAGTTATTTTTGGCCCATGCGATTCTATTTCGAGCAGGTTTCACTGATACTGATTCTTCTTAGGTCTTGCTTCCATTACCGAGCATAGTGTGAGATCTTCCTTTGTGGTGTCCTTACATTTCAGTATGACAAAAATGGTAATTATCTAACAGATTCTCTATTTTCCTCTCAATTTACATGACAGTAATGACTACTGCAGTTCTTCGGTGGACCTGGAGGCGTATCTGAACCTTGTCCTCCCCAGTGCGACCTCAGTGTCTTAAATACTGCACCACCTCAAGGGTTGTCAGTGATGGACCAACGTTCCATAAGGTGGATGACCGAATGTCCTGTCTGATCGGTATACAACCCAAGGTAAACACCACATTTAGCGCCAGAGAAACTTATATGAGGAAAGCATTAACAACGTGATATTTAAAAATATTACGACACGGAGCCACACTTCTTGCCAGCATTTGACGGAAACGGTGTTTCCACATCCTACGCTGCCTTTCCCCACTCCATTCCCACCGAGCGTTCCTGGATGCTGTCCAGTTGCTGCAGCTGTAACTGTAGCTCATCTCGCGAAAGTTATCTGTACAAAAACAATAAGAAAACTGGATCCACGATAGAGAAAAGGATCGATATTCCAGGGTACAGAGGCAAACCGATGTTTAACAGCTAATTATTAATTTCGTCGTTCAATTAGCCCTGACAGACGTTGTGCTGAAGTTCATTTAAACTAATTACAGAGAGGGGAACTCAAGCAGTAGCGTGAAATAATCACGTATGTCGCCAGCAGCAGATGTAAATACGAGCAGCAGGTCACGGGTGACGTACGACACGTGTCGCGGGCAGTCGGGAGTCGGGACCATTACAGCAGACGTAAAGACGCGGTTAACAAAACGAACGACGCGCGCGAAATTGCGTGCGACGCAGGATTTAGTGGCGACTGTCTCGAACACGGGTACCAAAGTAATGTTTCCATTTTTTACCGCTCCTCCCGTAAGGGGCCCGTTGTTCACTACGCGAACACCTGCAAATATCGTGCGGGCCGAGCATCGAAAAATCAATTAGCCCGGTATTAGCATAACAGCGCCGTATTTCCGTACTAGAGGAAAATAAAACGAAGGAAAACGTCATAAAGTCTGTGTCGCGGTGGACGGGCGTGTGTGTGTGTATTTGCCGGTCGCTGGACACGGCTTGCGTCGCCCCTCACCTCACTGTAAGAGTGAGTACCTGATTCTTCTACACACCAAACCACGAGCGTTTTCGCAATAAATACGGTAAACGCTTCATACGTTACTGGTACACCCAACTGAACAGGGAAGTGAAAACAAACAAAGGAAGGGAGATACCTCAGTACACATCACAGCGTAGCACAAATTTATACATGGCATACATAGGGTGTTTCAGGTACGAGGCAAGCACAGTGTTGTGCCGAAACGAATACCAGGGAGACAGAATCCGATCGAGACATACGCTCCGGACCGTTTGTCGGACTTCAGCAGGCGTCGTACCTGTTTAAGTCGAACTATGCAAATAAGGAGCGGTCTTGCTTGAGAGCAAGTTAGAGAAAATCGTTGAAGGATTGCGCAATTCAAACTGGTGTGCAAGGACATAGCCAGGATTTTGCCAAATGGTAGTGGCGGGGGTTTCCGGTTTGTTAAAGAGGATATTCAAAAGACTCATGTTCTTCATTTATTCTTTCACGTTTATCTATTTTTTAATTTTTATACATAATTTTCTTTCGGGAGGTATTCATTCAAGTATTATCTCGTCTAAATTTAAGCAAGAAAATATTTTCTTAAAACAGTATGACACACATTATATGTTGCTGAGAAATAAGCAGATTCACAATTAAATTTTTTTTTGGTATTATGATAATTTCACTCTATTGCCAAACGAATTAACATTATAACATGCATTACCCTTGCTCACTCTTCTAGTACAGAGTTCACTCATAAAACTAAATAGGTTCAAATCTCTTTTGTCAATGGCTATTTTTCACCTTCAACAATCTTGTATTTAAACATAACAATTATCTGAAACGAATTCAGAATTCTTTCACCACATCAAAGTATCCCAGATTCGTCAATTCAGTTTCATATTTTGTTAAAATGTCTTTAATTTAATTAAAACTCTGCAATTTCCCTATTTTATCGAGAATTTTAAAATTATTTCAAGAGTCAACTTGAAACTATAGCAAACACAGTTATATATTAAACAAAACGGAATACACAAATACTGTGACGTACAGTTTCGGGATCTTAACGTTGATTCAAATGGCTCTGAGCACTATGGGACTCAACTGCTAAGGTCATTAGTCCCCTAGAACTTAGAACTACTTAAACCTAACTAACCTAAGGACATCACAAACATCCATTCCCGAGGCAGGATTCGAACCTGCGACCGTAGCGGTCTTGCGATTCCAGACTGCAGCGCCATTAACCGCACGGCCACTTCGGCCGGCTCTTAACGTTGATTCACGCATTGATTTCAACTAGACTTCTAATATATGTGACCTCATAAATCAGTTTGTATTTATCACAAACATCCATGCCCGAAGCAGGATTCGAACCTGCGACCGTAGCGGTCTTGCGGTTCCAGACTGCAGCGCCTCTAACCGCACGGCCACTTTGGCCGGCTCTTAACGTTGATTCACGCATTGATTTCAACTAGACTTCTAATATATGTGACCTCATAAATCAGTTTGTATTTATCCGTTGTAATATGGTTATACAGCCTGGATGCTAAAAATGCCCTCTACTATGTACAACGTATGTTATAGTTCGTATAACTTTTATTTACAAATACGCTACAGCTGTGATGGTTGCATTTGGTGTTCCAAGGATATACAAATAAGAAATTTCATTCTAGAACATCGTTCTTGTAGTAAAACTGGAAGACATGATAAAGTTTGACTCCTCTTCGATGAAGCCTTTTCATTCAAGTATCTTTAAGAGAATTTGTATCGTTCAGGAAAGAGGCGAATTCGGAAGGAATTGGCTGTGGCCTGTAGCACGGGACCAGCTCCTGCACTTGCCTAAACTGAAAATGGGAAACCATAAAAAAACTATTTTCGAGATTTCCGGAGGATAGATTCGAACCACCTCGTGTCCAAGTACAGAGATTGCTATCTCAGTGCCTGAAGCTGCAGAGCTATCCCTGTCGGTAGAAAATTTGCAAAGAAAACTGGTTGCTGTGTATTGTTTCAAAATAAAATGCATCACAACAAAAGACGGAATTCTGATACTGCATGTCTGATAATGCATGTTTGGTCATTTGATAGTCCATGAATGCATGCACATTTTAAGATTTAATGGTACATGGAATTCCTGACATCAATTATCATAGTATTATAAGAGTGTAAATAGATTTTGGCCGAAAGTAGGAGGGTAGTGGGGGGGGGGGGGGCGGTGGCGAAGGTCGCAGTCAGCTCGGACGAATCGAAACAGCCCGCGGAAAAAACCTTTTACAAACGAACGAATTGTGAAATATGCTGTCATCACATATCCGTTGCGCTCCGCTCTCCTTCCCCCCCCCCCCCCCCTCCAGCCCCCCCCCTCCCCACCATTGACAGGTTTTCGTAACTGAGTACTATCTGGGTGACCAGACTAGGCGCTATTTTGCCATTTGGGTCACTAATGATAGCATTTTGAGCAATTGTTTTAAAGAAATGGAGAGCATCGTTTCAAAACGTATTAAATGCAGCCGAGATCAAAATACAATTTGATGCATTTTCACCCCAGTTGTGGCAAGCTCTTTAACGCTGTTGAGTAAGATCGGCTCACTATAATTTAGTGTTGAAGAACACGGATCGGAATAAATCGTATTATGTACATGGCAGCAGACGGTCCAATATGTATTATGTTCATGGCAAATTTCCCAGCGTGCATTATTACCCCGCTCTTCTGCTTGCAATTTCCACATTTTCATCTTACAGCTCACAGTACGCTGTTAATTATATAAATGTGGACTTTCGTTCACCACAGAGAGATATATACCCGCGAGAGAACTACGGGAAGGAAGCAGAATGAGATTTAAAGTTGCTAAAACTAAAAGACAGCGTAAAAATGAGGCTCAGTAAGTAATACACCTGATATATTTTACGAATGATCATTTTCAGTGAAATTTGTAAGTCAGTGCATCGATGTGTTATTTGTATGGGAAAAATTGCACAAATGCATGCTTTTTGATTGAGCTTTATATTTGTAGTTAGGACCTGACGAGACGTGCTTCGTTTTAGGTACTTCAACCGAGATCCACATTTAAGTAATTTTTAGCCGCCTTGTAATAACAAAGAAGGCAGATTCAAGTGTGGAAGCATCGTAGTATTCCACCTGGCGAAAACAAAAAATAAAGCTCACATCATACGGAACAAAGTGGAACAAGATCGCAGACTCAGTTGTATGGTGAAGAAATGGAAGCGTTAAGAAGAAAAGAGAGTTAAGAGGAAAAGCACAATGGAAATTCCATGTATAAACCGCATTACTTGATGTTAAGAAACTGGGATGTCGATAAACTGTTGAAAACAAGATTTGAAGACAACTGAAAAGAAGTTGATATTTTGCAGTTTTAAGCACTAAACATCGATGCAACATCAGTTGAAACTGCTAGGCCGACTCATGAGGACGATGACACTGTCTGCACGAGGAAGAAGGACTAACTGCAAAACTGTAAGACATCGATCTACCATCAGCAACATGATGGTCTGTGTTCGACAGTAAAATCAATGAAAAATTGAAATGAATGTTTCAAGCCATATCACGTGAAAACATGATTGGATCAAAACGTTTGTCGCTGGGTGAACTGGTTCAAAAAGTAGTAAGTGCAATTTGAAAATTCAAATCGCGCCTTCATACATTGGGAAATGATTTCGATCATGACTGATTCTGGTACATAACCAAAATATTTAGTTCCTGCACTCCAGAATTTTGACATATTTCGTTTGGTTAGGAAAGAAAAACCTTTCGTTTTTGCTTCCTGTAAAATTGTGATTTGCGCAAATAATACAACTTGAAAAGATGCTCCTCTCACGCAACCATCGCTTTTTGGGCGACATCTATGTTGATCAACGCCGGTTTTGGGCTACACAGGCAAACCCAAACGTATTTTTAGCATTTAATTTAATTTAATGTCATTTGTAATGATGTTTAGCTCTCCGCTGCCCTGTGAAAGAGTGAAATAGTCCAGTGCTAGCATTAAACTGCTGTAGACAGGTAATTAGACTATTATAATAGTGCACACAAAAACAAAAAAACAAAAAACGGCGGCACTTACATTAAATTGAACTGCAAGTAAGAACTGAACAGATTAACAAAACAACAGCTCATGAATGCCAAAGATTTACAGTAGTTGAAGTTAGCTAAACTAGGGTTAGGCGATAGCCGATAGTGCTATTGATATGTCGATGTTTTAAATCTATCGATGGCGACGTTTACTATCGGTAGTGCGCATCCCATTTCCGTCGTATGACTGAAAATCAAAATATATTTCAGTTTCACAACAATGCAGCTGGGTCGTGCGCAGTTTCGTACAGGTGATATGGAAGGGAGGGGGGGGGGGGGGAGGAGGGGGGAGGGCGGCGGCCGTCCGAACCCACCGCACGCCCACACTTTGGCTGCGCCCTTGTGGTGTGCCAATCGCATTCACTCACAGATCTATGCACGGACTACAGCTGAAACCTTTCTGATGTAAGGCTACAGTATCTGAATTGGTCATTCGATAAACTATCGTTAAGTGCGAGGTTCCAGAATGACTTTGAGCACTTAGGCAACATACGTGCCTGACAAAAAGTGACAAACACTCAGAAGACATGGTCAGATGTCAATGTAATTTGGTACAGAGACGATCTCTGCGACGGATAGAAAGGCTACCAGAGCGCATTAGTGGTGTACGCTGGCTGGCTCTTAGCACTATGGGACTCAACATCTATGGTCATCAGTCCCCTAGAACTTAGCGCTACTTAAACCTAACTAACCTAAGGACATCACACAACACCCAGTCATCACGAGGCAGAGAAAATCCCTGACCCCGCCGGGAATCGAACCCGGGAACCCGGGCGCGGAAAGCGAGAACGCTACCGCACGACCACGAGCTGCGGACTTAGTGGTGTACGTTTTCAGTGTTGTTATGATGCCTTGTATAGTACTGTAAGGGATGTGAACAGCGCCAAACGTTGAGTGATCACTCCAAGGGCTCGGGGATTCCGCGTGCCCGCCATCACCTGACAGAGTTTGAAAGGAAGTTCATTTTAATTCTCCATTTCGCCTGCTGTTCTAAACGTGCAATATCCTGACATGTGGGGCATTCGGATGCGAGTGTGGCGTGATGTTGCACTACATGAGAACGCGAGGGCACACATACTCGTCGACAAGCTTTCGGTCGACCACCTCTGACCACGAAAAGAGAGGACAGCCGTATTGTACAGCCATTACATAGTAGCCCCTTCACATCTGCACCTGCGATGCGACAACAAGTGATAGATTCCCTGCAACGTACTGTGGCATTCCGCATCATTGATCAGATACTAGCAGCGGAATGACTAGGACATTACGTCCCATGTGTAGGCTGCTCTTACAAACGGCTGCGACTGGAAGTGATGTCACGACGCGGAGGTGGTGTCGTGCTGGTGAGTGAAGTCGCATCCTGTTCACAAAGTAGTTGCGGTTCTGAACTGCCGCAGGTGAGCATCGTCAGCGAGTGCTGTTATGATCAGTATCATTCTTCAGGCTGAGTGGTGTTACTCCTGGAGTCGTGGGGGATGGGGAGACATCAGGTGTGATTTCAGGTCGCGGCTGTTAGTGACTGAATGAGCTCTGATGGCACAACAGTATGTCACGGACGTCCTGCATCCTCATATGTTACTTCCCATGCGATGGTACCATTGTGCCATTTTCCAACAAGACAATGATCTTCTTTACATGACCAGTGTCTCTGTGAACGCTGTCAGCTGAGGTACTCCTTGGCCACCGTGATCCCCAGATCTGCTCCTGATAGAACATGCGTTGGACCGGCCTAGTGCCATTATCCTTGATATCAAGGAGCATTTACAACAGTTTTGGTTCTGCTTACCTCAGGAGAGGAGTCAACGGTGTTATGACACCATTCCCAACCGACTCGTTAACGGCATCCACACCAGAGGTGGTGCAGTGTTATACTGATATGTGAGCTCACACTCCCAAGTGTGATTTTATACTCACTGAAATAAGATCACATACCCCCTCAGTCGCATAAAGTTTCATTTCGTTTCCTTCTCCCCTTCTAGGTGCTTCAGTTGTTTGTGGTGCCGTATAGATGGGAGGGGGATGGCGTGGTTTGATTCGAGTTGTTGATGGAGTAATATAGACGAAGGTATTGAGATTGGGCGAGGAGGTGTGGGAATTTGATGAGGTGGTAAACGATTCATGTAGGTGAAGGTAAACAGATGCGGAAGGCAAGGCGGAGTGCATCTAGAGGAAGTGATAGAACTTGGAGTGAGCAGATAGATGCATCGGCTATCTGTATGCAATGCAGAATTGACAAATAGTTGCCTGGTGACGCGGATCTACCTGGTATAAAAAGATACGGGCAGTCTAGCTAGCACGATGCCTGTGCATAAGAGTTAAAAGGAAGACTACGGTTGTAGAGAAGATCTTTGTAAGCCACACTTTTCTGAGTTGGTATGAAGAGCAACACCACTGGACAGTGGATGACTGGAAACGAGTGATCTGAACTGATGCAATCACACTACTCACTCTGGCAGTCCGATGGAAGGGCTTGGGTCTTGTGAATGCTTGAGATCATGTGTAGTGCCAACAGTGAAGTACGGAGAAGGTGATGTCACAGTATGGGGGTGGTTTCAGGGGTAAGCGGCGGCCGACTTTTTTGTTTTAAAAAACGCGAATTTTAGAAGGATATGAGTACTTTTTTCAGCATTGTGTACTGCATACAGTAGAGGAACAGTTCAAAGTCGATGACTGATTGCGTCAGTATGACAATTCACTCTGCCAGGAAGCAGCATCTGGGAGACAATTCGCTGTGGACAGTAACTTTCCTGAAATTGTCTGACCCACCCAGGCACTCGACCTCAGCCCAATGGAACACCTTTGGGATGAGTTAGAACGTCGTCTTCTCTCCAGACCCCTGCGCCCAACGTCACTACCTTCTCTGGCTTTGGCTCTTGAAGAAGAATGGTCTGCCATTCCCCCCACAGACATTCAGGCACGTCGCTGAAAGTGTCCCCAGCAGAGTTCAAGCTGTTTTATAGCTGAAAGATGACAAACCCCTTACTAATGTCCATTATAGATGTCTGGATACTTTTCATCAGATAGTGCACGGGCGATGTTGACGTAAGAGAGGATTAATCAGATCAAGATTTTTTTGGGTATGAAGGCTAGAGGGAGGAATGGCTCTGAGCACTATGGGACTTAACATCTGAGGTCATCAGTCCCCTAGAACTTAGAACAACTTAAACCTAACTAACTTAAGTACATCACACACATCCATGCCCGAGGCAGGATTCGAACCTGCGACCGTAGCGGTCGCGAAGTTCCAGACTGAAGTTCCTAGAACCGCTCGCCCACGCTGGCCGGCAGTGGAAGGAATCAGTCCACATCATTGTCAGTAGCGTTGTGAAACCGAGTTATCTGCAGTCACATCTTCCCTCCCACAAACCCACCCTACCATCACTGGTGGCCCAATTACTACTTCAACAAACATCAGTACTGTTCTGCCCAGCGCCAAAAGTATATCACACAAGCCACAGTACAAGAAACATTCCACACATGGACTTTACGCATGATGTCAATTATTCGTTCGGCAAAGTGTAGCAACGTAACAGGCACCAAATTTGACTTGACACCAAAGCCTTATTTCCTTGTTATTTCCCCCGCTCTCGTTTTGTTTTCCTTTCTTCTCCTCACTGCCGAGATGCGCCGACAGCTGGTTTTCTGTGTAGAAGGCCGCGTCCCACGATCCGGCGCGTGTCTGCGCGAGCCGAGGCGTGCCGTCACGCGTGATGCTGGCGCGGGGGCGTGTGAAGCGACAATGGCGCCTGCCGTGGCCGCGCCGGGCCGGGGCGTGTCACTTAGCAGCTCTGCCCGCTGTAATTACAGCGCTTGCCGTCCTAAATGCCCCGCCGGCTACGCCCGATTAATACTCCCCACTCCGTAATGACGCCGCGATCCGACATAATGGCGGCCCACGCCCCCACAGCGGCGGACCGAGCCGGCCTTCGGCGTTCCGCACAAAACGCCGCGCTCAGGAATGTCGCCGTCGCCGTGCGATACCTGTCAGCCCACAACGCGAGCTGAGCTGGCCGTGGCGTGGCGTACGGGCCCGGACACACAAAGGTCGAGAGCGGGGACATCAGAGAATCACGTCTTACTACGGGATCACTTCGCTACAGAAATTCCTGAATTTAGTACAAAGGAAAGGTGATGTGAGAAGCGCTAAAGAGCTCTGTAAATCCATGTATGTGGTATAGGACAATGAAGATCGGGATGAAGCACCGGTAAGACTGGACTCGAATTTGAGAGAACGTCTTTCTGCATTCGCAGTTATGAATATGAACCACCCTCGGCTGCATATTAGAAGGACGACAACGAAAATTTCTGCCTGACTAGGACTCGAACCCGGAAATCCCACTGTACGCAAGCAGTCGCCATAACCCCTCAGCTGTCTGTGCAAAAATCACTGCGAGACCCAAGCTCTCTTCGGACATACATGTCCGAAGGAACTTAGAATCGTACTTCTTAATAGCACAGGCATTAAGATTTCGTATTTTTTCGCTAATATCAGGCCCTCGACTCTCATGAAATGTGTCCGTAATGGACGGAAACCTACGTAACGTAGCTGTGCAGGAAAAGGACATGTGAAAGTTTGGATCTGGCTATGATTCGTTCACGGACAGCCGATTAAGGTGACGCGTAGAACAGAAAATTCGGTTTCGAGATCCGGTCCGGTAGAAATTTTCATTGTCGTCATTCTATTATAGAACCGAAAGTGGTTTATATTCGCGACTGCGCGCACCTTTCCTGTATTTCTTGATTTTTTGGCGGCTGTAGTCGCGATAGTGCCTGTTCCTTTGGACATGGGTGCATGTCCGAAGGAACATTGCTTCATTCTTCTTAATAACACAGGCACCGCTATTTTGTGTTTCTAATACCTGACAGGCCATCCAGATTTTGGTTTCTTGTAGTCTCCCTTAAGTGCTCATGGAAAAGACGGAACTGATAAGTACGCGGACGATTTCCCCGGTCCGATCTTCTACTCCGTCTCTAATGCCCTAACCCTACAACTTCCTTCCTTCTTCCATTATCCTATCCCATTTCTATCTCCTGACTGGTTTGGTGTTTCCTCTCGTGTGCTAATCTCTGCATTTCAGTGTAGCACTTCCACCCTACTTCCTCAGTTACTTGTTGAATGCATTGCAATCTGTATATTCGCTGCTGTCTTACACATGTCCCTAAGTCATGTCTCCTCTTTTCAGCGTTTTCTAGATGTTACTTTCTACGCCAATTCTATGGAAAACACTCACCCTTTATCTTAACAGTCCACCTAATCGTTAACATTCTGCTACAACAGACTTGTCAAACGCTTCAAATGGTCCAATTGGTCTCAGCACTATGGGACTTAACATCTGAGGTCATCAGTCCCCTAGAACTTAGAACAACGTAAACCTAACTAACCTAAGGACATCACACACATCCATGTCCCAGGCAGGATTCGAACCTGCGACCGTAGCGGTCGCTCGGCTCCAGACTGTAGCGCCTAGAACCGCACGGCCACTCTGGCCGGCGATCACTTTAGTAGACATGTTGCTTTTTCTATGTGCTGTGCCAATAAATCTCAGTCTTTGGTTTGCTTCCCCACAACATTTAAGTTATTTGTAATTGTAATCCCTAAATATTTAGTTGAATTTACAACCTTTACATCGTGTAAACGAAATATAGCGGATTCCCTTAGTACTCATCCGTATGGTTTCACACTTTTCATTATGTATAGTCAATTGCCACTTTCCGCACCATACAGATATCTTAACTAAATCATTTTGCAATGGGTTTTGATCATCTGCTCACTCTACAAGACTGCAAATGACAGCATCACATGCAGCCATTCTAAGAAGAGCGCTGAGATTGTCCCTTACATAGTTTATGTATATCAAGAATATAACGGTCTATAACACTACCCTGGGGAGCGTCAGATATGACTTCTGTCTTACACGATGACTTTACGTCCATTACTGCGAGCCGCGCGGGGTTAGCCGAACGGTCTAGGGCGCTGCAGTCATGGTCTGTGCGGCTGATCCCGGCGGAGGTTCGAGCCCTCCCTCGGGCATGGGTGTGTGTGTTTGTTCTTAGGATAATTTAGGTTAAGTAGTGTGTAAGCTTAGGGACTGATGACCTTAGCAGTTAAGTCCCATAGGATTTCACACGCATTTGATCATTACTACGAACTGTGAACTTTCTGTCAGGAAATCACGAATCCAGTCGCACAACTGAGACGGTACCGCACAGTCACGCAATTTGTTTGGAAGTCGCTTGTGAGAGACGGTGTTAAAAGTCTTCTGCAAATATAAAAATATGGATTTATTTCGACATCATCTATCGATAGCAACCGGCCGGTGTGACCGAGCGGTTCTGGGCGGTTCAGTGTGGAACCGGCGACCGCTACGGTCGCAGTTTCGAATCCTGCCTCGGGCATGGATGTGTGTGATGTCCTTAGGTTAGTTAGGTTTGAGTGGTTCTAAGTTCTAAGGGACTGATGACCTCAGATGTTAAGTCCCATAGTGCTCAGAGTCATTTGAAACAATATCGATAGCACTCATTACTTCGTGAGAATAAAGAGGTAATTGTGTTTCACAGGAACCATGTTTCCTGAATCAGTGTTCGCCATTTGTCAATAAATCATTATCATCGACCGAATTCACAATGATCGAACAGAGTATACGTTCAAAGATCCTACTGCAAATCGATGTAAGTGATATGGGTCTATCATACAGCATATCAGTCCTGTTTCCTTTCTTGGATATTGGTGTGGCTTGTGCTACTTTGGGCACGGACCTTTCGACGTGCGAGCTGTTGTATGTGATTAATAAGTACGGAGCTATTGTATCAGCATACTCTGAAAGGAACCTCACTGCTATACTTTCCGAACAAGACTTATTAAGAGATTTAAGCTGGCTCATTGTATCTAGGATATCTGTTTCTAAGTTCCTTATGTTGGCAGGAAAGAAATACACGCAATGTTTCAGTTACATGAGTACATAACCATTTACGCAGTGAGCGACAGTAATACGGCCTCAATAGTCTCATGCATACTTACACAAATGAAAAAAGAAATAAACTCCTATCATTAACTAGATACATCTACACTGCTGGAAAAAATCCGCTGGCACAAAGACTGTGTTCAGTGCCACCAGGGTACAATATGTGCAAAAAAAAATTCAGAAGTGTGTGAAATCTTATGGGACTTAACTGCTAAGGTCATCAGTCCCTAAGCTTACACATTACTTAACCTAAATTATCCTAAGGACAAACACACGCACCCATGCCCGAGGGAGGACTCGAACCTCCACCGCGACCAGCCGCACAGCCCATGACTGCAGCGCCCAAGACCGCTCGGCTAATCCCGCGCGGCAAAATAAATGCATACTGAGGGGTTGTAGTGTTAGTGATTCCTGTGTCATGGTCACTTTTGTCTCAACAGCAGTAGCTTTACCGAGTTTAGAGGTGAACAGTATGTGCAACATTCAATTTAGGGTACATCCATGTCCCGTCGACGAGTACGTACACCTGCAGCAGCCTCAGCCATTTGAATAGTCCTGCAGGAACCTGGATGGAACGAATCGACTCATATTTTTCTCAGAATTTCGAACGTCTTCCGTCACTATGTATTGTCGAACGCTTTTTGTAGGTCAACAGACCCTATGAATAAGTCTTCATTTTTCCTAATTCTTACATCTGCTATCAAGGGCAACACCAGTACAGCCTTTCTGGCGTCTTTACGTTTCCCAAAGTCACATTCATCGTCATATAACTGATCCTCAATTTTCTTACCGTTATCCTGTGTATTATACTTGTTGGTAACTTGGATGCATGAAATGTTCAATTGTGGGATTGCCATCACACTTACCTGCTCTTGCCACCTTCGGGATTGTTTCGACGACATTTTTCCGAAGGTCTGATGGTACGTCTCCAGTCTCATAGATTCTAGCAGCAACTTGGTTGCCGCATCCACCATCAATTCTTGATATTCTGACGGAGTGTTATCCATCCTTTCTGCTTTATTCGATCGTAGGTCTTCCAAAGCTTTGTTCCACTCTGGCCCTAATACTAGATCCCCTATGCCTTTCTTATAGACTCGAGTTTCTTCTTTCATCTCATCCGACAAGTCGGATACCTTAGGTTTATTACTTCTACCTATGACGCCTTTGCGTTTAACAGTGGAATTCCCGTTGCACTCTTAACGTTGATGCTCTTCCTTTTAATTTCACCGATTGTTGTTTAGACTTCTATTCATTCTGCAAGAGTCCTACCAATGATCATTCTTTCTTCGATTTTTTCACAGAGTTCCTGCAACCGTTTCGTCTTAGCTACCCTGAATTTTCAATTTAATGCACTCCGTGGTTATTTATACTGCTGTAGTCCTGTCTTCCTCTGAACACTTCTGAACTTTCTTCTTTCGCTGATCAACTGAAGTGTTTCTTCTGTTATCCAAGGTTCTTCGCATTTGCCTAACATGTACCTATATTTGTCTGTACAGCTTCTGTGACTGCCCTTTGTAGAGATGCCCACTCCTCTTCAGCTGAACTGCCTACTGTGCCGACTTACAATAAGGCCTCTGTCCAAATCTGTCAGGTAATAACACCGTCTCACACGAGTACACGGCATCTCTCTGTCCTTCAGTGACCACACGTCATCTGAATCTGCTCACGCCCCGTGTATATGCTGCCTGTCTATCTGTCACAGAGCCGGCCGCTGTGGCCGAGCTGTTCTAGGCGCTTCAGTCCGGAACCGCGCTGCTGCTACGGTCGCAGGTTCGAATCCTGCCTCGGGCATGGATGTGTGTGATGTCCTTAGGTTAGTTAGGTTTAGGTAGTTCTAAGTCTAGGGGACTGATGACCTCAGATGTTAAGTCCCATAATGTTTAGAGCCATCTGAACCATATCTGTCACAGAGAGTCGCAACTTTAATCATTTACACACCCTCCGACGGGATGTACTTGTACAGAGCTACGTTGACATCCGACCGTATGTTCTGTGTGTTCTACCTTTTTTGTCAGGCAGTGTGTATATGTATATACTGCCCAGTTACATTAGTGCGACCATCTATGAAAAAAACTGTATAATCAACTTTCGCAGCGCCAGACGTACGGGAAGAGAGTCAAGGAGGTTCTAGAAGCTACCGACAGAAATGTGAAGCCATGCCGACACCAGAGCCGTGCCATCTGCGGTGTGTTCCTCGGATGAGGATCCATGGCGCGAACAGCCTGATCGAGGTGGTCCCACAGATTGTCGATTGGGTTTAAATCTGGTGAATTTGGGTGCTAGGGACGCACGGTAAACTCATCCTTCTGAACTACTCTCCTACACTGCAAGCGGCGTGCCCTGCTGGTAGGTACAATAATTCCGAGGAAATGGTTCAAATGGCTCTGAGCACTATGGGACTCAACTGCTGAGGTCATTAGTCCCCTAGAACTTAGAACTAGTTAAACCTAACTAACCTAAGGACATCACAAACATCCATGCCCAAGGCAGGATTCGAACCTGCGACCGTAGCGGTCTTGCGGTTCCAGACTGCAGCGCCTTTAACCGCACGGCCACTTCGGCCGGCTTCCGAGGAAAGACAAACTGTATGTAGGAGCGCACATGGTCTTGTGTTCATCCATTGCGCCTTCCATAAGGACTAGACATCACCACGAAAACATTCCCCAGCCCATAACGCTCCCTCCACCGGCCTGCACCCGTCTGACAGTTGTTGAGTGGTGTCTGCTTTCAGACGTTTGACGCCGATGGGGCATAAAACGTGATTCAGCTGAAAGGGTTATTCAGTATACGTCCAGTTACGGTACTGGCTTGCGAATTCGAGCCTTCGTCGTCGATGAACAGCAGTCATCATGGATGCATGCTGCAAAGGCCCGTACACAGCAAAGTTCGCTGAATGATCACTGAGGAGGCACTGTTGGTAGCCCTTTGGTCCACCTGAGCTGTCAGTTGGTCAACGCTTGAACGTGTATTCTCCTGTAGCAACACAGCTGCCTCGGCGCTAGTTTTGGGTAGTACCATTTTGCCATCTATGGTACACTTTAATCACGGTGGCATACGAACAGTGTACATGCCTAGCCATAGCGGAAATACTTCCACCCTTGACCTGAAAGCCATGATCGTACCCTCTTGGACGTCAGATAAATCGCTGTGTTTCTGTGTTATGACAATGACTGCACTGTCGTCCACATCCAACTGTCACACTCTATACCCTCCACTGCTAATGCTGCCACCAGCCATCTGTGAGTGGTTGGTTACTACACTTTGACATCGAACATAGGGAGTTATTAATGTGACTGGACCATACAGGTATCTACACAGTGATTCAGCTGCCCCTCCCTACACATGGTTTTTATACAACTTCCAACATTTTCAAATACCATGAGTAAGATTTTCATATTCTCTCGCTCGCTACGTGCAAACTGTTAGTTTGACAGAAAAAGGTGAGTAGAACATTTTTGTAGGAAATTTAATATAGTTAAATTCTGTACTGGAATACGTTTTCTTGAATACCTCGAAAATCGTGAACTCCAGTCAAAACGTATCCCAGTAAAAAATTTAACTGTATTAAACTTCCTAAAGAAAGGCCCCTTTCATTTTTTTGTACGACTAATAGTTTTTGCATAGTGAGCGAGAGAATACGAAAATCTCACGCCTGTTTTTGAAGGTGTTGCGGGTTGCATAAATCCTATCGTTAGGGGCACCAAATCACCCTGTATATACAGGGTGAGTCACCTAAAATAACCGCTGGATATACTGACGAATCGATTCCACAGACCGAACGTGAGGAGAGGGGCTAGTGTAATTGGTTAATACAAACCATAAAAAATGCATGGAAGTATGTTTTTTAACACAAACCTACGTTTTTTTAAATGGAACCCCGTTAGTTTTGTTAGCACATCTGAACAGATAAACAAATATGTAATCAGTTCCGTTTGTTGCATTGTAAAATGTTAATTACATCCAGAGATATTGTATCCTAAAGTTGACGCTTGAGTACCACTCCTCCGCTGTTCGATCGTGTGTATCGGAGAGCACCGAATTACGTAGGGATCCAAAGGGAACGGTGATGGACCTTAGGTACAGAAGAGACTGGAACAGCACATTACGTCCACATGCTAACACCTTTTTATTGGTCTTTTTCACTGACGCACATGTACATTACCATGAGGGGTGAGGTACATGTACACACGTGGTTTCCGTTTTCAATTACGGAATGGAATAGAGTGTGTCCCGACATGTCAGGCCAATAGATGTTCAATGTGGTGGCCATCATTTGCTGCACACAATTGCAATCTCTGGCGTAATGAATGTCGTACACGCCGCAGAACATCTGGTGTAATGTCGCCGCAGGCTGCCACAATACGTTGTTTCATATCCTCTGGGGTTGTAGACACATCACGGTACACATTCTCCTTTAACGTACCCTACAGAAAGAAGTCCAGAGGTGTAAGATCAGGAGAACGGGCTGGCCAATTTATGCGTCCTCCACGTCCTATAAAACGCTCGTCGAACATCCTGTCAAGGGTCAGCCTAGTGTTAATTGCGGAATGTGCAGGTGCACCATCATGCTGATACCACATACGTCGACGCGTTTCCAGTGGGACATTTTCGAGCAACGTTGGCAGATCATTCTGTAGAAACGCGATGTATGTTGCAGCTGTTTGGGCCGCTGCAATGAAGTGAGGAGCAATGAGGTGGTCGCCAATTATTCCGCACCATACATTTACAGTCCACGGTCGCTGTCGCTCTACCTGTCTGAACCAGCGAGGATTGTCCACGGACCAGTAATGCATGTTCCGTAGATTCACTGCCCCGTGGTTTGTGAAACCCGCGTCATCGGTAAACAGGTAGAACTGCAACGCATTTTCTGTTAATGCCCATTGACAGAATTGCATTCGATGATTAAAGTCATCACCATGTAATTGCTGATGTAGCGACACATGAAACGGGTGAAACGGTGACGATGCAGTATGCGCATGACACTACTTTGACTCAGTCCACCGGCTCTCGCAATGTCCCGTGTACTCATGTGTGGGTTCATGGCAACAGCAGCTAACACACCAACTGCACCCGCTTCTCCTGTAAAGGGCCTGTTACGGACCCGTTTGCGTGTTACGACCATACCTGTTGCATACAGTTGGCGGTAGATGTTTTGCAATGTGCGGCACGTTGGATGCTCTCTGTCCGGGTACCGTTCTGCATACATCCTGCAGGCTTCAACTGCATTTCGTCGACACTCGCCATAGATGAGTATCATCTCCGCCTTTTCAGAGTTCGAATACACCATGGTCACACTACACTATCACAGACGCCTGGTAACACGGTGTACTACAGTTGGTCTGCGTGCGGAGACGAATGCAGAATAACAATAGCAGCAAGCGGTACATGCGGACACTGCGACAGCTAGACCAAACCACAACAGTGCACTACAGCCACACTCGTAAACACGGTCGTCATCGTAAACACGTCCCTGCAGATGCTGCTTGCCGACCGTGGCCCGTGTTTGTTACTACATGCAACTGACCGACGGAGGTTTCAAGCGTCAACTTTAGGTTACAATATCTCCGGATGTAATTAACATTTTACAATGCAACAAACGGCACTGATTGCGTATTGGTTTATATGTTCAGATGTCCTAACAAAACTAACGTGGTTCCATTTAAAAAACGTAGGTTTGTGTTAAAAAACATACTTCCGTGCATTTTTGTATAGTTTGTATTAAACAATTACACTAACCCCTCTCGTCACGTTCGGTCTGTGGAATCGGTTCGTCAGTATTTGATGTGGTTTACGAAATATATCCAGCGGTAACGTTAGGTGACTCACCCTGTATATTGACTGAAGAAGAGGAATGGAATATATGTGCACTATGCCATCAAAGGTATCCGGACACCTGCTTGAAAATGACTTACAAGTTCGTGGCGCCCTCCATCGGCAGTGCTGGAATTCAGTATGATGTTGGCCCACCCTTAGCCTTGATGACAGTTTCCACTCTCGCAGGCATATGTTCAATCAGATGCTGGAAGGTTTCTAGGGGAATGGGAGCCCATTCTTCACGGAGTGCTGCACTGAGGAGAGGTATCGATGTCGGTCTGTGAGGCCTGGCACGAAGTCGGCGTTCCAAAACATCCTAAAGGTGTTCTGTAGGATTCAGGTCAGGACTCTGTGCAGTCCAATCCAATACAGGGATGTTACTGTCGTGCAACCACTACGCCGCAAGCCGTGCATTATGAACAGGTGCAGGATCGTGTTGAAAGATGCAGTCGCCATCCCCGAATTGCTCTTCATCAGTGGGAAGCAAGTATGTGCTTAAAACATCAACGTAGGCCTGTGCTGTGATACTGCCACGCAAAACAACAAGGTGCCCATGAAAAACACGACCACACCATAACACCACCGCTTCCGAATTTTACTGTTGGCACCACACACGCTGGCAGATAACGTTCACTGGGCATCCGCCATAACCACATACTACCATCGTATCGCCACATTGACATTTTGTACCGTGATTCGTCACTCCACACAACGTTTTTCCACTGTTCGTCGTCCAATCTTTACGCTCCTTACACCAAGCGGGACGTCGTTTGGCATTTACCGTCGTGATGTGTGGCTTATTAGCAGCTACACGACCATGAAATCCAAGTTTTCTCACCTCCCGCCTAACTGTCATAGTACTTGCAGTGGATCCTGATACAGTTTGGAATTCCTGTTTGATGGTCTGGATAGATGTCTGCCTATTACACGTTACGATCCTCTTCAACTTTCGACGGTGTCTGTCAGTCAACAGACGAGGTCGGCCTGTACGCTTTTGTGCTGTACGTGTCCCTTCACGTTTCACTTCACTATCCCATCGGAAACAGTGGACCTAGGAATGTTTAGGAGTGTGGAAATCTCGCGTACAGACGTACGACACAAGTGACACCCAGTCACCTGACCACGTTCGAAGTCCGCGAGTTCCGCGGAGCGCCCCATTCTGGTCTCTCACGATGTCTGATGACTACTGAGGTCGCTGATATGGAGTACCTGGCTACAGGTGGCAGCACAATACACCTAATATGAAAATCGTATGTTTTTGGGAGTGTCTGGATACTTTTGATCATACAGTGTACTTATGCACAGTAATATGTACTACGGCAGTTAGCAGAGCATTTCTTTGGCACATTTACACCTACTAAACAATCCTGTGTTGAATCCTGCAGCTCTTGTTTGACCATTTCTGTCTCTGCTGTCAATCCACCTTGGTAAGTATCCCAGATTGGCGAGCAATTATGAGGAATTAGACGTACTTGGGTCTTGTGAACGGCCTCTGTCGTGCGTGATTTACATTGCTCCAGGATTTTTCAAATAAATCTGTGACACTACATGTCCTTCAATATCTACATACATAGTCATCATGCCAACACACTGTGCATAGCAGAGGATACCTTGTACCACTGCCAGTCATTCCCTCTCCTGTTCCACTCGCAAAGGGGGGGAGTGAAGAACGACTGTCCATATTCTTCCATACAAAATGTGATATCTATTTCCTTACACGAGTTGTGCTTTGTTGGCAATAGACTCATCCTGCAGGTTGTCGCAAATGCCTGCCTTGTAAAGTTTCACAATAGCGTTTCGCGAAAAGAACATCTTCTTCCTTTCAGGCATTCCTGTTTGAGTTCGTGGAGCATCGTTTTGATCGAGCCTGCAGGTAATAGAGTTAGCAGTATGCCTCAGAATTGTT
Source organism: Schistocerca americana (assembly GCF_021461395.2). Lineage (NCBI taxonomy): Eukaryota > Metazoa > Arthropoda > Insecta > Orthoptera > Acrididae > Schistocerca > Schistocerca americana. The sequence goes on from NC_060122.1 coordinate 657,417,063, forward strand.
TCAGTGTCTTCTTTTAATCCGATTTGGTGGGGATCCCAAACACTCGATCAGTACTCAAGAACTGTATGCGGTCTCTTTCATAGATGAGCTACACTTTCCTAGAATTCTCTCAATAAACCGATACCGATCACTCTGTTTTCCAGTTACCAACTTTACGTGCTCTTTAAATTTCATGCAACATTACGCCTATTTAATCGAAGTACCTGTGTCAAGCAGCACACCATTAATACGGTCTTCGAACCTTTTTTGGGTTATTTTTCCTACCCATCAGCACTAACTTACATTTTTGCACACACAGAGCAAGTCGCCATTGATCAAATCGAATGGCAATTCTGTCCAAGTCACTTTTATACCTTCCTACAGTCAAATAAATATGACGCTAATAAGGACACTATGGGATCATCAGAAAACAATCGAAGATCACTGCTGGCCCTATCCGTCAGAGCGATTACGTATATAGAAATTAAGAGCGGTCCTGTAACACTTCTCTGGGGCTATCCTCACACGATATCCATATCTCTGATGAACACTCGCCGTCCAATACAACGTACTGGGCTTCATTACTTAAAAAGTCTTAGAGCCATTTACATACAGGATAACCTATTCCGTATGCTCGGACCTTCGCTATCTGTCTGTAGTGTGGTTTTCGACATTGTCTACCACTGAGGGCTACATATTGAACCTGGAGCATCGATGGGAGTCCAGATAGCGACACTGGTCTCTGGTGAGAGTTTCCTCAGCCGTGGGAAGCCGCAGTAGCTGATCTTCAACGGCTCATATAACCTACTGATTGTCCATTCCCCGCCACATATAACAGAATGCCATTTACTGATGCTGTGGATCTGCATGCACTCGCAGTCTTCTGCAGTTACGTGTGCGAACGTTCCTTGTATGTGAGACTCCCTCCTTACAAGTAAGACTTGTTTTTATCGAAACGGCCACCATAAAGCTTCTGTAATTGCTTCGGTGTCGTAAAGGCTTATTATTTCGCAGAAGGCAGGTGGCAATCTCATAGTTACCGCTGGACGAGAATCTCCTGACTTATTGAAGTTTCGTTCCGCTGACGGTCTTATCTGTAATCTGCCTTGCATCATGAAGCCATCTTAGGAATCATGATTGTCTTGATACTTAAGTTCGCATGAAACTAATAACAACCAAATGAAAAGACGCTTCTGTGTATTCCTGAGCGCACGCAGGCCGAACTGCCAACGGGATGTCTCCCTGTATATTGTAATTTTCTAAGGAAAATCAGGAGGTTGATGACCTGTTAGCAAGCTGCCTCCCGCACTCGGGGAGGCACGAATCAGTTAGTTTCACGTTCCCTTGATCGTTTGTATGATAAACCGGGTGATGTGGAATGAGTCATTACAATCACATCGCAGTTATTTTGTAAATATACCTACGTGCTGATCCTACACAAAGCTTATTTCAATATTATTATTACATATACAGATGTGAGTTAATAATTCCTACCCACCATCTTTCACCACAGAAACTCTTCTGCTGAATATGTGTCGCCAAGGAGAAATTTTTTCAGTTTAGTTTCAGATTTTACTTTGTTGACTGTCAGCCACTTTAAATCGCTGGTTAAGCGATCAAAAATTTTGGTTGCTGCACTGTAAGCCCCTTTCTGAGCTGAAGACAACATGAACGTGGCGCAATGATTGTTATTTTCTCTTTTAGTACTGTAATTATTTACAACAAACTTAATGAGGGAGTAAATATATGTGAAGCATCGTGAAAATGCTTAGCGCCTTAAAACAGATATCTACAAAATGATCTTGGGTGAAATTCGCATATTATTCGTACAGAACGAATTTGAGCAATGAAGACTTTCTTTCTTACAGATGAGTTATCTCATATGATATTATTGACTGAAAATGCACAAAATATGTCAAATTATTAATTTGTATCTCGTCAAGATTTTCAATTATTCTCAGTGCAAATGTCTCTGAACTTAGTCATTTCAGAGTTCCAAAATATGCTTTTTCCAGTTTAAATTCTGATTAAAAATATGGCCACCTAAGAATTTTAAAATTTCCACCATATTTATTGTTGCTTTACCATGCATTACACTTATCATTGGTGCAGTACTTCTGCCTGTACGGAAATAAATATATTGTAACTTAAAAAAAAAAATTAAATCCGATTCCATTTACAGAAAGCCAGTCAAATACACGGTTAACAATAATGTTTCCCATTTGTTCTGTTGCGGTATGTATGCTTGGACTGATTACAATACTAGTGTCATCTACAAAAAGAACTGATTCTGCTTTCTGTACATTAAAAAGAAAATCGTTTACATGGTTGAGGAACAATAACAGACCTAAGATTGAGGCTTGGTGAACCTCATATGTGACTTGTTCCCAGTCAGAATAACGTCCCTTAACTACATAGGTCGAATAAGTACAACTTTCTGCATTCCTTTGGTTATATATGACATTACCTGTTGGATAGCTACGCTGTCAGTCCTATAAAACTTCAGTTTATATGGGAGAATATTGTGATTCACACAGTTAAATGTCTGAGATAGGTTGCAGAAAATACCAGCCGGCACTATTTTGTTATTTAATTTGGTGAGTGAACATGTAAGTGGCATTCTCAGTAGAGCAACTCTTCTAAAATGCAAACTGTGATTTGCTGTGGTTATTATTGTCGCTGAGCTGAGATACTATTCTAGAATATACCTTCCCAAAAATCTTGGAAAGGTCGGTAGTTGTTGACATCTATCCTATCATCTTTCTTAAGAAGGGGTTTAACAATGGCATATTTCAGTCCTTCTGGAAAAATGGCTTGAGTAGTGATGCATTACATATTTTAGATGAATCAGAGCATATTATATGGGATTATGTCTTTGGCGCTCTATTCAAAAGACTGTCAAATCCAGATAAGCTTTTATTTTTGAGAGAATATAAAACATTCTTAATTTCACAGTGAGTAGTTTGCGATATTAATATGACTGAATTTTATGAGAGTTGCTTTTTCAATACACAGCTGTGATATTTCTCTTGAACTGTTTGCCCCTATCCTTTAAACATTTAAGAAATGATTATTAATTGTATTTAATGCCTGTGATTCATCACTTATATAGCCGCTTCATTCAGTTCAATACTGGTTGTCCTGTTTCTCATTTCACTACCTGCCATATAGCCTTATAGCTGTCGTCAGAATCAATGATTTCTGATATCGAGTGTATGTTCCTTGATTTTTTATACCTTTTTTTATTAATTTTGAGTAGCTGTTGTGATGTGTAACTACAGCAGGAGCTTTACTTGTTCTTGTCAACAGATATGTTTTCCTTTTCCTTTCGTAAGATACTTTAATCCTTCCAGTGATCCCGAGAAATTTCTAGGTTATGCAGAAAGCTATTTCCAAATTATGAGATCAATTTACCATGCACTAGATTAAATTTTATAGTAGAATTTGGTTCGTTATGAAGTTCACCCCAGTTCATGTCTTTTAAACTGTTCGTAAAAATATGTATTCTGCAGTCATTGATTATTCTAACTGATTTACTTTGAGGAGTATCTTATTTATTCTAACTGTATATCATAATCAGAGAGAACATTTGTTACTTGATAAAGAGTTATTTTCTTGCTTTGAGCTTCACCAAAGAAAAGAGTATCAGTTGGGGTCCTAGTGTCTTTATCCACCCATACTGGAAAGTTAATTATTGAGATGAAATTTTAGGATCGAAATACGGTTTTCAGAACATTTTTCCCATCAAAATCCTTAAGTACCGTCATCGCTGTGCTTAGCGAGGCTGTTCCCTGCTCCACCTACTACAACAGCCCTATCCTCTTTGTCAAAATCTTTGCACAATTTCCGTATGTCTTTCTTCACTTGGCTAAGACCAGTACTTGTGGGCTGGTACCGTATTCCTAATTTTTCCTGTACACCTGGCCACCGCCCTTACCACGGCTACCACATACCTACAAGACTCTTTAGTTTTTGCTCTCTTTTGGTATTGACGTACACTTAGTTCCTTTGCTAGAATTCTGCTGCGCTCCACTGTGACCTACTGCACGATGATACTCTTCCCCTCCTAGCTTCAGGTAACAAGTCGAATTTATTCGATACTGTAAGCTGAAATATAGATGAAGATGTTGAAGAGTTGTTCCCCTTTCGCCCATCGCCTATTGCTTATTACTTTTACCTGGTTCCACGATCTTTTTCCCCCTTCAAAATATCTACTTCAGAGTTCGCGTGTTCTAATTCAGCGTGAAGGTCATAGGTCTTTTCCTCCTCCTCAGCGACTCTCTTGTCTTGTTTGCAGAGCCTACAATTCGATGTGAGATCGTCACTGAGTTCCCTATTCAGTTCCCCACTATTCACCCTTTGAAACTCCAGCCGCCGGCCGATGTGGCCGAGCGGTTCTACGCGCTTCAGTCTGGAACCGCGCGACCGCTACGGTCGCAGGTTCACATCCTGCCTCGGGCATGGGTATGTGTGATTCCTTATGTTAGTGAGGTTTTGTAGTTCTACGTTCTAGGGGACTGATGACCTCAGATGTTAAGTCCCATAGTGCTTAGAGCCATTTGAACCAAACTCCAGCCAAAAATTTACACATACTATCCTACGGCACCATCCACACTTATCACGCGTTTCAACACAGATTAAACCCCTAAGAATAGAATTTAATCACTTAACGTACTTTACACTTCACGAATTTTCGTTATTTACGAGTTGCAAGAATTGGTCCTACAGGTAAGATATGTAATGCAAAAGTTTCATTATTTGTTCTTAAAATAAGTATCATCTTAATTGTAGTATCTGTTAAGTATCTCATTCACAATAAAATGTGACTTTTAATGCAAATGTTTCTGAATGAAACAAGATTTACGCTACTTTCCAGAAACAAGAACTCAGTGACGAATAGAGATTTTGCACCTAAAGTGCTGGAAAAGATAAAAGGAAAATTAAAGGGGGTTCTCTAAGTTTACTGCGCCAAGACATAAACAAAAATGCGACTGCAGCCTGACTTTGCGATCTTTTCGTGGTTTCTGGAATAATATGTAAATAAAAGTGAAATATTTAACAGTAAACTTAAGAACACAGTAATACATGTATTTTAATGAGCAGTCAGTACTGAATCAACTGTAATTAAAATCTAAATATCTTGGCCTTATGAGAGCGCAAGAACTCTCATGTCTCGCCTGGTTGCATTGAACTGAATGACGTTCCCGGATCGAATCCGCTCGATGGATTAACGACGAAGGCTGCCTGGCTTTAGACGGTTACCACATCCGACTAGGTGAATAAAGGGCTGGTACCCACATCTCGCCTTAGTTACGCGATTCGTAAACATTTAAAAAACTCGCACACTTGTGCACGGGCTAATACCAGACGTTGGGTACACAAACTCCACCCCATCGGGAACGGAGTGTCTACAGGAAGCCTATCCAGCCATCCGTTACCATCAATATCGCCAAACCTTATAGTTAACATTCCGACCCCGTGAAGATATGGGATAAGGCCAGGAAAAAACAAAATCCGAAGGTTGAGGGCGACGTTGTTGTTTGCTGAAGGTCCACTGATGAGACAGCGTGGAATGTACGTAGGCTGAATTGATCTAAAAGATGGGCATATAAGAGAAACAGCGCAAATGATACAAATACTCGACAGTACGAGGGCTGTTCGGAAAGTAAGGTCCGACAGGTCGCGAAGTGGAAACGACAGTGAAAACCCAATGAAGTTTTGCACAGGTGTGTTGCACAGTGTCTCTAGTATGCCTATCGATCGCGTAATATCACTATTTTCAATTCTGAGCACACAGTGAGCACGTCAAGGTGCCTAGAACAATAGTGTCTCCTACAAACCAAGTGTGCACGACTCGAGGTTTTCCCTGGTTTTATGCAACCCCACATATGGTACATGTCATGCACTTCTTTCTTCACGATAATATTCTAGCCAGCTCACTGCAAAGGTAATGGGACGCACCTGCAATGGTTTCGGTGGGAAGTGTCTGATGAACCACAATACAGCCCGGACTTGCCTCCCTCTAATGTTCTTCTGTGCTCATATGAACCGCCGGCTATGAAGACAACATTTTGGGACAGGTAACGAGCTGCAGACCAGCGTAGAGAAGTGGCGGAAAGTACATGCAGATACCATCTTTGACGAGAGTATTGGAAAGTTGGTACAACGCCACGAGAGGTATCTAAGTCCGAGCGCCGATTATGTAGACAAGTAGCTAGAAGCTGTAGCAAACTGTTGCAAATAATATATTTTTTATTTTCACTGTGGTTTTCATTACGCTACTGATCGGACCTTACTTTCCGAATAGCCCTCGTACATTACACGGTGATTCCGTGGCGACGTTAAGGAATGTATCAATTTGAGGTAAGGGACCCTGGTCTGGAACCTAGAGTCGGAAGTTATAAGAGAAAATCGTCATGATATCACTGACAGAGGAATACACGTACCGGTAATGTTGTTGCCAATATTCTACTGAACAATTTTCCATAACTCTTAAGTTATGCATTTTAGAATCGATTTTCACCGGACACTTTTTTCTCGTTTTGGTCCATATTACCTCCCCAAAAATATGGAAACTAAAGGGCTTCCAGTAGAAGAGATGTATTGTACAGTAACGAGGATGAACAAGTGCTCACAGTTCTTAAGGTATGCATTTTGGAGCCTATGTTTACTAGACTTTTTTCTTGTTTTGGTCCATATCATCACCCCTGTAAGTTGTCTGTCCTACAATATTAGCAAAAATCGGTATCAGAACGATTTTCGCTTACAACTTTCGACTCGATCGTTCGCGGACCAGGGTCCTTTACCTCAAATTGTTGTATATACTCTTGTCCATTATCTCTGATAGTCAGTAACATAAACACAAAATCACTTTGTGTTCGTATGATCATCTGCATCACAATGACACCCTCCACCACGTATATTACATTGTGTAACTGAGAATATCTGATCATGGATTTCGCTGTAACCAATCAGCAATGGACTGAATGAATGTTATTTTAGTGATTGATTGCCGTTATTACCAAGTCAGTCATTTCATTTTAGACACTCATGGATTTTTTCATAATTCAACGAGAAAATAAATAATCTTATTCATTTCCTAATCTGTCATTTCAGGTACATTAGTACTTGCGGATACATGGATGGTTACAGAGGTTCTTCACGGTCTACATCAGATGATGTATGTTGCCAATGTTCAGCGATTTCCGCTTGAAGACGGAGCCTTCTGTATTCGAAATAGATTGCATTTAAACTGGAAAAAATGCAGCTGATTAGACAAGGAAATAAAAGGAGAGGAATGAGAAACTATTTATTTTTCTCAGTAACTTTTTCTGCCAATATCCCCACTATTTCTCAGCACTACCGTTTCTACAAAGGATTTCTCATGTCTGTTACGCATAAACTTGGATATTCATGTTGAACTTTCCTTTTGAAATTTTCAAAGTCCCCTAAAATGCAGATATTAGTTGCGACACTTCGCATATTTGATGGTTACAGTCATAGAAGGCAGCAGTACGTGAGAGAGAGGTAAACGATCCTAACTCCGATTTCCGCAGCTTCTACCTAGAACCACATCTGTAATACACACACGCTACTTCATTTGTAGAAAAACTACAAGGACCATTCATGCACAAAAGAAAGAGGCTATTAAACACTCATCGGACCGACCCTTAAATGCAGCTCATCGCTCTGGGACCGTTAACTCATAAGGCTAAGAACTGTGCGCTTCGTCACAGTTTAATACCATAAGCACGGGAGTCTCACGGAATGCCATACTAGAGTGGTTGACGCTACAGGAGAGTTGCTATTTGTTGCGTAGACTTATCGTTAAAATTCCGAGGGCCTACTGTGAAGGAAGAGCCATGTATTACATTTCTTTCTGCCAGACACTTCTCACGATATGGTCATTACTGTGAAATCGGACTTTGTTGTGGTGGTCGGCGGGGAGGAGGGGGCATCGTCAGACTTGTAATTAATTTGATACACCCCGCCAGGACTACTTCTCACTTACATCCAACGAGCTCATACTGATACTTACACAAACATTTAATACAATTACAGTTATCTAACACATTGTTTCTATTTTCCGTCCGTCCCTTGTATGGTTGTTTGTAATTGTATTTGAGACGCCAATAATCTTTGGTACAGGTATAATGTGTATCATAAAACTTAACAGCTGCCAACCGAGATGGGACACGGCAGTTCGAGCTCTACCGTGTTCCGTAAAATCATTCGGCTTTATTTATAAAATAAAAATCCCATACGGGAGTTGTACAGGGTGCGTGAATCAGATTTTACCAATGTCAGTGCAGAATTTGTGTGTGGTAGCTTTAGTTTAGAACTGACTTTTGAACTGGCGAGGTATAGATACTCGTACCCATCATACATCTACGTGGATACTCTGCAAATCACACTTAAGTGCCTAACATAAGGTTCATTGAACCATCTTCACAATAATTCTCTGTTATTTCGCTCTCGAACAGCGCGTGGAAAAAACGAATAGCTAAAGCTTCCCGTGCTAGCTCTTTTATTACGATGATCGTTTCTTCCCATCTAGGTCGGCGTCAACAGAACGCTTTCGCATTTGGAGGAGCACGTTGGTGATTGAAATTTCGTGAGAAGATCCCGCCACAATGAGAAACACTTTTGTTTTAGTGATGTCCACCCAAATCTTGTATAATGTCCTTGACACTTTCTCGATAATACAAAACGCGTAAGGATCCCACTCTGCGTAGCAGTACTCAAAAAGAGAACTGATAACTACGCTTGGCAGTCCTCCTTCGGCGTCTTTAGTAGATCTGTTGCATCTTCTGTTATGCCAATAAAACGCAGTCTTCGGTTCGCCTTCCCCACAAGATTTTCTGTGTGTCCTTTCCAATCTAAGTTGTTTTTAGTAGTCATTCCTAAGAATTCAATTGAATTTAAGGCTTTTACATTTGATTGATTTGTCGTGTAAGCTATGTTTGACGGATTCCTTTTAGCACTCATATGTGTGACCTCACACTTTTCATAACTAGGACATGGCTGTAATATACGGTATTATTTTCAATAAACTGGAAAAAGCTTAGAATAATCGTTATCATGAGATATGTTTATATCAAAATTCTTCGACAACTGGGGCAGGTTACAAAAATTAATATCCTGAATAATTATCTAAAGAAAATGGTTGTTGCCGGTGCACCAGTTGTGAATGAGGAAGGCAACAGCGAAATGGGAACGGCTGATAGTGGATCAGAAAGCACCATTCGCTACCCAGTATAAGTTGGACTGCAGAGTGTGTGAGTGTGTGTGTGTGTCCAGAAACAGTATGAAAAGCTTGTAAGGGTGTTGTAACGCCAGTTGTGATGAAAAATAATTCTTAAGAAAAAAATTCGATGAGTTTCATCGTTCCCATTTTAGCTGGCGTTGAAGTTAGCTAATTAGGTCATTGCGCACACAAATCCAAGAAGCCATAGGCGGTGTTGCCAAACGTGTTCTCTGTAGAAACTGAAAAAAAAAGACACTGGGAACCATTGGACGGTAGTGAGTTCAGTTCTTGCTACCGTGCAATACCTAATTTTTGTATCGCTCTGTAGTTCTGTTTGAGGAATCAGAATGAAGAACACGCTTGGCAGCACCATCTCTGGCAAGCTGCTTGAATTTGCGGCGCGCGACGACCTAACTTCATACCCAGTTAAATCTGAAACGGTGCAACGTATAGAATGTTTTCTTAACAACTATTCTCAGCTGAACCTATCCTGTGATAGCCTTACAAGCTTCTCAGAGTGTTTCTGGCCACCCTGTATAGATCCACAGTATTATTCAGAAAGTAAATTAATTATCATTCATTGGAATGTAAATTGGGTATAAATAAACTGTATACAGATGGAAACAATAAGTTTTCAAGTCGACAAGTTATCGATATGCCCTCTATTGCTGCACGACAAACATCCAAATCTGTCTATCACAAAGTTTCGTCCTGCGCATATTTCGGGCAGTAAACTGACGTTCCAGATTGGCAATCTGGCAACACTGCATTCACATGTACGGTAACTAACTATGTTAGCAAGTACAACAGTGCTGTGCAATTGGTAGAGTGGATAGCGTTTTGGTTTAGCATGCAGGAAGTCGAGGGTTCGGTTCTGGGTCGGGGCTTATTTGTTCATACAGCAATTACAGTGGGTCTTCTACAAAACATTTTCAGTTACGTAATACGAACACATAAATGTAAGTACAATTGTTTTCATTTGTCAGCTTTTAAAGAAGCCTTTTGCACGTCGTGGACACAAAGTTTCGCGCCACTACATCTACTAGATTCGAAACCTGTTTTCTCTGTACCCTCCCCTAATGGTCTCATGAAATTATTTGCAAAGCTCATTGCTAGCCCTACTGATGACGTGAGGCCTAATGAAAAGTAATGAACCTGAACGTGGCAAGAATAATAGTTGGTTGTAATCAATAGGACTATTGGGGGACGGTACACAGAAAAAAGGTTTGGCATCTAGTAGATGGAGTGGCGTCCACGACGTACAAAAGGTTTATTTAAAAACTGACCAATGAAAACGATTGCACTTCCGTTTCTGTGATCGTAGAATGTAACTGAAAATGTTTTGCAAAAGACCCACTGTAATTGCTGTATGACAATTATGACGCCAGATACCGTACCACGCAGACAACTTTTAGCAAATAAAAACAAATAAGCCTCGATTCAGAATCTAACCCTCGACCTCCTGCACAATAACCCAAAACACTATCGCCGCCCGGAGTGGCCGAGCGGTTCTAGATGCTAAACTCAGGAACCGCGACACCGCTACGGTTGCAGGTTCGAATCCTGCCTCGGGCATGGATGTGTGTGATGTCCTTAGGTTGGTTAGGTTTAAGTACTTCTAAGTTCTAGGGGACTGATGACCTCAGCAGTTAAGTCCCATAGTGCTCAGAGCCATTTGAACCAAAACACTATCCACCGCACCAACAACACAGCACTTCATCTCTCTCCTGGCAGTGGTAGTTACTGTACACGTAATTACAATGTTGCCAGATTGCCAATCTTTAATGTCCATTTATTGGAAATTTGTGGTAAGGTCTTAAGGACCAAACTGCTGAAGTCATCGGCCCCTAAGCCTACACACTACCTTATCTAACTTAAACTAACTTACGCTGTGGCAACACACACACCCATGCCCGAGGGAGGACTCGAATCTCCAACGGGGGAAGCCGCACGGACCGTAACAAGGCGCCTCAGATCAAGCGGCGATTTCCATTTACTGCCAGAAACATGTCATCATCATCATCATCATCATCATTTAAGACTGATTATGCCTTTCAGCGTTCAGTCTGGAGCATAGTCCCCCTTATAAAATTCCTCCATGATCCCGTATTCAGTGCTAACATGGGTGCCTCTTCTGATGTTAAGCGTATTACTTCAAAATCATTCTTAACCGAATCCAGGTACGTTCTCCTTGGTCTACCCCGACTACTCCTACCCTCTATTGCTGAACCCATGAATCTCTTGGGTAACCTTGCTTCTCCCATGCGTGTAACATGACCCCACCATCTAAGCCTGTTCGCCCTGACTGCTACACCTATAGAGTTCATTCCCAGTTTTTCTTTGATTTCCTCATTGTGGACACCCTGCTGCCATTGTTCCCATCTACTAGTACCGGCAATCATGCTAGCTACTTTCATATCCGTAATCTCAACCTTATTGATATAGTAACCTGAATCCACCTAGCTTTCGCACCCATACAACAAATTTGGTCGAAAGATTCAATGGTGCACAGATAACTTAGTCTTGGTACTGACTTCCTTCTTGCAGAGGAGAGTAGATCGTAGCTGAGCACTCATTGCATTAGCTTTACTACACCTCGCTTTCAGTTCTTTCACTATGTTGCCATCCTCTGAGAACATGCATCCTAAGCACTTGAAACCATCCACCTGTTCTTTGTTCCTCCTATTTGGCACTCAATCCGTTTATATCTCTTTCCCACTGACATTACTTTCGATTTGGAGATGTTAATCTTCATACCATAGTCCTTACATTTCTGATCTAGCTCTGAAATATTACTTTGCAAACTTTCAATCGAATCTGCCAGAAACATGTGCAGGACGAAATTTTGTGAGACATTTTTGTATTTTCAGTTAGTGAAGAATCACGCTGCGAAGTTAAGAATGCGCGAATTTTTCTTCAACCTGTATGTATAGTTCATGAAATAAAAGTAAATTAAATCAAGTGTTTCTTTGTGAATAACCCTGCAGAACCAGCGCAACAGAATGCGGTTAGAAAGTTACCAGAATGTCCTGTGCCCGCAGGCTGCTGCCGCGTGTCGTGCATCGGCGTGACGCCCGGCCCGGAGCCGCCGCGCCGGCTGCTGCTGCAGTACCTCGACCTCACAGACTGCCAGGCCGTCGAGGACTCGGGCCTGCGCGTCATCGTGCGCAACTGCCCGCAGCTCGTCTACCTCTACCTGCGCCGCTGCGTCCAGATCACAGGTCGGTGCCACCTCGTACACCATTACAGTTACATTTATTTTATTTAGCGTATGGCTAATACAGACATATCATGAAATTACATATACATATGTACATATTGACACACAAGAAACTTAAGTTTGTCTTTACAACTGAATATCCAGTCCTTCAATCCAGCGCACTGCATCTGGAGTTGCTAGCAGGAAGTCCTCTTTGGCGCCGTGATAGGCTCGAATCCTGCATTCACTGACAATGTGGTGAACAGTCTGGTATGGAGCCCCGCAGTCACAAGCTGGATCAGGCAGCTTCTTCCACTTAAAGAGAGCATCCCTGCATCGCCCATGGCTGGTACGGATTCTGTTGAGAGTAGACCACGTCTTGCGTGGTAAGTCGAATCCACTTGGAAGATGTTATGCAGGTGCACATCTGTCACTGCTTCCCACCGACCTTTCCATTCTTCAAGAGGTTTGAAATTCTTAGCAACCATGTCAGCAGCATCGCACAGAGTTGGATGACGTGATTTCAGTCTCTTGCGATTTAAAAGTGGCAGGTCGCTATGCACGGGTAGGTTAGAATTCCTGGAGATCTTGTGGAAATCTCTCATAAGGGCAGTACATCTGCGTAGATCAGTAGGCATTATACCGGTTAACAGTGGAAGCCAGATATTATGCGCATTGTCGTATTCAGCTGTGTATCAACAAGCCTTGTTGATGACTATTCATCCAAACAGGTGCACAATACTCAGCACTTGAGTATACCAAGCCCAGAGCTGAAGTTCGCAGGGTGGTTGCTGAAGATCCCCAGGTAGTTCCGCATAGCTTATGGAGGATGTTGTTTCGAGTCCTCAGCTTTTGAGCTAAGTTAAGAAGGTGTTGTTTGAAGCATAGTGTACGATCTAGGATGACACCAAGATATTTTGGGTTCCAGTTGTGACGAAGAATTCTGCCTCTGAAACTTACCTCCAGTTTCACGTTCGCCAGCTGGTTATTTAGATGGAAGCAACACACTTCTGTTTTACTCACACTGGGTTGGAGTCTCCAGATTTTGAAATAATTGTCTAATGCAGACAGGTCATTGGCTAAAATCTCTTCTGTTGTCTTCATTTCCTGGTGTTTGACGGCTAGAGCCAGGTCATTGGCATAGCAGTATTTTCTGGACGAAGTGTCAGGTAGATCAGATAGATATAGGTTGAACAGTAAGGGTGGGAGAACTGATCCTTGAGGCAATCCGTTGTTCAGCTTCCTCTCCGTACTCATGTTGCTTCCAGTGATTACCTGGTACTTCTGATCACTTAGCATGCTGTTAATCAGTCGAGCCATTGTTCTGCAGGGTATGATGCGGAGAAATTTGTAGATAAGGCCTTCCCTCCACACAGTGTCGAAGGCGGCAGTTAGATCAACAAATGCCACAGATGTTTTCTGCTTCATTTGGTATCCTGACTCTATGAAGGATGTGAGAGACAATACTTGGTCGAAGCAGCTACGCCCTGGTCTGAAGCCTGCCTGATCAACTGGAACGTTCTCTAAGATAGCGCTACTTAATCTGTTATATATTAGCCTTTCAAAAAGCTTGTAGCAGCAGCTGAGTAGGGAAATGGGGCGATAGTTTTCTACCCTGTTGCTGGGTTTGCCAGGTTTCAGAACAGATATTATCTTCACCTTTTTAAACTCAGATGGAAGTTGACCAGTCAGCAGGATGTCAGTGAAGAATTCTGCCAGCCATATCTTAGCTTTTTCTCCCATATGGATCAGGAATTCTGGGTGGATACCATCGAATCCAGGTGCCTTAAGAGGTTTGAGGTCCTTCAGTTCAGAGTCAATGTCTGAAACTGTGAAGGGATGGGTATACTCAGATGAGGGAGATGCCTTCTTTTTAAGGTCACGAAGCTGTCGTCTGAAATGTCTTGTATGTTTCTTGTCAGGAGGTACTCTTGAGGTGGTAATGATGTGGGAAGCAATTTGGTCTGGTGTTACTTCGGAATTTTTTCTGCATGCTGGTGCACTTCCTCCCAGTTTTCTCAGAAGACTCCATGCTTTCCTGCTCGAGTGGGTAAAGTCCATAGTTTAGACTGTTTCTGCCCATTTCTGCCTCCGAGACATGTCCAAGCTGGACAATAGTTCCGTAGCTATCTCTGGGTCACCACTTTGCTGGAAATATTGGTACAGTGTTTCACTTTCCTCATTCCATCCTGGAACATATTCTTTTCGGTATCCTTTTGGCATACACTTTTTAGCTGTTGCTGTTACTGCACCAATGAAGCGTTGATAGTTATTATGTGATGGAGGTATCCATCGAATGGTCTTATCCAGTTCCGTTGAAAACTTCATCCAGTCGGCTTTCTGGAAATTCCATCGAGCATGCGGAGTTGATCGTATGACAGGAACAGTGCAGCCAATTTGTATTATTACAGGTCTGTGTTGGCTGTGAGGAAAGGCATCTATCACTTTCCTTGTGGTGTTGATGGGAAAGCCAGTTTCGTTGCAGCTAACAAAGCATAAGTCAGGATTTGAATCCTTGTCCCAAGCACCTGACCAGAAAGTGCCTTGATCTTTGGCATCAAACACTAGATGAAGATTATTCTCTTCCATCCATTCTGCAAGCATGCTCCCATTTTCATCATTTTGAGAGTATTTCCAAAGTTCATGGTGACTATTGAAGTCTCCTATGTAAATTGCAGGATGTTCTGCTGTGTGTAGGACAAAATCGGGCCATGTTGTTTTGGGTGGTTTGTAAACATTTGTAATAGTAATGCCGTGCAATTGTATGACAACTGTATGTATATCTGCCTCCACACTTACAGAAATCAGCGAAGCTTCGTTTATGTTGTTACGGATATACGTAGCAATTCCATACACCTCGTGGTAAGTCACACCAAGTGCAGAATATCCAGGAATTCGACCTCGGCTTCGGAATATTTCTTCGCTGGAAACACGAGTTTCATGAATGGCGACGACATCGATATTGTTGTCCAGCAAAAATTTTGACAGGTACTCACACATTGCCCTGCTAATGCTTTCGATATTCAGTTGAAGGAGTCTGATAGTTGGTCCAATGTTTCTTGTTAATGAGCTCTGAAAAGAACTGTTTCTGCTATTTAGTTGATATGTCATTGCTAGGAGATCCTATGGATAGTCTGGCTGCCTGTAATCACTGTTTCTCAATTAGCACCACCCAGGAGGCACGTGTAGGGTATTTTAAGGTTAAACCTACGGACGTGAGCAACGCTACCTCCCATTACAGTTACAAGTACAGCAGGAGACAAGAGAAAAACATCGCGTAACACCGCCTGTCGGCTTTACAGTCGCCTCGATTCCTTCAGGAGGAGAGTCCGCAAGTTTCTTCATCCGTGCTGTATCCAGCTAAAGCCACTGCTAGAAGATTACATTTCCTAGAGCTACCGAACTTCAGGAATGATGATGATTGGTTTGTGGGCGCCCAACTGCGCGGTCATCAGCGGCCTTACACAGTCCTATGTAGCCAGTATCAAGAATGATGATGATGATGATGAAATGTTGAGGACAACGCAAACACCCAGTCCCCGGGCAGAGAAAATCCCCAACCCGGCCGGGAATCGAACCCGGGACCCCATAAACTTCAGAAATGTTACATTTCACCTGCTGTTCCAGATAGATCAAGATATTTTCAATGGGACAAATATCGGACGATTTAGCGGCCCAGTCGAGGTGCAATAATGTCCCTCGAGTCTTCTTCCAGCCGCTATATTACGCTTGTAGTCCTGTGAACACGGCTGTTGTCACCCTGTAGTGTCCACAGAATACTCATCGTGAATGTATAGAGGAAAGGAGAAGACTCATAGTGAATGTATAGGGGGAAGGACAACACCTGATCACGAAGAGTGACCTTGAATAACTGGGCACAAGTTTTGATACGAGAAATACAGCCGAAACGTCGCATAACCGTCTCATTCCTGAACTTTGCCCCTCTACACATTGCGTATGAAACACCTCCATGGGCAGTGCATTCGACGCCTTGTATGATGAAACTGGGGAAAATCGTGACGTGACGTACCACATTATATGCTTCCAGTCGGTAGTGTCCAGTTTCTGTGTAGTTTCGCCCGCTGAAGACATGCAGCTTCTTTTGCCGCTGTAGGCTGCCCCGATAGCTGAGTGGTCAGCGCGACGCATTGCCCTCCTACGAACCCGGATTCGATTCCCGACTGGGTCGTGGATTTTCTCCGCTCAGGCACTGGGTGTTGTCTTCACCATCGTTTCATCCCCATCCGGAGCGCAGGTCGCCCAGTGTGGCGTCGAATGTAATAAGACCTCACCAAGGCGGCCGGACTTGCCCCGCAAGGGGCCTCCCGGCCGATGACGCCAAACCCTCATATTCATTTGCCGCTTTGGGTAATGGTCTTTTCGAGGACCCCGTTTACAAATAACCACCGCATGGAATTCGTTTTGAAGGATCCTCTTGGTAACTGGTTGAGATGGACGTGCACTCACTGATAGCAATTCCTGTCGGGTTTGAAAACTAATGGCACTGACAAGTCCTGAGAAGCGTCTTGGTCCCTGTTGCATAGGATCCTTTTATGGCTGCGATTTTTTTAACTTTGTTACATGGTTACGAGTGGTACACCATTCCTTGTCGATACGTTGGACAGTCCGCGTTGATACTCGTAATAAACCAGGAAACTCCATTAATAATGAGGTCACTGTAACTCCCTGACGCCTCCACATCTTACTGCAATTCTTCAGTACAACAGGCTGAGCCTGACACACACAAACCGCTTCACTGTGATGAGGCTGAACGGTCACATGTCTGGTACCGGTTGCACACCACCCAAAGCACTACAAAGCGACCAGTCTGCTTATCTACGGGTGTGACCAATGTTTTTTTCCTGACTGCTTAACTAGATGCATTATTAAATATAGTATATAACTACTTGTCACCCGTTTTGGCACTGAACAACGCTACTTTCCAACCAGCTATCAAGAACTTCCAATCGTTGAATGTTGTTAATGAGGTAATTTGCAGCGATAGTGACTAAAGAAGTATGTTGCTAACTTCCTTAGTGCTCTTTGGGATTTTCAGCTTCGTTCTTAATAAGATGGGTACTTTTGAAGACTTCTGCACCAGAGTACATAATTTGTGAAAAGGTGAAAAATCGTTCCCAGCTACGTGATTTGGGAACGAGCACCCACTACACTGCTCCCTGCCCTGACCGATCCTAAACCACTGAGTTCGTTCTGCAACTACAGGCGTGATTCGACGTTGTCTTCATAATCACAATGATAGCTTAAGAAGAAAAGGGAGTAGCACAAATCTGCTTGACAAAGAGTCGACCACAGACACTGTTAAATATGTATACTGACCTAAACTCTCTCAAATGAATAAACAAAAAAGCACATTCACACTAGTTCAATAATTTAGTCAAGTGACGAGTAATTTAGTAATTATATGTGTCTGAACAATATCGTTTAGCAAAGCTGGAAAGTAAAAAAGGCCCGATCCAGTAAGCTGAATAGTAGCTGGTCAAGCAGCTTTTCCCATTTCAGCTCACTTCTACCACTGGCGCGCCACTGGGTACGTGTAAGTACTGTCTGTTTAGTGGCGCACTTTATCATCTGTCGTCGTTCCGTTCTCTCTTTTCATTCATCTGTTTACTGTGGATCAGAATCAAAAATGGTTCAAATGGCTCTGAGCACTATGGGACTCAACTGCTGAGGTCATTAGTCCCCTAGAACTTAGAACTAGTTAAACCTAACTAACCTAAGGACATCACAAACATCCATGCCCGAGGCAGGATTCGAACCTGCGACCGTAGCGGTCTTGCGGTTCCAGACTGCAGCGCCTTTAACAGCACGGCCACTTCGGCCGGCCGGGATCAGAATCATGGTTCGTTGAAGTGACGATACAACGATTCAGTTTGTTTCTCTTTACGTGGAGAAAGAAGGCTGCTGGAATGTGAAACGTCCTCTGTACTGAAAAAGACGATGGGAATACCGCAGTTCCAGGAAAAGGAGATTAGTTGACATCTCTAGTCGAAACAGACGTGTCAGGATCCTTAAACTACACCTAGCATCAAGAACGTACAACACTACCTGCAGTTTGCTTTCTGCAGGTACCGCTTGTCTTAGGTGAATATCACTACACTAGGTTTTATTTGCGAGTTCTTTCAGAAGCACATTTGATGCGGCCTGCTAATCTCTTCGGCCAGTTAATTTTCGTGCCCACTTTTTCATTCTCTTCCTTACAATTTCAGTCTCTTCTTTGTTTAACCTCTTACAGTATAACCATTGCTGCGAACTCTCACTTCCGAATCATCGACAACAACCAACACTTGACTGCCAACTAAATCTTGCAGAACGCGCACTTGCTTACTTGAAGTTTAGCCGTCAAGTAGAGCTGTTAAACCACTTCCTACTTGACTAAATTACTGACCTAGTATGAACGAACCTATGGACTGAACAGCATAAAAAGGCTCTGGTATAGGTAAAAAAGAGGCTGGATACTGGCAAGTTATTACTTGACCAGTGGACAGCGCTCCATCAGTCAAACAAAACTACCCACATAACTAATCAGAGGACACAAATAAAGAAAGAGAACACGTAATTTAGGACGAACCAGAGAGACAGTAATGATGGCACGAGGCAGTAGCAAGTGGAAGATTACCTCAGCGGCGGCATGGGGGTGTTAATCGTAATTTCTGATACTGTAATTGTTGTAACTGAATGGCAACGAGATTATTAACTGTTTCTTCGGCTAACTGACAATCTATTATCGGCCGTTCTGGTGCCTTTAGCACTCAGCTGCGACGTCACACATGGCGCCTAAACAGCAGGAGTATGTGCTCTGAGACTGTACCAAGCTCGGAAGCGCGCCTAGGTGGCAGAAGAAACTGGATTCAGTGAGGCAGAGCTCTTAATGTGGGCCGCGCGGGGTAGCCGCGCGGTCTGGGGCGTCTTGTCACGGTCCCCGCGGCTCCCCCGATCGGAGGTACGAGTCCTCCGTCAGGCATAGGTGTGTGTGTTGTCCTTAGCGTAAGTCATTTTAAGTTAGATTAAGTAGTGCGTAAGCTTAGGGACCGATGACCTCAGCAGTTTCGTCCCATAAGTCAACAGTTGCGGTTTCAGAGAATACGGCCGACTGCGCAGAGGGCTTTACTTTTCATAGCCAATCTAATATGCCCATTTGCACAGTTTTGGGCAAGTTGCTTACTTGATTTGGGTTGTAAAACACTGATCTCAAACGGGCAGAACTACTTCTGTGTCATCTCTCTGGTGTGGTCATGCACCGTTCAAACGGCATGTAGGTCGCTCTTAACAACGGGGAAAGTCATCTTGGCGAAAATTCTGAATTCATCGTCATTGCGATCAGCAATAATTATAGACAGTACCTCTATACCAGCTCGTCGTTACTGTCTACTTAGTACCCCTCATGCAACACTGAAACTCACATATAACCACTAGTTAATTTATATCAACAAAATTAGTTAGTCTTAGTGATAGCCCCAAAGGCCTGTTAATCTCTAATTCCCCTAATTCTGCTTCTTCAATAATAGGATGACGCCCCTACAGGGTACGGCATGACAGACTCCAGTCTGAACCAGGACGAGGAGGAAAACTCTACTTGCAAAACCATTTTTGCTTCTTGGATTGTATTTCCGCAGATTTCAGTTCAGCTGAAACAGAATTTGTTATTGTCCGCTAGAGAAACAGTAAATATATTGGGAAGTAACTGATAGAAGAATTCAAATGTCGCAAAAAATGATCTTTGTGAGAGCAAGAAGTAAACTATTTGCTGAGAGCGAATTCTGGGCCTCTCTGGACATCGTCCGAGCAGCGTCCGAGCTATTTTAAATTATTAAGTGTATTTCAAAGCAGTCTTCATAGGTACTAAAAATGCTTAGTTTATTCCTCGCGGTTCATTTTATTTATTTAAAACATCGACAATGATATGGAACGATACAGGTTTATAATTTTGTTTTGCTTTGTAGTCTAGCAACGTGCGTTCAAAAACATATTGAACTTCATTTTTACTTGCTGCATATCTACCTAATTTCCTCTTACATCTGGGAATTTTGCATGCATGCATATTCTTGCGTTTCACACTGATAGCTTTTGGCCTAATTTCAGTTTAGCGTGCAGCATTACACACTTCTTAGCGATGCAATATTGCACCACTTATCTTTGCTTCCGTTCTCCTTGTTAAAAACGTGTCTGTATGTTTTGTGTATTGTTGAAAACTTACTTGCTGCTTCTGGTGTTCACTTAATCCAAAAACAAGAAAACGTTCTATTAATCTGTGATTTGTTGTATGTTTGTATTTATGTACACTGCGCAACGAAATTAAAAGATTACTTTTTCGAAACTCGTAATTATCCCCCATTCCGACACATAAGTTTGAAATTTGGTGGAAAGGTGCCTACGACCTACCTCTGGAATGGTGCGAAAGCATGGAGCTCCGTGACTTCCTTCGGGCTCTTCGACCCTTCAAACAGCAAAGTGTCGACACATGCGAAAAAAGGCCTCAACTCAGAAGTTCATGTGATCTG
Organism: Schistocerca americana; assembly: GCF_021461395.2. NCBI lineage: Eukaryota > Metazoa > Arthropoda > Insecta > Orthoptera > Acrididae > Schistocerca > Schistocerca americana. The sequence continues at coordinate 657,438,007 of NC_060122.1, forward strand.
TATAGGGGATTAATGATGTCGCACTGCCACCAAATTTCGCCACAAGTCTGCTCAATGCTACCATGAGAAGGTCGTCGCAGCTCCTCTCACGCACATTTCATCCCTTCTATTGACGTCTGGACGATGGAATTCAGAACCAGCGATACCCAGCGTGGGTAAGACGGACTATAACGACCTCTTCATCGTATAACCCGGCCACGGTGGCCTTGTGCAGAATTGTGATGAAATTTGGTGCCAATGAGACATCACTGACCCAACTTACCACTCACATGAACTTTCGAGCTTTGGTGTTTTCTTCGCCTGTGTCGACATCTTGTTGTTTGAAGCATGCCAAGCCCGAGTGTTACGCCGCAAGGGCGCCGTGTATTTGCACCATTACACAGGAAGTCTGTAGGGACCTTTGAGCCAAGTTTCAAATTCGTGCGTCGCAACATATGGCAATTATGGAGATTTCAGGTAGGTGATCTCTTAATTCTGTTGCACAATCTATATGAGTTGCACGAAGGAGTAGTGTTTGGAGTTACTGATCTAACTGGAGAATGGTTGATGCTGGTGGTGACATAGTTGAAGGCAGTGAACAGTGAACATAAACTAGGCGAAGGAACAGTGGGTTGGAGGGGTGTAGAGATAAAATGGGAGGAAGAGTGAACGAGAGAGAGAGAGGGGGGGGGGGAGGGAGAGGGAGAGAGAGAGAGAGAGAGAGAGAGAAATGGGAAGGTAGCAGGCAAAGATTTTCTTTTTCTGTGTTACGTGTTCGATGTTTTTCGATAGTGTTTTCTTTCCAATAATTCTATGGTCTTTAAGCAGTCCTTTACTGTGTGTTGGTGCTTAGTTGTTTTAAGTGAATAAAAGCAAACGGGTATGATAAAAGCACACGTTTTTGTTCTTGCAGAGGTGGTTGGTTGGTTTTTTGGGGAAGGAGACCAGACAGCGAGGTCATCGGTCTCATCGGATTAGGGAAGGACGGGGAAGGAAGTCGGCCGTGCTCTTTGAAAGGAACCATCCCGGCATTTGCCTGGAGCGATTTAGGGAAATCACTGCAGAGGTGGATTTAAATAATTGTGACACAACCTTGGCCACTTTTACCACACAGATCAAGAATATTTTTAATTTGTTTCTGGTGCGATACATTACAGACAAAATCTAAAAGCCTACAGTGTGTATGTGTATTTATGTTAGTAAACGGAGTCTGTTCTTGCTCAGCACGTAATACAGTGTAAGGATGTAGTTGAGAATCTTGATGTTGTCACACTTCTTCGCAGATAATCCATTTCCACAGCCACCAGCCCGCAGTAGGTCCAAGGGCTAATTGGAACGTTGTCCTGTTGGTTTGTTACAGACGCGGGCATCAAGTACGTGCCGAGCTTCTGCTCGATGCTGCGAGAGCTGAGCGTGTCGGACTGCACGCAGGTGACGGACTTCGGGCTGTACGAGCTGGCCAAGCTGGGCGCGACGCTGCGCTACTTGTCGGTGGCCAAGTGCGACCAGGTGTCGGACGCCGGGCTCAAGGTGGTGGCGCGCCGCTGCTACAAGCTGCGCTACCTGAACGCGCGCGGCTGCGAGGCCGTCAGCGACGACGCGATTGCCGTGCTGGCGCGCTCGTGCCCGCGCCTGCGCGCCCTCGACATCGGCAAGTGCGACGTCAGCGACGCGGGGCTGCGCGCGCTAGCCGAGAGCTGCCCCAACCTCAAGAAGCTCAGCCTGCGCAGCTGCGACCTGGTCACGGACCGCGGCGTCCAGTGCGTCGCCTACTACTGCCGGGGCCTCCAGCAGCTCAACATCCAGGACTGCCAGATCTCCATCGAGGGCTACCGCGCCGTCAAGAAGTACTGCAAGCGCTGCATCATCGAGCACACCAACCCCGGGTTCTTTTGAATCGCGGTCTCGTCCATTGGACAGCATGGGCGACTGTCAAGGACTCGAGGAGCTGTTCTAATAGTTGGCCCTGAACGTCACCTATCATTTGGGCACTAGGCGTCAATGCCAAAATAAAGAGCAACCAGACTAAAACTCTCTCCTGTCACCATCAAGTACTGTGATAACCTTGTAAGAAGTACACACACCATCAAAATTACTGCAAGCACACTGCATAATCGGGTACATCAATCTGGAATTCTTCAGCACTGCACTCTGCTGCGATGGATTTACTTCAGCACTGGCGACTCTCTAGGACTCCCTTGAAGAACTGCTCCATTAATTGTCCCAGTACATCACCTGTCACTTGGGCAATACCTATTAATGGCAGAATGGCAAGCATCTTACATCATTAGCCTACCTCCCATCAAATGCTGTGATAACCTTGAGAATTACAGTAAAAAGTTCCAAAGATGTAAAGAAGTATTGCAGACGCCCTTCATCGAGCACACCACCCCAGTCTTCTTCTCAACTGTGGTCTGGTCCACTAAGTGTACATCAGCGTGAGCTATTGCCAGTGACAGCCTCGAGAAACTCTTGTCGTTTGGTTACAATGCGTCAGTGATGGAGGCTTTCAGCCAACAACTTTGTCCTATAACTATTACATAATGTGATAAATTTAGACTTATTCTAAGAAGTCCATCACTACATTCACACGCAGATCAACAGGACAATCTTACCGTCAGTATGGTAGGTAGAGATCACCATCAGAGGATTATGACTTTGAGTGAGCCCTGTCAACTCAGCTGCTCATTGAGTCGCAAACAGTTGTTAGGACGAGGAAGGAGCTTCAATAGTGAATTTATTGATTTCGTTTGGATAAGCATTATCAGTTGTAAAACTGAGACACTAAAAAAAGGAAGGAAAGAAAGCTGAGTACTCTGGCACTTGTTAAATTTGGTGCTTTGTGAAACTACAGCATCCTCAAAAGAGTTCTCTGTCCCAGAAGTATACTGCAAGTGAACAAAACAGATTTTGAACCTGACAGACATGTTGCTGAATATAACATATGAGGAAAGGGGCTAAATATATCAACTGATCTGATGAACATCATTATTCAGGGAAGCTGACGTGGAAGAAACATATCTGCAGTGACCAAAATTTAACGATTGTCTACATTATGTACATTGGCATGTTGCGGTGGCGCACTTTTATTAATAATGCGACTGACACTGGACTTGCAGGCATCGTGACTACATTTATTGCAAATGCTATGAATAATTCGAATCATCATCATGCACGTTGTTTCTGGGTTCTTATGCATCCAGTTATTTAAAAATATAGTTAAATTCAGCCAATAATCGTTGAAACCAAGGAAAGAAAATAAGAAACTGTACAACAGCTGTTTTATTGAACGCATAAGCGAGTTCTACTTTCACCACAACCAAGAGCACTGTCCATTGGCCAACTATCACTCTTCTCCCTTTCTTCACAGTATTACAAGGCATACAATTTCATAACTTTGAACTTAATAGCGTTCAAAGCCAATACACTTTCACTTCTGACACAAAGAGCAAAGTTGCTTCTAGTGTGATTTCAAATGGAATGTGATAACACACTGGTCAATTTAACATAAACATGTGTGTGAAATACCTTTGCTGTTATGGCACTTATTCCAGAAGATTTGTGGGAGTTTTTAATAAACTGTTTTGAACATTAGGGTTGGAATGCCTTCCAAAGGCTGCAAAAATATAAGATGGCATCTGGTTAACAGTATACATATTTCTTTCCTTGAGGCGTTTTTTGAGTAATTTAGTCAATAGAGGACGAGGTTTTACATATTTGCTGATTTTAACAAACTATGATGTAAAAATAATCTCCATGATTCAGTAACACACCTATAAATCATTGTATTCTTTAATGATTTAGCTCATATCTGTAGTGAATCTGTTCAGCAGCGCTGAGTGTTGAGCAAGTACAAAAATTGAATCCCTGGATCAACTCACATCCATAAACATAGAAATATGTGATTATTAATTCCAGATTCATGCAATGAATTCTGGCTTGGTGCAGGCAATGTAATGTATCACCGGACTGGTTCCTCTGTCATTGTGCAAAGTAAAAGCTACTGAGATATAAATTTGTTGAAAAGCAGCTACAGAAGTCGTCATCAAGAAAGTTTCATTTTTCTCTTGTGTCAGCAATGACAATTCTCTTGAGTTTTAGGCAGCCACACGTAACCTATTTCACTCCTAACAAATTTATGATTGATGCTGTTATTATTTATGTACTGAGAAACTGTGTGTTCAAATGGAAAAAGATTCCATAACTGATATAGAAGATATCTGATATTCTCTTTATTCTCTTTACCTATATCAAGAAGATGTAGGTTAATGCTGAGACCACCAGCAGTGACTTATATTAAGAATCAAACAACTACTTCATTTTACCCATTTTTCAGTAGTTGTCAGCTTTTTACAGCAATTGGGTAAATGGAGAGGCACTTTACACCATACTACTCCATGTAATTTATTTAACAAATGTTTAAAATCCACATACTGAAATAAATAAATTACAATAAAAGAATTTTGCATATGTATTGACACACCATACTAATGCTACATGTAATGAAAATTGAATTCAGTTGCATTTGTTATGCTCAGACAGAGTAAATTTTCATTTCATTTATCCCAAGAACAAATGCAGGATTTATCAGCATTTGATGAAATAAACTTCAATTTTCATGTATTATTTGTCTTTGAATTTATGTAAATACAAGTGTCTCAAAAATATTTTATATAATTTTTTCTTGTTGTGAATGCTATACAACAGAAACTATTAAGAAAAAATTACACTTATGTCTGTTGAAGTGGAAGGGTAAATATGTATGACCAGTGTCCTTATCTGTATTATAAACAATGTCAAGTCACTAATTTAACTGTTTATGAAATGTGGACTTTTTAAAAGAACTGCCTGTTGTTTCTTCCATTACAGCCTCTGCTATCACTTATTTCCATTATTATTATTGATTGAATGTTCATAAAATCCACCAGAACAAAAACCAAATAAAAGAAACAGGATTATCTTCAACAGTTTGTTAATCATTTCTTTCAGACAGATATAAACTTGAGTTGATTTATAGAGTATTTGCATCATAATACCATTTAAACTTAATCTCTAAAATAGTATGTATATCATTAAGATTTTTCATACCAGCTCTTTACTTTCATTTCTCCACATGAACATATCTTACAATCATCTATTCTCTAACACACTTCTCAGTAAAGTCATATGCATTATATCTAGGATGCATGCCTCAAATGTTGCTTCATTATTGTATCCTTATATACCAGCTAACCTTCAAGTCTAAACTCTTTGCTTCTCATGTGATAATGCTCTAGTAAATACATTTGCACTGTTTACAGTAAGATTGGTGTGCTAGTCTGCAATGACAAATTTGTCAATATCTTAAGGGAATAAATCAACACCTATACTTGCTTGGTTATGAAGTAAGATTGTGACATATGTTTAAAGGACTTCTGCAAGAAAATTAATTCTGTATTTATCTGTTTACATGAGACTAAATAGGGAATAGAGTGTACTTTTTTAAATTACTGATGAAGTAAACAACAGTACTGTAACAGTGGTAGACAATTGATGTCCTGAGAAAGTGTCAGTGCCAGAAGTACAATTACATTCACATACAACCAGCTCTAGTGAAGCATATTTCAGTGGAAATATGGCCAACATATCTTTAAGGAAAAGTGGGGCACATTCCTTTTGAAAGACACTAGTTTGATGAATAAGAATAAACATTATTTTTGACAAGATTTTTGTAAAAAGGACTACCAAAAACCTAGTGAAGGCTGATATTAAACCTGCAATATAACTTATTTTTACTATATGTTTGTAATTATTTTTAATAAATACTTGTAACAACATGTACATGTTAAAGAATGTATAAATGTATAGGATCTGGCAGAAACTTAAAATGTATATAACTGAAGGAAAATTGTAAATATCCCCAAGCTTTACTTTTGAAGTAATAAATATTTCTTTTATTTAATTATTATTGTTTTCTCTCAAATTTTATTATTCATTTTGCATTATTTTATAAGTCTACTTTATTTTCCTTTCCCATCAAGCATAAGTTGCTTACTTTTTTCTTCATAATCCTTTCTTTAGGGTCCAAGATTATATATAATGGCTTGGAGTTACCTTATGAGATATAACTTCTAAATTTCTTGTAAATCTTCAAAAAATAATCACACATGTCGGTAACAGGAATAATACATACAAAGGAAACTCAGCCCTCATTCAACCAACACAGAAAAAAAGAGACAAATGGACCTTAATCCTACAGAGGGATTAGTGTACTACTGATAACATAGGGAGTTCCCCTCAAATGCAATACTCAAACAAATTGAGATACACATGGTTGGTTGGTTAGTTTGGGGGAAGGAGACCAGTCAGCGTGGTCATCAGTCTCATCGGATTAGGGAAGGATGGGGAAGGAAGTCGGCCGTGCCCTTTCAGAGGAACCATCCCGGCATTTGCCTGGACTGATTTAGGGAAATCATGAAAAATCTAAATCAGGATGGCCGGACGCGGGATTGAACCGTCGTCCTTCCGAATGCGAGTCCAGTGTCTAACCACTGCGCCACCTCGCCCGGTGAGATACAGATGGCCTCTTGCATTGATGAATCCCAGTCGAAGATTAGGAGGTTCAGAACCACAGAACTAGCTGTGCTTAAAACAGCCTAAATTATTTCAATTGGCATCCTGAAGGCCCATGATTCAATGAACAGGCATTATTTCTTACTGAACTAGAAACTTCTAAAGAAAGCTACTCCAACCAATACCACATCAAAGTCACTTTTAAATGGGGGTTGTCAAACAGCTTCAAGAACCATACATGTGTTCGACAAAGGGGTAGTTCACAGAATATACGCCACTATGCATCAGAAGATCCCCTTCAGTACATTGAATAGACACTGCAGACAAAACTTCAGAGATCCCTCTCGTCTTTAGGTGGGGAAAACTCCAAGGAAGGCGACGTGAAGATATGGATAGGAAAGAAGATTACTACACTAGAAACACAAAATTGCACTGACATGACGCACAGTCTTATAAGTTACACTGACGATAACTGCTCCATTCGCAAAAAAATTGAAAAGCAACCGAATTCTCTTTTGTAGAAGTTGGAATGTCCAGAAGTGGAATACGAGGAGCAGTAATAATGCTAACGTTCTATAAAATGAAGTGTGAAATGTTGGAAGTACAAAATTTGTTGGGAGAAAGTAAACCCTCAAAAACGTGAGTAGATCAAAGTTAGACTAAGAAAGCCAAGTGAAGTGGAATCAAGAAAAAGAGCTTCCTGATCACATGATAACAGGATACTAGAAATTTTGTCAGTAAATTATATTGCGGTGTGAATAAGAAGACAAGTAATAGGAACATTCACTGTGAACAACCCAGTGACCATATAATTGTTCTGATGACTTAAGTCGACTCCAAATGTCACTGAAGAGATTTACATGCTCAAGTCATAAGCTGATAGTGAGAATATATGAGGAATAACTGAACTGATGAAAGATGTGAAAGATAATGCAAATATGATACTTCTAGATTATCAGAACACCGGAGTGATGGAGAAGGTAGAAGGAAAACTCACTGGAGAGTTCAGGCTGGGGCAAAAGAAATGAGATGAGAGCTTATAGCTTTCACCTCATTATATCGAAGTCCCTGTCCCAAGTCACAAAGGCAGGTATAATTAGATAAGAGCAGGAGACATGAGTAGGTATCATCTACAGTACATCACAGTCAGACAAATATTTAGAAAACAGTACTTCAATAGCACCTCTGGATGTATTACTATCTATTGCCAGTACCCTTTTCAACTAGTGGCAAGTCACTATCAGGTTTCCGTCAAATGATGCAAGTGGCAAGTCACTATTAGGTTTCCGTCAAATGATGCAAGTGCATTAGAAGTAAGACAGCAGCAATTTTAATACGTTAGTAATAAGGTATAAACTAAAATGGCAGCTACCGACAATGTACAAATGTCACATATAATTTATATTCAAACGTTATCGTCAAAAAGGTACATTCGCTTATATCGGTAGTGTTTGTAGTATTAGCGACGTCTTTTTATGGTGTTCGAATAGCCTGTTGGTGATGTTGACTGCTTTATATTCACTAGTCCTTCGTCTACGCACAATAAAGTAGTAGGATTTAACGTCCCCCTAGAACAGTGGTTTCTAAAGGATGCTATGTTCGAATGTACTAAGAGGGGATGCAGACGTTTTTCATGCCACGGACAGTTTGCTTTGTTCACAACGTAATACTGTGTGGCTAGAAAACACACACAGAAACGGTAAACGAAATTTGTACGTGTAACTGTCACATCAGATTTCTTAGACTTGACATTTACTTCGAATGTAAGTTGGGCCTACCATATTTGAATGCAGAAAACCATTTAATGGCAAGATAATGAAGATCAGCAACTATCCAACACAGTTTAACAGGACCTGGTATTTAATTACTACATTCTTCTGTAGTTGCAGAGTCCATTACACCTTGCAGTAATCAGGACTGCGAAGCTTACCAATGTGCAGACCTAGACTCACAATCAGATAATAATTTAGTACTTTCTGTGTTAACGAAGTTACAGAAAAAGGACTATGTGATGAAACGGTAAACTGAAATTCAGAATCTGGTGAAATTAAATGAAAAATATTTGAGACAGTAAAAGCATCTAGAGTAGTCTAGTGGAAAACAACTGCAAGGTGCATTTTCGAGACTAGGTTAATTCTCTCCACAGCTGCCCAAGTAAAATCAGTGTAATGAGGATCACTATGGTTACTTCGACCGTCTGTTAAACACAGAAGACACTTCTCAGGCATGTAGGTGGTAACAGATAAACGTCACAATCAGTGGATACCTATACAATTACATCTATACGAAATCATGTTCGTTAACTACTGATGACAAACACACAAAGACAACACGTTACCAAAATGATGTAATATACACCGTCTTATTCCATATCATTCTATTTAACTCTTAAAAAAACTGTATGTAGACTGACTGTGCAGTTAGTTTCACATTTATCCGCTCCTACCTTTATCAGCGACACCATGATACTATTGTTTGTTGTTGAGTGAAGTGACGTGGAGGGTCATACAGGGTGAAATAAAATTTGCTCACTCGTACGCCAAAGTGATTTCTACCGTCAGCTGGCAAGGAATCGCCCCGTCCGAGTGCACAAATTTTGGCTCATCCTGGGTCGCTTACGAAATTTCTTCCCATAAATATTTGCGGTAGAAGATGGACGTCAAATGAAGGTAATATGGCAACGCTGTAACGCTGTGTCTGACAAGAATCTTGTATTTTTAGTATGCAAGGATCTATACTGCGGTGTCTGAGTGAGCAAATTTTAGTTCACCCTGTGTAATAAACACCCTACCCCATGTCAACTTCATTTACCAGAAAACATTATCATCATCGAGTCGCTAATAAAGGTACGAGCGGATAAATGTGAAAACAGTCGCACTATCAGTCTGACATATCACTCTTGCAGACTGAAGACCAGAAGAAAAAAAAAGGAAGAAGTATTTAACAAAAACTGGCTTGCTTTCAGAAAGGAAAAGGTACTGGACTAGCAATTATGGTTTATGAAGTACAACTTCCGAACGTATTTTGATGCTGGTGAAGACTTGGCAGTTGTATGTTGGAGTAACACAATCTCAATTCCTACAACGTTGTGGATAATGCACAGTGGCAGAGGAGCAACATTTTTTCGAAAGAAAACAGATACTAATTACAAAATAGTAATTTTAAAATTAGAAAACGGTGAACGGAACGGGCAGTATATTTTGTACACAAAATTGGAAATGATACAGTGTAGGAAATGAAGTTATACAAAGGGCGAAAAGTAGACTAAATCATCAGTGAATCGGGGGCCACGGGAAATCTAGAGGAAAGGGTGAAACTGAAAGCATTTGAATGCGATTCTATCGACGCCTGTTGAGAATTCAGTGAATATATAAATTAAACTAAAGAAGTGTTTCAGGCAATACTTGACGAAAGACATGTATGGAAGGGCTTTAGTATAAGGAGGAACAGGTTGGTGAGACATTTGCCACTGTACTCAGAAAGGAGCGGTAGTGGGGAAAACTTGTAGAGGCGAAACAGATTTAGAGGATGTTATGAGTAGTAGTGACAAAGAGCTAACAAGATTAGCAGAAAATAAGAAGAGATGATTTACGGCAATACACAAGTAGATAGACTGCTGACAAAAGAAAAAAATGACAAGTACGGTATCTTGCAAGGAATAATCTTGAGGAAAACTGTGGTTCCTCTAAGGGAAGAGATTACAAAAGACGCACGTCAAGAAACTGTAGAGTTGTATAGAGTGCACCACTACAGGTGTGATAAGGATGCTGTGTCGTCATTTAAGATGATCGCCATAAAGCTCTCCTCGAGAATCTTGAACATTGTGAAACAGGTAAAGCAGAGAATGTTAAGTGAATAAAATTAGCTGGAAACACTTTATAACCAGTTACACATTTATCTTAGCAAGATCTGAACCGTTACAGTTACAAAGAGTAAAGTCTTACTCCGTGAAGCAGTATAGGAATACTGTTTACCAGAAGTAGAAAAGCTAGAGCTCAGGCTTCCCTAAAACGAAATAAATAACCTGACTGTTTGCATCACTAACACAGAAGACTCAGGGAACGGCATTTGTGCAAAAATGGTCATATTGTAATAATATCGTAAATATTCGCTAGTATACTAATAATGTATAAGACGTTCTCGCAAATGCTGAAGAGAATCTGTAACACCAGTATAGTGTGTCATTAATATAGCTATTGCTCTGTTATCATTGTCTGTTTATAAATGTATATAATTTTTCACTATTTGTGGTAATGATGAATATTTCTTGTGTGTGGTTTATGTATGAAATTACAAATTCATGCATAGGAATCGACACATAGATGTGTGTTACATCTACATCTACATATCTACATGTATACTCCGCGAGCCACCAAGCGGTGTGTTTTGGAGGGCACAATTTGCCCCAGAGTCATATTTCCCCCCCTCTGTTGCACTCGCTGATCGCGCGAGGGAAAAACGACTGTCTGAACGCTTCAGTACGAGCTCTTATTTCCCTTATCTTTGAATGGTGATCATTGCGCGATTTGAAAGTTGGTAGTAATAACATATGCACTACATCCTCTGTGAAGATCGGATTTCGGAATTTAGTGAGCAGCCCCTTCTGGTTAGCGCGCCGTCTGTCTGCAAGAGTGTCCCACTTCAAAGTTTCTATGAGGTTGAAACGCTTTCGCGATGGCTATATGTACCAATCACGAATCTTTCCGCTCTTTTTTGCACCTTCTGAATCTCTTGAATCAGACCCAACTGGTAAGGGTCCCACACAGACGAGCAGTACTCCAAGACTGGACGAACTAACGTATTGTAAGCAATTTCCTTTGTTGAAGGACTGCATCGCTTCAGAATTCTACCAATAAACCGTAATCTAGAGTTCGCCTTACCCGTTACTTGTGTAATCTGATCATTCTATTTGAGATCATTTCGAATAGTCACACCCAGATACTTGAAGGACGTTTTCGCTTCCAAAGACTGGGCATTTAGTTTGTACTCGTACATTAATGGTGATTTTCGCCTTGTTATACGCAGTAGGTTACACTTACTAATATTGAGAGTTAACTGCCAGTCATTACATCACGCATTTATTTTCTGCAAATCCTTATTGATTTGTTGACAACTTTCGTGTGATACTATTTTCCTGTAGACTACAGCATCATGGGCAAACAGTCTAAGGCCGCTGTCAATGGCATCAACCAGATCGTTTATGTAAATCGTAAAAAGAAGAGGACCTATTACGCTGCCCTGGAGCACACCTGAAGGTACGCATGTTTCTGTTGAAGTCACACCGTTCAGGACGACATACTGCTTCCTGTCTGTTACAAAACTTTCTCTCCAACCGCATATGTCATCGGATAGACCGTAAGCGCGCACTTTTTGTAGCAAGCGACAGTGCGGAACTGAGTCGAACGCCTTTCGAAAGTCGAGAGACATGGCATCAACCTGGGAGCCGGTATCTAGAGCCTGTTGTATATCACTACATTATCACTACTATATTACTCGGGAACGAAAAGCTGGAGGGCGATCCCTAGTTGTATCTCAAGTGATTAGCGCACCAAAGTAAAAGCCGTAATGGGGTATAGTGAGGGCGCTAGTAGAGGAGCAACCAGCAGTCAGTCGCTAGCCTTTAGAATGTCGACACCTTGGAGATGAAGCAGGGATATATTATCTCCACTTTAAGAAGCAATAAGCCTCGGATTGATGCATAATTAGATTAAACTTTATTGACATTCGGATAACTTACGGTATTAGGAATATGACTCTAGCACAGGTTACATGACTAAGGTCAATAACTGTCTTGGAATGCAATGAGATTAAATTCCACAATTGTATTAGACCGGAGCAAAGGAGCTACTGATCCCGCTTTTACCAATCTAATGAAACGTATTCTGCCTGGAGGCGAAGACGTATTGAGCTGCGACGGTGATGGCGTTGACTACTTTTGGGCAAGTATCGTTCAGCAAGCAAGCTTCTCTAATATAATTCTTCCTTCTATATCCAAACACCTCAGAGCATTGCAGAAACAGTCTACCCTGCAATAACACAATGACTGCTGCACACTTGGCGAAGGATGTTTACCGCCAGGCCAGACAAGGCACTCACCGTCAGGCTTGCGTCTCTGCTGTGGTCGGTACAGTGTACTACAGGTAGAAACATAGTACTATACGAAAGAGATACTTCAACAAAACCGCAATTACTGACGACTAGCTGCACTCGGTACGCGTTGTAATGGCTCTTCTTTTTTTCAAGTAGGTGCACATACACAAAACAGCCACAATTACATGTATCATCATTCTCTCTGACTGGTTCAATAAGACCCCGCCAAACACAAATATTTCTCCTGTGCCAACATCTTTATCTCAGAGTAGCCCTTGCAACATACGTCCTGAATTATCTGTTGCAGTATGCCAATCTCTGTCGTCCTCTAGCGTTTCTGCCCTTTACATCTCCCTCTAGTACCATAGAAGTTCTTCCCTGACGTCTTAACAGATGTCCCACCATCTGTCCCTTCTTCTTCTTCTCAGTGTTTTCCATATGTTCATTTCCTTACCGATTCTGCCGATAACCTTCTCGTTCTTACCTTATCAGTCCACCTAATTTCCTTTTCTTCAGTAGCATCACATCTTAAATACTTCGATTCTCTTGTTTTCCAGTTTTTCCCACTGCCCATGTTTCACTACCACGCAATGCTGTGTTCCAAACAAACATTCTCAGAAATTTCTTCCTCAAGTTAAGGCCTATGTTTGACGCTAGTACTCTTGGCTAGAAATGCTCGTTTTGCGAGGTCTAGTCAGCCTTTTATGTCCTCCTTGCTCCGCCCATCATAGGTCGTTTTGCTGCCAGGATAGCACGATTCCTTAACTTCATCTGCTTATGATCACCAGTTCTAATGTTAAGTTCCTCGCGGTTCTCATTTCTTCAACAAAAGCAAGTAAATTTTTCGGCTGTCCCTCCTTGTGAACATGAAATGTTACGAGAACGGATTTTTTCAGATTTAATCCAAACGCTGGGAGCTTTCTGCCTGCGGCTTTACCTGCATACACATATGTTAAACAGCTGTATTTCGCACATTAACATCCCAAGACAAAAAAAGTCGGTAGACGTGATGCACGTGGAGAGACAAAGAAATGATTACAACTTCATCACAACTGGATGAATTATTTAAAAGGAAGAGTTTCACAGACTGAGCAAGTCAATAACTGATAGGTCCATCTCTGGGCCTTATCTAGGCAGTTATTCGTGTAGGGATTGGTTAATAGAGTTGCTGGATGCCTTCCTAATCTGTATCGCGCCAAATTCTGCCCAGATGGTGCGTAAGATGGTCAAAATTCTGAAGTAGTTGGAGAGCCCTACTATAACGCTCCAAACGTTCTCAATTCGGGATACATCCGGCGACAGTGGTGGTCAAGACAGGGTTTGACAAGTACGAAGACAATCAGTAGTAGAAGCTCTCGTTTTATACGGGCGGGCATTATCTCGCTGATATATGAGCCCATGATAGATTGCCATGAAGGGCAACAAAACGTGACGTAGAATGTCGTCGACGTACCGCTTTGTTATAAGGGTGCCACTGATGAAAGCCAAAAGGGCTCTGCTTTGAAGATAAATGACATCCGGATCTTCACTTTTGCTTATTGTCAGGCGACAAAAAAATGGTTCAAATGGGTCTGAGCACTATGGGACTTAACATCGGAGGTGATCAGTCCCCTAGAACTTAGAACTACTGAAACCTAACTAACCTAAGGACATCACACACATCCATGCCCGAGGCAAGACTCAAACCTGCGACCGTAATGGTCGCGCGGTTCCACACTGAAGCGTCTAGAACCGCTCGGCCACAGCGGCCGGCTGTTAGGCGACAGTCAGGTTGGTATCCCACTGCTGTCCAGCCCGTCTCCAGGCATATCTTAGGCCTGGAATCTCACTGACTGGAACAGAATTGTCTGATTGTCTGCAGTGATTAGTCCAAATTGAGCTCCAATGAGCAGCAAAGACGAGTCTGGAGACGCCATGGACGGTGGTGGGATACCAACCTGACCGTCGCCTGACATACAGCCCGACGGCCTTGAGTGACGGTCTGTGTTGCCATTTTGTTTATTAGCAGGGCACCTTTGGTTGTCATCCACGGCATCCTAACAGCACAATGGTACGTCAACGATTTTCTGCCCCCGTTTTATTGTTCTTTATGGCAAGCTATCTTGGACACATTTCAGCAAGATAACGCCCACCCGCACACAGAGAGAGTTTCTACAGCTTCTCTTTGTGCTTGCAAACTCTGCCTTGGCCAGCAAGTTCCCGGATATGTACCCAGTTGAGAACGTTTGTAGCATTACGGGCAGGGCCTCCAACCATCTCGGTATTTTGAACGAGGTAACGCATTAACTGGACAGAATTTGGTACGATTTTCCTCGGGAGGGATCCAATCACTCCGTCGGTTAATGCTAAGGCGAATAACTGCTTGCGTAACGGCCAGAGATTGACCAACGCGTTATTGTCTTCCCAATTTGTGAAGCTGTTTCTCTTGAATAAATGATCAATTTTATCTGAAATTTTAACCATATGTTTGTCTCTCCATGTTCATCACATCTACGGGTTTCCGTTCCATTTGGATAATTCCTTCCTTTTTGTCTCGGATTTTCACACATACACTGGTGCGCAAAACTTAAGTTTGAAAGTAACTTCGCGTGATATATCACTACCAACTAACATAACTTAATGAAACTTGGGAAATTTATACAAAGAATAGCTGCAGTATAGTAGAGAAAGTAACTGAAAAAATTACGTAATGAGACGAACAGGAATGACACTTTTACTAAAGACAGTAATTGCATTGAAGTCACCACAATTTATGATGGTACCCTGGATATAACAAAAAGCGGAACATGTATGATCACCACGAACAGCAATACATGGTCTTCAACGATCTCTCAAGCTGGCTACAAGGTTGGTTCAAATGACTCTAAGCACTATGGGACTTAACAACTGAGGTCATCAGTCCCCTAGGCTTAGAACTACTTAAACCTAACTAACCTAAGGACATCAAACACATCCATGCCTGAGGCAGGATTCGAACCTGCGACCGTAGCAGCCATGTGGTTCCGGACTGAAACGCCTAGAAGCGCTCGGCCACAGCGGCCGGCTACAAGGTTAGTAAGGAGTTCTTGTGGTAGGTTCTCCACTCCTCCACCAGTGCGGTTGAGAACTCCTGGATGGTGGCTGGTGCATGTGGACATACGGTAGTATCTCTCCACAAAGCATCCCACTTATGCTCAACGGCATTTAGGTCCGGGAAATGGACATGCTTGTTCATTCGCTCAATATCCTCCCGTTCCAGCAGCTTCTCCACGTGCGCTGTTCGAGGTGACCGCGCGTTGCCTTCCATAAAAATAAATTAGGGCTGTATGCGCCCCTGAAAAGAGGCACATGGTGAAGGAATAGAGTGTCACAGCAGATCCGCAAGACCGACTCCATGTGTCCACTAGAGATCACAGAAGGGCCTCCTCACCCCTACCGCCATCACCGACCTGGCCGCCCGGTGAAACATCCATCACAATATGTGCGGCATTCGACTTATTAATGCACCATGGAATGTTTGGGCATCGCTGTATATTGTTGGGACATGGGGACATGGAAGGAAGAAATATATAACATCAGTTCGAATGCTGAACCGCGCTTACGAAATACTAGAACGCCATCACCACCGGCGCTCAAAGCATCGTCCCCTCCAGGCAATGCAGTTTCATTAGATTTATAAGAGTGCATGTATCACCTTGCTGTGATTTTTGCTCATTAATCTTCTTGCGTTCCAAGGCAGTTATTGAGCTTAATCACGTAACGTGTGCAAGGATCATATTCCTAATTCCAAAAATTGTCAGATGTCAATAATGTTGACTCTGATTACAGAAAAATTGGTTTTGTTAATGATAAAACACCAGTAAAGTTAAAGAAAGCATTCAGCTCTTAGACTCTATAATCTGAGCCGAAAATTTGTTTGTTGAAGAACATAGCGTCCTATCCCACTATATTTTGAAACCACTCTTAAATAAACAATTGATACAAAGTTGAGTATTCTGTAACGCATTTCTTTTTTAAAAATATTCCAAATCAGTATAGCCATGTGTTATTGTATTGAGAGGGTCCCAAATTAATTAACTGGTTCCTTTTACCAACCTCCCGACTCAGGTGATAAAGTTGTTGAACAGTTCAAATATGACTTGAATCTCATTTCAGATAGATAGGTACTCCCCTTACATAATCATAAGTGGTCGTGTCTCCAGTCTACCCTCAATACATTGGCTGAACTACGTGTTTAACCCAAAAACGCTAAAGGGAGAAAACTGTTACATTGCTATTAAGTTTACTACTCCCCATTTTATTCAAAGGGAGTCATAATTTATAGGTTATGCATTAGTTAATTGCAATTATTAGTTAATAACAATTATTAGATCTCCAGTGGAACATTACATACCAAACTAAGTAAAAAATATCCTATTTTGTACACTACTGCAATCGAAATTTTTACGAGGGTTTAGCAATCTAAGGTTAAAGTCGGTGGTAGCCATAAAACTCTCCTGAATTTGTACTAAATGCTTTTTTCCGAAAATTATTTGTAACCATTGATTAAGCAGCCCTCTCGAAGTGTAAATGGCTGTGAAAATGTACTCGACCTGTTAGCAACAAATAATCCAGAGAAGATAGGGAGCATTATGAGAGATACAGCGATTAGTGACTACAAAGTCATTGTAGCAATAATGACTACGGAACATCCATACAAACTATAAAGAGAAGCAAAATACAATTATTCAAAAAAGAAATTATAAGTTCACTTGACGCCATCCAAACAAATAGCCTCGATTCACTCCGAACGAACTACAAAAGTGAAGACGAGGTATGGCTTAGATTCAAAGAAATGGTATCGACAGCAATGGAGAAATTTATACACCCCATGGTGCACAAGACAGAACACTATTGCAGAAACGAAATCCTAAGGTTACAAAAGTTTTACAGAAGCTTGAAAGTTAACGTGAACTTCGATGCGAGATGCTTTTAATAGTTTCCACGACGAAACACTGTCTCGAAATCTCCCAGGAAACCCAAAGAGACTCTGGTCGTATGTGAAGTGCGCCAGCGACATGATGCAATCAATGCCTTCACTGCGTGATAGCGAAGGTAATGTTACCAATGACAGTGCCACTAAAGCGGAGTTACTGAATACCGTTTTCCGAAATTCCTTCACCAAAGGAGACGAGGTAAATATACCAGAATTCGAATCAAGAACTGCTACCAACATGCTTAACTTAAAGTGCATGCTGTAGGCGTAGCAAAACAGCTTAAATCACTTCATAAGTCCTCCGGTGACTGGAACAGGTATTACGTGTAGAGCAGAGAGCACAACATTTGAGCAAGCATTTTCATAACTAAACGATCTAGTGAACTCTGTTAACTTCGGTAACGGGTGTAAATACCATAAACTGGCTACATGTGTGATTGTGGTGTGCGTGGGAACTTTACATTGTGTAGACACTTAGTACGGACTTGGCAGTATTAACTGTGATCTTTATCGTAAAAATACAGCTGAAAATTTTCATTGCCAAGTTAAAACTTTTATTTCAGTACTAGACACATCCCGTTTACCGGACAATTCTATGTATGTTGCGACCTGCAGTAGACAGTGGTGGTCTAGTATTTTCTACTACAGCTTTTAGCTAGACAAATGAACAATGCTGGACACTGGCAGGGCGGTAAAAAGAAACGTGCCGCGCCGCACACTGTACATATAAATTAGTTTACAGTTCTCTCTTGTACGAGCGTTCGCGTAAACATCGCGACGTGGCTGATTGTTGATGATGAGGAAACACGATGACCGAACGCACGTTCTCACTCTCGCTACAAGACACTTACACTTGATTGCTCTGCTTTGTGGTAAACTATTTTACTGATTCACATCAGTTTCATTCTGGGAGGCCGAACACTACGCGAATGGTTGATGTGTTACGGCACGGCACGCAAACGGGTGGATGCACAAATACGTTATCGGTGGCACTGCCCATACTTAATTACTTCCTTATGCACTTTTCACTGAATCCACTTCCATATCTCATTACTTCACAATAATAGTACTTGCAACCACAGTTGAACTTCCATAATAATGTCTTTCGCATGCAGAGTTACCCACAGCAGAGCATAGCAAGCAGCTCCATGTCCCGTGCTCGACTCTCCAATGCAGCCGCTCACAAAGATATTCCGCAACCAAGCAAGCGGTATGACAATACGCTTAGATTTCCTAGATCGACTAAGCCAGCGATATGACAATATGCTTACAAGTAGGCCGTACAGTTGAAGAGGAATGGACATCACTAAGAAGGGCAATCGTAGAAGATGGAAAGAAAAACATAGGTACAAGGAATGTAATGGCGAAGAAACGATGGGTAACGGGATAAATGCTTCTGCTGATCGATGAAAGAAGGAAGTACAAAAATGTTCCGGGAAGTTCGGGAATACAGAAATAAAAGTAGCAGAGGAATGAAATAAACAGCAAGTGAAGGAAAGCTCAAACTAAGTGGCTGCTTAAAAATATGTGAAGAAATCTAAAAAGCAAAGATTGTCAGAAAGACAGCTTCAGCATGTAGGAAAGACAGTACAATCTTCGGTGAAGCCGGTCGCTGTGGCCGAGGGGTTCTAGGTGCTTCAGTCCGGAACCGCGCTGCTGATACGGTCGCAGTTTCGAATCCTGCCTCTGGCATGGATGTGTGTGATGTCCTTAGGTTAGTCAGGTTTAAGTAGTTCAAGTCTAGGGGAGTGATGACCTCAGATGTTAAGTCCCATAGTGCTTAGAGCCAATCGAGCTGTCAGTGAAATAAAACAAGTGTGGTAACATTAAGAGTCTAATAGGAATTCCAGTGTTAACTGCAGAGGAGAGAGCGGATAGGTGGAAAGGGTACATTGAAGGCCTCTGTGAGCGGGAAGATTTGTGATTGAAGAAGAAGCAGGAGCTTTGGAGGACTGAAGAACAAATAAGGCAGAAGGGGTAGATAACCTTCCATCAGAATTTCTAAGATAATTGGGGGAAGAGGCAATAAAACGACTATTTACGTTGGTGTATAGAATGTATGAGTTGGCGACTTACCATTTGAGTTTCGCAAAAATACCCTCTACACAATTCCGAAAAATGCAAGAGCTAACAAGTGCGAGAGTTATCGCACAGTCTGCTTAATAGCTCATGCATCCAAGTTGCTTACAATAATAACATACAAGAATGGAAAAGAAAATTGAGGATGTGTTATACGACCTTCAATTGGATTTAGGAAAGACACCAGAGAGACAATTCTGACGTTGCAGCTGATAATTGAAGCAAAGCTAAAGAAAAATCAAGACGCGTTCACAGGATCTGTTGACTTAGAAAAAGGGTCTGGCAATGTAAAGTGGTGTAAGAAGTTCGAAATTCTGAGGAAAACAGGGGTACGCTATAGGGTCAGACAGGTAATCTACGTTATATACAAGAGCGAAGAGGGAATTACAAAAGTAGATGAACAAGAACGAAGTGCTCGGATTATGAAGGGTGTGAGACAGGGATGTAGTCTTTCACCCCTACTGTTGAATCTGTACATCGAAGAAGCATTGATTAAAATAAAGGAAAGGTTCTGGAGTGGAATTAAAATTCAAGGTGAAAGGATATCAATGATACCATTCGCTGATGACATTGGTATCTTGAGTGAAAATGAGGAAGAATTACATGATCTGCTGAATGGAATGAATGGTCCAATCAGTACAGAATGTGGATTGAGAGTAAATCGAAGAAAGATGAAAGTAATGACAAGAAGTAGAAACGAGAACAGCGAGAAACCTAATATCAGGATTGATGGTCACTATGTAGGCGAAGTTAAGGAATTCTGTTGACAAGGCAGCCAAATAACCAATGACGGACGGAGCAAGGAGGACATCAAAATCAGACTAGCACATGCAAAAAAAAAAAAAAAAAAAAGAAAAGTTCCTGGCCAGGAGAAGTCTGCTGTTATCAAACACGAGCCTTAATTTGAGGAAGAAATTTCTGATAACGTACGTTTGGCTCACAGCAATGTATGGTAATGATAATGAACTGTGGGAAAACCGGAACAGAAGAGAATCGAAAAATTTGAAATGTGGTGCTGCAGACGGATGTTGAAAATTAGGTGGACTGATAAGATAAGGGATGAGGGGGTTCTGTGCAGAATCAGAGAGGAAAGCAGTTTGTGGAAAACACTGATAAGAAGAAGGGACAGGATGATAGGACATCTGTTAAGACATCAGGGAATGACTTCCATGGTACCAGAGGGAGCTATAGAGGGCATAAACTGTACAGGAAGACAGAGACTGGAATACAGCCAGCAAATAATTGAAAACGTAGGTTGCAAGTGCTATCCAGAGATGAAGAGGTTGACATGGGAAAGGAATTCGTGGCGGGCAGCATTCAACCAATCAAAAGACAGTTAACAAGAGAAAAAAGGTCGCCCAGTGTATGCAGTACTGTGTGTAGCCTGGTTGCTAGGTCCGTGACAACACCTCCAGCAGGCAAGCGTTGCACCCGTAATTCATATTCAAGATGCTTATTCTTGAGACAGATATGACCAAACAATCTCAGTGTTCCATGCCCATATATGGTTCTCTGAAACAGGAGTTTAATACAGAATTTTCAATTCTCAAAGGTGAAATGATGCTAAAGTGCTAGACAACTTTCCTACCCCACCCCACCCTCACATCCTCTTACTCGGTAAGAATGCACCAATGGTCTGTGGCTGCCCTTTTAAACCTCAAGATACACTTTGGGGTAGAAAATGAATCACATTTTGAATGATCACATTTATTTACACATGAAAGCACAAAATACAATAATCACCAAATATCTCAGAACATAAGAGGTTGTTTAATGAAAATAAGCCTTTTTAAATTTGAACCACAAATTGACGCGACTGAACTTTCAGTTCCTGCTGAAACAAGGAAACAGGTCCAGCAGCAAATAAAAATACATCATGATAAAACCCCTCTTAAACAATAAGTGAAAGATAACTCTTGCACTGTCTTCTTAAAGAGTCGCAGCTATTAAGTTAGGAGCTGGTAATTTAGAATAAACAACCGAGCACGGCAAATCTGACAAATTTTCTTACTTCCATAGAACGGATGGAGTGACAAATTAAGCTCAAGCAAAGAATAGTGAATTACAATTAAAAACAGAAATCTATGGAGGTGGCAATCAGAACTGAAATAACTTAAAATTTTCCTCGTCACACCAAGTACATACGCAAATATTTGAACAAGCAAAGGACCTACCTCCAAATTTTATTACAATATCGTTCACGTATAGGAAGTTAAAACAAGCACATCAGACCTTTAAGAAGGGAAAGGGGGAACTTAAAAAAAGGTGAGCCGCCAAGGTGGAGAGTTCCACTATATCAAAAGCGGACAAACATCAAACACACCCGGAATGCAGGGGCAGAACAGTGACAGGCTCTCGTTGCCGGCAGCCGCCGACGTGTCGGGATTGCGCTTCACAGGGCTAAGAGACGCTGCTAGCAGGCAGGATGTGGGTGAGATATAGGATACAGAAATAAATTACGTGGACAACAATAGCCACGTTAAGATTTCATGGACGTAAGCCCAAAAAATCCATCATAACTTAAGTAGCAAGTGTTACCTCAAAAAAAAAAAAAAAAATGCCTAAAGGAAATAGTAGTAGGAACACTGGTAAGGACGTATAAAAATATAATAATTAACACCTCGCCAAACGATTTAGGTAAACTTTACACAAAAAATGCTCAGCCAGGTGCTTACTTGAATCAGACAGATGGAACACACACATGACTAAGCTCCAAGGGAACACTTAGTGACTAGGGATTACAAACAGTGTTTCCTTGAATCGGTTATTAAAAAAACGAAAAAAATGTGATATTAAGTGTGTTCTATCTCAAAAACCGTTCGGAATAGGGCATACGTCCATATGAAGTTTTTTGTTCAGAATCACTAATACTGTAACCCCTCAAAGCATATACCTTTCCTCCTGACTCACCTTCTTGGTGTTTTTCCCTTAAAGAGCGCAGTTGGACTAAACTAAATGGCCAGTTCCTTTTGCTGCCTTCTTTGCTGTGTTTCTGATTCCGGTCCTCTGTCCATGCTTCTTATTGGCTTCGTGTCTTCGGCTTCATATTAATTGCCTTTTTGGTTGCCCATATTTCATTCATCTTCCGGCTGTGATCTTGCTTGCGTTCTTCGGACCATTTTACGCCTGTTCTTTTGTCACAGTGTATCTCATGTAGTTTACTTTTCAGAAAGATGTTTCTGAATTTTATTCTGTCGTTTATTGTGGTGTCTGCTGCCACCCAATTGTTGTTTCTCGTGGTTACCCAGTCAAAGATCTGTTTGGTCAGTGTGTGTGATGGCATTCTGTATAGGTGTCCATAGAATTGTAGTCTGCCTTTTTCTAATCTTTTCTGTGTTTGTCTCCGTATGTTTGTATAGTTCCTCTGTATATATATATATATATATATATATATATATATATATATATATATATATATATATATATGCCGAACGGGGTAGCCCAGCGGTCTAGGGCGCCTGGCCACGGTTCGCGCGGCTCCCTCCGTCTGAGGTTCGAGTCCTCCTTCGGGCATGGGTGTGTGTGTTATCCCTAGTTATTTAGTTTAAGTTAGATTAAGTAGAGTGTAAGTCTAGGGACCGATGACCTCAGCAGTTTGGTCCCACAGAAACTTACCACAAATTTCGGAAAAAAATATATACAGTATATCTATGAATGAATTAAAATACGCTCGAAGACTAGCCAGAAATTAGTTGAAACGTGGTAAACAAACATTCTGAAATGACACACTGCGACTGAACTGGAAATTAGTGACGGGTATTGGAAACGGTTCCGCCAAACCAGCATTAAGTGAGGTACATTATCACTTAACCTTAATTCAGATGAAAAGCTGTCAGGCTTTGAGAGTATTCTGGCATTGTGACGTGCGTCGTTTGATTCTTGAGAAAACCGATTTTAGGCGAGCTTTGTGAGCAGTGTAAAGCAAACAGTTTCTGCCAACAATATTGTGGCTCAATTCACATTACTGCACATCAGATTGGACTGGAACGGAAAAGTCAATAAAAGTCTTGTTCCAATTTGTAATTCGTAAAACATTGTTTAATAAAGTAGAAGTACGATGAATGTCCTCCTCATATGTTCAAAAATGCAAAGAATTATATGTTAATTATTCATCGTTTCCATAGTTTTAAAATTCGACTGTACACACACGTACAAATAATTCGACACAGTATTATTATTTTCATTTCAGCGCGGGGTGTATCGTGTGCTACATGGATAAAATGCCTCTGCTTGACACCCAAGAACAGGCTGAATTAATATACCGTTAAGACAAATAATTTAAATCACTTCTATATTCAGTTCTCATCACCTTGACCATACATATTGTTAATTATAATTTTGATTTCGTGAACCTTGTCTCGCTGCTGTGCACTGTGTTTTGTCAATTTTCTCACCACCAAGCACTGAAACATTTTAAAAGTCCTCTAGTGAATTAGTAACATTTACATTCTCCTTGTTCACAAGGATTGCTCGGTTAACATCAGGTGGAACTGTCGTATTCACTAGACACTTGCTACTGCTATTCGATCCCAGTTTGAGCACCGATGACATGTTGTTTCTTTGAGATAGTGTAACAAGAGACTTACGTGACATTTCCAAGAGAAATCTTCCGAATGACGCTATAAGCAAATATTCTAGAAAGTACCAACGTGTCATGGACGATCACTAGGCAGTATGACGAGATCAGGTAACACAGAAGGCTGTACACGGCCCCTAAACGTTCTTTGTTTGTAAATAAGCGTTCTACATGTCCAGAACAACAGAACAGCGAGAGCTAGTTTGGGTAATGCAGAAATAAGGAGAGCTTCATTATCCAGATGGTTCCGTCGACAGCAGGTGTTGGGTGTAGCGGTAGCCGTGACCATTGGAGTACAATCTGTTCTCACACAGATAATAAGTACCAGTTTGTATTAAATGAACCGCTAGAACAACTGATGACAAAGCTGTCCGTATAACTGCGAGTTCATTATAGCTAGTGCCGTTCCTCGCTTCTCAAGCTCCATAGCTCACGATGTTTCCCATTTCTGTCTTGGAGTCTCCTGCATTCTGTAGGTTCTTTCATATTCGTCATTCATCTTCTAAGTGGTCGACATTGTCTCTTTTTGGATCCACCTCCATACCTTCTTTTGCCATCCATTATCAGCTCTTCCTTCTAAATTGCCATATCGTAGTAACCGCCTCTATTAAATAACTTGGTTGATGTTCGTTTCCATTTTCATTTCCTTAATGTTTCTGATTTCTTCATTTCTGATATAGTCGAACCTTGAGACTTCAGCGGTACGTCTTCAATGACCATTCAGCAAAGGTAGCGACTAATTTTTTCTCTTACTCTTATTTTTCAAGCTTCTGCCCCATTTATACATGTTTTACAATATTCTTTTTCGTTTCTGATCTTATTGCTCCAAGTGATCGAGTTTAATTGTCAAGTACAGGTTTCCCTACTCCAGTCTTATTTTTAGTACCTTACAAAGGCTTTCCATTCGCCAGGTATGGATACTTATATGTGAACAATATTTAACATTAAAATTCCCAATACGTAAATCGTGCTGTTTGTCATTCCAAACTGTCATATGCTATGTTTTCTTTGCGTTTATTTTTGAAGTGCCCACTTGTCACATTCTTCAAATAGTATTCTTGCCATATAACTCGAGATGTCACCATCTTCGGCTGTTACCACCTGATCACAGGCGGTTAGAAGAAAGTACAGAGGTTCCTAAATCAGGTATTGGATTGTAGTGCTTGCCCAGAAACAAGTAGACTCGGATCACAATTTAGTAATGATGAAGAGTAGACTGAAGTTAAGAGAATCGTGCCGAAGAATCAATGTGAAAAGAAGTGAGATGCTGAAGAACTGAGAAATGATGAGATACCATAGTAGGCATCTCTAAAAGTGGCAATCACAGAAGCTGGAGAGGCAGACATTTGTACAAGGTAGTTAATGACGAAAAAACCTGTGAGAAATGAAGAAAAACTTGACATGATAAACGAATAAGAGAACTGTAAAAATGTTCAGGGAAAGACAGAACTACAACATTATAAGGCACTTAGGAATACATTAAATAGGAAGTGCAGAGAGGCCAAGGCGAAATAGCTATAGGAAAAATATGAAGATATGACAAGCAATGAGCTTCTGCGTATAGAAAAGTTGAAATAACTTTCGGTGAGAGTAAAACAAGAGCGTAGGAATTCCACTGTTATACGCAGAGCAGAGAGTGTATAGATGGAAATACTGCTCTGAACGTCTCTATGAGGGAGGGGGGGCGACTTGCCTGATGACGAGATACAAAAAGAATTTCGGGTCGATACCAAAACTCAGACAATCCTTCATTAGAGTCAAAGAAGCAACTGTTCAAATCGGTACGCGGAATCTATGAGATAGGAGACATACAATCACACTTTCGGAAAAAAGTGAACCGTCCCACAATCGGTTTAACATTTCATGTATCCAGGTTGATCATAAAAATAGTATACAAAAGATTGGAAAGGAAACTGAGGATCGTTTAGATGATGATAAGTTTGACATTAGGATAGATAAAGGCACAAGAAAGGCAGCTCCGAACTTCGCACTTGATAATGGGAGGAAAGCTGAAGAAAAATGAAGACACGTTCACCTCAAAAAGTGTTTGATAATGCAAAATGGTGCAAGATTTTCGAAATTCTGAAAAAAATAGGAGTAAGCTGTAGGGAAAGACGGGTTCTATGCGATACGTACTAGAGCCATTACAAAATAATAAGAATTGGAAGACGAACAACAATGTTCTACGATTAAACAGAGTGTGAGGCAGGCATCCAGTCTTTGCCCCATACTGTTCAGTCTATACATCGAAGAAGTAATTCCAGAAATAAATAAAAGGTTGAAGAGTGGAATTAAAGTACAGGATGAAAGGGGATCAATGGTAAGATTCGCTGATAACATTGCTGTTCTCAGTGAAAGTGAGGAAGAATTGGAGGAGCTCTTGAATGGAGTGAACGTCTGTTGCACCCCAACTATGGCGTGGGAATAAACCGAAGAAAGACGAAAGTAATGAGGTGTGGCAGAAATGAGATTGGTTATAAGCTAAACAGCGAAATTGGTGCCTACGAAGTACTCATGATTAAATAATTCTGCAACCTTGGAAACGAAATAACACATGACGGAAGCAAAGAGACCAAAATAATTCCACTAGCATTAAACATTGACCTTAACTTGAGGAAGAAATTTCTGAGAAAGTACGTTCTAAAAATGGTTCAAATGGTTCTGAGCACTATGGGACTTAACATCTCAGGTCATCAGTCCCCTACAACTTAGAACTATTTAAACCTAACGAACCTAAGGACATCACACACATCCATGCCCGAGGCAGGATTCGAACCTGTGACCGTAGTGGTCGCGCGGTTCCAGACTGAAGCGCCTATAACCGCTCGGCCACCAGCGGCCGGCAAAGTACGTTCTGTACACATCATTGTATATTAGTGAATCACTAATTGTGCGAAAACCGGAAAGTAAGCGAATCGACTCGTTTGAGATGTGGTGCTATTGAAGATTGTTGGGACTCAGATAAACTGATGAGACAAGAAATGAGGAGGTTCTCCGCAGTATCAGTGAAGAAAGGAACATATGGAAAATGCTAATAAGAAATGCTAATAAGAAGAAGGGAGAAGTATTGAGAAATCAAGGAATAACTTCTATGGCACTAGACGGTGATGTAGAGGGTATAAACCAAAGGATAAATCAGATATTGGGCTACATCTAAAGCGAATTTCTTCTCTGAAAGGACTCAACTATCGAATTTTGACTGTAAATTTTTTTCCTTGAAACATAATGGAGTAAAGTTTGTAACGTCCCCTTAGAAAAATTATACATGATTGTGCTTAAACTGACACACAATATTTTTTAGCACAACGCAATCTGACTTTCAATAATCCCTACAAAAGAATGGCCCTGACTAACATTAACCTATACCTTTCATAAATCACTTACCTCTCAAAAATCTTCATTACTCGAACTACTGTAATACAGCGAGCGCCAATACTGCCAGCTAAATAAAAGATTCAAACTACTGAAGGCACTAACTACTGATAGGCATAGTTAGCAAATGAAAGATTTTGATAGGTGTCAAACAATGTATTTACCTTAAAAGTGTTAAAAAGTCATAATATATATAGCAGTTCATGATATCCATTCTTACAAATGTACTGTTTCTGATGGACACACGTCCAGATCATCCACTCTCAAAATTCCGCCATCTCTCTCCCCACATCCACCACTGCTGGCGGCTCACCTCCAACTGCGCAACGCTATGCGCTGTTAACAGCCAACTGCCCAACACTACAATGGCGAACAACAATTCAACCAACCACAGATTGCACACAGCACAGCCAGTGATTTTCATACTGAGCACTAGGTGACGATACTAACATAAAAACCTAAACAGCCTACTTACATAGCCCCCATGCTCTCCACAAAAAATTTTGCAAATTGTTTTGGGCACTGGCCAATACAGATATGAAAAAATAACAAAGAAATCAAATGCACACCCTTATTGATACACTGTGGTCAAAAGCTAAAATTTTCTCACAGTCCATAAAGACAGTCCTGATCACATCATCACAGTAAAATTGCAATGGTTTTTTTTTTCTCAAAGTCTGAGCAGTAAAAGAAAATGCACACGGAAGTAGTGGATTTCCATGCAGTCTTCAAGAAGTGTGTTGTCCTTCCAACGGAAAGACAGTGCTGACTCTTGACATGCAGACAGGTAATGGGCCACAACAGAGTAAACCCACAGCAGAGTCAGTCGAAGTTTTGAAGAATATTGGTAAGTAGGTCATCACAGAGCAGACCCACTGTAGTCCTGGTAGAGAGTATGGTATAGGTGGGCCACCAGAGGTGCAGTCCTACTGCAGTCCTAGTAGAAATAATAGTATTGGTGGGCCGTCAAAGATGCAGACCCACTTTAGTCCTGGTAGAGAGTATGGTATTGGTGGGCCACCAGAGGTGCAGACCCACTTCAGTCCTTGTAGAGACGGCCAGCAGCCATCTGTTGCGACTGCGCTGGTGCACAATCACCATTGAAGAGTCTTGCAGACAATATAGCAAGTCCATAATCCACCACTTGTGCACTCACAAAATGTTTTTTTAAATGTCCTTAGAACTAGCAATGCTGTTAACCAGTCCCTTGCTGAATTATTGACACACGTGCAAACACTATCAGTCCCTACTTCTCACATATTATCCATATACTATGACCAACAGAAATGTGCGCAGTGAAATGTAACTTACAAGTTACGTAATTTGATGAACTGGTGTCAATTACAATTTTATAACATAAAAATACAATAACGAAGGTACAAAATACATCATTAAAGAACATAAAAGTACAGATAACATCTGTAGTAATACAGGCTTTACAAAAGAATAGAAATAAACATGCACATCAGTGTTACAAGAACTATGATATAAGTACATGCATAAAGATCAGAATAACTTTTGAAACATCAACTTCACATATGAGCAACAAAACAGAACAGATAAATAATGTCTAAACATCTTTAAAAAGTAAATAACATAGTATTAGAAAAATTCTACAACATAACTCTCATCATCTAAACACATAAAGACAGGAAAAACACAAATACACAAGGGTACACAAACACATAGCAGAATAACACAAGAGGAAAGGGCAGGGTTTGTTTTCAGTGTAACATTTGGTACTGCAGTCCAACCCAAAACTTCATTCCATAGATCTTTCGTCTTATTTCAACATTTGTTTCCACCAAAAAAATCCTATGCAAGCATGCTTTCTGTATTTATATGTTCACATATTTCTTACCTCGTTATTTATTTTCCATTACCTTACCTCATCATTTATTTCCAAGAAAATCCTACCTAAACCTGTTGTCCCAAAACCTACTTTTTTGTTCATATCCTCTTTCAAAATACTTTTTTTGACCAGACCATTTTCTTATAGCTTCTCAATGCATTTCTTCCAATTCATCACAACCCATTCTCTTATATAGCCTACCCCATCTTAAACTAACTTAAATCTACTGAGCTCAGATGCTAAGCTAAGGCACAAGGCAATGCAGCAGCACATAGCAAATTAACACAAACAGCAATGACAAAAAAATGGAAATTGACAGCAGTATATATAAATTAGCAAAGCAATTGCAATATTACAACTAATATAAGGCAATGTGCAGCAAACAAGAAAAATAAATCCGTAGTAACACTTGCTTAACAGAGTAATACAAAGTCATATTCAGTAACATTATGCCCGGCAAACAGCAGCAGCAAATGCTATAACTTGTACCTAAACATGAAAAAGCTCAAGCAGAAAAAATATTACACTAAAGACAACAATGCAGATAAGGGAAATGTCTATTCACATCTTAATGTCTATGTAATTAAAGTGGTGCACCATAAAAACTTATTCTACAAAAAATTACCAAGTAGTTGAAAAGAAAATTATGTATGCGGCTACTGTTATTAGTCCCTTCTTATTGATCTTCCAAGTGCTCCTTTTTTTGAAGAATGTGGATCATAAAATTATTATTTAACTGATCTGTTGACAGAAAGTGTTCACATTAGCAAATGCATTTAATTTTATTTTATAAAACCAATGCTGTAACACAGCTGGAAACCAGATATCTAATGAAATAAGCAACTATATACAAAGTAAAGCATAAAAATATCATTCAATAGTCATGTGGTATTTCATAAGTAGAAATTCTCCCAACTCTTGTAGAAAGACACTTGTCATAATCAGGTGTGCAGATATAAGTATCTTTCGAAGTAAAGAGCGTGTGGTATTTGCGATGCTTTCTAGAAAGGAATGTCAATAGCGAGGTTAATGGCCTCTCCTTTTTTTTCCACCTGTGCCTCTGAAAGGCACACACTAATGGCGTTTTTCCAGGCGACTGTCACGCAGCTGGGTGCTTACAGTGACCTACCCTCCTTACTGAAATATTTACGACATCAGATTCCGCTACAGTGACAGTTTGATACAAATAAAATTTCACAAGTCGAGAAATTACAGTAGATATGTGTAGAAACAAAATCCTATAAATATAACAGTGTCCAAAAAATTTTCGCCAGCATTGTGATACATTAACCCATTTACACACCTTTCATAACTCTTAAAGTACCATTCTTGATTTCCAACAGCCTTTTCATAAATCAGAGTCCCTGACCATTACTCCTTATTCCTTACTTTATTACACATATACATATTCATCATCACGTCTTCAGTATTTCATCATAATAAATACATAGCATAATCAAATTCTGCATATAGCATCTGCTTATTGATCATAAACATACCTCAACAGCATAACGCACATTTTCATCGTAATAATAACATAAAAACTCAGCCAAATCTCAAAAACGTTGTAGCTTTCTGCAATAATATCAGAACCTAAAAAAATTATCTGCTCATTTCAATAGTGTCATCTACCGCAATCGTACTTTAAAAATCGTGATCCCATACCAAATACATCATTCAATGCTCTCATAGTATCACAATGGTTCTGAAAAAATATGAACAGTTCACAAAGTACAGAGAAAATACAATTTCATAAGTGTGAAGTTATCCAACTGTGTAACTGCGTAAACATCTGCCACTGATGTAGTAAAAAAAAATGTTTGTCTCTCTCAATTAAATGATCAGATACCTGTGTATTTTATGTTTTAGAGAAATATGGTACCGATGTGTGAAGTTGTATAAGCAAATACCATGTTAGCTAGGGCTCCTTGTGCTTGCCAAACACATGGTACACAAAGTAAGCGTGTACCCCCTGAGGATTAATGTAATTATACCCTCAGGTGTTACAGATTACAGCAATGGAATGAAATGTATCATGGAAAACTTTCTTTGTAATTCAAAAATCTTTAAAAATAAATATTTTAAGTACAAAATTACTCACTTGAATGTGTGTCCTGTACTGCTAAATGTGCGTCTTGCTGTAAGATAATTCTGTGGAAGTGTCGTAGTTATCGTCCTCTGTAAGCAAAGTTCTGCTGAAGTGAATGTACTCACCTCATCATAAACGAAAGTGAAATGCTTTGCGTATAGATATAGTAGTTATTACATACCTTACCGTGATAGAGAAATTATAATAATGTTATGTATTGTTGTGCTACAGAAAAGGCTGTCTCATTGTAGCTATACTACAAAAGTTACTACAAAAACGTGTTTTACTTTCCAGAATAATACAGAAAAACTGTGCAGATATAAAACAGATACACCGCAAAAGCAGCAATGTAAATTGTGTCACATATTAGTAGCGTTGTGATATAATCGTGTAGCTGTCAAATAAACTAACCACTGTGTCATCTGGTACCTCTCAGAAAGTACTTTAAATCCAGAATGTATTTTCAAGTAAACCAAAATGTTGCATGAAAATCTCATTAGCAGTATATGTTCTACGTATGTAATCGTGCAACTAACAAGCAAGAATGTACAAATAACAACACTATGTTGTCTGTTCATAATAACAATGCATTCGTAATTTCTGTTTAAATAAGTTCTCTTGGTTCTTGACTGGATATTTAACTTCAAACATTGTTGCATGGTAACAGTTTCTAAGTCTGACAAAGCATACTAGAAATGTGAAGTGAAAAGGTTTATGGCAAAGACAAAGTTAAATAGCAGATTATCTCTCAATAGACGGTTTTACATGTGAAATGTGGTGTAAACCTTTACTCTTCCTAGTACGCAGAGTTTCAACTTCAACGCAATTATCATGTGGTATATGGTACATCGGTAAAGAATGCTCAAATTTTTCTCAAGGTTAGCGTCTATGTTATTTTTCTGTGAGCCAGCTGGCGCACATGGCTGCCTGCGGTGCGAGTCATTGTCTGCTATCTCTTTGTTGGCATGCGTCGTTATTGGGATTAGGAGACCCAACTTCTACAAATTCACCTTGCCGAGAGGGCCCAGCCCCGTTTGAATGCCACCAGTTTTGATGAAATTCAGGTCTGTCGTTATGATTATATCATGTGTCGTCATGTCGGTACCTCCTGTAGTTTCTTTCTTGTCAGTTACGTGGTAGAGAATTTCTCCAGGAATCGTAACTGCACGGTGGACCATTGTGTCTGAAGTTATTCTGTCTCCCTTGATAATAATTGTTTTGGTTCCCATATTGTCTGTTTCTCTGATTGTCTCTGTCATATTCATTACTATGGAAATGCGATCTTTCTCTGTAACTATTACTCTGCCAGTGGTTGTCATATGGGCGGTGTCTGTTTTGTTCACGATTTGCATTGTAAGAACAGCCTTGTCGTTTCCAGTTATTATTTCTTTCATTGCAGAATTGTGACCTACAATTGTTGTGTTCCTGTTTTCGTGTTCCGCGATTGTCAGTGTCAATTTCCAATTCTTGTAACAGTCCCTGAAAAGCTTCAATGTCGTCTTTGCAAAGTCCTGCCAAAATAATATGTCGTAAATGTTCAGACAATTTGATTAAGCAAATGCGGATGAGTTCTGAGGGGCTGTTTGGGTTTGACAGGTACTGATTCTTGTGCAACATGTCTTCAAAATATTTCACAAGACTGGAGAATTCAGATTGTTCGAAATGTTTCATCATTATGATGCTATGTTTTACTCGGTCTTGTGTAGCTTGAGTCCAATATGCTGAGAGGAAGGCATGATAAAATTCTCCATCACTGTGGCAATCGTGAATGACTGATCGCATTCTTACAGCTGGTTAATTCTCTAAATAGCCACACATAAATTCTAATCTGTGCTCTAATGACCAGTTGGGAGGAAAACAATGATAGAATTGATGAAGCCACGCTTGTGGATGAATGTCGTTGCTGGTATTCTTAAATGCTTTGAATTTACATGTGGTAATAAACAGCTTACAGACAAAATCATCATGTCGGCAAGTCGCATATCGGTCATTGTTACTTCGTTTCGGCGGTTCCATCTCAAAATTCGGTGTACCTTGCCAATTTCTTTCATAATTTCCGAAGCACCCCGTGTTATTATTTTGTGGCTGTTCCGTATTTCTATGTCCCTCTTCCCGTATTGGAGCGCTAGTGTCCTCTGAAATACGTAATTCTTGTATTACCTGTGTCAGCTGATCTTGTACTTCCCGGATTTCTCTTTGGTGTTGCGTATTAATTTGATTCTGATTTTGTTTGAATTTACTAATTTGTTCGTTCTTTTCTGTAGCAGTAAAGACTACCAGTCTTGTGTCATTCAGATTATCATCTACATTCGTATATAAATTATTTAGCTGATCCGGAAGTTCGACTACTTTCTCTGATAATGAACTAATTTCCTCCATGTGTCTTTCTGAACCGATTTTCAGAGTATCTACTGTGTCCTTTAAGTTTTCCAGAGTTTTTTCAAGTAGCGTAACTGAATCGGTAGATGCACCTGAGTCAATTTTAGCCCGCAAGGTCTAATGATTTTCATGAACGATAGTTTGCAGTTCTTTTATGGCTGCTTCGTGATTCTGTAATGCATTTTTATGCCTCGAAAAAATAGGTTGAAAATGCTCACAAATTTGTGTTTTTACATCATTACAGACTTTTTGACATTTCGATTCGATGTTATGTAACTCAGTAGTTAAATCTTCACGTGTTTGTTCAAGCGTGGTGTCTAACTTTTGAAGTTTTTGTTCCAGTGTGTCTAACTTTTGAAGCTTTTGCTGTGTTTGTCTCTGATTTTGTTCCATCGTGTCTAACTTTTGAAGATTTTGTCCCATTTGTTGTATTAATTCTAATAACAATGCACTGGTGTCTGAAACATGTTCCTCAGTGCTTTTCGGCAGTGAATTTGCACCGGCAACATTGACATTTTCACAAGCAGAAAATGTGTCTTGACTTATTTGAGAAAACGGTGAAGACCCAAAACCTGAATGTACAGTATTTGCGAGATTGTGTCCTGTAATTTCCGATCCCTGAGGCGAGCTGTTGCTGACCGATCGATCGATAATGGTTCCCTGTTCACTAATTGTTTCCCTGTCTACACCATTATTTGCAGACCGCTCTATTTCCCTATGCACAATTACCAAATTACTAGTTTGAACATTAATTAATTTATTATACGGTGGCGCTAACACACTGCTTTCGTCTTACTGTCATTTCTCAGTTCACTTTGGAGCCTAGTACTACTTTCTTCACACGCCATTATTGTCACAATATTTCACACGATAACACAGAAAAGCACAATTTGAAGAGCAAAACAAGAAAACACATCATTAACATAGCACTGAAAATAATATCTCGTTAATTGCAAGCGAAGCTGCGAAATACTTGGTGCAAATCTACAGGCATGCCACAACTGTTTTACTGTACACCAATGAAAAACTACAACTACAAAGGAAATTCTCTCTATAATTACGCACTAGCAATAAACAATAGCTACACTAATTACACAAACTACAAGAAAAAAATCAGAAGATTCCAGTGAGGTATCCTCGGCTAAGGGTCGACATATGAAACGTCCCCTTAGAAAAATTATACATGACTCTGCTTAAACTGACACACAATATTTTTTAGCGCAACGCAGACTGACTTTCAATAATCCCTACAAAAGAATGGCCCTGACTAACATTAACCTATACCTTTCACAAATCACTTAACTCACAAAAATCTTCATTACTCGAACTACTGCAATACAGCGAGCGCCAATACTGCCAGCTAAATAACAGATTCAAACTACTGAAGGCACTAACTACTGATAGGCATAGTTAGCAAATGAAAGATTTTGATAGGTGTCAAACAATGTATTTAGCTTAAAAGTGTTCAAAAGTCATAATATATATAGCAGTTCATGACATCCATTCTTACAAATGTACTGTTTCTGATGGACACACGTCCAGATCATCCGCTCTCAAAATTCCGCCATCTCGCTCCCCACATCCACCACTGCTGGCGGCTCACCTCCAACTGCTCAACGCTACACACTGTTAACAGCCAACTGCCCAACACTACAATGGCGAACTACAATGCAACCAATCACAGACTGCACACAGCACAGCCAGTGATTTTCATACAGAGCGCTAGATGACGTTACTAACATAAAAACCTAAACAGCCTACTTACAGGTTCAATGATTCTAGTCTCGGAAGAACTTGTTTTAGTACCAAAGTTACTCTAAAGGTCAAGTTCGAATGTAGTAAGCAAAACCCCGAGAAAATATAATTTACAAAATTCCCGTGAATATTTTTGGAAAAAAGGGTCAACGAAATTATAACCTCGTTCCATTGAATCTACAAAACCAAGTAACCTTTGAGAAAGCTGCAATATGTCGAGTTCCAGAACGTAAGCATAAGTTCCTGTGGACGTGCAGATGCCACATTTAAAATCTCGTTACGTTTATTCCTTGCACCTATGAGAAATAACCTGCTGCATTCTGATTAACCGGTGCCTGTAAACTAATGGCGGGAGCCCCAGATCACGCACCTTACCAAACACAACAATGAAATATGTAAAATTACCTATCAAAAGCACAGCACAACGTGTTGTCTTTTGTTCAATGGTACTTCGCCTAATACCCATCCCCATGAATGCTGACAGCTTTTAAACTGAATCAACTACAACCAAACAAGTAGCATCGAGCATTGGCTACACTGGTAACTCCATAATGCAGTACTGATGGAGGACATACAAAAAGTTCGAAAAAGGGCAGCTCGTTTTGTATTATCGCGAAATAGGTCACGGATATGATACTCGAGCTGTTGACAATCATTAAAACGAAAATGTTTTTAGTTATGGCAAAATTTCAATCACCAAATTTATCCTTGGAATTCGAAATATTTTGCTGACGCCCATCTACATCGAGAAAAATGATTGTCATAATAAAATAAGATAAATCAGAGCTCGCACAGAAAAATTTAACCGTTCGTTTTCCCGCACGTTATTTGAGAGTGAAAAGGCAGGAAATAGTTTAAAGGTAATTCCATAACTCCTCTTCCAGACTCTTAAGTGTGAATTGCAGATTAGTCATGTAGATGAAAGTGTAAATGTAGATGAATAAGTAACAAAAGCAATAGGTCTTCTTTCTTCTTTACCCTGCCCTGGATCCACCACTTTAAGACTTTTATAGAAGGTTGTCAATTCCATAGTTAGGAGAAGTCTATGTGAACAAGCTCAGAACTTCATAATTTTACATGCACAACACCATGAACATTCTTTTACCAATAGTAAAGACAGTATTTCACGTCTGGAGAAAGAGTGAAATACAGAAAAACACTTGTAATTCTATATAGGCCAGCCTGGCAGGGCAACATCCATCCGCTTGAAGGGACATCACACAAGTTTGAGGATTAGAACAGGAGCCTCTATTTTTGCAGATCTCCTGCTTAAAGAAGACCACAGTTTCAAGGTGTTACATGAAGTCTTACTAACATCAATAAAGGAAGAAAGATGAGAAATATCTTCAGGTAATAATAACTGTATCCCAAACTCAGTACTGAATGATTAGATGCAGTTCCCTTGCTCGCACTTCTAACTGCAGACACTGCTAACAGCCCCGTTCAGTGCACTTTTTAAATTGCGCCTCCCCCTACGCATATATCCTACTTTTTCCTATTGTTCAGTAACTGTAGTTCCATTGGCTCTGTTAAAATTTTTCTTTATACTATTACACTCTGTGAGTTCACTTTTACCTCCGTTCGCTAAATAAGTATCAAAGCAGTGAAGTAATGCACGTCGTAATTCCCCCGGACTGGTATTGGGACCAGCGCAACTACAGTCGTGGACCGATGGAAGTTTTGAAAATGCATTTGGCATATCACGATCTGATAACTGTTCTATGCGTTGAAATTAATTAAAATCTTCGAAATTCTTTTTGGAATGAATGCAGATTCAGACTGTACGGTAAAATAAAAGAAAATATTAACAAAACACGCCAATGCGGATCGGTATCACGTTGAAATGTTGCCTCACCCCAACTAAAAGCTGAAAAATTGAACTTGCAGTACAACGATTAACATAAAAATGTGGACTGGTATCGTAGTAAAATATTCAAACACATTTCTAATAAAAGTTAGTTCACCATATTAGACATTACTCAGAGCTACAGAGAAAGAAGTTTGCACAGCAAAATCTGGATGGTAAGAGACAAAAATTAACAGCCGGGCATCTCCTAGCTGTCCTTGAAAAAACTGAATGCCGTGTCCTCGTTTATTTGTACAGAGAGTATAAATATTGGCATATGGAATCTTTGGTCCTCAGTCAAAATATAAATTACATGTACCTTTGCACAAGCATACACACAAAAAATAATTCTTGGTGAAAAGGTCTTACAAGGTGTTTCATTTATCTGCGTATTCTCACTTGTCATACTGTTCCTATTTGTAATATTGGACCTTTTAAGGACAAGATTATCTTGTTCAGTCACCGTGTTGGAAAACGTCACCAAATTTAACTGTACTGTACTGTCCAGCTTACTTTTCTTCTCAGAGCAATTGTTGTAATTTGTCAGTATATAATGTGTCACATATTTTATTTAACCTAATAGTTTTACGTCGCGTATTTACTGAAATAAATCCTCTCGTTTTGGTCCTAAATCAAATATTAACAACTGTTATCTTTCAAGACCACCTCAGATACACTGTGTTTGGACTTTTTAAAATCTTGGATCCCACAAAAATTTCTCAATTACGCGTATTTATATTTTGCCATACGATGGCGTAACGGCTGAAAATCAATGTAGTGTATTTTTTCATTCATAATATATAAAATATTCCATCAAGAACCGACAAAAGTGTCAATTAATGCAAACAACGTTTGTTGAAAGAAACACTCGTTTGGTAAATGAAATTATATTTAAAATGGTTGAAAAAGTTTCTCGAGCTTTTACTGACAGAGGGAACTTATCCACGCGTGGCAGCTGATGTACGATGTCGTCAGCAGCCGTGGGGTGGTGGCGGCGAAATCATAGAAGATTCGACAGTGGTAAACGGCAACTGTAACATCCTCTTGTCTGGTGTATCAGCCAGCTTGGCGGTAATATTACTTCTCCGTCGTCTCCCTTTAGGTATAGGCTGATCGGAAGCAGCTGGTACTTTATTGACAGAAATTATTATGTGTACGACTGTAGCGTTTCAGGCATACGACGCAGTTGCACAGTACAGTACAGTTCGTCCTTTTCGCCAAGTGCCTCACATTCGCGAATTTACAGTCTGGCGAATAACTTTCAAATGTAGACAACTGCTTAGTTGTTTTTAAAATGATTGTTAATGTTTAACGGGTGTAACACGTCATCCACTGCTGGTTAAAGATTTCTCTTAGGCTTTTGCCTGATTTGCGGTCTTCAGCCGTGTTTTTCTGTATTGTTTCTGATACTTCTGGTCGTCCTCTCCATCTTTTTTCGTCTCTTGGAATCCAGTACCATTCTCCCAGATCTCTGAAAGCATGCTCCTCCTAGTTCTTGTTAGATATGGATGAAGCTGCTGTAAGCTTGTTGCAAATGATAGATATAGACTATTTAAAAGAACTGTCCTCAAACAAGCTATGCTCGAGCATATGCAGTAGAAGTGGAAGCATTACTTCGCTCACCACTGTTAATGAAAGTTGAGGGTGTCAGTATCGTATATTGTGATAGCTGAATCTGACTCATTCAGAATAACCACTACCTTATACCCTTTCTCTTATAGCATTCTTCAACCCAGGGGCATTCTGCAGACTAGGGGGGACTCACCTGATCTGGGCTGCGAGGGCTCGATAGTCCCAAGTCTTTCAGCCAAAGCCAGCTTTAACTGGTAAGTTCACAATACGCAACGAATTCCATACCGTGGACTTCATTTAAAGGCTAATGATGTAATACGAATTTGTCTTGGAGGACTTCAGTCAATCTACTGCGAGTTAATTGTGGCCTGCCAATCATGTTTCGGCTGGTTAGTGTGTGAAACTGTAGATGTCTTTTGTGATCAAAATACTAAAGTAATAAAAGAAAGTACAAGATATTTATATAATATTAGATCTGTGTCAGAAGGTCCAGTCAATACGCAGCTCATTCTAAATTTGGTGGCAAACAGTTTTATTCTTCTACTGTGCGAGTTCGTCATCAGTGCCAACATCCCCTCTTTCTGCTGTGCTGATCTAATTCTCTTGGTAATTAGAATGCCAGCAGAAGATCTAACCACCATTAATTAACTGTATTCTCACTTGGTACTCAGCAAGAGATGGAACGCTCAGTCTACAAATGCTTGTCACGACTTACTTCCTATACTTACGGGTCTGAATACTGGTGTACCTACATGTAATGCCCAAACGTTGTTCTTGTAAACTGTTCTCATGTTCTGTCTAGGTGGTACTTATTGACTTGCACAAGTATTCAAGGTTGTAACCGCAACTTTTGAAACAATTGTTACGAGACGTACAAAGGATCGTTTTATTGCTAGTTTAGATACATAGTCATTAATATGGATTGAAGTGTACAAACGGCGATTTATCGTTCTTATTGTATTACCACTATGGTTTTTATAGCAAACTACCACTGTGTATCCTGTTACATCCACGCCTTGTTTACTCGTTTCGGTATACGTGGAAGTCAAATTTGTATAATATCGGAACCTGTTCTTTGTTAAGCTTGTGTTACTTCATACAAGAGAACGGCTTAAAC
Organism: Schistocerca americana; assembly: GCF_021461395.2. Classification (NCBI taxonomy): domain Eukaryota; kingdom Metazoa; phylum Arthropoda; class Insecta; order Orthoptera; family Acrididae; genus Schistocerca; species Schistocerca americana. Next base: position 657,478,219 of record NC_060122.1, read on the forward strand.
TAATGTGTGCTCTGAATTGTCAAAACAGAATGTAGAATAACACTTCTAGGGTTGAGATGGTTGTATGAACACGTTCTGAAAGCCAATAAATTTTTAAAAAAACTGTATTCTTTTGATCATCAGTGTTTGGGATCCAACTTAGTAGCTAATCGGACTATATGTCTGAACGTCGTGTCACATTCAAGTCCTGATACTGTCACGGCTGTTTCGTAGGTCGGAGAGCTCGAAGAGCGTGTACTCAAACCCCTGAGGAACTATTTGGAGACAAAGTAGGGGCTCGAAGATTAAGAGAGCTGATACCGGCTGGGAAAGGAGTGTGTTGATCACATCTGACGGCACCGGCAGAGGATAATAAGGTGGTCAGTCCTAATCGTTTGCTGTTTATGGCTTAACTTCTTTTTTGACCAGCGTTTAGCTAGCATGATACTCTGATGTGCGAAAACTTTATGACCGCCTAGTTAACAGCGTGCTGCTACATCTCTGGAACACTATACAGCGGCGATTCTGCGTAGCACGAATATGAGAAGACACGCAACTCCCATAAATTACGGACTAGCGGTTTGTGAGGGCAGAGACGGCATCCGGTAGCACCATATATGCGTTCCGTCGGGTTCAGATCAGGTGAATTTGGTGGCCAAGATATAGACAAAAGTTCACTCTCATGTTCCTCGATCAATAGTAGCACAGTTCTAGCGTTTTGTCACGGACACTTAGTTACTGTTACGATTCCTCCTCCTGGCAAGCGTCCATAGCGCAACATTTGTTCTCCAGGTTGATGGTATACCTGGACACGACCACAGACCTGGTGTAACAAGAAAAGTGATTCATCCCTTTAGGCAACACGTTCCCATTGATCAACCGTCCAATCTCGACGATCCTGTGCCCACTGCAGCTGTAAAAGACGTTGAGCTTGTGTCAACAAGGGGAACACGTAAGGGTAATCTGCTGTGAAGCCCCTGTTCAATAATGTGCGCCGAACGTCATGTTCCCCCATTTGTGCCTGCACCAGCATTATAATCTGTCGCCAGATCTGCCAGAGATCACCGCCTGTCCTGCTTTGAGCAGATACGCCACCTACGTCCACGTTCTGTGATGAGGCGTGGACATCAGACACCTTGATGCTGATTCGTGGTTTCTGTATCCTTCAACGACTTTTGATACATGCTCACGACGCTAGTACGCAAACAGCCGGCCAGTTTTGACGTTTCCGAGACGGTCGTTACAAGGCGCCGGGTCATAACGATCTGCCCTTAAAGTTGCTTATGAGAGTGAATTTCCCCTCTTGCAGCCCTTATCGTTGCTAGAATTTCTTCATTCGTTTCTCCTCTGCTCCGATCTTATAATTTCAGTGTCACATCACGTGGCCGCAGCTCAACCAGGTGGTATTTTATCTCGCTGTGGGCAGTGGGCAGGTCGAGCGCTGGGTTTAATTCCACCCCGTTCCCCAGGTCGCGTGGAGCGAAAGGACTTGCCACTGTAAACGGTGATCCATAGGTTGGGGTGTTGAGCTTGACTCAGGCAGTTTCTCCTCCTTCCCATAATCATCCTCGTTAACACAACACTGCACTGTTCAACCACTTATTATCTACATCCACGTGGTAATAGGCATTTCATAGCGCTCGAATTAAGTAGAGAAAACTGACTTGCATCCGGACCTTCTCAGGAGAGTAATGCGGGATTTTCACATTATTTATAACGCTCAAGCAGTCGAATTTAGCCCTGAGTTTGGCTCCTAATTCCAACTGTCATTGATCTAGAATAGAAACAATATATCAGAAATAATCCAACAGTAAAACAATCAGATAAATATCCTGAGGTATCCCGTCAGTTTACACTTACTTTGCAACGAAAAAGGTGACAATCTGATGTGAAATGTCTAAAATTAAGTTAATCATTTTTGCTTTACTATTTCAGATCTGGCTTCCTTAACGTACCTGTATGAGTGAAATCCTCAGTAAGCACGAATTGGCGTAGTTTTCAGGATATGATATAATAGGATGACTACATTAATGAATATGGATTATTCATAACACCAGTGCAATGGCTTTTTTAAAGAAGAACTTATCTTTTAAACAAAAATATTTGGGCAGAAACGTTCCTGAACTTGAGAACAGGAAACAAAAATAAATAGTATTAGTTTATTATACCGTTCAGTTCCTTTCAGACACTTTCTAGGATTTTTTTTAGATTCGAAGGATATATGCTATTTTCCATTACTGTCAAAAGTTTTATTCTCTATGTACTATCGGACGATTTTGCAAAGATTGCAGGAACTCTCTCTCTTTGCAAGTCTTGCCTTTTCTCTGTTATTTGTGAGGAGTAACGTATTTGTAACTTTTTACGAACTTCATCAACGAGAATTTCTGAATTATTTTACGCCTGATATTACTTGTTCTTACGTATAATTCATACGTTGAGTGAAGGATACTTGTAGCTCTGTATATTTTATGATGTTCGCCGTTGCCTTTCTTGAAGTTTTGCTGTTTTCCACACCATATTTCAATAATTTCTCTACTGTTATTTCGTCTTGTACGGTTGTTTCGCTTTTTATAATTCATTTTAAGCAATATATTCACCATCATCTTATCCTGAAACGCTCTCTTGTTCTCCCTCCCGCGATAAAGTTCTTTGCATTGTTACACCCACTGATCTATATATATCATATGTTTTCTTACTGTATCGAACTTACTCCGCTTTCAAAATTTGGTACTTTATAGACGAAATCCTGACAGCCGTAGATAGAATTGTGAATTAGGCCCCAGCGCCTTTTATGCTTCTCCAGTTATTTTCTTACCATAACTCCTTCTAGTTCTTTACATCTGTCTTTGGTATTTTCATACTTGTATTGGGGCATGTTTTACGCAAGCAATGTGCTCAGTACACTGTTTTATTGAATTATCATCTGCTGCACAGTTTTTCCTTTCCAGGAGTCTTTCACCAAATTTCAGTCATCCGCTTTCTCCTCCGAATTCAAAAATACTTTGTTAGCTCCCGCCTAAATATGGAAGAATGATCATTGTAATAAACTAAAAGAAATCAGAGCTTGCACGGAAAGATTTAGGTGTTTGTCTTCCCCGAGCGTTCGGGAGTGGAACAGTAGAGAACTAACTTGAAGGAGGTTCGATAAGCCCTCTGCCAGGTACCTAATTGTTAATTCCAAAGTAGTCATGTAGCTGCAGATTTAGATGCTATTCTTATGTAGCACCCGATATTCTGCCTCATCGCCTGTGAGTAGCTTTCAGCAGATATTTACAATAGGTCTTCCTGCAGTTCTTTCATGCTTTCTTCCCGTGCTAAATATACTCCACAGGAGTCATCTGATGAACCAGCAAGACAGCGGTATCCACAGAAGCCCCGTGCGGCAGGCGCTCGCACTGTAGTGTGAGAAACAAAGCGAGCGGGTCCGGCAGCGGCGCGGATGTGTCCAGCCAACTGAGAAGCGCAGCGAACCAGTCACGACCGAAACAGAGCCGGGAGGTCACGAGCCGGCCGAGAAAACATCCACGAATCGCCGTGAAGCGCCTCTCACAGCAAATCGGACAAGCCGGAACTTCACACGTAAACAATGCAGGACCTGCGTACAAAAACTAATTTGAACATTTGTTTTAGTAATCACGAGACCGTAGAAGCTCAGAGCTCTGTCAATGTGTGCGGGGTCGCTGCACTGTGAGACAATCGGAAAACGACGAGAACCGGTGATTTTAGGAAGCGGTATTACAGGAGGATGCTAAAAATTGGATGGACTGGCAAGATGAGAAATGAGGTTCCCCACATACACGACGACAAATAAGATGTGAATATGTGTAGAATATTATTTATAAAAGTGTACAGGATGATATGGCGTGTGCTGAGATATCACGGAATAGCTTGCACAGTGCTACAGGGAGCAGTAGATTTCGAAAATTGTAATGGAAGACAGGGATGGGAATATACGAAACAAACAACTGTTTACGCTTGGTGCAAAAGCAGTTTGTGTTGTGTTGGCAGAAGAGCCAACACCGTGTTACGAGAGGAGGCCGAAATGCACGCTGGCGTGAGGAGGGAGGAACTATACTGACGTGAGGTCTGGAACATGACAAGGAATTATAATTCAGAAAGCGGACGCAATTAGTTTCATACTTAACTTTAATCCATTAATGATGAACGTCGCTCTTGACGGTACATGATTCACAATCTTATCTGTTCAGAATACATTCTTGAAGTAACTGAATATGGCGCCTTGCTAGGTCGTAGCAAATGACGTAGCTGAAGGCTATGCTAAACTGTCGTCTCTGCAAATGAGTGCGTAAGTAGATAGTGAACCATCGCTAGCAAAGTCGGCTGTACAACTGGGGCGAGTGCTAGGTAGTCTCTCTAGACCTGCCATGTGGCGGCGCTCGGTCTGCAATCACTGATAGTGGCGACACGCGGGTCCGATGTATACTAATGGACCGCGGCCGATTTAAATGCTACCACCTAGAAAGTGTGATGTCTGGCGGTGACACCACAGTTTGGGATGAAGATATTAGCACTGGAGAGGAGGTCATGCCGGAACTCATCAAACCAGTAAAATAACTAATGATTCCCCCCAAAAAAAGGAAACGAAGAAGGCATAGTGTCCGAGGAAGAAAGGTCATTGTTCGTACGAGACAGAGATGATTACATGAATCAAAAAATAAACACGAACACATCTTCAGTTTCCCTTATACATGTTTGTTACTTTTATGAATTGGTTTTACGTGCGTCACTTAGAGTGTCTAGTCACAATAATGTGACCAGTTGTCAAGAGTCTGCACAGCCACTTTTTGCAGAGCGGATCGCTGCGAGAATCAGTGAGGTCCTGCAAGGTACTGTACCGACAGGGATGTGGAGACATGCTGACTCCAGTGCCGTGGCGAGCTGCATAGATTTCTCCTTTGAGTATCCATCTAGCGTACAGCCCGATGGAGATGGTCTCACAGATTCTAGATTGGATTTAAATTCAGGGATTTTGGTGGCCAGAAGAGTACAGTACACTCATCGTGGTACTCTTCGAACCATGCACGTACCCTGCGAGCTGTGTGAGACGTTGCGTTGTCCTGCTGGTTGATGCCATGCTGGCGAGTAAAAGCGACTGCATGTGGGGGTGGACGTGGTCCACGGGGATAGATTGCTCCATTGTACCTTACATAATGGATATCACGCAGGGAAACATTCTACAGACCATAACGCTGCCTCCTCCGGCCTGGATCCTTCCCGTCATACACGCCAACGGACGTCTGCCCGATGGAGCATAAAACTTGATTCGTATGAAAAGCTTACCAGTTGCTACTCGGTGGACGTCCAGTTTTGGTACTGACGTGCAAATTAGATCTTCGTGGTCAATGAACTCTAGTTAGTAATGTTGCATGAAGCAGGCACCTCCACCGGCGGCCCATACGCAGCAACGTTCGCTGAACGGTTGTTGAGGAGACATTGTTGGTTCGTTTGGGCCGCCAGCTGCTCAACAGTTGCCCGTCTATTCGCCAGTAAACATACCGGCGGCCTTCGTTCACCCCTGTCATCTATGGCCCGTGGTGCTGCACAGTTGCATCAGTCCCGGTTTTGGATAGCGGCATTTTGCCATACACGCTATACTTTAAGCAAAGCGACACGTGAACAGTTTACAATTTTTTTCGGTTCAGAAATACTTCCAATCTTGGCACGAAAGCTAATGCCCATGCTATTTTGGACGTCAGATAAGTTGCCCCGTTTCCGCATTGCGACGACGACTGTAATATTTTCCGCATCACCCAAAATGCTTTAAGTACCCTCCACAGCTAGTGTTGCCGCCTGCCATCTGTGGGTACTGTACGTTGACACCAAACATAGGCAGTGATCACGTTAATGTGAGAGGCCCATGTATTTTTATATATAAGTTATTATTATTATTTTTCCAGATTATAAATTTGCAAGAGTACGTAGCACTTTTGAGCAATTCGCAATAATTTTACAATAGTTCAGGGTCCATTTTGAATATTTAACAATAAATTTCCAAAGAGCCACTATCTACTTCAGTAATCAGCTTTACTCCCAGGAGAAACTGTATCGTTATTCGTCTCTGTGCAATTCTAAGCAGTAGTCTACATGAAGTAATCCAGCATACTCCACACTGTCTCGTATCCGCATTTGCTCTGCATACATGGGCAGGCTATAAGTAACTATGTTACTTTACATTTTTAACATTGTTGCTCGTATCTTTGATTCCTTTGTTACTGACAAATTTTGTTTATTTGCTTGCTTTTGGATGTTTTGTTACGAGCGTGTCATTTTTACACATATATGAAACACATAGATTGTTGCAACCATAGATGCCCACAATGACGCGCGGGAGGGGTCACATACCCCACTCCTTAAATCTGAAATACAAAGTTTTATTCATTATATATTTCTCAGGCGTAATGGATAACCATCAGTTTCTGTGATAATTGTACAGTAAGATTTTTGTTTAACCTATGATATTTAGTTCTTATGTAATGACACATCTCGAAACAAACTAATTCATTTATATCAAAAATGGCAATTTGTCCCCCCGGGATAAATGTCTTCAAAATCCCATGGCCGCAAACATTTACAAAAGCTATTACTGTTACACGAAAACTGAGGTCGCTACAGAGATTAGATCTGCAGTCAAGCACGAATTCTAGGAACTGTGTATATTGTTCTTCTAACTGAAGCAAAGTTTTTTTGTGGGCCACCATATTTGGTCGGCAAGGGGAGGAAAGATGGTGTCGTAAGTTTTCTGTTCACTGTACTTTGCTTCAATGTTGTTATCTATTATCAGTGACTCACGGGGTGACAGCGTGTGATACTGTTCACTGTTATTCGGTTCGATGGGACCCGCCACGAATTCTGCTCCTGTGCCAACCTGTTTGTTTCAGCGTAACAACTGAAACCTACGTGATCCATTATTTGCTCGATGTATTCTAATCTCTGTCTTCCTTTACAGTTCTTACCCTCTACAGTTCCTTACGTTACGATGGAAGTTATTCCCTGACGTCATAACAGATATCTTATAATGCTGTCCCTTCTTATTGTCACTCATTTCCATGTATTCCTTTTCTGGCCGATTCTGCGGAGAATCTCATTCCTTATCAGTCTCCCTAAATGTCAACATTCTTTTGCAGCACCACGTCTCAGATGCTTTCATTCTCTTGTGTCCTGGTTTTCCCACAGTCCGTGTTTCACTACCGTACAATGCGGTGCCCCAAACGTACAGTCTCGAAAATTAAGACCTAAGTTTGATACTAGTAGACTTGTCTTGGCCAGGAATGACCCTTCTGCCGGTGCTAGTCTGCTTTTTTGTCCTCCTTGCTTCGACCGTCATGGGTTATTTTGCTGCCTAGGTAGCAGAATTCCTTACCTTCATCTGCTTTGTTAAGTTTCCCGCTGTTTCTGTTGCGGCCAGTTATCATTACTTTCGTCTTTCTTCGATTTACTCTCAATCCATATTCTATACTCCTCAGACTGTTCGTTCCATTCAGCAGATCCTGTAATTCTTCTTCACTTTCAAGCGGACAGCAATGTCAACACCGAATCTTATCATTGATATCCTTTCACCTTGAATTTTAATTCCATTTTGAACCTTTCTTTTATTTCTGTCATTGCTTCTTCGACGAATATCTTGAACAGCAGGGGTGAAAGACTATATCCCTTCCTTACACCACTTTTAATTCAAGTATTTCGTTTTCGATCGGTTCTTGTACATATTGTATATCACCTGTCTTTCCCTATAGCGTACCCCTACTTTCCTCAGAATTTCGAATATTTTGCATGATTTTACGCTGTCGAACGTTTTCTCCAGGTCGACAAATCATACGAAAGTGTCTTGATTTTTCTTTAATCTTGCTTCCATTGTCAATCGTAGCGTCAAGACTGCCTCTCTGATGCCTTTACCTATTCTAAATCCGAACTGATGGACATCTAACAGATGGTCAATTATCTTTTCCATTCTTCGGTATATTATACTTGTCAGCAACTTACATGCATGTGTTGTGAAACTGATTGTGATAGAATTCTCTTACTTTTCGGCTCTTGCTATCTACGGAACTGTTTGTATGACTTTTTCCGTGTGTAGGGGCCATTGTGGATGGAGGAACGTGACTTTCCCGGTGACACAGAGCTCTGCTGTGTGGTTTAATCATGATAGCATCGTCAGGACTAAAATACTCGGGAAGTAAAACAGTCTCCCATTCGGATCTTTAGGCGATGGCTATTCGAGCATCTTCTATTCGAGAAAAGCTAAACTGGTGCTCTAAGGATCGGAGTGTGGAACGTTAGATCCTTTAGTCCGGTAGGTAGGTTGGAGAAATGGGTAGTTTGATGCTAGATACAGTGGGAAGTAGTGAAGTGTGGTGGCAGAAGGAACAAGATTTCCAGTCCGATAAGCTCACGTCGTCAACTCAAAATCAAGTAGAATTAACGCAGGAGAATTTCTAGCATTAAACCAGAGAAAAAAATAATGCTGGTAAACTACTACAAACAGCAGAGTGAACGGATCGTCGCAGCCAAGGCAGACACAGATTTATGATCCAGAACAGTAGCACAAGTACCTACTAATTCCACAGATGATTAAGAGACTAAAAAATGTGTGAGGAGATTAAATTACTTATTCAGTGCATTAAGGGACATTAAATGTAAGTGTGATGGGATACTAGAATTCAATGATGAGAAATGAAAATGAAGGAAAAATTGTAGGGAAATATGCACTAAGAGAGTGGATCGGAATTGGGAGCCGCCTGATACAATTTTGCTATGCATGCAGTTTAGTCAATGGTAACACGTGGATTATGAATCACGAGAGAAATTTCTATACGGGTAACATGTGGATTATGAACCATGAGAGAAGTTTCTATATGTAGAGGATATATGGGGACACTGGAAGCTTTCAGATACATTTAGAAACCATATTTTAAACTTCAAAACGATTAAAGGGGTAGGAGTGAAATATGAAATATCACTATGATTTAATAGTATGTAATGTGGAACACAAAAGATTAAATTTCAGAAAGGTAGCAAACTAAGTAGTTGAGACCTGAATAAGTTGACACAATCAGAGGCTGCTGAGAGTTTGAAAAAGTGCGTTAGGCAATACACTTGAGAGATTAAACAATGAAGACAGCAGAAGAACAACAAAGCAAAAAGACAGGGCATTGGATAACACAGGAGATATTAAATTTAAGTTCAGAAAAGAAATCTTAAACTGATATTCTGTAAATCTGCAGAATGTCAGGAGATTATTTCCTTTATAGTTTCATTGTGATGTCCTGTCAAGCACTGGCGAAAACTTAATTGGTATTAAATTTGATTGATGATACAAGAAAATGTAAAACTACAGCAAATTACACAGGAAACAGAGAATACAGGCGTGTAAGAAATGAGATTAACATAAAACGTTAAATTACAAACCAGGAATACCTAGAGCATTGGTTCCCACCCTTTCTGAGACCAAAACGCCTGATCGAGATCAGACGTCATCTATTACACTTGATAAAGTTTGGGACCTAATTAAACATAAGGCTGTAAAAAAGTTAACACTCCTATATTTAAAATGAAAAATTATTTAAAGTATTTAGCTAATGATCAGACAACTGCAACTCTACTTTTTCAATGTGTTTCACAAAACGAAAAAATAATGATTCGACAGTGTGTTTTGTCCTGTTCATTTCTAACAATATTTTTTTTTTTGTATTTGATTTGGTGTGCATTACTGCAAATCAGACGTTATATTCCACATTCTTTCAGTTCTTTACTTTCATTATACACTAAAAAGACTTGCACAAGGTCGCCGAATTACCTGAGATGGTGTCTTCCTGCCAATAACGTCATACAGTCATTTCATTTCATAGCTACTGTAGTCGAAAGTCCACCTTCACAACTGTAACTCGAGGCGAATGAAATCAATATTCTTAAGACTTCTTGTAATAATAACGGCTACTAACAACAAACCGTTGGCCATAACAAAGTCAGTTCTGTTGTACCAAGATCTGTTTAAAGAGTGTTGCCTTTGCAAGGTCAAAGAAACTCTACTTCGGCTCGAATTTCACTTCCTGAATATATTCTTTTATCTACTGAGACTGGTCTTGGAACCCAGATCAATTTTCCAATGTGAAAAAAATAGTTACTATTAAAATTTATTGCTGATAACAAGTAATGACTGCCACTGGTTGAACAGCAAGAGTAAAGCTGACTTTGAGTGCTGTTGGCAAACTAAATAAATTTTCAGAATAACTCTCTTAAAGTGAATGAAACTGAACGTCAACAAACAGTTCGTATTAACAGTTTTGACTCACGACAATGAGATGTGTTCTTTTAACATGAAGAGCATTAAAATGTAGGGTGTTGCTCATCGAGTAATGGAGAGATGCAAGTCGAAAATTAGTGGGAGAAACAGGAAAGCAAATAGGGAAGAGATTGAAATGGGAGACATAACTTTGATAATAACGAAATAAGAGAGGTTGGCTGGACAGTGTTCAGGAAGTTGCATGGTAGAAGGCTAAAGGAAGTTCCTTTCTGGCTTCCAAGCAATAAGAAAAGACTGAGAATGTAAACTTATGAAAGGTAAGTAGATGACATCATAAGATATTCAGGAGCAACAGGGATTCATATTGTTTAAGACCATAGTGCACAGAAATAGCTAGAGAAGGCTTTTGTCCAGTAGAGGATATTAAATGGCTGGTAATGGTAATATGTATTAGAAGATCCTACCGAAATTTTTATGCTAGACAGTATAAGCAGCAAATCAATTTAGAATGGTTATTAAATCTTCATCGAACCCATTTATTTTTTACCCCACAAAAATTTTCGTTTTACATCTCAGGGTTAATTAACCATTGGTCTAGGTTAGAAATTCAAGGCTGTAGAAGCATGTATGATTATGGGAAAGATAGATGCCGCCTACACGAAAATTAGAGAATCCTTTGGAGAAAAAAGCAGAAGCTGTATGAATATCAAGATTTCAGATGGCAAATCAGTACTAAGCAATTAAGAGGAGGGTAAAGAGTGGAAGGAATATACAGAAGGGATGAAGAAGGGAAACTGTCTTTAAGACAACATTATAGAAAGCGATGTGAAAGTTGATGAAAATGAGATGCGATATACGACACTACTAGAAGAATTTGATAGAGCACTGGAAGACTGAAGTCAAAACAAGTCACTCTAAACATTATTGACATCCTTAGGAGAACTGTTGGTGACAGGATATATGAGACATGGGAAGTACACTCAGACTTCTAGATGAATAATCCCAGTCCAAAGAAAGTATATGTTGAAATGTGTGTTACCAGCCATCACTTTAATGAGACATGGTGGCAATTTTTTTCTTTTATTCATCTTTTTTCTGACTGGTTTGATGCAGACCGTCTCTGAATTATCTCACAATAGGAATTGTACACTACATCCTCAATTATTTATTGGATGTTTTCCAATCTCTGATTTCCTCTATAGTTTCTACTTTCTTACTTACTTCCTCGTACTTATACTGGCCATAAAAACTGCAACCGGTCGGTGCCCTCACTCAGTCCAGCCATTCACACCTTTCTGTCAGCTGCATCTTCATTTCCGAGACCCAGTATCTGCTTGTCTCCCATGATATTATTCTCCCATCTCATTGTCGACCGTGCTTCTGATCTCCTCCCTTTGTCTTCTCCATCCATTATTGCCTTTATTACCGTATTCTCCCCTCACTTACTCACATGTCCGTACCACCTGAATCTTTTAGTTTTCACACTCGCTACGATGTCAGGTAGTGTGTATAATTGCTGAGCTATCAGTTTTCCCTTATTCTCCACTGTTTGTTTTTCTTTTGTCAAGGTCCACGTCTCGCTTGCGTAGTACACTATTAGTTTGATGATTCTTATTTGTGCCCGCCTGGATGTAATTTACATCTTATGACATTATGTATAGCTCCTAAACATCTTCCCCCAGCTTGAATTCTCATTACTATCTCTTGTTCTATGTGTAAGGTTTTGTTGGTTGATGTTGACATCGAGCTACGTGAATGGGTCTGTCTTCGCTTTTGTTAGGGTCCTGATAGTTAGATGGTTTGCTCATAACTGAGCCCTTCCTCCTATTTTTTCACATATATTAAGACCTACTTTCTTAGCTTCTTCCATCAGTACAGTTCCCATTTTCTCCAGGTCTTCCAAGCTCTTTCCTATCACCGCAGTATCATCCGCGAAAACCAGAACATTTATCTTTTCCCCTCTGGGTGACTCCAACGCATTCTTGTGTTGCTCTGCTCAGGGTGTTGTTAAGAGCCAAACTAAACCGGGTTGGTGGTATAATGCTTCCCTGTCTCATTCCTACAGTATGTTTACTTCAAATGTTCCTGAGAACTCTCTCTGTACTTTCACTCTGGACTTTGATTCCATCACACACATTTTAGTTAGCTGTAACAGCTTGTCCGGTATCCCACACTGCCACCATCCTCCTCATCTTCTCTCCCAGTGCGCTGTCATATGCTTTGTTGAAGTCTATGAACATACAGAAAGTATCCTGACTGTGCTCCCATTTCTTATCTAGTATTTATTTTGGTGTGCATATTTGGATCACATAACTAATGAGGAGGTATTGAATAGAATTGGGGAGAAGAGGGGCTTGTGGCACAACTTGACTAGAAGAAGGGATCGGTTGCTAGGACATGTTCTGAGACATCGAGGTATCACCAATTTAGTAATGGAGGGCATCGTGAAGGGTAAAAATCGTAGAGGGAGACCAAGAGATGAATACACAAGCAGATTCAGAAGGATTTAGGCTGCAGTAGGTACTGGGAGATGAAAAAGCTTGCACAGGATAGAGTAGCATGGAGAGCCGCATCCAATCAGTCTCAGGACTGAATACCACCACAACAACAACAACAACAACGTGCATATTTGATCGATTGTTGACTTACCCTTTCCGAACACCGATTGCGCTGTGTCTAATATTTCTTCAGTGTATGGGTTGAGCCTATTCAGTGTAATTCTTGGTGTTATTTTATAGCTCGTGCATATTAGAAATATCCCTCTATAGTTCTGTGTCAACATTTTGTCTCCCTTCTCGTGTATGGGACATGCAGCATCTGCTTTCCATTCCTCCGGCATTACTTCTTTCCACCACACCTCTTTCATCAATTCGGCTAACCATTCATATGTCTTGTCTCCCTCTTCTTTGATGAGCCCTGCTGATTTCATGTCTATGCTTGGGGTCCTCCCATTTTAATGTATTTTTATTGCGTCATTTACCTTCATCATAGTTGGTTCTTCGACTAATAGTTGTACATTATGGGTTTTCTTCTATCGTGTTTTCGACGTCTTAGGTGTCTATCGGGTTGTTCAGCAGTTCTTTGAAGTATCTCCATCATTTCTCTAGATTCATTTGTAGTGATAAGCTTTCCATTCTCATCCTTCATTATCACAGGCTTAGCTCTATACTCCTGTCTATAGCTTCTTATTGTCCTGTAAAACTACTTAGTAGTGTTCTGGCTGTAATCCTCATCTGGCTTCACTGTCTGTTTATATGTGAACGATCTTTTCTTTCACTTCATTTCTCTCGTGGCTGTCCTGTGTCTTATATGGTTTTAATATTTGTTATTGCTGATCATTGAATATGTGACTGTCTTCCTGCTATCTACGTGTTTCATTGAACCATGGTCTGCACTTGATATTACTATAATTGTTATTTTCAGTCATCAGTCTTTTGACTGAGTTGATGAGGCCCGCCACGAATTCCTCTCCCGTGCTACTCTCAGAGTAGCACTTGCAACCTGCGTCTTCACTTATTCGCTGGATGTATTACAGTCCCTGTCTTCCTCTATGGCTTTTGCCCTCTATAGCTCCCTCTAGAACCATGGAAGTCATTCCCTGATGTCTTAACAGATGTCCTATCATTCTGTCCCTTCTCCTTGTCAGTGTTTTCCACATATCCCTTTCCTCTCCGATTCTGCGCAGAACCTCTACATTCCTTACTTTAGGATTACACCTAATTTTCAGCATTCGTCTGTAGCACCATATCTCAAATGCTTCGATGCCTTTCGATGGTGTGGTTAACGCCCTGTCCAAGCCGAGGTCATTAGAGTCGGAATACAAACTCGGATTATAGTAGAAGAGGAAAGAAAACTGATCACGCCATTCTAAAGGAACAATACCGTTTTCCTTAAAGCAATGTAAGGAGATCATGGAAACAGTAACACAGCATGACGTCACGGGGATTTGAACAGTATCCCTGTCACACGTGTCCAGTGTGTTAAGCACTGCGCCTCCTCGCTAAATATTGAAAGGAACAGAACAACGAGGGATGAGAGCATTGATTAGCACGTTCACTGATTTTTTTTTAATAACAGTGATTCTGTTGTTGTTGTTGTTGTGGTCTTCAGTCCTGAGACTGATTTGATGCAGATCTCCATGCTACCCTATCCTGTGCAAGCTTCTTCATCTCCCAGTACTTACTGCAACCCACATCCTTCTGAATATGCTTAGTGTATTCATCTCTTGGTCTCCCTCTATGATTTTTACCCTCCACGGTGCCCTCCAATGCTAAATTTGTGATCCCTTGATGATTCAAAACATGTCCTATCAACCGATCCCTTCTTCTAGTCAAGTTGTGCCACAAACTTCTCTTCTCTCCAATCCTATTCAATGCCTCCTCATTAGTTACGTGATCTACCCACCTTATCTTCAGCATTCTTCTGTAGCACCACATTTCGAAAGCTTCTATTCTCTTCTTGTCCAAACTGGTTATCGTCCATGTTTCACGTCCATACATGGCTACACTCCATACAAATACTTTCAGAAACGACTTCCTGACACTTAAATCTATACTCGATGTTAACAAATTTCTCTTCTTCAGAAACGCTTTCCTTGCCATTGCCAGTCTACATTTTATATCCTCTCTACTTCGACCATCATCAGTTACTTTGCTCCCCAAATAGCAAAACACCTATACTACTTTAAGTGTCTCATTTCCTAATCTAATTCCCTCAACATCACCCGACTTAATTCGACCACATTCCATTATCCTCGTTTTTCTTTTGTTGATGTTTATCTTATATCCTCCTTTCAAGACACTGTCCATCCCGTTCAACTGCTCTTCCAAATCCTTTTCTGTCTCTGATAGAATTACAATGTCATCGGCGAACCTCAAAGTTTTTATTTCTTCTCCATGGATTTTAATACCTACTCCGAATTTTTCTTTTGTTTCCTTTACTGCATGCTCAATATACAGATTGAATAATATCGGGGAGAGGCTACAACCCTGTATCACTCCCTTCTCAACCACTGCTTCCTTTTCATGTCCCTCGACTCTTATAACTGCCATCTGGTTTCTGTGCAAATTTTAAATAGCCTTTCGCTCCCTGGACATTCAGAATTTGAAAGAGCGTATTCCAGTCAACACTGTCAAAAGCTTTCTCTAAGTCTACAAATGCTAGAAACGTAGGTTTGCCTTTCCTTAATCTAGCTTCTAAGATAAGTCGTAAGATCAGTATTGCCTCACGTGTTCCAATACTTCTACGGAATCCAAACTGATCTTCCCCGAGGACGGCTTCTACTAGTTTTTCCATTCGTCTGTAAAGAATTCGCGTTAGTATTTTGCAGCTGTGACTTATTAAACTGATTGTTCGGTAATTTTCACATCTGTCAACACCTGCTTTCTTTGAGATTGGAATTATTATATTCTTCTTGAAGTCTGAGGGTATTTCGCCTGTATCATGCATCTTGCTCCCCAGATGGTAGAGTTTTGTCATGACTGGCTCTCCCAAGGCCGTCAGTAGTTCTAATGGAATGTTGTCTACTCCCGGGGCCTTGTTTCGACTCAGGTGTTTCAGTGCTCTGTCAAACTCTTCTCGCAGTATTGTATCTCCCATTTCATCTACATCCTCTTCCATTTCCATAGTATTGTCCTTAAGTACATCGCCCTTGTATAGACCCTCTATGTACTCCTTCCACCTATCTGCTTTCCCTTCTTTGATTAGAACTGGGTTTCCATCTGAGCTCTTGATATTCATACAAGTGGTTCTCTTTTCTCCAAAGGTCTCTTTTAATTTTCCTGTAGGCAGTATCTATCTTACCCTTAGTGAGATAAGCCACTACATCCTTACATTTGTCCTCTAGCAATCCCTACTTAGCCATTTTGCACTTCCTGTCGATCTCATTTTGAGACGTCTGTATTCCTTTTTGCCTGCTTCACTTACTGCATTTTTATATTTTCTCCCTTCATCAATTAAGTTCAATATTTCTTCTGTTACCCAAGGAGTTCTACTAACCCTCGTCTTTTTACCTACTTGATCCTCTGCTGCCTTCACTACTTCATCCCTCAGAGCTACCCATTCTTCTTCTACTGTACTTCTTTCCCCCATTCCTGTCAATTGTTCCCTTATGCTGTCCCTGAAACTCTGTACAACCTCTGGTTCTTTCAGTTTATCAAGGTCCCATCTCCTAAATTCCCACCTTGTTGCAGTTTCTTCAGTTTTAATCTACAGTTCATAACCAATAGATTGTGGTCAGAGTCCACATCTGCCCCTGGAAATGTCTTACAGTTTAAAACCTGGTTCCTAAATCTCTGTCTTACTATTATATAATCTATCTGATGCCTTCTAGTATCTCCAGGATTTTTCCATAGTATCTCCAGGATTTTTCCATGTATACAACCTTCTTTCATGATTCTTGAACCAAATGTTAGCTATGATTAAGTTATGCTCTGTGCAAAACTCTACCAGGCGGCTTCCTGTTTCATTCCTTAGCCCCAATCCATATTCACCTACTATGTTTCCTTCTCTCCCTTTTCCTACTCTCGAATTCCAGTCACACATAACTATTAAATTTTCGTTCCCTTCACTACCTGAATAATTTCTTTTATCTCATCATACATTTCTTCAATTTCTTCGTCATCTGCAGAGCTAGTTGGCATATAAACTTGTACTACTGTAGTAGACTTTGGCTTCGTGTCTATCTTGGCCACAATAATGCGATGTGTTCACTATGCTGTTTGTAGTGAACCTACCCTCCGTTATTTGCACAATAGGTAGATAGATGGGCGAACTGGAGTCGTTTGTAGTGACAGAACGTTATTTCAGCGGAATCTTTGGGTCTCAGACTATGACCTCCACATCAGCGCGTTTTACTGCTGCTGTAAACCTAGAATTATTAGACACTGTTTAGCAAGTGTTATTTTGAAATGACTGGTACCACTGAAAATACGACAGTGATTGGGGAAATCGGACCGGTTGTGGACAGTGTCGTGGACACTGATGTCAGTAGAGATTCTCAAATTTCTACAGTATTTCGGAATGTTGAAAAAACCGCGAACCCGGAAATCCAATATGAAGCTCGACGACGGAAACTGGGCATCGCTGTCTGGACGAGGCTTAGTAGCAATTAATAATTGCAATTCCAGTGTCTGCAGGAAATACACAAATCTGTCAGAGAAAAGAAACTAAAGGCGAGATTTAAAGAACAATTCGAGAAGTCAATTCAAGAAAATAAAAAATAACTTAAGAAATTAGATTCTCCCAACTAGAAGTGTGAGTAAAGCCGTCCTCAACTGGTGGACCTGAGTGCGAGTACAACGAAGGAACTCAATAACTGGACTGACTCAAAATTCAGCTCACAGTTTCAGAGCAGGTTTGACGTAGTGAAATCGTTTATTATCGAAGTCAAAACTGAAGCTTGTGATTGTGAACTACAAATGCAATAATGGCTGAAAATCTTACTGGTCAGTTAAAAATGCACAACGTCGAAATCGTTAATGTAAGATTAGAATTTGTGGTAAATAACTACAGTTCAGTTAAATTGGTCAGCGCCATCCAGCAACGAGCACAACTTGGATATCACTGTACAACAAATTCAAATGAAAGTTCCCCAATGTGAAAATTGTTTTCAGGACTGAATTAAAGAGCTGCTCTGCAATGAAGTTAATTCCTCATAGATAGACACCATGAATTCTGGTTCACAATTTCAAGCTTCGTGACAGATAACGGGATCAACATCTGAGGAACTCAGGAGTTAGCACCTAGTAGAAGAAGCCACGTGTCAGCATTGTTTAAACAATACTGAAATGCATTCTCAAAATTATGCCATCAGTGATAGAAGATAGATGTTTGTGTGAGCTACATGCCGGATAGCGCACATATGTGTTGGATAGAAGTCGCAAAACGTTTCAACCATTTAATATTTTGAAATCGTTTTCCTGAATAAATGTTGGCCACGTGAGCAGCAGTGGACTGTTGAACCAAACTTGCTCGTTCTACACAGCTGTAAGTGGAATCATGGGCCAATTAAAAATCCTCTGGGGAAAAAAAAGTCATGATGCATACTTTGATGACCATATTCCTAAAATTACGGAAGAAAAATAGAAATTTCATCGCTTCTATATTCTGGTTTTCAAATTATGGGAGACTGCGTGTCCAAATGTGTTGAATTTCCATACTTAAGTTCTAGAAAATATTATGACTCAGAGCCGTTTATCGGCTCGTGAACATACTACAGATAAAAGCCTTCGCTAGGTTATATCTGTGCACGTTATAACCTAGCAACGATTACCATCGCGTCGCGCTAGAGTGCGCAAAAGTCCCCGCTGCGCGATTTGAGAGTTCTGCTTGCATAATCTCGGCAGCAGTGCGTGTTGATCGCTTAGTGGCTATAAGCCTAATAAGCCGCAAAACCGTTACTAAACGTGATTCAAGTTTTTCGAGTGACACATAGCAACTCCAGGCATATGGGTTCGATGCTTACACCTTACCATCCGTTGGAGGAGATTCGCCCCGTGTTCTGCGTCTGGGCAGACCTCGGTCTGAACGTTCTATAGTCTGCAGAGTCGGCCCATTGGCAGACCGAACGCAGCTGCAAGTAGAACGTGGGCATTAAGTTTTTTCTTTCTTCTTCTAGACGACGTAAACGGCTTGTCTGGCACCAAAGTCCCACACGGAACATTTGCTAGCAGTCCTGTACTCTCTGCTATACTTCATGTCTTCCAAGTTAAGATGTTTGCATCGAGAAATGCTTCAAGGCCACTGTAATCTGCATCGTTCCCTCATACTACAACCATGATCAGCCATGTAATGCCTCCAAACACTGCAGATACACAGCCGGTCGCTGTGGCGGAGCGGGCTGTAGGCGCTTCAGTCTGGAACCGCGCGACCGCTACGGTCGCAGATTCGAATCCTACCTCGAACATGGATATGTGTGATGTCCTTAGGTTAGTTAGGTTTAAGTAGTTCGAAGTTCTATGAGACTGATGACCTCAGATGTTAAGTCCCATAGTGCTCAGAGCCATTTTGAACCACTGCAGAAACATCACAGGTGAACTGCATTCGTAGTCCACGAAAAACATTTGGACCAATGTCTATTGCCCTCAGTGTCTTATAAATTGGAAGACTGCCCCGCAAACGGCGACGGTAGCCTCCTCGCAAAGGCTTTGCATCCGTATGGGGCTTTGGTACCAGGCAAGCAGTTTATGTTGACTACTGAGCTTGTCTGCTTCGTTCATTGGACCGCGAGTGGAGCAGAAGTCTTCTTCTTCTACTTCTTCTTTTCTGTCAAGCTTCATTTGCTCTTTTAGTGTCGCAGCACTGCTCTCTGGCCGTTTTTCTCACTATAGTGGTGATAGCTCCCCTGCCAGAATGTTAAAAGAGTTTATGTGAATAATTATGAGTGCTTTTGCTGGGATTATACGCACAAGTTATTACAATCTGGGGTTCTGTCACTGTTTACTGCCGTTAGATTCAAGAAGTGTTTCTGTATGTATGTATATGTACCCATATATGCGCACTCTAGCTTGTGCACTTTTCTGATTGTTTCTGGTGCCGCTGCTAATTACCTTAAGAGCGTATTCTACGGTACTTAATCTAAAGTTAGACCCTTTTGAGACTGCAGTTTTTCATGTTAGATGTCTACAGTGTTAATCTTTTATTTACAATTATCCGCTTTTACATATTCATAAATCTGTATTCAGAATTCTGAAAGGTGTTGCTAAGCTCTATTAAGTATTCTCTGTTTGTTATCGTGGAAATGTCTCGTTTTGTATTCTTTATTCTTTCTTTTCAAAAAAATATTCAAATATGTGTGAAATCTTATGGTATTTAACTGCTAAGGTCATCAGTCCATAAGCTTACACACTACTTAAACTAAATTATCCTAAGGACAAACACACACACCCATTCCTGAGGGAGGACTCGAACCTCCGTCGGGACCAGCCGCACAGTCCATGACTGCGTCTCCTTAGACCACTCGGCTAATCCCACGCGGCATTCTTTGTTTTATCTGTGTCCATCTTTGAGTTATTCAAATGTTTTAATTGCCATGTTCGGACAGTTCAATCGTCTGGAAAAACTGAAATATTGCAACATCTTAGCAGACGTCATACACCTCAGGACTGTGTGTGCGAGAGGTTAGTTGCTTGTTGTGCATGTTTTATAAATACTTTTAATGCGTGTGGAGCATGTGTTTCTAATTCTTATTTAGTTGTGTTAAGATTTGCGGCCATAAGTTGTAGCGAACAATGTGGTGAATTCTCTGCTTAGAAAACCAAATCTTATCGTTTATAGACACCGAATTATAACACAAACGTAAATGTTTGCCAACTACAGATATATACTCTTTTCTGTGATATCAGGAAGAATGAATATTTGGTCCATAAAGGACGGCACCAAAAGGGCTACGGCTGTTGATAAATATAAATAGAACATTATAGACGTATTGGGCATAGCAACGATCACTATTTATAAAATGTTATATAGAACACCCTTCATCGCAAAAAACACTTTTACTCATAAGCGGTGAGCGGTTTCGATCCAATGTGTATTATCTTCGGACTATACTCTGTAACTGAGAGTACAACATAATAGAGGCAAGCACGTAATACAATAAACATTATGTTAACAATTAATTACATGATGTTACACCCGGTGAGGACGTGTGGAGACGAAGGCATGGAGCAGGAACTGATGTCGACTACTGACTAAGTGGCAGCGTCATGGAGTTAACTACGAGGGGTATTCGCAAAGTAAAATCCGATATGGCGCGAAATGGAAACCACAGCGAAAATTCAATGGATCTTTGCACAGACGTGGTGGACTGTGTCTCTAGAATACCCGTCGATCGCTTCAAGTCGCTCTTTTCAATTCAGAGTGCAAAGTGATTACGAAGAAACGCCTAAAACAACAATGTCTCCCGCCAAGTATGTGGGTTTGGTGAGAAATTTCGCCTGAAGCTATGCAGCCCACATAACATTTCTTTCTTCAAGACAATTTTCATCCGGATTCTGCAGGGACAATGACGATGCTCCTGCAGTATTTTCGATGGGAAGTGTTTTATCACCCACAATACAGCACTTAATTGGCTCCCTCCGTTGTTCATCTCTGCTCACACGAACCGCTGGCTACGAAGACAACATTTTGGCATAATCAACGATAGGCCGACCAGCGTAAAGAACTGGCGGAAGGCACAGGAGGTTGCTTTCTGTGACGAGTGTAGTGGAATATCTGTACAACGCCACAAGTGTCTAAGATGGAGCGGCGACTGTTTAGAGAGGTAACTGCTGCAAATAAAAAATTTTTGATTTTCATAGTGCTTTCCATTTCGCGACCGATCGGATCTTACTTTCCGGACAGCCCCGTAGCTCTCTCCTTTTACATGTCACTATATACTGACGATCACATATTTCACTAAATATTTTCAGACTTGTATATTAAGCTACTTCCTATGTGTTTTAGCCCCAACACAGAAAACATTTTTCAAAGCGCAATTTGTAATTAAATTCAAAACAGTGACTACACAGCATTCTGTATGTATTATTAAGGTGTCCATATTTCTGGTGATGCTAGAGAATAGTAATGTTAATTTTCTACGTCGTGTAATACGGCATACAATGTTAATGCTCGGCACGGAAGGACGACTTGCACCCAGTGAAAATATAAAGGCCACACCAGCCCGAACCGGCAGTACGGCAGCGTCGTAGCATCTTTGGTCGTTATCGATCAGTAGACCGTGTCGTTAACACAGAAGTAACCAGCGGCGTCCTACAGCACATATTTGGGGTACACAAAATCCGGCAGAGGACGGTCCACTGACGTGTTGACTGCTGTCAGTGGCTAGTCAGTTGTACTGCTTCATGTTATATTGTGTAAAATTTCAACTGTATAAGTCATAAATTGTTATTTAAATAACTTACGATAATACCCAGCATAGTATTAAGGTTTATATTCATGTTGTATGATATGTATCGCATATGTTGTATCCTATTGATTAAAGATGGCGTGGGGCGGCAGGCAAGGGTGGGCATCTGCGATTTAACTCCATGACACCACAAATCAGTTGACATCAGTAGGTAGTATTCACAGTCCGTGCTCCATGACATCGTCTGCACACATCACTGGGTATGAAATCGTACAATTTATTTCAACGCAACGTTTATTACATTAATCTTTTGTACTCTAAATTACAAAGTATGGTCCGAAGATCATCCACAGGGAGCGAAATAGTCATCACTTATGTATAACAATGTTTTTATGCGATCAAGATTGTTATACTTAATATTTTAGAAATAAAACAGTTTACTGCGTCAGTCACTTGTTTATTTTCCTGCAATTAGTTGTGAGAAAATAAAGTGACTTTGGAAAGAGCTTTCGAAGAGGACTTCAGTGACATAATATGTCATGAACTTGATCAAATAATGACAAAATAACAGTGCGAGAAAACATTTTCCCGTCGTCAGGAGATGTAGTCCCACAAAGGTTTTGCCCAGTTGTAGCAAATGTAAGTGAACACCTAACTGAGGAACGGTTAGTGTGTATGCATGTGCATTTGAGTTCACCAGTCTGTGTACTCTACTGTTGTGACGATCAGAAAACTCGCTCGTGAAGCTATTCACCTCTACAGTCTATACCACACATGAAAACACGGATAAGACTTTTGTTTATAGCTAACAACATCAAATTGTTACAGCAGCGAAGCGAAACTTATCCCGATCGTGCCAAGTCTTTGCGGTCTTCCTTTGCAAACTCCATAAAAAAAATTTAAGATTGTGGAAGTATGAATATTTTAGCGAAGGTAACACGCAAGCAGTGTTCCCCTACGAGGCATCTTGATTGTACGTGTGGGATGAACCATAGGAGTGTTCTACGAATACTATATTCCCACGCATTGCATCCTTTCCACATTTAGCTCCATCAACAATTTCATGGTAATGACTCAAAATCCGAATGGTATCTTCGAAAACTGCACGGACTGCAAAGTGATGTAGCATTTCAATGCAAAATATTTTTAACGGATTAAGCATCGTTTACAAACCGTAGGCAATTCCGTTTTCGTGGTACGAACTATTGGTCAGCTGATAATCCATTCTGGCTGGCAAAAGTGTATAAACTACGACTTCTTTCGCCAACGAGTGCTGTGAGCTTTGTAAGGATCGCATTGGTTCTTCTTTTATTGTTAGGGCTCTAAATACTCACACATATTAATAGTTCCTACCAGACATGCTGCCGTAATTATCGGAAGGCATACCACTGCACTGGACATAAAGCAATCCATTAAGTACCAACACAGCGGTTATCCAGACTGTTCCATAAATAAGAGATCTACACTCAACATTTGGGTACCGTTTGATAGACTATTCGTGGAAACACAAAAATGGCCTGCACGCTCACAGACACAACGCCTTTGGAATGCTGACTAGAGTGAAAAACAGAGAGGCCCACAAGGAAACATCGACGACTTACGAAGACAGCAGGTAACACGATCCCATGCAGCCATAAGTCCAAATAAGGGTCAAGGGGCAGTATTATCAGTCCAGATTCTCTTTATAGCACTTCATATGACCGTCGTAATAATAAACACACGAACAGTATCTGAATTACGTTTTTGCTCTCATGCAGCACAGCAAGGAAGACGTTTGCGGAACCTCTTCTCCTGATGAGGTGACACTGGTTTACAATGCTGTTATTCTTATATTATTTTATCCAGTTCCACATATGTCGTTGAAACCTCATAAATAAGTTTATGATTTGATCAATACAAACTAGGTGTTGTAATTCGGCAGTTATTAAAATTACTTGCATAATATGGTGTGTAGTATTCTCATTTGTGTATTTTGTTATCAAACTGGATTTCATTGAACTTCGGTTTAAGAAATCGTCCTTATGAAGCTAAAATCACGCTCACACTTCAAGCAGAAACTTCTAATAATCATTACCCATATTCCCAAAAATCCAGTTAACGTCATCATCTCAAAGAACGTTTCAATGACATTTACACTACCCACGATTAGAGGAACAGTAGATACGCAGATAGGCGGAGTATCAAAAAACACTTCAAAAAAATGGCTCTGAGCACTATGGGACTCAACTGCTGAGGTCATTAGTCCCCTAGAACTTAGAACTAGTTAAACCTAACTAACCTAAGGACATCACAAACATCCATGCCCGAGGCAGGATTCGAACCTGCGACCGTAGCGGTCTTGCGGTTCCAGACTGCAGCGCCTTTAACCGCACGGCAAAAAAAAAAAAAAAAAAAAAAAAAAAAAAAAAAAAAAAAAAAAAAAAAAAAAAAAAAAAAAAACACTTCAAATATTTGCCTTAGCCGGAAGACACATTTCTTCAAGAACGCAACCAAAATCAGAGCGGGAAGGGAGGGGGAGGAGGGGGGGGGTACGGGGATACTGATTTGCTTCGTGGAAATGGGTGGGGTAAAGGAAGTGAAGCATAGTTTCTTAAAAATTCAAGCTTATAACTACTGAAAAAAATTGTTTGTTAATCACTAAGGCTACCACGCTATAACATGGACATACTACTAACTGTGACAATATGTTTGTATGAGACTTGTATATATTATTTTCCTGTAACGTAGATAACGTTCACGTACATGCGAATACTTTGTAACTCACATTTCAGTAGTTTTTCACGCTGGCTGTGAACACCAGAAAAAAATACTGCGAACTGAAGATTACGGCACTACTGGAAAGTTACAGAATCCAAAGTAATCGGGCATTTTCAGTTGCATGGAGAACTTTTTTTTTCCTGGTCCGCTACGAATACCTTTCATGTGCCAACCACTTCATATCAGAGAAACACTTTCAGCCTACGTTCTTTATTATTTTTTGGATGTATTCCTCTCTCTGTCTTCCTCTACAGTTTTTGCCCTTTACAACTCCCTCTAGTACCATGGAAGTCATTGCCTGATGGCCTAACAGATGTCCTCTCATTCTCTCCCTTCTCCTTGTCACTGTTATCCACCTATTCATTTCCTCCCCGATTCTGCACAGCACCTCCCCAATCCTCACCTTATCAGTCCACTAAAGTTCCAAAATTCGTCTGTAGCACCAAACATCATGTGTTTCAATTCTCTTCTGTACCGGTTTTCCCAATGTCCATGTTTCACTACCACATAACGCTGTGCTCCAAACATACATTCTCAGAAATTTCTTCCTAAAATTAAGGCCTATGCTTGATACTAGTAGACTTCTATTCGCCAGAAATGTCCTTTTTGCCAGTATTAGTCTGCTTTTGATGTGCTCCTTGCTCCGTCCATCATTGGTTATTTGGCTGCCTAGCCAGCAGAATTCCTTAACTTCATCTATTTAGTGACTATCAATCCTGATATTAAGTTTCTCGCTGTTCTCATTTCTGCTTATTGTCATTACTTTCGTCTTTCTTCGATTTACTCTCAATCCACATTCTGTACTCAGTCTGTTCATTCCATTCAGCAGATCGCTCAAGATACCAGTGTTGTCATCAGCAAATAATATCATTGATATCCTTTCACCTTGAATTTTAATTCCACTCCAAAACCTTATGTCTCACACCCTTCTTAATCCGAGCACTTCGTTCTTGTTCGTCTACACTTGTTATTCCCTCTTCGCTCTTGTTCATATCGTAGATTAACTGTCTGACCCTATAGCTTACCCCAGTTTTTCTCAGAATTTCGAACATCCTACACCACTTTACATTGCCGGACGCTTTTTCTAGGTCGTCAAATTCCACGAACGTGTCTTAATTTTTCTTTAGCCTTGCTTCAATTATCAGCCGCAACGTCAGAATTGTCTCTCTCTGGTGCCTTTACCTTTCCTAAAGCCAACTGATCTTCATCTAACACACCCTCAATTTTCTTTGCCATTCTTCTGTATACAATTCTTGTAAGTAACTTGGATGCATGAGCTGTTAAGCTGATACTGCAATAATTCTCACACATGTCAGCTCTCTCAGTCTTCGGAATTGTGTGGATGATATTTTTCCGAAACTCAGATGGTATGTCGCCAGACTCATGCATTCTACACACCAACGTGAATAGTAGTTTTGTTGCCACTTCGCTCAATTATTTTAGAAATTCTGATGGAATGTTATCTATCTCTTCTGCCTTATTTGAGCTTAAGTCCTCCAAAGCTCATTTAAATCCTGATTCTAGTACTGGATCCCCTGTATCTCCTAAATAGATTCTTCTTCCTGCTTCTGTCACATCAGTCAAACCTTCCCCCTCATAGATGCCTTCAATGTACTCTTTCCACCTACGCGCTGTCTCCTCTGCATTTAACAGTGGAAATCCCGTTGCACTCTCAATGTTACTACCCCTGCTTATAATTTCACCGATGGTTGTTTTGACTTTTCTGCATGCTGAATCTGTGCTTCCGAAAATAATTTCTTTTTAGATTTTTTCACATTTTTTTAAGCAGCCACTTCGTTTTAGCTTCCCTTCACTTCTTGTTTATTTCATTCCTCAGCGACTTTTATTTCTATATTCTTGAAGTTTAAAAGAACATTTTTGTACTTCCTTCTTTCATCGATCAATTTAAGTATTTCCTCTGTTACCCGTGGTTTCTTCGCAGTTACCTCCTTTGCACCCATGTTTTTCTTTCCAACTTCTAAGATATCCATTTTTAGAGATGACCATTCCTCTTCAACTGTACTGCCTACTGATCTATTCCTTATTGCTGTATCTATAGCTTTAGAGAACTTCAAGCTTATCTCGTCATCCCTTAGTACTTCTGTATTCCACTTCTTTGCCTATTGATTCTTCCTGACTTATCTCTTAAACTTCAGCCTACTCTTCAAGCTACTACCTCGTGATCTAAGTCTATATCTGCTTCTGTGTACGCCTTAAATCCAGTATCTGGTTTCGGAATCTCTTTCTGACCTTGATGTAATCCAAATGAAATCTTCCTGTATCACTGGGCCTTCTCGAAGTACACCTCCTCCTCTTGTGATTCTTGAACAAAATATTCACTATTGCTAGCTGAAATTTATTATAGAGTTCAATTAGTCTTTCTCCTCTCTCATTTCTTGTCCCAAGCCTATATTCCCCTGTAACTTCTTCTACGCCTTTCCCTACAGCTGCATTCCAGTCCCCCATGACTATTAGATTTTCGTCTCCCTTTGGGTACTGTATTACCCTTTCAATGTCCTCATACACTTTCTCGATCTCTTCATTTTCTGCTTTCGACGTCGGCATGTATATCTGAGCTATCGTTGTCGGTGCTGGTTTGCTGTTTATTCTGATAAGAACAATCGTATCACTAAAATATTCGCAAACTCTCTGTCCTACCTTCCTATTCAGAACGATTCCTACTCCCATTATACCATTTTCTGATGCTCTTGATATTACCCTATACTAATCTGACCAGAAATCCCTGTCTTCTTTCCATTTCACCTAACTGACCCCCACTATATCTAGATTGAACCTTTGCATTTCCCTTTTCGGATTTTCTAGCTTCCCTACGGAGTTCAAGCTTCTGACATTCCACGCCCCGACTCGTAGAACGTTAACCTTTCGTTGGTTGTTCTATCTTTTTGTCATGGTTACCTCCTCTTGGCAGTCCCCTCCCGGAGATTCGAATGGGGGTCTTCCTACCACGCAGCAACTGCAGAAGAGAACGGACAAGAGCAGTCTAGGCAGTTTCCTTAGTAGTTTCGTTACATCTTGTAGGCGTTATGCCAAAAAAACGCAGTCTGTGGTTGGAATATTCCAGAAATTTCTTGTGTTTATTGGCTCAAATTGGAGCTCCTTGCAATTATAGTCCCTAGGTATTTAGTTGAATAGTCAGTGATTTATCGTGTAACGGATATTTAATGGATTTATTTTAGTACTCATATGGAGGATATAGACTGGGGGAAAGGAACGAAAGAGGACGTCACTTGGTAGAATTTTGGCAGTCCAGATATTAATCATCGCGAACACTTGGTTTAAGACTCATGAAAGAAGATTGTACACGTGGAAGAGACCTGGAGACACCGTTAGGTTTCAGACTGATTGTATAATTGTAAGACTGAAATTTAGGTGCCAGATTTGAAATTGTAAAACATTTCCAGGGGCAGATGTTCACTCTGACCACAATTTATTGGTTATGAACTCTAGATTAAAACTGAAGAAATTGGAAAAAGGTAGGAAACAAAGGAGATGGGACCTGGACAGGTTGAAAGAACAGACGTTATTGAGATTTTCAGAGGAAGAATCAGGCAACGGGTGACCAAGAAATAAAGTACAAGACAAATGCGCAGATTTAAAAGATGAAATAGTAGAGGTAGTAGTGGATCAAATAGGTGAAAAGATAAGGCCTAGTAGAAATCCTTGGGTAACACAAAAGATGTTGAACCTGACTGGTGAAAGAAGAAAATATAGAAATAAAGTAAATGAGATTGACAGGAAGTGCAAAACAGCTAAGCAGGAATGGCTGGAGGACAAATGTCAGGATTTTGATTGTATCATTAGTTAAAAGATGGATACTACCTACAGGAAAATCTAAGAGGGCTTTGGAGAAAGGAGAACCACGTGCATCAACATCAAGAGCTTAAATGAAAAGAAGGGAAGGATGGAAGGTGGAAGGAGTATACAGAAGGTCTCTACAAGGGAAATGAACTTGAAAGCAATATTACAGAATTTGAAGAGGACGTAGGTGAAGACGAGAGGGGAATATGATACTGCGAGAAGAATTTGAAAGAGCACTGAAAGAACGAAGTCGATAGCCTTTGGAGAGCCAGCCATTACAAAAATGTTCCATATGGTAAGGAAAATGTATGAGATAGGCGAAATACCCTCAAACTTCCAGAAGAATGCAACAATTCAATTCTAAAGAAAGCATTTATCTGGTTAAACTTATCTTGGTCTATAAAGAAGTTATCTATCAGTGAGCTGCTATCCTTTACCACCCGAGTAGGAAAATCAATAACGGGTGTCAAATTGAAAGAACTGAGTAATACTTCAAGGTCATTTTTCCTATTACCCTCTTTCAGAGAATCTACATTGAAGTCCCCACAAATAATAATTTGCTTCCCCCTGTCTGACAGATAGCAAAACAAGGAGTCCAAATTTTTCAGAAATAGATGAAACTTTCCTGATGGGGACCTATTACAGTTACAATTATAAATGTGCCTTTATTTAATTTAAGCTCACAGGCACATGCTTCTATATGTTTCTCTACACAAAACTTTTTTGTTTCTATACTTTTTGCACAATGATAACTTTTGACATATATGGCAACTCCTCCTTTCTCCATATTTTCTCTCATTACATGTGCAGAGAGCTTATATCCACTTACATTTACCTTATCCATATCAGTAACAATGTGATGCTGAGACAGGCATAGTATATCTATTTCATTCTCAGCTTCTAAATCTTCTAAACAAACCAGAAGCTCATCTACTTTATTCTTTAAACTCCCAATATTTTTATGAAATATACTTACATTATTTTTAATTATACTTTTATGAGAACCTTTCCTTATTCTAACATTTGCAGTACTCTCCTCTCTGAGTTCCTCATTGTGCTTAGGCCTAGTTCCTATACCAGTGGCCACATGGTGTTCAGAGAGGCAGATTATGTCAACTGGGTTGGGTGACTTTAATTCATCAATGCAATTACCTAGGACTGAGATACAACTTGGTGGAGATAAAATTTCTGGTGTTTGGTGAAAATTTGCAATTGATAGCTGTGAATGGTGATCAAATGTGCTAGAATTGTGCTGTTTAATTTCTTTCCTAAACTGAAGATTTGTTTCAATCCTGACCTCTCGTAGAATTTGACATCTTTCTGTCTTACCTATCCTAAAAAAGGTGCTGCTCCAACACCTGTAACCACTGGTATTTTACCATTCATGGCAGTCCCTCCCCCCCTTAAATTTCCTGCTGTTACCCCAGGCAGTTTCCCCTTCCCTTTCCTGTTGAGATGTAGGCCGTGCCTGGTATAGTCCCACCTACTGAGATAATCAACAGGAACCACACCAATATGAGCCCCCGCACCTGACCCAAGCAGCCGTTCAACTCCAAATTAACTCTCCCAACAGAAGAGTTCAAATGAGGCCGGTCATGGCGTCTCAGGACAGATACAAATTCAACATTGGTGTGTCTCGATGCCGACACAATCTTTACCAGGTCAGACTCTGTACTGTACCCAGGATCTCTGTCGATGCTGTTCCCTGGCCCTCCCACAATAACCACGGTGTCTTCCCTGGTAAATCCTTTACAGAGTGAACCTAAATCCTCTGTCACCTGATCCAGACTAGCACTTGGTTTGAAAAAATTTGTGACCTGGTATTCTGGTCCTAATTCCTCCTGCAGAAGTTGGCCTACACCTCTGGCATGAGAACTGCCTAACAACAAAACTTTCTTCCTTTTCGATGACTTTCCTACATTCTTTTTCAATTTCCTATTGAAAGTTTGTTGTGTCCTGTCTACACCTACCTCCGCTTGAGGCTCATCAGTTTCTAACTGAAGCAACAGGTCAAACTTATTTTTGACATTCACCACAAAACTGTCAGACTTAGTTCTAGGCCTGTTCCTTCTGCTACCTGTTGCCACTTCCCACCTCTCTTTGCCCTTCTCCCTGCTTAACCTGTCCAGATCTTCCCTAGCCTGATCTAGCTCAGCCTGAAGGGCAGCAATTTTCCCCTCCTGTTCCACTATCTTCCTATCTCTGCTGCAAATCCTACATAACCACTGATGAGCCTGATCCACTTTCCCAACACCCACGCCACTGCAGTCTCCCCAGTGAAAAAAACTACTACATCCATCACACCAAACCCCGGAACTAACAATTCTACGGCAAGTCAGGCACTTCTCACTCATGGCAAAAATAATACTTTAGCTAGAATAAATCAATTAAATTACCGAAAATCAAAAAAGACGTTACAAGAATTAAGCCTAATCACAAATGTATATAAGCAAGTTTCTGATTTAATATTCCACTGTTTTTCTGAGATCTGTATTAAAACAATGAAGGTATACGCTATTTATTATATATTTCACTCGATGGAATGAAAAAAAAGGACAATTAAACGAGATACTTTAACTTTGATTCTCCAAAAACGTTACGAGAATTAGGCCTATAAACAAATGTATATAGGCAAGTTTCTGATATAAAGTTACGCTGTTTTTCTGAAGTCTGTATTACAACAATGAAGTTATACGCTATTTACGGTAGTTTACTTATTTGTTACCGAGAAACTAGTTAAATTACCGTGAAACAAGAAACAAACACGTTTACAAAATTTAAGCCTAAGCGCGACTTCGCGAAGTTACGATCTTTTCGTGTTTTCTGAAAAAATACGCAAAGAAAAGTCAAACCTTTAATGGCAAGACTAAACGATACACTAATGCACGTATTTAATTTGCTGTCGGCGTTAAACTAAATTATATTCCTGTCTAAATCACTTAACTTTCTGGAAATGGTTTCTGGCGTCACTTACTCGGCGGCCATCTTGGCTTCGAACCCCCTGTAGTTATTAAATTTGTTGAAAACAACTTTTTACAATTTTACTACATCGCGACTGTATCCTTACTCTTAAAACAAATTTGAAATTTGAAAATTAATAATCTAAGTTACAGAATTCTTACTTCAGACTTGGCATACTAGCCTAACTAAGTCTAATGTTTTACAAAACTTTTTGAATTTTTTATAGTAATTTTTTACAAAACTTTAGAACTGAATTAATTTTTCCTTCAAAACCAAACTTTTCACAAATTGTGACTTTACATAAAATAGTTCTTGTCCATTACAATTAAATTTTTCGCCTTTTACCTCCTGTTATTTACATGAACCCAGTATTTCATTGAATCTCCACCCGCACTTTGACTGGTGTCCTGGTGTAATTTTGAAATCACTCCTACCTTACACATTGCACTGCATTAAGTGTCCTCTACCTCACGATTTTTCTCTTTGCATGTCACAACTGCTGGGTTGGTTGGCGTCCATAACATTGCACATTGGTCCACTCTCAGGCCAGTCCTTATTGTACAGTGGTTTTTACCTACAAAACATAGTTTCGTCTAAGACTACTAATATACATGACCGTCTCAACACATAGTATAAAATTGTCTCCCTATGCCATACTCTTTAAAATTATATTTTAACTATTCAAAGCAAATTAACAGAACATTTTACTCTTAAACTGCAAGAAAATTAGCATTTTCTTTTAAAGTGTTTAACTACTTCAGCAAAATTATGCGTTGCTATTGAAGGCATACACTGAAATCACTTAATTAGGTTAAATTCTGATTATTCCCTATCCACTAAATCTTTTCTCAAAACTTGACAACTACGGCAAAGTCTTTATGACAACTTTTACCAGGTTCCAGAAATACGCTTAACTTTATGACTTCTTCTTCAAAAATTTTTAAGAAGTCTTTTACAATAGCAAATAATACACAAAATTCAAAACTTGAGCATGACTTCAAAATCACATAAGATATTAAATTCAAATTCATATAACTATTTACAAAATCCATTTTATACACCCATTCACTCTTACCTTTCACACCTGGTAGCATTAGTATTAGTAATATTTTGGTTGTCGTCTCTATCGGTTTATTTTATTATCCACTTCCGGTAAATATCATGCCATTTTGGGATAGATTCCTTTTCCATTATGACCATGCATCTTCATGCAAATCATCTTACTCGCTTTTCATTAGTAATCAAATGCTAACTAACACCTTGTTTTTTAAACATCAACTCTTGTAACTCCACTCCACAATTCCTTTACCATTTTCCAACAGGATAACACTCCCTTCTACAACAAGTTACGCCCTTCCTCCTCATTACTCTGAGCCCTTTTATTATACTCTATAATTAGTCATCTCTGTTACTTCTCCCAATACTACTACTTCAAAACGTATACCTTCATATACAACATGACAACACCTCACTACTGCAAAATCACCAAAATGCATCATTTTATTTTCCAAATTATGTCCGCCTGTCTCACTACTCTAACTTTCTCACCTCCTTTTTCCCCACATATTTTACTCGCACTGTTACCACTATTCATCACAACAACACCCCCTACTACTCCTCATTTCCAATAGAGTGAAGAATCCGAAAGATGACAGGTAAGTTCATAAAGATAGAAGAGGAAGATTGACAACCCACTAGAGCATTTCATCAGGATCTACTTCCACTTCTTCCCCATATTCGTTATATCTTTCCAGATCTGTTCTCTTCCTACAAGATCTAATCGGAATCTGCTCGCCTTCCCTCTTTGTAAGCTTTCTTTTCTTAGTGAAAGGCACAATAATGTTTTTCCCACTCACTTCCAGGCTTATGCTGTCATTTTCAAAGTCCACCTTCCCCTTGTACATCATTAAGAAATCAATTCCCACTAACATATCTATACTTAAGCCCTCAATAACTACACTCCTGGAAATTGAGATAAGAACACCGTGAATTCATTGTCCCAGGAAGGGGAAGCATTATTGACACATTCCTGGGATCAGATACATCACATGATCACACTGACAGAACCACAGGCACGTAGACACAGGCAACAGAGCATGCACAATGTCGGCACTAGTACAGTGTATATCCACCTTTCGCAGCAATGCAGGCTGCTATTCTCCCATGGAGACGATCGTAGAGATGCTGGATGTAGTGCTGTGGAACGGCTTGCCATGCCATTTCCACCTGGCGCCTCAGTTGGACCAGCGTTCGTGCTGGACGTGCAGGCCGCGTGAGACGACGCTTCATCCAGTCCCAAACATGCTCAATGGGGGACAGATACGGAGATCTTGCTGGCCAGGGTGTTGACTTACACCTTCTAGAGCACGTTGGGTGGCACGGGATAAATGCGGACGTGCATTGTCCTGTTGGAACAGCAAGTTCCCTTGCCGGTCTAGGAATGGTAGAACGATGGGTTCGATGACGGTTTGGATGTACCGTGCACTATTCAGTGTCCCCTCGACGATCACCAGTGGTGTACGGCCAGTGTAGGAGATCGCTCCCCACACCATGATGCCGGGTGTTGGCCCTGTGTGCCTCGGTCGTATGCAGTCCTGATTGTGGCGCTGACCTGCACGGCGCCAAACACGCATACGACCATCATTGGCACCAAGGCAGAAGCGACTCTCATCGCTGAAGACGACACGTCTCCATTCGTCCCTCCATTCACGCCTGTCGCGACACCACTGGAGGCGGGCTGCACGATGTTGGGGCGTCAGCGGAAGACGGCCTAACGGTGTGCGGGACCGTAGCCCAGCTTCATGGAGACGGTTGCGAATGGTCCTCGCCGATACCCCAGGAGCAACAGTGTCCCTAATTTGCTGGGAAGTGGCGGTGCGGTCCCCTACGGCACTGCGTAGGATCCTACGGTCTTGGCGTGCATCCGTGCGTCGCTGCGGTCCGGTCCCAGGTCGACGGGCACGTGCACCTTCCGCCGACCACTGGCGACAACATCGATGTACTGTGGAGACCTCACGCCCCACGTGTTGAGCAATTCGGCGGTACGTCCACTCGGCCTCCCGCATGCCCACTATACGCCCTCGCTCAAAGTCCGTCAACTGCACATACGGTTCACGTCCACGCTGTCGCGGCATGCTACCAGTGTTAAAGACTGCGCAGCTAGCGCCATTCGACGGCCAACACCGCGGTTCCTGGTGTGTCCGCTGTGCCGTGTGTGTGATCATTGCTTGTACAGCCCTCTCGCAGTGTCCGGAGCAAGAATGGTGGGTCTGACACACCGGTGTCAATGTGTTCTTTTTTCCATTTCCAGGAGTGTAGAAAGTTATGATACAACTGGTTACAATTTATACTGATAGCCAAAATCACTTCATTCTTTACTTGCTGCTTCACTTTTCCTGTGGCTAAAATTGTCTGGAGTCCCATGACAGGCATAATTACTAGCTCTCTTTTATTAGGCAAAGCATCTAACCATTGCTGACTAACAGCACACAAATCACTGCCACTATCAGCTAGGCACTGTACTTCATCCTCCTGCATTAAAAGGTTGATTACTGGTCGAGCTTTCTTTTCTTCCTAAACAGTGACTACATCCTCCTCAAGCAAGTCGTGTACAATTTTATGCCTTTCGAAACCTTCCTTGTGCCCAGATATTACACAAATATCTACAGGATTGTGAAACTCTCCCTTCCTACATTCTGTAGCCTATCCACTATGGATAGATAAAAACACTTCTGCATATCTGTAGCTCCCTTTTCTGCAGTAATTAGTTTCTCCACTATTTCTTCTACCTCATCTTCTCCTTCTACATTATTTTTACTCGGCTGACCCCAATTCTGGTCATCACCGGCATGAAATGCTTCCATAGCTTCCTTTACGTCCCTATTTACTGACATCAATAAATCTTTTACCCACTTCTCATCTAGCTCCTGCAATCCCTGTATATTCGTATCTCCTCCTTCTATCTGGCAAGATTCCTCATTCGCTCTACTGTACACTTCTCCCTCACTGCTAGATTTTACATCACTTTCAACATCTTTTCCCACCAAACAACCTGCAGCACAGTGCTTCTTTTGCCTGCTCCCATCTACATAGCCACCTTGTAGCATGCCTATTCTATCATTCTTCGCTTTACTACTTTCAATTGTATCACTGTTGTCAATAATTTGGACTTCAGTTACTTTATTCTTATTGTATATAAAAGGTATGGCCAGCGGTTTCAAATTATTGCTACCAGTTCTGCAAATGCCAGCCCCTTCACAGATGGGATCTAGTTTCCCGTGCCCTGTGATTCTGCTTCATTTCTGCCTCGCACCCCCACCTGAGCTCTCTCCTGAAAATCATTGTAATCATGAATTGGCGATCGCGATCTGTAAGCGTCCCCTTATCATTATCAATTGTCCTTGGAACCCCTTCCTCTCCTTCCTTGGCTATTATGTGACACACCCATTCTGTTTACATTAACATTCTGACCTCTCTCAACTGTATTCGGAGGCCTAAAACTACGATTTGTCTGTTCCTCTTCCTTCATAAGCTTCTCCACTCTTTCCAAATAGCTAATAAACTTATCAACATTGTACCTCGGAGCGGCAACTATTTTATTTCTCCAGCTTAGAGGCAACTTTCCATCTAACCCCATAATTATTTGCACAGGCTCTAATTTGTTCGGCAAATATGACAGATTTGTCACCCATCTTAAAGCAAATCTTTTTATATTCTCTCTCCTGGGATTGAACTTTTCCCCAGCCGAGAAACTGTTTTGCAATTCTATTTGCTTCTGCTTGCCCCAATATTCTTTGAAAAACGCTTCTTTAAACTGCTCTAACGTCTCATATTGTACCGTTGCAGTCGTTCCTCATATCCTAGCCTCACCCAAATACTTCGATGCTACGAAACCAATATACTGTCGGTCACTCCACAAACTAGGCAAAACATTTTCAAAATCGTTCCAGAGCTCTTTCGGATGAACATTTCCACCTGGATCAAAACGAAGAAACTGTCTGTTTGTAATATAAGACACTTCAGCAGTTTCCGTCTCTATAGTATAGCTCTCACCGTTAGCGCCCAGTCTAATATTACGTTCCACTTTGTTTACTGTCATGCTCATTTAATTTAAGGGTTATTCGTTAAGTTTTGTTAGTAATTTGTTCTACACCACTCACAACCGCATTCACTCGTTCAGACACAACTTTAACACTGTACAAACAAGTTTCATTCACAGAATTAATTTTTCTATTTAAATTTCCATGTGCAGTTTGACACATAGATTCTACTGACGTCAGATCTGATTTGATTTGACCTACTTCTTTTCTTATCTGATCCATATTCTGTTTGCTTCCAATAGCAACCTAGCTAAACAGCTCTGTTAATTCACTTTTTACATTTTCTGAAGACATTTTACACCTACTTTCTGCATCAGAAATTCTCTTATTTACATGAGTATCAAACACCTACAAATCCGTCCTCCACATCTTCTTAAGCTCAACAGCCTGTTGTTCTATTTTCTCATTAATTTCAGTCTTATACTGTTTCAGATCATTAGCTAGCTTGATAATACTACCAGACTGTTGTTCAACTTTCTGATCTAACTTCCCAAAATTTTGTTTTACCTCAGTGAAATTCTGATTAATATTACTGAAATTTTGATTCATATTCGTCATTAAAGCTGGAAACATATCTTTTAAATTTACTGGTTTGTTTTCCTGTTGTACAATGTTTTGTTCAGGTAGTTGTACAGGCACAATAACAAATGTGGTATCTGTTCTGTCAGCCTCCTCACTCACGTTAACACTACTGACATCAAACAAACTATTAATACTGAAATCATTCAACTGACTATCGTGAAGATTTAAACTGTCACCCATACCAGTATCGGTCAGAACATTATGTTCCACTTCCATCTTTACAACTGGAGATATCTGAGGCACATCGTTAC
The DNA here is from genome assembly GCF_021461395.2 of Schistocerca americana. Lineage (NCBI taxonomy): Eukaryota > Metazoa > Arthropoda > Insecta > Orthoptera > Acrididae > Schistocerca > Schistocerca americana. The sequence goes on from NC_060122.1 coordinate 657,515,773, forward strand.
TTAATACCTCCATATTAACGGTATCCCCTGCTTGCTTTTGTTCAGGAGTACTTGCCTGACTAGCACTCACATCAAACTGACTTACATCGCCCACTCTCACAACCACAGAATTAACATTCCCATCCATACTAGCAAGTCTGTTTACACATGCAAATAATACACTATATAAACTTAGCTTATATTTCTTTGTCCGACGTCGTCGCAGCATGTTGAAAACAGCAATCTGCCTTTCTCCCCGCGGTGTAGCAGATTCAGGGCCCCCACGCGCTGCCACTGCGATGGAAGCTGCTGCGCCTTGCTGTGCGCTTACTGTGCCATCTGTTGCACAGCGGACCAATTCTACGCTGCGCCTTCAGTCCCGTAGCATCCAGTTCACTATAAAATCTCCGTTCCACAGGTTCTCTCCTCGTTGCATCTCAAAACGTATGTTCGTCTTCACAGCAATATCTCACTCGCACCTACAGTCAATGTTGCAAGGTTGCTTATTGACCGTTCCTCTCGATCACGAAGTCTGTTCCTACAGCTTTACAGTTTCCCGGCCGCTGCACCATGTGCGGTGCGGTATGTTTCTTTTTACCGCCCTGCCAGTGTACAGCAATGTTCATTTGTCCGGCTGAAAGCTGTAGTAGAAAATACTAGTCTGCTGCAGGTCGCAACATACATAGAATTGTCCGGTAAACGGGATGTGCCTAGTGCTGAAATAAAAGTTTTAACTTGGCAATGAAAATTTTCAGCTGTATTTTTACGATAAAGATCACAGTTAATACTGCCAAGTCCGTACTAAGTGTCTACACAATGTAAAGTTCCCACGCACACCACAATCACACACGTAGCCAGTTTATTGCATTTACACCCTTTACCAAAGTTAATAGAGTTCACTAGATCGTTTAGTTATGAGAATGCTCGCTCAAATGTTGTGCTCTCTGCTCTACACGTAATACCTGTTCCAGTCTTAGACCGCACAACACGCCACGCGGTTTTAACTAACAGTCAAAAGCAATAATTTTGATATTCAGTCCGAAATTCCACACGACTTTCGCTATACTGTTCACTTAAGTACACTTTGTACTACTTCGCGAACTCGTAGTTAGCATTTTTCCGCGATTTTACAGTACTTTCGTCGGTGCTCCTTTCAGTGAGATGTTACTAGTTCGAACCCTCAGCCCCGATTGACTGAGATCACACCAAAACCTTTGTTCCCAGCATAGATTGGCGCGAGCCTGCTTTTTTCTGATTGGCTGATATCACAAACAGCAAATCAGGTTGCAGTATTATCCGCGCTAACCCGCGCTTTACTTCAATGACCAATCATAGTAAAACATTTCTTTCTATGGCCATTGATAAATAAATAAATTTAGGAAAGTATCAAATATAAAATTACACCTTCCAAAATTACCGATTAATTTGTGTTCTACTCACGATTTATTAGTACCATAAACTGACTGCACATTTAATTATAGTAAATCCCCTGCATAGTTTAACTGGTACTTCGTGAATAAAGAAAACAATTTTCATTTACTTCTGTTCTTCTTCACTCATACAACACTCACACTGCTAATTACTACACGTATAAAACAATTATAATTATGCAAATACATAACATTACAACATTGTTTTCATTACGACTGCTAGCACTGTCCGTCAACTGCTGACCTCTTCCGCCTACTAGTACAACTACGTGCAGCTCTGTAACTCAGGTCCATGTCAGCTGGTGACATCTGTCGATGACTCATGCCTATAACGATATCGTCCTAACAAGTGACAGGAGCGATGCGAAGGCGCTACGCCCCAAGTGTTATAACAAGTGTCAAGAAGGACTGGTACCAGACATCTGTGTGTACGTGATGGGCGTATGAAATTTTGTTCGACCATTTAGCTTCCGCATCATCAACAATCACCCCGTCGTGTCGGTTACGCGTAACGTCGTCCAAGTGATAACTGTGGACAGATAATCATGATCATTGCCTGTGTATCTATAGCAGAAGGTTCGGCCAGAGTAAGACTGTCAATTACGTGTGACGGTGTGAAGTACAATAGTGACATTAACATCGTCAGGAATACTGTACAATAAGCGAATGATAATTATGACCTCCCATCAAATTAGGAAAAGTGTTAATTGGCTTCAAAACTTACGACATAGTGTGTAAACAGTGCAACCTGCGATTTCCTTATCTTCTCATAATATACACCACTGGCCATTAAAATTGCTACACCACGAAGATGCCGTGCTACAGACGCGAAATTTAACCGATAGGAAGAAGATTCTGTGATATGCAAATGATTAGCTTTTCAGAGCATTCACACAAGGCTGGCGCCGGTGGCGACACCTACAACGTGATGACATGAGGAAAGTTTCCAACAGATGTCTCATACACAAACAGCAGTTGACCGGTGTTGCCTGGTGAAACGTTGTTGTGATGCCTCGTGTAAGGACGAGAAATGCGTACCATCACGATTCCGACTTTGATAAAGGTCGGACTGTAGCCTGTCGCGACTGCGGTATATCGTATCGTGACATTGCTGCTCGCGTTGGTCGCAATCCAGTGACTGTTAGCAAAATATGGAATCGGTGGGTTCAGGAGGGTAATACGGAACGCCGTACTGGATCCCAGCGGCCTCGTATCACTAGCAGTCGAGATGACAGGCATCTCATCCGCATGGCTCGAACGGATCGTGCAGCCACGGCTCGATCCCTGCGTCAACAGATGGGGACGTTTGAAAGACAACAACCATCTGCACGACAACGTTTGCAGCAGCATGGACTATCACCTCGGAGACCATGGCTGCGGTTACCGTTGATGCTGCATCACAGACAGGAGCGCCTGCGATGGTGTACTCAACGACGAACCTGGGTGCACGAATGGCAAAACGTAATTGTTTCGGATGAATCCAGGTTCTGTTTACAGCATCATGATAGTCGCATTCGCGTTTGGCGACATCGCGGTGAACGCACATTGGAAGCGTGTATTCGTCAACGCCATACTGGTGTATCACCCGGCGTGATGGTATGAGGTGCCATTGGTTACACATATCGGTCACCTCTTGTTCCCATTGACGGCAATTTGAACAGTGGACGTTACATTCGATCCCTGCGAAATCCTACATTTCATCAGGATAATGCACGACCGCATGTTGCAGGTCCTGTATGGGCATTTCTGGATACAGAATATGCTCGAGTGCTGCACTGGCCAGCACATTCTCCAGATCTCTCACCAATTGAAAACGTCTGGTGGATGGTGGCCGAGGTTCTTGCTGACTAATCTCCTAAACTTCAGCCTACTCTTTATCACTACTACATTGTGATCTGAGTCTATATCTGCTCCTGTGTACGCCTTACAATCCAGTATCTGATATCTCTGCCTCACCATGATGTAATCTAACACATTTTCCCGTATCACCTGGCCTTTTACATGCGACGTAGATACCACTATTTCTACGGCTTCCGTAGCTGTGGAAAAACCGTCGCACAACATTCAATTTTTGGAAAGTAATCACCCAAGTCTACGGCACTTGTGTAGGATTCAGGAGCATTTGTTTCATTAGAGTAATCGCCTTGATGATTTTAACCATCTTGAGCTTGGTGATCAGGAAAAGGAAACTGTTACGCGGTTGCTTGTTCGAATGAAAGATTTACAGGTTAATGCCGGTTGGGTTTGGATAGTGAAGCCGATAGTGTGGATGAGGGCTTTCAGCAGATAATTGGCACAAGGTTTAAGATATCTTGATACTCAATGCTTTGGTAGGTAGGTTTCTGATTCATTTGCTAAATTGCCTAATCCCATTATGTGTTTCAGTGGTATTTATGAATTAGCTATTGATTAATTGAATTACGTTTGCCAAGTATTGTGGTTGATTGGCCGATGTTAACTTCGTGCTGATGCATTGCAAATATCATATTCTGTTAACGGTCTTTACTTTATTCTTAGTCTAAGAGCTTATTAAGTATATTGCTGTCCGAGATATTTCAGGATCAAGTAAGTTAGAGGCAACTCGTACAATAGAGAGAAACTTATCACCACGCACCCAGAATGAGCTTGAGTGCGTACATTACTGGCAGGTGCAAGCGCCCACTGAAACCTTGTTTCAACATATCTAGCGTGTTCGTATCGCTATTCTACTTTGGTAATGAAAGTCACAGAATAAGATAGCGTTTTCGACATTATTGAAGCATGAGACCGGTGGGTCGTTCACGTACTGTTTTTGCCTGGAGACCTACTACCTTTTCTGAGTTAAATGGATTAGTTACCTCTATGGGAGCACTCAGGTTCGTGGATGAGCAACGAGATCAGGTTAAGGACTTTCAGTCAGTTCCTGCTGCCCGAAGTAAGAACTATTGTTCGTCATGTACTAATTCATTAGCCGGTAAACTCTATTTTCAGTGTTGTTCCCATAGCCATTTAAGCGATTGAATGTCCGGTTAGGAATGGACCAAGACCTAACAGCTGACGCTGCCGGGCACGAACTAAAGCTCCTTTGAGTAAGGCTCCTACCCACTGCGCGCGTATTCGTGCTCTTGATAAACTTGCTCTTCCATATGTTTGCGCCCGTCTCAACCGAGAACCTGTTTGGGACTCCTTGGATTCTGCAAGTTCAGTTTTATTGCTTGACTACAGCTGGTATCTCGAGTTTCGTAATTTGTATATCTCCAATACGCCCTCCTCCCAGAGATACGTCGCCAATGCCACGCGGGGTAGCCGCGCGGCCTGAGACGTCTTGTCACGGTGCGGGCGGCTACCCCCGTCGGAGGTTCGAGTCCTCCCTGGCGCATGGGTGTGTGTGTTGTCCGTATAGTAGGTTAGTTTCAGTTAGACTAAGTAGTGTGTAAGCTTAAGAATCGATGACCTAAGCAGTTTGGCCCCGTGAGATCTTACCACACATTTACAATTTATGTCGCCAATGGACAGGAGTTGCTCCTGGTGATTGAGATGTGGAGGAGTTTATCCATTTGTAATTTTTATTGGCCCGTTAAACTCATTGTAGTTTAGAACCTGACAGCGACCTTTTTGCTCTGCTGTGGCTAAAATTTAAAAAGTCTTATTTTCATTTAACAACTTCTTATGTTCAGATAAATTTGATGATTATTGTATTTTATTTGGTGCTATCTTGTGCACTGTAAATAAATGTGATGATTCTAAGGACAAATCCTGCTACAATGGTGGACCCACACTTCTGTGTGATCCGTTTCCTGTTGCTGCCTGTATCTTGACGTTCCATTGCGTCTCTTTCGGTTAGTTCCTGCCTCTTGACGTGGATTATCCAACGCCGGCAATAAGATAATGTGTACAGAAAAAGTGCGCAAAATTTTTGGTGTTGGAGCCTTTACACTAGCATTTACATCCTCACCCAAGGATTTCAGAGCCTGGATATCCTTATTGCTCGACGTTCAACTCGAACGGGTCGCAGTTCTTATAAATAGTGGGCCTGTATTACAGTCTCCATACCTCGCCTGAAGAATGCGCTTAGTCTCCGTAAGTAGAGGCAGTCACTGTAATGCCATCGACCATTGGTTTCAGCTCACCTACCAGATACCCTTTTAGGAACACGTGTTTATTAATAGTCGACACGGAAGTATTCCTATCGATACAGCTTTCAAACTGTTCACAAAACCTGGGCCAGCTGTCATTGTCTCCAGAGAAAGGTCCACGAGCTGTGTCGGGTACCTTTCCTCGTGCCCATGGGTTCCAGCCACGGTATTGAGTGCGCTGTTTATCTAGGTGGCGTGGTGGAGTTGTTGCGATAGGAGAAGCGAGGTGTTACCGCGGGGAGTAATGGCCGTGACCGGTGGTGCTTGGGCAGCGACGTCCTCCTCTCCCAGTGTCAAGAAGTCACGTGGTTCGAAAGTGTGGCGAGACATACTGACTTTGAGCACTGCGAAGTTTGTATGTGTACAATGGCTTTCTTAGCGTAGAGCACATTCCGGTCTTCCGAGATTGATTAATTTGCTTGTGGTAATCTAGTTGCATGTGGTAACTAATTTGTAGCCGTGAAATTAAGCCCCTTGTTGTTTGTTCGTCTAGTGTGAATTTTGGCTCCTAGAAACTCACTTCTTATCTGAAAAGGTACGTCGAACTTTTACCAGTGAGCGTGATTGTTCCGGTCATGTAAGAGTTTCACCGCCCTGTGTGTCTCGGTCCTGGTACCTTTGTAGATAGGAGTGGAGCCAAGTTGAGATGCAGAAGTCTGGCTGTTTAGGTTTCTTAGTCCATGCTCGGCGATATTTCTGGGATTATTTTCCTATTTCACCATATTTTGTGATGCTGTGCGTGTATACCACAACTATGACGTTGACTCAACTTTATTTACCCTTCTTGCTGAGTTCTGTAACTGCGTCAGTGTTGAGGGTACACTTATGGCCTGGACTTAGACGCACCTTTCGTCTGCCCCAGAGTTACGAACAGTGTGATACTCCGCCTTATGGGACTCTTGGACCGTAGTGACTTCACAGATGCGCTTCTACACGCCACGCCGGCCTGCATCATCTTCTCCGAGGAGGTCGACGTTCGCAAAGTTATGTAATTGTATTCCATTATTTGTTTCATGCAACTATTGTTTCCCTCTCTAACTTTCGTAATTGTAATCTAATAACTCTTGTATGTAACTGCTGTTTTTCTCATTGTACGGGCCTAGGCGGCTAGTTATTATATGCCAGTTAGGTAACTGTGTAATGTATTTTTAAACTTCACCGAGGGGAAGTTACTCCTGTTGCAAATTGCTTGACATAGTAGCTTATTTAATGTGGCAGCCACCCCTGCCCCTCCTTTCTTTTACTGTCGGGAGCTGTAATGGCTCTGGCTTTGAGCGTGCTTGATTTGGCCTTAGTTCACTGTATTTCGTAGCAAACAGATTCTTTATAGTTATTCCTTATTTTGTCAGGTCAACGCCCTGTTGGGTTCTATTTGTTGTGTTTGGTGTTACCAGTCAAATCTTGTAAGAGGAAAATCATAGAACCTGCATTGCACGGTTAAGGGATTTATCTCTCCCGAACATTCTGGCCGCGTGCAAGCTAGCTATGGTGCCGGCAGATCTCCGTCTGCCAAATGACTAAAAAGTTGTGACCACCACACCGAAGAGGTTCCACGTCTATCAGAAGCATAAGGAAATCTGACTAGTGATACACACTGGGATCACCCCTGCGTTGGATAACTTGAAATAAAATTAATTTAATTCCTCCAAACCCCCAACAAAGTAAATGACATCGTAGGGAGTGCGAATGCGTGTCGTTGAAAAACTGATAACAAGGACCTACGGTATCATAAAAGGATTTTCTAACTAATATCACGGTCAAGAGAGAACAAACATATAAACAGAAACCTCAACTATATAACATTTCATTAACACGAACTCAGGTTGCTGGTAATGGACTTGCGGAACCTACTGGAATTTACGTGTAGATGAGACTGGCTTCTGCGAGTGGGAGAATACCAGTCTAGTCAAGCACCCTCTGCTGTATCGTTCCACTGACTGGTCTCTCACGTCAAATTATAATTAAGCATGCAATGGACACTGGGGGCGGCTATTGCGAGTACAAGGCTGCTATGAAAAAGGTCGTGAAAACGATTGACAGTCTACTGAATTTGACGAAGCTGCACAACATTACCGATATAGCCAGTGAAAGATGAGATGCTGTTGTCTGCGTTCAGGCACTGTTGAAGCGTCGTACTGTGGGAGATGACCCAAACGTCTGCCGGTGATTGTCTCACGTCCGTAAAAACATAAAGTTTCGCTCTGGTGTCCGGATGTCTTTACAGCTAACTGCTCTCTCCATAGGAACGGAAGAGCTCCAGCCACTGTACTCTGTGACGGTTGAGAAGCATGTCCCTGCCTCTCTCTTTTGCTAAAACCTTCCGAAAAACAGTCGTGCCCCCTGATGTTCTCGAATAAACCTATCATGGCCCAGCAGTGGTTACTGTTCCAATCATGTTTTCTAGCAAGGAGACTCGATCTTCCTCAACCAATCACTGCAGTGCAGTACACATTCTGTTCCCCGAAAACAACAGCATACAATGCCTGGAGGTCCTGCAGCCAAACTCCCGGCGCATTTCACAAGATGAGGGAAGCTTCCTAGTGAAAACAAGCTCGGTCTCGTCGTCGTTTTGGGGGAGGTGGGGGGGGGGCATGGCATCTAAGAAACTCAACATCTGGAGAAATTCGTCGTCCCATCTTACAAAGTACGCTGTTCTTGTAATGAACACATTAGCAGGCGCCATCCCGATGCTGCTTTTACCTGGACCCGCTCGTGGAATAAGGAGGCCAGACTCCCACACCACGTCCATTCGTTAGGAAAGCGGTTAGGCCAGCGCCAGGATGCCCGACGTTGCCAGTTTCTAAAGAAGCGCCTTTTCTTATTCAGCCACAGCGTACCCACCCTCTACTTGGCTGCTAACGGAACAAGGCCTTCCGCCAGGCTTGTCACAGGAAGGAAAGAGGGAGAAAGGGAGCATGAAGAGAGGTGCTAAGCACAGAGGAAACCAGGAAGATAGAGTACAGCATGAAGTACCGCATGCGATCCACAAAGCAGTAGAGCGTTTGTAGTTTTTTTTGGTTTCGTGTCATGTATCATGTTTGTGTAGAGTAATTAGGCATTGTATTGTCATATGTTGTATGTATTTTCGAATATAGCCTTTTGCAGACAGCAGTCCTTTTGAAGAGGGAGGAAGGGTGATGGTGATCCCTGTCCTCAGGTCACTGAAAGGGGGAGCGTTGAGCAAGTTTGTGGAAGTGAAAACTAAAGAGGTATTACTAATCTCGGCAACTAGGAACTGATATGCAGAGATGGCAAGGGAGTAATTACGAAGCTGCCATAGAGGGAAGGTAACGGTATGTCCAGCTTGGGTGGTAAGTATCATTGCGAACACATGCACGGTGCAGTTATTTTTAGCCAGGGGGAAAGGAATAGACTGTCCAAGGCACATCGTGGAGTCAAAATTGAGCTTGAAACGGGTCGGGATGCATTGGATCTTCTCCACATGCAAGAATGTGATGGGAGTAGCAAGTTGTTTTGAACAGGGAGTATTTACCGAAGCGAAATATATAGAGTTCGAAGGGAGCAGAATTTTAACCAATGGAACTAAGTATAACGTAATAGGACCAACCTTCTACCCTCCACCGTCAATTTCAGGAGTCACGCAATGGGATGTTACGCAGCCACAGCTGTACTGGCCAGAAGCCACTTTAGAATTTTTGCCTTGTTAAATCAAACTCTGGAGCCAGGTCTGTTGAGTTCCATAAACCAGTTCATTTTAGAGCAAGAGGGGCGCATATCAGCCGAACAGCTTGTGCAACATGTCGCCCAGTGTAGGGAAAGAAAGCGGCAAATAACGATCATTTTGAGGACCTCTCTGCCAAGTGTCGTCACAGCCTTAACTTTATTACGTGTTGTTTTCTTTCTAATCAGGCGGAGAGCCAATTCCAAGAGCTAAGCAAGGGTAGTCCAAGTCCCAGTGGATTGGATACAAAGGACGTGAGATGACTAGAGAAGAGGGCGATCGAGCAGTGGTCGTCCAGTAAGGAAATTTTACGTTTTGTTTCATGTCATGGTTTTAAGGTGCACTAGACCACATATAAGTTTTCTCATACTAAGGAAATATGCCACAGGTGCCGAACCAAACAAGTTAAGAACTAGTTAAGGGTCAACCCAGGGACTGGGTCTTTCCAAAGAGGGGAATAATGTAGCGGCACCACCGTTTAGGATAGGGAATGTTAATTTTGTGCAGTGTTATGAGCACAAGTTACAGACAGGTGCGGAGCAGATTGCAGTCAGTCATGCGTACCAACAGTTGCAAAGTAGAATAGAGGCCACAGGACCATAAAATTGCTGGAAGAGTATACGCAGCAGTTTTGCATGTCACAAATCATGGGCAGAAGGAGCCCACTGGCCAACCTAGCATGTTATGAGTATGTGATGTGAATCGGCGCACATGGCAAAACAGGAGGAGCACAGCCGCATTTAACAGGTGCGGGTTTCTAACGAGATTCATTCAAGTGTGGCAGCTCTCCTGGATGGCAAGGCGTGTCACACCACCAGCTATACACAGCAGCAGCAGATGGGGCGCCAGCGTTCCAGTCCACGATGGATCACTGGTTCGACCCTCTGAGGCCAACGTGGGGTCTGTAGAAAGCCAGCAGTGGGCCATTCCACGGCTCGCTATTGCGGGCAGTCGTCCTGGCTTCCAACACACACTGGAGGGGCATCCTGAGGCGAGGGCCGCAGCTTTGCATGCCGGATCGCGGGCGCTTGTTGTCGCCGCGATCTCAGCCATCCCAGCGAGAAGCATGCAGCTGGCCACTTGCAGCTCACACCGAGTGGCGCTGAGTCGGCAGGGACGCAGACCGCTCAGTCGACTGCCGGCATCCTGATGACACCGCAGCTCCACTGGCGTACAAGGCTGACACAGAGTGCGTGCACAGGTCGCTGAGGCAGCCATTCTGCACCAAGCCGTTTTGCAGAGAGTGAAGTGGTGTCCTCAGCATTGCGGGGCCTGGTGACGCAGATCATGTGGAACATGGCACTGTAGTTGGAAACAATAAATCACTTGGAAAGCACAGACGAGTCTTAATATGGTGCCTTCTACCTCTTCCCTCTACATTTGGTCATCCTGATACATTCGGTGGCAGAAGTTGCCACTACATAACTCTTAATATACAAGTCCATAAAATGGAAAACTTCACTGTGAAATCACAACGGAATGCATTTAAAGCACAGATTGCACTTATTTTAACAAAGGGCGCAACTTAGGAGAACTGTAACTAGAGCAAATAAGATAAATACAATTTTCCATTACTTTTGACATGAAGGTCACAAACTTGCCCCACAGGGCTTACTGAGCGTTTAAACAACTATGAAACTAAGGCGCAACGGCCTGAATTTTAGAATTAAAAAAAAAAAAAAAAAACATGAAATGTTGGGGCTAAATGGTTCAAATGGCTCTGAGCACTATGGGACTTAACATCTGAGGTCAGCAATCCCTTAGAACTTAGAACTACTTAAACCTAACTAATCTAAAGACATCACACACATCGATGCCCGAGGCAGGATTCGAACCTGCGACCGTAGCAGTCACACGGTAAATGCCTTTATATCTCCAGCGAGAAAGAAATTCCGGCCATAGCTAACCTTAAAATTCAGTGAGTGAAGAAACAAATTTAATATCTGCCACTGTAGCCTTTTCTTTTCCAACTTTTTGCGTGTCGAGGAGTCAAGGAACTTTACCCCTTGTAAGACTGGTCACAGTTACCGAAATGCATGAAAGACGGTGGTGCCTTCTGGGCAGGCCACTGCCGTGGTAATACCTGTAGGCACTTCCATTTTCATTTTGTTGTGGTGATTATCATACAGTTTCATTCACCATTGGTATATCTAAATTTTCCTTGTTTGATATTAATCTGATGGCCTATTAGGACTAGGGTGAGCCACTGACTGACTTCACATTACTTGTATGACTTGAGTAGCACAAGTACAACTAAGCTTGACTATAGAGACAGATTTTTGGACGCTGGAAGTGACCATTGCATTAGGGGCAACTTTAGAACTTTCCCTGAGCAGGAAGCGAGTTCATGGATTCTTTTGTAGTTGCTGAAACTGGCCGTGGGCCTTCACAAAACAACGCAATGGACCCAAAACTTTATTATCCTCCAATGGTTCAGTAACACATACTGAACCTACAGGTAGATTTGACTCCACACTTACCCAATGCGACTTCCTGGTGCCACAAGACACACACTCATGCGAATTAAGCCTTAATGCAAATGTATGTGGTTAAATTGGTTTGCTCATTACGTTGAACACCCCTCGCGACAGCTCTGCATTGACAACAGTTTCCCCTAACGGAAATAACATTCCACCAAATTCCACAGTTCGTTGTCCAAGGTCAATTTGGCATGATGTTGATGCAAGAAATCTACTCCTAGTATCATGTCGTAGCCCTCGCTTACCCATGGTACTACCTCCATGCCTGCATTAAATCAGACTTCCTCTGTTCGAAAGTCAACTGTCACCGACCCCAAAGGCGTGGCTTTCTCATCCCCCACTCCACGCAACCTATAACGTGGTGGGTCTAGCTACCTTCGTCCCATTATATTCCTAGTAGCCACTGACACTTGCGCCCCTGTGTCCAACAAAACCTTAAACTTTTTAGTTCCTGTGGATCCTACCACTGAACATTCCACTTCTGCATACGTATTCGTAGCATTGAAATCAAACAGGAGCACCTTATGTGGGTCTTGGGCCCTCTCTGCCGTTTAACACTTGTCCACCTCTCCTATTTCCACTTCTCCATCCTCCCCACTGCCGACTTCCACCCCTTCCTTCCCATTCATCGGTGACTGGGCACAGTACCTCCTGTACGACCACACTTAAAACATTTCACAACCACTGTAAACACTGTTTGCCTCTCACGTACCCCCGTTGCCATGTCTATTTCCTCACATTGAATTGCCAGCTGAATGGCCGAATAAAATTCTTTCAGAGCCCCTTCAATCACTTTCCGTGAGTTATGCGCTGGTAACTCCCTCAAAAATACATCAAGTGCCCTTTGCCCGAGCTCCTGCAACAGAAGACTATTTGCTTCATCGCTCTGACCCAACTCGTAAGTATACTCATTAATTTCCCTTATCCTATCCACAAATTTCTCCATTGTCTCCCCCCGTCTTTTTGACATTGTACTTAACATTTCTCTAAAGTACCAAGAGCTATTCTGTTTTTTGTACCTTTGTAAAAGCCCTTCCTTTAACTGCTTACTGTGCGGCTGGTCCCGGTGGAGGTTCGAGTCCTCCCTGTGTGTTTGTCCTTAGGTTAAATTAGGTTTAGTAGTGTGTAAGCCTAGGGACTGATGACCTTAGCAGTTAAGTCCCATAAGATTTCACACACATTTGAACATTTTAACTGCTTAAACTGTCCTGCCTTCCTTAAGGCCTCAGAACACCTTACATACGTTTTCGCTTGACCCGTTAATCTATTCTTGGCTATATGTAACAACTGCTCATCATACCAACCATTCACCACTGTTCAAGTCACCAAGTCGTCCACAAACGAACGCACATCCTCATGCCTTGCCAGAAAATGGAATAATCAAACTCACGGCAGCTGGATCAATCTCCTGCATCCTAGGAAACAACGTCTGATCAGATGCGGTTTCCCACTCACTTCTAGATGTTAATTCATTTCTCAACTGTGTATGGTCTGTTTTCAGTTGTGCTACCTTTTCCAACACACTTTGCGTCCCTTTGTGTTCCTTTTGTTCCCAGCTAGTCCCTAAACAAAACATTTAAGTACAAGAATAACCTTACTTCCTACACCTCACTATCATCACACTTGGTAACATCATACTCAAACCAATACAAAAGTAATTAAATGCCACGAAAAAAATAATAAATCTTACTGCCCCAAATACACTAACACTTAACTGACAAAAAAATAATATGCCTACGCAAAACATCTAAAATGGCCTTCCATGAGCCATACTCAGAAGCACAAAAAGGAAAGAAAATGTCTGATACTCAAAAGAAAGCTAGTCAAAACTCACATCTTGTGAATGTAATGCAGGTGGTAGGCTCAAACGCTGTACTGGACAGATGATGTCCACTATGCTGACACCAAATGTAGTGGCAACTTCTGCGACCGAATGTATCAGGATGACCAAATGTAGCAGGAAGAGGTAGAAGGCACCGTATTAAGACTCATCTGAGCTTTCCAAGTGATTTATTGTTTCAAACTACAGTGCCATATTCCAATCAGTCTGTGTCTTCAGGCCCCACAATGCTGAGGACACGACTTCGGTGTCTGTGAAAAGGCTTGGTGCAGAATGGCTGCCTCAGTGCCCCACGCACACACTATATTTTGGCCTTGTGTGCCAGCGGAGTTCCAGTGTCGTCAGGATGCTGGCAGTCGACTCAGCGGTCTGCATCCCTGCTGACTCAGTGCCGCTCGGTGTGAGCCGCAGGCGGCCAGCTGCGTGCTTCTCCCCAGCGTGGCTGAGATCGCGGCGAAAACTAGTGCCCGCGATCCAGCATCCCAATCTGCGGCCGTCGCCTCAGGATACCTCCAGCGTGAGTTGGAAGCCAGGACGACTGCCTGCGTTATCGAGTCGTGGAGTGGCCCACCGCTGGCTGGCTACGGACCCCGCGTCGGCCTCAGAGGGTCGAACCTGCGACCCACCATGGACTGAAACGCTGGTGTCCCATCTGCTGCTGCATGTAGTTGGTGGTGTGGCACGCCCTGCCATCCAGCAGACTGTCACACTTGAATGAATCTCATTAGAAACCCGCACCTATTTATATGCGGCTGTGCGCCTCTGTTTTGCCATACGTGCCGCTTCGTGTCATGTACTCATAATACGCTAGGTTGGCCAGTGGGCCCCTTCTGCCTGTGATTTGCGACATGAAAAACTGCTACATATACTCTTTCAGCAATTTGATGACCCTGTGATCTCTATTCTACTTTGCAACTTTTGGTATGCGTAAATCACTGCAAACTGGCCCGCACCTGGCTGTAACTTGTGCTCAAAATATTGCACAAAATTACCTTACCCTCTCCTAAACGGTGGTGCCACTACAGTTATAATTTGATAAAAGCCCTCATTTCATTTTAAAACTGTCGTTGGTATCCAAACTGTTATTTCCTATTTAAATGCTGTTTAACGTGAATGTTGCTGATCTCAATAGTTGTTTCTCTTAGTATACAGGGTGAGTCAGGAGGAAATGTTCGTGCTTTGATGGGTGATACTACTGGTGATTCTGAACAAAAAGCGTCTAATAAACATATACCCTTTTCTTAACCGTCTGGTAAACCAATGAAAACAGCTATGAACGGGAAAGGTGCAGGTGACGGTAAATTAAGAAACTGTTATGTAATAGTTTGATTAATTGTGTACGTTTCCTCACAATATATGTTCAAACAGTCCACTGTTAACTTCAATATATGTCTCTTACCTTGTAGACAGGTGTTGAGTCGCCGATCGGAGCTCAGTTTTTCATCGCTTTGCCTGGGTACAAGCATGTAATATACGAGTGTCCTTTCTGCGCTTGTAGACGTAGCCTTTCATCCACCCCCACAAACAGTAATCCAATAGGGTAAGGTCGGATGACCTCGGTAGCCAAGCAATGACTCCATGGTGACCGATCCAAAGAGTAGGATACGTTGTATTGAGATACTGTGCCACTGGCCGTACGGCACGTGTAGGAGCTTCATCATGCTGAAAGTACATACGAACTCGTGTTGCAAAGGGATGTCCTCCACGTATTCTGATAACACATTTTGAAGGAACTCAAGATACCGTGTCCCAGTAAGATGGTAATCTAAACCAATTGGACCAATGAGTTGGTCATCAATAATACCGCACCACATGTTGACTGAGAAACGCCGTTGAAAATCCGTTTCCAGAGTAGCGTACACATTTTCATTCGCCCATACATGAGAGTTGCGCGTGTTGTTGATTCCGTTGCGCATCAATGTTGACTCACCAGTGAACAGAATACGTGGAATTAATCGATCATTGGCAATCATCCATTGACAGATTTCTTGCCAGGCGGCAGCAATTCCTTCATGCAGATGCTGTACAGTGTACAGTGTACACTCTGCCGATGAAAGGGATACAGACCGTTCTCGTGTACTGTGCGTATCAGCAATTGGGCAGCAATTCTTCTAGAGCTAGTTGTAGGGTTGCGTTCCACTACTTGAAGAATGTTCTCAACTTCATTAAGAGTTTGTTGTACGGGACGCTCAGAGACAACATTTCCGCTGGGAAGCGTACCAGCTCACGCAATCCGTGAAACACCTTGCTAAACAACCTACTATCTGGCACTCAGCGATTCGGAAATCATGGTTGGTATTCTCACACAGCAGCTCTGGGATTCGCATTCGAAAAACCATAGACAAAGACCATGTCAGCATACTCTGCATGTGTGAAGATCCGTGGCATTTTCACTTCACAAAACTATATTCGTTGTCCACGTAACAACACTGTTGTACCGTGCACTACGACAAGCACTGTCGGACTGAGACTTGAGGTAAACAACTGCACTATGCGCAAGTGAACTGCATACTGACACGGTTAGTAAGGACGATACAACACATTTCCCGTTCTTATTTGTTTTCATTGGTTTACCCGTAAACGGTTCAGAAAAGGGCATATGTTTTTTAGGAGTTTTTTGTTCAGAATCACCTGTAGTATCACCCCTAAATCATGTACCTTTCCTTCTGACTCACCCTGTATATAGTATTTCTTTAACAGTAATAAACTTTGTCAAATAGTGAATGATGTGTACCTAAAACCCTGGCTCAGTACTTACACGTTCTTAACTTGATTAAGGGGAGCCTGTACGATCCATCTCCTCCATGTTAATTTTAGCAAATATTGCTGTGAAATTTGGGCTACATGTTCAGTGAATATTTCCCTAGAAAGTTATAACGCCATATTAAGAAATATTTATTGGTTTTTATTTTACAATTTTTTTAAACAGATGCTTATTTTTTCTCTAAAATTTTGCACTTTTTCTTCTATAACTCATGAATTATACAATATTTTTTTTACAATTTGTTATAAAAATGAAGGAAAAGAAGTAAACAATAGTATGTATAAATTTCATTGATATACTGTTAGCAGGTTTTGAGAAAATGTTCCTCAAAGATGAAAATTTTAAAGTTATGGGAAATGGCTTCCAAAGTTTTTTAATACATTCCTGCCCCATGTGATGGATTATCAGCATCCTCTACTTTTTCCAGTGTTAGTTTCCTTTTCACTGGTCTTTTGTTCCCTTTTGCTGCATGTTGTAGGCTTTTGTCACTTCTTCCTGCACCTCTTAGTCTTTCTTCAACAATTAGGCGCATTGTGGAAATGATGTTGTGTCCTGTTTGGAATCCTAAACGTTTCAGTACATCACATTTGATAATGTTTCCTTCATTGTATGTTGCCATTGCATCATACACTCCAAAATGCAATGTTTTTATCTGTACAAACACTCTTTTGGGAATCCTAATCCAAATTAAATTATTTACACTTTCATTTGGATTTTGTGTTTTCCCATGCAAACACTTTTCCAATAAACTTGGCTGTGGTAAATCTATGAATATGGTCTTAATTACATCAATTACAGCATTTGGCAAACTATTTTTATGGGCATATTCCTTTCCTGATTGGTATTTACACCATGAGCCATCACCTGTGGGGCACAGTGCATTTTGTGGGTGCTCATTTGTTGATGCAGTATGAAAAAAAAAAATGCCCATACTGCTCTCCTCATATGCTCAATGCTACAGGTACGAGCAAAATTCGTCAAATACGCAAAATTGAACAGCTAAACAACACAAAGCAAACTCCACAAGTCAACACACACGATATAGCGTTTATCTCTGTGACAAGTGACTGTTCATATCGGTAAACGCTACTCCATTTAATCCTCAAATTAGTAGGTCTGATCACATTCGCATACAACGTTGGAAAACAAAACACTCTCTGATTCCGCAAAGATACCCTGCTTGCAGCCAGCGAGCGGCGCCGTCAAAACTGAGACACCAAGTCGCTAGAACCGTTTAGGAGACGCGTCAAATTTGCAGCGATAAAAAACACACTTAGAAGGGTGAAAGAAACTTGATTTGTTTTATTCAGAAAACTCTAAATAATTTTATAATGAGAAAACCAGTTAATTTTGTTATTTTTATAGTTCCGGCTCCCCTTAAGCCGTACTGTTAGGTGGCGTTTCCGTCAGAGTTAACAGACGGCAGGTAAATTGACGAAGGGGTCTGAACCACAAAGAGACTGTATCAGTCATACACGGTGTCACGATAGAAGCAGACAATTTTTTCTCGATATCTTCTTCAGCCTCGTAAATTGCGTGTTTTGCCTTGCCGAGATACTCACTGCAAAGAACTAGGTCCGTCTTATACTCCTTGTCGTCGCGATATTTAAAATCATCTGACAATGTGCCTTCAGACAATTCTTCAGCCGCGGATACTAGACGCATGGTAACACTGCTCTACCGAGACCGTTTTCTTTTCAAACCTTGTAACACTTTAAGAGGAATTGTTGTTCTTAGCTTTCAAATAATACGCTACGCATGCTAGGCGGCAGCTGTGACCGAGCGGTTCTAGGCGCTTCAGTCCGGAACCGCGCCGCTGCTGCGGTCGCAGGTTCGCATCCTGCCTTGAGCATGGTTGTGTGTGATGTCCTTAGATTAGTTAGGTTTAAGGAGTTCTAAGTCTAGAGAACTGATGACCTCAGATGTTAAGTCCCATAGTCCTTAGAGCCATTTGAATTTGCTACGACTGCTATGAAAATATTCCACTGTTTCAAATAATCAACTCGCTGCTGTCCATAGATACTAGTTTCTACCGTGTGCGACAAACTACGAGCAATTTTAAAGTAAATACTCGCAACCAAACGACCTTTTTGGTTAGACATTTCCTAATATTTTCCTAACGGCAATAGCAGGCTCCGAGGGCCCTGATTATTTTCTTCTCAGCCCCAGGATCAGTGGGCAGAATCAATAATGTTGCGTGTAGTGCGCCTACTGTACAGTCCGCAATAAGCCGATCACTATACAGTGTTTATTTATGTAAATGTAAGAATAAAACATCTAATGAAATTACATAAAAGTAGGTTCAAAGGTAAAGTGCTCAGGAAACGATGTACAACGTCTCTGATCTTCCACAAGGCCTATAACATTTCTCTGGGGAACCAGAAATATCACTTCTGCTTTACTCAATGACTTTTCGTCAGTTGCTACTAGCTGTGACCTTTCTGAAAGGAAAGCACGAATACAGTCGCACAACTGAAACTGTACCGCCTAGGCAAGCAATTTGATTAGAAATGGCTTGTGCACAACGATGTCAAAAGTCTTCTGGAATGAACTTGAGATTTCCTGTCGACAGCACTCACTATCTATTTTGGAAGAACGATATTTTTTAATACGTGGTAGTTGTGTCAATAGGACGTTACATTCGAGTTGTGAAGTTGATACATAGTATACTCGCATGTTTCAGAAGTCTACTACAAATCGATGCCAATCATATGGGTCTATAAATCAATGCATTACCTCTATGTCCTTTCTTCTGTATGATAGGTGTAACTTTCCAGTGTTTAGCAACGGTCTTTCATCGAGAAGCGGTTGTATATGATAGCTAAAAAAAATGGTGTTGTTTCATCGACGTGCTCCGAAAGGAATCTAACTTGGTATACAGTCCATTATTAAGCAACTTAAGTAGCTTTGCTACACCGAGGGTATTAGCTTACGAATTATTCATGACTTCGTGGCATAATTCAATTCAATTTGCAACTCTTTTCACAAATCTGAGTTTGACTACGACCAGTCGATGTATTCTAGGTCAATTACTTCAGATGAAAACTACTTTGTACGTTATAACCTACAGTCTACGTAATATAAGTTGGTTCTGATGCAACATAAGACTATTTCGTCCACTACATCAAACTGCCTGAAATTATCCGTCCCTTTCCATATCGATGTTTTAACAAATATTTACTTAACCTGATTTTTCGAATCTTCCACGTTTCCCTACTTTGTTTGTCTTTTAGAAATTATCTGTAGCTCTACTAAGAAATATGGGAAGTCAGAATCAATATTACTCTCAGTGACGTAACTTGCTTTTTGTGATGGCTTCAAGCAACTGTCTCTGCAAAGCCTGATAATAGAAGTCTGATCCTGTTAATTCTGACACTTCTTTAGACAAAGCCTTTTGGAGCAATAATAAATTTACCGATGTTTTGATTAATACTAGTTAAAACATCTTATTTTAAATTACGTTAGTTATCAGTTTCTGATGTATTTCTGACAAAGCACGAGGTCAAAAAACCTTGCTTCTGTAACTAATTTTACTTAAAAGATTATGTTTTAATTAATGTCACTTAATTAAAATGTCTATATAGATATATCTCTAACTTTCGTTATACGAGGGTTGCCCAGAAAGTAAAGCACCGCACTTTTTTCTTCAACTATTCCTTATTGAACAAAATGAGAATTACATACACGAAAGAATGGTGTTTTATCTACACACCCTATTTTTCCACGTAATTTCCATCCTGTTCTATAGCCTTCCTCTATCGCGAAACAAAGGCGTGTCTGCCCTTTCGGTACCAGTCCTTGTGCTGGTGGAGGAGCCAGTGCTTCACTGCGTCTTCCTTTGCTGACTGACAGACGTAGCGCCTACTGCCGAGTCGTAATGCGTCTGTCCTCACGAATGACATCAGCTCGCTGCAACAGGTGTGACAGCCGCGGATGTTTTTTTTTTCTTTATTGTTATTTTAAGCACCTTATACAAAGGTGGGCTGTCAGCAGCATAGTACGCTGCTCTTCAGCCGCTAGTGGTACAATAAAGATGACATAAGGGTGGTAGAGATAAGACAATAAAAATGGCGGGCAAAAACTGAAGACACGAGAAACAATAAACATGAAGCTGTTCACGCTGGACGAGAAAAAACACTAAAACCCGACGACACGACGCACAAAGCACGGACGACTGCGACGGCACAGGTGAACAGTGGTGGTGTGATGGCGAAAGAACACCAAACACAAAACGAAGGCACACACACTAGACACTGATGGCGACGATCTCCGGCGCCCGAATGTCCACTGAGCGTGTACGAGTCCGGGGACCAGCCAAAAGCCGCGGAAGGGGGGTGGGAGAGGGAGAGGGGAGAGCAGAGATGTAACGGGAAGGGGAGATAGGGGGAAGGGAGGAAGGGAGGGAGGGGGAGGGGAAGCCCGGGGGAAGAGGGATGGAGGAAGGGGGATGGAGGGAAAAGGAGAGAGAAGGGAGGAAAGGTGCCCAGAGGAAAAGACACAGGAAGTGGGAGGGGAGGATCAAAGTTGATAGGAGCGGTAGATGGGGGGGAGGAGGAGGAGGACCGTCAGGGAGGAGGAGCTGGCGGAAGCCACCTTGGGAGAGGGTAAGGAGGGAGATGGAGACCGGGTGGGACATGGTAATACAGGCGCGGCAGCAGCCGGGGGTGGGAGAGGATGGGTGAGACAAGCGGGTGAGCAGGATCGAGTTTATGGGAGGTGTACAGGATCCGTATCCTTTCAAGGAAAAGGAGGAGGTGGGGAAATGGAATGAGGTCGTACAGGATCTGCCTGAGGGAGGGGAGACGGATGCAATAGGTGAGGCGGAGAGCATAGCGTTCAAGGATCTGAAGGTATTTATAAAAGGTAGGGGGGGGGTGGAGATCCAGGCCGGATGGGCGTAACAAAGGATATGGCAGATGAGGGATTTATAGGTGTGGAGTATAGTGTAGGGGCCCAGACCCCACGTATGACCGGAAAGGAGCTTGAGGACACGGAGTCGAGAGTGTGCCTTGGCTTGGATTGTCCGGAGATGGACGGTCCAGGAGAAGTGATGGTCGAGGGTGATGCCAAGGTACTTACGGGTGGGGGTGAGGGCGATAGGACGGCCATAGATGGTGAGATAGAAATCGAGGAGGCGGAAGGAAGGGGTGGTTTTACCTACAATGATGGCCTGGGTTTTGGAGGGATTGACCTTGAGCAACCACTGGTTGCATCAAGCAGTGAACCGGTCAAGATGGAATTGGAGAAGGTGTTGGGAACGCTACAGAGTGGGGGCAAGGGCAAGGAAGGCGGTGTCATCGGCAAACTGGAGAAGGTGGACGGGGGGTGACGGCGGCGGCATGTCCGCCGTATACAAAAGGCCTTGGGGCACACCGGCGAAGGGAAAAAAGGTGTAGGAATCTGTGTTATGGATGATGACGTAGGTAGGACGGTGGGAGAGAAAGGAGCCGATCAGAAGGACGTAGTTAATGGGAAGGGCAAAGGTTTGGAGCTTGAATAGGAGACCAGAATGCCATATGCGGTCATAGGCACATTCGAGGTCCAGGGAGAGGAGGATTGCAGAGCGACGAGAAAGGAGATGAGTGAGGTGAAGGAGAAGGTCGTTGGAAGAGAAGGACGGCCAAAAGCCACATTGGGTAATGGGAAGGAGGCGGTGCTGGCGGAGATGCTGGTGGATGCGTCGGGTGAGGATGGATTCCAGGACCTTGCTGAAGACCGAGGTAAGGCTGATGGGACGGTAGGAGGAGACAGCGGACGGCGGTTTACCAGGTTTAAGGAACATAAGGATATGGGAGGTTTTCCACAGGTCGGGGTAGTAACCGGTGGACAGGACTACATTGTAGAGCCCGGCCAGGGTGGAGAGGAAAGAGACAGGAGCTTCCCGAAGGTGGCGGTAGGTGAGACGATCGTGACCAGGAGCGGTGTTGCGTTTTGTGTGGAGTGTAGCAATGAGATCCTGTGTAGTGATAGGGGCATTGAGTACCGTGTGTGCAATGTTGTCCAAATACTGGAAACCAGGTGCGAGAGGAGGGACAGAGGTGTCAGTTCGATTGCGGACATCCGGGAAGAGGGAGTAATCAAACTGGGGATCATCGGGGATGGAAAAGATATCAGAGAGGTGGGGAGGTAAAGTGATTGGCCTTACTAAGGGTGTCAGGGAAGGGGTGATCATCATGGAGAAGTGGATAGTAGGGGGAGGGTTTAGTTCCGGTAAGGCGACTGAAGGCTGACCAGAACTTGGACGAGTTTATAGGTAGGGTAGCATTTAAAAGGGTGCATACCTGTCGCCAGTCCCGGCGTTTCTTAGCCACGAGCAAATTTCGAATGTGTCGCTGGAGTTTCCGGTGGCACCGTAGTGTGTCCGGGTCATGCGTGTGGAGGAAGGCACGGTAGAGACGGCGGGATTCACGGAGGAGGAGGATGGCCTGTGGGGGCAAAGGTACGATGGTGGGTGTGGATGGCGACAGTACGGATGAGGGCCTCCATGGCCTCAGACAAAGTCTGCTGGAGAAAGGAGGCAGCATAGGTAACACTGTCAGGGTGGTGGTAGGTGAAGAGGTGGCCATCGACCTGGGTGCAGAGTGTATACCGGTAGGCATTCCAGTTGGCATGGGAATAGTCATGGACGTACTTTGGGGGAGGGTCATTACGAGGGTCGAGGCGGGGGCGACGACCGTCTGAAACGGTGAGGACAGGGAGATGGTCGCTACCAATAGGCTCCAGGACATCCACCATTATGCAGCCAAGGAGGTTAGGGGAGGAAAGGATAACATCAGGAGTGGAGTTGGATTTGGGATGGGTGTGCTGGGGAATGGGGCTGAGGTCGCCTTGAAGGGAGGAGAGGAACCAATGCCACCGCCGTAACTGGGCGGCGGAACGACTATGGATGTTGAGGTCGGCGGCGATCACGTAGGAGGAAAAGGTACAGTCAATGTGGGAGAGGAAGTCGAAGGGAATAGGGGCGTTAGGGCGGACATAGATGGTGGCGCAGGTGACAGTAAGGCCGGGGGAGAAGAGACTAAGGATCAAGTGTTTGGTGGGGTCAGGAAGGAGAGGTTGGAGCCGAACTGGGATCTGGCGGTGGTGACGAATGGCAACTCCACCACGCGCAATAGGGAGGGGATTATTGGAGCGGTGAAGTAGGTAGGGCGAAGTGTGGACAGTGTGGTGGGGTTGGAGGAAGATTTCATTGAGGATGAAGGCATTCACGCGGTGTGTGGCAAGGGTGTGCAGGAAGAGGTTCTTGTTGGCAGGAAGGGAGCAGATGTTGTTGAAAAGGATACGGTGCTGTCGCACCATAACAGGGATTTAGACGAGGGTGTCAAGACAGGAGATGGTGAAATGGGCCTGGTTGTGGGAATAGGTGGCATACATTTTTAGGTGGAAAACGGAACGAGCGGCGAGGGATATCTGTTGGAGGGTGTGGGGGCGCTGGAAAGGGTGAACATTTTGGAGGATGATGGTGAGGAATCTGATGATGTCGTCAGCAGAAGGGGTGGGCGAAGGGAATTGCCGGGAGGGGTGGGGGCGTCCAGACGACGGACAGGAATGGTGAGTTCAGGAGTGGTAGCTGGGTGTCGGGCCTTACATTTCTGGGAGTAAGTAGGATGAGGCAGGTTACAGGTATTACAGGAGGGGGGAGTGGAGATTGGGGCACTGTTGTAAGAAGTGGGCTGGCTTACAGTGCGGGCAGTTGGAGGCCTCGCGGCACTCAGATGTCGGGTGTGCATTATACTGCAAGCACCTCTAACAGTGGAAGGATTGAGTAGGCGAATGGGAAGGGTCAACTTGGTAGCGTTGGTGAAAGAGAAGGGCACCCTCCTTCAGGAGACGGTCTATGGAAGGGGCGTGTTCAGTAAAAACCCGCATAAGGCAGGTGGGGCCAGCGGAGTTGTGTATCCGGCAAACTGCACAAACCTCCAGATGGGGATGCGCCTTGAGCTCCGCCAACACCTCCTCCTCCGTGACTGTCAGAGCAAGCCGAATGAACATGGCAGTGAGGGTTGGAGGACTATGCGGGGGTTGGAGTTGTTGGGAGGGAGGTGGGGATGGGGCAGGGGTGAGGGTGGCATTAGGGCCAAAGCGGGTGACGGGGATACAGGTAAAGATATCGGTGTGAAGGGTAGGGCTGGAGGAGGAGATAAGGACCAAATCATGGCAAGGCATGAGGAGGGAGATGGGGGCACCGGGAAAATGTTGGCGAATGAAGAGGGTGAGGTTCCGGGCCTCAAGAAGGGAGGGATCAAGACGGGAGAGGAGGTAGCGGTAGGAGGAGGGGGAGGAGGAGGAGGAGGGGGTCGGGACAGGCGGGGAGACATCCATGGCATCATGGGCAGGGGAAGGGGGACGAGGCGGAGCCTTTTTAGGTGCAGAGGAGGCAGGGGTGCCACTGGGGTGTTTGACGGTGGCGGAGGAGGTGTGGGGGACGGGAGAAACTGGAAGGTGGCGTGGAGTGGCAGGTACCCGGTGCTGGAGTCGGCGCCGGAGATGGTGAGGGCGAAGGCGATGGCGATTACAATGGCGATGGCGATGGCGATGAGGGGGACGACGAAGAGGGCGAAGGTGAGAGTGGAGCGTGGGCCATGGTCCTCTGGGCCATCACCCGAGCGGGGGCCGCGGAAATGGAAGGAGCAGAGGGAGGGAGTGGAGGGAAGGAATCAGCGGAGGCATGGGAGGGAGGAACCAGGGATGGGGCAACAAAAAGTGAGGGAGATGGGAGAGTGAGGAGTGGGGGGATGGGCTGAGGGGGGGGGGGGGGTATTGGGCACACCACGTGATAGTGGTGGTGGCAGTGGAGGGAGATGTGTATATGATGGCAGTGGTGGTGGCTGTTGTAGTGGTGGTGGGGGTTGACATTGTGATAAAGGGAAAGACACAGGACAGGACAAAGAAGCAAACGAGGGACGGGCAAGGCGATGAGGAACACAGGGATGGAGTACGATGAAGGAGACTGGGGCCGAAGCCCCACTCTGCTGCTGCTGGTGGGGGGGGGGGCGACATGGCTGGGTGGCTGGTGGGGATGCTGCTGCAGCTGCTGCTACTGTCTGGGACCACAGCTGGCTGGGACCGCTGCTGGCTGGGACTGCCGCTGGCTGCTGGTTGGGACCGCTGCTGGCTGCCGGCTGGGACCGCTGCTGGCTGCTGGCTGGGACCGCTGCTGGCTGCTGGTTGGGACCGCTGCTGGCTGCTGGCTGGGACCGCTGCTGGCTGGGACTGCCGCTGGCTGCTGGCTGGGACCGCTGTTGGCTGCTGGCTGGGACTGCTGCTGGCTGCTGGCTGAGACCACTGCTGGCTGCTGACAGGGACCGCCGCTGGCTGCTGGCTGGGACCGCTGCTGGCTGCTGGTTGGGACCACTGCTGGCTGGGACCGCTGCTGGCTGCTGGCTGGACCGCTGCAGGGTGGCTGGCACCTGCAGTACACCTATCGCTTCGATTAGAGCCGGAAAGGCACAATCGAAGGGCGGTATCCTTTCAGATTACCGCCGGAGATGCCGCAGATGGTCTCCCCAACCGCTGTAAATCATGAAGCTCCGCCAAACCGCCTTCTGATGACCTCACCCTCCGTGCCCAGCGAATAACTGTACTTGTCGAATAACTGTACTTCTCGAATAACTGTACTTCTCTCGACAGCAGATGCTCCATAGACTTTGAACAAGCGTTTGTGAGTATTCCCCATAGTTTCTTTCTCTGCGGTGAGAAATTCAATGACGGCACGCTGACGCTCACGCTGACGCTAACGTGACGGGCCTTATCCTTGGCCCGAGGTTGTTGGAGTTCTGGCCTGTTACGGCCTATCTTCCTGTTCCTTTCTGGATGTCTGATAGTATATCCTCTCTTGATGGTTTGTCCTGGCGTGGGTTGTCGATGTCACCTGACTGCTAGCATGCGAACAAGCTAGCGGTGGACTTTGTTCTTCTGCGTCTTCATTGCCTCGCGCGAGACTTGCTGGATAGCTGTCTCGAGCTCTGCTGGTGAGCTGTCTTTCGCCGTCGCGAACCTCCTTCCTCAGCCGTGCGACTGCGTCTCCCAGGATGAATTCCCAGTCGTACGGCGTGAATACGGGGTTCGCGTTGATGGTGTTGAGATCCTTTCTCGTGGCGAACTCAAGCATGATTGCTCTCTGTCCGCCACGGAAGTCCATCGGCTTGTGAGGTAGCGAGGGCTTCTGTACCCCTTCTAGCTGGGCGAAGAGGTAGGGGTTTAGCTGCGCATTGAAGCGCCCATCCCGCAGCATGGTGGCAATCTTCCTCAGTATCACGGGCATGTTGCTGCTGTCAGGGAAGGGTATGACGTCGGAGTACAGCTTCCCACGCTCTTCGTCTTCTTTCCCCTTTCGTTTCAACCTCCCGTCGGGAGTTGGGGAAGGGGAGGACGGTGCAACGTCCATGGGCGTCTCCTTGGTCTCCTGTATAGCTACAGGTTCCGGGGCGACGTCCGTTTGTGTTGCTGCGTCCGTCCGCGGCGAAACACTCGTCTGCGTCGCCGCGTCCAGCCCTGCTTGTCGAGCCACCGTGGGGGTGGCGTCGGGGGCAGATGTCTTCTTTTTCGTCGCCACCCTGAGTTCCTCCCGCAGCTGTTGGAGCTGCCGGTGGACGGCGACGAGTTCCTTCTGAGTGGCTGCCCTCGCTGCCACCATTACGGCTTTGAGAGCAACCACTGCGTCGTCGGTGGCGGCGCTGGGCGGGATTCCCGCCTCGCCGGCATCTTGTTGGCGCGGTCCTTGTGGGGCCCCAACCTCTTCCTTATTTGCCGCTTTTCTTGCGGCGGCCTGTGTCCTCTGCTTCAGGTACGCGCAGCTGCGCGAGTTTGCAGCACGCGCGGCCCCACAGTTGGCGCACGTGGGCGCCACGTGTTGCGGCTTGTCGCAGTCGCGCCTTAGCGCACTTCAAGCACGCAACTGCCTCCCTGCACGTCATGGCGACGTGCCCGACCTTTTGGCAGCGGTAACACTGCCTCTTGTGCTGCGGTCTGCTTCGCCTCTTCTTCTTGTTGCTGCCGCGGCCGTCTCCTGCCAGCGAGAGCAGAAGCTTTGCCACAGCAGCGAGTTTGCCTCCCTTTCCGCGTCCGGACATGGCGATGGGCTAGTGGCGAACGACGGTGTAAACGGTGCGAGCCGCAGCGAGTCGAGCAGCGGAGTGCGTGCGTGCGTCGCGTGCGTCAATGACGGCACATTGCCTATAACGTACATCACCTACAGACACCATTTTGAAAGTTATCTACATCTACGCTATCTATCGGGAGTGACGTAAACTTGGCGCGCTCACTCAGGAGACTTCAAATAGTCCATACGTTTCGCATTCGTAGCATTGTTTTCGGCTAAGAAAAAAAATGCAGTGGGCAACCCTCGTATTTTGCCTAGACAAAATGCAGTTTTAGTTCAGCAATCCTCTGACCAAACGGAAACATTTTCCAATATCACAATAATATTCTCTCCGATTTTTATTTTAGCGTTTTTCATACGATTTTTGTTTTTATATGTTTTAGTCCTTCCATCTTCCTTGAACTTGGTTCAATCAGTATATTTGCATACGATCGGAAGTAGCTGTTTGCGAGGCACTTGCAGAGTCAGTGCGATCTTCTAAATTATCTGTGTAACTGGCCATCAGTGTAGCTTAATACTGAACGGAATTGAACACTCTTCTACTATTACGTAAACGAACAGGCTATTTTCTAGCAAATTTAAATAATAATTACACAACAGTCAAGCATCATTTTGAACCTCACAGTTTATAATGCTTAATATGCTTGCTAATACTGCACATATTTTCGCATCAGTACTGGTGTATTACCGTTGCTAAAAATAAGAAAAAAACTCTTCCCCCCCCCTCTGCCGGAAAAGTTTCTCTCGCTGACAAAGACTTACAGCAGAAAGAAAAAAGAAACTTCACAAGTGCATATTTGTTTCATATTTTACACAAAAAGTTGCATGTAATTTATACACAATTTACTTCCATATTGCATTCTTGAGAATATTAGTATACACAAAGTCCAGCATCACTGTCTTTGCACAACCATTTGCTTTCTTTTGTTACCGGCTTTCTTTCCTTTGTCAGAGTAAGCTTCAGAGTAGCACGTTGTCTTTACTTCGTTGGCAGTGGGTGGAACCTTTTCCGGAAAATGACGACCAAAATTTCCACCTAGGCTAGCGGCTGGTATTGATTCCAACAATAGATGGTGTACACAGTCAACGCTACTTTTTTTATAAATTCCACTAGTGATATCTTTTGTATGGTGACGTCCTCGTACGAACTAAAATCATTCACAGCAGACATTAGCAACACCTGAAAGAGAAGTTTTTTCACCTTGTCTGTTTTGCTTTCGAATGGGTAGTAGCTGTAAAGCTGATTGACGCGTTCTACTCCAGTTTTGTTCATGTTATAATCTATGAGAAATGTTTGGCTTTGTTGTTCCTGCAAATCCTACTGTCTAACGAACATAAACCGCTTTGTTGTTTACCTGATGTTTTGTGGAGAAGCAGTGTATCGTACATCAAATGGTTGAAATGGCTCTGAGCACTATGGGACATAACTTCTAAGGTCATCAGTCCCCTAAAACTTAGAACTACTTAAACCTAACTAACCTAAGGACATCACACACATCCATGCCTGAGGCAGGGTTCGAACCTGCGACCGTAGCGGTCGCGCGGTTCCAGACTGTAGCGCCTAGAACCACTTGGCCACCCCGACCGGCTATCGTACATCACGGTAGAGGTACATCACGTCATTTTTTTCCATTTGAGGGTTGGAAAAGCATCCTTCCTCAAAAAACATTTCATTTTGCTTCGGCTTCCTTGTTTCGTAACTTGTTGGTAGGCCCTTTCTGTTCTTCATAACAGTTCCGACAGCTATTCTTTGATGTTCCTGCAACATGTTCAGTAAAGGCACACCTACAAATAGATTACTGCTGCATCTAATGGGCAGTATATGAACTACTGCGGATGTTCTACAGCCGGCATTAACGAAGACACATTTCAGCGAATGGAAAAAGTTGAGCCCGTAAGGGATATGGCCGCCATCCGCATTGGCGATACGTGCGCACCCGTATGGCATAGTGCTGAATCTGTTAATTTGAGTCACGAGACCAGCCGTAAAAATAACTTTCTGCTTTTTGACACTATGGAAACGCCACTAGAACAAATGCTGCACCCTCAGCTGACGGCAGGCACTCTGGCAGTTGTGGTGAGAATCTTGACACGGTATCGGACGTTTTGGCAGCCACAGATGTGCATGTATTCTTTCCAAGACGGCGCTGTACTGCTTTTACCTTGGAGGAACGTGGCAACACCGAGACAGTGATCTTCCAGTGCATCGATCTCATGATGTTTTTTATGTGCAGAACGATACTATTCGAAATTTTTTCGTTATTTTTATCTCAGTCGACATACGAAGCCGTAGACGTGCAAGCGTAGACAACAAACAAGTTTATCCATGGGGTTACGGATTTAGGAATCTACGTTATTAATGGGGGCTCTAATCAGCATAACAGACTCTAACAAGGGGATTAGCACACCAGTTAATGACGGATTTTGATGTCCTACATATGTTGTAGAGGGCCTGTCCTTAGTACGTGGCTAGCGGCTTTTCATGCAAAGGTTCCTAGTTTCCGAGAAAATCGATGCTCATATGCGTAGCTCATATACTCTTAACGTTAACGCCACTTCCACTAAGCGAGAGCAGCGCAGGAGTTAAGTTTCATGGCTATGACTCGGGCAGCATGGGTTGACGTCTTGGGCGTGTAATTATATTTTTTTGTTTTATCCTACTGAAAATCATTAAATAGTACATGTAATTAAATAGTATATCATTCCAGATACAGACCAAAGTGCTCATCTCTAAATTTGATCTCGATTACGTAATTAATACTGATCGAATTGGCTGGCAATACCAACTGACGTATAATAGACCTCTTGTGGAACAACAGCCTAAACCCTCAATGTTCCAGAAAAAGACATGAACAAGATCAGTCATTTGCTTCATAATACCGTATAACTGTATCAGGAAAGATATTCCTTTACGTTTTCTTGTGTATGGAAGAACCATTAGGAAAAATTGTTAAGTTGACTCTGAAACTAAAAACTGTAATTCTGACCTGCAAGAAATCAGGAAATTCAAGAAAGTGTTGACCGAACAGTTTTTAAAATGTTTTAAACTTCCGTGTGTTGGACAAACAAAAATTTCTGTACTGTATTGACTTCTGGGGGGGGGGCAGACTAATCAGACACTTCGCGATAAAAAATTTATACACGCAGCTCCATCATAACAATAGCTGTCACAATGAACTCCACTTCACTAGTCATCCGATTTTTATTTTTACAGGGTGTTGAAGTATTGTTCTGTCTAAAACTGACATTTTGAGACAGAGGCTGTGCACAGAATATAGACTGATTTGCAAGAATCAACTAGCGTAACAGGTTAAAATATTCAGGAAGAAATTCACAGGAAATACCGTCTCGAAATTTGTTTTAGCACGGAAAGAGACGCAAGCAATGACGAGTTTGACGATTCTGTAACAAATGGGATACAAATTTGAGGAAAGTCTGCTGTAATGATTGACCTACTAATGAAATTACTACGTCGAAAATGATTACTTTTTAACGATTTTGTATGACGCATACTATCTAAACCCGTATCGTCAGCGTAGTAGCCGTGAATCTTTCCCCCTGTGCTACACTCTCTCGGCGAAAACATGAGTACTTTACAGGCGTAGGTGGTACGCATAAAACTTTAACATCGATTTTCTCGAAACCTAGTGACTGTTACACGAACAGCTGCTAGACAGGTACTCAGGAAACGCACCTCTACAGGTCTACTAGAGAGACTGCTTACACGACGCTTGTAAGTCCTTTTCTGAAGTAGTGGTGCTTTCCAATGTGGGATCCGTATCAGATGGGAGTGACAAAGGACATCGAAAAAGTTCAAAGACGGGCAGCTGGTCTTGTATTATCGCAAAATAGGGGAGAGAGTGCCAGGGGCATGATTCGTGAACTGGGGTGGCAATAACAGAAGCAAAGGAGTGTTTCGTTGAGACAGGATGTCATCTGATTACGAAAATATTCTATTGAGTCCACTTACATACGAAGAAGTGATCATCGTTATAAAATAAGAGAAATCAGAAGTCCCATAGAAATATTTAAGGGTTCGTTTTTCCCGCGAGCCATTAGATAATAGGAGGGGAGAAAAACAGCTTTAAGGTGATAGAATGAAGCCTCTGTCAGGCACTTAATTGTGAATTGCAGAGCAATCAAGTAGATGTAGATGGACCTACGTAACAAGCAGACCTTACGATCTCGCGAATTCAGATATGGATGAGACTTCTTATGTTAGCGGTATACCTGAAGGTTGTTAACGCCAAAGTTGTAAAGCGCATCAGGCAGAAGATTCCACGAAAAAGGGCTCTGAAGTTTTACGGTCAGTGCACATACTGGACACGTTATGCGCTACGGCAGCACAGCGAAATGGCTGTTCAAATGGTTCAAATGGCTCTGAGCACTATGCGACTCAACTGCTGAGCTCATCAGTCGCCTAGAACTTAGAACTAATTAAACCTAACTAACCTAAGGACAGAACACAACACCCAGCCATCACGAGGCAGAGAAAATCCCTGACCCCGCCGGGAATCGAACCCGGGAACCCGGGCGTGGGAAGCGAGAACGCTACCGCACGACCACGAGATGCGGGCCGAAATGGCTGTGCCCGCAGCGGACTCCGTTGCCACGCCAGCGATTCAGGATTGATCCTGCCGACGGGTAACTTTTACTTCGTTTTTTTATTGTTTTAAAACAATAACTTTTAAAATTATAACATGTTTCTAATGAAGTAAAATATTATCTTCTAAACGTGGGAAGTTAACGACTAGACTGTGTACTGACATCCTCAGCCATTGTGTAAAGTCTCTTGGACAGGACGAGGAAAGTCTGAATTATAAGGCCAAGTCTTTCAGGATGACAAGAAATCACCAACATAGACAATGAAAGTCATTCCTCCAAAGTGTACTCCCCTCTTTCAAAATTGTGACGTCTGTTTTTGTAGATAGGTGATAAATCTAATAAAACGTGCACAAAATTGCGCTTATCTGATTGCAAATAATAGAGAAATAAATTCCCGTGAAGACTGTTTAAAAATACAATTAATAGTGAGCCGTCAGCTGTCATCCCAAAAATTTTAATGAACTGATTCAGTATGCCTAGCACGGTTCCAGGCTTTCTGATGAAAGTGAAGTTTTCATGACTGTTAACGGAGTATGTTTTCCGACGGGTATTTTAAAAAGTGGTTCTGTGAATAAATTCATAAAGTTTGCAAGACATCAAAACATTGTTTTTGGTTTCAGTATTTGTATGATAATCATCTTTCTGGTGCTTGTATGTAAAATACGTAACTGACAAACAAAAAGGTGATACGGTAAATTTTTTTACATAAATAAAACCCAACCGAAAATTTTGTAACAGTGGTAGTTTACTTCTGTTAAACATACAATTGAAAAATTAATACCGGGTGATCAAAAAGTCAGTATAAATTTGAAAACTGAATAAACCACGGAATAGTGTAGATAGAGAGGTAAAAATTGACACACATGGTTGGAATGACATGAGGTTTTATCAGAACAAAATAAAAACAAAGTTCACAAAATGTCCGACAGATGGCGCTGTACAGCAAAACGTCAGTGACTGCGCATGACAATCGTGTATAAAAGGAGCTGTAATGAGAGAAAGAATCCATAACACGGATTCCTACACCATTTTCCCCTCTGCCGGTGTGCCCCAAGGCTCCGCCGTCCTCTCCCCCCTTCTGTACCTTTTGTACACGGCGGACATGCCGCCGCCGTCAGCCCCCGTCCACCTTCTCCAGTTTGCCGATGACACTGCCTTCCTTGCCCTTGCCCCCACCCTACAGCGCTCCCAACACCTTCTCCAATCCCATCTTGACCGGTTCACCGCTTGGTGCAACCAGTGGTTGCTCAAGGTCAATCCCTCCAAAACCCAGGCGATCATTGTAGGCAAAACCACCCCTTTCTTTCGCCTCCTTGATTTCTATCTCACCATCTATGGCCGTCCTATCACCCTCACTCCCACCCTTAAGTACCTTGGCGTCACCCACGACCGTCGCCTCACCTGGACTCCCCACCTCCGGACAATCCAAGCCAAGGCACGCTCCCGACTCAGTCTCCTCAAGCTCCTCTCCTGCCGTACGTGGGGTCTGGACCCCTCCACCATCCTCCACACGTATAAGTCCCTCATCCGCCCTATCCTTTGTTATGCCCATCCGGCTTGGATCTCCGTCCCCCCCTACCTTTTATAAATCCCTCCAAATCCTTGAACGTCATGCTCTCCGCCTCGCCTATCGCATCCGTCTTCCCTCCCCCACGCGAATCCTGTACGATATCCCCTTCCCCCATCTCCTCCTTTTCCTTGAAAGGATACGGATCCTGTACACCTCCGGCAAACTCGATCCTCCTCACCCGCACGTCTCCCCGATCCTCTCCCATCCCCGCCTGCTGTCGCGCCTGTATTCCCACGTCCCACCCGGTCTCCATCTCTCCACCCTCCTTACCCTCTCCCAAGATGGCTTCCACCAGCTCCCCCTCCCTGATGCCCTCCTCCCCTCCATCTACCCCTCCTACCAACTTTGATCCTCCCACCCTCCTCCTGTGTTTGCTCCTCTGGGCACCCTCCCTCCCTTCTCTCCCTTTTCCCTCCCTCCTCCTTTTCTCCCCCCTCCTCCCCCGGGCCTCCCCTCCCTGTCCCTCTCCTCCTGCCCTCATCTCCTCAGCCATTGGCATCCTTTATCTCCCCTCTCCCCCACCTCACCCCTATTCCCCTCTTGGCAGGTCCCCGGACTCGCACACGCTATGTGGACATTCGCGCGCCGGAGATCACCGCCATCAGTGTTTCGTGTGTGCCGTTGTGTTTAGTGTTCAGTGTTCACCGTCACACTCCCTCATTCACCAGTGCCATCGTCATCTTCAGTGTTCGTGCGTCGTCTCATCAGTTAGCAGTGTGGATTATCGACGAGTGTGAATGGCTCCGTGTTTGTCTCTATGTGTCTCCTGTTTTATTGCCCACTGTTCTGTAACTTGTGTCTTCTCACTGTTTTTGCTGCTTGTATATTCTATGGCTGGAGAGCAGCGTAGTGTGCTGCTGACAGCCTGCCTGTTGTACAGGCTTTAAAATAACAATAAAGTTAAAAAAAAAAGAAAGAATCAGATGCGCCAGCAGTCGCAGCATGTTGACGTTACCTGAAAAGGCGCTTTTAGTGAAGCTGTATTATCAGAATGGGGAATGAGCTAGTTCAGCGCTACGATCCTATCGCCATGGGAAGGGGATTCGAACGGGTAAAGGTCCGTTGACAAATGCAGCTGTGGCGAGAATGATTTCGAAGTTAGAAGCCACGGGTTGTTTAGACGGTAGACCCAGTAGTGGCCGACCGAGCACAAGGCGTAAAGCTGCTGAGACAGTTCAGGAAGAAATGGAGACTGTAGCGGGTTCGTCTATGCACGGGGAAGTCAGCGCTCGTGCAGTAGCACGTCGCACCGGCATTCCATACAGTACTGTTTGGTTGGCACTTAGACGTACCCTCCGATGCTATCCGTACAAAATCCATCATGAACTGTTACCTGGCGATTTAGTGAAGCAGAGGGCATTTGCGGTGTGGGTGTTTCAAAAGATGAAAGAAGGTGACAATTGTTTGAGTAACATGTTGTGGACCGACGAAGCTCATTTCACGCTCCGAGGCTCTGTCAACGCCCACAACTGCAGAATTTGGGCTACCGAAAATCCTAGAACTGTCGTGGAAACTCCATTGCACGACGAGAAAGTCACGGTATGGCTTGTATTTACCACATCTACCGTTATCGGGCCTTTTTTCTTCGAGGAAATGTGTGATTCTGGTTTTATAACTGCTACCGTGACGGGTGAGAGGTACGCCGATATGTTACAGAATCGCATCATCCCCAGCCTGGCTGATAAACACCTGCTTGAACGTACAATGTTTATGTAGGATGGCACTCCACCCCATATTGCTAGATGCGTGAAAGATCTCTTGCGCGCATCGTTTGGTGATGATCGTGTGCTCAGCCGCCACTTTCGTCATGCTTGGCCTCCCACGTCCCCAGACCTCAGTCCGTGCGATTATTGGGTTTGGGGTTACCTGAAGTCGCAAGTGTATCGTGATCGACCGACATCTGTAGGAATGCTAAAAGACAACATCCGACGCCAATGCCTCACCATAACTCCGGACATGCTTTACAGTGCTGTTCACAACACTATTCCTCAGCTACAGCTATTGTTGAGGAATGAAGGTGGACATATTCAGCATTTCCTGTAAAGAACATCATCTTTGCTTTGTCTTACTTTGTTATGCTGATTATTGCTATTCTGATCAGATGAAGCGCCATCTGTCAGACATTTTTGAACTTTTGTATTTTTTTGGTTCTAATAAAACACCATGTCATTCCAAGCATGTGTGTCAATTTGTACCTCTCTATCTACATTATTCTGTGATTTATTCAGTTTTCATATTTATACTGACTTTTTGATTACCCGGTATTTTAAAAAATATTAATTGTTAGTTGCATTTCATGTTAATTAGCTGTAACAATCATTCATTAATAAAATTAAATTCTTTATGATTTAATTGATAGTAATTTTTTTTAACTTCATGTAAAAATTGTTATAATTTTTAAGACGATTACAAAACAATAAAAAATTACCCGATGGCAAGATCGAACCTGCATTGGTAGCACGACAAAGGCGCCGGTTTTTATTTTTTATTTTCTTTTGTGTTTTGCTGTCTCGTTTTATCCGTTATTGTGTGTTGCATTTGTTGGAGGGGACGTCCCATGACATTTGTTAAAGTCCTTCGTTGACCCGTTCACTCAGTTTTTTTTTATTACATAGGGCAGCTATCCATCTGACCGAACACACTGAGTTACCGTGCTGGCGCTAGAGCCACCGGCATGCGGCCATGCCGACAGCGCGTTTAAATCAATTGGTTGGTTCAAATGGCTCTGAGCATTGTGGGACTCAACTGCTGTGGTCATAAGTCTCCTAGAACTTAGAACTACTTAAACCTAACTAACCTAAGGACATCACACACATCCATGCCCGAGGCAGGATTCGAACCTGCGACCGTAGTGGTCACGCGGTTCCAGACTGTAGCGCCTAGAACCGCACGGCCACTCCGGCCAGCAAATCGATTGGTACAAGCGCTGCGCGTAAGACTTTAGCTGCCTTTCTGTTGGATTCCTCTGGTTAGTGCACTTTGCAATTTTTGTGGCTGGACACTCTTGAGGTGCACCACTAAACTGTGAAGTCTCATCCCACAATCAATTCCCGAAACCTGAAGGTCCCCTGGTAAGGCTCTTCGAAACCTGTGATTAACAGATCTGATTCCTCTGTTATGCCAGCGTAGCTTGGTTTTTCCGCCCCTTCCCAATTCCATAAAGCCCTCCAAATCCTCGAACGCCATGCGCTCCGCCTCGCCTTCCGCATCCGCCTTCCGTCCCCCACGTGCATCCTCTACAACCTCATCCCCTTCCCCCACCTTCTCCTTTTCCTTGCACACATCCACACACTATGTATTGTCCGCCACCTTGATCCCCCTCACCCCCTGGTGTCACCCTTCCTCTCCACCCCCAACCAGTTGCCGCGCCTTTACCGTTGTGTCCCACCTTCTCTCCATCTCCACACCCTCCATCTCCTTTCCCAACACAACTTCCACCATCTCCCCCTCCCAGATGATGAGCTTTGCCCTGACATCTACCCTTCCTACCAACTCTAACCTCATCTTCCTGCCTATTCCTCAGGGCTCCCTCTCCTCCCCCTCCCTCCTCCTGATTGGCTTCCCCCCCTATTCCCCCTCCCTCTCTTGTGCCCCCTTTCAGTGTCTCTGCACTTCCTCCTGCCTTGTCTTCCCTCTTCATCTCCTGCCCCACATGTCTCCTGCCTCTTCATGTACCCGCTGACACCCCTACTCTCTTCATCCCGCCGTTTCCCCTGCTGCCCCTTGCTCTCCCCTCCTTTTCCATCCTCTCTGACCTTTCCCTCGGCAGGTCCCACCTGGCAGTTTTATTCTTCGTCGTGTGTGCTCCAAGTGGGTTTTAAGTGTGTTGTTCTTGAGTGTTTTTAATACTGTGGCCGACTTTTAACCTGTCCATGTGCGTTCAGTGTCTTCTCTGTATTTTAAGAATCGCCAACTATGTTTTTTTTTAACTTTCTGGTGCCTTTTTTAACCGTCCCCCATGAACGTCTTCATGTCAGTGTATTTTTACCTCCATTTTCTCCCCTTACTCTGTTTTATGTTCCCCTTTTTGTATCGCCTTATGTATGTTTCATATTATTCTTGTTTTAGTTGTCGTGTCACTCGGCTGAAGAGTGGCGGATTGTGCCGCTGAGAGCCCTCCCCTGCCCATGTGGGGCAGGGGAATGAAATCACAGTAAAGAAAAGAAAAGCAGATCTGATGGCCCTCTTGTGAATGTGACTGACGCCAGCGCCATCTCTGTGCCAGGTCGGTCATTGTGGATCACAGGCCGGAGTGTAGCGAGCTGCGGCGCGCCACGGAGGCAGGCGCACGACCGCCGCGGTCTGTACGGAACGGAACGGAACGGAACGGACCGGTACGGTACTTTCTGGTTCCTACCGCGGCCCGGGCCAGGAATATGAAAGGAGGGGCGTGACCGCGGCGGCGCTGATAAAGGCGGGCCAGGCCGGCGTCGGCCGCTATCGCCGGCCGCCATCTGGGAGATGCGTCGCGATGCGCCGCGCGTGCAATCGGTCGCCATGGAGATGTCACGCCGGTCACGGCGCAGCGCCCCTACCCCGCGGCGCTCATGCCCCCGCCTATTCACAAGTCACCGCCGCGTGACCGCCGGAAAGAGCGGGAGGCACGGCCAGAGTCCGACGTCCCGCCGCCGTCGGTGCCCCTACCGACTGAGCACAGGCTCAGCTGGACAATAGGGAGCAGCGAATCGATCTCGGCTCTACTATAGGAGGCATTCACCTCGAATGATGGAGCAAAACTTAGTAATAAAAAATCAAATTATAATGGTCGTACTTGATTTTGACACTTATCGTTGTGTGATCGTGTCCAGTTGTAAGTAGGCTGTTTAGGGTTTTATGTTGGTAACGCAACGTAGCGCTCTGTATGAAAATCACTGACTGTGCTGTGTGCAGTCTGTGGCTGGTTTGCATTTTTGGAATATTCGCTGTTGTAGTGTTGGGCAGTTGGACCTGAAAAGCGCGTAGCGTTGCGCAGTTGGAGGTAAGCCGCCAGCAGTAGTGGATGTGGGGAGAGAGACTGCAGAATTTTAAGAGCGGACAAGCTGGACGTGTGTCCGCCAGAAAGAGTAAATTTGTAATACTGGATATCACGAACTGATGACTTTTGAACATTACTAAGGTAAATACATTGTTTGTTATCTACCAAAATCTTTCATTTGCTGACTATGCCTATCAGTAGTTAGTGCCTTCAATAGCCCCATTCTATTATTTAGCCGGCAGTAGTGGCGCTCGCTGTATTGCAGTAGTTCGAGTAACGAAGATTTTTGTGAGGTAAGTGATTCGTGAAAGGTGTAGGTTATAGTTAATCAGGGCCATTCTTTTGTAGGGATTATTGAAAGTCAGATTGCTTTGCGCTAAAAATATTTTGTGTCAGTTTTGTGTTGATCAGAATAAGTAATATCTACCCGAGTGCCTGCAGCTTTACTGTATGATAAAATGATGATGGCGTCCTCTTGGGTAAAATATTCCGGAGGTAAAATTGTGCCCCATTCGGATCTCCGGGAGAGGACTACTCAGGAGGACGTCGATATCAGGAGAAAGAAAACTGGCGTTCTACGGATCGGAGCGTGAATTGTCAGATTCCTTAATCGGGCAGGTAGGTTAGAAAATTTAAAAAGGGAAATGGATAGGTTAAAGTTAGATCTAGTGGGAATTAGTCATGTTCGGTGGCAGGAGGAACAAGACTTCTGCTCAGGTGAATACAGGGTTATAAATACAAAATCAAATAGGGGTAATGCAGGAGTAGGTTTAATAATGAATAAAAAAAATAGGAATGCGGGTAAGCTACTACAGACAGCATAGTGAACGCATTATTGTGGCCAAGATAGACACGAAGCCCACGCCTACCACAGTAGTACGAGTTTATATGCCAACTAGCTCTGCAGGCGA
Source organism: Schistocerca americana (assembly GCF_021461395.2). Taxonomy (NCBI): domain Eukaryota; kingdom Metazoa; phylum Arthropoda; class Insecta; order Orthoptera; family Acrididae; genus Schistocerca; species Schistocerca americana. The sequence continues at coordinate 657,555,225 of NC_060122.1, forward strand.
CGAAGAAATGTATGATGAAATAAAAGAAATTATTCAGATAGTGGAGACGAAAATTTAATAGTCATGGGTGATTGGAATTCGGTAGTAGGAAAAGGGAGAGATGGAAACGTAGTAGCTGAATATGGATTGGGGGGAAGAAATGAAAGACGAAGCCGCCTGGTAGAATTTTGCGCAGAGCACAACTTAATCATAGCTAACACTTGGTTCAAGAATCATAAAAGAAGGTTGTATACATGGAAGAAGCCTGCTGACATGTTTCAGATAGATTACATAATGGTAAGACAGAGATTTAGGAACCAGGTTTTAAATCGTAAGACATTTCCAGGAGCAGATGTGGACTCTGACCACAATCTATTGGTTATGAACTGTAGATTAAAACTGCAGAAACTGCAAAAGGGTGGGAATTTAAGGAAATGGGACCTGGATAAACTGAAAGAACCAGAGGTTGTACAGAGTTTCAAGGAGAGCATAAGGGAACAATTGACAGGAATGGGGGAAAGAAGTACAGTAGAAGAAGAACGGGTAGCTTTGAGGGATGAAGTAGTGAAGGCAGCAGAGGATAATGTAGGTAAAAAGACGAGGGCTGCTAGAAATCCTTGGGTAACAGAAGAAAAATTGAACTTAATTGATAAAAAGAAGAAAATATAAAAATACAGTGAATGAAGCAGGCAAAAGGGAATACAAACGTCTCAAAAATGAGATCGACAAGAAGTGCAAAATGGCTAAGCAGGGATGGCTGGAGGACAAATGTGAGGATGTAGAGGCTTGTCTGACCAGGGGTAAGATAGATACTGCCTACAGGAAAATTAAAGAGACCTTTCGAGAAAAGAGAACCACTTGCATGAATATCAAGAGCTCAGATGGAAACCCAGTTCTAAGCAAAGAAGCGAAAGCAAAAAAGTGGAAGGAGTTTATAGAGGGTCTATACAAGGGCGTTGTACTTGAGGACAATATTATGGAAAAGGAAGAGGATGTAGATGAAGAAGAAATGGGAGATATGATACTGCGTGACGATTTTGACAGAGAACTGAAAGACATGAGTCGAAAAAAGGCTCCAGGAGTAGAGAACATTCATTAGAACTACTGACAGCCTCGGGAGAGCCAGTCGTGACAAAACTCTACCATCTGGTGAGTAAGATATATGAGACAGGCGAAATACCGTCAGACTTCAAGAAGAATATAATAATTCCAATCCCAAAGAAAGCAGGTGTTGACAGATGTGAAAATTGCCGAACTTTCAGTTTAATAAGTCACGGCTGCAAAATACTAACGCGAATTCTTTACAGACGAATGGAAAAACTAGTAGACGCCGACCTCGGGGAAGATCAGTTTGGATTCCGTAGAAATATTGGAACACGTGAGGCAATACTGACCTTACGACTTATCTTAGAAGCTAGATTAAGGAAAGGCAAACCTACGTTTCTAGCATTTGTAGACTTAGAGAAAGCTTTTGACAATGTTGACTGGAATACTCTCTTTCAAAATCTGAAGGTGGCAGGGAGCAAAAGGGTATTTACAATTTGTACAGAAACCAGATGGCAGTTATAAGAGTCGAGGGACGCGAAAGTGAAGCAGTGGTTGGGAAGGGAGTGAGACAGGGTTGTAGCCTATACCCAATGTTATTCAATCTGTATATTGAGCAAGCAGTGAAGGAAACAAAAGAAAATTTCAGAGTAGGTATTAAAATCCATGGAGAAGAAATAAAAACTTTGAGGTTCGCCGATGACATTGTAATTCTGTCAGAGACAGCAAAGGACTTGGAAGAGCAGTTGAACGGAATGGATAGTGTCTTGAAAGGAGGATTTAAGATGCACATCAACAAAAGCAAAACGAGGATAATGGAATGTAGTCGAATTAAGTCTGGTGATGCTCCGGGAATTAGATTAGGAAATGAGACACTTAAAGTAGTAAAGGAGTTTTGCTATTTGGAGAGCAAAATAACTGATGATGGTCGAAGTAGAGAGGATATAAAATGTAGACTGGCAATGGCAAGGAAAGCGTTTCTGAAGAAGAGAAATTTGTTAACACCGAGAATAGATTTAAGTGTCAGGAAGTCATTTCCGAAAGTATTTGTATGGAGTGTAGCCATTTGTGGAAGTGAAACATAGACAATAAATAGTTTGGACGAAAAGAGACTAGAAGCTTTTGAAATGTGGTGCTACAGAAGAATGCCGAAGATTAGATGGGTAGATCACATAACTAATGAGGAGGTATTGAATAGGACTGGGGAGAAGAGAAATTTGTGGCAAAACTTGACTAGAAGAAGGGATCGGTTGGTAGGACATGTTCTGACCCATCAAGGGATCACCAATTTAGTATTGGAGGGCGGCGTGGAGGGTACAGATCGTAGAGGGAGACCAAGAGATGAATACACTAAGCCGATTCAGAAGCATGGAGAGCTGCATCAAACCAGTCTCCTGACTGAAGACCACAACAACATCTGAGTACTTTCAGTTTTGCTCAGCTGTTTGAATGTCAAATAACTTTGAGGTTCATCAGCACAGTAATTCTTTAATTTTCATAGGGGATGTTTCACAGTGTCTTAGACTCTTCGGAGATATTTGTTATCTTCTTGGCCCGTTGCAGATATGTCTACGACACAATAATGGTTATAGATAAAAGTGATGAAGACATAGGACACATACATATGACACTCAACACTTCACATCATAAAATTAAAATTTCAATAGAACTAGAGAAAAATGAATCAAATTCCTCGACTTCACTATAAATAATATCAACAGCATTCATAAATTCGTAACATACCGGAAACGAACAACAGCATTGGTAACATCATCAATTTAAATTCATGCCACCCGAAATCAAACAAATAAGCATACTTTCATACTATGATCAATAGAATGATAAAACTGCCTTCGAACAGGACGCTGCACAAAAGGAAATTAAAACCCTGCAATACGTGGCACTACTGAATGAATACAATTCACAAACAATCAGAGAGTTATGTAACAAATATATAAAACCTTCACGGCTCACTATACATAAAGGAATAACACTCACCGGATAAACACCAATAAAACAAAAAATGTCACCTATGCTTACCACATACTTAGAAAGAACATTAAACAAAATTAACTCACTGCTGAAAAACACCAATACACGTCTTGCTTATGAAGCATGGCGTGATATAAATACAAAATTACAGTGACGCAAGAAAATCACCAGTACACTCAAACCCAGGTACGCTTAAAAAATTCACTGCAAATACTGTGGAAAATGACATACGACAGACGAGCAGAAACTTCGCCACTAGATATCGAGAATGTGTTACACTACGCGACGACAACCCACCAATCTTCTTGCACCACATTCAGAATGAACGAGACACAAGAGACCGGTTGGAAAATGCTGCCGATGTTTTACACATAATAGATCTGTACCTACAGATTGGAAAATTTCGCAGGTCGCACCAGTGTTTAAGAAGGGTAGTAGGAGTAATCCATCGAACTACAAACCTATATCATTGACGTCGATTTGCAGTTGGGTTTTGGAGCATATACTGTATTCAAACATTATGAATCACCTCGAAGGGAACGATCTATTGATACGTAATCAGCATGGTTTCAGAAAACATCGTTCTTGTGCGACGCAGCTAGCTCTTTATTCGCACGAAGTAATGGCCGCTATCGACAGGAGATCTCAAGTTGATTCCGTATTTCTAGATTTCCGGAAAGATTTTGACACCGTTCCTCACAAGCGACTTCTAATCAAGCTGCGGGACTATGGGGTACTGTCTCAGTTGTGCGACTGGATTCGTGATTTCCTGTCAGGAAGGTCGCAGTTCGTAGTAATAGACGGCAAATCATCGAGTAAAATTGAAGTGATATCAGGTATTCCCCAGGGAAGCGTCCTGGGACCTCTGCTGTTCCTGATCTATATCAATGACCTGGGTGACAATCTGAGCAGTTCTCTTAGGTTGATCGCAGATGATGCTGTAATTTACCGTCTATTAAGGTCATCCGAAGACCAGTATCAGTTGCAAAGCGATGTAGAAAAGATTGCTATATGGTGTGGCAGGTGCAGTTGAAGCTAAATAACGAAAAGTGTGAGGTGATCCACATGAGTTCCAAAAGAAATCCGTTGGAATTCGATTACTCGATAAATAGTACAATTCTCAAGGCTGTCAATTCAACTAAGTACCTGGGTGCTAAAATCACGAACAACTTCAGTTGGAAAGACCACATAGATAATATTGTGGGGAAGACGAGCCAAAGGTTGCGTTTCATTGGCAGGACACGTAGAAGATGCAACAAGTCCACTAAAGAGACAGCTTACACTACACTCGTTCGTCCTCTGTTAGAATATTGCTGCGCGGTGTGGGATCCTTACCAGGTGGGATTGACGGAGGACATCGAAGGGGTGCAAAAAAGGGCAGCTCGTTTTGTATTATCACGTAATAGGGGAGAGAGTGTGGCAGATATGATACGCGAGTTGGGATGGAAGTAATTAAAGCAAAGACGTTTTTCGTCGCGGCGAGATCTGTTTACGAAATTTCAGTCACCAACTTTCTCTTCCGAATGCGAGAATATTTTGTTGAGCCCAACCTACATAGGTAGGAATGATCATCAAAATAAAATACCAGAAATCAGAGCTCGAACAGAAAGGTTTAGGTGTTCGTTTTTCCCGCGCGCTGTTCGGGAGTGGAATGGTAGAGAGATAGTATGATTGTGGTTCGATGAACCCTCTGCCAAGCACTTAAATGTGAATTGCAGAGTAGTCATGTAGATGTAGATAACACCAAAACGACAGATAATGAATACATTGGAAGAAATTGAGATGTATTTACACCTAAGAAATCATATAATCTAATCCTTAACGAACGGACTGACCCAAAATAGAAACACTTTATTACAGTTTTCAACATGGCTGTCTTTCAGCAACAGTACATGTCTCCATAGGAACAAAATTTTAACAACCGTAAAGTTACATTGCGAGAAGGCAATAAAAGTTTCGAGCACACACGCTCAAGTCAAAAATTAAAAACGTTCCAACTCTTGGTACCTATACCTTGCAATGAACAACAACACACTGAGTCTTTACGGTTGTTAAAATTTCGTTCTTATGAATGCACCTCAGAGGTGCCGAAACCTTGAGCGAACTATTAAAAAATCGTTTGCAACCGGTTGGCTGTGAAATTCTTTCGTTGAAACAATTTATTGAAAAATTTATTGAAATTATCTACCAAGACCCAGGGTAAACCATAATACAACCTGACACAAAGTCTAACTCAAATAACACAATACCACAGAAATCCGTTGAATATAACCCAATAACATAGCTGGTAGAATTGTCAAGTATCGCTCTTCATCTGACACCACTACTATCACGAAATTTCATCTGAATATTAAGTATATTTCCAACCATTATTATAGAAGTGTGACAACACACAGCTGATTACTACTACAATAACAACGAAAGAATGCAGTCAGTAAACAAACAGACAGTTAGACAAATAATAAAATCGCTGATAATATGTCACTACTGCTGTCACTAAATGTCAAACAAGGGCTAAGATTTATTTCTGAACACTACAAAACTGATTACTACGACTACAACGATGTGAAATATAATCAGTAATAAGCAAACAGCAACAGAAAGAATGATGTTACATGGAAGTCAGGACTGGAAAAGTAAGTGAAATCATATTATTCATAAATAGGTTACATGTAATACAACGAATATCCTAAATTTATACGATGTTCTATTACAGATAACCTGATGATGGCTGTGTAACGGAAATAGGCCTGTAGTTCAAGTAATATAATATTCATAGTAGCGTAACTAGTTACGTAAGCCGGCCGAAGTGGCCGTGCGGTTAAAGGCGCTGCAGTATGGAACCGCAAGACCGCTACGGTCGCAGATTCGAATCCTGCCTCGGGCATGGATGTTTGTGATGTCCTTAGGTTAGTTAGGTTTCACTAGTTCTAAGTTCTAGGGGACTAATGACCTCAGCAGTTGAGTCCCACAGTGCTCAGAGCCATTTTTTTGAACCTAGTTACGTAAATATCGTATGGAGATACATAGCGCTATATTGCTGTGATGATCAGTAAGTGAAATGCATCAAACATTGTTCGTGTCTTACAGTTACGAAGTATGACGTTAGTTTCATTACCACACAGAGCTCGACAGACAAAAATGTTATTCACCCCTCCCCCTCCTTAACCCTTTGAGTCCTAACAAAACAGATACGAAAAATACGAATTGCAATTTTTCACAAAATTACCCCTTATCATCGTAGTATCGGACGAATACAAGAACAAACTGACATGCAGTAAACAATCAATTGCTTAAAGGAGGTAGTTTTACTTGGGAATATTGTCTGAATTTTTTTTACAGTAATCTTTATCATCACAATAAGCAAAGAATACAAGAAGAAATTGGCAAAAAGTAAACTGTCAATTGTTTTAAGGAGACAGTTTCACTTTGGAACCACTGGGACATAGTTTTCTACCTCCATCCTGTCATGTGACAGATTTCAAAGCAAAATCACATTGTTTCTAGACACTGTCTCATATCTTGAAACTTCCATGAACTGATAACTCATAACGTCTAAAACAAATTATAATTCGAAATAACAAGCGAAAATGGGCCTAAAATTTAATAATTTTTGTATCAATAATATATACTACTTAAGTGGGTCCATTTAGAAACCATTCATCAAAGCAGTAATACAAAGTCAAATTTACGTTATAATTCCTTTCACGGTGAATGATCCCCTCAAAACGGTCACTGTAAGAGAAAAAAATGCGTGTCACAATCTAGTACAGTAACGTAGCACTTTCTCTGCGACGGCTGTTGCTTTGAACACTGTAAATGACTGCTACAGCCTATTACATTTATAGGAGTACCTCAGTGCGCCCCTCCATGTCTCTGTATTGCCATGAAATCGGTGGTTTGGTGCCAAAGGCACTAGTACTCCGTAACAAAACAATAAATACCAGAAACCATCAGAAACCACTGGTACTCGAAGGGTTAAGAAAGCGCACTTTAAAGCGTTCTAGAGGGAGTGGATCTGGTATCAGGCGATATATGAATCTCCCATCGCTGAAGGAAGTAAAAAAATGTCATATGGCAGTCTTTGCTCGGGTATCCCATGAAGTGGGTTCAACCACATGTCGGGAAGCGTGTTCTTTCTTCATGCAGATATACAGGGTGGTTATAATTAAACTTTCGCTACTTGAGCCAGTGTAGATGGATAACCATTAACGATATGGATATTGAACTTTCCATAATGAGATTTTCACTCTGCAGCGGAGTGTGCGCTGATATGAAACTTCCTGGCAGATTAAAGCTGTGTGCCGGGCCGAGACTCGAACTCTGGACCTTTGCCTTTCGCGGGCAAGTGCTCTACCAACTGAGCTACCCAAGCACGACTCACGCCCCGTCCTCACAGCTTTACTTCTGCCAGTACCTCGTCTGCTACCTTCCAAACTTTACAGAAGCTTTTCTGCGAACTTTACAGGAATGATGTTCAGTGTGTGCGCTGCAGGATTTGCGTTGTTAATAGTGAACGGTGGAGTAGAGTTGAAACACAAGCACCACTGCGGATTACAATTACAAGACAGTCAACATCAGCCCGAATAAGGTGAACAGGGCTTTACTCGCAAAGCTGTTTTATCAAAACAACAGCAGTAGTGCTGTTGCTCTTCACATTAACGGAATTATAAGACCTTAAAGGAATACAAAGAGATCCTCTTTCCGCACTGGGGTTGAAGAACATGATCTGGAAGTTCAAATTAACTAGCGACTTGTGAATTGCCGATGGGAGAGGCCTACGGCCAATCGGGCCAAATGGTTCAAATGGCTCTGAGCACTATGGGACTTAACTTCTAAGGTCATCAGTCCCTTAGAACTTAGAACTACTTAAACCTAACTAACCTAAGGACATTACACACATCCATGCCCGAGGCAGGATTCGAACCTGCGACCGTAGCGGTCGCGCGACTCCAGACTGCAGCGCCTAGAACCGCTCGGCTACCCCGGCCGGCAATCGTGCCACAAGAAGGAACTGTTGTCACGGGTGAGAATGCTGGACACAACGTGCGATCTTCGAGCAATGCACAAGCAATGTCACGTTCCATGGTCCACCGTTCGAAAAGTGCTGCGAACAATTCTGAAATGATATCTCTAGTGCGGTTCCAGGCTCTCGCGACGCAGATGATCGTCACATTGAGCGACGGATGTAACCTGGAACGTAAACGTGGTACGAAATGTTACCCTCACACGTGGAAATTAAAATGTGTTTATTTCAATTTTTATTCGTTACTTCTCCTGCGCGTGTCCTTGAAAATGTTTCCACGATGTTTCATTGCGCTGCGACCACTCGTTTTATATATGGACCCTCTCAATTAGGAAAAGTTTACTTATATATATGAGAATTGTGTCGTATGTGTATTTGTAGATTGTAGGTGAGTGCAATGGATGCGTGTACAGTGTTATGTTTGTACTGTACACTGAGGACGAAAGAAAGGTGAGTGTGAAACCCGGTGCCGGCATATAACCTCCTCCTCTAGAATCGAGCTTAACGTCCCCATCTGACTGACGGATAACCATCCACAGCGTCACATGCCCTCTCTTTATGAGACACTGCACATCACCCTCAACACAGATAAATATGTGTGGTGCACGTAAATATATTCGGTTCGATAGATTTCTCTATAAGCAATCATTCTGTCTGAATCTATTTAAGGAGGAAAAACCACATAAATCTAAAGATAGCAACATATAACACGATAATCAGTTGTGAAAGCTTGCGTTAACAGTCTGACTTACATTAAATACATTGTCATTGTAATTCAATGGAACTCTTGCTGCTAACACATGCTGTGCCCAATAATGGCCTGTGGTAGCAACCGGTCGCTTATTAAAGAATGCTTCTAACAGCAGCTTATGATTTTACGCGAAGTCATTTCCATAGTTTATCAAAGCTGAGGAACACAATCAGTAGAACATATTTTTGATGTACTTCCAGCCTTGGGGAAGACAAGGGCTGCACTCGTACTTACTTTCAGATTGCTGAGAATTGCAGTTCACTTACGAAAGAGATCGTTTAGAAACATTTCTTCGACCATTTCTAGAGTATTTTTCGCTTGTGAAGATCGATTGACGGAAGAGATTGAAAGAAGAGCTGCGGCATTCGTCATAGGCTTATTTCGTTACCGAGAGAGCTTTACAGAAATGACGTGAGAGACGTTTCGTTTAGTGTGAAGAGGCTTACTAACGAATCTCCAGGACTTACTGTTGCCAAGTGAGTTACGAAGCATGTTATTTCCTTCGACATACATCTCGCGCAATGACCATGACAGTAAATTTAGACAAAAATGTTCACTTGTACAGCAGGGTGTCGGAAGGAGTTCGATACAGTTCCGCACTGTCGCCTGATATACAAAGTAAGAGTCTACGGTATATCAGACCAGCTGTGTGGCTGCATTGAAGAGTTTTTAGCAAGCAGAACACAGCATGTTGTTATCAATGGAGAGACGTCTACAGACGTTAAAGTAACCTCTGGCGTGCCACAGGGGATTGTTATGGGACCATTGCTTTTCACAATATATATAAAATGACCTAGTAGATAATGTCGGAAGTTCCATGTGGCTTCTCGCGGATGATGCTGTAGTATACAGAGAAGTTGCAGCATTAGAAAATTGTAGCGAAATGCAGGAAGACCTACAACGGATAGGCACTTGGTGCAGGGAGTGGCAACTGACCCTTAACATAGACAAATGTAATGTATTGCGAATACATAGAAAGAAGGACCCTTTATTGTATGATTATATGATAGCGGAACAAACACTGGTAGCAGTTACTTCTGTAAAATATCTGGGAGTATGCATACGGAACGATTTGAAGTGGAATGATCATATAAAATTAATTGTTGGTAAGGCGGGTACCAGGTTGAGATTCATTGGGAGAGTTCTTAGAAAATGTAGTCCATCAATAAAAGAGGTGGCTTACAAAACACTCGTTCGACCTATACTTGAGTATTGCTCATCAGTGTGGGATCCGTACCAGACCGGGTTGACGGAGCAGATAGAGAAGATCCAAAGAAGAGCGGCGCGTTTCGTCACAGGGTTATTTAGTAACCGTCATAGCGTTACGGAGATGTTTAACAAACTCAAGTGGCAGACTCCGCAAGAGAGGCGCTCTGCATCGCGGTGTAGCTTGCTCGCCAGGTTTCGAGAGGGTGCGTTTTTGGTTGAGGTATCGAATATATTGCTTCCCCCTACTTACACCTCCCGAGGAGATCACGAATGTAAAATTAGAGAGATTCGAGCGCGCACGGAGGCTTTCCGACAGTCGTTCTTCCCTCGAACCATACGCGACTGGAACAGAATAGGGAGGTAATGACAGTGGCACGTAAAGTGCCCTCCGCCACACACCATTGGGTGGCTTGCAGAGTATAAGTGTAGATGTAGATATTGTATTGTGTATTGAACCGGGACCTAGAAACGACGCAGAGGCTTCTTCCCGCCGTAGCCCGCAGTGGTTCACAACCCCACAACAGGCTACAGCAGTCCACCCGACCCACAATGAGCCCAGGATTATTGTGCAGTTCGACCCCAAATGGACCTCCCGGGAACGTCTCACACCAGACGAGTATACCCCCATACGTTTGCGTGGTAGAGTAATTATGATGTATGCGTACATGGAGACAGTGTTTGCGCAGCAATAGCTGACAGAGTATAACTGAGGCGGAATACGCGGAACCAGCCCGTATTCGCCGAGGTATATGGAAAACCGCCTTAAAAACCATCCACGGGCTGGCCGGCACACCGGACCTCGACACTAATCCTCCGGGCGGATTCGTACCGGGGACCAGGTGCTCCTTCCCGCCCGGCAAGCAGCTCGTTAGACCGCGCGGCTAGCCGGGCAGACACCGCCGACAGCCTCACTTTATGCGCCCCAACCGCGAATACGGGAAAAGACACTTGTAGGGTATATACTGTAGCACAACGTTGCGATGGCAGATGAGAGTACAGATGAAATTCATCTGGGTATTAGGCCGCATCATATAGTAATACTAAAACAACTATAAACCAGAGTCAACGTTTCGGCTGAGTTTGAAGTGCTTTCCTTCAGCGTTACGAAAGGAATGCTTTGTCGAATTGAAGAGCACCTCTGCAATGACAGAGCGAAACGTCGGGCTTGCCACATACATCCTGCACACGATAATTCGAATTTCAGGGACTCTTACAGTAAGTTCGAATAATTGAAAGTTCGGGTTAACGGAATTTCAGTAAGCAAAGTGGAATCAGGATGAAACGGAAATAACAGTACAAGTAAAAATAGTACTCTAGTTTTAATAACGTACGTACTTCCTGAAAGGGATCAGAAAGTATCAACTTCAACTTAGATTAAAAGCATGTTGACTTTTGAACATCTTAATCATTTTTTTATTTTAAGATTTTAAGATTTCAAGTTCCAAGACTGATTTCATTCCTGGCGTATAAGTGACGTCAGCACAGTATCTACAGTGGCAGCTTGAACTAACAACTGTAGGCAACATATGTGCATGCGGCCTGTGGGTTCTGAGTAAGCAGTGTTAAATAAGCAGTGCACCTGCGACCGAAGTGTGTCAAATGAAGCTTTCAAGACATTCTCCAGAACCAGAGGAAAGTGTGTGCAAAGTTTGTTCCGCACACCTTGACCTCCGAACAAAACCGATGAGGTATGGACGCCTACCGCGATTTAATTGTAATGCGTAGCACGGACATTTCTTTCCTGGGAAAAATCATCCAACGTAATGAGACTTGGAGTTATCTTTGCGAACCAATCACAAAACGACAAAGTGCAGAAACTCACATGAAGGGTCAACACTTTGACGGTACAACCGTCACTGAAGCCAACGTGACGCGAGAGGTGAACAACATTCCAAAGCAAGACAACACTCACACGACAACACGAACGTTCTACGCGTTGTACTCCGTGGGGGAAGAGAAGACTACGGAGAATATTTGAGGCATTAAACCAACCATCTCAACGTTTCTGAGTTTGCTGTTAACCCAGTTTCTCAGTTTTTGGACTGATGCAGCTACAAATTTTCGAGAATACACAAGATAAGTTCAGTTTCATTCCTTTTTTGATGATGAAAATCTATGTCCTAAATTTTTGCATTTTCTCCACAAATCTTCTTAAAAACGCAGTTATGCTACTTTTACAAGTTAATTAGTGGTCCACCACTTGTAGCGAACAATTCAACGCACAGACTGGCAGCAAGTGATAGTTGTTTTAGTCAAATGTTTGAGCGGAGCGAAACCAAGACTCCTAAGAAATGACACAATGAATTTTTGTAGAAATTTTCATAAACAAACGAGGTGTGGTGAATGGTCAGTTGAGATATCAAACTGATCAGCGTGACGAATACCGATTAATATTTAAGTATGCGATGTTCCACTATTTCAGAACGAAACTTGAAAAAAAAATTAAAGAATGGCAAATTAAAAAAAAATGTTTTCCTAAAAGTAAGAAATGAAACTGACTGAAGAAACATTTGACGCACCTTTGAATGATCCTCGAAATCATGTACAGTAAATAAGGTGCCGATTGAAAATTTAAATTTCCACCACAGAAATATCCCCTAGTACACTTTAAAAGTACAAGAATTTAAACACTGAAATAATTTCTCAATCGGCACCTCATTTACTGTAGACGATTTCGAGCATCATTCAAAGTCGTGTCAGATGTTTCTTTAATATGCGTATTTTATTTCTTACTTTTAGACGAATCATATCAGAAAACATATCACAAAACGTTTGACCGTTATTTTTGAATTTTTTTCCCTCATTCATATAACACCCTGAAAGGTATGTTTTGTACTCTGCCTTGACTAAAGTATTTCAATACAGATTTTTGAAGTGGTGAAAACTCCGCCTTCGTATCCGTTTCTTCCCTTCATATGATACGTTATCAGCAATCTTATCTTCTTGCTTCAGTATTATCGATGGCGTGGATGACGGAGTCCGGAAACTTTTTGCTACGCCCTTCTTTTCTTTTTCACTCCACATTCCGCTGCGTCAGTAACCTGCTTCTTTTCTGCGCGAGTCAAACATTTGTACTTCTTTGTAGTCATTTTTAAACGGCGGCCGCGGTGGCTGAGCGGTTCTAGGTGCATCAGTCCGGAACCACGCGACTGCTACGGTCGCAGGTTCGAATCCTGCCTCTGGCATGGATGTGTGTGATGTCCTTAGGTTAGTCAGGTTTAAGTAGTTCTAAGTTCTAGGGGACTGATGACTGATGACCTCAGATGTTAAGTCCCATAGCGCTCAGAGCCATTTGAACCATTTTTAGGACGGATATGTGCTATAGGAAGCTATGTAGTGTTAAAAAAAATGAAAAAGTAAAAAAACTTTCGCGACGAGTTAGATGACGGAACAATTATCTGAAACAAATGACGACAGAGTTGGATTTATCGAGTTTTAGATAACTGCTGACTTCTAATAACAGTGTTCTTTTGGCGAAAATGGCTTCGATTTATCGAATGCACCAAAACACATAGGATTTCTTCAATTTATCGAAATTTTTTCAAAGGACTTGACGGTAAGTTCTATTTATTGAGAAATACTGTTTATTCAAGTTGGAACTAGAAAGAGGCGACCATAGCTGTGTCGGAGTTACAAAACGATGAGACCAAATGCACAAGAGAATTGTCTTGAAAATCACACTGACATGCAGACGATTAACTGGGGTAAACACAAAATAGGATAAGACTCCTTCTGGTGGGACACGAAGCTACAGCTACTCCAGCGCACAACGTGCTAGACTGTAGAGCCCTTGCAGCCAGTCAGAGCAGAGCGTTAACGTAGAGCGGGAGCGCGGCGTGCCCTGGCAGTGGTTGCTTCTCCACGCCACACCACGCCACAGGCCACGGGCCACACCGCGCTACTACGCCGTTTGGACACGGCCGCCGGGAACCCAGTGATGAAGCCGTTACAGGCCGTAATCCAGCGGACGCCGAGCATTATGCTAATCGAGGCGTTTCCTGACGACTTCACGCGTTTTGGTTCTTACCGGTCGGAAATCCGAGTGGCCCTTTCAGATTACTCCCGGCGCTGACGCCTTTAAATTAAGCCAAACATGACGCGTGGAATGCGGGGCTGGCCTAGGCAGGAGGACTCTTGTCTGTCAGCCACACCCCGGCCCAGGTCCCTGGCAGCAGCCGGCATCTCCCTCGCTGGTGGGAACGCTTAGTGCTGCAGCAGAGTTTATCTGTATCTTGTATCGGATTCAGTTTTATCCCGTTTTACTGGACGAATGTTCGTCGTTGTACCACATTTTTACAAGTTATTTTTCAGATTCTATCACAAAGTACAGTCTACGTCTACAACGAAAGCCATTTACTTCTTTTTCAAATCAAGCGGACTACCTAAGCCGGCGTGTGGTCGAGCGGTTCTAGGCGCTTCAGTCTGGAACCGCGCGACCGCTACAGTCGCAGGTTCGAATCCTGCCTCGGGCATGGATGTGTGGGATGTCCTTAGGTTAGTTGGGTTTAAGTAGTTCTAAGTCTAGGGGACTGATGACCTCCGCTGTTGAGTTCCTTAGTGCTCAGAGCCATTTTTAGACTACATAACTGGTATCAGTTCAATGAAAATTCCCTGAAAATATTCCCCGTTTTGTACAAAATTTTGCAGGCGAAAGAAAAATAACACGATCTAATTGCTATTTGACTGATACCCAGAACGTTTTTCTTAAAATCTTCATAGCACAACGAGTAATTTGAGAGGAGCCTGAACACCTATTGAAGTGTATGCAAGATTATCAGCACTATCTCCTGATACAATGTGCAAGCATATTTCTATCCTTTCTTCCAGACACGTGTAATGAGAACGTAAACGAATGTGAAGTTCGATACTCACTCCGAACGCATTCAGGATCAAAAAGAGCTCTCGAAGTTCTCAACTAAACAAACCTAGCTCACGCTTAATTTTTTATATTTTCTGCTACCAGTCATTTTATGTTTGATTTAACACACTGCAACGTGTTTCAAGCCTGTTTTGCTAATCATCAGGCGTTTATGCGGACAGAAAATTGTTACTTCAAGATAAAACATCTTAATCTAAATTAACACATAACTGTTTTGTTCACTGTGTGCCGTTGGGGTGGCTGTGATGGCTGTGAGGGGGGGGGGGGATGGGAGGCACTGGATGGCTAGAAACCTTCTGCTGAAATACAGATGTGGCCCATTTGTTTGTGACTGACACCATACCCTGCGTTGGCTGCAGATAGTTTTGCATCAATTGTTGCGGCGCGATAGTCGTGTGAAACACCTTTTATATGTCAGTTGTTCACTTTCGATTTTGACGTCCCAAGGCTTCATTTGCATCGTTGGTACACTGTCGAAGCTGTTGTGTAACTCTATATTATTGCACTGCTTACTCCGACACTGCTCTGGACGTATTTCACTGCACAAACTTTTCTACATATATGTACACAGCATACACTTAATACAATATGGCATCCTTGCAGCTTGTGCACGAGTATCGACTACCCCTACTTTACAGCGATATTCGCGATACTGACGTTCTGGTAGTCCTTGGTTTCACTCTGGCACATCTTAAACCTATTGCATTACAACTGGCGTAAGATTACTGAAGAATATTTTGAGTTTTTTAATTCATTTATCTCACTAAGAATATTATCTCCATATTTCGTATTATGAATGAAAATTATATTTCTTATATGATATCTCTTCATTTACTTTTCCCAAATTTGTGCAAAATATCAAGGTTGACTTAGATTTCTTTCTGTGAAAAACATGCAAAGAATTGGAAAACACTTCTGCTTATGGCAGGTTATCTGAAAAACAGTTCCGCTAAAGGCTGAACGTATTTAGCAAATTGTGATCACAGCAGTTACCGATTTAAGTAAGAATACATGAAAACATTGGAAAATCTCAGGAAAGCATGTTAATGTTCTTCAACGACTGGGATCAAAACAAATGAAGAGAAATTTAGAGCAATTTTTTATTATTATTCAATAACCAAGTGAGAAATATCCGTACCAAGATTACATACATTTGTCCTCTAATGCACCACGTGAAGAACATTCCCACTAAGCATTTGAATCTGTACAAGAAGAAATCCCATACAATCATAAATCCTTAATGCCTGAATATATTCCTTCATGGAAGGAAAAAATAAAAAATTATGTCGCTCTAGAAGTACCCGAAACACTCAGAACATGGCAACCCATCTCCGAAGTGTTGGTAGCTTCGTGTAGAATCCGCACCTACCAGCACTGGCACTCGAAATCAGTTAACCTTACACTTATTACAGCCGCAATGGTACGATGTGAATTCGCGACGCCCAGCATTAAGGGCGTAAATTCCCATAGTAATAATAAATTAGTGGGATAACAACATGTGGCCGCGGGCTGCACTCATGGGTGAATGAATCAAGTACCGATACTGATCCTTGAACATGCAACAATGCCTCGCTCTTTGAACAACAAATTTAACCTTAGTGACAAAGACGGTGCATTTATAAAGTTGAAAACTTGGCAAATGAAATACTAAGCCAATGCTTAAGCGAGCCACGATCTCACCATGAGCACTTGTGTGTTGCAGTGTAGAAAATGTCTCTCGAAACGAAACATCAGAATCGGAAATGTCATCTAGATAATGCAGACAGCGTCTTCGTAATGCATCTAGCCCAACTCTCCCAGAAACACAAGTGTGCTTTGTCTGATTGTCCAATTATGCACAATGCTCAAACTCTACCGCCTACCGTGACACTGTATTGATCAGAGAGTTACTTCTGCGTAGTAAAGCGTATAGATGTACGAGTCTGCAAATCAGTGTTGAAGAGCATGACACAGCTACCTAAGCTTTGTACCTCATGTCAGCATTTCTTCCCTTTCCAATAGCGTATGGAGTGCGAGATGAATGAGTGTCCTCGCTGTAATTAGCGTAATCCTGTGCTCGTGCTCCCTTTGGAAGCGAAACGTATGGGTCTGCAGCATGAGGGTCATTCAGTAATTAAAGAAATAGCTGTACATCAAAAATAGATTATTAAATCAGTACCGTTATTTATCTATTTTTACACATAATTGCCACCAATTTTTATGCACTCTGGAATGGCGGAATCCTTCCGTCTATCTATTACAAACCTAAACAAGCTAAGCTTTGGATTATGTGTGTTGGCTTTCCTGAACTGTGCAGGTTGGATACTGAGAACGGCATAGTGTTACTTGCAAATCAGAGGCTCTGCAGGTCCTTGGAATGACCACCATGAAAACCAGAACATTGGTACAGTTGGGTTTCCACGAGCACCAAGGATACCTAGCGGTTCTCCGAGGGAGTGACTAGCAAAAGCTGTATACCAAATACTGTTCAGAAAATCCAAGAAGGGAGATAATTAGAGTAATACAGCGACAATAAAACTAACATTCCGAAAAGAGAAAATTGTAGCTTACAGTAGGGTCAAATCCGACTCAAAGATTAAAAGGTAATAGCAAAAATAGACGAAATGGGGAGGATGATTATCCTGTGGTTGGTTGGAGTTTCTTCTGAAGTGCTGACCTGACAGAACGTGCCAACTGCCCAGGATTCTCTTTCACCTCCTAGGGAGACATGGTATATTGCATAGGCTTGGTGGCTTTGACTTCTCTTATAGGCTTGGAGAACATAAGAATGTGGAATGGTAGCAGTGTTGTGTTGCTCGGCCGGTTTAGTCAAAACTGCCCTGTACCATTGTCAAACTCCATTAAATTAATAAACACAATCTAAAGCAATTTACAGCTGAAAATGAGATTAAACTATGGTTAAAAATGACGTTAGTGATTTTTACCTCTAACTTCTAAATATCCACCGTAAATTATTATGCTGGAGGATTGTTTAAACGTGTAGTTGGGAATGCTATTAACTGCACTTCGAGCGGAGGCCGGCCGAAAAGAGGAAAGCGATTCAGTGTCCCCAGACACCACCACTGTGGCAGGGGAAGGAGAAGTCAGGTATGATCCGTGAGCAGTAAACTGCATGCGGGACAACCTTTGGTGCAGAGGCATTGTCGGGTTTTGCGTCCTAAGCGATGAATACTTTTATGTACTGTTTCTAATGTGGGGAGTCGATGGGCCCCAAGAAGACGGTCACGAGCTAACGATGGCGGGGAGTGCAATACTGCAGTGCCCTGCGCCCTGCAGAAGCCCGTATTTTGGTAAACGCTCTACCCAGAATGGTTGAAAGATAAGATCTCTGTAGACGAGTGAGAGAAGAGGGCACACGGCTCTTTCGTGCTTAAGAACATGTCACCCGAAGCTGTCAGGATAAATGAATTTTTGGCTCTGCTAGGAAACAGTAAAAACAGTTACCACTGGATAATTTAGAAGGGGCGTTCAATAAGTACTGCAACAAATTATTCTTCTGAAAGCAGGTTTTATTCAGGATTCAAAGACACTATATTATTCCCCACTCCTTTGCTCTTTTAGCTATAAGACACTGTTTTTCAGCATAACCTCCTAGTATTGGGACAACACCAATTCTACCCCACAGGGTGCCCCAAAAGTTCCCATATGACGACGTCATCCAAGATGGTAGCGATGATGTCACCCCACTGCAGGATGGTTCTACCATATAGGGTGCCCCAAAAGTTCCGGCATGCTGACGTAATCCAAGATGGTGGCACTGATGTCAGCTGATGATGCAAGTACCATTATCCAAGACGCGGATTTTGGCGGCAAGTTTGAATTTTGGCGGGAAAGTGACACACCCCTCTCCCCCACAAAAAATGGCGTTAAGTTCAAATTCCAAGAGGATAATGCGTCACAGCCCAGTTACCTCATCGTGGGAAGATAGCTCACTTGGCTTACCTCCACTAACCTATGTCACCCGACCATGACTTCCTCATACCAATGGACAGCAAGTTTGAGTTTTTGTTGTAAATGAAGGTCACTTGGTGTTTCCCTACCAACCTGAGAAAATTGCAGGAAGAAAAGACACTTGTAATAACCTAAGTCATCCAACTGCCACCTCCTCCTAAGGATTCGTGTGAGAAAAGGACTTGTCTTTATTTAACCAATATCATGCATCTGTGTTTGACACAGGGTCCAGAGCCCAACTGGCTTAGTACACATCGCCACCAGCAGAGGGCACTCTCATGACGTCAGGTGATGATGCAAGTACCATAATCCAAGATGACGGCACCCAGTGTGTCCACCATGAGATCCGGGCTCGAACTGACTTAGTACATATCATCACTCCCAGATGGCGCTATCGTGACGTCAGGTTTGATGCAAGTACTGTTATTCAAGATGGCAGTATACATTTTATTGGCCATGTGCTCTAGACACAGCCACTGCATGATTCTATTATGTAATCAAAGATCGTCTGCTCTCTCTCTCTCTCTCTCTCTCTCTCTCGCATATTTATAATGGGATACGTGGTGCGTGTGTGGCCAACAAGCGCGCGACTGCTGATGTCACAGACTCCAGCCTGGATGTTCACACCCACGCCACAGATAGTCTTCTGGAACTGAGCACATAACGCATGTAGTGTATGAGTTACCTAAGTTCTTAATTCCATTTCAATTTAAATCATATTCAATAACTGAATGTACCATTTCGATATTCAATGATCAAATGAGAAGGTCCACATTTTCCCATTAGAGGTGCGGTGTTCCTTCGTGGCATGCCACCCCCCCCACCCCTAAAATGCTGTTCTCCTATTGGCTACTTCATTAGTCACGTGATTAGACGTCATAGAACCTATATAAAGCAAACTACAACCCAGCTCACTCTCACTCTACTCCTATACTTGGTCCAGTACGTTTATCGTCACCTTACTTTCTCCTTCAGTATGAAGCGAACAGGATCCACCAGCAGCAGTGACAGTGGTAGCAAGTGCTGCCAAGTAGACAAAGTTCAATTATCCACCCAGGTTGCTGCATCCTTTAACAGACTTTTTGTCTGTGTGTCTATGTATTATATCTGTTTTGGACCGCATTCTATACAGAATGATGAGTCCTTTAACAAATTCTATGTTTGTGTTACGTGCTATATCTGTTTTCGACCACACTCTATACAGATTGCTGAGTCCTTTAACACATTCTATGTTTGTGATGCGTGTTATATCTGGTTTGGACTGCATTCTACCCAGATTGCTGTGTCATTTAACAGATTCTATGTTTGTGTTATGTGCTATATCTCTTTTGGACCACATTCTATACAGATTGCAGAGTCCTTTAGCAGATTCTATGTCTGTGTGTCTCTGTGTTCAATGTCTCTATGATAAATCTGTTTTTCGACGGCAGACTGCTGCACCCCCTTTAAGTGACTGTACGTGTGTATGTGTGTGGTGCAGAGATTTTTTCCATACACGATATTATACTCAGTCTTTTCCATCTTTCTAGATTATATCCCGCAAATGCCGGCTGAGCTAGATCAGCAGCTAGAGGTGGAGAGGGCTCAAGCATAGCGCGAATGGCAGTACATTTGTAATAAAAATGTAGTTCTTAGATGAAATAATTGCCTGTAATATATATATATATATATGTGTGTGTGTGTGTGTGTGTGTGCTGATGAGTTGCTCAAGCCATGGAGCCAGAGTGGAGAAGGTGAATATTTTTTAACTGTGTCACTGCAGTTAATAATTGCACTTATTTAGTCTTATTATTATTTTTTGCTCTTTTAAATCTAAATCATTTAACTAATTTTTTCTTATTTATGTCACAGGTATATCACATGGTGTGTCCCGGATACCTAGAGCAGTGATTGTGGGTGTGGGAATCGGGGGCACACAGCCACAGAGGCCTGCTGCACGTTGTGTAGCCCCCATCAGAGCTGTGCAAGAGGAGGCAGCCACACTGCCTACTACTGCGCCACCCCAAGCCTTCTGGCACCCATGGGCAATGCAGTCGGTGGGAGAAGAGCAGCAGGTGCATCAGTCTCCCACCCCACCAGTTGGTAATGGAAGCATCACATCCTGGGGGCCATCGCCACAGCCCGGTTGCTCCAGCTGGCCATCACCACCTCTGCCTCCTCCTCTACCAGCTCACCCCTGCCGCCAACGTGCGTGTGCCCATCTGCATACCCCTACCTGCAGATGAGGCACCATTGCCAGCCCCATCTTCGACCAGCTGGACACTTAGTTGTAGTACTAATAGTAATAATGATTATTCTGTTGCTAGCGGTAGTGCTCTCCCCCTTCCTAGTAATAGTGAAGTGGATCAGAATAATGGCGTAATGAACCCCCTAGAATAGTCAGCAGTTGCTAGGACTTTTGAGGGGCGCATCTCTTTCACTAGGATTGAGAATCCGGGAGGGAGGTACCATGACCCTGTCGGGTTTTTAGAGGTGTGCCTCTCTGTCTTGGAGACCGAGCTCCTTAAAGTCCTAGACAATCCGAGATTTAACGCTATCGCCTCGACATCCATATATATGTCTACGATCCAATAAATGGAGGTCCAGATATATTAAACTCCCTAAAGATATAGCAAACAAGAAGGCATGCATTAATATTGAAAATACAATGGATCAAGCTTGTTTTGCATGGTCAATCCTGGCTTGCGAGAGAAATTACCACTACAGAGATCATCTTGAGCGTCCGAGCAGTTACAAAGTCCGTGATATTAGGACATACTATAACTTTGATGGTATAGAGTTCCCTGTAAAGATCCAGGACATACATAAGTTTGAGGCTCAGAATACCGGAATATCGGTTCACGTTTATGGCCTGGAGAGGAATAAGAAGAATAACGACAAGTCAGATGAGCAAGACAAGCACACTGTAGCCGGCCTTCTCCATTTCTCAAAATTTGCAGGTGAGTGAAAGCTGCATGTAAACATGCTGCTCTTCTCTGAAGGTGATAATTATCACTATGTCTGGATCAAAGACATGTCCTGACTCCTGTCCTCCCAACTAAATAAATATGGGCATAAACAACATATTTGTTTAAGGTGTCTCAATTATTTTTCATCTGAAGAGTTATTAGCGATACATCTATTAGACTGCGCTCCCAAGGACTCAGTACGTGTCATTATGCCCACTGAGGAAAATAAGTTCATTAAATTTCAAAATGCTCACCACCAGCAGCGATGTCCTTTTGTAGCGTATGCCGACTTTGAATCCCTGCTGACTCCTATTACTCGTTGTTACGGGAACCCCTTAGCCTCATACAAACTTCACACAAAAGCACGTACCTTATGTGGCAGCGTTACAAGTTGTATGTGGATATGATTCTAAACTCAACCGATACCAGTCTTATGTAGGGAACGATCCGACGGTTTGGCTTCTCACTGAGCTTTAAAAACTTTCATGGGAAGTTGATAAGCTCTACAGCACCAACTTTCCGATGACCAAATCAAAGGAAGATGATGAAGTGCATGAAAAGGCGGTTAACTGTCATATTTGGGCTAGCTCTAGACAGAAAAGCGGAAACTCCTCGTACAGACCACTGTCATCTTACGGGTAAGTTCTGCGGTGCAGCTCATAACGCATGCAATTTGAAGTATCATTTACCTAGACACATACCCGACATTTTTCATAATTTGAGCGGGTATGATTTCCTAGTTGAGCACTGGCTAATTTCGGTATGAAGAAAGATCAGGTCAGTGTCCTCCCTGAAAGTGTTGAGATGTACACATCTTAAAACGAATGACGCCAAAAATAAAGCGCCGCTTCCTTGACTCATTACGCTTTATGCAGACTTCACTCCAGAAACTAGTTGAAACTTTACCTCGGAATAATATGGGTATCACTCAATCTGCATATCTCCATGAGGAAAAGTCCCAACTTGCGACTAGAAAAGGGGTTTTCTCATACAAGTACGTTGATAGTATGGCAAAACTCAATGAAACCAGGCTTCCTGACATATCTGCATTTACCAGTACTCTCACAGGTGATGCCATGATTACAGCAGATTATGGGCATGCCGTGAATGTCTAGTGAGAAATCAACATCCTCAATTTGGGAGAATATGCAAGACTATACATGGATATGGTAGCGAAACTCCAAGTGACCTTTGTTTACCGCAAAAATTCAAACTTGGCGCCAGTTAGTAGGAGGAAGTGGCGGTCGGGTGTCATAGGTTGGTGGGGGTAGGCCAAGTGAGCTATCTTCATGCGATTTTCTTTGCTTAGTAGAAATAACCAGGGTGTGATGCATTATTCTGTTGAAATTTGAACTTCCCGCCATTTTTGTGGGGGATGGGGTGTGGCACTTTCCCACCAAAATTCAAACTTGCCGCCAAAATACGCCATCTTGGACAACGGTACTTGCGTCATCAGCTGACATCAGCGCCACCATCTTGGATTACATCATGACGGAACTTTTTGGGCTCCCTATGTGGGGAAACCTGTGGGGTAGGATGGTGTTATCCCAATTCTCCTCCGTTCACTGCAGTGACCTTATGCCACCTTACTGGGAGGGCCTGTATGCCCGCATGGTACTACTCTACTGGTCGACATCGCAGCCAACTTCCTGCTACATCAATCACTTGTACATCATCCACGTGCTGTGTTCGCAAAGTACATCCTTGATTGCACTAAATATGGAAAGTGCGAGATCCGAGCTATAGGTGGATAAGGAAGAACAGTCCAATGAAGTTTTGTGAACTTCTCCCGTGTTCGTAGACTTATGTGAGGCATCACGTTGTTGAGGGAAGGAGAAGTTCATCCGTATTTTTGGGGGTGCAAGTCGTTTCTTCGAATTCCTGAGGGTCGCACAGTACAATTCGGAGATGATAGTTGCACTATGAGGGAATATGTCAAACAGACCAATCGCTTCAGAGTCTCAGAGGAACGTCACCATGAACTTACCGTCTAAGAGTGTGAGTATAAACTTTTTCTTCGGAGGAGAAGTGGTATCGTGCCACTCCATGGATAATCGTTTTATTTTCGGTTCGAAATGATGAACCCATCTGTCATCGCCTGAGACAATGTTCGACAAAAAATCTATGCAGTTCCGCATAGATGGTCCTTTGTTGCTCTTTATGGATTGCAGATAGGTGGCGTGGAATTAGGCGGGCCTACATCCTTGAGTGGACAAGTGTGTCAGCACTACCAACAGAGACATCCAGTTGTGCAGCAAGGTGTTTTATTGTGATCCGACGATCACATCGAACGAGGTTTTCCATTTGTTCCTGAACTGGAAGAGTCACGACTGTGTGCAGAGGGGCGGCAAGCGGGAGATGGGACAGGTTTGGGTGGCCTTGTTGCGGTGATGACAAGCGCCTCATCCAAAGACTCACCGTGCTTTTTTCTTTACTGCCAAGTCTCGGTAGACATTCTGAAAGCGCCTATGACTATCTACGAAGCTCCGGCTTTCCGTAAAAACACGCTCAATGACAGCTCTCTAGCTGGAACACAACTCCGTTACAGACTCCATGTTGGAGGCTACGAATAGCGCCGACACCTACCGGTACTCTATGAAATTATAGAAGCTCAAGCGGGACTATTACAAGCTGTCCCACAACAAATTCCGCATTTTTTCAACCGAAATCGGCCGTGAAAAAAAAATCTGTTGCGTTACTCATTGAACGCCTTCGTAAATGAAATCTGTAGTGGTGGAGAAGGTATGGTTGGCTCAACTGTGAAATTGGACAGATGGTAGGGGCCAGAGGTTGCCTGCTTCTGAGCTTCAGCACTAAAAATCCCATATGATTGGTTAATTATGCTAAAACTGAGTATGGAAGGGAGATTTTTACATTGTTAGAATGGAAGTAATTGGTCGACACTCGGAAGATCAATGGTGATCAAAAATCATGCAATAGAGCAAAAATTCTGCTCCTTTCTGGGAGCGCTCTGTGGAACTTACTTCCATCCGAGACTCGCCAGCAGATACTTGAAACGAGAGAGGGTCTTTGATTCTGGGCTCTGAAGGAGAGCATCTACGTCTACATCTACATTTATACTCCGGAAGCCACCCAACGGTGTGTGGCGGAGGGCACTTTACGTGCCACTGTTATTACCTCCCTTTTCTGTTCCAGTGGCGTATGGTTCGCGGGAAGAACGACTGTCTGAAAGCGTCCGTGCACGCTCGAATCTCTATAATTTTAGATTCGTGATCTCCTCGGGAGGTATAAGTAGGGGGAAGCAATATATTCGATATCTCATCCAGAAAACGCACCTTCTCGAAACCTGGCGAGCAAGCTACACCGCGATGCAGAACGCCTCTCTTGCAGAGTCTGCCACTTGAGTTTGCTAAACATCTCCGTAACGCTATCACGGTTACCAAATAACCCTGTGACGAAACGCGCCGCTCTTCTTTGGATCTTCTCTATCACCTCCGTCAACCCGATAAGGTACGGATCCCACACTGATGAGCAATACTCAAGTATAGGTCGAACGAGTGTTTTGTAAGCCACCTCCTGTGTTGATCATTTTCTAAGGACTCTCCCAATGAATCTCAACCTGGTACCCGCCTTACCAACAATTAATTTTATATGATCATTCCACTTCAAATCATTCCGCACGCATACTCCCAGATATTTTACTGAAGTAACTGCTACCAGTTTTTTTTTTCCGCTATCATACACTCCTGGAAATTGAAATAAGAACACCGTGAATTCATTGTCCCAGGAAGGGGAAACTTTATTGACACATTCCTGGGGTCAGATACATCACATGATCACACTGACAGAACCACAGGCACATAGACACAGGCAACAGAGCATGCACAATGTCGGCACTAGTACAGTGTATATCCACCTTTCGCAGCAATGCAGGCTGCTATTCTCCCATGGAGACGATCGTAGAGATGCTGGATGTAGTCCTGTGGAACGGCTTGCCATGCCAATTCCACCTGGCGCCTCAGTTGGACCAGCGTTCGTGCTGGACGTGCAGACCGCGTGAGACGACGCTTCATCCAGTCCCAAACTTGCTCAATGGGGGACAGTTCCGGAGCTCTTGCTGGCCAGGGTAGTTGACTTACACCTTCTAGAGCACTTTGGGTGGCACGGGATACATGCGGACGTGCATTGTCCTGTTGGAACAGCAAGTTCCCTTGCCGGTCTAGGAATGGTAGAACGATGGGTTCGATGACGGTTTGGATGTACCGTGCACTATTCAGTGTCCCCTCGACGATCACCAGTGGTGTACGGCCAGTGTAGGAGATCGCTCCCCACACCATGATGCCGGGTGTTGGCCCTGTGTGCCTCAGTCGTATGCAGTCCTGATTGTGGCGCTCACCTGCACGGCGCCAACACGCATACGACAATCATTGGCACCAAGGCAGAAGCGACTCTCATCGCTGAAGACGACACGTCTCCATTCGTCCCTCCATTCACGCCTGTCGCGACACCACTGGAGGCGGGCTGCACGATGTTGGGGCGTGAGCGGAAGATGGCCTAACGGTGTGCGGGACCGTAGCCCAGCTTCATGGAGACGGTTGCGAATGGTCCTCGCCGATACCCCAGGAGCAACAGTGTCCCTAATTTGCTTTGAAGTGGCCGTGCGGTCCCCTACGGCACTGCGTAGGATCCTACGGTCTTGGCGTGCATCCGTGCGTCGCTGCGGTCCGGTCCCAGGTCGACGGGCACGTGCACCTTCCGCCGACCACTGGCGACAACATCGATGTACTGTGGAGACCTCACGCCCCACGTGTTGAGCAATTCGGCGGTACGTCCACCCGGCCTCCCGCAAGCCCACTATACGCCCTCGCTCAAAGTCCGTCAACTGCACATACGGTTCACGTCCACGCTGTCGCGGCATGCTACCAGTGTTAAAGACTGCGATGGAGCTCCGTATGCCACGGTAAACTGGCTGACACTGACGGCGGCGGTGCACAAATGCTGCGCAGCTAGCGCCATTCGACGGCCAACACCGCGGTTCCTGGTGTGTCCGCTGTGCCGTGCGTGTGATCATTGCTTGTACAGCCCTCTCGCAGTGTCCGGAGCAAGTATGGTGGGTCTGACACACCGGTGTCAATGTGTTCTTTTTTCCATTTCCAGGAGTGTATAATCACACAATAAAGGATCCTTCTTTCTATGTATTCGCAATACATTACATTTGTCTATGTTAAGGGTCAGTTGCCACTCCCTGCAACAAGTGCCTATCCGCTGCAGATTTTCCTGCATTTCGCTACAATTTTCTAATGCTGCAACTTCTCTGTATACTACAGCATCATCCGCGAAAAGCCGCATGGAACTTCCGACACTACCTACTAGGTCATTTATATATATTGTGAAAAGCAATAGTCCCATAACACTCCCCTGTGGCACGCCAGAGGTTACTTTAACGTCTGTAGACGTCTCGCCATTGATAACAACATGTTGTGTTCTGTTTGCTAAAAACTATTCAATCCAGCCACACAGCTGGTCTGAAATTCCGTAGGCTCTTACTTTGTTTATCAGGCGACAGTGCGGAACTGTATCGAACGCCTTCCGGAAGTCAAGGAAAATGGCATCTACCTGGGAGCCTGTATCTAATATTTTCTGGGTCTCATGAACAAATAAAGCGAGTTGGGTCTCACACGATCGCTGTTTCCGGAATCCATGTTGATTCCTACAGAGTAGATTCTGGGTTTCCAAAAACGACATGATACTCGAGCAAAAAACATGTTCTAAAATTCTACAACAGATTGACGTCAGAGATATAGGTCTATAGTTTTGCGCATCTGCTCGACGACCCTTCTTGAAGACTGGGACTACCTGTGCTCTTTTCCAATCATTTGGAACCTTCCGTTCCTCTAGAGACTTGCGGTACACGGCTGTTAGAAGTGGGGCAAGTTCTTTCGCGTACTCTGTGTAGAATCGAATTGGTATCTCGTCATGTCCAGTGGACTTTCCTCTGTTGAGTGATTCCAGTTGCTTTTCTATTCCTTGGACACTTATTTCAATGTCAGCCATTTTTTCGTTTGTGCGAGGATTTAGAGAAGGAACTGCAGTGCGGTCTTCCTCTGTGAAACAGCTTTGGAAAAAGGTGTTTAGTATTTCAGCTTTACGCGGTCATCCCCTGTTTCAATGCCATCATCATCCCGGAGTGTCTGGATATGCTGTTTGGAGCCACTTACTGATTTAACGTAAGACCAGAACTTCCTAGGATTTTCTGTCAAGTCGGTACACAGAATTTTACTTTCGAATTCACTGAACGCTTCACGCATAGCCCTCCTTACGCTAACTTTGACATCGTTTAGCTGCTGTTTGTCTGAGAGGTTTTGGCAGCGTTTAAGCGTGGAGTGAAGCTCTCTTTGCTTTCGCAATAGTTTCCTAACCTTCTTGTTGAACCACGGTGGGTTTTTCCCGTCCCTCACATTTTTACTCGGCACGTACCTGTCTAAAACGCATTTTACGATTCCCTTGAATTTTTCCCATAAACACTCAACATTGTCAGTGTCGGAACAAAAATTTTCGCTCTGATCTGTCAGGTAGTCTGAAATCTGCCTTCTATTACTCTTGCTAAACAGATAAACCTTCCTCCCTTTTTTTATATTCCTGTTAACTTCCATATTCAGGGATGCTGCAACGGCCTTATGATCACTGATGCCCTGTTGTGCATTTACAGAGTCGAAAAGTTCGGATCTGTTTGTTATCAGTAGGTCCAAGATGTTATCTCCACGAGTCGGTTCTCTGTTTAATTGCTCGAGGTAATTTTCGGATAGTGCACTCAGTATAGTATCACTCGATGCTCTGTCCCCACCCGTCCTAAACATGAGTGTCCCAGTCTATATCTGGTAAATTGAAATCTCCACCTAAGACTATAACACGCTGAGAAAATTTATGTGAAATGTATTCCAAATTTTCTCTCAGTTGTTCTGCCACTAATGCTGCTGAGTCCGGAGGTCGGTAAAAGGAGCCAATTATTAACCTAGCTCGGTTGTTGAGTGTAACATCCACCCATAATAATTCATAGGAACTATCCACTTCTATTTCACTACAGGATAAACTACTACTAACAGCGACAAAAACGCCACCACCGGTTGGATGCAATCTATCCTTTCTAAACACCGTCTGTGCCTTTGTAAAAATTTCGGCAGACTTTATCTCTGGCTTCAGCCAGCTTTCTGTACCTACAACGATTTCAGCTTCGGTGCTTTCTATCAGCGCTTGAAGTTCCGGTACTTTACCAATGCAGCTTCGACAGTTTATAATTATAATACCGATTGCTGCTTCGTCCCCACATGTCCTGACTTTACCCCGAACCCTTTGAGGCTGTTGCCCTTTCTGTACTTGCCCAAGGCCATCTAACCTAAAAAACCGCCAAGTCCAAGCCACACAACCCCTGCTACCCGTGTAGCCGCTTGCTGCGTGTAGTGGACACCTGGCCTATCCAGCGGAACCCGAAACCCCACCACCCTATGGTGCAAGTCGAGGAATCTGCAGCCCACACGGTCGCAGAACCTTCTCAGCCTCTGATTCAGACCCTCCACTCGGCTCTGTACCAAAGGTCCGCAGTCAGTCCTGTCGACGATGCTGCAGATGGTGAGCTCTGCTTTCATCCCGCTAGCGAGACTGGCAGTCTTCATCAAATCGGATAGCCGCCGGAAGCCAGAGAGGATTTCCTCCGATCCATAGCGACACACATCATTGGTGCCGACATGAGCGACCACCTGCAGACGGGTGCACCCTGTACCCTTCATGGCATCCGGAAGGACCCTTTCCACATCGGGAAAGACTCCCCCCGATATGCACACGGAGTGCACATTGGTTTTCTTCCCCTCTCTTGCTGCGATATCCCTAAGGGGCCCCATTACGTGCCTGACGTTGGAGCTCCCAACTACCAGTAAGCCCACCCTCTGCGACCGCAAGGATCTTGCAGACTGAGGGGTAACCTCTGGAACAGGACAAGCAGCCATGTCCGACCGAAGATAGCCTGAGACAGAGCCTGAAACCAGTTCGTTAGTTAAACTGGAGAGGCCTTCCGTTCAGCCCTCCGGAATGTCGTTCGCCCCCTGCCACACCTCGAGACGACCTCCCACTCTACCACAGGTGAGGGATCAGCCTCAATGTGTTCAGTATCCCGGGCAGCCACAGTCGTAGTCCGATCGGGGGATGCGTGGGACGAGCTGGCCGTCCCCGACAAACCCCCATCCGGACCCCCACAGTGATGCCCATTGGCAACAGCCTCAAGCTTTGTGACCGAAGCCAACACTGCCTGAAGCTGGGAGCGAAGGGATGCCAACTCAGCCTGCATCCGAACACAGCAGTTGCAGTCCCTATCCATGCTAAAAACTGTTGTGCAAAGAACGTCTGAACTAATCTAGACCAGAAGACCTAGAATTCTCAACCATCATCACTGCCACTCACTGGCACCGGTAACGCGAACTGTGGTAAGCAGTTGCTGCAACTGCAAATCGAGCTATACCATGTACATAAGGATTTCAGACTGACGTTACGGTTTTCACAGTTTTTATTAGGAGTGACGAACTCAACATGTGCTCTATCAAGATAGTGGGTGCATGTATGCTTCTTTCCGTAGTCGCTCTTCAGCTAACATTCGACAATCACTGTGCGACCTCCGAGAATTTAGTGGTTTACCCTGTAAGGCGGCTATAATTTCGCACCTTACAAGCACTCATCCACATAACTCGTCGTGAACTACAACCACAAGTAGGTAATATTTGATAGGTTGTACATCGTATATATGAATATTTAAAGGAGACAGACATTGTCAAGTATGCCTTGTAAAAAATTGTTAATGCTTATTGCATGAAAGGTGACAGACTGTCTCTATTAACAGAATAGCCTAATTAATGACTGCCTATACTAGTAGGATTGCCTATACTAGTAGGTTGGAACGCCAGTGGAGATGAAACGGCAGGCAGAACTCAAGCTCTGGGTTGAAGACCTGCACAGGTGTTGGTACTGCTTAAAAATAGTAGTAGCTAAACTGACGTCGTGGCACCTGAGCTTTGGAGCACGGGCGTCCCCTATTGTGGCAGGACTGGAAGAATAACCGGGAACTCTTCAAATATAGGACGCAGGTGAGATGAACAAAGAAGCGGCATCTCGGAAACCACGCAGGCCGGCTTACTTCCAAGGATTTTTACGCAGAAACGTACCATTGTACAAGTATAAGTTTTTCCTCGCAAACTTTCCGCGCTGGACGACAAAAGACTAAAATATGGTTGGTCTGCGTTCGGAAGAATCTGTAGAGAGGAAGAACATTCCGTGGTTTCGGGGATATGACTCGTTTTCGGAGTTACGAGGATGGGGAGCCGGGCCTTGCTGGTAGGCCAGCGGTGGAGAGACGAGGCTTCCGTTGTGGGTGCCCGGGTGTAACGGTCGCTCGGTATCAGCTTTGTTGGTACAGACGGACTTGCTGTCTTTGATCTCAGGAGAATTTATAAAAAAAATGGCTCTGAGCACTATGAGACTCAACATCTGAGGTCATAAGTCCCCTAGAACTTTGAACTACTTAAACCTAACTAACCTAAGGACATCACACACATCCATGCCCGAGGCAGGATTCGAACCTACGACCGTGGCGGTCGCGCGGTTACAGACTGATGTGCCTATAACCACTCGGCCACATCGGCCGGCGGAGAATTTATAGTTAGAAGAGTTAGGCACTGTACTGTTGTCAACATATACGACTCTGGACTTCACCTATGGGTTGGAAGTCGTCGTTGAGTACACAGTGTTCGGTAATTGAGAGCACTTCTTCTGTCTATACTTACGTTGAGACATCAGAACTCCGTCCTTGTGGCTGGGAGTTCGTGTTTCTCGTATGTAGAACACAGAGATGAGAAGACAGTAGTAGAGTATATTAGTCAGAGGACCACCTTCTGCTGTCCTAGTGTTTGAAAGAGTTTATTTGCAGCTGGAGTTCTTCCATCGTCGCGGACGAGTACGAGAATCATCACTTCGACGCAGCGGACGCAGTACATATGGTGATATCGCAAATTGCTTCGGCTTATTAGGGCTATAAAGCTAAACAGCTGTAATCACGTTAGTTTGTTTCCACTGAGATTCCACACCACCGTAGATCATCTTTGAAAGTAGTGTCTTCTAGTGTTTGGTACGTAGATGATGTCAGTCATTTCACGTTATTGATATTAGATCGCGTAGTCATAATAAGGGCAGAGCTGGGCAACTGATAAATAATTTTAGTTAGGAAATACAGTCATTGTACTTAAAGGGTTGATTTTAATCTATAATAAATATATAATGAACAGCAATGTTTATCATTTAGTAGTATTAGTTGCCTTCATCATACATTTATGTTTATATTTTAATTGATGTAGAGAAAGAGGATGAAGAGATCCTAAGATCCGCTTCAGAGGGTAGTCAGACAGGACTAAATCATCATTTTAGCGTTTATTATTCTGTGTTACGCACATTCATTTACACCTGCCTGGAGTAGCATCTTAGATAACAACAGGAATCAGGAACAATCAATTGAAATTAGACCATCAAACCCTTTGAGAGTATGCCAAAATGACATAGAATAAGTATGGAGAATTGAAGTGAGCTTGTATGGCGAAAGTAAAGTACAATCTATATAGTTAGTAATTAAGTTCTTACACTGAAGGGATATGTAGATTTATCATATTTTCTATAATATTATCATGTTAAAAGAGGTTCTACAGTATATAAAAGAATGTTGTGGGTAAGAAAATTAGGGTATGTTTCTTTGTGTAGGCTATAACTATGAGCGCAGCAAGCTGAGCGTATAATTTTCGAAGGTGTTTAGAGTTTAAGGTGTTCTATCTGTCCATGAAGAATAAAGTAAAATTGAGAAACGTGTGGTACTTCAAAAATGTTGTAAAGATGTGTGAATAGATAAAAATTGCTGAGCAGTTGATGTGGAATATATTAGCAGAGAACGTCAGTAGTTAAAATTTTAGAAATGAACGTCTATTTTACATGTTTAGCAATGGGGTCATTAATGAGTGACTTGCTAGTAGGGATTGCGGTGACACTCAGGTGTGTCGTCCCAGCGTGATTTATCTCCACTGAGAGAAACGGGAGTTCAACAGATGGACAGCTCCACGCGTCTACGCGACAGTGTACCGTTATTTATATGGAAATGTCGCATTTAAGTTGTTAAAAGAAATGGAATAATTGTGTACATGGTGGCCAATTTTGCGGAATTCCATATGAGCGCACCAGAATATTATTTATGTGTTAGAGAAACATGAAATGGAAGTGCAATAAGGAGATCGACACGTAAAATAAGGAATATATGAAGCTGCAAGTGCAAAGCACATGCCACAGAGGGAATACATAAGGACATGGCAGTCGTGTGGATGAGCAGCGATTTTATGTAATGTACTAAAATCTTTGTATTTGCAGGTACCACTAGTCAAAATAAAAAAATAAATTTAGTAACGATATAGGATGACACCAGAGAAAGGTAACAGCAGCAGCTCCGGAAGAAAGGACAGCGACAGAGAAGGTATTACCGAATAAAATCATGAGAAAAGGTGCATAAAAGTGTGATTAAAGAAGCTATCAGTAATTGCACTAAACTTGCTGTTTAGTATGATTGTCCACAGGAAGCACGCCAGAAGCATGAAATGAAGAAGAGGACCACCTAATCATTTATTTGTGTGTGTTTGTGTGTGCAGACGTGCATTTTATTGTTCACAGATATTCACGACGACATCCACGACGAAACCATGAGCCATGAGATCGAACGATTTTGTGATTCCCAATGACAGAGTAGTATTCTTTGAATAGTGTGGTAGTTAGGTTCATATAAACATCCTACCAGCCAGTAGTTAACAAGTAGTTTTCAATTATTAACATTAGGATCTGTTGATGATTATAATATTACTGTGATATGGACAACTAATGAAGATGTATTTTTCATAGGTATACAGGTGCCGACAGATATTTAATAAGTAAAGTACATAGATTGAGGAATGTTCTTTTATAATTAACATTAACTTTGTACATGAAATTTTGATCATAATAATAATAGTAAATACAAGAGCATCTTGGCTGATTGTACAACTCAAACAATGATAAATGTAAAGATAAATGTCCTCACTAGTGAATGCACCTTATAATTTTGTATTTCATAAATGTCAGTAATTATGTGTTATGTATTGTATAGTATTTGTTGCAAATTGGAAACTGGTTCTATGCATTAGTGGACACAGGATGCACAAACAAAAACTTTGTGAGACACACTGGAAGCAACAACACGAGGTGCGGATGGAATGGGCCAGAAGCAAGGGACGCTGTATAGCTGGATGCTGATATGAGCTAGTCATTGGCTAGATGGAGACCCCCGGGCGGCAGGCAATGGTGTAACAGGTAACGCGGCCAGTGCAGCAGAGGTAGTGTTTAAACGACCACTAATGACTTGTCTCCACTTTTGTACTGCACGATGGAGACGTGATTAACCAGTTGCACGCATAATACAGTCAGTTAAGCCTGCAGCGCAACTGCTAATAGCTTTATGGAGCTGTCAACTATGTTTGCTTTTCTTCTGCGGTCCTCTGCCAGACAGAGGCTGATAAACATCATAATCTGTAGCAGTCAGTCACCTGGTATTAACTCCTGAGGAATCTGAGTCTCACACAACGACTCAAGTTCCACGTATAGTGTCACCAAACAGTTAACCTACCTGTCCACAATTAACGATATCGTTATCCAAAATACAATAGTTATATCAAGAGAAGGAAGTGACATGAAGAATAGAAGAGTAGGAACACAAACATAGTAAAAGAAGGAACATGAAGAACTGAAGACTAGATACAATTACACTTCTCTTAGCCGACGCAGAAGAATTCTAGGTGACCTATAAAGATCCTACCTGACTATACCTCCCTCATACTGTATGCAAATGGCTGCTTCAAAACATACACCCACTTACCTGGTTGTATATTCTGAGGACTCTTCCACATCATCAACTCTGCGAGAGGCTGGTAACCTGATGGGATCAACAATGGGCTGAGGCTCCAAAGACTGACTTGTAAAGGCAACATGTTCGAACTCAAACTATCTTCACGTCCTAAAATTTAAAAAAAAAATCTGTAGCGTCCATCCCCGTACACAAATGAAGGTGAAAGTGTGAAACCCGAATCAGTGTGTGACTCTTGATAAAGAAGGTGCATAATGTAATGACCACTGAACAGTTACACCCACAAACTAACAGTTTCCAATATCTATCATTGTGTAAACATTTTGTATTATTTTTTCCGGGTAGTCTTAAGAAAATATTTGTGTATGTATTCATGTAAAAGTATTGTTTGACATTCCCTTTGATAATGATGCAATGTCCTTCACTGTTTTTATATAGATTTGTGTATTTCCAGAAATTTTATTTGTGTGTGTATTTATGTAAAATTATTGTTTGCCGTTTACTTTGTTAATGATGCTATGGGTTTTTAATGTTTTTTATGTATTACATTTTACACACTGTGAACAAACACATTAGTTAAAATTGCTGGTCGATCCGAACTCTTATTACTAATATTAGTTGTCACAGTAAATGTAAATGCAGTTTTTCGAAGAACGCTTTAGAACATAAGATATTGGAAATTTTTAAAGAGTATACACGTTAGGGAAACACTAGTCTTGGTCAATCAGTTTGTGAAATGATGTTTTCTTTTTTCTAAATGTAAGCCAACAGCATAAATATGACCAAGTGAATTTACGTAGGATGTTTCACAGAATTTTATATAATTGTTTAATGACTAATAGATAACCTTTTGAATAATTGATGTAACAGCTTGTTTTGCATATTTATGGGTAAATGAAGCACATGTAAATTATTGGACGACCCCTTTGAAAAGATTAGGATACTATGCTATAATATTTCTTGCCTCAATCAAAGTCTTAGGGATGGATGAATGACAGAGAGCGTGGGCCTTAAGTCTAAAGAAAGATGGGAACTGCCCTTTTTGGAAGGGAATAAAAATTTTGTAATGTTGGTAAAATTTCTTTTGATATCGTATATTGCAATTGTCACATCTCGGAACAGTGTTCCAAACATAAGGGGTAGACAGACTGTAATAAACATGGAATAAGTAAATTTATGGCAGTAAACCCATGTATGAATGCAGAATGACTGTAGAAGAAGTTTTTCCTCGCAAACTTTCCGCGCTGGACGACAAAAGACTATAATATGGTTGGTCGGCGTTCGGAAGAATCTGTAGAGAGGAAGAACATTCCGTGGTTTCGGGGATATGACTCATTTTCGGAGTTACGAGGATGGGGAGCCGAGCCTTGCTGGTAGGCCAGCGGTGGAGAGACGAGGCTTCTGTTGTGAGTGCCCGGGTGTGACGGTCGTTCGGTACCAGCCTTGTTGCTACAGACGGACTTGCTGTCTTTGATCTGAGGAGAATTCATAGTTATAAGAGTTAGGCACTATACTGTTTCCAACATATACGATTCTGGACTTCACCTCCGGGTTGGAAGTCGTCGTTGAGTACACAGCGTTCAGTAATTGAGAGCACTTCTTCTGCCTATACTTACGTTGAGACATCAGAACTTACGTCCTTGTGGCTGGGAGTTCGCGTTTCTCGTATGTAGAACACAAAGAGAAGAAGACAGTATTAGAGTATATTAGTCAGAGGGCCGCCTTCTGCCGTCCTAGTGTTTGAAAGTGTTTATTTGTGGCTGTAGTTCTTCCATCGCCGCAAACGAGTACGAGAATCATCACTTCGACGCAGCGGACGCAGTACATACGGGGATATCGCAAACTGCTTCGGCTTATTAGGGCTATAAAGCTAAACAGCTGTGATCACGTTAGTTTGTTTCCACTGAGGTTCCACGCCACCGTAGATCATCTTTGAAAGTAGTGTCTTCTAGTGTTTGGTACGTAGATGATGTCAATCATTTCGCGTTATTGATATTAGATCGCGTAGCCATAATATGGGGCAGAGTTGGGCAACTGATTAATAATTTTAGTTAGGAAATATAGACAATTGTACTTAATGGGTTGATTTTAATTTATAATTAATATTCATTGAACATCTACGTTTATCATTTTGTAGTATTAGTTGCCTTGATCATACATTTATGTTTAGATTGTATAATATATATAAAAAGAGAATGAAGATATCCAAAGATATGCTTCAGGGGGTAGTCAGATAGAGCCAAATCATCATTTTAGCGTTTATTATTTTGTGTTGCGCACATTCAGTTACATCCGCCTGGAGTAGCATCTTGGAACCCAAATGTTGTATTGACTTTAGTGTATTCACTTCAACCTCTTTATCCTATCCTCGGCAAGGTGCTGACATTTTAATTCCACTGTAACCTGTATTAAGACTTAATGAACGAAAGTGTTTCCTGTCATTGTGCACTTGTATTTAACTTTGAATCTGCAGAAATTGTAATAAATTGGACCATTGACCATTGTTTCATCCAGCAGTCTGATGAACTCTCTATTTTTATCATCTGGTGAGTTACAGCATCCATGTTTCACATATACCAAGGCCGCGTCTGTTTATTAAGTTGTCCGTTACGCGATACGTGTAATTAACTTCATTTGATCCTATGGAGAGTCGTTTGGTTATCAGTAAGGTCACCCGGTGCAGATTTTTCTGACATCCACTGGTGTATGTCAATTGTTCAATCGTAAGCTCATAGCTGAAACTCGTTTCCGTCAACAAAAATTAAGACTAGTTTCGTTTCTAATATTATTGTGAAATAATTCTGGATAAGACTACTTGGAGTCATGTGTTAAACCCAGCAGCGTATTAGACGTGCTGAGATTTGCGATGCTGCAGTGATGCATTTCTACGAGCATTAATAATGTAAATGTAGTAAACTTTAATGTGGGTAATCTCATGGTTTACTGGATGCTCAGCCAGCTTTCACTCGTTGCATGCTGGCTGTTACGTACAGGAACCAACCTAGATATAAGGAAACGTATTAAGGCTTTTCATACGCAAGCCACATTCGTTTGTAATCTGTCTCATCTTCTTAAGAGTCTTTGTGTCACCTCAGCGAAGACTCTTTTTCCTTGATCTAGAAGCCAGTTTTGAACTTTTTTTCCTTACCTCTTCGTTCTAGTTGACCTTAATGTTATGTAGAGCTTCTTTCATCGAACCCAAACGTACAAAAATGCTAGGTCAAGGTTAGGGCTGTAAAGAGAAGGTAGGAACTCGCAACCCACTTTGCCAAAAGTTTTAAACATCTGTTTTGCCACGTGACGTCGAGCCTTATCTTCACGAAAAAACACATCATTCCAGTAGCTGAGTAATATTAGTAGTAGATAGTGTGTTGCTCCTTAAAAAATCGTTAACATGATCTTACCGGCCGATAATTACTTTCTGAATTTATTACAGACGTTTGAGTCAGGATGTTTACACATCATTGATTCTTGGTCTGTGGGGCAAAAATGGTGTGTCCAAGTTTCAACCGAGTGTAAAATTGCGAGCTAACATCCCATAGGTGTTCGGGCTCACATGCTGTTCCTCTTCGTTGAAATATCTTGGCTCAAACTCGTCTAGGGGTTGAACCACACGTGTCGCATTACACGCACTAAATTAGACCCTTGTGACCGTTTGTTTAACTTGTCTGGCTGATGGCAAGTTTGCGAAATTGTAAGAAACAAAGTTAATGTAACATATAATAACAGTAATAATAATATCGTGAACTAAATTAACAACCCATAAATGAAGTAGGCTACACAGTTGCCATTTGGTTAGAATAATGTTTATTCAGAAAGGAAACTAATAGCGAGAGTGGTCGTAATTAGTATTACTATTACTCTCGAGCGCGTATCCATTTGACATAGTTCGATCATTCACAATCTCATCGCGAAACAAAAGTCCAATACCCCACCTCAATATTTACACGAAAAGATAGAGTTCACACCAGGCGCGCGGCTGCTCACCGCTCAAAGTCCAGCGATGCCACACAATGAGAAATTTTCTAAGTCACTTCACTACCTAGCTGCCCAAAGACCGACTGCCTGCTTCCGTGTCTCAATCCGAACTGTCTCCTTTGGTGTCTCCAGCCGAACTGTCCAGTTTCGCGTTTGCACCAGCACTGTCCCTCTGCCCGTCCCCGACCGCGTTTCTTGCGCGCCGAATATCCTCGCTCAACTGACTAGGGTAGTTTCCTTTCCTGAAGTCGTCTATCTGATTGGCTACAGCTTATTCTACATTATTTTACATCTTAACATATTTAAATAATCAAAGCTTGGCCACTTTCACGTTCTAAATAAAGTAACAATAATATACATTACATAGTAAACATTAAATTGTTTTACATAAAACCAATGCAATTTCCTTCATAGCTTTGAATGCCACATCCGGTAGCTTCGCACCAATCTGCTTTGTGATAAATAAGTAAAGAACAAAAGTAACTACTACGCACTAAACTTAACAACAAATATTCTATTACCTAATGATTCTATAAGGTGTCATGCTGTGTTTTGCGTGGAGGAAATGATGATCTGATGCTTAACTGAAAACTCTGATAATTTAAATTTTCTATGTCTTTTAAACAAATAAAGTTACAGAGTTGATATTTACAATGTTTGTCATTTTAATGACGCACTTCTATATGAAATGT
Organism: Schistocerca americana; assembly: GCF_021461395.2. Lineage (NCBI taxonomy): Eukaryota > Metazoa > Arthropoda > Insecta > Orthoptera > Acrididae > Schistocerca > Schistocerca americana. Next base: position 657,594,596 of record NC_060122.1, read on the forward strand.
CGATCGTTAGAATCTACCAAAGTGTTCCGAGTTTAGGGTTCTTTGTTACAAAACTGGTTAATTCCACTTTAACAGTAAATCCTGAACTATTATAGATCTGATCAATATTCAAATTTTATTGGGACCACCATGAAATTTTATGAAGGATGGTGGATTAAAATTACTATGGATTCATTCTCTGCACTATTACAGAATTAAATAATTTTCATAAATGTTTCCCTTCATGGCCGATCTTAGGTCCGCCATATTTAACACTGCTATGTCTCCCTGGCCACAAAAGCCTTCTACTGGGTTTCCCTTAGATTCTCGTCTGTCTCACTCGCACACTACAGCGCTTAGGCCTCAATAGACAATAGACGCCTATGAGTTTCCCCATCTCATGGTGAATCTTCGCCCTTTGTGGCACACGATCCTGGGCGACAGGGTTCGTTTCAAAATTCCTGTAGGCTGACTCTTTCGGCCACATATTTAAATGAGAGTGCAATGTTCGTTAACTCACAAAATCCTGTCTAAAAATGCATCACCTACACTACTGAAATGACTTTTGAGCTCGGTGCAAATGCGAAGTCACTGTCCTTTGTGATGAATGGTAATCATTCTTGAAATACTTCTCGGATAGGTGATTCAACAGGCGACGTCGAGGTCGGCACGCCTGACAGACGACCGGGGCGGTGCTCGTCGATTACGCTCTTTCGACCATTTTTATAATGTTTCTACTCATGCGTAAAAAGCTCACATGGGTCTTGCAACGATTGCCTTATTATTTGTTCATCTGAGAGAACGTTTCTGCAGTTGCCTATTTTTTCGAAAGTAAAAGTCGGATCACTGAGTACTGCTCGCCAAATGCAGTTTCTTTGAGCGGCCACGCCATGGTAACTGAAACATTAGGCATTATGTTTACATAAGTATTAGTCGAACTCTTCTCAATGTTGTTAATTAACACCTGCAAGAAGTTCATTCCCCTCCATTAGGCGATGTCGTCATTATGCATGTTTAATTACTAGATGTCTTGATTCTTCACTTAATGCTGGTTCTCGAAACTCCGTAACCAGGCTTTCGCTGCATAACAGGTGTCTATCTTCATGCGTCTGCCAATTCTGATTCTTCAGCATTTCTATGACACTCTCCTGTGAGCCAAACAATTATGTAATCAATCACTCGTACTGCCAATCTTCGGCGAGGTTCAGTACCTCATGTTAGTCCTATTTGTTATGGATTGCACAATTAAACAATATTCTACAATTACACATGTTGTGTAAGCAGTTGTTGACTGACAGCGTTTTCCCAGTTTCCTGACAGTGAACCGAAGAATTCCACCTGCTTTTCCTATGACCGTGCCAACGTGGTCATCGCCCCCCCCCCCCCCCCCCCCCAGACTGTTACATCCTGGTGTTTGTACGACTAGATTGACTGCAATCGCCATTTATTTGTTTTATAGTCACAAGACTTTTTCTGCGTTTTTTGAAATGCACAGTTTTGCGTTACTGAACATTACAGCCATTTTTCAGAGTTTGCAGCACGTTGAAATAAAGATTCGACTGGATATTTGTGCAGTTTCTCCCAGATAATACTTCATTATAGACAGCTGCATTATCTGCCTGAAGATACTTGCACATCTGTTGATGATTCTCCATGCAAGACAACATGCTCTACTAAGAAATCCTCAGTCAAGTCACAAATTTCGTTTGACACCATATGTGATCGTACTTTCGTTAACTAGTGGTGTGCTAATGAGTCTAATACTTTTCGGAAGTCAAGAAGTACTGCATATACCTGATTACCTTTATATATGGCTTCCAGCATGCCTTAAGAGAAAATCGCGGTCTCATTTTATTTTAATTCAGAGTGTGTTCTAGGATTTTACATTAGAACGACATCAATGAAATTGGACGATTGTGTTGTGAAACGCTTCCGCTACACTTCTTGTAGTGTTACGGCCGTTTTACAACGCAGGGGCAAAGTTAGTTATTTCAGACAGATAAAGCCTCTCTCCTTTATTATATTACAATGTGCTTTAAACAGGCTGAAGCTGGTCACCACTGATCGGAACTGGTAATCTGAAGACAATTTTTGTGATAATAGGCTGGAATAAAAATACGTTGATTATTCATTATCATATATTTTTGTAGTAGTATCAATAAGTATCTGATGTGATAGTGTGGTATAACTGCGAACGTGCTTTCTGCGTAAACGGAGATATTGTGAGATGAAAACTGTTATTCAAGTTGGCCTTTATATCCGGAAAAAGATGGGTGGAGGGGGGGGGGGGGCGGTTACATTGAAACTAAATACTTGGTACATCATGTGTGCTTGAGCTGCTTCTGCTGCAGCTAGTATAACAACAATGTCCTAACGTTAAATCTGGCCGCTGTGCACGAATGTAAACACTGACGCAGCAAAGCACAGATTAATGGTACACCAGGATATCATTATCGTACTTAACCAGGAAATAGGACTAACAGGGGAAGCTGAATCTCATCAGAGATTGAGAGTACGGTTGACTCATTACATGTCTGACTCATACGAGAGCGTCACGGAAACGCTGATAAAACAGAATTGGAGGACGCGTGAAGATTGGCGCCAATTACGTGGTAAAAGCCTGCTCACAAAGTTTCTAGAATCAGCATTAACCCCTATCTCACGAGGTGACTGTTCTGTAACGTACACTACGAGGTGTGGTCTCTGGGATCCCAATGTTTAAACTGAGATTTAGGGGCTAAATCATCTGAAATGTTTCATTTAAGTTATACAACATTTATTTTATAATAATTTCAGTGTTGTTTAAATACTTCATGTGTACCGTATTGCATCAAATAAAGTCTGTAGTATTTTACTTTCTATCGCACAAAATGATATACTTTCATGCGATTTTTTAAATATTACGCACAAATAAATTTTTAGAGAACTAAACTTTACATTCTGAAAGATTATAGTACCTTAGCGTAGCAGGCAAATTTTCACATAAAACTAAATTCCAGGGTTTAAGTTTGCACACAAACATTGGACAAAAAGAAAGTCTGTAAGACGGATATTCACTACTGGAATCTACAGTTCCCTTTACCACCACTGAGAACATGTCTGATTTTAACTAGTACTTTAAGTATTTCATTGCAGAAACAGGATGATGTTCAACGCCACTGTCCTGAAGTTCTTTCCGTGAATGATATTCTCGTTCGCTAGCAGAATTGTGGTCACTGACTATTGCAAAATCATCGTCCTTTCGTCTATTTCTTGATATATGTCACTAACATGTTCCTCTGTTCTCTATCTTCATCAAACTTAGGATCGATAAAACTGATAAATTTCTGAGAATACATTTCGTGATATACTAAGAAAACAGGTACGTAGTTCACGAGGGGTGGTCTAGGAGACCACGTAATGTGTCAACAACACGTGTTAGTAGCAAACAAAGAAGGCGATAATACAAGCGACTGTAAAACCTTATAGAGTTGGCGATTTAACGACGTTATATGAAGTATAGGATTACTCCGTTATAAGTTACCTCGGAGAACGAGTTTTTAAAATTCTCGGAAGGTCTTGAGACCACACCTCGTGAGTTAAGGGTTAAGTCAAGAATCTAGACATTCAGTAGCCAAACAGGCAAACATATATAGCGAGGACATCGCCTAATGGAGGGAATTTAAACTTTTGTAAGTGTTAATTGGCAACTTTTGGAAGAATTGGATTAATAATTACGTGAATGCCTAAGTCCTTAGTTATAATGGCGTGTCCGTTCAAGAAAAATGCATTTGGAGAGCGATAGATTTCCTTTTAACAAAATTCTTATTTATTCTAAATGTGAACAAGATGCGTCTAAAAGTTATTTGCCTTTTTAGTTTCACTTTCTGTGAAGTGGAGGTTAGTTACAATAATTCTGCTCTTAGTAGAATCTGATTCTGATCTTAAATTGAACAGATATTAAACGAATGTAACCAATGAAACCTGCCATTAATATGCTTTATCCAGAATTTGATTTTTCTCTTAAAATAAGCAAATATTAAACAAACTTTTACAAAAAAAGAAATAAATCTATTGACCTTAATATTTGTTTAACAAAGTGGATGAGACTAACACTCCGCCCTGCGCGGCCCCTCCCGCCTGAGGTTCGAGCCCTCCCTCGGGTATGGGTGTGTGTATTGTTCTTAGCATAAGATAGTTGCCGTAGTGTGTACGTCTAGGGACTGATGACCTCAGCAGTTTGGTCCCTTGGGAATTCACACCCATTTCAACATTTGAGACTAACACGCGTGTCGCAAAAGACGTCAGGCGACAACGCCACACGGCAATGCACCACCGTCGGGTTGGTTGCCTTCTCAGCCCCTGCGACTACAACACATTCCGGCTCATCCATTTGCAGCGCGATCCGCAGAGGGCCTTCACGTAGACCGCGGCAAAGCACTGTGCGCGTGTAAATCAGCAAGAGATGTTGCTCCTGCTACGATCCTTCTGCTGCATCCACCAGTGTCGCATGCACCCAATCAGGAGAAAGTGTACCTCCACCATGCGAGTATTTAGGACCGCGCCGATCACGGTAGTTAGGACGCAGCCACTCAAGAGAAGGGGTCTGCTCCGGATCTAGAACCACTTTCGCCTCCAAGGGACATCGGCAATGTGCTCGTGGGCCTGTTGTTATTTTATCAGAATCTGAAAAGACTGTAGAAACTGTGAACTCGTACTTATGGATTATCTTTTCGAACGTGCACCGCTCAAGGAGAGTGAGAACATAAACATTTGGTGGTCAGATTAGTGGAGGGCGAACTCTGACTGTAGAAGCTTTCATTGTGTTGTTTCCTCAACCAAGATTTGTGTTCCTAGTACTTGCTTTTAGGTGTGAACTCATTTTCCTGTTAAGAGCTACTTACAAAATTTGTGACGGTCAACGAAGACCATTTGTGTTGAATTCATTGTGTTCTTAAATACAGAGGATGGACTAAGTTCTCATGTGTCTCTTGCGGAAATGTTTGAAGTCCAGGGTCCTTCAAACACCATGCGAGAAACGCTATGGAAGGAAGCCTCTATGGAGGCAACAGCACAAATACGAGTATATCCGTAGCTGTGCAGTACGGTGCTGCAAGATTAAGGAAACTACGTGCAAATGGAGTTAAGTCAGCAACTTAGATTTCACATTCAACTATATGAAAAGCGAACAGCTCAGATTTCAGGCCGTGCTACCGCGGACTGCGAAAACTTAGCACTGCTCCAAGAGAGGAGAACGCAGCAAGTAGCCACAGAGGGCCAGCAGCTCCCGTCTCTCCCGGTCAGAGACCTCGCCACTTGAACCTCTGCGTCCGACTCCCAAAAAATTCCTTCTTCCCCTGCAGCTCCCATATCCCACAAAAAAAAAAAGGTAGATGGGCGCCGGTCGTTGTGGCCGGGCGGTTCTAGGCGCTTCAGTCTGGAACCGCGCGACCGCTACGGTCGCAGGTGCAAATCCTGCCTCGGGCATAGATGTGTGTGATGTCCTTAAGTAGTTCTAAGTTCTAGGGAACTGATGACCTCAGATGTTAAGTCCCATAGTGCTCAGAGCCATTTTAACCATTTTTTGGTAGATGGGCTGAATCTATACAAATGTCACAAAATGTTCGAAAAATCGGGAAAAGACAGCAAACATACCCCTTCTGCATATGTTGTTGTCGTTGTGGTCTTCAGTCCTGAGACTGGTTTGATGCAGCTCTCCATGCTACTCTATCCTGTGCAAGCTTCTTCATCTCCCAGTGCTTACTGCAACCTACATCCTTCTGAATCTGCTTAGTGTATTCATCTCTTGGTCTCCCTCTACGATTTTTACCCTCCGCGCTGCCCTCCAATGCTAAATTTGTGATTCCTTGATGCCTCAAAACATGTCCTACCAACCGATCCCTTCTTCTAGTCAAGTTGTGCCACAAACTTCTCTTCTCCCCAATCCTATTCAATACCTCCTCGTTAGTTACATGGTCTACCCACCTTATCTTCAGCATTCTTCTGTAGCACCACATTTCGAAAGCTTCTATTCTCTTCTTGTCAAACTAGTTATCGTCCATGTTTCACTTCCATACATGGCTACACTCCATACAAATACTTTCAGAAACGACTTCCTGACACTTAAATCTATACTCGATGTTAACAAATTTCTCTTCTTCAGAAACGATTTTCTTGCCATTGCCAGTCTACATTTTATATCCTCTCTACTTCGACCATCATCAGTTATTTTACTCCCTAAATAGCAAAACTCCTTTACTACTTTAAGTGTCTCATTTCCTAATCTAATTCCCTCAGCATCACCCGATTTGATTTGACTACATTCCTTCTGCATATACCATGTACAATATCCTTTACGAAGTTGGTACCAGACTGAAAGAGTGCTATTTACAATTGGCTGGTTCGTCCGCGCCCTGCTCTCGGCAAACCTACGCAATCTAATTGGGTGAATCCATTTTTGGAACGAAAAATCATAGTTGCCACCCCAGCGCTTTTACTATCGCCAGGGAGTCGATCCCTAAGACGAAAGCACAGACAGTCCTGGTCGTCATACCGTTTATCTTCAAGGGTGTGGATGCGAAGCTGCGAAGCTTTACTCTTCCAACACATAGTCAACAGCGCAAAGAATAAGAATGAAAAAAGATATGAAAGTATAAATGAATCGATATGCGTAGTGATATGTCACAATCCTAAGTTTTTCACTGAGTAGTTCGAAGTGCGCAAATTTACAAATGGAGGTGAGAGTTCCAAGAAGAATATGCAGGAGACATAGAACTCATTCACCGAATTTCAACCCCATGGGGCTCAAACAGTATAGATCTGAAGAATATCAATGTTTAAGATTTCCTAACACTTTTAAGAAATCGCTGTGAGCCTGAATGGTAGACTAGCGAGGAACATATCTTCCACAAACAGCTAGCAGATTCCAGAATGAGATTTTCACTTTGCAGCGGAGTGTGCGCTAATATGAAACTTCTTGGCAGATTAAAACTGTGTGCCGGACCGAGACTCGAATTTGGGACCTTTGCCTTTCGCGGGCAAGTGCTCTACCCATCTGAGCTACCCAAGCACGACTCACGCCCTGTCCTCACAGCTTTACTTCTGCCAGTATCTCGTCTCCTACCTTCCAAATTTTACACAAGCTCTCCTGAGAAATTTGCAGAACTAGCACTCCTGAAAGAAAGGATATTGCGGAGACATGGCTTAGCCACAGCCTGGGGGGGGGGGGGGGGGGGGGGGGTGGTTCCAGGATGAGATTTTTGCTCTGGCAGGTACTGGCAGAAGTAAAGTTGTGAGGACGGGGCTTGAGTCTTGCTTGGGTAGCTCAGATGGTAGAGTACTTGCCCGCGAAAGGGAAAGGTCCCGAGTTCGAGTCTCGGCCCGGCACACAGTTTTAATCTGCCAGGAAGTTTCATATCAGCACACACTCCGCTGCAGAGTTTCTTCAAATTTCTTCATCATGTTCTATATCTCATTTATTGACATGTGACCGTTTCACTGCTGTTTCTATCAGCGATAATCCGATAAGGCAGCGTTGCTATTGCTACCGTTCTGATAAAACAACTGTACCAGCAGTGCAGTCGTTGTGTTTCGTACGGAAAACTTCAACCTTCTTAAGCCCTTACATCAACGGCCACTTCACAAAGGAAATCAAGCCGCGCGGGGTAGCCGCGCGGTCTGGGCGTCTTACAACGGTTCTCGCGGCTACCCCCGTCGGAGGTTCGAGTCCTCCCTCGGGCATGGGAGTGTGTGCTGTCGTTAGCGTAAGTTAGTTTAAGTTAGATTAAGTAGTGTGTAAGCTTAGGGACCGACGACCTAAGAAGTTTGATCCAATAAGAACTTACCATAAGTTTATAAGTTTCCAAATTTCTACGTGTCGCCAAGCGACAATCAGCATACTAAAGTCACAACAACAAACATTCCCCTTCCCGACTGCTTAGAGCGCTATATTTTCATCTGGTGGCAGAAAGTGAAACCTTTTTTTTTTTCAGCACACTCCGCGAGTGCACCGATTCATGAACCTACCCAAGACGTTTCAGCACCCTGCAATGTATACAGCCAGCACCGCAGCTCTCAGAACGCCGTCAGTGTAATTATAACAGCACGATATGAAACTTGCGCCTAATCCTCCCGGAAATTACCTGCTCACTAAGTCTTGGCCTTCATGCACCTGATGAATTCTGGTCCACCCCAGTGGATGACTGATAATCCCCTCAGTACGGCTCTGTCGTTTTTAGTTCGCGCGCCACGTATGTTCGTGAGTTTATAGGTTCGATATGGAAGTGTTAACGACAATCCGCAGTACGTCATCCGGCGACTATGAAGGTTTCTCGTATACCATAAAGATAACGGCGCGGTATTAGCCGAGCGGTCTTAGGCGCTGCAGTCATGGACTGTGCGGCTCGTCCCGGCGGAGGTTCGAGTCCTCCCTCGGGCATGGGTGTGTGTGTGTGTGTGTGTGTGTTTGTCCTTAGGATAAGTTTAGCTTAAGTAGTGTGTAAGCTTAGGGACTGATGACCTCAGCAGTTAAGTCCCATGAGATTTCACACACACAAAGATAACGAAAGTATAGGAGACTGTGATTTGGCGATCTTCGAAACAAATCAACATATTACCAAGAAATGCACAGGATCAAAGATTGAAAGATGCTTAGTTTAAACGAGCTTAGAAAATCATAAGACACTGAATCAGGAGGGGAAAAGGTACGGCAGAAAGAGACTTCGATTTCTAAGATATATAAATTATTATGATCTCTTCTATGTGTAAAAATTGTAAGTAGGCTGTTTAGGTTTTTATGTTGGTAACGCCACGTAGCGCTCTGTATGAAAATCACTGACTGTGCTGTGTGCAGTCTGTGGCTGGTTTGCATTGTTGGAATATTTGCTATTGTAGTGTTGGGCAGTTGGATGCGAACAGCGCGTAGCGTTGCGCAGTTGGAGGTGAGCCGCCAGTAGTGGTGAATGTGGAGAGAGAGATGGTAGAATTTTGAGAGCGGACGATCTGGACGTGTGTCCATCAGAAAGAGTAAATTTGTAATACTGGATATCATGAACTGATATATATATATATATATATATATATATATATATATATATATATATATACATTGTTTGTACTCTATCAAAATCTTTCATTTGCTGACTATGCCTATTACTAGTTAGTGCCTTCAGTAGTTAGAATCTTTTATTTAGCTGGCAGTATTGGCGCTCGCTGTATTGCAGTAGTTCGAGTAACGAAGATTTTTGTGAGGTAAGTGATTCATGAAAGGTATAGGTTATTGTTAGTAAGGGCCATTCTTTTATAGGTATTATTGAAAGTCAGATTCCGTTGCGCTAAAAATATTGTGTGTCAGAATAAGTAAAGAGAGAAATGTCTGAGTACGTTCAGTTTGCTCATCTGTTTGAAAATCAGATAACGTAAGAGGTTTATCAGCACAGTCATTTATTAATTTTTCAAAGGGCATGTTTCAAAATTTTGGCATTACATTTCTTATTCGAGCACCTTGAGTCGTCGCTCATCAGTGTTTATTATAGACTAAACCACCATGCAACAGCCCTCGGCTCTTCAACCTACTAGGCTAGTTGTGGAGTTTGGACAGAGGGCTCAGTGGATCTTTTCTCGAACTTTCATAGCCGCAAATTTCGCTGGGTGCGGTTTACAGGGGTTTGTTGTTTTGGCTATTGTGGAAGCCATAATTGATTTCCGGTATCCGGGGAAAGAAAGGGTTTGTCCAGTCTGGACATGACGGTTCTGTCTCTCCACAGTCCTAAGTGGTCGGGGTCTCCTAGGCTAGCTTCCATAGTGGCAGGCGTTTTCCAGCACCGGTTGTAAAATAATTTTTGGAAAGTCCTGGCAGGAAGCAGCACGTTACAGGGCAGTTCTGTTAACGACATCTGCAACTGTTCAATGAAGCGCCTGCATTTCTGCTTCTGAGGTTGACTGACTGAAAGGGCTAGATGTTGAAACAAATTTCGCTTACAGACTCTGAACCACGAAATGGAGATGTCGGTTGGCAACGGTCGCTGCTGTAGGAGGCGAGAAGTGGGCCATGTGACGTGGAAGTGAGTCTTGTGCACGACGAGTTGGGTCGGAGAGATCGTGTGTGATGCATAAGGCTAGCTCTTCAGTACAGACAGTTTAAAAGATTTCCCGTGCGCGACTCACAATTCTCATTAATAATTTCCCGGTTATCTAGGCGAGTGTTACGGTTTAGTGAGCATGCACATGTTCGCTAAACAGGAAGCCTTTGTCAGGTCGTGTAGCCGATGGCTGGCTGTAGGTGGAGTTCAATAAAATTGACTGACTTTTCGGTGTGTAACTGAAATCAATTAATTGTTTTCTTTTCCATGGCAATTTCAACTTTAGTGGTTCTTGTGTGATTCTAATCAATTTTTATTTCGAACTGTTATCCTGTTTGTTTTTGGTGTAAATTGTCAGAGGATTCTTCTGGCAGCCAGTTGGAGGCTTTGTATTAACTATTTGCGGTATGAATTTTCCTGTCCAGTGGTCGTATTTCGTAACTGTTTTGAAAACAGATAGATTGCTAAAGAGCATTTATTGGTGGTGTAAGAGTAGAGGCTACATGAAGCCCGTCTCACGGGTGACAGAATGGCTGACGACCTTTTCTACGAGTTAGCTGTGCATAAAATTGATCTGGATTCGCCGATAAGCTTTTTCTTATTGTTCAAGCACTATCGTGCACACGAAAATTGTGACAGCGATCGGAAACGAGAGTTTGCTCGACGCCACAGAAGCTCCGAGAACGAGACGAAAGGAACCTTATCACCAGGATAGTAGCCACCGTACTTAATTCATATGAACTTCCAGCAAGCATCGACCGTCGTCTGCGCAACCTAGAAATCCCAAGAAAATGAACACTGTAGGTTAGCGCGACGCAGTTTCTTCAGTCTTTGGGTGTCAATGATCAGTTTTATTTTTTAGTCAACTGTTATCTTTCTTAGTGCTGCGTGTTGCCGGAATTTTGGCCGAAGGTCTACTACCATTTAAAAGGGAAATGACTAAATAAGTACCTGGAAAATATTAGACACTGATAAGCCAAAACATTACGACCACCTGCTTAATAGCTTGTTTATCCGCCATTCGAACGATATACGTCACTAATTCTAAGTATCATGGATCTGGAAGTTTGTTGATGGGTTTTTGGTATTAGACGTCTCAGCACAGGTCATGTAATTCGCTCAAATAACTTGCCGCTGATGTGCGAACGCATCGGGGAAGACTTCAAGCATGAAGGAAACATGTAGTTCGCAGCTGTTAGCGAGTCTTCGATTACTGCCACATGTTCCATGCAAGCGCAGAAGAATGTCTACCATAGCATAATACTGTTTCCTCCAGCCTGCGTCCATGGAGTGCTGCACGTTTCGAGCCGCCGCTCACCCCGATGCCGGCGTTTCTGGACGCGACCACCAACCTAATGTAGCAAAAATGTGACTCACCCGAAGAACCAACACGTATTCATTGATCGACGGTCGAATCCCTGTGGTCCCGAGCCACTGCAATCGTAATTGACGATGTCGTTGGGTCAGCATGTGAACACGTAGCGTGGTCCGCTGCAGAGCTTCATGTTCAAATGTACGATGAACGGTGTTGTCCGAAACACTTGTGCGTGCAGCAGCAATGTGCTCTTTGGGGCAGAGATGCCACAGATCACCATCTAACCCACTCTACAGAGCAGACAAAGCCTCTGCTCAAATTCTGTGAACAGTCGTGGACATCCAACCATTTACCGCTTAATGCTAGTTTCTCTGTCCTTCTACCTCTTTCCGTTGATTTTCACGACAGTAGTATGTGAACATCGACCGGCTTCGCCGTTTCCGAGATACTCGTTCACAACCTCTGCGTCATAATTATCTACCCTTTGTCAAAGTCGCTTATCTCAATGGATTTCCCTATTTGCACTCCATATCTTCGCTAGGGTGATCTCCCGTCTTTGTCTGCTTACATACTGTTGTTACCGCGTCACGTGTCTGCAACACCACCACGCAGCATCTAACGTCGCAGTGGGCAGTGATCATAATGTTTTGGCTTGTTGGGGTATGTTGCAAATAGTTTTATGAGGTGACTCGACAAAGCTGTCAGTTGAAGAACTGCTTGTCTGTCTTGTGTGTGTATATAGCCTATAATGATTAACTGTTATTGATCATGGATTCGTTTAAGTAATTTCAATGATTATTCACGATACCACGGAAAACCTTTGTGTCAGTAAAATCTAAGAACGATCCGTGCCTTCGCATATCTTTGCAGTGGTACCCAAAATCAAATTAAAAACAAAAATAATATATAAATTAAATCAAATAAAACAATAAAACACACACATTAATAGGTTGTAGATAGATACACGACAACTGGCGCCCTTTGCCCGTGGGGTCAGAATAATAGAAAATAGACATAATTTCAAATATCGTTTCTTAGTAATATTTGTATTTTTCTGATTTTATGTGTATATATGTATCCATAATTTGTATAAAAACCAGAACCCAAACTTCTTTTACATGAAAATTACGAGCATCTAAGGAATATTATATAGATGTGGAGAAAACCGACCCTGAGATATATGAAAGAGAGAGGTGCCAAGTTGAAAATAAAGACAAATAAACCAATATTGAATACAGTAATAAAGGTAAGGACTACCATGCATGCTATCCTGTTGTTGCACTGACGTTTGACATGCACTGCTCAACTGATGACTCATGGTACTGCAGAAATTCGGATCAAGTTACAATTTTAGAACAATTACTGATATAAAGACAGTGTAATGCTATTGAGCTTACTTTCACTTTGCCACAACAACCAAGGTTAGCATTGTGCATTTGTAATTGTACTTGCTTTTAACGTGTGTGATTGTAAGTGTATTTGTTTATGTACTGTGTCTAAGCACATGCAGACTTGTTACAATAGCAAAATCAAGTTATGGCAATTTGGGTAGAATCATATACGGGAAATCAAACGCAGATTTTGTTCAGCATGATAACATGCAGGGCATGAGTAGATTGGTTGATGATAGTACAACTGGTGAGATGCTGTGGGCAGCTGGCAGTAGTTGTCAGGTGGAGCACCTGAAAGCAACATATATGTTGGATGTAGAGGATGTCAGACCGTTAACAGAAAATGTTTTGACACCGAACAGGCCAGTAGAGAGAATTTTTATGTCACTGTGTTCTCTCCACTGCCCGATCCATTTGCGGCTTTACTACGCAAATTGGAAGAACGTGATAAGGAACGTGATCGGTTAGATGTGGAGAGAGATAGACAATTGTTGGAAAGAGATGAAAAGTTAAAACGAGAATTAGAAGAACGTGATCGATTACAAGCTGAAAGGGATAGGCAATTGTTATCACAGTTAGCTGAGTGACAACAAACTAATGAAAAAATGCTATCAGTTTACCTTGAGAAAATTTCCTCAGAGGTAACTGAATTAAAGTATTCCTATCAGGGGCTTCCTGAGCTATTCAACAACTTAGCTTTGGAGGCAAAGGCTATGCAGGCAGCACAAACGACTTTGAAGGAGGAGGTAGATTCAATCACGACTCGCTTGGAGCAACTAGAAGTTTCACAGCGACACTGCACTGAAAATAATTTAGCCGATCAGGCTGACAAAATCGAGAAAGAATTCCAGGAGTAGCTGGAATCGAAGGAACAAACAATAGTACAACAGGTAGACGAAAAAGTAAACACTGCGCTGCAGCGTGTGACTGGGGGCGTTGACCTTACGAACAATCGAGCAGCGGAAACGCTGCAAAGAGAAGTCGCATAGCTGAGCGATAAGTTACGCTCAGAGCTGCCACACTGGCAGCGCGAAGTGACAGAGCGTACTGTCAACTTAGAACTCCAGGCGCTCGGCTGTCAAAACATTAGAGAAAGTATCACGCCAACTCGTAAAGTGCATGGTAACGCGCCGAGTATGGTTACTAATTATGATCAACCACATGATAATGGCCGGAACAGCCACAGTCCTAATAGTTTATTTATTTATTTACATGTCAAGTTCCGTAGGACCAAATTGAGGAGTAAATCTCCAAGGTCATGGAACGTGTCAGTACATGAACTTACAACATAAAAGTAATAACAGATAAAAATAAATGTTCATGAACATGAAAGAAAATCAGTCCATAAGTTTAAGCAAACGCTATCAGCAATACAATGAGAATCAGCTTAATTTTTCAAGGAACTCCTCGACAGAATAGAAGGAGTGACCCATGAGGCAACTCTTCAGTTTCGATTTGAAAGCGCGTGGATTACTGCTAAGATTTTTGAATTCGAGTGGCAGCTTATTGAAAATGGATGCAGCAGTATACTGCACCCCTTTTTGCACAAGAGCTAAGGAAGTCCTATCCAAATGGAGGTTTGATTTCTGCCGAGTATTAAACGAGTGAAAGCAGCTTATTGATGGAAATAAACTAATATTGGTAACAAGAAACGACAATAAGGAATATACATATTGAGAGGCCAATGTCAAAATACCCAGACTCGTGAACAGAGGTCGACAAGAGGTTCGTGAGCTCACACCACTTATTGCCCGAACCGCCCGTTTCTGAGCCAAAAATATCCTTCTACAATGGGAAGAGTTACCCCAAAACATAATACCATACGATATAAGTGAATGAAAATAAGCAAAGTACACTAATTTACGTGTTGAAGTATCACTCACTTTCGATACCGTTCGAATAGTGAAAATGGCAGTATTAAGTCTTTGAACAAGATGCTGAACGTGGGCTTTCCACGACAGCTTACTATCTATCTGAACACCTAGGAATTTGAACTGTTTAGTTTCAATAATCATATGCCCGTTCTGTGAGATTAAATCGTCAGGTTTTGTTGAATTGTGTGTTAGAAACTGTAAAAACTGAGTCTTACTGTCATTTGACGTTAGTTTATTTTCTACAAGCCATGAACTGAGGTCACGTACTGCACTACTTAAAACCGAGTCAATGTTGCACACAACATCCTTTACTACCAAGCTAGTGTCATCAGCAAACGGAAATATTTTAGAGTTACCCATAATACTAGAGGGCATATCATTTATATAAATAAGGAACAGGAGCGGCCCCAACACTGATCCCTGGGGCACCCCCCCACTTGACAGTACCCCACTCAGATCCCACATCACAGCCGTTATCAACATTGTGAATAATGGCCTTTTGCTGCCTGTTGCTAAAGTAAGAGGTGAACCAATTGTGAGCTACTCCCCTTATTCTGTAATGGTCCAATTTTTGGAGCAATATTGTGAGATCAACACAGTCAAATGCCTTTGTTAAATCAAAAAATACGCCAAGCGTTCGAAACTTTTTGTTTAGCCCATCCAGTACCTCACAGTTGTCAAACGACTTCTAAAGCCGAACTGTACATTTGATAGCAAATCGTGTGATACAAAATGATCAATTAACCTTACATACACAGCCTTTTCGATAACTTTTGCAAACACCGATGGCATAGAAATAGGTCTAAAATTATCTACATTATCCCTTTCTCCCTTTTTATAAGGCGGCTTTACTACTGAGTACTTTAATCGCTCAGGAAACTGACCATTCCTAAAGGAAAAATTACAAATATGGCTAAATACAGGGCTAACATGTGCATCACAGTACTTTAATATTCTAATAAACACTCCATCATAACCATGAGAGTCCTTAGTCATCAGTGATTTAATTATTGACTCAATCTCCCTCTTGTCTGTATCACAGAAAGGCATTTGCTAAGAAATTTATATGATTTCCTGTAGAAACTAAATTTTTATTTAATTCACCACCAATGCTCAGAAAATGGTTGTTAAATACTGTACATATATCTGATTTATCAGTAACAGAAATATTATTACTGCGAACTGAGTTTATATCATCAACCTTGTGCTGCTGACCAGACACTTCCTGACCATATGGCTTTAATTTTATCCTGTGAATTAGCTATTCTATTTACATACCACATACTTTTTGCCTTGCTAATAACATTTTTATGCACCTTACAATACTGTTTGTAATGGGCTACCGTAGCTTGATTGTAACTACTTCTAACATTTTGACACAATTCCCGCATTGTTCTACATGATATCCTTATCCCACTAGTCAGCCAACCGGGCTGTCCATTACTGCTAGTACCCCATTTAGAATGTTCTAATGGAAAGCAACTCTCAAAGAGCATGAGAAATGTGTTATGGAAACCATTGTATTTATCATCTATATTATTGGCACTATAAACATCTTGCCACTCTTGTCTCTTGACAAGTTTTGAAAAACTCTCTATTGCTGTTGGATCAACTTTCGTTCGTAGTTTGAAATTAAATACGACGTTGGTTTGAGTACAAAAACCTTTTAATGTTAAAATTTGTGCATGATGGTCTGAAAGGCCATTGGCCCTTTTACTAACAGAATGCCCATCTAGTAATGAAGAATGAATAAAAATATTGTCTATGACTGTGCTACAGTTCCCCTGGACCCTAGTTGGAAAAAACACAGTTTGCATCAGATCATATGAATTTAGGAGATCTCCAATCATCCTTTTTCTTGCACAATCATGTACAAAATTAATATTGAAGTCACCACATATAACTACTTTCTGGTACTTCCTACAAAGTGAATCAAGAACCCTCTCTAGCTTAGGCAAAAGTGCTCTGAAGTCGGAGTTAGGGGACCTATAAACAACAGCAATTAGGAGTTTAGTTTCACTAAATTCAGCTAATGCAGCACAACTTTCAAATACATGTTCAGTGCAGTGTCGTGATACGTCTATGTACTCAAATGAAATACTGTTTTTTACATACAGAGCCAGTCCCCCACCCAGCAAGGAACTCCTTGAGAAACAGCCAGCTAATCTGTAGCCTGGTAAAGGAAGCCTCTGAATTATCAAATTATTTAAGTGGTGCTCTGATATACCAATAATTTCAGAGCTAACATCTATTAGCAGTTCACTAACTTTATCTCTAATACCTCTTATATTTTGATGAAATATGCTAATTCCCTCTCTACTTGGAAACATTACATCCTCTGGAGGTAAGCCCTTAGTTAGAGGCACTTCCTTTAAGCAGGTATACCTATCAGCTGACTTCAGTCTAAAAAGGGTGCAGCTCTAACACCAACTACTACAGGAATTTTTCCATGAGTGATACCACTACCACCACCACCACCCACTACACTGTCACCTATAAGCTTAGCCAGCCTCCCCTTCCCATACCTATTGAGGTACAGGCCATGCCTAGTGAAGCACCATCTACTGATAGACCCAAGTGGCACAACTGAGATGTGATCCATGCCCTCCGCCATCAGTGCTCTCCCCAGCCCCACATTAGCGCGCCTAACAGCCGCATTAAAGTGAGGCCGATCATGACGCTGAAACAGTTGCATGAAATGCACATTAGTGTCACCAGTTTGAGTAGCTATCTTAACCAAGTCACCACTGACATCATATTCCCCGTCCCTATCGAGACTGTTCCCTGCTCCACCTACTATCACTACCTGATCCTCTTTCGTAAAATTCTTACATAACTCCCCTATGCTTTCAGTCACCTGAGCCAATCCTGCACTAGGCTTCACAATGCTGGTGACCTGGCACTCACTCCCCAACACTTCCTGCAACTGCTGGCCCACACCTCTACCGTGGGAACTACCTAGCACCAGAACCTTCTTTCTGCTAGACTTTGCAACTAACCTAAGCCTCCTAATTGCTGAGGACTGCTGCAAGTTACCTACATCTACGGCTACACGAGGCTCCTCTCCACTCAACTGTGACAGTTGGTCGTATCTATTGCATGTATGCAATGTAAAACTGTCTGAATACCTCCTCTTCCTAGCTACCTTCTTGCCAACTGCCAGTTCCCATTCCCCACCACCCTTCACCCTCCTCAACCTATCTAGTTCCTCCTTTGCGCATTGTAACTGCACCTGAAGGGCACAGATCTTACGCTCCTGCTCCTCTATTAACTTGTTTGTACTACAGATTCTACATTCTCAGGAGAGGATCTCTCTAAAATGACCACTGGCTTCCCCACTGCATTCCCCCCAATGAAAATGCTTTGAACAAATCCGACACCGTAATCCACTAGTCACAAACCTACGACAGAGCCCACACTTTTCACTCATAGTAAAAATTTTACAGTTACTGAAAAAACTATACGTTTACGTTACCAAAGTTAGTTACACCAGTAGAGCTATTTAAGAACTAACAATAATAGTCTCGAAATTCTCTGCTTGCTAAGAAAGCAGCTACTTGTATTAATACTACTACAACACAGCCGATAGCAATACCAGCAAAACTTCACTAAATTATTAGCTAAAACCAAACAATTAAAACGATCACTGTAACACTAAGCGAAGTTAAAACACTAAATGAAAATTTTACTGAAATATTTCACTAGAAAGAATAATAAACGTCAGTTGAAAACTAAGGCACGAAATTTACTAAACGACTTCAACACACTGAAAACTCTATAAAACACAGCGAGCGAACGATTACAAAAGTTTATTAAGTCGCTATTTCGCTACAAACGGCACGCAACACCGCTGAAATCTATTAGATTTAATTCCTGTATTACAGAGCACAAATAAGTTTGTCAGTACTTAGCTTATATCCGCTACAGCGGCAGTGCACGCCGCAAAATGTAAACACACTACTGAGGCACGAGGCTTAGACCGACAATGCTACCTATCATTCCAGGGGCGGCGGTACTGGCACCGAACCTGATGGTAGAAGAAAGCCTACTTAAACACAGGCAGTTCCAAATTTTTAACAACGAAAAGATATCGGTTCACTCAGTCATTTTCATTAAAAGCTTTAGGTATATCTTGCCCAGTATGTGGACAGAAAGGCAAAAAGTTCACTTTATTGTATCTCAAATACAGGGAGATGCTGGACTTTGGGAAAATTAGGTAATGGATAGGTGTCACAACACTGAGCAATTTGAGTTCTTAGGCAAATATTGCATACCGAATATTCAGGAGAGATTAAGAAATGAAGTCTATTGTCCAGAAATGTATAAATCCAGACACGGTAGTCTAAGGAAATATTTTGAGAAATACATTTGTGAGACCATGTATTGGGATGAGCCAATGGCTAGTAAAGATGTGATCCGGCTGCTAAAGTTGCGGCTGCCCGGACTTATCAAAGATAAGTTAATTAATGTTGACGAGGAAGATTTCGACAAATACCTGTCAGTATTAGACAAGATTGATTTGGCACTAGAGGAGACAAATGCAGCAAGAAGTGATACAAATCACTCGTCCTCTCCTCAGAAAAACGGCAATAGAAATAACAAACAAGGCCACAATAATAACAGTGGTAAAGGCTATGATCAACCAACCAGTAATGGAAGGCAAGCGGATGGCGATGGTTATACGCAACTGAACAGAAAGTGGGATGACAGACCCAACAACCGATACCAAAGCAGTTCTAAGTGGTGAAACAGCAACAGTAACAACCGAAACCAGTGGCAGAGTAATTTCTCGTCGCAGTGGAATAAAAACAGAGGTCCCCCACCGGGACCGAACTATGAACGAAGAAATGAAAATCTCGGAGGAAACGTAAATCAGCAACATTGGCCAGCACAGCAATCCAATGTTAGGCAGTGGAGGTGTCAGACGGCAACCGTCCAGGTCCCTCCCAGACAACAAACTAGTTCCGACGGCAATAAGCACCCTATTGTTGGTCGGCAGGAGAAGTGGAGACACACCAAAATATACTCGAGAAACCGATGACATGCTCCGATTAATGACGATAGCGCAATGCAGGATGAATTATTAAACGAACCCAGTAAGTGCAAAAGTAGCAATCTAGAACAGATACAGGCCGTGATTAAAACGCAGATAGAAGATATTCCAGTCGACGCGTACATTGGTACTGGCGCGACTAGTAGTGTTCTGAGTTTGGAACTGTATAAAGCATTATCTAAGACAAATAATATACCGTCTTATCCAGTACAAAACTGTCTGGTGTCACGAGCTACTGGGGCACAGGCACACCTGGAGCAGGTTGACCTGCAATTTAGGGAAGGAGCGATCAGATGCACTTTCCCAGTAGTTAAAGGTTTATCAGTACTCGTATCCTGAGTTGTGATTTCCTGAGGAGCAGAACGGCAAATATTGACCTTTCCACCTGGGAAATTAGTTTAATGTATGATAGTAGGAGAATTGTACTGGATATGGACAGAAAGAAAGAAGCACATGGTAAGTATTGCCAGAGTATTCAAATCAAACACCGCGGTTTAAAGATTTTGCAAGTTAACTGTGATTTAAAAGGGAAGGAATACTATTATGGTGAAAAGTGAATAGAGAACACTACGGAAATACAGGAAATGGTTTACAATAAGGTTAAGGAATCGGCTTATTTGAACAGTAGCCAGCAACATGAGCTTACTCGTTTGCTATCAAATCCTTTAAATGTTTTCTCGGAGAAACCTAGAGTAATAAAGGGTTACGAATACAATATAGAGGTGCTGCCCCATGAAACCTTCTGTCACGCCAGATCATAAAACTCTGCATAAGATGATTCATAATGACAGTGTAGGTATAAGATTTTCTTTCAGTTTTTTTATGTATTTTCCATGTATATAGTAGTATAGAAATGTTTTCCATGATATATTTTTCAGTATATAGAACATAGAAAGTGTCATCCATGTGAGTGTACTTGACAAAAGAACAATATTACTTGCTTTTCAAAGATGCATAGGATAGACATTAGTTACTGAGAAGTGTAACAAAGGAACACAACTTCGTGAAATTGAAGTAGAATAATGAAGATAAAGGGATATCTGTCTTTGATTAGAACATTTGATTTAACTCCATATTGCAACGTAAAGTTAGAACCTTTATTTCATTGGAAGGTTCAGCTTGTGAAAGATTTAATAGAGATGTAAGTTAAATTTCCTTAAATATACGTTACTCATTTATTTGGTAACATTTCAACTACTACAGTGAGAAGAACGATGACCGTGAGAAACACCAATGTTAAAGGGAAACACCATGGGTCATCAGCAAAGCAGGTTTCGGTGAAACAATTTAAGAATCAATAGAGCAGGGATATGTGACGCAATTTTACCGCATGACTTTGCTAAATTTTTGGATCCATAGCTAAACTTAGATTCGGCTTGAGAAACGCATATTACACACCGTGTAACACAGGAATATGCACGGCAGTCTTGAGAAAATATAAAAATAGAGGCAATTTGTTGAGTATAATATGGTAAAGCCATTATTATTGTAAAGTCAGGCCAGAATAAGTACAAGTCCTGATGATCTATTGGTCAGGCAAATGTGACATGGGGAGCGGGAACGTAAGCAATGAATTGTGTAATTCACAGATTGTAACACTTCCTTCTAAACAAAAGAAGGATAATGTAAGTGACAGAATTTGTAATTAACTCGTTCTGTAGAGAAAATATGTGTAGTCACAGAGGCAATAAAAACCGTGACTTATATGGAATTGTGTAATTCGCGATCTGTAGTATGAGAAAGTGTCGCGTGAACGATCGCCGTACTTTGTTCAGACTTTGGCGGACGTCCTTAATGAACAGATGTTAAGTGCACACAGAGCGACGAGTGTGGAAAAACTGTATAATTTCATCTCACGTAAACTGTGCGAACGATGGATTTGGAATAAAGGGCGTTTCACGCGCAACAACAATAAACATTCCAACGCGAAGCGGACACTTGATCGGCGAGTGATGTTCCGCGCTCGGAGTGATGTTTTTAGAACTGGTCATAGACAGTGAATAGGCATCGTTCTGAGACACTGCGAGGTGTAGAGCGTGTGACGACTTCAGGACGCTTATATAGCGCGAAACATTAAGAGTATCATAAAAAGTGAAAAAAGCAACCATGTTTCAAGGACTATGTGATGACTGGAATTGCGCACCTGCAACGTCCCACGAATATCCGACGGCCGACGACGGTGCCTACCAGCTGGCGACACCGTCGATCAACGGCATCGTCATGCAACTGTCAAATTATCTAATCGATCAAATGCAAACTTTTCAAAGCAAGACTGCAATACCTGTGAATATTTGAAATATTGATAACAGATAGAGATGAAGGACAGTCTATTTCGCTCCTCCCAGGTTTTCTGCGGTTACCCTTAGGGCCCTCGTCCGAATGGAGAGCGATAATACGTAAATGTCGTCAGCTTCATTTAATAACAGACTATGTCTGGTAAAATAAAATATATTGCTAAAATATATATACCAATGATGTTGAAATTTTGTAACCCTGTTGAATGATGTGAAGTGTACTGATGTGAACTCAAAGTATCAGACAATCATAGAAATCTATGACTGGAATTATGTTAAGTGAAAACCTTAGTGAAAGTGCTTCATGGGACGTAATGTGGAATGCCATGCCTGGACATTAGAACATTTGACCATGGCATTCCAGGGGGCATTATGACTCACATGACCTAGATTAGGCAAACTACAAATTCTTAAATATTTTTCCTCGATACTGAGCAATTACATTTGCCATATGTAAAAGAAACTCTACTAAAAGTCAAGTGATAATGCGATTACAAAGAAAAACTATTATCTGTAACATAAGTATTATTATTATCTTTGTTCTTTTTGGTATCGGCATGAAACAACAAGCGCCAGACTCTCTCTTGCTTGGTCTTGTTCGGATAGGACGCCATTGTGCGCAATCTACATAATAAGGTGTGTACGTGTTTTATTATTTGAGCAGTGAGCTCCAATATACGTATGTCTAAAGTATTGCTGTTGTTAATTTTAACTGTAACCTGCACCACATATCCCTGTTGCTTGTCCCATCATTTTTAAAAGACGCCGCGCCGGATAGAAGCTGAACATCGCTGGACGGCGACAACTGGTCGCCATTAAGCGGCAATTTCAAATTATCAGAATTATTATCCCGTTCATTACTCGGGCGAAGCTGGAGATCAGAGATATTATTTCTTTCTTCCATGATCTGTAGGAAACTGACATTTTCAAAGTAGTTAACGATATATTCAGACAATTTATGTTACGTGCAATATTACACAGATTTGGTAGACGTAATTAAATCACACGTAGGTCCTTCCTTATTGAAAATGGTGAAATACTTTTTTGTATGTGTCTATAGCCTATACTGATTAACGGTTTTTGAGCATGGATTCGTCTAAGTAATTTCAATGATTATTCAGGATCCCACGCTACATTTTTGTGTCAGTAAAATCTAAGAACTATTCGTACCTTCGCATATCTTTGCAGTGAAACCAAAATCAAAGTAAAAATAAAGATAAAATATAAATTAAATTAAATAATAAAACACACAAATTAATTGTATACAAGGTGTTTCAAAAAGGTACGGCCAAACTTTCAGGAAACATTCTTAACCCACAAAAAAAAAGATATTATGTGGACATGTGTCCAGAAACGATTAATTTCCATGTTAGAGCTCATTTTAGTTTCATCAGTATGTACTGTACTTCCTCGATTCACCGCCAGTTGGCTCAATTGAAGGAAGGTAGTGTTGACTTCGGTGCTTGTGTTGACATGCGACTCATTGCTCTACAGTACGTAGCATCAACATGTTAGTGTTCATCACGAACGTGGTTTTGCAGTCAGTGCAATGTTTACAAATGCGGAGTTGGCAGATGCCCATTTGATGTATGGATTATCACGGGGCAATAGCCGTGGCGCGGTACATTTGTATCGAGACAGATTTCCAGAACGAAGGTATCCCTACAGGAAGACGTTCGAAGCAATTGATCGGCGTCTTAGGAAGCACGAAACATTCCAGCCTATGACTCGCGACTGGGGAAGATCTTGAACGACGAGGACACCTGCAATGGACGAGGCAATTCTTCGTGCAGTTGACGATAACCCTAATGTCAGCGTCAGAGAAGTTGCTGCTGTACAAGGTAACATTGACCACGTCACTGTATGGGGAGTGCTACGGGAGAACCAGTTGTTTCCGTACCATGTACAGCGTGTGCAGGCACTATCAGCAGCTGATTGGCCTCCACCGGTACACTTCTGCGAATGGTTCATCCAACAATGTGTCAATCCTCATTTCAGTGCAAATGTTCTCTTTACGGATGAGGCTTCATTCCAACGTTATCAAATTGTAAATTTTCACAATCAACATGTGTGGGCTGACGAGAATCCCCACGCAATTGTGCAATCACGTCATCAACACAGATTTTCTGTGAACGTTTGGGCAGGCATTGTTGGTGATGTCTTGATTGGGCCGCATGTTCTTCCACATACGCTCAATGGAGCACGTTATCATGATTTCATACGGAATACTCTACCTGTGCTGCTAGAACATGTGCCTTTACAAGTACGACACAAAATGTGGTTCATGCACGATGGAGCTCCTGCACATTTCAGTCGAAGTGTTCGTACACTTCCCAACAACAGATTCGGTGACCGATGGATTGGTAGAGGCGGATCAATTCCATGGCCTCCAAGCTCTCCTGACCTCAACCCTCTTGACTTTCATTTATGGCGGCATTTGAAAGCTCTTGTCTACGCAACACCGGTACCAAATGTAGAGACTCTTCGTGCTCGTATTGTGGACGGCTGTGATACAATACGCCATTCTCCAGGGCTGCATCAGCGCATCAGGGATTCCATGCGACGGAGGGTGGATGCATGTATCCTCGCTAACGGAGGACATTTTGAACATTTCCTGTAACAAAGTGTTTGAAGTCACGCTGGTACGTTCTGTTGCTGTGTGTTTCCATTCCATGATTAATGTGATTTGAAGAGAAGTAATAAAATGAGCTCTAACATGGAAAGTAAGCGTTTCCGGACACATGTCCAAATAACATATTTTCTTTCTTTGTGTGCGAGGAATGTTTCCAGAAAGTTTGGCCGTACCTTTTTGTAACACCCTGTATATGTAGATACACTGCATGGCGATATAATTATTCCCCTTAACATACTTTTTTAAATATAGAAACGCAATCTACTCATCAAGCTGAGGAGTTTGATACCACGCATGTCCTACTTCAAATAAAGGGATACTAATTAGCATAGTACAGAGAGTAATCATTCTTAAGTGGCCGACATGAACTGGTTACTAACAAACATTCCCTACTTTTCATGTTAATAGTCATGTAGCATTGCAATCACTTTGAACTGAAGTGGACGCAGGGAGTTCCCAGCCGTCGAGAGAAGTAGAACATGGAACGCATTTCGAGAGGGGCCATAAAAACCCGACCCTTTGCAGTGGGGAGGAAGGCACCATTAGAGCAGCCCAAACCTGGTCGTTTATGACAGCGCACAGCTAACAATAGGCTCTTAAGCGAGCTGCTCTGACTCACACCTGTGTGGAATGGAAAGAAACATCTTAGGATAGCAGGGGCCTGCATTGGCGCTCTTAGAGGACCAATACACGGAATTCAAATTTACGAAAATGTTGAGTCGTGGAAAATAAAGGTAACAGTGGCTCAGAGACGATTGGACTGAACACACGAAGAAAGACCACACCTGATGCCTCCGAAAGCTTCTAGGAAAGAAGTGCTTTCAGAATCACAAGGGGGGGGGGGGAGGCCTTGAAAAGCATGAAAAACAATGTAACAATGTCACTAGATTACTTTTTTCGAAACATGAAACAAGCCACATTGGAAAGCACCGCTATTTTTGACAAATACGCACATATCACATGATGATGGCGTGAAGAACACGAGGTTGCACGTGGACAGCTCTTGTATGGGCGGAGTCTGAGAGGATAGGAGCGAAACGAATGCTACAGGCTAGAAGGAAAATAGTTTCCACCCCCAAAACACTTCTAAAGTCTCATTGGGCCAAGAAACAATGCAACTCGTACCACAATCAGCATTGGCCGCTACGAGTTGTGGTTGGGGATGAACACAAGGTACAGTGGGGGAACCAAAGAGATATACAGGACGGTCTCGTCAGAGAGATGAGAGGGAGGTCTCTTCAGACTGGAGCCGTGTTTAGAAGGTAGAAAGGTCTCTTCAGGTCAGGGCCGTGTGTAAACGGAACACTTCCTGTTCCGTCGGCCTTGAAGAGCCTTTTAGTGAGCTCTTGCTTTCACAGTGTTGAAAAATCTCCTAACATCTTCGGAGCTGAGTTATGGATTCCTACTCGTGTTAGTTACGTTCTGCGGAACAATTAAAGAGGGCGGAGGTGTACACGTCACTAAGTCAGAGTGAGTGGACGTTGCCAATTGTTTAGCTAGGGAAAAACACAATTTTTCGCCTCACGAAAACTCAGGACAGTTTCCGACTGCTGATACAGGACAGAACAGTACTGAAGTTTCCATTTCCGCACAGCGTCGACGTGCCGTCGTCTTCATACTCCACTGCCGACGACGGCAGCCTCCGATAAAGCATGGTAAATATCGCGATTGATCAGGCGCTCAGTAAGGAAGTCGCTAGCTTGAGTGTGAATTTCAGTTCTATTGGAGATTGAAGTTGTGTTACGTATTTTCTTCTCATTCCCTCGTGTCCATACTAGCCACGTATTGCGTCTGTTTTCCTAGGGCTTAAAAGTCGAGAAACGTATCGGTAAATATACATTAGTGTCCAGCTAAAATAACATAGACAATAGGGCATATTGAAGTGTCGTGAGTGTAATATTTTGGAGGGTAAATTGTTTTGTGATCATTGTATTGTAAGTTACGCTAGGGGTTCTTTTGTCACATAGGAACGCTTTTGAAATGTTTTTATGTTGTCATGTTTATCACAGTTAATTTCACTTAGCTTGTGAATTCATTGTCAGAATCTTCCTAATTAAAGAGGATTTTCCAGCGTCACCAAGTACACACTTGAACCCAATGTGAATGGTGATTCTGCATAAAAAGATATAGTGCAGGTAACAGTTGTCTGTGTGTTCTAGAGTAGAGGCTACGCCTTTCTCACTGAAATATTTTAGGGCACGAATGACGGCTGTTATTGTGATGTGTAATCGTGACTTCATCCGGGATCTTCGTATCTTGCATGGCCTGGGTTCTCAGGTACTTTATATCAGATATCTCCGTGCGTGCCGGGGGAGTACGTTAGAGATCGTACGACTCCACAGGAGCAACGTTCCGGTTCTCAATTCTACTTTACCAACTTGGAACAGTTGTACCTAATCCTGTGATTTCGTTGACATTCCCGGCGTAATAACTGCTGATATTCTTCACGGGTTTGCAGCCGGATCATACCGTCGTCCAGACACAATATTTCGGCGGACCAGCTGGCCGCCATCTTCAGGTGAGTTAATGCTCGTCCACTGCCTCACCGGAACTGAATTCCAGCCACAATGACGGAAACCTTTATACACCACAAACAGAGCTCGCGTGACATTTGAAAGAAGATCTTGATCATTTGAAGATTGTTTTTAAACAGAATGGATATACGGAACAACAAATACGCCGTGCTCTTCAGCTTGGTCCGTCACGCGAGCCAATAGAGGATATTTTTGAAGCTGTTGATTATTTACCTTTTGCGGGAAGTATATCATCCAAAATTTCAAGAATTTTAAGAAAATATGATATTAAAAGTGTTTTTACGCCTGTGGCCAAGACTAGAGTCCTTCTTGGCTCAGTTAAAGATAATTTGTGCTTGAGGAAGCCCGGGGTTTATGAAATTCCGTGTCACTGTGAAAGATGTATATTGGTCAAACTACTCGAACTATTCTGGACCGGTGTGTGGAATATCATCGGCACACTCGGTTGTTCCAGCCTGAGAAGTCGGCAGTGGAACACTGCCTTAAAGAAAGACACAGGATGATATATGACAAGACACAATTGATCTCTCCTGCTTCTCGCTATTGGGAATGTGTTCTTAAATAATCCATTGAAATTAGATTAGGAAATCATATTATTAACAGGGATAAAGGTTTTCCTCTAAGTAAGATGTGGAATCCGATTTTGTCCGACATTAAACAACAACGGTCTTCTTTTCGATCATTGGATTCTTCTAACTAGTGCTGTTGCGATTTATCGTTTCCGCCGTCTTCTCCCACCTGCGCGCTGCGTGTCTACTTGCCGCCAGGAGGCGCTGCCCATCATCTCGCGCATGCGCGGTGCTCTGTTCGTGGTGTATAAAGGTTTCCGTCGTTGTGGCTGGAATTCAGTTCCGGCGAAGCAGTGCACGAGAATTAACTCACCTGAAGATGGCGGCCAGCTGGTCCGCCGATATATTGTGTCTGGACGACGACATGATCCGGCTTCAAACACGTGAAGAATATCATCTGTACCTAATCGTGTTATAACCACATTTCAATCACCAAAAGCCATTAAGTTAAAAATAAAATACATTTTTTCAGGTAAACGACTACAGTTTCACTTCAGGATTAATTCGTTGAAGAACCAAGAACCGTGAATACATTTTGTATCAAACACCCAAAAAACAGTTTCTGGATGTGGCAGCAGATTTCTATGCACTGGTTTAATAACAGCTGTAAATTAATGGCGGAAGTTTTGCTAGCATGGAGCATGAGCTTGCTAGCGTCCCAGATATGTTGGATCAAGTTCAGATCAGGTTAAATTGGTGGCCAAAGCAACCGCTCTAGCATGACTCTAGCCTGGTGAGCAAGACAGTTATTCCGCTGAAAGACACCATCGCCGTCAGGGTAGATATCATGCATGAAGGAATATAGGTGATATGCAGTACAGCTCAAATAGTTCACAGTTGTCATGCTGCCTTCGGTTACTACCAAAGATCAGATGAGAGACCAGGTGAACGACCCCAGTAAGAAAATACTGCCTCCACCAGCCAACGTCCGTGGCGTGGTATATACACTACGGCCCATTAAAACTGGTACAACAAAAAGAAATGCAGATGATAAACGGGTAGTATACATTGGACAAATATATTATACTAGAACTGATATGTGATTACATTTTCACGCAATTTGGGTGCATAGATCCTGCGAAATCAGTACCCAGAACAACCACCTCTGGCCGTAATAACGGCCTTGATACGCCTGGGCATTGAGTCAAACAAAGCTTGGAAGGCGTATACAGGTACAGCTGCCCATGCAGCTTCAACACGATACCAAAGTTCATCATGAGTAGTGACTGGCGTCTTGTGACGGGCCAGTTGCTCGGCCGCCATTGACCAGACGTTTTCAGTTGGTGAGAGATCTGGAAAATGTGCTAGCCAGGGCAGCAGTCGAACATTTTCCGTATCCAGAAAGGCCCGTACAGGACCTGCAACATGCGGTCGTGCATTATCCTGCTGAAATGTAGGGTTTCGAAGGGATCGAATGCAGGTTAGAGCCACGGGTCGTAACACATCTGAAATGTAACGTCCACTGTGCAAAGTGCCGTCAATGCGAACAAGAGGTGACCAAGACGTGTAACCAATGGCACCCCATACCATCACGCCGGGTGATACGCCAGTATCACGATGACGAAAACACGCTTCCAATGTGCGTTCACCGCGATGTCGCCAAACACGGATGCGACCATCATGATGCTGTAAACAGAACCTGGATTCATCCGAAAAAATTACGTTTTGCCATTCGTGCATCCAGGTTCGTCGTTGAGTACACCATCGCAGGCGCTCCTGTCTGTGATGCAGCGTCAAGGGTAACCGCAGCCATGGTCTCCGAGCTGATAGTCCATGCTGCTGCAAACGTCGTCGAACTGTTCGTGTAGATGGTTGTTGTCTTGCAAAGGTCCCCATCTGTTGACTCAGGGATCAAGACGTGGCTGCACGATCCGTTACATCCATGCGGATAAGATGCCTGTCATCTCGACTGCTAGTGATACGAGGCCGTTGGGATCCAGCACGGCGTTCCGTATTACCCTCCCGAACCCACCGATTCCATATTTTGCTAACAGTCATTGGATCTCGACCAACGCGAGCAGCAATGTCGCGATACGATAAACCGCAATCGCGATAGGCTACAATCCGACCCTAATCAAGGTCGGAACCGTGATGGTAACCATTACTCCTCCTTACACGAGGCATCACAACAACGTTTCACCAGGGAACGCCTGTCAACTGCCGTTTGTGTATGAGAAATCAGTTGGAAACTTTCCTCATGTCAGCACGTTGTAGGTGTCGCCACCGGTGCCAGCCTTGTGTAAATGCTCTGCAAAGCTAATCATTTGCATATCACAGCATCTTCTTCCTGTCGTTTAAATTTCGCGTCTGTAGCACGTAATCTTCGTGGTGTAGCAGTTTTAATGGCCAGTAGTGTAGTTACCGCGATATTTATTTGGAAGTCAGACTCTGTGTGAAATTGGATATTGTTTTCAATGAAAATTAGGGGTCACTGTAACTTTGCATTTGGTGCATATCGCGTTATGTTGGTGCGTATAAAATATAGCTAAGATATTGAGTTTTTCTTTAGATTTGAATCTCTACCTGCTGGCAATATCGAGAAAATTTGGCTGACGAAGCTCACTCGTTAGCGACCGCACCGCTCCAGTGATAAAGCCACAGTGAAACATCTGCTACATTCCTCATAAACGGTTCGGGATGTCCGAATGAGATTTTGACAAATGATAGTACACAAAGAGGAGAGTATTTATCCATACAGTTATTATCCAGAGCTTCATTATCTACCATGTTATTCCACTAACTATAGACTTTTTTATGAAAGAATGTAATTTTTAAAGGTCATCGATAGACAGTGAAGCGAGAAATGCTATGGGTTTTGGAAGAACATAAGTGAAAATATCGCATATTTTTTTGTGCTGAGAATGTTCTATTTTATGGGATACTGACGTTACTTTCCCTCAATTCCTCGCTTAATAAACTTAATAAACTACTGTTCCAGATTTCTCTCACGACTGCATGTGCACAACTTGCTAGTAAAGTGAGACTGCGTGAACTCCATTGTGTTTTGGCAAAAGAAGCAAATTTTAACTGGGTAACAAGAGAAATGTGTAGGTTTTACTTGACATTCGCCACTTATGATGTTTCTCTGAAAGTTACTTATGGTTGTCAAGGTAGGCGAATATAAATCGCTGCATTTTCGGTGGAATTCTTTTTTGACACTAACCAAAGCAGAGGTATCAGATCTTTTTCAGTGGTTACCATGCAAATGTTGGCGCAGAGGGGCGCCACTTAATATTTACAAAAAAATGTGCATGTAGGCTTCAGTTTTGAGAAGCATTTCCCCTCCAGCGCTCTGAATTTCCCCTACAGCACCTTCCCAACACCCCCACCACTATCACTCTCTCCACACGTGCCCTGCCTCTTGCTCCTGTTGCGCATCTACTCGCAATAAAGTGCCTGGCAGAGGTTCAATGAACCACCTTGAAGCTGTCTCTCTACCGTTCCACTCTCGAACGGCACGCGGGAAAAACGAGCACTTAATTTTTTTTGTGCGAGCCCTGATTTCTACCAGCCAGGCTTGGATGCTCCGTCGTCAGATCTGCTAGAGCGTGTTGCTTATTCTGATGTACAGAGGGCGCAAGCTCGCGACTTCCACGTTCTATGACGAGTCGTGGACGTCCAACACCTTCTCCCCTGCTCGTGGTTTCATCGCCCTTCAACCATTTCGATAGGCGCAAGCGAACACCCGGTCTGGTACGCCATTTCCAAAATGCTCCTTCCCAGGCGCCAGACCTTAACATTGCCTCCTCTGTCAAAGCCGCTTATGTCAGTGGATTTCTCCCTTTGCGGCCCGTATCGCCGCTAGAATCATTACCCATTCGTCTCTACTCCGCTAACATACTTTCCTAACAGCGTCACGTCACCACGACGACACCAGACAGTATTCACTCTCGCGGTGGCAATGGTAATTACGTTTCATCTCATCTGTGTATTCTTATCCTTGCTGGTTTTACGAGAACTTCTTCAGTATCCTTCTGTTTCAGAACGTTGAAGAATTCCATATAGTCCGCAACTCACTACCTTACAACTTTGTGCTCCAGATGAACATTCTCAAAGTTTCTTTCTTCAATTAAATCATACGCCGGATGCCAGGTGGTTATAATTAAAGTGCAGGTACTCAGGGAGGCCTAGTGTGGACTG
Organism: Schistocerca americana; assembly: GCF_021461395.2. Taxonomy (NCBI): domain Eukaryota; kingdom Metazoa; phylum Arthropoda; class Insecta; order Orthoptera; family Acrididae; genus Schistocerca; species Schistocerca americana. The sequence continues at coordinate 657,626,435 of NC_060122.1, forward strand.
CAATAACCTCATGGCATGCGTTAATGCGGAACCGATTTACGCTGGAAAACAAATAAGTTACAATTCTGGTCACTAGGTACAAATCTGGCGCTGTACGCTGCTTGCAAGAAGTCATAACGACGGAGAACACTATGACTATCGAGAAGGGAGAATGTGCGGTGTTAGTAAAACTGTTTTACGCAAACGGCAGCAATTACAGAGCTGCATTGAGAGAGTATCGCCGACTGAAAGGTCTGAGGAGATGCCCGATGTCATTAAATAGTTTAAAGAAGGTGATAAATTCTAAAATACGGATGAGTTGTGGCATCAGGAGGAGGAAGGCGTCCTATCCCAGAGGAAGTTACTGACGAGGTTGCTGTTGCTGTAACTGAGCATGGAGGATGTGCCCCAGGTAGTGACAGTGCTCGGGCAGTGCCACGAAATCTGTCCATGCCATTGTCAACAACAAGTAGAACGGAACCGATTTAGGCTAGAAAACAAATTAGTTCCAGTTCTGGTCACTAGGTACAAATCTCGCTCTGTACGCTGCTTGCATGACTGAACGACATCCGTAGAGAGACAGCATGAAGGTGGTTCATTGAACCCTCTGCCAAGCACTTTATTGTGAATAGCAGAGGAATCACGTAGATGTACACTCCTGGAAATTGAAATAAGAACACCGTGAATTCATTGTCCCAGGAAGGGGAAACTTTATTGACACATTCCTGGGGTCAGATACATCACATGATCACACTGACGGAACCACAGGCACATAGACACAGGCAACAGAGCATGCACAATGTCGGCACTAGTACAGTGTATATCCACCTTTCGCAGCAATGCAGGCTGCTATTCTCCCATGGAGACGATCGTAGTGATGCTGGATGTAGTCCTGTGGAACGGCTTGCCATGCCATTTCCACCTGGCGCCTCAGTTGGACCAGCGTTCGTGCTGGACGTGCAGACCGCGTGAGACGACGCTTCATCCAGTCCCAAACATGCTCAATGGGGGACAGATCCGGAGATCTTGCTGGCCAGGGTAGTTGACTTACACCTTCTAGACCACGTTGGGTGGCACGGGATACATGCGGACGTGCATTGTCCTGTTGGAACAGCAAGTTCCCTTGCCGGTCTAGGAATGGTAGAACGATGGGTTCGATGACGGTTTGGATGTACCGTGCACTATTCAGTGTCCCCTCGACGATCACCAGTGGTGTACGGCCAGTGTAGGAGATCGCTCCCCACACCATGATGCCGGGTGTTGGCCCTGTGTGCCTCGGTCGTATGCAGTCCTGATTGTGGCGCTCACCTGCACGGCACCAAACACGCATACGACCATCATTGGCACCAAGGCAGAAGCGACTCTCATCGCTGAAGACGACACGTCTCCATTCGTCCCTCCATTCACGCCTGTCGCGACACCACTGGAGGCGGGCTGCACGATGTTGGGGCGTGAGCGGAAGACGGCCTAACGGTGTGCGGGACCGTAGTCCAGCTTCATGGAGACGGTTGCGAATGGTCCTCGCCGATACCCCAGGAGCAACGGTGTCCCTAATTTGCTGGGAAGTGGCAGTGCGGTCCCCTACGGCACTGCGTAGGATCCTACGGTCTTGGCGTGCATCCGTGCGTCGCTGCGGTCTGGTCCCAGGTCGACGGGCACGTGCACCTTCCGCCGACCACTGGCGACAACATGATGTACTGTGGAGACCTCACGCCCCACGTGTTGAGTAATTCGGCGGTACGTCCACCCGGCCTCCCGCATGCCCACTATACGCCCTCGCTCAAAGTCCGTCAACTGCACATACGGTTCACGTCCACGCTGTCGCGGCATGCTACCAGTGTTAAAGACTGCGATGGAGCTCCGTATGCCACGGCAAACTGGCTGACACTGACGGCGGCGGTGCACAAATGCTGAGCAGCTAGCGCCATTCGACGGCCAACACCGCGGTTCCTGGTGTGTCCGCTGTGCCGTGCGTGTGATCAATGCTTGTACAGCCCTCTCGCAGTGTCCGGAGCAAGTATGGTGGGTCTGACACACCGGTGTCAATGTGTTCTTTTTTCCATTTCCAGGAGTGTAGATGTAGAAGGAATGCTTTGTGGTCTATTTTACAGTAATGCCCATATAAAATCATGACGATGCAGCAACTGAAACCTCATGGTCCGCAAAAACCTTCTGAAATTACTCTTCCATTTCTGGCACAGATAGAAGTTGCTATGTTGCTGGGCAGTATTATAAGGAACAGGGAGGACATTTTACACTGCAGGGTGCATTGAATAAGCTGAACTCCAAAATTTGGGGTACTGTTAACCGCGTGCTGTGCACGAAGAGCCATTTTACTCGCCGTATGTGACTGGTGTGGAATCACGAGCGCCTTTACTCCCAGTCAGTTCTTCTTTGAAGAGTCCGTCAGGCGTGCCGTGACGTCTGTACGTTATCGAGACCTCCTTGTACAGCATGCGATTCCTGCTTTTGAATAGCGCAATTGTGTGGGAACCATTGTTTTCATGCAAAATGGGGCAACACGTCAAGTAGTTCGTTTATTGAATGATCTGCTTAATGTAACCTTCCACCTCTGTGGCCGAGCGGTTCTAGGCGCTTCAGTCCGGAACCGCGCTGCTGCTGCGGTCGCAGGTTCAAATCCTGCCTCGGGCAAGGATGTGTGCGGTGTCCTTAGGTTCGTTAGGTTTAAGTAGTTCTAAGTCTGTGGCACTGATGAACTCAGATGTTAAGTCCCATAGTGTTTAGAGCCATTTGAACCACTTTTTTTATAACCTTCCACGAACGTGTTATATCCAGAAGTTTTCGAGCGGCATAGCCTGCAAGATCACCTGATATGAATCCAGTGACTTTTGGTTCTGGGGAAATCTAAAAGATAGTGTTTACTTTACACGCGTTCGGTCGCTACCTGATGTGAGAGGGCCAGTCTACAGGAAAACGTCGCTCGGATTTCACCGGAGCTGCTGCCAGCAACTGTTGATCACGTCGTGTTACCAATGCAGCATCTCGTCGCTGTCTCCTGTGCTCATATTAAAGTGATGATGTAAGCAGCTGTTAACAATAAAGTCAACATGTTTCCTTTCTCTCTTGCTGGATCCTTTCTGCTCACATCCTGTTCCTAATATGGAAACAATTCTATACGTCTGTCTTGCATTTACAGCGCACCTCATCATCATCATCATCATCATTTAAGACCGATTATGCCTTTCAACGTTCAGTCTGGAGCATAGTTCCCCTTATAAAATTCCTCCATGATACCCTATTCAGTGCTAACATTGGTGCCTCTTCTGATGTTAAGCCTATTACTTCAAAATCATTCTTAACCGAATCCAGGTACCTTCTCCTTAGTCTGCCCCAACTCCTCCTACCCTCTACTGCTGAACCTATGAGTCTCTTGGGTAACCTTGCTTCTCCCATGCGTGTAACATGACCCCACCATCTAAGCCTGTTCGCCCTGACTGCTACATCTATAGAGTTCATTCCGAGTTTTTCTTTGATTTCCTCATTGTGGACACCCTCCTGCCATTGTTCCGATCTACTAGTACCTGCAATCATCCTAGCTACTTTCATATCCGTAACCTCAACCGTATTGATGTGGTAACCTGAATCAACCCAACTTTCGCTCCCATACAAGAAAGTTGGTCGAAAGATTGAACGGTGCACAGATAATTTAGTCTTGGTACTGATTTCCTTCTTGCAGAACAGCATAGGTCGTAGCTGAGTACGCACTGCATTAGCTTTGCTACACCTCGCTTCCAGTTCTTTCACTATGTTGCCATCCTGTGAGAATATGCATCCTGAGTACTTGAAACCGTGCATCTGTTCTAACTTTGTTCCTCCTATTTGGCACTCGATCCGTTTATATCTCTTTTCCACTGACATTACTTTCGTTTTGGAGATGCTAATCTTCATACCATAGTCCTTACATTTCTGATCTAGCTCTGAAATATGACTTTGCAAACTTTCAATCGAATCTGCCATCACAACTAAGTCATCCGCGTATGCGAGACTGCTTATTTTGTGTTCACATATCTTAATCTCACCCAGCCAGTCTATTGTTTTCAACATATGATCCATAAATAATATGAACAACAGTGGAGACAGGTTGCAGCCTTGTCTTACCTCTGAAACTACTCTGAACCATGAACTCAATTTACCGTCAACTCTAACTGCTGCCTGACTATCTATGTAAAGACCTTTAATTGCTTGCAAAAATTTGCCTCCTATTCCGTAATCTCATAGAACAGACAATAACTTCCTCCTAGGAACCCGGTCATATGCCTTTTCTACATCTGTAAACCATAGATACAATTCGCTGCTCTACTCCTAACACTTCTCCATTATTTGCCAACGCACCTGGTGGCCAAAATTAGAACTAATTTTCTTCCAATGTTGATCGTTCTGCATTAACGCATTAGAATATTTACCGCGGTTTACTGTCATATGGTAATTACAACCCACACTCGACGTCTGTGAGTAGCTGCACTTCAATTACAACCACCGGACACTAACAGACTTCTGGAGAAAAATGATCTCCTTGGATGTGATATTTACTATGCTTTGAAAAAGGAATGAATCCAGCTGATTACATCAGTCTACATCTCTGCAGACAATGTCCGTGAAAGCGAAGCGGCTACGACTCACGTCTTCTACGTCATAGGTAGCAGTCAACTAGGGTGAAAGGGGACCACTTAAATGATGGAGGTGCCACACGAAAGTGTGACGCCACGGGCGCGCTGTTGTTACAGACGGTCGGCGAGCGCGAGTGTTTGATATGAGAATTCCGCAGCGGCTGCCCTGCCCGGCACTGGAGTGTTTGCCGACGAGATGCATATGCATGCGGCCCCGGCAGCGCGAGAGACGGGCCGGGCCGGGCCAGCTGTTAGTACAGCAGCAGCCGGAGCGCCGGAGAGTGCAGACGCTGTTTGGTCGCGCAGCCGCGCCGCGCCGCCCGCGACCACCCACCACGGTGGGCGGCGTCACGATGACACAGTGGAGCTGCGGGGACCACCTCCCGCCAGGGCGGGGGTGGCAGCTCAGCGATACGGCTCTGTAGGCGCTTAGGCGCTCCCGTAGGACAAGTCTTCGTTCCTTGTACTGCAGCTACATTTACATCTACACCTACACAGATACTCCGCAAGCCACCGTATGGTGCGTGGCGGAGGGTACCCTATCATTTCCTTCCCTGTTCCACTCGCGAATAGAGAATAGAATGAGCGCCAATTTCTCGTTCTTATCTTTGTGGTCCATACGGGCAATGTACACTACTGGCCATCAAAATTGCTACACCACGAAGATTACGTGCTACAGACGCGAAATTTAACCGACAATAATAAGATGCTGTCATATGCAAATGTTTAGATTTTCAGAGCATTCACACAAGGTTGGCGCCGGTGGCGACACCTACAGCGTGCTGACATGAGGATAGTTTCCAACCGATTTCTCATACACAAACAGCAGTTGACCGGCGTTGCCTGGTGAAACGGTGTCGTGATGCCTCGTGTAAGGAGGAGAAATGCGTACCATCACGTTTCCGACTTTGATAAAGGTCGGATTATAGCCTATCGCGATTGCGGTTTATTGTATCGCGACACTGCTGTTCGCGTTGGTCGAGATCCAATGACTGCTAGCAGAATATGGAATCGGTGGGTTCAGGAGGGTAATACGGAACGCCGTGCTGGATCCCAACGATGACAGGCATCTTATCCGCATGTCTGTAACTGATCGTACAGCCACATCTCGATCCCTGAGTCAACAGATGGGGACGTTTGCAAGACAACAACCATCTGCACGAACAGTTCGACGACGTTTGCAGCAGCATGGACTTTCAGCTCGCAGACCATGGCTACGGTTACTCTTGACGCTGCATCACAGACAGGAGCGCCTGCGATGGTGTACTCAACGACGAACCTGGGTGCACGAATGGCAAACCGTCATTTTTTTCGGATGAATCCAGGTTCTGTTTACAGCATCACAATGGTCGCACCCGTGTTTGGCGACATCGCGGTGAACGCACATTGGAGGCGTGTAATCGTCATCGCCGTCCTGGCGTATCACCCGCCGTGATGGCATGGGGTGCCATTGGTTACACCTGTCGGTCACCTCTTGTTCGCAGTGATGGCACTGTGAACAGTAGCCGTTACATTTCAGATGTGTTACGACCTGTGGCGCTACACTGCATTCGGTCCCGGCGAAACCCTATATTTCAACAGGATAATGCACGACCGCATGTTGCCGGTTCTGTACGGGCCTTTCTGGATACAGAAAATGTTCGACTGCTGCCCTGGCCAGCACATTCTCCAAATGTCTCACCAATTGAAAACGTCTGGCTAATGGTGACCGAGCAACTGGCTCGTCACAATACGCCAGTCACTACTCTTGATGAACTTTGGTTTCGTGTTGAAGCTGCATGGGCAGCTGTACCTGTACACGCCATCCAAGCTCTGTTTGAGTCAATGCTCAGGCGTATGAAGTCCGTTATTACGTCCAGAGGTGGTTATTCTGGGTATGATTTCTCAGGATGTATGCACCCAAATTGCGTGAAAAGGTAATCACATGTAGGTATAATATATTTGTCCAATGAATACCCGTTTATCATCTGCATTTCTTCTTGGTGTAGCAATTTTAATGGCCAGTAGTGTTGACGGCAGTACAATCGTTCGTTAGTCAGCTTCAAATACCGGTTCTCTAAATGTTTTCAATATTGTTCCTCGAAAAGAACTTCGCCTTCCTTCCAGGGATTCCCTTTTTATTTCCCGAAGCGTCTACTTACGTGTTGTTCGAACCTACTGGAAACAAATCTGAATTGCTTAGATGACTTCCTTCAATCCGACTTGGTACGGATCCCAAACATTCGAGCAGTACTCAGTACACCAGCGTGTGCTCCTTAACATAGCAACCAGTCTTTCCTAAAATTCTCACAATAAACCGAAGTTGACCATTCGGCTTCACTATCACACTTTTCCATGCTCGCTCCACTTCATATCGCTTTGCAACGTTATGCCCCAATATTTAAACGACTTGACTGTTTCAAGAAGGACATTAGCAATATTCCTACTCATCCGCATTAACTTACGTTTTTACAAATTTAGGGCAAGCCGCCATTGATTATACCAACTGGAAATTCTAAGTGGTTCAAATGGTTCAAATGTCTCTGAGCACTATGGGACTTAACATCGGAGGTCATCAGTCCCCTAGACTTAGAACTACTTAAATCTAACCAACCTAAGGACATCACACACATCCATGCCCGAGGCAGGATTCGAACCTGCGGCCGTAGCGGTCACGCGGTTCCAGACGGAAGTGCCTAGAACCGCTCGGCCACAAAAACGGGCTTCTAAGTCATCTTGCACCTTCCTACAATCACTCGACTTCGACACCTTACCGTACACCACGGCTTCATCAGCAAACAACCGCAAGTTGGTACCCAGCGTGTCCGCCAAATCATTTATGTACTTGCATATAGAGATTAAAAGCGTGTTCAGAGTTCAGACGCTACGTAACAAAACTGGGTGACGTACGCGGTCAAATTCATGGTGAAGTCTTAATTTCTAAGCTGAATAGCCGCCGTCTCGTTCACAGCCACCTTACAGATGGATCGAGAGTAACTCAGCAGTTCAGCAGTAAGTCTTGAAAGGTATCTCCGGACTGCCACCTGCATTTAGTGGGTGACGGAGATTGTTGGACGACATTACATTCAGTAAAATAGTGAGCTGTGACAAAAAGAGCCAGTTCTCTTCGGCATCTTACCTTTGTGTTGTGAAGACTGCCTCTCTAAGCTTCTCGCCACTCTGGAACGAACTGCCAACCTCTTCCTTCTTGCTGCTTACTCGCTGTCTCTACAATTTCCGCACTCACCATTCGCCATCCACAAACGGGCCTCCCACGCCAGCCTATCACCAAATGTCCACGCGCCCCACAGCCTCCAGTACAGCGACACACTTTTACTTTTTTTCCTCTTTTGGTAGGTCGTCTCACAAACATCAGTAAAAACGAGCGCCCACTGGTCAGTCGACTGCCTCCTACATCGAGGCAACGGTGGGTCCTCCCAGACGAATTTCTCGAAACACTCGTTGACCAGAAGCCTTAAAGGAGTTCCTTATCTCGTGACGAGGCAGGCGCCCTGTTCACTGTACCGACGCTCCAGTGTGTCACATACGTATGAGTTTGATTCGTTATGATATACTGGCCCTCCCACCGTACCACCATGACTTACAAATCTATTGGATGGCACCTGATGATACACCTTTAAAGTCTCGAAAACTAGTCGTGCAATGAAAGATACACTAGCTTCAACTGAAGCTGAAATTTTAATTCAGTTGCGGATGTTCTGCGAATCGCATTTCGTGTACCTCTGTCAGTCACTTAACTGTGAACTGATGAGAAGCCACGTAGACGTAGGTGTAGAATGAACACATCACTGGTTTTCGATAGTGTATAACCATCGGTAGACGTCGAAGGTCCCTTGAGATATCGAGAACGTATTTCAAATTGATCCCGTATTTCTAGATTTCCAGAAGGCTTTTGGCACCGCCCCATCAAAGCGGCTTCTAATAAAATTGCGTACTTATGAAATATCGTCTCAGTTACGCGACTTGATTCGAGATTTTATGCCAGAGAAAGTCACAGTTCCTAGTAACTGATGGAAAATCATCGAGTAAAGCAGAAGTGATTTCTGAAATCCCCAAGACAGTGTTATAGGCCGTCTGCTGTTTTTTATGTACCTAAACGATTTGGGGGACAATCTGAGCAGCCTTCCTAGGTTGTTTGAAGATGATGCTGTCGTTTATCGTCTAGTAAAGTCATCAGAATATCAAAACCATTTGCAATACGGTTTAGGTAAGGTATCTGCATGGTGCGAAAATTCGCAGTTGACCGTAAATAACAAAACGTTTGGGGTCATCCATACGAGTGCTAAAAGAAATCCGTTAAACTTTGGTTACACGATAAATGAGTAAAAACTAGAGGCACTAAATTCAACTAAATATCTAGGAAATACAGTTTCTAACAACATAAATTGGAAAGAACACACAGAAATTTTGTGGAGGAGGCGAACCAAAGACTGCGTTTTACTGGCGGAACACGTAGAAGATGCAACAGATATGTTAAAGAGACTGCCTACATTATGCTTGTCCGTTCTGTTTTCGAGTACTACTCCGCTGTGTGGTATGCATACCCCACAGGATTAACGGAATGCACCGAGAACGTTCAAAGAAGGGAACCCCTTTTTTTTTTAGCATGGATAAACAGGTTAGAGAGTATCACGGACATATTACAGAATTTATCGTTGACGTTATTAAAAGAAAGGCGTTTATTATTGCGACTGGGTCTTCCCACGAAATTTCAATCACCAACTTTCTCCTCCAGATGCGAAAAAATTTTTTTAACTTCGACCAACATAGGTAGAAACGGTCATCATAATAAAATAACGGAAATCAGTGCTTGAACGGAAAGATAAATGTGTTGTTTTTTCAATGTGTCGTTCGAGAATGGAATAATAGAGAATTTGTCTGACGCTTGTTCGATGAACTCTGTGCCAAGTATTTAAGTGTGACTTGCAGAGTAACCATGTAGATGTATATGTAGATGTAGACAAGAAACATTCCAGAAGAGTGCTTGAAACGTTGAATTCGGAAAAAAAATATTAAATAGGAAATTGACGCAGCCTACTCTCTTCGTAGTTTGAAATTTGGTGCTGTAAAGGTGAGAATAGACATATACACTCGACGAACGGCGTTTATACACTTAACCTGATAACAGACGTGAATCTTCAGGTTTTCGTGGCGCAAAGACTGTTTCTGGTGTGCAGCCACAAGAATTCTCCTTCTTCTTCTTCTAATATTTCGGCTGTATAGCGTTCAGCCTTCTTCAGAGTGAGTCGCAAGACCGCCACTCCAGTTTTTTTTTTCTTTATTGTTATTTTAATCACCTTATACAAGGCGGGCTGTCAGCAGCATATTACGCTGCTCTTCAGCCGTGAGTGGTACTATAATATGACATACAGGTGGCACAGATAATACAATAAAAACGGGGGCAAAAAACTGTAGATACGAAAAACAATAAACATGAAGCCGTTCATGCTGGACAAGAAGAAACACTAACACTTTTTGACACGGCGCACATAACATGGATGACTGCGGCGGCACACGTGAACAGTGGTGGTGTGACGGCGAAAGAACACTAAACACAAAACGAAGGCACACACACGAGACACTGATAGCGATGATCTCCTGGCGCGAATATCCACTGAGGGTGTACGAGTCCGGGGACCTGCCAAGAGAGGAAGGGGGAGGGAGAGGGAGAGGGGAGAGCAGAGATGCTACGGGCAGGGGAGATAGGGGGAAGGGAGGAAGGGGAGGGGAAGCCCGGGGGAAGAGCGGTGGAGGAAGGGGGATGGGGGGAAAAGGAGAGAGAAGGGAGGGAGGGTGCCTAAAGGAAAAGACATAGGAAGTGGGGGGGGGAGTATCAAAGTTGATAGAAGGGGTAGATGGAGGGGAGGAGGACATCATCAGGGAGGGGGAGCTGGCGGAAGCCACCTTGGGACAGGGTAAGGAGGGTGGAGAGATGGAGACCCGGTGGGACGTGGGAATACAGGTGCGGCAGCAGGCGGCGTTGGGAGAGCATGGGCGAGACGAGGGGGTGAGGAGGACAGAGTTTACGGGATGTATACAGGATCCATATCCTTTCAAGGAAAAGGAGGAGGTGGGGTAACGGAATGAGATCGTACAGGATCCGTGTGGGGGAGGGGAGACAGATGCGATAGGTGAGGCGGAGAGCATGGCATTCAAGGATTTGAAGGGTAGGGGGGGGGGCGGAGATCCAGGCTGGATGGGCGTAACAAAGGATATGGCGGATGAGGGATTTATAGGTGTGGAGTATGGTGGAGGGGTTCAGACCACACGTACGGCCGGAAAGGAGCTTGAGGAGACGGAGTCGGGAGCGTGCCTTGGCTTGGATTGTCCGGAGCGGGGGGGTCCAGGACAGGCGACGGTCGAGGGTGACGCCAAGGTACTTAAGGGTGGGGGTGAGGGCGATAGGATGGCCATAGATGGTGAGATGGAAATCAAGGAGACGTAAGGAAGGGGCGGTTTTACCTACAATGATCGCCTGAGTTTTGGAGGGATTGACCTTGAGCAACCACTGGTTGCACCAAGCGGTGAACCGGTCAAGATGGGATTGGAGAAGGTGTTGGGAGCATTGCAGGGTGGGGGCAAGGGCAAGGAAGGCGGTGACACCGGCAAACTGGAGAAGGTGGACGGGGGGTGACGGCGGCGGCATGTCCGCTGTATACAAAAGGTACAGAAGGGGGGAGAGGACGGAGCCTTGGGGCACACCGGCAGAGGAAAAAAAGGTGTAGGAATCAGTGTTATGGATGGTGACGTAGGAAGGACGGTGGGAGAGAAAGGAGCCGATCAGACGGACATAGTTAATGGGAAGGGCGAAGGTTTGAAGCTCGAACAGGAGACCGGAATGCCATACACGGTCATAAGCACGTTCAAGGTCCAGGGAGGGGAAGATTGCACAGCGATGGGAATTAAGCTGTTTGGAAAGGAGGTGAGTGAGGTGAAGGAGAAGGTCGTTGGAAGAGAAGGATGGCCGAAAGCCACATTGGGTAACGGGAAGGAGGCAGTGCTGGCGGAGATGCTGTTGGATGCGTCAGGTGAGGATAGATTCCAGGACCTTGCTGAAGACTGAGGTAAGGCTGATGGGACGGTAGGAGGAGACGGCAGACGGTGGTTTACCAGGTTTAAGGAACATCAGGATATGGGAGGTTTTCCACAGGTTGGGGTAGTAACCGGTGGACAGGACTACATTGTAGAGCCTGGCCAGGATGGAGAGGAAAGAGACAGGAGCTTCACAAAGGTGACTGTAGGTGACACGATCTTGGCTAGGAGCGGTGTTGCATTTTGTGTGGAGTGTAGCAATGAGATGCTGTGTAGTGATAGGGACATTGAGTTCCATGTGTGCAATGTTGTCCAAGTACTGGAAACCAGGGGCGAGGGGAGGGACAGAGGTGTCAGTTCGATCGCGGACATCCAGGAAGAGGGAGTAATCAAACTGGGGATCATTAGGGATGGAACAGACATCGAATAGGTAGGAGGCAAAGTGATTGGCCTTACTAAGGGTGTCAGGGATGGGGTGATCATCATGGAGAAGAGGGAGGGGGAGGGTTTAGTTCCGGTAAGGCGACGGAAGGCTGACCAGAACTTGGACGAGTTTATAGGTAGGGTAACATTGAAACGGGTGCATGTCTGTTGCCAGTCCCGGCGTTTCTTAACAGCTAGCAAATTTAGAATGTGTCGCTGTAGTTGCCGGCAGCATCGTAGTGTGTCCAGGTCACGCATGTGGAGGGAGGCACGGTAGAGACGGCAGTATTCACAGAGGAGGAGGACGGCCTGTGGGGGTAAGGTAGGATGGTGTGGGTGGATGGCGACAGTAGGGATGTGGGCCTCCACGGCCTCAGACAAGGTCTGCTGGAGAAAGGAGGCGGCATGGGTTACATCGTCAGGGTGGTGGTAGGTGAAGGGGTGTCTATCGACCTGGTTGGAGAGGGTATCCCGGTAGGCATTCCAGTTGGCACGGGAATAGTCATGGATGTACTTTGGGGGGGTCATTACGAGGGTCGGGGCAGGGCCGACGACCGTCTGAAACGGTGAGGAGGACAGGGAGATGGTCGCTACCAATAGGCATCGTTATGCGGCCAAGGAGGTTAGGGGAAGAAAGGATAACATCGGGAGTGGAGTTGGATTTGGGATGGGTGTGCTGGGGGATGGGGATGATGTCGCCTTGAAGGAAGCAGAGGAACCGGTGCCACTGCCGTAACTGGGCGGTAGAACGAGTATGGATGTTGAGGTCGGCGGCGATCATATAGGAGGAGAACGTACGGTCAATGTGGGAGAGGAAGTCGAAGGGAATATGGGCGTTAGGGCGGACATAGATGGTGGGGCGCAGGTGACGGTAAATCCAGGGAGGAAGAGACTAAGGATCAGGTGTTCGGTGGGGTCGGGAAGGAGAGGTTGGAGCCAAACTGGGATCTGGCGGTGGTGACCAATGGCAACTCCGCCAGGCGCAATCGGGAGGCGAATATCGGAGCGGTGAAGAAGGTAGGGTGAAATGTGGACGGTGTGGTGGGGTTGGAGGAAGGTTTCATTGAGGAGGAAGGCATCCACGTGCTGGGTGGCAAGGGTGTGCAGGAAGAGGTTCTTGTTGGTGGGAAGGGATGGGATGTTGTTGGAAAGGATACGGTGCTGTCGCGCCATGACAGGAATTTAGACGAGGGTGTCAAGACAGGAGAAGGTGAAATGGGCCTGGTTGTTGGAGTAGGTGGCATACATTTTTAGGTGGAAAACGGAACAGGCAGCGAGGGATATTTGTTGGAGGGTGTGGGGGCGCTGAGAAGGGTGAACATTCTCAAGGACGATGGTGAGGAATCTGATGATGTCCTCAGTGGTAGGGGGTGGGTGAAGCAAATTGCTGGGAGGGGTGGGGGCGTCCAGAGGGTGGACAGGAATGGTGAGTTCAGGAGTTGTAGGAGGGGGTTGGGCCTTACATTTCTGGGAGTAAGTAGGATGAGGGAGGGAGGTTACAGGTATTACAGGAGGGGAGGGACTGGAGATTGGGGCACAGCCATAAGAAGTGGGCTTGCCTACAGTGCAGGCAGCTGGGGGCCTCGCGGCACTCAGATGTCGGATGTGCATTATACTGCAAGCACCTCTGGCAGTGGAGGGATTGAGGGGGGGGGAGGAATGGGAAGGGTCAACTTGGTAGCGTTGGTGAAAAGGAAGGGCACCCTCCTTCATGAGACAGTCTATGGAGGGGGCATGTTTGGAAAAGACCTGCATAAGGCGGGTGGGGCCGGCTGAGTTGTGGATGCGGCGAACCGCACGCACCTCCAGATGGGGCTGTGCCTTGAGCTCCGCCAACACCTTCTCTTCGGACTAATCCAGGTGATCACGGCTGTGAGGGTCGGCGGGTGACATGGGGGTTGGGGTTGGCAGGAGGGAGGTGGGGAAGAGGGAGGGGTGAGGGAGCCTTTAGGGCCAAAGCAGGTGACAGGGATGCGGGAAAGGGGATCTGTGTGAAGGGTAGGGCTGGTGGAGGAGATGAGGACTGAATCATGGCGAGGAGTGAGGAGGGAGATGGGGGCACCAGGAAAATGCTGGCGAGGGATGAGGGTGAGGTTCTGAGCCTCAAGAAGGGAGGGATCAGGATGGGAGAGGAGGTAGCGGTAGGAGGAGGGGGAGGAGGGGGCAGGTACAGGCGGCGAGACATCCATGGCATCCTGGACAGGGGAAGGGGGACGAGGCAGAGCCTTTTCAGATGCAGAGGAGGCAGGGGTGGCACTGGGGCGTTTGATGGCGGTGGAGGAGGTGTGGGAGACAGGAGCCACTGGAAGGTGGCATGGAGGGGCAGGTCCCAGTGCTGCAGTCAGCGCCGGAGATAGTGAGGGCGATGGCGATGGCGATGATGAAGACGATGAAGAGGGCGATGGGGAAAGTTGAGCGTGGGCCGTGGCCCTCCAGGCCACCACCCTAGCAGTGGCTGTGGAAACGGAAGGAGCAGAGGGGGGGGGGGGGGAGTGGAGGAAAGGGATCAGAGGAGGTGGCAGGGAGGAGCCGGGGATGGAGCAAAATAAAGTGAGGGAGATGGGAGAGTGAGGAGTGGGGGGATGGACTGAGGGGGTGGGGGATTGGGCACACCACGTGATAGTGGTGGTGGCGGCAGAGGGAGATATGTTTACTATGGCAGTGGTGGTGGCTGTAGTGGTGGTGGTGGGGGTTGACATGGTGATAAGGGGAAAAACACAGGACAGGACAAAGAAGCAAACGAGGGACGGACGAGGCGACGAGAAACACAGAGTAAAAGGGATGTAGAACGATGAAGGAGACTGGGGCCGAAGCCCCACTCTGCTACTGCTGGCGGTTGGGGGGGGGGGCGACCTGGCTGGCTGGCCGGTGGGGACGCCGCTGCTGCTGCTGGAGGCTGGCTGGGACCGCTGCTGGCTGCTGCCTGGGACCGCCGCTGGTTGCTGGCCGGGACCGCTGCTGGACGCAGGCTGGGACTGCTGCTGGACACTGGCTGTTGGCTGCTGGCTGCTGGCTGGGACCACTACTGCCTGCTGGCTGCTGGCAGGAACCGCTGCTGGCTGATGGTTGCTGGCTGGACTGCTGAAGGTTGGCTGGCACCTGCAATAGACCTATCGCTTCGATTAGAACTGGAAAGGCACAATCGAAGGGCGGTATCCTTCCGGATTACCGCCGGAGATGCCGCTCCAGTGTTCGCTTCATCCCTTTATACTTGTGTACCGTGCAACTGCGCATGCGGCCACAGATGCAAATGCGCCAGAGACGTTGGTTTGCTGCAGAGACGTGCACAATGTGCGAGTTACATCTATGACTCTGCAGTCGATCTGTGTTGGCATGTCGATATATCATTGTGAGCTGCACTGTGACGGCGTCTTTGTGAGTTTATTACACCAAGTGCCGGATTCCATGATTTATCAAGGTTGAAACCACTATCTCTATTAATTAAATCCGTTGTCAAGCGAATCTCTATTGCCTCCTTCATTATTGAGTCCCAAAAAGGTGATGTAGTGGCCAAAATTTCGACGTTGTCATACAACATACTGTGACCAGTGTCAATACAGTCTCCTACCACTGCCGACTTGTTAGGTTGTAAAAGTCATGTGTACCTCCGGTGTTCTGTACATATTTCTTGGACAGTACGAGTTGTTTGTCCAATGTAAGAAAGGCCACATTCACATGGAATTTTGTAAAATCCAGATTTTCGGATCAGAAAATCATCTTTGACGGAGCCCACGAGTGCAGCTGTCTTGGGTGGAGGACGAAAAATCACTTTTACTTTGTGTCTGCTGAGAATCCATCCTATTTTTTATGAGAGGTAAATAATTATTGCCTGTGTTTATGGAAGATATGTGGAGAAATACTGCTGGTTACACCAATTTGTGAAGCTGTTCAGGGGAGCTGAAAAGATCGTTGGGAGAATGGAATGGATGGGTAAGGATATGGTTACCTCGCCATGCTGGAGAGGCTTATTTCTACATCTATACACAATATATTCCACAAATCGTTGTACAGCGTATGGCGAAGGTTATTTTCTCCACAATTTCCCACTTTCTGTCCTATTTCATTCACGAAAGGAAAGTAGTAAGAAAGATTAGGACTTAAGTCCTGTAGACAATAATGTCATTAGAGATGGGGAACAAGCTCCATTTAAGCAAAAATGGAGAAAAATATTCGGCTGTATCCATTTCAAATAATATGTTTGGCTGTTTGCCTTAAACGATTTAGAGAAACAGTGGAAAAAAGCGAGGATAGTAGTGGGACTACCTGTGTGCAGCCTCACATTCCATTGTTGCCAAATTTATTCAAGATGGCGGTGATGACGTCATCCAAGATGGCGTCATGTAGACTTGGCAACAGTGCATGACATCATCCAAGATGGCGCATTTTGGCGGGGAGTTTGAATTTTGGTTGGAAGATAGGTCACTTGGGCTACCTCCACTAACCTATCCCTCCAGAAAAAAATGGCGGGAAATTCAGATTCTAACATGATAATGCACCACACCCCTCTTATCTCTACTAAGCAAAGAAAATCGCAGGAAAATAAGTCACTTGGCCTACCTCCACTAACAATATTCAATTCCCATATGTCTACTAAGCTAATAAAATGGCGCCAATTTTCGTGGTGTGACGCATTATCCATTGAAATTTGAATTTCCCGCCAATTTTTTCTGGAGGCTTAGGTTAGTGGAGGTAGCCCAACTGACCTATCTTCCCACCAAAATTCAAACTCCCGCCAAAATCCGCCATCTTGGATGACGTCATGTTCTGTTGCCAAGTCTATACGATGCCATCTTGGATGACGTCATCACCGCCATCTTGAGTAAATTTGGCAACAATGGAATGAGGGGTGGTACATAGGTAGTACCACTACTGAGGATGACTGGAGGGGTATTTGAACAGCCTTCTCCCGAGTGCGAACGCAGTTTCTGGCCATTGTGATGTACCAATCGATTGGCGGTAAGCAGAGTCAAGCCTGGATGGCCATCTCGTATGGGTAACTACTGCGGCACAATTTAGAGTCCTTTTGGTAGTCGGTGTTGCCGCGTAGTGTGTGGGTGCTGTGAGCAGTGAACTCTCACCTGACATGCTACAGTGTAGCGAAACATGTAGCTGGAGGGATACAGTGCAAAGCTAGATTGAGTGAAGAGAGTGGTTTTGTTAGAGATGGTCAGTTGCGAACCCAGTGTCGACTAAAACAAGGGCGGCATTGACGTGTTGTACAAACACCAGGCAACATGGTGTGAGGGGTCACAGGCGTTGGTAGGAACTGCTGTTTGCAGAGGGCGCCTTGAGGGCTGGAGGTACATCCAGAACGTCCTCCAGCACTTTCTGCTCTCATTCGACTGTAGGCGGATATGTTCTTCAAGCATGTGTATGCACTACTAAGCTTATCCATTAAGGATATAGTAGGACAACTTGACTGTGTGTTAATTGCATACAAATACAGAAAACTGACAACATTTCTGTATGTTCATTAACTAAATTGCTAGCACTGTCAGGCTAATCTTCAACGAGAAACTTAGAACTTTACATATTCATGTTTCCAGCTTGAATCTGTTTCCTCTACACATTGCAGGTTTTCGAAATAATGAATGAAATGAAGTGATGTGGTGGCCCTCAACTATGCACCCACAGACTCAACGTCGAAATATTAAAAGTTTTGGCTGGTTTCGTTGTCTAGGGGCTGGGATACGTAATTGCCGCATTACAGGCCAAATACTGCTGAGTCTAAGTATAGGATAAGAATACACGCATGAATCGAATGGTCGATGGTTTCTATCACTCGGGAATTGTGAAATATCAAAGTAACATATAAATTTATAAATGAAAGATTGCAATTTAAAAAAAAATCTGCAGGTACTATCTTAAAGACTTTAAATGATGAGTACGATAGTAGAAATGCTTTTGAGAGTGCGGTATATTTCTGCTAAACACTTATTGGTGTCGATGGTCCAGCAATTAAATAAAATATAAGTTGAATAACAGGGAAACAATAGATTTCTACTTCACGTAATTAGTTATGAACAACAACGTAGCTCGCGAGATATTCACTTCTGAATGCATACTTCGACTTCACTGAAGAATCCACGGAAATCACAAAGAGCACAGGTCGGCACTCCAAAATATTTCTATCCTCCGCGACCACGCGCAAATCGCTCCACTCTCTCCGGGTTTCTGCCGCTCTCCCCTCAACTGCCTAGTGTCCTCACTGGAAATGATCCTCCTCCCCAAACTCCATACATCTCTCTTATTAACAAGCGCTGTGATTGGCTAGAGGGCTCCCTTCATGTCTCCAAGCCAACGTATCCACACAAACATAATGAAACACATTAGAAATACTGGATTTGCATTTAAATAGCTTGAAATTAAATAAATATTCCTACGGCTGGACCATAAACACGCTCTAACACACATTATTAAATACATAAACAAATTAAGCAAACATATATCAAAGGAATAGCAACAAAAGGTAGGCCAGTAGCCTAATGTCTCTCTGCTTTCTAAACACAGTAAATATTCAACCAATTTCTTCATGAATAATATACATCGGATATACACAAAGTCATAGATGAATAAATATATTTATAATCATGCTGCTACCGCTTTTTCGTGTAACTGTGAGTACTTATGGCCAGACGCGATCGATAGTAATCGGCCACTTTGACCTCCAATAACTCATGTACTATTCAACTTACATGGCTAAAATTCATACCAACTCAGGTTTACACTAATAGCTTTCTAAAGACTAAAGACACGTCGATCGACGATCTCGGATGAGGCGTTTAAATTTTGAAAATTCATTGCTGGGTGTTACTTGTACAATTTACCATCAGATACTAAGCTTTAAACTAATAAAGATATTTAAAATCTGATTACACCATCAGAATCGTGGCGCAAATAATAGTAATGTACATGTTTCTTTCTGAGGTATCATGATTCATCTGGATACTATTAATTTCTATACAAACTGTGAAATGTCTGCTATGATGGTTTCACAAAGTCCGGCATCTTGGGCACTCTTGGCATACAAGTCTCTTTCATTGACACAGCGTCACGATGGAATTCCCAGCCACGTGGTCGAGCTGGACCCCTCTTGCTTCGGCCAACGTCCGGCACCACGTGGTTGTTGCCGTGCCGTGGCTTCGACGAGCGTCCTATGCGGCCGCCCTAACTCCGAACATATAATATTTCCAGGGCGACACAACTCGCCCGTTACCTTGCAACATTTTGTAGATAATACCCGAATATACCACTGAATGTGCCCGCAAAATTATACCATTGTACGACATATACCTCAGAAGATATGACGTCATAAACATTGAAACACTGAGATGCAAGAGAACTAGCTTTTCTTAAAACGGAGTGAAAGTTACCCAAATTATACTCTTTCGGTGTTCGATAATGAGAGCAGTTAGCGATTTCAAACATTTTCCACAGTTTTCTCTTTTACAACCTCACAAAATAATGACAGGGAAACTATGTGCAAGCCTAAAATAAACGATCTGACATTATGAATTATTTGCCAAAAAGGTCTCACATGAGCCAGTTTTGGTGCTGATTGTTGTACAAGTCTGTGAGTAAGTAATCCGAAAGCAATAAAAACCAACATTATTAGGGTTCCGTTTCTTGAGCCACAAAGGTATTACATGTTTAACGTTAAAAAACATAATTCATCTATAAAGTGATAAAAGTATTAAGGGGTTTCATGCATGGGGGTTCGATTCCGTCCAGAAAAGGGCTTGTGGGCGACAGGGAGGGAGTGAAGGGAGTAGAGGGTTACTTAAATCATTTGGCAGTCGGCTTTGATCCTCTGAAGACTTTAACAGACAGTAGACGAGGACATTATCTGCAGACAATCGAAGACAGCTGCTCAGATTGTCACCTAAATCCTTTGTATAGGTTAGCAACAACAGAGGGCCTATAGATGTCCCTTGAGGAACATCGAGGCTGATTTATTAGTGCAGCAACTGCGAGTGCGGATCCGTCAATAAACGCTTCCGAGATAAGTGTACTCGGTAAATCGTTACGTAATTTATGTCGCGCTGAGTGCGTGGACTTGCACGCTGCCACGGTGCTCGGACGACGAAACGGTAGCACAGTTATTCAATATCCTTTTTTTTCCTGATACGACTTTAATTTAAATCCGCGTAGCAGCAATTCATCGAAGGAATACGCTGACGAATGCCTAAAATCTGTTTCTTTCAGAATCACCATGATTATCAACATTAATGGTAATAGAGTAGCCTGTGATATTTACAGCAGGCCAACTACTTCGAACCTAGTAATTCGTAGCTCCTCTAACCACCCGCTGCTGTACACGAACATGTCTTCGGTACACTGCTCCGCAGATTACGCAGTATCCCTTCGTCACGTGAAGCTCATGACAAGGAATTTACGATAATCCAGTTTATAGCGTATTCTAACGGATACAATGTAGACTTTATCCGCAGTATTAACATAAACGAGTTGCAGAAAATTAATACATGGCGTAATAATGTGTACACCTCTGTGTCATCTAGTACTTCCGTTATACTCGTCCCAACACGTAATAGGCCTTATAATGCCAGGGAATATCATAGGATACCTTATTGGTAAGTATCTGATACCTACGACCATAGTTCCGGTCTATCTCGTCCCAAAGCATATGGCCTAAATTTTAGGTACAGGGAGGAGACAAAGCGGGAAAGCTTTGTCACCGGGTGCGTATTGCATCACATGTGACGATAGAGATTTCAGGCGTACAGGCCAGACTGGAAGAAGCTGTGAGGTCTGTTTTAGAGACAATACTAATAACTCGAGCTCAAGGTCGGCTCTAAGCTCCCATTTGGGGGAAACAGGCCATTCAGTTCGTAACCTCTATTTAAATTTGCAGGTGCTATGAAAATAAGACAATTACACCCAAAATTTTATATGAGGTTGCAATTTAGCGTTCACTAAAAATGTTGCACGAAATTACTCTTAATTTCCAGACCGAATTGCACCACAAAAGTCTGCTATCCAATTTTGATTGTCTATGTAGACAATACTTAGCCTAACCATACACCAACCAGCTGCATCCCTACAGGACACAGTTTTTCTTTGTTGAGGTTCTTGTTTTCGCAAGACTTGGTTTTATTTAGTTTTATTCTCAGTCTGTGTAACCGGACATTAAAAAGAATACGTATTTATATGCTCTATAATACTACGGATACACTATACGTATGCTGGTTCTAAAAACAGAGCAATATAGCATTAAAAATATTTTGTTACCTAGGCTTCTCGGAGCTATATAATCTTATATTTTAAAGTTTTAATCGTTTTTAACTACGAATGTCTTTAGAAAATAAAAAGGTGCTAATGACGATATAACACGTAATAGTACGTAAACTACACGCACTGTGAAACCAACCCCCACCCTCTAGTCATAGCATCAGTCTGGTCTGAGACTCGCGCTAGCGCACCTCACCCACGTTGCTCCTAATACCGACCAATCAGTGCTGTTTACGCTGGCGCCGTACATACATCTGTGCTGTCTACGGCGTGCTAAGACATTCAAGTTCTGTTATACCTATCTGTCGAAGTTAAGACTTGATAATGTGGTGTTTCAGGTACTTCGCAGAATTACACACACATCAAAAACGTTTTGAATCACCTCGGTTCCGAGAGTTGCGGAACCTGTACAGAAAATTGGAATAGAGATTAATATAAACATCATTTGTGCCCTTTTAATTGCTCGTGGAAACCACACATTGCATGTTGTACCACCATACAGCGAGACTTTCAGTGGTGCTGGTCTAGACTGCTGTATGCACCGGTACCTTGAATGCCCAGTAGCACGTCCTCTTGCATTGGCATTGATGCATGCCTGTATTCGTCGTGGCATACTATTCACAAGTTCATCAAGGCACTGTTGGTCCAGATTGTCCCACTCCTCAAAGGCAATTCAGTGTAGATCCCTCAGAGTGGTTGGTGGGTCACCCCATCCATCAACAGCCCTTTTCAATCTATCCCAGGCATGTTCGACAGGGTTCACGTCTGGAGAACATGCTGGGCACTCTAGTCGAGTGATGTCGTAATCCTGAAGGAAGTCATTCGCAAGATGTGCAGCAATTGTCGTCCATGAAGACGAATGCCTCGCCAATATGCTGCCGACGTGGCTGCACTATCGGTCGGAGGATGGTATTCACGTATCGTACAGCCGATACGGCGCCTTCCATGACCACCAGCGGCGTATGTCGGCCCCACGTAATGCCACCTCAAAACATCAGGGAACCTCTACCTTGCTGCAATAGCTGGACAGTGTGTTTAAGGCGTTCAGCCTGACTGGGTTGCCTCCAAACATATCTTCGACGATTGTCTGGTTGAAGGCATATGCGACACTCATCGGTGAACTGAACGTGATGCCAATTCTGTGCGATCCATTCGACATGTTGTTGGGCCCATGTGTATCGCGCAGCATGGTGTCGCGGTTGCAAAGATGGACCTCGCCATGGACGTCGGGAGTGAAGTTGTGCATCATGCAGCCTTTTGTGCACAATTTGAGTCGTAACACGACGTCCTGTTGTTGCACGAAGAGCATTATTCAACATGATGACGTTGCTGTCAGGGTTCCTCCGAGCCATAATCCGTAGGTAGCGGTCACCCACTGCAGTAGTAGCCCTTGGGTGGCCTGAGCGAGGCATGTCATCGACAGTTCCTCTCTGTATCTCCTCCATGTCCGAACAACATTGCTTTGGTTCACTCCAAGACTCCTGGACACTTTCCTTGTTGAGAGCCCTTCCTGGCACAAAGTAACAATGCGGACGCGATCAAACCGCGGTATTGGCCATCTAGGCATGGTTGAAGTACAGATAACACGAGCGGTGTACCTTCTTTCTGGTGGAATGACTGGAACTGATCGGCTGCCAGACCCCCTCCGTCTGATAGGCGCTGCTCATGCTTGGTTGTTTACATGTTTGGGCGGGTTTAGTGACATCTCTGAACAGTCAAAGAATATGCGTCTGTGATACAATATCCGCAGTCAACGCCTGTCTTCAGTAGTTCTTGGAACCGGGATGATGAAAAACTTTTTTTGATGTATGTACGGTAGTCATAAGTTTGAATAGATTTATCCGGCTTCCTATCACTTATAGGTGCTAAGTGTTTCCAGTCATTTAAATCGTGGGCTATCGCGTTTAGCTCGCTGTCTGCTTTTTTCTTGAAGATGAACGATGGGACTTGGTTCGAAGCAAACGCTTCGTCGCGCAGTGACTGTTAAAGAACCCGTGAGTCTACTGATATATTGCGCTTTATTGTAGTTCACGTGAATTTTGAAGCCACTGTAATTCTGTATTGTTCTTAATTTAATTTCTTGTACAGATCACCTGAAGGTGCATCTCTATCGATGCCAAACCGATAGTGACTGTTTAATAAAAGTGTTTTAACAGCTAGTACGGAAGATTTTATTCATCAAAGGAACACTAGAATATGAGAAACATTGAAGAGTATGTCCGGTGTAGCAATTACATAGACGAAAAAGTTAGCACAAGATAGAAAACTGACGACTTTGAAAATTGCTTGAGTTCGCAATGCCTGTGTTAAAGAGAAGGTGAGCAACTAGTAAGCGTGGGTTGGAGGACCTGGAGAGGGGACCTGCAGAATTTGCAGCCGTTTGCAGCCACCGCCGACTCATTAAGCGAGGCCTCCAGTGCGGCGCCGCATTCCGGACGCCCTCTGCCGTACCCAACCGTCTAAGAACCGCCAGAGGCCGCTCCCATAACAGGCTAACCAATAAAAATACTTCGGTCGGCGCTGAGGAATCCCGATCTTCCGCGAATAGGCCCGCACTCCTGCAAATTTTTTTGCCCTCTGATTAAATACTCCGAGAATTCTGCGCTGACCGACAAGTTTTCCCTTCACGTGACACTGTCATAACCGTGTGTAGACAGGTTGGCCACACTAAGTATACCAAAACCGAATGTTGCAATGTATAAGAAATTGAACCAAGTCGAATATACAGGGTGTTACAAAAATGACCGGTATATTTGAAACGGCAATAGAAACTAAACGAGCAGCGATAGAAATACACCGTTTGTTGCAATATGCTTGGGACAACAGTACATTTTCAGGCAGACAAACTTTCGAAATTACAGTAGTTACAATTTTCAACAACAGATGGCGCTGCGGTCTGGGAAACTCTATAGTGCGATATTTTCCACATATCCACCATGCGTAGCAATAATATGGCGTAGTTGGTTGGTTGTTTCGGGGAAGGAGACCAGACAGCGAGGTCATCGGTCTCATCGGATTAGGGAAGGACGAGGAAGGAAGTCGGCCGTGCCCTTTGAAAGGAACCATCCCGGAATTTGCCTGGAGCGATTTAGGGAAATCACGGAAAACCTAAATCAGGATGGCCGGACGCAATATGGCGTAGTCTCTGAATGAAATTGCCCGAAACCTTTGACAACGTGTCTGGCGGAATGGCTTCACATGCAGATGAGATGTACTGCTTCAGCTGTTCAATTGTTTCTGGATTCTGGCGGTACACCTGGTCTTTCAAGTGTCCCCACAGAAAGAAGTCACAGGGGTTCATGTCTGGCGAATAGGGAGGCCAATCCACGCCGCCTCCTGTATGTTTCGTATAGCCCAAAGCAATCGCACGATCATCGAAATATTCATTCAGGAAATTAAAGACGTCGGCCGTGCGATGTGGCCGGGCACCATCTTGCATAAACCACGAGGTGTTCGCAGTGTCGTCTAAGGCAGTTTGTACCGCCACAAATTCTTGAAGAATGTCCAGATAGCGTGATGCAGTAATCGTCTCGGATCTGAAAAATGGGCCAATGATTCCTTTGGAAGAAATGGCGGCCCAAACCAGTACTTTTTGAGGATGCAGGGACGATGGGACTGCAACATGGGGCTTTTCGGTTCCCCATATGCGCCAGTTCTGTTTATTGACGAAGCCGTCCAGGTAAAAATAAGCTTCGTCAGTAAAGCAAATGCTGCTCACATGCATATCGCCGTCATCAATCCTGTGCACTATATCATTAGCGAATGTCTCTCGTGCAGCAATGGTAGCGGCGCTGAGGGGTTGCCGCGTTTGAATTTTGTATGGATAGAGGTGTAAACTCTGGCGCATGAGACGATACGTGGACGTTGGCGTCATTTGGACCGCAGCTGCAACACGGCGAACGGAAACCCGAAGCCGCTGTTGGATCACCTGCTGCACTAGCTACGCGTTGCCCTCTGTGGTTGCCGTACGCGGTCGCCCTACCTTTCCAGCACGTTCATCTGTCACGTTCCCAGTCCATTGAAATTTTTCAAACAGATCCTTTATTGTATCGCTTTTCGGTCCTTTGGTTACATTAAACCTCCGTTGAAACCTTCGTCATGTTGCAACAACACTGTGTTCTAGGCGGTGGAATTCCAACACCAGAAAAATCCTCTGTTCTAAGGAATAAACCATGTTGTCTACAGCACACTTGCACGTTGTGAACAGCACACGCTTACAGCAGAAAGACGACGTACAGAATGGCGCACCCACAGACTGCGTTGTCTTCTATATCTTTCACATCACTTGCAGCGCCATCTGTTGTTGAAAATTGTAACTACTGTAATTTCGAAAGTTTGTCCGCCTGAAAATGTACTGTTGTCCCAAGCATATTGCAACAAACGGTGTATTTCTATCACTGCTCGTTTAGTTTTTATTGCCGTTTCAAATATACCGGTCATTTTTGAAACACCCTGTACGAGGTGCGTTCAGTACGTAATGCAACACAATTTTTTCTCGGCCGATATCGGTTGAACAAATGTGGATTTTGTTGTGGGACGTTGTAGAATATTCCCAGTTCAGCCCCTAAAATTTTGTGAAGTTCCGATAGGTGTCGGCACTATACGGAGTCTTCAAAATGGCGTCTGTAACAGAGATTCGTTTCAAGCAGAAAGCTGTCACTGAGTTCCTCTTTTGTCAGAGAACAAGAGCGTCGCAGATATTTAGACGCTTACAGAATGTCTACGAAGACGTGGCAGTGAATAAAAGCACGGTGACTCGTTGGCCGAGGTGTCTGTCATCATTGCAAGAAGGTCGCGCAAACCCGTCCGACCTCCTGTGTGTCAGCCGGCCACACATAGTGGTGACTCCTGAAATGTTGTAACGTGCGGACACTGTCACTCGAAGTGATCAGCGGATCACAACCAACGACATCCCTGCTCAGCTGGACGTCTCTGTTGGCAGTACTGACTCACTGGTCCACCAGTTGGGGTGCTCAGACGGGTGTGGCCGCTGCGTTCCTCATCGCCTAACAGAAGACCATAAAGAGCAATGAAGGACGATTGTGAAGAATTTCTTACGTTTTACGAGGCTGATCGTGACAATTTTCTGTAGAACATTGTTAGAGGTGATGAAACAAAAACGCAATCCACGGAGTGACGCCACACTACCTCTCATCTGAGGAAACAGTTCAAAGTCGCACAATTCGGTGGTAAAGTCATGGCGACGGTCATCTAGGACGCTGAGAGGTTATTCTCTCTCATGGTGAAACGACCAACTCTGAAGTCTATTGCGTTACCCTCAGCGTGTTCGTCGCCACGACAATACAGTCAAACTTCTCGTTCTCCATTACAACGTAAGGCCTCATAAAAGTCTTCTCACCCTAGAGAAGCTCACAAAACTTCATTCGACTGTTCTTTCTCATCCATCCTAGAGCCCGGATCTCGCATTCCATCTGTTTCTCCAAATTAAGGATGCAATCAGCGGGAAACAGTGCTTAGATGATGGACAGGTCATTGTTGTAGCAAGACTTTGACTCCGACATCAACCATCAGAGTGGACATACAGGCCCTCCCAATAAGATGGCATGAGGACGGCGTACTGAGTGGAGATTGTGTTGAAAAATAGGGGTTTGCAGCCAAAACATTGGTGGATAATGTGGTGTATTGGAATCCTCAATAAAAGTAAGCCTCTTTAACAAAAAAAGGATGTGTTGCATTACTTACCGAATGGTGCTCATAGTATGATTACAAATCATTGAAGTACACTACTGGCCATTAAAATTGCTACACTAAGAAGAAATGCAGATGATAAACGGGTATTCATTGGACAAATATATTATACTAGAACTGACATGTGTGGGTGCATAGATTCTGAGAAATCAGTACCCAGAACAACCACCTCTGGCCGTAATACCGCCCTTGATACGCCTGGGCAATGAGTCAAACAGAGCTTCGATGTCGTGTACACATGTTGAATATGTAGGGACAAGTTCAGATTACAGCGCTTCATTGAAATCGGTAATATTCCTCTCGTGGGAGCACGACTTCGCATTCGCAGCCTGCAGTTATTTACCAGTAAAGTTTCTGCCTTAACTCTCGCTTACAAATGTTGCTATTAGCACACTACTATCACACCTTATTCTACGATTCTACTCCCTTTCTAATGTCACTGAAATTTACTTTGTCCTGACAAAGGGGCTCATGTTATACAAAAAATTAAATGAATTGATCGTCTGGCGTCCTTGGCGAGGAGACACCGTCTGGGGTCATCCATGTCCTTCTGTTTCACGTAGCTTCAACCGCTTATGCGTATATGTGATGAATATGATGCGAAGTGATTGCGATTGTAGAAATGGCAATAAGTGCAAAGGTTCTGTTTTATTTAATATGTTTGGTTGCTGTTATGTAACCTGCTGAGCTTCACTTAGGGTTCATAGTTATTTTGTATGTAAAAAATGTTGTGATTCCCCTCGGGAACGGAAGCATGTAGCGCGAGCAAAATGTAATGGGCTTGGATAGAAAGGTGGAACCAAGAGTCAGTCGGGGACGAGCTACCAAACTGTCAACTGCTCATGTAAAAGTTGTGTATTATGCTGTCGCCGAGAGACCTTTTGGTGCCGTTTCCCAAGGTGCTAATGCCTCAGGTGGGCGGATAAAGAGCTGGAACTATTCTGGAATTGGTATCTATCATCGCCACCAAGAAATGATAGAGTCCAGCATTTCTACTTGCAAATCCACCTACTAAAATGCACTCGCCACCACACTGCGCAATCACTGTAATGGAACAGAAGAACTGTAGTAATGTACAGCGAAGGATCAGCTCATTGGGTGTTTTAGTGTGCTCAAATATAAGGTAACTTATAACTGAATTTATGTACCTACCTGGACTTTTTTTCCCCAGTGACACAACCACTTAGGGTACTTCCCATGTCTAAAATACTTACTGAGTGTCCTTTATTGAAAGCATATTAAATTAATATGGCAATAGAGTGTGTTAAAATTAATATTGTTTGTTGAAAGGATCTTACAAATATCTCAAATTTGTGTTTCACTGCAGTAAAAGTTCAGAACTGCAACTGTTAAGAGTTATACGTTCATGCTTGTTAAGTGCTTGTTTCACTAACGTAATGAAAGTGTGTTTATTTTGCTCTACTTCAGTGGTCAAGATTAAGGCCCCGCCACTGAAAGTAGTCCAAATGCTCAAAGTTACTTAATTACAGAAAGCTTCAATTACTCTTGCTATTCCTGTCGTTCTGTACAATATTGGGTACCTCTTGTATATTAAAAGTGCATATTAATGGTGTAACAGGATACACAGTTTGTCCAGTCTGCTCATGATAGATAACAATTAACACAAAGACCACTATCTATGAAAACAGTAACTTCTTTTATCCAGAGGACAGTGAGAAATAGTTTGCTAGAGAAATGTTTTTTTTCCATGTCAGATAAAAAAGTAATTGGTAAAAGAGAGACTGAACCTATGTCCAATTTATGATTCTACAGCGAATATAAATAGTGATGTTATTGAGACCATTCAGTTTGAATAAGCCCTGAAGGTAATAGTGTGTATTGTTACCTGTTATATTTATGCAAATAGTTTGTTCTGCTCTGTCAGCCCCAACCTTAACGTGAACATATGCAGGTGCCAGAGTTCATGGCACTTTCGTGTGGCAAAGTATAGGTTGTGTTCGCCCCTTAAAGTTACTCATACCTATTTTCTTGAACAAGAATGTCAATCATTCTCTTGCCTAACTAGGCTGGCAACCGTTTTCGTTATCCTCTGAACAGTGTGGGTAAGTAAAATATTGTTTTTTATTGTTTAAATATTTACTTAATTCCGACTTTCACTTCTGATAAGCCACCTCTGTTAGGTATATCACAGTCAACACAACTAAATTCCTTTCAGAAGGTAACACAGCTCTGCCTCTCTACACTGCAATTGCTTTAATAAAAATAATTTCAGTATACGAACTGCCTCCAGCTTTGAGGGTATGGTTTAGCAGTAGCGGACGGTGGTGTTGTAAATGACTTTTCCGTGACAGTACTATTTGTTCTGCTGGGGCATAGTACGCAATGAACCAAATTTGGTATTTGATTGCTCAAGCTACGTAAATGCAGTTGTAGTATTATACATTGTCATACTTTATGTATATTGGAAGGTGGTCCGAGCCCACAGTGTCTGGCAGGAACTCGAGTATGTCAGAAGACATTAGCTGAGGCTTTTCCTGGTCTCAATAGCATAGTGACAGAACATTTCTTTGTGCACCGTATCAAGCATACGTGTACACACCAGATCTGTTCAACTGCTGCTCTCTGCTGGACAATGCCCATTAAAATCGCCTATGATAATAGCTGGGTATGTAATCTTACCCAACAAACAATGGAAGGCAGTCTGCTCGTACCAGTGTTTTGGGCACTGTTTACTACCACAATGGACGTTTCGATGGGTTTTATTCGTGTGTTAATAGTATATAACTCGAAAGAATCATTGCCAGCGTCGATAGTTAGTGGATGAAAGACTACCACATTTCAATGAGAGTATCAGCTATCCCTAATCCGTCGTCGCTGTCCCTGTGAATCACATTATATTCTAACATGTAGGTGTTCTGCCCATAGCCACGTTTCGGCCACGCACATAATATGAAAATTATATTCCTTGAAGAAATAACAAATTTTCCCTGTTGGAGTGTGCTGACCGAATGTTCCAGAACATCATTGTGTACGAATGGTTGTGTGAGATTAACGGAATGGGATTCAAGCAGTTTTGCAATTTGTGATTTCAAGTCTCATGAAAATGCACGGGACTGAGTCATATTAATGATGGCCACACATGTGTCGTATTAAACTTCTAAATAGGTGCCACTAACAAATGACGACTCCACTCAGAAGAGGTTCTGTCAGAGTTATAAGTTTAGGGAGATTGTAATACACGCCTCTGGTCATGAGGACCTCAACTAGAGTCTGCTGACGGCCGCTGTGGCCGAGTGGTTCTAGGCGCTTCAGCCCGGAACCACGCGACTGCCCCGGGTTCCCGGGTTCGATTCCCGGCGGGGTCAGGGATTTTCTCTGCCTCGTGATGACTGGGTGTTGTGTGATGTCCTTAGGTTAGTTAGGTTTAAGTAGTTCTAAGTTCTAGGGGACTGCTGACCATAGCTGTTAAGTCCCATAGTGCTCAGAGCCATTTGAACCACGCGACTGCTGCGGTCACAGGTTGGAATCCTGCCTCGGGCATGAATGTGTGTGATGTCCTTAGGTTAGTTAGGTTTAAGTAGTTTTAAGATCTAGGGGACTGATGACCTCAGATGTTAAGTCCCGTAGTGCTCAGAGCTTTTTGAACTATTTTTTAGAGTCTGCTGACTCAGACTTACTCGTAGGCTCTCCGGTACATCCTGCATCCAGTGTTGGCTAGTGGTGGGCTGGACAAGCTATGGAGGTGGTGGCCACGGTCACCGTGAGGCAGATGCTGGAGCAGGGTGGGTGCACAGGCTGGTGGCACTGTGGCCAGATGAAGTGGAGCACGCGAACTGCGGTTGGATAACATGCTGGTGGCCGTAGCGTGGATGATCAGCAAGTACCTAGAGGGATGTTTGTGAGCAGCTCCAAAGCTGCAGTGACAGAAGCTCAAGAAACTTAGGAGGAGCAGCAGCATGTCCTGTGTGCATACCACTGTTCTTCAAATTGAGTGCCCGTTGCATGGTCATATTGTAGTAAACCATATTATACCTGATACACCTCTGCTTTAGATATTCAGTGTACGGGTTTTCTATTGCCACTTAGTAGCCATGGCAGTATTCACATTTAGGAAGTCACTCGAAATTACGGTCCATTATGCTGTGTAGGCCAGCCATTTTGTGCAGTGTACACAACTGCGAAATGATTTTTCGGTTGGGCTACATGTAAGTCATTTACAGCACTTCATGACATCCTGAACATAAGGAGCGACAGTGCACCTTGTATTTATGATTCAGACCACCATTGGAAGTCTATGACCAGTGGAACTAATTTTAACGGTCTGACGAGGGACGTATTTAACTTGCCCATCTCTCGAATCTTCTTTTCAGTATACGGCGAACAAGAATTTTCATTTCAGACGCCATTTCCTCCACAAGTTTATCATTCGTTATGTTAATCTTTGCATCATGGACGAGGTCTTCTTTGACAACAAAGAAATGGAGTATTTAGAACTTCACTGACTTGTGGCTGCCGATATCTGCCACTGGGCCAGTTTAATCTCAATTTGCATGCGGTTACTACCTTTCGTAGAAATACTGACAGTGACATGCTGTACTCCACGCATCATCTCATGGATTGGTTTGCCTACAGACATAGGATGAAGTCGACCAATGTTACACTTGGAATTACTTACAAGCTGAGATATACCTTCGATGTAGATAAGAAATGGACCAGTCAGCTAATCTACATTGGGTAAGAGCCGTGTCAATAGCCTGTCCCACTTTCCTTGTCCACGCTGTTGATGTGTTGTCATCTCATGAACACCAGTGGGGTGGGGGCACTTTCATTGATGCTGATTTCGATAGTTTTTTCGAGCCTAACTGTAAGGTGGCAGTATTTAGCCTCTCTATACGATTAGTTAATTTAATCGAGTACATTAACATATTTATATCATCTGGGATCGAATTTTAGGTAGGGTTATTAGTTTATTAATCATACTGGTTGATAACGTACAGCTTTACACTAACAAGTATAGAGCTGCATGCTTTACAAAAGTAATTTTTTGCGCTTCCTAGGATAACAAGACAGGCTGAGGAAGCCGTGGACTTCGGTCCGGTTGGGGGCGAGCTGAGAGTCTTTTGCTCACCGGCCGAAAGGCAGAATTTTTAAGCCCGCTGCAAAACCATCCTGTGGAGTTGCCAAACGAGTGCTGCGTCCTGTTGTCAGGGGCGCAGGAGGAAGTTGAAAGGAGGCAATAGAGAGCTGTCTAACAAGAATTGCCTGGAGTTTTTTTTTCCTCCGTCCTGTCAGAATGAATCTCCCGTCCCCCTACAGGTGCTTGGGAGACAACGGTTAAAAATTCTTCCCACACAGAACGAGTAGCACTTTTCTGCCTCCGATTCCAGAACGCCCTGTGATTGGGTAATCAATATATGCGCATGTTCCTTTACATTGTTTGAGAAGTTTCTAGAACATTCTTGTATGATCTGCTTGGGTTGGCCAGTGGTTTCACGTCTTGAAAGAGTGTGAGGAAATCAGGCTGTAATGAAGGCCATCATTGGGTGAGTCAAGAGCCCACATTAGTAGACCGATGTGCAGAATGTTCTGAGGTCTCTCTCTGATAATTGTCCAGCTGACTCACATCGTCACAGAGCGTATCATTTGTTTGAGACATTGCTGGCAAAGCACCCAGTGATGACTCTCAAACTTACTTTGAGAAAGTACCGATTGTACCACTTGAACCAGACTCATTTTGTTTCTCTGCGAACAGAGTGACAAATCTGTGCTTCTCCGTGGGCTCTAGGCTTTCTTAAGTGCTTATGACCGCACATTTGAGTCAAGTGACTGCTCGTGCAAGTGTGCAAACAGATTGTCTTGACTCGTGAACGGATTCTGTAGTTGAGTAACTTCAAACGTAGGAGTTGGCGGATGTAACTACACGTCCTCTGTATTGTTAAATTAACATCTGCCCATCATACTCCATAACGACCGCAGCTTTCCGAAAATGGCAGACGTGTTCTCTACTCGACTATTTGCGGTGATAATTGCTCCACAGCTCGAGAAATAGGGAACAGTAGTAATAAATGTGTTCAGTTCCACTAGATTTTCTTTGAGATCTCTGTTGCCAGCGCCACTGAGGGTTGAGGTTTTTACTAACAAAGACGCTAGACAATATCAGTCATTTAAGTATTCCTGTCCTGAGAATGGAGCAACGCGATTTTTGCATAGAAGATAGGTGTTGTGCCAATCTTCAACTTAGTCTAACGATTAGGGTTATTTGAATATTGTAATTGTACATATCCTATTCTGCAATTTGATTTATTGTAATAAACATCCTGATAGCATCCTGCTAGTATTCTTTAACTAGTGTTTACTTGAATGATCCTGAATAGATTATTTAACAACATCAATTAGTTAGGATCAGTTACACAATTTTTATGTATCGTCTGCGGTGGATCAACCATAGCAGGGATAGTGAGATGCCGATATTAAGATAACAAAAATCACGACACACTCGGTGTTACATAAGTAAATTGCTGGAGTATCCCTCATATGTTTATACACATCATTTTGCATACCGTATTATTGTTGATGATTAACCGTTTCCCTTTCTTGATCGTTTTCAGTGTTGTTTTGACGTCAGTATGTGTACTCAATGTGTTCACATATTTCTTTGGGTCCACTTTCAAGACTGCCTGTTTCTTAAGAATTGTACATAAACGGTTCACTTCCAGTTTTCTGCAGCGATATCTTCAAAATGTTCAAATGTGTGTGAAATCTTATGGGACTTAACTGCTAAGGTCACCAGTCCCTAAGCTTACACACTACTTAACGTAAATTATCCTAAGGACAAACACACACACCCATGCCCGAGTGAGGACTCGAACCTCCGCCGGGACCAGCCGGTTAGTCCATGACTGCACCGCTTTAGACCGCTCGGCTAATCCTGCGCGGCACCGATATCTTCCAATCCTGTATTCTCCTGATTAAAATAGCACACATTCACAGAGTTCCAGATAATGTCACCCATTGTTGACGACACGATGTCCCATGTAAGTACATTTAGTAACTGTCCTATTCTGTCAGCTTCCACAAAGAGGGTAGGTGTGAGGGCTAAAACCCCATCCCAGTATCAAAGAGTTCTCCAGTTGCAGAAACGAGGGTTATTCGATACCTGCACGCCACAAACACAAACACTTGTAAACAGTCAGAGCGGTGTCTCAGCTACGATGTTGCTGCCATGGCGATTAAGCACAGACTCTATAGTGACGTAGAAGGAGCCAATTTTCAGGAGGGCAGCGACGGTTGCGGCTCCAAACACAGGCCAGTCTGTACGTTCACATGGCGAGGATCATACTGAGTAGCATGGCAAGCGGTGACGGTGCAGGTTAAATGCTCCATTAAGACTCAACTTGTTTGTTTCACCATCGCTGGACCCTGCCGGGGGCGCACGAACACCGAGCATATCGCTTCTCACTGCTCGCCGTAAATCTCGTTACATTTACGTTGCAACCTTGCTGCTGGCACACTGCTGCTCACTGATCACACAGAGTTCACTGTTCACGTTTCTCGTCGGAAAAGTTTACGTTGCCGCTGTTTATCATACACAGCAAGTGGAGTGGATTGCTTGCAGTATGTGAAGCAAGAAGATATTCTCTGCATCATCTGATGACAGTAACAGTGCTTTGCGCACACCCAAAATTTGGGTATTGAAAAGCAGAAAGAAGAAGATAGGGGGAAGTACCCACTGAATGTAGACCATCCTGACAGCAAATAATTTGACCAGTACTAACAACAGCTCAAAAATTATCCAGAACACTTTTTCAGATAGATACTAATGTCAATGTACAGTGTGGCGCACATAAAACCGGCCCCTGTTCTGAAAGGAATATGAATGAAGGAAGTCAACGTTCTTCACCGCTTTCTTACATTTTTATTCTACCGTTTCAGTATTAACTATGTAATTAACAGTTTAAGTAACAGATTTACTTTTATTAGTTTAATAAGCATATTTTAGAAAGGAATTTAAAGTCTCTGTTCAAAATGTTCTCCGCCAACATCCAAGCAAAGCTGTGCACGTCGATGCATGTTAAGGAAAACACTTTTCAGTACTCTTTGAGGAATGTTCGAAATTTCTTCATATATGTTGTTTTTTAATGTGCCAAGTGTTCTTTGATTGTTGCGGTAGACTTTCCGACGTACGAGAAGTTGCCCTATCTTGCTGGAAATATGCACAACGTTTTTCGTTTGGAGTTAACAGAGCCGAAAATTCATTGTAGAGTTGCAAGTAAACATGTGTGTTGACAGTTTCGTTGAAGAACAATGGCCCGATAATTCTTTTAGCAGATACAGCACACCATACACAAATTTTTAAGTCCTGTAACGGCATTTGAAGTATGCCGTGTGGATTCTCTGTAGTCGAGTGTCTTGTGTTTTGTGGATTAATGTTAGCCGACAGATGAAACCAAGCTTCATCCGTCGAAAAAAGAAGGAGGGGATCAAGAAGTTCCCCAGCGACATTTTCCACCAACCAGTTACAGTAATGTGTACGCTTACTCTTATCCGCTTCTTCTATTTGCTGAACAACACTTACACGGTAAGGTTTCATTGGCAAAGAAATTGACAAGCTAGGAATGCTACTCACGCCCGTTCGCATTCCGGTTCGGGCCGGTTTTATGAGCACCACTCTGTACTTTCCACAATATTTTTGGTCCAAAAATAGTTAAAGGTATGAAAATTCGACACTATTAGTGTAATTTCTGAGAAATGTGATTTATAGGCCAACTTACTCCGACGGTATATAATGGGCAATTAAAAAGTTTCTGTGTGAGGCGCAGCTGAAACATTTATAAAATGTAGTGCAACTCCAATGCGGATATACAAGCACCGACATGTAGGCAAGGCATTAGTGTGGCATTTGTGTCTTTCCGACATGCTAGTGGAAAACGCGGAAACGTGATCTATGGCGACGTTAAAACTCGATGCTTCCAAACAGAACCAAAGAAATGATATTCTTTTCTTGGCTGCCAAAGGACAAACACCGGTAGACATCCACTGAAGAATGAAGAATGGATGGCATTATGTGTATCGAAAACCTCTGTTGTCTAATGGTGAGCCAAGGGGTGCTTCTTGTTGATGATAATTCAGATCCACATATCGTAAAAGTCGTAATGTAGACGTTGTGCAAATTCAAGTGGGAGACACTTCAGCACCCGCCCTATAGTCCTGAAGTGTCCACGTGCGATTATTACGCCTTAGAGTCCTTAAAAAGGCCTTGATGGGTCGACGATTCCTGTCGAACGAAGATGTGCAGCAGGCAGTTACAGACTTCTCCAGATGAGCAGCTTCAACCTTGTGCGTCGGTGGCATTATTGCCTCAATGGTCACGGCGATTTTGCCTAATTGCCTTACCGGTTCTTACCTGTGCAGCCTTTGAAGGGAAATATTTTGATGGCCCCTTATTTTTCATCAGCTTATATCCACATCTAATTCTTGTACTACGTCTGCTAGTTGTAGACTTTCGTGCTGATATTCTACTGGAGCAATGGAAAAGACAACTTATTAGAAATAGAGGAACAAATTTGCAGAAATGAGGTGGCTATGATTCTCTGAAGTCTGTTTATCTCTGGTGTCAGATTGATTTACGTCCGAAAAGGCTGAAACAGGTTGGTTCAAATGGCTCTGAGCACTATGGGACTTAACATCTGAGGTCATCAGTCCCCTATAACTTAGAACCACTTAAACCTAATTAACCTAAGGACATCACCCACATCCATCCCCGAGGCAGGATTCGAACCTGCGACCGTAGCGGTCGCGCGGTTCCAGACTGAAGCGCCTAGAGCCGCTCGGCCACCACAGCCTGCGCTGAAAGAAGGTTCCGCATGAAAATAGTCATTTTTAGTTTTCACTCTTTAAATTATCTCATAAGCTCACTTAAAAGTTATTGTCTGTATATAGTGATTTCATTGGTAGAATACTGGAAAAACGCACTCAGGGGATTGCTTACAAAAAAAAAAAAAAAAAAAAAATGATCCAAATGGCTCTGAGCACTATGGGACTTAACATCTGAGGTCATCAGTCCCCTAGAACTTAGAACTACTGAAACCTAACTAACCTAAGGACATCACACACATCCATACCCGAGGCAGGATTCGAACCTGCGACGTAGCGGTCGCGCGGTTCCGGACTGTAGCGCCTAGAACCGCTCGGCCACCCCGGCCGGCGAAGACGCTTTAATATGTGGTATAATCGTAAGTACTCTATCGTGCACTTCACAGATATTTGCGGGGTATGGATCCAGATTGAGATGCGAAGTATGTATAGGGTGTGTGAGAACCTGTGTTCATGATGTACAGTTCTCTAAACAACAGTCCGCTAGAGTGCCTTTCAAGTATCCAGTCATAATTCAAGTTTCAAAACTGGAGGCGATGTTCGCAGCTTCTTACACAGACCAGCTGCATACCCTCGCAAGGACCATAGCGAACAGCGCCACCAGCAACGATGCTGCAGGTTAAATGTGCCGGTAAGGGTGCGTTTATTCTGCCACGTCGCTGCTCGACGCTCCCCAGCATGGCCCGGCGATGACGAAACAAACCCTATGCGT
This sequence comes from Schistocerca americana, assembly GCF_021461395.2. Classification (NCBI taxonomy): domain Eukaryota; kingdom Metazoa; phylum Arthropoda; class Insecta; order Orthoptera; family Acrididae; genus Schistocerca; species Schistocerca americana. Next base: position 657,664,001 of record NC_060122.1, read on the forward strand.
CTTACTGGCCCATTTAACCTGCGCCACCGCTGTTCGTAGTGCTCGCTATGGTTGTGGTCAGGCGATGGTATCAAACAAGATTGTGTTTCACGCTCCGACCATCCTTGCAGATCCTGAATCCTCTGCATTTCTGTGACGCTATCTGGTGGCTCAAACATGCATGCGAATTTTGCTGCTACCCTTCTTTTTAAATGTATAGTATCCCCTGATATTCCTGTTTCGTATGAACGCCACATGCTTGAGTGGCATTGTGAAATGGTGTTTTGTAAGAAATGTGCTTTGCAGACTGACTGCATTTTCAAGTTTTTCTACATTCAAAGGGTGGATTCATATCTGCATTCTCCTTTTAATAACGACACTTTTGGTGTAACAAGCCGCTATTACTGTCGTCAGACTGTACTGATAATATTGTTTCGATTCACAGACTGCAAGTAATCCGCTCAATATGTAATGTGCCTGCATGACCAGTGAGCGGCGATGTGCCAGCAAAGACGCTGCAGCATAAACAGAACAAGGTCCTAGCGAGCAGTCAAATTCCAGCAGCATGGCTGCAACATAAATGCAACGTAAGACAGTGGATTCGACTCATCAGCTACTGGCCATGCTGGTGAGGAACGAGGTTGCAGTATAAATGCTTCCTAAAAAGTGAATTCTTTGTTCGGTAATATAACGAGCCATGTCCATCGGTTATTGAATGTGGCAGACATCGCTTCACAGCACTTGGGTTTTTGTTGGGAAAGAGGACTGTAGCCCATTTAGGAATCTAGTGATGGTTTTACTCTGTTTTTACTATTTAATAAAAAGCACTTACCAAGTATGAGCTACCTTTAAAACCAGATGGCGAATAAAAGGTTAATAGAAACATTAAAAATACTCATGAACTGTATGTGCGGTAGGCAGAGGCAGTACGAGAGGGCCTCAGAAAAACTAAAGAACCCCAAGAAAATCCGTCCACACATAGTCCCAGTGTACCATGTGTTTTATACAAATCTAACATCATAGGATACAGTCAGCGGAGAACATGAGAGATAAGCTGCTGAAAATAAAGATGAGTAGACTATCAGGTCCATTGCTGTGGTTTGATAAATGTTTGGGTATGATTTCCATACGTTTGCTTCGAAAAATCTACTCATATAACGTGTCATGGTCCAGTTTCCATCAAAATCCTACCTGTTCTACAATAAGGCTCGGAACTCCTTCCTGCCAAAACAATCGCTGGGAGGTAGATTTCGTCCTAATAATCTAATGTATTGATGAAAAGGTAAACCTGCCATCAACCAAAAGTTAATCTGAGCGCTGTAATACTTTAAGAAGCATGGCCCTGTTGGACTTGGTATGCCGTTGCCTCCCTCTGACGTCTGAACTATCTCAGCCAGTTAGTTATGTGGGGACCTACAGTTTGACATAGCTTCTGACCTCACAAACGAACATTTGCAGCGGAGGAAGACGTAAAAAAATTACATAAAAAAACCTAGGACTGACTGGGGACCTAACCCACCTAGTCTTTCATTCCATAGTCCACTAATTTACCATTTCTTGCTTACACCTCAAATTTTATATCCCTTAAAATACAATACTCTACTTATTTGGAAACTAGAAATTTTTTCAAATAGAACCTCCGAGCCAGGGAAGTGAAGAGTATTATAAGAGATACAATAAAACGATGATCCCATTTACCCTAGATGGTATCTGGATAGTGGTAACTAATATGGGGTGTGTCTACCTTTCTCCTGTATGACGGGTTGCCAGCATGGCAAGAACCTGATGACTCGAACCCACTGTCCTACGGTACATTTATGTACCAGCCATGCTGTTGGAATGCTGCTGCTCTCTAGGAACCTTGCTCTGTTTATGATGCAGCTTCTCTGCTGGTACATCACTGTTCACATTATTTGTTGAGCGGATTACTTGCTCTCTGTGAATCGAAACGATATTATCAGTACAGTCTGACACTTTCACCGAGGTGTCTGAGTGTCTGTGGAAGAATGGCGCCCCATGTTTCCTCCAGAGCTGATGCCAGAGATGGTATGTTGGACACTGGGATCGGGAGCGAAGTTGACGTTCTAACTCATCCCAAAGGTGTTCCATTGGTTTCAAGTCGGATCTCTGAGCAGGCTAATCCATTCCACAAACCATTGCCTCAAAGATGCTATTTCATGACAGGGTGCACTGTCATGTTGATATTAACATCATCGCACAACACAATGTTATAAAATTTGTTCACATCCTTCCACATATAGCGTTTTCTTAAGCGCAATAAGGGGACCACACTTTAACCACGAAATCCACTCCAGTACTGTAACACCAAATGATCCGAAGTTCACTCTCGCAATTACACGGGATGGAAGGTAACATCCTCTAGACATTCCCTTTCAGCGGATTGCCGCACGGTATAGCACCATTTATCACAGAAAATCATAGTCCAACGGCATCGTTCTTTTCCCAAACACAAACGTCACTTGGCATTGACTACAGAAATGGGTGGGTTATGAGAAGCTGGTCGCCCATTGTACCCCATTGTCTCTAACTCCCCACGTACAGTCAATTTGGTAGCTCGACTGCTGGTAGCTCTTTGGAAGTCATGACTGATTCCTCCCACTGATTTCATGCGGTTTTTCAACCATCCTCAGCAACTCTCGACGGCCCCTATCCGAAAGTAGACGAGATCTGACTGGTTTTAGCTGAACTATTGTTGCTCCTTCGTGTTTCTCCTTCACAGTCACATCACCAACAGTCAAAGGAAACTTTATAAGGGTTGAAATGTCCCTAATGGATCTGCTGGTCAGGAGATGTCCAATGACTAGAGCAATTTTGGAGTCAGTATGCTCTGATGCTGTTGCTGCTTCTCTGCTGACAACACTGTAACGGAGCCGGCCTTTGAGGAGCGATGGTGCTGGCTTAGGAGACGTGCACGCATTTTTAAAAACAATTACTATTTTGCAGAAGGCCATCGAAACAAAAAAAGGATTCCATTACCAAATGGTGAAGCCTAGTCCCGCTCACAATTACACACAATACATCCACCCTCTTGTTCAGAGAGTAGCAGTTCTGTTAATAAGACTATTTCAAGGCACAAACACAAGTCAGTCTAAAACCGCTGACCAAGCTCCAGCATTAATTAACACGAATTCTTGCGTAAAACTCAATCATTAAAAAACAAGAAGATTAGCAGATGTAATTCAAAGCACAGCGCTGGGCCAGCTCCACCTGCAGTTTATTCCAAACCGCCACTGAAGGTGACCACCCAAAACGTCTTACGTAACACTTTAATTGAAACATTAGGTTTTATTCAGAACAACGATGGTCAAGCTCCAGCTGAAGATGCCTACCCGAAATTACCATGCAAAATTTCAGTTTTTTAAGAACAGGACATCAACAGATATAATTCAAAGCAGAATACTTGTCCACCCCCAGCTTCAATTAACTTCAAACAGGCGCTAAAAATCGTTGACGTAAAGATTCAGTTACCAAGGCAAGCACCAGTTTTTCGAAACACAACAACTGATCAAACTCGTGGATCGTAGGACATCTGTTAGGGCATGAGGGAATAACTTACGTGATACTGGAAAGAGTTGTAGAGGGTGCAATTTGAAGAGGAAAACAGAGACTGGAATAGATCTAGCAAATAATTGAGGACGTAGTTGCGAGTGCTACACTGAGATGAGGAGATTGGCCCCGGAGAGGAATTCGTGGCGGGCTGCATCAAACCAGCAAACCAATTAGAAGACTAATGATTAAAAAAAAAGTAATGATTATCGACGTACAAAATGTTGTCTTCAGATCTAGTCGATTACCGATTTCTGGGCTGTGTTCCGTAATTTGCTGCATCGCCGGTCGCTGTGGCCGAGCCGTTCTAGGCGCTTCAGTCCGGAGCCGGTCTGCTGCTACGGTCGCAGGTTCGAATCCTGCCTCGGGTATGGATGTGTGTGGTGTCCATAGGTTTAACTAGTTCTAAGTCTAGGGGACTGATGACCTCAGATGTTAAGTCGCACAGTGCTTAGAGCCATCTGAACCATTTCAATTTGCCTCTCATACTGAGCTGCAAGAACTTTTTGGGTCGAACTGGCAACACTGATGCCTATGTAGAAAAATAAATAAAACATAAGAACAAAAGTTTCGCTTTTAAAAATCCTATGCCCCGTTTTGCATTTTTTATGTTTTTTGCAGTTCATTGTCTCGTCAGAAAGGTATAATAGCTTTTTCGAGATCCGACCCAGCAAAATAACAGATCACCTAGTAGTGAAGCAGGCAGTGACCAATTAGAAACTCAGAATGTACACAACAAGCTGCCAAATAAATATTATTTTGAATTGTTCACAGTATAAGTACATTGGGACGCAGACTACAACAATTTGGGATTCGTTGCTGTGAATATTTTTCTAAAATTTATTATTATATTTATGAAGCTACGCGAGTACCCGGCTTTGCCGGAAATATATTTGCTCTAATCACAACCAGTTAATTCAATGCGCCATTTCCGTACCATCACTGGTAGCCTAACTTCAGTTGCTATGAATCAATCCAGATTTTTAATCTCAGAACAAACATTTTTCCGGGTTCAGATCCAGTTACTGTTACTACCAAGGAACGAGGTGGGGCCAACGGCTGCCACACATAAACATAACGTATATTGAGATACAACTACTCACAGCTCACACTAGTCCACTTGCTCAAGCGACCGCTGCTCACCGACTTTACTCGTCACTCGCTGCCTGTCATCCCACAGGCTACGATTCTTCGTCAGCCAGTCAGTCACTGACGATCACATGAGCAATCTTAATGCTTCTTCTTACAATGGTACTGACACAAGAGACAAATTCAGGCGGCCCCCAACGCAGCCAATGATAGGCGTCTTGTCGCTGCTCCACCAGGTTGCTCTCGGAAGTGATGTTTTCAAGTCGCTGGCCACACCAAGCAATGCTGCCGCCATCAGTTACGGCGGTCCAGGCCTTGGTTACAGTCACCCGCTCGTTAGACACAGCGAGCAGCCACGGGAATTTATACTTGCCGCGGGCGTGGTGACGGGTTTTACCGTCACAAACACGATACTCCACGCCTATTCTTATACCGTTGGGATCACCTCGTGTGATATTTAATGGTCACTTATAGATAACATATGGGTGTGTGATAACTTTTGCTACTTGTGCAGGGTGGGGGAAGTAAAACAGGCCCGGAAAATATTTCATGCGCCATAAGACAGACAACCCAACTTACGAGGACTGTTCAAAAGTTCCGGAACATTCGTAATTTCTCGCCAATGGTGTGTTGGAGTGAAATGTGGAAGTTTCACTGCTGTATGTCCGTTAGTCATTGTTCACTACTGGACTGAGTATAACGTTGTGTCGCTCAGTTTGCGAATTTCGAGATGACGGAGTTAGAGGAGCAACGCTTCTGCATTAAATTTTGCGTGAAATTCAAAAACACCTTTACAGAGACACACCCAATGATACAGGGAGCCTACAGTGATCAGTGATCAATCCGTACTCGGTGTTACGAATGGTTCACACGGTTTAAAAATCGCCGCACGGAAGTTAAAGATGACCCTCGTTCAGGACTCCCTTCGACATCTTCCGACGATGGTCCTATCAAGAACGTCAACGAAATTGTGCGTGCCAATCGAAGGCTGACTGTCTGAGGGATTTCAGAAGAATGTAACACTCCAGTTGAATCATATCATCAATTCCTGACAGTTTCTTGGAGTGCTTCGTGTTACTGCCAAGTTTGTCCCACGAGATGTTCCTTAAGAGAATCATAACTGGTGATTATACTTGGGTCTACGGTTATGGTGTTGAGACAAAGGTTCCACCTTCACAGTGAGTCGGGAAAGGTTCTCCAAGACCAAAGAAAGCTCGTCAGGTCAGGTCAAATGTCAAAGCCATGCTGATAGTTTTCTTTGACTTTGAAGGATTAGTTCATCATGAATTCGTGCCACGGTGACAAAATGTTAATAGATGGTACTATCGGGACGTGTTGCGACACCTGCGAGAAAATGTGAGAAGGAAACAGCCCGAAATGTGGCGAGGCAATTCATGGCTGTTGCATCACGTTAACGCACCCGCATATTCGTCCCAGTTGGTGAGTGACTATTGTAGAGAAAACAAAATCAATGTGCTGCCTCATGCTACGTACTCTTCAGATCTGAAGCCGGCAGACTTTTTTTTATTTCCAGATCTGAAAACTCCGTTGAATGGAAGAAGATTTGCAACGATAGACGAGATAAAATAAAATTCGTAGATGGGGCTTCGCACGATCCAGCAAGATACGAACCAAGGCTGCTTCCGCATGTGGAAACGGCGTTGGGACGGTTGTATCAATTGTGGAGGAGAGCATTTCGAAGGAGACGATGCACAGTAAGTAAAAGATAAGCATAAAAAATTTTGTGGGCGAACTTCCGGAATTTTTTGAACAGACCTCGTGCATAATGCACTTCGGATGTGGATGATGAACGAGGCGTTTTTTTAATAAAGTACCGTTTTGAAATTAAAAAATACGTGCTAAGATATCTCAATTATTTTATTTTTACATGAAAGCCTGTACCTTAATCTACACACTGACGCTATTACAGTCTGATTCTTCCTTGTTTACGTTGTGTACTGAGTGTTTAAAATGCCTCCGATAATCTTGAGTCCCACCGATTGTGAAGTACAGGCTGCTGTAAGATTTCTTAGTGCTAAAGGCCTAAAAGCGATCGATATTCATCGTGAGATCTGTGCAGTTTACGGAGAAAACATTATGAGTGATGGAATGGTAAGAAAGTGGGTGAGAACATGTAAAGATGGCCGCACAAATGTGCATGTTGAACAACAGAGTGGGCGTACTTCGGTCATTAATGAAAGTTTGGTGCAGGAACTGGACAATAACGTGAGAGAAAACTGACGCTTTACGATTTCCTCCTTGCGGGATGACTTGCCTAATGTTTCTCGTAGTGTTTTGTATGGCATTGTGACCAAGCGCTTGAATTACCGAAAATTGTGCGCACGTTGGGTACCGAAAATGTTGACGGATGTGCACAAAACCAAATGTTTAGACAGTGCATTGATTTTCCTTGAGCGGTACCACAACGACGGTGATGATTTCTTAAGACAAATTGTTACGGGTGATGAAACAAGGGTGGCCTTCGTCACACCAGAATCAAAGCAACAGTCCATGGAAGTTGAGCAATGGCATCGTTTTGCTGCAAGACAATGCCCGTCCGTAAGTGGCGAATCACACCAAAGATCTCATCACATCTTTTCGATGGGAAACTCTAGATCACCCTCCGTAGTACAGCCCTGATCTTGCGCACAGTGACTACCATCTGTTCCTGCACTTGCAGAAACACCTGGGTGGTCAGCGTCTTCAAGACGATGACGAAGCCAAAAATAGTGGTGATGCAGTGGTTAACAAGTCAGGCGGCAGACTTCTATGAGGAGGGTATTCAAAAACTGATACAACGCTTTGACAAGTACCTCAATATTTACGGAAATTATGTAGATAAGTAGATTAAGGTACAGGCTTTCATGTAAAAATAATATTATTGATATATCTTAGCACGTCTTTTTTTTAAATTTCAAAACGGTACTTACTTAAAAAACACGCCTCGTAAGTTGGGTTGCGTACCTTAAAGTGCATGAATAATTTTTCGGGCGTGTTTTACTCTGCCCACCCCGTGTTATTATTTGCAATAAATAAATAAAAGTACACACGTGTGCATTTCTGAAAGTCAGAATATGGACATGGGTAATTTTTTTTAATCAAATGAGCAAATGAAGCTGAGATTCCAACAGTTTGCCTGTTATGCTAAAAATGTTACGATTTCGTCTTCTACGAACACAGCGATTACGAATGACTCTTCTCGGCAGTTGAGGTACACCAGGCTTTTTGCGGAACTGGCGTTTCGGAACGACCCGACATGTTAGCAGTAAATCTGGCCGCGCTCGGCCTCTGTCCACTTACAACAGGTAAGTCTCCGCTGCGCCGGGACAAAAGCGGCCGTGTCCCGGCGGCGTGTAGCAGATGAGTAATGCCGCGGATTCATCACGGAGCGGCCTGGCCTCCTGAACGCTGATTTGTTAATACGGCGCTGCGGCCCGTATCACGGGCATTATTCTCGGGCCTTCCCCGATTGTAGGCTTTCCCTCTCTGCCCGCCGGCGCCGTAACTCAGGCGCGGGGCCTCGCCGCGCTGAGATATTTGGCTAGCGGGCCCTCCGCTGAAATACGGCGGGAGGCACAGCCGGGTCAAAACGAAATAAAGAGCTGCGTGCGCCGAAGGGCCGGAATATTCATATGCGCCGCACAAAAGACACCTGGTTATCTCCGACGCGGCCGCTGTGTTCGCTGAATGTAGCCGCTATCACAGCGAGGCTAACGGCCGAGGGATGCGTTCTGAGGAAGAGGATGAGCTACTGCCGCCTCCTGACCCCAAACACGCCCCGGGAACGGCGGGCTAAGCTGCTGCAGCGCGGAGAGGAAACTATTAAAACCTCAGCGCGCGACGGCGCAACTCGCCCCGAGGCGTTATTGCGCTTCTTCCTCCAGTCCGAGCCTCCAGACTAACCGAACTCATGTCGAAAACCAGCTTGTTCTCTGCCGTAAACTTATAATTTGCTTGGAGTAGCAACTGACTGAGCAACTCCAGTCGTTTGACTCTACTGGTTGAGATCGTAGTTTGACATTCCATTACATACAATAGTTCGGGTCACTTAATCCACACACACTTTTATCAAATTCTTATCTTCATTCACATTTATGGCCAAAACTTCCTTAAAAATCTTCATGGCAAATAGGATAGCTCCATTTCAGTTTCCATAAAGTGTTGCTCATCGTTCATTTTTATTGATGGTCTTATTGTAACTAACTTCATTGCATTCTAAATTAACGTCTTTTGGGTTCATGTTGCATGTCACACATGACTTTTGCATATAAGTTAGCGCATGTTCATTTTGTTCCATCACAGTACCAGGATTCTCGAAGTTTTCCGTCAGAAAAAAGTTTGAGAACCCCTGGTCTAGGGAGAGGTTTTGAAGCCTTTAAATACAAGTAGTTCCCCTGTGTTTACCTACATGCCGCTGAAAATACTGGTTTTGAGAAATACCTTTTAGGTGCGTAGCCCTTTTGGGCTTAAGATGATCATACACTAAATAATTTGCAGTATTATTTGACGCCAAGATAGTTTCACTGTTAGTCACATTGTAAGCTTCTGATGCGGATAAATGCCGTTTTATAAATGTACACTAACAAAAAAAAAAAAAAAAAAAAAAAAAGCACACACACGTAGATTTATGGCTTCTGCCACTTTCACAGAGAAACCAGATTTCTAATTCATATGGAATACAAGAACGCTGTTTTTATACAAAAAGACAATGAATTGGAAATGTATAGCAGAAGCTCATAATCAGTTTTGGAAGGATAAGTACCGTGCCGATGTAGCAACAAATACCAAAGGTAAGCCAGCCATGGTGGCCGTGCGGATCTAGGCGCGTCAGTCTGGAACCGCGTGACCCCTCGGTCACAGGTTCGAATCCTGCCTCGGGCATGGATGTGTGATGTCCTTAGGTTAGTAAGGTTTTAGTAGTTCTAAGTTCTAGGGGACTGATGAGCTCAGATGTTAAGTCCCATAGTGCTCAGAGCCATTTAAACCAACCAAAGCTAAAGTAGGTACAAATATAATCCTGTTGTAGAACACTTGTATTGGTGCTTAGCTACAGCGAGAGCAGCATATGTCCCTCAATTTGTCTCTGTCCTTATCTCGCTGTCTCTATTTCTTTTTCTCCATTTAGCTCTCTCCGCCACCTGTCTCTCCTCCCCCTTCCATCTGCCCATCCCCCCCTTGAACCCTTATATATATATATATATATATATATATATATATATATATATATATATATATATATATATGTGTGTGTGTGTTGTGTGTGTGTGTGTGTGTGTGTGTGTGTGTGTGTGTGTGTGTGTGTGTGTGTCTGTACGTGTGTGTTGTTATTCATAATGTTTCACAACTAATCGTAATCGTCTACTTCTGCTTTCTCTTCATGTTATTGTACCTTTTTTTCCTCCACTTTTCCTCCTCTGTATTTCTTATTTTGGTTTCCTTCCCTTATTTATGGAATTTCAAAAACTATAGTTTTCGAGAAGTGAGAACCAAAGACAATGATTGGTGATACTCTGCGACATTACATAGAGTTAGAAAAGACAGTTTAGACAAGTACGTAAAAACAATTATGTCATAACTCTTAGAAATACTGCTGTGATCTCAGCAGAAGCATACTAATCACATAAGCGTTGTACTGCAAACAATTCAGTACTTTGCAGAACCAGAATTTCGGAAGTCATTTCGCCTGTCATTGACTATAAAATACAGGGTGATTCAAAAAGAATACCACAACTTTAAAAATGTATATTTAATGAAAGAAACATAATATAACCTTCTGTTATACATCATTACAAAGAGCATTTAAAAAGGTTTTTTTTCACTCAAAAACAAGTTCAGAGATGTTCAATATGGTCCGCTCCAGACACTCGAGCAATATCAACCCAATACTCCAACTCGTTCCACACTCTCTGTAGCATATCAGGCGTAACAGTTTGGATAGCTGCTGTTATTTCTCGTTTCAAATCATCAATGGTGGCTGGGAGAGGTGGCCGAAACACCATATCCTTAACATACCCCCATAAGAAAAAATCGCAGGGGGTAAGATCAGGGCTTCTTGGAGGCCAGTGATGAAGTGCTCTGTCACGGGCTGCCTGGCGGCCGATCCATCGCCTCGGGTAGTTGACGTTCAGGTAATTACGGACAGATAAGTGCCAATGTGGTGGCGCTCCATCCTGCTGAAATATGAATTGTTGTGCTTCTCGTTCGAGCTGAGGGAACAGCCAATTCTCTAACATCTCCAGATACTGTAGTCCAGTTACAGTTGCACCTTCGAAGAAAGGTGACGCTGACGCCTAGTCAACAGCGCCTCAAGCGAACAAATGTACAACTAAATGAAACTTTATAGCTCCCTTAATTCGCCGACAGATAGTGCTTAGCTCTGCCTTTTGTCGTTGCAGAGTTTTAAATTCCTAAAGTTGTGGTATTCTTTTTGAATCACCCTGTATTTTACTGTTAAACGGTTATTTTAGGAACGAAATACCGCTCTGTTTTCCAAAATATGTCCATCTGAAAACGTTTAGAGATCGTTGTCGGCTTCTTGCTGTGGTCAAGGTCGCAGGCGGTTGGTTGTTTTTGTTGACGTCAGCTCACGCGGTCGTATCCGTCTCTGGCGGCCATTCAGCGTCCAGCATCAGAGGAAGATACCTTGTGTTCCGGCTGCTTCACTTGAAGAGGAGTATGCCACTTGTGGCAACGAAGTGCTGTTCGTCTGTCACTGTGGGAAGGGGAGCGCCGTACTACCTCCCCTCCAGCAGTACGGAGCTACTGGCCTAACTCATGCAAGCGCACATAGATTGGTACGAACTACGGAAATTATTGGGGACCAGAAGATGGATTCCTTTTCAAATATGGTTGGTTTCGTAATCAGGAAACCTATGGACAACTCCAAAATAGACATACGCTTAAATGAGCAGTCTAGTCTTAATGATCTGGCTTTTGCAGTGACGTTGTTGTTCTAGCAGAAAAACCAAAAAGTTTACAATCAATGACTACCAAATTTTTGGAAGCATTTTAGGAAAGCAGTGATCTTGTAAGCTACGTACACACATCAAAAAAGTTTTGCATCACCTCGGTTCCGAGAGTTCCGGAATCTGTACAGGAAATTGGAATAGAGATCAACATAAACATCATTACCGCCCTTTTTATTGCTCTTGAAAACCACACATTGCATGTTGTACCACCATACAGCGAGACCTTCAGAGGTGGTGGTCCAGATTTCAGTACACACCAGTACCTCTCATACCCAGTAGCATGTCCTCTTGCACTGATGTGTGCCGGTATTCGCCGTGGCATACTATCCACAAGTTCATCAAGGCACTGTTGGTCCAGATTGTACCGCTCCTCAACGGCGATTTGGCGTACATTCCTCAGAGTGGTTGGTGGCTCACGTCGTCCATAAACAGCCCTCTTCAATCTATCCCAGGCATGTTCGATACGGTTCATGTCTGGAGAACAGGCTGGTCACACTAATCGAGTGATGTCGTTATCCTGAAGGAAGCCATTCACAAGACGTGCGCGATGGGGGCGCGAAAAGTCGTCCATGAAGACGAATGCACCGCCACTATGCTGCCTATATGGTTGCACTATCGATCGGAGGATGGCATTCGCGTATTGTACAGCCGTTACGGTGCCTTCCGTGACCACCAGCGGCGTACGTCGGCACAGCATAATGCCACCCCAAACAGCAGGGAACCTCCACCTTGCTGCACTCGCTGGACAGTGTGTCTAAGGCGTTCAACCTGACCGGATTGCCTCCAGATACGTCTCCCACGACTGTCTGGTTGAAGGCATATGCGGTTATCCACTGCAGTAATAGCCTTTGGGCGGCCTGAGCGAGGCATGTCAAAGACAGTTCCTGTCTCTCTGTATCTCCTCCATGCCTAAACAACATCGTTGTGGTTCACTCCAAGACGAATGGACACTTCTCTTGTTGAGAGCCCTTCCTGGCACAAAGTAACAATGCGGACGCGATCGAACCGCGGTATACTACGTCTAGGCATGGTTGATCTATGGACAACACCAGCCGTGTACCTCCTTCCTGGTGAAATGACTGGAACTGATCGGCTGTCGGACCCCCTCCAATAGGCGCTGCTCATGCATGGTTACTTATATCTTTGGGCGGGTTTACGGACATCTCTGAACAGTCAAAGGGACTGTGTTTGTGATACAATATCCAGAGTCAATGTCTATCTTCTGGAGTTATGGGAACCAGGATGATGCAAAACTTTTTTTTATGTGTGTAAAATTAGGGAAAAAAGTCTGATGTGTGTAAAATTAGGGAAAAAAGTCTAGATATCAATGGTTATTGTATTTAAAATTACCGATTTCATCTTAGGCCATCTCCAGAATAGCATCATCAACTGAAGTTAATGTCCAGAATACTCAGCAGATCTGACTGAGTTCTAGAGACTGTTCTGGATATCGTCAACTTCAGCTGAGGTGCTATTCTGGAGATGGTCTAATACTAGGTCGAAACCAGTAATTTTAAGTAAAACGACCAGTGCGATTTAGACTGTTTATCACTAATCCTATAATGACTACCAAACTGGATGGAATGGGCAGTTCTGTGGGGCTACAAATAAGCAGTGATAAAACGAAAACAATTTCACTAAAAAGTAGAAATATATCTACTCAAATTATTGTGTAACAGAGGACACTACTACATGTTGACCGATTTTCATCTCTCGGCAGCCTTATCTGTACTAATGTGAACGTAGTTACAGACATCATCAGGAGAACTACGAAATATTTTGCAGTCTACCAAAGAATCGATCCATATGGCAATTAGATCCTGTAAGTATGTCCAGAAAGTTTCGGCTGTACTCCTCTGTCAGCCTACCTGTGCCCTTTTTTTCGTGTGAGACCTGGAAAATATCTGCAAAATCAAAACATCAGTTCAATACTTTTCATCAACAATGCTTGAGTGGAATTTTTAAGATCAGTTATCACGGTAATGCTTCCAATAATGAACTGCTGAGAGAAAGTGGCCTACACAGCCTGTGCAAAATCTTTGCTGAAAGAAGACACCTTCTTCTGAGCATGAAGCAGTTTTGGAAATTAACGGATGGATACAGAGGAAGACGAACAGCCGGCCGAAGTGGCCGTGCGGTTAAAGGCGCTGCAGTCTGGAACCGCAAGACCGCTACGGTCGCAGGTTCGAATCCTGCCTCGGGCATGGATGTGTGTGATGTCCTTAGGTTAGTTAGGTTTAACTAGTTCTAAGTTCTAGGGGACTAATGACCTCAGCAGTTGAGTCCCATAGTGCTCAGAGCCATTTTTTGAAGACGAACACCTCGTAACACTTTTGCACTTTTGCAAAGGATCTTCTATGCAAGGACATGAAATGGTGGGAAGCTGAAAACCTGGCAGCTCATCGATTTCACTGGAGAAAACTTGTTTCCCAATACGTTATCTAGGTTTGGAAAAACCAAGCTAAGCACAATTCAGATAAACGTTAGGGGAACAAAATGCAAAGTACAGTGCGACCCGATTAGAGGTGAACGTTTTGAGCCGTCACAAAGCAAAAATATATAAGTGCATTACCAAAAAGCAATATGGAGTAGAAATATCGCTTCAAATGAGTTGTTAGGAGTATTAAAGTAATTGCGTAAAAGACACACACTGAAGCGCCAAGAAAACTGGTATAGGCATGCGTTTTCAAATATATAGATATGTAAACAGGCAGAACAAGGCGCTGTGGTCGGAAAAACAAGTGTCTGGCGCAGTTGTTAGGACCGTTACTGCTGCTACAATAGCAGATTATCAAGTTTTTAGTGAGTCTTAACGTGGTGTTACAGTCGGCGTACGAGAGATGGGACACAGGTAGCGATGAAGTGGGGATTTTCCAGTACAACCATTTCACGAGTGTACCGTGAATATTAGGAATCCGGTAAAACATCAAATCTCCGACATCGCTGTGACCGGAAAAATATCTGTAAGATCGGGACCAACGACTACTGAAGAGATTCATTCAACGCGACAGAAGTGCAAATTGCTGAAGATTTCAGTGTTGGGCTATCAACAAGTGTGAGCGTGCGAACAATTCCAACGAAACATCATCGATATGAGCTTTCGGAGCCGAAGACCCACTCGCGTACCCTCGACGACTGCACGACACAAATCCTTACGCCTCGCCTGGGTCCGTCAACACGACATTGGACTGTTGTTGACTGGAAACATGTTGCCTGGTCGGACGAGTCTCGTTTCGAACTATATCGAACGGATGGACGTGTACGGATATGGAGACAACCTCATGGATCCATGGACCCCGTTCAAGATTGTGGAAGCTTTGTATTGGTGTGGGGCGTGTGTAGTTGGAGTGATATGGGACCCCTGATACGCTTAGATACGATTCTGAAAGGTGACACGAACGTAAGCATCCATTCATGTCCATTGTGCATTCCGACGGACTTGGACAATTCCAGCACGACGGGGCGACACCCCACACGTCCAGAATTGGTACAGAGTTGCTCCAGGAACACTCTTCAGAGTTTAAACTCTTCCGCTGTCAACCAAACTCCCCAGACATGAATATTGTTTAACATATCTGGGATGCCTGTTCAGAAGAGATCTCCAGCCCCTCGTACTCTTAGGAATTTATGGACAGCCCTGTAGGATTCATGGTGTGAATTCCCTCCAGCACTACTTCAGATTTTAGTCGAGTCTATGCCACGCCGTGCTGCAGTACTTCTGCGTGCTCGCAAGGGCCCTACACCATATTAGGCAGGTGTAGCAGTTTCTTTGGCTACTCAGTGTATAACATTCCAAACCGCTCCAATATAAGAGCTCTTTACTTATTCTCACGAGCAACGAGATGTTAACAGACGGCTGTTGAAAAACCTATAAAACTCACTGCGATGAATTGTTCTTCTGCATGCAGAAATGACACGTTTTCTTTTTTCCATGCGTTCTGTTACACAGTCATAACAGAAGTTAGTAGTTTCTTGTACCTCCAAGATTTTGCGATCGAAAATAATTCGTAATCTCTGACAGAAATCAGCTACATTGATCAAATTCAATAAAGCTGAATAATCGAAAGAAACAGATCTGACAGGAAGTAATACGAAGTTTTGGTCTTATGGTAAAGCCATCTGTCCACTCTGTAACCGTAATGGTATTGAAAGCACAACGGTATTGAAACGGAGGATGAAAAACAACAGTCGAAGTACTAAACGTTTTTTTCCATAACCATTTCACGAAGGAAGATCGCATTGTAGTTCTTTCTTCAAATCGATGCACGAGCGATAAAATGACAGAGTTTGAAATAAGTGACAAAGAAACTGAAAAGCAACGGAAATCGCTCAATAGAAGAAAGACATGGTGGGATACCAATTCAGTTGTACGCAGAGTGTGCGAAAGCACATGCCCCTCTTCCAGCAGCGGTGTACTGTAGGTCTCTAGAGGAGCGGAGCCTTGTTAATGATTCGAAAAGAAACACCGGTCATTCCCATTTTCAAGAAAGGTCATCGAAGAGACGCACAAATCTATAGGGCTATATCTCTGACGACGGTCAGCTGTTGAATTCTGGAACATGTTTTATGCTCGTGCTCGTGTATTATGGCATTTTTGGAGACCCCCCTATTTCTCTGTAAAAACCAACACGGTTTCCGAAAACAACCATTGTGTGACGTCCAGCTCCCACTTTTCGACCACCAGACCCAGATACAGGCACACTGGTAGATGCTATGTTCCTTGACTTTCGGAAGGAATTCGATAGAGTTCCGCGCTGTCACCTAATGAACAAAATACGAGCGTATGGAATATCACAACCAGGTGTGTGACTGGAAAGAAGAGTTTCTAGTAAACGGAACACAGCAAGTCATTCTCAAGGAAGAGAAATCATCAGAAATACGTGTAACAACAGGCATGCCCCAAGGGAGCGTTAATAGGTCCATTACTTTTCACAGTATATTCAGAGTGATTCTGTCACGGTTTTCAGAGACGATGGAAAAGGGTAAATGTATCAATTTGAGCTAAGGGACCTGATCCGGCAGCGACCAAATCGAAAGTTAGAAGCGAAAATCATCGTGAAACCTCTGACAGTGGAACACATGTACCGGTACTGTTGTTGCTAATACTGCCGTGTAGGCGATCCCATGGAGGATTTAGGTGTACAGCTTTGTGTAATAACTAATCCGATGCAGATTGTGTATTGTGTTTTGACATGAGGAATCCTGGAGTACGTCTGTACTAGAGTACGTCTGTACTATATTAGACTGCAGTCTTTATTTACAAGTTGAAGTACCATCGTCGATCAGTCCCAACCAGATGGAGTTGAACCCGATGACGGAACTTGCAGACATGATTTTCTTGCATGGGCAAAGAAATGGAAGCAACAGGGAAGCGGAAAGTTTGTACAGGACCAAGCACCCACGTAGAAGGCACCCGACGCACTGCATGTTTCCAAGACTGTTTCAACGATTACGTGGAACGGGGCAATTGGTCGCACAGTACAACCACCGAGGATGAGGATTAACTACAAGGAGTATCGACTTTGAAGATTCAATGCTTGCTCGAGGGGATGAAGCGCCTGCAGTCAGTTGCACTAAGAAAAAAAGCTGTTGCAGAGTACCACAGAGATGAAAGAACTTAACTGGGAAATTCTTGAAGACAGACATAACCTATCCTGAGAAAGTCTACTTATCAAATTCCAAAAACCGGTTTGAATGATTACTCCAGGAATATACTACACGAAAAAAAGACTAATTACAGCATGCATAGAGGCCTTTATACACCCAGTCTTCCTGCGCTCCATACGTGGATGACACGGGAAATGTCCTAATAACTGGTACCACGGGACGTACCCTCTGCCATGCGCCTCACAGCGATTTCCAGAGTATAGATATAGAAGTAGAAATGAATGTTTCGTAGTGTACTAGGGGAAATGCAGCTACACCCCTGCTATCTACAGAAACAACGTGCTTTGGCGGCTGCTGACTGTGGACCTCTTGTCGAGTTCAGCCAATGCTTCTTGCAGCACCTTACAGTCGATCATCTCTTTATTGTGTGTGTACTTTTCACGGATGAAGCCTGTTTGATCAGAGATGAACAGTCCAAATACGTATGCTTGTATCGATGAGTAGAGCCGTCAACACAGATTATCAGTCAATGTCTGGGCAGGGGTAATCAACGATTACGTACTAACCCCGTTTCATCTTCAAATGGTTCAAAAGGCTCTAAGCACTATGGAACTTAACATCTGAGGTCATCATTCCCTTAGACTTAGAACTACTTAAACCTAACTAACCTAAGGACGTCACACACATCCATGCCCGAGGCAGAATTCGAACCTGCGACCGTAGCAGCCACGTGGTTCCCGATTGAAGCGCTTAGAACCGCTCGTCCACAGAGACCGGCTGTTTCATCTTCCTCCACACTTGTAAGCAGCAGTGTACATCGTGTTTATCAGAGACATACTAACCAGGTTCGTGGGATATATCCCACTTGTTATTCGACGTTCTCGCTTCCCGTTCACGGGGTCCCGAGTTCGATTCCTGGCGGGGTCAGGAATTTTCACCTGCCTTGAGATGACTGGGTGTTTGTGTTGTCCTCATCATTTCATCATCATTCATGAAAGTGGAGAGTTTGGACTGAGCAACGGTTCGGAATTTGTACGGGCGCTGATAAACGCGCAGTAGAGTGCCCCACAAACCAAACATCATAATCAACATTTGTTATTCGACAACAGATAAGGGTCCAATATGATGTAGCCCCGCCTCGCTTTCGACTGAGTGTTCGTGATCAGACATTCCCTGAAAAGTGGACAGGCAGAGGAGGTCCAGCGTGATCACTTCGTTCTTTCTTGTGGTATCATGTGAAGAGCCTTGTGTAAGAGAAGCCTACTGACACTGGAAAGGACCCCTTGGCAAGATCTCTCGCTGCCTGCTACACTGTTCAAACGACATCAGGGATATTAGAAAGGGTACGACAGAACTTTGTTGGACGATACCATTCCTTCGTTGATGCTGGAAGACGCCATTCTGTTGTAAATGTAGCAGATAGCAGGTCGTAAAAAATGTGGAGACTAAATTTAATTCACTATTATTGCAGTGTGGGCTTAGGACATTCGGTCTCTCTGACGTCAAGATTCGAACGTCTTTAATTGACCATCAGCAGGGTAAATTATCTCAGGCTATTGGGGAGTATTCAGCGGGAATTCTGCACGTCATGATTGTGGCATGGAATCTGGAGCACTTAGTTTAAGCATTCGCGGGAAGGGAGAACTTGAGTACATTTTTGCATATACTTTTCGACTCGGTCGTTTCCGGACCAGGGTCCCTTATGTCAGATTGATATATTTACCCTTTCCATCATCCCTGAAAGTTTGTAGCGTCGTCACGGAATCACCCTGTGGAAATAACTTAGTAGACAACATCGAATATTCCACGGATGATGCTGTTGCATACAGAGAAGTCACAATGCTAGAAAATTGTAGAGAAATGCAGGAAGATGTGCAGCGGATCGACGCTTGGTGCAGGGAGTGGTAACTGATCCTCAATATAAACAACTCCAACTTATTGCATGTACAATATTGTTAAGTCTTTCGCGATCACTTGTTGACAAATTGCCTATTGGCTTTCGTGTCGGCATCTTCGACCGACGTTTGTGATTATTTTTCTGATGCATACACAGAACGACCCAGTGTTGCATGATTGCACGCTTGCAGAGCGATCAATGGAAGCAGTTACTCCCATAAAATATTTAGGAGTTTCTGTACCAAGTGATTTGAAGTCGAACGAGCACGTAAACTTAATTGCAGATAAGGGACTTGCCAGACTGAGATTCATTGGAAGAATCCTCAGGAAAAGTAGTCCTTCAGCACAGAAAGTAGCTTCCAAAACACTTTCAACCGGTACTTGAATATTGCTCTTTATGTGGATGAGTACCAGATAGGACTGACACAAGAAACAGAGAAGATCCAAAGAAGAGCAGCACGTTTCGTTACGGGTTCATTTACCAAGCGCGAAAACTTCAATGAGATGCGCAGCCAACTTCAGTGGCAGACAATGTAAGACACGGTGTGGATTACAGTGAAAGTTCCAAAAGCGTAGGTGACTGGAAGAGCCAACCAATACTTTGCTTCCTCTTATTCGAGCCGACACAAAGGCTTACCAGCAATCGTTCCTTTCGCGAACATTTGGCGACTAGAACAGGAAACGAAGGAGGTGACACTGGTAAACAAATTACCCTGCGATGTATAGACGTAAATGTAAACAGCAGAGAACTACACCGACTTTATTGATTAGAAAGCAGCCTGATTCCATTACGAGCCCCCCCCCCTCTTCAATCCCGGTCATTTCCACTGCCCACTGCCCCCCCCCCCCCCCCCCAGCACACACCGCCCTAGGATTGTGATATCACTGACGCTGTTGTGTTCTTGCGGTCTTCAGTCCTGAGACTGGTTTCACGCAGCTCTCCATGCTACTCTATCCTGTGCAAGCTTCTTCATCTCCCAGTACTTACCGCAACCTACATCCTTCTGAATCTGCTTAGTGTATTCATCTCTTGGTCTCCTTCTACGATTTTTACCCTCCACGCTGCCCTCCAATACTAAATTGGTGATCCCGTGATGCCTCAGAATATGTCCTACCAACTGATCCTATTCAACACTTCCTCATTGGTTATGTGATCTACCCATCTAATCTTCAGCATTGTTCTGCAGCACCACATTTCGAAAGTTTCTATTCTCTTCTTGTCCAAACTATTTGTCGTCCATGTTTCACTTCCATACATGGCTACACTCCATACAAATACTTTCAGAAATGAATTCCTGACACTTAAATCTATACTCGATGTTAACAAATTTCTCTTCTTCAGAAACGCTTTCCTTCCCATTGCCAGTCTACATTTTATATCCTCTCTACTTCGACCGTCATCAGTTATTTTGCTCCCCAAATAGCAAAACTCCTTTACTACTTTAAGTGTCTCATTTCCTAATCTAATTCCCTCAGCATCACCCGACTTCATTCGACTACATTCCATTATCCTCGTTTTGCTTTGTTGATGTTCGTCTTACATCCTCCTTTCAAGACACTATCCATTCCGTTCAACTGCTCTTCCAAGCCCTTTGCTGTCTCTGACAGAATTACAAAGTCATCGGTGAACCTCAAATGTTTTTTTCTTCTCCATGGATTTTAATACCTACTCCGAATTTTTCTTTTGTTTCCTTCACTGCTTGCTCAATATAGAGATTGAATATCATCGGGGAGAGGTTCAAATGGTTCAAATGGCTCTGAGCACTATGGGACTTAATATCTATGGTCATCAGTCCCCTAGAACTTAGAACTACTTAAACCTAACTAACCTAAGGACAGTACACAATACCCAGTCATCACGAGGCAGAGAAAATACCTGACCCCGCCGGGAATCGAACCCGGGAACCCGGGCGCGGGAAGCGAGAACGCTACCGCACGACCACGAGCTGCGGACTCGGGGAGAGGCTACAACCCTGTCTCACTCCCTTCCCAACCACTGCTTTCCTTTCATGTCCCTCGACTCTTATAACTGCCATCTGGTTTCTGTACAAATTGTAAATAGCCTTTCGCTCCCTGTATTTTACCCCTGCCACCTTCAGAATTTGAAAGAGGGTATTCCAGTCAACATTGTCAAAAGCTTTCTCTAAGTCTACAAATGCTAGAAACGTAGGTTTGCCCGTCCATAGGGTCAGTATTGCCTCAGGTGTTCCAACATTTCTACGGAATCCAAACTGATCTTCCTAGGGGTCGACTTCTACTAGTTTTTCCATTCGTCTGTAAAGAATTCGCGTTAGTATTTTGCAGCTGTGACTTATTAAACTGATAGTTCGGTAATTTTCACATGTGTCAACACCTGCTTTCTTTGGGATTGGAATTATTATATTCTTCTTGAAGTCTGAGGGTATTTCACCTGTTTCATACATCTTGCTCACCAGATGGTAGAGTTTTGTCAGGACTGGCTCTCCCAAGGCCGTCAGTAGTTCTAATGGAATTTTGTCTACTCTGGGGACCTTGTTTCGACTCAGGTCTTTCAGTGCTCAGTCAAACTCTTCACGCAGTATCGAATCTCCCATTTCATCTTCATCTAAATCCTCTTCCACTTCCATAATATTGTCCTCAAGTACATCGCCCTTGTATAGACTCTCTATATACTCCTTCCAACTTTCTGCTTTCCCTTCTTTGCTTAGAACTGGATTTCCATCTGAGCTCTTGATGTTCATGAACTGGTTCTTTTATCTCCAAAGGTCTCTTTAAATTTCCTGTAGGCAGTATCTATCTTACCCCTAGTGAGGTAACCCTCTACATCCTTACATTTGTCCTCTAGCCATCCCTGCTTAGCCATTTTGCATTTCCTGTCGATCTCAATTCTGAGACGTTTGTATTCCTTTTTGCCTGCTTCATTTACTGAATTTTTATATTTTCTCCTTTCATCCATTAAATTCAATATATCTTCTGTTACCCAAGGATTTCCACTAGCCCTCGTCTTTTTACCTATTTGATCTTCTGCTGCCTTCACTACTTCAACCCTCAGAGTTACCCATTCTTCTTCTACTGTATTTCTTTCCCCCATTCCTGTCAATTGTTCCCTTATGCTCTCCCTGAAACTCTGTACAACCTCTGGATAAGTCAGTTTATCCAGGTCCCATCTCCTTAAATTCCCACCTTTTTTGCAATTTCTTCAGTTTTAATCTACAGATCATAACCAATAGATTGTGGTCAGAGTCCACATCTGCCCATGGAAATGTCTTACAATTTAAAACCTGGTTCCTAAATCTCTGTCTTACCATTATATAATCTATCTGAAACATGTCAGTATCTCCACGCTTCTTCCATGTATACAGCCTTCTTTTATGATTCTTGAACCAAGTGTTAGCTATGATTAAGTTGTGCTCAGTGCAAAATTCTACCAGGCGGCTTCCTCTTTCATTTCTTAGCCCCAACTCATATTCACCTACTACGTTTCCTTCTCTCCCTTTTCCTACTACCGAATTCTAGCCACCCATGACTATTAAATTTTCGTCACCCTTCACTATCTGAGTAATTGCTTTTATTTCATCATACATTTCTTCAATTTCTTCGTCATCTGCAGAGCAAGTTGGCATATTAACTTGTACTACTGTAATAGGCGTGGGCTTCGTATCTATATTTGCCATAATAATGCGTTCACTATGCTGTTTGTAGTAGCTTACCCGCATTCCTATTTTCCTGTTGTTGTTGCTGTCTTCAGTCCTGAGACTGGTTTCACGCAGCTCTCCATGCTGCTCTATCCTGTGCAAGCTTCTTCATCTCCCAGTACCTACTGCAACCTACATCCTTCTGAATCTGCTTGGTGTATTCAGCTCTTGGTCTCCCTCTACGATTTTTACCCTCCACGCTGCCCTTCAATACTAAATTGGTGATCCCTTGATGCCTCAGAACCTGTCCTACGAACCGATCCCTTCTTCTAGTCAAGTTGTGCCACAAACTTCTCTTCTCCCCAATCCTATTCAACACCTCTTCATTAGTTATGTGATCTACCCACCTAATCTTCAGCACTCTTCTGCAACACCACATTTCGAAAGTTTCTATTCTCTTCTTCTCCAAACTATTTATCGTCCATGTTGCACTTCCATACATGGCTACACTCCATACAAATACTTTCAGAAACGACTCCTGACGCTTAAATCTGTACTCGATGTTAACAAATTTCTCTCCTTCAGAAACGCTTTCCTTCCCATTGTCAGTCTACATTTTATATCCTCTCTACTTCGACCATCATCAGTTATTTTGCTCCCCAAATAGCAAAACTCATTTACTAATTTAAGTGTCTCATTTCCTAATCTAATACCCTCAGCATCACCCGACTTAATTCCACTACATTCCATTATCCTCGTTTTGCTTTTGTTGATGTTCATCTTATATCCTCCTTTCAAGACACTATCCATTCCGTTCAACTGCTCTTCCAAGTCCTTTGCTGTCTCTGACAGAATTACAATGTCATCGGCGAACCTCAAAGTTTTTATTACTTCTCCTTGGATTTTAATACCTACTCCGAATTTTTCTTTTGTTTCCTTCACTGCTTGCTCAATATACAGATTGAATAACATCGGGGAGAGGCTACAACCCTATCTCACTCCCTTCCCAACCACTGCTTCCCTTTCATGCCCCTCGACTTATAACTACCTTCTGGTTTCTATACAAATTGTAAATAGCCATTCGCTCCCTATATTTTACCCCAGCCACCTTCAGAATTTGAAAGAGAGTATTCAGTCAACATTGTCAAAAGCTTTCTCTAAGTCTACAAATGCTAGAAACGTAGGTTTGCCTTTCCTTAATCTAGCTTCTAAGATAAGTCGTAGGGTCAGTATTGCCTCATTTTCCTATTCATTATTAAACCTACTCCTGCATTACCCCTGACCAGAAGTCTTGTTCCTCCTGCCACCGAACTTCACTAATTCCCACTATATCTAACTTTAACCTATGCATTTCCCTTTTTAAATTTTCTAACCTACCTGCCCTATTAAGGGATCTGTCATTCCACGCCCCGATCCGTAGAACGCCAGTTTTTCTTCTCCTGATAACGACATCCTCCTGAGTAGTCCCCGCCCGGAGATCCGAATGGGGGACTATTTTACCTCCGGAATATTTTACACAAGAGGATGCAATCATCATTTAACCATACAGTAAAGCTGCATGCCCTCGGGAAAAATTACGGCTGTAATTTCCCCTTGCTTTCAGCCGTTCGCAGTACCAGCACAGCAAGGCCGTTTTGATTAGTGTTACAAGGCCAGATCAATCAATCATCCAGACTGTTGCCCTTGCAACTACTGAAAAGGCTGCTGCCCCTCTTCAGGAACCACAGGTTTGTCTGGCCTCTCAACAGATACCCCTCCGTTGTGGTTGCACCTACGGTACGGCTATCTGTATCGCTGAGGCACGCAAGCCTCCCGCCTCCCCACCAACGGCAAAGTCCATGGTTCATGTGGTGGCGGGGGGGGGGGGGGGGGGGGGTATCACTGACGCTAATATAACAAATTCTAGGGTAGTATTTCAGCGTTTGGAGTCCTTATCAACTAGGCACGACATGGAACGAATACAGGGAGGCACTGACAGGATAGTAACAAGTTTTATAACCCGAATGAAAATATAAAAGAAATGCTCTGGAGAGTTAAATGTGAATCCCTGCAAGAAGACACAGTTCTCGCGGAAACCTTTTGGATAAATTTACAGAACTTTTATTCGAAGGAGACGATGCGTGCATCCATTCTGCTGCCATTGTTGCAAATGGTGATCTCATGGGAATGAGATAAGAGAGATTATTGCACGTACAGAGACAGGCTGATAGTCCTTTATCCCTCGCTCAGTACGCGAATTGAACTGGACAGAAAAGCAGTAATACTTGCAGGAAGTAGTCCGCGCCATGCAATGTACCGTGGGTTGCAAATTGTGAGGGAGTGTTCGGAAGGAGAGGTACAAAACAACACTGGAAATATAATTGAAATCTTTACCCAAAAGTGCAAATTTCAACCGATTTGGTTGTTGAAATGTTTCGCATCTTTACATTTCAACAATCCTTAAATATTAGGAGGTAGACTGCTCTGCCGTGACTTCACTTAGTAGATACTGGAGGTCATCCCGTCAGCAAATTGTAGGTCGTCCCTCAGCATTAGAAAACACTTCTGTATGTCACGTTTCATGGGTGATAATCTTGAAAGTATAAAAGTAATTTTGATGTTACCAACAGTTAATTAGGTAGCGATAGTCATCCAGGCTCTAACAAAGAATGTAACAGTACCATCTATTCTGATATATGACCATTTCTGCACTCAAGCTATACAGTTCAATTGTCAGCCTCACTGCTGGCTTGGTAAGTACCGCCATAGCAGTAGTGATCTGGCTAAAAATCATCCACGACCCTTCTACGCATGCGTGACTCGCAAAAGCGGAGTCTACGAAGGTTCGCGTGCTTAAGTGGTAAGCCAATCGCTCTTCTTGGTTTCCCCTTTCTTCACGATGTGAAGATGTGGATATGTGGATATGGCAATGCAGTTGTAGAGGCCGGCCGGGTGCCCTTCCTTTCGCTACTTCTTCCCCACGGATGGAATTAGCGTACCCTCTCTTTCTGCGTCAAGTGTTATCCCCACTGTGTGAAAGTGAAGTGTGAATCTTGAAACTGAGGGGAGACGAGGACAGCAGTCCAAAATTCATGCAATCGGATGTGGGAAGCAGTCTAAGAACCACATCCAGGCTGAGCGGCACAACGTCCATCGTCGTTACTCTGTACGTACGGTGCTACTCGTGGGATCTGTCAGTCAGTGGCTGTTTAGGTCAACACTTTACACGCTTGAACGGCTCAACCAAGATTCCCCCACAATGCAGATCGCACAAATACACCGCAGAAGCTTTCGCCGCAATGTGACGTGTTCCTCGTGCTGTGAGGGAGGCGTCCAAACAAACTGCATGAGGCCAAAGACGGAAATACTTTGTTACGATGTTTCTTCATGTAATTCTCGTGAACAAGCGACGCTTACCTGATATAGCTTCAACAGCCACCTCCATCCTACAATTACAACGAAAATTCTGAAACACGTAGCTTTCGAATGGAAAAATGAACGATGATTGCGCAACCTAAACCTTACAGAAGGAATGTTCTATTCTGTACAGCTGTTAACGAAAGGTGCATACGGTGCATTCAGTGTGCCAGGAAAGACTGATTTTGAAAGCGCCTTTAATTTATTGTTTGCAAGAAGTGTTTCAATGCATAACCAAATCATTAATATGGTAATTGGGTGCTACAAGTCACAAAAAGAGCACCACTTACAAACCGTGTTACACGCAAACAAACAGACACACACACACACACACACACACACACACACACACACACACACACACACATACAAAAACACGCACACAAACAAACAATGCGTGCTCATACGCATAAAGGTACTTTGATTACGTCAGCTTTTAAAAGTCTTGTATAAAAAGTTCGTATTCCTTCAGAGTTAGTGGAATATGGGAGAAAACTCAGTATTGTCTACGACAAACCCCATGAGTCAATATACGAGGGGAGTTCAATAAGCAATGCGACACATTCTTTTTCTTGGCCAATTATGGTTGAAAAAATGCAGAATTTCTTGTGGGATATCGCGGAAAATTCTCGATTCAGCCTCTGTAGTTTCATGAAGTTGCGATAGGTGGTGGCACTGTAAATAGCCTTCAAAACGGCGTCTGCAGCGGAAGTGCGTTCCAACCAGAGAGCTGTCTTTGAGTTCATTTTGGCAAAAAACTGGAGCATCGCAGGTATTCATTGGAGTTTGTAGAATGTCTACAGAGAAATGGTAGTGAACGAAAGCACGGTAAGTCACTGGGCGAGGCCTCTGTCATCGTCGTAACAAGAGCGCTGAACCTGTACGGTCTCCTGGTTGTCGGCTGGCCGCTTACGACTGTGACTTCTGTCATGCTGGAAGGTGCGGACATATTAGAGGCGATCGACAAATTACAGTCAAAGACCTCGCTGCTCAACTGAACGTCTCTATTGATAGTGAAGACACACTCGTCCAGAAGTTGCTGTACTGAGTGGTGCGTGCACGCTGAGTTCCTCGTCGCCTAATGAGACCATAAAGAGCAACGAAGAATCATCTATGAGAGATTGCTTGCACGTTACAAAACTGATCGTGACAAATTTTTGTCGAAAATGGTTACATGCGATGAAACATAGCTTCATCACTTAGAACCGCAGGCAAAACGGCGATCCATGGAACGGCGGCACACCACCTCTCCTACGAAGAGGAAATTCAGAGCCGCACCCTCAGCCGGTAAAGTCATGGCAACGGTCTTCTGAGACTCTGAATGGGCTGTTCTGTTTGAGAGTCCTCCCTGATAAAGCAACGATCAGCTCTGAAGTGTATTGTACTCCCCTCAGGAAAGTGAAGATAAGCCTTTAGTGTGTTTGACGTCACAAAAACACAAACGAAATTCTCCCTCCACAGCGCAAGGCCTCACATAAGTCTGGGCACCCGAGAGGACCTCACAAAACTTCATTGGACTGTTCTTCCTCGTCCACCCTATAGCACTGATCTCGCACCTTCCGACTTGGTCCAACGAAGGACGCATTCCGTGAGGATCAGTATGTGGACAACGTGCAGGTTATTGATGCAGTAAGATGTTGGCTCCAATGTCGACCATGCGGACATGCAGGCCCTCCCAATGGAGTGGCGTAAGGCCGATTCATTGAACGAAGACTACGTTTAAAAATAGGGTTTTGAAGCCAAAAAAGTGGGGAATAATAACGTGTATTGGAATCCTGAATAAAACCAATCTGCTGTCAGAAAACGATGTTGCATTACGTACTGAACACCCCTCATATATACAGAGACGGCAAATTTGGTATTACAAGACACCTGAACGATAACCTACTCGAAGTTAGCTAACCGACAGTACAGATCAGTACGACCATCCTTTCCTGGTCTAATAATGTTCTTAATAAGTTCAAAGAGTTGTCCCAAAATATAATAAAATATGAGATTACTGAGTGAAAGTAAGCAAAGTAAATAATCCTTCCCATTTCTGCATCAGAGACATTGCCATTAGGGTTTTACATAAGAACTTGTGAATGAAAATACACCGGGGCTATTTAATTACACTACTGGCCATTAAAATTGCTACACCAAAAGAAATGCAGATGATAAACGGGTGTTCATTGGACAAATATGTTACACTAGAACTGACATGTGATGACATTTTCACACAATTTGGGTGCATAGATCCTGAGAAATCAGTACACATAACAACCACCTCTGGCCGTAATAACGGCCTTGATACGCCTGGGCATTGAGTCAAACAAACTTTGCCGGCCGAAGTGGCCGTGCGGTTAAAGGCGCTGCAGTCTGGAACCGCAAGACCGCTACGGTCGCAGATTCGAATCCTGCCTCGGGCATGGATGTTTGTGTTGTCCTTAGGTTAGTTAGGTTTACCTAGTTCTAAGTTCTAGGGGACTAATGACCTCAGCAGTTGCGTCCCATAGTGCTCAGAGCCATTTTTTTTTCAAACAAACTTTGGATGGCGTGTACAGGTACAGCTGCCCATGCAGCTTCAATACGATACCACAGTTCATCAAGAGTAGTGACTGGCGTATTGTGACGAGCCAGTTGCTCGGCCACCATTGACCAGACGTTTTCAATTGGTGAGAGGTCTGGAGAATGTGCTGGCCAGGGCAGCAGTCGAACGTTTTCTGTATCCAGAAATGCCCGTACGGGACCTGCAATATGCGGTCGTGCATTATCCTGCTGAAATGTAGGGTTTCACAGGGATCGTAACACATCTGAAATGTAACGTCCACTGTTCAAAGTGCCGTCAATGCGAACAAGAGGTGACCGAGACGTCTATCCAATGGCACCCCATACCATCACGCCGGGTGATACGCCAGTATGGCGATGACGAATACAAGCTTTCAATGTTCGTTCACCGCTATGTCGCCAAACACGGATGCGACCATCATGATGCTGTAAACAGAACCTGGATTCATCCGAAAAAATTATGTTTTGCCATTCGTGCATCCAGGTTCGTCGTTGAGCACATCATCGCAGACGCTCCGGTCTGTGACGCAGCGTCAAGGGTAACCGAAACCATGGTCTCCGAGCTGATAGTCCATGCTGCTGCAAACATCGTCCAACTGTTCATGCAGATGGTTGTTGTCTTGCAAACGTCCCCATCTGTTAACTCAGGGATCGAGACGTGGCTGCACGATCCGTTACAGCCATGCGGATAAGATGCCTGTCACCTCGACTGCTAGTGATACGAGGCCGTTGGGATCCAGTACGGCGTTCCGTATTACTCTCCTGAACCCACCGATTCCATATTCTGCTAACAGTCATTCATTGGATCTCGACCAACGCGAGCAGCAATGTCGCGATACGATAAACCGCAATCGGGATAGGCTACAATCCGACCTTTATCAAAGTCGGAAACATGATGGTACGCATTTCTGCTCCTTACACGAGGCATCACACCAACGTTTCACCAGGAAACGCCGGTCAACTGCTGTTTCTGTATGAGAAATCGGTTGGAAACTTTCCTAATGTCAACACGTTGTAGGTGTCGCCATCGGTGCCAACCTTGTGTGAATGCTCTGAAAAGCTAATCATTTGCATATGACAGCATCTTCTTCTAGTCGGTTAAATTTCGCGTCTGTAGCACGTCATTTTCGTGATGTAGCAATTTTAATGGCCAGTAGTGAACATACGTCTTACCCGGCTTTCATTGACTTACACTCGAGACGAGTATAAATTCTGTAGAACAATAACGACAAACTGTCTCGCATTGATTGCTGCGGACAGAGCTTTATGTTGACTACTGTATATTCCGGATATGTGAGCAAATAGGTGTATCTTCTCGAACGTGTGTGTGCTTGCATGTGTGTGTGTGTGTGTGTGTGTGTGTGTGTGTGTGTGTGTGTGCATGTGTAAGGGAGAGAGAGAGGGGGGAGGGGACACTAAAATGAACAGCGACGTAGAGGAATTAAATATGCTGCACCTGCAGTTAAGCTTTAGTATTCTCTGAATGTCTAGCATACTACCATAAAGTGTGTAATCACATGTAACTTGGTCTAAATGACATCGTAATGGCTATCCTGAATGTCGTCAATGCAACACGATACTAACTGACTAATTAAGCGTATCTCATTTTGTCTGATATAAGGCCAGAGCACAGTGTGGTGAACTGTGCCAGCTCTCAAATCAGCGTCATCCACAAGTCTTAGCCTGAAATGTCCTCTAGCTTCTCACGCTATATTCGTGTGATGGACACTTATTTTTCTAACTTTTCAGTGAAAAGAAATATGGACGAATGAAGGACAAAAATTCTCGGGAGGCGCATCTGCGTTGCCTTTAGCACTGCGCAAGCCTATTGGACTCGCAACTCGTTAACTGTTAATAAGTGGCTATTGTGCTTTCTCTTTCGTCAGTGAATTATTCGAGGTCAATTAGGAAAGTAGCCTAGGTTTGTTCATTAAGAAAAGGTGACACATCTAATAACTTTTTAGAACCTACGATAAAGTTACGTCCTTAAATGACCTCTCTTCGTAATTTCCTGCGTCATTAAGGCACTTACCGCGCACGTGAAGGAGCTCCTAAACAGTTTCGCCGTAGAACTCTGCCGCAAGAGACTTAACCATCATTAGAATGAGTCTTAAAGCTTCTCGTTGGTATGATGATACCCAATTTTCCAAATTGAGAAAGAGGCGGCACGGACTGGGAAACAAATCAGTGCTTTATGGTGAAGGTCCCTGAACTTCCAACGCGTAGCACTGTCTGGGCAAGAGCTGTCGTGAGCTTAAAACACTACTAATGTCAATATGGCATGTCGTTTCTTTTGAACTGCTCTTTGTACCTCTTTTAAGGTTTCGCTGTAGAATATTTTATTGTTTGTTGTACTTCATTTTATAACCTGAACTAGTCTTTCCTGTCTAAAATATCAGTGACTACGACCTCTTTCGAAACATACGTTCGGCCCTATTTCACGTGTTTTAGTGGTCTCAGCTAACCCCATAGAATGCTGGTTATGTCGGTAAAAGGCTTCATGTCTCATCACCTACAACTACTTGATCGGTAAAATGATCTCCTTCGCCTGTCTAGGATAAGGGGAAAACGGGAGCCGTTTCCATTCATTTAGCGTTGTTTTGTTCAATGAACAGCATAACGCTAAATGAATATACAGGGAAAGTCAGATGGAAAGGTAAATGGTTCAAATGGCTCTGAGCACTATGGGACTCAACTGCTGAGGTCATTAGTCCCCTAGAACTTAGAACTAGTTAAACCTAACTAACCTAAGGACATCACAAACATCCATGCCCGAGGCAGGATTCGAACTTGCGACCGTAGCGGTCTTGCGGTTCCAGACTGCAGCTCCTTTAACCGCACGGCCACTTCGGCCGGCGAAAGGTAAATGTTTTAGGGTTTACAGTATTGGTGATTCTATACAAAAGGAACCTTCATATGGACATACGCCCTATTCCGAAAGTGTCTCCGATATAGAACACATTTAATAGCTCTTTTTATTTAATAACTCGAAAACGGCACACTCCAGCGAAAACGTTTCACAGTAAAAAATTTAAGTACATTAAATTTCCTACAAAAAATGTCCTATACTGAAAATCTCGCGCGATGCGCATGCGCTGTAGCTTAGGTAGGTTTTGGGGGCCATTTGAGGTAGGTTCCCGACTAGATAGACCACAGGTGCCCTGTATCAAAATTTTCTTGTCGACTTCTTCTACACTAGTGTGGTACGTTGTAAACAAAGACGATGTTCTAATAATACAGAAAATAAGTAACAATTATATTAAATCTCGGAAACCGTTCGGAATAGGGCATATTTCCGTATGAAGTTTTTTCTTCAGGATCACTAATACTATCACCTTTCCTCCTGAATCACCTTGTGTTTGGGTTTTCTTGGGAGTTATGACCTGACTCGTCGTTGTTAATGGAGCGAAATCGTCGAACGTTATGGTACTCTCGAGAGTACCCCAATTGGGTCCGATAGGGCCCTTACTGTCCACAGCGCAAATAGCTGGTGGATCACATCAGAAACTCCGTGAGGCTGTTAGTGGATCAATCTGATGTTTATTAAAAGGTAGTGAAAATCGTAGCAAAATTTGGAAGATGTGCAGAGCATCATACCTTGTACAGTGAATGGCAGTTGACCCATTACTTAAAAAAATGCAACATTGCACACAACTAGGCGTAAAGACCCATTACTGTTTCGTTAGACGTATCGTGAAGAGTCGCTGCAAACAGTATCAACAGTAAAAGGTCTCTCACATTCGTCTGGAGCTACCTAAAGAATAACGACGTCATAAGGCTACGAAGTCTTTCGCGACGTATTTCCTGAGTAAAAATTTCTCGGTGTACATGCCGCGTCAAATCAGGATAAATCTCCGAGCTTTCGACCACTACCTCCATGGTCGTCGTCAGGGCTAAAACTGACTGTCGTGAACTAGCGAGGTTCCCACTTTTATATCCAAAGGACGGCTTCTTATTGGCTGGAATACGTCAGCGATATGGCGCGTAGCGAAGTGGTGCCCTCTACTTCCATAGATGTAGTTGCTATCCCGCGTTGCTTGCAGCGCCATCCCTTAAATCAGGAGGTAAAGTGCGAGAAGTTTTTCTCAGCGATTTTTCTTTATCCAGTGCACTCTTCCAAGTGTTGCTAAGTGCATAGCCGTTGTCTCTATTAAAGTTATTATCGCTAAGCCTAATTTCGACTGCTTCCCGGATCACAGAGTCCCAGTAATTCGATGTGTGGGCTATTACTCTGATTTCTTCAAATATCCTGATTTGACGCGGCATGTACACCGAGAAATTTTTACTAACGACGTCATAAAACTGGTTGCAGCTACGGAGGTGCTAGGCAAAGACGAATTGGAAGATTCTGAGTAGGTTGCGATTTATTCACAAGAGAAGTAGTTTACAAAATACTCGTTCGACTGATTCCTAAATATTGCTCATAAGTTTGGAGCATTATCAGCTAGGATTTGTTCAAATGGTTCAAATGGCTCTAAGCACTATGGGACTTATCGTCTGAGGTCATCAGTCCCCTAGACTTAGAATAGCATAGCGCTCAGGTGTTACGTTCAGTACT
Organism: Schistocerca americana; assembly: GCF_021461395.2. Lineage (NCBI taxonomy): Eukaryota > Metazoa > Arthropoda > Insecta > Orthoptera > Acrididae > Schistocerca > Schistocerca americana. The sequence goes on from NC_060122.1 coordinate 657,697,222, forward strand.
TTTGAGATGTGAAGACTACTTATTACATAAACTGACGACTTACCTTGTGCCAAGAATAGCCATATATTTTTGTAAGTTCCGCATTAAATTAACTTACTAGGTTTGTCCATATAAGTTCGCTTTTCTTCCTTTCCTTAAGCAGCTCCCAGAATGTGTCACCCGTAATTCCGAATGAGGGCGTACCTGAAACAAGTCTTCAACCCCATACCTCTGACCGCGCGGGGTGTCTTGTCAGGGTGCACGCGGCTCCCTCCGTCGGAGGTTCGAGTCCTCCCTCGGGCATTGGTGTGCGTGTTGTTCTTAGCGTAACGTAGTTTAAGTTAGATTAAGTAGTGTGTTTGCTTAAGGACCGATAACCTCAGCAGTTTGGTCCCATAAGATCTTACCACTAATTTCCAAAATATCCCATACCTTTGAATAACAGCTGTTCTATTACAAGTGTCAATCAAAACGCTTTGTGTGAAACATTAGAATAACAGCTTATTCTTCTCTGTTAATTACACTTGTTCATTGACGACTACAGATTATCGTCCACTGCATGCCCGGTCGACATAAATTCTGTTGAATACCGACAACATTTTCTCACGGTACAGTAGCTCGTAAATTTTCTCTATAAACTACCCGAATTTCATGCTCACAGTAAGGATCAATTTCCACACAGCAGTGCACTTCCGGAGCCGGCCGCTGTGGTCGAGCGGTTCTTGGTGCTTTAGTCCGGAACCACGCTGCTGCTACTGTCGCAGGTTCGACTCCTGCCTTGGGCATGGATGTGTGTGATGTCCTTATGTTAGTTAGGTATAAGTAGTTCTACGTCTAAGGAACTGATGATCTTAGATGTTAAGTTCCATAGAGCTTGGAGCCATTTGAGCACTTTCGGAACTGAGACTAACGCTGCTTATCTAGAGCGTTGTAGATGTTGTACCACGCGGGGCAGCCGTGCGGCCTTGGGCGCCTTGCCACGGTTCGCGCGGCTTCCGTCGAAGGTTCGAGTCCTCCCTCGGGAATGGATGTGTGTGTGTTGTCCTTAGCGTAAGCTAGTTTAAGTCAGATGACTTCAGCAGTTTGGTCCCATAGGAACTCACCACAAATTTCCCACTGTTGTTCTGTTGCACTATGAGCCAAAAAATGGTTCCAATGGCTTTGAGCACTATGGGACTTAACATCTGAGGTTATCAGTCCCCTAGAACCTAGAGCTACTTAAACCTAATCAACCTAAGGACATCACACACATCCATGCCCGAGGCAGGATTCGAACCTGCGGCCGTTGCAGTCGCGTGATTCAGGACTGAAGCGCCTAGAACCGCTCGGCCACCGCGGCCGGCGCACTATGAGCCAACTGCTGCTGTTAGATGACGCAGTTGACAAAGTGTTGGGGTCTGAACGCACTTTTCGGCCGACGGGGGGACGACAGTTAGTGACGGGAGGGATTTTGCCGAGGGTAAGCGAGTACCTTCACGCAGACGCGATTCTAATTAACGGACAGAATGGCTTCAGTCAATTGTATTTAAGCATCTAACACTATGAAGTTATTTGTTGGAATTTACACGTGCATCCTGAATACGTGACCACGCATTCATCGCACCGGCGCACTCACCCGCGCCGCACTTCCAAAAAACTGTCCCTGATTTCAGCTCTGCATTGCATCAGACAGCTCGTGATGTGACCATGGTCAGGGGTGTTACTATGTACTCCTAATAAAGTAGACCCCAGGGATCTCTGAGAGAGCCGGCAGAACTTAATTTGCCATTGCCATGCATGCTCTGAGATTAGCGTTCGTCAATTTGAACAACTACTGTGAGTCCATATCACAATAAATATGCATTTCCGACCATTGTTCCCCTATCTCAATATAATCTGTTACGGACCCATTATCAACAGTTTCAATTTGACCCAAAAAATTTGAGACACCCTGTATACTCTCTTTGCCGCATCACGTGGACGCAACGCCACAAAACGCAATTCGGTTTCACCGTCGGCAGTTGCCACAACGCATAGTTCATTAGTGCAGATGGTATGCTCGAGTGTGTTCCGGTGGCAAATACAAATTTACGTCAGTATTCGATCTTTTCTATGTCGTCTGCTAATACTTCTTGGTTGTTATCTCACCTTCACGAGCAGTACTTAAGAACTGGTCGAACTAGGGTTTAGTGAGTTACTTGCTTCGTACGTGATTCACATTTTCTTAAGATTCTTCGGCGAATTTAGCCCATCACTTGATTTTTCAATTTTGATGTGTCTTTCTACAATAAGTCGCTTTCTATGGTCACTCACAGATATATTAGGGTTGTTATTGTTTCCAAAGACTTAGAGCCAATAATGTAATTGGTCTTTACCTTACATTTTACGGTGACTTTTACGACGGCGTTTCAACTGCCAGTCCAAACACAGGCATCGATCCCGTGCAGGTCTTCCCGCATTTCACTACTGTTTTTCGGCTCTCATGGGTAAACGGAGCGAAATGAGCTACACAAGACCTGTGTTCTATTTTATTTGCCTAAAAAGGTCATAGTAAGCTAGGCTACATTTTGTTTCGTAATTCTATAGCAGAATCACTCCAGCGATATAGGATACATGTTGCATCTACCTGTTCAGTGATCCTTGTTGGTCAGATTGGTGTGATTTCCACATATCTGGCAGCGTATTATATAGACGGGCCCGTATGATGTGGTATCAGCAAAATCGAGAATAGACTAAATGGAGGAATGCGCAAATGTTATATTCACAGACTAATAGTTTGCAACCTGTTTTTCGTCATATATTCATCTATTGGGAAAGTGCTATCCGATCCTATTGCAAGATCATTAAGGAAGCGAAGCGTCTAATGGTGCGGGGAGGCATTATCACTCTGGACGGCTGACGTATGGAACTTCACACTTTGATTGGTGATTTCCACATATCTGGCAGCGTATTATATAGACGGTCGAACGGTTCTGCAAGAACAGACACTACAGCCAGATGTGTGAATGTCTTCTAAAAGTACAGTCGATTCAGGTTTTCTCTTCATGGAGAGCCTTAGAGATTTGAAATGCTGACGTGCGCGCATTATCAAATTGGGTATCAAACATTTGGTTAAAGTCCTGGCCTACAATCTGGGGTTCACTAGTCGAGAATAGTGCATGTGACAAATTTATTTTCCTCTGTTATGGGTCCCAGATTAACATCTGACGAACTCGTTACAAATACACAAAACGTTCTTCTCTTTGCACCTGTAATAGAAAAATTGTTCAATTCTTATTACATACCGTTGTCTATTACAGTGACCCTATAACGTATTTTTGATGAAAAGAATCAGCGTTTGGAGCTGATGGTGAAAATATGTATTTTATGAATTTGATGAAATCTCGGCTTTTTCGCCGAGTAGTGGATTCCTCTTATCGGAACGTTTCGTCTGTTCTACATCTACATCTATACGCTGGGAACCACAGTGAAGCGCATGGCACAGGGTGCGTCCCATGTTATTTGGGCTTTCTCCGTCTCCATTCACTTATGGAGCATGGGAAGACCGCTTAAACGCATCTGTGCGCGCCGTAAGTAGTGTACTTTTATACATAGTGGATATGAGATTCTGTTTGTTACAATGTTAGAATGTTGGCTCGACTACCTATTTAAGCGCAAAAAGCACTAAAATTTACATGTTTCGAAGGTCAAGCCATCGTCATCGTATTTTTTGTACAATAATCTCCAGAATCGATTAAGATAAAACATAATCAAAAGCATTAAAACAGTGTTTTCACTTCACTTGCAACAATATCCTCCTATGCTGAGCACCCACATCACTGTTGACTGATAAAACGGTCTAAAATGGAATGGCACGTTCCGCGTAAACGGCCTATACATAACCACGGAAGCCACACCCGGAAGACAAAAACAGAAGTAAGTGAGCACCCGCGATAGCAGGCACGAAATCAAAGAGATAACAAAGAACAGAGCTGTTGCTGAATTTTGTTGGGAAGTTCAACAGTTCACATCCCGTCAAGAACAGAACTCTATTGGTAGAATGTAATTAAAATCTCTAGACATAGACGAATATTAAAAAAGATCTACAAAATCTTCGAAGAAGTTCTCTGTGGCACCTGCTAGCTGTTCATTTAATGTATTAGATAGGTGTATAAGTTCGTAGAGTTTTCCCATAAGTTTAATAAACACAACAGATAAACATAGCAGAGACTTTAGTCAGCAATAATATATTTTCTTTCGCTGTCAACAAGTCTGCCAACACTGAGGTAACTTTTAGTTTCCACGACTGTAAAAAATCACGTGATTTTGAGATGAAAAAGCCGTCGAGCTATGTTCGCAACGCATTTTCATTCGAAAAGGAAGTTCCTTGAAAGTTGTTCGTTAGAGATCTGAAAAGGTGAAAGACTGAGAGTGCAAGATCAGGTGAACAAGGTGAATGAGGAATGGCTCCCCAATCCAACTCCTGTATAGCGTTTGTCAGTCTAGCAGGATGCGGGCGTGCATTATCGTAGAGTAGCATCCTGGTCGCTGTCCTTCCATTACGCCTGTAAGACGTCTCAGTTATCAACAACAAATGTCAGTAGCGATGGTTACATCTCGGGGAAGCAACCCATAGCGCACCACAGCGTCGTTACTCCACCACAAGCATAACATCTTCTGTGTATGCGCACAGGACTCAACTATTCCTTTCTTTTTCTTACGTTAGCATAATGACACCATATCTCGTCACCAGTAACGATATAGAATAAGAATGGTCAGTGTTATTCACGAGCCAGTTGATGACGAACAACCAGAGATTCATGCACGGCCACCAGCTTATTTTTGTGATTTTGGCTCAAAGCATGCGATACCCATACACCCGAATTTTGAAACATTCCCATCGCATGCAAACGTCACACGATGGTGAAATGATCACAGTTAATTACTTCTGTCTGGTCTCGAGTACACTGGCGTAGATCATTGTGGATTAATGCATCCAAACGATCTTCATCAAACCCCGAAGGTCCTCCTGAGTATAGAGAGTCACTGAGGTGAAAACGATCGTCCTTAAAAAGAGAAAACTAGCCGTACTCTGTCAAATGGCATTATCCCCATATACAGCGCTAATGTTTCTGGCTGTTTCCGCTGCTGTCACCCCTCTACTGAGCTCAAACAGAAGAATATGTTCGGCATGTTTCGATTTCTCCACATGACACTCCATTTTCTAATGTCAACAGCTCTACTCATCATCTCCAAATGACAATAAGTGAACTCAAATAGCAACAATGAACTACAAATATAAAACGATAGTCAATAAATAATCCCAAGCAATCGGAATACCAACATGCAGATCAAAAACGCTACGAACTTATGAACCAACCTAATATTTTGAATTTTCACGCTATGTCTAGTAATCCTAAATAGTTGTAGCAGATCTAGTTTCTTAAATTTATCTTTTATATTCAAAATTGTGAGCTCTGTATCAGCTCCCAATGTAAGCTGGCAGTTTCGTGAATACACGTGGTTGCAGCCGGAAAGTGTCACCGTGTTCCCTGTACCTCATCATGATGGGTCTACCAGCCTGGCTGAAGTATTTCGCAATGAATTTTATAGATAGAATCTCTAGCATGTTGATCAACATCTCGTTTTAAATTGATTTTTAATTTAACTCGTAGTGTATTGTTGGTTTGAAATACGGTTTCGACTTTAAAAAGCTTACAAATATTAGCAACTTTCCGAGATAAACTCCCGAAGTATGGCATCGTGGCTCTCTCAGCATTCGTCGTGGCATTCTCGTGCTGTTTCTTACCTATTAATTTATTCAAAGTACTTTCGCACCTAGCCAAAGTTAGTTGCTTTATGATGTTCAGTTCACTCATACTGTGTTGTTCATTCATCGGGACATACAATAATCTTCTCTATGTGATCAAAAATATCCTGACACCTGGCTGAAAATGACTTACAAGTTCGTGGCGCCCTCCATCGGTAATGCTGGAATTCAATATGGTGTTGGCCCACCCTTGGCCTTGGTTCAAAATGGTTCAAATGGCTCTGAGCACTATGCGACTTAACTTATGAGGTCATCAGTCGCCTAGAACTTAGAACTAATTAAACCTAACTAACCTAAGGACATCACACACATCCATGCCCGAGGCAGGATTCGATCCTGCGACCGTAGCGGTCGCTCGGTTCCAGACTGTAGCGCCTAGAACCGCACGCCTTGGCCTTGATGACAGCTTCCACTCTCGCAGGCAATCAGGTGCTGCAAGGTTTCTTGGAGAATGACAGCCCATTCTTCACTGACTGCTGCAGTGAGGAGAGGTATCGATGTCGGTCGGTGAGGCCTGGCAGTGAAGTCGGCGTTCGAAAACATTCCAGAGCTGTTCTATAGGATTCAGGTCAGGAGTCTGTGCAGGCCAGTCCATTACAGGGATGTTACTGTCGTGTAACCACTCCGCGACAGGTCGTGCATTATGAACAGATGCTCGATCGTGTTGAAAGATGCAATCGCCATCCCCGAATTGCTCTTCAATAGTGGGAAGCAAGAAGGTGCGTAAAACAAGAATGTACGCCTGTGCTGTGATATTACCACTCGAAACAACAAGGGGTGCAAGCCCCCTCCATGAAAAACACGACCACACCACAACACCACGGCCTTCGAAGTTTACTGTTAGCACTACACGCGCTGGCAGATGACGTTCACCGGGCATGCGACATACCCACACCCTGCCATCGGATCTCCACATTGTGTACCATGATTCGTCACTCCACACAACGTTACTCCATTGTTCAATCTCCCATGTTTACGCTTCTTACACCAAGCGAGGCGTCGTTTGGCATTTACCGGCGTTATCTGTGGCTTATGAACAGCCGTTCGACCATGAAATCCAAGTTTCCTCCCGCCTGACTGTCATAGTACTTGCAGTGGATCGTGATGCAGTCTGGAATTCCTGTGTGATGGTCTGGTTAGATGTATGCCTATTACACATTACGACCATCTTCAACTGTCGGCGGTCTCTGTCAGTCAACAGACGAGGCCGGCCCATACGCTTTTGTGCTGTACGTGTCCCTTCACGTTTCCACTTCAGTATCACATCGGAGACAGTGGACCTAGCGGTGTTTAGGGATGTGGAAATCTCGCTTACAGGGGTATGACACAAGTGACACCCAATCACCTGACCACGAGGTGGCAGCACAATGCACCTAATATGAAAAACGTATGTTTTCGGGGGTGTCCGGATACTTTTGATCACACAGTGTATAAATCCAAAAACTCAGTTCACCATGGAAATAGAAAATGAAAACGAAGTACCTACCTTAGATGTTTTAACTATGTGACAGATCTATGTAAGTTTGAAGCATAAGGTTTTTCGGAAAGTAACGCACATGGATAGCTACTTACATAATAACTGTAACCACCATCCAAAACCAAAGAGAGGTGTCATTAAAAGTGTTGCCGATAGAGCTAGAAGGATTTGCACTCCGGAATATCTGGATGATGAATTCAAACACCTAAAGGAGGGTTTCGAGAAAATGGGTACTCTGGGAAAGAAATAGACAGAATTCTACGACGGGATAACGGAGGACCGATGGACAAGTATGAAAAACTACGACGGAAGAATAAGGTTTGTCTCCTTTTTATTAAAAAGGTAACACATGAGATTGGAAAGATTTTACAGAAACGTGACATTAGATTGGTTTTTACATCAAGAAAGAAAATAGGTCAAGCACTCCGATCTGTGAAGGATAAATGTCCTCCTCTGTCGGCCTGTTTCCTATATAAAATTCAGTGTACGTGTGGTAAAGTTTTCATTGGAACAACTAAGAGAAGAGTGAATACAAGGCAAAAAGAGTACAAATGTCTTTACCGACTAGGGAAAGTAGGCAAATCGGCTGTAGAAAAGCTTGCTCTTCAGCTAGGAAGTAACGAAGTTATGTTTTCTGAAACAAAGTTTTATCTACAAAGACGATCTATTATCCACGGCTATTTATATTGAAATATACACTGAAGAGCCAAAAGAACTGGTGCATCTACCTAATATCGCGTACGGACTCCACGAGCACGCAGAAGCGCAGCACAACGACTTGGCATGGACTCCATTAATGTCTGAAGATGTGATGGAGGGAATTGACACCATAAACCCTGCAGGGATGTCTATAAATCCTTAAGAGTACGAGGGGGCGGAGATCTCTTCTGAATAGAGCGTTGCAAGGCATCTCAGATATGCTCAATAATGTTCATGTCTGGGAAGTTTGGTGGCCAGTGGAAATATTTAAACTGGGAAGAGAGTTCCTGGGGCCACTCTGTAGTGATTATGGACATGTGGGGTGTCGCATTGTCGTGCTGGAATTGTCCAGGTTCGTCGGAATGCACAATGGACATGAATGGATGCAGGTGATGAGACAAGATGCTTATGTACTTTCGATACAGTTTGAAACGGGACTCGTCCGATCAGGCAACATGCTCCCAGCCATCAACAGTCCGATGTCGGTGTTGGCGAGCCAAGGCGAGGCGTAAAGCTTTGTGTCGTGCAGTCATCAAGGGTACACGAGTGGGACTTCGGCTCGCAAGCCCATATCGATGATGTTTCGTGGAATGGTTCGCACGCTGACACTTGTTGATCGCCCAGCACTGAAATCTGCGGTAAACTTGTGGAATGGTGGTACGGAAAAATCCCCACTTCATCGCCACCTCGGAGATGCTGTGTCCCATCGCTCGTACATCGGCTATAACACCACGTTCAAAGTCATTTAAATCTTGTCAACCTGCCATTGACGCAGCAGTAACCGATCTAACAAATGCACTAGACACTAGATGTCTTATATACGCGTTGCTGACCGCAGCACGGTATCCCGCCTGTTTACGTATCTGTGTAGTTGAATAAACATGCCTGTACCAGTTTCTCTGGCGCTTCAGTGTATAAATATAGGAATAATTTTAATAGAAAAGAAGAGATCATAAAACTTAGCGACATATGGACAATAGCTCATCAGAACTCCGAAAGAGTTTTTTGTCTTTGAAACGACGAGCATCGATAGTTAAACTTTAGCTTCGGCAAGGATCATCTCTGCTTATCACGTGTAACACCGGCCACGTACCTTTTCCTACAGTGTATACGTCGCGCTCAGACGTCCAAGCTGTCAGTCGGTAAGACTCAATTAGGAGCAAAGACTGAAGGTATCCAGCACAGCTCTGGACGCTATGTTAGGAACAGAAGAGTTTTCTGGACAACGACCTCTACCGCGAAAGGTTTACTAGCAGTAATTGCAGTCGTTGTTCTATTGCAAAATTGTTGAGGCTTCCGTGGCCACTTTTTGACATATTAGGTGTTGCTTAATGTCTCGCATTCTTCGGCCGACGTTTGTCGCACAAACGTTAATCAAACATATGCCCGCCGGAAAATCTGAGACAAGCCAACACACAATATGTCAGTTGTAGCATTCCTATTATTTCTGTCACTCCGTTATAAAATAGAATTCACTCACATTTACGCTGTATAACATCTAAAAATTATAATCGTTTCCTATGCGTTGTAAATGCTGCAATGAAAGCAAATGTCCTTCGTGAATATAGAGGAGTACACTCCTTGATTGAACCTAGACAGAAAATACTAGGAATATCAACGAACAGGTTACCCAGACGTAAGAAAACGTGTACTGCAGGCAATAAAAGGTTCTCAGAAAACTGAATGGAAAGAAATAACGGTAACTTTAACGTTCACTCACTGCAAATGGAAGATAATGGATAAAATTTAGGGAGCGGAAGGTTATCTACAACTTTAATAGACGGTACATACATGATTCGAAGGACGTGAAAGGCAGGCATTTATACAGAGGGGAGTCAGACAGGGTTATAGTTTCTCCCCAAAAATATTGTCTCTATATAGAGTAAGAACTAAAGAAAACCAGTGAGTAATGTGAAAGGGATTAAAGTTCGGGAAGAAAGGATAAAAATTTTAGAGTTCGCTGTTGTTATTTTAATTTTATCAAAGAGAACAAATGACTTGGAAAGTCAGTTAAATGGAACGAATAATGTTTAAAATGGTTCAAATGATCCTGAGCACTATGGGACTTAACTTCTGAGGTCATCAGTCCTCTAGAACTTAGAACTACTTAAACCTAACTAACCTAAGGACATCACACACATACATGCCCGAGGCAGGATTCGAACCTGCGACCGCAGCGGTCGCGCGGTTCCAGACTGTAGCGCCTAGAACCGCTCGGCCACACCGACCGGCGAATGAATAGTGTCTTGACGACAAGTTCAACAAAGGTAAAGCATGGGTAATGGAGTATAACCGGAATAAACCAGGTGATCTGAGGGAGTTGTATTACGAAATGCGACACTAAAAGTGGAGTTTTGCTAATTAGGCAGAAATATTGAAAGTAATGGTCTGCAGTATATCTATATATGGAAGTAAAAGTAGGCAATAAACAGTACACACAATACTAAAACTATTAAAGGCAGATAAATACGAGGGCTATCGCACAACCATTTTAACAACTCATTCATTCAAGTCACTGACAAGAATAATATACTTAAGAACAGAAAGAAAACTAAAGCCATGTCAGACAACGTCAATTTGGCTTCAGGAAGGGTAAAGGCAGAAGAGAGTTATTTATGTGCTTGTACTTGATAATAATGGGCAGACATAAGATAAATCAACACATCTTCATACAATTTATCGACGTAGATATCGCGTTCGGCAACGTAAAATAATGCAAGACGTTTGAAATTGTAAGAAAAAATTAGTGTGAAGAAAAACAGGTAATTAGAATGTGTACAAGAATCAAGAGGGAACAATAAGACAGGTAGTTCATTTCCGAATTAAAAAGGGCATATAGCAAGTGGACAGTTTTTCTACCTCACTGTTCAGCCTTTACGTTGGAGAATAAAAGAACTTTTAAGGAGTAGGCACATAATTCCGGGCACGACTCACGACTTACGACCCGTCCACACAGCTTCAATTCTGCCAGTACTTTCACAGAAGATCTTCTGCGAACGGTAGGAAACGAGGTATTGGTAAAACTGAAGCTGTGAGGACCGGTGGTGAATCGTGCTTGGGTAGCTCAGTGGTAGAGAACTTGCCCGCGAAAGGCAAATGTCTCCAGTTCGAGTCTCGGTCCGGCGCACGGTTTTAATCTGTCAGCAAGTTTCACAATAGCGCACACTCCACTGCAGAGTGAAAATGTCATTCTGGAAACATCCCGCAGGCTGTGGCTAAGCTATGTCTCCGCAATATTCTTTCTTCCAGGAATGCTAGTTCTGCAGGTTCGCAGATTTGGCACATCTCTTCTGTGTATACCGTCTATATCCACCTAAAAAGTTGCAGTAACATTAGAGCAGTAGCCATCATCTACTCACACCAGTCCTCCTCTGCAGGAATGGCACTTTCTTTCAACTGGAAATAATACCGCATAAGAATGAAATTTTATTATACGAGGGCACTTCGGAAAGGACGTTACACAATTTGTCCCAAGCTAAGACCATTGCGCAAGAAGAGTGGCCCATCGCCAGAAGGGAATAAAAGTTCCGGTTTCCTTGCAGACACGATTCTGATGCGATACAATTAACAGGAGCATCACAGAGTGCGAATGACATGGCGCGACATCTGGAGCGAAATGAAAGTTGAATCACCGCAAAACAGAGCGACTCTTGTGGGAAAAACGACTGAATTGCACACAGGTTCACCGTGAAATCCTGGCAATATAAGGACCAAATGCAAAGTTGAGTGCGGCCGTACTGAAATGGTGCCAAACAACTTCAGCAAGGCTGCGCAGACATGGGCGGTGCTGATGGGCAAGGAAGGCCGTCGACAACGACCGTAGCCGGCAATGTCCAGGCAGTCGGGGAACTGTTTCGCTGCAACAGCTGATCTTTCAACAATGAGGAATTGCAACAGAGGATCTCAAATGGCTCCCTGACCAAGGAGCGGGTATCTATCGCCGAGGAACTGAGCGATTGGTAGAACTTTCCGACGGTTCTTTACAGAGTCTTGCTGCTGCGATGATACGGGCTTAAGCAGACTGAACAGCTGAGGCCAACGGTCTTCTATTCACAACGAGGACCCTGGAATACCGAAAATGCGGGATGCATGGCACCTGCTACCGATATATAACTTTTTTTGAATTGTATGTAAATAGTTGTAATTTAAATGCTTTCTTTTAATAAGTAAGGACATTGCTTCACTGTAGGTGTACATTTAGGTAGAAGTCTGTTGACGTTTCATTGTATTTATCTGTGTTTAACTGTGAAATTTATAAGCTCTGGGAAAAAGCCAAAGGAATTAATATTTGTATCGACTAGCAACGATAATAGCAGTGCTTGTGCGTTGTAAAATCTTTGGGTAGGGGGTTGTTGCGCAGAGCGCGCGGAGAGTGCGGGAGACGGGTTCCAGCGCTTGTAGTGTGCTGCAGTGTGGTGTTAACGCTCTCGCAGTGGAGAATACCATTATCTGTGGCATTATTTACGCGCGCGGGACAGATGTCTAGAGCAGGAGTACAGACAGTGGACGGGCGGAAGAGGCTGTATTAATTACGATTGCCCGTTCCTATAACTAGCCGTGGCTCCACAATATGCTACCGTCTTCAACAAAAGCAGCAGTTCCAGCAACACAGCTTCGTCGTCGGCTCCGAGTTTCGTCGTATGCACAGGACTGAAGTAAGACTGTTCATTGGTAGAACGTATTAACGGCTAATCCAGCAGCACAACTGAATGTGACTTTATTGATAAGATTTATTTAAATAGCAATCAGTCAAACTCAGGGCGATTGTGTCCTCATTGCCCCCAGACATTGTTACCAAGCAGGATCCTTGTTCCTTTTTTTCCTAATATGCTAACTGAGTGACATAAGAAACAAATTGAATAGTTACAGCCTCTTTATTAACGAATAAATTCTCTTTTAAGAATTTTAGCCTCAGTCTACTTTCAATTAACTGTTGTACAACAGAGGCTTCAGTATATGACTAAAGTAAAGCAATTTCATTTTTCAAATTTTGCAATCAATCATTGGAAAAAATCTAAACCTAAAGAAGTGCACAAATTAAGAGTGCGGAAGTTTTATTTACTTTACATATAGCTTGGAGCACATGGCTGTTTGATTTGGTACGTATTCTAGTATTTCATTCTGTTCAAGTCAGTAAAAAAGGCTCAGTTGTTCAGACAATAATATGAAATCCAATTTGAAAATAAGTACGGCAAAGTAAAAAGTGCTTGCTTTTTTATCAGTTTCTTTGATGACGTTATGCTGAGGTCACTGAAAATCATTGTTCACGTAACGAAGTTCAGTACTAACACAGTTTAATTTCATATTTTCAAATCATTACTCGATTGCCTTTTTCAAAAGTTAGTGCCAAACATAACGTAAGAGTGACTTCTCAGTTTTCTGTATCATTACATACACACTTAAAATTGGTGTCAAAAAACGTGACAACCTTCAGTTGCCACGTCAGTGTTTAATAATGCATGTTTCTCTTTCCCATCATCTTGTACAGGATTTTGGATGTAAATTGCCCTAGTGAGCTGGCGACCGTTAATTATTTCCTTTTCGTTCATTAGTGTAACTTTGGATTCATGATCATTGGTATCTCTTTTCTGTCCAGTGTTGTCCGTGAGAGAATGCAAAAAAAACTTTCATTCTAAAAATTGTAGGCCTGTTCGGTTTAATTGCTTTTTATTTTTAGTAGACTTTCCATCGGAAGGGTCGGTTGTACACTTTCCTCCTACTTATCGGTATCACTTCTTTGGGAAAGATAGCCTTATCCAATTAGAAAAATCCATTAGGCATACACACGATCCACGGTCATATTTTATATCGCAAGCAGTGAAACGTCCCCTTTGGAAAATTATTTATGACTGTGCTGATAAAACCTCTTACGTTAATTGATTTTCAAACAGCTGAGCAAAACTGAACGTGCTCAGACATTTCTCTCTTTACTTATTCTGATCATCAATAAATGACACACAATATTTTTAGCGTAACGCAATCTGACTTTCAATAATCCCTACAAAAGAATGGCCCTGACTAACAATAACCTATACCTTTCATGAATCAGTTACCTCAAAAAAATGTTCGTTACTCGAACTACTGTAATACTGCGAGCGCCAATACTGGCAGCTAAATAAAAGATTCTAACTACTGATAGACATAGTTAGCAAATGAAAGATTTTGATAGAGAACAAACAATGTATTTACCTTAATAATCTTCGAAAGTCATTATATATATATATATATATATATATATATATATATATATATATATATATATATATATAAAAACAAAGATGATGTGACTTACCAAATGAAAGTGCTGGCAGGTAGACAGACACACAAACAACACAAACATACACACAAAATTCAAGCTTTCTCAACAAACTGTAGCCTCATCAGGAAAGAAGGGAGGAGAGGGAAAGACGAAAGGATGTGGGTATACACTCGACACACACACATATCCATCCACACATATACAGACACAAGCAGACATATTTAAAGACAAAGAGTTTGGGCAGAGATGTCAGTCGAGGCAGAAGTGCCCACTTCCAATGGCCCCATTCCAATCCCAGGAGCGGAAAGACTTACCTTAGGGGGAAAAAAGGGCGGGTATACACTCGCACACACACACATATCCATCCACACATACACAGACACAAGGAGACATATTTAAAGACAAAGAGTTTGGGCAGAGATGTCAGTCGAGGCAGAAGTGCCCACTTCTTCCTCGACTGACATCTCTGCCCAAACTCTTTGTCTTTAAATATGTCTGCTTGTGTCTGTATATGTGTGGATGGATATGTGTGTGTGTCGAGTGTATACCCGTCCTTTTTTCCCCCTAAGGTAAGTCTTTCCGCTCCCGGGATTGGAATGAGTCATTACCCTCTCCCTTAAAACCCACATCCTTTCGTCTTTCCCTCTCCTTCCTTCTTTCCTAATGAGGCAACAGTTTGTTGCGAAAGCTTGAATTTTGTGTGTATGTTTATGTTTGTTTGTGTGTCTGTCGACCTGCCAGCACTTTCATTTGGTAAGTCACATCAACTTTGTTTTTGGATATATTTTTCCTACGTGGAATGTTTCCCTCTATTATAACCATGTTATATATATATATATATATCATGACAGCCATCTTTACAAATTTCTTTTTTCTGGCGGACACACGTCCAGATCGTCCGCTTACAGTGATCTCTGAAAACTCTGGCATTTCTGTCTCCACATCCACCACTGCTGGCGGCTCACATCCAACTAACTACACAACGCTACGCGCTGTTCACATCCAACTGCCCAACACTACAACAGCAAATATTTCAACATTGCAAATCAGCCACAGACTGCACACAGCACAGTCAGTGATTTTCATACAGAGCGCTACGTGGCGTTACCAGCATAAAAGGCCGGCCCGTGTGGCCGAGCGGTTCTATGCGCTTCAGTCTGGAACCGCACGACCGCTATGGTCGCAAGTTCGATTTCTGCCTCTGGCATGGATGTGTGTGATGTCCTTAGGTTAGTTAGGTTTAAGTAGTTCTAAGTTGTAGGGGACTGACGACTTCATATGTTAAGTTCCATAGTGCTCAGAGCCATTTGAACCATTTTTGAACCAGCATAAAAACCTAAACAGCCTACTTACAGCAAGATAGGCCGGTTAGTAGGAGGAAGGTTACAACCCCATGTGTCTGCGTCTAGAGTAAAGAAAGTTGGTGATTATATTGCAAAATAGTCTCATGTATATGTGTCACTCTGGAGTGCAGCATTAAAGATAACTTGCCTGACCTGCCATAATTTTAACTTCGTTTCCTCATTGGTAGTATTCGCTCATGGTGTTCGTGATGTAGCAGTTTCCGCCAGTGCAGTTGTAAATTTCAAAAGCATTTTCTGGTTTTAAACAAAAAAGTGTTTTCCTCATACCGAAATTGCGAATTACTGTCGCGGGACTCTTTTATCTCGGACGTACCGTACAATGTATTATCCAGTCTATGCATCCGTGTTCGTGCAACGGCAGACGGCCGCAACCGATCGTCGTGTCACTATCTGAGGAGCCCGCGGAGAGCGGCGCAAGAGCGTGGGAAGGTCGCGGCTGGCCGATAAGGAGGAATGGCAGGCGTCCGCGCGGGCGCTCCGTCGCTGTAATTGGCTGCAGCCCGCCCGCTGCCCACTGCCTGCTGCGACGCGCCGTCGCTGGAATGCCGCGTCTGCCGCTGCGCCTACGAGTTACGCCAACCGCACATCAGTCACATGCCGCACGCCGCTCCAAGTGCACGCCTTGTAATAGGAGAATACACACAGCACGGTCACCGATTATTCTCATCTTCTGCACGGTTGTATTACGTGCTGCTTTAATACGACGCGTTTCCCAAGCGTTTTCCACCAATAGAGGTTCAAAGTTGTAAGAGCCTGTTGAATACCATACGAGAACGCCAGCTGTAGACCAGCAACCGCCTAAGACAGTAGACTAGAAGCCTCCACCTGATCTTCTAGCTACAACGTATCATGTCATCTCGGAAAGGAGCAATACTGATAATAATAAATAATATTGAACCGCAAAAAAAAAAGTCATTGATTGCTTCATGGGAATGAACGACTGTAGCACAGAAAAATTCTATCTACAGCACGTCCCTTGCAATACTGTCAAGAAAGCCATAATGCGGATTAGATCAGCATCTACTGGACATAATGGCGTCGCTATCCAAATGGTAAAACTTATTATTGATCAGCTACTGCCCTCTATAACAGACATTTAGACATTTTCAACGATTCATTAATCACAGGTGTTTTCCCTGAGGCCTGGAAACTGCGACAAATTAAGCCACTGCCTAAAAAGGACATCGCCACAGCACCCTCTGACTAACGCCACATCTGCCTTCTTCCTGCACTATCAAAGGCCTTAGAATATATAGTCCATGACCAGCTCACCAACTACCTAACTACTAACAATCTACTAGACGAATACCAATCAGGTTTCCGTAAACATCGAAGCACAACGTTCGCACTGATAAAGGTGACAGATGACCTGAAACTTGCCATGGACAGACAAGAAATGACTATCATTTGCTTCTTAGATTTCAGCAAAGCATTTTATACTGTCGACTTCGACATCTTACTAGCCAAACCTAGCGGTCTAAATTTCTCACCAAGTGCAGTGCAATGGTTTCGCTCATACATAACGTCTCGTCAGCAACGCGTCATGTCCGCGAATATAAAATCACAATGGCGGCAGGTAGCGTCAGGCGTTCCCGAAGGCTCAGTATTAGGTCCTATACTCTTCTCTCAATGATGTGTCATCGGTTGCGGCCTATTGCAAATATCATATATATGCTGATGACCTTCAGTTGTATCTAAGTGCGAAACCAAGCAATCTTAAGAAAGCTATTGAAAATTTCAATACTGACCTCGATGCACTATCAAAATGCACAGGACATAGGACTAAAACTAAACCCATCTAAAACCCAAGTAGTACTTGTTGGTCACTCTAAGCTCATTAGCCCAAAACATCGGAAATCCGTACCATCTCTTATCCTAAACGGAACAAATAATAACTTCTCTCCCTCAGCAAAGAGTTTGGAAGTAATAATAGATGAAAATCTAAATTGGACAGCACGTAACTGCCGCTTATACTCCCAATCAGTGACTACAGCGATATTATCCTACAAGGCCTCTCTCAGGTAAATTCGCGACGTCTGGAACTGGCATGAATGCCTGCGACCGATATATATGTGACGTTCGACTTTTTGATCACATTTCACCAGCATATGCAAAATTGTCCTGGCTGCGTGCAGACAAACGCAGAGATTTCCATACACTCTGTCTCATATACTGCCTTATAAATGTACACTGTCCCTCATATCTCTCCTCGTCCTTAACGCCTATGTCGGAACAACATGACAGAAACACACTTTACCATCATAATAAAATCCTCTCTGTTCCACTCCATCGCTCAGTCACCTTCTCCTAGTCCTTTACAGTAGCGGGAACCCGACTCTGGAATAACCTCCCTCGTTATGTTAGAGAACTTAAAAACACGTCTGGCTTAAAAAAACAGTCAATGACGTATCTACTTAAGCAACAGTAATGCCTTCCTCCGTACATGAATGCACTTCACCTCATTACTTCCCTCTTTCCCCCTCCTTAAATCTCCCTTCCCCAAAACTCGCTATACTAGTAAACATCTACTTTACACACCAAGATACTAATGTACATCTGCACAAATCTTCATTACTATTGCCAATTCTTCTCATGTTTAATATTATTATTTGATTTTTTTTGCTGTTATTATTATTGCTTTTATCATAATTTGTGTGTAGAGCACCTCTTGTAAAAGAACTGCCAGTATCTACTTTATTAGGTCTTAGTCATTACTCTTTATTCCTATTGTCACTTGAGTAATCTAATTTTTTTATTTAAGCTATTGTCATGATGTAACTCTGATGTGTGAAATGCTGCATGTGTGGAACACTGGTCCGATGCAAGAGAGGGCCTGATGGCCCTAATCTGATCAGGTTAAATAATAATAAAATAATAATATTCGTACTGGCAAAGATGTGGCGAGGTATCGTAGGGGGGCGGGATGGAGGGGAGGGGGGTGGATGGGGGGATCCATCACGACAGTTTAAGAAAGCCCAGCGTTGAACTAGTTTCGTTTTACGTATGCCACTGACGGTCATATTGATTTTTAGGAATGGTAGTAAAAGTCATTCACATATCTTTTTGAGCCAAACTATCTCAACATACGGGGTGTTCAAATAGCCTCTCCGCAGTGCCGTATGATTGTTTGCCTGCCTGGGTTACTTCCCTTCAAGTGGACTCTCCCAACATTCCACTGTTCCGTTTATCTCAGCCAGCGTCAGTAGTATCGTTGGTGTGTATCGTTACGTGTTGACGTGAACGTTTAAGTTTAGTTCCTTTGTTCGTTTGATTCGTTTTTGTCACTGTTAAAATGCTAACCGTTGAAGAACGTGTGTTTTTAGTCGAACAAGTGTTCAAGGCTGGCGGTAAATACACAGTTTCAGTTCGGAAACAACACTCCCACGTCACGAAACTGTGTGAGATTTGATTAACAAATTTCGAACTAGGGTCAGTGACAGATGCACCGAGAAGTGGTCGTCCTAGCGTTGTTTTATTATTATTATTATTTACACGTCAAGTTCCGTAGGACCAAATTGAGGAGCGAATCTCCAAGGTCATGGAATTTGTCAGTACATGAAATTACAACATAAAAGTAATAACAGATAAAAATAACTGTTTATGAACCTGAGAAAAGTCAGTCCGTAAGATTAAGTAAACGCTATCAGCAATGCAATAAGAATCAGCTTAATTTTCAAGGAACTCCTTGACAGAATGGAAGGAGTGACCCATGAGTTACGATCTGAAAGCGCGTGGAATTACTGCTAAGATTTTTTAATTCGAGTGGCAGCTTATTGAAAATGGGTGCAGCAGTATACTGCACACCTTTTTGCACAAGAGATAAGGAAGTCCAAATGCAAGTTTGATTTCTGCCGAGTATTAACCGAGTGAAAGCTGCTTATTCTTGGGAATAAACTAATATTGGTAACAAGAAACGACAATAAGGAATATACATATTGACAGGCCAATGTCAAAATACCCAGCCTCGTGAACAGAGGTCGACGAGAGGTTCGTGAACTCACACCACTTATTGCCCGAACCACCCGTTTCTGAGCCAAAAATATCCTTGTAGAGTGGGAAGAGTTACCCCAAAATATAATACCATACGACATAAGCAAATGAAAATAAGCAAAGTAGACTGATTTTCGTGTCGAAGTATAACTCACTTCTGATACCGTTGGAATAGTAAAAATGGCAGTATTAAGTCTTTGAACAAGATCCTGCACGTGGGCTCTCCACGACAGCTTACTATCTATCTGAACACCTAGAAATTTCAAATATTCAGTTTCACTAATCATATGCCCGTTCTGTGAAATTAAAACATCAGGTTTTGTTGAATTGTGTGTTAGAAACTGTAAAAACTGAATCTTACTGTGATGTAACGTTAGTTTATTTTCTACAAGCCATGAACTGAGGTCATGTACTGCACTATTTGGAACCGAGCCAATGTTGCACACAACATCCTTTACTGCCAAGCTAGCGTCATCAGTAAACAGAAATATTTTAGAGTTGCCCGTAATATTAGAGGCGTTTTGTGTGAGGACAGACTACTCGATATTTCCGATAAAATGTCCATAAGTCCGAAGAAGTGAGTAAGAAAACTCGCCAGGAAATCGATGTTAGTGTCGGAACGGCCTACGGAGCTGTAAGGAAAAAATTAGATCTTTTCCCATACAAAGTGACAATCGTGCAAGAAATGAAAAATACTGATCATGGCAAGAGACTGCATTATTTTCAATGGTTCAAAAACTTCGTTCAACAAAATGGAAGGGATATTCTTAACGAAACGTTCTTCAGTGATGAAGGGTGGTTTCATTTATCCGGGTACATGAACTCGACAAATTCTCGTATGTGGAGCACTGCAAATCCATTGTGTATTCATGGGGAACCACTTCATTCTGTGAAAATAGGAATTTGGATTGCAATTTTTAGACGTCGTATTGTGGCTCCATATTTTTCAAAGAAACAATAAACGCACAACGATACTGCAGTGATATTCTGTATCCATTCATAGGGGAACTTATGTTAAGTGAAATACTGAACGGTTATTTTCAACAAGATGGTGCAACAGCGCATACAGCTCGCGTTTCAATGTCACTGCTTGCTGATGTTTTTGGTGATAGCTTAATTTCACAGGGACTTTGACCTCCATAATCGCCTGACCTAACACCACCTGACTTTTTCTTCTGGGGTGCAGCGAAAGCAACTGTCCATAAAAACCGTCCAAAATCCATCGATGACTTGAAAACTGCAATATCCACTTTCACTGCTTCTGTTACAGAAGAAATGTTACAGTTTGTGTTTGGAAACATGATTAGACGAATTGAATCGTGTATTCAACAACAGGGGGTACACTTTCACCATTTAATGTGAAAAATTTTAAGTAAAAATGAATATTCAATAAATTAATAACTTATATTTCACTGAGTTTCATTTCGGTATATTCACTGCGGCGTACGGTACGCGCGGCTAACAATCATACGGCACTGCGGAGAGACTTTTTGAACACCCCGAACGCATACCAGGTCTGACATCTTATGCTGTACCAGAGTGTGAAGCGTAATGCAGTCTAGCAGGATGACATTTTTCTCCGACTCATCAACAATGTAAAATGAATCTCCAATCACTTTAGGAAAACTTTAATTGGCTATAAAAATAAACATTTCACGATTATACCTTGCCATGAATATAACACTATTATTATTATTATTATTATTATTATTGTTGTAGTAATTCCTTTCCAAACAAATATGTTTTGTTGTAGTGACACAACTGCTTGGTGGATGATTAGAAAAAATGACGAGACTGGAACGCTGTATGGGCACACTTCTAGTCGCTACTACTGGAACATTGGTTACATGTATGCGCGAACTTAAATCGTGCGGAACACGAGCGAAATCTGTGCGCCATTGATTGTACTCTTTCCTTGTAAGCTAGCAGCTTATCTTTCCTTTCACAATCCTTCGAATACTAAAGGGAAAAAATTGCTGTGAGTAGAAAACAAGACCAGAAAAAGTATGCTAGGGAGGGCGATTTAAATGTGGAAACAAATGTACCCGTGTAATAAAATGAGCTGTATTCTCGCCACATTGTCTTGTTTTCATACAGTTCGACAAGAATTCCACCAAAAGTGAATTAGTAGGGGTAAAAGGCAGCATGTATCGCTGAGAGCCTCTATATGGCATGATTCTAAAGCAAACAAAGCTAAAACGCTTTCTGTCTTCAGTTCGGTGATGTAGGTCTAGCTACCCCAACAACAGAGACATCACTTTCTTACGTGTGGATCTACGTGGTGAACCAAAATTTTACCGAAGAAGTTACAAGGGATTAAAGCTGAATGACGCTATCAACCGCGGTTTAGCGATCTTGACACCTCGAGTTGCCATTCGGTTTACAACTGACACCATGTTACAGACAACATTACAGACACTCGTGGTGCTGAGCCAGAATCAACTGGAATATTTAGTGCCATTGTTCTAGTGACACTACGAAATGGCGACAAAGAGTTGGACGTCAAAACTTCATCACAGCCTTGCCCATCCTGTAACGTAGAGTAGGTAGCGATCTGCGGCATCTCTGACGACCGATACATGCTGGTGCTGGAACAAAGCTTCCAGAGCACATCGTTCGACGCACTTTGTTAAACATCTAGCTCAGCAGCAGACGAGTTGGTAATGCATCGTCGCATCGTCAGTTATGACCGCACCTGGCACGAGATCGTTGAGACTGGACGGTGGATCGGTACAAACATTTAATCTTTTCCGATGAATATCGTATCTTGTTACACCACGTCGATAGTCGTGTCCGAGTACGCTCTCACACAAGCGAACGGCCGGTCGAAACACGCAGCACGCCAAAGACCCTGGGGCCGTATTACGCTATCGGGGACATTCATCTGCCCTTACATAGGACCTGTTGTAACAACTGAAGGCACCATGACATTATTACGAACCACCTACATCCTTTCATGCTTTATATCTTCTCAGCCGTCAATGGCAAATACCAGTACCTGTCCGCATCACAATCCAGGATAGTGATACAGTTATACGCGTGCGTAGTTGTGTGGTCATCTTGTGTGGCTGCTAGGCGAACAACCCTCGTTCGATTCCTTACCGGGAGGACTGGGTTTTTCCGTCGTGGGAGGACTGGATTGGGGCACAACCTCATGATACCAACTGACGAGCTACTTGAGAGGGAAGCAGCGGCTCCAAGGTCCGAGACAGCAACGCGCAGACGCATGCCCCTCCATTCCACACGCGAATGACGACATTAACAGAGGTTGACACGAAGGACGTTTGGTACCTAATGGCCAGACATTGCCTGCAAACGGAGCTTTGGCTTTTAGTGGTTTGAGGACTGTAATAGTGAACTCACACTGATGTCTTGGTCACCTAATTCACCTGTTAACCAACACATCAAGGATGCTATAGCGCGCCAGTTCCGTGCTCCAAAACAGCCGTCCCGAAATTTACGTGAACCGCGTGACCTGTGCACAGGCATTTAGTGCCACATAGCTCCCGAAAACTGTTGAGAACTTTTCGAAATTTTCCTACGCAGAATCAGTACTGCATTCCTTTAGAAAGTTGAACCAATCATCGCCGTAGATCCAAAAAGGGGTCGGCAAGGAAACACGGCACAGCTAGATGGGTGCCGATGTAAGATAGAACAAACAACCTCTCCGGAGGCGGGCATTTTTCTTTACACATATGTCACAACGAAATATTCTGCAACAGTGTAATACTTTTAAAGGGAAGCTGGAGATGTCAGGTCGAATGGGACACTTGTACTGTTTTCGTTGTTGTGCCTTTCATACACAGTGACTGAACATAGTTTTACGTGTATCAGTAAACCACTGATACGCCAAATACGAGTTCTTCATTTACGTTAGTTATCAGGATGTATTTATTTTGGGTGAATCACATATTCGATAAATTTAAGAACTTACATTAACGTCTCCAGTGTGGTTCCCAATAGTACTGAAACAAATAACAAAAATATCCCTCGTAATAACACAGCCACTCCGTAGCTTCGTTAGAATCCATCATCATTACTTTTGTTCCGGATACACTACAAGACAGTGAGACTACCAGATACGTCGCTGATCAACTTTTTTTTTTCGGTCATCAGTATTCTCACTGGTTTGATACGGACCTCCACAAATTTCTCTAATGCGCTTACCTCTTCGTCTCAGAGTAGCACTTGCAGCCTATGTCCTCAATTATTTGCTGGATGTATTTCAATCTCTGTCTTTCTCTGCAGTTTTTGCCCTCTCCAGTTCCCTCTAGTACCATGAAGTCATTTCCTCATGTCTTAACAAATGTCCTATCATCCTGTCCCCTCTCCTTGTCAGTGTTTTCCACATATTCCTTTCCTCACCGATTTTGCGCAGAACCTCCTCATTCCCTACCTTATCAGTACACCTAATTTTCAACATTCGTCTATAGCACCACATCTCAAATGCTCTGTTCTGTTCCGGTTTTCCCACAGTCCACGTTTCACTACCATACAATGCTGTACTCCAGGCGTACATTCTTAGAAATTTCTTTCTCAAATTAAGGTTGATATTTGATATTAGTAGACTTCTCTTGGCCAAGAATGCCCTTTCTGCCATTGCCAGTCTGCTTTTGATGTCCTTCTTGCTCCGTCCGTCATTGGTTATTTTACTGCCTAGGTAACAGAATTCCTTAACTTTTTCTACTTCATGACCACCAATCCTGATGTTAAGTTTCTCGCTGTTCTCATTACTACTACTTCTCATTACCTTCGTCTTTCTTCGATTTACTCTCAATCCATACTCTGTACTCATTAGACTGTTCATTCCGTTCAACAGATCATGTACTTCCTCTTCACTTCCACTAAGGATATCAATCTCATAGCGAATCGTATCATTGATATCCTTTCACCTTGAATTTTAATTCCACTCCTGAACCTTTCGTTTATTTCCATCATTGCTTCCTCAATGTACAGATTGAACAGTAGAAGCGAAAGGCTATATCCTTGTCTTACACCCTATCTCCCTATAGCTTACCCCTACTTTTCCCAGAACTTCGAACATCTTGCACCATTTTACATTGTCGAACGCATTTTCCAGGTCGACAAATCCTATGAACGTGTCTTCATTTTTCTTTAGTTTTGCTTTGATTATTAACCGCAACGTCAGAATTGCCACTCTCGTGCCTTTACCTTTCCTAAAGCCAAACTGATCGTCATCTAGCGCATCCTCAATTTCCTTTTCCATTCTTCTGTATATTATTCTTGTCAGCAACTAGGATGTATGAGCTGTTAAGCTGATTGTGTGGTAATTCTCGCACTTGTAAGTTTTCTCCGTTTTCGGAATCGTCTGGATGATGCTTTTCCGAAAGTCAGATGATATGTCACCAGAGTCATACATTCCACATTCCAACGTAAATAGTCGTTTTGTTGCAACTCCCCCCAATGATTTTAGAAATTCTGATGAAATGTTGTCCATCCCTACTGCTTTATTTGACCTTAAGTAGTCCAAAGCTCTGTTAAATTCTGATTCTAGTACTGAATCCCCTATCTCTTCTAAATCGACTCCTGTTTCTTCTTCTATCACATCAGGCTAATCTTCCCCCGCATAGAGGCTTTCAATGTATTCTTTCCACCTATCCGCTCTCTCCTCTGCACTAAACAGTAGAATTCCCGTCTTAATGTTATCACCCTTGCCTTTAATGTCATCGAACGCTGATTTGACTTTCCTGTATGCTGAGTCTGTCCTTCCAACAATCATTTCGTTTTCGTCGTCTTCACATTTTTCCAGCAGCCATTTCGTCTTAGCTTCCTTCCTGCACTTCCTATTTCTTTATTTCCTCAGCGACTTGTATTTCTCTATTCCTGAGTTTCCCGGAACATTTTTGTACTTCCTCCTTTCATCGATCAATTGAAGTATTTCTTCTGTTACCCATGATTTCTTTACAGTTACCCTCTTTGTACCTATGTTTTCATTCCCAACTTCTGTGATGGCCCTTTTTAGAGATGTCCATTCCTCTTCAACTATATCTATCTCGTCATTCCTTAGTACTTTCGTATCCCACTTCTTTGCATATTGATTCTTCCTGACTAATGTCTTAAACTGCAGCCTACTCTTCATCGCTACTATATTGTGATCTGTCTATGTCTGCTCATGGGTACACCTTACAATCCAGTATCTGATTTCGGAATCTCTGTCTGACCATGATGTAATCTAACTGAAATCTTCCCGTATCACCCGGTCTTTTCCAAGTATAGCTCCTTCTCTTGTGATTCTTGAACACAGTATTCGCTATTACTAGCAGAAACTTGTTACAGAACTCAATTAGTATTTCTCTTCTCTCATTCCTTTTCCCAAGCTCATATGCTCCTGTAAACTTTTCTTCTACTCCTTCCCCTACAACTGCATTCCAGTCGCCCATCACTATTAGATTTTCATATCTCTTTACATGCTGTATTACACTTACAGTACCCTCATATACTTTATCTCTTCATCTTCAGCTTGCGACGTCGGCATGTATACCTGGACTACCGTTGTAGGTGTTGGTTTGCTGTCGATTCTGATAAGAAAAACCCTATCGCTGAACTGTTCACAGTAACACACTCTCTGACCTACCTTCCTATTCATAACGAATCCTATTTCCGTTATACCATTTTCTGCTGCTGTTGATATTACTCTATACTCATCAGACCAGAAATCCTTGTCTTCTTTCCAATTCACTTCACTGATCCCTACTTTATCTAGATTGAGCCTTTGCATTTCCCTTTTCACATTTTCTAGTTTCCCTACCACGTTCAAGCTTCTAACATTCCACACCCAGACTCGTAGAACTTCATTATTTCGTTGATTATTCAATCTCTTTCTCATGGTAACCTCCCCCTTGGCAGTCCCCTCCCAGAGATCCGAATATTGGACTATTCCAGAATCTTTTGCTAATGGAGAGATCATCATGACACTTCTTCAATCAAAGGCCACATGTCCTGTGGATACACGTTACGTGTCTTTAATGCAGTGGTTTCCATTGCCTTCTGTATCATCATGCCGTCGATCATTGTTGATTCCTCCGCCTTTAGGGGCAGTTTTCCACCCAACATCTGTCCGCTCCTCCATCCTCTTTGACAAGGCCGTTGGCATACTGAGGGGTGACTTCTGATACTGGAAATCTTACTGATTACTAATCAGAATTTAAACAGTGGCGGGTTTCAACCCGGGACCGAAGACGTTTTGATTATGACTCAAAGACGCTACCCCTAGACCACAGGGGAGAGGAGTGACAACGTGGGCTACTGAGAACGATGTATAACGTGCGTGACAAAAAGGCATGGCCACGGTTTCAGGACACCACCATCATACAAAGAAGAAAATATGATTTAGGAACATGGGGCCATACAAGGTTTATTTTCATGTTGGTACTCACATTCCACAACTTCTCATACGCTGCTGGCAATTAAAACTGCATCACCATCACCGCAGCATGGAACGAACGTCAAACTGAGATGAACTGCACTACAAGCAGATTAAGAGCGTTTCAGTGCAACCGCGCAAAGTACATAGGAGTAACGTCATCTGCATTATATACAGGGAAGTATCATGCAGCGTATTCATTCAGAAATCGCCTTTGAATGTCCTTTGCTTGTGCAAAAATACGTCTGCCGTTAGGGTCAATGTGATAAACGGTCCCTATGGCGTGAGTCACAGTTCGTGACACTACAGGTCTTAGGAGTGTGAAGCGACCCTCTCTGGTGTCGATAACGTATTACAACTTAAGTTTTTCAGTGGGTACCTTTTCATTGATATACTGACTTTTCGCCTGGCCCCAGACATAGCGGTGGCTTCGCGATGTTTATTGGATAAGACAAATAGCGTGACGTCACAAGTTCGTTGCAGGGCTCGTGTTTCACGCAGGTTCCGTCTACCTGCATGTGACGGAATCCAACAGTGGCAGGATTATGCAGGAGCATCTGGAATCTTGAGGCAGGTAATGTGCTTGTTTGCCACAACCCATGTATTTACCCAGACTGTTCCACTGTTATTTGTTGTTTAGGTCTTTAGTCCGAAAATAGATTAGATGCTGCTCTCCACGTTACTCTGTCCTCTGTAAGGCTCTTCATCCCTGAAAATCTACATTAAACTACATTCATTTGAACCTGCTTACTGTGTTGGCCTCTTGGCCACCCTCTATAATTTTTACTCAGCACCTCGCTTTCTTCCAATACTAAACTGGTAACTCCTTGACTTCGCAGAATGTGTCCCATAAACTAATCACTTTTTTTACTCGAGTTACGCCACAAATTTCTCCAAGTCTGCTCAGTACTTCCACATTAGTTATCTGATATACCCAACCAATCTTCAGCATTCTTCTATTGCACCACATTTCAAAATCTATTCTCTTGCCGTCTGAACCGTTTATCGTCCACATTTTGCTTTCATACAAGCTACTCTCCTGACAAATATCCTCAGAAAAGACTTCCTGACACATATTCGATGTTAAATTCCTCTTCTTCAGAAACGCTTTTCTTGCCAGTCTAGATTTTACATCGTCTCTAATTAGATCATAATCAGTAATTTCACTGCCCAAATAATAAAATTCATCTGCTACTTTTAGTGGTTAATTTCGTAGTCTGATTCCCCAGCATCGCCTGTCCTAATTCGACTTCGTTATATAACCATTGTTTTTCTTTTATTCATGTGCATCTTGCTTTCAAGACGTATAGGTCCATTCCGTTCAACTGCTCTTCGATGTTACACTTTTTATCTTATCTCTGAACTTTAATTTCAAGTCAAGATTTTTCGTTGGTTTCTCATACCGCTTGTTCGATGTACAGACTAAATAGCACCGAGTATAGGCTACAGACCTGATTCATTTACTTCCCAACCACTGCTTCCCTTTAGTAACCTTCGACTTTATAACTGCCGTCTGGTTTTTGTAAAAGTCGGATATAACCTTTCGCTTTCTGTATTTTACCCCTCTGCCTTGAGGATTCCAAAGAGTGTGACCCAGACAGCATTGGAAGAAGCTTTATCTAAGTCTACAAATGCTATAAACGTTTGTTGCCTTTCTGTAACCTAATCTTCTAAGATAAGTCGACTAGCTCTGACGAATAAATGGAAAAAGAGGATACAGACAAATAGTCGTCACTGATCGTTCGGAACAGATTACCGGAAGCTGTGTTGAGTTCTCGCGCTGCCGTCTGTCTTTTGAAAATGAAGCTATATTGCAGACAACAAATGTTTTGATGGTGCCAGTGTTCAACTGTCATGCCGAGTGTCGGTAATTCTCGCTTCTGTTTGTGGCGGCCAGGTGAACGCCAACATGCCCATATACGAACATGTGAAAGGTCACAGGGACCAGCAATTCTTTAGGCCTATACGTTTCCAACTACTACAGTCAAGTTATGGGAAGCTATTGGAAATCCCAACAGGGCTTACTTGATATTTGTTGAAGTGAGGCTGGATCCTTGCCAGTATCTGGGAAAAATGGTTTACCCTAATTTCATGCTCTTTATGATCACGCTATCAGGTGGCGTATTCCGACAAGATAGTGCAAGGCCTCACACTCCATTTGCCACCACATACGCCATGATGGCTACACGGATCCTAGATTGGCCTGCCCAGGTAACTGATGCGTCTCTGGATCTGATGGTAAGATATATACTTTCAC
The DNA here is from genome assembly GCF_021461395.2 of Schistocerca americana. Classification (NCBI taxonomy): domain Eukaryota; kingdom Metazoa; phylum Arthropoda; class Insecta; order Orthoptera; family Acrididae; genus Schistocerca; species Schistocerca americana. Next base: position 657,726,419 of record NC_060122.1, read on the forward strand.
ACCACTCTACCACTCTCTTTCATACAACCCTACAGCCAGCAATGTTCATGTACTAACGCAGCATGTGTTTCAGATACTGCGTAAAATTCCTCAATACGACATTCGGAAGATGTCTGCTTTCATGCCGCAGCTAATAAAAGAGTGTACTCTTCCAGAATGAGATTTTCACTCTGCAGGAGAGCTTCTGTAAAGTTTGGAAGGTAGGAGACGAGGTACTGGCAGAAGTGAAGCTGTGAGTACCGGGCGTGAGTCGTGCTTCGGTAGCTCAGTTGGTAGAGCACTTGCCCGCGAAAGGCAAAGGTCCCGAGTTCGAGTCTCGGTCGGGCACACAGTTTTAATCTGCCAGGAAGTTTCATAGAGTGTACTCTTGCCTGCATGGTCATGCCTCATACCGTTGTCGATGACTGACATTTGTTCCGAACAAAACCACCTGTGATGTGATCTACATCTGCATGCAGACTGTTAAATACCGCACTGGGGGTTGATAGATAAGATTGACCACTTCCGTTAGTGTACCTGTCTTTTCGATGACAAATGTAGCACTAAGAGTTATAGATAATGAGTGCTAATCCATAAGCATTATAAAAGTGGATGTATGTCTGTGTGTTCTCCTCATAAACTACTCGATCGATTTCAAGCAAACGTGGTAGACATATCACTTATTATCTGGAAGAACCACTGTATGGGTAAGAAACACATATCTATCAAACGTGTGGGGGTAAAGATGAAAAAGGAGCACAGTTCGCGACGCGCAAACAGCCAGATTTTATTCATCCAGTGTTTGAGAATGAGAGCACTTTGAGACTTGCAGCCACCTTTACACTTAATTTTAGACCTTTGGGAAAACTTTTCTTGATAACACCGCTTCCCTCCTCCCCCCTCCCCACAAAATGATAGAAGGAGAAAAGTTTATCACTTACCACATTCTTGCTGTTCATGCAGTTAAACTGACGTATCAGGCATGATCTTCTAATTTAATACCTCTTTACTACTAATTGTATTTGAACACATTTTGCAGGCAGTATTCACACATACCACTGAATCGACTTCCAAAAGTGTATCGTTGTACGATACGTAGTTCATAAGATATGACGTCATAAACACTGCACTCCATGAAAACGAAACTGCTCGGCGAAATTGCTAGAGATGCAGGTGAAATGTGTTAAATATATATGAAATAAGTGTGATATATGTTTACACCGGCAAAGCCATGGAAAAAAGGCCCCTCCAAAATCACTAGATAGATTTGAACCAAACTTGGTACATGCCTGACTTATCGTTTACAAAGAAAGGCAGTGTGGTTAAGAACCAGAAACTTCCTGTTGAGCTTGGGGTGATAGCGTGGAGGAAGAACGGACGAGAAGATGGACACACAGAGGCGGGTAAGGAGGAGATGGACACACATAGGGTTCTGGCGTAACCACAGGCGCCGGAAAGAAGATAAAGAACGCAAGAGAAGATAAGGCGATGAAACGACGTTGGCCAATGGAGCGCTGTTTAGGACTGCACAACAACAGCAGCGGCCTCTACAAGAGGAGAATGTAAGCGCCGCTTCTTCCAGCCTCGGAAGCTCAGTGTCGGCTCAGTATCAGGACAGTATACGGACAAGCCTAGCAGAGTACGCCACGATAGCAGTTATTAGTGATCCACAAACTGTGTGTCAAACTCGCATGAACATTGTATATAGCAAAAGACTCTGATTTATTGTCACTTAACACTTCCGGGCTGAGATGCCGTGGTGCATACATAAAACTCTCCCACCGACGTTTCACCTTCGACTGCGGACGGCATCCTCCGAGGACAAGTGGCGAACTGCAACGAGAGCGCGAGTGAGCGCCGTATGTATAAGCCATCCAGAGGGCGCCACTCTCAATCACGTGACATCGGTTGTGCTATAATCTCTGATATTGTCATCTTTCTCAATTGAAATAAATCGATTGTCACTGCTGCTGCAATGTTGACATCCATATCTTATCCAGCTTAATGCCTTCATCTGTTCTATTAAAATTATTGCAGTGTTTGGCAATCTCAATAGCCTCTCTGCACATTCGCGCATAATAATGCGACGTCTTTGCTATGACGGTCGTCTCACTAAACTTTATTTCATGATCACCTTCCTGAAACACATGATCCGCTACAGCCGATTTATCAATATGTCCGAGGTGGCAGTTCCTTTTATGTTCACCCAGACGGGTGTTGACGCTTCTTTTTGTTGCACTTATATAGACCTTTCCACAACTGCACGGAATTTTATAGACACCTGGTGTAGCTAGAGGATGTCGTTTATCTTTTGCGGATCTTAAACATTCTTTTATTTTCGTGGTGGGTCTGAAAACAGTTTCCACATCGTACTTGCTTAAACTTTTTCCAATGCTATCAGTAACCTTACTAATAAATGGTAAGAACACTTTCCCCTTGGGTTGGTGTCGATCCTCGTCCGTCCTGATTGTCAGTCTAGGGCGTAGTGCACGATCTATCTCTCTGTTGGAATACCCATTCTTCTTGAAGGTCGCTCGAAGGTGTTCAATCTCATCATCTAAGTTAGCTGGTTCACATATTTTGTGCACGCTGTCTATTAATGTTTTAGTCGCCCCTCTTTTATGTCTTGAGTGCTGGTTAGAATCTTTCTGCAGATAACGACCAGTGTGTGTGTCTTTTCTGAAAACCTTATGACCCAATGATCCCTCCTCTCGTTTGATTACAGTCACATCTAAGAAGTTCAGGTGACCATCGATTTCCTTTTCCATAGTGAATTGAATTCTTGGATTAATACTATTCAGATGTAACAGGAAGGCATCCAGTTCCTCTTTCCATGGGTCCATATAACAAATGTATCGTCTACATAACGATATCATCTGGCTGGTCTTTTTCTGGCTGTTTGCAGCGCCCGTGGTTCAAAGTTCTACATGAACAAGTTAGCCACAACTGGACTAAAAGGACTTCCCATAGCCACCCCGTCAATCTGTTCATAAAAAACATTACATTTGTAATGTACAGAGGGGCTATTGAGATTGCCAAAAACTGCAATAATTTTAATAAAGAAGATAAGGGCATTAAGCTGGATAAGGTATGGATGTCAACATCGCAGCAACAGAGCGACAATCGATTAATTTCAATTGAGAAAGTTGGCAGTATCAGAGATTATAGCACAGTCGACGTAACGTAATTGACAGCGGCGCCCTCTGGATGGCTTAAATACATGGAGCTCACTCGCGCTCTCGTTGCAGTTCGCTGCTTGTCCTCGGAGGATGCCTTCCGGAGTCAAAGGCGAAACGTCAGGGGGGAGTTTTATGTATGGACCACGGCATCTCAGCCCGCAAGTGTTAAGTGATGACAACACCTGCCGTGAAAGCCTTCATTCTATGAACTCTGATTTATGTTGCACGTCGCCCATCTCTCGCGAGACCGTTGTAAATTGAATGTTATGTATTGTCAATATTCTTATTTGCAGTAAAAACTATTAATGTTATTTGCTTGAATAGTTGTATAGCATCCTATAGGCTCCCTGTACGGGACGAGTGGGCAGGACCCCACAAAGATAGGGTCGCAGAGGAGCTGGACAGGAGGAGGAGGAGGGGCTGGAGGAGGAGGGGGGACCAGAAAGGGAAGAGGACGAAATGGACAGACTAGGGCGATGAGGGGATGGACAGAGAGAAGTGGGGGAGGAAATGGATAAAGGGAGGGGAGGGGGAGATGAACAAAGAGTGGGGGTTGGCAAAGTGGACAGAGAGGGAGAGAGGGGGGAGGGGAGAACTTGGACAATGAGGGCGGGAGTGGGGGGGGGGGGGGTGCTGGGAAGAGATAGCAGGTAGGAGGAAATGAACGAATAGAAGATGGAATAAATACATACCCGGACAACTCAGCTGGTATGGAAATAAAACTTTTCTGTATCCATGTCCACATAATGTGCTGTTTGGGGCGAATGTGTCCTCAAACTTTTATCGTACCTCTTTGCTGCTCTCTGTACAGTGGAAAACGGAAGGGTAGAAATTCGACTACACGAAGAGAGGACTGCGTTTTGCTCACTTGCTACATTCGTAGTCACCGAAAGGTCGATTCCCGGCCAGTGCGCCCGGTACAGACGTGACTCGACTGAAAACGCAGCCCGCATTAATTAATCAGAAAGACACGGGTAGATGGTATCGAGAATGTCCAGATACGTAACTCCTCCACAGCTGCGCGCCGAACAAGATTCATCGCGTGTGCCGGGCCCTCCGTGGCGCCGATAAGCGGCCGGCGCTGCCGAATAACAAGACAATAAGGCTGCCGGCCTGGCAAGGATGCATACCAGGGATGCGCCGCGCGGCGGCCCCCTCAGAACAGCCCTTGTCCTCTGGAGGAATGCCCCGCCAGTGTCAGTCAGCGCTGCGACTTGTGAACGGTCTGCTCACTGCCGGATTCCAGGGGTTCCTCCACAGGCCGATCTCAAGATCCTACCAAGATGCTTTCGGATGCCCTCTGTTCGCAGTCTGGATGGGGACACGTGTTGTTTCTGTAATCTTCAGTCCATACACTGATTTGATTCGGCTGTCCACGTTCATCATCTTAGTCAACTTCCATCTAAAATTGTATATTCGAGCCTTGCTCTCTCTCTCTCCCTCTCTCTGTCTCTCTTTCTCCCTCTCTCTCTCTCTCTCTCTCTCTCTCTCTACAATTTTGTACCCCCACACTTCCCTCCATCGCCAAACTGACGGTTCCTCGATGCCTCGGGATGTGCGCTATCAACTGACTCCTCCTTTCAATAAATTTTCTTTTTTCCTAAATCGTGTCAGTATCTCTTCATTAATTATCTGATCTAGACATCCAGTCGTCAAGATTCTACTGTTGCACCACACTGCAAAAATTCCTATTCTTTCCTGCTCTGCGCTGTCTGTACAGCCCTACACGCCCAGCAAATACCTTCGGAAACTATTTCCAAGCCCTTAAGTTTATTAATTTATTTATTACCATCGTAGAATCACCAATCGCTGTGGTAACTATGGTGTGTCGTTTGTTACTAAAAACTAGTAACAAATCTGCTGAGATAACCTCTTCATATTTTTCTGCAGCTTGTCTCGTTGTCATGCTGTTATGTACCCTCTCTTTTACACAATGGCGTTGTTAATTAGAAAAAACATATGATACCTTAAATAAATTTTGGTAAAGGAAACCCAATTGTATTATGTTATTAAGAAGAAACTAATAGAGGATTGCAAAGATTTAGATACAAAAAGTGGTCCCCTACGTGGCTGTTTCAAGTAGAAGGGCTTTGGTAAGCACTTCGAGGCTGTCTCATCTGAATTAGCATATTCTAAAATATACATAACTGTCTTTCTCTATTTGCTCGTGCCATAAGCAGGAGAGAATCCTCGGAAGGGTGACCTCGAGGGCTGTCTCCCCGAGGAATACTTCTTCGTTTTGTTGTGCGTTAGTGTTTGTACAGTTGTCTTATTACATTACATATTATTTTTATGTACAATATTATAAATTTCACGTGTTCTACTTTTTGCATCTTTTACAATTTACATATGACACAATTGCAGATTTGAATACAGTGATCAAAAGAATTAATGCTTTACTTTGTATAACCAAGAAAATTGTTTTAATTCTTATTACTATGTACTTAATAGGACCCATTCATGTACTTAATGCGGCCCATTAAGCAAGCCTTTCATTTCTAAAAACCTTAATGTGCATACCTGCTAACTAATGTCATTTCACTACGAAGTTACAATGTCACGCAAATTGGATAACCAGATGCTATGTACTAGCATGTACATGACTGGGAGTGGGATGCATGCATATCTTCTTAATTCTGTACACTTCATTTAGGAGATCATTGGGAACTTTTCGGCTGTGAACAGACCAGCCATTCACAATAGCAGCGAATAGTCAGAATGGTGGTGGTGGTGGGGGACATCCGGTCTCTAGGAATTGTGGACAGAGTCCCGAACAATGGCGGGAGGCTTTCACCTATGATGTCGGGTCTCAGGGGCCAGAGTGACGGACGCTCGCTATTTTTACAATGACTAGGAGCACGCATCTCAGCCTCAACCGTTCCCGTACGTTCGGGAAGAAGGAGAAGACCTGATGGCCCTTTTCAAATGTATGCCATCACCTTGGTTTTACGGGCCGTGAGAGGCAGTCGACGTGTCCAGGCACTTGCTCCGAAGCACATAATAGACTCAAAGAGGGCCGTATGATACATCAAAGTGTCCGTAATAGCAGTGTGTAGTGAGCTGAGTTTAGAGCAGCAACTTAGTGCATTAGTCTTGTCATTTTTCAGTTCTAAGTCGTTGAATGTCAACCGTTCGTCGTGGTGTATCCCTAGATATCTTGTTACATTTCTGTGTCCGTTCGTATTATTCCGTGTAATGATGGAGTTTTTCTGCAAATACATTGTCTGCAAGATACTAGTTGCCACCACCCAGCACAAACAATGGGCGTTCTCAAAACCTCAGTCCACCGAGCCCATACCATCTCTGACGCCAACAGTCTTCAAGTGGAGCTGGAACACCTGCAAAAAGTATTTCTGAAGAATGGCTTTTCAACTAGGCAAGTGAGCAGACTGATGCAGACCTATAAACGACGGAAGAAGGAAGAGGAAGAGGCCTTCATGTCGGCTGCTTATCAACCATTTATTAGGAATATTTCTTCACAGATAGGCAGAATATTGAGAAAGTATCAAGTGTGAGTCATCTTTCGCCCTCCTTCCAAAATTTCATCACTGGTGGGATCCGTTAAAGACGACCTGGGCCTGCGTAAATCAGGTGTTTACAAGATTCTGTGTGAATGTGGCAAATCATATATAGAGCAAACAACACGAACTGTGCTAGAACGCATTCTCGAACACCAACGGTATACTCGCCTTCCCCAACCCACCAAGTCCGCAATCGCCGAACGTTTTATTTCCACGGATCACTCCATGAATTACAACGACACAAAAATTTTGGCTCATACATCAAACTTTTGGAGCTCGATTATTAATAAATCTGTGGAAATTCACTACTGGCCACTAAAATTGCTACAGCACGAAGATGACGTGCTACAGACGCGAAATTTAACCGACAGGAAGAAGATGCTGTGCTATGCGAATGATGGGCTTTTCAGAGCATTCACACAAGGTTGACGCCGGTGCCGACATCGTACAGCCACATCTCGATCCCTGAGTCAACAGATGGGGATGTTTGCAAGACAACAACCATCTGCACGAACATTTCGACGACGTTTGCAGCAGCATCGACTATCAGCTCGGAGACCATGGCTGCGGTTACCCTTGACGCTGCATCACAGACAGGAGCGCCTTCGATGGTGTACTCAACGACGAACCTGGGTGCACGAATGGCAAAACGCCATTTTTTCGGATCAATCCAGGTTCTGTTTACAGCATCATGATGGTCGCATCGGTGTTTGGCGGCATCGCGGTGATCTCATATTGGAAGCGTGTATTCGTCATCGCCATACCGGCGTATCACCCGGCGTGACAGTTGAGGTGCCATTGGTTACACGTCTCGGTTACCTCTTGGTTCCATTGACGGCACTTTGTACAGTGGACGTTACATTTCAGATGTGTTACGACGCGTGGCTCTACCCTTCATTCGATCCCTGTGAAACCCTACATTTCAGCAGGATAATGCACGACCGCATGTTGCAGGTCCTGTACGGGCCTTTCTGGATACAGAAAATGTTCGACTGCTGCCCTGGCCAGCACATTCTCCAGATCTCTCACCAATTGAAAGCGTCTGGTCAATGATGGCCGAGCAACTGGCTCGACACAATACACCAGTCCCTACTCTTGATGCACTGTGGTATCGTGTTGAAAATGCATTGGCAGCTGTACCTGTACACGCCATCCAAGCTCTGTTTGACACAATGCCCACGCGTATCAAGCCCGTTATTACGGCCAGAGGTGGTTGTTCTGGGTACTGATTTCTCTATGCCCCCAAACTGCGTGAAAATGTATCACATGTCAGTTCTAGTATAATATATTTGTCCAATGAATACCCGTTTATCATCTGCATTTCTTTTTGGTGTAGCAATTTTAATGGCCAGTAGTGTAAGATTGTCTGAAAACGAGACTCTCATCAACCGAGACAGCTGT